>NC_080399.1:54717500-64136623 GCF_030265065.1 Corythoichthys intestinalis | reverse complement strand
TATGCGATATGGCCGAGAAATGTAATTTTGATGTTAACTCCCAAACCGCTGCGCAGAAGTCAACCAAACTTCACCCAATAGTGTATTGTATCACATTCTAGTAGTTACATTTGAAAATTTCGTTCTAGGACATTTGGTTTGAGCGCAATTATTAAACTTAGGTCAAATAAGCCATTTAAGCCTTTTCACAGTGAGATCTATGCGATATGGCCGAGAAATGTAATTTTGATGTTAACTCCCAAACCGCTGCGCAGAAGTCAACCAAACTTCACCCATTAGTGTATTGTATCACAATCTAGTAGTTACATGTGGAAATTTGGTTCTAGGACATTTGATTTGAGCGCAATCCTCAAACTTAGGTCAAAAAAGCCATTTAAGCCTTTTCACAGTGAGATCTATGCGATATGGCCGAGAAATGTAATTTTGATGTTAACTCCCAAACCGCTGCGCAGAAGTCAACCAAACTTCACCCAATAGTGTATTGTATCACAATCTAGTAGTTACATTTGAAAATTTTGTTCTAGGACATTTTGTTTGAACGCAATCATCAAACTTAATTAAAAAAGTCATTTAAGCCTTTTCACAGTGAGATCTATGCGATATGGCCGAGAAATGTAATTTTGATGTTAACTCCCAAACCGCTGCGCAGAAGTCAACCAAACTTCACCCATTAGTGTATTGTATCACAATCTAGTAGTTACATGTGGAAATTTGGTTCTAGGACATTTGATTTGAGCGCAATCCTCAAACTTAGGTCAAAAAAGCCATTTAAGCCTTTTCACAGTGAGATCTAAGCGATATGGCCGAGAAATGTAATTTTGATGTTAACTCCCAAACCGCTGCGCAGAAGTCAACCAAACTTCACCCAATAGTGTATTGTATCACAATGTAGTAGTTACATGTGGAAATTTCGTTCTAGGACATTTGGTTTGAGCGCAATTATTAAACTTAGGTCAAAAAAGCCATTTAAGCCTTTTCACAGTGAGATCTATGCGATATGGCCGAGAAATGTAATTTTGATGTTAACTCCCAAACCGCTGCGCAGAAGTCAACCAAACTTCACCCATTAGTGTATTGTATCACAATCTAGTAGTTACATGTGGAAATTTGGTTCTAGGACATTTGATTTGAGCGCAATCCTCAAACTTAGGTCAAAAAAGCCATTTAAGCCTTTTCACAGTGAGATCTATGCGATATGGCCGAGAAATGTAATTTTGATGTTAACTCCCAAACCGCTGCGCAGAAGTCAACCAAACTTCACCCAATAGTGTATTGTATCACATTCTAGTAGTTACATTTTAAAATTTCGTTCTAGGACATTTTGTTTGAACGCAATCATCAAACTTAATTAAAAAAGTCATTTAAGCCTTTTCACAGTGAGATCTATGCGATATGGCCGAGAAATGTAATTTTGATGTTAACTCCCAAACCGCTGCGCAGAAGTCAACCAAACTTCACCCATTAGTGTATTGTATCACAATCTAGTAGTTACATGTGGAAATTTGGTTCTAGGACATTTGATTTGAGCGCAATCCTCAAACTTAGGTCAAAAAAGCCATTTAAGCCTTTTCACAGTGAGATCTATGCGATATGGCCGAGAAATGTAATTTTGATGTTAACTCCCAAACCGCTGCGCAGAAGTCAACCAAACTTCACCCAATAGTGTATTGTATCACAATCTAGTAGTTACATTTGAAAATTTTGTTCTTGGACATTTTGTTTGAGCGCAATCCTCAAACTTAGGTCAAAAAAGCCATTTAAGCCTTTTCACAGTGAGATCAATGCGATATGGCCGAGAAATGTAATTTTGATGTTAACTCCCAAACCGCTGCGCAGAAGTCAACCAAACTTCACCCAATAGTGTATTGTATCACATTCTAGTAGTTACATTTGAAAATTTCGTTCTAGGACATTTGGTTTGAGCGCAATTATTAAACTTAGGTCAAAAAAGCCATTTAAGCCTTTTCACAGTGAGATCTATGCGATATGGCCGAGAAATGTAATTTTGATGTTAACTCCCAAACCGCTGCGCAGAAGTCAACCAAACTTCACCCATTAGTGTATTGTATCACAATCTAGTAGTTACATTTGAAAATTTTGTTCTAGGACATTTTGTTTGAGCGCAATCCTCAAACTTAGGTCAAAAAAGCCATTTAAGCCTTTTCACAGTGAGATCAATGCGATATGGCCGAGAAATGTAATTTTGATGTTAACTCCCAAACCGCTGCGCAGAAGTCAACCAAACTTCACCCAATAGTGTATTGTATCACATTCTAGTAGTTACATTTGAAAATTTCGTTCTAGGACATTTGGTTTGAGCGCAATTATTAAACTTAGGTCAAAAAAGCCATTTAAGCCTTTTCACAGTGAGATCTATGCGATATGGCCGAGAAATGTAATTTTGATGTTAACTCCCAAACCGCTGCGCAGAAGTCAACCAAACTTCACCCATTAGTGTATTGTATCACAATCTAGTAGTTACATGTGGAAATTTGGTTCTAGGACATTTGATTTGAGCGCAATCCTCAAACTTAGGTCAAAAAAGCCATTTAAGCCTTTTCACAGTGAGATCTATGCGATATGGCCGAGAAATGTAATTTTGATGTTAACTTTCAAACCGCTGCGCAGAAGTCAACCAAACTTCACCCATTAGTGTATTGTATCACAATCTAGTAGTTACATGTGGAAATTTGGTTCTAGGACATTTGATTTGAGCGCAATCCTCAAACTTAGGTCAAAAAAGCCATTTAAGCCTTTTCACAGTGAGATCTATGCGATATGGCCGAGAAATGTAATTTTGATGTTAACTCCCAAACCGCTGCGCAGAAGTCAACCAAACTTCACCCAATAGTGTATTGTATCACATTCTAGTAGTTACATTTGAAAATTTCGTTCTAGGACATTTGGTTTGAGCGCAATTATTAAACTTAGGTCAAAAAAGCCATTTAAGCCTTTTCACAGTGAGATCTATGCGATATGGCCGAGAAATGTAATTTTGATGTTAACTCCCAAACCGCTGCGCAGAAGTCAACCAAACTTCACCCATTAGTGTATTGTATCACAATCTAGTAGTTACATGTGGAAATTTGGTTCTAGGACATTTGATTTGAGCGCAATCCTCAAACTTAGGTCAAAAAAGCCATTTAAGCCTTTTCACAGTGAGATCTATGCGATATGGCCGAGAAATGTAATTTTGATGTTAACTCCCAAACCGCTGCGCAGAAGTCAACCAAACTTCACCCAATAGTGTATTGTATCACAATCTAGTAGTTACATTTGGAAATTTTGTTCTAGGACATTTTGTTTGAGCGCAATCCTCAAACTTAGGTCAAAAAAGCCATTTAAGCCTTTTCACAGTGAGATCAATGCGATATGGCCGAGAAATGTAATTTTGATGTTAACTCCCAAACCGCTGCGCAGAAGTCAACCAAACTTCACCCAATAGTGTATTGTATCACATTCTAGTAGTTACATTTGAAAATTTTGTTCTAGGACATTTTGTTTGAACGCAATCATCAAACTTAATTAAAAAAGTCATTTAAGCCTTTTCACAGTGAGATCTATGCGATATGGCCGAGAAATGTAATTTTGATGTTAACTCCCAAACCGCTGCGCAGAAGTCAACCAAACTTCACCCAATAGTGTATTGTATCACATTCTAGTAGTTACATTTGAAAATTTTGTTCTAGGACATTTTGTTTGAGCGCAATCATCAAACTTAATTAAAAAAGTCATTTAAGCCTTTTCACAGTGAGATCTATGCGATATGGCCGAGAAATGTAATTTTGATGTTAACTCCCAAACCGCTGCGCAGAAGTCAACCAAACTTCACCCAATAGTGTATTGTATCACAATCTAGTAGTTACATTTGAAAATTTTGTTCTAGGACATTTTGTTTGAGCGCAATCCTCAAACTTAGGTCAAAAAAGCCATTTAAGCCTTTTCACAGTGAGATCTATGCGATATGGCCGAGAAATGTAATTTTGATGTTAACTCCCAAACCGCTGCGCAGAAGTCAACCAAACTTCACCCAATAGTGTATTGTATCACATTCTAGTAGTTACATTTGAAAATTTCGTTCTAGGACATTTGGTTTGAGCGCAATCATTAAACTTAGGTCAAAAAAGCCATTTAAGCCTTTTCACAGTGAGATCTATGCGATATGGCCGAGAAATGTAATTTTGATGTTAACTCCCAAACCGCTGCGCAGAAGTCAACTAAACTTCACCCAATAGTGTATTGTATCACATTCTAGTAGTTACATTTGAAAATTTCGTTCTAGGACATTTGGTTTGAGCGCAATCATTAAACTTAATTAAAAAAGTCATTTAAGCCTTTTCACAGTGAGATCTATGCGATATGGCCGAGAAATGTAATTTTGATGTTAACTCCCAAACCGCTGCGCAGAAGTCAACCAAACTTCACCCAATAGTGTATTGTATCACAATCTAGTAGTTACATTTGAAAATTTTGTTCTAGGACATTTTGTTTGAACGCAATCATCAAACTTAATTAAAAAAGTCATTTAAGCCTTTTCACAGTGAGATCTATGCGATATGGCCGAGAAATGTAATTTTGATGTTAACTCCCAAACCGCTGCGCAGAAGTCAACCAAACTTCACCCATTAGTGTATTGTATCACAATCTAGTAGTTACATGTGGAAATTTGGTTCTAGGACATTTGATTTGAGCGCAATCCTCAAACTTAGGTCAAAAAAGCCATTTAAGCCTTTTCACAGTGAGATCTATGCGATATGGCCGAGAAATGTAATTTTGATGTTAACTCCCAAACCGCTGCGCAGAAGTCAACCAAACTTCACCCAATAGTGTATTGTATCACAATCTAGTAGTTACATTTGAAAATTTTGTTCTAGGACATTTTGTTTGAGCGCAATCCTCAAACTTAGGTCAAAAAAGCCATTTAAGCCTTTTCACAGTGAGATCAATGCGATATGGCCGAGAAATGTAATTTTGATGTTAACTCCCAAACCGCTGCGCAGAAGTCAACCAAACTTCACCCAATAGTGTATTGTATCACATTCTAGTAGTTACATTTGAAAATTTCGTTCTAGGACATTTGGTTTGAGCGCAATTATTAAACATAGGTCAAAAAAGCCATTTAAGCCTTTTCACAGTGAGATCTATGCGATATGGCCGAGAAATGTAATTTTGATGTTAACTCCCAAACCGCTGCGCAGAAGTCAACCAAACTTCACCCATTAGTGTATTGTATCACAATCTAGTAGTTACATGTGGAAATTTGGTTCTAGGACATTTGATTTGAGCGCAATCCTCAAACTTAGGTCAAAAAAGCCATTTAAGCCTTTTCACAGTGAGATCTATGCGATATGGCCGAGAAATGTAATTTTGATGTTAACTCCCAAACCGCTGCGCAGAAATCAACCAAACTTCACCCAATAGTGTATTGTATCACAATCTAGTAGTTACATTTGAAAATTTTGTTCTAGGACATTTTTTTTGAACGCAATCATCAAACTTAATTAAAAAAGTCATTTAAGCCTTTTCACAGTGAGATCTATGCGATATGGCCGAGAAATGTAATTTTGATGTTAACTCCCAAACCGCTGCGCAGAAGTCAACCAAACTTCACCCATTAGTGTATTGTATCACAATCTAGTAGTTACATGTGGAAATTTGGTTCTAGGACATTTGATTTGAGCGCAATCCTCAAACTTAGGTCAAAAAAGCCATTTAAGCCTTTTCACAGTGAGATCTATGCGATATGGCCGAGAAATGTAATTTTGATGTTCACTCCCAAACCGCTGCGCAGAAGTCAACCAAACTTCATCCAATAGTGTATTGTATCACAATCTAGTAGTTACATTTGAAAATTTTGTTCTAGGACATTTTGTTTGAACGCAATCATCAAACTTAATTAAAAAAGTCATTTAAGCCTTTTCACAGTGAGATCTATGCGATATGGCCGAGAAATGTAATTTTGATGTTAACTCTAAAACTGCTGCGCAGAAGTCAACCAAACTTCACCCATTAGTGTATTGTATCACAATCTAGTAGTTACATGTGGAAATTTGGTTCTAGGACATTTGATTTGAGCGCAATCCTCAAACTTAGGTCAAAAAAGCCATTTAAGCCTTTTCACAGTGAGATCTATGCGATATGGCCGAGAAATGTAATTTTGATGTTAACTCCCAAACCGCTGCGCAGAAGTCAACCAAACTGCACCCATTAGTGTATTGTATCACAATCTAGTAGTTACATGTGGAAATTTGGTTCTAGGACATTTGATTTGAGCGCAATCCTCAAACTTAGGTCAAAAAAGCCATTTAAGCCTTTTCACAGTGAGATCTATGCGATATGGCCGAGAAATGTAATTTTGATGTTAACTCCCAAACCGCTGCGCAGAAGTCAACCAAACTTCACCCAATAGTGTATTGTATCACATTCTAGTAGTTACATTTGAAAATTTCGTTCTAGGACATTTGGTTTGAGCGCAATTATTAAACTTAGGTCAAAAAAGCCATTTAAGCCTTTTCACAGTGAGATCTATGCGATATGGCCGAGAAATGTAATTTTGATGTTAACTCCCAAACCGCTGCGCAGAAGTCAACCAAACTTCACCCAATAGTGTATTGTATCACATTCTAGTAGTTACATTTGAAAATTTCGTTCTAGGACATTTGGTTTGAGCGCAATTATTAAACTTAGGTCAAATAAGCCATTTAAGCCTTTTCACAGTGAGATCTATGCGATATGGCCGAGAAATGTAATTTTGATGTTAACTCCCAAACCGCTGCGCAGAAGTCAACCAAACTTCACCCATTAGTGTATTGTATCACAATCTAGTAGTTACATGTGGAAATTTGGTTCTAGGACATTTGATTTGAGCGCAATCCTCAAACTTAGGTCAAAAAAGCCATTTAAGCCTTTTCACAGTGAGATCTATGCGATATGGCCGAGAAATGTAATTTTGATGTTAACTCCCAAACCGCTGCGCAGAAGTCAACCAAACTTCACCCAATAGTGTATTGTATCACAATCTAGTAGTTACATTTGAAAATTTTGTTCTAGGACATTTTGTTTGAACGCAATCATCAAACTTAATTAAAAAAGTCATTTAAGCCTTTTCACAGTGAGATCTATGCGATATGGCCGAGAAATGTAATTTTGATGTTAACTCCCAAACCGCTGCGCAGAAGTCAACCAAACTTCACCCATTAGTGTATTGTATCACAATCTAGTAGTTACATGTGGAAATTTGGTTCTAGGACATTTGATTTGAGCGCAATCCTCAAACTTAGGTCAAAAAAGCCATTTAAGCCTTTTCACAGTGAGATCTAAGCGATATGGCCGAGAAATGTAATTTTGATGTTAACTCCCAAACCGCTGCGCAGAAGTCAACCAAACTTCACCCAATAGTGTATTGTATCACAATGTAGTAGTTACATGTGGAAATTTCGTTCTAGGACATTTGGTTTGAGCGCAATTATTAAACTTAGGTCAAAAAAGCCATTTAAGCCTTTTCACAGTGAGATCTATGCGATATGGCCGAGAAATGTAATTTTGATGTTAACTCCCAAACCGCTGCGCAGAAGTCAACCAAACTTCACCCATTAGTGTATTGTATCACAATCTAGTAGTTACATGTGGAAATTTGGTTCTAGGACATTTGATTTGAGCGCAATCCTCAAACTTAGGTCAAAAAAGCCATTTAAGCCTTTTCACAGTGAGATCTATGCGATATGGCCGAGAAATGTAATTTTGATGTTAACTCCCAAACCGCTGCGCAGAAGTCAACCAAACTTCACCCAATAGTGTATTGTATCACATTCTAGTAGTTACATTTGAAAATTTTGTTCTAGGACATTTTGTTTGAACGCAATCATCAAACTTAATTAAAAAAGTCATTTAAGCCTTTTCACAGTGAGATCTATGCGATATGGCCGAGAAATGTAATTTTGATGTTAACTCTAAAACTGCTGCGCAGAAGTCAACCAAACTTCACCCATTAGTGTATTGTATCACAATCTAGTTGTTACATGTGGAAATTTGGTTCTAGGACATTTGATTTGAGCGCAATCCTCAAACTTAGGTCAAAAAAGCCATTTAAGCCTTTTCACAGTGAGATCTATGCGATATGGCCGAGAAATGTAATTTTGATGTTAACTCCCAAACCGCTGCGCAGAAGTCAACCAAACTTCACCCAATAGTGTATTGTATCACAATCTAGTAGTTACATTTGAAAATTTTGTTCTAGGACATTTTGTTTGAGCGCAATCCTCAAACTTAGGTCAAAAAAGCCATTTAAGCCTTTTCACAGTGAGATCAATGCGATATGGCCGAGAAATGTAATTTTGATGTTAACTCCCAAACCGCTGCGCAGAAGTCAACCAAACTTCACCCAATAGTGTATTGTATCACATTCTAGTAGTTACATTTGAAAATTTTGTTCTAGGACATTTTGTTTGAACGCAATCATCAAACTTAATTAAAAAAGTCATTTAAGCCTTTTCACAGTGAGATCTATGCGATATGGCCGAGAAATGTAATTTTGATGTTAACTCCCAAACCGCTGCGCAGAAGTCAACCAAACTTCACCCAATAGTGTATTGTATCACATTCTAGTAGTTACATTTGAAAATTTTGTTCTAGGACATTTTGTTTGAGCGCAATCATCAAACTTAATTAAAAAAGTCATTTAAGCCTTTTCACAGTGAGATCTATGCGATATGGCCGAGAAATGTAATTTTGATGTTAACTCCCAAACCGCTGCGCAGAAGTCAACCAAACTTCACCCAATAGTGTATTGTATCACAATCTAGTAGTTACATTTGAAAATTTTGTTCTAGGACATTTTGTTTGAGCGCAATCCTCAAACTTAGGTCAAAAAAGCCATTTAAGCCTTTTCACAGTGAGATCTATGCGATATGGCCGAGAAATGTAATTTTGATGTTAACTCCCAAACCGCTGCGCAGAAGTCAACCAAACTTCACCCAATAGTGTATTGTATCACATTCTAGTAGTTACATTTGAAAATTTCGTTCTAGGACATTTGGTTTGAGCGCAATCATTAAACTTAGGTCAAAAAAGCCATTTAAGCCTTTTCACAGTGAGATCTATGCGATATGGCCGAGAAATGTAATTTTGATGTTAACTCCCAAACCGCTGCGCAGAAGTCAACTAAACTTCACCCAATAGTGTATTGTATCACATTCTAGTTGTTACATTTGAAAATTTCGTTCTAGGACATTTGGTTTGAGCGCAATCATTAAACTTAATTAAAAAAGTCATTTAAGCCTTTTCACAGTGAGATCTATGCGATATGGCCGAGAAATGTAATTTTGATGTTAACTCCCAAACCGCTGCGCAGAAGTCAACCAAACTTCACCCAATAGTGTATTGTATCACAATCTAGTAGTTACATTTGAAAATTTTGTTCTAGGACATTTTGTTTGAACGCAATCATCAAACTTAATTAAAAAAGTCATTTAAGCCTTTTCACAGTGAGATCTATGCGATATGGCCGAGAAATGTAATTTTGATGTTAACTCCCAAACCGCTGCGCAGAAGTCAACCAAACTTCACCCATTAGTGTATTGTATCACAATCTAGTAGTTACATGTGGAAATTTGGTTCTAGGACATTTGATTTGAGCGCAATCCTCAAACTTAGGTCAAAAAAGCCATTTAAGCCTTTTCACAGTGAGATCTATGCGATATGGCCGAGAAATGTAATTTTGATGTTAACTCCCAAACCGCTGCGCAGAAGTCAACCAAACTTCACCCAATAGTGTATTGTATCACAATCTAGTAGTTACATTTGAAAATTTTGTTCTAGGACATTTTGTTTGAGCGCAATCCTCAAACTTAGGTCAAAAAAGCCATTTAAGCCTTTTCACAGTGAGATCAATGCGATATGGCCGAGAAATGTAATTTTGATGTTAACTCCCAAACCGCTGCGCAGAAGTCAACCAAACTTCACCCAATAGTGTATTGTATCACATTCTAGTAGTTACATTTGAAAATTTCGTTCTAGGACATTTGGTTTGAGCGCAATTATTAAACTTAGGTCAAAAAAGCCATTTAAGCCTTTTCACAGTGAGATCTATGCGATATGGCCGAGAAATGTAATTTTGATGTTAACTCCCAAACCGCTGCGCAGAAGTCAACCAAACTTCACCCATTAGTGTATTGTATCACAATCTAGTAGTTACATGTGGAAATTTGGTTCTAGGACATTTGATTTGAGCGCAATCCTCAAACTTAGGTCAAAAAAGCCATTTAAGCCTTTTCACAGTGAGATCTATGCGATATGGCCGAGAAATGTAATTTTGATGTTAACTCCCAAACCGCTGCGCAGAAATCAACCAAACTTCACCCAATAGTGTATTGTATCACAATCTAGTAGTTACATTTGAAAATTTTGTTCTAGGACATTTTTTTTGAACGCAATCATCAAACTTAATTAAAAAAGTCATTTAAGCCTTTTCACAGTGAGATCTATGCGATATGGCCGAGAAATGTAATTTTGATGTTAACTCCCAAACCGCTGCGCAGAAGTCAACCAAACTTCACCCATTAGTGTATTGTATCACAATCTAGTAGTTACATGTGGAAATTTGGTTATAGGACATTTGATTTGAGCGCAATCCTCAAACTTAGGTCAAAAAAGCCATTTAAGCCTTTTCACAGTGAGATCTATGCGATATGGCCGAGAAATGTAATTTTGATGTTCACTCCCAAACCGCTGCGCAGAAGTCAACCAAACTTCACCCAATAGTGTATTGTATCACAATCTAGTAGTTACATTTGAAAATTTTGTTCTAGGACATTTTGTTTGAACGCAATCATCAAACTTAATTAAAAAAGTCATTTAAGCCTTTTCACAGTGAGATCTATGCGATATGGCCGAGAAATGTAATTTTGATGTTAACTCTAAAACTGCTGCGCAGAAGTCAACCAAACTTCACCCATTAGTGTATTGTATCACAATCTAGTAGTTACATGTGGAAATTTGGTTATTGGACATTTGATTTGAGCGCAATCCTCAAACTTAGGTCAAAAAAGCCATTTAAGCCTTTTCACAGTGAGATCTATGCGATATGGCCGAGAAATGTAATTTTGATGTTAACTCCCAAACCGCTGCGCAGAAGTCAACCAAACTTCACCCATTAGTGTATTGTATCACAATCTAGTAGTTACATGTGGAAATTTGGTTCTAGGACATTTGATTTGAGCGCAATCCTCAAACTTAGGTCAAAAAAGCCATTTAAGCCTTTTCACAGTGAGATCTATGCGATATGGCCGAGAAATGTAATTTTGATGTTAACTCCCAAACCGCTGCGCAGAAGTCAACCAAACTTCACCCAATAGTGTATTGTATCACATTCTAGTAGTTACATTTGAAAATTTCGTTCTAGGACATTTGGTTTGAGCGCAATTATTAAACTTAGGTCAAAAAAGCCATTTAAGCCTTTTCACAGTGAGATCTATGCGATATGGCCGAGAAATGTAATTTTGATGTTAACTCCCAAACCGCTGCGCAGAAGTCAACCAAACTTCACCCAATAGTGTATTGTATCACATTCTAGTAGTTACATTTGAAAATTTCGTTCTAGGACATTTGGTTTGAGCGCAATTATTAAACTTAGGTCAAAAAAGCCATTTAAGCCTTTTCACAGTGAGATCTATGCGATATGGCCGAGAAATGTAATTTTGATGTTAACTCCCAAACCGCTGCGCAGAAGTCAACCAAACTTCACCCATTAGTGTATTGTATCACAATCTAGTAGTTACATGTGGAAATTTGGTTCTAGGACATTTGATTTGAGCGCAATCCTCAAACTTAGGTCAAAAAAGCCATTTAAGCCTTTTCACAGTGAGATCTATGCGATATGGCCGAGAAATGTAATTTTGATGTTAACTCCCAAACCGCTGCGCAGAAGTCAACCAAACTTCACCCAATAGTGTATTGTATCACAATCTAGTAGTTACATTTGAAAATTTTGTTCTAGGACATTTTGTTTGAACGCAATCATCAAACTTAATTAAAAAAGTCATTTAAGCCTTTTCACAGTGAGATCTATGCGATATGGCCGAGAAATGTAATTTTGATGTTAACTCCCAAACCGCTGCGCAGAAGTCAACCAAACTTCACCCATTAGTGTATTGTATCACAATCTAGTAGTTACATGTGGAAATTTGGTTCTAGGACATTTGATTTGAGCGCAATCCTCAAACTTAGGTCAAAAAAGCCATTTATGCCTTTTCACAGTGAGATCTATGCGATATGGCCGAGAAATGTAATTTTGATGTTAACTCCCAAACCGCTGCGCAGAAGTCAACCAAACTTCACCCAATAGTGTATTGTATCACAATGTAGTAGTTACATGTGTAAATTTCGTTCTAGGACATTTGGTTTGAGCGCAATTATTAAACTTAGGTCAAAAAAGCCATTTAAGCCTTTTCACAGTGAGATCTATGCGATATGGCCGAGAAATGTAATTTTGATGTTAACTCCCAAACCGCTGCGCAGAAGTCAACCAAACTTCACCCATTAGTGTATTGTATCACAATCTAGTAGTTACATGTGGAAATTTGGTTATAGGACATTTGATTTGAGCGCAATCCTCAAACTTAGGTCAAAAAAGCCATTTAAGCCTTTTCACAGTGAGATCTATGCGATATGGCCGAGAAATGTAATTTTGATGTTCACTCCCAAACCGCTGCGCAGAAGTCAACCAAACTTCACCCAATAGTGTATTGTATCACAATCTAGTAGTTACATTTGAAAATTTTGTTCTAGGACATTTTGTTTGAACGCAATCATCAAACTTAATTAAAAAAGTCATTTAAGCCTTTTCACAGTGAGATCTATGCGATATGGCCGAGAAATGTAATTTTGATGTTAACTCTAAAACTGCTGCGCAGAAGTCAACCAAACTTCACCCATTAGTGTATTGTATCACAATCTAGTTGTTACATGTGGAAATTTGGTTCTAGGACATTTGATTTGAGCGCAATCCTCAAACTTAGGTCAAAAAAGCCATTTAAGCCTTTTCACAGTGAGATCTATGCGATATGGCCGAGAAATGTAATTTTGATGTTAACTCCCAAACCGCTGCGCAGAAGTCAACCAAACTTCACCCAATAGTGTATTGTATCACAATCTAGTAGTTACATTTGAAAATTTTGTTCTAGGACATTTTGTTTGAGCGCAATCCTCAAACTTAGGTCAAAAAAGCCATTTAAGCCTTTTCACAGTGAGATCAATGCGATATGGCCGAGAAATGTAATTTTGATGTTAACTCCCAAACCGCTGCGCAGAAGTCAACCAAACTTCACCCAATAGTGTATTGTATCACATTCTAGTAGTTACATTTGAAAATTTTGTTCTAGGACATTTTGTTTGAACGCAATCATCAAACTTAATTAAAAAAGTCATTTAAGCCTTTTCACAGTGAGATCTATGCGATATGGCCGAGAAATGTAATTTTGATGTTAACTCCCAAACCGCTGCGCAGAAGTCAACCAAACTTCACCCAATAGTGTATTGTATCACATTCTAGTAGTTACATTTGAAAATTTTGTTCTAGGACATTTTGTTTGACCGCAATCATCAAACTTAATTAAAAAAGTCATTTAAGCCTTTTCACAGTGAGATCTATGCGATATGGCCGAGAAATGTAATTTTGATGTTAACTCCCAAACCGCTGCGCAGAAGTCAACCAAACTTCACCCAATAGTGTATTGTATCACAATCTAGTAGTTACATTTGAAAATTTTGTTCTAGGACATTTTGTTTGAGCGCAATCCTCAAACTTAGGTCAAAAAAGCCATTTAAGCCTTTTCACAGTGAGATCTATGCGATATGGCCGAGAAATGTAATTTTGATGTTAACTCCCAAACCGCTGCGCAGAAGTCAACCAAACTTCACCCAATAGTGTATTGTATCACATTCTAGTAGTTACATTTGAAAATTTCGTTCTAGGACATTTGGTTTGAGCGCAATCATTAAACTTAGGTCAAAAAAGCCATTTAAGCCTTTTCACAGTGAGATCTATGCGATATGGCCGAGAAATGTAATTTTGATGTTAACTCCCAAACCGCTGCGCAGAAGTCAACTAAACTTCACCCAATAGTGTATTGTATCACATTCTAGTTGTTACATTTGAAAATTTCGTTCTAGGACATTTGGTTTGAGCGCAATCATTAAACTTAATTAAAAAAGTCATTTAAGCCTTTTCACAGTGAGATCTATGCGATATGGCCGAGAAATGTAATTTTGATGTTAACTCCCAAACCGCTGCGCAGAAGTCAACCAAACTTCACCCAATAGTGTATTGTATCACAATCTAGTAGTTACATTTGAAAATTTTGTTCTAGGACATTTTGTTTGAACGCAATCATCAAACTTAATTAAAAAAGTCATTTAAGCCTTTTCACAGTGAGATCTATGCGATATGGCCGAGAAATGTAATTTTGATGTTAACTCCCAAACCGCTGCGCAGAAGTCAACCAAACTTCACCCATTAGTGTATTGTATCACAATTTAGTAGTTACATGTGGAAATTTGGTTCTAGGACATTTGATTTGAGCGCAATCCTCAAACTTAGGTCAAAAAAGCCATTTAAGCCTTTTCACAGTGAGATCTATGCGATATGGCCGAGAAATGTAATTTTGATGTTAACTCCCAAACCGCTGCGCAGAAGTCAACCAAACTTCACCCAATAGTGTATTGTATCACAATCTAGTAGTTACATTTGAAAATTTTGTTCTAGGACATTTTGTTTGAGCGCAATCCTCAAACTTAGGTCAAAAAAGCCATTTAAGCCTTTTCACAGTGAGATCAATGCGATATGGCCGAGAAATGTAATTTTGATGTTAACTCCCAAACCGCTGCGCAGAAGTCAACCAAACTTCACCCAATAGTGTATTGTATCACATTCTAGTAGTTACATTTGAAAATTTCGTTCTAGGACATTTGGTTTGAGCGCAATTATTAAACTTAGGTCAAAAAAGCCATTTAAGCCTTTTCACAGTGAGATCTATGCGATATGGCCGAGAAATGTAATTTTGATGTTAACTCCCAAACCGCTGCGCAGAAGTCAACCAAACTTCACCCATTAGTGTATTGTATCACAATCTAGTAGTTACATGTGGAAATTTGGTTCTAGGACATTTGATTTGAGCGCAATCCTCAAACTTAGGTCAAAAAAGCCATTTAAGCCTTTTCACAGTGAGATCTATGCGATATGGCCGAGAAATGTAATTTTGATGTTAACTCCCAAACCGCTGCGCAGAAATCAACCAAACTTCACCCAATAGTGTATTGTATCACAATCTAGTAGTTACATTTGAAAATTTTGTTCTAGGACATTTTTTTTGAACGCAATCATCAAACTTAATTAAAAAAGTCATTTAAGCCTTTTCACAGTGAGATCTATGCGATATGGCCGAGAAATGTAATTTTGATGTTAACTCCCAAACCGCTGCGCAGAAGTCAACCAAACTTCACCCATTAGTGTATTGTATCACAATCTAGTAGTTACATGTGGAAATTTGGTTATAGGACATTTGATTTGAGCGCAATCCTCAAACTTAGGTCAAAAAAGCCATTTAAGCCTTTTCACAGTGAGATCTATGCGATATGGCCGAGAAATGTAATTTTGATGTTCACTCCCAAACCGCTGCGCAGAAGTCAACCAAACTTCACCCAATAGTGTATTGTATCACAATCTAGTAGTTACATTTGAAAATTTTGTTCTAGGACATTTTGTTTGAACGCAATCATCAAACTTAATTAAAAAAGTCATTTAAGCCTTTTCACAGTGAGATCTATGCGATATGGCCGAGAAATGTAATTTTGATGTTAACTCTAAAACTGCTGCGCAGAAGTCAACCAAACTTCACCCATTAGTGTATTGTATCACAATCTAGTAGTTACATGTGGAAATTTGGTTATTGGACATTTGATTTGAGCGCAATCCTCAAACTTAGGTCAAAAAAGCCATTTAAGCCTTTTCACAGTGAGATCTATGCGATATGGCCGAGAAATGTAATTTTGATGTTAACTCCCAAACCGCTGCGCAGAAGTCAACCAAACTTCACCCATTAGTGTATTGTATCACAATCTAGTAGTTACATGTGGAAATTTGGTTCTAGGACATTTGATTTGAGCGCAATCCTCAAACTTAGGTCAAAAAAGCCATTTAAGCCTTTTCACAGTGAGATCTATGCGATATGGCCGAGAAATGTAATTTTGATGTTAACTCCCAAACCGCTGCGCAGAAGTCAACCAAACTTCACCCAATAGTGTATTGTATCACATTCTAGTAGTTACATTTGAAAATTTCGTTCTAGGACATTTGGTTTGAGCGCAATTATTAAACTTAGGTCAAAAAAGCCATTTAAGCCTTTTCACAGTGAGATCTATGCGATATGGCCGAGAAATGTAATTTTGATGTTAACTCCCAAACCGCTGCGCAGAAGTCAACCAAACTTCACCCAATAGTGTATTGTATCACATTCTAGTAGTTACATTTGAAAATTTCGTTCTAGGACATTTGGTTTGAGCGCAATTATTAAACTTAGGTCAAAAAAGCCATTTAAGCCTTTTCACAGTGAGATCTATGCGATATGGCCGAGAAATGTAATTTTGATGTTAACTCCCAAACCGCTGCGCAGAAGTCAACCAAACTTCACCCATTAGTGTATTGTATCACAATCTAGTAGTTACATGTGGAAATTTGGTTCTAGGACATTTGATTTGAGCGCAATCCTCAAACTTAGGTCAAAAAAGCCATTTAAGCCTTTTCACAGTGAGATCTATGCGATATGGCCGAGAAATGTAATTTTGATGTTAACTCCCAAACCGCTGCGCAGAAGTCAACCAAACTTCACCCAATAGTGTATTGTATCACAATCTAGTAGTTACATTTGAAAATTTTGTTCTAGGACATTTTGTTTGAACGCAATCATCAAACTTAATTAAAAAAGTCATTTAAGCCTTTTCACAGTGAGATCTATGCGATATGGCCGAGAAATGTAATTTTGATGTTAACTCCCAAACCGCTGCGCAGAAGTCAACCAAACTTCACCCATTAGTGTATTGTATCACAATCTAGTAGTTACATGTGGAAATTTGGTTCTAGGACATTTGATTTGAGCGCAATCCTCAAACTTAGGTCAAAAAAGCCATTTATGCCTTTTCACAGTGAGATCTAAGCGATATGGCCGAGAAATGTAATTTTGATGTTAACTCCCAAACCGCTGCGCAGAAGTCAACCAAACTTCACCCAATAGTGTATTGTATCACAATGTAGTAGTTACATGTGTAAATTTCGTTCTAGGACATTTGGTTTGAGCGCAATTATTAAACTTAGGTCAAAAAAGCCATTTAAGCCTTTTCACAGTGAGATCTATGCGATATGGCCGAGAAATGTAATTTTGATGTTAACTCCCAAACCGCTGCGCAGAAGTCAACCAAACTTCACCCAATAGTGTATTGTATCACATTCTAGTAGTTACATTTGAAAATTTCGTTCTAGGACATTTGGTTTGAGCGCAATCATTAAACTTAATTAAAAAAGTCATTTAAGCCTTTTCACAGTGAGATCTATGCGATATGGCCGAGAAATGTAATTTTGATGTTAACTCCCAAACCGCTGCGCAGAAGTCAACCAAACTTCACCCAATAGTGTATTGTATCACATTCTAGTAGTTACATTTGAAAATTTCGTTCTAGGACATTTGGTTTGAGCGCAATCATTAAACTTAGGTCAAAAAAGCCATTTAAGCCTTTTCACAGTGAGATCTATGCGATATGGCCGAGAAATGTAATTTTGATGTTAACTCCCAAACCGCTGCGCAGAAGTCAACTAAACTTCACCCAATAGTGTATTGTATCACATTCTAGTAGTTACATTTGAAAATTTCGTTCTAGGACATTTGGTTTGAGCGCAATCATTAAACTTAATTAAAAAAGTCATTTAAGCCTTTTCACAGTGAGATCTATGCGATATGGCCGAGAAATGTAATTTTGATGTTAACTTCCAAACCGCTGCGCAGAAGTCAACCAAACTTCACCCAATAGTGTATTGTATCACAATCTAGTAGTTACATTTGAAAATTTTGTTCTAGGACATTTTGTTTGAACGCAATCATCAAACTTAATTAAAAAAGTCATTTAAGCCTTTTCACAGTGAGATCTATGCGATATGGCCGAGAAATGTAATTTTGATGTTAACTCCCAAACCGCTGCGCAGAAGTCAACCAAACTTCACCCATTAGTGTATTGTATCACAATCTAGTAGTTACATGTGGAAATTTGGTTCTAGGACATTTGATTTGAGCGCAATCCTCAAACTTAGGTCAAAAAAGCCATTTAAGCCTTTTCACAGTGAGATCTAAGCGATATGGCCGAGAAATGTAATTTTGATGTTAACTCCCAAACCGCTGCGCAGAAGTCAACCAAACTTCACCCAATAGTGTATTGTATCACAATCTAGTAGTTACATTTGAAAATTTTGTTCTAGGACATTTTGTTTGAGCGCAATCCTCAAACTTAGGTCAAAAAAGCCATTTAAGCCTTTTCACAGTGAGATCAATGCGATATGGCCGAGAAATGTAATTTTGATGTTAACTCCCAAACCGCTGCGCAGAAGTCAACCAAACTTCACCCAATAGTGTATTGTATCACATTCTAGTAGTTACATTTGAAAATTTCGTTCTAGGACATTTGGTTTGAGCGCAATTATTAAACTTAGGTCAAAAAAGCCATTTAAGCCTTTTCACAGTGAGATCTATGTGATATGGCCGAGAAATGTAATTTTGATGTTAACTCCCAAACCGCTGCGCAGAAGTCAACCAAACTTCACCCATTAGTGTATTGTATCACAATCTAGTAGTTACATGTGGAAATTTGGTTCTAGGACATTTGATTTGAGCGCAATCCTCAAACTTAGGTCAAAAAAGCCATTTAAGCCTTTTCACAGTGAGATCTATGCGATATGGCCGAGAAATGTAATTTTGATGTTAACTCCCAAACCGCTGCGCAGAAATCAACCAAACTTCACCCAATAGTGTATTGTATCACAATCTAGTAGTTACATTTGAAAATTTTGTTCTAGGACATTTTTTTTTAACGCAATCATCAAACTTAATTAAAAAAGTCATTTAAGCCTTTTCACAGTGAGATCTATGCGATATGACCGAGAAATGTAATTTTGATGTTAACTCCCAAACCGCTGCGCAGAAGTCAACCAAACTTCACCCATTAGTGTATTGTATCACAATCTAGTAGTTACATGTGGAAATTTGGTTATAGGACATTTGATTTGAGCGCAATCCTCAAACTTAGGTCAAAAAAGCCATTTAAGCCTTTTCACAGTGAGATCTATGCGATATGGCCGAGAAATGTAATTTTGATGTTCACTCCCAAACCGCTGCGCAGAAGTCAACCAAACTTCACCCAATAGTGTATTGTATCACAATCTAGTAGTTACATTTGAAAATTTTGTTCTAGGACATTTTGTTTGAACGCAATCATCAAACTTAATTAAAAAAGTCATTTAAGCCTTTTCACAGTGAGATCTATGCGATATGGCCGAGAAATGTAATTTTGATGTTAACTCTAAAACTGCTGCGCAGAAGTCAACCAAACTTCACCCATTAGTGTATTGTATCACAATCTAGTAGTTACATGTGGAAATTTGGTTATTGGACATTTGATTTGAGCGCAATCCTCAAACTTAGGTCAAAAAAGCCATTTAAGCCTTTTCACAGTGAGATCTATGCGATATGGCCGAGAAATGTAATTTTGATGTTAACTCCCAAACCGCTGCGCAGAAGTCAACCAAACTTCACCCATTAGTGTATTGTATCACAATCTAGTAGTTACATGTGGAAATTTGGTTCTAGGACATTTGATTTGAGCGCAATCCTCAAACTTAGGTCAAAAAAGCCATTTAAGCCTTTTCACAGTGAGATCTATGCGATATGGCCGAGAAATGTAATTTTGATGTTAACTCCCAAACCGCTGCGCAGAAGTCAA
This sequence comes from Corythoichthys intestinalis, assembly GCF_030265065.1. Taxonomy (NCBI): domain Eukaryota; kingdom Metazoa; phylum Chordata; class Actinopteri; order Syngnathiformes; family Syngnathidae; genus Corythoichthys; species Corythoichthys intestinalis. The sequence goes on along the minus strand of NC_080399.1, from coordinate 64,116,592 downwards.
CCAAACTTCACCCAATAGTGTATTGTATCACATTCTAGTAGTTACATTTGAAAATTTCGTTCTAGGACATTTGGTTTGAGCGCAATTATTAAACTTAGGTCAAAAAAGCCATTTAAGCCTTTTCACAGTGAGATCTATGCGATATGGCCGAGAAATGTAATTTTGATGTTAACTCCCAAACCGCTGCGCAGAAGTCAACCAAACTTCACCCAATAGTGTATTGTATCACATTCTAGTAGTTACATTTGAAAATTTCGTTCTAGGACATTTGGTTTGAGCGCAATTATTAAACTTAGGTCAAAAAAGCCATTTAAGCCTTTTCACAGTGAGATCTATGCGATATGGCCGAGAAATGTAATTTTGATGTTAACTCCCAAACCGCTGCGCAGAAGTCAACCAAACTTCACCCATTAGTGTATTGTATCACAATCTAGTAGTTACATGTGGAAATTTGGTTCTAGGACATTTGATTTGAGCGCAATCCTCAAACTTAGGTCAAAAAAGCCATTTAAGCCTTTTCACAGTGAGATCTATGCGATATGGCCGAGAAATGTAATTTTGATGTTAACTCCCAAACCGCTGCGCAGAAGTCAACCAAACTTCACCCAATAGTGTATTGTATCACAATCTAGTAGTTACATTTGAAAATTTTGTTCTAGGACATTTTGTTTGAACGCAATCATCAAACTTAATTAAAAAAGTCATTTAAGCCTTTTCACAGTGAGATCTATGCGATATGGCCGAGAAATGTAATTTTGATGTTAACTCCCAAACCGCTGCGCAGAAGTCAACCAAACTTCACCCATTAGTGTATTGTATCACAATCTAGTAGTTACATGTGGAAATTTGGTTCTAGGACATTTGATTTGAGCGCAATCCTCAAACTTAGGTCAAAAAAGCCATTTATGCCTTTTCACAGTGAGATCTAAGCGATATGGCCGAGAAATGTAATTTTGATGTTAACTCCCAAACCGCTGCGCAGAAGTCAACCAAACTTCACCCAATAGTGTATTGTATCACAATGTAGTAGTTACATGTGTAAATTTCGTTCTAGGACATTTGGTTTGAGCGCAATTATTAAACTTAGGTCAAAAAAGCCATTTAAGCCTTTTCACAGTGAGATCTATGCGATATGGCCGAGAAATGTAATTTTGATGTTAACTCCCAAACCGCTGCGCAGAAGTCAACCAAACTTCACCCAATAGTGTATTGTATCACATTCTAGTAGTTACATTTGAAAATTTCGTTCTAGGACATTTGGTTTGAGCGCAATCATTAAACTTAATTAAAAAAGTCATTTAAGCCTTTTCACAGTGAGATCTATGCGATATGGCCGAGAAATGTAATTTTGATGTTAACTCCCAAACCGCTGCGCAGAAGTCAACCAAACTTCACCCAATAGTGTATTGTATCACAATCTAGTAGTTACATTTGAAAATTTCGTTCTAGGACATTTGGTTTGAGCGCAATTATTAAACTTAGGTCAAAAAAGCCATTTAAGCCTTTTCACAGTGAGATCTATGCGATATGGCCGAGAAATGTAATTTTGATGTTAACTCCCAAACCGCTGCGCAGAAGTCAACCAAACTTCACCCATTAGTGTATTGTATCACAATCTAGTAGTTACATGTGGAAATTTGGTTCTAGGACATTTGATTTGAGCGCAATCCTCAAACTTAGGTCAAAAAAGCCATTTAAGCCTTTTCACAGTGAGATCTATGCGATATGGCCGAGAAATGTAATTTTGATGTTAACTCCCAAACCGCTGCGCAGAAATCAACCAAACTTCACCCAATAGTGTATTGTATCACAATCTAGTAGTTACATTTGAAAATTTTGTTCTAGGACATTTTTTTTGAACGCAATCATCAAACTTAATTAAAAAAGTCATTTAAGCCTTTTCACAGTGAGATCTATGCGATATGGCCGAGAAATGTAATTTTGATGTTAACTCCCAAACCGCTGCGCAGAAGTCAACCAAACTTCACCCATTAGTGTATTGTATCACAATCTAGTAGTTACATGTGGAAATTTGGTTATAGGACATTTGATTTGAGCGCAATCCTCAAACTTAGGTCAAAAAAGCCATTTAAGCCTTTTCACAGTGAGATCTATGCGATATGGCCGAGAAATGTAATTTTGATGTTCACTCCCAAACCGCTGCGCAGAAGTCAACCAAACTTCACCCAATAGTGTATTGTATCACAATCTAGTAGTTACATGTGGAAATTTGGTTCTAGGACATTTGATTTGAGCGCAATCCTCAAACTTAGGTCAAAAAAGCCATTTAAGCCTTTTCACAGTGAGATCTATGCGATATGGCCGAGAAATGTAATTTTGATGTTAACTCCCAAACCGCTGCGCAGAAGTCAACCAAACTTCACCCAATAGTGTATTGTATCACATTCTAGTAGTTACATTTGAAAATTTCGTTCTAGGACATTTGGTTTGAGCGCAATTATTAAACTTAGGTCAAAAAAGCCATTTAAGCCTTTTCACAGTGAGATCTATGCGATATGGCCGAGAAATGTAATTTTGATGTTAACTCCCAAACCGCTGCGCAGAAGTCAACCAAACTTCACCCATTAGTGTATTGTATCACAATCTAGTAGTTACATGTGGAAATTTGGTTCTAGGACATTTGATTTGAGCGCAATCCTCAAACTTAGGTCAAAAAAGCCATTTAAGCCTTTTCACAGTGAGATCTATGCGATATGGCCGAGAAATGTAATTTTGATGTTAACTCCCAAACCGCTGCGCAGAAGTCAACCAAACTTCACCCATTAGTGTATTGTATCACAATCTAGTAGTTACATGTGGAAATTTCGTTCTAGGACATTTGATTTGAGCGCAATCCTCAAACTTAGGTCAAAAAAGCCATTTAAGCCTTTTCACAGTGAGATCTAAGCGATATGGCCGAGAAATGTAATTTTGATGTTAACTCCCAAACCGCTGCGCAGAAGTCAACCAAACTTCACCCATTAGTGTATTGTATCACAATGTAGTAGTTACATGTGGAAATTTCGTTCTAGGACATTTGGTTTGAGCGCAATTATTAAACTTAGGTCAAAAAAGCCATTTAAGCCTTTTCACAGTGAGATCTATGCGATATGGCCGAGAAATGTAATTTTGATGTTAACTCCCAAACCGCTGCGCAGAAGTCAACCAAACTTCACCCATTAGTGTATTGTATCACAATCTAGTAGTTACATGTGGAAATTTGGTTCTAGGACATTTGATTTGAGCGCAATCCTCAAACTTAGGTCAAAAAAGCCATTTAAGCCTTTTCACAGTGAGATCTATGCGATATGGCCGAGAAATGTAATTTTGATGTTAACTCCCAAACCGCTGCGCAGAAGTCAACCAAACTTCACCCAATAGTGTATTGTATCACATTCTAGTAGTTACATTTTAAAATTTCGTTCTAGGACATTTTGTTTGAACGCAATCATCAAACTTAATTAAAAAAGTCATTTAAGCCTTTTCACAGTGAGATCTATGCGATATGGCCGAGAAATGTAATTTTGATGTTAACTCCCAAACCGCTGCGCAGAAGTCAACCAAACTTCACCCATTAGTGTATTGTATCACAATCTAGTAGTTACATGTGGAAATTTGGTTCTAGGACATTTGATTTGAGCGCAATCCTCAAACTTAGGTCAAAAAAGCCATTTAAGCCTTTTCACAGTGAGATCTATGCGATATGGCCGAGAAATGTAATTTTGATGTTAACTCCCAAACCGCTGCGCAGAAGTCAACCAAACTTCACCCATTAGTGTATTGTATCACAATGTAGTAGTTACATGTGGAAATTTCGTTCTAGGACATTTGGTTTGAGCGCAATTATTAAACTTAGGTCAAAAAAGCCATTTAAGCCTTTTCAGAGTGAGATCTATGCGATATGGCCGAGAAATGTAATTTTGATGTTCACTCCCAAACCGCTGCGCAGAAGTCAACCAAACTTCACCCAATAGTGTATTGTATCACAATCTAGTAGTTACATTTGAAAATTTTGTTCTAGGACATTTTGTTTGAGCGCAATCCTCAAACTTAGGTCAAAAAAGCCATTTAAGCCTTTTCACAGTGAGATCTATGCGATATGGCCGAGAAATGTAATTTTGATGTTAACTCCCAAACCGCTGCGCAGAAGTCAACCAAACTTCACCCAATAGTGTATTGTATCACAATCTAGTAGTTACATTTGAAAATTTTGTTCTAGGACATTTTGTTTGAACGCAATCATCAAACTTAATTAAAAAAGTCATTTAAGCCTTTTCACAGTGAGATCTATGCGATATGGCCGAGAAATGTAATTTTGATGTTAACTCCCAAACCGCTGCGCAGAAGTCAACCAAACTTCACCCATTAGTGTATTGTATCACAATCTAGTAGTTACATGTGGAAATTTGGTTCTAGGACATTTGATTTGAGCGCAATCCTCAAACTTAGGTCAAAAAAGCCATTTAAGCCTTTTCACAGTGAGATCTAAGCGATATGGCCGAGAAATGTAATTTTGATGTTAACTCCCAAACCGCTGCGCAGAAGTCAACCAAACTTCACCCATTAGTGTATTGTATCACAATCTAGTAGTTACATGTGGAAATTTCGTTCTAGGACATTTGGTTTGAGCGCAATTATTAAACTTAGGTCAAAAAAGCCATTTAAGCCTTTTCACAGTGAGATCTATGCGATATGGCCGAGAAATGTAATTTTGATGTTAACTCCCAAACCGCTGCGCAGAAGTCAACCAAACTTCACCCATTAGTGTATTGTATCACAATCTAGTAGTTACATGTGGAAATTTGGTTCTAGGACATTTGATTTGAGCGCAATCCTCAAACTTAGGTCAAAAAAGCCATTTAAGCCTTTTCACAGTGAGATCTATGCGATATGGCCGAGAAATGTAATTTTGATGTTAACTCCCAAACCGCTGCGCAGAAGTCAACCAAACTTCACCCAATAGTGTATTGTATCACAATCTAGTAGTTACATTTGAAAATTTTGTTCTAGGACATTTTGTTTGAACGCAATCATCAAACTTAATTTAAAAAGTCATTTAAGCCTTTTCACAGTGAGATCTATGCGATATGGCCGAGAAATGTAATTTTGATGTTAACTCCCAAACCGCTGCGCAGAAGTCAACCAAACTTCACCCATTAGTGTATTGTATCACAATCTAGTAGTTACATGTGGAAATTTGGTTCTAGGACATTTGATTTGAGCGCAATCATCAAACTTAATTTAAAAAGTCATTTAAGCCTTTTCACAGTGAGATCTATGCGATATGGCCGAGAAATGTAATTTTGATGTTAACTCCCAAACCGCTGCGCAGAAGTCAACCAAACTTCACCCATTAGTGTATTGTATCACAATCTAGTAGTTACATGTGGAAATTTGGTTCTAGGACATTTGATTTGAGCGCAATCCTCAAACTTAGGTCAAAAAAGCCATTTAAGCCTTTTCACAGTGAGATCTATGCGATATGGCCGAGAAATGTAATTTTGATGTTAACTCCCAAACCGCTGCGCAGAAGTCAACCAAACTTCACCCAATAGTGTATTGTATCACAATCTAGTAGTTACATTTGAAAATTTTGTTCTAGGACATTTTTTTTGAACGCAATCATTAAACTTAATTAAAAAAGTCATTTAAGCCTTTTCACAGTGAGTTCTATGCGATATGGCCGAGAAATGTAATTTTGATGTTAACTCCCAAACCGCTGCGCAGAAGTCAACCAAACTTCACCCATTAGTGTATTGTATCACAATGTAGTAGTTACATGTGGAAATTTCGTTCTAGGACATTTGGTTTGAGCGCAATTATTAAACTTAGGTCAAAAAAGCCATTTAAGCCTTTTCACAGTGAGATCTATGCGATATGGCCGAGAAATGTAATTTTGATGTTAACTCCCAAACCGCTGCGCAGAAGTCAACCAAACTTCACCCATTAGTGTATTGTATCACAATCTAGTAGTTACATGTGGAAATTTGGTTCTAGGACATTTGATTTGAGCGCAATCCTCAAACTTAGGTCAAAAAAGCCATTTAAGCCTTTTCACAGTGAGATCTATGCGATATGGCCGAGAAATGTAATTTTGATGTTAACTCCCAAACCGCTGCGCAGAAGTCAACCAAACTTCACCCATTAGTGTATTGTATCACAATGTAGTAGTTACATGTGGAAATTTGGTTCTAGGACATTTGGTTTGAGCGCAATTATTAAACTTATGTCAAAAAAGCCATTTAAGCCTTTTCACAGTGAGATCTATGCGATATGGCCGAGAAATGTAATTTTGATGTTAACTCCCAAACCGCTGCGCAGAAGTCAACCAAACTTCACCCATTAGTGTATTGTATCACAATCTAGTAGTTACATGTGGAAATTTGGTTCTAGGACATTTGATTTGAGCGCAATCCTCAAACTTAGGTCAAAAAAGCCATTTAAGCCTTTTCACAGTGAGATCTATGCGATATGGCCGAGAAATGTAATTTTGATGTTCACTCCCAAACCGCTGCGCAGAAGTCAACCAAACTTCACCCAATAGTGTATTGTATCACAATCTAGTAGTTACATTTGAAAATTTTGTTCTAGGACATTTGGTTTGAGCGCAATTATTAAACTTAGGTCAAAAAAGCCATTTAAGCCTTTTCACAGTGAGATCTATGCGATATGGCCGAGAAATGTAATTTTGATGTTAACTCTAAAACTGCTGCGCAGAAGTCAACCAAACTTCACCCATTAGTGTATTGTATCACAATCTAGTAGTTACATGTGGAAATTTGGTTATTGGACATTTGATTTGAGCGCAATCCTCAAACTTAGGTCAAAAAAGCCATTTAAGCCTTTTCACAGTGAGATCTATGCGATATGGCCGAGAAATGTAATTTTGATGTTAACTCCCAAACCGCTGCGCAGAAGTCAACCAAACTTCACCCATTAGTGTATTGTATCACAATCTAGTAGTTACATGTGGAAATTTGGTTCTAGGACATTTGATTTGAGCGCAATCCTCAAACTTAGGTCAAAAAAGCCATTTAAGCCTTTTCACAGTGAGATCTATGCGATATGGCCGAGAAATGTAATTTTGATGTTAACTCCCAAACCGCTGCGCAGAAGTCAACCAAACTTCACCCAATAGTGTATTGTATCACATTCTAGTAGTTACATTTGAAAATTTCGTTCTAGGACATTTGGTTTGAGCGCAATTATTAAACTTAGGTCAAAAAAGCCATTTAAGCCTTTTCACAGTGAGATCTATGCGATATGGCCGAGAAATGTAATTTTGATGTTAACTCCCAAACCGCTGCGCAGAAGTCAACCAAACTTCACCCATTAGTGTATTGTATCACAATCTAGTAGTTACATGTGGAAATTTGGTTCTAGGACATTTGATTTGAGCGCAATCCTCAAACTTAGGTCAAAAAAGCCATTTAAGCCTTTTCACAGTGAGATCTATGCGATATGGCCGAGAAATGTAATTTTGATGTTAACTCCCAAACCGCTGCGCAGAAGTCAACCAAACTTCACCCATTAGTGTATTGTATCACAATCTAGTAGTTACATGTGGAAATTTCGTTCTAGGACATTTGATTTGAGCGCAATCCTCAAACTTAGGTCAAAAAAGCCATTTAAGCCTTTTCACAGTGAGATCTAAGCGATATGGCCGAGAAATGTAATTTTGATGTTAACTCCCAAACCGCTGCGCAGAAGTCAACCAAACTTCACCCATTAGTGTATTGTATCACAATGTAGTAGTTACATGTGGAAATTTCGTTCTAGGACATTTGGTTTGAGCGCAATTATTAAACTTAGGTCAAAAAAGCCATTTAAGCCTTTTCACAGTGAGATCTATGCGATATGGCCGAGAAATGTAATTTTGATGTTAACTCCCAAACCGCTGCGCAGAAGTCAACCAAACTTCACCCATTAGTGTATTGTATCACAATCTAGTAGTTACATGTGGAAATTTGGTTCTAGGACATTTGATTTGAGCGCAATCCTCAAACTTAGGTCAAAAAAGCCATTTAAGCCTTTTCACAGTGAGATCTATGCGATATGGCCGAGAAATGTAATTTTGATGTTAACTCCCAAACCGCTGCGCAGAAGTCAACCAAACTTCACCCAATAGTGTATTGTATCACATTCTAGTAGTTACATTTTAAAATTTCGTTCTAGGACATTTTGTTTGAACGCAATCATCAAACTTAATTAAAAAAGTCATTTAAGCCTTTTCACAGTGAGATCTATGCGATATGGCCGAGAAATGTAATTTTGATGTTAACTCCCAAACCGCTGCGCAGAAGTCAACCAAACTTCACCCATTAGTGTATTGTATCACAATCTAGTAGTTACATGTGGAAATTTGGTTCTAGGACATTTGATTTGAGCGCAATCCTCAAACTTAGGTCAAAAAAGCCATTTAAGCCTTTTCACAGTGAGATCTATGCGATATGGCCGAGAAATGTAATTTTGATGTTAACTCCCAAACCGCTGCGCAGAAGTCAACCAAACTTCACCCATTAGTGTATTGTATCACAATGTAGTAGTTACATGTGGAAATTTCGTTCTAGGACATTTGGTTTGAGCGCAATTATTAAACTTAGGTCAAAAAAGCCATTTAAGCCTTTTCAGAGTGAGATCTATGCGATATGGCCGAGAAATGTAATTTTGATGTTCACTCCCAAACCGCTGCGCAGAAGTCAACCAAACTTCACCCAATAGTGTATTGTATCACAATCTAGTAGTTACATTTGAAAATTTTGTTCTAGGACATTTTGTTTGAGCGCAATCCTCAAACTTAGGTCAAAAAAGCCATTTAAGCCTTTTCACAGTGAGATCTATGCGATATGGCCGAGAAATGTAATTTTGATGTTAACTCCCAAACCGCTGCGCAGAAGTCAACCAAACTTCACCCAATAGTGTATTGTATCACAATCTAGTAGTTACATTTGAAAATTTTGTTCTAGGACATTTTGTTTGAACGCAATCATCAAACTTAATTAAAAAAGTCATTTAAGCCTTTTCACAGTGAGATCTATGCGATATGGCCGAGAAATGTAATTTTGATGTTAACTCCCAAACCGCTGCGCAGAAGTCAACCAAACTTCACCCATTAGTGTATTGTATCACAATCTAGTAGTTACATGTGGAAATTTGGTTCTAGGACATTTGATTTGAGCGCAATCCTCAAACTTAGGTCAAAAAAGCCATTTAAGCCTTTTCACAGTGAGATCTAAGCGATATGGCCGAGAAATGTAATTTTGATGTTAACTCCCAAACCGCTGCGCAGAAGTCAACCAAACTTCACCCATTAGTGTATTGTATCACAATCTAGTAGTTACATGTGGAAATTTCGTTCTAGGACATTTGGTTTGAGCGCAATTATTAAACTTAGGTCAAAAAAGCCATTTAAGCCTTTTCACAGTGAGATCTATGCGATATGGCCGAGAAATGTAATTTTGATGTTAACTCCCAAACCGCTGCGCAGAAGTCAACCAAACTTCACCCATTAGTGTATTGTATCACAATCTAGTAGTTACATGTGGAAATTTGGTTCTAGGACATTTGATTTGAGCGCAATCCTCAAACTTAGGTCAAAAAAGCCATTTAAGCCTTTTCACAGTGAGATCTATGCGATATGGCCGAGAAATGTAATTTTGATGTTAACTCCCAAACCGCTGCGCAGAAGTCAACCAAACTTCACCCAATAGTGTATTGTATCACAATCTAGTAGTTACATTTGAAAATTTTGTTCTAGGACATTTTGTTTGAACGCAATCATCAAACTTAATTTAAAAAGTCATTTAAGCCTTTTCACAGTGAGATCTATGCGATATGGCCGAGAAATGTAATTTTGATGTTAACTCCCAAACCGCTGCGCAGAAGTCAACCAAACTTCACCCATTAGTGTATTGTATCACAATCTAGTAGTTACATGTGGAAATTTGGTTCTAGGACATTTGATTTGAGCGCAATCATCAAACTTAATTTAAAAAGTCATTTAAGCCTTTTCACAGTGAGATCTATGCGATATGGCCGAGAAATGTAATTTTGATGTTAACTCCCAAACCGCTGCGCAGAAGTCAACCAAACTTCACCCATTAGTGTATTGTATCACAATCTAGTAGTTACATGTGGAAATTTGGTTCTAGGACATTTGATTTGAGCGCAATCCTCAAACTTAGGTCAAAAAAGCCATTTAAGCCTTTTCACAGTGAGATCTATGCGATATGGCCGAGAAATGTAATTTTGATGTTAACTCCCAAACCGCTGCGCAGAAGTCAACCAAACTTCACCCATTAGTGTATTGTATCACAATCTAGTAGTTACATGTGGAAATTTGGTTATAGGACATTTGATTTGAGCGCAATCCTCAAACTTAGGTCAAAAAAGCCATTTAAGCCTTTTCACAGTGAGATCTAAGCGATATGGCCGAGAAATGTAATTTTGATGTTAACTCCCAAACCGCTGCGCAGAAGTCAACCAAACTTCACCCATTAGTGTATTGTATCACAATCTAGTAGTTACATGTGGAAATTTCGTTCTAGGACATTTGGTTTGAGCGCAATTATTAAACTTAGGTCAAAAAAGCCATTTAAGCCTTTTCACAGTGAGATCTATGCGATATGGCCGAGAAATGTAATTTTGATGTTAACTCCCAAACCGCTGCGCAGAAGTCAACCAAACTTCACCCATTAGTGTATTGTATCACAATCTAGTAGTTACATGTGGAAATTTGGTTCTAGGACATTTGATTTGAGCGCAATCCTCAAACTTAGGTCAAAAAAGCCATTTAAGCCTTTTCACAGTGAGATCTATGCGATATGGCCGAGAAATGTAATTTTGATGTTAACTCCCAAACCGCTGCGCAGAAGTCAACCAAACTTCACCCAATAGTGTATTGTATCACAATCTAGTAGTTACATTTGAAAATTTTGTTCTAGGACATTTTGTTTGAACGCAATCATCAAACTTAATTTAAAAAGTCATTTATGCCTTTTCACAGTGAGATCTATGCGATATGGCCGAGAAATGTAATTTTGATGTTAACTCCCAAACCGCTGCGCAGAAGTCAACCAAACTTCACCCATTAGTGTATTGTATCACAATCTAGTAGTTACATGTGGAAATTTGGTTCTAGGACATTTGATTTGAGCGCAATCCTCAAACTTAGGTCAAAAAAGCCATTTAAGCCTTTTCACAGTGAGATCTATGCGATATGGCCGAGAAATGTAATTTTGATGTTAACTCCCAAACCGCTGCGCAGAAGTCAACCAAACTTCACCCAATAGTGTATTGTATCACAATCTAGTAGTTACATTTGAAAATTTTGTTCTAGGACATTTTGTTTGAGCGCAATCCTCAAACTTAGGTCAAAAAAGCCATTTAAGCCTTTTCACAATGAGATCAATGCGATATGGCCGAGAAATGTAATTTTGATGTTAACTCCCAAACCGCTGCGCAGAAGTCAACCAAACTTCACCCAATAGTGTATTGTATCACATTCTAGTAGTTACATTTGAAAATTTTGTTCTAGGACATTTTGTTTGAACGCAATCATCAAACTTAATTAAAAAAGTCATTTAAGCCTTTTCACAGTGAGATCTATGCGATATGGCCGAGAAATGTAATTTTGATGTTAACTCCCAAACCGCTGCGCAGAAGTCAACCAAACTTCACCCAATAGTGTATTGTATCACATTCTAGTAGTTATATTTGAAAATTTTGTTCTAGGACATTTTGTTTGAGCGCAATCATCAAACTTAATTAAAAAAGTCATTTAAGCCTTTTCACAGTGAGATCTATGCGATATGGCCGAGAAATGTAATTTTGATGTTAACTCCCAAACCGCTGCGCAGAAGTCAACCAAACTTCACCCAATAGTGTATTGTATCACAATCTAGTAGTTACATTTGAAAATTTTGTTCTAGGACATTTTGTTTGAGCGCAATCCTCAAACTTAGGTCAAAAAAGCCATTTAAGCCTTTTCACAGTGAGATCTATGCGATATGGCCGAGAAATGTAATTTTGATGTTAACTCCCAAACCGCTGCGCAGAAGTCAACCAAACTTCACCCAATAGTGTATTGTATCACATTCTAGTAGTTACATTTGAAAATTTCGTTCTAGGACATTTGGTTTGAGCGCAATCATTAAACTTAGGTCAAAAAAGCCATTTAAGCCTTTTCACAGTGAGATCTATGCGATATGGCCGAGAAATGTAATTTTGATGTTAACTCCCAAACCGCTGCGCAGAAGTCAACTAAACTTCACCCAATAGTGTATTGTATCACATTCTAGTAGTTACATTTGAAAATTTCGTTCTAGGACATTTGGTTTGAGCGCAATCATTAAACTTAATTAAAAAAGTCATTTAAGCCTTTTCACAGTGAGATCTATGCGATATGGCCGAGAAATGTAATTTTGATGTTAACTCCCAAACCGCTGCGCAGAAGTCAACCAAACTTCACCCAATAGTGTATTGTATCACAATCTAGTAGTTACATTTGAAAATTTTGTTCTAGGACATTTTGTTTGAACGCAATCATCAAACTTAATTAAAAAAGTCATTTAAGCCTTTTCACAGTGAGATCTATGCGATATGGCCGAGAAATGTAATTTTGATGTTAACTCCCAAACCGCTGCGCAGAAGTCAACCAAACTTCACCCATTAGTGTATTGTATCACAATCTAGTAGTTACATGTGGAAATTTGGTTCTAGGACATTTGATTTGAGCGCAATCCTCAAACTTAGGTCAAAAAAGCCATTTAAGCCTTTTCACAGTGAGATCTATGCGATATGGCCGAGAAATGTAATTTTGATGTTAACTCCCAAACCGCTGCGCAGAAGTCAACCAAACTTCACCCAATAGTGTATTGTATCACAATCTAGTAGTTACATTTGAAAATTTTGTTCTAGGACATTTTGTTTGAGCGCAATCCTCAAACTTAGGTCAAAAAAGCCATTTAAGCCTTTTCACAGTGAGATCAATGCGATATGGCCGAGAAATGTAATTTTGATGTTAACTCCCAAACCGCTGCGCAGAAGTCAACCAAACTTCACCCAATAGTGTATTGTATCACATTCTAGTAGTTACATTTGAAAATTTCGTTCTAGGACATTTGGTTTGAGCGCAATTATTAAACTTAGGTCAAAAAAGCCATTTAAGCCTTTTCACAGTGAGATCTATGCGATATGGCCGAGAAATGTAATTTTGATGTTAACTCCCAAACCGCTGCGCAGAAGTCAACCAAACTTCACCCATTAGTGTATTGTATCACAATCTAGTAGTTACATGTGGAAATTTGGTTCTAGGACATTTGATTTGAGCGCAATCCTCAAACTTAGGTCAAAAAAGCCATTTAAGCCTTTTCACAGTGAGATCTATGCGATATGGCCGAGAAATGTAATTTTGATGTTAACTCCCAAACCGCTGCGCAGAAGTCAACCAAACTTCACCCAATAGTGTATTGTATCACAATCTAGTAGTTACATTTGAAAATTTTGTTCTAGGACATTTTTTTTGAACGCAATCATCAAACTTAATTAAAAAAGTCATTTAAGCCTTTTCACAGTGAGATCTATGCGATATGGCCGAGAAATGTAATTTTGATGTTAACTCCCAAACCGCTGCGCAGAAGTCAACCAAACTTCACCCATTAGTGTATTGTATCACAATCTAGTAGTTACATGTGGAAATTTGGTTATAGGACATTTGATTTGAGCGCAATCCTCAAACTTAGGTCAAAAAAGCCATTTAAGCCTTTTCACAGTGAGATCTATGCGATATGGCCGAGAAATGTAATTTTGATGTTAACTCCCAAACCGCTGCGCAGAAGTCAACCAAATTTCACCCATTAGTGTATTGTATCACAATCTAGTAGTTACATGTGGAAATTTGGTTCTAGGACATTTGATTTGAGCGCAATCCTCAAACTTAGGTCAAAAAAGCCATTTAAGCCTTTTCACAGTGAGATCTATGCGATATGGCCGAGAAATGTAATTTTGATGTTAACTCCCAAACCGCTGCGCAGAAGTCAACCAAACTTCACCCAATAGTGTATTGTATCACAATCTAGTAGTTACATTTGAAAATTTTGTTCTAGGACATTTTGTTTGAACGCAATCATCAAACTTAATTAAAAAAGTCATTTAAGCCTTTTCACAGTGAGATCTATGCGATATGGCCGAGAAATGTAATTTTGATGTTAACTCCCAAACCGCTGCGCAGAAGTCAACCAAACTTCACCCATTAGTGTATTGTATCACAATCTAGTAGTTACATGTGGAAATTTGGTTCTAGGACATTTGATTTGAGCGCAATCCTCAAACTTAGGTCAAAAAAGCCATTTAAGCCTTTTCACAGTGAGATCTAAGCGATATGGCCGAGAAATGTAATTTTGATGTTAACTCCCAAACCGCTGCGCAGAAGTCAACCAAACTTCACCCATTAGTGTATTGTATCACAATCTAGTAGTTACATGTGGAAATTTCGTTCTAGGACATTTGGTTTGAGCGCAATTATTAAACTTAGGTCAAAAAAGCCATTTAAGCCTTTTCACAGTGAGATCTATGCGATATGGCCGAGAAATGTAATTTTGATGTTAACTCCCAAACCGCTGCGCAGAAGTCAACCAAACTTCACCCATTAGTGTATTGTATCACAATCTAGTAGTTACATGTGGAAATTTGGTTCTAGGACATTTGATTTGAGCGCAATCCTCAAACTTAGGTCAAAAAAGCCATTTAAGCCTTTTCACAGTGAGATCTATGCGATATGGCCGAGAAATGTAATTTTGATGTTAACTCCCAAACCGCTGCGCAGAAGTCAACCAAACTTCACCCAATAGTGTATTGTATCACAATCTAGTAGTTACATTTGAAAATTTTGTTCTAGGACATTTTGTTTGAACGCAATCATCAAACTTAATTTAAAAAGTCATTTAAGCCTTTTCACAGTGAGATCTATGCGATATGGCCGAGAAATGTAATTTTGATGTTAACTCCCAAACCGCTGCGCAGAAGTCAACCAAACTTCACCCATTAGTGTATTGTATCACAATCTAGTAGTTACATGTGGAAATTTGGTTATAGGACATTTGATTTGAGCGCAATCCTCAAACTTAGGTCAAAAAAGCCATTTAAGCCTTTTCACAGTGAGATCTATGCGATATGGCCGAGAAATGTAATTTTGATGTTAACTCCCAAACCGCTGCGCAGAAGTCAACCAAACTTTACCCAATAGTGTATTTTATCACAATCTAGTAGTTACATTTGGAAATTTAGTTCTAGGACATTTGATTTGAGCGCAATCTTCAAACTTAATTAAAAAAAGTCATTTAAGCCTTTTCACAGTGAGATCTATGCGATATGGCCGAGAAATGTAATTTTGATGTTAACTCCCAAACCGCTACGCAGAAGTCAACCAAATTTCACCCATTAGTGTATTGTATCACAATCTAGTAGTTACATGTGGAAATTTGGTTCTAGGACATTTGATTTGAGCGCAATCCTCAAACTTAGGTCAAAAAAGCCATTTAAGCCTTTTCACAGTGAGATCTATGCGATATGGCCGAGAAATGTAATTTTGATGTTAACTCCCAAACCGCTGCGCAGAAGTCAACCAAACTTCACCCAATAGTGTATTGTATCACAATCTAGTAGTTACATTTGAAAATTTTGTTCTAGGACATTTTGTTTGAACGCAATCATCAAACTTAATTAAAAAAGTCATTTAAGCCTTTTCACAGTGAGATCTATGCGATATGGCCGAGAAATGTAATTTTGATGTTAACTCCCAAACCGCTGCGCAGAAGTCAACCAAACTTCACCCATTAGTGTATTGTATCACAATCTAGTAGTTACATGTGGAAATTTGGTTCTAGGACATTTGATTTGAGCGCAATCCTCAAACTTAGGTCAAAAAAGCCATTTAAGCCTTTTCACAGTGAGATCTAAGCGATATGGCCGAGAAATGTAATTTTGATGTTAACTCCCAAACCGCTGCGCAGAAGTCAACCAAACTTCACCCATTAGTGTATTGTATCACAATCTAGTAGTTACATGTGGAAATTTCGTTCTAGGACATTTGGTTTGAGCGCAATTATTAAACTTAGGTCAAAAAAGCCATTTAAGCCTTTTCACAGTGAGATCTATGCGATATGGCCGAGAAATGTAATTTTGATGTTAACTCCCAAACCGCTGCGCAGAAGTCAACCAAACTTCACCCATTAGTGTATTGTATCACAATCTAGTAGTTACATGTGGAAATTTGGTTCTAGGACATTTGATTTGAGCGCAATCCTCAAACTTAGGTCAAAAAAGCCATTTAAGCCTTTTCACAGTGAGATCTATGCGATATGGCCGAGAAATGTAATTTTGATGTTAACTCCCAAACCGCTGCGCAGAAGTCAACCAAACTTCACCCAATAGTGTATTGTATCACAATCTAGTAGTTACATTTGAAAATTTTGTTCTAGGACATTTTGTTTGAACGCAATCATCAAACTTAATTTAAAAAGTCATTTAAGCCTTTTCACAGTGAGATCTATGCGATATGGCCGAGAAATGTAATTTTGATGTTAACTCCCAAACCGCTGCGCAGAAGTCAACCAAACTTCACCCATTAGTGTATTGTATCACAATCTAGTAGTTACATGTGGAAATTTGGTTATAGGACATTTGATTTGAGCGCAATCCTCAAACTTAGGTCAAAAAAGCCATTTAAGCCTTTTCACAGTGAGATCTATGCGATATGGCCGAGAAATGTAATTTTGATGTTAACTCCCAAACCGCTGCGCAGAAGTCAACCAAACTTTACCCAATAGTGTATTTTATCACAATCTAGTAGTTACATTTGGAAATTTAGTTCTAGGACATTTGATTTGAGCGCAATCTTCAAACTTAATTAAAAAAAGTCATTTAAGCCTTTTCACAGTGAGATCTATGCGATATGGCCGAGAAATGTAATTTTGATGTTAACTCCCAAACCGCTGCGCAGAAGTCAACCAAACTTCACCCATTATTGTATTGTATCACAATCTAGTAATTACATGTGGAAATTTGGTTCTAGGACATTTGATTTGAGCGCAATCCTCAAACTTAGGTCAAAAAAGCCATTTAAGCCTTTTCACAGTGAGATCAATGCGATATGGCCGAGAAATGTAATTTTGATGTTAACTCCCAAACCGCTGCGCAGAAGTCAACCAAACTTCACCCAATAGTGTATTGTATCACATTCTAGTAGTTACATTTAAAAATTTCGTTCTAGGACATTTGGTTTGAGCGCAATTATTAAACTTAGGTCAAAAAAGCCATTTAAGCCTTTTCACAGTGAGATCTATGCGATATGGCCGAGAAATGTAATTTTGATGTTAACTCCCAAACCGCTGCGCAGAAGTCAACCAAACTTCCCCCATTAGTATATTGTTTCACAATCTAGTAGTTACATGTGGAAATTTGGTTCTAGGACATTTGATTTGAGCGCAATCCTCAAACTTAGGTCAAAAAAGCCATTTAAGCCTTTTCACAGTGAGATCTATGCGATATGGCCGAGAAATGTAATTTTGATGTTAACTCCCAAACTGCTGCGCAGAAGTCAACCAAACTTCACCCAATAGTGTATTGTATCACAATCTAGTAGTTACATTTGAAAATTTTGTTCTAGGACATTTTGTTTGAACGCAATCATCAAACTTAATTAAAAAAGTCATTTAAGCCTTTTCACAGTGAGATCTATGCGATATGGCCGAGAAATGTAATTTTGATGTTAACTCCCAAACCGCTGCGCAGAAGTCAACCAAACTTCACCCATTAGTGTATTGTATCAAAATCTAGTAGTTACATGTGGAAATTTGGTTCTAGGACATTTGATTTGAGCGCAATCCTCAAACTTAGGTCAAAAAAGCCATTTAAGCCTTTTCACAGTGAGATCTATGCGATATGGCCGAGAAATGTAATTTTGATGTTAACTCCCAAACCGCTGCGCAGAAGTCAACCAAACTTCACCCAATAGTGTATTGTATCACAATCTAGTAGTTACATTTGAAAATTTTGTTCTAGGACATTTTGTTTGAGCGCAATCCTCAAACTTAGGTCAAAAAAGCCATTTAAGCCTTTTCACAGTGAGATCAATGCGATATGGCCGAGAAATGTAATTTTGATGTTAACTCCCAAACCGCTGCGCAGAAGTCAACCAAACTTCACCCAATAGTGTATTGTATCACATTCTAGTAGTTACATTTGAAAATTTTGTTCTAGGAAATTTTGTTTTGAGCGCAATCATCAAACTTAATTAAAAAAGTCATTTAAGCCTTTTCACAGTGAGATCTATGCGATATGGCCGAGAAATGTAATTTTGATGTTAACTCCCAAACCGGTGCGCAGAAGTCAACCAAACTTCACCCAATAGTGTATTGTATCACAATCTAGTAGTTACATTTGAAAATTTTGTTCTAGGACATTTTGTTTGAACGCAATCATCAAACTTAATTAAAAAAGTCATTTAAGCCTTTTCACACTGAGATCTATGCGATATGGCCGAGAAATGTAATTTTGTTGTTAACTCCCAAACCGCTGCGCAGAAGTCAACCAAACTTCACCCAATAGTGTATTGTATCACAATCTAGTAGTTACATTTGAAAATTTTGTTCTAGGACATTTTGTTTGAGCGCAATCCTCAAACTTAGGTCAAAAAAGCCATTTAAGCCTTTTCACAGTGAGATCTATGCGATATGGCCGAGAAATGTAATTTTGATGTTAACTCCCAAACCGCTGCGCAGAAGTCAACCAAACTTCACCCAATAGTGTATTGTATCACAATCTAGTAGTTACATTTGAAAATTTTGTTCTAGGACATTTTGTTTGAACGCAATCATCAAACTTAATTAAAAAAGTCATTTAAGCCTTTTCACAGTGAGATCTATGCGATATGGCCGAGAAATGTAATTTTGATGTTAACTCCCAAACCGCTGCGCAGAAGTCAACCAAACTTCACCCAATAGTGTATTGTATCACAATCTAGTAGTTACATTTGAAAATTTTGTTCTAGGAAATTTTGTTTGAGCGCAATCATCAAACTTAATTAAAAAAGTCATTTAAGCCTTTTCACAGTGAGATCTATGCGATATGGCCGAGAAATGTAATTTTGATGTTAACTCCCAAACCGCTGCGCAGAAGTCAACCAAACTTCACCCATTAGTGTATTGTATCATAATCTAGTAATTACATGTGGAAATTTGGTTCTAGGACATTTGATTTGAGCGCAATCCTCAAACTTAGGTCAAAAAAGCCATTTAAGCCTTTTCACAGTGAGATCTATGCGATATGGCCGAGAAATGTAATTTTGATGTTAACTCCCAAACCGCTGCGCAGAAGTCAACCAAACTTCACCCAATAGTGTATTGTATCACAATCTAGTAGTTACATTTAAAAATTTTGTTCTAGGACATTTTGTTTGAACGCAATCATCAAACTTAATTAAAAAAGTCATTTAAGCCTTTTCACAGTGAGATCTATGCGATATGGCCGAGAAATGTAATTTTGATGTTAACTCCCAAACCGCTGCGCAGAAGTCAACCAAACTTCACCCATTAGTGTATTGTATCACAATCTAGTAGTTACATGTGGAAATTTGGTTATAGGACATTTGATTTGAGCGCAATCCTCAAACTTAGGTCAAAAAAGCCATTTAAGCCTTTTCACAGTGAGATCTATGCGATATGGCCGAGAAATGTAATTTTGATGTTAACTCCCAAACCGCTGCGCAGAAGTCGACCAAACTTCACCCAATAGTGTAGTGTATCACAATCTAGTAGTTACATTTGAAAATTTTGTTCTAGGAAATTTTGTTTGAGCGCAATCATCAAACTTAATTAAAAAAGTCATTTAAGCCTTTTCACAGTGAGATCTATGCGATATGGCCGAGAAATGTAATTTTGATGTTAACTCCCAAACCGCTGCGCAGAAGTCAACCAAACTTCACCCATTAGTGTATTTTATCACAATCTAGTAGTTACATGTGGAAATTTGGTTCTAGGACATTTGATTTGAGCGCAATCCTCAAACTTAGGTCAAAAAAGCCATTTAAGCCTTTTCACAGTGAGATCTATGCGATATGGCCGAGAAATGTAATTTTGATGTTCACTCCCAAACCGCTGCGCAGAAGTCAACCAAACTTCACCCAATAGTGTATTGTATCACAATCTAGTAGTTACATTTGAAAATTTTGTTCTAGGAAATTTTGTTTGAGCGCAATCATCAAACTTAATTAAAAAAGTCATTTAAGCCTTTTCACAGTGAGATCTATGCGATATGGCCGAGAAATGTAATTTTGATGTTAACTCCCAAACCGCTGCGCAGAAGTCAACCAAACTTCACCCATTAGTGTATTTTATCACAATCTAGTAGTTACATGTGGAAATTTGGTTCTAGGACATTTGATTTGAGCGCAATCCTCAAACTTAGGTCAAAAAAGCCATTTAAGCCTTTTCACAGTGAGATCTATGCGATATGGCCGAGAAATGTAATTTTGATGTTAACTCCCAAACCGCTGCGCAGAAGTCAACCAAACTTCACCCAATAGTGTATTGTATCACATTCTAGTAGTTACATTTGAAAATTTCGTTCTAGGACATTTGGTTTGAGCGCAATCCTCAAACTTAGGTCAAAAAAGCCATTTAAGCCTTTTCACAGTGAGATCTATGCGATATGGCCGAGAAATGTAATTTTGATGTTAACTCCCAAACCGCTGCGCAGAAGTCAACCAAACTTCACCCAATAGTGTATTGTATCACAATCTAGTAGTTACATTTGAAAATTTTGTTCTAGGAAATTTTGTTTGAGCGCAATCATCAAACTTAATTAAAAAAGTCATTTAAGCCTTTTCACAGTGAGATCTATGCGATATGGCCGAGAAATGTAATTTTGATGTTAACTCCCAAACCGCTGCGCAGAAGTCAACCAAACTTCACCCATTAGTGTATTGTATCACAATCTAGTAGTTACATGTGGAAATTTGGTTCTTGGACATTTGATTTGAGCGCAATCCTCAAACTTAGGTCAAAAAAGCCATTTAAGCCTTTTCACAGTGAGATCTATGCGATATGGCCGAGAAATGTAATTTTGATGTTAACTCCCAAACCGCTGCGCAGAAGTCAACCAAACTTCACCCAATAGTGTATTGTATCACATTCTAGTAGTTACATTTGAAAATTTCGTTCTAGGACATTTGGTTTGAGCGCAATCCTCAAACTTAGGTCAAAAAAGCCATTTAAGCCTTTTCACAGTGAGATCTATGCGATATGGCCGAGAAATGTAATTTTGATGTTAACTCCCAAACCGCTGCGCAGAAGTCAACCAAACTTCACCCAATAGTGTATTGTATCACATTCTAGTAGTTACATTTGAAAATTTCGTTCTAGGACATTTGGTTTGAGCGCAATCCTCAAACTTAGGTAAAAAAAGCCATTTAAGCCTTTTCACAGTGAGATCTATGCGATATGGCCGAGAAATGTAATTTTGATGTTAACTCTCAAACCGCTGCGCAGAAGTCAACCAAACTTCACCCAATAGTGTATTTTATCACAATCTAGTAGTTACATGTGGAAATTTGGTTCTAGGACATTTGATTTGAGCGCAATCCTCAAACTTAGGTCAAAAAAGCCATTTAAGCCTTTTCACAGTGAGATCTATGCGATATGGCCGAGAAATGTAATTTTGATGTTAACTCCCAAACCGCTGCGCAGAAGTCAACCAAACTTCACCCAATAGTGTATTGTATCACATTTTAGTAGTTACATTTGAAAATTTCGTTCTAGGACATTTGGTTTGAGCGCAATCCTCAAACTTAGGTCAAAAAAGCCATTTAAGCCTTTTCACAGTGAGATCTATGCGATATGGCCGAGAAATGTAATTTTGATGTTAACTCCCAAACCGCTGCGCAGAAGTCAACCAAACTTCACCCAATAGTGTATTGTATCACAATCTAGTAGTTACATTTGAAAATTTTGTTCTAGGACATTTTGTTTGAACGCAATCATCAAACTTAATTAAAAAAGTCATTTAAGCCTTTTCACACTGAGATCTATGCGATATGGCCGAGAAATGTAATTTTGTTGTTAACTCCCAAACCGCTGCGCAGAAGTCAACCAAACTTCACCCAATAGTGTATTGTATCACAATCTAGTAGTTACATTTGAAAATTTTGTTCTAGGACATTTTGTTTGAGCGCAATCCTCAAACTTAGGTCAAAAAAGCCATTTAAGCCTTTTCACAGTGAGATCTATGCGATATGGCCGAGAAATGTAATTTTGATGTTAACTCCCAAACCGCTGCGCAGAAGTCAACCAAACTTCACCCAATAGTGTATTGTATCACAATCTAGTAGTTACATTTGAAAATTTGGTTCTAGGACATTTTGTTTGAACGCAATCATCAAACTTAATTAAAAAAGTCATTTAAGCCTTTTCACAGTGAGATCTATGCGATATGGCCGAGAAATGTAATTTTGATGTTAACTCCCAAACCGCTGCGCAGAAGTCAACCAAACTTCACCCAATAGTGTATTGTATCACAATCTAGTAGTTACATTTGAAAATTTTGTTCTAGGAAATTTTGTTTGAGCGCAATCATCAAACTTAATTAAAAAAGTCATTTAAGCCTTTTCACAGTGAGATCTATGCGATATGGCCGAGAAATGTAATTTTGATGTTAACTCCCAAACCGCTGCGCAGAAGTCAACCAAACTTCACCCATTAGTGTATTGTATCATAATCTAGTAATTACATGTGGAAATTTGGTTCTAGGACATTTGATTTGAGCGCAATCCTCAAACTTAGGTCAAAAAAGCCATTTAAGCCTTTTCACAGTGAGATCTATGCGATATGGCCGAGAAATGTAATTTTGATGTTAACTCCCAAACCGCTGCGCAGAAGTCAACCAAACTTCACCCAATAGTGTATTGTATCACAATCTAGTAGTTACATTTAAAAATTTTGTTCTAGGACATTTTGTTTGAACGCAATCATCAAACTTAATTAAAAAAGTCATTTAAGCCTTTTCACAGTGAGATCTATGCGATATGGCCGAGAAATGTAATTTTGATGTTAACTCCCAAACCGCTGCGCAGAAGTCAACCAAACTTCACCCATTAGTGTATTGTATCACAATCTAGTAGTTACATGTGGAAATTTGGTTATAGGACATTTGATTTGAGCGCAATCCTCAAACTTAGGTCAAAAAAGCCATTTAAGCCTTTTCACAGTGAGATCTATGCGATATGGCCGAGAAATGTAATTTTGATGTTAACTCCCAAACCGCTGCGCAGAAGTCGACCAAACTTCACCCAATAGTGTAGTGTATCACAATCTAGTAGTTACATTTGAAAATTTTGTTCTAGGAAATTTTGTTTGAGCGCAATCATCAAACTTAATTAAAAAAGTCATTTAAGCCTTTTCACAGTGAGATCTATGCGATATGGCCGAGAAATGTAATTTTGATGTTAACTCCCAAACCGCTGCGCAGAAGTCAACCAAACTTCACCCATTAGTGTATTTTATCACAATCTAGTAGTTACATGTGGAAATTTGGTTCTAGGACATTTGATTTGAGCGCAATCCTCAAACTTAGGTCAAAAAAGCCATTTAAGCCTTTTCACAGTGAGATCTATGCGATATGGCCGAGAAATGTAATTTTGATGTTCACTCCCAAACCGCTGCGCAGAAGTCAACCAAACTTCACCCAATAGTGTATTGTATCACAATCTAGTAGTTACATTTGAAAATTTTGTTCTAGGAAATTTTGTTTGAGCGCAATCATCAAACTTAATTAAAAAAGTCATTTAAGCCTTTTCACAGTGAGATCTATGCGATATGGCCGAGAAATGTAATTTTGATGTTAACTCCCAAACCGCTGCGCAGAAGTCAACCAAACTTCACCCATTAGTGTATTTTATCACAATCTAGTAGTTACATGTGGAAATTTGGTTCTAGGACATTTGATTTGAGCGCAATCCTCAAACTTAGGTCAAAAAAGCCATTTAAGCCTTTTCACAGTGAGATCTATGCGATATGGCCGAGAAATGTAATTTTGATGTTAACTCCCAAACCGCTGCGCAGAAGTCAACCAAACTTCACCCAATAGTGTATTGTATCACATTCTAGTAGTTACATTTGAAAATTTCGTTCTAGGACATTTGGTTTGAGCGCAATCCTCAAACTTAGGTCAAAAAAGCCATTTAAGCCTTTTCACAGTGAGATCTATGCGATATGGCCGAGAAATGTAATTTTGATGTTAACTCCCAAACCGCTGCGCAGAAGTCAACCAAACTTCACCCAATAGTGTATTGTATCACAATCTAGTAGTTACATTTGAAAATTTTGTTCTAGGAAATTTTGTTTGAGCGCAATCATCAAACTTAATTAAAAAAGTCATTTAAGCCTTTTCACAGTGAGATCTATGCGATATGGCCGAGAAATGTAATTTTGATGTTAACTCCCAAACCGCTGCGCAGAAGTCAACCAAACTTCACCCATTAGTGTATTGTATCACAATCTAGTAGTTACATGTGGAAATTTGGTTCTTGGACATTTGATTTGAGCGCAATCCTCAAACTTAGGTCAAAAAAGCCATTTAAGCCTTTTCACAGTGAGATCTATGCGATATGGCCGAGAAATGTAATTTTGATGTTAACTCCCAAACCGCTGCGCAGAAGTCAACCAAACTTCACCCAATAGTGTATTGTATCACATTCTAGTAGTTACATTTGAAAATTTCGTTCTAGGACATTTGGTTTGAGCGCAATCCTCAAACTTAGGTCAAAAAAGCCATTTAAGCCTTTTCACAGTGAGATCTATGCGATATGGCCGAGAAATGTAATTTTGATGTTAACTCCCAAACCGCTGCGCAGAAGTCAACCAAACTTCACCCAATAGTGTATTGTATCACATTCTAGTAGTTACATTTGAAAATTTCGTTCTAGGACATTTGGTTTGAGCGCAATCCTCAAACTTAGGTAAAAAAAGCCATTTAAGCCTTTTCACAGTGAGATCTATGCGATATGGCCGAGAAATGTAATTTTGATGTTAACTCTCAAACCGCTGCGCAGAAGTCAACCAAACTTCACCCAATAGTGTATTTTATCACAATCTAGTAGTTACATGTGGAAATTTGGTTCTAGGACATTTGATTTGAGCGCAATCCTCAAACTTAGGTCAAAAAAGCCATTTAAGCCTTTTCACAGTGAGATCTATGCGATATGGCCGAGAAATGTAATTTTGATGTTAACTCCCAAACCGCTGCGCAGAAGTCAACCAAACTTCACCCAATAGTGTATTGTATCACATTTTAGTAGTTACATTTGAAAATTTCGTTCTAGGACATTTGGTTTGAGCGCAATCCTCAAACTTAGGTCAAAAAAGCCATTTAAGCCTTTTCACAGTGAGATCTATGCGATATGGCCGAGAAATGTAATTTTGATGTTAACTCCCAAACCGCTGCGCAGAAGTCAACCAAACTTCACCCAATAGTGTATTGTATCACAATCTAGTAGTTACATTTGAAAATTTTGTTCTAGGACATTTTGTTTGAACGCAATCATCAAACTTAATTAAAAAAGTCATTTAAGCCTTTTCACACTGAGATCTATGCGATATGGCCGAGAAATGTAATTTTGTTGTTAACTCCCAAACCGCTGCGCAGAAGTCAACCAAACTTCACCCAATAGTGTATTGTATCACAATCTAGTAGTTACATTTGAAAATTTTGTTCTAGGACATTTTGTTTGAGCGCAATCCTCAAACTTAGGTCAAAAAAGCCATTTAAGCCTTTTCACAGTGAGATCTATGCGATATGGCCGAGAAATGTAATTTTGATGTTAACTCCCAAACCGCTGCGCAGAAGTCAACCAAACTTCACCCAATAGTGTATTGTATCACAATCTAGTAGTTACATTTGAAAATTTTGTTCTAGGACATTTTGTTTGAACGCAATCATCAAACTTAATTAAAAAAGTCATTTAAGCCTTTTCACAGTGAGATCTATGCGATATGGCCGAGAAATGTAATTTTGATGTTAACTCCCAAACCGCTGCGCAGAAGTCAACCAAACTTCACCCAATAGTGTATTGTATCACAATCTAGTAGTTACATTTGAAAATTTTGTTCTAGGAAATTTTGTTTGAGCGCAATCATCAAACTTAATTAAAAAAGTCATTTAAGCCTTTTCACAGTGAGATCTATGCGATATGGCCGAGAAATGTAATTTTGATGTTAACTCCCAAACCGCTGCGCAGAAGTCAACCAAACTTCACCCATTAGTGTATTTTATCACAGTCTAGTAGTTACATGTGGAAATTTGGTTCTAGGACATTTGATTTGAGCGCAATCCTCAAACTTAGGTCAAAAAAGCCATTTAAGCCTTTTCACAGTGAGATCTATGCGATATGGCCGAGAAATGTAATTTTGATGTTCACTCCCAAACCGCTGCGCAGAAGTCAACCAAACTTCACCCAATAGTGTATTGTATCACAATCTAGTAGTTACATTTGAAAATTTTGTTCCAGGAAATTTTGTTTGAGCGCAATCATCAAACTTAATTAAAAAAGTCATTTAAGCCTTTTCACAGTGAGATCTATGCGATATGGCCGAGAAATGTAATTTTGATGTTAACTCCCAAACCGCTGCGCAGAAGTCAACCAAACTTCACCCATTAGTGTATTTTATCACAATCTAGTAGTTACATGTGGAAATTTGGTTCTAGGACATTTCATTTGAGCGCAATCCTCAAACTTAGGTCAAAAAAGCCATTTAAGCCTTTTCACAGTGAGATCTATGCGATATGGCCGAGAAATGTAATTTTGATGTTAACTCCCAAACCGCTGCGCAGAAGTCAACCAAACTTCACCCAATAGTGTATTGTATCACATTCTAGTAGTTACATTTGAAAATTTCGTTCTAGGACATTTGGTTTTAGCGCAATCCTCAAACTTAGGTCAAAAAAGCCATTTAAGCCTTTTCACAGTGAGATCTATGCGATATGGCCGAGAAATGTAATTTTGATGTTAACTCCCAAACCGCTGCGCAGAAGTCAACCAAACTTCACCCATTAGTGTATTTTATCACAATCTAGTAGTTACATGTGGAAATTTGGTTCTAGGACATTTGATTTGAGCGCAATCCTCAAACTTAGGTCAAAAAAGCCATTTAAGCCTTTTCACAGTGAGATCTATGCGATATGGCCGAGAAATGTAATTTTGATGTTAACTCCCAAACCGCTGCGCAGAAGTCAACCAAACTTCACCCAATAGTGTATTGTATCACATTCTAGTAGTTACATTTGAAAATTTCGTTCTAGGACATTTGGTTTGAGCGCAATCCTCAAACTTAGGTCAAAAAAGTCATTTAAGCCTTTTCACAGTGAGATCTATGCGATATGGCCGAGAAATGTAATTTTGATGTTAACTCCCAAACCGCTGCGCAGAAGTCAACCAAACTTCACCCAATAGTGTATTGTATCACAATCTAGTAGTTACATTTGAAAATTTTGTTCTAGAAAATTTTGTTTGAGCGCAATCATCAAACTTAATTAAAAAAGTCATTTAAGCCTTTTCACAGTGAGATCTATGCGATATGGCCGAGAAATGTAATTTTGATGTTAACTCCCAAACCGCTGCGCAGAAGTCAACCAAACTTCACCCATTAGTGTATTTTATCACAATCTAGTAGTTACATGTGGAAATTTGGTTCTAGGACATTTGATTTGAGCGCAATCCTCAAACTTAGGTCAAAAAAGCCATTTAAGCCTTTTCACAGTGAGATCTATGCGATATGGCCGAGAAATGTAATTTTGATGTTAACTCCCAAACCGCTGCGCAGAAGTCAACCAAACTTCACCCAATAGTGTATTGTATCACAATCTAGTAGTTACATTTGAAAATTTTGTTCTAGGAAATTTTGTTTGAGCGCAATCATCAAACTTAATTAAAAAAGTCATTTAAGCCTTTTCACAGTGAGATCTATGCGATATGGCCGAGAAATGTAATTTTGATGTTAACTCCCAAACCGCTGCGCAGAAGTCAACCAAACTTCACCCATTAGTGTATTTTATCACAATCTAGTAGTTACATGTGGAAATTTGGTTCTAGGACATTTGATTTGAGCGCAATCCTCAAACTTAGGTCAAAAAAGCCATTTAAGCCTTTTCACAGTGAGATCTATGCGATATGGCCGAGAAATGTAATTTTGATGTTAACTCCCAAACCGCTGCGCAGAAGTCAACCAAACTTCACCCAATAGTGTATTGTATCACATTCTAGTAGTTACATTTGAAAATTTCGTTCTAGGACATTTGGTTTGAGCGCAATCCTCAAACTTAGGTCAAAAAAAGCCATTTAAGCCTTTTCACAGTGAGATCTATGCGATATGGCCGAGAAATGTAATTTTGATGTTAACTCCCAAACCGCTGCGCAGAAGTCAACCAAACTTCACCCAATAGTGTATTGTATCACAATCTAGTAGTTACATTTGAAAATTTTGTTCTAGGACATTTTGTTTGAACGCAATCATCAAACTTAATTAAAAAAGTCATTTAAGCCTTTTCACAGTGAGATCTATGCGATATGGCCGAGAAATGTAATTTTGATGTTAACTCTCAAACCGCTGCGCAGAAGTCAACCAAACTTCACCCAATAGTGTATTGTATCACAATCTAGTAGTTACATTTGAAAATTTTGTTCTAGGACATTTTGTTTGAACGCAATCATCAAACTTAATTAAAAAAGTCATTTAAGCCTTTTCACAGTGAGATCTATGCGATATGGCCGAGAAATGTAATTTTGATGTTAACTCCCAAACCGCTGCGCAGAAGTCAACCAAACTTCACCCAATAGTGTATTGTATCACAATCTAGTAGTTACATTTGAAAATTTTGTTCTAGAAAATTTTGTTTGAGCGCAATCATCAAACTTAATTAAAAAAGTCATTTAAGCCTTTTCACAGTGAGATCTATGCGATATGGCCGAGAAATGTAATTTTGATGTTAACTCCCAAACCGCTGCGCAGAAGTCAACCAAACTTCACCCATTAGTGTATTTTATCACAATCTAGTAGTTACATGTGGAAATTTGGTTCTAGGACATTTGATTTGAGCGCAATCCTCAAACTTAGGTCAAAAAAGCCATTTAAGCCTTTTCACAGTGAGATCTATGCGATATGGCCGAGAAATGTAATTTTGATGTTAACTCCCAAACCGCTGCGCAGAAGTCAACCAAACTTCACCCAATAGTGTATTGTATCACAATCTAGTAGTTACATTTGAAAATTTTGTTCCAGGAAATTTTGTTTGAGCGCAATCATCAAACTTAATTAAAAAAGTCATTTAAGCCTTTTCACAGTGAGATCTATGCGATATGGCCGAGAAATGTAATTTTGATGTTAACTCCCAAACCGCTGCGCAGAAGTCAACCAAACTTCACCCATTAGTGTATTTTATCACAATCTAGTAGTTACATGTGGAAATTTGGTTCTAGGACATTTCATTTGAGCGCAATCCTCAAACTTAGGTCAAAAAAGCCATTTAAGCCTTTTCACAGTGAGATCTATGCGATATGGCCGAGAAATGTAATTTTGATGTTAACTCCCAAACCGCTGCGCAGAAGTCAACCAAACTTCACCCAATAGTGTATTGTATCACAATCTAGTAGTTACATTTAAAAATTTTGTTCTAGGACATTTTGTTTGAACGCAATCATCAAACTTAATTAAAAAAGTCATTTAAGCCTTTTCACAGTGAGATCTATGCGATATGGCCGAGAAATGTAATTTTGATGTTAACTCCCAAACCGCTGCGCAGAAGTCAACCAAACTTCACCCAATAGTGTATTGTATCACAATCTAGTAGTTACATTTGAAAATTTTGTTCTAGGAAATTTTGTTTGAGCGCAATCATCAAACTTAATTAAAAAAGTCATTTAAGCCTTTTCACAGTGAGATCTATGCGATATGGCCGAGAAATGTAATTTTGATGTTCACTCCCAAACCGCTGCGCAGAAGTCAACCAAACTTCACCCATTAGTGTATTGTATCACAATCTAGTAGTTACATTTGGAAATTTGGTTCTAGGAAATTTTGTTTGAGCGCAATCATCAAACTTAATTAAAAAAGTCATTTAAGCCTTTTCACAGTGAGATCTATGCGATATGGCCGAGAAATGTAATTTTGATGTTAACTCCCAAACCGCTGCGCAGAAGTCAACCAAACTTCACCCATTAGTGTATTGTATCACAATCTAGTAGTTACATTTGGAAATTTGGTTCTAGGAAATTTTGTTTGAGCGCAATCATCAAACTTAATTAAAAAAGTCATTTAAGCCTTTTCACAGTGAGATCTATGCGATATGGCCGAGAAATGTAATTTTGATGTTAACTCTCAAACCGCTGCGCAGAAGTCAACCAAACTTCACCCAATAGTGTATTGTATCACAATCTAGTAGTTACATTTGAAAATTTTGTTCTAGGACATTTTGTTTGAACGCAATCATCAAACTTAATTAAAAAAGTCATTTAAGCCTTTTCACAGTGAGATCTATGCGATATGGCCGAGAAATGTAATTTTGATGTTAACTCCCAAACCGCTGCGCAGAAGTCAACCAAACTTCACCCATTAGTGTATTTTATCACAATCTAGTAGTTACATGTGGAAATTTGGTTCTAGGACATTTGATTTGAGCGCAATCCTCAAACTTAGGTCAAAAAAGCCATTTAAGCCTTTTCACAGTGAGATCTATGCGATATGGCCGAGAAATGTAATTTTGATGTTCACTCCCAAACCGCTGCGCAGAAGTCAACCAAACTTCACCCAATAGTGTATTGTATCACAATCTAGTAGTTACATTTGAAAATTTTGTTCTAGGAAATTTTGTTTGAGCGCAATCATCAAACTTAATTAAAAAAGTCATTTAAGCCTTTTCACAGTGAGATCTATGCGATATGGCCGAGAAATGTAATTTTGATGTTAACTCCCAAACCGCTGCGCAGAAGTCAACCAAACTTCACCCATTAGTGTATTTTATCACAATCTAGTAGTTACATGTGGAAATTTGGTTCTTGGACATTTGATTTGAGCGCAATCCTCAAACTTAGGTCAAAAAAGCCATTTAAGCCTTTTCACAGTGAGATCTATGCGATATGGCCGAGAAATGTAATTTTGATGTTAACTCCCAAACCGCTGCGCAGAAGTCAACCAAACTTCACCCAATAGTGTATTGTATCACATTCTAGTAGTTACATTTGAAAATTTCGTTCTAGGACATTTGGTTTGAGCGCAATCCTCAAACTTAGGTCAAAAAAGCCATTTAAGCCTTTTCACAGTGAGATCTATGCGATATGGCCGAGAAATGTAATTTTGATGTTAACTCCCAAACCGCTGCGCAGAAGTCAACCAAACTTCACCCAATAGTGTATTGTATCACATTCTAGTAGTTACATTTGAAAATTTCGTTCTAGGACATTTGGTTTGAGCGCAATCCTCAAACTTAGGTAAAAAAAGCCATTTAAGCCTTTTCACAGTGAGATCTATGCGATATGGCCGAGAAATGTAATTTTGATGTTAACTCCCAAACCGCTGCGCAGAAGTCAACCAAACTTCACCCAATAGTGTATTGTATCACAATCTAGTAGTTACATTTGAAAATTTTGTTCCAGGAAATTTTGTTTGAGCGCAATCATCAAACTTAATTAAAAAAGTCATTTAAGCCTTTTCACAGTGAGATCTATGCGATATGGCCGAGAAATGTAATTTTGATGTTAACTCCCAAACCGCTGCGCAGAAGTCAACCAAACTTCACCCATTAGTGTATTGTATCACAATCTAGTAGTTACATGTGGAAATTTGGTTCTAGGACATTTCATTTGAGCGCAATCCTCAAACTTAGGTCAAAAAAGCCATTTAAGCCTTTTCACAGTGAGATCTATGCGATATGGCCGAGAAATGTAATTTTGATGTTAACTCCCAAACCGCTGCGCAGAAGTCAACCAAACTTCACCCAATAGTGTATTGTATCACAATCTAGTAGTTACATTTAAAAATTTTGTTCTAGGACATTTTGTTTGAACGCAATCATCAAACTTAATTAAAAAAGTCATTTAAGCCTTTTCACAGTGAGATCTATGCGATATGGCCGAGAAATGTAATTTTGATGTTAACTCCCAAACCGCTGCGCAGAAGTCAACCAAACTTCACCCAATAGTGTATTGTATCACAATCTAGTAGTTACATTTGAAAATTTTGTTCTAGGAAATTTTGTTTGAGCGCAATCATCAAACTTAATTAAAAAAGTCATTTAAGCCTTTTCACAGTGAGATCTATGCGATATGGCCGAGAAATGTAATTTTGATGTTCACTCCCAAACCGCTGCGCAGAAGTCAACCAAACTTCACCCATTAGTGTATTGTATCACAATCTAGTAGTTACATTTGGAAATTTGGTTCTAGGAAATTTTGTTTGAGCGCAATCATCAAACTTAATTAAAAAAGTCATTTAAGCCTTTTCACAGTGAGATCTATGCGATATGGCCGAGAAATGTAATTTTGATGTTAACTCCCAAACCGCTGCGCAGAAGTCAACCAAACTTCACCCAATAGTGTATTGTATCACATTCTAGTAGTTACATTTGAAAATTTCGTTCTAGGACATTTGGTTTGAGCGCAATCCTCAAACTTAGGTCAAAAAAGCCATTTAAGCCTTTTCACAGTGAGATCTATGCGATATGGCCGAGAAATGTAATTTTGATGTTAACTCTCAAACCGCTGCGCAGAAGTCAACCAAACTTCACCCAATAGTGTATTGTATCACAATCTAGTAGTTACATTTGAAAATTTTGTTCTAGGACATTTTGTTTGAACGCAATCATCAAACTTAATTAAAAAAGTCATTTAAGCCTTTTCACAGTGAGATCTATGCGATATGGCCGAGAAATGTAATTTTGATGTTAACTCCCAAACCGCTGCGCAGAAGTCAACCAAACTTCACCCATTAGTGTATTTTATCACAATCTAGTAGTTACATGTGGAAATTTGGTTCTAGGACATTTGATTTGAGCGCAATCCTCAAACTTAGGTCAAAAAAGCCATTTAAGCCTTTTCACAGTGAGATCTATGCGATATGGCCGAGAAATGTAATTTTGATGTTCACTCCCAAACCGCTGCGCAGAAGTCAACCAAACTTCACCCAATAGTGTATTGTATCACAATCTAGTAGTTACATTTGAAAATTTTGTTCTAGGAAATTTTGTTTGAGCGCAATCATCAAACTTAATTAAAAAAGTCATTTAAGCCTTTTCACAGTGAGATCTATGCGATATGGCCGAGAAATGTAATTTTGATGTTAACTCCCAAACCGCTGCGCAGAAGTCAACCAAACTTCACCCATTAGTGTATTTTATCACAATCTAGTAGTTACATGTGGAAATTTGGTTCTTGGACATTTGATTTGAGCGCAATCCTCAAACTTAGGTCAAAAAAGCCATTTAAGCCTTTTCACAGTGAGATCTATGCGATATGGCCGAGAAATGTAATTTTGATGTTAACTCCCAAACCGCTGCGCAGAAGTCAACCAAACTTCACCCAATAGTGTATTGTATCACATTCTAGTAGTTACATTTGAAAATTTCGTTCTAGGACATTTGGTTTGAGCGCAATCCTCAAACTTAGGTCAAAAAAGCCATTTAAGCCTTTTCACAGTGAGATCTATGCGATATGGCCGAGAAATGTAATTTTGATGTTAACTCCCAAACCGCTGCGCAGAAGTCAACCAAACTTCACCCAATAGTGTATTGTATCACATTCTAGTAGTTACATTTGAAAATTTCGTTCTAGGACATTTGGTTTGAGCGCAATCCTCAAACTTAGGTAAAAAAAGCCATTTAAGCCTTTTCACAGTGAGATCTATGCGATATGGCCGAGAAATGTAATTTTGATGTTAACTCTCAAACCGCTGCGCAGAAGTCAACCAAACTTCACCCAATAGTGTATTTTATCACAATCTAGTAGTTACATGTGGAAATTTGGTTCTAGGACATTTGATTTGAGCGCAATCCTCAAACTTAGGTCAAAAAAGCCATTTAAGCCTTTTCACAGTGAGATCTATGCGATATGGCCGAGAAATGTAATTTTGATGTTAACTCCCAAACCGCTGCGCAGAAGTCAACCAAACTTCACCCAATAGTGTATTGTATCACATTTTAGTAGTTACATTTGAAAATTTCGTTCTAGGACATTTGGTTTGAGCGCAATCCTCAAACTTAGGTCAAAAAAGCCATTTAAGCCTTTTCACAGTGAGATCTATGCGATATGGCCGAGAAATGTAATTTTGATGTTAACTCCCAAACCGCTGCGCAGAAGTCAACCAAACTTCACCCAATAGTGTATTGTATCACAATCTAGTAGTTACATTTGAAAATTTTGTTCTAGGACATTTTGTTTGAACGCAATCATCAAACTTAATTAAAAAAGTCATTTAAGCCTTTTCACACTGAGATCTATGCGATATGGCCGAGAAATGTAATTTTGTTGTTAACTCCCAAACCGCTGCGCAGAAGTCAACCAAACTTCACCCAATAGTGTATTGTATCACAATCTAGTAGTTACATTTGAAAATTTTGTTCTAGGACATTTTGTTTGAGCGCAATCCTCAAACTTAGGTCAAAAAAGCCATTTAAGCCTTTTCACAGTGAGATCTATGCGATATGGCCGAGAAATGTAATTTTGATGTTAACTCCCAAACCGCTGCGCAGAAGTCAACCAAACTTCACCCAATAGTGTATTGTATCACAATCTAGTAGTTACATTTGAAAATTTTGTTCTAGGACATTTTGTTTGAACGCAATCATCAAACTTAATTAAAAAAGTCATTTAAGCCTTTTCACAGTGAGATCTATGCGATATGGCCGAGAAATGTAATTTTGATGTTAACTCCCAAACCGCTGCGCAGAAGTCAACCAAACTTCACCCAATAGTGTATTGTATCACAATCTAGTAGTTACATTTGAAAATTTTGTTCTAGGAAATTTTGTTTGAGCGCAATCATCAAACTTAATTAAAAAAGTCATTTAAGCCTTTTCACAGTGAGATCTATGCGATATGGCCGAGAAATGTAATTTTGATGTTAACTCCCAAACCGCTGCGCAGAAGTCAACCAAACTTCACCCATTAGTGTATTGTATCATAATCTAGTAATTACATGTGGAAATTTGGTTCTAGGACATTTGATTTGAGCGCAATCCTCAAACTTAGGTCAAAAAAGCCATTTAAGCCTTTTCACAGTGAGATCTATGCGATATGGCCGAGAAATGTAATTTTGATGTTAACTCCCAAACCGCTGCGCAGAAGTCAACCAAACTTCACCCAATAGTGTATTGTATCACAATCTAGTAGTTACATTTAAAAATTTTGTTCTAGGACATTTTGTTTGAACGCAATCATCAAACTTAATTAAAAAAGTCATTTAAGCCTTTTCACAGTGAGATCTATGCGATATGGCCGAGAAATGTAATTTTGATGTTAACTCCCAAACCGCTGCGCAGAAGTCAACCAAACTTCACCCATTAGTGTATTGTATCACAATCTAGTAGTTACATGTGGAAATTTGGTTATAGGACATTTGATTTGAGCGCAATCCTCAAACTTAGGTCAAAAAAGCCATTTAAGCCTTTTCACAGTGAGATCTATGCGATATGGCCGAGAAATGTAATTTTGATGTTAACTCCCAAACCGCTGCGCAGAAGTCGACCAAACTTCACCCAATAGTGTAGTGTATCACAATCTAGTAGTTACATTTGAAAATTTTGTTCTAGGAAATTTTGTTTGAGCGCAATCATCAAACTTAATTGAAAAAGTCATTTAAGCCTTTTCACAGTGAGATCTATGCGATATGGCCGAGAAATGTAATTTTGATGTTAACTCCCAAACCGCTGCGCAGAAGTCAACCAAACTTCACCCATTAGTGTATTTTATCACAATCTAGTAGTTACATGTGGAAATTTGGTTCTAGGACATTTGATTTGAGCGCAATCCTCAAACTTAGGTCAAAAAAGCCATTTAAGCCTTTTCACAGTGAGATCTATGCGATATGGCCGAGAAATGTAATTTTGATGTTCACTCCCAAACCGCTGCGCAGAAGTCAACCAAACTTCACCCAATAGTGTATTGTATCACAATCTAGTAGTTACATTTGAAAATTTTGTTCTAGGAAATTTTGTTTGAGCGCAATCATCAAACTTAATTAAAAAAGTCATTTAAGCCTTTTCACAGTGAGATCTATGCGATATGGCCGAGAAATGTAATTTTGATGTTAACTCCCAAACCGCTGCGCAGAAGTCAACCAAACTTCACCCATTAGTGTATTTTATCACAATCTAGTAGTTACATGTGGAAATTTGGTTCTAGGACATTTGATTTGAGCGCAATCCTCAAACTTAGGTCAAAAAAGCCATTTAAGCCTTTTCACAGTGAGATCTATGCGATATGGCCGAGAAATGTAATTTTGATGTTAACTCCCAAACCGCTGCGCAGAAGTCAACCAAACTTCACCCAATAGTGTATTGTATCACATTCTAGTAGTTACATTTGAAAATTTCGTTCTAGGACATTTGGTTTGAGCGCAATCCTCAAACTTAGGTCAAAAAAGCCATTTAAGCCTTTTCACAGTGAGATCTATGCGATATGGCCGAGAAATGTAATTTTGATGTTAACTCCCAAACCGCTGCGCAGAAGTCAACCAAACTTCACCCAATAGTGTATTGTATCACAATCTAGTAGTTACATTTGAAAATTTTGTTCTAGGAAATTTTGTTTGAGCGCAATCATCAAACTTAATTAAAAAAGTCATTTAAGCCTTTTCACAGTGAGATCTATGCGATATGGCCGAGAAATGTAATTTTGATGTTAACTCCCAAACCGCTGCGCAGAAGTCAACCAAACTTCACCCATTAGTGTATTGTATCACAATCTAGTAGTTACATTTGTAAATTTGGTTCTAGGAAATTTTGTTTGAGCGCAATCATCAAACTTAATTAAAAAAGTCATTTAAGCCTTTTCACAGTGAGATCTATGCGATATGGCCGAGAAATGTAATTTTGATGTTAACTCCCAAACCGCTGCGCAGAAGTCAACCAAACTTCACCCAATAGTGTATTGTATCACATTCTAGTAGTTACATTTGAAAATTTCGTTCTAGGACATTTGGTTTAAGCGCAATCCTCAAACTTAGGTCAAAAAAGCCATTTAAGCCTTTTCACAGTGAGATCTATGCGATATGGCCGAGAAATGTAATTTTGATGTTAACTCTCAAACCGCTGCGCAGAAGTCAACCAAACTTCACCCAATAGTGTATTGTATCACAATCTAGTAGTTACATTTGAAAATTTTGTTCTAGGACATTTTGTTTGAACGCAATCATCAAACTTAATTAAAAAAGTCATTTAAGCCTTTTCACAGTGAGATCTATGCGATATGGCCGAGAAATGTAATTTTGATGTTAACTCCCAAACCGCTGCGCAGAAGTCAACCAAACCACCCAATAGTGTATTGTATCACAATCTAGTAGTTACATTTGAAAATTTTGTTCTAGAAAATTTTGTTTGAGCGCAATCATCAAACTTAATTAAAAAAGTCATTTAAGCCTTTTCACAGTGAGATCTATGCGATATGGCCGAGAAATGTAATTTTGATGTTAACTCCCAAACCGCTGCGCAGAAGTCAACCAAACTTCACCCATTAGTGTATTTTATCACAATCTAGTAGTTACATGTGGAAATTTGGTTCTAGGACATTTCATTTGAGCGCAATCCTCAAACTTAGGTCAAAAAAGCCATTTAAGCCTTTTCACAGTGAGATCTATGCGATATGGCCGAGAAATGTAATTTTGATGTTAACTCCCAAACCGCTGCGCAGAAGTCAACCAAACTTCACCCAATAGTGTATTGTATCACAATCTAGTAGTTACATTTAAAAATTTTGTTCTAGGACATTTTGTTTGAACGCAATCATCAAACTTAATTAAAAAAGTCATTTAAGCCTTTTCACAGTGAGATCTATGCGATATGGCCGAGAAATGTAATTTTGATGTTAACTCCCAAACCGCTGCGCAGAAGTCAACCAAACTTCACCCAATAGTGTATTGTATCACAATCTAGTAGTTACATTTGAAAATTTTGTTCTAGGAAATTTTGTTTGAGCGCAATCATCAAACTTAATTAAAAAAGTCATTTAAGCCTTTTCACAGTGAGATCTATGCGATATGGCCGAGAAATGTAATTTTGATGTTAACTCCCAAACCGCTGCGCAGAAGTCAACCAAACTTCACCCATTAGTGTATTTTATCACAGTCTAGTAGTTACATGTGGAAATTTGGTTCTAGGACATTTGATTTGAGCGCAATCCTCAAACTTAGGTCAAAAAAGCCATTTAAGCCTTTTCACAGTGAGATCTATGCGATATGGCCGAGAAATGTAATTTTGATGTTCACTCCCAAACCGCTGCGCAGAAGTCAACCAAACTTCACCCAATAGTGTATTGTATCACAATCTAGTAGTTACATTTGAAAATTTTGTTCCAGGAAATTTTGTTTGAGCGCAATCATCAAACTTAATTAAAAAAGTCATTTAAGCCTTTTCACAGTGAGATCTATGCGATATGGCCGAGAAATGTAATTTTGATGTTAACTCCCAAACCGCTGCGCAGAAGTCAACCAAACTTCACCCATTAGTGTATTTTATCACAATCTAGTAGTTACATGTGGAAATTTGGTTCTAGGACATTTCATTTGAGCGCAATCCTCAAACTTAGGTCAAAAAAGCCATTTAAGCCTTTTCACAGTGAGATCTATGCGATATGGCCGAGAAATGTAATTTTGATGTTAACTCCCAAACCGCTGCGCAGAAGTCAACCAAACTTCACCCAATAGTGTATTGTATCACATTCTAGTAGTTACATTTGAAAATTTCGTTCTAGGACATTTGGTTTTAGCGCAATCCTCAAACTTAGGTCAAAAAAGCCATTTAAGCCTTTTCACAGTGAGATCTATGCGATATGGCCGAGAAATGTAATTTTGATGTTAACTCCCAAACCGCTGCGCAGAAGTCAACCAAACTTCACCCATTAGTGTATTTTATCACAATCTAGTAGTTACATGTGGAAATTTGGTTCTAGGACATTTGATTTGAGCGCAATCCTCAAACTTAGGTCAAAAAAGCCATTTAAGCCTTTTCACAGTGAGATCTATGCGATATGGCCGAGAAATGTAATTTTGATGTTAACTCCCAAACCGCTGCGCAGAAGTCAACCAAACTTCACCCAATAGTGTATTGTATCACATTCTAGTAGTTACATTTGAAAATTTCGTTCTAGGACATTTGGTTTGAGCGCAATCCTCAAACTTAGGTCAAAAAAGTCATTTAAGCCTTTTCACAGTGAGATCTATGCGATATGGCCGAGAAATGTAATTTTGATGTTAACTCCCAAACCGCTGCGCAGAAGTCAACCAAACTTCACCCAATAGTGTATTGTATCACAATCTAGTAGTTACATTTGAAAATTTTGTTCTAGAAAATTTTGTTTGAGCGCAATCATCAAACTTAATTAAAAAAGTCATTTAAGCCTTTTCACAGTGAGATCTATGCGATATGGCCGAGAAATGTAATTTTGATGTTAACTCCCAAACCGCTGCGCAGAAGTCAACCAAACTTCACCCATTAGTGTATTTTATCACAATCTAGTAGTTACATGTGGAAATTTGGTTCTAGGACATTTGATTTGAGCGCAATCCTCAAACTTAGGTCAAAAAAGCCATTTAAGCCTTTTCACAGTGAGATCTATGCGATATGGCCGAGAAATGTAATTTTGATGTTAACTCCCAAACCGCTGCGCAGAAGTCAACCAAACTTCACCCAATAGTGTATTGTATCACAATCTAGTAGTTACATTTAAAAATTTTGTTCTAGGACATTTTGTTTGAACGCAATCATCAAACCTAATTAAAAAAGTCATTTAAGCCTTTTCACAGTGAGATCTATGCGATATGGCCGAGAAATGTAATTTTGATGTTAACTCCCAAACCGCTGCGCAGAAGTCAACCAAACTTCACCCATTAGTGTATTGTATCACAATCTAGTAGTTACATGTGGAAATTTGGTTATAAGACATTTGATTTGAGCGCAATCCTCAAACTTAGGTCAAAAAAGCCATTTAAGCCTTTTCACAGTGAGATCTATGCGATATGGCCGAGAAATGTAATTTTGATGTTAACTCCCAAACCGCTGCGCAGAAGTCAACCAAACTTCACCCAATAGTGTATTGTATCACAATCTAGTAGTTACATTTGAAAATTTTGTTCTAGGAAATTTTGTTTGAGCGCAATCATCAAACTTAATTAAAAAAGTCATTTAAGCCTTTTCACAGTGAGATCTATGCGATATGGCCGAGAAATGTAATTTTGATGTTAACTCCCAAACCGCTGCGCAGAAGTCAACCAAACTTCACCCATTAGTGTATTTTATCACATTCTAGTAGTTACATTTGAAAATTTCGTTCTAGGACATTTGGTTTGAGCGCAATCCTCAAACTTAGGTCAAAAAAAGCCATTTAAGCCTTTTCACAGTGAGATCTATGCGATATGGCCGAGAAATGTAATTTTGATGTTAACTCCCAAACCGCTGCGCAGAAGTCAACCAAACTTCACCCATTAGTGTATTGTATCACAATCTAGTAGTTACATGTGGAAATTTGGTTATAGGACATTTGATTTGAGCGCAATCCTCAAACTTAGGTCAAAAAAGCCATTTAAGCCTTTTCACAGTGAGATCTATGCGATATGGCCGAGAAATGTAATTTTGATGTTAACTCCCAAACCGCTGCGCAGAAGTCAACCAAACTTCAC
The DNA here is from genome assembly GCF_030265065.1 of Corythoichthys intestinalis. Taxonomy (NCBI): domain Eukaryota; kingdom Metazoa; phylum Chordata; class Actinopteri; order Syngnathiformes; family Syngnathidae; genus Corythoichthys; species Corythoichthys intestinalis. The sequence continues at coordinate 64,075,670 of NC_080399.1, read as the reverse complement.
CCAATAGTGTATTGTATCACAATCTAGTAGTTACATTTGAAAATTTTGTTCTAGGAAATTTTGTTTGAGCGCAATCATCAAACTTAGGTCAAAAAAGTCATTTAAGCCTTTTCACAGTGAGATCTATGCGATATGGCCGAGAAATGTAATTTTGATGTTAACTCCCAAACCGCTGCGCAGAAGTCAACCAAACTTCACCCAATAGTGTATTGTATCACAATCTAGTAGTTACATTTGAAAATTTTGTTCTAGAAAATTTTGTTTGAGCGCAATCATCAAACTTAATTAAAAAAGTCATTTAAGCCTTTTCACAGTGAGATCTATGCGATATGGCCGAGAAATGTAATTTTGATGTTAACTCCCAAACCGCTGCGCAGAAGTCAACCAAACTTCACCCATTAGTGTATTTTATCACAATCTAGTAGTTACATGTGGAAATTTGGTTCTAGGACATTTGATTTGAGCGCAATCCTCAAACTTAGGTCAAAAAAGCCATTTAAGCCTTTTCACAGTGAGATCTATGCGATATGGCCGAGAAATGTAATTTTGATGTTAACTCCCAAACCGCTGCGCAGAAGTCAACCAAACTTCACCCAATAGTGTATTGTATCACAATCTAGTAGTTACATTTAAAAATTTTGTTCTAGGACATTTTGTTTGAACGCAATCATCAAACCTAATTAAAAAAGTCATTTAAGCCTTTTCACAGTGAGATCTATGCGATATGGCCGAGAAATGTAATTTTGATGTTAACTCCCAAACCGCTGCGCAGAAGTCAACCAAACTTCACCCATTAGTGTATTGTATCACAATCTAGTAGTTACATGTGGAAATTTGGTTATAGGACATTTGATTTGAGCGCAATCCTCAAACTTAGGTCAAAAAAGCCATTTAAGCCTTTTCACAGTGAGATCTATGCGATATGGCCGAGAAATGTAATTTTGATGTTAACTCCCAAACCGCTGCGCAGAAGTCAACCAAACTTCACCCAATAGTGTATTGTATCACAATCTAGTAGTTACATTTGAAAATTTTGTTCTAGGAAATTTTGTTTGAGCGCAATCATCAAACTTAATTAAAAAAGTCATTTAAGCCTTTTCACAGTGAGATCTATGCGATATGGCCGAGAAATGTAATTTTGATGTTAACTCCCAAACCGCTGCGCAGAAGTCAACCAAACTTCACCCATTAGTGTATTTTATCACATTCTAGTAGTTACATTTGAAAATTTCGTTCTAGGACATTTGGTTTGAGCGCAATCCTCAAACTTAGGTCAAAAAAAGCCATTTAAGCCTTTTCACAGTGAGATCTATGCGATATGGCCGAGAAATGTAATTTTGATGTTAACTCCCAAACCGCTGCGCAGAAGTCAACCAAACTTCACCCAATAGTGTATTGTATCACAATCTAGTAGTTACATTTGAAAATTTTGTTCTAGGACATTTTGTTTGAACGCAATCATCAAACTTAATTAAAAAAGTCATTTAAGCCTTTTCACAGTGAGATCTATGCGATATGGCCGAGAAATGTAATTTTGATGTTAACTCCCAAACCGCTGCGCAGAAGTCAACCAAACTTCACCCAATAGTGTATTGTATCACAATCTAGTAGTTACATTTGAAAATTTTGTTCTAGGACATTTTGTTTGAGCGCAATCCTCAAACTTAGGTCAAAAAAGCCATTTAAGCCTTTTCACAGTGAGATCTATGCGATATGGCCGAGAAATGTAATTTTGATGTTAACTCCCAAACCGCTGCGCAGAAGTCAACCAAACTTCACCCAATAGTGTATTGTATCACAATCTAGTAGTTACATTTGAAAATTTTGTTCTAGGACATTTTGTTTGAACGCAATCATCAAACTTAATTAAAAAAGTCATTTAAGCCTTTTCACAGTGAGATCTATGCGATATGGCCGAGAAATGTAATTTTGATGTTAACTCCCAAACCGCTGCGCAGAAGTCAACCAAACTTCACCCAATAGTGTATTGTATCACAATCTAGTAGTTACATTTGAAAATTTTGTTCTAGGACATTTTGTTTGAACGCAATCATCAAACTTAATTAAAAAAGTCATTTAAGCCTTTTCACAGTGAGATCTATGCGATATGGCCGAGAAATGTAATTTTGATGTTAACTCCCAAACCGCTGCGCAGAAGTCAACCAAACTTCACCCATTAGTGTATTGTATCACAATCTAGTAGTTACATGTGTTAATTTGGTTATAGGACATTTGATTTGAGCGCAATCCTCAAACTTAGGTCAAAAAAGCCATTTAAGCCTTTTCACAGTGAGATCTATGCGATATGGCCGAGAAATGTAATTTTGATGTTAACTCCCAAACCGCTGCGCAGAAGTCAACCAAACTTCACCCAATAGTGTATTGTATCACAATCTAGTAGTTACATTTGAAAATTTTGTTCTAGGAAATTTTGTTTGAGCGCAATCCTCAAACTTAGGTCAAAAAAGCCATTTAAGCCTTTTCACAGTGAGATCTATGCGATATGGCCGAGAAATGTAATTTTGATGTTAACTCCCAAACCGCTGCGCAGAAGTCAACCAAACTTCACCCAATAGTGTATTGTATCACATTCTAGTAGTTACATTTGAAAATTTCGTTCTATGACATTTGGTTTGAGCGCAATCCTCAAACTTAGGTCAAAAAAGCCATTTAAGCCTTTTCACAGTGAGATCTATGCGATATGGCCGAGAAATGTAATTTTGATGTTAACTCCCAAACCGCTGCGCAGAAGTCAACCAAACTTCACCCAATAGTGTATTGTATCACAATCTAGTAGTTACATTTGAAAATTTTGTTCTAGGAAATTTTGTTTGAGCGCAATCATCAAACTTAATTAAAAAAGTCATTTAAGCCTTTTCACAGTGAGATCTATGCGATATGGCCGAGAAATGTAATTTTGATGTTAACTCCCAAACCGCTGCGCAGAAGTCAACCAAACTTCACCCATTAGTGTATTGTATCACAATCTAGTAGTTACATGTGGAAATTTGGTTATAGGACATTTGATTTGAGCGCAATCCTCAAACTTAGGTCAAAAAAGCCATTTAAGCCTTTTCACAGTGAGATCTATGCGATATGGCCGAGAAATGTAATTTTGATGTTAACTCCCAAACCGCTGCGCAGAAGTCAACCAAACTTCACCCAATAGTGTATTGTATCACAATCTAGTAGTTACATTTGAAAATTTTGTTCTAGGAAATTTTGTTTGAGCGCAATCATCAAACTTAATTAAAAAAGTCATTTAAGCCTTTTCACAGTGAGATCTATGCGATATGGCCGAGAAATGTAATTTTGATGTTAACTCCCAAACCGCTGCGCAGAAGTCAACCAAACTTCACCCATTAGTGTATTTTATCACATTCTAGTAGTTACATTTGAAAATTTCGTTCTAGGACATTTGGTTTGAGCGCAATCCTCAAACTTAGGTCAAAAAAAGCCATTTAAGCCTTTTCACAGTGAGATCTATGCGATATGGCCGAGAAATGTAATTTTGATGTTAACTCCCAAACCGCTGCGCAGAAGTCAACCAAACTTCACCCAATAGTGTATTGTATCACAATCTAGTAGTTACATTTGAAAATTTTGTTCTAGGACATTTTGTTTGAACGCAATCATCAAACTTAATTAAAAAAGTCATTTAAGCCTTTTCACAGTGAGATCTATGCGATATGGCCGAGAAATGTAATTTTGATGTTAACTCCCAAACCGCTGCGCAGAAGTCAACCAAACTTCACCCAATAGTGTATTGTATCACAATCTAGTAGTTACATTTGAAAATTTTGTTCTAGGACATTTTGTTTGAGCGCAATCCTCAAACTTAGGTCAAAAAAGCCATTTAAGCCTTTTCACAGTGAGATCTATGCGATATGGCCGAGAAATGTAATTTTGATGTTAACTCCCAAACCGCTGCGCAGAAGTCAACCAAACTTCACCCAATAGTGTATTGTATCACAATCTAGTAGTTACATTTGAAAATTTTGTTCTAGGACATTTTGTTTGAACGCAATCATCAAACTTAATTAAAAAAGTCATTTAAGCCTTTTCACAGTGAGATCTATGCGATATGGCCGAGAAATGTAATTTTGATGTTAACTCCCAAACCGCTGCGCAGAAGTCAACCAAACTTCACCCAATAGTGTATTGTATCACAATCTAGTAGTTACATTTGAAAATTTTGTTCTAGGACATTTTGTTTGAACGCAATCATCAAACTTAATTAAAAAAGTCATTTAAGCCTTTTCACAGTGAGATCTATGCGATATGGCCGAGAAATGTAATTTTGATGTTAACTCCCAAACCGCTGCGCAGAAGTCAACCAAACTTCACCCATTAGTGTATTGTATCACAATCTAGTAGTTACATGTGTTAATTTGGTTATAGGACATTTGATTTGAGCGCAATCCTCAAACTTAGGTCAAAAAAGCCATTTAAGCCTTTTCACAGTGAGATCTATGCGATATGGCCGAGAAATGTAATTTTGATGTTAACTCCCAAACCGCTGCGCAGAAGTCAACCAAACTTCACCCAATAGTGTATTGTATCACAATCTAGTAGTTACATTTGAAAATTTTGTTCTAGGAAATTTTGTTTGAGCGCAATCATCAAACTTAATTAAAAAAGTCATTTAAGCCTTTTCACAGTGAGATCTATGCGATATGGCCGAGAAATGTAATTTTGATGTTAACTCCCAAACCGCTGCGCAGAAGTCAACCAAACTTCACCCATTAGTGTATTTTATCACAATCTAGTAGTTACATGTGGAAATTTGGTTCTAGGACATTTGATTTGAGCGCAATCCTCAAACTTAGGTCAAAAAAGCCATTTAAGCCTTTTCACAGTGAGATCTATGCGATATGGCCGAGAAATGTAATTTTGATGTTAACTCCCAAACCGCTGCGCAGAAGTCAACCAAACTTCACCCAATAGTGTATTGTATCACATTCTAGTAGTTACATTTGAAAATTTCGTTCTATGACATTTGGTTTGAGCGCAATCCTCAAACTTAGGTCAAAAAAGCCATTTAAGCCTTTTCACAGTGAGATCTATGCGATATGGCCGAGAAATGTAATTTTGATGTTAACTCCCAAACCGCTGCGCAGAAGTCAACCAAACTTCACCCAATAGTGTATTGTATCACAATCTAGTAGTTACATTTGAAAATTTTGTTCTAGGAAATTTTGTTTGAGCGCAATCATCAAACTTAATTAAAAAAGTCATTTAAGCCTTTTCACAGTGAGATCTATGCGATATGGCCGAGAAATGTAATTTTGATGTTAACTCCCAAACCGCTGCGCAGAAGTCAACCAAACTTCACCCATTAGTGTATTTTATCACAATCTAGTAGTTACATGTGGAAATTTGGTTCTAGGACATTTGATTTGAGCGCAATCCTCAAACTTAGGTCAAAAAAGCCATTTAAGCCTTTTCACAGTGAGATCTATGCGATATGGCCGAGAAATGTAATTTTGATGTTAACTCCCAAACCGCTGCGCAGAAGTCAACCAAACTTCACCCAATAGTGTATTGTATCACATTCTAGTAGTTACATTTGAAAATTTCGTTCTAGGACATTTGGTTTGAGCGCAATCCTCAAACTTAGGTCAAAAAAGCCATTTAAGCCTTTTCACAGTGAGATCTATGCGATATGGCCGAGAAATGTAATTTTGATGTTAACTCCCAAACCGCTGCGCAGAAGTCAACCAAACTTCACCCAATAGTGTATTGTATCACAATCTAGTAGTTACATTTGAAAATTTTGTTCTAGGAAATTTTGTTTGAGCGCAATCATCAAACTTAATTAAAAAAGTCATTTAAGCCTTTTCACAGTGAGATCTATGCGATATGGCCGAGAAATGTAATTTTGATGTTAACTCCCAAACCGCTGCGCAGAAGTCAACCAAACTTCACCCATTAGTGTATTTTATCACAATCTAGTAGTTACATGTGGAAATTTGGTTCTAGGACATTTGATTTGAGCGCAATCCTCAAACTTAGGTCAAAAAAGCCATTTAAGCCTTTTCACAGTGAGATCTATGCGATATGGCCGAGAAATGTAATTTTGATGTTAACTCCCAAACCGCTGCGCAGAAGTCAACCAAACTTCACCCAATAGTGTATTGTATCACATTCTAGTAGTTACATTTGAAAATTTCGTTCTAGGACATTTGGTTTGAGCGCAATCCTCAAACTTAGGTCAAAAAAAGCCATTTAAGCCTTTTCACAGTGAGATCTATGCGAGATGGCCGAGAAATGTAATTTTGATGTTAACTCCCAAACCGCTGCGCAGAAGTCAACCAAACTTCACCCAATAGTGTATTGTATCACAATCTAGTAGTTACATTTGAAAATTTTGTTCTAGGACATTTTGTTTGAACGCAATCATCAAACTTAATTAAAAAAGTCATTTAAGCCTTTTCACAGTGAGATCTATGCGATATGGCCGAGAAATGTAATTTTGATGTTAACTCCCAAACCGCTGCGCAGAAGTCAACCAAACTTCACCCAATAGTGTATTGTATCACAATCTAGTAGTTACATTTGAAAATTTTGTTCTAGGACATTTTGTTTGAGCGCAATCCTCAAACTTAGGTCAAAAAAGCCATTTAAGCCTTTTCACAGTGAGATCTATGCGATATGGCCGAGAAATGTAATTTTGATGTTAACTCCCAAACCGCTGCGCAGAAGTCAACCAAACTTCACCCAATAGTGTATTGTATCACAATCTAGTAGTTACATTTGAAAATTTTGTTCTAGGACATTTTGTTTGAACGCAATCATCAAACTTAATTAAAAAAGTCATTTAAGCCTTTTCACAGTGAGATCTATGCGATATGGCCGAGAAATGTAATTTTGATGTTAACTCCCAAACCGCTGCGCAGAAGTCAACCAAACTTCACCCAATAGTGTATTGTATCACAATCTAGTAGTTACATTTAAAAATTTTGTTCTAGGACATTTTGTTTGAACGCAATCATCAAACTTAATTAAAAAAGTAATTTAAGCCTTTTCACATTGAGATCTATGCGATATGGCCGAGAAATGTAATTTTGATGTTAACTCCCAAACCGCTGCGCAGAAGTCAACCAAACTTCACCCAATAGTGTATTGTATCACATTCTAGTAGTTACATTTGAAAATTTCGTTCTAGGACATTTGGTTTTAGCGCAATCCTCAAACTTAGGTCAAAAAAGCCATTTAAGCCTTTTCACAGTGAGATCTATGCGATATGGCCGAGAAATGTAATTTTGATGTTAACTCCCAAACCGCTGCGCAGAAGTCAACCAAACTTCACCCATTAGTGTATTTTATCACAATCTAGTAGTTACATGTGGAAATTTGGTTCTAGGACATTTGATTTGAGCGCAATCCTCAAACTTAGGTCAAAAAAGCCATTTAAGCCTTTTCACAGTGAGATCTATGCGATATGGCCGAGAAATGTAATTTTGATGTTAACTCCCAAACCGCTGCGCAGAAGTCAACCAAACTTCACCCAATAGTGTATTGTATCACATTCTAGTAGTTACATTTGAAAATTTCGTTCTAGGACATTTGGTTTGAGCGCAATCCTCAAACTTAGGTCAAAAAAGTCATTTAAGCCTTTTCACAGTGAGATCTATGCGATATGGCCGAGAAATGTAATTTTGATGTTAACTCCCAAACCGCTGCGCAGAAGTCAACCAAACTTCACCCAATAGTGTATTGTATCACAATCTAGTAGTTACATTTGAAAATTTTGTTTTAGAAAATTTTGTTTGAGCGCAATCATCAAACTTAATTAAAAAAGTCATTTAAGCCTTTTCACAGTGAGATCTATGCGATATGGCCGAGAAATGTAATTTTGATGTTAACTCCCAAACCGCTGCGCAGAAGTCAACCAAACTTCACCCATTAGTGTATTTTATCACAATCTAGTAGTTACATGTGGAAATTTGGTTCTAGGACATTTGATTTGAGCGCAATCCTCAAACTTAGGTCAAAAAAGCCATTTAAGCCTTTTCACAGTGAGATCTATGCGATATGGCCGAGAAATGTAATTTTGATGTTAACTCCCAAACCGCTGCGCAGAAGTCAACCAAACTTCACCCAATAGTGTATTGTATCACAATCTAGTAGTTACATTTGAAAATTTTGTTCTAGGAAATTTTGTTTGAGCGCAATCATCAAACTTAATTAAAAAAGTCATTTAAGCCTTTTCACAGTGAGATCTATGCGATATGGCCGAGAAATGTAATTTTGATGTTAACTCCCAAACCGCTGCGCAGAAGTCAACCAAACTTCACCCATTAGTGTATTTTATCACAATCTAGTAGTTACATGTGGAAATTTGGTTCTAGGACATTTGATTTGAGCGCAATCCTCAAACTTAGGTCAAAAAAGCCATTTAAGCCTTTTCACAGTGAGATCTATGCGATATGGCCGAGAAATGTAATTTTGATGTTAACTCCCAAACCGCTGCGCAGAAGTCAACCAAACTTCACCCAATAGTGTATTGTATCACATTCTAGTAGTTACATTTGAAAATTTCGTTCTAGGACATTTGGTTTGAGCGCAATCCTCAAACTTAGGTCAAAAAAAGCCATTTAAGCCTTTTCACAGTGAGATCTATGCGATATGGCCGAGAAATGTAATTTTGATGTTAACTCCCAAACCGCTGCGCAGAAGTCAACCAAACTTCACCCAATAGTGTATTGTATCACAATCTAGTAGTTACATTTGAAAATTTTGTTCTAGGACATTTTGTTTGAACGCAATCATCAAACTTAATTAAAAAAGTCATTTAAGCCTTTTCACAGTGAGATCTATGCGATATGGCCGAGAAATGTAATTTTGATGTTAACTCTCAAACCGCTGCGCAGAAGTCAACCAAACTTCACCCAATAGTGTATTGTATCACAATCTAGTAGTTACATTTGAAAATTTTGTTCTAGGACATTTTGTTTGAACGCAATCATCAAACTTAATTAAAAAAGTCATTTAAGCCTTTTCACAGTGAGATCTATGCGATATGGCCGAGAAATGTAATTTTGATGTTAACTCCCAAACCGCTGCGCAGAAGTCAACCAAACTTCACCCAATAGTGTATTGTATCACAATCTAGTAGTTACATTTGAAAATTTTGTTCTAGAAAATTTTGTTTGAGCGCAATCATCAAACTTAATTAAAAAAGTCATTTAAGCCTTTTCACAGTGAGATCTATGCGATATGGCCGAGAAATGTAATTTTGATGTTAACTCCCAAACCGCTGCGCAGAAGTCAACCAAACTTCACCCATTAGTGTATTTTATCACAATCTAGTAGTTACATGTGGAAATTTGGTTCTAGGACATTTGATTTGAGCGCAATCCTCAAACTTAGGTCAAAAAAGCCATTTAAGCCTTTTCACAGTGAGATCTATGCGATATGGCCGAGAAATGTAATTTTGATGTTAACTCCCAAACCGCTGCGCAGAAGTCAACCAAACTTCACCCAATAGTGTATTGTATCACAATCTAGTAGTTACATTTGAAAATTTTGTTCCAGGAAATTTTGTTTGAGCGCAATCATCAAACTTAATTAAAAAAGTCATTTAAGCCTTTTCACAGTGAGATCTATGCGATATGGCCGAGAAATGTAATTTTGATGTTAACTCCCAAACCGCTGCGCAGAAGTCAACCAAACTTCACCCATTAGTGTATTTTATCACAATCTAGTAGTTACATGTGGAAATTTGGTTCTAGGACATTTCATTTGAGCGCAATCCTCAAACTTAGGTCAAAAAAGCCATTTAAGCCTTTTCACAGTGAGATCTATGCGATATGGCCGAGAAATGTAATTTTGATGTTAACTCCCAAACCGCTGCGCAGAAGTCAACCAAACTTCACCCAATAGTGTATTGTATCACAATCTAGTAGTTACATTTAAAAATTTTGTTCTAGGACATTTTGTTTGAACGCAATCATCAAACTTAATTAAAAAAGTCATTTAAGCCTTTTCACAGTGAGATCTATGCGATATGGCCGAGAAATGTAATTTTGATGTTAACTCCCAAACCGCTGCGCAGAAGTCAACCAAACTTCACCCAATAGTGTATTGTATCACAATCTAGTAGTTACATTTGAAAATTTTGTTCTAGGAAATTTTGTTTGAGCGCAATCATCAAACTTAATTAAAAAAGTCATTTAAGCCTTTTCACAGTGAGATCTATGCGATATGGCCGAGAAATGTAATTTTGATGTTAACTCCCAAACCGCTGCGCAGAAGTCAACCAAACTTCACCCATTAGTGTATTTTATCACAGTCTAGTAGTTACATGTGGAAATTTGGTTCTAGGACATTTGATTTGAGCGCAATCCTCAAACTTAGGTCAAAAAAGCCATTTAAGCCTTTTCACAGTGAGATCTATGCGATATGGCCGAGAAATGTAATTTTGATGTTCACTCCCAAACCGCTGCGCAGAAGTCAACCAAACTTCACCCAATAGTGTATTGTATCACAATCTAGTAGTTACATTTGAAAATTTTGTTCCAGGAAATTTTGTTTGAGCGCAATCATCAAACTTAATTAAAAAAGTCATTTAAGCCTTTTCACAGTGAGATCTATGCGATATGGCCGAGAAATGTAATTTTGATGTTAACTCCCAAACCGCTGCGCAGAAGTCAACCAAACTTCACCCATTAGTGTATTTTATCACAATCTAGTAGTTACATGTGGAAATTTGGTTCTAGGACATTTCATTTGAGCGCAATCCTCAAACTTAGGTCAAAAAAGCCATTTAAGCCTTTTCACAGTGAGATCTATGCGATATGGCCGAGAAATGTAATTTTGATGTTAACTCCCAAACCGCTGCGCAGAAGTCAACCAAACTTCACCCAATAGTGTATTGTATCACATTCTAGTAGTTACATTTGAAAATTTCGTTCTAGGACATTTGGTTTTAGCGCAATCCTCAAACTTAGGTCAAAAAAGCCATTTAAGCCTTTTCACAGTGAGATCTATGCGATATGGCCGAGAAATGTAATTTTGATGTTAACTCCCAAACCGCTGCGCAGAAGTCAACCAAACTTCACCCATTAGTGTATTTTATCACAATCTAGTAGTTACATGTGGAAATTTGGTTCTAGGACATTTGATTTGAGCGCAATCCTCAAACTTAGGTCAAAAAAGCCATTTAAGCCTTTTCACAGTGAGATCTATGCGATATGGCCGAGAAATGTAATTTTGATGTTAACTCCCAAACCGCTGCGCAGAAGTCAACCAAACTTCACCCAATAGTGTATTGTATCACATTCTAGTAGTTACATTTGAAAATTTCGTTCTAGGACATTTGGTTTGAGCGCAATCCTCAAACTTAGGTCAAAAAAGTCATTTAAGCCTTTTCACAGTGAGATCTATGCGATATGGCCGAGAAATGTAATTTTGATGTTAACTCCCAAACCGCTGCGCAGAAGTCAACCAAACTTCACCCAATAGTGTATTGTATCACAATCTAGTAGTTACATTTGAAAATTTTGTTCTAGAAAATTTTGTTTGAGCGCAATCATCAAACTTAATTAAAAAAGTCATTTAAGCCTTTTCACAGTGAGATCTATGCGATATGGCCGAGAAATGTAATTTTGATGTTAACTCCCAAACCGCTGCGCAGAAGTCAACCAAACTTCACCCATTAGTGTATTTTATCACAATCTAGTAGTTACATGTGGAAATTTGGTTCTAGGACATTTGATTTGAGCGCAATCCTCAAACTTAGGTCAAAAAAGCCATTTAAGCCTTTTCACAGTGAGATCTATGCGATATGGCCGAGAAATGTAATTTTGATGTTAACTCCCAAACCGCTGCGCAGAAGTCAACCAAACTTCACCCAATAGTGTATTGTATCACAATCTAGTAGTTACATTTAAAAATTTTGTTCTAGGACATTTTGTTTGAACGCAATCATCAAACCTAATTAAAAAAGCCATTTAAGCCTTTTCACAGTGAGATCTATGCGATATGGCCGAGAAATGTAATTTTGATGTTAACTCCCAAACCGCTGCGCAGAAGTCAACCAAACTTCACCCAATAGTGTATTGTATCACATTCTAGTAGTTACATTTGAAAATTTCGTTCTAGGACATTTGGTTTGAGCGCAATCCTCAAACTTAGGTAAAAAAAGCCATTTAAGCCTTTTCACAGTGAGATCTATGCGATATGGCCGAGAAATGTAATTTTGATGTTAACTCCCAAACCGCTGCGCAGAAGTCAACCAAACTTCACCCAATAGTGTATTGTATCACAATCTAGTAGTTACATTTGAAAATTTTGTTCCAGGAAATTTTGTTTGAGCGCAATCATCAAACTTAATTAAAAAAGTCATTTAAGCCTTTTCACAGTGAGATCTATGCGATATGGCCGAGAAATGTAATTTTGATGTTAACTCCCAAACCGCTGCGCAGAAGTCAACCAAACTTCACCCATTAGTGTATTTTATCACAATCTAGTAGTTACATGTGGAAATTTGGTTCTAGGACATTTGATTTGAGCGCAATCCTCAAACTTAGGTCAAAAAAGCCATTTAAGCCTTTTCACAGTGAGATCTATGCGATATGGCCGAGAAATGTAATTTTGATGTTAACTCCCAAACCGCTGCGCAGAAGTCAACCAAACTTCACCCAATAGTGTATTGTATCACATTCTAGTAGTTACATTTGAAAATTTCGTTCTAGGACATTTGGTTTGAGCGCAATCCTCAAACTTAGGTCAAAAAAAGCCATTTAAGCCTTTTCACAGTGAGATCTATGCGATATGGCCGAGAAATGTAATTTTGATGTTAACTCCCAAACCGCTGCGCAGAAGTCAACCAAACTTCACCCAATAGTGTATTGTATCACAATCTAGTAGTTACATTTGAAAATTTTGTTCTAGGACATTTTGTTTGAACGCAATCATCAAACTTAATTAAAAAAGTCATTTAAGCCTTTTCACAGTGAGATCTATGCGATATGGCCGAGAAATGTAATTTTGATGTTAACTCCCAAACCGCTGCGCAGAAGTCAACCAAACTTCACCCAATAGTGTATTGTATCACAATCTAGTAGTTACATTTGAAAATTTTGTTCTAGGACATTTTGTTTGAACGCAATCATCAAACTTAATTAAAAAAGTCATTTAAGCCTTTTCACAGTGAGATCTATGCGATATGGCCGAGAAATGTAATTTTGATGTTAACTCCCAAACCGCTGCGCAGAAGTCAACCAAACTTCACCCAATAGTGTATTGTATCACAATCTAGTAGTTACATTTGAAAATTTTGTTCTAGGACATTTTGTTTGAGCGCAATCCTCAAACTTAGGTCAAAAAAGCCATTTAAGCCTTTTCACAGTGAGATCTATGCGATATGGCCGAGAAATGTAATTTTGATGTTAACTCCCAAACCGCTGCGCAGAAGTCAACCAAACTTCACCCAATAGTGTATTGTATCACAATCTAGTAGTTACATTTGAAAATTTTGTTCTAGGACATTTTGTTTGAACGCAATCATCAAACTTAATTAAAAAAGTCATTTAAGCCTTTTCACAGTGAGATCTATGCGATATGGCCGAGAAATGTAATTTTGATGTTAACTCCCAAACCGCTGCGCAGAAGTCAACCAAACTTCACCCAATAGTGTATTGTATCACATTCTAGTAGTTACATTTGAAAATTTCGTTCTAGGACATTTGGTTTGAGCGCAATCCTCAAACTTAGGTAAAAAAAGCCATTTAAGCCTTTTCACAGTGAGATCTATGCGATATGGCCGAGAAATGTAATTTTGATGTTAACTCCCAAACCGCTGCGCAGAAGTCAACCAAACTTCACCCAATAGTGTATTGTATCACATTCTAGTAGTTACATTTGAAAATTTCGTTCTAGGACATTTGGTTTGAGCGCAATCCTCAAACTTAGGTAAAAAAAGCCATTTAAGCCTTTTCACAGTGAGATCTATGCGATATGGCCGAGAAATGTAATTTTGATGTTAACTCTCAAACCGCTGCGCAGAAGTCAACCAAACTTCACCCAATAGTGTATTTTATCACAATCTAGTAGTTACATGTGGAAATTTGGTTCTAGGACATTTGATTTGAGCGCAATCCTCAAACTTAGGTCAAAAAAGCCATTTAAGCCTTTTCACAGTGAGATCTATGCGATATGGCCGAGAAATGTAATTTTGATGTTAACTCCCAAACCGCTGCGCAGAAGTCAACCAAACTTCACCCAATAGTGTATTGTATCACATTTTAGTAGTTACATTTGAAAATTTCGTTCTAGGACATTTGGTTTGAGCGCAATCCTCAAACTTAGGTCAAAAAAGCCATTTAAGCCTTTTCACAGTGAGATCTATGCGATATGGCCGAGAAATGTAATTTTGATGTTAACTCCCAAACCGCTGCGCAGAAGTCAACCAAACTTCACCCAATAGTGTATTGTATCACAATCTAGTAGTTACATTTGAAAATTTTGTTCTAGGACATTTTGTTTGAACGCAATCATCAAACTTAATTAAAAAAGTCATTTAAGCCTTTTCACACTGAGATCTATGCGATATGGCCGAGAAATGTAATTTTGTTGTTAACTCCCAAACCGCTGCGCAGAAGTCAACCAAACTTCACCCAATAGTGTATTGTATCACAATCTAGTAGTTACATTTGAAAATTTTGTTCTAGGACATTTTGTTTGAGCGCAATCCTCAAACTTAGGTCAAAAAAGCCATTTAAGCCTTTTCACAGTGAGATCTATGCGATATGGCCGAGAAATGTAATTTTGATGTTAACTCCCAAACCGCTGCGCAGAAGTCAACCAAACTTCACCCAATAGTGTATTGTATCACAATCTAGTAGTTACATTTGAAAATTTTGTTCTAGGACATTTTGTTTGAACGCAATCATCAAACTTAATTAAAAAAGTCATTTAAGCCTTTTCACAGTGAGATCTATGCGATATGGCCGAGAAATGTAATTTTGATGTTAACTCCCAAACCGCTGCGCAGAAGTCAACCAAACTTCACCCAATAGTGTATTGTATCACAATCTAGTAGTTACATTTGAAAATTTTGTTCTAGGAAATTTTGTTTGAGCGCAATCATCAAACTTAATTAAAAAAGTCATTTAAGCCTTTTCACAGTGAGATCTATGCGATATGGCCGAGAAATGTAATTTTGATGTTAACTCCCAAACCGCTGCGCAGAAGTCAACCAAACTTCACCCATTAGTGTATTGTATCATAATCTAGTAATTACATGTGGAAATTTGGTTCTAGGACATTTGATTTGAGCGCAATCCTCAAACTTAGGTCAAAAAAGCCATTTAAGCCTTTTCACAGTGAGATCTATGCGATATGGCCGAGAAATGTAATTTTGATGTTAACTCCCAAACCGCTGCGCAGAAGTCAACCAAACTTCACCCAATAGTGTATTGTATCACAATCTAGTAGTTACATTTAAAAATTTTGTTCTAGGACATTTTGTTTGAACGCAATCATCAAACTTAATTAAAAAAGTCATTTAAGCCTTTTCACAGTGAGATCTATGCGATATGGCCGAGAAATGTAATTTTGATGTTAACTCCCAAACCGCTGCGCAGAAGTCAACCAAACTTCACCCATTAGTGTATTGTATCACAATCTAGTAGTTACATGTGGAAATTTGGTTATAGGACATTTGATTTGAGCGCAATCCTCAAACTTAGGTCAAAAAAGCCATTTAAGCCTTTTCACAGTGAGATCTATGCGATATGGCCGAGAAATGTAATTTTGATGTTAACTCCCAAACCGCTGCGCAGAAGTCGACCAAACTTCACCCAATAGTGTAGTGTATCACAATCTAGTAGTTACATTTGAAAATTTTGTTCTAGGAAATTTTGTTTGAGCGCAATCATCAAACTTAATTAAAAAAGTCATTTAAGCCTTTTCACAGTGAGATCTATGCGATATGGCCGAGAAATGTAATTTTGATGTTAACTCCCAAACCGCTGCGCAGAAGTCAACCAAACTTCACCCATTAGTGTATTTTATCACAATCTAGTAGTTACATGTGGAAATTTGGTTCTAGGACATTTGATTTGAGCGCAATCCTCAAACTTAGGTCAAAAAAGCCATTTAAGCCTTTTCACAGTGAGATCTATGCGATATGGCCGAGAAATGTAATTTTGATGTTAACTCCCAAACCGCTGCGCAGAAGTCAACCAAACTTCACCCAATAGTGTATTGTATCACATTCTAGTAGTTACATTTGAAAATTTCGTTCTAGGACATTTGGTTTGAGCGCAATCCTCAAACTTAGGTCAAAAAAAGCCATTTAAGCCTTTTCACAGTGAGATCTATGCGATATGGCCGAGAAATGTAATTTTGATGTTAACTCCCAAACCGCTGCGCAGAAGTCAACCAAACTTCACCCAATAGTGTATTGTATCACAATCTAGTAGTTACATTTGAAAATTTTGTTCTAGGACATTTTGTTTGAACGCAATCATCAAACTTAATTAAAAAAGTCATTTAAGCCTTTTCACAGTGAGATCTATGCGATATGGCCGAGAAATGTAATTTTGATGTTAACTCCCAAACCGCTGCGCAGAAGTCAACCAAACTTCACCCAATAGTGTATTGTATCACAATCTAGTAGTTACATTTGAAAATTTTGTTCTAGGACATTTTGTTTGAGCGCAATCCTCAAACTTAGGTCAAAAAAGCCATTTAAGCCTTTTCACAGTGAGATCTATGCGATATGGCCGAGAAATGTAATTTTGATGTTAACTCCCAAACCGCTGCGCAGAAGTCAACCAAACTTCACCCAATAGTGTATTGTATCACAATCTAGTAGTTACATTTGAAAATTTTGTTCTAGGACATTTTGTTTGAACGCAATCATCAAACTTAATTAAAAAAGTCATTTAAGCCTTTTCACAGTGAGATCTATGCGATATGGCCGAGAAATGTAATTTTGATGTTAACTCCCAAACCGCTGCGCAGAAGTCAACCAAACTTCACCCAATAGTGTATTGTATCACAATCTAGTAGTTACATTTGAAAATTTTGTTCTAGGACATTTTGTTTGAACGCAATCATCAAACTTAATTAAAAAAGTCATTTAAGCCTTTTCACAGTGAGATCTATGCGATATGGCCGAGAAATGTAATTTTGATGTTAACTCCCAAACCGCTGCGCAGAAGTCAACCAAACTTCACCCATTAGTGTATTGTATCACAATCTAGTAGTTACATGTGGAAATTTGGTTATAGGACATTTGATTTGAGCGCAATCCTCAAACTTAGGTCAAAAAAGCCATTTAAGCCTTTTCACAGTGAGATCTATGCGATATGGCCGAGAAATGTAATTTTGATGTTAACTCCCAAACCGCTGCGCAGAAGTCAACCAAACTTCACCCAATAGTGTATTGTATCACAATCTAGTAGTTACATTTGAAAATTTTGTTCTAGGAAATTTTGTTTGAGCGCAATCATCAAACTTAATTAAAAAAGTCATTTAAGCCTTTTCACAGTGAGATCTATGCGATATGGCCGTGAAATGTAATTTTGATGTTAACTCCCAAACCGCTGCGCAGAAGTCAACCAAACTTCACCCATTAGTGTATTTTATCACAATCTAGTAGTTACATGTGGAAATTTGGTTCTAGGACATTTGATTTGAGCGCAATCCTCAAACTTAGGTCAAAAAAGCCATTTAAGCCTTTTCACAGTGAGATCTATGCGATATGGCCGAGAAATGTAATTTTGATGTTAACTCCCAAACCGCTGCGCAGAAGTCAACCAAACTTCACCCAATAGTGTATTGTATCACATTCTAGTTGTTACATTTGAAAATTTCGTTCTATGACATTTGGTTTGAGCGCAATCCTCAAACTTAGGTCAAAAAAGCCATTTAAGCCTTTTCACAGTGAGATCTATGCGATATGGCCGAGAAATGTAATTTTGATGTTAACTCCCAAACCGCTGCGCAGAAGTCAACCAAACTTCACCCAATAGTATATTGTATCACAATCTAGTAGTTACATTTGAAAATTTTGTTCTAGGAAATTTTGTTTGAGCGCAATCATCAAACTTAATTAAAAAAGTCATTTAAGCCTTTTCACAGTGAGATCTATGCGATATGGCCGAGAAATGTAATTTTGATGTTAACTCCCAAACCGCTGCGCAGAAGTCAACCAAACTTCACCCATTAGTGTATTTTATCACAATCTAGTAGTTACATGTGGAAATTTGGTTCTAGGACATTTGATTTGAGCGCAATCCTCAAACTTAGGTCAAAAAAGCCATTTAAGCCTTTTCACAGTGAGATCTATGCGATATGGCCGAGAAATGTAATTTTGATGTTAACTCCCAAACCGCTGCGCAGAAGTCAACCAAACTTCACCCAATAGTGTATTGTATCACATTCTAGTAGTTACATTTGAAAATTTCGTTCTATGACATTTGGTTTGAGCGCAATCCTCAAACTTAGGTCAAAAAAGCCATTTAAGCCTTTTCACAGTGAGATCTATGCGATATGGCCGAGAAATGTAATTTTGATGTTAACTCCCAAACCGCTGCGCAGAAGTCAACCAAACTTCACCCAATAGTGTATTGTATCACAATCTAGTAGTTACATTTGAAAATTTTGTTCTAGGAAATTTTGTTTGAGCGCAATCATCAAACTTAATTAAAAAAGTCATTTAAGCCTTTTCACAGTGAGATCTATGCGATATGGCCGAGAAATGTAATTTTGATGTTAACTCCCAAACCGCTGCGCAGAAGTCAACCAAACTTCACCCATTAGTGTATTGTATCACAATCTAGTAGTTACATTTGGAAATTTGGTTCTAGGAAATTTTGTTTGAGCGCAATCATCAAACTTAATTAAAAAAGTCATTTAAGCCTTTTCACAGTGAGATCTATGCGATATGGCCGAGAAATGTAATTTTGATGTTAACTCCCAAACCGCTGCGCAGAAGTCAACCAAACTTCACCCAATAGTGTATTGTATCACATTCTAGTAGTTACATTTGAAAATTTCGTTCTAGGACATTTGGTTTGAGCGCAATCCTCAAACTTAGGTCAAAAAAGCCATTTAAGCCTTTTCACAGTGAGATCTATGCGATATGGCCGAGAAATGTAATTTTGATGTTAACTCTCAAACCGCTGCGCAGAAGTCAACCAAACTTCACCCAATAGTGTATTGTATCACAATCTAGTAGTTACATTTGAAAATTTTGTTCTAGGACATTTTGTTTGAACGCAATCATCAAACTTAATTAAAAAAGTCATTTAAGCCTTTTCACAGTGAGATCTATGCGATATGGCCGAGAAATGTAATTTTGATGTTAACTCCCAAACCGCTGCGCAGAAGTCAACCAAACTTCACCCATTAGTGTATTTTATCACAATCTAGTAGTTACATGTGGAAATTTGGTTCTAGGACATTTGATTTGAGCGCAATCCTCAAACTTAGGTCAAAAAAGCCATTTAAGCCTTTTCACAGTGAGATCTATGCGATATGGCCGAGAAATGTAATTTTGATGTTCACTCCCAAACCGCTGCGCAGAAGTCAACCAAACTTCACCCAATAGTGTATTGTATCACAATCTAGTAGTTACATTTGAAAATTTTGTTCTAGGAAATTTTTTTTGAGCGCAATCATCAAACTTAATTAAAAAAGTCATTTAAGCCTTTTCACAGTGAGATCTATGCGATATGGCCGAGAAATGTAATTTTGATGTTAACTCCCAAACCGCTGCGCAGAAGTCAACCAAACTTCACCCAATAGTGTATTGTATCACAATCTAGTAGTTACATTTGAAAATTTTGTTCTAGGAAATTTTGTTTGAGCGCAATCATCAAACTTAATTAAAAAAGTCATTTAAGCCTTTTCACAGTGAGATCTATGCGATATGGCCGAGAAATGTAATTTTGATGTTAACTCCCAAACCGCTGCGCAGAAGTCAACCAAACTTCACCCATTAGTGTATTGTATCACAATCTAGTAGTTACATTTGGAAATTTGGTTCTAGGAAATTTTGTTTGAGCGCAATCATCAAACTTAATTAAAAAAGTCATTTAAGCCTTTTCACAGTGAGATCTATGCGATATGGCCGAGAAATGTAATTTTGATGTTAACTCCCAAACCGCTGCGCAGAAGTCAACCAAACTTCACCCAATAGTGTATTGTATCACAATCTAGTAGTTACATTTGAAAATTTTGTTCTAGGAAATTTTGTTTGAGCGCAATCATCAAACTTAATTAAAAAAGTCATTTAAGCCTTTTCACAGTGAGATCTATGCGATATGGCCGAGAAATGTAATTTTGATGTTAACTCCCAAACCGCTGCGCAGAAGTCAACCAAACTTCACCCATTAGTGTATTTTATCACAATCTAGTAGTTACATGTGGAAATTTGGTTCTAGGACATTTGATTTGAGCGCAATCCTCAAACTTAGGTCAAAAAAGCCATTTAAGCCTTTTCACAGTGAGATCTATGCGATATGGCCGAGAAATGTAATTTTGATGTTCACTCCCAAACCGCTGCGCAGAAGTCAACCAAACTTCACCCAATAGTGTATTGTATCACAATCTAGTAGTTACATTTGAAAATTTTGTTCTAGGAAATTTTGTTTGAGCGCAATCATCAAACTTAATTAAAAAAGTCATTTAAGCCTTTTCACAGTGAGATCTATGCGATATGGCCGAGAAATGTAATTTTGATGTTAACTCCCAAACCGCTGCGCAGAAGTCAACCAAACTTCACCCAATAGTGTATTGTATCACAATCTAGTAGTTACATTTGAAAATTTTGTTCTAGGAAATTTTGTTTGAGCGCAATCATCAAACTTAATTAAAAAAGTCATTTAAGCCTTTTCACAGTGAGATCTATGCGATATGGCCGAGAAATGTAATTTTGATGTTAACTCCCAAACCGCTGCGCAGAAGTCAACCAAACTTCACCCATTAGTGTATTGTATCACAATCTAGTAGTTACATTTGGAAATTTGGTTCTAGGAAATTTTGTTTGAGCGCAATCATCAAACTTAATTAAAAAAGTCATTTAAGCCTTTTCACAGTGAGATCTATGCGATATGGCCGAGAAATGTAATTTTGATGTTAACTCCCAAACCGCTGCGCAGAAGTCAACCAAACTTCACCCAATAGTGTATTGTATCACATTCTAGTAGTTACATTTGAAAATTTCGTTCTAGGACATTTGGTTTGAGCGCAATCCTCAAACTTAGGTCAAAAAAGCCATTTAAGCCTTTTCACAGTGAGATCTATGCGATATGGCCGAGAAATGTAATTTTGATGTTAACTCTCAAACCGCTGCGCAGAAGTCAACCAAACTTCACCCAATAGTGTATTGTATCACAATCTAGTAGTTACATTTGAAAATTTTGTTCTAGGACATTTTGTTTGAACGCAATCATCAAACTTAATTAAAAAAGTCATTTAAGCCTTTTCACAGTGAGATCTATGCGATATGGCCGAGAAATGTAATTTTGATGTTAACTCCCAAACCGCTGCGCAGAAGTCAACCAAACTTCACCCATTAGTGTATTTTATCACAATCTAGTAGTTACATGTGGAAATTTGGTTCTAGGACATTTGATTTGAGCGCAATCCTCAAACTTAGGTCAAAAAAGCCATTTAAGCCTTTTCACAGTGAGATCTATGCGATATGGCCGAGAAATGTAATTTTGATGTTCACTCCCAAACCGCTGCGCAGAAGTCAACCAAACTTCACCCAATAGTGTATTGTATCACAATCTAGTAGTTACATTTGAAAATTTTGTTCTAGGAAATTTTGTTTGAGCGCAATCATCAAACTTAATTAAAAAAGTCATTTAAGCCTTTTCACAGTGAGATCTATGCGATATGGCCGAGAAATGTAATTTTGATGTTAACTCCCAAACCGCTGCGCAGAAGTCAACCAAACTTCACCCATTAGTGTATTTTATCACAATCTAGTAGTTACATGTGGAAATTTGGTTCTTGGACATTTGATTTGAGCGCAATCCTCAAACTTAGGTCAAAAAAGCCATTTAAGCCTTTTCACAGTG
This sequence comes from Corythoichthys intestinalis, assembly GCF_030265065.1. NCBI lineage: Eukaryota > Metazoa > Chordata > Actinopteri > Syngnathiformes > Syngnathidae > Corythoichthys > Corythoichthys intestinalis. The sequence continues at coordinate 64,053,621 of NC_080399.1, read as the reverse complement.
AGATCTATGCGATATGGCCGAGAAATGTAATTTTGATGTTAACTCCCAAACCGCTGCGCAGAAGTCAACCAAACTTCACCCAATAGTGTATTGTATCACATTCTAGTAGTTACATTTGAAAATTTCGTTCTAGGACATTTGGTTTGAGCGCAATCCTCAAACTTAGGTCAAAAAAGCCATTTAAGCCTTTTCACAGTGAGATCTATGCGATATGGCCGAGAAATGTAATTTTGATGTTAACTCCCAAACCGCTGCGCAGAAGTCAACCAAACTTCACCCAATAGTGTATTGTATCACATTCTAGTAGTTACATTTGAAAATTTCGTTCTAGGACATTTGGTTTGAGCGCAATCCTCAAACTTAGGTAAAAAAAGCCATTTAAGCCTTTTCACAGTGAGATCTATGCGATATGGCCGAGAAATGTAATTTTGATGTTAACTCTCAAACCGCTGCGCAGAAGTCAACCAAACTTCACCCAATAGTGTATTTTATCACAATCTAGTAGTTACATGTGGAAATTTGGTTCTAGGACATTTGATTTGAGCGCAATCCTCAAACTTAGGTCAAAAAAGCCATTTAAGCCTTTTCACAGTGAGATCTATGCGATATGGCCGAGAAATGTAATTTTGATGTTAACTCCCAAACCGCTGCGCAGAAGTCAACCAAACTTCACCCAATAGTGTATTGTATCACATTTTAGTAGTTACATTTGAAAATTTCGTTCTAGGACATTTGGTTTGAGCGCAATCCTCAAACTTAGGTCAAAAAAGCCATTTAAGCCTTTTCACAGTGAGATCTATGCGATATGGCCGAGAAATGTAATTTTGATGTTAACTCCCAAACCGCTGCGCAGAAGTCAACCAAACTTCACCCAATAGTGTATTGTATCACAATCTAGTAGTTACATTTGAAAATTTTGTTCTAGGACATTTTGTTTGAACGCAATCATCAAACTTAATTAAAAAAGTCATTTAAGCCTTTTCACACTGAGATCTATGCGATATGGCCGAGAAATGTAATTTTGTTGTTAACTCCCAAACCGCTGCGCAGAAGTCAACCAAACTTCACCCAATAGTGTATTGTATCACAATCTAGTAGTTACATTTGAAAATTTTGTTCTAGGACATTTTGTTTGAGCGCAATCCTCAAACTTAGGTCAAAAAAGCCATTTAAGCCTTTTCACAGTGAGATCTATGCGATATGGCCGAGAAATGTAATTTTGATGTTAACTCCCAAACCGCTGCGCAGAAGTCAACCAAACTTCACCCAATAGTGTATTGTATCACAATCTAGTAGTTACATTTGAAAATTTTGTTCTAGGACATTTTGTTTGAACGCAATCATCAAACTTAATTAAAAAAGTCATTTAAGCCTTTTCACAGTGAGATCTATGCGATATGGCCGAGAAATGTAATTTTGATGTTAACTCCCAAACCGCTGCGCAGAAGTCAACCAAACTTCACCCAATAGTGTATTGTATCACAATCTAGTAGTTACATTTGAAAATTTTGTTCTAGGAAATTTTGTTTGAGCGCAATCATCAAACTTAATTAAAAAAGTCATTTAAGCCTTTTCACAGTGAGATCTATGCGATATGGCCGAGAAATGTAATTTTGATGTTAACTCCCAAACCGCTGCGCAGAAGTCAACCAAACTTCACCCATTAGTGTATTGTATCATAATCTAGTAATTACATGTGGAAATTTGGTTCTAGGACATTTGATTTGAGCGCAATCCTCAAACTTAGGTCAAAAAAGCCATTTAAGCCTTTTCACAGTGAGATCTATGCGATATGGCCGAGAAATGTAATTTTGATGTTAACTCCCAAACCGCTGCGCAGAAGTCAACCAAACTTCACCCAATAGTGTATTGTATCACAATCTAGTAGTTACATTTAAAAATTTTGTTCTAGGACATTTTGTTTGAACGCAATCATCAAACTTAATTAAAAAAGTCATTTAAGCCTTTTCACAGTGAGATCTATGCGATATGGCCGAGAAATGTAATTTTGATGTTAACTCCCAAACCGCTGCGCAGAAGTCAACCAAACTTCACCCATTAGTGTATTGTATCACAATCTAGTAGTTACATGTGGAAATTTGGTTATAGGACATTTGATTTGAGCGCAATCCTCAAACTTAGGTCAAAAAAGCCATTTAAGCCTTTTCACAGTGAGATCTATGCGATATGGCCGAGAAATGTAATTTTGATGTTAACTCCCAAACCGCTGCGCAGAAGTCGACCAAACTTCACCCAATAGTGTAGTGTATCACAATCTAGTAGTTACATTTGAAAATTTTGTTCTAGGAAATTTTGTTTGAGCGCAATCATCAAACTTAATTAAAAAAGTCATTTAAGCCTTTTCACAGTGAGATCTATGCGATATGGCCGAGAAATGTAATTTTGATGTTAACTCCCAAACCGCTGCGCAGAAGTCAACCAAACTTCACCCATTAGTGTATTTTATCACAATCTAGTAGTTACATGTGGAAATTTGGTTCTAGGACATTTGATTTGAGCGCAATCCTCAAACTTAGGTCAAAAAAGCCATTTAAGCCTTTTCACAGTGAGATCTATGCGATATGGCCGAGAAATGTAATTTTGATGTTCACTCCCAAACCGCTGCGCAGAAGTCAACCAAACTTCACCCAATAGTGTATTGTATCACAATCTAGTAGTTACATTTGAAAATTTTGTTCTAGGAAATTTTGTTTGAGCGCAATCATCAAACTTAATTAAAAAAGTCATTTAAGCCTTTTCACAGTGAGATCTATGCGATATGGCCGAGAAATGTAATTTTGATGTTAACTCCCAAACCGCTGCGCAGAAGTCAACCAAACTTCACCCATTAGTGTATTTTATCACAATCTAGTAGTTACATGTGGAAATTTGGTTCTAGGACATTTGATTTGAGCGCAATCCTCAAACTTAGGTCAAAAAAGCCATTTAAGCCTTTTCACAGTGAGATCTATGCGATATGGCCGAGAAATGTAATTTTGATGTTAACTCCCAAACCGCTGCGCAGAAGTCAACCAAACTTCACCCAATAGTGTATTGTATCACATTCTAGTAGTTACATTTGAAAATTTCGTTCTAGGACATTTGGTTTGAGCGCAATCCTCAAACTTAGGTCAAAAAAGCCATTTAAGCCTTTTCACAGTGAGATCTATGCGATATGGCCGAGAAATGTAATTTTGATGTTAACTCCCAAACCGCTGCGCAGAAGTCAACCAAACTTCACCCAATAGTGTATTGTATCACAATCTAGTAGTTACATTTGAAAATTTTGTTCTAGGAAATTTTGTTTGAGCGCAATCATCAAACTTAATTAAAAAAGTCATTTAAGCCTTTTCACAGTGAGATCTATGCGATATGGCCGAGAAATGTAATTTTGATGTTAACTCCCAAACCGCTGCGCAGAAGTCAACCAAACTTCACCCATTAGTGTATTGTATCACAATCTAGTAGTTACATTTGTAAATTTGGTTCTAGGAAATTTTGTTTGAGCGCAATCATCAAACTTAATTAAAAAAGTCATTTAAGCCTTTTCACAGTGAGATCTATGCGATATGGCCGAGAAATGTAATTTTGATGTTAACTCCCAAACCGCTGCGCAGAAGTCAACCAAACTTCACCCAATAGTGTATTGTATCACATTCTAGTAGTTACATTTGAAAATTTCGTTCTAGGACATTTGGTTTGAGCGCAATCCTCAAACTTAGGTCAAAAAAGCCATTTAAGCCTTTTCACAGTGAGATCTATGCGATATGGCCGAGAAATGTAATTTTGATGTTAACTCTCAAACCGCTGCGCAGAAGTCAACCAAACTTCACCCAATAGTGTATTGTATCACAATCTAGTAGTTACATTTGAAAATTTTGTTCTAGGACATTTTGTTTGAACGCAATCATCAAACTTAATTAAAAAAGTCATTTAAGCCTTTTCACAGTGAGATCTATGCGATATGGCCGAGAAATGTAATTTTGATGTTAACTCCCAAACCGCTGCGCAGAAGTCAACCAAACCACCCAATAGTGTATTGTATCACAATCTAGTAGTTACATTTGAAAATTTTGTTCTAGAAAATTTTGTTTGAGCGCAATCATCAAACTTAATTAAAAAAGTCATTTAAGCCTTTTCACAGTGAGATCTATGCGATATGGCCGAGAAATGTAATTTTGATGTTAACTCCCAAACCGCTGCGCAGAAGTCAACCAAACTTCACCCATTAGTGTATTTTATCACAATCTAGTAGTTACATGTGGAAATTTGGTTCTAGGACATTTCATTTGAGCGCAATCCTCAAACTTAGGTCAAAAAAGCCATTTAAGCCTTTTCACAGTGAGATCTATGCGATATGGCCGAGAAATGTAATTTTGATGTTAACTCCCAAACCGCTGCGCAGAAGTCAACCAAACTTCACCCAATAGTGTATTGTATCACAATCTAGTAGTTACATTTGAAAATTTTGTTCTAGAAAATTTTGTTTGAGCGCAATCATCAAACTTAATTAAAAAAGTCATTTAAGCCTTTTCACAGTGAGATCTATGCGATATGGCCGAGAAATGTAATTTTGATGTTAACTCCCAAACCGCTGCGCAGAAGTCAACCAAACTTCACCCATTAGTGTATTTTATCACAATCTAGTAGTTACATGTGGAAATTTGGTTCTAGGACATTTGATTTGAGCGCAATCCTCAAACTTAGGTCAAAAAAGCCATTTAAGCCTTTTCACAGTGAGATCTATGCGATATGGCCGAGAAATGTAATTTTGATGTTAACTCCCAAACCGCTGCGCAGAAGTCAACCAAACTTCACCCAATAGTGTATTGTATCACAATCTAGTAGTTACATTTGAAAATTTTGTTCTAGGAAATTTTGTTTGAGCGCAATCATCAAACTTAATTAAAAAAGTCATTTAAGCCTTTTCACAGTGAGATCTATGCGATATGGCCGAGAAATGTAATTTTGATGTTAACTCCCAAACCGCTGCGCAGAAGTCAACCAAACTTCACCCATTAGTGTATTTTATCATAATCTAGTAGTTACATGTAGAAATTTGGTTCTAGGACATTTGATTTGAGCGCAATCCTCAAACTTAGGTCAAAAAAGCCATTTAAGCCTTTTCACAGTGAGATCTATGCGATATGGCCGAGAAATGTAATTTTGATGTTAACTCCCAAACCGCTGCGCAGAAGTCAACCAAACTTCACCCAATAGTGTATTGTATCACATTCTAGTAGTTACATTTGAAAATTTCGTTCTAGGACATTTGGTTTGAGCGCAATCCTCAAACTTAGGTCAAAAAAAGCCATTTAAGCCTTTTCACAGTGAGATCTATGCGATATGGCCGAGAAATGTAATTTTGATGTTAACTCCCAAACCGCTGCGCAGAAGTCAACCAAACTTCACCCAATAGTGTATTGTATCACAATCTAGTAGTTACATTTGAAAATTTTGTTCTAGGACATTTTGTTTGAACGCAATCATCAAACTTAATTAAAAAAGTCATTTAAGCCTTTTCACAGTGAGATCTATGCGATATGGCCGAGAAATGTAATTTTGATGTTAACTCTCAAACCGCTGCGCAGAAGTCAACCAAACTTCACCCAATAGTGTATTGTATCACAATCTAGTAGTTACATTTGAAAATTTTGTTCTAGGACATTTTGTTTGAACGCAATCATCAAACTTAATTAAAAAAGTCATTTAAGCCTTTTCACAGTGAGATCTATGCGATATGGCCGAGAAATGTAATTTTGATGTTAACTCCCAAACCGCTGCGCAGAAGTCAACCAAACTTCACCCAATAGTGTATTGTATCACAATCTAGTAGTTACATTTGAAAATTTTGTTCTAGAAAATTTTGTTTGAGCGCAATCATCAAACTTAATTAAAAAAGTCATTTAAGCCTTTTCACAGTGAGATCTATGCGATATGGCCGAGAAATGTAATTTTGATGTTAACTCCCAAACCGCTGCGCAGAAGTCAACCAAACTTCACCCATTAGTGTATTTTATCACAATCTAGTAGTTACATGTGGAAATTTGGTTCTAGGACATTTGATTTGAGCGCAATCCTCAAACTTAGGTCAAAAAAGCCATTTAAGCCTTTTCACAGTGAGATCTATGCGATATGGCCGAGAAATGTAATTTTGATGTTAACTCCCAAACCGCTGCGCAGAAGTCAACCAAACTTCACCCAATAGTGTATTGTATCACAATCTAGTAGTTACATTTGAAAATTTTGTTCCAGGAAATTTTGTTTGAGCGCAATCATCAAACTTAATTAAAAAAGTCATTTAAGCCTTTTCACAGTGAGATCTATGCGATATGGCCGAGAAATGTAATTTTGATGTTAACTCCCAAACCGCTGCGCAGAAGTCAACCAAACTTCACCCATTAGTGTATTTTATCACAATCTAGTAGTTACATGTGGAAATTTGGTTCTAGGACATTTCATTTGAGCGCAATCCTCAAACTTAGGTCAAAAAAGCCATTTAAGCCTTTTCACAGTGAGATCTATGCGATATGGCCGAGAAATGTAATTTTGATGTTAACTCCCAAACCGCTGCGCAGAAGTCAACCAAACTTCACCCAATAGTGTATTGTATCACAATCTAGTAGTTACATTTGAAAATTTTGTTCTAGGACATTTTGTTTGAACGCAATCATCAAACTTAATTAAAAAAGTCATTTAAGCCTTTTCACAGTGAGATCTATGCGATATGGCCGAGAAATGTAATTTTGATGTTAACTCTCAAACCGCTGCGCAGAAGTCAACCAAACTTCACCCAATAGTGTATTGTATCACAATCTAGTAGTTACATTTGAAAATTTTGTTCTAGGACATTTTGTTTGAACGCAATCATCAAACTTAATTAAAAAAGTCATTTAAGCCTTTTCACAGTGAGATCTATGCGATATGGCCGAGAAATGTAATTTTGATGTTAACTCCCAAACCGCTGCGCAGAAGTCAACCAAACTTCACCCAATAGTGTATTGTATCACAATCTAGTAGTTACATTTGAAAATTTTGTTCTAGAAAATTTTGTTTGAGCGCAATCATCAAACTTAATTAAAAAAGTCATTTAAGCCTTTTCACAGTGAGATCTATGCGATATGGCCGAGAAATGTAATTTTGATGTTAACTCCCAAACCGCTGCGCAGAAGTCAACCAAACTTCACCCATTAGTGTATTTTATCACAATCTAGTAGTTACATGTGGAAATTTGGTTCTAGGACATTTGATTTGAGCGCAATCCTCAAACTTAGGTCAAAAAAGCCATTTAAGCCTTTTCACAGTGAGATCTATGCGATATGGCCGAGAAATGTAATTTTGATGTTAACTCCCAAACCGCTGCGCAGAAGTCAACCAAACTTCACCCAATAGTGTATTGTATCACAATCTAGTAGTTACATTTGAAAATTTTGTTCCAGGAAATTTTGTTTGAGCGCAATCATCAAACTTAATTAAAAAAGTCATTTAAGCCTTTTCACAGTGAGATCTATGCGATATGGCCGAGAAATGTAATTTTGATGTTAACTCCCAAACCGCTGCGCAGAAGTCAACCAAACTTCACCCATTAGTGTATTTTATCACAATCTAGTAGTTACATGTGGAAATTTGGTTCTAGGACATTTCATTTGAGCGCAATCCTCAAACTTAGGTCAAAAAAGCCATTTAAGCCTTTTCACAGTGAGATCTATGCGATATGGCCGAGAAATGTAATTTTGATGTTAACTCCCAAACCGCTGCGCAGAAGTCAACCAAACTTCACCCAATAGTGTATTGTATCACAATCTAGTAGTTACATTTAAAAATTTTGTTCTAGGACATTTTGTTTGAACGCAATCATCAAACTTAATTAAAAAAGTCATTTAAGCCTTTTCACAGTGAGATCTATGCGATATGGCCGAGAAATGTAATTTTGATGTTAACTCCCAAACCGCTGCGCAGAAGTCAACCAAACTTCACCCAATAGTGTATTGTATCACAATCTAGTAGTTACATTTGAAAATTTTGTTCTAGGAAATTTTGTTTGAGCGCAATCATCAAACTTAATTAAAAAAGTCATTTAAGCCTTTTCACAGTGAGATCTATGCGATATGGCCGAGAAATGTAATTTTGATGTTCACTCCCAAACCGCTGCGCAGAAGTCAACCAAACTTCACCCATTAGTGTATTGTATCACAATCTAGTAGTTACATTTGGAAATTTGGTTCTAGGAAATTTTGTTTGAGCGCAATCATCAAACTTAATTAAAAAAGTCATTTAAGCCTTTTCACAGTGAGATCTATGCGATATGGCCGAGAAATGTAATTTTGATGTTAACTCCCAAACCGCTGCGCAGAAGTCAACCAAACTTCACCCAATAGTGTATTGTATCACATTCTAGTAGTTACATTTTAAAATTTCGTTCTAGGACATTTGGTTTGAGCGCAATCCTCAAACTTAGGTCAAAAAAGCCATTTAAGCCTTTTCACAGTGAGATCTATGCGATATGGCCGAGAAATGTAATTTTGATGTTAACTCTCAAACCGCTGCGCAGAAGTCAACCAAACTTCACCCAATAGTGTATTGTATCACAATCTAGTAGTTACATTTGAAAATTTTGTTCTAGGACATTTTGTTTGAACGCAATCATCAAACTTAATTAAAAAAGTCATTTAAGCCTTTTCACAGTGAGATCTATGCGATATGGCCGAGAAATGTAATTTTGATGTTAACTCCCAAACCGCTGCGCAGAAGTCAACCAAACTTCACCCATTAGTGTATTTTATCACAATCTAGTAGTTACATGTGGAAATTTGGTTCTAGGACATTTGATTTGAGCGCAATCCTCAAACTTAGGTCAAAAAAGCCATTTAAGCCTTTTCACAGTGAGATCTATGCGATATGGCCGAGAAATGTAATTTTGATGTTCACTCCCAAACCGCTGCGCAGAAGTCAACCAAACTTCACCCAATAGTGTATTGTATCACAATCTAGTAGTTACATTTGAAAATTTTGTTCTAGGAAATTTTGTTTGAGCGCAATCATCAAACTTAATTAAAAAAGTCATTTAAGCCTTTTCACAGTGAGATCTATGCGATATGGCCGAGAAATGTAATTTTGATGTTAACTCCCAAACCGCTGCGCAGAAGTCAACCAAACTTCACCCATTAGTGTATTTTATCACAATCTAGTAGTTACATGTGGAAATTTGGTTCTTGGACATTTGATTTGAGCGCAATCCTCAAACTTAGGTCAAAAAAGCCATTTAAGCCTTTTCACAGTGAGATCTATGCGATATGGCCGAGAAATGTAATTTTGATGTTAACTCCCAAACCGCTGCGCAGAAGTCAACCAAACTTCACCCAATAGTGTATTGTATCACATTCTAGTAGTTACATTTGAAAATTTCGTTCTAGGACATTTGGTTTGAGCGCAATCCTCAAACTTAGGTCAAAAAAGCCATTTAAGCCTTTTCACAGTGAGATCTATGCGATATGGCCGAGAAATGTAATTTTGATGTTAACTCCCAAACCGCTGCGCAGAAGTCAACCAAACTTCACCCAATAGTGTATTGTATCACATTCTAGTAGTTACATTTGAAAATTTCGTTCTAGGACATTTGGTTTGAGCGCAATCCTCAAACTTAGGTAAAAAAAGCCATTTAAGCCTTTTCACAGTGAGATCTATGCGATATGGCCGAGAAATGTAATTTTGATGTTAACTCCCAAACCGCTGCGCAGAAGTCAACCAAACTTCACCCAATAGTGTATTGTATCACAATCTAGTAGTTACATTTGAAAATTTTGTTCCAGGAAATTTTGTTTGAGCGCAATCATCAAACTTAATTAAAAAAGTCATTTAAGCCTTTTCACAGTGAGATCTATGCGATATGGCCGAGAAATGTAATTTTGATGTTAACTCCCAAACCGCTGCGCAGAAGTCAACCAAACTTCACCCATTAGTGTATTTTATCACAATCTAGTAGTTACATGTGGAAATTTGGTTCTAGGACATTTCATTTGAGCGCAATCCTCAAACTTAGGTCAAAAAAGCCATTTAAGCCTTTTCACAGTGAGATCTATGCGATATGGCCGAGAAATGTAATTTTGATGTTAACTCCCAAACCGCTGCGCAGAAGTCAACCAAACTTCACCCAATAGTGTATTGTATCACAATCTAGTAGTTACATTTAAAAATTTTGTTCTAGGACATTTTGTTTGAACGCAATCATCAAACTTAATTAAAAAAGTCATTTAAGCCTTTTCACAGTGAGATCTATGCGATATGGCCGAGAAATGTAATTTTGATGTTAACTCCCAAACCGCTGCGCAGAAGTCAACCAAACTTCACCCAATAGTGTATTGTATCACAATCTAGTAGTTACATTTGAAAATTTTGTTCTAGGAAATTTTGTTTGAGCGCAATCATCAAACTTAATTAAAAAAGTCATTTAAGCCTTTTCACAGTGAGATCTATGCGATATGGCCGAGAAATGTAATTTTGATGTTCACTCCCAAACCGCTGCGCAGAAGTCAACCAAACTTCACCCATTAGTGTATTGTATCACAATCTAGTAGTTACATTTGGAAATTTGGTTCTAGGAAATTTTGTTTGAGCGCAATCATCAAACTTAATTAAAAAAGTCATTTAAGCCTTTTCACAGTGAGATCTATGCGATATGGCCGAGAAATGTAATTTTGATGTTAACTCCCAAACCGCTGCGCAGAAGTCAACCAAACTTCACCCAATAGTGTATTGTATCACATTCTAGTAGTTACATTTGAAAATTTTGTTCTAGGAAATTTCATTTGAGCGCAATCCTCAAACTTAGGTCAAAAAAGCCATTTAAGCCTTTTCACAGTGAGATCTATGCGATATGGCCGAGAAATGTAATTTTGATGTTAACTCTCAAACCGCTGCGCAGAAGTCAACCAAACTTCACCCAATAGTGTATTGTATCACAATCTAGTAGTTACATTTGAAAATTTTGTTCTAGGACATTTTGTTTGAACGCAATCATCAAACTTAATTAAAAAAGTCATTTAAGCCTTTTCACAGTGAGATCTATGCGATATGGCCGAGAAATGTAATTTTGATGTTAACTCCCAAACCGCTGCGCAGAAGTCAACCAAACTTCACCCATTAGTGTATTTTATCACAATCTAGTAGTTACATGTGGAAATTTGGTTCTAGGACATTTGATTTGAGCGCAATCCTCAAACTTAGGTCAAAAAAGCCATTTAAGCCTTTTCACAGTGAGATCTATGCGATATGGCCGAGAAATGTAATTTTGATGTTCACTCCCAAACCGCTGCGCAGAAGTCAACCAAACTTCACCCAATAGTGTATTGTATCACAATCTAGTAGTTACATTTGAAAATTTTGTTCTAGGAAATTTTGTTTGAGCGCAATCATCAAACTTAATTAAAAAAGTCATTTAAGCCTTTTCACAGTGAGATCTATGCGATATGGCCGAGAAATGTAATTTTGATGTTAACTCCCAAACCGCTGCGCAGAAGTCAACCAAACTTCACCCATTAGTGTATTTTATCACAATCTAGTAGTTACATGTGGAAATTTGGTTCTTGGACATTTGATTTGAGCGCAATCCTCAAACTTAGGTCAAAAAAGCCATTTAAGCCTTTTCACAGTGAGATCTATGCGATATGGCCGAGAAATGTAATTTTGATGTTAACTCCCAAACCGCTGCGCAGAAGTCAACCAAACTTCACCCAATAGTGTATTGTATCACATTCTAGTAGTTACATTTGAAAATTTCGTTCTAGGACATTTGGTTTGAGCGCAATCCTCAAACTTAGGTCAAAAAAGCCATTTAAGCCTTTTCACAGTGAGATCTATGCGATATGGCCGAGAAATGTAATTTTGATGTTAACTCCCAAACCGCTGCGCAGAAGTCAACCAAACTTCACCCAATAGTGTATTGTATCACATTCTAGTAGTTACATTTGAAAATTTCGTTCTAGGACATTTGGTTTGAGCGCAATCCTCAAACTTAGGTAAAAAAAGCCATTTAAGCCTTTTCACAGTGAGATCTATGCGATATGGCCGAGAAATGTAATTTTGATGTTAACTCCCAAACCGCTGCGCAGAAGTCAACCAAACTTCACCCAATAGTGTATTGTATCACAATCTAGTAGTTACATTTGAAAATTTTGTTCCAGGAAATTTTGTTTGAGCGCAATCATCAAACTTAATTAAAAAAGTCATTTAAGCCTTTTCACAGTGAGATCTATGCGATATGGCCGAGAAATGTAATTTTGATGTTAACTCCCAAACCGCTGCGCAGAAGTCAACCAAACTTCACCCATTAGTGTATTTTATCACAATCTAGTAGTTACATGTGGAAATTTGGTTCTAGGACATTTCATTTGAGCGCAATCCTCAAACTTAGGTCAAAAAAGCCATTTAAGCCTTTTCACAGTGAGATCTATGCGATATGGCCGAGAAATGTAATTTTGATGTTAACTCCCAAACCGCTGCGCAGAAGTCAACCAAACTTCACCCAATAGTGTATTGTATCACAATCTAGTAGTTACATTTAAAAATTTTGTTCTAGGACATTTTGTTTGAACGCAATCATCAAACTTAATTAAAAAAGTCATTTAAGCCTTTTCACAGTGAGATCTATGCGATATGGCCGAGAAATGTAATTTTGATGTTAACTCCCAAACCGCTGCGCAGAAGTCAACCAAACTTCACCCAATAGTGTATTGTATCACAATCTAGTAGTTACATTTGAAAATTTTGTTCTAGGAAATTTTGTTTGAGCGCAATCATCAAACTTAATTAAAAAAGTCATTTAAGCCTTTTCACAGTGAGATCTATGCGATATGGCCGAGAAATGTAATTTTGATGTTCACTCCCAAACCGCTGCGCAGAAGTCAACCAAACTTCACCCATTAGTGTATTGTATCACAATCTAGTAGTTACATTTGGAAATTTGGTTCTAGGAAATTTTGTTTGAGCGCAATCATCAAACTTAATTAAAAAAGTCATTTAAGCCTTTTCACAGTGAGATCTATGCGATATGGCCGAGAAATGTAATTTTGATGTTAACTCCCAAACCGCTGCGCAGAAGTCAACCAAACTTCACCCAATAGTGTATTGTATCACATTCTAGTAGTTACATTTGAAAATTTCGTTCTAGGACATTTGGTTTGAGCGCAATCCTCAAACTTAGGTCAAAAAAGCCATTTAAGCCTTTTCACAGTGAGATCTATGCGATATGGCCGAGAAATGTAATTTTGATGTTAACTCTCAAACCGCTGCGCAGAAGTCAACCAAACTTCACCCAATAGTGTATTGTATCACAATCTAGTAGTTACATTTGAAAATTTTGTTCTAGGACATTTTGTTTGAACGCAATCATCAAACTTAATTAAAAAAGTCATTTAAGCCTTTTCACAGTGAGATCTATGCGATATGGCCGAGAAATGTAATTTTGATGTTAACTCCCAAACCGCTGCGCAGAAGTCAACCAAACTTCACCCATTAGTGTATTTTATCACAATCTAGTAGTTACATGTGGAAATTTGGTTCTAGGACATTTGATTTGAGCGCAATCCTCAAACTTAGGTCAAAAAAGCCATTTAAGCCTTTTCACAGTGAGATCTATGCGATATGGCCGAGAAATGTAATTTTGATGTTCACTCCCAAACCGCTGCGCAGAAGTCAACCAAACTTCACCCAATAGTGTATTGTATCACAATCTAGTAGTTACATTTGAAAATTTTGTTCTAGGAAATTTTGTTTGAGCGCAATCATCAAACTTAATTAAAAAAGTCATTTAAGCCTTTTCACAGTGAGATCTATGCGATATGGCCGAGAAATGTAATTTTGATGTTAACTCCCAAACCGCTGCGCAGAAGTCAACCAAACTTCACCCATTAGTGTATTTTATCACAATCTAGTAGTTACATGTGGAAATTTGGTTCTTGGACATTTGATTTGAGCGCAATCCTCAAACTTAGGTCAAAAAAGCCATTTAAGCCTTTTCACAGTGAGATCTATGCGATATGGCCGAGAAATGTAATTTTGATGTTAACTCCCAAACCGCTGCGCAGAAGTCAACCAAACTTCACCCAATAGTGTATTGTATCACATTCTAGTAGTTACATTTGAAAATTTCGTTCTAGGACATTTGGTTTGAGCGCAATCCTCAAACTTAGGTCAAAAAAGCCATTTAAGCCTTTTCACAGTGAGATCTATGCGATATGGCCGAGAAATGTAATTTTGATGTTAACTCCCAAACCGCTGCGCAGAAGTCAACCAAACTTCACCCAATAGTGTATTGTATCACATTCTAGTAGTTACATTTGAAAATTTCGTTCTAGGACATTTGGTTTGAGCGCAATCCTCAAACTTAGGTAAAAAAAGCCATTTAAGCCTTTTCACAGTGAGATCTATGCGATATGGCCGAGAAATGTAATTTTGATGTTAACTCTCAAACCGCTGCGCAGAAGTCAACCAAACTTCAACCAATAGTGTATTTTATCACAATCTAGTAGTTACATGTGGAAATTTGGTTCTAGGACATTTGATTTGAGCGCAATCCTCAAACTTAGGTCAAAAAAGCCATTTAAGCCTTTTCACAGTGAGATCTATGCGATATGGCCGAGAAATGTAATTTTGATGTTAACTCCCAAACCGCTGCGCAGAAGTCAACCAAACTTCACCCAATAGTGTATTGTATCACATTTTAGTAGTTACATTTGAAAATTTCGTTCTAGGACATTTGGTTTGAGCGCAATCCTCAAACTTAGGTCAAAAAAGCCATTTAAGCCTTTTCACAGTGAGATCTATGCGATATGGCCGAGAAATGTAATTTTGATGTTAACTCCCAAACCGCTGCGCAGAAGTCAACCAAACTTCACCCAATAGTGTATTGTATCACAATCTAGTAGTTACATTTGAAAATTTTGTTCTAGGACATTTTGTTTGAACGCAATCATCAAACTTAATTAAAAAAGTCATTTAAGCCTTTTCACACTGAGATCTATGCGATATGGCCGAGAAATGTAATTTTGTTGTTAACTCCCAAACCGCTGCGCAGAAGTCAACCAAACTTCACCCAATAGTGTATTGTATCACAATCTAGTTACATTTGAAAATTTTGTTCTAGGACATTTTGTTTGAGCGCAATCCTCAAACTTAGGTCAAAAAAGCCATTTAAGCCTTTTCACAGTGAGATCTATGCGATATGGCCGAGAAATGTAATTTTGATGTTAACTCCCAAACCGCTGCGCAGAAGTCAACCAAACTTCACCCAATAGTGTATTGTATCACAATCTAGTAATTACATGTGGAAATTTGGTTCTAGGACATTTGATTTGAGCGCAATCCTCAAACTTAGGTCAAAAAAGCCATTTAAGCCTTTTCACAGTGAGATCTATGCGATATGGCCGAGAAATGTAATTTTGATGTTAACTCCCAAACCGCTGCGCAGAAGTCAACCAAACTTCACCCAATAGTGTATTGTATCACAATCTAGTAGTTACATTTAAAAATTTTGTTCTAGGACATTTTGTTTGAACGCAATCATCAAACTTAATTAAAAAAGTCATTTAAGCCTTTTCACAGTGAGATCTATGCGATATGGCCGAGAAATGTAATTTTGATGTTAACTCCCAAACCGCTGCGCAGAAGTCAACCAAACTTCACCCATTAGTGTATTGTATCACAATCTAGTAGTTACATGTGGAAATTTGGTTATAGGACATTTGATTTGAGCGCAATCCTCAAACTTAGGTCAAAAAAGCCATTTAAGCCTTTTCACAGTGAGATCTATGCGATATGGCCGAGAAATGTAATTTTGATGTTAACTCCCAAACCGCTGCGCAGAAGTCGACCAAACTTCACCCAATAGTGTAGTGTATCACAATCTAGTAGTTACATTTGAAAATTTTGTTCTAGGAAATTTTGTTTGAGCGCAATCATCAAACTTAATTAAAAAAGTCATTTAAGCCTTTTCACAGTGAGATCTATGCGATATGGCCGAGAAATGTAATTTTGATGTTAACTCCCAAACCGCTGCGCAGAAGTCAACCAAACTTCACCCATTAGTGTATTTTATCACAATCTAGTAGTTACATGTGGAAATTTGGTTCTAGGACATTTGATTTGAGCGCAATCCTCAAACTTAGGTCAAAAAAGCCATTTAAGCCTTTTCACAGTGAGATCTATGCGATATGGCCGAGAAATGTAATTTTGATGTTCACTCCCAAACCGCTGCGCAGAAGTCAACCAAACTTCACCCAATAGTGTATTGTATCACAATCTAGTAGTTACATTTGAAAATTTTGTTCTAGGAAATTTTGTTTGAGCGCAATCATCAAACTTAATTAAAAAAGTCATTTAAGCCTTTTCACAGTGAGATCTATGCGATATGGCCGAGAAATGTAATTTTGATGTTAACTCCCAAACCGCTGCGCAGAAGTCAACCAAACTTCACCCATTAGTGTATTTTATCACAATCTAGTAGTTACATGTGGAAATTTGGTTCTAGGACATTTGATTTGAGCGCAATCCTCAAACTTAGGTCAAAAAAGCCATTTAAGCCTTTTCACAGTGAGATCTATGCGATATGGCCGAGAAATGTAATTTTGATGTTAACTCCCAAACCGCTGCGCAGAAGTCAACCAAACTTCACCCAATAGTGTATTGTATCACATTCTAGTAGTTACATTTGAAAATTTCGTTCTAGGACATTTGGTTTGAGCGCAATCCTCAAACTTAGGTCAAAAAAGCCATTTAAGCCTTTTCACAGTGAGATCTATGCGATATGGCCGAGAAATGTAATTTTGATGTTAACTCCCAAACCGCTGCGCAGAAGTCAACCAAACTTCACCCAATAGTGTATTGTATCACAATCTAGTAGTTACATTTGAAAATTTTGTTCTAGAAAATTTTGTTTGAGCGCAATCATCAAACTTAATTAAAAAAGTCATTTAAGCCTTTTCACAGTGAGATCTATGCGATATGGCCGAGAAATGTAATTTTGATGTTAACTCCCAAACCGCTGCGCAGAAGTCAACCAAACTTCACCCATTAGTGTATTGTATCACAATCTAGTAGTTACATGTGGAAATTTGGTTATAGGACATTTGATTTGAGCGCAATCCTCAAACTTAGGTCAAAAAAGCCATTTAAGCCTTTTCACAGTGAGATCTATGCGATATGGCCGAGAAATGTAATTTTGATGTTAACTCCCAAACCGCTGCGCAGAAGTCGACCAAACTTCACCCAATAGTGTAGTGTATCACAATCTAGTAGTTACATTTGAAAATTTTGTTCTAGGAAATTTTGTTTGAGCGCAATCATCAAACTTAATTAAAAAAGTCATTTAAGCCTTTTCACAGTGAGATCTATGCGATATGGCCGAGAAATGTAATTTTGATGTTAACTCCCAAACCGCTGCGCAGAAGTCAACCAAACTTCACCCATTAGTGTATTTTATCACAATCTAGTAGTTACATGTGGAAATTTGGTTCTAGGACATTTGATTTGAGCGCAATCCTCAAACTTAGGTCAAAAAAGCCATTTAAGCCTTTTCACAGTGAGATCTATGCGATATGGCCGAGAAATGTAATTTTGATGTTCACTCCCAAACCGCTGCGCAGAAGTCAACCAAACTTCACCCAATAGTGTATTGTATCACAATCTAGTAGTTACATTTGAAAATTTTGTTCTAGGAAATTTTGTTTGAGCGCAATCATCAAACTTAATTAAAAAAGTCATTTAAGCCTTTTCACAGTGAGATCTATGCGATATGGCCGAGAAATGTAATTTTGATGTTAACTCCCAAACCGCTGCGCAGAAGTCAACCAAACTTCACCCATTAGTGTATTTTATCACAATCTAGTAGTTACATGTGGAAATTTGGTTCTAGGACATTTGATTTGAGCGCAATCCTCAAACTTAGGTCAAAAAAGCCATTTAAGCCTTTTCACAGTGAGATCTATGCGATATGGCCGAGAAATGTAATTTTGATGTTAACTCCCAAACCGCTGCGCAGAAGTCAACCAAACTTCACCCAATAGTGTATTGTATCACATTCTAGTAGTTACATTTGAAAATTTCGTTCTAGGACATTTGGTTTGAGCGCAATCCTCAAACTTAGGTCAAAAAAGCCATTTAAGCCTTTTCACAGTGAGATCTATGCGATATGGCCGAGAAATGTAATTTTGATGTTAACTCCCAAACCGCTGCGCAGAAGTCAACCAAACTTCACCCAATAGTGTATTGTATCACAATCTAGTAGTTACATTTGAAAATTTTGTTCTAGGAAATTTTGTTTGAGCGCAATCATCAAACTTAATTAAAAAAGTCATTTAAGCCTTTTCACAGTGAGATCTATGCGATATGGCCGAGAAATGTAATTTTGATGTTAACTCCCAAACCGCTGCGCAGAAGTCAACCAAACTTCACCCATTAGTGTATTGTATCACAATCTAGTAGTTACATTTGTAAATTTGGTTCTAGGAAATTTTGTTTGAGCGCAATCATCAAACTTAATTAAAAAAGTCATTTAAGCCTTTTCACAGTGAGATCTATGCGATATGGCCGAGAAATGTAATTTTGATGTTAACTCCCAAACCGCTGCGCAGAAGTCAACCAAACTTCACCCAATAGTGTATTGTATCACATTCTAGTAGTTACATTTGAAAATTTCGTTCTAGGACATTTGGTTTGAGCGCAATCCTCAAACTTAGGTCAAAAAAGCCATTTAAGCCTTTTCACAGTGAGATCTATGCGATATGGCCGAGAAATGTAATTTTGATGTTAACTCTCAAACCGCTGCGCAGAAGTCAACCAAACTTCACCCAATAGTGTATTGTATCACAATCTAGTAGTTACATTTGAAAATTTTGTTCTAGGACATTTTGTTTGAACGCAATCATCAAACTTAATTAAAAAAGTCATTTAAGCCTTTTCACAGTGAGATCTATGCGATATGGCCGAGAAATGTAATTTTGATGTTAACTCCCAAACCGCTGCGCAGAAGTCAACCAAACCACCCAATAGTGTATTGTATCACAATCTAGTAGTTACATTTGAAAATTTTGTTCTAGAAAATTTTGTTTGAGCGCAATCATCAAACTTAATTAAAAAAGTCATTTAAGCCTTTTCACAGTGAGATCTATGCGATATGGCCGAGAAATGTAATTTTGATGTTAACTCCCAAACCGCTGCGCAGAAGTCAACCAAACTTCACCCATTAGTGTATTTTATCACAATCTAGTAGTTACATGTGGAAATTTGGTTCTAGGACATTTCATTTGAGCGCAATCCTCAAACTTAGGTCAAAAAAGCCATTTAAGCCTTTTCACAGTGAGATCTATGCGATATGGCCGAGAAATGTAATTTTGATGTTAACTCCCAAACCGCTGCGCAGAAGTCAACCAAACTTCACCCAATAGTGTATTGTATCACAATCTAGTAGTTACATTTAAAAATTTTGTTCTAGGACATTTTGTTTGAACGCAATCATCAAACTTAATTAAAAAAGTCATTTAAGCCTTTTCACAGTGAGATCTATGCGATATGGCCGAGAAATGTAATTTTGATGTTAACTCCCAAACCGCTGCGCAGAAGTCAACCAAACTTCACCCAATAGTGTATTGTATCACAATCTAGTAGTTACATTTGAAAATTTTGTTCTAGGAAATTTTGTTTGAGCGCAATCATCAAACTTAATTAAAAAAGTCATTTAAGCCTTTTCACAGTGAGATCTATGCGATATGGCCGAGAAATGTAATTTTGATGTTAACTCCCAAACCGCTGCGCAGAAGTCAACCAAACTTCACCCATTAGTGTATTTTATCACAGTCTAGTAGTTACATGTGGAAATTTGGTTCTAGGACATTTGATTTGAGCGCAATCCTCAAACTTAGGTCAAAAAAGCCATTTAAGCCTTTTCACAGTGAGATCTATGCGATATGGCCGAGAAATGTAATTTTGATGTTCACTCCCAAACCGCTGCGCAGAAGTCAACCAAACTTCACCCAATAGTGTATTGTATCACAATCTAGTAGTTACATTTGAAAATTTTGTTCCAGGAAATTTTGTTTGAGCGCAATCATCAAACTTAATTAAAAAAGTCATTTAAGCCTTTTCACAGTGAGATCTATGCGATATGGCCGAGAAATGTAATTTTGATGTTAACTCCCAAACCGCTGCGCAGAAGTCAACCAAACTTCACCCATTAGTGTATTTTATCACAATCTAGTAGTTACATGTGGAAATTTGGTTCTAGGACATTTCATTTGAGCGCAATCCTCAAACTTAGGTCAAAAAAGCCATTTAAGCCTTTTCACAGTGAGATCTATGCGATATGGCCGAGAAATGTAATTTTGATGTTAACTCCCAAACCGCTGCGCAGAAGTCAACCAAACTTCACCCAATAGTGTATTGTATCACATTCTAGTAGTTACATTTGAAAATTTCGTTCTAGGACATTTGGTTTTAGCGCAATCCTCAAACTTAGGTCAAAAAAGCCATTTAAGCCTTTTCACAGTGAGATCTATGCGATATGGCCGAGAAATGTAATTTTGATGTTAACTCCCAAACCGCTGCGCAGAAGTCAACCAAACTTCACCCATTAGTGTATTTTATCACAATCTAGTAGTTACATGTGGAAATTTGGTTCTAGGACATTTGATTTGAGCGCAATCCTCAAACTTAGGTCAAAAAAGCCATTTAAGCCTTTTCACAGTGAGATCTATGCGATATGGCCGAGAAATGTAATTTTGATGTTAACTCCCAAACCGCTGCGCAGAAGTCAACCAAACTTCACCCAATAGTGTATTGTATCACAATCTAGTAGTTACATTTGAAAATTTTGTTCTAGGACATTTTGTTTGAACGCAATCATCAAACTTAATTAAAAAAGTCATTTAAGCCTTTTCACAGTGAGATCTATGCGATATGGCCGAGAAATGTAATTTTGATGTTAACTCCCAAACCGCTGCGCAGAAGTCAACCAAACTTCACCCATTAGTGTATTTTATCACAATCTAGTAGTTACATGTGGAAATTTGGTTCTAGGACATTTCATTTGAGCGCAATCCTCAAACTTAGGTCAAAAAAGCCATTTAAGCCTTTTCACAGTGAGATCTATGCGATATGGCCGAGAAATGTAATTTTGATGTTAACTCCCAAACCGCTGCGCAGAAGTCAACCAAACTTCACCCAATAGTGTATTGTATCACAATCTAGTAGTTACATTTAAAAATTTTGTTCTAGGACATTTTGTTTGAACGCAATCATCAAACTTAATTAAAAAAGTCATTTAAGCCTTTTCACAGTGAGATCTATGCGATATGGCCGAGAAATGTAATTTTGATGTTAACTCCCAAACCGCTGCGCAGAAGTCAACCAAACTTCACCCAATAGTGTATTGTATCACAATCTAGTAGTTACATTTGAAAATTTTGTTCTAGGAAATTTTGTTTGAGCGCAATCATCAAACTTAATTAAAAAAGTCATTTAAGCCTTTTCACAGTGAGATCTATGCGATATGGCCGAGAAATGTAATTTTGATGTTAACTCCCAAACCGCTGCGCAGAAGTCAACCAAACTTCACCCATTAGTGTATTTTATCACAGTCTAGTAGTTACATTTGAAAATTTTGTTCTAGGAAATTTTGTTTGAGCGCAATCATCAAACTTAATTAAAAAAGTCATTTAAGCCTTTTCACAGTGAGATCTATGCGATATGGCCGAGAAATGTAATTTTGATGTTAACTCCCAAACCGCTGCGCAGAAGTCAACCAAACTTCACCCATTAGTGTATTTTATCACAATCTAGTAGTTACATGTGGAAATTTGGTTCTAGGACATTTGATTTGAGCGCAATCCTCAAACTTAGGTCAAAAAAGCCATTTAAGCCTTTTCACAGTGAGATCTATGCGATATGGCCGAGAAATGTAATTTTGATGTTAACTCCCAAACCGCTGCGCAGAAGTCAACCAAACTTCACCCAATAGTGTATTGTATCACATTCTAGTAGTTACATTTGAAAATTTCGTTCTAGGACATTTGGTTTGAGCGCAATCCTCAAACTTAGGTCAAAAAAGCCATTTAAGCCTTTTCACAGTGAGATCTATGCGATATGGCCGAGAAATGTAATTTTGATGTTAACTCCCAAACCGCTGCGCAGAAGTCAACCAAACTTCACCCAATAGTGTATTGTATCACAATCTAGTAGTTACATTTGAAAATTTTGTTCTAGGAAATTTTGTTTGAGCGCAATCATCAAACTTAATTAAAAAAGTCATTTAAGCCTTTTCACAGTGAGATCTATGCGATATGGCCGAGAAATGTAATTTTGATGTTAACTCCCAAACCGCTGCGCAGAAGTCAACCAAACTTCACCCATTAGTGTATTGTATCACAATCTAGTAGTTACATTTGTAAATTTGGTTCTAGGAAATTTTGTTTGAGCGCAATCATCAAACTTAATTAAAAAAGTCATTTAAGCCTTTTCACAGTGAGATCTATGCGATATGGCCGAGAAATGTAATTTTGATGTTAACTCCCAAACCGCTGCGCAGAAGTCAACCAAACTTCACCCAATAGTGTATTGTATCACATTCTAGTAGTTACATTTGAAAATTTCGTTCTAGGACATTTGGTTTGAGCGCAATCCTCAAACTTAGGTCAAAAAAGCCATTTAAGCCTTTTCACAGTGAGATCTATGCGATATGGCCGAGAAATGTAATTTTGATGTTAACTCTCAAACCGCTGCGCAGAAGTCAACCAAACTTCACCCAATAGTGTATTGTATCACAATCTAGTAGTTACATTTGAAAATTTTGTTCTAGGACATTTTGTTTGAACGCAATCATCAAACTTAATTAAAAAAGTCATTTAAGCCTTTTCACAGTGAGATCTATGCGATATGGCCGAGAAATGTAATTTTGATGTTAACTCCCAAACCGCTGCGCAGAAGTCAACCAAACCACCCAATAGTGTATTGTATCACAATCTAGTAGTTACATTTGAAAATTTTGTTCTAGAAAATTTTGTTTGAGCGCAATCATCAAACTTAATTAAAAAAGTCATTTAAGCCTTTTCACAGTGAGATCTATGCGATATGGCCGAGAAATGTAATTTTGATGTTAACTCCCAAACCGCTGCGCAGAAGTCAACCAAACTTCACCCATTAGTGTATTTTATCACAATCTAGTAGTTACATGTGGAAATTTGGTTCTAGGACATTTCATTTGAGCGCAATCCTCAAACTTAGGTCAAAAAAGCCATTTAAGCCTTTTCACAGTGAGATCTATGCGATATGGCCGAGAAATGTAATTTTGATGTTAACTCCCAAACCGCTGCGCAGAAGTCAACCAAACTTCACCCAATAGTGTATTGTATCACAATCTAGTAGTTACATTTAAAAATTTTGTTCTAGGACATTTTGTTTGAACGCAATCATCAAACTTAATTAAAAAAGTCATTTAAGCCTTTTCACAGTGAGATCTATGCGATATGGCCGAGAAATGTAATTTTGATGTTAACTCCCAAACCGCTGCGCAGAAGTCAACCAAACTTCACCCAATAGTGTATTGTATCACAATCTAGTAGTTACATTTGAAAATTTTGTTCTAGGAAATTTTGTTTGAGCGCAATCATCAAACTTAATTAAAAAAGTCATTTAAGCCTTTTCACAGTGAGATCTATGCGATATGGCCGAGAAATGTAATTTTGATGTTAACTCCCAAACCGCTGCGCAGAAGTCAACCAAACTTCACCCATTAGTGTATTTTATCACAGTCTAGTAGTTACATGTGGAAATTTGGTTCTAGGACATTTGATTTGAGCGCAATCCTCAAACTTAGGTCAAAAAAGCCATTTAAGCCTTTTCACAGTGAGATCTATGCGATATGGCCGAGAAATGTAATTTTGATGTTCACTCCCAAACCGCTGCGCAGAAGTCAACCAAACTTCACCCAATAGTGTATTGTATCACAATCTAGTAGTTACATTTGAAAATTTTGTTCCAGGAAATTTTGTTTGAGCGCAATCATCAAACTTAATTAAAAAAGTCATTTAAGCCTTTTCACAGTGAGATCTATGCGATATGGCCGAGAAATGTAATTTTGATGTTAACTCCCAAACCGCTGCGCAGAAGTCAACCAAACTTCACCCATTAGTGTATTTTATCACAATCTAGTAGTTACATGTGGAAATTTGGTTCTAGGACATTTCATTTGAGCGCAATCCTCAAACTTAGGTCAAAAAAGCCATTTAAGCCTTTTCACAGTGAGATCTATGCGATATGGCCGAGAAATGTAATTTTGATGTTAACTCCCAAACCGCTGCGCAGAAGTCAACCAAACTTCACCCAATAGTGTATTGTATCACATTCTAGTAGTTACATTTGAAAATTTCGTTCTAGGACATTTGGTTTTAGCGCAATCCTCAAACTTAGGTCAAAAAAGCCATTTAAGCCTTTTCACAGTGAGATCTATGCGATATGGCCGAGAAATGTAATTTTGATGTTAACTCCCAAACCGCTGCGCAGAAGTCAACCAAACTTCACCCATTAGTGTATTTTATCACAATCTAGTAGTTACATGTGGAAATTTGGTTCTAGGACATTTGATTTGAGCGCAATCCTCAAACTTAGGTCAAAAAAGCCATTTAAGCCTTTTCACAGTGAGATCTATGCGATATGGCCGAGAAATGTAATTTTGATGTTAACTCCCAAACCGCTGCGCAGAAGTCAACCAAACTTCACCCAATAGTGTATTGTATCACAATCTAGTAGTTACATTTGAAAATTTTGTTCTAGGACATTTTGTTTGAACGCAATCATCAAACTTAATTAAAAAAGTCATTTAAGCCTTTTCACAGTGAGATCTATGCGATATGGCCGAGAAATGTAATTTTGATGTTAACTCCCAAACCGCTGCGCAGAAGTCAACCAAACTTCACCCATTAGTGTATTTTATCACAATCTAGTAGTTACATGTGGAAATTTGGTTCTAGGACATTTCATTTGAGCGCAATCCTCAAACTTAGGTCAAAAAAGCCATTTAAGCCTTTTCACAGTGAGATCTATGCGATATGGCCGAGAAATGTAATTTTGATGTTAACTCCCAAACCGCTGCGCAGAAGTCAACCAAACTTCACCCAATAGTGTATTGTATCACAATCTAGTAGTTACATTTAAAAATTTTGTTCTAGGACATTTTGTTTGAACGCAATCATCAAACTTAATTAAAAAAGTCATTTAAGCCTTTTCACAGTGAGATCTATGCGATATGGCCGAGAAATGTAATTTTGATGTTAACTCCCAAACCGCTGCGCAGAAGTCAACCAAACTTCACCCAATAGTGTATTGTATCACAATCTAGTAGTTACATTTGAAAATTTTGTTCTAGGAAATTTTGTTTGAGCGCAATCATCAAACTTAATTAAAAAAGTCATTTAAGCCTTTTCACAGTGAGATCTATGCGATATGGCCGAGAAATGTAATTTTGATGTTAACTCCCAAACCGCTGCGCAGAAGTCAACCAAACTTCACCCATTAGTGTATTTTATCACAGTCTAGTAGTTACATGTGGAAATTTGGTTCTAGGACATTTGATTTGAGCGCAATCCTCAAACTTAGGTCAAAAAAGCCATTTAAGCCTTTTCACAGTGAGATCTATGCGATATGGCCGAGAAATGTAATTTTGATGTTAACTCCCAAACCGCTGCGCAGAAGTCAACCAAACTTCACCCAATAGTGTATTGTATCACATTCTAGTAGTTACATTTGAAAATTTCGTTCTAGGACATTTGGTTTGAGCGCAATCCTCAAACTTAGGTCAAAAAAGCCATTTAAGCCTTTTCACAGTGAGATCTATGCGATATGGCCGAGAAATGTAATTTTGATGTTAACTCCCAAACCGCTGCGCAGAAGTCAACCAAACTTCACCCAATAGTGTATTGTATCACAATCTAGTAGTTACATTTGAAAATTTTGTTCTAGGAAATTTTGTTTGAGCGCAATCATCAAACTTAATTAAAAAAGTCATTTAAGCCTTTTCACAGTGAGATCTATGCGATATGGCCGAGAAATGTAATTTTGATGTTAACTCCCAAACCGCTGCGCAGAAGTCAACCAAACTTCACCCATTAGTGTATTGTATCACAATCTAGTAGTTACATTTGTAAATTTGGTTCTAGGAAATTTTGTTTGAGCGCAATCATCAAACTTAATTAAAAAAGTCATTTAAGCCTTTTCACAGTGAGATCTATGCGATATGGCCGAGAAATGTAATTTTGATGTTAACTCCCAAACCGCTGCGCAGAAGTCAACCAAACTTCACCCAATAGTGTATTGTATCACATTCTAGTAGTTACATTTGAAAATTTCGTTCTAGGACATTTGGTTTGAGCGCAATCCTCAAACTTAGGTCAAAAAAGCCATTTAAGCCTTTTCACAGTGAGATCTATGCGATATGGCCGAGAAATGTAATTTTGATGTTAACTCTCAAACCGCTGCGCAGAAGTCAACCAAACTTCACCCAATAGTGTATTGTATCACAATCTAGTAGTTACATTTGAAAATTTTGTTCTAGGACATTTTGTTTGAACGCAATCATCAAACTTAATTAAAAAAGTCATTTAAGCCTTTTCACAGTGAGATCTATGCGATATGGCCGAGAAATGTAATTTTGATGTTAACTCCCAAACCGCTGCGCAGAAGTCAACCAAACCACCCAATAGTGTATTGTATCACAATCTAGTAGTTACATTTGAAAATTTTGTTCTAGAAAATTTTGTTTGAGCGCAATCATCAAACTTAATTAAAAAAGTCATTTAAGCCTTTTCACAGTGAGATCTATGCGATATGGCCGAGAAATGTAATTTTGATGTTAACTCCCAAACCGCTGCGCAGAAGTCAACCAAACTTCACCCATTAGTGTATTTTATCACAATCTAGTAGTTACATGTGGAAATTTGGTTCTAGGACATTTCATTTGAGCGCAATCCTCAAACTTAGGTCAAAAAAGCCATTTAAGCCTTTTCACAGTGAGATCTATGCGATATGGCCGAGAAATGTAATTTTGATGTTAACTCCCAAACCGCTGCGCAGAAGTCAACCAAACTTCACCCAATAGTGTATTGTATCACAATCTAGTAGTTACATTTAAAAATTTTGTTCTAGGACATTTTGTTTGAACGCAATCATCAAACTTAATTAAAAAAGTCATTTAAGCCTTTTCACAGTGAGATCTATGCGATATGGCCGAGAAATGTAATTTTGATGTTAACTCCCAAACCGCTGCGCAGAAGTCAACCAAACTTCACCCAATAGTGTATTGTATCACAATCTAGTAGTTACATTTGAAAATTTTGTTCTAGGAAATTTTGTTTGAGCGCAATCATCAAACTTAATTAAAAAAGTCATTTAAGCCTTTTCACAGTGAGATCTATGCGATATGGCCGAGAAATGTAATTTTGATGTTAACTCCCAAACCGCTGCGCAGAAGTCAACCAAACTTCACCCATTAGTGTATTTTATCACAGTCTAGTAGTTACATGTGGAAATTTGGTTCTAGGACATTTGATTTGAGCGCAATCCTCAAACTTAGGTCAAAAAAGCCATTTAAGCCTTTTCACAGTGAGATCTATGCGATATGGCCGAGAAATGTAATTTTGATGTTCACTCCCAAACCGCTGCGCAGAAGTCAACCAAACTTCACCCAATAGTGTATTGTATCACAATCTAGTAGTTACATTTGAAAATTTTGTTCCAGGAAATTTTGTTTGAGCGCAATCATCAAACTTAATTAAAAAAGTCATTTAAGCCTTTTCACAGTGAGATCTATGCGATATGGCCGAGAAATGTAATTTTGATGTTAACTCCCAAACCGCTGCGCAGAAGTCAACCAAACTTCACCCATTAGTGTATTTTATCACAATCTAGTAGTTACATGTGGAAATTTGGTTCTAGGACATTTCATTTGAGCGCAATCCTCAAACTTAGGTCAAAAAAGCCATTTAAGCCTTTTCACAGTGAGATCTATGCGATATGGCCGAGAAATGTAATTTTGATGTTAACTCCCAAACCGCTGCGCAGAAGTCAACCAAACTTCACCCAATAGTGTATTGTATCACATTCTAGTAGTTACATTTGAAAATTTCGTTCTAGGACATTTGGTTTTAGCGCAATCCTCAAACTTAGGTCAAAAAAGCCATTTAAGCCTTTTCACAGTGAGATCTATGCGATATGGCCGAGAAATGTAATTTTGATGTTAACTCCCAAACCGCTGCGCAGAAGTCAACCAAACTTCACCCATTAGTGTATTTTATCACAATCTAGTAGTTACATGTGGAAATTTGGTTCTAGGACATTTGATTTGAGCGCAATCCTCAAACTTAGGTCAAAAAAGCCATTTAAGCCTTTTCACAGTGAGATCTATGCGATATGGCCGAGAAATGTAATTTTGATGTTAACTCCCAAACCGCTGCGCAGAAGTCAACCAAACTTCACCCAATAGTGTATTGTATCACATTCTAGTAGTTACATTTGAAAATTTCGTTCTAGGACATTTGGTTTGAGCGCAATCCTCAAACTTAGGTCAAAAAAGTCATTTAAGCCTTTTCACAGTGAGATCTATGCGATATGGCCGAGAAATGTAATTTTGATGTTAACTCCCAAACCGCTGCGCAGAAGTCAACCAAACTTCACCCAATAGTGTATTGTATCACAATCTAGTAGTTACATTTGAAAATTTTGTTCTAGAAAATTTTGTTTGAGCGCAATCATCAAACTTAATTAAAAAAGTCATTTAAGCCTTTTCACAGTGAGATCTATGCGATATGGCCGAGAAATGTAATTTTGATGTTAACTCCCAAACCGCTGCGCAGAAGTCAACCAAACTTCACCCATTAGTGTATTTTATCACAATCTAGTAGTTACATGTGGAAATTTGGTTCTAGGACATTTGATTTGAGCGCAATCCTCAAACTTAGGTCAAAAAAGCCATTTAAGCCTTTTCACAGTGAGATCTATGCGATATGGCCGAGAAATGTAATTTTGATGTTAACTCCCAAACCGCTGCGCAGAAGTCAACCAAACTTCACCCAATAGTGTATTGTATCACAATCTAGTAGTTACATTTGAAAATTTTGTTCTAGGAAATTTTGTTTGAGCGCAATCATCAAACTTAATTAAAAAAGTCATTTAAGCCTTTTCACAGTGAGATCTATGCGATATGGCCGAGAAATGTAATTTTGATGTTAACTCCCAAACCGCTGCGCAGAAGTCAACCAAACTTCACCCATTAGTGTATTTTATCACAATCTAGTAGTTACATGTGGAAATTTGGTTCTAGGACATTTGATTTGAGCGCAATCCTCAAACTTAGGTCAAAAAAGCCATTTAAGCCTTTTCACAGTGAGATCTATGCGATATGGCCGAGAAATGTAATTTTGATGTTAACTCCCAAACCGCTGCGCAGAAGTCAACCAAACTTCACCCAATAGTGTATTGTATCACATTCTAGTAGTTACATTTGAAAATTTCGTTCTAGGACATTTGGTTTGAGCGCAATCCTCAAACTTAGGTCAAAAAAAGCCATTTAAGCCTTTTCACAGTGAGATCTATGCGATATGGCCGAGAAATGTAATTTTGATGTTAACTCCCAAACCGCTGCGCAGAAGTCAACCAAACTTCACCCAATAGTGTATTGTATCACAATCTAGTAGTTACATTTGAAAATTTTGTTCTAGGACATTTTGTTTGAACGCAATCATCAAACTTAATTAAAAAAGTCATTTAAGCCTTTTCACAGTGAGATCTATGCGATATGGCCGAGAAATGTAATTTTGATGTTAACTCTCAAACCGCTGCGCAGAAGTCAACCAAACTTCACCCAATAGTGTATTGTATCACAATCTAGTAGTTACATTTGAAAATTTTGTTCTAGGACATTTTGTTTGAACGCAATCATCAAACTTAATTAAAAAAGTCATTTAAGCCTTTTCACAGTGAGATCTATGCGATATGGCCGAGAAATGTAATTTTGATGTTAACTCCCAAACCGCTGCGCAGAAGTCAACCAAACTTCACCCAATAGTGTATTGTATCACAATCTAGTAGTTACATTTGAAAATTTTGTTCTAGAAAATTTTGTTTGAGCGCAATCATCAAACTTAATTAAAAAAGTCATTTAAGCCTTTTCACAGTGAGATCTATGCGATATGGCCGAGAAATGTAATTTTGATGTTAACTCCCAAACCGCTGCGCAGAAGTCAACCAAACTTCACCCATTAGTGTATTTTATCACAATCTAGTAGTTACATGTGGAAATTTGGTTCTAGGACATTTGATTTGAGCGCAATCCTCAAACTTAGGTCAAAAAAGCCATTTAAGCCTTTTCACAGTGAGATCTATGCGATATGGCCGAGAAATGTAATTTTGATGTTAACTCCCAAACCGCTGCGCAGAAGTCAACCAAACTTCACCCAATAGTGTATTGTATCACAATCTAGTAGTTACATTTGAAAATTTTGTTCCAGGAAATTTTGTTTGAGCGCAATCATCAAACTTAATTAAAAAAGTCATTTAAGCCTTTTCACAGTGAGATCTATGCGATATGGCCGAGAAATGTAATTTTGATGTTAACTCCCAAACCGCTGCGCAGAAGTCAACCAAACTTCACCCATTAGTGTATTTTATCACAATCTAGTAGTTACATGTGGAAATTTGGTTCTAGGACATTTCATTTGAGCGCAATCCTCAAACTTAGGTCAAAAAAGCCATTTAAGCCTTTTCACAGTGAGATCTATGCGATATGGCCGAGAAATGTAATTTTGATGTTAACTCCCAAACCGCTGCGCAGAAGTCAACCAAACTTCACCCAATAGTGTATTGTATCACAATCTAGTAGTTACATTTAAAAATTTTGTTCTAGGACATTTTGTTTGAACGCAATCATCAAACTTAATTAAAAAAGTCATTTAAGCCTTTTCACAGTGAGATCTATGCGATATGGCCGAGAAATGTAATTTTGATGTTAACTCCCAAACCGCTGCGCAGAAGTCAACCAAACTTCACCCAATAGTGTATTGTATCACAATCTAGTAGTTACATTTGAAAATTTTGTTCTAGGAAATTTTGTTTGAGCGCAATCATCAAACTTAATTAAAAAAGTCATTTAAGCCTTTTCACAGTGAGATCTATGCGATATGGCCGAGAAATGTAATTTTGATGTTAACTCCCAAACCGCTGCGCAGAAGTCAACCAAACTTCACCCATTAGTGTATTTTATCACAGTCTAGTAGTTACATGTGGAAATTTGGTTCTAGGACATTTGATTTGAGCGCAATCCTCAAACTTAGGTCAAAAAAGCCATTTAAGCCTTTTCACAGTGAGATCTATGCGATATGGCCGAGAAATGTAATTTTGATGTTCACTCCCAAACCGCTGCGCAGAAGTCAACCAAACTTCACCCAATAGTGTATTGTATCACAATCTAGTAGTTACATTTGAAAATTTTGTTCCAGGAAATTTTGTTTGAGCGCAATCATCAAACTTAATTAAAAAAGTCATTTAAGCCTTTTCACAGTGAGATCTATGCGATATGGCCGAGAAATGTAATTTTGATGTTAACTCCCAAACCGCTGCGCAGAAGTCAACCAAACTTCACCCATTAGTGTATTTTATCACAATCTAGTAGTTACATGTGGAAATTTGGTTCTAGGACATTTCATTTGAGCGCAATCCTCAAACTTAGGTCAAAAAAGCCATTTAAGCCTTTTCACAGTGAGATCTATGCGATATGGCCGAGAAATGTAATTTTGATGTTAACTCCCAAACCGCTGCGCAGAAGTCAACCAAACTTCACCCAATAGTGTATTGTATCACATTCTAGTAGTTACATTTGAAAATTTCGTTCTAGGACATTTGGTTTTAGCGCAATCCTCAAACTTAGGTCAAAAAAGCCATTTAAGCCTTTTCACAGTGAGATCTATGCGATATGGCCGAGAAATGTAATTTTGATGTTAACTCCCAAACCGCTGCGCAGAAGTCAACCAAACTTCACCCATTAGTGTATTTTATCACAATCTAGTAGTTACATGTGGAAATTTGGTTCTAGGACATTTGATTTGAGCGCAATCCTCAAACTTAGGTCAAAAAAGCCATTTAAGCCTTTTCACAGTGAGATCTATGCGATATGGCCGAGAAATGTAATTTTGATGTTAACTCCCAAACCGCTGCGCAGAAGTCAACCAAACTTCACCCAATAGTGTATTGTATCACATTCTAGTAGTTACATTTGAAAATTTCGTTCTAGGACATTTGGTTTGAGCGCAATCATCAAACCTAATTAAAAAAGTCATTTAAGCCTTTTCACAGTGAGATCTATGCGATATGGCCGAGAAATGTAATTTTGATGTTAACTCCCAAACCGCTGCGCAGAAGTCAACCAAACTTCACCCAATAGTGTATTGTATCACAATCTAGTAGTTACATTTGAAAATTTTGTTCTAGGAAATTTTGTTTGAGCGCAATCATCAAACTTAATTAAAAAACTCATTTAAGCCTTTTCACAGTGAGATCTATGCGATATGGCCGAGAAATGTAATTTTGATGTTAACTCCCAAACCGCTGCGCAGAAGTCAACCAAACTTCACCCATTAGTGTATTTTATCACAATCTAGTAGTTACATGTGGAAATTTGGTTCTAGGACATTTGATTTGAGCGCAATCCTCAAACTTAGGTCAAAAAAGCCATTTAAGCCTTTTCACAGTGAGATCTATGCGATATGGCCGAGAAATGTAATTTTGATGTTAACTCCCAAACCGCTGCGCAGAAGTCAACCAAACTTCACCCAATAGTGTATTGTATCACATTCTAGTAGTTACATTTGAAAATTTCGTTCTAGGACATTTGGTTTGAGCGCAATCCTCAAACTTAGGTCAAAAAAAGCCATTTAAGCCTTTTCACAGTGAGATCTATGCGATATGGCCGAGAAATGTAATTTTGATGTTAACTCCCAAACCGCTGCGCAGAAGTCAACCAAACTTCACCCAATAGTGTATTGTATCACAATCTAGTAGTTACATTTGAAAATTTTGTTCTAGGACATTTTGTTTGAACGCAATCATCAAACTTAATTAAAAAAGTCATTTAAGCCTTTTCACAGTGAGATCTATGCGATATGGCCGAGAAATGTAATTTTGATGTTAACTCCCAAACCGCTGCGCAGAAGTCAACCAAACTTCACCCAATAGTGTATTGTATCACAATCTAGTAGTTACATTTGAAAATTTTGTTCTAGGACATTTTGTTTGAGCGCAATCCTCAAACTTAGGTCAAAAAAGCCATTTAAGCCTTTTCACAGTGAGATCTATGCGATATGGCCGAGAAATGTAATTTTGATGTTAACTCCCAAACCGCTGCGCAGAAGTCAACCAAACTTCACCCAATAGTGTATTGTATCACAATCTAGTAGTTACATTTGAAAATTTTGTTCTAGGACATTTTGTTTGAACGCAATCATCAAACTTAATTAAAAAAGTCATTTAAGCCTTTTCACAGTGAGATCTATGCGATATGGCCGAGAAATGTAATTTTGATGTTAACTCCCAAACCGCTGCGCAGAAGTCAACCAAACTTCACCCAATAGTGTATTGTATCACAATCTAGTAGTTACATTTGAAAATTTTGTTCTAGGACATTTTGTTTGAACGCAATCATCAAACTTAATTAAAAAAGTCATTTAAGCCTTTTCACAGTGAGATCTATGCGATATGGCCGAGAAATGTAATTTTGATGTTAACTCCCAAACCGCTGCGCAGAAGTCAACCAAACTTCACCCAATAGTGTATTGTATCACAATCTAGTAGTTACATTTGAAAATTTTGTTCTAGGACATTTTGTTTGAACGCAATCATCAAACTTAATTAAAAAAGTCATTTAAGCCTTTTCACAGTGAGATCTATGCGATATGGCCGAGAAATGTAATTTTGATGTTAACTCCCAAACCGCTGCGCAGAAGTCAACCAAACTTCACCCATTAGTGTATTGTATCACAATCTAGTAGTTACATGTGGAAATTTGGTTATAGGACATTTGATTTGAGCGCAATCCTCAAACTTAGGTCAAAAAAGCCATTTAAGCCTTTTCACAGTGAGATCTATGCGATATGGCCGAGAAATGTAATTTTGATGTTAACTCCCAAACCGCTGCGCAGAAGTCAACCAAACTTCACCCAATAGTGTATTGTATCACAATCTAGTAGTTACATTTGAAAATTTTGTTCTAGGAAATTTTGTTTGAGCGCAATCATCAAACTTAATTAAAAAAGTCATTTAAGCCTTTTCACAGTGAGATCTATGCGATATGGCCGAGAAATGTAATTTTGATGTTAACTCCCAAACCGCTGCGCAGAAGTCAACCAAACTTCACCCATTAGTGTATTTTATCACAATCTAGTAGTTACATGTGGAAATTTGGTTCTAGGACATTTGATTTGAGCGCAATCCTCAAACTTAGGTCAAAAAAGCCATTTAAGCCTTTTCACAGTGAGATCTATGCGATATGGCCGAGAAATGTAATTTTGATGTTAACTCCCAAACCGCTGCGCAGAAGTCAACCAAACTTCACCCAATAGTGTATTGTATCACATTCTAGTAGTTACATTTGAAAATTTCGTTCTATGACATTTGGTTTGAGCGCAATCCTCAAACTTAGGTCAAAAAAGCCATTTAAGCCTTTTCACAGTGAGATCTATGCGATATGGCCGAGAAATGTAATTTTGATGTTAACTCCCAAACCGCTGCGCAGAAGTCAACCAAACTTCACCCAATAGTGTATTGTATCACAATCTAGTAGTTACATTTGAAAATTTTGTTCTAGGAAATTTTGTTTGAGCGCAATCATCAAACTTAATTAAAAAAGTCATTTAAGCCTTTTCACAGTGAGATCTATGCGATATGGCCGAGAAATGTAATTTTGATGTTAACTCCCAAACCGCTGCGCAGAAGTCAACCAAACTTCACCCATTAGTGTATTTTATCACAATCTAGTAGTTACATGTGGAAATTTGGTTCTAGGACATTTGATTTGAGCGCAATCCTCAAACTTAGGTCAAAAAAGCCATTTAAGCCTTTTCACAGTGAGATCTATGCGATATGGCCGAGAAATGTAATTTTGATGTTAACTCCCAAACCGCTGCGCAGAAGTCAACCAAACTTCACCCAATAGTGTATTGTATCACATTCTAGTAGTTACATTTGAAAATTTCGTTCTAGGACATTTGGTTTGAGCGCAATCCTCAAACTTAGGTCAAAAAAGCCATTTAAGCCTTTTCACAGTGAGATCTATGCGATATGGCCGAGAAATGTAATTTTGATGTTAACTCCCAAACCGCTGCGCAGAAGTCAACCAAACTTCACCCAATAGTGTATTGTATCACAATCTAGTAGTTACATTTGAAAATTTTGTTCTAGGAAATTTTGTTTGAGCGCAATCATCAAACTTAATTAAAAAAGTCATTTAAGCCTTTTCACAGTGAGATCTATGCGATATGGCCGAGAAATGTAATTTTGATGTTAACTCCCAAACCGCTGCGCAGAAGTCAACCAAACTTCACCCATTAGTGTATTTTATCACAATCTAGTAGTTACATGTGGAAATTTGGTTCTAGGACATTTGATTTGAGCGCAATCCTCAAACTTAGGTCAAAAAAGCCATTTAAGCCTTTTCACAGTGAGATCTATGCGATATGGCCGAGAAATGTAATTTTGATGTTAACTCCCAAACCGCTGCGCAGAAGTCAACCAAACTTCACCCAATAGTGTATTGTATCACATTCTAGTAGTTACATTTGAAAATTTCGTTCTAGGACATTTGGTTTGAGCGCAATCCTCAAACTTAGGTCAAAAAAAGCCATTTAAGCCTTTTCACAGTGAGATCTATGCGATATCGCCGAGAAATGTAATTTTGATGTTAACTCCCAAACCGCTGCGCAGAAGTCAACCAAACTTCACCCAATAGTGTATTGTATCACAATCTAGTAGTTACATTTGAAAATTTTGTTCTAGGACATTTTGTTTGAACGCAATCATCAAACTTAATTAAAAAAGTCATTTAAGCCTTTTCACAGTGAGATCTATGCGATATGGCCGAGAAATGTAATTTTGATGTTAACTCCCAAACCGCTGCGCAGAAGTCAACCAAACTTCACCCAATAGTGTATTGTATCACAATCTAGTAGTTACATTTGAAAATTTTGTTCTAGGACATTTTGTTTGAGCGCAATCCTCAAACTTAGGTCAAAAAAGCCATTTAAGCCTTTTCACAGTGAGATCTATGCGATATGGCCGAGAAATGTAATTTTGATGTTAACTCCCAAACCGCTGCGCAGAAGTCAACCAAACTTCACCCAATAGTGTATTGTATCACAATCTAGTAGTTACATTTGAAAATTTTGTTCTAGGACATTTTGTTTGAACGCAATCATCAAACTTAATTAAAAAAGTCATTTAAGCCTTTTCACAGTGAGATCTATGCGATATGGCCGAGAAATGTAATTTTGATGTTAACTCCCAAACCGCTGCGCAGAAGTCAACCAAACTTCACCCAATAGTGTATTGTATCACAATCTAGTAGTTACATTTAAAAATTTTGTTCTAGGACATTTTGTTTGAACGCAATCATCAAACTTAATTAAAAAAGTAATTTAAGCCTTTTCACAGTGAGATCTATGCGATATGGCCGAGAAATGTAATTTTGATGTTAACTCCCAAACCGCTGCGCAGAAGTCAACCAAACTTCACCCAATAGTGTATTGTATCACATTCTAGTAGTTACATTTGAAAATTTCGTTCTAGGACATTTGGTTTTAGCGCAATCCTCAAACTTAGGTCAAAAAAGCCATTTAAGCCTTTTCACAGTGAGATCTATGCGATATGGCCGAGAAATGTAATTTTGATGTTAACTCCCAAACCGCTGCGCAGAAGTCAACCAAACTTCACCCATTAGTGTATTTTATCACAATCTAGTAGTTACATGTGGAAATTTGGTTCTAGGACATTTGATTTGAGCGCAATCCTCAAACTTAGGTCAAAAAAGCCATTTAAGCCTTTTCACAGTGAGATCTATGCGATATGGCCGAGAAATGTAATTTTGATGTTAACTCCCAAACCGCTGCGCAGAAGTCAACCAAACTTCACCCAATAGTGTATTGTATCACATTCTAGTAGTTACATTTGAAAATTTCGTTCTAGGACATTTGGTTTGAGCGCAATCCTCAAACTTAGGTCAAAAAAGTCATTTAAGCCTTTTCACAGTGAGATCTATGCGATATGGCCGAGAAATGTAATTTTGATGTTAACTCCCAAACCGCTGCGCAGAAGTCAACCAAACTTCACCCAATAGTGTATTGTATCACAATCTAGTAGTTACATTTGAAAATTTTGTTCTAGAAAATTTTGTTTGAGCGCAATCATCAAACTTAATTAAAAAAGTCATTTAAGCCTTTTCACAGTGAGATCTATGCGATATGGCCGAGAAATGTAATTTTGATGTTAACTCCCAAACCGCTGCGCAGAAGTCAACCAAACTTCAACCATTAGTGTATTTTATCACAATCTAGTAGTTACATGTGGAAATTTGGTTCTAGGACATTTGATTTGAGCGCAATCCTCAAACTTAGGTCAAAAAAGCCATTTAAGCCTTTTCACAGTGAGATCTATGCGATATGGCCGAGAAATGTAATTTTGATGTTAACTCCCAAACCGCTGCGCAGAAGTCAACCAAACTTCACCCAATAGTGTATTGTATCACAATCTAGTAGTTACATTTGAAAATTTTGTTCTAGGAAATTTTGTTTGAGCGCAATCATCAAACTTAATTAAAAAAGTCATTTAAGCCTTTTCACAGTGAGATCTATGCGATATGGCCGAGAAATGTAATTTTGATGTTAACTCCCAAACCGCTGCGCAGAAGTCAACCAAACTTCACCCATTAGTGTATTTTATCACAATCTAGTAGTTACATGTGGAAATTTGGTTCTAGGACATTTGATTTGAGCGCAATCCTCAAACTTAGGTCAAAAAAGCCATTTAAGCCTTTTCACAGTGAGATCTATGCGATATGGCCGAGAAATGTAATTTTGATGTTAACTCCCAAACCGCTGCGCAGAAGTCAACCAAACTTCACCCAATAGTGTATTGTATCACATTCTAGTAGTTACATTTGAAAATTTCGTTCTAGGACATTTGGTTTGAGCGCAATCCTCAAACTTAGGTCAAAAAAAGCCATTTAAGCCTTTTCACAGTGAGATCTATGCGATATGGCCGAGATATGTAATTTTGATGTTAACTCCCAAACCGCTGCGCAGAAGTCAACCAAACTTCACCCAATAGTGTATTGTATCACAATCTAGTAGTTACATTTGAAAATTTTGTTCTAGGACATTTTGTTTGAACGCAATCATCAAACTTAATTAAAAAAGTCATTTAAGCCTTTTCACAGTGAGATCTATGCGATATGGCCGAGAAATGTAATTTTGATGTTAACTCTCAAACCGCTGCGCAGAAGTCAACCAAACTTCACCCAATAGTGTATTGTATCACAATCTAGTAGTTACATTTGAAAATTTTGTTCTAGGACATTTTGTTTGAACGCAATCATCAAACTTAATTAAAAAAGTCATTTAAGCCTTTTCACAGTGAGATCTATGCGATATGGCCGAGAAATGTAATTTTGATGTTAACTCCCAAACCGCTGCGCAGAAGTCAACCAAACTTCACCCAATAGTGTATTGTATCACAATCTAGTAGTTACATTTGAAAATTTTGTTCTAGAAAATTTTGTTTGAGCGCAATCATCAAACTTAATTA
Source organism: Corythoichthys intestinalis (assembly GCF_030265065.1). Taxonomy (NCBI): domain Eukaryota; kingdom Metazoa; phylum Chordata; class Actinopteri; order Syngnathiformes; family Syngnathidae; genus Corythoichthys; species Corythoichthys intestinalis. Next base: position 64,014,747 of record NC_080399.1, on the reverse strand, counting down.
AAAAAGTCATTTAAGCCTTTTCACAGTGAGATCTATGCGATATGGCCGAGAAATGTAATTTTGATGTTAACTCCCAAACCGCTGCGCAGAAGTCAACCAAACTTCACCCATTAGTGTATTTTATCACAATCTAGTAGTTACATGTGGAAATTTGGTTCTAGGACATTTGATTTGAGCGCAATCCTCAAACTTAGGTCAAAAAAGCCATTTAAGCCTTTTCACAGTGAGATCTATGCGATATGGCCGAGAAATGTAATTTTGATGTTAACTCCCAAACCGCTGCGCAGAAGTCAACCAAACTTCACCCAATAGTGTATTGTATCACAATCTAGTAGTTACATTTGAAAATTTTGTTCCAGGAAATTTTGTTTGAGCGCAATCATCAAACTTAATTAAAAAAGTCATTTAAGCCTTTTCACAGTGAGATCTATGCGATATGGCCGAGAAATGTAATTTTGATGTTAACTCCCAAACCGCTGCGCAGAAGTCAACCAAACTTCACCCATTAGTGTATTTTATCACAATCTAGTAGTTACATGTGGAAATTTGGTTCTAGGACATTTCATTTGAGCGCAATCCTCAAACTTAGGTCAAAAAAGCCATTTAAGCCTTTTCACAGTGAGATCTATGCGATATGGCCGAGAAATGTAATTTTGATGTTAACTCCCAAACCGCTGCGCAGAAGTCAACCAAACTTCACCCAATAGTGTATTGTATCACAATCTAGTAGTTACATTTAAAAATTTTGTTCTAGGACATTTTGTTTGAACGCAATCATCAAACTTAATTAAAAAAGTCATTTAAGCCTTTTCACAGTGAGATCTATGCGATATGGCCGAGAAATGTAATTTTGATGTTAACTCCCAAACCGCTGCGCAGAAGTCAACCAAACTTCACCCAATAGTGTATTGTATCACAATCTAGTAGTTACATTTGAAAATTTTGTTCTAGGAAATTTTGTTTGAGCGCAATCATCAAACTTAATTAAAAAAGTCATTTAAGCCTTTTCACAGTGAGATCTATGCGATATGGCCGAGAAATGTAATTTTGATGTTAACTCCCAAACCGCTGCGCAGAAGTCAACCAAACTTCACCCATTAGTGTATTTTATCACAGTCTAGTAGTTACATGTGGAAATTTGGTTCTAGGACATTTGATTTGAGCGCAATCCTCAAACTTAGGTCAAAAAAGCCATTTAAGCCTTTTCACAGTGAGATCTATGCGATATGGCCGAGAAATGTAATTTTGATGTTCACTCCCAAACCGCTGCGCAGAAGTCAACCAAACTTCACCCAATAGTGTATTGTATCACAATCTAGTAGTTACATTTGAAAATTTTGTTCCAGGAAATTTTGTTTGAGCGCAATCATCAAACTTAATTAAAAAAGTCATTTAAGCCTTTTCACAGTGAGATCTATGCGATATGGCCGAGAAATGTAATTTTGATGTTAACTCCCAAACCGCTGCGCAGAAGTCAACCAAACTTCACCCATTAGTGTATTTTATCACAATCTAGTAGTTACATGTGGAAATTTGGTTCTAGGACATTTCATTTGAGCGCAATCCTCAAACTTAGGTCAAAAAAGCCATTTAAGCCTTTTCACAGTGAGATCTATGCGATATGGCCGAGAAATGTAATTTTGATGTTAACTCCCAAACCGCTGCGCAGAAGTCAACCAAACTTCACCCAATAGTGTATTGTATCACATTCTAGTAGTTACATTTGAAAATTTCGTTCTAGGACATTTGGTTTTAGCGCAATCCTCAAACTTAGGTCAAAAAAGCCATTTAAGCCTTTTCACAGTGAGATCTATGCGATATGGCCGAGAAATGTAATTTTGATGTTAACTCCCAAACCGCTGCGCAGAAGTCAACCAAACTTCACCCATTAGTGTATTTTATCACAATCTAGTAGTTACATGTGGAAATTTGGTTCTAGGACATTTGATTTGAGCGCAATCCTCAAACTTAGGTCAAAAAAGCCATTTAAGCCTTTTCACAGTGAGATCTATGCGATATGGCCGAGAAATGTAATTTTGATGTTAACTCCCAAACCGCTGCGCAGAAGTCAACCAAACTTCACCCAATAGTGTATTGTATCACATTCTAGTAGTTACATTTGAAAATTTCGTTCTAGGACATTTGGTTTGAGCGCAATCCTCAAACTTAGGTCAAAAAAGTCATTTAAGCCTTTTCACAGTGAGATCTATGCGATATGGCCGAGAAATGTAATTTTGATGTTAACTCCCAAACCGCTGCGCAGAAGTCAACCAAACTTCACCCAATAGTGTATTGTATCACAATCTAGTAGTTACATTTGAAAATTTTGTTCTAGAAAATTTTGTTTGAGCGCAATCATCAAACTTAATTAAAAAAGTCATTTAAGCCTTTTCACAGTGAGATCTATGCGATATGGCCGAGAAATGTAATTTTGATGTTAACTCCCAAACCGCTGCGCAGAAGTCAACCAAACTTCACCCATTAGTGTATTTTATCACAATCTAGTAGTTACATGTGGAAATTTGGTTCTAGGACATTTGATTTGAGCGCAATCCTCAAACTTAGGTCAAAAAAGCCATTTAAGCCTTTTCACAGTGAGATCTATGCGATATGGCCGAGAAATGTAATTTTGATGTTAACTCCCAAACCGCTGCGCAGAAGTCAACCAAACTTCACCCAATAGTGTATTGTATCACAATCTAGTAGTTACATTTAAAAATTTTGTTCTAGGACATTTTGTTTGAACGCAATCATCAAACCTAATTAAAAAAGTCATTTAAGCCTTTTCACAGTGAGATCTATGCGATATGGCCGAGAAATGTAATTTTGATGTTAACTCCCAAACCGCTGCGCAGAAGTCAACCAAACTTCACCCATTAGTGTATTGTATCACAATCTAGTAGTTACATGTGGAAATTTGGTTCTAGGACATTTGATTTGAGCGCAATCCTCAAACTTAGGTCAAAAAAGCCATTTAAGCCTTTTCACAGTGAGATCTATGCGATATGGCCGAGAAATGTAATTTTGATGTTAACTCCCAAACCGTTGCGCAGAAGTCAACCAAACTTCACCCAATAGTGTATTGTATCACAATCTAGTAGTTACATTTGAAAATTTTGTTCTAGGAAATTTTGTTTGAGCGCAATCATCAAACTTAATTAAAAAAGTCATTTAAGCCTTTTCACAGTGAGATCTATGCGATATGGCCGAGAAATGTAATTTTGATGTTAACTCCCAAACCGCTGCGCAGAAGTCAACCAAACTTCACCCATTAGTGTATTTTATCACAATCTAGTAGTTACATGTGGAAATTTGGTTCTAGGACATTTGATTTGAGCGCAATCCTCAAACTTAGGTCAAAAAAGCCATTTAAGCCTTTTCACAGTGAGATCTATGCGATATGGCCGAGAAATGTAATTTTGATGTTAACTCCCAAACCGCTGCGCAGAAGTCAACCAAACTTCACCCAATAGTGTATTGTATCACATTCTAGTAGTTACATTTGAAAATTTCGTTCTAGGACATTTGGTTTGAGCGCAATCCTCAAACTTAGGTCAAAAAAAGCCATTTAAGCCTTTTCACAGTGAGATCTATGCGATATGGCCGAGAAATGTAATTTTGATGTTAACTCCCAAACCGCTGCGCAGAAGTCAACCAAACTTCACCCAATAGTGTATTGTATCACAATCTAGTAGTTACATTTGAAAATTTTGTTCTAGGACATTTTGTTTGAACGCAATCATCAAACTTAATTAAAAAAGTCATTTAAGCCTTTTCACAGTGAGATCTATGCGATATGGCCGAGAAATGTAATTTTGATGTTAACTCCCAAACCGCTGCGCAGAAGTCAACCAAACTTCACCCAATAGTGTATTGTATCACAATCTAGTAGTTACATTTGAAAATTTTGTTCTAGGACATTTTGTTTGAGCGCAATCCTCAAACTTAGGTCAAAAAAGCCATTTAAGCCTTTTCACAGTGAGATCTATGCGATATGGCCGAGAAATGTAATTTTGATGTTAACTCCCAAACCGCTGCGCAGAAGTCAACCAAACTTCACCCAATAGTGTATTGTATCACAATCTAGTAGTTACATTTGAAAATTTTGTTCTAGGACATTTTGTTTGAACGCAATCATCAAACTTAATTAAAAAAGTCATTTAAGCCTTTTCACAGTGAGATCTATGCGATATGGCCGAGAAATGTAATTTTGATGTTAACTCCCAAACCGCTGCGCAGAAGTCAACCAAACTTCACCCAATAGTGTATTGTATCACAATCTAGTAGTTACATTTGAAAATTTTGTTCTAGGACATTTTGTTTGAACGCAATCATCAAACTTAATTAAAAAAGTCATTTAAGCCTTTTCACAGTGAGATCTATGCGATATGGCCGAGAAATGTAATTTTGATGTTAACTCCCAAACCGCTGCGCAGAAGTCAACCAAACTTCACCCATTAGTGTATTGTATCACAATCTAGTAGTTACATGTGGAAATTTGGTTATAGGACATTTGATTTGAGCGCAATCCTCAAACTTAGGTCAAAAAAGCCATTTAAGCCTTTTCACAGTGAGATCTATGCGATATGGCCGAGAAATGTAATTTTGATGTTAACTCCCAAACCGCTGCGCAGAAGTCAACCAAACTTCACCCAATAGTGTATTGTATCACAATCTAGTAGTTACATTTGAAAATTTTGTTCTAGGAAATTTTGTTTGAGCGCAATCATCAAACTTAATTAAAAAAGTCATTTAAGCCTTTTCACAGTGAGATCTATGCGATATGGCCGAGAAATGTAATTTTGATGTTAACTCCCAAACCGCTGCGCAGAAGTCAACCAAACTTCACCCATTAGTGTATTTTATCACAATCTAGTAGTTACATGTGGAAATTTGGTTCTAGGACATTTGATTTGAGCGCAATCCTCAAACTTAGGTCAAAAAAGCCATTTAAGCCTTTTCACAGTGAGATCTATGCGATATGGCCGAGAAATGTAATTTTGATGTTAACTCCCAAACCGCTGCGCAGAAGTCAACCAAACTTCACCCAATAGTGTATTGTATCACATTCTAGTAGTTACATTTGAAAATTTCGTTCTATGACATTTGGTTTGAGCGCAATCCTCAAACTTAGGTCAAAAAAGCCATTTAAGCCTTTTCACAGTGAGATCTATGCGATATGGCCGAGAAATGTAATTTTGATGTTAACTCCCAAACCGCTGCGCAGAAGTCAACCAAACTTCACCCAATAGTGTATTGTATCACAATCTAGTAGTTACATTTGAAAATTTTGTTCTAGGAAATTTTGTTTGAGCGCAATCATCAAACTTAATTAAAAAAGTCATTTAAGCCTTTTCACAGTGAGATCTATGCGATATGGCCGAGAAATGTAATTTTGATGTTAACTCCCAAACCGCTGCGCAGAAGTCAACCAAACTTCACCCATTAGTGTATTTTATCACAATCTAGTAGTTACATGTGGAAATTTGGTTCTAGGACATTTGATTTGAGCGCAATCCTCAAACTTAGGTCAAAAAAGCCATTTAAGCCTTTTCACAGTGAGATCTATGCGATATGGCCGAGAAATGTAATTTTGATGTTAACTCCCAAACCGCTGCGCAGAAGTCAACCAAACTTCACCCAATAGTGTATTGTATCACATTCTAGTAGTTACATTTGAAAATTTCGTTCTAGGACATTTGGTTTGAGCGCAATCCTCAAACTTAGGTCAAAAAAGCCATTTAAGCCTTTTCACAGTGAGATCTATGCGATATGGCCGAGAAATGTAATTTTGATGTTAACTCCCAAACCGCTGCGCAGAAGTCAACCAAACTTCACCCAATAGTGTATTGTATCACAATCTAGTAGTTACATTTGAAAATTTTGTTCTAGGAAATTTTGTTTGAGCGCAATCATCAAACTTAATTAAAAAAGTCATTTAAGCCTTTTCACAGTGAGATCTATGCGATATGGCCGAGAAATGTAATTTTGATGTTAACTCCCAAACCGCTGCGCAGAAGTCAACCAAACTTCACCCATTAGTGTATTTTATCACAATCTAGTAGTTACATGTGAAAATTTGGTTCTAGGACATTTGATTTGAGCGCAATCCTCAAACTTAGGTCAAAAAAGCCATTTAAGCCTTTTCACAGTGAGATCTATGCGATATGGCCGAGAAATGTAATTTTGATGTTAACTCCCAAACCGCTGCGCAGAAGTCAACCAAACTTCACCCAATAGTGTATTGTATCACATTCTAGTAGTTACATTTGAAAATTTCGTTCTAGGACATTTGGTTTGAGCGCAATCCTCAAACTTAGGTCAAAAAAAGCCATTTAAGCCTTTTCACAGTGAGATCTATGCGATATGGCCGAGAAATGTAATTTTGATGTTAACTCCCAAACCGCTGCGCAGAAGTCAACCAAACTTCACCCAATAGTGTATTGTATCACAATCTAGTAGTTACATTTGAAAATTTTGTTCTAGGACATTTTGTTTGAACGCAATCATCAAACTTAATTAAAAAAGTCATTTAAGCCTTTTCACAGTGAGATCTATGCGATATGGCCGAGAAATGTAATTTTGATGTTAACTCCCAAACCGCTGCGCAGAAGTCAACCAAACTTCACCCAATAGTGTATTGTATCACAATCTAGTAGTTACATTTGAAAATTTTGTTCTAGGACATTTTGTTTGAGCGCAATCCTCAAACTTAGGTCAAAAAAGCCATTTAAGCCTTTTCACAGTGAGATCTATGCGATATGGCCGAGAAATGTAATTTTGATGTTAACTCCCAAACCGCTGCGCAGAAGTCAACCAAACTTCACCCAATAGTGTATTGTATCACAATCTAGTAGTTACATTTGAAAATTTTGTTCTAGGACATTTTGTTTGAACGCAATCATCAAACTTAATTAAAAAAGTCATTTAAGCCTTTTCACAGTGAGATCTATGCGACATGGCCGAGAAATGTAATTTTGATGTTAACTCCCAAACCGCTGCGCAGAAGTCAACCAAACTTCACCCAATAGTGTATTGTATCACAATCTAGTAGTTACATTTGAAAATTTTGTTCTAGGACATTTTGTTTGAACGCAATCATCAAACTTAATTAAAAAAGTCATTTAAGCCTTTTCACAGTGAGATCTATGCGATATGGCCGAGAAATGTAATTTTGATGTTAACTCCCAAACCGCTGCGCAGAAGTCAACCAAACTTCACCCATTAGTGTATTGTATCACAATCTAGTAGTTATATGTGGAAATTTGGTTATAGGACATTTGATTTGAGCGCAATCCTCAAACTTAGGTCAAAAAAGCCATTTAAGCCTTTTCACAGTGAGATCTATGCGATATGGCCGAGAAATGTAATTTTGATGTTAACTCCCAAACCGCTGCGCAGAAGTCAACCAAACTTCACCCAATAGTGTATTGTATCACAATCTAGTAGTTACATTTGAAAATTTTGTTCTAGGAAATTTTGTTTGAGCGCAATCATCAAACTTAATTAAAAAAGTCATTTAAGCCTTTTCACAGTGAGATCTATGCGATATGGCCGAGAAATGTAATTTTGATGTTAACTCCCAAACCGCTGCGCAGAAGTCAACCAAACTTCACCCATTAGTGTATTTTATCACAATCTAGTAGTTACATGTGGAAATTTGGTTCTAGGACATTTGATTTGAGCGCAATCCTCAAACTTAGGTCAAAAAAGCCATTTAAGCCTTTTCACAGTGAGATCTATGCGATATGGCCGAGAAATGTAATTTTGATGTTAACTCCCAAACCGCTGCGCAGAAGTCAACCAAACTTCACCCAATAGTGTATTGTATCACATTCTAGTAGTTACATTTGAAAATTTCGTTCTATGACATTTGGTTTGAGCGCAATCCTCAAACTTAGGTCAAAAAAGCCATTTAAGCCTTTTCACAGTGAGATCTATGCGATATGGCCGAGAAATGTAATTTTGAAGTTAACTCCCAAACCGCTGCGCAGAAGTCAACCAAACTTCACCCAATAGTGTATTGTATCACAATCTAGTAGTTACATTTGAAAATTTTGTTCTAGGAAATTTTGTTTGAGCGCAATCATCAAACTTAATTAAAAAAGTCATTTAAGCCTTTTCACAGTGAGATCTATGCGATATGGCCGAGAAATGTAATTTTGATGTTAACTCCCAAACCGCTGCGCAGAAGTCAACCAAACTTCACCCATTAGTGTATTTTATCACAATCTAGTAGTTACATGTGGAAATTTGGTTCTAGGACATTTGATTTGAACGCAATCATCAAACTTAGGTCAAAAAAGCCATTTAAGCCTTTTCACAGTGAGATCTATGCGATATGGCCGAGAAATGTAATTTTGATGTTAACTCCCAAACCGCTGCGCAGAAGTCAACCAAACTTCACCAAATAGTGTATTGTATCACAATCTAGTAGTTACATTTGAAAATTTTGTTCTAGGAAATTTTGTTTGAGCGCAATCATCAAACTTAATTAAAAAAGTCATTTAAGCCTTTTCACAGTGAGATCTATGCGATATGGCCGAGAAATGTAATTTTGATGTTAACTCCCAAACCGCTGCGCAGAAGTCAACCAAACTTCACCCATTAGTGTATTTTATCACAATCTAGTAGTTACATGTGGAAATTTGGTTCTAGGACATTTGATTTGAGCGCAATCCTCAAACTTAGGTCAAAAAAGCCATTTAAGCCTTTTCACAGTGAGATCTATGCGATATGGCCGAGAAATGTAATTTTGATGTTCACTCCCAAACCGCTGCGCAGAAGTCAACCAAACTTCACCCAATAGTGTATTGTATCACAATCTAGTAGTTACATTTGAAAATTTCGTTCTAGGACATTTGGTTTGAGCGCAATCCTCAAACTTAGGTCAAAAAAGCCATTTAAGCCTTTTCACTGTGAGATCTATGCGATATGGCCGAGAAATGTAATTTTGATGTTAACTCCCAAACCGCTGCGCAGAAGTCAACCAACCTTCACCCAATAGTGTATTGTATCACATTTTAGTAGTTACATTTGAAAATTTCGTTCTAGGACATTTGGTTTGAGCGCAATCCTCAAACTTAGGTCAAAAAAGCCATTTAAGCCTTTTCACAGTGAGATCTATGCGATATGGCCGAGAAATGTAATTTTGATGTTAACTCCCAAACCGCTGCGCAGAAGTCAACCAAACTTCACCCAATAGTGTATTGTATCACAATCTAGTAGTTACATTTGAAAATTTTGTTCTAGGACATTTTGTTTGAACGCAATCATCAAACTTAATTAAAAAAGTCATTTAAGCCTTTTCACAGTGAGATCTATGCGATATGGCCGAGAAATGTAATTTTGTTGTTAACTCCCAAACCGCTGCGCAGAAGTCAACCAAACTTCACCCAATAGTGTATTGTATCACAATCTAGTAGTTACATTTGAAAATTTTTTCTAGGACATTTTGTTTGAGCGCAATCCTCAAACTTAGGTCAAAAAAGCCATTTAAGCCTTTTCACAGTGAGATCTATGCGATATGGCCGAGAAATGTAATTTTGATGTTAACTCCCAAACCGCTGCGCAGAAGTCAACCAAACTTCACCCAATAGTGTATTGTATCACAATCTAGTAGTTACATTTTAAAATTTCGTTCTAGGACATTTGGTTTGAGCGCAATCCTCAAACTTAGGTCAAAAAAGCCATTTAAGCCTTTTCACAGTGAGATCTATGCGATATGGCCGAGAAATGTAATTTTGATGTTAACTCCCAAACCGCTGCGCAGAAGTCAACCAAACTTCACCCAATAGTGTATTGTATCACAATCTAGTAGTTACATTTGAAAATTTTGTTCTAGGACATTTTGTTTGAACGCAATCATCAAACTTAATTAAAAAAGTCATTTAAGCCTTTTCACAGTGAGATCTATGCGATATGGCCGAGAAATGTAATTTTGTTGTTAACTCCCAAACCGCTGCGCAGAAGTCAACCAAACTTCACCCAATAGTGTATTGTATCACAATCTAGTAGTTACATTTGAAAATTTTGTTCTAGGACATTTTGTTTGAGCGCAATCCTCAAACTTAGGTCAAAAAAGCCATTTAAGCCTTTTCACAGTGAGATCTATGCGATATGGCCGAGAAATGTAATTTTGATGTTAACTCCCAAACCGCTGCGCAGAAGTCAACCAAACTTCACCCAATAGTGTATTGTATCACAATCTAGTAGTTACATTTGAAAATTTTGTTCTAGGACATTTTGTTTGAGCGCAATCCTCAAACTTAGGTCAAAAAAGCCATTTAAGCCTTTTCACAGTGAGATCTATGCGATATGGCCGAGAAATGTAATTTTGATGTTAACTCCCAAACCGCTGCGCAGAAGTCAACCAAATTTCACCCAATAGTGTATTGTATCACAATCTAGTATTTACATTTGAAAATTTTGTTCTAGGACATTTTGTTTGAACGCAATCATCAAACTTAATTAAAAAAGTCATTTAAGCCTTTTCACAGTGAGATCTATGCGATATGGCCGAGAAATGTAATTTTGATGTTAACTCCCAAACCGCTGCGCAGAAGTCAACCAAACTTCACCCAATAGTGTATTGTATCACAATCTAGTAGTTACATTTGAAAATTTTGTTCTAGGAAATTTTGTTTGAGCGCAATCATCAAACTTAATTAAAAAAGTCATTTAAGCCTTTTCACAGTGAGATCTATGCGATATGGCCGAGAAATGTAATTTTGATGTTAACTCCCAAACCGCTGCGCAGAAGTCAACCAAACTTCACCCATTAGTGTATTTTATCACAATCTAGTAGTTACATGTGGAAATTTGGTTCTAGGACATTTGATTTGAGCGCAATCCTCAAACTTAGGTCAAAAAAGCCATTTAAGCCTTTTCACAGTGAGATCTATGCGATATGGCCGAGAAATGTAATTTTGATGTTAACTCCCAAACCGCTGCGCAGAAGTCAACCAAACTTCACCGAATAGTGTATTGTATCACAATCTAGTAGTTACATTTAAAAATTTTGTTCTAGGACATTTTGTTTGAACGCAATCATCAAACTTAATTAAAAAAGTCATTTAAGCCTTTTCACAGTGAGATCTATGCGATATGGCCGAGAAATGTAATTTTGATGTTAACTCCCAAACCGCTGCGCAGAAGTCAACCAAACTTCACCCAATAGTGTATTGTATCACAATCTAGTAGTTACATTTGAAAATTTTGTTCTAGGAAATTTTGTTTGAGCGCAATCATCAAACTTAATTAAAAAAGTCATTTAAGCCTTTTCACAGTGAGATCTATGCGATATGGCCGAGAAATGTAATTTTGATGTTAACTCCCAAACCGCTGCGCAGAAGTCAACCAAACTTCACCCATTAGTGTATTTTATCACAATCTAGTAGTTACATGTGGAAATTTGGTTCTAGGACATTTGATTTGAGCGCAATCCTCAAACTTAGGTCAAAAAAGCCATTTAAGCCTTTTCACAGTGAGATCTATGCGATATGGCCGAGAAATGTAATTTTGATGTTCACTCCCAAACCGCTGCGCAGAAGTCAACCAAACTTCACCCAATAGTGTATTGTATCACAATCTAGTAGTTACATTTGAAAATTTTGTTCTAGGAAATTTTGTTTGAGCGCAATCATCAAACTTAATTAAAAAAGTCATTTAAGCCTTTTCACAGTGAGATCTATGCGATATGGCCGAGAAATGTAATTTTGATGTTAACTCCCAAACCGCTGCGCAGAAGTCAACCAAACTTCACCCATTAGTGTATTTTATCACAATCTAGTAGTTACATGTGGAAATTTGGTTCTAGGACATTTGATTTGAGCGCAATCCTCAAACTTAGGTCAAAAAAGCCATTTAAGCCTTTTCACAGTGAGATCTATGCGATATGGCCGAGAAATGTAATTTTGATGTTAACTCCCAAACCGCTGCGCAGAAGTCAACCAAACTTCACCCAATAGTGTATTGTATCACATTCTAGTAGTTACATTTGAAAATTTCGTTCTAGGACATTTGGTTTGAGCGCAATCCTCAAACTTAGGTCAAAAAAGCCATTTAAGCCTTTTCACAGTGAGATCTATGCGATATGGCCGAGAAATGTAATTTTGATGTTAACTCCCAAACCGCTGCGCAGAAGTCAACCAAACTTCACCCAATAGTGTATTGTATCACATTCTAGTAGTTACATTTGAAAATTTCGTTCTAGTACATTTGGTTTGAGCGCAATCCTCAAACTTAGGTAAAAAAAGCCATTTAAGCCTTTTCACAGTGAGATCTATGCGATATGGCCGAGAAATGTAATTTTGATGTTAACTCTCAAACCGCTGCGCAGAAGTCAACCAAACTTCACCCAATAGTGTATTTTATCACAATCTAGTAGTTACATGTGGAAATTTGGTTCTAGGACATTTGATTTGAGCGCAATCCTCAAACTTAGGTCAAAAAAGCCATTTAAGGCTTTTCACAGTGAGATCTATGCGATATGGCCGAGAAATGTAATTTTGATGTTAACTCCCAAACCGCTGCGCAGAAGTCAACCAAACTTCACCCAATAGTGTATTGTATCACATTTTAGTAGTTACATTTGAAAATTTCGTTCTAGGACATTTGGTTTGAGCGCAATCCTCAAACTTAGGTCAAAAAAGCCATTTAAGCCTTTTCACAGTGAGATCTATGCGATATGGCCGAGAAATGTAATTTTGATGTTAACTCCCAAACCGCTGCGCAGAAGTCAACCAAACTTCACCCAATAGTGTATTGTATCACAATCTAGTAGTTACATTTGAAAATTTTGTTCTAGGACATTTTGTTTGAACGCAATCATCAAACTTAATTAAAAAAGTCATTTAAGCCTTTTCACAGTGAGATCTATGCGATATGGCCGAGAAATGTAATTTTGTTGTTAACTCCCAAACCGCTGCGCAGAAGTCAACCAAACTTCACCCAATAGTGTATTGTATCACAATCTAGTAGTTACATTTGAAAATTTTGTTCTAGGACATTTTGTTTGAGCGCAATCCTCAAACTTAGGTCAAAAAAGCCATTTAAGCCTTTTCACAGTGAGATCTATGCGATATGGCCGAGAAATGTAATTTTGATGTTAACTCCCAAACCGCTGCGCAGAAGTCAACCAAACTTCACCCAACAGTGTATTGTATCACAATCTAGTAGTTACATTTGAAAATTTTGTTCTAGGACATTTTGTTTGAACGCAATCATCAAACTTAATTAAAAAAGTCATTTAAGCCTTTTCACAGTGAGATCTATGCGATATGGCCGAGAAATGTAATTTTGATGTTAACTCCCAAACCGCTGCGCAGAAGTCAACCAAACTTCACCCAATAGTGTATTGTATCACAATCTACTAGTTACATTTGAAAATTTTGTTCTAGGAAATTTTGTTTGAGCGCAATCATCAAACTTAATTAAAAAAGTCATTTAAGCCTTTTCACAGTGAGATCTATGCGATATGGCCGAGAAATGTAATTTTGATGTTAACTCCCAAACCGCTGCGCAGAAGTCAACCAAACTTCACCCATTAGTGTATTGTATCATAATCTAGTAATTACATGTGGAAATTTGGTTCTAGGACATTTGATTTGAGCGCAATCCTCAAACTTAGGTCAAAAAAGCCATTTAAGCCTTTTCACAGTGAGATCTATGCGATATGGCCGAGAAATGTAATTTTGATGTTAACTCCCAAACCGCTGCGCAGAAGTCAACCAAACTTCACCCAATAGTGTATTGTATCACAATCTAGTAGTTACATTTAAAAATTTTGTTCTAGGACATTTTGTTTGAACGCAATCATCAAACTTAATTAAAAAAGTCATTTAAGCCTTTTCACAGTGAGATCTATGCGATATGGCCGAGAAATGTAATTTTGATGTTAACTCCCAAACCGCTGCGCAGAAGTCAACCAAACTTCACCCAATAGTGTATTGTATCACAATCTAGTAGTTACATTTGAAAATTTTGTTCTAGGACATTTTGTTTGAGCGCAATCCTCAAACTTAGGTCAAAAAAGCCATTTAAGCCTTTTCACAGTGAGATCTATGCGATATGGCCGAGAAATGTAATTTTGATGTTAACTCCCAAACCGCTGCGCAGAAGTCAACCAAACTTCACCCAATAGTGTATTGTATCACAATCTAGTAGTTACATTTGAAAATTTTGTTCTAGGAAATTTTGTTTGAGCGCAATCATCAAACTTAATTAAAAAAGTCATTTAAGCCTTTTCACAGTGAGATCTATGCGATATGGCCGAGAAATGTAATTTTGATGTTAACTCCCAAACCGCTGCGCAGAAGTCAACCAAACTTCACCCATTAGTGTATTGTATCATAATCTAGTAATTACATGTGGAAATTTGGTTCTAGGACATTTGATTTGAGCGCAATCCTCAAACTTAGGTCAAAAAAGCCATTTAAGCCTTTTCACAGTGAGATCTATGCGATATGGCCGAGAAATGTAATTTTGATGTTAACTCCCAAACCGCTGCGCAGAAGTCAACCAAACTTCACCCAATAGTGTATTGCATCACAATCTAGTAGTTACATTTAAAAATTTTGTTCTAGGACATTTTGTTTGAACGCAATCATCAAACTTAATTAAAAAAGTCATTTAAGCCTTTTCACAGTGAGATCTATGCGATATGGCCGAGAAATGTAATTTTGATGTTAACTCCCAAACCGCTGCGCAGAAGTCAACCAAACTTCACCCATTAGTGTATTGTATCACAATCTAGTAGTTACATGTGGAAATTTGGTTATAGGACATTTGATTTGAGCGCAATCCTCAAACTTAGGTCAAAAAAGCCATTTAAGCCTTTTCACAGTGAGATCTATGCGATATGGCCGAGAAATGTAATTTTGATGTTAACTCCCAAACCGCTGCGCAGAAGTCAACCAAACTTCACCCAATAGTGTATTGTATCACAATCTAGTAGTTACATTTGAAAATTTTGTTCTAGGAAATTTTGTTTGAGCGCAATCATCAAACTTAATTAAAAAAGTCATTTAAGCCTTTTCACAGTGAGATCTATGCGATATGGCCGAGAAATGTAATTTTGATGTTAACTCCCAAACCGCTGCGCAGAAGTCAACCAAACTTCACCCATTAGTGTATTGTATCATAATCTAGTAATTACATGTGGAAATTTGGTTCTAGGACATTTGATTTGAGCGCAATCCTCAAACTTAGGTCAAAAAAGCCATTTAAGCCTTTTCACAGTGAGATCTATGCGATATGGCCGAGAAATGTAATTTTGATGTTAACTCCCAAACCGCTGCGCAGAAGTCAACCAAACTTCACCCAATAGTGTATTGTATCACAATCTAGTAGTTACATTTAAAAATTTTGTTCTAGGACATTTTGTTTGAACGCAATCATCAAACTTAATTAAAAAAGTCATTTAAGCCTTTTCACAGTGAGATCTATGCGATATGGCCGAGAAATGTAATTTTGATGTTAACTCCCAAACCGCTGCGCAGAAGTCAACCAAACTTCACCCAATAGTGTATTGTATCACAATCTACTAGTTACATTTGAAAATTTTGTTCTAGGACATTTTGTTTGAGCGCAATCCTCAAACTTAGGTCAAAAAAGCCATTTAAGCCTTTTCACAGTGAGATCTATGCGATATGGCCGAGAAATGTAATTTTGATGTTAACTCCCAAACCGCTGCGCAGAAGTCAACCAAACTTCACCCAATAGTGTATTGTATCACAATCTAGTAGTTACATTTGAAAATTTTGTTCTAGGACATTTTGTTTGAACGCAATCATCAAACTTAATTAAAAAAGTCATTTAAGCCTTTTCACAGTGAGATCTATGCGATATGGCCGAGAAATGTAATTTTGATGTTAACTCCCAAACCGCTGCGCAGAAGTCAACCAAACTTCACCCAATAGTGTATTGTATCACAATCTACTAGTTACATTTGAAAATTTTGTTCTAGGAAATTTTGTTTGAGCGCAATCATCAAACTTAATTAAAAAAGTCATTTAAGCCTTTTCACAGTGAGATCTATGCGATATGGCCGAGAAATGTAATTTTGATGTTAACTCCCAAACCGCTGCGCAGAAGTCAACCAAACTTCACCCATTAGTGTATTGTATCATAATCTAGTAATTACATGTGGAAATTTGGTTCTAGGACATTTGATTTGAGCGCAATCCTCAAACTTAGGTCAAAAAAGCCATTTAAGCCTTTTCACAGTGAGATCTATGCGATATGGCCGAGAAATGTAATTTTGATGTTAACTCCCAAACCGCTGCGCAGAAGTCAACCAAACTTCACCCAATAGTGTATTGTATCACAATCTAGTAGTTACATTTAAAAATTTTGTTCTAGGACATTTTGTTTGAACGCAATCATCAAACTTAATTAAAAAAGTCATTTAAGCCTTTTCACAGTGAGATCTATGCGATATGGCCGAGAAATGTAATTTTGATGTTAACTCCCAAACCGCTGCGCAGAAGTCAACCAAACTTCACCCAATAGTGTATTGTATCACAATCTAGTAGTTACATTTGAAAATTTTGTTCTAGGACATTTTGTTTGAGCGCAATCCTCAAACTTAGGTCAAAAAAGCCATTTAAGCCTTTTCACAGTGAGATCTATGCGATATGGCCGAGAAATGTAATTTTGATGTTAACTCCCAAACCGCT
Source organism: Corythoichthys intestinalis (assembly GCF_030265065.1). NCBI lineage: Eukaryota > Metazoa > Chordata > Actinopteri > Syngnathiformes > Syngnathidae > Corythoichthys > Corythoichthys intestinalis. The sequence continues at coordinate 63,998,068 of NC_080399.1, read as the reverse complement.
GCGCAGAAGTCAACCAAACTTCACCCAATAGTGTATTGTATCACAATCTAGTAGTTACATTTGAAAATTTTGTTCTAGGAAATTTTGTTTGAGCGCAATCATCAAACTTAATTAAAAAAGTCATTTAAGCCTTTTCACAGTGAGATCTATGCGATATGGCCGAGAAATGTAATTTTGATGTTAACTCCCAAACCGCTGCGCAGAAGTCAACCAAACTTCACCCATTAGTGTATTGTATCATAATCTAGTAATTACATGTGGAAATTTGGTTCTAGGACATTTGATTTGAGCGCAATCCTCAAACTTAGGTCAAAAAAGCCATTTAAGCCTTTTCACAGTGAGATCTATGCGATATGGCCGAGAAATGTAATTTTGATGTTAACTCCCAAACCGCTGCGCAGAAGTCAACCAAACTTCACCCATTAGTGTATTGTATCATAATCTAGTAATTACATGTGGAAATTTGGTTCTAGGACATTTGATTTGAGCGCAATCCTCAAACTTAGGTCAAAAAAGCCATTTAAGCCTTTTCACAGTGAGATCTATGCGATATGGCCGAGAAATGTAATTTTGATGTTAACTCCCAAACCGCTGCGCAGAAGTCAACCAAACTTCACCCAATAGTGTATTGCATCACAATCTAGTAGTTACATTTAAAAATTTTGTTCTAGGACATTTTGTTTGAACGCAATCATCAAACTTAATTAAAAAAGTCATTTAAGCCTTTTCACAGTGAGATCTATGCGATATGGCCGAGAAATGTAATTTTGATGTTAACTCCCAAACCGCTGCGCAGAAGTCAACCAAACTTCACCCATTAGTGTATTGTATCACAATCTAGTAGTTACATGTGGAAATTTGGTTATAGGACATTTGATTTGAGCGCAATCCTCAAACTTAGGTCAAAAAAGCCATTTAAGCCTTTTCACAGTGAGATCTATGCGATATGGCCGAGAAATGTAATTTTGATGTTAACTCCCAAACCGCTGCGCAGAAGTCAACCAAACTTCACCCAATAGTGTATTGTATCACAATCTAGTAGTTACATTTGAAAATTTTGTTCTAGGAAATTTTGTTTGAGCGCAATCATCAAACTTAATTAAAAAAGTCATTTAAGCCTTTTCACAGTGAGATCTATGCGATATGGCCGAGAAATGTAATTTTGATGTTAACTCCCAAACCGCTGCGCAGAAGTCAACCAAACTTCACCCATTAGTGTATTTTATCACAATCTAGTAGTTACATGTGGAAATTTGGTTCTAGGACATTTGATTTGAGCGCAATCCTCAAACTTAGGTCAAAAAAGCCATTTAAGCCTTTTCACAGTGAGATCTATGCGATATGGCCGAGAAATGTAATTTTGATGTTCACTCCCAAACCGCTGCGCAGAAGTCAACCAAACTTCACCCAATAGTGTATTGTATCACATTCTAGTAGTTACATTTGAAAATTTCGTTCTAGGACATTTGGTTTGAGCGCAATCCTCAAACTTAGGTCAAAAAAGCCATTTAAGCCTTTTCACAGTGAGATCTATGCGATATGGCCGAGAAATGTAATTTTGATGTTAACTCCCAAACCGCTGCGCAGAAGTCAACCAAACTTCACCCAATAGTGTATTGTATCACAATCTAGTAGTTACATTTGAAAATTTTGTTCTAGGAAATTTTGTTTGAGCGCAATCATCAAACTTAATTAAAAAAGTCATTTAAGCCTTTTCACAGTGAGATCTATGCGATATGGCCGAGAAATGTAATTTTGATGTTAACTCCCAAACCGCTGCGCAGAAGTCAACCAAACTTCACCCATTAGTGTATTTTATCACAATCTAGTAGTTACATGTGGAAATTTGGTTCTAGGACATTTGATTTGAGCGCAATCCTCAAACTTAGGTCAAAAAAGCCATTTAAGCCTTTTCACAGTGAGATCTATGCGATATGGCCGAGAAATGTAATTTTGATGTTAACTCCCAAACCGCTGCGCAGAAGTCAACCAAACTTCACCCAATAGTGTATTGTTACACATTCTAGTAGTTACATTTTAAAATTTCGTTCTAGGACATTTGGTTTGAGCGCAATCCTCAAACTTAGGTCAAAAAAGCCATTTAAGCCTTTTCACAGTGAGATCTATGCGATATGGCCGAGAAATGTAATTTTGATGTTAACTCCCAAACCGCTGCGCAGAAGTCAACCAAACTTCACCCAATAGTGTATTGTATCACAATCTAGTAGTTACATTTGAAAATTTTGTTCTAGGACATTTTGTTTGAACGCAATCATCAAACTTAATTAAAAAAGTCATTTAAGCCTTTTCACAGTGAGATCTATGCGATATGGCCGAGAAATGTAAATTTGATGTTAACTCCCAAACCGCTGCGCAGAAGTCAACCAAACTTCACCCAATAGTGTATTGTATCACAATCTAGTAGTTACATTTGAAAATTTTGTTCTAGGACATTTTGTTTGAGCGCAATCCTCAAACTTAGGTCAAAAAAGCCATTTAAGCCTTTTCACAGTGAGATCTATGCGATATGGCCGAGAAATGTAATTTTGATGTTAACTCCCAAACCGCTGCGCAGAAGTCAACCAAACTTCACCCAATAGTGTATTGTATCACAATCTAGTAGTTACATTTGAAAATTTTGTTCTAGGACATTTTGTTTGAACGCAATCATCAAACTTAATTAAAAAAGTCATTTAAGCCTTTTCACAGTGAGATCTATGCGATATGGCCGAGAAATGTAATTTTGATGTTAACTCCCAAACCGCTGCGCAGAAGTCAACCAAACTTCACCCAATAGTGTATTGTATCACAATCTAGTAGTTACATTTGAAAATTTTGTTCTAGGAAATTTTGTTTGAGCGCAATCATCAAACTTAATTAAAAAAGTCATTTAAGCCTTTTCACAGTGAGATCTATGCGATATGGCCGAGAAATGTAATTTTGATGTTAACTCCCAAACCGCTGCGCAGAAGTCAACCAAACTTCACCCATTAGTGTATTTTATCACAATCTAGTAGTTACATGTGGAAATTTGGTTCTAGGACATTTGATTTGAGCGCAATCCTCAAACTTAGGTCAAAAAAGCCATTTAAGCCTTTTCACAGTGAGATCTATGCGATATGGCCGAGAAATGTAATTTTGATGTTAACTCCCAAACCGCTGCGCAGAAGTCAACCAAACTTCACCCAATAGTGTATTGTATCACATTCTAGTAGTTACATTTGAAAATTTCGTTCTAGGACATTTGGTTTGAGCGCAATCCTCAAACTTAGGTCAAAAAAGCCATTTAAGCCTTTTCACAGTGAGATCTATGCGATATGGCCGAGAAATGTAATTTTGATGTTAACTCCCAAACCGCTGCGCAGAAGTCAACCAAACTTCACCCATTAGTGTATTGTATCATAATCTAGTAATTACATGTGGAAATTTGGTTCTAGGACATTTGATTTGAGCGCAATCCTCAAACTTAGGTCAAAAAAGCCATTTAAGCCTTTTCACAGTGAGATCTATGCGATATGGCCGAGAAATGTAATTTTGATGTTAACTCCCAAACCGCTGCGCAGAAGTCAACCAAACTTCACCCAATAGTGTATTGTATCACAATCTAGTAGTTACATTTGAAAATTTCGTTCTAGGACATTTGGTTTGAGCGAAATCCTCAAACTTAGGTCAAAAAAGCCATTTAAGCCTTTTCACAGTGAGATCTATGCGATATGGCCGAGAAATGTAATTTTGATGTTAACTCCCAAACCGCTGCGCAGAAGTCAACCAAACTTCACCCAATAGTGTATTGTATCACAATCTAGTAGTTACATTTGAAAATTTTGTTCTAGGACATTTTGTTTGAGCGCAATCCTCAAACTTAGGTCAAAAAAGCCATTTAAGCCTTTTCACAGTGAGATCTATGCGATATGGCCGAGAAATGTAATTTTGATGTTAACTCCCAAACCGCTGCGCAGAAGTCAACCAAACTTCACCCAATAGTGTATTGTATCACAATCTAGTAGTTACATTTGAAAATTTTGTTCTAGGAAATTTTGTTTGAGCGCAATCATCAAACTTAATTAAAAAAGTCATTTAAGCCTTTTCACAGTGAGATCTATGCGATATGGCCGAGAAATGTAATTTTGATGTTAACTCCCAAACCGCTGCGCAGAAGTCAACCAAACTTCACCCATTAGTGTATTGTATCATAATCTAGTAATTACATGTGGAAATTTGGTTCTAGGACATTTGATTTGAGCGCAATCCTCAAACTTAGGTCAAAAAAGCCATTTAAGCCTTTTCACAGTGAGATCTATGCGATATGGCCGAGAAATGTAATTTTGATGTTAACTCCCAAACCGCTGCGCAGAAGTCAACCAAACTTCACCCAATAGTGTATTGTATCACAATCTAGTAGTTACATTTAAAAATTTTGTTCTAGGACATTTTGTTTGAACGCAATCATCAAACTTAATTAAAAAAGTCATTTAAGCCTTTTCACAGTGAGATCTATGCGATATGGCCGAGAAATGTAATTTTGATGTTAACTCCCAAACCGCTGCGCAGAAGTCAACCAAACTTCACCCATTAGTGTATTGTATCACAATCTAGTAGTTACATGTGGAAATTTGGTTATAGGACATTTGATTTGAGCGCAATCCTCAAACTTAGGTCAAAAAAGCCATTTAAGCCTTTTCACAGTGAGATCTATGCGATATGGCCGAGAAATGTAATTTTGATGTTAACTCCCAAACCGCTGCGCAGAAGTCAACCAAACTTCACCCAATAGTGTATTGTATCACAATCTAGTAGTTACATTTGAAAATTTTGTTCTAGGAAATTTTGTTTGAGCGCAATCATCAAACTTAATTAAAAAAGTCATTTAAGCCTTTTCACAGTGAGATCTATGCGATATGGCCGAGAAATGTAATTTTGATGTTAACTCCCAAACCGCTGCGCAGAAGTCAACCAAACTTCACCCATTAGTGTATTTTATCACAATCTAGTAGTTACATGTGGAAATTTGGTTCTAGGACATTTGATTTGAGCGCAATCCTCAAACTTAGGTCAAAAAAGCCATTTAAGCCTTTTCACAGTGAGATCTATGCGATATGGCCGAGAAATGTAATTTTGATGTTCACTCCCAAACCGCTGCGCAGAAGTCAACCAAACTTCACCCAATAGTGTATTGTATCACATTCTAGTAGTTACATTTGAAAATTTCGTTCTAGGACATTTGGTTTGAGCGCAATCCTCAAACTTAGGTCAAAAAAGCCATTTAAGCCTTTTCACAGTGAGATCTATGCGATATGGCCGAGAAATGTAATTTTGATGTTAACTCCCAAACCGCTGCGCAGAAGTCAACCAAACTTCACCCAATAGTGTATTGTATCACAATCTAGTAGTTACATTTGAAAATTTTGTTCTAGGACATTTTGTTTGAGCGCAATCCTCAAACTTAGGTCAAAAAAGCCATTTAAGCCTTTTCACAGTGAGATCTATGCGATATGGCCGAGAAATGTAATTTTGATGTTAACTCCCAAACCGCTGCGCAGAAGTCAACCAAACTTCACCCAATAGTGTATTGTATCACAATCTAGTAGTTACATTTGAAAATTTTGTTCTAGGAAATTTTGTTTGAGCGCAATCATCAAACTTAATTAAAAAAGTCATTTAAGCCTTTTCACAGTGAGATCTATGCGATATGGCCGAGAAATGTAATTTTGATGTTAACTCCCAAACCGCTGCGCAGAAGTCAACCAAACTTCACCCATTAGTGTATTGTATCATAATCTAGTAATTACATGTGGAAATTTGGTTCTAGGACATTTGATTTGAGCGCAATCCTCAAACTTAGGTCAAAAAAGCCATTTAAGCCTTTTCACAGTGAGATCTATGCGATATGGCCGAGAAATGTAATTTTGATGTTAACTCCCAAACCGCTGCGCAGAAGTCAACCAAACTTCACCCAATAGTGTATTGTATCACAATCTAGTAGTTACATTTAAAAATTTTGTTCTAGGACATTTTGTTTGAACGCAATCATCAAACTTAATTAAAAAAGTCATTTAAGCCTTTTCACAGTGAGATCTATGCGATATGGCCGAGAAATGTAATTTTGATGTTAACTCCCAAACCGCTGCGCAGAAGTCAACCAAACTTCACCCATTAGTGTATTGTATCACAATCTAGTAGTTACATGTGGAAATTTGGTTATAGGACATTTGATTTGAGCGCAATCCTCAAACTTAGGTCAAAAAAGCCATTTAAGCCTTTTCACAGTGAGATCTATGCGATATGGCCGAGAAATGTAATTTTGATGTTAACTCCCAAACCGCTGCGCAGAAGTCAACCAAACTTCACCCAATAGTGTATTGTATCACAATCTAGTAGTTACATTTGAAAATTTTGTTCTAGGAAATTTTGTTTGAGCGCAATCATCAAACTTAATTAAAAAAGTCATTTAAGCCTTTTCACAGTGAGATCTATGCGATATGGCCGAGAAATGTAATTTTGATGTTAACTCCCAAACCGCTGCGCAGAAGTCAACCAAACTTCACCCATTAGTGTATTTTATCACAATCTAGTAGTTACATGTGGAAATTTGGTTCTAGGACATTTGATTTGAGCGCAATCCTCAAACTTAGGTCAAAAAAGCCATTTAAGCCTTTTCACAGTGAGATCTATGCGATATGGCCGAGAAATGTAATTTTGATGTTAACTCCCAAACCGCTGCGCAGAAGTCAACCAAACTTCACCCAATAGTGTATTGTATCACAATCTAGTAGTTACATTTGAAAATTTTGTTCTAGGAAATTTTGTTTGAGCGCAATCATCAAACTTAATTAAAAAAGTCATTTAAGCCTTTTCACAGTGAGATCTATGCGATATGGCCGAGAAATGTAATTTTGATGTTAACTCCCAAACCGCTGCGCAGAAGTCAACCAAACTTCACCCATTAGTGTATTGTATCACAATCTAGTAGTTACATTTGAAAATTTCGTTCTAGGACATTTGGTTTGAGCGAAATCCTCAAACTTAGGTCAAAAAAGCCATTTAAGCCTTTTCACAGTGAGATCTATGCGATATGGCCGAGAAATGTAATTTTGATGTTAACTCCCAAACCGCTGCGCAGAAGTCAACCAAACTTCACCCAATAGTGTATTGTATCACAATCTAGTAGTTACATTTGAAAATTTTGTTCTAGGACATTTTGTTTGAGCGCAATCCTCAAACTTAGGTCAAAAAAGCCATTTAAGCCTTTTCACAGTGAGATCTATGCGATATGGCCGAGAAATGTAATTTTGATGTTAACTCCCAAACCGCTGCGCAGAAGTCAACCAAACTTCACCCAATAGTGTATTGTATCACAATCTAGTAGTTACATTTGAAAATTTTGTTCTAGGAAATTTTGTTTGAGCGCAATCATCAAACTTAATTAAAAAAGTCATTTAAGCCTTTTCACAGTGAGATCTATGCGATATGGCCGAGAAATGTAATTTTGATGTTAACTCCCAAACCGCTGCGCAGAAGTCAACCAAACTTCACCCATTAGTGTATTGTATCATAATCTAGTAATTACATGTGGAAATTTGGTTCTAGGACATTTGATTTGAGCGCAATCCTCAAACTTAGGTCAAAAAAGCCATTTAAGCCTTTTCACAGTGAGATCTATGCGATATGGCCGAGAAATGTAATTTTGATGTTAACTCCCAAACCGCTGCGCAGAAGTCAACCAAACTTCACCCAATAGTGTATTGTATCACAATCTAGTAGTTACATTTAAAAATTTTGTTCTAGGACATTTTGTTTGAACGCAATCATCAAACTTAATTAAAAAAGTCATTTAAGCCTTTTCACAGTGAGATCTATGCGATATGGCCGAGAAATGTAATTTTGATGTTAACTCCCAAACCGCTGCGCAGAAGTCAACCAAACTTCACCCATTAGTGTATTGTATCACAATCTAGTAGTTACATGTGGAAATTTGGTTATAGGACATTTGATTTGAGCGCAATCCTCAAACTTAGGTCAAAAAAGCCATTTAAGCCTTTTCACAGTGAGATCTATGCGATATGGCCGAGAAATGTAATTTTGATGTTAACTCCCAAACCGCTGCGCAGAAGTCAACCAAACTTCACCCAATAGTGTATTGTATCACAATCTAGTAGTTACATTTGAAAATTTTGTTCTAGGAAATTTTGTTTGAGCGCAATCATCAAACTTAATTAAAAAAGTCATTTAAGCCTTTTCACAGTGAGATCTATGCGATATGGCCGAGAAATGTAATTTTGATGTTAACTCCCAAACCGCTGCGCAGAAGTCAACCAAACTTCACCCATTAGTGTATTTTATCACAATCTAGTAGTTACATGTGGAAATTTGGTTCTAGGACATTTGATTTGAGCGCAATCCTCAAACTTAGGTCAAAAAAGCCATTTAAGCCTTTTCACAGTGAGATCTATGCGATATGGCCGAGAAATGTAATTTTGATGTTCACTCCCAAACCGCTGCGCAGAAGTCAACCAAACTTCACCCAATAGTGTATTGTATCACATTCTAGTAGTTACATTTGAAAATTTCGTTCTAGGACATTTGGTTTGAGCGCAATCCTCAAACTTAGGTCAAAAAAGCCATTTAAGCCTTTTCACAGTGAGATCTATGCGATATGGCCGAGAAATGTAATTTTGATGTTAACTCCCAAACCGCTGCGCAGAAGTCAACCAAACTTCACCCAATAGTGTATTGTATCACAATCTAGTAGTTACATTTGAAAATTTTGTTCTAGGACATTTTGTTTGAGCGCAATCCTCAAACTTAGGTCAAAAAAGCCATTTAAGCCTTTTCACAGTGAGATCTATGCGATATGGCCGAGAAATGTAATTTTGATGTTAACTCCCAAACCGCTGCGCAGAAGTCAACCAAACTTCACCCAATAGTGTATTGTATCACAATCTAGTAGTTACATTTGAAAATTTTGTTCTAGGAAATTTTGTTTGAGCGCAATCATCAAACTTAATTAAAAAAGTCATTTAAGCCTTTTCACAGTGAGATCTATGCGATATGGCCGAGAAATGTAATTTTGATGTTAACTCCCAAACCGCTGCGCAGAAGTCAACCAAACTTCACCCATTAGTGTATTGTATCATAATCTAGTAATTACATGTGGAAATTTGGTTCTAGGACATTTGATTTGAGCGCAATCCTCAAACTTAGGTCAAAAAAGCCATTTAAGCCTTTTCACAGTGAGATCTATGCGATATGGCCGAGAAATGTAATTTTGATGTTAACTCCCAAACCGCTGCGCAGAAGTCAACCAAACTTCACCCAATAGTGTATTGTATCACAATCTAGTAGTTACATTTAAAAATTTTGTTCTAGGACATTTTGTTTGAACGCAATCATCAAACTTAATTAAAAAAGTCATTTAAGCCTTTTCACAGTGAGATCTATGCGATATGGCCGAGAAATGTAATTTTGATGTTAACTCCCAAACCGCTGCGCAGAAGTCAACCAAACTTCACCCATTAGTGTATTGTATCACAATCTAGTAGTTACATGTGGAAATTTGGTTATAGGACATTTGATTTGAGCGCAATCCTCAAACTTAGGTCAAAAAAGCCATTTAAGCCTTTTCACAGTGAGATCTATGCGATATGGCCGAGAAATGTAATTTTGATGTTAACTCCCAAACCGCTGCGCAGAAGTCAACCAAACTTCACCCAATAGTGTATTGTATCACAATCTAGTAGTTACATTTGAAAATTTTGTTCTAGGAAATTTTGTTTGAGCGCAATCATCAAACTTAATTAAAAAAGTCATTTAAGCCTTTTCACAGTGAGATCTATGCGATATGGCCGAGAAATGTAATTTTGATGTTAACTCCCAAACCGCTGCGCAGAAGTCAACCAAACTTCACCCATTAGTGTATTTTATCACAATCTAGTAGTTACATGTGGAAATTTGGTTCTAGGACATTTGATTTGAGCGCAATCCTCAAACTTAGGTCAAAAAAGCCATTTAAGCCTTTTCACAGTGAGATCTATGCGATATGGCCGAGAAATGTAATTTTGATGTTAACTCCCAAACCGCTGCGCAGAAGTCAACCAAACTTCACCCAATAGTGTATTGTATCACAATCTAGTAGTTACATTTGAAAATTTTGTTCTAGGAAATTTTGTTTGAGCGCAATCATCAAACTTAATTAAAAAAGTCATTTAAGCCTTTTCACAGTGAGATCTATGCGATATGGCCGAGAAATGTAATTTTGATGTTAACTCCCAAACCGCTGCGCAGAAGTCAACCAAACTTCACCCATTAGTGTATTTTATCACAATCTAGTAGTTACATGTGGAAATTTGGTTCTAGGACATTTGATTTGAGCGCAATCCTCAAACTTAGGTCAAAAAAGCCATTTAAGCCTTTTCACAGTGAGATCTATGCGATATGGCCGAGAAATGTAATTTTGATGTTCACTCCCAAACCGCTGCGCAGAAGTCAACCAAACTTCACCCAATAGTGTATTGTATCACATTCTAGTAGTTACATTTGAAAATTTCGTTCTAGGATATTTGGTTTGAGCGCAATCCTCAAACTTAGGTCAAAAAAGCCATTTAAGCCTTTTCACAGTGAGATCTATGCGATATGGCCGAGAAATGTAATTTTGATGTTAACTCCCAAACCGCTGCGCAGAAGTCAACCAAACTTCACCCAATAGTGTATTGTATCACAATCTAGTAGTTACATTTGAAAATTTTGTTCTAGGAAATTTTGTTTGAGCGCAATCATCAAACTTAATTAAAAAAGTCATTTAAGCCTTTTCACAGTGAGATCTATGCGATATGGCCGAGAAATGTAATTTTGATGTTAACTCCCAAACCGCTGCGCAGAAGTCAACCAAACTTCACCCAATAGTGTATTGTATCACAATCTAGTAGTTACATTTGAAAATTTTGTTCTAGGAAATTTTGTTTGAGCGCAATCATCAAACTTAATTAAAAAAGTCATTTAAGCCTTTTCACAGTGAGATCTATGCGATATGGCCGAGAAATGTAATTTTGATGTTAACTCCCAAACCGCTGCGCAGAAGTCAACCAAACTTCACCCATTAGTGTATTGTATCATAATCTAGTAATTACATGTGGAAATTTGGTTCTAGGACATTTGATTTGAGCGCAATCCTCAAACTTAGGTCAAAAAAGCCATTTAAGCCTTTTCACAGTGAGATCTATGCGATATGGCCGAGAAATGTAATTTTGATGTTAACTCCCAAACCGCTGCGCAGAAGTCAACCAAACTTCACCCAATAGTGTATTGTATCACAATCTAGTAGTTACATTTAAAAATTTTGTTCTAGGACATTTTGTTTGAACGCAATCATCAAACTTAATTAAAAAAGTCATTTAAGCCTTTTCACAGTGAGATCTATGCGATATGGCCGAGAAATGTAATTTTGATGTTAACTCCCAAACCGCTGCGCAGAAGTCAACCAAACTTCACCCATTAGTGTATTGTATCACAATCTAGTAGTTACATGTGGAAATTTGGTTATAGGACATTTGATTTGAGCGCAATCCTCAAACTTAGGTCAAAAAAGCCATTTAAGCCTTTTCACAGTGAGATCTATGCGATATGGCCGAGAAATGTAATTTTGATGTTAACTCCCAAACCGCTGCGCAGAAGTCAACCAAACTTCACCCAATAGTGTATTGTATCACAATCTAGTAGTTACATTTGAAAATTTTGTTCTAGGAAATTTTGTTTGAGCGCAATCATCAAACTTAATTAAAAAAGTCATTTAAGCCTTTTCACAGTGAGATCTATGCGATATGGCCGAGAAATGTAATTTTGATGTTAACTCCCAAACCGCTGCGCAGAAGTCAACCAAACTTCACCCAATAGTGTATTGTATCACAATCTAGTAGTTACATTTGAAAATTTTGTTCTAGGAAATTTTGTTTGAGCGCAATCATCAAACTTAATTAAAAAAGTCATTTAAGCCTTTTCACAGTGAGATCTATGCGATATGGCCGAGAAATGTAATTTTGATGTTAACTCCCAAACCGCTGCGCAGAAGTCAACCAAACTTCACCCAATAGTGTATTGTATCACAATCTAGTAGTTACATTTGAAAATTTTGTTCTAGGAAATTTTGTTTGAGCGCAATCATCAAACTTAATTAAAAAAGTCATTTAAGCCTTTTCACAGTGAGATCTATGCGATATGGCCGAGAAATGTAATTTTGATGTTAACTCCCAAACCGCTGCGCAGAAGTCAACCAAACTTCACCCATTAGTGTATTGTATCATAATCTAGTAATTACATGTGGAAATTTGGTTCTAGGACATTTGATTTGAGCGCAATCCTCAAACTTAGGTCAAAAAAGCCATTTAAGCCTTTTCACAGTGAGATCTATGCGATATGGCCGAGAAATGTAATTTTGATGTTAACTCCCAAACCGCTGCGCAGAAGTCAACCAAACTTCACCCAATAGTGTATTGTATCACAATCTAGTAGTTACATTTAAAAATTTTGTTCTAGGACATTTTGTTTGAACGCAATCATCAAACTTAATTAAAAAAGTCATTTAAGCCTTTTCACAGTGAGATCTATGCGATATGGCCGAGAAATGTAATTTTGATGTTAACTCCCAAACCGCTGCGCAGAAGTCAACCAAACTTCACCCATTAGTGTATTGTATCACAATCTAGTAGTTACATGTGGAAATTTGGTTATAGGACATTTGATTTGAGCGCAATCCTCAAACTTAGGTCAAAAAAGCCATTTAAGCCTTTTCACAGTGAGATCTATGCGATATGGCCGAGAAATGTAATTTTGATGTTAACTCCCAAACCGCTGCGCAGAAGTCAACCAAACTTCACCCAATAGTGTATTGTATCACAATCTAGTAGTTACATTTGAAAATTTTGTTCTAGGAAATTTTGTTTGAGCGCAATCATCAAACTTAATTAAAAAAGTCATTTAAGCCTTTTCACAGTGAGATCTATGCGATATGGCCGAGAAATGTAATTTTGATGTTAACTCCCAAACCGCTGCGCAGAAGTCAACCAAACTTCACCCATTAGTGTATTTTATCACAATCTAGTAGTTACATGTGGAAATTTGGTTCTAGGACATTTGATTTGAGCGCAATCCTCAAACTTAGGTCAAAAAAGCCATTTAAGCCTTTTCACAGTGAGATCTATGCGATATGGCCGAGAAATGTAATTTTGATGTTCACTCCCAAACCGCTGCGCAGAAGTCAACCAAACTTCACCCAATAGTGTATTGTATCACATTCTAGTAGTTACATTTGAAAATTTCGTTCTAGGACATTTGGTTTGAGCGCAATCCTCAAACTTAGGTCAAAAAAGCCATTTAAGCCTTTTCACAGTGAGATCTATGCGATATGGCCGAGAAATGTAATTTTGATGTTAACTCCCAAACCGCTGCGCAGAAGTCAACCAAACTTCACCCAATAGTGTATTGTATCACATTCTAGTAGTTACATTTGAAAATTTCGTTCTAGGACATTTGGTTTGAGCGCAATTATTAAACTTAGGTCAAAAAAGCCATTTAAGCCTTTTCACAGTGAGATCTATGCGATATGGCCGAGAAATGTAATTTTGATGTTAACTCCCAAACCGCTGCGCAGAAGTAAACCAAACTTCACCCATTAGTGTATTGTATCACAATCTAGTAGTTACATGTGGAAATTTGGTTCTAGGACATTTGATTTTAGCGCAATCCTCAAACTTAGGTCAAAAAAGCCATTTAAGCCTTTTCACAGTGAGATCTATGCGATATGGCCGAGAAATGTAATTTTGATGTTAACTCCCAAACCGCTGCGCAGAAGTCAACCAAACTTCACCCATTAGTGTATTGTATCACAATCTACTAGTTACATTTGAAAATTTTGTTCTAGGAAATTTTGTTTGAGCGCAATCATCAAACTTAATTAAAAAAGTCATTTAAGCCTTTTCACAGTGAGATCTATGCGATATGGCCGAGAAATGTAATTTTGATGTTAACTCCCAAACCGCTGCGCAAAAGTCAACCAAACTTCACCCATTAGTGTATTGTATCACAATCTAGTAGTTACATGTGGAAATTTGGTTCTAGGACATTTGATTTGAGCGCAATCCTCAAACTTAGGTCAAAAAAGCCATTTAAGCCTTTTCACAGTGAGATTTATGCGATATGGCCGAGAAATGTAATTTTGATGTTAACTCCCAAACCGCTGCGCAGAAGTCAACCAAACTTCACCCAATAGTGTATTGTATCACAATCTAGTAGTTACATTTGAAAATTTTGTTCTAGGAAATTTTGTTTGAGCGCAATCATCAAACTTAATTAAAAAAGTCATTTAAGCCTTTTCACAGTGAGATCTATGCGATATGGCCGAGAAATGTAATTTTGATGTTAACTCCCAAACCGCTGCGCAGAAGTCAACCAAACTTCACCCATTAGTGTATTTTATCACAATCTAGTAGTTACATGTGGAAATTTGGTTCTAGGACATTTGATTTGAGCGCAATCCTCAAACTTAGGTCAAAAAAGCCATTTAAGTCTTTTCACAGTGAGATCTATGCGATATGGCCGAGAAATGTAATTTTGATGTTAACTCCCAAACCGCTGCGCAGAAGTCAACCAAACTTCACCCAATAGTGTATTGTATCACATTCTAGTAGTTACATTTGAAAATTTCGTTCTAGGACATTTGGTTTGAGCGCAATCCTCAAACTTAGGTCAAAAAAGCCATTTAAGCCTTTTCACGTGAGATCTATGCGATATGGCCGAGAAATGTAATTTTGATGTTAACTCCCAAACCGCTGCGCAGAAGTCAACCAAACTTCACCCAATAGTGTATTGTATCACAATCTAGTAGTTACATTTGAAAATTTTGTTCTAGGACATTTTGTTTGAACGCAATCATCAAACTTAATTAAAAAAGTCATTTAAGCCTTTTCACAGTGAGATCTATGCGATATGGCCGAGAAATGTAATTTTGATGTTAACTCCCAAACCGCTGCGCAGAAGTCAACCAAACTTCACCCATTAGTGTATTTTATCACAATCTAGTAGTTACATGTGGAAATTTGGTTCTAGGACATTTGATTTGAGCGCAATCCTCAAACTTAGGTCAAAAAAGCCATTTAAGCCTTTTCACAGTGAGATCTATGCGATATGGCCGAGAAATGTAATTTTGATGTTAACTCCCAAACCGCTGCGCAGAAGTCAACCAAACTTCACCCAATAGTGTATTGTATCACAATCTAGTAGTTACATTTGAAAATTTTGTTCTAGGACATTTTGTTTGAACGCATTCATCAAACTTAATTAAAAAAGTCATTTAAGCCTTTTCACAGTGAGATCTATGCGATATGGCCGAGAAATGTAATTTTGATGTTAACTCCCAAACCGCTGCGCAGAAGTCAACCAAACTTCACCCATTAGTGTATTTTATCACAATCTAGTAGTTACATGTGGAAATTTGGTTCTAGGACATTTGATTTGAGCGCAATCCTCAAACTTAGGTCAAAAAAGCCATTTAAGCCTTTTCACAGTGAGATCTATGCGATATGGCCGAGAAATGTAATTTTGATGTTAACTCCCAAACCGCTGCGCAGAAGTCAACCAAACTTCACCCAATAGTGTATTGTATCACAATCTAGTAGTTACATTTGAAAATTTTGTTCTAGGAAATTTTGTTTGAGCGCAATCATCAAACTTAATTAAAAAAGTCATTTAAGCCTTTTCACAGTGAGATCTATGCGATATGGCCGAGAAATGTAATTTTGATGTTAACTCCCAAACCGCTGCGCAGAAGTCAACCAAACTTCACCCATTAGTGTATTTTATCACAATCTAGTAGTTACATGTGGAAATTTGGTTCTAGGACATTTGATTTGAGCGCAATCCTCAAATTTAGGTCAAAAAAGCCATTTAAGCCTTTTCACAGTGAGATCTATGCGATATGGCCGAGAAATGTAATTTTGATGTTAACTCCCAAACCGCTGCGCAGAAGTCAACCAAACTTCACCCAATAGTGTATTGTATCACATTCTAGTAGTTACATTTGAAAATTTCGTTCTAGGACATTTGGTTTGAGCGCAATCCTCAAACTTAGGTCAAAAAAGCCATTTAAGCCTTTTCACAGTGAGATCTATGCGATATGGCCGAGAAATGTAATTTTGATGTTAACTCCCAAACCGCTGCGCAGAAGTCAACCAAACTTCACCCAATAGTGTATTGTATCACAATCTAGTAGTTACATTTGAAAATTTTGTTCTAGGACATTTTGTTTGAGCGCAATCCTCAAACTTAGGTCAAAAAAGCCATTTAAGCCTTTTCACAGTGAGATCTATGCGATATGGCCGAGAAATGTAATTTTGATGTTAACTCCCAAACCGCTGCGCAGAAGTCAACCAAACTTCACCCAATAGTGTATTGTATCACAATCTAGTAGTTACATTTTAAAATTTCGTTCAAGGACATTTGGTTTGAGCGCAATTATTAAACTTAGGTCAAAAAAGCCATTTAAGCCTTTTCACAGTGAGATCTATGCGATATGGCCGAGAAATGTAATTTTGATGTTAACTCCCAAACCGCTGCGCAGAAGTAAACCAAACTTCACCCATTAGTGTATTGTATCACAATCTAGTAGTTACATGTGGAAATTTGGTTCTAGGACATTTGATTTGAGCGCAATCCTCAAACTTAGGTCAAAAAAGCCATTTAAGCCTTTTCACAGTGAGATCTATGCGATATGGCCGAGAAATGTAATTTTGATGTTAACTCCCAAACCGCTGCGCAGAAGTCAACCAAACTTCACCCAATAGTGTATTGTATCACAATCTAGTAGTTACATTTTAAAATTTCGTTCAAGGACATTTGGTTTGAGCGCAATTATTAAACTTAGGTCAAAAAAGCCATTTAAGCCTTTTCACAGTGAGATCTATGCGATATGGCCGAGAAATGTAATTTTGATGTTAACTCCCAAACCGCTGCGCAGAAGTAAACCAAACTTCACCCATTAGTGTATTGTATCACAATCTAGTAGTTACATGTGGAAATTTGGTTCTAGGACATTTGATTTGAGCGCAATCCTCAAACTTAGGTCAAAAAAGCCATTTAAGCCTTTTCACAGTGAGATCTATGCGATATGGCCGAGAAATGTAATTTTGATGTTAACTCCCAAACCGCTGCGCAGAAGTCAACAAAACTTCACCCAATAGTGTATTGTATCACATTCTAGTAGTTACATTTTAAAATTTCGTTCAAGGACATTTGGTTTGAGCGCAATTATTAAACGTAGGTCAAAAAAGCCATTTAAGCCTTTTCACAGTGAGATCTATGCGATATGGCCGAGAAATGTAATTTTGATGTTAACTCCCAAACCGCTGCGCAGAAGTAAACCAAACTTCACCCATTAGTGTATTGTATCACAATCTAGTAGTTACATGTGGAAATTTGGTTCTAGGACATTTGATTTGAGCGCAATCCTCAAACTTAGGTCAAAAAAGCCATTTAAGCCTTTTCACAGTGAGATCTATGCGATATGGCCGAGAAATGTAATTTTGATGTTAACTCCCAAACCGCTGCGCAGAAGTCAACCAAACTTCACCCAATTGTGTATTGTATCACATTCTAGTAGTTACATTTGAAAATTTCGTTCTAGGACATTTGGTTTGAGCGCAATTATTAAACTTAGGTCAAAAAAGCCATTTAAGCCTTTTCACAGTGAGATCTATGCGATATGGCCGAGAAATGTAATTTTGATGTTAACTCCCAAACCGCTGCGCAGAAGTAAACCAAACTTCACCCATTAGTGTATTGTATCACAATCTAGTAGTTACATGTGGAAATTTGGTTCTAGGACATTTGATTTTAGCGCAATCCTCAAACTTAGGTCAAAAAAGCCATTTAAGCCTTTTCACAGTGAGATCTATGCGATATGGCCGAGAAATGTAATTTTGATGTTAACTCCCAAACCGCTGCGCAGAAGTCAACCAAACTTCACCCAATAGTGTATTGTATCACAATCTACTAGTTACATTTGAAAATTTTGTTCTAGGAAATTTTGTTTGAGCGCAATCATCAAACTTAATTAAAAAAGTCATTTAAGCCTTTTCACAGTGAGATCTATGCGATATGGCCGAGAAATGTAATTTTGATGTTAACTCCCAAACCGCTGCGCAAAAGTCAACCAAACTTCACCCATTAGTGTATTGTATCACAATCTAGTAGTTACATGTGGAAATTTGGTTCTAGGACATTTGATTTGAGCGCAATCCTCAAACTTAGGTCAAAAAAGCCATTTAAGCCTTTTCACAGTGAGATCTATGCGATATGGCCGAGAAATGTAATTTTGATGTTAACTCCCAAACCGCTGCGCAGAAGTCAACCAAACTTCACCCAATAGTGTATTGTATCACAATCTAGTAGTTACATTTGAAAATTTTGTTCTAGGAAATTTTGTTTGAGCGCAATCATCAAACTTAATTAAAAAAGTCATTTAAGCCTTTTCACAGTGAGATCTATGCGATATGGCCGAGAAATGTAATTTTGATGTTAACTCCCAAACCGCTGCGCAGAAGTCAACCAAACTTCACCCATTAGTGTATTTTATCACAATCTAGTAGTTACATGTGGAAATTTGGTTCTAGGACATTTGATTTGAGCGCAATCCTCAAACTTAGGTCAAAAAAGCCATTTAAGCCTTTTCACAGTGAGATCTATGCGATATGGCCGAGAAATGTAATTTTGATGTTAACTCCCAAACCGCTGCGCAGAAGTCAACCAAACTTCACCCAATAGTGTATTGTATCACATTCTAGTAGTTACATTTGAAAATTTCGTTCTAGGACATTTGGTTTGAGCGCAATCCTCAAACTTAGGTCAAAAAAGCCATTTAAGCCTTTTCACAGTGAGATCTATGCGATATGGCCGAGAAATGTAATTTTGATGTTAACTCCCAAACCGCTGCGCAGAAGTCAACCAAACTTCACCCAATAGTGTATTGTATCACAATCTAGTAGTTACATTTGAAAATTTTGTTCTAGGACATTTTGTTTGAACGCAATCATCAAACTTAATTAAAAAAGTCATTTAAGCCTTTTCACAGTGAGATCTATGCGATATGGCCGAGAAATGTAATTTTGATGTTAACTCCCAAACCGCTGCGCAGAAGTCAACCAAACTTCACCCAATAGTGTATTGTATCACATTCTAGTAGTTACATTTGAAAATTTCGTTCTAGGACATTTGGTTTGAGCGCAATCCTCAAACTTAGGTCAAAAAAGCCATTTAAGCCTTTTCACAGTGAGATCTATGCGATATGGCCGAGAAATGTAATTTTGATGTTAACTCCCAAACCGCTGCGCAGAAGTCAACCAAACTTCACCCAATAGTGTATTGTATCACAATCTAGTAGTTACATTTGAAAATTTTGTTCTAGGACATTTTGTTTGAACGCAATCATCAAACTTAATTAAAAAAGTCATTTAAGCCTTTTCACAGTGAGATCTATGCGATATGGCCGAGAAATGTAATTTTGATGTTAACTCCCAAACCGCTGCGCAGAAGTCAACCAAACTTCACCCATTAGTGTATTTTATCACAATCTAGTAGTTACATGTGGAAATTTGGTTCTAGGACATTTGATTTGAGCGCAATCCTCAAACTTAGGTCAAAAAAGCCATTTAAGCCTTTTCACAGTGAGATCTATGCGATATGGCCGAGAAATGTAATTTTGATGTTAACTCCCAAACCGCTGCGCAGAAGTCAACCAAACTTCACCCAATAGTGTATTGTATCACAATCTAGTAGTTACATTTGAAAATTTTGTTCTAGGACATTTTGTTTGAACGCAATCATCAAACTTAATTAAAAAAGCCATTTAAGCCTTTTCACAGTGAGATCTATGCGATATGGCCGAGAAATGTAATTTTGATGTTAACTCCCAAACCGCTGCGCAGAAGTAAACCAAACTTCACCCATTAGTGTATTGTATCACAATCTAGTAGTTACATGTGGAAATTTGGTTCTAGGACATTTGATTTTAGCGCAATCCTCAAACTTAGGTCAAAAAAGCCATTTAAGCCTTTTCACAGTGAGATCTATGCGATATGGCCGAGAAATGTAATTTTGATGTTAACTCCCAAACCGCTGCGCAGAAGTCAACCAAACTTCACCCATTAGTGTATTGTATCACAATCTACTAGTTACATTTGAAAATTTTGTTCTAGGAAATTTTGTTTGAGCGCAATCATCAAACTTAATTAAAAAAGTCATTTAAGCCTTTTCACAGTGAGATCTATGCGATATGGCCGAGAAATGTAATTTTGATGTTAACTCCCAAACCGCTGCGCAAAAGTCAACCAAACTTCACCCATTAGTGTATTGTATCACAATCTAGTAGTTACATGTGGAAATTTGGTTCTAGGACATTTGATTTGAGCGCAATCCTCAAACTTAGGTCAAAAAAGCCATTTAAGCCTTTTCACAGTGAGATCTATGCGATATGGCCGAGAAATGTAATTTTGATGTTAACTCCCAAACCGCTGCGCAGAAGTCAACCAAACTTCACCCAATAGTGTATTGTATCACAATCTAGTAGTTACATTTGAAAATTTTGTTCTAGGAAATTTTGTTTGAGCGCAATCATCAAACTTAATTAAAAAAGTCATTTAAGCCTTTTCACAGTGAGATCTATGCGATATGGCCGAGAAATGTAATTTTGATGTTAACTCCCAAACCGCTGCGCAGAAGTCAACCAAACTTCACCCATTAGTGTATTTTATCACAATCTAGTAGTTACATGTGGAAATTTGGTTCTAGGACATTTGATTTGAGCGCAATCCTCAAACTTAGGTCAAAAAAGCCATTTAAGTCTTTTCACAGTGAGATCTATGCGATATGGCCGAGAAATGTAATTTTGATGTTAACTCCCAAACCGCTGCGCAGAAGTCAACCAAACTTCACCCAATAGTGTATTGTATCACATTCTAGTAGTTACATTTGAAAATTTCGTTCTAGGACATTTGGTTTGAGCGCAATCCTCAAACTTAGGTCAAAAAAGCCATTTAAGCCTTTTCACAGTGAGATCTATGCGATATGGCCGAGAAATGTAATTTTGATGTTAACTCCCAAACCGCTGCGCAGAAGTCAACCAAACTTCACCCAATAGTGTATTGTATCACAATCTAGTAGTTACATTTGAAAATTTTGTTCTAGGACATTTTGTTTGAACGCAATCATCAAACTTAATTAAAAAAGTCATTTAAGCCTTTTCACAGTGAGATCTATGCGATATGGCCGAGAAATGTAATTTTGATGTTAACTCCCAAACCGCTGCGCAGAAGTCAACCAAACTTCACCCATTAGTGTATTTTATCACAATCTAGTAGTTACATGTGGAAATTTGGTTCTAGGACATTTGATTTGAGCGCAATCCTCAAACTTAGGTCAAAAAAGCCATTTAAGCCTTTTCACAGTGAGATCTATGCGATATGGCCGAGAAATGTAATTTTGATGTTAACTCCCAAACCGCTGCGCAGAAGTCAACCAAACTTCACCCAATAGTGTATTGTATCACAATCTAGTAGTTACATTTGAAAATTTTGTTCTAGGACATTTTGTTTGAACGCATTCATCAAACTTAATTAAAAAAGTCATTTAAGCCTTTTCACAGTGAGATCTATGCGATATGGCCGAGAAATGTAATTTTGATGTTAACTCCCAAACCGCTGCGCAGAAGTCAACCAAACTTCACCCATTAGTGTATTTTATCACAATCTAGTAGTTACATGTGGAAATTTGGTTCTAGGACATTTGATTTGAGCGCAATCCTCAAACTTAGGTCAAAAAAGCCATTTAAGCCTTTTCACAGTGAGATCTATGCGATATGGCCGAGAAATGTAATTTTGATGTTAACTCCCAAACCGCTGCGCAGAAGTCAACCAAACTTCACCCAATAGTGTATTGTATCACAATCTAGTAGTTACATTTGAAAATTTTGTTCTAGGAAATTTTGTTTGAGCGCAATCATCAAACTTAATTAAAAAAGTCATTTAAGCCTTTTCACAGTGAGATCTATGCGATATGGCCGAGAAATGTAATTTTGATGTTAACTCCCAAACCGCTGCGCAGAAGTCAACCAAACTTCACCCATTAGTGTATTTTATCACAATCTAGTAGTTACATGTGGAAATTTGGTTCTAGGACATTTGATTTGAGCGCAATCCTCAAACTTAGGTCAAAAAAGCCATTTAAGCCTTTTCACAGTGAGATCTATGCGATATGGCCGAGAAATGTAATTTTGATGTTAACTCCCAAACCGCTGCGCAGAAGTCAACCAAACTTCACCCAATAGTGTATTGTATCACAATCTAGTAGTTACATTTGAAAATTTTGTTCTAGGACATTTTGTTTGAACGCAATCATCAAACTTAATTAAAAAAGTCATTTAAGCCTTTTCACAGTGAGATCTATGCGATATGGCCGAGAAATGTAATTTTGATGTTAACTCCCAAACCGCTGCGCAGAAGTCAACCAAACTTCACCCATTAGTGTATTTTATCACAATCTAGTAGTTACATGTGGAAATTTGGTTCTAGGACATTTGATTTGAGCGCAATCCTCAAACTTAGGTCAAAAAAGCCATTTAAGCCTTTTCACAGTGAGATCTATGCGATATGGCCGAGAAATGTAATTTTGATGTTAACTCCCAAACCGCTGCGCAGAAGTCAACCAAACTTCACCCAATAGTGTATTGTATCACAATCTAGTAGTTACATTTGAAAATTTTGTTCTAGGAAATTTTGTTTGAGCGCAATCATCAAACTTAATTAAAAAAGTCATTTAAGCCTTTTCACAGTGAGATCTATGCGATATGGCCGAGAAATGTAATTTTGATGTTAACTCCCAAACCGCTGCGCAGAAGTCAACCAAACTTCACCCATTAGTGTATTTTATCACAATCTAGTAGTTACATGTGGAAATTTGGTTCTAGGACATTTGATTTGAGCGCAATCCTCAAACTTAGGTCAAAAAAGCCATTTAAGCCTTTTCACAGTGAGATCTATGCGATATGGCCGAGAAATGTAATTTTGATGTTCACTCCCAAACCGCTGCGCAGAAGTCAACCAAACTTCACCCAATAGTGTATTGTATCACAATCTAGTAGTTACATTTGAAAATTTTGTTCTAGGAAATTTTGTTTGAGCGCAATCATCAAACTTAATTAAAAAAGTCATTTAAGCCTTTTCACAGTGAGATCTATGCGATATGGCCGAGAAATGTAATTTTTAAGTTAACTCCCAAACCGCTGCGCAGAAGTCAACCAAACTTCACCCATTAGTGTATTTTATCACAATCTAGTAGTTACATGTGGAAATTTGGTTCTAGGACATTTGATTTGAGCGCAATCCTCAAACTTAGGTCAAAAAAGCCATTTAAGCCTTTTCACAGTGAGATCTATGCGATATGGCCGAGAAATGTAATTTTGATGTTAACTCCCAAACCGCTGCGCAGAAGTCAACCAAACTTCACCCAATAGTGTATTGTATCACATTCTAGTAGTTACATTTGAAAATTTCGTTCTAGGACATTTGGTTTGAGCGCAATCCTCAAACTTAGGTCAAAAAAGCCATTTAAGCCTTTTCACAGTAAGATCTATGCGATATGGCCGAGAAATGTAATTTTGATGTTAACTCCCAAACCGCTGCGCAGAAGTCAACCAAACTTCACCCAATAGTGTATTGTATCACAATCTAGTAGTTACATTTGAAAATTTTGTTCTAGGACATTTTGTTTGAGCGCAATCCTCAAACTTAGGTCAAAAAAGCCATTTAAGCCTTTTCACAGTGAGATCTATGCGATATGGCCGAGAAATGTAATTTTGATGTTAACTCCCAAACCGCTGCGCAGAAGTCAACCAAACTTCACCCAATAGTGTATTGTATCACAATCTAGTAGTTACATTTTAAAATTTTGTTCAAGGACATTTGGTTTGAGCGCAATTATTAAACTTAGGTCAAAAAAGCCATTTAAGCCTTTTCACAGTGAGATCTATGCGATATGGCCGAGAAATGTAATTTTGATGTTAACTCCCAAACCGCTGCGCAGAAGTAAACCAAACTTCACCCATTAGTGTATTGTATCACAATCTAGTAGTTACATGTGGAAATTTGGTTCTAGGACATTTGATTTGAGCGCAATCCTCAAACTTAGGTCAAAAAAGCCATTTAAGCCTTTTCACAGTGAGATCTATGCGATATGGCCGAGAAATGTAATTTTGATGTTAACTCCCAAACCGCTGCGCAGAAGTCAACCAAACTTCACCCAATAGTGTATTGTATCACATTCTAGTAGTTACATTTTAAAATTTCGTTCAAGGACATTTGGTTTGAGCGCAATTATTAAACTTAGGTCAAAAAAGCCATTTAAGTCTTTTCACAGTGAGATCTATGCGATATGGCCGAGAAATGTAATTTTGATGTTAACTCCCAAACCGCTGCGCAGAAGTAAACCAAACTTCACCCATTAGTGTATTGTATCACAATCTAGTAGTTACATGTGGAAATTTGGTTCTAGGACATTTGATTTGAGCGCAATCCTCAAACTTAGGTCAAAAAAGCCATTTAAGCCTTTTCACAGTGAGATCTATGCGATATGGCCGAGAAATGTAATTTTTAAGTTAACTCCCAAACCGCTGCGCAGAAGTCAACCAAACTTCACCCATTAGTGTATTTTATCACAATCTAGTAGTTACATGTGGAAATTTGGTTCTAGGACATTTGATTTGAGCGCAATCCTCAAACTTAGGTCAAAAAAGCCATTTAAGCCTTTTCACAGTGAGATCTATGCGATATGGCCGAGAAATGTAATTTTGATGTTAACTCCCAAACCGCTGCGCAGAAGTCAACCAAACTTCACCCAATAGTGTATTGTATCACATTCTAGTAGTTACATTTGAAAATTTCGTTCTAGGACATTTGGTTTGAGCGCAATCCTCAAACTTAGGTCAAAAAAGCCATTTAAGCCTTTTCACAGTAAGATCTATGCGATATGGCCGAGAAATGTAATTTTGATGTTAACTCCCAAACCGCTGCGCAGAAGTCAACCAAACTTCACCCAATAGTGTATTGTATCACAATCTAGTAGTTACATTTGAAAATTTTGTTCTAGGACATTTTGTTTGAGCGCAATCCTCAAACTTAGGTCAAAAAAGCCATTTAAGCCTTTTCACAGTGAGATCTATGCGATATGGCCGAGAAATGTAATTTTGATGTTAACTCCCAAACCGCTGCGCAGAAGTCAACCAAACTTCACCCAATAGTGTATTGTATCACAATCTAGTAGTTACATTTTAAAATTTTGTTCAAGGACATTTGGTTTGAGCGCAATTATTAAACTTAGGTCAAAAAAGCCATTTAAGCCTTTTCACAGTGAGATCTATGCGATATGGCCGAGAAATGTAATTTTGATGTTAACTCCCAAACCGCTGCGCAGAAGTAAACCAAACTTCACCCATTAGTGTATTGTATCACAATCTAGTAGTTACATGTGGAAATTTGGTTCTAGGACATTTGATTTGAGCGCAATCCTCAAACTTAGGTCAAAAAAGCCATTTAAGCCTTTTCACAGTGAGATCTATGCGATATGGCCGAGAAATGTAATTTTGATGTTAACTCCCAAACCGCTGCGCAGAAGTCAACCAAACTTCACCCAATAGTGTATTGTATCACATTCTAGTAGTTACATTTTAAAATTTCGTTCAAGGACATTTGGTTTGAGCGCAATTATTAAACTTAGGTCAAAAAAGCCATTTAAGTCTTTTCACAGTGAGATCTATGCGATATGGCCGAGAAATGTAATTTTGATGTTAACTCCCAAACCGCTGCGCAGAAGTAAACCAAACTTCACCCATTAGTGTATTGTATCACAATCTAGTAGTTACATGTGGAAATTTGGTTCTAGGACATTTGATTTGAGCGCAATCCTCAAACTTAGGTCAAAAAAGCCATTTAAGCCTTTTCACAGTGAGATCTATGCGATATGGCCGAGAAATGTAATTTTGATGTTAACTCCCAAACCGCTGCGCAGAAGTCAACCAAACTTCACCCAATAGTGTATTGTATCACATTCTAGTAGTTACATTTGAAAATTTCGTTCTAGGACATTTGGTTTGAGCGCAATCCTCAAACTTAGGTCAAAAAAGCCATTTAAGCCTTTTCACAGTGAGATCTATGCGATATGGCCGAGAAATGTAATTTTGATGTTAACTCCCAAACCGCTGCGCAGAAGTCAACCAAACTTCACCCAATAGTGTATTGTATCACAATCTAGTAGTTACATTTGAAAATTTTGTTCTAGGAAATTTTGTTTGAGCGCAATCATCAAACTTAATTAAAAAAGTCATTTAAGCCTTTTCACAGTGAGATCTATGCGATATGGCCGAGAAATGTAATTTTGATGTTAACTCCCAAACCGCTGCGCAGAAGTCAACCAAACTTCACCCATTAGTGTATTTTATCACAATCTAGTAGTTACATGTGGAAATTTGGTTCTAGGACATTTGATTTGAGCGCAATCCTCAAACTTAGGTCAAAAAAGCCATTTAAGCCTTTTCACAGTGAGATCTATGCGATATGGCCGAGAAATGTAATTTTGATGTTAACTCCCAAACCGCTGCGCAGAAGTCAACCAAACTTCACCCAATAGTGTATTGTATCACATTCTAGTAGTTACATTTTAAAATTTTCTTTCTAGGACATTTGGTTTGAGCGCAATCCTCAAACTTAGGTCAAAAAAGCCATTTAAGCCTTTTCACAGTGAGATCTATGCGATATGGCCGAGAAATGTAATTTTGATGTTAACTCCCAAACCGCTGCGCAGAAGTCAACCAAACTTCACCCAATAGTGTATTGTATCACAATCTAGTAGTTACATTTAAAAATTTTGTTCTAGGACATTTTGTTTGAACGCAATCATCAAACTTAATTAAAAAAGTCATTTAAGCCTTTTCACAGTGAGATCTATGCGATATGGCCGAGAAATGTAAATTTGATGTTAACTCCCAAACCGCTGCGCAGAAGTCAACCAAACTTCACCCAATAGTGTATTGTATCACAATCTAGTAGTTACATTTGAAAATTTTGTTCTAGGAAATTTTGTTTGAGCGCAATCATCAAACTTAATTAAAAAAGTCATTTAAGCCTTTTCACAGTGAGATCTATGCGATATGGCCGAGAAATGTAATTTTGATGTTAACTCCCAAACCGCTGCGCAGAAGTCAACCAAACTTCACCCATTAGTGTATTTTATCACAATCTAGTAGTTACATGTGGAAATTTGGTTCTAGGACATTTGATTTGAGCGCAATCCTCAAACTTAGGTCAAAAAAGCCATTTAAGCCTTTTCACAGTGAGATCTATGCGATATGGCCGAGAAATGTAATTTTGATGTTAACTCCCAAACCGCTGCGCAGAAGTCAACCAAACTTCACCCATTAGTGTATTTTATCACAATCTAGTAGTTACATGTGGAAATTTGGTTCTAGGACATTTGATTTGAGCGCAATCCTCAAACTTAGGTCAAAAAAGCCATTTAAGCCTTTTCACAGTGAGATCTATGCGATATGGCCGAGAAATGTAATTTTGATGTTAACTCCCAAACCGCTGCGCAGAAGTCAACCAAACTTCACCCAATAGTGTATTGTACCACAATCTAGTAGTTACATTTGAAAATTTTGTTCTAGGAAATTTTGTTTGAGCGCAATCATCAAACTTAATTAAAAAAGTCATTTAAGCCTTTTCACAGTGAGATCTATGCGATATGGCCGAGAAATGTAATTTTGATGTTAACTCCCAAACCGCTGCGCAGAAGTCAACCAAACTTCACCCATTAGTGTATTTTATCACAATCTAGTAGTTACATGTGGAAATTTGGTTCTAGGACATTTGATTTGAGCGCAATCCTCAAACTTAGGTCAAAAAAGCCATTTAAGCCTTTTCACAGTGAGATCTATGCGATATGGCCGAGAAATGTAATTTTGATGTTCACTCCCAAACCGCTGCGCAGAAGTCAACCAAACTTCACCCAATAGTGTATTGTATCACAATCTAGTAGTTACATTTTAAAATTTCGTTCAAGGACATTTGGTTTGAGCGCAATTATTAAACTTAGGTCAAAAAAGCCATTTAAGCCTTTTCACAGTGAGATCTATGCGATATGGCCGAGAAATGTAATTTTGATGTTAACTCCCAAACCGCTGCGCAGAAGTAAACCAAACTTCACCCATTAGTGTATTGTATCACAATCTAGTAGTTACATGTGGAAATTTGGTTCTAGGACATTTGATTTGAGCGCAATCCTCAAACTTAGGTCAAAAAAGCCATTTAAGCCTTTTCACAGTGAGATCTATGCGATATGGCCGAGAAATGTAATTTTGATGTTAACTCCCAAACCGCTGCGCAGAAGTCAACAAAACTTCACCCAATAGTGTATTGTATCACATTCTAGTAGTTACATTTTAAAATTTCGTTCAAGGACATTTGGTTTGAGCGCAATTATTAAACGTAGGTCAAAAAAGCCATTTAAGCCTTTTCACAGTGAGATCTATGCGATATGGCCGAGAAATGTAATTTTGATGTTAACTCCCAAACCGCTGCGCAGAAGTCAACCAAACTTCACCCATTAGTGTATTGTATCACAATCTAGTAGTTACATGTGGAAATTTGGTTCTAGGACATTTGATTTGAGCGCAATCCTCAAACTTAGGTCAAAAAAGCCATTTAAGCCTTTTCACAGTGAGATCTATGCGATATGGCCGAGAAATGTAATTTTGATGTTAACTCCCAAACCGCTGCGCAGAAGTCAACCAAACTTCACCCAATAGTGTATTGTATCACATTCTAGTAGTTACATTTGAAAATTTCGTTCTAGGACATTTGGTTTGAGCGCAATTATTAAACTTAGGTCAAAAAAGCCATTTAAGCCTTTTCACAGTGAGATCTATGCGATATGGCCGAGAAATGTAATTTTGATGTTAACTCCCAAACCGCTGCGCAGAAGTAAACCAAACTTCACCCATTAGTGTATTGTATCACAATCTAGTAGTTACATGTGGAAATTTGGTTCTAGGACATTTGATTTTAGCGCAATCCTCAAACTTAGGTCAAAAAAGCCATTTAAGCCTTTTCACAGTGAGATCTATGCGATATGGCCGAGAAATGTAATTTTGATGTTAACTCCCAAACCGCTGCGCAGAAGTCAACCAAACTTCACCCAATAGTGTATTGTATCACAATCTACTAGTTACATTTGAAAATTTTGTTCTAGGAAATTTTGTTTGAGCGCAATCATCAAACTTAATTAAAAAAGTCATTTAAGCCTTTTCACAGTGAGATCTATGCGATATGGCCGAGAAATGTAATTTTGATGTTAACTCCCAAACCGCTGCGCAGAAGTCAACCAAACTTCACCCAATAGTGTATTGTATCACATTCTAGTAGTTACATTTTAAAATTTCGTTCTAGGACATTTGGTTTGAGCGCAATCCTCAAACTTAGGTCAAAAAAGCCATTTAAGCCTTTTCACAGTGAGATCTATGCGATATGGCCGAGAAATGTAATTTTGATGTTAACTCCCAAACCGCTGCGCAGAAGTCAACCAAACTTCACCCAATAGTGTATTGTATCACATTCTAGTAGTTACATTTGAAAATTTCGTTCTAGGACATTTTGTTTGAACGCAATCATCAAACTTAATTAAAAAAGTCATTTAAGCCTTTTCACAGTGAGATCTATGCGATATGGCCGAGAAATGTAATTTTGATGTTAACTCCCAAACCGCTGCGCAGAAGTCAACCAAACTTCACCCAATAGTGTATTGTATCACAATCTAGTAGTTACATTTGAAAATTTTGTTCTAGGACATTTTGTTTGAGCGCAATCCTCAAACTTAGGTCAAAAAAGCCATTTAAGCCTTTTCACAGTGAGATCTATGCGATATGGCCGAGAAATGTAATTTTGATGTTAACTCCCAAACCGCTGCGCAGAAGTCAACCAAACTTCACCCAATAGTGTATTGTATCACAATCTAGTAGTTACATTTTAAAATTTCGTTCAAGGACATTTGGTTTGAGCGCAATTATTAAACTTAGGTCAAAAAAGCCATTTAAGCCTTTTCACAGTGAGATCTATGCGATATGGCCGAGAAATGTAATTTTGATGTTAACTCCCAAACCGCTGCGCAGAAGTCAACCAAACTTCACCCAATAGTGTATTGTATCACAATCTAGTAGTTACATTTGAAAATTTTGTTCTAGGAAATTTTGTTTGAGCGCAATCATCAAACTTAATTAAAAAAGTCATTTAAGCCTTTTCACAGTGAGATCTATGCGATATGGCCGAGAAATGTAATTTTGATGTTAACTCCCAAACCGCTGCGCAGAAGTCAACCAAACTTCACCCATTAGTGTATTTTATCACAATCTAGTAGTTACATGTGGAAATTTGGTTCTAGGACATTTGATTTGAGCGCAATCCTCAAACTTAGGTCAAAAAAGCCATTTAAGCCTTTTCACAGTGAGATCTATGCGATATGGCCGAGAAATGTAATTTTGATGTTAACTCCCAAACCGCTGCGCAGAAGTCAACCAAACTTCACCCAATAGTGTATTGTATCACATTCTAGTAGTTACATTTGAAAATTTCGTTCTAGGACATTTTGTTTGAACGCAATCATCAAACTTAATTAAAAAAGTCATTTAAGCCTTTTCACAGTGAGATCTATGCGATATGGCCGAGAAATGTAATTTTGATGTTAACTCCCAAACCGCTGCGCAGAAGTCAACCAAACTTCACCCAATAGTGTATTGTATCACAATCTAGTAGTTACATTTGAAAATTTTGTTCTAGGAAATTTTGTTTGAGCGCAATCATCAAACTTAATTAAAAAAGTCATTTAAGCCTTTTCACAGTGAGATCTATGCGATATGGCCGAGAAATGTAATTTTGATGTTAACTCCCAAACCGCTGCGCAGAAGTCAACCAAACTTCACCCATTAGTGTATTTTATCACAATCTAGTAGTTACATGTGGAAATTTGGTTCTAGGACATTTGATTTGAGCGCAATCCTCAAACTTAGGTCAAAAAAGCCATTTAAGCCTTTTCACAGTGAGATCTATGCGATATGGCCGAGAAATGTAATTTTGATGTTAACTCCCAAACCGCTGCGCAGAAGTCAACCAAACTTCACCCAATAGTGTATTGTATCACATTCTAGTAGTTACATTTGAAAATTTCGTTCGAGGACATTTGGTTTGAGCGCAATCCTCAAACTTAGGTCAAAAAAGCCATTTAAGCCTTTTCACAGTGAGATCTATGCGATATGGCCGAGAAATGTAATTTTGATGTTAACTCCCAAACCGCTGCGCAGAAGTCAACCAAACTTCACCCAATAGTGTATTGTATCACAATCTAGTAGTTACATTTGAAAATTTCGTTCTAGGACATTTGGTTTGAGCGCAATCCTCAAACTTAGGTCAAAAAAGCCATTTAAGCCTTTTCACAGTAAGATCTATGCGATATGGCCGAGAAATGTAATTTTGATGTTAACTCCCAAACCGCTGCGCAGAAGTCAACCAAACTTCACCCAATAGTGTATTGTATCACAATCTAGTAGTTACATTTGAAAATTTTGTTCTAGGACATTTTGTTTGAGCGCAATCCTCAAACTTAGGTCAAAAAAGCCATTTAAGCCTTTTCACAGTGAGATCTATGCGATATGGCCGAGAAATGTAATTTTGATGTTAACTCCCAAACCGCTGCGCAGAAGTCAACCAAACTTCACCCAATAGTGTATTGTATCACAATCTAGTAGTTACATTTGAAAATTTTGTTCTAGGACATTTTGTTTGAGCGCAATCCTCAAACTTAGGTCAAAAAAGCCATTTAAGCCTTTTCACAGTGAGATCTATGCGATATGGCCGAGAAATGTAATTTTGATGTTAACTCCCAAACCGCTGCGCAGAAGTCAACCAAACTTCACCCAATAGTGTATTGTATCACAATCTAGTAGTTACATTTTAAAATTTTGTTCAAGGACATTTGGTTTGAGCGCAATTATTAAACTTAGGTCAAAAAAGCCATTTAAGCCTTTTCACAGTGAGATCTATGCGATATGGCCGAGAAATGTAATTTTGATGTTAACTCCCAAACCGCTGCGCAGAAGTCAACCAAACTTCACCCAATAGTGTATTGTATCACAATCTACTAGTTACATTTGAAAATTTTGTTCTAGGAAATTTTGTTTGAGCGCAATCATCAAACTTAATTAAAAAAGTCATTTAAGCCTTTTCACAGTGAGATCTATGCGATATGGCCGAGAAATGTAATTTTGATGTTAACTCCCAAACCGCTGCGCAGAAGTCAACCAAACTTCACCCAATAGTGTATTGTATCACATTCTAGTAGTTACATTTTAAAATTTCGTTCTAGGACATTTGGTTTGAGCGCAATCCTCAAACTTAGGTCAAAAAAGCCATTTAAGCCTTTTCACAGTGAGATCTATGCGATATGGCCGAGAAATGTAATTTTGATGTTAACTCCCAAACCGCTGCGCAGAAGTCAACCAAACTTCACCCAATAGTGTATTGTATCACATTCTAGTAGTTACATTTGAAAATTTCGTTCTAGGACATTTTGTTTGAACGCAATCATCAAACTTAATTAAAAAAGTCATTTAAGCCTTTTCACAGTGAGATCTATGCGATATGGCCGAGAAATGTAATTTTGATGTTAACTCCCAAACCGCTGCGCAGAAGTCAACCAAACTTCACCCAATAGTGTATTGTATCACAATCTAGTAGTTACATTTGAAAATTTTGTTCTAGGACATTTTGTTTGAGCGCAATCCTCAAACTTAGGTCAAAAAAGCCATTTAAGCCTTTTCACAGTGAGATCTATGCGATATGGCCGAGAAATGTAATTTTGATGTTAACTCCCAAACCGCTGCGCAGAAGTCAACCAAACTTCACCCAATAGTGTATTGTATCACAATCTAGTAGTTACATTTTAAAATTTCGTTCAAGGACATTTGGTTTGAGCGCAATTATTAAACTTAGGTCAAAAAAGCCATTTAAGCCTTTTCACAGTGAGATCTATGCGATATGGCCGAGAAATGTAATTTTGATGTTAACTCCCAAACCGCTGCGCAGAAGTCAACCAAACTTCACCCAATAGTGTATTGTATCACAATCTAGTAGTTACATTTGAAAATTTTGTTCTAGGAAATTTTGTTTGAGCGCAATCATCAAACTTAATTAAAAAAGTCATTTAAGCCTTTTCACAGTGAGATCTATGCGATATGGCCGAGAAATGTAATTTTGATGTTAACTCCCAAACCGCTGCGCAGAAGTCAACCAAACTTCACCCATTAGTGTATTTTATCACAATCTAGTAGTTACATGTGGAAATTTGGTTCTAGGACATTTGATTTGAGCGCAATCCTCAAACTTAGGTCAAAAAAGCCATTTAAGCCTTTTCACAGTGAGATCTATGCGATATGGCCGAGAAATGTAATTTTGATGTTAACTCCCAAACCGCTGCGCAGAAGTCAACCAAACTTCACCCAATAGTGTATTGTATCACATTCTAGTAGTTACATTTGAAAATTTCGTTCTAGGACATTTTGTTTGAACGCAATCATCAAACTTAATTAAAAAAGTCATTTAAGCCTTTTCACAGTGAGATCTATGCGATATGGCCGAGAAATGTAATTTTGATGTTAACTCCCAAACCGCTGCGCAGAAGTCAACCAAACTTCACCCAATAGTGTATTGTATCACAATCTAGTAGTTACATTTGAAAATTTTGTTCTAGGAAATTTTGTTTGAGCGCAATCATCAAACTTAATTAAAAAAGTCATTTAAGCCTTTTCACAGTGAGATCTATGCGATATGGCCGAGAAATGTAATTTTGATGTTAACTCCCAAACCGCTGCGCAGAAGTCAACCAAACTTCACCCATTAGTGTATTTTATCACAATCTAGTAGTTACATGTGGAAATTTGGTTCTAGGACATTTGATTTGAGCGCAATCCTCAAACTTAGGTCAAAAAAGCCATTTAAGCCTTTTCACAGTGAGATCTATGCGATATGGCCGAGAAATGTAATTTTGATGTTAACTCCCAAACCGCTGCGCAGAAGTCAACCAAACTTCACCCAATAGTGTATTGTATCACATTCTAGTAGTTACATTTGAAAATTTCGTTCGAGGACATTTGGTTTGAGCGCAATCCTCAAACTTAGGTCAAAAAAGCCATTTAAGCCTTTTCACAGTGAGATCTATGCGATATGGCCGAGAAATGTAATTTTGATGTTAACTCCCAAACCGCTGCGCAGAAGTCAACCAAACTTCACCCAATAGTGTATTGTATCACAATCTAGTAGTTACATTTGAAAATTTCGTTCTAGGACATTTGGTTTGAGCGCAATCCTCAAACTTAGGTCAAAAAAGCCATTTAAGCCTTTTCACAGTAAGATCTATGCGATATGGCCGAGAAATGTAATTTTGATGTTAACTCCCAAACCGCTGCGCAGAAGTCAACCAAACTTCACCCAATAGTGTATTGTATCACAATCTAGTAGTTACATTTGAAAATTTTGTTCTAGGACATTTTGTTTGAGCGCAATCCTCAAACTTAGGTCAAAAAAGCCATTTAAGCCTTTTCACAGTGAGATCTATGCGATATGGCCGAGAAATGTAATTTTGATGTTAACTCCCAAACCGCTGCGCAGAAGTCAACCAAACTTCACCCAATAGTGTATTGTATCACAATCTAGTAGTTACATTTTAAAATTTTGTTCAAGGACATTTGGTTTGAGCGCAATTATTAAACTTAGGTCAAAAAAGCCATTTAAGCCTTTTCACAGTGAGATCTATGCGATATGGCCGAGAAATGTAATTTTGATGTTAACTCCCAAACCGCTGCGCAGAAGTAAACCAAACTTCACCCATTAGTGTATTGTATCACAATCTAGTAGTTACATGTGGAAATTTGGTTCTAGGACATTTGATTTGAGCGCAATCCTCAAACTTAGGTCAAAAAAGCCATTTAAGCCTTTTCACAGTGAGATCTATGCGATATGGCCGAGAAATGTAATTTTGATGTTAACTCCCAAACCGCTGCGCAGAAGTCAACCAAACTTCACCCAATAGTGTATTGTATCACATTCTAGTAGTTACATTTTAAAATTTCGTTCAAGGACATTTGGTTTGAGCGCAATTATTAAACTTAGGTCAAAAAAGCCATTTAAGTCTTTTCACAGTGAGATCTATGCGATATGGCCGAGAAATGTAATTTTGATGTTAACTCCCAAACCGCTGCGCAGAAGTAAACCAAACTTCACCCATTAGTGTATTGTATCACAATCTAGTAGTTACATGTGGAAATTTGGTTCTAGGACATTTGATTTGAGCGCAATCCTCAAACTTAGGTCAAAAAAGCCATTTAAGCCTTTTCACAGTGAGATCTATGCGATATGGCCGAGAAATGTAATTTTGATGTTAACTCCCAAACCGCTGCGCAGAAGTCAACCAAACTTCACCCAATAGTGTATTGTATCACATTCTAGTAGTTACATTTGAAAATTTCGTTCTAGGACATTTGGTTTGAGCGCAATCCTCAAACTTAGGTCAAAAAAGCCATTTAAGCCTTTTCACAGTGAGATCTATGCGATATGGCCGAGAAATGTAATTTTGATGTTAACTCCCAAACCGCTGCGCAGAAGTCAACCAAACTTCACCCAATAGTGTATTGTATCACAATCTAGTAGTTACATTTGAAAATTTTGTTCTAGGAAATTTTGTTTGAGCGCAATCATCAAACTTAATTAAAAAAGTCATTTAAGCCTTTTCACAGTGAGATCTATGCGATATGGCCGAGAAATGTAATTTTGATGTTAACTCCCAAACCGCTGCGCAGAAGTCAACCAAACTTCACCCATTAGTGTATTTTATCACAATCTAGTAGTTACATGTGGAAATTTGGTTCTAGGACATTTGATTTGAGCGCAATCCTCAAACTTAGGTCAAAAAAGCCATTTAAGCCTTTTCACAGTGAGATCTATGCGATATGGCCGAGAAATGTAATTTTGATGTTAACTCCCAAACCGCTGCGCAGAAGTCAACCAAACTTCACCCAATAGTGTATTGTATCACATTCTAGTAGTTACATTTTAAAATTTTCTTTCTAGGACATTTGGTTTGAGCGCAATCCTCAAACTTAGGTCAAAAAAGCCATTTAAGCCTTTTCACAGTGAGATCTATGCGATATGGCCGAGAAATGTAATTTTGATGTTAACTCCCAAACCGCTGCGCAGAAGTCAACCAAACTTCACCCAATAGTGTATTGTATCACAATCTAGTAGTTACATTTAAAAATTTTGTTCTAGGACATTTTGTTTGAACGCAATCATCAAACTTAATTAAAAAAGTCATTTAAGCCTTTTCACAGTGAGATCTATGCGATATGGCCGAGAAATGTAAATTTGATGTTAACTCCCAAACCGCTGCGCAGAAGTCAACCAAACTTCACCCAATAGTGTATTGTATCACAATCTAGTAGTTACATTTGAAAATTTTGTTCTAGGAAATTTTGTTTGAGCGCAATCATCAAACTTAATTAAAAAAGTCATTTAAGCCTTTTCACAGTGAGATCTATGCGATATGGCCGAGAAATGTAATTTTGATGTTAACTCCCAAACCGCTGCGCAGAAGTCAACCAAACTTCACCCATTAGTGTATTTTATCACAATCTAGTAGTTACATGTGGAAATTTGGTTCTAGGACATTTGATTTGAGCGCAATCCTCAAACTTAGGTCAAAAAAGCCATTTAAGCCTTTTCACAGTGAGATCTATGCGATATGGCCGAGAAATGTAATTTTGATGTTAACTCCCAAACCGCTGCGCAGAAGTCAACCAAACTTCACCCATTAGTGTATTTTATCACAATCTAGTAGTTACATGTGGAAATTTGGTTCTAGGACATTTGATTTGAGCGCAATCCTCAAACTTAGGTCAAAAAAGCCATTTAAGCCTTTTCACAGTGAGATCTATGCGATATGGCCGAGAAATGTAATTTTGATGTTAACTCCCAAACCGCTGCGCAGAAGTCAACCAAACTTCACCCAATAGTGTATTGTACCACAATCTAGTAGTTACATTTGAAAATTTTGTTCTAGGAAATTTTGTTTGAGCGCAATCATCAAACTTAATTAAAAAAGTCATTTAAGCCTTTTCACAGTGAGATCTATGCGATATGGCCGAGAAATGTAATTTTGATGTTAACTCCCAAACCGCTGCGCAGAAGTCAACCAAACTTCACCCATTAGTGTATTTTATCACAATCTAGTAGTTACATGTGGAAATTTGGTTCTAGGACATTTGATTTGAGCGCAATCCTCAAACTTAGGTCAAAAAAGCCATTTAAGCCTTTTCACAGTGAGATCTATGCGATATGGCCGAGAAATGTAATTTTGATGTTCACTCCCAAACCGCTGCGCAGAAGTCAACCAAACTTCACCCAATAGTGTATTGTATCACAATCTAGTAGTTACATTTTAAAATTTCGTTCAAGGACATTTGGTTTGAGCGCAATTATTAAACTTAGGTCAAAAAAGCCATTTAAGCCTTTTCACAGTGAGATCTATGCGATATGGCCGAGAAATGTAATTTTGATGTTAACTCCCAAACCGCTGCGCAGAAGTAAACCAAACTTCACCCATTAGTGTATTGTATCACAATCTAGTAGTTACATGTGGAAATTTGGTTCTAGGACATTTGATTTGAGCGCAATCCTCAAACTTAGGTCAAAAAAGCCATTTAAGCCTTTTCACAGTGAGATCTATGCGATATGGCCGAGAAATGTAATTTTGATGTTAACTCCCAAACCGCTGCGCAGAAGTCAACAAAACTTCACCCAATAGTGTATTGTATCACATTCTAGTAGTTACATTTTAAAATTTCGTTCAAGGACATTTGGTTTGAGCGCAATTATTAAACGTAGGTCAAAAAAGCCATTTAAGCCTTTTCACAGTGAGATCTATGCGATATGGCCGAGAAATGTAATTTTGATGTTAACTCCCAAACCGCTGCGCAGAAGTCAACCAAACTTCACCCATTAGTGTATTGTATCACAATCTAGTAGTTACATGTGGAAATTTGGTTCTAGGACATTTGATTTGAGCGCAATCCTCAAACTTAGGTCAAAAAAGCCATTTAAGCCTTTTCACAGTGAGATCTATGCGATATGGCCGAGAAATGTAATTTTGATGTTAACTCCCAAACCGCTGCGCAGAAGTCAACCAAACTTCACCCAATAGTGTATTGTATCACATTCTAGTAGTTACATTTGAAAATTTCGTTCTAGGACATTTGGTTTGAGCGCAATTATTAAACTTAGGTCAAAAAAGCCATTTAAGCCTTTTCACAGTGAGATCTATGCGATATGGCCGAGAAATGTAATTTTGATGTTAACTCCCAAACCGCTGCGCAGAAGTAAACCAAACTTCACCCATTAGTGTATTGTATCACAATCTAGTAGTTACATGTGGAAATTTGGTTCTAGGACATTTGATTTTAGCGCAATCCTCAAACTTAGGTCAAAAAAGCCATTTAAGCCTTTTCACAGTGAGATCTATGCGATATGGCCGAGAAATGTAATT
The DNA here is from genome assembly GCF_030265065.1 of Corythoichthys intestinalis. NCBI lineage: Eukaryota > Metazoa > Chordata > Actinopteri > Syngnathiformes > Syngnathidae > Corythoichthys > Corythoichthys intestinalis. Next base: position 63,959,347 of record NC_080399.1, on the reverse strand, counting down.
TTGATGTTAACTCCCAAACCGCTGCGCAGAAGTCAACCAAACTTCACCCAATAGTGTATTGTATCACAATCTACTAGTTACATTTGAAAATTTTGTTCTAGGAAATTTTGTTTGAGCGCAATCATCAAACTTAATTAAAAAAGTCATTTAAGCCTTTTCACAGTGAGATCTATGCGATATGGCCGAGAAATGTAATTTTGATGTTAACTCCCAAACCGCTGCGCAGAAGTCAACCAAACTTCACCCAATAGTGTATTGTATCACATTCTAGTAGTTACATTTTAAAATTTCGTTCTAGGACATTTGGTTTGAGCGCAATCCTCAAACTTAGGTCAAAAAAGCCATTTAAGCCTTTTCACAGTGAGATCTATGCGATATGGCCGAGAAATGTAATTTTGATGTTAACTCCCAAACCGCTGCGCAGAAGTCAACCAAACTTCACCCAATAGTGTATTGTATCACATTCTAGTAGTTACATTTGAAAATTTCGTTCTAGGACATTTTGTTTGAACGCAATCATCAAACTTAATTAAAAAAGTCATTTAAGCCTTTTCACAGTGAGATCTATGCGATATGGCCGAGAAATGTAATTTTGATGTTAACTCCCAAACCGCTGCGCAGAAGTCAACCAAACTTCACCCAATAGTGTATTGTATCACAATCTAGTAGTTACATTTGAAAATTTTGTTCTAGGACATTTTGTTTGAGCGCAATCCTCAAACTTAGGTCAAAAAAGCCATTTAAGCCTTTTCACAGTGAGATCTATGCGATATGGCCGAGAAATGTAATTTTGATGTTAACTCCCAAACCGCTGCGCAGAAGTCAACCAAACTTCACCCAATAGTGTATTGTATCACAATCTAGTAGTTACATTTTAAAATTTCGTTCAAGGACATTTGGTTTGAGCGCAATTATTAAACTTAGGTCAAAAAAGCCATTTAAGCCTTTTCACAGTGAGATCTATGCGATATGGCCGAGAAATGTAATTTTGATGTTAACTCCCAAACCGCTGCGCAGAAGTCAACCAAACTTCACCCAATAGTGTATTGTATCACAATCTAGTAGTTACATTTGAAAATTTTGTTCTAGGAAATTTTGTTTGAGCGCAATCATCAAACTTAATTAAAAAAGTCATTTAAGCCTTTTCACAGTGAGATCTATGCGATATGGCCGAGAAATGTAATTTTGATGTTAACTCCCAAACCGCTGCGCAGAAGTCAACCAAACTTCACCCATTAGTGTATTTTATCACAATCTAGTAGTTACATGTGGAAATTTGGTTCTAGGACATTTGATTTGAGCGCAATCCTCAAACTTAGGTCAAAAAAGCCATTTAAGCCTTTTCACAGTGAGATCTATGCGATATGGCCGAGAAATGTAATTTTGATGTTAACTCCCAAACCGCTGCGCAGAAGTCAACCAAACTTCACCCAATAGTGTATTGTATCACATTCTAGTAGTTACATTTGAAAATTTCGTTCTAGGACATTTTGTTTGAACGCAATCATCAAACTTAATTAAAAAAGTCATTTAAGCCTTTTCACAGTGAGATCTATGCGATATGGCCGAGAAATGTAATTTTGATGTTAACTCCCAAACCGCTGCGCAGAAGTCAACCAAACTTCACCCAATAGTGTATTGTATCACAATCTAGTAGTTACATTTGAAAATTTTGTTCTAGGAAATTTTGTTTGAGCGCAATCATCAAACTTAATTAAAAAAGTCATTTAAGCCTTTTCACAGTGAGATCTATGCGATATGGCCGAGAAATGTAATTTTGATGTTAACTCCCAAACCGCTGCGCAGAAGTCAACCAAACTTCACCCATTAGTGTATTTTATCACAATCTAGTAGTTACATGTGGAAATTTGGTTCTAGGACATTTGATTTGAGCGCAATCCTCAAACTTAGGTCAAAAAAGCCATTTAAGCCTTTTCACAGTGAGATCTATGCGATATGGCCGAGAAATGTAATTTTGATGTTAACTCCCAAACCGCTGCGCAGAAGTCAACCAAACTTCACCCAATAGTGTATTGTATCACATTCTAGTAGTTACATTTGAAAATTTCGTTCGAGGACATTTGGTTTGAGCGCAATCCTCAAACTTAGGTCAAAAAAGCCATTTAAGCCTTTTCACAGTGAGATCTATGCGATATGGCCGAGAAATGTAATTTTGATGTTAACTCCCAAACCGCTGCGCAGAAGTCAACCAAACTTCACCCAATAGTGTATTGTATCACAATCTAGTAGTTACATTTGAAAATTTTGTTCTAGGACATTTTGTTTGAACGCAATCATCAAACTTAATTAAAAAAGTCATTTAAGCCTTTTCACAGTGAGATCTATGCGATATGGCCGAGAAATGTAATTTTGATGTTAACTCCCAAACCGCTGCGCAGAAGTCAACCAAACTTCACCCATTAGTGTATTTTATCACAATCTAGTAGTTACATGTGGAAATTTGGTTCTAGGACATTTGATTTGAGCGCAATCCTCAAACTTAGGTCAAAAAAGCCATTTAAGCCTTTTCACAGTGAGATCTATGCGATATGGCCGAGAAATGTAATTTTGATGTTAACTCCCAAACCGCTGCGCAGAAGTCAACCAAACTTCACCCAATAGTGTATTGTATCACAATCTAGTAGTTACATTTGAAAATTTTGTTCTAGGACATTTTGTTTGAACGCAATCATCAAACTTAATTAAAAAAGTCATTTAAGCCTTTTCACAGTGAGATCTATGCGATATGGCCGAGAAATGTAATTTTGATGTTAACTCCCAAACCGCTGCGCAGAAGTCAACCAAACTTCACCCATTAGTGTATTTTATCACAATCTAGTAGTTACATGTGGAAATTTGGTTCTAGGACATTTGATTTGAGCGCAATCCTCAAACTTAGGTCAAAAAAGCCATTTAAGCCTTTTCACAGTGAGATCTATGCGATATGGCCGAGAAATGTAATTTTGATGTTAACTCCCAAACCGCTGCGCAGAAGTCAACCAAACTTCACCCAATAGTGTATTGTATCACAATCTAGTAGTTACATTTGAAAATTTTGTTCTAGGAAATTTTGTTTGAGCGCAATTATTAAACTTAGGTCAAAAAAGCCATTTAAGCCTTTTCACAGTGAGATCTATGCGATATGGCCGAGAAATGTAATTTTGATGTTAACTCCCAAACCGCTGCGCAGAAGTAAACCAAACTTCACCCATTAGTGTATTGTATCACAATCTAGTAGTTACATGTGGAAATTTGGTTCTAGGACATTTGATTTGAGCGCAATCCTCAAACTTAGGTCAAAAAAGCCATTTAAGCCTTTTCACAGTGAGATCTATGCGATATGGCCGAGAAATGTAATTTTGATGTTAACTCCCAAACCGCTGCGCAGAAGTCAACCAAACTTCACCCAATAGTGTATTGTATCACAATCTAGTAGTTACATTTTAAAATTTCGTTCTAGGACATTTGGTTTGAGCGCAATTATTAAACTTAGGTAAAAAAAGCCATTTAAGCCTTTTCACAGTGAGATCTATGCGATATGGCCGAGAAATGTAATTTTGATGTTAACTCCCAAACCGCTGCGCAGAAGTAAACCAAACTTCACCCATTAGTGTATTGTATCACAATCTAGTAGTTACATGTGGAAATTTGGTTCTAGGACATTTGATTTGAGCGCAATCCTCAAACTTAGGTCAAAAAAGCCATTTAAGCCTTTTCACAGTGAGATCTATGCGATATGGCCGAGAAATGTAATTTTGATGTTAACTCCCAAACCGCTGCGCAGAAGTCAACCAAACTTCACCCAATAGTGTATTGTATCACATTCTAGTAGTTACATTTTAAAATTTTCTTTCTAGGACATTTGGTTTGAGCGCAATCCTCAAACTTAGGTCAAAAAAGCCATTTAAGCCTTTTCACAGTGAGATCTATGCGATATGGCCGAGAAATGTAATTTTGATGTTAACTCCCAAACCGCTGCGCAGAAGTCAACCAAACTTCACCCAATAGTGTATTGTATCACAATCTAGTAGTTACATTTAAAAATTTTGTTCTAGGACATTTTGTTTGAACGCAATCATCAAACTTAATTAAAAAAGTCATTTAAGCCTTTTCACAGTGAGATCTATGCGATATGGCCGAGAAATGTAAATTTGATGTTAACTCCCAAACCGCTGCGCAGAAGTCAACCAAACTTCACCCAATAGTGTATTGTATCACAATCTAGTAGTTACATTTGAAAATTTTGTTCTAGGAAATTTTGTTTGAGCGCAATCATCAAACTTAATTAAAAAAGTCATTTAAGCCTTTTCACAGTGAGAACTATGCGATATGGCTGAGAAATGTAATTTTGATGTTAACTCCCAAACCGCTGCGCAGAAGTCAACCAAACTTCACCCATTAGTGTATTTTATCACAATCTAGTAGTTACATGTGGAAATTTGGTTCTAGGACATTTGATTTGAGCGCAATCCTCAAACTTAGGTCAAAAAAGCCATTTAAGCCTTTTCACAGTGAGATCTATGCGATATGGCCGAGAAATGTAATTTTGATGTTAACTCCCAAACCGCTGCGCAGAAGTCAACCAAACTTCACCCATTAGTGTATTGTATCACAATCTAGTAGTTACATGTGGAAATTTGGTTCTAGGACATTTGATTTGAGCGCAATCCTCAAACTTAGGTCAAAAAAGCCATTTAAGCCTTTTCACAGTGAGATCTATGCGATATGGCCGAGAAATGTAATTTTGATGTTAACTCCCAAACCGCTGCGCAGAAGTCAACCAAACTTCACCCATTAGTGTATTGTATCACAATCTAGTAGTTACATGTGGAAATTTGGTTCTAGGACATTTGATTTGAGCGCAATCCTCAAACTTAGGTCAAAAAAGCCATTTAAGCCTTTTCACAGTGAGATCTATGCGATATGGCCGAGAAATGTAATTTTGATGTTAACTCCCAAACCGCTGCGCAGAAGTCAACCAAACTTCACCCAATAGTGTATTGTATCACATTCTAGTAGTTACATTTGAAAATTTCGTTCTAGGACATTTGGTTTGAGCGCAATTATTAAACTTAGGTCAAAAAAGCCATTTAAGCCTTTTCACAGTGAGATCTATGCGATATGGCCGAGAAATGTAATTTTGATGTTAACTCCCAAACCGCTGCGCAGAAGTAAACCAAACTTCACCCATTAGTGTATTGTATCACAATCTAGTAGTTACATGTGGAAATTTGGTTCTAGGACATTTGATTTTAGCGCAATCCTCAAACTTAGGTCAAAAAAGCCATTTAAGCCTTTTCACAGTGAGATCTATGCGATATGGCCGAGAAATGTAATTTTGATGTTAACTCCCAAACCGCTGCGCAGAAGTCAACCAAACTTCACCCAATAGTGTATTGTATCACAATCTACTAGTTACATTTGAAAATTTTGTTCTAGGAAATTTTGTTTGAGCGCAATCATCAAACTTAATTAAAAAAGTCATTTAAGCCTTTTCACAGTGAGATCTATGCGATATGGCCGAGAAATGTAATTTTGATGTTAACTCCCAAACCGCTGCGCAGAAGTCAACCAAACTTCACCCAATAGTGTATTGTATCACATTCTAGTAGTTACATTTTAAAATTTCGTTCTAGGACATTTGGTTTGAGCGCAATCCTCAAACTTAGGTCAAAAAAGCCATTTAAGCCTTTTCACAGTGAGATCTATGCGATATGGCCGAGAAATGTAATTTTGATGTTAACTCCCAAACCGCTGCGCAGAAGTCAACCAAACTTCACCCAATAGTGTATTGTATCACATTCTAGTAGTTACATTTGAAAATTTCGTTCTAGGACATTTTGTTTGAACGCAATCATCAAACTTAATTAAAAAAGTCATTTAAGCCTTTTCACAGTGAGATCTATGCGATATGGCCGAGAAATGTAATTTTGATGTTAACTCCCAAACCGCTGCGCAGAAGTCAACCAAACTTCACCCAATAGTGTATTGTATCACAATCTAGTAGTTACATTTGAAAATTTTGTTCTAGGACATTTTGTTTGAGCGCAATCCTCAAACTTAGGTCAAAAAAGCCATTTAAGCCTTTTCACAGTGAGATCTATGCGATATGGCCGAGAAATGTAATTTTGATGTTAACTCCCAAACCGCTGCGCAGAAGTCAACCAAACTTCACCCAATAGTGTATTGTATCACAATCTAGTAGTTACATTTTAAAATTTCGTTCAAGGACATTTGGTTTGAGCGCAATTATTAAACTTAGGTCAAAAAAGCCATTTAAGCCTTTTCACAGTGAGATCTATGCGATATGGCCGAGAAATGTAATTTTGATGTTAACTCCCAAACCGCTGCGCAGAAGTCAACCAAACTTCACCCAATAGTGTATTGTATCACAATCTAGTAGTTACATTTGAAAATTTTGTTCTAGGAAATTTTGTTTGAGCGCAATCATCAAACTTAATTAAAAAAGTCATTTAAGCCTTTTCACAGTGAGATCTATGCGATATGGCCGAGAAATGTAATTTTGATGTTAACTCCCAAACCGCTGCGCAGAAGTCAACCAAACTTCACCCATTAGTGTATTTTATCACAATCTAGTAGTTACATGTGGAAATTTGGTTCTAGGACATTTGATTTGAGCGCAATCCTCAAACTTAGGTCAAAAAAGCCATTTAAGCCTTTTCACAGTGAGATCTATGCGATATGGCCGAGAAATGTAATTTTGATGTTAACTCCCAAACCGCTGCGCAGAAGTCAACCAAACTTCACCCAATAGTGTATTGTATCACATTCTAGTAGTTACATTTGAAAATTTCGTTCTAGGACATTTTGTTTGAACGCAATCATCAAACTTAATTAAAAAAGTCATTTAAGCCTTTTCACAGTGAGATCTATGCGATATGGCCGAGAAATGTAATTTTGATGTTAACTCCCAAACCGCTGCGCAGAAGTCAACCAAACTTCACCCAATAGTGTATTGTATCACAATCTAGTAGTTACATTTGAAAATTTTGTTCTAGGAAATTTTGTTTGAGCGCAATCATCAAACTTAATTAAAAAAGTCATTTAAGCCTTTTCACAGTGAGATCTATGCGATATGGCCGAGAAATGTAATTTTGATGTTAACTCCCAAACCGCTGCGCAGAAGTCAACCAAACTTCACCCATTAGTGTATTTTATCACAATCTAGTAGTTACATGTGGAAATTTGGTTCTAGGACATTTGATTTGAGCGCAATCCTCAAACTTAGGTCAAAAAAGCCATTTAAGCCTTTTCACAGTGAGATCTATGCGATATGGCCGAGAAATGTAATTTTGATGTTAACTCCCAAACCGCTGCGCAGAAGTCAACCAAACTTCACCCAATAGTGTATTGTATCACATTCTAGTAGTTACATTTGAAAATTTCGTTCGAGGACATTTGGTTTGAGCGCAATCCTCAAACTTAGGTCAAAAAAGCCATTTAAGCCTTTTCACAGTGAGATCTATGCGATATGGCCGAGAAATGTAATTTTGATGTTAACTCCCAAACCGCTGCGCAGAAGTCAACCAAACTTCACCCAATAGTGTATTGTATCACAATCTAGTAGTTACATTTGAAAATTTTGTTCTAGGACATTTTGTTTGAACGCAATCATCAAACTTAATTAAAAAAGTCATTTAAGCCTTTTCACAGTGAGATCTATGCGATATGGCCGAGAAATGTAATTTTGATGTTAACTCCCAAACCGCTGCGCAGAAGTCAACCAAACTTCACCCATTAGTGTATTTTATCACAATCTAGTAGTTACATGTGGAAATTTGGTTCTAGGACATTTGATTTGAGCGCAATCCTCAAACTTAGGTCAAAAAAGCCATTTAAGCCTTTTCACAGTGAGATCTATGCGATATGGCCGAGAAATGTAATTTTGATGTTAACTCCCAAACCGCTGCGCAGAAGTCAACCAAACTTCACCCAATAGTGTATTGTATCACAATCTAGTAGTTACATTTGAAAATTTTGTTCTAGGACATTTTGTTTGAACGCAATCATCAAACTTAATTAAAAAAGTCATTTAAGCCTTTTCACAGTGAGATCTATGCGATATGGCCGAGAAATGTAATTTTGATGTTAACTCCCAAACCGCTGCGCAGAAGTCAACCAAACTTCACCCATTAGTGTATTTTATCACAATCTAGTAGTTACATGTGGAAATTTGGTTCTAGGACATTTGATTTGAGCGCAATCCTCAAACTTAGGTCAAAAAAGCCATTTAAGCCTTTTCACAGTGAGATCTATGCGATATGGCCGAGAAATGTAATTTTGATGTTAACTCCCAAACCGCTGCGCAGAAGTCAACCAAACTTCACCCAATAGTGTATTGTATCACAATCTAGTAGTTACATTTGAAAATTTTGTTCTAGGAAATTTTGTTTGAGCGCAATTATTAAACTTAGGTCAAAAAAGCCATTTAAGCCTTTTCACAGTGAGATCTATGCGATATGGCCGAGAAATGTAATTTTGATGTTAACTCCCAAACCGCTGCGCAGAAGTAAACCAAACTTCACCCATTAGTGTATTGTATCACAATCTAGTAGTTACATGTGGAAATTTGGTTCTAGGACATTTGATTTGAGCGCAATCCTCAAACTTAGGTCAAAAAAGCCATTTAAGCCTTTTCACAGTGAGATCTATGCGATATGGCCGAGAAATGTAATTTTGATGTTAACTCCCAAACCGCTGCGCAGAAGTCAACCAAACTTCACCCAATAGTGTATTGTATCACAATCTAGTAGTTACATTTTAAAATTTCGTTCTAGGACATTTGGTTTGAGCGCAATTATTAAACTTAGGTAAAAAAAGCCATTTAAGCCTTTTCACAGTGAGATCTATGCGATATGGCCGAGAAATGTAATTTTGATGTTAACTCCCAAACCGCTGCGCAGAAGTAAACCAAACTTCACCCATTAGTGTATTGTATCACAATCTAGTAGTTACATGTGGAAATTTGGTTCTAGGACATTTGATTTGAGCGCAATCCTCAAACTTAGGTCAAAAAAGCCATTTAAGCCTTTTCACAGTGAGATCTATGCGATATGGCCGAGAAATGTAATTTTGATGTTAACTCCCAAACCGCTGCGCAGAAGTCAACCAAACTTCACCCAATAGTGTATTGTATCACATTCTAGTAGTTACATTTTAAAATTTTCTTTCTAGGACATTTGGTTTGAGCGCAATCCTCAAACTTAGGTCAAAAAAGCCATTTAAGCCTTTTCACAGTGAGATCTATGCGATATGGCCGAGAAATGTAATTTTGATGTTAACTCCCAAACCGCTGCGCAGAAGTCAACCAAACTTCACCCAATAGTGTATTGTATCACAATCTAGTAGTTACATTTAAAAATTTTGTTCTAGGACATTTTGTTTGAACGCAATCATCAAACTTAATTAAAAAAGTCATTTAAGCCTTTTCACAGTGAGATCTATGCGATATGGCCGAGAAATGTAAATTTGATGTTAACTCCCAAACCGCTGCGCAGAAGTCAACCAAACTTCACCCAATAGTGTATTGTATCACAATCTAGTAGTTACATTTGAAAATTTTGTTCTAGGAAATTTTGTTTGAGCGCAATCATCAAACTTAATTAAAAAAGTCATTTAAGCCTTTTCACAGTGAGATCTATGCGATATGGCTGAGAAATGTAATTTTGATGTTAACTCCCAAACCGCTGCGCAGAAGTCAACCAAACTTCACCCATTAGTGTATTTTATCACAATCTAGTAGTTACATGTGGAAATTTGGTTCTAGGACATTTGATTTGAGCGCAATCCTCAAACTTAGGTCAAAAAAGCCATTTAAGCCTTTTCACAGTGAGATCTATGCGATATGGCCGAGAAATGTAATTTTGATGTTAACTCCCAAACCGCTGCGCAGAAGTCAACCAAACTTCACCCATTAGTGTATTGTATCACAATCTAGTAGTTACATGTGGAAATTTGGTTCTAGGACATTTGATTTGAGCGCAATCCTCAAACTTAGGTCAAAAAAGCCATTTAAGCCTTTTCACAGTGAGATCTATGCGATATGGCCGAGAAATGTAATTTTGATGTTAACTCCCAAACCGCTGCGCAGAAGTCAACCAAACTTCACCCATTAGTGTATTGTATCACAATCTAGTAGTTACATGTGGAAATTTGGTTCTAGGACATTTGATTTGAGCGCAATCCTCAAACTTAGGTCAAAAAAGCCATTTAAGCCTTTTCACAGTGAGATCTATGCGATATGGCCGAGAAATGTAATTTTGATGTTAACTCCCAAACCGCTGCGCAGAAGTCAACCAAACTTCACCCAATAGTGTATTGTATCACAATCTAGTAGTTACATTTGAAAATTTTGTTCTAGGACATTTTGTTTGAACGCAATCATCAAACTTAATTAAAAAAGTCATTTAAGCCTTTTCACAGTGAGATCTATGCGATATGGCCGAGAAATGTAATTTTGATGTTAACTCCCAAACCGCTGCGCAGAAGTCAACCAAACTTCACCCATTAGTGTATTGTATCACATTCTAGTAGTTACATTTGAAAATTTCGTTCTAGGACATTTGGTTTGAGCGCAATTATTAAACTTAGGTCAAAAAAGCCATTTAAGCCTTTTCACAGTGAGATCTATGCGATATGGCCGAGAAATGTAATTTTGATGATAACTCCCAAACCGCTGCGCAGAAGTAAACCAAACTTCACCCATTAGTGTATTGTATCACAATCTAGTAGTTACATGTGGAAATTTGGTTCTAGGACATTTGATTTTAGCGCAATCCTCAAACTTAGGTCAAAAAAGCCATTTAAGCCATTTCACAGTGAGATCTATGCGATATGGCCGAGAAATGTAATTTTGATGTTAACTCCCAAACCGCTGCGCAGAAGTCAACCAAACTTCACCCAATAGTGTATTGTATCACAATCTAGTAGTTACATTTGAAAATTTTGTTCTAGGAAATTTTGTTTGAGCGCAATCATCAAACTTAATTAAAAAAGTCATTTAAGCCTTTTCACAGTGAGATCTATGCGATATGGCCGAGAAATGTAATTTTGATGTTAACTCCCAAACCGCTGCGCAAAAGTCAACCAAACTTCACCCATTAGTGTATTGTATCACAATCTAGTAGTTACATGTAGAAATTTGGTTCTAGGACATTTGATTTGAGCGCAATCCTCAAACTTAGGTCAAAAAAGCCATTTAAGCCTTTTCACAGTGAGATCTATGCGATATGGCCGAGAAATGTAATTTAATGTTAACTCCCAAACCGCTGCGCAGAAGTCAACCAAACTTCACCCAATAGTGTATTGTATCACAATCTAGTAGTTACATTTGAAAATTTTGTTCTAGGAAATTTTGTTTGAGCGCAATCATCAAACTTAATTAAAAAAGTCATTTAAGCCTTTTCACAGTGAGATCTATGCGATATGGCCGAGAAATGTAATTTTGATGTTAACTCCCAAACCGCTGCGCAGAAGTCAACCAAACTTCACCCATTAGTGTATTGTATCACAATCTAGTAGTTACATGTGGAAATTTGGTTCTAGGACATTTGATTTGAGCGCAATCCTCAAACTTAGGTCAAAAAAGCCATTTAAGCCTTTTCACAGTGAGATCTATGCGATATGGCCGAGAAATGTAATTTTGATGTTCACTCCCTAACCGCTGCGCAGAAGTCAACCAAACTTCACCCATTAGTGTATTGTATCACAATCTAGTAGTTACATGTGGAAATTTGGTTATAGGACATTTGATTTGAGCGCAATCCTCAAACTTAGGTCAAAAAAGCCATTTAAGCCTTTTCACAGTGAGATCTATGCGATATGGCCGAGAAATGTAATTTTGATGTTAACTCCCAAACCGCTGCGCAGAAGTCAACCAAACTTCACCCAATAGTGTATTGTATCACATTCTAGTAGTTACATTTGAAAATTTCGTTCAAGGACATTTGGTTTGAGCGCAATTATTAAACTTAGGTCAAAAAAGCCATTTAAGCCTTTTCACAGTGAGATCTGTGCGATATGGCCGAGAAATGTAATTTTGATGTTAACTCCCAAACCGCTGCGCAGCAGTAAACCAAACTTCACCACTTAGTGTATTGTATCACAATCTAGTAGTTACATGTGGAAATTTGGTTCTAGGACATTTGATTTGAGCGCAATCCTCAAACTTAGGTCAAAAAAGCCATTTAAGCCTTTTCACAGTGAGATCTATGCGATATGGCCGAGAAATGTAATTTTGATGTAACTCCCAAACCGCTGCGCAGAAGTCAACCAAACTTCACCCATTAGTGTATTGTATCACAATCTAGTAGTTACATGTGGAAATTTGGTTCTAGGACATTTGATTTGAGCGCAATCCTCAAACTTAGGTCAAAAAAGCCATTTAAGCCTTTTCACAGTGAGATCTATGCGATATGGCCGAGAAATGTAATTTTGATGTTCACTCCCAAACCGCTGCGCAGAAGTCAACCAAACTTCACCCATTAGTGTATTGTATCACAATCTAGTAGTTACATGTGGAAATTTGGTTATAGGACATTTGATTTGAGCGCAATCCTCAAACTTAGGTCAAAAAAGCCATTTAAGCCTTTTCACAGTGAGATCTATGCGATATGGCCGAGAAATGTAATTTTGATGTTAACTCCCAAACCGCTGCGCAGAAGTCAACCAAACTTCACCCAATAGTGTATTGTATCACAATCTAGTAGTTACATTTGAAAATTTTGTTCTAGGAAATTTTGTTTGAGCGCAATCATCAAACTTAATTAAAAAAGTCATTTAAGCCTTTTCACAGTGAGATCTATGCGATATGGCCGAGAAATGTAATTTTGATGTTAACTCCCAAACCGCTGCGCAAAAGTCAACCAAACTTCACCCATTAGTGTATTGTATCACAATCTAGTAGTTACATGTGGAAATTTGGTTCTAGGACATTTGATTTGAGCGCAATCCTCAAACTTAGGTCAAAAAAGCCATTTAAGCCTTTTCACAGTGAGATCTATGCGATATGGCCGAGAAATGTAATTTTGATGTTAACTCCCAAACCGCTGCGCAGAAGTCAACCAAACTTCACCCAATAGTGTATTGTATCACAATCTAGTAGTTACATTTGAAAATTTTGTTCTAGGAAATTTTGTTTGAGCGCAATCATCAAACTTAATTAAAAAAGTCATTTAAGCCTTTTCACAGTGAGATCTATGCGATATGGCCGAGAAATGTAATTTTGATGTTAACTCCCAAACCGCTGCGCAAAAGTCAACCAAACTTCACCCATTAGTGTATTGTATCACAATCTAGTAGTTACATGTAGAAATTTGGTTCTAGGACATTTGATTTGAGCGCAATCCTCAAACTTAGGTCAAAAAAGCCATTTAAGCCTTTTCACAGTGAGATCTATGCGATATGGCCGAGAAATGTAATTTAATGTTAACTCCCAAACCGCTGCGCAGAAGTCAACCAAACTTCACCCAATAGTGTATTGTATCACAATCTAGTAGTTACATTTGAAAATTTTGTTCTAGGAAATTTTGTTTGAGCGCAATCATCAAACTTAATTAAAAAAGTCATTTAAGCCTTTTCACAGTGAGATCTATGCGATATGGCCGAGAAATGTAATTTTGATGTTAACTCCCAAACCGCTGCGCAGAAGTCAACCAAACTTCACCCATTAGTGTATTGTATCACAATCTAGTAGTTACATGTGGAAATTTGGTTCTAGGACATTTGATTTGAGCGCAATCCTCAAACTTAGGTCAAAAAAGCCATTTAAGCCTTTTCACAGTGAGATCTATGCGATATGGCCGAGAAATGTAATTTTGATGTTCACTCCCTAACCGCTGCGCAGAAGTCAACCAAACTTCACCCATTAGTGTATTGTATCACAATCTAGTAGTTACATGTGGAAATTTGGTTATAGGACATTTGATTTGAGCGCAATCCTCAAACTTAGGTCAAAAAAGCCATTTAAGCCTTTTCACAGTGAGATCTATGCGATATGGCCGAGAAATGTAATTTTGATGTTAACTCCCAAACCGCTGCGCAGAAGTCAACCAAACTTCACCCAATAGTGTATTGTATCACATTCTAGTAGTTACATTTGAAAATTTCGTTCAAGGACATTTGGTTTGAGCGCAATTATTAAACTTAGGTCAAAAAAGCCATTTAAGCCTTTTCACAGTGAGATCTGTGCGATATGGCCGAGAAATGTAATTTTGATGTTAACTCCCAAACCGCTGCGCAGCAGTAAACCAAACTTCACCACTTAGTGTATTGTATCACAATCTAGTAGTTACATGTGGAAATTTGGTTCTAGGACATTTGATTTGAGCGCAATCCTCAAACTTAGGTCAAAAAAGCCATTTAAGCCTTTTCACAGTGAGATCTATGCGATATGGCCGAGAAATGTAATTTTGATGTAACTCCCAAACCGCTGCGCAGAAGTCAACCAAACTTCACCCATTAGTGTATTGTATCACAATCTAGTAGTTACATGTGGAAATTTGGTTCTAGGACATTTGATTTGAGCGCAATCCTCAAACTTAGGTCAAAAAAGCCATTTAAGCCTTTTCACAGTGAGATCTATGCGATATGGCCGAGAAATGTAATTTTGATGTTCACTCCCAAACCGCTGCGCAGAAGTCAACCAAACTTCACCCATTAGTGTATTGTATCACAATCTAGTAGTTACATGTGGAAATTTGGTTATAGGACATTTGATTTGAGCGCAATCCTCAAACTTAGGTCAAAAAAGCCATTTAAGCCTTTTCACAGTGAGATCTATGCGATATGGCCGAGAAATGTAATTTTGATGTTAACTCCCAAACCGCTGCGCAGAAGTCAACCAAACTTCACCCAATAGTGTATTGTATCACAATCTAGTAGTTACATTTGAAAATTTTGTTCTAGGAAATTTTGTTTGAGCGCAATCATCAAACTTAATTAAAAAAGTCATTTAAGCCTTTTCACAGTGAGATCTATGCGATATGGCCGAGAAATGTAATTTTGATGTTAACTCCCAAACCGCTGCGCAAAAGTCAACCAAACTTCACCCATTAGTGTATTGTATCACAATCTAGTAGTTACATGTGGAAATTTGGTTCTAGGACATTTGATTTGAGCGCAATCCTCAAACTTAGGTCAAAAAAGCCATTTAAGCCTTTTCACAGTGAGATCTATGCGATATGGCCGAGAAATGTAATTTTGATGTTAACTCCCAAACCGCTGCGCAGAAGTCAACCAAACTTCACCCAATAGTGTATTGTATCACAATCTAGTAGTTACATTTGAAAATTTTGTTCTAGGAAATTTTGTTTGAGCGCAATCATCAAACTTAATTAAAAAAGTCATTTAAGCCTTTTCACAGTGAGATCTATGCGATATGGCCGAGAAATGTAATTTTGATGTTAACTCCCAAACCGCTGCGCAGAAGTCAACCAAACTTCACCCATTAGTGTATTGTATCACAATCTAGTAGTTACATGTGGAAATTTGGTTCTAGGACATTTGATTTGAGCGCAATCCTCAAACTTAGGTCAAAAAAGCCATTTAAGCCTTTTCACAGTGAGATCTATGCGATATGGCCGAGAAATGTAATTTTGATGTTCACTCCCAAACCGCTGCGCAGAAGTCAACCAAACTTCACCCATTAGTGTATTGTATCACAATCTAGTAGTTACATGTGGAAATTTGGTTATAGGACATTTGATTTGAGCGCAATCCTCAAACTTAGGTCAAAAAAGCCATTTAAGCCTTTTCACAGTGAGATCTATGCGATATGGCCGAGAAATGTAATTTTGATGTTAACTCCCAAACCGCTGCGCAGAAGTCAACCAAACTTCACCCAATAGTGTATTGTATCACATTCTAGTAGTTACATTTGAAAATTTCGTTCTAGGACATTTGGTTTGAGCGCAATTATTAAACTTAGGTCAAAAAAGCCATTTAAGCCTTTTCACAGTGAGATCTATGCGATATGGCCGAGAAATGTAATTTTGATGTTAACTCCCAAACCGCTGCGCAGAAGTCAACCAAACTTCACCCATTAGTGTATTGTATCACAATCTAGTAGTTACATGTGGAAATTTGGTTCTAGGACATTTGATTTGAGCGCAATCCTCAAACTTAGGTCAAAAAAGCCATTTAAGCCTTTTCACAGTGAGATCTATGCGATATGGCCGAGAAATGTAATTTTGATGTTCACTCCCAAACCGCTGCGCAGAAGTCAACCAAACTTCACCCATTAGTGTATTGTATCACAATCTAGTAGTTACATGTGGAAATTTGGTTATAGGACATTTGATTTGAGCGCAATCCTCAAACTTAGGTCAAAAAAGCCATTTAAGCCTTTTCACAGTGAGATCTATGCGATATGGCCGAGAAATGTAATTTTGATGTTAACTCCCAAACCGCTGCGCAGAAGTCAACCAAACTTCACCCAATAGTGTATTGTATCACATTCTAGTAGTTACATTTGAAAATTTCGTTCAAGGACATTTGGTTTGAGCGCAATTATTAAACTTAGGTCAAAAAAGCCATTTAAGCCTTTTCACAGTGAGATCTATGCGATATGGCCGAGAAATGTAATTTTGATAACTCCCAAACCGCTGCGCAGCAGTAAACCAAACTTCACCACTTAGTGTATTGTATCACAATCTAGTAGTTACATGTGGAAATTTGGTTCTAGGACATTTGATTTGAGCGCAATCCTCAAACTTAGGTCAAAAAAGCCATTTAAGCCTTTTCACAGTGAGATCTATGCGATATGGCCGAGAAATGTAATTTTGATGTTAACTCCCAAACCGCTGCGCAGAAGTCAACCAAACTTCACCCAATAGTGTATTGTATCACATTCTAGTAGTTACATTTGAAAATTTCGTTCTAGGACATTTGGTTTGAGCGCAATTATTAAACTTAGGTCAAAAAAGCCATTTAAGCCTTTTCACAGTGAGATCTATGCGATATGGCCGAGAAATGTAATTTTGATGTTAACTCCCAAACCGCTGCGCAGAAGTAAACCAAACTTCACCCATTAGTGTATTGTATCACAATCTAGTAGTTACATGTGGAAATTTGGTTCTAGGACATTTGATTTTAGCGCAATCCTCAAACTTAGGTCAAAAAAGCCATTTAAGCCTTTTCACAGTGAGATCTATGCGATATGGCCGAGAAATGTAATTTTGATGTTAACTCCCAAACCGCTGCGCAGAAGTCAACCAAACTTCACCCAATAGTGTATTGTATCACAATCTAGTAGTTACATTTGAAAATTTTGTTCTAGGAAATTTTGTTTGAGCGCAATCATCAAACTTAATTAAAAAAGTCATTTAAGCCTTTTCACAGTGAGATCTATGCGATATGGCCGAGAAATGTAATTTTGATGTTAACTCCCAAACCGCTGCGCAAAAGTCAACCAAACTTCACCCATTAGTGTATTGTATCACAATCTAGTAGTTACATGTGGAAATTTGGTTCTAGGACATTTGATTTGAGCGCAATCCTCAAACTTAGGTCAAAAAAGCCATTTAAGCCTTTTCACAGTGAGATCTATGCGATATGGCCGAGAAATGTAATTTAATGTTAACTCCCAAACCGCTGCGCAGAAGTCAACCAAACTTCACCCAATAGTGTATTGTATCACAATCTAGTAGTTACATTTGAAAATTTTGTTCTAGGAAATTTTGTTTGAGCGCAATCATCAAACTTAATTAAAAAAGTCATTTAAGCCTTTTCACAGTGAGATCTATGCGATATGGCCGAGAAATGTAATTTTGATGTTAACTCCCAAACCGCTGCGCAGAAGTCAACCAAACTTCACCCATTAGTGTATTGTATCACAATCTAGTAGTTACATGTGGAAATTTGGTTCTAGGACATTTGATTTGAGCGCAATCCTCAAACTTAGGTCAAAAAAGCCATTTAAGCCTTTTCACAGTGAGATCTATGCGATATGGCCGAGAAATGTAATTTTGATGTTCACTCCCAAACCGCTGCGCAGAAGTCAACCAAACTTCACCCATTAGTGTATTGTATCACAATCTAGTAGTTACATGTGGAAATTTGGTTATAGGACATTTGATTTGAGCGCAATCCTCAAACTTAGGTCAAAAAAGCCATTTAAGCCTTTTCACAGTGAGATCTATGCGATATGGCCGAGAAATGTAATTTTGATGTTAACTCCCAAACCGCTGCGCAGAAGTCAACCAAACTTCACCCAATAGTGTATTGTATCACATTCTAGTAGTTACATTTTAAAATTTCGTTCAAGGACATTTGGTTTGAGCGCAATTATTAAACTTAGGTCAAAAAAGCCATTTAAGCCTTTTCACAGTGAGATCTATGCGATATGGCCGAGAAATGTAATTTTGATGTTAACTCCCAAACCGCTGCGCAGCAGTAAACCAAACTTCACCACTTAGTGTATTGTATCACAATCTAGTAGTTACATGTGGAAATTTGGTTCTAGGACATTTGATTTGAGCGCAATCCTCAAACTTAGGTCAAAAAAGCCATTTAAGCCTTTTCACAGTGAGATCTATGCGATATGGCCGAGAAATGTAATTTTGATGTTAACTCCCAAACCGCTGCGCAGAAGTCAACCAAACTTCACCCAATAGTGTATTGTATCACATTCTAGTAGTTACATTTCAAAAATTTCGTTCTAGGACATTTGGTTTGAGCGCAATTATTAAACTTAGGTCAAAAAAGCCATTTAAGCCTTTTCACAGTGAGATCTATGCGATATGGCCGAGAAATGTAATTTTGATGTTAACTCCCAAACCGCTGCGCAGAAGTAAATCAAACTTCACCCATTAGTGTATTGTATCACAATCTAGTAGTTACATGTGGAAATTTGGTTCTAGGACATTTGATTTTAGCGCAATCCTCAAACTTAGGTCAAAAAAGCCATTTAAGCCTTTTCACAGTGAGATCTATGCGATATGGCCGAGAAATGTAATTTTGATGTTAACTCCCAAACCGCTGCGCAGAAGTCAACCAAACTTCACCCAATAGTGTATTGTATCACAATCTAGTAGTTACATTTGAAAATTTTGTTCTAGGAAATTTTGTTTGAGCGCAATCATCAAACTTAATTAAAAAAGTCATTTAAGCCTTTTCACAGTGAGATCTATGCGATATGGCCGAGAAATGTAATTTTGATGTTAACTCCCAAACCGCTGCGCAAAAGTCAACCAAACTTCACCCATTAGTGTATTGTATCACAATCTAGTAGTTACATGTGGAAATTTGGTTCTAGGACATTTGATTTGAGCGCAATCCTCAAACTTAGGTCAAAAAAGCCATTTAAGCCTTTTCACAGTGAGATCTATGCGATATGGCCGAGAAATGTAATTTTGATGTTAACTCCCAAACCGCTGCGCAGAAGTCAACCAAACTTCACCCAATAGTGTATTGTATCACAATCTAGTAGTTACATTTGAAAATTTTGTTCTAGGAAATTTTGTTTGAGCGCAATCATCAAACTTAATTAAAAAAGTCATTTAAGCCTTTTCACAGTGAGATCTATGCGATATGGCCGAGAAATGTAATTTTGATGTTAACTCCCAAACCGCTGCGCAGAAGTCAACCAAACTTCACCCATTAGTGTATTGTATCACAATCTAGTAGTTACATGTGGAAATTTGGTTCTAGGACATTTGATTTGAGCGCAATCCTCAAACTTAGGTCAAAAAAGCCATTTAAGCCTTTTCACAGTGAGATCTATGCGATATGGCCGAGAAATGTAATTTTGATGTTCACTCCCAAACCGCTGCGCAGAAGTCAACCAAACTTCACCCATTAGTGTATTGTATCACAATCTAGTAGTTACATGTGGAAATTTGGTTATAGGACATTTGATTTGAGCGCAATCCTCAAACTTAGGTCAAAAAAGCCATTTAAGCCTTTTCACAGTGAGATCTATGCGATATGGCCGAGAAATGTAATTTTGATGTTAACTCCCAAACCGCTGCGCAGAAGTCAACCAAACTTCACCCAATAGTGTATTGTATCACATTCTAGTAGTTACATTTGAAAATTTCGTTCTAGGACATTTGGTTTGAGCGCAATTATTAAACTTAGGTCAAAAAAGCCATTTAAGCCTTTTCACAGTGAGATCTATGCGATATGGCCGAGAAATGTAATTTTGATGTTAACTCCCAAACCGCTGCGCAGAAGTCAACCAAACCACCCATTAGTGTATTGTATCACAATCTAGTAGTTACATGTGGAAATTTGGTTCTAGGACATTTGATTTGAGCGCAATCCTCAAACTTAGGTCAAAAAAGCCATTTAAGCCTTTTCACAGTGAGATCTATGCGATATGGCCGAGAAATGTAATTTTGATGTTCACTCCCAAACCGCTGCGCAGAAGTCAACCAAACTTCACCCATTAGTGTATTGTATCACAATCTAGTAGTTACATGTGGAAATTTGGTTATAGGACATTTGATTTGAGCGCAATCCTCAAACTTAGGTCAAAAAAGCCATTTAAGCCTTTTCACAGTGAGATCTATGCGATATGGCCGAGAAATGTAATTTTGATGTTAACTCCCAAACCGCTGCGCAGAAGTCAACCAAACTTCACCCAATAGTGTATTGTATCACATTCTAGTAGTTACATTTGAAAATTTCGTTCTAGGACGTTTGGTTTGAGCGCAATTATTAAACTTAGGTCAAAAAAGCCATTTAAGCCTTTTCACAGTGAGATCTATGCGATATGGCCGAGAAATGTAATTTTGATGTTAACTCCCAAACCGCTGCGCAGAAGTAAACCAAACTTCACCCATTAGTGTATTGTATCACAATCTAGTAGTTACATGTGGAAATTTGGTTCTAGGACATTTGATTTTAGCGCAATCCTTCAAACTTAGGTCAAAAAAGCCATTTAAGCCTTTTCACAGTGAGATCTATGCGATATGGCCGAGAAATGTAATTTTGATGTTAACTCCCAAACCGCTGCGCAGAAGTCAACCAAACTTCACCCAATAGTGTATTGTATCACAATCTAGTAGTTACATTTGAAAATTTTGTTCTAGGAAATTTTGTTTGAGCGCAATCATCAAACTTAATTAAAAAAGTCATTTAAGCCTTTTCACAGTGAGATCTATGCGATATGGCCGAGAAATGTAATTTTGATGTTAACTCCCAAACCGCTGCGCAAAAGTCAACCAAACTTCACCCATTAGTGTATTGTATCACAATCTAGTAGTTACATGTGGAAATTTGGTTCTAGGACATTTGATTTGAGCGCAATCCTCAAACTTAGGTCAAAAAAGCCATTTAAGCCTTTTCACAGTGAGATCTATGCGATATGGCCGAGAAATGTAATTTTGATGTTAACTCCCAAACCGCTGCGCAGAAGTCAACCAAACTTCACCCAATAGTGTATTGTATCACAATATAGTAGTTACATTTGAAAATTTTGTTCTAGGAAATTTTGTTTGAGCGCAATCATCAAACTTAATTAAAAAAGTCATTTAAGCCTTTTCACAGTGAGATCTATGCGATATGGCCGAGAAATGTAATTTTGATGTTAACTCCCAAACCGCTGCGCAGAAGTCAACCAAACTTCACCCATTAGTGTATTTTATCACAATCTAGTAGTTACATGTGGAAATTTGGTTCTAGGACATTTGATTTGAGCGCAATCCTCAAACTTAGGTCAAAAAAGCCATTTAAGCCTTTTCACAGTGAGATCTATGCGATATGGCCGAGAAATGTAATTTTGATGTTCACTCCCAAACCGCTGCGCAGAAGTCAACCAAACTTCACCCATTAGTGTATTGTATCACAATCTAGTAGTTACATGTGGAAATTTGGTTATAGGACATTTGATTTGAGCGCAATCCTCAAACTTAGGTCAAAAAAGCCATTTAAGCCTTTTCACAGTGAGATCTATGCGATATGGCCGAGAAATGTAATTTTGATGTTAACTCCCAAACCGCTGCGCAGAAGTCAACCAAACTTCACCCAATAGTGTATTGTATCACAATCTAGTAGTTACATTTGAAAATTTTGTTCTAGGACATTTTGTTTGAACGCAATCATCAAACTTAATTAAAAAAGTCATTTAAGCCTTTTCACAGTGAGATCTATGCGATATGGCCGAGAAATGTAATTTTGATGTTAACTCCCAAACCGCTGCGCAGAAGTCAACCAAACTTCACCCAATAGTGTATTGTATCACAATCTAGTAGTTACATTTGAAAATTTTGTTCTAGGAAATTTTGTTTGAGCGCAATCATCAAACTTAATTAAAAAAGTCATTTAAACCTTTTCACAGTGAGATCTATGCGATATGGCCGAGAAATGTAATTTTGATGTTAACTCCCAAACCGCTGCGCAGAAGTCAACCAAACTTCACCCATTAGTGTATTTTATCACAATCTAGTAGTTACATGTGGAAATTTGGTTCTAGGACATTTGATTTGAGCGCAATCCTCAAACTTAGGTCAAAAAAGCCATTTAAGCCTTTTCACAGTGAGATCTATGCGATATGGCCGAGAAATGTAATTTTGATGTTAACTCCCAAACCGCTGCGCAGAAGTCAACCAAACTTCACCCAATAGTGTATTGTATGACAATCTAGTAGTTACATTTAAAAATTTTGTTCTAGGACATTTTGTTTGAACGCAATCATCAAACTTAATTTAAAAAGTCATTTAAGCCTTTTCACAGTGAGATCTATGCGATATGGCCGAGAAATGTAATTTTGATGTTAACTCCCAAACCGCTGCGCAGAAGTCAACCAAACTTCACCCATTAGTGTATTGTATCACAATCTAGTAGTTACATGTGGAAATTTGGTTCTAGGACATTTGATTTGAGCGCAATCCTCAAACTTAGGTCAAAAAAGCCATTTAAGCCTTTTCACAGTGAGATCTATGCGATATGGCCGAGAAATGTAATTTTGATGTTAACTCCCAAACCGCTGCGCAGAAGTCAACCAAACTTCACCCAATAGTGTATTGTATCACATTCTAGTAGTTACATTTGAAAATTTCGTTCTAGGACATTTGGTTTGAGCGCAATCCTCAAACTTAGGTCAAAAAAGCCATTTAAGCCTTTTCACAGTGAGATCTATGCGATATGGCCGAGAAATGTAATTTTGATGTTAACTCCCAAACCGCTGCGCAGAAGTCAACCAAACTTCACCCATTAGTGTATTTTATCACAATCTAGTAGTTACATGTGGAAATTTGGTTCTAGGACATTTGATTTGAGCGCAATCCTCAAACTTAGGTCAAAAAAGCCATTTAAGCCTTTTCACAGTGAGATCTATGCGATATGGCCGAGAAATGTAATTTTGATGTTAACTCCCAAACCGCTGCGCAGAAGTCAACCAAACTTCACCCAATAGTGTATTGTATCACATTCTAGTAGTTACATTTGAAAATTTCGTTCTAGGACATTTGGTTTGAGCGCAATCCTCAAACTTAGGTCAAAAAAGCCATTTAAGCCTTTTCACAGTGAGATCTATGCGATATGGCCGAGAAATGTAATTTTGATGTTAACTCCCAAACCGCTGCGCAGAAGTCAACCAAACTTCACCCATTAGTGTATTTTATCACAATCTAGTAGTTACATGTGGAAATTTGGTTCTAGGACATTTGATTTGAGCGCAATCCTCAAACTTAGGTCAAAAAAGCCATTTAAGCCTTTTCACAGTGAGATCTATGCGATATGGCCGAGAAATGTAATTTTGATGTTAACTCCCAAACCGCTGCGCAGAAGTCAACCAAACTTCACCCAATAGTGTATTGTATCACAATCTAGTAGTTACATTTAAAAATTTTGTTCTAGGACATTTTGTTTGAACGCAATCATCAAACTTAATTAAAAAAGTCATTTAAGCCTTTTCACAGTGAGATCTATGCGATATGGCCGAGAAATGTAATTTTGATGTTAACTCCCAAACCGCTGCGCAGAATTCAACCAAACTTCACCCAATAGTGTATTGTATCACAATCTAGTAGTTACATTTGAAAATTTTGTTCTAGGAAATTTTGTTTGAGCGCAATCATCAAACTTAATTAAAAAAGTCATTTAAGCCTTTTCACAGTGAGATCTATGCGATATGGCCGAGAAATGTAATTTTGATGTTAACTCCCAAACCGCTGCGCAGAAGTCAACCAAACTTCACCCATTAGTGTATTTTATCACAATCTAGTAGTTACATGTGGAAATTTGGTTCTAGGACATTTGATTTGAGCGCAATCCTCAAACTTAGGTCAAAAAAGCTATTTAAGCCTTTTCACAGTGAGATCTATGCGATATGGCCGAGAAATGTAATTTTGATGTTCACTCCCAAACCGCTGCGCAGAAGTCAACCAAACTTCACCCAATAGTGTATTGTATTACAATCTAGTAGTTACATTTGAAAATTTTGTTCTAGGAAATTTTGTTTGAGCGCAATCATCAAACTTAATTAAAAAAGTCATTTAAGCCTTTTCACAGTGAGATCTATGCGATATGGCCGAGAAATGTAATTTTGATGTTAACTCCCAAACCGCTGCGCAGAAGTCAACCAAACTTCACCCATTAGTGTATTTTATCACAATCTAGTAGTTACATGTGGAAATTTGGTTCTAGGACATTTGATTTGAGCGCAATCCTCAAACTTAGGTCAAAAAAGCCATTTAAGCCTTTTCACAGTGAGATCTATGCGATATGGCCGAGAAATGTAATTTTGATGTTAACTCCCAAACCGCTGCGCAGAAGTCAACCAAACTTCACCCAATAGTGTATTGTATCACAATATAGTAGTTACATTTGAAAATTTTGTTCTAGGAAATTTTGTTTGAGCGCAATCATCAAACTTAATTAAAAAAGTCATTTAAGCCTTTTCACAGTGAGATCTATGCGATATGGCCGAGAAATGTAATTTTGATGTTAACTCCCAAACCGCTGCGCAGAAGTCAACCAAACTTCACCCATTAGTGTATTTTATCACAATCTAGTAGTTACATGTGGAAATTTGGTTCTAGGACATTTGATTTGAGCGCAATCCTCAAACTTAGGTCAAAAAAGCCATTTAAGCCTTTTCACAGTGAGATCTATGCGATATGGCCGAGAAATGTAATTTTGATGTTCACTCCCAAACCGCTGCGCAGAAGTCAACCAAACTTCACCCATTAGTGTATTGTATCACAATCTAGTAGTTACATGTGGAAATTTGGTTATAGGACATTTGATTTGAGCGCAATCCTCAAACTTAGGTCAAAAAAGCCATTTAAGCCTTTTCACAGTGAGATCTATGCGATATGGCCGAGAAATGTAATTTTGATGTTAACTCCCAAACCGCTGCGCAGAAGTCAACCAAACTTCACCCAATAGTGTATTGTATCACAATCTAGTAGTTACATTTGAAAATTTTGTTCTAGGACATTTTGTTTGAACGCAATCATCAAACTTAATTAAAAAAGTCATTTAAGCCTTTTCACAGTGAGATCTATGCGATATGGCCGAGAAATGTAATTTTGATGTTAACTCCCAAACCGCTGCGCAGAAGTCAACCAAACTTCACCCAATAGTGTATTGTATCACAATCTAGTAGTTACATTTGAAAATTTTGTTCTAGGAAATTTTGTTTGAGCGCAATCATCAAACTTAATTAAAAAAGTCATTTAAGCCTTTTCACAGTGAGATCTATGCGATATGGCCGAGAAATGTAATTTTGATGTTAACTCCCAAACCGCTGCGCAGAAGTCAACCAAACTTCACCCATTAGTGTATTTTATCACAATCTAGTAGTTACATGTGGAAATTTGGTTCTAGGACATTTGATTTGAGCGCAATCCTCAAACTTAGGTCAAAAAAGCCATTTAAGCCTTTTCACAGTGAGATCTATGCGATATGGCCGAGAAATGTAATTTTGATGTTAACTCCCAAACCGCTGCGCAGAAGTCAACCAAACTTCACCCAATAGTGTATTGTATGACAATCTAGTAGTTACATTTAAAAATTTTGTTCTAGGACATTTTGTTTGAACGCAATCATCAAACTTAATTTAAAAAGTCATTTAAGCCTTTTCACAGTGAGATCTATGCGATATGGCCGAGAAATGTAATTTTGATGTTAACTCCCAAACCGCTGCGCAGAAGTCAACCAAACTTCACCCATTAGTGTATTGTATCACAATCTAGTAGTTACATGTGGAAATTTGGTTCTAGGACATTTGATTTGAGCGCAATCCTCAAACTTAGGTCAAAAAAGCCATTTAAGCCTTTTCACAGTGAGATCTATGCGATATGGCCGAGAAATGTAATTTTGATGTTAACTCCCAAACCGCTGCGCAGAAGTCAACCAAACTTCACCCAATAGTGTATTGTATCACATTCTAGTAGTTACATTTGAAAATTTCGTTCTAGGACATTTGGTTTGAGCGCAATCCTCAAACTTAGGTCAAAAAAGCCATTTAAGCCTTTTCACAGTGAGATCTATGCGATATGGCCGAGAAATGTAATTTTGATGTTAACTCCCAAACCGCTGCGCAGAAGTCAACCAAACTTCACCCATTAGTGTATTTTATCACAATCTAGTAGTTACATGTGGAAATTTGGTTCTAGGACATTTGATTTGAGCGCAATCCTCAAACTTAGGTCAAAAAAGCCATTTAAGCCTTTTCACAGTGAGATCTATGCGATATGGCCGAGAAATGTAATTTTGATGTTAACTCCCAAACCGCTGCGCAGAAGTCAACCAAACTTCACCCAATAGTGTATTGTATCACAATCTAGTAGTTACATTTAAAAATTTTGTTCTAGGACATTTTGTTTGAACGCAATCATCAAACTTAATTAAAAAAGTCATTTAAGCCTTTTCACAGTGAGATCTATGCGATATGGCCGAGAAATGTAATTTTGATGTTAACTCCCAAACCGCTGCGCAGAAGTCAACCAAACTTCACCCAATAGTGTATTGTATCACAATCTAGTAGTTACATTTGAAAATTTTGTTCTAGGAAATTTTGTTTGAGCGCAATCATCAAACTTAATTAAAAAAGTCATTTAAGCCTTTTCACAGTGAGATCTATGCGATATGGCCGAGAAATGTAATTTTGATGTTAACTCCCAAACCGCTGCGCAGAAGTCAACCAAACTTCACCCATTAGTGTATTTTATCACAATCTAGTAGTTACATGTGGAAATTTGGTTCTAGGACATTTGATTTGAGCGCAATCCTCAAACTTAGGTCAAAAAAGCCATTTAAGCCTTTTCACAGTGAGATCTATGCGATATGGCCGAGAAATGTAATTTTGATGTTCACTCCCAAACCGCTGCGCAGAAGTCAACCAAACTTCACCCAATAGTGTATTGTATTACAATCTAGTAGTTACATTTGAAAATTTTGTTCTAGGAAATTTTGTTTGAGCGCAATCATAAAACTTAATTAAAAAAGTCATTTAAGCCTTTTCACAGTGAGATCTATGCGATATGGCCGAGAAATGTAATTTTGATGTTAACTCCCAAACCGCTGCGCAGAAGTCAACCAAACTTCACCCATTAGTGTATTTTATCACAATCTAGTAGTTACATGTGGAAATTTGGTTCTAGGACATTTGATTTGAGCGCAATCCTCAAACTTAGGTCAAAAAAGCCATTTAAGCCTTTTCACAGTGAGATCTATGCGATATGGCCGAGAAATGTAATTTTGATGTTAACTCCCAAACCGCTGCGCAGAAGTCAACCAAACTTCACCCAATAGTGTATTGTATCACATTCTAGTAGTTACATTTGAAAATTTCGTTCTAGGACATTTGGTTTGAGCGCAATCCTCAAACTTAGGTCAAAAAAGCCATTTAAGCCTTTTCACAGTGAGATCTATGCGATATGGCCGAGAAATGTAATTTTGATGTTAACTCCCAAACCGCTGCGCAGAAGTCAACCAAACTTCACCCAATAGTGTATTGTATCACATTCTAGTAGTTACATTTTAAAATTTCGTTCAAGGACATTTGGTTTGAGCGCAATTATTAAACTTAGGTCAAAAAAGCCATTTAAGCCTTTTCACAGTGAGATCTATGCGATATGGCCGAGAAATGTAATTTTGATGTTAACTCCCAAACCGCTGCGCAGAAGTAAACCAAACTTCACCCATTAGTGTATTGTATCACAATCTAGTAGTTACATGTGGAAATTTGGTTCTAGGACATTTGATTTGAGCGCAATCCTCAAACTTAGGTCAAAAAAGCCATTTAAGCCTTTTCACAGTGAGATCTATGCGATATGGCCGAGAAATGTAATTTTGATGTTAACTCCCAAACCGCTGCGCAGAAGTCAACCAAACTTCACCCAATAGTGTATTGTATCACATTCTAGTAGTTACATTTTAAAATTTCGTTCAAGGACATTTGGTTTGAGCGCAATTATTAAACTTAGGTCAAAAAAGCCATTTAAGTCTTTTCACAGTGAGATCTATGCGATATGGCCGAGAAATGTAATTTTGATGTTAACTCCCAAACCGCTGCGCAGAAGTAAACCAAACTTCACCCATTAGTGTATTGTATCACAATCTAGTAGTTACATGTGGAAATTTGGTTCTAGGACATTTGATTTGAGCGCAATCCTCAAACTTAGGTCAAAAAAGCCATTTAAGCCTTTTCACAGTGAGATCTATGCGATATGGCCGAGAAATTTAATTTTGATGTTAACTCCCAATTCGCTGCGCAGAAGTAAACCAAACTTCACCCATTAGTGTATTGTATCACAATCTAGTAGTTACATGTGGAAATTTGGTTCTAGGACATTTGATTTGAGCGCAATCCTCAAACTTAGGTCAAAAAAGCCATTTAAGCCTTTTCACAGTGAGATCTATGCGATATGGCCGAGAAATGTAATTTTGATGTTAACTCCCAAACCGCTGCGCAGAAGTCAACCAAACTTCACCCAATAGTGTATTGTATCACATTCTAGTAGTTACATTTTAAAATTTCGTTCAAGGACATTTGGTTTGAGCGCAATTATTAAACTTAGGTCAAAAAAGCCATTTAAGCCTTTTCACAGTGAGATCTATGCGATATGGCCGAGAAATGTAATTTTGATGTTAACTCCCAAACCGCTGCGCAGAAGTAAACCAAACTTCACCCATTAGTGTATTGTATCACAATCTAGTAGTTACATGTGGAAATTTGGTTCTAGGACATTTGATTTTAGCGCAATCCTCAAACTTAGGTCAAAAAAGCCATTTAAGCCTTTTCACAGTGAGATCTATGCGATATGGCCGAGAAATGTAATTTTGATGTTAACTCCCAAACCGCTGCGCAGAAGTCAACCAAACTTCACCCAATAGTGTATTGTATCACAATCTAGTAGTTACATTTGAAAATTTTGTTCTAGGAAATTTTGTTTGAGCGCAATCATCAAACTTAATTAAAAAAGTCATTTAAGCCTTTTCACAGTGAGATCTATGCGATATGGCCGAGAAATGTAATTTTGATGTTAACTCCCAAACCGCTGCGCAAAAGTCAACCAAACTTCACCCATTAGTGTATTGTATCACAATCTAGTAGTTACATGTGGAAATTTGGTTCTAGGACATTTGATTTGAGCGCAATCCTCAAACTTAGGTCAAAAAAGCCATTTAAGCCTTTTCACAGTGAGATCTATGCGATATGGCCGAGAAATGTAATTTTGATGTTAACTCCCAAACCGCTGCGCAGAAGTCAACCAAACTTCACCCAATAGTGTATTGTATCACAATCTAGTAGTTACATTTGAAAATTTTGTTCTAGGAAATTTTGTTTGAGCGCAATCATCAAACTTAATTAAAAAAGTCATTTAAGCCTTTTCACAGTGAGATCTATGCGATATGGCCGAGAAATGTAATTTTGATGTTAACTCCCAAACCGCTGCGCAGAAGTCAACCAAACTTCACCCATTAGTGTATTGTATCACAATCTAGTAGTTACATGTGGAAATTTGGTTCTAGGACATTTGATTTGAGCGCAATCCTCAAACTTAGGTCAAAAAAGCCATTTAAGCCTTTTCACAGTGAGATCTATGCGATATGGCCGAGAAATGTAATTTTGATGTTCACTCCCAAACCGCTGCGCAGAAGTCAACCAAACTTCACCCATTAGTGTATTGTATCACAATCTAGTAGTTACATGTGGAAATTTGGTTATAGGACATTTGATTTGAGCGCAATCCTCAAACTTAGGTCAAAAAAGCCATTTAAGCCTTTTCACAGTGAGATCTATGCGATATGGCCGAGAAATGTAATTTTGATGTTAACTCCCAAACCGCTGCGCAGAAGTCAACCAAACTTCACCCAATAGTGTATTGTATCACATTCTAGTAGTTACATTTGAAAATTTCGTTCTAGGACATTTGGTTTGAGCGCAATTATTAAACTTAGGTCAAAAAAGCCATTTAAGCCTTTTCACAGTGAGATCTATGCGATATGGCCGAGAAATGTAATTTTGATGTTAACTCCCAAACCGCTGCGCAGAAGTCAACCAAACTTCACCCATTAGTGTATTGTATCACAATCTAGTAGTTACATGTGGAAATTTGGTTCTAGGACATTTGATTTGAGCGCAATCCTCAAACTTAGGTCAAAAAAGCCATTTAAGCCTTTTCACAGTGAGATCTATGCGATATGGCCGAGAAATGTAATTTTGATGTTCACTCCCAAACCGCTGCGCAGAAGTCAACCAAACTTCACCCATTAGTGTATTGTATCACAATCTAGTAGTTACATGTGGAAATTTGGTTATAGGACATTTGATTTGAGCGCAATCCTCAAACTTAGGTCAAAAAAGCCATTTAAGCCTTTTCACAGTGAGATCTATGCGATATGGCCGAGAAATGTAATTTTGATGTTAACTCCCAAACCGCTGCGCAGAAGTCAACCAAACTTCACCCAATAGTGTATTGTATCACATTCTAGTAGTTACATTTGAAAATTTCGTTCTAGGACATTTGGTTTGAGCGCAATTATTAAACTTAGGTCAAAAAAGCCATTTAAGCCTTTTCACAGTGAGATCTATGCGATATGGCCGAGAAATGTAATTTTGATGTTAACTCCCAAACCGCTGCGCAGAAGTAAACCAAACTTCACCCATTAGTGTATTGTATCACAATCTAGTAGTTACATGTGGAAATTTGGTTCTAGGACATTTGATTTTAGCGCAATCCTTCAAACTTAGGTCAAAAAAGCCATTTAAGCCTTTTCACAGTGAGATCTATGCGATATGGCCGAGAAATGTAATTTTGATGTTAACTCCCAAACCGCTGCGCAGAAGTCAACCAAACTTCACCCAATAGTGTATTGTATCACAATCTAGTAGTTACATTTGAAAATTTTGTTCTAGGAAATTTTGTTTGAGCGCAATCATCAAACTTAATTAAAAAAGTCATTTAAGCCTTTTCACAGTGAGATCTATGCGATATGGCCGAGAAATGTAATTTTGATGTTAACTCCCAAACCGCTGCGCAGAAGTCAACCAAACTTCACCCATTAGTGTATTTTATCACAATCTAGTAGTTACATGTGGAAATTTGGTTCTAGGACATTTGATTTGAGCGCAATCCTCAAACTTAGGTCAAAAAAGCCATTTAAGCCTTTTCACAGTGAGATCTATGCGATATGGCCGAGAAATGTAATTTTGATGTTCACTCCCAAACCGCTGCGCAGAAGTCAACCAAACTTCACCCATTAGTGTATTGTATCACAATCTAGTAGTTACATGTGGAAATTTGGTTATAGGACATTTGATTTGAGCGCAATCCTCAAACTTAGGTCAAAAAAGCCATTTAAGCCTTTTCACAGTGAGATCTATGCGATATGGCCAAGAAATGTAATTTTGATGGTAACTCCCAAACCGCTGCGCAGAAGTCAACCAAACTTCACCCAATAGTGTATTGTATCACAATCTAGTAGTTACATTTGAAAATTTTGTTCTAGGACATTTTGTTTGAACGCAATCATCAAACTTAATTAAAAAAGTCATTTAAGCCTTTTCACAGTGAGATATATGCGATATGGCCGAGAAATGTAATTTTGATGTTAACTCCCAAACCGCTGCGCAGAAGTCAACCAAACTTCACCCAATAGTGTATTGTATCACAATCTAGTAGTTACATTTGAAAATTTTGTTCTAGGAAATTTTGTTTGAGCGCAATCATCAAACTTAATTAAAAAAGTCATTTAAGCCTTTTCACAGTGAGATCTATGCGATATGGCCGAGAAATGTAATTTTGATGTTAACTCCCAAACCGCTGCGCAGAAGTCAACCAAACTTCACCCATTAGTGTATTTTATCACAATCTAGTAGTTACATGTGGAAATTTGGTTCTAGGACATTTGATTTGAGCGCAATCCTCAAACTTAGGTCAAAAAAGCCATTTAAGCCTTTTCACAGTGAGATCTATGCGATATGGCCGAGAAATGTAATTTTGATGTTAACTCCCAAACCGCTGCGCAGAAGTCAACCAAACTTCACCCAATAGTGTATTGTATGACAATCTAGTAGTTACATTTAAAAATTTTGTTCTAGGACATTTTGTTTGAACGCAATCATCAAACTTAATTAAAAAAGTCATTTAAGCCTTTTCACAGTGAGATCTATGCGATATGGCCGAGAAATGTAATTTTGATGTTAACTCCCAAACCGCTGCGCAGAAGTCAACCAAACTTCACCCATTAGTGTATTGTATCACAATCTAGTAGTTACATGTGGAAATTTGGTTCTAGGACATTTGATTTGAGCGCAATCCTCAAACTTAGGTCAAAAAAGCCATTTAAGCCTTTTCACAGTGAGATCTATGCGATATGGCCGAGAAATGTAATTTTGATGTTAACTCCCAAACCGCTGCGCAGAAGTCAACCAAACTTCACCCAATAGTGTATTGTATCACATTCTAGTAGTTACATTTGAAAATTTCGTTCTAGGACATTTGGTTTGAGCGCAATCCTCAAACTTAGGTCAAAAAAGCCATTTAAGCCTTTTCACAGTGAGATCTATGCGATATGGCCGAGAAATGTAATTTTGATGTTAACTCCCAAACCGCTGCGCAGAAGTCAACCAAACTTCACCCAATAGTGTATTGTATCACAATCTAGTAGTTACATTTGAAAATTTTGTTCTAGGAAATTTTGTTTGAGCGCAATCATCAAACTTAATTAAAAAAGTCATTTAAGCCTTTTCACAGTGAGATCTATGCGATATGGCCGAGAAATGTAATTTTGATGTTAACTCCCAAACCGCTGCGCAAAAGTCAACCAAACTTCACCCATTAGTGTATTGTATCACAATCTAGTAGTTACATGTGGAAATTTGGTTCTAGGACATTTGATTTGAGCGCAATCCTCAAACTTAGGTCAAAAAAGCCATTTAAGCCTTTTCACAGTGAGATCTATGCGATATGGCCGAGAAATGTAATTTTGATGTTAACTCCCAAACCGCTGCGCAGAAGTCAACCAAACTTCACCCAATAGTGTATTGTATCACAATCTAGTAGTTACATTTGAAAATTTTGTTCTAGGAAATTTTGTTTGAGCGCAATCATCAAACTTAATTAAAAAAGTCATTTAAGCCTTTTCACAGTGAGATCTATGCGATATGGCCGAGAAATGTAATTTTGATGTTAACTCCCAAACCGCTGCGCAGAAGTCAACCAAACTTCACCCATTAGTGTATTGTATCACAATCTAGTAGTTACATGTGGAAATTTGGTTCTAGGACATTTGATTTGAGCGCAATCCTCAAACTTAGGTCAAAAAAGCCATTTAAGCCTTTTCACAGTGAGATCTATGCGATATGGCCGAGAAATGTAATTTTGATGTTCACTCCCAAACCGCTGCGCAGAAGTCAACCAAACTTCACCCATTAGTGTATTGTATCACAATCTAGTAGTTACATGTGGAAATTTGGTTATAGGACATTTGATTTGAGCGCAATCCTCAAACTTAGGTCAAAAAAGCCATTTAAGCCTTTTCACAGTGAGATCTATGCGATATGGCCGAGAAATGTAATTTTGATGTTAACTCCCAAACCGCTGCGCAGAAGTCAACCAAACTTCACCCAATAGTGTATTGTATCACATTCTAGTAGTTACATTTGAAAATTTCGTTCTAGGACATTTGGTTTGAGCGCAATTATTAAACTTAGGTCAAAAAAGCCATTTAAGCCTTTTCACAGTGAGATCTATGCGATATGGCCGAGAAATGTAATTTTGATGTTAACTCCCAAACCGCTGCGCAGAAGTCAACCAAACTTCACCCATTAGTGTATTGTATCACAATCTAGTAGTTACATGTGGAAATTTGGTTCTAGGACATTTGATTTGAGCGCAATCCTCAAACTTAGGTCAAAAAAGCCATTTAAGCCTTTTCACAGTGAGATCTATGCGATATGGCCGAGAAATGTAATTTTGATGTTCACTCCCAAACCGCTGCGCAGAAGTCAACCAAACTTCACCCATTAGTGTATTGTATCACAATCTAGTAGTTACATGTGGAAATTTGGTTATAGGACATTTGATTTGAGCGCAATCCTCAAACTTAGGTCAAAAAAGCCATTTAAGCCTTTTCACAGTGAGATCTATGCGATATGGCCGAGAAATGTAATTTTGATGTTAACTCCCAAACCGCTGCGCAGAAGTCAACCAAACTTCACCCAATAGTGTATTGTATCACATTCTAGTAGTTACATTTGAAAATTTCGTTCTAGGACATTTGGTTTGAGCGCAATTATTAAACTTAGGTCAAAAAAGCCATTTAAGCCTTTTCACAGTGAGATCTATGCGATATGGCCGAGAAATGTAATTTTGATGTTAACTCCCAAACCGCTGCGCAGAAGTAAACCAAACTTCACCCATTAGTGTATTGTATCACAATCTAGTAGTTACATGTGGAAATTTGGTTCTAGGACATTTGATTTTAGCGCAATCCTTCAAACTTAGGTCAAAAAAGCCATTTAAGCCTTTTCACAGTGAGATCTATGCGATATGGCCGAGAAATGTAATTTTGATGTTAACTCCCAAACCGCTGCGCAGAAGTCAACCAAACTTCACCCAATAGTGTATTGTATCACAATCTAGTAGTTACATTTGAAAATTTTGTTCTAGGAAATTTTGTTTGAGCGCAATCATCAAACTTAATTAAAAAAGTCATTTAAGCCTTTTCACAGTGAGATCTATGCGATATGGCCGAGAAATGTAATTTTGATGTTAACTCCCAAACCGCTGCGCAGAAGTCAACCAAACTTCACCCATTAGTGTATTTTATCACAATCTAGTAGTTACATGTGGAAATTTGGTTCTAGGACATTTGATTTGAGCGCAATCCTCAAACTTAGGTCAAAAAAGCCATTTAAGCCTTTTCACAGTGAGATCTATGCGATATGGCCGAGAAATGTAATTTTGATGTTCACTCCCAAACCGCTGCGCAGAAGTCAACCAAACTTCACCCATTAGTGTATTGTATCACAATCTAGTAGTTACATGTGGAAATTTGGTTATAGGACATTTGATTTGAGCGCAATCCTCAAACTTAGGTCAAAAAAGCCATTTAAGCCTTTTCACAGTGAGATCTATGCGATATGGCCAAGAAATGTAATTTTGATGGTAACTCCCAAACCGCTGCGCAGAAGTCAACCAAACTTCACCCAATAGTGTATTGTATCACAATCTAGTAGTTACATTTGAAAATTTTGTTCTAGGACATTTTGTTTGAACGCAATCATCAAACTTAATTAAAAAAGTCATTTAAGCCTTTTCACAGTGAGATATATGCGATATGGCCGAGAAATGTAATTTTGATGTTAACTCCCAAACCGCTGCGCAGAAGTCAACCAAACTTCACCCAATAGTGTATTGTATCACAATCTAGTAGTTACATTTGAAAATTTTGTTCTAGGAAATTTTGTTTGAGCGCAATCATCAAACTTAATTAAAAAAGTCATTTAAGCCTTTTCACAGTGAGATCTATGCGATATGGCCGAGAAATGTAATTTTGATGTTAACTCCCAAACCGCTGCGCAGAAGTCAACCAAACTTCACCCATTAGTGTATTTTATCACAATCTAGTAGTTACATGTGGAAATTTGGTTCTAGGACATTTGATTTGAGCGCAATCCTCAAACTTAGGTCAAAAAAGCCATTTAAGCCTTTTCACAGTGAGATCTATGCGATATGGCCGAGAAATGTAATTTTGATGTTAACTCCCAAACCGCTGCGCAGAAGTCAACCAAACTTCACCCAATAGTGTATTGTATGACAATCTAGTAGTTACATTTAAAAATTTTGTTCTAGGACATTTTGTTTGAACGCAATCATCAAACTTAATTAAAAAAGTCATTTAAGCCTTTTCACAGTGAGATCTATGCGATATGGCCGAGAAATGTAATTTTGATGTTAACTCCCAAACCGCTGCGCAGAAGTCAACCAAACTTCACCCATTAGTGTATTGTATCACAATCTAGTAGTTACATGTGGAAATTTGGTTCTAGGACATTTGATTTGAGCGCAATCCTCAAACTTAGGTCAAAAAAGCCATTTAAGCCTTTTCACAGTGAGATCTATGCGATATGGCCGAGAAATGTAATTTTGATGTTAACTCCCAAACCGCTGCGCAGAAGTCAACCAAACTTCACCCAATAGTGTATTGTATCACATTCTAGTAGTTACATTTGAAAATTTCGTTCTAGGACATTTGGTTTGAGCGCAATCCTCAAACTTAGGTCAAAAAAGCCATTTAAGCCTTTTCACAGTGAGATCTATGCGATATGGCCGAGAAATGTAATTTTGATGTTAACTCCCAAACCGCTGCGCAGAAGTCAACCAAACTTCACCCAATAGTGTATTGTATCACAATCTAGTAGTTACATTTGAAAATTTTGTTCTAGGACATTTTGTTTGAACGCAATCATCAAACTTAATTAAAAAAGTCATTTAAGCCTTTTCACAGTGAGATCTATGCGATATGGCCGAGAAATGTAATTTTGATGTTAACTCCCAAACCGCTGCGCAGAAGTCAACCAAATTTCACCCAATAGTGTATTGTCTCACAATCTAGTAGTTACATTTGAAAATTTTGTTCTAGGACATTTTGTTTGAGCGCAATCCTCAAACTTAGGTCAAAAAAGCCATTTAAGCCTTTTCACAGTGAGATCTATGCGATATGGCCGAGAAATGTAATTTTGATGTTAACTCCCAAACCGCTGCGCAGAAGTCAACCAAACTTCACCCAATAGTGTATTGTATCACAATCTAGTAGTTACATTTGAAAATTTTGTTCTAGGACATTTGGTTTGAACGCAATCATCAAACTTAATTAAAAAAGTCATTTAAGCCTTTTCACAGTGAGATCTATGCGATATGGCCGAGAAATGTAATTTTGATGTTCACTCCCAAACCGCTGCGCAGAAGTCAACCAAACTTCACCCAATAGTGTATTGTATCACAATCTAGTAGTTACATTTGAAAATTTTGTTCTAGGAAATTTTGTTTGAGCGCAATCATCAAACTTAATTAAAAAAGTCATTTAAGCCTTTTCACAGTGAGATCTATGCGATATGGCCGAGAAATGTAATTTTGATGTTAACTCCCAAACCGCTGCGCAGAAGTCAACTAAACTTCACCCATTAGTGTATTTTATCACAATCTAGTAGTTACAAATGGAAATTTGGTTCTAGGACATTTGATTTGAGCGCAATCCTCAAACGTAGGTCAAAAAAGCCATTTAAGCCTATTCACAGTGAGATCTATGCGATATGGCCGAGAAATGTAATTTTGATGTTAACTCCCAAACCGCTGCGCAGAAGTCAACCAAACTTCACCCAATAGTGTATTGTATCACATTCTAGTAGTTACATTTGAAAATTTCGTTCTAGGACATTTGGTTTGAGCGCAATCCTCAAACTTAGGTCAAAAAAGCCTTTTAAGCCTTTTCACAGTGAGATCTATGCGATATGGCCGAGACATGTAATTTTGATGTTAACTCCCAAACCGCTGCGCAGAAGTCAACCAAACTTCACCCAATAGTGTATTGTATCACAATCTAGTAGTTACATTTGAAAATTTTGTTCTAGGAAATTTTGTTTGAGCGCAATCATCAAACTTAATTAAAAAAGTCATTTAAGCCTTTTCACAGTGAGATCTATGCGATATGGCCGAGAAATGTAATTTTGATGTTAACTCCCAAACCGCTGCGCAGAAGTCAACCAAACTTCACCCATTAGTGTATTGTATCACAATCTAGTAGTTACATGTGGAAATTTGGTTCTAGGACATTTGATTTGAGCGCAATCCTCAAACTTAGGTCAAAAAAGCCATTTAAGCCTTTTCACAGTGAGATCTATGCGATATGGCCGAGAAATGTAATTTTGATGTTAACTCCCAAACCGCTGCGCAGAAGTCAACCAAACTTCACCCAATAGTGTATTGTATCACATTCTAGTAGTTACATTTGAAAATTTCGTTCTAGGACATTTGGTTTGAGCGCAATCCTCAAACTTAGGTCAAAAAAGCCATTTAAGCCTTTTCACAGTGAGATCTATGCGATATGGCCGAGAAATGTAATTTTGATGTTAACTCCCAAACCGCTGCGCAGAAGTCAACCAAACTTCACCCAATAGTGTATTGTATCACAATCTAGTAGTTACATTTGAAAATTTTGTTCTAGGACATTTTGTTTGAACGCAATCATCAAACTTAATTAAAAAAGTCATTTAAGCCTTTTCACAGTGAGATCTATGCGATATGGCCGAGAAATGTAATTTTGATGTTAACTCCCAAACCGCTGCGCAGAAGTCAACCAAACTTCACCCATTAGTGTATTTTATCACAATCTAGTAGTTACATGTGGAAATTTGGTTCTAGGACATTTGATTTGAGCGCAATCCTCAAACTTAGGTCAAAAAAGCCATTTAAGCCTTTTCACAGTGAGATCTATGCGATATGGCCGAGAAATGTAATTTTGATGTTCACTCCCAAACCGCTGCGCAGAAGTCAACCAAACTTCACCCAATAGTGTATTGTATCACAATCTAGTAGTTACATTTGAAAATTTTGTTCTAGGAAATTTTGTTTGAGCGCAATCATCAAACTTAATTAAAAAAGTCATTTAAGCCTTTTCACAGTGAGATCTATGCGATATGGCCGAGAAATGTAATTTTGATGTTAACTCCCGAACCGCTGCGCAGAAGTCAACCAAACTTCACCCATTAGTGTATTTTATCACAATCTAGTAGTTACATGTGGAAATTTGGTTCTAGGACATTTGATTTGAGCGCAATCCTCAAACTTAGGTCAAAAAAGCCATTTAAGCCTTTTCACAGTGAGATCTATGCGATATGGCCGAGAAATGTAATTTTGATGTTAACTCCCAAACCGCTGCGCAGAAGTCAACCAAACTTCACCCAATAGTGTATTGTATCACAATCTAGTAGTTACATTTGAAAATTTTGTTCTAGGACATTTTGTTTGAGCGCAATCCTCAAACTTAGGTCAAAAAAGCCATTTAAGCCTTTTCACAGTGAGATCTATGCGATATGGCCGAGAAATGTAATT
This sequence comes from Corythoichthys intestinalis, assembly GCF_030265065.1. Classification (NCBI taxonomy): domain Eukaryota; kingdom Metazoa; phylum Chordata; class Actinopteri; order Syngnathiformes; family Syngnathidae; genus Corythoichthys; species Corythoichthys intestinalis. The sequence continues at coordinate 63,919,814 of NC_080399.1, read as the reverse complement.
TTGATGTTCACTCCCAAACCGCTGCGCAGAAGTCAACCAAACTTCACCCATTAGTGTATTGTATCACAATCTAGTAGTTACATGTGGAAATTTGGTTATAGGACATTTGATTTGAGCGCAATCCTCAAACTTAGGTCAAAAAAGCCATTTAAGCCTTTTCACAGTGAGATCTATGCGATATGGCCAAGAAATGTAATTTTGATGTTAACTCCCAAACCGCTGCGCAGAAGTCAACCAAACTTCACCCAATAGTGTATTGTATCACAATCTAGTAGTTACATTTGAAAATTTTGTTCTAGGACATTTTGTTTGAACGCAATCATCAAACTTAATTAAAAAAGTCATTTAAGCCTTTTCACAGTGAGATATATGCGATATGGCCGAGAAATGTAATTTTGATGTTAACTCCCAAACCGCTGCGCAGAAGTCAACCAAACTTCACCCAATAGTGTATTGTATCACAATCTAGTAGTTACATTTGAAAATTTTGTTCTAGGAAATTTTGTTTGAGCGCAATCATCAAACTTAATTAAAAAAGTCATTTAAGCCTTTTCACAGTGAGATCTATGCGATATGGCCGAGAAATGTAATTTTGATGTTAACTCCCAAACCGCTGCGCAGAAGTCAACCAAACTTCACCCATTAGTGTATTTTATCACAATCTAGTAGTTACATGTGGAAATTTGGTTCTAGGACATTTGATTTGAGCGCAATCCTCAAACTTAGGTCAAAAAAGCCATTTAAGCCTTTTCACAGTGAGATCTATGCGATATGGCCGAGAAATGTAATTTTGATGTTAACTCCCAAACCGCTGCGCAGAAGTCAACCAAACTTCACCCAATAGTGTATTGTATGACAATCTAGTAGTTACATTTAAAAATTTTGTTCTAGGACATTTTGTTTGAACGCAATCATCAAACTTAATTAAAAAAGTCATTTAAGCCTTTTCACAGTGAGATCTATGCGATATGGCCGAGAAATGTAATTTTGATGTTAACTCCCAAACCGCTGCGCAGAAGTCAACCAAACTTCACCCATTAGTGTATTGTATCACAATCTAGTAGTTACATGTGGAAATTTGGTTCTAGGACATTTGATTTGAGCGCAATCCTCAAACTTAGGTCAAAAAAGCCATTTAAGCCTTTTCACAGTGAGATCTATGCGATATGGCCGAGAAATGTAATTTTGATGTTAACTCCCAAACCGCTGCGCAGAAGTCAACCAAACTTCACCCAATAGTGTATTGTATCACATTCTAGTAGTTACATTTGAAAATTTCGTTCTAGGACATTTGGTTTGAGCGCAATCCTCAAACTTAGGTCAAAAAAGCCATTTAAGCCTTTTCACAGTGAGATCTATGCGATATGGCCGAGAAATGTAATTTTGATGTTAACTCCCAAACCGCTGCGCAGAAGTCAACCAAACTTCACCCAATAGTGTATTGTATCACAATCTAGTAGTTACATTTGAAAATTTTGTTCTAGGACATTTTGTTTGAACGCAATCATCAAACTTAATTAAAAAAGTCATTTAAGCCTTTTCACAGTGAGATCTATGCGATATGGCCGAGAAATGTAATTTTGATGTTAACTCCCAAACCGCTGCGCAGAAGTCAACCAAATTTCACCCAATAGTGTATTGTCTCACAATCTAGTAGTTACATTTGAAAATTTTGTTCTAGGACATTTTGTTTGAGCGCAATCCTCAAACTTAGGTCAAAAAAGCCATTTAAGCCTTTTCACAGTGAGATCTATGCGATATGGCCGAGAAATGTAATTTTGATGTTAACTCCCAAACCGCTGCGCAGAAGTCAACCAAACTTCACCCAATAGTGTATTGTATCACAATCTAGTAGTTACATTTGAAAATTTTGTTCTAGGACATTTGGTTTGAACGCAATCATCAAACTTAATTAAAAAAGTCATTTAAGCCTTTTCACAGTGAGATCTATGCGATATGGCCGAGAAATGTAATTTTGATGTTCACTCCCAAACCGCTGCGCAGAAGTCAACCAAACTTCACCCAATAGTGTATTGTATCACAATCTAGTAGTTACATTTGAAAATTTTGTTCTAGGAAATTTTGTTTGAGCGCAATCATCAAACTTAATTAAAAAAGTCATTTAAGCCTTTTCACAGTGAGATCTATGCGATATGGCCGAGAAATGTAATTTTGATGTTAACTCCCAAACCGCTGCGCAGAAGTCAACTAAACTTCACCCATTAGTGTATTTTATCACAATCTAGTAGTTACAAATGGAAATTTGGTTCTAGGACATTTGATTTGAGCGCAATCCTCAAACGTAGGTCAAAAAAGCCATTTAAGCCTATTCACAGTGAGATCTATGCGATATGGCCGAGAAATGTAATTTTGATGTTAACTCCCAAACCGCTGCGCAGAAGTCAACCAAACTTCACCCAATAGTGTATTGTATCACATTCTAGTAGTTACATTTGAAAATTTCGTTCTAGGACATTTGGTTTGAGCGCAATCCTCAAACTTAGGTCAAAAAAGCCTTTTAAGCCTTTTCACAGTGAGATCTATGCGATATGGCCGAGAAATGTAATTTTGATGTTAACTCCCAAACCGCTGCGCAGAAGTCAACCAAACTTCACCCAATAGTGTATTGTATCACAATCTAGTAGTTACATTTGAAAATTTTGTTCTAGGAAATTTTGTTTGAGCGCAATCATCAAACTTAATTAAAAAAGTCATTTAAGCCTTTTCACAGTGAGATCTATGCGATATGGCCGAGAAATGTAATTTTGATGTTAACTCCCAAACCGCTGCGCAGAAGTCAACCAAACTTCACCCATTAGTGTATTTTATCACAATCTAGTAGTTACATGTGGAAATTTGGTTCTAGGACATTTGATTTGAGCGCAATCCTCAAACTTAGGTCAAAAAAGCCATTTAAGCCTTTTCACAGTGAGATCTATGCGATATGGCCGAGAAATGTAATTTTGATGTTAACTCCCAAACCGCTGCGCAGAAGTCAACCAAACTTCACCCAATAGTGTATTGTATCACATTCTAGTAGTTACATTTGAAAATTTCGTTCTAGGACATTTGGTTTGAGCGCAATCCTCAAACTTAGGTCAAAAAAGCCATTTAAGCCTTTTCACAGTGAGATCTATGCGATATGGCCGAGAAATGTAATTTTGATGTTAACTCCCAAACCGCTGCGCAGAAGTCAACCAAACTTCACCCAATAGTGTATTGTATCACAATCTAGTAGTTACATTTGAAAATTTTGTTCTAGGACATTTTGTTTGAACGCAATCATCAAACTTAATTAAAAAAGTCATTTAAGCCTTTTCACAGTGAGATCTATGCGATATGGCCGAGAAATGTAATTTTGATGTTAACTCCCAAACCGCTGCGCAGAAGTCAACCAAACTTCACCCATTAGTGTATTTTGTCACAATCTAGTAGTTACATGTGGAAATTTGGTTCTAGGACATTTGATTTGAGCGCAATCCTCAAACTTAGGTCAAAAAAGCCATTTAAGCCTTTTCACAGTGAGATCTATGCGATATGGCCGAGAAATGTAATTTTGATGTTCACTCCCAAACCGCTGCGCAGAAGTCAACCAAACTTCACCCAATAGTGTATTGTATCACAATCTAGTAGTTACATTTGAAAATTTTGTTCTAGGAAATTTTGTTTGAGCGCAATCATCAAACTTAATTAAAAAAGTCATTTAAGCCTTTTCACAGTGAGATCTATGCGATATGGCCGAGAAATGTAATTTTGATGTTAACTCCCGAACCGCTGCGCAGAAGTCAACCAAACTTCACCCATTAGTGTATTTTATCACAATCTAGTAGTTACATGTGGAAATTTGGTTCTAGGACATTTGATTTGAGCGCAATCCTCAAACTTAGGTCAAAAAAGCCATTTAAGCCTTTTCACAGTGAGATCTATGCGATATGGCCGAGAAATGTAATTTTGATGTTAACTCCCAAACCGCTGCGCAGAAGTCAACCAAACTTCACCCAATAGTGTATTGTATCACATTCTAGTAGTTACATTTGAAAATTTCGTTCTAGGACATTTGGTTTGAGCGCAATCCTCAAACTTAGGTCAAAAAAGCCATTTAAGCCTTTTCACAGTGAGATCTATGCGATATGGCCGAGAAATGTAATTTTGATGTTAACTCCCAAACCGCTGCGCAGAAGTCAACCAAACTTCACCCAATAGTGTATTGTATCACAATCTAGTAGTTACATTTGAAAATTTTGTTCTAGGACATTTTGTTTGAACGCAATCATCAAACTTAATTAAAAAAGTCATTTAAGCCTTTTCACAGTGAGATCTATGCGATATGGCCGAGAAATGTAATTTTGATGTTAACTCCCAAACCGCTGCGCAGAAGTCAACCAAACTTCACCCAATAGTGTATTGTATCACAATCTAGTAGTTACATTTGAAAATTTTGTTCTAGGACATTTTGTTTGAGCGCAATCCTCAAACTTAGGTCAAAAAAGCCATTTAAGCCTTTTCACAGTGAGATCTATGCGATATGGCCGAGAAATGTAATTTTGATGTTAACTCCCAAACCGCTGCGCAGAAGTCAACCAAACTTCACCCATTAGTGTATTGTATCACAATCTAGTAGTTACATGTGGAAATTTGGTTCTAGGACATTTGATTTGAGCGCAATCCTCAAACTTAGGTCAAAAAAGCCATTTAAGCCTTTTCACAGTGAGATCTATGCGATATGGCCGAGAAATGTAATTTTGATGTTAACTCCCAAACCGCTGCGCAGAAGTAAACCAAACTTCACCCATTAGTGTATTGTATCACAATCTAGTAGTTACATGTGGAAATTTGGTTCTAGGACATTTGATTTGAGCGCAATCCTCAAACTTAGGTCAAAAAAGCCATTTAAGCCTTTTCACAGTGAGATCTATGCGATATGGCCGAGAAATGTAATTTTGATGTTAACTCCCAAACCGCTGCGCAGAAGTCAACCAAACTTCACCCAATAGTGTATTGTATCACATTCTAGTAGTTACATTTGAAAATTTCGTTCTAGGACATTTGGTTTGAGCGCAATTATTAAACTTAGGTCAAAAAAGCCATTTAAGCCTTTTCACAGTGAGATCTATGCGATATGGCCGAGAAATGTAATTTTGATGTTAACTCCCAAACCGCTGCGCAGAAGTAAACCAAACTTCACCCATTAGTGTATTGTATCACAATCTAGTAGTTACATGTAGAAATTTGGTTCTAGGACATTTGATTTTAGCGCAATCCTCAAACTTAGGTCAAAAAAGCCATTTAAGCCTTTTCACAGTGAGATCTATGCGATATGGCCGAGAAATGTAATTTTGATGTTAACTCCCAAACCGCTGCGCAGAAGTCAACCAAACTTCACCCAATAGTGTATTGTATCACAATCTAGTAGTTACATTTGAAAATTTTGTTCTAGGAAATTTTGTTTGAGCGCAATCATCAAACTTAATTAAAAAAGTCATTTAAGCCTTTTCACAGTGAGATCTATGCGATATGGCCGAGAAATGTAATTTTGATGTTAACTCCCAAACCGCTGCGCAAAAGTCAACCAAACTTCACCCAATAGTGTATTGTATCACAATCTAGTAGTTACATTTGAAAATTTTGTTCTAGGACATTTTGTTTGAATGCAATCATCAAACTTAATTAAAAAAGTCATTTAAGCCTTTTCACAGTGAGATCTATGCGATATGGCCGAGAAATGTAATTTTGATGTTAACTCCCAAACCGCTGCGCAGAAGTCAACCAAACTTCACCCAATAGTGTATTGTATCACATTCTAGTAGTTACATTTTAAAATTTCGTTCAAGGACATTTGGTTTGAGCGCAATTATTAAACTTAGGTCAAAAAAGCCATTTAAGCCTTTTCACAGTGAGATCTATGCGATATGGCCGAGAAATGTAATTTTGATGTTAACTCCCAAACCGCTGCGCAGAAGTAAACCAAACTTCACCCATTAGTGTATTGTATCACAATCTAGTAGTTACATGTGGAAATTTTGTTCTAGGACATTTGATTTCAGCGCAATCCTCAAACTTAGGTCAAAAAAGCCATTTAAGCCTTTTCACAGTGAGATCTATCCGATATGGCCGAGAAATGTAATTTTGATGTTAACTCCCAAACCGCTGCGCAGAAGTCAACCAAATTTCACCCAATAGTGTATTGTATCACATTCTAGTAGTTACATTTGAAAATTTCGTTCTAGGACATTTGGTTTGAGCGCAATTATTAAACTTAGGTCAAAAAAGCCATTTAAGCCTTTTCACAGTGAGACCTATGCGATATGGCCGAGAAATGTAATTTTGATGTTAACTCCCAAACCGCTGCGCAGAAGTAAACCAAACTTCACCCATTAGTGTATTGTATCACAATCTAGTAGTTACATGTGGAAATTTGGTTCTAGGACATTTGATTTTAGCGCAATCCTCAAACTTAGGTCAAAAAAGCCATTTAAGCCTTTTCACAGTGAGATCTATGCGATATGGCCGAGAAATGTAATTTTGATGTTAACTCCCAAACCGCTGCGCAGAAGTCAACCAAACTTCACCCAATAGTGTATTGTATCACAATCTAGTAGTTACATTTGAAAATTTTGTTTTAGGAAATTTTGTTTGAGCGCAATCATCAAACTTAATTAAAAAAGTCATTTAAGCCTTTTCACAGTGAGATCTATGCGATATGGCCGAGAAATGTAATTTTGATGTTAACTCCCAAACCGCTGCGCAGAAGTCAACCAAACTTCACCCAATAGTGTATTGTATCACAATCTAGTAGTTACATTTGAAAATTTTGTTCTAGGACATTTTGTTTGAACGCAATCATCAAACTTAATTAAAAAAGTCATTTAAGCCTTTTCACAGTGAGATCTATGCGATATGGCCGAGAAATGTAATTTTGATGTTAACTCCCAAACCGCTGCGCAGAAGTCAACCAAACTTCACCCAATAGTGTATTGTATCACAATCTAGTAGTTACATTTAAAAATTTTGTTCTAGGACATTTTGTTTGAGCGCAATCCTCAAACTTAATTAAAAAAGTCATTTAAGCCTTTTCACAGTGAGATCTATGCGATATGGCCGAGAAATGTAATTTTGATGTTAACTCCCAAACCGCTGCGCAGAAGTCAACCAAACTTCACCCAATAGTGTATTGTATCACAATCTAGTAGTTACATTTGAAAATTTTGTTCTAGAAAATTTTGTTTGAGCGCAATCATCAAACTTAATTAAAAAAGTCATTTAAGCCTTTTCACAGTGAGATCTATGCGATATGGCCGAGAAATGTAATTTTGATGTTAACTCCCAAACCGCTGCGCAGAAGTCAACCAAACTTCACCCATTAGTGTATTTTATCACAATCTAGTAGTTACATGTGGAAATTTGGTTCTAGGACATTTGATTTGAGCGCAATCCTCAAACTTAGGTCAAAAAAGCCATTTAAGCCTTTTCACAGTGAGATCTATGCGATATGGCCGAGAAATGTAATTTTGATGTTAACTCCCAAACCGCTGCGCAGAAGTCAACCAAACTTCACCCAATAGTGTATTGTATCACAATCTAGTAGTTATATTTAAAAATTTTGTTCTAGGACATTTTGTTTGAACGCAATCATCAAACTTAATTAAAAAAGTCATTTAAGCCTTTTCACAGTGAGATCTATGCGATATGGCCGAGAAATGTAATTTTGATGTTAACTCCCAAACCGCTGCGCAGAAGTCAACCAAACTTCACCCATTAGTGTATTGTATCACAATCTAGTAGTTACATGTGGAAATTTGGTTATAGGACATTTGATTTGAGCGCAATCCTCAAACTTAGATCAAAAAAGCCATTTAAGCCTTTTCACAGTGAGATCTATGCGATATGGCCGAGAAATGTAATTTTGATGTTAACTCCCAAACCGCTGCGCAGAAGTCAACCAAACTTCACCCAATAGTGTATTGTATCACAATCTAGTAGTTACATTTGAAAATTTTGTTCTAGGAAATTTTGTTTGAGCGCAATCATCAAACTTAATTAAAAAAGTCATTTAAGCCTTTTCACAGTGAGATCTATGCGATATGGCCGAGAAATGTAATTTTGATGTTAACTCCCAAACCGCTGCGCAGAAGTCAACCAAACTTCACCCATTAGTGTATTTTATCACAATCTAGTAGTTACATGTGGAAATTTGGTTCTAGGACATTTGATTTGAGCGCAATCCTCAAACTTAGGTCAAAAAAGCCATTTAAGCCTTTTCACAGTGAGATCTATGCGATATGGCCGAGAAATGTAATTTTGATGTTAACTCCCAAACCGCTGCGCAGAAGTCAACCAAACTTCACCCAATAGTGTATTGTATCACATTCTAGTAGTTACATTTGAAAATTTCGTTCTAGGACATTTGGTTTGAGCGCAATTATTAAACTTAGGTCAAAAAAGCCATTTAAGCCTTTTCACAGTGAGATCTATGCGATATGGCCGAGAAATGTAATTTTGATGTTAACTCCCAAACCGCTGCGCAGAAGTAAACCAAACTTCACCCAATAGTGTATTGTATCACATTCTAGTAGTTACATTTGAAAATTTCGTTCTAGGACATTTGGTTTGAGCGCAATCCTCAAACTTAGGTCAAAAAAGCCATTTAAGCCTTTTCACAGTGAGATCTATGCGATATGGCCGAGAAATGTAATTTTGATGTTAACTCCCAAACCGCTGCGCAGAAGTCAACCAAACTTCACCCAATAGTGTATTGTATCACAATCTAGTAGTTACATTTGAAAATTTTGTTCTAGGACATTTTGTTTGAGCGCAATCCTCAAACTTAGGTCAAAAAAGCCATTTAAGCCTTTTCACAGTGAGATCTATGCGATATGGCCGAGAAATGTAATTTTGATGTTAACTCCCAAACCGCTGCGCAAAAGTCAACCAAACTTCACCCAATAGTGTATTGTATCACAATCTAGTAGTTACATTTGAAAATTTTGTTCTAGGACATTTTGTTTGAATGCAATCATCAAACTTAATTAAAAAAGTCATTTAAGCCTTTTCACAGTGAGATCTATGCGATATGGCCGAGAAATGTAATTTTGATGTTAACTCCCAAACCGCTGCGCAGAAGTCAACCAAACTTCACCCAATAGTGTATTGTATCACATTCTAGTAGTTACATTTTAAAATTTCGTTCAAGGACATTTGGTTTGAGCGCAATTATTAAACTTAGGTCAAAAAAGCCATTTAAGCCTTTTCACAGTGAGATCTATGCGATATGGCCGAGAAATGTAATTTTGATGTTAACTCCCAAACCGCTGCGCAGAAGTAAACCAAACTTCACCCATTAGTGTATTGTATCACAATCTAGTAGTTACATGTGGAAATTTTGTTCTAGGACATTTGATTTCAGCGCAATCCTCAAACTTAGGTCAAAAAAGCCATTTAAGCCTTTTCACAGTGAGATCTATCCGATATGGCCGAGAAATGTAATTTTGATGTTAACTCCCAAACCGCTGCGCAGAAGTCAACCAAATTTCACCCAATAGTGTATTGTATCACATTCTAGTAGTTACATTTGAAAATTTCGTTCTAGGACATTTGGTTTGAGCGCAATTATTAAACTTAGGTCAAAAAAGCCATTTAAGCCTTTTCACAGTGAGACCTATGCGATATGGCCGAGAAATGTAATTTTGATGTTAACTCCCAAACCGCTGCGCAGAAGTAAACCAAACTTCACCCATTAGTGTATTGTATCACAATCTAGTAGTTACATGTGGAAATTTGGTTCTAGGACATTTGATTTTAGCGCAATCCTCAAACTTAGGTCAAAAAAGCCATTTAAGCCTTTTCACAGTGAGATCTATGCGATATGGCCGAGAAATGTAATTTTGATGTTAACTCCCAAACCGCTGAGCAGAAGTCAACCAAACTTCACCCAATAGTGTATTGTATCACAATCTAGTAGTTACATTTGAAAATTTTGTTTTAGGAAATTTTGTTTGAGCGCAATCATCAAACTTAATTAAAAAAGTCATTTAAGCCTTTTCACAGTGAGATCTATGCGATATGGCCGAGAAATGTAATTTTGATGTTAACTCCCAAACCGCTGCGCAGAAGTCAACCAAACTTCACCCAATAGTGTATTGTATCACAATCTAGTAGTTACATTTGAAAATTTTGTTCTAGGACATTTTGTTTGAACGCAATCATCAAACTTAATTAAAAAAGTCATTTAAGCCTTTTCACAGTGAGATCTATGCGATATGGCCGAGAAATGTAATTTTGATGTTAACTCCCAAACCGCTGCGCAGAAGTCAACCAAACTTCACCCAATAGTGTATTGTATCACAATCTAGTAGTTACATTTAAAAATTTTGTTCTAGGACATTTTGTTTGAGCGCAATCCTCAAACTTAATTAAAAAAGTCATTTAAGCCTTCTCACAGTGAGATCTATGCGATATGGCCGAGAAATGTAATTTTGATGTTAACTCCCAAACCGCTGCGCAGAAGTCAACCAAACTTCACCCAATAGTGTATTGTATCACAATCTAGTAGTTACATTTGAAAATTTAGTTCTAGAAAATTTTGTTTGAGCGCAATCATCAAACTTAATTAAAAAAGTCATTTAAGCCTTTTCACAGTGAGATCTATGCGATATGGCCGAGAAATGTAATTTTGATGTTAACTCCCAAACCGCTGCGCAGAAGTCAACCAAACTTCACCCATTAGTGTATTTTATCACAATCTAGTAGTTACATGTGGAAATTTGGTTCTAGGACATTTGATTTGAGCGCAATCCTCAAACTTAGGTCAAAAAAGCCATTTAAGCCTTTTCACAGTGAGATCTATGCGATATGGCCGAGAAATGTAATTTTGATGTTAACTCCCAAACCGCTGCGCAGAAGTCAACCAAACTTCACCCAATAGTGTATTGTATCACAATCTAGTAGTTATATTTAAAAATTTTGTTCTAGGACATTTTGTTTGAACGCAATCATCAAACTTAATTAAAAAAGTCATTTAAGCCTTTTCACAGTGAGATCTATGCGATATGGCCGAGAAATGTAATTTTGATGTTAACTCCCAAACCGCTGCGCAGAAGTCAACCAAACTTCACCCATTAGTGTATTGTATCACAATCTAGTAGTTACATGTGGAAATTTGGTTATAGGACATTTGATTTGAGCGCAATCCTCAAACTTAGATCAAAAAAGCCATTTAAGCCTTTTCACAGTGAGATCTATGCGATATGGCCGAGAAATGTAATTTTGATGTTAACTCCCAAACCGCTGCGCAGAAGTCAACCAAACTTCACCCAATAGTGTATTGTATCACAATCTAGTAGTTACATTTGAAAATTTTGTTCTAGGAAATTTTGTTTGAGCGCAATCATCAAACTTAATTAAAAAAGTCATTTAAGCCTTTTCACAGTGAGATCTATGCGATATGGCCGAGAAATGTAATTTTGATGTTAACTCCCAAACCGCTGCGCAGAAGTCAACCAAACTTCACCCATTAGTGTATTTTATCACAATCTAGTAGTTACATGTGGAAATTTGGTTCTAGGACATTTGATTTGAGCGCAATCCTCAAACTTAGGTCAAAAAAGCCATTTAAGCCTTTTCACAGTGAGATCTATGCGATATGGCCGAGAAATGTAATTTTGATGTTAACTCCCAAACCGCTGCGCAGAAGTCAACCAAACTTCACCCAATAGTGTATTGTATCACATTCTAGTAGTTACATTTGAAAATTTCGTTCTAGGACATTTGGTTTGAGCGCAATTATTAAACTTAGGTCAAAAAAGCCATTTAAGCCTTTTCACAGTGAGATCTATGCGATATGGCCGAGAAATGTAATTTTGATGTTAACTCCCAAACCGCTGCGCAGAAGTAAACCAAACTTCACCCAATAGTGTATTGTATCACATTCTAGTAGTTACATTTGAAAATTTCGTTCTAGGACATTTGGTTTGAGCGCAATCCTCAAACTTAGGTCAAAAAAGCCATTTAAGCCTTTTCACAGTGAGATCTATGCGATATGGCCGAGAAATGTAATTTTGATGTTAACTCCCAAACCGCTGCGCAGAAGTCAACCAAACTTCACCCAATAGTGTATTGTATCACAATCTAGTAGTTACATTTGAAAATTTTGTTCTAGGACATTTTGTTTGAGCGCAATCCTCAAACTTAGGTCAAAAAAGCCATTTAAGCCTTTTCACAGTGAGATCTATGCGATATGGCCGAGAAATGTAATTTTGATGTTAACTCCCAAACCGCTGCGCAGAAGTCAACCAAACTTCACCCAATAGTGTATTGTATCACAATCTAGTAGTTACATTTGAAAATTTTGTTCTAGGACATTTTGTTTGAACGCAATCATCAAACTTAATTAAAAAAGTCATTTAAGCCTTTTCACAGTGAGATCTATGCGATATGGCCGAGAAATGTAATTTTGATGTTAACTCCCAAACCGCTGCGCAGAAGTCAACCAAACTTCACCCAATAGTGTATTGTATCACAATCTAGTAGTTACATTTGAAAATTTTGTTCTAGGAAATTTTGTTTGAGCGCAATCATCAAACTTAATTAAAAAAGTCATTTAAGCCTTTTCACAGTGAGATCTATGCGATATGGCCGAGAAATGTAATTTTGATGTTAACTCCCAAACCGCTGCGCAGAAGTCAACCAAACTTCACCCATTAGTGTATTTTATCACAATCTAGTAGTTACATGTGGAAATTTGGTTCTAGGACATTTGATTTGAGCGCAATCCTCAAACTTAGGTCAAAAAAGCCATTTAAGCCTTTTCACAGTGAGATCTATGCGATATGGCCGAGAAATGTAATTTTGATGTTAACTCCCAAACCGCAGCGCAGAAGTCAACCAAACTTCACCCAATAGTGTATTGTATCACAATCTAGTAGTTACATTTAAAAATTTTGTTCTAGGACATTTTGTTTGAACGCAATCATCAAACTTAATTAAAAAAGTCATTTAAGCCTTTTCACAGTGAGATCTATGCGATATGGCCGAGAAATGTAATTTTGATGTTAACTCCCAAACCGCTGCGCAGAAGTCAACCAAACTTCACCCATTAGTGTATTGTATCACAATCTAGTAGTTACATGTGGAAATTTGGTTATAGGACATTTGATTTGAGCGCAATCCTCAAACTTAGGTCAAAAAAGCCATTTAAGCCTTTTCACAGTGAGATCTATGCGATATGGCCGAGAAATGTAATTTTGATGTTAACTCCCAAACCGCTGCGCAGAAGTCAACCAAACTTCACCCAATAGTGTATTGTATCACAATCTAGTAGTTACATTTGAAAATTTTGTTCTAGGACATTTTGTTTGAACGCAATCATCAAACTTAATTAAAAAAGTCATTTAAGCCTTTTCACAGTGAGATCTATGCGATATGGCCGAGAAATGTAATTTTGATGTTAACTCCCAAACCGCTGCGCAGAAGTCAACCAAACTTCACCCATTAGTGTATTTTATCACAATCTAGTAGTTACATGTGGAAATTTGGTTCTAGGACATTTGATTTGAGCGCAATCCTCAAACTTAGGTCAAAAAAGCCATTTAAGCCTTTTCACAGTGAGATCTATGCGATATGGCCGAGAAATGTAATTTTGATGTTAACTCCCAAACCGCTGCGCAGAAGTCAACCAAACTTCACCCAATAGTGTATTGTATCACAATCTAGTAGTTACATTTAAAAATTTTGTTCTAGGACATTTGGTTTGAACGCAATCATCAAACTTAATTAAAAAAGTCATTTAAGCCTTTTCACAGTGAGATCTATGCGATATGGCCGAGAAATGTAATATTGATGTTAACTCCCAAACCGCTGCGCAGAAGTCAACCAAACTTCACCCAATAGTGTATTGTATCACAATCTAGTAGTTACATTTGAAAATTTTGTTCTAGGAAATTTTGTTTGAGCGCAATCATCAAACTTAATTAAAAAAGTCATTTAAGCCTTTTAACAGTGAGATCTATGCGATATGGCCGAGAAATGTAATTTTGATGTTAACTCCCAAACCGCTGCGCAGAAGTCAACCAAACTTCACCCATTAGTGTATTTTATCACAATCTAGTAGTTACATGTGGAAATTTGGTTCTAGGACATTTGATTTGAGCGCAATCCTCAAACTTAGGTCAAAAAAGCCATTTAAGCCTTTTCACAGTGAGATCTATGCGATATGGCCGAGAAATGTAATTTTGATGTTAACTCCCAAACCGCTGCGCAGAAGTCAACCAAACTTCACCCAATAGTGTATTGTATCACATTCTAGTAGTTACATTTTAAAATTTCGTTCAAGGACATTTGGTTTGAGCGCAATTATTAAACTTAGGTCAAAAAAGCCATTTAAGCCTTTTCACAGTGAGATCTATGCGATATGGCCGAGAAATGTAATTTTGATGTTAACTCCCAAACCGCTGCGCAGAAGTAAACCAAACTTCACCCATTAGTGTATTGTATCACAATCTAGTAGTTACATGTGGAAATTTGGTTCTAGGACATTTGATTTGAGCGCAATCCTCAAACTTAGGTCAAAAAAGCCATTTAAGCCTTTTCACAGTGAGATCTATGCGATATGGCCGAGAAATGTAATTTTGATGTTAACTCCCAAACCGCTGCGCAGAAGTCAACCAAACTTCACCCAATAGTGTATTGTATCACATTCTAGTAGTTACATTTGAAAATTTCGTTCTAGGACATTTGGTTTGAGCGCAATTATTAAACTTAGGTCAAAAAAGCCATTTAAGCCTTTTCACAGTGAGATCTATGCGATATGGCCGAGAAATGTAATTTTGATGTTAACTCCCAAACCGCTGCGCAGAAGTAAACCAAACTTCACCCATTAGTGTATTGTATCACAATCTAGTAGTTACATGTGGAAATTTGGTTCTAGGACATTTGATTTTAGCGCAATCCTCAAACTTAGGTCAAAAAAGCCATTTAAGCCTTTTCACAGTGAGATCTATGCGATATGGCCGAGAAATGTAATTTTGATGTTAACTCCCAAACCGCTGCGCAGAAGTCAACCAAACTTCACCCAATAGTGTATTGTATCACATTCTAGTAGTTACATTTGAAAATTTTGTTCTAGGACATTTTGTTTGAACGCAATCATCAAACTTAATTAAAAAAGTCATTTAAGCCTTTTCACAGTGAGATCTATGCGATATGGCCGAGAAATGTAATTTTGATGTTAACTCCCAAACCGCTGCGCAGAAGTCAACCAAACTTCACCCATTAGTGTATTTTATCACAATCTAGTAGTTACATGTGGAAATTTGGTTCTAGGACATTTGATTTGAGCGCAATCCTCAAACTTAGGTCAAAAAAGCCATTTAAGCCTTTTCACAGTGAGATCTATGCGATATGGCCGAGAAATGTAATTTTGATGTTAACTCCCAAACCGCTGCGCAGAAGTCAACCAAACTTCACCCAATAGTGTATTGTATCACAATCTAGTAGTTACATTTAAAAATTTTGTTCTAGGACATTTGGTTTGAACGCAATCATCAAACTTAATTAAAAAAGTCATTTAAGCCTTTTCACAGTGAGATCTATGCGATATGGCCGAGAAATGTAATATTGATGTTAACTCCCAAACCGCTGCGCAGAAGTCAACCAAACTTCACCCAATAGTGTATTGTATCACAATCTAGTAGTTACATTTGAAAATTTTGTTCTAGGAAATTTTGTTTGAGCGCAATCATCAAACTTAATTAAAAAAGTCATTTAAGCCTTTTAACAGTGAGATCTATGCGATATGGCCGAGAAATGTAATTTTGATGTTAACTCCCAAACCGCTGCGCAGAAGTCAACCAAACTTCACCCATTAGTGTATTTTATCACAATCTAGTAGTTACATGTGGAAATTTGGTTCTAGGACATTTGATTTGAGCGCAATCCTCAAACTTAGGTCAAAAAAGCCATTTAAGCCTTTTCACAGTGAGATCTATGCGATATGGCCGAGAAATGTAATTTTGATGTTAACTCCCAAACCGCTGCGCAGAAGTCAACCAAACTTCACCCAATAGTGTATTGTATCACATTCTAGTAGTTACATTTTAAAATTTCGTTCAAGGACATTTGGTTTGAGCGCAATCCTCAAACTTAGGTCAAAAAAGCCATTTAAGCCTTTTCACAGTGAGATCTATGCGATATGGCCGAGAAATGTAATTTTGATGTTAACTCCCAAACCGCTGCGCAGAAATAAAACCAAACTTCACCCAATAGTGTATTGTATCACATTCTAGTAGTTACATTTTAAAATTTCGTTCTAGGACATTTGGTTTGAGCGCAATTATTAAACTTAGGTCAAAAAAGCCTTTTAAGCCTTTTCACAGTGAGATCTATGCGATATGGCCGAGAAATGTAATTTTGATGTTAACTCCTAAACCGCTGCGCAGAAGTCAACCAAACTTCACCCAATAGTGTATTGTATCACAATCTAGTAGTTACATTTGAAAATTTTGTTCTAGGACATTTTGTTTGAATGCAATCATCAAACTTAATTAAAAAAGTCATTTAAGCCTTTTCACAGTGAGATCTATGCGATATGGCCGAGAAATGTAATTTTGATGTTAACTCCCAAACCGCTGCGCAGAAGTCAACCAAACTTCACCCAATAGTGTATTGTATCACAATCTAGTAGTTACATTTTAAAATTTCGTTCAAGGACATTTGGTTTGAGCGCAATTATTAAACTTAGGTCAAAAAAGCCATTTAAGCCTTTTCACAGTGAGATCTATGCGATATGGCCGAGAAATGTAATTTTGATGTTAACTCCCAAACCGCTGCGCAGAAGTCAACCAAACTTCACCCAATAGTGTATTGTATCACAATCTAGTAGTTACATTTAAAAATTTTGTTCTAGGACATTTTGTTTGAGCGCAATCCTCAAACTTAATTAAAAAAGTCATTTAAGCCTTTTCACAGTGAGATCTATGCGATATGGCCGAGAAATGTAATTTTGATGTTAACTCCCAAACCGCTGCGCAGAAGTCAACCAAACTTCACCCAATAGTGTATTGTATCACAATCTAGTAGTTACATTTGAAAATTTTGTTCTAGAAAATTTTGTTTGAGCGCAATCATCAAACTTAATTAAAAAAGTCATTTAAGCCTTTTCACAGTGAGATCTATGCGATATGGCCGAGAAATGTAATTTTGATGTTAACTCCCAAACCGCTGCGCAGAAGTCAACCAAACTTCACCCATTAGTGTATTTTATCACAATCTAGTAGTTACATGTGGAAATTTGGTTCTAGGACATTTGATTTGAGCGCAATCCTCAAACTTAGGTCAAAAAAGCCATTTAAGCCTTTTCACAGTGAGATCTATGCGATATGGCCGAGAAATGTAATTTTGATGTTAACTCCCAAACCGCTGCGCAGAAGTCAACCAAACTTCACCCAATAGTGTATTGTATCACATTCTAGTAGTTACATTTTAAAATTTCGTTCAAGGACATTTGGTTTGAGCGCAATTATTAAACTTAGGTCAAAAAAGCCATTTAAGCCTTTTCACAGTGAGATCTATGCGATATGGCCGAGAAATGTAATTTTGATGTTAACTCCCAAACCGCTGCGCAGAAGTAAACCAAACTTCACCCATTAGTGTATTGTATCACAATCTAGTAGTTACATGTGGAAATTTGGTTCTAGGACATTTGATTTGAGCGCAATCCTCAAACTTAGGTCAAAAAAGCCATTTAAGCCTTTTCACAGTGAGATCTATGCGATATGGCCGAGAAATGTAATTTTGATGTTAACTCCCAAACCGCTGCGCAGAAGTCAACCAAACTTCACCCAATAGTGTATTGTATCACATTCTAGTAGTTACATTTGAAAATTTCGTTCTAGGACATTTGGTTTGAGCGCAATTATTAAACTTAGGTCAAAAAAGCCATTTAAGCCTTTTCACAGTGAGATCTATGCGATATGGCCGAGAAATGTAATTTTGATGTTAACTCCCAAACCGCTGCGCAGAAGTAAACCAAACTTCACCCATTAGTGTATTGTATCACAATCTAGTAGTTACATGTGGAAATTTGGTTCTAGGACATTTGATTTTAGCGCAATCCTCAAACTTAGGTCAAAAAAGCCATTTAAGCCTTTTCACAGTGAGATCTATGCGATATGGCCGAGAAATGTAATTTTGATGTTAACTCCCAAACCGCTGCGCAGAAGTCAACCAAACTTCACCCAATAGTGTATTGTATCACAATCTAGTAGTTACATTTGAAAATTTTGTTCTAGGAAATTTTGTTTGAGCGCAATCATCAAACTTAATTAAAAAAGTCATTTAAGCCTTTTCACAGTGAGATCTATGCGATATGGCCGAGAAATGTAATTTTGATGTTAACTCCCAAACCGCTGCGCAAAAGTCAACCAAACTTCACCCATTAGTGTATTGTATCACAATCTAGTAGTTACATGTGGAAATTTGGTTCTAGGACATTTGATTTGAGCGCAATCCTCAAACTTAGGTCAAAAAAGCCATTTAAGCCTTTTCACAGTGAGATCTATGCGATATGGCCGAGAAATGTAATTTTGATGTTAACTCCCAAACCGCTGCGCAGAAATAAAACCAAACTTCACCCAATAGTGTATTGTATCACATTCTAGTAGTTACATTTTAAAATTTCGTTCTAGGACATTTGGTTTGAGCGCAATTATTAAACTTAGGTCAAAAAAGCCTTTTAAGCCTTTTCACAGTGAGATCTATGCGATATGGCCGAGAAATGTAATTTTGATGTTAACTCCCAAACCGCTGCGCAGAAGTCAACCAAACTTCACCCAATAGTGTATTGTATCACAATCTAGTAGTTACATTTGAAAATTTTGTTCTAGGACATTTTGTTTGAATGCAATCATCAAACTTAATTAAAAAAGTCATTTAAGCCTTTTCACACTTCTATGCGATATGGCCGAGAAATGTAATTTTGATGTTAACTCCCAAACCGCTGCGCAGAAGTCAACCAAACTTCACCCAATAGTGTATTGTATCACATTCTAGTAGTTACATTTTAAAATTTCGTTCAAGGACATTTGGTTTGAGCGCAATTATTAAACTTAGGTCAAAAAAGCCATTTAAGCCTTTTCACAGTGAGATCTATGCGATATGGCCGAGAAATGTAATTTTGATGTTAACTCCCAAACCGCTGCGCAGAAGTAAACCAAACTTCACCCATTAGTGTATTGTATCACAATCTAGTAGTTACATGTGGAAATTTGGTTCTAGGACATTTGATTTCAGCGCAATCCTCAAACTTAGGTCAAAAAAGCCATTTAAGCCTTTTCACAGTGAGATCTATCCGATATGGCCGAGAAATGTAATTTTGATGTTAACTCCCAAACCGCTGCGCAGAAGTCAACCAAATTTCACCCAATAGTGTATTGTATCACATTCTAGTAGTTACATTTGAAAATTTCGTTCTAGGACATTTGGTTTGAGCGCAATTATTAAACTTAGGTCAAAAAAGCCATTTAAGCCTTTTCACAGTGAGATCTATGCGATATGGCCGAGAAATGTAATTTTGATGTTAACTCCCAAACCGCTGCGCAGAAGTAAACCAAACTTCACCCATTAGTGTATTGTATCACAATCTAGTAGTTACATGTGGAAATTTGGTTCTAGGACATTTGATTTTAGCGCAATCCTCAAACTTAGGTCAAAAAAGCCATTTAAGCCTTTTCACAGTGAGATCTATGCGATATGGCCGAGAAATGTAATTTTGATGTTAACTCCCAAACCGCTGCGCAGAAGTCAACCAAACTTCACCCAATAGTGTATTGTATCACAATCTAGTAGTTACATTTGAAAATTTTGTTTTAGGAAATTTTGTTTGAGCGCAATCATCAAACTTAATTAAAAAAGTCATTTAAGCCTTTTCACAGTGAGATCTATGCGATATGGCCGAGAAATGTAATTTTGATGTTAACTCCCAAACCGCTGCGCAGAAGTCAACCAAACTTCACCCAATAGTGTATTGTATCACAATCTAGTAGTTACATTTGAAAATTTTGTTCTAGGACATTTTGTTTGAACGCAATCATCAAACTTAATTAAAAAAGTCATTTAAGCCTTTTCACAGTGAGATCTATGCGATATGGCCGAGAAATGTAATTTTGATGTTAACTCCCAAACCGCTGCGCAGAAGTCAACCAAACTTCACCCAATAGTGTATTGTATCATAATCTAGTAGTTACATTTAAAAATTTTGTTCTAGGACATTTTGTTTGAGCGCAATCCTCAAACTTAATTAAAAAAGTCATTTAAGCCTTTTCACAGTGAGATCTATGCGATATGGCCGAGAAATGTAATTTTGATGTTAACTCCCAAACCGCTGCGCAGAAGTCAACCAAACTTCACCCATTAGTGTATTTTATCAAAATCTAGTAGTTACATGTGGAAATTTGGTTCTAGGACATTTGATTTGAGCGCAATCCTCAAACTTAGGTCAAAAAAGCCATTTAAGCCTTTTCACAGTGAGATCTATGCGATATGGCCGAGAAATGTAATTTTGATGTTAACTCCCAAACCGCTGCGCAGAAGTCAACCAAACTTCACCCAATAGTGTATTGTATCACAATCTAGTAGTTACATTTAAAAATTTTGTTCTAGGACATTTTGTTTGAACGCAATCATCAAACTTAATTAAAAAAGTCATTTAAGCCTTTTCACAGTGAGATCTATGCGATATGGCCGAGAAATGTAATTTTGATGTTAACTCCCAAACCGCTGCGCAGAAGTCAACCAAACTTCACCCATTAGTGTATTGTATCACAATCTAGTAGTTACATGTGGAAATTTGGTTATAGGACATTTGATTTGAGCGCAATCCTCAAACTTAGATCAAAAAAGCCATTTAAGCCTTTTCACAGTGAGATCTATGCGATATGGCCGAGAAATGTAATTTTGATGTTAACTCCCAAACCGCTGCGCAGAAGTCAACCAAACTTCACCCAATAGTGTATTGTATCACAATCTAGTAGTTACATTTGAAAATTTTGTTCTAGGAAATTTTGTTTGAGCGCAATCATCAAACTTAATTAAAAAAGTCATTTAAGCCTTTTCACAGTGAGATCTATGCGATATGGCCGAGAAATGTAATTTTGATGTTAACTCCCAAACCGCTGCGCAGAAGTCAACCAAACTTCACCCATTAGTGTATTTTATCACAATCTAGTAGTTACATGTGGAAATTTGGTTCTAGGACATTTGATTTGAGCGCAATCCTCAAACTTAGGTCAAAAAAGCCATTTAAGCCTTTTCACAGTGAGATCTATGCGATATGGCCGAGAAATGTAATTTTGATGTTAACTCCCAAACCGCTGCGCAGAAGTCAACCAAACTTCACCCAATAGTGTATTGTATCACAATCTAGTAGTTACATTTGAAAATTTTGTTATAGGACATTTTGTTTGAGCGCAATCCTCAAACTTAGGTCAAAAAAGCCATTTAAGCCTTTTCACAGTGAGATCTATGCGATATGGCCGAGAAATGTAATTTTGATGTTAACTCCCAAACCGCTGCGCAGAAGTCAACCAAACTTCACCCAATAGTGTATTGTATCACAATCTAGTAGTTACATTTAAAAATTTTGTTCTAGGACATTTTGTTTGAACGCAATCCTCAAACTTAATTAAAAAAGTCATTTAAGCCTTTTCACAGTGAGATCTATGCGATATGGCCGAGAAATGTAATTTTGATGTTAACTCCCAAACCGCTGCGCAGAAGTCAACCAAACTTCACCCAATAGTGTATTGTATCACAATCTAGTAGTTACATTTGAAAATTTTGTTTTAGGAAATTTTGTTTGAGCGCAATCATCAAACTTAATTAAAAAAGTCATTTAAGCCTTTTCACAGTGAGATCTATGCGATATGGCCGAGAAATGTAATTTTGATGTTAACTCCCAAACCGCTGCGCAGAAGTCAACCAAACTTCACCCATTAGTGTATTTTATCACAATCTAGTAGTTACATGTGGAAATTTGGTTCTAGGACATTTGATTTGAGCGCAATCCTCAAACTTAGGTCAAAAAAGCCATTTAAGCCTTTTCACAGTGAGATCTATGCGATATGGCCGAGAAATGTAATTTTGATGTTAACTCCCAAACCGCTGCGCAGAAGTCAACCAAACTTCACCCAATAGTGTATTGTATCACAATCTAGTAGTTACATTTAAAAATTTTGTTCTAGGACATTTTGTTTGAACGCAATCATCAAACTTAATTAAAAAAGTCATTTAAGCCTTTTCACAGTGAGATCTATGCGATATGGCCGAGAAATGTAATTTTGATGTTAACTCCCAAACCGCTGCGCAGAAGTCAACCAAACTTCACCCATTAGTGTATTGTATCACAATCTAGTAGTTACATGTGGAAATTTGGTTATAGGACATTTGATTTGAGCGCAATCCTCAAACTTAGGTCAAAAAAGCCATTTAAGCCTTTTCACAGTGAGATCTATGCGATATGGCCGAGAAATGTAATTTTGATGTTAACTCCCAAACCGCTGCGCAGAAGTCAACCAAACTTCACCCAATAGTGTATTGTATCACAATCTAGTAGTTACATTTGAAAATTTTGTTCTAGGAAATTTTGTTTGAGCGCAATCATCAAACTTAATTAAAAAAGTCATTTAAGCCTTTTCACAGTGAGATCTATGCGATATGGCCGAGAAATGTAATTTTGATGTTAACTCCCAAACCGCTGCGCAGAAGTCAACCAAACTTCACCCATTAGTGTATTTTATCACAATCTAGTAGTTACATGTGGAAATTTGGTTCTAGGACATTTGATTTGAGCGCAATCCTCAAACTTAGGTCAAAAAAGCCATTTAAGCCTTTTCACAGTGAGATCTATGCGATATGGCCGAGAAATGTAATTTTGATGTTAACTCCCAAACCGCTGCGCAGAAGTCAACCAAACTTCACCCAATAGTGTATTGTATCACAATCTAGTAGTTACATTTGAAAATTTTGTTCTAGGACATTTTGTTTGAGCGCAATCCTCAAACTTAGGTCAAAAAAGCCATTTAAGCCTTTTCACAGTGAGATCTATGCGATATGGCCGAGAAATGTAATTTTGATGTTCACTCCCAAACCGCTGCGCAGAAGTCAACCAAACTTCACCCAATAGTGTATTGTATCACAATCTAGTAGTTACATTTGAAAATTTTGTTCTAGGACATTTTGTTTGAACGCAATCATCAAACTTAATTAAAAAAGTCATTTAAGCCTTTTCACAGTGAGATCTATGCGATATGGCCGAGAAATGTAATTTTGATGTTAACTCCCAAACCGCTGCGCAGAAGTCAACCAAACTTCACCCAATAGTGTATTGTATCACAATCTAGTAGTTACATTTGAAAATTTTGTTTTAGGAAATTTTGTTTGAGCGCAATCATCAAACTTAATTAAAAAAGTCATTTAAGCCTTTTCACAGTGAGATCTATGCGATATGGCCGAGAAATGTAATTTTGATGTTAACTCCCAAACCGCTGCGCAGAAGTCAACCAAACTTCACCCATTAGTGTATTTTATCACAATCTAGTAGTTACATGTGGAAATTTGGTTCTAGGACATTTGATTTGAGCGCAATCCTCAAACTTAGGTCAAAAAAGCCATTTAAGCCTTTTCACAGTGAGATCTATGCGATATGGCCGAGAAATGTAATTTTGATGTTAACTCCCAAACCGCTGCGCAGAAGTCAACCAAACTTCACCCAATAGTGTATTGTATCACAATCTAGTAGTTACATTTAAAAATTTTGTTCTAGGACATTTTGTTTGAACGCAATCATCAAACTTAATTAAAAAAGTCATTTAAGCCTTTTCACAGTGAGATCTATGCGATATGGCCGAGAAATGTAATTTTGATGTTAACTCCCAAACCGCTGCGCAGAAGTCAACCAAACTTCACCCATTAGTGTATTGTATCACAATCTAGTAGTTACATGTGGAAATTTGGTTATAGGACATTTGATTTGAGCGCAATCCTCAAACTTAGGTCAAAAAAGCCATTTAAGCCTTTTCACAGTGAGATCTATGCGATATGGCCGAGAAATGTAATTTTGATGTTAACTCCCAAACCGCTGCGCAGAAGTTAACCAAACTTCACCCAATAGTGTATTGTATCACAATCTAGTAGTTACATTTGAAAATTTTGTTCTAGGAAATTTTGTTTGAGCGCAATCATCAAACTTAATTAAAAAAGTCATTTAAGCCTTTTCACAGTGAGATCTATGCGATATGGCCGAGAAATGTAATTTTGATGTTAACTCCCAAACCGCTGCGCAGAAGTCAACCAAACTTCACCCATTAGTGTATTTTATCACAATCTAGTATTTACATGTGGAAATTTGGTTCTAGGACATTTGATTTGAGCGCAATCCTCAAACTTAGGTCAAAAAAGCCATTTAAGCCTTTTCACAGTGAGATCTATGCGATATGGCCGAGAAATGTAATTTTGATGTTCACTCCCAAACCGCTGCGCAGAAGTCAACCAAACTTCACCCAATAGTGTATTGTATCACAATCTAGTAGTTACATTTGAAAATTTTGTTCTAGGAAATTTTGTTTGAGCGCAATCATCAAACTTAATTAAAAAAGTCATTTAAGCCTTTTCACAGTGAGATCTATGCGATATGGCCGAGAAATGTAATTTTGATGTTAACTCCCAAACCGCTGCGCAGAAGTCAACCAAACTTCACCCATTAGTGTATTTTATCACAATCTAGTAGTTACAAATGGAAATTTGGTTCTAGGACATTTGATTTGAGCGCAATCCTCAAACTTAGGTCAAAAAAGCCATTTAAGCCTTTTCACAGTGAGATCTATGCGATATGGCCGAGAAATGTAATTTTGATGTTAACTCCCAAACCGCTGCGCAGAAGTAAACCAAACTTCACCCATTAGTGTATTGTATCACAATCTAGTAGTTACATGTGGAAATTTGGTTCTAGGACATTTGATTTTAGCGCAATCCTCAAACTTAGGTCAAAAAAGCCATTTAAGCCTTTTCACAGTGAGATCTATGCGATATGGCCGAGAAATGTAATTTTGATGTTAACTCCCAAACCGCTGCGCAGAAGTCAACCAAACTTCACCCAATAGTGTATTGTATCACAATCTAGTAGTTACATTTGAAAATTTTGTTTTAGGAAATTTTGTTTGAGCGCAATCATCAAACTTAATTAAAAAAGTCATTTAAGCCTTTTCACAGTGAGATCTATGCGATATGGCCGAGAAATGTAATTTTGATGTTAACTCCCAAACCGCTGCGCAGAAGTCAACCAAACTTCACCCAATAGTGTATTGTATCACAATCTAGTAGTTACATTTGAAAATTTTGTTCTAGGACATTTTGTTTGAACGCAATCATCAAACTTAATTAAAAAAGTCATTTAAGCCTTTTCACAGTGAGATCTATGCGATATGGCCGAGAAATGTAATTTTGATGTTAACTCCCAAACCGCTGCGCAGAAGTCAACCAAACTTCACCCAATAGTGTATTGTATCATAATCTAGTAGTTACATTTAAAAATTTTGTTCTAGGACATTTTGTTTGAGCGCAATCCTCAAACTTAATTAAAAAAGTCATTTAAGCCTTTTCACAGTGAGATCTATGCGATATGGCCGAGAAATGTAATTTTGATGTTAACTCCCAAACCGCTGCGCAGAAGTCAACCAAACTTCACCCATTAGTGTATTTTATCAAAATCTAGTAGTTACATGTGGAAATTTGGTTCTAGGACATTTGATTTGAGCGCAATCCTCAAACTTAGGTCAAAAAAGCCATTTAAGCCTTTTCACAGTGAGATCTATGCGATATGGCCGAGAAATGTAATTTTGATGTTAACTCCCAAACCGCTGCGCAGAAGTCAACCAAACTTCACCCAATAGTGTATTGTATCACAATCTAGTAGTTACATTTAAAAATTTTGTTCTAGGACATTTTGTTTGAACGCAATCATCAAACTTAATTAAAAAAGTCATTTAAGCCTTTTCACAGTGAGATCTATGCGATATGGCCGAGAAATGTAATTTTGATGTTAACTCCCAAACCGCTGCGCAGAAGTCAACCAAACTTCACCCATTAGTGTATTGTATCACAATCTAGTAGTTACATGTGGAAATTTGGTTATAGGACATTTGATTTGAGCGCAATCCTCAAACTTAGATCAAAAAAGCCATTTAAGCCTTTTCACAGTGAGATCTATGCGATATGGCCGAGAAATGTAATTTTGATGTTAACTCCCAAACCGCTGCGCAGAAGTCAACCAAACTTCACCCAATAGTGTATTGTATCACAATCTAGTAGTTACATTTGAAAATTTTGTTCTAGGAAATTTTGTTTGAGCGCAATCATCAAACTTAATTAAAAAAGTCATTTAAGCCTTTTCACAGTGAGATCTATGCGATATGGCCGAGAAATGTAATTTTGATGTTAACTCCCAAACCGCTGCGCAGAAGTCAACCAAACTTCACCCATTAGTGTATTTTATCACAATCTAGTAGTTACATGTGGAAATTTGGTTCTAGGACATTTGATTTGAGCGCAATCCTCAAACTTAGGTCAAAAAAGCCATTTAAGCCTTTTCACAGTGAGATCTATGCGATATGGCCGAGAAATGTAATTTTGATGTTAACTCCCAAACCGCTGCGCAGAAGTCAACCAAACTTCACCCAATAGTGTATTGTATCACAATCTAGTAGTTACATTTGAAAATTTTGTTATAGGACATTTTGTTTGAGCGCAATCCTCAAACTTAGGTCAAAAAAGCCATTTAAGCCTTTTCACAGTGAGATCTATGCGATATGGCCGAGAAATGTAATTTTGATGTTAACTCCCAAACCGCTGCGCAGAAGTCAACCAAACTTCACCCAATAGTGTATTGTATCACAATCTAGTAGTTACATTTAAAAATTTTGTTCTAGGACATTTTGTTTGAACGCAATCCTCAAACTTAATTGAAAAAGTCATTTAAGCCTTTTCACAGTGAGATCTATGCGATATGGCCGAGAAATGTAATTTTGATGTTAACTCCCAAACCGCTGCGCAGAAGTCAACCAAACTTCACCCAATAGTGTATTGTATCACAATCTAGTAGTTACTTTTGAAAATTTTGTTTTAGGAAATTTTGTTTGAGCGCAATCATCAAACTTAATTAAAAAAGTCATTTAAGCCTTTTCACAGTGAGATCTATGCGATATGGCCGAGAAATGTAATTTTGATGTTAACTCCCAAACCGCTGCGCAGAAGTCAACCAAACTTCACCCAATAGTGTATTGTATCACAATCTAGTAGTTACATTTGAAAATTTTGTTCTAGGACATTTTGTTTGAGCGCAATCCTCAAACTTAGGTCAAAAAAGCCATTTAAGCCTTTTCACAGTGAGATCTATGCGATATGGCCGAGAAATGTAATTTTGATGTTCACTCCCAAACCGCTGCGCAGAAGTCAACCAAACTTCACCCAATAGTGTATTGTATCACAATCTAGTAGTTACATTTGAAAATTTTGTTCTAGGACATTTTGTTTGAACGCAATCATCAAACTTAATTAAAAAAGTCATTTAAGCCTTTTCACAGTGAGATCTATGCGATATGGCCGAGAAATGTAATTTTGATGTTAACTCCCAAACCGCTGCGCAGAAGTCAACCAAACTTCACCCAATAGTGTATTGTATCACAATCTAGTAGTTACATTTGAAAATTTTGTTTTAGGAAATTTTGTTTGAGCGCAATCATCAAACTTAATTAAAAAAGTCATTTAAGCCTTTTCACAGTGAGATCTATGCGATATGGCCGAGAAATGTAATTTTGATGTTAACTCCCAAACCGCTGCGCAGAAGTCAACCAAACTTCACCCATTAGTGTATTTTATCACAATCTAGTAGTTACATGTGGAAATTTGGTTCTAGGACATTTGATTTGAGCGCAATCCTCAAACTTAGGTCAAAAAAGCCATTTAAGCCTTTTCACAGTGAGATCTATGCGATATGGCCGAGAAATGTAATTTTGATGTTAACTCCCAAACCGCTGCGCAGAAGTCAACCAAACTTCACCCAATAGTGTATTGTATCACAATCTAGTAGTTACATTTAAAAATTTTGTTCTAGGACATTTTGTTTGAACGCAATCATCAAACTTAATTAAAAAAGTCATTTAAGCCTTTTCACAGTGAGATCTATGCGATATGGCCGAGAAATGTAATTTTGATGTTAACTCCCAAACCGCTGCGCAGAAGTCAACCAAACTTCACCCATTAGTGTATTGTATCACAATCTAGTAGTTACATGTGGAAATTTGGTTATAGGACATTTGATTTGAGCGCAATCCTCAAACTTAGGTCAAAAAAGCCATTTAAGCCTTTTCACAGTGAGATCTATGCGATATGGCCGAGAAATGTAATTTTGATGTTAACTCCCAAACCGCTGCGCAGAAGTTAACCAAACTTCACCCAATAGTGTATTGTATCACAATCTAGTAGTTACATTTGAAAATTTTGTTCTAGGAAATTTTGTTTGAGCGCAATCATCAAACTTAATTAAAAAAGTCATTTAAGCCTTTTCACAGTGAGATCTATGCGATATGGCCGAGAAATGTAATTTTGATGTTAACTCCCAAACCGCTGCGCAGAAGTCAACCAAACTTCACCCATTAGTGTATTTTATCACAATCTAGTATTTACATGTGGAAATTTGGTTCTAGGACATTTGATTTGAGCGCAATCCTCAAACTTAGGTCAAAAAAGCCATTTAAGCCTTTTCACAGTGAGATCTATGCGATATGGCCGAGAAATGTAATTTTGATGTTCACTCCCAAACCGCTGCGCAGAAGTCAACCAAACTTCACCCAATAGTGTATTGTATCACAATCTAGTAGTTACATTTGAAAATTTTGTTCTAGGAAATTTTGTTTGAGCGCAATCATCAAACTTAATTAAAAAAGTCATTTAAGCCTTTTCACAGTGAGATCTATGCGATATGGCCGAGAAATGTAATTTTGATGTTAACTCCCAAACCGCTGCGCAGAAGTCAACCAAACTTCACCCATTAGTGTATTTTATCACAATCTAGTAGTTACAAATGGAAATTTGGTTTTAGGACATTTGATTTGAGCGCAATCCTCAAACTTAGGTCAAAAAAGCCATTTAAGCCTTTTCACAGTGAGATCTATGCGATATGGCCGAGAAATGTAATTTTGATGTTAACTCCCAAACCGCTGCGCAGAAGTCAACCAAACTTCACCCAATAGTGTATTGTATCACATTCTAGTAGTTACATTTGAAAATTTCGTTCTAGGACATTTGGTTTGAGCGCAATCCTCAAACTTAGGTCAAAAAAGCCATTTAAGCCTTTTCACAGTGAGATCTATGCGATATGGCCGAGAAATGTAATTTTGATGTTAACTCCCAAACCGCTGCGCAGAAGTCAACCAAACTTCACCCAATAGTGTATTGTATCACAATCTAGTAGTTACATTTGAAAATTTTGTTCTAGGAAATTTTGTTTGAGCGCAATCATCAAACTTAGGTCAAAAAAGCCATTTAAGCCTTTTCACAGTGAGATCTATGCGATATGGCCGAGAAATGTAATTTTGATGTTAACTCCCAAACCGCTGCGCAGAAGTCAACCAAACTTCACCCAATAGTGTATTGTATCACAATCTAGTAGTTACATTTAAAAATTTTGTTCTAGGACATTTTGTTTGAACGCAATCATCAAACTTAATTAAAAAAGTCATTTAAGCCTTTTCACAGTGAGATCTATGCGATATGGCCGAGAAATGTAATTTTGATGTTAACTCCCAAACCGCTGCGCAGAAGTCAACCAAACTTCACCCATTAGTGTATTGTATCACAATCTAGTAGTTACATGTGGAAATTTGGTTATAGGACATTTGATTTGAGCGCAATCCTCAAACTTAGGTCAAAAAAGCCATTTAAGCCTTTTCACAGTGAGATCTATGCGATATGGCCGAGAAATGTAATTTTGATGTTAACTCCCAAACCGCTGCGCAGAAGTCAACCAAACTTCACCCAATAGTGTATTGTATCACATTCTAGTAGTTACATTTGAAAATTTCGTTCTAGGACATTTGGTTTGAGCGCAATCATTAAACTTAATTAAAAAAGTCATTTAAGCCTTTTCACAGTGAGATCTATGCGATATGGCCGAGAAATGTAATTTTGATGTTAACTCCCAAACCGCTATGCAAGAAGGCAACCAAACTTCACCCATTAGTGTATTGTATCACAATCTAGTAGTTACATGTGGAAATTTGGTTATTGGACATTTGATTTGAGCGCAATCCTCAAACTTAGGTCAAAAAAGCCATTTAAGCCTTTTCACAGTGAGATCTATGCGATATGGCCGAGAAATGTAATTTTGATGTTAACTCCCAAACCGCTGCGCAGAAGTCAACCAAACTTCACCCATTAGTGTATTGTATCACAATCTAGTAGTTACATGTGGAAATTTGGTTCTAGGACATTTGATTTGAGCGCAATCCTCAAACTTAGGTCAAAAAAGCCATTTAAGCCTTTTCACAGTGAGATCTATGCGATATGGCCGAGAAATGTAATTTTGATGTTAACTCCCAAACCGCTGCGCAGAAGTCAACCAAACTTCACCCAATAGTGTATTGTATCACATTCTAGTAGTTACATTTGAAAATTTCGTTCTAGGACATTTGGTTTGAGCGCAATCCTCAAACTTAGGTCAAAAAAGCCATTTAAGCCTTTTCACAGTGAGATCTATGCGATATGGCCGAGAAATGTAATTTTGATGTTAACTCCCAAACCGCTGCGCAGAAGTCAACTAAACTTCACCCAATAGTGTATTGTATCACAATCTAGTAGTTACATTTGAAAATTTTGTTCTAGGACATTTTGTTTGAACGCAATCATCAAACTTAATTAAAAAAGTCATTTAAGCCTTTTCACAGTGAGATCTATGCGATATGGCCGAGAAATGTAATTTTGATGTTCACTCCCAAACCGCTGCGCAGAAGTCAACCAAACTTCACCCAATAGTGTATTGTATCACAATCTAGTAGTTACATTTGAAAATTTTGTTCTAGGAAATTTTGTTTGAGCGCAATCATCAAACTTAATTAAAAAAGTCATTTAAGCCTTTTCACAGTGAGATCTATGCGATATGGCCGAGAAATGTAATTTTGATGTTAACTCCCAAACCGCTGCGCAGAAGTCAACCAAACTTCACCCATTAGTGTATTTTATCACAATCTAGTAGTTACAAATGGAAATTTGGTTCTAGGACATTTGATTTGAGCGCAATCCTCAAACTTAGGTCAAAAAAGCCATTTAAGCCTTTTCACAGTGAGATCTATGCGATATGGCCGAGAAATGTAATTTTGATGTTAACTCCCAAACCGCTGCGCAGAAGTCAACCAAACTTCACCCAATAGTGTATTGTATCACAATCTAGTAGTTACATTTGAAAATTTTGTTTTAGGAAATTTTGTTTGAGCGCAATCATCAAACTTAATTAAAAAAGTCATTTAAGCCTTTTCACAGTGAGATCTATGCGATATGGCCGAGAAATGTAATTTTGATGTTAACTCCCAAACCGCTGCGCAGAAGTCAACCAAACTTCACCCATTAGTGTATTTTATCACAATCTAGTAGTTACATGTGGAAATTTGGTTCTAGGACATTTGATTTGAGCGCAATCCTCAAACTTAGGTCAAAAAAGCCATTTAAGCCTTTTCACAGTGAGATCTATGCGATATGGCCGAGAAATGTAATTTTGATGTTAACTCCCAAACCGCTGCGCAGAAGTCAACCAAACTTCACCCAATAGTGTATTGTATCACAATCTAGTAGTTACATTTAAAAATTTTGTTCTAGGACATTTTGTTTGAACGCAATCATCAAACTTAATTAAAAAAGTCATTTAAGCCTTTTCACAGTGAGATCTATGCGATATGGCCGAGAAATGTAATTTTGATGTTAACTCCCAAACCGCTGCGCAGAAGTCAACCAAACTT
This sequence comes from Corythoichthys intestinalis, assembly GCF_030265065.1. Classification (NCBI taxonomy): domain Eukaryota; kingdom Metazoa; phylum Chordata; class Actinopteri; order Syngnathiformes; family Syngnathidae; genus Corythoichthys; species Corythoichthys intestinalis. The sequence goes on along the minus strand of NC_080399.1, from coordinate 63,887,766 downwards.
CACCCATTAGTGTATTGTATCACAATCTAGTAGTTACATGTGGAAATTTGGTTATAGGACATTTGATTTGAGCGCAATCCTCAAACTTAGGTCAAAAAAGCCATTTAAGCCTTTTCACAGTGAGATCTATGCGATATGGCCGAGAAATGTAATTTTGATGTTAACTCCCAAACCGCTGCGCAGAAGTCAACCAAACTTCACCCAATAGTGTATTGTATCACAATCTAGTAGTTACATTTGAAAATTTTGTTCTAGGAAATTTTGTTTGAGCGCAATCATCAAACTTAATTAAAAAAGTCATTTAAGCCTTTTCACAGTGAGATCTATGCGATATGGCCGAGAAATGTAATTTTGATGTTAACTCCCAAACCGCTGCGCAGAAGTCAACCAAACTTCACCCATTAGTGTATTTTATCACAATCTAGTAGTTACATGTGGAAATTTGGTTCTAGGACATTTGATTTGAGCGCAATCCTCAAACTTAGGTCAAAAAAGCCATTTAAGCCTTTTCACAGTGAGATCTATGCGATATGGCCGAGAAATGTAATTTTGATGTTAACTCCCAAACCGCTGCGCAGAAGTCAACCAAACTTCACCCAATAGTGTATTGTATCACAATCTAGTAGTTACATTTGAAAATTTTGTTCTAGGACATTTTGTTTGAGCGCAATCCTCAAACTTAGGTCAAAAAAGCCATTTAAGCCTTTTCACAGTGAGATCTATGCGATATGGCCGAGAAATGTAATTTTGATGTTCACTCCCAAACCGCTGCGCAGAAGTCAACCAAACTTCACCCAATAGTGTATTGTATCACAATCTAGTAGTTACATTTGAAAATTTTGTTCTAGGACATTTTGTTTGAACGCAATCATCAAACTTAATTAAAAAAGTCATTTAAGCCTTTTCACAGTGAGATCTATGCGATATGGCCGAGAAATGTAATTTTGATGTTAACTCCCAAACCGCTGCGCAGAAGTCAACCAAACTTCACCCAATAGTGTATTGTATCACAATCTAGTAGTTACATTTGAAAATTTTGTTTTAGGAAATTTTGTTTGAGCGCAATCATCAAACTTAATTAAAAAAGTCATTTAAGCCTTTTCACAGTGAGATCTATGCGATATGGCCGAGAAATGTAATTTTGATGTTAACTCCCAAACCGCTGCGCAGAAGTCAACCAAACTTCACCCATTAGTGTATTTTATCACAATCTAGTAGTTACATGTGGAAATTTGGTTCTAGGACATTTGATTTGAGCGCAATCCTCAAACTTAGGTCAAAAAAGCCATTTAAGCCTTTTCACAGTGAGATCTATGCGATATGGCCGAGAAATGTAATTTTGATGTTAACTCCCAAACCGCTGCGCAGAAGTCAACCAAACTTCACCCAATAGTGTATTGTATCACAATCTAGTAGTTACATTTAAAAATTTTGTTCTAGGACATTTTGTTTGAACGCAATCATCAAACTTAATTAAAAAAGTCATTTAAGCCTTTTCACAGTGAGATCTATGCGATATGGCCGAGAAATGTAATTTTGATGTTAACTCCCAAACCGCTGCGCAGAAGTCAACCAAACTTCACCCATTAGTGTATTGTATCACAATCTAGTAGTTACATGTGGAAATTTGGTTATAGGACATTTGATTTGAGCGCAATCCTCAAACTTAGGTCAAAAAAGCCATTTAAGCCTTTTCACAGTGAGATCTATGCGATATGGCCGAGAAATGTAATTTTGATGTTAACTCCCAAACCGCTGCGCAGAAGTTAACCAAACTTCACCCAATAGTGTATTGTATCACAATCTAGTAGTTACATTTGAAAATTTTGTTCTAGGAAATTTTGTTTGAGCGCAATCATCAAACTTAATTAAAAAAGTCATTTAAGCCTTTTCACAGTGAGATCTATGCGATATGGCCGAGAAATGTAATTTTGATGTTAACTCCCAAACCGCTGCGCAGAAGTCAACCAAACTTCACCCATTAGTGTATTTTATCACAATCTAGTATTTACATGTGGAAATTTGGTTCTAGGACATTTGATTTGAGCGCAATCCTCAAACTTAGGTCAAAAAAGCCATTTAAGCCTTTTCACAGTGAGATCTATGCGATATGGCCGAGAAATGTAATTTTGATGTTCACTCCCAAACCGCTGCGCAGAAGTCAACCAAACTTCACCCAATAGTGTATTGTATCACAATCTAGTAGTTACATTTGAAAATTTTGTTCTAGGAAATTTTGTTTGAGCGCAATCATCAAACTTAATTAAAAAAGTCATTTAAGCCTTTTCACAGTGAGATCTATGCGATATGGCCGAGAAATGTAATTTTGATGTTAACTCCCAAACCGCTGCGCAGAAGTCAACCAAACTTCACCCATTAGTGTATTTTATCACAATCTAGTAGTTACAAATGGAAATTTGGTTCTAGGACATTTGATTTGAGCGCAATCCTCAAACTTAGGTCAAAAAAGCCATTTAAGCCTTTTCACAGTGAGATCTATGCGATATGGCCGAGAAATGTAATTTTGATGTTAACTCCCAAACCGCTGCGCAGAAGTCAACCAAACTTCACCCAATAGTGTATTGTATCACATTCTAGTAGTTACATTTGAAAATTTCGTTCTAGGACATTTGGTTTGAGCGCAATCCTCAAACTTAGGTCAAAAAAGCCATTTAAGCCTTTTCACAGTGAGATCTATGCGATATGGCCGAGAAATGTAATTTTGATGTTAACTCCCAAACCGCTGCGCAGAAGTCAACCAAACTTCACCCAATAGTGTATTGTATCACAATCTAGTAGTTACATTTGAAAATTTTGTTCTAGGAAATTTTGTTTGAGCGCAATCATCAAACTTAGGTCAAAAAAGCCATTTAAGCCTTTTCACAGTGAGATCTATGCGATATGGCCGAGAAATGTAATTTTGATGTTAACTCCCAAACCGCTGCGCAGAAGTCAACCAAACTTCACCCAATAGTGTATTGTATCACAATCTAGTAGTTACATTTAAAAATTTTGTTCTAGGACATTTTGTTTGAACGCAATCATCAAACTTAATTAAAAAAGTCATTTAAGCCTTTTCACAGTGAGATCTATGCGATATGGCCGAGAAATGTAATTTTGATGTTAACTCCCAAACCGCTGCGCAGAAGTCAACCAAACTTCACCCATTAGTGTATTGTATCACAATCTAGTAGTTACATGTGGAAATTTGGTTATAGGACATTTGATTTGAGCGCAATCCTCAAACTTAGGTCAAAAAAGCCATTTAAGCCTTTTCACAGTGAGATCTATGCGATATGGCCGAGAAATGTAATTTTGATGTTAACTCCCAAACCGCTGCGCAGAAGTCAACCAAACTTCACCCAATAGTGTATTGTATCACATTCTAGTAGTTACATTTGAAAATTTCGTTCTAGGACATTTGGTTTGAGCGCAATCATTAAACTTAATTAAAAAAGTCATTTAAGCCTTTTCACAGTGAGATCTATGCGATATGGCCGAGAAATGTAATTTTGATGTTAACTCCCAAACCGCTATGCAAGAAGGCAACCAAACTTCACCCATTAGTGTATTGTATCACAATCTAGTAGTTACATGTGGAAATTTGGTTATTGGACATTTGATTTGAGCGCAATCCTCAAACTTAGGTCAAAAAAGCCATTTAAGCCTTTTCACAGTGAGATCTATGCGATATGGCCGAGAAATGTAATTTTGATGTTAACTCCCAAACCGCTGCGCAGAAGTCAACCAAACTTCACCCATTAGTGTATTGTATCACAATCTAGTAGTTACATGTGGAAATTTGGTTCTAGGACATTTGATTTGAGCGCAATCCTCAAACTTAGGTCAAAAAAGCCATTTAAGCCTTTTCACAGTGAGATCTATGCGATATGGCCGAGAAATGTAATTTTGATGTTAACTCCCAAACCGCTGCGCAGAAGTCAACCAAACTTCACCCAATAGTGTATTGTATCACATTCTAGTAGTTACATTTGAAAATTTCGTTCTAGGACATTTGGTTTGAGCGCAATCCTCAAACTTAGGTCAAAAAAGCCATTTAAGCCTTTTCACAGTGAGATCTATGCGATATGGCCGAGAAATGTAATTTTGATGTTAACTCCCAAACCGCTGCGCAGAAGTCAACTAAACTTCACCCAATAGTGTATTGTATCACAATCTAGTAGTTACATTTGAAAATTTTGTTCTAGGACATTTTGTTTGAACGCAATCATCAAACTTAATTAAAAAAGTCATTTAAGCCTTTTCACAGTGAGATCTATGCGATATGGCCGAGAAATGTAATTTTGATGTTCACTCCCAAACCGCTGCGCAGAAGTCAACCAAACTTCACCCAATAGTGTATTGTATCACAATCTAGTAGTTACATTTGAAAATTTTGTTCTAGGAAATTTTGTTTGAGCGCAATCATCAAACTTAATTAAAAAAGTCATTTAAGCCTTTTCACAGTGAGATCTATGCGATATGGCCGAGAAATGTAATTTTGATGTTAACTCCCAAACCGCTGCGCAGAAGTCAACCAAACTTCACCCATTAGTGTATTTTATCACAATCTAGTAGTTACAAATGGAAATTTGGTTCTAGGACATTTGATTTGAGCGCAATCCTCAAACTTAGGTCAAAAAAGCCATTTAAGCCTTTTCACAGTGAGATCTATGCGATATGGCCGAGAAATGTAATTTTGATGTTAACTCCCAAACCGCTGCGCAGAAGTCAACCAAACTTCACCCAATAGTGTATTGTATCACATTCTAGTAGTTACATTTGAAAATTTCGTTCTAGGACATTTGGTTTGAGCGCAATCCTCAAACTTAGGTCAAAAAAGCCATTTAAGCCTTTTCACAGTGAGATCTATGCGATATGGCCGAGAAATGTAATTTTGATGTTAACTCCCAAACCGCTGCGCAGAAGTCAACCAAACTTCACCCAATAGTGTATTGTATCACAATCTAGTAGTTACATTTGAAAATTTTGTTCTAGGAAATTTTGTTTGAGCGCAATCATCAAACTTAGGTCAAAAAAGCCATTTAAGCCTTTTCACAGTGAGATCTATGCGATATGGCCGAGAAATGTAATTTTGATGTTAACTCCCAAACCGCTGCGCAGAAGTCAACCAAACTTCACCCATTAGTGTATTTTATCACAATCTAGTAGTTACATGTGGAAATTTGGTTCTAGGACATTTGATTTGAGCGCAATCCTCAAACTTAGGTCAAAAAAGCCATTTAAGCCTTTTCACAGTGAGATCTATGCGATATGGCCGAGAAATGTAATTTTGATGTTAACTCCCAAACCGCTGCGCAGAAGTCAACCAAACTTCACCCAATAGTGTATTGTATCACATTCTAGTAGTTACATTTGAAAATTTCGTTCTAGGACATTTGGTTTGAGCGCAATCCTCAAACTTAGGTCAAAAAAGCCATTTAAGCCTTTTCACAGTGAGATCTATGCGATATGGCCGAGAAATGTAATTTTGATGTTAACTCCCAAACCGCTGCGCAGAAGTTAACCAAACTTCACCCAATAGTGTATTGTATCACAATCTAGTAGTTACATTTGAAAATTTTGTTCTAGGAAATTTTGTTTGAGCGCAATCATCAAACTTAATTAAAAAAGTCATTTAAGCCTTTTCACAGTGAGATCTATGCGATATGGCCGAGAAATGTAATTTTGATGTTAACTCCCAAACCGCTGCGCAGAAGTCAACCAAACTTCACCCATTAGTGTATTTTATCACAATCTAGTATTTACATGTGGAAATTTGGTTCTAGGACATTTGATTTGAGCGCAATCCTCAAACTTAGGTCAAAAAAGCCATTTAAGCCTTTTCACAGTGAGATCTATGCGATATGGCCGAGAAATGTAATTTTGATGTTCACTCCCAAACCGCTGCGCAGAAGTCAACCAAACTTCACCCAATAGTGTATTGTATCACAATCTAGTAGTTACATTTGAAAATTTTGTTCTAGGAAATTTTGTTTGAGCGCAATCATCAAACTTAATTAAAAAAGTCATTTAAGCCTTTTCACAGTGAGATCTATGCGATATGGCCGAGAAATGTAATTTTGATGTTAACTCCCAAACCGCTGCGCAGAAGTCAACCAAACTTCACCCATTAGTGTATTTTATCACAATCTAGTAGTTACAAATGGAAATTTGGTTCTAGGACATTTGATTTGAGCGCAATCCTCAAACTTAGGTCAAAAAAGCCATTTAAGCCTTTTCACAGTGAGATCTATGCGATATGGCCGAGAAATGTAATTTTGATGTTAACTCCCAAACCGCTGCGCAGAAGTCAACCAAACTTCACCCAATAGTGTATTGTATCACATTCTAGTAGTTACATTTGAAAATTTCGTTCTAGGACATTTGGTTTGAGCGCAATCCTCAAACTTAGGTCAAAAAAGCCATTTAAGCCTTTTCACAGTGAGATCTATGCGATATGGCCGAGAAATGTAATTTTGATGTTAACTCCCAAACCGCTGCGCAGAAGTCAACCAAACTTCACCCAATAGTGTATTGTATCACAATCTAGTAGTTACATTTGAAAATTTTGTTCTAGGAAATTTTGTTTGAGCGCAATCATCAAACTTAGGTCAAAAAAGCCATTTAAGCCTTTTCACAGTGAGATCTATGCGATATGGCCGAGAAATGTAATTTTGATGTTAACTCCCAAACCGCTGCGCAGAAGTCAACCAAACTTCACCCAATAGTGTATTGTATCACAATCTAGTAGTTACATTTAAAAATTTTGTTCTAGGACATTTTGTTTGAACGCAATCATCAAACTTAATTAAAAAAGTCATTTAAGCCTTTTCACAGTGAGATCTATGCGATATGGCCGAGAAATGTAATTTTGATGTTAACTCCCAAACCGCTGCGCAGAAGTCAACTAAACTTCACCCAATAGTGTATTGTATCACAATCTAGTAGTTACATTTGAAAATTTTGTTCTAGGACATTTTGTTTGAACGCAATCATCAAACTTAATTAAAAAAGTGATTTAAGCCTTTTCACAGTGAGATCTATGCGATATGGCCGAGAAATGTAATTTTGATGTTCACTCCCAAACCGCTGCGCAGAAGTCAACCAAACTTCACCCAATAGTGTATTGTATCACAATCTAGTAGTTACATTTGAAAATTTTGTTCTAGGAAATTTTGTTTGAGCGCAATCATCAAACTTAATTAAAAAAGTCATTTAAGCCTTTTCACAGTGAGATCTATGCGATATGGCCGAGAAATGTAATTTTGATGTTAACTCCCAAACCGCTGCGCAGAAGTCAACCAAACTTCACCCATTAGTGTATTTTATCACAATCTAGTAGTTACAAATGGAAATTTGGTTCTAGGACATTTGATTTGAGCGCAATCCTCAAACTTAGGTCAAAAAAGCCATTTAAGCCTTTTCACAGTGAGATCTATGCGATATGGCCGAGAAATGTAATTTTGATGTTAACTCCCAAACCGCTGCGCAGAAGTCAACCAAACTTCACCCAATAGTGTATTGTATCACATTCTAGTAGTTACATTTGAAAATTTCGTTCTAGGACATTTGGTTTGAGCGCAATCCTCAAACTTAGGTCAAAAAAGCCATTTAAGCCTTTTCACAGTGAGATCTATGCGATATGGCCGAGAAATGTAATTTTGATGTTAACTCCCAAACCGCTGCGCAGAAGTCAACCAAACTTCACCCAATAGTGTATTGTATCACAATCTAGTAGTTACATTTGAAAATTTTGTTCTAGGAAATTTTGTTTGAGCGCAATCATCAAACTTAGGTCAAAAAAGCCATTTAAGCCTTTTCACAGTGAGATCTATGCGATATGGCCGAGAAATGTAATTTTGATGTTAACTCCCAAACCGCTGCGCAGAAGTCAACCAAACTTCACCCATTAGTGTATTTTATCACAATCTAGTAGTTACATGTGGAAATTTGGTTCTAGGACATTTGATTTGAGCGCAATCCTCAAACTTAGGTCAAAAAAGCCATTTAAGCCTTTTCACAGTGAGATCTATGCGATATGGCCGAGAAATGTAATTTTGATGTTAACTCCCAAACCGCTGCGCAGAAGTCAACCAAACTTCACCCAATAGTGTATTGTATCACATTCTAGTAGTTACATTTGAAAATTTCGTTCTAGGACATTTGGTTTGAGCGCAATCCTCAAACTTAGGTCAAAAAAGCCATTTAAGCCTTTTCACAGTGAGATCTATGCGATATGGCCGAGAAATGTAATTTTGATGTTAACTCCCAAACCGCTGCGCAGAAGTCAACCAAACTTCACCCAATAGTGTATTGTATCACAATCTAGTAGTTACATTTGAAAATTTTGTTCTAGGACATTTTGTTTGAACGCAATCATCAAACTTAATTAAAAAAGTCATTTAAGCCTTTTCACAGTGAGATCTATGCGATATGGCCGAGAAATGTAATTTTGATGTTAACTCCCAAACCGCTGCGCAGAAGTCAACCAAACTTCACCCAATAGTGTATTGTATCACAATCTAGTAGTTACATTTGAAAATTTTGTTCTAGGACATTTTGTTTGAGCGCAATCCTCAAACTTAGGTCAAAAAAGCCATTTAAGCCTTTTCACAGTGAGATCTATGCGATATGGCCGAGAAATGTAATTTTGATGTTAACTCCCAAACCGCTGCGCAGAAGTCAACCAAACTTCACCCATTAGTGTATTGTATCACAATCTAGTAGTTACATGTGGAAATTTGGTTCTAGGACATTTGATTTGAGCGCAATCCTCAAACTTAGGTCAAAAAAGCCATTTAAGCCTTTTCACAGTGAGATCTATGCGATATGGCCGAGAAATGTAATTTTGATGTTAACTCCCAAACCGCTGCGCAGAAGTCAACCAAACTTCACCCAATAGTGTATTGTATCACATTCTAGTAGTTACATTTTAAAATTTCGTTCAAGGACATTTGGTTTGAGCGCAATTATTAAACTTAGGTCAAAAAAGCCATTTAAGCCTTTTCACAGTGAGATCTATGCGATATGGCCGAGAAATGTAATTTTGATGTTAACTCCCAAACCGCTGCGCAGAAGTAAACCAAACTTCACCCATTAGTGTATTGTATCACAATCTAGTAGTTACATGTGGAAATTTGGTTCTAGGACATTTGATTTGAGCGCAATCCTCAAACTTAGGTCAAAAAAGCCATTTAAGCCTTTTCACAGTGAGATCTATGCGATATGGCCGAGAAATGTAATTTTGATGTTAACTCCCAAACCGCTGCGCAGAAGTCAACCAAACTTCACCCAATAGTGTATTGTATCACATTCTAGTAGTTACATTTGAAAATTTCGTTCTAGGACATTTGGTTTGAGCGCAATTATTAAACTTAGGTCAAAAAAGCCATTTAAGCCTTTTCACAGTGAGATCTATGCGATATGGCCGAGAAATGTAATTTTGATGTTAACTCCCAAACCGCTGCGCAGAAGTAAACCAAACTTCACCCATTAGTGTATTGTATCACAATCTAGTAGTTACATGTAGAAATTTGGTTCTAGGACATTTGATTTTAGCGCAATCCTCAAACTTAGGTCAAAAAAGCCATTTAAGCCTTTTCACAGTGAGATCTATGCGATATGGCCGAGAAATGTAATTTTGATGTTAACTCCCAAACCGCTGCGCAGAAGTCAACCAAACTTCACCCAATAGTGTATTGTATCACAATCTAGTAGTTACATTTGAAAATTTTGTTCTAGGAAATTTTGTTTGAGCGCAATCATCAAACTTAATTAAAAAAGTCATTTAAGCCTTTTCACAGTGAGATCTATGCGATATGGCCGAGAAATGTAATTTTGATGTTAACTCCCAAACCGCTGCGCAAAAGTCAACCAAACTTCACCCATTAGTGTATTGTATCACAATCTAGTAGTTACATGTGGAAATTTGGTTCTAGGACATTTGATTTGAGCGCAATCCTCAAACTTAGGTCAAAAAAGCCATTTAAGCCTTTTCACAGTGAGATCTATGCGATATGGCCGAGAAATGTAATTTTGATGTTAACTCCCAAACCGCTGCGCAGAAATAAAACCAAACTTCACCCAATAGTGTATTGTATCACATTCTAGTAGTTACATTTTAAAATTTCGTTCTAGGACATTTGTTTTGAGCGCAATTATTAAACTTAGGTCAAAAAAGCCTTTTAAGCCTTTTCACAGTGAGATCTATGCGATATGGCCGAGAAATGTAATTTTGATGTTAACTCCCAAACCGCTGCGCAGAAGTCAACCAAACTTCACCCAATAGTGTATTGTATCACAATCTAGTAGTTACATTTGAAAATTTTGTTCTAGGACATTTTGTTTGAATGCAATCATCAAACTTAATTAAAAAAGTCATTTAAGCCTTTTCACAGTGAGATCTATGCGATATGGCCGAGAAATGTAATTTTGATGTTAACTCCCAAACCGCTGCGCAGAAGTCAACCAAACTTCACCCAATAGTGTATTGTATCACATTCTAGTAGTTACATTTTAAAATTTCGTTCAAGGACATTTGGTTTGAGCGCAATTATTAAACTTAGGTCAAAAAAGCCATTTAAGCCTTTTCACAGTGAGATCTATGCGATATGGCCGAGAAATGTAATTTTGATGTTAACTCCCAAACCGCTGCGCAGAAGTAAACCAAACTTCACCCATTAGTGTATTGTATCACAATCTAGTAGTTACATGTGGAAATTTGGTTCTAGGACATTTGATTTCAGCGCAATCCTCAAACTTAGGTCAAAAAAGCCATTTAAGCCTTTTCACAGTGAGATCTATCCGATATGGCCGAGAAATGTAATTTTGATGTTAACTCCCAAACCGCTGCGCAGAAGTCAACCAAATTTCACCCAATAGTGTATTGTATCACATTCTAGTAGTTACATTTGAAAATTTCGTTCTAGGACATTTGGTTTGAGCGCAATTATTAAACTTAGGTCAAAAAAGCCATTTAAGCCTTTTCACAGTGAGATCTATGCGATATGGCCGAGAAATGTAATTTTGATGTTAACTCCCAAACCGCTGCGCAGAAGTAAACCAAACTTCACCCATTAGTGTATTGTATCACAATCTAGTAGTTACATGTGGAAATTTGGTTCTAGGACATTTGATTTTAGCGCAATCCTCAAACTTAGGTCAAAAAAGCCATTTAAGCCTTTTCACAGTGAGATCTATGCGATATGGCCGAGAAATGTAATTTTGATGTTAACTCCCAAACCGCTGCGCAGAAGTCAACCAAACTTCACCCAATAGTGTATTGTATCACAATCTAGTAGTTACATTTGAAAATTTTGTTTTAGGAAATTTTGTTTGAGCGCAATCATCAAACTTAATTAAAAAAGTCATTTAAGCCTTTTCACAGTGAGATCTATGCGATATGGCCGAGAAATGTAATTTTGATGTTAACTCCCAAACCGCTGCGCAGAAGTCAACCAAACTTCACCCAATAGTGTATTGTATCACAATCTAGTAGTTACATTTGAAAATTTTGTTCTAGGACATTTTGTTTGAACGCAATCATCAAACTTAATTAAAAAAGTCATTTAAGCCTTTTCACAGTGAGATCTATGCGATATGGCCGAGAAATGTAATTTTGATGTTAACTCCCAAACCGCTGCGCAGAAGTCAACCAAACTTCACCCAATAGTGTATTGTATCACAATCTAGTAGTTACATTTAAAAATTTTGTTCTAGGACATTTTGTTTGAGCGCAATCCTCAAACTTAATTAAAAAAGTCATTTAAGCCTTTTCACAGTGAGATCTATGCGATATGGCCGAGAAATGTAATTTTGATGTTAACTCCCAAACCGCTGCGCAGAAGTCAACCAAACTTCACCCAATAGTGTATTGTATCACAATCTAGTAGTTACATTTGAAAATTTTGTTCTAGAAAATTTTGTTTGAGCGCAATCATCAAACTTAATTAAAAAAGTCATTTAAGCCTTTTCACAGTGAGATCTATGCGATATGGCCGAGAAATGTAATTTTGATGTTAACTCCCAAACCGCTGCGCAGAAGTCAACCAAACTTCACCCATTAGTGTATTTTATCACAATCTAGTAGTTACATGTGGAAATTTGGTTCTAGGACATTTGATTTGAGCGCAATCCTCAAACTTAGGTCAAAAAAGCCATTTAAGCCTTTTCACAGTGAGATCTATGCGATATGGCCGAGAAATGTAATTTTGATGTTAACTCCCAAACCGCTGCGCAGAAGTCAACCAAACTTCACCCAATAGTGTATTGTATCACAATCTAGTAGTTATATTTAAAAATTTTGTTCTAGGACATTTTGTTTGAACGCAATCATCAAACTTAATTAAAAAAGTCATTTAAGCCTTTTCACAGTGAGATCTATGCGATATGGCCGAGAAATGTAATTTTGATGTTAACTCCCAAACCGCTGCGCAGAAGTCAACCAAACTTCACCCATTAGTGTATTGTATCACAATCTAGTAGTTACATGTGGAAATTTGGTTATAGGACATTTGATTTGAGCGCAATCCTCAAACTTAGATCAAAAAAGCCATTTAAGCCTTTTCACAGTGAGATCTATGCGATATGGCCGAGAAATGTAATTTTGATGTTAACTCCCAAACCGCTGCGCAGAAGTCAACCAAACTTCACCCAATAGTGTATTGTATCACAATCTAGTAGTTACATTTGAAAATTTTGTTCTAGGAAATTTTGTTTGAGCGCAATCATCAAACTTAATTAAAAAAGTCATTTAAGCCTTTTCACAGTGAGATCTATGCGATATGGCCGAGAAATGTAATTTTGATGTTAACTCCCAAACCGCTGCGCAGAAGTCAACCAAACTTCACCCATTAGTGTATTTTATCACAATCTAGTAGTTACATGTGGAAATTTGGTTCTAGGACATTTGATTTGAGCGCAATCCTCAAACTTAGGTCAAAAAAGCCATTTAAGCCTTTTCACAGTGAGATCTATGCGATATGGCCGAGAAATGTAATTTTGATGTTAACTCCCAAACCGCTGCGCAGAAGTCAACCAAACTTCACCCAATAGTGTATTGTATCACATTCTAGTAGTTACATTTGAAAATTTCGTTCTAGGACATTTGGTTTGAGCGCAATTATTAAACTTAGGTCAAAAAAGCCATTTAAGCCTTTTCACAGTGAGATCTATGCGATATGGCCGAGAAATGTAATTTTGATGTTAACTCCCAAACCGCTGCGCAGAAGTAAACCAAACTTCACCCAATAGTGTATTGTATCACATTCTAGTAGTTACATTTGAAAATTTCGTTCTAGGACATTTGGTTTGAGCGCAATCCTCAAACTTAGGTCAAAAAAGCCATTTAAGCCTTTTCACAGTGAGATCTATGCGATATGGCCGAGAAATGTAATTTTGATGTTAACTCCCAAACCGCTGCGCAGAAGTCAACCAAACTTCAGCCAATAGTGTATTGTATCACAATCTAGTAGTTACATTTGAAAATTTTGTTCTAGGACATTTTGTTTGAGCGCAATCCTCAAACTTAGGTCAAAAAAGCCATTTAAGCCTTTTCACAGTGAGATCTATGCGATATGGCCGAGAAATGTAATTTTGATGTTAACTCCCAAACCGCTGCGCAGAAGTCAACCAAACTTCACCCAATAGTGTATTGTATCACAATCTAGTAGTTACATTTGAAAATTTTGTTCTAGGACATTTTGTTTGAACGCAATCATCAAACTTAATTAAAAAAGTCATTTAAGCCTTTTCACAGTGAGATCTATGCGATATGGCCGAGAAATGTAATTTTGATGTTAACTCCCAAACCGCTGCGCAGAAGTCAACCAAACTTCACCCAATAGTGTATTGTATCACAATCTAGTAGTTACATTTGAAAATTTTGTTCTAGGAAATTTTGTTTGAGCGCAATCATCAAACTTAATTAAAAAAGTCATTTAAGCCTTTTCACAGTGAGATCTATGCGATATGGCCGAGAAATGTAATTTTGATGTTAACTCCCAAACCGCTGCGCAGAAGTCAACCAAACTTCACCCATTAGTGTATTTTATCACAATCTAGTAGTTACATGTGGAAATTTGGTTCTAGGACATTTGATTTGAGCGCAATCCTCAAACTTAGGTCAAAAAAGCCATTTAAGCCTTTTCACAGTGAGATCTATGCGATATGGCCGAGAAATGTAATTTTGATGTTAACTCCCAAACCGCTGCGCAGAAGTCAACCAAACTTCACCCAATAGTGTATTGTATCACAATCTAGTAGTTACATTTAAAAATTTTGTTCTAGGACATTTTGTTTGAACGCAATCATCAAACTTAATTAAAAAAGTCATTTAAGCCTTTTCACAGTGAGATCTATGCGATATGGCCGAGAAATGTAATTTTGATGTTAACTCCCAAACCGCTGCGCAGAAGTCAACCAAACTTCACCCATTAGTGTATTGTATCACAATCTAGTAGTTACATGTGGAAATTTGGTTATAGGACATTTGATTTGAGCGCAATCCTCAAACTTAGGTCAAAAAAGCCATTTAAGCCTTTTCACAGTGAGATCTATGCGATATGGCCGAGAAATGTAATTTTGATGTTAACTCCCAAACCGCTGCGCAGAAGTCAACCAAACTTCACCCAATAGTGTATTGTATCACAATCTAGTAGTTACATTTGAAAATTTTGTTCTAGGAAATTTTGTTTGAGCGCAATCATCAAACTTAATTAAAAAAGTCATTTAAGCCTTTTCACAGTGAGATCTATGCGATATGGCCGAGAAATGTAATTTTGATGTTAACTCCCAAACCGCTGCGCAGAAGTCAACCAAACTTCACCCATTAGTGTATTTTATCACAATCTAGTAGTTACATGTGGAAATTTGGTTCTAGGACATTTGATTTGAGCGCAATCCTCAAACTTAGGTCAAAAAAGCCATTTAAGCCTTTTCACAGTGAGATCTATGCGATATGGCCGAGAAATGTAATTTTGATGTTCACTCCCAAACCGCTGCGCAGAAGTCAACCAAACTTCACCCAATAGTGTATTGTATCACAATCTAGTAGTTACATTTGAAAATTTTGTTCTAGGAAATTTTGTTTGAGCGCAATCATCAAACTTAATTAAAAAAGTCATTTAAGCCTTTTCACAGTGAGATCTATGCGATATGGCCGAGAAATGTAATTTTGATGTTAACTCCCAAACCGCTGCGCAGAAGTCAACCAAACTTCACCCATTAGTGTATTTTATCACAATCTAGTAGTTACAAATGGAAATTTGGTTCTAGGACATTTGATTTGAGCGCAATCCTCAAACTTAGGTCAAAAAAGCCATTTAAGCCTTTTCACAGTGAGATCTATGCGATATGGCCGAGAAATGTAATTTTGATGTTAACTCCCAAACCGCTGCGCAGAAGTCAACCAAACTTCACCCAATAGTGTATTGTATCACATTCTAGTAGTTACATTTGAAAATTTCGTTCTAGGACATTTGGTTTGAGCGCAATCCTCAAACTTAGGTCAAAAAAGCCATTTAAGCCTTTTCACAGTGAGATCTATGCGATATGGCCGAGAAATGTAATTTTGATGTTAACTCCCAAACCGCTGCGCAGAAGTCAACCAAACTTCACCCATTAGTGTATTTTATCACAATCTAGTAGTTACAAATGGAAATTTGGTTCTAGGACATTTGATTTGAGCGCAATCCTCAAACGTAGGTCAAAAAAGCCATTTAAGCCTATTCACAGTGAGATCTATGCGATATGGCCGAGAAATGTAATTTTGATGTTAACTCCCAAACCGCTGCGCAGAAGTCAACCAAACTTCACCCAATAGTGTATTGTATCACATTCTAGTAGTTACATTTGAAAATTTCGTTCTAGGACATTTGGTTTGAGCGCAATCCTCAAACTTAGGTCAAAAAAGCCTTTTAAGCCTTTTCACAGTGAGATCTATGCGATATGGCCGAGAAATGTAATTTTGATGTTAACTCCCAAACCGCTGCGCAGAAGTCAACCAAACTTCACCCAATAGTGTATTGTATCACAATCTAGTAGTTACATTTGAAAATTTTGTTCTAGGAAATTTTGTTTGAGCGCAATCATCAAACTTAATTAAAAAAGTCATTTAAGCCTTTTCACAGTGAGATCTATGCGATATGGCCGAGAAATGTAATTTTGATGTTAACTCCCAAACCGCTGCGCAGAAGTCAACCAAACTTCACCCATTAGTGTATTTTATCACAATCTAGTAGTTACATGTGGAAATTTGGTTCTAGGACATTTGATTTGAGCGCAATCCTCAAACTTAGGTCAAAAAAGCCATTTAAGCCTTTTCACAGTGAGATCTATGCGATATGGCCGAGAAATGTAATTTTGATGTTAACTCCCAAACCGCTGCGCAGAAGTCAACCAAACTTCACCCAATAGTGTATTGTATCACATTCTAGTAGTTACATTTGAAAATTTCGTTCTAGGACATTTGGTTTGAGCGCAATCCTCAAACTTAGGTCAAAAAAGCCATTTAAGCCTTTTCACAGTGAGATCTATGCGATATGGCCGAGAAATGTAATTTTGATGTTAACTCCCAAACCGCTGCGCAGAAGTCAACCAAACTTCACCCAATAGTGTATTGTATCACAATCTAGTAGTTACATTTGAAAATTTTGTTCTAGGACATTTTGTTTGAACGCAATCATCAAACTTAATTAAAAAAGTCATTTAAGCCTTTTCACAGTGAGATCTATGCGATATGGCCGAGAAATGTAATTTTGATGTTAACTCCCAAACCGCTGCGCAGAAGTCAACCAAACTTCACCCATTAGTGTATTTTATCACAATCTAGTAGTTACATGTGGAAATTTGGTTCTAGGACATTTGATTTGAGCGCAATCCTCAAACTTAGGTCAAAAAAGCCATTTAAGCCTTTTCACAGTGAGATCTATGCGATATGGCCGAGAAATGTAATTTTGATGTTAACTCCCAAACCGCTGCGCAGAAGTCAACCAAACTTCACCCAATAGTGTATTGTATCACAATCTAGTAGTTACATTTAAAAATTTTGTTCTAGGACATTTGGTTTGAACGCAATCATCAAACTTAATTAAAAAAGTCATTTAAGCCTTTTCACAGTGAGATCTATGCGATATGGCCGAGAAATGTAATATTGATGTTAACTCCCAAACCGCTGCGCAGAAGTCAACCAAACTTCACCCAATAGTGTATTGTATCACAATCTAGTAGTTACATTTGAAAATTTTGTTCTAGGAAATTTTGTTTGAGCGCAATCATCAAACTTAATTAAAAAAGTCATTTAAGCCTTTTAACAGTGAGATCTATGCGATATGGCCGAGAAATGTAATTTTGATGTTAACTCCCAAACCGCTGCGCAGAAGTCAACCAAACTTCACCCATTAGTGTATTTTATCACAATCTAGTAGTTACATGTGGAAATTTGGTTCTAGGACATTTGATTTGAGCGCAATCCTCAAACTTAGGTCAAAAAAGCCATTTAAGCCTTTTCACAGTGAGATCTATGCGATATGGCCGAGAAATGTAATTTTGATGTTAACTCCCAAACCGCTGCGCAGAAGTCAACCAAACTTCACCCAATAGTGTATTGTATCACATTCTAGTAGTTACATTTTAAAATTTCGTTCAAGGACATTTGGTTTGAGCGCAATTATTAAACTTAGGTCAAAAAAGCCATTTAAGCCTTTTCACAGTGAGATCTATGCGATATGGCCGAGAAATGTAATTTTGATGTTAACTCCCAAACCGCTGCGCAGAAGTAAACCAAACTTCACCCATTAGTGTATTGTATCACAATCTAGTAGTTACATGTGGAAATTTGGTTCTAGGACATTTGATTTGAGCGCAATCCTCAAACTTAGGTCAAAAAAGCCATTTAAGCCTTTTCACAGTGAGATCTATGCGATATGGCCGAGAAATGTAATTTTGATGTTAACTCCCAAACCGCTGCGCAGAAGTCAACCAAACTTCACCCAATAGTGTATTGTATCACATTCTAGTAGTTACATTTGAAAATTTCGTTCTAGGACATTTGGTTTGAGCGCAATTATTAAACTTAGGTCAAAAAAGCCATTTAAGCCTTTTCACAGTGAGATCTATGCGATATGGCCGAGAAATGTAATTTTGATGTTAACTCCCAAACCGCTGCGCAGAAGTAAACCAAACTTCACCCATTAGTGTATTGTATCACAATCTAGTAGTTACATGTGGAAATTTGGTTCTAGGACATTTGATTTTAGCGCAATCCTCAAACTTAGGTCAAAAAAGCCATTTAAGCCTTTTCACAGTGAGATCTATGCGATATGGCCGAGAAATGTAATTTTGATGTTAACTCCCAAACCGCTGCGCAGAAGTCAACCAAACTTCACCCAATAGTGTATTGTATCACATTCTAGTAGTTACATTTGAAAATTTTGTTCTAGGACATTTTGTTTGAACGCAATCATCAAACTTAATTAAAAAAGTCATTTAAGCCTTTTCACAGTGAGATCTATGCGATATGGCCGAGAAATGTAATTTTGATGTTAACTCCCAAACCGCTGCGCAGAAGTCAACCAAACTTCACCCATTAGTGTATTTTATCACAATCTAGTAGTTACATGTGGAAATTTGGTTCTAGGACATTTGATTTGAGCGCAATCCTCAAACTTAGGTCAAAAAAGCCATTTAAGCCTTTTCACAGTGAGATCTATGCGATATGGCCGAGAAATGTAATTTTGATGTTAACTCCCAAACCGCTGCGCAGAAGTCAACCAAACTTCACCCAATAGTGTATTGTATCACAATCTAGTAGTTACATTTAAAAATTTTGTTCTAGGACATTTGGTTTGAACGCAATCATCAAACTTAATTAAAAAAGTCATTTAAGCCTTTTCACAGTGAGATCTATGCGATATGGCCGAGAAATGTAATATTGATGTTAACTCCCAAACCGCTGCGCAGAAGTCAACCAAACTTCACCCAATAGTGTATTGTATCACAATCTAGTAGTTACATTTGAAAATTTTGTTCTAGGAAATTTTGTTTGAGCGCAATCATCAAACTTAATTAAAAAAGTCATTTAAGCCTTTTAACAGTGAGATCTGTGCGATATGGCCGAGAAATGTAATTTTGATGTTAACTCCCAAACCGCTGCGCAGAAGTCAACCAAACTTCACCCATTAGTGTATTTTATCACAATCTAGTAGTTACATGTGGAAATTTGGTTCTAGGACATTTGATTTGAGCGCAATCCTCAAACTTAGGTCAAAAAAGCCATTTAAGCCTTTTCACAGTGAGATCTATGCGATATGGCCGAGAAATGTAATTTTGATTTTAACTCCCAAACCGCTGCGCAGAAGTCAACCAAACTTCACCCAATAGTGTATTGTATCACATTCTAGTAGTTACATTTTAAAATTTCGTTCAAGGACATTTGGTTTGAGCGCAATCCTCAAACTTAGGTCAAAAAAGCCATTTAAGCCTTTTCACAGTGAGATCTATGCGATATGGCCGAGAAATGTAATTTTGATGTTAACTCCCAAACCGCTGCGCAGAAATAAAACCAAACTTCACCCAATAGTGTATTGTATCACATTCTAGTAGTTACATTTTAAAATTTCGTTCTAGGACATTTGGTTTGAGCGCAATTATTAAACTTAGGTCAAAAAAGCCTTTTAAGCCTTTTCACAGTGAGATCTATGCGATATGGCCGAGAAATGTAATTTTGATGTTAACTCCTAAACCGCTGCGCAGAAGTCAACCAAACTTCACCCAATAGTGTATTGTATCACAATCTAGTAGTTACATTTGAAAATTTTGTTCTAGGACATTTTGTTTGAATGCAATCATCAAACTTAATTAAAAAAGTCATTTAAGCCTTTTCACAGTGAGATCTATGCGATATGGCCGAGAAATGTAATTTTGATGTTAACTCCCAAACCGCTGCGCAGAAGTCAACCAAACTTCACCCAATAGTGTATTGTATCACATTCTAGTAGTTACATTTTAAAATTTCGTTCAAGGACATTTGGTTTGAGCGCAATTATTAAACTTAGGTCAAAAAAGCCATTTAAGCCTTTTCACAGTGAGATCTATGCGATATGGCCGAGAAATGTAATTTTGATGTTAACTCCCAAACCGCTGCGCAGAAGTAAACCAAACTTCACCCATTAGTGTATTGTATCACAATCTAGTAGTTACATGTGGAAATTTGGTTCTAGGACATTTGATTTCAGCGCAATCCTCAAACTTAGGTCAAAAAAGCCATTTAAGCCTTTTCACAGTGAGATCTATCCGATATGGCCGAGAAATGTAATTTTGATGTTAACTCCCAAACCGCTGCGCAGAAGTCAACCAAATTTCACCCAATAGTGTATTGTATCACATTCTAGTAGTTACATTTGAAAATTTCGTTCTAGGACATTTGGTTTGAGCGCAATTATTAAACTTAGGTCAAAAAAGCCATTTAAGCCTTTTCACAGTGAGATCTATGCGATATGGCCGAGAAATGTAATTTTGATGTTAACTCCCAAACCGCTGCGCAGAAGTCAACCAAACTTCACCCATTAGTGTATTGTATCACAATCTAGTAGTTACATGTGGAAATTTGGTTCTAGGACATTTGATTTTAGCGCAATCCTCAAACTTAGGTCAAAAAAGCCATTTAAGCCTTTTCACAGTGAGATCTATGCGATATGGCCGAGAAATGTAATTTTGATGTTAACTCCCAAACCGCTGCGCAGAAGTCAACCAAACTTCACCCAATAGTGTATTGTATCACAATCTAGTAGTTACATTTGAAAATTTTGTTTTAGGAAATTTTGTTTGAGCGCAATCATCAAACTTAATTAAAAAAGTCATTTAAGCCTTTTCACAGTGAGATCTATGCGATATGGCCGAGAAATGTAATTTTGATGTTAACTCCCAAACCGCTGCGCAGAAGTCAACCAAACTTCACCCAATAGTGTATTGTATCACAATCTAGTAGTTACATTTGAAAATTTTGTTCTAGGACATTTTGTTTGAACGCAATCATCAAACTTAATTAAAAAAGTCATTTAAGCCTTTTCACAGTGAGATCTATGCGATATGGCCGAGAAATGTAATTTTGATGTTAACTCCCAAACCGCTGCGCAGAAGTCAACCAAACTTCACCCAATAGTGTATTGTATCACAATCTAGTAGTTACATTTAAAAATTTTGTTCTAGGACATTTTGTTTGAGCGCAATCCTCAAACTTAATTAAAAAAGTCATTTAAGCCTTTTCACAGTGAGATCTATGCGATATGGCCGAGAAATGTAATTTTGATGTTAACTCCCAAACCGCTGCGCAGAAGTCAACCAAACTTCACCCAATAGTGTATTGTATCACAATCTAGTAGTTACATTTAAAAATTTTGTTCTAGGACATTTTGTTTGAGCGCAATCCTCAAACTTAATTAAAAAAGTCATTTAAGCCTTTTCACAGTGAGATCTATGCGATATGGCCGAGAAATGTAATTTTGATGTTAACTCCCAAACCGCTGCGCAGAAGTCAACCAAACTTCACCCAATAGTGTATTGTATCACAATCTAGTAGTTACATTTGAAAATTTTGTTCTAGAAAATTTTGTTTGAGCGCAATCATCAAACTTAATTAAAAAAGTCATTTAAGCCTTTTCACAGTGAGATCTATGCGATATGGCCGAGAAATGTAATTTTGATGTTAACTCCCAAACCGCTGCGCAGAAGTAAACCAAACTTCACCCATTAGTGTATTGTATCACAATCTAGTAGTTACATGTGGAAATTTGGTTCTAGGACATTTGATTTGAGCGCAATCCTCAAACTTAGGTCAAAAAAGCCATTTAAGCCTTTTCACAGTGAGATCTATGCGATATGGCCGAGAAATGTAATTTTGATGTTAACTCCCAAACCGCTGCGCAGAAGTCAACCAAACTTCACCCAATAGTGTATTGTATCACATTCTAGTAGTTACATTTTAAAATTTCGTTCAAGGACATTTGGTTTGAGCGCAATTATTAAACTTAGGTCAAAAAAGCCATTTAAGCCTTTTCACAGTGAGATCTATGCGATATGGCCGAGAAATGTAATTTTGATGTTAACTCCCAAACCGCTGCGCAGAAGTAAACCAAACTTCACCCATTAGTGTATTGTATCACAATCTAGTAGTTACATGTGGAAATTTGGTTCTAGGACATTTGATTTGAGCGCAATCCTCAAACTTAGGTCAAAAAAGCCATTTAAGCCTTTTCACAGTGAGATCTATGCGATATGGCCGAGAAATGTAATTTTGATGTTAACTCCCAAACCGCTGCGCAGAAGTCAACCAAACTTCACCCAATAGTGTATTGTATCACATTCTAGTAGTTACATTTGAAAATTTCGTTCTAGGACATTTGGTTTGAGCGCAATTATTAAACTTAGGTCAAAAAAGCCATTTAAGCCTTTTCACAGTGAGATCTATGCGATATGGCCGAGAAATGTAATTTTGATGTTAACTCCCAAACCGCTGCGCAGAAGTAAACCAAACTTCACCCATTAGTGTATTGTATCACAATCTAGTAGTTACATGTGGAAATTTGGTTCTAGGACATTTGATTTTAGCGCAATCCTCAAACTTAGGTCAAAAAAGCCATTTAAGCCTTTTCACAGTGAGATCTATACGATATGGCCGAGAAATGTAATTTTGATGTTAACTCCCAAACCGCTGCGCAGAAGTCAACCAAACTTCACCCAATAGTGTATTGTATCACATTCTAGTAGTTACATTTGAAAATTTTGTTCTAGGACATTTTGTTTGAACGCAATCATCAAACTTAATTAAAAAAGTCATTTAAGCCTTTTCACAGTGAGATCTATGCGATATGGCCGAGAAATGTAATTTTGATGTTAACTCCCAAACCGCTGCGCAGAAGTCAACCAAACTTCACCCATTAGTGTATTTTATCACAATCTAGTAGTTACATGTGGAAATTTGGTTCTAGGACATTTGATTTGAGCGCAATCCTCAAACTTAGGTCAAAAAAGCCATTTAAGCCTTTTCACAGTGAGATCTATGCGATATGGCCGAGAAATGTAATTTTGATGTTAACTCCCAAACCGCTGCGCAGAAGTCAACCAAACTTCACCCAATAGTGTATTGTATCACAATCTAGTAGTTACATTTAAAAATTTTGTTCTAGGACATTTGGTTTGAACGCAATCATCAAACTTAATTAAAAAAGTCATTTAAGCCTTTTCACAGTGAGATCTATGCGATATGGCCGAGAAATGTAATATTGATGTTAACTCCCAAACCGCTGCGCAGAAGTCAACCAAACTTCACCCAATAGTGTATTGTATCACAATCTAGTAGTTACATTTGAAAATTTTGTTCTAGGAAATTTTGTTTGAGCGCAATCATCAAACTTAATTAAAAAAGTCATTTAAGCCTTTTAACAGTGAGATCTATGCGATATGGCCGAGAAATGTAATTTTGATGTTAACTCCCAAACCGCTGCGCAGAAGTCAACCAAACTTCACCCATTAGTGTATTTTATCACAATCTAGTAGTTACATGTGGAAATTTGGTTCTAGGGCATTTGATTTGAGCGCAATCCTCAAACTTAGGTCAAAAAAGCCATTTAAGCCTTTTCACAGTGAGATCTATGCGATATGGCCGAGAAATGTAATTTTGATGTTAACTCCCAAACCGCTGCGCAGAAGTCAACCAAACTTCACCCAATAGTGTATTGTATCACATTCTAGTAGTTACATTTTAAAATTTCGTTCAAGGACATTTGGTTTGAGCGCAATCCTCAAACTTAGGTCAAAAAAGCCATTTAAGCCTTTTCACAGTGAGATCTATGCGATATGGCCGAGAAATGTAATTTTGATGTTAACTCCCAAACCGCTGCGCAGAAATAAAACCAAACTTCACCCAATAGTGTATTGTATCACATTCTAGTAGTTACATTTTAAAATTTCGTTCTAGGACATTTGGTTTGAGCGCAATTATTAAACTTAGGTCAAAAAAGCCTTTTAAGCCTTTTCACAGTGAGATCTATGCGATATGGCCGAGAAATGTAATTTTGATGTTAACTCCTAAACCGCTGCGCAGAAGTCAACCAAACTTCACCCAATAGTGTATTGTATCACAATCTAGTAGTTACATTTGAAAATTTTGTTCTAGGACATTTTGTTTGAATGCAATCATCAAACTTAATTAAAAAAGTCATTTAAGCCTTTTCACAGTGAGATCTATGCGATATGGCCGAGAAATGTAATTTTGATGTTAACTCCCAAACCGCTGCGCAGAAGTCAACCAAACTTCACCCAATAGTGTATTGTATCACATTCTAGTAGTTACATTTTAAAATTTCGTTCAAGGACATTTGGTTTGAGCGCAATTATTAAACTTAGGTCAAAAAAGCCATTTAAGCCTTTTCACAGTGAGATCTATGCGATATGGCCGAGAAATGTAATTTTGATGTTAACTCCCAAACCGCTGCGCAGAAGTAAACCAAACTTCACCCATTAGTGTATTGTATCACAATCTAGTAGTTACATGTGGAAATTTGGTTCTAGGACATTTGATTTCAGCGCAATCCTCAAACTTAGGTCAAAAAAGCCATTTAAGCCTTTTCACAGTGAGATCTATGCGATATGGCCGAGAAATGTAATTTTGATGTTAACTCCCAAACCGCTGCGCAGAAGTCAACCAAACTTCACCCAATAGTGTATTGTATCACAATCTAGTAGTTACATTTGAAAATTTTGTTTTAGGAAATTTTGTTTGAGCGCAATCATCAAACTTAATTAAAAAAGTCATTTAAGCCTTTTCACAGTGAGATCTATGCGATATGGCCGAGAAATGTAATTTTGATGTTAACTCCCAAACCGCTGCGCAGAAGTCAACCAAACTTCACCCAATAGTGTATTGTATCACAATCTAGTAGTTACATTTAAAAATTTTGTTCTAGGACATTTTGTTTGAGCGCAATCCTCAAACTTAATTAAAAAAGTCATTTAAGCCTTTTCACAGTGAGATCTATGCGATATGGCCGAGAAATGTAATTTTGATGTTAACTCCCAAACCGCTGCGCAGAAGTCAACCAAACTTCACCCAATAGTGTATTGTATCACAATCTAGTAGTTACATTTGAAAATTTTGTTCTAGAAAATTTTGTTTGAGCGCAATCATCAAACTTAATTAAAAAAGTCATTTAAGCCTTTTCACAGTGAGATCTATGCGATATGGCCGAGAAATGTAATTTTGATGTTAACTCCCAAACCGCTGCGCAGAAGTCAACCAAACTTCACCCATTAGTGTATTTTATCACAATCTAGTAGTTACATGTGGAAATTTGGTTCTAGGACATTTGATTTGAGCGCAATCCTCAAACTTAGGTCAAAAAAGCCATTTAAGCCTTTTCACAGTGAGATCTATGCGATATGGCCGAGAAATGTAATTTTGATGTTAACTCCCAAACCGCTGCGCAGAAGTCAACCAAACTTCACCCAATAGTGTATTGTATCACATTCTAGTAGTTACATTTTAAAATTTCGTTCAAGGACATTTGGTTTGAGCGCAATTATTAAACTTAGGTCAAAAAAGCCATTTAAGCCTTTTCACAGTGAGATCTATGCGATATGGCCGAGAAATGTAATTTTGATGTTAACTCCCAAACCGCTGCGCAGAAGTAAACCAAACTTCACCCATTAGTGTATTGTATCACAATCTAGTAGTTACATGTGGAAATTTGGTTCTAGGACATTTGATTTGAGCGCAATCCTCAAACTTAGGTCAAAAAAGCCATTTAAGCCTTTTCACAGTGAGATCTATGCGATATGGCCGAGAAATGTAATTTTGATGTTAACTCCCAAACCGCTGCGCAGAAGTCAACCAAACTTCACCCAATAGTGTATTGTATCACATTCTAGTAGTTACATTTGAAAATTTCGTTCTAGGACATTTGGTTTGAGCGCAATTATTAAACTTAGGTCAAAAAAGCCATTTAAGCCTTTTCACAGTGAGATCTATGCGATATGGCCGAGAAATGTAATTTTGATGTTAACTCCCAAACCGCTGCGCAGAAGTAAACCAAACTTCACCCATTAGTGTATTGTATCACAATCTAGTAGTTACATGTGGAAATTTGGTTCTAGGACATTTGATTTTAGCGCAATCCTCAAACTTAGGTCAAAAAAGCCATTTAAGCCTTTTCACAGTGAGATCTATGCGATATGGCCGAGAAATGTAATTTTGATGTTAACTCCCAAACCGCTGCGCAGAAGTCAACCAAACTTCACCCAATAGTGTATTGTATCACAATCTAGTAGTTACATTTGAAAATTTTGTTCTAGGAAATTTTGTTTGAGCGCAATCATCAAACTTAATTAAAAAAGTCATTTAAGCCTTTTCACAGTGAGATCTATGCGATATGGCCGAGAAATGTAATTTTGATGTTAACTCCCAAACCGCTGCGCAAAAGTCAACCAAACTTCACCCATTAGTGTATTGTATCACAATCTAGTAGTTACATGTGGAAATTTGGTTCTAGGACATTTGATTTGAGCGCAATCCTCAAACTTAGGTCAAAAAAGCCATTTAAGCCTTTTCACAGTGAGATCTATGCGATATGGCCGAGAAATGTAATTTTGATGTTAACTCCCAAACCGCTGCGCAGAAATAAAACCAAACTTCACCCAATAGTGTATTGTATCACATTCTAGTAGTTACATTTTAAAATTTCGTTCTAGGACATTTGGTTTGAGCGCAATTATTAAACTTAGGTCAAAAAAGCCTTTTAAGCCTTTTCACAGTGAGATCTATGCGATATGGCCGAGAAATGTAATTTTGATGTTAACTCCCAAACCGCTGCGCAGAAGTCAACCAAACTTCACCCAATAGTGTATTGTATCACAATCTAGTAGTTACATTTGAAAATTTTGTTCTAGGACATTTTGTTTGAATGCAATCATCAAACTTAATTAAAAAAGTCATTTAAGCCTTTTCACACTTCTATGCGATATGGCCGAGAAATGTAATTTTGATGTTAACTCCCAAACCGCTGCGCAGAAGTCAACCAAACTTCACCCAATAGTGTATTGTATCACATTCTAGTAGTTACATTTTAAAATTTCGTTCAAGGACATTTGGTTTGAGCGCAATTATTAAACTTAGGTCAAAAAAGCCATTTAAGCCTTTTCGCAGTGAGATCTATGCGATATGGCCGAGAAATGTAATTTTGATGTTAACTCCCAAACCGCTGCGCAGAAGTAAACCAAACTTCACCCATTAGTGTATTGTATCACAATCTAGTAGTTACATGTGGAAATTTGGTTCTAGGACATTTGATTTCAGCGCAATCCTCAAACTTAGGTCAAAAAAGCCATTTAAGCCTTTTCACAGTGAGATCTATCCGATATGGCCGAGAAATGTAATTTTGATGTTAACTCCCAAACCGCTGCGCAGAAGTCAACCAAATTTCACCCAATAGTGTATTGTATCACATTCTAGTAGTTACATTTGAAAATTTCGTTCTAGGACATTTGGTTTGAGCGCAATTATTAAACTTAGGTCAAAAAAGCCATTTAAGCCTTTTCACAGTGAGATCTATGCGATATGGCCGAGAAATGTAATTTTGATGTTAACTCCCAAACCGCTGCGCAGAAGTAAACCAAACTTCACCCATTAGTGTATTGTATCACAATCTAGTAGTTACATGTGGAAATTTGGTTCTAGGACATTTGATTTTAGCGCAATCCTCAAACTTAGGTCAAAAAAGCCATTTAAGCCTTTTCACAGTGAGATCTATGCGATATGGCCGAGAAATGTAATTTTGATGTTAACTCCCAAACCGCTGCGCAGAAGTCAACCAAACTTCACCCAATAGTGTATTGTATCACAATCTAGTAGTTACATTTGAAAATTTTGTTTTAGGAAATTTTGTTTGAGCGCAATCATCAAACTTAATTAAAAAAGTCATTTAAGCCTTTTCACAGTGAGATCTATGCGATATGGCCGAGAAATGTAATTTTGATGTTAACTCCCAAACCGCTGCGCAGAAGTCAACCAAACTTCACCCAATAGTGTATTGTATCACAATCTAGTAGTTACATTTGAAAATTTTGTTCTAGGACATTTTGTTTGAACGCAATCATCAAACTTAATTAAAAAAGTCATTTAAGCCTTTTCACAGTGAGATCTATGCGATATGGCCGAGAAATGTAATTTTGATGTTAACTCCCAAACCGCTGCGCAGAAGTCAACCAAACTTCACCCAATAGTGTATTGTATCACAATCTAGTAGTTACATTTAAAAATTTTGTTCTAGGACATTTTGTTTGAGCGCAATCCTCAAACTTAATTAAAAAAGTCATTTAAGCCTTTTCACAGTGAGATCTATGCGATATGGCCGAGAAATGTAATTTTGATGTTAACTCCCAAACCGCTGCGCAGAAGTCAACCAAACTTCACCCATTAGTGTATTTTATCACAATCTAGTAGTTACATGTGGAAATTTGGTTCTAGGACATTTGATTTGAGCGCAATCCTCAAACTTAGGTCAAAAAAGCCATTTAAGCCTTTTCACAGTGAGATCTATGCGATATGGCCGAGAAATGTAATTTTGATGTTAACTCCCAAACCGCTGCGCAGAAGTCAACCAAACTTCACCCAATAGTGTATTGTATCACAATCTAGTAGTTACATTTAAAAATTTTGTTCTAGGACATTTTGTTTGAACGCAATCATCAAACTTAATTAAAAAAGTCATTTAAGCCTTTTCACAGTGAGATCTATGCGATATGGCCGAGAAATGTAATTTTGATGTTAACTCCCAAACCGCTGCGCAGAAGTCAACCAAACTTCACCCATTAGTGTATTGTATCACAATCTAGTAGTTACATGTGGAAATTTGGTTATAGGACATTTGATTTGAGCGCAATCCTCAAACTTAGATCAAAAAAGCCATTTAAGCCTTTTCACAGTGAGATCTATGCGATATGGCCGAGAAATGTAATTTTGATGTTAACTCCCAAACCGCTGCGCAGAAGTCAACCAAACTTCACCCAATAGTGTATTGTATCACAATCTAGTAGTTACATTTGAAAATTTTGTTCTAGGAAATTTTGTTTGAGCGCAATCATCAAACTTAATTAAAAAAGTCATTTAAGCCTTTTCACAGTGAGATCTATGCGATATGGCCGAGAAATGTAATTTTGATGTTAACTCCCAAACCGCTGCGCAGAAGTCAACCAAACTTCACCCATTAGTGTATTTTATCACAATCTAGTAGTTACATGTGGAAATTTGGTTCTAGGACATTTGATTTGAGCGCAATCCTCAAACTTAGGTCAAAAAAGCCATTTAAGCCTTTTCACAGTGAGATCTATGCGATATGGCCGAGAAATGTAATTTTGATGTTAACTCCCAAACCGCTGCGCAGAAGTCAACCAAACTTCACCCAATAGTGTATTGTATCACAATCTAGTAGTTACATTTGAAAATTTTGTTATAGGACATTTTGTTTGAGCGCAATCCTCAAACTTAGGTCAAAAAAGCCATTTAAGCCTTTTCAAAGTGAGATCTATGCGATATGGCCGAGAAATGTAATTTTGATGTTAACTCCCAAACCGCTGCGCAGAAGTCAACCAAACTTCACCCAATAGTGTATTGTATCACAATCTAGTAGTTACATTTAAAAATTTTGTTCTAGGACATTTTGTTTGAACGCAATCCTCAAACTTAATTAAAAAAGTCATTTAAGCCTTTTCACAGTGAGATCTATGCGATATGGCCGAGAAATGTAATTTTGATGTTAACTCCCAAACCGCTGCGCAGAAGTCAACCAAACTTCACCCAATAGTGTATTGTATCACAATCTAGTAGTTACATTTGAAAATTTTGTTTTAGGAAATTTTGTTTGAGCGCAATCATCAAACTTAATTAAAAAAGTCATTTAAGCCTTTTCACAGTGAGATCTATGCGATATGGCCGAGAAATGTAATTTTGATGTTAACTCCCAAACCGCTGCGCAGAAGTCAACCAAACTTCACCCATTAGTGTATTTTATCACAATCTAGTAGTTACATGTGGAAATTTGGTTCTAGGACATTTGATTTGAGCGCAATCCTCAAACTTAGGTCAAAAAAGCCATTTAAGCCTTTTCACAGTGAGATCTATGCGATATGGCCGAGAAATGTAATTTTGATGTTAACTCCCAAACCGCTGCGCAGAAGTCAACCAAACTTCACCCAATAGTGTATTGTATCACAATCTAGTAGTTACATTTAAAAATTTTGTTCTAGGACATTTTGTTTGAACGCAATCATCAAACTTAATTAAAAAAGTCATTTAAGCCTTTTCACAGTGAGATCTATGCGATATGGCCGAGAAATGTAATTTTGATGTTAACTCCCAAACCGCTGCGCAGAAGTCAACCAAACTTCACCCATTAGTGTATTGTATCACAATCTAGTAGTTACATGTGGAAATTTGGTTATAGGACATTTGATTTGAGCGCAATCCTCAAACTTAGGTCAAAAAAGCCATTTAAGCCTTTTCACAGTGAGATCTATGCGATATGGCCGAGAAATGTAATTTTGATGTTAACTCCCAAACCGCTGCGCAGAAGTCAACCAAACTTCACCCAATAGTGTATTGTATCACAATCTAGTAGTTACATTTGAAAATTTTGTTCTAGGAAATTTTGTTTGAGCGCAATCATCAAACTTAATTAAAAAAGTCATTTAAGCCTTTTCACAGTGAGATCTATGCGATATGGCCGAGAAATGTAATTTTGATGTTAACTCCCAAACCGCTGCGCAGAAGTCAACCAAACTTCACCCATTAGTGTATTTTATCACAATCTAGTAGTTACATGTGGAAATTTGGTTCTAGGACATTTGATTTGAGCGCAATCCTCAAACTTAGGTCAAAAAAGCCATTTAAGCCTTTTCACAGTGAGATCTATGCGATATGGCCGAGAAATGTAATTTTGATGTTAACTCCCAAACCGCTGCGCAGAAGTCAACCAAACTTCACCCAATAGTGTATTGTATCACAATCTAGTAGTTACATTTGAAAATTTTGTTCTAGGAAATTTTGTTTGAGCGCAATCATCAAACTTAATTAAAAAAGTCATTTAAGCCTTTTCACAGTGAGATCTATGCGATATGGCCGAGAAATGTAATTTTGATGTTAACTCCCAAACCGCTGCGCAGAAGTCAACCAAACTTCACCCATTAGTGTATTTTATCACAATCTAGTAGTTACATGTGGAAATTTGGTTCTAGGACATTTGATTTGAGCGCAATCCTCAAACTTAGGTCAAAAAAGCCATTTAAGCCTTTTCACAGTGAGATCTATGCGATATGGCCGAGAAATGTAATTTTGATGTTAACTCCCAAACCGCTGCGCAGAAGTCAACCAAACTTCACCCAATAGTGTATTGTATCACAATCTAGTAGTTACATTTGAAAATTTTGTTATAGGACATTTTGTTTGAGCGCAATCCTCAAACTTAGGTCAAAAAAGCCATTTAAGCCTTTTCACAGTGAGATCTATGCGATATGGCCGAGAAATGTAATTTTGATGTTAACTCCCAAACCGCTGCGCAGAAGTCAACCAAACTTCACCCAATAGTGTATTGTATCACAATCTAGTAGTTACATTTAAAAATTTTGTTCTAGGACATTTTGTTTGAACGCAATCCTCAAACTTAATTAAAAAAGTCATTTAAGCCTTTTCACAGTGAGATCTATGCGATATGGCCGAGAAATGTAATTTTGATGTTAACTCCCAAACCGCTGCGCAGAAGTCAACCAAACTTCACCCAATAGTGTATTGTATCACAATCTAGTAGTTACATTTGAAAATTTTGTTTTAGGAAATTTTGTTTGAGCGCAATCATCAAACTTAATTAAAAAAGTCATTTAAGCCTTTTCACAGTGAGATCTATGCGATATGGCCGAGAAATGTAATTTTGATGTTAACTCCCAAACCGCTGCGCAGAAGTCAACCAAACTTCACCCATTAGTGTATTTTATCACAATCTAGTAGTTACATGTGGAAATTTGGTTCTAGGACATTTGATTTGAGCGCAATCCTCAAACTTAGGTCAAAAAAGCCATTTAAGCCTTTTCACAGTGAGATCTATGCGATATGGCCGAGAAATGTAATTTTGATGTTAACTCCCAAACCGCTGCGCAGAAGTCAACCAAACTTCACCCAATAGTGTATTGTATCACAATCTAGTAGTTACATTTAAAAATTTTGTTCTAGGACATTTTGTTTGAACGCAATCATCAAACTTAATTAAAAAAGTCATTTAAGCCTTTTCACAGTGAGATCTATGCGATATGGCCGAGAAATGTAATTTTGATGTTAACTCCCAAACCGCTGCGCAGAAGTCAACCAAACTTCACCCATTAGTGTATTGTATCACAATCTAGTAGTTACATGTGGAAATTTGGTTATAGGACATTTGATTTGAGCGCAATCCTCAAACTTAGGTCAAAAAAGCCATTTAAGCCTTTTCACAGTGAGATCTATGCGATATGGCCGAGAAATGTAATTTTGATGTTAACTCCCAAACCGCTGCGCAGAAGTCAACCAAACTTCACCCAATAGTGTATTGTATCACAATCTAGTAGTTACATTTGAAAATTTTGTTCTAGGAAATTTTGTTTGAGCGCAATCATCAAACTTAATTAAAAAAGTCATTTAAGCCTTTTCACAGTGAGATCTATGCGATATGGCCGAGAAATGTAATTTTGATGTTAACTCCCAAACCGCTGCGCAGAAGTCAACCAAACTTCACCCATTAGTGTATTTTATCACAATCTAGTAGTTACATGTGGAAATTTGGTTCTAGGACATTTGATTTGAGCGCAATCCTCAAACTTAGGTCAAAAAAGCCATTTAAGCCTTTTCACAGTGAGATCTATGCGATATGGCCGAGAAATGTAATTTTGATGTTAACTCCCAAACCGCTGCGCAGAAGTCAACCAAACTTCACCCAATAGTGTATTGTATCACAATCTAGTAGTTACATTTGAAAATTTTGTTCTAGGAAATTTTGTTTGAGCGCAATCATCAAACTTAATTAAAAAAGTCATTTAAGCCTTTTCACAGTGAGATCTATGCGATATGGCCGAGAAATGTAATTTTGATGTTAACTCCCAAACCGCTGCGCAGAAGTCAACCAAACTTCACCCATTAGTGTATTTTATCACAATCTAGTAGTTACATGTGGAAATTTGGTTCTAGGACATTTGATTTGAGCGCAATCCTCAAACTTAGGTCAAAAAAGCCATTTAAGCCTTTTCACAGTGAGATCTATGCGATATGGCCGAGAAATGTAATTTTGATGTTAACTCCCAAACCGCTGCGCAGAAGTCAACCAAACTTCACCCAATAGTGTATTGTATCACAATCTAGTAGTTACATTTGAAAATTTTGTTATAGGACATTTTGTTTGAGCGCAATCCTCAAACTTAGGTCAAAAAAGCCATTTAAGCCTTTTCACAGTGAGATCTATGCGATATGGCCGAGAAATGTAATTTTGATGTTAACTCCCAAACCGCTGCGCAGAAGTCAACCAAACTTCACCCAATAGTGTATTGTATCACAATCTAGTAGTTACATTTAAAAATTTTGTTCTAGGACATTTTGTTTGAACGCAATCCTCAAACTTAATTAAAAAAGTCATTTAAGCCTTTTCACAGTGAGATCTATGCGATATGGCCGAGAAATGTAATTTTGATGTTAACTCCCAAACCGCTGCGCAGAAGTCAACCAAACTTCACCCAATAGTGTATTGTATCACAATCTAGTAGTTACATTTGAAAATTTTGTTTTAGGAAATTTTGTTTGAGCGCAATCATCAAACTTAATTAAAAAAGTCATTTAAGCCTTTTCACAGTGAGATCTATGCGATATGGCCGAGAAATGTAATTTTGATGTTAACTCCCAAACCGCTGCGCAGAAGTCAACCAAACTTCACCCATTAGTGTATTTTATCACAATCTAGTAGTTACATGTGGAAATTTGGTTCTAGGACATTTGATTTGAGCGCAATCCTCAAACTTAGGTCAAAAAAGCCATTTAAGCCTTTTCACAGTGAGATCTATGCGATATGGCCGAGAAATGTAATTTTGATGTTAACTCCCAAACCGCTGCGCAGAAGTCAACCAAACTTCACCCAATAGTGTATTGTATCACAATCTAGTAGTTACATTTAAAAATTTTGTTCTAGGACATTTTGTTTGAACGCAATCATCAAACTTAATTAAAAAAGTCATTTAAGCCTTTTCACAGTGAGATCTATGCGATATGGCCGAGAAATGTAATTTTGATGTTAACTCCCAAACCGCTGCGCAGAAGTCAACCAAACTTCACCCATTAGTGTATTGTATCACAATCTAGTAGTTACATGTGGAAATTTGGTTATAGGACATTTGATTTGAGCGCAATCCTCAAACTTAGGTCAAAAAAGCCATTTAAGCCTTTTCACAGTGAGATCTATGCGATATGGCCGAGAAATGTAATTTTGATGTTAACTCCCAAACCGCTGCGCAGAAGTCAACCAAACTTCACCCAATAGTGTATTGTATCACAATCTAGTAGTTACATTTGAAAATTTTGTTCTAGGAAATTTTGTTTGAGCGCAATCATCAAACTTAATTAAAAAAGTCATTTAAGCCTTTTCACAGTGAGATCTATGCGATATGGCCGAGAAATGTAATTTTGATGTTAACTCCCAAACCGCTGCGCAGAAGTCAACCAAACTTCACCCATTAGTGTATTTTATCACAATCTAGTAGTTACATGTGGAAATTTGGTTCTAGGACATTTGATTTGAGCGCAATCCTCAAACTTAGGTCAAAAAAGCCATTTAAGCCTTTTCACAGTGAGATCTATGCGATATGGCCGAGAAATGTAATTTTGATGTTAACTCCCAAACCGCTGCGCAGAAGTCAACCAAACTTCACCCAATAGTGTATTGTATCACAATCTAGTAGTTACATTTGAAAATTTTGTTCTAGGACATTTTGTTTGAGCGCAATCCTCAAACTTAGGTCAAAAAAGCCATTTAAGCCTTTTCACAGTGAGATCTATGCGATATGGCCGAGAAATGTAATTTTGATGTTCACTCCCAAACCGCTGCGCAGAAGTCAACCAAACTTCACCCAATAGTGTATTGTATCACAATCTAGTAGTTACATTTGAAAATTTTGTTCTAGGACATTTTGTTTGAACGCAATCATCAAACTTAATTAAAAAAGTCATTTAAGCCTTTTCACAGTGAGATCTATGCGATATGGCCGAGAAATGTAATTTTGATGTTAACTCCCAAACCGCTGCGCAGAAGTCAACCAAACTTCACCAAATAGTGTATTGTATCACAATCTAGTAGTTACATTTGAAAATTTTGTTTTAGGAAATTTTGTTTGAGCGCAATCATCAAACTTAATTAAAAAAGTCATTTAAGCCTTTTCACAGTGAGATCTATGCGATATGGCCGAGAAATGTAATTTTGATGTTAACTCCCAAACCGCTGCGCAGAAGTCAACCAAACTTCACCCATTAGTGTATTTTATCACAATCTAGTAGTTACATGTGGAAATTTGGTTCTAGGACATTTGATTTGAGCGCAATCCTCAAACTTAGGTCAAAAAAGCCATTTAAGCCTTTTCACAGTGAGATCTATGCGATATGGCCGAGAAATGTAATTTTGATGTTAACTCCCAAACCGCTGCGCAGAAGTCAACCAAACTTCACCCAATAGTGTATTGTATCACAATCTAGTAGTTACATTTAAAAATTTTGTTCTAGGACATTTTGTTTGAACGCAATCATCAAACTTAATTAAAAAAGTCATTTAAGCCTTTTCACAGTGAGATCTATGCGATATGGCCGAGAAATGTAATTTTGATGTTAACTCCCAAACCGCTGCGCAGAAGTCAACCAAACTTCACCCATTAGTGTATTGTATCACAATCTAGTAGTTACATGTGGAAATTTGGTTATAGGACATTTGATTTGAGCGCAATCCTCAAACTTAGGTCAAAAAAGCCATTTAAGCCTTTTCACAGTGAGATCTATGCGATATGGCCGAGAAATGTAATTTTGATGTTAACTCCCAAACCGCTGCGCAGAAGTTAACCAAACTTCACCCAATAGTGTATTGTATCACAATCTAGTAGTTACATTTGAAAATTTTGTTCTAGGAAATTTTGTTTGAGCGCAATCATCAAACTTAATTAAAAAAGTCATTTAAGCCTTTTCACAGTGAGATCTATGCGATATGGCCGAGAAATGTAATTTTGATGTTAACTCCCAAACCGCTGCGCAGAAGTCAACCAAACTTCACCCATTAGTGTATTTTATCACAATCTAGTATTTACATGTGGAAATTTGGTTCTAGGACATTTGATTTGAGCGCAATCCTCAAACTTAGGTCAAAAAAGCCATTTAAGCCTTTTCACAGTGAGATCTATGCGATATGGCCGAGAAATGTAATTTTGATGTTCACTCCCAAACCGCTGCGCAGAAGTCAACCAAACTTCACCCAATAGTGTATTGTATCACAATCTAGTAGTTACATTTGAAAATTTTGTTCTAGGAAATTTTGTTTGAGCGCAATCATCAAACTTAATTAAAAAAGTCATTTAAGCCTTTTCACAGTGAGATCTATGCGATATGGCCGAGAAATGTAATTTTGATGTTAACTCCCAAACCGCTGCGCAGAAGTCAACCAAACTTCACCCATTAGTGTATTTTATCACAATCTAGTAGTTACAAATGGAAATTTGGTTCTAGGACATTTGATTTGAGCGCAATCCTCAAACTTAGGTCAAAAAAGCCATTTAAGCCTTTTCACAGTGAGATCTATGCGATATGGCCGAGAAATGTAATTTTGATGTTAACTCCCAAACCGCTGCGCAGAAGTCAACCAAACTTCACCCAATAGTGTATTGTATCACATTCTAGTAGTTACATTTGAAAATTTCGTTCTAGGACATTTGGTTTGAGCGCAATCCTCAAACTTAGGTCAAAAAAGCCATTTAAGCCTTTTCACAGTGAGATCTATGCGATATGGCCGAGAAATGTAATTTTGATGTTAACTCCCAAACCGCTGCGCAGAAGTCAACCAAACTTCACCCAATAGTGTATTGTATCACAATCTAGTAGTTACATTTGAAAATTTTGTTCTAGGAAATTTTGTTTGAGCGCAATCATCAAACTTAGGTCAAAAAAGCCATTTAAGCCTTTTCACAGTGAGATCTATGCGATATGGCCGAGAAATGTAATTTTGATGTTAACTCCCAAACCGCTGCGCAGAAGTCAACCAAACTTCACCCAATAGTGTATTGTATCACAATCTAGTAGTTACATTTAAAAATTTTGTTCTAGGACATTTTGTTTGAACGCAATCATCAAACTTAATTAAAAAAGTCATTTAAGCCTTTTCACAGTGAGATCTATGCGATATGGCCGAGAAATGTAATTTTGATGTTAACTCCCAAACCGCTGCGCAGAAGTCAACCAAACTTCACCCATTAGTGTATTGTATCACAATCTAGTAGTTACATGTGGAAATTTGGTTATAGGACATTTGATTTGAGCGCAATCCTCAAACTTAGGTCAAAAAAGCCATTTAAGCCTTTTCACAGTGAGATCTATGCGATATGGCCGAGAAATGTAATTTTGATGTTAACTCCCAAACCGCTGCGCAGAAGTCAACCAAACTTCACCCAATAGTGTATTGTATCACATTCTAGTAGTTACATTTGAAAATTTCGTTCTAGGACATTTGGTTTGAGCGCAATCATTAAACTTAATTAAAAAAGTCATTTAAGCCTTTTCACAGTGAGATCTATGCGATATGGCCGAGAAATGTAATTTTGATGTTAACTCCCAAACCGCTATGCAAGAAGGCAACCAAACTTCACCCATTAGTGTATTGTATCACAATCTAGTAGTTACATGTGGAAATTTGGTTATTGGACATTTGATTTGAGCGCAATCCTCAAACTTAGGTCAAAAAAGCCATTTAAGCCTTTTCACAGTGAGATCTATGCGATATGGCCGAGAAATGTAAATTTGATGTTAACTCCCAAACCGCTGCGCAGAAGTCAACCAAACTTCACCCATTAGTGTATTGTATCACAATCTAGTAGTTACATGTGGAAATTTGGTTCTAGGACATTTGATTTGAGCGCAATCCTCAAACTTAGGTCAAAAAAGCCATTTAAGCCTTTTCACAGTGAGATCTATGCGATATGGCCGAGAAATGTAATTTTGATGTTAACTCCCAAACCGCTGCGCAGAAGTCAACCAAACTTCACCCAATAGTGTATTGTATCACATTCTAGTAGTTACATTTGAAAATTTCGTTCTAGGACATTTGGTTTGAGCGCAATCCTCAAACTTAGGTCAAAAAAGCCATTTAAGCCTTTTCACAGTGAGATCTATGCGATATGGCCGAGAAATGTAATTTTGATGTTAACTCCCAAACCGTTGCGCAGAAGTCAACTAAACTTCACCCAATAGTGTATTGTATCACAATCTAGTAGTTACATTTGAAAATTTTGTTCTAGGACATTTTGTTTGAACGCAATCATCAAACTTAATTAAAAAAGTCATTTAAGCCTTTTCACAGTGAGATCTATGCGATATGGCCGAGAAATGTAATTTTGATGTTAACTCCCAAACCGCTGCGCAGAAGTCAACCAAACTTCACCCAATAGTGTATTGTATCACAATCTAGTAGTTACATTTGAAAATTTTGTTCTAGGACATTTTGTTTGAGCGCAATCCTCAAACTTAGGTCAAAAAAGCCATTTAAGCCTTTTCACAGTGAGATCTATGCGATATGGCCGAGAAATGTAATTTTGATGTTCACTCCCAAACCGCTGCGCAGAAGTCAACCAAACTTCACCCAATAGTGTATTGTATCACAATCTAGTAGTTACATTTGAAAATTTTGTTCTAGGAAATTTTGTTTGAGCGCAATCATCAAACTTAATTAAAAAAGTCATTTAAGCCTTTTCACAGTGAGATCTATGCGATATGGCCGAGAAATGTAATTTTGATG
The DNA here is from genome assembly GCF_030265065.1 of Corythoichthys intestinalis. Lineage (NCBI taxonomy): Eukaryota > Metazoa > Chordata > Actinopteri > Syngnathiformes > Syngnathidae > Corythoichthys > Corythoichthys intestinalis. Next base: position 63,848,677 of record NC_080399.1, on the reverse strand, counting down.
TTAACTCCCAAACCGCTGCGCAGAAGTCAACCAAACTTCACCCATTAGTGTATTTTATCACAATCTAGTAGTTACAAATGGAAATTTGGTTCTAGGACATTTGATTTGAGCGCAATCCTCAAACTTAGGTCAAAAAAGCCATTTAAGCCTTTTCACAGTGAGATCTATGCGATATGGCCGAGAAATGTAATTTTGATGTTAACTCCCAAACCGCTGCGCAGAAGTCAACCAAACTTCACCCAATAGTGTATTGTATCACATTCTAGTAGTTACATTTGAAAATTTCGTTCTAGGACATTTGGTTTGAGCGCAATCCTCAAACTTAGGTCAAAAAAGCCATTTAAGCCTTTTCACAGTGAGATCTATGCGATATGGCCGAGAAATGTAATTTTGATGTTAACTCCCAAACCGCTGCGCAGAAGTCAACCAAACTTCACCCAATAGTGTATTGTATCACAATCTAGTAGTTACATTTGAAAATTTTGTTCTAGGAAATTTTGTTTGAGCGCAATCATCAAACTTAGGTCAAAAAAGCCATTTAAGCCTTTTCACAGTGAGATCTATGCGATATGGCCGAGAAATGTAATTTTGATGTTAACTCCCAAACCGCTGCGCAGAAGTCAACCAAACTTCACCCAATAGTGTATTGTATCACAATCTAGTAGTTACATTTAAAAATTTTGTTCTAGGACATTTTGTTTGAACGCAATCATCAAACTTAATTAAAAAAGTCATTTAAGCCTTTTCACAGTGAGATCTATGCGATATGGCCGAGAAATGTAATTTTGATGTTAACTCCCAAACCGCTGCGCAGAAGTCAACCAAACTTCACCCATTAGTGTATTGTATCACAATCTAGTAGTTACATGTGGAAATTTGGTTATAGGACATTTGATTTGAGCGCAATCCTCAAACTTAGGTCAAAAAAGCCATTTAAGCCTTTTCACAGTGAGATCTATGCGATATGGCCGAGAAATGTAATTTTGATGTTAACTCCCAAACCGCTGCGCAGAAGTCAACCAAACTTCACCCAATAGTGTATTGTATCACATTCTAGTAGTTACATTTGAAAATTTCGTTCTAGGACATTTGGTTTGAGCGCAATCATTAAACTTAATTAAAAAAGTCATTTAAGCCTTTTCACAGTGAGATCTATGCGATATGGCCGAGAAATGTAATTTTGATGTTAACTCCCAAACCGCTATGCAAGAAGGCAACCAAACTTCACCCATTAGTGTATTGTATCACAATCTAGTAGTTACATGTGGAAATTTGGTTATTGGACATTTGATTTGAGCGCAATCCTCAAACTTAGGTCAAAAAAGCCATTTAAGCCTTTTCACAGTGAGATCTATGCGATATGGCCGAGAAATGTAATTTTGATGTTAACTCCCAAACCGCTGCGCAGAAGTCAACCAAACTTCACCCATTAGTGTATTGTATCACAATCTAGTAGTTACATGTGGAAATTTGGTTCTAGGACATTTGATTTGAGCGCAATCCTCAAACTTAGGTCAAAAAAGCCATTTAAGCCTTTTCACAGTGAGATCTATGCGATATGGCCGAGAAATGTAATTTTGATGTTAACTCCCAAACCGCTGCGCAGAAGTCAACCAAACTTCACCCAATAGTGTATTGTATCACATTCTAGTAGTTACATTTGAAAATTTCGTTCTAGGACATTTGGTTTGAGCGCAATCCTCAAACTTAGGTCAAAAAAGCCATTTAAGCCTTTTCACAGTGAGATCTATGCGATATGGCCGAGAAATGTAATTTTGATGTTAACTCCCAAACCGCTGCGCAGAAGTCAACTAAACTTCACCCAATAGTGTATTGTATCACAATCTAGTAGTTACATTTGAAAATTTTGTTCTAGGACATTTTGTTTGAACGCAATCATCAAACTTAATTAAAAAAGTCATTTAAGCCTTTTCACAGTGAGATCTATGCGATATGGCCGAGAAATGTAATTTTGATGTTAACTCCCAAACCGCTGCGCAGAAGTCAACCAAACTTCACCCAATAGTGTATTGTATCACAATCTAGTAGTTACATTTGAAAATTTTGTTCTAGGACATTTTGTTTGAGCGCAATCCTCAAACTTAGGTCAAAAAAGCCATTTAAGCCTTTTCACAGTGAGATCTATGCGATATGGCCGAGAAATGTAATTTTGATGTTAACTCCCAAACCGCTGCGCAGAAGTCAACCAAACTTCACCCAATAGTGTATTGTATCACAATCTAGTAGTTACATTTGAAAATTTTGTTCTAGGACATTTTGTTTGAACGCAATCATCAAACTTAATTAAAAAAGTCATTTAAGCCTTTTCACAGTGAGATCTATGCGATATGGCCGAGAAATGTAATTTTGATGTTAACTCCCAAACCGCTGCGCAGAAGTCAACCAAACTTCACCCAATAGTGTATTGTATCACAATCTAGTAGTTACATTTGAAAATTTTGTTCTAGGACATTTTGTTTGAACGCAATCATCAAACTTAATTAAAAAAGTCATTTAAGCCTTTTCACAGTGAGATCTATGCGATATGGCCGAGAAATGTAATTGTGATGTTAACTCCCAAACCGCTGCGCAGAAGTAAACCAAACTTCACCCAATAGTGTATTGTATCACAATCTAGTAGTTACATTTGAAAATTTTGTTCTAGGACATTTTGTTTGAGCGCAATCCTCAAACTTAGGTCAAAAAAGCCATTTAAGCCTTTTCACAGTGAGATCTATGCGATATGGCCGAGAAATGTAATTTTGATGTTAACTCCCAAACCGCTGCGCAGAAGTCAACCAAACTTCACCCAATAGTGTATTGTATCACAATCTAGTAGTTACATTTGAAAATTTTGTTCTAGGACATTTTGTTTGAACGCAATCATCAAACTTAATTAAAAAAGTCATTTAAGCCTTTTCACAGTGAGATCTATGCGATATGGCCGAGAAATGTAATTTTGATGTTAACTCCCAAACCGCTGCGCAGAAGTCAACCAAACTTCACCCAATAGTGTATTGTATCACAATCTAGTAGTTACATTTGAAAATTTTGTTCTAGGAAATTTTGTTTGAGCGCAATCATCAAACTTAATTAAAAAAGTCATTTAAGCCTTTTCACAGTGAGATCTATGCGATATGGCCGAGAAATGTAATTTTGATGTTAACTCCCAAACCGCTGCGCAGAAGTCAACCAAACTTCACCCATTAGTGTATTTTATCACAATCTAGTAGTTACATGTGGAAATTTGGTTCTAGGACATTTGATTTGAGCGCAATCCTCAAACTTAGGTCAAAAAAGCCATTTAAGCCTTTTCACAGTGAGATCTATGCGATATGGCCGAGAAATGTAATTTTGATGTTAACTCCCAAACCGCTGCGCAGAAGTCAACCAAACTTCACCCAATAGTGTATTGTATCACAATCTAGTAGTTACATTTAAAAATTTTGTTCTAGGACATTTTGTTTGAACGCAATCATCAAACTTAATTAAAAAAGTCATTTAAGCCTTTTCACAGTGAGATCTATGCGATATGGCCGAGAAATGTAATTTTGATGTTAACTCCCAAACCGCTGCGCAGAAGTCAACCAAACTTCACCCATTAGTGTATTGTATCACAATCTAGTAGTTACATGTGGAAATTTGGTTATAGGACATTTGATTTGAGCGCAATTCTCAAACTTAGGTCAAAAAAGCCATTTAAGCCTTTTCACAGTGAGATCTATGCGATATGGCCGAGAAATGTAATATTGATGTTAACTCCCAAACCGCTGCGCAGAAGTCAACCAAACTTCACCCAATAGTGTATTGTATCACAATCTAGTAGTTACATTTGAAAATTTTGTTCTAGGAAATTTTGTTTGAGCGCAATCATCAAACTTAATTAAAAAAGTCATTTAAGCCTTTTCACAGTGAGATCTATGCGATATGGCCGAGAAATGTAATTTTGATGTTAACTCCCAAACCGCTGCGCAGAAGTCAACCAAACTTCACCCATTAGTGTATTTTATCACAATCTAGTAGTTACATGTGGAAATTTGGTTCTAGGACATTTGATTTGAGCGCAATCCTCAAACTTAGGTCAAAAAAGCCATTTAAGCCTTTTCACAGTGAGATCTATGCGATATGGCCGAGAAATGTAATTTTGATGTTAACTCCCAAACCGCTGCGCAGAAGTCAACCAAACTTCACCCAATAGTGTATTGTATCACAATCTAGTAGTTACATTTGAAAATTTTGTTCTAGGACATTTGGTTTGAGCGCAATCCTCAAACTTAGGTCAAAAAAGCCATTTAAGCCTTTTCACAGTGAGATCTATGCGATATGGCCGAGAAATGTAATTTTGATGTTAACTCCCAAACCGCTGCGCAGAAGTCAACCAAACTTCACCCAATAGTGTATTGTATCACATTCTAGTAGTTACATTTGAAAATTTCGTTCTAGGAAATTTTGTTTGAGCGCAATCATCAAACTTAATTAAAAAAGTCATTTTAGCCTTTTCACAGTGAGATCTATGCGATATGGCCGAGAAATGTAATTTTGATGTTAACTCCCAAACCGCTGCGCAGAAGTCAACCAAACTTCACCCATTAGTGTATTTTATCACAATCTAGTAGTTACATGTGGAAATTTGGTTCTACGACATTTGATTTGAGCGCAATCCTCAAACTTAGGTCAAAAAAGCCATTTAAGCCTTTTCACAGTGAGATCTATGCGATATGGCCGAGAAATGTAATTTTGATGTTAACTCCCAAACCGCTGCGCAGAAGTCAACCAAACTTCACCCAATAGTGTATTGTATCACAATCTAGTAGTTACATTTAAAAATTTTGTTCTAGGACATTTTGTTTGAACGCAATCATCAAACTTAATTAAAAAAGTCATTTAAGCCTTTTCACAGTGAGATCTATGCGATATGGCCGAGAAATGTAATTTTGATGTTAACTCCCAAACCGCTGCGCAGAAGTCAACCAAACTTCACCCATTAGTGTATTGTATCACAATGTAGTAGTTACATGTGGAAATTTGGTTATAGGACATTTAATTTGAGCGCAATCCTCAAACTTAGGTCAAAAAAGCCATTTAAGCCTTTTCACAGTGAGATCTATGCGATATGGCCGAGAAATGTAATTTTGATGTTAACTCCCAAACCGCTGCGCAGAAGTCAACCAAACTTCACCCAATAGTGTATTGTATCACAATCTAGTAGTTACATTTGAAAATTTTGTTCTAGGAAATTTTGTTTGAGCGCAATCATCAAACTTAATTAAAAAAGTCATTTAAGCCTTTTCACAGTGAGATCTATGCGATATGGCCGAGAAATGTAATTTTGATGTTAACTCCCAAACCGCTGCGCAGAAGTCAACCAAACTTCACCCAATAGTGTATTGTATCACAATCTAGTAGTTACATTTGAAAATTTTGTTCTAGGACATTTTGTTTGAACGCAATCATCAAACTTAATTAAAAAAGTCATTTAAGCCTTTTCACAGTGAGATCTATGCGATATGGCCGAGAAATGTAATTTTGATGTTAACTCCCAAACCGCTGCGCAGAAGTCAACCAAACTTCACCCAATAGTGTATTGTATCACAATCTAGTAGTTACATTTGAAAATTTTGTTCTAGGACATTTTGTTTGAGCGCAATCCTCAAACTTAGGTCAAAAAAGCCATTTAAGCCTTTTCACAGTGAGATCTATGCGATATGGCCGAGAAATGTAATTTTGATGTTAACTCCCAAACCGCTGCGCAGAAGTCAACCAAACTTCACCCAATAGTGTATTGTATCACAATCTAGTAGTTACATTTGAAAATTTTGTTCTAGGACATTTTGTTTGAACGCAATCATCAAACTTAATTAAAAAAGTCATTTAAGCCTTTTCACAGTGAGATCTATGCGATATGGCCGAGAAATGTAATTTTGATGTTAACTCCCAAACCGCTGCGCAGAAGTCAACCAAACTTCACCCAATAGTGTATTGTATCACAATCTAGTAGTTACATTTGAAAATTTTGTTCTAGGAAATTTTGTTTGAGCGCAATCATCAAACTTAATTAAAAAAGTCATTTAAGCCTTTTCACAGTGAGATCTATGCGATATGGCCGAGAAATGTAATTTTGATGTTAACTCCCAAACCGCTGCGCAGAAGTCAACCAAACTTCACCCATTAGTGTATTTTATCACAATCTAGTAGTTACATGTGGAAATTTGGTTCTAGGACATTTGATTTGAGCGCAATCCTCAAACTTAGGTCAAAAAAGCCATTTAAGCCTTTTCACAGTGAGATCTATGCGATATGGCCGAGAAATGTAATTTTGATGTTAACTCCCAAACCGCTGCGCAGAAGTCAACCAAACTTCACCCAATAGTGTATTGTATCACAATCTAGTAGTTACATTTAAAAATTTTGTTCTAGGACATTTTGTTTGAACGCAATCATCAAACTTAATTAAAAAAGTCATTTAAGCCTTTTCACAGTGAGATCTATGCGATATGGCCGAGAAATGTAATTTTGATGTTAACTCCCAAACCGCTGCGCAGAAGTCAACCAAACTTCACCCATTAGTGTATTGTATCACAATCTAGTAGTTACATGTGGAAATTTGGTTATAGGACATTTGATTTGAGCGCAATTCTCAAACTTAGGTCAAAAAAGCCATTTAAGCCTTTTCACAGTGAGATCTATGCGATATGGCCGAGAAATGTAATATTGATGTTAACTCCCAAACCGCTGCGCAGAAGTCAACCAAACTTCACCCAATAGTGTATTGTATCACAATCTAGTAGTTACATTTGAAAATTTTGTTCTAGGAAATTTTGTTTGAGCGCAATCATCGAACTTAATTAAAAAAGTCATTTAAGCCTTTTCACAGTGAGATCTATGCGATATGGCCGAGAAATGTAATTTTGATGTTAACTCCCAAACCGCTGCGCAGAAGTCAACCAAACTTCACCCATTAGTGTATTTTATCACAATCTAGTAGTTACATGTGGAAATTTGGTTCTAGGACATTTGATTTGAGCGCAATCCTCAAACTTAGGTCAAAAAAGCCATTTAAGCCTTTTCACAGTGAGATCTATGCGATATGGCCGAGAAATGTAATTTTGATGTTCACTCCCAAACCGCTGCGCAGAAGTCAACCAAACTTCACCCAATAGTGTATTGTATCACAATCTAGTAGTTACATTTGAAAATTTTGTTCTAGGAAATTTTGTTTGAGCGCAATCATCAAACTTAATTAAAAAAGTCATTTAAGCCTTTTCACAGTGAGATCTATGCGATATGGCCGAGAAATGTAATTTTGATGTTAACTCCCAAACCGCTGCGCAGAAGTCAACCAAACTTCACCCATTAGTGTATTTTATCACAATCTAGTAGTTACATGTGGAAATTTGGTTCTAGGACATTTGATTTGAGCGCAATCCTCAAACTTAGGTCAAAAAAGCCATTTAAGCCTTTTCACAGTGAGATCTATGCGATATGGCCGAGAAATGTAATTTTGATGTTAACTCCCAAACCGCTGCGCAGAAGTCAACCAAACTTCACCCAATAGTGTATTGTATCACAATCTAGTAGTTACATTTGAAAATTTTGTTCTAGGACATTTGGTTTGAGCGCAATCCTCAAACTTAGGTCAAAAAAGCCATTTAAGCCTTTTCACAGTGAGATCTATGCGATATGGCCGAGAAATGTAATTTTGATGTTAACTCCCAAACCGCTGCGCAGAAGTCAACCAAACTTCACCCAATAGTGTATTGTATCACATTCTAGTAGTTACATTTGAAAATTTCGTTCTAGGAAATTTTGTTTGAGCGCAATCATCAAACTTAATTAAAAAAGTCATTTAAGCCTTTTCACAGTGAGATCTATGCGATATGGCCGAGAAATGTAATTTTGATGTTAACTCCCAAACCGCTGCGCAGAAGTCAACCAAACTTCACCCATTAGTGTATTTTATCACAATCTAGTAGTTACATGTGGAAATTTGGTTCTAGGACATTTGATTTGAGCGCAATCCTCAAACTTAGGTCAAAAAAGCCATTTAAGCCTTTTCACAGTGAGATCTATGCGATATGGCCGAGAAATGTAATTTTGATGTTAACTCCCAAACCGCTGCGCAGAAGTCAACCAAACTTCACCCAATAGTGTATTGTATCACAATCTAGTAGTTACATTTAAAAATTTTGTTCTAGGACATTTTGTTTGAACGCAATCATCAAACTTAATTAAAAAAGTCATTTAAGCCTTTTCACAGTGAGATCTATGCGATATGGCCGAGAAATGTAATTTTGATGTTAACTCCCAAACCGCTGCGCAGAAGTCAACCAAACTTCACCCATTAGTGTATTGTATCACAATCTAGTAGTTACATGTGGAAATTTGGTTCTAGGACATTTGATTTGAGCGCAATCCTCAAACTTAGGTCAAAAAAGCCATTTAAGCCTTTTCACAGTGAGATCTATGCGATATGGCCGAGAAATGTAATTTTGATGTTAACTCTCAAACCGCTGCGCAGAAGTCAACCAAATTTCACCCAATAGTGTATTTTATCACAATCTAGTAGTTACATGTGGAAATTTGGTTCTAGGACATTTGATTTGAGCGCAATCCTCAAACTTAGGTCAAAAAAGCCATTTAAGCCTTTTCACAGTGAGATCTATGCGATATGGCCGAGAAATGTAATTTTGATGTTAACTCCCAAACCGCTGCGCAGAAGTCAACCAAACTTCACCCAATAGTGTATTGTATCACAATCTAGTAGTTACATTTGAAAATTTTGTTCTAGGACATTTTGTTTGAGCGCAATCCTCAAACTTAGGTCAAAAAAGCCATTTAAGCCTTTTCACAGTGAGATCTATGCGATATGGCCGAGAAATGTAATTTTGATGTTAACTCCCAAACCGCTGCGCAGAAGTCAACCAAACTTCACCCAATAGTGTATTGTATCACAATCTAGTAGTTACATTTGAAAATTTTGTTCTAGGACATTTTGTTTGAACGCAATCATCAAACTTAATTAAAAAAGTCATTTAAGCCTTTTCACAGTGAGATCTATGCGATATGGCCGAGAAATGTAATTTTGATGTTAACTCCCAAACCGCTGCGCAGAAGTCAACCAAACTTCACCCAATAGTGTATTGTATCACAATCTAGTAGTTACATTTGAAAATTTTGTTCTAGGACATTTTGTTTGAACGCAATCATCAAACTTAATCAAAAAAGTCATTTAAGCCTTTTCACAGTGAGATCTATGCGATATGGCCGAGAAATGTAATTTTGATGTTAACTCCCAAACCGCTGCGCAGAAGTCAACCAAACTTCACCCAATAGTGTATTGTATCACAATCTAGTAGTTACATTTGAAAATTTTGTTCTAGGACATTTTGTTTGAGCGCAATCCTCAAACTTAGGTCAAAAAAGCCATTTAAGCCTTTTCACAGTGAGATCTATGCGATATGGCCGAGAAATGTAATTTTGATGTTAACTCCCAAACCGCTGCGCAGAAGTCAACCAAACTTCACCCAATAGTGTATTGTATCACAATCTAGTAGTTACATTTGAAAATTTTGTTCTAGGAAATTTTGTTTGAGCGCAATCATCAAACTTAATTAAAAAAGTCATTTAAGCCTTTTCACAGTGAGATCTATGCGATATGGCCGAGAAATGTAATTTTGATGTTAACTCCCAAACCGCTGCGCAGAAGTCAACCAAACTTCACCCATTAGTGTATTTTATCACAATCTAGTAGTTACATGTGGAAATTTGGTTCTAGGACATTTGATTTGAGCGCAATCCTCAAACTTAGGTCAAAAAAGCCATTTAAGCCTTTTCACAGTGAGATCTATGCGATATGGCCGAGAAATGTAATTTTGATGTTCACTCCCAAACCGCTGCGCAGAAGTCAACCAAACTTCACCCAATAGTGTATTGTATCACAATCTAGTAGTTACATTTGAAAATTTTGTTCTAGGAAATTTTGTTTGAGCGCAATCATCAAACTTAATTAAAAAAGTCATTTAAGCCTTTTCACAGTGAGATCTATGCGATATGGCCGAGAAATGTAATTTTGATGTTAACTCCCAAACCGCTGCGCAGAAGTCAACCAAACTTCACCCATTAGTGTATTTTATCACAATCTAGTAGTTACATGTGGAAATTTGGTTCTAGGACATTTGATTTGAGCGCAATCCTCAAACTTAGGTCAAAAAAGCCATTTAAGCCTTTTCACAGTGAGATCTATGCGATATGGCCGAGAAATGTAATTTTGATGTTAACTCCCAAACCGCTGCGCAGAAGTCAACCAAACTTCACCCAATAGTGTATTGTATCACAATCTAGTAGTTACATTTGAAAATTTTGTTCTAGGACATTTGGTTTGAGCGCAATCCTCAAACTTAGGTCAAAAAAGCCATTTAAGCCTTTTCACAGTGAGATCTATGCGATATGGCCGAGAAATGTAATTTTGATGTTAACTCCCAAACCGCTGCGCAGAAGTCAACCAAACTTCACCCAATAGTGTATTGTATCACATTCTAGTAGTTACATTTGAAAATTTCGTTCTAGGAAATTTTGTTTGAGCGCAATCATCAAACTTAATTAAAAAAGTCATTTAAGCCTTTTCACAGTGAGATCTATGCGATATGGCCGAGAAATGTAATTTTGATGTTAACTCCCAAACCGCTGCGCAGAAGTCAACCAAACTTCACCCATTAGTGTATTTTATCACAATCTAGTAGTTACATGTGGAAATTTGGTTCTAGGACATTTGATTTGAGCGCAATCCTCAAACTTAGGTCAAAAAAGCCATTTAAGCCTTTTCACAGTGAGATCTATGCGATATGGCCGAGAAATGTAATTTTGATGTTAACTCCCAAACCGCTGCGCAGAAGTCAACCAAACTTCACCCAATAGTGTATTGTATCACAATCTAGTAGTTACATTTAAAAATTTTGTTCTAGGACATTTTGTTTGAACGCAATCATCAAACTTAATTAAAAAAGTCATTTAAGCCTTTTCACAGTGAGATCTATGCGATATGGCCGAGAAATGTAATTTTGATGTTAACTCCCAAACCGCTGCGCAGAAGTCAACCAAACTTCACCCATTAGTGTATTGTATCACAATCTAGTAGTTACATGTGGAAATTTGGTTATAGGACATTTGATTTGAGCGCAATCCTCAAACTTAGGTCAAAAAAGCCATTTAAGCCTTTTCACAGTGAGATCTATGCGATATGGCCGAGAAATGTAATTTTGATGTTCACTCCCAAACCGCTGCGCAGAAGTCAACCAAACTTCACCCAATAGTGTATTGTATCACAATCTAGTAGTTACATTTGAAAATTTTGTTCTAGGAAATTTTGTTTGAGCGCAATCATCAAACTTAATTAAAAAAGTCATTTAAGCCTTTTCACAGTGAGATCTATGCGATATGGCCGAGAAATGTAATTTTGATGTTAACTCCCAAACCGCTGCGCAGAAGTCAACCAAACTTCACCCATTAGTGTATTTTATCACAATCTAGTAGTTACATGTGGAAATTTGGTTCTAGGACATTTGATTTGAGCGCAATCCTCAAACTTAGGTCAAAAAAGCCATTTAAGCCTTTTCACAGTGAGATCTATGCGATATGGCCGAGAAATGTAATTTTGATGTTAACTCCCAAACCGCTGCGCAGAAGTCAACCAAACTTCACCCAATAGTGTATTGTATCACATTCTAGTAGTTACATTTGAAAATTTCGTTCTAGGACATTTGGTTTGAGCGCAATTATTAAACTTAGGTCAAAAAAGCCATTTAAGCCTTTTCACAGTGAGATCTATGCGATATGGCCGAGAAATGTAATTTTGATGTTAACTCCCAAACCGCTGCGCAGAAGTCAACCAAACTTCACCCAATAGTGTATTGTATCACAATCTAGTAGTTACATTTGAAAATTTTGTTCTAGGACATTTTGTTTGAACGCAATCATCAAACTTAATTAAAAAAGTCATTTAAGCCTTTTCACAGTGAGATCTATGCGATATGGCCGAGAAATGTAATTTTGATGTTAACTCCCAAACCGCTGCGCAGAAGTCAACCAAACTTCACCCAATAGTGTATTGTATCACAATCTAGTAGTTACATTTGAAAATTTTGTTCTAGGAAATTTTGTTTGAGCGCAATCATCAAACTTAATTAAAAAAGTCATTTAAGCCTTTTCACAGTGAGATCTATGCGATATGGCCGAGAAATGTAATTTTGATGTTAACTCCCAAACCGCTGCGCAGAAGTCAACCAAACTTCACCCATTAGTGTATTGTATCATAATCTAGTAATTACATGTGGAAATTTGGTTCTAGGACATTTGATTTGAGCGCAATCCTCAAACTTAGGTCAAAAAAGCCATTTAAGCCTTTTCACAGTGAGATCTATGCGATATGGCCGAGAAATGTAATTTTGATGTTAACTCCCAAACCGCTGCGCAGAAGTCAACCAAACTTCACCCAATAGTGTATTGTATCACAATCTAGTAGTTACATTTAAAAATTTTGTTCTAGGACATTTTGTTTGAACGCAATCATCAAACTTAATTAAAAAAGTCATTTAAGCCTTTTCACAGTGAGATCTATGCGATATGGCCGAGAAATGTAATTTTGATGTTAACTCCCAAACCGCTGCGCAGAAGTCAACCAAACTTCACCCATTAGTGTATTGTATCACAATCTAGTAGTTACATGTGGAAATTTGGTTATAGGACATTTGATTTGAGCGCAATCCTCAAACTTAGGTCAAAAAAGCCATTTAAGCCTTTTCACAGTGAGATCTATGCGATATGGCCGAGAAATGTAATTTTGATGTTAACTCCCAAACCGCTGCGCAGAAGTCAACCAAACTTCACCCAATAGTGTAGTGTATCACAATCTAGTAGTTACATTTGAAAATTTTGTTCTAGGAAATTTTGTTTGAGCGCAATCATCAAACTTAATTAAAAAAGTCATTTAAGCCTTTTCACAGTGAGATCTATGCGATATGGCCGAGAAATGTAATTTTGATGTTAACTCCCAAACCGCTGCGCAGAAGTCAACCAAACTTCACCCATTAGTGTATTTTATCACAATCTAGTAGTTACATGTGGAAATTTGGTTCTAGGACATTTGATTTGAGCGCAATCCTCAAACTTAGGTCAAAAAAGCCATTTAAGCCTTTTCACAGTGAGATCTATGCGATATGGCCGAGAAATGTAATTTTGATGTTCACTCCCAAACCGCTGCGCAGAAGTCAACCAAACTTCACCCAATAGTGTATTGTATCACAATCTAGTAGTTACATTTGAAAATTTTGTTCTAGGAAATTTTGTTTGAGCGCAATCATCAAACTTAATTAAAAAAGTCATTTAAGCCTTTTCACAGTGAGATCTATGCGATATGGCCGAGAAATGTAATTTTGATGTTAACTCCCAAACCGCTGCGCAGAAGTCAACCAAACTTCACCCATTAGTGTATTTTATCACAATCTAGTAGTTACATGTGGAAATTTGGTTCTAGGACATTTGATTTGAGCGCAATCCTCAAACTTAGGTCAAAAAAGCCATTTAAGCCTTTTCACAGTGAGATCTATGCGATATGGCCGAGAAATGTAATTTTGATGTTAACTCCCAAACCGCTGCGCAGAAGTCAACCAAACTTCACCCAATAGTGTATTGTATCACATTCTAGTAGTTACATTTGAAAATTTCGTTCTAGGACATTTGGTTTGAGCGCAATCCTCAAACTTAGGTCAAAAAAGCCATTTAAGCCTTTTCACAGTGAGATCTATGCGATATGGCCGAGAAATGTAATTTTGATGTTAACTCCCAAACCGCTGCGCAGAAGTCAACCAAACTTCACCCAATAGTGTATTGTATCACATTCTAGTAGTTACATTTGAAAATTTCGTTCTAGGACATTTGGTTTGAGCGCAATCCTCAAACTTAGGTAAAAAAAGCCATTTAAGCCTTTTCACAGTGAGATCTATGCGATATGGCCGAGAAATGTAATTTTGATGTTAACTCTCAAACCGCTGCGCAGAAGTCAACCAAACTTCACCCAATAGTGTATTTTATCACAATCTAGTAGTTACATGTGGAAATTTGGTTCTAGGACATTTGATTTGAGCGCAATCCTCAAACTTAGGTCAAAAAAGCCATTTAAGCCTTTTCACAGTGAGATCTATGCGATATGGCCGAGAAATGTAATTTTGATGTTAACTCCCAAACCGCTGCGCAGAAGTCAACCAAACTTCACCCAATAGTGTATTGTATCACATTTTAGTAGTTACATTTGAAAATTTCGTTCTAGGACATTTGGTTTGAGCGCAATCCTCAAACTTAGGTCAAAAAAGCCATTTAAGCCTTTTCACAGTGAGATCTATGCGATATGGCCGAGAAATGTAATTTTGATGTTAACTCCCAAACCGCTGCGCAGAAGTCAACCAAACTTCACCCAATAGTGTATTGTATCACAATCTCGTAGTTACATTTGAAAATTTTGTTCTAGGACATTTTGTTTGAACGCAATCATCAAACTTAATTAAAAAAGTCATTTAAGCCTTTTCACAGTGAGATCTATGCGATATGGCCGAGAAATGTAATTTTGTTGTTAACTCCCAAACCGCTGCGCAGAAGTCAACCAAACTTCACCCAATAGTGTATTGTATCACAATCTAGTAGTTACATTTGAAAATTTTGTTCTAGGACATTTTGTTTGAGCGCAATCCTCAAACTTAGGTCAAAAAAGCCATTTAAGCCTTTTCACAGTGAGATCTATGCGATATGGCCGAGAAATGTAATTTTGATGTTAACTCCCAAACCGCTGCGCAGAAGTCAACCAAACTTCACCCAATAGTGTATTGTATCACAATCTAGTAGTTACATTTGAAAATTTTGTTCTAGGACATTTTGTTTGAACGCAATCATCAAACTTAATTAAAAAAGTCATTTAAGCCTTTTCACAGTGAGATCTATGCGATATGGCCGAGAAATGTAATTTTGATGTTCACTCCCAAACCGCTGCGCAGAAGTCAACCAAACTTCACCCAATAGTGTATTGTATCACAATCTAGTAGTTACATTTGAAAATTTTGTTCTAGGAAATTTTGTTTGAGCGCAATCATCAAACTTAATTAAAAAAGTCATTTAAGCCTTTTCACAGTGAGATCTATGCGATATGGCCGAGAAATGTAATTTTGATGTTAACTCCCAAACCGCTGCGCAGAAGTCAACCAAACTTCACCCATTAGTGTATTGTATCATAATCTAGTAGTTACATGTGGAAATTTGGTTCTAGGACATTTGATTTTAGCGCAATCCTCAAACTTAGGTCAAAAAAGCCATTTAAGCCTTTTCACAGTGAGATCTATGCGATATGGCCGAGAAATGTAATTTTGATGTTAACTCCCAAACCGCTGCGCAGAAGTCAACCAAACTTCACCCAATAGTGTATTGTATCACAATCTAGTAGTTACATTTAAAAATTTTGTTCTAGGACATTTTGTTTGAACGCAATCATCAAACTTAATTAAAAAAGTCATTTAAGCCTTTTCACAGTTGGATCTATGCGATATGGCCGAGAAATGTAATTTTGATGTTAACTCCCAAACCGCTGCGCAGAAGTCAACC
Organism: Corythoichthys intestinalis; assembly: GCF_030265065.1. Classification (NCBI taxonomy): domain Eukaryota; kingdom Metazoa; phylum Chordata; class Actinopteri; order Syngnathiformes; family Syngnathidae; genus Corythoichthys; species Corythoichthys intestinalis. Next base: position 63,833,038 of record NC_080399.1, on the reverse strand, counting down.
AAACTTCACCCATTAGTGTATTGTATCACAATCTAGTAGTTACATGTGGAAATTTGGTTATAGGACATTTGATTTGAGCGCAATCCTCAAACTTAGGTCAAAAAAGCCATTTAAGCCTTTTCACAGTGAGATCTATGCGATATGGCCGAGAAATGTAATTTTGATGTTAACTCCCAAACCGCTGCGCAGAAGTCAACCAAACTTCACCCAATAGTGTAGTGTATCACAATCTAGTATTTACATTTGAAAATTTTGTTCTAGGAAATTTTGTTTGAGCGCAATCATCAAACTTAATTAAAAAAGTCATTTAAGCCTTTTCACAGTGAGATCTATGCGATATGGCCGAGAAATGTAATTTTGATGTTAACTCCCAAACCGCTGCGCAGAAGTCAACCAAACTTCACCCATTAGTGTATTTTATCACAGTCTAGTAGTTACATGTGGAAATTTGGTTCTAGGACATTTGATTTGAGCGCAATCCTCAAACTTAGGTCAAAAAAGCCATTTAAGCCTTTTCACAGTGAGATCTATGCGATATGGCCGAGAAATGTAATTTTGATGTTCACTCCCAAACCGCTGCGCAGAAGTCAACCAAACTTCACCCAATAGTGTATTGTATCACAATCTAGTAGTTACATTTGAAAATTTTGTTCTAGGAAATTTTGTTTGAGCGCAATCATCAAACTTAATTAAAAAAGTCATTTAAGCCTTTTCACAGTGAGATCTATGCGATATGGCCGAGAAATGTAATTTTGATGTTAACTCCCAAACCGCTGCGCAGAAGTCAACCAAACTTCACCCATTAGTGTATTTTATCACAATCTAGTAGTTACATGTGGAAATTTGGTTCTAGGACATTTGATTTGAGCGCAATCCTCAAACTTAGGTCAAAAAAGCCATTTAAGCCTTTTCACAGTGAGATCTATGCGATATGGCCGAGAAATGTAATTTTGATGTTAACTCCCAAACCGCTGCGCAGAAGTCAACCAAACTTCACCCAATAGTGTATTGTATCACATTCTAGTAGTTACATTTGAAAATTTCGTTCTAGGACATTTGGTTTGAGCGCAATCCTCAAACTTAGGTCAAAAAAGCCATTTAAGCCTTTTCACAGTGAGATCTATGCGATATGGCCGAGAAATGTAATTTTGATGTTAACTCCCAAACCGCTGCGCAGAAGTCAACCAAACTTCACCCAATAGTGTATTGTATCACAATCTAGTAGTTACATTTGAAAATTTTGTTCTAGGAAATTTTGTTTGAGCGCAATCATCAAACTTAATTAAAAAAGTCATTTAAGCCTTTTCACAGTGAGATCTATGCGATATGGCCGAGAAATGTAATTTTGATGTTAACTCCCAAACCGCTGCGCAGAAGTCAACCAAACTTCACCCATTAGTGTATTGTATCACAATCTAGTAGTTACATTTGGAAATTTGGTTCTAGGAAATTTTGTTTGAGCGCAATCATCAAACTTAATTAAAAAAGTCATTTAAGCCTTTTCACAGTGAGATCTATGCGATATGGCCGAGAAATGTAATTTTGATGTTAACTCCCAAACCGCTGCGCAGAAGTCAACCAAACTTCACCCAATAGTGTATTGTATCACATTCTAGTAGTTACATTTGAAAATTTCGTTCTAGGACATTTGGTTTGAGCGCAATCCTCAAACTTAGGTCAAAAAAGCCATTTAAGCCTTTTCACAGTGAGATCTATGCGATATGGCCGAGAAATGTAATTTTGATGTTCACTCCCAAACCGCTGCGCAGAAGTCAACCAAACTTCACCCAATAGTGTATTGTATCACAATCTAGTAGTTACATTTGAAAATTTTGTTCCAGGAAATTTTGTTTGAGCGCAATCATCAAACTTAATTAAAAAAGTCATTTAAGCCTTTTCACAGTGAGATCTATGCGATATGGCCGAGAAATGTAATTTTGATGTTAACTCCCAAACCGCTGAGCAGAAGTCAACCAAACTTCACCCATTAGTGTATTTTATCACAATCTAGTAGTTACATGTGGAAATTTGGTTCTAGGACATTTGATTTGAGCGCAATCCTCAAACTTAGGTCAAAAAAGCCATTTAAGCCTTTTCACAGTGAGATCTATGCGATATGGCCGAGAAATGTAATTTTGATGTTAACTCCCAAACCGCTGCGCAGAAGTCAACCAAACTTCACCCAATAGTGTATTGTATCACATTCTAGTAGTTACATTTGAAAATTTCGTTCTAGGACATTTGGTTTTAGCGCAATCCTCAAACTTAGGTCAAAAAAGCCATTTAAGCCTTTTCACAGTGAGATCTATGCGATATGGCCGAGAAATGTAATTTTGATGTTAACTCCCAAACCGCTGCGCAGAAGTCAACCAAACTTCACCCAATAGTGTATTGTATCACAATCTAGTAGTTACATTTGAAAATTTTGTTCTAGGAAATTTTGTTTGAGCGCAATCATCAAACTTAATTAAAAAAGTCATTTAAGCCTTTTCACAGTGAGATCTATGCGATATGGCCGAGAAATGTAATTTTGATGTTAACTCCCAAACCGCTGCGCAGAAGTCAACCAAACTTCACCCATTAGTGTATTGTATCACAATCTAGTAGTTACATTTGGAAATTTGGTTCTAGGAAATTTTGTTTGAGCGCAATTATCAAACTTAATTAAAAAAGTCATTTAAGCCTTTTCACAGTGAGATCTATGCGATATGGCCGAGAAATGTAATTTTGATGTTAACTCCCAAACCGCTGCGCAGAAGTCAACCAAACTTCACCCAATAGTGTATTGTATCACATTCTAGTAGTTACATTTGAAAATTTCGTTATAGGACATTTGGTTTGAGCGCAATCCTCAAACTTAGGTCAAAAAAGCCATTTAAGCCTTTTCACAGTGAGATCTATGCGATATGGCCGAGAAATGTAATTTTGATGTTAACTCTCAAACCGCTGCGCAGAAGTCAACCAAACTTCACCCAATAGTGTATTGTATCACAATCTAGTAGTTACATTTGAAAATTTTGTTCTAGGACATTTTGTTTGAACGCAATCATCAAACTTAATTAAAAAAGTCATTTAAGCCTTTTCACAGTGAGATCTATGCGATATGGCCGAGAAATGTAATTTTGATGTTAACTCCCAAACCGCTGCGCAGAAGTCAACCAAACTTCACCCAATAGTGTATTGTATCACAATCTAGTAGTTACATTTGAAAATTTTGTTCTAGAAAATTTTGTTTGAGCGCAATCATCAAACTTAATTAAAAAAGTCATTTAAGCCTTTTCACAGTGAGATCTATGCGATATGGCCGAGAAATGTAATTTTGATGTTAACTCCCAAACCGCTGCGCAGAAGTCAACCAAACTTCACCCATTAGTGTATTTTATCACAATCTAGTAGTTACATGTGGAAATTTGGTTCTAGGACATTTGATTTGAGCGCAATCCTCAAACTTAGGTCAAAAAAGCCATTTAAGCCTTTTCACAGTGAGATCTATGCGATATGGCCGAGAAATGTAATTTTGATGTTAACTCCCAAACCGCTGCGCAGAAGTCAACCAAACTTCACCCAATAGTGTATTGTATCACAATCTAGTAGTTACATTTGAAAATTTTGTTCTAGGAAATTTTGTTTGAGCGCAATCATCAAACTTAATTAAAAAAGTCATTTAAGCCTTTTCACAGTGAGATCTATGCGATATGGCCGAGAAATGTAATTTTGATGTTAACTCCCAAACCGCTGCGCAGAAGTCAACCAAACTTCACCCATTAGTGTATTTTATCACAATCTAGTAGTTACATGTGGAAATTTGGTTCTAGGACATTTGATTTGAGCGCAATCCTCAAACTTAGGTCAAAAAAGCCATTTAAGCCTTTTCACAGTGAGATCTATGCGATATGGCCGAGAAATGTAATTTTGATGTTAACTCCCAAACCGCTGCGTAGAAGTCAACCAAACTTCACCCAATAGTGTATTGTATCACATTCTAGTAGTTACATTTGAAAATTTCGTTCTAGGACATTTGGTTTGAGCGCAATCCTCAAACTTAGGTCAAAAAAGCCATTTAAGCCTTTTCACAGTGAGATCTATGCGATATGGCCGAGAAATGTAATTTTGATGTCAACTCCCAAACCGCTGCGCAGAAGTCAACCAAACTTCACCCAATAGTGTATTGTATCACAATCTAGTAGTTACATTTGAAAATTTTGTTCTAGGAAATTTTGTTTGAGCGCAATCATCAAACTTAATTAAAAAAGTCATTTAAGCCTTTTCACAGTGAGATCTATGCGATATGGCCGAGAAATGTAATTTTGATGTTAACTCCCAAACCGCTGCGCAGAAGTCAACCAAACTTCACCCATTAGTGTATTTTATCACAATCTAGTAGTTACATGTGGAAATTTGGTTCTAGGACATTTGATTTGAGCGCAATCCTCAAACTTAGGTCAAAAAAGCCATTTAAGCCTTTTCACAGTGAGATCTATGCGATATGGCCGAGAAATGTAATTTTGATGTTAACTCCCAAACCGCTGCGTAGAAGTCAACCAAACTTCACCCAATAGTGTATTGTATCACATTCTAGTAGTTACATTTGAAAATTTCGTTCTAGGACATTTGGTTTGAGCGCAATCCTCAAACTTAGGTCAAAAAAGCCATTTAAGCCTTTTCACAGTGAGATCTATGCGATATGGCCGAGAAATGTAATTTTGATGTTAACTCCCAAACCGCTGCGCAGAAGTCAACCAAACTTCACCCAATAGTGTATTGTATCACAATCTAGTAGTTACATTTGAAAATTTTGTTCTAGGACATTTTGTTTGAACGCAATCATCAAACTTAATTAAAAAAGTCATTTAAGCCTTTTCACAGTGAGATCTATGCGATATGGCCGAGAAATGTAATTTTGATGTTAACTCCCAAACCGCTGCGCAGAAGTCAACCAAACTTCACCCAATAGTGTATTGTATCACAATCTAGTAGTTACATTTGAAAATTTTGTTCTAGGACATTTTGTTTGAGCGCAATCCTCAAACTTAGGTCAAAAAAGCCATTTAAGCCTTTTCACAGTGAGATCTATGCGATATGGCCGAGAAATGTAATTTTGATGTTAACTCCCAAACCGCTGCGCAGAAGTCAACCAAACTTCACCCAATAGTGTATTGTATCACAATCTAGTAGTTACATTTGAAAATTTTGTTCTAGGACATTTTGTTTGAACGCAATCATCAAACTTAATTAAAAAAGTCATTTAAGCCTTTTCACAGTGAGATCTATGCGATATGGCCGAGAAATGTAATTTTGATGTTAACTCCCAAACCGCTGCGCAGAAGTCAACCAAACTTCACCCAATAGTGTATTGTATCACAATCTAGTAGTTACATTTGAAAATTTTGTTCTAGGAAATTTTGTTTGAGCGCAATCATCAAACTTAATTAAAAAAGTCATTTAAGCCTTTTCACAGTGAGATCTATGCGATATGGCCGAGAAATGTAATTTTGATGTTAACTCCCAAACCGCTGCGCAGAAGTCAACCAAACTTCACCCATTAGTGTATTGTATCATAATCTAGTAATTACATGTGGAAATTTGGTTCTAGGACATTTGATTTGAGCGCAATCCTCAAACTTAGGTCAAAAAAGCCATTTAAGCCTTTTCACAGTGAGATCTATGCGATATGGCCGAGAAATGTAATTTTGATGTTAACTCCCAAACCGCTGCGCAGAAGTCAACCAAACTTCACCCAATAGTGTATTGTATCACAATCTAGTAGTTACATTTAAAAATTTTGTTCTAGGACATTTTGTTTGAACGCAATCATCAAACTTAATTAAAAAAGTCATTTAAGCCTTTTCACAGTGAGATCTATGCGATATGGCCGAGAAATGTAATTTTGATGTTAACTCCCAAACCGCTGCGCAGAAGTCAACCAAACTTCACCCATTAGTGTATTGTATCACAATCTAGTAGTTACATGTGGAAATTTGGTTATAGGACATTTGATTTGAGCGCAATCCTCAAACTTAGGTCAAAAAAGCCATTTAAGCCTTTTCACAGTGAGATCTATGCGATATGGCCGAGAAATGTAATTTTGATGTTAACTCCCAAACCGCTGCGCAGAAGTCAACCAAACTTCACCCAATAGTGTATTGTATCACAATCTAGTAGTTACATTTGAAAATTTTGTTCTAGGAAATTTTGTTTGAGCGCAATCATCAAACTTAATTAAAAAAGTCATTTAAGCCTTTTCACAGTGAGATCTATGCGATATGGCCGAGAAATGTAATTTTGATGTTAACTCCCAAACCGCTGCGCAGAAGTCAACCAAACTTCACCCATTAGTGTATTTTATCACAATCTAGTAGTTACATGTGGAAATTTGGTTCTAGGACATTTGATTTGAGCGCAATCCTCAAACTTAGGTCAAAAAAGCCATTTAAGCCTTTTCACAGTGAGATCTATGCGATATGGCCGAGAAATGTAATTTTGATGTTCACTCCCAAACCGCTGCGCAGAAGTCAACCAAACTTCACCCAATAGTGTATTGTATCACATTCTAGTAGTTACATTTGAAAATTTCGTTCTAGGACATTTGGTTTGAGCGCAATCCTCAAACTTAGGTCAAAAAAGCCATTTAAGCCTTTTCACAGTGAGATCTATGCGATATGGCCGAGAAATGTAATTTTGATGTTAACTCCCAAACCGCTGCGCAGAAGTCAACCAAACTTCACCCAATAGTGTATTGTATCACAATCTAGTAGTTACATTTGAAAATTTTGTTCTAGGAAATTTTGTTTGAGCGCAATCATCAAACTTAATTAAAAAAGTCATTTAAGCCTTTTCACAGTGAGATCTATGCGATATGGCCGAGAAATGTAATTTTGATGTTAACTCCCAAACCGCTGCGCAGAAGTCAACCAAACTTCACCCATTAGTGTATTTTATCACAATCTAGTAGTTACATGTGGAAATTTGGTTCTAGGACATTTGATTTGAGCGCAATCCTCAAACTTAGGTCAAAAAAGCCATTTAAGCCTTTTCACAGTGAGATCTATGCGATATGGCCGGGAAATGTAATTTTGATGTTAACTCCCAAACCGCTGCGCAGAAGTCAACCAAACTTCACCCAATAGTGTATTGTATCACAATCTAGTAGTTACATTTAAAAATTTTGTTCTAGGACATTTTGTTTGAACGCAATCATCAAACTTAATTAAAAAAGTCATTTAAGCCTTTTCACAGTGAGATCTATGCGATATGGCCGAGAAATGTAATTTTGATGTTAACTCCCAAACCGCTGCGCAGAAGTCAACCAAACTTCACCCAATAGTGTATTGTATCACAATCTAGTAGTTACATTTGAAAATTTTGTTCTAGGAAATTTTGTTTGAGCGCAATCATCAAACTTAATTAAAAAAGTCATTTAAGCCTTTTCACAGTGAGATCTATGCGATATGGCCGAGAAATGTAATTTTGATGTTAACTCCCAAACCGCTGCGCAGAAGTCAACCAAACTTCACCCATTAGTGTATTTTATCACAGTCTAGTAGTTACATGTGGAAATTTGGTTCTAGGACATTTGATTTGAGCGCAATCCTCAAACTTAGGTCAAAAAAGCCATTTAAGCCTTTTCACAGTGAGATCTATGCGATATGGCCGAGAAATGTAATTTTGATGTTCACTCCCAAACCGCTGCGCAGAAGTCAACCAAACTTCACCCAATAGTGTATTGTATCACAATCTAGTAGTTACATTTGAAAATTTTGTTCTAGGACATTTTGTTTGAACGCAATCATCAAACTTAATTAAAAAAGTCATTTAAGCCTTTTCACAGTGAGATCTATGCGATATGGCCGAGAAATGTAAATTTGATGTTAACTCCCAAACCGCTGCGCAGAAGTCAACCAAACTTCACCCAATAGTGTATTATATCACAATCTAGTAGTTACATTTAAAAATTTTGTTCTAGGACATTTTGTTTGAACGCAATCATCAAACTTAATTAAAAAAGTCATTTAAGCCTTTTCACAGTGAGATCTATGCGATATGGCCGAGAAATGTAATTTTGATGTTAACTCCCAAACCGCTGCGCAGAAGTCAACCAAACTTCACCCATTAGTGTATTGTATCACAATCTAGTAGTTACATGTGGAAATTTGGTTCTAGGACATTTGATTTGAGCGCAATCCTCAAACTTAGGTCAAAAAAGCCATTTAAGCCTTTTCACAGTGAGATCTATGCGATATGGCCGGGAAATGTAATTTTGATGTTAACTCCCAAACCGCTGCGCAGAAGTCAACCAAACTTCACCCAATAGTGTATTGTATCACAATCTAGTAGTTACATTTAAAAATTTTGTTCTAGGACATTTTGTTTGAACGCAATCATCAAACTTAATTAAAAAAGTCATTTAAGCCTTTTCACAGTGAGATCTATGCGATATGGCCGAGAAATGTAATTTTGATGTTAACTCCCAAACCGCTGCGCAGAAGTCAACCAAACTTCACCCAATAGTGTATTGTATCACAATCTAGTAGTTACATTTGAAAATTTTGTTCTAGGAAATTTTGTTTGAGCGCAATCATCAAACTTAATTAAAAAAGTCATTTAAGCCTTTTCACAGTGAGATCTATGCGATATGGCCGAGAAATGTAATTTTGATGTTAACTCCCAAACCGCTGCGCAGAAGTCAACCAAACTTCACCCATTAGTGTATTTTATCACAGTCTAGTAGTTACATGTGGAAATTTGGTTCTAGGACATTTGATTTGAGCGCAATCCTCAAACTTAGGTCAAAAAAGCCATTTAAGCCTTTTCACAGTGAGATCTATGCGATATGGCCGAGAAATGTAATTTTGATGTTCACTCCCAAACCGCTGCGCAGAAGTCAACCAAACTTCACCCAATAGTGTATTGTATCACAATCTAGTAGTTACATTTGAAAATTTTGTTCTAGGAAATTTTGTTTGAGCGCAATCATCAAACTTAATTAAAAAAGTCATTTAAGCCTTTTCACAGTGAGATCTATGCGATATGGCCGAGAAATGTAATTTTGATGTTAACTCCCAAACCGCTGCGCAGAAGTCAACCAAACTTCACCCATTAGTGTATTTTATCACAATCTAGTAGTTACATGTGGAAATTTGGTTCTAGGACATTTGATTTGAGCGCAATCCTCAAACTTAGGTCAAAAAAGCCATTTAAGCCTTTTCACAGTGAGATCTATGCGATATGGCCGAGAAATGTAATTTTGATGTTAACTCCCAAACCGCTGCGCAGAAGTCAACCAAACTTCACCCAATAGTGTATTGTATCACAATCTAGTAGTTACATTTGAAAATTTTGTTCTAGGAAATTTTGTTTGAGCGCAATCATCAAACTTAATTAAAAAAGTCATTTAAGCCTTTTCACAGTGAGATCTATGCGATATGGCCGAGAAATGTAATTTTGATGTTAACTCCCAAACCGCTGCGCAGAAGTCAACCAAACTTCACCCAATAGTGTATTGTATCACAATCTAGTAGTTACATTTGAAAATTTTGTTCTAGGAAATTTTGTTTGAGCGCAATCATCAAACTTAATTAAAAAAGTCATTTAAGCCTTTTCACAGTGAGATCTATGCGATATGGCCGAGAAATGTAATTTTGATGTTAACTCCCAAACCGCTGCGCAGAAGTCAACCAAACTTCACCCATTAGTGTATTTAATCACAATCTAGTAGTTACATGTGGAAATTTGGTTCTAGGACATTTGATTTGAGCGCAATCCTCAAACTTAGGTCAAAAAAGCCATTTAAGCCTTTTCACAGTGAGATCTATGCGATATGGCCGAGAAATGTAATTTTGATGTTAACTCCCAAACCGCTGCGCAGAAGTCAACCAAACTTCACCCAATAGTGTATTGTATCACAATCTAGTAGTTACATTTGAAAATTTTGTTCTAGGACATTTTGTTTGAACGCAATCATCAAACTTAATTAAAAAAGTCATTTAAGCCTTTTCACAGTGAGATCTATGCGATATGGCCGAGAAATGTAATTTTGATGTTAACTCCCAAACCGCTGCGCAGAAGTCAACCAAACTTCACCCATTAGTGTATTTTATCACAATCTAGTAGTTACATGTGGAAATTTGGTTCTAGGACATTTGATTTGAGCGCAATCCTCAAACTTAGGTCAAAAAAGCCATTTAAGCCTTTTCACAGTGAGATCTATGCGATATGGCCGAGAAATGTAATTTTGATGTTCACTCCCAAACCGCTGCGCAGAAGTCAACCAAACTTCACCCAATAGTGTATTGTATCACATTCTAGTAGTTACATTTGAAAATTTCGTTCTAGGACATTTGGTTTGAGCGCAATCCTCAAACTTAGGTCAAAAAAGCCATTTAAGCCTTTTCACAGTGAGATCTATGCGATATGGCCGAGAAATGTAATTTTGATGTTAACTCCCAAACCGCTGCGCAGAAGTCAACCAAACTTCACCCAATAGTGTATTGTATCACAATCTAGTAGTTACATTTGAAAATTTTGTTCTAGGAAATTTTGTTTGAGCGCAATCATCAAACTTAATTAAAAAAGTCATTTAAGCCTTTTCACAGTGAGATCTATGCGATATGGCCGAGAAATGTAATTTTGATGTTAACTCCCAAACCGCTGCGCAGAAGTCAACCAAACTTCACCCATTAGTGTATTTTATCACAATCTAGTAGTTACATGTGGAAATTTGGTTCTAGGACATTTGATTTGAGCGCAATCCTCAAACTTAGGTCAAAAAAGCCATTTAAGCCTTTTCACAGTGAGATCTATGCGATATGGCCGAGAAATGTAATTTTGATGTTAACTCCCAAACCGCTGCGCAGAAGTCAACCAAACTTCACCCATTAGTGTATTTTATCACAATCTAGTAGTTACATTTGAAAATTTTGTTCTAGGAAATTTTGTTTGAGCGCAATCATCAAACTTAATTAAAAAAGTCATTTAAGCCTTTTCACAGTGAGATCTATGCGATATGGCCGAGAAATGTAATTTTGATGTTAACTCCCAAACCGCTGCGCAGAAGTCAACCAAACTTCACCCATTAGTGTATTTTATCACAATCTAGTAGTTACATGTGGAAATTTGGTTCTAGGACATTTGATTTGAGCGCAATCATCAAACTTAATTAAAAAAGTCATTTAAGCCTTTTCACAGTGAGATCTATGCGATATGGCCGAGAAATGTAATTTTGATGTTAACTCCCAAACCGCTGCGCAGAAGTCAACCAAACTTCACCCATTAGTGTATTGTATCATAATCTAGTAATTACATGTGGAAATTTGGTTCTAGGACATTTGATTTGAGCGCAATCCTCAAACTTAGGTCAAAAAAGCCATTTAAGCCTTTTCACAGTGAGATCTATGCGATATGGCCGAGAAATGTAATTTTGATGTTAACTCCCAAACCGCTGCGCAGAAGTCAACCAAACTTCACCCAATAGTGTATTGTATCACAATCTAGTAGTTACATTTAAAAATTTTGTTCTAGGACATTTTGTTTGAACGCAATCATCAAACTTAATTAAAAAAGTCATTTAAGCCTTTTCACAGTGAGATCTATGCGATATGGCCGAGAAATGTAATTTTGATGTTAACTCCCAAACCGCTGCGCAGAAGTCAACCAAACTTCACCCATTAGTGTATTGTATCACAATCTAGTAGTTACATGTGGAAATTTGGTTATAGGACATTTGATTTGAGCGCAATCCTCAAACTTAGGTCAAAAAAGCCATTTAAGCCTTTTCACAGTGAGATCTATGCGATATGGCCGAGAAATGTAATTTTGATGTTAACTCCCAAACCGCTGCGCAGAAGTCAACCAAACTTCACCCAATAGTGTATTGTATCACAATCTAGTAGTTACATTTGAAAATTTTGTTCTAGGAAATTTTGTTTGAGCGCAATCATCAAACTTAATTAAAAAAGTCATTTAAGCCTTTTCACAGTGAGATCTATGCGATATGGCCGAGAAATGTAATTTTGATGTTAACTCCCAAACCGCTGCGCAGAAGTCAACCAAACTTCACCCATTAGTGTATTTTATCACAATCTAGTAGTTACATGTGGAAATTTGGTTCTAGGACATTTGATTTGAGCGCAATCCTCAAACTTAGGTCAAAAAAGCCATTTAAGCCTTTTCACAGTGAGATCTATGCGATATGGCCGAGAAATGTAATTTTGATGTTCACTCCCAAACCGCTGCGCAGAAGTCAACCAAACTTCACCCAATAGTGTATTGTATCACATTCTAGTAGTTACATTTGAAAATTTCGTTCTAGGACATTTGGTTTGAGCGCAATCCTCAAACTTAGGTCAAAAAAGCCATTTAAGCCTTTTCACAGTGAGATCTATGCGATATGGCCGAGAAATGTAATTTTGATGTTAACTCCCAAACCGCTGCGCAGAAGTCAACCAAACTTCACCCAATAGTGTATTGTATCACAATCTAGTAGTTACATTTGAAAATTTTGTTCTAGGAAATTTTGTTTGAGCGCAATCATCAAACTTAATTAAAAAAGTCATTTAAGCCTTTTCACAGTGAGATCTATGCGATATGGCCGAGAAATGTAATTTTGATGTTAACTCCCAAACCGCTGCGCAGAAGTCAACCAAACTTCACCCATTAGTGTATTTTATCACAATCTAGTAGTTACATGTGGAAATTTGGTTCTAGGACATTTGATTTGAGCGCAATCCTCAAACTTAGGTCAAAAAAGCCATTTAAGCCTTTTCACAGTGAGATCTATGCGATATGGCCGAGAAATGTAATTTTGATGTTAACTCCCAAACCGCTGCGCAGAAGTCAACCAAACTTCACCCAATAGTGTATTGTATCACATTCTAGTAGTTACATTTTAAAATTTCGTTCTAGGACATTTGGTTTGAGCGCAATCCTCAAACTTAGGTCAAAAAAGCCATTTAAGCCTTTTCACAGTGAGATCTATGCGATATGGCCGAGAAATGTAATTTTGATGTTAACTCCCAAACCGCTGCGCAGAAGTCAACCAAACTTCACCCAATAGTGTATTGTATCACAATCTAGTAGTTACATTTGAAAATTTTGTTCTAGGACATTTTGTTTGAACGCAATCATCAAACTTAATTAAAAAAGTCATTTAAGCCTTTTCACAGTGAGATCTATGCGATATGGCCGAGAAATGTAAATTTGATGTTAACTCCCAAACCGCTGCGCAGAAGTCAACCAAACTTCACCCAATAGTGTATTGTATCACAATCTAGTAGTTACATTTGAAAATTTTGTTCTAGGACATTTTGTTTGAGCGCAATCCTCAAACTTAGGTCAAAAAAGCCATTTAAGCCTTTTCACAGTGAGATCTATGCGATATGGCCGAGAAATGTAATTTTGATGTTAACTCCCAAACCGCTGCGCAGAAGTCAACCAAACTTCACCCAATAGTGTATTGTATCACAATCTAGTAGTTACATTTGAAAATTTTGTTCTAGGACATTTTGTTTGAACGCAATCATCAAACTTAATTAAAAAAGTCATTTAAGCCTTTTCACAGTGAGATCTATGCGATATGGCCGAGAAATGTAATTTTGATGTTAACTCCCAAACCGCTGCGCAGAAGTCAACCAAACTTCACCCAATAGTGTATTGTATCACAATCTAGTAGTTACATTTGAAAATTTTGTTCTAGGAAATTTTGTTTGAGCGCAATCATCAAACTTAATTAAAAAAGTCATTTAAGCCTTTTCACAGTGAGATCTATGCGATATGGCCGAGAAATGTAATTTTGATGTTAACTCCCAAACCGCTGCGCAGAAGTCAACCAAACTTCACCCATTAGTGTATTTTATCACAATCTAGTAGTTACATGTGGAAATTTGGTTCTAGGACATTTGATTTGAGCGCAATCCTCAAACTTAGGTCAAAAAAGCCATTTAAGCCTTTTCACAGTGAGATCTATGCGATATGGCCGAGAAATGTAATTTTGATGTTAACTCCCAAACCGCTGCGCAGAAGTCAACCAAACTTCACCCAATAGTGTATTATATCACAATCTAGTAGTTACATTTAAAAATTTTGTTCTAGGACATTTTGTTTGAACGCAATCATCAAACTTAATTAAAAAAGTAATTTAAGCCTTTTCACAGTGAGATCTATGCGATATGGCCGAGAAATGTAATTTTGATGTTAACTCCCAAACCGCTGCGCAGAAGTCAACCAAACTTCACCCATTAGTGTATTGTATCACAATCTAGTAGTTACATGTGGAAATTTGGTTATAGGACATTTGATTTGAGCGCAATCCTCAAACTTAGGTCAAAAAAGCCATTTAAGCCTTTTCACAGTGAGATCTATGCGATATGGCCGAGAAATGTAATTTTGATGTTAACTCCCAAACCGCTGCGCAGAAGTCAACCAAACTTCACCCAATAGTGTATTGTATCACAATCTAGTAGTTACATTTAAAAATTTTGTTCTAGGACATTTTGTTTGAACGCAATCATCAAACTTAATTAAAAAAGTCATTTAAGCCTTTTCACAGTGAGATCTATGCGATATGGCCGAGAAATGTAATTTTGATGTTAACTCCCAAACCGCTGCGCAGAAGTCAACCAAACTTCACCCAATAGTGTATTGTATCACAATCTAGTAGTTACATTTGAAAATTTTGTTCTAGGAAATTTTGTTTGAGCGCAATCATCAAACTTAATTAAAAAAGTCATTTAAGCCTTTTCACAGTGAGATCTATGCGATATGGCCGAGAAATGTAATTTTGATGTTAACTCCCAAACCGCTGCGCAGAAGTCAACCAAACTTCACCCATTAGTGTATTTTATCACAGTCTAGTAGTTACATGTGGAAATTTGGTTCTAGGACATTTGATTTGAGCGCAATCCTCAAACTTAGGTCAAAAAAGCCATTTAAGCCTTTTCACAGTGAGATCTATGCGATATGGCCGAGAAATGTAATTTTGATGTTCACTCCCAAACCGCTGCGCAGAAGTCAACCAAACTTCACCCAATAGTGTATTGTATCACAATCTAGTAGTTACATTTGAAAATTTTGTTCTAGGAAATTTTGTTTGAGCGCAATCATCAAACTTAATTAAAAAAGTCATTTAAGCCTTTTCACAGTGAGATCTATGCGATATGGCCGAGAAATGTAATTTTGATGTTAACTCCCAAACCGCTGCGCAGAAGTCAACCAAACTTCACCCATTAGTGTATTTTATCACAATCTAGTAGTTACATGTGGAAATTTGGTTCTAGGACATTTGATTTGAGCGCAATCCTCAAACTTAGGTCAAAAAAGCCATTTAAGCCTTTTCACAGTGAGATCTATGCGATATGGCCGAGAAATGTAATTTTGATGTTAACTCCCAAACCGCTGCGCAGAAGTCAACCAAACTTCACCCAATAGTGTATTGTATCACAATCTAGTAGTTACATTTGAAAATTTTGTTCTAGGAAATTTTGTTTGAGCGCAATCATCAAACTTAATTAAAAAAGTCATTTAAGCCTTTTCACAGTGAGATCTATGCGATATGGCCGAGAAATGTAATTTTGATGTTAACTCCCAAACCGCTGCGCAGAAGTCAACCAAACTTCACCCATTAGTGTATTTTATCACAATCTAGTAGTTACATGTGGAAATTTGGTTCTAGGACATTTGATTTGAGCGCAATCCTCAAACTTAGGTCAAAAAAGCCATTTAAGCCTTTTCACAGTGAGATCTATGCGATATGGCCGAGAAATGTAAATTTGATGTTAACTCCCAAACCGCTGCGCAGAAGTCAACCAAACTTCACCCAATAGTGTATTATATCACAATCTAGTAGTTACATTTAAAAATTTTGTTCTAGGACATTTTGTTTGAACGCAATCATCAAACTTAATTAAAAAAGTCATTTAAGCCTTTTCACAGTGAGATCTATGCGATATGGCCGAGAAATGTAATTTTGATGTTAACTCCCAAACCGCTGCGCAGAAGTCAACCAAACTTCACCCATTAGTGTATTGTATCACAATCTAGTAGTTACATGTGGAAATTTGGTTCTAGGACATTTGATTTGAGCGCAATCCTCAAACTTAGGTCAAAAAAGCCATTTAAGCCTTTTCACAGTGAGATCTATGCGATATGGCCGAGAAATGTAATTTTGATGTTAACTCCCAAACCGCTGCGCAGAAGTCAACCAAACTTCACCCAATAGTGTATTGTATCACAATCTAGTAGTTACATTTAAAAATTTTGTTCTAGGACATTTTGTTTGAACGCAATCATCAAACTTAATTAAAAAAGTCATTTAAGCCTTTTCACAGTGAGATCTATGCGATATGGCCGAGAAATGTAATTTTGATGTTAACTCCCAAACCGCTGCGCAGAAGTCAACCAAACTTCACCCAATAGTGTATTGTATCACAATCTAGTAGTTACATTTGAAATATTTGTTCTAGGAAATTTTGTTTGAGCGCAATCATCAAACTTAATTAAAAAAGTCATTTAAGCCTTTTCACAGTGAGATCTATGCGATATGGCCGAGAAATGTAATTTTGATGTTAACTCCCAAACCGCTGCGCAGAAGTCAACCAAACTTCACCCATTAGTGTATTTTATCACAGTCTAGTAGTTACATGTGGAAATTTGGTTCTAGGACATTTGATTTGAGCGCAATCCTCAAACTTAGGTCAAAAAAGCCATTTAAGCCTTTTCACAGTGAGATCTATGCGATATGGCCGAGAAATGTAATTTTGATGTTCACTCCCAAACCGCTGCGCAGAAGTCAACCAAACTTCACCCAATAGTGTATTGTATCACAATCTAGTAGTTACATTTGAAAATTTTGTTCTAGGAAATTTTGTTTGAGCGCAATCATCAAACTTAATTAAAAAAGTCATTTAAGCCTTTTCACAGTGAGATCTATGCGATATGGCCGAGAAATGTAATTTTGATGTTAACTCCCAAACCGCTGCGCAGAAGTCAACCAAACTTCACCCATTAGTGTATTTTATCACAATCTAGTAGTTACATGTGGAAATTTGGTTCTAGGACATTTGATTTGAGCGCAATCCTCAAACTTAGGTCAAAAAAGCCATTTAAGCCTTTTCACAGTGAGATCTATGCGATATGGCCGAGAAATGTAATTTTGATGTTCACTCCCAAACCGCTGCGCAGAAGTCAACCAAACTTCACCCAATAGTGTATTGTATCACATTCTAGTAGTTACATTTGAAAATTTCGTTCTAGGACATTTGGTTTGAGCGCAATCCTCAAACTTAGGTCAAAAAAGCCATTTAAGCCTTTTCACAGTGAGATCTATGCGATATGGCCGAGAAATGTAATTTTGATGTTAACTCCCAAACCGCTGCGCAGAAGTCAACCAAACTTCACCCAATAGTGTATTGTATCACAATCTAGTAGTTACATTTGAAAATTTTGTTCTAGGAAATTTTGTTTGAGCGCAATCATCAAACTTAATTAAAAAAGTCATTTAAGCCTTTTCACAGTGAGATCTATGCGATATGGCCGAGAAATGTAATTTTGATGTTAACTCCCAAACCGCTGCGCAGAAGTCAACCAAACTTCACCCATTAGTGTATTTTATCACAATCTAGTAGTTACATGTGGAAATTTGGTTCTAGGACATTTGATTTGAGCGCAATCCTCAAACTTAGGTCAAAAAAGCCATTTAAGCCTTTTCACAGTGAGATCTATGCGATATGGCCGAGAAATGTAATTTTGATGTTAACTCCCAAACCGCTGCGCAGAAGTCAACCAAACTTCACCCAATAGTGTATTGTATCACATTCTAGTAGTTACATTTGAAAATTTCGTTCTAGGACATTTGGTTTGAGCGCAATCCTCAAACTTAGGTCAAAAAAGCCATTTAAGCCTTTTCACAGTGAGATCTATGCGATATGGCCGAGAAATGTAATTTTGATGTTAACTCCCAAACCGCTGCGCAGAAGTCAACCAAACTTCACCCAATAGTGTATTGTATCACAATCTAGTAGTTACATTTGAAAATTTTGTTCTAGGACATTTTGTTTGAACGCAATCATCAAACTTAATTAAAAAAGTCATTTAAGCCTTTTCACAGTGAGATCTATGCGATATGGCCGAGAAATGTAAATTTGATGTTAACTCCCAAACCGCTGCGCAGAAGTCAACCAAACTTCACCCAATAGTGTATTGTATCACAATCTAGTAGTTACATTTGAAAATTTTGTTCTAGGACATTTTGTTTGAGCGCAATCCTCAAACTTAGGTCAAAAAAGCCATTTAAGCCTTTTCACAGTGAGATCTATGCGATATGGCCGAGAAATGTAATTTTGATGTTAACTCCCAAACCGCTGCGCAGAAGTCAACCAAACTTCACCCAATAGTGTATTGTATCACAATCTAGTAGTTACATTTGAAAATTTTGTTCTAGGACATTTTGTTTGAACGCAATCATCAAACTTAATTAAAAAAGTCATTTAAGCCTTTTCACAGTGAGATCTATGCGATATGGCCGAGAAATGTAATTTTGATGTTAACTCCCAAACCGCTGCGCAGAAGTCAACCAAACTTCACCCAATAGTGTATTGTATCACAATCTAGTAGTTACATTTGAAAATTTTGTTCTAGGAAATTTTGTTTGAGCGCAATCATCAAACTTAATTAAAAAAGTCATTTAAGCCTTTTCACAGTGAGATCTATGCGATATGGCCGAGAAATGTAATTTTGATGTTAACTCCCAAACCGCTGCGCAGAAGTCAACCAAACTTCACCCATTAGTGTATTTTATCACAATCTAGTAGTTACATGTGGAAATTTGGTTCTAGGACATTTGATTTGAGCGCAATCCTCAAACTTAGGTCAAAAAAGCCATTTAAGCCTTTTCACAGTGAGATCTATGCGATATGGCCGAGAAATGTAATTTTGATGTTAACTCCCAAACCGCTGCGCAGAAGTCAACCAAACTTCACCCAATAGTGTATTGTATCACAATCTAGTAGTTACATTTAAAAATTTTGTTCTAGGACATTTTGTTTGAACGCAATCATCAAACTTAATTAAAAAAGTCATTTAAGCCTTTTCACAGTGAGATCTATGCGATATGGCCGAGAAATGTAATTTTGATGTTAACTCCCAAACCGCTGCGCAGAAGTCAACCAAACTTCACCCATTAGTGTATTGTATCACAATCTAGTAGTTACATGTGGAAATTTGGTTCTAGGACATTTGATTTGAGCGCAATCCTCAAACTTAGGTCAAAAAAGCCATTTAAGCCTTTTCACAGTGAGATCTATGCGATATGGCCGAGAAATGTAATTTTGATGTTAACTCCCAAACCGCTGCGCAGAAGTCAACCAAACTTCACCCAATAGTGTATTGTATCACAATCTAGTAGTTACATTTAAAAATTTTGTTCTAGGACATTTTGTTTGAAAGCAATCATCAAACTTAATTAAAAAAGTCATTTAAGCCTTTTCACAGTGAGATCTATGCGATATGGCCGAGAAATGTAATTTTGATGTTAACTC
The DNA here is from genome assembly GCF_030265065.1 of Corythoichthys intestinalis. NCBI lineage: Eukaryota > Metazoa > Chordata > Actinopteri > Syngnathiformes > Syngnathidae > Corythoichthys > Corythoichthys intestinalis. The sequence goes on along the minus strand of NC_080399.1, from coordinate 63,813,512 downwards.
CCAAACCGCTGCGCAGAAGTCAACCAAACTTCACCCAATAGTGTATTGTATCACAATCTAGTAGTTACATTTGAAAATTTTGTTCTAGGAAATTTTGTTTGAGCGCAATCATCAAACTTAATTAAAAAAGTCATTTAAGCCTTTTCACAGTGAGATCTATGCGATATGGCCGAGAAATGTAATTTTGATGTTAACTCCCAAACCGCTGCGCAGAAGTCAACCAAACTTCACCCATTAGTGTATTTTATCACAGTCTAGTAGTTACATGTGGAAATTTGGTTCTAGGACATTTGATTTGAGCGCAATCCTCAAACTTAGGTCAAAAAAGCCATTTAAGCTTTTTCACAGTGAGATCTATGCGATATGGCCGAGAAATGTAATTTTGATGTTCACTCCCAAACCGCTGCGCAGAAGTCAACCAAACTTCACCCAATAGTGTATTGTATCACAATCTAGTAGTTACATTTGAAAATTTTGTTCCAGGAAATTTTGTTTGAGCGCAATCATCAAACTTAATTAAAAAAGTCATTTAAGCCTTTTCACAGTGAGATCTATGCGATATGGCCGAGAAATGTAATTTTGATGTTAACTCCCAAACCGCTGCGCAGAAGTCAACCAAACTTCACCCATTAGTGTATTTTATCACAATCTAGTAGTTACATGTGGAAATTTGGTTCTAGGACATTTGATTTGAGCGCAATCCTCAAACTTAGGTCAAAAAAGCCATTTAAGCCTTTTCACAGTGAGATCTATGCGATATGGCCGAGAAATGTAATTTTGATGTTAACTCCCAAACCGCTGCGCAGAAGTCAACCAAACTTCACCCAATAGTGTATTGTATCACATTCTAGTAGTTACATTTGAAAATTTCGTTCTAGGACATTTGGTTTGAGCGCAATCCTCAAACTTAGGTCAAAAAAGCCATTTAAGCCTTTTCACAGTGAGATCTATGCGATATGGCCGAGAAATGTAATTTTGATGTTAACTCCCAAACCGCTGCGCAGAAGTCAACCAAACTTCACCCAATAGTGTATTGTATCAGAATCTAGTAGTTACATTTGAAAATTTTGTTCTAGGAAATGTTGTTTGAGCGCAATCATCAAACTTAATTAAAAAAGTCATTTAAGCCTTTTCACAGTGAGATCTATGCGATATGGCCGAGAAATGTAATTTTGATGTTAACTCCCAAACCGCTGCGCAGAAGTCAACCAAACTTCACCCATTAGTGTATTGTATCACAATCTAGTAGTTACATTTGAAAATTTTGTTCTAGGAAATTTTGTTTGAGCGCAATCATCAAACTTAATTAAAAAAGTCATTTAAGCCTTTTCACGGTGAGATCTATGCGATATGGCCGAGAAATGTAATTTTGATGTTAACTCCCAAACCGCTGCGCAGAAGTCAACCAAACTTCACCCATTAGTGTATTGTATCACAATCTAGTAGTTACATTTGGAAATTTGGTTCTAGGAAATTTTGTTTGAGCGCAATCATCAAACTTAATTAAAAAAGTCATTTAAGCCTTTTCACAGTGAGATCTATGCGATATGGCCGAGAAATGTAATTTTGATGTTAACTCCCAAACCGCTGCGCAGAAGTCAACCAAACTTCACCCAATAGTGTATTGTATCACATTCTAGTAGTTACATTTGAAAATTTCGTTCTAGGACATTTGGTTTGAGCGCAATCCTCAAACTTAGGTCAAAAAAGCCATTTAAGCCTTTTCACAGTGAGATCTATGCGATATGGCCGAGAAATGTAATTTTGATGTTAACTCTCAAACCGCTGCGCAGAAGTCAACCAAACTTCACCCAATAGTGTATTGTATCACAATCTAGTAGTTACATTTGAAAATTTTGTTCTAGGACATTTTGTTTGAACGCAATCATCAAACTTAATTAAAAAAGTCATTTAAGCCTTTTCACAGTGAGATCTATGCGATATGGCCGAGAAATGTAATTTTGATGTTAACTCCCAAACCGCTGCGCAGAAGTCAACCAAACTTCACCCAATAGTGTATTGTATCACAATCTAGTAGTTACATGTGGAAATTTGGTTCTAGGACATTTGATTTGAGCGCAATCCTCAAACTTAGGTCAAAAAAGCCATTTAAGCCTTTTCACAGTGAGATCTATGCGATATGGCCGAGAAATGTAATTTTGATGTTAACTCCCAAACCGCTGCGCAGAAGTCAACCAAACTTCACCCAATAGTGTATTGTATCACAATCTAGTAGTTACATTTAAAAATTTTGTTCTAGGACATTTTGTTTGAACGCAATCATCAAACTTAATTAAAAAAGTCATTTAAGCCTTTTCACAGTGAGATCTATGCGATATGGCCGAGAAATGTAATTTTGATGTTAACTCCCAAACCGCTGCGCAGAAGTCAACCAAACTTCACCCATTAGTGTATTGTATCACAATCTAGTAGTTACATGTGGAAATTTGGTTCTAGGACATTTGATTTGAGCGCAATCCTCAAACTTAGGTCAAAAAAGCCATTTAAGCCTTTTCACAGTGAGATCTATGCGATATGGCCGAGAAATGTAATTTTGATGTTAACTCCCAAACCGCTGCGCAGAAGTCAACCAAACTTCACCCAATAGTGTATTGTATCACAATCTAGTAGTTACATTTGAAAATTTTGTTCTAGGAAATTTTGTTTGAGCGCAATCATCAAACTTAATTAAAAAAGTCATTTAAGCCTTTTCACAGTGAGATCTATGCGATATGGCCGAGAAATGTAATTTTGATGTTAACTCCCAAACCGCTGCGCAGAAGTCAACCAAACTTCACCCATTAGTGTATTTTATCACAATCTAGTAGTTACATGTGGAAATTTGGTTCTAGGACATTTGATTTGAGCGCAATCCTCAAACTTAGGTCAAAAAAGCCATTTAAGCCTTTTCACAGTGAGATCTATGCGATATGGCCGAGAAATGTAATTTTGATGTTCACTCCCAAACCGCTGCGCAGAAGTCAACCAAACTTCACCCAATAGTGTATTGTATCACATTCTAGTAGTTACATTTGAAAATTTCGTTATAGGACATTTGGTTTGAGCGCAATCCTCAAACTTAGGTCAAAAAAGCCATTTAAGCCTTTTCACAGTGAGATCTATGCGATATGGCCGAGAAATGTAATTTTGATGTTAACTCCCAAACCGCTGCGCAGAAGTCAACCAAACTTCACCCAATAGTGTATTGTATCACAATCTAGTAGTTACATTTGAAAATTTTGTTCTAGGAAATTTTGTTTGAGCGCAATCATCAAACTTAATTAAAAAAGTCATTTAAGCCTTTTCACAGTGAGATCTATGCGATATGGCCGAGAAATGTAATTTTGATGTTAACTCCCAAACCGCTGCGCAGAAGTCAACCAAACTTCACCCATTAGTGTATTTTATCACAATCTAGTAGTTACATGTGGAAATTTGGTTCTAGGACATTTGATTTGAGCGCAATCCTCAAACTTAGGTCAAAAAAGCCATTTAAGCCTTTTCACAGTGAGATCTATGCGATATGGCCGAGAAATGTAATTTTGATGTTAACTCCCAAACCGCTGCGCAGAAGTCAACCAAACTTCACCCAATAGTGTATTGTATCACATTCTAGTAGTTACATTTTAAAATTTCGTTCTAGGACATTTGGTTTGAGCGCAATCCTCAAACTTAGGTCAAAAAAGCCATTTAAGCCTTTTCACAGTGAGATCTATGCGATATGGCCGAGAAATGTAATTTTGATGTTAACTCCCAAACCGCTGCGCAGAAGTCAACCAAACTTCACCCAATAGTGTATTGTATCACAATCTAGTAGTTACATTTGAAAATTTTGTTCTAGGACATTTTGTTTGAACGCAATCATCAAACTTAATTAAAAAAGTCATTTAAGCCTTTTCACAGTGAGATCTATGCGATATGGCCGAGAAATGTAAATTTGATGTTAACTCCCAAACCGCTGCGCAGAAGTCAACCAAACTTCACCCAATAGTGTATTGTATCACAATCTAGTAGTTACATTTGAAAATTTTGTTCTAGGACATTTTGTTTGAGCGCAATCCTCAAACTTAGGTCAAAAAAGCCATTTAAGCCTTTTCACAGTGAGATCTATGCGATATGGCCGAGAAATGTAATTTTGATGTTAACTCCCAAACCGCTGCGCAGAAGTCAACCAAACTTCACCCAATAGTGTATTGTATCACAATCTAGTAGTTACATTTGAAAATTTTGTTCTAGGACATTTTGTTTGAACGCAATCATCAAACTTAATTAAAAAAGTCATTTAAGCCTTTTCACAGTGAGATCTATGCGATATGGCCGAGAAATGTAATTTTGATGTTAACTCCCAAACCGCTGCGCAGAAGTCAACCAAACTTCACCCAATAGTGTATTGTATCACAATCTAGTAGTTACATTTGAAAATTTTGTTCTAGGAAATTTTGTTTGAGCGCAATCATCAAACTTAATTAAAAAAGTCATTTAAGCCTTTTCACAGTGAGATCTATGCGATATGGCCGAGAAATGTAATTTTGATGTTAACTCCCAAACCGCTGCGCAGAAGTCAACCAAACTTCACCCATTAGTGTATTTTATCACAATCTAGTAGTTACATTTGAAAATTTTGTTCTAGGAAATTTTGTTTGAGCGCAATCATCAAACTTAATTAAAAAAGTCATTTAAGCCTTTTCACAGTGAGATCTATGCGATATGGCCGAGAAATGTAATTTTGATGTTAACTCCCAAACCGCTGCGCAGAAGTCAACCAAACTTCACCCATTAGTGTATTTTATCACAATCTAGTAGTTACATGTGGAAATTTGGTTCTAGGACATTTGATTTGAGCGCAATCCTCAAACTTAGGTCAAAAAAGCCATTTAAGCCTTTTCACAGTGAGATCTATGCGATATGGCCGAGAAATGTAATTTTGATGTTCACTCCCAAACCGCTGCGCAGAAGTCAACCAAACTTCACCCAATAGTGTATTGTATCACATTCTAGTAGTTACATTTGAAAATTTCGTTATAGGACATTTGGTTTGAGCGCAATCCTCAAACTTAGGTCAAAAAAGCCATTTAAGCCTTTTCACAGTGAGATCTATGCGATATGGCCGAGAAATGTAATTTTGATGTTAACTCCCAAACCGCTGCGCAGAAGTCAACCAAACTTCACCCAATAGTGTATTGTATCACAATCTAGTAGTTACATTTGAAAATTTTGTTCTAGGAAATTTTGTTTGAGCGCAATCATCAAACTTAATTAAAAAAGTCATTTAAGCCTTTTCACAGTGAGATCTATGCGATATGGCCGAGAAATGTAATTTTGATGTTAACTCCCAAACCGCTGCGCAGAAGTCAACCAAACTTCACCCATTAGTGTATTTTATCACAATCTAGTAGTTACATGTGGAAATTTGGTTCTAGGACATTTGATTTGAGCGCAATCCTCAAACTTAGGTCAAAAAAGCCATTTAAGCCTTTTCACAGTGAGATCTATGCGATATGGCCGAGAAATGTAATTTTGATGTTAACTCCCAAACCGCTGCGCAGAAGTCAACCAAACTTCACCCAATAGTGTATTGTATCACATTCTAGTAGTTACATTTTAAAATTTCGTTCTAGGACATTTGGTTTGAGCGCAATCCTCAAACTTAGGTCAAAAAAGCCATTTAAGCCTTTTCACAGTGAGATCTATGCGATATGGCCGAGAAATGTAATTTTGATGTTAACTCCCAAACCGCTGCGCAGAAGTCAACCAAACTTCACCCAATAGTGTATTGTATCACAATCTAGTAGTTACATTTGAAAATTTTGTTCTAGGACATTTTGTTTGAACGCAATCATCAAACTTAATTAAAAAAGTCATTTAAGCCTTTTCACAGTGAGATCTATGCGATATGGCCGAGAAATGTAAATTTGATGTTAACTCCCAAACCGCTGCGCAGAAGTCAACCAAACTTCACCCAATAGTGTATTGTATCACAATCTAGTAGTTACATTTGAAAATTTTGTTCTAGGACATTTTGTTTGAGCGCAATCCTCAAACTTAGGTCAAAAAAGCCATTTAAGCCTTTTCACAGTGAGATCTATGCGATATGGCCGAGAAATGTAATTTTGATGTTAACTCCCAAACCGCTGCGCAGAAGTCAACCAAACTTCACCCAATAGTGTATTGTATCACAATCTAGTAGTTACATTTGAAAATTTTGTTCTAGGACATTTTGTTTGAACGCAATCATCAAACTTAATTAAAAAAGTCATTTAAGCCTTTTCACAGTGAGATCTATGCGATATGGCCGAGAAATGTAATTTTGATGTTAACTCCCAAACCGCTGCGCAGAAGTCAACCAAACTTCACCCAATAGTGTATTGTATCACAATCTAGTAGTTACATTTGAAAATTTTGTTCTAGGAAATTTTGTTTGAGCGCAATCATCAAACTTAATTAAAAAAGTCATTTAAGCCTTTTCACAGTGAGATCTATGCGATATGGCCGAGAAATGTAATTTTGATGTTAACTCCCAAACCGCTGCGCAGAAGTCAACCAAACTTCACCCATTAGTGTATTTTATCACAATCTAGTAGTTACATGTGGAAATTTGGTTCTAGGACATTTGATTTGAGCGCAATCCTCAAACTTAGGTCAAAAAAGCCATTTAAGCCTTTTCACAGTGAGATCTATGCGATATGGCCGAGAAATGTAATTTTGATGTTAACTCCCAAACCGCTGCGCAGAAGTCAACCAAACTTCACCCAATAGTGTATTGTATCACAATCTAGTAGTTACATTTAAAAATTTTGTTCTAGGACATTTTGTTTGAACGCAATCATCAAACTTAATTAAAAAAGTCATTTAAGCCTTTTCACAGTGAGATCTATGCGATATGGCCGAGAAATGTAATCTTGATGTTAACTCCCAAACCGCTGCGCAGAAGTCAACCAAACTTCACCCATTAGTGTATTGTATCACAATCTAGTAGTTACATGTGGAAATTTGGTTCTAGGACATTTGATTTGAGCGCAATCCTCAAACTTAGGTCAAAAAAGCCATTTAAGCCTTTTCACAGTGAGATCTATGCGATATGGCCGAGAAATGTAATTTTGATGTTAACTCCCAAACCGCTGCGCAGAAGTCAACCAAACTTCACCCAATAGTGTATTGTATCACAATCTAGTAGTTACATTTAAAAATTTTGTTCTAGGACATTTTGTTTGAAAGCAATCATCAAACTTAATTAAAAAAGTCATTTAAGCCTTTTCACAGTGAGATCTATGCGATATGGCCGAGAAATGTAATTTTGATGTTAACTCCCAAACCGCTGCGCAGAAGTCAACCAAACTTCACCCAATAGTGTATTGTATCACAATCTAGTAGTTACATTTGAAAATTTTGTTCTAGGAAATTTTGTTTGAGCGCAATCATCAAACTTAATTAAAAAAGTCATTTAAGCCTTTTCACAGTGAGATCTATGCGATATGGCCGAGAAATGTAATTTTGATGTTAACTCCCAAACCGCTGCGCAGAAGTCAACCAAACTTAACCCATTAGTGTATTTTATCACAGTCTAGTAGTTACATGTGGAAATTTGGTTCTAGGACATTTGATTTGAGCGCAATCCTCAAACTTAGGTCAAAAAAGCCATTTAAGCTTTTTCACAGTGAGATCTATGCGATATGGCCGAGAAATGTAATTTTGATGTTCACTCCCAAACCGCTGCGCAGAAGTCAACCAAACTTCACCCAATAGTGTATTGTATCACAATCTAGTAGTTACATTTGAAAATTTTGTTCCAGGAAATTTTGTTTGAGCGCAATCCTCAAACTTAGGTCAAAAAAGCCATTTAAGCCTTTTCACAGTGAGATCTATGCGATATGGCCGAGAAATGTAATTTTGATGTTAACTCCCAAACCGCTGCGCAGAAGTCAACCAAACTTCACCCAATAGTGTATTGTATCACAATCTAGTAGTTACATTTGAAAATTTTGTTCTAGGACATTTTGTTTGAACGCAATCATCAAACTTAATTAAAAAAGTCATTTAAGCCTTTTCACAGTGAGATCTATGCGATATGGCCGAGAAATGTAATTTTGATGTTAACTCCCAAACCGCTGCGCAGAAGTCAACCAAACTTCACCCAATAGTGTATTGTATCACAATCTAGTAGTTACATTTGAAAATTTTGTTCTAGGAAATTTTGTTTGAGCGCAATCATCAAACTTAATTAAAAAAGTCATTTAAGCCTTTTCACAGTGAGATCTATGCGATATGGCCGAGAAATGTAATCTTGATGTTAACTCCCAAACCGCTGCGCAGAAGTCAACCAAACTTCACCCATTAGTGTATTGTATCACAATCTAGTAGTTACATGTGGAAATTTGGTTCTAGGACATTTGATTTGAGCGCAATCCTCAAACTTAGGTCAAAAAAGCCATTTAAGCCTTTTCACAGTGAGATCTATGCGATATGGCCGACAAATGTAATTTTGATGTTAACTCCCAAACCGCTGCGCAGAAGTCAACCAAACTTCACCCAATAGTGTATTGTATCACAATCTAGTAGTTACATTTAAAAATTTTGTTCTAGGACATTTTGTTTGAAAGCAATCATCAAACTTAATTAAAAAAGTCATTTAAGCCTTTTCACAGTGAGATCTATGCGATATGGCCGAGAAATGTAATTTTGATGTTAACTCCCAAACCGCTGCGCAGAAGTCAACCAAACTTCACCCAATAGTGTATTGTATCACAATCTAGTAGTTACATTTGAAAATTTTGTTCTAGGAAATTTTGTTTGAGCGCAATCATCAAACTTAATTAAAAAAGTCATTTAAGCCTTTTCACAGTGAGATCTATGCGATATGGCCGAGAAATGTAATTTTGATGTTAACTCCCAAACCGCTGCGCAGAAGTCAACCAAACTTAACCCATTAGTGTATTTTATCACAGTCTAGTAGTTACATGTGGAAATTTGGTTCTAGGACATTTGATTTGAGCGCAATCCTCAAACTTAGGTCAAAAAAGCCATTTAAGCTTTTTCACAGTGAGATCTATGCGATATGGCCGAGAAATGTAATTTTGATGTTCACTCCCAAACCGCTGCGCAGAAGTCAACCAAACTTCACCCAATAGTGTATTGTATCACAATCTAGTAGTTACATTTGAAAATTTTGTTCCAGGAAATTTTGTTTGAGCGCAATCCTCAAACTTAGGTCAAAAAAGCCATTTAAGCCTTTTCACAGTGAGATCTATGCGATATGGCCGAGAAATGTAATTTTGATGTTAACTCCCAAACCGCTGCGCAGAAGTCAACCAAACTTCACCCAATAGTGTATTGTATCACAATCTAGTAGTTACATTTGAAAATTTTGTTCTAGGACATTTTGTTTGAACGCAATCATCAAACTTAATTAAAAAAGTCATTTAAGCCTTTTCACAGTGAGATCTATGCGATATGGCCGAGAAATGTAATTTTGATGTTAACTCCCAAACCGCTGCGCAGAAGTCAACCAAACTTCACCCAATAGTGTATTGTATCACAATCTAGTAGTTACATTTGAAAATTTTGTTCTAGGAAATTTTGTTTGAGCGCAATCATCAAACTTAATTAAAAAAGTCATTTAAGCCTTTTCACAGTGAGATCTATGCGATATGGCCGAGAAATGTAATTTTGATGTTAACTCCCAAACCGCTGCGCAGAAGTCAACCAAACTTCACCCATTAGTGTATTTTATCACAATCTAGTAGTTACATGTGGAAATTTGGTTCTAGGACATTTGATTTGAGCGCAATCCTCAAACTTAGGTCAAAAAAGCCATTTAAGCCTTTTCACAGTGAGATCTATGCGATATGGCCGACAAATGTAATTTTGATGTTAACTCCCAAACCGCTGCGCAGAAGTCAACCAAACTTCACCCAATAGTGTATTGTATCACAATCTAGTAGTTACATTTAAAAATTTTGTTCTAGGACATTTTGTTTGAACGCAATCATCAAACTTAATTAAAAAAGTCATTTAAGCCTTTTCACAGTGAGATCTATGCGATATGGCCGAGAAATGTAATTTTGATGTTAACTCCCAAACCGCTGCGCAGAAGTCAACCAAACTTCACCCATTAGTGTATTGTATCACAATCTAGTAGTTACATGTGGAAATTTGGTTCTAGGACATTTGATTTGAGCGCAATCCTCAAACTTAGGTCAAAAAAGCCATTTAAGCCTTTTCACAGTGAGATCTATGCGATATGGCCGAGAAATGTAATTTTGATGTTAACTCCCAAACCGCTGCGCAGAAGTCAACCAAACTTCACCCAATAGTGTATTGTATCACATTCTAGTAGTTACATTTAAAAATTTTGTTCTAGGACATTTTGTTTGAAAGCAATCATCAAACTTAATTAAAAAAGTCATTTAAGCCTTTTCACAGTGAGATCTATGCGATATGGCCGAGAAATGTAATTTTGATGTTAACTCCCAAACCGCTGCGCAGAAGTCAACCAAACTTCACCCAATAGTGTATTGTATCACAATCTAGTAGTTACATTTGAAAATTTTGTTCTAGGAAATTTTGTTTGAGCGCAATCATCAAACTTAATTAAAAAAGTCATTTAAGCCTTTTCACAGTGAGATCTATGCGATATGGCCGAGAAATGTAATTTTGATGTTAACTCCCAAACCGCTGCGCAGAAGTCAACCAAACTTCACCCATTAGTGTATTTTATCACAGTCTAGTAGTTACATGTGGAAATTTGGTTCTAGGACATTTGATTTGAGCGCAATCCTCAAACTTAGGTCAAAAAAGCCATTTAAGCTTTTTCACAGTGAGATCTATGCGATATGGCCGAGAAATGTAATTTTGATGTTCACTCCCAAACCGCTGCGCAGAAGTCAACCAAACTTCACCCAATAGTGTATTGTATCACAATCTAGTAGTTACATTTGAAAATTTTGTTCCAGGAAATTTTGTTTGAGCGCAATCATCAAACTTAATTAAAAAAGTCATTTAAGCCTTTTCACAGTGAGATCTATGCGATATGGCCGAGAAATGTAATTTTGATGTTAACTCCCAAACCGCTGCGCAGAAGTCAACCAAACTTCACCCATTAGTGTATTTTATCACAATCTAGTAGTTACATGTGGAAATTTGGTTCTAGGACATTTGATTTGAGCGCAATCCTCAAACTTAGGTCAAAAAAGCCATTTAAGCCTTTTCACAGTGAGATCTATGCGATATGGCCGAGAAATGTAATTTTGATGTTAACTCCCAAACCGCTGCGCAGAAGTCAACCAAACTTCATCCAATAGTGTATTGTATCACATTCTAGTAGTTACATTTGAAAATTTCGTTCTAGGACATTTGGTTTGAGCGCAATCCTCAAACTTAGGTCAAAAAAGCCATTTAAGCCTTTTCACAGTGAGATCTATGCGATATGGCCGAGAAATGTAATTTTGATGTTAACTCCCAAACCGCTGCGCAGAAGTCAACCAAACTTCACCCAATAGTGTATTGTATCAGAATCTAGTAGTTACATTTGAAAATTTTGTTCTAGGAAATTTTGTTTGAGCGCAATCATCAAACTTAATTAAAAAAGTCATTTAAGCCTTTTCACAGTGAGATCTATGCGATATGGCCGAGAAATGTAATTTTGATGTTAACTCCCAAACCGCTGCGCAGAAGTCAACCAAACTTCACCCATTAGTGTATTGTATCACAATCTAGTAGTTACATTTGGAAATTTGGTTCTAGGAAATTTTGTTTGAGCGCAATCATCAAACTTAATTAAAAAAGTCATTTAAGCCTTTTCACAGTGAGATCTATGCGATATGGCCGAGAAATATAATTTTGATGTTAACTCCCAAACCCCTGCGCAGAAGTCAACCAAACTTCACCCAATAGTGTATTGTATCACATTCTAGTAGTTACATTTGAAAATTTCGTTCTAGGACATTTGGTTTGAGCGCAATCCTCAAACTTAGGTCAAAAAAGCCATTTAAGCCTTTTCACAGTGAGATCTATGCGATATGGCCGAGAAATGTAATTTTGATGTTAACTCTCAAACCGCTGCGCAGAAGTCAACCAAACTTCACCCAATAGTGTATTGTATCACAATCTAGTAGTTACATTTGAAAATTTTGTTCTAGGACATTTTGTTTGAACGCAATCATCAAACTTAATTAAAAAAGTCATTTAAGCCTTTTCACAGTGAGATCTATGCGATATGGCCGAGAAATGTAATTTTGATGTTAACTCCCAAACCGCTGCGCAGAAGTCAACCAAACTTCACCCAATAGTGTATTGTATCACAATCTAGTAGTTACATGTGGAAATTTGGTTCTAGGACATTTGATTTGAGCGCAATCCTCAAACTTAGGTCAAAAAAGCCATTTAAGCCTTTTCACAGTGAGATCTATGCGATATGGCCGAGAAATGTAATTTTGATGTTAACTCCCAAACCGCTGCGCAGAAGTCAACCAAACTTCACCCAATAGTGTATTGTATCACAATCTAGTAGTTACATTTAAAAATTTTGTTCTAGGACATTTTGTTTGAACGCAATCATCAAACTTAATTAAAAAAGTCATTTAAGCCTTTTCACAGTGAGATCTATGCGATATGGCCGAGAAATGTAATTTTGATGTTAACTCCCAAACCGCTGCGCAGAAGTCAACCAAACTTCACCCATTAGTGTATTGTATCACAATCTAGTAGTTACATGTGGAAATTTGGTTCTAGGACATTTGATTTGAGCGCAATCCTCAAACTTAGGTCAAAAAAGCCATTTAAGCCTTTTCACAGTGAGATCTATGCGATATGGCCGAGAAATGTAATTTTGATGTTAACTCCCAAACCGCTGCGCAGAAGTCAACCAAACTTCACCCAATAGTGTATTGTATCACAATCTAGTAGTTACATTTGAAAATTTTGTTCTAGGAAATTTTGTTTGAGCGCAATCATCAAACTTAATTAAAAAAGTCATTTAAGCCTTTTCACAGTGAGATCTATGCGATATGGCCGAGAAATGTAATTTTGATGTTAACTCCCAAACCGCTGCGCAGAAGTCAACCAAACTTCACCCATTAGTGTATTTTATTTCAATCTAGTAGTTACATGTGGAAATTTGGTTCTAGGACATTTGATTTGAGCGCAATCCTCAAACTTAGGTCAAAAAAGCCATTTAAGCCTTTTCACAGTGAGATCTATGCGATATGGCCGAGAAATGTAATTTTGATGTTCACTCTCAAACCGCTGCGCAGAAGTCAACCAAACTTCACCCAATAGTGTATTGTATCACATTCTAGTAGTTACATTTGAAAATTTCGTTATAGGACATTTGGTTTGAGCGCAATCCTCAAACTTAGGTCAAAAAAGCCATTTAAGCCTTTTCACAGTGAGATCTATGCGATATGGCCGAGAAATGTAATTTTGATGTTAACTCCCAAACCGCTGCGCAGAAGTCAACCAAACTTCACCCAATAGTGTATTGTATCACAATCTAGTAGTTACATTTGAAAATTTTGTTCTAGGAAATTTTGTTTGAGCGCAATCATCAAACTTAATTAAAAAAGTCATTTAAGCCTTTTCACAGTGAGATCTATGCGATATGGCCGAGAAATGTAATTTTGATGTTAACTCCCAAACCGCTGCGCAGAAGTCAACCAAACTTCACCCAATAGTGTATTGTATCACAATCTAGTAGTTACATTTGAAAATTTTGTTCTAGGACATTTTGTTTGAACGCAATCATCAAACTTAATTAAAAAAGTCATTTAAGCCTTTTCACAGTGAGATCTATGCGATATGGCCGAGAAATGTAATTTTGATGTTAACTCCCAAACCGCTGCGCAGAAGTCAACCAAACTTCACCCAATAGTGTATTGTATCACAATCTAGTAGTTACATTTGAAAATTTTGTTCTAGGAAATTTTGTTTGAGCGCAATCATCAAACTTAATTAAAAAAGTCATTTAAGCCTTTTCACAGTGAGATCTATGCGATATGGCCGAGAAATGTAATTTTGATGTTAACTCCCAAACCGCTGCGCAGAAGTCAACCAAACTTCACCCATTAGTGTATTTTATCACAATCTAGTAGTTACATGTGGAAATTTGGTTCTAGGACATTTGATTTGAGCGCAATCCTCAAACTTAGGTCAAAAAAGCCATTTAAGCCTTTTCACAGTGAGATCTATGCGATATGGCCGAGAAATGTAATTTTGATGTTAACTCCCAAACCGCTGCGCAGAAGTCAACCAAACTTCACCCAATAGTGTATTGTATCACAATCTAGTAGTTACATTTAAAAATTTTGTTCTAGGACATTTTGTTTGAACGCAATCATCAAACTTAATTAAAAAAGTCATTTAAGCCTTTTCACAGTGAGATCTATGCGATATGGCCGAGAAATGTAATCTTGATGTTAACTCCCAAACCGCTGCGCAGAAGTCAACCAAACTTCACCCATTAGTGTATTGTATCACAATCTAGTAGTTACATGTGGAAATTTGGTTCTAGGACATTTGATTTGAGCGCAATCCTCAAACTTAGGTCAAAAAAGCCATTTAAGCCTTTTCACAGTGAGATCTATGCGATATGGCCGAGAAATGTAATTTTGATGTTAACTCCCAAACCGCTGCGCAGAAGTCAACCAAACTTCACCCAATAGTGTATTGTATCACAATCTAGTAGTTACATTTAAAAATTTTGTTCTAGGACATTTTGTTTGAACGCAATCATCAAACTTAATTAAAAAAGTCATTTAAGCCTTTTCACAGTGAGATCTATGCGATATGGCCGAGAAATGTAATCTTGATGTTAACTCCCAAACCGCTGCGCAGAAGTCAACCAAACTTCACCCATTAGTGTATTGTATCACAATCTAGTAGTTACATGTGGAAATTTGGTTCTAGGACATTTGATTTGAGCGCAATCCTCAAACTTAGGTCAAAAAAGCCATTTAAGCCTTTTCACAGTGAGATCTATGCGATATGGCCGAGAAATGTAATTTTGATGTTAACTCCCAAACCGCTGCGCAGAAGTCAACCAAACTTCACCCAATAGTGTATTGTATCACAATCTAGTAGTTACATTTAAAAATTTTGTTCTAGGACATTTTGTTTGAAAGCAATCATCAAACTTAATTAAAAAAGTCATTTAAGCCTTTTCACAGTGAGATCTATGCGATATGGCCGAGAAATGTAATTTTGATGTTAACTCCCAAACCGCTGCGCAGAAGTCAACCAAACTTCACCCATTAGTGTATTTTATCACAATCTAGTAGTTACATGTGGAAATTTGGTTCTAGGACATTTGATTGGAGCGCAATCCTCAAACTTAGGTCAAAAAAGCCATTTAAGCCTTTTCACAGTGAGATCTATGCGATATGGCCGAGAAATGTAATTTTGATGTTAACTCCCAAACCGCTGCGCAGAAGTCAACCAAACTTCACCCAATAGTGTATTGTATCACATTCTAGTAGTTACATTTGAAAATTTCGTTCTAGGACATTTGGTTTGAGCGCAATCCTCAAACTTAGGTCAAAAAAGCCATTTAAGCCTTTTCACAGTGAGATCTATGCGATATGGCCGAGAAATGTAATTTTGATGTTAACTCCCAAACCGCTGCGCAGAAGTCAACCAAACTTCACCCAATAGTGTATTGTATCACAATCTAGTAGTTACATTTGAAAATTTTGTTCTAGGAAATTTTGTTTGAGCGCAATCATCAAACTTAATTAAAAAAGTCATTTAAGCCTTTTCACAGTGAGATCTATGCGATATGGCCGAGAAATGTAATTTTGATGTTAACTCCCAAACCGCTGCGCAGAAGTCAACCAAACTTCACCCATTAGTGTATTGTATCACAATCTAGTAGTTACATTTGGAAATTTGGTTCTAAGAAATTTTGTTTGAGCGCAATCATCAAACTTAATTAAAAAAGTCATTTAAGCCTTTTCACAGTGAGATCTATGCGATATGGCCGAGAAATGTAATTTTGATGTTAACTCCCAAACCGCTGCGCAGAAGTCAACCAAACTTCACCCAATAGTGTATTGTATCACATTCTAGTAGTTACATTTGAAAATTTCGTTCTAGGACATTTGGTTTGAGCGCAATCCTCAAACTTAGGTCAAAAAAGCCATTTAAGCCTTTTCACAGTGAGATCTATGCGATATGGCCGAGAAATGTAATTTTGATGTTAACTCTCAAACCGCTGCGCAGAAGTCAACCAAACTTCACCCAATAGTGTATTGTATCACAATCTAGTAGTTACATTTGAAAATTTTGTTCTAGGACATTTTGTTTGAACGCAATCATCAAACTTAATTAAAAAAGTCATTTAAGCCTTTTCACAGTGAGATCTATGCGATATGGCCGAGAAATGTAATTTTGATGTTAACTCCCAAACCGCTGCGCAGAAGTCAACCAAACTTCACCCAATAGTGTATTGTATCACAATCTAGTAGTTACATGTGGAAATTTGGTTCTAGGACATTTGATTTGAGCGCAATCCTCAAACTTAGGTCAAAAAAGCCATTTAAGCCTTTTCACAGTGAGATCTATGCGATATGGCCGAGAAATGTAATTTTGATGTTAACTCCCAAACCGCTGCGCAGAAGTCAACCAAACTTCACCCAATAGTGTATTGTATCACAATCTAGTAGTTACATTTAAAAATTTTGTTCTAGGACATTTTGTTTGAACGCAATCATCAAACTTAATTAAAAAAGTCATTTAAGCCTTTTCACAGTGAGATCTATGCGATATGGCCGAGAAATGTAATTTTGATGTTAACTCCCAAACCGCTGCGCAGAAGTCAACCAAACTTCACCCATTAGTGTATTGTATCACAATCTAGTAGTTACATGTGGAAATTTGGTTCTAGGACATTTGATTTGAGCGCAATCCTCAAACTTAGGTCAAAAAAGCCATTTAAGCCTTTTCACAGTGAGATCTATGCGATATGGCCGAGAAATGTAATTTTGATGTTAACTCCCAAACCGCTGCGCAGAAGTCAACCAAACTTCACCCAATAGTGTATTGTATCACAATCTAGTAGTTACATTTGAAAATTTTGTTCCAGGAAATTTTGTTTGAGCGCAATCATCAAACTTAATTAAAAAAGTCATTTAAGCCTTTTCACAGTGAGATCTATGCGATATGGCCGAGAAATGTAATTTTGATGTTAACTCCCAAACCGCTGCGCAGAAGTCAACCAAACTTCACCCATTAGTGTATTTTATCACAATCTAGTAGTTACATGTGGAAATTTGGTTCTAGGACATTTGATTTGAGCGCAATCCTCAAACTTAGGTCAAAAAAGCCATTTAAGCCTTTTCACAGTGAGATCTATGCGATATGGCCGAGAAATGTAATTTTGATGTTAACTCCCAAACCGCTGCGCAGAAGTCAACCAAACTTCACCCAATAGTGTATTGTATCACATTCTAGTAGTTACATTTGAAAATTTCGTTCTAGGACATTTGGTTTGAGCGCAATCCTCAAACTTAGGTCAAAAAAGCCATTTAAGCCTTTTCACAGTGAGATCTATGCGATATGGCCGAGAAATGTAATTTTGATGTTAACTCCCAAACCGCTGCGCAGAAGTCAACCAAACTTCACCCAATAGTGTATTGTATCAGAATCTAGTAGTTACATTTGAAAATTTTGTTCTAGGAAATTTTGTTTGAGCGCAATCATCAAACTTAATTAAAAAAGTCATTTAAGCCTTTTCACAGTGAGATCTATGCGATATGGCCGAGAAATGTAATTTTGATGTTAACTCCCAAACCGCTGCGCAGAAGTCAACCAAACTTCACCCATTAGTGTATTGTATCACAATCTAGTAGTTACATTTGGAAATTTGGTTCTAGGAAATTTTGTTTGAGCGCAATCATCAAACTTAATTAAAAAAGTCATTTAAGCCTTTTCACAGTGAGATCTATGC
Source organism: Corythoichthys intestinalis (assembly GCF_030265065.1). Lineage (NCBI taxonomy): Eukaryota > Metazoa > Chordata > Actinopteri > Syngnathiformes > Syngnathidae > Corythoichthys > Corythoichthys intestinalis. The sequence goes on along the minus strand of NC_080399.1, from coordinate 63,795,577 downwards.
GATATGGCCGAGAAATGTAATTTTGATGTTAACTCCCAAACCGCTGCGCAGAAGTCAACCAAACTTCACCCAATAGTGTATTGTATCACATTCTAGTAGTTACATTTGAAAATTTCGTTCTAGGACATTTGGTTTGAGCGCAATCCTCAAACTTAGGTCAAAAAAGCCATTTAAGCCTTTTCACAGTGAGATCTATGCGATATGGCCGAGAAATGTAATTTTGATGTTAACTCTCAAACCGCTGCGCAGAAGTCAACCAAACTTCACCCAATAGTGTATTGTATCACAATCTAGTAGTTACATTTGAAAATTTTGTTCTAGGACATTTTGTTTGAACGCAATCATCAAACTTAATTAAAAAAGTCATTTAAGCCTTTTCACAGTGAGATCTATGCGATATGGCCGAGAAATGTAATTTTGATGTTAACTCCCAAACCGCTGCGCAGAAGTCAACCAAACTTCACCCAATAGTGTATTGTATCACAATCTAGTAGTTACATGTGGAAATTTGGTTCTAGGACATTTGATTTGAGCGCAATCCTCAAACTTAGGTCAAAAAAGCCATTTAAGCCTTTTCACAGTGAGATCTATGCGATATGGCCGAGAAATGTAATTTTGATGTTAACTCCCAAACCGCTGCGCAGAAGTCAACCAAACTTCACCCAATAGTGTATTGTATCACAATCTAGTAGTTACATTTAAAAATTTTGTTCTAGGACATTTTGTTTGAACGCAATCATCAAACTTAATTAAAAAAGTCATTTAAGCCTTTTCACAGTGAGATCTATGCGATATGGCCGAGAAATGTAATTTTGATGTTAACTCCCAAACCGCTGCGCAGAAGTCAACCAAACTTCACCCATTAGTGTATTGTATCACAATCTAGTAGTTACATGTGGAAATTTGGTTCTAGGACATTTGATTTGAGCGCAATCCTCAAACTTAGGTCAAAAAAGCCATTTAAGCCTTTTCACAGTGAGATCTATGCGATATGGCCGAGAAATGTAATTTTGATGTTAACTCCCAAACCGCTGCGCAGAAGTCAACCAAACTTCACCCAATAGTGTATTGTATCACAATCTAGTAGTTACATTTAAAAATTTTGTTCTAGGACATTTTGTTTGAACGCAATCATCAAACTTAATTAAAAAAGTCATTTAAGCCTTTTCACAGTGAGATCTATGCGATATGGCCGAGAAATGTAATTTTGATGTTAACTCCCAAACCGCTGCGCAGAAGTCAACCAAACTTCACCCAATAGTGTATTGTATCACAATCTAGTAGTTACATTTGAAAATTTTGTTCTAGGAAATTTTGTTTGAGCGCAATCATCAAACTTAATTAAAAAAGTCATTTAAGCCTTTTCACAGTGAGATCTATGCGATATGGCCGAGAAATGTAATTTTGATGTTAACTCCCAAACCGCTGCGCAGAAGTCAACCAAACTTCACCCATTAGTGTATTTTATCACAGTCTAGTAGTTACATGTGGAAATTTGGTTCTAGGACATTTGATTTGAGCGCAATCATCAAACTTAGGTCAAAAAAGCCATTTAAGCCTTTTCACAGTGAGATCTATGCGATATGGCCGAGAAATGTAATTTTGATGTTCACTCCCAAACCGCTGCGCAGAAGTCAACCAAACTTCACCCAATAGTGTATTGTATCACAATCTAGTAGTTACATTTGAAAATTTTGTTCCAGGAAATTTTGTTTGAGCGCAATCATCAAACTTAATTAAAAAAGTCATTTAAGCCTTTTCACAGTGAGATCTATGCGATATGGCCGAGAAATGTAATTTTGATGTTAACTCCCAAACCGCTGCGCAGAAGTCAACCAAACTTCACCCATTAGTGTATTTTATCACAATCTAGTAGTTACATGTGGAAATTTGGTTCTAGGACATTTGATTTGAGCGCAATCCTCAAACTTAGGTCAAAAAAGCCATTTAAGCCTTTTCACAGTGAGATCTATGCGATATGGCCGAGAAATGTAATTTTGATGTTAACTCCCAAACCGCTGCGCAGAAGTCAACCAAACTTCACCCAATAGTGTATTGTATCACATTCTAGTAGTTACATTTGAAAATTTCGTTCTAGGACATTTGGTTTGAGCGCAATCCTCAAACTTAGGTCAAAAAAGCCATTTAAGCCTTTTCACAGTGAGATCTATGCGATATGGCCGAGAAATGTAATTTTGATGTTAACTCCCAAACCGCTGCGCAGAAGTCAACCAAACTTCACCCAATAGTGTATTGTATCACAATCTAGTAGTTACATTTGAAAATTTTGTTCTAGGAAATTTTGTTTGAGCGCAATCATCAAACTTAATTAAAAAAGTCATTTAAGCCTTTTCACAGTGAGATCTATGCGATATGGCCGAGAAATGTAATTTTGATGTTAACTCCCATACCGCTGCGCAGAAGTCAACCAAACTTCACCCATTAGTGTATTGTATCACAATCTAGTAGTTACATTTGGAAATTTGGTTCTAGGAAATTTTGTTTGAGCGCAATCATCAAACTTAATTAAAAAAGTCATTTAAGCCTTTTCACAGTGAGATCTATGCGATATGGCCGAGAAATGTAATTTTGATGTCAACTCCCAAACCGCTGCGCAGAAGTCAACCAAACTTCACCCAATAGTGTATTGTATCACATTCTAGTAGTTACATTTGAAAATTTCGTTCTAGGACATTTGGTTTGAGCGCAATCCTCAAACTTAGGTCAAAAAAGCCATTTAAGCCTTTTCACAGTGAGATCTATGCGATATGGCCGAGAAATGTAATTTTGATGTTAACTCTCAAACCGCTGCGCAGAAGTCAACCAAACTTCACCCAATAGTGTATTGTATCACAATCTAGTAGTTACATTTGAAAATTTTGTTCTAGGACATTTTGTTTGAACGCAATCATCAAACTTAATTAAAAAAGTCATTTAAGCCTTTTCACAGTGAGATCTATACGATATGGCCGAGAAATGTAATTTTGATGTTAACTCCCAAACCGCTGCGCAGAAGTCAACCAAACTTCACCCAATAGTGTATTGTATCACAATCTAGTAGTTACATTTGAAAATTTTGTTCTAGAAAATTTTGTTTGAGCGCAATCATAAAACTTAATTAAAAAAGTCATTTAAGCCTTTTCACAGTGAGATCTATGCGATATGGCCGAGAAATGTAATTTTGATGTTAACTCCCAAACCGCTGCGCAGAAGTCAACCAAACTTCACCCATTAGTGTATTTTATCACAATCTAGTAGTTACATGTGGAAATTTGGTTCTAGGACATTTGATTTGAGCGCAATCCTCAAACTTAGGTCAAAAAAGCCATTTAAGCCTTTTCACAGTGAGATCTATGCGATATGGCCGAGAAATGTAATTTTGATGTTAACTCCCAAACCGCTGCGCAGAAGTCAACCAAACTTCACCCAATAGTGTATTGTATCACAATCTAGTAGTTACATTTAAAAATTTTGTTCTAGGACATTTTGTTTGAACGCAATCATCAAACTTAATTAAAAAAGTCATTTAAGCCTTTTCACAGTGAGATCTATGCGATATGGCCGAGAAATGTAATTTTGATGTTAACTCCCAAACCGCTGCGCAGAAGTCAACCAAACTTCACCCATTAGTGTATTTTATCACAATCTAGTAGTTACATGTGGAAATTTGGTTCTAGGACATTTGATTTGAGCGCAATCCTCAAACTTAGGTCAAAAAAGCCATTTAAGCCTTTTCACAGTGAGATCTATGCGATATGGCCGAGAAATGTAATTTTGATGTTAACTCCCAAACCGCTGCGCAGAAGTCAACCAAACTTCACCCAATAGTGTATTGTATCACATTCTAGTAGTTACATTTGAAAATTTCGTTCTAGGACATTTGGTTTGAGCGCAATCCTCAAACTTAGGTCAAAAAAGCCATTTAAGCCTTTTCACAGTGAGATCTATGCGATATGGCCGAGAAATGTAATTTTGATGTTAACTCCCAAACCGCTGCGCAGAAGTCAACCAAACTTCACCCAATAGTGTATTGTATCACAATCTAGTAGTTACATTTGAAAATTTTGTTCTAGGAAATTTTGTTTGAACGCAATCATCAAACTTAATTAAAAAAGTCATTTAAGCCTTTTCACAGTGAGATCTATGCGATATGGCCGAGAAATGTAATTTTGATGTTAACTCCCAAACCGCTGCGCAGAAGTCAACCAAACTTCACCCATTAGTGTATTGTATCATAATCTAGTAATTACATGTGGAAATTTGGTTCTAGGACATTTGATTTGAGCGCAATCCTCAAACTTAGGTCAAAAAAGCCATTTAAGCCTTTTCACAGTGAGATCTATGCGATATGGCCGAGAAATGTAATTTTGATGTTAACTCCCAAACCGCTGCGCAGAAGTCAACCAAACTTCACCCAATAGTGTATTGTATCACAATCTAGTAGTTACATTTAAAAATTTTGTTCTAGGACATTTTGTTTGAACGCAATCATCAAACTTAATTAAAAAAGTCATTTAAGCCTTTTCACAGTGAGATCTATGCGATATGGCCGAGAAATGTAATTTTGATGTTAACTCCCAAACCGCTGCGCAGAAGTCAACCAAACTTCACCCATTAGTGTATTGTATCACAATCTAGTAGTTACATGTGGAAATTTGGTTATAGGACATTTGATTTGAGCGCAATCCTCAAACTTAGGTCAAAAAAGCCATTTAAGCCTTTTCACAGTTAGATCTATGCGATATGGCCGAGAAATGTAATTTTGATGTTAACTCCCAAACCGCTGCGCAGAAGTCAACCAAACTTCACCCAATAGTGTATTGTATCACAATCTAGTAGTTACATTTGAAAATTTTGTTCTAGGAAATTTTGTTTGAGCGCAATCATCAAACTTAATTAAAAAAGTCATTTAAGCCTTTTCACAGTGAGATCTATGCGATATGGCCGAGAAATGTAATTTTGATGTTAACTCCCAAACCGCTGCGCAGAAGTCAACCAAACTTCACCCAATAGTGTATTGTATCACAATCTAGTAGTTACATTTGAAAATTTTGTTCTAGAAAATTTTGTTTGAGCGCAATCCTCAAACTTAATTAAAAAAGTCATTTAAGCCTTTTCACAGTGAGATCTATGCGATATGGCCGAGAAATGTAATTTTGATGTTAACTCCCAAACCGCTGCGCAGAAGTCAACCAAACTTCACCCAATAGTGTATTGTATCACATTCTAGTAGTTACATTTGAAAATTTCGTTCTAGGACATTTGGTTTGAGCGCAATCCTCAAACTTAGGTCAAAAAAGCCATTTAAGCCTTTTCACAGTGAGATCTATGCGATATGGCCGAGAAATGTAATTTTGATGTTAACTCCCAAACCGCTGCGCAGAAGTCAACCAAACTTCACCCAATAGTGTATTGTATCACAATCTAGTAGTTACATTTGAAAATTTTGTTCTAGGAAATTTTGTTTGAACGCAATCATCAAACTTAATTAAAAAAGTCATTTAAGCCTTTTCACAGTGAGATCTATGCGATATGGCCGAGAAATGTAATTTTGATGTTAACTCCCAAACCGCTGCGCAGAAGTCAACCAAACTTCACCCATTAGTGTATTGTATCATAATCTAGTAATTACATGTGGAAATTTGGTTCTAGGACATTTGATTTGAGCGCAATCCTCAAACTTAGGTCAAAAAAGCCATTTAAGCCTTTTCACAGTGAGATCTATGCGATATGGCCGAGAAATGTAATTTTGATGTTAACTCCCAAACCGCTGCGCAGAAGTCAACCAAACTTCACCCAATAGTGTATTGTATCACAATCTAGTAGTTACATTTAAAAATTTTGTTCTAGGACATTTTGTTTGAACGCAATCATCAAACTTAATTAAAAAAGTCATTTAAGCCTTTTCACAGTGAGATCTATGCGATATGGCCGAGAAATGTAATTTTGATGTTAACTCCCAAACCGCTGCGCAGAAGTCAACCAAACTTCACCCATTAGTGTATTGTATCACAATCTAGTAGTTACATGTGGAAATTTGGTTATAGGACATTTGATTTGAGCGCAATCCTCAAACTTAGGTCAAAAAAGCCATTTAAGCCTTTTCACAGTTAGATCTATGCGATATGGCCGAGAAATGTAATTTTGATGTTAACTCCCAAACCGCTGCGCAGAAGTCAACCAAACTTCACCCAATAGTGTATTGTATCACAATCTAGTAGTTACATTTGAAAATTTTGTTCTAGGAAATTTTGTTTGAGCGCAATCATCAAACTTAATTAAAAAAGTCATTTAAGCCTTTTCACAGTGAGATCTATGCGATATGGCCGAGAAATGTAATTTTGATGTTAACTCCCAAACCGCTGCGCAGAAGTCAACCAAACTTCACCCAATAGTGTATTGTATCACAATCTAGTAGTTACATTTGAAAATTTTGTTCTAGAAAATTTTGTTTGAGCGCAATCATCAAACTTAATTAAAAAAGTCATTTAAGCCTTTTCACAGTGAGATCTATGCGATATGGCCGAGAAATGTAATTTTGATGTTAACTCCCAAACCGCTGCGCAGAAGTCAACCAAACTTCACCCATTAGTGTATTTTATCACAATCTAGTAGTTACATGTAGAAATTTGGTTCTAGGACATTTGATTTGAGCGCAATCCTCAAACTTAGGTCAAAAAAGCCATTTAAGCCTTTTCACAGTGAGATCTATGCGATATGGCCGAGAAATGTAATTTTGATGTTAACTCCCAAACCGCTGCGCAGAAGTCAACCAAACTTCACCCAATAGTGTATTGTATCACAATCTAGTAGTTACATTTAAAAATTTTGTTCTAGGACATTTTGTTTGAACGCAATCATCAAACTTAATTAAAAAAGTCATTTAAGCCTTTTCACAGTGAGATCTATGCGATATGGCCGAGAAATGTAATTTTGATGTTAACTCCCAAACCGCTGCGCAGAAGTCAACCAAACTTCACCCATTAGTGTATTGTATCACAATCTAGTAGTTACATGTGGAAATTTGGTTATAGGACATTTGATTTGAGCGCAATCCTCAAACTTAGGTCAAAAAAGCCATTTAAGCCTTTTCACAGTGAGATCTATGCGATATGGCCGAGAAATGTAATTTTGATGTTAACTCCCAAACCGCTGCGCAGAAGTCAACCAAACTTCACCCAATAGTGTATTGTATCACAATCTAGTAGTTACATTTGAAAATTTTGTTCTAGGAAATTTTGTTTAAGCGCAATCATCAAACTTAATTAAAAAAGTCATTTAAGCCTTTTCACAGTGAGATCTATGCGATATGGCCGAGAAATGTAATTTTGATGTTAACTCCCAAACCGCTGCGCAGAAGTCAACCAAACTTCACCCATTAGTGTATTTTATCACAATCTAGTAGTTACATGTGGAAATTTGGTTCTAGGACATTTGATTTGAGCGCAATCCTCAAACTTAGGTCAAAAAAGCCATTTAAGCCTTTTCACTGTGAGATCTATGCGATATGGCCGAGAAATGTAATTTTGATGTTAACTCCCAAACCGCTGCGCAGAAGTCAACCAAACTTCACCCAATAGTGTATTGTATCACATTCTAGTAGTTACATTTGAAAATTTCGTTCTAGGACATTTGGTTTGAGCGCAATCCTCAAACTTAGGTCAAAAAAGCCATTTAAGCCTTTTCACAGTGAGATCTATGCGATATGGCCGAGAAATGTAATTTTGATGTTAACTCCCAAACCGCTGCGCAGAAGTCAACCAAACTTCACCCAATAGTGTATTGTATCACAATCTAGTAGTTACATTTGAAAATTTTGTTCTAGGACATTTTGTTTGAACGCAATCATCAAACTTAATTAAAAAAGTCATTTAAGCCTTTTCACAGTGAGATCTATGCGATATGGCCGAGAAATGTAATTTTGATGTTAACTCCCAAACCGCTGCGCAGAAGTCAACCAAACTTCACCCAATAGTGTATTGTATCACAATCTAGTAGTTACATTTGAAAATTTTGTTCTAGGACATTTTGTTTGAACGCAATCATCAAACTTAATTAAAAAAGTCATTTAAGCCTTTTCACAGTGAGATCTATGCGATATGGCCGAGAAATGTAATTTTGATGTTAACTCCCAAACCGCTGCGCAGAAGTCAACCAAACTTCACCCAATAGTGTATTGTATCACAATCTAGTAGTTACATTTGAAAATTTTGTTCTAGGACATTTTGTTTGAGCGCAATCCTCAAACTTAGGTCAAAAAAGCCATTTAAGCCTTTTCACAGTGAGATCTATGCGATATGGCCGAGAAATGTAATTTTGATGTTAACTCCCAAACCGCTGCGCAGAAGTCAACCAAACTTCACCCAATAGTGTATTGTATCACAATCTAGTAGTTACATTTGAAAATTTTGTTCTAGGAAATTTTGTTTGAGCGCAATCATCAAACTTAATTAAAAAAGTCATTTAAGCCTTTTCACAGTGAGATCTATGCGATATGGCCGAGAAATGTAATTTTGATGTTAACTCCCAAACCGCTGCGCAGAAGTCAACCAAACTTCACCCAATAGTGTATTGTATCACAATCTAGTAGTTACATTTGAAAATTTTGTTCTAGGACATTTTGTTTGAACGCAATCATCAAACTTAATTAAAAAAGTCATTTAAGCCTTTTCACAGTGAGATCTATGCGATATGGCCGAGAAATGTAATTTTGATGTTAACTCCCAAACCGCTGCGCAGAAGTCAACCAAACTTCACCCAATAGTGTATTGTATCACAATCTAGTAGTTACATTTGAAAATTTTGTTCTAGGAAATTTTGTTTGAGCGCAATCATCAAACTTAATTAAAAAAGTCATTTAAGCCTTTTCACAGTGAGATCTATGCGATATGGCCGAGAAATGTAATTTTGATGTTAACTCCCAAACCGCTGCGCAGAAGTCAACCAAACTTCACCCAATAGTGTATTGTATCACAATCTAGTAGTTACATTTGAAAATTTTGTTCTAGGAAATTTTGTTTGAGCGCAATCATCAAACTTAATTAAAAAAGTCATTTAAGCCTTTTCACAGTGAGATCTATGCGATATGGCCGAGAAATGTAATTTTGATGTTAACTCCCAAACCGCTGCGCAGAAGTCAACCAAACTTCACCCATTAGTGTATTTTATCACAATCTAGTAGTTACATGTGGAAATTTGGTTTTAGGACATTTGATTTGAGCGCAATCCTCAAACTTAGGTCAAAAAAGCCATTTAAGCCTTTTCACAGTGTGATCTATGCGATATGGCCGAGAAATGTAATTTTGATGTTAACTCCCAAACCGCTGCGCAGAAGTCAACCAAACTTCACCCAATAGTGTATTGTATCACAATCTAGTAGTTACATTTGAAAATTTTGTTCTAGGACATTTTGTTTGAACGCAATCATCAAACTTAATTAAAAAAGTCATTTAAGCCTTTTCACAGTGAGATCTATGCGATATGGCCGAGAAATGTAATTTTGATGTTAACTCCCAAACCGCTGCGCAGAAGTCAACCAAACTTCACCCATTAGTGTATTGTATCACAATCTAGTAGTTACATGTGGAAATTTGGTTATAGGACATTTGATTTGAGCGCAATCCTCAAACTTAGGTCAAAAAAGCCATTTAAGCCTTTTCACAGTGAGATCTATGCGATATGGCCGAGAAATGTAATTTTGATGTTAACTCCCAAACCGCTGCGCAGAAGTCAACCAAACTTCACCCAATAGTGTATTGTATCACAATCTAGTAGTTACATTTGAAAATTTTGTTCTAGGACATTTGATTTGAGCGCAATCCTCAAACTTAGGTCAAAAAAGCCATTTAAGCCTTTTCACAGTGAGATCTATGCGATATGGCCGAGAAATGTAATTTTGATGTTAACTCCCAAACCGCTGCGCAGAAGTCAACCAAACTTCACCCATTAGTGTATTGTATCACAATCTAGTAGTTACATTTGAAAATTTCGTTCTAGGACATTTGGTTTGAGCGCAATCTTTAAACTTAGGTCAAAAAAGCCATTTAAGCCTTTTCACAGTGAGATCTATGCGATATGGCCGAGAAATGTAATTTTGATGTTAACTCCCAAACCGCTGCGCAGAAGTCAACCAAACTTCACCCAATAGTGTATTGTATCACAATCTAGTAGTTACATTTGAAAATTTTGTTCTAGGACATTTTGTTTGAACGCAATCATCAAACTTAATTAAAAAAGTCATTTAAGCCTTTTCACAGTATGCGATATGGCCGAGAAATGTAATTTTGATGTTAACTCCCAAACCGCTGCGCAGAAGTCAACCAAACTTCAACCAATAGTGTATTGTATCACAATCTAGTAGTTACATTTGAAAATTTTGTTCTAGGAAATTTTGTTTGAGCGCAATCATCAAACTTAATTAAAAAAGTCATTTAAGCCTTTTCACAGTGAGATCTATGCGATATGGCCGAGAAATGTAATTTTGATGTTAACTCCCAAACCGCTACGCAGAAGTCAACCAAACTTCACCCATTAGTGTATTTTATCACAATCTAGTAGTTACATGTGGAAATTTGGTTCTAGGAAATTTGATTTGAGCGCAATCCTCAAACTTAGGTCAAAAAAGCCATTTAAGCCTTTTCACAGTGAGATCTATGCGATATGGCCGAGAAATGTAATTTTGATGTTAACTCCCAAACCGCTGCGCAGAAGTCAACCAAACTTCACCCAATAGTGTATTGTATCACAATCTAGTAGTTACATTTAAAAATTTTGTTCTAGGACATTTTGTTTGGACGCAATCATCAAACTTAATTAAAAAAGTCATTTAAGCCTTTTCACAGTGAGATCTATGCGATATGGCCGAGAAATGTAATTTTGATGTTAACTCCCAAACCGCTGCGCAGAAGTCAACCAAACTTCACCCATTAGTGTATTTTATCACAATCTAGTAGTTACATGTGGAAATTTGGTTCTAGGACATTTGATTTGAGCGCAATCCTCAAACTTAGGTCAAAAAAGCCATTTAAGCCTTTTCACAGTGAGATCTATGCGATATGGCCGAGAAATGTAATTTTGATGTTAACTCTCAAACCGCTGCGCAGAAGTCAACCAAACTTCACCCAATAGTGTATTGTATCACAATCTAGTAGTTACATTTGAAAATTTTGTTCTAGGACATTTTGTTTGAACGCAATCATCAAACTTAATTAAAAAAGTCATTTAAGCCTTTTCACAGTGAGATCTATGCGATATGGCCGAGAAATGTAATTTTGATGTTAACTCCCAAACCGCTGCGCAGAAGTCAACCAAACTTCACCCAATAGTGTATTGTATCACAATCTAGTAGTTACATTTGAAAATTTTGTTCTAGAAAATTTTGTTTGAGCGCAATCATCAAACTTAATTAAAAAAGTCATTTAAGCCTTTTCACAGTGAGATCTATGCGATATGGCCGAGAAATGTAATTTTGATGTTAACTCCCAAACCGCTGCGCAGAAGTCAACCAAACTTCACCCATTAGTGTATTTTATCACAATCTAGTAGTTACATGTGGAAATTTGGTTCTAGGACATTTGATTTGAGCGCAATCCTCAAACTTAGGTCAAAAAAGCCATTTAAGCCTTTTCACAGTGAGATCTATGCGATATGGCCGAGAAATGTAATTTTGATGTTAACTCCCAAACCGCTGCGCAGAAGTCAACCAAACTTCACCCAATAGTGTATTGTATCACAATCTAGTAGTTACATTTGAAAATTTTGTTCTAGGAAATTTTGTTTGAGCGCAATCATCAAACTTAATTAAAAAAGTCATTTAAGCCTTTTCACAGTGAGATCTATGCGATATGGCCGAGAAATGTAATTTTGATGTTAACTCCCAAACCGCTGCGCAGAAGTCAACCAAACTTCACCCATTAGTGTATTTTATTTCAATCTAGTAGTTACATGTGGAAATTTGGTTCTAGGACATTTGATTTGAGCGCAGTCCTCAAACTTAGGTCAAAAAAGCCATTTAAGCCTTTTCACAGTGAGATCTATGCGATATGGCCGAGAAATGTAATTTTGATGTTCACTCCCAAACCGCTGCGCAGAAGTCAACCAAACTTCACCCAATAGTGTATTGTATCACATTCTAGTAGTTACATTTGAAAATTTCGTTATAGGACATTTGGTTTGAGCGCAATCCTCAAACTTAGGTCAAAAAAGCCATTTAAGCCTTTTCACAGTGAGATCTATGCGATATGGCCGAGAAATGTAATTTTGATGTTAACTCCCAAACCGCTGCGCAGAAGTCAACCAAACTTCACCCAATAGTGTATTGTATCACAATCTAGTAGTTACATTTGAAAATTTTGTTCTAGGAAATTTTGTTTGAGCGCAATCATCAAACTTAATTAAAAAAGTCATTTAAGCCTTTTCACAGTGAGATCTATGCGATATGGCCGAGAAATGTAATTTTGATGTTAACTCCCAAACCGCTGCGCAGAAGTCAACCAAACTTCACCCATTAGTGTATTTTATCACAATCTAGTAGTTACATGTGGAAATTTGGTTCTAGGACATTTGATTTGAGCGCAATCCTCAAACTTAGGTCAAAAAAGCCATTTAAGCCTTTTCACAGTGAGATCTATGCGATATGGCCGAGAAATGTAATTTTGATGTTAACTCCCAAACCGCTGCGCAGAAGTCAACCAAACTTCACCCAATAGTGTATTGTATCACATTCTAGTAGTTACATTTTAAAATTTCGTTCTAGGACATTTGGTTTGAGCGCAATCCTCAAACTTAGGTCAAAAAAGCCATTTAAGCCTTTTCACAGTGAGATCTATGCGATATGGCCGAGAAATGTAATTTTGATGTTAACTCCCAAACCGCTGCGCAGAAGTCAACCAAACTTCACCCAATAGTGTATTGTATCACAATCTAGTAGTTACATTTGAAAATTTTGTTCTAGGACATTTTGTTTGAACGCAATCATCAAACTTAATTAAAAAAGTCATTTAAGCCTTTTCACAGTGAGATCTATGCGATATGGCCGAGAAATGTAAATTTGATGTTAACTCCCAAACCGCTGCGCAGAAGTCAACCAAACTTCACCCAATAGTGTATTGTATCACAATCTAGTAGTTACATTTGAAAATTTTGTTCTAGGACATTTTGTTTGAGCGCAATCCTCAAACTTAGGTCAAAAAAGCCATTTAAGCCTTTTCACAGTGAGATCTATGCGATATGGCCGAGAAATGTAATTTTGATGTTAACTCCCAAACCGCTGCGCAGAAGTCAACCAAACTTCACCCAATAGTGTATTGTATCACAATCTAGTAGTTACATTTGAAAATTTTGTTCTAGGACATTTTGTTTGAACGCAATCATCAAACTTAATTAAAAAAGTCATTTAAGCCTTTTCACAGTGAGATCTATGCGATATGGCCGAGAAATGTAATTTTGATGTTAACTCCCAAACCGCTGCGCAGAAGTCAACCAAACTTCACCCAATAGTGTATTGTATCACAATCTAGTAGTTACATGTGGAAATTTGGTTTTAGGACATTTGATTTGAGCGCAATCCTCAAACTTAGGTCAAAAAAGCCATTTAAGCCTTTTCACAGTGTGATCTATGCGATATGGCCGAGAAATGTAATTTTGATGTTAACTCCCAAACCGCTGCGCAGAAGTCAACCAAACTTCACCCAATAGTGTATTGTATCACAATCTAGTAGTTACATTTGAAAATTTTGTTCTAGGACATTTTGTTTGAACGCAATCATCAAACTTAATTAAAAAAGTCATTTAAGCCTTTTCACAGTGAGATCTATGCGATATGGCCGAGAAATGTAATTTTGATGTTAACTCCCAAACCGCTGCGCAGAAGTCAACCAAACTTCACCCATTAGTGTATTGTATCACAATCTAGTAGTTACATGTGGAAATTTGGTTATAGGACATTTGATTTGAGCGCAATCCTCAAACTTAGGTCAAAAAAGCCATTTAAGCCTTTTCACAGTGAGATCTATGCGATATGGCCGAGAAATGTAATTTTGATGTTAACTCCCAAACCGCTGCGCAGAAGTCAACCAAACTTCACCCAATAGTGTATTGTATCACAATCTAGTAGTTACATTTGAAAATTTTGTTCTAGGACATTTGATTTGAGCGCAATCCTCAAACTTAGGTCAAAAAAGCCATTTAAGCCTTTTCACAGTGAGATCTATGCGATATGGCCGAGAAATGTAATTTTGATGTTAACTCCCAAACCGCTGCGCAGAAGTCAACCAAACTTCACCCATTAGTGTATTGTATCACAATCTAGTAGTTACATTTGAAAATTTCGTTCTAGGACATTTGGTTTGAGCGCAATCTTTAAACTTAGGTCAAAAAAGCCATTTAAGCCTTTTCACAGTGAGATCTATGCGATATGGCCGAGAAATGTAATTTTGATGTTAACTCCCAAACCGCTGCGCAGAAGTCAACCAAACTTCACCCAATAGTGTATTGTATCACAATCTAGTAGTTACATTTGAAAATTTTGTTCTAGGACATTTTGTTTGAACGCAATCATCAAACTTAATTAAAAAAGTCATTTAAGCCTTTTCACAGTATGCGATATGGCCGAGAAATGTAATTTTGATGTTAACTCCCAAACCGCTGCGCAGAAGTCAACCAAACTTCAACCAATAGTGTATTGTATCACAATCTAGTAGTTACATTTGAAAATTTTGTTCTAGGAAATTTTGTTTGAGCGCAATCATCAAACTTAATTAAAAAAGTCATTTAAGCCTTTTCACAGTGAGATCTATGCGATATGGCCGAGAAATGTAATTTTGATGTTAACTCCCAAACCGCTACGCAGAAGTCAACCAAACTTCACCCATTAGTGTATTTTATCACAATCTAGTAGTTACATGTGGAAATTTGGTTCTAGGAAATTTGATTTGAGCGCAATCCTCAAACTTAGGTCAAAAAAGCCATTTAAGCCTTTTCACAGTGAGATCTATGCGATATGGCCGAGAAATGTAATTTTGATGTTAACTCCCAAACCGCTGCGCAGAAGTCAACCAAACTTCACCCAATAGTGTATTGTATCACAATCTAGTAGTTACATTTAAAAATTTTGTTCTAGGACATTTTGTTTGGACGCAATCATCAAACTTAATTAAAAAAGTCATTTAAGCCTTTTCACAGTGAGATCTATGCGATATGGCCGAGAAATGTAATTTTGATGTTAACTCCCAAACCGCTGCGCAGAAGTCAACCAAACTTCACCCATTAGTGTATTTTATCACAATCTAGTAGTTACATGTGGAAATTTGGTTCTAGGACATTTGATTTGAGCGCAATCCTCAAACTTAGGTCAAAAAAGCCATTTAAGCCTTTTCACAGTGAGATCTATGCGATATGGCCGAGAAATGTAATTTTGATGTTAACTCTCAAACCGCTGCGCAGAAGTCAACCAAACTTCACCCAATAGTGTATTGTATCACAATCTAGTAGTTACATTTGAAAATTTTGTTCTAGGACATTTTGTTTGAACGCAATCATCAAACTTAATTAAAAAAGTCATTTAAGCCTTTTCACAGTGAGATCTATGCGATATGGCCGAGAAATGTAATTTTGATGTTAACTCCCAAACCGCTGCGCAGAAGTCAACCAAACTTCACCCAATAGTGTATTGTATCACAATCTAGTAGTTACATTTGAAAATTTTGTTCTAGAAAATTTTGTTTGAGCGCAATCATCAAACTTAATTAAAAAAGTCATTTAAGCCTTTTCACAGTGAGATCTATGCGATATGGCCGAGAAATGTAATTTTGATGTTAACTCCCAAACCGCTGCGCAGAAGTCAACCAAACTTCACCCATTAGTGTATTTTATCACAATCTAGTAGTTACATGTGGAAATTTGGTTCTAGGACATTTGATTTGAGCGCAATCCTCAAACTTAGGTCAAAAAAGCCATTTAAGCCTTTTCACAGTGAGATCTATGCGATATGGCCGAGAAATGTAATTTTGATGTTAACTCCCAAACCGCTGCGCAGAAGTCAACCAAACTTCACCCAATAGTGTATTGTATCACAATCTAGTAGTTACATTTGAAAATTTTGTTCTAGGAAATTTTGTTTGAGCGCAATCATCAAACTTAATTAAAAAAGTCATTTAAGCCTTTTCACAGTGAGATCTATGCGATATGGCCGAGAAATGTAATTTTGATGTTAACTCCCAAACCGCTGCGCAGAAGTCAACCAAACTTCACCCATTAGTGTATTTTATTTCAATCTAGTAGTTACATGTGGAAATTTGGTTCTAGGACATTTGATTTGAGCGCAGTCCTCAAACTTAGGTCAAAAAAGCCATTTAAGCCTTTTCACAGTGAGATCTATGCGATATGGCCGAGAAATGTAATTTTGATGTTCACTCCCAAACCGCTGCGCAGAAGTCAACCAAACTTCACCCAATAGTGTATTGTATCACATTCTAGTAGTTACATTTGAAAATTTCGTTATAGGACATTTGGTTTGAGCGCAATCCTCAAACTTAGGTCAAAAAAGCCATTTAAGCCTTTTCACAGTGAGATCTATGCGATATGGCCGAGAAATGTAATTTTGATGTTAACTCCCAAGCCGCTGCGCAGAAGTCAACCAAACTTCACCCAATAGTGTATTGTATCACAATCTAGTAGTTACATTTGAAAATTTTGTTCTAGGAAATTTTGTTTGAGCGCAATCATCAAACTTAATTAAAAAAGTCATTTAAGCCTTTTCACAGTGAGATCTATGCGATATGGCCGAGAAATGTAATTTTGATGTTAACTCCCAAACCGCTGCGCAGAAGTCAACCAAACTTCACCCATTAGTGTATTTTATCACAATCTAGTAGTTACATGTGGAAATTTGGTTCTAGGACATTTGATTTGAGCGCAATCCTCAAACTTAGGTCAAAAAAGCCATTTAAGCCTTTTCACAGTGAGATCTATGCGATATGGCCGAGAAATGTAATTTTGATGTTAACTCCCAAACCGCTGCGCAGAAGTCAACCAAACTTCACCCAATAGTGTATTGTATCACATTCTAGTAGTTACATTTTAAAATTTCGTTCTAGGACATTTGGTTTGAGCGCAATCCTCAAACTTAGGTCAAAAAAGCCATTTAAGCCTTTTCACAGTGAGATCTATGCGATATGGCCGAGAAATGTAATTTTGATGTTAACTCCCAAACCGCTGCGCAGAAGTCAACCAAACTTCACCCAATAGTGTATTGTATCACAATCTAGTAGTTACATTTGAAAATTTTGTTCTAGGACATTTTGTTTGAACGCAATCATCAAACTTAATTAAAAAAGTCATTTAAGCCTTTTCACAGTGAGATCTATGCGATATGGCCGAGAAATGTAAATTTGATGTTAACTCCCAAACCGCTGCGCAGAAGTCAACCAAACTTCACCCAATAGTGTATTGTATCACAATCTAGTAGTTACATTTGAAAATTTTGTTCTAGGACATTTTGTTTGAGCGCAATCCTCAAACTTAGGTCAAAAAAGCCATTTAAGCCTTTTCACAGTGAGATCTATGCGATATGGCCGAGAAATGTAATTTTGATGTTAACTCCCAAACCGCTGCGCAGAAGTCAACCAAACTTCACCCAATAGTGTATTGTATCACAATCTAGTAGTTACATTTGAAAATTTTGTTCTAGGACATTTTGTTTGAACGCAATCATCAAACTTAATTAAAAAAGTCATTTAAGCCTTTTCACAGTGAGATCTATGCGATATGGCCGAGAAATGTAATTTTGATGTTAACTCCCAAACCGCTACGCAGAAGTCAACCAAACTTCACCCAATAGTGTATTGTATCACAATCTAGTAGTTACATTTGAAAATTTTGTTCTAGGAAATTTTGTTTGAGCGCAATCATCAAACTTAATTAAAAAAGTCATTTAAGCCTTTTCACAGTGAGATCTATGCGATATGGCCGAGAAATGTAATTTTGATGTTAACTCCCAAACCGCTGCGCAGAAGTCAACCAAACTTCACCCATTAGTGTATTTTATCACAATCTAGTAGTTACATGTGGAAATTTGGTTCTAGGACATTTGATTTGAGCGCAATCCTCAAACTTAGGTCAAAAAAGCCATTTAAGCCTTTTCACAGTGAGATCTATGCGATATGGCCGAGAAATGTAATTTTGATGTTAACTCCCAAACCGCTGCGCAGAAGTCAACCAAACTTCACCCAATAGTGTATTGTATCACAATCTAGTAGTTACATTTAAAAATTTTGTTCTAGGACATTTTGTTTGAACGCAATCATCAAACTTAATTAAAAAAGTCATTTAAGCCTTTTCACAGTGAGATCTATGCGATATGGCCGAGAAATGTAATCTTGATGTTAACTCCCAAACCGCTGCGCAGAAGTCAACCAAACTTCACCCATTAGTGTATTGTATCACAATCTAGTAGTTACATGTGGAAATTTGGTTCTAGGACATTTGATTTGAGCGCAATCCTCAAACTTAGGTCAAAAAAGCCATTTAAGCCTTTTCACAGTGAGATCTATGCGATATGGCCGAGAAATGTAATTTTGATGTTAACTCCCAAACCGCTGCGCAGAAGTCAACCAAACTTCACCCAATAGTGTATTGTATCACAATCTAGTAGTTACATTTAAAAATTTTGTTCTAGGACATTTTGTTTGAAAGCAATCATCAAACTTAATTAAAAAAGTCATTTAAGCCTTTTCACAGTGAGATCTATGCGATATGGCCGAGAAATGTAATTTTGATGTTAACTCCCAAACCGCTGCGCAGAAGTCAACCAAACTTCACCCAATAGTGTATTGTATCACAATCTAGTAGTTACATTTGAAAATTTTGGTCTAGGAAATTTTGTTTGAGCGCAATCATCAAACTTAATTAAAAAAGTCATTTAAGCCTTTTCACAGTGAGATCTATGCGATATGGCCGAGAAATGTAATTTTGATGTTAACTCCCAAACCGCTGCGCAGAAGTCAACCAAACTTAACCCATTAGTGTATTTTATCACAGTCTAGTAGTTACATGTGGAAATTTGGTTCTAGGACATTTGATTTGAGCGCAATCCTCAAACTTAGGTCAAAAAAGCCATTTAAGCTTTTTCACAGTGAGAGCTATGCGATATGGCCGAGAAATGTAATTTTGATGTTCACTCCCAAACCGCTGCGCAGAAGTCAACCAAACTTCACCCAATAGTGTATTGTATCACAATCTAGTAGTTACATTAAAAAATTTTGTTCCAGGAAATTTTGTTTGAGCGCAATCATCAAACTTAATTAAAAAAGTCATTTAAGCCTTTTCACAGTGAGATCTATGCGATATGGCCGAGAAATGTAATTTTGATGTTAACTCCCAAACCGCTGCGCAGAAGTCAACCAAACTTCACCCATTAGTGTATTTTATCACAATCTAGTAGTTACATGTGGAAATTTGGTTCTAGGACATTTGATTGGAGCGCAATCCTCAAACTTAGGTCAAAAAAGCCATTTAAGCCTTTTCACAGTGAGATCTATGCGATATGGCCGAGAAATGTAATTTTGATGTTAACTCCCAAACCGCTGCGCAGAAGTCAACCAAACTTCACCCAATAGTGTATTGTATCACATTCTAGTAGTTACATTTGAAAATTTCGTTCTAGGACATTTGGTTTGAGCGCAATCCTCAAACTTAGGTCAAAAAAGCCATTTAAGCCTTTTCACAGTGAGATCTATGCGATATGGCCGAGAAATGTAATTTTGATGTTAACTCCCAAACCGCTGCGCAGAAGTCAACCAAACTTCACCCAATAGTGTATTGTATCAGAATCTAGTAGTTACATTTGAAAATTTTGTTCTAGGAAATTTTGTTTGAGCGCAATCATCAAACTTAATTAAAAAAGTCATTTAAGCCTTTTCACAGTGAGATCTATGCGATATGGCCGAGAAATGTAATTTTGATGTTAACTCCCAAACCGCTGCGCAGAAGTCAACCAAACTTCACCCATTAGTGTATTGTATCACAATCTAGTAGTTACATTTGGAAATTTGGTTCTAGGAAATTTTGTTTGAGCGCAATCATCAAACTTAATTAAAAAAGTCATTTAAGCCTTTTCACAGTGAGATCTATGCGATATGGCCGAGAAATGTAATTTTGATGTTAACTCCCAAACCGCTGCGCAGAAGTCAACCAAACTTCACCCAATAGTGTATTGTATCACATTCTAGTAGTTACATTTGAAAATTTCGTTCTAGGACATTTGGTTTGAGCGCAATCCTCAAACTTAGGTCAAAAAAGCCATTTAAGCCTTTTCACAGTGAGATCTATGCGATATGGCCGAGAAATGTAATTTTGATGTTAACTCTCAAACCGCTGCGCAGAAGTCAACCAAACTTCACCCAATAGTGTATTGTATCACAATCTAGTAGTTACATTTGAAAATTTTGTTCTAGGACATTTTGTTTGAACGCAATCATCAAACTTAATTAAAAAAGTCATTTAAGCCTTTTCACAGTGAGATCTATGCGATATGGCCGAGAAATGTAATTTTGATGTTAACTCCCAAACCGCTGCGCAGAAGTCAACCAAACTTCACCCAATAGTGTATTGTATCACAATCTAGTAGTTACATGTGGAAATTTGGTTCTAGGACATTTGATTTGAGCGCAATCCTCAAACTTAGGTCAAAAAAGCCATTTAAGCCTTTTCACAGTGAGATCTATGCGATATGGCCGAGAAATGTAATTTTGATGTTAACTCCCAAACCGCTGCGCAGAAGTCAACCAAACTTCACCCAATAGTGTATTGTATCACAATCTAGTAGTTACATTTAAAAATTTTGTTCTAGGACATTTTGTTTGAACGCAATCATCAAACTTAATTAAAAAAGTCATTTAAGCCTTTTCACAGTGAGATCTATGCGATATGGCCGAGAAATGTAATTTTGATGTTAACTCCCAAACCGCTGCGCAGAAGTCAACCAAACTTCACCCATTAGTGTATTGTATCACAATCTAGTAGTTACATGTGGAAATTTGGTTCTAGGACATTTGATTTGAGCGCAATCCTCAAACTTAGGTCAAAAAAGCCATTTAAGCCTTTTCACAGTGAGATCTATGCGATATGGCCGAGAAATGTAATTTTGATGTTAACTCCCAAACCGCTGCGCAGAAGTCAACCAAACTTCACCCAATAGTGTATTGTATCACAATCTAGTAGTTACATTTGAAAATTTTGTTCCAGGAAATTTTGTTTGAGCGCAATCATCAAACTTAATTAAAAAAGTCATTTAAGCCTTTTCACAGTGAGATCTATGCGATATGGCCGAGAAATGTAATTTTGATGTTAACTCCCAAACCGCTGCGCAGAAGTCAACCAAACTTCACCCATTAGTGTATTTTATCACAATCTAGTAGTTACATGTGGAAATTTGGTTCTAGGACATTTGATTTGAGCGCAATCCTCAAACTTAGGTCAAAAAAGCCATTTAAGCCTTTTCACAGTGAGATCTATGCGATATGGCCGAGAAATGTAATTTTGATGTTAACTCCCAAACCGCTGCGCAGAAGTCAACCAAACTTCACCCAATAGTGTATTGTATCACATTCTAGTAGTTACATTTGAAAATTTCGTTCTAGGACATTTGGTTTGAGCGCAATCCTCAAACTTAGGTCAAAAAAGCCATTTAAGCCTTTTCACAGTGAGATCTATGCGATATGGCCGAGAAATGTAATTTTGATGTTAACTCCCAAACCGCTGCGCAGAAGTCAACCAAACTTCACCCAATAGTGTATTGTATCAGAATCTAGTAGTTACATTTGAAAATTTTGTTCTAGGAAATTTTGTTTGAGCGCAATCATCAAACTTAATTAAAAAAGTCATTTAAGCCTTTTCACAGTGAGATCTATGCGATATGGCCGAGAAATGTAATTTTGATGTTAACTCCCAAACCGCTGCGCAGAAGTCAACCAAACTTCACCCATTAGTGTATTGTATCACAATCTAGTAGTTACATTTGGAAATTTGGTTCTAGGAAATTTTGTTTGAGCGCAATCATCAAACTTAATTAAAAAAGTCATTTAAGCCTTTTCACAGTGAGATCTATGCGATATGGCCGAGAAATGTAATTTTGATGTTAACTCCCAAACCGCTGCGCAGAAGTCAACCAAACTTCACCCAATAGTGTATTGTATCACATTCTAGTAGTTACATTTGAAAATTTCGTTCTAGGACATTTGGTTTGAGCGCAATCCTCAAACTTAGGTCAAAAAAGCCATTTAAGCCTTTTCACAGTGAGATCTATGCGATATGGCCGAGAAATGTAATTTTGATGTTAACTCTCAAACCGCTGCGCAGAAGTCAACCAAACTTCACCCAATAGTGTATTGTATCACAATCTAGTAGTTACATTTGAAAATTTTGTTCTAGGACATTTTGTTTGAACGCAATCATCAAACTTAATTAAAAAAGTCATTTAAGCCTTTTCACAGTGAGATCTATGCGATATGGCCGAGAAATGTAATTTTGATGTTAACTCCCAAACCGCTGCGCAGAAGTCAACCAAACTTCACCCAATAGTGTATTGTATCACAATCTAGTAGTTACATTTAAAAATTTGGTTCTAGGACATTTTGTTTGAACGCAATCATCAAACTTAATTAAAAAAGTCATTTAAGCCTTTTCACAGTGAGATCTATGCGATATGGCCGAGAAATGTAATCTTGATGTTAACTCCCAAACCGCTGCGCAGAAGTCAACCAAACTTCACCCATTAGTGTATTGTATCACAATCTAGTAGTTACATGTGGAAATTTGGTTCTAGGACATTTGATTTGAGCGCAATCCTCAAACTTAGGTCAAAAAAGCCATTTAAGCCTTTTCACAGTGAGATCTATGCGATATGGCCGAGAAATGTAATTTTGATGTTAACTCCCAAACCGCTGCGCAGAAGTCAACCAAACTTCACCCAATAGTGTATTGTATCACAATCTAGTAGTTACATTTAAAAATTTTGTTCTAGGACATTTTGTTTGAAAGCAATCATCAAACTTAATTAAAAAAGTCATTTAAGCCTTTTCACAGTGAGATCTATGCGATATGGCCGAGAAATGTAATTTTGATGTTAACTCCCAAACCGCTGCGCAGAAGTCAACCAAACTTCACCCAATAGTGTATTGTATCACAATCTAGTAGTTACATTTGAAAATTTTGTTCTAGGAAATTTTGTTTGAGCGCAATCATCAAACTTAATTAAAAAAGTCATTTAAGCCTTTTCACAGTGAGATCTATGCGATATGGCCGAGAAATGTAATTTTGATGTTAACTCCCAAACCGCTGCGCAGAAGTCAACCAAACTTAACCCATTAGTGTATTTTATCACAGTCTAGTAGTTACATGTGGAAATTTGGTTCTAGGACATTTGATTTGAGCGCAATCCTCAAACTTAGGTCAAAAAAGCCATTTAAGCTTTTTCACAGTGAGAGCTATGCGATATGGCCGAGAAATGTAATTTTGATGTTCACTCCCAAACCGCTGCGCAGAAGTCAACCAAACTTCACCCAATAGTGTATTGTATCACAATCTAGTAGTTACATTAAAAAATTTTGTTCCAGGAAATTTTGTTTGAGCGCAATCATCAAACTTAATTAAAAAAGTCATTTAAGCCTTTTCACAGTGAGATCTATGCGATATGGCCGAGAAATGTAATTTTGATGTTAACTCCCAAACCGCTGCGCAGAAGTCAACCAAACTTCACCCATTAGTGTATTTTATCACAATCTAGTAGTTACATGTGGAAATTTGGTTCTAGGACATTTGATTGGAGCGCAATCCTCAAACTTAGGTCAAAAAAGCCATTTAAGCCTTTTCACAGTGAGATCTATGCGATATGGCCGAGAAATGTAATTTTGATGTTAACTCCCAAACCGCTGCGCAGAAGTCAACCAAACTTCACCCAATAGTGTATTGTATCACATTCTAGTAGTTACATTTGAAAATTTCGTTCTAGGACATTTGGTTTGAGCGCAATCCTCAAACTTAGGTCAAAAAAGCCATTTAAGCCTTTTCACAGTGAGATCTATGCGATATGGCCGAGAAATGTAATTTTGATGTTAACTCCCAAACCGCTGCGCAGAAGTCAACCAAACTTCACCCAATAGTGTATTGTATCAGAATCTAGTAGTTACATTTGAAAATTTTGTTCTAGGAAATTTTGTTTGAGCGCAATCATCAAACTTAATTAAAAAAGTCATTTAAGCCTTTTCACAGTGAGATCTATGCGATATGGCCGAGAAATGTAATTTTGATGTTAACTCCCAAACCGCTGCGCAGAAGTCAACCAAACTTCACCCATTAGTGTATTGTATCACAATCTAGTAGTTACATTTGGAAATTTGGTTCTAGGAAATTTTGTTTGAGCGCAATCATCAAACTTAATTAAAAAAGTCATTTAAGCCTTTTCACAGTGAGATCTATGCGATATGGCCGAGAAATGTAATTTTGATGTTAACTCCCAAACCGCTGCGCAGAAGTCAACCAAACTTCACCCAATAGTGTATTGTATCACATTCTAGTAGTTACATTTGAAAATTTCGTTCTAGGACATTTGGTTTGAGCGCAATCCTCAAACTTAGGTCAAAAAAGCCATTTAAGCCTTTTCACAGTGAGATCTATGCGATATGGCCGAGAAATGTAATTTTGATGTTAACTCTCAAACCGCTGCGCAGAAGTCAACCAAACTTCACCCAATAGTGTATTGTATCACAATCTAGTAGTTACATTTGAAAATTTTGTTCTAGGACATTTTGTTTGAACGCAATCATCAAACTTAATTAAAAAAGTCATTTAAGCCTTTTCACAGTGAGATCTATGCGATATGGCCGAGAAATGTAATTTTGATGTTAACTCCCAAACCGCTGCGCAGAAGTCAACCAAACTTCACCCAATAGTGTATTGTATCACAATCTAGTAGTTACATGTGGAAATTTGGTTCTAGGACATTTGATTTGAGCGCAATCCTCAAACTTAGGTCAAAAAAGCCATTTAAGCCTTTTCACAGTGAGATCTATGCGATATGGCCGAGAAATGTAATTTTGATGTTAACTCCCAAACCGCTGCGCAGAAGTCAACCAAACTTCACCCAATAGTGTATTGTATCACAATCTAGTAGTTACATTTAAAAATTTTGTTCTAGGACATTTTGTTTGAACGCAATCATCAAACTTAATTAAAAAAGTCATTTAAGCCTTTTCACAGTGAGATCTATGCGATATGGCCGAGAAATGTAATTTTGATGTTAACTCCCAAACCGCTGCGCAGAAGTCAACCAAACTTCACCCATTAGTGTATTGTATCACAATCTAGTAGTTACATGTGGAAATTTGGTTCTAGGACATTTGATTTGAGCGCAATCCTCAAACTTAGGTCAAAAAAGCCATTTAAGCCTTTTCACAGTGAGATCTATGCGATATGGCCGAGAAATGTAATTTTGATGTTAACTCCCAAACCGCTGCGCAGAAGTCAACCAAACTTCACCCAATAGTGTATTGTATCACAATCTAGTAGTTACATTTGAAAATTTTGTTCCAGGAAATTTTGTTTGAGCGCAATCATCAAACTTAATTAAAAAAGTCATTTAAGCCTTTTCACAGTGAGATCTATGCGATATGGCCGAGAAATGTAATTTTGATGTTAACTCCCAAACCGCTGCGCAGAAGTCAACCAAACTTCACCCATTAGTGTATTTTATCACAATCTAGTAGTTACATGTGGAAATTTGGTTCTAGGACATTTGATTTGAGCGCAATCCTCAAACTTAGGTCAAAAAAGCCATTTAAGCCTTTTCACAGTGAGATCTATGCGATATGGCCGAGAAATGTAATTTTGATGTTAACTCCCAAACCGCTGCGCAGAAGTCAACCAAACTTCACCCAATAGTGTATTGTATCACATTCTAGTAGTTACATTTGAAAATTTCGTTCTAGGACATTTGGTTTGAGCGCAATCCTCAAACTTAGGTCAAAAAAGCCATTTAAGCCTTTTCACAGTGAGATCTATGCGATATGGCCGAGAAATGTAATTTTGATGTTAACTCCCAAACCGCTGCGCAGAAGTCAACCAAACTTCACCCAATAGTGTATTGTATCAGAATCTAGTAGTTACATTTGAAAATTTTGTTCTAGGAAATTTTGTTTGAGCGCAATCATCAAACTTAATTAAAAAAGTCATTTAAGCCTTTTCACAGTGAGATCTATGCGATATGGCCGAGAAATGTAATTTTGATGTTAACTCCCAAACCGCTGCGCAGAAGTCAACCAAACTTCACCCATTAGTGTATTGTATCACAATCTAGTAGTTACATTTGGAAATTTGGTTCTAGGAAATTTTGTTTGAGCGCAATCATCAAACTTAATTAAAAAAGTCATTTAAGCCTTTTCACAGTGAGATCTATGCGATATGGCCGAGAAATGTAATTTTGATGTTAACTCCCAAACCGCTGCGCAGAAGTCAACCAAACTTCACCCAATAGTGTATTGTATCACATTCTAGTAGTTACATTTGAAAATTTCGTTCTAGGACATTTGGTTTGAGCGCAATCCTCAAACTTAGGTCAAAAAAGCCATTTAAGCCTTTTCACAGTGAGATCTATGCGATATGGCCGAGAAATGTAATTTTGATGTTAACTCTCAAACCGCTGCGCAGAAGTCAACCAAACTTCACCCAATAGTGTATTGTATCACAATCTAGTAGTTACATTTGAAAATTTTGTTCTAGGACATTTTGTTTGAACGCAATCATCAAACTTAATTAAAAAAGTCATTTAAGCCTTTTCACAGTGAGATCTATGCGATATGGCCGAGAAATGTAATTTTGATGTTAACTCCCAAACCGCTGCGCAGAAGTCAACCAAACTTCACCCAATAGTGTATTGTATCACATTCTAGTAGTTACATGTGGAAATTTGGTTCTAGGACATTTGATTTGAGCGCAATCCTCAAACTTAGGTCAAAAAAGCCATTTAAGCCTTTTCACAGTGAGATCTATGCGATATGGCCGAGAAATGTAATTTTGATGTTAACTCCCAAACCGCTGCGCAGAAGTCAACCAAACTTCACCCAATAGTGTATTGTATCACATTCTAGTAGTTACATTTGAAAATTTCGTTCTAGGACATTTGGTTTGAGCGCAATCCTCAAACTTAGGTCAAAAAAGCCATTTAAGCCTTTTCACAGTGAGATCTATGCGATATGGCCGAGAAATGTAATTTTGATGTTAACTCCCAAACCGCTGCGCAGAAGTCAACCAAACTTCACCCAATAGTGTATTGTATCAGAATCTAGTAGTTACATTTGAAAATTTTGTTCTAGGAAATTTTGTTTGAGCGCAATCATCAAACTTAATTAAAAAAGTCATTTAAGCCTTTTCACAGTGAGATCTATGCGATATGGCCGAGAAATGTAATTTTGATGTTAACTCCCAAACCGCTGCGCAGAAGTCAACCAAACTTCACCCATTAGTGTATTGTATCACAATCTAGTAGTTACATTTGGAAATTTGGTTCTAGGAAATTTTGTTTGAGCGCAATCATCAAACTTAATTAAAAAAGTCATTTAAGCCTTTTCACAGTGAGATCTATGCGATATGGCCGAGAAATGTAATTTTGATGTTAACTCCCAAACCGCTGCGCAGAAGTCAACCAAACTTCACCCAATAGTGTATTGTATCACATTCTAGTAGTTACATTTGAAAATTTCGTTCTAGGACATTTGGTTTGAGCGCAATCCTCAAACTTAGGTCAAAAAAGCCATTTAAGCCTTTTCACAGTGAGATCTATGCGATATGGCCGAGAAATGTAATTTTGATGTTAACTCTCAAACCGCTGCGCAGAAGTCAACCAAACTTCACCCAATAGTGTATTGTATCACAATCTAGTAGTTACATTTGAAAATTTTGTTCTAGGACATTTTGTTTGAACGCAATCATCAAACTTAATTAAAAAAGTCATTTAAGCCTTTTCACAGTGAGATCTATGCGATATGGCCGAGAAATGTAATTTTGATGTTAACTCCCAAACCGCTGCGCAGAAGTCAACCAAACTTCACCCAATAGTGTATTGTATCACAATCTAGTAGTTACATGTGGAAATTTGGTTCTAGGACATTTGATTTGAGCGCAATCCTCAAACTTAGGTCAAAAAAGCCATTTAAGCCTTTTCACAGTGAGATCTATGCGATATGGCCGAGAAATGTAATTTTGATGTTAACTCCCAAACCGCTGCGCAGAAGTCAACCAAACTTCACCCAATAGTGTATTGTATCACAATCTAGTAGTTACATTTAAAAATTTTGTTCTAGGACATTTTGTTTGAACGCAATCATCAAACTTAATTAAAAAAGTCATTTAAGCCTTTTCACAGTGAGATCTATGCGATATGGCCGAGAAATGTAATTTTGATGTTAACTCCCAAACCGCTGCGCAGAAGTCAACCAAACTTCACCCATTAGTGTATTGTATCACAATCTAGTAGTTACATGTGGAAATTTGGTTCTAGGACATTTGATTTGAGCGCAATCCTCAAACTTAGGTCAAAAAAGCCATTTAAGCCTTTTCACAGTGAGATCTATGCGATATGGCCGAGAAATGTAATTTTGATGTTAACTCCCAAACCGCTGCGCAGAAGTCAACCAAACTTCACCCAATAGTGTATTGTATCACAATCTAGTAGTTACATTTAAAAATTTTGTTCTAGGACATTTTGTTTGAACGCAATCATCAAACTTAATTAAAAAAGTCATTTAAGCCTTTTCACAGTGAGATCTATGCGATATGGCCGAGAAATGTAATTTTGATGTTAACTCCCAAACCGCTGCGCAGAAGTCAACCAAACTTCACCCAATAGTGTATTGTATCACAATCTAGTAGTTACATTTGAAAATTTTGTTCTAGGAAATTTTGTTTGAGCGCAATCATCAAACTTAATTAAAAAAGTCATTTAAGCCTTTTCACAGTGAGATCTATGCGATATGGCCGAGAAATGTAATTTTGATGTTAACTCCCAAACCGCTGCGCAGAAGTCAACCAAACTTCACCCATTAGTGTATTTTATCACAGTCTAGTAGTTACATGTGGAAATTTGGTTCTAGGACATTTGATTTGAGCGCAATCATCAAACTTAGGTCAAAAAAGCCATTTAAGCCTTTTCACAGTGAGATCTATGCGATATGGCCGAGAAATGTAATTTTGATGTTCACTCCCAAACCGCTGCGCAGAAGTCAACCAAACTTCACCCAATAGTGTATTGTATCACAATCTAGTAGTTACATTTGAAAATTTTGTTCCAGGAAATTTTGTTTGAGCGCAATCATCAAACTTAATTAAAAAAGTCATTTAAGCCTTTTCACAGTGAGATCTATGCGATATGGCCGAGAAATGTAATTTTGATGTTAACTCCCAAACCGCTGCGCAGAAGTCAACCAAACTTCACCCATTAGTGTATTTTATCACAATCTAGTAGTTACATGTGGAAATTTGGTTCTAGGACATTTGATTTGAGCGCAATCCTCAAACTTAGGTCAAAAAAGCCATTTAAGCCTTTTCACAGTGAGATCTATGCGATATGGCCGAGAAATGTAATTTTGATGTTAACTCCCAAACCGCTGCGCAGAAGTCAACCAAACTTCACCCAATAGTGTATTGTATCACATTCTAGTAGTTACATTTGAAAATTTCGTTCTAGGACATTTGGTTTGAGCGCAATCCTCAAACTTAGGTCAAAAAAGCCATTTAAGCCTTTTCACAGTGAGATCTATGCGATATGGCCGAGAAATGTAATTTTGATGTTAACTCCCAAACCGCTGCGCAGAAGTCAACCAAACTTCACCCAATAGTGTATTGTATCACAATCTAGTAGTTACATTTGAAAATTTTGTTCTAGGAAATTTTGTTTGAGCGCAATCATCAAACTTAATTAAAAAAGTCATTTAAGCCTTTTCACAGTGAGATCTATGCGATATGGCCGAGAAATGTAATTTTGATGTTAACTCCCAAACCGCTGCGCAGAAGTCAACCAAACTTCACCCATTAGTGTATTGTATCACAATCTAGTAGTTACATTTGGAAATTTGGTTCTAGGAAATTTTGTTTGAGCGCAATCATCAAACTTAATTAAAAAAGTCATTTAAGCCTTTTCACAGTGAGATCTATGCGATATGGCCGAGAAATGTAATTTTGATGTCAACTCCCAAACCGCTGCGCAGAAGTCAACCAAACTTCACCCAATAGTGTATTGTATCACATTCTAGTAGTTACATTTGAAAATTTCGTTCTAGGACATTTGGTTTGAGCGCAATCCTCAAACTTAGGTCAAAAAAGCCATTTAAGCCTTTTCACAGTGAGATCTATGCGATATGGCCGAGAAATGTAATTTTGATGTTAACTCTCAAACCGCTGCGCAGAAGTCAACCAAACTTCACCCAATAGTGTATTGTATCACAATCTAGTAGTTACATTTGAAAATTTTGTTCTAGGACATTTTGTTTGAACGCAATCATCAAACTTAATTAAAAAAGTCATTTAAGCCTTTTCACAGTGAGATCTATGCGATATGGCCGAGAAATGTAATTTTGATGTTAACTCCCAAACCGCTGCGCAGAAGTCAACCAAACTTCACCCAATAGTGTATTGTATCACAATCTAGTAGTTACATTTGAAAATTTTGTTCTAGAAAATTTTGTTTGAGCGCAATCATAAAACTTAATTAAAAAAGTCATTTAAGCCTTTTCACAGTGAGATCTATGCGATATGGCCGAGAAATGTAATTTTGATGTTAACTCCCAAACCGCTGCGCAGAAGTCAACCAAACTTCACCCATTAGTGTATTTTATCACAATCTAGTAGTTACATGTGGAAATTTGGTTCTAGGACATTTGATTTGAGCGCAATCCTCAAACTTAGGTCAAAAAAGTCATTTAAGCCTTTTCACAGTGAGATCTATGCGATATGGCCGAGAAATGTAATTTTGATGTTAACTCCCAAACCGCTGCGCAGAAGTCAACCAAACTTCACCCAATAGTGTATTGTATCACAATCTAGTAGTTACATTTAAAAATTTTGTTCTAGGACATTTTGTTTGAACGCAATCATCAAACTTAATTAAAAAAGTCATTTAAGCCTTTTCACAGTGAGATCTATGCGATATGGCCGAGAAATGTAATTTTGATGTTAACTCCCAAACCGCTGCGCAGAAGTCAACCAAACTTCACCCATTAGTGTATTGTATCACAATCTAGTAGTTACATGTGGAAATTTGGTTATAGGACATTTGATTTGAGCGCAATCCTCAAACTTAGGTCAAAAAAGCCATTTAAGCCTTTTCACAGTGAGATCTATGCGATATGGCCGAGAAATGTAATTTTGATGTTAACTCCCAAACCGCTGCACAGAAGTCAACCAAACTTCACCCAATAGTGTATTGTATCACAATCTAGTAGTTACATTTGAAAATTTTGTTCTAGGAAATTTTGTTTGAGCGCAATCATCAAACTTAATTAAAAAAGTCATTTAAGCCTTTTCACAGTGAGATCTATGCGATATGGCCGAGAAATGTAATTTTGATGTTAACTCCCAAACCGCTGCGCAGAAGTCAACCAAACTTCACCCAATAGTGTATTGTATCACAATCTAGTAGTTACATTTGAAAATTTTGTTCTAGGACATTTTGTTTGAGCGCAATCCTCAAACTTAGGTCAAAAAAGCCATTTAAGCCTTTTCACAGTGAGATCTATGCGATATGGCCGAGAAATGTAATTTTGATGTTAACTCCCAAACCGCTGCGCAGAAGTCAACCAAACTTCACCCAATAGTGTATTGTATCACAATCTAGTAGTTACATTTGAAAATTTTGTTCTAGGAAATTTTGTTTGAGCGATATCATCAAACTTAATTAAAAAAGTCATTTAAGCCTTTTCACAGTGAGATCTATGCGATATGGCCGAGAAATGTAATTTTGATGTTAACTCCCAAACCGCTGCGCAGAAGTCAACCAAACTTCACCCATTAGTGTATTGTATCATAATCTAGTAATTACATGTGGAAATTTGGTTCTAGGACATTTGATTTGAGCGCAATCCTCAAACTTAGGTCAAAAAAGCCATTTAAGCCTTTTCAAAGTGAGATCTATGCGATATGGCCGAGAAATGTAATTTTGATGTTAACTCCCAAACCGCTGCGCAGAAGTCAACCAAACTTCACCCAATAGTGTATTGTATCACAATCTAGTAGTTACATTTAAAAATTTTGTTCTAGGACATTTTGTTTGAACGCAATCATCAAACTTAATTAAAAAAGTCATTTAAGCCTTTTCACAGTGAGATCTATGCGATATGGCCGAGAAATGTAATTTTGATGTTAACTCCCAAACCGCTGCGCAGAAGTCAACCAAACTTCACCCAATAGTGTATTGTATCACAATCTAGTAGTTACATTTGAAAATTTTGTTCTAGGAAATTTTGTTTGAGCGCAATCATCAAACTTAATTAAAAAAGTCATTTAAGCCTTTTCACAGTGAGATCTATGCGATATGGCCGAGAAATGTAATTTTGATGTTAACTCCCAAACCGCTGCGCAGAAGTCAACCAAACTTCACCCATTAGTGTATTTTATCACAGTCTAGTAGTTACATGTGGAAATTTGGTTCTAGGACATTTGATTTGAGCGCAATCATCAAACTTAGGTCAAAAAAGCCATTTAAGCCTTTTCACAGTGAGATCTATGCGATATGGCCGAGAAATGTAATTTTGATGTTCACTCCCAAACCGCTGCGCAGAAGTCAACCAAACTTCACCCAATAGTGTATTGTATCACAATCTAGTAGTTACATTTGAAAATTTTGTTCCAGGAAATTTTGTTTGAGCGCAATCATCAAACTTAATTAAAAAAGTCATTTAAGCCTTTTCACAGTGAGATCTATGCGATATGGCCGAGAAATGTAATTTTGATGTTAACTCCCAAACCGCTGCGCAGAAGTCAACCAAACTTCACCCATTAGTGTATTTTATCACAATCTAGTAGTTACATGTGGAAATTTGGTTCTAGGACATTTGATTTGAGCGCAATCCTCAAACTTAGGTCAAAAAAGCCATTTAAGCCTTTTCACAGTGAGATCTATGCGATATGGCCGAGAAATGTAATTTTGATGTTAACTCCCAAACCGCTGCGCAGAAGTCAACCAAACTTCACCCAATAGTGTATTGTATCACATTCTAGTAGTTACATTTGAAAATTTCGTTCTAGGACATTTGGTTTGAGCGCAATCCTCAAACTTAGGTCAAAAAAGCCATTTAAGCCTTTTCACAGTGAGATCTATGCGATATGGCCGAGAAATGTAATTTTGATGTTAACTCCCAAACCGCTGCGCAGAAGTCAACCAAACTTCACCCAATAGTGTATTGTATCACAATCTAGTAGTTACATTTGAAAATTTTGTTCTAGGAAATTTTGTTTGAGCGCAATCATCAAACTTAATTAAAAAAGTCATTTAAGCCTTTTCACAGTGAGATCTATGCGATATGGCCGAGAAATGTAATTTTGATGTTAACTCCCAAACCGCTGCGCAGAAGTCAACCAAACTTCACCCATTAGTGTATTGTATCACAATCTAGTAGTTACATTTGGAAATTTGGTTCTAGGAAATTTTGTTTGAGCGCAATCATCAAACTTAATTAAAAAAGTCATTTAAGCCTTTTCACAGTGAGATCTATGCGATATGGCCGAGAAATGTAATTTTGATGTCAACTCCCAAACCGCTGCGCAGAAGTCAACCAAACTTCACCCAATAGTGTATTGTATCACATTCTAGTAGTTACATTTGAAAATTTCGTTCTAGGACATTTGGTTTGAGCGCAATCCTCAAACTTAGGTCAAAAAAGCCATTTAAGCCTTTTCACAGTGAGATCTATGCGATATGGCCGAGAAATGTAATTTTGATGTTAACTCTCAAACCGCTGCGCAGAAGTCAACCAAACTTCACCCAATAGTGTATTGTATCACAATCTAGTAGTTACATTTGAAAATTTTGTTCTAGGACATTTTGTTTGAACGCAATCATCAAACTTAATTAAAAAAGTCATTTAAGCCTTTTCACAGTGAGATCTATGCGATATGGCCGAGAAATGTAATTTTGATGTTAACTCCCAAACCGCTGCGCAGAAGTCAACCAAACTTCACCCAATAGTGTATTGTATCACAATCTAGTAGTTACATTTGAAAATTTTGTTCTAGAAAATTTTGTTTGAGCGCAATCATCAAACTTAATTAAAAAAGTCATTTAAGCCTTTTCACAGTGAGATCTATGCGATATGGCCGAGAAATGTAATTTTGATGTTAACTCCCAAACCGCTGCGCAGAAGTCAACCAAACTTCACCCATTAGTGTATTTTATCACAATCTAGTA
This sequence comes from Corythoichthys intestinalis, assembly GCF_030265065.1. NCBI lineage: Eukaryota > Metazoa > Chordata > Actinopteri > Syngnathiformes > Syngnathidae > Corythoichthys > Corythoichthys intestinalis. The sequence continues at coordinate 63,761,133 of NC_080399.1, read as the reverse complement.
GTTACATGTGGAAATTTGGTTCTAGGACATTTGATTTGAGCGCAATCCTCAAACTTAGGTCAAAAAAGCCATTTAAGCCTTTTCACAGTGAGATCTATGCGATATGGCCGAGAAATGTAATTTTGATGTTAACTCCCAAACCGCTGCGCAGAAGTCAACCAAACTTCACCCAATAGTGTATTGTATCACAATCTAGTAGTTACATTTAAAAATTTTGTTCTAGGACATTTTGTTTGAACGCAATCATCAAACTTAATTAAAAAAGTCATTTAAGCCTTTTCACAGTGAGATCTATGCGATATGGCCGAGAAATGTAATTTTGATGTTAACTCCCAAACCGCTGCGCAGAAGTCAACCAAACTTCACCCATTAGTGTATTGTATCACAATCTAGTAGTTACATGTGGAAATTTGGTTATAGGACATTTGATTTGAGCGCAATCCTCAAACTTAGGTCAAAAAAGCCATTTAAGCCTTTTCACAGTGAGATCTATGCGATATGGCCGAGAAATGTAATTTTGATGTTAACTCCCAAACCGCTGCACAGAAGTCAACCAAACTTCACCCAATAGTGTATTGTATCACAATCTAGTAGTTACATTTGAAAATTTTGTTCTAGGAAATTTTGTTTGAGCGCAATCATCAAACTTAATTAAAAAAGTCATTTAAGCCTTTTCACAGTGAGATCTATGCGATATGGCCGAGAAATGTAATTTTGATGTTAACTCCCAAACCGCTGCGCAGAAGTCAACCAAACTTCACCCATTAGTGTATTTTATCACAATCTAGTAGTTACATGTGGAAATTTGGTTCTAGGACATTTGATTTGAGCGCAATCCTCAAACTTAGGTCAAAAAAGCCATTTAAGCCTTTTCACAGTGAGATCTATGCGATATGGCCGAGAAATGTAATTTTGATGTTAACTCCCAAACCGCTGCGCAGAAGTCAACCAAACTTCACCCAATAGTGTATTGTATCACATTCTAGTAGTTACATTTGAAAATTTCGTTCTAGGACATTTGGTTTGAGCGCAATCCTCAAACTTAGGTCAAAAAAGCCATTTAAGCCTTTTCACAGTGAGATCTATGCGATATGGCCGAGAAATGTAATTTTGATGTTAACTCCCAAACCGCTGCGCAGAAGTCAACCAAACTTCACCCAATAGTGTATTGTATCACAATCTAGTAGTTACATTTGAAAATTTTGTTCTAGGACATTTTGTTTGAACGCAATCATCAAACTTAATTAAAAAAGTCATTTAAGCCTTTTCACAGTGAGATCTATGCGATATGGCCGAGAAATGTAATTTTGATGTTAACTCCCAAACCGCTGCGCAGAAGTCAACCAAACTTCACCCAATAGTGTATTGTATCACAATCTAGTAGTTACATTTGAAAATTTTGTTCTAGGACATTTTGTTTGAACGCAATCATCAAACTTAATTAAAAAAGTCATTTAAGCCTTTTCACAGTGAGATCTATGCGATATGGCCGAGAAATGTAATTTTGATGTTAACTCCCAAACCGCTGGGCAGAAGTCAACCAAACTTCACCCAATAGTGTATTGTATCACAATCTAGTAGTTACATTTGAAAATTTTGTTCTAGGACATTTTGTTTGAGCGCAATCCTCAAACTTAGGTCAAAAAAGCCATTTAAGCCTTTTCACTGTGAGATCTATGCGATATGGCCGAGAAATGTAATTTTGATGTTAACTCCCAAACCGCTGCGCAGAAGTCAACCAAACTTCACCCAATAGTGTATTGTATCACAATCTAGTAGTTACATTTGAAAATTTTGTTCTAGGAAATTTTGTTTGAGCGATATCATCAAACTTAATTAAAAAAGTCATTTAAGCCTTTTCACAGTGAGATCTATGCGATATGGCCGAGAAATGTAATTTTGATGTTAACTCCCAAACCGCTGCGCAGAAGTCAACCAAACTTCACCCATTAGTGTATTGTATCATAATCTAGTAATTACATGTGGAAATTTGGTTCTAGGACATTTGATTTGAGCGCAATCCTCAAACTTAGGTCAAAAAAGCCATTTAAGCCTTTTCACAGTGAGATCTATGCGATATGGCCGAGAAATGTAATTTTGATGTTAACTCCCAAACCGCTGCGCAGAAGTCAACCAAACTTCACCCAATAGTGTATTGTATCACAATCTAGTAGTTACATTTAAAAATTTTGTTCTAGGACATTTTGTTTGAACGCAATCATCAAACTTAATTAAAAAAGTCATTTAAGCCTTTTCACAGTGAGATCTATGCGATATGGCCGAGAAATGTAATTTTGATGTTAACTCCCAAACCGCTGCGCAGAAGTCAACCAAACTTCACCCATTAGTGTATTGTATCACAATCTAGTAGTTACATGTGGAAATTTGGTTATAGGACATTTGATTTGAGCGCAATCCTCAAACTTAGGTCAAAAAAGCCATTTAAGCCTTTTCACAGTTAGATCTATGCGATATGGCCGAGAAATGTAATTTTGATGTTAACTCCCAAACCGCTGCGCAGAAGTCAACCAAACTTCACCCATTAGTGTATTGTATCACAATCTATTAGTTACATGTGGAAATTTGGTTATAGGACATTTGATTTGAGCGCAATCCTCAAACTTAGGTCAAAAAAGCCATTTAAGCCTTTTCACAGTGAGATCTATGCGATATGGCCGAGAAATGTAATTTTGATGTTAACTCCCAAACCGCTGCGCAGAAGTCAACCAAACTTCACCCAATAGTGTATTGTATCACAATCTAGTAGTTACATTTGAAAATTTTGTTCTAGGAAATTTTGTTTAAGCGCAATCATCAAACTTAATTAAAAAAGTCATTTAAGCCTTTTCACAGTGAGATCTATGCGATATGGCCGAGAAATGTAATTTTGATGTTAACTCCCAAACCGCTGCGCAGAAGTCAACCAAACTTCACCCATTAGTGTATTTTATCACAATCTAGTAGTTACATGTGGAAATTTGGTTCTAGGACATTTGATTTGAGCGCAATCCTCAAACTTAGGTCAAAAAAGCCATTTAAGCCTTTTCACAGTGAGATCTATGCGATATGGCCGAGAAATGTAATTTTGATGTTAACTCCCAAACCGCTGCGCAGAAGTCAACCAAACTTCACCCAATAGTGTATTGTATCACATTCTAGTAGTTACATTTGAAAATTTCGTTCTAGGACATTTGGTTTGAGCGCAATCCTCAAACTTAGGTCAAAAAAGCCATTTAAGCCTTTTCACAGTGAGATCTATGCGATATGGCCGAGAAATGTAATTTTGATGTTAACTCCCAAACCGCTGCGCAGAAGTCAACCAAACTTCACCCAATAGTGTATTGTAATCACAATCTAGTAGTTACATTTGAAAATTTTGTTCTAGGACATTTTGTTTGAACGCAATCATCAAACTTAATTAAAAAAGTCATTTAAGCCTTTTCACAGTGAGATCTATGCGATATGGCCGAGAAATGTAATTTTGATGTTAACTCCCAAACCGCTGCGCAGAAGTCAACCAAACTTCACCCAATAGTGTATTGTATCACAATCTAGTAGTTACATTTGAAAATTTTGTTCTAGGACATTTTGTTTGAACGCAATCATCAAACTTAATTAAAAAAGTCATTTAAGCCTTTTCACAGTGAGATCTATGCGATATGGCCGAGAAATGTAATTTTGATGTTAACTCCCAAACCGCTGCGCAGAAGTCAACCAAACTTCACCCAATAGTGTATTGTATCACAATCTAGTAGTTACATTTAAAAATTTTGTTCTAGGACATTTTGTTTGAACGCAATCATCAAACTTAATTAAAAAAGTCATTTAAGCCTTTTCACAGTGAGATCTATGCGATATGGCCGAGAAATGTAATTTTGATGTTAACTCCCAAACCGCTGCGCAGAAGTCAACCAAACTTCACCCATTAGTGTATTGTATCACAATCTAGTAGTTACATGTGGAAATTTGGTTATAGGACATTTGATTTGAGCGCAATCCTCAAACTTAGGTCAAAAAAGCCATTTAAGCCTTTTCACAGTTAGATCTATGCGATATGGCCGAGAAATGTAATTTTGATGTTAACTCCCAAACCGCTGCGCAGAAGTCAACCAAACTTCACCCAATAGTGTATTGTATCACAATCTAGTAGTTACATTTGAAAATTTTGTTCTAGGAAATTTTGTTTGAGCGCAATCATCAAACTTAATTAAAAAAGTCATTTAAGCCTTTTCACAGTGAGATCTATGCGATATGGCCGAGAAATGTAATTTTGATGTTAACTCCCAAACCGCTGCGCAGAAGTCAACCAAACTTCACCCAATAGTGTATTGTATCACAATCTAGTAGTTACATTTGAAAATTTTGTTCTAGAAAATTTTGTTTGAGCGCAATCATCAAACTTAATTAAAAAAGTCATTTAAGCCTTTTCACAGTGAGATCTATGCGATATGGCCGAGAAATGTAATTTTGATGTTAACTCCCAAACCGCTGCGCAGAAGTCAACCAAACTTCACCCATTAGTGTATTTTATCACAATCTAGTAGTTACATGTGGAAATTTGGTTCTAGGACATTTGATTTGAGCGCAATCCTCAAACTTAGGTCAAAAAAGCCATTTAAGCCTTTTCACAGTGAGATCTATGCGATATGGCCGAGAAATGTAATTTTGATGTTAACTCCCAAACCGCTGCGCAGAAGTCAACCAAACTTCACCCAATAGTGTATTGTATCACAATCTAGTAGTTACATTTAAAAATTTTGTTCTAGGACATTTTGTTTGAACGCAATCATCAAACTTAATTAAAAAAGTCATTTAAGCCTTTTCACAGTGAGATCTATGCGATATGGCCGAGAAATGTAATTTTGATGTTAACTCCCAAACCGCTGCGCAGAAGTCAACCAAACTTCACCCATTAGTGTATTGTATCACAATCTAGTAGTTACATGTGGAAATTTGGTTCTAGGACATTTGATTTGAGCGCAATCCTCAAACTTAGGTCAAAAAAGCCATTTAAGCCTTTTCACAGTGAGATCTATGCGATATGGCCGAGAAATGTAATTTTGATGTTAACTCCCAAACCGCTGCGCAGAAGTCAACCAAACTTCACCCAATAGTGTATTGTATCACAATCTAGTAGTTACATTTGAAAATTTTGTTCTAGGAAATTTTGTTTAAGCGCAATCATCAAACTTAATTAAAAAAGTCATTTAAGCCTTTTCACAGTGAGATCTATGCGATATGGCCGAGAAATGTAATTTTGATGTTAACTCCCAAACCGCTGCGCAGAAGTCAACCAAACTTCACCCATTAGTGTATTTTATCACAATCTAGTAGTTACATGTGGAAATTTGGTTCTAGGACATTTGATTTGAGCGCAATCCTCAAACTTAGGTCAAAAAAGCCATTTAAGCCTTTTCACAGTGAGATCTATGCGATATGGCCGAGAAATGTAATTTTGATGTTAACTCCCAAACCGCTGCGCAGAAGTCAACCAAACTTCACCCAATAGTGTATTGTATCACATTCTAGTAGTTACATTTGAAAATTTCGTTCTAGGACATTTGGTTTGAGCGCAATCCTCAAACTTAGGTCAAAAAAGCCATTTAAGCCTTTTCACAGTGAGATCTATGCGATATGGCCGAGAAATGTAATTTTGATGTTAACTCCCAAACCGCTGCGCAGAAGTCAACCAAACTTCACCCAATAGTGTATTGTAATCACAATCTAGTAGTTACATTTGAAAATTTTGTTCTAGGACATTTTGTTTGAACGCAATCATCAAACTTAATTAAAAAAGTCATTTAAGCCTTTTCACAGTGAGATCTATGCGATATGGCCGAGAAATGTAATTTTGATGTTAACTCCCAAACCGCTGCGCAGAAGTCAACCAAACTTCACCCAATAGTGTATTGTATCACAATCTAGTAGTTACATTTGAAAATTTTGTTCTAGGACATTTTGTTTGAACGCAATCATCAAACTTAATTAAAAAAGTCATTTAAGCCTTTTCACAGTGAGATCTATGCGATATGGCCGAGAAATGTAATTTTGATGTTAACTCCCAAACCGCTGCGCAGAAGTCAACCAAACTTCACCCAATAGTGTATTGTATCACAATCTAGTAGTTACATTTGAAAATTTTGTTCTAGGACATTTTGTTTGAGCGCAATCCTCAAACTTAGGTCAAAAAAGCCATTTAAGCCTTTTCACAGTGAGATCTATGCGATATGGCCGAGAAATGTAATTTTGATGTTAACTCCCAAACCGCTGCGCAGAAGTCAACCAAACTTCACCCAATAGTGTATTGTATCACAATCTAGTAGTTACATTTGAAAATTTTGTTCTAGGAAATTTTGTTTGAGCGCAATCATCAAACTTAATTAAAAAAGTCATTTAAGCCTTTTCACAGTGAGATCTATGCGATATGGCCGAGAAATGTAATTTTGATGTTAACTCCCAAACCGCTGCGCAGAAGTCAACCAAACTTCACCCAATAGTGTATTGTATCACAATCTAGTAGTTACATTTGAAAATTTTGTTCTAGGACATTTTGTTTGAACGCAATCATCAAACTTAATTAAAAAAGTCATTTAAGCCTTTTCACAGTGAGATCTATGCGATATGGCCGAGAAATGTAATTTTGATGTTAACTCCCAAACCGCTGCGCAGAAGTCAACCAAACTTCACCCAATAGTGTATTGTATCACAATCTAGTAGTTACATTTGAAAATTTTGTTCTAGGAAATTTTGTTTGAGCGCAATCATCAAACTTAATTAAAAAAGTCATTTAAGCCTTTTCACAGTGAGATCTATGCGATATGGCCGAGAAATGTAATTTTGATGTTAACTCCCAAACCGCTGCGCAGAAGTCAACCAAACTTCACCCATTAGTGTATTTTATCACAATCTAGTAGTTACATGTGGAAATTTGGTTTTAGGACATTTGATTTGAGCGCAATCCTCAAACTTAGGTCAAAAAAGCCATTTAAGCCTTTTCACAGTGTGATCTATGCGATATGGCCGAGAAATGTAATTTTGATGTTAACTCCCAAACCGCTGCGCAGAAGTCAACCAAACTTCACCCAATAGTGTATTGTATCACAATCTAGTAGTTACATTTGAAAATTTTGTTCTAGGACATTTTGTTTGAACGCAATCATCAAACTTAATTAAAAAAGTCATTTAAGCCTTTTCACAGTGAGATCTATGCGATATGGCCGAGAAATGTAATTTTGATGTTAACTCCCAAACCGCTGCGCAGAAGTCAACCAAACTTCACCCATTAGTGTATTGTATCACAATCTAGTAGTTACATGTTGAAATTTGGTTATAGGACATTTGATTTGAGCGCAATCCTCAAACTTAGGTCAAAAAAGCCATTTAAGCCTTTTCACAGTGAGATCTATGCGATATGGCCGAGAAATGTAATTTTGATGTTAACTCCCAAACCGCTGCGCAGAAGTCAACCAAACTTCACCCAATAGTGTATTGTATCACAATCTAGTAGTTACATTTGAAAATTTTGTTCTAGGACATTTGATTTGAGCGCAATCCTCAAACTTAGGTCAAAAAAGCCATTTAAGCCTTTTCACAGTGAGATCTATGCGATATGGCCGAGAAATGTAATTTTGATGTTAACTCCCAAACCGCTGCGCAGAAGTCAACCAAACTTCACCCATTAGTGTATTGTATCACAATCTAGTAGTTACATTTGAAAATTTCGTTCTAGGACATTTGGTTTGAGCGCAATCTTTAAACTTAGGTCAAAAAAGCCATTTAAGCCTTTTCACAGTGAGATCTATGCGATATGGCCGAGAAATGTAATTTTGATGTTAACTCCCAAACCGCTGCGCAGAAGTCAACCAAACTTCACCCAATAGTGTATTGTATCACAATCTAGTAGTTACATTTGAAAATTTTGTTCTAGGACATTTTGTTTGAACGCAATCATCAAACTTAATTAAAAAAGTCATTTAAGCCTTTTCACAGTATGCGATATGGCCGAGAAATGTAATTTTGATGTTAACTCCCAAACCGCTGCGCAGAAGTCAACCAAACTTCAACCAATAGTGTATTGTATCACAATCTAGTAGTTACATTTGAAAATTTTGTTCTAGGAAATTTTGTTTGAGCGCAATCATCAAACTTAATTAAAAAAGTCATTTAAGCCTTTTCACAGTGAGATCTATGCGATATGGCCGAGAAATGTAATTTTGATGTTAACTCCCAAACCGCTACGCAGAAGTCAACCAAACTTCACCCATTAGTGTATTTTATCACAATCTAGTAGTTACATGTGGAAATTTGGTTCTAGGAAATTTGATTTGAGCGCAATCCTCAAACTTAGGTCAAAAAAGCCATTTAAGCCTTTTCACAGTGAGATCTATGCGATATGGCCGAGAAATGTAATTTTGATGTTAACTCCCAAACCGCTGCGCAGAAGTCAACCAAACTTCACCCAATAGTGTATTGTATCACAATCTAGTAGTTACATTTAAAAATTTTGTTCTAGGACATTTTGTTTGGACGCAATCATCAAACTTAATTAAAAAAGTCATTTAAGCCTTTTCACAGTGAGATCTATGCGATATGGCCGAGAAATGTAATTTTGATGTTAACTCCCAAACCGCTGCGCAGAAGTCAACCAAACTTCACCCATTAGTGTATTTTATCACAATCTAGTAGTTACATGTGGAAATTTGGTTCTAGGACATTTGATTTGAGCGCAATCCTCAAACTTAGGTCAAAAAAGCCATTTAAGCCTTTTCACAGTGAGATCTATGCGATATGGCCGAGAAATGTAATTTTGATGTTAACTCTCAAACCGCTGCGCAGAAGTCAACCAAACTTCACCCAATAGTGTATTGTATCACAATCTAGTAGTTACATTTGAAAATTTTGTTCTAGGACATTTTGTTTGAACGCAATCATCAAACTTAATTAAAAAAGTCATTTAAGCCTTTTCACAGTGAGATCTATGCGATATGGCCGAGAAATGTAATTTTGATGTTAACTCCCAAACCGCTGCGCAGAAGTCAACCAAACTTCACCCAATAGTGTATTGTATCACAATCTAGTAGTTACATTTGAAAATTTTGTTCTAGAAAATTTTGTTTGAGCGCAATCATCAAACTTAATTAAAAAAGTCATTTAAGCCTTTTCACAGTGAGATCTATGCGATATGGCCGAGAAATGTAATTTTGATGTTAACTCCCAAACCGCTGCGCAGAAGTCAACCAAACTTCACCCATTAGTGTATTTTATCACAATCTAGTAGTTACATGTGGAAATTTGGTTCTAGGACATTTGATTTGAGCGCAATCCTCAAACTTAGGTCAAAAAAGCCATTTAAGCCTTTTCACAGTGAGATCTATGCGATATGGCCGAGAAATGTAATTTTGATGTTAACTCCCAAACCGCTGCGCAGAAGTCAACCAAACTTCACCCAATAGTGTATTGTATCACAATCTAGTAGTTACATTTAAAAATTTTGTTCTAGGACATTTTGTTTGAACGCAATCATCAAACCTAATTAAAAAAGTCATTTAAGCCTTTTCACAGTGAGATCTATGCGATATGGCCGAGAAATGTAATTTTGATGTTAACTCCCAAACCGCTGCGCAGAAGTCAACCAAACTTCACCCAATAGTGTATTGTATCACATTCTAGTAGTTACATTTGAAAATTTCGTTCTAGGACATTTGGTTTGAGCGCAATCCTCAAACTTAGGTCAAAAAAGCCATTTAAGCCTTTTCACAGTGAGATCTATGCGATATGGCCGAGAAATGTAATTTTGATGTTAACTCCCAAACCGCTGCGCAGAAGTCAACCAAACTTCACCCAATAGTGTATTGTATCACAATCTAGTAGTTACATTTGAAAATTTTGTTCTAGGAAATTTTGTTTGAGCGCAATCATCAAACTTAATTAAAAAAGTCATTTAAGCCTTTTCACAGTGAGATCTATGCGATATGGCCGAGAAATTTAATTTTGATGTTAACTCCCAAACCGCTGCGCAGAAGTCAACCAAACTTCACCCATTAGTGTATTGTATCACAATCTAGTAGTTACATTTGGAAATTTGGTTCTAGGAAATTTTGTTTGAGCGCAATCATCAAACTTAATTAAAAAAGTCATTTAAGCCTTTTCACAGTGAGATCTATGCGATATGGCCGAGAAATGTAATTTTGATGTTAACTCCCAAACCGCTGCGCAGAAGTCAACCAAACTTCACCCAATAGTGTATTGTATCACAATCTAGTAGTTACATTTGAAAATTTTGTTCTAGGAAATTTTGTTTGAGCGCAATCATCAAACTTAATTAAAAAAGTCATTTAAGCCTTTTCACAGTGAGATCTATGCGATATGGCCGAGAAATGTAATTTTGATGTTAACTCCCAAACCGCTGCGCAGAAGTCAACCAAACTTCACCCATTAGTGTATTTTATCACAATCTAGTAGTTACATGTGGAAATTTGGTTCTAGGACATTTGATTTGAGCGCAATCCTCAAACTTAGGTCAAAAAAGCCATTTAAGCCTTTTCACAGTGAGATCTATGCGATATGGCCGAGAAATGTAATTTTGATGTTAACTCCCAAACCGCTGCGCAGAAGTCAACCAAACTTCACCGAATAGTGTATTGTATCACAATCTAGTAGTTACATTTAAAAATTTTGTTCTAGGACATTTTGTTTGAACGCAATCATCAAACTTAATTAAAAAAGTCATTTAAGCCTTTTCACAGTGAGATCTATGCGATATGGCCGAGAAATGTAATTTTGATGTTAACTCCCAAACCGCTGCGCAGAAGTCAACCAAACTTCACCCAATAGTGTATTGTATCACAATCTAGTAGTTACATTTGAAAATTTTGTTCTAGGAAATTTTGTTTGAGCGCAATCATCAAACTTAATTAAAAAAGTCATTTAAGCCTTTTCACAGTGAGATCTATGCGATATGGCCGAGAAATGTAATTTTGATGTTAACTCCCAAACCGCTGCGCAGAAGTCAACCAAACTTCACCCATTAGTGTATTTTATCACAATCTAGTAGTTACATGTGGAAATTTGGTTCTAGGACATTTTGTTTGAGCGCAATCATCAAACTTAATTAAAAAAGTCATTTAAGCCTTTTCACAGTGAGATCTATGCGATATGGCCGAGAAATGTAATTTTGATGTTAACTCCCAAACCGCTGCGCAGAAGTCAACCAAACTTCACCCATTAGTGTATTTTATCACAATCTAGTAGTTACATGTGGAAATTTGGTTCTAGGACATTTGATTTGAGCGCAATCCTCAAACTTAGGTCAAAAAAGCCATTTAAGCCTTTTCACAGTGAGATCTATGCGATATGGCCGAGAAATGTAATTTTGATGTTAACTCCCAAACCGCTGCGCAGAAGTCAACCAAACTTCACCCAATAGTGTATTGTATCACATTCTAGTAGTTACATTTGAAAATTTCGTTCTAGGACATTTGGTTTGAGCGCAATCCTCAAACTTAGGTCAAAAAAGCCATTTAAGCCTTTTCACAGTGAGATCTATGCGATATGGCCGAGAAATGTAATTTTGATGTTAACTCCCAAACCGCTGCGCAGAAGTCAACCAAACTTCACCCAATAGTGTATTGTATCACAATCTAGTAGTTACATTTGAAAATTTTGTTCTAGGACATTTTGTTTGAACGCAATCATCAAACTTAATTAAAAAAGTCATTTAAGCCTTTTCACAGTGAGATCTATGCGATATGGCCGAGAAATGTAATTTTGATGTTAACTCCCAAACCGCTGCGCAGAAGTCAACCAAACTTCACCCAATAGTGTATTGTATCACAATCTAGTAGTTACATTTGAAAATTTTGTTCTAGGAAATTTTGTTTGAGCGATATCATCAAACTTAATTAAAAAAGTCATTTAAGCCTTTTCACAGTGAGATCTATGCGATATGGCCGAGAAATGTAATTTTGATGTTAACTCCCAAACCGCTGCGCAGAAGTCAACCAAACTTCACCCATTAGTGTATTGTATCATAATCTAGTAATTACATGTGGAAATTTGGTTCTAGGACATTTGATTTGAGCGCAATCCTCAAACTTAGGTCAAAAAAGCCATTTAAGCCTTTTCACAGTGAGATCTATGCGATATGGCCGAGAAATGTAATTTTGATGTTAACTCCCAAACCGCTGCGCAGAAGTCAACCAAACTTCACCCAATAGTGTATTGTATCACAATCTAGTAGTTACATTTAAAAATTTTGTTCTAGGACATTTTGTTTGAACGCAATCATCAAACTTAATTAAAAAAGTCATTTAAGCCTTTTCACAGTGAGATCTATGCGATATGGCCGAGAAATGTAATTTTGATGTTAACTCCCAAACCGCTGCGCAGAAGTCAACCAAACTTCACCCATTAGTGTATTGTATCACAATCTAGTAGTTACATGTGGAAATTTGGTTATAGGACATTTGATTTGAGCGCAATCCTCAAACTTAGGTCAAAAAAGCCATTTAAGCCTTTTCACAGTTAGATCTATGCGATATGGCCGAGAAATGTAATTTTGATGTTAACTCCCAAACCGCTGCGCAGAAGTCAACCAAACTTCACCCAATAGTGTATTGTATCACAATCTAGTAGTTACATTTGAAAATTTTGTTCTAGGAAATTTTGTTTGAGCGCAATCATCAAACTTAATTTAAAAAGTCATTTAAGCCTTTTCACAGTGAGATCTATGCGATATGGCCGAGAAATGTAATTTTGATGTTAACTCCCAAACCGCTGCGCAGAAGTCAACCAAACTTCACCCAATAGTGTATTGTATCACAATCTAGTAGTTACATTTGAAAATTTTGTTCTAGAAAATTTTGTTTGAGCGCAATCATCAAACTTAATTAAAAAAGTCATTTAAGCCTTTTCACAGTGAGATCTATGCGATATGGCCGAGAAATGTAATTTTGATGTTAACTCCCAAACCGCTGCGCAGAAGTCAACCAAACTTCACCCATTAGTGTATTTTATCACAATCTAGTAGTTACATGTGGAAATTTGGTTCTAGGACATTTGATTTGAGCGCAATCCTCAAACTTAGGTCAAAAAAGCCATTTAAGCCTTTTCACAGTGAGATCTATGCGATATGGCCGAGAAATGTAATTTTGATGTTAACTCCCAAACCGCTGCGCAGAAGTCAACCAAACTTCACCCAATAGTGTATTGTATCACAATCTAGTAGTTACATTTAAAAATTTTGTTCTAGGACATTTTGTTTGAACGCAATCATCAAACTTAATTAAAAAAGTCATTTAAGCCTTTTCACAGTGAGATCTATGCGATATGGCCGAGAAATGTAATTTTGATGTTAACTCCCAAACCGCTGCGCAGAAGTCAACCAAACTTCACCCATTAGTGTATTGTATCACAATCTAGTAGTTACATGTGGAAATTTGGTTATAGGACATTTGATTTGAGCGCAATCCTCAAACTTAGGTCAAAAAAGCCATTTAAGCCTTTTCACAGTGAGATCTATGCGATATGGCCGAGAAATGTAATTTTGATGTTAACTCCCAAACCGCTGCGCAGAAGTCAACCAAACTTCACCCAATAGTGTATTGTATCACAATCTAGTAGTTACATTTGAAAATTTTGTTCTAGGAAATTTTGTTTAAGCGCAATCATCAAACTTAATTAAAAAAGTCATTTAAGCCTTTTCACAGTGAGATCTATGCGATATGGCCGAGAAATGTAATTTTGATGTTAACTCCCAAACCGCTGCGCAGAAGTCAACCAAACTTCACCCATTAGTGTATTTTATCACAATCTAGTAGTTACATGTGGAAATTTGGTTCTAGGACATTTGATTTGAGCGCAATCCTCAAACTTAGGTCAAAAAAGCCATTTAAGCCTTTTCACAGTGAGATCTATGCGATATGGCCGAGAAATGTAATTTTGATGTTAACTCCCAAACCGCTGCGCAGAAGTCAACCAAACTTCACCCAATAGTGTATTGTATCACATTCTAGTAGTTACATTTGAAAATTTCGTTCTAGGACATTTGGTTTGAGCGCAATCCTCAAACTTAGGTCAAAAAAGCCATTTAAGCCTTTTCACAGTGAGATCTATGCGATATGGCCGAGAAATGTAATTTTGATGTTAACTCCCAAACCGCTGCGCAGAAGTCAACCAAACTTCACCCAATAGTGTATTGTATCACAATCTAGTAGTTACATTTGAAAATTTTGTTCTAGGACATTTTGTTTGAACGCAATCATCAAACTTAATTAAAAAAGTCATTTAAGCCTTTTCACAGTGAGATCTATGCGATATGGCCGAGAAATGTAATTTTGATGTTAACTCCCAAACCGCTGCGCAGAAGTCAACCAAACTTCACCCAATAGTGTATTGTATCACAATCTAGTAGTTACATTTGAAAATTTTGTTCTAGGACATTTTGTTTGAACGCAATCATCAAACTTAATTAAAAAAGTCATTTAAGCCTTTTCACAGTGAGATCTATGCGATATGGCCGAGAAATGTAATTTTGATGTTAACTCCCAAACCGCTGCGCAGAAGTCAACCAAACTTCACCCAATAGTGTATTGTATCACAATCTAGTAGTTACATTTGAAAATTTTGTTCTAGGACATTTTGTTTGAGCGCAATCCTCAAACTTAGGTCAAAAAAGCCATTTAAGCCTTTTCACAGTGAGATCTATGCGATATGGCCGAGAAATGTAATTTTGATGTTAACTCCCAAACCGCTGCGCAGAAGTCAACCAAACTTCACCCAATAGTGTATTGTATCACAATCTAGTAGTTACATTTGAAAATTTTGTTCTAGGAAATTTTGTTTGAGCGCAATCATCAAACTTAATTAAAAAAGTCATTTAAGCCTTTTCACAGTGAGATCTATGCGATATGGCCGAGAAATGTAATTTTGATGTTAACTCCCAAACCGCTGCGCAGAAGTCAACCAAACTTCACCCAATAGTGTATTGTATCACAATCTAGTAGTTACATTTGAAAATTTTGTTCTAGGACATTTTGTTTGAACGCAATCATCAAACTTAATTAAAAAAGTCATTTAAGCCTTTTCACAGTGAGATCTATGCGATATGGCCGAGAAATGTAATTTTGATGTGAACTCCCAAACCGCTGCGCAGAAGTCAACCAAACTTCACCCAATAGTGTATTGTATCACAATCTAGTAGTTACATTTGAAAATTTTGTTCTAGGACATTTGATTTGAGCGCAATCATCAAACTTAGGTCAAAAAAGCCATTTAAGCCTTTTCACAGTGAGATCTATGCGATATGGCCGAGAAATGTAATTTTGATGTTAACTCCCAAACCGCTGCGCAGAAGTCAACCAAACTTCACCCATTAGTGTATTGTATCACAATCTAGTAGTTACATTTGAAAATTTCGTTCTAGGACATTTGGTTTGAGCGCAATCTTTAAACTTAGGTCAAAAAAGCCATTTAAGCCTTTTCACAGTGAGATCTATGCGATATGGCCGAGAAATGTAATTTTGATGTTAACTCCCAAACCGCTGCGCAGAAGTCAACCAAACTTCACCCAATAGTGTATTGTATCACAATCTAGTAGTTACATTTGAAAATTTTGTTCTAGGACATTTTGTTTGAACGCAATCATCAAACTTAATTAAAAAAGTCATTTAAGCCTTTTCACAGTATGCGATATGGCCGAGAAATGTAATTTTGATGTTAACTCCCAAACCGCTGCGCAGAAGTCAACCAAACTTCAACCAATAGTGTATTGTATCACAATCTAGTAGTTACATTTGAAAATTTTGTTCTAGGAAATTTTGTTTGAGCGCAATCATCAAACTTAATTAAAAAAGTCATTTAAGCCTTTTCACAGTGAGATCTATGCGATATGGCCGAGAAATGTAATTTTGATGTTAACTCCCAAACCGCTACGCAGAAGTCAACCAAACTTCACCCATTAGTGTATTTTATCACAATCTAGTAGTTACATGTGGAAATTTGGTTCTAGGAAATTTGATTTGAGCGCAATCCTCAAACTTAGGTCAAAAAAGCCATTTAAGCCTTTTCACAGTGAGATCTATGCGATATGGCCGAGAAATGTAATTTTGATGTTAACTCCCAAACCGCTGCGCAGAAGTCAACCAAACTTCACCCAATAGTGTATTGTATCACAATCTAGTAGTTACATTTAAAAATTTTGTTCTAGGACATTTTGTTTGGACGCAATCATCAAACTTAATTAAAAAAGTCATTTAAGCCTTTTCACAGTGAGATCTATGCGATATGGCCGAGAAATGTAATTTTGATGTTAACTCCCAAACCGCTGCGCAGAAGTCAACCAAACTTCACCCATTAGTGTATTTTATCACAATCTAGTAGTTACATGTGGAAATTTGGTTCTAGGACATTTGATTTGAGCGCAATCCTCAAACTTAGGTCAAAAAAGCCATTTAAGCCTTTTCACAGTGATATCTATGCGATATGGCCGAGAAATGTAATTTTGATGTTAACTCTCAAACCGCTGCGCAGAAGTCAACCAAACTTCACCCAATAGTGTATTGTATCACAATCTAGTAGTTACATTTGAAAATTTTGTTCTAGGACATTTTGTTTGAACGCAATCATCAAACTTAATTAAAAAAGTCATTTAAGCCTTTTCACAGTGAGATCTATGCGATATGGCCGAGAAATGTAATTTTGATGTTAACTCCCAAACCGCTGCGCAGAAGTCAACCAAACTTCACCCAATAGTGTATTGTATCACAATCTAGTAGTTACATTTGAAAATTTTGTTCTAGAAAATTTTGTTTGAGCGCAATCATCAAACTTAATTAAAAAAGTCATTTAAGCCTTTTCACAGTGAGATCTATGCGATATGGCCGAGAAATGTAATTTTGATGTTAACTCCCAAACCGCTGCGCAGAAGTCAACCAAACTTCACCCATTAGTGTATTTTATCACAATCTAGTAGTTACATGTGGAAATTTGGTTCTAGGACATTTGATTTGAGCGCAATCCTCAAACTTAGGTCAAAAAAGCCATTTAAGCCTTTTCACAGTGAGATCTATGCGATATGGCCGAGAAATGTAATTTTGATGTTAACTCCCAAACCGCTGCGCAGAAGTCAACCAAACTTCACCCAATAGTGTATTGTATCACAATCTAGTAGTTACATTTAAAAATTTTGTTCTAGGACATTTTGTTTGAACGCAATCATCAAACCTAATTAAAAAAGTCATTTAAGCCTTTTCACAGTGAGATCTATGCGATATGGCCGAGAAATGTAATTTTGATGTTAACTCCCAAACCGCTGCGCAGAAGTCAACCAAACTTCACCCAATAGTGTATTGTATCACATTCTAGTAGTTACATTTGAAAATTTCGTTCTAGGACATTTGGTTTGAGCGCAATCCTCAAACTTAGGTCAAAAAAGCCATTTAAGCCTTTTCACAGTGAGATCTATGCGATATGGCCGAGAAATGTAATTTTGATGTTAACTCCCAAACCGCTGCGCAGAAGTCAACCAAACTTCACCCAATAGTGTATTGTATCACAATCTAGTAGTTACATTTGAAAATTTTGTTCTAGGAAATTTTGTTTGAGCGCAATCATCAAACTTAATTAAAAAAGTCATTTAAGCCTTTTCACAGTGAGATCTATGCGATATGGCCGAGAAATGTAATTTTGATGTTAACTCCCAAACCGCTGCGCAGAAGTCAACCAAACTTCACCCATTAGTGTATTGTATCACAATCTAGTAGTTACATTTGGAAATTTGGTTCTAGGAAATTTTGTTTGAGCGCAATCATCAAACTTAATTAAAAAAGTCATTTAAGCCTTTTCACAGTGAGATCTATGCGATATGGCCGAGAAATGTAATTTTGATGTTAACTCCCAAACCGCTGCGCAGAAGTCAACCAAACTTCACCCAATAGTGTATTGTATCACAATCTAGTAGTTACATTTGAAAATTTTGTTCTAGGAAATTTTGTTTGAGCGCAATCATCAAACTTAATTAAAAAAGTCATTTAAGCCTTTTCACAGTGAGATCTATGCGATATGGCCGAGAAATGTAATTTTGATAACTCCCAAACCGCTGCGCAGAAGTCAACCAAACTTCACCCATTAGTGTATTTTATCACAATCTAGTAGTTACATGTGGAAATTTGGTTCTAGGACATTTGATTTGAGCGCAATCCTCAAACTTAGGTCAAAAAAGCCATTTAAGCCTTTTCACAGTGAGATCTATGCGATATGGCCGAGAAATGTAATTTTGATGTTAACTCCCAAACCGCTGCGCAGAAGTCAACCAAACTTCACCGAATAGTGTATTGTATCACAATCTAGTAGTTACATTTAAAAATTTTGTTCTAGGACATTTTGTTTGAACGCAATCATCAAACTTAATTAAAAAAGTCATTTAAGCCTTTTCACAGTGAGATCTATGCGATATGGCCGAGAAATGTAATTTTGATGTTAACTCCCAAACCGCTGCGCAGAAGTCAACCAAACTTCACCCAATAGTGTATTGTATCACAATCTAGTAGTTACATTTGAAAATTTTGTTCTAGGAAATTTTGTTTGAGCGCAATCATCAAACTTAATTAAAAAAGTCATTTAAGCCTTTTCACAGTGAGATCTATGCGATATGGCCGAGAAATGTAATTTTGATGTTAACTCCCAAACCGCTGCGCAGAAGTCAACCAAACTTCACCCATTAGTGTATTTTATCACAATCTAGTAGTTACATGTGGAAATTTGGTTCTAGGACATTTGATTTGAGCGCAATCCTCAAACTTAGGTCAAAAAAGCCATTTAAGCCTTTTCACAGTGAGATCTATGCGATATGGCCGAGAAATGTAATTTTGATGTTCACTCCCAAACCGCTGCGCAGAAGTCAACCAAACTTCACCCAATAGTGTATTGTATCACAATCTAGTAGTTACATTTGAAAATTTTGTTCTAGGAAATTTTGTTTGAGCGCAATCATCAAACTTAATTAAAAAAGTCATTTAAGCCTTTTCACAGTGAGATCTATGCGATATGGCCGAGAAATGTAATTTTGATGTTAACTCCCAAACCGCTGCGCAGAAGTCAACCAAACTTCACCCATTAGTGTATTTTATCACAATCTAGTAGTTACATGTGGAAATTTGGTTCTAGGACATTTGATTTGAGCGCAATCCTCAAACTTAGGTCAAAAAAGCCATTTAAGCCTTTTCACAGTGAGATCTATGCGATATGGCCGAGAAATGTAATTTTGATGTTAACTCCCAAACCGCTGCGCAGAAGTCAACCAAACTTCACCCAATAGTGTATTGTATCACATTCTAGTAGTTACATTTGAAAATTTCGTTCTAGGACATTTGGTTTGAGCGCAATCCTCAAACTTAGGTCAAAAAAGCCATTTAAGCCTTTTCACAGTGAGATCTATGCGATATGGCCGAGAAATGTAATTTTGATGTTAACTCCCAAACCGCTGCGCAGAAGTCAACCAAACTTCACCCAATAGTGTATTGTATCACATTCTAGTAGTTACATTTGAAAATTTCGTTCTAGGACATTTGGTTTGAGCGCAATCCTCAAACTTAGGTAAAAAAAGCCATTTAAGCCTTTTCACAGTGAGATCTATGCGATATGGCCGAGAAATGTAATTTTGATGTTAACTCTCAAACCGCTGCGCAGAAGTCAACCAAACTTCACCCAATAGTGTATTTTATCACAATCTAGTAGTTACATGTGGAAATTTGGTTCTAGGACATTTGATTTGAGCGCAATCCTCAAACTTAGGTCAAAAAAGCCATTTAAGCCTTTTCACAGTGAGATCTATGCGATATGGCCGAGAAATGTAATTTTGATGTTAACTCCCAAACCGCTGCGCAGAAGTCAACCAAACTTCACCCAATAGTGTATTGTATCACATTTTAGTAGTTACATTTGAAAATTTCGTTCTAGGACATTTGGTTTGAGCGCAATCCTCAAACTTAGGTCAAAAAAGCCATTTAAGCCTTTTCACAGTGAGATCTATGCGATATGGCCGAGAAATGTAATTTTGTTGTTAACTCCCAAACCGCTGCGCAGAAGTCAACCAAACTTCACCCAATAGTGTATTGTATCACAATCTAGTAGTTACATTTGAAAATTTTGTTCTAGGACATTTTGTTTGAGCGCAATCCTCAAACTTAGGTCAAAAAAGCCATTTAAGCCTTTTCACAGTGAGATCTATGCGATATGGCCGAGAAATGTAATTTTGATGTTAACTCCCAAACCGCTGCGCAGAAGTCAACCAAACTTCACCCAATAGTGTATTGTATCACAATCTAGTAGTTACATTTGAAAATTTCGTTCTAGGACATTTGGTTTGAGCGCAATCCTCAAACTTAGGTCAAAAAAGTCATTTAAGCCTTTTCACAGTGAGATCTATGCGATATGGCCGAGAAATGTAATTTTGTTGTTAACTCCCAAACCGCTGCGCAGAAGTCAACCAAACTTCACCCAATAGTGTATTGTATCACAATCTAGTAGTTACATTTGAAAATTTTGTTCTAGGACATTTTGTTTGAGCGCAATCCTCAAACTTAGGTCAAAAAAGCCATTTAAGCCTTTTCACAGTGAGATCTATGCGATATGGCCGAGAAATGTAATTTTGATGTTAACTCCCAAACCGCTGCGCAGAAGTCAACCAAACTTCACCCAATAGTGTATTGTATCACAATCTAGTAGTTACATTTGAAAATTTTGTTCTAGGACATTTTGTTTGAACGCAATCATCAAACTTAATTAAAAAAGTCATTTAAGCCTTTTCACAGTGAGATCTATGCGATATGGCCGAGAAATGTAATTTTGATGTTAACTCCCAAACCGCTGCGCAGAAGTCAACCAAACTTCACCCAATAGTGTATTGTATCACAATCTAGTAGTTACATTTGAAAATTTTGTTCTAGGAAATTTTGTTTGAGCGCAATCATCAAACTTAATTAAAAAAGTCATTTAAGCCTTTTCACAGTGAGATCTATGCGATATGGCCGAGAAATGTAATTTTGATGTTAACTCCCAAACCGCTGCGCAGAAGTCAACCAAACTTCACCCATTAGTGTATTTTATCACAATCTAGTAGTTACATGTGGAAATTTGGTTCTAGGACATTTGATTTGAGCGCAATCCTCAAACTTAGGTCAAAAAAGCCATTTAAGCCTTTTCACAGTGAGATCTATGCGATATGGCCGAGAAATGTAATTTTGATGTTCACTCCCAAACCGCTGCGCAGAAGTCAACCAAACTTCACCCAATAGTGTATTGTATCACAATCTAGTAGTTACATTTGAAAATTTTGTTCTAGGAAATTTTGTTTGAGCGCAATCATCAAACTTAATTAAAAAAGTCATTTAAGCCTTTTCACAGTGAGATCTATGCGATATGGCCGAGAAATGTAATTTTGATGTTAACTCCCAAACCGCTGCGCAGAAGTCAACCAAACTTCACCCATTAGTGTATTTTATCACAATCTAGTAGTTACATGTGGAAATTTGGTTCTAGGACATTTGATTTGAGCGCAATCCTCAAACTTAGGTCAAAAAAGCCATTTAAGCCTTTTCACAGTGAGATCTATGCGATATGGCCGAGAAATGTAATTTTGATGTTAACTCCCAAACCGCTGCGCAGAAGTCAACCAAACTTCACCCAATAGTGTATTGTATCACATTCTAGTAGTTACATTTGAAAATTTCGTTCTAGGACATTTGGTTTGAGCGCAATCCTCAAACTTAGGTCAAAAAAGCCATTTAAGCCTTTTCACAGTGAGATCTATGCGATATGGCCGAGAAATGTAATTTTGATGTTAACTCCCAAACCGCTGCGCAGAAGTCAACCAAACTTCACCCAAAAGTGTATTGTATCACAATCTAGTAGTTACATTTGAAAATTTTGTTCTAGGAAATTTTGTTTGAGCGCAATCATCAAACTTAATTAAAAAAGTCATTTAAGCCTTTTCACAGTGAGATCTATGCGATATGGCCGAGAAATGTAATTTTGATGTTAACTCCCAAACCGCTGCGCAGAAGTCAACCAAACTTCACCCATTAGTGTATTGTATCACAATCTAGTAGTTACATTTGGAAATTTGGTTCTAGGAAATTTTGTTTGAGCGCAATCATCAAACTTAATTAAAAAAGTCATTTAAGCCTTTTCACAGTGAGATCTATGCGATATGGCCGAGAAATGTAATTTTGATGTTAACTCCCAAACCGCTGCGCAGAAGTCAACCAAACTTCACCCAATAGTGTATTGTATCACATTCTAGTAGTTACATTTGAAAATTTCGTTCTAGGACATTTGGTTTGAGCGCAATCCTCAAACTTAGGTCAAAAAAGCCATTTAAGCCTTTTCACAGTGAGATCTATGCGATATGGCCGAGAAATGTAATTTTGATGTTAACTCTCAAACCGCTGCGCAGAAGTCAACCAAACTTCACCCAATAGTGTATTGTATCACAATCTAGTAGTTACATTTGAAAATTTTGTTCTAGGACATTTTGTTTGAACGCAATCATCAAACTTAATTAAAAAAGTCATTTAAGCCTTTTCACAGTGAGATCTATGCGATATGGCCGAGAAATGTAATTTTGATGTTAACTCCCAAACCGCTGCGCAGAAGTCAACCAAACTTCACCCATTAGTGTATTTTATCACAATCTAGTAGTTACATGTGGAAATTTGGTTCTAGGACATTTGATTTGAGCGCAATCCTCAAACCTAGGTCAAAAAAGCCATTTAAGCCTTTTCACAGTGAGATCTATGCGATATGGCCGAGAAATGTAATTTTGATGTTCACTCCCAAACCGCTGCGCAGAAGTCAACCAAACTTCACCCAATAGTGTATTGTATCACAATCTAGTAGTTACATTTGAAAATTTTGTTCTAGGAAATTTTGTTTGAGCGCAATCATCAAACTTAATTAAAAAAGTCATTTAAGCCTTTTCACAGTGAGATCTATGCGATATGGCCGAGAAATGTAATTTTGATGTTAACTCCCAAACCGCTGCGCAGAAGTCAACCAAACTTCACCCATTAGTGTATTTTATCACAATCTAGTAGTTACATGTGGAAATTTGGTTCTTGGACATTTGATTTGAGCGCAATCCTCAAACTTAGGTCAAAAAAGCCATTTAAGCCTTTTCACAGTGAGATCTATGCGATATGGCCGAGAAATGTAATTTTGATGTTAACTCCCAAACCGCTGCGCAGAAGTCAACCAAACTTCACCCAATAGTGTATTGTATCACATTCTAGTAGTTACATTTGAAAATTTCGTTCTAGGACATTTGGTTTGAGCGCAATCCTCAAACTTAGGTCAAAAAAGCCATTTAAGCCTTTTCACAGTGAGATCTATGCGATATGGCCGAGAAATGTAATTTTGATGTTAACTCCCAAACCGCTGCGCAGAAGTCAACCAAACTTCACCCAATAGTGTATTGTATCACATTCTAGTAGTTACATTTGAAAATTTCGTTCTAGGACATTTGGTTTGAGCGCAATCCTCAAACTTAGGTAAAAAAAGCCATTTAAGCCTTTTCACAGTGAGATCTATGCGATATGGCCGAGAAATGTAATTTTGATGTTAACTCTCAAACCGCTGCGCAGAAGTCAACCAAACTTCACCCAATAGTGTATTTTATCACAATCTAGTAGTTACATGTGGAAATTTGGTTCTAGGACATTTGATTTGAGCGCAATCCTCAAACTTAGGTCAAAAAAGCCATTTAAGCCTTTTCACAGTGAGATCTATGCGATATGGCCGAGAAATGTAATTTTGATGTTAACTCCCAAACCGCTGCGCAGAAGTCAACCAAACTTCACCCAATAGTGTATTGTATCACATTTTAGTAGTTACATTTGAACATTTCGTTCTAGGACATTTGGTTTGAGCGCAATCCTCAAACTTAGGTCAAAAAAGCCATTTAAGCCTTTTCACAGTGAGATCTATGCGATATGGCCGAGAAATGTAATTTTGATGTTAACTCCCAAACCGCTGCGCAGAAGTCAACCAAACTTCACCCAATAATGTATTGTATCACAATCTAGTAGTTACATTTGAAAATTTTGTTCTAGGACATTTTGTTTGAACGCAATCATCAAACTTAATTAAAAAAGTCATTTAAGCCTTTTCACACTGAGATCTATGCGATATGGCCGAGAAATGTAATTTTGATGTTAACTCCCAAACCGCTGCGCAGAAGTCAACCAAACTTCACCCAATAGTGTATTGTATCACAATCTAGTAGTTACATTTGAAAATTTTGTTCTAGGAAATTTTGTTTGAGCGCAATCATCAAACTTAATTAAAAAAGTCATTTAAGCCTTTTCACAGTGAGATCTATGCGATATGGCCGAGAAATGTAATTTTGATGTTAACTCCCAAACCGCTGCGCAGAAGTCAACCAAACTTCACCCATTAGTGTATTGTATCATAATCTAGTAATTACATGTGGAAATTTGGTTCTAGGACATTTGATTTGAGCGCAATCCTCAAACTTAGGTCAAAAAAGCCATTTAAGCCTTTTCACAGTGAGATCTATGCGATATGGCCGAGAAATGTAATTTTGATGTTAACTCCCAAACCGCTGCGCAGAAGTCAACCAAACTTCACCCAATAGTGTATTGTATCACAATCTAGTAGTTACATTTAAAAATTTTGTTCTAGGACATTTTGTTTGAACGCAATCATCAAACTTAATTAAAAAAGTCATTTAAGCCTTTTCACAGTGAGATCTATGCGATATGGCCGAGAAATGTAATTTTGATGTTAACTCCCAAACCGCTGCGCAGAAGTCAACCAAACTTCACCCATTAGTGTATTGTATCACAATCTAGTAGTTACATGTGGAAATTTGGTTATAGGACATTTGATTTGAGCGCAATCCTCAAACTTAGGTCAAAAAAGCCATTTAAGCCTTTTCACAGTGAGATCTATGCGATATGGCCGAGAAATGTAATTTTGATGTTAACTCCCAAACCGCTGCGCAGAAGTCGACCAAACTTCACCCAATAGTGTAGTGTATCACAATCTAGTAGTTACATTTGAAAATTTTGTTCTAGGAAATTTTGTTTGAGCGCAATCATCAAACTTAATTAAAAAAGTCATTTAAGCCTTTTCACAGTGAGATCTATGCGATATGGCCGAGAAATGTAATTTTGATGTTAACTCCCAAACCGCTGCGCAGAAGTCAACCAAACTTCACCCATTAGTGTATTTTATCACAATCTAGTAGTTACATGTGGAAATTTGGTTCTAGGACATTTGATTTGAGCGCAATCCTCAAACTTAGGTCAAAAAAGCCATTTAAGCCTTTTCACAGTGAGATCTATGCGATATGGCCGAGAAATGTAATTTTGATGTTCACTCCCAAACCGCTGCGCAGAAGTCAACCAAACTTCACCCAATAGTGTATTGTATCACAATCTAGTAGTTACATTTGAAAATTTTGTTCTAGGAAATTTTGTTTGAGCGCAATCATCAAACTTAATTAAAAAAGTCATTTAAGCCTTTTCACAGTGAGATCTATGCGATATGGCCGAGAAATGTAATTTTGATGTTAACTCCCAAACCGCTGCGCAGAAGTCAACCAAACTTCACCCATTAGTGTATTTTATCACAATCTAGTAGTTACATGTGGAAATTTGGTTCTAGGACATTTGATTTGAGCGCAATCCTCAAACTTAGGTCAAAAAAGCCATTTAAGCCTTTTCACAGTGAGATCTATGCGATATGGCCGAGAAATGTAATTTTGATGTTCACTCCCAAACCGCTGCGCAGAAGTCAACCAAACTTCACCCAATAGTGTATTGTATCACAATCTAGTAGTTACATTTGAAAATTTTGTTCTAGGAAATTTTGTTTGAGCGCAATCATCAAACTTAATTAAAAAAGTCATTTAAGCCTTTTCACAGTGAGATCTATGCGATATGGCCGAGAAATGTAATTTTGATGTTAACTCCCAAACCGCTGCGCAGAAGTCAACCAAACTTCACCCATTAGTGTATTTTATCACAATCTAGTAGTTACATGTGGAAATTTGGTTCTAGGACATTTGATTTGAGCGCAATCCTCAAACTTAGGTCAAAAAAGCCATTTAAGCCTTTTCACAGTGAGATCTATGCGATATGGCCGAGAAATGTAATTTTGATGTTAACTCCCAAACCGCTGCGCAGAAGTCAACCAAACTTCACCCAATAGTGTATTGTATCACATTCTAGTAGTTACATTTGAAAATTTCGTTCTAGGACATTTGGTTTGAGCGCAATCCTCAAACTTAGGTCAAAAAAGCCATTTAAGCCTTTTCACAGTGAGATCTATGCGATATGGCCGAGAAATGTAATTTTGATGTTAACTCCCAAACCGCTGCGCAGAAGTCAACCAAACTTCACCCAATAGTGTATTGTATCACATTCTAGTAGTTACATTTGAAAATTTCGTTCTAGGACATTTGGTTTGAGCGCAATCCTCAAACTTAGGTAAAAAAAGCCATTTAAGCCTTTTCACAGTGAGATCTATGCGATATGGCCGAGAAATGTAATTTTGATGTTAACTCTCAAACCGCTGCGCAGAAGTCAACCAAACTTCACCCAATAGTGTATTTTATCACAATCTAGTAGTTACATGTGGAAATTTGGTTCTAGGACATTTGATTTGAGCGCAATCCTCAAACTTAGGTCAAAAAAGCCATTTAAGCCTTTTCACAGTGAGATCTATGCGATATGGCCGAGAAATGTAATTTTGATGTTAACTCCCAAACCGCTGCGCAGAAGTCAACCAAACTTCACCCAATAGTGTATTGTATCACATTTTAGTAGTTACATTTGAAAATTTCGTTCTAGGACATTTGGTTTGAGCGCAATCCTCAAACTTAGGTCAAAAAAGCCATTTAAGCCTTTTCACAGTGAGATCTATGCGATATGGCCGAGAAATGTAATATTGATGTTAACTCCCAAACCGCTGCGCAGAAGTCAACCAAACTTCACCCAATAGTGTATTGTATCACAATCTAGTAGTTACATTTGAAAATTTTGTTCTAGGACATTTTGTTTGAACGCAATCATCAAACTTAATTAAAAAAGTCATTTAAGCCTTTTCACAGTGAGATCTATGCGATATGGCCGAGAAATGTAATTTTGTTGTTAACTCCCAAACCGCTGCGCAGAAGTCAACCAAACTTCACCCAATAGTGTATTGTATCACAATCTAGTAGTTACATTTGAAAATTTTGTTCTAGGACATTTTGTTTGAGCGCAATCCTCAAACTTAGGTCAAAAAAGCCATTTAAGCCTTTTCACAGTGAGATCTATGCGATATGGCCGAGAAATGTAATTTTGATGTTAACTCCCAAACCGCTGCGCAGAAGTCAACCAAACTTCACCCAATAGTGTATTGTATCACAATCTAGTAGTTACATTTGAAAATTTTGTTCTAGGACATTTTGTTTGAACGCAATCATCAAACTTAATTAAAAAAGTCATTTAAGCCTTTTCACAGTGAGATCTATGCGATATGGCCGAGAAATGTAATTTTGATGTTAACTCCCAAACCGCTGCGCAGAAGTCAACCAAACTTCACCCAATAGTGTATTGTATCACAATCTAGTAGTTACATTTGAAAATTTTGTTCTAGGAAATTTTGTTTGAGCGCAATCATCAAACTTAATTAAAAAAGTCATTTAAGCCTTTTCACAGTGAGATCTATGCGATATGGCCGAGAAATGTAATTTTGATGTTAACTCCCAAACCGCTGCGCAGAAGTCAACCAAACTTCACCCATTAGTGTATTGTATCATAATCTAGTAATTACATGTGGAAATTTGGTTCTAGGACATTTGATTTGAGCGCAATCCTCAAACTTAGGTCAAAAAAGCCATTTAAGCCTTTTCACAGTGAGATCTATGCGATATGGCCGAGAAATGTAATTTTGATGTTAACTCCCAAACCGCTGCGCAGAAGTCAACCAAACTTCACCCAATAGTGTATTGTATCACAATCTAGTAGTTACATTTAAAAATTTTGTTCTAGGACATTTTGTTTGAACGCAATCATCAAACTTAATTAAAAAAGTCATTTAAGCCTTTTCACAGTGAGATCTATGCGATATGGCCGAGAAATGTAATTTTGATGTTAACTCCCAAACCGCTGCGCAGAAGTCAACCAAACTTCACCCATTAGTGTATTGTATCACAATCTAGTAGTTACATGTGGAAATTTGGTTATAGGACATTTGATTTGAGCGCAATCCTCAAACTTAGGTCAAAAAAGCCATTTAAGCCTTTTCACAGTGAGATCTATGCGATATGGCCGAGAAATGTAATTTTGATGTTAACTCCCAAACCGCTGCGCAGAAGTCAACCAAACTTCACCCAATAGTTTAGTGTATCACAATCTAGTAGTTACATTTGAAAATTTTGTTCTAGGAAATTTTGTTTGAGCGCAATCATCAAACTTAATTAAAAAAGTCATTTAAGCCTTTTCACAGTGAGATCTATGCGATATGGCCGAGAAATGTAATTTTGATGTTAACTCCCAAACCGCTGCGCAGAAGTCAACCAAACTTCACCCATTAGTGTATTTTATCACAATCTAGTAGTTACATGTGGAAATTTGGTTCTAGGACATTTGATTTGAGCGCAATCCTCAAACTTAGGTCAAAAAAGCCATTTAAGCCTTTTCACAGTGAGATCTATGCGATATGGCCGAGAAATGTAATTTTGATGTTCACTCCCAAACCGCTGCGCAGAAGTCAACCAAACTTCACCCAATAGTGTATTGTATCACAATCTAGTAGTTACATTTGAAAATTTTGTTCTAGGAAATTTTGTTTGAGCGCAATCATCAAACTTAATTAAAAAAGTCATTTAAGCCTTTTCACAGTGAGATCTATGCGATATGGCCGAGAAATGTAATTTTGATGTTAACTCCCAAACCGCTGCGCAGAAGTCAACCAAACTTCACCCATTAGTGTATTTTATCACAATCTAGTAGTTACATGTGGAAATTTGGTTCTAGGACATTTGATTTGAGCGCAATCCTCAAACTTAGGTCAAAAAAGCCATTTAAGCCTTTTCACAGTGAGATCTATGCGATATGGCCGAGAAATGTAATTTTGATGTTAACTCCCAAACCGCTGCGCAGAAGTCAACCAAACTTCACCCAATAGTGTATTGTATCACATTCTAGTAGTTACATTTGAAAATTTCGTTCTAGGACATTTGGTTTGAGCGCAATCCTCAAACTTAGGTCAAAAAAGCCATTTAAGCCTTTTCACAGTGAGATCTATGCGATATGGCCGAGAAATGTAATTTTGATGTTAACTCCCAAACCGCTGCGCAGAAGTCAACCAAACTTCACCCAATAGTGTATTGTATCACAATCTAGTAGTTACATTTGAAAATTTTGTTCTAGGAAATTTTGTTTGAGCGCAATCATCAAACTTAATTAAAAAAGTCATTTAAGCCTTTTCACAGTGAGATCTATGCGATATGGCCGAGAAATGTAATTTTTATGTTAACTCCCAAACCGCTGCGCAGAAGTCAACCAAACTTCACCCATTAGTGTATTGTATCACAATCTAGTAGTTACATTTGGAAATTTGGTTCTAGGAAATTTTGTTTGAGCGCAATCATCAAACTTAATTAAAAAAGTCATTTAAGCCTTTTCACAGTGAGATCTATGCGATATGGCCGAGAAATGTAATTTTGATGTTAACTCCCAAACCGCTGCGCAGAAGTCAACCAAACTTCACCCAATAGTGTATTGTATCACATTCTAGTAGTTACATTTGAAAATTTCGTTCTAGGACATTTGGTTTGAGCGCAATCCTCAAACTTAGGTCAAAAAAGCCATTTAAGCCTTTTCACAGTGAGATCTATGCGATATGGCCGAGAAATGTAATTTTGATGTTAACTCTCAAACCGCTGCGCAGAAGTCAACCAAACTTCACCCAATAGTGTATTGTATCACAATCTAGTAGTTACATTTGAAAATTTTGTTCTAGGACATTTTGTTTGAACGCAATCATCAAACTTAATTAAAAAAGTCATTTAAGCCTTTTCACAGTGAGATCTATGCGATATGGCCGAGAAATGTAATTTTGATGTTAACTCCCAAACCGCTGCGCAGAAGTCAACCAAACTTCACCCATTAGTGTATTTTATCACAATCTAGTAGTTACATGTGGAAATTTGGTTCTAGGACATTTGATTTGAGCGCAATCCTCAAACCTAGGTCAAAAAAGCCATTTAAGCCTTTTCACAGTGAGATCTATGCGATATGGCCGAGAAATGTAATTTTGATGTTCACTCCCAAACCGCTGCGCAGAAGTCAACCAAACTTCACCCAATAGTGTATTGTATCACAATCTAGTAGTTACATTTGAAAATTTTGTTCTAGGAAATTTTGTTTGAGCGCAATCATCAAACTTAATTAAAAAAGTCATTTAAGCCTTTTCACAGTGAGATCTATGCGATATGGCCGAGAAATGTAATTTTGATGTTAACTCCCAAACCGCTGCGCAGAAGTCAACCAAACTTCACCCATTAGTGTATTTTATCACAATCTAGTAGTTACATGTGGAAATTTGGTTCTTGGACATTTGATTTGAGCGCAATCCTCAAACTTAGGTCAAAAAAGCCATTTAAGCCTTTTCACAGTGAGATCTATGCGATATGGCCGAGAAATGTAATTTTGATGTTAACTCCCAAACCGCTGCGCAGAAGTCAACCAAACTTCACCCAATAGTGTATTGTATCACATTCTAGTAGTTACATTTGAAAATTTCGTTCTAGGACATTTGGTTTGAGCGCAATCCTCAAACTTAGGTCAAAAAAGCCATTTAAGCCTTTTCACAGTGAGATCTATGCGATATGGCCGAGAAATGTAATTTTGATGTTAACTCCCAAACCGCTGCGCAGAAGTCAACCAAACTTCACCCAATAGTGTATTGTATCACATTCTAGTAGTTACATTTGAAAATTTCGTTCTAGGACATTTGGTTTGAGCGCAATCCTCAAACTTAGGTAAAAAAAGCCATTTAAGCCTTTTCACAGTGAGATCTATGCGATATGGCCGAGAAATGTAATTTTGATGTTAACTCTCAAACCGCTGCGCAGAAGTCAACCAAATTTCACCCAATAGTGTATTTTATCACAATCTAGTAGTTACATGTGGAAATTTGGTTCTAGGACATTTGATTTGAGCGCAATCCTCAAACTTAGGTCAAAAAAGCCATTTAAGCCTTTTCACAGTGAGATCTATGCGATATGGCCGAGAAATGTAATTTTGATGTTAACTCCCAAACCGCTGCGCAGAAGTCAACCAAACTTCACCCAATAGTGTATTGTATCACAATCTAGTAGTTACATTTGAAAATTTTGTTCTAGGACATTTTGTTTGAGCGCAATCCTCAAACTTAGGTCAAAAAAGCCATTTAAGCCTTTTCACAGTGAGATCTATGCGATATGGCCGAGAAATGTAATTTTGATGTTAACTCCCAAACCGCTGCGCAGAAGTCAACCAAACTTCACCCAATAGTGTATTGTATCACAATCTAGTAGTTACATTTGAAAATTTTGTTCTAGGAAATTTTGTTTGAACGCAATCATCAAACTTAATTAAAAAAGTCATTTAAGCCTTTTCACAGTGAGATCTATGCGATATGGCCGAGAAATGTAATTTTGATGTTAACTCCCAAACCGCTGCGCAGAAGTCAACCAAACTTCACCCATTAGTGTATTGTATCATAATCTAGTAATTACATGTGGAAATTTGGTTCTAGGACATTTGATTTGAGCGCAATCCTCAAACTTAGGTCAAAAAAGCCATTTAAGCCTTTTCACAGTGAGATCTATGCGATATGGCCGAGAAATGTAATTTTGATGTTAACTCCCAAACCGCTGCGCAGAAGTCAACCAAACTTCACCCAATAGTGTATTGTATCACAATCTAGTAGTTACATTTAAAAATTTTGTTCTAGGACATTTTGTTTGAACGCAATCATCAAACTTAATTAAAAAAGTCATTTAAGCCTTTTCACAGTGAGATCTATGCGATATGGCCGAGAAATGTAATTTTGATGTTAACTCCCAAACCGCTGCGCAGAAGTCAACCAAACTTCACCCATTAGTGTATTGTATCACAATCTAGTAGTTACATGTGGAAATTTGGTTATAGGACATTTGATTTGAGCGCAATCCTCAAACTTATGTCAAAAAAGCCATTTAAGCCTTTTCACAGTGAGATCTATGCGATATGGCCGAGAAATGTAATTTTGATGTTAACTCCCAAACCGCTGCGCAGAAGTCAACCAAACTTCACCCAATAGTTTAGTGTATCACAATCTAGTAGTTACATTTGAAAATTTTGTTCTAGGAAATTTTGTTTGAGCGCAATCATCAAACTTAATTAAAAAAGTCATTTAAGCCTTTTCACAGTGAGATCTATGCGATATGGCCGAGAAATGTAATTTTGATGTTAACTCCCAAACCGCTGCGCAGAAGTCAACCAAACTTCACCCATTAGTGTATTTTATCACAATCTAGTAGTTACATGTGGAAATTTGGTTCTAGGACATTTGATTTGAGCGCAATCCTCAAACTTAGGTCAAAAAAGCCATTTAAGCCTTTTCACAGTGAGATCTATGCGATATGGCCGAGAAATGTAATTTTGATGTTCACTCCCAAACCGCTGCGCAGAAGTCAACCAAACTTCACCCAATAGTGTATTGTATCACAATCTAGTAGTTACATTTGAAAATTTTGTTCTAGGAAATTTTGTTTGAGCGCAATCATCAAACTTAATTAAAAAAGTCATTTAAGCCTTTTCACAGTGAGATCTATGCGATATGGCCGAGAAATGTAATTTTGATGTTAACTCCCAAACCGCTGCGCAGAA
This sequence comes from Corythoichthys intestinalis, assembly GCF_030265065.1. Classification (NCBI taxonomy): domain Eukaryota; kingdom Metazoa; phylum Chordata; class Actinopteri; order Syngnathiformes; family Syngnathidae; genus Corythoichthys; species Corythoichthys intestinalis. The sequence goes on along the minus strand of NC_080399.1, from coordinate 63,728,209 downwards.
GTCAACCAAACTTCACCCATTAGTGTATTTTATCACAATCTAGTAGTTACATGTGGAAATTTGGTTCTAGGACATTTGATTTGAGCGCAATCCTCAAACTTAGGTCAAAAAAGCCATTTAAGCCTTTTCACAGTGAGATCTATGCGATATGGCCGAGAAATGTAATTTTGATGTTAACTCCCAAACCGCTGCGCAGAAGTCAACCAAACTTCACCCAATAGTGTATTGTATCACATTCTAGTAGTTACATTTGAAAATTTCGTTCTAGGACATTTGGTTTGAGCGCAATCCTCAAACTTAGGTCAAAAAAGCCATTTAAGCCTTTTCACAGTGAGATCTATGCGATATGGCCGAGAAATGTAATTTTGATGTTAACTCCCAAACCGCTGCGCAGAAGTCAACCAAACTTCACCCAATAGTGTATTGTATCACAATCTAGTAGTTACATTTGAAAATTTTGTTCTAGGAAATTTTGTTTGAGCGCAATCATCAAACTTAATTAAAAAAGTCATTTAAGCCTTTTCACAGTGAGATCTATGCGATATGGCCGAGAAATGTAATTTTGATGTTAACTCCCAAACCGCTGCGCAGAAGTCAACCAAACTTCACCCATTAGTGTATTGTATCACAATCTAGTAGTTACATTTGGAAATTTGGTTCTAGGAAATTTTGTTTGAGCGCAATCATCAAACTTAATTAAAAAAGTCATTTAAGCCTTTTCACAGTGAGATCTATGCGATATGGCCGAGAAATGTAATTTTGATGTTAACTCCCAAACCGCTGCGCAGAAGTCAACCAAACTTCACCCAATAGTGTATTGTATCACATTCTAGTAGTTACATTTGAAAATTTCGTTCTAGGACATTTGGTTTGAGCGCAATCCTCAAACTTAGGTCAAAAAAGCCATTTAAGCCTTTTCACAGTGAGATCTATGCGATATGGCCGAGAAATGTAATTTTGATGTTAACTCTCAAACCGCTGCGCAGAAGTCAACCAAACTTCACCCAATAGTGTATTGTATCACAATCTAGTAGTTACATTTGAAAATTTTGTTCTAGGACATTTTGTTTGAACGCAATCATCAAACTTAATTAAAAAAGTCATTTAAGCCTTTTCACAGTGAGATCTATGCGATATGGCCGAGAAATGTAATTTTGATGTTAACTCCCAAACCGCTGCGCAGAAGTCAACCAAACTTCACCCATTAGTGTATTTTATCACAATCTAGTAGTTACATGTGGAAATTTGGTTCTAGGACATTTGATTTGAGCGCAATCCTCAAACCTAGGTCAAAAAAGCCATTTAAGCCTTTTCACAGTGAGATCTATGCGATATGGCCGAGAAATGTAATTTTGATGTTCACTCCCAAACCGCTGCGCAGAAGTCAACCAAACTTCACCCAATAGTGTATTGTATCACAATCTAGTAGTTACATTTGAAAATTTTGTTCTAGGAAATTTTGTTTGAGCGCAATCATCAAACTTAATTAAAAAAGTCATTTAAGCCTTTTCACAGTGAGATCTATGCGATATGGCCGAGAAATGTAATTTTGATGTTAACTCCCAAACCGCTGCGCAGAAGTCAACCAAACTTCACCCATTAGTGTATTTTATCACAATCTAGTAGTTACATGTGGAAATTTGGTTCTTGGACATTTAATTTGAGCGCAATCCTCAAACTTAGGTCAAAAAAGCCATTTAAGCCTTTTCACAGTGAGATCTATGCGATATGGCCGAGAAATGTAATTTTGATGTTAACTCCCAAACCGCTGCGCAGAAGTCAACCAAACTTCACCCAATAGTGTATTGTATCACATTCTAGTAGTTACATTTGAAAATTTCGTTCTAGGACATTTGGTTTGAGCGCAATCCTCAAACTTAGGTCAAAAAAGCCATTTAAGCCTTTTCACAGTGAGATCTATGCGATATGGCCGAGAAATGTAATTTTGATGTTAACTCCCAAACCGCTGCGCAGAAGTCAACCAAACTTCACCCAATAGTGTATTGTATCACATTCTAGTAGTTACATTTGAAAATTTCGTTCTAGGACATTTGGTTTGAGCGCAATCCTCAAACTTAGGTAAAAAAAGCCATTTAAGCCTTTTCACAGTGAGATCTATGCGATATGGCCGAGAAATGTAATTTTGATGTTAACTCTCAAACCGCTGCGCAGAAGTCAACCAAACTTCACCCAATAGTGTATTTTATCACAATCTAGTAGTTACATGTGGAAATTTGGTTCTAGGACATTTGATTTGAGCGCAATCCTCAAACTTAGGTCAAAAAAGCCATTTAAGCCTTTTCACAGTGAGATCTATGCGATATGGCCGAGAAATGTAATTTTGATGTTAACTCCCAAACCGCTGCGCAGAAGTCAACCAAACTTCACCCAATAGTGTATTGTATCACATTTTAGTAGTTACATTTGAACATTTCGTTCTAGGACATTTGGTTTGAGCGCAATCCTCAAACTTAGGTCAAAAAAGCCATTTAAGCCTTTTCACAGTGAGATCTATGCGATATGGCCGAGAAATGTAATTTTGATGTTAACTCCCAAACCGCTGCGCAGAAGTCAACCAAACTTCACCCAATAATGTATTGTATCACAATCTAGTAGTTACATTTGAAAATTTTGTTCTAGGACATTTTGTTTGAACGCAATCATCAAACTTAATTAAAAAAGTCATTTAAGCCTTTTCACACTGAGATCTATGCGATATGGCCGAGAAATGTAATTTTGATGTTAACTCCCAAACCGCTGCGCAGAAGTCAACCAAACTTCACCCAATAGTGTATTGTATCACAATCTAGTAGTTACATTTGAAAATTTTGTTCTAGGAAATTTTGTTTGAGCGCAATCATCAAACTTAATTAAAAAAGTCATTTAAGCCTTTTCACAGTGAGATCTATGCGATATGGCCGAGAAATGTAATTTTGATGTTAACTCCCAAACCGCTGCGCAGAAGTCAACCAAACTTCACCCATTAGTGTATTGTATCATAATCTAGTAATTACATGTGGAAATTTGGTTCTAGGACATTTGATTTGAGCGCAATCCTCAAACTTAGGTCAAAAAAGCCATTTAAGCCTTTTCACAGTGAGATCTATGCGATATGGCCGAGAAATGTAATTTTGATGTTAACTCCCAAACCGCTGCGCAGAAGTCAACCAAACTTCACCCAATAGTGTATTGTATCACAATCTAGTAGTTACATTTAAAAATTTTGTTCTAGGACATTTTGTTTGAACGCAATCATCAAACTTAATTAAAAAAGTCATTTAAGCCTTTTCACAGTGAGATCTATGCGATATGGCCGAGAAATGTAATTTTGATGTTAACTCCCAAACCGCTGCGCAGAAGTCAACCAAACTTCACCCATTAGTGTATTGTATCACAATCTAGTAGTTACATGTGGAAATTTGGTTATAGGACATTTGATTTGAGCGCAATCCTCAAACTTAGGTCAAAAAAGCCATTTAAGCCTTTTCACAGTGAGATCTATGCGATATGGCCGAGAAATGTAATTTTGATGTTAACTCCCAAACCGCTGCGCAGAAGTCGACCAAACTTCACCCAATAGTGTAGTGTATCACAATCTAGTAGTTACATTTGAAAATTTTGTTCTAGGAAATTTTGTTTGAGCGCAATCATCAAACTTAATTAAAAAAGTCATTTAAGCCTTTTCACAGTGAGATCTATGCGATATGGCCGAGAAATGTAATTTTGATGTTAACTCCCAAACCGCTGCGCAGAAGTCAACCAAACTTCACCCATTAGTGTATTTTATCACAATCTAGTAGTTACATGTGGAAATTTGGTTCTAGGACATTTGATTTGAGCGCAATCCTCAAACTTAGGTCAAAAAAGCCATTTAAGCCTTTTCACAGTGAGATCTATGCGATATGGCCGAGAAATGTAATTTTGATGTTCACTCCCAAACCGCTGCGCAGAAGTCAACCAAACTTCACCCAATAGTGTATTGTATCACAATCTAGTAGTTACATTTGAAAATTTTGTTCTAGGAAATTTTGTTTGAGCGCAATCATCAAACTTAATTAAAAAAGTCATTTAAGCCTTTTCACAGTGAGATCTATGCGATATGGCCGAGAAATGTAATTTTGATGTTAACTCCCAAACCGCTGCGCAGAAGTCAACCAAACTTCACCCATTAGTGTATTTTATCACAATCTAGTAGTTACATGTGGAAATTTGGTTCTAGGACATTTGATTTGAGCGCAATCCTCAAACTTAGGTCAAAAAAGCCATTTAAGCCTTTTCACAGTGAGATCTATGCGATATGGCCGAGAAATGTAATTTTGATGTTAACTCCCAAACCGCTGCGCAGAAGTCAACCAAACTTCACTCAATAGTGTATTGTATCACAATCTAGTAGTTACATTTAAAAATTTTGTTCTAGGACATTTTGTTTGAACGCAATCATCAAACTTAATTAAAAAAGTCATTTAAGCCTTTTCACAGTGAGATCTATGCGATATGGCCGAGAAATGTAATTTTGATGTTAACTCCCAAACCGCTGCGCAGAAGTCAACCAAACTTCACCCATTAGTGTATTGTATCACAATCTAGTAGTTACATGTGGAAATTTGGTTATAGGACATTTGATTTGAGCGCAATCCTCAAACTTAGGTCAAAAAAGCCATTTAAGCCTTTTCACAGTTAGATCTATGCGATATGGCCGAGAAATGTAATTTTGATGTTAACTCCCAAACCGCTGCGCAGAAGTCGACCAAACTTCACCCAATAGTGTAGTGTATCACAATCTAGTAGTTACATTTGAAAATTTTGTTCTAGGAAATTTTGTTTGAGCGCAATCATCAAACTTAATTAAAAAAGTCATTTAAGCCTTTTCACAGTGAGATCTATGCGATATGGCCGAGAAATGTAATTTTGATGTTAACTCCCAAACCGCTGCGCAGAAGTCAACCAAACTTCACCCATTAGTGTATTTTATCACAATCTAGTAGTTACATGTGGAAATTTGGTTCTAGGACATTTGATTTGAGCGCAATCCTCAAACTTAGGTCAAAAAAGCCATTTAAGCCTTTTCACAGTGAGATCTATGCGATATGGCCGAGAAATGTAATTTTGATGTTCACTCCCAAACCGCTGCGCAGAAGTCAACCAAACTTCACCCAATAGTGTATTGTATCACAATCTAGTAGTTACATTTGAAAATTTTGTTCTAGGAAATTTTGTTTGAGCGCAATCATCAAACTTAATTAAAAAAGTCATTTAAGCCTTTTCACAGTGAGATCTATGCGATATGGCCGAGAAATGTAATTTTGATGTTAACTCCCAAACCGCTGCGCAGAAGTCAACCAAACTTCACCCATTAGTGTATTTTATCACAATCTAGTAGTTACATGTGGAAATTTGGTTCTAGGACATTTGATTTGAGCGCAATCCTCAAACTTAGGTCAAAAAAGCCATTTAAGCCTTTTCACAGTGAGATCTATGCGATATGGCCGAGAAATGTAATTTTGATGTTAACTCCCAAACCGCTGCGCAGAAGTCAACCAAACTTCACCCAATAGTGTATTGTATCACAATCTAGTAGTTACATTTAAAAATTTTGTTCTAGGACATTTTGTTTGAACGCAATCATCAAACTTAATTAAAAAAGTCATTTAAGCCTTTTCACAGTGAGATCTATGCGATATGGCCGAGAAATGTTATTTTGATGTTAACTCCCAAACCGCTGCGCAGAAGTCAACCAAACTTCACCCATTAGTGTATTGTATCACAATCTAGTAGTTACATGTGGAAATTTGGTTATAGGACATTTGATTTGAGCGCAATCCTCAAACTTAGGTCAAAAAAGCCATTTAAGCCTTTTCACAGTTAGATCTATGCGATATGGCCGAGAAATGTAATTTTGATGTTAACTCCCAAACCGCTGCGCAGAAGTCAACCAAACTTCACCCAATAGTGTATTGTATCACAATCTAGTAGTTACATTTGAAAATTTTGTTCTAGGAAATTTTGTTTGAGCGCAATCATCAAACTTAATTAAAAAAGTCATTTAAGCCTTTTCACAGTGAGATCTATGCGATATGGCCGAGAAATGTAATTTTGATGTTAACTCCCAAACCGCTGCGCAGAAGTCAACCAAACTTCACCCAATAGTGTATTGTATCACAATCTAGTAGTTACATTTGAAAATTTTGTTCTAGAAAATTTTGTTTGAGCGCAATCATCAAACTTAATTAAAAAAGTCATTTAAGCCTTTTCACAGTGAGATCTATGCGATATGGCCGAGAAATGTAATTTTGATGTTAACTCCCAAACCGCTGCGCAGAAGTCAACCAAACTTCACCCATTAGTGTATTTTATCACAATCTAGTAGTTACATGTGGAAATTTGGTTCTAGGACATTTGATTTGAGCGCAATCCTCAAACTTAGGTCAAAAAAGCCATTTAAGCCTTTTCACAGTGAGATCTATGCGATATGGCCGAGAAATGTAATTTTGATGTTAACTCCCAAACCGCTGCGCAGAAGTCAACCAAACTTCACCCAATAGTGTATTGTATCACAATCTAGTAGTTACATTTAAAAATTTTGTTCTAGGACATTTTGTTTGAACGCAATCATCAAACTTAATTAAAAAAGTCATTTAAGCCTTTTCACAGTGAGATCTATGCGATATGGCCGAGAAATGTAATTTTGATGTTAACTCCCAAACCGCTGCGCAGAAGTCAACCAAACTTCACCCATTAGTGTATTGTATCACAATCTAGTAGTTACATGTGGAAATTTGGTTATAGGACATTTGATTTGAGCGCAATCCTCAAACTTAGGTCAAAAAAGCCATTTAAGCCTTTTCACAGTGAGATCTATGCGATATGGCCGAGAAATGTAATTTTGATGTTAACTCCCAAACCGCTGCGCAGAAGTCAACCAAACTTCACCCAATAGTGTATTGTATCACAATCTAGTAGTTACATTTGAAAATTTTGTTCTAGGAAATTTTGTTTAAGCGCAATCATCAAACTTAATTAAAAAAAGTCATTTAAGCCTTTTCACAGTGAGATCTATGCGATATGGCCGAGAAATGTAATTTTGATGTTAACTCCCAAACCGCTGCGCAGAAGTCAACCAAACTTCACCCATTAGTGTATTTTATCACAATCTAGTAGTTACATGTGGAAATTTGGTTCTAGGACATTTGATTTGAGCGCAATCCTCAAACTTAGGTCAAAAAAGCCATTTAAGCCTTTTCACAGTGAGATCTATGCGATATGGCCGAGAAATGTAATTTTGATGTTAACTCCCAAACCGCTGCGCAGAAGTCAACCAAACTTCACCCAATAGTGTATTGTATCACATTCTAGTAGTTACATTTGAAAATTTCGTTCTAGGACATTTGGTTTGAGCGCAATCCTCAAACTTAGGTCAAAAAAGCCATTTAAGCCTTTTCACAGTGAGATCTATGCGATATGGCCGAGAAATGTAATTTTGATGTTAACTCCCAAACCGCTGCGCAGAAGTCAACCAAACTTCACCCAATAGTGTATTGTATCACAATCTAGTAGTTACATTTGAAAATTTTGTTCTAGGACATTTTGTTTGAACGCAATCATCAAACTTAATTAAAAAAGTCATTTAAGCCTTTTCACAGTGAGATCTATGCGATATGGCCGAGAAATGTAATTTTGATGTTAACTCCCAAACCGCTGCGCAGAAGTCAACCAAACTTCACCCAATAGTGTATTGTATCACAATCTAGTAGTTACATTTGAAAATTTTGTTCTAGGACATTTTGTTTGAACGCAATCATCAAACTTAATTAAAAAAGTCATTTAAGCCTTTTCACAGTGAGATCTATGCGATATGGCCGAGAAATGTAATTTTGATGTTAACTCCCAAACCGCTGCGCAGAAGTCAACCAAACTTCACCCAATAGTGTATTGTATCACAATCTAGTAGTTACATTTGAAAATTTTGTTCTAGGACATTTTGTTTGAGCGCAATCCTCAAACTTAGGTCAAAAAAGCCATTTAAGCCTTTTCACAGTGAGATCTATGCGATATGGCCGAGAAATGTAATTTTGATGTTAACTCCCAAACCGCTGCGCAGAAGTCAACCAAACTTCACCCAATAGTGTATTGTATCACAATCTAGTAGTTACATTTGAAAATTTTGTTCTAGGAAATTTTGTTTGAGCGCAATCATCAAACTTAATTAAAAAAGTCATTTAAGCCTTTTCACAGTGAGATCTATGCGATATGGCCGAGAAATGTAATTTTGATGTTAACTCCCAAACCGCTGCGCAGAAGTCAACCAAACTTCACCCAATAGTGTATTGTATCACAATCTAGTAGTTACATTTGAAAATTTTGTTCTAGGACATTTTGTTTGAACGCAATCATCAAACTTAATTAAAAAAGTCATTTAAGCCTTTTCACAGTGAGATCTATGCGATATGGCCGAGAAATGTAATTTTGATGTTAACTCCCAAACCGCTGCGCAGAAGTCAACCAAACTTCACCCAATAGTGTATTGTATCACAATCTAGTAGTTACATTTGAAAATTTTGTTCTAGGAAATTTTGTTTGAGCGCAATCATCAAACTTAATTAAAAAAGTCATTTAAGCCTTTTCACAGTGAGATCTATGCGATATGGCCGAGAAATGTAATTTTGATGTTAACTCCCAAACCGCTGCGCAGAAGTCAACCAAACTTCACCCAATAGTGTATTGTATCACAATCTAGTAGTTACATTTGAAAATTTTGTTCTAGGACATTTTGTTTGAACGCAATCATCAAACTTAATTAAAAAAGTCATTTAAGCCTTTTCACAGTGAGATCTATGCGATATGGCCGAGAAATGTAATTTTGATGTTAACTCCCAAACCGCTGCGCAGAAGTCAACCAAACTTCACCCAATAGTGTATTGTATCACAATCTAGTAGTTACATTTGAAAATTTTGTTCTAGGAAATTTTGTTTGAGCGCAATCATCAAACTTAATTAAAAAAGTCATTTAAGCCTTTTCACAGTGAGATCTATGCGATATGGCCGAGAAATGTAATTTTGATGTTAACTCCCAAACCGCTGCGCAGAAGTCAACCAAACTTCACCCATTAGTGTATTTTATCACAATCTAGTAGTTACATGTGGAAATTTGGTTTTAGGACATTTGATTTGAGCGCAATCCTCAAACTTAGGTCAAAAAAGCCATTTAAGCCTTTTCACAGTGTGATCTATGCGATATGGCCGAGAAATGTAATTTTGATGTTAACTCCCAAACCGCTGCGCAGAAGTCAACCAAACTTCACCCAATAGTGTATTGTATCACAATCTAGTAGTTACATTTGAAAATTTTGTTCTAGGACATTTTGTTTGAACGCAATCATCAAACTTAATTAAAAAAGTCATTTAAGCCTTTTCACAGTGAGATCTATGCGATATGGCCGAGAAATGTAATTTTGATGTTAACTCCCAAACCGCTGCGCAGAAGTCAACCAAACTTCACCCATTAGTGTATTGTATCACAATCTAGTAGTTACATGTGGAAATTTGGTTATAGGACATTTGATTTGAGCGCAATCCTCAAACTTAGGTCAAAAAAGCCATTTAAGCCTTTTCACAGTGAGATCTATGCGATATGGCCGAGAAATGTAATTTTGATGTTAACTCCCAAACCGCTGCGCAGAAGTCAACCAAACTTCACCCAATAGTGTATTGTATCACAATCTAGTAGTTACATTTGAAAATTTTGTTCTAGGACATTTGATTTGAGCGCAATCCTCAAACTTAGGTCAAAAAAGCCATTTAAGCCTTTTCACAGTGAGATCTATGCGATATGGCCGAGAAATGTAATTTTGATGTTAACTCCCAAACCGCTGCGCAGAAGTCAACCAAACTTCACCCAATAGTGTATTGTATCACAATCTAGTAGTTACATTTGAAAATTTTGTTCTAGGACATTTTGTTTGAACGCAATCATCAAACAATTAAAAAAGTCATTTAAGCCTTTTCACAGTATGCGATATGGCCGAGAAATGTAATTTTGATGTTAACTCCCAAACCGCTGCGCAGAAGTCAACCAAACTTCAACCAATAGTGTATTGTATCACAATCTAGTAGTTACATTTGAAAATTTTGTTCTAGGAAATTTTGTTTGAGCGCAATCATCAAACTTAATTAAAAAAGTCATTTAAGCCTTTTCACAGTGAGATCTATGCGATATGGCCGAGAAATGTAATTTTGATGTTAACTCCCAAACCGCTGCGCAGAAGTCAACCAAACTTCACCCAATAGTGTATTGTATCACAATCTAGTAGTTACATTTAAAAATTTTGTTCTAGGACATTTTGTTTGGACGCAATCATCAAACTTAATTAAAAAAGTCATTTAAGCCTTTTCACAGTGAGATCTATGCGATATGGCCGAGAAATGTAATTTTGATGTTAACTCCCAAACCGCTGCGCAGAAGTCAACCAAACTTCACCCATTAGTGTATTTTATCACAATCTAGTAGTTACATGTGGAAATTTGGTTCTAGGACATTTGATTTGAGCGCAATCCTCAAACTTAGGTCAAAAAAGCCATTTAAGCCTTTTCACAGTGAGATCTATGCGATATGGCCGAGAAATGTAATTTTGATGTTAACTCTCAAACCGCTGCGCAGAAGTCAACCAAACTTCACCCAATAGTGTATTGTATCACAATCTAGTAGTTACATTTGAAAATTTTGTTCTAGGACATTTTGTTTGAACGCAATCATCAAACTTAATTAAAAAAGTCATTTAAGCCTTTTCACAGTGAGATCTATGCGATATGGCCGAGAAATGTAATTTTGATGTTAACTCCCAAACCGCTGCGCAGAAGTCAACCAAACTTCACCCAATAGTGTATTGTATCACAATCTAGTAGTTACATTTGAAAATTTTGTTCTAGAAAATTTTGTTTGAGCGCAATCATCAAACTTAATTAAAAAAGTCATTTAAGCCTTTTCACAGAGAGATCTATGCGATATGGCCGAGAAATGTAATTTTGATGTTAACTCCCAAACCGCTGCGCAGAAGTCAACCAAACTTCACCCATTAGTGTATTTTATCACAATCTAGTAGTTACATGTGGAAATTTGGTTCTAGGACATTTGATTTGAGCGCAATCCTCAAACTTAGGTCAAAAAAGCCATTTAAGCCTTTTCACAGTGAGATCTATGCGATATGGCCGAGAAATGTAATTTTGATGTTAACTCCCAAACCGCTGCGCAGAAGTCAACCAAACTTCACCCAATAGTGTATTGTATCACAATCTAGTAGTTACATTTAAAAATTTTGTTCTAGGACATTTTGTTTGAACGCAATCATCAAACCTAATTAAAAAAGTCATTTAAGCCTTTTCACAGTGAGATCTATGCGATATGGCCGAGAAATGTAATTTTGATGTTAACTCCCAAACCGCTGCGCAGAAGTCAACCAAACTTCACCCATTAGTGTATTGTATCACAATCTAGTAGTTACATGTGGAAATTTGGTTATAGGACATTTGATTTGAGCGCAATCCTCAAACTTAGGTCAAAAAAGCCATTTAAGCCTTTTCACAGTGAGATCTATGCGATATGGCCGAGAAATGTAATTTTGATGTTAACTCCCAAACCGCTGCGCAGAAGTCAACCAAACTTCACCCAATAGTGTATTGTATCACAATCTAGTAGTTACATTTGAAAATTTTGTTCTAGGAAATTTTGTTTGAGCGCAATCATCAAACTTAATTAAAAAAGTCATTTAAGCCTTTTCACAGTGAGATCTATGCGATATGGCCGAGAAATGTAATTTTGATGTTAACTCCCAAACCGCTGCGCAGAAGTCAACCAAACTTCACCCATTAGTGTATTGTATCACAATCTAGTAGTTACATTTGGAAATTTGGTTCTAGGAAATTTTGTTTGAGCGCAATCATCAAACTTAATTAAAAAAGTCATTTAAGCCTTTTCACAGTGAGATCTATGCGATATGGCCGAGAAATGTAATTTTGATGTTAACTCCCAAACCGCTGCGCAGAAGTCAACCAAACTTCACCCAATAGTGTATTGTATCACAATCTAGTAGTTACATTTGAAAATTTTGTTCTAGGAAATTTTGTTTGAGCGCAATCATCAAACTTAATTAAAAAAGTCATTTAAGCCTTTTCACAGTGAGATCTATGCGATATGGCCGAGAAATGTAATTTTGATGTTAACTCCCAAACCGCTGCGCAGAAGTCAACCAAACTTCACCCATTAGTGTATTTTATCACAATCTAGTAGTTACATGTGGAAATTTGGTTCTAGGACATTTGATTTGAGCGCAATCCTCAAACTTAGGTCAAAAAAGCCATTTAAGCCTTTTCACAGTGAGATCTATGCGATATGGCCGAGAAATGTAATTTTGATGTTAACTCCCAAACCGCTGCGCAGAAGTCAACCAAACTTCACCGAATAGTGTATTGTATCACAATCTAGTAGTTACATTTAAAAATTTTGTTCTAGGACATTTTGTTTGAACGCAATCATCAAACTTAATTAAAAAAGTCATTTAAGCCTTTTCACAGTGAGATCTATGCGATATGGCCGAGAAATGTAATTTTGATGTTAACTCCCAAACCGCTGCGCAGAAGTCAACCAAACTTCACCCAATAGTGTATTGTATCACAATCTAGTAGTTACATTTGAAAATTTTGTTCTAGGAAATTTTGTTTGAGCGCAATCATCAAACTTAATTAAAAAAGTCATTTAAGCCTTTTCACAGTGAGATCTATGCGATATGGCCGAGAAATGTAATTTTGATGTTAACTCCCAAACCGCTGCGCAGAAGTCAACCAAACTTCACCCATTAGTGTATTTTATCACAATCTAGTAGTTACATGTGGAAATTTGGTTCTAGGACATTTGATTTGAGCGCAATCCTCAAACTTAGGTCAAAAAAGCCATTTAAGCCTTTTCACAGTGAGATCTATGCGATATGGCCGAGAAATGTAATTTTGATGTTCACTCCCAAACCGCTGCGCAGAAGTCAACCAAACTTCACCCAATAGTGTATTGTATCACAATCTAGTAGTTACATTTGAAAATTTTGTTCTAGGAAATTTTGTTTGAGCGCAATCATCAAACTTAATTAAAAAAGTCATTTAAGCCTTTTCACAGTGAGATCTATGCGATATGGCCGAGAAATGTAATTTTGATGTTAACTCCCAAACCGCTGCGCAGAAGTCAACCAAACTTCACCCATTAGTGTATTTTATCACAATCTAGTAGTTACATGTGGAAATTTGGTTCTAGGACATTTGATTTGAGCGCAATCCTCAAACTTAGGTCAAAAAAGCCATTTAAGCCTTTTCACAGTGAGATCTATGCGATATGGCCGAGAAATGTAATTTTGATGTTAACTCCCAAACCGCTGCGCAGAAGTCAACCAAACTTCACCCAATAGTGTATTGTATCACATTCTAGTAGTTACATTTGAAAATTTCGTTCTAGGACATTTGGTTTGAGCGCAATCCTCAAACTTAGGTCAAAAAAGCCATTTAAGCCTTTTCACAGTGAGATCTATGCGATATGGCCGAGAAATGTAATTTTGATGTTAACTCCCAAACCGCTGCGCAGAAGTCAACCAAACTTCACCCAATAGTGTATTGTATCACATTCTAGTAGTTACATTTGAAAATTTCGTTCTAGGACATTTGGTTTGAGCGCAATCCTCAAACTTAGGTAAAAAAAGCCATTTAAGCCTTTTCACAGTGAGATCTATGCGATATGGCCGAGAAATGTAATTTTGATGTTAACTCTCAAACCGCTGCGCAGAAGTCAACCAAACTTCACCCAATAGTGTATTTTATCACAATCTAGTAGTTACATGTGGAAATTTGGTTCTAGGACATTTGATTTGAGCGCAATCCTCAAACTTAGGTCAAAAAAGCCATTTAAGCCTTTTCACAGTGAGATCTATGCGATATGGCCGAGAAATGTAATTTTGATGTTAACTCCCAAACCGCTGCGCAGAAGTCAACCAAACTTCACCCAATAGTGTATTGTATCACATTTTAGTAGTTACATTTGAAAATTTCGTTCTAGGACATTTGGTTTGAGCGCAATCCTCAAACTTAGGTCAAAAAAGCCATTTAAGCCTTTTCACAGTGAGATCTATGCGATATGGCCGAGAAATGTAATTTTGATGTTAACTCCCAAACCGCTGCGCAGAAGTCAACCAAACTTCACCCAATAGTGTATTGTATCACAATCTAGTAGTTACATTTGAAAATTTTGTTCTAGGACATTTTGTTTGAACGCAATCATCAAACTTAATTAAAAAAGTCATTTAAGCCTTTTCACAGTGAGATCTATGCGATATGGCCGAGAAATGTAATTTTGTTGTTAACTCCCAAACCGCTGCGCAGAAGTCAACCAAACTTCACCCAATAGTGTATTGTATCACAATCTAGTAGTTACATTTGAAAATTTTGTTCTAGGACATTTTGTTTGAGCGCAATCCTCAAACTTAGGTCAAAAAAGCCATTTAAGCCTTTTCACAGTGAGATCTATGCGATATGGCCGAGAAATGTAATTTTGATGTTAACTCCCAAACCGCTGCGCAGAAGTCAACCAAACTTCACCCAATAGTGTATTGTATCACAATCTAGTAGTTACATTTGAAAATTTTGTTCTAGGACATTTTGTTTGAACGCAATCATCAAACTTAATTAAAAAAGTCATTTAAGCCTTTTCACAGTGAGATCTATGCGATATGGCCGAGAAATGTAATTTTGATGTTAACTCCCAAACCGCTGCGCAGAAGTCAACCAAACTTCACCCAATAGTGTATTGTATCACAATCTAGTAGTTACATTTGAAAATTTTGTTCTAGGAAATTTTGTTTGAGCGCAATCATCAAACTTAATTAAAAAAGTCATTTAAGCCTTTTCACAGTGAGATCTATGCGATATGGCCGAGAAATGTAATTTTGATGTTAACTCCCAAACCGCTGCGCAGAAGTCAACCAAACTTCACCCATTAGTGTATTGTATCATAATCTAGTAATTACATGTGGAAATTTGGTTCTAGGACATTTGATTTGAGCGCAATCCTCAAACTTAGGTCAAAAAAGCCATTTAAGCCTTTTCACAGTGAGATCTATGCGATATGGCCGAGAAATGTAATTTTGATGTTAACTCCCAAACCGCTGCGCAGAAGTCAACCAAACTTCACCCAATAGTGTATTGTATCACAATCTAGTAGTTACATTTAAAAATTTTGTTCTAGGACATTTTGTTTGAACGCAATCATCAAACTTAATTAAAAAAGTCATTTAAGCCTTTTCACAGTGAGATCTATGCGATATGGCCGAGAAATGTAATTTTGATGTTAACTCCCAAACCGCTGCGCAGAAGTCAACCAAACTTCACCCATTAGTGTATTGTATCACAATCTAGTAGTTACATGTGGAAATTTGGTTATAGGACATTTGATTTGAGCGCAATCCTCAAACTTAGGTCAAAAAAGCCATTTAAGCCTTTTCACAGTGAGATCTATGCGATATGGCCGAGAAATGTAATTTTGATGTTAACTCCCAAACCGCTGCGCAGAAGTCAACCAAACTTCACCCATTAGTGTATTGTATCACAATCTAGTAGTTACATGTGGAAATTTGGTTATAGGACATTTGATTTGAGCGCAATCCTCAAACTTAGGTCAAAAAAGCCATTTAAGCCTTTTCACAGTGAGATCTATGCGATATGGCCGAGAAATGTAATTTTGATGTTAACTCCCAAACCGCTGCGCAGAAGTCAACCAAACTTCACCCAATAGTTTAGTGTATCACAATCTAGTAGTTACATTTGAAAATTTTGTTCTAGGAAATTTTGTTTGAGCGCAATCATCAAACTTAATTAAAAAAGTCATTTAAGCCTTTTCACAGTGAGATCTATGCGATATGGCCGAGAAATGTAATTTTGATGTTAACTCCCAAACCGCTGCGCAGAAGTCAACCAAACTTCACCCATTAGTGTATTTTATCACAATCTAGTAGTTACATGTGGAAATTTGGTTCTAGGACATTTGATTTGAGCGCAATCCTCAAACTTAGGTCAAAAAAGCCATTTAAGCCTTTTCACAGTGAGATCTATGCGATATGGCCGAGAAATGTAATTTTGATGTTCACTCCCAAACCGCTGCGCAGAAGTCAACCAAACTTCACCCAATAGTGTATTGTATCACAATCTAGTAGTTACATTTGAAAATTTTGTTCTAGGAAATTTTGTTTGAGCGCAATCATCAAACTTGATTAAAAAAGTCATTTAAGCCTTTTCACAGTGAGATCTATGCGATATGGCCGAGAAATGTAATTTTGATGTTAACTCCCAAACCGCTGCGCAGAAGTCAACCAAACTTCACCCAATAGTGTATTGTATCACAATCTAGTAGTTACATTTAAAAATTTTGTTCTAGGACATTTTGTTTGAACGCAATCATCAAACTTAATTAAAAAAGTCATTTAAGCCTTTTCACAGTGAGATCTATGCGATATGGCCGAGAAATGTAATTTTGATGTTAACTCCCAAACCGCTGCGCAGAAGTCAACCAAACTTCACCCATTAGTGTATTGTATCACAATCTAGTAGTTACATGTGGAAATTTGGTTATAGGACATTTGATTTGAGCGCAATCCTCAAACTTAGGTCAAAAAAGCCATTTAAGCCTTTTCACAGTGAGATCTATGCGATATGGCCGAGAAATGTAATTTTGATGTTAACTCCCAAACCGCTGCGCAGAAGTCAACCAAACTTCACCCATTAGTGTATTGTATCACAATCTAGTAGTTACATGTGGAAATTTGGTTATAGGACATTTGATTTGAGCGCAATCCTCAAACTTAGGTCAAAAAAGCCATTTAAGCCTTTTCACAGTGAGATCTATGCGATATGGCCGAGAAATGTAATTTTGATGTTAACTCCCAAACCGCTGCGCAGAAGTCAACCAAACTTCACCCAATAGTTTAGTGTATCACAATCTAGTAGTTACATTTGAAAATTTTGTTCTAGGAAATTTTGTTTGAGCGCAATCATCAAACTTAATTAAAAAAGTCATTTAAGCCTTTTCACAGTGAGATCTATGCGATATGGCCGAGAAATGTAATTTTGATGTTAACTCCCAAACCGCTGCGCAGAAGTCAACCAAACTTCACCCATTAGTGTATTTTATCACAATCTAGTAGTTACATGTGGAAATTTGGTTCTAGGACATTTGATTTGAGCGCAATCCTCAAACTTAGGTCAAAAAAGCCATTTAAGCCTTTTCACAGTGAGATCTATGCGATATGGCCGAGAAATGTAATTTTGATGTTCACTCCCAAACCGCTGCGCAGAAGTCAACCAAACTTCACCCAATAGTGTATTGTATCACAATCTAGTAGTTACATTTGAAAATTTTGTTCTAGGAAATTTTGTTTGAGCGCAATCATCAAACTTGATTAAAAAAGTCATTTAAGCCTTTTCACAGTGAGATCTATGCGATATGGCCGAGAAATGTAATTTTGATGTTAACTCCCAAACCGCTGCGCAGAAGTCAACCAAACTTCACCCATTAGTGTATTTTATCACAATCTAGTAGTTACATGTGGAAATTTGGTTCTAGGACATTTGATTTGAGCGCAATCCTCAAACTTAGGTCAAAAAAGCCATTTAAGCCTTTTCACAGTGAGATCTATGCGATATGGCCGAGAAATGTAATTTTGATGTTAACTCCCAAACCGCTGCGCAGAAGTCAACCAAACTTCACCCAATAGTGTATTGTATCACATTCTAGTAGTTACATTTGAAAATTTCGTTCTAGGACATTTGGTTTGAGCGCAATCCTCAAACTTAGGTCAAAAAAGCCATTTAAGCCTTTTCACAGTGAGATCTATGCGATATGGCCGAGAAATGTAATTTTGATGTTAACTCCCAAACCGCTGCGCAGAAGTCAACCAAACTTCACCCATTAGTGTATTGTATCATAATCTAGTAGTTACATTTGGAAATTTGGTTCTAGGAAATTTTGTTTGAGCGCAATCATCAAACTTAATTAAAAAAGCCATTTAAGCCTTTTCACAGTGAGATCTATGCGATATGGCCGAGAAATGTAATTTTGATGTTAACTCTCAAACCGCTGCGCAGAAGTCAACCAAACTTCACCCAATAGTGTATTGTATCACAATCTAGTAGTTACATTTGAAAATTTTGTTCTAGGACATTTTGTTTGAACGCAATCATCAAACTTAATTAAAAAAGTCATTTAAGCCTTTTCACAGTGAGATCTATGCGATATGGCCGAGAAATGTAATTTTGATGTTAACTCCCAAACCGCTGCGCAGAAGTCAACCAAACTTCACCCATTAGTGTATTTTATCACAATCTAGTAGTTACATGTGGAAATTTGGTTCTAGGACATTTGATTTGAGCGCAATCCTCAAACTTAGGTCAAAAAAGCCATTTAAGCCTTTTCACAGTGAGATCTATGCGATATGGCCGAGAAATGTAATTTTGATGTTCACTCCCAAACCGCTGCGCAGAAGTCAACCAAACTTCACCCAATAGTGTATTGTATCACAATCTAGTAGTTACATTTGAAAATTTTGTTCTAGGAAATTTTGTTTGAGCGCAATCATCAAACTTAATTAAAAAAGTCATTTAAGCCTTTTCACAGTGAGATCTATGCGATATGGCCGAGAAATGTAATTTTGATGTTAACTCCCAAACCGCTGCGCAGAAGTCAACCAAACTTCACCCATTAGTGTATTTTATCACAATCTAGTAGTTACATGTGGAAATTTGGTTCTTGGACATTTGATTTGAGCGCAATCCTCAAACTTAGGTCAAAAAAGCCATTTAAGCCTTTTCACAGTGAGATCTATGCGATATGGCCGAGAAATGTAATTTTGATGTTAACTCCCAAACCGCTGCGCAGAAGTCAACCAAACTTCACCCAATAGTGTATTGTATCACATTCTAGTAGTTACATTTGAAAATTTCGTTCTAGGACATTTGGTTTGAGCGCAATCCTCAAACTTAGGTCAAAAAAGCCATTTAAGCCTTTTCACAGTGAGATCTATGCGATATGGCCGAGAAATGTAATTTTGATGTTAACTCCCAAACCGCTGCGCAGAAGTCAACCAAACTTCACCCAATAGTGTATTGTATCACAATCTAGTAGTTACATTTAAAAATTTTGTTCTAGGACATTTTGTTTGAACGCAATCATCAAACTTAATTAAAAAAGTCATTTAAGCCTTTTCACAGTGAGATCTATGCGATATGGCCGAGAAATGTAATTTTGATGTTAACTCCCAAACCGCTGCGCAGAAGTCAACCAAACTTCACCCATTAGTGTATTGTATCACAATCTAGTAGTTACATGTGGAAATTTGGTTATAGGACATTTGATTTGAGCGCAATCCTCAAACTTAGGTCAAAAAAGCCATTTAAGCCTTTTCACAGTGAGATCTATGCGATATGGCCGAGAAATGTAATTTTGATGTTAACTCCCAAACCGCTGCGCAGAAGTCAACCAAACTTCACCCATTAGTGTATTGTATCACAATCTAGTAGTTACATGTGGAAATTTGGTTATAGGACATTTGATTTGAGCGCAATCCTCAAACTTAGGTCAAAAAAGCCATTTAAGCCTTTTCACAGTGAGATCTATGCGATATGGCCGAGAAATGTAATTTTGATGTTAACTCCCAAACCGCTGCGCAGAAGTCAACCAAACTTCACCCAATAGTTTAGTGTATCACAATCTAGTAGTTACATTTGAAAATTTTGTTCTAGGAAATTTTGTTTGAGCGCAATCATCAAACTTAATTAAAAAAGTCATTTAAGCCTTTTCACAGTGAGATCTATGCGATATGGCCGAGAAATGTAATTTTGATGTTAACTCCCAAACCGCTGCGCAGAAGTCAACCAAACTTCACCCATTAGTGTATTTTATCACAATCTAGTAGTTACATGTGGAAATTTGGTTCTAGGACATTTGATTTGAGCGCAATCCTCAAACTTAGGTCAAAAAAGCCATTTAAGCCTTTTCACAGTGAGATCTATGCGATATGGCCGAGAAATGTAATTTTGATGTTCACTCCCAAACCGCTGCGCAGAAGTCAACCAAACTTCACCCAATAGTGTATTGTATCACAATCTAGTAGTTACATTTGAAAATTTTGTTCTAGGAAATTTTGTTTGAGCGCAATCATCAAACTTGATTAAAAAAGTCATTTAAGCCTTTTCACAGTGAGATCTATGCGATATGGCCGAGAAATGTAATTTTGATGTTAACTCCCAAACCGCTGCGCAGAAGTCAACCAAACTTCACCCATTAGTGTATTTTATCACAATCTAGTAGTTACATGTGGAAATTTGGTTCTAGGACATTTGATTTGAGCGCAATCCTCAAACTTAGGTCAAAAAAGCCATTTAAGCCTTTTCACAGTGAGATCTATGCGATATGGCCGAGAAATGTAATTTTGATGTTAACTCCCAAACCGCTGCGCAGAAGTCAACCAAACTTCACCCAATAGTGTATTGTATCACATTCTAGTAGTTACATTTGAAAATTTCGTTCTAGGACATTTGGTTTGAGCGCAATCCTCAAACTTAGGTCAAAAAAGCCATTTAAGCCTTTTCACAGTGAGATCTATGCGATATGGCCGAGAAATGTAATTTTGATGTTAACTCCCAAACCGCTGCGCAGAAGTCAACCAAACTTCACCCATTAGTGTATTGTATCATAATCTAGTAGTTACATTTGGAAATTTGGTTCTAGGAAATTTTGTTTGAGCGCAATCATCAAACTTAATTAAAAAAGCCATTTAAGCCTTTTCACAGTGAGATCTATGCGATATGGCCGAGAAATGTAATTTTGATGTTAACTCTCAAACCGCTGCGCAGAAGTCAACCAAACTTCACCCAATAGTGTATTGTATCACAATCTAGTAGTTACATTTGAAAATTTTGTTCTAGGACATTTTGTTTGAACGCAATCATCAAACTTAATTAAAAAAGTCATTTAAGCCTTTTCACAGTGAGATCTATGCGATATGGCCGAGAAATGTAATTTTGATGTTAACTCCCAAACCGCTGCGCAGAAGTCAACCAAACTTCACCCATTAGTGTATTTTATCACAATCTAGTAGTTACATGTGGAAATTTGGTTCTAGGACATTTGATTTGAGCGCAATCCTCAAACTTAGGTCAAAAAAGCCATTTAAGCCTTTTCACAGTGAGATCTATGCGATATGGCCGAGAAATGTAATTTTGATGTTCACTCCCAAACCGCTGCGCAGAAGTCAACCAAACTTCACCCAATAGTGTATTGTATCACAATCTAGTAGTTACATTTGAAAATTTTGTTCTAGGAAATTTTGTTTGAGCGCAATCATCAAACTTAATTAAAAAAGTCATTTAAGCCTTTTCACAGTGAGATCTATGCGATATGGCCGAGAAATGTAATTTTGATGTTAACTCCCAAACCGCTGCGCAGAAGTCAACCAAACTTCACCCATTAGTGTATTTTATCACAATCTAGTAGTTACATGTGGAAATTTGGTTCTTGGACATTTGATTTGAGCGCAATCCTCAAACTTAGGTCAAAAAAGCCATTTAAGCCTTTTCACAGTGAGATCTATGCGATATGGCCGAGAAATGTAATTTTGATGTTAACTCCCAAACCGCTGCGCAGAAGTCAACCAAACTTCACCCAATAGTGTATTGTATCACATTCTAGTAGTTACATTTGAAAATTTCGTTCTAGGACATTTGGTTTGAGCGCAATCCTCAAACTTAGGTCAAAAAAGCCATTTAAGCCTTTTCACAGTGAGATCTATGCGATATGGCCGAGAAATGTAATTTTGATGTTAACTCCCAAACCGCTGCGCAGAAGTCAACCAAACTTCACCCAATAGTGTATTGTATCACATTCTAGTAGTTACATTTGAAAATTTCGTTCTAGGACATTTGGTTTGAGCGCAATCCTCAAACTTAGGTAAAAAAAGCCATTTAAGCCTTTTCACAGTGAGATCTATGCGATATGGCCGAGAAATGTAATTTTGATGTTAACTCTCAAACCGCTGCGCAGAAGTCAACCAAACTTCACCCAATAGTGTATTTTATCACAATCTAGTAGTTACATGTGGAAATTTGGTTCTAGGACATTTGATTTGAGCGCAATCCTCAAACTTAGGTCAAAAAAGCCATTTAAGCCTTTTCACAGTGAGATCTATGCGATATGGCCGAGAAATGTAATTTTGATGTTAACTCCCAAACCGCTGCGCAGAAGTCAACCAAACTTCACCCAATAGTGTATTGTATCACATTTTAGTAGTTACATTTGAAAATTTCGTTCTAGGACATTTGGTTTGAGCGCAATCCTCAAACTTAGGTCAAAAAAGCCATTTAAGCCTTTTCACAGTGAGATCTATGCGATATGGCCGAGAAATGTAATTTTGATGTTAACTCCCAAACCGCTGCGCAGAAGTCAACCAAACTTCACCCAATAGTGTATTGTATCACAATCTAGTAGTTACATTTGAAAATTTTGTTCTAGGACATTTTGTTTGAACGCAATCATCAAACTTAATTAAAAAAGTCATTTAAGCCTTTTCACACTGAGATCTATGCGATATGGCCGAGAAATGTAATTTTGTTGTTAACTCCCAAACCGCTGCGCAGAAGTCAACCAAACTTCACCCAATAGTGTATTGTATCACAATCTAGTAGTTACATTTGAAAATTTTGTTCTAGGACATTTTGTTTGAGCGCAATCCTCAAACTTAGGTCAAAAAAGCCATTTAAGCCTTTTCACAGTGAGATCTATGCGATATGGCCGAGAAATGTAATTTTGATGTTAACTCCCAAACCACTGCGCAGAAGTCAACCAAACTTCACCCAATAGTGTATTGTATCACAATCTAGTAGTTACATTTGAAAATTTTGTTCTAGGACATTTTGTTTGAACGCAATCATCAAACTTAATTAAAAAAGTCATTTAAGCCTTTTCACAGTGAGATCTATGCGATATGGCCGAGAAATGTAATTTTGATGTTAACTCCCAAACCGCTGCGCAGAAGTCAACCAAACTTCACCCAATAGTGTATTGTATCACAATCTAGTAGTTACATTTGAAAATTTTGTTCTAGGAAATTTTGTTTGAGCGCAATCATCAAACTTAATTAAAAAAGTCATTTAAGCCTTTTCACAGTGAGATCTATGCGATATGGCCGAGAAATGTAATTTTGATGTTAACTCCCAAACCGCTGCGCAGAAGTCAACCAAACTTCACCCATTAGTGTATTGTATCATAATCTAGTAATTACATGTGGAAATTTGGTTCTAGGACATTTGATTTGAGCGCAATCCTCAAACTTAGGTCAAAAAAGCCATTTAAGCCTTTTCACAGTGAGATCTATGCGATATGGCCGAGAAATGTAATTTTGATGTTAACTCCCAAACCGCTGCGCAGAAGTCAACCAAACTTCACCCAATAGTGTATTGTATCACAATCTAGTAGTTACATTTAAAAATTTTGTTCTAGGACATTTTGTTTGAACGCAATCATCAAACTTAATTAAAAAAGTCATTTAAGCCTTTTCACAGTGAGATCTATGCGATATGGCCGAGAAATGTAATTTTGATGTTAACTCCCAAACCGCTGCGCAGAAGTCAACCAAACTTCACCCATTAGTGTATTGTATCACAATCTAGTAGTTACATGTGGAAATTTGGTTATAGGACATTTGATTTGAGCGCAATCCTCAAACTTAGGTCAAAAAAGCCATTTAAGCCTTTTCACAGTGAGATCTATGCGATATGGCCGAGAAATGTAATTTTGATGTTAACTCCCAAACCGCTGCGCAGAAGTCGACCAAACTTCACCCAATAGTGTAGTGTATCACAATCTAGTAGTTACATTTGAAAATTTTGTTCTAGGAAATTTTGTTTGAGCGCAATCATCAAACTTAATTAAAAAAGTCATTTAAGCCTTTTCACAGTGAGATCTATGCGATATGGCCGAGAAATGTAATTTTGATGTTAACTCCCAAACCGCTGCGCAGAAGTCAACCAAACTTCACCCATTAGTGTATTTTATCACAATCTAGTAGTTACATGTGGAAATTTGGTTCTAGGACATTTGATTTGAGCGCAATCCTCAAACTTAGGTCAAAAAAGCCATTTAAGCCTTTTCACAGTGAGATCTATGCGATATGGCCGAGAAATGTAATTTTGATGTTCACTCCCAAACCGCTGCGCAGAAGTCAACCAAACTTCACCCAATAGTGTATTGTATCACAATCTAGTAGTTACATTTGAAAATTTTGTTCTAGGAAATTTTGTTTGAGCGCAATCATCAAACTTAATTAAAAAAGTCATTTAAGCCTTTTCACAGTGAGATCTATGCGATATGGCCGAGAAATGTAATTTTGATGTTAACTCCCAAACCGCTGCGCAGAAGTCGACCAAACTTCACCCATTAGTGTATTTTATCACAATCTAGTAGTTACATGTGGAAATTTGGTTCTAGGACATTTGATTTGAGCGCAATCCTCAAACTTAGGTCAAAAAAGCCATTTAAGCCTTTTCACAGTGAGATCTATGCGATATGGCCGAGAAATGTAATTTTGATGTTAACTCCCAAACCGCTGCGCAGAAGTCAACCAAACTTCACCCAATAGTGTATTGTATCACATTCTAGTAGTTACATTTGAAAATTTCGTTCTAGGACATTTGGTTTGAGCGCAATCCTCAAACTTAGGTCAAAAAAGCCATTTAAGCCTTTTCACAGTGAGATCTATGCGATATGGCCGAGAAATGTAATTTTGATGTTAACTCCCAAACCGCTGCGCAGAAGTCAACCAAACTTCACCCAATAGTGTATTGTATCACAATCTAGTAGTTACATTTGAAAATTTTGTTCTAGGAAATTTTGTTTGAGCGCAATCATCAAACTTAATTAAAAAAGTCATTTAAGCCTTTTCACAGTGAGATCTATGCGATATGGCCGAGAAATGTAATTTTGATGTTAACTCCCAAACCGCTGCGCAGAAGTCAACCAAACTTCACCCATTAGTGTATTGTATCACAATCTAGTAGTTACATTTGTAAATTTGGTTCTAGGAAATTTTGTTTGAGCGCAATCATCAAACTTAATTAAAAAAGTCATTTAAGCCTTTTCACAGTGAGATCTATGCGATATGGCCGAGAAATGTAATTTTGATGTTAACTCCCAAACCGCTGCGCAGAAGTCAACCAAACTTCACCCAATAGTGTATTGTATCACATTCTAGTAGTTACATTTGAAAATTTCGTTCTAGGACATTTGGTTTGAGCGCAATCCTCAAACTTAGGTCAAAAAAGCCATTTAAGCCTTTTCACAGTGAGATCTATGCGATATGGCCGAGAAATGTAATTTTGATGTTAACTCTCAAACCGCTGCGCAGAAGTCAACCAAACTTCACCCAATAGTGTATTGTATCACAATCTAGTAGTTACATTTGAAAATTTTGTTCTAGGACATTTTGTTTGAACGCAATCATCAAACTTAATTAAAAAAGTCATTTAAGCCTTTTCACAGTGAGATCTATGCGATATGGCCGAGAAATGTAATTTTGATGTTAACTCCCAAACCGCTGCGCAGAAGTCAACCAAACCACCCAATAGTGTATTGTATCACAATCTAGTAGTTACATTTGAAAATTTTGTTCTAGAAAATTTTGTTTGAGCGCAATCATCAAACTTAATTAAAAAAGTCATTTAAGCCTTTTCACAGTGAGATCTATGCGATATGGCCGAGAAATGTAATTTTGATGTTAACTCCCAAACCGCTGCGCAGAAGTCAACCAAACTTCACCCATTAGTGTATTTTATCACAATCTAGTAGTTACATGTGGAAATTTGGTTCTAGGACATTTCATTTGAGCGCAATCCTCAAACTTAGGTCAAAAAAGCCATTTAAGCCTTTTCACAGTGAGATCTATGCGATATGGCCGAGAAATGTAATTTTGATGTTAACTCCCAAACCGCTGCGCAGAAGTCAACCAAACTTCACCCAATAGTGTATTGTATCACAATCTAGTAGTTACATTTAAAAATTTTGTTCTAGGACATTTTGTTTGAACGCAATCATCAAACTTAATTAAAAAAGTCATTTAAGCCTTTTCACAGTGAGATCTATGCGATATGGCCGAGAAATGTAATTTTGATGTTAACTCCCAAACCGCTGCGCAGAAGTCAACCAAACTTCACCCAATAGTGTATTGTATCACAATCTAGTAGTTACATTTGAAAATTTTGTTCTAGGAAATTTTGTTTGAGCGCAATCATCAAACTTAATTAAAAAAGTCATTTAAGCCTTTTCACAGTGAGATCTATGCGATATGGCCGAGAAATGTAATTTTGATGTTAACTCCCAAACCGCTGCGCAGAAGTCAACCAAACTTCACCCATTAGTGTATTTTATCACAGTCTAGTAGTTACATGTGGAAATTTGGTTCTAGGACATTTGATTTGAGCGCAATCCTCAAACTTAGGTCAAAAAAGCCATTTAAGCCTTTTCACAGTGAGATCTATGCGATATGGCCGAGAAATGTAATTTTGATGTTCACTCCCAAACCGCTGCGCAGAAGTCAACCAAACTTCACCCAATAGTGTATTGTATCACAATCTAGTAGTTACATTTGAAAATTTTGTTCCAGGAAATTTTGTTTGAGCGCAATCATCAAACTTAATTAAAAAAGTCATTTAAGCCTTTTCACAGTGAGATCTATGCGATATGGCCGAGAAATGTAATTTTGATGTTAACTCCCAAACCGCTGCGCAGAAGTCAACCAAACTTCACCCATTAGTGTATTTTATCACAATCTAGTAGTTACATGTGGAAATTTGATTCTAGGACATTTCATTTGAGCGCAATCCTCAAACTTAGGTCAAAAAAGCCATTTAAGCCTTTTCACAGTGAGATCTATGCGATATGGCCGAGAAATGTAATTTTGATGTTAACTCCCAAACCGCTGCGCAGAAGTCAACCAAACTTCACCCAATAGTGTATTGTATCACATTCTAGTAGTTACATTTGAAAATTTCGTTCTAGGACATTTGGTTTTAGCGCAATCCTCAAACTTAGGTCAAAAAAGCCATTTAAGCCTTTTCACAGTGAGATCTATGCGATATGGCCGAGAAATGTAATTTTGATGTTAACTCCCAAACCGCTGCGCAGAAGTCAACCAAACTTCACCCATTAGTGTATTTTATCACAATCTAGTAGTTACATGTGGAAATTTGGTTCTAGGACATTTGATTTGAGCGCAATCCTCAAACTTAGGTCAAAAAAGCCATTTAAGCCTTTTCACAGTGAGATCTATGCGATATGGCCGAGAAATGTAATTTTGATGTTAACTCCCAAACCGCTGCGCAGAAGTCAACCAAACTTCACCCAATAGTGTATTGTATCACATTCTAGTAGTTACATTTGAAAATTTTGTTCTAGGACATTTGGTTTGAGCGCAATCCTCAAACTTAGGTCAAAAAAGTCATTTAAGCCTTTTCACAGTGAGATCTATGCGATATGGCCGAGAAATGTAATTTTGATGTTAACTCCCAAACCGCTGCGCAGAAGTCAACCAAACTTCACCCAATAGTGTATTGTATCACAATCTAGTAGTTACATTTGAAAATTTTGTTCTAGAAAATTTTGTTTGAGCGCAATCATCAAACTTAATTAAAAAAGTCATTTAAGCCTTTTCACAGTGAGATCTATGCGATATGGCCGAGAAATGTAATTTTGATGTTAACTCCCAAACCGCTGCGCAGAAGTCAACCAAACTTCACCCATTAGTGTATTTTATCACAATCTAGTAGTTACATGTGGAAATTTGGTTCTAGGACATTTGATTTGAGCGCAATCCTCAAACTTAGGTCAAAAAAGCCATTTAAGCCTTTTCACAGTGAGATCTATGCGATATGGCCGAGAAATGTAATTTTGATGTTAACTCCCAAACCGCTGCGCAGAAGTCAACCAAACTTCACCCAATAGTGTATTGTATCACAATCTAGTAGTTACATTTGAAAATTTTGTTCTAGGAAATTTTGTTTGAGCGCAATCATCAAACTTAATTAAAAAAGTCATTTAAGCCTTTTCACAGTGAGATCTATGCGATATGGCCGAGAAATGTAATTTTGATGTTAACTCCCAAACCGCTGCGCAGAAGTCAACCAAACTTCACCCATTAGTGTATTTTATCACAATCTAGTAGTTACATGTGGAAATTTGGTTCTAGGACATTTGATTTGAGCGCAATCCTCAAACTTAGGTCAAAAAAGCCATTTAAGCCTTTTCACAGTGAGATCTATGCGATATGGCCGAGAAATGTAATTTTGATGTTAACTCCCAAACCGCTGCGCAGAAGTCAACCAAACTTCACCCAATAGTGTATTGTATCACATTCTAGTAGTTACATTTGAAAATTTCGTTCTAGGACATTTGGTTTGAGCGCAATCCTCAAACTTAGGTCAAAAAAAGCCATTTAAGCCTTTTCACAGTGAGATCTATGCGATATGGCCGAGAAATGTAATTTTGATGTTAACTCCCAAACCGCTGCGCAGAAGTCAACCAAACTTCACCCAATAGTGTATTGTATCACAATCTAGTAGTTACATTTGAAAATTTTGTTCTAGGACATTTTGTTTGAACGCAATCATCAAACTTAATTAAAAAAGTCATTTAAGCCTTTTCACAGTGAGATCTATGCGATATGGCCGAGAAATGTAATTTTGATGTTAACTCTCAAACCGCTGCGCAGAAGTCAACCAAACTTCACCCAATAGTGTATTGTATCACAATCTAGTAGTTACATTTGAAAATTTTGTTCTAGGACATTTTGTTTGAACGCAATCATCAAACTTAATTAAAAAAGTCATTTAAGCCTTTTCACAGTGAGATCTATGCGATATGGCCGAGAAATGTAATTTTGATGTTAACTCCCAAACCGCTGCGCAGAAGTCAACCAAACTTCACCCAATAGTGTATTGTATCACAATCTAGTAGTTACATTTGAAAATTTTGTTCTAGAAAATTTTGTTTGAGCGCAATCATCAAACTTAATTAAAAAAGTCATTTAAGCCTTTTCACAGTGAGATCTATGCGATATGGCCGAGAAATGTAATTTTGATGTTAACTCCCAAACCGCTGCGCAGAAGTCAACCAAACTTCACCCATTAGTGTATTTTATCACAATCTAGTAGTTACATGTGGAAATTTGGTTCTAGGACATTTGATTTGAGCGCAATCCTCAAACTTAGGTCAAAAAAGCCATTTAAGCCTTTTCACAGTGAGATCTATGCGATATGGCCGAGAAATGTAATTTTGATGTTAACTCCCAAACCGCTGCGCAGAAGTCAACCAAACTTCACCCAATAGTGTATTGTATCACAATCTAGTAGTTACATTTGAAAATTTTGTTCCAGGAAATTTTGTTTGAGCGCAATCATCAAACTTAATTAAAAAAGTCATTTAAGCCTTTTCACAGTGAGATCTATGCGATATGGCCGAGAAATGTAATTTTGATGTTAACTCCCAAACCGCTGCGCAGAAGTCAACCAAACTTCACCCATTAGTGTATTTTATCACAATCTAGTAGTTACATGTGGAAATTTGGTTCTAGGACATTTCATTTGAGCGCAATCCTCAAACTTAGGTCAAAAAAGCCATTTAAGCCTTTTCACAGTGAGATCTATGCGATATGGCCGAGAAATGTAATTTTGATGTTAACTCCCAAACCGCTGCGCAGAAGTCAACCAAACTTCACCCAATAGTGTATTGTATCACAATCTAGTAGTTACATTTAAAAATTTTGTTCTAGGACATTTTGTTTGAACGCAATCATCAAACTTAATTAAAAAAGTCATTTAAGCCTTTTCACAGTGAGATCTATGCGATATGGCCGAGAAATGTAATTTTGATGTTAACTCCCAAACCGCTGCGCAGAAGTCAACCAAACTTCACCCAATAGTGTATTGTATCACAATCTAGTAGTTACATTTGAAAATTTTGTTCTAGGAAATTTTGTTTGAGCGCAATCATCAAACTTAATTAAAAAAGTCATTTAAGCCTTTTCACAGTGAGATCTATGCGATATGGCCGAGAAATGTAATTTTGATGTTAACTCCCAAACCGCTGCGCAGAAGTCAACCAAACTTCACCCATTAGTGTATTTTATCACAGTCTAGTAGTTACATGTGGAAATTTGGTTCTAGGACATTTGATTTGAGCGCAATCCTCAAACTTAGGTCAAAAAAGCCATTTAAGCCTTTTCACAGTGAGATCTATGCGATATGGCCGAGAAATGTAATTTTGATGTTCACTCCCAAACCGCTGCGCAGAAGTCAACCAAACTTCACCCAATAGTGTATTGTATCACAATCTAGTAGTTACATTTGAAAATTTTGTTCCAGGAAATTTTGTTTGAGCGCAATCATCAAACTTAATTAAAAAAGTCATTTAAGCCTTTTCACAGTGAGATCTATGCGATATGGCCGAGAAATGTAATTTTGATGTTAACTCCCAAACCGCTGCGCAGAAGTCAACCAAACTTCACCCATTAGTGTATTTTATCACAATCTAGTAGTTACATGTGGAAATTTGGTTCTAGGACATTTGATTTGAGCGCAATCCTCAAACTTAGGTCAAAAAAGCCATTTAAGCCTTTTCACAGTGAGATCTATGCGATATGGCCGAGAAATGTAATTTTGATGTTAACTCCCAAACCGCTGCGCAGAAGTCAACCAAACTTCACCCAATAGTGTATTGTATCACATTCTAGTAGTTACATTTGAAAATTTCGTTCTAGGACATTTGGTTTTAGCGCAATCCTCAAACTTAGGTCAAAAAAGCCATTTAAGCCTTTTCACAGTGAGATCTATGCGATATGGCCGAGAAATGTAATTTTGATGTTAACTCCCAAACCGCTGCGCAGAAGTCAACCAAACTTCACCCATTAGTGTATTTTATCACAATCTAGTAGTTACATGTGGAAATTTGGTTCTAGGACATTTGATTTGAGCGCAATCCTCAAACTTAGGTCAAAAAAGCCATTTAAGCCTTTTCACAGTGAGATCTATGCGATATGGCCGAGAAATGTAATTTTGATGTTAACTCCCAAACCGCTGCGCAGAAGTCAACCAAACTTCACCCAATAGTGTATTGTATCACATTCTAGTAGTTACATTTGAAAATTTCGTTCTAGGACATTTGGTTTGAGCGCAATCCTCAAACTTAGGTCAAAAAAGCCATTTAAGCCTTTTCACAGTGAGATCTATGCGATATGGCCGAGAAATGTAATTTTGATGTTAACTCCCAAACCGCTGCGCAGAAGTCAACCAAACTTCACCCAATAGTGTATTGTATCACAATCTAGTAGTTACATTTGAAAATTTTGTTCTAGAAAATTTTGTTTGAGCGCAATCATCAAACTTAATTAAAAAAGTCATTTAAGCCTTTTCACAGTGAGATCTATGCGATATGGCCGAGAAATGTAATTTTGATGTTAACTCCCAAACCGCTGCGCAGAAGTCAACCAAACTTCACCCATTAGTGTATTTTATCACAATCTAGTAGTTACATGTGGAAATTTGGTTCTAGGACATTTGATTTGAGCGCAATCCTCAAACTTAGGTCAAAAAAGCCATTTAAGCCTTTTCACAGTGAGATCTATGCGATATGGCCGAGAAATGTAATTTTGATGTTAACTCCCAAACCGCTGCGCAGAAGTCAACCAAACTTCACCCAATAGTGTATTGTATCACAATCTAGTAGTTACATTTAAAAATTTTGTTCTAGGACATTTTGTTTGAACGCAATCATCAAACCTAATTAAAAAAGTCATTTAAGCCTTTTCACAGTGAGATCTATGCGATATGGCCGAGAAATGTAATTTTGATGTTAACTCCCAAACCGCTGCGCAGAAGTCAACCAAACTTCACCCATTAGTGTATTGTATCACAATCTAGTAGTTACATGTGGAAATTTGGTTATAGGACATTTGATTTGAGCGCAATCCTCAAACTTAGGTCAAAAAAGCCATTTAAGCCTTTTCACAGTGAGATCTATGCGATATGGCCGAGAAATGTAATTTTGATGTTAACTCCCAAACCGCTGCGCAGAAGTCAACCAAACTTCACCCAATAGTGTATTGTATCACAATCTAGTAGTTACATTTGAAAATTTTGTTCTAGGAAATTTTGTTTGAGCGCAATCATCAAACTTAATTAAAAAAGTCATTTAAGCCTTTTCACAGTGAGATCTATGCGATATGGCCGAGAAATGTAATTTTGATGTTAACTCCCAAACCGCTGCGCAGAAGTCAACCAAACTTCACCCATTAGTGTATTTTATCACAATCTAGTAGTTACATGTGGAAATTTGGTTCTAGGACATTTGATTTGAGCGCAATCCTCAAACTTAGGTCAAAAAAGCCATTTAAGCCTTTTCACAGTGAGATCTATGCGATATGGCCGAGAAATGTAATTTTGATGTTAACTCCCAAACCGCTGCGCAGAAGTCAACCAAACTTCACCCAATAGTGTATTGTATCACATTCTAGTAGTTACATTTGAAAATTTCGTTCTAGGACATTTGGTTTGAGCGCAATCCTCAAACTTAGGTCAAAAAAAGCCATTTAAGCCTTTTCACAGTGAGATCTATGCGATATGGCCGAGAAATGTAATTTTGATGTTAACTCCCAAACCGCTGCGCAGAAGTCAACCAAACTTCACCCAATAGTGTATTGTATCACAATCTAGTAGTTACATTTGAAAATTTTGTTCTAGGACATTTTGTTTGAACGCAATCATCAAACTTAATTAAAAAAGTCATTTAAGCCTTTTCACAGTGAGATCTATGCGATATGGCCGAGAAATGTAATTTTGATGTTAACTCCCAAACCGCTGCGCAGAAGTCAACCAAACTTCACCCATTAGTGTATTTTATCACAATCTAGTAGTTACATGTGGAAATTTGGTTCTAGGACATTTGATTTGAGCGCAATCCTCAAACTTAGGTCAAAAAAGCCATTTAAGCCTTTTCACAGTGAGATCTATGCGATATGGCCGAGAAATGTAATTTTGATGTTAACTCTCAAACCGCTGCGCAGAAGTCAACCAAACTTCACCCAATAGTGTATTGTATCACAATCTAGTAGTTACATTTGAAAATTTTGTTCTAGGACATTTTGTTTGAACGCAATCATCAAACTTAATTAAAAAAGTCATTTAAGCCTTTTCACAGTGAGATCTATGCGATATGGCCGAGAAATGTAATTTTGATGTTAACTCCCAAACCGCTGCGCAGAAGTCAACCAAACTTCACCCAATAGTGTATTGTATCACAATCTAGTAGTTACATTTGAAAATTTTGTTCTAGAAAATTTTGTTTGAGCGCAATCATCAAACTTAATTAAAAAAGTCATTTAAGCCTTTTCACAGTGAGATCTATGCGATATGGCCGAGAAATGTAATTTTGATGTTAACTCCCAAACCGCTGCGCAGAAGTCAACCAAACTTCACCCATTAGTGTATTTTATCACAATCTAGTAGTTACATGTGGAAATTTGGTTCTAGGACATTTGATTTGAGCGCAATCCTCAAACTTAGGTCAAAAAAGCCATTTAAGCCTTTTCACAGTGAGATCTATGCGATATGGCCGAGAAATGTAATTTTGATGTTAACTCCCAAACCGCTGCGCAGAAGTCAACCAAACTTCACCCAATAGTGTATTGTATCACAATCTAGTAGTTACATTTGAAAATTTTGTTCCAGGAAATTTTGTTTGAGCGCAATCATCAAACTTAATTAAAAAAGTCATTTAAGCCTTTTCACAGTGAGATCTATGCGATATGGCCGAGAAATGTAATTTTGATGTTAACTCCCAAACCGCTGCGCAGAAGTCAACCAAACTTCACCCAATAGTGTATTGTATCACAATCTAGTAGTTACATTTGAAAATTTTGTTCCAGGAAATTTTGTTTGAGCGCAATCATCAAACTTAATTAAAAAAGTCATTTAAGCCTTTTCACAGTGAGATCTATGCGATATGGCCGAGAAATGTAATTTTGATGTTAACTCCCAAACCGCTGCGCAGAAGTCAACCAAACTTCACCCATTAGTGTATTTTATCACAATCTAGTAGTTACATGTGGAAATTTGGTTCTAGGACATTTCATTTGAGCGCAATCCTCAAACTTAGGTCAAAAAAGCCATTTAAGCCTTTTCACAGTGAGATCTATGCGATATGGCCGAGAAATGTAATTTTGATGTTAACTCCCAAACCGCTGCGCAGAAGTCAACCAAACTTCACCCAATAGTGTATTGTATCACAATCTAGTAGTTACATTTAAAAATTTTGTTCTAGGACATTTTGTTTGAACGCAATCATCAAACTTAATTAAAAAAGTCATTTAAGCCTTTTCACAGTGAGATCTATGCGATATGGCCGAGAAATGTAATTTTGATGTTAACTCCCAAACCGCTGCGCAGAAGTCAACCAAACTTCACCCATTAGTGTATTTTATCACAATCTAGTAGTTACATGTGGAAATTTGGTTCTAGGACATTTCATTTGAGCGCAATCCTCAAACTTAGGTCAAAAAAGCCATTTAAGCCTTTTCACAGTGAGATCTATGCGATATGGCCGAGAAATGTAATTTTGATGTTAACTCCGAAACCGCTGCGCAGAAGTCAACCAAACTTCACCCAATAGTGTATTGTATCACAATCTAGTAGTTACATTTAAAAATTTTGTTCTAGGACATTTTGTTTGAACGCAATCATCAAACTTAATTAAAAAAGTCATTTAAGCCTTTTCACAGTGAGATCTATGCGATATGGCCGAGAAATGTAATTTTGATGTTAACTCCCAAACCGCTGCGCAGAAGTCAACCAAACTTCACCCAATAGTGTATTGTATCACAATCTAGTAGTTACATTTGAAAATTTTGTTCTAGGAAATTTTGTTTGAGCGCAATCATCAAACTTAATTAAAAAAGTCATTTAAGCCTTTTCACAGTGAGATCTATGCGATATGGCCGAGAAATGTAATTTTGATGTTAACTCCCAAACCGCTGCGCAGAAGTCAACCAAACTTCACCCATTAGTGTATTTTATCACAGTCTAGTAGTTACATGTGGAAATTTGGTTCTAGGACATTTGATTTGAGCGCAATCCTCAAACTTAGGTCAAAAAAGCCATTTAAGCCTTTTCACAGTGAGATCTATGCGATATGGCCGAGAAATGTAATTTTGATGTTCACTCCCAAACCGCTGCGCAGAAGTCAACCAAACTTCACCCAATAGTGTATTGTATCACAATCTAGTAGTTACATTTGAAAATTTTGTTCCAGGAAATTTTGTTTGAGCGCAATCATCAAACTTAATTAAAAAAGTCATTTAAGCCTTTTCACAGTGAGATCTATGCGATATGGCCGAGAAATGTAATTTTGATGTTAACTCCCAAACCGCTGCGCAGAAGTCAACCAAACTTCACCCATTAGTGTATTTTATCACAATCTAGTAGTTACATGTGGAAATTTGGTTCTAGGACATTTCATTTGAGCGCAATCCTCAAACTTAGGTCAAAAAAGCCATTTAAGCCTTTTCACAGTGAGATCTATGCGATATGGCCGAGAAATGTAATTTTGATGTTAACTCCCAAACCGCTGCGCAGAAGTCAACCAAACTTCACCCAATAGTGTATTGTATCACATTCTAGTAGTTACATTTGAAAATTTCGTTCTAGGACATTTGGTTTTAGCGCAATCCTCAAACTTAGGTCAAAAAAGCCATTTAAGCCTTTTCACAGTGAGATCTATGCGATATGGCCGAGAA
This sequence comes from Corythoichthys intestinalis, assembly GCF_030265065.1. Classification (NCBI taxonomy): domain Eukaryota; kingdom Metazoa; phylum Chordata; class Actinopteri; order Syngnathiformes; family Syngnathidae; genus Corythoichthys; species Corythoichthys intestinalis. The sequence continues at coordinate 63,692,309 of NC_080399.1, read as the reverse complement.
ATGTAATTTTGATGTTAACTCCCAAACCGCTGCGCAGAAGTCAACCAAACTTCACCCATTAGTGTATTTTATCACAATCTAGTAGTTACATGTGGAAATTTGGTTCTAGGACATTTGATTTGAGCGCAATCCTCAAACTTAGGTCAAAAAAGCCATTTAAGCCTTTTCACAGTGAGATCTATGCGATATGGCCGAGAAATGTAATTTTGATGTTAACTCCCAAACCGCTGCGCAGAAGTCAACCAAACTTCACCCAATAGTGTATTGTATCACATTCTAGTAGTTACATTTGAAAATTTCGTTCTAGGACATTTGGTTTGAGCGCAATCCTCAAACTTAGGTCAAAAAAGTCATTTAAGCCTTTTCACAGTGAGATCTATGCGATATGGCCGAGAAATGTAATTTTGATGTTAACTCCCAAACCGCTGCGCAGAAGTCAACCAAACTTCACCCAATAGTGTATTGTATCACAATCTAGTAGTTACATTTGAAAATTTTGTTCTAGAAAATTTTGTTTGAGCGCAATCATCAAACTTAATTAAAAAAGTCATTTAAGCCTTTTCACAGTGAGATCTATGCGATATGGCCGAGAAATGTAATTTTGATGTTAACTCCCAAACCGCTGCGCAGAAGTCAACCAAACTTCACCCATTAGTGTATTTTATCACAATCTAGTAGTTACATGTGGAAATTTGGTTCTAGGACATTTGATTTGAGCGCAATCCTCAAACTTAGGTCAAAAAAGCCATTTAAGCCTTTTCACAGTGAGATCTATGCGATATGGCCGAGAAATGTAATTTTGATGTTAACTCCCAAACCGCTGCGCAGAAGTCAACCAAACTTCACCCAATAGTGTATTGTATCACAATCTAGTAGTTACATTTAAAAATTTTGTTCTAGGACATTTTGTTTGAACGCAATCATCAAACCTAATTAAAAAAGTCATTTAAGCCTTTTCACAGTGAGATCTATGCGATATGGCCGAGAAATGTAATTTTGATGTTAACTCCCAAACCGCTGCGCAGAAGTCAACCAAACTTCACCCATTAGTGTATTGTATCACAATCTAGTAGTTACATGTGGAAATTTGGTTATAGGACATTTGATTTGAGCGCAATCCTCAAACTTAGGTCAAAAAAGCCATTTAAGCCTTTTCACAGTGAGATCTATGCGATATGGCCGAGAAATGTAATTTTGATGTTAACTCCCAAACCGCTGCGCAGAAGTCAACCAAACTTCACCCAATAGTGTATTGTATCACAATCTAGTAGTTACATTTGAAAATTTTGTTCTAGGAAATTTTGTTTGAGCGCAATCATCAAACTTAATTAAAAAAGTCATTTAAGCCTTTTCACAGTGAGATCTATGCGATATGGCCGAGAAATGTAATTTTGATGTTAACTCCCAAACCGCTGCGCAGAAGTCAACCAAACTTCACCCATTAGTGTATTTTATCACAATCTAGTAGTTACATGTGGAAATTTGGTTCTAGGACATTTGATTTGAGCGCAATCCTCAAACTTAGGTCAAAAAAGCCATTTAAGCCTTTTCACAGTGAGATCTATGCGATATGGCCGAGAAATGTAATTTTTATGTTAACTCCCAAACCGCTGCGCAGAAGTCAACCAAACTTCACCCAATAGTGTATTGTATCACATTCTAGTAGTTACATTTGAAAATTTCGTTCTAGGACATTTGGTTTGAGCGCAATCCTCAAACTTAGGTCAAAAAAAGCCATTTAAGCCTTTTCACAGTGAGATCTATGCGATATGGCCGAGAAATGTAATTTTGATGTTAACTCCCAAACCGCTGCGCAGAAGTCAACCAAACTTCACCCAATAGTGTATTGTATCACAATCTAGTAGTTACATTTGAAAATTTTGTTCTAGGACATTTTGTTTGAACGCAATCATCAAACTTAATTAAAAAAGTCATTTAAGCCTTTTCACAGTGAGATCTATGCGATATGGCCGAGAAATGTAATTTTGATGTTAACTCCCAAACCGCTGCGCAGAAGTCAACCAAACTTCACCCAATAGTGTATTGTATCACAATCTAGTAGTTACATTTGAAAATTTTGTTCTAGGACATTTTGTTTGAGCGCAATCCTCAAACTTAGGTCAAAAAAGCCATTTAAGCCTTTTCACAGTGAGATCTATGCGATATGGCCGAGAAATGTAATTTTGATGTTAACTCCCAAACCGCTGCGCAGAAGTCAACCAAACTTCACCCAATAGTGTATTGTATCACAATCTAGTAGTTACATTTGAAAATTTTGTTCTAGGACATTTTGTTTGAACGCAATCATCAAACTTAATTAAAAAAGTCATTTAAGCCTTTTCACAGTGAGATCTATGCGATATGGCCGAGAAATGTAATTTTGATGTTAACTCCCAAACCGCTGCGCAGAAGTCAACCAAACTTCACCCAATAGTGTATTGTATCACAATCTAGTAGTTACATTTGAAAATTTTGTTCTAGGACATTTTGTTTGAACGCAATCATCAAACTTAATTAAAAAAGTCATTTAAGCCTTTTCACAGTGAGATCTATGCGATATGGCCGAGAAATGTAATTTTGATGTTAACTCCCAAACCGCTGCGCAGAAGTCAACCAAACTTCACCCAATAGTGTATTGTATCACAATCTAGTAGTTACATTTGAAAATTTTGTTCTAGGACATTTTGTTTGAGCGCAATCCTCAAACTTAGGTCAAAAAAGCCATTTAAGCCTTTTCACAGTGAGATCTATGCGATATGGCCGAGAAATGTAATTTTGATGTTAACTCCCAAACCGCTGCGCAGAAGTCAACCAAACTTCACCCAATAGTGTATTGTATCACAATCTAGTAGTTACATTTGAAAATTTTGTTCTAGGACATTTTGTTTGAACGCAATCATCAAACTTAATTAAAAAAGTCATTTAAGCCTTTTCACAGTGAGATCTATGCGATATGGCCGAGAAATGTAATTTTGATGTTAACTCCCAAACCGCTGCGCAGAAGTCAACCAAACTTCACCCAATAGTGTATTGTATCACAATCTAGTAGTTACATTTGAAAATTTTGTTCTAGGACATTTTGTTTGAACGCAATCATCAAACTTAATTAAAAAAGTCATTTAAGCCTTTTCACAGTGAGATCTATGCGATATGGCCGAGAAATGTAATTTTGATGTTAACTCCCAAACCGCTGCGCAGAAGTCAACCAAACTTCACCCATTAGTGTATTGTATCACAATCTAGTAGTTACATGTGGAAATTTGGTTATAGGACATTTGATTTGAGCGCAATCCTCAAACTTAGGTCAAAAAAGCCATTTAAGCCTTTTCACAGTGAGATCTATGCGATATGGCCGAGAAATGTAATTTTGATGTTAACTCCCAAACCGCTGCGCAGAAGTCAACCAAACTTCACCCAATAGTGTATTGTATCACAATCTAGTAGTTACATTTGAAAATTTTGTTCTAGGAAATTTTGTTTGAGCGCAATCATCAAACTTAATTAAAAAAGTCATTTAAGCCTTTTCACAGTGAGATCTATGCGATATGGCCGAGAAATGTAATTTTGATGTTAACTCCCAAACCGCTGCGCAGAAGTCAACCAAACTTCACCCATTAGTGTATTTTATCACAATCTAGTAGTTACATGTGGAAATTTGGTTCTAGGACATTTGATTTGAGCGCAATCCTCAAACTTAGGTCAAAAAAGCCATTTAAGCCTTTTCACAGTGAGATCTATGCGATATGGCCGAGAAATGTAATTTTGATGTTAACTCCCAAACCGCTGCGCAGAAGTCAACCAAACTTCACCCAATAGTGTATTGTATCACATTCTAGTAGTTACATTTGAAAATTTCGTTCTATGACATTTGGTTTGAGCGCAATCCTCAAACTTAGGTCAAAAAAGCCATTTAAGCCTTTTCACAGTGAGATCTATGCGATATGGCCGAGAAATGTAATTTTGATGTTAACTCCCAAACCGCTGCGCAGAAGTCAACCAAACTTCACCCAATAGTGTATTGTATCACAATCTAGTAGTTACATTTGAAAATTTTGTTCTAGGAAATTTTGTTTGAGCGCAATCATCAAACTTAATTAAAAAAGTCATTTAAGCCTTTTCACAGTGAGATCTATGCGATATGGCCGAGAAATGTAATTTTGATGTTAACTCCCAAACCGCTGCGCAGAAGTCAACCAAACTTCTCCCATTAGTGTATTTTATCACAATCTAGTAGTTACATGTGGAAATTTGGTTCTAGGACATTTGATTTGAGCGCAATCCTCAAACTTAGGTCAAAAAAGCCATTTAAGCCTTTTCACAGTGAGATCTATGCGATATGGCCGAGAAATGTAATTTTGATGTTAACTCCCAAACCGCTGCGCAGAAGTCAACCAAACTTCACCCAATAGTGTATTGTATCACATTCTAGTAGTTACATTTGAAAATTTCGTTCTAGGACATTTGGTTTGAGCGCAATCCTCAAACTTAGGTCAAAAAAGCCATTTAAGCCTTTTCACAGTGAGATCTATGCGATATGGCCGAGAAATGTAATTTTGATGTTAACTCCCAAACCGCTGCGCAGAAGTCAACCAAACTTCACCCAATAGTGTATTGTATCACAATCTAGTAGTTACATTTGAAAATTTTGTTCTAGGAAATTTTGTTTGAGCGCAATCATCAAACTTAATTAAAAAAGTCATTTAAGCCTTTTCACAGTGAGATCTATGCGATATGGCCGAGAAATGTAATTTTGATGTTAACTCCCAAACCGCTGCGCAGAAGTCAACCAAACTTCACCCATTAGTGTATTTTATCACAATCTAGTAGTTACATGTGGAAATTTGGTTCTAGGACATTTGATTTGAGCGCAATCCTCAAACTTAGGTCAAAAAAGCCATTTAAGCCTTTTCACAGTGAGATCTATGCGATATGGCCGAGAAATGTAATTTTGATGTTAACTCCCAAACCGCTGCGCAGAAGTCAACCAAACTTCACCCAATAGTGTATTGTATCACATTCTAGTAGTTACATTTGAAAATTTCGTTCTAGGACATTTGGTTTGAGCGCAATCCTCAAACTTAGGTCAAAAAAAGCCATTTAAGCCTTTTCACAGTGAGATCTATGCGATATGGCCGAGAAATGTAATTTTGATGTTAACTCCCAAACCGCTGCGCAGAAGTCAACCAAACTTCACCCAATAGTGTATTGTATCACAATCTAGTAGTTACATTTGAAAATTTTGTTCTAGGACATTTTGTTTGAACGCAATCATCAAACTTAATTAAAAAAGTCATTTAAGCCTTTTCACAGTGAGATCTATGCGATATGGCCGAGAAATGTAATTTTGATGTTAACTCCCAAACCGCTGCGCAGAAGTCAACCAAACTTCACCCAATAGTGTATTGTATCACAATCTAGTAGTTACATTTGAAAATTTTGTTCTAGGACATTTTGTTTGAGCGCAATCCTCAAACTTAGGTCAAAAAAGCCATTTAAGCCTTTTCACAGTGAGATCTATGCGATATGGCCGAGAAATGTAATTTTGATGTTAACTCCCAAACCGCTGCGCAGAAGTCAACCAAACTTCACCCAATAGTGTATTGTATCACAATCTAGTAGTTACATTTGAAAATTTTGTTCTAGGACATTTTGTTTGAACGCAATCATCAAACTTAATTAAAAAAGTCATTTAAGCCTTTTCACAGTGAGATCTATGCGATATGGCCGAGAAATGTAATTTTGATGTTAACTCCCAAACCGCTGCGCAGAAGTCAACCAAACTTCACCCAATAGTGTATTGTATCACAATCTAGTAGTTACATTTGAAAATTTTGTTCTAGGACATTTTGTTTGAACGCAATCATCAAACTTAATTAAAAAAGTCATTTAAGCCTTTTCACAGTGAGATCTATGCGATATGGCCGAGAAATGTAATTTTGATGTTAACTCCCAAACCGCTGCGCAGAAGTCAACCAAACTTCACCCATTAGTGTATTGTATCACAATCTAGTAGTTACATGTGGAAATTTGGTTATAGGACATTTGATTTGAGCGCAATCCTCAAACTTAGGTCAAAAAAGCCATTTAAGCCTTTTCACAGTGAGATCTATGCGATATGGCCGAGAAATGTAATTTTGATGTTAACTCCCAAACCGCTGCGCAGAAGTCAACCAAACTTCACCCAATAGTGTATTGTATCACAATCTAGTAGTTACATTTGAAAATTTTGTTCTAGGAAATTTTGTTTGAGCGCAATCATCAAACTTAATTAAAAAAGTCATTTAAGCCTTTTCACAGTGAGATCTATGCGATATGGCCGAGAAATGTAATTTTGATGTTAACTCCCAAACCGCTGCGCAGAAGTCAACCAAACTTCACCCATTAGTGTATTTTATCACAATCTAGTAGTTACATGTGGAAATTTGGTTCTAGGACATTTGATTTGAGCGCAATCCTCAAACTTAGGTCAAAAAAGCCATTTAAGCCTTTTCACAGTGAGATCTATGCGATATGGCCGAGAAATGTAATTTTGATGTTAACTCCCAAACCGCTGCGCAGAAGTCAACCAAACTTCACCCAATAGTGTATTGTATCACATTCTAGTAGTTACATTTGAAAATTTCGTTCTATGACATTTGGTTTGAGCGCAATCCTCAAACTTAGGTCAAAAAAGCCATTTAAGCCTTTTCACAGTGAGATCTATGCGATATGGCCGAGAAATGTAATTTTGATGTTAACTCCCAAACCGCTGCGCAGAAGTCAACCAAACTTCACCCAATAGTGTATTGTATCACAATCTAGTAGTTACATTTGAAAATTTTGTTCTAGGAAATTTTGTTTGAGCGCAATCATCAAACTTAATTAAAAAAGTCATTTAAGCCTTTTCACAGTGAGATCTATGCGATATGGCCGAGAAATGTAATTTTGATGTTAACTCCCAAACCGCTGCGCAGAAGTCAACCAAACTTCACCCATTAGTGTATTTTATCACAATCTAGTAGTTACATGTGGAAATTTGGTTCTAGGACATTTGATTTGAGCGCAATCCTCAAACTTAGGTCAAAAAAGCCATTTAAGCCTTTTCACAGTGAGATCTATGCGATATGGCCGAGAAATGTAATTTTGATGTTAACTCCCAAACCGCTGCGCAGAAGTCAACCAAACTTCACCCAATAGTGTATTGTATCACATTCTAGTAGTTACATTTGAAAATTTCGTTCTATGACATTTGGTTTGAGCGCAATCCTCAAACTTAGGTCAAAAAAGCCATTTAAGCCTTTTCACAGTGAGATCTATGCGATATGGCCGAGAAATGTAATTTTGATGTTAACTCCCAAACCGCTGCGCAGAAGTCAACCAAACTTCACCCAATAGTGTATTGTATCACAATCTAGTAGTTACATTTGAAAATTTTGTTCTAGGAAATTTTGTTTGAGCGCAATCATCAAACTTAATTAAAAAAGTCATTTAAGCCTTTTCACAGTGAGATCTATGCGATATGGCCGAGAAATGTAATTTTGATGTTAACTCCCAAACCGCTGCGCAGAAGTCAACCAAACTTCACCCATTAGTGTATTGTATCACAATCTAGTAGTTACATTTGGAAATTTGGTTCTAGGAAATTTGTTTGAGCGCAATCATCAAACTTAATTAAAAAAGTCATTTAAGCCTTTTCACAGTGAGATCTATGCGATATGGCCGAGAAATGTAATTTTGATGTTAACTCCCAAACCGCTGCGCAGAAGTCAACCAAACTTCACCCAATAGTGTATTGTATCACATTCTAGTAGTTACATTTTAAAATTTCGTTCTAGGACATTTGGTTTGAGCGCAATCCTCAAACTTAGGTCAAAAAAGCCATTTAAGCCTTTTCACAGTGAGATCTATGCGATATGGCCGAGAAATGTAATTTTGATGTTAACTCTCAAACCGCTGCGCAGAAGTCAACCAAACTTCACCCAATAGTGTATTGTATCACAATCTAGTAGTTACATTTGAAAATTTTGTTCTAGGACATTTTGTTTGAACGCAATCATCAAACTTAATTAAAAAAGTCATTTAAGCCTTTTCACAGTGAGATCTATGCGATATGGCCGAGAAATGTAATTTTGATGTTAACTCCCAAACCGCTGCGCAGAAGTCAACCAAACTTCACCCATTAGTGTATTTTATCACAATCTAGTAGTTACATGTGGAAATTTGGTTCTAGGACATTTGATTTGAGCGCAATCCTCAAACTTAGGTCAAAAAAGCCATTTAAGCCTTTTCACAGTGAGATCTATGCGATATGGCCGAGAAATGTAATTTTGATGTTCACTCCCAAACCGCTGCGCAGAAGTCAACCAAACTTCACCCAATAGTGTATTGTATCACAATCTAGTAGTTACATTTGAAAATTTTGTTCTAGGAAATTTTGTTTGAGCGCAATCATCAAACTTAATTAAAAAAGTCATTTAAGCCTTTTCACAGTGAGATCTATGCGATATGGCCGAGAAATGTAATTTTGATGTTAACTCCCAAACCGCTGCGCAGAAGTCAACCAAACTTCACCCATTAGTGTATTTTATCACAATCTAGTAGTTACATGTGGAAATTTGGTTCTTGGACATTTGATTTGAGCGCAATCCTCAAACTTAGGTCAAAAAAGCCATTTAAGCCTTTTCACAGTGAGATCTATGCGATATGGCCGAGAAATGTAATTTTGATGTTAACTCCCAAACCGCTGCGCAGAAGTCAACCAAACTTCACCCAATAGTGTATTGTATCACATTCTAGTAGTTACATTTGAAAATTTCGTTCTAGGACATTTGGTTTGAGCGCAATCCTCAAACTTAGGTCAAAAAAGCCATTTAAGCCTTTTCACAGTGAGATCTATGCGATATGGCCGAGAAATGTAATTTTGATGTTAACTCCCAAACCGCTGCGCAGAAGTCAACCAAACTTCACCCAATAGTGTATTGTATCACATTCTAGTAGTTACATTTGAAAATTTCGTTCTAGGACATTTGGTTTGAGCGCAATCCTCAAACTTAGGTAAAAAAAGCCATTTAAGCCTTTTCACAGTGAGATCTATGCGATATGGCCGAGAAATGTAATTTTGATGTTAACTCTCAAACCGCTGCGCAGAAGTCAACCAAACTTCACCCAATAGTGTATTTTATCACAATCTAGTAGTTACATGTGGAAATTTGGTTCTAGGACATTTGATTTGAGCGCAATCCTCAAACTTAGGTCAAAAAAGCCATTTAAGCCTTTTCACAGTGAGATCTATGCGATATGGCCGAGAAATGTAATTTTGATGTTAACTCCCAAACCGCTGCGCAGAAGTCAACCAAACTTCACCCAATAGTGTATTGTATCACATTTTAGTAGTTACATTTGAAAATTTCGTTCTAGGACATTTGGTTTGAGCGCAATCCTCAAACTTAGGTCAAAAAAGCCATTTAAGCCTTTTCACAGTGAGATCTATGCGATATGGCCGAGAAATGTAATTTTGATGTTAACTCCCAAACCGCTGCGCAGAAGTCAACCAAACTTCACCCAATAGTGTATTGTATCACAATCTAGTAGTTACATTTGAAAATTTTGTTCTAGGACATTTTGTTTGAACGCAATCATCAAACTTAATTAAAAAAGTCATTTAAGCCTTTTCACACTGAGATCTATGCGATATGGCCGAGAAATGTAATTTTGTTGTTAACTCCCAAACCGCTGCGCAGAAGTCAACCAAACTTCACCCAATAGTGTATTGTATCACAATCTAGTAGTTACATTTGAAAATTTTGTTCTAGGACATTTTGTTTGAGCGCAATCCTCAAACTTAGGTCAAAAAAGTCATTTAAGCCTTTTCACAGTGAGATCTATGCGATATGGCCGAGAAATGTAATTTTGATGTTAACTCCCAAACCGCTGCGCAGAAGTCAACCAAACTTCACCCAATAGTGTATTGTATCACAATCTAGTAGTTACATTTGAAAATTTTGTTCTAGGACATTTTGTTTGAACGCAATCATCAAACTTAATTAAAAAAGTCATTTAAGCCTTTTCACAGTGAGATCTATGCGATATGGCCGAGAAATGTAATTTTGATGTTAACTCCCAAACCGCTGCGCAGAAGTCAACCAAACTTCACCCAATAGTGTATTGTATCACAATCTAGTAGTTACATTTGAAAATTTTGTTCTAGGAAATTTTGTTTGAGCGCAATCATCAAACTTAATTAAAAAAGTCATTTAAGCCTTTTCACAGTGAGATCTATGCGATATGGCCGAGAAATGTAATTTTGATGTTAACTCCCAAACCGCTGCGCAGAAGTCAACCAAACTTCACCCATTAGTGTATTGTATCATAATCTAGTAATTACATGTGGAAATTTGGTTCTAGGACATTTGATTTGAGCGCAATCCTCAAACTTAGGTCAAAAAAGCCATTTAAGCCTTTTCACAGTGAGATCTATGCGATATGGCCGAGAAATGTAATTTTGATGTTAACTCCCAAACCGCTGCGCAGAAGTCAACCAAACTTCACCCAATAGTGTATTGTATCACAATCTAGTAGTTACATTTAAAAATTTTGTTCTAGGACATTTTGTTTGAACGCAATCATCAAACTTAATTAAAAAAGTCATTTAAGCCTTTTCACAGTGAGATCTATGCGATATGGCCGAGAAATGTAATTTTGATGTTAACTCCCAAACCGCTGCGCAGAAGTCAACCAAACTTCACCCATTAGTGTATTGTATCACAATCTAGTAGTTACATGTGGAAATTTGGTTATAGGACATTTGATTTGAGCGCAATCCTCAAACTTAGGTCAAAAAAGCCATTTAAGCCTTTTCACAGTGAGATCTATGCGATATGGCCGAGAAATGTAATTTTGATGTTAACTCCCAAACCGCTGCGCAGAAGTCGACCAAACTTCACCCAATAGTGTAGTGTATCACAATCTAGTAGTTACATTTGAAAATTTTGTTCTAGGAAATTTTGTTTGAGCGCAATCATCAAACTTAATTAAAAAAGTCATTTAAGCCTTTTCACAGTGAGATCTATGCGATATGGCCGAGAAATGTAATTTTGATGTTAACTCCCAAACCGCTGCGCAGAAGTCAACCAAACTTCACCCATTAGTGTATTTTATCACAATCTAGTAGTTACATGTGGAAATTTGGTTCTAGGACATTTGATTTGAGCGCAATCCTCAAACTTAGGTCAAAAAAGCCATTTAAGCCTTTTCACAGTGAGATCTATGCGATATGGCCGAGAAATGTAATTTTGATGTTCACTCCCAAACCGCTGCGCAGAAGTCAACCAAACTTCACCCAATAGTGTATTGTATCACAATCTAGTAGTTACATTTGAAAATTTTGTTCTAGGAAATTTTGTTTGAGCGCAATCATCAAACTTAATTAAAAAAGTCATTTAAGCCTTTTCACAGTGAGATCTATGCGATATGGCCGAGAAATGTAATTTTGATGTTAACTCCCAAACCGCTGCGCAGAAGTCAACCAAACTTCACCCAATAGTGTATTGTATCACAATCTAGTAGTTACATTTGAAAATTTTGTTCTAGGAAATTTTGTTTGAGCGCAATCATCAAACTTAATTAAAAAAGTCATTTAAGCCTTTTCACAGTGAGATCTATGCGATATGGCCGAGAAATGTAATTTTGATGTTAACTCCCAAACCGCTGCGCAGAAGTCAACCAAACTTCACCCATTAGTGTATTGTATCACAATCTAGTAGTTACATTTGTAAATTTGGTTCTAGGAAATTTTGTTTGAGCGCAATCATCAAACTTAATTAAAAAAGTCATTTAAGCCTTTTCACAGTGAGATCTATGCGATATGGCCGAGAAATGTAATTTTGATGTTAACTCCCAAACCGCTGCGCAGAAGTCAACCAAACTTCACCCAATAGTGTATTGTATCACATTCTAGTAGTTACATTTGAAAATTTCGTTCTAGGACATTTGGTTTGAGCGCAATCCTCAAACTTAGGTCAAAAAAGCCATTTAAGCCTTTTCACAGTGAGATCTATGCGATATGGCCGAGAAATGTAATTTTGATGTTAACTCTCAAACCGCTGCGCAGAAGTCAACCAAACTTCACCCAATAGTGTATTGTATCACAATCTAGTAGTTACATTTGAAAATTTTGTTCTAGGACATTTTGTTTGAACGCAATCATCAAACTTAATTAAAAAAGTCATTTAAGCCTTTTCACAGTGAGATCTATGCGATATGGCCGAGAAATGTAATTTTGATGTTAACTCCCAAACCGCTGCGCAGAAGTCAACCAAACCACCCAATAGTGTATTGTATCACAATCTAGTAGTTACATTTGAAAATTTTGTTCTAGAAAATTTTGTTTGAGCGCAATCATCAAACTTAATTAAAAAAGTCATTTAAGCCTTTTCACAGTGAGATCTATGCGATATGGCCGAGAAATGTAATTTTGATGTTAACTCCCAAACCGCTGCGCAGAAGTCAACCAAACTTCACCCATTAGTGTATTTTATCACAATCTAGTAGTTACATGTGGAAATTTGGTTCTAGGACATTTCATTTGAGCGCAATCCTCAAACTTAGGTCAAAAAAGCCATTTAAGCCTTTTCACAGTGAGATCTATGCGATATGGCCGAGAAATGTAATTTTGATGTTAACTCCCAAACCGCTGCGCAGAAGTCAACCAAACTTCACCCAATAGTGTATTGTATCACAATCTAGTAGTTACATTTAAAAATTTTGTTCTAGGACATTTTGTTTGAACGCAATCATCAAACTTAATTAAAAAAGTCATTTAAGCCTTTTCACAGTGAGATCTATGCGATATGGCCGAGAAATGTAATTTTGATGTTAACTCCCAAACCGCTGCGCAGAAGTCAACCAAACTTCACCCATTAGTGTATTTTATCACAGTCTAGTAGTTACATGTGGAAATTTGGTTCTAGGACATTTGATTTGAGCGCAATCCTCAAACTTAGGTCAAAAAAGCCATTTAAGCCTTTTCACAGTGAGATCTATGCGATATGGCCGAGAAATGTAATTTTGATGTTCACTCCCAAACCGCTGCGCAGAAGTCAACCAAACTTCACCCAATAGTGTATTGTATCACAATCTAGTAGTTACATTTGAAAATTTTGTTCCAGGAAATTTTGTTTGAGCGCAATCATCAAACTTAATTAAAAAAGTCATTTAAGCCTTTTCACAGTGAGATCTATGCGATATGGCCGAGAAATGTAATTTTGATGTTAACTCCCAAACCGCTGCGCAGAAGTCAACCAAACTTCACCCATTAGTGTATTTTATCACAATCTAGTAGTTACATGTGGAAATTTGGTTCTAGGACATTTCATTTGAGCGCAATCCTCAAACTTAGGTCAAAAAAGCCATTTAAGCCTTTTCACAGTGAGATCTATGCGATATGGCCGAGAAATGTAATTTTGATGTTAACTCCCAAACCGCTGCGCAGAAGTCAACCAAACTTCACCCAATAGTGTATTGTATCACATTCTAGTAGTTACATTTGAAAATTTCGTTCTAGGACATTTGGTTTTAGCGCAATCCTCAAACTTAGGTCAAAAAAGTCATTTAAGCCTTTTCACAGTGAGATCTATGCGATATGGCCGAGAAATGTAATTTTGATGTTAACTCCCAAACCGCTGCGCAGAAGTCAACCAAACCACCCAATAGTGTATTGTATCACAATCTAGTAGTTACATTTGAAAATTTTGTTCTAGAAAATTTTGTTTGAGCGCAATCATCAAACTTAATTAAAAAAGTCATTTAAGCCTTTTCACAGTGAGATCTATGCGATATGGCCGAGAAATGTAATTTTGATGTTAACTCCCAAACCGCTGCGCAGAAGTCAACCAAACTTCACCCATTAGTGTATTTTATCACAATCTAGTAGTTACATGTGGAAATTTGGTTCTAGGACATTTCATTTGAGCGCAATCCTCAAACTTAGGTCAAAAAAGCCATTTAAGCCTTTTCACAGTGAGATCTATGCGATATGGCCGAGAAATGTAATTTTGATGTTAACTCCCAAACCGCTGCGCAGAAGTCAACCAAACTTCACCCAATAGTGTATTGTATCACAATCTAGTAGTTACATTTAAAAATTTTGTTCTAGGACATTTTGTTTGAACGCAATCATCAAACTTAATTAAAAAAGTCATTTAAGCCTTTTCACAGTGAGATCTATGCGATATGGCCGAGAAATGTAATTTTGATGTTAACTCCCAAACCGCTGCGCAGAAGTCAACCAAACTTCACCCATTAGTGTATTTTATCACAGTCTAGTAGTTACATGTGGAAATTTGGTTCTAGGACATTTGATTTGAGCGCAATCCTCAAACTTAGGTCAAAAAAGCCATTTAAGCCTTTTCACAGTGAGATCTATGCGATATGGCCGAGAAATGTAATTTTGATGTTCACTCCCAAACCGCTGCGCAGAAGTCAACCAAACTTCACCCAATAGTGTATTGTATCACAATCTAGTAGTTACATTTGAAAATTTTGTTCCAGGAAATTTTGTTTGAGCGCAATCATCAAACTTAATTAAAAAAGTCATTTAAGCCTTTTCACAGTGAGATCTATGCGATATGGCCGAGAAATGTAATTTTGATGTTAACTCCCAAACCGCTGCGCAGAAGTCAACCAAACTTCACCCATTAGTGTATTTTATCACAATCTAGTAGTTACATGTGGAAATTTGGTTCTAGGACATTTCATTTGAGCGCAATCCTCAAACTTAGGTCAAAAAAGCCATTTAAGCCTTTTCACAGTGAGATCTATGCGATATGGCCGAGAAATGTAATTTTGATGTTAACTCCCAAACCGCTGCGCAGAAGTCAACCAAACTTCACCCAATAGTGTATTGTATCACATTCTAGTAGTTACATTTGAAAATTTCGTTCTAGGACATTTGGTTTTAGCGCAATCCTCAAACTTAGGTCAAAAAAGTCATTTAAGCCTTTTCACAGTGAGATCTATGCGATATGGCCGAGAAATGTAATTTTGATGTTAACTCCCAAACCGCTGCGCAGAAGTCAACCAAACTTCACCCAATAGTGTATTGTATCACAATCTAGTAGTTACATTTGAAAATTTTGTTCTAGAAAATTTTGTTTGAGCGCAATCATCAAACTTAATTAAAAAAGTCATTTAAGCCTTTTCACAGTGAGATCTATGCGATATGGCCGAGAAATGTAATTTTGATGTTAACTCCCAAACCGCTGCGCAGAAGTCAACCAAACTTCACCCATTAGTGTATTTTATCACAATCTAGTAGTTACATGTGGAAATTTGGTTCTAGGACATTTGATTTGAGCGCAATCCTCAAACTTAGGTCAAAAAAGCCATTTAAGCCTTTTCACAGTGAGATCTATGCGATATGGCCGAGAAATGTAATTTTGATGTTAACTCCCAAACCGCTGCGCAGAAGTCAACCAAACTTCACCCAATAGTGTATTGTATCACAATCTAGTAGTTACATTTGAAAATTTTGTTCTAGGAAATTTTGTTTGAGCGCAATCATCAAACTTAATTAAAAAAGTCATTTAAGCCTTTTCACAGTGAGATCTATGCGATATGGCCGAGAAATGTAATTTTGATGTTAACTCCCAAACCGCTGCGCAGAAGTCAACCAAACTTCACCCAATAGTGTATTGTATCACAATCTAGTAGTTACATTTGAAAATTTTGTTCTAGGAAATTTTGTTTGAGCGCAATCATCAAACTTAATTAAAAAAGTCATTTAAGCCTTTTCACAGTGAGATCTATGCGATATGGCCGAGAAATGTAATTTTGATGTTAACTCCCAAACCGCTGCGCAGAAGTCAACCAAACTTCACCCATTAGTGTATTGTATCACAATCTAGTAGTTACATTTGTAAATTTGGTTCTAGGAAATTTTGTTTGAGCGCAATCATCAAACTTAATTAAAAAAGTCATTTAAGCCTTTTCACAGTGAGATCTATGCGATATGGCCGAGAAATGTAATTTTGATGTTAACTCCCAAACCGCTGCGCAGAAGTCAACCAAACTTCACCCAATAGTGTATTGTATCACATTCTAGTAGTTACATTTGAAAATTTCGTTCTAGGACATTTGGTTTGAGCGCAATCCTCAAACTTAGGTCAAAAAAGCCATTTAAGCCTTTTCACAGTGAGATCTATGCGATATGGCCGAGAAATGTAATTTTGATGTTAACTCTCAAACCGCTGCGCAGAAGTCAACCAAACTTCACCCAATAGTGTATTGTATCACAATCTAGTAGTTACATTTGAAAATTTTGTTCTAGGACATTTTGTTTGAACGCAATCATCAAACTTAATTAAAAAAGTCATTTAAGCCTTTTCACAGTGAGATCTATGCGATATGGCCGAGAAATGTAATTTTGATGTTAACTCCCAAACCGCTGCGCAGAAGTCAACCAAACTTCACCCATTAGTGTATTTTATCACAATCTAGTAGTTACATGTGGAAATTTGATTCTAGGACATTTCATTTGAGCGCAATCCTCAAACTTAGGTCAAAAAAGCCATTTAAGCCTTTTCACAGTGAGATCTATGCGATATGGCCGAGAAATGTAATTTTGATGTTAACTCCCAAACCGCTGCGCAGAAGTCAACCAAACTTCACCCAATAGTGTATTGTATCACAATCTAGTAGTTACATTTAAAAATTTTGTTCTAGGACATTTTGTTTGAACGCAATCATCAAACTTAATTAAAAAAGTCATTTAAGCCTTTTCACAGTGAGATCTATGCGATATGGCCGAGAAATGTAATTTTGATGTTAACTCCCAAACCGCTGCGCAGAAGTCAACCAAACTTCACCCATTAGTGTATTTTATCACAGTCTAGTAGTTACATGTGGAAATTTGGTTCTAGGACATTTGATTTGAGCGCAATCCTCAAACTTAGGTCAAAAAAGCCATTTAAGCCTTTTCACAGTGAGATCTATGCGATATGGCCGAGAAATGTAATTTTGATGTTCACTCCCAAACCGCTGCGCAGAAGTCAACCAAACTTCACCCAATAGTGTATTGTATCACAATCTAGTAGTTACATTTGAAAATTTTGTTCCAGGAAATTTTGTTTGAGCGCAATCATCAAACTTAATTAAAAAAGTCATTTAAGCCTTTTCACAGTGAGATCTATGCGATATGGCCGAGAAATGTAATTTTGATGTTAACTCCCAAACCGCTGCGCAGAAGTCAACCAAACTTCACCCATTAGTGTATTTTATCACAATCTAGTAGTTACATGTGGAAATTTGGTTCTAGGACATTTCATTTGAGCGCAATCCTCAAACTTAGGTCAAAAAAGCCATTTAAGCCTTTTCACAGTGAGATCTATGCGATATGGCCGAGAAATGTAATTTTGATGTTAACTCCCAAACCGCTGCGCAGAAGTCAACCAAACTTCACCCAATAGTGTATTGTATCACATTCTAGTAGTTACATTTGAAAATTTCGTTCTAGGACATTTGGTTTTAGCGCAATCCTCAAACTTAGGTCAAAAAAGCCATTTAAGCCTTTTCACAGTGAGATCTATGCGATATGGCCGAGAAATGTAATTTTGATGTTAACTCCCAAACCGCTGCGCAGAAGTCAACCAAACTTCACCCATTAGTGTATTTTATCACAATCTAGTAGTTACATGTGGAAATTTGGTTCTAGGACATTTGATTTGAGCGCAATCCTCAAACTTAGGTCAAAAAAGCCATTTAAGCCTTTTCACAGTGAGATCTATGCGATATGGCCGAGAAATGTAATTTTGATGTTAACTCCCAAACCGCTGCGCAGAAGTCAACCAAACTTCACCCAATAGTGTATTGTATCACATTCTAGTAGTTACATTTGAAAATTTCGTTCTAGGACATTTGGTTTGAGCGCAATCCTCAAACTTAGGTCAAAAAAGTCATTTAAGCCTTTTCACAGTGAGATCTATGCGATATGGCCGAGAAATGTAATTTTGATGTTAACTCCCAAACCGCTGCGCAGAAGTCAACCAAACTTCACCCAATAGTGTATTGTATCACAATCTAGTAGTTACATTTGAAAATTTTGTTCTAGAAAATTTTGTTTGAGCGCAATCATCAAACTTAATTAAAAAAGTCATTTAAGCCTTTTCACAGTGAGATCTATGCGATATGGCCGAGAAATGTAATTTTGATGTTAACTCCCAAACCGCTGCGCAGAAGTCAACCAAACTTCACCCATTAGTGTATTTTATCACAATCTAGTAGTTACATGTGGAAATTTGGTTCTAGGACATTTGATTTGAGCGCAATCCTCAAACTTAGGTCAAAAAAGCCATTTAAGCCTTTTCACAGTGAGATCTATGCGATATGGCCGAGAAATGTAATTTTGATGTTAACTCCCAAACCGCTGCGCAGAAGTCAACCAAACTTCACCCAATAGTGTATTGTATCACAATCTAGTAGTTACATTTGAAAATTTTGTTCTAGGAAATTTTGTTTGAGCGCAATCATCAAACTTAATTAAAAAAGTCATTTAAGCCTTTTCACAGTGAGATCTATGCGATATGGCCGAGAAATGTAATTTTGATGTTAACTCCCAAACCGCTGCGCAGAAGTCAACCAAACTTCACCCATTAGTGTATTTTATCACAATCTAGTAGTTACATGTGGAAATTTGGTTCTAGGACATTTGATTTGAGCGCAATCCTCAAACTTAGGTCAAAAAAGCCATTTAAGCCTTTTCACAGTGAGATCTATGCGATATGGCCGAGAAATGTAATTTTGATGTTAACTCCCAAACCGCTGCGCAGAAGTCAACCAAACTTCACCCAATAGTGTATTGTATCACATTCTAGTAGTTACATTTGAAAATTTCGTTCTAGGACATTTGGTTTGAGCGCAATCCTCAAACTTAGGTCAAAAAAAGCCATTTAAGCCTTTTCACAGTGAGATCTATGCGATATGGCCGAGAAATGTAATTTTGATGTTAACTCCCAAACCGCTGCGCAGAAGTCAACCAAACTTCACCCAATAGTGTATTGTATCACAATCTAGTAGTTACATTTGAAAATTTTGTTCTAGGACATTTTGTTTGAACGCAATCATCAAACTTAATTAAAAAAGTCATTTAAGCCTTTTCACAGTGAGATCTATGCGATATGGCCGAGAAATGTAATTTTGATGTTAACTCTCAAACCGCTGCGCAGAAGTCAACCAAACTTCACCCAATAGTGTATTGTATCACAATCTAGTAGTTACATTTGAAAATTTTGTTCTAGGACATTTTGTTTGAACGCAATCATCAAACTTAATTAAAAAAGTCATTTAAGCCTTTTCACAGTGAGATCTATGCGATATGGCCGAGAAATGTAATTTTGATGTTAACTCCCAAACCGCTGCGCAGAAGTCAACCAAACTTCACCCAATAGTGTATTGTATCACAATCTAGTAGTTACATTTGAAAATTTTGTTCTAGAAAATTTTGTTTGAGCGCAATCATCAAACTTAATTAAAAAAGTCATTTAAGCCTTTTCACAGTGAGATCTATGCGATATGGCCGAGAAATGTAATTTTGAAGTTAACTCCCAAACCGCTGCGCAGAAGTCAACCAAACTTCACCCATTAGTGTATTTTATCACAATCTAGTAGTTACATGTGGAAATTTGGTTCTAGGACATTTGATTTGAGCGCAATCCTCAAACTTAGGTCAAAAAAGCCATTTAAGCCTTTTCACAGTGAGATCTATGCGATATGGCCGAGAAATGTAATTTTGATGTTAACTCCCAAACCGCTGCGCAGAAGTCAACCAAACTTCACCCAATAGTGTATTGTATCACAATCTAGTAGTTACATTTGAAAATTTTGTTCCAGGAAATTTTGTTTGAGCGCAATCATCAAACTTAATTAAAAAAGTCATTTAAGCCTTTTCACAGTGAGATCTATGCGAAATGGCCGAGAAATGTAATTTTGATGTTAACTCCCAAACCGCTGCGCAGAAGTCAACCAAACTTCACCCATTAGTGTATTTTATCACAATCTAGTAGTTACATGTGGAAATTTGGTTCTAGGACATTTGATTTGAGCGCAATCCTCAAACTTAGGTCAAAAAAGCCATTTAAGCCTTTTCACAGTGAGATCTATGCGATATGGCCGAGAAATGTAATTTTGATGTTAACTCCCAAACCGCTGCGCAGAAGTCAACCAAACTTCACCCAATAGTGTATTGTATCACAATCTAGTAGTTACATTTAAAAATTTTGTTCTAGGACATTTTGTTTGAACGCAATCATCAAACTTAATTAAAAAAGTCATTTAAGCCTTTTCACAGTGAGATCTATGCGATATGGCCGAGAAATGTAATTTTGATGTTAACTCCCAAACCGCTGCGCAGAAGTCAACCAAACTTCACCCAATAGTGTATTGTATCACAATCTAGTAGTTACATTTGAAAATTTTGTTCTAGGAAATTTTGTTTGAGCGCAATCATCAAACTTAATTAAAAAAGTCATTTAAGCCTTTTCACAGTGAGATCTATGCGATATGGCCGAGAAATGTAATTTTGATGTTAACTCCCAAACCGCTGCGCAGAAGTCAACCAAACTTCACCCATTAGTGTATTTTATCACAATCTAGTAGTTACATGTGGAAATTTGGTTCTAGGACATTTGATTTGAGCGCAATCCTCAAACTTAGGTCAAAAAAGCCATTTAAGCCTTTTCACAGTGAGATCTATGCGATATGGCCGAGAAATGTAATTTTGATGTTAACTCCCAAACCGCTGCGCAGAAGTCAACCAAACTTCACCCAATAGTGTATTGTATCACAATCTAGTAGTTACATTTGAAAATTTTGTTCTAGGAAATTTTGTTTGAGCGCAATCATCAAACTTAATTAAAAAAGTCATTTAAGCCTTTTCACAGTGAGATCTATGCGATATGGCCGAGAAATGTAATTTTGATGTTAACTCCCAAACCGCTGCGCAGAAGTCAACCAAACTTCACCCATTAGTGTATTTTATCACAATCTAGTAGTTACATGTGGAAATTTGGTTCTAGGACATTTGATTTGAGCGCAATCCTCAAACTTAGGTCAAAAAAGCCATTTAAGCCTTTTCACAGTGAGATCTATGCGATATGGCCGAGAAATGTAATTTTGATGTTAACTCCCAAACCGCTGCGCAGAAGTCAACCAAACTTCACCCAATAGTGTATTGTATCACATTCTAGTAGTTACATTTGAAAATTTCGTTCTAGGACATTTGGTTTGAGCGCAATCCTCAAACTTAGGTCAAAAAAAGCCATTTAAGCCTTTTCACAGTGAGATCTATGCGATATGGCCGAGAAATGTAATTTTGATGTTAACTCCCAAACCGCTGCGCAGAAGTCAACCAAACTTCACCCAATAGTGTATTGTATCACAATCTAGTAGTTACATTTGAAAATTTTGTTCTAGGACATTTTGTTTGAACGCAATCATCAAACTTAATTAAAAAAGTCATTTAAGCCTTTTCACAGTGAGATCTATGCGATATGGCCGAGAAATGTAATTTTGATGTTAACTCTCAAACCGCTGCGCAGAAGTCAACCAAACTTCACCCAATAGTGTATTGTATCACAATCTAGTAGTTACATTTGAAAATTTTGTTCTAGGACATTTTGTTTGAACGCAATCATCAAACTTAATTAAAAAAGTCATTTAAGCCTTTTCACAGTGAGATCTATGCGATATGGCCGAGAAATGTAATTTTGATGTTAACTCCCAAACCGCTGCGCAGAAGTCAACCAAACTTCACCCAATAGTGTATTGTATCACAATCTAGTAGTTACATTTGAAAATTTTGTTCTAGAAAATTTTGTTTGAGCGCAATCATCAAACTTAATTAAAAAAGTCATTTAAGCCTTTTCACAGTGAGATCTATGCGATATGGCCGAGAAATGTAATTTTGAAGTTAACTCCCAAACCGCTGCGCAGAAGTCAACCAAACTTCACCCATTAGTGTATTTTATCACAATCTAGTAGTTACATGTGGAAATTTGGTTCTAGGACATTTGATTTGAGCGCAATCCTCAAACTTAGGTCAAAAAAGCCATTTAAGCCTTTTCACAGTGAGATCTATGCGATATGGCCGAGAAATGTAATTTTGATGTTAACTCCCAAACCGCTGCGCAGAAGTCAACCAAACTTCACCCAATAGTGTATTGTATCACAATCTAGTAGTTACATTTGAAAATTTTGTTCCAGGAAATTTTGTTTGAGCGCAATCATCAAACTTAATTAAAAAAGTCATTTAAGCCTTTTCACAGTGAGATCTATGCGATATGGCCGAGAAATGTAATTTTGATGTTAACTCCCAAACCGCTGCGCAGAAGTCAACCAAACTTCACCCATTAGTGTATTTTATCACAATCTAGTAGTTACATGTGGAAATTTGGTTCTAGGACATTTGATTTGAGCGCAATCCTCAAACTTAGGTCAAAAAAGCCATTTAAGCCTTTTCACAGTGAGATCTATGCGATATGGCCGAGAAATGTAATTTTGATGTTAACTCCCAAACCGCTGCGCAGAAGTCAACCAAACTTCACCCAATAGTGTATTGTATCACAATCTAGTAGTTACATTTAAAAATTTTGTTCTAGGACATTTTGTTTGAACGCAATCATCAAACTTAATTAAAAAAGTCATTTAAGCCTTTTCACAGTGAGATCTATGCGATATGGCCGAGAAATGTAATTTTGATGTTAACTCCCAAACCGCTGCGCAGAAGTCAACCAAACTTCACCCAATAGTGTATTGTATCACAATCTAGTAGTTACATTTGAAAATTTTGTTCTAGGAAATTTTGTTTGAGCGCAATCATCAAACTTAATTAAAAAAGTCATTTAAGCCTTTTCACAGTGAGATCTATGCGATATGGCCGAGAAATGTAATTTTGATGTTAACTCCCAAACCGCTGCGCAGAAGTCAACCAAACTTCACCCATTAGTGTATTTTATCACAGTCTAGTAGTTACATGTGGAAATTTGGTTCTAGGACATTTGATTTGAGCGCAATCCTCAAACTTAGGTCAAAAAAGCCATTTAAGCCTTTTCACAGTGAGATCTATGCGATATGGCCGAGAAATGTAATTTTGATGTTCACTCCCAAACCGCTGCGCAGAAGTCAACCAAACTTCACCCAATAGTGTATTGTATCACAATCTAGTAGTTACATTTGAAAATTTTGTTCCAGGAAATTTTGTTTGAGCGCAATCATCAAACTTAATTAAAAAAGTCATTTAAGCCTTTTCACAGTGAGATCTATGCGATATGGCCGAGAAATGTAATTTTGATGTTAACTCCCAAACCGCTGCGCAGAAGTCAACCAAACTTCACCCATTAGTGTATTTTATCACAATCTAGTAGTTACATGTGGAAATTTGGTTCTAGGACATTTCATTTGAGCGCAATCCTCAAACTTAGGTCAAAAAAGCCATTTAAGCCTTTTCACAGTGAGATCTATGCGATATGGCCGAGAAATGTAATTTTGATGTTAACTCCCAAACCGCTGCGCAGAAGTCAACCAAACTTCACCCATTAGTGTATTTTATCACATTCTAGTAGTTACATGTGGAAATTTGGTTCTAGGACATTTGATTTGAGCGCAATCCTCAAACTTAGGTCAAAAAAGCCATTTAAGCCTTTTCACAGTGAGATCTATGCGATATGGCCGAGAAATGTAATTTTGATGTTAACTCCCAAACCGCTGCGCAGAAGTCAACCAAACTTCACCCAATAGTGTATTGTATCACAATCTAGTAGTTACATTTAAAAATTTTGTTCTAGGACATTTTGTTTGAACGCAATCATCAAACTTAATTAAAAAAGTCATTTAAGCCTTTTCACAGTGAGATCTATGCGATATGGCCGAGAAATGTAATTTTGATGTTAACTCCCAAACCGCTGCGCAGAAGTCAACCAAACTTCACCCATTAGTGTATTGTATCACAATCTAGTAGTTACATGTGGAAATTTGGTTATAGGACATTTGATTTGAGCGCAATCCTCAAACTTAGGTCAAAAAAGCCATTTAAGCCTTTTCACAGTGAGATCTATGCGATATGGCCGAGAAATGTAATTTTGATGTTAACTCCCAAACCGCTGCGCAGAAGTCAACCAAACTTCACCCAATAGTGTATTGTATCACAATCTAGTAGTTACATTTGAAAATTTTGTTCTAGGAAATTTTGTTTGAGCGCAATCATCAAACTTAATTAAAAAAGTCATTTAAGCCTTTTCACAGTGAGATCTATGCGATATGGCCGAGAAATGTAATTTTGATGTTAACTCCCAAACCGCTGCGCAGAAGTCAACCAAACTTCACCCATTAGTGTATTTTATCACAATCTAGTAGTTACATGTGGAAATTTGGTTCTAGGACATTTGATTTGAGCGCAATCCTCAAACTTAGGTCAAAAAAGCCATTTAAGCCTTTTCACAGTGAGATCTATGCGATATGGCCGAGAAATGTAATTTTGATGTTAACTCCCAAACCGCTGCGCAGAAGTCAACCAAACTTCACCCAATAGTGTATTGTATCACATTCTAGTAGTTACATTTGAAAATTTCGTTCTAGGACATTTGGTTTGAGCGCAATCCTCAAACTTAGGTCAAAAAAAGCCATTTAAGCCTTTTCACAGTGAGATCTATGCGATATGGCCGAGAAATGTAATTTTGATGTTAACTCCCAAACCGCTGCGCAGAAGTCAACCAAACTTCACCCAATAGTGTATTGTATCACAATCTAGTAGTTACATTTGAAAATTTTGTTCTAGGACATTTTGTTTGAACGCAATCATCAAACTTAATTAAAAAAGTCATTTAAGCCTTTTCACAGTGAGATCTATGCGATATGGCCGAGAAATGTAATTTTGATGTTAACTCCCAAACCGCTGCGCAGAAGTCAACCAAACTTCACCCAATAGTGTATTGTATCACAATCTAGTAGTTACATTTGAAAATTTTGTTCTAGGACATTTTGTTTGAGCGCAATCCTCAAACTTAGGTCAAAAAAGCCATTTAAGCCTTTTCACAGTGAGATCTATGCGATATGGCCGAGAAATGTAATTTTGATGTTAACTCCCAAACCGCTGCGCAGAAGTCAACCAAACTTCACCCAATAGTGTATTGTATCACAATCTAGTAGTTACATTTGAAAATTTTGTTCTAGGACATTTTGTTTGAACGCAATCATCAAACTTAATTAAAAAAGTCATTTAAGCCTTTTCACAGTGAGATCTATGCGATATGGCCGAGAAATGTAATTTTGATGTTAACTCCCAAACCGCTGCGCAGAAGTCAACCAAACTTCACCCAATAGTGTATTGTATCACAATCTAGTAGTTACATTTGAAAATTTTGTTCTAGGACATTTTGTTTGAACGCAATCATCAAACTTAATTAAAAAAGTCATTTAAGCCTTTTCACAGTGAGATCTATGCGATATGGCCGAGAAATGTAATTTTGATGTTAACTCCCAAACCGCTGCGCAGAAGTCAACCAAACTTCACCCATTAGTGTATTGTATCACAATCTAGTAGTTACATGTGGAAATTTGGTTATAGGACATTTGATTTGAGCGCAATCCTCAAACTTAGGTCAAAAAAGCCATTTAAGCCTTTTCACAGTGAGATCTATGCGATATGGCCGAGAAATGTAATTTTGATGTTAACTCCCAAACCGCTGCGCAGAAGTCAACCAAACTTCACCCAATAGTGTATTGTATCACAATCTAGTAGTTACATTTGAAAATTTTGTTCTAGGAAATTTTGTTTGAGCGCAATCATCAAACTTAATTAAAAAAGTCATTTAAGCCTTTTCACAGTGAGATCTATGCGATATGGCCGAGAAATGTAATTTTGATGTTAACTCCCAAACCGCTGCGCAGAAGTCAACCAAACTTCACCCATTAGTGTATTTTATCACAGTCTAGTAGTTACATGTGGAAATTTGGTTCTAGGACATTTGATTTGAGCGCAATCCTCAAACTTAGGTCAAAAAAGCCATTTAAGCCTTTTCACAGTGAGATCTATGCGATATGGCCGAGAAATGTAATTTTGATGTTCACTCCCAAACCGCTGCGCAGAAGTCAACCAAACTTCACCCAATAGTGTATTGTATCACAATCTAGTAGTTACATTTGAAAATTTTGTTCCAGGAAATTTTGTTTGAGCGCAATCATCAAACTTAATTAAAAAAGTCATTTAAGCCTTTTCACAGTGAGATCTATGCGATATGGCCGAGAAATGTAATTTTGATGTTAACTCCCAAACCGCTGCGCAGAAGTCAACCAAACTTCACCCATTAGTGTATTTTATCACAATCTAGTAGTTACATGTGGAAATTTGATTCTAGGACATTTCATTTGAGCGCAATCCTCAAACTTAGGTCAAAAAAGCCATTTAAGCCTTTTCACAGTGAGATCTATGCGATATGGCCGAGAAATGTAATTTTGATGTTAACTCCCAAACCGCTGCGCAGAAGTCAACCAAACTTCACCCAATAGTGTATTGTATCACATTCTAGTAGTTACATTTGAAAATTTCGTTCTAGGACATTTGGTTTTAGCGCAATCCTCAAACTTAGGTCAAAAAAGCCATTTAAGCCTTTTCACAGTGAGATCTATGCGATATGGCCGAGAAATGTAATTTTGATGTTAACTCCCAAACCGCTGCGCAGAAGTCAACCAAACTTCACCCATTAGTGTATTTTATCACAATCTAGTAGTTACATGTGGAAATTTGGTTCTAGGACATTTGATTTGAGCGCAATCCTCAAACTTAGGTCAAAAAAGCCATTTAAGCCTTTTCACAGTGAGATCTATGCGATATGGCCGAGAAATGTAATTTTGATGTTAACTCCCAAACCGCTGCGCAGAAGTCAACCAAACTTCACCCAATAGTGTATTGTATCACATTCTAGTAGTTACATTTGAAAATTTTGTTCTAGGACATTTGGTTTGAGCGCAATCCTCAAACTTAGGTCAAAAAAGTCATTTAAGCCTTTTCACAGTGAGATCTATGCGATATGGCCGAGAAATGTAATTTTGATGTTAACTCCCAAACCGCTGCGCAGAAGTCAACCAAACTTCACCCAATAGTGTATTGTATCACAATCTAGTAGTTACATTTGAAAATTTTGTTCTAGAAAATTTTGTTTGAGCGCAATCATCAAACTTAATTAAAAAAGTCATTTAAGCCTTTTCACAGTGAGATCTATGCGATATGGCCGAGAAATGTAATTTTGATGTTAACTCCCAAACCGCTGCGCAGAAGTCAACCAAACTTCACCCATTAGTGTATTTTATCACAATCTAGTAGTTACATGTGGAAATTTGGTTCTAGGACATTTGATTTGAGCGCAATCCTCAAACTTAGGTCAAAAAAGCCATTTAAGCCTTTTCACAGTGAGATCTATGCGATATGGCCGAGAAATGTAATTTTGATGTTAACTCCCAAACCGCTGCGCAGAAGTCAACCAAACTTCACCCAATAGTGTATTGTATCACAATCTAGTAGTTACATTTGAAAATTTTGTTCTAGGAAATTTTGTTTGAGCGCAATCATCAAACTTAATTAAAAAAGTCATTTAAGCCTTTTCACAGTGAGATCTATGCGATATGGCCGAGAAATGTAATTTTGATGTTAACTCCCAAACCGCTGCGCAGAAGTCAACCAAACTTCACCCATTAGTGTATTTTATCACAATCTAGTAGTTACATGTGGAAATTTGGTTCTAGGACATTTGATTTGAGCGCAATCCTCAAACTTAGGTCAAAAAAGCCATTTAAGCCTTTTCACAGTGAGATCTATGCGATATGGCCGAGAAATGTAATTTTGATGTTAACTCCCAAACCGCTGCGCAGAAGTCAACCAAACTTCACCCAATAGTGTATTGTATCACATTCTAGTAGTTACATTTGAAAATTTCGTTCTAGGACATTTGGTTTGAGCGCAATCCTCAAACTTAGGTCAAAAAAAGCCATTTAAGCCTTTTCACAGTGAGATCTATGCGATATGGCCGAGAAATGTAATTTTGATGTTAACTCCCAAACCGCTGCGCAGAAGTCAACCAAACTTCACCCAATAGTGTATTGTATCACAATCTAGTAGTTACATTTGAAAATTTTGTTCTAGGACATTTTGTTTGAACGCAATCATCAAACTTAATTAAAAAAGTCATTTAAGCCTTTTCACAGTGAGATCTATGCGATATGGCCGAGAAATGTAATTTTGATGTTAACTCTCAAACCGCTGCGCAGAAGTCAACCAAACTTCACCCAATAGTGTATTGTATCACAATCTAGTAGTTACATTTGAAAATTTTGTTCTAGGACATTTTGTTTGAACGCAATCATCAAACTTAATTAAAAAAGTCATTTAAGCCTTTTCACAGTGAGATCTATGCGATATGGCCGAGAAATGTAATTTTGATGTTAACTCCCAAACCGCTGCGCAGAAGTCAACCAAACTTCACCCAATAGTGTATTGTATCACAATCTAGTAGTTACATTTGAAAATTTTGTTCTAGAAAATTTTGTTTGAGCGCAATCATCAAACTTAATTAAAAAAGTCATTTAAGCCTTTTCACAGTGAGATCTATGCGATATGGCCGAGAAATGTAATTTTGATGTTAACTCCCAAACCGCTGCGCAGAAGTCAACCAAACTTCACCCAATAGTGTATTGTATCACAATCTAGTAGTTACATTTGAAAATTTTGTTCTAGGACATTTTGTTTGAACGCAATCATCAAACTTAATTAAAAAAGTCATTTAAGCCTTTTCACAGTGAGATCTATGCGATATGGCCGAGAAATGTAATTTTGATGTTAACTCCCAAACCGCTGCGCAGAAGTCAACCAAACTTCACCCATTAGTGTATTGTATCACAATCTAGTAGTTACATGTGGAAATTTGGTTATAGGACATTTGATTTGAGCGCAATCCTCAAACTTAGGTCAAAAAAGCCATTTAAGCCTTTTCACAGTGAGATCTATGCGATATGGCCGAGAAATGTAATTTTGATGTTAACTCCCAAACCGCTGCGCAGAAGTCAACCAAACTTCACCCAATAGTGTATTGTATCACAATCTAGTAGTTACATTTGAAAATTTTGTTCTAGGAAATTTTGTTTGAGCGCAATCATCAAACTTAATTAAAAAAGTCATTTAAGCCTTTTCACAGTGAGATCTATGCGATATGGCCGAGAAATGTAATTTTGATGTTAACTCCCAAACCGCTGCGCAGAAGTCAACCAAACTTCACCCATTAGTGTATTTTATCACAGTCTAGTAGTTACATGTGGAAATTTGGTTCTAGGACATTTGATTTGAGCGCAATCCTCAAACTTAGGTCAAAAAAGCCATTTAAGCCTTTTCACAGTGAGATCTATGCGATATGGCCGAGAAATGTAATTTTGATGTTCACTCCCAAACCGCTGCGCAGAAGTCAACCAAACTTCACCCAATAGTGTATTGTATCACAATCTAGTAGTTACATTTGAAAATTTTGTTCCAGGAAATTTTGTTTGAGCGCAATCATCAAACTTAATTAAAAAAGTCATTTAAGCCTTTTCACAGTGAGATCTATGCGATATGGCCGAGAAATGTAATTTTGATGTTAACTCCCAAACCGCTGCGCAGAAGTCAACCAAACTTCACCCATTAGTGTATTTTATCACAATCTAGTAGTTACATGTGGAAATTTGATTCTAGGACATTTCATTTGAGCGCAATCCTCAAACTTAGGTCAAAAAAGCCATTTAAGCCTTTTCACAGTGAGATCTATGCGATATGGCCGAGAAATGTAATTTTGATGTTAACTCCCAAACCGCTGCGCAGAAGTCAACCAAACTTCACCCAATAGTGTATTGTATCACATTCTAGTAGTTACATTTGAAATTTTCGTTCTAGGACATTTGGTTTTAGCGCAATCCTCAAACTTAGGTCAAAAAAGCCATTTAAGCCTTTTCACAGTGAGAGCTATGCGATATGGCCGAGAAATGTAATTTTGATGTTAACTCCCAAACCGCTGCGCAGAAGTCAACCAAACTTCACCCATTAGTGTATTTTATCACAATCTAGTAGTTACATGTGGAAATTTGGTTCTAGGACATTTGATTTGAGCGCAATCCTCAAACTTAGGTCAAAAAAGCCATTTAAGCCTTTTCACAGTGAGATCTATGCGATATGGCCGAGAAATGTAATTTTGATGTTAACTCCCAAACCGCTGCGCAGAAGTCAACCAAACTTCACCCAATAGTGTATTGTATCACATTCTAGTAGTTACATTTGAAAATTTTGTTCTAGGACATTTGGTTTGAGCGCAATCCTCAAACTTAGGTCAAAAAAGTCATTTAAGCCTTTTCACAGTGAGATCTATGCGATATGGCCGAGAAATGTAATTTTGATGTTAACTCCCAAACCGCTGCGCAGAAGTCAACCAAACTTCACCCAATAGTGTATTGTATCACAATCTAGTAGTTACATTTGAAAATTTTGTTCTAGAAAATTTTGTTTGAGCGCAATCATCAAACTTAATTAAAAAAGTCATTTAAGCCTTTTCACAGTGAGATCTATGCGATATGGCCGAGAAATGTAATTTTGATGTTAACTCCCAAACCGCTGCGCAGAAGTCAACCAAACTTCACCCATTAGTGTATTTTATCACAATCTAGTAGTTACATGTGGAAATTTGGTTCTAGGACATTTGATTTGAGCGCAATCCTCAAACTTAGGTCAAAAAAGCCATTTAAGCCTTTTCACAGTGAGATCTATGCGATATGGCCGAGAAATGTAATTTTGATGTTAACTCCCAAACCGCTGCGCAGAAGTCAACCAAACTTCACCCAATAGTGTATTGTATCACAATCTAGTAGTTACATTTGAAAATTTTGTTCTAGGAAATTTTGTTTGAGCGCAATCATCAAACTTAATTAAAAAAGTCATTTAAGCCTTTTCACAGTGAGATCTATGCGATATGGCCGAGAAATGTAATTTTGATGTTAACTCCCAAACCGCTGCGCAGAAGTCAACCAAACTTCACCCATTAGTGTATTTTATCACAATCTAGTAGTTACATGTGGAAATTTGGTTCTAGGACATTTGATTTGAGCGCAATCCTCAAACTTAGGTCAAAAAAGCCATTTAAGCCTTTTCACAGTGAGATCTATGCGATATGGCCGAGAAATGTAATTTTGATGTTAACTCCCAAACCGCTGCGCAGAAGTCAACCAAACTTCACCCAATAGTGTATTGTATCACATTCTAGTAGTTACATTTGAAAATTTCGTTCTAGGACATTTGGTTTGAGCGCAATCCTCAAACTTAGGTCAAAAAAAGCCATTTAAGCCTTTTCACAGTGAGATCTATGCGATATGGCCGAGAAATGTAATTTTGATGTTAACTCCCAAACCGCTGCGCAGAAGTCAACCAAACTTCACCCAATAGTGTATTGTATCACAATCTAGTAGTTACATTTGAAAATTTTGTTCTAGGACATTTTGTTTGAACGCAATCATCAAACTTAATTAAAAAAGTCATTTAAGCCTTTTCACAGTGAGATCTATGCGATATGGCCGAGAAATGTAATTTTGATGTTAACTCTCAAACCGCTGCGCAGAAGTCAACCAAACTTCACCCAATAGTGTATTGTATCACAATCTAGTAGTTACATTTGAAAATTTTGTTCTAGGACATTTTGTTTGAACGCAATCATCAAACTTAATTAAAAAAGTCATTTAAGCCTTTTCACAGTGAGATCTATGCGATATGGCCGAGAAATGTAATTTTGATGTTAACTCCCAAACCGCTGCGCAGAAGTCAACCAAACTTCACCCAATAGTGTATTGTATCACAATCTAGTAGTTACATTTGAAAATTTTGTTCTAGAAAATTTTGTTTGAGCGCAATCATCAAACTTAATTAAAAAAGTCATTTAAGCCTTTTCACAGTGAGATCTATGCGATATGGCCGAGAAATGTAATTTTGATGTTAACTCCCAAACCGCTGCGCAGAAGTCAACCAAACTTCACCCAATAGTGTATTGTATCACAATCTAGTAGTTACATTTGAAAATTTTGTTCTAGGACATTTTGTTTGAACGCAATCATCAAACTTAATTAAAAAAGTCATTTAAGCCTTTTCACAGTGAGATCTATGCGATATGGCCGAGAAATGTAATTTTGATGTTAACTCCCAAACCGCTGCGCAGAAGTCAACCAAACTTCACCCATTAGTGTATTGTATCACAATCTAGTAGTTACATGTGGAAATTTGGTTATAGGACATTTGATTTGAGCGCAATCCTCAAACTTAGGTCAAAAAAGCCATTTAAGCCTTTTCACAGTGAGATCTATGCGATATGGCCGAGAAATGTAATTTTGATGTTAACTCCCAAACCGCTGCGCAGAAGTCAACCAAACTTCACCCAATAGTGTATTGTATCACAATCTAGTAGTTACATTTGAAAATTTTGTTCTAGGAAATTTTGTTTGAGCGCAATCATCAAACTTAATTAAAAAAGTCATTTAAGCCTTTTCACAGTGAGATCTATGCGATATGGCCGAGAAATGTAATTTTGATGTTAACTCCCAAACCGCTGCGCAGAAGTCAACCAAACTTCACCCATTAGTGTATTTTATCACAGTCTAGTAGTTACATGTGGAAATTTGGTTCTAGGACATTTGATTTGAGCGCAATCCTCAAACTTAGGTCAAAAAAGCCATTTAAGCCTTTTCACAGTGAGATCTATGCGATATGGCCGAGAAATGTAATTTTGATGTTCACTCCCAAACCGCTGCGCAGAAGTCAACCAAACTTCACCCAATAGTGTATTGTATCACAATCTAGTAGTTACATTTGAAAATTTTGTTCCAGGAAATTTTGTTTGAGCGCAATCATCAAACTTAATTAAAAAAGTCATTTAAGCCTTTTCACAGTGAGATCTATGCGATATGGCCGAGAAATGTAATTTTGATGTTAACTCCCAAACCGCTGCGCAGAAGTCAACCAAACTTCACCCATTAGTGTATTTTATCACAATCTAGTAGTTACATGTGGAAATTTGATTCTAGGACATTTCATTTGAGCGCAATCCTCAAACTTAGGTCAAAAAAGCCATTTAAGCCTTTTCACAGTGAGATCTATGCGATATGGCCGAGAAATGTAATTTTGATGTTAACTCCCAAACCGCTGCGCAGAAGTCAACCAAACTTCACCCAATAGTGTATTGTATCACATTCTAGTAGTTACATTTGAAATTTTCGTTCTAGGACATTTGGTTTTAGCGCAATCCTCAAACTTAGGTCAAAAAAGCCATTTAAGCCTTTTCACAGTGAGAGCTATGCGATATGGCCGAGAAATGTAATTTTGATGTTAACTCCCAAACCGCTGCGCAGAAGTCAACCAAACTTCACCCATTAGTGTATTTTATCACAATCTAGTAGTTACATGTGGAAATTTGGTTCTAGGACATTTGATTTGAGCGCAATCCTCAAACTTAGGTCAAAAAAGCCATTTAAGCCTTTTCACAGTGAGATCTATGCGATATGGCCGAGAAATGTAATTTTGATGTTAACTCCCAAACCGCTGCGCAGAAGTCAACCAAACTTCACCCAATAGTGTATTGTATCACATTCTAGTAGTTACATTTGAAAATTTTGTTCTAGGACATTTGGTTTGAGCGCAATCCTCAAACTTAGGTCAAAAAAGTCATTTAAGCCTTTTCACAGTGAGATCTATGCGATATGGCCGAGAAATGTAATTTTGATGTTAACTCCCAAACCGCTGCGCAGAAGTCAACCAAACTTCACCCAATAGTGTATTGTATCACAATCTAGTAGTTACATTTGAAAATTTTGTTCTAGAAAATTTTGTTTGAGCGCAATCATCAAACTTAATTAAAAAAGTCATTTAAGCCTTTTCACAGTGAGATCTATGCGATATGGCCGAGAAATGTAATTTTGATGTTAACTCCCAAACCGCTGCGCAGAAGTCAACCAAACTTCACCCATTAGTGTATTTTATCACAATCTAGTAGTTACATGTGGAAATTTGGTTCTAGGACATTTGATTTGAGCGCAATCCTCAAACTTAGGTCAAAAAAGCCATTTAAGCCTTTTCACAGTGAGATCTATGCGATATGGCCGAGAAATGTAATTTTGATGTTAACTCCCAAACCGCTGCGCAGAAGTCAACCAAACTTCACCCAATAGTGTATTGTATCACAATCTAGTAGTTACATTTGAAAATTTTGTTCTAGGAAATTTTGTTTGAGCGCAATCATCAAACTTAATTAAAAAAGTCATTTAAGCCTTTTCACAGTGAGATCTATGCGATATGGCCGAGAAATGTAATTTTGATGTTAACTCCCAAACCGCTGCGCAGAAGTCAACCAAACTTCACCCATTAGTGTATTTTATCACAATCTAGTAGTTACATGTGGAAATTTGGTTCTAGGACATTTGATTTGAGCGCAATCCTCAAACTTAGGTCAAAAAAGCCATTTAAGCCTTTTCACAGTGAGATCTATGCGATATGGCCGAGAAATGTAATTTTGATGTTAACTCCCAAACCGCTGCGCAGAAGTCAACCAAACTTCACCCAATAGTGTATTGTATCACATTCTAGTAGTTACATTTGAAAATTTCGTTCTAGGACATTTGGTTTGAGCGCAATCCTCAAACTTAGGTCAAAAAAAGCCATTTAAGCCTTTTCACAGTGAGATCTATGCGATATGGCCGAGAAATGTAATTTTGATGTTAACTCCCAAACCGCTGCGCAGAAGTCAACCAAACTTCACCCAATAGTGTATTGTATCACAATCTAGTAGTTACATTTGAAAATTTTGTTCTAGGACATTTTGTTTGAACGCAATCATCAAACTTAATTAAAAAAGTCATTTAAGCCTTTTCACAGTGAGATCTATGCGATATGGCCGAGAAATGTAATTTTGATGTTAACTCTCAAACCGCTGCGCAGAAGTCAACCAAACTTCACCCAATAGTGTATTGTATCACAATCTAGTAGTTACATTTGAAAATTTTGTTCTAGGACATTTTGTTTGAACGCAATCATCAAACTTAATTAAAAAAGTCATTTAAGCCTTTTCACAGTGAGATCTATGCGATATGGCCGACAAATGTAATTTTGATGTTAACTCCCAAACCGCTGCGCAGAAGTCAACCAAACTTCACCCAATAGTGTATTGTATCACAATCTAGTAGTTACATTTGAAAATTTTGTTCTAGAAAATTTTGTTTGAGCGCAATCATCAAACTTAATTAAAAAAGTCATTTAAGCCTTTTCACAGTGAGATCTATGCGATATGGCCGAGAAATGTAATTTTGATGTTAACTCCCAAACCGCTGCGCAGAAGTCAACCAAACTTCACCCATTAGTGTATTTTATCACAATCTAGTAGTTACATGTGGAAATTTGGTTCTAGGACATTTGATTTGAGCGCAATCCTCAAACTTAGGTCAAAAAAGCCATTTAAGCCTTTTCACAGTGAGATCTATGCGATATGGCCGAGAAATGTAATTTTGATGTTAACTCCCAAACCGCTGCGCAGAAGTCAACCAAACTTCACCCAATAGTGTATTGTATCACATTCTAGTAGTTACATTTGAAAATTTCGTTCTAGGACATTTGGTTTGAGCGCAATCCTCAAACTTAGGTCAAAAAAAGCCATTTAAGCCTTTTCACAGTGAGATCTATGCGATATGGCCGAGAAATGTAATTTTGATGTTAACTCCCAAACCGCTGCGCAGAAGTCAACCAAACTTCACCCAATAGTGTATTGTATCACAATCTAGTAGTTACATTTGAAAATTTTGTTCTAGGACATTTTGTTTGAACGCAATCATCAAACTTAATTAAAAAAGTCATTTAAGCCTTTTCACAGTGAGATCTATGCGATATGGCCGAGAAATGTAATTTTGATGTTAACTCTCAAACCGCTGCGCAGAAGTCAACCAAACTTCACCCAATAGTGTATTGTATCACAATCTAGTAGTTACATTTGAAAATTTTGTTCTAGGACATTTTGTTTGAACGCAATCATCAAACTTAATTAAAAAAGTCATTTAAGCCTTTTCACAGTGAGATCTATGCGATATGGCCGACAAATGTAATTTTGATGTTAACTCCCAAACCGCTGCGCAGAAGTCAACCAAACTTCACCCAATAGTGTATTGTATCACAATCTAGTAGTTACATTTGAAAATTTTGTTCTAGAAAATTTTGTTTGAGCGCAATCATCAAACTTAATTAAAAAAGTCATTTAAGCCTTTTCACAGTGAGATCTATGCGATATGGCCGAGAAATGTAATTTTGATGTTAACTCCCAAACCGCTGCGCAGAAGTCAACCAAACTTCACCCATTAGTGTATTTTATCACAATCTAGTAGTTACATGTGGAAATTTGGTTCTAGGACATTTGATTTGAGCGCAATCCTCAAACTTAGGTCAAAAAAGCCATTTAAGCCTTTTCACAGTGAGATCTATGCGATATGGCCGAGAAATGTAATTTTGATGTTAACTCCCAAACCGCTGCGCAGAAGTCAACCAAACTTCACCCAATAGTGTATTGTATCACAATCTAGTAGTTACATTTGAAAATTTTGTTCCAGGAAATTTTGTTTGAGCGCAATCATCAAACTTAATTAAAAAAGTCATTTAAGCCTTTTCACAGTGAGATCTATGCGATATGGCCGAGAAATGTAATTTTGATGTTAACTCCCAAACCGCTGCGCAGAAGTCAACCAAACTTCACCCATTAGTGTATTTTATCACAATCTAGTAGTTACATGTGGAAATTTGGTTCTAGGACATTTCATTTGAGCGCAATCCTCAAACTTAGGTCAAAAAAGCCATTTAAGCCTTTTCACAGTGAGATCTATGCGATATGGCCGAGAAATGTAATTTTGATGTTAACTCCCAAACCGCTGCGCAGAAGTCAACCAAACTTCACCCAATAGTGTATTGTATCACAATCTAGTAGTTACATTTAAAAATTTTGTTCTAGGACATTTTGTTTGAACGCAATCATCAAACTTAATTAAAAAAGTCATTTAAGCCTTTTCACAGTGAGATCTATGCGATATGGCCGAGAAATGTAATTTTGATGTTAACTCCCAAACCGCTGCGCAGAAGTCAACCAAACTTCACCCAATAGTGTATTGTATCACAATCTAGTAGTTACATTTGAAAATTTTGTTCTAGGAAATTTTGTTTGAGCGCAATCATCAAACTTAATTAAAAAAGTCATTTAAGCCTTTTCACAGTGAGATCTATGCGATATGGCCGAGAAATGTAATTTTGATGTTAACTCCCAAACCGCTGCGCAGAAGTCAACCAAACTTCACCCATTAGTGTATTTTATCACAGTCTAGTAGTTACATGTGGAAATTTGGTTCTAGGACATTTGATTTGAGCGCAATCCTCAAACTTAGGTCAAAAAAGCCATTTAAGCCTTTTCACAGTGAGATCTATGCGATATGGCCGAGAAATGTAATTTTGATGTTCACTCCCAAACCGCTGCGCAGAAGTCAACCAAACTTCACCCAATAGTGTATTGTATCACAATCTAGTAGTTACATTTGAAAATTTTGTTCCAGGAAATTTTGTTTGAGCGCAATCATCAAACTTAATTAAAAAAGTCATTTAAGCCTTTTCACAGTGAGATCTATGCGATATGGCCGAGAAATGTAATTTTGATGTTAACTCCCAAACCGCTGCGCAGAAGTCAACCAAACTTCACCCATTAGTGTATTTTATCACAATCTAGTAGTTACATGTGGAAATTTGGTTCTAGGACATTTGATTTGAGCGCAATCCTCAAACTTAGGTCAAAAAAGCCATTTAAGCCTTTTCACAGTGAGATCTATGCGATATGGCCGAGAAATGTAATTTTGATGTTAACTCCCAAACCGCTGCGCAGAAGTCAACCAAACTTCACCCAATAGTGTATTGTATCACATTCTAGTAGTTACATTTGAAAATTTCGTTCTAGGACATTTGGTTTTAGCGCAATCCTCAAACTTAGGTCAAAAAAGCCATTTAAGCCTTTTCACAGTGAGATCTATGCGATATGGCCGAGAAATGTAATTTTGATGTTTACTCCCAAACCGCTGCGCAGAAGTCAACCAAACTTCACCCATTAGTGTATTTTATCACAATCTAGTAGTTACATGTGGAAATTTGGTTCTAGGACATTTGATTTGAGCGCAATCCTCAAACTTAGGTCAAAAAAGCCATTTAAGCCTTTTCACAGTGAGATCTATGCGATATGGCCGAGAAATGTAATTTTGATGTTAACTCCCAAACCGCTGCGCAGAAGTCAACCAAACTTCACCCAATAGTGTATTGTATCACATTCTAGTAGTTACATTTGAAAATTTTGTTCTAGAAAATTTTGTTTGAGCGCAATCATCAAACTTAATTAAAAAAGTCATTTAAGCCTTTTCACAGTGAGATCTATGCGATATGGCCGAGAAATGTAATTTTGATGTTAACTCCCAAACCGCTGCGCAGAAGTCAACCAAACTTCACCCATTAGTGTATTTTATCACAATCTAGTAGTTACATGTGGAAATTTGGTTCTAGGACATTTGATTTGAGCGCAATCCTCAAACTTAGGTCAAAAAAGCCATTTAAGCCTTTTCACAGTGAGATCTATGCGATATGGCCGAGAAATGTAATTTTGATGTTAACTCCCAAACCGCTGCGCAGAAGTCAACCAAACTTCACCCAATAGTGTATTGTATCACAATCTAGTAGTTACATTTAAAAATTTTGTTCTAGGACATTTTGTTTGAACGCAATCATCAAACCTAATTAAAAAAGTCATTTAAGCCTTTTCACAGTGAGATCTATGCGATATGGCCGAGAAATGTAATTTTGATGTTAACTCCCAAACCGCTGCGCAGAAGTCAACCAAACTTCACCCATTAGTGTATTGTATCACAATCTAGTAGTTACATGTGGAAATTTGGTTATAGGACATTTGATTTGAGCGCAATCCTCAAACTTAGGTCAAAAAAGCCATTTAAGCCTTTTCACAGTGAGATCTATGCGATATGGCCGAGAAATGTAATTTTGATGTTAACTCCCAAACCGCTGCGCAGAAGTCAACCAAACTTCACCCAATAGTGTATTGTATCACAATCTAGTAGTTACATTTGAAAATTTTGTTCTAGGAAATTTTGTTTGAGCGCAATCATCAAACTTAATTAAAAAAGTCATTTAAGCCTTTTCACAGTGAGATCTATGCGATATGGCCGAGAAATGTAATTTTGATGTTAACTCCCAAACCGCTGCGCAGAAGTCAACCAAACTTCACCCATTAGTGTATTTTATCACAATCTAGTAGTTACATGTGGAAATTTGGTTCTAGGACATTTGATTTGAGCGCAATCCTCAAACTTAGGTCAAAAAAGCCATTTAAGCCTTTTCACAGTGAGATCTATGCGATATGGCCGAGAAATGTAATTTTGATGTTAACTCCCAAACCGCTGCGCAGAAGTCAACCAAACTTCACCCAATAGTGTATTGTATCACATTCTAGTAGTTACATTTGAAAATTTCGTTCTAGGACATTTGGTTTGAGCGCAATCCTCAAACTTAGGTCAAAAAAAGCCATTTAAGCCTTTTCACAGTGAGATCTATGCGATATGGCCGAGAAATGTAATTTTGATGTTAACTCCCAAACCGCTGCGCAGAAGTCAACCAAACTTCACCCAATAGTGTATTGTATCACAATCTAGTAGTTACATTTGAAAATTTTGTTCTAGGACATTTTGTTTGAACGCAATCATCAAACTTAATTAAAAAAGTCATTTAAGCCTTTTCACAGTGAGATCTATGCGATATGGCCGAGAAATGTAATTTTGATGTTAACTCCCAAACCGCTGCGCAGAAGTCAACCAAACTTCACCCATTAGTGTATTTTATCACAATCTAGTAGTTACATGTGGAAATTTGGTGCTAGGACATTTGATTTGAGCGCAATCCTCAAACTTAGGTCAAAAAAGCCATTTAAGCCTTTTCACAGTGAGATCTATGCGATATGGCCGAGAAATGTAATTTTGATGTTAACTCCCAAACCGCTGCGCAGAAGTCAACCAAACTTCACCCAATAGTGTATTGTATCACATTCTAGTAGTTACATTTGAAAATTTCGTTCTAGGACATTTGGTTTGAGCGCAATCCTCAAACTTAGGTCAAAAAAAGCCATTTAAGCCTTTTCACAGTGAGATCTATGCGATATGGCCGAGAAATGTAATTTTGATGTTAACTCCCAAACCGCTGCGCAGAAGTCAACCAAACTTCACCCAATAGTGTATTGTATCACAATCTAGTAGTTACATTTGAAAATTTTGTTCTAGGACATTTTGTTTGAACGCAATCATCAAACTTAATTAAAAAAGTCATTTAAGCCTTTTCACAGTGAGATCTATGCGATATGGCCGAGAAATGTAATTTTGATGTTAACTCTCAAACCGCTGCGCAGAAGTCAACCAAACTTCACCCAATAGTGTATTGTATCACAATCTA
This sequence comes from Corythoichthys intestinalis, assembly GCF_030265065.1. Lineage (NCBI taxonomy): Eukaryota > Metazoa > Chordata > Actinopteri > Syngnathiformes > Syngnathidae > Corythoichthys > Corythoichthys intestinalis. The sequence continues at coordinate 63,651,730 of NC_080399.1, read as the reverse complement.
GTAGTTACATTTGAAAATTTTGTTCTAGGACATTTTGTTTGAACGCAATCATCAAACTTAATTAAAAAAGTCATTTAAGCCTTTTCACAGTGAGATCTATGCGATATGGCCGAGAAATGTAATTTTGATGTTAACTCCCAAACCGCTGCGCAGAAGTCAACCAAACTTCACCCAATAGTGTATTGTATCACAATCTAGTAGTTACATTTGAAAATTTTGTTCTAGAAAATTTTGTTTGAGCGCAATCATCAAACTTAATTAAAAAAGTCATTTAAGCCTTTTCACAGTGAGATCTATGCGATATGGCCGAGAAATGTAATTTTGATGTTAACTCCCAAACCGCTGCGCAGAAGTCAACCAAACTTCACCCATTAGTGTATTTTATCACAATCTAGTAGTTACATGTGGAAATTTGGTTCTAGGACATTTGATTTGAGCGCAATCCTCAAACTTAGGTCAAAAAAGCCATTTAAGCCTTTTCACAGTGAGATCTATGCGATATGGCCGAGAAATGTAATTTTGATGTTAACTCCCAAACCGCTGCGCAGAAGTCAACCAAACTTCACCCAATAGTGTATTGTATCACAATCTAGTAGTTACATTTGAAAATTTTGTTCCAGGAAATTTTGTTTGAGCGCAATCATCAAACTTAATTAAAAAAGTCATTTAAGCCTTTTCACAGTGAGATCTATGCGATATGGCCGAGAAATGTAATTTTGATGTTAACTCCCAAACCGCTGCGCAGAAGTCAACCAAACTTCACCCATTAGTGTATTTTATCACAATCTAGTAGTTACATGTGGAAATTTGGTTCTAGGACATTTCATTTGAGCGCAATCCTCAAACTTAGGTCAAAAAAGCCATTTAAGCCTTTTCACAGTGAGATCTATGCGATATGGCCGAGAAATGTAATTTTGATGTTAACTCCCAAACCGCTGCGCAGAAGTCAACCAAACTTCACCCAATAGTGTATTGTATCACAATCTAGTAGTTACATTTAAAAATTTTGTTCTAGGACATTTTGTTTGAACGCAATCATCAAACTTAATTAAAAAAGTCATTTAAGCCTTTTCACAGTGAGATCTATGCGATATGGCCGAGAAATGTAATTTTGATGTTAACTCCCAAACCGCTGCGCAGAAGTCAACCAAACTTCACCCAATAGTGTATTGTATCACAATCTAGTAGTTACATTTGAAAATTTTGTTCTAGGAAATTTTGTTTGAGCGCAATCCTCAAACTTAGGTCAAAAAAGCCATTTAAGCCTTTTCACAGTGAGATCTATGCGATATGGCCGAGAAATGTAATTTTGATGTTAACTCCCAAACCGCTGCGCAGAAGTCAACCAAACTTCACCCATTAGTGTATTTTATCACAATCTAGTAGTTACATGTGGAAATTTGGTTCTAGGACATTTGATTTGAGCGCAATCCTCAAACTTAGGTCAAAAAAGCCATTTAAGCCTTTTCACAGTGAGATCTATGCGATATGGCCGAGAAATGTAATTTTGATGTTAACTCCCAAACCGCTGCGCAGAAGTCAACCAAACTTCACCCAATAGTGTATTGTATCACATTCTAGTAGTTACATTTGAAAATTTCGTTCTAGGACATTTGGTTTGAGCGCAATCCTCAAACTTAGGTCAAAAAAGTCATTTAAGCCTTTTCACAGTGAGATCTATGCGATATGGCCGAGAAATGTAATTTTGATGTTAACTCCCAAACCGCTGCGCAGAAGTCAACCAAACTTCACCCAATAGTGTATTGTATCACAATCTAGTAGTTACATTTGAAAATTTTGTTCTAGAAAATTTTGTTTGAGCGCAATCATCAAACTTAATTAAAAAAGTCATTTAAGCCTTTTCACAGTGAGATCTATGCGATATGGCCGAGAAATGTAATTTTGATGTTAACTCCCAAACCGCTGCGCAGAAGTCAACCAAACTTCACCCATTAGTGTATTTTATCACAATCTAGTAGTTACATGTGGAAATTTGGTTCTAGGACATTTGATTTGAGCGCAATCCTCAAACTTAGGTCAAAAAAGCCATTTAAGCCTTTTCACAGTGAGATCTATGCGATATGGCCGAGAAATGTAATTTTGATGTTAACTCCCAAACCGCTGCGCAGAAGTCAACCAAACTTCACCCAATAGTGTATTGTATCACAATCTAGTAGTTACATTTAAAAATTTTGTTCTAGGACATTTTGTTTGAACGCAATCATCAAACCTAATTAAAAAAGTCATTTAAGCCTTTTCACAGTGAGATCTATGCGATATGGCCGAGAAATGTAATTTTGATGTTAACTCCCAAACCGCTGCGCAGAAGTCAACCAAACTTCACCCATTAGTGTATTGTATCACAATCTAGTAGTTACATGTGGAAATTTGGTTATAGGACATTTGATTTGAGCGCAATCCTCAAACTTAGGTCAAAAAAGCCATTTAAGCCTTTTCACAGTGAGATCTATGCGATATGGCCGAGAAATGTAATTTTGATGTTAACTCCCAAACCGCTGCGCAGAAGTCAACCAAACTTCACCCAATAGTGTATTGTATCACAATCTAGTAGTTACATTTGAAAATTTTGTTCTAGGAAATTTTGTTTGAGCGCAATCATCAAACTTAATTAAAAAAGTCATTTAAGCCTTTTCACAGTGAGATCTATGCGATATGGCCGAGAAATGTAATTTTGATGTTAACTCCCAAACCGCTGCGCAGAAGTCAACCAAACTTCACCCATTAGTGTATTTTATCACAATCTAGTAGTTACATGTGGAAATTTGGTTCTAGGACATTTGATTTGAGCGCAATCCTCAAACTTAGGTCAAAAAAGCCATTTAAGCCTTTTCACAGTGAGATCTATGCGATATGGCCGAGAAATGTAATTTTGATGTTAACTCCCAAACCGCTGCGCAGAAGTCAACCAAACTTCACCCAATAGTGTATTGTATCACATTCTAGTAGTTACATTTGAAAATTTCGTTCTAGGACATTTGGTTTGAGCGCAATCCTCAAACTTAGGTCAAAAAAAGCCATTTAAGCCTTTTCACAGTGAGATCTATGCGATATGGCCGAGAAATGTAATTTTGATGTTAACTCCCAAACCGCTGCGCAGAAGTCAACCAAACTTCACCCAATAGTGTATTGTATCACAATCTAGTAGTTACATTTGAAAATTTTGTTCTAGGACATTTTGTTTGAACGCAATCATCAAACTTAATTAAAAAAGTCATTTAAGCCTTTTCACAGTGAGATCTATGCGATATGGCCGAGAAATGTAATTTTGATGTTAACTCCCAAACCGCTGCGCAGAAGTCAACCAAACTTCACCCAATAGTGTATTGTATCACAATCTAGTAGTTACATTTGAAAATTTTGTTCTAGGACATTTTGTTTGAGCGCAATCCTCAAACTTAGGTCAAAAAAGCCATTTAAGCCTTTTCACAGTGAGATCTATGCGATATGGCCGAGAAATGTAATTTTGATGTTAACTCCCAAACCGCTGCGCAGAAGTCAACCAAACTTCACCCAATAGTGTATTGTATCACAATCTAGTAGTTACATTTGAAAATTTTGTTCTAGGACATTTTGTTTGAACGCAATCATCAAACTTAATTTAAAAAGTCATTTAAGCCTTTTCACAGTGAGATCTATGCGATATGGCCGAGAAATGTAATTTTGATGTTAACTCCCAAACCGCTGCGCAGAAGTCAACCAAACTTCACCCAATAGTGTATTGTATCACAATCTAGTAGTTACATTTGAAAATTTTGTTCTAGGACATTTTGTTTGAACGCAATCATCAAACTTAATTAAAAAAGTCATTTAAGCCTTTTCACAGTGAGATCTATGCGATATGGCCGAGAAATGTAATTTTGATGTTAACTCCCAAACCGCTGCGCAGAAGTCAACCAAACTTCACCCATTAGTGTATTGTATCACAATCTAGTAGTTACATGTGGAAATTTGGTTATAGGACATTTGATTTGAGCGCAATCCTCAAACTTAGGTCAAAAAAGCCATTTAAGCCTTTTCACAGTGAGATCTATGCGATATGGCCGAGAAATGTAATTTTGATGTTAACTCCCAAACCGCTGCGCAGAAGTCAACCAAACTTCACCCAATAGTGTATTGTATCACAATCTAGTAGTTACATTTGAAAATTTTGTTCTAGGAAATTTTGTTTGAGCGCAATCATCAAACTTAATTAAAAAAGTCATTTAAGCCTTTTCACAGTGAGATCTATGCGATATGGCCGAGAAATGTAATTTTGATGTTAACTCCCAAACCGCTGCGCAGAAGTCAACCAAACTTCACCCATTAGTGTATTTTATCACAATCTAGTAGTTACATGTGGAAATTTGGTTCTAGGACATTTGATTTGAGCGCAATCCTCAAACTTAGGTCAAAAAAGCCATTTAAGCCTTTTCACAGTGAGATCTATGCGATATGGCCGAGAAATGTAATTTTGATGTTAACTCCCAAACCGCTGCGCAGAAGTCAACCAAACTTCACCCAATAGTGTATTGTATCACATTCTAGTAGTTACATTTGAAAATTTCGTTCTATGACATTTGGTTTGAGCGCAATCCTCAAACTTAGGTCAAAAAAGCCATTTAAGCCTTTTCACAGTGAGATCTATGCGATATGGCCGAGAAATGTAATTTTGATGTTAACTCCCAAACCGCTGCGCAGAAGTCAACCAAACTTCACCCAATAGTGTATTGTATCACAATCTAGTAGTTACATTTGAAAATTTTGTTCTAGGAAATTTTGTTTGAGCGCAATCATCAAACTTAATTAAAAAAGTCATTTAAGCCTTTTCACAGTGAGATCTATGCGATATGGCCGAGAAATGTAATTTTGATGTTAACTCCCAAACCGCTGCGCAGAAGTCAACCAAACTTCTCCCATTAGTGTATTTTATCACAATCTAGTAGTTACATGTGGAAATTTGGTTCTAGGACATTTGATTTGAGCGCAATCCTCAAACTTAGGTCAAAAAAGCCATTTAAGCCTTTTCACAGTGAGATCTATGCGATATGGCCGAGAAATGTAATTTTGATGTTAACTCCCAAACCGCTGCGCAGAAGTCAACCAAACTTCACCCAATAGTGTATTGTATCACATTCTAGTAGTTACATTTGAAAATTTCGTTCTAGGACATTTGGTTTGAGCGCAATCCTCAAACTTAGGTCAAAAAAGCCATTTAAGCCTTTTCACAGTGAGATCTATGCGATATGGCCGAGAAATGTAATTTTGATGTTAACTCCCAAACCGCTGCGCAGAAGTCAACCAAACTTCACCCAATAGTGTATTGTATCACAATCTAGTAGTTACATTTGAAAATTTTGTTCTAGGAAATTTTGTTTGAGCGCAATCATCAAACTTAATTAAAAAAGTCATTTAAGCCTTTTCACAGTGAGATCTATGCGATATGGCCGAGAAATGTAATTTTGATGTTAACTCCCAAACCGCTGCGCAGAAGTCAACCAAACTTCACCCATTAGTGTATTGTATCACAATCTAGTAGTTACATTTGTAAATTTGGTTCTAGGAAATTTTGTTTGAGCGCAATCATCAAACTTAATTAAAAAAGTCATTTAAGCCTTTTCACAGTGAGATCTATGCGATATGGCCGAGAAATGTAATTTTGATGTTAACTCCCAAACCGCTGCGCAGAAGTCAACCAAACTTCACCCAATAGTGTATTGTATCACATTCTAGTAGTTACATTTGAAAATTTCGTTCTAGGACATTTGGTTTGAGCGCAATCCTCAAACTTAGGTCAAAAAAGCCATTTAAGCCTTTTCACAGTGAGATCTATGCGATATGGCCGAGAAATGTAATTTTGATGTTAACTCTCAAACCGCTGCGCAGAAGTCAACCAAACTTCACCCAATAGTGTATTGTATCACAATCTAGTAGTTACATTTGAAAATTTTGTTCTAGGACATTTTGTTTGAACGCAATCATCAAACTTAATTAAAAAAGTCATTTAAGCCTTTTCACAGTGAGATCTATGCGATATGGCCGAGAAATGTAATTTTGATGTTAACTCCCAAACCGCTGCGCAGAAGTCAACCAAACCACCCAATAGTGTATTGTATCACAATCTAGTAGTTACATTTGAAAATTTTGTTCTAGAAAATTTTGTTTGAGCGCAATCATCAAACTTAATTAAAAAAGTCATTTAAGCCTTTTCACAGTGAGATCTATGCGATATGGCCGAGAAATGTAATTTTGATGTTAACTCCCAAACCGCTGCGCAGAAGTCAACCAAACTTCACCCATTAGTGTATTTTATCACAATCTAGTAGTTACATGTGGAAATTTGGTTCTAGGACATTTCATTTGAGCGCAATCCTCAAACTTAGGTCAAAAAAGCCATTTAAGCCTTTTCACAGTGAGATCTATGCGATATGGCCGAGAAATGTAATTTTGATGTTAACTCCCAAACCGCTGCGCAGAAGTCAACCAAACTTCACCCAATAGTGTATTGTATCACAATCTAGTAGTTACATTTAAAAATTTTGTTCTAGGACATTTTGTTTGAACGCAATCATCAAACTTAATTAAAAAAGTCATTTAAGCCTTTTCACAGTGAGATCTATGCGATATGGCCGAGAAATGTAATTTTGATGTTAACTCCCAAACCGCTGCGCAGAAGTCAACCAAACTTCACCCAATAGTGTATTGTATCACAATCTAGTAGTTACATTTGAAAATTTTGTTCTAGGAAATTTTGTTTGAGCGCAATCATCAAACTTAATTAAAAAAGTCATTTAAGCCTTTTCACAGTGAGATCTATGCGATATGGCCGAGAAATGTAATTTTGATGTTAACTCCCAAACCGCTGCGCAGAAGTCAACCAAACTTCACCCATTAGTGTATTTTATCACAGTCTAGTAGTTACATGTGGAAATTTGGTTCTAGGACATTTGATTTGAGCGCAATCCTCAAACTTAGGTCAAAAAAGCCATTTAAGCCTTTTCACAGTGAGATCTATGCGATATGGCCGAGAAATGTAATTTTGATGTTCACTCCCAAACCGCTGCGCAGAAGTCAACCAAACTTCACCCAATAGTGTATTGTATCACAATCTAGTAGTTACATTTGAAAATTTTGTTCCAGGAAATTTTGTTTGAGCGCAATCAGCAAACTTAATTAAAAAAGTCATTTAAGCCTTTTCACAGTGAGATCTATGCGATATGGCCGAGAAATGTAATTTTGATGTTAACTCCCAAACCGCTGCGCAGAAGTCAACCAAACTTCACCCATTAGTGTATTTTATCACAATCTAGTAGTTACATGTGGAAATTTGGTTCTAGGACATTTCATTTGAGCGCAATCCTCAAACTTAGGTCAAAAAAGCCATTTAAGCCTTTTCACAGTGAGATCTATGCGATATGGCCGAGAAATGTAATTTTGATGTTAACTCCCAAACCGCTGCGCAGAAGTCAACCAAACTTCACCCAATAGTGTATTGTATCACATTCTAGTAGTTACATTTGAAAATTTCGTTCTAGGACATTTGGTTTTAGCGCAATCCTCAAACTTAGGTCAAAAAAGCCATTTAAGCCTTTTCACAGTGAGATCTATGCGATATGGCCGAGAAATGTAATTTTGATGTTAACTCCCAAACCGCTGCGCAGAAGTCAACCAAACTTCACCCATTAGTGTATTTTATCACAATCTAGTAGTTACATGTGGAAATTTGGTTCTAGGACATTTGATTTGAGCGCAATCCTCAAACTTAGGTCAAAAAAGCCATTTAAGCCTTTTCACAGTGAGATCTATGCGATATGGCCGAGAAATGTAATTTTGATGTTAACTCCCAAACCGCTGCGCAGAAGTCAACCAAACTTCACCCAATAGTGTATTGTATCACATTCTAGTAGTTACATTTGAAAATTTCGTTCTAGGACATTTGGTTTGAGCGCAATCCTCAAACTTAGGTCAAAAAAGTCATTTAAGCCTTTTCACAGTGAGATCTATGCGATATGGCCGAGAAATGTAATTTTGATGTTAACTCCCAAACCGCTGCGCAGAAGTCAACCAAACTTCACCCAATAGTGTATTGTATCACAATCTAGTAGTTACATTTGAAAATTTTGTTCTAGAAAATTTTGTTTGAGCGCAATCATCAAACTTAATTAAAAAAGTCATTTAAGCCTTTTCACAGTGAGATCTATGCGATATGGCCGAGAAATGTAATTTTGATGTTAACTCCCAAACCGCTGCGCAGAAGTCAACCAAACTTCACCCATTAGTGTATTTTATCACAATCTAGTAGTTACATGTGGAAATTTGGTTCTAGGACATTTGATTTGAGCGCAATCCTCAAACTTAGGTCAAAAAAGCCATTTAAGCCTTTTCACAGTGAGATCTATGCGATATGGCCGAGAAATGTAATTTTGATGTTAACTCCCAAACCGCTGCGCAGAAGTCAACCAAACTTCACCCAATAGTGTATTGTATCACAATCTAGTAGTTACATTTGAAAATTTTGTTCTAGGAAATTTTGTTTGAGCGCAATCATCAAACTTAATTAAAAAAGTCATTTAAGCCTTTTCACAGTGAGATCTATGCGATATGGCCGAGAAATGTAATTTTGATGTTAACTCCCAAACCGCTGCGCAGAAGTCAACCAAACTTCACCCATTAGTGTATTTTATCACAGTCTAGTAGTTACATGTGGAAATTTGGTTCTAGGACATTTGATTTGAGCGCAATCCTCAAACTTAGGTCAAAAAAGCCATTTAAGCCTTTTCACAGTGAGATCTATGCGATATGGCCGAGAAATGTAATTTTGATGTTCACTCCCAAACCGCTGCGCAGAAGTCAACCAAACTTCACCCAATAGTGTATTGTATCACAATCTAGTAGTTACATTTGAAAATTTTGTTCCAGGAAATTTTGTTTGAGCGCAATCATCAAACTTAATTAAAAAAGTCATTTAAGCCTTTTCACAGTGAGATCTATGTAATATGGCCGAGAAATGTAATTTTGATGTTAACTCCCAAACCGCTGCGCAGAAGTCAACCAAACTTCACCCATTAGTGTATTTTATCACAATCTAGTAGTTACATGTGGAAATTTGGTTCTAGGACATTTCATTTGAGCGCAATCCTCAAACTTAGGTCAAAAAAGCCATTTAAGCCTTTTCACAGTGAGATCTATGCGATATGGCCGAGAAATGTAATTTTGATGTTAACTCCCAAACCGCTGCGCAGAAGTCAACCAAACTTCACCCAATAGTGTATTGTATCACATTCTAGTAGTTACATTTGAAAATTTCGTTCTAGGACATTTGGTTTTAGCGCAATCCTCAAACTTAGGTCAAAAAAGCCATTTAAGCCTTTTCACAGTGAGATCTATGCGATATGGCCGAGAAATGTAATTTTGATGTTAACTCCCAAACCGCTGCGCAGAAGTCAACCAAACTTCACCCATTAGTGTATTTTATCACAATCTAGTAGTTACATGTGGAAATTTGGTTCTAGGACATTTGATTTGAGCGCAATCCTCAAACTTAGGTCAAAAAAGCCATTTAAGCCTTTTCACAGTGAGATCTATGCGATATGGCCGAGAAATGTAATTTTGATGTTAACTCCCAAACCGCTGCGCAGAAGTCAACCAAACTTCACCCAATAGTGTATTGTATCACATTCTAGTAGTTACATTTGAAAATTTCGTTCTAGGACATTTGGTTTGAGCGCAATCCTCAAACTTAGGTCAAAAAAGTCATTTAAGCCTTTTCACAGTGAGATCTATGCGATATGGCCGAGAAATGTAATTTTGATGTTAACTCCCAAACCGCTGCGCAGAAGTCAACCAAACTTCACCCAATAGTGTATTGTATCACAATCTAGTAGTTACATTTGAAAATTTTGTTCTAGAAAATTTTGTTTGAGCGCAATCATCAAACTTAATTAAAAAAGTCATTTAAGCCTTTTCACAGTGAGATCTATGCGATATGGCCGAGAAATGTAATTTTGATGTTAACTCCCAAACCGCTGCGCAGAAGTCAACCAAACTTCACCCATTAGTGTATTTTATCACAATCTAGTAGTTACATGTGGAAATTTGGTTCTAGGACATTTGATTTGAGCGCAATCCTCAAACTTAGGTCAAAAAAGCCATTTAAGCCTTTTCACAGTGAGATCTATGCGATATGGCCGAGAAATGTAATTTTGATGTTAACTCCCAAACCGCTGCGCAGAAGTCAACCAAACTTCACCCAATAGTGTATTGTATCACAATCTAGTAGTTACATTTGAAAATTTTGTTCTAGGAAATTTTGTTTGAGCGCAATCATCAAACTTAATTAAAAAAGTCATTTAAGCCTTTTCACAGTGAGATCTATGCGATATGGCCGAGAAATGTAATTTTGATGTTAACTCCCAAACCGCTGCGCAGAAGTCAACCAAACTTCACCCATTAGTGTATTTTATCACAATCTAGTAGTTACATGTGGAAATTTGGTTCTAGGACATTTGATTTGAGCGCAATCCTCAAACTTAGGTCAAAAAAGCCATTTAAGCCTTTTCACAGTGAGATCTATGCGATATGGCCGAGAAATGTAATTTTGATGTTAACTCCCAAACCGCTGCGCAGAAGTCAACCAAACTTCACCCAATAGTGTATTGTATCACATTCTAGTAGTTACATTTGAAAATTTCGTTCTAGGACATTTGGTTTGAGCGCAATCCTCAAACTTAGGTCAAAAAAAGCCATTTAAGCCTTTTCACAGTGAGATCTATGCGATATGGCCGAGAAATGTAATTTTGATGTTAACTCCCAAACCGCTGCGCAGAAGTCAACCAAACTTCACCCAATAGTGTATTGTATCACAATCTAGTAGTTACATTTGAAAATTTTGTTCTAGGACATTTTGTTTGAACGCAATCATCAAACTTAATTAAAAAAGTCATTTAAGCCTTTTCACAGTGAGATCTATGCGATATGGCCGAGAAATGTAATTTTGATGTTAACTCTCAAACCGCTGCGCAGAAGTCAACCAAACTTCACCCAATAGTGTATTGTATCACAATCTAGTAGTTACATTTGAAAATTTTGTTCTAGGACATTTTGTTTGAACGCAATCATCAAACTTAATTAAAAAAGTCATTTAAGCCTTTTCACAGTGAGATCTATGCGATATGGCCGAGAAATGTAATTTTGATGTTAACTCCCAAACCGCTGCGCAGAAGTCAACCAAACTTCACCCAATAGTGTATTGTATCACAATCTAGTAGTTACATTTGAAAATTTTGTTCTAGAAAATTTTGTGTGAGCGCAATCATCAAACTTAATTAAAAAAGTCATTTAAGCCTTTTCACAGTGAGATCTATGCGATATGGCCGAGAAATGTAATTTTGATGTTAACTCCCAAACCGCTGCGCAGAAGTCAACCAAACTTCACCCATTAGTGTATTTTATCACAATCTAGTAGTTACATGTGGAAATTTGGTTCTAGGACATTTGATTTGAGCGCAATCCTCAAACTTAGGTCAAAAAAGCCATTTAAGCCTTTTCACAGTGAGATCTATGCGATATGGCCGAGAAATGTAATTTTGATGTTAACTCCCAAACCGCTGCGCAGAAGTCAACCAAACTTCACCCAATAGTGTATTGTATCACAATCTAGTAGTTACATTTGAAAATTTTGTTCCAGGAAATTTTGTTTGAGCGCAATCATCAAACTTAATTAAAAAAGTCATTTAAGCCTTTTCACAGTGAGATCTATGCGATATGGCCGAGAAATGTAATTTTGATGTTAACTCCCAAACCGCTGCGCAGAAGTCAACCAAACTTCACCCATTAGTGTATTTTATCACAATCTAGTAGTTACATGTGGAAATTTGGTTCTAGTACATTTGATTTGAGCGCAATCCTCAAACTTAGGTCAAAAAAGCCATTTAAGCCTTTTCACAGTGAGATCTATGCGATATGGCCGAGAAATGTAATTTTGATGTTAACTCCCAAACCGCTGCGCAGAAGTCAACCAAACTTCACCCAATAGTGTATTGTATCACAATCTAGTAGTTACATTTAAAAATTTTGTTCTAGGACATTTTGTTTGAACGCAATCATCAAACTTAATTAAAAAAGTCATTTAAGCCTTTTCACAGTGAGATCTATGCGATATGGCCGAGAAATGTAATTTTGATGTTAACTCCCAAACCGCTGCGCAGAAGTCAACCAAACTTCACCCAATAGTGTATTGTATCACAATCTAGTAGTTACATTTGAAAATTTTGTTCTAGGAAATTTTGTTTGAGCGCAATCATCAAACTTAATTAAAAAAGTCATTTAAGCCTTTTCACAGTGAGATCTATGCGATATGGCCGAGAAATGTAATTTTGATGTTAACTCCCAAACCGCTGCGCAGAAGTCAACCAAACTTCACCCATTAGTGTATTTTATCACAGTCTAGTAGTTACATGTGGAAATTTGGTTCTAGGACATTTGATTTGAGCGCAATCCTCAAACTTAGGTCAAAAAAGCCATTTAAGCCTTTTCACAGTGAGATCTATGCGATATGGCCGAGAAATGTAATTTTGATGTTCACTCCCAAACCGCTGCGCAGAAGTCAACCAAACTTCACCCAATAGTGTATTGTATCACAATCTAGTAGTTACATTTGAAAACTTTGTTCCAGGAAATTTTGTTTGAGCGCAATCATCAAACTTAATTAAAAAAGTCATTTAAGCCTTTTCACAGTGAGATCTATGCGATATGGCCGAGAAATGTAATTTTGATGTTAACTCCCAAACCGCTGCGCAGAAGTCAACCAAACTTCACCCATTAGTGTATTTTATCACAATCTAGTAGTTACATGTGGAAATTTGGTTCTAGGACATTTCATTTGAGCGCAATCCTCAAACTTAGGTCAAAAAAGCCATTTAAGCCTTTTCACAGTGAGATCTATGCGATATGGCCGAGAAATGTAATTTTGATGTTAACTCCCAAACCGCTGCGCAGAAGTCAACCAAACTTCACCCATTAGTGTATTTTATCACATTCTAGTAGTTACATGTGGAAATTTGGTTCTAGGACATTTGATTTGAGCGCAATCCTCAAACTTAGGTCAAAAAAGCCATTTAAGCCTTTTCACAGTGAGATCTATGCGATATGGCCGAGAAATGTAATTTTGATGTTAACTCCCAAACCGCTGCGCAGAAGTCAACCAAACTTCACCCAATAGTGTATTGTATCACAATCTAGTAGTTACATTTAAAAATTTTGTTCTAGGACATTTTGTTTGAACGCAATCATCAAACTTAATTAAAAAAGTCATTTAAGCCTTTTCACAGTGAGATCTATGCGATATGGCCGAGAAATGTAATTTTGATGTTAACTCCCAAACCGCTGCGCAGAAGTCAACCAAACTTCACCCATTAGTGTATTGTATCACAATCTAGTAGTTACATGTGGAAATTTGGTTATAGGACATTTGATTTGAGCGCAATCCTCAAACTTAGGTCAAAAAAGCCATTTAAGCCTTTTCACAGTGAGATCTATGCGATATGGCCGAGAAATGTAATTTTGATGTTAACTCCCAAACCGCTGCGCAGAAGTCAACCAAACTTCACCCAATAGTGTATTGTATCACAATCTAGTAGTTACATTTGAAAATTTTGTTCTAGGAAATTTTGTTTGAGCGCAATCATCAAACTTAATTAAAAAAGTCATTTAAGCCTTTTCACAGTGAGATCTATGCGATATGGCCGAGAAATGTAATTTTGATGTTAACTCCCAAACCGCTGCGCAGAAGTCAACCAAACTTCACCCATTAGTGTATTTTATCACAATCTAGTAGTTACATGTGGAAATTTGGTTCTAGGACATTTGATTTGAGCGCAATCCTCAAACTTAGGTCAAAAAAGCCATTTAAGCCTTTTCACAGTGAGATCTATGCGATATGGCCGAGAAATGTAATTTTGATGTTAACTCCCAAACCGCTGCGCAGAAGTCAACCAAACTTCACCCAATAGTGTATTGTATCACATTCTAGTAGTTACATTTGAAAATTTCGTTCTAGGACATTTGGTTTGAGCGCAATCCTCAAACTTAGGTCAAAAAAAGCCATTTAAGCCTTTTCACAGTGAGATCTATGCGATATGGCCGAGAAATGTAATTTTGATGTTAACTCCCAAACCGCTGCGCAGAAGTCAACCAAACTTCACCCAATAGTGTATTGTATCACAATCTAGTAGTTACATTTGAAAATTTTGTTCTAGGACATTTTGTTTGAACGCAATCATCAAACTTAATTAAAAAAGTCATTTAAGCCTTTTCACAGTGAGATCTATGCGATATGGCCGAGAAATGTAATTTTGATGTTAACTCCCAAACCGCTGCGCAGAAGTCAACCAAACTTCACCCAATAGTGTATTGTATCACAATCTAGTAGTTACATTTGAAAATTTTGTTCTAGGACATTTTGTTTGAGCGCAATCCTCAAACTTAGGTCAAAAAAGCCATTTAAGCCTTTTCACAGTGAGATCTATGCGATATGGCCGAGAAATGTAATTTTGATGTTAACTCCCAAACCGCTGCGCAGAAGTCAACCAAACTTCACCCAATAGTGTATTGTATCACAATCTAGTAGTTACATTTGAAAATTTTGTTCTAGGACATTTTGTTTGAACGCAATCATCAAACTTAATTAAAAAAGTCATTTAAGCCTTTTCACAGTGAGATCTATGCGATATGGCCGAGAAATGTAATTTTGATGTTAACTCCCAAACCGCTGCGCAGAAGTCAACCAAACTTCACCCAATAGTGTATTGTATCACAATCTAGTAGTTACATTTGAAAATTTTGTTCTAGGACATTTTGTTTGAACGCAATCATCAAACTTAATTAAAAAAGTCATTTAAGCCTTTTCACAGTGAGATCTATGCGATATGGCCGAGAAATGTAATTTTGATGTTAACTCCCAAACCGCTGCGCAGAAGTCAACCAAACTTCACCCATTAGTGTATTGTATCACAATCTAGTAGTTACATGTGGAAATTTGGTTATAGGACATTTGATTTGAGCGCAATCCTCAAACTTAGGTCAAAAAAGCCATTTAAGCCTTTTCACAGTGAGATCTATGCGATATGGCCGAGAAATGTAATTTTGATGTTAACTCCCAAACCGCTGCGCAGAAGTCAACCAAACTTCACCCAATAGTGTATTGTATCACAATCTAGTAGTTACATTTGAAAATTTTGTTCTAGGAAATTTTGTTTGAGCGCAATCATCAAACTTAATTAAAAAAGTCATTTAAGCCTTTTCACAGTGAGATCTATGCGATATGGCCGAGAAATGTAATTTTGATGTTAACTCCCAAACCGCTGCGCAGAAGTCAACCAAACTTCACCCATTAGTGTATTTTATCACAATCTAGTAGTTACATGTGGAAATTTGGTTCTAGGACATTTGATTTGAGCGCAATCCTCAAACTTAGGTCAAAAAAGCCATTTAAGCCTTTTCACAGTGAGATCTATGCGATATGGCCGAGAAATGTAATTTTGATGTTAACTCCCAAACCGCTGCGCAGAAGTCAACCAAACTTCACCCAATAGTGTATTGTATCACATTCTAGTAGTTACATTTGAAAATTTCGTTCTATGACATTTGGTTTGAGCGCAATCCTCAAACTTAGGTCAAAAAAGCCATTTAAGCCTTTTCACAGTGAGATCTATGCGATATGGCCGAGAAATGTAATTTTGATGTTAACTCCCAAACCGCTGCGCAGAAGTCAACCAAACTTCACCCAATAGTGTATTGTATCACAATCTAGTAGTTACATTTGAAAATTTTGTTCTAGGAAATTTTGTTTGAGCGCAATCATCAAACTTAATTAAAAAAGTCATTTAAGCCTTTTCACAGTGAGATCTATGCGATATGGCCGAGAAATGTAATTTTGATGTTAACTCCCAAACCGCTGCGCAGAAGTCAACCAAACTTCACCCATTAGTGTATTTTATCACAATCTAGTAGTTACATGTGGAAATTTGGTTCTAGGACATTTGATTTGAGCGCAATCCTCAAACTTAGGTCAAAAAAGCCATTTAAGCCTTTTCACAGTGAGATCTATGCGATATGGCCGAGAAATGTAATTTTGATGTTAACTCCCAAACCGCTGCGCAGAAGTCAACCAAACTTCACCCAATAGTGTATTGTATCACATTCTAGTAGTTACATTTGAAAATTTCGTTCTAGGACATTTGGTTTGAGCGCAATCCTCAAACTTAGGTCAAAAAAGCCATTTAAGCCTTTTCACAGTGAGATCTATGCGATATGGCCGAGAAATGTAATTTTGATGTTAACTCCCAAACCGCTGCGCAGAAGTCAACCAAACTTCACCCAATAGTGTATTGTATCACAATCTAGTAGTTACATTTGAAAATTTTGTTCTAGGAAATTTTGTTTGAGCGCAATCATCAAACTTAATTAAAAAAGTCATTTAAGCCTTTTCACAGTGAGATCTATGCGATATGGCCGAGAAATGTAATTTTGATGTTAACTCCCAAACCGCTGCGCAGAAGTCAACCAAACTTCACCCATTAGTGTATTTTATCACAATCTAGTAGTTACATGTGGAAATTTGGTTCTAGGACATTTGATTTGAGCGCAATCCTCAAACTTAGGTCAAAAAAGCCATTTAAGCCTTTTCACAGTGAGATCTATGCGATATGGCCGAGAAATGTAATTTTGATGTTAACTCCCAAACCGCTGCGCAGAAGTCAACCAAACTTCACCCAATAGTGTATTGTATCACATTCTAGTAGTTACATTTGAAAATTTCGTTCTAGGACATTTGGTTTGAGCGCAATCCTCAAACTTAGGTCAAAAAAAGCCATTTAAGCCTTTTCACAGTGAGATCTATGCGATATGGCCGAGAAATGTAATTTTGATGTTAACTCCCAAACCGCTGCGCAGAAGTCAACCAAACTTCACCCAATAGTGTATTGTATCACAATCTAGTAGTTACATTTGAAAATTTTGTTCTAGGACATTTTGTTTGAACGCAATCATCAAACTTAATTAAAAAAGTCATTTAAGCCTTTTCACAGTGAGATCTATGCGATATGGCCGAGAAATGTAATTTTGATGTTAACTCCCAAACCGCTGCGCAGAAGTTAACCAAACTTCACCCATTAGTGTATTGTATCACAATCTAGTAGTTACATGTGGAAATTTGGTTATAGGACATTTGATTTGAGCGCAATCCTCAAACTTAGGTCAAAAAAGCCATTTAAGCCTTTTCACAGTGAGATCTATGCGATATGGCCGAGAAATGTAATTTTGATGTTAACTCCCAAACCGCTGCGCAGAAGTCAACCAAACTTCACCCAATAGTGTATTGTATCACAATCTAGTAGTTACATTTGAAAATTTTGTTCTAGGAAATTTTGTTTGAGCGCAATCATCAAACTTAATTAAAAAAGTCATTTAAGCCTTTTCACAGTGAGATCTATGCGATATGGCCGAGAAATGTAATTTTGATGTTAACTCCCAAACCGCTGCGCAGAAGTCAACCAAACTTCACCCATTAGTGTATTTTATCACAATCTAGTAGTTACATGTGGAAATTTGGTTCTAGGACATTTGATTTGAGCGCAATCCTCAAACTTAGGTCAAAAAAGCCATTTAAGCCTTTTCACAGTGAGATCTATGCGATATGGCCGAGAAATGTAATTTTGATGTTAACTCCCAAACCGCTGCGCAGAAGTCAACCAAACTTCACCCAATAGTGTATTGTATCACATTCTAGTAGTTACATTTGAAAATTTCGTTCTATGACATTTGGTTTGAGCGCAATCCTCAAACTTAGGTCAAAAAAGCCATTTAAGCCTTTTCACAGTGAGATCTATGCGATATGGCCGAGAAATGTAATTTTGATGTTAACTCCCAAACCGCTGCGCAGAAGTCAACCAAACTTCACCCAATAGTGTATTGTATCACAATCTAGTAGTTACATTTGAAAATTTTGTTCTAGGAAATTTTGTTTGAGCGCAATCATCAAACTTAATTAAAAAAGTCATTTAAGCCTTTTCACAGTGAGATCTATGCGATATGGCCGAGAAATGTAATTTTGATGTTAACTCCCAAACCGCTGCGCAGAAGTCAACCAAACTTCACCCATTAGTGTATTTTATCACAATCTAGTAGTTACATGTGGAAATTTGGTTCTAGGACATTTGATTTGAGCGCAATCCTCAAACTTAGGTCAAAAAAGCCATTTAAGCCTTTTCACAGTGAGATCTATGCGATATGGCCGAGAAATGTAATTTTGATGTTAACTCCCAAACCGCTGCGCAGAAGTCAACCAAACTTCACCCAATAGTGTATTGTATCACATTCTAGTAGTTACATTTGAAAATTTCGTTCTAGGACATTTGGTTTGAGCGCAATCCTCAAACTTAGGTCAAAAAAGCCATTTAAGCCTTTTCACAGTGAGATCTATGCGATATGGCCGAGAAATGTAATTTTGATGTTAACTCCCAAACCGCTGCGCAGAAGTCAACCAAACTTCACCCAATAGTGTATTGTATCACAATCTAGTAGTTACATTTGAAAATTTTGTTCTAGGAAATTTTGTTTGAGCGCAATCATCAAACTTAATTAAAAAAGTCATTTAAGCCTTTTCACAGTGAGATCTATGCGATATGGCCGAGAAATGTAATTTTGATGTTAACTCCCAAACCGCTGCGCAGAAGTCAACCAAACTTCACCCATTAGTGTATTTTATCACAATCTAGTAGTTACATGTGGAAATTTGGTTCTAGGACATTTGATTTGAGCGCAATCCTCAAACTTAGGTCAAAAAAGCCATTTAAGCCTTTTCACAGTGAGATCTATGCGATATGGCCGAGAAATGTAATTTTGATGTTAACTCCCAAACCGCTGCGCAGAAGTCAACCAAACTTCACCCAATAGTGTATTGTATCACATTCTAGTAGTTACATTTGAAAATTTCGTTCTAGGACATTTGGTTTGAGCGCAATCCTCAAACTTAGGTCAAAAAAAGCCATTTAAGCCTTTTCACAGTGAGATCTATGCGATATGGCCGAGAAATGTAATTTTGATGTTAACTCCCAAACCGCTGCGCAGAAGTCAACCAAACTTCACCCAATAGTGTATTGTATCACAATCTAGTAGTTACATTTGAAAATTTTGTTCTAGGACATTTTGTTTGAACGCAATCATCAAACTTAATTAAAAAAGTCATTTAAGCCTTTTCACAGTGAGATCTATGCGATATGGCCGAGAAATGTAATTTTGATGTTAACTCCCAAACCGCTGCGCAGAAGTTAACCAAACTTCACCCATTAGTGTATTGTATCACAATCTAGTAGTTACATGTGGAAATTTGGTTATAGGACATTTGATTTGAGCGCAATCCTCAAACTTAGGTCAAAAAAGCCATTTAAGCCTTTTCACAGTGAGATCTATGCGATATGGCCGAGAAATGTAATTTTGATGTTAACTCCCAAACCGCTGCGCAGAAGTCAACCAAACTTCACCCAATAGTGTATTGTATCACAATCTAGTAGTTACATTTGAAAATTTTGTTCTAGGAAATTTTGTTTGAGCGCAATCATCAAACTTAATTAAAAAAGTCATTTAAGCCTTTTCACAGTGAGATCTATGCGATATGGCCGAGAAATGTAATTTTGATGTTAACTCCCAAACCGCTGCGCAGAAGTCAACCAAACTTCACCCATTAGTGTATTTTATCACAATCTAGTAGTTACATGTGGAAATTTGGTTCTAGGACATTTGATTTGAGCGCAATCCTCAAACTTAGGTCAAAAAAGCCATTTAAGCCTTTTCACAGTGAGATCTATGCGATATGGCCGAGAAATGTAATTTTGATGTTAACTCCCAAACCGCTGCGCAGAAGTCAACCAAACTTCACCCAATAGTGTATTGTATCACATTCTAGTAGTTACATTTGAAAATTTCGTTCTATGACATTTGGTTTGAGCGCAATCCTCAAACTTAGGTCAAAAAAGCCATTTAAGCCTTTTCACAGTGAGATCTATGCGATATGGCCGAGAAATGTAATTTTGATGTTAACTCCCAAACCGCTGCGCAGAAGTCAACCAAACTTCACCCAATAGTGTATTGTATCACAATCTAGTAGTTACATTTGAAAATTTTGTTCTAGGAAATTTTGTTTGAGCGCAATCATCAAACTTAATTAAAAAAGTCATTTAAGCCTTTTCACAGTGAGATCTATGCGATATGGCCGAGAAATGTAATTTTGATGTTAACTCCCAAACCGCTGCGCAGAAGTCAACCAAACTTCACCCATTAGTGTATTTTATCACAATCTAGTAGTTACATGTGGAAATTTGGTTCTAGGACATTTGATTTGAGCGCAATCCTCAAACTTAGGTCAAAAAAGCCATTTAAGCCTTTTCACAGTGAGATCTATGCGATATGGCCGAGAAATGTAATTTTGATGTTAACTCCCAAACCGCTGCGCAGAAGTCAACCAAACTTCACCCAATAGTGTATTGTATCACATTCTAGTAGTTACATTTGAAAATTTCGTTCTAGGACATTTGGTTTGAGCGCAATCCTCAAACTTAGGTCAAAAAAGCCATTTAAGCCTTTTCACAGTGAGATCTATGCGATAGGCCGAGAAATGTAATTTTGATGTTAACTCCCAAACCGCTGCGCAGAAGTCAACCAAACTTCACCCAATAGTGTATTGTATCACAATCTAGTAGTTACATTTGAAAATTTTGTTCTAGGAAATTTTGTTTGAGCGCAATCATCAAACTTAATTAAAAAAGTCATTTAAGCCTTTTCACAGTGAGATCTATGCGATATGGCCGAGAAATGTAATTTTGATGTTAACTCCCAAACCGCTGCGCAGAAGTCAACCAAACTTCACCCATTAGTGTATTTTATCACAATCTAGTAGTTACATGTGGAAATTTGGTTCTAGGACATTTGATTTGAGCGCAATCCTCAAACTTAGGTCAAAAAAGCCATTTAAGCCTTTTCACAGTGAGATCTATGCGATATGGCCGAGAAATGTAATTTTGATGTTAACTCCCAAACCGCTGCGCAGAAGTCAACCAAACTTCACCCAATAGTGTATTGTATCACATTCTAGTAGTTACATTTGAAAATTTCGTTCTAGGACATTTGGTTTGAGCGCAATCCTCAAACTTAGGTCAAAAAAAGCCATTTAAGCCTTTTCACAGTGAGATCTATGCGATATGGCCGAGAAATGTAATTTTGATGTTAACTCCCAAACCGCTGCGCAGAAGTCAACCAAACTTCACCCAATAGTGTATTGTATCACAATCTAGTAGTTACATTTGAAAATTTTGTTCTAGGACATTTTGTTTGAACGCAATCATCAAACTTAATTAAAAAAGTCATTTAAGCCTTTTCACAGTGAGATCTATGCGATATGGCCGAGAAATGTAATTTTGATGTTAACTCCCAAACCGCTGCGCAGAAGTCAACCAAACTTCACCCAATAGTGTATTGTATCACAATCTAGTAGTTACATTTGAAAATTTTGTTCTAGGACATTTTGTTTGAGCGCAATCCTCAAACTTAGGTCAAAAAAGCCATTTAAGCCTTTTCACAGTGAGATCTATGCGATATGGCCGAGAAATGTAATTTTGATGTTAACTCCCAAACCGCTGCGCAGAAGTCAACCAAACTTCACCCAATAGTGTATTGTATCACAATCTAGTAGTTACATTTGAAAATTTTGTTCTAGGACATTTTGTTTGAACGCAATCATCAAACTTAATTAAAAAAGTCATTTAAGCCTTTTCACAGTGAGATCTATGCGATATGGCCGAGAAATGTAATTTTGATGTTAACTCCCAAACCGCTGCGCAGAAGTCAACCAAACTTCACCCAATAGTGTATTGTATCACAATCTAGTAGTTACATTTGAAAATTTTGTTCTAGGACATTTTGTTTGAACGCAATCATCAAACTTAATTAAAAAAGTCATTTAAGCCTTTTCACAGTGAGATCTATGCGATATGGCCGAGAAATGTAATTTTGATGTTAACTCCCAAACCGCTGCGCAGAAGTCAACCAAACTTCACCCATTAGTGTATTGTATCACAATCTAGTAGTTACATGTGGAAATTTGGTTATAGGACATTTGATTTGAGCGCAATCCTCAAACTTAGGTCAAAAAAGCCATTTAAGCCTTTTCACAGTGAGATCTATGCGATATGGCCGAGAAATGTAATTTTGATGTTAACTCCCAAACCGCTGCGCAGAAGTCAACCAAACTTCACCCAATAGTGTATTGTATCACAATCTAGTAGTTACATTTGAAAATTTTGTTCTAGGAAATTTTGTTTGAGCGCAATCATCAAACTTAATTAAAAAAGTCATTTAAGCCTTTTCACAGTGAGATCTATGCGATATGGCCGAGAAATGTAATTTTGATGTTAACTCCCAAACCGCTGCGCAGAAGTCAACCAAACTTCACCCATTAGTGTATTTTATCACAATCTAGTAGTTACATGTGGAAATTTGGTTCTAGGACATTTGATTTGAGCGCAATCCTCAAACTTAGGTCAAAAAAGCCATTTAAGCCTTTTCACAGTGAGATCTATGCGATATGGCCGAGAAATGTAATTTTGATGTTAACTCCCAAACCGCTGCGCAGAAGTCAACCAAACTTCACCCAATAGTGTATTGTATCACATTCTAGTAGTTACATTTGAAAATTTCGTTCTATGACATTTGGTTTGAGCGCAATCCTCAAACTTAGGTCAAAAAAGCCATTTAAGCCTTTTCACAGTGAGATCTATGCGATATGGCCGAGAAATGTAATTTTGATGTTAACTCCCAAACCGCTGCGCAGAAGTCAACCAAACTTCACCCAATAGTGTATTGTATCACAATCTAGTAGTTACATTTGAAAATTTTGTTCTAGGAAATTTTGTTTGAGCGCAATCATCAAACTTAATTAAAAAAGTCATTTAAGCCTTTTCACAGTGAGATCTATGCGATATGGCCGAGAAATGTAATTTTGATGTTAACTCCCAAACCGCTGCGCAGAAGTCAACCAAACTTCACCCATTAGTGTATTTTATCACAATCTAGTAGTTACATGTGGAAATTTGGTTCTAGGACATTTGATTTGAGCGCAATCCTCAAACTTAGGTCAAAAAAGCCATTTAAGCCTTTTCACAGTGAGATCTATGCGATATGGCCGAGAAATGTAATTTTGATGTTAACTCCCAAACCGCTGCGCAGAAGTCAACCAAACTTCACCCAATAGTGTATTGTATCACATTCTAGTAGTTACATTTGAAAATTTCGTTCTATGACATTTGGTTTGAGCGCAATCCTCAAACTTAGGTCAAAAAAGCCATTTAAGCCTTTTCACAGTGAGATCTATGCGATATGGCCGAGAAATGTAATTTTGATGTTAACTCCCAAACCGCTGCGCAGAAGTCAACCAAACTTCACCCAATAGTGTATTGTATCACAATCTAGTAGTTACATTTGAAAATTTTGTTCTAGGAAATTTTGTTTGAGCGCAATCATCAAACTTAATTAAAAAAGTCATTTAAGCCTTTTCACAGTGAGATCTATGCGATATGGCCGAGAAATGTAATTTTGATGTTAACTCCCAAACCGCTGCGCAGAAGTCAACCAAACTTCACCCATTAGTGTATTTTATCACAATCTAGTAGTTACATGTGGAAATTTGGTTCTAGGACATTTGATTTGAGCGCAATCCTCAAACTTAGGTCAAAAAAGCCATTTAAGCCTTTTCACAGTGAGATCTATGCGATATGGCCGAGAAATGTAATTTTGATGTTAACTCCCAAACCGCTGCGCAGAAGTCAACCAAACTTCACCCAATAGTGTATTGTATCACATTCTAGTAGTTACATTTGAAATTTTCGTTCTAGGACATTTGGTTTGAGCGCAATCCTCAAACTTAGGTCAAAAAAGCCATTTAAGCCTTTTCACAGTGAGATCTATGCGATATGGCCGAGAAATGTAATTTTGATGTTAACTCCCAAACCGCTGCGCAGAAGTCAACCAAACTTCACCCAATAGTGTATTGTATCACAATCTAGTAGTTACATTTGAAAATTTTGTTCTAGGAAATTTTGTTTGAGCGCAATCATCAAACTTAATTAAAAAAGTCATTTAAGCCTTTTCACAGTGAGATCTATGCGATATGGCCGAGAAATGTAATTTTGATGTTAACTCCCAAACCGCTGCGCAGAAGTCAACCAAACTTCACCCATTAGTGTATTTTATCACAATCTAGTAGTTACATGTGGAAATTTGGTTCTAGGACATTTGATTTGAGCGCAATCCTCAAACTTAGGTCAAAAAAGCCATTTAAGCCTTTTCACAGTGAGATCTATGCGATATGGCCGAGAAATGTAATTTTGATGTTAACTCCCAAACCGCTGCGCAGAAGTCAACCAAACTTCACCCAATAGTGTATTGTATCACATTCTAGTAGTTACATTTGAAAATTTCGTTCTAGGACATTTGGTTTGAGCGCAATCCTCAAACTTAGGTCAAAAAAAGCCATTTAAGCCTTTTCACAGTGAGATCTATGCGATATGGCCGAGAAATGTAATTTTGATGTTAACTCCCAAACCGCTGCGCAGAAGTCAACCAAACTTCACCCAATAGTGTATTGTATCACAATCTAGTAGTTACATTTGAAAATTTTGTTCTAGGACATTTTGTTTGAACGCAATCATCAAACTTAATTAAAAAAGTCATTTAAGCCTTTTCACAGTGAGATCTATGCGATATGGCCGAGAAATGTAATTTTGATGTTAACTCCCAAACCGCTGCGCAGAAGTCAACCAAACTTCACCCAATAGTGTATTGTATCACAATCTAGTAGTTACATTTGAAAATTTTGTTCTAGGAAATTTTGTTTGAGCGCAATCATCAAACTTAATTAAAAAAGTCATTTAAGCCTTTTCACAGTGAGATCTATGCGATATGGCCGAGAAATGTAATTTTGATGTTAACTCCCAAACCGCTGCGCAGAAGTCAACCAAACTTCACCCATTAGTGTATTTTATCACAATCTAGTAGTTACATGTGGAAATTTGGTTCTAGGACATTTGATTTGAGCGCAATCCTCAAACTTAGGTCAAAAAAGCCATTTAAGCCTTTTCACAGTGAGATCTATGCGATATGGCCGAGAAATGTAATTTTGATGTTCACTCCCAAACCGCTGCGCAGAAGTCAACCAAACTTCACCCAATAGTGTATTGTATCACAATCTAGTAGTTACATTTGAAAATTTTGTTCTAGGAAATTTTGTTTGAGCGCAATCATCAAACTTAATTAAAAAAGTCATTTAAGCCTTTTCACAGTGAGATCTATGCGATATGGCCGAGAAATGTAATTTTGATGTTAACTCCCAAACCGCTGCGCAGAAGTCAACCAAACTTCACCCATTAGTGTATTGTATCACAATCTAGTAGTTACATGTGGAAATTTGGTTATAGGACATTTGATTTGAGCGCAATCCTCAAACTTAGGTCAAAAAAGCCATTTAAGCCTTTTCACAGTGAGATCTATGCGATATGGCCGAGAAATGTAATTTTGATGTTAACTCCCAAACCGCTGCGCAGAAGTCAACCAAACTTCACCCAATAGTGTATTGTATCACAATCTAGTAGTTACATTTGAAAATTTTGTTCTAGGAAATTTTGTTTGAGCGCAATCATCAAACTTAATTAAAAAAGTCATTTAAGCCTTTTCACAGTGAGATCTATGCGATATGGCCGAGAAATGTAATTTTGATGTTAACTCC
The DNA here is from genome assembly GCF_030265065.1 of Corythoichthys intestinalis. Classification (NCBI taxonomy): domain Eukaryota; kingdom Metazoa; phylum Chordata; class Actinopteri; order Syngnathiformes; family Syngnathidae; genus Corythoichthys; species Corythoichthys intestinalis. Next base: position 63,625,905 of record NC_080399.1, on the reverse strand, counting down.
CAAACCGCTGCGCAGAAGTCAACCAAACTTCACCCATTAGTGTATTTTATCACAATCTAGTAGTTACATGTGGAAATTTGGTTCTAGGACATTTGATTTGAGCGCAATCCTCAAACTTAGGTCAAAAAAGCCATTTAAGCCTTTTCACAGTGAGATCTATGCGATATGGCCGAGAAATGTAATTTTGATGTTAACTCCCAAACCGCTGCGCAGAAGTCAACCAAACTTCACCCAATAGTGTATTGTATCACAATCTAGTAGTTGCATTTGAAAATTTTGTTCTAGGACATTTTGTTTGAGCGCAATCCTCAAACTTAGGTCAAAAAAGCCATTTAAGCCTTTTCACAGTGAGATCTATGCGATATGGCCGAGAAATGTAATTTTGATGTTAACTCCCAAACCGCTGCGCAGAAGTCAACCAAACTTCACCCAATAGTGTATTGTATCACAATCTAGTAGTTACATTTGAAAATTTCGTTCTAGGACATTTGGTTTGAGCGCAATCCTCAAACTTAGGTCAAAAAAGCCATTTAAGCCTTTTCACAGTGAGATCTATGCGATATGGCCGAGAAATGTAATTTTGATGTTAACTCCCAAACCGCTGCGCAGAAGTCAACCAAACTTCACCCAATAGTGTATTGTATCACAATCTAGTAGTTACATTTGAAAATTTTGTTCTAGGACATTTTGTTTGAACGCAATCATCAAACTTAATTAAAAAAGTCATTTAAGCCTTTTCACAGTGAGATCTATGCGATATGGCCGAGAAATGTAATTTTGTTGTTAACTCCCAAACCGCTGCGCAGAAGTCAACCAAACTTCACCCAATAGTGTATTGTATCACAATCTAGTAGTTACATTTGAAAATTTTGTTCTAGGACATTTTGTTTGAGCGCAATCCTCAAACTTAGGTCAAAAAAGCCATTTAAGCCTTTTCACAGTGAGATCTATGCGATATGGCCGAGAAATGTAATTTTGATGTTAACTCCCAAACCGCTGCGCAGAAGTCAACCAAACTTCACCCAATAGTGTATTGTATCACAATCTAGTAGTTACATTTGAAAATTTTGTTCTAGGACATTTTGTTTGAGCGCAATCCTCAAACTTAGGTCAAAAACGCCATTTAAGCCTTTTCACAGTGAGATCTATGCGATATGGCCGAGAAATGTAATTTTGATGTTAACTCCCAAACCGCTGCGCAGAAGTCAACCAAACTTCACCCAATAGTGTATTGTATCACAATCTAGTAGTTACATTTGAAAATTTTGTTCTAGGACATTTTGTTTGAACGCAATCATCAAACTTAATTAAAAAAGTCATTTAAGCCTTTTCACAGTGAGATCTATGCGATATGGCCGAGAAATGTAATTTTGATGTTAACTCCCAAACCGCTGCGCAGAAGTCAACCAAACTTCACCCAATAGTGTATTGTATCACAATCTAGTAGTTACATTTGAAAATTTTGTTCTAGGAAATTTTGTTTGAGCGCAATCATCAAACTTAATTAAAAAAGTCATTTAAGCCTTTTCACAGTGAGATCTATGCGATATGGCCGAGAAATGTAATTTTGATGTTAACTCCCAAACCGCTGCGCAGAAGTCAACCAAACTTCACCCATTAGTGTATTTTATCACAATCTAGTAGTTACATGTGGAAATTTGGTTCTAGGACATTTGATTTGAGCGCAATCCTCAAACTTAGGTCAAAAAAGCCATTTAAGCCTTTTCACAGTGAGATCTATGCGATATGGCCGAGAAATGTAATTTTGATGTTAACTCCCAAACCGCTGCGCAGAAGTCAACCAAACTTCACCGAATAGTGTATTGTATCACAATCTAGTAGTTACATTTAAAAATTTTGTTCTAGGACATTTTGTTTGAACGCAATCATCAAACTTAATTAAAAAAGTCATTTAAGCCTTTTCACAGTGAGATCTATGCGATATGGCCGAGAAATGTAATTTTGATGTTAACTCCCAAACCGCTGCGCAGAAGTCAACCAAACTTCACCCAATAGTGTATTGTATCACAATCTAGTAGTTACATTTGAAAATTTTGTTCTAGGAAATTTTGTTTGAGCGCAATCATCAAACTTAATTAAAAAAGTCATTTAAGCCTTTTCACAGTGAGATCTATGCGATATGGCCGAGAAATGTAATTTTGATGTTAACTCCCAAACCGCTGCGCAGAAGTCAACCAAACTTCACCCATTAGTGTATTTTATCACAATCTAGTAGTTACATGTGGAAATTTGGTTCTAGGACATTTGATTTGAGCGCAATCCTCAAACTTAGGTCAAAAAAGCCATTTAAGCCTTTTCACAGTGAGATCTATGCGATATGGCCGAGAAATGTAATTTTGATGTTCACTCCCAAACCGCTGCGCAGAAGTCAACCAAACTTCACCCAATAGTGTATTGTATCACAATCTAGTAGTTACATTTGAAAATTTCGTTCTAGGACATTTGGTTTGAGCGCAATCCTCAAACTTAGGTCAAAAAAGCCATTTAAGCCTTTTCACAGTGAGATCTATGCGATATGGCCGAGAAATGTAATTTTGATGTTAACTCCCAAACCGCTGCGCAGAAGTCAACCAAACTTCACCCAATAGTGTATTGTATCACATTTTAGTAGTTACATTTGAAAATTTCGTTCTAGGACATTTGGTTTGAGCGCAATCCTCAAACTTAGGTCAAAAAAGCCATTTAAGCCTTTTCACAGTGAGATCTATGCGATATGGCCGAGAAATGTAATTTTGATGTTAACTCCCAAACCGCTGCGCAGAAGTCAACCAAACTTCACCCAATAGTGTATTGTATCACAATCTAGTAGTTACATTTGAAAATTTTGTTCTAGGACATTTTGTTTGAGCGCAATCCTCAAACTTAGGTCAAAAAAGCCATTTAAGCCTTTTCACAGTGAGATCTATGCGATATGGCCGAGAAATGTAATTTTGATGTTAACTCCCAAACCGCTGCGCAGAAGTCAACCAAATTTCACCCAATAGTGTATTGTATCACAATCTAGTAGTTACATTTGAAAATTTTGTTCTAGGACATTTTGTTTGAACGCAATCATCAAACTTAATTAAAAAAGTCATTTAAGCCTTTTCACAGTGAGATCTATGCGATATGGCCGAGAAATGTAATTTTGATGTTAACTCCCAAACCGCTGCGCAGAAGTCAACCAAACTTCACCCAATAGTGTATTGTATCACAATCTAGTAGTTACATTTGAAAATTTTGTTCTAGGAAATTTTGTTTGAGCGCAATCATCAAACTTAATTAAAAAAGTCATTTAAGCCTTTTCACAGTGAGATCTATGCGATATGGCCGAGAAATGTAATTTTGATGTTAACTCCCAAACCGCTGCGCAGAAGTCAACCAAACTTCACCCATTAGTGTATTTTATCACAATCTAGTAGTTACATGTGGAAATTTGGTTCTAGGACATTTGATTTGAGCGCAATCCTCAAACTTAGGTCAAAAAAGCCATTTAAGCCTTTTCACAGTGAGATCTATGCGATATGGCCGAGAAATGTAATTTTGATGTTAACTCCCAAACCGCTGCGCAGAAGTCAACCAAACTTCACCGAATAGTGTATTGTATCACAATCTAGTAGTTACATTTAAAAATTTTGTTCTAGGACATTTTGTTTGAACGCAATCATCAAACTTAATTAAAAAAGTCATTTAAGCCTTTTCACAGTGAGATCTATGCGATATGGCCGAGAAATGTAATTTTGATGTTAACTCCCAAACCGCTGCGCAGAAGTCAACCAAACTTCACCCAATAGTGTATTGTATCACAATCTAGTAGTTACATTTGAAAATTTTGTTCTAGGAAATTTTGTTTGAGCGCAATCATCAAACTTAATTAAAAAAGTCATTTAAGCCTTTTCACAGTGAGATCTATGCGATATGGCCGAGAAATGTAATTTTGATGTTAACTCCCAAACCGCTGCGCAGAAGTCAACCAAACTTCACCCATTAGTGTATTTTATCACAATCTAGTAGTTACATGTGGAAATTTGGTTCTAGGACATTTGATTTGAGCGCAATCCTCAAACTTAGGTCAAAAAAGCCATTTAAGCCTTTTCACAGTGAGATCTATGCGATATGGCCAAGAAATGTAATTTTGATGTTCACTCCCAAACCGCTGCGCAGAAGTCAACCAAACTTCACCCAATAGTGTATTGTATCACAATCTAGTAGTTACATTTGAAAATTTTGTTCTAGGAAATTTTGTTTGAGCGCAATCATCAAACTTAATTAAAAAAGTCATTTAAGCCTTTTCACAGTGAGATCTATGCGATATGGCCGAGAAATGTAATTTTGATGTTAACTCCCAAACCGCTGCGCAGAAGTCAACCAAACTTCACCCATTAGTGTATTGTATCATAATCTAGTAATTACATGTGGAAATTTGGTTCTAGGACATTTGATTTGAGCGCAATCCTCAAACTTAGGTCAAAAAAGCCATTTAAGCCTTTTCACAGTGAGATCTATGCGATATGGCCGAGAAATGTAATTTTGATGTTAACTCCCAAACCGCTGCGCAGAAGTCAACCAAACTTCACCGAATAGTGTATTGTATCACAATCTAGTAGTTACATTTAAAAATTTTGTTCTAGGACATTTTGTTTGAACGCAATCATCAAACTTAATTAAAAAAGTCATTTAAGCCTTTTCACAGTGAGATCTATGCGATATGGCCGAGAAATGTAATTTTGATGTTAACTCCCAAACCGCTGCGCAGAAGTCAACCAAACTTCACCCAATAGTGTATTGTATCACAATCTAGTAGTTACATTTGAAAATTTTGTTCTAGGAAATTTTGTTTGAGCGCAATCATCAAACTTAATTAAAAAAGTCATTTAAGCCTTTTCACAGTGAGATCTATGCGATATGGCCGAGAAATGTAATTTTGATGTTAACTCCCAAACCGCTGCGCAGAAGTCAACCAAACTTCACCCATTAGTGTATTTTATCACAATCTAGTAGTTACATGTGGAAATTTGGTTCTAGGACATTTGATTTGAGCGCAATCCTCAAACTTAGGTCAAAAAAGCCATTTAAGCCTTTTCACAGTGAGATCTATGCGATATGGCCGAGAAATGTAATTTTGATGTTCACTCCCAAACCGCTGCGCAGAAGTCAACCAAACTTCACCCAATAGTGTATTGTATCACAATCTAGTAGTTACATTTGAAAATTTTGTTCTAGGAAATTTTGTTTGAGCGCAATCATCAAACTTAATTAAAAAAGTCATTTAAGCCTTTTCACAGTGAGATCTATGCGATATGGCCGAGAAATGTAATTTTGATGTTAACTCCCAAACCGCTGCGCAGAAGTCAACCAAACTTCACCCATTAGTGTATTTTATCACAATCTAGTAGTTACATGTGGAAATTTGGTTCTAGGACATTTGATTTGAGCGCAATCCTCAAACTTAGGTCAAAAAAGCCATTTAAGCCTTTTCACAGTGAGATCTATGCGATATGGCCGAGAAATGTAATTTTGATGTTAACTCCCAAACCGCTGCGCAGAAGTCAACCAAACTTCACCCAATAGTGTATTGTATCACATTCTAGTAGTTACATTTGAAAATTTCGTTCTAGGACATTTGGTTTGAGCGCAATCCTCAAACTTAGGTCAAAAAAGCCATTTAAGCCTTTTCACAGTGAGATCTATGCGATATGGCCGAGAAATGTAATTTTGATGTTAACTCCCAAACCGCTGCGCAGAAGTCAACCAAACTTCACCCAATAGTGTATTGTATCACATTCTAGTAGTTACATTTGAAAATTTCGTTCTAGTACATTTGGTTTGAGCGCAATCCTCAAACTTAGGTAAAAAAAGCCATTTAAGCCTTTTCACAGTGAGATCTATGCGATATGGCCGAGAAATGTAATTTTGATGTTAACTCTCAAACCGCTGCGCAGAAGTCAACCAAACTTCACCCAATAGTGTATTTTATCACAATCTAGTAGTTACATGTGGAAATTTGGTTCTAGGACATTTGATTTGAGCGCAATCCTCAAACTTAGGTCAAAAAAGCCATTTAAGCCTTTTCACAGTGAGATCTATGCGATATGGCCGAGAAATGTAATTTTGATGTTAACTCCCAAACCGCTGCGCAGAAGTCAACCAAACTTCACCCAATAGTGTATTGTATCACATTTTAGTAGTTACATTTGAAAATTTCGTTCTAGGACATTTGGTTTGAGCGCAATCCTCAAACTTAGGTCAAAAAAGCCATTTAAGCCTTTTCACAGTGAGATCTATGCGATATGGCCGAGAAATGTAATTTTGATGTTAACTCCCAAACCGCTGCGCAGAAGTCAACCAAACTTCACCCAATAGTGTATTGTATCACAATCTAGTAGTTACATTTGAAAATTTTGTTCTATTACATTTTGTTTGAACGCAATCATCAAACTTAATTAAAAAAGTCATTTAAGCCTTTTCACAGTGAGATCTATGCGATATGGCCGAGAAATGTAATTTTGTTGTTAACTCCCAAACCGCTGCGCAGAAGTCAACCAAACTTCACCCAATAGTGTATTGTATCACAATCTAGTAGTTACATTTGAAAATTTTGTTCTAGGACATTTTGTTTGAGCGCAATCCTCAAACTTAGGTCAAAAAAGCCATTTAAGCCTTTTCACAGTGAGATCTATGCGATATGGCCGAGAAATGTAATTTTGATGTTAACTCCCAAACCGCTGCGCAGAAGTCAACCAAACTTCACCCAATAGTGTATTGTATCACAATCTAGTAGTTACATTTGAAAATTTTGTTCTAGGACATTTTGTTTGAACGCAATCATCAAACTTAATTAAAAAAGTCATTTAAGCCTTTTCACAGTGAGATCTATGCGATATGGCCGAGAAATGTAATTTTGATGTTAACTCCCAAACCGCTGCGCAGAAGTCAACCAAACTTCACCCAATAGTGTATTGTATCACAATCTAGTAGTTACATTTGAAAATTTTGTTCTAGGAAATTTTGTTTGAGCGCAATCATCAAACTTAATTAAAAAAGTCATTTAAGCCTTTTCACAGTGAGATCTATGCGATATGGCCGAGAAATGTAATTTTGATGTTAACTCCCAAACCGCTGCGCAGAAGTCAACCAAACTTCACCCATTAGTGTATTGTATCATAATCTAGTAATTACATGTGGAAATTTGGTTCTAGGACATTTGATTTGAGCGCAATCCTCAAACTTAGGTCAAAAAAGCCATTTAAGCCTTTTCACAGTGAGATCTATGCGATATGGCCGAGAAATGTAATTTTGATGTTAACTCCCAAACCGCTGCGCAGAAGTCAACCAAACTTCACCCAATAGTGTATTGTATCACAATCTAGTAGTTACATTTAAAAATTTTGTTCTAGGACATTTTGTTTGAACGCAATCATCAAACTTAATTAAAAAAGTCATTTAAGCCTTTTCACAGTGAGATCTATACGATATGGCCGAGAAATGTAATTTTGATGTTAACTCCCAAACCGCTGCGCAGAAGTCAACCAAACTTCACCCAATAGTGTATTGTATCACAATCTAGTAGTTACATTTGAAAATTTTGTTCTAGGACATTTTGTTTGAGCGCAATCCTCAAACTTAGGTCAAAAAAGCCATTTAAGCCTTTTCACAGTGAGATCTATGCGATATGGCCGAGAAATGTAATTTTGATGTTAACTCCCAAACCGCTGCGCAGAAGTCAACCAAACTTCACCCAATAGTGTATTGTATCACAATCTAGTAGTTACATTTGAAAATTTTGTTCTAGGAAATTTTGTTTGAGCGCAATCATCAAACTTAATTAAAAAAGTCATTTAAGCCTTTTCACAGTGAGATCTATGCGATATGGCCGAGAAATGTAATTTTGATGTTAACTCCCAAACCGCTGCGCAGAAGTCAACCAAACTTCACCCATTAGTGTATTTTATCACAATCTAGTAGTTACATGTGGAAATTTGGTTCTAGGACATTTGATTTGAGCGCAATCCTCAAACTTAGGTAAAAAAAGCCATTTAAGCCTTTTCACAGTGAGATCTATGCGATATGGCCGAGAAATGTAATTTTGATGTTCACTCCCAAACCGCTGCGCAGAAGTCAACCAAACTTCACCCAATAGTGTATTGTATCACATTCTAGTAGTTACATTTGAAAATTTCGTTCTAGGACATTTGGTTTGAGCGCAATCCTCAAACTTAGGTCAAAAAAGCCATTTAAGCCTTTTCACAGTGAGATCTATGCGATATGGCCGAGAAATGTAATTTTGATGTTAACTCCCAAACCGCTGCGCAGAAGTCAACCAAACTTCACCCAATAGTGTATTGTATCACAATCTAGTAGTTACATTTGAAAATTTTGTTCTAGGAAATTTTGTTTGAGCGCAATCATCAAACTTAATTAAAAAAGTCATTTAAGCCTTTTCACAGTGAGATCTATGCGATATGGCCGAGAAATGTAATTTTGATGTTAACTCCCAAACCGCTGCGCAGAAGTCAACCAAACTTCACCCATTAGTGTATTTTATCACAATCTAGTAGTTACATGTGGAAATTTGGTTCTAGGACATTTGATTTGAGCGCAATCCTCAAACTTAGGTCAAAAAAGCCATTTAAGCCTTTTCACAGTGAGATCTATGCGATATGGCCGAGAAATGTAATTTTGATGTTAACTCCCAAACCGCTGCGCAGAAGTCAACCAAACTTCACCCAATAGTGTATTGTATCACATTCTAGTAGTTACATTTGAAAATTTCGTTCTAGGACATTTGGTTTGAGCGCAATCCTCAAACTTAGGTCAAAAAAGCCATTTAAGCCTTTTCACAGTGAGATCTATGCGATATGGCCGAGAAATGTAATTTTGATGTTAACTCCCAAACCGCTGCGCAGAAGTCAACCAAACTTCACCCAATAGTGTATTGTATCACAATCTAGTAGTTACATTTGAAAATTTTGTTCTAGGACATTTTGTTTGAACGCAATCATCAAACTTAATTAAAAAAGTCATTTAAGCCTTTTCACAGTGAGATCTATGCGATATGGCCGAGAAATGTAATTTTGATGTTAACTCCCAAACCGCTGCGCAGAAGTCAACCAAACTTCACCCATTAGTGTATTTTATCACAATCTAGTAGTTACATGTGGAAATTTGGTTCTAGGACATTTGATTTGAGCGCAATCCTCAAACTTAGGTCAAAAAAGCCATTTAAGCCTTTTCACAGTGAGATCTATGCGATATGGCCGAGAAATGTAATTTTGATGTTAACTCCCAAACCGCTGCGCAGAAGTCAACCAAACTTCACCCAATAGTGTATTGTATCACATTCTAGTAGTTACATTTGAAAATTTCGTTCTAGGACATTTGGTTTGAGCGCAATCCTCAAACTTAGGTCAAAAAAAGCCATTTAAGCCTTTTCACAGTGAGATCTATGCGATATGGCCGAGAAATGTAATTTTGATGTTAACTCCCAAACCGCTGCGCAGAAGTCAACCAAACTTCACCCAATAGTGTATTGTATCACAATCTAGTAGTTACATTTGAAAATTTTGTTCTAGGACATTTTGTTTGAACGCAATCATCAAACTTAATTAAAAAAGTCATTTAAGCCTTTTCACAGTGAGATCTATGCGATATGGCCGAGAAATGTAATTTTGATGTTAACTCCCAAACCGCTGCGCAGAAGTCAACCAAACTTCACCCAATAGTGTATTGTATCACAATCTAGTAGTTACATTTGAAAATTTTGTTCTAGGACATTTTGTTTGAGCGCAATCCTCAAACTTAGGTCAAAAAAGCCATTTAAGCCTTTTCACAGTGAGATCTATGCGATATGGCCGAGAAATGTAATTTTGATGTTAACTCCCAAACCGCTGCGCAGAAGTCAACCAAACTTCACCCAATAGTGTATTGTATCACAATCTAGTAGTTACATTTGAAAATTTTGTTCTAGGACATTTTGTTTGAACGCAATCATCAAACTTAATTAAAAAAGTCATTTAAGCCTTTTCACAGTGAGATCTATGCGATATGGCCGAGAAATGTAATTTTGATGTTAACTCCCAAACCGCTGCGCAGAAGTCAACCAAACTTCACCCAATAGTGTATTGTATCACAATCTAGCAGTTACATTTGAAAATTTTGTTCTAGGACATTTTGTTTGAACGCAATCATCAAACTTAATTAAAAAAGTCATTTAAGCCTTTTCACAGTGAGATCTATGCGATATGGCCGAGAAATGTAATTTTGATGTTAACTCCCAAACCGCTGCGCAGAAGTCAACCAAACTTCACCCATTAGTGTATTGTATCACAATCTAGTAGTTACATGTGGAAATTTGGTTATAGGACATTTGATTTGAGCGCAATCCTCAAACTTAGGTCAAAAAAGCCATTTAAGCCTTTTCACAGTGAGATCTATGCGATATGGCCGAGAAATGTAATTTTGATGTTAACTCCCAAACCGCTGCGCAGAAGTCAACCAAACTTCACCCAATAGTGTATTGTATCACAATCTAGTAGTTACATTTGAAAATTTTGTTCTAGGAAATTTTGTTTGAGCGCAATCATCAAACTTAATTAAAAAAGTCATTTAAGCCTTTTCACAGTGAGATCTATGCGATATGGCCGAGAAATGTAATTTTGATGTTAACTCCCAAACCGCTGCGCAGAAGTCAACCAAACTTCACCCATTAGTGTATTTTATCACAATCTAGTAGTTACATGTGGAAATTTGGTTCTAGGACATTTGATTTGAGCGCAATCCTCAAACTTAGGTCAAAAAAGCCATTTAAGCCTTTTCACAGTGAGATCTATGCGATATGGCCGAGAAATGTAATTTTGATGTTAACTCCCAAACCGCTGCGCAGAAGTCAACCAAACTTCACCCAATAGTGTATTGTATCACATTCTAGTAGTTACATTTGAAAATTTCGTTCTATGACATTTGGTTTGAGCGCAATCCTCAAACTTAGGTCAAAAAAGCCATTTAAGCCTTTTCACAGTGAGATCTATGCGATATGGCCGAGAAATGTAATTTTGATGTTAACTCCCAAACCGCTGCGCAGAAGTCAACCAAACTTCACCCAATAGTGTATTGTATCACAATCTAGTAGTTACATTTGAAAATTTTGTTCTAGGAAATTTTGTTTGAGCGCAATCATCAAACTTAATTAAAAAAGTCATTTATGCCTTTTCACAGTGAGATCTATGCGATATGGCCGAGAAATGTAATTTTGATGTTAACTCCCAAACCGCTGCGCAGAAGTCAACCAAACTTCACCCATTAGTGTATTTTATCACAATCTAGTAGTTACATGTGGAAATTTGGTTCTAGGACATTTGATTTGAGCGCAATCCTCAAACTTAGGTCAAAAAAGCCATTTAAGCCTTTTCACAGTGAGATCTATGCGATATGGCCGAGAAATGTAATTTTGATGTTAACTCCCAAACCGCTGCGCAGAAGTCAACCAAACTTCACCCAATAGTGTATTGTATCACATTCTAGTAGTTACATTTGAAAATTTCGTTCTATGACATTTGGTTTGAGCGCAATCCTCAAACTTAGGTCAAAAAAGCCATTTAAGCCTTTTCACAGTGAGATCTATGCGATATGGCCGAGAAATGTAATTTTGATGTTAACTCCCAAACCGCTGCGCAGAAGTCAACCAAACTTCACCCAATAGTGTATTGTATCACAATCTAGTAGTTACATTTGAAAATTTTGTTCTAGGAAATTTTGTTTGAGCGCAATCATCAAACTTAATTAAAAAAGTCATTTAAGCCTTTTCACAGTGAGATCTATGCGATATGGCCGAGAAATGTAATTTTGATGTTAACTCCCAAACCGCTGCGCAGAAGTCAACCAAACTTCACCCATTAGTGTATTTTATCACAATCTAGTAGTTACATGTGGAAATTTGGTTCTAGGACATTTGATTTGAGCGCAATCCTCAAACTTAGGTCAAAAAAGCCATTTAAGCCTTTTCACAGTGAGATCTATGCGATATGGCCGAGAAATGTAATTTTGATGTTAACTCCCAAACCGCTGCGCAGAAGTCAACCAAACTTCACCCAATAGTGTATTGTATCACATTCTAGTAGTTACATTTGAAAATTTCGTTCTAGGACATTTGGTTTGAGCGCAATCCTCAAACTTAGGTCAAAAAAGCCATTTAAGCCTTTTCACAGTGAGATCTATGCGATATGGCCGAGAAATGTAATTTTGATGTTAACTCCCAAACCGCTGCGCAGAAGTCAACCAAACTTCACCCAATAGTGTATTGTATCACAATCTAGTAGTTACATTTGAAAATTTTGTTCTAGGAAATTTTGTTTGAGCGCAATCATCAAACTTAATTAAAAAAGTCATTTAAGCCTTTTCACAGTGAGATCTATGCGATATGGCCGAGAAATGTAATTTTGATGTTAACTCCCAAACCGCTGCGCAGAAGTCAACCAAACTTCACCCATTAGTGTATTTTATCACAATCTAGTAGTTACATGTGGAAATTTGGTTCTAGGACATTTGATTTGAGCGCAATCCTCAAACTTAGGTCAAAAAAGCCATTTAAGCCTTTTCACAGTGAGATCTATGCGATATGGCCGAGAAATGTAATTTTGATGTTAACTCCCAAACCGCTGCGCAGAAGTCAACCAAACTTCACCCAATAGTGTATTGTATCACATTCTAGTAGTTACATTTGAAAATTTCGTTCTAGGACATTTGGTTTGAGCGCAATCCTCAAACTTAGGTCAAAAAAAGCCATTTAAGCCTTTTCACAGTGAGATCTATGCGATATGGCCGAGAAATGTAATTTTGATGTTAACTCCCAAACCGCTGCGCAGAAGTCAACCAAACTTCACCCAATAGTGTATTGTATCACAATCTAGTAGTTACATTTGAAAATTTTGTTCTAGGACATTTTGTTTGAACGCAATCATCAAACTTAATTAAAAAAGTCATTTAAGCCTTTTCACAGTGAGATCTATGCGATATGGCCGAGAAATGTAATTTTGATGTTAACTCCCAAACCGCTGCGCAGAAGTCAACCAAACTTCACCCAATAGTGTATTGTATCACAATCTAGTAGTTACATTTGAAAATTTTGTTCTAGGACATTTTGTTTGAGCGCAATCCTCAAACTTAGGTCAAAAAAGCCATTTAAGCCTTTTCACAGTGAGATCTATGCGATATGGCCGAGAAATGTAATTTTGATGTTAACTCCCAAACCGCTGCGCAGAAGTCAACCAAACTTCACCCAATAGTGTATTGTATCACAATCTAGTAGTTACATTTGAAAATTTTGTTCTAGGAAATTTTGTTTGAGCGCAATCATCAAACTTAATTAAAAAAGTCATTTAAGCCTTTTCACAGTGAGATCTATGCGATATGGCCGAGAAATGTAATTTTGATGTTAACTCCCAAACCGCTGCGCAGAAGTCAACCAAACTTCACCCATTAGTGTATTTTATCACAATCTAGTAGTTACATGTGGAAATTTGGTTCTAGGACATTTGATTTGAGCGCAATCCTCAAACTTAGGTAAAAAAAGCCATTTAAGCCTTTTCACAGTGAGATCTATGCGATATGGCCGAGAAATGTAATTTTGATGTTCACTCCCAAACCGCTGCGCAGAAGTCAACCAAACTTCACCCAATAGTGTATTGTATCACATTCTAGTAGTTACATTTGAAAATTTCGTTCTAGGACATTTGGTTTGAGCGCAATCCTCAAACTTAGGTCAAAAAAGCCATTTAAGCCTTTTCACAGTGAGATCTATGCGATATGGCCGAGAAATGTAATTTTGATGTTAACTCCCAAACCGCTGCGCAGAAGTCAACCAAACTTCACCCAATAGTGTATTGTATCACAATCTAGTAGTTACATTTGAAAATTTTGTTCTAGGAAATTTTGTTTGAGCGCAATCATCAAACTTAATTAAAAAAGTCATTTAAGCCTTTTCACAGTGAGATCTATGCGATATGGCCGAGAAATGTAATTTTGATGTTAACTCCCAAACCGCTGCGCAGAAGTCAACCAAACTTCACCCATTAGTGTATTTTATCACAATCTAGTAGTTACATGTGGAAATTTGGTTCTAGGACATTTGATTTGAGCGCAATCCTCAAACTTAGGTCAAAAAAGCCATTTAAGCCTTTTCACAGTGAGATCTATGCGATATGGCCGAGAAATGTAATTTTGATGTTAACTCCCAAACCGCTGCGCAGAAGTCAACCAAACTTCACCCAATAGTGTATTGTATCACATTCTAGTAGTTACATTTGAAAATTTCGTTCTAGGACATTTGGTTTGAGCGCAATCCTCAAACTTAGGTCAAAAAAGCCATTTAAGCCTTTTCACAGTGAGATCTATGCGATATGGCCGAGAAATGTAATTTTGATGTTAACTCCCAAACCGCTGCGCAGAAGTCAACCAAACTTCACCCAATAGTGTATTGTATCACAATCTAGTAGTTACATTTGAAAATTTTGTTCTAGGACATTTTGTTTGAACGCAATCATCAAACTTAATTAAAAAAGTCATTTAAGCCTTTTCACAGTGAGATCTATGCGATATGGCCGAGAAATGTAATTTTGATGTTAACTCCCAAACCGCTGCGCAGAAGTCAACCAAACTTCACCCATTAGTGTATTTTATCACAATCTAGTAGTTACATGTGGAAATTTGGTTCTAGGACATTTGATTTGAGCGCAATCCTCAAACTTAGGTCAAAAAAGCCATTTAAGCCTTTTCACAGTGAGATCTATGCGATATGGCCGAGAAATGTAATTTTGATGTTAACTCCCAAACCGCTGCGCAGAAGTCAACCAAACTTCACCCAATAGTGTATTGTATCACATTCTAGTAGTTACATTTGAAAATTTCGTTCTAGGACATTTGGTTTGAGCGCAATCCTCAAACTTAGGTCAAAAAAAGCCATTTAAGCCTTTTCACAGTGAGATCTATGCGATATGGCCGAGAAATGTAATTTTGATGTTAACTCCCAAACCGCTGCGCAGAAGTCAACCAAACTTCACCCAATAGTGTATTGTATCACAATCTAGTAGTTACATTTGAAAATTTTGTTCTAGGACATTTTGTTTGAACGCAATCATCAAACTTAATTAAAAAAGTCATTTAAGCCTTTTCACAGTGAGATCTATGCGATATGGCCGAGAAATGTAATTTTGATGTTAACTCCCAAACCGCTGCGCAGAAGTCAACCAAACTTCACCCAATAGTGTATTGTATCACAATCTAGTAGTTACATTTGAAAATTTTGTTCTAGGACATTTTGTTTGAGCGCAATCCTCAAACTTAGGTCAAAAAAGCCATTTAAGCCTTTTCACAGTGAGATCTATGCGATATGGCCGAGAAATGTAATTTTGATGTTAACTCCCAAACCGCTGCGCAGAAGTCAACCAAACTTCACCCAATAGTGTATTGTATCACAATCTAGTAGTTACATTTGAAAATTTTGTTCTAGGACATTTTGTTTGAACGCAATCATCAAACTTAATTAAAAAAGTCATTTAAGCCTTTTCACAGTGAGATCTATGCGATATGGCCGAGAAATGTAATTTTGATGTTAACTCCCAAACCGCTGCGCAGAAGTCAACCAAACTTCACCCAATAGTGTATTGTATCACAATCTAGCAGTTACATTTGAAAATTTTGTTCTAGGACATTTTGTTTGAACGCAATCATCAAACTTAATTAAAAAAGTCATTTAAGCCTTTTCACAGTGAGATCTATGCGATATGGCCGAGAAATGTAATTTTGATGTTAACTCCCAAACCGCTGCGCAGAAGTCAACCAAACTTCACCCATTAGTGTATTGTATCACAATCTAGTAGTTACATGTGGAAATTTGGTTATAGGACATTTGATTTGAGCGCAATCCTCAAACTTAGGTCAAAAAAGCCATTTAAGCCTTTTCACAGTGAGATCTATGCGATATGGCCGAGAAATGTAATTTTGATGTTAACTCCCAAACCGCTGCGCAGAAGTCAACCAAACTTCACCCAATAGTGTATTGTATCACAATCTAGTAGTTACATTTGAAAATTTTGTTCTAGGAAATTTTGTTTGAGCGCAATCATCAAACTTAATTAAAAAAGTCATTTAAGCCTTTTCACAGTGAGATCTATGCGATATGGCCGAGAAATGTAATTTTGATGTTAACTCCCAAACCGCTGCGCAGAAGTCAACCAAACTTCACCCATTAGTGTATTTTATCACAATCTAGTAGTTACATGTGGAAATTTGGTTCTAGGACATTTGATTTGAGCGCAATCCTCAAACTTAGGTCAAAAAAGCCATTTAAGCCTTTTCACAGTGAGATCTATGCGATATGGCCGAGAAATGTAATTTTGATGTTAACTCCCAAACCGCTGCGCAGAAGTCAACCAAACTTCACCCAATAGTGTATTGTATCACATTCTAGTAGTTACATTTGAAAATTTCGTTCTATGACATTTGGTTTGAGCGCAATCCTCAAACTTAGGTCAAAAAAGCCATTTAAGCCTTTTCACAGTGAGATCTATGCGATATGGCCGAGAAATGTAATTTTGATGTTAACTCCCAAACCGCTGCGCAGAAGTCAACCAAACTTCACCCAATAGTGTATTGTATCACAATCTAGTAGTTACATTTGAAAATTTTGTTCTAGGAAATTTTGTTTGAGCGCAATCATCAAACTTAATTAAAAAAGTCATTTAAGCCTTTTCACAGTGAGATCTATGCGATATGGCCGAGAAATGTAATTTTGATGTTAACTCCCAAACCGCTGCGCAGAAGTCAACCAAACTTCACCCATTAGTGTATTTTATCACAATCTAGTAGTTACATGTGGAAATTTGGTTCTAGGACATTTGATTTGAGCGCAATCCTCAAACTTAGGTCAAAAAAGCCATTTAAGCCTTTTCACAGTGAGATCTATGCGATATGGCCGAGAAATGTAATTTTGATGTTAACTCCCAAACCGCTGCGCAGAAGTCAACCAAACTTCACCCAATAGTGTATTGTATCACATTCTAGTAGTTACATTTGAAAATTTCGTTCTATGACATTTGGTTTGAGCGCAATCCTCAAACTTAGGTCAAAAAAGCCATTTAAGCCTTTTCACAGTGAGATCTATGCGATATGGCCGAGAAATGTAATTTTGATGTTAACTCCCAAACCGCTGCGCAGAAGTCAACCAAACTTCACCCAATAGTGTATTGTATCACAATCTAGTAGTTACATTTGAAAATTTTGTTCTAGGAAATTTTGTTTGAGCGCAATCATCAAACTTAATTAAAAAAGTCATTTAAGCCTTTTCACAGTGAGATCTATGCGATATGGCCGAGAAATGTAATTTTGATGTTAACTCCCAAACCGCTGCGCAGAAGTCAACCAAACTTCACCCATTAGTGTATTTTATCACAATCTCGTAGTTACATGTGGAAATTTGGTTCTAGGACATTTGATTTGAGCGCAATCCTCAAACTTAGGTCAAAAAAGCCATTTAAGCCTTTTCACAGTGAGATCTATGCGATATGGCCGAGAAATGTAATTTTGATGTTAACTCCCAAACCGCTGCGCAGAAGTCAACCAAACTTCACCCAATAGTGTATTGTATCACATTCTAGTAGTTACATTTGAAAATTTCGTTCTAGGACATTTGGTTTGAGCGCAATCCTCAAACTTAGGTCAAAAAAGCCATTTAAGCCTTTTCACAGTGAGATCTATGCGATATGGCCGAGAAATGTAATTTTGATGTTAACTCCCAAACCGCTGCGCAGAAGTCAACCAAACTTCACCCAATAGTGTATTGTATCACAATCTAGTAGTTACATTTGAAAATTTTGTTCTAGGAAATTTTGTTTGAGCGCAATCATCAAACTTAATTAAAAAAGTCATTTAAGCCTTTTCACAGTGAGATCTATGCGATATGGCCGAGAAATGTAATTTTGATGTTAACTCCCAAACCGCTGCGCAGAAGTCAACCAAACTTCACCCATTAGTGTATTTTATCACAATCTAGTAGTTACATGTGGAAATTTGGTTCTAGGACATTTGATTTGAGCGCAATCCTCAAACTTAGGTCAAAAAAGCCATTTAAGCCTTTTCACAGTGAGATCTATGCGATATGGCCGAGAAATGTAATTTTGATGTTAACTCCCAAACCGCTGCGCAGAAGTCAACCAAACTTCACCCAATAGTGTATTGTATCACATTCTAGTAGTTACATTTGAAAATTTCGTTCTAGGACATTTGGTTTGAGCGCAATCCTCAAACTTAGGTCAAAAAAAGCCATTTAAGCCTTTTCACAGTGAGATCTATGCGATATGGCCGAGAAATGTAATTTTGATGTTAACTCCCAAACCGCTGCGCAGAAGTCAACCAAACTTCACCCAATAGTGTATTGTATCACAATCTAGTAGTTACATTTGAAAATTTTGTTCTAGGACATTTTGTTTGAACGCAATCATCAAACTTAATTAAAAAAGTCATTTAAGCCTTTTCACAGTGAGATCTATGCGATATGGCCGAGAAATGTAATTTTGATGTTAACTCCCAAACCGCTGCGCAGAAGTCAACCAAACTTCACCCAATAGTGTATTGTATCACAATCTAGTAGTTACATTTGAAAATTTTGTTCTAGGACATTTTGTTTGAGCGCAATCCTCAAACTTAGGTCAAAAAAGCCATTTAAGCCTTTTCACAGTGAGATCTATGCGATATGGCCGAGAAATGTAATTTTGATGTTAACTCCCAAACCGCTGCGCAGAAGTCAACCAAACTTCACCCAATAGTGTATTGTATCACAATCTAGTAGTTACATTTGAAAATTTTGTTCTAGGACATTTTGTTTGAACGCAATCATCAAACTTAATTAAAAAAGTCATTTAAGCCTTTTCACAGTGAGATCTATGCGATATGGCCGAGAAATGTAATTTTGATGTTAACTCCCAAACCGCTGCGCAGAAGTCAACCAAACTTCACCCAATAGTGTATTGTATCACAATCTAGTAGTTACATTTGAAAATTTTGTTCTAGGACATTTTGTTTGAACGCAATCATCAAACTTAATTAAAAAAGTCATTTAAGCCTTTTCACAGTGAGATCTATGCGATATGGCCGAGAAATGTAATTTTGATGTTAACTCCCAAACCGCTGCGCAGAAGTCAACCAAACTTCACCCATTAGTGTATTGTATCACAATCTAGTAGTTACATGTGGAAATTTGGTTATAGGACATTTGATTTGAGCGCAATCCTCAAACTTAGGTCAAAAAAGCCATTTAAGCCTTTTCACAGTGAGATCTATGCGATATGGCCGAGAAATGTAATTTTGATGTTAACTCCCAAACCGCTGCGCAGAAGTCAACCAAACTTCACCCAATAGTGTATTGTATCACAATCTAGTAGTTACATTTGAAAATTTTGTTCTAGGAAATTTTGTTTGAGCGCAATCATCAAACTTAATTAAAAAAGTCATTTAAGCCTTTTCACAGTGAGATCTATGCGATATGGCCGAGAAATGTAATTTTGATGTTAACTCCCAAACCGCTGCGCAGAAGTCAACCAAACTTCACCCATTAGTGTATTTTATCACAATCTAGTAGTTACATGTGGAAATTTGGTTCTAGGACATTTGATTTGAGCGCAATCCTCAAACTTAGGTCAAAAAAGCCATTTAAGCCTTTTCACAGTGAGATCTATGCGATATGGCCGAGAAATGTAATTTTGATGTTAACTCCCAAACCGCTGCGCAGAAGTCAACCAAACTTCACCCAATAGTGTATTGTATCACAATCTAGTAGTTGCATTTGAAAATTTTGTTCTAGGACATTTTGTTTGAGCGCAATCCTCAAACTTAGGTCAAAAAAGCCATTTAAGCCTTTTCACAGTGAGATCTATGCGATATGGCCGAGAAATGTAATTTTGATGTTAACTCCCAAACCGCTGCGCAGAAGTCAACCAAACTTCACCCAATAGTGTATTGTATCACAATCTAGTAGTTACATTTGAAAATTTCGTTCTAGGACATTTGGTTTGAGCGCAATCCTCAAACTTAGGTAAAAAAAAGCCATTTAAGCCTTTTCACAGTGAGATCTATGCGATATGGCCGAGAAATGTAATTTTGATGTTAACTCCCAAACCGCTGCGCAGAAGTCAACCAAACTTCACCCAATAGTGTATTGTATCACAATCTAGTAGTTACATTTGAAAATTTTGTTCTAGGACATTTTGTTTGAACGCAATCATCAAACTTAATTAAAAAAGTCATTTAAGCCTTTTCACAGTGAGATCTATGCGATATGGCCGAGAAATGTAATTTTGTTGTTAACTCCCAAACCGCTGCGCAGAAGTCAACCAAACTTCACCCAATAGTGTATTGTATCACAATCTAGTAGTTACATTTGAAAATTTTGTTCTAGGACATTTTGTTTGAGCGCAATCCTCAAACTTAGGTCAAAAAAGCCATTTAAGCCTTTTCACAGTGAGATCTATGCGATATGGCCGAGAAATGTAATTTTGATGTTAACTCCCAAACCGCTGCGCAGAAGTCAACCAAACTTCACCCAATAGTGTATTGTATCACAATCTAGTAGTTACATTTGAAAATTTTGTTCTAGGACATTTTGTTTTAGCGCAATCCTCAAACTTAGGTCAAAAACGCCATTTAAGCCTTTTCACAGTGAGATCTATGCGATATGGCCGAGAAATGTAATTTTGATGTTAACTCCCAAACCGCTGCGCAGAAGTCAACCAAACTTCACCCAATAGTGTATTGTATCACAATCTAGTAGTTACATTTGAAAATTTTGTTCTAGGACATTTTGTTTGAACGCAATCATCAAACTTAATTAAAAAAGTCATTTAAGCCTTTTCACAGTGAGATCTATGCGATATGGCCGAGAAATGTAATTTTGATGTTAACTCCCAAACCGCTGCGCAGAAGTCAACCAAACTTCACCCAATAGTGTATTGTATCACAATCTAGTAGTTACATTTGAAAATTTTGTTCTAGGAAATTTTGTTTGAGCGCAATCATCAAACTTAATTAAAAAAGTCATTTAAGCCTTTTCACAGTGAGATCTATGCGATATGGCCGAGAAATGTAATTTTGATGTTAACTCCCAAACCGCTGCGCAGAAGTCAACCAAACTTCACCCATTAGTGTATTTTATCACAATCTAGTAGTTACATGTGGAAATTTGGTTCTAGGACATTTGATTTGAGCGCAATCCTCAAACTTAGGTCAAAAAAGCCATTTAAGCCTTTTCACAGTGAGATCTATGCGATATGGCCGAGAAATGTAATTTTGATGTTAACTCCCAAACCGCTGCGCAGAAGTCAACCAAACTTCACCGAATAGTGTATTGTATCACAATCTAGTAGTTACATTTAAAAATTTTGTTCTAGGACATTTTGTTTGAACGCAATCATCAAACTTAATTAAAAAAGTCATTTAAGCCTTTTCACAGTGAGATCTATGCGATATGGCCGAGAAATGTAATTTTGATGTTAACTCCCAAACCGCTGCGCAGAAGTCAACCAAACTTCACCCAATAGTGTATTGTATCACAATCTAGTAGTTACATTTGAAAATTTTGTTCTAGGAAATTTTGTTTGAGCGCAATCATCAAACTTAATTAAAAAAGTCATTTAAGCCTTTTCACAGTGAGATCTATGCGATATGGCCGAGAAATGTAATTTTGATGTTAACTCCCAAACCGCTGCGCAGAAGTCAACCAAACTTCACCCATTAGTGTATTTTATCACAATCTAGTAGTTACATGTGGAAATTTGGTTCTAGGACATTTGATTTGAGCGCAATCCTCAAACTTAGGTCAAAAAAGCCATTTAAGCCTTTTCACAGTGAGATCTATGCGATATGGCCGAGAAATGTAATTTTGATGTTCACTCCCAAACCGCTGCGCAGAAGTCAACCAAACTTCACCCAATAGTGTATTGTATCACAATCTAGTAGTTACATTTGAAAATTTCGTTCTAGGACATTTGGTTTGAGCGCAATCCTCAAACTTAGGTCAAAAAAGCCATTTAAGCCTTTTCACAGTGAGATCTATGCGATATGGCCGAGAAATGTAATTTTGATGTTAACTCCCAAACCGCTGCGCAGAAGTCAACCAAACTTCACCCAATAGTGTATTGTATCACATTTTAGTAGTTACATTTGAAAATTTCGTTCTAGGACATTTGGTTTGAGCGCAATCCTCAAACTTAGGTCAAAAAAGCCATTTAAGCCTTTTCACAGTGAGATCTATGCGATATGGCCGAGAAATGTAATTTTGATGTTAACTCCCAAACCGCTGCGCAGAAGTCAACCAAACTTCACCCAATAGTGTATTGTATCACAATCTAGTAGTTACATTTGAAAATTTTGTTCTAGGACATTTTGTTTGAACGCAATCATCAAACTTAATTAAAAAAGTCATTTAAGCCTTTTCACAGTGAGATCTATGCGATATGGCCGAGAAATGTAATTTTGTTGTTAACTCCCAAACCGCTGCGCAGAAGTCAACCAAACTTCACCCAATAGTGTATTGTATCACAATCTAGTAGTTACATTTGAAAATTTTGTTCTAGGAAATTTTGTTTGAGCGCAATCATCAAACTTAATTAAAAAAGTCATTTAAGCCTTTTCACAGTGAGATCTATGCGATATGGCCGAGAAATGTAATTTTGATGTTAACTCCCAAACCGCTGCGCAGAAGTCAACCAAACTTCACCCATTAGTGTATTTTATCACAATCTAGTAGTTACATGTGGAAATTTGGTTCTAGGACATTTGATTTGAGCGCAATCCTCAAACTTAGGTCAAAAAAGCCATTTAAGCCTTTTCACAGTGAGATCTATGCGATATGGCCGAGAAATGTAATTTTGATGTTAACTCCCAAACCGCTGCGCAGAAGTCAACCAAACTTCACCCAATAGTGTATTGTATCACATTCTAGTAGTTACATTTGAAAATTTCGTTCTAGGACATTTGGTTTGAGCGCAATCCTCAAACTTAGGTCAAAAAAGCCATTTAAGCCTTTTCACAGTGAGATCTATGCGATATGGCCGAGAAATGTAATTTTGATGTTAACTCCCAAACCGCTGCGCAGAAGTCAACCAAACTTCACCCAATAGTGTATTGTATCACAATCTAGTAGTTACATTTGAAAATTTTGTTCTAGGAAATTTTGTTTGAGCGCAATCATCAAACTTAATTAAAAAAGTCATTTAAGCCTTTTCACAGTGAGATCTATGCGATATGGCCGAGAAATGTAATTTTGATGTTAACTCCCAAACCGCTGCGCAGAAGTCAACCAAACTTCACCCATTAGTGTATTTTATCACAATCTAGTAGTTACATGTGGAAATTTGGTTCTAGGACATTTGATTTGAGCGCAATCCTCAAACTTAGGTCAAAAAAGCCATTTAAGCCTTTTCACAGTGAGATCTATGCGATATGGCCGAGAAATGTAATTTTGATGTTAACTCCCAAACCGCTGCGCAGAAGTCAACCAAACTTCACCCAATAGTGTATTGTATCACATTCTAGTAGTTACATTTGAAAATTTCGTTCTAGGACATTTGGTTTGAGCGCAATCCTCAAACTTAGGTCAAAAAAAGCCATTTAAGCCTTTTCACAGTGAGATCTATGCGATATGGCCGAGAAATGTAATTTTGATGTTAACTCCCAAACCGCTGCGCAGAAGTCAACCAAACTTCACCCAATAGTGTATTGTATCACAATCTAGTAGTTACATTTGAAAATTTTGTTCTAGGACATTTTGTTTGAACGCAATCATCAAACTTAATTAAGAAAGTCATTTAAGCCTTTTCACAGTGAGATCTATGCGATATGGCCGAGAAATGTAATTTTGATGTTAACTCCCAAACCGCTGCGCAGAAGTCAACCAAACTTCACCCAATAGTGTATTGTATCACAATCTAGTAGTTACATTTGAAAATTTTGTTCTAGGACATTTTGTTTGAGCGCAATCCTCAAACTTAGGTCAAAAAAGCCATTTAAGCCTTTTCACAGTGAGATCTATGCGATATGGCCGAGAAATGTAATTTTGATGTTAACTCCCAAACCGCTGCGCAGAAGTCAACCAAACTTCACCCAATAGTGTATTGTATCACAATCTAGTAGTTACATTTGAAAATTTTGTTCTAGGACATTTTGTTTGAACGCAATCATCAAACTTAATTAAAAAAGTCATTTAAGCCTTTTCACAGTGAGATCTATGCGATATGGCCGAGAAATGTAATTTTGATGTTAACTCCCAAACCGCTGCGCAGAAGTCAACCAAACTTCACCCAATAGTGTATTGTATCACAATCTAGTAGTTACATTTGAAAATTTTGTTCTAGGACATTTTGTTTGAACGCAATCATCAAACTTAATTAAAAAAGTCATTTAAGCCTTTTCACAGTGAGATCTATGCGATATGGCCGAGAAATGTAATTTTGATGTTAACTCCCAAACCGCTGCGCAGAAGTCAACCAAACTTCACCCATTAGTGTATTGTATCACAATCTAGTAGTTACATGTGGAAATTTGGTTATAGGACATTTGATTTGAGCGCAATCCTCAAACTTAGGTCAAAAAAGCCATTTAAGCCTTTTCACAGTGAGATCTATGCGATATGGCCGAGAAATGTAATTTTGATGTTAACTCCCAAACCGCTGCGCAGAAGTCAACCAAACTTCACCCAATAGTGTATTGTATCACAATCTAGTAGTTACATTTGAAAATTTTGTTCTAGGAAATTTTGTTTGAGCGCAATCATCAAACTTAATTAAAAAAGTCATTTAAGCCTTTTCACAGTGAGATCTATGCGATATGGCCGAGAAATGTAATTTTGATGTTAACTCCCAAACCGCTGCGCAGAAGTCAACCAAACTTCACCCATTAGTGTATTTTATCACAATCTAGTAGTTACATGTGGAAATTTGGTTCTAGGACATTTGATTTGAGCGCAATCCTCAAACTTAGGTCAAAAAAGCCATTTAAGCCTTTTCACAGTGAGATCTATGCGATATGGCCGAGAAATGTAATTTTGATGTTAACTCCCAAACCGCTGCGCAGAAGTCAACCAAACTTCACCCAATAGTGTATTGTATCACAATCTAGTAGTTGCATTTGAAAATTTTGTTCTAGGACATTTTGTTTGAGCGCAATCCTCAAACTTAGGTCAAAAAAGCCATTTAAGCCTTTTCACAGTGAGATCTATGCGATATGGCCGAGAAATGTAATTTTGATGTTAACTCCCAAACCGCTGCGCAGAAGTCAACCAAACTTCACCCAATAGTGTATTGTATCACAATCTAGTAGTTACATTTGAAAATTTCGTTCTAGGACATTTGGTTTGAGCGCAATCCTCAAACTTAGGTCAAAAAAGCCATTTAAGCCTTTTCACAGTGAGATCTATGCGATATGGCCGAGAAATGTAATTTTGATGTTAACTCCCAAACCGCTGCGCAGAAGTCAACCAAACTTCACCCAATAGTGTATTGTATCACAATCTAGTAGTTACATTTGAAAATTTTGTTCTAGGACATTTTGTTTGAACGCAATCATCAAACTTAATTAAAAAAGTCATTTAAGCCTTTTCACAGTGAGATCTATGCGATATGGCCGAGAAATGTAATTTTGTTGTTAACTCCCAAACCGCTGCGCAGAAGTCAACCAAACTTCACCCAATAGTGTATTGTATCACAATCTAGTAGTTACATTTGAAAATTTTGTTCTAGGACATTTTGTTTGAGCGCAATCCTCAAACTTAGGTCAAAAAAGCCATTTAAGCCTTTTCACAGTGAGATCTATGCGATATGGCCGAGAAATGTAATTTTGATGTTAACTCCCAAACCGCTGCGCAGAAGTCAACCAAACTTCACCCAATAGTGTATTGTATCACAATCTAGTAGTTACATTTGAAAATTTTGTTCTAGGACATTTTGTTTGAGCGCAATCCTCAAACTTAGGTCAAAAACGCCATTTAAGCCTTTTCACAGTGAGATCTATGCGATATGGCCGAGAAATGTAATTTTGATGTTAACTCCCAAACCGCTGCGCAGAAGTCAACCAAACTTCACCCAATAGTGTATTGTATCACAATCTAGTAGTTACATTTGAAAATTTTGTTCTAGGACATTTTGTTTGAACGCAATCATCAAACTTAATTAAAAAAGTCATTTAAGCCTTTTCACAGTGAGATCTATGCGATATGGCCGAGAAATGTAATTTTGATGTTAACTCCCAAACCGCTGCGCAGAAGTCAACCAAACTTCACCCAATAGTGTATTGTATCACAATCTAGTAGTTACATTTGAAAATTTTGTTCTAGGAAATTTTGTTTGAGCGCAATCATCAAACTTAATTAAAAAAGTCATTTAAGCCTTTTCACAGTGAGATCTATGCGATATGGCCGAGAAATGTAATTTTGATGTTAACTCCCAAACCGCTGCGCAGAAGTCAACCAAACTTCACCCATTAGTGTATTTTATCACAATCTAGTAGTTACATGTGGAAATTTGGTTCTAGGACATTTGATTTGAGCGCAATCCTCAAACTTAGGTCAAAAAAGCCATTTAAGCCTTTTCACAGTGAGATCTATGCGATATGGCCGAGAAATGTAATTTTGATGTTAACTCCCAAACCGCTGCGCAGAAGTCAACCAAACTTCACCGAATAGTGTATTGTATCACAATCTAGTAGTTACATTTAAAAATTTTGTTCTAGGACATTTTGTTTGAACGCAATCATCAAACTTAATTAAAAAAGTCATTTAAGCCTTTTCACAGTGAGATCTATGCGATATGGCCGAGAAATGTAATTTTGATGTTAACTCCCAAACCGCTGCGCAGAAGTCAACCAAACTTCACCCAATAGTGTATTGTATCACAATCTAGTAGTTACATTTGAAAATTTTGTTCTAGGAAATTTTGTTTGAGCGCAATCATCAAACTTAATTAAAAAAGTCATTTAAGCCTTTTCACAGTGAGATCTATGCGATATGGCCGAGAAATGTAATTTTGATGTTAACTCCCAAACCGCTGCGCAGAAGTCAACCAAACTTCACCCATTAGTGTATTTTATCACAATCTAGTAGTTACATGTGGAAATTTGGTTCTAGGACATTTGATTTGAGCGCAATCCTCAAACTTAGGTCAAAAAAGCCATTTAAGCCTTTTCACAGTGAGATCTATGCGATATGGCCGAGAAATGTAATTTTGATGTTCACTCCCAAACCGCTGCGCAGAAGTCAACCAAACTTCACCCAATAGTGTATTGTATCACAATCTAGTAGTTACATTTGAAAATTTCGTTCTAGGACATTTGGTTTGAGCGCAATCCTCAAACTTAGGTCAAAAAAGCCATTTAAGCCTTTTCACAGTGAGATCTATGCGATATGGCCGAGAAATGTAATTTTGATGTTAACTCCCAAACCGCTGCGCAGAAGTCAACCAAACTTCACCCAATAGTGTATTGTATCACATTTTAGTAGTTACATTTGAAAATTTCGTTCTAGGACATTTGGTTTGAGCGCAATCCTCAAACTTAGGTCAAAAAAGCCATTTAAGCCTTTTCACAGTGAGATCTATGCGATATGGCCGAGAAATGTAATTTTGATGTTAACTCCCAAACCGCTGCGCAGAAGTCAACCAAACTTCACCCAATAGTGTATTGTATCACAATCTAGTAGTTACATTTGAAAATTTTGTTCTAGGACATTTTGTTTGAACGCAATCATCAAACTTAATTAAAAAAGTCATTTAAGCCTTTTCACAGTGAGATCTATGCGATATGGCCGAGAAATGTAATTTTGTTGTTAACTCCCAAACCGCTGCGCAGAAGTCAACCAAACTTCACCCAATAGTGTATTGTATCACAATCTAGTAGTTACATTTGAAAATTTTTTCTAGGACATTTTGTTTGAGCGCAATCCTCAAACTTAGGTCAAAAAAGCCATTTAAGCCTTTTCACAGTGAGATCTATGCGATATGGCCGAGAAATGTAATTTTGATGTTAACTCCCAAACCGCTGCGCAGAAGTCAACCAAACTTCACCCAATAGTGTATTGTATCACAATCTAGTAGTTACATTTGAAAATTTCGTTCTAGGACATTTGGTTTGAGCGCAATCCTCAAACTTAGGTCAAAAAAGCCATTTAAGCCTTTTCACAGTGAGATCTATGCGATATGGCCGAGAAATGTAATTTTGATGTTAACTCCCAAACCGCTGCGCAGAAGTCAACCAAACTTCACCCAATAGTGTATTGTATCACAATCTAGTAGTTACATTTGAAAATTTTGTTCTAGGACATTTTGTTTGAACGCAATCATCAAACTTAATTAAAAAAGTCATTTAAGCCTTTTCACAGTGAGATCTATGCGATATGGCCGAGAAATGTAATTTTGTTGTTAACTCCCAAACCGCTGCGCAGAAGTCAACCAAACTTCACCCAATAGTGTATTGTATCACAATCTAGTAGTTACATTTGAAAATTTTGTTCTAGGACATTTTGTTTGAGCGCAATCCTCAAACTTAGGTCAAAAAAGCCATTTAAGCCTTTTCACAGTGAGATCTATGCGATATGGCCGAGAAATGTAATTTTGATGTTAACTCCCAAACCGCTGCGCAGAAGTCAACCAAACTTCACCCAATAGTGTATTGTATCACAATCTAGTAGTTACATTTGAAAATTTTGTTCTAGGACATTTTGTTTGAGCGCAATCCTCAAACTTAGGTCAAAAAAGCCATTTAAGCCTTTTCACAGTGAGATCTATGCGATATGGCCGAGAAATGTAATTTTGATGTTAACTCCCAAACCGCTGCGCAGAAGTCAACCAAATTTCACCCAATAGTGTATTGTATCACAATCTAGTAGTTACATTTGAAAATTTTGTTCTAGGACATTTTGTTTGAGCGCAATCATCAAACTTAATTAAAAAAGTCATTTAAGCCTTTTCACAGTGAGATCTATGCGATATGGCCGAGAAATGTAATTTTGATGTTAACTCCCAAACCGCTGCGCAGAAGTCAACCAAACTTCACCCATTAGTGTATTTTATCACAATCTAGTAGTTACATGTGGAAATTTGGTTCTAGGACATTTGATTTGAGCGCAATCCTCAAACTTAGGTCAAAAAAGCCATTTAAGCCTTTTCACAGTGAGATCTATGCGATATGGCCGAGAAATGTAATTTTGATGTTAACTCCCAAACCGCTGCGCAGAAGTCAACCAAACTTCACCGAATAGTGTATTGTATCACAATCTAGTAGTTACATTTAAAAATTTTGTTCTAGGACATTTTGTTTGAACGCAATCATCAAACTTAATTAAAAAAGTCATTTAAGCCTTTTCACAGTGAGATCTATGCGATATGGCCGAGAAATGTAATTTTGATGTTAACTCCCAAACCGCTGCGCAGAAGTCAACCAAACTTCACCCAATAGTGTATTGTATCACAATCTAGTAGTTACATTTGAAAATTTTGTTCTAGGAAATTTTGTTTGAGCGCAATCATCAAACTTAATTAAAAAAGTCATTTAAGCCTTTTCACAGTGAGATCTATGCGATATGGCCGAGAAATGTAATTTTGATGTTAACTCCCAAACCGCTGCGCAGAAGTCAACCAAACTTCACCCATTAGTGTATTTTATCACAATCTAGTAGTTACATGTGGAAATTTGGTTCTAGGACATTTGATTTGAGCGCAATCCTCAAACTTAGGTCAAAAAAGCCATTTAAGCCTTTTCACAGTGAGATCTATGCGATATGGCCGAGAAATGTAATTTTGATGTTCACTCCCAAACCGCTGCGCAGAAGTCAACCAAACTTCACCCAATAGTGTATTGTATCACAATCTAGTAGTTACATTTGAAAATTTTGTTCTAGGAAATTTTGTTTGAGCGCAATCATCAAACTTAATTAAAAAAGTCATTTAAGCCTTTTCACAGTGAGATCTATGCGATATGGCCGAGAAATGTAATTTTGATGTTAACTCCCAAACCGCTGCGCAGAAGTCAACCAAACTTCACCCATTAGTGTATTTTATCACAATCTAGTAGTTACATGTGGAAATTTGGTTCTAGGACATTTGATTTGAGCGCAATCCTCAAACTTAGGTCAAAAAAGCCATTTAAGCCTTTTCACAGTGAGATCTATGCGATATGGCCGAGAAATGTAATTTTGATGTTAACTCCCAAACCGCTGCGCAGAAGTCAACCAAACTTCACCCAATAGTGTATTGTATCACATTCTAGTAGTTACATTTGAAAATTTCGTTCTAGGACATTTGGTTTGAGCGCAATCCTCAAACTTAGGTCAAAAAAGCCATTTAAGCCTTTTCACAGTGAGATCTATGCGATATGGCCGAGAAATGTAATTTTGATGTTAACTCCCAAACCGCTGCGCAGAAGTCAACCAAACTTCACCCAATAGTGTATTGTATCACATTCTAGTAGTTACATTTGAAAATTTCGTTCTAGTACATTTGGTTTGAGCGCAATCCTCAAACTTAGGTAAAAAAAGCCATTTAAGCCTTTTCACAGTGAGATCTATGCGATATGGCCGAGAAATGTAATTTTGATGTTAACTCTCAAACCGCTGCGCAGAAGTCAACCAAACTTCACCCAATAGTGTATTTTATCACAATCTAGTAGTTACATGTGGAAATTTGGTTCTAGGACATTGATTTGAGCGCAATCCTCAAACTTAGGTCAAAAAAGCCATTTAAGCCTTTTCACAGTGAGATCTATGCGATATGGCCGAGAAATGTAATTTTGATGTTAACTCCCAAACCGCTGCGCAGAAGTCAACCAAACTTCACCCAATAGTGTATTGTATCACATTTTAGTAGTTACATTTGAAAATTTCGTTCTAGGACATTTGGTTTGAGCGCAATCCTCAAACTTAGGTCAAAAAAGCCATTTAAGCCTTTTCACAGTGAGATCTATGCGATATGGCCGAGAAATGTAATTTTGATGTTAACTCCCAAACCGCTGCGCAGAAGTCAACCAAACTTCACCCAATAGTGTATTGTATCACAATCTAGTAGTTACATTTGAAAATTTTGTTCTAGGAAATTTTGTTTGAGCGCAATCATCAAACTTAATTAAAAAAGTCATTTAAGCCTTTTCACAGTGAGATCTATGCGATATGGCCGAGAAATGTAATTTTGATGTTAACTCCCAAACCGCTTCGCAGAAGTCAACCAAACTTCACCCATTAGTGTATTTTATCACAATCTAGTAGTTACATGTGGAAATTTGGTTCTAGGACATTTGATTTGAGCGCAATCCTCAAACTTAGGTCAAAAAAGCCATTTAAGCCTTTTCACAGTGAGATCTATGCGATATGGCCGAGAAATGTAATTTTGATGTTCACTCCCAAACCGCTGCGCAGAAGTCAACCAAACTTCACCCAATAGTGTATTGTATCACAATCTAGTAGTTACATTTGAAAATTTTGTTCTAGGAAATTTTGTTTGAGCGCAATCATCAAACTTAATTAAAAAAGTCATTTAAGCCTTTTCACAGTGAGATCTATGCGATATGGCCGAGAAATGTAATTTTGATGTTAACTCCCAAACCGCTGCGCAGAAGTCAACCAAACTTCACCCATTAGTGTATTTTATCACAATCTAGTAGTTACATGTGGAAATTTGGTTCTAGGACATTTGATTTGAGCGCAATCCTCAAACTTAGGTCAAAAAAGCCATTTAAGCCTTTTCACAGTGAGATCTATGCGATATGGCCGAGAAATGTAATTTTGATGTTAACTCCCAAACCGCTGCGCAGAAGTCAACCAAACTTCACCCAATAGTGTATTGTATCACATTCTAGTAGTTACATTTGAAAATTTCGTTCTAGGACATTTGGTTTGAGCGCAATCCTCAAACTTAGGTCAAAAAAGCCATTTAAGCCTTTTCACAGTGAGATCTATGCGATATGGCCGAGAAATGTAATTTTGATGTTAACTCCCAAACCGCTGCGCAGAAGTCAACCAAACTTCACCCAATAGTGTATTGTATCACATTCTAGTAGTTACATTTGAAAATTTCGTTCTAGTACATTTGGTTTGAGCGCAATCCTCAAACTTAGGTAAAAAAAGCCATTTAAGCCTTTTCACAGTGAGATCTATGCGATATGGCCGAGAAATGTAATTTTGATGTTAACTCTCAAACCGCTGCGCAGAAGTCAACCAAACTTCACCCAATAGTGTATTTTATCACAATCTAGTAGTTACATGTGGAAATTTGGTTCTAGGACATTTGATTTGAGCGCAATCCTCAAACTTAGGTCAAAAAAGCCATTTAAGCCTTTTCACAGTGAGATCTATGCGATATGGCCGAGAAATGTAATTTTGATGTTCACTCCCAAACCGCTGCGCAGAAGTCAACCAAACTTCACCCAATAGTGTATTGTATCACAATCTAGTAGTTACATTTGAAAATTTTGTTCTAGGAAATTTTGTTTGAGCGCAATCATCAAACTTAATTAAAAAAGTCATTTAAGCCTTTTCACAGTGAGATCTATGCGATATGGCCGAGAAATGTAATTTTGATGTTAACTCCCAAACCGCTGCGCAGAAGTCAACCAAACTTCACCCATTAGTGTATTTTATCACAATCTAGTAGTTACATGTGGAAATTTGGTTCTAGGACATTTGATTTGAGCGCAATCCTCAAACTTAGGTCAAAAAAGCCATTTAAGCCTTTTCACAGTGAGATCTATGCGATATGGCCGAGAAATGTAATTTTGATGTTAACTCCCAAACCGCTGCGCAGAAGTCAACCAAACTTCACCCAATAGTGTATTGTATCACATTCTAGTAGTTACATTTGAAAATTTCGTTCTAGGACATTTGGTTTGAGCGCAATCCTCAAACTTAGGTCAAAAAAGCCATTTAAGCCTTTTCACAGTGAGATCTATGCGATATGGCCGAGAAATGTAATTTTGATGTTAACTCCCAAACCGCTGCGCAGAAGTCAACCAAACTTCACCCAATAGTGTATTGTATCACATTCTAGTAGTTACATTTGAAAATTTCGTTCTAGTACATTTGGTTTGAGCGCAATCCTCAAACTTAGGTAAAAAAAGCCATTTAAGCCTTTTCACAGTGAGATCTATGCGATATGGCCGAGAAATGTAATTTTGATGTTAACTCTCAAACCGCTGCGCAGAAGTCAACCAAACTTCACCCAATAGTGTATTTTATCACAATCTAGTAGTTACATGTGGAAATTTGGTTCTAGGACATTTGATTTGAGCGCAATCCTCAAACTTAGGTCAAAAAAGCCATTTAAGCCTTTTCACAGTGAGATCTATGCGATATGGCCGAGAAATGTAATTTTGATGTTAACTCCCAAACCGCTGCGCAGAAGTCAACCAAACTTCACCCAATAGTGTATTGTATCACATTTTAGTAGTTACATTTGAAAATTTCGTTCTAGGACATTTGGTTTGAGCGCAATCCTCAAACTTAGGTCAAAAAAGCCATTTAAGCCTTTTCACAGTGAGATCTATGCGATATGGCCGAGAAATGTAATTTTGATGTTAACTCCCAAACCGCTGCGCAGAAGTCAACCAAACTTCACCCAATAGTGTATTGTATCACAATCTAGTAGTTACATTTGAAAATTTTGTTCTAG
Organism: Corythoichthys intestinalis; assembly: GCF_030265065.1. NCBI lineage: Eukaryota > Metazoa > Chordata > Actinopteri > Syngnathiformes > Syngnathidae > Corythoichthys > Corythoichthys intestinalis. Next base: position 63,592,222 of record NC_080399.1, on the reverse strand, counting down.
GACATTTTGTTTGAACGCAATCATCAAACTTAATTAAAAAAGTCATTTAAGCCTTTTCACAGTGAGATCTATGCGATATGGCCGAGAAATGTAATTTTGTTGTTAACTCCCAAACCGCTGCGCAGAAGTCAACCAAACTTCACCCATTAGTGTATTTTATCACAATCTAGTAGTTACATGTGGAAATTTGGTTCTAGGACATTTGATTTGAGCGCAATCCTCAAACTTAGGTCAAAAAAGCCATTTAAGCCTTTTCACAGTGAGATCTATGCGATATGGCCGAGAAATGTAATTTTGATGTTAACTCCCAAACCGCTGCGCAGAAGTCAACCAAACTTCACCCAATAGTGTATTGTATCACATTCTAGTAGTTACATTTGAAAATTTCGTTCTAGGACATTTGGTTTGAGCGCAATCCTCAAACTTAGGTCAAAAAAGCCATTTAAGCCTTTTCACAGTGAGATCTATGCGATATGGCCGAGAAATGTAATTTTGATGTTAACTCCCAAACCGCTGCGCAGAAGTCAACCAAACTTCACCCAATAGTGTATTGTATCACAATCTAGTAGTTACATTTGAAAATTTTGTTCTAGGAAATTTTGTTTGAGCGCAATCATCAAACTTAATTAAAAAAGTCATTTAAGCCTTTTCACAGTGAGATCTATGCGATATGGCCGAGAAATGTAATTTTGATGTTAACTCCCAAACCGCTGCGCAGAAGTCAACCAAACTTCACCCATTAGTGTATTTTATCACAATCTAGTAGTTACATGTGGAAATTTGGTTCTAGGACATTTGATTTGAGCGCAATCCTCAAACTTAGGTCAAAAAAGCCATTTAAGCCTTTTCACAGTGAGATCTATGCGATATGGCCGAGAAATGTAATTTTGATGTTAACTCCCAAACCGCTGCGCAGAAGTCAACCAAACTTCACCCAATAGTGTATTGTATCACATTCTAGTAGTTACATTTGAAAATTTCGTTCTAGGACATTTGGTTTGAGCGCAATCCTCAAACTTAGGTCAAAAAAAGCCATTTAAGCCTTTTCACAGTGAGATCTATGCGATATGGCCGAGAAATGTAATTTTGATGTTAACTCCCAAACCGCTGCGCAGAAGTCAACCAAACTTCACCCAATAGTGTATTGTATCACAATCTAGTAGTTACATTTGAAAATTTTGTTCTAGGACATTTTGTTTGAGCGCAATCCTCAAACTTAGGTCAAAAAAGCCATTTAAGCCTTTTCACAGTGAGATCTATGCGATATGGCCGAGAAATGTAATTTTGATGTTAACTCCCAAACCGCTGCGCAGAAGTCAACCAAACTTCACCCAATAGTGTATTGTATCACAATCTAGTAGTTACATTTGAAAATTTTGTTCTAGGACATTTTGTTTGAACGCAATCATCAAACTTAATTAAAAAAGTCATTTAAGCCTTTTCACAGTGAGATCTATGCGATATGGCCGAGAAATGTAATTTTGATGTTAACTCCCAAACCGCTGCGCAGAAGTCAACCAAACTTCACCCAATAGTGTATTGTATCACAATCTAGTAGTTACATTTGAAAATTTTGTTCTAGGACATTTTGTTTGAACGCAATCATCAAACTTAATTAAAAAAGTCATTTAAGCCTTTTCACAGTGAGATCTATGCGATATGGCCGAGAAATGTAATTTTGATGTTAACTCCCAAACCGCTGCGCAGAAGTCAACCAAACTTCACCCATTAGTGTATTGTATCACAATCTAGTAGTTACATGTGGAAATTTGGTTATAGGACATTTGATTTGAGCGCAATCCTCAAACTTAGGTCAAAAAAGCCATTTAAGCCTTTTCACAGTGAGATCTATGCGATATGGCCGAGAAATGTAATTTTGATGTTAACTCCCAAACCGCTGCGCAGAAGTCAACCAAACTTCACCCAATAGTGTATTGTATCACAATCTAGTAGTTACATTTGAAAATTTTGTTCTAGGAAATTTTGTTTGAGCGCAATCATCAAACTTAATTAAAAAAGTCATTTAAGCCTTTTCACAGTGAGATCTATGCGATATGGCCGAGAAATGTAATTTTGATGTTAACTCCCAAACCGCTGCGCAGAAGTCAACCAAACTTCACCCATTAGTGTATTTTATCACAATCTAGTAGTTACATGTGGAAATTTGGTTCTAGGACATTTGATTTGAGCGCAATCCTCAAACTTAGGTCAAAAAAGCCATTTAAGCCTTTTCACAGTGAGATCTATGCGATATGGCCGAGAAATGTAATTTTGATGTTAACTCCCAAACCGCTGCGCAGAAGTCATCCAAACTTCACCCAATAGTGTATTGTATCACAATCTAGTAGTTGCATTTGAAAATTTTGTTCTAGGACATTTTGTTTGAGCGCAATCCTCAAACTTAGGTCAAAAAAGCCATTTAAGCCTTTTCACAGTGAGATCTATGCGATATGGCCGAGAAATGTAATTTTGATGTTAACTCCCAAACCGCTGCGCAGAAGTCAACCAAACTTCACCCAATAGTGTATTGTATCACAATCTAGTAGTTACATTTGAAAATTTCGTTCTAGGACATTTGGTTTGAGCGCAATCCTCAAACTTAGGTCAAAAAAGCCATTTAAGCCTTTTCACAGTGAGATCTATGCGATATGGCCGAGAAATGTAATTTTGATGTTAACTCCCAAACCGCTGCGCAGAAGTCAACCAAACTTCACCCAATAGTGTATTGTATCACAATCTAGTAGTTACATTTGAAAATTTTGTTCTAGGACATTTTGTTTGAACGCAATCATCAAACTTAATTAAAAAAGTCATTTAAGCCTTTTCACAGTGAGATCTATGCGATATGGCCGAGAAATGTAATTTTGTTGTTAACTCCCAAACCGCTGCGCAGAAGTCAACCAAACTTCACCCAATAGTGTATTGTATCACAATCTAGTAGTTACATTTGAAAATTTTGTTCTAGGACATTTTGTTTGAGCGCAATCCTCAAACTTAGGTCAAAAAAGCCATTTAAGCCTTTTCACAGTGAGATCTATGCGATATGGCCGAGAAATGTAATTTTGATGTTAACTCCCAAACCGCTGCGCAGAAGTCAACCAAACTTCACCCAATAGTGTATTGTATCACAATCTAGTAGTTACATTTGAAAATTTTGTTCTAGGACATTTTGTTTGAGCGCAATCCTCAAACTTAGGTCAAAAACGCCATTTAAGCCTTTTCACAGTGAGATCTATGCGATATGGCCGAGAAATGTAATTTTGATGTTAACTCCCAAACCGCTGCGCAGAAGTCAACCAAACTTCACCCAATAGTGTATTGTATCACAATCTAGTAGTTACATTTGAAAATTTTGTTCTAGGACATTTTGTTTGAACGCAATCATCAAACTTAATTAAAAAAGTCATTTAAGCCTTTTCACAGTGAGATCTATGCGATATGGCCGAGAAATGTAATTTTGATGTTAACTCCCAAACCGCTGCGCAGAAGTCAACCAAACTTCACCCAATAGTGTATTGTATCACAATCTAGTAGTTACATTTGAAAATTTTGTTCTAGGAAATTTTGTTTGAGCGCAATCATCAAACTTAATTAAAAAAGTCATTTAAGCCTTTTCACAGTGAGATCTATGCGATATGGCCGAGAAATGTAATTTTGATGTTAACTCCCAAACCGCTGCGCAGAAGTCAACCAAACTTCACCCATTAGTGTATTTTATCACAATCTAGTAGTTACATGTGGAAATTTGGTTCTAGGACATTTGATTTGAGCGCAATCCTCAAACTTAGGTCAAAAAAGCCATTTAAGCCTTTTCACAGTGAGATCTATGCGATATGGCCGAGAAATGTAATTTTGATGTTAACTCCCAAACCGCTGCGCAGAAGTCAACCAAACTTCACCGAATAGTGTATTGTATCAAAATCTAGTAGTTACATTTAAAAATTTTGTTCTAGGACATTTTGTTTGAACGCAATCATCAAACTTAATTAAAAAAGTCATTTAAGCCTTTTCACAGTGAGATCTATGCGATATGGCCGAGAAATGTAATTTTGATGTTAACTCCCAAACCGCTGCGCAGAAGTCAACCAAACTTCACCCAATAGTGTATTGTATCACAATCTAGTAGTTACATTTGAAAATTTTGTTCTAGGAAATTTTGTTTGAGCGCAATCATCAAACTTAATTAAAAAAGTCATTTAAGCCTTTTCACAGTGAGATCTATGCGATATGGCCGAGAAATGTAATTTTGATGTTAACTCCCAAACCGCTGCGCAGAAGTCAACCAAACTTCACCCATTAGTGTATTTTATCACAATCTAGTAGTTACATGTGGAAATTTGGTTCTAGGACATTTGATTTGAGCGCAATCCTCAAACTTAGGTCAAAAAAGCCATTTAAGCCTTTTCACAGTGAGATCTATGCGATATGGCCGAGAAATGTAATTTTGATGTTCACTCCCAAACCGCTGCGCAGAAGTCAACCAAACTTCACCCAATAGTGTATTGTATCACAATCTAGTAGTTACATTTGAAAATTTCGTTCTAGGACATTTGGTTTGAGCGCAATCCTCAAACTTAGGTCAAAAAAGCCATTTAAGCCTTTTCACAGTGAGATCTATGCGATATGGCCGAGAAATGTAATTTTGATGTTAACTCCCAAACCGCTGCGCAGAAGTCAACCAAACTTCACCCAATAGTGTATTGTATCACATTTTAGTAGTTACATTTGAAAATTTCGTTCTAGGACATTTGGTTTGAGCGCAATCCTCAAACTGAGGTCAAAAAAGCCATTTAAGCCTTTTCACAGTGAGATCTATGCGATATGGCCGAGAAATGTAATTTTGATGTTAACTCCCAAACCGCTGCGCAGAAGTCAACCAAACTTCACCCAATAGTGTATTGTATCACAATCTAGTAGTTACATTTGAAAATTTTGTTCTAGGACATTTTGTTTGAACGCAATCATCAAACTTAATTAAAAAAGTCATTTAAGCCTTTTCACAGTGAGATCTATGCGATATGGCCGAGAAATGTAATTTTGTTGTTAACTCCCAAACCGCTGCGCAGAAGTCAACCAAACTTCACCCAATAGTGTATTGTATCACAATCTAGTAGTTACATTTGAAAATTTTGTTCTAGGACATTTTGTTTGAGCGCAATCCTCAAACTTAGGTCAAAAAAGCCATTTAAGCCTTTTCACAGTGAGATCTATGCGATATGGCCGAGAAATGTAATTTTGATGTTAACTCCCAAACCGCTGCGCAGAAGTCAACCAAACTTCACCCAATAGTGTATTGTATCACAATCTAGTAGTTACATTTGAAAATTTTGTTCTAGGACATTTTGTTTGAGCGCAATCCTCAAACTTAGGTCAAAAAAGCCATTTAAGCCTTTTCACAGTGAGATCTATGCGATATGGCCGAGAAATGTAATTTTGATGTTAACTCCCAAACCGCTGCGCAGAAGTCAACCAAATTTCACCCAATAGTGTATTGTATCACAATCTAGTAGTTACATTTGAACATTTTGTTCTAGGACATTTTGTTTGAGCGCAATCATCAAACTTAATTAAAAAAGTCATTTAAGCCTTTTCACAGTGAGATCTATGCGATATGGCCGAGAAATGTAATTTTGATGTTAACTCCCAAACCGCTGCGCAGAAGTCAACCAAACTTCACCCATTAGTGTATTTTATCACAATCTAGTAGTTACATGTGGAAATTTGGTTCTAGGACATTTGATTTGAGCGCAATCCTCAAACTTAGGTCAAAAAAGCCATTTAAGCCTTTTCACAGTGAGATCTATGCGATATGGCCGAGAAATGTAATTTTGATGTTAACTCCCAAACCGCTGCGCAGAAGTCAACCAAACTTCACCGAATAGTGTATTGTATCACAATCTAGTAGTTACATTTAAAAATTTTGTTCTAGGACATTTTGTTTGAACGCAATCATCAAACTTAATTAAAAAAGTCATTTAAGCCTTTTCACAGTGAGATCTATGCGATATGGCCGAGAAATGTAATTTTGATGTTAACTCCCAAACCGCTGCGCAGAAGTCAACCAAACTTCACCCAATAGTGTATTGTATCACAATCTAGTAGTTACATTTGAAAATTTTGTTCTAGGAAATTTTGTTTGAGCGCAATCATCAAACTTAATTAAAAAAGTCATTTAAGCCTTTTCACAGTGAGATCTATGCGATATGGCCGAGAAATGTAATTTTGATGTTAACTCCCAAACCGCTGCGCAGAAGTCAACCAAACTTCACCCATTAGTGTATTTTATCACAATCTAGTAGTTACATGTGGAAATTTGGTTCTAGGACATTTGATTTGAGCGCAATCCTCAAACTTAGGTCAAAAAAGCCATTTAAGCCTTTTCACAGTGAGATCTATGCGATATGGCCGAGAAATGTAATTTTGATGTTCACTCCCAAACCGCTGCGCAGAAGTCAACCAAACTTCACCCAATAGTGTATTGTATCACAATCTAGTAGTTACATTTGAAAATTTTGTTCTAGGAAATTTTGTTTGAGCGCAATCATCAAACTTAATTAAAAAAGTCATTTAAGCCTTTTCACAGTGAGATCTATGCGATATGGCCGAGAAATGTAATTTTGATGTTAACTCCCAAACCGCTGCGCAGAAGTCAACCAAACTTCACCCATTAGTGTATTTTATCACAATCTAGTAGTTACATGTGGAAATTTGGTTCTAGGACATTTGATTTGAGCGCAATCCTCAAACTTAGGTCAAAAAAGCCATTTAAGCCTTTTCACAGTGAGATCTATGCGATATGGCCGAGAAATGTAATTTTGATGTTAACTCCCAAACCGCTGCGCAGAAGTCAACCAAACTTCACCCAATAGTGTATTGTATCACATTCTAGTAGTTACATTTGAAAATTTCGTTCTAGGACATTTGGTTTGAGCGCAATCCTCAAACTTAGGTCAAAAAAGCCATTTAAGCCTTTTCACAGTGAGATCTATGCGATATGGCCGAGAAATGTAATTTTGATGTTAACTCCCAAACCGCTGCGCAGAAGTCAACCAAACTTCACCCAATAGTGTATTGTATCACATTCTAGTAGTTACATTTGAAAATTTCGTTCTAGTACATTTGGTTTGAGCGCAATCCTCAAACTTAGGTAAAAAAAGCCATTTAAGCCTTTTCACAGTGAGATCTATGCGATATGGCCGAGAAATGTAATTTTGATGTTAACTCTCAAACCGCTGCGCAGAAGTCAACCAAACTTCACCCAATAGTGTATTTTATCACAATCTAGTAGTTACATGTGGAAATTTGGTTCTAGGACATTTGATTTGAGCGCAATCCTCAAACTTAGGTCAAAAAAGCCATTTAAGCCTTTTCACAGTGAGATCTATGCGATATGGCCGAGAAATGTAATTTTGATGTTAACTCCCAAACCGCTGCGCAGAAGTCAACCAAACTTCACCCAATAGTGTATTGTATCACATTTTAGTAGTTACATTTGAAAATTTCGTTCTAGGACATTTGGTTTGAGCGCAATCCTCAAACTTAGGTCAAAAAAGCCATTTAAGCCTTTTCACAGTGAGATCTATGCGATATGGCCGAGAAATGTAATTTTGATGTTAACTCCCAAACCGCTGCGCAGAAGTCAACCAAACTTCACCCAATAGTGTATTGTATCACAATCTAGTAGTTACATTTGAAAATTTTGTTCTAGGACATTTTGTTTGAACGCAATCATCAAACTTAATTAAAAAAGTCATTTAAGCCTTTTCACAGTGAGATCTATGCGATATGGCCGAGAAATGTAATTTTGTTGTTAACTCCCAAACCGCTGCGCAGAAGTCAACCAAACTTCACCCAATAGTGTATTGTATCACAATCTAGTAGTTACATTTGAAAATTTTGTTCTAGGACATTTTGTTTGAGCGCAATCCTCAAACTTAGGTCAAAAAAGCCATTTAAGCCTTTTCACAGTGAGATCTATGCGATATGGCCGAGAAATGTAATTTTGATGTTAACTCCCAAACCGCTGCGCAGAAGTCAACCAAACTTCACCCAATAGTGTATTGTATCACAATCTAGTAGTTACATTTGAAAATTTTGTTCTAGGACATTTTGTTTGAACGCAATCATCAAACTTAATTAAAAAAGTCATTTAAGCCTTTTCACAGTGAGATCTATGCGATATGGCCGAGAAATGTAATTTTGATGTTAACTCCCAAACCGCTGCGCAGAAGTCAACCAAACTTCACCCAATAGTGTATTGTATCACAATCTAGTAGTTACATTTGAAAATTTTGTTCTAGGAAATTTTGTTTGAGCGCAATCATCAAACTTAATTAAAAAAGTCATTTAAGCCTTTTCACAGTGAGATCTATGCGATATGGCCGAGAAATGTAATTTTGATGTTAACTCCCAAACCGCTGCGCAGAAGTCAACCAAACTTCACCCATTAGTGTATTGTATCATAATCTAGTAATTACATGTGGAAATTTGGTTCTAGGACATTTGATTTGAGCGCAATCCTCAAACTTAGGTCAAAAAAGCCATTTAAGCCTTTTCACAGTGAGATCTATGCGATATGGCCGAGAAATGTAATTTTGATGTTAACTCCCAAACCGCTGCGCAGAAGTCAACCAAACTTCACCCAATAGTGTATTGTATCACAATCTAGTAGTTACATTTAAAAATTTTGTTCTAGGACATTTTGTTTGAACGCAATCATCAAACTTAATTAAAAAAGTCATTTAAGCCTTTTCACAGTGAGATCTATACGATATGGCCGAGAAATGTAATTTTGATGTTAACTCCCAAACCGCTGCGCAGAAGTCAACCAAACTTCACCCAATAGTGTATTGTATCACAATCTAGTAGTTACATTTGAAAATTTTGTTCTAGGACATTTTGTTTGAGCGCAATCCTCAAACTTAGGTCAAAAAAGCCATTTAAGCCTTTTCACAGTGAGATCTATGCGATATGGCCGAGAAATGTAATTTTGATGTTAACTCCCAAACCGCTGCGCAGAAGTCAACCAAACTTCACCCAATAGTGTATTGTATCACAATCTAGTAGTTACATTTGAAAATTTTGTTCTAGGAAATTTTGTTTGAGCGCAATCATCAAACTTAATTAAAAAAGTCATTTAAGCCTTTTCACAGTGAGATCTATGCGATATGGCCGAGAAATGTAATTTTGATGTTAACTCCCAAACCGCTGCGCAGAAGTCAACCAAACTTCACCCATTAGTGTATTGTATCATAATCTAGTAATTACATGTGGAAATTTGGTTCTAGAACATTTGATTTGAGCGCAATCCTCAAACTTAGGTCAAAAAAGCCATTTAAGCCTTTTCACAGTGAGATCTATGCGATATGGCCGAGAAATGTAATTTTGATGTTAACTCCCAAACCGCTGCGCAGAAGTCAACCAAACTTCACCCAATAGTGTATTGTATCACAATCTAGTAGTTACATTTAAAAATTTTGTTCTAGGACATTTTGTTTGAACGCAATCATCAAACTTAATTAAAAAAGTCATTTAAGCCTTTTCACAGTGAGATCTATGCGATATGGCCGAGAAATGTAATTTTGATGTTAACTCCCAAACCGCTGCGCAGAAGTCAACCAAACTTCACCCATTAGTGTATTGTATCACAATCTAGTAGTTACATGTGGAAATTTGGTTATAGGACATTTGATTTGAGCGCAATCCTCAAACTTAGGTCAAAAAAGCCATTTAAGCCTTTTCACAGTGAGATCTATGCGATATGGCCGAGAAATGTAATTTTGATGTTAACTCCCAAACCGCTGCGCAGAAGTCAACCAAACTTCACCCAATAGTGTATTGTATCACAATCTAGTAGTTACATTTGAAAATTTTGTTCTAGGAAATTTTGTTTGAGCGCAATCATCAAACTTAATTAAAAAAGTCATTTAAGCCTTTTCACAGTGAGATCTATGCGATATGGCCGAGAAATGTAATTTTGATGTTAACTCCCAAACCGCTGCGCAGAAGTCAACCAAACTTCACCCATTAGTGTATTTTATCACAATCTAGTAGTTACATGTGGAAATTTGGTTCTAGGACATTTGATTTGAGCGCAATCCTCAAACTTAGGTAAAAAAAGCCATTTAAGCCTTTTCACAGTGAGATCTATGCGATATGGCCGAGAAATGTAATTTTGATGTTCACTCCCAAACCGCTGCGCAGAAGTCAACCAAACTTCACCCAATAGTGTATTGTATCACATTCTAGTAGTTACATTTGAAAATTTCGTTCTAGGACATTTGGTTTGAGCGCAATCCTCAAACTTAGGTCAAAAAAGCCATTTAAGCCTTTTCACAGTGAGATCTATGCGATATGGCCGAGAAATGTAATTTTGATGTTAACTCCCAAACCGCTGCGCAGAAGTCAACCAAACTTCACCCAATAGTGTATTGTATCACAATCTAGTAGTTACATTTGAAAATTTTGTTCTAGGAAATTTTGTTTGAGCGCAATCATCAAACTTAATTAAAAAAGTCATTTAAGCCTTTTCACAGTGAGATCTATGCGATATGGCCGAGAAATGTAATTTTGATGTTAACTCCCAAACCGCTGCGCAGAAGTCAACCAAACTTCACCCATTAGTGTATTTTATCACAATCTAGTAGTTACATGTGGAAATTTGGTTCTAGGACATTTGATTTGAGCGCAATCCTCAAACTTAGGTCAAAAAAGCCATTTAAGCCTTTTCACAGTGAGATCTATGCGATATGGCCGAGAAATGTAATTTTGATGTTAACTCCCAAACCGCTGCGCAGAAGTCAACCAAACTTCACCCAATAGTGTATTGTATCACATTCTAGTAGTTACATTTGAAAATTTCGTTCTAGGACATTTGGTTTGAGCGCAATCCTCAAACTTAGGTCAAAAAAGCCATTTAAGCCTTTTCACAGTGAGATCTATGCGATATGGCCGAGAAATGTAATTTTGATGTTAACTCCCAAACCGCTGCGCAGAAGTCAACCAAACTTCACCCAATAGTGTATTGTATCACAATCTAGTAGTTACATTTGAAAATTTTGTTCTAGGACATTTTGTTTGAACGCAATCATCAAACTTAATTAAAAAAGTCATTTAAGCCTTTTCACAGTGAGATCTATGCGATATGGCCGAGAAATGTAATTTTGATGTTAACTCCCAAACCGCTGCGCAGAAGTCAACCAAACTTCACCCAATAGTGTATTGTATCACAATCTAGTAGTTACATTTGAAAATTTTGTTCTAGGACATTTTGTTTGAACGCAATCATCAAACTTAATTAAAAAAGTCATTTAAGCCTTTTCACAGTGAGATCTATGCGATATGGCCGAGAAATGTAATTTTGATGTTAACTCCCAAACCGCTGCGCAGAAGTCAACCAAACTTCACCCAATAGTGTATTGTATCACAATCTAGTAGTTACATTTGTAAATTTTGTTCTAGGACATTTTGTTTGAGCGCAATCCTCAAACTTAGGTCAAAAAAGCCATTTAAGCCTTTTCACAGTGAGATCTATGCGATATGGCCGAGAAATGTAATTTTGATGTTAACTCCCAAACCGCTGCGCAGAAGTCAACCAAACTTCACCCAATAGTGTATTGTATCACAATCTAGTAGTTACATTTGAAAATTTTGTTCTAGGAAATTTTGTTTGAGCGCAATCATCAAACTTAATTAAAAAAGTCATTTAAGCCTTTTCACAGTGAGATCTATGCGATATGGCCGAGAAATGTAATTTTGATGTTAACTCCCAAACCGCTGCGCAGAAGTCAACCAAACTTCACCCATTAGTGTATTGTATCATAATCTAGTAATTACATGTGGAAATTTGGTTCTAGGACATTTGATTTGAGCGCAATCCTCAAACTTTGGTCAAAAAAGCCATTTAAGCCTTTTCACAGTGAGATCTATGCGATATGGCCGAGAAATGTAATTTTGATGTTAACTCCCAAACCGCTGCGCAGAAGTCAACCAAACTTCACCCAATAGTGTATTGTATCACAATCTAGTAGTTACATTTAAAAATTTTGTTCTAGGACATTTTGTTTGAACGCAATCATCAAACTTAATTAAAAAAGTCATTTAAGCCTTTTCACAGTGAGATCTATGCGATATGGCCGAGAAATGTAATTTTGATGTTAACTCCCAAACCGCTGCGCAGAAGTCAACCAAACTTCACCCATTAGTGTATTGTATCACAATCTAGTAGTTACATGTGGAAATTTGGTTATAGGACATTTGATTTGAGCGCAATCCTCAAACTTAGGTCAAAAAAGCCATTTAAGCCTTTTCACAGTGAGATCTATGCGATATGGCCGAGAAATGTAATTTTGATGTTAACTCCCAAACCGCTGCGCAGAAGTCAACCAAACTTCACCCAATAGTGTATTGTATCACAATCTAGTAGTTACATTTGAAAATTTTGTTCTAGGAAATTTTGTTTGAGCGCAATCATCAAACTTAATTAAAAAAGTCATTTAAGCCTTTTCACAGTGAGATCTATGCGATATGGCCGAGAAATGTAATTTTGATGTTAACTCCCAAACCGCTGCGCAGAAGTCAACCAAACTTCACCCATTAGTGTATTTTATCACAATCTAGTAGTTACATGTGGAAATTTGGTTCTAGGACATTTGATTTGAGCGCAATCCTCAAACTTAGGTCAAAAAAGCCATTTAAGCCTTTTCACAGTGAGATCTATGCGATATGGCCGAGAAATGTAATTTTGATGTTCACTCCCAAACCGCTGCGCAGAAGTCAACCAAACTTCACCCAATAGTGTATTGTATCACATTCTAGTAGTTACATTTGAAAATTTCGTTCTAGGACATTTGGTTTGAGCGCAATCCTCAAACTTAGGTCAAAAAAGCCATTTAAGCCTTTTCACAGTGAGATCTATGCGATATGGCCGAGAAATGTAATTTTGATGTTAACTCCCAAACCGCTGCGCAGAAGTCAACCAAACTTCACCCAATAGTGTATTGTATCACAATCTAGTAGTTACATTTGAAAATTTTGTTCTAGGACATTTTGTTTGAACGCAATCATCAAACTTAATTAAAAAAGTCATTTAAGCCTTTTCACAGTGAGATCTATGCGATATGGCCGAGAAATGTAATTTTGATGTTAACTCCCAAACCGCTGCGCAGAAGTCAACCAAACTTCACCCAATAGTGTATTGTATCACAATCTAGTAGTTACATTTGAAAATTTTGTTCTAGGACATTTTGTTTGAACGCAATCATCAAACTTAATTAAAAAAGTCATTTAAGCCTTTTCACAGTGAGATCTATGCGATATGGCCGAGAAATGTAATTTTGATGTTAACTCCCAAACCGCTGCGCAGAAGTCAACCAAACTTCACCCAATAGTGTATTGTATCACAATCTAGTAGTTACATTTGTAAATTTTGTTCTAGGACATTTTGTTTGAGCGCAATCCTCAAACTTAGGTCAAAAAAGCCATTTAAGCCTTTTCACAGTGAGATCTATGCGATATGGCCGAGAAATGTAATTTTGATGTTAACTCCCAAACCGCTGCGCAGAAGTCAACCAAACTTCACCCAATAGTGTATTGTATCACAATCTAGTAGTTACATTTGAAAATTTTGTTCTAGGAAATTTTGTTTGAGCGCAATCATCAAACTTAATTAAAAAAGTCATTTAAGCCTTTTCACAGTGAGATCTATGCGATATGGCCGAGAAATGTAATTTTGATGTTAACTCCCAAACCGCTGCGCAGAAGTCAACCAAACTTCACCCATTAGTGTATTGTATCATAATCTAGTAATTACATGTGGAAATTTGGTTCTAGGACATTTGATTTGAGCGCAATCCTCAAACTTTGGTCAAAAAAGCCATTTAAGCCTTTTCACAGTGAGATCTATGCGATATGGCCGAGAAATGTAATTTTGATGTTAACTCCCAAACCGCTGCGCAGAAGTCAACCAAACTTCACCCAATAGTGTATTGTATCACAATCTAGTAGTTACATTTAAAAATTTTGTTCTAGGACATTTTGTTTGAACGCAATCATCAAACTTAATTAAAAAAGTCATTTAAGCCTTTTCACAGTGAGATCTATGCGATATGGCCGAGAAATGTAATTTTGATGTTAACTCCCAAACCGCTGCGCAGAAGTCAACCAAACTTCACCCATTAGTGTATTGTATCACAATCTAGTAGTTACATGTGGAAATTTGGTTATAGGACATTTGATTTGAGCGCAATCCTCAAACTTAGGTCAAAAAAGCCATTTAAGCCTTTTCACAGTGAGATCTATGCGATATGGCCGAGAAATGTAATTTTGATGTTAACTCCCAAACCGCTGCGCAGAAGTCAACCAAACTTCACCCAATAGTGTATTGTATCACAATCTAGTAGTTACATTTGAAAATTTTGTTCTAGGAAATTTTGTTTGAGCGCAATCATCAAACTTAATTAAAAAAGTCATTTAAGCCTTTTCACAGTGAGATCTATGCGATATGGCCGAGAAATGTAATTTTGATGTTAACTCCCAAACCGCTGCGCAGAAGTCAACCAAACTTCACCCATTAGTGTATTTTATCACAATCTAGTAGTTACATGTGGAAATTTGGTTCTAGGACATTTGATTTGAGCGCAATCCTCAAACTTAGGTCAAAAAAGCCATTTAAGCCTTTTCACAGTGAGATCTATGCGATATGGCCGAGAAATGTAATTTTGATGTTCACTCCCAAACCGCTGCGCAGAAGTCAACCAAACTTCACCCAATAGTGTATTGTATCACATTCTAGTAGTTACATTTGAAAATTTCGTTCTAGGACATTTGGTTTGAGCGCAATCCTCAAACTTAGGTCAAAAAAGCCATTTAAGCCTTTTCACAGTGAGATCTATGCGATATGGCCGAGAAATGTAATTTTGATGTTAACTCCCAAACCGCTGCGCAGAAGTCAACCAAACTTCACCCAATAGTGTATTGTATCACAATCTAGTAGTTACATTTGTAAATTTTGTTCTAGGACATTTTGTTTGAGCGCAATCCTCAAACTTAGGTCAAAAAAGCCATTTAAGCCTTTTCACAGTGAGATCTATGCGATATGGCCGAGAAATGTAATTTTGATGTTAACTCCCAAACCGCTGCGCAGAAGTCAACCAAACTTCACCCAATAGTGTATTGTATCACAATCTAGTAGTTACATTTGAAAATTTTGTTCTAGGAAATTTTGTTTGAGCGCAATCATCAAACTTAATTAAAAAAGTCATTTAAGCCTTTTCACAGTGAGATCTATGCGATATGGCCGAGAAATGTAATTTTGATGTTAACTCCCAAACCGCTGCGCAGAAGTCAACCAAACTTCACCCATTAGTGTATTGTATCATAATCTAGTAATTACATGTGGAAATTTGGTTCTAGGACATTTGATTTGAGCGCAATCCTCAAACTTTGGTCAAAAAAGCCATTTAAGCCTTTTCACAGTGAGATCTATGCGATATGGCCGAGAAATGTAATTTTGATGTTAACTCCCAAACCGCTGCGCAGAAGTCAACCAAACTTCACCCAATAGTGTATTGTATCACAATCTAGTAGTTACATTTAAAAATTTTGTTCTAGGACATTTTGTTTGAACGCAATCATCAAACTTAATTAAAAAAGTCATTTAAGCCTTTTCACAGTGAGATCTATGCGATATGGCCGAGAAATGTAATTTTGATGTTAACTCCCAAACCGCTGCGCAGAAGTCAACCAAACTTCACCCATTAGTGTATTGTATCACAATCTAGTAGTTACATGTGGAAATTTGGTTATAGGACATTTGATTTGAGCGCAATCCTCAAACTTAGGTCAAAAAAGCCATTTAAGCCTTTTCACAGTGAGATCTATGCGATATGGCCGAGAAATGTAATTTTGATGTTAACTCCCAAACCGCTGCGCAGAAGTCAACCAAACTTCACCCAATAGTGTATTGTATCACAATCTAGTAGTTACATTTGAAAATTTTGTTCTAGGAAATTTTGTTTGAGCGCAATCATCAAACTTAATTAAAAAAGTCATTTAAGCCTTTTCACAGTGAGATCTATGCGATATGGCCGAGAAATGTAATTTTGATGTTAACTCCCAAACCGCTGCGCAGAAGTCAACCAAACTTCACCCATTAGTGTATTTTATCACAATCTAGTAGTTACATGTGGAAATTTGGTTCTAGGACATTTGATTTGAGCGCAATCCTCAAACTTAGGTCAAAAAAGCCATTTAAGCCTTTTCACAGTGAGATCTATGCGATATGGCCGAGAAATGTAATTTTGATGTTCACTCCCAAACCGCTGCGCAGAAGTCAACCAAACTTCACCCAATAGTGTATTGTATCACATTCTAGTAGTTACATTTGAAAATTTCGTTCTAGGACATTTGGTTTGAGCGCAATCCTCAAACTTAGGTCAAAAAAGCCATTTAAGCCTTTTCACAGTGAGATCTATGCGATATGGCCGAGAAATGTAATTTTGATGTTAACTCCCAAACCGCTGCGCAGAAGTCAACCAAACTTCACCCAATAGTGTATTGTATCACAATCTAGTAGTTACATTTGAAAATTTTGTTCTAGGACATTTTGTTTGAACGCAATCATCAAACTTAATTAAAAAAGTCATTTAAGCCTTTTCACAGTGAGATCTATGCGATATGGCCGAGAAATGTAATTTTGATGTTAACTCCCAAACCGCTGCGCAGAAGTCAACCAAACTTCACCCAATAGTGTATTGTATCACAATCTAGTAGTTACATTTGAAAATTTTGTTCTAGGACATTTTGTTTGAACGCAATCATCAAACTTAATTAAAAAAGTCATTTAAGCCTTTTCACAGTGAGATCTATGCGATATGGCCGAGAAATGTAATTTTGATGTTAACTCCCAAACCGCTGCGCAGAAGTCAACCAAACTTCACCCAATAGTGTATTGTATCACAATCTAGTAGTTACATTTGTAAATTTTGTTCTAGGACATTTTGTTTGAGCGCAATCCTCAAACTTAGGTCAAAAAAGCCATTTAAGCCTTTTCACAGTGAGATCTATGCGATATGGCCGAGAAATGTAATTTTGATGTTAACTCCCAAACCGCTGCGCAGAAGTCAACCAAACTTCACCCAATAGTGTATTGTATCACAATCTAGTAGTTACATTTGAAAATTTTGTTCTAGGAAATTTTGTTTGAGCGCAATCATCAAACTTAATTAAAAAAGTCATTTAAGCCTTTTCACAGTGAGATCTATGCGATATGGCCGAGAAATGTAATTTTGATGTTAACTCCCAAACCGCTGCGCAGAAGTCAACCAAACTTCACCCATTAGTGTATTGTATCATAATCTAGTAATTACATGTGGAAATTTGGTTCTAGGACATTTGATTTGAGCGCAATCCTCAAACTTTGGTCAAAAAAGCCATTTAAGCCTTTTCACAGTGAGATCTATGCGATATGGCCGAGAAATGTAATTTTGATGTTAACTCCCAAACCGCTGCGCAGAAGTCAACCAAACTTCACCCAATAGTGTATTGTATCACAATCTAGTAGTTACATTTAAAAATTTTGTTCTAGGACATTTTGTTTGAACGCAATCATCAAACTTAATTAAAAAAGTCATTTAAGCCTTTTCACAGTGAGATCTATGCGATATGGCCGAGAAATGTAATTTTGATGTTAACTCCCAAACCGCTGCGCAGAAGTCAACCAAACTTCACCCATTAGTGTATTGTATCACAATCTAGTAGTTACATGTGGAAATTTGGTTATAGGACATTTGATTTGAGCGCAATCCTCAAACTTAGGTCAAAAAAGCCATTTAAGCCTTTTCACAGTGAGATCTATGCGATATGGCCGAGAAATGTAATTTTGATGTTAACTCCCAAACCGCTGCGCAGAAGTCAACCAAACTTCACCCAATAGTGTATTGTATCACAATCTAGTAGTTACATTTGAAAATTTTGTTCTAGGAAATTTTGTTTGAGCGCAATCATCAAACTTAATTAAAAAAGTCATTTAAGCCTTTTCACAGTGAGATCTATGCGATATGGCCGAGAAATGTAATTTTGATGTTAACTCCCAAACCGCTGCGCAGAAGTCAACCAAACTTCACCCATTAGTGTATTTTATCACAATCTAGTAGTTACATGTGGAAATTTGGTTCTAGGACATTTGATTTGAGCGCAATCCTCAAACTTAGGTCAAAAAAGCCATTTAAGCCTTTTCACAGTGAGATCTATGCGATATGGCCGAGAAATGTAATTTTGATGTTCACTCCCAAACCGCTGCGCAGAAGTCAACCAAACTTCACCCAATAGTGTATTGTATCACATTCTAGTAGTTACATTTGAAAATTTCGTTCTAGGACATTTGGTTTGAGCGCAATCCTCAAACTTAGGTCAAAAAAGCCATTTAAGCCTTTTCACAGTGAGATCTATGCGATATGGCCGAGAAATGTAATTTTGATGTTAACTCCCAAACCGCTGCGCAGAAGTCAACCAAACTTCACCCAATAGTGTATTGTATCACAATCTAGTAGTTACATTTGAAAATTTTGTTCTAGGACATTTGGTTTGAGCGCAATCCTCAAACTTAGGTCAAAAAAGCCATTTAAGCCTTTTCACAGTGAGATCTATGCGATATGGCCGAGAAATGTAATTTTGATGTTAACTCCCAAACCGCTGCGCAGAAGTCAACCAAACTTCACCCAATAGTGTATTGTATCACAATCTAGTAGTTACATTTGAAAATTTTGTTCTAGGAAATTTTGTTTGAGCGCAATCATCAAACTTAATTAAAAAAGTCATTTAAGCCTTTTCACAGTGAGATCTATGCGATATGGCCGAGAAATGTAATTTTGATGTTAACTCCCAAACCGCTGCGCAGAAGTCAACCAAACTTCACCCATTAGTGTATTGTATCATAATCTAGTAATTACATGTGGAAATTTGGTTCTAGGACATTTGATTTGAGCGCAATCCTCAAACTTAGGTCAAAAAAGCCATTTAAGCCTTTTCACAGTGAGATCTATGCGATATGGCCGAGAAATGTAATTTTGATGTTAACTCCCAAACCGCTGCGCAGAAGTCAACCAAACTTCACCCAATAGTGTATTGTATCACAATCTAGTAGTTACATTTAAAAATTTTGTTCTAGGACATTTTGTTTGAACGCAATCATCAAACTTAATTAAAAAAGTCATTTAAGCCTTTTCACAGTGAGATCTATGCGATATGGCCGAGAAATGTAATTTTGATGTTAACTCCCAAACCGCTGCGCAGAAGTCAACCAAACTTCACCCATTAGTGTATTGTATCACAATCTAGTAGTTACATGTGGAAATTTGGTTATAGGACATTTGATTTGAGCACAATCCTCAAACTTAGGTCAAAAAAGCCATTTAAGCCTTTTCACAGTGAGATCTATGCGATATGGCCGAGAAATGTAATTTTGATGTTAACTCCCAAACCGCTGCGCAGAAGTCAACCAAACTTCACCCAATAGTGTATTGTATCACAATCTAGTAGTTACATTTGAAAATTTTGTTCTAGGAAATTTTGTTTGAGCGCAATCATCAAACTTAATTAAAAAAGTCATTTAAGCCTTTTCACAGTGAGATCTATGCGATATGGCCGAGAAATGTAATTTTGATGTTAACTCCCAAACCGCTGCGCAGAAGTCAACCAAACTTCACCCATTAGTGTATTTTATCACAATCTAGTAGTTACATGTGGAAATTTGGTTCTAGGACATTTGATTTGAGCGCAATCCTCAAACTTAGGTCAAAAAAGCCATTTAAGCCTTTTCACAGTGAGATCTATGCGATATGGCCGAGAAATGTAATT
Source organism: Corythoichthys intestinalis (assembly GCF_030265065.1). Classification (NCBI taxonomy): domain Eukaryota; kingdom Metazoa; phylum Chordata; class Actinopteri; order Syngnathiformes; family Syngnathidae; genus Corythoichthys; species Corythoichthys intestinalis. The sequence continues at coordinate 63,572,368 of NC_080399.1, read as the reverse complement.
TTGATGTTCACTCCCAAACCGCTGCGCAGAAGTCAACCAAACTTCACCCAATAGTGTATTGTATCACATTCTAGTAGTTACATTTGAAAATTTCGTTCTAGGACATTTGGTTTGAGCGCAATCCTCAAACTTAGGTCAAAAAAGCCATTTAAGCCTTTTCACAGTGAGATCTATGCGATATGGCCGAGAAATGTAATTTTGATGTTAACTCCCAAACCGCTGCGCAGAAGTCAACCAAACTTCACCCAATAGTGTATTGTATCACAATCTAGTAGTTACATTTGAAAATTTTGTTCTAGGACATTTTGTTTGAGCGCAATCCTCAAACTTAGGTCAAAAAAGCCATTTAAGCCTTTTCACAGTGAGATCTATGCGATATGGCCGAGAAATGTAATTTTGATGTTAACTCCCAAACCGCTGCGCAGAAGTCAACCAAACTTCACCCAATAGTGTATTGTATCACAATCTAGTAGTTACATTTGAAAATTTTGTTCTAGGAAATTTTGTTTGAGCGCAATCATCAAACTTAATTAAAAAAGTCATTTAAGCCTTTTCACAGTGAGATCTATGCGATATGGCCGAGAAATGTAATTTTGATGTTAACTCCCAAACCGCTGCGCAGAAGTCAACCAAACTTCACCCATTAGTGTATTGTATCATAATCTAGTAATTACATGTGGAAATTTGGTTCTAGGACATTTGATTTGAGCGCAATCCTCAAACTTAGGTCAAAAAAGCCATTTAAGCCTTTTCACAGTGAGATCTATGCGATATGGCCGAGAAATGTAATTTTGATGTTAACTCCCAAACCGCTGCGCAGAAGTCAACCAAACTTCACCCAATAGTGTATTGTATCACAATCTAGTAGTTACATTTAAAAATTTTGTTCTAGGACATTTTGTTTGAACGCAATCATCAAACTTAATTAAAAAAGTCATTTAAGCCTTTTCACAGTGAGATCTATGCGATATGGCCGAGAAATGTAATTTTGATGTTAACTCCCAAACCGCTGCGCAGAAGTCAACCAAACTTCACCCAATAGTGTATTGTATCACAATCTAGTAGTTACATTTGAAAATTTTGTTCTAGGACATTTTGTTTGAGCGCAATCCTCAAACTTAGGTCAAAAAAGCCATTTAAGCCTTTTCACAGTGAGATCTATGCGATATGGCCGAGAAATGTAATTTTGATGTTAACTCCCAAACCGCTGCGCAGAAGTCAACCAAACTTCACCCAATAGTGTATTGTATCACAATCTAGTAGTTACATTTGAAAATTTTGTTCTAGGAAATTTTGTTTGAGCGCAATCATCAAACTTAATTAAAAAAGTCATTTAAGCCTTTTCACAGTGAGATCTATGCGATATGGCCGAGAAATGTAATTTTGATGTTAACTCCCAAACCGCTGCGCAGAAGTCAACCAAACTTCACCCATTAGTGTATTGTATCATAATCTAGTAATTACATGTGGAAATTTGGTTCTAGGACATTTGATTTGAGCGCAATCCTCAAACTTAGGTCAAAAAAGCCATTTAAGCCTTTTCACAGTGAGATCTATGCGATATGGCCGAGAAATGTAATTTTGATGTTAACTCCCAAACCGCTGCGCAGAAGTCAACCAAACTTCACCCAATAGTGTATTGTATCACAATCTAGTAGTTACATTTAAAAATTTTGTTCTAGGACATTTTGTTTGAACGCAATCATCAAACTTAATTAAAAAAGTCATTTAAGCCTTTTCACAGTGAGATCTATGCGATATGGCCGAGAAATGTAATTTTGATGTTAACTCCCAAACCGCTGCGCAGAAGTCAACCAAACTTCACCCATTAGTGTATTGTATCACAATCTAGTAGTTACATGTGGAAATTTGGTTATAGGACATTTGATTTGAGCGCAATCCTCAAACTTAGGTCAAAAAAGCCATTTAAGCCTTTTCACAGTGAGATCTATGCGATATGGCCGAGAAATGTAATTTTGATGTTAACTCCCAAACCGCTGCGCAGAAGTCAACCAAACTTCACCCAATAGTGTATTGTATCACAATCTAGTAGTTACATTTGAAAATTTTGTTCTAGGAAATTTTGTTTGAGCGCAATCATCAAACTTAATTAAAAAAGTCATTTAAGCCTTTTCACAGTGAGATCTATGCGATATGGCCGAGAAATGTAATTTTGATGTTAACTCCCAAACCGCTGCGCAGAAGTCAACCAAACTTCACCCATTAGTGTATTTTATCACAATCTAGTAGTTACATGTGGAAATTTGGTTCTAGGACATTTGATTTGAGCGCAATCCTCAAACTTAGGTCAAAAAAGCCATTTAAGCCTTTTCACAGTGAGATCTATGCGATATGGCCGAGAAATGTAATTTTGATGTTCACTCCCAAACCGCTGCGCAGAAGTCAACCAAACTTCACCCAATAGTGTATTGTATCACATTCTAGTAGTTACATTTGAAAATTTCGTTCTAGGATATTTGGTTTGAGCGCAATCCTCAAACTTAGGTCAAAAAAGCCATTTAAGCCTTTTCACAGTGAGATCTATGCGATATGGCCGAGAAATGTAATTTTGATGTTAACTCCCAAACCGCTGCGCAGAAGTCAACCAAACTTCACCCAATAGTGTATTGTATCACAATCTAGTAGTTACATTTGAAAATTTTGTTCTAGGAAATTTTGTTTGAGCGCAATCATCAAACTTAATTAAAAAAGTCATTTAAGCCTTTTCACAGTGAGATCTATGCGATATGGCCGAGAAATGTAATTTTGATGTTAACTCCCAAACCGCTGCGCAGAAGTCAACCAAACTTCACCCATTAGTGTATTTTATCACAATCTAGTAGTTACATGTGGAAATTTGGTTCTAGGACATTTGATTTGAGCGCAATCCTCAAACTTAGGTCAAAAAAGCCATTTAAGCCTTTTCACAGTGAGATCTATGCGATATGGCCGAGAAATGTAATTTTGATGTTAACTCCCAAACCGCTGCGCAGAAGTCAACCAAACTTCACCCAATAGTGTATTGTATCACATTCTAGTAGTTACATTTTAAAATTTCGTTCTAGGACATTTGGTTTGAGCGCAATCCTCAAACTTAGGTCAAAAAAGCCATTTAAGCCTTTTCACAGTGAGATCTATGCGATATGGCCGAGAAATGTAATTTTGATGTTAACTCCCAAACCGCTGCGCAGAAGTCAACCAAACTTCACCCAATAGTGTATTGTATCACAATCTAGTAGTTACATTTAAAAATTTGGTTATAGGACATTTGATTTGAGCGCAATCCTCAAACTTAGGTCAAAAAAGCCATTTAAGCCTTTTCAAAGTGAGATCTATGCGATATGGCCGAGAAATGTAAATTTGATGTTAACTCCCAAACCGCTGCGCAGAAGTCAACCAAACTTCACCCAATAGTGTATTGTATCACAATCTAGTAGTTACATTTGAAAATTTTGTTCTAGGAAATTTTGTTTGAGCGCAATCATCAAACTTAATTAAAAAAGTCATTTAAGCCTTTTCACAGTGAGATCTATGCGATATGGCCAAGAAATGTAATTTTGATGTTAACTCCCAAACCGCTGCGCAGAAGTCAACCAAACTTCACCCATTAGTGTATTTTATCACAATCTAGTAGTTACATGTGGAAATTTGGTTCTAGGACATTTGATTTGAGCGCAATCCTCAAACTTAGGTAAAAAAAGCCATTTAAGCCTTTTCACAGTGAGATCTATGCGATATGGCCGAGAAATGTAATTTTGATGTTCACTCCCAAACCGCTGCGCAGAAGTCAACCAAACTTCACCCAATAGTGTATTGTATCACATTCTAGTAGTTACATTTGAAAATTTCGTTCTAGGACATTTGGTTTGAGCGCAATCCTCAAACTTAGGTCAAAAAAGCCATTTAAGCCTTTTCACAGTGAGATCTATGCGATATGGCCGAGAAATGTAATTTTGATGTTAACTCCCAAACCGCTGCGCAGAAGTCAACCAAACTTCACCCAATAGTGTATTGTATCACAATCTAGTAGTTACATTTGAAAATTTTGTTCTAGGAAATTTTGTTTGAGCGCAATCATCAAACTTAATTAAAAAAGTCATTTAAGCCTTTTCACAGTGAGATCTATGCGATATGGCCGAGAAATGTAATTTTGATGTTAACTCCCAAACCGCTGCGCAGAAGTCAACCAAACTTCACCCATTAGTGTATTTTATCACAATCTAGTAGTTACATGTGGAAATTTGGTTCTAGGACATTTGATTTGAGCGCAATCCTCAAACTTAGGTCAAAAAAGCCATTTAAGCCTTTTCACAGTGAGATCTATGCGATATGGCCGAGAAATGTAATTTTGATGTTAACTCCCAAACCGCTGCGCAGAAGTCAACCAAACTTCACCCAATAGTGTATTGTTACACATTCTAGTAGTTACATTTTAAAATTTCGTTCTAGGACATTTGGTTTGAGCGCAATCCTCAAACTTAGGTCAAAAAAGCCATTTAAGCCTTTTCACAGTGAGATCTATGCGATATGGCCGAGAAATGTAATTTTGATGTTAACTCCCAAACCGCTGCGCAGAAGTCAACCAAACTTCACCCAATAGTGTATTGTATCACAATCTAGTACTTACATTTGAAAATTTTGTTCTAGGACATTTTGTTTGAACGCAATCATCAAACTTAATTAAAAAAGTCATTTAAGCCTTTTCACAGTGAGATCTATGCGATATGGCCGAGAAATGTAAATTTGATGTTAACTCCCAAACCGCTGCGCAGAAGTCAACCAAACTTCACCCAATAGTGTATTGTATCACAATCTAGTAGTTACATTTGAAAATTTTGTTCTAGGACATTTTGTTTGAGCGCAATCCTCAAACTTAGGTCAAAAAAGCCATTTAAGCCTTTTCACAGTGAGATCTATGCGATATGGCCGAGAAATGTAATTTTGATGTTAACTCCCAAACCGCTGCGCAGAAGTCAACCAAACTTCACCCAATAGTGTATTGTATCACAATCTAGTAGTTACATTTGAAAATTTTGTTCTAGGACATTTTGTTTGAACGCAATCATCAAACTTAATTAAAAAAGTCATTTAAGCCTTTTCACAGTGAGATCTATGCGATATGGCCGAGAAATGTAATTTTGATGTTAACTCCCAAACCGCTGCGCAGAAGTCAACCAAACTTCACCCAATAGTGTATTGTATCACAATCTAGTAGTTACATTTGAAAATTTTGTTCTAGGAAATTTTGTTTGAGCGCAATCATCAAACTTAATTAAAAAAGTCATTTAAGCCTTTTCACAGTGAGATCTATGCGATATGGCCGAGAAATGTAATTTTGATGTTAACTCCCAAACCGCTGCGCAGAAGTCAACCAAACTTCACCCATTAGTGTATTTTATCACAATCTAGTAGTTACATGTGGAAATTTGGTTCTAGGACATTTGATTTGAGCGCAATCCTCAAACTTAGGTCAAAAAAGCCATTTAAGCCTTTTCACAGTGAGATCTATGCGATATGGCCGAGAAATGTAATTTTGATGTTAACTCCCAAACCGCTGCGCAGAAGTCAACCAAACTTCACCCAATAGTGTATTGTATCACATTCTAGTAGTTACATTTGAAAATTTCGTTCTAGGACATTTGGTTTGAGCGCAATCCTCAAACTTAGGTCAAAACAGCCATTTAAGCCTTTTCACAGTGAGATCTATGCGATATGGCCGAGAAATGTAATTTTGATGTTAACTCCCAAACCGCTGCGCAGAAGTCAACCAAACTTCACCCAATAGTGTATTGTATCACAATCTAGTAGTTACATTTGAAAATTTTGTTCTAGGACATTTTGTTTGAACGCAATCATCAAACTTAATTAAAAAAGTCATTTAAGCCTTTTCACAGTGAGATCTATGCGATATGGCCGAGAAATGTAATTTTGATGTTAACTCCCAAACCGCTGCGCAGAAGTCAACCAAACTTCACCCAATAGTGTATTGTATCACAATCTAGTAGTTACATTTGAAAATTTTGTTCTAGGACATTTTGTTTGAGCGCAATCCTCAAACTTAGGTCAAAAAAGCCATTTAAGCCTTTTCACAGTGAGATCTATGCGATATGGCCGAGAAATGTAATTTTGATGTTAACTCCCAAACCGCTGCGCAGAAGTCAACCAAACTTCACCCAATAGTGTATTGTATCACAATCTAGTAGTTACATTTGAAAATTTTGTTCTAGGACATTTTGTTTGAACGCAATCATCAAACTTAATTAAAAAAGTCATTTAAGCCTTTTCACAGTGAGATCTATGCGATATGGCCGAGAAATGTAATTTTGATGTTAACTCCCAAACCGCTGCGCAGAAGTCAACCAAACTTCACCCAATAGTGTATTGTATCACAATCTAGTAGTTACATTTGAAAATTTTGTTCTAGGAAATTTTGTTTGAGCGCAATCATCAAACTTAATTAAAAAAGTCATTTAAGCCTTTGCACAGTGAGATCTATGCGATATGGCCGAGAAATGTAATTTTGATGTTAACTCCCAAACCGCTGCGCAGAAGTCAACCAAACTTCACCCATTAGTGTATTTTATCACAATCTAGTAGTTACATGTGGAAATTTGGTTCTAGGACATTTGATTTGAGCGCAATCCTCAAACTTAGGTCAAAAAAGCCATTTAAGCCTTTTCACAGTGAGATCTATGCGATATGGCCGAGAAATGTAATTTTGATGTTAACTCCCAAACCGCTGCGCAGAAGTCAACCAAACTTCACCCAATAGTGTATTGTATCACATTCTAGTAGTTACATTTGAAAATTTCGTTCTAGGACATTTGGTTTGAGCGCAATCCTCAAACTTAGGTCAAAAAAGCCATTTAAGCCTTTTCACAGTGAGATCTATGCGATATGGCCGAGAAATGTAATTTTGATGTTAACTCCCAAACCGCTGCGCAGAAGTCAACCAAACTTCACCCAATAGTGTATTGTATCACAATCTAGTAGTTACATTTGAAAATTTTGTTCTAGGACATTTTGTTTGAACGCAATCATCAAACTTAATTAAAAAAGTCATTTAAGCCTTTTCACAGTGAGATCTATGCGATATGGCCGAGAAATGTAATTTTGATGTTAACTCCCAAACCGCTGCGCAGAAGTCAACCAAACTTCACCCAATAGTGTATTGTATCACAATCTAGTAGTTACATTTGAAAATTTTGTTCTAGGACATTTTGTTTGAGCGCAATCCTCAAACTTAGGTCAAAAAAGCCATTTAAGCCTTTTCACAGTGAGATCTATGCGATATGGCCGAGAAATGTAATTTTGATGTTAACTCCCAAACCGCTGCGCAGAAGTCAACCAAACTTCACCCAATAGTGTATTGTATCACAATCTAGTAGTTACATTTGAAAATTTTGTTCTAGGAAATTTTGTTTGAGCGCAATCATCAAACTTAATTAAAAAAGTCATTTAAGCCTTTTCACAGTGAGATCTATGCGATATGGCCGAGAAATGTAATTTTGATGTTAACTCCCAAACCGCTGCGCAGAAGTCAACCAAACTTCACCCATTAGTGTATTTTATCACAATCTAGTAGTTACATGTGGAAATTTGGTTCTAGGACATTTGATTTGAGCGCAATCCTCAAACTTAGGTCAAAAAAGCCATTTAAGCCTTTTCACAGTGAGATCTATGCGATATGGCCGAGAAATGTAATTTTGATGTTAACTCCCAAACCGCTGCGCAGAAGTCAACCAAACTTCACCCAATAGTGTATTGTATCACATTCTAGTAGTTACATTTGAAAATTTCGTTCTAGGACATTTGGTTTGAGCGCAATCCTCAAACTTAGGTCAAAAAAGCCATTTAAGCCTTTTCACAGTGAGATCTATGCGATATGGCCGAGAAATGTAATTTTGATGTTAACTCCCAAACCGCTGCGCAGAAGTCAACCAAACTTCACCCAATAGTGTATTGTATCACAATCTAGTAGTTTCATTTGAAAATTTTGTTCTAGGACATTTTGTTTGAACGCAATCATCAAACTTAATTAAAAAAGTCATTTAAGCCTTTTCACAGTGAGATCTATGCGATATGGCCGAGAAATGTAATTTTGATGTTAACTCCCAAACCGCTGCGCAGAAGTCAACCAAACTTCACCCAATAGTGTATTGTATCACAATCTAGTAGTTACATTTGAAAATTTTGTTCTAGGACATTTTGTTTGAACGCAATCATCAAACTTAATTAAAAAAGTCATTTAAGCCTTTTCACAGTGAGATCTATGCGATATGGCCGAGAAATGTAATTTTGATGTTAACTCCCAAACCGCTGCGCAGAAGTCAACCAAACTTCACCCAATAGTGTATTATATCACAATCTAGTAGTTACATTTGTAAATTTTGTTCTAGGACATTTTGTTTGAGCGCAATCCTCAAACTTAGGTCAAAAAAGCCATTTAAGCCTTTTCACAGTGAGATCTATGCGATATGGCCGAGAAATGTAATTTTGATGTTAACTCCCAAACCGCTGCGCAGAAGTCAACCAAACTTCACCCAATAGTGTATTGTATCACAATCTAGTAGTTACATTTGAAAATTTTGTTCTAGGAAATTTTGTTTGAGCGCAATCATCAAACTTAATTAAAAAAGTCATTTAAGCCTTTTCACAGTGAGATCTATGCGATATGGCCGAGAAATGTAATTTTGATGTTAACTCCCAAACCGCTGCGCAGAAGTCAACCAAACTTCACCCAATAGTGTATTGTATCACATTCTAGTAGTTACATTTGAAAATTTCGTTCTAGGACATTTGGTTTGAGCGCAATCCTCAAACTTAGGTCAAAAAAGCCATTTAAGCCTTTTCACAGTGAGATCTATGCGATATGGCCGAGAAATGTAATTTTGATGTTAACTCCCAAACCGCTGCGCAGAAGTCAACCAAACTTCACCCAATAGTGTATTGTATCACAATCTAGTAGTTACATTTGAAAATTTTGTTCTAGGACATTTTGTTTGAACGCAATCATCAAACTTAATTAAAAAAGTCATTTAAGCCTTTTCACAGTGAGATCTATGCGATATGGCCGAGAAATGTAATTTTGATGTTAACTCCCAAACCGCTGCGCAGAAGTCAACCAAACTTCACCCAATAGTGTATTGTATCACAATCTAGTAGTTACATTTGAAAATTTTGTTCTAGGACATTTTGTTTGAACGCAATCATCAAACTTAATTAAAAAAGTCATTTAAGCCTTTTCACAGTGAGATCTATGCGATATGGCCGAGAAATGTAATTTTGATGTTAACTCCCAAACCGCTGCGCAGAAGTCAACCAAACTTCACCCAATAGTGTATTATATCACAATCTAGTAGTTACATTTGTAAATTTTGTTCTAGGACATTTTGTTTGAGCGCAATCCTCAAACTTAGGTCAAAAAAGCCATTTAAGCCTTTTCACAGTGAGATCTATGCGATATGGCCGAGAAATGTAATTTTGATGTTAACTCCCAAACCGCTGCGCAGAAGTCAACCAAACTTCACCCAATAGTGTATTGTATCACAATCTAGTAGTTACATTTGAAAATTTTGTTCTAGGAAATTTTGTTTGAGCGCAATCATCAAACTTAATTAAAAAAGTCATTTAAGCCTTTTCACAGTGAGATCTATGCGATATGGCCGAGAAATGTAATTTTGATGTTAACTCCCAAACCGCTGCGCAGAAGTCAACCAAACTTCACCCATTAGTGTATTGTATCATAATCTAGTAATTACATGTGGAAATTTGGTTCTAGGACATTTGATTTGAGCGCAATCCTCAAACTTAGGTCAAAAAAGCCATTTAAGCCTTTTCACAGTGAGATCTATGCGATATGGCCGAGAAATGTAATTTTGATGTTAACTCCCAAACCGCTGCGCAGAAGTCAACCAAACTTCACCCAATAGTGTATTGTATCACAATCTAGTAGTTACATTTAAAAATTTTGTTCTAGGACATTTTGTTTGAACGCAATCATCAAACTTAATTAAAAAAGTCATTTAAGCCTTTTCACAGTGAGATCTATGCGATATGGCCGAGAAATGTAATTTTGATGTTAACTCCCAAACCGCTGCGCAGAAGTCAACCAAACTTCACCCATTAGTGTATTGTATCACAATCTAGTAGTTACATGTGGAAATTTGGTTATAGGACATTTGATTTGAGCGCAATCCTCAAACTTAGGTCAAAAAAGCCATTTAAGCCTTTTCACAGTGAGATCTATGCGATATGGCCGAGAAATGTAATTTTGATGTTAACTCCCAAACCGCTGCGCAGAAGTCAACCAAACTTCACCCAATAGTTTAGTGTATCACAATCTAGTAGTTACATGTGGAAATTTGGTTCTAGGACATTTGATTTGAGCGCAATCCTCAAACTTTGGTCAAAAAAGCCATTTAAGCCTTTTCACAGTGAGATCTATGCGATATGGCCGAGAAATGTAATTTTGATGTTAACTCCCAAACCGCTGCGCAGAAGTCAACCAAACTTCACCCAATAGTGTATTGTATCACAATCTAGTAGTTACATTTAAAAATTTTGTTCTAGGACATTTTGTTTGAACGCAATCATCAAACTTAATTAAAAAAGTCATTTAAGCCTTTTCACAGTGAGATCTATGCGATATGGCCGAGAAATGTAATTTTGATGTTAACTCCCAAACCGCTGCGCAGAAGTCAACCAAACTTCACCCATTAGTGTATTGTATCACAATCTAGTAGTTACATGTGGAAATTTGGTTATAGGACATTTGATTTGAGCGCAATCCTCAAACTTAGGTCAAAAAAGCCATTTAAGCCTTTTCACAGTGAGATCTATGCGATATGGCCGAGAAATGTAATTTTGATGTTAACTCCCAAACCGCTGCGCAGAAGTCAACCAAACTTCACCCAATAGTGTATTGTATCACAATCTAGTAGTTACATTTGAAAATTTTGTTCTAGGAAATTTTGTTTGAGCGCAATCATCAAACTTAATTAAAAAAGTCATTTAAGCCTTTTCACAGTGAGATCTATGCGATATGGCCGAGAAATGTAATTTTGATGTTAACTCCCAAACCGCTGCGCAGAAGTCAACCAAACTTCACCCATTAGTGTATTTTATCACAATCTAGTAGTTACATGTGGAAATTTGGTTCTAGGACATTTGATTTGAGCGCAATCCTCAAACTTAGGTCAAAAAAGCCATTTAAGCCTTTTCACAGTGAGATCTATGCGATATGGCCGAGAAATGTAATTTTGATGTTCACTCCCAAACCGCTGCGCAGAAGTCAACCAAACTTCACCCAATAGTGTATTGTATCACATTCTAGTAGTTACATTTGAAAATTTCGTTCTAGGACATTTGGTTTGAGCGCAATCCTCAAACTTAGGTCAAAAAAGCCATTTAAGCCTTTTCACAGTGAGATCTATGCGATATGGCCGAGAAATGTAATTTTGATGTTAACTCCCAAACCGCTGCGCAGAAGTCAACCAAACTTCACCCAATAGTGTATTGTATCACAATCTAGTAGTTACATTTGTAAATTTTGTTCTAGGACATTTTGTTTGAGCGCAATCCTCAAACTTAGGTCAAAAAAGCCATTTAAGCCTTTTCACAGTGAGATCTATGCGATATGGCCGAGAAATGTAATTTTGATGTTAACTCCCAAACCGCTGCGCAGAAGTCAACCAAACTTCACCCAATAGTGTATTGTATCACAATCTAGTAGTTACATTTGAAAATTTTGTTCTAGGAAATTTTGTTTGAGCGCAATCATCAAACTTAATTAAAAAAGTCATTTAAGCCTTTTCACAGTGAGATCTATGCGATATGGCCGAGAAATGTAATTTTGATGTTAACTCCCAAACCGCTGCGCAGAAGTCAACCAAACTTCACCCATTAGTGTATTGTATCATAATCTAGTAATTACATGTGGAAATTTGGTTCTAGGACATTTGATTTGAGCGCAATCCTCAAACTTTGGTCAAAAAAGCCATTTAAGCCTTTTCACAGTGAGATCTATGCGATATGGCCGAGAAATGTAATTTTGATGTTAACTCCCAAACCGCTGCGCAGAAGTCAACCAAACTTCACCCAATAGTGTATTGTATCACAATCTAGTAGTTACATTTAAAAATTTTGTTCTAGGACATTTTGTTTGAACGCAATCATCAAACTTAATTAAAAAAGTCATTTAAGCCTTTTCACAGTGAGATCTATGCGATATGGCCGAGAAATGTAATTTTGATGTTAACTCCCAAACCGCTGCGCAGAAGTCAACCAAACTTCACCCATTAGTGTATTGTATCACAATCTAGTAGTTACATGTGGAAATTTGGTTATAGGACATTTGATTTGAGCGCAATCCTCAAACTTAGGTCAAAAAAGCCATTTAAGCCTTTTCACAGTGAGATCTATGCGATATGGCCGAGAAATGTAATTTTGATGTTAACTCCCAAACCGCTGCGCAGAAGTCAACCAAACTTCACCCAATAGTGTATTGTATCACAATCTAGTAGTTACATTTGAAAATTTTGTTCTAGGAAATTTTGTTTGAGCGCAATCATCAAACTTAATTAAAAAAGTCATTTAAGCCTTTTCACAGTGAGATCTATGCGATATGGCCGAGAAATGTAATTTTGATGTTAACTCCCAAACCGCTGCGCAGAAGTCAACCAAACTTCACCCATTAGTGTATTTTATCACAATCTAGTAGTTACATGTGGAAATTTGGTTCTAGGACATTTGATTTGAGCGCAATCCTCAAACTTAGGTCAAAAAAGCCATTTAAGCCTTTTCACAGTGAGATCTATGCGATATGGCCGAGAAATGTAATTTTGATGTTCACTCCCAAACCGCTGCGCAGAAGTCAACCAAACTTCACCCAATAGTGTATTGTATCACATTCTAGTAGTTACATTTGAAAATTTCGTTCTAGGACATTTGGTTTGAGCGCAATCCTCAAACTTAGGTCAAAAAAGCCATTTAAGCCTTTTCACAGTGAGATCTATGCGATATGGCCGAGAAATGTAATTTTGATGTTAACTCCCAAACCGCTGCGCAGAAGTCAACCAAACTTCACCCAATAGTGTATTGTATCACAATCTAGTAGTTACATTTGAAAATTTTGTTCTAGGACATTTTGTTTGAACGCAATCATCAAACTTAATTAAAAAAGTCATTTAAGCCTTTTCACAGTGAGATCTATGCGATATGGCCGAGAAATGTAATTTTGATGTTAACTCCCAAACCGCTGCGCAGAAGTCAACCAAACTTCACCCAATAGTGTATTGTATCACAATCTAGTAGTTACATTTGAAAATTTTGTTCTAGGACATTTTGTTTGAACGCAATCATCAAACTTAATTAAAAAAGTCATTTAAGCCTTTTCACAGTGAGATCTATGCGATATGGCCGAGAAATGTAATTTTGATGTTAACTCCCAAACCGCTGCGCAGAAGTCAACCAAACTTCACCCAATAGTGTATTGTATCACAATCTAGTAGTTACATTTGTAAATTTTGTTCTAGGACATTTTGTTTGAGCGCAATCCTCAAACTTAGGTCAAAAAAGCCATTTAAGCCTTTTCACAGTGAGATCTATGCGATATGGCCGAGAAATGTAATTTTGATGTTAACTCCCAAACCGCTGCGCAGAAGTCAACCAAACTTCACCCAATAGTGTATTGTATCACAATCTAGTAGTTACATTTGAAAATTTTGTTCTAGGAAATTTTGTTTGAGCGCAATCATCAAACTTAATTAAAAAAGTCATTTAAGCCTTTTCACAGTGAGATCTATGCGATATGGCCGAGAAATGTAATTTTGATGTTAACTCCCAAACCGCTGCGCAGAAGTCAACCAAACTTCACCCATTAGTGTATTGTATCATAATCTAGTAATTACATGTGGAAATTTGGTTCTAGGACATTTGATTTGAGCGCAATCCTCAAACTTTGGTCAAAAAAGCCATTTAAGCCTTTTCACAGTGAGATCTATGCGATATGGCCGAGAAATGTAATTTTGATGTTAACTCCCAAACCGCTGCGCAGAAGTCAACCAAACTTCACCCAATAGTGTATTGTATCACAATCTAGTAGTTACATTTAAAAATTTTGTTCTAGGACATTTTGTTTGAACGCAATCATCAAACTTAATTAAAAAAGTCATTTAAGCCTTTTCACAGTGAGATCTATGCGATATGGCCGAGAAATGTAATTTTGATGTTAACTCCCAAACCGCTGCGCAGAAGTCAACCAAACTTCACCCATTAGTGTATTGTATCACAATCTAGTAGTTACATGTGGAAATTTGGTTATAGGACATTTGATTTGAGCGCAATCCTCAAACTTAGGTCAAAAAAGCCATTTAAGCCTTTTCACAGTGAGATCTATGCGATATGGCCGAGAAATGTAATTTTGATGTTAACTCCCAAACCGCTGCGCAGAAGTCAACCAAACTTCACCCAATAGTGTATTGTATCACAATCTAGTAGTTACATTTGAAAATTTTGTTCTAGGAAATTTTGTTTGAGCGCAATCATCAAACTTAATTAAAAAAGTCATTTAAGCCTTTTCACAGTGAGATCTATGCGATATGGCCGAGAAATGTAATTTTGATGTTAACTCCCAAACCGCTGCGCAGAAGTCAACCAAACTTCACCCATTAGTGTATTTTATCACAATCTAGTAGTTACATGTGGAAATTTGGTTCTAGGACATTTGATTTGAGCGCAATCCTCAAACTTAGGTCAAAAAAGCCATTTAAGCCTTTTCACAGTGAGATCTATGCGATATGGCCGAGAAATGTAATTTTGATGTTCACTCCCAAACCGCTGCGCAGAAGTCAACCAAACTTCACCCAATAGTGTATTGTATCACATTCTAGTAGTTACATTTGAAAATTTCGTTCTAGGACATTTGGTTTGAGCGCAATCCTCAAACTTAGGTCAAAAAAGCCATTTAAGCCTTTTCACAGTGAGATCTATGCGATATGGCCGAGAAATGTAATTTTGATGTTAACTCCCAAACCGCTGCGCAGAAGTCAACCAAACTTCACCCAATAGTGTATTGTATCACAATCTAGTAGTTACATTTGAAAATTTTGTTCTAGGACATTTGGTTTGAGCGCAATCCTCAAACTTAGGTCAAAAAAGCCATTTAAGCCTTTTCACAGTGAGATCTATGCGATATGGCCGAGAAATGTAATTTTGATGTTAACTCCCAAACCGCTGCGCAGAAGTCAACCAAACTTCACCCAATAGTGTATTGTATCACAATCTAGTAGTTACATTTGAAAATTTTGTTCTAGGAAATTTTGTTTGAGCGCAATCATCAAACTTAATTAAAAAAGTCATTTAAGCCTTTTCACAGTGAGATCTATGCGATATGGCCGAGAAATGTAATTTTGATGTTAACTCCCAAACCGCTGCGCAGAAGTCAACCAAACTTCACCCATTAGTGTATTGTATCATAATCTAGTAATTACATGTGGAAATTTGGTTCTAGGACATTTGATTTGAGCGCAATCCTCAAACTTAGGTCAAAAAAGCCATTTAAGCCTTTTCACAGTGAGATCTATGCGATATGGCCGAGAAATGTAATTTTGATGTTAACTCCCAAACCGCTGCGCAGAAGTCAACCAAACTTCACCCAATAGTGTATTGTATCACAATCTAGTAGTTACATTTAAAAATTTTGTTCTAGGACATTTTGTTTGAACGCAATCATCAAACTTAATTAAAAAAGTCATTTAAGCCTTTTCACAGTGAGATCTATGCGATATGGCCGAGAAATGTAATTTTGATGTTAACTCCCAAACCGCTGCGCAGAAGTCAACCAAACTTCACCCATTAGTGTATTGTATCACAATCTAGTAGTTACATGTGGAAATTTGGTTATAGGACATTTGATTTGAGCACAATCCTCAAACTTAGGTCAAAAAAGCCATTTAAGCCTTTTCACAGTGAGATCTATGCGATATGGCCGAGAAATGTAATTTTGATGTTAACTCCCAAACCGCTGCGCAGAAGTCAACCAAACTTCACCCAATAGTGTATTGTATCACAATCTAGTAGTTACATTTGAAAATTTTGTTCTAGGAAATTTTGTTTGAGCGCAATCATCAAACTTAATTAAAAAAGTCATTTAAGCCTTTTCACAGTGAGATCTATGCGATATGGCCGAGAAATGTAATTTTGATGTTAACTCCCAAACCGCTGCGCAGAAGTCAACCAAACTTCACCCATTAGTGTATTTTATCACAATCTAGTAGTTACATGTGGAAATTTGGTTCTAGGACATTTGATTTGAGCGCAATCCTCAAACTTAGGTCAAAAAAGCCATTTAAGCCTTTTCACAGTGAGATCTATGCGATATGGCCGAGAAATGTAATTTTGATGTTCACTCCCAAACCGCTGCGCAGAAGTCAACCAAACTTCACCCAATAGTGTATTGTATCACATTCTAGTAGTTACATTTGAAAATTTCGTTCTAGGACATTTGGTTTGAGCGCAATCCTCAAACTTAGGTCAAAAAAGCCATTTAAGCCTTTTCACAGTGAGATCTATGCGATATGGCCGAGAAATGTAATTTTGATGTTAACTCCCAAACCGCTGCGCAGAAGTCAACCAAACTTCACCCAATAGTGTATTGTATCACAATCTAGTAGTTACATTTGAAAATTTTGTTCTAGGACATTTTGTTTGAGCGCAATCCTCAAACTTAGGTCAAAAAAGCCATTTAAGCCTTTTCACAGTGAGATCTATGCGATATGGCCGAGAAATGTAATTTTGATGTTAACTCCCAAACCGCTGCGCAGAAGTCAACCAAACTTCACCCAATAGTGTATTGTATCACAATCTAGTAGTTACATTTGAAAATTTTGTTCTAGGAAATTTTGTTTGAGCGCAATCATCAAACTTAATTAAAAAAGTCATTTAAGCCTTTTCACAGTGAGATCTATGCGATATGGCCGAGAAATGTAATTTTGATGTTAACTCCCAAACCGCTGCGCAGAAGTCAACCAAACTTCACCCATTAGTGTATTGTATCATAATCTAGTAATTACATGTGGAAATTTGGTTCTAGGACATTTGATTTGAGCGCAATCCTCAAACTTAGGTCAAAAAAGCCATTTAAGCCTTTTCACAGTGAGATCTATGCGATATGGCCGAGAAATGTAATTTTGATGTTAACTCCCAAACCGCTGCGCAGAAGTCAACCAAACTTCACCCAATAGTGTATTGTATCACAATCTAGTAGTTACATTTAAAAATTTTGTTCTAGGACATTTTGTTTGAACGCAATCATCAAACTTAATTAAAAAAGTCATTTAAGCCTTTTCACAGTGAGATCTATGCGATATGGCCGAGAAATGTAATTTTGATGTTAACTCCCAAACCGCTGCGCAGAAGTCAACCAAACTTCACCCAATAGTGTATTGTATCACAATCTAGTAGTTACATTTGAAAATTTTGTTCTAGGACATTTTGTTTGAGCGCAATCCTCAAACTTAGGTCAAAAAAGCCATTTAAGCCTTTTCACAGTGAGATCTATGCGATATGGCCGAGAAATGTAATTTTGATGTTAACTCCCAAACCGCTGCGCAGAAGTCAACCAAACTTCACCCAATAGTGTATTGTATCACAATCTAGTAGTTACATTTGAAAATTTTGTTCTAGGAAATTTTGTTTGAGCGCAATCATCAAACTTAATTAAAAAAGTCATTTAAGCCTTTTCACAGTGAGATCTATGCGATATGGCCGAGAAATGTAATTTTGATGTTAACTCCCAAACCGCTGCGCAGAAGTCAACCAAACTTCACCCATTAGTGTATTGTATCATAATCTAGTAATTACATGTGGAAATTTGGTTCTAGGACATTTGATTTGAGCGCAATCCTCAAACTTAGGTCAAAAAAGCCATTTAAGCCTTTTCACAGTGAGATCTATGCGATATGGCCGAGAAATGTAATTTTGATGTTAACTCCCAAACCGCTGCGCAGAAGTCAACCAAACTTCACCCAATAGTGTATTGTATCACAATCTAGTAGTTACATTTAAAAATTTTGTTCTAGGACATTTTGTTTGAACGCAATCATCAAACTTAATTAAAAAAGTCATTTAAGCCTTTTCACAGTGAGATCTATGCGATATGGCCGAGAAATGTAATTTTGATGTTAACTCCCAAACCGCTGCGCAGAAGTCAACCAAACTTCACCCATTAGTGTATTGTATCACAATCTAGTAGTTACATGTGGAAATTTGGTTATAGGACATTTGATTTGAGCGCAATCCTCAAACTTAGGTCAAAAAAGCCATTTAAGCCTTTTCACAGTGAGATCTATGCGATATGGCCGAGAAATGTAATTTTGATGTTAACTCCCAAACCGCTGCGCAGAAGTCAACCAAACTTCACCCAATAGTGTATTGTATCACAATCTAGTAGTTACATTTGAAAATTTTGTTCTAGGAAATTTTGTTTGAGCGCAATCATCAAACTTAATTAAAAAAGTCATTTAAGCCTTTTCACAGTGAGATCTATGCGATATGGCCGAGAAATGTAATTTTGATGTTAACTCCCAAACCGCTGCGCAGAAGTCAACCAAACTTCACCCATTAGTGTATTTTATCACAATCTAGTAGTTACATGTGGAAATTTGGTTCTAGGACATTTGATTTGAGCGCAATCCTCAAACTTAGGTCAAAAAAGCCATTTAAGCCTTTTCACAGTGAGATCTATGCGATATGGCCGAGAAATGTAATTTTGATGTTCACTCCCAAACCGCTGCGCAGAAGTCAACCAAACTTCACCCAATAGTGTATTGTATCACATTCTAGTAGTTACATTTGAAAATTTCGTTCTAGGATATTTGGTTTGAGCGCAATCCTCAAACTTAGGTCAAAAAAGCCATTTAAGCCTTTTCACAGTGAGATCTATGCGATATGGCCGAGAAATGTAATTTTGATGTTAACTCCCAAACCGCTGCGCAGAAGTCAACCAAACTTCACCCAATAGTGTATTGTATCACAATCTAGTAGTTACATTTGAAAATTTTGTTCTAGGAAATTTTGTTTGAGCGCAATCATCAAACTTAATTAAAAAAGTCATTTAAGCCTTTTCACAGTGAGATCTATGCGATATGGCCGAGAAATGTAATTTTGATGTTAACTCCCAAACCGCTGCGCAGAAGTCAACCAAACTTCACCCATTAGTGTATTTTATCACAATCTAGTAGTTACATGTGGAAATTTGGTTCTAGGACATTTGATTTGAGCGCAATCCTCAAACTTAGGTCAAAAAAGCCATTTAAGCCTTTTCACAGTGAGATCTATGCGATATGGCCGAGAAATGTAATTTTGATGTTAACTCCCAAACCGCTGCGCAGAAGTCAACCAAACTTCACCCAATAGTGTATTGTATCACATTCTAGTAGTTACATTTTAAAATTTCGTTCTAGGACATTTGGTTTGAGCGCAATCCTCAAACTTAGGTCAAAAAAGCCATTTAAGCCTTTTCACAGTGAGATCTATGCGATATGGCCGAGAAATGTAATTTTGATGTTAACTCCCAAACCGCTGCGCAGAAGTCAACCAAACTTCACCCAATAGTGTATTGTATCACAATCTAGTAGTTACATTTAAAAATTTGGTTATAGGACATTTGATTTGAGCGCAATCCTCAAACTTAGGTCAAAAAAGCCATTTAAGCCTTTTCAAAGTGAGATCTATGCGATATGGCCGAGAAATGTAAATTTGATGTTAACTCCCAAACCGCTGCGCAGAAGTCAACCAAACTTCACCCAATAGTGTATTGTATCACAATCTAGTAGTTACATTTGAAAATTTTGTTCTAGGAAATTTTGTTTGAGCGCAATCATCAAACTTAATTAAAAAAGTCATTTAAGCCTTTTCACAGTGAGATCTATGCGATATGGCCAAGAAATGTAATTTTGATGTTAACTCCCAAACCGCTGCGCAGAAGTCAACCAAACTTCACCCATTAGTGTATTTTATCACAATCTAGTAGTTACATGTGGAAATTTGGTTCTAGGACATTTGATTTGAGCGCAATCCTCAAACTTAGGTAAAAAAAGCCATTTAAGCCTTTTCACAGTGAGATCTATGCGATATGGCCGAGAAATGTAATTTTGATGTTCACTCCCAAACCGCTGCGCAGAAGTCAACCAAACTTCACCCAATAGTGTATTGTATCACATTCTAGTAGTTACATTTGAAAATTTCGTTCTAGGACATTTGGTTTGAGCGCAATCCTCAAACTTAGGTCAAAAAAGCCATTTAAGCCTTTTCACAGTGAGATCTATGCGATATGGCCGAGAAATGTAATTTTGATGTTAACTCCCAAACCGCTGCGCAGAAGTCAACCAAACTTCACCCAATAGTGTATTGTATCACAATCTAGTAGTTACATTTGAAAATTTTGTTCTAGGAAATTTTGTTTGAGCGCAATCATCAAACTTAATTAAAAAAGTCATTTAAGCCTTTTCACAGTGAGATCTATGCGATATGGCCGAGAAATGTAATTTTGATGTTAACTCCCAAACCGCTGCGCAGAAGTCAACCAAACTTCACCCATTAGTGTATTTTATCACAATCTAGTAGTTACATGTGGAAATTTGGTTCTAGGACATTTGATTTGAGCGCAATCCTCAAACTTAGGTCAAAAAAGCCATTTAAGCCTTTTCACAGTGAGATCTATGCGATATGGCCGAGAAATGTAATTTTGATGTTAACTCCCAAACCGCTGCGCAGAAGTCAACCAAACTTCACCCAATAGTGTATTGTTACACATTCTAGTAGTTACATTTTAAAATTTCGTTCTAGGACATTTGGTTTGAGCGCAATCCTCAAACTTAGGTCAAAAAAGCCATTTAAGCCTTTTCACAGTGAGATCTATGCGATATGGCCGAGAAATGTAATTTTGATGTTAACTCCCAAACCGCTGCGCAGAAGTCAACCAAACTTCACCCAATAGTGTATTGTATCACAATCTAGTACTTACATTTGAAAATTTTGTTCTAGGACATTTTGTTTGAACGCAATCATCAAACTTAATTAAAAAAGTCATTTAAGCCTTTTCACAGTGAGATCTATGCGATATGGCCGAGAAATGTAAATTTGATGTTAACTCCCAAACCGCTGCGCAGAAGTCAACCAAACTTCACCCAATAGTGTATTGTATCACAATCTAGTAGTTACATTTGAAAATTTTGTTCTAGGACATTTTGTTTGAGCGCAATCCTCAAACTTAGGTCAAAAAAGCCATTTAAGCCTTTTCACAGTGAGATCTATGCGATATGGCCGAGAAATGTAATTTTGATGTTAACTCCCAAACCGCTGCGCAGAAGTCAACCAAACTTCACCCAATAGTGTATTGTATCACAATCTAGTAGTTACATTTGAAAATTTTGTTCTAGGACATTTTGTTTGAACGCAATCATCAAACTTAATTAAAAAAGTCATTTAAGCCTTTTCACAGTGAGATCTATGCGATATGGCCGAGAAATGTAATTTTGATGTTAACTCCCAAACCGCTGCGCAGAAGTCAACCAAACTTCACCCAATAGTGTATTGTATCACAATCTAGTAGTTACATTTGAAAATTTTGTTCTAGGAAATTTTGTTTGAGCGCAATCATCAAACTTAATTAAAAAAGTCATTTAAGCCTTTTCACAGTGAGATCTATGCGATATGGCCGAGAAATGTAATTTTGATGTTAACTCCCAAACCGCTGCGCAGAAGTCAACCAAACTTCACCCATTAGTGTATTTTATCACAATCTAGTAGTTACATGTGGAAATTTGGTTCTAGGACATTTGATTTGAGCGCAATCCTCAAACTTAGGTCAAAAAAGCCATTTAAGCCTTTTCACAGTGAGATCTATGCGATATGGCCGAGAAATGTAATTTTGATGTTAACTCCCAAACCGCTGCGCAGAAGTCAACCAAACTTCACCCAATAGTGTATTGTATCACATTCTAGTAGTTACATTTGAAAATTTCGTTCTAGGACATTTGGTTTGAGCGCAATCCTCAAACTTAGGTCAAAACAGCCATTTAAGCCTTTTCACAGTGAGATCTATGCGATATGGCCGAGAAATGTAATTTTGATGTTAACTCCCAAACCGCTGCGCAGAAGTCAACCAAACTTCACCCAATAGTGTATTGTATCACAATCTAGTAGTTACATTTGAAAATTTTGTTCTAGGACATTTTGTTTGAACGCAATCATCAAACTTAATTAAAAAAGTCATTTAAGCCTTTTCACAGTGAGATCTATGCGATATGGCCGAGAAATGTAATTTTGATGTTAACTCCCAAACCGCTGCGCAGAAGTCAACCAAACTTCACCCAATAGTGTATTGTATCACAATCTAGTAGTTACATTTGAAAATTTTGTTCTAGGACATTTTGTTTGAGCGCAATCCTCAAACTTAGGTCAAAAAAGCCATTTAAGCCTTTTCACAGTGAGATCTATGCGATATGGCCGAGAAATGTAATTTTGATGTTAACTCCCAAACCGCTGCGCAGAAGTCAACCAAACTTCACCCAATAGTGTATTGTATCACAATCTAGTAGTTACATTTGAAAATTTTGTTCTAGGACATTTTGTTTGAACGCAATCATCAAACTTAATTAAAAAAGTCATTTAAGCCTTTTCACAGTGAGATCTATGCGATATGGCCGAGAAATGTAATTTTGATGTTAACTCCCAAACCGCTGCGCAGAAGTCAACCAAACTTCACCCAATAGTGTATTGTATCACAATCTAGTAGTTACATTTGAAAATTTTGTTCTAGGAAATTTTGTTTGAGCGCAATCATCAAACTTAATTAAAAAAGTCATTTAAGCCTTTGCACAGTGAGATCTATGCGATATGGCCGAGAAATGTAATTTTGATGTTAACTCCCAAACCGCTGCGCAGAAGTCAACCAAACTTCACCCATTAGTGTATTTTATCACAATCTAGTAGTTACATGTGGAAATTTGGTTCTAGGACATTTGATTTGAGCGCAATCCTCAAACTTAGGTCAAAAAAGCCATTTAAGCCTTTTCACAGTGAGATCTATGCGATATGGCCGAGAAATGTAATTTTGATGTTAACTCCCAAACCGCTGCGCAGAAGTCAACCAAACTTCACCCAATAGTGTATTGTATCACATTCTAGTAGTTACATTTGAAAATTTCGTTCTAGGACATTTGGTTTGAGCGCAATCCTCAAACTTAGGTCAAAAAAGCCATTTAAGCCTTTTCACAGTGAGATCTATGCGATATGGCCGAGAAATGTAATTTTGATGTTAACTCCCAAACCGCTGCGCAGAAGTCAACCAAACTTCACCCAATAGTGTATTGTATCACAATCTAGTAGTTACATTTGAAAATTTTGTTCTAGGACATTTTGTTTGAACGCAATCATCAAACTTAATTAAAAAAGTCATTTAAGCCTTTTCACAGTGAGATCTATGCGATATGGCCGAGAAATGTAATTTTGATGTTAACTCCCAAACCGCTGCGCAGAAGTCAACCAAACTTCACCCAATAGTGTATTGTATCACAATCTAGTAGTTACATTTGAAAATTTTGTTCTAGGACATTTTGTTTGAGCGCAATCCTCAAACTTAGGTCAAAAAAGCCATTTAAGCCTTTTCACAGTGAGATCTATGCGATATGGCCGAGAAATGTAATTTTGATGTTAACTCCCAAACCGCTGCGCAGAAGTCAACCAAACTTCACCCAATAGTGTATTGTATCACAATCTAGTAGTTACATTTGAAAATTTTGTTCTAGGAAATTTTGTTTGAGCGCAATCATCAAACTTAATTAAAAAAGTCATTTAAGCCTTTTCACAGTGAGATCTATGCGATATGGCCGAGAAATGTAATTTTGATGTTAACTCCCAAACCGCTGCGCAGAAGTCAACCAAACTTCACCCATTAGTGTATTTTATCACAATCTAGTAGTTACATGTGGAAATTTGGTTCTAGGACATTTGATTTGAGCGCAATCCTCAAACTTAGGTCAAAAAAGCCATTTAAGCCTTTTCACAGTGAGATCTATGCGATATGGCCGAGAAATGTAATTTTGATGTTAACTCCCAAACCGCTGCGCAGAAGTCAACCAAACTTCACCCAATAGTGTATTGTATCACATTCTAGTAGTTACATTTGAAAATTTCGTTCTAGGACATTTGGTTTGAGCGCAATCCTCAAACTTAGGTCAAAAAAGCCATTTAAGCCTTTTCACAGTGAGATCTATGCGATATGGCCGAGAAATGTAATTTTGATGTTAACTCCCAAACCGCTGCGCAGAAGTCAACCAAACTTCACCCAATAGTGTATTGTATCACAATCTAGTAGTTTCATTTGAAAATTTTGTTCTAGGACATTTTGTTTGAACGCAATCATCAAACTTAATTAAAAAAGTCATTTAAGCCTTTTCACAGTGAGATCTATGCGATATGGCCGAGAAATGTAATTTTGATGTTAACTCCCAAACCGCTGCGCAGAAGTCAACCAAACTTCACCCAATAGTGTATTGTATCACAATCTAGTAGTTACATTTGAAAATTTTGTTCTAGGACATTTTGTTTGAACGCAATCATCAAACTTAATTAAAAAAGTCATTTAAGCCTTTTCACAGTGAGATCTATGCGATATGGCCGAGAAATGTAATTTTGATGTTAACTCCCAAACCGCTGCGCAGAAGTCAACCAAACTTCACCCAATAGTGTATTATATCACAATCTAGTAGTTACATTTGTAAATTTTGTTCTAGGACATTTTGTTTGAGCGCAATCCTCAAACTTAGGTCAAAAAAGCCATTTAAGCCTTTTCACAGTGAGATCTATGCGATATGGCCGAGAAATGTAATTTTGATGTTAACTCCCAAACCGCTGCGCAGAAGTCAACCAAACTTCACCCAATAGTGTATTGTATCACAATCTAGTAGTTACATTTGAAAATTTTGTTCTAGGAAATTTTGTTTGAGCGCAATCATCAAACTTAATTAAAAAAGTCATTTAAGCCTTTTCACAGTGAGATCTATGCGATATGGCCGAGAAATGTAATTTTGATGTTAACTCCCAAACCGCTGCGCAGAAGTCAACCAAACTTCACCCAATAGTGTATTGTATCACATTCTAGTAGTTACATTTGAAAATTTCGTTCTAGGACATTTGGTTTGAGCGCAATCCTCAAACTTAGGTCAAAAAAGCCATTTAAGCCTTTTCACAGTGAGATCTATGCGATATGGCCGAGAAATGTAATTTTGATGTTAACTCCCAAACCGCTGCGCAGAAGTCAACCAAACTTCACCCAATAGTGTATTGTATCACAATCTAGTAGTTACATTTGAAAATTTTGTTCTAGGACATTTTGTTTGAACGCAATCATCAAACTTAATTAAAAAAGTCATTTAAGCCTTTTCACAGTGAGATCTATGCGATATGGCCGAGAAATGTAATTTTGATGTTAACTCCCAAACCGCTGCGCAGAAGTCAACCAAACTTCACCCAATAGTGTATTGTATCACAATCTAGTAGTTACATTTGAAAATTTTGTTCTAGGACATTTTGTTTGAACGCAATCATCAAACTTAATTAAAAAAGTCATTTAAGCCTTTTCACAGTGAGATCTATGCGATATGGCCGAGAAATGTAATTTTGATGTTAACTCCCAAACCGCTGCGCAGAAGTCAACCAAACTTCACCCAATAGTGTATTATATCACAATCTAGTAGTTACATTTGTAAATTTTGTTCTAGGACATTTTGTTTGAGCGCAATCCTCAAACTTAGGTCAAAAAAGCCATTTAAGCCTTTTCACAGTGAGATCTATGCGATATGGCCGAGAAATGTAATTTTGATGTTAACTCCCAAACCGCTGCGCAGAAGTCAACCAAACTTCACCCAATAGTGTATTGTATCACAATCTAGTAGTTACATTTGAAAATTTTGTTCTAGGAAATTTTGTTTGAGCGCAATCATCAAACTTAATTAAAAAAGTCATTTAAGCCTTTTCACAGTGAGATCTATGCGATATGGCCGAGAAATGTAATTTTGATGTTAACTCCCAAACCGCTGCGCAGAAGTCAACCAAACTTCACCCATTAGTGTATTGTATCATAATCTAGTAATTACATGTGGAAATTTGGTTCTAGGACATTTGATTTGAGCGCAATCCTCAAACTTAGGTCAAAAAAGCCATTTAAGCCTTTTCACAGTGAGATCTATGCGATATGGCCGAGAAATGTAATTTTGATGTTAACTCCCAAACCGCTGCGCAGAAGTCAACCAAACTTCACCCAATAGTGTATTGTATCACAATCTAGTAGTTACATTTAAAAATTTTGTTCTAGGACATTTTGTTTGAACGCAATCATCAAACTTAATTAAAAAAGTCATTTAAGCCTTTTCACAGTGAGATCTATGCGATATGGCCGAGAAATGTAATTTTGATGTTAACTCCCAAACCGCTGCGCAGAAGTCAACCAAACTTCACCCATTAGTGTATTGTATCACAATCTAGTAGTTACATGTGGAAATTTGGTTATAGGACATTTGATTTGAGCGCAATCCTCAAACTTAGGTCAAAAAAGCCATTTAAGCCTTTTCACAGTGAGATCTATGCGATATGGCCGAGAAATGTAATTTTGATGTTAACTCCCAAACCGCTGCGCAGAAGTCAACCAAACTTCACCCAATAGTGTATTGTATCACAATCTAGTAGTTACATTTGAAAATTTTGTTCTAGGAAATTTTGTTTGAGCGCAATCATCAAACTTAATTAAAAAAGTCATTTAAGCCTTTTCACAGTGAGATCTATGCGATATGGCCGAGAAATGTAATTTTGATGTTAACTCCCAAACCGCTGCGCAGAAGTCAACCAAACTTCACCCATTAGTGTATTTTATCACAATCTAGTAGTTACATGTGGAAATTTGGTTCTAGGACATTTGATTTGAGCGCAATCCTCAAACTTAGGTCAAAAAAGCCATTTAAGCCTTTTCACAGTGAGATCTATGCGATATGGCCGAGAAATGTAATTTTGATGTTCACTCCCAAACCGCTGCGCAGAAGTCAACCAAACTTCACCCAATAGTGTATTGTATCACATTCTAGTAGTTACATTTGAAAATTTCGTTCTAGGACATTTGGTTTGAGCGCAATCCTCAAACTTAGGTCAAAAAAGCCATTTAAGCCTTTTCACAGTGAGATCTATGCGATATGGCCGAGAAATGTAATTTTGATGTTAACTCCCAAACCGCTGCGCAGAAGTCAACCAAACTTCACCCAATAGTGTATTGTATCACAATCTAGTAGTTACATTTGAAAATTTTGTTCTAGGACATTTTGTTTGAGCGCAATCCTCAAACTTAGGTCAAAAAAGCCATTTAAGCCTTTTCACAGTGAGATCTATGCGATATGGCCGAGAAATGTAATTTTGATGTTAACTCCCAAACCGCTGCGCAGAAGTCAACCAAACTTCACCCAATAGTGTATTGTATCACAATCTAGTAGTTACATTTGAAAATTTTGTTCTAGGAAATTTTGTTTGAGCGCAATCATCAAACTTAATTAAAAAAGTCATTTAAGCCTTTTCACAGTGAGATCTATGCGATATGGCCGAGAAATGTAATTTTGATGTTAACTCCCAAACCGCTGCGCAGAAGTCAACCAAACTTCACCCATTAGTGTATTGTATCATAATCTAGTAATTACATGTGGAAATTTGGTTCTAGGACATTTGATTTGAGCGCAATCCTCAAACTTAGGTCAAAAAAGCCATTTAAGCCTTTTCACAGTGAGATCTATGCGATATGGCCGAGAAATGTAATTTTGATGTTAACTCCCAAACCGCTGCGCAGAAGTCAACCAAACTTCACCCAATAGTGTATTGTATCACATTCTAGTAGTTACATTTTAAAATTTCGTTCTAGGACATTTGGTTTGAGCGCAATCCTCAAACTTAGGTCAAAAAAGCCATTTAAGCCTTTTCACAGTGAGATCTATGCGATATGGCCGAGAAATGTAATTTTGATGTTAACTCCCAAACCGCTGCGCAGAAGTCAACCAAACTTCACCCAATAGTGTATTGTATCACAATCTAGTAGTTACATTTAAAAATTTTGTTCTAGGACATTTTGTTTGAACGCAATCATCAAACTTAATTAAAAAAGTCATTTAAGCCTTTTCACAGTGAGATCTATGCGATATGGCCGAGAAATGTAATTTTGATGTTAACTCCCAAACCGCTGCGCAGAAGTCAACCAAACTTCACCCAATAGTGTATTGTATCACAATCTAGTAGTTACATTTGAAAATTTTGTTCTAGGAAATTTGGTTTGAGCGCAATTATTAAACTTAGGTCAAAAAAGCCATTTAAGCCTTTTCACAGTGAGATCTATGCGATATGGCCGAGAAATGTAATTTTGATGTTAACTCCCAAACCGCTGCGCAGAAGTCAACCAAACTTCACCCAATAGTGTATTGTATCACAATCTAGTAGTTACATTTGAAAATTTTGTTCTAGGACATTTTGTTTGAGCGCAATCATCAAACTTAATTAAAAAAGTCATTTAAGCCTTTTTCACAGTGAGATCTATGCGATATGGCCGAGAAATGTAATTTTGATGTTAACTCCCAAACCGCTGCGCAGAAGTCAACCAAACTTCACCCAATAGTGTATTGTATCACAATCTAGTAGTTACATTTTAAAATTTCGTTCAAGGACATTTGGTTTGAGCGCAATTATTAAACTTAGGTCAAAAAAGCCATTTAAGCCTTTTCACAGTGAGATCTATGCGATATGGCCGAGAAATGTAATTTTGATGTTAACTCCCAAACCGCTGCGCAGAAGTAAACCAAACTTCACCCATTAGTGTATTGTATCACAATCTAGTAGTTACATGTGGAAATTTGGTTCTAGGACATTTGATTTGAGCGCAATTCTCAAACTTAGGTCAAAAAAGCCATTTAAGCCTTTTCACAGTGAGATCTATGCGATATGGCCGAGAAATGTAATTTTGATGTTAACTCCCAAACCGCTGCGCAGAAGTCAACAAAACTTCACCCAATAGTGTATTGTATCACATTCTAGTAGTTACATTTTAAAATTTCGTTCAAGGACATTTGGTTTGAGCGCAATTATTAAACGTAGGTCAAAAAAGCCATTTAAGCCTTTTCACAGTGAGATCTATGCGATATGGCCGAGAAATGTAATTTTGATGTTAACTCCCAAACCGCTGCGCAGAAGTCAACCAAACTTCACCCATTAGTGTATTGTATCACAATCTAGTAGTTACATGTGGAAATTTGGTTCTAGGACATTTGATTTGAGCGCAATCCTCAAACTTAGGTCAAAAAAGCCATTTAAGCCTTTTCACAGTGAGATCTATGCGATATGGCCGAGAAATGTAATTTTGATGTTAACTCCCAAACCGCTGCGCAGAAGTCAACCAAACTTCACCCAATAGTGTATTGTATCACAATCTAGTAGTTACATTTGAAAATTTTGTTCTAGGAAATTTGGTTTGAGCGCAATTATTAAACTTAGGTCAAAAAAGCCATTTAAGCCTTTTCACAGTGAGATCTATGCGATATGGCCGAGAAATGTAATTTTGATGTTAACTCCCAAACCGCTGCGCAGAAGTCAACCAAACTTCACCCAATAGTGTATTGTATCACAATCTAGTAGTTACATTTGAAAATTTTGTTCTAGGACATTTTGTTTGAGCGCAATCATCAAACTTAATTAAAAAAGTCATTTAAGCCTTTTTCACAGTGAGATCTATGCGATATGGCCGAGAAATGTAATTTTGATGTTAACTCCCAAACCGCTGCGCAGAAGTCAACCAAACTTCACCCAATAGTGTATTGTATCACAATCTAGTAGTTACATTTTAAAATTTCGTTCAAGGACATTTGGTTTGAGCGCAATTATTAAACTTAGGTCAAAAAAGCCATTTAAGCCTTTTCACAGTGAGATCTATGCGATATGGCCGAGAAATGTAATTTTGATGTTAACTCCCAAACCGCTGCGCAGAAGTAAACCAAACTTCACCCATTAGTGTATTGTATCACAATCTAGTAGTTACATGTGGAAATTTGGTTCTAGGACATTTGATTTGAGCGCAATCCTCAAACTTAGGTCAAAAAAGCCATTTAAGCCTTTTCACAGTGAGATCTATGCGATATGGCCGAGAAATGTAATTTTGATGTTAACTCCCAAACCGCTGCGCAGAAGTCAACAAAACTTCACCCAATAGTGTATTGTATCACATTCTAGTAGTTACATTTTAAAATTTCGTTCAAGGACATTTGGTTTGAGCGCAATTATTAAACGTAGGTCAAAAAAGCCATTTAAGCCTTTTCACAGTGAGATCTATGCGATATGGCCGAGAAATGTAATTTTGATGTTAACTCCCAAACCGCTGCGCAGAAGTCAACCAAACTTCACCCATTAGTGTATTGTATCACAATCTAGTAGTTACATGTGGAAATTTGGTTCTAGGACATTTGATTTGAGCGCAATCCTCAAACTTAGGTCAAAAAAGCCATTTAAGCCTTTTCACAGTGAGATCTATGCGATATGGCCGAGAAATGTAATTTTGATGTTAACTCCCAAACCGCTGCGCAGAAGTCAACCAAACTTCACCCAATAGTGTATTGTATCACATTCTAGTAGTTACATTTGAAAATTTCGTTCTAGGACATTTGGTTTGAGCGCAATTATTAAACTTAGGTCAAAAAAGCCATTTAAGCCTTTTCACAGTGAGATCTATGCGATATGGCCGAGAAATGTAATTTTGATGTTAACTCCCAAACCGCTGCGCAGAAGTAAACCAAACTTCACCCATTAGTGTATTGTATCACAATCTAGTAGTTACATGTGGAAATTTGGTTCTAGGACATTTGATTTTAGCGCAATCCTCAAACTTAGGTCAAAAAAGCCATTTAAGCCTTTTCACAGTGAGATCTATGCGATATGGCCGAGAAATGTAATTTTGATGTTAACTCCCAAACCGCTGCGCAGAAGTCAACCAAACTTCACCCATTAGTGTATTGTATCACAATCTACTAGTTACATTTGAAAATTTTGTTCTAGGAAATTTTGTTTGAGCGCAATCATCAAACTTAATTAAAAAAGTCATTTAAGCCTTTTC
Organism: Corythoichthys intestinalis; assembly: GCF_030265065.1. Lineage (NCBI taxonomy): Eukaryota > Metazoa > Chordata > Actinopteri > Syngnathiformes > Syngnathidae > Corythoichthys > Corythoichthys intestinalis. The sequence continues at coordinate 63,541,185 of NC_080399.1, read as the reverse complement.
ACAGTGAGATCTATGCGATATGGCCGAGAAATGTAATTTTGATGTTAACTCCCAAACCGCTGCGCAGAAGTCAACCAAACTTCACCCAATAGTGTATTGTATCACAATCTAGTAGTTACATTTGAAAATTTTGTTCTAGGAAATTTGGTTTGAGCGCAATTATTAAACTTAGGTCAAAAAAGCCATTTAAGCCTTTTCACAGTGAGATCTATGCGATATGGCCGAGAAATGTAATTTTGATGTTAACTCCCAAACCGCTGCGCAGAAGTCAACCAAACTTCACCCAATAGTGTATTGTATCACAATCTAGTAGTTACATTTGAAAATTTTGTTCTAGGACATTTTGTTTGAGCGCAATCATCAAACTTAATTAAAAAAGTCATTTAAGCCTTTTTCACAGTGAGATCTATGCGATATGGCCGAGAAATGTAATTTTGATGTTAACTCCCAAACCGCTGCGCAGAAGTCAACCAAACTTCACCCAATAGTGTATTGTATCACAATCTAGTAGTTACATTTTAAAATTTCGTTCAAGGACATTTGGTTTGAGCGCAATTATTAAACTTAGGTCAAAAAAGCCATTTAAGTCTTTTCACAGTGAGATCTATGCGATATGGCCGAGAAATGTAATTTTGATGTTAACTCCCAAACCGCTGCGCAGAAGTCAACCAAACTTCACCCAATAGTGTATTGTATCACATTCTAGTAGTTACATTTGAAAATTTCGTTCTAGGACATTTGGTTTGAGCGCAATCCTCAAACTTAGGTCAAAAAAGCCATTTAAGCCTTTTCACAGTGAGATCTATGCGATATGGCCGAGAAATGTAATTTTGATGTTAACTCCCAAACCGCTGCGCAGAAGTCAACCAAACTTCACCCAATAGTGTATTGTATCACAATCTAGTAGTTACATTTGAAAATTTTGTTCTAGGACATTTTGTTTGAACGCAATCATCAAACTTAATTAAAAAAGTCATTTAAGCCTTTTCACAGTGAGATCTATGCGATATGGCCGAGAAATGTAATTTTGATGTTAACTCCCAAACCGCTGCGCAGAAGTCAACCAAACTTCACCCATTAGTGTATTTTATCACAATCTAGTAGTTACATGTGGAAATTTGGTTCTAGGACATTTGATTTGAGCGCAATCCTCAAACTTAGGTCAAAAAAGCCATTTAAGCCTTTTCACAGTGAGATCTATGCGATATGGCCGAGAAATGTAATTTTGATGTTAACTCCCAAACCGCTGCGCAGAAGTCAACCAAACTTCACCCAATAGTGTATTGTATCACAATCTAGTAGTTACATTTGAAAATTTTGTTCTAGGACATTTTGTTTGAACGCATTCATCAAACTTAATTAAAAAAGTCATTTAAGCCTTTTCACAGTGAGATCTATGCGATATGGCCGAGAAATGTAATTTTGATGTTAACTCCCAAACCGCTGCGCAGAAGTCAACCAAACTTCACCCATTAGTGTATTTTATCACAATCTAGTAGTTACATGTGGAAATTTGGTTCTAGGACATTTGATTTGAGCGCAATCCTCAAACTTAGGTCAAAAAAGCCATTTAAGCCTTTTCACAGTGAGATCTATGCGATATGGCCGAGAAATGTAATTTTGATGTTAACTCCCAAACCGCTGCGCAGAAGTCAACCAAACTTCACCCAATAGTGTATTGTATCACAATCTAGTAGTTACATTTGAAAATTTTGTTCTAGGAAATTTTGTTTGAGCGCAATCATCAAACTTAATTAAAAAAGTCATTTAAGCCTTTTCACAGTGAGATCTATGCGATATGGCCGAGAAATGTAATTTTGATGTTAACTCCCAAACCGCTGCGCAGAAGTCAACCAAACTTCACCCATTAGTGTATTTTATCACAATCTAGTAGTTACATGTGGAAATTTGGTTCTAGGACATTTGATTTGAGCGCAATCCTCAAACTTAGGTCAAAAAAGCCATTTAAGCCTTTTCACAGTGAGATCTATGCGATATGGCCGAGAAATGTAATTTTGATGTTCACTCCCAAACCGCTGCGCAGAAGTCAACCAAACTTCACCCAATAGTGTATTGTATCACAATCTAGTAGTTACATTTGAAAATTTTGTTCTAGGAAATTTTGTTTGAGCGCAATCATCAAACTTAATTAAAAAAGTCATTTAAGCCTTTTCACAGTGAGATCTATGCGATATGGCCGAGAAATGTAATTTTTAAGTTAACTCCCAAACCGCTGCGCAGAAGTCAACCAAACTTCACCCATTAGTGTATTTTATCACAATCTAGTAGTTACATGTGGAAATTTGGTTCTAGGACATTTGATTTGAGCGCAATCCTCAAACTTAGGTCAAAAAAGCCATTTAAGCCTTTTCACAGTGAGATCTATGCGATATGGCCGAGAAATGTAATTTTGATGTTAACTCCCAAACCGCTGCGCAGAAGTCAACCAAACTTCACCCAATAGTGTATTGTATCACATTCTAGTAGTTACATTTGAAAATTTCGTTCTAGGACATTTGGTTTGAGCGCAATCCTCAAACTTAGGTCAAAAAAGCCATTTAAGCCTTTTCACAGTGAGATCTATGCGATATGGCCGAGAAATGTAATTTTGATGTTAACTCCCAAACCGCTGCGCAGAAGTCAACCAAACTTCACCCAATAGTGTATTGTATCACAATCTAGTAGTTACATTTGAAAATTTTGTTCTAGGACATTTTGTTTGAGCGCAATCCTCAAACTTAGGTCAAAAAAGCCATTTAAGCCTTTTCACAGTGAGATCTATGCGATATGGCCGAGAAATGTAATTTTGATGTTAACTCCCAAACCGCTGCGCAGAAGTCAACCAAACTTCACCCAATAGTGTATTGTATCACAATCTAGTAGTTACATTTTAAAATTTCGTTCAAGGACATTTGGTTTGAGCGCAATTATTAAACTTAGGTCAAAAAAGCCATTTAAGCCTTTTCACAGTGAGATCTATGCGATATGGCCGAGAAATGTAATTTTGATGTTAACTCCCAAACCGCTGCGCAGAAGTAAACCAAACTTCACCCATTAGTGTATTGTATCACAATCTAGTAGTTACATGTGGAAATTTGGTTCTAGGACATTTGATTTGAGCGCAATCCTCAAACTTAGGTCAAAAAAGCCATTTAAGCCTTTTCACAGTGAGATCTATGCGATATGGCCGAGAAATGTAATTTTGATGTTAACTCCCAAACCGCTGCGCAGAAGTCAACCAAACTTCACCCAATAGTGTATTGTATCACAATCTAGTAGTTACATTTTAAAATTTCGTTCAAGGACATTTGGTTTGAGCGCAATTATTAAACTTAGGTCAAAAAAGCCATTTAAGCCTTTTCACAGTGAGATCTATGCGATATGGCCGAGAAATGTAATTTTGATGTTAACTCCCAAACCGCTGCGCAGAAGTAAACCAAACTTCACCCATTAGTGTATTGTATCACAATCTAGTAGTTACATGTGGAAATTTGGTTCTAGGACATTTGATTTGAGCGCAATCCTCAAACTTAGGTCAAAAAAGCCATTTAAGCCTTTTCACAGTGAGATCTATGCGATATGGCCGAGAAATGTAATTTTGATGTTAACTCCCAAACCGCTGCGCAGAAGTCAACAAAACTTCACCCAATAGTGTATTGTATCACATTCTAGTAGTTACATTTTAAAATTTCGTTCAAGGACATTTGGTTTGAGCGCAATTATTAAACGTAGGTCAAAAAAGCCATTTAAGCCTTTTCACAGTGAGATCTATGCGATATGGCCGAGAAATGTAATTTTGATGTTAACTCCCAAACCGCTGCGCAGAAGTAAACCAAACTTCACCCATTAGTGTATTGTATCACAATCTAGTAGTTACATGTGGAAATTTGGTTCTAGGACATTTGATTTGAGCGCAATCCTCAAACTTAGGTCAAAAAAGCCATTTAAGCCTTTTCACAGTGAGATCTATGCGATATGGCCGAGAAATGTAATTTTGATGTTAACTCCCAAACCGCTGCGCAGAAGTCAACCAAACTTCACCCAATAGTGTATTGTATCACATTCTAGTAGTTACATTTGAAAATTTCGTTCTAGGACATTTGGTTTGAGCGCAATTATTAAACTTAGGTCAAAAAAGCCATTTAAGCCTTTTCACAGTGAGATCTATGCGATATGGCCGAGAAATGTAATTTTGATGTTAACTCCCAAACCGCTGCGCAGAAGTAAACCAAACTTCACCCATTAGTGTATTGTATCACAATCTAGTAGTTACATGTGGAAATTTGGTTCTAGGACATTTGATTTTAGCGCAATCCTCAAACTTAGGTCAAAAAAGCCATTTAAGCCTTTTCACAGTGAGATCTATGCGATATGGCCGAGAAATGTAATTTTGATGTTAACTCCCAAACCGCTGCGCAGAAGTCAACCAAACTTCACCCAATAGTGTATTGTATCACAATCTACTAGTTACATTTGAAAATTTTGTTCTAGGAAATTTTGTTTGAGCGCAATCATCAAACTTAATTAAAAAAGTCATTTAAGCCTTTTCACAGTGAGATCTATGCGATATGGCCGAGAAATGTAATTTTGATGTTAACTCCCAAACCGCTGCGCAAAAGTCAACCAAACTTCACCCATTAGTGTATTGTATCACAATCTAGTAGTTACATGTGGAAATTTGGTTCTAGGACATTTGATTTGAGCGCAATCCTCAAACTTAGGTCAAAAAAGCCATTTAAGCCTTTTCACAGTGAGATCTATGCGATATGGCCGAGAAATGTAATTTTGATGTTAACTCCCAAACCGCTGCGCAGAAGTCAACCAAACTTCACCCAATAGTGTATTGTATCACAATCTAGTAGTTACATTTGAAAATTTTGTTCTAGGAAATTTTGTTTGAGCGCAATCATCAAACTTAATTAAAAAAGTCATTTAAGCCTTTTCACAGTGAGATCTATGCGATATGGCCGAGAAATGTAATTTTGATGTTAACTCCCAAACCGCTGCGCAGAAGTCAACCAAACTTCACCCATTAGTGTATTTTATCACAATCTAGTAGTTACATGTGGAAATTTGGTTCTAGGACATTTGATTTGAGCGCAATCCTCAAACTTAGGTCAAAAAAGCCATTTAAGCCTTTTCACAGTGAGATCTATGCGATATGGCCGAGAAATGTAATTTTGATGTTAACTCCCAAACCGCTGCGCAGAAGTCAACCAAACTTCACCCAATAGTGTATTGTATCACATTCTAGTAGTTACATTTGAAAATTTCGTTCTAGGACATTTGGTTTGAGCGCAATCCTCAAACTTAGGTCAAAAAAGCCATTTAAGCCTTTTCACAGTGAGATCTATGCGATATGGCCGAGAAATGTAATTTTGATGTTAACTCCCAAACCGCTGCGCAGAAGTCAACCAAACTTCACCCAATAGTGTATTGTATCACAATCTAGTAGTTACATTTGAAAATTTTGTTCTAGGACATTTTGTTTGAACGCAATCATCAAACTTAATTAAAAAAGTCATTTAAGCCTTTTCACAGTGAGATCTATGCGATATGGCCGAGAAATGTAATTTTGATGTTAACTCCCAAACCGCTGCGCAGAAGTCAACCAAACTTCACCCATTAGTGTATTTTATCACAATCTAGTAGTTACATGTGGAAATTTGGTTCTAGGACATTTGATTTGAGCGCAATCCTCAAACTTAGGTCAAAAAAGCCATTTAAGCCTTTTCACAGTGAGATCTATGCGATATGGCCGAGAAATGTAATTTTGATGTTAACTCCCAAACCGCTGCGCAGAAGTCAACCAAACTTCACCCAATAGTGTATTGTATCACAATCTAGTAGTTACATTTGAAAATTTTGTTCTAGGACATTTTGTTTGAACGCAATCATCAAACTTAATTAAAAAAGTCATTTAAGCCTTTTCACAGTGAGATCTATGCGATATGGCCGAGAAATGTAATTTTGATGTTAACTCCCAAACCGCTGCGCAGAAGTCAACCAAACTTCACCCATTAGTGTATTTTATCACAATCTAGTAGTTACATGTGGAAATTTGGTTCTAGGACATTTGATTTGAGCGCAATCCTCAAACTTAAGTCAAAAAAGCCATTTAAGCCTTTTCACAGTGAGATCTATGCGATATGGCCGAGAAATGTAATTTTGATGTTAACTCCCAAACCGCTGCGCAGAAGTCAACCAAACTTCACCCAATAGTGTATTGTATCACAATCTCGTAGTTACATTTGAAAATTTTGTTCTAGGAAATTTTGTTTGAGCGCAATCATCAAACTTAATTAAAAAAGTCATTTAAGCCTTTTCACAGTGAGATCTATGCGATATGGCCGAGAAATGTAATTTTGATGTTAACTCCCAAACCTCTGCGCAGAAGTCAACCAAACTTCACCCATTAGTGTATTTTATCACAATCTAGTAGTTACATGTGGAAATTTGGTTCTAGGACATTTGATTTGAGCGCAATCCTCAAACTTAGGTCAAAAAAGCCATTTAAGCCTTTTCACAGTGAGATCTATGCGATATGGCCGAGAAATGTAATTTTGATGTTAACTCCCAAACCGCTGCGCAGAAGTCAACCAAACTTCACCCAATAGTGTATTGTATCACATTCTAGTAGTTACATTTGAAAATTTCGTTCTAGGACATTTGGTTTGAGCGCAATCCTCAAACTTAGGTCAAAAAAGCCATTTAAGCCTTTTCACAGTAAGATCTATGCGATATGGCCGAGAAATGTAATTTTGATGTTAACTCCCAAACCGCTGCGCAGAAGTCAACCAAACTTCACCCAATAGTGTATTGTATCACAATCTAGTAGTTACATTTGAAAATTTTGTTCTAGGACATTTTGTTTGAGCGCAATCCTCAAACTTAGGTCAAAAAAGCCATTTAAGCCTTTTCACAGTGAGATCTATGCGATATGGCCGAGAAATGTAATTTTGATGTTAACTCCCAAACCGCTGCGCAGAAGTCAACCAAACTTCACCCAATAGTGTATTGTATCACAATCTAGTAGTTACATTTTAAAATTTTGTTCAAGGACATTTGGTTTGAGCGCAATTATTAAACTTAGGTCAAAAAAGCCATTTAAGCCTTTTCACAGTGAGATCTATGCGATATGGCCGAGAAATGTAATTTTGATGTTAACTCCCAAACCGCTGCGCAGAAGTAAACCAAACTTCACCCATTAGTGTATTGTATCACAATCTAGTAGTTACATGTGGAAATTTGGTTCTAGGACATTTGATTTGAGCGCAATCCTCAAACTTAGGTCAAAAAAGCCATTTAAGCCTTTTCACAGTGAGATCTATGCGATATGGCCGAGAAATGTAATTTTGATGTTAACTCCCAAACCGCTGCGCAGAAGTCAACCAAACTTCACCCAATAGTGTATTGTATCACATTCTAGTAGTTACATTTTAAAATTTCGTTCAAGGACATTTGGTTTGAGCGCAATTATTAAACTTAGGTCAAAAAAGCCATTTAAGTCTTTTCACAGTGAGATCTATGCGATATGGCCGAGAAATGTAATTTTGATGTTAACTCCCAAACCGCTGCGCAGAAGTAAACCAAACTTCACCCATTAGTGTATTGTATCACAATCTAGTAGTTACATGTGGAAATTTGGTTCTAGGACATTTGATTTGAGCGCAATCCTCAAACTTAGGTCAAAAAAGCCATTTAAGCCTTTTCACAGTGAGATCTATGCGATATGGCCGAGAAATGTAATTTTGATGTTAACTCCCAAACCGCTGCGCAGAAGTCAACCAAACTTCACCCAATAGTGTATTGTATCACATTCTAGTAGTTACATTTGAAAATTTCGTTCTAGGACATTTGGTTTGAGCGCAATCCTCAAACTTAGGTCAAAAAAGCCATTTAAGCCTTTTCACAGTGAGATCTATGCGATATGGCCGAGAAATGTAATTTTGATGTTAACTCCCAAACCGCTGCGCAGAAGTCAACCAAACTTCACCCAATAGTGTATTGTATCACAATCTAGTAGTTACATTTGAAAATTTTGTTCTAGGAAATTTTGTTTGAGCGCAATCATCAAACTTAATTAAAAAAGTCATTTAAGCCTTTTCACAGTGAGATCTATGCGATATGGCCGAGAAATGTAATTTTGATGTTAACTCCCAAACCGCTGCGCAGAAGTCAACCAAACTTCACCCATTAGTGTATTTTATCACAATCTAGTAGTTACATGTGGAAATTTGGTTCTAGGACATTTGATTTGAGCGCAATCCTCAAACTTAGGTCAAAAAAGCCATTTAAGCCTTTTCACAGTGAGATCTATGCGATATGGCCGAGAAATGTAATTTTGATGTTAACTCCCAAACCGCTGCGCAGAAGTCAACCAAACTTCACCCAATAGTGTATTGTATCACATTCTAGTAGTTACATTTTAAAATTTTCTTTCTAGGACATTTGGTTTGAGCGCAATCCTCAAACTTAGGTCAAAAAAGCCATTTAAGCCTTTTCACAGTGAGATCTATGCGATATGGCCGAGAAATGTAATTTTGATGTTAACTCCCAAACCTCTGCGCAGAAGTCAACCAAACTTCACCCATTAGTGTATTTTATCACAATCTAGTAGTTACATGTGGAAATTTGGTTCTAGGACATTTGATTTGAGCGCAATCCTCAAACTTAGGTCAAAAAAGCCATTTAAGCCTTTTCACAGTGAGATCTATGCGATATGGCCGAGAAATGTAATTTTGATGTTAACTCCCAAACCGCTGCGCAGAAGTCAACCAAACTTCACCCAATAGTGTATTGTATCACATTCTAGTAGTTACATTTGAAAATTTCGTTCTAGGACATTTGGTTTGAGCGCAATCCTCAAACTTAGGTCAAAAAAGCCATTTAAGCCTTTTCACAGTAAGATCTATGCGATATGGCCGAGAAATGTAATTTTGATGTTAACTCCCAAACCGCTGCGCAGAAGTCAACCAAACTTCACCCAATAGTGTATTGTATCACAATCTAGTAGTTACATTTGAAAATTTTGTTCTAGGACATTTTGTTTGAGCGCAATCCTCAAACTTAGGTCAAAAAAGCCATTTAAGCCTTTTCACAGTGAGATCTATGCGATATGGCCGAGAAATGTAATTTTGATGTTAACTCCCAAACCGCTGCGCAGAAGTCAACCAAACTTCACCCAATAGTGTATTGTATCACAATCTAGTAGTTACATTTTAAAATTTTGTTCAAGGACATTTGGTTTGAGCGCAATTATTAAACTTAGGTCAAAAAAGCCATTTAAGCCTTTTCACAGTGAGATCTATGCGATATGGCCGAGAAATGTAATTTTGATGTTAACTCCCAAACCGCTGCGCAGAAGTAAACCAAACTTCACCCATTAGTGTATTGTATCACAATCTAGTAGTTACATGTGGAAATTTGGTTCTAGGACATTTGATTTGAGCGCAATCCTCAAACTTAGGTCAAAAAAGCCATTTAAGCCTTTTCACAGTGAGATCTATGCGATATGGCCGAGAAATGTAATTTTGATGTTAACTCCCAAACCGCTGCGCAGAAGTCAACCAAACTTCACCCAATAGTGTATTGTATCACATTCTAGTAGTTACATTTTAAAATTTCGTTCAAGGACATTTGGTTTGAGCGCAATTATTAAACTTAGGTCAAAAAAGCCATTTAAGTCTTTTCACAGTGAGATCTATGCGATATGGCCGAGAAATGTAATTTTGATGTTAACTCCCAAACCGCTGCGCAGAAGTAAACCAAACTTCACCCATTAGTGTATTGTATCACAATCTAGTAGTTACATGTGGAAATTTGGTTCTAGGACATTTGATTTGAGCGCAATCCTCAAACTTAGGTCAAAAAAGCCATTTAAGCCTTTTCACAGTGAGATCTATGCGATATGGCCGAGAAATGTAATTTTGATGTTAACTCCCAAACCGCTGCGCAGAAGTCAACCAAACTTCACCCAATAGTGTATTGTATCACATTCTAGTAGTTACATTTGAAAATTTCGTTCTAGGACATTTGGTTTGAGCGCAATCCTCAAACTTAGGTCAAAAAAGCCATTTAAGCCTTTTCACAGTGAGATCTATGCGATATGGCCGAGAAATGTAATTTTGATGTTAACTCCCAAACCGCTGCGCAGAAGTCAACCAAACTTCACCCAATAGTGTATTGTATCACAATCTAGTAGTTACATTTGAAAATTTTGTTCTAGGAAATTTTGTTTGAGCGCAATCATCAAACTTAATTAAAAAAGTCATTTAAGCCTTTTCACAGTGAGATCTATGCGATATGGCCGAGAAATGTAATTTTGATGTTAACTCCCAAACCGCTGCGCAGAAGTCAACCAAACTTCACCCATTAGTGTATTTTATCACAATCTAGTAGTTACATGTGGAAATTTGGTTCTAGGACATTTGATTTGAGCGCAATCCTCAAACTTAGGTCAAAAAAGCCATTTAAGCCTTTTCACAGTGAGATCTATGCGATATGGCCGAGAAATGTAATTTTGATGTTAACTCCCAAACCGCTGCGCAGAAGTCAACCAAACTTCACCCAATAGTGTATTGTATCACATTCTAGTAGTTACATTTTAAAATTTTCTTTCTAGGACATTTGGTTTGAGCGCAATCCTCAAACTTAGGTCAAAAAAGCCATTTAAGCCTTTTCACAGTGAGATCTATGCGATATGGCCGAGAAATGTAATTTTGATGTTAACTCCCAAACCGCTGCGCAGAAGTCAACCAAACTTCACCCAATAGTGTATTGTATCACAATCTAGTAGTTACATTTAAAAATTTTGTTCTAGGACATTTTGTTTGAACGCAATCATCAAACTTAATTAAAAAAGTCATTTAAGCCTTTTCACAGTGAGATCTATGCGATATGGCCGAGAAATGTAAATTTGATGTTAACTCCCAAACCGCTGCGCAGAAGTCAACCAAACTTCACCCAATAGTGTATTGTATCACAATCTAGTAGTTACATTTGAAAATTTTGTTCTAGGAAATTTTGTTTGAGCGCAATCATCAAACTTAATTAAAAAAGTCATTTAAGCCTTTTCACAGTGAGATCTATGCGATATGGCCGAGAAATGTAATTTTGATGTTAACTCCCAAACCGCTGCGCAGAAGTCAACCAAACTTCACCCATTAGTGTATTTTATCACAATCTAGTAGTTACATGTGGAAATTTGGTTCTAGGACATTTGATTTGAGCGCAATCCTCAAACTTAGGTCAAAAAAGCCATTTAAGCCTTTTCACAGTGAGATCTATGCGATATGGCCGAGAAATGTAATTTTGATGTTAACTCCCAAACCGCTGCGCAGAAGTCAACCAAACTTCACCCATTAGTGTATTTTATCACAATCTAGTAGTTACATGTGGAAATTTGGTTCTAGGACATTTGATTTGAGCGCAATCCTCAAACTTAGGTCAAAAAAGCCATTTAAGCCTTTTCACAGTGAGATCTATGCGATATGGCCGAGAAATGTAATTTTGATGTTCACTCCCAAACCGCTGCGCAGAAGTCAACCAAACTTCACCCAATAGTGTATTGTATCACAATCTAGTAGTTACATTTTAAAATTTCGTTCAAGGACATTTGGTTTGAGCGCAATTATTAAACTTAGGTCAAAAAAGCCATTTAAGCCTTTTCACAGTGAGATCTATGCGATATGGCCGAGAAATGTAATTTTGATGTTAACTCCCAAACCGCTGCGCAGAAGTAAACCAAACTTCACCCATTAGTGTATTGTATCACAATCTAGTAGTTACATGTGGAAATTTGGTTCTAGGACATTTGATTTGAGCGCAATCCTCAAACTTAGGTCAAAAAAGCCATTTAAGCCTTTTCACAGTGAGATCTATGCGATATGGCCGAGAAATGTAATTTTGATGTTAACTCCCAAACCGCTGCGCAGAAGTCAACAAAACTTCACCCAATAGTGTATTGTATCACATTCTAGTAGTTACATTTTAAAATTTCGTTCAAGGACATTTGGTTTGAGCGCAATTATTAAACGTAGGTCAAAAAAGCCATTTAAGCCTTTTCACAGTGAGATCTATGCGATATGGCCGAGAAATGTAATTTTGATGTTAACTCCCAAACCGCTGCGCAGAAGTCAACCAAACTTCACCCATTAGTGTATTGTATCACAATCTAGTAGTTACATGTGGAAATTTGGTTCTAGGACATTTGATTTGAGCGCAATCCTCAAACTTAGGTCAAAAAAGCCATTTAAGCCTTTTCACAGTGAGATCTATGCGATATGGCCGAGAAATGTAATTTTGATGTTAACTCCCAAACCGCTGCGCAGAAGTCAACCAAACTTCACCCAATAGTGTATTGTATCACAATCTAGTAGTTACATTTGAAAATTTTGTTCTAGGACATTTTGTTTGAACGCAATCATCAAACTTAATTAAAAAAGTCATTTAAGCCTTTTCACAGTGAGATCTATGCGATATGGCCGAGAAATGTAATTTTGATGTTAACTCCCAAACCGCTGCGCAGAAGTCAACCAAACTTCACCCATTAGTGTATTTTATCACAATCTAGTAGTTACATGTGGAAATTTGGTTCTAGGACATTTGATTTGAGCGCAATCCTCAAACTTAGGTCAAAAAAGCCATTTAAGCCTTTTCACAGTGAGATCTATGCGATATGGCCGAGAAATGTAATTTTGATGTTAACTCCCAAACCGCTGCGCAGAAGTCAACCAAACTTCACCCAATAGTGTATTGTATCACAATCTAGTAGTTACATTTGAAAATTTTGTTCTAGGACATTTTGTTTGAACGCAATCATCAAACTTAATTAAAAAAGTCATTTAAGCCTTTTCACAGTGAGATCTATGCGATATGGCCGAGAAATGTAATTTTGATGTTAACTCCCAAACCGCTGCGCAGAAGTCAACCAAACTTCACCCATTAGTGTATTTTATCACAATCTAGTAGTTACATGTGGAAATTTGGTTCTAGGACATTTGATTTGAGCGCAATCCTCAAACTTAGGTCAAAAAAGCCATTTAAGCCTTTTCACAGTGAGATCTATGCGATATGGCCGAGAAATGTAATTTTGATGTTAACTCCCAAACCGCTGCGCAGAAGTCAACCAAACTTCACCCAATAGTGTATTGTATCACAATCTAGTAGTTACATTTGAAAATTTTGTTCTAGGAAATTTTGTTTGAGCGCAATCATCAAACTTAATTAAAAAAGTCATTTAAGCCTTTTCACAGTGAGATCTATGCGATATGGCCGAGAAATGTAATTTTGATGTTAACTCCCAAACCGCTGCGCAGAAGTCAACCAAACTTCACCCATTAGTGTATTTTATCACAATCTAGTAGTTACATGTGGAAATTTGGTTCTAGGACATTTGATTTGAGCGCAATCCTCAAACTTAGGTCAAAAAAGCCATTTAAGCCTTTTCACAGTGAGATCTATGCGATATGGCCGAGAAATGTAATTTTGATGTTAACTCCCAAACCGCTGCGCAGAAGTAAACCAAACTTCACCCATTAGTGTATTGTATCACAATCTAGTAGTTACATGTGGAAATTTGGTTCTAGGACATTTGATTTGAGCGCAATCCTCAAACTTAGGTCAAAAAAGCCATTTAAGCCTTTTCACAGTGAGATCTATGCGATATGGCCGAGAAATGTAATTTTGATGTTAACTCCCAAACCGCTGCGCAGAAGTCAACCAAACTTCACCCAATAGTGTATTGTATCACATTCTAGTAGTTACATTTTAAAATTTCGTTCAAGGACATTTGGTTTGAGCGCAATTATTAAACTTAGGTCAAAAAAGCCATTTAAGTCTTTTCACAGTGAGATCTATGCGATATGGCCGAGAAATGTAATTTTGATGTTAACTCCCAAACCGCTGCGCAGAAGTAAACCAAACTTCACCCATTAGTGTATTGTATCACAATCTAGTAGTTACATGTGGAAATTTGGTTCTAGGACATTTGATTTGAGCGCAATCCTCAAACTTAGGTCAAAAAAGCCATTTAAGCCTTTTCACAGTGAGATCTATGCGATATGGCCGAGAAATGTAATTTTTATGTTAACTCCCAAACCGCTGCGCAGAAGTCAACCAAACTTCACCCAATAGTGTATTGTATCACATTCTAGTAGTTACATTTGAAAATTTCGTTCTAGGACATTTGGTTTGAGCGCAATCCTCAAACTTAGGTCAAAAAAGCCATTTAAGCCTTTTCACAGTGAGATCTATGCGATATGGCCGAGAAATGTAATTTTGATGTTAACTCCCAAACCGCTGCGCAGAAGTCAACCAAACTTCACCCAATAGTGTATTGTATCACAATCTAGTAGTTACATTTGAAAATTTTGTTCTAGGAAATTTTGTTTGAGCGCAATCATCAAACTTAATTAAAAAAGTCATTTAAGCCTTTTCACAGTGAGATCTATGCGATATGGCCGAGAAATGTAATTTTGATGTTAACTCCCAAACCGCTGCGCAGAAGTCAACCAAACTTCACCCATTAGTGTATTTTATCACAATCTAGTAGTTACATGTGGAAATTTGGTTCTAGGACATTTGATTTGAGCGCAATCCTCAAACTTAGGTCAAAAAAGCCATTTAAGCCTTTTCACAGTGAGATCTATGCGATATGGCCGAGAAATGTAATTTTGATGTTAACTCCCAAACCGCTGCGCAGAAGTCAACCAAACTTCACCCAATAGTGTATTGTATCACATTCTAGTAGTTACATTTTAAAATTTTCTTTCTAGGACATTTGGTTTGAGCGCAATCCTCAAACTTAGGTCAAAAAAGCCATTTAAGCCTTTTCACAGTGAGATCTATGCGATATGGCCGAGAAATGTAATTTTGATGTTAACTCCCAAACCGCTGCGCAGAAGTCAACCAAACTTCACCCAATAGTGTATTGTATCACAATCTAGTAGTTACATTTAAAAATTTTGTTCTAGGACATTTTGTTTGAACGCAATCATCAAACTTAATTAAAAAAGTCATTTAAGCCTTTTCACAGTGAGATCTATGCGATATGGCCGAGAAATGTAAATTTGATGTTAACTCCCAAACCGCTGCGCAGAAGTCAACCAAACTTCACCCAATAGTGTATTGTATCACAATCTAGTAGTTACATTTGAAAATTTTGTTCTAGGAAATTTTGTTTGAGCGCAATCATCAAACTTAATTAAAAAAGTCATTTAAGCCTTTTCACAGTGAGATCTATGCGATATGGCCGAGAAATGTAATTTTGATGTTAACTCCCAAACCGCTGCGCAGAAGTCAACCAAACTTCACCCATTAGTGTATTTTATCACAATCTAGTAGTTACATGTGGAAATTTGGTTCTAGGACATTTGATTTGAGCGCAATCCTCAAACTTAGGTCAAAAAAGCCATTTAAGCCTTTTCACAGTGAGATCTATGCGATATGGCCGAGAAATGTAATTTTGATGTTAACTCCCAAACCGCTGCGCAGAAGTCAACCAAACTTCACCCATTAGTGTATTTTATCACAATCTAGTAGTTACATGTGGAAATTTGGTTCTAGGACATTTGATTTGAGCGCAATCCTCAAACTTAGGTCAAAAAAGCCATTTAAGCCTTTTCACAGTGAGATCTATGCGATATGGCCGAGAAATGTAATTTTGATGTTCACTCCCAAACCGCTGCGCAGAAGTCAACCAAACTTCACCCAATAGTGTATTGTATCACAATCTAGTAGTTACATTTTAAAATTTCGTTCAAGGACATTTGGTTTGAGCGCAATTATTAAACTTAGGTCAAAAAAGCCATTTAAGCCTTTTCACAGTGAGATCTATGCGATATGGCCGAGAAATGTAATTTTGATGTTAACTCCCAAACCGCTGCGCAGAAGTAAACCAAACTTCACCCATTAGTGTATTGTATCACAATCTAGTAGTTACATGTGGAAATTTGGTTCTAGGACATTTGATTTGAGCGCAATCCTCAAACTTAGGTCAAAAAAGCCATTTAAGCCTTTTCACAGTGAGATCTATGCGATATGGCCGAGAAATGTAATTTTGATGTTAACTCCCAAACCGCTGCGCAGAAGTCAACAAAACTTCACCCAATAGTGTATTGTATCACATTCTAGTAGTTACATTTTAAAATTTCGTTCAAGGACATTTGGTTTGAGCGCAATTATTAAACGTAGGTCAAAAAAGCCATTTAAGCCTTTTCACAGTGAGATCTATGCGATATGGCCGAGAAATGTAATTTTGATGTTAACTCCCAAACCGCTGCGCAGAAGTCAACCAAACTTCACCCATTAGTGTATTGTATCACAATCTAGTAGTTACATGTGGAAATTTGGTTCTAGGACATTTGATTTGAGCGCAATCCTCAAACTTAGGTCAAAAAAGCCATTTAAGCCTTTTCACAGTGAGATCTATGCGATATGGCCGAGAAATGTAATTTTGATGTTAACTCCCAAACCGCTGCGCAGAAGTCAACCAAACTTCACCCAATAGTGTATTGTATCACATTCTAGTAGTTACATTTGAAAATTTCGTTCTAGGACATTTGGTTTGAGCGCAATTATTAAACTTAGGTCAAAAAAGCCATTTAAGCCTTTTCACAGTGAGATCTATGCGATATGGCCGAGAAATGTAATTTTGATGTTAACTCCCAAACCGCTGCGCAGAAGTAAACCAAACTTCACCCATTAGTGTATTGTATCACAATCTAGTAGTTACATGTGGAAATTTGGTTCTAGGACATTTGATTTTAGCGCAATCCTCAAACTTAGGTCAAAAAAGCCATTTAAGCCTTTTCACAGTGAGATCTATGCGATATGGCCGAGAAATGTAATTTTGATGTTAACTCCCAAACCGCTGCGCAGAAGTCAACCAAACTTCACCCAATAGTGTATTGTATCACAATCTACTAGTTACATTTGAAAATTTTGTTCTAGGAAATTTTGTTTGAGCGCAATCATCAAACTTAATTAAAAAAGTCATTTAAGCCTTTTCACAGTGAGATCTATGCGATATGGCCGAGAAATGTAATTTTGATGTTAACTCCCAAACCGCTGCGCAAAAGTCAACCAAACTTCACCCATTAGTGTATTGTATCACAATCTAGTAGTTACATGTGGAAATTTGGTTCTAGGACATTTGATTTGAGCGCAATCCTCAAACTTAGGTCAAAAAAGCCATTTAAGCCTTTTCACAGTGAGATCTATGCGATATGGCCGAGAAATGTAATTTTGATGTTAACTCCCAAACCGCTGCGCAGAAGTCAACCAAACTTCACCCAATAGTGTATTGTATCACAATCTAGTAGTTACATTTGAAAATTTTGTTCTAGGAAATTTTGTTTGAGCGCAATCATCAAACTTAATTAAAAAAGTCATTTAAGCCTTTTCACAGTGAGATCTATGCGATATGGCCGAGAAATGTAATTTTGATGTTAACTCCCAAACCGCTGCGCAGAAGTCAACCAAACTTCACCCATTAGTGTATTTTATCACAATCTAGTAGTTACATGTGGAAATTTGGTTCTAGGACATTTGATTTGAGCGCAATCCTCAAACTTAGGTCAAAAAAGCCATTTAAGCCTTTTCACAGTGAGATCTATGCGATATGGCCGAGAAATGTAATTTTGATGTTAACTCCCAAACCGCTGCGCAGAAGTCAACCAAACTTCACCCAATAGTGTATTGTATCACATTCTAGTAGTTACATTTGAAAATTTCGTTCTAGGACATTTGGTTTGAGCGCAATCCTCAAACTTAGGTCAAAAAAGCCATTTAAGCCTTTTCACAGTGAGATCTATGCGATATGGCCGAGAAATGTAATTTTGATGTTAACTCCCAAACCGCTGCGCAGAAGTCAACCAAACTTCACCCAATAGTGTATTGTATCACAATCTAGTAGTTACATTTGAAAATTTTGTTCTAGGACATTTTGTTTGAACGCAATCATCAAACTTAATTAAAAAAGTCATTTAAGCCTTTTCACAGTGAGATCTATGCGATATGGCCGAGAAATGTAATTTTGATGTTAACTCCCAAACCGCTGCGCAGAAGTCAACCAAACTTCACCCATTAGTGTATTTTATCACAATCTAGTAGTTACATGTGGAAATTTGGTTCTAGGACATTTGATTTGAGCGCAATCCTCAAACTTAGGTCAAAAAAGCCATTTAAGCCTTTTCACAGTGAGATCTATGCGATATGGCCGAGAAATGTAATTTTGATGTTAACTCCCAAACCGCTGCGCAGAAGTCAACCAAACTTCACCCATTAGTGTATTGTATCACAATCTAGTAGTTACATGTGGAAATTTGGTTCTAGGACATTTGATTTGAGCGCAATCCTCAAACTTAGGTCAAAAAAGCCATTTAAGCCTTTTCACAGTGAGATCTATGCGATATGGCCGAGAAATGTAATTTTGATGTTAACTCCCAAACCGCTGCGCAGAAGTCAACCAAACTTCACCCAATAGTGTATTGTATCACATTCTAGTAGTTACATTTGAAAATTTCGTTCTAGGACATTTGGTTTGAGCGCAATCCTCAAACTTAGGTCAAAAAAGCCATTTAAGCCTTTTCACAGTGAGATCTATGCGATATGGCCGAGAAATGTAATTTTGATGTTAACTCCCAAACCGCTGCGCAGAAGTCAACCAAACTTCACCCAATAGTGTATTGTATCACAATCTAGTAGTTACATTTGAAAATTTTGTTCTAGGACATTTTGTTTGAACGCAATCATCAAACTTAATTAAAAAAGTCATTTAAGCCTTTTCACAGTGAGATCTATGCGATATGGCCGAGAAATGTAATTTTGATGTTAACTCCCAAACCGCTGCGCAGAAGTCAACCAAACTTCACCCATTAGTGTATTTTATCACAATCTAGTAGTTACATGTGGAAATTTGGTTCTAGGACATTTGATTTGAGCGCAATCCTCAAACTTAGGTCAAAAAAGCCATTTAAGCCTTTTCACAGTGAGATCTATGCGATATGGCCGAGAAATGTAATTTTGATGTTAACTCCCAAACCGCTGCGCAGAAGTCAACCAAACTTCACCCAATAGTGTATTGTATCACAATCTAGTAGTTACATTTGAAAATTTTGTTCTAGGACATTTTGTTTGAACGCAATCATCAAACTTAATTAAAAAAGTCATTTAAGCCTTTTCACAGTGAGATCTATGCGATATGGCCGAGAAATGTAATTTTGATGTTAACTCCCAAACCGCTGCGCAGAAGTCAACCAAACTTCACCCATTAGTGTATTTTATCACAATCTAGTAGTTACATGTGGAAATTTGGTTCTAGGACATTTGATTTGAGCGCAATCCTCAAACTTAGGTCAAAAAAGCCATTTAAGCCTTTTCACAGTGAGATCTATGCGATATGGCCGAGAAATGTAATTTTGATGTTAACTCCCAAACCGCTGCGCAGAAGTCAACCAAACTTCACCCAATAGTGTATTGTATCACAATCTAGTAGTTACATTTGAAAATTTTGTTCTAGGAAATTTTGTTTGAGCGCAATCATCAAACTTAATTAAAAAAGTCATTTAAGCCTTTTCACAGTGAGATCTATGCGATATGGCCGAGAAATGTAATTTTGATGTTAACTCCCAAACCGCTGCGCAGAAGTCAACCAAACTTCACCCATTAGTGTATTTTATCACAATCTAGTAGTTACATGTGGAAATTTGGTTCTAGGACATTTGATTTGAGCGCAATCCTCAAACTTAGGTCAAAAAAGCCATTTAAGCCTTTTCACAGTGAGATCTATGCGATATGGCCGAGAAATGTAATTTTGATGTTCACTCCCAAACCGCTGCGCAGAAGTCAACCAAACTTCACCCAATAGTGTATTGTATCACAATCTAGTAGTTACATTTGAAAATTTTGTTCTAGGAAATTTTGTTTGAGCGCAATCATCAAACTTAATTAAAAAAGTCATTTAAGCCTTTTCACAGTGAGATCTATGCGATATGGCCGAGAAATGTAATTTTTAAGTTAACTCCCAAACCGCTGCGCAGAAGTCAACCAAACTTCACCCATTAGTGTATTTTATCACAATCTAGTAGTTACATGTGGAAATTTGGTTCTAGGACATTTGATTTGAGCGCAATCCTCAAACTTAGGTCAAAAAAGCCATTTAAGCCTTTTCACAGTGAGAATTATGCGATATGGCCGAGAAATGTAATTTTGATGTTAACTCCCAAACCGCTGCGCAGAAGTCAACCAAACTTCACCCAATAGTGTATTGTATCACATTCTAGTAGTTACATTTGAAAATTTCGTTCTAGGACATTTGGTTTGAGCGCAATCCTCAAACTTAGGTCAAAAAAGCCATTTAAGCCTTTTCACAGTGAGATCTATGCGATATGGCCGAGAAATGTAATTTTGATGTTAACTCCCAAACCGCTGCGCAGAAGTCAACCAAACTTCACCCAATAGTGTATTGTATCACAATCTAGTAGTTACATTTGAAAATTTTGTTCTAGGACATTTTGTTTGAACGCAATCATCAAACTTAATTAAAAAAGTCATTTAAGCCTTTTCACAGTGAGATCTATGCGATATGGCCGAGAAATGTAATTTTGATGTTAACTCCCAAACCGCTGCGCAGAAGTCAACCAAACTTCACCCAATAGTGTATTGTATCACAATCTAGTAGTTACATTTGAAAATTTTGTTCTAGGACATTTTGTTTGAGCGCAATCCTCAAACTTAGGTCAAAAAAGCCATTTAAGCCTTTTCACAGTGAGATCTATGCGATATGGCCGAGAAATGTAATTTTGATGTTAACTCCCAAACCGCTGCGCAGAAGTCAACCAAACTTCACCCAATAGTGTATTGTATCACAATCTAGTAGTTACATTTTAAAATTTCGTTCAAGGACATTTGGTTTGAGCGCAATTATTAAACTTAGGTCAAAAAAGCCATTAAAGCCTTTTCACAGTGAGATCTATGCGATATGGCCGAGAAATGTAATTTTGATGTTAACTCCCAAACCGCTGCGCAGAAGTCAACCAAACTTCACCCATTAGTGTATTGTATCACAATCTAGTAGTTACATGTGGAAATTTGGTTCTAGGACATTTGATTTGAGCGCAATCCTCAAACTTAGGTCAAAAAAGCCATTTAAGCCTTTTCACAGTGAGATCTATGCGATATGGCCGAGAAATGTAATTTTGATGTTAACTCCCAAACCGCTGCGCAGAAGTCAACAAAACTTCACCCAATAGTGTATTGTATCACATTCTAGTAGTTACATTTTAAAATTTCGTTCAAGGACATTTGGTTTGAGCGCAATTATTAAACGTAGGTCAAAAAAGCCATTTAAGCCTTTTCACAGTGAGATCTATGCGATATGGCCGAGAAATGTAATTTTGATGTTAACTCCCAAACCGCTGCGCAGAAGTAAACCAAACTTCACCCATTAGTGTATTGTATCACAATCTAGTAGTTACATGTGGAAATTTGGTTCTAGGACATTTGATTTTAGCGCAATCCTCAAACTTAGGTCAAAAAAGCCATTTAAGCCTTTTCACAGTGAGATCTATGCGATATGGCCGAGAAATGTAATTTTGATGTTAACTCCCAAACCGCTGCGCAGAAGTCAACCAAACTTCACCCAATAGTGTATTGTATCACAATCTAGTAGTTACATTTGAAAATTTTGTTCTAGGAAATTTTGTTTGAGCGCAATCATCAAACTTAATTAAAAAAGTCATTTAAGCCTTTTCACAGTGAGATCTATGCGATATGGCCGAGAAATGTAATTTTGATGTTAACTCCCAAACCGCTGCGCAGAAGTCAACCAAACTTCACCCATTAGTGTATTTTATCACAATCTAGTAGTTACATGTGGAAATTTGGTTCTAGGACATTTGATTTGAGCGCAATCCTCAAACTTAGGTCAAAAAAGCCATTTAAGCCTTTTCACAGTGAGATCTATGCGATATGGCCGAGAAATGTAATTTTGATGTTCACTCCCAAACCGCTGCGCAGAAGTCAACCAAACTTCACCCAATAGTGTATTGTATCACAATCTAGTAGTTACATTTGAAAATTTTGTTCTAGGAAATTTTGTTTGAGCGCAATCATCAAACTTAATTAAAAAAGTCATTTAAGCCTTTTCACAGTGAGATCTATGCGATATGGCCGAGAAATGTAATTTTTAAGTTAACTCCCAAACCGCTGCGCAGAAGTCAACCAAACTTCACCCATTAGTGTATTTTATCACAATCTAGTAGTTACATGTGGAAATTTGGTTCTAGGACATTTGATTTGAGCGCAATCCTCAAACTTAGGTCAAAAAAGCCATTTAAGCCTTTTCACAGTGAGAATTATGCGATATGGCCGAGAAATGTAATTTTGATGTTAACTCCCAAACCGCTGCGCAGAAGTCAACCAAACTTCACCCAATAGTGTATTGTATCACATTCTAGTAGTTACATTTGAAAATTTCGTTCTAGGACATTTGGTTTGAGCGCAATCCTCAAACTTAGGTCAAAAAAGCCATTTAAGCCTTTTCACAGTGAGATCTATGCGATATGGCCGAGAAATGTAATTTTGATGTTAACTCCCAAACCGCTGCGCAGAAGTCAACCAAACTTCACCCAATAGTGTATTGTATCACAATCTAGTAGTTACATTTGAAAATTTTGTTCTAGGACATTTTGTTTGAACGCAATCATCAAACTTAATTAAAAAAGTCATTTAAGCCTTTTCACAGTGAGATCTATGCGATATGGCCGAGAAATGTAATTTTGATGTTAACTCCCAAACCGCTGCGCAGAAGTCAACCAAACTTCACCCAATAGTGTATTGTATCACAATCTAGTAGTTACATTTGAAAATTTTGTTCTAGGACATTTTGTTTGAGCGCAATCCTCAAACTTAGGTCAAAAAAGCCATTTAAGCCTTTTCACAGTGAGATCTATGCGATATGGCCGAGAAATGTAATTTTGATGTTAACTCCCAAACCGCTGCGCAGAAGTCAACCAAACTTCACCCAATAGTGTATTGTATCACAATCTAGTAGTTACATTTTAAAATTTCGTTCAAGGACATTTGGTTTGAGCGCAATTATTAAACTTAGGTCAAAAAAGCCATTAAAGCCTTTTCACAGTGAGATCTATGCGATATGGCCGAGAAATGTAATTTTGATGTTAACTCCCAAACCGCTGCGCAGAAGTCAACCAAACTTCACCCATTAGTGTATTGTATCACAATCTAGTAGTTACATGTGGAAATTTGGTTCTAGGACATTTGATTTGAGCGCAATCCTCAAACTTAGGTCAAAAAAGCCATTTAAGCCTTTTCACAGTGAGATCTATGCGATATGGCCGAGAAATGTAATTTTGATGTTAACTCCCAAACCGCTGCGCAGAAGTCAACAAAACTTCACCCAATAGTGTATTGTATCACATTCTAGTAGTTACATTTTAAAATTTCGTTCAAGGACATTTGGTTTGAGCGCAATTATTAAACGTAGGTCAAAAAAGCCATTTAAGCCTTTTCACAGTGAGATCTATGCGATATGGCCGAGAAATGTAATTTTGATGTTAACTCCCAAACCGCTGCGCAGAAGTAAACCAAACTTCACCCATTAGTGTATTGTATCACAATCTAGTAGTTACATGTGGAAATTTGGTTCTAGGACATTTGATTTTAGCGCAATCCTCAAACTTAGGTCAAAAAAGCCATTTAAGCCTTTTCACAGTGAGATCTATGCGATATGGCCGAGAAATGTAATTTTGATGTTAACTCCCAAACCGCTGCGCAGAAGTCAACCAAACTTCACCCAATAGTGTATTGTATCACAATCTACTAGTTACATTTGAAAATTTTGTTCTAGGAAATTTTGTTTGAGCGCAATCATCAAACTTAATTAAAAAAGTCATTTAAGCCTTTTCACAGTGAGATCTATGCGATATGGCCGAGAAATGTAATTTTGATGTTAACTCCCAAACCGCTGCGCAAAAGTCAACCAAACTTCACCCATTAGTGTATTGTATCACAATCTAGTAGTTACATGTGGAAATTTGGTTCTAGGACATTTGATTTGAGCGCAATCCTCAAACTTAGGTCAAAAAAGCCATTTAAGCCTTTTCACAGTGAGATCTATGCGATATGGCCGAGAAATGTAATTTTGATGTTAACTCCCAAACCGCTGCGCAGAAGTCAACCAAACTTCACCCAATAGTGTATTGTATCACAATCTAGTAGTTACATTTGAAAATTTTGTTCTAGGAAATTTTGTTTGAGCGCAATCATCAAACTTAATTAAAAAAGTCATTTAAGCCTTTTCACAGTGAGATCTATGCGATATGGCCGAGAAATGTAATTTTGATGTTAACTCCCAAACCGCTGCGCAGAAGTCAACCAAACTTCACCCATTAGTGTATTTTATCACAATCTAGTAGTTACATGTGGAAATTTGGTTCTAGGACATTTGATTTGAGCGCAATCCTCAAACTTAGGTCAAAAAAGCCATTTAAGCCTTTTCACAGTGAGATCTATGCGATATGGCCGAGAAATGTAATTTTGATGTTAACTCCCAAACCGCTGCGCAGAAGTCAACCAAACTTCACCCAATAGTGTATTGTATCACATTCTAGTAGTTACATTTGAAAATTTCGTTCTAGGACATTTGGTTTGAGCGCAATCCTCAAACTTAGGTCAAAAAAGCCATTTAAGCCTTTTCACAGTGAGATCTATGCGATATGGCCGAGAAATGTAATTTTGATGTTAACTCCCAAACCGCTGCGCAGAAGTCAACCAAACTTCACCCAATAGTGTATTGTATCACAATCTAGTAGTTACATTTGAAAATTTTGTTCTAGGACATTTTGTTTGAACGCAATCATCAAACTTAATTAAAAAAGTCATTTAAGCCTTTTCACAGTGGTATCTATGCGATATGGCCGAGAAATGTAATTTTGATGTTAACTCCCAAACCGCTGCGCAGAAGTCAACCAAACTTCACCCATTAGTGTATTTTATCACAATCTAGTAGTTACATGTGGAAATTTGGTTCTAGGACATTTGATTTGAGCGCAATCCTCAAACTTAGGTCAAAAAAGCCATTTAAGCCTTTTCACAGTGAGATCTATGCGATATGGCCGAGAAATGTAATTTTGATGTTAACTCCCAAACCGCTGCGCAGAAGTCAACCAAACTTCACCCAATAGTGTATTGTATCACAATCTAGTAGTTACATTTGAAAATTTTGTTCTAGGACATTTTGTTTGAACGCAATCATCAAACTTAATTAAAAAAGTCATTTAAGCCTTTTCACAGTGAGATCTATGCGATATGGCCGAGAAATGTAATTTTGATGTTAACTCCCAAACCGCTGCGCAGAAGTCAACCAAACTTCACCCAATAGTGTATTGTATCACAATCTAGTAGTTACATTTGAAAATTTTGTTCTAGGACATTTTGTTTGAGCGCAATCCTCAAACTTAGGTCAAAAAAGCCATTTAAGCCTTTTCACAGTGAGATCTATGCGATATGGCCGAGAAATGTAATTTTGATGTTAACTCCCAAACCGCTGCGCAGAAGTCAACCAAACTTCACCCAATAGTGTATTGTATCACAATCTAGTAGTTACATTTTAAAATTTCGTTCAAGGACATTTGGTTTGAGCGCAATTATTAAACTTAGGTCAAAAAAGCCATTTAAGCCTTTTCACAGTGAGATCTATGCGATATGGCCGAGAAATGTAATTTTGATGTTAACTCCCAAACCGCTGCGCAGAAGTAAACCAAACTTCACCCATTAGTGTATTGTATCACAATCTAGTAGTTACATGTGGAAATTTGGTTCTAGGACATTTGATTTGAGCGCAATCCTCAAACTTAGGTCAAAAAAGCCATTTAAGCCTTTTCACAGTGAGATCTATGCGATATGGCCGAGAAATGTAATTTTGATGTTAACTCCCAAACCGCTGCGCAGAAGTCAACAAAACTTCACCCAATAGTGTATTGTATCACATTCTAGTAGTTACATTTTAAAATTTCGTTCAAGGACATTTGGTTTGAGCGCAATTATTAAACGTAGGTCAAAAAAGCCATTTAAGCCTTTTCACAGTGAGATCTATGCGATATGGCCGAGAAATGTAATTTTGATGTTAACTCCCAAACCGCTGCGCAGAAGTAAACCAAACTTCACCCATTAGTGTATTGTATCACAATCTAGTAGTTACATGTGGAAATTTGGTTCTAGGACATTTGATTTTAGCGCAATCCTCAAACTTAGGTCAAAAAAGCCATTTAAGCCTTTTCACAGTGAGATCTATGCGATATGGCCGAGAAATGTAATTTTGATGTTAACTCCCAAACCGCTGCGCAGAAGTCAACCAAACTTCACCCAATAGTGTATTGTATCACAATCTACTAGTTACATTTGAAAATTTTGTTCTAGGAAATTTTGTTTGAGCGCAATCATCAAACTTAATTAAAAAAGTCATTTAAGCCTTTTCACAGTGAGATCTATGCGATATGGCCGAGAAATGTAATTTTGATGTTAACTCCCAAACCGCTGCGCAAAAGTCAACCAAACTTCACCCATTAGTGTATTGTATCACAATCTAGTAGTTACATGTGGAAATTTGGTTCTAGGACATTTGATTTGAGCGCAATCCTCAAACTTAGGTCAAAAAAGCCATTTAAGCCTTTTCACAGTGAGATCTATGCGATATGGCCGAGAAATGTAATTTTGATGTTAACTCCCAAACCGCTGCGCAGAAGTCAACCAAACTTCACCCAATAGTGTATTGTATCACAGTCTAGTAGTTACATTTGAAAATTTTGTTCTAGGAAATTTTGTTTGAGCGCAATCATCAAACTTAATTAAAAAAGTCATTTAAGCCTTTTCACAGTGAGATCTATGCGATATGGCCGAGAAATGTAATTTTGATGTTAACTCCCAAACCGCTGCGCAGAAGTCAACCAAACTTCACCCATTAGTGTATTTTATCACAATCTAGTAGTTACATGTGGAAATTTGGTTCTAGGACATTTGATTTGAGCGCAATCCTCAAACTTAGGTCAAAAAAGCCATTTAAGCCTTTTCACAGTGAGATCTATGCGATATGGCCGAGAAATGTAATTTTGATGTTAACTCCCAAACCGCTGCGCAGAAGTCAACCAAACTTCACCCAATAGTGTATTGTATCACATTCTAGTAGTTACATTTGAAAATTTCGTTCTAGGACATTTGGTTTGAGCGCAATCCTCAAACTTAGGTCAAAAAAGCCATTTAAGCCTTTTCACAGTGAGATCTATGCGATATGGCCGAGAAATGTAATTTTGATGTTAACTCCCAAACCGCTGCGCAGAAGTCAACCAAACTTCACCCAATAGTGTATTGTATCACAATCTAGTAGTTACATTTGAAAATTTTGTTCTAGGACATTTTGTTTGAACGCAATCATCAAACTTAATTAAAAAAGTCATTTAAGCCTTTTCACAGTGGTATCTATGCGATATGGCCGAGAAATGTAATTTTGATGTTAACTCCCAAACCGCTGCGCAGAAGTCAACCAAACTTCACCCATTAGTGTATTTTATCACAATCTAGTAGTTACATGTGGAAATTTGGTTCTAGGACATTTGATTTGAGCGCAATCCTCAAACTTAGGTCAAAAAAGCCATTTAAGCCTTTTCACAGTGAGATCTATGCGATATGGCCGAGAAATGTAATTTTGATGTTAACTCCCAAACCGCTGCGCAGAAGTCAACCAAACTTCACCCAATAGTGTATTGTATCACAATCTAGTAGTTACATTTGAAAATTTTGTTCTAGGACATTTTGTTTGAACGCAATCATCAAACTTAATTAAAAAAGTCATTTAAGCCTTTTCACAGTGAGATCTATGCGATATGGCCGAGAAATGTAATTTTGATGTTAACTCCCAAACCGCTGCGCAGAAGTCAACCAAACTTCACCCATTAGTGTATTTTATCACAATCTAGTAGTTACATGTGGAAATTTGGTTCTAGGACATTTGATTTGAGCGCAATCCTCAAACTTAGGTCAAAAAAGCCATTTAAGCCTTTTCACAGTGAGATCTATGCGATATGGCCGAGAAATGTAATTTTGATGTTCACTCCCAAACCGCTGCGCAGAAGTCAACCAAACTTCACCCAATAGTGTATTGTATCACAATCTAGTAGTTACATTTGAAAATTTTGTTCTAGGAAATTTTGTTTGAGCGCAATCATCAAACTTAATTAAAAAAGTCATTTAAGCCTTTTCACAGTGAGATCTATGCGATATGGCCGAGAAATGTAATTTTTAAGTTAACTCCCAAACCGCTGCGCAGAAGTCAACCAAACTTCACCCATTAGTGTATTTTATCACAATCTAGTAGTTACATGTGGAAATTTGGTTCTAGGACATTTGATTTGAGCGCAATCCTCAAACTTAGGTCAAAAAAGCCATTTAAGCCTTTTCACAGTGAGATCTATGCGATATGGCCGAGAAATGTAATTTTGATGTTAACTCCCAAACCGCTGCGCAGAAGTCAACCAAACTTCACCCAATAGTGTATTGTATCACATTCTAGTAGTTACATTTGAAAATTTCGTTCTAGGACATTTGGTTTGAGCGCAATCCTCAAACTTAGGTCAAAAAAGCCATTTAAGCCTTTTCACAGTGAGATCTATGCGATATGGCCGAGAAATGTAATT
The DNA here is from genome assembly GCF_030265065.1 of Corythoichthys intestinalis. Lineage (NCBI taxonomy): Eukaryota > Metazoa > Chordata > Actinopteri > Syngnathiformes > Syngnathidae > Corythoichthys > Corythoichthys intestinalis. The sequence continues at coordinate 63,512,473 of NC_080399.1, read as the reverse complement.
TTGATGTTAACTCCCAAACCGCTGCGCAGAAGTCAACCAAACTTCACCCAATAGTGTATTGTATCACAATCTAGTAGTTACATTTGAAAATTTTGTTCTAGGAAATTTTGTTTGAGCGCAATCATCAAACTTAATTAAAAAAGTCATTTAAGCCTTTTCACAGTGAGATCTATGCGATATGGCCGAGAAATGTAATTTTGATGTTAACTCCCAAACCGCTGCGCAGAAGTCAACCAAACTTCACCCATTAGTGTATTTTATCACAATCTAGTAGTTACATGTGGAAATTTGGTTCTAGGACATTTGATTTGAGCGCAATCCTCAAACTTAGGTCAAAAAAGCCATTTAAGCCTTTTCACAGTGAGATCTATGCGATATGGCCGAGAAATGTAATTTTGATGTTAACTCCCAAACCGCTGCGCAGAAGTCAACCAAACTTCACCCATTAGTGTATTGTATCACAATCTAGTAGTTACATGTGGAAATTTGGTACTAGGACATTTGATTTGAGCGCAATCCTCAAACTTAGGTCAAAAAAGCCATTTAAGCCTTTTCACAGTGAGATCTATGCGATATGGCCGAGAAATGTAATTTTGATGTTAACTCCCAAACCGCTGCGCAGAAGTCAACCAAACTTCACCCAATAGTGTATTGTATCACAATCTAGTAGTTACATTTGAAAATTTTGTTCTAGGACATTTTGTTTGAACGCAATCATCAAACTTAATTAAAAAAGTCATTTAAGCCTTTTCACAGTGAGATCTATGCGATATGGCCGAGAAATGTAATTTTGATGTTAACTCCCAAACCGCTGCGCAGAAGTCAACCAAACTTCACCCATTAGTGTATTTTATCACAATCTAGTAGTTACATGTGGAAATTTGGTTCTAGGACATTTGATTTGAGCGCAATCCTCAAACTTAGGTCAAAAAAGCCATTTAAGCCTTTTCACAGTGAGATCTATGCGATATGGCCGAGAAATGTAATTTTGATGTTAACTCCCAAACCGCTGCGCAGAAGTCAACCAAACTTCACCCAATAGTGTATTGTATCACAATCTAGTAGTTACATTTGAAAATTTTGTTCTAGGACATTTTGTTTGAACGCAATCATCAAACTTAATTAAAAAAGTCATTTAAGCCTTTTCACAGTGAGATCTATGCGATATGGCCGAGAAATGTAATTTTGATGTTAACTCCCAAACCGCTGCGCAGAAGTCAACCAAACTTCACCCATTAGTGTATTTTATCACAATCTAGTAGTTACATGTGGAAATTTGGTTCTAGGACATTTGATTTGAGCGCAATCCTCAAACTTAGGTCAAAAAAGCCATTTAAGCCTTTTCACAGTGAGATCTATGCGATATGGCCGAGAAATGTAATTTTGATGTTAACTCCCAAACCGCTGCGCAGAAGTCAACCAAACTTCACCCAATAGTGTATTGTATCACAATCTAGTAGTTACATTTGAAAATTTTGTTCTAGGAAATTTTGTTTGAGCGCAATCATCAAACTTAATTAAAAAAGTCATTTAAGCCTTTTCACAGTGAGATCTATGCGATATGGCCGAGAAATGTAATTTTGATGTTAACTCCCAAACCGCTGCGCAGAAGTCAACCAAACTTCACCCATTAGTGTATTTTATCACAATCTAGTAGTTACATGTGGAAATTTGGTTCTAGGACATTTGATTTGAGCGCAATCCTCAAACTTAGGTCAAAAAAGCCATTTAAGCCTTTTCACAGTGAGATCTATGCGATATGGCCGAGAAATGTAATTTTGATGTTCACTCCCAAACCGCTGCGCAGAAGTCAACCAAACTTCACCCAATAGTGTATTGTATCACAATCTAGTAGTTACATTTGAAAATTTTGTTCTAGGAAATTTTGTTTGAACGCAATCATCAAACTTAATTAAAAAAGTCATTTAAGCCTTTTCACAGTGAGATCTATGCGATATGGCCGAGAAATGTAATTTTGATGTTAACTCCCAAACCGCTGCGCAGAAGTCAACCAAACTTCACCCATTAGTGTATTGTATCACAATCTAGTAGTTACATGTGGAAATTTGGTTATAGGACATTTGATTTGAGCGCAATCCTCAAACTTAGGTCAAAAAAGCCATTTAAGCCTTTTCACAGTGAGATCTATGCGATATGGCCGAGAAATGTAATTTTGATGTTAACTCCCAAACCGCTGCGCAGAAGTCAACCAAACTTCACCCAATAGTGTATTGTATCACAATCTAGTAGTTACATTTGAAAATTTTGTTCTAGGAAATTTTGTTTGAGCGCAATCATCAAACTTAATTAAAAAAGTCATTTAAGCCTTTTCACAGTGAGATCTATGCGATATGGCCGAGAAATGTAATTTTGATGTTAACTCCCAAACCGCTGCGCAGAAGTCAACCAAACTTCACCCATTAGTGTATTGTATCACAATCTAGTAGTTACATGTGGAAATTTGGTTCTAGGACATTTGATTTGAGCGCAATCCTCAAACTTAGGTCAAAAAAGCCATTTAAGCCTTTTCACAGTGAGATCTATGCGATATGGCCGAGAAATGTAATTTTGATGTTAACTCCCAAACCGCTGCGCAGAAGTCAACAAAACTTCACCCAATAGTGTATTGTATCACATTCTAGTAGTTACATTTTAAAATTTCGTTCAAGGACATTTGGTTTGAGCGCAATTATTAAACGTAGGTCAAAAAAGCCATTTAAGCCTTTTCACAGTGAGATCTATGCGATATGGCCGAGAAATGTAATTTTGATGTTAACTCCCAAACCGCTGCGCAGAAGTAAACCAAACTTCACCCATTAGTGTATTGTATCACAATCTAGTAGTTACATGTGGAAATTTGGTTCTAGGACATTTGATTTGAGCGCAATCCTCAAACTTAGGTCAAAAAAGCCATTTAAGCCTTTTCACAGTGAGATCTATGCGATATGGCCGAGAAATGTAATTTTGATGTTAACTCCCAAACCGCTGCGCAGAAGTCAACAAAACTTCACCCAATAGTGTATTGTATCACATTCTAGTAGTTACATTTTAAAATTTCGTTCAAGGACATTTGGTTTGAGCGCAATTATTAAACGTAGGTCAAAAAAGCCATTTAAGCCTTTTCACAGTGAGATCTATGCGATATGGCCGAGAAATGTAATTTTGATGTTAACTCCCAAACCGCTGCGCAGAAGTAAACCAAACTTCACCCATTAGTGTATTGTATCACAATCTAGTAGTTACATGTGGAAATTTGGTTCTAGGACATTTGATTTTAGCGCAATCCTCAAACTTAGGTCAAAAAAGCCATTTAAGCCTTTTCACAGTGAGATCTATGCGATATGGCCGAGAAATGTAATTTTGATGTTAACTCCCAAACCGCTGCGCAGAAGTCAACCAAACTTCACCCAATAGTGTATTGTATCACAATCTACTAGTTACATTTGAAAATTTTGTTCTAGGAAATTTTGTTTGAGCGCAATCATCAAACTTAATTAAAAAAGTCATTTAAGCCTTTTCACAGTGAGATCTATGCGATATGGCCGAGAAATGTAATTTTGATGTTAACTCCCAAACCGCTGCGCAAAAGTCAACCAAACTTCACCCATTAGTGTATTGTATCACAATCTAGTAGTTACATGTGGAAATTTGGTTCTAGGACATTTGATTTGAGCGCAATCCTCAAACTTAGGTCAAAAAAGCCATTTAAGCCTTTTCACAGTGAGATCTATGCGATATGGCCGAGAAATGTAATTTTGATGTTAACTCCCAAACCGCTGCGCAGAAGTCAACCAAACTTCACCCAATAGTGTATTGTATCACAATCTAGTAGTTACATTTGAAAATTTTGTTCTAGGAAATTTTGTTTGAGCGCAATCATCAAACTTAATTAAAAAAGTCATTTAAGCCTTTTCACAGTGAGATCTATGCGATATGGCCGAGAAATGTAATTTTGATGTTAACTCCCAAACCGCTGCGCAGAAGTCAACCAAACTTCACCCATTAGTGTATTTTATCACAATCTAGTAGTTACATGTGGAAATTTGGTTCTAGGACATTTGATTTGAGCGCAATCCTCAAACTTAGGTCAAAAAAGCCATTTAAGCCTTTTCACAGTGAGATCTATGCGATATGGCCGAGAAATGTAATTTTGATGTTAACTCCCAAACCGCTGCGCAGAAGTCAACCAAACTTCACCCAATAGTGTATTGTATCACATTCTAGTAGTTACATTTGAAAATTTCGTTCTAGGACATTTGGTTTGAGCGCAATCCTCAAACTTAGGTCAAAAAAGCCATTTAAGCCTTTTCACAGTGAGATCTATGCGATATGGCCGAGAAATGTAATTTTGATGTTAACTCCCAAACCGCTGCGCAGAAGTCAACCAAACTTCACCCAATAGTGTATTGTATCACAATCTAGTAGTTACATTTGAAAATTTTGTTCTAGGACATTTTGTTTGAACGCAATCATCAAACTTAATTAAAAAAGTCATTTAAGCCTTTTCACAGTGGTATCTATGCGATATGGCCGAGAAATGTAATTTTGATGTTAACTCCCAAACCGCTGCGCAGAAGTCAACCAAACTTCACCCATTAGTGTATTTTATCACAATCTAGTAGTTACATGTGGAAATTTGGTTCTAGGACATTTGATTTGAGCGCAATCCTCAAACTTAGGTCAAAAAAGCCATTTAAGCCTTTTCACAGTGAGATCTATGCGATATGGCCGAGAAATGTAATTTTGATGTTAACTCCCAAACCGCTGCGCAGAAGTCAACCAAACTTCACCCAATAGTGTATTGTATCACAATCTAGTAGTTACATTTGAAAATTTTGTTCTAGGACATTTTGTTTGAACGCAATCATCAAACTTAATTAAAAAAGTCATTTAAGCCTTTTCACAGTGAGATCTATGCGATATGGCCGAGAAATGTAATTTTGATGTTAACTCCCAAACCGCTGCGCAGAAGTCAACCAAACTTCACCCATTAGTGTATTTTATCACAATCTAGTAGTTACATGTGGAAATTTGGTTCTAGGACATTTGATTTGAGCGCAATCCTCAAACTTAGGTCAAAAAAGCCATTTAAGCCTTTTCACAGTGAGATCTATGCGATATGGCCGAGAAATGTAATTTTGATGTTCACTCCCAAACCGCTGCGCAGAAGTCAACCAAACTTCACCCAATAGTGTATTGTATCACAATCTAGTAGTTACATTTGAAAATTTTGTTCTAGGAAATTTTGTTTGAGCGCAATCATCAAACTTAATTAAAAAAGTCATTTAAGCCTTTTCACAGTGAGATCTATGCGATATGGCCGAGAAATGTAATTTTTAAGTTAACTCCCAAACCGCTGCGCAGAAGTCAACCAAACTTCACCCATTAGTGTATTTTATCACAATCTAGTAGTTACATGTGGAAATTTGGTTCTAGGACATTTGATTTGAGCGCAATCCTCAAACTTAGGTCAAAAAAGCCATTTAAGCCTTTTCACAGTGAGATCTATGCGATATGGCCGAGAAATGTAATTTTGATGTTAACTCCCAAACCGCTGCGCAGAAGTCAACCAAACTTCACCCAATAGTGTATTGTATCACATTCTAGTAGTTACATTTGAAAATTTCGTTCTAGGACATTTGGTTTGAGCGCAATCCTCAAACTTAGGTCAAAAAAGCCATTTAAGCCTTTTCACAGTGAGATCTATGCGATATGGCCGAGAAATGTAATTTTGATGTTAACTCCCAAACCGCTGCGCAGAAGTCAACCAAACTTCACCCAATAGTGTATTGTATCACAATCTAGTAGTTACATTTGAAAATTTTGTTCTAGGAAATTTTGTTTGAGCGCAATCATCAAACTTAATTAAAAAAGTCATTTAAGCCTTTTCACAGTGAGATCTATGCGATATGGCCGAGAAATGTAATTTTGATGTTAACTCCCAAACCGCTGCGCAGAAGTCAACCAAACTTCACCCATTAGTGTATTTTATCACAATCTAGTAGTTACATGTGGAAATTTGGTTCTAGGACATTTGATTTGAGCGCAATCCTCAAACTTAGGTCAAAAAAGCCATTTAAGCCTTTTCACAGTGAGATCTATGCGATATGGCCGAGAAATGTAATTTTGATGTTAACTCCCAAACCGCTGCGCAGAAGTCAACCAAACTTCACCCATTAGTGTATTGTATCACAATCTAGTAGTTACATGTGGAAATTTGGTACTAGGACATTTGATTTGAGCGCAATCCTCAAACTTAGGTCAAAAAAGCCATTTAAGCCTTTTCACAGTGAGATCTATGCGATATGGCCGAGAAATGTAATTTTGATGTTAACTCCCAAACCGCTGCGCAGAAGTCAACCAAACTTCACCCAATAGTGTATTGTATCACAATCTAGTAGTTACATTTGAAAATTTTGTTCTAGGACATTTTGTTTGAACGCAATCATCAAACTTAATTAAAAAAGTCATTTAAGCCTTTTCACAGTGAGATCTATGCGATATGGCCGAGAAATGTAATTTTGATGTTAACTCCCAAACCGCTGCGCAGAAGTCAACCAAACTTCACCCATTAGTGTATTTTATCACAATCTAGTAGTTACATGTGGAAATTTGGTTCTAGGACATTTGATTTGAGCGCAATCCTCAAACTTAGGTCAAAAAAGCCATTTAAGCCTTTTCACAGTGAGATCTATGCGATATGGCCGAGAAATGTAATTTTGATGTTAACTCCCAAACCGCTGCGCAGAAGTCAACCAAACTTCACCCAATAGTGTATTGTATCACAATCTAGTAGTTACATTTGAAAATTTTGTTCTAGGACATTTTGTTTGAACGCAATCATCAAACTTAATTAAAAAAGTCATTTAAGCCTTTTCACAGTGAGATCTATGCGATATGGCCGAGAAATGTAATTTTGATGTTAACTCCCAAACCGCTGCGCAGAAGTCAACCAAACTTCACCCATTAGTGTATTTTATCACAATCTAGTAGTTACATGTGGAAATTTGGTTCTAGGACATTTGATTTGAGCGCAATCCTCAAACTTAGGTCAAAAAAGCCATTTAAGCCTTTTCACAGTGAGATCTATGCGATATGGCCGAGAAATGTAATTTTGATGTTAACTCCCAAACCGCTGCGCAGAAGTCAACCAAACTTCACCCAATAGTGTATTGTATCACAATCTAGTAGTTACATTTGAAAATTTTGTTCTAGGAAATTTTGTTTGAGCGCAATCATCAAACTTAATTAAAAAAGTCATTTAAGCCTTTTCACAGTGAGATCTATGCGATATGGCCGAGAAATGTAATTTTGATGTTAACTCCCAAACCGCTGCGCAGAAGTCAACCAAACTTCACCCATTAGTGTATTTTATCACAATCTAGTAGTTACATGTGGAAATTTGGTTCTAGGACATTTGATTTGAGCGCAATCCTCAAACTTAGGTCAAAAAAGCCATTTAAGCCTTTTCACAGTGAGATCTATGCGATATGGCCGAGAAATGTAATTTTGATGTTCACTCCCAAACCGCTGCGCAGAAGTCAACCAAACTTCACCCAATAGTGTATTGTATCACAATCTAGTAGTTACATTTGAAAATTTTGTTCTAGGAAATTTTGTTTGAGCGCAATCATCAAACTTAATTAAAAAAGTCATTTAAGCCTTTTCACAGTGAGATCTATGCGATATGGCCGAGAAATGTAATTTTTAAGTTAACTCCCAAACCGCTGCGCAGAAGTCAACCAAACTTCACCCATTAGTGTATTTTATCACAATCTAGTAGTTACATGTGGAAATTTGGTTCTAGGACATTTGATTTGAGCGCAATCCTCAAACTTAGGTCAAAAAAGCCATTTAAGCCTTTTCACAGTGAGATCTATGCGATATGGCCGAGAAATGTAATTTTGATGTTAACTCCCAAACCGCTGCGCAGAAGTCAACCAAACTTCACCCAATAGTGTATTGTATCACAATCTAGTAGTTACATTTAAAAATTTTGTTCTAGGACATTTTGTTTGAACGCAATCATCAAACTTAATTAAAAAAGTCATTTAAGCCTTTTCACAGTGAGATCTATGCGATATGGCCGAGAAATGTAATTTTGATGTTAACTCCCAAACCGCTGCGCAGAAGTCAACCAAACTTCACCCATTAGTGTATTGTATCACAATCTAGTAGTTACATGTGGAAATTTGGTTATAGGACATTTGATTTGAGCGCAATCCTCAAACTTAGGTCAAAAAAGCCATTTAAGCCTTTTCACAGTGAGATCTATGCGATATGGCCGAGAAATGTAATTTTGATGTTAACTCCCAAACCGCTGCGCAGAAGTCAACCAAACTTCACCCAATAGTGTATTGTATCACAATCTAGTAGTTACATTTGAAAATTTTGTTCTAGGAAATTTTGTTTGAGCGCAATCATCAAACTTAATTAAAAAAGTCATTTAAGCCTTTTCACAGTGAGATCTATGCGATATGGCCGAGAAATGTAATTTTGATGTTAACTCCCAAACCGCTGCGCAGAAGTCAACCAAACTTCACCCATTAGTGTATTGTATCACAATCTAGTAGTTACATGTGGAAATTTGGTTCTAGGACATTTGATTTGAGCGCAATCCTCAAACTTAGGTCAAAAAAGCCATTTAAGCCTTTTCACAGTGAGATCTATGCGATATGGCCGAGAAATGTAATTTTGATGTTAACTCCCAAACCGCTGCGCAGAAGTCAACCAAACTTCACCCAATAGTGTATTGTATCACATTCTAGTAGTTACATTTTAAAATTTCGTTCAAGGACATTTGGTTTGAGCGCAATTATTAAACTTGGGTCAAAAAAGCCATTTAAGCCTTTTCACAGTGAGATCTATGCGATATGGCCGAGAAATGTAATTTTGATGTTAACTCCCAAACCGCTGCGCAGAAGTAAACCAAACTTCACCCATTAGTGTATTGTATCACAATCTAGTAGTTACATGTGGAAATTTGGTTCTAGGACATTTGATTTGAGCGCAATCCTCAAACTCAGGTCAAAAAAGCCATTTAAGCCTTTTCACAGTGAGATCTATGCGATATGGCCGAGAAATGTAATTTTGATGTTAACTCCCAAACCGCTGCGCAGAAGTCAACCAAACTTCACCCAATAGTGTATTGTATCACAATCTAGTAGTTACATTTGAAAATTTTGTTCCAGGAAATTTTGTTTGAGCGCAATCATCAAACTTAATTAAAAAAGTCATTTAAGCCTTTTCACAGTGAGATCTATGCGATATGGCCGAGAAATGTAATTTTGATGTTAACTCCCAAACCGCTGCGCAGAAGTCAACCAAACTTCACCCAATAGTGTATTGTATCACAATCTAGTAGTTACATTTTAAAATTTCGTTCAAGGACATTTGGTTTGAGCGCAATTATTAAACTTAGGTCAAAAAAGCCATTTAAGCCTTTTCACAGTGAGATCTATGCGATATGGCCGAGAAATGTAATTTTGATGTTAACTCCCAAACCGCTGCGCAGAAGTAAACCAAACTTCACCCATTAGTGTATTGTATCACAATCTAGTAGTTACATGTGGAAATTTGGTTCTAGGACATTTGATTTGAGCGCAATCCTCAAACTTAGGTCAAAAAAGCCATTTAAGCCTTTTCACAGTGAGATCTATGCGATATGGCCGAGAAATGTAATTTTGATGTTAACTCCCAAACCGCTGCGCAGAAGTCAACAAAACTTCACCCAATAGTGTATTGTATCACATTCTAGTAGTTACATTTTAAAATTTCGTTCAAGGACATTTGGTTTGAGCGCAATTATTAAACGTAGGTCAAAAAAGCCATTTAAGCCTTTTCACAGTGAGATCTATGCGATATGGCCGAGAAATGTAATTTTGATGTTAACTCCCAAACCGCTGCGCAGAAGTCAACCAAACTTCACCCATTAGTGTATTGTATCACAATCTAGTAGTTACATGTGGAAATTTGGTTCTAGGACATTTGATTTGAGCGCAATCCTCAAACTTAGGTCAAAAAAGCCATTTAAGCCTTTTCACAGTGAGATCTATGCGATATGGCCGAGAAATGTAATTTTGATGTTAACTCCCAAACCGCTGCGCAGAAGTCAACCAAACTTCACCCAATAGTGTATTGTATCACATTCTAGTAGTTACATTTGAAAATTTCGTTCTAGGACATTTGGTTTGAGCGCAATTATTAAACTTAGGTCAAAAAAGCCATTTAAGCCTTTTCACAGTGAGATCTATGCGATATGGCCGAGAAATGTAATTTTGATGTTAACTCCCAAACCGCTGCGCAGAAGTAAACCAAACTTCACCCATTAGTGTATTGTATCACAATCTAGTAGTTACATGTGGAAATTTGGTTCTAGGACATTTGATTTTAGCGCAATCCTCAAACTTAGGTCAAAAAAGCCATTTAAGCCTTTTCACAGTGAGATCTATGCGATATGGCCGAGAAATGTAATTTTGATGTTAACTCCCAAACCGCTGCGCAGAAGTCAACCAAACTTCACCCAATAGTGTATTGTATCACAATCTACTAGTTACATTTGAAAATTTTGTTCTAGGAAATTTTGTTTGAGCGCAATCATCAAACTTAATTAAAAAAGTCATTTAAGCCTTTTCACAGTGAGATCTATGCGATATGGCCGAGAAATGTAATTTTGATGTTAACTCCCAAACCGCTGCGCAAAAGTCAACCAAACTTCACCCATTAGTGTATTGTATCACAATCTAGTAGTTACATGTGGAAATTTGGTTCTAGGACATTTGATTTGAGCGCAATCCTCAAACTTAGGTCAAAAAAGCCATTTAAGCCTTTTCACAGTGAGATCTATGCGATATGGCCGAGAAATGTAATTTTGATGTTAACTCCCAAACCGCTGCGCAGAAGTCAACCAAACTTCACCCAATAGTGTATTGTATCACAATCTAGTAGTTACATTTGAAAATTTTGTTCTAGGAAATTTTGTTTGAGCGCAATCATCAAACTTAATTAAAAAAGTCATTTAAGCCTTTTCACAGTGAGATCTATGCGATATGGCCGAGAAATGTAATTTTGATGTTAACTCCCAAACCGCTGCGCAGAAGTCAACCAAACTTCACCCATTAGTGTATTTTATCACAATCTAGTAGTTACATGTGGAAATTTGGTTCTAGGACATTTGATTTGAGCGCAATCCTCAAACTTAGGTCAAAAAAGCCATTTAAGCCTTTTCACAGTGAGATCTATGCGATATGGCCGAGAAATGTAATTTTGATGTTAACTCACAAACCGCTGCGCAGAAGTCAACCAAACTTCACCCAATAGTGTATTGTATCACATTCTAGTAGTTACATTTGAAAATTTCGTTCTAGGACATTTGGTTTGAGCGCAATCCTCAAACTTAGGTCAAAAAAGCCATTTAAGCCTTTTCACAGTGAGATCTATGCGATATGGCCGAGAAATGTAATTTTGATGTTAACTCCCAAACCGCTGCGCAGAAGTCAACCAAACTTCACCCAATAGTGTATTGTATCACAATCTAGTAGTTACATTTGAAAATTTTGTTCTAGGACATTTTGTTTGAACGCAATCATCAAACTTAATTAAAAAAGTCATTTAAGCCTTTTCACAGTGGTATCTATGCGATATGGCCGAGAAATGTAATTTTGATGTTAACTCCCAAACCGCTGCGCAGAAGTCAACCAAACTTCACCCATTAGTGTATTTTATCACAATCTAGTAGTTACATGTGGAAATTTGGTTCTAGGACATTTGATTTGAGCGCAATCCTCAAACTTAGGTCAAAAAAGCCATTTAAGCCTTTTCACAGTGAGATCTATGCGATATGGCCGAGAAATGTAATTTTGATGTTAACTCCCAAACCGCTGCGCAGAAGTAAACCAAACTTCACCCATTAGTGTATTGTATCACAATCTAGTAGTTACATGTGGAAATTTGGTTCTAGGACATTTGATTTGAGCGCAATCCTCAAACTTAGGTCAAAAAAGCCATTTAAGCCTTTTCACAGTGAGATCTATGCGATATGGCCGAGAAATGTAATTTTGATGTTAACTCCCAAACCGCTGCGCAGAAGTCAACAAAACTTCACCCAATAGTGTATTGTATCACATTCTAGTAGTTACATTTTAAAATTTCGTTCAAGGACATTTGGTTTGAGCGCAATTATTAAACGTAGGTCAAAAAAGCCATTTAAGCCTTTTCACAGTGAGATCTATGCGATATGGCCGAGAAATGTAATTTTGATGTTAACTCCCAAACCGCTGCGCAGAAGTCAACCAAACTTCACCCATTAGTGTATTGTATCACAATCTAGTAGTTACATGTGGAAATTTGGTTCTAGGACATTTGATTTGAGCGCAATCCTCAAACTTAGGTCAAAAAAGCCATTTAAGCCTTTTCACAGTGAGATCTATGCGATATGGCCGAGAAATGTAATTTTGATGTTAACTCCCAAACCGCTGCGCAGAAGTCAACCAAACTTCACCCAATAGTGTATTGTATCACATTCTAGTAGTTACATTTGAAAATTTCGTTCTAGGACATTTGGTTTGAGCGCAATTATTAAACTTAGGTCAAAAAAGCCATTTAAGCCTTTTCACAGTGAGATCTATGCGATATGGCCGAGAAATGTAATTTTGATGTTAACTCCCAAACCGCTGCGCAGAAGTAAACCAAACTTCACCCATTAGTGTATTGTATCACAATCTAGTAGTTACATGTGGAAATTTGGTTCTAGGACATTTGATTTTAGCGCAATCCTCAAACTTAGGTCAAAAAAGCCATTTAAGCCTTTTCACAGTGAGATCTATGCGATATGGCCGAGAAATGTAATTTTGATGTTAACTCCCAAACCGCTGCGCAGAAGTCAACCAAACTTCACCCAATAGTGTATTGTATCACAATCTACTAGTTACATTTGAAAATTTTGTTCTAGGAAATTTTGTTTGAGCGCAATCATCAAACTTAATTAAAAAAGTCATTTAAGCCTTTTCACAGTGAGATCTATGCGATATGGCCGAGAAATGTAATTTTGATGTTAACTCCCAAACCGCTGCGCAAAAGTCAACCAAACTTCACCCATTAGTGTATTGTATCACAATCTAGTAGTTACATGTGGAAATTTGGTTCTAGGACATTTGATTTGAGCGCAATCCTCAAACTTAGGTCAAAAAAGCCATTTAAGCCTTTTCACAGTGAGATCTATGCGATATGGCCGAGAAATGTAATTTTGATGTTAACTCCCAAACCGCTGCGCAGAAGTCAACCAAACTTCACCCAATAGTGTATTGTATCACAATCTAGTAGTTACATTTGAAAATTTTGTTCTAGGAAATTTTGTTTGAGCGCAATCATCAAACTTAATTAAAAAAGTCATTTAAGCCTTTTCACAGTGAGATCTATGCGATATGGCCGAGAAATGTAATTTTGATGTTAACTCCCAAACCGCTGCGCAGAAGTCAACCAAACTTCACCCATTAGTGTATTTTATCACAATCTAGTAGTTACATGTGGAAATTTGGTTCTAGGACATTTGATTTGAGCGCAATCCTCAAACTTAGGTCAAAAAAGCCATTTAAGCCTTTTCACAGTGAGATCTATGCGATATGGCCGAGAAATGTAATTTTGATGTTAACTCACAAACCGCTGCGCAGAAGTCAACCAAACTTCACCCAATAGTGTATTGTATCACATTCTAGTAGTTACATTTGAAAATTTCGTTCTAGGACATTTGGTTTGAGCGCAATCCTCAAACTTAGGTCAAAAAAGCCATTTAAGCCTTTTCACAGTGAGATCTATGCGATATGGCCGAGAAATGTAATTTTGATGTTAACTCCCAAACCGCTGCGCAGAAGTCAACCAAACTTCACCCAATAGTGTATTGTATCACAATCTAGTAGTTACATTTGAAAATTTTGTTCTAGGACATTTTGTTTGAACGCAATCATCAAACTTAATTAAAAAAGTCATTTAAGCCTTTTCACAGTGGTATCTATGCGATATGGCCGAGAAATGTAATTTTGATGTTAACTCCCAAACCGCTGCGCAGAAGTCAACCAAACTTCACCCATTAGTGTATTTTATCACAATCTAGTAGTTACATGTGGAAATTTGGTTCTAGGACATTTGATTTGAGCGCAATCCTCAAACTTAGGTCAAAAAAGCCATTTAAGCCTTTTCACAGTGAGATCTATGCGATATGGCCGAGAAATGTAATTTTGATGTTAACTCCCAAACCGCTGCGCAGAAGTCAACCAAACTTCACCCAATAGTGTATTGTATCACAATCTAGTAGTTACATTTGAAAATTTTGTTCTAGGACATTTTGTTTGAACGCAATCATCAAACTTAATTAAAAAAGTCATTTAAGCCTTTTCACAGTGAGATCTATGCGATATGGCCGAGAAATGTAATTTTGATGTTAACTCCCAAACCGCTGCGCAGAAGTCAACCAAACTTCACCCATTAGTGTATTTTATCACAATCTAGTAGTTACATGTGGAAATTTGGTTCTAGGACATTTGATTTGAGCGCAATCCTCAAACTTAGGTCAAAAAAGCCATTTAAGCCTTTTCACAGTGAGATCTATGCGATATGGCCGAGAAATGTAATTTTGATGTTCACTCCCAAACCGCTGCGCAGAAGTCAACCAAACTTCACCCAATAGTGTATTGTATCACAATCTAGTAGTTACATTTGAAAATTTTGTTCTAGGAAATTTTGTTTGAGCGCAATCATCAAACTTAATTAAAAAAGTCATTTAAGCCTTTTCACAGTGAGATCTATGCGATATGGCCGAGAAATGTAATTTTTAAGTTAACTCCCAAACCGCTGCGCAGAAGTCAACCAAACTTCACCCATTAGTGTATTTTATCACAATCTAGTAGTTACATGTGGAAATTTGGTTCTAGGACATTTGATTTGAGCGCAATCCTCAAACTTAGGTCAAAAAAGCCATTTAAGCCTTTTCACAGTGAGATCTATGCGATATGGCCGAGAAATGTAATTTTGATGTTAACTCCCAAACCGCTGCGCAGAAGTCAACCAAACTTCACCCAATAGTGTATTGTATCACATTCTAGTAGTTACATTTGAAAATTTCGTTCTAGGACATTTGGTTTGAGCGCAATCCTCAAACTTAGGTCAAAAAAGCCATTTAAGCCTTTTCACAGTGAGATCTATGCGATATGGCCGAGAAATGTAATTTTGATGTTAACTCCCAAACCGCTGCGCAGAAGTCAACCAAACTTCACCCAATAGTGTATTGTATCACAATCTAGTAGTTACATTTGAAAATTTTGTTCTAGGACATTTTGTTTGAACGCAATCATCAAACTTAATTAAAAAAGTCATTTAAGCCTTTTCACAGTGAGATCTATGCGATATGGCCGAGAAATGTAATTTTGATGTTAACTCCCAAACCGCTGCGCAGAAGTCAACCAAACTTCACCCAATAGTGTATTGTATCACAATCTAGTAGTTACATTTGAAAATTTTGTTCTAGGACATTTTGTTTGAGCGCAATCCTCAAACTTAGGTCAAAAAAGCCATTTAAGCCTTTTCACAGTGAGATCTATGCGATATGGCCGAGAAATGTAATTTTGATGTTAACTCCCAAACCGCTGCGCAGAAGTCAACCAAACTTCACCCAATAGTGTATTGTATCACAATCTAGTAGTTACATTTTAAAATTTCGTTCAAGGACATTTGGTTTGAGCGCAATTATTAAACTTTGGTCAAAAAAGCCATTTAAGCCTTTTCACAGTGAGATCTATGCGATATGGCCGAGAAATGTAATTTTGATGTTAACTCCCAAACCGCTGCGCAGAAGTAAACCAAACTTCACCCATTAGTGTATTGTATCACAATCTAGTAGTTACATGTGGAAATTTGGTTCTAGGACATTTGATTTGAGCGCAATCCTCAAACTTAGGTCAAAAAAGCCATTTAAGCCTTTTCACAGTGAGATCTATGCGATATGGCCGAGAAATGTAATTTTGATGTTAACTCCCAAACCGCTGCGCAGAAGTCAACAAAACTTCACCCAATAGTGTATTGTATCACATTCTAGTAGTTACATTTGAAAATTTCGTTCAAGGACATTTGGTTTGAGCGCAATTATTAAACGTAGGTCAAAAAAGCCATTTAAGCCTTTTCACAGTGAGATCTATGCGATATGGCCGAGAAATGTAATTTTGATGTTAACTCCCAAACCGCTGCGCAGAAGTCAACCAAACTTCACCCATTAGTGTATTGTATCACAATCTAGTAGTTACATGTGGAAATTTGGTTCTAGGACATTTGATTTGAGCGCAATCCTCAAACTTAGGTCAAAAAAGCCATTTAAGCCTTTTCACAGTGAGATCTATGCGATATGGCCGAGAAATGTAATTTTGATGTTAACTCCCAAACCGCTGCGCAGAAGTCAACCAAACTTCACCCAATAGTGTATTGTATCACATTCTAGTAGTTACATTTGAAAATTTCGTTCTAGGACATTTGGTTTGAGCGCAATTATTAAACTTAGGTCAAAAAAGCCATTTAAGCCTTTTCACAGTGAGATCTATGCGATATGGCCGAGAAATGTAATTTTGATGTTAACTCCCAAACCGCTGCGCAGAAGTAAACCAAACTTCACCCATTAGTGTATTGTATCACAATCTAGTAGTTACATGTGGAAAATTGGTTCTAGGACATTTGATTTTAGCGCAATCCTCAAACTTAGGTCAAAAAAGCCATTTAAGCCTTTTCACAGTGAGATCTATGCGATATGGCCGAGAAATGTAATTTTGATGTTAACTCCCAAACCGCTGCGCAGAAGTCAACCAAACTTCACCCAATAGTGTATTGTATCACAATCTACTAGTTACATTTGAAAATTTTGTTCTAGGAAATTTTGTTTGAGCGCAATCATCAAACTTAATTAAAAAAGTCATTTAAGCCTTTTCACAGTGAGATCTATGCGATATGGCCGAGAAATGTAATTTTGATGTTAACTCCCAAACCGCTGCGCAAAAGTCAACCAAACTTCACCCATTAGTGTATTGTATCACAATCTAGTAGTTACATGTGGAAATTTGGTTCTAGGACATTTGATTTGAGCGCAATCCTCAAACTTAGGTCAAAAAAGCCATTTAAGCCTTTTCACAGTGAGATCTATGCGATATGGCCGAGAAATGTAATTTTGATGTTAACTCCCAAACCGCTGCGCAGAAGTCAACCAAACTTCACCCAATAGTGTATTGTATCACAATCTAGTAGTTACATTTGAAAATTTTGTTCTAGGAAATTTTGTTTGAGCGCAATCATCAAACTTAATTAAAAAAGTCATTTAAGCCTTTTCACAGTGAGATCTATGCGATATGGCCGAGAAATGTAATTTTGATGTTAACTCCCAAACCGCTGCGCAGAAGTCAACCAAACTTCACCCATTAGTGTATTTTATCACAATCTAGTAGTTACATGTGGAAATTTGGTTCTAGGACATTTGATTTGAGCGCAATCCTCAAACTTAGGTCAAAAAAGCCATTTAAGCCTTTTCACAGTGAGATCTATGCGATATGGCCGAGAAATGTAATTTTGATGTTAACTCCCAAACCGCTGCGCAGAAGTCAACCAAACTTCACCCAATAGTGTATTGTATCACATTCTAGTAGTTACATTTGAAAATTTCGTTCTAGGACATTTGGTTTGAGCGCAATCCTCAAACTTAGGTCAAAAAAGCCATTTAAGCCTTTTCACAGTGAGATCTATGCGATATGGCCGAGAAATGTAATTTTGATGTTAACTCCCAAACCGCTGCGCAGAAGTCAACCAAACTTCACCCAATAGTGTATTGTATCACAATCTAGTAGTTACATTTGAAAATTTTGTTCTAGGACATTTTGTTTGAACGCAATCATCAAACTTAATTAAAAAAGTCATTTAAGCCTTTTCACAGTGGTATCTATGCGATATGGCCGAGAAATGTAATTTTGATGTTAACTCCCAAACCGCTGCGCAGAAGTCAACCAAACTTCACCCATTAGTGTATTTTATCACAATCTAGTAGTTACATGTGGAAATTTGGTTCTAGGACATTTGATTTGAGCGCAATCCTCAAACTTAGGTCAAAAAAGCCATTTAAGCCTTTTCACAGTGAGATCTATGCGATATGGCCGAGAAATGTAATTTTGATGTTAACTCCCAAACCGCTGCGCAGAAGTCAACCAAACTTCACCCAATAGTGTATTGTATCACAATCTAGTAGTTACATTTGAAAATTTTGTTCTAGGACATTTTGTTTGAACGCAATCATCAAACTTAATTAAAAAAGTCATTTAAGCCTTTTCACAGTGAGATCTATGCGATATGGCCGAGAAATGTAATTTTGATGTTAACTCCCAAACCGCTGCGCAGAAGTCAACCAAACTTCACCCATTAGTGTATTTTATCACAATCTAGTAGTTACATGTGGAAATTTGGTTCTAGGACATTTGATTTGAGCGCAATCCTCAAACTTAGGTCAAAAAAGCCATTTAAGCCTTTTCACAGTGAGATCTATGCGATATGGCCGAGAAATGTAATTTTGATGTTAACTCCCAAACCGCTGCGCAGAAGTCAACCAAACTTCACCCAATAGTGTATTGTATCACAATCTAGTAGTTACATTTGAAAATTTTGTTCTAGGAAATTTTGTTTGAGCGCAATCATCAAACTTAATTAAAAAAGTCATTTAAGCCTTTTCACAGTGAGATCTATGCGATATGGCCGAGAAATGTAATTTTGATGTTAACTCCCAAACCGCTGCGCAGAAGTCAACCAAACTTCACCCATTAGTGTATTTTATCACAATCTAGTAGTTACATGTGGAAATTTGGTTCTAGGACATTTGATTTGAGCGCAATCCTCAAACTTAGGTCAAAAAAGCCATTTAAGCCTTTTCACAGTGAGATCTATGCGATATGGCCGAGAAATGTAATTTTGATGTTCACTCCCAAACCGCTGCGCAGAAGTCAACCAAACTTCACCCAATAGTGTATTGTATCACAATCTAGTAGTTACATTTGAAAATTTTGTTCTAGGAAATTTTGTTTGAGCGCAATCATCAAACTTAATTAAAAAAGTCATTTAAGCCTTTTCACAGTGAGATCTATGCGATATGGCCGAGAAATGTAATTTTTAAGTTAACTCCCAAACCGCTGCGCAGAAGTCAACCAAACTTCACCCATTAGTGTATTTTATCACAATCTAGTAGTTACATGTGGAAATTTGGTTCTAGGACATTTGATTTGAGCGCAATCCTCAAACTTAGGTCAAAAAAGCCATTTAAGCCTTTTCACAGTGAGATCTATGCGATATGGCCGAGAAATGTAATTTTGATGTTAACTCCCAAACCGCTGCGCAGAAGTCAACCAAACTTCACCCAATAGTGTATTGTATCACATTCTAGTAGTTACATTTGAAAATTTCGTTCTAGGACATTTGGTTTGAGCGCAATCCTCAAACTTAGGTCAAAAAAGCCATTTAAGCCTTTTCACAGTGAGATCTATGCGATATGGCCGAGAAATGTAATTTTGATGTTAACTCCCAAACCGCTGCGCAGAAGTCAACCAAACTTCACCCAATAGTGTATTGTATCACAATCTAGTAGTTACATTTGAAAATTTTGTTCTAGGACATTTTGTTTGAGCGCAATCCTCAAACTTAGGTCAAAAAAGCCATTTAAGCCTTTTCACAGTGAGATCTATGCGATATGGCCGAGAAATGTAATTTTGATGTTAACTCCCAAACCGCTGCGCAGAAGTCAACCAAACTTCACCCAATAGTGTATTGTATCACAATCTAGTAGTTACATTTTAAAATTTCGTTCAAGGACATTTGGTTTGAGCGCAATTATTAAACTTAGGTCAAAAAAGCCATTTAAGCCTTTTCACAGTGAGATCTATGCGATATGGCCGAGAAATGTAATTTTGATGTTAACTCCCAAACCGCTGCGCAGAAGTAAACCAAACTTCACCCATTAGTGTATTGTATCACAATCTAGTAGTTACATGTGGAAATTTGGTTCTAGGACATTTGATTTGAGCGCAATCCTCAAACTTAGGTCAAAAAAGCCATTTAAGCCTTTTCACAGTGAGATCTATGCGATATGGCCGAGAAATGTAATTTTGATGTTAACTCCCAAACCGCTGCGCAGAAGTCAACCAAACTTCACCCAATAGTGTATTGTATCACAATCTAGTAGTTACATTTTAAAATTTCGTTCAAGGACATTTGGTTTGAGCGCAATTATTAAACTTAGGTCAAAAAAGCCATTTAAGCCTTTTCACAGTGAGATCTATGCGATATGGCCGAGAAATGTAATTTTGATGTTAACTCCCAAACCGCTGCGCAGAAGTAAACCAAACTTCACCCATTAGTGTATTGTATCACAATCTAGTAGTTACATGTGGAAATTTGGTTCTAGGACATTTGATTTGAGCGCAATCCTCAAACTTAGGTCAAAAAAGCCATTTAAGCCTTTTCACAGTGAGATCTATGCGATATGGCCGAGAAATGTAATTTTGATGTTAACTCCCAAACCGCTGCGCAGAAGTCAACCAAACTTCACCCAATAGTGTATTGTATCACATTCTAGTAGTTACATTTTAAAATTTTCTTTCTAGGACATTTGGTTTGAGCGCAATCCTCAAACTTAGGTCAAAAAAGCCATTTAAGCCTTTTCACAGTGAGATCTATGCGATATGGCCGAGAAATGTAATTTTGATGTTAACTCCCAAACCGCTGCGCAGAAGTCAACCAAACTTCACCCAATAGTGTATTGTATCACAATCTAGTAGTTACATTTAAAAATTTTGTTCTAGGACATTTTGTTTGAACGCAATCATCAAACTTAATTAAAAAAGTCATTTAAGCCTTTTCACAGTGAGATCTATGCGATATGGCCGAGAAATGTAAATTTGATGTTAACTCCCAAACCGCTGCGCAGAAGTCAACCAAACTTCACCCAATAGTGTATTGTATCACAATCTAGTAGTTACATTTGAAAATTTTGTTCTAGGAAATTTTGTTTGAGCGCAATCATCAAACTTAATTAAAAAAGTCATTTAAGCCTTTTCACAGTGAGATCTATGCGATATGGCCGAGAAATGTAATTTTGATGTTAACTCCCAAACCGCTGCGCAGAAGTCAACCAAACTTCACCCATTAGTGTATTTTATCACAATCTAGTAGTTACATGTGGAAATTTGGTTCTAGGACATTTGATTTGAGCGCAATCCTCAAACTTAGGTCAAAAAAGCCATTTAAGCCTTTTCACAGTGAGATCTATGCGATATGGCCGAGAAATGTAATTTTGATGTTAACTCCCAAACCGCTGCGCAGAAGTCAACCAAACTTCACCCAATAGTGTATTGTATCACAATCTAGTAGTTACATTTAAAAATTTTGTTCTAGGACATTTTGTTTGAACGCAATCATCAAACTTAATTAAAAAAGTCATTTAAGCCTTTTCACAGTGAGATCTATGCGATATGGCCGAGAAATGTAATTTTGATGTTAACTCCCAAACCGCTGCGCAGAAGTCAACCAAACTTCACCCAATAGTGTATTGTATCACAATCTAGTAGTTACATTTGAAAATTTTGTTCTAGGAAATTTTGTTTGAGCGCAATCATCAAACTTAATTAAAAAAGTCATTTAAGCCTTTTCACAGTGAGATCTATGCGATATGGCCGAGAAATGTAATTTTGATGTTAACTCCCAAACCGCTGCGCAGAAGTCAACCAAACTTCACCCATTAGTGTATTTTATCACAATCTAGTAGTTACATGTGGAAATTTGGTTCTAGGACATTTGATTTGAGCGCAATCCTCAAACTTAGGTCAAAAAAGCCATTTAAGCCTTTTCACAGTGAGATCTATGCGATATGGCCGAGAAATGTAATTTTGATGTTCACTCCCAAACCGCTGCGCAGAAGTCAACCAAACTTCACCCAATAGTGTATTGTATCACAATCTAGTAGTTACATTTGAAAATTTTGTTCTAGGAAATTTTGTTTGAGCGCAATCATCAAACTTAATTAAAAAAGTCATTTAAGCCTTTTCACAGTGAGATCTATGCGATATGGCCGAGAAATGTAATTTTGATGTTAACTCCCAAACCGCTGCGCAGAAGTCAACCAAACTTCACCCATTAGTGTATTTTATCACAATCTAGTAGTTACATGTGGAAATTTGGTTCTAGGACATTTGATTTGAGCGCAATCCTCAAACTTAGGTCAAAAAAGCCATTTAAGCCTTTTCACAGTGAGATCTATGCGATATGGCCGAGAAATGTAATTTTGATGTTAACTCCCAAACCGCTGCGCAGAAGTCAACCAAACTTCACCCAATAGTGTATTGTATCACATTCTAGTAGTTACATTTGAAAATTTCGTTCTAGGACATTTGGTTTGAGCGCAATCCTCAAACTTAGGTCAAAAAAGCCATTTAAGCCTTTTCACAGTGAGATCTATGCGATATGGCCGAGAAATGTAATTTTGATGTTAACTCCCAAACCGCTGCGCAGAAGTCAACCAAACTTCACCCAATAGTGTATTGTATCACAATCTAGTAGTTACATTTGAAAATTTTGTTCTAGGACATTTTGTTTGAACGCAATCATCAAACTTAATTAAAAAAGTCATTTAAGCCTTTTCACAGTGAGATCTATGCGATATGGCCGAGAAATGTAATTTTGATGTTAACTCCCAAACCGCTGCGCAGAAGTCAACCAAACTTCACCCAATAGTGTATTGTATCACAATCTAGTAGTTACATTTGAAAATTTTTTTCTAGGACATTTGGTTTGAGCGCAATTATTAAACGTAGGTCAAAAAAGCCATTTAAGCCTTTTCACAGTGAGATCTATGCGATATGGCCGAGAAATGTAATTTTGATGTTAACTCCCAAACCGCTGCGCAGAAGTCAACCAAACTTCACCCATTAGTGTATTGTATCACAATCTAGTAGTTACATGTGGAAATTTGGTTCTAGGACATTTGATTTGAGCGCAATCCTCAAACTTAGGTCAAAAAAGCCATTTAAGCCTTTTCACAGTGAGATCTATGCGATATGGCCGAGAAATGTAATTTTGATGTTAACTCCCAAACCGCTGCGCAGAAGTCAACCAAACTTCACCCAATAGTGTATTGTATCACATTCTAGTAGTTACATTTGAAAATTTCGTTCTAGGACATTTGGTTTGAGCGCAATTATTAAACTTAGGTCAAAAAAGCCATTTAAGCCTTTTCACAGTGAGATCTATGCGATATGGCCGAGAAATGTAATTTTGATGTTAACTCCCAAACCGCTGCGCAGAAGTAAACCAAACTTCACCCATTAGTGTATTGTATCACAATCTAGTAGTTACATGTGGAAATTTGGTTCTAGGACATTTGATTTTAGCGCAATCCTCAAACTTAGGTCAAAAAAGCCATTTAAGCCTTTTCACAGTGAGATCTATGCGATATGGCCGAGAAATGTAATTTTGATGTTAACTCCCAAACCGCTGCGCAGAAGTCAACCAAACTTCACCCAATAGTGTATTGTATCACAATCTACTAGTTACATTTGAAAATTTTGTTCTAGGAAATTTTGTTTGAGCGCAATCATCAAACTTAATTAAAAAAGTCATTTAAGCCTTTTCACAGTGAGATCTATGCGATATGGCCGAGAAATGTAATTTTGATGTTAACTCCCAAACCGCTGCGCAAAAGTCAACCAAACTTCACCCATTAGTGTATTGTATCACAATCTAGTAGTTACATGTGGAAATTTGGTTCTAGGACATTTGATTTGAGCGCAATCCTCAAACTTAGGTCAAAAAAGCCATTTAAGCCTTTTCACAGTGAGATCTATGCGATATGGCCGAGAAATGTAATTTTGATGTTAACTCCCAAACCGCTGCGCAGAAGTCAACCAAACTTCACCCAATAGTGTATTGTATCACAATCTAGTAGTTACATTTGAAAATTTTGTTCTAGGAAATTTTGTTTGAGCGCAATCATCAAACTTAATTAAAAAAGTCATTTAAGCCTTTTCACAGTGAGATCTATGCGATATGGCCGAGAAATGTAATTTTGATGTTAACTCCCAAACCGCTGCGCAGAAGTCAACCAAACTTCACCCATTAGTGTATTTTATCACAATCTAGTAGTTACATGTGGAAATTTGGTTCTAGGACATTTGATTTGAGCGCAATCCTCAAACTTAGGTCAAAAAAGCCATTTAAGCCTTTTCACAGTGAGATCTATGCGATATGGCCGAGAAATGTAATTTTGATGTTAACTCCCAAACCGCTGCGCAGAAGTCAACCAAACTTCACCCAATAGTGTATTGTATCACATTCTAGTAGTTACATTTGAAAATTTCGTTCTAGGACATTTGGTTTGAGCGCAATCCTCAAACTTAGGTCAAAAAAGCCATTTAAGCCTTTTCACAGTGAGATCTATGCGATATGGCCGAGAAATGTAATTTTGATGTTAACTCCCAAACCGCTGCGCAGAAGTCAACCAAACTTCACCCAATAGTGTATTGTATCACAATCTAGTAGTTACATTTGAAAATTTTGTTCTAGGACATTTTGTTTGAACGCAATCATCAAACTTAATTAAAAAAGTCATTTAAGCCTTTTCACAGTGAGATCTATGCGATATGGCCGAGAAATGTAATTTTGATGTTAACTCCCAAACCGCTGCGCAGAAGTCAACCAAACTTCACCCATTAGTGTATTTTATCACAATCTAGTAGTTACATGTGGAAATTTGGTTCTAGGACATTTGATTTGAGCGCAATCCTCAAACTTAGGTCAAAAAAGCCATTTAAGCCTTTTCACAGTGAGATCTATGCGATATGGCCGAGAAATGTAATTTTGATGTTAACTCCCAAACCGCTGCGCAGAAGTCAACCAAACTTCACCCAATAGTGTATTGTATCACAATCTAGTAGTTACATTTGAAAATTTTGTTCTAGGACATTTTGTTTGAACGCAATCATCAAACTTAATTAAAAAAGTCATTTAAGCCTTTTCACAGTGAGATCTATGCGATATGGCCGAGAAATGTAATTTTGATGTTAACTCCCAAACCGCTGCGCAGAAGTCAACCAAACTTCACCCATTAGTGTATTTTATCACAATCTAGTAGTTACATGTGGAAATTTGGTTCTAGGACATTTGATTTGAGCGCAATCCTCAAACTTAGGTCAAAAAAGCCATTTAAGCCTTTTCACAGTGAGATCTATGCGATATGGCCGAGAAATGTAATTTTGATGTTAACTCCCAAACCGCTGCGCAGAAGTCAACAAAACTTCACCCAATAGTGTATTGTATCACATTCTAGTAGTTACATTTTAAAATTTCGTTCAAGGACATTTGGTTTGAGCGCAATTATTAAACGTAGGTCAAAAAAGCCATTTAAGCCTTTTCACAGTGAGATCTATGCGATATGGCCGAGAAATGTAATTTTGATGTTAACTCCCAAACCGCTGCGCAGAAGTCAACCAAACTTCACCCATTAGTGTATTGTATCACAATCTAGTAGTTACATATGGAAATTTGGTTCTAGGACATTTGATTTGAGCGCAATCCTCAAACTTAGGTCAAAAAAGCCATTTAAGCCTTTTCACAGTGAGATCTATGCGATATGGCCGAGAAATGTAATTTTGATGTTAACTCCCAAACCGCTGCGCAGAAGTCAACCAAACTTCACCCAATAGTGTATTGTATCACATTCTAGTAGTTACATTTGAAAATTTCGTTCTAGGACATTTGGTTTGAGCGCAATTATTAAACTTAGGTCAAAAAAGCCATTTAAGCCTTTTCACAGTGAGATCTATGCGATATGGCCGAGAAATGTAATTTTGATGTTAACTCCCAAACCGCTGCGCAGAAGTAAACCAAACTTCACCCATTAGTGTATTGTATCACAATCTAGTAGTTACATGTAGAAAATTGGTTCTAGGACATTTGATTTTAGCGCAATCCTCAAACTTAGGTCAAAAAAGCCATTTAAGCCTTTTCACAGTGAGATCTATGCGATATGGCCGAGAAATGTAATTTTGATGTTAACTCCCAAACCGCTGCGCAGAAGTCAACCAAACTTCACCCAATAGTGTATTGTATCACAATCTACTAGTTACATTTGAAAATTTTGTTCTAGGAAATTTTGTTTGAGCGCAATCATCAAACTTAATTAAAAAAGTCATTTAAGCCTTTTCACAGTGAGATCTATGCGATATGGCCGAGAAATGTAATTTTGATGTTAACTCCCAAACCGCTGCGCAAAAGTCAACCAAACTTCACCCATTAGTGTATTGTATCACAATCTAGTAGTTACATGTGGAAATTTGGTTCTAGGACATTTGATTTGAGCGCAATCCTCAAACTTAGGTCAAAAAAGCCATTTAAGCCTTTTCACAGTGAGATCTATGCGATATGGCCGAGAAATGTAATTTTGATGTTAACTCCCAAACCGCTGCGCAGAAGTCAACCAAACTTCACCCAATAGTGTATTGTATCACAATCTAGTAGTTACATTTGAAAATTTTGTTCTAGGAAATTTTGTTTGAGCGCAATCATCAAACTTAATTAAAAAAGTCATTTAAGCCTTTTCACAGTGATTATCTATGCGATATGGCCGAGAAATGTAATTTTGATGTTAACTCCCAAACCGCTGCGCAGAAGTCAACCAAACTTCACCCATTAGTGTATTTTATCACAATCTAGTAGTTACATGTGGAAATTTGGTTCTAGGACATTTGATTTGAGCGCAATCCTCAAACTTAGGTCAAAAAAGCCATTTAAGCCTTTTCACAGTGAGATCTATGCGATATGGCCGAGAAATGTAATTTTGATGTTAACTCCCAAACCGCTGCGCAGAAGTCAACCAAACTTCACCCAATAGTGTATTGTATCACATTCTAGTAGTTACATTTGAAAATTTCGTTCTAGGACATTTGGTTTGAGCGCAATCCTCAAACTTAGGTCAAAAAAGCCATTTAAGCCTTTTCACAGTGAGATCTATGCGATATGGCCGAGAAATGTAATTTTGATGTTAACTCCCAAACCGCTGCGCAGAAGTCAACCAAACTTCACCCAATAGTGTATTGTATCACAATCTAGTAGTTACATTTGAAAATTTTGTTCTAGGACATTTTGTTTGAACGCAATCATCAAACTTAATTAAAAAAGTCATTTAAGCCTTTTCACAGTGGTATCTATGCGATATGGCCGAGAAATGTAATTTTGATGTTAACTCCCAAACCGCTGCGCAGAAGTCAACCAAACTTCACCCATTAGTGTATTTTATCACAATCTAGTAGTTACATGTGGAAATTTGGTTCTAGGACATTTGATTTGAGCGCAATCCTCAAACTTAGGTCAAAAAAGCCATTTAAGCCTTTTCACAGTGAGATCTATGCGATATGGCCGAGAAATGTAATTTTGATGTTAACTCCCAAACCGCTGCGCAGAAGTCAACCAAACTTCACCCAATAGTGTATTGTATCACAATCTAGTAGTTACATTTGAAAATTTTGTTCTAGGACATTTTGTTTGAACGCAATCATCAAACTTAATTAAAAAAGTCATTTAAGCCTTTTCACAGTGAGATCTATGCGATATGGCCGAGAAATGTAATTTTGATGTTAACTCCCAAACCGCTGCGCAGAAGTCAACCAAACTTCACCCATTAGTGTATTTTATCACAATCTAGTAGTTACATGTGGAAATTTGGTTCTAGGACATTTGATTTGAGCGCAATCCTCAAACTTAGGTCAAAAAAGCCATTTAAGCCTTTTCACAGTGAGATCTATGCGATATGGCCGAGAAATGTAATTTTGATGTTAACTCCCAAACCGCTGCGCAGAAGTCAACCAAACTTCACCCAATAGTGTATTGTATCACAATCTAGTAGTTACATTTGAAAATTTTGTTCTAGGAAATTTTGTTTGAGCGCAATCATCAAACTTAATTAAAAAAGTCATTTAAGCCTTTTCACAGTGAGATCTATGCGATATGGCCGAGAAATGTAATTTTGATGTTAACTCCCAAACCGCTGCGCAGAAGTCAACCAAACTTCACCCATTAGTGTATTTTATCACAATCTAGTAGTTACATGTGGAAATTTGGTTCTAGGACATTTGATTTGAGCGCAATCCTCAAACTTAGGTCAAAAAAGCCATTTAAGCCTTTTCACAGTGAGATCTATGCGATATGGCCGAGAAATGTAATTTTGATGTTCACTCCCAAACCGCTGCGCAGAAGTCAACCAAACTTCACCCAATAGTGTATTGTATCACAATCTAGTAGTTACATTTGAAAATTTTGTTCTAGGAAATTTTGTTTGAGCGCAATCATCAAACTTAATTAAAAAAGTCATTTAAGCCTTTTCACAGTGAGATCTATGCGATATGGCCGAGAAATGTAATTTTTAAGTTAACTCCCAAACCGCTGCGCAGAAGTCAACCAAACTTCACCCATTAGTGTATTTTATCACAATCTAGTAGTTACATGTGGAAATTTGGTTCTAGGACATTTGATTTGAGCGCAATCCTCAAACTTAGGTCAAAAAAGCCATTTAAGCCTTTTCACAGTGAGATCTATGCGATATGGCCGAGAAATGTAATTTTGATGTTAACTCCCAAACCGCTGCGCAGAAGTCAACCAAACTTCACCCAATAGTGTATTGTATCACATTCTAGTAGTTACATTTGAAAATTTCGTTCTAGGACATTTGGTTTGAGCGCAATCCTCAAACTTAGGTCAAAAAAGCCATTTAAGCCTTTTCACAGTGAGATCTATGCGATATGGCCGAGAAATGTAATTTTGATGTTAACTCCCAAACCGCTGCGCAGAAGTCAACCAAACTTCACCCAATAGTGTATTGTATCACAATCTAGTAGTTACATTTGAAAATTTTGTTCTAGGACATTTTGTTTGAGCGCAATCCTCAAACTTAGGTCAAAAAAGCCATTTAAGCCTTTTCACAGTGAGATCTATGCGATATGGCCGAGAAATGTAATTTTGATGTTAACTCCCAAACCGCTGCGCAGAAGTCAACCAAACTTCACCCAATAGTGTATTGTATCACAATCTAGTAGTTACATTTTAAAATTTCGTTCAAGGACATTTGGTTTGAGCGCAATTATTAAACTTAGGTCAAAAAAGCCATTTAAGCCTTTTCACAGTGAGATCTATGCGATATGGCCGAGAAATGTAATTTTGATGTTAACTCCCAAACCGCTGCGCAGAAGTAAACCAAACTTCACCCATTAGTGTATTGTATCACAATCTAGTAGTTACATGTGGAAATTTGGTTCTAGGACATTTGATTTGAGCGCAATCCTCAAACTTAGGTCAAAAAAGCCATTTAAGCCTTTTCACAGTGAGATCTATGCGATATGGCCGAGAAATGTAATTTTGATGTTAACTCCCAAACCGCTGCGCAGAAGTCAACCAAACTTCACCCAATAGTGTATTGTATCACAATCTAGTAGTTACATTTTAAAATTTCGTTCAAGGACATTTGGTTTGAGCGCAATTATTAAACTTAGGTCAAAAAAGCCATTTAAGCCTTTTCACAGTGAGATCTATGCGATATGGCCGAGAAATGTAATTTTGATGTTAACTCCCAAACCGCTGCGCAGAAGTAAACCAAACTTCACCCATTAGTGTATTGTATCACAATCTAGTAGTTACATGTGGAAATTTGGTTCTAGGACATTTGATTTGAGCGCAATCCTCAAACTTAGGTCAAAAAAGCCATTTAAGCCTTTTCACAGTGAGATCTATGCGATATGGCCGAGAAATGTAATTTTGATGTTAACTCCCAAACCGCTGCGCAGAAGTCAACCAAACTTCACCCAATAGTGTATTGTATCACATTCTAGTAGTTACATTTTAAAATTTTCTTTCTAGGACATTTGGTTTGAGCGCAATCCTCAAACTTAGGTCAAAAAAGCCATTTAAGCCTTTTCACAGTGAGATCTATGCGATATGGCCGAGAAATGTAATTTTGATGTTAACTCCCAAACCGCTGCGCAGAAGTCAACCAAACTTCACCCAATAGTGTATTGTATCACAATCTAGTAGTTACATTTAAAAATTTTGTTCTAGGACATTTTGTTTGAACGCAATCATCAAACTTAATTAAAAAAGTCATTTAAGCCTTTTCACAGTGAGATCTATGCGATATGGCCGAGAAATGTAAATTTGATGTTAACTCCCAAACCGCTGCGCAGAAGTCAACCAAACTTCACCCAATAGTGTATTGTATCACAATCTAGTAGTTACATTTGAAAATTTTGTTCTAGGAAATTTTGTTTGAGCGCAATCATCAAACTTAATTAAAAAAGTCATTTAAGCCTTTTCACAGTGAGATCTATGCGATATGGCCGAGAAATGTAATTTTGATGTTAACTCCCAAACCGCTGCGCAGAAGTCAACCAAACTTCACCCATTAGTGTATTTTATCACAATCTAGTAGTTACATGTGGAAATTTGGTTCTAGGACATTTGATTTGAGCGCAATCCTCAAACTTAGGTCAAAAAAGCCATTTAAGCCTTTTCACAGTGAGATCTATGCGATATGGCCGAGAAATGTAATTTTGATGTTAACTCCCAAACCGCTGCGCAGAAGTCAACCAAACTTCACCCAATAGTGTATTGTATCACAATCTAGTAGTTACATTTAAAAATTTTGTTCTAGGACATTTTGTTTGAACGCAATCATCAAACTTAATTAAAAAAGTCATTTAAGCCTTTTCACAGTGAGATCTATGCGATATGGCCGAGAAATGTAATTTTGATGTTAACTCCCAAACCGCTGCGCAGAAGTCAACCAAACTTCACCCAATAGTGTATTGTATCACAATCTAGTAGTTACATTTGAAAATTTTGTTCTAGGAAATTTTGTTTGAGCGCAATCATCAAACTTAATTAAAAAAGTCATTTAAGCCTTTTCACAGTGAGATCTATGCGATATGGCCGAGAAATGTAATTTTGATGTTAACTCCCAAACCGCTGCGCAGAAGTCAACCAAACTTCACCCATTAGTGTATTTTATCACAATCTAGTAGTTACATGTGGAAATTTGGTTCTAGGACATTTGATTTGAGCGCAATCCTCAAACTTAGGTCAAAAAAGCCATTTAAGCCTTTTCACAGTGAGATCTATGCGATATGGCCGAGAAATGTAATTTTGATGTTCACTCCCAAACCGCTGCGCAGAAGTCAACCAAACTTCACCCAATAGTGTATTGTATCACATTCTAGTAGTTACATTTTAAAATTTTCTTTCTAGGACATTTGGTTTGAGCGCAATCCTCAAACTTAGGTCAAAAAAGCCATTTAAGCCTTTTCACAGTGAGATCTATGCGATATGGCCGAGAAATGTAATTTTGATGTTAACTCCCAAACCGCTGCGCAGAAGTCAACCAAACTTCACCCAATAGTGTATTGTATCACAATCTAGTAGTTACATTTAAAAATTTTGTTCTAGGACATTTTGTTTGAACGCAATCATCAAACTTAATTAAAAAAGTCATTTAAGCCTTTTCACAGTGAGATCTATGCGATATGGCCGAGAAATGTAAATTTGATGTTAACTCCCAAACCGCTGCGCAGAAGTCAACCAAACTTCACCCAATAGTGTATTGTATCACAATCTAGTAGTTACATTTGAAAATTTTGTTCTAGGAAATTTTGTTTGAGCGCAATCATCAAACTTAATTAAAAAAGTCATTTAAGCCTTTTCACAGTGAGATCTATGCGATATGGCCGAGAAATGTAATTTTGATGTTAACTCCCAAACCGCTGCGCAGAAGTCAACCAAACTTCACCCATTAGTGTATTTTATCACAATCTAGTAGTTACATGTGGAAATTTGGTTCTAGGACATTTGATTTGAGCGCAATCCTCAAACTTAGGTCAAAAAAGCCATTTAAGCCTTTTCACAGTGAGATCTATGCGATATGGCCGAGAAATGTAATTTTGATGTTAACTCCCAAACCGCTGCGCAGAAGTCAACCAAACTTCACCCAATAGTGTATTGTATCACAATCTAGTAGTTACATTTAAAAATTTTGTTCTAGGACATTTTGTTTGAACGCAATCATCAAACTTAATTAAAAAAGTCATTTAAGCCTTTTCACAGTGAGATCTATGCGATATGGCCGAGAAATGTAATTTTGATGTTAACTCCCAAACCGCTGCGCAGAAGTCAACCAAACTTCACCCAATAGTGTATTGTATCACAATCTAGTAGTTACATTTGAAAATTTTGTTCTAGGAAATTTTGTTTGAGCGCAATCATCAAACTTAATTAAAAAAGTCATTTAAGCCTTTTCACAGTGAGATCTATGCGATATGGCCGAGAAATGTAATTTTGATGTTAACTCCCAAACCGCTGCGCAGAAGTCAACCAAACTTCACCCATTAGTGTATTTTATCACAATCTAGTAGTTACATGTGGAAATTTGGTTCTAGGACATTTGATTTGAGCGCAATCCTCAAACTTAGGTCAAAAAAGCCATTTAAGCCTTTTCACAGTGAGATCTATGCGATATGGCCGAGAAATGTAATTTTGATGTTCACTCCCAAACCGCTGCGCAGAAGTCAACCAAACTTCACCCAATAGTGTATTGTATCACAATCTAGTAGTTACATTTGAAAATTTTGTTCTAGGAAATTTTGTTTGAGCGCAATCATCAAACTTAATTAAAAAAGTCATTTAAGCCTTTTCACAGTGAGATCTATGCGATATGGCCGAGAAATGTAATTTTGATGTTAACTCCCAAACCGCTGCGCAGAAGTCAACCAAACTTCACCCATTAGTGTATTTTATCACAATCTAGTAGTTACATGTGGAAATTTGGTTCTAGGACATTTGATTTGAGCGCAATCCTCAAACTTAGGTCAAAAAAGCCATTTAAGCCTTTTCACAGTGAGATCTATGCGATATGGCCGAGAAATGTAATTTTGATGTTAACTCCCAAACCGCTGCGCAGAAGTCAACCAAACTTCACCCAATAGTGTATTGTATCACATTCTAGTAGTTACATTTGAAAATTTCGTTCTAGGACATTTGGTTTGAGCGCAATCCTCAAACTTAGGTCAAAAAAGCCATTTAAGCCTTTTCACAGTGAGATCTATGCGATATGGCCGAGAAATGTAATTTTGATGTTAACTCCCAAACCGCTGCGCAGAAGTCAACCAAACTTCACCCAATAGTGTATTGTATCACAATCTAGTAGTTACATTTGAAAATTTTGTTCTAGGACATTTTGTTTGAACGCAATCATCAAACTTAATTAAAAAAGTCATTTAAGCCTTTTCACAGTGAGATCTATGCGATATGGCCGAGAAATGTAATTTTGATGTTAACTCCCAAACCGCTGCGCAGAAGTCAACCAAACTTCACCCAATAGTGTATTGTATCACAATCTAGTAGTTACATTTGAAAATTTTGTTCTAGGACATTTGGTTTGAGCGCAATTATTAAACGTAGGTCAAAAAAGCCATTTAAGCCTTTTCACAGTGAGATCTATGCGATATGGCCGAGAAATGTAATTTTGATGTTAACTCCCAAACCGCTGCGCAGAAGTCAACCAAACTTCACCCATTAGTGTATTGTATCACAATCTAGTAGTTACATGTGGAAATTTGGTTCTAGGACATTTGATTTGAGCGCAATCCTCAAACTTAGGTCAAAAAAGCCATTTAAGCCTTTTCACAGTGAGATCTATGCGATATGGCCGAGAAATGTAATTTTGATGTTAACTCCCAAACCGCTGCGCAGAAGTCAACCAAACTTCACCCAATAGTGTATTGTATCACATTCTAGTAGTTACATTTGAAAATTTCGTTCTAGGACATTTGGTTTGAGCGCAATTATTAAACTTAGGTCAAAAAAGCCATTTAAGCCTTTTCACAGTGAGATCTATGCGATATGGCCGAGAAATGTAATTTTGATGTTAACTCCCAAACCGCTGCGCAGAAGTAAACCAAACTTCACCCATTAGTGTATTGTATCACAATCTAGTAGTTACATGTGGAAATTTGGTTCTAGGACATTTGATTTTAGCGCAATCCTCAAACTTAGGTCAAAAAAGCCATTTAAGCCTTTTCACAGTGAGATCTATGCGATATGGCCGAGAAATGTAATTTTGATGTTAACTCCCAAACCGCTGCGCAGAAGTCAACCAAACTTCACCCAATAGTGTATTGTATCACAATCTACTAGTTACATTTGAAAATTTTGTTCTAGGAAATTTTGTTTGAGCGCAATCATCAAACTTAATTAAAAAAGTCATTTAAGCCTTTTCACAGTGAGATCTATGCGATATGGCCGAGAAATGTAATTTTGATGTTAACTCCCAAACCGCTGCGCAAAAGTCAACCAAACTTCACCCATTAGTGTATTGTATCACAATCTAGTAGTTACATGTGGAAATTTGGTTCTAGGACATTTGATTTGAGCGCAATCCTCAAACTTAGGTCAAAAAAGCCATTTAAGCCTTTTCACAGTGAGATCTATGCGATATGGCCGAGAAATGTAATTTTGATGTTAACTCCCAAACCGCTGCGCAGAAGTCAACCAAACTTCACCCAATAGTGTATTGTATCACAATCTAGTAGTTACATTTGAAAATTTTGTTCTAGGAAATTTTGTTTGAGCGCAATCATCAAACTTAATTAAAAAAGTCATTTAAGCCTTTTCACAGTGAGATCTATGCGATATGGCCGAGAAATGTAATTTTGATGTTAACTCCCAAACCGCTGCGCAGAAGTCAACCAAACTTCACCCATTAGTGTATTTTATCACAATCTAGTAGTTACATGTGGAAATTTGGTTCTAGGACATTTGATTTGAGCGCAATCCTCAAACTTAGGTCAAAAAAGCCATTTAAGCCTTTTCACAGTGAGATCTATGCGATATGGCCGAGAAATGTAATTTTGATGTTAACTCCCAAACCGCTGCGCAGAAGTCAACCAAACTTCACCCAATAGTGTATTGTATCACATTCTAGTAGTTACATTTGAAAATTTCGTTCTAGGACATTTGGTTTGAGCGCAATCCTCAAACTTAGGTCAAAAAAGCCATTTAAGCCTTTTCACAGTGAGATCTATGCGATATGGCCGAGAAATGTAATTTTGATGTTAACTCCCAAACCGCTGCGCAGAAGTCAACCAAACTTCACCCAATAGTGTATTGTATCACAATCTAGTAGTTACATTTGAAAATTTTGTTCTAGGACATTTTGTTTGAACGCAATCATCAAACTTAATTAAAAAAGTCATTTAAGCCTTTTCACAGTGAGATCTATGCGATATGGCCGAGAAATGTAATTTTGATGTTAACTCCCAAACCGCTGCGCAGAAGTCAACCAAACTTCACCCATTAGTGTATTTTATCACAATCTAGTAGTTACATGTGGAAATTTGGTTCTAGGACATTTGATTTGAGCGCAATCCTCAAACTTAGGTCAAAAAAGCCATTTAAGCCTTTTCACAGTGAGATCTATGCGATATGGCCGAGAAATGTAATTTTGATGTTAACTCCCAAACCGCTGCGCAGAAGTCAACCAAACTTCACCCAATAGTGTATTGTATCACAATCTAGTAGTTACATTTGAAAATTTTGTTCTAGGACATTTTGTTTGAACGCAATCATCAAACTTAATTAAAAAAGTCATTTAAGCCTTTTCACAGTGAGATCTATGCGATATGGCCGAGAAATGTAATTTTGATGTTAACTCCCAAACCGCTGCGCAGAAGTCAACCAAACTTCACCCATTAGTGTATTTTATCACAATCTAGTAGTTACATGTGGAAATTTGGTTCTAGGACATTTGATTTGAGCGCAATCCTCAAACTTAGGTCAAAAAAGCCATTTAAGCCTTTTCACAGTGAGATCTATGCGATATGGCCGAGAAATGTAATTTTGATGTTAACTCCCAAACCGCTGCGCAGAAGTCAACCAAACTTCACCCAATAGTGTATTGTATCACAATCTAGTAGTTACATTTGAAAATTTTGTTCTAGGAAATTTTGTTTGAGCGCAATCATCAAACTTAATTAAAAAAGTCATTTAAGCCTTTTCACAGTGAGATCTATGCGATATGGCCGAGAAATGTAATTTTGATGTTAACTCCCAAACCGCTGCGCAGAAGTCAACCAAACTTCACCCATTAGTGTATTTTATCACAATCTAGTAGTTACATGTGGAAATTTGGTTCTAGGACATTTGATTTGAGCGCAATCCTCAAACTTAGGTCAAAAAAGCCATTTAAGCCTTTTCACAGTGAGATCT
This sequence comes from Corythoichthys intestinalis, assembly GCF_030265065.1. Lineage (NCBI taxonomy): Eukaryota > Metazoa > Chordata > Actinopteri > Syngnathiformes > Syngnathidae > Corythoichthys > Corythoichthys intestinalis. The sequence continues at coordinate 63,476,128 of NC_080399.1, read as the reverse complement.
ATGCGATATGGCCGAGAAATGTAATTTTGATGTTCACTCCCAAACCGCTGCGCAGAAGTCAACCAAACTTCACCCAATAGTGTATTGTATCACAATCTAGTAGTTACATTTGAAAATTTTGTTCTAGGAAATTTTGTTTGAGCGCAATCATCAAACTTAATTAAAAAAGTCATTTAAGCCTTTTCACAGTGAGATCTATGCGATATGGCCGAGAAATGTAATTTTTAAGTTAACTCCCAAACCGCTGCGCAGAAGTCAACCAAACTTCACCCATTAGTGTATTTTATCACAATCTAGTAGTTACATGTGGAAATTTGGTTCTAGGACATTTGATTTGAGCGCAATCCTCAAACTTAGGTCAAAAAAGCCATTTAAGCCTTTTCACAGTGAGATCTATGCGATATGGCCGAGAAATGTAATTTTGATGTTAACTCCCAAACCGCTGCGCAGAAGTCAACCAAACTTCACCCAATAGTGTATTGTATCACATTCTAGTAGTTACATTTGAAAATTTCGTTCTAGGACATTTGGTTTGAGCGCAATCCTCAAACTTAGGTCAAAAAAGCCATTTAAGCCTTTTCACAGTGAGATCTATGCGATATGGCCGAGAAATGTAATTTTGATGTTAACTCCCAAACCGCTGCGCAGAAGTCAACCAAACTTCACCCAATAGTGTATTGTATCACAATCTAGTAGTTACATTTGAAAATTTTGTTCTAGGACATTTTGTTTGAGCGCAATCCTCAAACTTAGGTCAAAAAAGCCATTTAAGCCTTTTCACAGTGAGATCTATGCGATATGGCCGAGAAATGTAATTTTGATGTTAACTCCCAAACCGCTGCGCAGAAGTCAACCAAACTTCACCCAATAGTGTATTGTATCACAATCTAGTAGTTACATTTTAAAATTTCGTTCAAGGACATTTGGTTTGAGCGCAATTATTAAACTTAGGTCAAAAAAGCCATTTAAGCCTTTTCACAGTGAGATCTATGCGATATGGCCGAGAAATGTAATTTTGATGTTAACTCCCAAACCGCTGCGCAGAAGTTAACCAAACTTCACCCATTAGTGTATTGTATCACAATCTAGTAGTTACATGTGGAAATTTGGTTCTAGGACATTTGATTTGAGCGCAATCCTCAAACTTAGGTCAAAAAAGCCATTTAAGCCTTTTCACAGTGAGATCTATGCGATATGGCCGAGAAATGTAATTTTGATGTTAACTCCCAAACCGCTGCGCAGAAGTCAACCAAACTTCACCCAATAGTGTATTGTATCACAATCTAGTAGTTACATTTTAAAATTTCGTTCAAGGACATTTGGTTTGAGCGCAATTATTAAACTTAGGTCAAAAAAGCCATTTAAGCCTTTTCACAGTGAGATCTATGCGATATGGCCGAGAAATGTAATTTTGATGTTAACTCCCAAACCGCTGCGCAGAAGTAAACCAAACTTCACCCATTAGTGTATTGTATCACAATCTAGTAGTTACATGTGGAAATTTGGTTCTAGGACATTTGATTTGAGCGCAATCCTCAAACTTAGGTCAAAAAAGCCATTTAAGCCTTTTCACAGTGAGATCTATGCGATATGGCCGAGAAATGTAATTTTGATGTTAACTCCCAAACCGCTGCGCAGAAGTCAACAAAACTTCACCCAATAGTGTATTGTATCACATTCTAGTAGTTACATTTTAAAATTTCGTTCAAGGACATTTGGTTTGAGCGCAATTATTAAACGTAGGTCAAAAAAGCCATTTAAGCCTTTTCACAGTGAGATCTATGCGATATGGCCGAGAAATTTAATTTTGATGTTAACTCCCAAACCGCTGCGCAGAAGTAAACCAAACTTCACCCATTAGTGTATTGTATCACAATCTAGTAGTTACATGTGGAAATTTGGTTCTAGGACATTTGATTTGAGCGCAATCCTCAAACTTAGGTCAAAAAAGCCATTTAAGCCTTTTCACAGTGAGATCTATGCGATATGGCCGAGAAATGTAATTTTGATGTTAACTCCCAAACCGCTGCGCAGAAGTCAACCAAACTTCACCCAATAGTGTATTGTATCACATTCTAGTAGTTACATTTGAAAATTTCGTTCTAGGACATTTGGTTTGAGCGCAATTATTAAACTTAGGTCAAAAAAGCCATTTAAGCCCTTTCACAGTGAGATCTATGCGATATGGCCGAGAAATGTAATTTTGATGTTAACTCCCAAACCGCTGCGCAGAAGTAAACCAAACTTCACCCATTAGTGTATTGTATCACAATCTAGTAGTTACATGTGGAAATTTGGTTCTAGGACATTTGATTTGAGCGCAATTATTAAACTTAGGTCAAAAAAGCCATTTAAGCCCTTTCACAGTGAGATCTATGCGATATGGCCGAGAAATGTAATTTTGATGTTAACTCCCAAACCGCTGCGCAGAAGTAAACCAAACTTCACCCATTAGTGTATTGTATCACAATCTAGTAGTTACATGTGGAAATTTGGTTCTAGGACATTTGATTTTAGCGCAATCCTCAAACTTAGGTCAAAAAAGCCATTTAAGCCTTTTCACAGTGAGATCTATGCGATATGGCCGAGAAATGTAATTTTGATGTTAACTCCCAAACCGCTGCGCAGAAGTCAACCAAACTTCACCCAATAGTGTATTGTATCACAATCTACTAGTTACATTTGAAAATTTTGTTCTAGGAAATTTTGTTTGAGCGCAATCATCAAACTTAATTAAAAAAGTCATTTAAGCCTTTTCACAGTGAGATCTATGCGATATGGCCGAGAAATGTAATTTTGATGTTAACTCCCAAACCGCTGCGCAAAAGTCAACCAAACTTTACCCATTAGTGTATTGTATCACAATCTAGTAGTTACATGTGGAAATTTGGTTCTAGGACATTTGATTTGAGCGCAATCCTCAAACTTAGGTCAAAAAAGCCATTTAAGCCTTTTCACAGTGAGATCTATGCGATATGGCCGAGAAATGTAATTTTGATGTTAACTCCCAAACCGCTGCGCAGAAGTCAACCAAACTTCACCCAATAGTGTATTGTATCACAATCTAGTAGTTACATTTGAAAATTTTGTTCTAGGAAATTTTGTTTGAGCGCAATCATCAAACTTAATTAAAAAAGTCATTTAAGCCTTTTCACAGTGAGATCTATGCGATATGGCCGAGAAATGTAATTTTGATGTTAACTCCCAAACCGCTGCGCAGAAGTCAACCAAACTTCACTCATTAGTGTATTTTATCACAATCTAGTAGTTACATGTGGAAATTTGGTTCTAGGACATTTGATTTGAGCGCAATCCTCAAACTTAGGTCAAAAAAGCCATTTAAGCCTTTTCACAGTGAGATCTATGCGATATGGCCGAGAAATGTAATTTTGATGTTAACTCCCAAACCGCTGCGCAGAAGTCAACCAAACTTCACCCAATAGTGTATTGTATCACATTCTAGTAGTTACATTTAAAAATTTCGTTCTAGGACATTTGGTTTGAGCGCAATCCTCAAACTTAGGTCAAAAAAGCCATTTAAGCCTTTTCACAGTGAGATCTATGCGATATGGCCGAGAAATGTAATTTTGATGTTAACTCCCAAACCGCTGCGCAGAAGTCAACCAAACTTCACCCAATAGTGTATTGTATCACAATCTAGTAGTTACATTTGAAAATTTTGTTCTAGGACATTTTGTTTGAACGCAATCATCAAACTTAATTAAAAAAGTCATTTAAGCCTTTTCACAGTGAGATCTATGCGATATGGCCGAGAAATGTAATTTTGATGTTAACTCCCAAACCGCTGCGCAGAAGTCAACCAAACTTCACCCATTAGTGTATTTTATCACAATCTAGTAGTTACATGTGGAAATTTGGTTCTAGGACATTTGATTTGAGCGCAATCCTCAAACTTAGGTCAAAAAAGCCATTTAAGCCTTTTCACAGTGAGATCTATGCGATATGGCCGAGAAATGTAATTTTGATGTTAACTCCCAAACCGCTGCGCAGAAGTCAACCAAACTTCACCCAATAGTGTATTGTATCACAATCTAGTAGTTACATTTGAAAATTTTGTTCTAGGACATTTTGTTTGAACGCAATCATCAAACTTAATTAAAAAAGTCATTTAAGCCTTTTCACAGTGAGATCTATGCGATATGGCCGAGAAATGTAATTTTGATGTTAACTCCCAAACCGCTGCGCAGAAGTCAACCAAACTTCACCCATTAGTGTATTTTATCACAATCTAGTAGTTACATGTGGAAATTTGGTTCTAGGACATTTGATTTGAGCGCAATCCTCAAACTTAGGTCAAAAAAGCCATTTAAGCCTTTTCACAGTGAGATCTATGCGATATGGCCGAGAAATGTAATTTTGATGTTAACTCCCAAACCGCTGCGCAGAAGTCAACCAAACTTCACCCAATAGTGTATTGTATCACAATCTAGTAGTTACATTTGAAAATTTTGTTCTAGGAAATTTTGTTTGAGCGCAATCATCAAACTTAATTAAAAAAGTCATTTAAGCCTTTTCACAGTGAGATCTATGCGATATGGCCGAGAAATGTAATTTTGATGTTAACTCCCAAACCGCTGCGCAGAAGTCAACCAAACTTCACCCATTAGTGTATTTTATCACAATCTAGTAGTTACATGTGGAAATTTGGTTCTAGGACATTTGATTTGAGCGCAATCCTCAAACTTAGGTCAAAAAAGCCATTTAAGCCTTTTCACAGTGAGATCTATGCGATATGGCCGAGAAATGTAATTTTGATGTTCACTCCCAAACCGCTGCGCAGAAGTCAACCAAACTTCACCCAATAGTGTATTGTATCACAATCTAGTAGTTACATTTGAAAATTTTGTTCTAGGAAATTTTGTTTGAGCGCAATCATCAAACTTAATTAAAAAAGTCATTTAAGCCTTTTCACAGTGAGATCTATGCGATATGGCCGAGAAATGTAATTTTTAAGTTAACTCCCAAACCGCTGCGCAGAAGTCAACCAAACTTCACCCATTAGTGTATTTTATCACAATCTAGTAGTTACATGTGGAAATTTGGTTCTAGGACATTTGATTTGAGCGCAATCCTCAAACTTAGGTCAAAAAAGCCATTTAAGCCTTTTCACAGTGAGATCTATGCGATATGGCCGAGAAATGTAATTTTGATGTTAACTCCCAAACCGCTGCGCAGAAGTCAACCAAACTTCACCCAATAGTGTATTGTATCACATTCTAGTAGTTACATTTGAAAATTTCGTTCTAGGACATTTGGTTTGAGCGCAATCCTCAAACTTAGGTCAAAAAAGCCATTTAAGCCTTTTCACAGTAAGATCTATGCGATATGGCCGAGAAATGTAATTTTGATGTTAACTCCCAAACCGCTGCGCAGAAGTCAACCAAACTTCACCCAATAGTGTATTGTATCACAATCTAGTAGTTACATTTGAAAATTTTGTTCTAGGACATTTTGTTTGAGCGCAATCCTCAAACTTAGGTCAAAAAAGCCATTTAAGCCTTTTCACAGTGAGATCTATGCGATATGGCCGAGAAATGTAATTTTGATGTTAACTCCCAAACCGCTGCGCAGAAGTCAACCAAACTTCACCCAATAGTGTATTGTATCACAATCTAGTAGTTACATTTTAAAATTTTGTTCAAGGACATTTGGTTTGAGCGCAATTATTAAACTTAGGTCAAAAAAGCCATTTAAGCCTTTTCACAGTGAGATCTATGCGATATGGCCGAGAAATGTAATTTTGATGTTAACTCCCAAACCGCTGCGCAGAAGTAAACCAAACTTCACCCATTAGTGTATTGTATCACAATCTAGTAGTTACATGTGGAAATTTGGTTCTAGGACATTTGATTTGAGCGCAATCCTCAAACTTAGGTCAAAAAAGCCATTTAAGCCTTTTCACAGTGAGATCTATGCGATATGGCCGAGAAATGTAATTTTGATGTTAACTCCCAAACCGCTGCGCAGAAGTCAACCAAACTTCACCCAATAGTGTATTGTATCACATTCTAGTAGTTACATTTTAAAATTTCGTTCAAGGACATTTGGTTTGAGCGCAATTATTAAACTTAGGTCAAAAAAGCCATTTAAGTCTTTTCACAGTGAGATCTATGCGATATGGCCGAGAAATGTAATTTTGATGTTAACTCCCAAACCGCTGCGCAGAAGTAAACCAAACTTCACCCATTAGTGTATTGTATCACAATCTAGTAGTTACATGTGGAAATTTGGTTCTAGGACATTTGATTTGAGCGCAATCCTCAAACTTAGGTCAAAAAAGCCATTTAAGCCTTTTCACAGTGAGATCTATGCGATATGGCCGAGAAATGTAATTTTGATGTTAACTCCCAAACCGCTGCGCAGAAGTCAACCAAACTTCACCCAATAGTGTATTGTATCACATTCTAGTAGTTACATTTGAAAATTTCGTTCTAGGACATTTGGTTTGAGCGCAATTATTAAACTTAGGTCAAAAAAGCCATTTAAGCCTTTTCACAGTGAGATCTATGCGATATGGCCGAGAAATGTAATTTTGATGTTAACTCCCAAACCGCTGCGCAGAAGTAAACCAAACTTCACCCATTAGTGTATTGTATCACAATCTAGTAGTTACATGTGGAAATTTGGTTCTAGGACATTTGATTTTAGCGCAATCCTCAAACTTAGGTCAAAAAAGCCATTTAAGCCTTTTCACAGTGAGATCTATGCGATATGGCCGAGAAATGTAATTTTGATGTTAACTCCCAAACCGCTGCGCAGAAGTCAACCAAACTTCACCCAATAGTGTATTGTATCACAATCTAGTAGTTACATTTGAAAATTTTGTTCTAGGAAATTTTGTTTGAGCGCAATCATCAAACTTAATTAAAAAAGTCATTTAAGCCTTTTCACAGTGAGATCTATGCGATATGGCCGAGAAATGTAATTTTGATGTTAACTCCCAAACCGCTGCGCAAAAGTCAACCAAACTTCACCCATTAGTGTATTGTATCACAATCTAGTAGTTACATGTGGAAATTTGGTTCTAGGACATTTGATTTGAGCGCAATCCTCAAACTTAGGTCAAAAAAGCCATTTAAGCCTTTTCACAGTGAGATCTATGCGATATGGCCGAGAAATGTAATTTTGATGTTAACTCCCAAACCGCTGCGCAGAAGTCAACCAAACTTCACCCAATAGTGTATTGTATCACAATCTAGTAGTTACATTTGAAAATTTTGTTCTAGGAAATTTTGTTTGAGCGCAATCATCAAACTTAATTAAAAAAGTCATTTAAGCCTTTTCACAGTGAGATCTACGCGATATGGCCGAGAAATTTAATTTTGATGTTAACTCCCAATTCGCTGCGCAGAAGTCAACCAAACTTCACCCAATAGTGTATTGTATCACAATCTAGTAGTTACATGTGGATATTTGGTTCTAGGACATTTGATTTGAGCGCAATCCTCAAACTTAGGTCAAAAAAGCCATTTAAGCCTTTTCACAGTGAGATCTATGCGATATGGCCGAGAAATGTAATTTTGATGTTAACTCCCAAACCGCTGCGCAGAAGTCAACCAAACTTCACCCAATAGTGTATTGTATCACAATCTAGTAGTTACATTTGAAAATTTTGTTCTAGGAAATTTTGTTTGAGCGCAATCATTAAACTTAATTAAAAAAGTCATTTAAGCCTTTTCACAGTGAGATCTATGCGATATGGCCGAGAAATGTAATTTTGATGTTAACTCCCAAACCGCTGCGCAAAAGTCAACCAAACTTCACCCATTAGTGTATTGTATCACAATCTAGTAGTTACATGTGGAAATTTGGTTCTAGGACATTTGATTTGAGCGCAATCCTCAAACTTAGGTCAAAAAAGCCATTTAAGCCTTTTCACAGTGAGATCTATGCGATATGGCCGAGAAATGTAATTTTGATGTTAACTCCCAAACCGCTGCGCAGAAGTCAACCAAACTTCACCCAATAGTGTATTGTATCACAATCTAGTAGTTACATGTGGAAATTTGGTTCTAGGACATTTGATTTGAGCGCAATCATCAAACTTAATTAAAAAAGTCATTTAAGCCTTTTCACAGTGAGATCTACGCGATATGGCCGAGAAATTTAATTTTGATGTTAACTCCCAATTCGCTGCGCAGAAGTCAACCAAACTTCACCCAATAGTGTATTGTATCACAATCTAGTAGTTACATGTGGAAATTTGGTTCTAGGACATTTGATTTGAGCGCAATCCTCAAACTTAGGTCAAAAAAGCCATTTAAGCCTTTTCACAGTGAGATCTATGCGATATGGCCGAGAAATGTAATTTTGATGTTAACTCCCAAACCGCTGCGCAGAAGTCAACCAAACTTCACCCAATAGTGTATTGTATCACAATCTAGTAGTTACATTTGAAAATTTTGTTCTAGGACATTTTGTTTGAGCGCAATCCTCAAACTTAGGTCAAAAAAGCCATTTAAGCCTTTTCACAGTGAGATCTATGCGATATGGCCGAGAAATGTAATTTTGATGTTAACTCCCAAACCGCTGCGCAGAAGTCAACCAAACTTCACCCAATAGTGTATTGTATCACAATCTAGTAGTTACATTTTAAAATTTCGTTCAAGGACATTTGGTTTGAGCGCAATTATTAAACTTAGGTCAAAAAAGCCATTTAAGCCTTTTCACAGTGAGATCTATGCGATATGGCCGAGAAATGTAATTTTGATGTTAACTCCCAAACCGCTGCGCAGAAGTAAACCAAACTTCACCCATTAGTGTATTGTATCACAATCTAGTAGTTACATGTGGAAATTTGGTTCTAGGACATTTGATTTGAGCGCAATCCTCAAACTTAGATCAAAAAAGCCATTTAAGCCTTTTCACAGTGAGATATATGCGATATGGCCGAGAAATGTAATTTTGATGTTAACTCCCAAACCGCTGCGCAGAAGTCAACCAAACTTCACCCAATAGTGTATTGTATCACATTCTAGTAGTTAAATTTGAAAATTTCGTTCTAGGACATTTGGTTTGAGCGCAATTATTAAACTTAGGTCAAAAAAGCCATTTAAGCCTTTTCACAGTGAGATCTATGCGATATGGCCGAGAAATGTAATTTTGATGTTAACTCCCAAACCGCTGCGCAGAAGTCAACCAAACTTCACCCAATAGTGTATTGTATCACAATCTAGTAGTTACATTTGAAAATTTTGTTCTAGGACATTTTGTTTGAACGCAATCATCAAACTTAATTAAAAAAGTCATTAAAGCCTTTTCACAGTGAGATCTATGCGATATGGCCGAGAAATGTAATTTTGATGTTAACTCCCAAACCGCTGCGCAGAAGTCAACCAAACTTCACCCAATAGTGTATTGTATCACAATCTAGTAGTTACATTTGAAAATTTTGTTCTAGGAAATTTTGTTTGAGCGCAATCATCAAACTTAATTAAAAAAGTCATTTAAGCCTTTTCACAGTGAGATCTATGCGATATGGCCGAGAAATGTAATTTTGATGTTAACTCCCAAACCGCTGCGCAGAAGTCAACCAAACTTCACCCATTAGTGTATTGTATCACAATCTAGTAGTTACATGTGGAAATTTGGTTCTAGGACATATGATTTGAGCGCAATCCTCAAACTTAGGTCAAAAAAGCCATTTAAGCCTTTTCACAGTGAGATCTATGCGATATGGCCGAGAAATGTAATTTTGATGTTAACTCCCAAACCGCTGCGCAGAAGTCAACCAAAATTCACCCAATAGTGTATTGTATCACAATCTAGTAGTTACATTTAAAAATTTTGTTCTAGGACATTTTGTTTGAACGCAATCATCAAACTTAATTGAAAAAGTCATTTAAGCCTTTTCACAGTGAGATCTATGCGATATGGCCGAGAAATGTAATTTTGATGTTAACTCCCAAACCGCTGCGCAGAAGTCAACCAAACTTCACCCAATAGTGTATTGTATCACAATCTAGTAGTTACATTTGAAAATTTTGTTCTAGGAAATTTTGTTTGAGCGCAATCATCAAACTTAATTAAAAAAGTCATTTAAGCCTTTTCACAGTGAGATCTATGCGATATGGCCGAGAAATTTAATTTTGATGTTAACTCCCAAACCGCTGCGCAGAAGTCAACCAAACTTCACCCATTAGTGTATTTTATCACAGTCTAGTAGTTACATGTGGAAATTTGGTTCTAGGACATTTGATTTGAGCGCAATCCTCAAACTTAGGTCAAAAAAGCCATTTAAGCCTTTTCACAGTGAGATCTATGCGATATGGCCGAGAAATGTAATTTTGATGTTCACTCCCAAACCGCTGCGCAGAAGTCAACCAAACTTCACCCAATAGTGTATTGTATCACAATCTAGTAGTTACATTTGAAAATTTTGTTCCAGGAAATTTTGTTTGAGCGCAATCATCAAACTTAATTAAAAAAGTCATTTAAGCCTTTTCACAGTGAGATCTATGCGATATGGCCGAGAAATGTAATTTTGATGTTAACTCCCAAACCGCTGCGCAGAAGTCAACCAAACTTCACCCATTAGTGTATTTTATCACAATCTAGTAGTTACATGTGGAAATTTGGTTCTAGGACATTTGATTTGAGCGCAATCCTCAAACTTAGGTCAAAAAAGCCATTTAAGCCTTTTCACAGTGAGATCTATGCGATATGGCCGAGAAATGTAATTTTGATGTTAACTCCCAAACCGCTGCGCAGAAGTCAACCAAACTTCACCCAATAGTGTATTGTATCACATTCTAGTAGTTACATTTGAAAATTTCGTTCTAGGACATTTGGTTTGAGCGCAATCCTCAAACTTAGGTCAAAAAAGCCATTTAAGCCTTTTCACAGTGAGATCTATGCGATATGGCCGAGAAATGTAATTTTGATGTTAACTCCCAAACCGCTGCGCAGAAGTCAACCAAACTTCACCCAATAGTGTATTGTATCACAATCTAGTAGTTACATTTGAAAATTTTGTTCTAGGAAATTTTGTTTGAGCGCAATCATCAAACTTAATTAAAAAAGTCATTTAAGCCTTTTCACAGTGAGATCTATGCGATATGGCCGAGAAATGTAATTTTGATGTTAACTCCCAAACCGCTGCGCAGAAGTCAACCAAACTTCACCCATTAGTGTATTGTATCACAATCTAGTAGTTACATTTGGAAATTTGGTTCTAGGAAATTTTGTTTGAGCGCAATCATCAAACTTAATTAAAAAAGTCATTTAAGCCTTTTCACAGTGAGATCTATGCGATATGGCCGAGAAATGTAATTTTGATGTTAACTCCCAAACCGCTGCGCAGAAGTCAACCAAACTTCACCCAGTAGTGTATTGTATCACATTCTAGTAGTTACATTTGAAAATTTCGTTCTAGGACATTTGGTTTGAGCGCAATCCTCAAACTTAGGTCAAAAAAGCCATTTAAGCCTTTTCACAGTGAGATCTATGCGATATGGCCGAGAAATGTAATTTTGATGTTAACTCTCAAACCGCTGCGCAGAAGTCAACCAAACTTCACCCAATAGTGTATTGTATCACAATCTAGTAGTTACATTTGAAATTTTTGTTCTAGGACATTTTGTTTGAACGCAATCATCAAACTTAATTAAAAAAGTCATTTAAGCCTTTTCACAGTGAGATCTATGCGATATGGCCGAGAAATGTAATTTTGATGTTAACTCCCAAACCGCTGCGCAGAAGTCAACCAAACTTCACCCAATAGTGTATTGTATCACAATCTAGTAGTTACATTTGAAAATTTTGTTCTAGAAAATTTTGTTTGAGCGCAATCATCAAACTTAATTAAAAAAGTCATTTAAGCCTTTTCACAGTGAGATCTATGCGATATGGCCGAGAAATGTAATTTTGATGTTAACTCCCAAACCGCTGCGCAGAAGTCAACCAAACTTCACCCATTAGTGTATTTTATCACAATCTAGTAGTTACATGTGGAAATTTGGTTCTAGGACATTTGATTTGAGCGCAATCCTCAAACTTAGGTCAAAAAAGCCATTTAAGCCTTTTCACAGTGAGATCTATGCGATATGGCCGAGAAATGTAATTTTGATGTTAACTCCCAAACCGCTGCGCAGAAGTCAACCAAACTTCACCCAATAGTGTATTGTATCACAATCTAGTAGTTACATTTAAAAATTTTGTTCTAGGACATTTTGTTTGAACGCAATCATCAAACTTAATTAAAAAAGTCATTTAAGCCTTTTCACAGTGAGATCTATGCGATATGGCCGAGAAATGTAATTTTGATGTTAACTTTCAAACCGCTGCGCAGAAGTCAACCAAACTTCACCCATTAGTGTATTGTATCACAATCTAGTAGTTACATGTGGAAATTTGGTTATAGGACATTTGATTTGAGCGCAATCCTCAAACTTAGGTCAAAAAAGCCATTTAAGCCTTTTCACAGTGAGATCTATGCGATATGGCCGAGAAATGTAATTTTGATGTTAACTCCCAAACCGCTGCGCAGAAGTCAACCAAACTTCACCCAATAGTGTATTGTATCACAATCTAGTAGTTACATTTGAAAATTTTGTTCTAGGAAATTTTGTTTGAGCGCAATCATCAAACTTAATTAAAAAAGTCATTTAAGCCTTTTCACAGTGAGATCTATGCGATATGGCCGAGAAATGTAATTTTGATGTTAACTCCCAAACCGCTGCGCAGAAGTCAACCAAACTTCACCCATTAGTGTATTGTATCACAATCTAGTAGTTACATGTGGAAATTTGGTTCTAGGACATTTGATTTGAGCGCAATCCTCAAACTTAGGTCAAAAAAGCCATTTAAGCCTTTTCACAGTGAGATCTATGCGATATGGCCGAGAAATGTAATTTTGATGTTCACTCCCAAACCGCTGCGCAGAAGTCAACCAAACTTCACCCAATAGTGTATTGTATCACAATCTAGTAGTTACATTTGAAAATTTTGTTCCAGGAAATTTTGTTTGAGCGCAATCATCAAACTTAATTAAAAAAGTCATTTAAGCCTTTTCACAGTGAGATCTATGCGATATGGCCGAGAAATGTAATTTTGATGTTAACTCCCAAACCGCTGCGCAGAAGTCAACCAAACTTCACCCATTAGTGTATTTTATCACAATCTAGTAGTTACATGTGGAAATTTGGTTCTAGGACATTTGATTTGAGCGCAATCCTCAAACTTAGGTCAAAAAAGCCATTTAAGCCTTTTCACAGTGAGATCTATGCGATATGGCCGAGAAATGTAATTTTGATGTTAACTCCCAAACCGCTGCGCAGAAGTCAACCAAACTTCACCCATTAGTGTATTTTATCACAATCTAGTAGTTACATTTGAAAATTTTGTTCTAGGACATTTTGTTTGAGCGCAATCCTCAAACTTAGGTCAAAAAAGCCATTTAAGCCTTTTCACAGTGAGATCTATGCGATATGGCCGAGAAATGTAATTTTGATGTTAACTCCCAAACCGCTGCGCAGAAGTCAACCAAACTTCACCCAATAGTGTATTGTATCACAATCTAGTAGTTACATTTGAAAATTTTGTTCTAGGAAATTTTGTTTGAGCGCAATCATCAAACTTAATTAAAAAAGTCATTTAAGCCTTTTCACAGTGAGATCTATGCGATATGGCCGAGAAATGTAATTTTGATGTTAACTCCCAAACCGCTGCGCAGAAGTCAACCAAACTTCACCCATTAGTGTATTTTATCACAATCTAGTAGTTACATGTGGAAATTTGGTTCTAGGACATTTGATTTGAGCGCAATCCTCAAACTTAGGTCAAAAAAGCCATTTAAGCCTTTTCACAGTGAGATCTATGCGATATGGCCGAGAAATGTAATTTTGATGTTAACTCCCAAACCGCTGCGCAGAAGTCAACCAAACTTCACCCAATAGTGTATTGTATCACATTCTAGTAGTTACATTTGAAAATTTCGTTCTAGGACATTTGGTTTGAGCGCAATCCTCAAACTTAGGTCAAAAAAGCCATTTAAGCCTTTTCACAGTGAGATCTATGCGATATGGCCGAGAAATGTAATTTTGATGTTAACTCCCAAACCGCTGCGCAGAAGTCAACCAAACTTCACCCAATAGTGTATTGTATCACAATCTAGTAGTTACATTTGAAAATTTTGTTCTAGGACATTTTGTTTGAACGCAATCATCAAACTTAATTAAAAAAGTCATTTAAGCCTTTTCACAGTGAGATCTATGCGATATGGCCGAGAAATGTAATTTTGATGTCAACTCCCAAACCGCTGCGCAGAAGTCAACCAAACTTCACCCAATAGTGTATTGTATCACAATCTAGTAGTTACATTTGAAAATTTTGTTCTAGGACATTTTGTTTGAACGCAATCATCAAACTTAATTAAAAAAGTCATTTAAGCCTTTTCACAGTGAGATCTATGCGATATGGCCGAGAAATGTAATTTTGATGTTAACTCCCAAACCGCTGCGCAGAAGTCAACCAAACTTCACCCAATAGTGTATTGTATCACAATCTAGTAGTTACATTTGAAAATTTTGTTCTAGGACATTTTGTTTGAGCGCAATCCTCAAACTTAGGTCAAAAAAGCCATTTAAGCCTTTTCACAGTGAGATCTATGCGATATGGCCGAGAAATGTAATTTTGATGTTAACTCCCAAACCGCTGCGCAGAAGTCAACCAAACTTCACCCAATAGTGTATTGTATCACATTCTAGTAGTTACATTTGAAAATTTCGTTCTAGGACATTTGGTTTGAGCGCAATCCTCAAACTTAGGTCAAAAAAGCCATTTAAGCCTTTTCACAGTGAGATCTATGCGATATGGCCGAGAAATGTAATTTTGATGTTAACTCCCAAACCGCTGCGCAGAAGTCAACCAAACTTCACCCAATAGTGTATTGTATCACAATCTAGTAGTTACATTTGAAAATTTTGTTCTAGGACATTTTGTTTGAACGCAATCATCAAACTTAATTAAAAAAGTCATTTAAGCCTTTTCACAGTGAGATCTATGCGATATGGCCGAGAAATGTAATTTTGATGTTAACTCCCAAACCGCTGCGCAGAAGTCAACCAAACTTCACCCAATAGTGTATTGTATCACAATCTAGTAGTTACATTTGAAAATTTTGTTCTAGGACATTTTGTTTGAACGCAATCATCAAACTTAATTAAAAAAGTCATTTAAGCCTTTTCA
Organism: Corythoichthys intestinalis; assembly: GCF_030265065.1. Taxonomy (NCBI): domain Eukaryota; kingdom Metazoa; phylum Chordata; class Actinopteri; order Syngnathiformes; family Syngnathidae; genus Corythoichthys; species Corythoichthys intestinalis. The sequence continues at coordinate 63,460,921 of NC_080399.1, read as the reverse complement.
CAGTGAGATCTATGCGATATGGCCGAGAAATGTAATTTTGATGTTAACTCCCAAACCGCTGCGCAGAAGTCAACCAAACTTCACCCAATAGTGTATTGTATCACAATCTAGTAGTTACATTTGAAAATTTTGTTCTAGGACATTTTGTTTGAGCGCAATCCTCAAACTTAGGTCAAAAAAGCCATTTAAGCCTTTTCACAGTGAGATCTATGCGATATGGCCGAGAAATGTAATTTTGATGTTAACTCCCAAACCGCTGCGCAGAAGTCAACCAAACTTCACCCAATAGTGTATTGTATCACAATCTAGTAGTTACATTTGAAAATTTTGTTCTAGGAAATTTTGTTTGAGCGCAATCATCAAACTTAATTAAAAAAGTCATTTAAGCCTTTTCACAGTGAGATCTATGCGATATGGCCGAGAAATGTAATTTTGATGTTAACTCCCAAACCGCTGCGCAGAAGTCAACCAAACTTCACCCATTAGTGTATTGTATCACAATCTAGTAGTTACATGTGGAAATTTGGTTATAGGACATTTGATTTGAGCGCAATCCTCAAACTTAGGTCAAAAAAGCCATTTAAGCCTTTTCACAGTGAGATCTATGCGATATGGCCGAGAAATGTAATTTTGATGTTAACTCCCAAACCGCTGCGCAGAAGTCAACCAAACTTCACCCAATAGTGTATTGTATCACAATCTAGTAGTTACATTTGAAAATTTTGTTCTAGGAAATTTTGTTTGAGCGCAATCATCAAACTTAATTAAAAAAGTCATTTAAGCCTTTTCACAGTGAGATCTATGCGATATGGCCGAGAAATGTAATTTTGATGTTAACTCCCAAACCGCTGCGCAGAAGTCAACCAAACTTCACCCAATAGTGTATTGTATCACAATCTAGTAGTTACATTTGAAAATTTTGTTCTAGAAAATTTTGTTTGAGCGCAATCATCAAACTTAATTAAAAAAGTCATTTAAGCCTTTTCACAGTGAGATCTATGCGATATGGCCGAGAAATGTAATTTAAGCCTTTTCACAGTGAGATCTATGCGATATGGCCGAGAAATGTAATTTTGATGTTAACTCCCAAACCGCTGCGCAGAAGTCAACCAAACTTCACCCATTAGTGTATTTTATCACAATCTAGTAGTTACATTTGAAAATTTTGTTCTAGGACATTTTGTTTGAGCGCAATCCTCAAACTTAGGTCAAAAAAGCCATTTAAGCCTTTTCACAGTGAGATCTATGCGATATGGCCGAGAAATGTAATTTTGATGTTAACTCCCAAACCGCTGCGCAGAAGTCAACCAAACTTCACCCAATAGTGTATTGTATCACAATCTAGTAGTTACATTTGAAAATTTTGTTCTAGGAAATTTTGTTTGAGCGCAATCATCAAACTTAATTAAAAAAGTCATTTAAGCCTTTTCACAGTGAGATCTATGCGATATGGCCGAGAAATGTAATTTTGATGTTAACTCCCAAACCGCTGCGCAGAAGTCAACCAAACTTCACCCATTAGTGTATTTTATCACAATCTAGTAGTTACATGTGGAAATTTGGTTCTAGGACATTTGATTTGAGCGCAATCCTCAAACTTAGGTCAAAAAAGCCATTTAAGCCTTTTCACAGTGAGATCTATGCGATATGGCCGAGAAATGTAATTTTGATGTTCACTCCCAAACCGCTGCGCAGAAGTCAACCAAACTTCACCCAATAGTGTTTTGTATCAGATTCTAGTAGTTACATTTGAAAATTTCGTTCTAGGACATTTGGTTTGAGCGCAATCCACAAACTTAGGTCAAAAAAGCCATTTAAGCCTTTTCACAGTGAGATCTATGCGATATGGCCGAGAAATGTAATTTTGATGTTGACTCCCAAACCGCTGCGCAGAAGTCAACCAAACTTCACCCAATAGTGTATTGTATCACAATCTAGTAGTTACATTTGAAAATTTTGTTTTAGGAAATTTTGTTTGAGCGCAATCATCAAACTTAATTAAAAAAGTCATTTAAGCCTTTTCACAGTGAGATCTATGCGATATGGCCGAGAAATGTAATTTTGATGTTAACTCCCAAACCGCTGCGCAGAAGTCAACCAAACTTCACCCATTAGTGTATTTTATCACAATCTAGTAGTTACATTTGAAAATTTTGTTCTAGGACATTTTGTTTGAGCGCAATCCTCAAACTTAGGTCAAAAAAGCCATTTAAGCCTTTTCACAGTGAGATCTATGCGATATGGCCGAGAAATGTAATTTTGATGTTAACTCCCAAACCGCTGCGCAGAAGTCAACCAAACTTCACCCATTAGTGTATTGTATCACAATCTAGTAGTTACATGTGGAAATTTGGTTATAGGACATTTGATTTGAGCGCAATCCTCAAACTTAGGTCAAAAAAGCCATTTAAGCCTTTTCACAGTGAGATCTATGCGATATGGCCGAGAAATGTAATTTTGATGTTAACTCCCAAACCGCTGCGCAGAAGTCAACCAAACTTCACCCAATAGTGTATTGTATCACAATCTAGTAGTTACATTTGAAAATTTTGTTCTAGGAAATTTTGTTTGAGCGCAATCATCAAACTTAATTAAAAAAGTCATTTAAGCCTTTTCACAGTGAGATCTATGCGATATGGCCGAGAAATGTAATTTTGATGTTCACTCCCAAACCGCTGCGCAGAAGTCAACCAAACTTCACCCAATAGTGTATTGTATCACATTCTAGTAGTTACATTTGAAAATTTCGTTCTAGGACATTTGGTTTGAGCGCAATCCTCAAACTTAGGTCAAAAAAGCCATTTAAGCCTTTTCACAGTGAGATCTATGCTATATGGCCGAGAAATGTAATTTTGATGTTAACTCCCAAACCGCTGCGCAGAAGTCAACCAAACTTCACCCATTAGTGTATTGTATCACAATCTAGTAGTTACATGTGGAAATTTGGTTATAGGACATTTGATTTGAGCGCAATCCTCAAACTTAGGTCAAAAAAGCCATTTAAGCCTTTTCACAGTGAGATCTATGCGATATGGCCGAGAAATGTAATTTTGATGTTAACTCCCAAACCGCTGCGCAGAAGTCAACCAAACTTCACCCAATAGTGTATTGTATCACAATCTAGTAGTTACATTTGAAAATTTTGTTCTAGGAAATTTTGTTTGAGCGCAATCATCAAACTTAATTAAAAAAGTCATTTAAGCCTTTTCACAGTGAGATCTATGCGATATGGCCGAGAAATGTAATTTTGATGTTAACTCCCAAACCGCTGCGCAGAAGTCAACCAAACTTCACCCATTAGTGTATTTTATCACAATCTAGTAGTTACATTTGAAAATTTTGTTCTAGGACATTTTGTTTGAGCGCAATCCTCAAACTTAGGTCAAAAAAGCCATTTAAGCCTTTTCACAGTGAGATCTATGCGATATGGCCGAGAAATGTAATTTTGATGTTAACTCCCAAACCGCTGCGCAGAAGTCAACCAAACTTCACCCAATAGTGTATTGTATCACAATCTAGTAGTTACATTTGAAAATTTTGTTCTAGGAAATTTTGTTTGAGCGCAATCATCAAACTTAATTAAAAAAGTCATTTAAGCCTTTTCACAGTGAGATCTATGCGATATGGCCGAGAAATGTAATTTTGATGTTAACTCCCAAACCGCTGCGCAGAAGTCAACCAAACTTCACCCATTAGTGTATTTTATCACAATCTAGTAGTTACATGTGGAAATTTGGTTCTAGGACATTTGATTTGAGCGCAATCCTCAAACTTAGGTCAAAAAAGCCATTCAAGCCTTTTCACAGTGAGATCTATGCGATATGGCCGAGAAATGTAATTTTGATGTTCACTCCCAAACCGCTGCGCAGAAGTCAACCAAACTTCACCCAATAGTGTATTGTATCACATTCTAGTAGTTACATTTGAAAATTTCGTTCTAGGACATTTGGTTTGAGCGCAATCCTCAAACTTAGGTCAAAAAAGCCATTTAAGCCTTTTCACAGTGAGATCTATGCGATATGGCCGAGAAATGTAATTTTGATGTTAACTCCCAAACCGCTGCGCAGAAGTCAACCAAACTTCACCCAATAGTGTATTGTATCACAATCTAGTAGTTACATTTGAAAATTTTGTTTTAGGAAATTTTGTTTGAGCGCAATCATCAAACTTAATTAAAAAAGTCATTTAAGCCTTTTCACAGTGAGATCTATGCGATATGGCCGAGAAATGTAATTTTGATGTTAACTCCCAAACCGCTGCGCAGAAGTCAACCAAACTTCACCCATTAGTGTATTTTATCACAATCTAGTAGTTACATTTGAAAATTTTGTTCTAGGACATTTTGTTTGAGCGCAATCCTCAAACTTAGGTCAAAAAAGCCATTTAAGCCTTTTCACAGTGAGATCTATGCGATATGGCTGAGAAATGTAATTTTGATGTTAACTCCCAAACCGCTGCGCAGAAGTCAACCAAACTTCACCCATTAGTGTATTGTATCACAATCTAGTAGTTACATGTGGAAATTTGGTTATAGGACATTTGATTTGAGCGCAATCCTCAAACTTAGGTCAAAAAAGCCATTTAAGCCTTTTCACAGTGAGATCTATGCGATATGGCCGAGAAATGTAATTTTGATGTTAACTCCCAAACCGCTGCGCAGAAGTCAACCAAACTTCACCCAATAGTGTATTGTATCACAATCTAGTAGTTACATTTGAAAATTTTGTTCTAGGAAATTTTGTTTGAGCGCAATCATCAAACTTAATTAAAAAAGTCATTTAAGCCTTTTCACAGTGAGATCTATGCGATATGGCCGAGAAATGTAATTTTGATGTTCACTCCCAAACCGCTGCGCAGAAGTCAACCAAACTTCACCCAATAGTGTATTGTATCACATTCTAGTAGTTACATTTGAAAATTTCGTTCTAGGACATTTGGTTTGAGCGCAATCCTCAAACTTAGGTCAAAAAAGCCATTTAAGCCTTTTCACAGTGAGATCTATGCGATATGGCCGAGAAATGTAATTTTGATGTTAACTCCCAAACCGCTGCGCAGAAGTCAACCAAACTTCACCCATTAGTGTATTGTATCACAATCTAGTAGTTACATGTGGAAATTTGGTTATAGGACATTTGATTTGAGCGCAATCCTCAAACTTAGGTCAAAAAAGCCATTTAAGCCTTTTCACAGTGAGATCTATGCGATATGGCCGAGAAATGTAATTTTGATGTTAACTCCCAAACCGCTGCGCAGAAGTCAACCAAACTTCACCCAATAGTGTATTGTATCACAATCTAGTAGTTACATTTGAAAATTTTGTTCTAGGAAATTTTGTTTGAGCGCAATCATCAAACTTAATTAAAAAAGTCATTTAAGCCTTTTCACAGTGAGATCTATGCGATATGGCCGAGAAATGTAATTTTGATGTTAACTCCCAAACCGCTGCGCAGAAGTCAACCAAACTTCACCCATTAGTGTATTTTATCACAATCTAGTAGTTACATTTGAAAATTTTGTTCTAGGACATTTTGTTTGAGCGCAATCCTCAAACTTAGGTCAAAAAAGCCATTTAAGCCTTTTCACAGTGAGATCTATGCGATATGGCCGAGAAATGTAATTTTGATGTTAACTCCCAAACCGCTGCGCAGAAGTCAACCAAACTTCACCCAATAGTGTATTGTATCACAATCTAGTAGTTACATTTGAAAATTTTGTTCTAGGAAATTTTGTTTGAGCGCAATCATCAAACTTAATTAAAAAAGTCATTTAAGCCTTTTCACAGTGAGATCTATGCGATATGGCCGAGAAATGTAATTTTGATGTTAACTCCCAAACCGCTGCGCAGAAGTCAACCAAACTTCACCCATTAGTGTATTTTATCACAATCTAGTAGTTACATGTGGAAATTTGGTTCTAGGACATTTGATTTGAGCGCAATCCTCAAACTTAGGTCAAAAAAGCCATTTAAGCCTTTTCACAGTGAGATCTATGCGATATGGCCGAGAAATGTAATTTTGATGTTAACTCCCAAACCGCTGCGCAGAAGTCAACCAAACTTCACCCAATAGTGTATTGTATCACATTCTAGTAGTTACATTTTAAAATTTCGTTCTAGGACATTTGGTTTGAGCGCAATCCTCAAACTTAGGTCAAAAAAGCCATTTAAGCCTTTTCACAGTGAGATCTATGCGATATGGCCGAGAAATGTAATTTTGATGTTAACTCCCAAACCGCTGCGCAGAAGTCAACCAAACCACCCAATAGTGTATTGTATCACAATCTAGTAGTTACATTTGAAAATTTTGTTCTAGGACATTTTGTTTGAACGCAATCATCAAACTTAATTAAAAAAGTCATTTAAGCCTTTTCACAGTGAGATCTATGCGATATGGCCGAGAAATGTAAATTTGATGTTAACTCCCAAACCGCTGCGCAGAAGTCAACCAAACTTCACCCAATAGTGTATTGTATCACAATCTAGTAGTTACATTTGAAAATTTTGTTCTAGGACATTTTGTTTGAGCGCAATCCTCAAACTTAGGTCAAAAAAGCCATTTAAGCCTTTTCACAGTGAGATCTATGCGATATGGCCGAGAAATGTAATTTTGATGTTAACTCCCAAACCGCTGCGCAGAAGTCAACCAAACTTCACCCATTAGTGTATTTTATCACAATCTAGTAGTTACATGTGGAAATTTGGTTCTAGGACATTTGATTTGAGCGCAATCCTCAAACTTAGGTCAAAAAAGCCATTTAAGCCTTTTCACAGTGAGATCTATGCGATATGGCCGAGAAATGTAATTTTGATGTTAACTCCCAAACCGCTGCGCAGAAGTCAACCAAACTTCACCCAATAGTGTATTGTATCACAATCTAGTAGTTACATTTGAAAATTTTGTTCTAGGAAATTTTGTTTGAGCGCAATCATCAAACTTAATTAAAAAAGTCATTTAAGCCTTTTCACAGTGAGATCTATGCGATATGGCCGAGAAATGTAATTTTGATGTTAACTCCCAAACCGCTGCGCAGAAGTCAACCAAACTTCACCCATTAGTGTATTTTATCACAATCTAGTAGTTACATGTGGAAATTTGGTTCTAGGACATTTGATTTTAGCGCAATCCTCAAACTTAGGTCAAAAAAGCCATTTAAGCCTTTTCACAGTGAGATCTATGCGATATGGCCGAGAAATGTAATTTTGATGTTCACTCCCAAACCGCTGCGCAGAAGTCAACCAAACTTCACCCAATAGTGTATTGTATCACAATCTAGTAGTTACATTTGAAAATTTTGTTCTAGGAAATTTTGTTTGAGCGCAATCATCAAACTTAATTAAAAAAGTCATTTAAGCCTTTTCACAGTGAGATCTATGCGATATGGCCGAGAAATGTAATTTTGATGTTAACTCCCAAACCGCTGCGCAGAAGTCAACCAAACTTCACCCATTAGTGTATTTTATCACAATCTAGTAGTTACATGTGGAAATTTGGTTCTAGGACATTTGATTTGAGCGCAATCCTCAAACTTAGGTCAAAAAAGCCATTTAAGCCTTTTCACAGTGAGATCTATGCGATATGGCCGAGAAATGTAATTTTGATGTTAACTCCCAAACCGCTGCGCAGAAGTCAACCAAACTTCACCCAATAGTGTATTGTATCACATTCTAGTAGTTACATTTGAAAATTTCGTTCTAGGACATTTGGTTTGAGCGCAATCCTCAAACTTAGGTCAAAAAAGCCATTTAAGCCTTTTCACAGTGAGATCTATGCGATATGGCCGAGAAATGTAATTTTGATGTTAACTCCCAAACCGCTGCGCAGAAGTCAACCAAACTTCACCCAATAGTGTATTGTATCACAATCTAGTAGTTACATTTGAAAATTTTGTTCTAGGACATTTTGTTTGAACGCAATCATCAAACTTAATTAAAAAAGTCATTTAAGCCTTTTCACAGTGAGATCTATGCGATATGGCCGAGAAATGTAATTTTGATGTTAACTCCCAAACCGCTGCGCAGAAGTCAACCAAACTTCACCCAATAGTGTATTGTATCACAATCTAGTAGTTACATTTGAAAATTTTGTTCTAGGACATTTTGTTTGAGCGCAATCCTCAAACTTAGGTCAAAAAAGCCATTTAAGCCTTTTCACAGTGAGATCTATGCGATATGGCCGAGAAATGTAATTTTGATGTTAACTCCCAAACCGCTGCGCAGAAGTCAACCAAACTTCACCCAATAGTGTATTGTATCACAATCTAGTAGTTACATTTGAAAATTTTGTTCTAGGAAATTTTGTTTGAGCGCAATCATCAAACTTAATTAAAAAAGTCATTTAAGCCTTTTCACAGTGAGATCTATGCGATATGGCCGAGAAATGTAATTTTGATGTTAACTCCCAAACCGCTGCGCAGAAGTCAACCAAACTTCACCCATTAGTGTATTTTATCACAATCTAGTAGTTACATGTGGAAATTTGGTTCTAGGACATTTGATTTGAGCGCAATCCTCAAACTTAGGTCAAAAAAGCCATTTAAGCCTTTTCACAGTGAGATCTATGCGATATGGCCGAGAAATGTAATTTTGATGTTAACTCCCAAACCGCTGCGCAGAAGTCAACCAAACTTCACCCAATAGTGTATTGTATCACAATCTAGTAGTTACATTTGAAAATTTTGTTCTAGGACATTTTGTTTGAGCGCAATCCTCAAACTTAGGTCAAAAAAGCCATTTAAGCCTTTTCACAGTGAGATCTATGCGATATGGCCGAGAAATGTAATTTTGATGTTAACTCCCAAACCGCTGCGCAGAAGTCAACCAAACCACCCAATAGTGTATTGTATCACAATCTAGTAGTTACATTTGAAAATTTTGTTCTAGGACATTTTGTTTGAACGCAATCATCAAACTTAATTAAAAAAGTCATTTAAGCCTTTTCACAGTGAGATCTATGCGATATGGCCGAGAAATGTAAATTTGATGTTAACTCCCAAACCGCTGCGCAGAAGTCAACCAAACTTCACCCAATAGTGTATTGTATCACAATCTAGTAGTTACATTTGAAAATTTTGTTCTAGGACATTTTGTTTGAGCGCAATCCTCAAACTTAGGTCAAAAAAGCCATTTAAGCCTTTTCACAGTGAGATCTATGCGATATGGCCGAGAAATGTAATTTTGATGTTAACTCCCAAACCGCTGCGCAGAAGTCAACCAAACTTCACCCATTAGTGTATTTTATCACAATCTAGTAGTTACATGTGGAAATTTGGTTCTAGGACATTTGATTTGAGCGCAATCCTCAAACTTAGGTCAAAAAAGCCATTTAAGCCTTTTCACAGTGAGATCTATGCGATATGGCCGAGAAATGTAATTTTGATGTTAACTCCCAAACCGCTGCGCAGAAGTCAACCAAACTTCACCCATTAGTGTATTGTATCACAATCTAGTAGTTACATGTGGAAATTTGGTTCTAGGACATTTGATTTGAGCGCAATCCTCAAACTTAGGTCAAAAAAGCCATTTAAGCCTTTTCACAGTGAGATCTATGCGATATGGCCGAGAAATGTAATTTTGATGTTAACTCCCAAACCGCTGCGCAGAAGTCAACCAAACTTCACCCAATAGTGTATTGTATCACAATCTAGTAGTTACATTTGAAAATTTTGTTCTAGGAAATTTTGTTTGAGCGCAATCATCAAACTTAATTAAAAAAGTCATTTAGGCCTTTTCACAGTGAGATCTATGCGATATGGCCGAGAAATGTAATTTTGATGTTAACTCCCGAACCGCTGCGCAGAAGTCAACCAAACTTCACCCATTAGTGTATTTTATCACAATCTAGTAGTTACATGTGGAAATTTGGTTCTAGGACATTTGATTTGAGCGCAATCCTCAAACTTAGGTCAAAAAAGCCATTTAAGCCTTTTCACAGTGAGATCTATGCGATATGGCCGAGAAATGTAATTTTGATGTTAACTCCCAAACCGCTGCGCAGAAGTCAACCAAACTTCACCCAATAGTGTATTGTATCACATTCTAGTAGTTACATTTGAAAATTTCGTTCTAGGACATTTGGTTTGAGCGCAATCCTCAAACTTAGGTCAAAAAAGCCATTTAAGCCTTTTCACAGTGAGATCTATGCGATATGGCCGAGAAATGTAATTTTGATGTTAACTCCCAAACCGCTGCGCAGAAGTCAACCAAACTTCACCCAATAGTGTATTGTATCACAATCTAGTAGTTACATTTGAAAATTTTGTTCTAGGACATTTTGTTTGAACGCAATCATCAAACTTAATTAAAAAAGTCATTTAAGCCTTTTCACAGTGAGATCTATGCGATATGGCCGAGAAATGTAATTTTGATGTTAACTCCCAAACCGCTGCGCAGAAGTCAACCAAACTTCACCCAATAGTGTATTGTATCACAATCTAGTAGTTACATTTGAAAATTTTGTTCTAGGACATTTTGTTTGAGCGCAATCCTCAAACTTAGGTCAAAAAAGCCATTTAAGCCTTTTCACAGTGAGATCTATGCGATATGGCCGAGAAATGTAATTTTGATGTTAACTCCCAAACCGCTGCGCAGAAGTCAACCAAACTTCACCCATTAGTGTATTGTATCACAATCTAGTAGTTACATGTGGAAATTTGGTTCTAGGACATTTGATTTGAGCGCAATCCTCAAACTTAGGTCAAAAAAGCCATTTAAGCCTTTTCACAGTGAGATCTATGCGATATGGCCGAGAAATGTAATTTTGATGTTAACTCCCAAACCGCTGCGCAGAAGTCAACCAAACTTCACCCAATAGTGTATTGTATCACATTCTAGTAGTTACATTTTAAAATTTCGTTCAAGGACATTTGGTTTGAGCGCAATTATTAAACTTAGGTCAAAAAAGCCATTTAAGCCTTTTCACAGTGAGATCTATGCGATATGGCCGAGAAATGTAATTTTGATGTTAACTCCCAAACCGCTGCGCAGAAGTAAACCAAACTTCACCCATTAGTGTATTGTATCACAATCTAGTAGTTACATGTGGAAATTTGGTTCTAGGACATTTGATTTTAGCGCAATCCTCAAACTTAGGTCAAAAAAGCCATTTAAGCCTTTTCACAGTGAGATCTATGCGATATGGCCGAGAAATGTAATTTTGATGTTAACTCCCAAACCGCTGCGCAGAAGTCAACCAAACTTCACCCAATAGTGTATTGTATCACAATCTAGTAGTTACATTTGAAAATTTTGTTCTAGGAAATTTTGTTTGAGCGCAATCATCAAACTTAATTAAAAAAGTCATTTAAGCCTTTTCACAGTGAGATCTATGCGATATGGCCGAGAATTGTAATTTTGATGTTAACTCCCAAACCGCTGCGCAAAAGTCAACCAAACTTCACCCATTAGTGTATTGTATCACAATCTAGTAGTTACATGTGGAAATTTGGTTCTAGGACATTTGATTTGAGCGCAATCCTCAAACTTAGGTCAAAAAAGCCATTTAAGCCTTTTCACAGTGAGATCTATGCGATATGGCCGAGAAATGTAATTTTGATGTTAACTCCCAAACCGCTGCGCAGAAATAAAACCAAACTTCACCCAATAGTGTATTGTATCACAATCTAGTAGTTACATGTGGAAATTTGGTTCTAGGACATTTGATTTGAGCGCAATCCTCAAACTTAGGTCAAAAAAGCCATTTAAGCCTTTTCACAGTGAGATCTATGCGATATGGCCGAGAAATGTAATTTTGATGTTAACTCCCAAACCGCTGCGCAGAAGTCAACCAAACTTCACCCAATAGTGTATTGTATCACATTCTAGTAGTTACATTTGAAAATTTCGTTCTAGGACATTTGGTTTGAGCGCAATCCTCAAACTTAGGTCAAAAAAGCCATTTAAGCCTTTTCACAGTGAGATCTATGCGATATGGCCGAGAAATGTAATTTTGATGTTAACTCCCAAACCGCTGCGCAGAAGTCAACCAAACTTCACCCAATAGTGTATTGTATCACAATCTAGTAGTTACATTTGAAAATTTTGTTCTAGGACATTTTGTTTGAACGCAATCATCAAACTTAATTAAAAAAGTCATTTAAGCCTTTTCACAGTGAGATCTATGCGATATGGCCGAGAAATGTAATTTTGATGTTAACTCCCAAACCGCTGCGCAGAAGTCAACCAAACTTCACCCAATAGTGTATTGTATCACAATCTAGTAGTTACATTTGAAAATTTTGTTCTAGGACATTTTGTTTGAGCGCAATCCTCAAACTTAGGTCAAAAAAGCCATTTAAGCCTTTTCACAGTGAGATCTATGCGATATGGCCGAGAAATGTAATTTTGATGTTAACTCCCAAACCGCTGCGCAGAAGTCAACCAAACTTCACCCAATAGTGTATTGTATCACAATCTAGTAGTTACATTTGAAAATTTTGTTCTAGGAAATTTTGTTTGAGCGCAATCATCAAACTTAATTAAAAAAGTCATTTAAGCCTTTTCACAGTGAGATCTATGCGATATGGCCGAGAAATGTAATTTTGATGTTAACTCCCAAACCGCTGCGCAGAAGTCAACCAAACTTCACCCATTAGTGTATTTTATCACAATCTAGTAGTTACATGTGGAAATTTGGTTCTAGGACATTTGATTTGAGCGCAATCCTCAAACTTAGGTCAAAAAAGCCATTTAAGCCTTTTCACAGTGAGATCTATGCGATATGGCCGAGAAATGTAATTTTGATGTTAACTCCCAAACCGCTGCGCAGAAGTCAACCAAACTTCACCCAATAGTGTATTGTATCACAATCTAGTAGTTACATTTGAAAATTTTGTTCTAGGACATTTTGTTTGAGCGCAATCCTCAAACTTAGGTCAAAAAAGCCATTTAAGCCTTTTCACAGTGAGATCTATGCGATATGGCCGAGAAATGTAATTTTGATGTTAACTCCCAAACCGCTGCGCAGAAGTCAACCAAACCACCCAATAGTGTATTGTATCACAATCTAGTAGTTACATTTGAAAATTTTGTTCTAGGACATTTTGTTTGAACGCAATCATCAAACTTAATTAAAAAAGTCATTTAAGCCTTTTCACAGTGAGATCTATGCGATATGGCCGAGAAATGTAAATTTGATGTTAACTCCCAAACCGCTGCGCAGAAGTCAACCAAACTTCACCCAATAGTGTATTGTATCACAATCTAGTAGTTACATTTGAAAATTTTGTTCTAGGACATTTTGTTTGAGCGCAATCCTCAAACTTAGGTCAAAAAAGCCATTTAAGCCTTTTCACAGTGAGATCTATGCGATATGGCCGAGAAATGTAATTTTGATGTTAACTCCCAAACCGCTGCGCAGAAGTCAACCAAACTTCACCCATTAGTGTATTTTATCACAATCTAGTAGTTACATGTGGAAATTTGGTTCTAGGACATTTGATTTGAGCGCAATCCTCAAACTTAGGTCAAAAAAGCCATTTAAGCCTTTTCACAGTGAGATCTATGCGATATGGCCGAGAAATGTAATTTTGATGTTAACTCCCAAACCGCTGCGCAGAAGTCAACCAAACTTCACCCATTAGTGTATTGTATCACAATCTAGTAGTTACATGTGGAAATTTGGTTCTAGGACATTTGATTTGAGCGCAATCCTCAAACTTAGGTCAAAAAAGCCATTTAAGCCTTTTCACAGTGAGATCTATGCGATATGGCCGAGAAATGTAATTTTGATGTTAACTCCCAAACCGCTGCGCAGAAGTCAACCAAACTTCACCCAATAGTGTATTGTATCACAATCTAGTAGTTACATTTGAAAATTTTGTTCTAGGAAATTTTGTTTGAGCGCAATCATCAAACTTAATTAAAAAAGTCATTTAGGCCTTTTCACAGTGAGATCTATGCGATATGGCCGAGAAATGTAATTTTGATGTTAACTCCCGAACCGCTGCGCAGAAGTCAACCAAACTTCACCCATTAGTGTATTTTATCACAATCTAGTAGTTACATGTGGAAATTTGGTTCTAGGACATTTGATTTGAGCGCAATCCTCAAACTTAGGTCAAAAAAGCCATTTAAGCCTTTTCACAGTGAGATCTATGCGATATGGCCGAGAAATGTAATTTTGATGTTAACTCCCAAACCGCTGCGCAGAAGTCAACCAAACTTCACCCAATAGTGTATTGTATCACATTCTAGTAGTTACATTTGAAAATTTCGTTCTAGGACATTTGGTTTGAGCGCAATCCTCAAACTTAGGTCAAAAAAGCCATTTAAGCCTTTTCACAGTGAGATCTATGCGATATGGCCGAGAAATGTAATTTTGATGTTAACTCCCAAACCGCTGCGCAGAAGTCAACCAAACTTCACCCAATAGTGTATTGTATCACAATCTAGTAGTTACATTTGAAAATTTTGTTCTAGGACATTTTGTTTGAACGCAATCATCAAACTTAATTAAAAAAGTCATTTAAGCCTTTTCACAGTGAGATCTATGCGATATGGCCGAGAAATGTAATTTTGATGTTAACTCCCAAACCGCTGCGCAGAAGTCAACCAAACTTCACCCAATAGTGTATTGTATCACAATCTAGTAGTTACATTTGAAAATTTTGTTCTAGGACATTTTGTTTGAGCGCAATCCTCAAACTTAGGTCAAAAAAGCCATTTAAGCCTTTTCACAGTGAGATCTATGCGATATGGCCGAGAAATGTAATTTTGATGTTAACTCCCAAACCGCTGCGCAGAAGTCAACCAAACTTCACCCATTAGTGTATTGTATCACAATCTAGTAGTTACATGTGGAAATTTGGTTCTAGGACATTTGATTTGAGCGCAATCCTCAAACTTAGGTCAAAAAAGCCATTTAAGCCTTTTCACAGTGAGATCTATGCGATATGGCCGAGAAATGTAATTTTGATGTTAACTCCCAAACCGCTGCGCAGAAGTCAACCAAACTTCACCCAATAGTGTATTGTATCACATTCTAGTAGTTACATTTTAAAATTTCGTTCAAGGACATTTGGTTTGAGCGCAATTATTAAACTTAGGTCAAAAAAGCCATTTAAGCCTTTTCACAGTGAGATCTATGCGATATGGCCGAGAAATGTAATTTTGATGTTAACTCCCAAACCGCTGCGCAGAAGTAAACCAAACTTCACCCATTAGTGTATTGTATCACAATCTAGTAGTTACATGTGGAAATTTGGTTCTAGGACATTTGATTTTAGCGCAATCCTCAAACTTAGGTCAAAAAAGCCATTTAAGCCTTTTCACAGTGAGATCTATGCGATATGGCCGAGAAATGTAATTTTGATGTTAACTCCCAAACCGCTGCGCAGAAGTCAACCAAACTTCACCCAATAGTGTATTGTATCACAATCTAGTAGTTACATTTGAAAATTTTGTTCTAGGAAATTTTGTTTGAGCGCAATCATCAAACTTAATTAAAAAAGTCATTTAAGCCTTTTCACAGTGAGATCTATGCGATATGGCCGAGAATTGTAATTTTGATGTTAACTCCCAAACCGCTGCGCAAAAGTCAACCAAACTTCACCCATTAGTGTATTGTATCACAATCTAGTAGTTACATGTGGAAATTTGGTTCTAGGACATTTGATTTGAGCGCAATCCTCAAACTTAGGTCAAAAAAGCCATTTAAGCCTTTTCACAGTGAGATCTATGCGATATGGCCGAGAAATGTAATTTTGATGTTAACTCCCAAACCGCTGCGCAGAAATAAAACCAAACTTCACCCAATAGTGTATTGTATCACATTCTAGTAGTTACATTTTAAAATTTCGTTCTAGGACATTTGGTTTGAGCGCAATTATTAAACTTAGGTCAAAAAAGCCATTTAAGCCTTTTCACAGTGAGATCTATGCGATATGGCCGAGAAATGTAATTTTGATGTTAACTCCCAAACCGCTGCGCAGAAGTCAACCAAACTTCACCCAATAGTGTATTGTATCACAATCTAGTAGTTACATTTGAAAATTTTGTTCTAGGACATTTTGTTTGAATGCAATCATCAAACTTAATTAAAAAAGTCATTTAAGCCTTTTCACAGTGAGATCTATGCGATATGGCCGAGAAATGTAATTTTGATGTTAACTCCCAAACCGCTGCGCAGAAGTCAACCAAACTTCACCCAATAGTGTATTGTATCACATTCTAGTAGTTACATTTTAAAATTTCGTTCAAGGACATTTGGTTTGAGCGCAATTATTAAACTTAGGTCAAAAAAGCCATTTAAGCCTTTTCACAGTGAGATCTATGCGATATGGCCGAGAAATGTAATTTTGATGTTAACTCCCAAACCGCTGCGCAGAAGTAAACCAAACTTCACCCATTAGTGTATTGTATCACAATCTAGTAGTTACATGTGGAAATTTGGTTCTAGGACATTTGATTTCAGCGCAATCCTCAAACTTAGGTCAAAAAAGCCATTTAAGCCTTTTCACAGTGAGATCTATGCGATATGGCCGAGAAATGTAATTTTGATGTTAACTCCCAAACCGCTGCGCAGAAGTCAACCAAATTTCACCCAATAGTGTATTGTATCACATTCTAGTAGTTACATTTGAAAATTTCGTTCTAGGACATTTGGTTTGAGCGCAATTATTAAACTTAGGTCAAAAAAGCCATTTAAGCCTTTTCACAGTGAGATCTATGCGATATGGCCGAGAAATGTAATTTTGATGTTAACTCCCAAACCGCTGCGCAGAAGTAAACCAAACTTCACCCATTAGTGTATTGTATCACAATCTAGTAGTTACATGTGGAAATTTGGTTCTAGGACATTTGATTTTAGCGCAATCCTCAAACTTAGGTCAAAAAAGCCATTTAAGCCTTTTCACAGTGAGATCTATGCGATATGGCCGAGAAATGTAATTTTGATGTTAACTCCCAAACCGCTGCGCAGAAGTCAACCAAACTTCACCCAATAGTGTATTTTATCACAATCTAGTAGTTACATGTGGAAATTTGGTTCTAGGACATTTGATTTGAGCGCAATCCTCAAACTTAGGTCAAAAAAGCCATTTAAGCCTTTTCACAGTGAGATCTATGCGATATGGCCGAGAAATGTAATTTTGATGTTAACTCCCAAACCGCTGCGCAGAAGTCAACCAAACTTCACCCATTAGTGTATTTTATCACAATCTAGTAGTTACATGTGGAAATTTGGTTCTAGGACATTTGATTTGAGCGCAATCCTCAAACTTAGGTCAAAAAAGCCATTTAAGCCTTTTCACAGTGAGATCTATGCGATATGGCCGAGAAATGTAATTTTGATGTTCACTCCCAAACCGCTGCGCAGAAGTCAACCAAACTTCACCCATTAGTGTATTGTATCACAATCTAGTAGTTACATGTGGAAATTTGGTTATAGGACATTTGATTTGAGCGCAATCCTCAAACTTAGGTCAAAAAAGCCATTTAAGCCTTTTCACAGTGAGATCTATGCGATATGGCCGAGAAATGTAATTTTGATGTTAACTCCCAAACCGCTGCGCAGAAGTCAACCAAACTTCACCCAATAGTGTATTGTATCACATTCTAGTAGTTACATTTGAAAATTTCGTTCTAGGACATTTGGTTTGAGCGCAATCCTCAAACTTAGGTCAAAAAAGCCATTTAAGCCTTTTCACAGTGAGATCTATGCGATATGGCCGAGAAATGTAATATTGATGTTAACTCCCAAACCGCTGCGCAGAAGTCAACCAAACTTCACCCAATAGTGTATTGTATCACAATCTAGTAGTTACATTTGAAAATTTTGTTCTAGGAAATTTTGTTTGAGCGCAATCATCAAACTTAATTAAAAAAGTCATTTAAGCCTTTTAACAGTGAGATCTATGCGATATGGCCGAGAAATGTAATTTTGATGTTAACTCCCAAACCGCTGCGCAGAAGTCAACCAAACTTCACCCATTAGTGTATTTTATCACAATCTAGTAGTTACATGTGGAAATTTGGTTCTAGGACATTTGATTTGAGCGCAATCCTCAAACTTAGGTCAAAAAAGCCATTTAAGCCTTTTCACAGTGAGATCTATGCGATATGGCCGAGAAATGTAATTTTGATGTTCACTCCCAAACCGCTGCGCAGAAGTCAACCAAACTTCACCCAATAGTGTATTGTATCACAATCTAGTAGTTACATTTGAAAATTTTGTTCTAGGAAATTTTGTTTGAGCGCAATCATCAAACTTAATTAAAAAAGTCATTTAAGCCTTTTCACAGTGAGATCTATGCGATATGGCCGAGAAATGTAATTTTGATGTTAACTCCCGAACCGCTGCGCAGAAGTCAACCAAACTTCACCCATTAGTGTATTTTATCACAATCTAGTAGTTACATGTGGAAATTTGGTTCTAGGACATTTGATTTGAGCGCAATCCTCAAACTTAGGTCAAAAAAGCCATTTAAGCCTTTTCACAGTGAGATCTATGCGATATGGCCGAGAAATGTAATTTTGATGTTAACTCCCAAACCGCTGCGCAGAAGTCAACCAAACTTCACCCAATAGTGTATTGTATCACATTCTAGTAGTTACATTTGAAAATTTCGTTCTAGGACATTTGGTTTGAGCGCAATCCTCAAACTTAGGTCAAAAAAGCCATTTAAGCCTTTTCACAGTGAGATCTATGCGATATGGCCGAGAAATGTAATTTTGATGTTAACTCCCAAACCGCTGCGCAGAAGTCAACCAAACTTCACCCAATAGTGTATTGTATCACAATCTAGTAGTTACATTTGAAAATTTTGTTCTAGGACATTTTGTTTGAACGCAATCATCAAACTTAATTAAAAAAGTCATTTAAGCCTTTTCACAGTGAGATCTATGCGATATGGCCGAGAAATGTAATTTTGATGTTAACTCCCAAACCGCTGCGCAGAAGTCAACCAAACTTCACCCAATAGTGTATTGTATCACAATCTAGTAGTTACATTTGAAAATTTTGTTCTAGGACATTTTGTTTGAGCGCAATCCTCAAACTTAGGTCAAAAAAGCCATTTAAGCCTTTTCACAGTGAGATCTATGCGATATGGCCGAGAAATGTAATTTTGATGTTAACTCCCAAACCGCTGCGCAGAAGTCAACCAAACTTCACCCAATAGTGTATTGTATCACAATCTAGTAGTTACATTTGAAAATTTTGTTCTAGGACATTTTGTTTGAACGCAATCATCAAACTTAATTAAAAAAGTCATTTAAGCCTTTTCACAGTGAGATCTATGCGATATGGCCGAGAAATGTAATTTTGATGTTAACTCCCAAACCGCTGCGCAGAAGTCAACCAAACTTCACCCAATAGTGTATTGTATCACAATCTAGTAGTTACATTTGAAAATTTTGTTCTAGGAAATTTTGTTTGAGCGCAATCATCAAACTTAATTAAAAAAGTCATTTAAGCCTTTGCACAGTGAGATCTATGCGATATGGCCGAGAAATGTAATTTTGATGTTAACTCCCAAACCGCTGCGCAGAAGTCAACCAAACTTCACCCATTAGTGTATTTTATCACAATCTAGTAGTTACATGTGGAAATTTGGTTCTAGGACATTTGATTTGAGCGCAATCCTCAAACTTAGGTCAAAAAAGCCATTTAAGCCTTTTCACAGTGAGATCTATGCGATATGGCCGAGAAATGTAATTTTGATGTTAACTCCCAAACCGCTGCGCAGAAGTCAACCAAACTTCACCCAATAGTGTATTGTATCACATTCTAGTAGTTACATTTGAAAATTTCGTTCTAGGACATTTGGTTTGAGCGCAATCCTCAAACTTAGGTCAAAAAAGCCATTTAAGCCTTTTCACAGTGAGATCTATGCGATATGGCCGAGAAATGTAATTTTGATGTTAACTCCCAAACCGCTGCGCAGAAGTCAACCAAACTTCACCCAATAGTGTATTGTATCACAATCTAGTAGTTACATTTGAAAATTTTGTTCTAGGACATTTTGTTTGAACGCAATCATCAAACTTAATTAAAAAAGTCATTTAAGCCTTTTCACAGTGAGATCTATGCGATATGGCCGAGAAATGTAATTTTGATGTTAACTCCCAAACCGCTGCGCAGAAGTCAACCAAACTTCACCCAATAGTGTATTGTATCACAATCTAGTAGTTACATTTGAAAATTTTGTTCTAGGACATTTTGTTTGAGCGCAATCCTCAAACTTAGGTCAAAAAAGCCATTTAAGCCTTTTCACAGTGAGATCTATGCGATATGGCCGAGAAATGTAATTTTGATGTTAACTCCCAAACCGCTGCGCAGAAGTCAACCAAACTTCACCCAATAGTGTATTGTATGACAATCTAGTAGTTACATTTAAAAATTTTGTTCTAGGACATTTTGTTTGAACGCAATCATCAAACTTAATTAAAAAAGTCATTTAAGCCTTTTCACAGTGAGATCTATGCGATATGGCCGAGAAATGTAATTTTGATGTTAACTCCCAAACCGCTGCGCAGAAGTCAACCAAACTTCACCCATTAGTGTATTGTATAACAATCTAGTAGTTACATGTGGAAATTTGGTTCTAGGACATTTGATTTGAGCGCAATCCTCAAACTTAGGTCAAAAAAGCCATTTAAGCCTTTTCACAGTGAGATCTATGCGATATGGCCGAGAAATGTAATTTTGATGTTAACTCCCAAACCGCTGCGCAGAAGTCAACCAAACTTCACCCAATAGTGTATTGTATCACAATCTAGTAGTTACATTTGAAAATTTTGTTCTAGGAAATTTTGTTTGAGCGCAATCATCAAACTTAATTAAAAAAGTCATTTAAGCCTTTTCACAGTGAGATCTATGCGATATGGCCGAGAAATGTAATTTTGATGTTAACTCCCAAACCGCTGCGCAGAAGTCAACCAAACTTCACCCATTAGTGTATTTTATCACAATCTAGTAGTTACATGTGGAAATTTGGTTCTAGGACATTTGATTTGAGCGCAATCCTCAAACTTAGGTCAAAAAAGCCATTTAAGCCTTTTCACAGTGAGATCTATGCGATATGGCCGAGAAATGTAATTTTGATGTTAACTCCCAAACCGCTGCGCAGAAGTCAACCAAACTTCACCCATTAGTGTATTGTATTACAATCTAGTAGTTACATGTGGAAATTTGGTTCTAGGACATTTGATTTGAGCGCAATCCTCAAACTTAGGTCAAAAAAGCCATTTAAGCCTTTTCACAGTGAGATCTATGCGATATGGCCGAGAAATGTAATTTTGATGTTAACTCCCAAACCGCTGCGCAGAAGTCAACCAAACTTCACCCAATAGTGTATTGTATCACATTCTAGTAGTTACATTTTAAAATTTCGTTCAAGGACATTTGGTTTGAGCGCAATTATTAAACTTAGGTCAAAAAAGCCATTTAAGCCTTTTCACAGTGAGATCTATGCGATATGGCCGAGAAATGTAATTTTGATGTTAACTCCCAAACCGCTGCGCAGAAGTCAACCAAACTTCACCCAATAGTGTATTGTATCACATTCTAGTAGTTACATTTGAAAATTTCGTTCTAGGACATTTGGTTTGAGCGCAATCCTCAAACTTAGGTCAAAAAAGCCATTTAAGCCTTTTCACAGTGAGATCTATGCGATATGGCCGAGAAATGTAATTTTGATGTTAACTCCCAAACCGCTGCGCAGAAGTCAACCAAACTTCACCCAATAGTGTATTGTATCACAATCTAGCAGTTACATTTGAAAATTTTGTTCTAGGACATTTTGTTTGAACGCAATCATCAAACTTAATTAAAAAAGTCATTTAAGCCTTTTCACAGTGAGATCTATGCGATATGGCCGAGAAATGTAATTTTGATGTTAACTCCCAAACCGCTGCGCAGAAGTCAACCAAACTTCACCCAATAGTGTATTGTATCACAATCTAGTAGTTACATTTGAAAATTTTGTTCTAGGACATTTTGTTTGAGCGCAATCCTCAAACTTAGGTCAAAAAAGCCATTTAAGCCTTTTCACAGTGAGATCTATGCGATATGGCCGAGAAATGTAATTTTGATGTTAACTCCCAAACCGCTGCGCAGAAGTCAACCAAACTTCACCCAATAGTGTATTGTATCACAATCTAGTAGTTACATTTGAAAATTTTGTTCTAGGACATTTTGTTTGAACGCAATCATCAAACTTAATTAAAAAAGTCATTTAAGCCTTTTCACAGTGAGATCTATGCGATATGGCCGAGAAATGTAATTTTGATGTTAACTCCCAAACCGCTGCGCAGAAGTCAACCAAACTTCACCCAATAGTGTATTGTATCACAATCTAGTAGTTACATTTGAAAATTTTGTTCTAGGAAATTTTGTTTGAGCGCAATCATCAAACTTAATTAAAAAAGTCATTTAAGCCTTTGCACAGTGAGATCTATGCGATATGGCCGAGAAATGTAATTTTGATGTTAACTCCCAAACCGCTGCGCAGAAGTCAACCAAACTTCACCCATTAGTGTATTGTATAACAATCTAGTAGTTACATGTGGAAATTTGGTTCTAGGACATTTGATTTGAGCGCAATCCTCAAACTTAGGTCAAAAAAGCCATTTAAGCCTTTTCACAGTGAGATCTATGCGATATGGCCGAGAAATGTAATTTTGATGTTAACTCCCAAACCGCTGCGCAGAAGTCAACCAAACTTCACCCAATAGTGTATTGTATCACAATCTAGTAGTTACATTTGAAAATTTTGTTCTAGGAAATTTTGTTTGAGCGCAATCATCAAACTTAATTAAAAAAGTCATTTAAGCCTTTTCACAGTGAGATCTATGCGATATGGCCGAGAAATGTAATTTTGATGTTAACTCCCAAACCGCTGCGCAGAAGTCAACCAAACTTCACCCATTAGTGTATTTTATCACAATCTAGTAGTTACATGTGGAAATTTGGTTCTAGGACATTTGATTTGAGCGCAATCCTCAAACTTAGGTCAAAAAAGCCATTTAAGCCTTTTCACAGTGAGATCTATGCGATATGGCCGAGAAATGTAATTTTGATGTTAACTCCCAAACCGCTGCGCAGAAGTCAACCAAACTTCACCCATTAGTGTATTGTATCACAATCTAGTAGTTACATGTGGAAATTTGGTTCTAGGACATTTGATTTGAGCGCAATCCTCAAACTTAGGTCAAAAAAGCCATTTAAGCCTTTTCACAGTGAGATCTATGCGATATGGCCGAGAAATGTAATTTTGATGTTAACTCCCAAACCGCTGCGCAGAAGTCAACCAAACTTCACCCAATAGTGTATTGTATCACATTCTAGTAGTTACATTTTAAAATTTCGTTCAAGGACATTTGGTTTGAGCGCAATTATTAAACTTAGGTCAAAAAAGCCATTTAAGCCTTTTCACAGTGAGATCTATGCGATATGGCCGAGAAATGTAATTTTGATGTTAACTCCCAAACCGCTGCGCAGAAGTCAACCAAACTTCACCCAATAGTGTATTGTATCACATTCTAGTAGTTACATTTGAAAATTTCGTTCTAGGACATTTGGTTTGAGCGCAATCCTCAAACTTAGGTCAAAAAAGCCATTTAAGCCTTTTCACAGTGAGATCTATGCGATATGGCCGAGAAATGTAATTTTGATGTTAACTCCCAAACCGCTGCGCAGAAGTCAACCAAACTTCACCCAATAGTGTATTGTATCACAATCTAGTAGTTACATTTGAAAATTTTGTTCTAGGACATTTTGTTTGAACGCAATCATCAAACTTAATTAAAAAAGTCATTTAAGCCTTTTCACAGTGAGATCTATGCGATATGGCCGAGAAATGTAATTTTGATGTTAACTCCCAAACCGCTGCGCAGAAGTCAACCAAACTTCACCCAATAGTGTATTGTATCACAATCTAGTAGTTACATTTGAAAATTTTGTTCTAGGACATTTTGTTTGAGCGCAATCCTCAAACTTAGGTCAAAAAAGCCATTTAAGCCTTTTCACAGTGAGATCTATGCGATATGGCCGAGAAATGTAATTTTGATGTTAACTCCCAAACCGCTGCGCAGAAGTCAACCAAACTTCACCCAATAGTGTATTGTATGACAATCTAGTAGTTACATTTAAAAATTTTGTTCTAGGACATTTTGTTTGAACGCAATCATCAAACTTAATTAAAAAAGTCATTTAAGCCTTTTCACAGTGAGATCTATGCGATATGGCCGAGAAATGTAATTTTGATGTTAACTCCCAAACCGCTGCGCAGAAGTCAACCAAACTTCACCCATTAGTGTATTGTATAACAATCTAGTAGTTACATGTGGAAATTTGGTTCTAGGACATTTGATTTGAGCGCAATCCTCAAACTTAGGTCAAAAAAGCCATTTAAGCCTTTTCACAGTGAGATCTATGCGATATGGCCGAGAAATGTAATTTTGATGTTAACTCCCAAACCGCTGCGCAGAAGTCAACCAAACTTCACCCAATAGTGTATTGTATCACAATCTAGTAGTTACATTTGAAAATTTTGTTCTAGGAAATTTTGTTTGAGCGCAATCATCAAACTTAATTAAAAAAGTCATTTAAGCCTTTTCACAGTGAGATCTATGCGATATGGCCGAGAAATGTAATTTTGATGTTAACTCCCAAACCGCTGCGCAGAAGTCAACCAAACTTCACCCATTAGTGTATTTTATCACAATCTAGTAGTTACATGTGGAAATTTGGTTCTAGGACATTTGATTTGAGCGCAATCCTCAAACTTAGGTCAAAAAAGCCATTTAAGCCTTTTCACAGTGAGATCTATGCGATATGGCCGAGAAATGTAATTTTGATGTTAACTCCCAAACCGCTGCGCAGAAGTCAACCAAACTTCACCCATTAGTGTATTGTATTACAATCTAGTAGTTACATGTGGAAATTTGGTTCTAGGACATTTGATTTGAGCGCAATCCTCAAACTTAGGTCAAAAAAGCCATTTAAGCCTTTTCACAGTGAGATCTATGCGATATGGCCGAGAAATGTAATTTTGATGTTAACTCCCAAACCGCTGCGCAGAAGTCAACCAAACTTCACCCAATAGTGTATTGTATCACATTCTAGTAGTTACATTTTAAAATTTCGTTCAAGGACATTTGGTTTGAGCGCAATTATTAAACTTAGGTCAAAAAAGCCATTTAAGCCTTTTCACAGTGAGATCTATGCGATATGGCCGAGAAATGTAATTTTGATGTTAACTCCCAAACCGCTGCGCAGAAGTCAACCAAACTTCACCCAATAGTGTATTGTATCACATTCTAGTAGTTACATTTGAAAATTTCGTTCTAGGACATTTGGTTTGAGCGCAATCCTCAAACTTAGGTCAAAAAAGCCATTTAAGCCTTTTCACAGTGAGATCTATGCGATATGGCCGAGAAATGTAATTTTGATGTTAACTCCCAAACCGCTGCGCAGAAGTCAACCAAACTTCACCCAATAGTGTATTGTATCACAATCTAGCAGTTACATTTGAAAATTTTGTTCTAGGACATTTTGTTTGAACGCAATCATCAAACTTAATTAAAAAAGTCATTTAAGCCTTTTCACAGTGAGATCTATGCGATATGGCCGAGAAATGTAATTTTGATGTTAACTCCCAAACCGCTGCGCAGAAGTCAACCAAACTTCACCCAATAGTGTATTGTATCACAATCTAGTAGTTACATTTGAAAATTTTGTTCTAGGACATTTTGTTTGAGCGCAATCCTCAAACTTAGGTCAAAAAAGCCATTTAAGCCTTTTCACAGTGAGATCTATGCGATATGGCCGAGAAATGTAATTTTGATGTTAACTCCCAAACCGCTGCGCAGAAGTCAACCAAACTTCACCCAATAGTGTATTGTATCACAATCTAGTAGTTACATTTGAAAATTTTGTTCTAGGACATTTTGTTTGAACGCAATCATCAAACTTAATTAAAAAAGTCATTTAAGCCTTTTCACAGTGAGATCTATGCGATATGGCCGAGAAATGTAATTTTGATGTTAACTCCCAAACCGCTGCGCAGAAGTCAACCAAACTTCACCCAATAGTGTATTGTATCACAATCTAGTAGTTACATTTGAAAATTTTGTTCTAGGAAATTTTGTTTGAGCGCAATCATCAAACTTAATTAAAAAAGTCATTTAAGCCTTTGCACAGTGAGATCTATGCGATATGGCCGAGAAATGTAATTTTGATGTTAACTCCCAAACCGCTGCGCAGAAGTCAACCAAACTTCACCCATTAGTGTATTGTATAACAATCTAGTAGTTACATGTGGAAATTTGGTTCTAGGACATTTGATTTGAGCGCAATCCTCAAACTTAGGTCAAAAAAGCCATTTAAGCCTTTTCACAGTGAGATCTATGCGATATGGCCGAGAAATGTAATTTTGATGTTAACTCCCAAACCGCTGCGCAGAAGTCAACCAAACTTCACCCAATAGTGTATTGTATCACAATCTAGTAGTTACATTTGAAAATTTTGTTCTAGGAAATTTTGTTTGAGCGCAATCATCAAACTTAATTAAAAAAGTCATTTAAGCCTTTTCACAGTGAGATCTATGCGATATGGCCGAGAAATGTAATTTTGATGTTAACTCCCAAACCGCTGCGCAGAAGTCAACCAAACTTCACCCATTAGTGTATTTTATCACAATCTAGTAGTTACATGTGGAAATTTGGTTCTAGGACATTTGATTTGAGCGCAATCCTCAAACTTAGGTCAAAAAAGCCATTTAAGCCTTTTCACAGTGAGATCTATGCGATATGGCCGAGAAATGTAATTTTGATGTTAACTCCCAAACCGCTGCGCAGAAGTCAACCAAACTTCACCCATTAGTGTATTGTATCACAATCTAGTAGTTACATGTGGAAATTTGGTTCTAGGACATTTGATTTGAGCGCAATCCTCAAACTTAGGTCAAAAAAGCCATTTAAGCCTTTTCACAGTGAGATCTATGCGATATGGCCGAGAAATGTAATTTTGATGTTAACTCCCAAACCGCTGCGCAGAAGTCAACCAAACTTCACCCAATAGTGTATTGTATCACATTCTAGTAGTTACATTTTAAAATTTCGTTCAAGGACATTTGGTTTGAGCGCAATTATTAAACTTAGGTCAAAAAAGCCATTTAAGCCTTTTCACAGTGAGATCTATGCGATATGGCCGAGAAATGTAATTTTGATGTTAACTCCCAAACCGCTGCGCAGAAGTCAACCAAACTTCACCCAATAGTGTATTGTATCACATTCTAGTAGTTACATTTGAAAATTTCGTTCTAGGACATTTGGTTTGAGCGCAATCCTCAAACTTAGGTCAAAAAAGCCATTTAAGCCTTTTCACAGTGAGATCTATGCGATATGGCCGAGAAATGTAATTTTGATGTTAACTCCCAAACCGCTGCGCAGAAGTCAACCAAACTTCACCCAATAGTGTATTGTATCACAATCTAGTAGTTACATTTGAAAATTTTGTTCTAGGACATTTTGTTTGAACGCAATCATCAAACTTAATTAAAAAAGTCATTTAAGCCTTTTCACAGTGAGATCTATGCGATATGGCCGAGAAATGTAATTTTGATGTTAACTCCCAAACCGCTGCGCAGAAGTCAACCAAACTTCACCCAATAGTGTATTGTATCACAATCTAGTAGTTACATTTGAAAATTTTGTTCTAGGACATTTTGTTTGAGCGCAATCCTCAAACTTAGGTCAAAAAAGCCATTTAAGCCTTTTCACAGTGAGATCTATGCGATATGGCCGAGAAATGTAATTTTGATGTTAACTCCCAAACCGCTGCGCAGAAGTCAACCAAACTTCACCCAATAGTGTATTGTATCACAATCTAGTAGTTACATTTGAAAATTTTGTTCTAGGACATTTTGTTTGAACGCAATCATCAAACTTAATTAAAAAAGTCATTTAAGCCTTTTCACAGTGAGATCTATGCGATATGGCCGAGAAATGTAATTTTGATGTTAACTCCCAAACCGCTGCGCAGAAGTCAACCAAACTTCACCCAATAGTGTATTGTATCACAATCTAGTAGTTACATTTGAAAATTTTGTTCTAGGAAATTTTGTTTGAGCGCAATCATCAAACTTAATTAAAAAAGTCATTTAAGCCTTTGCACAGTGAGATCTATGCGATATGGCCGAGAAATGTAATTTTGATGTTAACTCCCAAACCGCTGCGCAGAAGTCAACCAAACTTCACCCATTAGTGTATTTTATCACAATCTAGTAGTTACATGTGGAAATTTGGTTCTAGGACATTTGATTTGAGCGCAATCCTCAAACTTAGGTCAAAAAAGCCATTTAAGCCTTTTCACAGTGAGATCTATGCGATATGGCCGAGAAATGTAATTTTGATGTTAACTCCCAAACCGCTGCGCAGAAGTCAACCAAACTTCACCCAATAGTGTATTGTATCACATTCTAGTAGTTACATTTGAAAATTTCGTTCTAGGACATTTGGTTTGAGCGCAATCCTCAAACTTAGGTCAAAAAAGCCATTTAAGCCTTTTCACAGTGAGATCTATGCGATATGGCCGAGAAATGTAATTTTGATGTTAACTCCCAAACCGCTGCGCAGAAGTCAACCAAACTTCACCCAATAGTGTATTGTATCACAATCTAGTAGTTACATTTGAAAATTTTGTTCTAGGACATTTTGTTTGAACGCAATCATCAAACTTAATTAAAAAAGTCATTTAAGCCTTTTCACAGTGAGATCTATGCGATATGGCCGAGAAATGTAATTTTGATGTTAACTCCCAAACCGCTGCGCAGAAGTCAACCAAACTTCACCCAATAGTGTATTGTATCACAATCTAGTAGTTACATTTGAAAATTTTGTTCTAGGACATTTTGTTTGAGCGCAATCCTCAAACTTAGGTCAAAAAAGCCATTTAAGCCTTTTCACAGTGAGATCTATGCGATATGGCCGAGAAATGTAATTTTGATGTTAACTCCCAAACCGCTGCGCAGAAGTCAACCAAACTTCACCCAATAGTGTATTGTATGACAATCTAGTAGTTACATTTAAAAATTTTGTTCTAGGACATTTTGTTTGAACGCAATCATCAAACTTAATTAAAAAAGTCATTTAAGCCTTTTCACAGTGAGATCTATGCGATATGGCCGAGAAATGTAATTTTGATGTTAACTCCCAAACCGCTGCGCAGAAGTCAACCAAACTTCACCCATTAGTGTATTGTATAACAATCTAGTAGTTACATGTGGAAATTTGGTTCTAGGACATTTGATTTGAGCGCAATCCTCAAACTTAGGTCAAAAAAGCCATTTAAGCCTTTTCACAGTGAGATCTATGCGATATGGCCGAGAAATGTAATTTTGATGTTAACTCCCAAACCGCTGCGCAGAAGTCAACCAAACTTCACCCAATAGTGTATTGTATCACAATCTAGTAGTTACATTTGAAAATTTTGTTCTAGGAAATTTTGTTTGAGCGCAATCATCAAACTTAATTAAAAAAGTCATTTAAGCCTTTTCACAGTGAGATCTATGCGATATGGCCGAGAAATGTAATTTTGATGTTAACTCCCAAACCGCTGCGCAGAAGTCAACCAAACTTCACCCAGTAGTGTATTTTATCACAATCTAGTAGTTACATGTGGAAATTTGGTTCTAGGACATTTGATTTGAGCGCAATCCTCAAACTTAGGTCAAAAAAGCCATTTAAGCCTTTTCACAGTGAGATCTATGCGATATGGCCGAGAAATGTAATTTTGATGTTCACTCCCAAACCGCTGCGCAGAAGTCAACCAAACTTCACCCAATAGTGTATTGTATCAAAATCTAGTAGTTACATTTGAAAATTTTGTTCTAGGAAATTTTGTTTGAGCGCAATCATCAAACTTAATTAAAAAAGTCATTTAAGCCTTTTCACAGTGAGATCTATGCGATATGGCCGAGAAATGTAATTTTGATGTTAACTCCCAAACCGCTGCGCAGAAGTCAACCAAACTTCACCCATTAGTGTATTTTATCACAATCTAGTAGTTACATGTGGAAATTTGGTTCTAGGACATTTGATTTGAGCGCAATCCTCAAACTTAGGTCAAAAAAGCCATTTAAGCCTTTTCACAGTGAGATCTATGCGATATGGCCGAGAAATGTAATTTTGATGTTAACTCCCAAACCGCTGCGCAGAAGTCAACCAAACTTCACCCAATAGTGTATTGTATCACATTCTAGTAGTTACATTTGAAAATTTCGTTCTAGGACATTTGGTTTGAGCGCAATCCTCAAACTTAGGTCAAAAAAGCCATTTAAGCCTTTTCACAGTGAGATCTATGCGATATGGCCGAGAAATGTAATTTTGATGTTAACTCCCAAACCGCTGCGCAGAAGTCAACCAAACTTCACCCATTAGTGTATTTTATCACAATCTAGTAGTTACATGTGGAAATTTGGTTCTAGGACATTTGATTTGAGCGCAATCCTCAAACTTAGGTCAAAAAAGCCATTTAAGCCTTTTCACAGTGAGATCTATGCGATATGGCCGAGAAATGTAATTTTGATGTTAACTCCCAAACCGCTGCGCAGAAGTCAACCAAACTTCACCCAATAGTGTATTGTATCACATTCTAGTAGTTACATTTGAAAATTTCGTTCTAGGACATTTGGTTTGAGCGCAATCCTCAAACTTAGGTCAAAAAAGCCATTTAAGCCTTTTCACAGTGAGATCTATGCGATATGGCCGAGAAATGTAATTTTGATGTTAACTCCCAAACCGCTGCGCAGAAGTCAACCAAACTTCACCCAATAGTGTATTGTATCACAATCTAGTAGTTACATTTGAAAATTTTGTTCTAGGACATTTTGTTTGAACGCAGTCATCAAACTTAATTAAAAAAGTCATTTAAGCCTTTTCACAGTGAGATCTATGCGATATGGCCGAGAAATGTAATTTTGATGTTAACTCCCAAACCGCTGCGCAGAAGTCAACCAAACTTCACCCAATAGTGTATTGTATCACAATCTAGTAGTTACATTTGAAAATTTTGTTCTAGGACATTTTGTTTGAGCGCAATCCTCAAACTTAGGTCAAAAAAGCCATTTAAGCCTTTTCACAGTGAGATCTATGCGATATGGCCGAGAAATGTAATTTTGATGTTAACTCCCAAACCGCTGCGCAGAAGTCAACCAAACTTCACCCAATAGTGTATTGTATCACAATCTAGTAGTTACATTTGAAAATTTTGTTCTAGGACATTTGGTTTGAA
The DNA here is from genome assembly GCF_030265065.1 of Corythoichthys intestinalis. Lineage (NCBI taxonomy): Eukaryota > Metazoa > Chordata > Actinopteri > Syngnathiformes > Syngnathidae > Corythoichthys > Corythoichthys intestinalis. The sequence goes on along the minus strand of NC_080399.1, from coordinate 63,429,692 downwards.
CGCAATCATCAAACTTAATTAAAAAAGTCATTTAAGCCTTTTCACAGTGAGATCTATGCGATATGGCCGAGAAATGTAATTTTGATGTTAACTCCCAAACCGCTGCGCAGAAGTCAACCAAACTTCACCCAATAGTGTATTGTATCACAATCTAGTAGTTACATTTGAAAATTTTGTTCTAGGAAATTTTGTTTGAACGCAATCATCAAACTTAATTAAAAAAGTCATTTAAGCCTTTTCACAGTGAGATCTATGCGATATGGCCGAGAAATGTAATTTTGATGTTAACTCCCAAACCGCTGCGCAGAAGTCAACCAAACTTCACCCAATAGTGTATTGTATCACAATCTAGTAGTTACATTTGAAAATTTTGTTCTAGGAAATTTTGTTTGAGCGCAATCATCAAACTTAATTAAAAAAGTCATTTAAGCCTTTTCACAGTGAGATCTATGCGATATGGCCGAGAAATGTAATTTTGATGTTAACTCCCAAACCGCTGCGCAGAAGTCAACCAAACTTCACCCATTAGTGTATTTTATCACAATCTAGTAGTTACATGTGGAAATTTGGTTCTAGGACATTTGATTTGAGCGCAATCCTCAAACTTAGGTCAAAAAAGCCATTTAAGCCTTTTCACAGTGAGATCTATGCGATATGGCCGAGAAATGTAATTTTGATGTTAACTCCCAAACCGCTGCGCAGAAGTCAACCAAACTTCACCCAATAGTGTATTGTATCACAATCTAGTAGTTACATTTGAAAATTTTGTTCTAGGAAATTTTGTTTGAGCGCAATCATCAAACTTAATTAAAAAAGTCATTTAAGCCTTTTCACAGTGAGATCTATGCGATATGGCCGAGAAATGTAATTTTGATGTTAACTCCCGAACCGCTGCGCAGAAGTCAACCAAACTTCACCCATTAGTGTATTTTATCACAATCTAGTAGTTACATGTGGAAATTTGGTTCTAGGACATTTGATTTGAGCGCAATCCTCAAACTTAGGTCAAAAAAGCCATTTAAGCCTTTTCACAGTGAGATCTATGCGATATGGCCGAGAAATGTAATTTTGATGTTAACTCCCAAACCGCTGCGCAGAAGTCAACCAAACTTCACCCAATAGTGTATTGTATCACATTCTAGTAGTTACATTTGAAAATTTCGTTCTAGGACATTTGGTTTGAGCGCAATCCTCAAACTTAGGTCAAAAAAGCCATTTAAGCCTTTTCACAGTGAGATCTATGCGATATGGCCGAGAAATGTAATTTTGATGTTAACTCCCAAACCGCTGCGCAGAAGTCAACCAAACTTCACCCAATAGTGTATTGTATCACAATCTAGTAGTTACATTTGAAAATTTTGTTCTAGGACATTTTGTTTGAACGCAATCATCAAACTTAATTAAAAAAGTCATTTAAGCCTTTTCACAGTGAGATCTATGCGATATGGCCGAGAAATGTAATTTTGATGTTAACTCCCAAACCGCTGCGCAGAAGTCAACCAAACTTCACCCAATAGTGTATTGTATCACAATCTAGTAGTTACATTTGAAAATTTTGTTCTAGGACATTTTGTTTGAGCGCAATCCTCAAACTTAGGTCAAAAAAGCCATTTAAGCCTTTTCACAGTGAGATCTATGCGATATGGCCGAGAAATGTAATTTTGATGTTAACTCCCAAACCGCTGCGCAGAAGTCAACCAAACTTCACCCATTAGTGTATTGTATCACAATCTAGTAGTTACATGTGGAAATTTGGTTCTAGGACATTTGATTTGAGCGCAATCCTCAAACTTAGGTCAAAAAAGCCATTTAAGCCTTTTCACAGTGAGATCTATGCGATATGGCCGAGAAATGTAATTTTGATGTTAACTCCCAAACCGCTGCGCAGAAGTCAACCAAACTTCACCCAATAGTGTATTGTATCACATTCTAGTAGTTACATTTTAAAATTTCGTTCAAGGACATTTGGTTTGAGCGCAATTATTAAACTTAGGTCAAAAAAGCCATTTAAGCCTTTTCACAGTGAGATCTATGCGATATGGCCGAGAAATGTAATTTTGATGTTAACTCCCAAACCGCTGCGCAGAAGTAAACCAAACTTCACCCATTAGTGTATTGTATCACAATCTAGTAGTTACATGTGGAAATTTGGTTCTAGGACATTTGATTTTAGCGCAATCCTCAAACTTAGGTCAAAAAAGCCATTTAAGCCTTTTCACAGTGAGATCTATGCGATATGGCCGAGAAATGTAATTTTGATGTTAACTCCCAAACCGCTGCGCAGAAGTCAACCAAACTTCACCCAATAGTGTATTGTATCACAATCTAGTAGTTACATTTGAAAATTTTGTTCTAGGAAATTTTGTTTGAGCGCAATCATCAAACTTAATTAAAAAAGTCATTTAAGCCTTTTCACAGTGAGATCTATGCGATATGGCCGAGAATTGTAATTTTGATGTTAACTCCCAAACCGCTGCGCAAAAGTCAACCAAACTTCACCCATTAGTGTATTGTATCACAATCTAGTAGTTACATGTGGAAATTTGGTTCTAGGACATTTGATTTGAGCGCAATCCTCAAACTTAGGTCAAAAAAGCCATTTAAGCCTTTTCACAGTGAGATCTATGCGATATGGCCGAGAAATGTAATTTTGATGTTAACTCCCAAACCGCTGCGCAGAAATAAAACCAAACTTCACCCAATAGTGTATTGTATCACATTCTAGTAGTTACATTTTAAAATTTCGTTCTAGGACATTTGGTTTGAGCGCAATTATTAAACTTAGGTCAAAAAAGCCATTTAAGCCTTTTCACAGTGAGATCTATGCGATATGGCCGAGAAATGTAATTTTGATGTTAACTCCCAAACCGCTGCGCAGAAGTCAACCAAACTTCACCCAATAGTGTATTGTATCACAATCTAGTAGTTACATTTGAAAATTTTGTTCTAGGACATTTTGTTTGAATGCAATCATCAAACTTAATTAAAAAAGTCATTTAAGCCTTTTCACAGTGAGATCTATGCGATATGGCCGAGAAATGTAATTTTGATGTTAACTCCCAAACCGCTGCGCAGAAGTCAACCAAACTTCACCCAATAGTGTATTGTATCACATTCTAGTAGTTACATTTTAAAATTTCGTTCAAGGACATTTGGTTTGAGCGCAATTATTAAACTTAGGTCAAAAAAGCCATTTAAGCCTTTTCACAGTGAGATCTATGCGATATGGCCGAGAAATGTAATTTTGATGTTAACTCCCAAACCGCTGCGCAGAAGTAAACCAAACTTCACCCATTAGTGTATTGTATCACAATCTAGTAGTTACATGTGGAAATTTGGTTCTAGGACATTTGATTTCAGCGCAATCCTCAAACTTAGGTCAAAAAAGCCATTTAAGCCTTTTCACAGTGAGATCTATGCGATATGGCCGAGAAATGTAATTTTGATGTTAACTCCCAAACCGCTGCGCAGAAGTCAACCAAATTTCACCCAATAGTGTATTGTATCACATTCTAGTAGTTACATTTGAAAATTTCGTTCTAGGACATTTGGTTTGAGCGCAATTATTAAACTTAGGTCAAAAAAGCCATTTAAGCCTTTTCACAGTGAGATCTATGCGATATGGCCGAGAAATGTAATTTTGATGTTAACTCCCAAACCGCTGCGCAGAAGTAAACCAAACTTCACCCATTAGTGTATTGTATCACAATCTAGTAGTTACATGTGGAAATTTGGTTCTAGGACATTTGATTTTAGCGCAATCCTCAAACTTAGGTCAAAAAAGCCATTTAAGCCTTTTCACAGTGAGATCTATGCGATATGGCCGAGAAATGTAATTTTGATGTTAACTCCCAAACCGCTGCGCAGAAGTCAACCAAACTTCACCCAATAGTGTATTTTATCACAATCTAGTAGTTACATGTGGAAATTTGGTTCTAGGACATTTGATTTGAGCGCAATCCTCAAACTTAGGTCAAAAAAGCCATTTAAGCCTTTTCACAGTGAGATCTATGCGATATGGCCGAGAAATGTAATTTTGATGTTAACTCCCAAACCGCTGCGCAGAAGTCAACCAAACTTCACCCATTAGTGTATTTTATCACAATCTAGTAGTTACATGTGGAAATTTGGTTCTAGGACATTTGATTTGAGCGCAATCCTCAAACTTAGGTCAAAAAAGCCATTTAAGCCTTTTCACAGTGAGATCTATGCGATATGGCCGAGAAATGTAATTTTGATGTTCACTCCCAAACCGCTGCGCAGAAGTCAACCAAACTTCACCCATTAGTGTATTGTATCACAATCTAGTAGTTACATGTGGAAATTTGGTTATAGGACATTTGATTTGAGCGCAATCCTCAAACTTAGGTCAAAAAAGCCATTTAAGCCTTTTCACAGTGAGATCTATGCGATATGGCCGAGAAATGTAATTTTGATGTTAACTCCCAAACCGCTGCGCAGAAGTCAACCAAACTTCACCCAATAGTGTATTGTATCACAATCTAGTAGTTACATTTGAAAATTTTGTTCTAGGACATTTTGTTTGAACGCAATCATCAAACTTAATTAAAAAAGTCATTTAAGCCTTTTCACAGTGAGATCTATGCGATATGGCCGAGAAATGTAATTTTGATGTTAACTCCCAAACCGCTGCGCAGAAGTCAACCAAACTTCACCCAATAGTGTATTGTATCACAATCTAGTAGTTACATTTGAAAATTTTGTTCTAGGAAATTTTGTTTGAGCGCAATCATCAAACTTAATTAAAAAAGTCATTTAAGCCTTTTCACAGTGAGATCTATGCGATATGGCCGAGAAATGTAATTTTGATGTTAACTCCCAAACCGCTGCGCAGAAGTCAACCAAACTTCACCCATTAGTGTATTTTATCACAATCTAGTAGTTACATGTGGAAATTTGGTTCTAGGACATTTGATTTGAGCGCAATCCTCAAACTTAGGTCAAAAAAGCCATTTAAGCCTTTTCACAGTGAGATCTATGCGATATGGCCGAGAAATGTAATTTTGATGTTAACTCCCAAACCGCTGCGCAGAAGTCAACCAAACTTCACCCAATAGTGTATTGTATGACAATCTAGTAGTTACATTTAAAAATTTTGTTCTAGGACATTTTGTTTGAACGCAATCATCAAACTTAATTAAAAAAGTCATTTAAGCCTTTTCACAGTGAGATCTATGCGATATGGCCGAGAAATGTAATTTTGATGTTAACTCCCAAACCGCTGCGCAGAAGTCAACCAAACTTCACCCATTAGTGTATTGTATCACAATCTAGTAGTTACATGTGGAAATTTGGTTCTAGGACATTTGATTTGAGCGCAATCCTCAAACTTAGGTCAAAAAAGCCATTTAAGCCTTTTCACAGTGAGATCTATGCGATATGGCCGAGAAATGTAATTTTGATGTTAACTCCCAAACCGCTGCGCAGAAGTCAACCAAACTTCACCCAATAGTGTATTGTATCACAATCTAGTAGTTACATTTGAAAATTTTGTTCTAGGAAATTTTGTTTGAGCGCAATCATCAAACTTAATTAAAAAAGTCATTTAAGCCTTTTCACAGTGAGATCTATGCGATATGGCCGAGAAATGTAATTTTGATGTTAACTCCCAAACCGCTGCGCAGAAGTCAACCAAACTTCACCCATTAGTGTATTTTATCACAATCTAGTAGTTACATGTGGAAATTTGGTTCTAGGACATTTGATTTGAGCGCAATCCTCAAACTTAGGTCAAAAAAGCCATTTAAGCCTTTTCACAGTGAGATCTATGCGATATGGCCGAGAAATGTAATTTTGATGTTCACTCTCAAACCGCTGCGCAGAAGTCAACCAAACTTCACCCAATAGTGTATTGTATCAAAATCTAGTAGTTACATTTGAAAATTTTGTTCTAGGAAATTTTGTTTGAGCGCAATCATCAAACTTAATTAAAAAAGTCATTTAAGCCTTTTCACAGTGAGATCTATGCGATATGGCCGAGAAATGTAATTTTGATGTTAACTCCCAAACCGCTGCGCAGAAGTCAACCAAACTTCACCCATTAGTGTATTTTATCACAATCTAGTAGTTACATGTGGAAATTTGGTTCTAGGACATTTGATTTGAGCGCAATCCTCAAACTTAGGTCAAAAAAGCCATTTAAGCCTTTTCACAGTGAGATCTATGCGATATGGCCGAGAAATGTAATTTTGATGTTAACTCCCAAACCGCTGCGCAGAAGTCAACCAAACTTCACCCAATAGTGTATTGTATCACAATCTAGTAGTTACATTTGAAAATTTTGTTCTAGGAAATTTTGTTTGAGCGCAATCATCAAACTTAATTAAAAAAGTCATTTAAGCCTTTTCACAGTGAGATCTATGCGATATGGCCGAGAAATGTAATTTTGATGTTAACTCCAAACCGCTGCGCAGAAGTCAACCAAACTTCACCCATTAGTGTATTTTATCACAATCTAGTAGTTACATGTGGAAATTTGGTTCTAGGACATTTGATTTGAGCGCAATCCTCAAACGTAGGTCAAAAAAGCCATTTAAGCCTTTTCACAGTGAGATCTATGCGATATGGCCGAGAAATGTAATTTTGATGTTCACTCCCAAACCGCTGCGCAGAAGTCAACCAAACTTCACCCAATAGTGTATTGTATCACAATCTAGTAGTTACATTTGAAAATTTTGTTCTAGGAAATTTTGTTTGAGCGCAATCATCAAACTTAATTAAAAAAGTCATTTAAGCCTTTTCACAGTGAGATCTATGCGATATGGCCGAGAAATGTAATTTTGATGTTAACTCCCAAACCGCTGCGCAGAAGTCAACCAAACTTCACCCATTAGTGTATTTTATCACAATCTAGTAGTTACAAATGGAAATTTGGTTCTAGGACATTTGATTTGAGCGCAATCCTCAAACGTAGGTCAAAAAAGCCATTTAAGCCTATTCACAGTGAGATCTATGCGATATGGCCGAGAAATGTAATTTTGATGTTAACTCCCAAACCGCTGCGCAGAAGTCAACCAAACTTCACCCAATAGTGTATTGTATCACATTCTAGTAGTTACATTTGAAAATTTCGTTCTAAGACATTTGGTTTGAGCGCAATCCTCAAACTTAGGTCAAAAAAGCCATTTAAGCCTTTTCACAGTGAGATCTATGCGATATGGCCGAGAAATGTAATTTTGATGTTAACTCCCAAACCGCTGCGCAGAAGTCAACCAAACTTCACCCAATAGTGTATTGTATCACAATCTAGTAGTTACATTTGAAAATTTTGTTCTAGGAAATTTTGTTTGAGCGCAATCATCAAACTTAATTAAAAAAGTCATTTAATTCTTTTCACAGTGAGATCTATGCGATATGGCCGAGAAATGTAATTTTGATGTTAACTCCCAAACCGCTGCGCAGAAGTCAACCAAACTTCACCCATTAGTGTATTTTATCACAATCTAGTAGTTACATGTGGAAATTTGGTTCTAGGACATTTGATTTGAGCGCAATCCTCAAACTTAGGTCAAAAAAGCCATTTAAGCCTTTTCACAGTGAGATCTATGCGATATGGCCGAGAAATGTAATTTTGATGTTAACTCCCAAACCGCTGCGCAGAAGTCAACCAAACTTCACCCAATAGTGTATTGTATCACATTCTAGTAGTTACATTTGAAAATTTCGTTCTAGGACATTTGGTTTGAGCGCAATCCTCAAACTTAGGTCAAAAAAGCCATTTAAGCCTTTTCACAGTGAGATCTATGCGATATGGCCGAGAAATGTAATTTTGATGTTAACTCCCAAACCGCTGCGCAGAAGTCAACCAAACTTCACCCAATAGTGTATTGTATCACAATCTAGTAGTTACATTTGAAAATTTTGTTCTAGGACATTTTGTTTGAACGCAATCATCAAACTTAATTAAAAAAGTCATTTAAGCCTTTTCACAGTGAGATCTATGCGATATGGCCGAGAAATGTAATTTTGATGTTAACTCCCAAACCGCTGCGCAGAAGTCAACCAAACTTCACCCATTAGTGTATTTTATCACAATCTAGTAGTTACATGTGGAAATTTGGTTCTAGGACATTTGATTTGAGCGCAATCCTCAAACTTAGGTCAAAAAAGCCATTTAAGCCTTTTCACAGTGAGATCTATGCGATATGGCCGAGAAATGTAATTTTGATGTTAACTCCCAAACCGCTGCGCAGAAGTCAACCAAACTTCACCCAATAGTGTATTGTATCACAATCTAGTAGTTACATTTGAAAATTTTGTTCTAGGACATTTTGTTTGAATGCAATCATCAAACTTAATTAAAAAAGTCATTTAAGCCTTTTCACAGTGAGATCTATGCGATATGGCCGAGAAATGTAATTTTGATGTTAACTCCCAAACCGCTGCGCAGAAGTCAACCAAACTTCACCCATTAGTGTATTGTATCACAATCTAGTAGTTACATGTGGAAATTTGGTTCTAGGACATTTGATTTGAGCGCAATCCTCAAACTTAGGTCAAAAAAGCCATTTAAGCCTTTTCACAGTGAGATCTATGCGATATGGCCGAGAAATGTAATTTTGATGTTAACTCCCAAACCGCTGCGCAGAAGTCAACCAAACTTCACCCAATAGTGTATTGTATCACATTCTAGTAGTTACATTTTAAAATTTCGTTCAAGGACATTTGGTTTGAGCGCAATTATTAAACTTAGGTCAAAAAAGCCATTTAAGCCTTTTCACAGTGAGATCTATGCGATATGGCCGAGAAATGTAATTTTGATGTTAACTCCCAAACCGCTGCGCAGAAGTAAACCAAACTTCACCCATTAGTGTATTGTATCACAATCTAGTAGTTACATGTGGAAATTTGGTTCTAGGACATTTGATTTTAGCGCAATCCTCAAACTTAGGTCAAAAAAGCCATTTAAGCCTTTTCACAGTGAGATCTATGCGATATGGCCGAGAAATGTAATTTTGATGTTAACTCCCAAACCGCTGCGCAGAAGTCAACCAAACTTCACCCAATAGTGTATTGTATCACAATCTAGTAGTTACATTTGAAAATTTTGTTCTAGGAAATTTTGTTTGAGCGCAATCATCAAACTTAATTAAAAAAGTCATTTAAGCCTTTTCACAGTGAGATCTATGCGATATGGCCGAGAAATGTAATTTTGATGTTAACTCCCAAACCGCTGCGCAAAAGTCAACCAAACTTCACCCATTAGTGTATTGTATCACAATCTAGTAGTTACATGTGGAAATTTGGTTCTAGGACATTTGATTTGAGCGCAATCCTCAAACTTAGGTCAAAAAAGCCATTTAAGCCTTTTCACAGTGAGATCTATGCGATATGGCCGAGAAATGTAATTTTGATGTTAACTCCCAAACCGCTGCGCAGAAATAAAACCAAACTTCACCCAATAGTGTATTGTATCACATTCTAGTAGTTACATTTTAAAATTTCGTTCTAGGACATTTGGTTTGAGCGCAATTATTAAACTTAGGTCAAAAAAGCCATTTAAGCCTTTTCACAGTGAGATCTATGCGATATGGCCGAGAAATGTAATTTTGATGTTAACTCCCAAACCGCTGCGCAGAAGTCAACCAAACTTCACCCAATAGTGTATTGTATCACAATCTAGTAGTTACATTTGAAAATTTTGTTCTAGGACATTTTGTTTGAATGCAATCATCAAACTTAATTAAAAAAGTCATTTAAGCCTTTTCACAGTGAGATCTATGCGATATGGCCGAGAAATGTAATTTTGATGTTAACTCCCAAACCGCTGCGCAGAAGTCAACCAAACCACCCAATAGTGTATTGTATCACATTCTAGTAGTTACATTTTAAAATTTCGTTCAAGGACATTTGGTTTGAGCGCAATTATTAAACTTAGGTCAAAAAAGCCATTTAAGCCTTTTCACAGTGAGATCTATGCGATATGGCCGAGAAATGTAATTTTGATGTTAACTCCCAAACCGCTGCGCAGAAGTAAACCAAACTTCACCCATTAGTGTATTGTATCACAATCTAGTAGTTACATGTGGAAATTTGGTTCTAGGACATTTGATTTCAGCGCAATCCTCAAACTTAGGTCAAAAAAGCCATTTAAGCCTTTTCACAGTGAGATCTATGCGATATGGCCGAGAAATGTAATTTTGATGTTAACTCCCAAACCGCTGCGCAGAAGTCAACCAAATTTCACCCAATAGTGTATTGTATCACATTCTAGTAGTTACATTTGAAAATTTCGTTCTAGGACATTTGGTTTGAGCGCAATTATTAAACTTAGGTCAAAAAAGCCATTTAAGCCTTTTCACAGTGAGATCTATGCGATATGGCCGAGAAATGTAATTTTGATGTTAACTCCCAAACCGCTGCGCAGAAGTAAACCAAACTTCACCCATTAGTGTATTGTATCACAATCTAGTAGTTACATGTGGAAATTTGGTTCTAGGACATTTGATTTTAGCGCAATCCTCAAACTTAGGTCAAAAAAGCCTTTTAAGCCTTTTCACAGTGAGATCTATGCGATATGGCCGAGAAATGTAATTTTGATGTTAACTCCCAAACCGCTGCGCAGAAGTCAACCAAACTTCACCCAATAGTGTATTGTATCACAATCTAGTAGTTACATTTGAAAATTTTGTTCTAGGAAATTTTGTTTGAGCGCAATCATCAAACTTAATTAAAAAAGTCATTTAAGCCTTTTCACAGTGAGATCTATGCGATATGGCCGAGAAATGTAATTTTGATGTTAACTCCCAAACCGCTGCGCAAAAGTCAACCAAACTTCACCCATTAGTGTATTGTATCACAATCTAGTAGTTACATGTGGAAATTTGGTTCTAGGACATTTGATTTGAGCGCAATCCTCAAACTTAGGTCAAAAAAGCCATTTAAGCCTTTTCACAGTGAGATCTATGCGATATGGCCGAGAAATGTAATTTTGATGTTAACTCCCAAACCGCTGCGCAGAAGTCAACCAAACTTCACCCAATAGTGTATTGTATCACATTCTAGTAGTTACATTTTAAAATTTCGTTCAAGTACATTTGGTTTGAGCGCAATTATTAAACTTAGGTCAAAAAAGCCATTTAAGCCTTTTCACAGTGAGATCTATGCGATATGGCCGAGAAATGTAATTTTGATGTTAACTCCCAAACCGCTGCGCAGAAGTAAACCAAACTTCACCCATTAGTGTATTGTATCACAATCTAGTAGTTACATGTGGAAATTTGGTTCTAGGACATTTGATTTCAGCGCAATCCTCAAACTTAGGTCAAAAAAGCCATTTAAGCCTTTTCACAGTGAGATCTATGCGATATGGCCGAGAAATGTAATTTTGATGTTAACTCCCAAACCGCTGCGCAGAAGTCAACCAAACTTCACCCAATAGTGTATTGTATCACATTCTAGTAGTTACATTTGAAAATTTCGTTCTAGGACATTTGGTTTGAGCGCAATCCTCAAACTTAGGTCAAAAAAGCCATTTAAGCCTTTTCACAGTGAGATCTATGCGATATGGCCGAGAAATGTAATTTTGATGTTAACTCCCAAACCGCTGCGCAGAAGTCAACCAAACTTCACCCAATAGTGTATTGTATCACAATCTAGTAGTTACATTTGAAAATTTTGTTCTAGGACATTTTGTTTGAACGCAATCATCAAACTTAATTAAAAAAGTCATTTAAGCCTTTTCACAGTGAGATCTATGCGATATGGCCGAGAAATGTAATTTTGATGTTAACTCCCAAACCGCTGCGCAGAAGTCAACCAAACTTCACCCAATAGTGTATTGTATCACAATCTAGTAGTTACATTTGAAAATTTTGTTCTAGGAAATTTTGTTTGAGCGCAATCATCAAACTTAATTAAAAAAGTCATTTAAGCCTTTTCACAGTGAGATCTATGCGATATGGCCGAGAAATGTAATTTTGATGTTAACTCCCAAACCGCTGCGCAGAAGTCAACCAAACTTCACCCATTAGTGTATTTTATCACAATCTAGTAGTTACATGTGGAAATTTGGTTCTAGGACATTTGATTTGAGCGCAATCCTCAAACTTAGGTCAAAAAAGCCATTTAAGCCTTTTCACAGTGAGATCTATGCGATATGGCCGAGAAATGTAATTTTGATGTTCACTCCCAAACCGCTGCGCAGAAGTCAACCAAACTTCACCCAATAGTGTATTGTATCACAATCTAGTAGTTACATTTGAAAATTTTGTTCTAGGAAATTTTGTTTGAGCGCAATCATCAAACTTAATTAAAAAAGTCATTTAAGCCTTTTCACAGTGAGATCTATGCGATATGGCCGAGAAATGTAATTTTTAAGTTAACTCCCAAACCGCTGCGCAGAAGTCAACCAAACTTCACCCATTAGTGTATTTTATCACAATCTAGTAGTTACATGTGGAAATTTGGTTCTAGGACATTTGATTTGAGCGCAATCCTCAAACTTAGGTCAAAAAAGCCATTTAAGCCTTTTCACAGTGAGATCTATGCGATATGGCCAAGAAATGTAATTTTGATGTTAACTCCCAAACCGCTGCGCAGAAGTCAACCAAACTTCACCCAATAGTGTATTGTATCACATTCTAGTAGTTACATTTGAAAATTTCGTTCTAGGACATTTGGTTTGAGCGCAATCCTCAAACTTAGGTCAAAAAAGCCATTTAAGCCTTTTCACAGTGAGATCTATGCGATATGGCCGAGAAATGTAATTTTGATGTTAACTCCCAAACCGCTGCGCAGAAGTCAACCAAACTTCACCCAATAGTGTATTGTATCACAATCTAGTAGTTACATTTGAAAATTTTGTTCTAGGACATTTTGTTTGAGCGCAATCCTCAAACTTAGGTCAAAAAAGCCATTTAAGCCTTTTCACAGTGAGATCTATGCGATATGGCCGAGAAATGTAATTTTGATGTTAACTCCCAAACCGCTGCGCAGAAGTCAACCAAACTTCACCCAATAGTGTATTGTATCACAATCTAGTAGTTACATTTTAAAATTTCGTTCAAGGACATTTGGTTTGAGCGCAATTATTAAACTTAGGTCAAAAAAGCCATTTAAGCCTTTTCACAGTGAGATCTATGCGATATGGCCGAGAAATGTAATTTTGATGTTAACTCCCAAACCGCTGCGCAGAAGTCAACCAAACTTCACCCAATAGTGTATTGTATCACAATCTAGTAGTTACATTTTAAAATTTCGTTCAAGGACATTTGGTTTGAGCGCAATTATTAAACTTAGGTCAAAAAAGCCATTTAAGCCTTTTCACAGTGAGATCTATGCGATATGGCCGAGAAATGTAATTTTGATGTTAACTCCCAAACCGCTGCGCAGAAGTCAACCAAACTTCACCCATTAGTGTATTGTATCACAATCTAGTAGTTACATGTGGAAATTTGGTTCTAGGACATTTGATTTGAGCGCAATCCTCAAACTTAGGTCAAAAAAGCCATTTAAGCCTTTTCACAGTGAGATCTATGCGATATGGCCGAGAAATGTAATTTTGATGTTAACTCCCAAACCGCTGCGCAGAAGTCAACCAAACTTCACCCAATAGTGTATTGTATCACATTCTAGTAGTTACATTTTAAAATTTCGTTCAAGGACATTTGGTTTGAGCGCAATTATTAAACTTAGGTCAAAAAAGCCATTTAAGTCTTTTCACAGTGAGATCTATGCGATATGGCCGAGAAATGTAATTTTGATGTTAACTCCCAAACCGCTGCGCAGAAGTAAACCAAACTTCACCCATTAGTGTATTGTATCACAATCTAGTAGTTACATGTGGAAATTTGGTTCTAGGACATTTGATTTGAGCGCAATCCTCAAACTTAGGTCAAAAAAGCCATTTAAGCCTTTTCACAGTGAGATCTATGCGATATGGCCGAGAAATGTAATTTTGATGTTAACTCCCAAACCGCTGCGCAGAAGTCAACCAAACTTCACCCAATAGTGTATTGTATCACAATCTAGTAGTTACATGTGGAAATTTGGTTCTAGGACATTTGATTTGAGCGCAATCATCAAACTTAATTAAAAAAGTCATTTAAGCCTTTTCACAGTGAGATCTACGCGATATGGCCGAGAAATTTAATTTTGATGTTAACTCCCAATTCGCTGCGCAGAAGTCAACCAAACTTCACCCAATAGTGTATTGTATCACAATCTAGTAGTTACATGTGGAAATTTGGTTCTAGGACATTTGATTTGAGCGCAATCCTCAAACTTAGGTCAAAAAAGCCATTTAAGCCTTTTCACAGTGAGATCTATGCGATATGGCCGAGAAATGTAATTTTGATGTTAACTCCCAAACCGCTGCGCAGAAGTCAACCAAACTTCACCCAATAGTGTATTGTATCACAATCTAGTAGTTACATTTGAAAATTTTGTTCTAGGACATTTTGTTTGAGCGCAATCCTCAAACTTAGGTCAAAAAAGCCATTTAAGCCTTTTCACAGTGAGATCTATGCGATATGGCCGAGAAATGTAATTTTGATGTTAACTCCCAAACCGCTGCGCAGAAGTCAACCAAACTTCACCCAATAGTGTATTGTATCACAATCTAGTAGTTACATTTTAAAATTTCGTTCAAGGACATTTGGTTTGAGCGCAATTATTAAACTTAGGTCAAAAAAGCCATTTAAGCCTTTTCACAGTGAGATCTATGCGATATGGCCGAGAAATGTAATTTTGATGTTAACTCCCAAACCGCTGCGCAGAAGTAAACCAAACTTCACCCATTAGTGTATTGTATCACAATCTAGTAGTTACATGTGGAAATTTGGTTCTAGGACATTTGATTTGAGCGCAATCCTCAAACTTAGGTCAAAAAAGCCATTTAAGCCTTTTCACAGTGAGATCTATGCGATATGGCCGAGAAATGTAATTTTGATGTTAACTCCCAAACCGCTGCGCAGAAGTCAACCAAACTTCACCCAATAGTGTATTGTATCACATTCTAGTAGTTACATTTTAAAATTTCGTTCAAGGACATTTGGTTTGAGCGCAATTATTAAACTTAGGTCAAAAAAGCCATTTAAGCCTTTTCACAGTGAGATCTATGCGATATGGCCGAGAAATGTAATTTTGATAACTCCCAAACCGCTGCGCAGCAGTAAACCAAACTTCACCACTTAGTGTATTGTATCACAATCTAGTAGTTACATGTGGAAATTTGGTTCTAGGACATTTGATTTGAGCGCAATCCTCAAACTTAGGTCAAAAAAGCCATTTAAGCCTTTTCACAGTGAGATCTATGCGATATGGCCGAGAAATGTAATTTTGATGTTAACTCCCAAACCGCTGCGCAGAAGTCAACCAAACTTCACCCAATAGTGTATTGTATCACATTCTAGTAGTTACATTTGAAAATTTCGTTCTAGGACATTTGGTTTGAGCGCAATTATTAAACTTAGGTCAAAAAAGCCATTTAAGCCTTTTCACAGTGAGATCTATGCGATATGGCCGAGAAATGTAATTTTGATGTTAACTCCCAAACCGCTGCGCAGAAGTAAACCAAACTTCACCCATTAGTGTATTGTATCACAATCTAGTAGTTACATGTGGAAATTTGGTTCTAGGACATTTGATTTTAGCGCAATCCTCAAACTTAGGTCAAAAAAGCCATTTAAGCCTTTTCACAGTGAGATCTATGCGATATGGCCGAGAAATGTAATTTTGATGTTAACTCCCAAACCGCTGCGCAGAAGTCAACCAAACTTCACCCAATAGTGTATTGTATCACAATCTAGTAGTTACATTTGAAAATTTTGTTCTAGGAAATTTTGTTTGAGCGCAATCATCAAACTTAATTAAAAAAGTCATTTAAGCCTTTTCACAGTGAGATCTATGCGATATGGCCGAGAAATGTAATTTTGATGTTAACTCCCAAACCGCTGCGCAAAAGTCAACCAAACTTCACCCATTAGTGTATTGTATCACAATCTAGTAGTTACATGTGGAAATTTGGTTCTAGGACATTTGATTTGAGCGCAATCCTCAAACTTAGGTCAAAAAAGCCATTTAAGCCTTTTCACAGTGAGATCTATGCGATATGGCCGAGAAATGTAATTTAATGTTAACTCCCAAACCGCTGCGCAGAAGTCAACCAAACTTCACCCAATAGTGTATTGTATCACAATCTAGTAGTTACATTTGAAAATTTTGTTCTAGGAAATTTTGTTTGAGCGCAATCATCAAACTTAATTAAAAAAGTCATTTAAGCCTTTTCACAGTGAGATCTATGCGATATGGCCGAGAAATGTAATTTTGATGTTAACTCCCAAACCGCTGCGCAGAAGTCAACCAAACTTCACCCATTAGTGTATTGTATCACAATCTAGTAGTTACATGTGGAAATTTGGTTCTAGGACATTTGATTTTAGCGCAATCCTCAAACTTAGGTCAAAAAAGCCATTTAAGCCTTTTCACAGTGAGATCTATGCGATATGGCCGAGAAATGTAATTTTGATGTTCACTCCCAAACCGCTGCGCAGAAGTCAACCAAACTTCACCCATTAGTGTATTGTATCACAATCTAGTAGTTACATGTGGAAATTTGGTTATAGGACATTTGATTTGAGCGCAATCCTCAAACTTAGGTCAAAAAAGCCATTTAAGCCTTTTCACAGTGAGATCTATGCGATATGGCCGAGAAATGTAATTTTGATGTTAACTCCCAAACCGCTGCGCAGAAGTCAACCAAACTTCACCCAATAGTGTATTGTATCACATTCTAGTAGTTACATTTTAAAATTTCGTTCAAGGACATTTGGTTTGAGCGCAATTATTAAACTTAGGTCAAAAAAGCCATTTAAGCCTTTTCACAGTGAGATCTATGCGATATGGCCGAGAAATGTAATTTTGATGTTAACTCCCAAACCGCTGCGCAGCAGTAAACCAAACTTCACCACTTAGTGTATTGTATCACAATCTAGTAGTTACATGTGGAAATTTGGTTCTAGGACATTTGATTTGAGCGCAATCCTCAAACTTAGGTCAAAAAAGCCATTTAAGCCTTTTCACAGTGAGATCTATGCGATATGGCCGAGAAATGTAATTTTGATGTTAACTCCCAAACCGCTGCGCAGAAGTCAACCAAACTTCACCCAATAGTGTATTGTATCACATTCTAGTAGTTACATTTCAAAAATTTCGTTCTAGGACATTTGGTTTGAGCGCAATTATTAAACTTAGGTCAAAAAAGCCATTTAAGCCTTTTCACAGTGAGATCTATGCGATATGGCCAAGAAATGTAATTTTGATGTTAACTCCCAAACCGCTGCGCAGAAGTAAATCAAACTTCACCCATTAGTGTATTGTATCACAATCTAGTAGTTACATGTGGAAATTTGGTTCTAGGACATTTGATTTTAGCGCAATCCTCAAACTTAGGTCAAAAAAGCCATTTAAGCCTTTTCACAGTGAGATCTATGCGATATGGCCGAGAAATGTAATTTTGATGTTAACTCCCAAACCGCTGCGCAGAAGTCAACCAAACTTCACCCAATAGTGTATTGTATCACAATCTAGTAGTTACATTTGAAAATTTTGTTCTAGGAAATTTTGTTTGAGCGCAATCATCAAACTTAATTAAAAAAGTCATTTAAGCCTTTTCACAGTGAGATCTATGCGATATGGCCGAGAAATGTAATTTTGATGTTAACTCCCAAACCGCTGCGCAAAAGTCAACCAAACTTCACCCATTAGTGTATTGTATCACAATCTAGTAGTTACATGTGGAAATTTGGTTCTAGGACATTTGATTTGAGCGCAATCCTCAAACTTAGGTCAAAAAAGCCATTTAAGCCTTTTCACAGTGAGATCTATGCGATATGGCCGAGAAATGTAATTTTGATGTTAACTCCCAAACCGCTGCGCAGAAGTCAACCAAATTTCACCCAATAGTGTATTGTATCACAATCTAGTAGTTACATTTGAAAATTTTGTTCTAGGAAATTTTGTTTGAGCGCAATCATCAAACTTAATTAAAAAAGTCATTTAAGCCTTTTCACAGTGAGATCTATGCGATATGGCCGAGAAATGTAATTTTGATGTTAACTCCCAAACCGCTGCGCAGAAGTCAACCAAACTTCACCCATTAGTGTATTGTATCACAATCTAGTAGTTACATGTGGAAATTTGGTTCTAGGACATTTGATTTGAGCGCAATCCTCAAACTTAGGTCAAAAAAGCCATTTAAGCCTTTTCACAGTGAGATCTATGCGATATGGCCGAGAAATGTAATTTTGATGTTCACTCCCAAACCGCTGCGCAGAAGTCAACCAAACTTCACCCATTAGTGTATTGTATCACAATCTAGTAGTTACATGTGGAAATTTGGTTATAGGACATTTGATTTGAGCGCAATCCTCAAACTTAGGTCAAAAAAGCCATTTAAGCCTTTTCACAGTGAGATCTATGCGATATGGCCGAGAAATGTAATTTTGATGTTAACTCCCAAACCGCTGCGCAGAAGTCAACCAAACTTCACCCAATAGTGTATTGTATCACATTCTAGTAGTTACATTTGAAAATTTCGTTCTAGGACATTTGGTTTGAGCGCAATTATTAAACTTAGGTCAAAAAAGCCATTTAAGCCTTTTCACAGTGAGATCTATGCGATATGGCCGAGAAATGTAATTTTGATGTTAACTCCCAAACCGCTGCGCAGAAGTCAACCAAACTTCACCCATTAGTGTATTGTATCACAATCTAGTAGTTACATGTGGAAATTTGGTTCTAGGACATTTGATTTGAGCGCAATCCTCAAACTTAGGTCAAAAAAGCCATTTAAGCCTTTTCACAGTGAGATCTATGCGATATGGCCGAGAAATGTAATTTTGATGTTCACTCCCAAACCGCTGCGCAGAAGTCAACCAAACTTCACCCATTAGTGTATTGTATCACAATCTAGTAGTTACATGTGGAAATTTGGTTATAGGACATTTGATTTGAGCGCAATCCTCAAACTTAGGTCAAAAAAGCCATTTAAGCCTTTTCACAGTGAGATCTATGCGATATGGCCGAGAAATGTAATTTTGATGTTAACTCCCAAACCGCTGCGCAGAAGTCAACCAAACTTCACCCAATAGTGTATTGTATCACATTCTAGTAGTTACATTTGAAAATTTCGTTCTAGGACATTTGGTTTGAGCGCAATTATTAAACTTAGGTCAAAAAAGCCATTTAAGCCTTTTCACAGTGAGATCTATGCGATATGGCCGAGAAATGTAATTTTGATGTTAACTCCCAAACCGCTGCGCAGAAGTAAACCAAACTTCACCCATTAGTGTATTGTATCACAATCTAGTAGTTACATGTGGAAATTTGGTTCTAGGACATTTGATTTTAGCGCAATCCTTCAAACTTAGGTCAAAAAAGCCATTTAAGCCTTTTCACAGTGAGATCTATGCGATATGGCCGAGAAATGTAATTTTGATGTTAACTCCCAAACCGCTGCGCAGAAGTCAACCAAACTTCACCCAATAGTGTATTGTATCACAATCTAGTAGTTACATTTGAAAATTTTGTTCTAGGAAATTTTGTTTGAGCGCAATCATCAAACTTAATTAAAAAAGTCATTTAAGCCTTTTCACAGTGAGATCTATGCGATATGGCCGAGAAATGTAATTTTGATGTTAACTCCCAAACCGCTGCGCAAAAGTCAACCAAACTTCACCCATTAGTGTATTGTATCACAATCTAGTAGTTACGTGTGGAAATTTGGTTCTAGGACATTTGATTTGAGCGCAATCCTCAAACTTAGGTCAAAAAAGCCATTTAAGCCTTTTCACAGTGAGATCTATGCGATATGGCCGAGAAATGTAATTTTGATGTTAACTCCCAAACCGCTGCGCAGAAGTCAACCAAACTTCACCCAATAGTGTATTGTATCACAATATAGTAGTTACATTTGAAAATTTTGTTCTAGGAAATTTTGTTTGAGCGCAATCATCAAACTTAATTAAAAAAGTCATTTAAGCCTTTTCACAGTGAGATCTATGCGATATGGCCGAGAAATGTAATTTTGATGTTAACTCCCAAACCGCTGCGCAGAAGTCAACCAAACTTCACCCATTAGTGTATTTTATCACAATCTAGTAGTTACATGTGGAAATTTGGTTCTAGGACATTTGATTTGAGCGCAATCCTCAAACTTAGGTCAAAAAAGCCATTTAAGCCTTTTCACAGTGAGATCTATGCGATATGGCCGAGAAATGTAATTTTGATGTTCACTCCCAAACCGCTGCGCAGAAGTCAACCAAACTTCACCCATTAGTGTATTGTATCACAATCTAGTAGTTACATGTGGAAATTTGGTTATAGGACATTTGATTTGAGCGCAATCCTCAAACTTAGGTCAAAAAAGCCATTTAAGCCTTTTCACAGTGAGATCTATGCGATATGGCCGAGAAATGTAATTTTGATGTTAACTCCCAAACCGCTGCGCAGAAGTCAACCAAACTTCACCCAATAGTGTATTGTATCACAATCTAGTAGTTACATTTGAAAATTTTGTTCTAGGACATTTTGTTTGAACGCAATCATCAAACTTAATTAAAAAAGTCATTTAAGCCTTTTCACAGTGAGATCTATGCGATATGGCCGAGAAATGTAATTTTGATGTTAACTCCCAAACCGCTGCGCAGAAGTCAACCAAACTTCACCCAATAGTGTATTGTATCACAATCTAGTAGTTACATTTGAAAATTTTGTTCTAGGAAATTTTGTTTGAGCGCAATCATCAAACTTAATTAAAAAAGTCATTTAAGCCTTTTCACAGTGAGATCTATGCGATATGGCCGAGAAATGTAATTTTGATGTTAACTCCCAAACCGCTGCGCAGAAGTCAACCAAACTTCACCCATTAGTGTATTTTATCACAATCTAGTAGTTACATGTGGAAATTTGGTTCTAGGACATTTGATTTGAGCGCAATCCTCAAACTTAGGTCAAAAAAGCCATTTAAGCCTTTTCACAGTGAGATCTATGCGATATGGCCGAGAAATGTAATTTTGATGTTAACTCCCAAACCGCTGCGCAGAAGTCAACCAAACTTCACCCAATAGTGTATTGTATGACAATCTAGTAGTTACATTTATAAATTTTGTTCTAGGACATTTTGTTTGAACGCAATCATCAAACTTAATTTAAAAAGTCATTTAAGCCTTTTCACAGTGAGATCTATGCGATATGGCCGAGAAATGTAATTTTGATGTTAACTCCCAAACCGCTGCGCAGAAGTCAACCAAACTTCACCCATTAGTGTATTGTATCACAATCTAGTAGTTACATGTGGAAATTTGGTTCTAGGACATTTGATTTGAGCGCAATCCTCAAACTTAGGTCAAAAAAGCCATTTAAGCCTTTTCACAGTGAGATCTATGCGATATGGCCGAGAAATGTAATTTTGATGTTAACTCCCAAACCGCTGCGCAGAAGTCAACCAAACTTCACCCAATAGTGTATTGTATCACATTCTAGTAGTTACATTTGAAAATTTCGTTCTAGGACATTTGGTTTGAGCGCAATCCTCAAACTTAGGTCAAAAAAGCCATTTAAGCCTTTTCACAGTGAGATCTATGCGATATGGCCGAGAAATGTAATTTTGATGTTAACTCCCAAACCGCTGCGCAGAAGTCAACCAAACTTCACCCATTAGTGTATTTTATCACAATCTAGTAGTTACATGTGGAAATTTGGTTCTAGGACATTTGATTTGAGCGCAATCCTCAAACTTAGGTCAAAAAAGCCATTTAAGCCTTTTCACAGTGAGATCTATGCGATATGGCCGAGAAATGTAATTTTGATGTTAACTCCCAAACCGCTGCGCAGAAGTCAACCAAACTTCACCCAATAGTGTATTGTATCACATTCTAGTAGTTACATTTGAAAATTTCGTTCTAGGACATTTGGTTTGAGCGCAATTATTAAACTTAGGTCAAAAAAGCCATTTAAGCCTTTTCACAGTGAGATCTATGCGATATGGCCGAGAAATGTAATTTTGATGTTAACTCCCAAACCGCTGCGCAGAAGTAAACCAAACTTCACCCATTAGTGTATTGTATCACAATCTAGTAGTTACATGTGGAAATTTGGTTCTAGGACATTTGATTTTAGCGCAATCCTTCAAACTTAGGTCAAAAAAGCCATTTAAGCCTTTTCACAGTGAGATCTATGCGATATGGCCGAGAAATGTAATTTTGATGTTAACTCCCAAACCGCTGCGCAGAAGTCAACCAAACTTCACCCAATAGTGTATTGTATCACAATCTAGTAGTTACATTTGAAAATTTTGTTCTAGGAAATTTTGTTTGAGCGCAATCATCAAACTTAATTAAAAAAGTCATTTAAGCCTTTTCACAGTGAGATCTATGCGATATGGCCGAGAAATGTAATTTTGATGTTAACTCCCAAACCGCTGCGCAAAAGTCAACCAAACTTCACCCATTAGTGTATTGTATCACAATCTAGTAGTTACATGTGGAAATTTGGTTCTAGGACATTTGATTTGAGCGCAATCCTCAAACTTAGGTCAAAAAAGCCATTTAAGCCTTTTCACAGTGAGATCTATGCGATATGGCCGAGAAATGTAATTTTGATGTTAACTCCCAAACCGCTGCGCAGAAGTCAACCAAACTTCACCCAATAGTGTATTGTATCACAATATAGTAGTTACATTTGAAAATTTTGTTCTAGGAAATTTTGTTTGAGCGCAATCATCAAACTTAATTAAAAAAGTCATTTAAGCCTTTTCACAGTGAGATCTATGCGATATGGCCGAGAAATGTAATTTTGATGTTAACTCCCAAACCGCTGCGCAGAAGTCAACCAAACTTCACCCATTAGTGTATTTTATCACAATCTAGTAGTTACATGTGGAAATTTGGTTCTAGGACATTTGATTTGAGCGCAATCCTCAAACTTAGGTCAAAAAAGCCATTTAAGCCTTTTCACAGTGAGATCTATGCGATATGGCCGAGAAATGTAATTTTGATGTTCACTCCCAAACCGCTGCGCAGAAGTCAACCAAACTTCACCCATTAGTGTATTGTATCACAATCTAGTAGTTACATGTGGAAATTTGGTTATAGGACATTTGATTTGAGCGCAATCCTCAAACTTAGGTCAAAAAAGCCATTTAAGCCTTTTCACAGTGAGATCTATGCGATATGGCCGAGAAATGTAATTTTGATGTTAACTCCCAAACCGCTGCGCAGAAGTCAACCAAACTTCACCCAATAGTGTATTGTATCACAATCTAGTAGTTACATTTGAAAATTTTGTTCTAGGACATTTTGTTTGAACGCAATCATCAAACTTAATTAAAAAAGTCATTTAAGCCTTTTCACAGTGAGATCTATGCGATATGGCCGAGAAATGTAATTTTGATGTTAACTCCCAAACCGCTGCGCAGAAGTCAACCAAACTTCACCCAATAGTGTATTGTATCACAATCTAGTAGTTACATTTGAAAATTTTGTTCTAGGAAATTTTGTTTGAGCGCAATCATCAAACTTAATTAAAAAAGTCATTTAAGCCTTTTCACAGTGAGATCTATGCGATATGGCCGAGAAATGTAATTTTGATGTTAACTCCCAAACCGCTGCGCAGAAGTCAACCAAACTTCACCCATTAGTGTATTTTATCACAATCTAGTAGTTACATGTGGAAATTTGGTTCTAGGACATTTGATTTGAGCGCAATCCTCAAACTTAGGTCAAAAAAGCCATTTAAGCCTTTTCACAGTGAGATCTATGCGATATGGCCGAGAAATGTAATTTTGATGTTAACTCCCAAACCGCTGCGCAGAAGTCAACCAAACTTCACCCAATAGTGTATTGTATGACAATCTAGTAGTTACATTTATAAATTTTGTTCTAGGACATTTTGTTTGAACGCAATCATCAAACTTAATTTAAAAAGTCATTTAAGCCTTTTCACAGTGAGATCTATGCGATATGGCCGAGAAATGTAATTTTGATGTTAACTCCCAAACCGCTGCGCAGAAGTCAACCAAACTTCACCCATTAGTGTATTGTATCACAATCTAGTAGTTACATGTGGAAATTTGGTTCTAGGACATTTGATTTGAGCGCAATCCTCAAACTTAGGTCAAAAAAGCCATTTAAGCCTTTTCACAGTGAGATCTATGCGATATGGCCGAGAAATGTAATTTTGATGTTAACTCCCAAACCGCTGCGCAGAAGTCAACCAAACTTCACCCAATAGTGTATTGTATCACATTCTAGTAGTTACATTTGAAAATTTCGTTCTAGGACATTTGGTTTGAGCGCAATCCTCAAACTTAGGTCAAAAAAGCCATTTAAGCCTTTTCACAGTGAGATCTATGCGATATGGCCGAGAAATGTAATTTTGATGTTAACTCCCAAACCGCTGCGCAGAAGTCAACCAAACTTCACCCATTAGTGTATTTTATCACAGTCTAGTAGTTACATGTGGAAATTTGGTTCTAGGACATTTGATTTGAGCGCAATCCTCAAACTTAGGTCAAAAAAGCCATTTAAGCCTTTTCACAGTGAGATCTATGCGATATGGCCGAGAAATGTAATTTTGATGTTAACTCCCAAACCGCTGCGCAGAAGTCAACCAAACTTCACCCAATAGTGTATTGTATCACATTCTAGTAGTTACATTTGAAAATTTCGTTCTAGGACATTTGGTTTGAGCGCAATTATTAAACTTAGGTCAAAAAAGCCATTTAAGCCTTTTCACAGTGAGATCTATGCGATATGGCCGAGAAATGTAATTTTGATGTTAACTCCCAAACCGCTGCGCAGAAGTAAACCAAACTTCACCCATTAGTGTATTGTATCACAATCTAGTAGTTACATGTGGAAATTTGGTTCTAGGACATTTGATTTTAGCGCAATCCTTCAAACTTAGGTCAAAAAAGCCATTTAAGCCTTTTCACAGTGAGATCTATGCGATATGGCCGAGAAATGTAATTTTGATGTTAACTCCCAAACCGCTGCGCAGAAGTCAACCAAACTTCACCCAATAGTGTATTGTATCACAATCTAGTAGTTACATTTGAAAATTTTGTTCTAGGAAATTTTGTTTGAGCGCAATCATCAAACTTAATTAAAAAAGTCATTTAAGCCTTTTCACAGTGAGATCTATGCGATATGGCCGAGAAATGTAATTTTGATGTTAACTCCCAAACCGCTGCGCAAAAGTCAACCAAACTTCACCCATTAGTGTATTGTATCACAATCTAGTAGTTACATGTGGAAATTTGGTTCTAGGACATTTGATTTGAGCGCAATCCTCAAACTTAGGTCAAAAAAGCCATTTAAGCCTTTTCACAGTGAGATCTATGCGATATGGCCGAGAAATGTAATTTTGATGTTAACTCCCAAACCGCTGCGCAGAAGTCAACCAAACTTCACCCAATAGTGTATTGTATCACAATATAGTAGTTACATTTGAAAATTTTGTTCTAGGAAATTTTGTTTGAGCGCAATCATCAAACTTAATTAAAAAAGTCATTTAAGCCTTTTCACAGTGAGATCTATGCGATATGGCCGAGAAATGTAATTTTGATGTTAACTCCCAAACCGCTGCGCAGAAGTCAACCAAACTTCACCCATTAGTGTATTTTATCACAATCTAGTAGTTACATGTGGAAATTTGGTTCTAGGACATTTGATTTGAGCGCAATCCTCAAACTTAGGTCAAAAAAGCCATTTAAGCCTTTTCACAGTGAGATCTATGCGATATGGCCGAGAAATGTAATTTTGATGTTCACTCCCAAACCGCTGCGCAGAAGTCAACCAAACTTCACCCATTAGTGTATTGTATCACAATCTAGTAGTTACATGTGGAAATTTGGTTATAGGACATTTGATTTGAGCGCAATCCTCAAACTTAGGTCAAAAAAGCCATTTAAGCCTTTTCACAGTGAGATCTATGCGATATGGCCGAGAAATGTAATTTTGATGTTAACTCCCAAACCGCTGCGCAGAAGTCAACCAAACTTCACCCAATAGTGTATTGTATCACAATCTAGTAGTTACATTTGAAAATTTTGTTCTAGGACATTTTGTTTGAACGCAATCATCAAACTTAATTAAAAAAGTCATTTAAGCCTTTTCACAGTGAGATCTATGCGATATGGCCGAGAAATGTAATTTTGATGTTAACTCCCAAACCGCTGCGCAGAAGTCAACCAAACTTCACCCAATAGTGTATTGTATCACAATCTAGTAGTTACATTTGAAAATTTTGTTCTAGGAAATTTTGTTTGAGCGCAATCATCAAACTTAATTAAAAAAGTCATTTAAGCCTTTTCACAGTGAGATCTATGCGATATGGCCGAGAAATGTAATTTTGATGTTAACTCCCAAACCGCTGCGCAGAAGTCAACCAAACTTCACCCATTAGTGTATTTTATCACAATCTAGTAGTTACATGTGGAAATTTGGTTCTAGGACATTTGATTTGAGCGCAATCCTCAAACTTAGGTCAAAAAAGCCATTTAAGCCTTTTCACAGTGAGATCTATGCGATATGGCCGAGAAATGTAATTTTGATGTTAACTCCCAAACCGCTGCGCAGAAGTCAACCAAACTTCACCCAATAGTGTATTGTATGACAATCTAGTAGTTACATTTATAAATTTTGTTCTAGGACATTTTGTTTGAACGCAATCATCAAACTTAATTTAAAAAGTCATTTAAGCCTTTTCACAGTGAGATCTATGCGATATGGCCGAGAAATGTAATTTTGATGTTAACTCCCAAACCGCTGCGCAGAAGTCAACCAAACTTCACCCATTAGTGTATTGTATCACAATCTAGTAGTTACATGTGGAAATTTGGTTCTAGGACATTTGATTTGAGCGCAATCCTCAAACTTAGGTCAAAAAAGCCATTTAAGCCTTTTCACAGTGAGATCTATGCGATATGGCCGAGAAATGTAATTTTGATGTTAACTCCCAAACCGCTGCGCAGAAGTCAACCAAACTTCACCCAATAGTGTATTGTATCACATTCTAGTAGTTACATTTGAAAATTTCGTTCTAGGACATTTGGTTTGAGCGCAATCCTCAAACTTAGGTCAAAAAAGCCATTTAAGCCTTTTCACAGTGAGATCTATGCGATATGGCCGAGAAATGTAATTTTGATGTTAACTCCCAAACCGCTGCGCAGAAGTCAACCAAACTTCACCCATTAGTGTATTTTATCACAATCTAGTAGTTACATGTGGAAATTTGGTTCTAGGACATTTGATTTGAGCGCAATCCTCAAACTTAGGTCAAAAAAGCCATTTAAGCCTTTTCACAGTGAGATCTATGCGATATGGCCGAGAAATGTAATTTTGATGTTAACTCCCAAACCGCTGCGCAGAAGTCAACCAAACTTCACCCAATAGTGTATTGTATCACATTCTAGTAGTTACATTTGAAAATTTCGTTCTAGGACATTTGGTTTGAGCGCAATCCTCAAACTTAGGTCAAAAAAGCCATTTAAGCCTTTTCACAGTGAGATCTATGCGATATGGCCGAGAAATGTAATTTTGATGTTAACTCCCAAACCGCTGCGCAGAAGTCAACCAAACTTCACCCATTAGTGTATTTTATCACAATCTAGTAGTTACATGTGGAAATTTGGTTCTAGGACATTTGATTTGAGCGCAATCCTCAAACTTAGGTCAAAAAAGCCATTTAAGCCTTTTCACAGTGAGATCTATGCGATATGGCCGAGAAATGTAATTTTGATGTTAACTCCCAAACCGCTGCGCAGAAGTCAACCAAACTTCACCCAATAGTGTATTGTATCACAATCTAGTAGTTACATTTAAAAATTTTGTTCTAGGACATTTTGTTTGAACGCAATCATCAAACTTAATTAAAAAAGTCATTTAAGCCTTTTCACAGTGAGATCTATGCGATATGGCCGAGAAATGTAATTTTGATGTTAACTCCCAAACCGCTGCGCAGAAGTCAACCAAACTTCACCCAATAGTGTATTGTATCACAATCTAGTAGTTACATTTGAAAATTTTGTTCTAGGAAATTTTGTTTGAGCGCAATCATCAAACTTAATTAAAAAAGTCATTTAAGCCTTTTCACAGTGAGATCTATGCGATATGGCCGAGAAATGTAATTTTGATGTTAACTCCCAAACCGCTGCGCAGAAGTCAACCAAACTTCACCCATTAGTGTATTTTATCACAATCTAGTAGTTACATGTGGAAATTTGGTTCTAGGACATTTGATTTGAGCGCAATCCTCAAACTTAGGTCAAAAAAGCCATTTAAGCCTTTTCACAGTGAGATCTATGCGATATGGCCGAGAAATGTAATTTTGATGTTCACTCCCAAACCGCTGCGCAGAAGTCAACCAAACTTCACCCAACAGTGTATTGTATTACAATCTAGTAGTTACATTTGAAAATTTTGTTCTAGGAAATTTTGTTTGAGCGCAATCATCAAACTTAATTAAAAAAGTCATTTAAGCCTTTTCACAGTGAGATCTATGCGATATGGCCGAGAAATGTAATTTTGATGTTAACTCCCAAACCGCTGCGCAGAAGTCAACCAAACTTCACCCATTAGTGTATTTTATCACAATCTAGTAGTTACATGTGGAAATTTGGTTCTAGGACATTTGATTTGAGCGCAATCCTCAAACTTAGGTCAAAAAAGCCATTTAAGCCTTTTCACAGTGAGATCTATGCGATATGGCCGAGAAATGTAATTTTGATGTTAACTCCCAAACCGCTGCGCAGAAGTCAACCAAACTTCACCCAATAGTGTATTGTATCACAATATAGTAGTTACATTTGAAAATTTTGTTCTAGGAAATTTTGTTTGAGCGCAATCATCAAACTTAATTAAAAAAGTCATTTAAGCCTTTTCACAGTGAGATCTATGCGATATGGCCGAGAAATGTAATTTTGATGTTAACTCCCAAACCGCTGCGCAGAAGTCAACCAAACTTCACCCATTAGTGTATTTTATCACAATCTAGTAGTTACATGTGGAAATTTGGTTCTAGGACATTTGATTTGAGCGCAATCCTCAAACTTAGGTCAAAAAAGCCATTTAAGCCTTTTCACAGTGAGATCTATGCGATATGGCCGAGAAATGTAATTTTGATGTTCACTCCCAAACCGCTGCGCAGAAGTCAACCAAACTTCACCCATTAGTGTATTGTATCACAATCTAGTAGTTACATGTGGAAATTTGGTTATAGGACATTTGATTTGAGCGCAATCCTCAAACTTAGGTCAAAAAAGCCATTTAAGCCTTTTCACAGTGAGATCTATGCGATATGGCCGAGAAATGTAATTTTGATGTTAACTCCCAAACCGCTGCGCAGAAGTCAACCAAACTTCACCCAATAGTGTATTGTATCACAATCTAGTAGTTACATTTGAAAATTTTGTTCTAGGACATTTTGTTTGAACGCAATCATCAAACTTAATTAAAAAAGTCATTTAAGCCTTTTCACAGTGAGATCTATGCGATATGGCCGAGAAATGTAATTTTGATGTTAACTCCCAAACCGCTGCGCAGAAGTCAACCAAACTTCACCCAATAGTGTATTGTATCACAATCTAGTAGTTACATTTGAAAATTTTGTTCTAGGAAATTTTGTTTGAGCGCAATCATCAAACTTAATTAAAAAAGTCATTTAAGCCTTTTCACAGTGAGATCTATGCGATATGGCCGAGAAATGTAATTTTGATGTTAACTCCCAAACCGCTGCGCAGAAGTCAACCAAACTTCACCCATTAGTGTATTTTATCACAATCTAGTAGTTACATGTGGAAATTTGGTTCTAGGACATTTGATTTGAGCGCAATCCTCAAACTTAGGTCAAAAAAGCCATTTAAGCCTTTTCACAGTGAGATCTATGCGATATGGCCGAGAAATGTAATTTTGATGTTAACTCCCAAACCGCTGCGCAGAAGTCAACCAAACTTCACCCAATAGTGTATTGTATGACAATCTAGTAGTTACATTTAAAAATTTCGTTCAAGGACATTTGGTTTGAGCGCAATTATTAAACTTAGGTCAAAAAAGCCATTTAAGTCTTTTCACAGTGAGATCTATGCGATATGGCCGAGAAATGTAATTTTGATGTTAACTCCCAAACCGCTGCGCAGAAGTAAACCAAACTTCACCCATTAGTGTATTGTATCACAATCTAGTAGTTACATGTGGAAATTTGGTTCTAGGACATTTGATTTGAGCGCAATCCTCAAACTTAGGTCAAAAAAGCCATTTAAGCCTTTTCACAGTGAGATCTATGCGATATGGCCGAGAAATGTAATTTTGATGTTAACTCCCAAACCGCTGCGCAGAAGTCAACCAAACTTCACCCAATAGTGTATTGTATCACAATCTAGTAGTTACATTTAAAAATTTTGTTCTAGGACATTTTGTTTGAACGCAATCATCAAACTTAATTAAAAAAGTCATTTAAGCCTTTTCACAGTGAGATCTATGCGATATGGCCGAGAAATGTAATTTTGATGTTAACTCCCAAACCGCTGCGCAGAAGTCAACCAAACTTCACCCAATAGTGTATTGTATCACAATCTAGTAGTTACATTTGAAAATTTTGTTCTAGGAAATTTTGTTTGAGCGCAATCATCAAACTTAATTAAAAAAGTCATTTAAGCCTTTTCACAGTGAGATCTATGCGATATGGCCGAGAAATGTAATTTTGATGTTAACTCCCAAACCGCTGCGCAGAAGTCAACCAAACTTCACCCATTAGTGTATTTTATCACAATCTAGTAGTTACATGTGGAAATTTGGTTCTAGGACATTTGATTTGAGCGCAATCCTCAAACTTAGGTCAAAAAAGCCATTTAAGCCTTTTCACAGTGAGATCTATGCGATATGGCCGAGAAATGTAATTTTGATGTTCACTCCCAAACCGCTGCGCAGAAGTCAACCAAACTTCACCCAATAGTGTATTGTATTACAATCTAGTAGTTACATTTGAAAATTTTGTTCTAGGAAATTTTGTTTGAGCGCAATCATCAAACTTAATTAAAAAAGTCATTTAAGCCTTTTCACAGTGAGATCTATGCGATATGGCCGAGAAATGTAATTTTGATGTTAACTCCCAAACCGCTGCGCAGAAGTCAACCAAACTTCACCCATTAGTGTATTTTATCACAATCTAGTAGTTACATGTGGAAATTTGGTTCTAGGACATTTGATTTGAGCGCAATCCTCAAACTTAGGTCAAAAAAGCCATTTAAGCCTTTTCACAGTGAGATCTATGCGATATGACCGAGAAATGTAATTTTGATGTTAACTCCCAAACCGCTGCGCAGAAGTCAACCAAACTTCACCCAATAGTGTATTGTATCACATTCTAGTAGTTACATTTGAAAATTTCGTTCTAGGACATTTGGTTTGAGCGCAATCCTCAAACTTAGGTCAAAAAAGCCATTTAAGCCTTTTCACAGTGAGATCTATGCGATATGGCCGAGAAATGTAATTTTGATGTTAACTCCCAAACCGCTGCGCAGAAGTCAACCAAACTTCACCCAATAGTGTATTGTATCACATTCTAGTAGTTACATTTGAAAATTTCGTTCTAGGACATTTGGTTTGAGCGCAATTATTAAACTTAGGTCAAAAAAGCCATTTAAGCCTTTTCACAGTGAGATCTATGCGATATGGCCGAGAAATGTAATTTTGATGTTAACTCCCAAACCGCTGCGCAGAAGTAAACCAAACTTCACCCATTAGTGTATTGTATCACAATCTAGTAGTTACATGTGGAAATTTGGTTCTAGGACATTTGATTTTAGCGCAATCCTCAAACTTAGGTCAAAAAAGCCATTTAAGCCTTTTCACAGTGAGATCTATGCGATATGGCCGAGAAATGTAATTTTGATGTTAACTCCCAAACCGCTGCGCAGAAGTCAACCAAACTTCACCCAATAGTGTATTGTATCACAATCTAGTAGTTACATTTGAAAATTTTGTTCTAGGAAATTTTGTTTGAGCGCAATCATCAAACTTAATTAAAAAAGTCATTTAAGCCTTTTCACAGTGAGATCTATGCGATATGGCCGAGAAATGTAATTTTGATGTTAACTCCCAAACCGCTGCGCAAAAGTCAACCAAACTTCACCCATTAGTGTATTGTATCACAATCTAGTAGTTACATGTGGAAATTTGATTCTAGGACATTTGATTTGAGCGCAATCCTCAAACTTAGGTCAAAAAAGCCATTTAAGCCTTTTCACAGTGAGATCTATGCGATATGGCCGAGAAATGTAATTTTGATGTTAACTCCCAAACCGCTGCGCAGAAGTCAACCAAACTTCACCCAATAGTGTATTGTATCACAATCTAGTAGTTACATTTGAAAATTTTGTTCTAGGAAATTTTGTTTGAGCGCAATCATCAAACTTAATTAAAAAAGTCATTTAAGCCTTTTCACAGTGAGATCTACGCGATATGGCCGAGAAATTTAATTTTGATGTTAACTCCCAATTCGCTGCGCAGAAGTCAACCAAACTTCACCCAATAGTGTATTGTATCACAATCTAGTAGTTACATGTGGAAATTTGGTTCTAGGACATTTGATTTGAGCGCAATCCTCAAACTTAGGTCAAAAAAGCCATTTAAGCCTTTTCACAGTGAGATCTATGCGATATGGCCGAGAAATGTAATTTTGATGTTAACTCCCAAACCGCTGCGCAGAAGTCAACCAAACTTCACCCAATAGTGTATTGTATCACAATCTAGTAGTTACATGTGGAAATTTGGTTCTAGGACATTTGATTTGAGCGCAATCATCAAACTTAATTAAAAAAGTCATTTAAGCCTTTTCACAGTGAGATCTACGCGATATGGCCGAGAAATTTAATTTTGATGTTAACTCCCAATTCGCTGCGCAGAAGTCAACCAAACTTCACCCAATAGTGTATTGTATCACAATCTAGTAGTTACATGTGGAAATTTGGTTCTAGGACATTTGATTTGAGCGCAATCCTCAAACTTAGGTCAAAAAAGCCATTTAAGCCTTTTCACAGTGAGATCTATGCGATATGGCCGAGAAATGTAATTTTGATGTTAACTCCCAAACCGCTGCGCAGAAGTCAACCAAACTTCACCCAATAGTGTATTGTATCACAATCTAGTAGTTACATTTGAAAATTTTGTTCTAGGACATTTTGTTTGAGCGCAATCCTCAAACTTAGGTCAAAAAAGCCATTTAAGCCTTTTCACAGTGAGATCTATGCGATATGGCCGAGAAATGTAATTTTGATGTTAACTCCCAAACCGCTGCGCAGAAGTCAACCAAACTTCACCCAATAGTGTATTGTATCACAATCTAGTAGTTACATTTTAAAATTTCGTTCAAGGACATTTGGTTTGAGCGCAATTATTAAACTTAGGTCAAAAAAGCCATTTAAGCCTTTTCACAGTGAGATCTATGCGATATGGCCGAGAAATGTAATTTTGATGTTAACTCCCAAACCGCTGCGCAGCAGTAAACCAAACTTCACCACTTAGTGTATTGTATTACAATCTAGTAGTTACATGTGGAAATTTGGTTCTAGGACATTTGATTTGAGCGCAATCCTCAAACTTAGGTCAAAAAAGCCATTTAAGCCTTTTCACAGTGAGATCTATGCGATATGGCCGAGAAATGTAATTTTGATGTTAACTCCCAAACCGCTGCGCAGAAGTCAACCAAACTTCACCCAATAGTGTATTGTATCACATTCTAGTAGTTACATTTCAAAAATTTCGTTCTAGGACATTTGGTTTGAGCGCAATTATTAAACTTAGGTCAAAAAAGCCATTTAAGCCTTTTCACAGTGAGATCTATGCGATATGGCCGAGAAATGTAATTTTGATGTTAACTCCCAAACCGCTGCGCAGAAGTAAACCAAACTTCACCCATTAGTGTATTGTATCACAATCTAGTAGTTACATGTGGAAATTTGGTTCTAGGACATTTGATTTTAGCGCAATCCTCAAACTTAGGTCAAAAAAGCCATTTAAGCCTTTTCACAGTGAGATCTATGCGATATGGCCGAGAAATGTAATTTTGATGTTAACTCCCAAACCGCTGCGCAGAAGTCAACCAAACTTCACCCAATAGTGTATTGTATCACAATCTAGTAGTTACATTTGAAAATTTTGTTCTAGGAAATTTTGTTTGAGCGCAATCATCAAACTTAATTAAAAAAGTCATTTAAGCCTTTTCACAGTGAGATCTATGCGATATGGCCGAGAAATGTAATTTTGATGTTAACTCCCAAACCGCTGCGCAAAAGTCAACCAAACTTCACCCATTAGTGTATTGTATCACAATCTAGTAGTTACATGTGGAAATTTGGTTCTAGGACATTTGATTTGAGCGCAATCCTCAAACTTAGGTCAAAAAAGCCATTTAAGCCTTTTCACAGTGAGATCTATGCGATATGGCCGAGAAATGTAATTTTGATGTTCACTCCCAAACCGCTGCGCAGAAGTCAACCAAACTTCACCCATTAGTGTATTGTATCACAATCTAGTAGTTACATGTGGAAATTTGGTTATAGGACATTTGATTTGAGCGCAATCCTCAAACTTAGGTCAAAAAAGCCATTTAAGCCTTTTCACAGTGAGATCTATGCGATATGGCCGAGAAATGTAATTTTGATGTTAACTCCCAAACCGCTGCGCAGAAGTCAACCAAACTTCACCCAATAGTGTATTGTATCACATTCTAGTAGTTACATTTGAAAATTTCGTTCTAGGACATTTGGTTTGAGCGCAATTATTAAACTTAGGTCAAAAAAGCCATTTAAGCCTTTTCACAGTGAGATCTATGCGATATGGCCGAGAAATGTAATTTTGATGTTAACTCCCAAACCGCTGCGCAGAAGTCAACCAAACTTCACCCATTAGTGTATTGTATCACAATCTAGTAGTTACATGTGGAAATTTGGTTCTAGGACATTTGATTTGAGCGCAATCCTCAAACTTAGGTCAAAAAAGCCATTTAAGCCTTTTCACAGTGAGATCTATGCGATATGGCCGAGAAATGTAATTTTGATGTTCACTCCCAAACCGCTGCGCAGAAGTCAACCAAACTTCACCCATTAGTGTATTGTATCACAATCTAGTAGTTACATGTGGAAATTTGGTTATAGGACATTTGATTTGAGCGCAATCCTCAAACTTAGGTCAAAAAAGCCATTTAAGCCTTTTCACAGTGAGATCTATGCGATATGGCCGAGAAATGTAATTTTGATGTTAACTCCCAAACCGCTGCGCAGAAGTCAACCAAACTTCACCCAATAGTGTATTGTATCACATTCTAGTAGTTACATTTGAAAATTTCGTTCTAGGACATTTGGTTTGAGCGCAATTATTAAACTTAGGTCAAAAAAGCCATTTAAGCCTTTTCACAGTGAGATCTATGCGATATGGCCGAGAAATGTAATTTTGATGTTAACTCCCAAACCGCTGCGCAGAAGTAAACCAAACTTCACCCATTAGTGTATTGTATCACAATCTAGTAGTTACATGTGGAAATTTGGTTCTAGGACATTTGATTTTAGCGCAATCCTTCAAACTTAGGTCAAAAAAGCCATTTAAGCCTTTTCACAGTGAGATCTATGCGATATGGCCGAGAAATGTAATTTTGATGTTAACTCCCAAACCGCTGCGCAGAAGTCAACCAAACTTCACCCAATAGTGTATTGTATCACAATCTAGTAGTTACATTTGAAAATTTTGTTCTAGGAAATTTTGTTTGAGCGCAATCATCAAACTTAATTAAAAAAGTCATTTAAGCCTTTTCACAGTGAGATCTATGCGATATGGCCGAGAAATGTAATTTTGATGTTAACTCCCAAACCGCTGCGCAGAAGTCAACCAAACTTCACCCATTAGTGTATTTTATCACAATCTAGTAGTTACATGTGGAAATTTGGTTCTAGGACATTTGATTTGAGCGCAATCCTCAAACTTAGGTCAAAAAAGCCATTTAAGCCTTTTCACAGTGAGATCTATGCGATATGGCCGAGAAATGTAATTTTGATGTTCACTCCCAAACCGCTGCGCAGAAGTCAACCAAACTTCACCCATTAGTGTATTGTATCACAATCTAGTAGTTACATGTGGAAATTTGGTTATAGGACATTTGATTTGAGCGCAATCCTCAAACTTAGGTCAAAAAAGCCATTTAAGCCTTTTCACAGTGAGATCTATGCGATATGGCCAAGAAATGTAATTTTGATGTTAACTCCCAAACCGCTGCGCAGAAGTCAACCAAACTTCACCCAATAGTGTATTGTATCACAATCTAGTAGTTACATTTGAAAATTTTGTTCTAGGACATTTTGTTTGAACGCAATCATCAAACTTAATTAAAAAAGTCATTTAAGCCTTTTCACAGTGAGATATATGCGATATGGCCGAGAAATGTAATTTTGATGTTAACTCCCAAACCGCTGCGCAGAAGTCAACCAAACTTCACCCAATAGTGTATTGTATCACAATCTAGTAGTTACATTTGAAAATTTTGTTCTAGGAAATTTTGTTTGAGCGCAATCATCAAACTTAATTAAAAAAGTCATTTAAGCCTTTTCACAGTGAGATCTATGCGATATGGCCGAGAAATGTAATTTTGATGTTAACTCCCAAACCGCTGCGCAGAAGTCAACCAAACTTCACCCATTAGTGTATTTTATCACAATCTAGTAGTTACATGTGGAAATTTGGTTCTAGGACATTTGATTTGAGCGCAATCCTCAAACTTAGGTCAAAAAAGCCATTTAAGCCTTTTCACAGTGAGATCTATGCGATATGGCCGAGAAATGTAATTTTGATGTTAACTCCCAAACCGCTGCGCAGAAGTCAACCAAACTTCACCCAATAGTGTATTGTATGACAATCTAGTAGTTACATTTAAAAATTTTGTTCTAGGACATTTTGTTTGAACGCAATCATCAAACTTAATTAAAAAAGTCATTTAAGCCTTTTCACAGTGAGATCTATGCGATATGGCCGAGAAATGTAATTTTGATGTTAACTCCCAAACCGCTGCGCAGAAGTCAACCAAACTTCACCCATTAGTGTATTGTATCACAATCTAGTAGTTACATGTGGAAATTTGGTTCTAGGACATTTGATTTGAGCGCAATCCTCAAACTTAGGTCAAAAAAGCCATTTAAGCCTTTTCACAGTGAGATCTATGCGATATGGCCGAGAAATGTAATTTTGATGTTAACTCCCAAACCGCTGCGCAGAAGTCAACCAAACTTCACCCAATAGTGTATTGTATCACATTCTAGTAGTTACATTTGAAAATTTCGTTCTAGGACATTTGGTTTGAGCGCAATCCTCAAACTTAGGTCAAAAAAGCCATTTAAGCCTTTTCACAGTGAGATCTATGCGATATGGCCGAGAAATGTAATTTTGATGTTAACTCCCAAACCGCTGCGCAGAAGTCAACCAAACTTCACCCAATAGTGTATTGTATCACAATCTAGTAGTTACATTTGAAAATTTTGTTCTAGGACATTTTGTTTGAGCGCAATCCTCAAACTTAGGTCAAAAAAGCCATTTAAGCCTTTTCACAGTGAGATCTATGCGATATGGCCGAGAAATGTAATTTTGATGTTAACTCCCAAACCGCTGCGCAGAAGTCAACCAAACTTCACCCAATAGTGTATTGTATCACAATCTAGTAGTTACATTTTAAAATTTTGTTCTAGGAAATTTTGTTTAAGCGCAATCATCAAACTTAATTAAAAAAAGTCATTTAAGCCTTTTCACAGTGAGATCTATGCGATATGGCCGAGAAATGTAATTTTGATGTTAACTCCCAAACCGCTGCGCAGAAGTCAACCAAACTTCACCCATTAGTGTATTTTATCACAATCTAGTAGTTACATGTGGAAATTTGGTTCTAGGACATTTGATTTGAGCGCAATCCTCAAACTTAGGTCAAAAAAGCCATTTAAGCCTTTTCACAGTGAGATCTATGCGATATGGCCGAGAAATGTAATTTTGATGTTCACTCCCAAACCGCTGCGCAGAAGTCAACCAAACTTCACCCATTAGTGTATTGTATCACAATCTAGTAGTTACATGTGGAAATTTGGTTATAGGACATTTGATTTGAGCGCAATCCTCAAACTTAGGTCAAAAAAGCCATTTAAGCCTTTTCACAGTGAGATCTATGCGATATGGCCGAGAAATGTAATTTTGATGTTAACTCCCAAACCGCTGCGCAGAAGTCAACCAAACTTCACCCAATAGTGTATTGTATCACAATCTAGTAGTTACATTTGAAAATTTTGTTCTAGGACATTTTGTTTGAACGCAATCATCAAACTTAATTAAAAAAGTCATTTAAGCCTTTTCACAGTGAGATCTATGCGATATGGCCGAGAAATGTAATTTTGATGTTAACTCCCAAACCGCTGCGCAGAAGTCAACCAAACTTCACCCAATAGTGTATTGTATCACAATCTAGTAGTTACATTTGAAAATTTTGTTCTAGGAAATTTTGTTTGAGCGCAATCATCAAACTTAATTAAAAAAGTCATTTAAGCCTTTTCACAGTGAGATCTATGCGATATGGCCGAGAAATGTAATTTTGATGTTAACTCCCAAACCGCTGCGCAGAAGTCAACCAAACTTCACCCATTAGTGTATTTTATCACAATCTAGTAGTTACATGTGGAAATTTGGTTCTAGGACATTTGATTTGAGCGCAATCCTCAAACTTAGGTCAAAAAAGCCATTTAAGCCTTTTCACAGTGAGATCTATGCGATATGGCCGAGAAATGTAATTTTGATGTTCACTCCCAAACCGCTGCGCAGAAGTCAACCAAACTTCACCCATTAGTGTATTGTATCACAATCTAGTAGTTACATGTGGAAATTTGGTTATAGGACATTTGATTTGAGCGCAATCCTCAAACTTAGGTCAAAAAAGCCATTTAAGCCTTTTCACAGTGAGATCTATGCGATATGGCCGAGAAATGTAATTTTGATGTTAACTCCCAAACCGCTGCGCAGAAGTCAACCAAACTTCACCCAATAGTGTATTGTATCACATTCTAGTAGTTACATTTGAAAATTTCGTTCTAGGACATTTGGTTTGAGCGCAATTATTAAACTTAGGTCAAAAAAGCCATTTAAGCCTTTTCACAGTGAGATCTATGCGATATGGCCGAGAAATGTAATTTTGATGTTAACTCCCAAACCGCTGCGCAGAAGTAAACCAAACTTCACCCATTAGTGTATTGTATCACAATCTAGTAGTTACATGTGGAAATTTGGTTCTAGGACATTTGATTTTAGCGCAATCCTTCAAACTTAGGTCAAAAAAGCCATTTAAGCCTTTTCACAGTGAGATCTATGCGATATGGCCGAGAAATGTAATTTTGATGTTAACTCCCAAACCGCTGCGCAGAAGTAAACCAAACTTCACCCATTAGTGTATTGTATCACAATCTAGTAGTTACATGTGGAAATTTGGTTCTAGGACATTTGATTTTAGCGCAATCCTCAAACTTAGGTCAAAAAAGCCATTTAAGCCTTTTCACAGTGAGATCTATGCGATATGGCCGAGAAATGTAATTTTGATGTTAACTCCCAAACCGCTGCGCAGAAGTCAACCAAACTTCACCCAATAGTGTATTGTATCACAATCTAGTAGTTACATTTGAAAATTTTGTTCTAGGAAATTTTGTTTGAGCGCAATCATCAAACTTAATTAAAAAAGTCATTTAAGCCTTTTCACAGTGAGATCTATGCGATATGGCCGAGAAATGTAATTTTGATGTTAACTCCCAAACCGCTGCGCAAAAGTCAACCAAACTTCACCCATTAGTGTATTGTATCACAATCTAGTAGTTACATGTGGAAATTTGATTCTAGGACATTTGATTTGAGCGCAATCCTCAAACTTAGGTCAAAAAAGCCATTTAAGCCTTTTCACAGTGAGATCTATGCGATATGGCCGAGAAATGTAATTTTGATGTTAACTCCCAAACCGCTGCGCAGAAGTCAACCAAACTTCACCCAATAGTGTATTGTATCACAATCTAGTAGTTACATTTGAAAATTTTGTTCTAGGAAATTTTGTTTGAGCGCAATCATCAAACTTAATTAAAAAAGTCATTTAAGCCTTTTCACAGTGAGATCTACGCGATATGGCCGAGAAATTTAATTTTGATGTTAACTCCCAATTCGCTGCGCAGAAGTCAACCAAACTTCACCCAATAGTGTATTGTATCACAATCTAGTAGTTACATGTGGAAATTTGGTTCTAGGACATTTGATTTGAGCGCAATCCTCAAACTTAGGTCAAAAAAGCCATTTAAGCCTTTTCACAGTGAGATCTATGCGATATGGCCGAGAAATGTAATTTTGATGTTAACTCCCAAACCGCTGCGCAGAAGTCAACCAAACTTCACCCAATAGTGTATTGTATCACAATCTAGTAGTTACATGTGGAAATTTGGTTCTAGGACATTTGATTTGAGCGCAATCATCAAACTTAATTAAAAAAGTCATTTAAGCCTTTTCACAGTGAGATCTACGCGATATGGCCGAGAAATTTAATTTTGATGTTAACTCCCAATTCGCTGCGCAGAAGTCAACCAAACTTCACCCAATAGTGTATTGTATCACAATCTAGTAGTTACATGTGGAAATTTGGTTCTAGGACATTTGATTTGAGCGCAATCCTCAAACTTAGGTCAAAAAAGCCATTTAAGCCTTTTCACAGTGAGATCTATGCGATATGGCCGAGAAATGTAATTTTGATGTTAACTCCCAAACCGCTGCGCAGAAGTCAACCAAACTTCACCCAATAGTGTATTGTATCACAATCTAGTAGTTACATTTGAAAATTTTGTTCTAGGACATTTTGTTTGAGCGCAATCCTCAAACTTAGGTCAAAAAAGCCATTTAAGCCTTTTCACAGTGAGATCTATGCGATATGGCCGAGAAATGTAATTTTGATGTTAACTCCCAAACCGCTGCGCAGAAGTCAACCAAACTTCACCCAATAGTGTATTGTATCACAATCTAGTAGTTACATTTTAAAATTTCGTTCAAGGACATTTGGTTTGAGCGCAATTATTAAACTTAGGTCAAAAAAGCCATTTAAGCCTTTTCACAGTGAGATCTATGCGATATGGCCGAGAAATGTAATTTTGATGTTAACTCCCAAACCGCTGCGCAGCAGTAAACCAAACTTCACCACTTAGTGTATTGTATTACAATCTAGTAGTTACATGTGGAAATTTGGTTCTAGGACATTTGATTTGAGCGCAATCCTCAAACTTAGGTCAAAAAAGCCATTTAAGCCTTTTCACAGTGAGATCTATGCGATATGGCCGAGAAATGTAATTTTGATGTTAACTCCCAAACCGCTGCGCAGAAGTCAACCAAACTTCACCCAATAGTGTATTGTATCACATTCTAGTAGTTACATTTCAAAAATTTCGTTCTAGGACATTTGGTTTGAGCGCAATTATTAAACTTAGGTCAAAAAAGCCATTTAAGCCTTTTCACAGTGAGATCTATGCGATATGGCCGAGAAATGTAATTTTGATGTTAACTCCCAAACCGCTGCGCAGAAGTAAACCAAACTTCACCCATTAGTGTATTGTATCACAATCTAGTAGTTACATGTGGAAATTTGGTTCTAGGACATTTGATTTTAGCGCAATCCTCAAACTTAGGTCAAAAAAGCCATTTAAGCCTTTTCACAGTGAGATCTATGCGATATGGCCGAGAAATGTAATTTTGATGTTAACTCCCAAACCGCTGCGCAGAAGTCAACCAAACTTCACCCAATAGTGTATTGTATCACAATCTAGTAGTTACATTTGAAAATTTTGTTCTAGGAAATTTTGTTTGAGCGCAATCATCAAACTTAATTAAAAAAGTCATTTAAGCCTTTTCACAGTGAGATCTATGCGATATGGCCGAGAAATGTAATTTTGATGTTAACTCCCAAACCGCTGCGCAAAAGTCAACCAAACTTCACCCATTAGTGTATTGTATCACAATCTAGTAGTTACATGTGGAAATTTGGTTCTAGGACATTTGATTTGAGCGCAATCCTCAAACTTAGGTCAAAAAAGCCATTTAAGCCTTTTCACAGTGAGATCTATGCGATATGGCCGAGAAATGTAATTTTGATGTTCACTCCCAAACCGCTGCGCAGAAGTCAACCAAACTTCACCCATTAGTGTATTGTATCACAATCTAGTAGTTACATGTGGAAATTTGGTTATAGGACATTTGATTTGAGCGCAATCCTCAAACTTAGGTCAAAAAAGCCATTTAAGCCTTTTCACAGTGAGATCTATGCGATATGGCCGAGAAATGTAATTTTGATGTTAACTCCCAAACCGCTGCGCAGAAGTCAACCAAACTTCACCCAATAGTGTATTGTATCACATTCTAGTAGTTACATTTGAAAATTTCGTTCTAGGACATTTGGTTTGAGCGCAATTATTAAACTTAGGTCAAAAAAGCCATTTAAGCCTTTTCACAGTGAGATCTATGCGATATGGCCGAGAAATGTAATTTTGATGTTAACTCCCAAACCGCTGCGCAGAAGTCAACCAAACTTCACCCATTAGTGTATTGTATCACAATCTAGTAGTTACATGTGGAAATTTGGTTCTAGGACATTTGATTTGAGCGCAATCCTCAAACTTAGGTCAAAAAAGCCATTTAAGCCTTTTCACAGTGAGATCTATGCGATATGGCCGAGAAATGTAATTTTGATGTTCACTCCCAAACCGCTGCGCAGAAGTCAACCAAACTTCACCCATTAGTGTATTGTATCACAATCTAGTAGTTACATGTGGAAATTTGGTTATAGGACATTTGATTTGAGCGCAATCCTCAAACTTAGGTCAAAAAAGCCATTTAAGCCTTTTCACAGTGAGATCTATGCGATATGGCCGAGAAATGTAATTTTGATGTTAACTCCCAAACCGCTGCGCAGAAGTCAACCAAACTTCACCCAATAGTGTATTGTATCACATTCTAGTAGTTACATTTGAAAATTTCGTTCTAGGACATTTGGTTTGAGCGCAATTATTAAACTTAGGTCAAAAAAGCCATTTAAGCCTTTTCACAGTGAGATCTATGCGATATGGCCGAGAAATGTAATTTTGATGTTAACTCCCAAACCGCTGCGCAGAAGTAAACCAAACTTCACCCATTAGTGTATTGTATCACAATCTAGTAGTTACATGTGGAAATTTGGTTCTAGGACATTTGATTTTAGCGCAATCCTCAAACTTAGGTCAAAAAAGCCATTTAAGCCTTTTCACAGTGAGATCTATGCGATATGGCCGAGAAATGTAATTTTGATGTTAACTCCCAAACCGCTGCGCAGAAGTCAACCAAACTTCACCCAATAGTGTATTGTATCACAATCTAGTAGTTACATTTGAAAATTTTGTTCTAGGAAATTTTGTTTGAGCGCAATCATCAAACTTAATTAAAAAAGTCATTTAAGCCTTTTCACAGTGAGATCTATGCGATATGGCCGAGAAATGTAATTTTGATGTTAACTCCCAAAGCGCTGCGCAAAAGTCAACCAAACTTCACCCATTAGTGTATTGTATCACAATCTAGTAGTTACATGTGGAAATTTGATTCTAGGACATTTGATTTGAGCGCAATCCTCAAACTTAGGTCAAAAAAGCCATTTAAGCCTTTTCACAGTGAGATCTATGCGATATGGCCGAGAAATGTAATTTTGATGTTAACTCCCAAACCGCTGCGCAGAAGTCAACCAAACTTCACCCAATAGTGTATTGTATCACAATCTAGTAGTTACATTTGAAAATTTTGTTCTAGGAAATTTTGTTTGAGCGCAATCATCAAACTTAATTAAAAAAGTCATTTAAGCCTTTTCACAGTGAGATCTACGCGATATGGCCGAGAAATTTAATTTTGATGTTAACTCCCAATTCGCTGCGCAGAAGTCAACCAAACTTCACCCAATAGTGTATTGTATCACAATCTAGTAGTTACATGTGGAAATTTGGTTCTAGGACATTTGATTTGAGCGCAATCCTCAAACTTAGGTCAAAAAAGCCATTTAAGCCTTTTCACAGTGAGATCTATGCGATATGGCCGAGAAATGTAATTTTGATGTTAACTCCCAAACCGCTGCGCAGAAGTCAACCAAACTTCACCCAATAGTGTATTGTATCACAATCTAGTAGTTACATGTGGAAATTTGGTTCTAGGACATTTGATTTGAGCGCAATCATCAAACTTAATTAAAAAAGTCATTTAAGCCTTTTCACAGTGAGATCTAC
This sequence comes from Corythoichthys intestinalis, assembly GCF_030265065.1. Classification (NCBI taxonomy): domain Eukaryota; kingdom Metazoa; phylum Chordata; class Actinopteri; order Syngnathiformes; family Syngnathidae; genus Corythoichthys; species Corythoichthys intestinalis. The sequence goes on along the minus strand of NC_080399.1, from coordinate 63,385,348 downwards.
GCGATATGGCCGAGAAATTTAATTTTGATGTTAACTCCCAATTCGCTGCGCAGAAGTCAACCAAACTTCACCCAATAGTGTATTGTATCACAATCTAGTAGTTACATGTGGAAATTTGGTTCTAGGACATTTGATTTGAGCGCAATCCTCAAACTTAGGTCAAAAAAGCCATTTAAGCCTTTTCACAGTGAGATCTATGCGATATGGCCGAGAAATGTAATTTTGATGTTAACTCCCAAACCGCTGCGCAGAAGTCAACCAAACTTCACCCAATAGTGTATTGTATCACAATCTAGTAGTTACATTTGAAAATTTTGTTCTAGGACATTTTGTTTGAGCGCAATCCTCAAACTTAGGTCAAAAAAGCCATTTAAGCCTTTTCACAGTGAGATCTATGCGATATGGCCGAGAAATGTAATTTTGATGTTAACTCCCAAACCGCTGCGCAGAAGTCAACCAAACTTCACCCAATAGTGTATTGTATCACAATCTAGTAGTTACATTTTAAAATTTCGTTCAAGGACATTTGGTTTGAGCGCAATTATTAAACTTAGGTCAAAAAAGCCATTTAAGCCTTTTCACAGTGAGATCTATGCGATATGGCCGAGAAATGTAATTTTGATGTTAACTCCCAAACCGCTGCGCAGCAGTAAACCAAACTTCACCACTTAGTGTATTGTATTACAATCTAGTAGTTACATGTGGAAATTTGGTTCTAGGACATTTGATTTGAGCGCAATCCTCAAACTTAGGTCAAAAAAGCCATTTAAGCCTTTTCACAGTGAGATCTATGCGATATGGCCGAGAAATGTAATTTTGATGTTAACTCCCAAACCGCTGCGCAGAAGTCAACCAAACTTCACCCAATAGTGTATTGTATCACATTCTAGTAGTTACATTTCAAAAATTTCGTTCTAGGACATTTGGTTTGAGCGCAATTATTAAACTTAGGTCAAAAAAGCCATTTAAGCCTTTTCACAGTGAGATCTATGCGATATGGCCGAGAAATGTAATTTTGATGTTAACTCCCAAACCGCTGCGCAGAAGTAAACCAAACTTCACCCATTAGTGTATTGTATCACAATCTAGTAGTTACATGTGGAAATTTGGTTCTAGGACATTTGATTTTAGCGCAATCCTCAAACTTAGGTCAAAAAAGCCATTTAAGCCTTTTCACAGTGAGATCTATGCGATATGGCCGAGAAATGTAATTTTGATGTTAACTCCCAAACCGCTGCGCAGAAGTCAACCAAACTTCACCCAATAGTGTATTGTATCACAATCTAGTAGTTACATTTGAAAATTTTGTTCTAGGAAATTTTGTTTGAGCGCAATCATCAAACTTAATTAAAAAAGTCATTTAAGCCTTTTCACAGTGAGATCTATGCGATATGGCCGAGAAATGTAATTTTGATGTTAACTCCCAAACCGCTGCGCAAAAGTCAACCAAACTTCACCCATTAGTGTATTGTATCACAATCTAGTAGTTACATGTGGAAATTTGGTTCTAGGACATTTGATTTGAGCGCAATCCTCAAACTTAGGTCAAAAAAGCCATTTAAGCCTTTTCACAGTGAGATCTATGCGATATGGCCGAGAAATGTAATTTTGATGTTCACTCCCAAACCGCTGCGCAGAAGTCAACCAAACTTCACCCATTAGTGTATTGTATCACAATCTAGTAGTTACATGTGGAAATTTGGTTATAGGACATTTGATTTGAGCGCAATCCTCAAACTTAGGTCAAAAAAGCCATTTAAGCCTTTTCACAGTGAGATCTATGCGATATGGCCGAGAAATGTAATTTTGATGTTAACTCCCAAACCGCTGCGCAGAAGTCAACCAAACTTCACCCAATAGTGTATTGTATCACATTCTAGTAGTTACATTTGAAAATTTCGTTCTAGGACATTTGGTTTGAGCGCAATTATTAAACTTAGGTCAAAAAAGCCATTTAAGCCTTTTCACAGTGAGATCTATGCGATATGGCCGAGAAATGTAATTTTGATGTTAACTCCCAAACCGCTGCGCAGAAGTCAACCAAACTTCACCCATTAGTGTATTGTATCACAATCTAGTAGTTACATGTGGAAATTTGGTTCTAGGACATTTGATTTGAGCGCAATCCTCAAACTTAGGTCAAAAAAGCCATTTAAGCCTTTTCACAGTGAGATCTATGCGATATGGCCGAGAAATGTAATTTTGATGTTCACTCCCAAACCGCTGCGCAGAAGTCAACCAAACTTCACCCATTAGTGTATTGTATCACAATCTAGTAGTTACATGTGGAAATTTGGTTATAGGACATTTGATTTGAGCGCAATCCTCAAACTTAGGTCAAAAAAGCCATTTAAGCCTTTTCACAGTGAGATCTATGCGATATGGCCGAGAAATGTAATTTTGATGTTAACTCCCAAACCGCTGCGCAGAAGTCAACCAAACTTCACCCAATAGTGTATTGTATCACATTCTAGTAGTTACATTTGAAAATTTCGTTCTAGGACATTTGGTTTGAGCGCAATTATTAAACTTAGGTCAAAAAAGCCATTTAAGCCTTTTCACAGTGAGATCTATGCGATATGGCCGAGAAATGTAATTTTGATGTTAACTCCCAAACCGCTGCGCAGAAGTAAACCAAACTTCACCCATTAGTGTATTGTATCACAATCTAGTAGTTACATGTGGAAATTTGGTTCTAGGACATTTGATTTTAGCGCAATCCTTCAAACTTAGGTCAAAAAAGCCATTTAAGCCTTTTCACAGTGAGATCTATGCGATATGGCCGAGAAATGTAATTTTGATGTTAACTCCCAAACCGCTGCGCAGAAGTCAACCAAACTTCACCCAATAGTGTATTGTATCACAATCTAGTAGTTACATTTGAAAATTTTGTTCTAGGAAATTTTGTTTGAGCGCAATCATCAAACTTAATTAAAAAAGTCATTTAAGCCTTTTCACAGTGAGATCTATGCGATATGGCCGAGAAATGTAATTTTGATGTTAACTCCCAAACCGCTGCGCAGAAGTCAACCAAACTTCACCCATTAGTGTATTTTATCACAATCTAGTAGTTACATGTGGAAATTTGGTTCTAGGACATTTGATTTGAGCGCAATCCTCAAACTTAGGTCAAAAAAGCCATTTAAGCCTTTTCACAGTGAGATCTATGCGATATGGCCGAGAAATGTAATTTTGATGTTCACTCCCAAACCGCTGCGCAGAAGTCAACCAAACTTCACCCATTAGTGTATTGTATCACAATCTAGTAGTTACATGTGGAAATTTGGTTATAGGACATTTGATTTGAGCGCAATCCTCAAACTTAGGTCAAAAAAGCCATTTAAGCCTTTTCACAGTGAGATCTATGCGATATGGCCAAGAAATGTAATTTTGATGTTAACTCCCAAACCGCTGCGCAGAAGTCAACCAAACTTCACCCAATAGTGTATTGTATCACAATCTAGTAGTTACATTTGAAAATTTTGTTCTAGGACATTTTGTTTGAACGCAATCATCAAACTTAATTAAAAAAGTCATTTAAGCCTTTTCACAGTGAGATATATGCGATATGGCCGAGAAATGTAATTTTGATGTTAACTCCCAAACCGCTGCGCAGAAGTCAACCAAACTTCACCCAATAGTGTATTGTATCACAATCTAGTAGTTACATTTGAAAATTTTGTTCTAGGAAATTTTGTTTGAGCGCAATCATCAAACTTAATTAAAAAAGTCATTTAAGCCTTTTCACAGTGAGATCTATGCGATATGGCCGAGAAATGTAATTTTGATGTTAACTCCCAAACCGCTGCGCAGAAGTCAACCAAACTTCACCCATTAGTGTATTTTATCACAATCTAGTAGTTACATGTGGAAATTTGGTTCTAGGACATTTGATTTGAGCGCAATCCTCAAACTTAGGTCAAAAAAGCCATTTAAGCCTTTTCACAGTGAGATCTATGCGATATGGCCGAGAAATGTAATTTTGATGTTAACTCCCAAACCGCTGCGCAGAAGTCAACCAAACTTCACCCAATAGTGTATTGTATGACAATCTAGTAGTTACATTTAAAAATTTTGTTCTAGGACATTTTGTTTGAACGCAATCATCAAACTTAATTAAAAAAGTCATTTAAGCCTTTTCACAGTGAGATCTATGCGATATGGCCGAGAAATGTAATTTTGATGTTAACTCCCAAACCGCTGCGCAGAAGTCAACCAAACTTCACCCATTAGTGTATTGTATCACAATCTAGTAGTTACATGTGGAAATTTGGTTCTAGGACATTTGATTTGAGCGCAATCCTCAAACTTAGGTCAAAAAAGCCATTTAAGCCTTTTCACAGTGAGATCTATGCGATATGGCCGAGAAATGTAATTTTGATGTTAACTCCCAAACCGCTGCGCAGAAGTCAACCAAACTTCACCCAATAGTGTATTGTATCACATTCTAGTAGTTACATTTGAAAATTTCGTTCTAGGACATTTGGTTTGAGCGCAATCCTCAAACTTAGGTCAAAAAAGCCATTTAAGCCTTTTCACAGTGAGATCTATGCGATATGGCCGAGAAATGTAATTTTGATGTTAACTCCCAAACCGCTGCGCAGAAGTCAACCAAACTTCACCCAATAGTGTATTGTATCACAATCTAGTAGTTACATTTGAAAATTTTGTTCTAGGACATTTTGTTTGAGCGCAATCCTCAAACTTAGGTCAAAAAAGCCATTTAAGCCTTTTCACAGTGAGATCTATGCGATATGGCCGAGAAATGTAATTTTGATGTTAACTCCCAAACCGCTGCGCAGAAGTCAACCAAACTTCACCCAATAGTGTATTGTATCACAATCTAGTAGTTACATTTTAAAATTTCGTTCAAGGACATTTGGTTTGAGCGCAATTATTAAACTTAGGTCAAAAAAGCCATTTAAGCCTTTTCACAGTGAGATCTATGCGATATGGCCGAGAAATGTAATTTTGATGTTAACTCCCAAACCGCTGCGCAGAAGTAAACCAAACTTCACCCATTAGTGTATTGTATCACAATCTAGTAGTTACATGTGGAAATTTGGTTCTAGGACATTTGATTTGAGCGCAATCCTCAAACTTAGGTCAAAAAAGCCATTTAAGCCTTTTCACAGTGAGATCTATGCGATATGGCCGAGAAATGTAATTTTGATGTTAACTCCCAAACCGCTGCGCAGAAGTCAACCAAACTTCACCCAATAGTGTATTGTATCACATTCTAGTAGTTACATTTGAAAATTTCGTTCAAGGACATTTGGTTTGAGCGCAATTATTAAACTTAGGTCAAAAAAGCCATTTAAGTCTTTTCACAGTGAGATCTATGCGATATGGCCGAGAAATGTAATTTTGATGTTAACTCCCAAACCGCTGCGCAGAAGTAAACCAAACTTCACCCATTAGTGTATTGTATCACAATCTAGTAGTTACATGTGGAAATTTGGTTCTAGGACATTTGATTTGAGCGCAATCCTCAAACTTAGGTCAAAAAAGCCATTTAAGCCTTTTCACAGTGAGATCTATGCGATATGGCCGAGAAATGTAATTTTGATGTTAACTCCCAAACCGCTGCGCAGAAGTCAACCAAACTTCACCCAATAGTGTATTGTATCACATTCTAGTAGTTACATTTGAAAATTTCGTTCTAGGACATTTGGTTTGAGCGCAATTATTAAACTTAGGTCAAAAAAGCCATTTAAGCCTTTTCACAGTGAGATCTATGCGATATGGCCGAGAAATGTAATTTTGATGTTAACTCCCAAACCGCTGCGCAGAAGTAAACCAAACTTCACCCATTAGTGTATTGTATCACAATCTAGTAGTTACATGTGGAAATTTGGTTCTAGGACATTTGATTTTAGCGCAATCCTCAAACTTAGGTCAAAAAAGCCATTTAAGCCTTTTCACAGTGAGATCTATGCGATATGGCCGAGAAATGTAATTTTGATGTTAACTCCCAAACCGCTGCGCAGAAGTCAACCAAACTTCACCCAATAGTGTATTGTATCACAATCTAGTAGTTACATTTGAAAATTTTGTTCTAGGAAATTTTGTTTGAGCGCAATCATCAAACTTAATTAAAAAAGTCATTTAAGCCTTTTCACAGTGAGATCTATGCGATATGGCCGAGAAATGTAATTTTGATGTTAACTCCCAAACCGCTGCGCAAAAGTCAACCAAACTTCACCCATTAGTGTATTGTATCACAATCTAGTAGTTACATGTGGAAATTTGATTCTAGGACATTTGATTTGAGCGCAATCCTCAAACTTAGGTCAAAAAAGCCATTTAAGCCTTTTCACAGTGAGATCTATGCGATATGGCCGAGAAATGTAATTTTGATGTTAACTCCCAAACCGCTGCGCAGAAGTCAACCAAACTTCACCCAATAGTGTATTGTATCACAATCTAGTAGTTACATTTGAAAATTTTGTTCTAGGAAATTTTGTTTGAGCGCAATCATCAAACTTAATTAAAAAAGTCATTTAAGCCTTTTCACAGTGAGATCTACGCGATATGGCCGAGAAATTTAATTTTGATGTTAACTCCCAATTCGCTGCGCAGAAGTCAACCAAACTTCACCCAATAGTGTATTGTATCACAATCTAGTAGTTACATGTGGAAATTTGGTTCTAGGACATTTGATTTGAGCGCAATCCTCAAACTTAGGTCAAAAAAGCCATTTAAGCCTTTTCACAGTGAGATCTATGCGATATGGCCGAGAAATGTAATTTTGATGTTAACTCCCAAACCGCTGCGCAGAAGTCAACCAAACTTCACCCAATAGTGTATTGTATCACAATCTAGTAGTTACATGTGGAAATTTGGTTCTAGGACATTTGATTTGAGCGCAATCATCAAACTTAATTAAAAAAGTCATTTAAGCCTTTTCACAGTGAGATCTACGCGATATGGCCGAGAAATTTAATTTTGATGTTAACTCCCAATTCGCTGCGCAGAAGTCAACCAAACTTCACCCAATAGTGTATTGTATCACAATCTAGTAGTTACATGTGGAAATTTGGTTCTAGGACATTTGATTTGAGCGCAATCCTCAAACTTAGGTCAAAAAAGCCATTTAAGCCTTTTCACAGTGAGATCTATGCGATATGGCCGAGAAATGTAATTTTGATGTTAACTCCCAAACCGCTGCGCAGAAGTCAACCAAACTTCACCCAATAGTGTATTGTATCACAATCTAGTAGTTACATTTGAAAATTTTGTTCTAGGACATTTTGTTTGAGCGCAATCCTCAAACTTAGGTCAAAAAAGCCATTTAAGCCTTTTCACAGTGAGATCTATGCGATATGGCCGAGAAATGTAATTTTGATGTTAACTCCCAAACCGCTGCGCAGAAGTCAACCAAACTTCACCCAATAGTGTATTGTATCACAATCTAGTAGTTACATTTTAAAATTTCGTTCAAGGACATTTGGTTTGAGCGCAATTATTAAACTTAGGTCAAAAAAGCCATTTAAGCCTTTTCACAGTGAGATCTATGCGATATGGCCGAGAAATGTAATTTTGATGTTAACTCCCAAACCGCTGCGCAGCAGTAAACCAAACTTCACCACTTAGTGTATTGTATTACAATCTAGTAGTTACATGTGGAAATTTGGTTCTAGGACATTTGATTTGAGCGCAATCCTCAAACTTAGGTCAAAAAAGCCATTTAAGCCTTTTCACAGTGAGATCTATGCGATATGGCCGAGAAATGTAATTTTGATGTTAACTCCCAAACCGCTGCGCAGAAGTCAACCAAACTTCACCCAATAGTGTATTGTATCACATTCTAGTAGTTACATTTCAAAAATTTCGTTCTAGGACATTTGGTTTGAGCGCAATTATTAAACTTAGGTCAAAAAAGCCATTTAAGCCTTTTCACAGTGAGATCTATGCGATATGGCCGAGAAATGTAATTTTGATGTTAACTCCCAAACCGCTGCGCAGAAGTAAACCAAACTTCACCCATTAGTGTATTGTATCACAATCTAGTAGTTACATGTGGAAATTTGGTTCTAGGACATTTGATTTTAGCGCAATCCTCAAACTTAGGTCAAAAAAGCCATTTAAGCCTTTTCACAGTGAGATCTATGCGATATGGCCGAGAAATGTAATTTTGATGTTAACTCCCAAACCGCTGCGCAGAAGTCAACCAAACTTCACCCAATAGTGTATTGTATCACAATCTAGTAGTTACATTTGAAAATTTTGTTCTAGGAAATTTTGTTTGAGCGCAATCATCAAACTTAATTAAAAAAGTCATTTAAGCCTTTTCACAGTGAGATCTATGCGATATGGCCGAGAAATGTAATTTTGATGTTAACTCCCAAACCGCTGCGCAAAAGTCAACCAAACTTCACCCATTAGTGTATTGTATCACAATCTAGTAGTTACATGTGGAAATTTGGTTCTAGGACATTTGATTTGAGCGCAATCCTCAAACTTAGGTCAAAAAAGCCATTTAAGCCTTTTCACAGTGAGATCTATGCGATATGGCCGAGAAATGTAATTTTGATGTTCACTCCCAAACCGCTGCGCAGAAGTCAACCAAACTTCACCCATTAGTGTATTGTATCACAATCTAGTAGTTACATGTGGAAATTTGGTTATAGGACATTTGATTTGAGCGCAATCCTCAAACTTAGGTCAAAAAAGCCATTTAAGCCTTTTCACAGTGAGATCTATGCGATATGGCCGAGAAATGTAATTTTGATGTTAACTCCCAAACCGCTGCGCAGAAGTCAACCAAACTTCACCCAATAGTGTATTGTATCACATTCTAGTAGTTACATTTGAAAATTTCGTTCTAGGACATTTGGTTTGAGCGCAATTATTAAACTTAGGTCAAAAAAGCCATTTAAGCCTTTTCACAGTGAGATCTATGCGATATGGCCGAGAAATGTAATTTTGATGTTAACTCCCAAACCGCTGCGCAGAAGTCAACCAAACTTCACCCATTAGTGTATTGTATCACAATCTAGTAGTTACATGTGGAAATTTGGTTCTAGGACATTTGATTTGAGCGCAATCCTCAAACTTAGGTCAAAAAAGCCATTTAAGCCTTTTCACAGTGAGATCTATGCGATATGGCCGAGAAATGTAATTTTGATGTTCACTCCCAAACCGCTGCGCAGAAGTCAACCAAACTTCACCCATTAGTGTATTGTATCACAATCTAGTAGTTACATGTGGAAATTTGGTTATAGGACATTTGATTTGAGCGCAATCCTCAAACTTAGGTCAAAAAAGCCATTTAAGCCTTTTCACAGTGAGATCTATGCGATATGGCCGAGAAATGTAATTTTGATGTTAACTCCCAAACCGCTGCGCAGAAGTCAACCAAACTTCACCCAATAGTGTATTGTATCACATTCTAGTAGTTACATTTGAAAATTTCGTTCTAGGACATTTGGTTTGAGCGCAATTATTAAACTTAGGTCAAAAAAGCCATTTAAGCCTTTTCACAGTGAGATCTATGCGATATGGCCGAGAAATGTAATTTTGATGTTAACTCCCAAACCGCTGCGCAGAAGTCAACCAAACTTCACCCAATAGTGTATTGTATCACAATCTAGTAGTTACATTTGAAAATTTTGTTCTAGGAAATTTTGTTTGAGCGCAATCATCAAACTTAATTAAAAAAGTCATTTAAGCCTTTTCACAGTGAGATCTATGCGATATGGCCGAGAAATGTAATTTTGATGTTAACTCCCAAACCGCTGCGCAGAAGTCAACCAAACTTCACCCATTAGTGTATTTTATCACAATCTAGTAGTTACATGTGGAAATTTGGTTCTAGGACATTTGATTTGAGCGCAATCCTCAAACTTAGGTCAAAAAAGCCATTTAAGCCTTTTCACAGTGAGATCTATGCGATATGGCCGAGAAATGTAATTTTGATGTTCACTCCCAAACCGCTGCGCAGAAGTCAACCAAACTTCACCCATTAGTGTATTGTATCACAATCTAGTAGTTACATGTGGAAATTTGGTTATAGGACATTTGATTTGAGCGCAATCCTCAAACTTAGGTCAAAAAAGCCATTTAAGCCTTTTCACAGTGAGATCTATGCGATATGGCCAAGAAATGTAATTTTGATGTTAACTCCCAAACCGCTGCGCAGAAGTCAACCAAACTTCACCCAATAGTGTATTGTATCACAATCTAGTAGTTACATTTGAAAATTTTGTTCTAGGACATTTTGTTTGAACGCAATCATCAAACTTAATTAAAAAAGTCATTTAAGCCTTTTCACAGTGAGATATATGCGATATGGCCGAGAAATGTAATTTTGATGTTAACTCCCAAACCGCTGCGCAGAAGTCAACCAAACTTCACCCAATAGTGTATTGTATCACAATCTAGTAGTTACATTTGAAAATTTTGTTCTAGGAAATTTTGTTTGAGCGCAATCATCAAACTTAATTAAAAAAGTCATTTAAGCCTTTTCACAGTGAGATCTATGCGATATGGCCGAGAAATGTAATTTTGATGTTAACTCCCAAACCGCTGCGCAGAAGTCAACCAAACTTCACCCATTAGTGTATTTTATCACAATCTAGTAGTTACATGTGGAAATTTGGTTCTAGGACATTTGATTTGAGCGCAATCCTCAAACTTAGGTCAAAAAAGCCATTTAAGCCTTTTCACAGTGAGATCTATGCGATATGGCCGAGAAATGTAATTTTGATGTTAACTCCCAAACCGCTGCGCAGAAGTCAACCAAACTTCACCCAATAGTGTATTGTATGACAATCTAGTAGTTACATTTAAAAATTTTGTTCTAGGACATTTTGTTTGAACGCAATCATCAAACTTAATTAAAAAAGTCATTTAAGCCTTTTCACAGTGAGATCTATGCGATATGGCCGAGAAATGTAATTTTGATGTTAACTCCCAAACCGCTGCGCAGAAGTCAACCAAACTTCACCCATTAGTGTATTGTATCACAATCTAGTAGTTACATGTGGAAATTTGGTTCTAGGACATTTGATTTGAGCGCAATCCTCAAACTTAGGTCAAAAAAGCCATTTAAGCCTTTTCACAGTGAGATCTATGCGATATGGCCGAGAAATGTAATTTTGATGTTAACTCCCAAACCGCTGCGCAGAAGTCAACCAAACTTCACCCAATAGTGTATTGTATCACATTCTAGTAGTTACATTTGAAAATTTCGTTCTAGGACATTTGGTTTGAGCGCAATCCTCAAACTTAGGTCAAAAAAGCCATTGAAGCCTTTTCACAGTGAGATCTATGCGATATGGCCGAGAAATGTAATTTTGATGTTAACTCCCAAACCGCTGCGCAGAAGTCAACCAAACTTCACCCAATAGTGTATTGTATCACAATCTAGTAGTTACATTTGAAAATTTTGTTCTAGGACATTTTGTTTGAACGCAATCATCAAACTTAATTAAAAAAGTCATTTAAGCCTTTTCACAGTGAGATCTATGCGATATGGCCGAGAAATGTAATTTTGATGTTAACTCCCAAACCGCTGCGCAGAAGTCAACCAAACTTCACCCAATAGTGTATTGTCTCACAATCTAGTAGTTACATTTGAAAATTTTGTTCTAGGACATTTTGTTTGAGCGCAATCCTCAAACTTAGGTCAAAAAAGCCATTTAAGCCTTTTCACAGTGAGATCTATGCGATATGGCCGAGAAATGTAATTTTGATGTTAACTCCCAAACCGCTGCGCAGAAGTCAACCAAACTTCACCCAATAGTGTATTGTATCACAATCTAGTAGTTACATTTGAAAATTTTGTTCTAGGACATTTGGTTTGAACGCAATCATCAAACTTAATTAAAAAAGTCATTTAAGCCTTTTCACAGTGAGATCTATGCGATATGGCCGAGAAATGTAATTTTGATGTTCACTCCCAAACCGCTGCGCAGAAGTCAACCAAACTTCACCCAATAGTGTATTGTATCACAATCTAGTAGTTACATTTGAAAATTTTGTTCTAGGAAATTTTGTTTGAGCGCAATCATCAAACTTAATTAAAAAAGTCATTTAAGCCTTTTCACAGTGAGATCTATGCGATATGGCCGAGAAATGTAATTTTGATGTTAACTCCCAAACCGCTGCGCAGAAGTCAACTAAACTTCACCCATTAGTGTATTTTATCACAATCTAGTAGTTACAAATGGAAATTTGGTTCTAGGACATTTGATTTGAGCGCAATCCTCAAACGTAGGTCAAAAAAGCCATTTAAGCCTATTCACAGTGAGATCTATGCGATATGGCCGAGAAATGTAATTTTGATGTTAACTCCCAAACCGCTGCGCAGAAGTCAACCAAACTTCACCCAATAGTGTATTGTATCACATTCTAGTAGTTACATTTGAAAATTTCGTTCTAGGACATTTGGTTTGAGCGCAATCCTCAAACTTAGGTCAAAAAAGCCTTTTAAGCCTTTTCACAGTGAGATCTATGCGATATGGCCGAGAAATGTAATTTTGATGTTAACTCCCAAACCGCTGCGCAGAAGTCAACCAAACTTCACCCAATAGTGTATTGTATCACAATCTAGTAGTTACATTTGAAAATTTTGTTCTAGGAAATTTTGTTTGAGCGCAATCATCAAACTTAATTAAAAAAGTCATTTAAGCCTTTTCACAGTGAGATCTATGCGATATGGCCGAGAAATGTAATTTTGATGTTAACTCCCAAACCGCTGCGCAGAAGTCAACCAAACTTCACCCATTAGTGTATTTTATCACAATCTAGTAGTTACATGTGGAAATTTGGTTCTAGGACATTTGATTTGAGCGCAATCCTCAAACTTAGGTCAAAAAAGCCATTTAAGCCTTTTCACAGTGAGATCTATGCGATATGGCCGAGAAATGTAATTTTGATGTTAACTCCCAAACCGCTGCGCAGAAGTCAACCAAACTTCACCCAATAGTGTATTGTATCACATTCTAGTAGTTACATTTGAAAATTTCGTTCTAGGACATTTGGTTTGAGCGCAATCCTCAAACTTAGGTCAAAAAAGCCATTTAAGCCTTTTCACAGTGAGATCTATGCGATATGGCCGAGAAATGTAATTTTGATGTTAACTCCCAAACCGCTGCGCAGAAGTCAACCAAACTTCACCCAATAGTGTATTGTATCACATTCTAGTAGTTACATTTGAAAATTTCGTTCTAGGACATTTGGTTTGAGCGCAATCCTCAAACTTAGGTCAAAAAAGCCATTTAAGCCTTTTCACAGTGAGATCTATGCGATATGGCCGAGAAATGTAATTTTGATGTTAACTCCCAAACCGCTGCGCAGAAGTCAACCAAACTTCACCCAATAGTGTATTGTATCACAATCTAGTAGTTACATTTGAAAATTTTGTTCTAGGACATTTTGTTTGAACGCAATCATCAAACTTAATTAAAAAAGTCATTTAAGCCTTTTCACAGTGAGATCTATGCGATATGGCCGAGAAATGTAATTTTGATGTTAACTCCCAAACCGCTGCGCAGAAGTCAACCAAACTTCACCCATTAGTGTATTTTATCACAATCTAGTAGTTACATGTGGAAATTTGGTTCTAGGACATTTGATTTGAGCGCAATCCTCAAACTTAGGTCAAAAAAGCCATTTAAGCCTTTTCACAGTGAGATCTATGCGATATGGCCGAGAAATGTAATTTTGATGTTCACTCCCAAACCGCTGCGCAGAAGTCAACCAAACTTCACCCAATAGTGTATTGTATCACAATCTAGTAGTTACATTTGAAAATTTTGTTCTAGGAAATTTTGTTTGAGCGCAATCATCAAACTTAATTAAAAAAGTCATTTAAGCCTTTTCACAGTGAGATCTATGCGATATGGCCGAGAAATGTAATTTTGATGTTAACTCCCGAACCGCTGCGCAGAAGTCAACCAAACTTCACCCATTAGTGTATTTTATCACAATCTAGTAGTTACATGTGGAAATTTGGTTCTAGGACATTTGATTTGAGCGCAATCCTCAAACTTAGGTCAAAAAAGCCATTTAAGCCTTTTCACAGTGAGATCTATGCGATATGGCCGAGAAATGTAATTTTGATGTTAACTCCCAAACCGCTGCGCAGAAGTCAACCAAACTTCACCCAATAGTGTATTGTATCACATTCTAGTAGTTACATTTGAAAATTTCGTTCTAGGACATTTGGTTTGAGCGCAATCCTCAAACTTAGGTCAAAAAAGCCATTTAAGCCTTTTCACAGTGAGATCTATGCGATATGGCCGAGAAATGTAATTTTGATGTTAACTCCCAAACCGCTGCGCAGAAGTCAACCAAACTTCACCCAATAGTGTATTGTATCACAATCTAGTAGTTACATTTGAAAATTTTGTTCTAGGACATTTTGTTTGAACGCAATCATCAAACTTAATTAAAAAAGTCATTTAAGCCTTTTCACAGTGAGATCTATGCGATATGGCCGAGAAATGTAATTTTGATGTTAACTCCCAAACCGCTGCGCAGAAGTCAACCAAACTTCACCCAATAGTGTATTGTATCACAATCTAGTAGTTACATTTGAAAATTTTGTTCTAGGACATTTTGTTTGAGCGCAATCCTCAAACTTAGGTCAAAAAAGCCATTTAAGCCTTTTCACAGTGAGATCTATGCGATATGGCCGAGAAATGTAATTTTGATGTTAACTCCCAAACCGCTGCGCAGAAGTCAACCAAACTTCACCCATTAGTGTATTGTATCACAATCTAGTAGTTACATGTGGAAATTTGGTTCTAGGACATTTGATTTGAGCGCAATCCTCAAACTTAGGTCAAAAAAGCCATTTAAGCCTTTTCACAGTGAGATCTATGCGATATGGCCGAGAAATGTAATTTTGATGTTAACTCCCAAACCGCTGCGCAGAAGTCAACCAAACTTCACCCAATAGTGTATTGTATCACATTCTAGTAGTTACATTTTAAAATTTCGTTCAAGGACATTTGGTTTGAGCGCAATTATTAAACTTAGGTCAAAAAAGCCATTTAAGCCTTTTCACAGTGAGATCTATGCGATATGGCCGAGAAATGTAATTTTGATGTTAACTCCCAAACCGCTGCGCAGAAGTAAACCAAACTTCACCCATTAGTGTATTGTATCACAATCTAGTAGTTACATGTGGAAATTTGGTTCTAGGACATTTGATTTGAGCGCAATCCTCAAACTTAGGTCAAAAAAGCCATTTAAGCCTTTTCACAGTGAGATCTATGCGATATGGCCGAGAAATGTAATTTTGATGTTAACTCCCAAACCGCTGCGCAGAAGTCAACCAAACTTCACCCAATAGTGTATTGTATCACATTCTAGTAGTTACATTTGAAAATTTCGTTCTAGGACATTTGGTTTGAGCGCAATTATTAAACTTAGGTCAAAAAAGCCATTTAAGCCTTTTCACAGTGAGATCTATGCGATATGGCCGAGAAATGTAATTTTGATGTTAACTCCCAAACCGCTGCGCAGAAGTAAACCAAACTTCACCCATTAGTGTATTGTATCACAATCTAGTAGTTACATGTAGAAATTTGGTTCTAGGACATTTGATTTTAGCGCAATCCTCAAACTTAGGTCAAAAAAGCCATTTAAGCCTTTTCACAGTGAGATCTATGCGATATGGCCGAGAAATGTAATTTTGATGTTAACTCCCAAACCGCTGCGCAGAAGTCAACCAAACTTCACCCATTAGTGTATTGTATCACAATCTAGTAGTTACATGTGGAAATTTGGTTCTAGGACATTTGATTTGAGCGCAATCCTCAAACTTAGGTCAAAAAAGCCATTTAAGCCTTTTCACAGTGAGATCTATGCGATATGGCCGAGAAATGTAATTTTGATGTTAACTCCCAAACCGCTGCGCAGAAGTCAACCAAACTTCACCCAATAGTGTATTGTATCACATTCTAGTAGTTACATTTTAAAATTTCGTTCAAGGACATTTGGTTTGAGCGCAATTATTAAACTTAGGTCAAAAAAGCCATTTAAGCCTTTTCACAGTGAGATCTATGCGATATGGCCGAGAAATGTAATTTTGATGTTAACTCCCAAACCGCTGCGCAGAAGTAAACCAAACTTCACCCATTAGTGTATTTTATCACAATCTAGTAGTTACAAATGGAAATTTGGTTCTAGGACATTTGATTTGAGCGCAATCCTCAAACGTAGGTCAAAAAAGCCATTTAAGCCTATTCACAGTGAGATCTATGCGATATGGCCGAGAAATGTAATTTTGATGTTAACTCCCAAACCGCTGCGCAGAAGTCAACCAAACTTCACCCAATAGTGTATTGTATCACAATCTAGTAGTTACATTTGAAAATTTTGTTCTAGGACATTTTGTTTGAACGCAATCATCAAACTTAATTAAAAAAGTCATTTAAGCCTTTTCACAGTGAGATCTATGCGATATGGCCGAGAAATGTAATTTTGATGTTAACTCCCAAACCGCTGCGCAGAAGTCAACCAAACTTCACCCAATAGTGTATTGTATCACAATCTAGTAGTTACATTTAAAAATTTTGTTCTAGGACATTTTGTTTGAGCGCAATCCTCAAACTTAATTAAAAAAGTCATTTAAGCCTTTTCACAGTGAGATCTATGCGATATGGCCGAGAAATGTAATTTTGATGTTAACTCCCAAACCGCTGCGCAGAAGTCAACCAAACTTCACCCAATAGTGTATTGTATCACAATCTAGTAGTTACATTTGAAAATTTTGTTCTAGAAAATTTTGTTTGAGCGCAATCATCAAACTTAATTAAAAAAGTCATTTAAGCCTTTTCACAGTGAGATCTATGCGATATGGCCGAGAAATGTAATTTTGATGTTAACTCCCAAACCGCTGCGCAGAAGTCAACCAAACTTCACCCATTAGTGTATTTTATCACAATCTAGTAGTTACATGTGGAAATTTGGTTCTAGGACATTTGATTTGAGCGCAATCCTCAAACTTAGGTCAAAAAAGCCATTTAAGCCTTTTCACAGTGAGATCTATGCGATATGGCCGAGAAATGTAATTTTGATGTTAACTCCCAAACCGCTGCGCAGAAGTCAACCAAACTTCACCCAATAGTGTATTGTATCACAATCTAGTAGTTATATTTAAAAATTTTGTTCTAGGACATTTTGTTTGAACGCAATCATCAAACTTAATTAAAAAAGTCATTTAAGCCTTTTCACAGTGAGATCTATGCGATATGGCCGAGAAATGTAATTTTGATGTTAACTCCCAAACCGCTGCGCAGAAGTCAACCAAACTTCACCCATTAGTGTATTGTATCACAATCTAGTAGTTACATGTGGAAATTTGGTTATAGGACATTTGATTTGAGCGCAATCCTCAAACTTAGATCAAAAAAGCCATTTAAGCCTTTTCACAGTGAGATCTATGCGATATGGCCGAGAAATGTAATTTTGATGTTAACTCCCAAACCGCTGCGCAGAAGTCAACCAAACTTCACCCAATAGTGTATTGTATCACAATCTAGTAGTTACATTTGAAAATTTTGTTCTAGGAAATTTTGTTTGAGCGCAATCATCAAACTTAATTAAAAAAGTCATTTAAGCCTTTTCACAGTGAGATCTATGCGATATGGCCGAGAAATGTAATTTTGATGTTAACTCCCAAACCGCTGCGCAGAAGTCAACCAAACTTCACCCATTAGTGTATTTTATCACAATCTAGTAGTTACATGTGGAAATTTGGTTCTAGGACATTTGATTTGAGCGCAATCCTCAAACTTAGGTCAAAAAAGCCATTTAAGCCTTTTCACAGTGAGATCTATGCGATATGGCCGAGAAATG
Source organism: Corythoichthys intestinalis (assembly GCF_030265065.1). Taxonomy (NCBI): domain Eukaryota; kingdom Metazoa; phylum Chordata; class Actinopteri; order Syngnathiformes; family Syngnathidae; genus Corythoichthys; species Corythoichthys intestinalis. The sequence continues at coordinate 63,367,531 of NC_080399.1, read as the reverse complement.
TAATTTTGATGTTAACTCCCAAACCGCTGCGCAGAAGTCAACCAAACTTCACCCAATAGTGTATTGTATCACATTCTAGTAGTTACATTTGAAAATTTCGTTCTAGGACATTTGGTTTGAGCGCAATTATTAAACTTAGGTCAAAAAAGCCATTTAAGCCTTTTCACAGTGAGATCTATGCGATATGGCCGAGAAATGTAATTTTGATGTTAACTCCCAAACCGCTGCGCAGAAGTAAACCAAACTTCACCCAATAGTGTATTGTATCACATTCTAGTAGTTACATTTGAAAATTTCGTTCTAGGACATTTGGTTTGAGCGCAATCCTCAAACTTAGGTCAAAAAAGCCATTTAAGCCTTTTCACAGTGAGATCTATGCGATATGGCCGAGAAATGTAATTTTGATGTTAACTCCCAAACCGCTGCGCAGAAGTCAACCAAACTTCACCCAATAGTGTATTGTATCACAATCTAGTAGTTACATTTGAAAATTTTGTTCTAGGACATTTTGTTTGAGCGCAATCCTCAAACTTAGGTCAAAAAAGCCATTTAAGCCTTTTCACAGTGAGATCTATGCGATATGGCCGAGAAATGTAATTTTGATGTTAACTCCCAAACCGCTGCGCAGAAGTCAACCAAACTTCACCCAATAGTGTATTGTATCACAATCTAGTAGTTACATTTGAAAATTTTGTTCTAGGACATTTTGTTTGAACGCAATCATCAAACTTAATTAAAAAAGTCATTTAAGCCTTTTCACAGTGAGATCTATGCGATATGGCCGAGAAATGTAATTTTGATGTTAACTCCCAAACCGCTGCGCAGAAGTCAACCAAACTTCACCCAATAGTGTATTGTATCACAATCTAGTAGTTACATTTGAAAATTTTGTTCTAGGAAATTTTGTTTGAGCGCAATCATCAAACTTAATTAAAAAAGTCATTTAAGCCTTTTCACAGTGAGATCTATGCGATATGGCCGAGAAATGTAATTTTGATGTTAACTCCCAAACCGCTGCGCAGAAGTCAACCAAACTTCACCCATTAGTGTATTTTATCACAATCTAGTAGTTACATGTGGAAATTTGGTTCTAGGACATTTGATTTGAGCGCAATCCTCAAACTTAGGTCAAAAAAGCCATTTAAGCCTTTTCACAGTGAGATCTATGCGATATGGCCGAGAAATGTAATTTTGATGTTAACTCCCAAACCGCTGCGCAGAAGTCAACCAAACTTCACCCAATAGTGTATTGTATCACAATCTAGTAGTTACATTTAAAAATTTTGTTCTAGGACATTTTGTTTGAACGCAATCATCAAACTTAATTAAAAAAGTCATTTAAGCCTTTTCACAGTGAGATCTATGCGATATGGCCGAGAAATGTAATTTTGATGTTAACTCCCAAACCGCTGCGCAGAAGTCAACCAAACTTCACCCATTAGTGTATTGTATCACAATCTAGTAGTTACATGTGGAAATTTGGTTATAGGACATTTGATTTGAGCGCAATCCTCAAACTTAGGTCAAAAAAGCCATTTAAGCCTTTTCACAGTGAGATCTATGCGATATGGCCGAGAAATGTAATTTTGATGTTAACTCCCAAACCGCTGCGCAGAAGTCAACCAAACTTCACCCAATAGTGTATTGTATCACAATCTAGTAGTTACATTTGAAAATTTTGTTCTAGGAAATTTTGTTTGAGCGCAATCATCAAACTTAATTAAAAAAGTCATTTAAGCCTTTTCACAGTGAGATCTATGCGATATGGCCGAGAAATGTAATTTTGATGTTAACTCCCAAACCGCTGCGCAGAAGTCAACCAAACTTCACCCATTAGTGTATTTTATCACAATCTAGTAGTTACATGTGGAAATTTGGTTCTAGGACATTTGATTTGAGCGCAATCCTCAAACTTAGGTCAAAAAAGCCATTTAAGCCTTTTCACAGTGAGATCTATGCGATATGGCCGAGAAATGTAATTTTGATGTTCACTCCCAAACCGCTGCGCAGAAGTCAACCAAACTTCACCCAATAGTGTATTGTATCACAATCTAGTAGTTACATTTGAAAATTTTGTTCTAGGAAATTTTGTTTGAGCGCAATCATCAAACTTAATTAAAAAAGTCATTTAAGCCTTTTCACAGTGAGATCTATGCGATATGGCCGAGAAATGTAATTTTGATGTTAACTCCCAAACCGCTGCGCAGAAGTCAACCAAACTTCACCCATTAGTGTATTTTATCACAATCTAGTAGTTACAAATGGAAATTTGGTTCTAGGACATTTGATTTGAGCGCAATCCTCAAACTTAGGTCAAAAAAGCCATTTAAGCCTTTTCACAGTGAGATCTATGCGATATGGCCGAGAAATGTAATTTTGATGTTAACTCCCAAACCGCTGCGCAGAAGTCAACCAAACTTCACCCAATAGTGTATTGTATCACATTCTAGTAGTTACATTTGAAAATTTCGTTCTAGGACATTTGGTTTGAGCGCAATCCTCAAACTTAGGTCAAAAAAGCCATTTAAGCCTTTTCACAGTGAGATCTATGCGATATGGCCGAGAAATGTAATTTTGATGTTAACTCCCAAACCGCTGCGCAGAAGTCAACCAAACTTCACCCATTAGTGTATTTTATCACAATCTAGTAGTTACAAATGGAAATTTGGTTCTAGGACATTTGATTTGAGCGCAATCCTCAAACGTAGGTCAAAAAAGCCATTTAAGCCTATTCACAGTGAGATCTATGCGATATGGCCGAGAAATGTAATTTTGATGTTAACTCCCAAACCGCTGCGCAGAAGTCAACCAAACTTCACCCAATAGTGTATTGTATCACATTCTAGTAGTTACATTTGAAAATTTCGTTCTAGGACATTTGGTTTGAGCGCAATCCTCAAACTTAGGTCAAAAAAGCCTTTTAAGCCTTTTCACAGTGAGATCTATGCGATATGGCCGAGAAATGTAATTTTGATGTTAACTCCCAAACCGCTGCGCAGAAGTCAACCAAACTTCACCCAATAGTGTATTGTATCACAATCTAGTAGTTACATTTGAAAATTTTGTTCTAGGAAATTTTGTTTGAGCGCAATCATCAAACTTAATTAAAAAAGTCATTTAAGCCTTTTCACAGTGAGATCTATGCGATATGGCCGAGAAATGTAATTTTGATGTTAACTCCCAAACCGCTGCGCAGAAGTCAACCAAACTTCACCCATTAGTGTATTTTATCACAATCTAGTAGTTACATGTGGAAATTTGGTTCTAGGACATTTGATTTGAGCGCAATCCTCAAACTTAGGTCAAAAAAGCCATTTAAGCCTTTTCACAGTGAGATCTATGCGATATGGCCGAGAAATGTAATTTTGATGTTAACTCCCAAACCGCTGCGCAGAAGTCAACCAAACTTCACCCAATAGTGTATTGTATCACATTCTAGTAGTTACATTTGAAAATTTCGTTCTAGGACATTTGGTTTGAGCGCAATCCTCAAACTTAGGTCAAAAAAGCCATTTAAGCCTTTTCACAGTGAGATCTATGCGATATGGCCGAGAAATGTAATTTTGATGTTAACTCCCAAACCGCTGCGCAGAAGTCAACCAAACTTCACCCAATAGTGTATTGTATCACAATCTAGTAGTTACATTTGAAAATTTTGTTCTAGGACATTTTGTTTGAACGCAATCATCAAACTTAATTAAAAAAGTCATTTAAGCCTTTTCACAGTGAGATCTATGCGATATGGCCGAGAAATGTAATTTTGATGTTAACTCCCAAACCGCTGCGCAGAAGTCAACCAAACTTCACCCATTAGTGTATTTTATCACAATCTAGTAGTTATATGTGGAAATTTGGTTCTAGGACATTTGATTTGAGCGCAATCCTCAAACTTAGGTCAAAAAAGCCATTTAAGCCTTTTCACAGTGAGATCTATGCGATATGGCCGAGAAATGTAATTTTGATGTTAACTCCCAAACCGCTGCGCAGAAGTCAACCAAACTTCACCCAATAGTGTATTGTATCACAATCTAGTAGTTACATTTAAAAATTTTGTTCTAGGACATTTGGTTTGAACGCAATCATCAAACTTAATTAAAAAAGTCATTTAAGCCTTTTCACAGTGAGATCTATGCGATATGGCCGAGAAATGTAATATTGATGTTAACTCCCAAACCGCTGCGCAGAAGTCAACCAAACTTCACCCAATAGTGTATTGTATCACAATCTAGTAGTTACATTTGAAAATTTTGTTCTAGGAAATTTTGTTTGAGCGCAATCATCAAACTTAATTAAAAAAGTCATTTAAGCCTTTTAACAGTGAGATCTATGCGATATGGCCGAGAAATGTAATTTTGATGTTAACTCCCAAACCGCTGCGCAGAAGTCAACCAAACTTCACCCATTAGTGTATTTTATCACAATCTAGTAGTTACATGTGGAAATTTGGTTCTAGGACATTTGATTTGAGCGCAATCCTCAAACTTAGGTCAAAAAAGCCATTTAAGCCTTTTCACAGTGAGATCTATGCGATATGGCCGAGAAATGTAATTTTGATGTTAACTCCCAAACCGCTGCGCAGAAGTCAACCAAACTTCACCCAATAGTGTATTGTATCACATTCTAGTAGTTACATTTTAAAATTTCGTTCAAGGACATTTGGTTTGAGCGCAATTATTAAACTTAGGTCAAAAAAGCCATTTAAGCCTTTTCACAGTGAGATCTATGCGATATGGCCGAGAAATGTAATTTTGATGTTAACTCCCAAACCGCTGCGCAGAAGTAAACCAAACTTCACCCATTAGTGTATTGTATCACAATCTAGTAGTTACATGTGGAAATTTGGTTCTAGGACATTTGATTTGAGCGCAATCCTCAAACTTAGGTCAAAAAAGCCATTTAAGCCTTTTCACAGTGAGATCTATGCGATATGGCCGAGAAATGTAATTTTGATGTTAACTCCCAAACCGCTGCGCAGAAGTCAACCAAACTTCACCCAATAGTGTATTGTATCACATTCTAGTAGTTACATTTGAAAATTTCGTTCTAGGACATTTGGTTTGAGCGCAATTATTAAACTTAGGTCAAAAAAGCCATTTAAGCCTTTTCACAGTGAGATCTATGCGATATGGCCGAGAAATGTAATTTTGATGTTAACTCCCAAACCGCTGCGCAGAAGTAAACCAAACTTCACCCATTAGTGTATTGTATCACAATCTAGTAGTTACATGTGGAAATTTGGTTCTAGGACATTTGATTTTAGCGCAATCCTCAAACTTAGGTCAAAAAAGCCATTTAAGCCTTTTCACAGTGAGATCTATGCGATATGGCCGAGAAATGTAATTTTGATGTTAACTCCCAAACCGCTGCGCAGAAGTCAACCAAACTTCACCCAATAGTGTATTGTATCACATTCTAGTAGTTACATTTGAAAATTTTGTTCTAGGACATTTTGTTTGAACGCAATCATCAAACTTAATTAAAAAAGTCATTTAAGCCTTTTCACAGTGAGATCTATGCGATATGGCCGAGAAATGTAATTTTGATGTTAACTCCCAAACCGCTGCGCAGAAGTCAACCAAACTTCACCCATTAGTGTATTTTATCACAATCTAGTAGTTACATGTGGAAATTTGGTTCTAGGACATTTGATTTGAGCGCAATCCTCAAACTTAGGTCAAAAAAGCCTTTTAAGCCTTTTCACAGTGAGATCTATGCGATATGGCCGAGAAATGTAATTTTGATGTTAACTCCCAAACCGCTGCGCAGAAGTCAACCAAACTTCACCCAATAGTGTATTGTATCACAATCTAGTAGTTACATTTGAAAATTTTGTTATAGGAAATTTTGTTTGAGCGCAATCATCAAACTTAATTAAAAAAGTCATTTAAGCCTTTTCACAGTGAGATCTATGCGATATGGCCGAGAAATGTAATTTTGATGTTAACTCCCAAACCGCTGCGCAGAAGTCAACCAAACTTCACCCATTAGTGTATTTTATCACAATCTAGTAGTTACATGTGGAAATTTGGTTCTAGGACATTTGATTTGAGCGCAATCCTCAAACTTAGGTCAAAAAAGCCATTTAAGCCTTTTCACAGTGAGATCTATGCGATATGGCCGAGAAATGTAATTTTGATGTTAACTCCCAAACCGCTGCGCAGAAGTCAACCAAACTTCACCCAATAGTGTATTGTATCACATTCTAGTAGTTACATTTGAAAATTTCGTTCTAGGACATTTGGTTTGAGCGCAATCCTCAAACTTAGGTCAAAAAAGCCATTTAAGCCTTTTCACAGTGAGATCTATGCGATATGGCCGAGAAATGTAATTTTGATGTTAACTCCCAAACCGCTGCGCAGAAGTCAACCAAACTTCACCCAATAGTGTATTGTATCACAATCTAGTAGTTACATTTGAAAATTTTGTTCTAGGACATTTTGTTTGAACGCAATCATCAAACTTAATTAAAAAAGTCATTTAAGCCTTTTCACAGTGAGATCTATGCGATATGGCCGAGAAATGTAATTTTGATGTTAATTCCCAAACCGCTGCGCAGAAGTCAACCAAACTTCACCCATTAGTGTATTGTATCACAATCTAGTAGTTACATGTGGAAATTTGGTTCTAGGACATTTGATTTGAGCGCAATCCTCAAACTTAGGTCAAAAAAGCCATTTAAGCCTTTTCACAGTGAGATCTATCCGATATGGCCGAGAAATGTAATTTTGATGTTAACTCCCAAACCGCTGCGCAGAAGTCAACCAAATTTCACCCAATAGTGTATTGTATCACAATCTAGTAGTTACATTTAAAAATTTCGTTCTAGGACATTTGGTTTGAGCGCAATTATTAAACTTAGGTCAAAAAAGCCATTTAAGCCTTTTCACAGTGAGATCTATGCGATATGGCCGAGAAATGTAATTTTGATGTTAACTCCCAAACCGCTGCGCAGAAGTAAACCAAACTTCACCCATTAGTGTATTGTATCACAATCTAGTAGTTACATGTGGAAATTTGGTTCTAGGACATTTGATTTTAGCGCAATCCTCAAACTTAGGTCAAAAAAGCCATTTAAGCCTTTTCACAGTGAGATCTATGCGATATGGCCGAGAAATGTAATTTTGATGTTAACTCCCAAACCGCTGCGCAGAAGTCAACCAAACTTCACCCAATAGTGTATTGTATCACAATCTAGTAGTTACATTTGAAAATTTTGTTTTAGGAAATTTTGTTTGAGCGCAATCATCAAACTTAATTAAAAAAGTCATTTAAGCCTTTTCACAGTGAGATCTATGCGATATGGCCGAGAAATGTAATTTTGATGTTAACTCCCAAACCGCTGCGCAGAAGTCAACCAAACTTCACCCAATAGTGTATTGTATCACAATCTAGTAGTTACATTTGAAAATTTTGTTCTAGGACATTTTGTTTGAACGCAATCATCAAACTTAATTAAAAAAGTCATTTAAGCCTTTTCACAGTGAGATCTATGCGATATGGCCGAGAAATGTAATTTTGATGTTAACTCCCAAACCGCTGCGCAGAAGTCAACCAAACTTCACCCAATAGTGTATTGTATCACAATCTAGTAGTTACATTTAAAAATTTTGTTCTAGGACATTTTGTTTGAGCGCAATCCTCAAACTTAATTAAAAAAGTCATTTAAGCCTTTTCACAGTGAGATCTATGCGATATGGCCGAGAAATGTAATTTTGATGTTAACTCCCAAACCGCTGCGCAGAAGTCAACCAAACTTCACCCAATAGTGTATTGTATCACAATCTAGTAGTTACATTTGAAAATTTTGTTCTAGAAAATTTTGTTTGAGCGCAATCATCAAACTTAATTAAAAAAGTCATTTAAGCCTTTTCACAGTGAGATCTATGCGATATGGCCGAGAAATGTAATTTTGATGTTAACTCCCAAACCGCTGCGCAGAAGTCAACCAAACTTCACCCATTAGTGTATTTTATCACAATCTAGTAGTTACATGTGGAAATTTGGTTCTAGGACATTTGATTTGAGCGCAATCCTCAAACTTAGGTCAAAAAAGCCATTTAAGCCTTTTCACAGTGAGATCTATGCGATATGGCCGAGAAATGTAATTTTGATGTTAACTCCCAAACCGCTGCGCAGAAGTCAACCAAACTTCACCCAATAGTGTATTGTATCACATTCTAGTAGTTACATTTTAAAATTTCGTTCAAGGACATTTGGTTTGAGCGCAATTATTAAACTTAGGTCAAAAAAGCCATTTAAGCCTTTTCACAGTGAGATCTATGCGATATGGCCGAGAAATGTAATTTTGATGTTAACTCCCAAACCGCTGCGCAGAAGTAAACCAAACTTCACCCATTAGTGTATTGTATCACAATCTAGTAGTTACATGTGGAAATTTGGTTCTAGGACATTTGATTTGAGCGCAATCCTCAAACTTAGGTCAAAAAAGCCATTTAAGCCTTTTCACAGTGAGATCTATGCGATATGGCCGAGAAATGTAATTTTGATGTTAACTCCCAAACCGCTGCGCAGAAGTCAACCAAACTTCACCCAATAGTGTATTGTATCACATTCTAGTAGTTACATTTGAAAATTTCGTTCTAGGACATTTGGTTTGAGCGCAATTATTAAACTTAGGTCAAAAAAGCCATTTAAGCCTTTTCACAGTGAGATCTATGCGATATGGCCGAGAAATGTAATTTTGATGTTAACTCCCAAACCGCTGCGCAGAAGTAAACCAAACTTCACCCATTAGTGTATTGTATCACAATCTAGTAGTTACATGTGGAAATTTGGTTCTAGGACATTTGATTTTAGCGCAATCCTCAAACTTAGGTCAAAAAAGCCATTTAAGCCTTTTCACAGTGAGATCTATGCGATATGGCCGAGAAATGTAATTTTGATGTTAACTCCCAAACCGCTGCGCAGAAGTCAACCAAACTTCACCCAATAGTGTATTGTATCACAATCTAGTAGTTACATTTGAAAATTTTGTTCTAGGAAATTTTGTTTGAGCGCAATCATCAAACTTAATTAAAAAAGTCATTTAAGCCTTTTCACAGTGAGATCTATGCGATATGGCCGAGAAATGTAATTTTGATGTTAACTCCCAAACCGCTGCGCAAAAGTCAACCAAACTTCACCCATTAGTGTATTGTATCACAATCTAGTAGTTACATGTGGAAATTTGGTTCTAGGACATTTGATTTGAGCGCAATCCTCAAACTTAGGTCAAAAAAGCCATTTAAGCCTTTTCACAGTGAGATCTATGCGATATGGCCGAGAAATGTAATTTTGATGTTAACTCCCAAACCGCTGCGCAGAAATAAAACCAAACTTCACCCAATAGTGTATTGTATCACATTCTAGTAGTTACATTTTAAAATTTCGTTCTAGGACATTTGGTTTGAGCGCAATTATTAAACTTAGGTCAAAAAAGCCTTTTAAGCCTTTTCACAGTGAGATCTATGCGATATGGCCGAGAAATGTAATTTTGATGTTAACTCCCAAACCGCTGCGCAGAAGTCAACCAAACTTCACCCAATAGTGTATTGTATCACAATCTAGTAGTTACATTTGAAAATTTTGTTCTAGGACATTTTGTTTGAATGCAATCATCAAACTTAATTAAAAAAGTCATTTAAGCCTTTTCACACTTCTATGCGATATGGCCGAGAAATGTAATTTTGATGTTAACTCCCAAACCGCTGCGCAGAAGTCAACCAAACTTCACCCAATAGTGTATTGTATCACAATCTAGTAGTTACATTTGAAAATTTTGTTTTAGGAAATTTTGTTTGAGCGCAATCATCAAACTTAGGTCAAAAAAGCCATTTAAGCCTTTTCACAGTGAGATCTATGCGATATGGCCGAGAAATGTAATTTTGATGTTAACTCCCAAACCGCTGCGCAGAAGTCAACCAAACTTCACCCATTAGTGTATTTTATCACAATCTAGTAGTTACATGTGGAAATTTGGTTCTAGGACATTTGATTTGAGCGCAATCCTCAAACTTAGGTCAAAAAAGCCATTTAAGCCTTTTCACAGTGAGATCTATGCGATATGGCCGAGAAATGTAATTTTGATGTTAACTCCCAAACCGCTGCGCAGAAGTCAACCAAACTTCACCCAATAGTGTATTGTATCACAATCTAGTAGTTACATTTAAAAATTTTGTTCTAGGACATTTGGTTTGAACGCAATCATCAAACTTAATTAAAAAAGTCATTTAAGCCTTTTCACAGTGAGATCTATGCGATATGGCCGAGAAATGGAATATTGATGTTAACTCCCAAACCGCTGCGCAGAAGTCAACCAAACTTCACCCAATAGTGTATTGTATCACAATCTAGTAGTTACATTTGAAAATTTTGTTCTAGGAAATTTTGTTTGAGCGCAATCATCAAACTTAATTAAAAAAGTCATTTAAGCCTTTTAACAGTGAGATCTATGCGATATGGCCGAGAAATGTAATTTTGATGTTAACTCCCAAACCGCTGCGCAGAAGTCAACCAAACTTCACCCATTAGTGTATTTTATCACAATCTAGTAGTTACATGTGGAAATTTGGTTCTAGGACATTTGATTTGAGCGCAATCCTCAAACTTAGGTCAAAAAAGCCATTTAAGCCTTTTCACAGTGAGATCTATGCGATATGGCCGAGAAATGTAATTTTGATGTTAACTCCCAAACCGCTGCGCAGAAGTCAACCAAACTTCACCCAATAGTGTATTGTATCACATTCTAGTAGTTACATTTTAAAATTTCGTTCAAGGACATTTGGTTTGAGCGCAATTATTAAACTTAGGTCAAAAAAGCCATTTAAGCCTTTTCACAGTGAGATCTATGCGATATGGCCGAGAAATGTAATTTTGATGTTAACTCCCAAACCGCTGCGCAGAAGTAAACCAAACTTCACCCATTAGTGTATTGTATCACAATCTAGTAGTTACATGTGGAAATTTGGTTCTAGGACATTTGATTTGAGCGCAATCCTCAAACTTAGGTCAAAAAAGCCATTTAAGCCTTTTCACAGTGAGATCTATGCGATATGGCCGAGAAATGTAATTTTGATGTTAACTCCCAAACCGCTGCGCAGAAGTCAACCAAACTTCACCCAATAGTGTATTGTATCACATTCTAGTAGTTACATTTGAAAATTTCGTTCTAGGACATTTGGTTTGAGCGCAATTATTAAACTTAGGTCAAAAAAGCCATTTAAGCCTTTTCACAGTGAGATCTATGCGATATGGCCGAGAAATGTAATTTTGATGTTAACTCCCAAACCGCTGCGCAGAAGTAAACCAAACTTCACCCATTAGTGTATTGTATCACAATCTAGTAGTTACATGTGGAAATTTGGTTCTAGGACATTTGATTTGAGCGCAATCCTCAAACTTAGGTCAAAAAAGCCATTTAAGCCTTTTCACAGTGAGATCTATGCGATATGGCCGAGAAATGTAATTTTGATGTTAACTCCCAAACCGCTGCGCAGAAGTAAACCAAACTTCACCCATTAGTGTATTGTATCACAATCTAGTAGTTACATGTGGAAATTTGGTTCTAGGACATTTGATTTTAGCGCAATCCTCAAACTTAGGTCAAAAAAGCCATTTAAGCCTTTTCACAGTGAGATCTATGCGATATGGCCGAGAAATGTAATTTTGATGTTAACTCCCAAACCGCTGCGCAGAAGTCAACCAAACTTCACCCAATAGTGTATTGTATCACAATCTAGTAGTTACATTTGAAAATTTTGTTCTAGGAAATTTTGTTTGAGCGCAATCATCAAACTTAATTAAAAAAGTCATTTAAGCCTTTTCACAGTGAGATCTATGCGATATGGCCGAGAAATGTAATTTTGATGTTAACTCCCAAACCGCTGCGCAAAAGTCAACCAAACTTCACCCATTAGTGTATTGTATCACAATCTAGTAGTTACATGTGGAAATTTGGTTCTAGGACATTTGATTTGAGCGCAATCCTCAAACTTAGGTCAAAAAAGCCATTTAAGCCTTTTCACAGTGAGATCTATGCGATATGGCCGAGAAATGTAATTTTGATGTTAACTCCCAAACCGCTGCGCAGAAATAAAACCAAACTTCACCCAATAGTGTATTGTATCACATTCTAGTAGTTACATTTTAAAATTTCGTTCTAGGACATTTGGTTTGAGCGCAATTATTAAACTTAGGTCAAAAAAGCCTTTTAAGCCTTTTCACAGTGAGATCTATGCGATATGGCCGAGAAATGTAATTTTGATGTTAACTCCCAAACCGCTGCGCAGAAGTCAACCAAACTTCACCCAATAGTGTATTGTATCACAATCTAGTAGTTACATTTGAAAATTTTGTTCTAGGACATTTTGTTTGAATGCAATCATCAAACTTAATTAAAAAAGTCATTTAAGCCTTTTCACACTTCTATGCGATATGGCCGAGAAATGTAATTTTGATGTTAACTCCCAAACCGCTGCGCAGAAGTCAACCAAACTTCACCCAATAGTGTATTGTATCACATTCTAGTAGTTACATTTTAAAATTTCGTTCAAGGACATTTGGTTTGAGCGCAATTATTAAACTTAGGTCAAAAAAGCCATTTAAGCCTTTTCACAGTGAGATCTATGCGATATGGCCGAGAAATGTAATTTTGATGTTAACTCCCAAACCGCTGCGCAGAAGTAAACCAAACTTCACCCATTAGTGTATTGTATCACAATCTAGTAGTTACATGTGGAAATTTGGTTCTAGGACATTTGATTTCAGCGCAATCCTCAAACTTAGGTCAAAAAAGCCATTTAAGCCTTTTCACAGTGAGATCTATCCGATATGGCCGAGAAATGTAATTTTGATGTTAACTCCCAAACCGCTGCGCAGAAGTCAACCAAATTTCACCCAATAGTGTATTGTATCACATTCTAGTAGTTACATTTGAAAATTTCGTTCTAGGACATTTGGTTTGAGCGCAATTATTAAACTTAGGTCAAAAAAGCCATTTAAGCCTTTTCACAGTGAGATCTATGCGATATGGCCGAGAAATGTAATTTTGATGTTAACTCCCAAACCGCTGCGCAGAAGTAAACCAAACTTCACCCATTAGTGTATTGTATCACAATCTAGTAGTTACATGTGGAAATTTGGTTCTAGGACATTTGATTTTAGCGCAATCCTCAAACTTAGGTCAAAAAAGCCATTTAAGCCTTTTCACAGTGAGATCTATGCGATATGGCCGAGAAATGTAATTTTGATGTTAACTCCCAAACCGCTGCGCAGAAGTCAACCAAACTTCACCCAATAGTGTATTGTATCACAATCTAGTAGTTACATTTGAAAATTTTGTTTTAGGAAATTTTGTTTGAGCGCAATCATCAAACTTAATTAAAAAAGTCATTTAAGCCTTTTCACAGTGAGATCTATGCGATATGGCCGAGAAATGTAATTTTGATGTTAACTCCCAAACCGCTGCGCAGAAGTCAACCAAACTTCACCCAATAGTGTATTGTATCACAATCTAGTAGTTACATTTGAAAATTTTGTTCTAGGACATTTTGTTTGAACGCAATCATCAAACTTAATTAAAAAAGTCATTTAAGCCTTTTCACAGTGAGATCTATGCGATATGGCCGAGAAATGTAATTTTGATGTTAACTCCCAAACCGCTGCGCAGAAGTCAACCAAACTTCACCCAATAGTGTATTGTATCACAATCTAGTAGTTACATTTAAAAATTTTGTTCTAGGACATTTTGTTTGAGCGCAATCCTCAAACTTAATTAAAAAAGTCATTTAAGCCTTTTCACAGTGAGATCTATGCGATATGGCCGAGAAATGTAATTTTGATGTTAACTCCCAAACCGCTGCGCAGAAGTCAACCAAACTTCACCCATTAGTGTATTTTATCACAATCTAGTAGTTACATGTGGAAATTTGGTTCTAGGACATTTGATTTGAGCGCAATCCTCAAACTTAGGTCAAAAAAGCCATTTAAGCCTTTTCACAGTGAGATCTATGCGATATGGCCGAGAAATGTAATTTTGATGTTAACTCCCAAACCGCTGCGCAGAAGTCAACCAAACTTCACCCAATAGTGTATTGTATCACAATCTAGTAGTTACATTTAAAAATTTTGTTCTAGGACATTTTGTTTGAACGCAATCATCAAACTTAATTAAAAAAGTCATTTAAGCCTTTTCACAGTGAGATCTATGCGATATGGCCGAGAAATGTAATTTTGATGTTAACTCCCAAACCGCTGCGCAGAAGTCAACCAAACTTCACCCATTAGTGTATTGTATCACAATCTAGTAGTTACATGTGGAAATTTGGTTATAGGACATTTGATTTGAGCGCAATCCTCAAACTTAGATCAAAAAAGCCATTTAAGCCTTTTCACAGTGAGATCTATGCGATATGGCCGAGAAATGTAATTTTGATGTTAACTCCCAAACCGCTGCGCAGAAGTCAACCAAACTTCACCCAATAGTGTATTGTATCACAATCTAGTAGTTACATTTGAAAATTTTGTTCTAGGAAATTTTGTTTGAGCGAGATCATCAAACTTAATTAAAAAAGTCATTTAAGCCTTTTCACAGTGAGATCTATGCGATATGGCCGAGAAATGTAATTTTGATGTTAACTCCCAAACCGCTGCGCAGAAGTCAACCAAACTTCACCCAATAGTGTATTGTATCACAATCTAGTAGTTACATTTGAAAATTTTGTTATAGGACATTTTGTTTGAGCGCAATCCTCAAACTTAGGTCAAAAAAGCCATTTAAGCCTTTTCACAGTGAGATCTATGCGATATGGCCGAGAAATGTAATTTTGATGTTAACTCCCAAACCGCTGCGCAGAAGTCAACCAAACTTCACCCAATAGTGTATTGTATCACAATCTAGTAGTTACATTTAAAAATTTTGTTCTAGGACATTTTGTTTGAACGCAATCCTCAAACTTAATTAAAAAAGTCATTTAAGCCTTTTCACAGTGAGATCTATGCGATATGGCCGAGAAATGTAATTTTGATGTTAACTCCCAAACCGCTGCGCAGAAGTCAACCAAACTTCACCCAATAGTGTATTGTATCACAATCTAGTAGTTACATTTGAAAATTTTGTTTTAGGAAATTTTGTTTGAGCGCAATCATCAAACTTAATTAAAAAAGTCATTTAAGCCTTTTCACAGTGAGATCTATGCGATATGGCCGAGAAATGTAATTTTGATGTTAACTCCCAAACCGCTGCGCAGAAGTCAACCAAACTTCACCCATTAGTGTATTTTATCACAATCTAGTAGTTACATGTGGAAATTTGGTTCTAGGACATTTGATTTGAGCGCAATCCTCAAACTTAGGTCAAAAAAGCCATTTAAGCCTTTTCACAGTGAGATCTATGCGATATGGCCGAGAAATGTAATTTTGATGTTAACTCCCAAACCGCTGCGCAGAAGTCAACCAAACTTCACCCAATAGTGTATTGTATCACAATCTAGTAGTTACATTTAAAAATTTTGTTCTAGGACATTTTGTTTGAACGCAATCATCAAACTTAATTAAAAAAGTCATTTAAGCCTTTTCACAGTGAGATCTATGCGATATGGCCGAGAAATGTAATTTTGATGTTAACTCCCAAACCGCTGCGCAGAAGTCAACCAAACTTCACCCATTAGTGTATTGTATCACAATCTAGTAGTTACATGTGGAAATTTGGTTATAGGACATTTGATTTGAGCGCAATCCTCAAACTTAGGTCAAAAAAGCCATTTAAGCCTTTTCACAGTGAGATCTATGCGATATGGCCGAGAAATGTAATTTTGATGTTAACTCCCAAACCGCTGCGCAGAAGTCAACCAAACTTCACCCAATAGTGTATTGTATCACAATCTAGTAGTTACATTTGAAAATTTTGTTCTAGGAAATTTTGTTTGAGCGCAATCATCAAACTTAATTAAAAAAGTCATTTAAGCCTTTTCACAGTGAGATCTATGCGATATGGCCGAGAAATGTAATTTTGATGTTAACTCCCAAACCGCTGCGCAGAAGTCAACCAAACTTCACCCATTAGGGTATTTTATCACAATCTAGTAGTTACATGTGGAAATTTGGTTCTAGGACATTTGATTTGAGCGCAATCCTCAAACTTAGGTCAAAAAAGCCATTTAAGCCTTTTCACAGTGAGATCTATGCGATATGGCCGAGAAATGTAATTTTGATGTTAACTCCCAAACCGCTGCGCAGAAGTCAACCAAACTTCACCCAATAGTGTATTGTATCACAATCTAGTAGTTACATTTGAAAATTTTGTTCTAGGACATTTTGTTTGAGCGCAATCCTCAAACTTAGGTCAAAAAAGCCATTTAAGCCTTTTCACAGTGAGATCTATGCGATATGGCCGAGAAATGTAATTTTGATGTTCACTCCCAAACCGCTGCGCAGAAGTCAACCAAACTTCACCCAATAGTGTATTGTATCACAATCTAGTAGTTACATTTGAAAATTTTGTTCTAGGACATTTTGTTTGAACGCAATCATCAAACTTAATTAAAAAAGTCATTTAAGCCTTTTCACAGTGAGATCTATGCGATATGGCCGAGAAATGTAATTTTGATGTTAACTCCCACACCGCTGCGCAGAAGTCAACCAAACTTCACCCAATAGTGTATTGTATCACAATCTAGTAGTTACATTTGAAAATTTTGTTTTAGGAAATTTTGTTTGAGCGCAATCATCAAACTTAATTAAAAAAGTCATTTAAGCCTTTTCACAGTGAGATCTATGCGATATGGCCGAGAAATGTAATTTTGATGTTAACTCCCAAACCGCTGCGCAGAAGTCAACCAAACTTCACCCATTAGTGTATTTTATCACAATCTAGTAGTTACATGTGGAAATTTGGTTCTAGGACATTTGATTTGAGCGCAATCCTCAAACTTAGGTCAAAAAAGCCATTTAAGCCTTTTCACAGTGAGATCTATGCGATATGGCCGAGAAATGTAATTTTGATGTTAACTCCCAAACCGCTGCGCAGAAGTCAACCAAACTTCACCCAATAGTGTATTGTATCACAATCTAGTAGTTACATTTGAAAATTTTGTTCTAGGACATTTTGTTTGAGCGCAATCCTCAAACTTAGGTCAAAAAAGCCATTTAAGCCTTTTCACAGTGAGATCTATGCGATATGGCCGAGAAATGTAATTTTGATGTTCACTCCCAAACCGCTGCGCAGAAGTCAACCAAACTTCACCCAATAGTGTATTGTATCACAATCTAGTAGTTACATTTGAAAATTTTGTTCTAGGACATTTTGTTTGAACGCAATCATCAAACTTAATTAAAAAAGTCATTTAAGCCTTTTCACAGTGAGATCTATGCGATATGGCCGAGAAATGTAATTTTGATGTTAACTCCCACACCGCTGCGCAGAAGTCAACCAAACTTCACCCAATAGTGTATTGTATCACAATCTAGTAGTTACATTTGAAAATTTTGTTTTAGGAAATTTTGTTTGAGCGCAATCATCAAACTTAATTAAAAAAGTCATTTAAGCCTTTTCACAGTGAGATCTATGCGATATGGCCGAGAAATGTAATTTTGATGTTAACTCCCAAACCGCTGCGCAGAAGTCAACCAAACTTCACCCATTAGTGTATTTTATCACAATCTAGTAGTTACATGTGGAAATTTGGTTCTAGGACATTTGATTTGAGCGCAATCCTCAAACTTAGGTCAAAAAAGCCATTTAAGCCTTTTCACAGTGAGATCTATGCGATATGGCCGAGAAATGTAATTTTGATGTTAACTCCCAAACCGCTGCGCAGAAGTCAACCAAACTTCACCCAATAGTGTATTGTATCACAATCTAGTAGTTACATTTAAAAATTTTGTTCTAGGACATTTTGTTTGAACGCAATCATCAAACTTAATTAAAAAAGTCATTTAAGCCTTTTCACAGTGAGATCTATGCGATATGGCCGAGAAATGTAATTTTGATGTTAACTCCCAAACCGCTGCGCAGAAGTCAACCAAACTTCACCCATTAGTGTGTTGTATCACAATCTAGTAGTTACATGTGGAAATTTGGTTATAGGACATTTGATTTGAGCGCAATCCTCAAACTTAGGTCAAAAAAGCCATTTAAGCCTTTTCACAGTGAGATCTATGCGATATGGCCGAGAAATGTAATTTTGATGTTAACTCCCAAACCGCTGCGCAGAAGTTAACCAAACTTCACCCAATAGTGTATTGTATCACAATCTAGTAGTTACATTTGAAAATTTTGTTCTAGGAAATTTTGTTTGAGCGCAATCATCAAACTTAATTAAAAAAGTCATTTAAGCCTTTTCACAGTGAGATCTATGCGATATGGCCGAGAAATGTAATTTTGATGTTAACTCCCAAACCGCTGCGCAGAAGTCAACCAAACTTCACCCATTAGTGTATTTTATCACAATCTAGTATTTACATGTGGAAATTTGGTTCTAGGACATTTGATTTGAGCGCAATCCTCAAACTTAGGTCAAAAAAGCCATTTAAGCCTTTTCACAGTGAGATCTATGCGATATGGCCGAGAAATGTAATTTTGATGTTCACTCCCAAACCGCTGCGCAGAAGTCAACCAAACTTCACCCAATAGTGTATTGTATCACAATCTAGTAGTTACATTTGAAAATTTTGTTCTAGGAAATTTTGTTTGAGCGCAATCATCAAACTTAATTAAAAAAGTCATTTAAGCCTTTTCACAGTGAGATCTATGCGATATGGCCGAGAAATGTAATTTTGATGTTAACTCCCAAACCGCTGCGCAGAAGTCAACCAAACTTCACCCATTAGTGTATTTTATCACAATCTAGTAGTTACAAATGGAAATTTGGTTCTAGGACATTTGATTTGAGCGCAATCCTCAAACTTAGGTCAAAAAAGCCATTTAAGCCTTTTCACAGTGAGATCTATGCGATATGGCCGAGAAATGTAATTTTGATGTTAACTCCCAAACCGCTGCGCAGAAGTCAACCAAACTTCACCCAATAGTGTATTGTATCACATTCTAGTAGTTACATTTGAAAATTTCGTTCTAGGACATTTGGTTTGAGCGCAATCCTCAAACTTAGGTCAAAAAAGCCATTTAAGCCTTTTCACAGTGAGATCTATGCGATATGGCCGAGAAATGTAATTTTGATGTTAACTCCCAAACCGCTGCGCAGAAGTCAACCAAACTTCACCCAATAGTGTATTGTATCACAATCTAGTAGTTACATTTGAAAATTTTGTTCTAGGAAATTTTGTTTGAGCGCAATCATCAAACTTAGGTCAAAAAAGCCATTTAAGCCTTTTCACAGTGAGATCTATGCGATATGGCCGAGAAATGTAATTTTGATGTTAACTCCCAAACCGCTGCGCAGAAGTCAACCAAACTTCACCCAATAGTGTATTGTATCACAATCTAGTAGTTACATTTAAAAATTTTGTTCTAGGACATTTTGTTTGAACGCAATCATCAAACTTAATTAAAAAAGTCATTTAAGCCTTTTCACAGTGAGATCTATGCGATATGGCCGAGAAATGTAATTTTGATGTTAACTCCCAAACCGCTGCGCAGAAGTCAACCAAACTTCACCCATTAGTGTATTGTATCACAATCTAGTAGTTACATGTGGAAATTTGGTTATAGGACATTTGATTTGAGCGCAATCCTCAAACTTAGGTCAAAAAAGCCATTTAAGCCTTTTCACAGTGAGATCTATGCGATATGGCCGAGAAATGTAATTTTGATGTTAACTCCCAAACCGCTGCGCAGAAGTCAACCAAACTTCACCCAATAGTGTATTGTATCACATTCTAGTAGTTACATTTGAAAATTTCGTTCTAGGACATTTGGTTTGAGCGCAATCATTAAACTTAATTAAAAAAGTCATTTAAGCCTTTTCACAGTGAGATCTATGCGATATGGCCGAGAAATGTAATTTTGATGTTAACTCCCAAACCGCTATGCAAGAAGGCAACCAAACTTCACCCATTAGTGTATTGTATCACAATCTAGTAGTTACATGTGGAAATTTGGTTATTGGACATTTGATTTGAGCGCAATCCTCAAACTTAGGTCAAAAAAGCCATTTAAGCCTTTTCACAGTGAGATCTATGCGATATGGCCGAGAAATGTAATTTTGATGTTAACTCCCAAACCGCTGCGCAGAAATCAACCAAACTTCACCCATTAGTGTATTGTATCACAATCTAGTAGTTACATGTGGAAATTTGGTTCTAGGACATTTGATTTGAGCGCAATCCTCAAACTTAGGTCAAAAAAGCCATTTAAGCCTTTTCACAGTGAGATCTATGCGATATGGCCGAGAAATGTAATTTTGATGTTAACTCCCAAACCGCTGCGCAGAAGTCAACCAAACTTCACCCAATAGTGTATTGTATCACATTCTAGTAGTTACATTTGAAAATTTCGTTCTAGGACATTTGGTTTGAGCGCAATCCTCAAACTTAGGTCAAAAAAGCCATTTAAGCCTTTTCACAGTGAGATCTATGCGATATGGCCGAGAAATGTAATTTTGATGTTAACTCCCAAACCGCTGCGCAGAAGTCAACTAAACTTCACCCAATAGTGTATTGTATCACAATCTAGTAGTTACATTTGAAAATTTTGTTCTAGGACATTTTGTTTGAACGCAATCATCAAACTTAATTAAAAAAGTCATTTAAGCCTTTTCACAGTGAGATCTATGCGATATGGCCGAGAAATGTAATTTTGATGTTAACTCCCAAACCGCTGCGCAGAAGTCAACCAAACTTCACCCAATAGTGTATTGTATCACAATCTAGTAGTTACATTTGAAAATTTTGTTCTAGGACATTTTGTTTGAGCGCAATCCTCAAACTTAGGTCAAAAAAGCCATTTAAGCCTTTTCACAGTGAGATCTATGCGATATGGCCGAGAAATGTAATTTTGATGTTCACTCCCAAACCGCTGCGCAGAAGTCAACCAAACTTCACCCAATAGTGTATTGTATCACAATCTAGTAGTTACATTTGAAAATTTTGTTCTAGGAAATTTTGTTTGAGCGCAATCATCAAACTTAATTAAAAAAGTCATTTAAGCCTTTTCACAGTGAGATCTATGCGATATGGCCGAGAAATGTAATTTTGATGTTAACTCCCAAACCGCTGCGCAGAAGTCAACCAAACTTCACCCATTAGTGTATTTTATCACAATCTAGTAGTTACAAATGGAAATTTGGTTCTAGGACATTTGATTTGAGCGCAATCCTCAAACTTAGGTCAAAAAAGCCATTTAAGCCTTTTCACAGTGAGATCTATGCGATATGGCCGAGAAATGTAATTTTGATGTTAACTCCCAAACCGCTGCGCAGAAGTCAACCAAACTTCACCCAATAGTGTATTGTATCACATTCTAGTAGTTACATTTGAAAATTTCGTTCTAGGACATTTGGTTTGAGCGCAATCCTCAAACTTAGGTCAAAAAAGCCATTTAAGCCTTTTCACAGTGAGATCTATGCGATATGGCCGAGAAATGTAATTTTGATAACTCCAAACCGCTGCGCAGAAGTCAACCAAACTTCACCCAATAGTGTATTGTATCACAATCTAGTAGTTACATTTGAAAATTTTGTTCTAGGACATTTTGTTTGAACGCAATCATCAAACTTAATTAAAAAAGTCATTTAAGCCTTTTCACAGTGAGATCTATGCGATATGGCCGAGAAATGTAATTTTGATGTTAACTCCCAAACCGCTGCGCAGAAGTCAACCAAACTTCACCCATTAGTGTATTTTATCACAATCTAGTAGTTACATGTGGAAATTTGGTTCTAGGACATTTGATTTGAGCGCAATCCTCAAACTTAGGTCAAAAAAGCCATTTAAGCCTTTTCACAGTGAGATCTATGCGATATGGCCGAGAAATGTAATTTTGATGTTAACTCCCAAACCGCTGCGCAGAAGTCAACCAAACTTCACCCAATAGTGTATTGTATCACATTCTAGTAGTTACATTTGAAAATTTCGTTCTAGGACATTTGGTTTGAGCGCAATCATTAAACTTAATTAAAAAAGTCATTTAAGCCTTTTCACAGTGAGATCTATGCGATATGGCCGAGAAATGTAATTTTGATGTTAACTCCCAAACCGCTATGCAAGAAGGCAACCAAACTTCACCCATTAGTGTATTGTATCACAATCTAGTAGTTACATGTGGAAATTTGGTTATTGGACATTTGATTTGAGCGCAATCCTCAAACTTAGGTCAAAAAAGCCATTTAAGCCTTTTCACAGTGAGATCTATGCGATATGGCCGAGAAATGTAATTTTGATGTTAACTCCCAAACCGCTGCGCAGAAGTCAACCAAACTTCACCCATTAGTGTATTGTATCACAATCTAGTAGTTACATGTGGAAATTTGGTTCTAGGACATTTGATTTGAGCGCAATCCTCAAACTTAGGTCAAAAAAGCCATTTAAGCCTTTTCACAGTGAGATCTATGCGATATGGCCGAGAAATGTAATTTTGATGTTAACTCCCAAACCGCTGCGCAGAAGTCAACCAAACTTCACCCAATAGTGTATTGTATCACATTCTAGTAGTTACATTTGAAAATTTCGTTCTAGGACATTTGGTTTGAGCGCAATCCTCAAACTTAGGTCAAAAAAGCCATTTAAGCCTTTTCACAGTGAGATCTATGCGATATGGCCGAGAAATGTAATTTTGATGTTAACTCCCAAACCGCTGCGCAGAAGTCAACTAAACTTCACCCAATAGTGTATTGTATCACAATCTAGTAGTTACATTTGAAAATTTTGTTCTAGGACATTTTGTTTGAACGCAATCATCAAACTTAATTAAAAAAGTCATTTAAGCCTTTTCACAGTGAGATCTATGCGATATGGCCGAGAAATGTAATTTTGATGTTAACTCCCAAACCGCTGCGCAGAAGTCAACCAAACTTCACCCAATAGTGTATTGTATCACAATCTAGTAGTTACATTTGAAAATTTTGTTCTAGGACATTTTGTTTGAGCGCAATCCTCAAACTTAGGTCAAAAAAGCCATTTAAGCCTTTTCACAGTGAGATCTATGCGATATGGCCGAGAAATGTAATTTTGATGTTAACTCCCAAACCGCTGCGCAGAAGTCAACCAAACTTCACCCAATAGTGTATTGTATCACAATCTAGTAGTTACATTTGAAAATTTTGTTCTAGGACATTTTGTTTGAACGCAATCATCAAACTTAATTAAAAAAGTCATTTAAGCCTTTTCACAGTGAGATCTATGCGATATGGCCGAGAAATGTAATTTTGATGTTAACTCCCAAACCGCTGCGCAGAAGTCAACCAAACTTCACCCAATAGTGTATTGTATCACAATCTAGTAGTTACATTTGAAAATTTTGTTCTAGGACATTTTGTTTGAACGCAATCATCAAACTTAATTAAAAAAGTCATTTAAGCCTTTTCACAGTGAGATCTATGCGATATGGCCGAGAAATGTAATTGTGATGTTAACTCCCAAACCGCTGCGCAGAAGTAAACCAAACTTCACCCAATAGTGTATTGTATCACAATCTAGTAGTTACATTTGAAAATTTTGTTCTAGGACATTTTGTTTGAGCGCAATCCTCAAACTTAGGTCAAAAAAGCCATTTAAGCCTTTTCACAGTGAGATCTATGCGATATGGCCGAGAAATGTAATTTTGATGTTAACTCCCAAACCGCTGCGCAGAAGTCAACCAAACTTCACCCAATAGTGTATTGTATCACAATCTAGTAGTTACATTTGAAAATTTTGTTCTAGGACATTTTGTTTGAACGCAATCATCAAACTTAATTAAAAAAGTCATTTAAGCCTTTTCACAGTGAGATCTATGCGATATGGCCGAGAAATGTAATTTTGATGTTAACTCCCAAACCGCTGCGCAGAAGTCAACCAAACTTCACCCAATAGTGTATTGTATCACAATCTAGTAGTTACATTTGAAAATTTTGTTCTAGGAAATTTTGTTTGAGCGCAATCATCAAACTTAATTAAAAAAGTCATTTAAGCCTTTTCACAGTGAGATCTATGCGATATGGCCGAGAAATGTAATTTTGATGTTAACTCCCAAACCGCTGCGCAGAAGTCAACCAAACTTCACCCATTAGTGTATTTTATCACAATCTAGTAGTTACATGTGGAAATTTGGTTCTAGGACATTTGATTTGAGCGCAATCCTCAAACTTAGGTCAAAAAAGCCATTTAAGCCTTTTCACAGTGAGATCTATGCGATATGGCCGAGAAATGTAATTTTGATGTTAACTCCCAAACCGCTGCGCAGAAGTCAACCAAACTTCACCCAATAGTGTATTGTATCACAATCTAGTAGTTACATTTAAAAATTTTGTTCTAGGACATTTTGTTTGAACGCAATCATCAAACTTAATTAAAAAAGTCATTTAAGCCTTTTCACAGTGAGATCTATGCGATATGGCCGAGAAATGTAATTTTGATGTTAACTCCCAAACCGCTGCGCAGAAGTCAACCAAACTTCACCCATTAGTGTATTGTATCACAATCTAGTAGTTACATGTGGAAATTTGGTTATAGGACATTTGATTTGAGCGCAATTCTCAAACTTAGGTCAAAAAAGCCATTTAAGCCTTTTCACAGTGAGATCTATGCGATATGGCCGAGAAATGTAATATTGATGTTAACTCCCAAACCGCTGCGCAGAAGTCAACCAAACTTCACCCAATAGTGTATTGTATCACAATCTAGTAGTTACATTTGAAAATTTTGTTCTAGGAAATTTTGTTTGAGCGCAATCATCAAACTTAATTAAAAAAGTCATTTAAGCCTTTTCACAGTGAGATCTATGCGATATGGCCGAGAAATGTAATTTTGATGTTAACTCCCAAACCGCTGCGCAGAAGTCAACCAAACTTCACCCATTAGTGTATTTTATCACAATCTAGTAGTTACATGTGGAAATTTGGTTCTAGGACATTTGATTTGAGCGCAATCCTCAAACTTAGGTCAAAAAAGCCATTTAAGCCTTTTCACAGTGAGATCTATGCGATATGGCCGAGAAATGTAATTTTGATGTTAACTCCCAAACCGCTGCGCAGAAGTCAACCAAACTTCACCCAATAGTGTATTGTATCACAATCTAGTAGTTACATTTAAAAATTTTGTTCTAGGACATTTTGTTTGAACGCAATCATCAAACTTAATTAAAAAAGTCATTTAAGCCTTTTCACAGTGAGATCTATGCGATATGGCCGAGAAATGTAATTTTGATGTTAACTCCCAAACCGCTGCGCAGAAGTCAACCAAACTTCACCCATTAGTGTATTGTATCACAATCTAGTAGTTACATGTGGAAATTTGGTTATAGGACATTTGATTTGAGCGCAATCCTCAAACTTAGGTCAAAAAAGCCATTTAAGCCTTTTCACAGTGAGATCTATGCGATATGGCCGAGAAATGTAATTTTGATGTTAACTCCCAAACCGCTGCGCAGAAGTTAACCAAACTTCACCCAATAGTGTATTGTATCACAATCTAGTAGTTACATTTGAAAATTTTGTTCTAGGAAATTTTGTTTGAGCGCAATCATCAAACTTAATTAAAAAAGTCATTTAAGCCTTTTCACAGTGAGATCTATGCGATATGGCCGAGAAATGTAATTTTGATGTTAACTCCCAAACCGCTGCGCAGAAGTCAACCAAACTTCACCCATTAGTGTATTTTATCACAATCTAGTATTTACATGTGGAAATTTGGTTCTAGGACATTTGATTTGAGCGCAATCCTCAAACTTAGGTCAAAAAAGCCATTTAAGCCTTTTCACAGTGAGATCTATGCGATATGGCCGAGAAATGTAATTTTGATGTTCACTCCCAAACCGCTGCGCAGAAGTCAACCAAACTTCACCCAATAGTGTATTGTATCACAATCTAGTAGTTACATTTGAAAATTTTGTTCTAGGAAATTTTGTTTGAGCGCAATCATCAAACTTAATTAAAAAAGTCATTTAAGCCTTTTCACAGTGAGATCTATGCGATATGGCCGAGAAATGTAATTTTGATGTTAACTCCCAAACCGCTGCGCAGAAGTCAACCAAACTTCACCCATTAGTGTATTTTATCACAATCTAGTAGTTACAAATGGAAATTTGGTTCTAGGACATTTGATTTGAGCGCAATCCTCAAACTTAGGTCAAAAAAGCCATTTAAGCCTTTTCACAGTGAGATCTATGCGATATGGCCGAGAAATGTAATTTTGATGTTAACTCCCAAACCGCTGCGCAGAAGTCAACCAAACTTCACCCAATAGTGTATTGTATCACATTCTAGTAGTTACATTTGAAAATTTCGTTCTAGGACATTTGGTTTGAGCGCAATCCTCAAACTTAGGTCAAAAAAGCCATTTAAGCCTTTTCACAGTGAGATCTATGCGATATGGCCGAGAAATGTAATTTTGATGTTAACTCCCAAACCGCTGCGCAGAAGTCAACCAAACTTCACCCAATAGTGTATTGTATCACAATCTAGTAGTTACATTTGAAAATTTTGTTCTAGGAAATTTTGTTTGAGCGCAATCATCAAACTTAGGTCAAAAAAGCCATTTAAGCCTTTTCACAGTGAGATCTATGCGATATGGCCGAGAAATGTAATTTTGATGTTAACTCCCAAACCGCTGCGCAGAAGTCAACCAAACTTCACCCAATAGTGTATTGTATCACAATCTAGTAGTTACATTTAAAAATTTTGTTCTAGGACATTTTGTTTGAACGCAATCATCAAACTTAATTAAAAAAGTCATTTAAGCCTTTTCACAGTGAGATCTATGCGATATGGCCGAGAAATGTAATTTTGATGTTAACTCCCAAACCGCTGCGCAGAAGTCAACCAAACTTCACCCATTAGTGTATTGTATCACAATCTAGTAGTTACATGTGGAAATTTGGTTATAGGACATTTGATTTGAGCGCAATCCTCAAACTTAGGTCAAAAAAGCCATTTAAGCCTTTTCACAGTGAGATCTATGCGATATGGCCGAGAAATGTAATTTTGATGTTAACTCCCAAACCGCTGCGCAGAAGTCAACCAAACTTCACCCAATAGTGTATTGTATCACATTCTAGTAGTTACATTTGAAAATTTCGTTCTAGGACATTTGGTTTGAGCGCAATCATTAAACTTAATTAAAAAAGTCATTTAAGCCTTTTCACAGTGAGATCTATGCGATATGGCCGAGAAATGTAATTTTGATGTTAACTCCCAAACCGCTATGCAAGAAGGCAACCAAACTTCACCCATTACTGTATTGTATCACAATCTAGTAGTTACATGTGGAAATTTGGTTATTGGACATTTGATTTGAGCGCAATCCTCAAACTTAGGTCAAAAAAGCCATTTAAGCCTTTTCACAGTGAGATCTATGCGATATGGCCGAGAAATGTAATTTTGATGTTAACTCCCAAACCGCTGCGCAGAAGTCAACCAAACTTCACCCATTAGTGTATTGTATCACAATCTAGTAGTTACATGTGGAAATTTGGTTCTAGGACATTTGATTTGAGCGCAATCCTCAAACTTAGGTCAAAAAAGCCATTTAAGCCTTTTCACAGTGAGATCTATGCGATATGGCCGAGAAATGTAATTTTGATGTTAACTCCCAAACCGCTGCGCAGAAGTCAACCAAACTTCACCCAATAGTGTATTGTATCACATTCTAGTAGTTACATTTGAAAATTTCGTTCTAGGACATTTGGTTTGAGCGCAATCCTCAAACTTAGGTCAAAAAAGCCATTTAAGCCTTTTCACAGTGAGATCTATGCGATATGGCCGAGAAATGTAATTTTGATGTTAACTCCCAAACCGCTGCGCAGAAGTCAACTAAACTTCACCCAATAGTGTATTGTATCACAATCTAGTAGTTACATTTGAAAATTTTGTTCTAGGACATTTTGTTTGAACGCAATCATCAAACTTAATTAAAAAAGTCATTTAAGCCTTTTCACAGTGAGATCTATGCGATATGGCCGAGAAATGTAATTTTGATGTTAACTCCCAAACCGCTGCGCAGAAGTCAACCAAACTTCACCCAATAGTGTATTGTATCACAATCTAGTAGTTACATTTGAAAATTTTGTTCTAGGACATTTTGTTTGAGCGCAATCCTCAAACTTAGGTCAAAAAAGCCATTTAAGCCTTTTCACAGTGAGATCTATGCGATATGGCCGAGAAATGTAATTTTGATGTTCACTCCCAAACCGCTGCGCAGAAGTCAACCAAACTTCACCCAATAGTGTATTGTATCACAATCTAGTAGTTACATTTGAAAATTTTGTTCTAGGAAATTTTGTTTGAGCGCAATCATCAAACTTAATTAAAAAAGTCATTTAAGCCTTTTCACAGTGAGATCTATGCGATATGGCCGAGAAATGTAATTTTGATGTTAACTCCCAAACCGCTGCGCAGAAGTCAACCAAACTTCACCCATTAGTGTATTTTATCACAATCTAGTAGTTACAAATGGAAATTTGGTTCTAGGACATTTGATTTGAGCGCAATCCTCAAACTTAGGTCAAAAAAGCCATTTAAGCCTTTTCACAGTGAGATCTATGCGATATGGCCGAGAAATGTAATTTTGATGTTAACTCCCAAACCGCTGCGCAGAAGTCAACCAAACTTCACCCAATAGTGTATTGTATCACATTCTAGTAGTTACATTTGAAAATTTCGTTCTAGGACATTTGGTTTGAGCGCAATCCTCAAACTTAGGTCAAAAAAGCCATTTAAGCCTTTTCACAGTGAGATCTATGCGATATGGCCGAGAAATGTAATTTTGATGTTAACTCCCAAACCGCTGCGCAGAAGTCAACCAAACTTCACCCAATAGTGTATTGTATCACAATCTAGTAGTTACATTTGAAAATTTTGTTCTAGGAAATTTTGTTTGAGCGCAATCATCAAACTTAGGTCAAAAAAGCCATTTAAGCCTTTTCACAGTGAGATCTATGCGATATGGCCGAGAAATGTAATTTTGATGTTAACTCCCAAACCGCTGCGCAGAAGTCAACCAAACTTCACCCAATAGTGTATTGTATCACAATCTAGTAGTTACATTTAAAAATTTTGTTCTAGGACATTTTGTTTGAACGCAATCATCAAACTTAATTAAAAAAGTCATTTAAGCCTTTTCACAGTGAGATCTATGCGATATGGCCGAGAAATGTAATTTTGATGTTAACTCCCAAACCGCTGCGCAGAAGTCAACCAAACTTCACCCATTAGTGTATTGTATCACAATCTAGTAGTTACATGTGGAAATTTGGTTATAGGACATTTGATTTGAGCGCAATCCTCAAACTTAGGTCAAAAAAGCCATTTAAGCCTTTTCACAGTGAGATCTATGCGATATGGCCGAGAAATGTAATTTTGATGTTAACTCCCAAACCGCTGCGCAGAAGTCAACCAAACTTCACCCAATAGTGTATTGTATCACATTCTAGTAGTTACATTTGAAAATTTCGTTCTAGGACATTTGGTTTGAGCGCAATCATTAAACTTAATTAAAAAAGTCATTTAAGCCTTTTCACAGTGAGATCTATGCGATATGGCCGAGAAATGTAATTTTGATGTTAACTCCCAAACCGCTATGCAAGAAGGCAACCAAACTTCACCCATTAGTGTATTGTATCACAATCTAGTAGTTACATGTGGAAATTTGGTTATTGGACATTTGATTTGAGCGCAATCCTCAAACTTAGGTCAAAAAAGCCATTTAAGCCTTTTCACAGTGAGATCTATGCGATATGGCCGAGAAATGTAATTTTGATGTTAACTCCCAAACCGCTGCGCAGAAGTCAACCAAACTTCACCCATTAGTGTATTGTATCACAATCTAGTAGTTACATGTGGAAATTTGGTTATAGGACATTTGATTTGAGCGCAATCCTCAAACTTAGGTCAAAAAAGCCATTTAAGCCTTTTCACAGTGAGATCTATGCGATATGGCCGAGAAATGTAATTTTGATGTTAACTCCCAAACCGCTGCGCAGAAGTCAACCAAACTTCACCCAATAGTGTATTGTATCACATTCTAGTAGTTACATTTGAAAATTTCGTTCTAGGACATTTGGTTTGAGCGCAATCCTCAAACTTAGGTCAAAAAAGCCATTTAAGCCTTTTCACAGTGAGATCTATGCGATATGGCCGAGAAATGTAATTTTGATGTTAACTCCCAAACCGCTGCGCAGAAGTCAACTAAACTTCACCCAATAGTGTATTGTATCACAATCTAGTAGTTACATTTGAAAATTTTGTTCTAGGACATTTTGTTTGAACGCAATCATCAAACTTAATTAAAAAAGTCATTTAAGCCTTTTCACAGTGAGATCTATGCGATATGGCCGAGAAATGTAATTTTGATGTTAACTCCCAAACCGCTGCGCAGAAGTCAACCAAACTTCACCCAATAGTGTATTGTATCACAATCTAGTAGTTACATTTGAAAATTTTGTTCTAGGACATTTTGTTTGAGCGCAATCCTCAAACTTAGGTCAAAAAAGCCATTTAAGCCTTTTCACAGTGAGATCTATGCGATATGGCCGAGAAATGTAATTTTGATGTTAACTCCCAAACCGCTGCGCAGAAGTCAACCAAACTTCACCCAATAGTGTATTGTATCACAATCTAGTAGTTACATTTGAAAATTTTGTTCTAGGACATTTTGTTTGAACGCAATCATCAAACTTAATTAAAAAAGTCATTTAAGCCTTTTCACAGTGAGATCTATGCGATATGGCCGAGAAATGTAATTTTGATGTTAACTCCCAAACCGCTGCGCAGAAGTCAACCAAACTTCACCCAATAGTGTATTGTATCACAATCTAGTAGTTACATTTGAAAATTTTGTTCTAGGACATTTTGTTTGAACGCAATCATCAAACTTAATTAAAAAAGTCATTTAAGCCTTTTCACAGTGAGATCTATGCGATATGGCCGAGAAATGTAATTGTGATGTTAACTCCCAAACCGCTGCGCAGAAGTAAACCAAACTTCACCCAATAGTGTATTGTATCACAATCTAGTAGTTACATTTGAAAATTTTGTTCTAGGACATTTTGTTTGAGCGCAATCCTCAAACTTAGGTCAAAAAAGCCATTTAAGCCTTTTCACAGTGAGATCTATGCGATATGGCCGAGAAATGTAATTTTGATGTTAACTCCCAAACCGCTGCGCAGAAGTCAACCAAACTTCACCCAATAGTGTATTGTATCACAATCTAGTAGTTACATTTGAAAATTTTGTTCTAGGACATTTTGTTTGAACGCAATCATCAAACTTAATTAAAAAAGTCATTTAAGCCTTTTCACAGTGAGATCTATGCGATATGGCCGAGAAATGTAATTTTGATGTTAACTCCCAAACCGCTGCGCAGAAGTCAACCAAACTTCACCCAATAGTGTATTGTATCACAATCTAGTAGTTACATTTGAAAATTTCGTTCTAGGAAATTTTGTTTGAGCGCAATCATCAAACTTAATTAAAAAAGTCATTTTAGCCTTTTCACAGTGAGATCTATGCGATATGGCCGAGAAATGTAATTTTGATGTTAACTCCCAAACCGCTGCGCAGAAGTCAACCAAACTTCACCCATTAGTGTATTTTATCACAATCTAGTAGTTACATGTGGAAATTTGGTTCTACGACATTTGATTTGAGCGCAATCCTCAAACTTAGGTCAAAAAAGCCATTTAAGCCTTTTCACAGTGAGATCTATGCGATATGGCCGAGAAATGTAATTTTGATGTTAACTCCCAAACCGCTGCGCAGAAGTCAACCAAACTTCACCCAATAGTGTATTGTATCACAATCTAGTAGTTACATTTAAAAATTTTGTTCTAGGACATTTTGTTTGAACGCAATCATCAAACTTAATTAAAAAAGTCATTTAAGCCTTTTCACAGTGAGATCTATGCGATATGGCCGAGAAATGTAATTTTGATGTTAACTCCCAAACCGCTGCGCAGAAGTCAACCAAACTTCACCCATTAGTGTATTGTATCACAATCTAGTAGTTACATGTGGAAATTTGGTTATAGGACATTTGATTTGAGCGCAATCCTCAAACTTAGGTCAAAAAAGCCATTTAAGCCTTTTCACAGTGAGATCTATGCGATATGGCCGAGAAATGTAATTTTGATGTTAACTCCCAAACCGCTGCGCAGAAGTCAACCAAACTTCACCCAATAGTGTATTGTATCACAATCTAGTAGTTACATTTGAAAATTTTGTTCTAGGAAATTTTGTTTGAGCGCAATCATCAAACTTAATTAAAAAAGTCATTTAAGCCTTTTCACAGTGAGATCTATGCGATATGGCCGAGAAATGTAATTTTGATGTTAACTCCCAAACCGCTGCGCAGAAGTCAACCAAACTTCACCCAATAGTGTATTGTATCACAATCTAGTAGTTACATTTGAAAATTTTGTTCTAGGACATTTTGTTTGAACGCAATCATCAAACTTAATTAAAAAAGTCATTTAAGCCTTTTCACAGTGAGATCTATGCGATATGGCCGAGAAATGTAATTTTGATGTTAACTCCCAAACCGCTGCGCAGAAGTCAACCAAACTTCACCCAATAGTGTATTGTATCACAATCTAGTAGTTACATTTGAAAATTTTGTTCTAGGACATTTTGTTTGAGCGCAATCCTCAAACTTAGGTCAAAAAAGCCATTTAAGCCTTTTCACAGTGAGATCTATGCGATATGGCCGAGAAATGTAATTTTGATGTTAACTCCCAAACCGCTGCGCAGAAGTCAACCAAACTTCACCCAATAGTGTATTGTATCACAATCTAGTAGTTACATTTGAAAATTTTGTTCTAGGACATTTTGTTTGAACGCAATCATCAAACTTAATTAAAAAAGTCATTTAAGCCTTTTCACAGTGAGATCTATGCGATATGGCCGAGAAATGTAATTTTGATGTTAACTCCCAAACCGCTGCGCAGAAGTCAACCAAACTTCACCCAATAGTGTATTGTATCACAATCTAGTAGTTACATTTAAAAATTTTGTTCTAGGACATTTTGTTTGAACGCAATCATCAAACTTAATTAAAAAAGTCATTTAAGCCTTTTCACAGTGAGATCTATGCGATATGGCCGAGAAATGTAATTTTGATGTTAACTCCCAAACCGCTGCGCAGAAGTCAACCAAACTTCACCCAATAGTGTATTGTATCACAATCTAGTAGTTACAAATGGAAATTTGGTTCTAGGACATTTGATTTGAGCGCAATCCTCAAACTTAGGTCAAAAAAGCCATTTAAGCCTTTTCACAGTGAGATCTATGCGATATGGCCGAGAAATGTAATTTTGATGTTAACTCCCAAACCGCTGCGCAGAAGTCAACCAAACTTCACCCAATAGTGTATTGTATCACATTCTAGTAGTTACATTTGAAAATTTCGTTCTAGGACATTTGGTTTGAGCGCAATCCTCAAACTTAGGTCAAAAAAGCCATTTAAGCCTTTTCACAGTGAGATCTATGCGATATGGCCGAGAAATGTAATTTTGATGTTAACTCCCAAACCGCTGCGCAGAAGTCAACCAAACTTCACCCAATAGTGTATTGTATCACAATCTAGTAGTTACATTTGAAAATTTTGTTCTAGGAAATTTTGTTTGAGCGCAATCATCAAACTTAGGTCAAAAAAGCCATTTAAGCCTTTTCACAGTGAGATCTATGCGATATGGCCGAGAAATGTAATTTTGATGTTAACTCCCAAACCGCTGCGCAGAAGTCAACCAAACTTCACCCAATAGTGTATTGTATCACAATCTAGTAGTTACATTTAAAAATTTTGTTCTAGGACATTTTGTTTGAACGCAATCATCAAACTTAATTAAAAAAGTCATTTAAGCCTTTTCACAGTGAGATCTATGCGATATGGCCGAGAAATGTAATTTTGATGTTAACTCCCAAACCGCTGCGCAGAAGTCAACCAAACTTCACCCATTAGTGTATTGTATCACAATCTAGTAGTTACATGTGGAAATTTGGTTATAGGACATTTGATTTGAGCGCAATCCTCAAACTTAGGTCAAAAAAGCCATTTAAGCCTTTTCACAGTGAGATCTATGCGATATGGCCGAGAAATGTAATTTTGATGTTAACTCCCAAACCGCTGCGCAGAAGTCAACCAAACTTCACCCAATAGTGTATTGTATCACATTCTAGTAGTTACATTTGAAAATTTCGTTCTAGGACATTTGGTTTGAGCGCAATCATTAAACTTAATTAAAAAAGTCATTTAAGCCTTTTCACAGTGAGATCTATGCGATATGGCCGAGAAATGTAATTTTGATGTTAACTCCCAAACCGCTATGCAAGAAGGCAACCAAACTTCACCCATTAGTGTATTGTATCACAATCTAGTAGTTACATGTGGAAATTTGGTTATTGGACATTTGATTTGAGCGCAATCCTCAAACTTAGGTCAAAAAAGCCATTTAAGCCTTTTCACAGTGAGATCTATGCGATATGGCCGAGAAATGTAATTTTGATGTTAACTCCCAAACCGCTGCGCAGAAGTCAACCAAACTTCACCCATTAGTGTATTGTATCACAATCTAGTAGTTACATGTGGAAATTTGGTTATAGGACATTTGATTTGAGCGCAATCCTCAAACTTAGGTCAAAAAAGCCATTTAAGCCTTTTCACAGTGAGATCTATGCGATATGGCCGAGAAATGTAATTTTGATGTTAACTCCCAAACCGCTGCGCAGAAGTCAACCAAACTTCACCCAATAGTGTATTGTATCACATTCTAGTAGTTACATTTGAAAATTTCGTTCTAGGACATTTGGTTTGAGCGCAATCCTCAAACTTAGGTCAAAAAAGCCATTTAAGCCTTTTCACAGTGAGATCTATGCGATATGGCCGAGAAATGTAATTTTGATGTTAACTCCCAAACCGCTGCGCAGAAGTCAACTAAACTTCACCCAATAGTGTATTGTATCACAATCTAGTAGTTACATTTGAAAATTTTGTTCTAGGACATTTTGTTTGAACGCAATCATCAAACTTAATTAAAAAAGTCATTTAAGCCTTTTCACAGTGAGATCTATGCGATATGGCCGAGAAATGTAATTTTGATGTTAACTCCCAAACCGCTGCGCAGAAGTCAACCAAACTTCACCCAATAGTGTATTGTATCACAATCTAGTAGTTACATTTGAAAATTTTGTTCTAGGACATTTTGTTTGAGCGCAATCCTCAAACTTAGGTCAAAAAAGCCATTTAAGCCTTTTCACAGTGAGATCTATGCGATATGGCCGAGAAATGTAATTTTGATGTTAACTCCCAAACCGCTGCGCAGAAGTCAACCAAACTTCACCCAATAGTGTATTGTATCACAATCTAGTAGTTACATTTGAAAATTTTGTTCTAGGACATTTTGTTTGAACGCAATCATCAAACTTAATTAAAAAAGTCATTTAAGCCTTTTCACAGTGAGATCTATGCGATATGGCCGAGAAATGTAATTTTGATGTTAACTCCCAAACCGCTGCGCAGAAGTCAACCAAACTTCACCCAATAGTGTATTGTATCACAATCTAGTAGTTACATTTGAAAATTTTGTTCTAGGACATTTTGTTTGAACGCAATCATCAAACTTAATTAAAAAAGTCATTTAAGCCTTTTCACAGTGAGATCTATGCGATATGGCCGAGAAATGTAATTGTGATGTTAACTCCCAAACCGCTGCGCAGAAGTAAACCAAACTTCACCCAATAGTGTATTGTATCACAATCTAGTAGTTACATTTGAAAATTTTGTTCTAGGACATTTTGTTTGAGCGCAATCCTCAAACTTAGGTCAAAAAAGCCATTTAAGCCTTTTCACAGTGAGATCTATGCGATATGGCCGAGAAATGTAATTTTGATGTTAACTCCCAAACCGCTGCGCAGAAGTCAACCAAACTTCACCCAATAGTGTATTGTATCACAATCTAGTAGTTACATTTGAAAATTTTGTTCTAGGACATTTTGTTTGAACGCAATCATCAAACTTAATTAAAAAAGTCATTTAAGCCTTTTCACAGTGAGATC
Source organism: Corythoichthys intestinalis (assembly GCF_030265065.1). NCBI lineage: Eukaryota > Metazoa > Chordata > Actinopteri > Syngnathiformes > Syngnathidae > Corythoichthys > Corythoichthys intestinalis. The sequence goes on along the minus strand of NC_080399.1, from coordinate 63,331,400 downwards.
TATGCGATATGGCCGAGAAATGTAATTTTGATGTTAACTCCCAAACCGCTGCGCAGAAGTCAACCAAACTTCACCCAATAGTGTATTGTATCACAATCTAGTAGTTACATTTGAAAATTTTGTTCTAGGAAATTTTGTTTGAGCGCAATCATCAAACTTAATTAAAAAAGTCATTTTAGCCTTTTCACAGTGAGATCTATGCGATATGGCCGAGAAATGTAATTTTGATGTTAACTCCCAAACCGCTGCGCAGAAGTCAACCAAACTTCACCCATTAGTGTATTTTATCACAATCTAGTAGTTACATGTGGAAATTTGGTTCTACGACATTTGATTTGAGCGCAATCCTCAAACTTAGGTCAAAAAAGCCATTTAAGCCTTTTCACAGTGAGATCTATGCGATATGGCCGAGAAATGTAATTTTGATGTTAACTCCCAAACCGCTGCGCAGAAGTCAACCAAACTTCACCCAATAGTGTATTGTATCACAATCTAGTAGTTACATTTAAAAATTTTGTTCTAGGACATTTTGTTTGAACGCAATCATCAAACTTAATTAAAAAAGTCATTTAAGCCTTTTCACAGTGAGATCTATGCGATATGGCCGAGAAATGTAATTTTGATGTTAACTCCCAAACCGCTGCGCAGAAGTCAACCAAACTTCACCCATTAGTGTATTGTATCACAATCTAGTAGTTACATGTGGAAATTTGGTTATAGGACATTTGATTTGAGCGCAATCCTCAAACTTAGGTCAAAAAAGCCATTTAAGCCTTTTCACAGTGAGATCTATGCGATATGGCCGAGAAATGTAATTTTGATGTTAACTCCCAAACCGCTGCGCAGAAGTCAACCAAACTTCACCCAATAGTGTATTGTATCACAATCTAGTAGTTACATTTGAAAATTTTGTTCTAGGAAATTTTGTTTGAGCGCAATCATCAAACTTAATTAAAAAAGTCATTTAAGCCTTTTCACAGTGAGATCTATGCGATATGGCCGAGAAATGTAATTTTGATGTTAACTCCCAAACCGCTGCGCAGAAGTCAACCAAACTTCACCCAATAGTGTATTGTATCACAATCTAGTAGTTACATTTGAAAATTTTGTTCTAGGACATTTTGTTTGAACGCAATCATCAAACTTAATTAAAAAAGTCATTTAAGCCTTTTCACAGTGAGATCTATGCGATATGGCCGAGAAATGTAATTTTGATGTTAACTCCCAAACCGCTGCGCAGAAGTCAACCAAACTTCACCCAATAGTGTATTGTATCACAATCTAGTAGTTACATTTGAAAATTTTGTTCTTGGACATTTTGTTTGAGCGCAATCCTCAAACTTAGGTCAAAAAAGCCATTTAAGCCTTTTCACAGTGAGATCTATGCGATATGGCCGAGAAATGTAATTTTGATGTTAACTCCCAAACCGCTGCGCAGAAGTCAACCAAACTTCACCCAATAGTGTATTGTATCACAATCTAGTAGTTACATTTGAAAATTTTGTTCTAGGACATTTTGTTTGAACGCAATCATCAAACTTAATTAAAAAAGTCATTTAAGCCTTTTCACAGTGAGATCTATGCGATATGGCCGAGAAATGTAATTTTGATGTTAACTCCCAAACCGCTGCGCAGAAGTCAACCAAACTTCACCCAATAGTGTATTGTATCACAATCTAGTAGTTACATTTGAAAATTTTGTTCTAGGAAATTTTGTTTGAGCGCAATCATCAAACTTAATTAAAAAAGTCATTTAAGCCTTTTCACAGTGAGATCTATGCGATATGGCCGAGAAATGTAATTTTGATGTTAACTCCCAAACCGCTGCGCAGAAGTCAACCAAACTTCACCCATTAGTGTATTTTATCACAATCTAGTAGTTACATGTGGAAATTTGGTTCTAGGACATTTGATTTGAGCGCAATCCTCAAACTTAGGTCAAAAAAGCCATTTAAGCCTTTTCACAGTGAGATCTATGCGATATGGCCGAGAAATGTAATTTTGATGTTAACTCCCAAACCGCTGCGCAGAAGTCAACCAAACTTCACCCAATAGTGTATTGTATCACAATCTAGTAGTTACATTTAAAAATTTTGTTCTAGGACATTTTGTTTGAACGCAATCATCAAACTTAATTAAAAAAGTCATTTAAGCCTTTTCACAGTGAGATCTATGCGATATGGCCGAGAAATGTAATTTTGATGTTAACTCCCAAACCGCTGCGCAGAAGTCAACCAAACTTCACCCATTAGTGTATTGTATCACAATCTAGTAGTTACATGTGGAAATTTGGTTATAGGACATTTGATTTGAGCGCAATTCTCAAACTTAGGTCAAAAAAGCCATTTAAGCCTTTTCACAGTGAGATCTATGCGATATGGCCGAGAAATGTAATATTGATGTTAACTCCCAAACCGCTGCGCAGAAGTCAACCAAACTTCACCCAATAGTGTATTGTATCACAATCTAGTAGTTACATTTGAAAATTTTGTTCTAGGAAATTTTGTTTGAGCGCAATCATCAAACTTAATTAAAAAAGTCATTTAAGCCTTTTCACAGTGAGATCTATGCGATATGGCCGAGAAATGTAATTTTGATGTTAACTCCCAAACCGCTGCGCAGAAGTCAACCAAACTTCACCCATTAGTGTATTTTATCACAATCTAGTAGTTACATGTGGAAATTTGGTTCTAGGACATTTGATTTGAGCGCAATCCTCAAACTTAGGTCAAAAAAGCCATTTAAGCCTTTTCACAGTGAGATCTATGCGATATGGCCGAGAAATGTAATTTTGATGTTCACTCCCAAACCGCTGCGCAGAAGTCAACCAAACTTCACCCAATAGTGTATTGTATCACAATCTAGTAGTTACATTTGAAAATTTTGTTCTAGGAAATTTTGTTTGAGCGCAATCATCAAACTTAATTAAAAAAGTCATTTAAGCCTTTTCACAGTGAGATCTATGCGATATGGCCGAGAAATGTAATTTTGATGTTAACTCCCAAACCGCTGCGCAGAAGTAAACCAAACTTCACCCATTAGTGTATTTTATCACAATCTAGTAGTTACATGTGGAAATTTGGTTCTAGGACATTTGATTTGAGCGCAATCCTCAAACTTAGGTCAAAAAAGCCATTTAAGCCTTTTCACAGTGAGATCTATGCGATATGGCCGAGAAATGTAATTTTGATGTTAACTCCCAAACCGCTGCGCAGAAGTCAACCAAACTTCACCCAATAGTGTATTGTATCACAATCTAGTAGTTACATTTGAAAATTTTGTTCTAGGACATTTGGTTTGAGCGCAATCCTCAAACTTAGGTCAAAAAAGCCATTTAAGCCTTTTCACAGTGAGATCTATGCGATATGGCCGAGAAATGTAATTTTGATGTTAACTCCCAAACCGCTGCGCAGAAGTCAACCAAACTTCACCCAATAGTGTATTGTATCACATTCTAGTAGTTACATTTGAAAATTTCGTTCTAGGAAATTTTGTTTGAGCGCAATCATCAAACTTAATTAAAAAAGTCATTTAAGCCTTTTCACAGTGAGATCTATGCGATATGGCCGAGAAATGTAATTTTGATGTTAACTCCCAAACCGCTGCGCAGAAGTCAACCAAACTTCACCCATTAGTGTATTTTATCACAATCTAGTAGTTACATGTGGAAATTTGGTTCTAGGACATTTGATTTGAGCGCAATCCTCAAACTTAGGTCAAAAAAGCCATTTAAGCCTTTTCACAGTGAGATCTATGCGATATGGCCGAGAAATGTAATTTTGATGTTAACTCCCAAACCGCTGCGCAGAAGTCAACCAAACTTCACCCAATAGTGTATTGTATCACAATCTAGTAGTTACATTTAAAAATTTTGTTCTAGGACATTTTGTTTGAACGCAATCATCAAACTTAATTAAAAAAGTCATTTAAGCCTTTTCACAGTGAGATCTATGCGATATGGCCGAGAAATGTAATTTTGATGTTAACTCCCAAACCGCTGCGCAGAAGTCAACCAAACTTCACCCATTAGTGTATTGTATCACAATCTAGTAGTTACATGTGGAAATTTGGTTATAGGACATTTGATTTGAGCGCAATCCTCAAACTTAGGTCAAAAAAGCCATTTAAGCCTTTTCACAGTGAGATCTATGCGATATGGCCGAGAAATGTAATTTTGATGTTCACTCCCAAACCGCTGCGCAGAAGTCAACCAAACTTCACCCAATAGTGTATTGTATCACAATCTAGTAGTTACATTTGAAAATTTTGTTCTAGGAAATTTTGTTTGAGCGCAATCATCAAACTTAATTAAAAAAGTCATTTAAGCCTTTTCACAGTGAGATCTATGCGATATGGCCGAGAAATGTAATTTTGATGTTAACTCCCAAACCGCTGCGCAGAAGTCAACCAAACTTCACCCATTAGTGTATTTTATCACAATCTAGTAGTTACATGTGGAAATTTGGTTCTAGGACATTTGATTTGAGCGCAATCCTCAAACTTAGGTCAAAAAAGCCATTTAAGCCTTTTCACAGTGAGATCTATGCGATATGGCCGAGAAATGTAATTTTGATGTTAACTCCCAAACCGCTGCGCAGAAGTCAACCAAACTTCACCCAATAGTGTATTGTATCACATTCTAGTAGTTACATTTGAAAATTTCGTTCTAGGACATTTGGTTTGAGCGCAATCCTCAAACTTAGGTCAAAAAAGCCATTTAAGCCTTTTCACAGTGAGATCTATGCGATATGGCCGAGAAATGTAATTTTGATGTTAACTCCCAAACCGCTGCGCAGAAGTCAACCAAACTTCACCCAATAGTGTATTGTATCACATTCTAGTAGTTACATTTGAAAATTTCGTTCTAGGACATTTGGTTTGAGCGCAATCCTCAAACTTAGGTAAAAAAAGCCATTTAAGCCTTTTCACAGTGAGATCTATGCGATATGGCCGAGAAATGTAATTTTGATGTTAACTCTCAAACCGCTGCGCAGAAGTCAACCAAACTTCACCCAATAGTGTATTTTATCACAATCTAGTAGTTACATGTGGAAATTTGGTTCTAGGACATTTGATTTGAGCGCAATCCTCATACTTAGGTCAAAAAAGCCATTTAAGCCTTTTCACAGTGAGATCTATGCGATATGGCCGAGAAATATAATTTTGATGTTAACTCCCAAACCGCTGCGCAGAAGTCAACCAAACTTCACCCAATAGTGTATTGTATCACATTTTAGTAGTTACATTTGAAAATTTCGTTCTAGGACATTTGGTTTGAGCGCAATCCTCAAACTTAGGTCAAAAAAGCCATTTAAGCCTTTTCACAGTGAGATCTATGCGATATGGCCGAGAAATGTAATTTTGATGTTAACTCCCAAACCGCTGCGCAGAAGTCAACCAAACTTCACCCAATAGTGTATTGTATCACAATCTAGTAGTTACATTTGAAAATTTTGTTCTAGGACATTTTGTTTGAACGCAATCATCAAACTTAATTAAAAAAGTCATTTAAGCCTTTTCACAGTGAGATCTATGCGATATGGCCGAGAAATGTAATTTTGTTGTTAACTCCCAAACCGCTGCGCAGAAGTCAACCAAACTTCACCCAATAGTGTATTGTATCACAATCTAGTAGTTACATTTGAAAATTTTGTTCTAGGACATTTTGTTTGAGCGCAATCCTCAAACTTAGGTCAAAAAAGCCATTTAAGCCTTTTCACAGTGAGATCTATGCGATATGGCCGAGAAATGTAATTTTGATGTTAACTCCCAAACCGCTGCGCAGAAGTCAACCAAACTTCACCCAATAGTGTATTGTATCACAATCTAGTAGTTACATTTGAAAATTTTGTTCTAGGACATTTTGTTTGAACGCAATCATCAAACTTAATTAAAAAAGTCATTTAAGCCTTTTCACAGTGAGATCTATGCGATATGGCCGAGAAATGTAATTTTGATGTTAACTCCCAAACCGCTGCGCAGAAGTCAACCAAACTTCACCCAATAGTGTATTGTATCACAATCTAGTAGTTACATTTGAAAATTTTGTTCTAGGAAATTTTGTTTGAGCGCAATCATCAAACTTAATTAAAAAAGTCATTTAAGCCTTTTCACAGTGAGATCTATGCGATATGGCCGAGAAATGTAATTTTGATGTTAACTCCCAAACCGCTGCGCAGAAGTCAACCAAACTTCACCCATTAGTGTATTGTATCATAATCTAGTAATTACATGTGGAAATTTGGTTCTAGGACATTTGATTTGAGCGCAATCCTCAAACTTAGGTCAAAAAAGCCATTTAAGCCTTTTCACAGTGAGATCTATGCGATATGGCCGAGAAATGTAATTTTGATGTTAACTCCCAAACCGCTGCGCAGAAGTCAACCAAACTTCACCCAATAGTGTATTGTATCACAATCTAGTAGTTACATTTAAAAATTTTGTTCTAGGACATTTTGTTTGAACGCAATCATCAAACTTAATTAAAAAAGTCATTTAAGCCTTTTCACAGTGAGATCTATGCGATATGGCCGAGAAATGTAATTTTGATGTTAACTCCCAAACCGCTGCGCAGAAGTCAACCAAACTTCACCCATTAGTGTATTGTATCACAATCTAGTAGTTACATGTGGAAATTTGGTTATAGGACATTTGATTTGAGCGCAATCCTCAAACTTAGGTCAAAAAAGCCATTTAAGCCTTTTCACAGTGAGATCTATGCGATATGGCCGAGAAATGTAATTTTGATGTTAACTCCCAAACCGCTGCGCAGAAGTCAACCAAACTTCACCCAATAGTGTAGTGTATCACAATCTAGTAGTTACATTTGAAAATTTTGTTCTAGGAAATTTTGTTTGAGCGCAATCATCAAACTTAATTAAAAAAGTCATTTAAGCCTTTTCACAGTGAGATCTATGCGATATGGCCGAGAAATGTAATTTTGATGTTAACTCCCAAACCGCTGCGCAGAAGTCAACCAAACTTCACCCATTAGTGTATTTTATCACAATCTAGTAGTTACATGTGGAAATTTGGTTCTAGGACATTTGATTTGAGCGCAATCCTCAAACTTAGGTCAAAAAAGCCATTTAAGCCTTTTCACAGTGAGATCTATGCGATATGGCCGAGAAATGTAATTTTGATGTTCACTCCCAAACCGCTGCGCAGAAGTCAACCAAACTTCACCCAATAGTGTATTGTATCACAATCTAGTAGTTACATTTGAAAATTTTGTTCTAGGAAATTTTGTTTGAGCGCAATCATCAAACTTAATTAAAAAAGTCATTTAAGCCTTTTCACAGTGAGATCTATGCGATATGGCCGAGAAATGTAATTTTGATGTTAACTCCCAAACCGCTGCGCAGAAGTCAACCAAACTTCACCCATTAGTGTATTTTATCACAATCTAGTAGTTACATGTGGAAATTTGGTTCTAGGACATTTGATTTGAGCGCAATCCTCAAACTTAGGTCAAAAAAGCCATTTAAGCCTTTTCACAGTGAGATCTATGCGATATGGCCGAGAAATGTAATTTTGATGTTAACTCCCAAACCGCTGCGCAGAAGTCAACCAAACTTCACCCAATAGTGTATTGTATCACATTCTAGTAGTTACATTTGAAAATTTCGTTCTAGGACATTTGGTTTGAGCGCAATCCTCAAACTTAGGTCAAAAAAGCCATTTAAGCCTTTTCACAGTGAGATCTATGCGATATGGCCGAGAAATGTAATTTTGATGTTAACTCCCAAACCGCTGCGCAGAAGTCAACCAAACTTCACCCAATAGTGTATTGTATCACATTCTAGTAGTTACATTTGAAAATTTCGTTCTAGGACATTTGGTTTGAGCGCAATCCTCAAACTTAGGTAAAAAAAGCCATTTAAGCCTTTTCACAGTGAGATCTATGCGATATGGCCGAGAAATGTAATTTTGATGTTAACTCTCAAACCGCTGCGCAGAAGTCAACCAAACTTCACCCAATAGTGTATTTTATCACAATCTAGTAGTTACATGTGGAAATTTGGTTCTAGGACATTTGATTTGAGCGCAATCCTCAAACTTAGGTCAAAAAAGCCATTTAAGCCTTTTCACAGTGAGATCTATGCGATATGGCCGAGAAATGTAATTTTGATGTTAACTCCCAAACCGCTGCGCAGAAGTCAACCAAACTTCACCCAATAGTGTATTGTATCACATTTTAGTAGTTACATTTGAAAATTTCGTTCTAGGACATTTGGTTTGAGCGCAATCCTCAAACTTAGGTCAAAAAAGCCATTTAAGCCTTTTCACAGTGAGATCTATGCGATATGGCCGAGAAATGTAATTTTGATGTTAACTCCCAAACCGCTGCGCAGAAGTCAACCAAACTTCACCCAATAGTGTATTGTATCACAATCTTGTAGTTACATTTGAAAATTTTGTTCTAGGACATTTTGTTTGAACGCAATCATCAAACTTAATTAAAAAAGTCATTTAAGCCTTTTCACAGTGAGATCTATGCGATATGGCCGAGAAATGTAATTTTGTTGTTAACTCCCAAACCGCTGCGCAGAAGTCAACCAAACTTCACCCAATAGTGTATTGTATCACAATCTAGTAGTTACATTTGAAAATTTTGTTCTAGGACATTTTGTTTGAGCGCAATCCTCAAACTTAGGTCAAAAAAGCCATTTAAGCCTTTTCACAGTGAGATCTATGCGATATGGCCGAGAAATGTAATTTTGATGTTAACTCCCAAACCGCTGCGCAGAAGTCAACCAAACTTCACCCAATAGTGTATTGTATCACAATCTAGTAGTTACATTTGAAAATTTTGTTCTAGGACATTTTGTTTGAACGCAATCATCAAACTTAATTAAAAAAGTCATTTAAGCCTTTTCACAGTGAGATCTATGCGATATGGCCGAGAAATGTAATTTTGATGTTAACTCCCAAACCGCTGCGCAGAAGTCAACCAAACTTCACCCAATAGTGTATTGTATCACAATCTAGTAGTTACATTTGAAAATTTTGTTCTAGGAAATTTTGTTTGAGCGCAATCATCAAACTTAATTAAAAAAGTCATTTAAGCCTTTTCACAGTGAGATCTATGCGATATGGCCGAGAAATGTAATTTTGATGTTAACTCCCAAACCGCTGCGCAGAAGTCAACCAAACTTCACCCATTAGTGTATTGTATCATAATCTAGTAATTACATGTGGAAATTTGGTTCTAGGACATTTGATTTGAGCGCAATCCTCAAACTTAGGTCAAAAAAGCCATTTAAGCCTTTTCACAGTGAGATCTATGCGATATGGCCGAGAAATGTAATTTTGATGTTAACTCCCAAACCGCTGCGCAGAAGTCAACCAAACTTCACCCAATAGTGTATTGTATCACAATCTAGTAGTTACATTTAAAAATTTTGTTCTAGGACATTTTGTTTGAACGCAATCATCAAACTTAATTAAAAAAGTCATTTAAGCCTTTTCACAGTTGGATCTATGCGATATGGCCGAGAAATGTAATTTTGATGTTAACTCCCAAACCGCTGCGCAGAAGTCAACCAAACTTCACCCATTAGTGTATTGTATCACAATCTAGTAGTTACATGTGGAAATTTGGTTATAGGACATTTGATTTGAGCGCAATCCTCAAACTTAGGTCAAAAAAGCCATTTAAGCCTTTTCACAGTGAGATCTATGCGATATGGCCGAGAAATGTAATTTTGATGTTAACTCCCAAACCGCTGCGCAGAAGTCAACCAAACTTCACCCAATAGTGTAGTGTATCACAATCTAGTAGTTACATTTGAAAATTTTGTTCTAGGAAATTTTGTTTGAGCGCAATCATCAAACTTAATTAAAAAAGTCATTTAAGCCTTTTCACAGTGAGATCTATGCGATATGGCCGAGAAATGTAATTTTGATGTTAACTCCCAAACCGCTGCGCAGAAGTCAACCAAACTTCACCCATTAGTGTATTTTATCACAATCTAGTAGTTACATGTGGAAATTTGGTTCTAGGACATTTGATTTGAGCGCAATCCTCAAACTTAGGTCAAAAAAGCCATTTAAGCCTTTTCACAGTGAGATCTATGCGATATGGCCGAGAAATGTAATTTTGATGTTCACTCCCAAACCGCTGCGCAGAAGTCAACCAAACTTCACCCAATAGTGTATTGTATCACAATCTAGTAGTTACATTTGAAAATTTTGTTCTAGGAAATTTTGTTTGAGCGCAATCATCAAACTTAATTAAAAAAGTCATTTAAGCCTTTTCACAGTGAGATCTATGCGATATGGCCGAGAAATGTAATTTTGATGTTAACTCCCAAACCGCTGCGCAGAAGTCAACCAAACTTCACCCATTAGTGTATTTTATCACAATCTAGTAGTTACATGTGGAAATTTGGTTCTAGGACATTTGATTTGAGCGCAATCCTCAAACTTAGGTCAAAAAAGCCATTTAAGCCTTTTCACAGTGAGATCTATGCGATATGGCCGAGAAATGTAATTTTGATGTTAACTCCCAAACCGCTGCGCAGAAGTCAACCAAACTTCACCCAATAGTGTATTGTATCACATTCTAGTAGTTACATTTGAAAATTTCGTTCTAGGACATTTGGTTTGAGCGCAATCCTCAAACTTAGGTCAAAAAAGCCATTTAAGCCTTTTCACAGTGAGATCTATGCGATATGGCCGAGAAATGTAATTTTGATGTTAACTCCCAAACCGCTGCGCAGAAGTCAACCAAACTTCACCCAATAGTGTATTGTATCACAATCTAGTAGTTACATTTGAAAATTTTGTTCTAGGAAATTTTGTTTGAGCGCAATCATCAAACTTAATTAAAAAAGTCATTTAAGCCTTTTCACAGTGAGATCTATGCGATATGGCCGAGAAATGTAATTTTGATGTTAACTCCCAAACCGCTGCGCAGAAGTCAACCAAACTTCACCCATTAGTGTATTGTATCACAATCTAGTAGTTACATTTGGAAATTTGGTTCTAGGAAATTTTGTTTGAGCGCAATCATCAAACTTAATTAAAAAAGTCATTTAAGCCTTTTCACAGTGAGATCTATGCGATATGGCCGAGAAATGTAATTTTGATGTTAACTCCCAAACCGCTGCGCAGAAGTCAACCAAACTTCACCCAATAGTGTATTGTATCACATTCTAGTAGTTACATTTGAAAATTTCGTTCTAGGACATTTGGTTTGAGCGCAATCCTCAAACTTAGGTCAAAAAAGCCATTTAAGCCTTTTCACAGTGAGATCTATGCGATATGGCCGAGAAATGTAATTTTGATGTTCACTCCCAAACCGCTGCGCAGAAGTCAACCAAACTTCACCCAATAGTGTATTGTATCACAATCTAGTAGTTACATTTGAAAATTTTGTTCCAGGAAATTTTGTTTGAGCGCAATCATCAAACTTAATTAAAAAAGTCATTTAAGCCTTTTCACAGTGAGATCTATGCGATATGGCCGAGAAATGTAATTTTGATGTTAACTCCCAAACCGCTGAGCAGAAGTCAACCAAACTTCACCCATTAGTGTATTTTATCACAATCTAGTAGTTACATGTGGAAATTTGGTTCTAGGACATTTGATTTGAGCGCAATCCTCAAACTTAGGTCAAAAAAGCCATTTAAGCCTTTTCACAGTGAGATCTATGCGATATGGCCGAGAAATGTAATTTTGATGTTAACTCCCAAACCGCTGCGCAGAAGTCAACCAAACTTCACCCAATAGTGTATTGTATCACATTCTAGTAGTTACATTTGAAAATTTCGTTCTAGGACATTTGGTTTTAGCGCAATCCTCAAACTTAGGTCAAAAAAGCCATTTAAGCCTTTTCACAGTGAGATCTATGCGATATGGCCGAGAAATGTAATTTTGATGTTAACTCCCAAACCGCTGCGCAGAAGTCAACCAAACTTCACCCAATAGTGTATTGTATCACAATCTAGTAGTTACATTTGAAAATTTTGTTCTAGGAAATTTTGTTTGAGCGCAATCATCAAACTTAATTAAAAAAGTCATTTAAGCCTTTTCACAGTGAGATCTATGCGATATGGCCGAGAAATGTAATTTTGATGTTAACTCCCAAACCGCTGGGCAGAAGTCAACCAAACTTCACCCATTAGTGTATTGTATCACAATCTAGTAGTTACATTTGGAAATTTGGTTCTAGGAAATTTTGTTTGAGCGCAATTATCAAACTTAATTAAAAAAGTCATTTAAGCCTTTTCACAGTGAGATCTATGCGATATGGCCGAGAAATGTAATTTTGATGTTAACTCCCAAACCGCTGCGCAGAAGTCAACCAAACTTCACCCAATAGTGTATTGTATCACATTCTAGTAGTTACATTTGAAAATTTCGTTATAGGACATTTGGTTTGAGCGCAATCCTCAAACTTAGGTCAAAAAAGCCATTTAAGCCTTTTCACAGTGAGATCTATGCGATATGGCCGAGAAATGTAATTTTGATGTTAACTCTCAAACCGCTGCGCAGAAGTCAACCAAACTTCACCCAATAGTGTATTGTATCACAATCTAGTAGTTACATTTGAAAATTTTGTTCTAGGACATTTTGTTTGAACGCAATCATCAAACTTAATTAAAAAAGTCATTTAAGCCTTTTCACAGTGAGATCTATGCGATATGGCCGAGAAATGTAATTTTGATGTTAACTCCCAAACCGCTGCGCAGAAGTCAACCAAACTTCACCCAATAGTGTATTGTATCACAATCTAGTAGTTACATTTGAAAATTTTGTTCTAGAAAATTTTGTTTGAGCGCAATCATCAAACTTAATTAAAAAAGTTATTTAAGCCTTTTCACAGTGAGATCTATGCGATATGACCGAGAAATGTAATTTTGATGTTAACTCCCAAACCGCTGCGCAGAAGTCAACCAAACTTCACCCATTAGTGTATTTTATCACAATCTAGTAGTTACATGTGGAAATTTGGTTCTAGGACATTTGATTTGAGCGCAATCCTCAAACTTAGGTCAAAAAAGCCATTTAAGCCTTTTCACAGTGAGATCTATGCGATATGGCCGAGAAATGTAATTTTGATGTTAACTCCCAAACCGCTGCGCAGAAGTCAACCAAACTTCACCCAATAGTGTATTGTATCACAATCTAGTAGTTACATTTGAAAATTTTGTTCTAGGAAATTTTGTTTGAGCGCAATCATCAAACTTAATTAAAAAAGTCATTTAAGCCTTTTCACAGTGAGATCTATGCGATATGGCCGAGAAATGTAATTTTGATGTTAACTCCCAAACCGCTGCGCAGAAGTCAACCAAACTTCACCCATTAGTGTATTTTATCACAATCTAGTAGTTACATGTGGAAATTTGGTTCTAGGACATTTGATTTGAGCGCAATCCTCAAACTTAGGTCAAAAAAGCCATTTAAGCCTTTTCACAGTGAGATCTATGCGATATGGCCGAGAAATGTAATTTTGATGTTAACTCCCAAACCGCTGCGTAGAAGTCAACCAAACTTCACCCAATAGTGTATTGTATCACATTCTAGTAGTTACATTTGAAAATTTCGTTCTAGGACATTTGGTTTGAGCGCAATCCTCAAACTTAGGTCAAAAAAGCCATTTAAGCCTTTTCACAGTGAGATCTATGCGATATGGCCGAGAAATGTAATTTTGATGTTAACTCCCAAACCGCTGCGCAGAAGTCAACCAAACTTCACCCAATAGTGTATTGTATCACAATCTAGTAGTTACATTTGAAAATTTTGTTCTAGGACATTTTGTTTGAGCGCAATCCTCAAACTTAGGTCAAAAAAGCCATTTAAGCCTTTTCACAGTGAGATCTATGCGATATGGCCGAGAAATGTAATTTTGATGTTAACTCCCAAACCGCTGCGCAGAAGTCAACCAAACTTCACCCAATAGTGTATTGTATCACAATCTAGTAGTTACATTTGAAAATTTTGTTCTAGGACATTTTGTTTGAACGCAATCATCAAACTTAATTAAAAAAGTCATTTAAGCCTTTTCACAGTGAGATCTATGCGATATGGCCGAGAAATGTAATTTTGATGTTAACTCCCAAACCGCTGCGCAGAAGTCAACCAAACTTCACCCAATAGTGTATTGTATCACAATCTAGTAGTTACATTTGAAAATTTTGTTCTAGGAAATTTTGTTTGAGCGCAATCATCAAACTTAATTAAAAAAGTCATTTAAGCCTTTTCACAGTGAGATCTATGCGATATGGCCGAGAAATGTAATTTTGATGTTAACTCCCAAACCGCTGCGCAGAAGTCAACCAAACTTCACCCATTAGTGTATTGTATCATAATCTAGTAATTACATGTGGAAATTTGGTTCTAGGACATTTGATTTGAGCGCAATCCTCAAACTTAGGTCAAAAAAGCCATTTAAGCCTTTTCACAGTGAGATCTATGCGATATGGCCGAGAAATGTAATTTTGATGTTAACTCCCAAACCGCTGCGCAGAAGTCAACCAAACTTCACCCAATAGTGTATTGTATCACAATCTAGTAGTTACATTTAAAAATTTTGTTCTAGGACATTTTGTTTGAACGCAATCATCAAACTTAATTAAAAAAGTCATTTAAGCCTTTTCACAGTTGGATCTATGCGATATGGCCGAGAAATGTAATTTTGATGTTAACTCCCAAACCGCTGCGCAGAAGTCAACCAAACTTCACCCATTAGTGTATTGTATCACAATCTAGTAGTTACATGTGGAAATTTGGTTATAGGACATTTGATTTGAGCGCAATCCTCAAACTTAGGTCAAAAAAGCCATTTAAGCCTTTTCACAGTGAGATCTATGCGATATGGCCGAGAAATGTAATTTTGATGTTAACTCCCAAACCGCTGCGCAGAAGTCAACCAAACTTCACCCAATAGTGTAGTGTATCACAATCTAGTAGTTACATTTGAAAATTTTGTTCTAGGAAATTTTGTTTGAGCGCAATCATCAAACTTAATTAAAAAAGTCATTTAAGCCTTTTCACAGTGAGATCTATGCGATATGGCCGAGAAATGTAATTTTGATGTTAACTCCCAAACCGCTGCGCAGAAGTCAACCAAACTTCACCCATTAGTGTATTTTATCACAATCTAGTAGTTACATGTGGAAATTTGGTTCTAGGACATTTGATTTGAGCGCAATCCTCAAACTTAGGTCAAAAAAGCCATTTAAGCCTTTTCACAGTGAGATCTATGCGATATGGCCGAGAAATGTAATTTTGATGTTCACTCCCAAACCGCTGCGCAGAAGTCAACCAAACTTCACCCAATAGTGTATTGTATCACAATCTAGTAGTTACATTTGAAAATTTTGTTCTAGGAAATTTTGTTTGAGCGCAATCATCAAACTTAATTAAAAAAGTCATTTAAGCCTTTTCACAGTGAGATCTATGCGATATGGCCGAGAAATGTAATTTTGATGTTAACTCCCAAACCGCTGCGCAGAAGTCAACCAAACTTCACCCATTAGTGTATTTTATCACAATCTAGTAGTTACATGTGGAAATTTGGTTCTAGGACATTTGATTTGAGCGCAATCCTCAAACTTAGGTCAAAAAAGCCATTTAAGCCTTTTCACAGTGAGATCTATGCGATATGGCCGAGAAATGTAATTTTGATGTTAACTCCCAAACCGCTGCGCAGAAGTCAACCAAACTTCACCCAATAGTGTATTGTATCACATTCTAGTAGTTACATTTGAAAATTTCGTTCTAGGACATTTGGTTTGAGCGCAATCCTCAAACTTAGGTCAAAAAAGCCATTTAAGCCTTTTCACAGTGAGATCTATGCGATATGGCCGAGAAATGTAATTTTGATGTTAACTCCCAAACCGCTGCGCAGAAGTCAACCAAACTTCACCCAATAGTGTATTGTATCACAATCTAGTAGTTACATTTGAAAATTTTGTTCTAGGAAATTTTGTTTGAGCGCAATCATCAAACTTAATTAAAAAAGTCATTTAAGCCTTTTCACAGTGAGATCTATGCGATATGGCCGAGAAATGTAATTTTGATGTTAACTCCCAAACCGCTGCGCAGAAGTCAACCAAACTTCACCCATTAGTGTATTGTATCACAATCTAGTAGTTACATTTGGAAATTTGGTTCTAGGAAATTTTGTTTGAGCGCAATCATCAAACTTAATTAAAAAAGTCATTTAAGCCTTTTCACAGTGAGATCTATGCGATATGGCCGAGAAATGTAATTTTGATGTTAACTCCCAAACCGCTGCGCAGAAGTCAACCAAACTTCACCCAATAGTGTATTGTATCACATTCTAGTAGTTACATTTGAAAATTTCGTTCTAGGACATTTGGTTTGAGCGCAATCCTCAAACTTAGGTCAAAAAAGCCATTTAAGCCTTTTCACAGTGAGATCTATGCGATATGGCCGAGAAATGTAATTTTGATGTTCACTCCCAAACCGCTGCGCAGAAGTCAACCAAACTTCACCCAATAGTGTATTGTATCACAATCTAGTAGTTACATTTGAAAATTTTGTTCCAGGAAATTTTGTTTGAGCGCAATCATCAAACTTAATTAAAAAAGTCATTTAAGCCTTTTCACAGTGAGATCTATGCGATATGGCCGAGAAATGTAATTTTGATGTTAACTCCCAAACCGCTGAGCAGAAGTCAACCAAACTTCACCCATTAGTGTATTTTATCACAATCTAGTAGTTACATGTGGAAATTTGGTTCTAGGACATTTGATTTGAGCGCAATCCTCAAACTTAGGTCAAAAAAGCCATTTAAGCCTTTTCACAGTGAGATCTATGCGATATGGCCGAGAAATGTAATTTTGATGTTAACTCCCAAACCGCTGCGCAGAAGTCAACCAAACTTCACCCAATAGTGTATTGTATCACATTCTAGTAGTTACATTTGAAAATTTCGTTCTAGGACATTTGGTTTTAGCGCAATCCTCAAACTTAGGTCAAAAAAGCCATTTAAGCCTTTTCACAGTGAGATCTATGCGATATGGCCGAGAAATGTAATTTTGATGTTAACTCCCAAACCGCTGCGCAGAAGTCAACCAAACTTCACCCAATAGTGTATTGTATCACAATCTAGTAGTTACATTTGAAAATTTTGTTCTAGGAAATTTTGTTTGAGCGCAATCATCAAACTTAATTAAAAAAGTCATTTAAGCCTTTTCACAGTGAGATCTATGCGATATGGCCGAGAAATGTAATTTTGATGTTAACTCCCAAACCGCTGGGCAGAAGTCAACCAAACTTCACCCATTAGTGTATTGTATCACAATCTAGTAGTTACATTTGGAAATTTGGTTCTAGGAAATTTTGTTTGAGCGCAATTATCAAACTTAATTAAAAAAGTCATTTAAGCCTTTTCACAGTGAGATCTATGCGATATGGCCGAGAAATGTAATTTTGATGTTAACTCCCAAACCGCTGCGCAGAAGTCAACCAAACTTCACCCAATAGTGTATTGTATCACATTCTAGTAGTTACATTTGAAAATTTCGTTATAGGACATTTGGTTTGAGCGCAATCCTCAAACTTAGGTCAAAAAAGCCATTTAAGCCTTTTCACAGTGAGATCTATGCGATATGGCCGAGAAATGTAATTTTGATGTTAACTCTCAAACCGCTGCGCAGAAGTCAACCAAACTTCACCCAATAGTGTATTGTATCACAATCTAGTAGTTACATTTGAAAATTTTGTTCTAGGACATTTTGTTTGAACGCAATCATCAAACTTAATTAAAAAAGTCATTTAAGCCTTTTCACAGTGAGATCTATGCGATATGGCCGAGAAATGTAATTTTGATGTTAACTCCCAAACCGCTGCGCAGAAGTCAACCAAACTTCACCCAATAGTGTATTGTATCACAATCTAGTAGTTACATTTGAAAATTTTGTTCTAGAAAATTTTGTTTGAGCGCAATCATCAAACTTAATTAAAAAAGTCATTTAAGCCTTTTCACAGTGAGATCTATGCGATATGACCGAGAAATGTAATTTTGATGTTAACTCCCAAACCGCTGCGCAGAAGTCAACCAAACTTCACCCATTAGTGTATTTTATCACAATCTAGTAGTTACATGTGGAAATTTGGTTCTAGGACATTTGATTTGAGCGCAATCCTCAAACTTAGGTCAAAAAAGCCATTTAAGCCTTTTCACAGTGAGATCTATGCGATATGGCCGAGAAATGTAATTTTGATGTTAACTCCCAAACCGCTGCGCAGAAGTCAACCAAACTTCACCCAATAGTGTATTGTATCACAATCTAGTAGTTACATTTGAAAATTTTGTTCTAGGAAATTTTGTTTGAGCGCAATCATCAAACTTAATTAAAAAAGTCATTTAAGCCTTTTCACAGTGAGATCTATGCGATATGGCCGAGAAATGTAATTTTGATGTTAACTCCCAAACCGCTGCGCAGAAGTCAACCAAACTTCACCCATTAGTGTATTTTATCACAATCTAGTAGTTACATGTGGAAATTTGGTTCTAGGACATTTGATTTGAGCGCAATCCTCAAACTTAGGTCAAAAAAGCCATTTAAGCCTTTTCACAGTGAGATCTATGCGATATGGCCGAGAAATGTAATTTTGATGTTAACTCCCAAACCGCTGCGTAGAAGTCAACCAAACTTCACCCAATAGTGTATTGTATCACATTCTAGTAGTTACATTTGAAAATTTCGTTCTAGGACATTTGGTTTGAGCGCAATCCTCAAACTTAGGTCAAAAAAGCCATTTAAGCCTTTTCACAGTGAGATCTATGCGATATGGCCGAGAAATGTAATTTTGATGTTAACTCCCAAACCGCTGCGCAGAAGTCAACCAAACTTCACCCAATAGTGTATTGTATCACAATCTAGTAGTTACATTTGAAAATTTTGTTCTAGGACATTTTGTTTGAACGCAATCATCAAACTTAATTAAAAAAGTCATTTAAGCCTTTTCACAGTGAGATCTATGCGATATGGCCGAGAAATGTAATTTTGATGTTAACTCCCAAACCGCTGCGCAGAAGTCAACCAAACTTCACCCAATAGTGTATTGTATCACAATCTAGTAGTTACATTTGAAAATGTTGTTCTAGGACATTTTGTTTGAGCGCAATCCTCAAACTTAGGTCAAAAAAGCCATTTAAGCCTTTTCACAGTGAGATCTATGCGATATGGCCGAGAAATGTAATTTTGATGTTAACTCCCAAACCGCTGCGCAGAAGTCAACCAAACTTCACCCAATAGTGTATTGTATCACAATCTAGTAGTTACATTTGAAAATTTTGTTCTAGGAAATTTTGTTTGAGCGCAATCATCAAACTTAATTAAAAAAGTCATTTAAGCCTTTTCACAGTGAGATCTATGCGATATGGCCGAGAAATGTAATTTTGATGTTAACTCCCAAACCGCTGCGCAGAAGTCAACCAAACTTCACCCATTAGTGTATTGTATCATAATCTAGTAATTACATGTGGAAATTTGGTTCTAGGACATTTGATTTGAGCGCAATCCTCAAACTTAGGTCAAAAAAGCCATTTAAGCCTTTTCACAGTGAGATCTATGCGATATGGCCGAGAAATGTAATTTTGATGTTAACTCCCAAACCGCTGCGCAGAAGTCAACCAAACTTCACCCAATAGTGTATTGTATCACAATCTAGTAGTTACATTTAAAAATTTTGTTCTAGGACATTTTGTTTGAACGCAATCATCAAACTTAATTAAAAAAGTCATTTAAGCCTTTTCACAGTTGGATCTATGCGATATGGCCGAGAAATGTAATTTTGATGTTAACTCCCAAACCGCTGCGCAGAAGTCAACCAAACTTCACCCATTAGTGTATTGTATCACAATCTAGTAGTTACATGTGGAAATTTGGTTATAGGACATTTGATTTGAGCGCAATCCTCAAACTTAGGTCAAAAAAGCCATTTAAGCCTTTTCACAGTGAGATCTATGCGATATGGCCGAGAAATGTAATTTTGATGTTAACTCCCAAACCGCTGCGCAGAAGTCAACCAAACTTCACCCAATAGTGTAGTGTATCACAATCTAGTAGTTACATTTGAAAATTTTGTTCTAGGAAATTTTGTTTGAGCGCAATCATCAAACTTAATTAAAAAAGTCATTTAAGCCTTTTCACAGTGAGATCTATGCGATATGGCCGAGAAATGTAATTTTGATGTTAACTCCCAAACCGCTGCGCAGAAGTCAACCAAACTTCACCCATTAGTGTATTTTATCACAATCTAGTAGTTACATGTGGAAATTTGGTTCTAGGACATTTGATTTGAGCGCAATCCTCAAACTTAGGTCAAAAAAGCCATTTAAGCCTTTTCACAGTGAGATCTATGCGATATGGCCGAGAAATGTAATTTTGATGTTCACTCCCAAACCGCTGCGCAGAAGTCAACCAAACTTCACCCAATAGTGTATTGTATCACAATCTAGTAGTTACATTTGAAAATTTTGTTCTAGGAAATTTTGTTTGAGCGCAATCATCAAACTTAATTAAAAAAGTCATTTAAGCCTTTTCACAGTGAGATCTATGCGATATGGCCGAGAAATGTAATTTTGATGTTAACTCCCAAACCGCTGCGCAGAAGTCAACCAAACTTCACCCATTAGTGTATTTTATCACAATCTAGTAGTTACATGTGGAAATTTGGTTCTAGGACATTTGATTTGAGCGCAATCCTCAAACTTAGGTCAAAAAAGCCATTTAAGCCTTTTCACAGTGAGATCTATGCGATATGGCCGAGAAATGTAATTTTGATGTTAACTCCCAAACCGCTGCGCAGAAGTCAACCAAACTTCACCCAATAGTGTATTGTATCACATTCTAGTAGTTACATTTGAAAATTTCGTTCTAGGACATTTGGTTTGAGCGCAATCCTCAAACTTAGGTCAAAAAAGCCATTTAAGCCTTTTCACAGTGAGATCTATGCGATATGGCCGAGAAATGTAATTTTGATGTTAACTCCCAAACCGCTGCGCAGAAGTCAACCAAACTTCACCCAATAGTGTATTGTATCACAATCTAGTAGTTACATTTGAAAATTTTGTTCTAGGAAATTTTGTTTGAGCGCAATCATCAAACTTAATTAAAAAAGTCATTTAAGCCTTTTCACAGTGAGATCTATGCGATATGGCCGAGAAATGTAATTTTGATGTTAACTCCCAAACCGCTGCGCAGAAGTCAACCAAACTTCACCCATTAGTGTATTGTATCACAATCTAGTAGTTACATTTGGAAATTTGGTTCTAGGAAATTTTGTTTGAGCGCAATCATCAAACTTAATTAAAAAAGTCATTTAAGCCTTTTCACAGTGAGATCTATGCGATATGGCCGAGAAATGTAATTTTGATGTTAACTCCCAAACCGCTGCGCAGAAGTCAACCAAACTTCACCCAATAGTGTATTGTATCACATTCTAGTAGTTACATTTGAAAATTTCGTTCTAGGACATTTGGTTTGAGCGCAATCCTCAAACTTAGGTCAAAAAAGCCATTTAAGCCTTTTCACAGTGAGATCTATGCGATATGGCCGAGAAATGTAATTTTGATGTTCACTCCCAAACCGCTGCGCAGAAGTCAACCAAACTTCACCCAATAGTGTATTGTATCACAATCTAGTAGTTACATTTGAAAATTTTGTTCCAGGAAATTTTGTTTGAGCGCAATCATCAAACTTAATTAAAAAAGTCATTTAAGCCTTTTCACAGTGAGATCTATGCGATATGGCCGAGAAATGTAATTTTGATGTTAACTCCCAAACCGCTGAGCAGAAGTCAACCAAACTTCACCCATTAGTGTATTTTATCACAATCTAGTAGTTACATGTGGAAATTTGGTTCTAGGACATTTGATTTGAGCGCAATCCTCAAACTTAGGTCAAAAAAGCCATTTAAGCCTTTTCACAGTGAGATCTATGCGATATGGCCGAGAAATGTAATTTTGATGTTAACTCCCAAACCGCTGCGCAGAAGTCAACCAAACTTCACCCAATAGTGTATTGTATCACATTCTAGTAGTTACATTTGAAAATTTCGTTCTAGGACATTTGGTTTTAGCGCAATCCTCAAACTTAGGTCAAAAAAGCCATTTAAGCCTTTTCACAGTGAGATCTATGCGATATGGCCGAGAAATGTAATTTTGATGTTAACTCCCAAACCGCTGCGCAGAAGTCAACCAAACTTCACCCAATAGTGTATTGTATCACAATCTAGTAGTTACATTTGAAAATTTTGTTCTAGGAAATTTTGTTTGAGCGCAATCATCAAACTTAATTAAAAAAGTCATTTAAGCCTTTTCACAGTGAGATCTATGCGATATGGCCGAGAAATGTAATTTTGATGTTAACTCCCAAACCGCTGCGCAGAAGTCAACCAAACTTCACCCATTAGTGTATTGTATCACAATCTAGTAGTTACATTTGGAAATTTGGTTCTAGGAAATTTTGTTTGAGCGCAATTATCAAACTTAATTAAAAAAGTCATTTAAGCCTTTTCACAGTGAGATCTATGCGATATGGCCGAGAAATGTAATTTTGATGTTAACTCCCAAACCGCTGCGCAGAAGTCAACCAAACTTCACCCAATAGTGTATTGTATCACATTCTAGTAGTTACATTTGAAAATTTCGTTATAGGACATTTGGTTTGAGCGCAATCCTCAAACTTAGGTCAAAAAAGCCATTTAAGCCTTTTCACAGTGAGATCTATGCGATATGGCCGAGAAATGTAATTTTGATGTTAACTCTCAAACCGCTGCGCAGAAGTCAACCAAACTTCACCCAATAGTGTATTGTATCACAATCTAGTAGTTACATTTGAAAATTTTGTTCTAGGACATTTTGTTTGAACGCAATCATCAAACTTAATTAAAAAAGTCATTTAAGCCTTTTCACAGTGAGATCTATGCGATATGGCCGAGAAATGTAATTTTGATGTTAACTCCCAAACCGCTGCGCAGAAGTCAACCAAACTTCACCCAATAGTGTATTGTATCACAATCTAGTAGTTACATTTGAAAATTTTGTTCTAGAAAATTTTGTTTGAGCGCAATCATCAAACTTAATTAAAAAAGTCATTTAAGCCTTTTCACAGTGAGATCTATGCGATATGACCGAGAAATGTAATTTTGATGTTAACTCCCAAACCGCTGCGCAGAAGTCAACCAAACTTCACCCATTAGTGTATTTTATCACAATCTAGTAGTTACATGTGGAAATTTGGTTCTAGGACATTTGATTTGAGCGCAATCCTCAAACTTAGGTCAAAAAAGCCATTTAAGCCTTTTCACAGTGAGATCTATGCGATATGGCCGAGAAATGTAATTTTGATGTTAACTCCCAAACCGCTGCGTAGAAGTCAACCAAACTTCACCCAATAGTGTATTGTATCACATTCTAGTAGTTACATTTGAAAATTTCGTTCTAGGACATTTGGTTTGAGCGCAATCCTCAAACTTAGGTCAAAAAAGCCATTTAAGCCTTTTCACAGTGAGATCTATGCGATATGGCCGAGAAATGTAATTTTGATGTTAACTCCCAAACCGCTGCGCAGAAGTCAACCAAACTTCACCCAATAGTGTATTGTATCACAATCTAGTAGTTACATTTGAAAATTTTGTTCTAGGACATTTTGTTTGAACGCAATCATCAAACTTAATTAAAAAAGTCATTTAAGCCTTTTCACAGTGAGATCTATGCGATATGGCCGAGAAATGTAATTTTGATGTTAACTCCCAAACCGCTGCGCAGAAGTCAACCAAACTTCACCCAATAGTGTATTGTATCACAATCTAGTAGTTACATTTGAAAATTTTGTTCTAGGACATTTTGTTTGAGCGCAATCCTCAAACTTAGGTCAAAAAAGCCATTTAAGCCTTTTCACAGTGAGATCTATGCGATATGGCCGAGAAATGTAATTTTGATGTTAACTCCCAAACCGCTGCGCAGAAGTCAACCAAACTTCACCCAATAGTGTATTGTATCACAATCTAGTAGTTACATTTGAAAATTTTGTTCTAGGACATTTTGTTTGAACGCAATCATCAAACTTAATTAAAAAAGTCATTTAAGCCTTTTCACAGTGAGATCTATGCGATATGGCCGAGAAATGTAATTTTGATGTTAACTCCCAAACCGCTGCGCAGAAGTCAACCAAACTTCACCCAATAGTGTATTGTATCACAATCTAGTAGTTACATTTGAAAATTTTGTTCTAGGAAATTTTGTTTGAGCGCAATCATCAAACTTAATTAAAAAAGTCATTTAAGCCTTTTCACAGTGAGATCTATGCGATATGGCCGAGAAATGTAATTTTGATGTTAACTCCCAAACCGCTGCGCAGAAGTCAACCAAACTTCACCCAATAGTGTATTGTATCACAATCTAGTAGTTACATTTGAAAATTTTGTTCTAGGAAATTTTGTTTGAGCGCAATCATCAAACTTAGGTCAAAAAAGCCATTTAAGCCTTTTCACAGTGAGATCTATGCGATATGGCCGAGAAATGTAATTTTGATGTTAACTCCCAAACCGCTGCGCAGAAGTCAACCAAACTTCACCCATTAGTGTATTGTATCATAATCTAGTAATTACATGTGGAAATTTGGTTCTAGGACATTTGATTTGAGCGCAATCCTCAAACTTAGGTCAAAAAAGCCATTTAAGCCTTTTCACAGTGAGATCTATGCGATATGGCCGAGAAATGTAATTTTGATGTTAACTCCCAAACCGCTGCGCAGAAGTCAACCAAACTTCACCCAATAGTGTATTGTATCACAA
Organism: Corythoichthys intestinalis; assembly: GCF_030265065.1. Classification (NCBI taxonomy): domain Eukaryota; kingdom Metazoa; phylum Chordata; class Actinopteri; order Syngnathiformes; family Syngnathidae; genus Corythoichthys; species Corythoichthys intestinalis. The sequence continues at coordinate 63,306,614 of NC_080399.1, read as the reverse complement.
TCTAGTAGTTACATTTAAAAATTTTGTTCTAGGACATTTTGTTTGAACGCAATCATCAAACTTAATTAAAAAAGTCATTTAAGCCTTTTCACAGTGAGATCTATGCGATATGGCCGAGAAATGTAATTTTGATGTTAACTCCCAAACCGCTGCGCAGAAGTCAACCAAACTTCACCCATTAGTGTATTGTATCACAATCTAGTAGTTACATGTGGAAATTTGGTTATAGGACATTTGATTTGAGCGCAATCCTCAAACTTAGGTCAAAAAAGCCATTTAAGCCTTTTCACAGTGAGATCTATGCGATATGGCCGAGAAATGTAATTTTGATGTTAACTCCCAAACCGCTGCGCAGAAGTCAACCAAACTTCACCCAATAGTGTATTGTATCACAATCTAGTAGTTACATTTGAAAATTTTGTTCTAGGAAATTTTGTTTGAGCGCAATCATCAAACTTAATTAAAAAAGTCATTTAAGCCTTTTCACAGTGAGATCTATGCGATATGGCCGAGAAATGTAATTTTGATGTTAACTCCCAAACCGCTGCGCAGAAGTCAACCAAACTTCACCCATTAGTGTATTTTATCACAATCTAGTAGTTACATGTGGAAATTTGGTTCTAGGACATTTGATTTGAGCGCAATCCTCAAACTTAGGTCAAAAAAGCCATTTAAGCCTTTTCACAGTGAGATCTATGCGATATGGCCGAGAAATGTAATTTTGATGTTCACTCCCAAACCGCTGCGCAGAAGTCAACCAAACTTCACCCAATAGTGTATTGTATCACATTCTAGTAGTTACATTTGAAAATTTCGTTCTAGGACATTTGGTTTGAGCGCAATCCTCAAACTTAGGTCAAAAAAGCCATTTAAGCCTTTTCACAGTGAGATCTATGCGATATGGCCGAGAAATGTAATTTTGATGTTAACTCCCAAACCGCTGCGCAGAAGTCAACCAAACTTCACCCAATAGTGTATTGTATCACAATCTAGTAGTTACATTTGAAAATTTTGTTCTAGGAAATTTTGTTTGAGCGCAATCATCAAACTTAATTAAAAAAGTCATTTAAGCCTTTTCACAGTGAGATCTATGCGATATGGCCGAGAAATGTAATTTTGATGTTAACTCCCAAACCGCTGCGCAGAAGTCAACCAAACTTCACCCATTAGTGTATTTTATCACAATCTAGTAGTTACATGTGGAAATTTGGTTCTAGGACATTTGATTTGAGCGCAATCCTCAAACTTAGGTCAAAAAAGCCATTTAAGCCTTTTCACAGTGAGATCTATGCGATATGGCCGAGAAATGTAATTTTGATGTTAACTCCCAAACCGCTGCGCAGAAGTCAACCAAACTTCACCCAATAGTGTATTGTATCACATTCTAGTAGTTACATTTTAAAATTTCGTTCTAGGACATTTGGTTTGAGCGCAATCCTCAAACTTAGGTCAAAAAAGCCATTTAAGCCTTTTCACAGTGAGATCTATGCGATATGGCCGAGAAATGTAATTTTGATGTTAACTCCCAAACCGCTGCGCAGAAGTCAACCAAACTTCACCCAATAGTGTATTGTATCACAATCTAGTAGTTACATTTGAAAATTTTGTTCTAGGACATTTTGTTTGAACGCAATCATCAAACTTAATTAAAAAAGTCATTTAAGCCTTTTCACAGTGAGATCTATGCGATATGGCCGAGAAATGTAAATTTGATGTTAACTCCCAAACCGCTGCGCAGAAGTCAACCAAACTTCACCCAATAGTGTATTGTATCACAATCTAGTAGTTACATTTGAAAATTTTGTTCTAGGACATTTTGTTTGAGCGCAATCCTCAAACTTATGTCAAAAAAGCCATTTAAGCCTTTTCACAGTGAGATCTATGCGATATGGCCGAGAAATGTAATTTTGATGTTAACTCCCAAACCGCTGCGCAGAAGTCAACCAAACTTCACCCAATAGTGTATTGTATCACAATCTAGTAGTTACATTTGAAAATTTTGTTCTAGGACATTTTGTTTGAACGCAATCATCAAACTTAATTAAAAAAGTCATTTAAGCCTTTTCACAGTGAGATCTATGCGATATGGCCGAGAAATGTAATTTTGATGTTAACTCCCAAACCGCTGCGCAGAAGTCAACCAAACTTCACCCAATAGTGTATTGTATCACAATCTAGTAGTTACATTTGAAAATTTTGTTCTAGGAAATTTTGTTTGAGCGCAATCATCAAACTTAATTAAAAAAGTCATTTAAGCCTTTTCACAGTGAGATCTATGCGATATGGCCGAGAAATGTAATTTTGATGTTAACTCCCAAACCGCTGCGCAGAAGTCAACCAAACTTCACCCATTAGTGTATTTTATCACAATCTAGTAGTTACATGTGGAAATTTGGTTCTAGGACATTTGATTTGAGCGCAATCCTCAAACTTAGGTCAAAAAAGCCATTTAAGCCTTTTCACAGTGAGATCTATGCGATATGGCCGAGAAATGTAATTTTGATGTTAACTCCCAAACCGCTGCGCAGAAGTCAACCAAACTTCACCCAATAGTGTATTATATCACAATCTAGTAGTTACATTTAAAAATTTTGTTCTAGGACATTTTGTTTGAACGCAATCATCAAACTTAATTAAAAAAGTCATTTAAGCCTTTTCACAGTGAGATCTATGCGATATGGCCGAGAAATGTAATTTTGATGTTAACTCCCAAACCGCTGCGCAGAAGTCAACCAAACTTCACCCATTAGTGTATTGTATCACAATCTAGTAGTTACATGTGGAAATTTGGTTCTAGGACATTTGATTTGAGCGCAATCCTCAAACTTAGGTCAAAAAAGCCATTTAAGCCTTTTCACAGTGAGATCTATGCGATATGGCCGAGAAATGTAATTTTGATGTTAACTCCCAAACCGCTGCGCAGAAGTCAACCAAACTTCACCCAATAGTGTATTGTATCACAATCTAGTAGTTACATTTAAAAATTTTGTTCTAGGACATTTTGTTTGAACGCAATCATCAAACTTAATTAAAAAAGTCATTTAAGCCTTTTCACAGTGAGATCTATGCGATATGGCCGAGAAATGTAATTTTGATGTTAACTCCCAAACCGCTGCGCAGAAGTCAACCAAACTTCACCCAATAGTGTATTGTATCACAATCTAGTAGTTACATTTGAAAATTTTGTTCTAGGAAATTTTGTTTGAGCGCAATCATCAAACTTAATTAAAAAAGTCATTTAAGCCTTTTCACAGTGAGATCTATGCGATATGGCCGAGAAATGTAATTTTGATGTTAACTCCCAAACCGCTGCGCAGAAGTCAACCAAACTTCACCCATTAGTGTATTTTATCACAGTCTAGTAGTTACATGTGGAAATTTGGTTCTAGGACATTTGATTTGAGCGCAATCCTCAAACTTAGGTCAAAAAAGCCATTTAAGCCTTTTCACAGTGAGATCTATGCGATATGGCCGAGAAATGTAATTTTGATGTTCACTCCCAAACCGCTGCGCAGAAGTCAACCAAACTTCACCCAATAGTGTATTGTATCACAATCTAGTAGTTACATTTGAAAATTTTGTTCTAGAAAATTTTGTTTGAGCGCAATCATCAAACTTAATTAAAAAAGTCATTTAAGCCTTTTCACAGTGAGATCTATGCGATATGACCGAGAAATGTAATTTTGATGTTAACTCCCAAACCGCTGCGCAGAAGTCAACCAAACTTCACCCATTAGTGTATTTTATCACAATCTAGTAGTTACATGTGGAAATTTGGTTCTAGGACATTTGATTTGAGCGCAATCCTCAAACTTAGGTCAAAAAAGCCATTTAAGCCTTTTCACAGTGAGATCTATGCGATATGGCCGAGAAATGTAATTTTGATGTTAACTCCCAAACCGCTGCGTAGAAGTCAACCAAACTTCACCCAATAGTGTATTGTATCACATTCTAGTAGTTACATTTGAAAATTTCGTTCTAGGACATTTGGTTTGAGCGCAATCCTCAAACTTAGGTCAAAAAAGCCATTTAAGCCTTTTCACAGTGAGATCTATGCGATATGGCCGAGAAATGTAATTTTGATGTTAACTCCCAAACCGCTGCGCAGAAGTCAACCAAACTTCACCCAATAGTGTATTGTATCACAATCTAGTAGTTACATTTGAAAATTTTGTTCTAGGACATTTTGTTTGAACGCAATCATCAAACTTAATTAAAAAAGTCATTTAAGCCTTTTCACAGTGAGATCTATGCGATATGGCCGAGAAATGTAATTTTGATGTTAACTCCCAAACCGCTGCGCAGAAGTCAACCAAACTTCACCCAATAGTGTATTGTATCACAATCTAGTAGTTACATTTGAAAATTTTGTTCTAGGACATTTTGTTTGAGCGCAATCCTCAAACTTAGGTCAAAAAAGCCATTTAAGCCTTTTCACAGTGAGATCTATGCGATATGGCCGAGAAATGTAATTTTGATGTTAACTCCCAAACCGCTGCGCAGAAGTCAACCAAACTTCACCCAATAGTGTATTGTATCACAATCTAGTAGTTACATTTGAAAATTTTGTTCTAGGACATTTTGTTTGAACGCAATCATCAAACTTAATTAAAAAAGTCATTTAAGCCTTTTCACAGTGAGATCTATGCGATATGGCCGAGAAATGTAATTTTGATGTTAACTCCCAAACCGCTGCGCAGAAGTCAACCAAACTTCACCCAATAGTGTATTGTATCACAATCTAGTAGTTACATTTGAAAATTTTGTTCTAGGAAATTTTGTTTGAGCGCAATCATCAAACTTAATTAAAAAAGTCATTTAAGCCTTTTCACAGTGAGATCTATGCGATATGGCCGAGAAATGTAATTTTGATGTTAACTCCCAAACCGCTGCGCAGAAGTCAACCAAACTTCACCCATTAGTGTATTGTATCATAATCTAGTAATTACATGTGGAAATTTGGTTCTAGGACATTTGATTTGAGCGCAATCCTCAAACTTAGGTCAAAAAAGCCATTTAAGCCTTTTCACAGTGAGATCTATGCGATATGGCCGAGAAATGTAATTTTGATGTTAACTCCCAAACCGCTGCGCAGAAGTCAACCAAACTTCACCCAATAGTGTATTGTATCACAATCTAGTAGTTACATTTAAAAATTTTGTTCTAGGACATTTTGTTTGAACGCAATCATCAAACTTAATTAAAAAAGTCATTTAAGCCTTTTCACAGTGAGATCTATGCGATATGGCCGAGAAATGTAATTTTGATGTTAACTCCCAAACCGCTGCGCAGAAGTCAACCAAACTTCACCCATTAGTGTATTGTATCACAATCTAGTAGTTACATGTGGAAATTTGGTTATAGGACATTTGATTTGAGCGCAATCCTCAAACTTAGGTCAAAAAAGCCATTTAAGCCTTTTCACAGTGAGATCTATGCGATATGGCCGAGAAATGTAATTTTGATGTTAACTCCCAAACCGCTGCGCAGAAGTCAACCAAACTTCACCCAATAGTGTATTGTATCACAATCTAGTAGTTACATTTGAAAATTTTGTTCTAGGAAATTTTGTTTGAGCGCAATCATCAAACTTAATTAAAAAAGTCATTTAAGCCTTTTCACAGTGAGATCTATGCGATATGGCCGAGAAATGTAATTTTGATGTTAACTCCCAAACCGCTGCGCAGAAGTCAACCAAACTTCACCCATTAGTGTATTTTATCACAATCTAGTAGTTACATGTGGAAATTTGGTTCTAGGACATTTGATTTGAGCGCAATCCTCAAACTTAGGTCAAAAAAGCCATTTAAGCCTTTTCACAGTGAGATCTATGCGATATGGCCGAGAAATGTAATTTTGATGTTCACTCCCAAACCGCTGCGCAGAAGTCAACCAAACTTCACCCAATAGTGTATTGTATCACATTCTAGTAGTTACATTTGAAAATTTCGTTCTAGGACATTTGGTTTGAGCGCAATCCTCAAACTTAGGTCAAAAAAGCCATTTAAGCCTTTTCACAGTGAGATCTATGCGATATGGCCGAGAAATGTAATTTTGATGTTAACTCCCAAACCGCTGCGCAGAAGTCAACCAAACTTCACCCAATAGTGTATTGTATCACAATCTAGTAGTTACATTTGAAAATTTTGTTCTAGGAAATTTTGTTTGAGCGCAATCATCAAACTTAATTAAAAAAGTCATTTAAGCCTTTTCACAGTGAGATCTATGCGATATGGCCGAGAAATGTAATTTTGATGTTAACTCCCAAACCGCTGCGCAGAAGTCAACCAAACTTCACCCATTAGTGTATTTTATCACAATCTAGTAGTTACATGTGGAAATTTGGTTCTAGGACATTTGATTTGAGCGCAATCCTCAAACTTAGGTCAAAAAAGCCATTTAAGCCTTTTCACAGTGAGATCTATGCGATATGGCCGAGAAATGTAATTTTGATGTTAACTCCCAAACCGCTGCGCAGAAGTCAACCAAACTTCACCCAATAGTGTATTGTATCACATTCTAGTAGTTACATTTTAAAATTTCGTTCTAGGACATTTGGTTTGAGCGCAATCCTCAAACTTAGGTCAAAAAAGCCATTTAAGCCTTTTCACAGTGAGATCTATGCGATATGGCCGAGAAATGTAATTTTGATGTTAACTCCCAAACCGCTGCGCAGAAGTCAACCAAACTTCACCCAATAGTGTATTGTATCACAATCTAGTAGTTACATTTGAAAATTTTGTTCTAGGACATTTTGTTTGAACGCAATCATCAAACTTAATTAAAAAAGTCATTTAAGCCTTTTCACAGTGAGATCTATGCGATATGGCCGAGAAATGTAAATTTGATGTTAACTCCCAAACCGCTGCGCAGAAGTCAACCAAACTTCACCCAATAGTGTATTGTATCACAATCTAGTAGTTACATTTGAAAATTTTGTTCTAGGACATTTTGTTTGAGCGCAATCCTCAAACTTATGTCAAAAAAGCCATTTAAGCCTTTTCACAGTGAGATCTATGCGATATGGCCGAGAAATGTAATTTTGATGTTAACTCCCAAACCGCTGCGCAGAAGTCAACCAAACTTCACCCAATAGTGTATTGTATCACAATCTAGTAGTTACATTTGAAAATTTTGTTCTAGGACATTTTGTTTGAACGCAATCATCAAACTTAATTAAAAAAGTCATTTAAGCCTTTTCACAGTGAGATCTATGCGATATGGCCGAGAAATGTAATTTTGATGTTAACTCCCAAACCGCTGCGCAGAAGTCAACCAAACTTCACCCAATAGTGTATTGTATCACAATCTAGTAGTTACATTTGAAAATTTTGTTCTAGGAAATTTTGTTTGAGCGCAATCATCAAACTTAATTAAAAAAGTCATTTAAGCCTTTTCACAGTGAGATCTATGCGATATGGCCGAGAAATGTAATTTTGATGTTAACTCCCAAACCGCTGCGCAGAAGTCAACCAAACTTCACCCATTAGTGTATTTTATCACAATCTAGTAGTTACATGTGGAAATTTGGTTCTAGGACATTTGATTTGAGCGCAATCCTCAAACTTAGGTCAAAAAAGCCATTTAAGCCTTTTCACAGTGAGATCTATGCGATATGGCCGAGAAATGTAATTTTGATGTTAACTCCCAAACCGCTGCGCAGAAGTCAACCAAACTTCACCCAATAGTGTATTATATCACAATCTAGTAGTTACATTTAAAAATTTTGTTCTAGGACATTTTGTTTGAACGCAATCATCAAACTTAATTAAAAAAGTCATTTAAGCCTTTTCACAGTGAGATCTATGCGATATGGCCGAGAAATGTAATTTTGATGTTAACTCCCAAACCGCTGCGCAGAAGTCAACCAAACTTCACCCATTAGTGTATTGTATCACAATCTAGTAGTTACATGTGGAAATTTGGTTCTAGGACATTTGATTTGAGCGCAATCCTCAAACTTAGGTCAAAAAAGCCATTTAAGCCTTTTCACAGTGAGATCTATGCGATATGGCCGAGAAATGTAATTTTGATGTTAACTCCCAAACCGCTGCGCAGAAGTCAACCAAACTTCACCCAATAGTGTATTGTATCACAATCTAGTAGTTACATTTAAAAATTTTGTTCTAGGACATTTTGTTTGAACGCAATCATCAAACTTAATTAAAAAAGTCATTTAAGCCTTTTCACAGTGAGATCTATGCGATATGGCCGAGAAATGTAATTTTGATGTTAACTCCCAAACCGCTGCGCAGAAGTCAACCAAACTTCACCCAATAGTGTATTGTATCACAATCTAGTAGTTACATTTGAAAATTTTGTTCTAGGAAATTTTGTTTGAGCGCAATCATCAAACTTAATTAAAAAAGTCATTTAAGCCTTTTCACAGTGAGATCTATGCGATATGGCCGAGAAATGTAATTTTGATGTTAACTCCCAAACCGCTGCGCAGAAGTCAACCAAACTTCACCCATTAGTGTATTTTATCACAGTCTAGTAGTTACATGTGGAAATTTGGTTCTAGGACATTTGATTTGAGCGCAATCCTCAAACTTAGGTCAAAAAAGCCATTTAAGCCTTTTCACAGTGAGATCTATGCGATATGGCCGAGAAATGTAATTTTGATGTTCACTCCCAAACCGCTGCGCAGAAGTCAACCAAACTTCACCCAATAGTGTATTGTATCACAATCTAGTAGTTACATTTGAAAATTTTGTTCTAGGAAATTTTGTTTGAGCGCAATCATCAAACTTAATTAAAAAAGTCATTTAAGCCTTTTCACAGTGAGATCTATGCGATATGGCCGAGAAATGTAATTTTGATGTTAACTCCCAAACCGCTGCGCAGAAGTCAACCAAACTTCACCCATTAGTGTATTTTATCACAATCTAGTAGTTACATGTGGAAATTTGGTTCTAGGACATTTGATTTGAGCGCAATCCTCAAACTTAGGTCAAAAAAGCCATTTAAGCCTTTTCACAGTGAGATCTATGCGATATGGCCGAGAAATGTAATTTTGATGTTCACTCCCAAACCGCTGCGCAGAAGTCAACCAAACTTCACCCAATAGTGTATTGTATCACATTCTAGTAGTTACATTTGAAAATTTCGTTCTAGGACATTTGGTTTGAGCGCAATCCTCAAACTTAGGTCAAAAAAGCCATTTAAGCCTTTTCACAGTGAGATCTATGCGATATGGCCGAGAAATGTAATTTTGATGTTAACTCCCAAACCGCTGCGCAGAAGTCAACCAAACTTCACCCAATAGTGTATTGTATCACAATCTAGTAGTTACATTTGAAAATTTTGTTCTAGGAAATTTTGTTTGAGCGCAATCATCAAACTTAATTAAAAAAGTCATTTAAGCCTTTTCACAGTGAGATCTATGCGATATGGCCGAGAAATGTAATTTTGATGTTAACTCCCAAACCGCTGCGCAGAAGTCAACCAAACTTCACCCATTAGTGTATTTTATCACAATCTAGTAGTTACATGTGGAAATTTGGTTCTAGGACATTTGATTTGAGCGCAATCCTCAAACTTAGGTCAAAAAAGCCATTTAAGCCTTTTCACAGTGAGATCTATGCGATATGGCCGAGAAATGTAATTTTGATGTTAACTCCCAAACCGCTGCGCAGAAGTCAACCAAACTTCACCCAATAGTGTATTGTATCACATTCTAGTAGTTACATTTTAAAATTTCGTTCTAGGACATTTGGTTTGAGCGCAATCCTCAAACTTAGGTCAAAAAAGCCATTTAAGCCTTTTCACAGTGAGATCTATGCGATATGGCCGAGAAATGTAATTTTGATGTTAACTCCCAAACCGCTGCGCAGAAGTCAACCAAACTTCACCCAATAGTGTATTGTATCACAATCTAGTAGTTACATTTGAAAATTTTGTTCTAGGACATTTTGTTTGAACGCAATCATCAAACTTAATTAAAAAAGTCATTTAAGCCTTTTCACAGTGAGATCTATGCGATATGGCCGAGAAATGTAAATTTGATGTTAACTCCCAAACCGCTGCGCAGAAGTCAACCAAACTTCACCCAATAGTGTATTGTATCACAATCTAGTAGTTACATTTGAAAATTTTGTTCTAGGACATTTTGTTTGAGCGCAATCCTCAAACTTAGGTCAAAAAAGCCATTTAAGCCTTTTCACAGTGAGATCTATGCGATATGGCCGAGAAATGTAATTTTGATGTTAACTCCCAAACCGCTGCGCAGAAGTCAACCAAACTTCACCCAATAGTGTATTGTATCACAATCTAGTAGTTACATTTGAAAATTTTGTTCTAGGACATTTTGTTTGAACGCAATCATCAAACTTAATTAAAAAAGTCATTTAAGCCTTTTCACAGTGAGATCTATGCGATATGGCCGAGAAATGTAATTTTGATGTTAACTCCCAAACCGCTGCGCAGAAGTCAACCAAACTTCACCCAATAGTGTATTGTATCACAATCTAGTAGTTACATTTGAAAATTTTGTTCTAGGAAATTTTGTTTGAGCGCAATCATCAAACTTAATTAAAAAAGTCATTTAAGCCTTTTCACAGTGAGATCTATGCGATATGGCCGAGAAATGTAATTTTGATGTTAACTCCCAAACCGCTGCGCAGAAGTCAACCAAACTTCACCCATTAGTGTATTTTATCACAATCTAGTAGTTACATGTGGAAATTTGGTTCTAGGACATTTGATTTGAGCGCAATCCTCAAACTTAGGTCAAAAAAGCCATTTAAGCCTTTTCACAGTGAGATCTATGCGATATGGCCGAGAAATGTAATTTTGATGTTAACTCCCAAACCGCTGCGCAGAAGTCAACCAAACTTCACCCAATAGTGTATTATATCACAATCTAGTAGTTACATTTAAAAATTTTGTTCTAGGACATTTTGTTTGAACGCAATCATCAAACTTAATTAAAAAAGTCATTTAAGCCTTTTCACAGTGAGATCTATGCGATATGGCCGAGAAATGTAATTTTGATGTTAACTCCCAAACCGCTGCGCAGAAGTCAACCAAACTTCACCCATTAGTGTATTGTATCACAATCTAGTAGTTACATGTGGAAATTTGGTTCTAGGACATTTGATTTGAGCGCAATCCTCAAACTTAGGTCAAAAAAGCCATTTAAGCCTTTTCACAGTGAGATCTATGCGATATGGCCGAGAAATGTAATTTTGATGTTAACTCCCAAACCGCTGCGCAGAAGTCAACCAAACTTCACCCAATAGTGTATTGTATCACAATCTAGTAGTTACATTTAAAAATTTTGTTCTAGGACATTTTGTTTGAACGCAATCATCAAACTTAATTAAAAAAGTCATTTAAGCCTTTTCACAGTGAGATCTATGCGATATGGCCGAGAAATGTAATTTTGATGTTAACTCCCAAACCGCTGCGCAGAAGTCAACCAAACTTCACCCAATAGTGTATTGTATCACAATCTAGTAGTTACATTTGAAAATTTTGTTCTAGGAAATTTTGTTTGAGCGCAATCATCAAACTTAATTAAAAAAGTCATTTAAGCCTTTTCACAGTGAGATCTATGCGATATGGCCGAGAAATGTAATTTTGATGTTAACTCCCAAACCGCTGCGCAGAAGTCAACCAAACTTCACCCATTAGTGTATTTTATCACAGTCTAGTAGTTACATGTGGAAATTTGGTTCTAGGACATTTGATTTGAGCGCAATCCTCAAACTTAGGTCAAAAAAGCCATTTAAGCCTTTTCACAGTGAGATCTATGCGATATGGCCGAGAAATGTAATTTTGATGTTCACTCCCAAACCGCTGCGCAGAAGTCAACCAAACTTCACCCAATAGTGTATTGTATCACAATCTAGTAGTTACATTTGAAAATTTTGTTCTAGGAAATTTTGTTTGAGCGCAATCATCAAACTTAATTAAAAAAGTCATTTAAGCCTTTTCACAGTGAGATCTATGCGATATGGCCGAGAAATGTAATTTTGATGTTAACTCCCAAACCGCTGCGCAGAAGTCAACCAAACTTCACCCATTAGTGTATTTTATCACAATCTAGTAGTTACATGTGAAAATTTGGTTCTAGGACATTTGATTTGAGCGCAATCCTCAAACTTAGGTCAAAAAAGCCATTTAAGCCTTTTCACAGTGAGATCTATGCGATATGGCCGAGAAATGTAATTTTGATGTTCACTCCCAAACCGCTGCGCAGAAGTCAACCAAACTTCACCCAATAGTGTATTGTATCACATTCTAGTAGTTACATTTGAAAATTTCGTTCTAGGACATTTGGTTTGAGCGCAATCCTCAAACTTAGGTCAAAAAAGCCATTTAAGCCTTTTCACAGTGAGATCTATGCGATATGGCCGAGAAATGTAATTTTGATGTTAACTCCCAAACCGCTGCGCAGAAGTCAACCAAACTTCACCCAATAGTGTATTGTATCACAATCTAGTAGTTACATTTGAAAATTTTGTTCTAGGAAATTTTGTTTGAGCGCAATCATCAAACTTAATTAAAAAAGTCATTTAAGCCTTTTCACAGTGAGATCTATGCGATATGGCCGAGAAATGTAATTTTGATGTTAACTCCCAAACCGCTGCGCAGAAGTCAACCAAACTTCACCCATTAGTGTATTTTATCACAATCTAGTAGTTACATGTGGAAATTTGGTTCTAGGACATTTGATTTGAGCGCAATCCTCAAACTTAGGTCAAAAAAGCCATTTAAGCCTTTTCACAGTGAGATCTATGCGATATGGCCGAGAAATGTAATTTTGATGTTAACTCCCAAACCGCTGCGCAGAAGTCAACCAAACTTCACCCAATAGTGTATTGTATCACATTCTAGTAGTTACATTTGAAAATTTCGTTCTAGGACATTTGGTTTGAGCGCAATCCTCAAACTTAGGTCAAAAAAGCCATTTAAGCCTTTTCACAGTGAGATCTATGCGATATGGCCGAGAAATGTAATTTTGATGTTAACTCCCAAACCGCTGCGCAGAAGTCAACCAAACTTCACCCAATAGTGTATTGTATCACAATCTAGTAGTTACATTTGAAAATTTTGTTCTAGGACATTTTGTTTGAACGCAATCATCAAACTTAATTAAAAAAGTCATTTAAGCCTTTTCACAGTGAGATCTATGCGATATGGCCGAGAAATGTAAATTTGATGTTAACTCCCAAACCGCTGCGCAGAAGTCAACCAAACTTCACCCAATAGTGTATTGTATCACAATCTAGTAGTTACATTTGAAAATTTTGTTCTAGGACATTTTGTTTGAGCGCAATCCTCAAACTTAGGTCAAAAAAGCCATTTAAGCCTTTTCACAGTGAGATCTATGCGATATGGCCGAGAAATGTAATTTTGATGTTAACTCCCAAACCGCTGCGCAGAAGTCAACCAAACTTCACCCAATAGTGTATTGTATCACAATCTAGTAGTTACATTTGAAAATTTTGTTCTAGGACATTTTGTTTGAACGCAATCATCAAACTTAATTAAAAAAGTCATTTAAGCCTTTTCACAGTGAGATCTATGCGATATGGCCGAGAAATGTAATTTTGATGTTAACTCCCAAACCGCTGCGCAGAAGTCAACCAAACTTCACCCATTAGTGTATTGTATCACAATCTAGTAGTTACATGTGGAAATTTGGTTATAGGACATTTGATTTGAGCGCAATCCTCAAACTTAGGTCAAAAAAGCCATTTAAGCCTTTTCACAGTGAGATCTATGCGATATGGCCGAGAAATGTAATTTTGATGTTAACTCCCAAACCGCTGCGCAGAAGTCAACCAAACTTCACCCAATAGTGTATTGTATCACAATCTAGTAGTTACATTTGAAAATTTTGTTCTAGGAAATTTTGTTTGAGCGCAATCATCAAACTTAATTAAAAAAGTCATTTAAGCCTTTTCACAGTGAGATCTATGCGATATGGCCGAGAAATGTAATTTTGATGTTAACTCCCAAACCGCTGCGCAGAAGTCAACCAAACTTCACCCATTAGTGTATTTTATCACAATCTAGTAGTTACATGTGGAAATTTGGTTCTAGGACATTTGATTTGAGCGCAATCCTCAAACTTAGGTCAAAAAAGCCATTTAAGCCTTTTCACAGTGAGATCTATGCTATATGGCCGAGAAATGTAATTTTGATGTTCACTCCCAAACCGCTGCGCAGAAGTCAACCAAACTTCACCCAATAGTGTATTGTATCACATTCTAGTAGTTACATTTGAAAATTTCGTTCTAGGACATTTGGTTTGAGCGCAATCCTCAAACTTAGGTCAAAAAAGCCATTTAAGCCTTTTCACAGTGAGATCTATGCGATATGGCCGAGAAATGTAATTTTGATGTTAACTCCCAAACCGCTGCGCAGAAGTCAACCAAACTTCACCCAATAGTGTATTGTATCACAATCTAGTAGTTACATTTGAAAATTTTGTTCTAGGAAATTTTGTTTGAGCGCAATCATCAAACTTAATTAAAAAAGTCATTTAAGCCTTTTCACAGTGAGATCTATGCGATATGGCCGAGAAATGTAATTTTGATGTTAACTCCCAAACCGCTGCGCAGAAGTCAACCAAACTTCACCCATTAGTGTATTTTATCACAATCTAGTAGTTACATGTGGAAATTTGGTTCTAGGACATTTGATTTGAGCGCAATCCTCAAACTTAGGTCAAAAAAGCCATTTAAGCCTTTTCACAGTGAGATCTATGCGATATGGCCGAGAAATGTAATTTTGATGTTAACTCCCAAACCGCTGCGCAGAAGTCAACCAAACTTCACCCAATAGTGTATTGTATCACATTCTAGTAGTTACATTTTAAAATTTCGTTCTAGGACATTTGGTTTGAGCGCAATCCTCAAACTTAGGTCAAAAAAGCCATTTAAGCCTTTTCACAGTGAGATCTATGCGATATGGCCGAGAAATGTAATTTTGATGTTAACTCCCAAACCGCTGCGCAGAAGTCAACCAAACTTCACCCAATAGTGTATTGTATCACAATCTAGTAGTTACATTTGAAAATTTTGTTCTAGGACATTTTGTTTGAACGCAATCATCAAACTTAATTAAAAAAGTCATTTAAGCCTTTTCACAGTGAGATCTATGCGATATGGCCGAGAAATGTAAATTTGATGTTAACTCCCAAACCGCTGCGCAGAAGTCAACCAAACTTCACCCAATAGTGTATTGTATCACAATCTAGTAGTTACATTTGAAAATTTTGTTCTAGGACATTTTGTTTGAGCGCAATCCTCAAACTTAGGTCAAAAAAGCCATTTAAGCCTTTTCACAGTGAGATCTATGCGATATGGCCGAGAAATGTAATTTTGATGTTAACTCCCAAACCGCTGCGCAGAAGTCAACCAAACTTCACCCAATAGTGTATTGTATCACAATCTAGTAGTTACATTTGAAAATTTTGTTCTAGGACATTTTGTTTGAACGCAATCATCAAACTTAATTAAAAAAGTCATTTAAGCCTTTTCACAGTGAGATCTATGCGATATGGCCGAGAAATGTAATTTTGATGTTAACTCCCAAACCGCTGCGCAGAAGTCAACCAAACTTCACCCAATAGTGTATTGTATCACAATCTAGTAGTTACATTTGAAAATTTTGTTCTAGGAAATTTTGTTTGAGCGCAATCATCAAACTTAATTAAAAAAGTCATTTAAGCCTTTTCACAGTGAGATCTATGCGATATGGCCGAGAAATGTAATTTTGATGTTAACTCCCAAACCGCTGCGCAGAAGTCAACCAAACTTCACCCATTAGTGTATTTTATCACAATCTAGTAGTTACATGTGGAAATTTGGTTCTAGGACATTTGATTTGAGCGCAATCCTCAAACTTAGGTCAAAAAAGCCATTTAAGCCTTTTCACAGTGAGATCTATGCGATATGGCCGAGAAATGTAATTTTGATGTTAACTCCCAAACCGCTGCGCAGAAGTCAACCAAACTTCACCCAATAGTGTATTATATCACAATCTAGTAGTTACATTTAAAAATTTTGTTCTAGGACATTTTGTTTGAACGCAATCATCAAACTTAATTAAAAAAGTCATTTAAGCCTTTTCACAGTGAGATCTATGCGATATGGCCGAGAAATGTAATTTTGATGTTAACTCCCAAACCGCTGCGCAGAAGTCAACCAAACTTCACCCATTAGTGTATTGTATCACAATCTAGTAGTTACATGTGGAAATTTGGTTCTAGGACATTTGATTTGAGCGCAATCCTCAAACTTAGGTCAAAAAAGCCATTTAAGCCTTTTCACAGTGAGATCTATGCGATATGGCCGAGAAATGTAATTTTGATGTTAACTCCCAAACCGCTGCGCAGAAGTCAACCAAACTTCACCCAATAGTGTATTGTATCACAATCTAGTAGTTACATTTAAAAATTTTGTTCTAGGACATTTTGTTTGAACGCAATCATCAAACTTAATTAAAAAAGTCATTTAAGCCTTTTCACAGTGAGATCTATGCGATATGGCCGAGAAATGTAATTTTGATGTTAACTCCCAAACCGCTGCGCAGAAGTCAACCAAACTTCACCCAATAGTGTATTGTATCACAATCTAGTAGTTACATTTGAAAATTTTGTTCTAGGAAATTTTGTTTGAGCGCAATCATCAAACTTAATTAAAAAAGTCATTTAAGCCTTTTCACAGTGAGATCTATGCGATATGGCCGAGAAATGTAATTTTGATGTTAACTCCCAAACCGCTGCGCAGAAGTCAACCAAACTTCACCCATTAGTGTATTTTATCACAGTCTAGTAGTTACATGTGGAAATTTGGTTCTAGGACATTTGGTTTGAGCGCAATCCTCAAACTTAGGTCAAAAAAGCCATTTAAGCCTTTTCACAGTGAGATCTATGCGATATGGCCGAGAAATGTAATTTTGATGTTAACTCCCAAACCGCTGCGCAGAAGTCAACCAAACTTCACCCAATAGTGTATTGTATCACAATCTAGTAGTTACATTTGAAAATTTTGTTCTAGGAAATTTTGTTTGAACGCAATCATCAAACTTAATTAAAAAAGTCATTTAAGCCTTTTCACAGTGAGATCTATGCGATATGGCCGAGAAATGTAAATTTGATGTTAACTCCCAAACCGCTGCGCAGAAGTCAACCAAACTTCACCCAATAGTGTATTGTATCACAATCTAGTAGTTACATTTGAAAATTTTGTTCTAGGACATTTTGTTTGAGCGCAATCCTCAAACTTAGGTCAAAAAAGCCATTTAAGCCTTTTCACAGTGAGATCTATGCGATATGGCCGAGAAATGTAATTTTGATGTTAACTCCCAAACCGCTGCGCAGAAGTCAACCAAACTTCACCCAATAGTGTATTGTATCACAATCTAGTAGTTACATTTGAAAATTTTGTTCTAGGACATTTTGTTTGAACGCAATCATCAAACTTAATTAAAAAAGTCATTTAAGCCTTTTCACAGTGAGATCTATGCGATATGGCCGAGAAATGTAATTTTGATGTTAACTCCCAAACCGCTGCGCAGAAGTCAACCAAACTTCACCCAATAGTGTATTGTATCACAATCTAGTAGTTACATTTGAAAATTTTGTTCTAGGAAATTTTGTTTGAGCGCAATCATCAAACTTAATTAAAAAAGTCATTTAAGCCTTTTCACAGTGAGATCTATGCGATATGGCCGAGAAATGTAATTTTGATGTTAACTCCCAAACCGCTGCGCAGAAGTCAACCAAACTTCACCCATTAGTGTATTTTATCACAATCTAGTAGTTACATGTGGAAATTTGGTTCTAGGACATTTGATTTGAGCGCAATCCTCAAACTTAGGTCAAAAAAGCCATTTAAGCCTTTTCACAGTGAGATCTATGCGATATGGCCGAGAAATGTAATTTTGATGTTCACTCCCAAACCGCTGCGCAGAAGTCAACCAAACTTCACCCAATAGTGTATTGTATCACATTCTAGTAGTTACATTTGAAAATTTCGTTCTAGGACATTTGGTTTGAGCGCAATCCTCAAACTTAGGTCAAAAAAGCCATTTAAGCCTTTTCACAGTGAGATCTATGCGATATGGCCGAGAAATGTAATTTTGATGTTAACTCCCAAACCGCTGCGCAGAAGTCAACCAAACTTCACCCAATAGTGTATTGTATCACAATCTAGTAGTTACATTTGAAAATTTTGTTCTAGGACATTTTGTTTGAACGCAATCATCAAACTTAATTAAAAAAGTCATTTAAGCCTTTTCACAGTGAGATCTATGCGATATGGCCGAGAAATGTAATTTTGATGTTAACTCCCAAACCGCTGCGCAGAAGTCAACCAAACTTCACCCAATAGTGTATTGTATCACAATCTAGTAGTTACATTTGAAAATTTTGTTCTAGGAAATTTTGTTTGAGCGCAATCATCAAACTTAATTAAAAAAGTCATTTAAGCCTTTTCACAGTGAGATCTATGCGATATGGCCGAGAAATGTAATTTTGATGTTAACTCCCAAACCGCTGCGCAGAAGTCAACCAAACTTCACCCATTAGTGTATTTTATCACAATCTAGTAGTTACATGTGGAAATTTGGTTCTAGGACATTTGATTTGAGCGCAATCCTCAAACTTAGGTCAAAAAAGCCATTTAAGCCTTTTCACAGTGAGATCTATGCGATATGGCCGAGAAATGTAATTTTGATGTTAACTCCCAAACCGCTGCGCAGAAGTCAACCAAACTTCACCCAATAGTGTATTGTATCACAATCTAGTAGTTACATTTAAAAATTTTGTTCTAGGACATTTTGTTTGAACGCAATCATCAAACTTAATTAAAAAAGTCATTTAAGCCTTTTCACAGTGAGATCTATGCGATATGGCCGAGAAATGTAATTTTGATGTTAACTCCCAAACCGCTGCGCAGAAGTCAACCAAACTTCACCCATTAGTGTATTGTATCACAATCTAGTAGTTACATGTGGAAATTTGGTTCTAGGACATTTGATTTGAGCGCAATCCTCAAACTTAGGTCAAAAAAGCCATTTAAGCCTTTTCACAGTGAGATCTATGCGATATGGCCGAGAAATGTAATTTTGATGTTAACTCCCAAACCGCTGCGCAGAAGTCAACCAAACTTCACCCAATAGTGTATTGTATCACAATCTAGTAGTTACATTTGAAAATTTTGTTCTAGGACATTTTGTTTGAGCGCAATCATCAAACTTAATTAAAAAAGTCATTTAAGCCTTTTCACAGTGAGATCTATGCGATATGGCCGAGAAATGTAATTTTGATGTTAACTCCCAAACCGCTGCGCAGAAGTCAACCAAACTTCACCCATTAGTGTATTTTATCACAATCTAGTAGTTACATGTGGAAATTTGGTTCTAGGACATTTGATTTGAGCGCAATCCTCAAACTTAGGTCAAAAAAGCCATTTAAGCTTTTTCACAGTGAGATCTATGCGATATGGCCGAGAAATGTAATTTTGATGTTCACTCCCAAACCGCTGCGCAGAAGTCAACCAAACTTCACCCAATAGTGTATTGTATCACAATCTAGTAGTTACATTTGAAAATTTTGTTCCAGGAAATTTTGTTTGAGCGCAATCATCAAACTTAATTAAAAAAGTCATTTAAGCCTTTTCACAGTGAGATCTATGCGATATGGCCGAGAAATGTAATTTTGATGTTAACTCCCAAACCGCTGCGCAGAAGTCAACCAAACTTCACCCATTAGTGTATTTTATCACAATCTAGTAGTTACATGTGGAAATTTGGTTCTAGGACATTTGATTTGAGCGCAATCCTCAAACTTAGGTCAAAAAAGCCATTTAAGCCTTTTCACAGTGAGATCTATGCGATATGGCCGAGAAATGTAATTTTGATGTTAACTCCCAAACCGCTGCGCAGAAGTCAACCAAACTTCACCCAATAGTGTATTGTATCACATTCTAGTAGTTACATTTGAAAATTTCGTTCTAGGACATTTGGTTTGAGCGCAATCCTCAAACTTAGGTCAAAAAAGCCATTTAAGCCTTTTCACAGTGAGATCTATGCGATATGGCCGAGAAATGTAATTTTGATGTTAACTCCCAAACCGCTGCGCAGAAGTCAACCAAACTTCACCCAATAGTGTATTGTATCAGAATCTAGTAGTTACATTTGAAAATTTTGTTCTAGGAAATTTTGTTTGAGCGCAATCATCAAACTTAATTAAAAAAGTCATTTAAGCCTTTTCACAGTGAGATCTATGCGATATGGCCGAGAAATGTAATTTTGATGTTAACTCCCAAACCGCTGCGCAGAAGTCAACCAAACTTCACCCATTAGTGTATTGTATCACAATCTAGTAGTTACATTTGAAAATTTTGTTCTAGGAAATTTTGTTTGAGCGCAATCATCAAACTTAATTAAAAAAGTCATTTAAGCCTTTTCACAGTGAGATCTATGCGATATGGCCGAGAAATGTAATTTTGATGTTAACTCCCAAACCGCTGCGCAGAAGTCAACCAAACTTCACCCATTAGTGTATTGTATCACAATCTAGTAGTTACATTTGGAAATTTGGTTCTAGGAAATTTTGTTTGAGCGCAATCATCAAACTTAATTAAAAAAGTCATTTAAGCCTTTTCACAGTGAGATCTATGCGATATGGCCGAGAAATGTAATTTTGATGTTAACTCCCAAACCGCTGCGCAGAAGTCAACCAAACTTCACCCAATAGTGTATTGTATCACATTCTAGTAGTTACATTTGAAAATTTCGTTCTAGGACATTTGGTTTGAGCGCAATCCTCAAACTTAGGTCAAAAAAGCCATTTAAGCCTTTTCACAGTGAGATCTATGCGATATGGCCGAGAAATGTAATTTTGATGTTAACTCTCAAACCGCTGCGCAGAAGTCAACCAAACTTCACCCAATAGTGTATTGTATCACAATCTAGTAGTTACATTTGAAAATTTTGTTCTAGGACATTTTGTTTGAACGCAATCATCAAACTTAATTAAAAAAGTCATTTAAGCCTTTTCACAGTGAGATCTATGCGATATGGCCGAGAAATGTAATTTTGATGTTAACTCCCAAACCGCTGCGCAGAAGTCAACCAAACTTCACCCAATAGTGTATTGTATCACAATCTAGTAGTTACATGTGGAAATTTGGTTCTAGGACATTTGATTTGAGCGCAATCCTCAAACTTAGGTCAAAAAAGCCATTTAAGCCTTTTCACAGTGAGATCTATGCGATATGGCCGAGAAATGTAATTTTGATGTTAACTCCCAAACCGCTGCGCAGAAGTCAACCAAACTTCACCCAATAGTGTATTGTATCACAATCTAGTAGTTACATTTAAAAATTTTGTTCTAGGACATTTTGTTTGAACGCAATCATCAAACTTAATTAAAAAAGTCATTTAAGCCTTTTCACAGTGAGATCTATGCGATATGGCCGAGAAATGTAATTTTGATGTTAACTCCCAAACCGCTGCGCAGAAGTCAACCAAACTTCACCCATTAGTGTATTGTATCACAATCTAGTAGTTACATGTGGAAATTTGGTTCTAGGACATTTGATTTGAGCGCAATCCTCAAACTTAGGTCAAAAAAGCCATTTAAGCCTTTTCACAGTGAGATCTATGCGATATGGCCGAGAAATGTAATTTTGATGTTAACTCCCAAACCGCTGCGCAGAAGTCAACCAAACTTCACCCAATAGTGTATTGTATCACAATCTAGTAGTTACATTTGAAAATTTTGTTCTAGGAAATTTTGTTTGAGCGCAATCATCAAACTTAATTAAAAAAGTCATTTAAGCCTTTTCACAGTGAGATCTATGCGATATGGCCGAGAAATGTAATTTTGATGTTAACTCCCAAACCGCTGCGCAGAAGTCAACCAAACTTCACCCATTAGTGTATTTTATCACAATCTAGTAGTTACATGTGGAAATTTGGTTCTAGGACATTTGATTTGAGCGCAATCCTCAAACTTAGGTCAAAAAAGCCATTTAAGCCTTTTCACAGTGAGATCTATGCGATATGGCCGAGAAATGTAATTTTGATGTTCACTCCCAAACCGCTGCGCAGAAGTCAACCAAACTTCACCCAATAGTGTATTGTATCACATTCTAGTAGTTACATTTGAAAATTTCGTTATAGGACATTTGGTTTGAGCGCAATCCTCAAACTTAGGTCAAAAAAGCCATTTAAGCCTTTTCACAGTGAGATCTATGCGATATGGCCGAGAAATGTAATTTTGATGTTAACTCCCAAACCGCTGCGCAGAAGTCAACCAAACTTCACCCAATAGTGTATTGTATCACAATCTAGTAGTTACATTTGAAAATTTTGTTCTAGGAAATTTTGTTTGAGCGCAATCATCAAACTTAATTAAAAAAGTCATTTAAGCCTTTTCACAGTGAGATCTATGCGATATGGCCGAGAAATGTAATTTTGATGTTAACTCCCAAACCGCTGCGCAGAAGTCAACCAAACTTCACCCATTAGTGTATTTTATCACAATCTAGTAGTTACATGTGGAAATTTGGTTCTAGGACATTTGATTTGAGCGCAATCCTCAAACTTAGGTCAAAAAAGCCATTTAAGCCTTTTCACAGTGAGATCTATGCGATATGGCCGAGAAATGTAATTTTGATGCTAACTCCCAAACCGCTGCGCAGAAGTCAACCAAACTTCACCCAATAGTGTATTGTATCACATTCTAGTAGTTACATTTTAAAATTTCGTTCTAGGACATTTGGTTTGAGCGCAATCCTCAAACTTAGGTCAAAAAAGCCATTTAAGCCTTTTCACAGTGAGATCTATGCGATATGGCCGAGAAATGTAATTTTGATGTTAACTCCCAAACCGCTGCGCAGAAGTCAACCAAACTTCACCCAATAGTGTATTGTATCACAATCTAGTAGTTACATTTGAAAATTTTGTTCTAGGACATTTTGTTTGAACGCAATCATCAAACTTAATTAAAAAAGTCATTTAAGCCTTTTCACAGTGAGATCTATGCGATATGGCCGAGAAATGTAAATTTGATGTTAACTCCCAAACCGCTGCGCAGAAGTCAACCAAACTTCACCCAATAGTGTATTGTATCACAATCTAGTAGTTACATTTGAAAATTTTGTTCTAGGACATTTTGTTTGAGCGCAATCCTCAAACTTAGGTCAAAAAAGCCATTTAAGCCTTTTCACAGTGAGATCTATGCGATATGGCCGAGAAATGTAATTTTGATGTTAACTCCCAAACCGCTGCGCAGAAGTCAACCAAACTTCACCCAATAGTGTATTGTATCACAATCTAGTAGTTACATTTGAAAATTTTGTTCTAGGACATTTTGTTTGAACGCAATCATCAAACTTAATTAAAAAAGTCATTTAAGCCTTTTCACAGTGAGATCTATGCGATATGGCCGAGAAATGTAATTTTGATGTTAACTCCCAAACCGCTGCGCAGAAGTCAACCAAACTTCACCCAATAGTGTATTGTATCACAATCTAGTAGTTACATTTGAAAATTTTGTTCTAGGAAATTTTGTTTGAGCGCAATCATCAAACTTAATTAAAAAAGTCATTTAAGCCTTTTCACAGTGAGATCTATGCGATATGGCCGAGAAATGTAATTTTGATGTTAACTCCCAAACCGCTGCGCAGAAGTCAACCAAACTTCACCCATTAGTGTATTTTATCACAATCTAGTAGTTACATGTGGAAATTTGGTTCTAGGACATTTGATTTGAGCGCAATCCTCAAACTTAGGTCAAAAAAGCCATTTAAGCCTTTTCACAGTGAGATCTATGCGATATGGCCGAGAAATGTAATTTTGATGTTAACTCCCAAACCGCTGCGCAGAAGTCAACCAAACTTCACCCAATAGTGTATTGTATCACAATCTAGTAGTTACATTTAAAAATTTTGTTCTAGGACATTTTGTTTGAACGCAATCATCAAACTTAATTAAAAAAGTCATTTAAGCCTTTTCACAGTGAGATCTATGCGATATGGCCGAGAAATGTAATCTTGATGTTAACTCCCAAACCGCTGCGCAGAAGTCAACCAAACTTCACCCATTAGTGTATTGTATCACAATCTAGTAGTTACATGTGGAAATTTGGTTCTAGGACATTTGATTTGAGCGCAATCCTCAAACTTAGGTCAAAAAAGCCATTTAAGCCTTTTCACAGTGAGATCTATGCGATATGGCCGAGAAATGTAATTTTGATGTTAACTCCCAAACCGCTGCGCAGAAGTCAACCAAACTTCACCCAATAGTGTATTGTATCACAATCTAGTAGTTACATTTAAAAATTTTGTTCTAGGACATTTTGTTTGAAAGCAATCATCAAACTTAATTAAAAAAGTCATTTAAGCCTTTTCACAGTGAGATCTATGCGATATGGCCGAGAAATGTAATTTTGATGTTAACTCCCAAACCGCTGCGCAGAAGTCAACCAAACTTCACCCAATAGTGTATTGTATCACAATCTAGTAGTTACATTTGAAAATTTTGTTCTAGGAAATTTTGTTTGAGCGCAATCATCAAACTTAATTAAAAAAGTCATTTAAGCCTTTTCACAGTGAGATCTATGCGATATGGCCGAGAAATGTAATTTTGATGTTAACTCCCAAACCGCTGCGCAGAAGTCAACCAAACTTAACCCATTAGTGTATTTTATCACAGTCTAGTAGTTACATGTGGAAATTTGGTTCTAGGACATTTGATTTGAGCGCAATCCTCAAACTTAGGTCAAAAAAGCCATTTAAGCTTTTTCACAGTGAGATCTATGCGATATGGCCGAGAAATGTAATTTTGATGTTCACTCCCAAACCGCTGCGCAGAAGTCAACCAAACTTCACCCAATAGTGTATTGTATCACAATCTAGTAGTTACATTTGAAAATTTTGTTCCAGGAAATTTTGTTTGAGCGCAATCCTCAAACTTAGGTCAAAAAAGCCATTTAAGCCTTTTCACAGTGAGATCTATGCGATATGGCCGAGAAATGTAATTTTGATGTTAACTCCCAAACCGCTGCGCAGAAGTCAACCAAACTTCACCCAATAGTGTATTGTATCACAATCTAGTAGTTACATTTGAAAATTTTGTTCTAGGACATTTTGTTTGAACGCAATCATCAAACTTAATTAAAAAAGTCATTTAAGCCTTTTCACAGTGAGATCTATGCGATATGGCCGAGAAATGTAATTTTGATGTTAACTCCCAAACCGCTGCGCAGAAGTCAACCAAACTTCACCCAATAGTGTATTGTATCACAATCTAGTAGTTACATTTGAAAATTTTGTTCTAGGAAATTTTGTTTGAGCGCAATCATCAAACTTAATTAAAAAAGTCATTTAAGCCTTTTCACAGTGAGATCTATGCGATATGGCCGAGAAATGTAATTTTGATGTTAACTCCCAAACCGCTGCGCAGAAGTCAACCAAACTTCACCCATTAGTGTATTTTATCACAATCTAGTAGTTACATGTGGAAATTTGGTTCTAGGACATTTGATTTGAGCGCAATCCTCAAACTTAGGTCAAAAAAGCCATTTAAGCCTTTTCACAGTGAGATCTATGCGATATGGCCGAGAAATGTAATTTTGATGTTAACTCCCAAACCGCTGCGCAGAAGTCAACCAAACTTCACCCAATAGTGTATTGTATCACAATCTAGTAGTTACATTTAAAAATTTTGTTCTAGGACATTTTGTTTGAACGCAATCATCAAACTTAATTAAAAAAGTCATTTAAGCCTTTTCACAGTGAGATCTATGCGATATGGCCGAGAAATGTAATTTTGATGTTAACTCCCAAACCGCTGCGCAGAAGTCAACCAAACTTCACCCATTAGTGTATTGTATCACAATCTAGTAGTTACATGTGGAAATTTGGTTCTAGGACATTTGATTTGAGCGCAATCCTCAAACTTAGGTCAAAAAAGCCATTTAAGCCTTTTCACAGTGAGATCTATGCGATATGGCCGAGAAATGTAATTTTGATGTTAACTCCCAAACCGCTGCGCAGAAGTCAACCAAACTTCACCCAATAGTGTATTGTATCACAATCTAGTAGTTACATTTAAAAATTTTGTTCTAGGACATTTTGTTTGAAAGCAATCATCAAACTTAATTAAAAAAGTCATTTAAGCCTTTTCACAGTGAGATCTATGCGATATGGCCGAGAAATGTAATTTTGATGTTAACTCCCAAACCGCTGCGCAGAAGTCAACCAAACTTCACCCAATAGTGTATTGTATCACAATCTAGTAGTTACATTTGAAAATTTTGTTCTAGGAAATTTTGTTTGAGCGCAATCATCAAACTTAATTAAAAAAGTCATTTAAGCCTTTTCACAGTGAGATCTATGCGATATGGCCGAGAAATGTAATTTTGATGTTAACTCCCAAACCGCTGCGCAGAAGTCAACCAAACTTCACCCATTAGTGTATTTTATCACAGTCTAGTAGTTACATGTGGAAATTTGGTTCTAGGACATTTGATTTGAGCGCAATCCTCAAACTTAGGTCAAAAAAGCCATTTAAGCTTTTTCACAGTGAGATCTATGCGATATGGCCGAGAAATGTAATTTTGATGTTCACTCCCAAACCGCTGCGCAGAAGTCAACCAAACTTCACCCAATAGTGTATTGTATCACAATCTAGTAGTTACATTTGAAAATTTTGTTCCAGGAAATTTTGTTTGAGCGCAATCATCAAACTTAATTAAAAAAGTCATTTAAGCCTTTTCACAGTGAGATCTATGCGATATGGCCGAGAAATGTAATTTTGATGTTAACTCCCAAACCGCTGCGCAGAAGTCAACCAAACTTCACCCATTAGTGTATTTTATCACAATCTAGTAGTTACATGTGGAAATTTGGTTCTAGGACATTTGATTTGAGCGCAATCCTCAAACTTAGGTCAAAAAAGCCATTTAAGCCTTTTCACAGTGAGATCTATGCGATATGGCCGAGAAATGTAATTTTGATGTTAACTCCCAAACCGCTGCGCAGAAGTCAACCAAACTTCATCCAATAGTGTATTGTATCACATTCTAGTAGTTACATTTGAAAATTTCGTTCTAAGACATTTGGTTTGAGCGCAATCCTCAAACTTAGGTCAAAAAAGCCATTTAAGCCTTTTCACAGTGAGATCTATGCGATATGGCCGAGAAATGTAATTTTGATGTTAACTCCCAAACCGCTGCGCAGAAGTCAACCAAACTTCACCCAATAGTGTATTGTATCAGAATCTAGTAGTTACATTTGAAAATTTTGTTCTAGGAAATTTTGTTTGAGCGCAATCATCAAACTTAATTAAAAAAGTCATTTAAGCCTTTTCACAGTGAGATCTATGCGATATGGCCGAGAAATGTAATTTTGATGTTAACTCCCAAACCGCTGCGCAGAAGTCAACCAAACTTCACCCATTAGTGTATTGTATCACAATCTAGTAGTTACATTTGGAAATTTGGTTCTAGGAAATTTTGTTTGAGCGCAATCATCAAACTTAATTAAAAAAGTCATTTAAGCCTTTTCACAGTGAGATCTATGCGATATGGCCGAGAAATGTAATTTTGATGTTAACTCCCAAACCGCTGCGCAGAAGTCAACCAAACTTCACCCAATAGTGTATTGTATCACATTCTAGTAGTTACATTTGAAAATTTCGTTCTAGGACATTTGGTTTGAGCGCAATCCTCAAACTTAGGTCAAAAAAGCCATTTAAGCCTTTTCACAGTGAGATCTATGCGATATGGCCGAGAAATGTAATTTTGATGTTAACTCTCAAACCGCTGCGCAGAAGTCAACCAAACTTCACCCAATAGTGTATTGTATCACAATCTAGTAGTTACATTTGAAAATTTTGTTCTAGGACATTTTGTTTGAACGCAATCATCAAACTTAATTAAAAAAGTCATTTAAGCCTTTTCACAGTGAGATCTATGCGATATGGCCGAGAAATGTAATTTTGATGTTAACTCCCAAACCGCTGCGCAGAAGTCAACCAAACTTCACCCAATAGTGTATTGTATCACAATCTAGTAGTTACATGTGGAAATTTGGTTCTAGGACATTTGATTTGAGCGCAATCCTCAAACTTAGGTCAAAAAAGCCATTTAAGCCTTTTCACAGTGAGATCTATGCGATATGGCCGAGAAATGTAATTTTGATGTTAACTCCCAAACCGCTGCGCAGAAGTCAACCAAACTTCACCCAATAGTGTATTGTATCACAATCTAGTAGTTACATTTAAAAATTTTGTTCTAGGACATTTTGTTTGAACGCAATCATCAAACTTAATTAAAAAAGTCATTTAAGCCTTTTCACAGTGAGATCTATGCGATATGGCCGAGAAATGTAATTTTGATGTTAACTCCCAAACCGCTGCGCAGAAGTCAACCAAACTTCACCCATTAGTGTATTGTATCACAATCTAGTAGTTACATGTGGAAATTTGGTTCTAGGACATTTGATTTGAGCGCAATCCTCAAACTTAGGTCAAAAAAGCCATTTAAGCCTTTTCACAGTGAGATCTATGCGATATGGCCGAGAAATGTAATTTTGATGTTAACTCCCAAACCGCTGCGCAGAAGTCAACCAAACTTCACCCAATAGTGTATTGTATCACAATCTAGTAGTTACATTTGAAAATTTTGTTCTAGGAAATTTTGTTTGAGCGCAATCATCAAACTTAATTAAAAAAGTCATTTAAGCCTTTTCACAGTGAGATCTATGCGATATGGCCGAGAAATGTAATTTTGATGTTAACTCCCAAACCGCTGCGCAGAAGTCAACCAAACTTCACCCATTAGTGTATTTTATTTCAATCTAGTAGTTACATGTGGAAATTTGGTTCTAGGACATTTGATTTGAGCGCAATCCTCAAACTTAGGTCAAAAAAGCCATTTAAGCCTTTTCACAGTGAGATCTATGCGATATGGCCGAGAAATGTAATTTTGATGTTCACTCCCAAACCGCTGCGCAGAAGTCAACCAAACTTCACCCAATAGTGTATTGTATCACATTCTAGTAGTTACATTTGAAAATTTCGTTATAGGACATTTGGTTTGAGCGCAATCCTCAAACTTAGGTCAAAAAAGCCATTTAAGCCTTTTCACAGTGAGATCTATGCGATATGGCCGAGAAATGTAATTTTGATGTTAACTCCCAAACCGCTGCGCAGAAGTCAACCAAACTTCACCCAATAGTGTATTGTATCACAATCTAGTAGTTACATTTGAAAATTTTGTTCTAGGAAATTTTGTTTGAGCGCAATCATCAAACTTAATTAAAAAAGTCATTTAAGCCTTTTCACAGTGAGATCTATG
The DNA here is from genome assembly GCF_030265065.1 of Corythoichthys intestinalis. NCBI lineage: Eukaryota > Metazoa > Chordata > Actinopteri > Syngnathiformes > Syngnathidae > Corythoichthys > Corythoichthys intestinalis. The sequence continues at coordinate 63,277,279 of NC_080399.1, read as the reverse complement.
CGATATGGCCGAGAAATGTAATTTTGATGTTAACTCCCAAACCGCTGCGCAGAAGTCAACCAAACTTCACCCATTAGTGTATTTTATCACAATCTAGTAGTTACATGTGGAAATTTGGTTCTAGGACATTTGATTTGAGCGCAATCCTCAAACTTAGGTCAAAAAAGCCATTTAAGCCTTTTCACAGTGAGATCTATGCGATATGGCCGAGAAATGTAATTTTGATGTTAACTCCCAAACCGCTGCGCAGAAGTCAACCAAACTTCACCCAATAGTGTATTGTATCACATTCTAGTAGTTACATTTTAAAATTTCGTTCTAGGACATTTGGTTTGAGCGCAATCCTCAAACTTAGGTCAAAAAAGCCATTTAAGCCTTTTCACAGTGAGATCTATGCGATATGGCCGAGAAATGTAATTTTGATGTTAACTCCCAAACCGCTGCGCAGAAGTCAACCAAACTTCACCCAATAGTGTATTGTATCACAATCTAGTAGTTACATTTGAAAATTTTGTTCTAGGACATTTTGTTTGAACGCAATCATCAAACTTAATTAAAAAAGTCATTTAAGCCTTTTCACAGTGAGATCTATGCGATATGGCCGAGAAATGTAAATTTGATGTTAACTCCCAAACCGCTGCGCAGAAGTCAACCAAACTTCACCCAATAGTGTATTGTATCACAATCTAGTAGTTACATTTGAAAATTTTGTTCTAGGACATTTTGTTTGAGCGCAATCCTCAAACTTAGGTCAAAAAAGCCATTTAAGCCTTTTCACAGTGAGATCTATGCGATATGGCCGAGAAATGTAATTTTGATGTTAACTCCCAAACCGCTGCGCAGAAGTCAACCAAACTTCACCCAATAGTGTATTGTATCACAATCTAGTAGTTACATTTGAAAATTTTGTTCTAGGACATTTTGTTTGAACGCAATCATCAAACTTAATTAAAAAAGTCATTTAAGCCTTTTCACAGTGAGATCTATGCGATATGGCCGAGAAATGTAATTTTGATGTTAACTCCCAAACCGCTGCGCAGAAGTCAACCAAACTTCACCCAATAGTGTATTGTATCACAATCTAGTAGTTACATTTGAAAATTTTGTTCTAGGAAATTTTGTTTGAGCGCAATCATCAAACTTAATTAAAAAAGTCATTTAAGCCTTTTCACAGTGAGATCTATGCGATATGGCCGAGAAATGTAATTTTGATGTTAACTCCCAAACCGCTGCGCAGAAGTCAACCAAACTTCACCCATTAGTGTATTTTATCACAATCTAGTAGTTACATGTGGAAATTTGGTTCTAGGACATTTGATTTGAGCGCAATCCTCAAACTTAGGTCAAAAAAGCCATTTAAGCCTTTTCACAGTGAGATCTATGCGATATGGCCGAGAAATGTAATTTTGATGTTAACTCCCAAACCGCTGCGCAGAAGTCAACCAAACTTCACCCAATAGTGTATTGTATCACAATCTAGTAGTTACATTTAAAAATTTTGTTCTAGGACATTTTGTTTGAACGCAATCATCAAACTTAATTAAAAAAGTCATTTAAGCCTTTTCACAGTGAGATCTATGCGATATGGCCGAGAAATGTAATCTTGATGTTAACTCCCAAACCGCTGCGCAGAAGTCAACCAAACTTCACCCATTAGTGTATTGTATCACAATCTAGTAGTTACATGTGGAAATTTGGTTCTAGGACATTTGATTTGAGCGCAATCCTCAAACTTAGGTCAAAAAAGCCATTTAAGCCTTTTCACAGTGAGATCTATGCGATATGGCCGAGAAATGTAATTTTGATGTTAACTCCCAAACCGCTGCGCAGAAGTCAACCAAACTTCACCCAATAGTGTATTGTATCACAATCTAGTAGTTACATTTAAAAATTTTGTTCTAGGACATTTTGTTTGAAAGCAATCATCAAACTTAATTAAAAAAGTCATTTAAGCCTTTTCACAGTGAGATCTATGCGATATGGCCGAGAAATGTAATTTTGATGTTAACTCCCAAACCGCTGCGCAGAAGTCAACCAAACTTCACCCAATAGTGTATTGTATCACAATCTAGTAGTTACATTTGAAAATTTTGTTCTAGGAAATTTTGTTTGAGCGCAATCATCAAACTTAATTAAAAAAGTCATTTAAGCCTTTTCACAGTGAGATCTATGCGATATGGCCGAGAAATGTAATTTTGATGTTAACTCCCAAACCGCTGCGCAGAAGTCAACCAAACTTAACCCATTAGTGTATTTTATCACAGTCTAGTAGTTACATGTGGAAATTTGGTTCTAGGACATTTGATTTGAGCGCAATCCTCAAACTTAGGTCAAAAAAGCCATTTAAGCTTTTTCACAGTGAGATCTATGCGATATGGCCGAGAAATGTAATTTTGATGTTCACTCCCAAACCGCTGCGCAGAAGTCAACCAAACTTCACCCAATAGTGTATTGTATCACAATCTAGTAGTTACATTTGGAAATTTGGTTCTAGGAAATTTTGTTTGAGCGCAATCATCAAACTTAATTAAAAAAGTCATTTAAGCCTTTTCACAGTGAGATCTATGCGATATGGCCGAGAAATGTAATTTTGATGTTAACTCCCAAACCGCTGCGCAGAAGTCAACCAAACTTCACCCAATAGTGTATTGTATCACATTCTAGTAGTTACATTTGAAAATTTCGTTCTAGGACATTTGGTTTGAGCGCAATCCTCAAACTTAGGTCAAAAAAGCCATTTAAGCCTTTTCACAGTGAGATCTATGCGATATGGCCGAGAAATGTAATTTTGATGTTAACTCTCAAACCGCTGCGCAGAAGTCAACCAAACTTCACCCAATAGTGTATTGTATCACAATCTAGTAGTTACATTTGAAAATTTTGTTCTAGGACATTTTGTTTGAACGCAATCATCAAACTTAATTAAAAAAGTCATTTAAGCCTTTTCACAGTGAGATCTATGCGATATGGCCGAGAAATGTAATTTTGATGTTAACTCCCAAACCGCTGCGCAGAAGTCAACCAAACTTCACCCAATAGTGTATTGTATCACAATCTAGTAGTTACATGTGGAAATTTGGTTCTAGGACATTTGATTTGAGCGCAATCCTCAAACTTAGGTCAAAAAAGCCATTTAAGCATTTTCACAGTGAGATCTATGCGATATGGCCGAGAAATGTAATTTTGATGTTAACTCCCAAACCGCTGCGCAGAAGTCAACCAAACTTCACCCAATAGTGTATTGTATCACAATCTAGTAGTTACATTTAAAAATTTTGTTCTAGGACATTTTGTTTGAACGCAATCATCAAACTTAATTAAAAAAGTCATTTAAGCCTTTTCACAGTGAGATCTATGCGATATGGCCGAGAAATGTAATTTTGATGTTAACTCCCAAACCGCTGCGCAGAAGTCAACCAAACTTCACCCATTAGTGTATTGTATCACAATCTAGTAGTTACATGTGGAAATTTGGTTCTAGGACATTTGATTTGAGCGCAATCCTCAAACTTAGGTCAAAAAAGCCATTTAAGCCTTTTCACAGTGAGATCTATGCGATATGGCCGAGAAATGTAATTTTGATGTTAACTCCCAAACCGCTGCGCAGAAGTCAACCAAACTTCACCCAATAGTGTATTGTATCACAATCTAGTAGTTACATTTGAAAATTTTGTTCCAGGAAATTTTGTTTGAGCGCAATCATCAAACTTAATTAAAAAAGTCATTTAAGCCTTTTCACAGTGAGATCTATGCGATATGGCCGAGAAATGTAATTTTGATGTTAACTCCCAAACCGCTGCGCAGAAGTCAACCAAACTTCACCCATTAGTGTATTTTATCACAATCTAGTAGTTACATGTGGAAATTTGGTTCTAGGACATTTGATTTGAGCGCAATCCTCAAACTTAGGTCAAAAAAGCCATTTAAGCCTTTTCACAGTGAGATCTATGCGATATGGCCGAGAAATGTAATTTTGATGTTAACTCCCAAACCGCTGCGCAGAAGTCAACCAAACTTCACCCAATAGTGTATTGTATCACATTCTAGTAGTTACATTTGAAAATTTCGTTCTAGGACATTTGGTTTGAGCGCAATCCTCAAACTTAGGTCAAAAAAGCCATTTAAGCCTTTTCACAGTGAGATCTATGCGATATGGCCGAGAAATGTAATTTTGATGTTAACTCCCAAACCGCTGCGCAGAAGTCAACCAAACTTCACCCAATAGTGTATTGTATCAGAATCTAGTAGTTACATTTGAAAATTTTGTTCTAGGAAATTTTGTTTGAGCGCAATCATCAAACTTAATTAAAAAAGTCATTTAAGCCTTTTCACAGTGAGATCTATGCGATATGGCCGAGAAATGTAATTTTGATGTTAACTCCCAAACCGCTGCGCAGAAGTCAACCAAACTTCACCCATTAGTGTATTGTATCACAATCTAGTAGTTACATTTGGAAATTTGGTTCTAGGAAATTTTGTTTGAGCGCAATCATCAAACTTAATTAAAAAAGTCATTTAAGCCTTTTCACAGTGAGATCTATGCGATATGGCCGAGAAATGTAATTTTGATGTTAACTCCCAAACCGCTGCGCAGAAGTCAACCAAACTTCACCCAATAGTGTATTGTATCACATTCTAGTAGTTACATTTGAAAATTTCGTTCTAGGACATTTGGTTTGAGCGCAATCCTCAAACTTAGGTCAAAAAAGCCATTTAAGCCTTTTCACAGTGAGATCTATGCGATATGGCCGAGAAATGTAATTTTGATGTTAACTCTCAAACCGCTGCGCAGAAGTCAACCAAACTTCACCCAATAGTGTATTGTATCACAATCTAGTAGTTACATTTGAAAATTTTGTTCTAGGACATTTTGTTTGAACGCAATCATCAAACTTAATTAAAAAAGTCATTTAAGCCTTTTCACAGTGAGATCTATGCGATATGGCCGAGAAATGTAATTTTGATGTTAACTCCCAAACCGCTGCGCAGAAGTCAACCAAACTTCACCCAATAGTGTATTGTATCACAATCTAGTAGTTACATGTGGAAATTTGGTTCTAGGACATTTGATTTGAGCGCAATCCTCAAACTTAGGTCAAAAAAGCCATTTAAGCCTTTTCACAGTGAGATCTATGCGATATGGCCGAGAAATGTAATTTTGATGTTAACTCCCAAACCGCTGCGCAGAAGTCAACCAAACTTCACCCAATAGTGTATTGTATCACAATCTAGTAGTTACATTTAAAAATTTTGTTCTAGGACATTTTGTTTGAACGCAATCATCAAACTTAATTAAAAAAGTCATTTAAGCCTTTTCACAGTGAGATCTATGCGATATGGCCGAGAAATGTAATTTTGATGTTAACTCCCAAACCGCTGCGCAGAAGTCAACCAAACTTCACCCATTAGTGTATTGTATCACAATCTAGTAGTTACATGTGGAAATTTGGTTCTAGGACATTTGATTTGAGCGCAATCCTCAAACTTAGGTCAAAAAAGCCATTTAAGCCTTTTCACAGTGAGATCTATGCGATATGGCCGAGAAATGTAATTTTGATGTTAACTCCCAAACCGCTGCGCAGAAGTCAACCAAACTTCACCCAATAGTGTATTGTATCACAATCTAGTAGTTACATTTAAAAATTTTGTTCTAGGACATTTTGTTTGAACGCAATCATCAAACTTAATTAAAAAAGTCATTTAAGCCTTTTCACAGTGAGATCTATGCGATATGGCCGAGAAATGTAATTTTGATGTTAACTCCCAAACCGCTGCGCAGAAGTCAACCAAACTTCACCCAATAGTGTATTGTATCACAATCTAGTAGTTACATTTGAAAATTTTGTTCTAGGAAATTTTGTTTGAGCGCAATCATCAAACTTAATTAAAAAAGTCATTTAAGCCTTTTCACAGTGAGATCTATGCGATATGGCCGAGAAATGTAATTTTGATGTTAACTCCCAAACCGCTGCGCAGAAGTCAACCAAACTTCACCCATTAGTGTATTTTATCACAGTCTAGTAGTTACATGTGGAAATTTGGTTCTAGGACATTTGATTTGAGCGCAATCATCAAACTTAGGTCAAAAAAGCCATTTAAGCCTTTTCACAGTGAGATCTATGCGATATGGCCGAGAAATGTAATTTTGATGTTCACTCCCAAACCGCTGCGCAGAAGTCAACCAAACTTCACCCAATAGTGTATTGTATCACAATCTAGTAGTTACATTTGAAAATTTTGTTCCAGGAAATTTTGTTTGAGCGCAATCATCAAACTTAATTAAAAAAGTCATTTAAGCCTTTTCACAGTGAGATCTATGCGATATGGCCGAGAAATGTAATTTTGATGTTAACTCCCAAACCGCTGCGCAGAAGTCAACCAAACTTCACCCATTAGTGTATTTTATCACAATCTAGTAGTTACATGTGGAAATTTGGTTCTAGGACATTTGATTTGAGCGCAATCCTCAAACTTAGGTCAAAAAAGCCATTTAAGCCTTTTCACAGTGAGATCTATGCGATATGGCCGAGAAATGTAATTTTGATGTTAACTCCCAAACCGCTGCGCAGAGGTCAACCAAACTTCACCCAATAGTGTATTGTATCACATTCTAGTAGTTACATTTGAAAATTTCGTTCTAGGACATTTGGTTTGAGCGCAATCCTCAAACTTAGGTCAAAAAAGCCATTTAAGCCTTTTCACAGTGAGATCTATGCGATATGGCCGAGAAATGTAATTTTGATGTTAACTCCCAAACCGCTGCGCAGAAGTCAACCAAACTTCACCCAATAGTGTATTGTATCACAATCTAGTAGTTACATTTGAAAATTTTGTTCTAGGAAATTTTGTTTGAGCGCAATCATCAAACTTAATTAAAAAAGTCATTTAAGCCTTTTCACAGTGAGATCTATGCGATATGGCCGAGAAATGTAATTTTGATGTTAACTCCCAAACCGCTGCGCAGAAGTCAACCAAACTTCACCCATTAGTGTATTGTATCACAATCTAGTAGTTACATTTGGAAATTTGGTTCTAGGAAATTTTGTTTGAGCGCAATCATCAAACTTAATTAAAAAAGTCATTTAAGCCTTTTCACAGTGAGATCTATGCGATATGGCCGAGAAATGTAATTTTGATGTCAACTCCCAAACCGCTGCGCAGAAGTCAACCAAACTTCACCCAATAGTGTATTGTATCACATTCTAGTAGTTACATTTGAAAATTTCGTTCTAGGACATTTGGTTTGAGCGCAATCCTCAAACTTAGGTCAAAAAAGCCATTTAAGCCTTTTCACAGTGAGATCTATGCGATATGGCCGAGAAATGTAATTTTGATGTTAACTCTCAAACCGCTGCGCAGAAGTCAACCAAACTTCACCCAATAGTGTATTGTATCACAATCTAGTAGTTACATTTGAAAATTTTGTTCTAGGACATTTTGTTTGAACGCAATCATCAAACTTAATTAAAAAAGTCATTTAAGCCTTTTCACAGTGAGATCTATGCGATATGGCCGAGAAATGTAATTTTGATGTTAACTCCCAAACCGCTGCGCAGAAGTCAACCAAACTTCACCCAATAGTGTATTGTATCACAATCTAGTAGTTACATTTGAAAATTTTGTTCTAGAAAATTTTGTTTGAGCGCAATCATAAAACTTAATTAAAAAAGTCATTTAAGCCTTTTCACAGTGAGATCTATGCGATATGGCCGAGAAATGTAATTTTGATGTTAACTCCCAAACCGCTGCGCAGAAGTCAACCAAACTTCACCCATTAGTGTATTGTATCACAATCTAGTAGTTACATGTGGAAATTTGGTTCTAGGACATTTGATTTGAGCGCAATCCTCAAACTTAGGTCAAAAAAGCCATTTAAGCCTTTTCACAGTGAGATCTATGCGATATGGCCGAGAAATGTAATTTTGATGTTAACTCCCAAACCGCTGCGCAGAAGTCAACCAAACTTCACCCAATAGTGTATTGTATCACAATCTAGTAGTTACATTTGAAAATTTTGTTCCAGGAAATTTTGTTTGAGCGCAATCATCAAACTTAATTAAAAAAGTCATTTAAGCCTTTTCACAGTGAGATCTATGCGATATGGCCGAGAAATGTAATTTTGATGTTAACTCCCAAACCGCTGCGCAGAAGTCAACCAAACTTCACCCATTAGTGTATTTTATCACAATCTAGTAGTTACATGTGGAAATTTGGTTCTAGGACATTTGATTTGAGCGCAATCCTCAAACTTAGGTCAAAAAAGCCATTTAAGCCTTTTCACAGTGAGATCTATGCGATATGGCCGAGAAATGTAATTTTGATGTTAACTCCCAAACCGCTGCGCAGAAGTCAACCAAACTTCACCCAATAGTGTATTGTATCACATTCTAGTAGTTACATTTGAAAATTTCGTTCTAGGACATTTGGTTTGAGCGCAATCCTCAAACTTAGGTCAAAAAAGCCATTTAAGCCTTTTCACAGTGAGATCTATGCGATATGGCCGAGAAATGTAATTTTGATGTTAACTCCCAAACCGCTGCGCAGAAGTCAACCAAACTTCACCCAATAGTGTATTGTATCAGAATCTAGTAGTTACATTTGAAAATTTTGTTCTAGGAAATTTTGTTTGAGCGCAATCATCAAACTTAATTAAAAAAGTCATTTAAGCCTTTTCACAGTGAGATCTATGCGATATGGCCGAGAAATGTAATTTTGATGTTAACTCCCAAACCGCTGCGCAGAAGTCAACCAAACTTCACCCATTAGTGTATTGTATCACAATCTAGTAGTTACATTTGGAAATTTGGTTCTAGGAAATTTTGTTTGAGCGCAATCATCAAACTTAATTAAAAAAGTCATTTAAGCCTTTTCACAGTGAGATCTATGCGATATGGCCGAGAAATGTAATTTTGATGTTAACTCCCAAACCGCTGCGCAGAAGTCAACCAAACTTCACCCAATAGTGTATTGTATCACATTCTAGTAGTTACATTTGAAAATTTCGTTCTAGGACATTTGGTTTGAGCGCAATCCTCAAACTTAGGTCAAAAAAGCCATTTAAGCCTTTTCACAGTGAGATCTATGCGATATGGCCGAGAAATGTAATTTTGATGTTAACTCTCAAACCGCTGCGCAGAAGTCAACCAAACTTCACCCAATAGTGTATTGTATCACAATCTAGTAGTTACATTTGAAAATTTTGTTCTAGGACATTTTGTTTGAACGCAATCATCAAACTTAATTAAAAAAGTCATTTAAGCCTTTTCACAGTGAGATCTATGCGATATGGCCGAGAAATGTAATTTTGATGTTAACTCCCAAACCGCTGCGCAGAAGTCAACCAAACTTCACCCAATAGTGTATTGTATCACAATCTAGTAGTTACATGTGGAAATTTGGTTCTAGGACATTTGATTTGAGCGCAATCCTCAAACTTAGGTCAAAAAAGCCATTTAAGCCTTTTCACAGTGAGATCTATGCGATATGGCCGAGAAATGTAATTTTGATGTTAACTCCTAAACCGCTGCGCAGAAGTCAACCAAACTTCACCCAATAGTGTATTGTATCACAATCTAGTAGTTACATTTAAAAATTTTGTTCTAGGACATTTTGTTTGAACGCAATCATCAAACTTAATTAAAAAAGTCATTTAAGCCTTTTCACAGTGAGATCTATGCGATATGGCCGAGAAATGTAATTTTGATGTTAACTCCCAAACCGCTGCGCAGAAGTCAACCAAACTTCACCCATTAGTGTATTGTATCACAATCTAGTAGTTACATGTGGAAATTTGGTTCTAGGACATTTGATTTGAGCGCAATCCTCAAACTTAGGTCAAAAAAGCCATTTAAGCCTTTTCACAGTGAGATCTATGCGATATGGCCGAGAAATGTAATTTTGATGTTAACTCCCAAACCGCTGCGCAGAAGTCAACCAAACTTCACCCAATAGTGTATTGTATCACAATCTAGTAGTTACATTTAAAAATTTTGTTCTAGGACATTTTGTTTGAACGCAATCATCAAACTTAATTAAAAAAGTCATTTAAGCCTTTTCACAGTGAGATCTATGCGATATGGCCGAGAAATGTAATTTTGATGTTAACTCCCAAACCGCTGCGCAGAAGTCAACCAAACTTCACCCAATAGTGTATTGTATCACAATCTAGTAGTTACATTTGAAAATTTTGTTCTAGGAAATTTTGTTTGAGCGCAATCATCAAACTTAATTAAAAAAGTCATTTAAGCCTTTTCACAGTGAGATCTATGCGATATGGCCGAGAAATGTAATTTTGATGTTAACTCCCAAACCGCTGCGCAGAAGTCAACCAAACTTCACCCATTAGTGTATTTTATCACAGTCTAGTAGTTACATGTGGAAATTTGGTTCTAGGACATTTGATTTGAGCGCAATCATCAAACTTAGGTCAAAAAAGCCATTTAAGCCTTTTCACAGTGAGATCTATGCGATATGGCCGAGAAATGTAATTTTGATGTTCACTCCCAAACCGCTGCGCAGAAGTCAACCAAACTTCACCCAATAGTGTATTGTATCACAATCTAGTAGTTACATTTGAAAATTTTGTTCCAGGAAATTTTGTTTGAGCGCAATCATCAAACTTAATTAAAAAAGTCATTTAAGCCTTTTCACAGTGAGATCTATGCGATATGGCCGAGAAATGTAATTTTGATGTTAACTCCCAAACCGCTGCGCAGAAGTCAACCAAACTTCACCCATTAGTGTATTTTATCACAATCTAGTAGTTACATGTGGAAATTTGGTTCTAGGACATTTGATTTGAGCGCAATCCTCAAACTTAGGTCAAAAAAGCCATTTAAGCCTTTTCACAGTGAGATCTATGCGATATGGCCGAGAAATGTAATTTTGATGTTAACTCCCAAACCGCTGCGCAGAAGTCAACCAAACTTCACCCAATAGTGTATTGTATCACATTCTAGTAGTTACATTTGAAAATTTCGTTCTAGGACATTTGGTTTGAGCGCAATCCTCAAACTTAGGTCAAAAAAGCCATTTAAGCCTTTTCACAGTGAGATCTATGCGATATGGCCGAGAAATGTAATTTTGATGTTAACTCCCAAACCGCTGCGCAGAAGTCAACCAAACTTCACCCAATAGTGTATTGTATCACAATCTAGTAGTTACATTTGAAAATTTTGTTCTAGGAAATTTTGTTTGAGCGCAATCATCAAACTTAATTAAAAAAGTCATTTAAGCCTTTTCACAGTGAGATCTATGCGATATGGCCGAGAAATGTAATTTTGATGTTAACTCCCAAACCGCTGCGCAGAAGTCAACCAAACTTCACCCATTAGTGTATTGTATCACAATCTAGTAGTTACATTTGGAAATTTGGTTCTAGGAAATTTTGTTTGAGCGCAATCATCAAACTTAATTAAAAAAGTCATTTAAGCCTTTTCACAGTGAGATCTATGCGATATGGCCGAGAAATGTAATTTTGATGTCAACTCCCAAACCGCTGCGCAGAAGTCAACCAAACTTCACCCAATAGTGTATTGTATCACATTCTAGTAGTTACATTTGAAAATTTCGTTCTAGGACATTTGGTTTGAGCGCAATCCTCAAACTTAGGTCAAAAAAGCCATTTAAGCCTTTTCACAGTGAGATCTATGCGATATGGCCGAGAAATGTAATTTTGATGTTAACTCTCAAACCGCTGCGCAGAAGTCAACCAAACTTCACCCAATAGTGTATTGTATCACAATCTAGTAGTTACATTTGAAAATTTTGTTCTAGGACATTTTGTTTGAACGCAATCATCAAACTTAATTAAAAAAGTCATTTAAGCCTTTTCACAGTGAGATCTATGCGATATGGCCGAGAAATGTAATTTTGATGTTAACTCCCAAACCGCTGCGCAGAAGTCAACCAAACTTCACCCAATAGTGTATTGTATCACAATCTAGTAGTTACATTTGAAAATTTTGTTCTAGAAAATTTTGTTTGAGCGCAATCATAAAACTTAATTAAAAAAGTCATTTAAGCCTTTTCACAGTGAGATCTATGCGATATGGCCGAGAAATGTAATTTTGATGTTAACTCCCAAACCGCTGCGCAGAAGTCAACCAAACTTCACCCATTAGTGTATTTTATCACAATCTAGTAGTTACATGTGGAAATTTGGTTCTAGGACATTTGATTTGAGCGCAATCCTCAAACTTAGGTCAAAAAAGCCATTTAAGCCTTTTCACAGTGAGATCTATGCGATATGGCCGAGAAATGTAATTTTGATGTTAACTCCCAAACCGCTGCGCAGAAGTCAACCAAACTTCACCCAATAGTGTATTGTATCACAATCTAGTAGTTACATTTAAAAATTTTGTTCTAGGACATTTTGTTTGAACGCAATCATCAAACTTAATTAAAAAAGTCATTTAAGCCTTTTCACAGTGAGATCTATGCGATATGGCCGAGAAATGTAATTTTGATGTTAACTCCCAAACCGCTGCGCAGAAGTCAACCAAACTTCACCCATTAGTGTATTGTATCACAATCTAGTAGTTACATGTGGAAATTTGGTTATAGGACATTTGATTTGAGCGCAATCCTCAAACTTAGGTCAAAAAAGCCATTTAAGCCTTTTCACAGTGAGATCTATGCGATATGGCCGAGAAATGTAATTTTGATGTTAACTCCCAAACCGCTGCACAGAAGTCAACCAAACTTCACCCAATAGTGTATTGTATCACAATCTAGTAGTTACATTTGAAAATTTTGTTCTAGGAAATTTTGTTTGAGCGCAATCATCAAACTTAATTAAAAAAGTCATTTAAGCCTTTTCACAGTGAGATCTATGCGATATGGCCGAGAAATGTAATTTTGATGTTAACTCCCAAACCGCTGCGCAGAAGTCAACCAAACTTCACCCATTAGTGTATTTTATCACAATCTAGTAGTTACATGTGGAAATTTGGTTCTAGGACATTTGATTTGAGCGCAATCCTCAAACTTAGGTCAAAAAAGCCATTTAAGCCTTTTCACAGTGAGATCTATGCGATATGGCCGAGAAATGTAATTTTGATGTTAACTCCCAAACCGCTGCGCAGAAGTCAACCAAACTTCACCCAATAGTGTATTGTATCACATTCTAGTAGTTACATTTGAAAATTTCGTTCTAGGACATTTGGTTTGAGCGCAATCCTCAAACTTAGGTCAAAAAAGCCATTTAAGCCTTTTCACAGTGAGATCTATGCGATATGGCCGAGAAATGTAATTTTGATGTTAACTCCCAAACCGCTGCGCAGAAGTCAACCAAACTTCACCCAATAGTGTATTGTATCACAATCTAGTAGTTACATTTGAAAATTTTGTTCTAGGACATTTTGTTTGAACGCAATCATCAAACTTAATTAAAAAAGTCATTTAAGCCTTTTCACAGTGAGATCTATGCGATATGGCCGAGAAATGTAATTTTGATGTTAACTCCCAAACCGCTGCGCAGAAGTCAACCAAACTTCACCCAATAGTGTATTGTATCACAATCTAGTAGTTACATTTGAAAATTTTGTTCTAGGACATTTTGTTTGAACGCAATCATCAAACTTAATTAAAAAAGTCATTTAAGCCTTTTCACAGTGAGATCTATGCGATATGGCCGAGAAATGTAATTTTGATGTTAACTCCCAAACCGCTGGGCAGAAGTCAACCAAACTTCACCCAATAGTGTATTGTATCACAATCTAGTAGTTACATTTGAAAATTTTGTTCTAGGACATTTTGTTTGAGCGCAATCCTCAAACTTAGGTCAAAAAAGCCATTTAAGCCTTTTCACAGTGAGATCTATGCGATATGGCCGAGAAATGTAATTTTGATGTTAACTCCCAAACCGCTGCGCAGAAGTCAACCAAACTTCACCCAATAGTGTATTGTATCACAATCTAGTAGTTACATTTGAAAATTTTGTTCTAGGAAATTTTGTTTGAGCGATATCATCAAACTTAATTAAAAAAGTCATTTAAGCCTTTTCACAGTGAGATCTATGCGATATGGCCGAGAAATGTAATTTTGATGTTAACTCCCAAACCGCTGCGCAGAAGTCAACCAAACTTCACCCATTAGTGTATTGTATCATAATCTAGTAATTACATGTGGAAATTTGGTTCTAGGACATTTGATTTGAGCGCAATCCTCAAACTTAGGTCAAAAAAGCCATTTAAGCCTTTTCACAGTGAGATCTATGCGATATGGCCGAGAAATGTAATTTTGATGTTAACTCCCAAACCGCTGCGCAGAAGTCAACCAAACTTCACCCAATAGTGTATTGTATCACAATCTAGTAGTTACATTTAAAAATTTTGTTCTAGGACATTTTGTTTGAACGCAATCATCAAACTTAATTAAAAAAGTCATTTAAGCCTTTTCACAGTGAGATCTATGCGATATGGCCGAGAAATGTAATTTTGATGTTAACTCCCAAACCGCTGCGCAGAAGTCAACCAAACTTCACCCATTAGTGTATTGTATCACAATCTAGTAGTTACATGTGGAAATTTGGTTATAGGACATTTGATTTGAGCGCAATCCTCAAACTTAGGTCAAAAAAGCCATTTAAGCCTTTTCACAGTGAGATCTATGCGATATGGCCGAGAAATGTAATTTTGATGTTAACTCCCAAACCGCTGCGCAGAAGTCAACCAAACTTCACCCAATAGTGTATTGTATCACAATCTAGTAGTTACATTTGAAAATTTTGTTCTAGGAAATTTTGTTTGAGCGCAATCATCAAACTTAATTAAAAAAGTCATTTAAGCCTTTTCACAGTGAGATCTATGCGATATGGCCGAGAAATGTAATTTTGATGTTAACTCCCAAACCGCTGCGCAGAAGTCAACCAAACTTCACCCAATAGTGTATTGTATCACAATCTAGTAGTTACATTTGAAAATTTTGTTCTAGAAAATTTTGTTTGAGCGCAATCATCAAACTTAATTAAAAAAGTCATTTAAGCCTTTTCACAGTGAGATCTATGCGATATGGCCGAGAAATGTAATTTTGATGTTAACTCCCAAACCGCTGCGCAGAAGTCAACCAAACTTCACCCATTAGTGTATTTTATCACAATCTAGTAGTTACATGTGGAAATTTGGTTCTAGGACATTTGATTTGAGCGCAATCCTCAAACTTAGGTCAAAAAAGCCATTTAAGCCTTTTCACAGTGAGATCTATGCGATATGGCCGAGAAATGTAATTTTGATGTTAACTCCCAAACCGCTGCGCAGAAGTCAACCAAACTTCACCCAATAGTGTATTGTATCACAATCTAGTAGTTACATTTAAAAATTTTGTTCTAGGACATTTTGTTTGAACGCAATCATCAAACTTAATTAAAAAAGTCATTTAAGCCTTTTCACAGTGAGATCTATGCGATATGGCCGAGAAATGTAATTTTGATGTTAACTCCCAAACCGCTGCGCAGAAGTCAACCAAACTTCACCCATTAGTGTATTGTATCACAATCTAGTAGTTACATGTGGAAATTTGGTTATAGGACATTTGATTTGAGCGCAATCCTCAAACTTAGGTCAAAAAAGCCATTTAAGCCTTTTCACAGTGAGATCTATGCGATATGGCCGAGAAATGTAATTTTGATGTTAACTCCCAAACCGCTGCGCAGAAGTCAACCAAACTTCACCCAATAGTGTATTGTATCACAATCTAGTAGTTACATTTGAAAATTTTGTTCTAGGAAATTTTGTTTAAGCGCAATCATCAAACTTAATTAAAAAAGTCATTTAAGCCTTTTCACAGTGAGATCTATGCGATATGGCCGAGAAATGTAATTTTGATGTTAACTCCCAAACCGCTGCGCAGAAGTCAACCAAACTTCACCCATTAGTGTATTTTATCACAATCTAGTAGTTACATGTGGAAATTTGGTTCTAGGACATTTGATTTGAGCGCAATCCTCAAACTTAGGTCAAAAAAGCCATTTAAGCCTTTTCACAGTGAGATCTATGCGATATGGCCGAGAAATGTAATTTTGATGTTAACTCCCAAACCGCTGCGCAGAAGTCAACCAAACTTCACCCAATAGTGTATTGTATCACATTCTAGTAGTTACATTTGAAAATTTCGTTCTAGGACATTTGGTTTGAGCGCAATCCTCAAACTTAGGTCAAAAAAGCCATTTAAGCCTTTTCACAGTGAGATCTATGCGATATGGCCGAGAAATGTAATTTTGATGTTAACTCCCAAACCGCTGCGCAGAAGTCAACCAAACTTCACCCAATAGTGTATTGTATCACAATCTAGTAGTTACATTTGAAAATTTTGTTCTAGGACATTTTGTTTGAACGCAATCATCAAACTTAATTAAAAAAGTCATTTAAGCCTTTTCACAGTGAGATCTATGCGATATGGCCGAGAAATGTAATTTTGATGTTAACTCCCAAACCGCTGCGCAGAAGTCAACCAAACTTCACCCATTAGTGTATTGTATCACAATCTAGTAGTTACATGTGGAAATTTGGTTATAGGACATTTGATTTGAGCGCAATCCTCAAACTTAGGTCAAAAAAGCCATTTAAGCCTTTTCACAGTGAGATCTATGCGATATGGCCGAGAAATGTAATTTTGATGTTAACTCCCAAACCGCTGCGCAGAAGTCAACCAAACTTCACCCAATAGTGTATTGTATCACAATCTAGTAGTTACATTTGAAAATTTTGTTCTAGGACATTTGATTTGAGCGCAATCCTCAAACTTAGGTCAAAAAAGCCATTTAAGCCTTTTCACAGTGAGATCTATGCGATATGGCCGAGAAATGTAATTTTGATGTTAACTCCCAAACCGCTGCGCAGAAGTCAACCAAACTTCACCCATTAGTGTATTGTATCACAATCTAGTAGTTACATTTGAAAATTTCGTTCTAGGACATTTGGTTTGAGCGCAATCTTTAAACTTAGGTCAAAAAAGCCATTTAAGCCTTTTCACAGTGAGATCTATGCGATATGGCCGAGAAATGTAATTTTGATGTTAACTCCCAAACCGCTGCGCAGAAGTCAACCAAACTTCACCCAATAGTGTATTGTATCACAATCTAGTAGTTACATTTGAAAATTTTGTTCTAGGACATTTTGTTTGAACGCAATCATCAAACTTAATTAAAAAAGTCATTTAAGCCTTTTCACAGTATGCGATATGGCCGAGAAATGTAATTTTGATGTTAACTCCCAAACCGCTGCGCAGAAGTCAACCAAACTTCAACCAATAGTGTATTGTATCACAATCTAGTAGTTACATTTGAAAATTTTGTTCTAGGAAATTTTGTTTGAGCGCAATCATCAAACTTAATTAAAAAAGTCATTTAAGCCTTTTCACAGTGAGATCTATGCGATATGGCCGAGAAATGTAATTTTGATGTTAACTCCCAAACCGCTACGCAGAAGTCAACCAAACTTCACCCATTAGTGTATTTTATCACAATCTAGTAGTTACATGTGGAAATTTGGTTCTAGGAAATTTGATTTGAGCGCAATCCTCAAACTTAGGTCAAAAAAGCCATTTAAGCCTTTTCACAGTGAGATCTATGCGATATGGCCGAGAAATGTAATTTTGATGTTAACTCCCAAACCGCTGCGCAGAAGTCAACCAAACTTCACCCAATAGTGTATTGTATCACAATCTAGTAGTTACATTTAAAAATTTTGTTCTAGGACATTTTGTTTGGACGCAATCATCAAACTTAATTAAAAAAGTCATTTAAGCCTTTTCACAGTGAGATCTATGCGATATGGCCGAGAAATGTAATTTTGATGTTAACTCCCAAACCGCTGCGCAGAAGTCAACCAAACTTCACCCATTAGTGTATTTTATCACAATCTAGTAGTTACATGTGGAAATTTGGTTCTAGGACATTTGATTTGAGCGCAATCCTCAAACTTAGGTCAAAAAAGCTATTTAAGCCTTTTCACAGTGAGATCTATGCGATATGGCCGAGAAATGTAATTTTGATGTTAACTCTCAAACCGCTGCGCAGAAGTCAACCCAACTTCACCCAATAGTGTATTGTATCACAATCTAGTAGTTACATTTGAAAATTTTGTTCTAGGACATTTTGTTTGAACGCAATCATCAAACTTAATTAAAAAAGTCATTTAAGCCTTTTCACAGTGAGATCTATGCGATATGGCCGAGAAATGTAATTTTGATGTTAACTCCCAAACCGCTGCGCAGAAGTCAACCAAACTTCACCCAATAGTGTATTGTATCACAATCTAGTAGTTACATTTGAAAATTTTGTTCTAGAAAATTTTGTTTGAGCGCAATCATCAAACTTAATTAAAAAAGTCATTTAAGCCTTTTCACAGTGAGATCTATGCGATATGGCCGAGAAATGTAATTTTGATGTTAACTCCCAAACCGCTGCGCAGAAGTCAACCAAACTTCACCCATTAGTGTATTTTATCACAATCTAGTAGTTACATGTGGAAATTTGGTTCTAGGACATTTGATTTGAGCGCAATCCTCAAACTTAGGTCAAAAAAGCCATTTAAGCCTTTTCACAGTGAGATCTATGCGATATGGCCGAGAAATGTAATTTTGATGTTAACTCCCAAACCGCTGCGCAGAAGTCAACCAAACTTCACCCAATAGTGTATTGTATCACAATCTAGTAGTTACATTTGAAAATTTTGTTCTAGGAAATTTTGTTTGAGCGCAATCATCAAACTTAATTAAAAAAGTCATTTAAGCCTTTTCACAGTGAGATCTATGCGATATGGCCGAGAAATGTAATTTTGATGTTAACTCCCAAACCGCTGCGCAGAAGTCAACCAAACTTCACCCATTAGTGTATTTTATTTCAATCTAGTAGTTACATGTGGAAATTTGGTTCTAGGACATTTGATTTGAGCGCAATCCTCAAACTTAGGTCAAAAAAGCCATTTAAGCCTTTTCACAGTGAGATCTATGCGATATGGCCGAGAAATGTAATTTTGATGTTCACTCCCAAACCGCTGCGCAGAAGTCAACCAAACTTCACCCAATAGTGTATTGTATCACATTCTAGTAGTTACATTTGAAAATTTCGTTATAGGACATTTGGTTTGAGCGCAATCCTCAAACTTAGGTCAAAAAAGCCATTTAAGCCTTTTCACAGTGAGATCTATGCGATATGGCCGAGAAATGTAATTTTGATGTTAACTCCCAAACCGCTGCGCAGAAGTCAACCAAACTTCACCCAATAGTGTATTGTATCACAATCTAGTAGTTACATTTGAAAATTTTGTTCTAGGAAATTTTGTTTGAGCGCAATCATCAAACTTAATTAAAAAAGTCATTTAAGCCTTTTCACAGTGAGATCTATGCGATATGGCCGAGAAATGTAATTTTGATGTTAACTCCCAAACCGCTGCGCAGAAGTCAACCAAACTTCACCCATTAGTGTATTTTATCACAATCTAGTAGTTACATGTGGAAATTTGGTTCTAGGACATTTGATTTGAGCGCAATCCTCAAACTTAGGTCAAAAAAGCCATTTAAGCCTTTTCACAGTGAGATCTATGCGATATGGCCGAGAAATGTAATTTTGATGTTAACTCCCAAACCGCTGCGCAGAAGTCAACCAAACTTCACCCAATAGTGTATTGTATCACATTCTAGTAGTTACATTTTAAAATTTCGTTCTAGGACATTTGGTTTGAGCGCAATCCTCAAACTTAGGTCAAAAAAGCCATTTAAGCCTTTTCACAGTGAGATCTATGCGATATGGCCGAGAAATGTAATTTTGATGTTAACTCCCAAACCGCTGCGCAGAAGTCAACCAAACTTCACCCAATAGTGTATTGTATCACAATCTAGTAGTTACATTTGAAAATTTTGTTCTAGGACATTTTGTTTGAACGCAATCATCAAACTTAATTAAAAAAGTCATTTAAGCCTTTTCACAGTGAGATCTATGCGATATGGCCGAGAAATGTAAATTTGATGTTAACTCCCAAACCGCTGCGCAGAAGTCAACCAAACTTCACCCAATAGTGTATTGTATCACAATCTAGTAGTTACATTTGAAAATTTTGTTCTAGGACATTTTGTTTGAGCGCAATCCTCAAACTTAGGTCAAAAAAGCCATTTAAGCCTTTTCACAGTGAGATCTATGCGATATGGCCGAGAAATGTAATTTTGATGTTAACTCCCAAACCGCTGCGCAGAAGTCAACCAAACTTCACCCAATAGTGTATTGTATCACAATCTAGTAGTTACATTTGAAAATTTTGTTCTAGGACATTTTGTTTGAACGCAATCATCAAACTTAATTAAAAAAGTCATTTAAGCCTTTTCACAGTGAGATCTATGCGATATGGCCGAGAAATGTAATTTTGATGTTAACTCCCAAACCGCTGCGCAGAAGTCAACCAAACTTCACCCAATAGTGTATTGTATCACAATCTAGTAGTTACATTTGAAAATTTTGTTCTAGGAAATTTTGTTTGAGCGCAATCATCAAACTTAATTAAAAAAGTCATTTAAGCCTTTTCACAGTGAGATCTATGCGATATGGCCGAGAAATGTAATTTTGATGTTAACTCCCAAACCGCTGCGCAGAAGTCAACCAAACTTCACCCATTAGTGTATTTTATCACAATCTAGTAGTTACATGTGGAAATTTGGTTCTAGGACATTTGATTTGAGCGCAATCCTCAAACTTAGGTCAAAAAAGCCATTTAAGCCTTTTCACAGTGAGATCTATGCGATATGGCCGAGAAATGTAATTTTGATGTTAACTCCCAAACCGCTGCGCAGAAGTCAACCAAACTTCACCCAATAGTGTATTGTATCACAATCTAGTAGTTACATTTAAAAATTTTGTTCTAGGACATTTTGTTTGAACGCAATCATCAAACTTAATTAAAAAAGTCATTTAAGCCTTTTCACAGTGAGATCTATGCGATATGGCCGAGAAATGTAATCTTGATGTTAACTCCCAAACCGCTGCGCAGAAGTCAACCAAACTTCACCCATTAGTGTATTGTATCACAATCTAGTAGTTACATGTGGAAATTTGGTTCTAGGACATTTGATTTGAGCGCAATCCTCAAACTTAGGTCAAAAAAGCCATTTAAGCCTTTTCACAGTGAGATCTATGCGATATGGCCGAGAAATGTAATTTTGATGTTAACTCCCAAACCGCTGCGCAGAAGTCAACCAAACTTCACCCAATAGTGTATTGTATCACAATCTAGTAGTTACATTTAAAAATTTTGTTCTAGGACATTTTGTTTGAAAGCAATCATCAAACTTAATTAAAAAAGTCATTTAAGCCTTTTCACAGTGAGATCTATGCGATATGGCCGAGAAATGTAATTTTGATGTTAACTCCCAAACCGCTGCGCAGAAGTCAACCAAACTTCACCCAATAGTGTATTGTATCACAATCTAGTAGTTACATTTGAAAATTTTGTTCTAGGAAATTTTGTTTGAGCGCAATCATCAAACTTAATTAAAAAAGTCATTTAAGCCTTTTCACAGTGAGATCTATGCGATATGGCCGAGAAATGTAATTTTGATGTTAACTCCCAAACCGCTGCGCAGAAGTCAACCAAACTTAACCCATTAGTGTATTTTATCACAGTCTAGTAGTTACATGTGGAAATTTGGTTCTAGGACATTTGATTTGAGCGCAATCCTCAAACTTAGGTCAAAAAAGCCATTTAAGCTTTTTCACAGTGAGATCTATGCGATATGGCCGAGAAATGTAATTTTGATGTTCACTCCCAAACCGCTGCGCAGAAGTCAACCAAACTTCACCCAATAGTGTATTGTATCACAATCTAGTAGTTACATTTGAAAATTTTGTTCCAGGAAATTTTGTTTGAGCGCAATCATCAAACTTAATTAAAAAAGTCATTTAAGCCTTTTCACAGTGAGATCTATGCGATATGGCCGAGAAATGTAATTTTGATGTTAACTCCCAAACCGCTGCGCAGAAGTCAACCAAACTTCACCCATTAGTGTATTTTATCACAATCTAGTAGTTACATGTGGAAATTTGGTTCTAGGACATTTGATTGGAGCGCAATCCTCAAACTTAGGTAAAAAAAGCCATTTAAGCCTTTTCACAGTGAGATCTATGCGATATGGCCGAGAAATGTAATTTTGATGTTAACTCCCAAACCGCTGCGCAGAAGTCAACCAAACTTCACCCAATAGTGTATTGTATCACATTCTAGTAGTTACATTTGAAAATTTCGTTCTAGGACATTTGGTTTGAGCGCAATCCTCAAACTTAGGTCAAAAAAGCCATTTAAGCCTTTTCACAGTGAGATCTATGCGATATGGCCGAGAAATGTAATTTTGATGTTAACTCCCAAACCGCTGCGCAGAAGTCAACCAAACTTCACCCAATAGTGTATTGTATCACAATCTAGTAGTTACATTTAAAAATTTTGTTCTAGGACATTTTGTTTGAAAGCAATCATCAAACTTAATTAAAAAAGTCATTTAAGCCTTTTCACAGTGAGATCTATGCGATATGGCCGAGAAATGTAATTTTGATGTTAACTCCCAAACCGCTGCGCAGAAGTCAACCAAACTTCACCCAATAGTGTATTGTATCACAATCTAGTAGTTACATTTGAAAATTTTGTTCTAGGAAATTTTGTTTGAGCGCAATCATCAAACTTAATTAAAAAAGTCATTTAAGCCTTTTCACAGTGAGATCTATGCGATATGGCCGAGAAATGTAATTTTGATGTTAACTCCCAAACCGCTGCGCAGAAGTCAACCAAACTTAACCCATTAGTGTATTTTATCACAGTCTAGTAGTTACATGTGGAAATTTGGTTCTAGGACATTTGATTTGAGCGCAATCCTCAAACTTAGGTCAAAAAAGCCATTTAAGCTTTTTCACAGTGAGATCTATGCGATATGGCCGAGAAATGTAATTTTGATGTTCACTCCCAAACCGCTGCGCAGAAGTCAACCAAACTTCACCCAATAGTGTATTGTATCACAATCTAGTAGTTACATTTGAAAATTTTGTTCCAGGAAATTTTGTTTGAGCGCAATCATCAAACTTAATTAAAAAAGTCATTTAAGCCTTTTCACAGTGAGATCTATGCGATATGGCCGAGAAATGTAATTTTGATGTTAACTCCCAAACCGCTGCGCAGAAGTCAACCAAACTTCACCCATTAGTGTATTTTATCACAATCTAGTAGTTACATGTGGAAATTTGGTTCTAGGACATTTGATTGGAGCGCAATCCTCAAACTTAGGTAAAAAAAGCCATTTAAGCCTTTTCACAGTGAGATCTATGCGATATGGCCGAGAAATGTAATTTTGATGTTAACTCCCAAACCGCTGCGCAGAAGTCAACCAAACTTCACCCAATAGTGTATTGTATCACATTCTAGTAGTTACATTTGAAAATTTCGTTCTAGGACATTTGGTTTGAGCGCAATCCTCAAACTTAGGTCAAAAAAGCCATTTAAGCCTTTTCACAGTGAGATCTATGCGATATGGCCGAGAAATGTAATTTTGATGTTAACTCCCAAACCGCTGCGCAGAAGTCAACCAAACTTCACCCATTAGTGTATTGTATCACAATCTAGTAGTTACATTTGGAAATTTGGTTCTAGGAAATTTTGTTTGAGCGCAATCATCAAACTTAATTAAAAAAGTCATTTAAGCCTTTTCACAGTGAGATCTATGCGATATGGCCGAGAAATGTAATTTTGATGTTAACTCCCAAACCGCTGCGCAGAAGTCAACCAAACTTCACCCAATAGTGTATTGTATCACATTCTAGTAGTTACATTTGAAAATTTCGTTCTAGGACATTTGGTTTGAGCGCAATCCTCAAACTTAGGTCAAAAAAGCCATTTAAGCCTTTTCACAGTGAGATCTATGCGATATGGCCGAGAAATGTAATTTTGATGTTAACTCTCAAACCGCTGCGCAGAAGTCAACCAAACTTCACCCAATAGTGTATTGTATCACAATCTAGTAGTTACATTTGAAAATTTTGTTCTAGGACATTTTGTTTGAACGCAATCATCAAACTTAATTAAAAAAGTCATTTAAGCCTTTTCACAGTGAGATCTATGCGATATGGCCGAGAAATGTAATTTTGATGTTAACTCCCAAACCGCTGCGCAGAAGTCAACCAAACTTCACCCATTAGTGTATTGTATCACAATCTAGTAGTTACATGTGGAAATTTGGTTCTAGGACATTTGATTTGAGCGCAATCCTCAAACTTAGGTCAAAAAAGCCATTTAAGCCTTTTCACAGTGAGATCTATGCGATATGGCCGAGAAATGTAATTTTGATGTTAACTCCCAAACCGCTGCGCAGAAGTCAACCAAACTTCACCCAATAGTGTATTGTATCACATTCTAGTAGTTACATTTGAAAATTTCGTTCTAGGACATTTGGTTTGAGCGCAATCCTCAAACTTAGGTCAAAAAAGCCATTTAAGCCTTTTCACAGTGAGATCTATGCGATATGGCCGAGAAATGTAATTTTGATGTTAACTCCCAAACCGCTGCGCAGAAGTCAACCAAACTTCACCCAATAGTGTATTGTATCAGAATCTAGTAGTTACATTTGAAAATTTTGTTCTAGGAAATTTTGTTTGAGCGCAATCATCAAACTTAATTAAAAAAGTCATTTAAGCCTTTTCACAGTGAGATCTATGCGATATGGCCGAGAAATGTAATTTTGATGTTAACTCCCAAACCGCTGCGCAGAAGTCAACCAAACTTCACCCATTAGTGTATTGTATCACAATCTAGTAGTTACATTTGGAAATTTGGTTCTAGGAAATTTTGTTTGAGCGCAATCATCAAACTTAATTAAAAAAGTCATTTAAGCCTTTTCACAGTGAGATCTATGCGATATGGCCGAGAAATGTAATTTTGATGTTAACTCCCAAACCGCTGCGCAGAAGTCAACCAAACTTCACCCAATAGTGTATTGTATCACATTCTAGTAGTTACATTTGAAAATTTCGTTCTAGGACATTTGGTTTGAGCGCAATCCTCAAACTTAGGTCAAAAAAGCCATTTAAGCCTTTTCACAGTGAGATCTATGCGATATGGCCGAGAAATGTAATTTTGATGTTAACTCTCAAACCGCTGCGCAGAAGTCAACCAAACTTCACCCAATAGTGTATTGTATCACAATCTAGTAGTTACATTTGAAAATTTTGTTCTAGGACATTTTGTTTGAACGCAATCATCAAACTTAATTAAAAAAGTCATTTAAGCCTTTTCACAGTGAGATCTATGCGATATGGCCGAGAAATGTAATTTTGATGTTAACTCCCAAACCGCTGCGCAGAAGTCAACCAAACTTCACCCAATAGTGTATTGTATCACAATCTAGTAGTTACATGTGGAAATTTGGTTCTAGGACATTTGATTTGAGCGCAATCCTCAAACTTAGGTCAAAAAAGCCATTTAAGCCTTTTCACAGTGAGATCTATGCGATATGGCCGAGAAATGTAATTTTGATGTTAACTCCCAAACCGCTGCGCAGAAGTCAACCAAACTTCACCCAATAGTGTATTGTATCACAATCTAGTAGTTACATTTAAAAATTTTGTTCTAGGACATTTTGTTTGAACGCAATCATCAAACTTAATTAAAAAAGTCATTTAAGCCTTTTCACAGTGAGATCTATGCGATATGGCCGAGAAATGTAATTTTGATGTTAACTCCCAAACCGCTGCGCAGAAGTCAACCAAACTTCACCCATTAGTGTATTGTATCACAATCTAGTAGTTACATGTGGAAATTTGGTTCTAGGACATTTGATTTGAGCGCAATCCTCAAACTTAGGTCAAAAAAGCCATTTAAGCCTTTTCACAGTGAGATCTATGCGATATGGCCGAGAAATGTAATTTTGATGTTAACTCCCAAACCGCTGCGCAGAAGTCAACCAAACTTCACCCAATAGTGTATTGTATCACAATCTAGTAGTTACATTTAAAAATTTTGTTCTAGGACATTTTGTTTGAACGCAATCATCAAACTTAATTAAAAAAGTCATTTAAGCCTTTTCACAGTGAGATCTATGCGATATGGCCGAGAAATGTAATTTTGATGTTAACTCCCAAACCGCTGCGCAGAAGTCAACCAAACTTCACCCAATAGTGTATTGTATCACAATCTAGTAGTTACATTTGAAAATTTTGTTCTAGGAAATTTTGTTTGAGCGCAATCATCAAACTTAATTAAAAAAGTCATTTAAGCCTTTTCACAGTGAGATCTATGCGATATGGCCGAGAAATGTAATTTTGATGTTAACTCCCAAACCGCTGCGCAGAAGTCAACCAAACTTCACCCATTAGTGTATTTTATCACAGTCTAGTAGTTACATGTGGAAATTTGGTTCTAGGACATTTGATTTGAGCGCAATCATCAAACTTAGGTCAAAAAAGCCATTTAAGCCTTTTCACAGTGAGATCTATGCGATATGGCCGAGAAATGTAATTTTGATGTTCACTCCCAAACCGCTGCGCAGAAGTCAACCAAACTTCACCCAATAGTGTATTGTATGACAATCTAGTAGTTACATTTGAAAATTTTGTTCCAGGAAATTTTGTTTGAGCGCAATCATCAAACTTAATTAAAAAAGTCATTTAAGCCTTTTCACAGTGAGATCTATGCGATATGGCCGAGAAATGTAATTTTGATGTTAACTCCCAAACCGCTGCGCAGAAGTCAACCAAACTTCACCCATTAGTGTATTTTATCACAATCTAGTAGTTACATGTGGAAATTTGGTTCTAGGACATTTGATTTGAGCGCAATCCTCAAACTTAGGTCAAAAAAGCCATTTAAGCCTTTTCACAGTGAGATCTATGCGATATGGCCGAGAAATGTAATTTTGATGTTAACTCCCAAACCGCTGCGCAGAAATCAACCAAACTTCACCCAATAGTGTATTGTATCACATTCTAGTAGTTACATTTGAAAATTTCGTTCTAGGACATTTGGTTTGAGCGCAATCCTCAAACTTAGGTCAAAAAAGCCATTTAAGCCTTTTCACAGTGAGATCTATGCGATATGGCCGAGAAATGTAATTTTGATGTTAACTCCCAAACCGCTGCGCAGAAGTCAACCAAACTTCACCCATTAGTGTATTGTATCACAATCTAGTAGTTAGATTTGGAAATTTGGTTCTAGGAAATTTTGTTTGAGCGCAATCATCAAACTTAATTAAAAAAGTCATTTAAGCCTTTTCACAGTGAGATCTATGCGATATGGCCGAGAAATGTAATTTTGATGTCAACTCCCAAACCGCTGCGCAGAAGTCAACCAAACTTCACCCAATAGTGTATTGTATCACATTCTAGTAGTTACATTTGAAAATTTCGTTCTAGGACATTTGGTTTGAGCGCAATCCTCAAACTTAGGTCAAAAAAGCCATTTAAGCCTTTTCACAGTGAGATCTATGCGATATGGCCGAGAAATGTAATTTTGATGTTAACTCTCAAACCGCTGCGCAGAAGTCAACCAAACTTCACCCAATAGTGTATTGTATCACAATCTAGTAGTTACATTTGAAAATTTTGTTCTAGGACATTTTGTTTGAACGCAATCATCAAACTTAATTAAAAAAGTCATTTAAGCCTTTTCACAGTGAGATCTATGCGATATGGCCGAGAAATGTAATTTTGATGTTAACTCCCAAACCGCTGCGCAGAAGTCAACCAAACTTCACCCAATAGTGTATTGTATCACAATCTAGTAGTTACATTTGAAAATTTTGTTCTAGAAAATTTTGTTTGAGCGCAATCATAAAACTTAATTAAAAAAGTCATTTAAGCCTTTTCACAGTGAGATCTATGCGATATGGCCGAGAAATGTAATTTTGATGTTAACTCCCAAACCGCTGCGCAGAAGTCAACCAAACTTCACCCATTAGTGTATTTTATCACAATCTAATAGTTACATTTGAAAATTTCGTTCTAGGACATTTGGTTTGAGCGCAATCCTCAAACTTAGGTCAAAAAAGCCATTTAAGCCTTTTCACAGTGAGATCTATGCGATATGGCCGAGAAATGTAATTTTGATGTTAACTCCCAAACCGCTGCGCAGAAGTCAAACAAACTTCACCCAATAGTGTATTGTATCACAATCTAGTAGTTACATTTGAAAATTTTGTTCTAGGAAATTTTGTTTGAGCGCAATCATCAAACTTAATTAAAAAAGTCATTTAAGCCTTTTCACAGTGAGATCTATGCGATATGGCCGAGAAATGTAATTTTGATGTTAACTCCCAAACCGCTGCGCAGAAGTCAACCAAACTTCACCCATTAGTGTATTGTATCACAATCTAGTAGTTACATTTGGAAATTTGGTTCTAGGAAATTTTGTTTGAGCGCAATCATCAAACTTAATTAAAAAAGTCATTTAAGCCTTTTCACAGTGAGATCTATGCGATATGGCCGAGAAATGTAATTTTGATGTCAACTCCCAAACCGCTGCGCAGAAGTCAACCAAACTTCACCCAATAGTGTATTGTATCACATTCTAGTAGTTACATTTGAAAATTTCGTTCTAGGACATTTGGTTTGAGCGCAATCCTCAAACTTAGGTCAAAAAAGCCATTTAAGCCTTTTCACAGTGAGATCTATGCGATATGGCCGAGAAATGTAATTTTGATGTTAACTCTCAAACCGCTGCGCAGAAGTCAACCAAACTTCACCCAATAGTGTATTGTATCACAATCTAGTAGTTACATTTGAAAATTTTGTTCTAGGACATTTTGTTTGAACGCAATCATCAAACTTAATTAAAAAAGTCATTTAAGCCTTTTCACAGTGAGATCTATGCGATATGGCCGAGAAATGTAATTTTGATGTTAACTCCCAAACCGCTGCGCAGAAGTCAACCAAACTTCACCCAATAGTGTATTGTATCACAATCTAGTAGTTACATTTGAAAATTTTGTTCTAGAAAATTTTGTTTGAGCGCAATCATAAAACTTAATTAAAAAAGTCATTTAAGCCTTTTCACAGTGAGATCTATGCGATATGGCCGAGAAATGTAATTTTGATGTTAACTCCCAAACCGCTGCGCAGAAGTCAACCAAACTTCACCCATTAGTGTATTTTATCACAATCTAGTAGTTACATGTGGAAATTTGGTTCTAGGACATTTGATTTGAGCGCAATCCTCAAACTTAGGTCAAAAAAGCCATTTAAGCCTTTTCACAGTGAGATCTATGCGATATGGCCGAGAAATGTAATTTTGATGTTAACTCCCAAACCGCTGCGCAGAAGTCAACCAAACTTCACCCAATAGTGTATTGTATCACAATCTAGTAGTTACATTTAAAAATTTTGTTCTAGGACATTTTGTTTGAACGCAATCATCAAACTTAATTAAAAAAGTCATTTAAGCCTTTTCACAGTGAGATCTATGCGATATGGCCGAGAAATGTAATTTTGATGTTAACTCCCAAACCGCTGCGCAGAAGTCAACCAAACTTCACCCATTAGTGTATTGTATCACAATCTAGTAGTTACATGTGGAAATTTGGTTATAGGACATTTGATTTGAGCGCAATCCTCAAACTTAGGTCAAAAAAGCCATTTAAGCCTTTTCACAGTGAGATCTATGCGATATGGCCGAGAAATGTAATTTTGATGTTAACTCCCAAACCGCTGCACAGAAGTCAACCAAACTTCACCCAATAGTGTATTGTATCACAATCTAGTAGTTACATTTGAAAATTTTGTTCTAGGAAATTTTGTTTGAGCGCAATCATCAAACTTAATTAAAAAAGTCATTTAAGCCTTTTCACAGTGAGATCTATGCGATATGGCCGAGAAATGTAATTTTGATGTTAACTCCCAAACCGCTGCGCAGAAGTCAACCAAACTTCACCCATTAGTGTATTTTATCACAATCTAGTAGTTACATGTGGAAATTTGGTTCTAGGACATTTGATTTGAGCGCAATCCTCAAACTTAGGTCAAAAAAGCCATTTAAGCCTTTTCACAGTGAGATCTATGCGATATGGCCGAGAAATGTAATTTTGATGTTAACTCCCAAACCGCTGCGCAGAAGTCAACCAAACTTCACCCAATAGTGTATTGTATCACATTCTA
Source organism: Corythoichthys intestinalis (assembly GCF_030265065.1). Taxonomy (NCBI): domain Eukaryota; kingdom Metazoa; phylum Chordata; class Actinopteri; order Syngnathiformes; family Syngnathidae; genus Corythoichthys; species Corythoichthys intestinalis. Next base: position 63,247,173 of record NC_080399.1, on the reverse strand, counting down.
GTAGTTACATTTGAAAATTTCGTTCTAGGACATTTGGTTTGAGCGCAATCCTCAAACTTAGGTCAAAAAAGCCATTTAAGCCTTTTCACAGTGAGATCTATGCGATATGGCCGAGAAATGTAATTTTGATGTTAACTCCCAAACCGCTGCGCAGAAGTCAACCAAACTTCACCCAATAGTGTATTGTATCACAATCTAGTAGTTACATTTGAAAATTTTGTTCTAGGACATTTTGTTTGAACGCAATCATCAAACTTAATTAAAAAAGTCATTTAAGCCTTTTCACAGTGAGATCTATGCGATATGGCCGAGAAATGTAATTTTGATGTTAACTCCCAAACCGCTGCGCAGAAGTCAACCAAACTTCACCCAATAGTGTATTGTATCACAATCTAGTAGTTACATTTGAAAATTTTGTTCTAGGACATTTTGTTTGAACGCAATCATCAAACTTAATTAAAAAAGTCATTTAAGCCTTTTCACAGTGAGATCTATGCGATATGGCCGAGAAATGTAATTTTGATGTTAACTCCCAAACCGCTGGGCAGAAGTCAACCAAACTTCACCCAATAGTGTATTGTATCACAATCTAGTAGTTACATTTGAAAATTTTGTTCTAGGACATTTTGTTTGAGCGCAATCCTCAAACTTAGGTCAAAAAAGCCATTTAAGCCTTTTCACAGTGAGATCTATGCGATATGGCCGAGAAATGTAATTTTGATGTTAACTCCCAAACCGCTGCGCAGAAGTCAACCAAACTTCACCCAATAGTGTATTGTATCACAATCTAGTAGTTACATTTGAAAATTTTGTTCTAGGAAATTTTGTTTGAGCGATATCATCAAACTTAATTAAAAAAGTCATTTAAGCCTTTTCACAGTGAGATCTATGCGATATGGCCGAGAAATGTAATTTTGATGTTAACTCCCAAACCGCTGCGCAGAAGTCAACCAAACTTCACCCATTAGTGTATTGTATCATAATCTAGTAATTACATGTGGAAATTTGGTTCTAGGACATTTGATTTGAGCGCAATCCTCAAACTTAGGTCAAAAAAGCCATTTAAGCCTTTTCACAGTGAGATCTATGCGATATGGCCGAGAAATGTAATTTTGATGTTAACTCCCAAACCGCTGCGCAGAAGTCAACCAAACTTCACCCAATAGTGTATTGTATCACAATCTAGTAGTTACATTTAAAAATTTTGTTCTAGGACATTTTGTTTGAACGCAATCATCAAACTTAATTAAAAAAGTCATTTAAGCCTTTTCACAGTGAGATCTATGCGATATGGCCGAGAAATGTAATTTTGATGTTAACTCCCAAACCGCTGCGCAGAAGTCAACCAAACTTCACCCATTAGTGTATTGTATCAAAATCTAGTAGTTACATGTGGAAATTTGGTTATAGGACATTTGATTTGAGCGCAATCCTCAAACTTAGGTCAAAAAAGCCATTTAAGCCTTTTCACAGTTAGATCTATGCGATATGGCCGAGAAATGTAATTTTGATGTTAACTCCCAAACCGCTGCGCAGAAGTCAACCAAACTTCACCCAATAGTGTATTGTATCACAATCTAGTAGTTACATTTGAAAATTTTGTTCTAGAAAATTTTGTTTGAGCGCAATCATCAAACTTAATTAAAAAAGTCATTTAAGCCTTTTCACAGTGAGATCTATGCGATATGGCCGAGAAATGTAATTTTGATGTTAACTCCCAAACCGCTGCGCAGAAGTCAACCAAACTTCACCCATTAGTGTATTTTATCACAATCTAGTAGTTACATGTGGAAATTTGGTTCTAGGACATTTGATTTGAGCGCAATCCTCAAACTTAGGTCAAAAAAGCCATTTAAGCCTTTTCACAGTGAGATCTATGCGATATGGCCGAGAAATGTAATTTTGATGTTAACTCCCAAACCGCTGCGCAGAAGTCAACCAAACTTCACCCAATAGTGTATTGTATCACAATCTAGTAGTTACATTTAAAAATTTTGTTCTAGGACATTTTGTTTGAACGCAATCATCAAACTTAATTAAAAAAGTCATTTAAGCCTTTTCACAGTGAGATCTATGCGATATGGCCGAGAAATGTAATTTTGATGTTAACTCCCAAACCGCTGCGCAGAAGTCAACCAAACTTCACCCATTAGTGTATTGTATCACAATCTAGTAGTTACATGTGGAAATTTGGTTATAGGACATTTGATTTGAGCGCAATCCTCAAACTTAGGTCAAAAAAGCCATTTAAGCCTTTTCACAGTGAGATCTATGCGATATGGCCGAGAAATGTAATTTTGATGTTAACTCCCAAACCGCTGCGCAGAAGTCAACCAAACTTCACCCAATAGTGTATTGTATCACAATCTAGTAGTTACATTTGAAAATTTTGTTCTAGGAAATTTTGTTTAAGCGCAATCATCAAACTTAATTAAAAAAGTCATTTAAGCCTTTTCACAGTGAGATCTATGCGATATGGCCGAGAAATGTAATTTTGATGTTAACTCCCAAACCGCTGCGCAGAAGTCAACCAAACTTCACCCATTAGTGTATTTTATCACAATCTAGTAGTTACATGTGGAAATTTGGTTCTAGGACATTTGATTTGAGCGCAATCCTCAAACTTAGGTCAAAAAAGCCATTTAAGCCTTTTCACAGTGAGATCTATGCGATATGGCCGAGAAATGTAATTTTGATGTTAACTCCCAAACCGCTGCGCAGAAGTCAACCAAACTTCACCCAATAGTGTATTGTATCACATTCTAGTAGTTACATTTGAAAATTTCGTTCTAGGACATTTGGTTTGAGCGCAATCCTCAAACTTAGGTCAAAAAAGCCATTTAAGCCTTTTCACAGTGAGATCTATGCGATATGGCCGAGAAATGTAATTTTGATGTTAACTCCCAAACCGCTGCGCAGAAGTCAACCAAACTTCACCCAATAGTGTATTGTATCACAATCTAGTAGTTACATTTGAAAATTTTGTTCTAGGACATTTTGTTTGAACGCAATCATCAAACTTAATTAAAAAAGTCATTTAAGCCTTTTCACAGTGAGATCTATGCGATATGGCCGAGAAATGTAATTTTGATGTTAACTCCCAAACCGCTGCGCAGAAGTCAACCAAACTTCACCCAATAGTGTATTGTATCACAATCTAGTAGTTACATTTGAAAATTTTGTTCTAGGACATTTTGTTTGAACGCAATCATCAAACTTAATTAAAAAAGTCATTTAAGCCTTTTCACAGTGAGATCTATGCGATATGGCCGAGAAATGTAATTTTGATGTTAACTCCCAAACCGCTGCGCAGAAGTCAACCAAACTTCACCCAATAGTGTATTGTATCACAATCTAGTAGTTACATTTGAAAATTTTGTTCTAGGACATTTTGTTTGAGCGCAATCCTCAAACTTAGGTCAAAAAAGCCATTTAAGCCTTTTCACAGTGAGATCTATGCGATATGGCCGAGAAATGTAATTTTGATGTTAACTCCCAAACCGCTGCGCAGAAGTCAACCAAACTTCACCCAATAGTGTATTGTATCACAATCTAGTAGTTACATTTGAAAATTTTGTTCTAGGAAATTTTGTTTGAGCGCAATCATCAAACTTAATTAAAAAAGTCATTTAAGCCTTTTCACAGTGAGATCTATGCGATATGGCCGAGAAATGTAATTTTGATGTTAACTCCCAAACCGCTGCGCAGAAGTCAACCAAACTTCACCCAATAGTGTATTGTATCACAATCTAGTAGTTACATTTGAAAATTTTGTTCTAGGACATTTTGTTTGAACGCAATCATCAAACTTAATTAAAAAAGTCATTTAAGCCTTTTCACAGTGAGATCTATGCGATATGGCCGAGAAATGTAATTTTGATGTTAACTCCCAAACCGCTGCGCAGAAGTCAACCAAACTTCACCCAATAGTGTATTGTATCACAATCTAGTAGTTACATTTGAAAATTTTGTTCTAGGAAATTTTGTTTGAGCGCAATCATCAAACTTAATTAAAAAAGTCATTTAAGCCTTTTCACAGTGAGATCTATGCGATATGGCCGAGAAATGTAATTTTGATGTTAACTCCCAAACCGCTGCGCAGAAGTCAACCAAACTTCACCCATTAGTGTATTTTATCACAATCTAGTAGTTACATGTGGAAATTTGGTTTTAGGACATTTGATTTGAGCGCAATCCTCAAACTTAGGTCAAAAAAGCCATTTAAGCCTTTTCACAGTGTGATCTATGCGATATGGCCGAGAAATGTAATTTTGATGTTAACTCCCAAACCGCTGCGCAGAAGTCAACCAAACTTCACCCAATAGTGTATTGTATCACAATCTAGTAGTTACATTTGAAAATTTTGTTCTAGGACATTTTGTTTGAACGCAATCATCAAACTTAATTAAAAAAGTCATTTAAGCCTTTTCACAGTGAGATCTATGCGATATGGCCGAGAAATGTAATTTTGATGTTAACTCCCAAACCGCTGCGCAGAAGTCAACCAAACTTCACCCAATAGTGTATTGTATCACATTCTAGTAGTTACATTTGAAAATTTCGTTCTAGGACATTTGGTTTGAGCGCAATCCTCAAACTTAGGTCAAAAAAGCCATTTAAGCCTTTTCACAGTGAGATCTATGCGATATGGCCGAGAAATGTAATTTTGATGTTAACTCCCAAACCGCTGCGCAGAAGTCAACCAAACTTCACCCAATAGTGTATTGTATCACAATCTAGTAGTTACATTTGAAAATTTTGTTCTAGGACATTTTGTTTGAACGCAATCATCAAACTTAATTAAAAAAGTCATTTAAGCCTTTTCACAGTGAGATCTATGCGATATGGCCGAGAAATGTAATTTTGATGTTAACTCCCAAACCGCTGCGCAGAAGTCAACCAAACTTCACCCAATAGTGTATTGTATCACAATCTAGTAGTTACATTTGAAAATTTTGTTCTAGGACATTTTGTTTGAACGCAATCATCAAACTTAATTAAAAAAGTCATTTAAGCCTTTTCACAGTGAGATCTATGCGATATGGCCGAGAAATGTAATTTTGATGTTAACTCCCAAACCGCTGCGCAGAAGTCAACCAAACTTCACCCAATAGTGTATTGTATCACAATCTAGTAGTTACATTTGAAAATTTTGTTCTAGGACATTTTGTTTGAGCGCAATCCTCAAACTTAGGTCAAAAAAGCCATTTAAGCCTTTTCACAGTGAGATCTATGCGATATGGCCGAGAAATGTAATTTTGATGTTAACTCCCAAACCGCTGCGCAGAAGTCAACCAAACTTCACCCAATAGTGTATTGTATCACAATCTAGTAGTTACATTTGAAAATTTTGTTCTAGGAAATTTTGTTTGAGCGCAATCATCAAACTTAATTAAAAAAGTCATTTAAGCCTTTTCACAGTGAGATCTATGCGATATGGCCGAGAAATGTAATTTTGATGTTAACTCCCAAACCGCTGCGCAGAAGTCAACCAAACTTCACCCAATAGTGTATTGTATCACAATCTAGTAGTTACATTTGAAAATTTTGTTCTAGGACATTTTGTTTGAACGCAATCATCAAACTTAATTAAAAAAGTCATTTAAGCCTTTTCACAGTGAGATCTATGCGATATGGCCGAGAAATGTAATTTTGATGTTAACTCCCAAACCGCTGCGCAGAAGTCAACCAAACTTCACCCAATAGTGTATTGTATCACAATCTAGTAGTTACATTTGAAAATTTTGTTCTAGGAAATTTTGTTTGAGCGCAATCATCAAACTTAATTAAAAAAGTCATTTAAGCCTTTTCACAGTGAGATCTATGCGATATGGCCGAGAAATGTAATTTTGATGTTAACTCCCAAACCGCTGCGCAGAAGTCAACCAAACTTCACCCATTAGTGTATTTTATCACAATCTAGTAGTTACATGTGGAAATTTGGTTTTAGGACATTTGATTTGAGCGCAATCCTCAAACTTAGGTCAAAAAAGCCATTTAAGCCTTTTCACAGTGTGATCTATGCGATATGGCCGAGAAATGTAATTTTGATGTTAACTCCCAAACCGCTGCGCAGAAGTCAACCAAACTTCACCCAATAGTGTATTGTATCACAATCTAGTAGTTACATTTGAAAATTTTGTTCTAGGACATTTTGTTTGAACGCAATCATCAAACTTAATTAAAAAAGTCATTTAAGCCTTTTCACAGTGAGATCTATGCGATATGGCCGAGAAATGTAATTTTGATGTTAACTCCCAAACCGCTGGGCAGAAGTCAACCAAACTTCACCCATTAGTGTATTTTATCACAATCTAGTAGTTACATGTGGAAATTTGGTTCTTGGACATTTGATTTGAGCGCAATCCTCAAACTTAGGTCAAAAAAGCCATTTAAGCCTTTTCACAGTGAGATCTATGCGATATGGCCGAGAAATGTAATTTTGATGTTAACTCCCAAACCGCTGCGCAGAAGTCAACCAAACTTCACCCAATAGTGTATTGTATCACATTCTAGTAGTTACATTTGAAAATTTCGTTCTAGGACATTTGGTTTGAGCGCAATCCTCAAACTTAGGTCAAAAAAGCCATTTAAGCCTTTTCACAGTGAGATCTATGCGATATGGCCGAGAAATGTAATTTTGATGTTAACTCCCAAACCGCTGCGCAGAAGTCAACCAAACTTCACCCAATAGTGTATTGTATCACATTCTAGTAGTTACATTTGAAAATTTCGTTCTAGGACATTTGGTTTGAGCGCAATCCTCAAACTTAGGTAAAAAAAGCCATTTAAGCCTTTTCACAGTGAGATCTATGCGATATGGCCGAGAAATGTAATTTTGATGTTAACTCTCAAACCGCTGCGCAGAAGTCAACCAAATTTCACCCAATAGTGTATTTTATCACAATCTAGTAGTTACATGTGGAAATTTGGTTCTAGGACATTTGATTTGAGCGCAATCCTCAAACTTAGGTCAAAAAAGCCATTTAAGCCTTTTCACAGTGAGATCTATGCGATATGGCCGAGAAATGTAATTTTGATGTTAACTCCCAAACCGCTGCGCAGAAGTCAACCAAACTTCACCCAATAGTGTATTGTATCACAATCTAGTAGTTACATTTGAAAATTTTGTTCTAGGACATTTTGTTTGAGCGCAATCCTCAAACTTAGGTCAAAAAAGCCATTTAAGCCTTTTCACAGTGAGATCTATGCGATATGGCCGAGAAATGTAATTTTGATGTTAACTCCCAAACCGCTGCGCAGAAGTCAACCAAACTTCACCCAATAGTGTATTGTATCACAATCTAGTAGTTACATTTGAAAATTTTGTTCTAGGACATTTTGTTTGAACGCAATCATCAAACTTAATTAAAAAAGTCATTTAAGCCTTTTCACAGTGAGATCTATGCGATATGGCCGAGAAATGTAATTTTGATGTTAACTCCCAAACCGCTGCGCAGAAGTCAACCAAACTTCACCCAATAGTGTATTGTATCACAATCTAGTAGTTACATTTGAAAATTTTGTTCTAGGAAATTTTGTTTGAGCGCAATCATCAAACTTAATTAAAAAAGTCATTTAAGCCTTTTCACAGTGAGATCTATGCGATATGGCCGAGAAATGTAATTTTGATGTTAACTCCCAAACCGCTGCGCAGAAGTCAACCAAACTTCACCCATTAGTGTATTGTATCATAATCTAGTAATTACATGTGGAAATTTGGTTCTAGGACATTTGATTTGAGCGCAATCCTCAAACTTAGGTCAAAAAAGCCATTTAAGCCTTTTCACAGTGAGATCTATGCGATATGGCCGAGAAATGTAATTTTGATGTTAACTCCCAAACCGCTGCGCAGAAGTCAACCAAACTTCACCCAATAGTGTATTGTATCACAATCTAGTAGTTACATTTAAAAATTTTGTTCTAGGACATTTTGTTTGAACGCAATCATCAAACTTAATTAAAAAAGTCATTTAAGCCTTTTCACAGTGAGATCTATGCGATATGGCCGAGAAATGTAATTTTGATGTTAACTCCCAAACCGCTGCGCAGAAGTCAACCAAACTTCACCCATTAGTGTATTGTATCACAATCTAGTAGTTACATGTGGAAATTTGGTTATAGGACATTTGATTTGAGCGCAATCCTCAAACTTAGGTCAAAAAAGCCATTTAAGCCTTTTCACAGTGAGATCTATGCGATATGGCCGAGAAATGTAATTTTGATGTTAACTCCCAAACCGCTGCGCAGAAGTCAACCAAACTTCACCCAATAGTTTAGTGTATCACAATCTAGTAGTTACATTTGAAAATTTTGTTCTAGGAAATTTTGTTTGAGCGCAATCATCAAACTTAATTAAAAAAGTCATTTAAGCCTTTTCACAGTGAGATCTATGCGATATGGCCGAGAAATGTAATTTTGATGTTAACTCCCAAACCGCTGCGCAGAAGTCAACCAAACTTCACCCATTAGTGTATTTTATCACAATCTAGTAGTTACATGTGGAAATTTGGTTCTAGGACATTTGATTTGAGCGCAATCCTCAAACTTAGGTCAAAAAAGCCATTTAAGCCTTTTCACAGTGAGATCTATGCGATATGGCCGAGAAATGTAATTTTGATGTTCACTCCCAAACCGCTGCGCAGAAGTCAACCAAACTTCACCCAATAGTGTATTGTATCACAATCTAGTAGTTACATTTGAAAATTTTGTTCTAGGAAATTTTGTTTGAGCGCAATCATCAAACTTAATTAAAAAAGTCATTTAAGCCTTTTCACAGTGAGATCTATGCGATATGGCCGAGAAATGTAATTTTGATGTTAACTCCCAAACCGCTGCGCAGAAGTCAACCAAACTTCACCCATTAGTGTATTTTATCACAATCTAGTAGTTACATGTGGAAATTTGGTTCTAGGACATTTGATTTGAGCGCAATCCTCAAACTTAGGTCAAAAAAGCCATTTAAGCCTTTTCACAGTGAGATCTATGCGATATGGCCGAGAAATGTAATTTTGATGTTAACTCCCAAACCGCTGCGCAGAAGTCAACCAAACTTCACCCAATAGTGTATTGTATCACATTCTAGTAGTTACATTTGAAAATTTCGTTCTAGGACATTTGGTTTGAGCGCAATCCTCAAACTTAGGTCAAAAAAGCCATTTAAGCCTTTTCACAGTGAGATCTATGCGATATGGCCGAGAAATGTAATTTTGATGTTAACTCCCAAACCGCTGCGCAGAAGTCAACCAAACTTCACCCAATAGTGTATTGTATCACAATCTAGTAGTTACATTTGAAAATTTTGTTCTAGGAAATTTTGTTTGAGCGCAATCATCAAACTTAATTAAAAAAGTCATTTAAGCCTTTTCACAGTGAGATCTATGCGATATGGCCGAGAAATGTAATTTTGATGTTAACTCCCAAACCGCTGCGCAGAAGTCAACCAAACTTCACCCATTAGTGTATTGTATCACAATCTAGTAGTTACATTTAGAAATTTGGTTCTAGGAAATTTTGTTTGAGCGCAATCATCAAACTTAATTAAAAAAGTCATTTAAGCCTTTTCACAGTGAGATCTATGCGATATGGCCGAGAAATGTAATTTTGATGTTAACTCCCAAACCGCTGCGCAGAAGTCAACCAAACTTCACCCAATAGTGTATTGTATCACATTCTAGTAGTTACATTTGAAAATTTCGTTCTAGGACATTTGGTTTGAGCGCAATCCTCAAACTTAGGTCAAAAAAGCCATTTAAGCCTTTTCACAGTGAGATCTATGCGATATGGCCGAGAAATGTAATTTTGATGTTAACTCTCAAACCGCTGCGCAGAAGTCAACCAAACTTCACCCAATAGTGTATTGTATCACAATCTAGTAGTTACATTTGAAAATTTTGTTCTAGGACATTTTGTTTGAACGCAATCATCAAACTTAATTAAAAAAGTCATTTAAGCCTTTTCACAGTGAGATCTATGCGATATGGCCGAGAAATGTAATTTTGATGTTAACTCCCAAACCGCTGCGCAGAAGTCAACCAAACTTCACCCATTAGTGTATTTTATCACAATCTAGTAGTTACATGTGGAAATTTGGTTCTAGGACATTTGATTTGAGCGCAATCCTCAAACCTAGGTCAAAAAAGCCATTTAAGCCTTTTCACAGTGAGATCTATGCGATATGGCCGAGAAATGTAATTTTGATGTTCACTCCCAAACCGCTGCGCAGAAGTCAACCAAACTTCACCCAATAGTGTATTGTATCACAATCTAGTAGTTACATTTGAAAATTTTGTTCTAGGAAATTTTGTTTGAGCGCAATCATCAAACTTAATTAAAAAAGTCATTTAAGCCTTTTCACAGTGAGATCTATGCGATATGGCCGAGAAATGTAATTTTGATGTTAACTCCCAAACCGCTGCGCAGAAGTCAACCAAACTTCACCCATTAGTGTATTTTATCACAATCTAGTAGTTACATGTGGAAATTTGGTTCTTGGACATTTGATTTGAGCGCAATCCTCAAACTTAGGTCAAAAAAGCCATTTAAGCCTTTTCACAGTGAGATCTATGCGATATGGCCGAGAAATGTAATTTTGATGTTCACTCCCAAACCGCTGCGCAGAAGTCAACCAAACTTCACCCAATAGTGTATTGTATCACATTCTAGTAGTTACATTTGAAAATTTCGTTCTAGGACATTTGGTTTGAGCGCAATCCTCAAACTTAGGTCAAAAAAGCCATTTAAGCCTTTTCACAGTGAGATCTATGCGATATGGCCGAGAAATGTAATTTTGATGTTAACTCCCAAACCGCTGCGCAGAAGTCAACCAAACTTCACCCAATAGTGTATTGTATCACATTCTAGTAGTTACATTTGAAAATTTCGTTCTAGGACATTTGGTTTGAGCGCAATCCTCAAACTTAGGTAAAAAAAGCCATTTAAGCCTTTTCACAGTGAGATCTATGCGATATGGCCGAGAAATGTAATTTTGATGTTAACTCTCAAACCGCTGCGCAGAAGTCAACCAAACTTCACCCAATAGTGTATTTTATCACAATCTAGTAGTTACATGTGGAAATTTGGTTCTAGGACATTTGATTTGAGCGCAATCCTCAAACTTAGGTCAAAAAAGCCATTTAAGCCTTTTCACAGTGAGATCTATGCGATATGGCCGAGAAATGTAATTTTGATGTTAACTCCCAAACCGCTGCGCAGAAGTCAACCAAACTTCACCCAATAGTGTATTGTATCACATTTTAGTAGTTACATTTGAACATTTCGTTCTAGGACATTTGGTTTGAGCGCAATCCTCAAACTTAGGTCAAAAAAGCCATTTAAGCCTTTTCACAGTGAGATCTATGCGATATGGCCGAGAAATGTAATTTTGATGTTAACTCCCAAACCGCTGCGCAGAAGTCAACCAAACTTCACCCAATAATGTATTGTATCACAATCTAGTAGTTACATTTGAAAATTTTGTTCTAGGACATTTTGTTTGAACGCAATCATCAAACTTAATTAAAAAAGTCATTTAAGCCTTTTCACACTGAGATCTATGCGATATGGCCGAGAAATGTAATTTTGATGTTAACTCCCAAACCGCTGCGCAGAAGTCAACCAAACTTCACCCAATAGTGTATTGTATCACAATCTAGTAGTTACATTTGAAAATTTTGTTCTAGGAAATTTTGTTTGAGCGCAATCATCAAACTTAATTAAAAAAGTCATTTAAGCCTTTTCACAGTGAGATCTATGCGATATGGCCGAGAAATGTAATTTTGATGTTAACTCCCAAACCGCTGCGCAGAAGTCAACCAAACTTCACCCATTAGTGTATTGTATCATAATCTAGTAATTACATGTGGAAATTTGGTTCTAGGACATTTGATTTGAGCGCAATCCTCAAACTTAGGTCAAAAAAGCCATTTAAGCCTTTTCACAGTGAGATCTATGCGATATGGCCGAGAAATGTAATTTTGATGTTAACTCCCAAACCGCTGCGCAGAAGTCAACCAAACTTCACCCAATAGTGTATTGTATCACAATCTAGTAGTTACATTTAAAAATTTTGTTCTAGGACATTTTGTTTGAACGCAATCATCAAACTTAATTAAAAAAGTCATTTAAGCCTTTTCACAGTGAGATCTATGCGATATGGCCGAGAAATGTAATTTTGATGTTAACTCCCAAACCGCTGCGCAGAAGTCAACCAAACTTCACCCATTAGTGTATTGTATCACAATCTAGTAGTTACATGTGGAAATTTGGTTATAGGACATTTGATTTGAGCGCAATCCTCAAACTTAGGTCAAAAAAGCCATTTAAGCCTTTTCACAGTGAGATCTATGCGATATGGCCGAGAAATGTAATTTTGATGTTAACTCCCAAACCGCTGCGCAGAAGTCGACCAAACTTCACCCAATAATGTAGTGTATCACAATCTAGTAGTTACATTTGAAAATTTTGTTCTAGGAAATTTTGTTTGAGCGCAATCATCAAACTTAATTAAAAAAGTCATTTAAGCCTTTTCACAGTGAGATCTATGCGATATGGCCGAGAAATGTAATTTTGATGTTAACTCCCAAACCGCTGCGCAGAAGTCAACCAAACTTCACCCATTAGTGTATTTTATCACAATCTAGTAGTTACATGTGGAAATTTGGTTCTAGGACATTTGATTTGAGCGCAATCCTCAAACTTAGGTCAAAAAAGCCATTTAAGCCTTTTCACAGTGAGATCTATGCGATATGGCCGAGAAATGTAATTTTGATGTTCACTCCCAAACCGCTGCGCAGAAGTCAACCAAACTTCACCCAATAGTGTATTGTATCACAATCTAGTAGTTACATTTGAAAATTTTGTTCTAGGAAATTTTGTTTGAGCGCAATCATCAAACTTAATTAAAAAAGTCATTTAAGCCTTTTCACAGTGAGATCTATGCGATATGGCCGAGAAATGTAATTTTGATGTTAACTCCCAAACCGCTGCGCAGAAGTCAACCAAACTTCACCCATTAGTGTATTTTATCACAATCTAGTAGTTACATGTTGAAATTTGGTTCTAGGACATTTGATTTGAGCGCAATCCTCAAACTTAGGTCAAAAAAGCCATTTAAGCCTTTTCACAGTGAGATCTATGCGATATGGCCGAGAAATGTAATTTTGATGTTAACTCCCAAACCGCTGCGCAGAAGTCAACCAAACTTCACCCAATAGTGTATTGTATCACAATCTAGTAGTTACATTTAAAAATTTTGTTCTAGGACATTTTGTTTGAACGCAATCATCAAACTTAATTAAAAAAGTCATTTAAGCCTTTTCACAGTGAGATCTATGCGATATGGCCGAGAAATGTAATTTTGATGTTAACTCCCAAACCGCTGCGCAGAAGTCAACCAAACTTCACCCATTAGTGTATTGTATCACAATCTAGTAGTTACATGTGGAAATTTGGTTATAGGACATTTGATTTGAGCGCAATCCTCAAACTTAGGTCAAAAAAGCCATTTAAGCCTTTTCACAGTTAGATCTATGCGATATGGCCGAGAAATGTAATTTTGATGTTAACTCCCAAACCGCTGCGCAGAAGTCGACCAAACTTCACCCAATAGTGTAGTGTATCACAATCTAGTAGTTACATTTGAAAATTTTGTTCTAGGAAATTTTGTTTGAGCGCAATCATCAAACTTAATTAAAAAAGTCATTTAAGCCTTTTCACAGTGAGATCTATGCGATATGGCCGAGAAATGTAATTTTGATGTTAACTCCCAAACCGCTGCGCAGAAGTCAACCAAACTTCACCCATTAGTGTATTTTATCACAATCTAGTAGTTACATGTGGAAATTTGGTTCTAGGACATTTGATTTGAGCGCAATCCTCAAACTTAGGTCAAAAAAGCCATTTAAGCCTTTTCACAGTGAGATCTATGCGATATGGCCGAGAAATGTAATTTTGATGTTCACTCCCAAACCGCTGCGCAGAAGTCAACCAAACTTCACCCAATAGTGTATTGTATCACAATCTAGTAGTTACATTTGAAAATTTTGTTCTAGGAAATTTTGTTTGAGCGCAATCATCAAACTTAATTAAAAAAGTCATTTAAGCCTTTTCACAGTGAGATCTATGCGATATGGCCGAGAAATGTAATTTTGATGTTAACTCCCAAACCGCTGCGCAGAAGTCAACCAAACTTCACCCATTAGTGTATTTTATCACAATCTAGTAGTTACATGTGGAAATTTGGTTCTAGGACATTTGATTTGAGCGCAATCCTCAAACTTAGGTCAAAAAAGCCATTTAAGCCTTTTCACAGTGAGATCTATGCGATATGGCCGAGAAATGTAATTTTGATGTTAACTCCCAAACCGCTGCGCAGAAGTCAACCAAACTTCACCCAATAGTGTATTGTATCACAATCTAGTAGTTACATTTAAAAATTTTGTTCTAGGACATTTTGTTTGAACGCAATCATCAAACTTAATTAAAAAAGTCATTTAAGCCTTTTCACAGTGAGATCTATGCGATATGGCCGAGAAATGTAATTTTGATGTTAACTCCCAAACCGCTGCGCAGAAGTCAACCAAACTTCACCCATTAGTGTATTGTATCACAATCTAGTAGTTACATGTGGAAATTTGGTTATAGGACATTTGATTTGAGCGCAATCCTCAAACTTAGGTCAAAAAAGCCATTTAAGCCTTTTCACAGTTAGATCTATGCGATATGGCCGAGAAATGTAATTTTGATGTTAACTCCCAAACCGCTGCGCAGAAGTCAACCAAACTTCACCCAATAGTGTATTGTATCACAATCTAGTAGTTACATTTGAAAATTTTGTTCTAGGAAATTTTGTTTGAGCGCAATCATCAAACTTAATTAAAAAAGTCATTTAAGCCTTTTCACAGTGAGATCTATGCGATATGGCCGAGAAATGTAATTTTGATGTTAACTCCCAAACCGCTGCGCAGAAGTCAACCAAACTTCACCCATTAGTGTATTTTATCACAATCTAGTAGTTACATGTGGAAATTTGGTTCTAGGACATTTGATTTGAGCGCAATCCTCAAACCTAGGTCAAAAAAGCCATTTAAGCCTTTTCACAGTGAGATCTATGCGATATGGCCGAGAAATGTAATTTTGATGTTCACTCCCAAACCGCTGCGCAGAAGTCAACCAAACTTCACCCAATAGTGTATTGTATCACAATCTAGTAGTTACATTTGAAAATTTTGTTCTAGGAAATTTTGTTTGAGCGCAATCATCAAACTTAATTAAAAAAGTCATTTAAGCCTTTTCACAGTGAGATCTATGCGATATGGCCGAGAAATGTAATTTTGATGTTAACTCCCAAACCGCTGCGCAGAAGTCAACCAAACTTCACCCATTAGTGTATTTTATCACAATCTAGTAGTTACATGTGGAAATTTGGTTCTTGGACATTTGATTTGAGCGCAATCCTCAAACTTAGGTCAAAAAAGCCATTTAAGCCTTTTCACAGTGAGATCTATGCGATATGGCCGAGAAATGTAATTTTGATGTTCACTCCCAAACCGCTGCGCAGAAGTCAACCAAACTTCACCCAATAGTGTATTGTATCACATTCTAGTAGTTACATTTGAAAATTTCGTTCTAGGACATTTGGTTTGAGCGCAATCCTCAAACTTAGGTCAAAAAAGCCATTTAAGCCTTTTCACAGTGAGATCTATGCGATATGGCCGAGAAATGTAATTTTGATGTTAACTCCCAAACCGCTGCGCAGAAGTCAACCAAACTTCACCCAATAGTGTATTGTATCACATTCTAGTAGTTACATTTGAAAATTTCGTTCTAGGACATTTGGTTTGAGCGCAATCCTCAAACTTAGGTAAAAAAAGCCATTTAAGCCTTTTCACAGTGAGATCTATGCGATATGGCCGAGAAATGTAATTTTGATGTTAACTCTCAAACCGCTGCGCAGAAGTCAACCAAACTTCACCCAATAGTGTATTTTATCACAATCTAGTAGTTACATGTGGAAATTTGGTTCTAAGACATTTGATTTGAGCGCAATCCTCAAACTTAGGTCAAAAAAGCCATTTAAGCCTTTTCACAGTGAGATCTATGCGATATGGCCGAGAAATGTAATTTTGATGTTAACTCCCAAACCGCTGCGCAGAAGTCAACCAAACTTCACCCAATAGTGTATTGTATCACATTTTAGTAGTTACATTTGAACATTTCGTTCTAGGACATTTGGTTTGAGCGCAATCCTCAAACTTAGGTCAAAAAAGCCATTTAAGCCTTTTCACAGTGAGATCTATGCGATATGGCCGAGAAATGTAATTTTGATGTTAACTCCCAAACCGCTGCGCAGAAGTCAACCAAACTTCACCCAATAATGTATTGTATCACAATCTAGTAGTTACATTTGAAAATTTTGTTCTAGGACATTTTGTTTGAACGCAATCATCAAACTTAATTAAAAAAGTCATTTAAGCCTTTTCACACTGAGATCTATGCGATATGGCCGAGAAATGTAATTTTGATGTTAACTCCCAAACCGCTGCGCAGAAGTCAACCAAACTTCACCCAATAGTGTATTGTATCACAATCTAGTAGTTACATTTGAAAATTTTGTTCTAGGAAATTTTGTTTGAGCGCAATCATCAAACTTAATTAAAAAAGTCATTTAAGCCTTTTCACAGTGAGATCTATGCGATATGGCCGAGAAATGTAATTTTGATGTTAACTCCCAAACCGCTGCGCAGAAGTCAACCAAACTTCACCCATTAGTGTATTGTATCATAATCTAGTAATTACATGTGGAAATTTGGTTCTAGGACATTTGATTTGAGCGCAATCCTCAAACTTAGGTCAAAAAAGCCATTTAAGCCTTTTCACAGTGAGATCTATGCGATATGGCCGAGAAATGTAATTTTGATGTTAACTCCCAAACCGCTGCGCAGAAGTCAACCAAACTTCACCCAATAGTGTATTGTATCACAATCTAGTAGTTACATTTAAAAATTTTGTTCTAGGACATTTTGTTTGAACGCAATCATCAAACTTAATTAAAAAAGTCATTTAAGCCTTTTCACAGTGAGATCTATGCGATATGGCCGAGAAATGTAATTTTGATGTTAACTCCCAAACCGCTGCGCAGAAGTCAACCAAACTTCACCCATTAGTGTATTGTATCACAATCTAGTAGTTACATGTGGAAATTTGGTTATAGGACATTTGATTTGAGCGCAATCCTCAAACTTAGGTCAAAAAAGCCATTTAAGCCTTTTCACAGTGAGATCTATGCGATATGGCCGAGAAATGTAATTTTGATGTTAACTCCCAAACCGCTGCGCAGAAGTCGACCAAACTTCACCCAATAGTGTAGTGTATCACAATCTAGTAGTTACATTTGAAAATTTTGTTCTAGGAAATTTTGTTTGAGCGCAATCATCAAACTTAATTAAAAAAGTCATTTAAGCCTTTTCACAGTGAGATCTATGCGATATGGCCGAGAAATGTAATTTTGATGTTAACTCCCAAACCGCTGCGCAGAAGTCAACCAAACTTCACCCATTAGTGTATTTTATCACAATCTAGTAGTTACATGTGGAAATTTGGTTCTAGGACATTTGATTTGAGCGCAATCCTCAAACTTAGGTCAAAAAAGCCATTTAAGCCTTTTCACAGTGAGATCTATGCGATATGGCCGAGAAATGTAATTTTGATGTTCACTCCCAAACCGCTGCGCAGAAGTCAACCAAACTTCACCCAATAGTGTATTGTATCACAATCTAGTAGTTACATTTGAAAATTTTGTTCTAGGAAATTTTGTTTGAGCGCAATCATCAAACTTAATTAAAAAAGTCATTTAAGCCTTTTCACAGTGAGATCTATGCGATATGGCCGAGAAATGTAATTTTGATGTTAACTCCCAAACCGCTGCGCAGAAGTCAACCAAACTTCACCCATTAGTGTATTTTATCACAATCTAGTAGTTACATGTTGAAATTTGGTTCTAGGACATTTGATTTGAGCGCAATCCTCAAACTTAGGTCAAAAAAGCCATTTAAGCCTTTTCACAGTGAGATCTATGCGATATGGCCGAGAAATGTAATTTTGATGTTAACTCCCAAACCGCTGCGCAGAAGTCAACCAAACTTCACCCAATAGTGTATTGTATCACAATCTAGTAGTTACATTTAAAAATTTTGTTCTAGGACATTTTGTTTGAACGCAATCATCAAACTTAATTAAAAAAGTCATTTAAGCCTTTTCACAGTGAGATCTATGCGATATGGCCGAGAAATGTAATTTTGATGTTAACTCCCAAACCGCTGCGCAGAAGTCAACCAAACTTCACCCATTAGTGTATTGTATCACAATCTAGTAGTTACATGTGGAAATTTGGTTATAGGACATTTGATTTGAGCGCAATCCTCAAACTTAGGTCAAAAAAGCCATTTAAGCCTTTTCACAGTTAGATCTATGCGATATGGCCGAGAAATGTAATTTTGATGTTAACTCCCAAACCGCTGCGCAGAAGTCGACCAAACTTCACCCAATAGTGTAGTGTATCACAATCTAGTAGTTACATTTGAAAATTTTGTTCTAGGAAATTTTGTTTGAGCGCAATCATCAAACTTAATTAAAAAAGTCATTTAAGCCTTTTCACAGTGAGATCTATGCGATATGGCCGAGAAATGTAATTTTGATGTTAACTCCCAAACCGCTGCGCAGAAGTCAACCAAACTTCACCCATTAGTGTATTTTATCACAATCTAGTAGTTACATGTGGAAATTTGGTTCTAGGACATTTGATTTGAGCGCAATCCTCAAACTTAGGTCAAAAAAGCCATTTAAGCCTTTTCACAGTGAGATCTATGCGATATGGCCGAGAAATGTAATTTTGATGTTCACTCCCAAACCGCTGCGCAGAAGTCAACCAAACTTCACCCAATAGTGTATTGTATCACAATCTAGTAGTTACATTTGAAAATTTTGTTCTAGGAAATTTTTTTTGAGCGCAATCATCAAACTTAATTAAAAAAGTCATTTAAGCCTTTTCACAGTGAGATCTATGCGATATGGCCGAGAAATGTAATTTTGATGTTAACTCCCAAACCGCTGCGCAGAAGTCAACCAAACTTCACCCATTAGTGTATTTTATCACAATCTAGTAGTTACATGTGGAAATTTGGTTCTAGGACATTTGATTTGAGCGCAATCCTCAAACTTAGGTCAAAAAAGCCATTTAAGCCTTTTCACAGTGAGATCTATGCGATATGGCCGAGAAATGTAATTTTGATGTTAACTCCCAAACCGCTGCGCAGAAGTCAACCAAACTTCACCCAATAGTGTATTGTATCACAATCTAGTAGTTACATTTAAAAATTTTGTTCTAGGACATTTTGTTTGAACGCAATCATCAAACTTAATTAAAAAAGTCATTTAAGCCTTTTCACAGTGAGATCTATGCGATATGGCCGAGAAATGTAATTTTGATGTTAACTCCCAAACCGCTGCGCAGAAGTCAACCAAACTTCACCCATTAGTGTATTGTATCACAATCTAGTAGTTACATGTGGAAATTTGGTTATAGGACATTTGATTTGAGCGCAATCCTCAAACTTAGGTCAAAAAAGCCATTTAAGCCTTTTCACAGTTAGATCTATGCGATATGGCCGAGAAATGTAATTTTGATGTTAACTCCCAAACCGCTGCGCAGAAGTCAACCAAACTTCACCCAATAGTGTATTGTATCACAATCTAGTAGTTACATTTGAAAATTTTGTTCTAGGAAATTTTGTTTGAGCGCAATCATCAAACTTAATTAAAAAAGTCATTTAAGCCTTTTCACAGTGAGATCTATGCGATATGGCCGAGAAATGTAATTTTGATGTTAACTCCCAAACCGCTGCGCAGAAGTCAACCAAACTTCACCCAATAGTGTATTGTATCACAATCTAGTAGTTACATTTGAAAATTTTGTTCTAGAAAATTTTGTTTGAGCGCAATCATCAAACTTAATTAAAAAAGTCATTTAAGCCTTTTCACAGTGAGATCTATGCGATATGGCCGAGAAATGTAATTTTGATGTTAACTCCCAAACCGCTGCGCAGAAGTCAACCAAACTTCACCCATTAGTGTATTTTATCACAATCTAGTAGTTACATGTGGAAATTTGGTTCTAGGACATTTGATTTGAGCGCAATCCTCAAACTTAGGTCAAAAAAGCCATTTAAGCCTTTTCACAGTGAGATCTATGCGATATGGCCGAGAAATGTAATTTTGATGTTAACTCCCAAACCGCTGCGCAGAAGTCAACCAAACTTCACCCAATAGTGTATTGTATCACAATCTAGTAGTTACATTTAAAAATTTTGTTCTAGGACATTTTGTTTGAACGCAATCATCAAACTTAATTAAAAAAGTCATTTAAGCCTTTTCACAGTGAGATCTATGCGATATGGCCGAGAAATGTAATTTTGATGTTAACTCCCAAACCGCTGCGCAGAAGTCAACCAAACTTCACCCATTAGTGTATTGTATCACAATCTAGTAGTTACATGTGGAAATTTGGTTATAGGACATTTGATTTGAGCGCAATCCTCAAACTTAGGTCAAAAAAGCCATTTAAGCCTTTTCACAGTGAGATCTATGCGATATGGCCGAGAAATGTAATTTTGATGTTAACTCCCAAACCGCTGCGCAGAAGTCAACCAAACTTCACCCAATAGTGTATTGTATCACAATCTAGTAGTTACATTTGAAAATTTTGTTCTAGGAAATTTTGTTTAAGCGCAATCATCAAACTTAATTAAAAAAGTCATTTAAGCCTTTTCACAGTGAGATCTATGCGATATGGCCGAGAAATGTAATTTTGATGTTAACTCCCAAACCGCTGCGCAGAAGTCAACCAAACTTCACCCATTAGTGTATTTTATCACAATCTAGTAGTTACATGTGGAAATTTGGTTCTAGGACATTTGATTTGAGCGCAATCCTCAAACTTAGGTCAAAAAAGCCATTTAAGCCTTTTCACAGTGAGATCTATGCGATATGGCCGAGAAATGTAATTTTGATGTTAACTCCCAAACCGCTGCGCAGAAGTCAACCAAACTTCACCCAATAGTGTATTGTATCACATTCTAGTAGTTACATTTGAAAATTTCGTTCTAGGACATTTGGTTTGAGCGCAATCCTCAAACTTAGGTCAAAAAAGCCATTTAAGCCTTTTCACAGTGAGATCTATGCGATATGGCCGAGAAATATAATTTTGATGTTAACTCCCAAACCGCTGCGCAGAAGTCAACCAAACTTCACCCAATAGTGTATTGTATCACAATCACATTTGAAAATTTTGTTCTAGGACATTTTGTTTGAACGCAATCATCAAACTTAATTAAAAAAGTCATTTAAGCCTTTTCACAGTGAGATCTATGCGATATGGCCGAGAAATGTAATTTTGATGTTAACTCCCAAACCGCTGCGCAGAAGTCAACCAAACTTCACCCAATAGTGTATTGTATCACAATCTAGTAGTTACATTTGAAAATTTTGTTCTAGGACATTTTGTTTGAACGCAATCATCAAACTTAATTAAAAAAGTCATTTAAGCCTTTTCACAGTGAGATCTATGCGATATGGCCGAGAAATGTAATTTTGATGTTAACTCCCAAACCGCTGCGCAGAAGTCAACCAAACTTCACCCAATAGTGTATTGTATCACAATCTAGTAGTTACATTTGAAAATTTTGTTCTAGGACATTTTGTTTGAGCGCAATCCTCAAACGTAGGTCAAAAAAGCCATTTAAGCCTTTTCACAGTGAGATCTATGCGATATGGCCGAGAAATGTAATTTTGATGTTAACTCCCAAACCGCTGCGCAGAAGTCAACCAAACTTCACCCAATAGTGTATTGTATCACAATCTAGTAGTTACATTTGAAAATTTTGTTCTAGGAAATTTTGTTTGAGCGCAATCATCAAACTTAATTAAAAAAGTCATTTAAGCCTTTTCACAGTGAGATCTATGCGATATGGCCGAGAAATGTAATTTTGATGTTAACTTTCAAACCGCTGCGCAGAAGTCAACCAAACTTCACCCAATAGTGTATTGTATCACAATCTAGTAGTTACATTTGAAAATTTTGTTCTAGGACATTTTGTTTGAACGCAATCATCAAACTTAATTAAAAAAGTCATTTAAGCCTTTTCACAGTGAGATCTATGCGATATGGCCGAGAAATGTAATTTTGATGTTAACTCCCAAACCGCTGCGCAGAAGTCAACCAAACTTCACCCAATAGTGTATTGTATCACAATCTAGTAGTTACATTTGAAAATTTTGTTCTAGGAAATTTTGTTTGAGCGCAATCATCAAACTTAATTAAAAAAGTCATTTAAGCCTTTTCACAGTGAGATCTATGCGATATGGCCGAGAAATGTAATTTTGATGTTAACTCCCAAACCGCTGCGCAGAAGTCAACCAAACTTCACCCATTAGTGTATTTTATCACAATCTAGTAGTTACATGTGGAAATTTGGTTTTAGGACATTTGATTTGAGCGCAATCCTCAAACTTAGGTCAAAAAAGCCATTTAAGCCTTTTCACAGTGTGATCTATGCGATATGGCCGAGAAATGTAATTTTGATGTTAACTCCCAAACCGCTGCGCAGAAGTCAACCAAACTTCACCCATTAGTGTATTTTATCACAATCTAGTAGTTACATGTGGAAATTTGGTTCTAGGACATTTGATTTGAGCGCAATCCTCAAACTTAGGTCAAAAAAGCCATTTAAGCCTTTTCACAGTGAGATCTATGCGATATGGCCGAGAAATGTAATTTTGATGTTAACTCCCAAACCGCTGCGCAGAAGTCAACCAAACTTCACCCAATAGTGTATTGTATCACATTCTAGTAGTTACATTTGAAAATTTCGTTCTAGGACATTTGGTTTGAGCGCAATCCTCAAACTTAGGTCAAAAAAGCCATTTAAGCCTTTTCACAGTGAGATCTATGCGATATGGCCGAGAAATATAATTTTGATGTTAACTCCCAAACCGCTGCGCAGAAGTCAACCAAACTTCACCCAATAGTGTATTGTATCACAATCTAGTAGTTACATTTGAAAATTTTGTTCTAGGACATTTTGTTTGAACGCAATCATCAAACTTAATTAAAAAAGTCATTTAAGCCTTTTCACAGTGAGATCTATGCGATATGGCCGAGAAATGTAATTTTGATGTTAACTCCCAAACCGCTGCGCAGAAGTCAACCAAACTTCACCCAATAGTGTATTGTATCACAATCTAGTAGTTACATTTGAAAATTTTGTTCTAGGACATTTTGTTTGAACGCAATCATCAAACTTAATTAAAAAAGTCATTTAAGCCTTTTCACAGTGAGATCTATGCGATATGGCCGAGAAATGTAATTTTGATGTTAACTCCCAAACCGCTGCGCAGAAGTCAACCAAACTTCACCCAATAGTGTATTGTATCACAATCTAGTAGTTACATTTGAAAATTTTGTTCTAGGACATTTTGTTTGAGCGCAATCCTCAAACTTAGGTCAAAAAAGCCATTTAAGCCTTTTCACAGTGAGATCTATGCGATATGGCCGAGAAATGTAATTTTGATGTTAACTCCCAAACCGCTGCGCAGAAGTCAACCAAACTTCACCCAATAGTGTATTGTATCACAATCTAGTAGTTACATTTGAAAATTTTGTTCTAGGAAATTTTGTTTGAGCGCAATCATCAAACTTAATTAAAAAAGTCATTTAAGCCTTTTCACAGTGAGATCTATGCGATATGGCCGAGAAATGTAATTTTGATGTTAACTTTCAAACCGCTGCGCAGAAGTCAACCAAACTTCACCCAATAGTGTATTGTATCACAATCTAGTAGTTACATTTGAAAATTTTGTTCTAGGACATTTTGTTTGAACGCAATCATCAAACTTAATTAAAAAAGTCATTTAAGCCTTTTCACAGTGAGATCTATGCGATATGGCCGAGAAATGTAATTTTGATGTTAACTCCCAAACCGCTGCGCAGAAGTCAACCAAACTTCACCCAATAGTGTATTGTATCACAATCTAGTAGTTACATTTGAAAATTTTGTTCTAGGAAATTTTGTTTGAGCGCAATCATCAAACTTAATTAAAAAAGTCATTTAAGCCTTTTCACAGTGAGATCTATGCGATATGGCCGAGAAATGTAATTTTGATGTTAACTCCCAAACCGCTGCGCAGAAGTCAACCAAACTTCACCCATTAGTGTATTTTATCACAATCTAGTAGTTACATGTGGAAATTTGGTTTTAGGACATTTGATTTGAGCGCAATCCTCAAACTTAGGTCAAAAAAGCCATTTAAGCCTTTTCACAGTGTGATCTATGCGATATGGCCGAGAAATGTAATTTTGATGTTAACTCCCAAACCGCTGCGCAGAAGTCAACCAAACTTCACCCAATAGTGTATTGTATCACAATCTAGTAGTTACATTTGAAAATTTTGTTCTAGGACATTTTGTTTGAACGCAATCATCAAACTTAATTAAAAAAGTCATTTAAGCCTTTTCACAGTGAGATCTATGCGATATGGCCGAGAAATGTAATTTTGATGTTAACTCCCAAACCGCTGCGCAGAAGTCAACCAAACTTCACCCATTAGTGTATTGTATCACAATCTAGTAGTTACATGTGGAAATTTGGTTATAGGACATTTGATTTGAGCGCAATCCTCAAACTTAGGTCAAAAAAGCCATTTAAGCCTTTTCACAGTGAGATCTATGCGATATGGCCGAGAAATGTAATTTTGATGTTAACTCCCAAACCGCTGCGCAGAAGTCAACCAAACTTCACCCAATAGTGTATTGTATCACAATCTAGTAGTTACATTTGAAAATTTTGTTCTAGGACATTTGATTTGAGCGCAATCCTCAAACTTAGGTCAAAAAAGCCATTTAAGCCTTTTCACAGTGAGATCTATGCGATATGGCCGAGAAATGTAATTTTGATGTTAACTCCCAAACCGCTGCGCAGAAGTCAACCAAACTTCACCCAATAGTGTATTGTATCACAATCTAGTAGTTACATTTGAAAATTTTGTTCTAGGACATTTTGTTTGAACGCAATCATCAAACTTAATTAAAAAAGTCATTTAAGCCTTTTCACAGTATGCGATATGGCCGAGAAATGTAATTTTGATGTTAACTCCCAAACCGCTGCGCAGAAGTCAACCAAACTTCAACCAATAGTGTATTGTATCACAATCTAGTAGTTACATTTGAAAATTTTGTTCTAGGAAATTTTGTTTGAGCGCAATCATCAAACTTAATTAAAAAAGTCATTTAAGCCTTTTCACAGTGAGATCTATGCGATATGGCCGAGAAATGTAATTTTGATGTTAACTCCCAAACCGCTGCGCAGAAGTCAACCAAACTTCACCCAATAGTGTATTGTATCACAATCTAGTAGTTACATTTAAAAATTTTGTTCTAGGACATTTTGTTTGGACGCAATCATCAAACTTAATTAAAAAAGTCATTTAAGCCTTTTCACAGTGAGATCTATGCGATATGGCCGAGAAATGTAATTTTGATGTTAACTCCCAAACCGCTGCGCAGAAGTCAACCAAACTTCACCCATTAGTGTATTTTATCACAATCTAGTAGTTACATGTGGAAATTTGGTTCTAGGACATTTGATTTGAGCGCAATCCTCAAACTTAGGTCAAAAAAGCCATTTAAGCCTTTTCACAGTGAGATCTATGCGATATGGCCGAGAAATGTAATTTTGATGTTAACTCCCAAACCGCTGCGCAGAAGTCAACCAAACTTCACCGAATAGTGTATTGTATCACAATCTAGTAGTTACATTTAAAAATTTTGTTCTAGGACATTTTGTTTGAACGCAATCATCAAACTTAATTAAAAAAGTCATTTAAGCCTTTTCACAGTGAGATCTATGCGATATGGCCGAGAAATGTAATTTTGATGTTAACTCCCAAACCGCTGCGCAGAAGTCAACCAAACTTCACCCAATAGTGTATTGTATCACAATCTAGTAGTTACATTTGAAAATTTTGTTCTAGGAAATTTTGTTTGAGCGCAATCATCAAACTTAATTAAAAAAGTCATTTAAGCCTTTTCACAGTGAGATCTATGCGATATGGCCGAGAAATGTAATTTTGATGTTAACTCCCAAACCGCTGCGCAGAAGTCAACCAAACTTCACCCATTAGTGTATTTTATCACAATCTAGTAGTTACATGTGGAAATTTGGTTCTAGGACATTTGATTTGAGCGCAATCCTCAAACTTAGGTCAAAAAAGCCATTTAAGCCTTTTCACAGTGAGATCTATGCGATATGGCCGAGAAATGTAATTTTGATGTTCACTCCCAAACCGCTGCGCAGAAGTCAACCAAACTTCACCCAATAGTGTATTGTATCACAATCTAGTAGTTACATTTGAAAATTTTGTTCTAGGAAATTTTGTTTGAGCGCAATCATCAAACTTAATTAAAAAAGTCATTTAAGCCTTTTCACAGTGAGATCTATGCGATATGGCCGAGAAATGTAATTTTGATGTTAACTCCCAAACCGCTGCGCAGAAGTCAACCAAACTTCACCCAATAGTGTATTGTATCACAATCTAGTAGTTACATTTGAAAATTTTGTTCTAGGACATTTTGTTTGAACGCAATCATCAAACTTAATTAAAAAAGTCATTTAAGCCTTTTCACAGTGAGATCTATGCGATATGGCCGAGAAATGTAATTTTGATGTTAACTCCCAAACCGCTGCGCAGAAGTCAACCAAACTTCACCCAATAGTGTATTGTATCACAATCTAGTAGTTACATTTGAAAATTTTGTTCTAGGACATTTTGTTTGAGCGCAATCCTCAAACTTAGGTCAAAAAAGCCATTTAAGCCTTTTCACAGTGAGATCTATGCGATATGGCCGAGAAATGTAATTTTGATGTTAACTCCCAAACCGCTGCGCAGAAGTCAACCAAACTTCACCCAATAGTGTATTGTATCACAATCTAGTAGTTACATTTGAAAATTTTGTTCTAGGAAATTTTGTTTGAGCGCAATCATCAAACTTAATTAAAAAAGTCATTTAAGCCTTTTCACAGTGAGATCTATGCGATATGGCCGAGAAATGTAATTTTGATGTTAACTTTCAAACCGCTGCGCAGAAGTCAACCAAACTTCACCCAATAGTGTATTGTATCACAATCTAGTAGTTACATTTGAAAATTTTGTTCTAGGACATTTTGTTTGAACGCAATCATCAAACTTAATTAAAAAAGTCATTTAAGCCTTTTCACAGTGAGATCTATGCGATATGGCCGAGAAATGTAATTTTGATGTTAACTCCCAAACCGCTGCGCAGAAGTCAACCAAACTTCACCCAATAGTGTATTGTATCACAATCTAGTAGTTACATTTGAAAATTTTGTTCTAGGAAATTTTGTTTGAGCGCAATCATCAAACTTAATTAAAAAAGTCATTTAAGCCTTTTCACAGTGAGATCTATGCGATATGGCCGAGAAATGTAATTTTGATGTTAACTCCCAAACCGCTGCGCAGAAGTCAACCAAACTTCACCCATTAGTGTATTTTATCACAATCTAGTAGTTACATGTGGAAATTTGGTTTTAGGACATTTGATTTGAGCGCAATCCTCAAACTTAGGTCAAAAAAGCCATTTAAGCCTTTTCACAGTGTGATCTATGCGATATGGCCGAGAAATGTAATTTTGATGTTAACTCCCAAACCGCTGCGCAGAAGTCAACCAAACTTCACCCAATAGTGTATTGTATCACAATCTAGTAGTTACATTTGAAAATTTTGTTCTAGGACATTTTGTTTGAACGCAATCATCAAACTTAATTAAAAAAGTCATTTAAGCCTTTTCACAGTGAGATCTATGCGATATGGCCGAGAAATGTAATTTTGATGTTAACTCCCAAACCGCTGCGCAGAAGTCAACCAAACTTCACCCATTAGTGTATTGTATCACAATCTAGTAGTTACATGTGGAAATTTGGTTATAGGACATTTGATTTGAGCGCAATCCTCAAACTTAGGTCAAAAAAGCCATTTAAGCCTTTTCACAGTGAGATCTATGCGATATGGCCGAGAAATGTAATTTTGATGTTAACTCCCAAACCGCTGCGCAGAAGTCAACCAAACTTCACCCAATAGTGTATTGTATCACAATCTAGTAGTTACATTTGAAAATTTTGTTCTAGGACATTTGATTTGAGCGCAATCCTCAAACTTAGGTCAAAAAAGCCATTTAAGCCTTTTCACAGTGAGATCTATGCGATATGGCCGAGAAATGTAATTTTGATGTTAACTCCCAAACCGCTGCGCAGAAGTCAACCAAACTTCACCCAATAGTGTATTGTATCACAATCTAGTAGTTACATTTGAAAATTTTGTTCTAGGACATTTTGTTTGAACGCAATCATCAAACTTAATTAAAAAAGTCATTTAAGCCTTTTCACAGTATGCGATATGGCCGAGAAATGTAATTTTGATGTTAACTCCCAAACCGCTGCGCAGAAGTCAACCAAACTTCAACCAATAGTGTATTGTATCACAATCTAGTAGTTACATTTGAAAATTTTGTTCTAGGAAATTTTGTTTGAGCGCAATCATCAAACTTAATTAAAAAAGTCATTTAAGCCTTTTCACAGTGAGATCTATGCGATATGGCCGAGAAATGTAATTTTGATGTTAACTCCCAAACCGCTGCGCAGAAGTCAACCAAACTTCACCCAATAGTGTATTGTATCACAATCTAGTAGTTACATTTAAAAATTTTGTTCTAGGACATTTTGTTTGGACGCAATCATCAAACTTAATTAAAAAAGTCATTTAAGCCTTTTCACAGTGAGATCTATGCGATATGGCCGAGAAATGTAATTTTGATGTTAACTCCCAAACCGCTGCGCAGAAGTCAACCAAACTTCACCCATTAGTGTATTTTATCACAATCTAGTAGTTACATGTGGAAATTTGGTTCTAGGACATTTGATTTGAGCGCAATCCTCAAACTTAGGTCAAAAAAGCCATTTAAGCCTTTTCACAGTGAGATCTATGCGATATGGCCGAGAAATGTAATTTTGATGTTAACTCTCAAACCGCTGCGCAGAAGTCAACCAAACTTCACCCAATAGTGTATTGTATCACAATCTAGTAGTTACATTTGAAAATTTTGTTCTAGGACATTTTGTTTGAACGCAATCATCAAACTTAATTAAAAAAGTCATTTAAGCCTTTTCACAGTGAGATCTATGCGATATGGCCGAGAAATGTAATTTTGATGTTAACTCCCAAACCGCTGCGCAGAAGTCAACCAAACTTCACCCAATAGTGTATTGTATCACAATCTAGTAGTTACATTTGAAAATTTTGTTCTAGAAAATTTTGTTTGAGCGCAATCATCAAACTTAATTAAAAAAGTCATTTAAGCCTTTTCACAGTGAGATCTATGCGATATGGCCGAGAAATGTAATTTTGATGTTAACTCCCAAACCGCTGCGCAGAAGTCAACCAAACTTCACCCATTAGTGTATTTTATCACAATCTAGTAGTTACATGTGGAAATTTGGTTCTAGGACATTTGATTTGAGCGCAATCCTCAAACTTAGGTCAAAAAAGCCATTTAAGCCTTTTCACAGTGAGATCTATGCGATATGGCCGAGAAATGTAATTTTGATGTTAACTCCCAAACCGCTGCGCAGAAGTCAACCAAACTTCACCCAATAGTGTATTGTATCACAATCTAGTAGTTACATTTAAAAATTTTGTTCTAGGACATTTTGTTTGAACGCAATCATCAAACCTAATTAAAAAAGTCATTTAAGCCTTTTCACAGTGAGATCTATGCGATATGGCCGAGAAATGTAATTTTGATGTTAACTCCCAAACCGCTGCGCAGAAGTCAACCAAACTTCACCCATTAGTGTATTGTATCACAATCTAGTAGTTACATGTGGAAATTTGGTTATAGGACATTTGATTTGAGCGCAATCCTCAAACTTAGGTCAAAAAAGCCATTTAAGCCTTTTCACAGTGAGATCTATGCGATATGGCCGAGAAATGTAATTTTGATGTTAACTCCCAAACCGCTGCGCAGAAGTCAACCAAACTTCACCCAATAGTGTATTGTATCACATTCTAGTAGTTACATTTGAAAATTTCGTTCTAGGACATTTGGTTTGAGCGCAATCCTCAAACTTAGGTCAAAAAAGCCATTTAAGCCTTTTCACAGTGAGATCTATGCGATATGGCCGAGAAATGTAATTTTGATGTTAACTCCCAAACCGCTGCGCAGAAGTCAACCAAACTTCACCCAATAGTGTATTGTATCACAATCTAGTAGTTACATTTGAAAATTTTGTTCTAGGAAATTTTGTTTGAGCGCAATCATCAAACTTAATTAAAAAAGTCATTTAAGCCTTTTCACAGTGAGATCTATGCGATATGGCCGAGAAATGTAATTTTGATGTTAACTCCCAAACCGCTGCGCAGAAGTCAACCAAACTTCACCCATTAGTGTATTGTATCACAATCTAGTAGTTACATTTGGAAATTTGGTTCTAGGAAATTTTGTTTGAGCGCAATCATCAAACTTAATTAAAAAAGTCATTTAAGCCTTTTCACAGTGAGATCTATGCGATATGGCCGAGAAATGTAATTTTGATGTTAACTCCCAAACCGCTGCGCAGAAGTCAACCAAACTTCACCCAATAGTGTATTGTATCACAATCTAGTAGTTACATTTGAAAATTTTGTTCTAGGAAATTTTGTTTGAGCGCAATCATCAAACTTAATTAAAAAAGTCATTTAAGCCTTTTCACAGTGAGATCTATGCGATATGGCCGAGAAATGTAATTTTGATGTTAACTCCCAAACCGCTGCGCAGAAGTCAACCAAACTTCACCCATTAGTGTATTTTATCACAATCTAGTAGTTACATGTGGAAATTTGGTTCTAGGACATTTGATTTGAGCGCAATCCTCAAACTTAGGTCAAAAAAGCCATTTAAGCCTTTTCACAGTGAGATCTATGCGATATGGCCGAGAAATGTAATTTTGATGTTAACTCCCAAACCGCTGCGCAGAAGTCAACCAAACTTCACCGAATAGTGTATTGTATCACAATCTAGTAGTTACATTTAAAAATTTTGTTCTAGGACATTTTGTTTGAACGCAATCATCAAACTTAATTAAAAAAGTCATTTAAGCCTTTTCACAGTGAGATCTATGCGATATGGCCGAGAAATGTAATTTTGATGTTAACTCCCAAACCGCTGCGCAGAAGTCAACCAAACTTCACCCAATAGTGTATTGTATCACAATCTAGTAGTTACATTTGAAAATTTTGTTCTAGGAAATTTTGTTTGAGCGCAATCATCAAACTTAATTAAAAAAGTCATTTAAGCCTTTTCACAGTGAGATCTATGCGATATGGCCGAGAAATGTAATTTTGATGTTAACTCCCAAACCGCTGCGCAGAAGTCAACCAAACTTCACCCATTAGTGTATTTTATCACAATCTAGTAGTTACATGTGGAAATTTGGTTCTAGGACATTTGATTTGAGCGCAATCCTCAAACTTAGGTCAAAAAAGCCATTTAAGCCTTTTCACAGTGAGATCTATGCGATATGGCCGAGAAATGTAATTTTGATGTTCACTCCCAAACCGCTGCGCAGAAGTCAACCAAACTTCACCCAATAGTGTATTGTATCACAATCTAGTAGTTACATTTGAAAATTTTGTTCTAGGAAATTTTGTTTGAGCGCAATCATCAAACTTAATTAAAAAAGTCATTTAAGCCTTTTCACAGTGAGATCTATGCGATATGGCCGAGAAATGTAATTTTGATGTTAACTCCCAAACCGCTGCGCAGAAGTCAACCAAACTTCACCCATTAGTGTATTTTATCACAATCTAGTAGTTACATGTGGAAATTTGGTTCTAGGACATTTGATTTGAGCGCAATCCTCAAACTTAGGTCAAAAAAGCCATTTAAGCCTTTTCACAGTGAGATCTATGCGATATGGCCGAGAAATGTAATTTTGATGTTAACTCCCAAACCGCTGCGCAGAAGTCAACCAAACTTCACCCAATAGTGTATTGTATCACATTCTAGTAGTTACATTTGAAAATTTCGTTCTAGGACATTTGGTTTGAGCGCAATCCTCAAACTTAGGTCAAAAAAGCCATTTAAGCCTTTTCACAGTGAGATCTATGCGATATGGCCGAGAAATGTAATTTTGATGTTAACTCCCAAACCGCTGCGCAGAAGTCAACCAAACTTCACCCAATAGTGTATTGTATCACATTCTAGTAGTTACATTTGAAAATTTCGTTCTAGGACATTTGGTTTGAGCGCAATCCTCAAACTTAGGTAAAAAAAGCCATTTAAGCCTTTTCACAGTGAGATCTATGCGATATGGCCGAGAAATGTAATTTTGATGTTAACTCTCAAACCGCTGCGCAGAAGTCAACCAAACTTCACCCAATAGTGTATTTTATCACAATCTAGTAGTTACATGTGGAAATTTGGTTCTAGGACATTTGATTTGAGCGCAATCCTCAAACTTAGGTCAAAAAAGCCATTTAAGCCTTTTCACAGTGAGATCTATGCGATATGGCCGAGAAATGTAATTTTGATGTTAACTCCCAAACCGCTGCGCAGAAGTCAACCAAACTTCACCCAATAGTGTATTGTATCACATTTTAGTAGTTACATTTGAAAATTTCGTTCTAGGACATTTGGTTTGAGCGCAATCCTCAAACTTAGGTCAAAAAAGCCATTTAAGCCTTTTCACAGTGAGATCTATGCGATATGGCCGAGAAATGTAATTTTGATGTTAACTCCCAAACCGCTGCGCAGAAGTCAACCAAACTTCACCCAATAGTGTATTGTATCACAATCTAGTAGTTACATTTGAAAATTTTGTTCTAGGACATTTTGTTTGAACGCAATCATCAAACTTAATTAAAAAAGTCATTTAAGCCTTTTCACAGTGAGATCTATGCGATATGGCCGAGAAATGTAATTTTGTTGTTAACTCCCAAACCGCTGCGCAGAAGTCAACCAAACTTCACCCAATAGTGTATTGTATCACAATCTAGTAGTTACATTTGAAAATTTTGTTCTAGGACATTTTGTTTGAGCGCAATCCTCAAACTTAGGTCAAAAAAGCCATTTAAGCCTTTTCACAGTGAGATCTATGCGATATGGCCGAGAAATGTAATTTTGATGTTAACTCCCAAACCGCTGCGCAGAAGTCAACCAAACTTCACCCAATAGTGTATTGTATCACAATCTAGTAGTTACATTTGAAAATTTTGTTCTAGGACATTTTGTTTGAACGCAATCATCAAACTTAATTAAAAAAGTCATTTAAGCCTTTTCACAGTGAGATCTATGCGATATGGCCGAGAAATGTAATTTTGATGTTAACTCCCAAACCGCTGCGCAGAAGTCAACCAAACTTCACCCAATAGTGTATTGTATCACAATCTAGTAGTTACATTTGAAAATTTTGTTCTAGGAAATTTTGTTTGAGCGCAATCATCAAACTTAATTAAAAAAGTCATTTAAGCCTTTTCACAGTGAGATCTATGCGATATGGCCGAGAAATGTAATTTTGATGTTAACTCCCAAACCGCTGCGCAGAAGTCAACCAAACTTCACCCATTAGTGTATTGTATCATAATCTAGTAATTACATGTGGAAATTTGGTTCTAGGACATTTGATTTGAGCGCAATCCTCAAACTTAGGTCAAAAAAGCCATTTAAGCCTTTTCACAGTGAGATCTATGCGATATGGCCGAGAAATGTAATTTTGATGTTAACTCCCAAACCGCTGCGCAGAAGTCAACCAAACTTCACCCAATAGTGTATTGTATCACAATCTAGTAGTTACATTTAAAAATTTTGTTCTAGGACATTTTGTTTGAACGCAATCATCAAACTTAATTAAAAAAGTCATTTAAGCCTTTTCACAGTGAGATCTATGCGATATGGCCGAGAAATGTAATTTTGATGTTAACTCCCAAACCGCTGCGCAGAAGTCAACCAAACTTCACCCATTAGTGTATTGTATCACAATCTAGTAGTTACATGTGGAAATTTGGTTATAGGACATTTGATTTGAGCGCAATCCTCAAACTTAGGTCAAAAAAGCCATTTAAGCCTTTTCACAGTGAGATCTATGCGATATGGCCGAGAAATGTAATTTTGATGTTAACTCCCAAACCGCTGCGCAGAAGTCAACCAAACTTCACCCATTAGTGTATTGTATCACAATCTAGTAGTTACATGTGGAAATTTGGTTATAGGACATTTGATTTGAGCGCAATCCTCAAACTTAGGTCAAAAAAGCCATTTAAGCCTTTTCACAGTGAGATCTATGCGATATGGCCGAGAAATGTAATTTTGATGTTAACTCCCAAACCGCTGCGCAGAAGTCAACCAAACTTCACCCAATAGTTTAGTGTATCACAATCTAGTAGTTACATTTGAAAATTTTGTTCTAGGAAATTTTGTTTGAGCGCAATCATCAAACTTAATTAAAAAAGTCATTTAAGCCTTTTCACAGTGAGATCTATGCGATATGGCCGAGAAATGTAATTTTGATGTTAACTCCCAAACCGCTGCGCAGAAGTCAACCAAACTTCACCCATTAGTGTATTTTATCACAATCTAGTAGTTACATGTGGAAATTTGGTTCTAGGACATTTGATTTTAGCGCAATCCTCAAACTTAGGTCAAAAAAGCCATTTAAGCCTTTTCACAGTGAGATCTATGCGATATGGCCGAGAAATGTAATTTTGATGTTCACTCCCAAACCGCTGCGCAGAAGTCAACCAAACTTCACCCAATAGTGTATTGTATCACAATCTAGTAGTTACATTTGAAAATTTTGTTCTAGGAAATTTTGTTTGAGCGCAATCATCAAACTTGATTAAAAAAGTCATTTAAGCCTTTTCACAGTGAGATCTATGCGATATGGCCGAGAAATGTAATTTTGATGTTAACTCCCAAACCGCTGCGCAGAAGTCAACCAAACTTCACCCATTAGTGTATTTTATCACAATCTAGTAGTTACATGTGGAAATTTGGTTCTAGGACATTTGATTTGAGCGCAATCCTCAAACTTAGGTCAAAAAAGCCATTTAAGCCTTTTCACAGTGAGATCTATGCGATATGGCCGAGAAATGTAATTTTGATGTTAACTCCCAAACCGCTGCGCAGAAGTCAACCAAACTTCACCCAATAGTGTATTGTATCACATTCTAGTAGTTACATTTGAAAATTTCGTTCTAGGACATTTGGTTTGAGCGCAATCCTCAAACTTAGGTCAAAAAAGCCATTTAAGCCTTTTCACAGTGAGATCTATGCGATATGGCCGAGAAATGTAATTTTGATGTTAACTCCCAAACCGCTGCGCAGAAGTCAACCAAACTTCACCCATTAGTGTATTGTATCACAATCTAGTAGTTACATTTGGAAATTTGGTTCTAGGAAATTTTGTTTGAGCGCAATCATCAAACTTAATTAAAAAAGCCATTTAAGCCTTTTCACAGTGAGATCTATGCGATATGGCCGAGAAATGTAATTTTGATGTTAACTCTCAAACCGCTGCGCAGAAGTCAACCAAACTTCACCCAATAGTGTATTGTATCACAATCTAGTAGTTACATTTGAAAATTTTGTTCTAGGACATTTTGTTTGAACGCAATCATCAAACTTAATTAAAAAAGTCATTTAAGCCTTTTCACAGTGAGATCTATGCGATATGGCCGAGAAATGTAATTTTGATGTTAACTCCCAAACCGCTGCGCAGAAGTCAACCAAACTTCACCCATTAGTGTATTTTATCACAATCTAGTAGTTACATGTGGAAATTTGGTTCTAGGACATTTGATTTGAGCGCAATCCTCAAACTTAGGTCAAAAAAGCCATTTAAGCCTTTTCACAGTGAGATCTATGCGATATGGCCGAGAAATGTAATTTTGATGTTAACTCCCAAACCGCTGCGCAGAAGTCAACCAAACTTCACCGAATAGTGTATTGTATCACAATCTAGTAGTTACATTTAAAAATTTTGTTCTAGGACATTTTGTTTGAACGCAATCATCAAACTTAATTAAAAAAGTCATTTAAGCCTTTTCACAGTGAGATCTATGCGATATGGCCGAGAAATGTAATTTTGATGTTAACTCCCAAACCGCTGCGCAGAAGTCAACCAAACTTCACCCAATAGTGTATTGTATCACAATCTAGTAGTTACATTTGAAAATTTTGTTCTAGGAAATTTTGTTTGAGCGCAATCATCAAACTTAATTAAAAAAGTCATTTAAGCCTTTTCACAGTGAGATCTATGCGATATGGCCGAGAAATGTAATTTTGATGTTAACTCCCAAACCGCTGCGCAGAAGTCAACCAAACTTCACCCATTAGTGTATTTTATCACAATCTAGTAGTTACATGTGGAAATTTGGTTCTAGGACATTTGATTTGAGCGCAATCCTCAAACTTAGGTCAAAAAAGCCATTTAAGCCTTTTCACAGTGAGATCTATGCGATATGGCCGAGAAATGTAATTTTGATGTTCACTCCCAAACCGCTGCGCAGAAGTCAACCAAACTTCACCCAATAGTGTATTGTATCACAATCTAGTAGTTACATTTGAAAATTTTGTTCTAGGAAATTTTGTTTGAGCGCAATCATCAAACTTAATTAAAAAAGTCATTTAAGCCTTTTCACAGTGAGATCTATGCGATATGGCCGAGAAATGTAATTTTGATGTTAACTCCCAAACCGCTGCGCAGAAGTCAACCAAACTTCACCCATTAGTGTATTTTATCACAATCTAGTAGTTACATGTGGAAATTTGGTTCTAGGACATTTGATTTGAGCGCAATCCTCAAACTTAGGTCAAAAAAGCCATTTAAGCCTTTTCACAGTGAGATCTATGCGATATGGCCGAGAAATGTAATTTTGATGTTAACTCCCAAACCGCTGCGCAGAAGTCAACCAAACTTCACCCAATAGTGTATTGTATCACATTCTAGTAGTTACATTTGAAAATTTCGTTCTAGGACATTTGGTTTGAGCGCAATCCTCAAACTTAGGTCAAAAAAGCCATTTAAGCCTTTTCACAGTGAGATCTATGCGATATGGCCGAGAAATGTAATTTTGATGTTAACTCCCAAACCGCTGCGCAGAAGTCAACCAAACTTCACCCAATAGTGTATTGTATCACATTCTAGTAGTTACATTTGAAAATTTCGTTCTAGGACATTTGGTTTGAGCGCAATCCTCAAACTTAGGTAAAAAAAGCCATTTAAGCCTTTTCACAGTGAGATCTATGCGATATGGCCGAGAAATGTAATTTTGATGTTAACTCTCAAACCGCTGCGCAGAAGTCAACCAAACTTCACCCAATAGTGTATTTTATCACAATCTAGTAGTTACATGTGGAAATTTGGTTCTAGGACATTTGATTTGAGCGCAATCCTCAAACTTAGGTCAAAAAAGCCATTTAAGCCTTTTCACAGTGAGATCTATGCGATATGGCCGAGAAATGTAATTTTGATGTTAACTCCCAAACCGCTGCGCAGAAGTCAACCAAACTTCACCCAATAGTGTATTGTATCACATTTTAGTAGTTACATTTGAAAATTTCGTTCTAGGACATTTGGTTTGAGCGCAATCCTCAAACTTAGGTCAAAAAAGCCATTTAAGCCTTTTCACAGTGAGATCTATGCGATATGGCCGAGAAATGTAATTTTGATGTTAACTCCCAAACCGCTGCGCAGAAGTCAACCAAACTTCACCCAATAGTGTATTGTATCACAATCTAGTAGTTACATTTGAAAATTTTGTTCTAGGACATTTTGTTTGAACGCAATCATCAAACTTAATTAAAAAAGTCATTTAAGCCTTTTCACAGTGAGATCTATGCGATATGGCCGAGAAATGTAATTTTGTTGTTAACTCCCAAACCGCTGCGCAGAAGTCAACCAAACTTCACCCAATAGTGTATTGTATCACAATCTAGTAGTTACATTTGAAAATTTTGTTCTAGGACATTTTGTTTGAGCGCAATCCTCAAACTTAGGTCAAAAAAGCCATTTAAGCCTTTTCACAGTGAGATCTATGCGATATGGCCGAGAAATGTAATTTTGATGTTAACTCCCAAACCGCTGCGCAGAAGTCAACCAAACTTCACCCAATAGTGTATTGTATCACAATCTAGTAGTTACATTTGAAAATTTTGTTCTAGGACATTTTGTTTGAACGCAATCATCAAACTTAATTAAAAAAGTCATTTAAGCCTTTTCACAGTGAGATCTATGCGATATGGCCGAGAAATGTAATTTTGATGTTAACTCCCAAACCGCTGCGCAGAAGTCAACCAAACTTCACCCAATAGTGTATTGTATCACAATCTAGTAGTTACATTTGAAAATTTTGTTCTAGGAAATTTTGTTTGAGCGCAATCATCAAACTTAATTAAAAAAGTCATTTAAGCCTTTTCACAGTGAGATCTATGCGATATGGCCGAGAAATGTAATTTTGATGTTAACTCCCAAACCGCTGCGCAGAAGTCAACCAAACTTCACCCATTAGTGTATTGTATCATAATCTAGTAATTACATGTGGAAATTTGGTTCTAGGACATTTGATTTGAGCGCAATCCTCAAACTTAGGTCAAAAAAGCCATTTAAGCCTTTTCACAGTGAGATCTATGCGATATGGCCGAGAAATGTAATTTTGATGTTAACTCCCAAACCGCTGCGCAGAAGTCAACCAAACTTCACCCAATAGTGTATTGTATCACAATCTAGTAGTTACATTTAAAAATTTTGTTCTAGGACATTTTGTTTGAACGCAATCATCAAACTTAATTAAAAAAGTCATTTAAGCCTTTTCACAGTGAGATCTATGCGATATGGCCGAGAAATGTAATTTTGATGTTAACTCCCAAACCGCTGCGCAGAAGTCAACCAAACTTCACCCATTAGTGTATTGTATCACAATCTAGTAGTTACATGTGGAAATTTGGTTATAGGACATTTGATTTGAGCGCAATCCTCAAACTTAGGTCAAAAAAGCCATTTAAGCCTTTTCACAGTGAGATCTATGCGATATGGCCGAGAAATGTAATTTTGATGTTAACTCCCAAACCGCTGCGCAGAAGTCAACCAAACTTCACCCATTAGTGTATTGTATCACAATCTAGTAGTTACATGTGGAAATTTGGTTATAGGACATTTGATTTGAGCGCAATCCTCAAACTTAGGTCAAAAAAGCCATTTAAGCCTTTTCACAGTGAGATCTATGCGATATGGCCGAGAAATGTAATTTTGATGTTAACTCCCAAACCGCTGCGCAGAAGTCAACCAAACTTCACCCAATAGTTTAGTGTATCACAATCTAGTAGTTACATTTGAAAATTTTGTTCTAGGAAATTTTGTTTGAGCGCAATCATCAAACTTAATTAAAAAAGTCATTTAAGCCTTTTCACAGTGAGATCTATGCGATATGGCCGAGAAATGTAATTTTGATGTTAACTCCCAAACCGCTGCGCAGAAGTCAACCAAACTTCACCCATTAGTGTATTTTATCACAATCTAGTAGTTACATGTGGAAATTTGGTTCTAGGACATTTGATTTTAGCGCAATCCTCAAACTTAGGTCAAAAAAGCCATTTAAGCCTTTTCACAGTGAGATCTATGCGATATGGCCGAGAAATGTAATTTTGATGTTCACTCCCAAACCGCTGCGCAGAAGTCAACCAAACTTCACCCAATAGTGTATTGTATCACAATCTAGTAGTTACATTTGAAAATTTTGTTCTAGGAAATTTTGTTTGAGCGCAATCATCAAACTTGATTAAAAAAGTCATTTAAGCCTTTTCACAGTGAGATCTATGCGATATGGCCGAGAAATGTAATTTTGATGTTAACTCCCAAACCGCTGCGCAGAAGTCAACCAAACTTCACCCATTAGTGTATTTTATCACAATCTAGTAGTTACATGTGGAAATTTGGTTCTAGGACATTTGATTTGAGCGCAATCCTCAAACTTAGGTCAAAAAAGCCATTTAAGCCTTTTCACAGTGAGATCTATGCGATATGGCCGAGAAATGTAATTTTGATGTTAACTCCCAAACCGCTGCGCAGAAGTCAACCAAACTTCACCCAATAGTGTATTGTATCACATTCTAGTAGTTACATTTGAAAATTTCGTTCTAGGACATTTGGTTTGAGCGCAATCCTCAAACTTAGGTCAAAAAAGCCATTTAAGCCTTTTCACAGTGAGATCTATGCGATATGGCCGAGAAATGTAATTTTGATGTTAACTCCCAAACCGCTGCGCAGAAGTCAACCAAACTTCACCCATTAGTGTATTGTATCACAATCTAGTAGTTACATTTGGAAATTTGGTTCTAGGAAATTTTGTTTGAGCGCAATCATCAAACTTAATTAAAAAAGCCATTTAAGCCTTTTCACAGTGAGATCTATGCGATATGGCCGAGAAATGTAATTTTGATGTTAACTCTCAAACCGCTGCGCAGAAGTCAACCAAACTTCACCCAATAGTGTATTGTATCACAATCTAGTAGTTACATTTGAAAATTTTGTTCTAGGACATTTTGTTTGAACGCAATCATCAAACTTAATTAAAAAAGTCATTTAAGCCTTTTCACAGTGAGATCTATGCGATATGGCCGAGAAATGTAATTTTGATGTTAACTCCCAAACCGCTGCGCAGAAGTCAACCAAACTTCACCCATTAGTGTATTTTATCACAATCTAGTAGTTACATGTGGAAATTTGGTTCTAGGACATTTGATTTGAGCGCAATCCTCAAACTTAGGTCAAAAAAGCCATTTAAGCCTTTTCACAGTGAGATCTATGCGATATGGCCGAGAAATGTAATTTTGATGTTCACTCCCAAACCGCTGCGCAGAAGTCAACCAAACTTCACCCAATAGTGTATTGTATCACAATCTAGTAGTTACATTTGAAAATTTTGTTCTAGGAAATTTTGTTTGAGCGCAATCATCAAACTTAATTAAAAAAGTCATTTAAGCCTTTTCACAGTGAGATCTATGCGATATGGCCGAGAAATGTAATTTTGATGTTAACTCCCAAACCGCTGCGCAGAAGTCAACCAAACTTCACCCATTAGTGTATTTTATCACAATCTAGTAGTTACATGTGGAAATTTGGTTCTTGGACATTTGATTTGAGCGCAATCCTCAAACTTAGGTCAAAAAAGCCATTTAAGCCTTTTCACAGTGAGATCTATGCGATATGGCCGAGAAATGTAATTTTGATGTTAACTCCCAAACCGCTGCGCAGAAGTCAACCAAACTTCACCCAATAGTGTATTGTATCACATTCTAGTAGTTACATTTGAAAATTTCGTTCTAGGACATTTGGTTTGAGCGCAATCCTCAAACTTAGGTCAAAAAAGCCATTTAAGCCTTTTCACAGTGAGATCTATGCGATATGGCCGAGAAATGTAATTTTGATGTTAACTCCCAAACCGCTGCGCAGAAGTCAACCAAACTTCACCCAATAGTGTATTGTATCACATTCTAGTAGTTACATTTGAAAATTTCGTTCTAGGACATTTGGTTTGAGCGCAATCCTCAAACTTAGGTAAAAAAAGCCATTTAAGCCTTTTCACAGTGAGATCTATGCGATATGGCCGAGAAATGTAATTTTGATGTTAACTCTCAAACCGCTGCGCAGAAGTCAACCAAACTTCACCCAATAGTGTATTTTATCACAATCTAGTAGTTACATGTGGAAATTTGGTTCTAGGACATTTGATTTGAGCGCAATCCTCAAACTTAGGTCAAAAAAGCCATTTAAGCCTTTTCACAGTGAGATCTATGCGATATGGCCGAGAAATGTAATTTTGATGTTAACTCCCAAACCGCTGCGCAGAAGTCAACCAAACTTCACCCAATAGTGTATTGTATCACATTTTAGTAGTTACATTTGAAAATTTCGTTCTAGGACATTTGGTTTGAGCGCAATCCTCAAACTTAGGTCAAAAAAGCCATTTAAGCCTTTTCACAGTGAGATCTATGCGATATGGCCGAGAAATGTAATTTTGATGTTAACTCCCAAACCGCTGCGCAGAAGTCAACCAAACTTCACCCAATAGTGTATTGTATCACAATCTAGTAGTTACATTTGAAAATTTTGTTCTAGGACATTTTGTTTGAACGCAATCATCAAACTTAATTAAAAAAGTCATTTAAGCCTTTTCACACTGAGATCTATGCGATATGGCCGAGAAATGTAATTTTGTTGTTAACTCCCAAACCGCTGCGCAGAAGTCAACCAAACTTCACCCAATAGTGTATTGTATCACAATCTAGTAGTTACATTTGAAAATTTTGTTCTAGGACATTTTGTTTGAGCGCAATCCTCAAACTTAGGTCAAAAAAGCCATTTAAGCCTTTTCACAGTGAGATCTATGCGATATGGCCGAGAAATGTAATTTTGATGTTAACTCCCAAACCGCTGCGCAGAAGTCAACCAAACTTCACCCAATAGTGTATTGTATCACAATCTAGTAGTTACATTTGAAAATTTTGTTCTAGGACATTTTGTTTGAACGCAATCATCAAACTTAATTAAAAAAGTCATTTAAGCCTTTTCACAGTGAGATCTATGCGATATGGCCGAGAAATGTAATTTTGATGTTAACTCCCAAACCGCTGCGCAGAAGTCAACCAAACTTCACCCAATAGTGTATTGTATCACAATCTAGTAGTTACATTTGAAAATTTTGTTCTAGGAAATTTTGTTTGAGCGCAATCATCAAACTTAATTAAAAAAGTCATTTAAGCCTTTTCACAGTGAGATCTATGCGATATGGCCGAGAAATGTAATTTTGATGTTAACTCCCAAACCGCTGCGCAGAAGTCAACCAAACTTCACCCATTAGTGTATTGTATCATAATCTAGTAATTACATGTGGAAATTTGGTTCTAGGACATTTGATTTGAGCGCAATCCTCAAACTTAGGTCAAAAAAGCCATTTAAGCCTTTTCACAGTGAGATCTATGCGATATGGCCGAGAAATGTAATTTTGATGTTAACTCCCAAACCGCTGCGCAGAAGTCAACCAAACTTCACCCAATAGTGTATTGTATCACAATCTAGTAGTTACATTTAAAAATTTTGTTCTAGGACATTTTGTTTGAACGCAATCATCAAACTTAATTAAAAAAGTCATTTAAGCCTTTTCACAGTGAGATCTATGCGATATGGCCGAGAAATGTAATTTTGATGTTAACTCCCAAACCGCTGCGCAGAAGTCAACCAAACTTCACCCATTAGTGTATTGTATCACAATCTAGTAGTTACATGTGGAAATTTGGTTATAGGACATTTGATTTGAGCGCAATCCTCAAACTTAGGTCAAAAAAGCCATTTAAGCCTTTTCACAGTGAGATCTATGCGATATGGCCGAGAAATGTAATTTTGATGTTAACTCCCAAACCGCTGCGCAGAAGTCGACCAAACTTCACCCAATAGTGTAGTGTATCACAATCTAGTAGTTACATTTGAAAATTTT
Source organism: Corythoichthys intestinalis (assembly GCF_030265065.1). NCBI lineage: Eukaryota > Metazoa > Chordata > Actinopteri > Syngnathiformes > Syngnathidae > Corythoichthys > Corythoichthys intestinalis. The sequence continues at coordinate 63,203,526 of NC_080399.1, read as the reverse complement.
GTTCTAGGAAATTTTGTTTGAGCGCAATCATCAAACTTAATTAAAAAAGTCATTTAAGCCTTTTCACAGTGAGATCTATGCGATATGGCCGAGAAATGTAATTTTGATGTTAACTCCCAAACCGCTGCGCAGAAGTCAACCAAACTTCACCCATTAGTGTATTTTATCACAATCTAGTAGTTACATGTGGAAATTTGGTTCTAGGACATTTGATTTGAGCGCAATCCTCAAACTTAGGTCAAAAAAGCCATTTAAGCCTTTTCACAGTGAGATCTATGCGATATGGCCGAGAAATGTAATTTTGATGTTCACTCCCAAACCGCTGCGCAAAAGTCAACCAAACTTCACCCAATAGTGTATTGTATCACAATCTAGTAGTTACATTTGAAAATTTTGTTCTAGGAAATTTTGTTTGAGCGCAATCATCAAACTTAATTAAAAAAGTCATTTAAGCCTTTTCACAGTGAGATCTATGCGATATGGCCGAGAAATGTAATTTTGATGTTAACTCCCAAACCGCTGCGCAGAAGTCGACCAAACTTCACCCATTAGTGTATTTTATCACAATCTAGTAGTTACATGTGGAAATTTGGTTCTAGGACATTTGATTTGAGCGCAATCCTCAAACTTAGGTCAAAAAAGCCATTTAAGCCTTTTCACAGTGAGATCTATGCGATATGGCCGAGAAATGTAATTTTGATGTTAACTCCCAAACCGCTGCGCAGAAGTCAACCAAACTTCACCCAATAGTGTATTGTATCACAATCTAGTAGTTACATTTGAAAATTTTGTTCTAGGAAATTTTGTTTGAGCGCAATCATCAAACTTAATTAAAAAAGTCATTTAAGCCTTTTCACAGTGAGATCTATGCGATATGGCCGAGAAATGTAATTTTGATGTTAACTCCCAAACCGCTGCGCAGAAGTCAACCAAACTTCACCCATTAGTGTATTGTATCACAATCTAGTAGTTACATTTGTAAATTTGGTTCTAGGAAATTTTGTTTGAGCGCAATCATCAAACTTAATTAAAAAAGTCATTTAAGCCTTTTCACAGTGAGATCTATGCGATATGGCCGAGAAATGTAATTTTGATGTTAACTCCCAAACCGCTGCGCAGAAGTCAACCAAACTTCACCCAATAGTGTATTGTATCACATTCTAGTAGTTACATTTGAAAATTTCGTTCTAGGACATTTGGTTTGAGCGCAATCCTCAAACTTAGGTCAAAAAAGCCATTTAAGCCTTTTCACAGTGAGATCTATGCGATATGGCCGAGAAATGTAATTTTGATGTTAACTCTCAAACCGCTGCGCAGAAGTCAACCAAACTTCACCCAATAGTGTATTGTATCACAATCTAGTAGTTACATTTGAAAATTTTGTTCTAGGACATTTTGTTTGAACGCAATCATCAAACTTAATTAAAAAAGTCATTTAAGCCTTTTCACAGTGAGATCTATGCGATATGGCCGAGAAATGTAATTTTGATGTTAACTCCCAAACCGCTGCGCAGAAGTCAACCAAACCACCCAATAGTGTATTGTATCACAATCTAGTAGTTACATTTGAAAATTTTGTTCTAGAAAATTTTGTTTGAGCGCAATCATCAAACTTAATTAAAAAAGTCATTTAAGCCTTTTCACAGTGAGATCTATGCGATATGGCCGAGAAATGTAATTTTGATGTTAACTCCCAAACCGCTGCGCAGAAGTCAACCAAACTTCACCCATTAGTGTATTTTATCACAATCTAGTAGTTACATGTGGAAATTTGGTTCTAGGACATTTCATTTGAGCGCAATCCTCAAACTTAGGTCAAAAAAGCCATTTAAGCCTTTTCACAGTGAGATCTATGCGATATGGCCGAGAAATGTAATTTTGATGTTAACTCCCAAACCGCTGCGCAGAAGTCAACCAAACTTCACCCAATAGTGTATTGTATCACAATCTAGTAGTTACATTTAAAAATTTTGTTCTAGGACATTTTGTTTGAACGCAATCATCAAACTTAATTAAAAAAGTCATTTAAGCCTTTTCACAGTGAGATCTATGCGATATGGCCGAGAAATGTAATTTTGATGTTAACTCCCAAACCGCTGCGCAGAAGTCAACCAAACTTCACCCAATAGTGTATTGTATCACAATCTAGTAGTTACATTTGAAAATTTTGTTCTAGGAAATTTTGTTTGAGCGCAATCATCAAACTTAATTAAAAAAGTCATTTAAGCCTTTTCACAGTGAGATCTATGCGATATGGCCGAGAAATGTAATTTTGATGTTAACTCCCAAACCGCTGCGCAGAAGTCAACCAAACTTCACCCATTAGTGTATTTTATCACAGTCTAGTAGTTACATGTGGAAATTTGGTTCTAGGACATTTGATTTGAGCGCAATCCTCAAACTTAGGTCAAAAAAGCCATTTAAGCCTTTTCACAGTGAGATCTATGCGATATGGCCGAGAAATGTAATTTTGATGTTCACTCCCAAACCGCTGCGCAGAAGTCAACCAAACTTCACCCAATAGTGTATTGTATCACAATCTAGTAGTTACATTTGAAAATTTTGTTCCAGGAAATTTTGTTTGAGCGCAATCATCAAACTTAATTAAAAAAGTCATTTAAGCCTTTTCACAGTGAGATCTATGCGATATGGCCGAGAAATGTAATTTTGATGTTAACTCCCAAACCGCTGCGCAGAAGTCAACCAAACTTCACCCATTAGTGTATTTTATCACAATCTAGTAGTTACATGTGGAAATTTGATTCTAGGACATTTCATTTGAGCGCAATCCTCAAACTTAGGTCAAAAAAGCCATTTAAGCCTTTTCACAGTGAGATCTATGCGATATGGCCGAGAAATGTAATTTTGATGTTAACTCCCAAACCGCTGCGCAGAAGTCAACCAAACTTCACCCAATAGTGTATTGTATCACATTCTAGTAGTTACATTTGAAAATTTCGTTCTAGGACATTTGGTTTTAGCGCAATCCTCAAACTTAGGTCAAAAAAGCCATTTAAGCCTTTTCACAGTGAGATCTATGCGATATGGCCGAGAAATGTAATTTTGATGTTAACTCCCAAACCGCTGCGCAGAAGTCAACCAAACTTCACCCATTAGTGTATTTTATCACAATCTAGTAGTTACATGTGGAAATTTGGTTCTAGGACATTTGATTTGAGCGCAATCCTCAAACTTAGGTCAAAAAAGCCATTTAAGCCTTTTCACAGTGAGATCTATGCGATATGGCCGAGAAATGTAATTTTGATGTTAACTCCCAAACCGCTGCGCAGAAGTCAACCAAACTTCACCCAATAGTGTATTGTATCACATTCTAGTAGTTACATTTGAAAATTTCGTTCTAGGACATTTGGTTTGAGCGCAATCCTCAAACTTAGGTCAAAAAAGTCATTTAAGCCTTTTCACAGTGAGATCTATGCGATATGGCCGAGAAATGTAATTTTGATGTTAACTCCCAAACCGCTGCGCAGAAGTCAACCAAACTTCACCCAATAGTGTATTGTATCACAATCTAGTAGTTACATTTGAAAATTTTGTTCTAGAAAATTTTGTTTGAGCGCAATCATCAAACTTAATTAAAAAAGTCATTTAAGCCTTTTCACAGTGAGATCTATGCGATATGGCCGAGAAATGTAATTTTGATGTTAACTCCCAAACCGCTGCGCAGAAGTCAACCAAACTTCACCCATTAGTGTATTTTATCACAATCTAGTAGTTACATGTGGAAATTTGGTTCTAGGACATTTGATTTGAGCGCAATCCTCAAACTTAGGTCAAAAAAGCCATTTAAGCCTTTTCACAGTGAGATCTATGCGATATGGCCGAGAAATGTAATTTTGATGTTAACTCCCAAACCGCTGCGCAGAAGTCAACCAAACTTCACCCAATAGTGTATTGTATCACAATCTAGTAGTTACATTTGAAAATTTTGTTCTAGGAAATTTTGTTTGAGCGCAATCATCAAACTTAATTAAAAAAGTCATTTAAGCCTTTTCACAGTGAGATCTATGCGATATGGCCGAGAAATGTAATTTTGATGTTAACTCCCAAACCGCTGCGCAGAAGTCAACCAAACTTCACCCATTAGTGTATTTTATCACAATCTAGTAGTTACATGTGGAAATTTGGTTCTAGGACATTTGATTTGAGCGCAATCCTCAAACTTAGGTCAAAAAAGCCATTTAGGCCTTTTCACAGTGAGATCTATGCGATATGGCCGAGAAATGTAATTTTGATGTTAACTCCCAAACCGCTGCGCAGAAGTCAACCAAACTTCACCCAATAGTGTATTGTATCACATTCTAGTAGTTACATTTGAAAATTTCGTTCTAGGACATTTGGTTTGAGCGCAATCCTCAAACTTAGGTCAAAAAAAGCCATTTAAGCCTTTTCACAGTGAGATCTATGCGATATGGCCGAGAAATGTAATTTTGATGTTAACTCCCAAACCGCTGCGCAGAAGTCAACCAAACTTCACCCAATAGTGTATTGTATCACAATCTAGTAGTTACATTTGAAAATTTTGTTCTAGGACATTTTGTTTGAACGCAATCATCAAACTTAATTAAAAAAGTCATTTAAGCCTTTTCACAGTGAGATCTATGCGATATGGCCGAGAAATGTAATTTTGATGTTAACTCTCAAACCGCTGCGCAGAAGTCAACCAAACTTCACCCAATAGTGTATTGTATCACAATCTAGTAGTTACATTTGAAAATTTTGTTCTAGGACATTTTGTTTGAACGCAATCATCAAACTTAATTAAAAAAGTCATTTAAGCCTTTTCACAGTGAGATCTATGCGATATGGCCGAGAAATGTAATTTTGATGTTAACTCCCAAACCGCTGCGCAGAAGTCAACCAAACTTCACCCAATAGTGTATTGTATCACAATCTAGTAGTTACATTTGAAAATTTTGTTCTAGAAAATTTTGTTTGAGCGCAATCATCAAACTTAATTAAAAAAGTCATTTAAGCCTTTTCACAGTGAGATCTATGCGATATGGCCGAGAAATGTAATTTTGATGTTAACTCCCAAACCGCTGCGCAGAAGTCAACCAAACTTCACCCATTAGTGTATTTTATCACAATCTAGTAGTTACATGTGGAAATTTGGTTCTAGGACATTTGATTTGAGCGCAATCCTCAAACTTAGGTCAAAAAAGCCATTTAAGCCTTTTCACAGTGAGATCTATGCGATATGGCCGAGAAATGTAATTTTGATGTTAACTCCCAAACCGCTGCGCAGAAGTCAACCAAACTTCACCCAATAGTGTATTGTATCACAATCTAGTAGTTACATTTGAAAATTTTGTTCCAGGAAATTTTGTTTGAGCGCAATCATCAAACTTAATTAAAAAAGTCATTTAAGCCTTTTCACAGTGAGATCTATGCGATATGGCCGAGAAATGTAATTTTGATGTTAACTCCCAAACCGCTGCGCAGAAGTCAACCAAACTTCACCCATTAGTGTATTTTATCACAATCTAGTAGTTACATGTGGAAATTTGGTTCTAGGACATTTCATTTGAGCGCAATCCTCAAACTTAGGTCAAAAAAGCCATTTAAGCCTTTTCACAGTGAGATCTATGCGATATGGCCGAGAAATGTAATTTTGATGTTAACTCCCAAACCGCTGCGCAGAAGTCAACCAAACTTCACCCAATAGTGTATTGTATCACAATCTAGTAGTTACATTTAAAAATTTTGTTCTAGGACATTTTGTTTGAACGCAATCATCAAACTTAATTAAAAAAGTCATTTAAGCCTTTTCACAGTGAGATCTATGCGATATGGCCGAGAAATGTAATTTTGATGTTAACTCCCAAACCGCTGCGCAGAAGTCAACCAAACTTCACCCAATAGTGTATTGTATCACAATCTAGTAGTTACATTTGAAAATTTTGTTCTAGGAAATTTTGTTTGAGCGCAATCATCAAACTTAATTAAAAAAGTCATTTAAGCCTTTTCACAGTGAGATCTATGCGATATGGCCGAGAAATGTAATTTTGATGTTAACTCCCAAACCGCTGCGCAGAAGTCAACCAAACTTCACCCATTAGTGTATTTTATCACAGTCTAGTAGTTACATGTGGAAATTTGGTTCTAGGACATTTGATTTGAGCGCAATCCTCAAACTTAGGTCAAAAAAGCCATTTAAGCCTTTTCACAGTGAGATCTATGCGATATGGCCGAGAAATGTAATTTTGATGTTCACTCCCAAACCGCTGCGCAGAAGTCAACCAAACTTCACCCAATAGTGTATTGTATCACAATCTAGTAGTTACATTTGAAAATTTTGTTCCAGGAAATTTTGTTTGAGCGCAATCATCAAACTTAATTAAAAAAGTCATTTAAGCCTTTTCACAGTGAGATCTATGCGATATGGCCGAGAAATGTAATTTTGATGTTAACTCCCAAACCGCTGCGCAGAAGTCAACCAAACTTCACCCATTAGTGTATTTTATCACAATCTAGTAGTTACATGTGGAAATTTGGTTCTAGGACATTTCATTTGAGCGCAATCCTCAAACTTAGGTCAAAAAAGCCATTTAAGCCTTTTCACAGTGAGATCTATGCGATATGGCCGAGAAATGTAATTTTGATGTTAACTCCCAAACCGCTGCGCAGAAGTCAACCAAACTTCACCCAATAGTGTATTGTATCACAATCTAGTAGTTACATTTAAAAATTTTGTTCTAGGACATTTTGTTTGAACGCAATCATCAAACTTAATTAAAAAAGTCATTTAAGCCTTTTCACAGTGAGATCTATGCGATATGGCCGAGAAATGTAATTTTGATGTTAACTCCCAAACCGCTGCGCAGAAGTCAACCAAACTTCACCCAATAGTGTATTGTATCACAATCTAGTAGTTACATTTGAAAATTTTGTTCTAGGAAATTTTGTTTGAGCGCAATCATCAAACTTAATTAAAAAAGTCATTTAAGCCTTTTCACAGTGAGATCTATGCGATATGGCCGAGAAATGTAATTTTGATGTTAACTCCCAAACCGCTGCGCAGAAGTCAACCAAACTTCACCCATTAGTGTATTTTATCACAGTCTAGTAGTTACATGTGGAAATTTGGTTCTAGGACATTTGATTTGAGCGCAATCCTCAAACTTAGGTCAAAAAAGCCATTTAAGCCTTTTCACAGTGAGATCTATGCGATATGGCCGAGAAATGTAATTTTGATGTTCACTCCCAAACCGCTGCGCAGAAGTCAACCAAACTTCACCCAATAGTGTATTGTATCACAATCTAGTAGTTACATTTGAAAATTTTGTTCCAGGAAATTTTGTTTGAGCGCAATCATCAAACTTAATTAAAAAAGTCATTTAAGCCTTTTCACAGTGAGATCTATGCGATATGGCCGAGAAATGTAATTTTGATGTTAACTCCCAAACCGCTGCGCAGAAGTCAACCAAACTTCACCCATTAGTGTATTTTATCACAATCTAGTAGTTACATGTGGAAATTTGGTTCTAGTACATTTCATTTGAGCGCAATCCTCAAACTTAGGTCAAAAAAGCCATTTAAGCCTTTTCACAGTGAGATCTATGCGATATGGCCGAGAAATGTAATTTTGATGTTAACTCCCAAACCGCTGCGCAGAAGTCAACCAAACTTCACCCAATAGTGTATTGTATCACATTCTAGTAGTTACATTTGAAAATTTCGTTCTAGGACATTTGGTTTTAGCGCAATCCTCAAACTTAGGTCAAAAAAGCCATTTAAGCCTTTTCACAGTGAGATCTATGCGATATGGCCGAGAAATGTAATTTTGATGTTAACTCCCAAACCGCTGCGCAGAAGTCAACCAAACTTCACCCATTAGTGTATTTTATCACAATCTAGTAGTTACATGTGGAAATTTGGTTCTAGGACATTTGATTTGAGCGCAATCCTCAAACTTAGGTCAAAAAAGCCATTTAAGCCTTTTCACAGTGAGATCTATGCGATATGGCCGAGAAATGTAATTTTGATGTTAACTCCCAAACCGCTGCGCAGAAGTCAACCAAACTTCACCCAATAGTGTATTGTATCACATTCTAGTAGTTACATTTGAAAATTTCGTTCTAGGACATTTGGTTTGAGCGCAATCCTCAAACTTAGGTCAAAAAAGTCATTTAAGCCTTTTCACAGTGAGATCTATGCGATATGGCCGAGAAATGTAATTTTGATGTTAACTCCCAAACCGCTGCGCAGAAGTCAACCAAACTTCACCCAATAGTGTATTGTATCACAATCTAGTAGTTACATTTGAAAATTTTGTTCTAGAAAATTTTGTTTGAGCGCAATCATCAAACTTAATTAAAAAAGTCATTTAAGCCTTTTCACAGTGAGATCTATGCGATATGGCCGAGAAATGTAATTTTGATGTTAACTCCCAAACCGCTGCGCAGAAGTCAACCAAACTTCACCCATTAGTGTATTTTATCACAATCTAGTAGTTACATGTGGAAATTTGGTTCTAGGACATTTGATTTGAGCGCAATCCTCAAACTTAGGTCAAAAAAGCCATTTAAGCCTTTTCACAGTGAGATCTATGCGATATGGCCGAGAAATGTAATTTTGATGTTAACTCCCAAACCGCTGCGCAGAAGTCAACCAAACTTCACCCAATAGTGTATTGTATCACAATCTAGTAGTTACATTTAAAAATTTTGTTCTAGGACATTTTGTTTGAACGCAATCATCAAACCTAATTAAAAAAGTCATTTAAGCCTTTTCACAGTGAGATCTATGCGATATGGCCGAGAAATGTAATTTTGATGTTAACTCCCAAACCGCTGCGCAGAAGTCAACCAAACTTCACCCATTAGTGTATTGTATCACAATCTAGTAGTTACATGTGGAAATTTGGTTATAGGACATTTGATTTGAGCGCAATCCTCAAACTTAGGTCAAAAAAGCCATTTAAGCCTTTTCACAGTGAGATCTATGCGATATGGCCGAGAAATGTAATTTTGATGTTAACTCCCAAACCGCTGCGCAGAAGTCAACCAAACTTCACCCAATAGTGTATTGTATCACAATCTAGTAGTTACATTTGAAAATTTTGTTCTAGGAAATTTTGTTTGAGCGCAATCATCAAACTTAATTAAAAAAGTCATTTAAGCCTTTTCACAGTGAGATCTATGCGATATGGCCGAGAAATGTAATTTTGATGTTAACTCCCAAACCGCTGCGCAGAAGTCAACCAAACTTCACCCATTAGTGTATTTTATCACAATCTAGTAGTTACATGTGGAAATTTGGTTCTAGGACATTTGATTTGAGCGCAATCCTCAAACTTAGGTCAAAAAAGCCATTTAAGCCTTTTCACAGTGAGATCTATGCGATATGGCCGAGAAATGTAATTTTGATGTTAACTCCCAAACCGCTGCGCAGAAGTCAACCAAACTTCACCCAATAGTGTATTGTATCACATTCTAGTAGTTACATTTGAAAATTTCGTTCTAGGACATTTGGTTTGAGCGCAATCCTCAAACTTAGGTCAAAAAAAGCCATTTAAGCCTTTTCACAGTGAGATCTATGCGATATGGCCGAGAAATGTAATTTTGATGTTAACTCCCAAACCGCTGCGCAGAAGTCAACCAAACTTCACCCAATAGTGTATTGTATCACAATCTAGTAGTTACATTTGAAAATTTTGTTCTAGGACATTTTGTTTGAACGCAATCATCAAACTTAATTAAAAAAGTCATTTAAGCCTTTTCACAGTGAGATCTATGCGATATGGCCGAGAAATGTAATTTTGATGTTAACTCCCAAACCGCTGCGCAGAAGTCAACCAAACTTCACCCAATAGTGTATTGTATCACAATCTAGTAGTTACATTTGAAAATTTTGTTCTAGGACATTTTGTTTGAGCGCAATCCTCAAACTTAGGTCAAAAAAGCCATTTAAGCCTTTTCACAGTGAGATCTATGCGATATGGCCGAGAAATGTAATTTTGATGTTAACTCCCAAACCGCTGCGCAGAAGTCAACCAAACTTCACCCAATAGTGTATTGTATCACAATCTAGTAGTTACATTTGAAAATTTTGTTCTAGGACATTTTGTTTGAACGCAATCATCAAACTTAATTAAAAAAGTCATTTAAGCCTTTTCACAGTGAGATCTATGCGATATGGCCGAGAAATGTAATTTTGATGTTAACTCCCAAACCGCTGCGCAGAAGTCAACCAAACTTCACCCAATAGTGTATTGTATCACAATCTAGTAGTTACATTTGAAAATTTTGTTCTAGGACATTTTGTTTGAACGCAATCATCAAACTTAATTAAAAAAGTCATTTAAGCCTTTTCACAGTGAGATCTATGCGATATGGCCGAGAAATGTAATTTTGATGTTAACTCCCAAACCGCTGCGCAGAAGTCAACCAAACTTCACCCATTAGTGTATTGTATCACAATCTAGTAGTTACATGTGGAAATTTGGTTATAGGACATTTGATTTGAGCGCAATCCTCAAACTTAGGTCAAAAAAGCCATTTAAGCCTTTTCACAGTGAGATCTATGCGATATGGCCGAGAAATGTAATTTTGATGTTAACTCCCAAACCGCTGCGCAGAAGTCAACCAAACTTCACCCAATAGTGTATTGTATCACAATCTAGTAGTTACATTTGAAAATTTTGTTCTAGGAAATTTTGTTTGAGCGCAATCATCAAACTTAATTAAAAAAGTCATTTAAGCCTTTTCACAGTGAGATCTATGCGATATGGCCGAGAAATGTAATTTTGATGTTAACTCCCAAACCGCTGCGCAGAAGTCAACCAAACTTCACCCATTAGTGTATTTTATCACAATCTAGTAGTTACATGTGGAAATTTGGTTCTAGGACATTTGATTTGAGCGCAATCCTCAAACTTAGGTCAAAAAAGCCATTTAAGCCTTTTCACAGTGAGATCTATGCGATATGGCCGAGAAATGTAATTTTGATGTTAACTCCCAAACCGCTGCGCAGAAGTCAACCAAACTTCACCCAATAGTGTATTGTATCACATTCTAGTAGTTACATTTGAAAATTTCGTTCTATGACATTTGGTTTGAGCGCAATCCTCAAACTTAGGTCAAAAAAGCCATTTAAGCCTTTTCACAGTGAGATCTATGCGATATGGCCGAGAAATGTAATTTTGATGTTAACTCCCAAACCGCTGCGCAGAAGTCAACCAAACTTCACCCAATAGTGTATTGTATCACAATCTAGTAGTTACATTTGAAAATTTTGTTCTAGGAAATTTTGTTTGAGCGCAATCATCAAACTTAATTAAAAAAGTCATTTAAGCCTTTTCACAGTGAGATCTATGCGATATGGCCGAGAAATGTAATTTTGATGTTAACTCCCAAACCGCTGCGCAGAAGTCAACCAAACTTCACCCATTAGTGTATTTTATCACAATCTAGTAGTTACATGTGGAAATTTGGTTCTAGGACATTTGATTTGAGCGCAATCCTCAAACTTAGGTCAAAAAAGCCATTTAAGCCTTTTCACAGTGAGATCTATGCGATATGGCCGAGAAATGTAATTTTGATGTTAACTCCCAAACCGCTGCGCAGAAGTCAACCAAACTTCACCCAATAGTGTATTGTATCACATTCTAGTAGTTACATTTGAAAATTTCGTTCTAGGACATTTGGTTTGAGCGCAATCCTCAAACTTAGGTCAAAAAAGCCATTTAAGCCTTTTCACAGTGAGATCTATGCGATATGGCCGAGAAATGTAATTTTGATGTTAACTCCCAAACCGCTGCGCAGAAGTCAACCAAACTTCACCCAATAGTGTATTGTATCACAATCTAGTAGTTACATTTGAAAATTTTGTTCTAGGAAATTTTGTTTGAGCGCAATCATCAAACTTAATTAAAAAAGTCATTTAAGCCTTTTCACAGTGAGATCTATGCGATATGGCCGAGAAATGTAATTTTGATGTTAACTCCCAAACCGCTGCGCAGAAGTCAACCAAACTTCACCCATTAGTGTATTTTATCACAATCTAGTAGTTACATGTGGAAATTTGGTTCTAGGACATTTGATTTGAGCGCAATCCTCAAACTTAGGTCAAAAAAGCCATTTAAGCCTTTTCACAGTGAGATCTATGCGATATGGCCGAGAAATGTAATTTTGATGTTAACTCCCAAACCGCTGCGCAGAAGTCAACCAAACTTCACCCAATAGTGTATTGTATCACATTCTAGTAGTTACATTTGAAAATTTCGTTCTAGGACATTTGGTTTGAGCGCAATCCTCAAACTTAGGTCAAAAAAAGCCATTTAAGCCTTTTCACAGTGAGATCTATGCGATATGGCCGAGAAATGTAATTTTGATGTTAACTCCCAAACCGCTGCGCAGAAGTCAACCAAACTTCACCCAATAGTGTATTGTATCACAATCTAGTAGTTACATTTGAAAATTTTGTTCTAGGACATTTTGTTTGAACGCAATCATCAAACTTAATTAAAAAAGTCATTTAAGCCTTTTCACAGTGAGATCTATGCGATATGGCCGAGAAATGTAATTTTGATGTTAACTCCCAAACCGCTGCGCAGAAGTCAACCAAACTTCACCCAATAGTGTATTGTATCACAATCTAGTAGTTACATTTGAAAATTTTGTTCTAGGACATTTTGTTTGAGCGCAATCCTCAAACTTAGGTCAAAAAAGCCATTTAAGCCTTTTCACAGTGAGATCTATGCGATATGGCCGAGAAATGTAATTTTGATGTTAACTCCCAAACCGCTGCGCAGAAGTCAACCAAACTTCACCCAATAGTGTATTGTATCACAATCTAGTAGTTACATTTGAAAATTTTGTTCTAGGACATTTTGTTTGAACGCAATCATCAAACTTAATTAAAAAAGTCATTTAAGCCTTTTCACAGTGAGATCTATGCGATATGGCCGAGAAATGTAATTTTGATGTTAACTCCCAAACCGCTGCGCAGAAGTCAACCAAACTTCACCCAATAGTGTATTGTATCACAATCTAGTAGTTACATTTGAAAATTTTGTTCTAGGACATTTTGTTTGAACGCAATCATCAAACTTAATTAAAAAAGTCATTTAAGCCTTTTCACAGTGAGATCTATGCGATATGGCCGAGAAATGTAATTTTGATGTTAACTCCCAAACCGCTGCGCAGAAGTCAACCAAACTTCACCCATTAGTGTATTGTATCACAATCTAGTAGTTACATGTGGAAATTTGGTTATAGGACATTTGATTTGAGCGCAATCCTCAAACTTAGGTCAAAAAAGCCATTTAAGCCTTTTCACAGTGAGATCTATGCGATATGGCCGAGAAATGTAATTTTGATGTTAACTCCCAAACCGCTGCGCAGAAGTCAACCAAACTTCACCCAATAGTGTATTGTATCACAATCTAGTAGTTACATTTGAAAATTTTGTTCTAGGAAATTTTGTTTGAGCGCAATCATCAAACTTAATTAAAAAAGTCATTTAAGCCTTTTCACAGTGAGATCTATGCGATATGGCCGAGAAATGTAATTTTGATGTTAACTCCCAAACCGCTGCGCAGAAGTCAACCAAACTTCACCCATTAGTGTATTTTATCACAATCTAGTAGTTACATGTGGAAATTTGGTTCTAGGACATTTGATTTGAGCGCAATCCTCAAACTTAGGTCAAAAAAGCCATTTAAGCCTTTTCACAGTGAGATCTATGCGATATGGCCGAGAAATGTAATTTTGATGTTAACTCCCAAACCGCTGCGCAGAAGTCAACCAAACTTCACCCAATAGTGTATTGTATCACATTCTAGTAGTTACATTTGAAAATTTCGTTCTATGACATTTGGTTTGAGCGCAATCCTCAAACTTAGGTCAAAAAAGCCATTTAAGCCTTTTCACAGTGAGATCTATGCGATATGGCCGAGAAATGTAATTTTGATGTTAACTCCCAAACCGCTGCGCAGAAGTCAACCAAACTTCACCCAATAGTGTATTGTATCACAATCTAGTAGTTACATTTGAAAATTTTGTTCTAGGAAATTTTGTTTGAGCGCAATCATCAAACTTAATTAAAAAAGTCATTTAAGCCTTTTCACAGTGAGATCTATGCGATATGGCCGAGAAATGTAATTTTGATGTTAACTCCCAAACCGCTGCGCAGAAGTCAACCAAACTTCACCCATTAGTGTATTTTATCACAATCTAGTAGTTACATGTGGAAATTTTGTTCTAGGACATTTGATTTGAGCGCAATCCTCAAACTTAGGTCAAAAAAGCCATTTAAGCCTTTTCACAGTGAGATCTATGCGATATGGCCGAGAAATGTAATTTTGATGTTAACTCCCAAACCGCTGCGCAGAAGTCAACCAAACTTCACCCAATAGTGTATTGTATCACATTCTAGTAGTTACATTTGAAAATTTCGTTCTATGACATTTGGTTTGAGCGCAATCCTCAAACTTAGGTCAAAAAAGCCATTTAAGCCTTTTCACAGTGAGATCTATGCGATATGGCCGAGAAATGTAATTTTGATGTTAACTCCCAAACCGCTGCGCAGAAGTCAACCAAACTTCACCCAATAGTGTATTGTATCACAATCTAGTAGTTACATTTGAAAATTTTGTTCTAGGAAATTTTGTTTGAGCGCAATCATCAAACTTAATTAAAAAAGTCATTTAAGCCTTTTCACAGTGAGATCTATGCGATATGGCCGAGAAATGTAATTTTGATGTTAACTCCCAAACCGCTGCGCAGAAGTCAACCAAACTTCACCCATTAGTGTATTGTATCACAATCTAGTAGTTACATTTGGAAATTTGGTTCTAGGAAATTTTGTTTGAACGCAATCATCAAACTTAATTAAAAAAGTCATTTAAGCCTTTTCACAGTGAGATCTATGCGATATGGCCGAGAAATGTAATTTTGATGTTAACTCCCAAACCGCTGCGCAGAAGTCAACCAAACTTCACCCAATAGTGTATTGTATCACATTCTAGTAGTTACATTTGAAAATTTCGTTCTAGGACATTTGGTTTGAGCGCAATCCTCAAACTTAGGTCAAAAAAAGCCATTTAAGCCTTTTCACAGTGAGATCTATGCGATATGGCCGAGAAATGTAATTTTGATGTTAACTCCCAAACCGCTGCGCAGAAGTCAACCAAACTTCACCCAATAGTGTATTTTATCACAATCTAGTAGTTACATGTGGAAATTTGGTTCTAGGACATTTGATTTGAGCGCAATCATCAAACTTAATTAAAAAAGTCATTTAAGCCTTTTCACAGTGAGATCTATGCGATATGGCCGAGAAATGTAATTTTGATGTTAACTCCCAAACCGCTGCGCAGAAGTCAACCAAACTTCACCCAATAGTGTATTGTATCACAATCTAGTAGTTACATTTGAAAATTTTGTTCTAGGACATTTTGTTTGAGCGCAATCCTCAAACTTAGGTCAAAAAAGCCATTTAAGCCTTTTCACAGTGAGATCTATGCGATATGGCCGAGAAATGTAATTTTGATGTTAACTCCCAAACCGCTGCGCAGAAGTCAACCAAACTTCACCCAATAGTGTATTGTATCACAATCTAGTAGTTACATTTGAAAATTTTGTTCTAGGACATTTTGTTTGAACGCAATCATCAAACTTAATTAAAAAAGTCATTTAAGCCTTTTCACAGTGAGATCTATGCGATATGGCCGAGAAATGTAATTTTGATGTTAACTCCCAAACCGCTGCGCAGAAGTCAACCAAACTTCACCCAATAGTGTATTGTATCACAATCTAGTAGTTACATTTGAAAATTTTGTTCTAGGACATTTTGTTTGAACGCAATCATCAAACTTAATTAAAAAAGTCATTTAAGCCTTTTCACAGTGAGATCTATGCGATATGGCCGAGAAATGTAATTTTGATGTTAACTCCCAAACCGCTGCGCAGAAGTCAACCAAACTTCACCCATTAGTGTATTGTATCACAATCTAGTAGTTACATGTGGAAATTTGGTTATAGGACATTTGATTTGAGCGCAATCCTCAAACTTAGGTCAAAAAAGCCATTTAAGCCTTTTCACAGTGAGATCTATGCGATATGGCCGAGAAATGTAATTTTGATGTTAACTCCCAAACCGCTGCGCAGAAGTCAACCAAACTTCACCCAATAGTGTATTGTATCACAATCTAGTAGTTACATTTGAAAATTTTGTTCTAGGAAATTTTGTTTGAGCGCAATCATCAAACTTAATTAAAAAAGTCATTTAAGCCTTTTCACAGTGAGATCTATGCGATATGGCCGAGAAATGTAATTTTGATGTTAACTCCCAAACCGCTGCGCAGAAGTCAACCAAACTTCACCCATTAGTGTATTTTATCACAATCTAGTAGTTACATGTGGAAATTTGGTTCTAGGACATTTGATTTGAGCGCAATCCTCAAACTTAGGTCAAAAAAGCCATTTAAGCCTTTTCACAGTGAGATCTATGCGATATGGCCGAGAAATGTAATTTTGATGTTAACTCCCAAACCGCTGCGCAGAAGTCAACCAAACTTCACCCAATAGTGTATTGTATCACATTCTAGTAGTTACATTTGAAAATTTCGTTCTATGACATTTGGTTTGAGCGCAATCCTCAAACTTAGGTCAAAAAAGCCATTTAAGCCTTTTCACAGTGAGATCTATGCGATATGGCCGAGAAATGTAATTTTGATGTTAACTCCCAAACCGCTGCGCAGAAGTCAACCAAACTTCACCCAATAGTGTATTGTATCACAATCTAGTAGTTACATTTGAAAATTTTGTTCTAGGAAATTTTGTTTGAGCGCAATCATCAAACTTAATTAAAAAAGTCATTTAAGCCTTTTCACAGTGAGATCTATGCGATATGGCCGAGAAATGTAATTTTGATGTTAACTCCCAAACCGCTGCGCAGAAGTCAACCAAACTTCACCCATTAGTGTATTTTATCACAATCTAGTAGTTACATGTGGAAATTTGGTTCTAGGACATTTGATTTGAGCGCAATCCTCAAACTTAGGTCAAAAAAGCCATTTAAGCCTTTTCACAGTGAGATCTATGCGATATTGCCGAGAAATGTAATTTTGATGTTAACTCCCAAACCGCTGCGCAGAAGTCAACCAAACTTCACCCAATAGTGTATTGTATCACATTCTAGTAGTTACATTTGAAAATTTCGTTCTATGACATTTGGTTTGAGCGCAATCCTCAAACTTAGGTCAAAAAAGCCATTTAAGCCTTTTCACAGTGAGATCTATGCGATATGGCCGAGAAATGTAATTTTGATGTTAACTCCCAAACCGCTGCGCAGAAGTCAACCAAACTTCACCCAATAGTGTATTGTATCACAATCTAGTAGTTACATTTGAAAATTTTGTTCTAGGAAATTTTGTTTGAGCGCAATCATCAAACTTAATTAAAAAAGTCATTTAAGCCTTTTCACAGTGAGATCTATGCGATATGGCCGAGAAATGTAATTTTGATGTTAACTCCCAAACCGCTGCGCAGAAGTCAACCAAACTTCACCCATTAGTGTATTGTATCACAATCTAGTAGTTACATTTGGAAATTTGGTTCTAGGAAATTTTGTTTGAGCGCAATCATCAAACTTAATTAAAAAAGTCATTTAAGCCTTTTCACAGTGAGATCTATGCGATATGGCCGAGAAATGTAATTTTGATGTTAACTCCCAAACCGCTGCGCAGAAGTCAACCAAACTTCACCCAATAGTGTATTGTATCACATTCTAGTAGTTACATTTGAAAATTTCGTTCTAGGACATTTGGTTTGAGCGCAATCCTCAAACTTAGGTCAAAAAAGCCATTTAAGCCTTTTCACAGTGAGATCTATGCGATATGGCCGAGAAATGTAATTTTGATGTTAACTCTCAAACCGCTGCGCAGAAGTCAACCAAACTTCACCCAATAGTGTATTGTATCACAATCTAGTAGTTACATTTGAAAATTTTGTTCTAGGACATTTTGTTTGAACGCAATCATCAAACTTAATTAAAAAAGTCATTTAAGCCTTTTCACAGTGAGATCTATGCGATATGGCCGAGAAATGTAATTTTGATGTTAACTCCCAAACCGCTGCGCAGAAGTCAACCAAACTTCACCCATTAGTGTATTTTATCACAATCTAGTAGTTACATGTGGAAATTTGGTTCTAGGACATTTGATTTGAGCGCAATCCTCAAACTTAGGTCAAAAAAGCCATTTAAGCCTTTTCACAGTGAGATCTATGCGATATGGCCGAGAAATGTAATTTTGATGTTCACTCCCAAACCGCTGCGCAGAAGTCAACCAAACTTCACCCAATAGTGTATTGTATCACAATCTAGTAGTTACATTTGAAAATTTTGTTCTAGGAAATTTTGTTTGAGCGCAATCATCAAACTTAATTAAAAAAGTCATTTAAGCCTTTTCACAGTGAGATCTATGCGATATGGCCGAGAAATGTAATTTTGATGTTAACTCCCAAACCGCTGCGCAGAAGTCAACCAAACTTCACCCATTAGTGTATTTTATCACAATCTAGTAGTTACATGTGGAAATTTGGTTCTTGGACATTTGATTTGAGCGCAATCCTCAAACTTAGGTCAAAAAAGCCATTTAAGCCTTTTCACAGTGAGATCTATGCGATATGGCCGAGAAATGTAATTTTGATGTTAACTCCCAAACCGCTGCGCAGAAGTCAACCAAACTTCACCCAATAGTGTATTGTATCACATTCTAGTAGTTACATTTGAAAATTTCGTTCTAGGACATTTGGTTTGAGCGCAATCCTCAAACTTAGGTCAAAAAAGCCATTTAAGCCTTTTCACAGTGAGATCTATGCGATATGGCCGAGAAATGTAATTTTGATGTTAACTCCCAAACCGCTGCGCAGAAGTCAACCAAACTTCACCCAATAGTGTATTGTATCACATTCTAGTAGTTACATTTGAAAATTTCGTTCTAGGACATTTGGTTTGAGCGCAATCCTCAAACTTAGGTAAAAAAAGCCATTTAAGCCTTTTCACAGTGAGATCTATGCGATATGGCCGAGAAATGTAATTTTGATGTTAACTCTCAAACCGCTGCGCAGAAGTCAACCAAACTTCACCCAATAGTGTATTTTATCACAATCTAGTAGTTACATGTGGAAATTTGGTTCTAGGACATTTGATTTGAGCGCAATCCTCAAACTTAGGTCAAAAAAGCCATTTAAGCCTTTTCACAGTGAGATCTATGCGATATGGCCGAGAAATGTAATTTTGATGTTAACTCCCAAACCGCTGCGCAGAAGTCAACCAAACTTCACCCAATAGTGTATTGTATCACATTTTAGTAGTTACATTTGAAAATTTCGTTCTAGGACATTTGGTTTGAGCGCAATCCTCAAACTTAGGTCAAAAAAGCCATTTAAGCCTTTTCACAGTGAGATCTATGCGATATGGCCGAGAAATGTAATTTTGATGTTAACTCCCAAACCGCTGCGCAGAAGTCAACCAAACTTCACCCAATAGTGTATTGTATCACAATCTAGTAGTTACATTTAAAAATTTTGTTCTAGGACATTTTGTTTGAACGCAATCATCAAACTTAATTAAAAAAGTCATTTAAGCCTTTTCACAGTGAGATCTATGCGATATGGCCGAGAAATGTAATTTTGATGTTAACTCCCAAACCGCTGCGCAGAAGTCAACCAAACTTCACCCATTAGTGTATTGTATCACAATCTAGTAGTTACATGTGGAAATTTGGTTATAGGACATTTGATTTGAGCGCAATCCTCAAACTTAGGTCAAAAAAGCCATTTAAGCCTTTTCACAGTGAGATCTATGCGATATGGCCGAGAAATGTAATTTTGAT
The DNA here is from genome assembly GCF_030265065.1 of Corythoichthys intestinalis. NCBI lineage: Eukaryota > Metazoa > Chordata > Actinopteri > Syngnathiformes > Syngnathidae > Corythoichthys > Corythoichthys intestinalis. The sequence continues at coordinate 63,183,662 of NC_080399.1, read as the reverse complement.
GTTAACTCCCAAACCGCTGCGCAGAAGTCGACCAAACTTCACCCAATAGTGTAGTGTATCACAATCTAGTAGTTACATTTGAAAATTTTGTTCTAGGAAATTTTGTTTGAGCGCAATCATCAAACTTAATTAAAAAAGTCATTTAAGCCTTTTCACAGTGAGATCTATGCGATATGGCCGAGAAATGTAATTTTGATGTTAACTCCCAAACCGCTGCGCAGAAGTCAACCAAACTTCACCCATTAGTGTATTTTATCACAATCTAGTAGTTACATGTGGAAATTTGGTTCTAGGACATTTGATTTGAGCGCAATCCTCAAACTTAGGTCAAAAAAGCCATTTAAGCCTTTTCACAGTGAGATCTATGCGATATGGCCGAGAAATGTAATTTTGATGTTCACTCCCAAACCGCTGCGCAGAAGTCAACCAAACTTCACCCAATAGTGTATTGTATCACAATCTAGTAGTTACATTTGAAAATTTTGTTCTAGGAAATTTTGTTTGAGCGCAATCATCAAACTTAATTAAAAAAGTCATTTAAGCCTTTTCACAGTGAGATCTATGCGATATGGCCGAGAAATGTAATTTTGATGTTAACTCCCAAACCGCTGCGCAGAAGTCAACCAAACTTCACCCATTAGTGTATTTTATCACAATCTAGTAGTTACATGTGGAAATTTGGTTCTAGGACATTTGATTTGAGCGCAATCCTCAAACTTAGGTCAAAAAAGCCATTTAAGCCTTTTCACAGTGAGATCTATGCGATATGGCCGAGAAATGTAATTTTGATGTTAACTCCCAAACCGCTGCGCAGAAGTCAACCAAACTTCACCCAATAGTGTATTGTATCACATTCTAGTAGTTACATTTGAAAATTTCGTTCTAGGACATTTGGTTTGAGCGCAATCCTCAAACTTAGGTCAAAAAAGCCATTTAAGCCTTTTCACAGTGAGATCTATGCGATATGGCCGAGAAATGTAATTTTGATGTTAACTCCCAAACCGCTGCGCAGAAGTCAACCAAACTTCACCCAATAGTGTATTGTATCACAATCTAGTAGTTACATTTGAAAATTTTGTTCTAGGAAATTTTGTTTGAGCGCAATCATCAAACTTAATTAAAAAAGTCATTTAAGCCTTTTCACAGTGAGATCTATGCGATATGGCCGAGAAATGTAATTTTGATGTTAACTCCCAAACCGCTGCGCAGAAGTCAACCAAACTTCACCCATTAGTGTATTGTATCACAATCTAGTAGTTACATTTGTAAATTTGGTTCTAGGAAATTTTGTTTGAGCGCAATCATCAAACTTAATTAAAAAAGTCATTTAAGCCTTTTCACAGTGAGATCTATGCGATATGGCCGAGAAATGTAATTTTGATGTTAACTCCCAAACCGCTGCGCAGAAGTCAACCAAACTTCACCCAATAGTGTATTGTATCACATTCTAGTAGTTACATTTGAAAATTTCGTTCTAGGACATTTGGTTTGAGCGCAATCCTCAAACTTAGGTCAAAAAAGCCATTTAAGCCTTTTCACAGTGAGATCTATGCGATATGGCCGAGAAATGTAATTTTGATGTTAACTCTCAAACCGCTGCGCAGAAGTCAACCAAACTTCACCCAATAGTGTATTGTATCACAATCTAGTAGTTACATTTGAAAATTTTGTTCTAGGACATTTTGTTTGAACGCAATCATCAAACTTAATTAAAAAAGTCATTTAAGCCTTTTCACAGTGAGATCTATGCGATATGGCCGAGAAATGTAATTTTGATGTTAACTCCCAAACCGCTGCGCAGAAGTCAACCAAACCACCCAATAGTGTATTGTATCACAATCTAGTAGTTACATTTGAAAATTTTGTTCTAGAAAATTTTGTTTGAGCGCAATCATCAAACTTAATTAAAAAAGTCATTTAAGCCTTTTCACAGTGAGATCTATGCGATATGGCCGAGAAATGTAATTTTGATGTTAACTCCCAAACCGCTGCGCAGAAGTCAACCAAACTTCACCCATTAGTGTATTTTATCACAATCTAGTAGTTACATGTGGAAATTTGGTTCTAGGACATTTCATTTGAGCGCAATCCTCAAACTTAGGTCAAAAAAGCCATTTAAGCCTTTTCACAGTGAGATCTATGCGATATGGCCGAGAAATGTAATTTTGATGTTAACTCCCAAACCGCTGCGCAGAAGTCAACCAAACTTCACCCAATAGTGTATTGTATCACAATCTAGTAGTTACATTTAAAAATTTTGTTCTAGGACATTTTGTTTGAACGCAATCATCAAACTTAATTAAAAAAGTCATTTAAGCCTTTTCACAGTGAGATCTATGCGATATGGCCGAGAAATGTAATTTTGATGTTAACTCCCAAACCGCTGCGCAGAAGTCAACCAAACTTCACCCAATAGTGTATTGTATCACAATCTAGTAGTTAAATTTGAAAATTTTGTTCTAGGAAATTTTGTTTGAGCGCAATCATCAAACTTAATTAAAAAAGTCATTTAAGCCTTTTCACAGTGAGATCTATGCGATATGGCCGAGAAATGTAATTTTGATGTTAACTCCCAAACCGCTGCGCAGAAGTCAACCAAACTTCACCCATTAGTGTATTTTATCACAGTCTAGTAGTTACATGTGGAAATTTGGTTCTAGGACATTTGATTTGAGCGCAATCCTCAAACTTAGGTCAAAAAAGCCATTTAAGCCTTTTCACAGTGAGATCTATGCGATATGGCCGAGAAATGTAATTTTGATGTTCACTCCCAAACCGCTGCGCAGAAGTCAACCAAACTTCACCCAATAGTGTATTGTATCACAATCTAGTAGTTACATTTGAAAATTTTGTTCCAGGAAATTTTGTTTGAGCGCAATCATCAAACTTAATTAAAAAAGTCATTTAAGCCTTTTCACAGTGAGATCTATGCGATATGGCCGAGAAATGTAATTTTGATGTTAACTCCCAAACCGCTGCGCAGAAGTCAACCAAACTTCACCCATTAGTGTATTTTATCACAATCTAGTAGTTACATGTGGAAATTTGGTTCTAGGACATTTCATTTGAGCGCAATCCTCAAACTTAGGTCAAAAAAGCCATTTAAGCCTTTTCACAGTGAGATCTATGCGATATGGCCGAGAAATGTAATTTTGATGTTAACTCCCAAACCGCTGCGCAGAAGTCAACCAAACTTCACCCAATAGTGTATTGTATCACATTCTAGTAGTTACATTTGAAAATTTCGTTCTAGGACATTTGGTTTTAGCGCAATCCTCAAACTTAGGTCAAAAAAGCCATTTAAGCCTTTTCACAGTGAGATCTATGCGATATGGCCGAGAAATGTAATTTTGATGTTAACTCCCAAACCGCTGCGCAGAAGTCAACCAAACTTCACCCATTAGTGTATTTTATCACAATCTAGTAGTTACATGTGGAAATTTGGTTCTAGGACATTTGATTTGAGCGCAATCCTCAAACTTAGGTCAAAAAAGCCATTTAAGCCTTTTCACAGTGAGATCTATGCGATATGGCCGAGAAATGTAATTTTGATGTTAACTCCCAAACCGCTGCGCAGAAGTCAACCAAACTTCACCCAATAGTGTATTGTATCACATTCTAGTAGTTACATTTGAAAATTTCGTTCTAGGACATTTGGTTTGAGCGCAATCCTCAAACTTAGGTCAAAAAAGTCATTTAAGCCTTTTCACAGTGAGATCTATGCGATATGGCCGAGAAATGTAATTTTGATGTTAACTCCCAAACCGCTGCGCAGAAGTCAACCAAACTTCACCCAATAGTGTATTGTATCACAATCTAGTAGTTACATTTGAAAATTTTGTTCTAGAAAATTTTGTTTGAGCGCAATCATCAAACTTAATTAAAAAAGTCATTTAAGCCTTTTCACAGTGAGATCTATGCGATATGGCCGAGAAATGTAATTTTGATGTTAACTCCCAAACCGCTGCGCAGAAGTCAACCAAACTTCACCCATTAGTGTATTTTATCACAATCTAGTAGTTACATGTGGAAATTTGGTTCTAGGACATTTGATTTGAGCGCAATCCTCAAACTTAGGTCAAAAAAGCCATTTAAGCCTTTTCACAGTGAGATCTATGCGATATGGCCGAGAAATGTAATTTTGATGTTAACTCCCAAACCGCTGCGCAGAAGTCAACCAAACTTCACCCAATAGTGTATTGTATCACAATCTAGTAGTTACATTTGAAAATTTTGTTCTAGGAAATTTTGTTTGAGCGCAATCATCAAACTTAATTAAAAAAGTCATTTAAGCCTTTTCACAGTGAGATCTATGCGATATGGCCGAGAAATGTAATTTTGATGTTAACTCCCAAACCGCTGCGCAGAAGTCAACCAAACTTCACCCATTAGTGTATTTTATCACAATCTAGTAGTTACATGTGGAAATTTGGTTCTAGGACATTTGATTTGAGCGCAATCCTCAAACTTAGGTCAAAAAAGCCATTTAAGCCTTTTCACAGTGAGATCTATGCGATATGGCCGAGAAATGTAATTTTGATGTTAACTCCCAAACCGCTGCGCAGAAGTCAACCAAACTTCACCCAATAGTGTATTGTATCACATTCTAGTAGTTACATTTGAAAATTTCGTTCTAGGACATTTGGTTTGAGCGCAATCCTCAAACTTAGGTCAAAAAAAGCCATTTAAGCCTTTTCACAGTGAGATCTATGCGATATGGCCGAGAAATGTAATTTTGATGTTAACTCCCAAACCGCTGCGCAGAAGTCAACCAAACTTCACCCAATAGTGTATTGTATCACAATCTAGTAGTTACATTTGAAAATTTTGTTCTAGGACATTTTGTTTGAACGCAATCATCAAACTTAATTAAAAAAGTCATTTAAGCCTTTTCACAGTGAGATCTATGCGATATGGCCGAGAAATGTAATTTTGATGTTAACTCTCAAACCGCTGCGCAGAAGTCAACCAAACTTCACCCAATAGTGTATTGTATCACAATCTAGTAGTTACATTTGAAAATTTTGTTCTAGGACATTTTGTTTGAACGCAATCATCAAACTTAATTAAAAAAGTCATTTAAGCCTTTTCACAGTGAGATCTATGCGATATGGCCGAGAAATGTAATTTTGATGTTAACTCCCAAACCGCTGCGCAGAAGTCAACCAAACTTCACCCAATAGTGTATTGTATCACAATCTAGTAGTTACATTTGAAAATTTTGTTCTAGAAAATTTTGTTTGAGCGCAATCATCAAACTTAATTAAAAAAGTCATTTAAGCCTTTTCACAGTGAGATCTATGCGATATGGCCGAGAAATGTAATTTTGATGTTAACTCCCAAACCGCTGCGCAGAAGTCAACCAAACTTCACCCATTAGTGTATTTTATCACAATCTAGTAGTTACATGTGGAAATTTGGTTCTAGGACATTTCATTTGAGCGCAATCCTCAAACTTAGGTCAAAAAAGCCATTTAAGCCTTTTCACAGTGAGATCTATGCGATATGGCCGAGAAATGTAATTTTGATGTTAACTCCCAAACCGCTGCGCAGAAGTCAACCAAACTTCACCCAATAGTGTATTGTATCACAATCTAGTAGTTACATTTGAAAATTTTGTTCCAGGAAATTTTGTTTGAGCGCAATCATCAAACTTAATTAAAAAAGTCATTTAAGCCTTTTCACAGTGAGATCTATGCGATATGGCCGAGAAATGTAATTTTGATGTTAACTCCCAAACCGCTGCGCAGAAGTCAACCAAACTTCACCCATTAGTGTATTTTATCACAATCTAGTAGTTACATGTGGAAATTTGGTTCTAGGACATTTCATTTGAGCGCAATCCTCAAACTTAGGTCAAAAAAGCCATTTAAGCCTTTTCACAGTGAGATCTATGCGATATGGCCGAGAAATGTAATTTTGATGTTAACTCCCAAACCGCTGCGCAGAAGTCAACCAAACTTCACCCAATAGTGTATTGTATCACATTCTAGTAGTTACATTTGAAAATTTCGTTCTAGGACATTTGGTTTTAGCGCAATCCTCAAACTTAGGTCAAAAAAGCCATTTAAGCCTTTTCACAGTGAGATCTATGCGATATGGCCGAGAAATGTAATTTTGATGTTAACTCCCAAACCGCTGCGCAGAAGTCAACCAAACTTCACCCATTAGTGTATTTTATCACAATCTAGTAGTTACATGTGGAAATTTGGTTCTAGGACATTTGATTTGAGCGCAATCCTCAAACTTAGGTCAAAAAAGCCATTTAAGCCTTTTCACAGTGAGATCTATGCGATATGGCCGAGAAATGTAATTTTGATGTTAACTCCCAAACCGCTGCGCAGAAGTCAACCAAACTTCACCCAATAGTGTATTGTATCACATTCTAGTAGTTACATTTGAAAATTTCGTTCTAGGACATTTGGTTTGAGCGCAATCCTCAAACTTAGGTCAAAAAAGTCATTTAAGCCTTTTCACAGTGAGATCTATGCGATATGGCCGAGAAATGTAATTTTGATGTTAACTCCCAAACCGCTGCGCAGAAGTCAACCAAACTTCACCCAATAGTGTATTGTATCACAATCTAGTAGTTACATTTGAAAATTTTGTTCTAGAAAATTTTGTTTGAGCGCAATCATCAAACTTAATTAAAAAAGTCATTTAAGCCTTTTCACAGTGAGATCTATGCGATATGGCCGAGAAATGTAATTTTGATGTTAACTCCCAAACCGCTGCGCAGAAGTCAACCAAACTTCACCCATTAGTGTATTTTATCACAATCTAGTAGTTACATGTGGAAATTTGGTTCTAGGACATTTGATTTGAGCGCAATCCTCAAACTTAGGTCAAAAAAGCCATTTAAGCCTTTTCACAGTGAGATCTATGCGATATGGCCGAGAAATGTAATTTTGATGTTAACTCCCAAACCGCTGCGCAGAAGTCAACCAAACTTCACCCAATAGTGTATTGTATCACAATCTAGTAGTTACATTTGAAAATTTTGTTCTAGGAAATTTTGTTTGAGCGCAATCATCAAACTTAATTAAAAAAGTCATTTAAGCCTTTTCACAGTGAGATCTATGCGATATGGCCGAGAAATGTAATTTTGATGTTAACTCCCAAACCGCTGCGCAGAAGTCAACCAAACTTCACCCATTAGTGTATTTTATCACAATCTAGTAGTTACATGTGGAAATTTGGTTCTAGGACATTTGATTTGAGCGCAATCCTCAAACTTAGGTCAAAAAAGCCATTTAAGCCTTTTCACAGTGAGATCTATGCGATATGGCCGAGAAATGTAATTTTGATGTTAACTCCCAAACCGCTGCGCAGAAGTCAACCAAACTTCACCCAATAGTGTATTGTATCACATTCTAGTAGTTACATTTGAAAATTTCGTTCTAGGACATTTGGTTTGAGCGCAATCCTCAAACTTAGGTCAAAAAAAGCCATTTAAGCCTTTTCACAGTGAGATCTATGCGATATGGCCGAGAAATGTAATTTTGATGTTAACTCCCAAACCGCTGCGCAGAAGTCAACCAAACTTCACCCAATAGTGTATTGTATCACAATCTAGTAGTTACATTTGAAAATTTTGTTCTAGGACATTTTGTTTGAACGCAATCATCAAACTTAATTAAAAAAGTCATTTAAGCCTTTTCACAGTGAGATCTATGCGATATGGCCGAGAAATGTAATTTTGATGTTAACTCTCAAACCGCTGCGCAGAAGTCAACCAAACTTCACCCAATAGTGTATTGTATCACAATCTAGTAGTTACATTTGAAAATTTTGTTCTAGGACATTTTGTTTGAACGCAATCATCAAACTTAATTAAAAAAGTCATTTAAGCCTTTTCACAGTGAGATCTATGCGATATGGCCGAGAAATGTAATTTTGATGTTAACTCCCAAACCGCTGCGCAGAAGTCAACCAAACTTCACCCAATAGTGTATTGTATCACAATCTAGTAGTTACATTTGAAAATTTTGTTCTAGAAAATTTTGTTTGAGCGCAATCATCAAACTTAATTAAAAAAGTCATTTAAGCCTTTTCACAGTGAGATCTATGCGATATGGCCGAGAAATGTAATTTTGATGTTAACTCCCAAACCGCTGCGCAGAAGTCAACCAAACTTCACCCATTAGTGTATTTTATCACAATCTAGTAGTTACATGTGGAAATTTGGTTCTAGGACATTTGATTTGAGCGCAATCCTCAAACTTAGGTCAAAAAAGCCATTTAAGCCTTTTCACAGTGAGATCTATGCGATATGGCCGAGAAATGTAATTTTGATGTTAACTCCCAAACCGCTGCGCAGAAGTCAACCAAACTTCACCCAATAGTGTATTGTATCACAATCTAGTAGTTACATTTGAAAATTTTGTTCCAGGAAATTTTGTTTGAGCGCAATCATCAAACTTAATTTAAAAAGTCATTTAAGCCTTTTCACAGTGAGATCTATGCGATATGGCCGAGAAATGTAATTTTGATGTTAACTCCCAAACCGCTGCGCAGAAGTCAACCAAACTTCACCCATTAGTGTATTTTATCACAATCTAGTAGTTACATGTGGAAATTTGGTTCTAGGACATTTCATTTGAGCGCAATCCTCAAACTTAGGTCAAAAAAGCCATTTAAGCCTTTTCACAGTGAGATCTATGCGATATGGCCGAGAAATGTAATTTTGATGTTAACTCCCAAACCGCTGCGCAGAAGTCAACCAAACTTCACCCAATAGTGTATTGTATCACAATCTAGTAGTTACATTTAAAAATTTTGTTCTAGGACATTTTGTTTGAACGCAATCATCAAACTTAATTAAAAAAGTCATTTAAGCCTTTTCACAGTGAGATCTATGCGATATGGCCGAGAAATGTAATTTTGATGTTAACTCCCAAACCGCTGCGCAGAAGTCAACCAAACTTCACCCAATAGTGTATTGTATCACAATCTAGTAGTTACATTTGAAAATTTTGTTCTAGGAAATTTTGTTTGAGCGCAATCATCAAACTTAATTAAAAAAGTCATTTAAGCCTTTTCACAGTGAGATCTATGCGATATGGCCGAGAAATGTAATTTTGATGTTAACTCCCAAACCGCTGCGCAGAAGTCAACCAAACTTCACCCATTAGTGTATTTTATCACAGTCTAGTAGTTACATGTGGAAATTTGGTTCTAGGACATTTGATTTGAGCGCAATCCTCAAACTTAGGTCAAAAAAGCCATTTAAGCCTTTTCACAGTGAGATCTATGCGATATGGCCGAGAAATGTAATTTTGATGTTCACTCCCAAACCGCTGCGCAGAAGTCAACCAAACTTCACCCAATAGTGTATTGTATCACAATCTAGTAGTTACATTTGAAAATTTTGTTCCAGGAAATTTTGTTTGAGCGCAATCATCAAACTTAATTAAAAAAGTCATTTAAGCCTTTTCACAGTGAGATCTATGCGATATGGCCGAGAAATGTAATTTTGATGTTAACTCCCAAACCGCTGCGCAGAAGTCAACCAAACTTCACCCATTAGTGTATTTTATCACAATCTAGTAGTTACATGTGGAAATTTGGTTCTAGGACATTTCATTTGAGCGCAATCCTCAAACTTAGGTCAAAAAAGCCATTTAAGCCTTTTCACAGTGAGATCTATGCGATATGGCCGAGAAATGTAATTTTGATGTTAACTCCCAAACCGCTGCGCAGAAGTCAACCAAACTTCACCCAATAGTGTATTGTATCACAATCTAGTAGTTACATTTGAAAATTTTGTTCTAGGACATTTTGTTTGAACGCAATCATCAAACTTAATTAAAAAAGTCATTTAAGCCTTTTCACAGTGAGATCTATGCGATATGGCCGAGAAATGTAATTTTGATGTTAACTCCCAAACCGCTGCGCAGAAGTCAACCAAACTTCACCCAATAGTGTATTGTATCACAATCTAGTAGTTACATTTGAAAATTTTGTTCTAGGACATTTTGTTTGAACGCAATCATCAAACTTAATTAAAAAAGTCATTTAAGCCTTTTCACAGTGAGATCTATGCGATATGGCCGAGAAATGTAATTTTGATGTTAACTCCCAAACCGCTGCGCAGAAGTCAACCAAACTTCACCCATTAGTGTATTGTATCACAATCTAGTAGTTACATGTGGAAATTTGGTTCTAGGACATTTCATTTGAGCGCAATCCTCAAACTTAGGTCAAAAAAGCCATTTAAGCCTTTTCACAGTGAGATCTATGCGATATGGCCGAGAAATGTAATTTTGATGTTAACTCCCAAACCGCTGCGCAGAAGTCAACCAAACTTCACCCAATAGTGTATTGTATCACATTCTAGTAGTTACATTTGAAAATTTCGTTCTAGGACATTTGGTTTTAGCGCAATCCTCAAACTTAGGTCAAAAAAGCCATTTAAGCCTTTTCACAGTGAGATCTATGCGATATGGCCGAGAAATGTAATTTTGATGTTAACTCCCAAACCGCTGCGCAGAAGTCAACCAAACTTCACCCATTAGTGTATTTTATCACAATCTAGTAGTTACATGTGGAAATTTGGTTCTAGGACATTTGATTTGAGCGCAATCCTCAAACTTAGGTCAAAAAAGCCATTTAAGCCTTTTCACAGTGAGATCTATGCGATATGGCCGAGAAATGTAATTTTGATGTTAACTCCCAAACCGCTGCGCAGAAGTCAACCAAACTTCACCCAATAGTGTATTGTATCACATTCTAGTAGTTACATTTGAAAATTTCGTTCTAGGACATTTGGTTTGAGCGCAATCCTCAAACTTAGGTCAAAAAAGTCATTTAAGCCTTTTCACAGTGAGATCTATGCGATATGGCCGAGAAATGTAATTTTGATGTTAACTCCCAAACCGCTGCGCAGAAGTCAACCAAACTTCACCCAATAGTGTATTGTATCACAATCTAGTAGTTACATTTGAAAATTTTGTTCTAGAAAATTTTGTTTGAGCGCAATCATCAAACTTAATTAAAAAAGTCATTTAAGCCTTTTCACAGTGAGATCTATGCGATATGGCCGAGAAATGTAATTTTGATGTTAACTCCCAAACCGCTGCGCAGAAGTCAACCAAACTTCACCCATTAGTGTATTTTATCACAATCTAGTAGTTACATGTGGAAATTTGGTTCTAGGACATTTGATTTGAGCGCAATCCTCAAACTTAGGTCAAAAAAGCCATTTAAGCCTTTTCACAGTGAGATCTATGCGATATGGCCGAGAAATGTAATTTTGATGTTAACTCCCAAACCGCTGCGCAGAAGTCAACCAAACTTCACCCAATAGTGTATTGTATCACAATCTAGTAGTTACATTTGAAAATTTTGTTCTAGGAAATTTTGTTTGAGCGCAATCATCAAACTTAATTAAAAAAGTCATTTAAGCCTTTTCACAGTGAGATCTATGCGATATGGCCGAGAAATGTAATTTTGATGTTAACTCCCAAACCGCTGCGCAGAAGTCAACCAAACTTCACCCATTAGTGTATTTTATCACAATCTAGTAGTTACATGTGGAAATTTGGTTCTAGGACATTTGATTTGAGCGCAATCCTCAAACTTAGGTCAAAAAAGCCATTTAAGCCTTTTCACAGTGAGATCTATGCGATATGGCCGAGAAATGTAATTTTGATGTTAACTCCCAAACCGCTGCGCAGAAGTCAACCAAACTTCACCCAATAGTGTATTGTATCACATTCTAGTAGTTACATTTGAAAATTTCGTTCTAGGACATTTGGTTTGAGCGCAATCCTCAAACTTAGGTCAAAAAAAGCCATTTAAGCCTTTTCACAGTGAGATCTATGCGATATGGCCGAGAAATGTAATTTTGATGTTAACTCCCAAACCGCTGCGCAGAAGTCAACCAAACTTCACCCAATAGTGTATTGTATCACAATCTAGTAGTTACATTTGAAAATTTTGTTCTAGGACATTTTGTTTGAACGCAATCATCAAACTTAATTAAAAAAGTCATTTAAGCCTTTTCACAGTGAGATCTATGCGATATGGCCGAGAAATGTAATTTTGATGTTAACTCTCAAACCGCTGCGCAGAAGTCAACCAAACTTCACCCAATAGTGTATTGTATCACAATCTAGTAGTTACATTTGAAAATTTTGTTCTAGGACATTTTGTTTGAACGCAATCATCAAACTTAATTAAAAAAGTCATTTAAGCCTTTTCACAGTGAGATCTATGCGATATGGCCGAGAAATGTAATTTTGATGTTAACTCCCAAACCGCTGCGCAGAAGTCAACCAAACTTCACCCAATAGTGTATTGTATCACAATCTAGTAGTTACATTTGAAAATTTTGTTCTAGAAAATTTTGTTTGAGCGCAATCATCAAACTTAATTAAAAAAGTCATTTAAGCCTTTTCACAGTGAGATCTATGCGATATGGCCGAGAAATGTAATTTTGATGTTAACTCCCAAACCGCTGCGCAGAAGTCAACCAAACTTCACCCATTAGTGTATTTTATCACAATCTAGTAGTTACATGTGGAAATTTGGTTCTAGGACATTTGATTTGAGCGCAATCCTCAAACTTAGGTCAAAAAAGCCATTTAAGCCTTTTCACAGTGAGATCTATGCGATATGGCCGAGAAATGTAATTTTGATGTTAACTCCCAAACCGCTGCGCAGAAGTCAACCAAACTTCACCCAATAGTGTATTGTATCACAATCTAGTAGTTACATTTGAAAATTTTGTTCCAGGAAATTTTGTTTGAGCGCAATCATCAAACTTAATTAAAAAAGTCATTTAAGCCTTTTCACAGTGAGATCTATGCGATATGGCCGAGAAATGTAATTTTGATGTTAACTCCCAAACCGCTGCGCAGAAGTCAACCAAACTTCACCCATTAGTGTATTTTATCACAATCTAGTAGTTACATGTGGAAATTTGGTTCTAGGACATTTCATTTGAGCGCAATCCTCAAACTTAGGTCAAAAAAGCCATTTAAGCCTTTTCACAGTGAGATCTATGCGATATGGCCGAGAAATGTAATTTTGATGTTAACTCCCAAACCGCTGCGCAGAAGTCAACCAAACTTCACCCAATAGTGTATTGTATCACAATCTAGTAGTTACATTTAAAAATTTTGTTCTAGGACATTTTGTTTGAACGCAATCATCAAACTTAATTAAAAAAGTCATTTAAGCCTTTTCACAGTGAGATCTATGCGATATGGCCGAGAAATGTAATTTTGATGTTAACTCCCAAACCGCTGCGCAGAAGTCAACCAAACTTCACCCAATAGTGTATTGTATCACAATCTAGTAGTTACATTTGAAAATTTTGTTCTAGGAAATTTTGTTTGAGCGCAATCATCAAACTTAATTAAAAAAGTCATTTAAGCCTTTTCACAGTGAGATCTATGCGATATGGCCGAGAAATGTAATTTTGATGTTAACTCCCAAACCGCTGCGCAGAAGTCAACCAAACTTCACCCATTAGTGTATTTTATCACAGTCTAGTAGTTACATGTGGAAATTTGGTTCTAGGACATTTGATTTGAGCGCAATCCTCAAACTTAGGTCAAAAAAGCCATTTAAGCCTTTTCACAGTGAGATCTATGCGATATGGCCGAGAAATGTAATTTTGATGTTCACTCCCAAACCGCTGCGCAGAAGTCAACCAAACTTCACCCAATAGTGTATTGTATCACAATCTAGTAGTTACATTTGAAAATTTTGTTCCAGGAAATTTTGTTTGAGCGCAATCATCAAACTTAATTAAAAAAGTCATTTAAGCCTTTTCACAGTGAGATCTATGCGATATGGCCGAGAAATGTAATTTTGATGTTAACTCCCAAACCGCTGCGCAGAAGTCAACCAAACTTCACCCATTAGTGTATTTTATCACAATCTAGTAGTTACATGTGGAAATTTGGTTCTAGGACATTTCATTTGAGCGCAATCCTCAAACTTAGGTCAAAAAAGCCATTTAAGCCTTTTCACAGTGAGATCTATGCGATATGGCCGAGAAATGTAATTTTGATGTTAACTCCCAAACCGCTGCGCAGAAGTCAACCAAACTTCACCCAATAGTGTATTGTATCACAATCTAGTAGTTACATTTGAAAATTTTGTTCTAGGACATTTTGTTTGAACGCAATCATCAAACTTAATTAAAAAAGTCATTTAAGCCTTTTCACAGTGAGATCTATGCGATATGGCCGAGAAATGTAATTTTGATGTTAACTCCCAAACCGCTGCGCAGAAGTCAACCAAACTTCACCCAATAGTGTATTGTATCACAATCTAGTAGTTACATTTGAAAATTTTGTTCTAGGACATTTTGTTTGAACGCAATCATCAAACTTAATTAAAAAAGTCATTTAAGCCTTTTCACAGTGAGATCTATGCGATATGGCCGAGAAATGTAATTTTGATGTTAACTCCCAAACCGCTGCGCAGAAGTCAACCAAACTTCACCCATTAGTGTATTGTATCACAATCTAGTAGTTACATGTGGAAATTTGGTTATAGGACATTTGATTTGAGCGCAATCCTCAAACTTAGGTCAAAAAAGCCATTTAAGCCTTTTCACAGTGAGATCTATGCGATATGGCCGAGAAATGTAATTTTGATGTTAACTCCCAAACCGCTGCGCAGAAGTCAACCAAACTTCACCCAATAGTGTATTGTATCACAATCTAGTAGTTACATTTGAAAATTTTGTTCTAGGAAATTTTGTTTGAGCGCAATCATCAAACTTAATTAAAAAAGTCATTTAAGCCTTTTCACAGTGAGATCTATGCGATATGGCCGAGAAATGTAATTTTGATGTTAACTCCCAAACCGCTGCGCAGAAGTCAACCAAACTTCACCCATTAGTGTATTTTATCACAATCTAGTAGTTACATGTGGAAATTTGGTTCTAGGACATTTGATTTGAGCGCAATCCTCAAACTTAGGTCAAAAAAGCCATTTAAGCCTTTTCACAGTGAGATCTATGCGATATGGCCGAGAAATGTAATTTTGATGTTAACTCCCAAACCGCTGCGCAGAAGTCAACCAAACTTCACCCAATAGTGTATTGTATCACATTCTAGTAGTTACATTTGAAAATTTCGTTCTATGACATTTGGTTTGAGCGCAATCCTCAAACTTAGGTCAAAAAAGCCATTTAAGCCTTTTCACAGTGAGATCTATGCGATATGGCCGAGAAATGTAATTTTGATGTTAACTCCCAAACCGCTGCGCAGAAGTCAACCAAACTTCACCCAATAGTGTATTGTATCACAATCTAGTAGTTACATTTGAAAATTTTGTTCTAGGAAATTTTGTTTGAGCGCAATCATCAAACTTAATTAAAAAAGTCATTTAAGCCTTTTCACAGTGAGATCTATGCGATATGGCCGAGAAATGTAATTTTGATGTTAACTCCCAAACCGCTGCGCAGAAGTCAACCAAACTTCACCCATTAGTGTATTTTATCACAATCTAGTAGTTACATGTGGAAATTTGGTTCTAGGACATTTGATTTGAGCGCAATCCTCAAACTTAGGTCAAAAAAGCCATTTAAGCCTTTTCACAGTGAGATCTATGCGATATGGCCGAGAAATGTAATTTTGATGTTAACTCCCAAACCGCTGCGCAGAAGTCAACCAAACTTCACCCAATAGTGTATTGTATCACATTCTAGTAGTTACATTTGAAAATTTCGTTCTAGGACATTTGGTTTGAGCGCAATCCTCAAACTTAGGTCAAAAAAGCCATTTAAGCCTTTTCACAGTGAGATCTATGCGATATGGCCGAGAAATGTAATTTTGATGTTAACTCCCAAACCGCTGCGCAGAAGTCAACCAAACTTCACCCAATAGTGTATTGTATCACAATCTAGTAGTTACATTTGAAAATTTTGTTCTAGGAAATTTTGTTTGAGCGCAATCATCAAACTTAATTAAAAAAGTCATTTAAGCCTTTTCACAGTGAGATCTATGCGATATGGCCGAGAAATGTAATTTTGATGTTAACTCCCAAACCGCTGCGCAGAAGTCAACCAAACTTCACCCATTAGTGTATTTTATCACAATCTAGTAGTTACATGTGGAAATTTGGTTCTAGGACATTTGATTTGAGCGCAATCCTCAAACTTAGGTCAAAAAAGCCATTTAAGCCTTTTCACAGTGAGATCTATGCGATATGGCCGAGAAATGTAATTTTGATGTTAACTCCCAAACCGCTGCGCAGAAGTCAACCAAACTTCACCCAATAGTGTATTGTATCACAATCTAGTAGTTACATTTGAAAATTTCGTTCTAGGACATTTGGTTTGAGCGCAATCCTCAAACTTAGGTCAAAAAAAGCCATTTAAGCCTTTTCACAGTGAGATCTATGCGATATGGCCGAGAAATGTAATTTTGATGTTAACTCCCAAACCGCTGCGCAGAAGTCAACCAAACTTCACCCAATAGTGTATTGTATCACAATCTAGTAGTTACATTTGAAAATTTTGTTCTAGGACATTTTGTTTGAACGCAATCATCAAACTTAATTAAAAAAGTCATTTAAGCCTTTTCACAGTGAGATCTATGCGATATGGCCGAGAAATGTAATTTTGATGTTAACTCCCAAACCGCTGCGCAGAAGTCAACCAAACTTCACCCAATAGTGTATTGTATCACAATCTAGTAGTTACATTTGAAAATTTTGTTCTAGGACATTTTGTTTGAGCGCAATCCTCAAACTTAGGTCAAAAAAGCCATTTAAGCCTTTTCACAGTGAGATCTATGCGATATGGCCGAGAAATGTAATTTTGATGTTAACTCCCAAACCGCTGCGCAGAAGTCAACCAAACTTCACCCAATAGTGTATTGTATCACAATCTAGTAGTTACATTTGAAAATTTTGTTCTAGGACATTTTGTTTGAACGCAATCATCAAACTTAATTAAAAAAGTCATTTAAGCCTTTTCACAGTGAGATCTATGCGATATGGCCGAGAAATGTAATTTTGATGTTAACTCCCAAACCGCTGCGCAGAAGTCAACCAAACTTCACCCAATAGTGTATTGTATCACAATCTAGTAGTTACATTTGAAAATTTTGTTCTAGGACATTTTGTTTGAACGCAATCATCAAACTTAATTAAAAAAGTCATTTAAGCCTTTTCACAGTGAGATCTATGCGATATGGCCGAGAAATGTAATTTTGATGTTAACTCCCAAACCGCTGCGCAGAAGTCAACCAAACTTCACCCATTAGTGTATTGTATCACAATCTAGTAGTTACATGTGGAAATTTGGTTATAGGACATTTGATTTGAGCGCAATCCTCAAACTTAGGTCAAAAAAGCCATTTAAGCCTTTTCACAGTGAGATCTATGCGATATGGCCGAGAAATGTAATTTTGATGTTAACTCCCAAACCGCTGCGCAGAAGTCAACCAAACTTCACCCAATAGTGTATTGTATCACAATCTAGTAGTTACATTTGAAAATTTTGTTCTAGGAAATTTTGTTTGAGCGCAATCATCAAACTTAATTAAAAAAGTCATTTAAGCCTTTTCACAGTGAGATCTATGCGATATGGCCGAGAAATGTAATTTTGATGTTAACTCCCAAACCGCTGCGCAGAAGTCAACCAAACTTCACCCATTAGTGTATTTTATCACAATCTAGTAGTTACATGTGGAAATTTGGTTCTAGGACATTTGATTTGAGCGCAATCCTCAAACTTAGGTCAAAAAAGCCATTTAAGCCTTTTCACAGTGAGATCTATGCGATATGGCCGAGAAATGTAATTTTGATGTTAACTCCCAAACCGCTGCGCAGAAGTCAACCAAACTTCACCCAATAGTGTATTGTATCACATTCTAGTAGTTACATTTGAAAATTTCGTTCTATGACATTTGGTTTGAGCGCAATCCTCAAACTTAGGTCAAAAAAGCCATTTAAGCCTTTTCACAGTGAGATCTATGCGATATGGCCGAGAAATGTAATTTTGATGTTAACTCCCAAACCGCTGCGCAGAAGTCAACCAAACTTCACCCAATAGTGTATTGTATCACAATCTAGTAGTTACATTTGAAAATTTTGTTCTAGGAAATTTTGTTTGAGCGCAATCATCAAACTTAATTAAAAAAGTCATTTAAGCCTTTTCACAGTGAGATCTATGCGATATGGCCGAGAAATGTAATTTTGATGTTAACTCCCAAACCGCTGCGCAGAAGTCAACCAAACTTCACCCATTAGTGTATTTTATCACAATCTAGTAGTTACATGTGGAAATTTGGTTCTAGGACATTTGATTTGAGCGCAATCCTCAAACTTAGGTCAAAAAAGCCATTTAAGCCTTTTCACAGTGAGATCTATGCGATATGGCCGAGAAATGTAATTTTGATGTTAACTCCCAAACCGCTGCGCAGAAGTCAACCAAACTTCACCCAATAGTGTATTGTATCACATTCTAGTAGTTACATTTGAAAATTTCGTTCTATGACATTTGGTTTGAGCGCAATCCTCAAACTTAGGTCAAAAAAGCCATTTAAGCCTTTTCACAGTGAGATCTATGCGATATGGCCGAGAAATGTAATTTTGATGTTAACTCCCAAACCGCTGCGCAGAAGTCAACCAAACTTCACCCAATAGTGTATTGTATCACAATCTAGTAGTTACATTTGAAAATTTTGTTCTAGGAAATTTTGTTTGAGCGCAATCATCAAACTTAATTAAAAAAGTCATTTAAGCCTTTTCACAGTGAGATCTATGCGATATGGCCGAGAAATGTAATTTTGATGTTAACTCCCAAACCGCTGCGCAGAAGTCAACCAAACTTCACCCATTAGTGTATTTTATCACAATCTAGTAGTTACATGTGGAAATTTGGTTCTAGGACATTTGATTTGAGCGCAATCCTCAAACTTAGGTCAAAAAAGCCATTTAAGCCTTTTCACAGTGAGATCTATGCGATATGGCCGAGAAATGTAATTTTGATGTTAACTCCCAAACCGCTGCGCAGAAGTCAACCAAACTTCACCCAATAGTGTATTGTATCACATTCTAGTAGTTACATTTGAAAATTTTGTTCTAGGACATTTGGTTTGAGCGCAATCCTCAAACTTAGGTCAAAAAAGCCATTTAAGCCTTTTCACAGTGAGATCTATGCGATATGGCCGAGAAATGTAATTTTGATGTTAACTCCCAAACCGCTGCGCAGAAGTCAACCAAACTTCACCCAATAGTGTATTGTATCACAATCTAGTAGTTACATTTGAAAATTTTGTTCTAGGAAATTTTGTTTGAGCGCAATCATCAAACTTAATTAAAAAAGTCATTTAAGCCTTTTCACAGTGAGATCTATGCGATATGGCCGAGAAATGTAATTTTGATGTTAACTCCCAAACCGCTGCGCAGAAGTCAACCAAACTTCACCCATTAGTGTATTTTATCACAATCTAGTAGTTACATGTGGAAATTTGGTTCTAGGACATTTGATTTGAGCGCAATCCTCAAACTTAGGTCAAAAAAGCCATTTAAGCCTTTTCACAGTGAGATCTATGCGATATGGCCGAGAAATGTAATTTTGATGTTAACTCCCAAACCGCTGCGCAGAAGTCAACCAAACTTCACCCAATAGTGTATTGTATCACATTCTAGTAGTTACATTTGAAAATTTCGTTCTAGGACATTTGGTTTGAGCGCAATCCTCAAACTTAGGTCAAAAAAAGCCATTTAAGCCTTTTCACAGTGAGATCTATGCGATATGGCCGAGAAATGTAATTTTGATGTTAACTCCCAAACCGCTGCGCAGAAGTCAACCAAACTTCACCCAATAGTGTATTGTATCACAATCTAGTAGTTACATTTGAAAATTTTGTTCTAGGACATTTTGTTTGAACGCAATCATCAAACTTAATTAAAAAAGTCATTTAAGCCTTTTCACAGTGAGATCTATGCGATATGGCCGAGAAATGTAATTTTGATGTTAACTCCCAAACCGCTGCGCAGAAGTCAACCAAACTTCACCCAATAGTGTATTGTATCACAATCTAGTAGTTACATTTGAAAATTTTGTTCTAGGACATTTTGTTTGAGCGCAATCCTCAAACTTAGGTCAAAAAAGCCATTTAAGCCTTTTCACAGTGAGATCTATGCGATATGGCCGAGAAATGTAATTTTGATGTTAACTCCCAAACCGCTGGGCAGAAGTCAACCAAACTTCACCCAATAGTGTATTGTATCACAATCTAGTAGTTACATTTGAAAATTTTGTTCTAGGACATTTTGTTTGAACGCAATCATCAAACTTAATTAAAAAAGTCATTTAAGCCTTTTCACAGTGAGATCTATGCGATATGGCCGAGAAATGTAATTTTGATGTTAACTCCCAAACCGCTGCGCAGAAGTCAACCAAACTTCACCCAATAGTGTATTGTATCACAATCTAGTAGTTACATTTGAAAATTTTGTTCTAGGACATTTTGTTTGAACGCAATCATCAAACTTAATTAAAAAAGTCATTTAAGCCTTTTCACAGTGAGATCTATGCGATATGGCCGAGAAATGTAATTTTGATGTTAACTCCCAAACCGCTGCGCAGAAGTCAACCAAACTTCACCCATTAGTGTATTGTATCACAATCTAGTAGTTACATGTGGAAATTTGGTTATAGGACATTTGATTTGAGCGCAATCCTCAAACTTAGGTCAAAAAAGCCATTTAAGCCTTTTCACAGTGAGATCTATGCGATATGGCCGAGAAATGTAATTTTGATGTTAACTCCCAAACCGCTGCGCAGAAGTCAACCAAACTTCACCCAATAGTGTATTGTATCACAATCTAGTAGTTACATTTGAAAATTTTGTTCTAGGAAATTTTGTTTGAGCGCAATCATCAAACTTAATTAAAAAAGTCATTTAAGCCTTTTCACAGTGAGATCTATGCGATATGGCCGAGAAATGTAATTTTGATGTTAACTCCCAAACCGCTGCGCAGAAGTCAACCAAACTTCACCCATTAGTGTATTTTATCACAATCTAGTAGTTACATGTGGAAATTTGGTTCTAGGACATTTGATTTGAGCGCAATCCTCAAACTTAGGTCAAAAAAGCCATTTAAGCCTTTTCACAGTGAGATCTATGCGATATGGCCGAGAAATGTAATTTTGATGTTAACTCCCAAACCGCTGCGCAGAAGTCAACCAAACTTCACCCAATAGTGTATTGTATCACAATCTAGTAGTTGCATTTGAAAATTTTGTTCTAGGACATTTTGTTTGAGCGCAATCCTCAAACTTAGGTCAAAAAAGCCATTTAAGCCTTTTCACAGTGAGATCTATGCGATATGGCCGAGAAATGTAATTTTGATGTTAACTCCCAAACCGCTGCGCAGAAGTCAACCAAACTTCACCCAATAGTGTATTGTATCACAATCTAGTAGTTACATTTGAAAATTTCGTTCTAGGACATTTGGTTTGAGCGCAATCCTCAAACTTAGGTCAAAAAAGCCATTTAAGCCTTTTCACAGTGAGATCTATGCGATATGGCCGAGAAATGTAATTTTGATGTTAACTCCCAAACCGCTGCGCAGAAGTCAACCAAACTTCACCCAATAGTGTATTGTATCACAATCTAGTAGTTACATTTGAAAATTTTGTTCTAGGACATTTTGTTTGAACGCAATCATCAAACTTAATTAAAAAAGTCATTTAAGCCTTTTCACAGTGAGATCTATGCGATATGGCCGAGAAATGTAATTTTGTTGTTAACTCCCAAACCGCTGCGCAGAAGTCAACCAAACTTCACCCAATAGTGTATTGTATCACAATCTAGTAGTTACATTTGAAAATTTTGTTCTAGGACATTTTGTTTGAGCGCAATCCTCAAACTTAGGTCAAAAAAGCCATTTAAGCCTTTTCACAGTGAGATCTATGCGATATGGCCGAGAAATGTAATTTTGATGTTAACTCCCAAACCGCTGCGCAGAAGTCAACCAAACTTCACCCAATAGTGTATTGTATCACAATCTAGTAGTTACATTTGAAAATTTTGTTCTAGGACATTTTGTTTGAGCGCAATCCTCAAACTTAGGTCAAAAACGCCATTTAAGCCTTTTCACAGTGAGATCTATGCGATATGGCCGAGAAATGTAATTTTGATGTTAACTCCCAAACCGCTGCGCAGAAGTCAACCAAACTTCACCCAATAGTGTATTGTATCACAATCTAGTAGTTACATTTGAAAATTTTGTTCTAGGACATTTTGTTTGAACGCAATCATCAAACTTAATTAAAAAAGTCATTTAAGCCTTTTCACAGTGAGATCTATGCGATATGGCCGAGAAATGTAATTTTGATGTTAACTCCCAAACCGCTGCGCAGAAGTCAACCAAACTTCACCCAATAGTGTATTGTATCACAATCTAGTAGTTACATTTGAAAATTTTGTTCTAGGAAATTTTGTTTGAGCGCAATCATCAAACTTAATTAAAAAAGTCATTTAAGCCTTTTCACAGTGAGATCTATGCGATATGGCCGAGAAATGTAATTTTGATGTTAACTCCCAAACCGCTGCGCAGAAGTCAACCAAACTTCACCCATTAGTGTATTTTATCACAATCTAGTAGTTACATGTGGAAATTTGGTTCTAGGACATTTGATTTGAGCGCAATCCTCAAACTTAGGTCAAAAAAGCCATTTAAGCCTTTTCACAGTGAGATCTATGCGATATGGCCGAGAAATGTAATTTTGATGTTAACTCCCAAACCGCTGCGCAGAAGTCAACCAAACTTCACCGAATAGTGTATTGTATCACAATCTAGTAGTTACATTTAAAAATTTTGTTCTAGGACATTTTGTTTGAACGCAATCATCAAACTTAATTAAAAAAGTCATTTAAGCCTTTTCACAGTGAGATCTATGCGATATGGCCGAGAAATGTAATTTTGATGTTAACTCCCAAACCGCTGCGCAGAAGTCAACCAAACTTCACCCAATAGTGTATTGTATCACAATCTAGTAGTTACATTTGAAAATTTTGTTCTAGGAAATTTTGTTTGAGCGCAATCATCAAACTTAATTAAAAAAGTCATTTAAGCCTTTTCACAGTGAGATCTATGCGATATGGCCGAGAAATGTAATTTTGATGTTAACTCCCAAACCGCTGCGCAGAAGTCAACCAAACTTCACCCATTAGTGTATTTTATCACAATCTAGTAGTTACATGTGGAAATTTGGTTCTAGGACATTTGATTTGAGCGCAATCCTCAAACTTAGGTCAAAAAAGCCATTTAAGCCTTTTCACAGTGAGATCTATGCGATATGGCCGAGAAATGTAATTTTGATGTTCACTCCCAAACCGCTGCGCAGAAGTCAACCAAACTTCACCCAATAGTGTATTGTATCACAATCTAGTAGTTACATTTGAAAATTTCGTTCTAGGACATTTGGTTTGAGCGCAATCCTCAAACTTAGGTCAAAAAAGCCATTTAAGCCTTTTCACAGTGAGATCTATGCGATATGGCCGAGAAATGTAATTTTGATGTTAACTCCCAAACCGCTGCGCAGAAGTCAACCAAACTTCACCCAATAGTGTATTGTATCACATTTTAGTAGTTACATTTGAAAATTTCGTTCTAGGACATTTGGTTTGAGCGCAATCCTCAAACTTAGGTCAAAAAAGCCATTTAAGCCTTTTCACAGTGAGATCTATGCGATATGGCCGAGAAATGTAATTTTGATGTTAACTCCCAAACCGCTGCGCAGAAGTCAACCAAACTTCACCCAATAGTGTATTGTATCACAATCTAGTAGTTACATTTGAAAATTTTGTTCTAGGACATTTTGTTTGAACGCAATCATCAAACTTAATTAAAAAAGTCATTTAAGCCTTTTCACAGTGAGATCTATGCGATATGGCCGAGAAATGTAATTTTGTTGTTAACTCCCAAACCGCTGCGCAGAAGTCAACCAAACTTCACCCAATAGTGTATTGTATCACAATCTAGTAGTTACATTTGAAAATTTTTTCTAGGACATTTTGTTTGAGCGCAATCCTCAAACTTAGGTCAAAAAAGCCATTTAAGCCTTTTCACAGTGAGATCTATGCGATATGGCCGAGAAATGTAATTTTGATGTTAACTCCCAAACCGCTGCGCAGAAGTCAACCAAACTTCACCCAATAGTGTATTGTATCACAATCTAGTAGTTACATTTGAAAATTTCGTTCTAGGACATTTGGTTTGAGCGCAATCCTCAAACTTAGGTCAAAAAAGCCATTTAAGCCTTTTCACAGTGAGATCTATGCGATATGGCCGAGAAATGTAATTTTGATGTTAACTCCCAAACCGCTGCGCAGAAGTCAACCAAACTTCACCCAATAGTGTATTGTATCACAATCTAGTAGTTACATTTGAAAATTTTGTTCTAGGACATTTTGTTTGAACGCAATCATCAAACTTAATTAAAAAAGTCATTTAAGCCTTTTCACAGTGAGATCTATGCGATATGGCCGAGAAATGTAATTTTGTTGTTAACTCCCAAACCGCTGCGCAGAAGTCAACCAAACTTCACCCAATAGTGTATTGTATCACAATCTAGTAGTTACATTTGAAAATTTTGTTCTAGGACATTTTGTTTGAGCGCAATCCTCAAACTTAGGTCAAAAAAGCCATTTAAGCCTTTTCACAGTGAGATCTATGCGATATGGCCGAGAAATGTAATTTTGATGTTAACTCCCAAACCGCTGCGCAGAAGTCAACCAAACTTCACCCAATAGTGTATTGTATCACAATCTAGTAGTTACATTTGAAAATTTTGTTCTAGGACATTTTGTTTGAGCGCAATCCTCAAACTTAGGTCAAAAAAGCCATTTAAGCCTTTTCACAGTGAGATCTATGCGATATGGCCGAGAAATGTAATTTTGATGTTAACTCCCAAACCGCTGCGCAGAAGTCAACCAAATTTCACCCAATAGTGTATTGTATCACAATCTAGTAGTTACATTTGAAAATTTTGTTCTAGGACATTTTGTTTGAACGCAATCATCAAACTTAATTAAAAAAGTCATTTAAGCCTTTTCACAGTGAGATCTATGCGATATGGCCGAGAAATGTAATTTTGATGTTAACTCCCAAACCGCTGCGCAGAAGTCAACCAAACTTCACCCAATAGTGTATTGTATCACAATCTAGTAGTTACATTTGAAAATTTTGTTCTAGGAAATTTTGTTTGAGCGCAATCATCAAACTTAATTAAAAAAGTCATTTAAGCCTTTTCACAGTGAGATCTATGCGATATGGCCGAGAAATGTAATTTTGATGTTAACTCCCAAACCGCTGCGCAGAAGTCAACCAAACTTCACCCATTAGTGTATTTTATCACAATCTAGTAGTTACATGTGGAAATTTGGTTCTAGGACATTTGATTTGAGCGCAATCCTCAAACTTAGGTCAAAAAAGCCATTTAAGCCTTTTCACAGTGAGATCTATGCGATATGGCCGAGAAATGTAATTTTGATGTTAACTCCCAAACCGCTGCGCAGAAGTCAACCAAACTTCACCGAATAGTGTATTGTATCACAATCTAGTAGTTACATTTAAAAATTTTGTTCTAGGACATTTTGTTTGAACGCAATCATCAAACTTAATTAAAAAAGTCATTTAAGCCTTTTCACAGTGAGATCTATGCGATATGGCCGAGAAATGTAATTTTGATGTTAACTCCCAAACCGCTGCGCAGAAGTCAACCAAACTTCACCCAATAGTGTATTGTATCACAATCTAGTAGTTACATTTGAAAATTTTGTTCTAGGAAATTTTGTTTGAGCGCAATCATCAAACTTAATTAAAAAAGTCATTTAAGCCTTTTCACAGTGAGATCTATGCGATATGGCCGAGAAATGTAATTTTGATGTTAACTCCCAAACCGCTGCGCAGAAGTCAACCAAACTTCACCCATTAGTGTATTTTATCACAATCTAGTAGTTACATGTGGAAATTTGGTTCTAGGACATTTGATTTGAGCGCAATCCTCAAACTTAGGTCAAAAAAGCCATTTAAGCCTTTTCACAGTGAGATCTATGCGATATGGCCGAGAAATGTAATTTTGATGTTAACTCCCAAACCGCTGCGCAGAAGTCAACCAAACTTCACCCAATAGTGTATTGTATCACAATCTAGTAGTTACATTTGAAAATTTTGTTCTAGGACATTTTGTTTGAACGCAATCATCAAACTTAATTAAAAAAGTCATTTAAGCCTTTTCACAGTGAGATCTATGCGATATGGCCGAGAAATGTAATTTTGTTGTTAACTCCCAAACCGCTGCGCAGAAGTCAACCAAACTTCACCCAATAGTGTATTGTATCACAATCTAGTAGTTACATTTGAAAATTTTTTCTAGGACATTTTGTTTGAGCGCAATCCTCAAACTTAGGTCAAAAAAGCCATTTAAGCCTTTTCACAGTGAGATCTATGCGATATGGCCGAGAAATGTAATTTTGATGTTAACTCCCAAACCGCTGCGCAGAAGTCAACCAAACTTCACCCAATAGTGTATTGTATCACAATCTAGTAGTTACATTTGAAAATTTCGTTCTAGGACATTTGGTTTGAGCGCAATCCTCAAACTTAGGTCAAAAAAGCCATTTAAGCCTTTTCACAGTGAGATCTATGCGATATGGCCGAGAAATGTAATTTTGATGTTAACTCCCAAACCGCTGCGCAGAAGTCAACCAAACTTCACCCAATAGTGTATTGTATCACAATCTAGTAGTTACATTTGAAAATTTTGTTCTAGGACATTTTGTTTGAACGCAATCATCAAACTTAATTAAAAAAGTCATTTAAGCCTTTTCACAGTGAGATCTATGCGATATGGCCGAGAAATGTAATTTTGTTGTTAACTCCCAAACCGCTGCGCAGAAGTCAACCAAACTTCACCCAATAGTGTATTGTATCACAATCTAGTAGTTACATTTGAAAATTTTGTTCTAGGACATTTTGTTTGAGCGCAATCCTCAAACTTAGGTCAAAAAAGCCATTTAAGCCTTTTCACAGTGAGATCTATGCGATATGGCCGAGAAATGTAATTTTGATGTTAACTCCCAAACCGCTGCGCAGAAGTCAACCAAACTTCACCCAATAGTGTATTGTATCACAATCTAGTAGTTACATTTGAAAATTTTGTTCTAGGACATTTTGTTTGAGCGCAATCCTCAAACTTAGGTCAAAAAAGCCATTTAAGCCTTTTCACAGTGAGATCAATGCGATATGGCCGAGAAATGTAATTTTGATGTTAACTCCCAAACCGCTGCGCAGAAGTCAACCAAATTTCACACAATAGTGTATTGTATCACAATCTAGTAGTTACATTTGAAAATTTTGTTCTAGGACATTTTGTTTGAACGCAATCATCAAACTTAATTAAAAAAGTCATTTAAGCCTTTTCACAGTGAGATCTATGCGATATGGCCGAGAAATGTAATTTTGATGTTAACTCCCAAACCGCTGCGCAGAAGTCAACCAAACTTCACCGAATAGTGTATTGTATCACAATCTAGTAGTTACATTTAAAAATTTTGTTCTAGGACATTTTGTTTGAACGCAATCATCAAACTTAATTAAAAAAGTCATTTAAGCCTTTTCACAGTGAGATCTATGCGATATGGCCGAGAAATGTAATTTTGATGTTAACTCCCAAACCGCTGCGCAGAAGTCAACCAAACTTCACCCAATAGTGTATTGTATCACAATCTAGTAGTTACATTTGAAAATTTTGTTCTAGGAAATTTTGTTTGAGCGCAATCATCAAACTTAATTAAAAAAGTCATTTAAGCCTTTTCACAGTGAGATCTATGCGATATGGCCGAGAAATGTAATTTTGATGTTAACTCCCAAACCGCTGCGCAGAAGTCAACCAAACTTCACCCATTAGTGTATTTTATCACAATCTAGTAGTTACATGTGGAAATTTGGTTCTAGGACATTTGATTTGAGCGCAATCCTCAAACTTAGGTCAAAAAAGCCATTTAAGCCTTTTCACAGTGAGATCTATGCGATATGGCCGAGAAATGTAATTTTGATGTTCACTCCCAAACCGCTGCGCAGAAGTCAACCAAACTTCACCCAATAGTGTATTGTATCACAATCTAGTAGTTACATTTGAAAATTTTGTTCTAGGAAATTTTGTTTGAGCGCAATCATCAAACTTAATTAAAAAAGTCATTTAAGCCTTTTCACAGTGAGATCTATGCGATATGGCCGAGAAATGTAATTTTGATGTTAACTCCCAAACCGCTGCGCAGAAGTCAACCAAACTTCACCCATTAGTGTATTTTATCACAATCTAGTAGTTACATGTGGAAATTTGGTTCTAGGACATTTGATTTGAGCGCAATCCTCAAACTTAGGTCAAAAAAGCCATTTAAGCCTTTTCACAGTGAGATCTATGCGATATGGCCGAGAAATGTAATTTTGATGTTAACTCCCAAACCGCTGCGCAGAAGTCAACCAAACTTCACCCAATAGTGTATTGTATCACATTCTAGTAGTTACATTTGAAAATTTCGTTCTAGGACATTTGGTTTGAGCGCAATCCTCAAACTTAGGTCAAAAAAGCCATTTAAGCCTTTTCACAGTGAGATCTATGCGATATGGCCGAGAAATGTAATTTTGATGTTAACTCCCAAACCGCTGCGCAGAAGTCAACCAAACTTCACCCAATAGTGTATTGTATCACATTCTAGTAGTTACATTTGAAAATTTCGTTCTAGTACATTTGGTTTGAGCGCAATCCTCAAACTTAGGTAAAAAAAGCCATTTAAGCCTTTTCACAGTGAGATCTATGCGATATGGCCGAGAAATGTAATTTTGATGTTAACTCTCAAACCGCTGCGCAGAAGTCAACCAAACTTCACCCAATAGTGTATTTTATCACAATCTAGTAGTTACATGTGGAAATTTGGTTCTAGGACATTTGATTTGAGCGCAATCCTCAAACTTAGGTCAAAAAAGCCATTTAAGCCTTTTCACAGTGAGATCTATGCGATATGGCCGAGAAATGTAATTTTGATGTTAACTCCCAAACCGCTGCGCAGAAGTCAACCAAACTTCACCCAATAGTGTATTGTATCACATTTTAGTAGTTACATTTGAAAATTTCGTTCTAGGACATTTGGTTTGAGCGCAATCCTCAAACTTAGGTCAAAAAAGCCATTTAAGCCTTTTCACAGTGAGATCTATGCGATATGGCCGAGAAATGTAATTTTGATGTTAACTCCCAAACCGCTGCGCAGAAGTCAACCAAACTTCACCCAATAGTGTATTGTATCACAATCTAGTAGTTACATTTGAAAATTTTGTTCTAGGACATTTTGTTTGAACGCAATCATCAAACTTAATTAAAAAAGTCATTTAAGCCTTTTCACAGTGAGATCTATGCGATATGGCCGAGAAATGTAATTTTGTTGTTAACTCCCAAACCGCTGCGCAGAAGTCAACCAAACTTCACCCAATAGTGTATTGTATCACAATCTAGTAGTTACATTTGAAAATTTTGTTCTAGGACATTTTGTTTGAGCGCAATCCTCAAACTTAGGTCAAAAAAGCCATTTAAGCCTTTTCACAGTGAGATCTATGCGATATGGCCGAGAAATGTAATTTTGATGTTAACTCCCAAACCGCTGCGCAGAAGTCAACCAAACTTCACCCAATAGTGTATTGTATCACAATCTAGTAGTTACATTTGAAAATTTTGTTCTAGGACATTTTGTTTGAACGCAATCATCAAACTTAATTAAAAAAGTCATTTAAGCCTTTTCACAGTGAGATCTATGCGATATGGCCGAGAAATGTAATTTTGATGTTAACTCCCAAACCGCTGCGCAGAAGTCAACCAAACTTCACCCAATAGTGTATTGTATCACAATCTAGTAGTTACATTTGAAAATTTTGTTCTAGGAAATTTTGTTTGAGCGCAATCATCAAACTTAATTAAAAAAGTCATTTAAGCCTTTTCACAGTGAGATCTATGCGATATGGCCGAGAAATGTAATTTTGATGTTAACTCCCAAACCGCTGCGCAGAAGTCAACCAAACTTCACCCATTAGTGTATTGTATCATAATCTAGTAATTACATGTGGAAATTTGGTTCTAGGACATTTGATTTGAGCGCAATCCTCAAACTTAGGTCAAAAAAGCCATTTAAGCCTTTTCACAGTGAGATCTATGCGATATGGCCGAGAAATGTAATTTTGATGTTAACTCCCAAACCGCTGCGCAGAAGTCAACCAAACTTCACCCAATAGTGTATTGTATCACAATCTAGTAGTTACATTTAAAAATTTTGTTCTAGGACATTTTGTTTGAACGCAATCATCAAACTTAATTAAAAAAGTCATTTAAGCCTTTTCACAGTGAGATCTATGCGATATGGCCGAGAAATGTAATTTTGATGTTAACTCCCAAACCGCTGCGCAGAAGTCAACCAAACTTCACCCAATAGTGTATTGTATCACAATCTAGTAGTTACATTTGAAAATTTTGTTCTAGGACATTTTGTTTGAGCGCAATCCTCAAACTTAGGTCAAAAAAGCCATTTAAGCCTTTTCACAGTGAGATCTATGCGATATGGCCGAGAAATGTAATTTTGATGTTAACTCCCAAACCGCTGCGCAGAAGTCAACCAAACTTCACCCAATAGTGTATTGTATCACAATCTAGTAGTTACATTTGAAAATTTTGTTCTAGGAAATTTTGTTTGAGCGCAATCATCAAACTTAATTAAAAAAGTCATTTAAGCCTTTTCACAGTGAGATCTATGCGATATGGCCGAGAAATGTAATTTTGATGTTAACTCCCAAACCGCTGCGCAGAAGTCAACCAAACTTCACCCATTAGTGTATTGTATCATAATCTAGTAATTACATGTGGAAATTTGGTTCTAGGACATTTGATTTGAGCGCAATCCTCAAACTTAGGTCAAAAAAGCCATTTAAGCCTTTTCACAGTGAGATCTATGCGATATGGCCGAGAAATGTAATTTTGATGTTAACTCCCAAACCGCTGCGCAGAAGTCAACCAAACTTCACCCAATAGTGTATTGTATCACAATCTAGTAGTTACATTTAAAAATTTTGTTCTAGGACATTTTGTTTGAACGCAATCATCAAACTTAATTAAAAAAGTCATTTAAGCCTTTTCACAGTGAGATCTATGCGATATGGCCGAGAAATGTAATTTTGATGTTAACTCCCAAACCGCTGCGCAGAAGTCAACCAAACTTCACCCATTAGTGTATTGTATCACAATCTAGTAGTTACATGTGGAAATTTGGTTATAGGACATTTGATTTGAGCGCAATCCTCAAACTTAGGTCAAAAAAGCCATTTAAGCCTTTTCACAGTGAGATCTATGCGATATGGCCGAGAAATGTAATTTTGATGTTAACTCCCAAACCGCTGCGCAGAAGTCAACCAAACTTCACCCAATAGTGTATTGTATCACAATCTAGTAGTTACATTTGAAAATTTTGTTCTAGGAAATTTTGTTTGAGCGCAATCATCAAACTTAATTAAAAAAGTCATTTAAGCCTTTTCACAGTGAGATCTATGCGATATGGCCGAGAAATGTAATTTTGATGTTAACTCCCAAACCGCTGCGCAGAAGTCAACCAAACTTCACCCATTAGTGTATTTTATCACAATCTAGTAGTTACATGTGGAAATTTGGTTCTAGGACATTTGATTTGAGCGCAATCCTCAAACTTAGGTAAAAAAAGCCATTTAAGCCTTTTCACAGTGAGATCTATGCGATATGGCCGAGAAATGTAATTTTGATGTTCACTCCCAAACCGCTGCGCAGAAGTCAACCAAACTTCACCCAATAGTGTATTGTATCACATTCTAGTAGTTACATTTGAAAATTTCGTTCTAGGACATTTGGTTTGAGCGCAATCCTCAAACTTAGGTCAAAAAAGCCATTTAAGCCTTTTCACAGTGAGATCTATGCGATATGGCCGAGAAATGTAATTTTGATGTTAACTCCCAAACCGCTGCGCAGAAGTCAACCAAACTTCACCCAATAGTGTATTGTATCACAATCTAGTAGTTACATTTGAAAATTTTGTTCTAGGAAATTTTGTTTGAGCGCAATCATCAAACTTAATTAAAAAAGTCATTTAAGCCTTTTCACAGTGAGATCTATGCGATATGGCCGAGAAATGTAATTTTGATGTTAACTCCCAAACCGCTGCGCAGAAGTCAACCAAACTTCACCCATTAGTGTATTTTATCACAATCTAGTAGTTACATGTGGAAATTTGGTTCTAGGACATTTGATTTGAGCGCAATCCTCAAACTTAGGTCAAAAAAGCCATTTAAGCCTTTTCACAGTGAGATCTATGCGATATGGCCGAGAAATGTAATTTTGATGTTAACTCCCAAACCGCTGCGCAGAAGTCAACCAAACTTCACCCAATAGTGTATTGTATCACATTCTAGTAGTTACATTTGAAAATTTCGTTCTAGGACATTTGGTTTGAGCGCAATCCTCAAACTTAGGTCAAAAAAGCCATTTAAGCCTTTTCACAGTGAGATCTATGCGATATGGCCGAGAAATGTAATTTTGATGTTAACTCCCAAACCGCTGCGCAGAAGTCAACCAAACTTCACCCAATAGTGTATTGTATCACAATCTAGTAGTTACATTTGAAAATTTTGTTCTAGGACATTTTGTTTGAACGCAATCATCAAACTTAATTAAAAAAGTCATTTAAGCCTTTTCACAGTGAGATCTATGCGATATGGCCGAGAAATGTAATTTTGATGTTAACTCCCAAACCGCTGCGCAGAAGTCAACCAAACTTCACCCAATAGTGTATTGTATCACAATCTAGTAGTTACATTTGAAAATTTTGTTCTAGGACATTTTGTTTGAACGCAATCATCAAACTTAATTAAAAAAGTCATTTAAGCCTTTTCACAGTGAGATCTATGCGATATGGCCGAGAAATGTAATTTTGATGTTAACTCCCAAACCGCTGCGCAGAAGTCAACCAAACTTCACCCAATAGTGTATTGTATCACAATCTAGTAGTTACATTTGTAAATTTTGTTCTAGGACATTTTGTTTGAGCGCAATCCTCAAACTTAGGTCAAAAAAGCCATTTAAGCCTTTTCACAGTGAGATCTATGCGATATGGCCGAGAAATGTAATTTTGATGTTAACTCCCAAACCGCTGCGCAGAAGTCAACCAAACTTCACCCAATAGTGTATTGTATCACAATCTAGTAGTTACATTTGAAAATTTTGTTCTAGGAAATTTTGTTTGAGCGCAATCATCAAACTTAATTAAAAAAGTCATTTAAGCCTTTTCACAGTGAGATCTATGCGATATGGCCGAGAAATGTAATTTTGATGTTAACTCCCAAACCGCTGCGCAGAAGTCAACCAAACTTCACCCATTAGTGTATTGTATCATAATCTAGTAATTACATGTGGAAATTTGGTTCTAGGACATTTGATTTGAGCGCAATCCTCAAACTTAGGTCAAAAAAGCCATTTAAGCCTTTTCACAGTGAGATCTATGCGATATGGCCGAGAAATGTAATTTTGATGTTAACTCCCAAACCGCTGCGCAGAAGTCAACCAAACTTCACCCAATAGTGTATTGTATCACAATCTAGTAGTTACATTTAAAAATTTTGTTCTAGGACATTTTGTTTGAACGCAATCATCAAACTTAATTAAAAAAGACATTTAAGCCTTTTCACAGTGAGATCTATGCGATATGGCCGAGAAATGTAATTTTGATGTTAACTCCCAAACCGCTGCGCAGAAGTCAACCAAACTTCACCCATTAGTGTATTGTATCACAATCTAGTAGTTACATGTGGAAATTTGGTTATAGGACATTTGATTTGAGCGCAATCCTCAAACTTAGGTCAAAAAAGCCATTTAAGCCTTTTCACAGTGAGATCTATGCGATATGGCCGAGAAATGTAATTTTGATGTTAACTCCCAAACCGCTGCGCAGAAGTCAACCAAACTTCACCCAATAGTGTATTGTATCACAATCTAGTAGTTACATTTGAAAATTTTGTTCTAGGAAATTTTGTTTGAGCGCAATCATCAAACTTAATTAAAAAAGTCATTTAAGCCTTTTCACAGTGAGATCTATGCGATATGGCCGAGAAATGTAATTTTGATGTTAACTCCCAAACCGCTGCGCAGAAGTCAACCAAACTTCACCCATTAGTGTATTTTATCACAATCTAGTAGTTACATGTGGAAATTTGGTTCTAGGACATTTGATTTGAGCGCAATCCTCAAACTTAGGTCAAAAAAGCCATTTAAGCCTTTTCACAGTGAGATCTATGCGATATGGCCGAGAAATGTAATTTTGATGTTCACTCCCAAACCGCTGCGCAGAAGTCAACCAAACTTCACCCAATAGTGTATTGTATCACATTCTAGTAGTTACATTTGAAAATTTCGTTCTAGGACATTTGGTTTGAGCGCAATCCTCAAACTTAGGTCAAAAAAGCCATTTAAGCCTTTTCACAGTGAGATCTATGCGATATGGCCGAGAAATGTAATTTTGATGTTAACTCCCAAACCGCTGCGCAGAAGTCAACCAAACTTCACCCAATAGTGTATTGTATCACAATCTAGTAGTTACATTTGAAAATTTTGTTCTAGGACATTTTGTTTGAGCGCAATCCTCAAACTTAGGTCAAAAAAGCCATTTAAGCCTTTTCACAGTGAGATCTATGCGATATGGCCGAGAAATGTAATTTTGATGTTAACTCCCAAACCGCTGCGCAGAAGTCAACCAAACTTCACCCAATAGTGTATTGTATCACAATCTAGTAGTTACATTTGAAAATTTTGTTCTAGGAAATTTTGTTTGAGCGCAATCATCAAACTTAATTAAAAAAGTCATTTAAGCCTTTTCACAGTGAGATCTATGCGATATGGCCGAGAAATGTAATTTTGATGTTAACTCCCAAACCGCTGCGCAGAAGTCAACCAAACTTCACCCATTAGTGTATTGTATCATAATCTAGTAATTACATGTGGAAATTTGGTTCTAGGACATTTGATTTGAGCGCAATCCTCAAACTTAGGTCAAAAAAGCCATTTAAGCCTTTTCACAGTGAGATCTATGCGATATGGCCGAGAAATGTAATTTTGATGTTAACTCCCAAACCGCTGCGCAGAAGTCAACCAAACTTCACCCAATAGTGTATTGTATCACAATCTAGTAGTTACATTTAAAAATTTTGTTCTAGGACATTTTGTTTGAACGCAATCATCAAACTTAATTAAAAAAGTCATTTAAGCCTTTTCACAGTGAGATCTATGCGATATGGCCGAGAAATGTAATTTTGATGTTAACTCCCAAACCGCTGCGCAGAAGTCAACCAAACTTCACCCATTAGTGTATTGTATCACAATCTAGTAGTTACATGTGGAAATTTGGTTATAGGACATTTGATTTGAGCGCAATCCTCAAACTTAGGTCAAAAAAGCCATTTAAGCCTTTTCACAGTGAGATCTATGCGATATGGCCGAGAAATGTAATTTTGATGTTAACTCCCAAACCGCTGCGCAGAAGTCAACCAAACTTCACCCAATAGTGTATTGTATCACAATCTAGTAGTTACATTTGAAAATTTTGTTCTAGGAAATTTTGTTTGAGCGCAATCATCAAACTTAATTAAAAAAGTCATTTAAGCCTTTTCACAGTGAGATCTATGCGATATGGCCGAGAAATGTAATTTTGATGTTAACTCCCAAACCGCTGCGCAGAAGTCAACCAAACTTCACCCATTAGTGTATTTTATCACAATCTAGTAGTTACATGTGGAAATTTGGTTCTAGGACATTTGATTTGAGCGCAATCCTCAAACTTAGGTCAAAAAAGCCATTTAAGCCTTTTCACAGTGAGATCTATGCGATATGGCCGAGAAATGTAATTTTGATGTTCACTCCCAAACCGCTGCGCAGAAGTCAACCAAACTTCACCCAATAGTGTATTGTATCACATTCTAGTAGTTACATTTGAAAATTTCGTTCTAGGACATTTGGTTTGAGCGCAATCCTCAAACTTAGGTCAAAAAAGCCATTTAAGCCTTTTCACAGTGAGATCTATGCGATATGGCCGAGAAATGTAATTTTGATGTTAACTCCCAAACCGCTGCGCAGAAGTCAACCAAACTTCACCCAATAGTGTATTGTATCACAATCTAGTAGTTACATTTGAAAATTTTGTTCTAGGACATTTTGTTTGAGCGCAATCCTCAAACTTAGGTCAAAAAAGCCATTTAAGCCTTTTCACAGTGAGATCTATGCGATATGGCCGAGAAATGTAATTTTGATGTTAACTCCCAAACCGCTGCGCAGAAGTCAACCAAACTTCACCCAATAGTGTATTGTATCACAATCTAGTAGTTACATTTGAAAATTTTGTTCTAGGAAATTTTGTTTGAGCGCAATCATCAAACTTAATTAAAAAAGTCATTTAAGCCTTTTCACAGTGAGATCTATGCGATATGGCCGAGAAATGTAATTTTGATGTTAACTCCCAAACCGCTGCGCAGAAGTCAACCAAACTTCACCCATTAGTGTATTGTATCACAATCTAGTAGTTACATGTGGAAATTTGGTTATAGGACATTTGATTTGAGCGCAATCCTCAAACTTAGGTCAAAAAAGCCATTTAAGCCTTTTCACAGTGAGATCTATGCGATATGGCCGAGAAATGTAATTTTGATGTTAACTCCCAAACCGCTGCGCAGAAGTCAACCAAACTTCACCCAATAGTGTATTGTATCACAATCTAGTAGTTACATTTGAAAATTTTGTTCTAGGAAATTTTGTTTGAGCGCAATCATCAAACTTAATTAAAAAAGTCATTTAAGCCTTTTCACAGTGAGATCTATGCGATATGGCCGAGAAATGTAATTTTGATGTTAACTCCCAAACCGCTGCGCAGAAGTCAACCAAACTTCACCCATTAGTGTATTTTATCACAATCTAGTAGTTACATGTGGAAATTTGGTTCTAGGACATTTGATTTGAGCGCAATCCTCAAACTTAGGTCAAAAAAGCCATTTAAGCCTTTTCACAGTGAGATCTATGCGATATGGCCGAGAAATGTAATTTTGATGTTCACTCCCAAACCGCTGCGCAGAAGTCAACCAAACTTCACCCAATAGTGTATTGTATCACATTCTAGTAGTTACATTTGAAAATTTCGTTCTAGGATATTTGGTTTGAGCGCAATCCTCAAACTTAGGTCAAAAAAGCCATTTAAGCCTTTTCACAGTGAGATCTATGCGATATGGCCGAGAAATGTAATTTTGATGTTAACTCCCAAACCGCTGCGCAGAAGTCAACCAAACTTCACCCAATAGTGTATTGTATCACAATCTAGTAGTTACATTTGAAAATTTTGTTCTAGGAAATTTTGTTTGAGCGCAATCATCAAACTTAATTAAAAAAGTCATTTAAGCCTTTTCACAGTGAGATCTATGCGATATGGCCGAGAAATGTAATTTTGATGTTAACTCCCAAACCGCTGCGCAGAAGTCAACCAAACTTCACCCATTAGTGTATTTTATCACAATCTAGTAGTTACATGTGGAAATTTGGTTCTAGGACATTTGATTTGAGCGCAATCCTCAAACTTAGGTCAAAAAAGCCATTTAAGCCTTTTCACAGTGAGATCTATGCGATATGGCCGAGAAATGTAATTTTGATGTTAACTCCCAAACCGCTGCGCAGAAGTCAACCAAACTTCACCCAATAGTGTATTGTATCACATTCTAGTAGTTACATTTTAAAATTTCGTTCTAGGACATTTGGTTTGAGCGCAATCCTCAAACTTAGGTCAAAAAAGCCATTTAAGCCTTTTCACAGTGAGATCTATGCGATATGGCCGAGAAATGTAATTTTGATGTTAACTCCCAAACCGCTGCGCAGAAGTCAACCAAACTTCACCCAATAGTGTATTGTATCACAATCTAGTAGTTACATTTAAAAATTTGGTTATAGGACATTTGATTTGAGCGCAATCCTCAAACTTAGGTCAAAAAAGCCATTTAAGCCTTTTCAAAGTGAGATCTATGCGATATGGCCGAGAAATGTAAATTTGATGTTAACTCCCAAACCGCTGCGCAGAAGTCAACCAAACTTCACCCAATAGTGTATTGTATCACAATCTAGTAGTTACATTTGAAAATTTTGTTCTAGGAAATTTTGTTTGAGCGCAATCATCAAACTTAATTAAAAAAGTCATTTAAGCCTTTTCACAGTGAGATCTATGCGATATGGCCAAGAAATGTAATTTTGATGTTAACTCCCAAACCGCTGCGCAGAAGTCAACCAAACTTCACCCATTAGTGTATTTTATCACAATCTAGTAGTTACATGTGGAAATTTGGTTCTAGGACATTTGATTTGAGCGCAATCCTCAAACTTAGGTAAAAAAAGCCATTTAAGCCTTTTCACAGTGAGATCTATGCGATATGGCCGAGAAATGTAATTTTGATGTTCACTCCCAAACCGCTGCGCAGAAGTCAACCAAACTTCACCCAATAGTGTATTGTATCACATTCTAGTAGTTACATTTGAAAATTTCGTTCTAGGACATTTGGTTTGAGCGCAATCCTCAAACTTAGGTCAAAAAAGCCATTTAAGCCTTTTCACAGTGAGATCTATGCGATATGGCCGAGAAATGTAATTTTGATGTTAACTCCCAAACCGCTGCGCAGAAGTCAACCAAACTTCACCCAATAGTGTATTGTATCACAATCTAATAGTTACATTTGAAAATTTTGTTCTAGGAAATTTTGTTTGAGCGCAATCATCAAACTTAATTAAAAAAGTCATTTAAGCCTTTTCACAGTGAGATCTATGCGATATGGCCGAGAAATGTAATTTTGATGTTAACTCCCAAACCGCTGCGCAGAAGTCAACCAAACTTCACCCATTAGTGTATTTTATCACAATCTAGTAGTTACATGTGGAAATTTGGTTCTAGGACATTTGATTTGAGCGCAATCCTCAAACTTAGGTCAAAAAAGCCATTTAAGCCTTTTCACAGTGAGATCTATGCGATATGGCCGAGAAATGTAATTTTGATGTTAACTCCCAAACCGCTGCGCAGAAGTCAACCAAACTTCACCCAATAGTGTATTGTTACACATTCTAGTAGTTACATTTTAAAATTTCGTTCTAGGACATTTGGTTTGAGCGCAATCCTCAAACTTAGGTCAAAAAAGCCATTTAAGCCTTTTCACAGTGAGATCTATGCGATATGGCCGAGAAATGTAATTTTGATGTTAACTCCCAAACCGCTGCGCAGAAGTCAACCAAACTTCACCCAATAGTGTATTGTATCACAATCTAGTAGTTACATTTGAAAATTTTGTTCTAGGACATTTTGTTTGAACGCAATCATCAAACTTAATTAAAAAAGTCATTTAAGCCTTTTCACAGTGAGATCTATGCGATATGGCCGAGAAATGTAAATTTGATGTTAACTCCCAAACCGCTGCGCAGAAGTCAACCAAACTTCACCCAATAGTGTATTGTATCACAATCTAGTAGTTACATTTGAAAATTTTGTTCTAGGACATTTTGTTTGAGCGCAATCCTCAAACTTAGGTCAAAAAAGCCATTTAAGCCTTTTCACAGTGAGATCTATGCGATATGGCCGAGAAATGTAATTTTGATGTTAACTCCCAAACCGCTGCGCAGAAGTCAACCAAACTTCACCCAATAGTGTATTGTATCACAATCTAGTAGTTACATTTGAAAATTTTGTTCTAGGAAATTTTGTTTGAGCGCAATCATCAAACTTAATTAAAAAAGTCATTTAAGCCTTTTCACAGTGAGATCTATGCGATATGGCCGAGAAATGTAATTTTGATGTTAACTCCCAAACCGCTGCGCAGAAGTAAACCAAACTTCACCCATTAGTGTATTGTATCACAATCTAGTAGTTACATGTGGAAATTTGGTTCTAGGACATTTGATTTGAGCGCAATCCTCAAACTTAGGTCAAAAAAGCCATTGAAGCCTTTTCACAGTGAGATCTATGCGATATGGCCGAGAAATGTAATTTTGATGTTAACTCCCAAACCGCTGCGCAGAAGTCAACAAAACTTCACCCAATAGTGTATTGTATCACATTCTAGTAGTTACATTTTAAAATTTCGTTCAAGGACATTTGGTTTGAGCGCAATTATTAAACGTAGGTCAAAAAAGCCATTTAAGCCTTTTCACAGTGAGATCTATGCGATATGGCCGAGAAATGTAATTTTGATGTTAACTCCCAAACCGCTGCGCAGAAGTCAACCAAACTTCACCCATTAGTGTATTGTATCACAATCTAGTAGTTACATGTGGAAATTTGGTTCTAGGACATTTGATTTGAGCGCAATCCTCAAACTTAGGTCAAAAAAGCCATTTAAGCCTTTTCACAGTGAGATCTATGCGATATGGCCGAGAAATGTAATTTTGATGTTAACTCCCAAACCGCTGCGCAGAAGTCAACCAAACTTCACCCAATAGTGTATTGTATCACATTCTAGTAGTTACATTTGAAAATTTCGTTCTAGGACATTTGGTTTGAGCGCAATTATTAAACTTAGGTCAAAAAAGCCATTTAAGCCTTTTCACAGTGAGATCTATGCGATATGGCCGAGAAATGTAATTTTGATGTTAACTCCCAAACCGCTGCGCAGAAGTAAACCAAACTTCACCCATTAGTGTATTGTATCACAATCTAGTAGTTACATGTGGAAATTTGGTTCTAGGACATTTGATTTTAGCGCAATCCTCAAACTTAGGTCAAAAAAGCCATTTAAGCCTTTTCACAGTGAGATCTATGCGATATGGCCGAGAAATGTAATTTTGATGTTAACTCCCAAACCGCTGCGCAGAAGTCAACCAAACTTCACCCAATAGTGTATTGTATCACAATCTACTAGTTACATTTGAAAATTTTGTTCTAGGAAATTTTGTTTGAGCGCAATCATCAAACTTAATTAAAAAAGTCATTTAAGCCTTTTCACAGTGAGATCTATGCGATATGGCCGAGAAATGTAATTTTGATGTTAACTCCCAAACCGCTGCGCAAAAGTCAACCAAACTTCACCCATTAGTGTATTGTATCACAATCTAGTAGTTACATGTGGAAATTTGGTTCTAGGACATTTGATTTGAGCGCAATCCTCAAACTTAGGTCAAAAAAGCCATTTAAGCCTTTTCACAGTGAGATCTATGCGATATGGCCGAGAAATGTAATTTTGATGTTAACTCCCAAACCGCTGCGCAGAAGTCAACCAAACTTCACCCAATAGTGTATTGTATCACAATCTAGTAGTTACATTTGAAAATTTTGTTCTAGGAAATTTTGTTTGAGCGCAATCATCAAACTTAATTAAAAAAGTCATTTAAGCCTTTTCACAGTGAGATCTATGCGATATGGCCGAGAAATGTAATTTTGATGTTAACTCCCAAACCGCTGCGCAGAAGTCAACCAAACTTCACCCATTAGTGTATTTTATCACAATCTAGTAGTTACATTTGAAAATTTCGTTCTAGGACATTTGGTTTGAGCGCAATCCTCAAACTTAGGTCAAAAAAGCCATTTAAGCCTTTTCACAGTGAGATCTATGCGATATGGCCGAGAAATGTAATTTTGATGTTAACTCCCAAACCGCTGCGCAGAAGTCAACCAAACTTCACCCAATAGTGTATTGTATCACAATCTAGTAGTTACATTTGAAAATTTTGTTCTAGGACATTTTGTTTGAACGCAATCATCAAACTTAATTAAAAAAGTCATTTAAGCCTTTTCACAGTGAGATCTATGCGATATGGCCGAGAAATGTAATTTTGATGTTAACTCCCAAACCGCTGCGCAGAAGTCAACCAAACTTCACCCATTAGTGTATTTTATCACAATCTAGTAGTTACATGTGGAAATTTGGTTCTAGGACATTTGATTTGAGCGCAATCCTCAAACTTAGGTCAAAAAAGCCATTTAAGCCTTTTCACAGTGAGATCTATGCGATATGGCCGAGAAATGTAATTTTGATGTTAACTCCCAAACCGCTGCGCAGAAGTCAACCAAACTTCACCCAATAGTGTATTGTATCACAATCTAGTAGTTACATTTGAAAATTTTGTTCTAGGACATTTTGTTTGAACGCAATCATCAAACTTAATTAAAAAAGTCATTTAAGCCTTTTCACAGTGAGATCTATGCGATATGGCCGAGAAATGTAATTTTGATGTTAACTCCCAAACCGCTGCGCAGAAGTCAACCAAACTTCACCCATTAGTGTATTTTATCACAATCTAGTAGTTACATGTGGAAATTTGGTTCTAGGACATTTGATTTGAGCGCAATCCTCA
Organism: Corythoichthys intestinalis; assembly: GCF_030265065.1. Lineage (NCBI taxonomy): Eukaryota > Metazoa > Chordata > Actinopteri > Syngnathiformes > Syngnathidae > Corythoichthys > Corythoichthys intestinalis. The sequence continues at coordinate 63,141,262 of NC_080399.1, read as the reverse complement.
AACTTAGGTCAAAAAAGCCATTTAAGCCTTTTCACAGTGAGATCTATGCGATATGGCCGAGAAATGTAATTTTGATGTTAACTCCCAAACCGCTGCGCAGAAGTCAACCAAACTTCACCCAATAGTGTATTGTATCACAATCTAGTAGTTACATTTGAAAATTTTGTTCTAGGAAATTTTGTTTGAGCGCAATCATCAAACTTAATTAAAAAAGTCATTTAAGCCTTTTCACAGTGAGATCTATGCGATATGGCCGAGAAATGTAATTTTGATGTTAACTCCCAAACCGCTGCGCAGAAGTCAACCAAACTTCACCCATTAGTGTATTTTATCACAATCTAGTAGTTACATGTGGAAATTTGGTTCTAGGACATTTGATTTGAGCGCAATCCTCAAACTTAGGTCAAAAAAGCCATTTAAGCCTTTTCACAGTGAGATCTATGCGATATGGCCGAGAAATGTAATTTTGATGTTAACTCCCAAACCGCTGCGCAGAAGTCAACCAAACTTCACCCAATAGTGTATTGTATCACATTCTAGTAGTTACATTTGAAAATTTCGTTCTAGGACATTTGGTTTGAGCGCAATCCTCAAACTTAGGTCAAAAAAGCCATTTAAGCCTTTTCACAGTGAGATCTATGCGATATGGCCGAGAAATGTAATTTTGATGTTAACTCCCAAACCGCTGCGCAGAAGTCAACCAAACTTCACCCAATAGTGTATTGTATCACAATCTAGTAGTTACATTTGAAAATTTTGTTCTAGGACATTTTGTTTGAACGCAATCATCAAACTTAATTAAAAAAGTCATTTAAGCCTTTTCACAGTGAGATCTATGCGATATGGCCGAGAAATGTAATTTTGATGTTAACTCCCAAACCGCTGCGCAGAAGTCAACCAAACTTCACCCAATAGTGTATTGTATCACAATCTAGTAGTTACATTTGAAAATTTTGTTCTAGGACATTTTGTTTGAACGCAATCATCAAACTTAATTAAAAAAGTCATTTAAGCCTTTTCACAGTGAGATCTATGCGATATGGCCGAGAAATGTAATTTTGATGTTAACTCCCAAACCGCTGCGCAGAAGTCAACCAAACTTCACCCAATAGTGTATTATATCACAATCTAGTAGTTACATTTGTAAATTTTGTTCTAGGACATTTTGTTTGAGCGCAATCCTCAAACTTAGGTCAAAAAAGCCATTTAAGCCTTTTCACAGTGAGATCTATGCGATATGGCCGAGAAATGTAATTTTGATGTTAACTCCCAAACCGCTGCGCAGAAGTCAACCAAACTTCACCCAATAGTGTATTGTATCACAATCTAGTAGTTACATTTGAAAATTTTGTTCTAGGAAATTTTGTTTGAGCGCAATCATCAAACTTAATTAAAAAAGTCATTTAAGCCTTTTCACAGTGAGATCTATGCGATATGGCCGAGAAATGTAATTTTGATGTTAACTCCCAAACCGCTGCGCAGAAGTCAACCAAACTTCACCCATTAGTGTATTGTATCATAATCTAGTAATTACATGTGGAAATTTGGTTCTAGGACATTTGATTTGAGCGCAATCCTCAAACTTAGGTCAAAAAAGCCATTTAAGCCTTTTCACAGTGAGATCTATGCGATATGGCCGAGAAATGTAATTTTGATGTTAACTCCCAAACCGCTGCGCAGAAGTCAACCAAACTTCACCCAATAGTGTATTGTATCACAATCTAGTAGTTACATTTAAAAATTTTGTTCTAGGACATTTTGTTTGAACGCAATCATCAAACTTAATTAAAAAAGTCATTTAAGCCTTTTCACAGTGAGATCTATGCGATATGGCCGAGAAATGTAATTTTGATGTTAACTCCCAAACCGCTGCGCAGAAGTCAACCAAACTTCACCCATTAGTGTATTGTATCACAATCTAGTAGTTACATGTGGAAATTTGGTTATAGGACATTTGATTTGAGCGCAATCCTCAAACTTAGGTCAAAAAAGCCATTTAAGCCTTTTCACAGTGAGATCTATGCGATATGGCCGAGAAATGTAATTTTGATGTTAACTCCCAAACCGCTGCTCAGAAGTCAACCAAACTTCACCCAATAGTGTATTGTATCACAATCTAGTAGTTACATTTGAAAATTTTGTTCTAGGAAATTTTGTTTGAGCGCAATCATCAAACTTAATTAAAAAAGTCATTTAAGCCTTTTCACAGTGAGATCTATGCGATATGGCCGAGAAATGTAATTTTGATGTTAACTCCCAAACCGCTGCGCAGAAGTCAACCAAACTTCACCCATTAGTGTATTTTATCACAATCTAGTAGTTACATGTGGAAATTTGGTTCTAGGACATTTGATTTGAGCGCAATCCTCAAACTTAGGTCAAAAAAGCCATTTAAGCCTTTTCACAGTGAGATCTATGCGATATGGCCGAGAAATGTAATTTTGATGTTCACTCCCAAACCGCTGCGCAGAAGTCAACCAAACTTCACCCAATAGTGTATTGTATCACATTCTAGTAGTTACATTTGAAAATTTCGTTCTAGGACATTTGGTTTGAGCGCAATCCTCAAACTTAGGTCAAAAAAGCCATTTAAGCCTTTTCACAGTGAGATCTATGCGATATGGCCGAGAAATGTAATTTTGATGTTAACTCCCAAACCGCTGCGCAGAAGTCAACCAAACTTCACCCAATAGTGTATTGTATCACAATCTAGTAGTTACATTTGAAAATTTTGTTCTAGGACATTTTGTTTGAGCGCAATCCTCAAACTTAGGTCAAAAAAGCCATTTAAGCCTTTTCACAGTGAGATCTATGCGATATGGCCGAGAAATGTAATTTTGATGTTAACTCCCAAACCGCTGCGCAGAAGTCAACCAAACTTCACCCAATAGTGTATTGTATCACAATCTAGTAGTTACATTTGAAAATTTTGTTCTAGGAAATTTTGTTTGAGCGCAATCATCAAACTTAATTAAAAAAGTCATTTAAGCCTTTTCACAGTGAGATCTATGCGATATGGCCGAGAAATGTAATTTTGATGTTAACTCCCAAACCGCTGCGCAGAAGTCAACCAAACTTCACCCATTAGTGTATTGTATCATAATCTAGTAATTACATGTGGAAATTTGGTTCTAGGACATTTGATTTGAGCGCAATCCTCAAACTTAGGTCAAAAAAGCCATTTAAGCCTTTTCACAGTGAGATCTATGCGATATGGCCGAGAAATGTAATTTTGATGTTAACTCCCAAACCGCTGCGCAGAAGTCAACCAAACTTCACCCAATAGTGTATTGTATCACAATCTAGTAGTTACATTTAAAAATTTTGTTCTAGGACATTTTGTTTGAACGCAATCATCAAACTTAATTAAAAAAGTCATTTAAGCCTTTTCACAGTGAGATCTATGCGATATGGCCGAGAAATGTAATTTTGATGTTAACTCCCAAACCGCTGCGCAGAAGTCAACCAAACTTCACCCATTAGTGTATTGTATCACAATCTAGTAGTTACATGTGGAAATTTGGTTATAGGACATTTGATTTGAGCGCAATCCTCAAACTTAGGTCAAAAAAGCCATTTAAGCCTTTTCACAGTGAGATCTATGCGATATGGCCGAGAAATGTAATTTTGATGTTAACTCCCAAACCGCTGCGCAGAAGTCAACCAAACTTCACCCAATAGTGTATTGTATCACAATCTAGTAGTTACATTTGAAAATTTCGTTCTAGGAAATTTTGTTTGAGCGCAATCATCAAACTTAATTAAAAAAGTCATTTAAGCCTTTTCACAGTGAGATCTATGCGATATGGCCGAGAAATGTAATTTTGATGTTAACTCCCAAACCGCTGCGCAGAAGTCAACCAAACTTCACCCATTAGTGTATTTTATCACAATCTAGTAGTTACATGTGGAAATTTGGTTCTAGGACATTTGATTTGAGCGCAATCCTCAAACTTAGGTCAAAAAAGCCATTTAAGCCTTTTCACAGTGAGATCTATGCGATATGGCCGAGAAATGTAATTTTGATGTTCACTCCCAAACCGCTGCGCAGAAGTCAACCAAACTTCACCCAATAGTGTATTGTATCACATTCTAGTAGTTACATTTGAAAATTTCGTTCTAGGATATTTGGTTTGAGCGCAATCCTCAAACTTAGGTCAAAAAAGCCATTTAAGCCTTTTCACAGTGAGATCTATGCGATATGGCCGAGAAATGTAATTTTGATGTTAACTCCCAAACCGCTGCGCAGAAGTCAACCAAACTTCACCCAATAGTGTATTGTATCACAATCTAGTAGTTACATTTGAAAATTTTGTTCTAGGAAATTTTGTTTGAGCGCAATCATCAAACTTAATTAAAAAAGTCATTTAAGCCTTTTCACAGTGAGATCTATGCGATATGGCCGAGAAATGTAATTTTGATGTTAACTCCCAAACCGCTGCGCAGAAGTCAACCAAACTTCACCCATTAGTGTATTTTATCACAATCTAGTAGTTACATGTGGAAATTTGGTTCTAGGACATTTGATTTGAGCGAAATCCTCAAACTTAGGTCAAAAAAACCATTTAAGCCTTTTCACAGTGAGATCTATGCGATATGGCCGAGAAATGTAATTTTGATGTTAACTCCCAAACCGCTGCGCAGAAGTCAACCAAACTTCACCCAATAGTGTATTGTATCACATTCTAGTAGTTACATTTTAAAATTTCGTTCTAGGACATTTGGTTTGAGCGCAATCCTCAAACTTAGGTCAAAAAAGCCATTTAAGCCTTTTCACAGTGAGATCTATGCGATATGGCCGAGAAATGTAATTTTGATGTTAACTCCCAAACCGCTGCGCAGAAGTCAACCAAACTTCACCCAATAGTGTATTGTATCACAATCTAGTAGTTACATTTAAAAATTTTGTTCTAGGACATTTTGTTTGAACGCAATCATCAAACTTAATTAAAAAAGTCATTTAAGCCTTTTCACAGTGAGATCTATGCGATATGGCCGAGAAATGTAATTTTGATGTTAACTCCCAAACCGCTGCGCAGAAGTCAACCAAACTTCACCCAATAGTGTATTGTATCACAATCTAGTAGTTACATTTGAAAATTTTGTTCTAGGAAATTTGGTTTGAGCGCAATTATTAAACTTAGGTCAAAAAAGCCATTTAAGCCTTTTCACAGTGAGATCTATGCGATATGGCCGAGAAATGTAATTTTGATGTTAACTCCCAAACCGCTGCGCAGAAGTCAACCAAACTTCACCCAATAGTGTATTGTATCACAATCTAGTAGTTACATTTGAAAATTTTGTTCTAGGACATTTTGTTTGAGCGCAATCATCAAACTTAATTAAAAAAGTCATTTAAGCCTTTTTCACAGTGAGATCTATGCGATATGGCCGAGAAATGTTATTTTGATGTTAACTCCCAAACCGCTGCGCAGAAGTCAACCAAACTTCACCCAATAGTGTATTGTATCACAATCTAGTAGTTACATTTTAAAATTTCGTTCAAGGACATTTGGTTTGAGCGCAATTATTAAACTTAGGTCAAAAAAGCCATTTAAGCCTTTTCACAGTGAGATCTATGCGATATGGCCGAGAAATGTAATTTTGATGTTAACTCCCAAACCGCTGCGCAGAAGTAAACCAAACTTCACCCATTAGTGTATTGTATCACAATCTAGTAGTTACATGTGGAAATTTGGTTCTAGGACATTTGATTTGAGCGCAATCCTCAAACTTAGGTCAAAAAAGCCATTTAAGCCTTTTCACAGTGAGATCTATGCGATATGGCCGAGAAATGTAATTTTGATGTTAACTCCCAAACCGCTGCGCAGAAGTCAACAAAACTTCACCCAATAGTGTATTGTATCACATTCTAGTAGTTACATTTTAAAATTTCGTTCAAGGACATTTGGTTTGAGCGCAATTATTAAACGTAGGTCAAAAAAGCCATTTAAGCCTTTTCACAGTGAGATCTATGCGATATGGCCGAGAAATGTAATTTTGATGTTAACTCCCAAACCGCTGCGCAGAAGTCAACCAAACTTCACCCATTAGTGTATTGTATCACAATCTAGTAGTTACATGTGGAAATTTGGTTCTAGGACATTTGATTTGAGCGCAATCCTCAAACTTAGGTCAAAAAAGCCATTTAAGCCTTTTCACAGTGAGATCTATGCGATATGGCCGAGAAATGTAATTTTGATGTTAACTCCCAAACCGCTGCGCAGAAGTCAACCAAACTTCACCCAATAGTGTATTGTATCACATTCTAGTAGTTACATTTGAAAATTTCGTTCTAGGACATTTGGTTTGAGCGCAATTATTAAACTTAGGTCAAAAAAGCCATTTAAGCCTTTTCACAGTGAGATCTATGCGATATGGCCGAGAAATGTAATTTTGATGTTAACTCCCAAACCGCTGCGCAGAAGTAAACCAAACTTCACCCATTAGTGTATTGTATCACAATCTAGTAGTTACATGTGGAAATTTGGTTCTAGGACATTTGATTTTAGCGCAATCCTCAAACTTAGGTCAAAAAAGCCATTTAAGCCTTTTCACAGTGAGATCTATGCGATATGGCCGAGAAATGTAATTTTGATGTTAACTCCCAAACCGCTGCGCAGAAGTCAACCAAACTTCACCCATTAGTGTATTGTATCACAATCTACTAGTTACATTTGAAAATTTTGTTCTAGGAAATTTTGTTTGAGCGCAATCATCAAACTTAATTAAAAAAGTCATTTAAGCCTTTTCACAGTGAGATCTATGCGATATGGCCGAGAAATGTAATTTTGATGTTAACTCCCAAACCGCTGCGCAAAAGTCAACCAAACTTCACCCATTAGTGTATTGTATCACAATCTAGTAGTTACATGTGGAAATTTGGTTCTAGGACATTTGATTTGAGCGCAATCCTCAAACTTAGGTCAAAAAAGCCATTTAAGCCTTTTCACAGTGAGATCTATGCGATATGGCCGAGAAATGTAATTTTGATGTTAACTCCCAAACCGCTGCGCAGAAGTCAACCAAACTTCACCCAATAGTGTATTGTATCACAATCTAGTAGTTACATTTGAAAATTTTGTTCTAGGAAATTTTGTTTGAGCGCAATCATCAAACTTAATTAAAAAAGTCATTTAAGCCTTTTCACAGTGAGATCTATGCGATATGGCCGAGAAATGTAATTTTGATGTTAACTCCCAAACCGCTGCGCAGAAGTCAACCAAACTTCACCCATTAGTGTATTTTATCACAATCTAGTAGTTACATGTGGAAATTTGGTTCTAGGACATTTGATTTGAGCGCAATCCTCAAACTTAGGTCAAAAAAGCCATTTAAGTCTTTTCACAGTGAGATCTATGCGATATGGCCGAGAAATGTAATTTTGATGTTAACTCCCAAACCGCTGCGCAGAAGTCAACCAAACTTCACCCAATAGTGTATTGTATCACATTCTAGTAGTTACATTTGAAAATTTCGTTCTAGGACATTTGGTTTGAGCGCAATCCTCAAACTTAGGTCAAAAAAGCCATTTAAGCCTTTTCACAGTGAGATCTATGCGATATGGCCGAGAAATGTAATTTTGATGTTAACTCCCAAACCGCTGCGCAGAAGTCAACCAAACTTCACCCAATAGTGTATTGTATCACAATCTAGTAGTTACATTTGAAAATTTTGTTCTAGGACATTTTGTTTGAACGCAATCATCAAACTTAATTAAAAAAGTCATTTAAGCCTTTTCACAGTGAGATCTATGCGATATGGCCGAGAAATGTAATTTTGATGTTAACTCCCAAACCGCTGCGCAGAAGTCAACCAAACTTCACCCATTAGTGTATTTTATCACAATCTAGTAGTTACATGTGGAAATTTGGTTCTAGGACATTTGATTTGAGCGCAATCCTCAAACTTAGGTCAAAAAAGCCATTTAAGCCTTTTCACAGTGAGATCTATGCGATATGGCCGAGAAATGTAATTTTGATGTTAACTCCCAAACCGCTGCGCAGAAGTCAACCAAACTTCACCCAATAGTGTATTGTATCACAATCTAGTAGTTACATTTGAAAATTTTGTTCTAGGACATTTTGTTTGAACGCATTCATCAAACTTAATTAAAAAAGTCATTTAAGCCTTTTCACAGTGAGATCTATGCGATATGGCCGAGAAATGTAATTTTGATGTTAACTCCCAAACCGCTGCGCAGAAGTCAACCAAACTTCACCCATTAGTGTATTTTATCACAATCTAGTAGTTACATGTGGAAATTTGGTTCTAGGACATTTGATTTGAGCGCAATCCTCAAACTTAGGTCAAAAAAGCCATTTAAGCCTTTTCACAGTGAGATCTATGCGATATGGCCGAGAAATGTAATTTTGATGTTAACTCCCAAACCGCTGCGCAGAAGTCAACCAAACTTCACCCAATAGTGTATTGTATCACAATCTAGTAGTTACATTTGAAAATTTTGTTCTAGGAAATTTTGTTTGAGCGCAATCATCAAACTTAATTAAAAAAGTCATTTAAGCCTTTTCACAGTGAGATCTATGCGATATGGCCGAGAAATGTAATTTTGATGTTAACTCCCAAACCGCTGCGCAGAAGTCAACCAAACTTCACCCATTAGTGTATTTTATCACAATCTAGTAGTTACATGTGGAAATTTGGTTCTAGGACATTTGATTTGAGCGCAATCCTCAAACTTAGGTCAAAAAAGCCATTTAAGCCTTTTCACAGTGAGATCTATGCGATATGGCCGAGAAATGTAATTTTGATGTTCACTCCCAAACCGCTGCGCAGAAGTCAACCAAACTTCACCCAATAGTGTATTGTATCACATTCTAGTAGTTACATTTGAAAATTTCGTTCTAGGACATTTGGTTTGAGCGCAATCCTCAAACTTAGGTCAAAAAAGCCATTTAAGCCTTTTCACAGTGAGATCTATGCGATATGGCCGAGAAATGTAATTTTGATGTTAACTCCCAAACCGCTGCGCAGAAGTCAACCAAACTTCACCCAATAGTGTATTGTATCACAATCTAGTAGTTACATTTGAAAATTTTGTTCTAGGACATTTTGTTTGAGCGCAATCCTCAAACTTAGGTCAAAAAAGCCATTTAAGCCTTTTCACAGTGAGATCTATGCGATATGGCCGAGAAATGTAATTTTGATGTTAACTCCCAAACCGCTGCGCAGAAGTCAACCAAACTTCACCCAATAGTGTATTGTATCACAATCTAGTAGTTACATTTTAAAATTTCGTTCAAGGACATTTGGTTTGAGCGCAATTATTAAACTTAGGTCAAAAAAGCCATCTAAGCCTTTTCACAGTGAGATCTATGCGATATGGCCGAGAAATGTAATTTTGATGTTAACTCCCAAACCGCTGCGCAGAAGTAAACCAAACTTCACCCATTAGTGTATTGTATCACAATCTAGTAGTTACATGTGGAAATTTGGTTCTAGGACATTTGATTTGAGCGCAATCCTCAAACTTAGGTCAAAAAGCCATTTAAGCCTTTTCACAGTGAGATCTATGCGATATGGCCGAGAAATGTAATTTTGATGTTAACTCCCAAACCGCTGCGCAGAAGTCAACCAAACTTCACCCAATAGTGTATTGTATCACAATCTAGTAGTTACATTTTAAAATTTCGTTCAAGGACATTTGGTTTGAGCGCAATTATTAAACTTAGGTCAAAAAAGCCATTTAAGCCTTTTCACAGTGAGATCTATGCGATATGGCCGAGAAATGTAATTTTGATGTTAACTCCCAAACCGCTGCGCAGAAGTAAACCAAACTTCACCCATTAGTGTATTGTATCACAATCTAGTAGTTACATGTGGAAATTTGGTTCTAGGACATTTGATTTGAGCGCAATCCTCAAACTTAGGTCAAAAAAGCCATTTAAGCCTTTTCACAGTGAGATCTATGCGATATGGCCGAGAAATGTAATTTTGATGTTAACTCCCAAACCGCTGCGCAGAAGTCAACAAAACTTCACCCAATAGTGTATTGTATCACATTCTAGTAGTTACATTTTAAAATTTCGTTCAAGGACATTTGGTTTGAGCGCAATTATTAAACGTAGGTCAAAAAAGCCATTTAAGCCTTTTCACAGTGAGATCTATGCGATATGGCCGAGAAATGTAATTTTGATGTTAACTCCCAAACCGCTGCGCAGAAGTAAACCAAACTTCACCCATTAGTGTATTGTATCACAATCTAGTAGTTACATGTGGAAATTTGGTTCTAGGACATTTGATTTGAGCGCAATCCTCAAACTTAGGTCAAAAAAGCCATTTAAGCCTTTTCACAGTGAGATCTATGCGATATGGCCGAGAAATGTAATTTTGATGTTAACTCCCAAACCGCTGCGCAGAAGTCAACCAAACTTCACCCAATAGTGTATTGTATCACATTCTAGTAGTTACATTTGAAAATTTCGTTCTAGGACATTTGGTTTGAGCGCAATTATTAAACTTAGGTCAAAAAAGCCATTTAAGCCTTTTCACAGTGAGATCTATGCGATATGGCCGAGAAATGTAATTTTGATGTTAACTCCCAAACCGCTGCGCAGAAGTAAACCAAACTTCACCCATTAGTGTATTGTATCACAATCTAGTAGTTACATGTGGAAATTTGGTTCTAGGACATTTGATTTTAGCGCAATCCTCAAACTTAGGTCAAAAAAGCCATTTAAGCCTTTTCACAGTGAGATCTATGCGATATGGCCGAGAAATGTAATTTTGATGTTAACTCCCAAACCGCTGCGCAGAAGTCAACCAAACTTCACCCAATAGTGTATTGTATCACAATCTACTAGTTACATTTGAAAATTTTGTTCTAGGAAATTTTGTTTGAGCGCAATCATCAAACTTAATTAAAAAAGTCATTTAAGCCTTTTCACAGTGAGATCTATGCGATATGGCCGAGAAATGTAATTTTGATGTTAACTCCCAAACCGCTGCGCAAAAGTCAACCAAACTTCACCCATTAGTGTATTGTATCACAATCTAGTAGTTACATGTGGAAATTTGGTTCTAGGACATTTGATTTGAGCGCAATCCTCAAACTTAGGTCAAAAAAGCCATTTAAGCCTTTTCACAGTGAGATCTATGCGATATGGCCGAGAAATGTAATTTTGATGTTAACTCCCAAACCGCTGCGCAGAAGTCAACCAAACTTCACCCAATAGTGTATTGTATCACAATCTAGTAGTTACATTTGAAAATTTTGTTCTAGGAAATTTTGTTTGAGCGCAATCATCAAACTTAATTAAAAAAGTCATTTAAGCCTTTTCACAGTGAGATCTATGCGATATGGCCGAGAAATGTAATTTTGATGTTAACTCCCAAACCGCTGCGCAGAAGTCAACCAAACTTCACCCATTAGTGTATTTTATCACAATCTAGTAGTTACATGTGGAAATTTGGTTCTAGGACATTTGATTTGAGCGCAATCCTCAAACTTAGGTCAAAAAAGCCATTTAAGCCTTTTCACAGTGAGATCTATGCGATATGGCCGAGAAATGTAATTTTGATGTTAACTCCCAAACCGCTGCGCAGAAGTCAACCAAACTTCACCCAATAGTGTATTGTATCACATTCTAGTAGTTACATTTGAAAATTTCGTTCTAGGACATTTGGTTTGAGCGCAATCCTCAAACTTAGGTCAAAAAAGCCATTTAAGCCTTTTCACAGTGAGATCTATGCGATATGGCCGAGAAATGTAATTTTGATGTTAACTCCCAAACCGCTGCGCAGAAGTCAACCAAACTTCACCCAATAGTGTATTGTATCACAATCTAGTAGTTACATTTGAAAATTTTGTTCTAGGACATTTTGTTTGAACGCAATCATCAAACTTAATTAAAAAAGTCATTTAAGCCTTTTCACAGTGAGATCTATGCGATATGGCCGAGAAATGTAATTTTGATGTTAACTCCCAAACCGCTGCGCAGAAGTCAACCAAACTTCACCCATTAGTGTATTTTATCACAATCTAGTAGTTACATGTGGAAATTTGGTTCTAGGACATTTGATTTGAGCGCAATCCTCAAACTTAGGTCAAAAAAGCCATTTAAGCCTTTTCACAGTGAGATCTATGCGATATGGCCGAGAAATGTAATTTTGATGTTAACTCCCAAACCGCTGCGCAGAAGTCAACCAAACTTCACCCAATAGTGTATTGTATCACAATCTAGTAGTTACATTTGAAAATTTTGTTCTAGGACATTTTGTTTGAACGCAATCATCAAACTTAATTAAAAAAGTCATTTAAGCCTTTTCACAGTGAGATCTATGCGATATGGCCGAGAAATGTAATTTTGATGTTAACTCCCAAACCGCTGCGCAGAAGTCAACCAAACTTCACCCATTAGTGTATTTTATCACAATCTAGTAGTTACATGTGGAAATTTGGTTCTAGGACATTTGATTTGAGCGCAATCCTCAAACTTAGGTCAAAAAAGCCATTTAAGCCTTTTCACAGTGAGATCTATGCGATATGGCCGAGAAATGTAATTTTGATGTTAACTCCCAAACCGCTGCGCAGAAGTCAACCAAACTTCACCCAATAGTGTATTGTATCACAATCTAGTAGTTACATTTGAAAATTTTGTTCTAGGAAATTTTGTTTGAGCGCAATCATCAAACTTAATTAAAAAAGTCATTTAAGCCTTTTCACAGTGAGATCTATGCGATATGGCCGAGAAATGTAATTTTGATGTTAACTCCCAAACCGCTGCGCAGAAGTCAACCAAACTTCACCCATTAGTGTATTTTATCACAATCTAGTAGTTACATGTGGAAATTTCGTTCTAGGACATTTGATTTGAGCGCAATCCTCAAACTTAGGTCAAAAAAGCCATTTAAGCCTTTTCACAGTGAGATCTATGCGATATGGCCGAGAAATGTAATTTTGATGTTAACTCCCAAACCGCTGCGCAGAAGTCAACCAAACTTCACCCAATAGTGTATTGTATCACATTCTAGTAGTTACATTTGAAAATTTCGTTCTAGGACATTTGGTTTGAGCGCAATCCTCAAACTTAGGTCAAAAAAGCCATTTAAGCCTTTTCACAGTAAGATCTATGCGATATGGCCGAGAAATGTAATTTTGATGTTAACTCCCAAACCGCTGCGCAGAAGTCAACCAAACTTCACCCAATAGTGTATTGTATCACAATCTAGTAGTTACATTTGAAAATTTTGTTCTAGGACATTTTGTTTGAGCGCAATCCTCAAACTTAGGTCAAAAAAGCCATTTAAGCCTTTTCACAGTGAGATCTATGCGATATGGCCGAGAAATGTAATTTTGATGTTAACTCCCAAACCGCTGCGCAGAAGTCAACCAAACTTCACCCAATAGTGTATTGTATCACAATCTAGTAGTTACATTTTAAAATTTTGTTCAAGGACATTTGGTTTGAGCGCAATTATTAAACTTAGGTCAAAAAAGCCATTTAAGCCTTTTCACAGTGAGATCTATGCGATATGGCCGAGAAATGTAATTTTGATGTTAACTCCCAAACCGCTGCGCAGAAGTAAACCAAACTTCACCCATTAGTGTATTGTATCACAATCTAGTAGTTACATGTGGAAATTTGGTTCTAGGACATTTGATTTGAGCGCAATCCTCAAACTTAGGTCAAAAAAGCCATTTAAGCCTTTTCACAGTGAGATCTATGCGATATGGCCGAGAAATGTAATTTTGATGTTAACTCCCAAACCGCTGCGCAGAAGTCAACCAAACTTCACCCAATAGTGTATTGTATCACATTCTAGTAGTTACATTTTAAAATTTCGTTCAAGGACATTTGGTTTGAGCGCAATTATTAAACTTAGGTCAAAAAAGCCATTTAAGTCTTTTCACAGTGAGATCTATGCGATATGGCCGAGAAATGTAATTTTGATGTTAACTCCCAAACCGCTGCGCAGAAGTAAACCAAACTTCACCCATTAGTGTATTGTATCACAATCTAGTAGTTACATGTGGAAATTTGGTTCTAGGACATTTGATTTGAGCGCAATCCTCAAACTTAGGTCAAAAAAGCCATTTAAGCCTTTTCACAGTGAGATCTATGCGATATGGCCGAGAAATGTAATTTTGATGTTAACTCCCAAACCGCTGCGCAGAAGTCAACCAAACTTCACCCAATAGTGTATTGTATCACATTCTAGTAGTTACATTTGAAAATTTCGTTCTAGGACATTTGGTTTGAGCGCAATCCTCAAACTTAGGTCAAAAAAGCCATTTAAGCCTTTTCACAGTGAGATCTATGCGATATGGCCGAGAAATGTAATTTTGATGTTAACTCCCAAACCGCTGCGCAGAAGTCAACCAAACTTCACCCAATAGTGTATTGTATCACAATCTAGTAGTTACATTTGAAAATTTTGTTCTAGGAAATTTTGTTTGAGCGCAATCATCAAACTTAATTAAAAAAGTCATTTAAGCCTTTTCACAGTGAGATCTATGCGATATGGCCGAGAAATGTAATTTTGATGTTAACTCCCAAACCGCTGCGCAGAAGTCAACCAAACTTCACCCATTAGTGTATTTTATCACAATCTAGTAGTTACATGTGGAAATTTGGTTCTAGGACATTTGATTTGAGCGCAATCCTCAAACTTAGGTCAAAAAAGCCATTTAAGCCTTTTCACAGTGAGATCTATGCGATATGGCCGAGAAATGTAATTTTGATGTTAACTCCCAAACCGCTGCGCAGAAGTCAACCAAACTTCACCCAATAGTGTATTGTATCACATTCTAGTAGTTACATTTTAAAATTTTCTTTCTAGGACATTTGGTTTGAGCGCAATCCTCAAACTTAGGTCAAAAAAGCCATTTAAGCCTTTTCACAGTGAGATCTATGCGATATGGCCGAGAAATGTAATTTTGATGTTAACTCCCAAACCGCTGCGCAGAAGTCAACCAAACTTCACCCAATAGTGTATTGTATCACAATCTAGTAGTTACATTTAAAAATTTTGTTCTAGGACATTTTGTTTGAACGCAATCATCAAACTTAATTAAAAAAGTCATTTAAGCCTTTTCACAGTGAGATCTATGCGATATGGCCGAGAAATGTAAATTTGATGTTAACTCCCAAACCGCTGCGCAGAAGTCAACCAAACTTCACCCAATAGTGTATTGTATCACAATCTAGTAGTTACATTTGAAAATTTTGTTCTAGGAAATTTTGTTTGAGCGCAATCATCAAACTTAATTAAAAAAAGTCATTTAAGCCTTTTCACAGTGAGATCTATGCGATATGGCCGAGAAATGTAATTTTGATGTTAACTCCCAAACCGCTGCGCAGAAGTCAACCAAACTTCACCCATTAGTGTATTTTATCACAATCTAGTAGTTACATGTGGAAATTTGGTTCTAGGACATTTGATTTGAGCGCAATCCTCAAACTTAGGTCAAAAAAGCCATTTAAGCCTTTTCACAGTGAGATCTATGCGATATGGCCGAGAAATGTAATTTTGATGTTAACTCCCAAACCGCTGCGCAGAAGTCAACCAAACTTCACCCATTAGTGTATTTTATCACAATCTAGTAGTTACATGTGGAAATTTGGTTCTAGGACATTTGATTTGAGCGCAATCCTCAAACTTAGGTCAAAAAAGCCATTTAAGCCTTTTCACAGTGAGATCTATGCGATATGGCCGAGAAATGTAATTTTGATGTTAACTCCCAAACCGCTGCGCAGAAGTCAACCAAACTTCACCCAATAGTGTATTGTATCACAATCTAGTAGTTACATTTGAAAATTTTGTTCTAGGAAATTTTGTTTGAGCGCAATCATCAAACTTAATTAAAAAAGTCATTTAAGCCTTTTCACAGTGAGATCTATGCGATATGGCCGAGAAATGTAATTTTGATGTTAACTCCCAAACCGCTGCGCAGAAGTCAACCAAACTTCACCCATTAGTGTATTTTATCACAATCTAGTAGTTACATGTTGAAATTTGGTTCTAGGACATTTGATTTGAGCGCAATCCTCAAACTTAGGTCAAAAAAGCCATTTAAGCCTTTTCACAGTGAGATCTATGCGATATGGCCGAGAAATGTAATTTTGATGTTCACTCCCAAACCGCTGCGCAGAAGTCAACCAAACTTCACCCAATAGTGTATTGTATCACAATCTAGTAGTTACATTTTAAAATTTCGTTCAAGGACATTTGGTTTGAGCGCAATTATTAAACTTAGGTCAAAAAAGCCATTTAAGCCTTTTCACAGTGAGATCTATGCGATATGGCCGAGAAATGTAATTTTGATGTTAACTCCCAAACCGCTGCGCAGAAGTAAACCAAACTTCACCCATTAGTGTATTGTATAACAATCTAGTAGTTACATGTGGAAATTTGGTTCTAGGACATTTGATTTGAGCGCAATCCTCAAACTTAGGTCAAAAAAGCCATTTAAGCCTTTTCACAGTGAGATCTATGCGATATGGCCGAGAAATGTAATTTTGATGTTAACTCCCAAACCGCTGCGCAGAAGTCAACAAAACTTCACCCAATAGTGTATTGTATCACATTCTAGTAGTTACATTTTAAAATTTCGTTCAAGGACATTTGGTTTGAGCGCAATTATTAAACGTAGGTCAAAAAAGCCATTTAAGCCTTTTCACAGTGAGATCTATGCGATATGGCCGAGAAATGTAATTTTGATGTTAACTCCCAAACCGCTGCGCAGAAGTCAACCAAACTTCACCCATTAGTGTATTGTATCACAATCTAGTAGTTACATGTGGAAATTTGGTTCTAGGACATTTGATTTGAGCGCAATCCTCAAACTTAGGTCAAAAAAGCCATTTAAGCCTTTTCACAGTGAGATCTATGCGATATGGCCGAGAAATGTAATTTTGATGTAAACTCCCAAACCGCTGCGCAGAAGTCAACCAAACTTCACCCAATAGTGTATTGTATCACATTCTAGTAGTTACATTTGAAAATTTCGTTCTAGGACATTTGGTTTGAGCGCAATTATTAAACTTAGGTCAAAAAAGCCATTTAAGCCTTTTCACAGTGAGATCTATGCGATATGGCCGAGAAATGTAATTTTGATGTTAACTCCCAAACCGCTGCGCAGAAGTAAACCAAACTTCACCCATTAGTGTATTGTATCACAATCTAGTAGTTACATGTGGAAATTTGGTTCTAGGACATTTGATTTTAGCGCAATCCTCAAACTTAGGTCAAAAAAGCCATTTAAGCCTTTTCACAGTGAGATCTATGCGATATGGCCGAGAAATGTAATTTTGATGTTAACTCCCAAACCGCTGCGCAGAAGTCAACCAAACTTCACCCAATAGTGTATTGTATCACAATCTACTAGTTACATTTGAAAATTTTGTTCTAGGAAATTTTGTTTGAGCGCAATCATCAAACTTAATTAAAAAAGTCATTTAAGCCTTTTCACAGTGAGATCTATGCGATATGGCCGAGAAATGTAATTTTGATGTTAACTCCCAAACCGCTGCGCAAAAGTCAACCAAACTTCACCCATTAGTGTATTGTATCACAATCTAGTAGTTACATGTGGAAATTTGGTTCTAGGACATTTGATTTGAGCGCAATCCTCAAACTTAGGTCAAAAAAGCCATTTAAGCCTTTTCACAGTGAGATCTATGCGATATGGCCGAGAAATGTAATTTTGATGTTAACTCCCAAACCGCTGCGCAGAAGTCAACCAAACTTCACCCAATAGTGTATTGTATCACAATCTAGTAGTTACATTTGAAAATTTTGTTCTAGGAAATTTTGTTTGAGCGCAATCATCAAACTTAATTAAAAAAGTCATTTAAGCCTTTTCACAGTGAGATCTATGCGATATGGCCGAGAAATGTAATTTTGATGTTAACTCCCAAACCGCTGCGCAGAAGTCAACCAAACTTCACCCATTAGTGTATTTTATCACAATCTAGTAGTTACATGTGGAAATTTGGTTCTAGGACATTTGATTTGAGCGCAATCCTCAAACTTAGGTCAAAAAAGCCATTTAAGCCTTTTCACAGTGAGATCTATGCGATATGGCCGAGAAATGTAATTTTGATGTTAACTCCCAAACCGCTGCGCAGAAGTCAACCAAACTTCACCCAATAGTGTATTGTATCACATTCTAGTAGTTACATTTGAAAATTTCGTTCTAGGACATTTGGTTTGAGCGCAATCCTCAAACTTAGGTCAAAAAAGCCATTTAAGCCTTTTCACAGTGAGATCTATGCGATATGGCCGAGAAATGTAATTTTGATGTTAACTCCCAAACCGCTGCGCAGAAGTCAACCAAACTTCACCCAATAGTGTATTGTATCACAATCTAGTAGTTACATTTGAAAATTTTGTTCTAGGACATTTTGTTTGAACGCAATCATCAAACTTAATTAAAAAAGTCATTTAAGCCTTTTCACAGTGAGATCTATGCGATATGGCCGAGAAATGTAATTTTGATGTTAACTCCCAAACCGCTGCGCAGAAGTCAACCAAACTTCACCCATTAGTGTATTTTATCACAATCTAGTAGTTACATGTGGAAATTTGGTTCTAGGACATTTGATTTGAGCGCAATCCTCAAACTTAGGTCAAAAAAGCCATTTAAGCCTTTTCACAGTGAGATCTATGCGATATGGCCGAGAAATGTAATTTTGATGTTAACTCCCAAACCGCTGCGCAGAAGTCAACCAAACTTCACCCAATAGTGTATTGTATCACAATCTAGTAGTTACATTTGAAAATTTTGTTCTAGGACATTTTGTTTGAACGCAATCCTCAAACTTAATTAAAAAAGTCATTTAAGCCTTTTCACAGTGAGATCTATGCGATATGGCCGAGAAATGTAATTTTGATGTTAACTCCCAAACCGCTGCGCAGAAGTCAACCAAACTTCACCCATTAGTGTATTTTATCACAATCTAGTAGTTACATGTGGAAATTTGGTTCTAGGACATTTGATTTGAGCGCAATCCTCAAACTTAGGTCAAAAAAGCCATTTAAGCCTTTTCACAGTGAGATCTATGCGATATGGCCGAGAAATGTAATTTTGATGTTAACTCCCAAACCGCTGCGCAGAAGTCAACCAAACTTCACCCAATAGTGTATTGTATCACAATCTAGTAGTTACATTTGAAAATTTTGTTCTAGGAAATTTTGTTTGAGCGCAATCATCAAACTTAATTAAAAAAGTCATTTAAGCCTTTTCACAGTGAGATCTATGCGATATGGCCGAGAAATGTAATTTTGATGTTAACTCCCAAACCGCTGCGCAGAAGTCAACCAAACTTCACCCATTAGTGTATTTTATCACAATCTAGTAGTTACATGTGGAAATTTGGTTCTAGGACATTTGATTTGAGCGCAATCCTCAAACTTAGGTCAAAAAAGCCATTTAAGCCTTTTCACAGTGAGATCTATGCGATATGGCCGAGAAATGTAATTTTGATGTTCACTCCCAAACCGCTGCGCAGAAGTCAACCAAACTTCACCCAATAGTGTATTGTATCACAATCTAGTAGTTACATTTGAAAATTTTGTTCTAGGAAATTTTGTTTGAGCGCAATCATCAAACTTAATTAAAAAAGTCATTTAAGCCTTTTCACAGTGAGATCTATGCGATATGGCCGAGAAATGTAATTTTTAAGTTAACTCCCAAACCGCTGCGCAGAAGTCAACCAAACTTCACCCATTAGTGTATTTTATCACAATCTAGTAGTTACATGTGGAAATTTGGTTCTAGGACATTTGATTTGAGCGCAATCCTCAAACTTAGGTCAAAAAAGCCATTTAAGCCTTTTCACAGTGAGATCTATGCGATATGGCCGAGAAATGTAATTTTGATGTTAACTCCCAAACCGCTGCGCAGAAGTCAACCAAACTTCACCCAATAGTGTATTGTATCACATTCTAGTAGTTACATTTGAAAATTTCGTTCTAGGACATTTGGTTTGAGCGCAATCCTCAAACTTAGGTCAAAAAAGCCATTTAAGCCTTTTCACAGTGAGATCTATGCGATATGGCCGAGAAATGTAATTTTGATGTTAACTCCCAAACCGCTGCGCAGAAGTCAACCAAACTTCACCCAATAGTGTATTGTATCACAATCTAGTAGTTACATTTGAAAATTTTGTTCTAGGACATTTTGTTTGAACGCAATCATCAAACTTAATTAAAAAAGTCATTTAAGCCTTTTCACAGTGAGATCTATGCGATATGGCCGAGAAATGTAATTTTGATGTTAACTCCCAAACCGCTGCGCAGAAGTCAACCAAACTTCACCCAATAGTGTATTGTATCACAATCTAGTAGTTACATTTGAAAATTTTGTTCTAGGACATTTTGTTTGAGCGCAATCCTCAAACTTAGGTCAAAAAAGCCATTTAAGCCTTTTCACAGTGAGATCTATGCGATATGGCCGAGAAATGTAATTTTGATGTTAACTCCCAAACCGCTGCGCAGAAGTCAACCAAACTTCACCCAATAGTGTATTGTATCACAATCTAGTAGTTACATTTTAAAATTTCGTTCAAGGACATTTGGTTTGAGCGCAATTATTAAACTTAGGTCAAAAAAGCCATTTAAGCCTTTTCACAGTGAGATCTATGCGATATGGCCGAGAAATGTAATTTTGATGTTAACTCCCAAACCGCTGCGCAGAAGTAAACCAAACTTCACCCATTAGTGTATTGTATCACAATCTAGTAGTTACATGTGGAAATTTGGTTCTAGGACATTTGATTTGAGCGCAATCCTCAAACTTAGGTCAAAAAAGCCATTTAAGCCTTTTCACAGTGAGATCTATGCGATATGGCCGAGAAATGTAATTTTGATGTTAACTCCCAAACCGCTGCGCAGAAGTCAACCAAACTTCACCCAATAGTGTATTGTATCACAATCTAGTAGTTACATTTTAAAATTTCGTTCAAGGACATTTTGTTTGAGCGCAATCCTCAAACTTAGGTCAAAAAAGCCATTTAAGCCTTTTCACAGTGAGATCTATGCGATATGGCCGAGAAATGTAATTTTGATGTTAACTCCCAAACCGCTGCGCAGAAGTCAACCAAACTTCACCCAATAGTGTATTGTATCACAATCTAGTAGTTACATTTTAAAATTTCGTTCAAGGACATTTGGTTTGAGCGCAATTATTAAACTTAGGTCAAAAAAGCCATTTAAGCCTTTTCACAGTGAGATCTATGCGATATGGCCGAGAAATGTAATTTTGATGTTAACTCCCAAACCGCTGCGCAGAAGTAAACCAAACTTCACCCATTAGTGTATTGTATCACAATCTAGTAGTTACATGTGGAAATTTGGTTCTAGGACATTTGATTTGAGCGCAATCCTCAAACTTAGGTCAAAAAAGCCATTTAAGCCTTTTCACAGTGAGATCTATGCGATATGGCCGAGAAATGTAATTTTGATGTTAACTCCCAAACCGCTGCGCAGAAGTCAACCAAACTTCACCCAATAGTGTATTGTATCACAATCTAGTAGTTACATTTTAAAATTTCGTTCAAGGACATTTGGTTTGAGCGCAATTATTAAACTTAGGTCAAAAAAGCCATTTAAGCCTTTTCACAGTGAGATCTATGCGATATGGCCGAGAAATGTAATTTTGATGTTAACTCCCAAACCGCTGCGCAGAAGTAAACCAAACTTCACCCATTAGTGTATTGTATCACAATCTAGTAGTTACATGTGGAAATTTGGTTCTAGGACATTTGATTTGAGCGCAATCCTCAAACTTAGGTCAAAAAAGCCATTTAAGCCTTTTCACAGTGAGATCTATGCGATATGGCCGAGAAATGTAATTTTGATGTTAACTCCCAAACCGCTGCGCAGAAGTCAACCAAACTTCACCCAATAGTGTATTGTATCACAATCTAGTAGTTACATTTGAAAATTTTGTTCTAGGAAATTTTGTTTGAGCGCAATCATCAAACTTAATTAAAAAAGTCATTTAAGCCTTTTCACAGTGAGATCTATGCGATATGGCCGAGAAATGTAATTTTGATGTTAACTCCCAAACCGCTGCGCAGAAGTCAACCAAACTTCACCCATTAGTGTATTTTATCACAATCTAGTAGTTACATGTTGAAATTTGGTTCTAGGACATTTGATTTGAGCGCAATCCTCAAACTTAGGTCAAAAAAGCCATTTAAGCCTTTTCACAGTGAGATCTATGCGATATGGCCGAGAAATGTAATTTTGATGTTCACTCCCAAACCGCTGCGCAGAAGTCAACCAAACTTCACCCAATAGTGTATTGTATCACAATCTAGTAGTTACATTTTAAAATTTCGTTCAAGGACATTTGGTTTGAGCGCAATTATTAAACTTAGGTCAAAAAAGCCATTTAAGCCTTTTCACAGTGAGATCTATGCGATATGGCCGAGAAATGTAATTTTGATGTTAACTCCCAAACCGCTGCGCAGAAGTAAACCAAACTTCACCCATTAGTGTATTGTATAACAATCTAGTAGTTACATGTGGAAATTTGGTTCTAGGACATTTGATTTGAGCGCAATCCTCAAACTTAGGTCAAAAAAGCCATTTAAGCCTTTTCACAGTGAGATCTATGCGATATGGCCGAGAAATGTAATTTTGATGTTAACTCCCAAACCGCTGCGCAGAAGTCAACAAAACTTCACCCAATAGTGTATTGTATCACATTCTAGTAGTTACATTTTAAAATTTCGTTCAAGGACATTTGGTTTGAGCGCAATTATTAAACGTAGGTCAAAAAAGCCATTTAAGCCTTTTCACAGTGAGATCTATGCGATATGGCCGAGAAATGTAATTTTGATGTTAACTCCCAAACCGCTGCGCAGAAGTCAACCAAACTTCACCCATTAGTGTATTGTATCACAATCTAGTAGTTACATGTGGAAATTTGGTTCTAGGACATTTGATTTGAGCGCAATCCTCAAACTTAGGTCAAAAAAGCCATTTAAGCCTTTTCACAGTGAGATCTATGCGATATGGCCGAGAAATGTAATTTTGATGTTAACTCCCAAACCGCTGCGCAGAAGTCAACCAAACTTCACCCAATAGTGTATTGTATCACATTCTAGTAGTTACATTTGAAAATTTCGTTCTAGGACATTTGGTTTGAGCGCAATTATTAAACTTAGGTCAAAAAAGCCATTTAAGCCTTTTCACAGTGAGATCTATGCGATATGGCCGAGAAATGTAATTTTGATGTTAACTCCCAAACCGCTGCGCAGAAGTAAACCAAACTTCACCCATTAGTGTATTGTATCACAATCTAGTAGTTACATGTGGAAATTTGGTTCTAGGACATTTGATTTTAGCGCAATCCTCAAACTTAGGTCAAAAAAGCCATTTAAGCCTTTTCACAGTGAGATCTATGCGATATGGCCGAGAAATGTAATTTTGATGTTAACTCCCAAACCGCTGCGCAGAAGTCAACCAAACTTCACCCAATAGTGTATTGTATCACAATCTACTAGTTACATTTGAAAATTTTGTTCTAGGAAATTTTGTTTGAGCGCAATCATCAAACTTAATTAAAAAAGTCATTTAAGCCTTTTCACAGTGAGATCTATGCGATATGGCCGAGAAATGTAATTTTGATGTTAACTCCCAAACCGCTGCGCAAAAGTCAACCAAACTTCACCCATTAGTGTATTGTATCACAATCTAGTAGTTACATGTGGAAATTTGGTTCTAGGACATTTGATTTGAGCGCAATCCTCAAACTTAGGTCAAAAAAGCCATTTAAGCCTTTTCACAGTGAGATCTATGCGATATGGCCGAGAAATGTAATTTTGATGTTAACTCCCAAACCGCTGCGCAGAAGTCAACCAAACTTCACCCAATAGTGTATTGTATCACAATCTAGTAGTTACATTTGAAAATTTTGTTCTAGGAAATT
This sequence comes from Corythoichthys intestinalis, assembly GCF_030265065.1. NCBI lineage: Eukaryota > Metazoa > Chordata > Actinopteri > Syngnathiformes > Syngnathidae > Corythoichthys > Corythoichthys intestinalis. Next base: position 63,117,357 of record NC_080399.1, on the reverse strand, counting down.
TTGTTTGAGCGCAATCATCAAACTTAATTAAAAAAGTCATTTAAGCCTTTTCACAGTGAGATCTATGCGATATGGCCGAGAAATGTAATTTTGATGTTAACTCCCAAACCGCTGCGCAGAAGTCAACCAAACTTCACCCATTAGTGTATTTTATCACAATCTAGTAGTTACATGTGGAAATTTGGTTCTAGGACATTTGATTTGAGCGCAATCCTCAAACTTAGGTCAAAAAAGCCATTTAAGCCTTTTCACAGTGAGATCTATGCGATATGGCCGAGAAATGTAATTTTGATGTTAACTCCCAAACCGCTGCGCAGAAGTCAACCAAACTTCACCCAATAGTGTATTGTATCACATTCTAGTAGTTACATTTGAAAATTTCGTTCTAGGACATTTGGTTTGAGCGCAATCCTCAAACTTAGGTCAAAAAAGCCATTTAAGCCTTTTCACAGTGAGATCTATGCGATATGGCCGAGAAATGTAATTTTGATGTTAACTCCCAAACCGCTGCGCAGAAGTCAACCAAACTTCACCCAATAGTGTATTGTATCACAATCTAGTAGTTACATTTGAAAATTTTGTTCTAGGACATTTTGTTTGAACGCAATCATCAAACTTAATTAAAAAAGTCATTTAAGCCTTTTCACAGTGAGATCTATGCGATATGGCCGAGAAATGTAATTTTGATGTTAACTCCCAAACCGCTGCGCAGAAGTCAACCAAACTTCACCCATTAGTGTATTTTATCACAATCTAGTAGTTACATGTGGAAATTTGGTTCTAGGACATTTGATTTGAGCGCAATCCTCAAACTTAGGTCAAAAAAGCCATTTAAGCCTTTTCACAGTGAGATCTATGCGATATGGCCGAGAAATGTAATTTTGATGTTAACTCCCAAACCGCTGCGCAGAAGTCAACCAAACTTCACCCAATAGTGTATTGTATCACAATCTAGTAGTTACATTTGAAAATTTTGTTCTAGGACATTTTGTTTGAACGCAATCCTCAAACTTAATTAAAAAAGTCATTTAAGCCTTTTCACAGTGAGATCTATGCGATATGGCCGAGAAATGTAATTTTGATGTTAACTCCCAAACCGCTGCGCAGAAGTCAACCAAACTTCACCCATTAGTGTATTTTATCACAATCTAGTAGTTACATGTGGAAATTTGGTTCTAGGACATTTGATTTGAGCGCAATCCTCAAACTTAGGTCAAAAAAGCCATTTAAGCCTTTTCACAGTGAGATCTATGCGATATGGCCGAGAAATGTAATTTTGATGTTAACTCCCAAACCGCTGCGCAGAAGTCAACCAAACTTCACCCAATAGTGTATTGTATCACAATCTAGTAGTTACATTTGAAAATTTTGTTCTAGGAAATTTTGTTTGAGCGCAATCATCAAACTTAATTAAAAAAGTCATTTAAGCCTTTTCACAGTGAGATCTATGCGATATGGCCGAGAAATGTAATTTTGATGTTAACTCCCAAACCGCTGCGCAGAAGTCAACCAAACTTCACCCATTAGTGTATTTTATCACAATCTAGTAGTTACATGTGGAAATTTGGTTCTAGGACATTTGATTTGAGCGCAATCCTCAAACTTAGGTCAAAAAAGCCATTTAAGCCTTTTCACAGTGAGATCTATGCGATATGGCCGAGAAATGTAATTTTGATGTTCACTCCCAAACCGCTGCGCAGAAGTCAACCAAACTTCACCCAATAGTGTATTGTATCACAATCTAGTAGTTACATTTGAAAATTTTGTTCTAGGAAATTTTGTTTGAGCGCAATCATCAAACTTAATTAAAAAAGTCATTTAAGCCTTTTCACAGTGAGATCTATGCGATATGGCCGAGAAATGTAATTTTTAAGTTAACTCCCAAACCGCTGCGCAGAAGTCAACCAAACTTCACCCATTAGTGTATTTTATCACAATCTAGTAGTTACATGTGGAAATTTGGTTCTAGGACATTTGATTTGAGCGCAATCCTCAAACTTAGGTCAAAAAAGCCATTTAAGCCTTTTCACAGTGAGATCTATGCGATATGGCCGAGAAATGTAATTTTGATGTTAACTCCCAAACCGCTGCGCAGAAGTCAACCAAACTTCACCCAATAGTGTATTGTATCACATTCTAGTAGTTACATTTGAAAATTTCGTTCTAGGACATTTGGTTTGAGCGCAATCCTCAAACTTAGGTCAAAAAAGCCATTTAAGCCTTTTCACAGTGAGATCTATGCGATATGGCCGAGAAATGTAATTTTGATGTTAACTCCCAAACCGCTGCGCAGAAGTCAACCAAACTTCACCCAATAGTGTATTGTATCACAATCTAGTAGTTACATTTGAAAATTTTGTTCTAGGACATTTTGTTTGAACGCAATCATCAAACTTAATTAAAAAAGTCATTTAAGCCTTTTCACAGTGAGATCTATGCGATATGGCCGAGAAATGTAATTTTGATGTTAACTCCCAAACCGCTGCGCAGAAGTCAACCAAACTTCACCCAATAGTGTATTGTATCACAATCTAGTAGTTACATTTGAAAATTTTGTTCTAGGACATTTTGTTTGAGCGCAATCCTCAAACTTAGGTCAAAAAAGCCATTTAAGCCTTTTCACAGTGAGATCTATGCGATATGGCCGAGAAATGTAATTTTGATGTTAACTCCCAAACCGCTGCGCAGAAGTCAACCAAACTTCACCCAATAGTGTATTGTATCACAATCTAGTAGTTACATTTTAAAATTTCGTTCAAGGACATTTGGTTTGAGCGCAATTATTAAACTTAGGTCAAAAAAGCCATTTAAGCCTTTTCACAGTGAGATCTATGCGATATGGCCGAGAAATGTAATTTTGATGTTAACTCCCAAACCGCTGCGCAGAAGTAAACCAAACTTCACCCATTAGTGTATTGTATCACAATCTAGTAGTTACATGTGGAAATTTGGTTCTAGGACATTTGATTTGAGCGCAATCCTCAAACTTAGGTCAAAAAAGCCATTTAAGCCTTTTCACAGTGAGATCTATGCGATATGGCCGAGAAATGTAATTTTGATGTTAACTCCCAAACCGCTGCGCAGAAGTCAACAAAACTTCACCCAATAGTGTATTGTATCACATTCTAGTAGTTACATTTTAAAATTTCGTTCAAGGACATTTGGTTTGAGCGCAATTATTAAACGTAGGTCAAAAAAGCCATTTAAGCCTTTTCACAGTGAGATCTATGCGATATGGCCGAGAAATGTAATTTTGATGTTAACTCCCAAACCGCTGCGCAGAAGTCAACCAAACTTCACCCATTAGTGTATTGTATCACAATCTAGTAGTTACATGTGGAAATTTGGTTCTAGGACATTTGATTTGAGCGCAATCCTCAAACTTAGGTCAAAAAAGCCATTTAAGCCTTTTCACAGTGAGATCTATGCGATATGGCCGAGAAATGTAATTTTGATGTTAACTCCCAAACCGCTGCGCAGAAGTCAACCAAACTTCACCCAATAGTGTATTGTATCACATTCTAGTAGTTACATTTGAAAATTTCGTTCTAGGACATTTGGTTTGAGCGCAATTATTAAACTTAGGTCAAAAAAGCCATTTAAGCCTTTTCACAGTGAGATCTATGCGATATGGCCGAGAAATGTAATTTTGATGTTAACTCCCAAACCGCTGCGCAGAAGTAAACCAAACTTCACCCATTAGTGTATTGTATCACAATCTAGTAGTTACATGTGGAAATTTGGTTCTAGGACATTTGATTTTAGCGCAATCCTCAAACTTAGGTCAAAAAAGCCATTTAAGCCTTTTCACAGTGAGATCTATGCGATATGGCCGAGAAATGTAATTTTGATGTTAACTCCCAAACCGCTGCGCAGAAGTCAACCAAACTTCACCCAATAGTGTATTGTATCACAATCTACTAGTTACATTTGAAAATTTTGTTCTAGGAAATTTTGTTTGAGCGCAATCATCAAACTTAATTAAAAAAGTCATTTAAGCCTTTTCACAGTGAGATCTATGCGATATGGCCGAGAAATGTAATTTTGATGTTAACTCCCAAACCGCTGCGCAAAAGTCAACCAAACTTCACCCATTAGTGTATTGTATCACAATCTAGTAGTTACATGTGGAAATTTGGTTCTAGGACATTTGATTTGAGCGCAATCCTCAAACTTAGGTCAAAAAAGCCATTTAAGCCTTTTCACAGTGAGATCTATGCGATATGGCCGAGAAATGTAATTTTGATGTTAACTCCCAAACCGCTGCGCAGAAGTCAACCAAACTTCACCCAATAGTGTATTGTATCACAATCTAGTAGTTACATTTGAAAATTTTGTTCTAGGAAATTTTGTTTGAGCGCAATCATCAAACTTAATTAAAAAAGTCATTTAAGCCTTTTCACAGTGAGATCTATGCGATATGGCCGAGAAATGTAATTTTGATGTTAACTCCCAAACCGCTGCGCAGAAGTCAACCAAACTTCACCCATTAGTGTATTTTATCACAATCTAGTAGTTACATTTGAAAATTTCGTTCTAGGACATTTGGTTTGAGCGCAATCCTCAAACTTAGGTCAAAAAAGCCATTTAAGCCTTTTCACAGTGAGATCTATGCGATATGGCCGAGAAATGTAATTTTGATGTTAACTCCCAAACCGCTGCGCAGAAGTCAACCAAACTTCACCCAATAGTGTATTGTATCACAATCTAGTAGTTACATTTGAAAATTTTGTTCTAGGACATTTTGTTTGAACGCAATCATCAAACTTAATTAAAAAAGTCATTTAAGCCTTTTCACAGTGAGATCTATGCGATATGGCCGAGAAATGTAATTTTGATGTTAACTCCCAAACCGCTGCGCAGAAGTCAACCAAACTTCACCCATTAGTGTATTTTATCACAATCTAGTAGTTACATGTGGAAATTTGGTTCTAGGACATTTGATTTGAGCGCAATCCTCAAACTTAGGTCAAAAAAGCCATTTAAGCCTTTTCACAGTGAGATCTATGCGATATGGCCGAGAAATGTAATTTTGATGTTAACTCCCAAACCGCTGCGCAGAAGTCAACCAAACTTCACCCAATAGTGTATTGTATCACAATCTAGTAGTTACATTTGAAAATTTTGTTCTAGGACATTTTGTTTGAACGCAATCATCAAACTTAATTAAAAAAGTCATTTAAGCCTTTTCACAGTGAGATCTATGCGATATGGCCGAGAAATGTAATTTTGATGTTAACTCCCAAACCGCTGCGCAGAAGTCAACCAAACTTCACCCATTAGTGTATTTTATCACAATCTAGTAGTTACATGTGGAAATTTGGTTCTAGGACATTTGATTTGAGCGCAATCCTCAAACTTAGGTCAAAAAAGCCATTTAAGCCTTTTCACAGTGAGATCTATGCGATATGGCCGAGAAATGTAATTTTGATGTTAACTCCCAAACCGCTGCGCAGAAGTCAACCAAACTTCACCCAATAGTGTATTGTATCACAATCTAGTAGTTACATTTGAAAATTTTGTTCTAGGAAATTTTGTTTGAGCGCAATCATCAAACTTAATTAAAAAAGTCATTTAAGCCTTTTCACAGTGAGATCTATGCGATATGGCCGAGAAATGTAATTTTGATGTTAACTCCCAAACCGCTGCGCAGAAGTCAACCAAACTTCACCCATTAGTGTATTTTATCACAATCTAGTAGTTACATGTGGAAATTTGGTTCTAGGACATTTGATTTGAGCGCAATCCTCAAACTTAGGTCAAAAAAGCCATTTAAGCCTTTTCACAGTGAGATCTATGCGATATGGCCGAGAAATGTAATTTTGATGTTCACTCCCAAACCGCTGCGCAGAAGTCAACCAAACTTCACCCAATAGTGTATTGTATCACAATCTAGTAGTTACATTTGAAAATTTTGTTCTAGGAAATTTTGTTTGAGCGCAATCATCAAACTTAATTAAAAAAGTCATTTAAGCCTTTTCACAGTGAGATCTATGCGATATGGCCGAGAAATGTAATTTTTAAGTTAACTCCCAAACCGCTGCGCAGAAGTCAACCAAACTTCACCCATTAGTGTATTTTATCACAATCTAGTAGTTACATGTGGAAATTTGGTTCTAGGACATTTGATTTGAGCGCAATCCTCAAACTTAGGTCAAAAAAGCCATTTAAGCCTTTTCACAGTGAGATCTATGCGATATGGCCGAGAAATGTAATTTTGATGTTAACTCCCAAACCGCTGCGCAGAAGTCAACCAACCTTCACCCAATAGTGTATTGTATCACATTCTAGTAGTTACATTTGAAAATTTCGTTCTAGGACATTTGGTTTGAGCGCAATCCTCAAACTTAGGTCAAAAAAGCCATTTAAGCCTTTTCACAGTGAGATCTATGCGATATGGCCGAGAAATGTAATTTTGATGTTAACTCCCAAACCGCTGCGCAGAAGTCAACCAAACTTTACCCAATAGTGTATTGTATCACAATCTAGTAGTTACATTTGAAAATTTTGTTCTAGGACATTTTGTTTGAGCGCAATCCTCAAACTTAGGTCAAAAAAGCCATTTAAGCCTTTTCACAGTGAGATCTATGCGATATGGCCGAGAAATGTAATTTTGATGTTAACTCCCAAACCGCTGCGCAGAAGTCAACCAAACTTCACCCAATAGTGTATTGTATCACAATCTAGTAGTTACATTTTAAAATTTCGTTCAAGGACATTTGGTTTGAGCGCAATTATTAAACTTAGGTCAAAAAAGCCATTTAAGCCTTTTCACAGTGAGATCTATGCGATATGGCCGAGAAATGTAATTTTGATGTTAACTCCCAAACCGCTGCGCAGAAGTAAACCAAACTTCACCCATTAGTGTATTGTATCACAATCTAGTAGTTACATGTGGAAATTTGGTTCTAGGACATTTGATTTGAGCGCAATCCTCAAACTTAGGTCAAAAAAGCCATTTAAGCCTTTTCACAGTGAGATCTATGCGATATGGCCGAGAAATGTAATTTTGATGTTAACTCCCAAACCGCTGCGCAGAAGTCAACCAAACTTCACCCAATAGTGTATTGTATCACAATCTAGTAGTTACATTTTAAAATTTCGTTCAAGGACATTTGGTTTGAGCGCAATTATTAAACTTAGGTCAAAAAAGCCATTTAAGCCTTTTCACAGTGAGATCTATGCGATATGGCCGAGAAATGTAATTTTGATGTTAACTCCCAAACCGCTGCGCAGAAGTAAACCAAACTTCACCCATTAGTGTATTGTATCACAATCTAGTAGTTACATGTGGAAATTTGGTTCTAGGACATTTGATTTGAGCGCAATCCTCAAACTTAGGTCAAAAAAGCCATTTAAGCCTTTTCACAGTGAGATCTATGCGATATGGCCGAGAAATGTAATTTTGATGTTAACTCCCAAACCGCTGCGCAGAAGTCAACCAAACTTCACCCAATAGTGTATTGTATCACATTCTAGTAGTTACATTTTAAAATTTTCTTTCTAGGACATTTGGTTTGAGCGCAATCCTCAAACTTAGGTCAAAAAAGCCATTTAAGCCTTTTCACAGTGAGATCTATGCGATATGGCCGAGAAATGTAATTTTGATGTTAACTCCCAAACCGCTGCGCAGAAGTCAACCAAACTTCACCCAATAGTGTATTGTATCACAATCTAGTAGTTACATTTAAAAATTTTGTTCTAGGACATTTTGTTTGAACGCAATCATCAAACTTAATTAAAAAAGTCATTTAAGCCTTTTCACAGTGAGATCTATGCGATATGGCCGAGAAATGTAAATTTGATGTTAACTCCCAAACCGCTGCGCAGAAGTCAACCAAACTTCACCCAATAGTGTATTGTATCACAATCTAGTAGTTACATTTGAAAATTTTGTTCTAGGAAATTTTGTTTGAGCGCAATCATCAAACTTAATTAAAAAAGTCATTTAAGCCTTTTCACAGTGAGATCTATGCGATATGGCCGAGAAATGTAATTTTGATGTTAACTCCCAAACCGCTGCGCAGAAGTCAACCAAACTTCACCCATTAGTGTATTTTATCACAATCTAGTAGTTACATGTGGAAATTTGGTTCTAGGACATTTGATTTGAGCGCAATCCTCAAACTTAGGTCAAAAAAGCCATTTAAGCCTTTTCACAGTGAGATCTATGCGATATGGCCGAGAAATGTAATTTTGATGTTAACTCCCAAACCGCTGCGCAGAAGTCAACCAAACTTCACCCATTAGTGTATTGTATCACAATCTAGTAGTTACATGTGGAAATTTGGTTCTAGGACATTTGATTTGAGCGCAATCCTCAAACTTAGGTCAAAAAAGCCATTTAAGCCTTTTCACAGTGAGATCTATGCGATATGGCCGAGAAATGTAATTTTGATGTTAACTCCCAAACCGCTGCGCAGAAGTCAACCAAACTTCACCCAATAGTGTATTGTATCACATTCTAGTAGTTACATTTGAAAATTTCGTTCTAGGACATTTGGTTTGAGCGCAATCCTCAAACTTAGGTCAAAAAAGCCATTTAAGCCTTTTCACAGTGAGATCTATGCGATATGGCCGAGAAATGTAATTTTGATGTTAACTCCCAAACCGCTGCGCAGAAGTCAACCAAACTTCACCCAATAGTGTATTGTATCACAATCTAGTAGTTACATTTGAAAATTTTGTTCTAGGACATTTTGTTTGAACGCAATCATCAAACTTAATTAAAAAAGTCATTTAAGCCTTTTCACAGTGAGATCTATGCGATATGGCCGAGAAATGTAAATTTGATGTTAACTCCCAAACCGCTGCGCAGAAGTCAACCAAACTTCACCCATTAGTGTATTTTATCACAATCTAGTAGTTACATGTGGAAATTTGGTTCTAGGACATTTGATTTGAGCGCAATCCTCAAACTTAGGTCAAAAAAGCCATTTAAGCCTTTTCACAGTGAGATCTATGCGATATGGCCGAGAAATGTAATTTTGATGTTAACTCCCAAACCGCTGCGCAGAAGTCAACCAAACTTCACCCAATAGTGTATTGTATCACAATCTAGTAGTTACATTTGAAAATTTTGTTCTAGGACATTTTGTTTGAACGCAATCATCAAACTTAATTAAAAAAGTCATTTAAGCCTTTTCACAGTGAGATCTATGCGATATGGCCGAGAAATGTAATTTTGATGTTAACTCCCAAACCGCTGCGCAGAAGTCAACCAAACTTCACCCATTAGTGTATTTTATCACAATCTAGTAGTTACATGTGGAAATTTGGTTCTAGGACATTTGATTTGAGCGCAATCCTCAAACTTAGGTCAAAAAAGCCATTTAAGCCTTTTCACAGTGAGATCTATGCGATATGGCCGAGAAATGTAATTTTGATGTTAACTCCCAAACCGCTGCGCAGAAGTCAACCAAACTTCACCCAATAGTGTATTGTATCACAATCTAGTAGTTACATTTGAAAATTTTGTTCTAGGAAATTTTGTTTGAGCGCAATCATCAAACTTAATTAAAAAAGTCATTTAAGCCTTTTCACAGTGAGATCTATGCGATATGGCCGAGAAATGTAATTTTGATGTTAACTCCCAAACCGCTGCGCAGAAGTCAACCAAACTTCACCCATTAGTGTATTTTATCACAATCTAGTAGTTACATGTGGAAATTTGGTTCTAGGACATTTGATTTGAGCGCAATCCTCAAACTTAGGTCAAAAAAGCCATTTAAGCCTTTTCACAGTGAGATCTATGCGATATGGCCGAGAAATGTAATTTTGATGTTCACTCCCAAACCGCTGCGCAGAAGTCAACCAAACTTCACCCAATAGTGTATTGTATCACAATCTAGTAGTTACATTTGAAAATTTTGTTCTAGGAAATTTTGTTTGAGCGCAATCATCAAACTTAATTAAAAAAGTCATTTAAGCCTTTTCACAGTGAGATCTATGCGATATGGCCGAGAAATGTAATTTTTAAGTTAACTCCCAAACCGCTGCGCAGAAGTCAACCAAACTTCACCCATTAGTGTATTTTATCACAATCTAGTAGTTACATGTGGAAATTTGGTTCTAGGACATTTGATTTGAGCGCAATCCTCAAACTTAGGTCAAAAAAGCCATTTAAGCCTTTTCACAGTGAGATCTATGCGATATGGCCGAGAAATGTAATTTTGATGTTAACTCCCAAACCGCTGCGCAGAAGTCAACCAAACTTCACCCAATAGTGTATTGTATCACATTCTAGTAGTTACATTTGAAAATTTCGTTCTAGGACATTTGGTTTGAGCGCAATCCTCAAACTTAGGTCAAAAAAGCCATTTAAGCCTTTTCACAGTGAGATCTATGCGATATGGCCGAGAAATGTAATTTTGATGTTAACTCCCAAACCGCTGCGCAGAAGTCAACCAAACTTCACCCAATAGTGTATTGTATCACAATCTAGTAGTTACATTTGAAAATTTTGTTCTAGGACATTTTGTTTGAACGCAATCATCAAACTTAATTAAAAAAGTCATTTAAGCCTTTTCACAGTGAGATCTATGCGATATGGCCGAGAAATGTAATTTTGATGTTAACTCCCAAACCGCTGCGCAGAAGTCAACCAAACTTCACCCAATAGTGTATTGTATCACAATCTAGTAGTTACATTTGAAAATTTTGTTCTAGGACATTTTGTTTGAGCGCAATCCTCAAACTTAGGTCAAAAAAGCCATTTAAGCCTTTTCACAGTGAGATCTATGCGATATGGCCGAGAAATGTAATTTTGATGTTAACTCCCAAACCGCTGCGCAGAAGTCAACCAAACTTCACCCAATAGTGTATTGTATCACAATCTAGTAGTTACATTTTAAAATTTCGTTCAAGGACATTTGGTTTGAGCGCAATTATTAAACTTAGGTCAAAAAAGCCATTTAAGCCTTTTCACAGTGAGATCTATGCGATATGGCCGAGAAATGTAATTTTGATGTTAACTCCCAAACCGCTGCGCAGAAGTAAACCAAACTTCACCCATTAGTGTATTGTATCACAATCTAGTAGTTACATGTGGAAATTTGGTTCTAGGACATTTGATTTGAGCGCAATCCTCAAACTTAGGTCAAAAAAGCCATTGAAGCCTTTTCACAGTGAGATCTATGCGATATGGCCGAGAAATGTAATTTTGATGTTAACTCCCAAACCGCTGCGCAGAAGTCAACAAAACTTCACCCAATAGTGTATTGTATCACATTCTAGTAGTTACATTTTAAAATTTCGTTCAAGGACATTTGGTTTGAGCGCAATTATTAAACGTAGGTCAAAAAAGCCATTTAAGCCTTTTCACAGTGAGATCTATGCGATATGGCCGAGAAATGTAATTTTGATGTTAACTCCCAAACCGCTGCGCAGAAGTCAACCAAACTTCACCCATTAGTGTATTGTATCACAATCTAGTAGTTACATGTGGAAATTTGGTTCTAGGACATTTGATTTGAGCGCAATCCTCAAACTTAGGTCAAAAAAGCCATTTAAGCCTTTTCACAGTGAGATCTATGCGATATGGCCGAGAAATGTAATTTTGATGTTAACTCCCAAACCGCTGCGCAGAAGTCAACCAAACTTCACCCAATAGTGTATTGTATCACATTCTAGTAGTTACATTTGAAAATTTCGTTCTAGGACATTTGGTTTGAGCGCAATTATTAAACTTAGGTCAAAAAAGCCATTTAAGCCTTTTCACAGTGAGATCTATGCGATATGGCCGAGAAATGTAATTTTGATGTTAACTCCCAAACCGCTGCGCAGAAGTAAACCAAACTTCACCCATTAGTGTATTGTATCACAATCTAGTAGTTACATGTGGAAATTTGGTTCTAGGACATTTGATTTTAGCGCAATCCTCAAACTTAGGTCAAAAAAGCCATTTAAGCCTTTTCACAGTGAGATCTATGCGATATGGCCGAGAAATGTAATTTTGATGTTAACTCCCAAACCGCTGCGCAGAAGTCAACCAAACTTCACCCAATAGTGTATTGTATCACAATCTACTAGTTACATTTGAAAATTTTGTTCTAGGAAATTTTGTTTGAGCGCAATCATCAAACTTAATTAAAAAAGTCATTTAAGCCTTTTCACAGTGAGATCTATGCGATATGGCCGAGAAATGTAATTTTGATGTTAACTCCCAAACCGCTGCGCAAAAGTCAACCAAACTTCACCCATTAGTGTATTGTATCACAATCTAGTAGTTACATGTGGAAATTTGGTTCTAGGACATTTGATTTGAGCGCAATCCTCAAACTTAGGTCAAAAAAGCCATTTAAGCCTTTTCACAGTGAGATCTATGCGATATGGCCGAGAAATGTAATTTTGATGTTAACTCCCAAACCGCTGCGCAGAAGTCAACCAAACTTCACCCAATAGTGTATTGTATCACAATCTAGTAGTTACATTTGAAAATTTTGTTCTAGGAAATTTTGTTTGAGCGCAATCATCAAACTTAATTAAAAAAGTCATTTAAGCCTTTTCACAGTGAGATCTATGCGATATGGCCGAGAAATGTAATTTTGATGTTAACTCCCAAACCGCTGCGCAGAAGTCAACCAAACTTCACCCATTAGTGTATTTTATCACAATCTAGTAGTTACATTTGAAAATTTCGTTCTAGGACATTTGGTTTGAGCGCAATCCTCAAACTTAGGTCAAAAAAGCCATTTAAGCCTTTTCACAGTGAGATCTATGCGATATGGCCGAGAAATGTAATTTTGATGTTAACTCCCAAACCGCTGCGCAGAAGTCAACCAAACTTCACCCAATAGTGTATTGTATCACAATCTAGTAGTTACATTTGAAAATTTTGTTCTAGGACATTTTGTTTGAACGCAATCATCAAACTTAATTAAAAAAGTCATTTAAGCCTTTTCACAGTGAGATCTATGCGATATGGCCGAGAAATGTAATTTTGATGTTAACTCCCAAACCGCTGCGCAGAAGTCAACCAAACTTCACCCATTAGTGTATTTTATCACAATCTAGTAGTTACATGTGGAAATTTGGTTCTAGGACATTTGATTTGAGCGCAATCCTCAAACTTAGGTCAAAAAAGCCATTTAAGCCTTTTCACAGTGAGATCTATGCGATATGGCCGAGAAATGTAATTTTGATGTTAACTCCCAAACCGCTGCGCAGAAGTCAACCAAACTTCACCCAATAGTGTATTGTATCACAATCTAGTAGTTACATTTGAAAATTTTGTTCTAGGACATTTTGTTTGAACGCAATCATCAAACTTAATTAAAAAAGTCATTTAAGCCTTTTCACAGTGAGATCTATGCGATATGGCCGAGAAATGTAATTTTGATGTTAACTCCCAAACCGCTGCGCAGAAGTCAACCAAACTTCACCCATTAGTGTATTTTATCACAATCTAGTAGTTACATGTGGAAATTTGGTTCTAGGACATTTGATTTGAGCGCAATCCTCAAACTTAGGTCAAAAAAGCCATTTAAGCCTTTTCACAGTGAGATCTATGCGATATGGCCGAGAAATGTAATTTTGATGTTAACTCCCAAACCGCTGCGCAGAAGTCAACCAAACTTCACCCAATAGTGTATTGTATCACAATCTAGTAGTTACATTTGAAAATTTTGTTCTAGGAAATTTTGTTTGAGCGCAATCATCAAACTTAATTAAAAAAGTCATTTAAGCCTTTTCACAGTGAGATCTATGCGATATGGCCGAGAAATGTAATTTTGATGTTAACTCCCAAACCGCTGCGCAGAAGTCAACCAAACTTCACCCATTAGTGTATTTTATCACAATCTAGTAGTTACATGTGGAAATTTGGTTCTAGGACATTTGATTTGAGCGCAATCCTCAAACTTAGGTCAAAAAAGCCATTTAAGCCTTTTCACAGTGAGATCTATGCGATATGGCCGAGAAATGTAATTTTGATGTTCACTCCCAAACCGCTGCGCAGAAGTCAACCAAACTTCACCCAATAGTGTATTGTATCACAATCTAGTAGTTACATTTGAAAATTTTGTTCTAGGAAATTTTGTTTGAGCGCAATCATCAAACTTAATTAAAAAAGTCATTTAAGCCTTTTCACAGTGAGATCTATGCGATATGGCCGAGAAATGTAATTTTTAAGTTAACTCCCAAACCGCTGCGCAGAAGTCAACCAAACTTCACCCATTAGTGTATTTTATCACAATCTAGTAGTTACATGTGGAAATTTGGTTCTAGGACATTTGATTTGAGCGCAATCCTCAAACTTAGGTCAAAAAAGCCATTTAAGCCTTTTCACAGTGAGATCTATGCGATATGGCCGAGAAATGTAATTTTGATGTTAACTCCCAAACCGCTGCGCAGAAGTCAACCAAACTTCACCCAATAGTGTATTGTATCACATTCTAGTAGTTACATTTGAAAATTTCGTTCTAGGACATTTGGTTTGAGCGCAATCCTCAAACTTAGGTCAAAAAAGCCATTTAAGCCTTTTCACAGTGAGATCTATGCGATATGGCCGAGAAATGTAATTTTGATGTTAACTCCCAAACCGCTGCGCAGAAGTCAACCAAACTTTACCCAATAGTGTATTGTATCACAATCTAGTAGTTACATTTGAAAATTTTGTTCTAGGACATTTTGTTTGAGCGCAATCCTCAAACTTAGGTCAAAAAAGCCATTTAAGCCTTTTCACAGTGAGATCTATGCGATATGGCCGAGAAATGTAATTTTGATGTTAACTCCCAAACCGCTGCGCAGAAGTCAACCAAACTTCACCCAATAGTGTATTGTATCACAATCTAGTAGTTACATTTTAAAATTTCGTTCAAGGACATTTGGTTTGAGCGCAATTATTAAACTTAGGTCAAAAAAGCCATTTAAGCCTTTTCACAGTGAGATCTATGCGATATGGCCGAGAAATGTAATTTTGATGTTAACTCCCAAACCGCTGCGCAGAAGTAAACCAAACTTCACCCATTAGTGTATTGTATCACAATCTAGTAGTTACATGTGGAAATTTGGTTCTAGGACATTTGATTTGAGCGCAATCCTCAAACTTAGGTCAAAAAAGCCATTTAAGCCTTTTCACAGTGAGATCTATGCGATATGGCCGAGAAATGTAATTTTGATGTTAACTCCCAAACCGCTGCGCAGAAGTCAACCAAACTTCACCCAATAGTGTATTGTATCACAATCTAGTAGTTACATTTTAAAATTTCGTTCAAGGACATTTGGTTTGAGCGCAATTATTAAACTTAGGTCAAAAAAGCCATTTAAGCCTTTTCACAGTGAGATCTATGCGATATGGCCGAGAAATGTAATTTTGATGTTAACTCCCAAACCGCTGCGCAGAAGTAAACCAAACTTCACCCATTAGTGTATTGTATCACAATCTAGTAGTTACATGTGGAAATTTGGTTCTAGGACATTTGATTTGAGCGCAATCCTCAAACTTAGGTCAAAAAAGCCATTTAAGCCTTTTCACAGTGAGATCTATGCGATATGGCCGAGAAATGTAATTTTGATGTTAACTCCCAAACCGCTGCGCAGAAGTCAACCAAACTTCACCCAATAGTGTATTGTATCACATTCTAGTAGTTACATTTTAAAATTTTCTTTCTAGGACATTTGGTTTGAGCGCAATCCTCAAACTTAGGTCAAAAAAGCCATTTAAGACTTTTCACAGTGAGATCTATGCGATATGGCCGAGAAATGTAATTTTGATGTTAACTCCCAAACCGCTGCGCAGAAGTCAACCAAACTTCACCCAATAGTGTATTGTATCACAATCTAGTAGTTACATTTAAAAATTTTGTTCTAGGACATTTTGTTTGAACGCAATCATCAAACTTAATTAAAAAAGTCATTTAAGCCTTTTCACAGTGAGATCTATGCGATATGGCCGAGAAATGTAAATTTGATGTTAACTCCCAAACCGCTGCGCAGAAGTCAACCAAACTTCACCCAATAGTGTATTGTATCACAATCTAGTAGTTACATTTGAAAATTTTGTTCTAGGAAATTTTGTTTGAGCGCAATCATCAAACTTAATTAAAAAAGTCATTTAAGCCTTTTCACAGTGAGATCTATGCGATATGGCCGAGAAATGTAATTTTGATGTTAACTCCCAAACCGCTGCGCAGAAGTCAACCAAACTTCACCCATTAGTGTATTTTATCACAATCTAGTAGTTACATGTGGAAATTTGGTTCTAGGACATTTGATTTGAGCGCAATCCTCAAACTTAGGTCAAAAAAGCCATTTAAGCCTTTTCACAGTGAGATCTATGCGATATGGCCGAGAAATGTAATTTTGATGTTAACTCCCAAACCGCTGCGCAGAAGTCAACCAAACTTCACCCATTAGTGTATTGTATCACAATCTAGTAGTTACATGTGGAAATTTGGTTCTAGGACATTTGATTTGAGCGCAATCCTCAAACTTAGGTCAAAAAAGCCATTTAAGCCTTTTCACAGTGAGATCTATGCGATATGGCCGAGAAATGTAATTTTGATGTTAACTCCCAAACCGCTGCGCAGAAGTCAACCAAACTTCACCCAATAGTGTATTGTATCACATTCTAGTAGTTACATTTGAAAATTTCGTTCTAGGACATTTGGTTTGAGCGCAATCCTCAAACTTAGGTCAAAAAAGCCATTTAAGCCTTTTCACAGTGAGATCTATGCGATATGGCCGAGAAATGTAATTTTGATGTTAACTCCCAAACCGCTGCGCAGAAGTCAACCAAACTTCACCCAATAGTGTATTGTATCACAATCTAGTAGTTACATTTGAAAATTTTGTTCTAGGACATTTTGTTTGAACGCAATCATCAAACTTAATTAAAAAAGTCATTTAAGCCTTTTCACAGTGAGATCTATGCGATATGGCCGAGAAATGTAATTTTGATGTTAACTCCCAAACCGCTGCGCAGAAGTCAACCAAACTTCACCCATTAGTGTATTTTATCACAATCTAGTAGTTACATGTGGAAATTTGGTTCTAGGACATTTGATTTGAGCGCAATCCTCAAACTTAGGTCAAAAAAGCCATTTAAGCCTTTTCACAGTGAGATCTATGCGATATGGCCGAGAAATGTAATTTTGATGTTAACTCCCAAACCGCTGCGCAGAAGTCAACCAAACTTCACCCAATAGTGTATTGTATCACAATCTAGTAGTTACATTTGAAAATTTTGTTCTAGGACATTTTGTTTGAACGCAATCATCAAACTTAATTAAAAAAGTCATTTAAGCCTTTTCACAGTGAGATCTATGCGATATGGCCGAGAAATGTAATTTTGATGTTAACTCCCAAACCGCTGCGCAGAAGTCAACCAAACTTCACCCATTAGTGTATTTTATCACAATCTAGTAGTTACATGTGGAAATTTGGTTCTAGGACATTTGATTTGAGCGCAATCCTCAAACTTAGGTCAAAAAAGCCATTTAAGCCTTTTCACAGTGAGATCTATGCGATATGGCCGAGAAATGTAATTTTGATGTTAACTCCCAAACCGCTGCGCAGAAGTCAACCAAACTTCACCCAATAGTGTATTGTATCACAATCTAGTAGTTACATTTGAAAATTTTGTTCTAGGAAATTTTGTTTGAGCGCAATCATCAAACTTAATTAAAAAAGTCATTTAAGCCTTTTCACAGTGAGATCTATGCGATATGGCCGAGAAATGTAATTTTGATGTTAACTCCCAAACCGCTGCGCAGAAGTCAACCAAACTTCACCCATTAGTGTATTTTATCACAATCTAGTAGTTACATGTGGAAATTTGGTTCTAGGACATTTGATTTGAGCGCAATCCTCAAACTTAGGTCAAAAAAGCCATTTAAGCCTTTTCACAGTGAGATCTATGCGATATGGCCGAGAAATGTAATTTTGATGTTCACTCCCAAACCGCTGCGCAGAAGTCAACCAAACTTCACCCAATAGTGTATTGTATCACAATCTAGTAGTTACATTTGAAAATTTTGTTCTAGGAAATTTTGTTTGAGCGCAATCATCAAACTTAATTAAAAAAGTCATTTAAGCCTTTTCACAGTGAGATCTATGCGATATGGCCGAGAAATGTAATTTTTAAGTTAACTCCCAAACCGCTGCGCAGAAGTCAACCAAACTTCACCCATTAGTGTATTTTATCACAATCTAGTAGTTACATGTGGAAATTTGGTTCTAGGACATTTGATTTGAGCGCAATCCTCAAACTTAGGTCAAAAAAGCCATTTAAGCCTTTTCACAGTGAGATCTATGCGATATGGCCGAGAAATGTAATTTTGATGTTAACTCCCAAACCGCTGCGCAGAAGTCAACCAAACTTCACCCAATAGTGTATTGTATCACATTCTAGTAGTTACATTTGAAAATTTCGTTCTAGGACATTTGGTTTGAGCGCAATCCTCAAACTTAGGTCAAAAAAGCCATTTAAGCCTTTTCACAGTGAGATCTATGCGATATGGCCGAGAAATGTAATTTTGATGTTAACTCCCAAACCGCTGCGCAGAAGTCAACCAAACTTCACCCAATAGTGTATTGTATCACAATCTAGTAGTTACATTTGAAAATTTTGTTCTAGGACATTTTGTTTGAACGCAATCATCAAACTTAATTAAAAAAGTCATTTAAGCCTTTTCACAGTGAGATCTATGCGATATGGCCGAGAAATGTAATTTTGATGTTAACTCCCAAACCGCTGCGCAGAAGTCAACCAAACTTCACCCAATAGTGTATTGTATCACAATCTAGTAGTTACATTTGAAAATTTTGTTCTAGGACATTTTGTTTGAGCGCAATCCTCAAACTTAGGTCAAAAAAGCCATTTAAGCCTTTTCACAGTGAGATCTATGCGATATGGCCGAGAAATGTAATTTTGATGTTAACTCCCAAACCGCTGCGCAGAAGTCAACCAAACTTCACCCAATAGTGTATTGTATCACAATCTAGTAGTTACATTTTAAAATTTCGTTCAAGGACATTTGGTTTGAGCGCAATTATTAAACTTAGGTCAAAAAAGCCATTTAAGCCTTTTCACAGTGAGATCTATGCGATATGGCCGAGAAATGTAATTTTGATGTTAACTCCCAAACCGCTGCGCAGAAGTAAACCAAACTTCACCCATTAGTGTATTGTATCACAATCTAGTAGTTACATGTGGAAATTTGGTTCTAGGACATTTGATTTGAGCGCAATCCTCAAACTTAGGTCAAAAAAGCCATTTAAGCCTTTTCACAGTGAGATCTATGCGATATGGCCGAGAAATGTAATTTTGATGTTAACTCCCAAACCGCTGCGCAGAAGTCAACAAAACTTCACCCAATAGTGTATTGTATCACATTCTAGTAGTTACATTTTAAAATTTCGTTCAAGGACATTTGGTTTGAGCGCAATTATTAAACGTAGGTCAAAAAAGCCATTTAAGCCTTTTCACAGTGAGATCTATGCGATATGGCCGAGAAATGTAATTTTGATGTTAACTCCCAAACCGCTGCGCAGAAGTCAACCAAACTTCACCCATTAGTGTATTGTATCACAATCTAGTAGTTACATGTGGAAATTTGGTTCTAGGACATTTGATTTGAGCGCAATTCTCAAACTTAGGTCAAAAAAGCCATTTAAGCCTTTTCACAGTGAGATCTATGCGATATGGCCGAGAAATGTAATTTTGATGTTAACTCCCAAACCGCTGCGCAGAAGTCAACCAAACTTCACCCAATAGTGTATTGTATCACATTCTAGTAGTTACATTTGAAAATTTCGTTCTAGGACATTTGGTTTGAGCGCAATTATTAAACTTAGGTCAAAAAAGCCATTTAAGCCTTTTCACAGTGAGATCTATGCGATATGGCCGAGAAATGTAATTTTGATGTTAACTCCCAAACCGCTGCGCAGAAGTAAACCAAACTTCACCCATTAGTGTATTGTATCACAATCTAGTAGTTACATGTGGAAATTTGGTTCTAGGACATTTGATTTTAGCGCAATCCTCAAACTTAGGTCAAAAAAGCCATTTAAGCCTTTTCACAGTGAGATCTATGCGATATGGCCGAGAAATGTAATTTTGATGTTAACTCCCAAACCGCTGCGCAGAAGTCAACCAAACTTCACCCAATAGTGTATTGTATCACAATCTACTAGTTACATTTGAAAATTTTGTTCTAGGAAATTTTGTTTGAGCGCAATCATCAAACTTAATTAAAAAAGTCATTTAAGCCTTTTCACAGTGAGATCTATGCGATATGGCCGAGAAATGTAATTTTGATGTTAACTCCCAAACCGCTGCGCAAAAGTCAACCAAACTTCACCCATTAGTGTATTGTATCACAATCTAGTAGTTACATGTGGAAATTTGGTTCTAGGACATTTGATTTGAGCGCAATCCTCAAACTTAGGTCAAAAAAGCCATTTAAGCCTTTTCACAGTGAGATCTATGCGATATGGCCGAGAAATGTAATTTTGATGTTAACTCCCAAACCGCTGCGCAGAAGTCAACCAAACTTCACCCAATAGTGTATTGTATCACAATCTAGTAGTTACATTTGAAAATTTTGTTCTAGGAAATTTTGTTTGAGCGCAATCATCAAACTTAAT
The DNA here is from genome assembly GCF_030265065.1 of Corythoichthys intestinalis. NCBI lineage: Eukaryota > Metazoa > Chordata > Actinopteri > Syngnathiformes > Syngnathidae > Corythoichthys > Corythoichthys intestinalis. The sequence goes on along the minus strand of NC_080399.1, from coordinate 63,096,768 downwards.
TAAAAAAGTCATTTAAGCCTTTTCACAGTGAGATCTATGCGATATGGCCGAGAAATGTAATTTTGATGTTAACTCCCAAACCGCTGCGCAGAAGTCAACCAAACTTCACCCATTAGTGTATTTTATCACAATCTAGTAGTTACATTTGAAAATTTCGTTCTAGGACATTTGGTTTGAGCGCAATCCTCAAACTTAGGTCAAAAAAGCCATTTAAGCCTTTTCACAGTGAGATCTATGCGATATGGCCGAGAAATGTAATTTTGATGTTAACTCCCAAACCGCTGCGCAGAAGTCAACCAAACTTCACCCAATAGTGTATTGTATCACAATCTAGTAGTTACATTTGAAAATTTTGTTCTAGGACATTTTGTTTGAACGCAATCATCAAACTTAATTAAAAAAGTCATTTAAGCCTTTTCACAGTGAGATCTATGCGATATGGCCGAGAAATGTAATTTTGATGTTAACTCCCAAACCGCTGCGCAGAAGTCAACCAAACTTCACCCATTAGTGTATTTTATCACAATCTAGTAGTTACATGTGGAAATTTGGTTCTAGGACATTTGATTTGAGCGCAATCCTCAAACTTAGGTCAAAAAAGCCATTTAAGCCTTTTCACAGTGAGATCTATGCGATATGGCCGAGAAATGTAATTTTGATGTTAACTCCCAAACCGCTGCGCAGAAGTCAACCAAACTTCACCCAATAGTGTATTGTATCACAATCTAGTAGTTACATTTGAAAATTTTGTTCTAGGACATTTTGTTTGAACGCAATCATCAAACTTAATTAAAAAAGTCATTTAAGCCTTTTCACAGTGAGATCTATGCGATATGGCCGAGAAATGTAATTTTGATGTTAACTCCCAAACCGCTGCGCAGAAGTCAACCAAACTTCACCCATTAGTGTATTTTATCACAATCTAGTAGTTACATGTGGAAATTTGGTTCTAGGACATTTGATTTGAGCGCAATCCTCAAACTTAGGTCAAAAAAGCCATTTAAGCCTTTTCACAGTGAGATCTATGCGATATGGCCGAGAAATGTAATTTTGATGTTAACTCCCAAACCGCTGCGCAGAAGTCAACCAAACTTCACCCAATAGTGTATTGTATCACAATCTAGTAGTTACATTTGAAAATTTTGTTCTAGGAAATTTTGTTTGAGCGCAATCATCAAACTTAATTAAAAAAGTCATTTAAGCCTTTTCACAGTGAGATCTATGCGATATGGCCGAGAAATGTAATTTTGATGTTAACTCCCAAACCGCTGCGCAGAAGTCAACCAAACTTCACCCATTAGTGTATTTTATCACAATCTAGTAGTTACATGTGGAAATTTGGTTCTAGGACATTTGATTTGAGCGCAATCCTCAAACTTAGGTCAAAAAAGCCATTTAAGCCTTTTCACAGTGAGATCTATGCGATATGGCCGAGAAATGTAATTTTGATGTTCACTCCCAAACCGCTGCGCAGAAGTCAACCAAACTTCACCCAATAGTGTATTGTATCACAATCTAGTAGTTACATTTGAAAATTTTGTTCTAGGAAATTTTGTTTGAGCGCAATCATCAAACTTAATTAAAAAAGTCATTTAAGCCTTTTCACAGTGAGATCTATGCGATATGGCCGAGAAATGTAATTTTTAAGTTAACTCCCAAACCGCTGCGCAGAAGTCAACCAAACTTCACCCATTAGTGTATTTTATCACAATCTAGTAGTTACATGTGGAAATTTGGTTCTAGGACATTTGATTTGAGCGCAATCCTCAAACTTAGGTCAAAAAAGCCATTTAAGCCTTTTCACAGTGAGATCTATGCGATATGGCCGAGAAATGTAATTTTGATGTTAACTCCCAAACCGCTGCGCAGAAGTCAACCAAACTTCACCCAATAGTGTATTGTATCACATTCTAGTAGTTACATTTGAAAATTTCGTTCTAGGACATTTGGTTTGAGCGCAATCCTCAAACTTAGGTCAAAAAAGCCATTTAAGCCTTTTCACAGTGAGATCTATGCGATATGGCCGAGAAATGTAATTTTGATGTTAACTCCCAAACCGCTGCGCAGAAGTCAACCAAACTTTACCCAATAGTGTATTGTATCACAATCTAGTAGTTACATTTGAAAATTTTGTTCTAGGACATTTTGTTTGAGCGCAATCCTCAAACTTAGGTCAAAAAAGCCATTTAAGCCTTTTCACAGTGAGATCTATGCGATATGGCCGAGAAATGTAATTTTGATGTTAACTCCCAAACCGCTGCGCAGAAGTCAACCAAACTTCACCCAATAGTGTATTGTATCACAATCTAGTAGTTACATTTTAAAATTTCGTTCAAGGACATTTGGTTTGAGCGCAATTATTAAACTTAGGTCAAAAAAGCCATTTAAGCCTTTTCACAGTGAGATCTATGCGATATGGCCGAGAAATGTAATTTTGATGTTAACTCCCAAACCGCTGCGCAGAAGTAAACCAAACTTCACCCATTAGTGTATTGTATCACAATCTAGTAGTTACATGTGGAAATTTGGTTCTAGGACATTTGATTTGAGCGCAATCCTCAAACTTAGGTCAAAAAAGCCATTTAAGCCTTTTCACAGTGAGATCTATGCGATATGGCCGAGAAATGTAATTTTGATGTTAACTCCCAAACCGCTGCGCAGAAGTCAACCAAACTTCACCCAATAGTGTATTGTATCACAATCTAGTAGTTACATTTTAAAATTTCGTTCAAGGACATTTGGTTTGAGCGCAATTATTAAACTTAGGTCAAAAAAGCCATTTAAGCCTTTTCACAGTGAGATCTATGCGATATGGCCGAGAAATGTAATTTTGATGTTAACTCCCAAACCGCTGCGCAGAAGTAAACCAAACTTCACCCATTAGTGTATTGTATCACAATCTAGTAGTTACATGTGGAAATTTGGTTCTAGGACATTTGATTTGAGCGCAATCCTCAAACTTAGGTCAAAAAAGCCATTTAAGCCTTTTCACAGTGAGATCTATGCGATATGGCCGAGAAATGTAATTTTGATGTTAACTCCCAAACCGCTGCGCAGAAGTCAACCAAACTTCACCCAATAGTGTATTGTATCACATTCTAGTAGTTACATTTTAAAATTTTCTTTCTAGGACATTTGGTTTGAGCGCAATCCTCAAACTTAGGTCAAAAAAGCCATTTAAGCCTTTTCACAGTGAGATCTATGCGATATGGCCGAGAAATGTAATTTTGATGTTAACTCCCAAACCGCTGCGCAGAAGTCAACCAAACTTCACCCAATAGTGTATTGTATCACAATCTAGTAGTTACATTTAAAAATTTTGTTCTAGGACATTTTGTTTGAACGCAATCATCAAACTTAATTAAAAAAGTCATTTAAGCCTTTTCACAGTGAGATCTATGCGATATGGCCGAGAAATGTAAATTTGATGTTAACTCCCAAACCGCTGCGCAGAAGTCAACCAAACTTCACCCAATAGTGTATTGTATCACAATCTAGTAGTTACATTTGAAAATTTTGTTCTAGGAAATTTTGTTTGAGCGCAATCATCAAACTTAATTAAAAAAGTCATTTAAGCCTTTTCACAGTGAGATCTATGCGATATGGCCGAGAAATGTAATTTTGATGTTAACTCCCAAACCGCTGCGCAGAAGTCAACCAAACTTCACCCATTAGTGTATTTTATCACAATCTAGTAGTTACATGTGGAAATTTGGTTCTAGGACATTTGATTTGAGCGCAATCCTCAAACTTAGGTCAAAAAAGCCATTTAAGCCTTTTCACAGTGAGATCTATGCGATATGGCCGAGAAATGTAATTTTGATGTTAACTCCCAAACCGCTGCGCAGAAGTCAACCAAACTTCACCCATTAGTGTATTGTATCACAATCTAGTAGTTACATGTGGAAATTTGGTTCTAGGACATTTGATTTGAGCGCAATCCTCAAACTTAGGTCAAAAAAGCCATTTAAGCCTTTTCACAGTGAGATCTATGCGATATGGCCGAGAAATGTAATTTTGATGTTAACTCCCAAACCGCTGCGCAGAAGTCAACCAAACTTCACCCAATAGTGTATTGTATCACATTCTAGTAGTTACATTTGAAAATTTCGTTCTAGGACATTTGGTTTGAGCGCAATCCTCAAACTTAGGTCAAAAAAGCCATTTAAGCCTTTTCACAGTGAGATCTATGCGATATGGCCGAGAAATGTAATTTTGATGTTAACTCCCAAACCGCTGCGCAGAAGTCAACCAAACTTCACCCAATAGTGTATTGTATCACAATCTAGTAGTTACATTTGAAAATTTTGTTCTAGGACATTTTGTTTGAACGCAATCATCAAACTTAATTAAAAAAGTCATTTAAGCCTTTTCACAGTGAGATCTATGCGATATGGCCGAGAAATGTAATTTTGATGTTAACTCCCAAACCGCTGCGCAGAAGTCAACCAAACTTCACCCATTAGTGTATTTTATCACAATCTAGTAGTTACATGTGGAAATTTGGTTCTAGGACATTTGATTTGAGCGCAATCCTCAAACTTAGGTCAAAAAAGCCATTTAAGCCTTTTCACAGTGAGATCTATGCGATATGGCCGAGAAATGTAATTTTGATGTTAACTCCCAAACCGCTGCGCAGAAGTCAACCAAACTTCACCCAATAGTGTATTGTATCACAATCTAGTAGTTACATTTGAAAATTTTGTTCTAGGACATTTTGTTTGAACGCAATCATCAAACTTAATTAAAAAAGTCATTTAAGCCTTTTCACAGTGAGATCTATGCGATATGGCCGAGAAATGTAATTTTGATGTTAACTCCCAAACCGCTGCGCAGAAGTCAACCAAACTTCACCCATTAGTGTATTTTATCACAATCTAGTAGTTACATGTGGAAATTTGGTTCTAGGACATTTGATTTGAGCGCAATCCTCAAACTTAGGTCAAAAAAGCCATTTAAGCCTTTTCACAGTGAGATCTATGCGATATGGCCGAGAAATGTAATTTTGATGTTAACTCCCAAACCGCTGCGCAGAAGTCAACCAAACTTCACCCAATAGTGTATTGTATCACAATCTAGTAGTTACATTTGAAAATTTTGTTCTAGGAAATTTTGTTTGAGCGCAATCATCAAACTTAATTAAAAAAGTCATTTAAGCCTTTTCACAGTGAGATCTATGCGATATGGCCGAGAAATGTAATTTTGATGTTAACTCCCAAACCGCTGCGCAGAAGTCAACCAAACTTCACCCATTAGTGTATTTTATCACAATCTAGTAGTTACATGTGGAAATTTGGTTCTAGGACATTTGATTTGAGCGCAATCCTCAAACTTAGGTCAAAAAAGCCATTTAAGCCTTTTCACAGTGAGATCTATGCGATATGGCCGAGAAATGTAATTTTGATGTTCACTCCCAAACCGCTGCGCAGAAGTCAACCAAACTTCACCCAATAGTGTATTGTATCACAATCTAGTAGTTACATTTGAAAATTTTGTTCTAGGAAATTTTGTTTGAGCGCAATCATCAAACTTAATTAAAAAAGTCATTTAAGCCTTTTCACAGTGAGATCTATGCGATATGGCCGAGAAATGTAATTTTTAAGTTAACTCCCAAACCGCTGCGCAGAAGTCAACCAAACTTCACCCATTAGTGTATTTTATCACAATCTAGTAGTTACATGTGGAAATTTGGTTCTAGGACATTTGATTTGAGCGCAATCCTCAAACTTAGGTCAAAAAAGCCATTTAAGCCTTTTCACAGTGAGATCTATGCGATATGGCCGAGAAATGTAATTTTGATGTTAACTCCCAAACCGCTGCGCAGAAGTCAACCAAACTTCACCCAATAGTGTATTGTATCACATTCTAGTAGTTACATTTGAAAATTTCGTTCTAGGACATTTGGTTTGAGCGCAATCCTCAAACTTAGGTCAAAAAAGCCATTTAAGCCTTTTCACAGTGAGATCTATGCGATATGGCCGAGAAATGTAATTTTGATGTTAACTCCCAAACCGCTGCGCAGAAGTCAACCAAACTTCACCCAATAGTGTATTGTATCACAATCTAGTAGTTACATTTTAAAATTTCGTTCAAGGACATTTGGTTTGAGCGCAATTATTAAACTTAGGTCAAAAAAGCCATTTAAGCCTTTTCACAGTGAGATCTATGCGATATGGCCGAGAAATGTAATTTTGATGTTAACTCCCAAACCGCTGCGCAGAAGTAAACCAAACTTCACCCATTAGTGTATTGTATCACAATCTAGTAGTTACATGTGGAAATTTGGTTCTAGGACATTTGATTTGAGCGCAATCCTCAAACTTAGGTCAAAAAAGCCATTTAAGCCTTTTCACAGTGAGATCTATGCGATATGGCCGAGAAATGTAATTTTGATGTTAACTCCCAAACCGCTGCGCAGAAGTCAACAAAACTTCACCCAATAGTGTATTGTATCACATTCTAGTAGTTACATTTTAAAATTTCGTTCAAGGACATTTGGTTTGAGCGCAATTATTAAACGTAGGTCAAAAAAGCCATTTAAGCCTTTTCACAGTGAGATCTATGCGATATGGCCGAGAAATGTAATTTTGATGTTAACTCCCAAACCGCTGCGCAGAAGTCAACCAAACTTCACCCATTAGTGTATTGTATCACAATCTAGTAGTTACATGTGGAAATTTGGTTCTAGGACATTTGATTTGAGCGCAATCCTCAAACTTAGGTCAAAAAAGCCATTTAAGCCTTTTCACAGTGAGATCTATGCGATATGGCCGAGAAATGTAATTTTGATGTTAACTCCCAAACCGCTGCGCAGAAGTCAACCAAACTTCACCCAATAGTGTATTGTATCACATTCTAGTAGTTACATTTGAAAATTTCGTTCTAGGACATTTGGTTTGAGCGCAATTATTAAACTTAGGTCAAAAAAGCCATTTAAGCCTTTTCACAGTGAGATCTATGCGATATGGCCGAGAAATGTAATTTTGATGTTAACTCCCAAACCGCTGCGCAGAAGTAAACCAAACTTCACCCATTAGTGTATTGTATCACAATCTAGTAGTTACATGTGGAAATTTGGTTCTAGGACATTTGATTTTAGCGCAATCCTCAAACTTAGGTCAAAAAAGCCATTTAAGCCTTTTCACAGTGAGATCTATGCGATATGGCCGAGAAATGTAATTTTGATGTTAACTCCCAAACCGCTGCGCAGAAGTCAACCAAACTTCACCCAATAGTGTATTGTATCACAATCTACTAGTTACATTTGAAAATTTTGTTCTAGGAAATTTTGTTTGAGCGCAATCATCAAACTTAATTAAAAAAGTCATTTAAGCCTTTTCACAGTGAGATCTATGCGATATGGCCGAGAAATGTAATTTTGATGTTAACTCCCAAACCGCTGCGCAAAAGTCAACCAAACTTCACCCATTAGTGTATTGTATCACAATCTAGTAGTTACATGTGGAAATTTGGTTCTAGGACATTTGATTTGAGCGCAATCCTCAAACTTAGGTCAAAAAAGCCATTTAAGCCTTTTCACAGTGAGATCTATGCGATATGGCCGAGAAATGTAATTTTGATGTTAACTCCCAAACCGCTGCGCAGAAGTCAACCAAACTTCACCCAATAGTGTATTGTATCACAATCTAGTAGTTACATTTGAAAATTTTGTTCTAGGAAATTTTGTTTGAGCGCAATCATCAAACTTAATTAAAAAAGTCATTTAAGCCTTTTCACAGTGAGATCTATGCGATATGGCCGAGAAATGTAATTTTGATGTTAACTCCCAAACCGCTGCGCAGAAGTCAACCAAACTTCACCCATTAGTGTATTTTATCACAATCTAGTAGTTACATGTGGAAATTTGGTTCTAGGACATTTGATTTGAGCGCAATCCTCAAACTTAGGTCAAAAAAGCCATTTAAGCCTTTTCACAGTGAGATCTATGCGATATGGCCGAGAAATGTAATTTTGATGTTAACTCCCAAACCGCTGCGCAGAAGTCAACCAAACTTCACCCAATAGTGTATTGTATCACATTCTAGTAGTTACATTTGAAAATTTCGTTCTAGGACATTTGGTTTGAGCGCAATCCTCAAACTTAGGTCAAAAAAGCCATTTAAGCCTTTTCACAGTGAGATCTATGCGATATGGCCGAGAAATGTAATTTTGATGTTAACTCCCAAACCGCTGCGCAGAAGTCAACCAAACTTCACCCAATAGTGTATTGTATCACAATCTAGTAGTTACATTTGAAAATTTTGTTCTAGGACATTTTGTTTGAACGCAATCATCAAACTTAATTAAAAAAGTCATTTAAGCCTTTTCACAGTGAGATCTATGCGATATGGCCGAGAAATGTAATTTTGATGTTAACTCCCAAACCGCTGCGCAGAAGTCAACCAAACTTCACCCATTAGTGTATTTTATCACAATCTAGTAGTTACATGTGGAAATTTGGTTCTAGGACATTTGATTTGAGCGCAATCCTCAAACTTAGGTCAAAAAAGCCATTTAAGCCTTTTCACAGTGAGATCTATGCGATATGGCCGAGAAATGTAATTTTGATGTTAACTCCCAAACCGCTGCGCAGAAGTCAACCAAACTTCACCCAATAGTGTATTGTATCACAATCTAGTAGTTACATTTGAAAATTTTGTTCTAGGACATTTTGTTTGAACGCAATCATCAAACTTAATTAAAAAAGTCATTTAAGCCTTTTCACAGTGAGATCTATGCGATATGGCCGAGAAATGTAATTTTGATGTTAACTCCCAAACCGCTGCGCAGAAGTCAACCAAACTTCACCCATTAGTGTATTTTATCACAATCTAGTAGTTACATGTGGAAATTTGGTTCTAGGACATTTGATTTGAGCGCAATCCTCAAACTTAGGTCAAAAAAGCCATTTAAGCCTTTTCACAGTGAGATCTATGCGATATGGCCGAGAAATGTAATTTTGATGTTAACTCCCAAACCGCTGCGCAGAAGTCAACCAAACTTCACCCAATAGTGTATTGTATCACAATCTAGTAGTTACATTTGAAAATTTTGTTCTAGGAAATTTTGTTTGAGCGCAATCATCAAACTTAATTAAAAAAGTCATTTAAGCCTTTTCACAGTGAGATCTATGCGATATGGCCGAGAAATGTAATTTTGATGTTAACTCCCAAACCGCTGCGCAGAAGTCAACCAAACTTCACCCATTAGTGTATTTTATCACAATCTAGTAGTTACATGTGGAAATTTGGTTCTAGGACATTTGATTTGAGCGCAATCCTCAAACTTAGGTCAAAAAAGCCATTTAAGCCTTTTCACAGTGAGATCTATGCGATATGGCCGAGAAATGTAATTTTGATGTTCACTCCCAAACCGCTGCGCAGAAGTCAACCAAACTTCACCCAATAGTGTATTGTATCACAATCTAGTAGTTACATTTGAAAATTTTGTTCTAGGAAATTTTGTTTGAGCGCAATCATCAAACTTAATTAAAAAAGTCATTTAAGCCTTTTCACAGTGAGATCTATGCGATATGGCCGAGAAATGTAATTTTTAAGTTAACTCCCAAACCGCTGCGCAGAAGTCAACCAAACTTCACCCATTAGTGTATTTTATCACAATCTAGTAGTTACATGTGGAAATTTGGTTCTAGGACATTTGATTTGAGCGCAATCCTCAAACTTAGGTCAAAAAAGCCATTTAAGCCTTTTCACAGTGAGATCTATGCGATATGGCCGAGAAATGTAATTTTGATGTTAACTCCCAAACCGCTGCGCAGAAGTCAACCAAACTTCACCCAATAGTGTATTGTATCACATTCTAGTAGTTACATTTGAAAATTTCGTTCTAGGACATTTGGTTTGAGCGCAATCCTCAAACTTAGGTCAAAAAAGCCATTTAAGCCTTTTCACAGTGAGATCTATGCGATATGGCCGAGAAATGTAATTTTGATGTTAACTCCCAAACCGCTGCGCAGAAGTCAACCAAACTTCACCCAATAGTGTATTGTATCACAATCTAGTAGTTACATTTGAAAATTTTGTTCTAGGACATTTTGTTTGAGCGCAATCCTCAAACTTAGGTCAAAAAAGCCATTTAAGCCTTTTCACAGTGAGATCTATGCGATATGGCCGAGAAATGTAATTTTGATGTTAACTCCCAAACCGCTGCGCAGAAGTCAACCAAACTTCACCCAATAGTGTATTGTATCACAATCTAGTAGTTACATTTTAAAATTTCGTTCAAGGACATTTGGTTTGAGCGCAATTATTAAACTTAGGTCAAAAAAGCCATTTAAGCCTTTTCACAGTGAGATCTATGCGATATGGCCGAGAAATGTAATTTTGATGTTAACTCCCAAACCGCTGCGCAGAAGTAAACCAAACTTCACCCATTAGTGTATTGTATCACAATCTAGTAGTTACATGTGGAAATTTGGTTCTAGGACATTTGATTTGAGCGCAATCCTCAAACTTAGGTCAAAAAAGCCATTTAAGCCTTTTCACAGTGAGATCTATGCGATATGGCCGAGAAATGTAATTTTGATGTTAACTCCCAAACCGCTGCGCAGAAGTCAACCAAACTTCACCCAATAGTGTATTGTATCACAATCTAGTAGTTACATTTTAAAATTTCGTTCAAGGACATTTGGTTTGAGCGCCATTATTAAACTTAGGTCAAAAAAGCCATTTAAGCCTTTTCACAGTGAGATCTATGCGATATGGCCGAGAAATGTAATTTTGATGTTAACTCCCAAACCGCTGCGCAGAAGTAAACCAAACTTCACCCATTAGTGTATTGTATCACAATCTAGTAGTTACATGTGGAAATTTGGTTCTAGGACATTTGATTTGAGCGCAATCCTCAAACTTAGGTCAAAAAAGCCATTTAAGCCTTTTCACAGTGAGATCTATGCGATATGGCCGAGAAATGTAATTTTGATGTTAACTCCCAAACCGCTGCGCAGAAGTCAACCAAACTTCACCCAATAGTGTATTGTATCACATTCTAGTAGTTACATTTTAAAATTTTCTTTCTAGGACATTTGGTTTGAGCGCAATCCTCAAACTTAGGTCAAAAAAGCCATTTAAGCCTTTTCACAGTGAGATCTATGCGATATGGCCGAGAAATGTAATTTTGATGTTAACTCCCAAACCGCTGCGCAGAAGTCAACCAAACTTCACCCAATAGTGTATTGTATCACAATCTAGTAGTTACATTTAAAAATTTTGTTCTAGGACATTTTGTTTGAACGCAATCATCAAACTTAATTAAAAAAGTCATTTAAGCCTTTTCACAGTGAGATCTATGCGATATGGCCGAGAAATGTAAATTTGATGTTAACTCCCAAACCGCTGCGCAGAAGTCAACCAAACTTCACCCAATAGTGTATTGTATCACAATCTAGTAGTTACATTTGAAAATTTTGTTCTAGGAAATTTTGTTTGAGCGCAATCATCAAACTTAATTAAAAAAGTCATTTAAGCCTTTTCACAGTGAGATCTATGCGATATGGCCGAGAAATGTAATTTTGATGTTAACTCCCAAACCGCTGCGCAGAAGTCAACCAAACTTCACCCATTAGTGTATTTTATCACAATCTAGTAGTTACATGTGGAAATTTGGTTCTAGGACATTTGATTTGAGCGCAATCCTCAAACTTAGGTCAAAAAAGCCATTTAAGCCTTTTCACAGTGAGATCTATGCGATATGGCCGAGAAATGTAATTTTGATGTTAACTCCCAAACCGCTGCGCAGAAGTCAACCAAACTTCACCCAATAGTGTATTGTATCACAATCTAGTAGTTACATTTAAAAATTTTGTTCTAGGACATTTTGTTTGAACGCAATCATCAAACTTAATTAAAAAAGTCATTTAAGCCTTTTCACAGTGAGATCTATGCGATATGGCCGAGAAATGTAATTTTGATGTTAACTCCCAAACCGCTGCGCAGAAGTCAACCAAACTTCACCCAATAGTGTATTGTATCACAATCTAGTAGTTACATTTGAAAATTTTGTTCTAGGAAATTTTGTTTGAGCGCAATCATCAAACTTAATTAAAAAAGTCATTTAAGCCTTTTCACAGTGAGATCTATGCGATATGGCCGAGAAATGTAATTTTGATGTTAACTCCCAAACCGCTGCGCAGAAGTCAACCAAACTTCACCCATTAGTGTATTTTATCACAATCTAGTAGTTACATGTGGAAATTTGGTTCTAGGACATTTGATTTGAGCGCAATCCTCAAACTTAGGTCAAAAAAGCCATTTAAGCCTTTTCACAGTGAGATCTATGCGATATGGCCGAGAAATGTAATTTTGATGTTCACTCCCAAACCGCTGCGCAGAAGTCAACCAAACTTCACCCAATAGTGTATTGTATCACAATCTAGTAGTTACATTTGAAAATTTTGTTCTAGGAAATTTTGTTTGAGCGCAATCATCAAACTTAATTAAAAAAGTCATTTAAGCCTTTTCACAGTGAGATCTATGCGATATGGCCGAGAAATGTAATTTTGATGTTAACTCCCAAACCGCTGCGCAGAAGTCAACCAAACTTCACCCATTAGTGTATTTTATCACAATCTAGTAGTTACATGTGGAAATTTGGTTCTAGGACATTTGATTTGAGCGCAATCCTCAAACTTAGGTCAAAAAAGCCATTTAAGCCTTTTCACAGTGAGATCTATGCGATATGGCCGAGAAATGTAATTTTGATGTTAACTCCCAAACCGCTGCGCAGAAGTCAACCAAACTTCACCCAATAGTGTATTGTATCACATTCTAGTAGTTACATTTGAAAATTTCGTTCTAGGACATTTGGTTTGAGCGCAATCCTCAAACTTAGGTCAAAAAAGCCATTTAAGCCTTTTCACAGTGAGATCTATGCGATATGGCCGAGAAATGTAATTTTGATGTTAACTCCCAAACCGCTGCGCAGAAGTCAACCAAACTTCACCCAATAGTGTATTGTATCACAATCTAGTAGTTACATTTGAAAATTTTGTTCTAGGACATTTTGTTTGAACGCAATCATCAAACTTAATTAAAAAAGTCATTTAAGCCTTTTCACAGTGAGATCTATGCGATATGGCCGAGAAATGTAATTTTGATGTTAACTCCCAAACCGCTGCGCAGAAGTCAACCAAACTTCACCCAATAGTGTATTGTATCACAATCTAGTAGTTACATTTGAAAATTTTGTTCTAGGACATTTTGTTTGAGCGCAATCCTCAAACTTAGGTCAAAAAAGCCATTTAAGCCTTTTCACAGTGAGATCTATGCGATATGGCCGAGAAATGTAATTTTGATGTTAACTCCCAAACCGCTGCGCAGAAGTCAACCAAACTTCACCCAATAGTGTATTGTATCACAATCTAGTAGTTACATTTTAAAATTTCGTTCAAGGACATTTGGTTTGAGCGCAATTATTAAACTTAGGTCAAAAAAGCCATTTAAGCCTTTTCACAGTGAGATCTATGCGATATGGCCGAGAAATGTAATTTTGATGTTAACTCCCAAACCGCTGCGCAGAAGTAAACCAAACTTCACCCATTAGTGTATTGTATCACAATCTAGTAGTTACATGTGGAAATTTGGTTCTAGGACATTTGATTTGAGCGCAATCCTCAAACTTAGGTCAAAAAAGCCATTTAAGCCTTTTCACAGTGAGATCTATGCGATATGGCCGAGAAATGTAATTTTGATGTTAACTCCCAAACCGCTGCGCAGAAGTCAACAAAACTTCACCCAATAGTGTATTGTATCACATTCTAGTAGTTACATTTTAAAATTTCGTTCAAGGACATTTGGTTTGAGCGCAATTATTAAACGTAGGTCAAAAAAGCCATTTAAGCCTTTTCACAGTGAGATCTATGCGATATGGCCGAGAAATGTAATTTTGATGTTAACTCCCAAACCGCTGCGCAGAAGTCAACCAAACTTCACCCATTAGTGTATTGTATCACAATCTAGTAGTTACATGTGGAAATTTGGTTCTAGGACATTTGATTTGAGCGCAATCCTCAAACTTAGGTCAAAAAAGCCATTTAAGCCTTTTCACAGTGAGATCTATGCGATATGGCCGAGAAATGTAATTTTGATGTTAACTCCCAAACCGCTGCGCAGAAGTCAACCAAACTTCACCCAATAGTGTATTGTATCACATTCTAGTAGTTACATTTGAAAATTTCGTTCTAGGACATTTGGTTTGAGCGCAATTATTAAACTTAGGTCAAAAAAGCCATTTAAGCCTTTTCACAGTGAGATCTATGCGATATGGCCGAGAAATGTAATTTTGATGTTAACTCCCAAACCGCTGCGCAGAAGTAAACCAAACTTCACCCATTAGTGTATTGTATCACAATCTAGTAGTTACATGTGGAAATTTGGTTCTAGGACATTTGATTTTAGCGCAATCCTCAAACTTAGGTCAAAAAAGCCATTTAAGCCTTTTCACAGTGAGATCTATGCGATATGGCCGAGAAATGTAATTTTGATGTTAACTCCCAAACCGCTGCGCAGAAGTCAACCAAACTTCACCCAATAGTGTATTGTATCACAATCTACTAGTTACATTTGAAAATTTTGTTCTAGGAAATTTTGTTTGAGCGCAATCATCAAACTTAATTAAAAAAGTCATTTAAGCCTTTTCACAGTGAGATCTATGCGATATGGCCGAGAAATGTAATTTTGATGTTAACTCCCAAACCGCTGCGCAAAAGTCAACCAAACTTCACCCATTAGTGTATTGTATCACAATCTAGTAGTTACATGTGGAAATTTGGTTCTAGGACATTTGATTTGAGCGCAATCCTCAAACTTAGGTCAAAAAAGCCATTTAAGCCTTTTCACAGTGAGATCTATGCGATATGGCCGAGAAATGTAATTTTGATGTTAACTCCCAAACCGCTGCGCAGAAGTCAACCAAACTTCACCCAATAGTGTATTGTATCACAATCTAGTAGTTACATTTGAAAATTTTGTTCTAGGAAATTTTGTTTGAGCGCAATCATCAAACTTAATTAAAAAAGTCATTTAAGCCTTTTCACAGTGAGATCTATGCGATATGGCCGAGAAATGTAATTTTGATGTTAACTCCCAAACCGCTGCGCAGAAGTCAACCAAACTTCACCCATTAGTGTATTTTATCACAATCTAGTAGTTACATGTGGAAATTTGGTTCTAGGATATTTGATTTGAGCGCAATCCTCAAACTTAGGTCAAAAAAGCCATTTAAGCCTTTTCACAGTGAGATCTATGCGATATGGCCGAGAAATGTAATTTTGATGTTAACTCCCAAACCGCTGCGCAGAAGTCAACCAAACTTCACCCAATAGTGTATTGTATCACATTCTAGTAGTTACATTTGAAAGTTTCGTTCTAGGACATTTGGTTTGAGCGCAATCCTCAAACTTAGGTCAAAAAAGCCATTTAAGCCTTTTCACAGTGAGATCTATGCGATATGGCCGAGAAATGTAATTTTGATGTTAACTCCCAAACCGCTGCGCAGAAGTCAACCAAACTTCACCCAATAGTGTATTGTATCACAATCTAGTAGTTACATTTGAAAATTTTGTTCTGGGACATTTTGTTTGAACGCAATCATCAAACTTAATTAAAAAAGTCATTTAAGCCTTTTCACAGTGAGATCTATGCGATATGGCCGAGAAATGTAATTTTGATGTTAACTCCCAAACCGCTGCGCAGAAGTCAACCAAACTTCACCCATTAGTGTATTTTATCACAATCTAGTAGTTACATGTGGAAATTTGGTTCTAGGACATTTGATTTGAGCGCAATCCTCAAACTTAGGTCAAAAAAGCCATTTAAGCCTTTTCACAGTGAGATCTATGCGATATGGCCGAGAAATGTAATTTTGATGTTAACTCCCAAACCGCTGCGCAGAAGTCAACCAAACTTCACCCAATAGTGTATTGTATCACAATCTAGTAGTTACATTTGAAAATTTTGTTCTAGGACATTTTGTTTGAACGCAATCATCAAACTTAATTAAAAAAGTCATTTAAGCCTTTTCACAGTGAGATCTATGCGATATGGCCGAGAAATGTAATTTTGATGTTAACTCCCAAACCGCTGCGCAGAAGTCAACCAAACTTCACCCATTAGTGTATTTTATCACAATCTAGTAGTTACATGTGGAAATTTGGTTCTAGGACATTTGATTTGAGCGCAATCCTCAAACTTAGGTCAAAAAAGCCATTTAAGCCTTTTCACAGTGAGATCTATGCGATATGGCCGAGAAATGTAATTTTGATGTTAACTCCCAAACCGCTGCGCAGAAGTCAACCAAACTTCACCCAATAGTGTATTGTATCACAATCTAGTAGTTACATTTGAAAATTTTGTTCTAGGAAATTTTGTTTGAGCGCAATCATCAAACTTAATTAAAAAAGTCATTTAAGCCTTTTCACAGTGAGATCTATGCGATATGGCCGAGAAATGTAATTTTGATGTTAACTCCCAAACCGCTGCGCAGAAGTCAACCAAACTTCACCCATTAGTGTATTTTATCACAATCTAGTAGTTACATGTGGAAATTTGGTTCTAGGACATTTGATTTGAGCGCAATCCTCAAACTTAGGTCAAAAAAGCCATTTAAGCCTTTTCACAGTGAGATCTATGCGATATGGCCGAGAAATGTAATTTTGATGTTCACTCCCAAACCGCTGCGCAGAAGTCAACCAAACTTCACCCAATAGTGTATTGTATCACAATCTAGTAGTTACATTTGAAAATTTTGTTCTAGGAAATTTTGTTTGAGCGCAATCATCAAACTTAATTAAAAAAGTCATTTAAGCCTTTTCACAGTGAGATCTATGCGATATGGCCGAGAAATGTAATTTTTAAGTTAACTCCCAAACCGCTGCGCAGAAGTCAACCAAACTTCACCCATTAGTGTATTTTATCACAATCTAGTAGTTACATGTGGAAATTTGGTTCTAGGACATTTGATTTGAGCGCAATCCTCAAACTTAGGTCAAAAAAGCCATTTAAGCCTTTTCACAGTGAGATCTATGCGATATGGCCGAGAAATGTAATTTTGATGTTAACTCCCAAACCGCTGCGCAGAAGTCAACCAAACTTCACCCAATAGTGTATTGTATCACATTCTAGTAGTTACATTTGAAAATTTCGTTCTAGGACATTTGGTTTGAGCGCAATCCTCAAACTTAGGTCAAAAAAGCCATTTAAGCCTTTTCACAGTGAGATCTATGCGATATGGCCGAGAAATGTAATTTTGATGTTAACTCCCAAACCGCTGCGCAGAAGTCAACCAAACTTCACCCAATAGTGTATTGTATCACAATCTAGTAGTTACATTTGAAAATTTTGTTCTAGGACATTTTGTTTGAGCGCAATCCTCAAACTTAGGTCAAAAAAGCCATTTAAGCCTTTTCACAGTGAGATCTATGCGATATGGCCGAGAAATGTAATTTTGATGTTAACTCCCAAACCGCTGCGCAGAAGTCAACCAAACTTCACCCAATAGTGTATTGTATCACAATCTAGTAGTTACATTTTAAAATTTCGTTCAAGGACATTTGGTTTGAGCGCAATTATTAAACTTAGGTCAAAAAAGCCATTTAAGCCTTTTCACAGTGAGATCTATGCGATATGGCCGAGAAATGTAATTTTGATGTTAACTCCCAAACCGCTGCGCAGAAGTTAACCAAACTTCACCCATTAGTGTATTGTATCACAATCTAGTAGTTACATGTGGAAATTTGGTTCTAGGACATTTGATTTGAGCGCAATCCTCAAACTTAGGTCAAAAAAGCCATTTAAGCCTTTTCACAGTGAGATCTATGCGATATGGCCGAGAAATGTAATTTTGATGTTAACTCCCAAACCGCTGCGCAGAAGTCAACCAAACTTCACCCAATAGTGTATTGTATCACAATCTAGTAGTTACATTTTAAAATTTCGTTCAAGGACATTTGGTTTGAGCGCAATTATTAAACTTAGGTCAAAAAAGCCATTTAAGCCTTTTCACAGTGAGATCTATGCGATATGGCCGAGAAATGTAATTTTGATGTTAACTCCCAAACCGCTGCGCAGAAGTAAACCAAACTTCACCCATTAGTGTATTGTATCACAATCTAGTAGTTACATGTGGAAATTTGGTTCTAGGACATTTGATTTGAGCGCAATCCTCAAACTTAGGTCAAAAAAGCCATTTAAGCCTTTTCACAGTGAGATCTATGCGATATGGCCGAGAAATGTAATTTTGATGTTAACTCCCAAACCGCTGCGCAGAAGTCAACAAAACTTCACCCAATAGTGTATTGTATCACATTCTAGTAGTTACATTTTAAAATTTCGTTCAAGGACATTTGGTTTGAGCGCAATTATTAAACGTAGGTCAAAAAAGCCATTTAAGCCTTTTCACAGTGAGATCTATGCGATATGGCCGAGAAATGTAATTTTGATGTTAACTCCCAAACCGCTGCGCAGAAGTAAACCAAACTTCACCCATTAGTGTATTGTATCACAATCTAGTAGTTACATGTGGAAATTTGGTTCTAGGACATTTGATTTGAGCGCAATCCTCAAACTTAGGTCAAAAAAGCCATTTAAGCCTTTTCACAGTGAGATCTATGCGATATGGCCGAGAAATGTAATTTTGATGTTAACTCCCAAACCGCTGCGCAGAAGTCAACCAAACTTCACCCAATAGTGTATTGTATCACATTCTAGTAGTTACATTTGAAAATTTCGTTCTAGGACATTTGGTTTGAGCGCAATTATTAAACTTAGGTCAAAAAAGCCATTTAAGCCTTTTCACAGTGAGATCTATGCGATATGGCCGAGAAATGTAATTTTGATGTTAACTCCCAAACCGCTGCGCAGAAGTAAACCAAACTTCACCCATTAGTGTATTGTATCACAATCTAGTAGTTACATGTGGAAATTTGGTTCTAGGACATTTGATTTTAGCGCAATCCTCAAACTTAGGTCAAAAAAGCCATTTAAGCCTTTTCACAGTGAGATCTATGCGATATGGCCGAGAAATGTAATTTTGATGTTAACTCCCAAACCGCTGCGCAGAAGTCAACCAAACTTCACCCAATAGTGTATTGTATCACAATCTACTAGTTACATTTGAAAATTTTGTTCTAGGAAATTTTGTTTGAGCGCAATCATCAAACTTAATTAAAAAAGTCATTTAAGCCTTTTCACAGTGAGATCTATGCGATATGGCCGAGAAATGTAATTTTGATGTTAACTCCCAAACCGCTGCGCAAAAGTCAACCAAACTTCACCCATTAGTGTATTGTATCACAATCTAGTAGTTACATGTGGAAATTTGGTTCTAGGACATTTGATTTGAGCGCAATCCTCAAACTTAGGTCAAAAAAGCCATTTAAGCCTTTTCACAGTGAGATCTATGCGATATGGCCGAGAAATGTAATTTTGATGTTAACTCCCAAACCGCTGCGCAGAAGTCAACCAAACTTCACCCAATAGTGTATTGTATCACAATCTAGTAGTTACATTTGAAAATTTTGTTCTAGGAAATTTTGTTTGAGCGCAATCATCAAACTTAATTAAAAAAGTCATTTAAGCCTTTTCACAGTGAGATCTATGCGATATGGCCGAGAAATGTAATTTTGATGTTAACTCCCAAACCGCTGCGCAGAAGTCAACCAAACTTCACCCATTAGTGTATTTTATCACAATCTAGTAGTTACATGTGGAAATTTGGTTCTAGGACATTTGATTTGAGCGCAATCCTCAAACTTAGGTCAAAAAAGCCATTTAAGCCTTTTCACAGTGAGATCTATGCGATATGGCCGAGAAATGTAATTTTGATGTTAACTCCCAAACCGCTGCGCAGAAGTCAACCAAACTTCACCCAATAGTGTATTGTATCACATTCTAGTAGTTACATTTAAAAATTTCGTTCTAGGACATTTGGTTTGAGCGCAATCCTCAAACTTAGGTCAAAAAAGCCATTTAAGCCTTTTCACAGTGAGATCTATGCGATATGGCCGAGAAATGTAATTTTGATGTTAACTCCCAAACCGCTGCGCAGAAGTCAACCAAACTTCACCCAATAGTGTATTGTATCACAATCTAGTAGTTACATTTGAAAATTTTGTTCTAGGACATTTTGTTTGAACGCAATCATCAAACTTAATTAAAAAAGTCATTTAAGCCTTTTCACAGTGAGATCTATGCGATATGGCCGAGAAATGTAATTTTGATGTTAACTCCCAAA
This sequence comes from Corythoichthys intestinalis, assembly GCF_030265065.1. Classification (NCBI taxonomy): domain Eukaryota; kingdom Metazoa; phylum Chordata; class Actinopteri; order Syngnathiformes; family Syngnathidae; genus Corythoichthys; species Corythoichthys intestinalis. Next base: position 63,076,521 of record NC_080399.1, on the reverse strand, counting down.
CCGCTGCGCAGAAGTCAACCAAACTTCACCCATTAGTGTATTTTATCACAATCTAGTAGTTACATGTGGAAATTTGGTTCTAGGACATTTGATTTGAGCGCAATCCTCAAACTTAGGTCAAAAAAGCCATTTAAGCCTTTTCACAGTGAGATCTATGCGATATGGCCGAGAAATGTAATTTTGATGTTAACTCCCAAACCGCTGCGCAGAAGTCAACCAAACTTCACCCAATAGTGTATTGTATCACAATCTAGTAGTTACATTTGAAAATTTTGTTCTAGGACATTTTGTTTGAACGCAATCATCAAACTTAATTAAAAAAGTCATTTAAGCCTTTTCACAGTGAGATCTATGCGATATGGCCGAGAAATGTAATTTTGATGTTAACTCCCAAACCGCTGCGCAGAAGTCAACCAAACTTCACCCATTAGTGTATTTTATCACAATCTAGTAGTTACATGTGGAAATTTGGTTCTAGGACATTTGATTTGAGCGCAATCCTCAAACTTAGGTCAAAAAAGCCATTTAAGCCTTTTCACAGTGAGATCTATGCGATATGGCCGAGAAATGTAATTTTGATGTTAACTCCCAAACCGCTGCGCAGAAGTCAACCAAACTTCACCCAATAGTGTATTGTATCACAATCTAGTAGTTACATTTGAAAATTTTGTTCTAGGAAATTTTGTTTGAGCGCAATCATCAAACTTAATTAAAAAAGTCATTTAAGCCTTTTCACAGTGAGATCTATGCGATATGGCCGAGAAATGTAATTTTGATGTTAACTCCCAAACCGCTGCGCAGAAGTCAACCAAACTTCACCCATTAGTGTATTTTATCACAATCTAGTAGTTACATGTGGAAATTTGGTTCTAGGACATTTGATTTGAGCGCAATCCTCAAACTTAGGTCAAAAAAGCCATTTAAGCCTTTTCACAGTGAGATCTATGCGATATGGCCGAGAAATGTAATTTTGATGTTCACTCCCAAACCGCTGCGCAGAAGTCAACCAAACTTCACCCAATAGTGTATTGTATCACAATCTAGTAGTTACATTTGAAAATTTTGTTCTAGGAAATTTTGTTTGAGCGCAATCATCAAACTTAATTAAAAAAGTCATTTAAGCCTTTTCACAGTGAGATCTATGCGATATGGCCGAGAAATGTAATTTTTAAGTTAACTCCCAAACCGCTGCGCAGAAGTCAACCAAACTTCACCCATTAGTGTATTTTATCACAATCTAGTAGTTACATGTGGAAATTTGGTTCTAGGACATTTGATTTGAGCGCAATCCTCAAACTTAGGTCAAAAAAGCCATTTAAGCCTTTTCACAGTGAGATCTATGCGATATGGCCGAGAAATGTAATTTTGATGTTAACTCCCAAACCGCTGCGCAGAAGTCAACCAAACTTCACCCAATAGTGTATTGTATCACATTCTAGTAGTTACATTTGAAAATTTCGTTCTAGGACATTTGGTTTGAGCGCAATCCTCAAACTTAGGTCAAAAAAGCCATTTAAGCCTTTTCACAGTGAGATCTATGCGATATGGCCGAGAAATGTAATTTTGATGTTAACTCCCAAACCGCTGCGCAGAAGTCAACCAAACTTCACCCAATAGTGTATTGTATCACAATCTAGTAGTTACATTTGAAAATTTTGTTCTAGGACATTTTGTTTGAGCGCAATCCTCAAACTTAGGTCAAAAAAGCCATTTAAGCCTTTTCACAGTGAGATCTATGCGATATGGCCGAGAAATGTAATTTTGATGTTAACTCCCAAACCGCTGCGCAGAAGTCAACCAAACTTCACCCAATAGTGTATTGTATCACAATCTAGTAGTTACATTTTAAAATTTTGTTCAAGGACATTTGGTTTGAGCGCAATTATTAAACTTAGGTCAAAAAAGCCATTTAAGCCTTTTCACAGTGAGATCTATGCGATATGGCCGAGAAATGTAATTTTGATGTTAACTCCCAAACCGCTGCGCAGAAGTAAACCAAACTTCACCCATTAGTGTATTGTATCACAATCTAGTAGTTACATGTGGAAATTTGGTTCTAGGACATTTGATTTGAGCGCAATCCTCAAACTTAGGTCAAAAAAGCCATTTAAGCCTTTTCACAGTGAGATCTATGCGATATGGCCGAGAAATGTAATTTTGATGTTAACTCCCAAACCGCTGCGCAGAAGTCAAACAAACTTCACCCAATAGTGTATTGTATCACATTCTAGTAGTTACATTTTAAAATTTCGTTCAAGGACATTTGGTTTGAGCGCAATTATTAAACTTAGGTCAAAAAAGCCATTTAAGTCTTTTCACAGTGAGATCTATGCGATATGGCCGAGAAATGTAATTTTGATGTTAACTCCCAAACCGCTGCGCAGAAGTAAACCAAACTTCACCCATTAGTGTATTGTATCACAATCTAGTAGTTACATGTGGAAATTTGGTTCTAGGACATTTGATTTGAGCGCAATCCTCAAACTTAGGTCAAAAAAGCCATTTAAGCCTTTTCACAGTGAGATCTATGCGATATGGCCGAGAAATGTAATTTTGATGTTAACTCCCAAACCGCTGCGCAGAAGTCAACCAAACTTCACCCAATAGTGTATTGTATCACATTCTAGTAGTTACATTTGAAAATTTCGTTCTAGGACATTTGGTTTGAGCGCAATTATTAAACTTAGGTCAAAAAAGCCATTTAAGCCTTTTCACAGTGAGATCTATGCGATATGGCCGAGAAATGTAATTTTGATGTTAACTCCCAAACCGCTGCGCAGAAGTAAACCAAACTTCACCCATTAGTGTATTGTATCACAATCTAGTAGTTACATGTGGAAATTTGGTTCTAGGACATTTGATTTTAGCGCAATCCTCAAACTTAGGTCAAAAAAGCCATTTAAGCCTTTTCACAGTGAGATCTATGCGATATGGCCGAGAAATGTAATTTTGATGTTAACTCCCAAACCGCTGCGCAGAAGTCAACCAAACTTCACCCAATAGTGTATTGTATCACAATCTAGTAGTTACATTTGAAAATTTTGTTCTAGGAAATTTTGTTTGAGCGCAATCATCAAACTTAATTAAAAAAGTCATTTAAGCCTTTTCACAGTGAGATCTATGCGATATGGCCGAGAAATGTAATTTTGATGTTAACTCCCAAACCGCTGCGCAAAAGTCAACCAAACTTCACCCATTAGTGTATTGTATCACAATCTAGTAGTTACATGTGGAAATTTGGTTCTAGGACATTTGATTTGAGCGCAATCCTCAAACTTAGGTCAAAAAAGCCATTTAAGCCTTTTCACAGTGAGATCTATGCGATATGGCCGAGAAATGTAATTTTGATGTTAACTCCCAAACCGCTGCGCAGAAGTCAACCAAACTTCACCCAATAGTGTATTGTATCACAATCTAGTAGTTACATTTGAAAATTTTGTTCTAGGAAATTTTGTTTGAGCGCAATCATCAAACTTAATTAAAAAAGTCATTTAAGCCTTTTCACAGTGAGATCTACGCGATATGGCCGAGAAATTTAATTTTGATGTTAACTCCCAATTCGCTGCGCAGAAGTCAACCAAACTTCACCCAATAGTGTATTGTATCACAATCTAGTAGTTACATGTGGATATTTGGTTCTAGGACATTTGATTTGAGCGCAATCCTCAAACTTAGGTCAAAAAAGCCATTTAAGCCTTTTCACAGTGAGATCTATGCGATATGGCCGAGAAATGTAATTTTGATGTTAACTCCCAAACCGCTGCGCAGAAGTCAACCAAACTTCACCCAATAGTGTATTGTATCACAATCTAGTAGTTACATTTGAAAATTTTGTTCTAGGAAATTTTGTTTGAGCGCAATCATTAAACTTAATTAAAAAAGTCATTTAAGCCTTTTCACAGTGAGATCTATGCGATATGGCCGAGAAATGTAATTTTGATGTTAACTCCCAAACCGCTGCGCAAAAGTCAACCAAACTTCACCCATTAGTGTATTGTATCACAATCTAGTAGTTACATGTGGAAATTTGGTTCTAGGACATTTGATTTGAGCGCAATCCTCAAACTTAGGTCAAAAAAGCCATTTAAGCCTTTTCACAGTGAGATCTATGCGATATGGCCGAGAAATGTAATTTTGATGTTAACTCCCAAACCGCTGCGCAGAAGTCAACCAAACTTAACCCAATAGTGTATTGTATCACAATCTAGTAGTTACATGTGGAAATTTGGTTCTAGGACATTTGATTTGAGCGCAATCATCAAACTTAATTAAAAAAGTCATTTAAGCCTTTTCACAGTGAGATCTACGCGATATGGCCGAGAAATTTAATTTTGATGTTAACTCCCAATTCGCTGCGCAGAAGTCAACCAAACTTCACCCAATAGTGTATTGTATCACAATCTAGTAGTTACATGTGGAAATTTGGTTCTAGGACATTTGATTTGAGCGCAATCCTCAAACTTAGGTCAAAAAAGCCATTTAAGCCTTTTCACAGTGAGATCTATGCGATATGGCCGAGAAATGTAATTTTGATGTTAACTCCCAAACCGCTGCGCAGAAGTCAACCAAACTTCACCCAATAGTGTATTGTATCACAATCTAGTAGTTACATTTGAAAATTTTGTTCTAGGACATTTTGTTTGAGCGCAATCCTCAAACTTAGGTCAAAAAAGCCATTTAAGCCTTTTCACAGTGAGATCTATGCGATATGGCCGAGAAATGTAATTTTGATGTTAACTCCCAAACCGCTGCGCAGAAGTCAACCAAACTTCACCCAATAGTGTATTGTATCACAATCTAGTAGTTACATTTTAAAATTTCGTTCAAGGACATTTGGTTTGAGCGCAATTATTAAACTTAGGTCAAAAAAGCCATTTAAGCCTTTTCACAGTGAGATCTATGCGATATGGCCGAGAAATGTAATTTTGATGTTAACTCCCAAACCGCTGCGCAGAAGTAAACCAAACTTCACCCATTAGTGTATTGTATCACAATCTAGTAGTTACATGTGGAAATTTGGTTCTAGGACATTTGATTTGAGCGCAATCCTCAAACTTAGATCAAAAAAGCCATTTAAGCCTTTTCACAGTGAGATATATGCGATATGGCCGAGAAATGTAATTTTGATGTTAACTCCCAAACCGCTGCGCAGAAGTCAACCAAACTTCACCCAATAGTGTATTGTATCACATTCTAGTAGTTAAATTTGAAAATTTCGTTCTAGGACATTTGGTTTGAGCGCAATTATTAAACTTAGGTCAAAAAAGCCATTTAAGCCTTTTCACAGTGAGATCTATGCGATATGGCCGAGAAATGTAATTTTGATGTTAACTCCCAAACCGCTGCGCAGAAGTCAACCAAACTTCACCCAATAGTGTATTGTATCACAATCTAGTAGTTACATTTGAAAATTTTGTTCTAGGACATTTTGTTTGAACGCAATCATCAAACTTAATTAAAAAAGTCATTAAAGCCTTTTCACAGTGAGATCTATGCGATATGGCCGAGAAATGTAATTTTGATGTTAACTCCCAAACCGCTGCGCAGAAGTCAACCAAACTTCACCCAATAGTGTATTGTATCACAATCTAGTAGTTACATTTGAAAATTTTGTTCTAGGAAATTTTGTTTGAGCGCAATCATCAAACTTAATTAAAAAAGTCATTTAAGCCTTTTCACAGTGAGATCTATGCGATATGGCCGAGAAATGTAATTTTGATGTTAACTCCCAAACCGCTGCGCAGAAGTCAACCAAACTTCACCCATTAGTGTATTGTATCACAATCTAGTAGTTACATGTGGAAATTTGGTTCTAGGACATATGATTTGAGCGCAATCCTCAAACTTAGGTCAAAAAAGCCATTTAAGCCTTTTCACAGTGAGATCTATGCGATATGGCCGAGAAATGTAATTTTGATGTTAACTCCCAAACCGCTGCGCAGAAGTCAACCAAAATTCACCCAATAGTGTATTGTATCACAATCTAGTAGTTACATTTAAAAATTTTGTTCTAGGACATTTTGTTTGAACGCAATCATCAAACTTAATTGAAAAAGTCATTTAAGCCTTTTCACAGTGAGATCTATGCGATATGGCCGAGAAATGTAATTTTGATGTTAACTCCCAAACCGCTGTGCAGAAGTCAACCAAACTTCACCCAATAGTGTATTGTATCACAATCTAGTAGTTACATTTGAAAATTTTGTTCTAGGAAATTTTGTTTGAGCGCAATCATCAAACTTAATTAAAAAAGTCATTTAAGCCTTTTCACAGTGAGATCTATGCGATATGGCCGAGAAATTTAATTTTGATGTTAACTCCCAAACCGCTGCGCAGAAGTCAACCAAACTTCACCCATTAGTGTATTTTATCACAGTCTAGTAGTTACATGTGGAAATTTGGTTCTAGGACATTTGATTTGAGCGCAATCCTCAAACTTAGGTCAAAAAAGCCATTTAAGCCTTTTCACAGTGAGATCTATGCGATATGGCCGAGAAATGTAATTTTGATGTTCACTCCCAAACCGCTGCGCAGAAGTCAACCAAACTTCACCCAATAGTGTATTGTATCACAATCTAGTAGTTACATTTGAAAATTTTGTTCCAGGAAATTTTGTTTGAGCGCAATCATCAAACTTAATTAAAAAAGTCATTTAAGCCTTTTCACAGTGAGATCTATGCGATATGGCCGAGAAATGTAATTTTGATGTTAACTCCCAAACCGCTGCGCAGAAGTCAACCAAACTTCACCCATTAGTGTATTTTATCACAATCTAGTAGTTACATGTGGAAATTTGGTTCTAGGACATTTGATTTGAGCGCAATCCTCAAACTTAGGTCAAAAAAGCCATTTAAGCCTTTTCACAGTGAGATCTATGCGATATGGCCGAGAAATGTAATTTTGATGTTAACTCCCAAACCGCTGCGCAGAAGTCAACCAAACTTCACCCAATAGTGTATTGTATCACATTCTAGTAGTTACATTTGAAAATTTCGTTCTAGGACATTTGGTTTGAGCGCAATCCTCAAACTTAGGTCAAAAAAGCCATTTAAGCCTTTTCACAGTGAGATCTATGCGATATGGCCGAGAAATGTAATTTTGATGTTAACTCCCAAACCGCTGCGCAGAAGTCAACCAAACTTCACCCAATAGTGTATTGTATCACAATCTAGTAGTTACATTTGAAAATTTTGTTCTAGGAAATTTTGTTTGAGCGCAATCATCAAACTTAATTAAAAAAGTCATTTAAGCCTTTTCACAGTGAGATCTATGCGATATGGCCGAGAAATGTAATTTTGATGTTAACTCCCAAACCGCTGCGCAGAAGTCAACCAAACTTCACCCATTAGTGTATTGTATCACAATCTAGTAGTTACATTTGGAAATTTGGTTCTAGGAAATTTTGTTTGAGCGCAATCATCAAACTTAATTAAAAAAGTCATTTAAGCCTTTTCACAGTGAGATCTATGCGATATGGCCGAGAAATGTAATTTTGATGTTAACTCCCAAACCGCTGCGCAGAAGTCAACCAAACTTCACCCAGTAGTGTATTGTATCACATTCTAGTAGTTACATTTGAAAATTTCGTTCTAGGACATTTGGTTTGAGCGCAATCCTCAAACTTAGGTCAAAAAAGCCATTTAAGCCTTTTCACAGTGAGATCTATGCGATATGGCCGAGAAATGTAATTTTGATGTTAACTCTCAAACCGCTGCGCAGAAGTCAACCAAACTTCACCCAATAGTGTATTGTATCACAATCTAGTAGTTACATTTGAAATTTTTGTTCTAGGACATTTTGTTTGAACGCAATCATCAAACTTAATTAAAAAAGTCATTTAAGCCTTTTCACAGTGAGATCTATGCGATATGGCCGAGAAATGTAATTTTGATGTTAACTCCCAAACCGCTGCGCAGAAGTCAACCAAACTTCACCCAATAGTGTATTGTATCACAATCTAGTAGTTACATTTGAAAATTTTGTTCTAGAAAATTTTGTTTGAGCGCAATCATCAAACTTAATTAAAAAAGTCATTTAAGCCTTTTCACAGTGAGATCTATGCGATATGGCCGAGAAATGTAATTTTGATGTTAACTCCCAAACCGCTGCGCAGAAGTCAACCAAACTTCACCCATTAGTGTATTTTATCACAATCTAGTAGTTACATGTGGAAATTTGGTTCTAGGACATTTGATTTGAGCGCAATCCTCAAACTTAGGTCAAAAAAGCCATTTAAGCCTTTTCACAGTGAGATCTATGCGATATGGCCGAGAAATGTAATTTTGATGTTAACTCCCAAACCGCTGCGCAGAAGTCAACCAAACTTCACCCAATAGTGTATTGTATCACAATCTAGTAGTTACATTTAAAAATTTTGTTCTAGGACATTTTGTTTGAACGCAATCATCAAACTTAATTAAAAAAGTCATTTAAGCCTTTTCACAGTGAGATCTATGCGATATGGCCGAGAAATGTAATTTTGATGTTAACTCCCAAACCGCTGCGCAGAAGTCAACCAAACTTCACCCATTAGTGTATTGTATCACAATCTAGTAGTTACATGTGGAAATTTGGTTATAGGACATTTGATTTGAGCGCAATCCTCAAACTTAGGTCAAAAAAGCCATTTAAGCCTTTTCACAGTGAGATCTATGCGATATGGCCGAGAAATGTAATTTTGATGTTAACTCCCAAACCGCTGCGCAGAAGTCAACCAAACTTCACCCAATAGTGTATTGTATCACAATCTAGTAGTTACATTTGAAAATTTTGTTCTAGGAAATTTTGTTTGAGCGCAATCATCAAACTTAATTAAAAAAGTCATTTAAGCCTTTTCACAGTGAGATCTATGCGATATGGCCGAGAAATGTAATTTTGATGTTAACTCCCAAACCGCTGCGCAGAAGTCAACCAAACTTCACCCATTAGTGTATTGTATCACAATCTAGTAGTTACATGTGGAAATTTGGTTCTAGGACATTTGATTTGAGCGCAATCCTCAAACTTAGGTCAAAAAAGCCATTTAAGCCTTTTCACAGTGAGATCTATGCGATATGGCCGAGAAATGTAATTTTGATGTTCACTCCCAAACCGCTGCGCAGAAGTCAACCAAACTTCACCCAATAGTGTATTGTATCACAATCTAGTAGTTACATTTGAAAATTTTGTTCCAGGAAATTTTGTTTGAGCGCAATCATCAAACTTAATTAAAAAAGTCATTTAAGCCTTTTCACAGTGAGATCTATGCGATATGGCCGAGAAATGTAATTTTGATGTTAACTCCCAAACCGCTGCGCAGAAGTCAACCAAACTTCACCCATTAGTGTATTTTATCACAATCTAGTAGTTACATGTGGAAATTTGGTTCTAGGACATTTGATTTGAGCGCAATCCTCAAACTTAGGTCAAAAAAGCCATTTAAGCCTTTTCACAGTGAGATCTATGCGATATGGCCGAGAAATGTAATTTTGATGTTAACTCCCAAACCGCTGCGCAGAAGTCAACCAAACTTCACCCATTAGTGTATTTTATCACAATCTAGTAGTTACATGTGGAAATTTGGTTCTAGGACATTTGATTTGAGCGCAATCCTCAAACTTAGGTCAAAAAAGCCATTTAAGCCTTTTCACAGTGAGATCTATGCGATATGGCCGAGAAATGTAATTTTGATGTTAACTCCCAAACCGCTGCGCAGAAGTCAACCAAACTTCACCCAATAGTGTATTGTATCACAATCTAGTAGTTACATTTAAAAATTTTGTTCTAGGACATTTTGTTTGAACGCAATCATCAAACTTAATTAAAAAAGTCATTTAAGCCTTTTCACAGTGAGATCTATGCGATATGGCCGAGAAATGTAATTTTGATGTTAACTCCCAAACCGCTGCGCAGAAGTCAACCAAACTTCACCCATTAGTGTATTGTATCACAATCTAGTAGTTACATGTGGAAATTTGGTTATAGGACATTTGATTTGAGCGCAATCCTCAAAATTAGGTCAAAAAAGCCATTTAAGCCTTTTCACAGTGAGATCTATGCGATATGGCCGAGAAATGTAATTTTGATGTTAACTCCCAAACCGCTGCGCAGAAGTCAACCAAACTTCACCCAATAGTGTATTGTATCACAATCTAGTAGTTACATTTGAAAATTTTGTTCTAGGACATTTTGTTTGAGCGCAATCCTCAAACTTAGGTCAAAAAAGCCATTTAAGCCTTTTCACAGTGAGATCTATGCGATATGGCCGAGAAATGTAATTTTGATGTTAACTCCCAAACCGCTGCGCAGAAGTCAACCAAACTTCACCCAATAGTGTATTGTATCACAATCTAGTAGTTACATTTGAAAATTTTGTTCTAGGAAATTTTGTTTGAGCGCAATCATCAAACTTAATTAAAAAAGTCATTTAAGCCTTTTCACAGTGAGATCTATGCGATATGGCCGAGAAATGTAATTTTGATGTTAACTCCCAAACCGCTGCGCAGAAGTCAACCAAACTTCACCCATTAGTGTATTTTATCACAATCTAGTAGTTACATGTGGAAATTTGGTTCTAGGACATTTGATTTGAGCGCAATCCTCAAACTTAGGTCAAAAAAGCCATTTAAGCCTTTTCACAGTGAGATCTATGCGATATGGCCGAGAAATGTAATTTTGATGTTAACTCCCAAACCGCTGCGCAGAAGTCAACCAAACTTCACCCAATAGTGTATTGTATCACATTCTAGTAGTTACATTTGAAAATTTCGTTCTAGGACATTTGGTTTGAGCGCAATCCTCAAACTTAGGTCAAAAAAGCCATTTAAGCCTTTTCACAGTGAGATCTATGCGATATGGCCGAGAAATGTAATTTTGATGTTAACTCCCAAACCGCTGCGCAGAAGTCAACCAAACTTCACCCAATAGTGTATTGTATCACAATCTAGTAGTTACATTTGAAAATTTTGTTCTAGGACATTTTGTTTGAACGCAATCATCAAACTTAATTAAAAAAGTCATTTAAGCCTTTTCACAGTGAGATCTATGCGATATGGCCGAGAAATGTAATTTTGATGTCAACTCCCAAACCGCTGCGCAGAAGTCAACCAAACTTCACCCAATAGTGTATTGTATCACAATCTAGTAGTTACATTTGAAAATTTTGTTCTAGGACATTTTGTTTGAACGCAATCATCAAACTTAATTAAAAAAGTCATTTAAGCCTTTTCACAGTGAGATCTATGCGATATGGCCGAGAAATGTAATTTTGATGTTAACTCCCAAACCGCTGCGCAGAAGTCAACCAAACTTCACCCAATAGTGTATTGTATCACAATCTAGTAGTTACATTTGAAAATTTTGTTCTAGGACATTTTGTTTGAGCGCAATCCTCAAACTTAGGTCAAAAAAGCCATTTAAGCCTTTTCACAGTGAGATCTATGCGATATGGCCGAGAAATGTAATTTTGATGTTAACTCCCAAACCGCTGCGCAGAAGTCAACCAAACTTCACCCAATAGTGTATTGTATCACATTCTAGTAGTTACATTTGAAAATTTCGTTCTAGGACATTTGGTTTGAGCGCAATCCTCAAACTTAGGTCAAAAAAGCCATTTAAGCCTTTTCACAGTGAGATCTATGCGATATGGCCGAGAAATGTAATTTTGATGTTAACTCCCAAACCGCTGCGCAGAAGTCAACCAAACTTCACCCAATAGTGTATTGTATCACAATCTAGTAGTTACATTTGAAAATTTTGTTCTAGGACATTTTGTTTGAACGCAATCATCAAACTTAATTAAAAAAGTCATTTAAGCCTTTTCACAGTGAGATCTATGCGATATGGCCGAGAAATGTAATTTTGATGTTAACTCCCAAACCGCTGCGCAGAAGTCAACCAAACTTCACCCAATAGTGTATTGTATCACAATCTAGTAGTTACATTTGAAAATTTTGTTCTAGGACATTTTGTTTGAACGCAATCATCAAACTTAATTAAAAAAGTCATTTAAGCCTTTTCACAGTGAGATCTATGCGATATGGCCGAGAAATGTAATTTTGATGTTAACTCCCAAACCGCTGCGCAGAAGTCAACCAAACTTCACCCAATAGTGTATTGTATCACAATCTAGTAGTTACATTTGAAAATTTTGTTCTAGGACATTTTGTTTGAGCGCAATCCTCAAACTTAGGTCAAAAAAGCCATTTAAGCCTTTTCACAGTGAGATCTATGCGATATGGCCGAGAAATGTAATTTTGATGTTAACTCCCAAACCGCTGCGCAGAAGTCAACCAAACTTCACCCAATAGTGTATTGTATCACAATCTAGTAGTTACATTTGAAAATTTTGTTCTAGGAAATTTTGTTTGAGCGCAATCATCAAACTTAATTAAAAAAGTCATTTAAGCCTTTTCACAGTGAGATCTATGCGATATGGCCGAGAAATGTAATTTTGATGTTAACTCCCAAACCGCTGCGCAGAAGTCAACCAAACTTCACCCATTAGTGTATTGTATCACAATCTAGTAGTTACATGTGGAAATTTGGTTATAGGACATTTGATTTGAGCGCAATCCTCAAACTTAGGTCAAAAAAGCCATTTAAGCCTTTTCACAGTGAGATCTATGCGATATGGCCGAGAAATGTAATTTTGATGTTAACTCCCAAACCGCTGCGCAGAAGTCAACCAAACTTCACCCAATAGTGTATTGTATCACAATCTAGTAGTTACATTTGAAAATTTTGTTCTAGGAAATTTTGTTTGAGCGCAATCATCAAACTTAATTAAAAAAGTCATTTAAGCCTTTTCACAGTGAGATCTATGCGATATGGCCGAGAAATGTAATTTTGATGTTAACTCCCAAACCGCTGCGCAGAAGTCAACCAAACTTCACCCAATAGTGTATTGTATCACAATCTAGTAGTTACATTTGAAAATTTTGTTCTAGAAAATTTTGTTTGAGCGCAATCATCAAACTTAATTAAAAAAGTCATTTAAGCCTTTTCACAGTGAGATCTATGCGATATGGCCGAGAAATGTAATTTAAGCCTTTTCACAGTGAGATCTATGCGATATGGCCGAGAAATGTAATTTTGATGTTAACTCCCAAACCGCTGCGCAGAAGTCAACCAAACTTCACCCATTAGTGTATTTTATCACAATCTAGTAGTTACATTTGAAAATTTTGTTCTAGGACATTTTGTTTGAGCGCAATCCTCAAACTTAGGTCAAAAAAGCCATTTAAGCCTTTTCACAGTGAGATCTATGCGATATGGCCGAGAAATGTAATTTTGATGTTAACTCCCAAACCGCTGCGCAGAAGTCAACCAAACTTCACCCAATAGTGTATTGTATCACAATCTAGTAGTTACATTTGAAAATTTTGTTCTAGGAAATTTTGTTTGAGCGCAATCATCAAACTTAATTAAAAAAGTCATTTAAGCCTTTTCACAGTGAGATCTATGCGATATGGCCGAGAAATGTAATTTTGATGTTAACTCCCAAACCGCTGCGCAGAAGTCAACCAAACTTCACCCATTAGTGTATTTTATCACAATCTAGTAGTTACATGTGGAAATTTGGTTCTAGGACATTTGATTTGAGCGCAATCCTCAAACTTAGGTCAAAAAAGCCATTTAAGCCTTTTCACAGTGAGATCTATGCGATATGGCCGAGAAATGTAATTTTGATGTTCACTCCCAAACCGCTGCGCAGAAGTCAACCAAACTTCACCCAATAGTGTATTGTATCAGATTCTAGTAGTTACATTTGAAAATTTCGTTCTAGGACATTTGGTTTGAGCGCAATCCTCAAACTTAGGTCAAAAAAGCCATTTAAGCCTTTTCACAGTGAGATCTATGCGATATGGCCGAGAAATGTAATTTTGATGTTAACTCCCAAACCGCTGCGCAGAAGTCAACCAAACTTCACCCAATAGTGTATTGTATCACAATCTAGTAGTTACATTTGAAAATTTTGTTTTAGGAAATTTTGTTTGAGCGCAATCATCAAACTTAATTAAAAAAGTCATTTAAGCCTTTTCACAGTGAGATCTATGCGATATGGCCGAGAAATGTAATTTTGATGTTAACTCCCAAACCGCTGCGCAGAAGTCAACCAAACTTCACCCATTAGTGTATTTTATCACAATCTAGTAGTTACATTTGAAAATTTTGTTCTAGGACATTTTGTTTGAGCGCAATCCTCAAACTTAGGTCAAAAAAGCCATTTAAGCCTTTTCACAGTGAGATCTATGCGATATGGCCGAGAAATGTAATTTTGATGTTAACTCCCAAACCGCTGCGCAGAAGTCAACCAAACTTCACCCATTAGTGTATTGTATCACAATCTAGTAGTTACATGTGGAAATTTGGTTATAGGACATTTGATTTGAGCGCAATCCTCAAACTTAGGTCAAAAAAGCCATTTAAGCCTTTTCACAGTGAGATCTATGCGATATGGCCGAGAAATGTAATTTTGATGTTAACTCCCAAACCGCTGCGCAGAAGTCAACCAAACTTCACCCAATAGTGTATTGTATCACAATCTAGTAGTTACATTTGAAAATTTTGTTCTAGGAAATTTTGTTTGAGCGCAATCATCAAACTTAATTAAAAAAGTCATTTAAGCCTTTTCACAGTGAGATCTATGCGATATGGCCGAGAAATGTAATTTTGATGTTCACTCCCAAACCGCTGCGCAGAAGTCAACCAAACTTCACCCAATAGTGTATTGTATCACATTCTAGTAGTTACATTTGAAAATTTCGTTCTAGGACATTTGGTTTGAGCGCAATCCTCAAACTTAGGTCAAAAAAGCCATTTAAGCCTTTTCACAGTGAGATCTATGCGATATGGCCGAGAAATGTAATTTTGATGTTAACTCCCAAACCGCTGCGCAGAAGTCAACCAAACTTCACCCAATAGTGTATTGTATCACAATCTAGTAGTTACATTTGAAAATTTTGTTCTAGGACATTTTGTTTGAACGCAATCATCAAACTTAATTAAAAAAGTCATTTAAGCCTTTTCACAGTGAGATCTATGCGATATGGCCGAGAAATGTAATTTTGATGTTAACTCCCAAACCGCTGCGCAGAAGTCAACCAAACTTCACCCAATAGTGTATTGTATCACAATCTAGTAGTTACATTTGAAAATTTTGTTCTAGGACATTTTGTTTGAACGCAATCATCAAACTTAATTAAAAAAGTCATTTAAGCCTTTTCACAGTGAGATCTATGCGATATGGCCGAGAAATGTAATTTTGATGTTAACTCCCAAACCGCTGCGCAGAAGTCAACCAAACTTCACCCAATAGTGTATTGTATCACAATCTAGTAGTTACATTTGAAAATTTTGTTCTAGGACATTTTGTTTGAGCGCAATCCTCAAACTTAGGTCAAAAAAGCCATTTAAGCCTTTTCACAGTGAGATCTATGCGATATGGCCGAGAAATGTAATTTTGATGTTAACTCCCAAACCGCTGCGCAGAAGTCAACCAAACTTCACCCAATAGTGTATTGTATCACAATCTAGTAGTTACATTTGAAAATTTTGTTCTAGGAAATTTTGTTTGAGCGCAATCATCAAACTTAATTAAAAAAGTCATTTAAGCCTTTTCACAGTGAGATCTATGCGATATGGCCGAGAAATGTAATTTTGATGTTAACTCCCAAACCGCTGCGCAGAAGTCAACCAAACTTCACCCATTAGTGTATTGTATCACAATCTAGTAGTTACATGTGGAAATTTGGTTATAGGACATTTGATTTGAGCGCAATCCTCAAACTTAGGTCAAAAAAGCCATTTAAGCCTTTTCACAGTGAGATCTATGCGATATGGCCGAGAAATGTAATTTTGATGTTAACTCCCAAACCGCTGCGCAGAAGTCAACCAAACTTCACCCAATAGTGTATTGTATCACAATCTAGTAGTTACATTTGAAAATTTTGTTCTAGGAAATTTTGTTTGAGCGCAATCATCAAACTTAATTAAAAAAGTCATTTAAGCCTTTTCACAGTGAGATCTATGCGATATGGCCGAGAAATGTAATTTTGATGTTAACTCCCAAACCGCTGCGCAGAAGTCAACCAAACTTCACCCAATAGTGTATTGTATCACAATCTAGTAGTTACATTTGAAAATTTTGTTCTAGAAAATTTTGTTTGAGCGCAATCATCAAACTTAATTAAAAAAGTCATTTAAGCCTTTTCACAGTGAGATCTATGCGATATGGCCGAGAAATGTAATTTAAGCCTTTTCACAGTGAGATCTATGCGATATGGCCGAGAAATGTAATTTTGATGTTAACTCCCAAACCGCTGCGCAGAAGTCAACCAAACTTCACCCATTAGTGTATTTTATCACAATCTAGTAGTTACATTTGAAAATTTTGTTCTAGGACATTTTGTTTGAGCGCAATCCTCAAACTTAGGTCAAAAAAGCCATTTAAGCCTTTTCACAGTGAGATCTATGCGATATGGCCGAGAAATGTAATTTTGATGTTAACTCCCAAACCGCTGCGCAGAAGTCAACCAAACTTCACCCAATAGTGTATTGTATCACAATCTAGTAGTTACATTTGAAAATTTTGTTCTAGGAAATTTTGTTTGAGCGCAATCATCAAACTTAATTAAAAAAGTCATTTAAGCCTTTTCACAGTGAGATCTATGCGATATGGCCGAGAAATGTAATTTTGATGTTAACTCCCAAACCGCTGCGCAGAAGTCAACCAAACTTCACCCATTAGTGTATTTTATCACAATCTAGTAGTTACATGTGGAAATTTGGTTCTAGGACATTTGATTTGAGCGCAATCCTCAAACTTAGGTCAAAAAAGCCATTTAAGCCTTTTCACAGTGAGATCTATGCGATATGGCCGAGAAATGTAATTTTGATGTTCACTCCCAAACCGCTGCGCAGAAGTCAACCAAACTTCACCCAATAGTGTATTGTATCAGATTCTAGTAGTTACATTTGAAAATTTCGTTCTAGGACATTTGGTTTGAGCGCAATCCTCAAACTTAGGTCAAAAAAGCCATTTAAGCCTTTTCACAGTGAGATCTATGCGATATGGCCGAGAAATGTAATTTTGATGTTAACTCCCAAACCGCTGCGCAGAAGTCAACCAAACTTCACCCAATAGTGTATTGTATCACAATCTAGTAGTTACATTTGAAAATTTTGTTTTAGGAAATTTTGTTTGAGCGCAATCATCAAACTTAATTAAAAAAGTCATTTAAGCCTTTTCACAGTGAGATCTATGCGATATGGCCGAGAAATGTAATTTTGATGTTAACTCCCAAACCGCTGCGCAGAAGTCAACCAAACTTCACCCATTAGTGTATTTTATCACAATCTAGTAGTTACATTTGAAAATTTTGTTCTAGGACATTTTGTTTGAGCGCAATCCTCAAACTTAGGTCAAAAAAGCCATTTAAGCCTTTTCACAGTGAGATCTATGCGATATGGCCGAGAAATGTAATTTTGATGTTAACTCCCAAACCGCTGCGCAGAAGTCAACCAAACTTCACCCATTAGTGTATTGTATCACAATCTAGTAGTTACATGTGGAAATTTGGTTATAGGACATTTGATTTGAGCGCAATCCTCAAACTTAGGTCAAAAAAGCCATTTAAGCCTTTTCACAGTGAGATCTATGCGATATGGCCGAGAAATGTAATTTTGATGTTAACTCCCAAACCGCTGCGCAGAAGTCAACCAAACTTCACCCAATAGTGTATTGTATCACAATCTAGTAGTTACATTTGAAAATTTTGTTCTAGGAAATTTTGTTTGAGCGCAATCATCAAACTTAATTAAAAAAGTCATTTAAGCCTTTTCACAGTGAGATCTATGCGATATGGCCGAGAAATGTAATTTTGATGTTCACTCCCAAACCGCTGCGCAGAAGTCAACCAAACTTCACCCAATAGTGTATTGTATCACATTCTAGTAGTTACATTTGAAAATTTCGTTCTAGGACATTTGTTTTGAGCGCAATCCTCAAACTTAGGTCAAAAAAGCCATTTAAGCCTTTTCACAGTGAGATCTATGCGATATGGCCGAGAAATGTAATTTTGATGTTAACTCCCAAACCGCTGCGCAGAAGTCAACCAAACTTCACCCATTAGTGTATTGTATCACAATCTAGTAGTTACATGTGGAAATTTGGTTATAGGACATTTGATTTGAGCGCAATCCTCAAACTTAGGTCAAAAAAGCCATTTAAGCCTTTTCACAGTGAGATCTATGCGATATGGCCGAGAAATGTAATTTTGATGTTAACTCCCAAACCGCTGCGCAGAAGTCAACCAAACTTCACCCAATAGTGTATTGTATCACAATCTAGTAGTTACATTTGAAAATTTTGTTCTAGGAAATTTTGTTTGAGCGCAATCATCAAACTTAATTAAAAAAGTCATTTAAGCCTTTTCACAGTGAGATCTATGCGATATGGCCGAGAAATGTAATTTTGATGTTAACTCCCAAACCGCTGCGCAGAAGTCAACCAAACTTCACCCATTAGTGTATTTTATCACAATCTAGTAGTTACATTTGAAAATTTTGTTCTAGGACATTTTGTTTGAGCGCAATCCTCAAACTTAGGTCAAAAAAGCCATTTAAGCCTTTTCACAGTGAGATCTATGCGATATGGCCGAGAAATGTAATTTTGATGTTAACTCCCAAACCGCTGCGCAGAAGTCAACCAAACTTCACCCAATAGTGTATTGTATCACAATCTAGTAGTTACATTTGAAAATTTTGTTCTAGGAAATTTTGTTTGAGCGCAATCATCAAACTTAATTAAAAAAGTCATTTAAGCCTTTTCACAGTGAGATCTATGCGATATGGCCGAGAAATGTAATTTTGATGTTAACTCCCAAACCGCTGCGCAGAAGTCAACCAAACTTCACCCATTAGTGTATTTTATCACAATCTAGTAGTTACATGTGGAAATTTGGTTCTAGGACATTTGATTTGAGCGCAATCCTCAAACTTACGTCAAAAAAGCCATTTAAGCCTTTTCACAGTGAGATCTATGCGATATGGCCGAGAAATGTAATTTTGATGTTCACTCCCAAACCGCTGCGCAGAAGTCAACCAAACTTCACCCAATAGTGTATTGTATCAGATTCTAGTAGTTACATTTGAAAATTTCGTTCTAGGACATTTGGTTTGAGCGCAATCCTCAAACTTAGGTCAAAAAAGCCATTTAAGCCTTTTCACAGTGAGATCTATGCGATATGGCCGAGAAATGTAATTTTGATGTTAACTCCCAAACCGCTGCGCAGAAGTCAACCAAACTTCACCCAATAGTGTATTGTATCACAATCTAGTAGTTACATTTGAAAATTTTGTTTTAGGAAATTTTGTTTGAGCGCAATCATCAAACTTAATTAAAAAAGTCATTTAAGCCTTTTCACAGTGAGATCTATGCGATATGGCCGAGAAATGTAATTTTGATGTTAACTCCCAAACCGCTGCGCAGAAGTCAACCAAACTTCACCCATTAGTGTATTTTATCACAATCTAGTAGTTACATTTGAAAATTTTGTTCTAGGACATTTTGTTTGAGCGCAATCCTCAAACTTAGGTCAAAAAAGCCATTTAAGCCTTTTCACAGTGAGATCTATGCGATATGGCCGAGAAATGTAATTTTGATGTTAACTCCCAAACCGCTGCGCAGAAGTCAACCAAACTTCACCCATTAGTGTATTGTATCACAATCTAGTAGTTACATGTGGAAATTTGGTTATAGGACATTTGATTTGAGCGCAATCCTCAAACTTAGGTCAAAAAAGCCATTTAAGCCTTTTCACAGTGAGATCTATGCGATATGGCCGAGAAATGTAATTTTGATGTTAACTCCCAAACCGCTGCGCAGAAGTCAACCAAACTTCACCCAATAGTGTATTGTATCACAATCTAGTAGTTACATTTGAAAATTTTGTTCTAGGAAATTTTGTTTGAGCGCAATCATCAAACTTAATTAAAAAAGTCATTTAAGCCTTTTCACAGTGAGATCTATGCGATATGGCCGAGAAATGTAATTTTGATGTTCACTCCCAAACCGCTGCGCAGAAGTCAACCAAACTTCACCCAATAGTGTATTGTATCACATTCTAGTAGTTACATTTGAAAATTTCGTTCTAGGACATTTGGTTTGAGCGCAATCCTCAAACTTAGGTCAAAAAAGCCATTTAAGCCTTTTCACAGTGAGATCTATGCGATATGGCCGAGAAATGTAATTTTGATGTTAACTCCCAAACCGCTGCGCAGAAGTCAACCAAACTTCACCCAATAGTGTATTGTATCACAATCTAGTAGTTACATTTGAAAATTTTGTTCTAGGAAATTTTGTTTGAGCGCAATCATCAAACTTAATTAAAAAAGTCATTTAAGCCTTTTCACAGTGAGATCTATGCGATATGGCCGAGAAATGTAATTTTGATGTTAACTCCCAAACCGCTGCGCAGAAGTCAACCAAACTTCACCCATTAGTGTATTTTATCACAATCTAGTAGTTACATGTGGAAATTTGGTTCTAGGACATTTGATTTGAGCGCAATCCTCAAACTTAGGTCAAAAAAGCCATTTAAGCCTTTTCACAGTGAGATCTATGCGATATGGCCGAGAAATGTAATTTTGATGTTAACTCCCAAACCGCTGCGCAGAAGTCAACCAAACTTCACCCAATAGTGTATTGTATCACATTCTAGTAGTTACATTTTAAAATTTCGTTCTAGGACATTTGGTTTGAGCGCAATCCTCAAACTTAGGTCAAAAAAGCCATTTAAGCCTTTTCACAGTGAGATCTATGCGATATGGCCGAGAAATGTAATTTTGATGTTAACTCCCAAACCGCTGCGCAGAAGTCAACCAAACTTCACCCAATAGTGTATTGTATCACAATCTAGTAGTTACATTTGAAAATTTTGTTCTAGGACATTTTGTTTGAACGCAATCATCAAACTTAATTAAAAAAGTCATTTAAGCCTTTTCACAGTGAGATCTATGCGATATGGCCGAGAAATGTAAATTTGATGTTAACTCCCAAACCGCTGCGCAGAAGTCAACCAAACTTCACCCAATAGTGTATTGTATCACAATCTAGTAGTTACATTTGAAAATTTTGTTCTAGGACATTTTGTTTGAGCGCAATCCTCAAACTTAGGTCAAAAAAGCCATTTAAGCCTTTTCACAGTGAGATCTATGCGATATGGCCGAGAAATGTAATTTTGATGTTAACTCCCAAACCGCTGCGCAGAAGTCAACCAAACTTCACCCATTAGTGTATTTTATCACAATCTAGTAGTTACATGTGGAAATTTGGTTCTAGGACATTTGATTTGAGCGCAATCCTCAAACTTAGGTCAAAAAAGCCATTTAAGCCTTTTCACAGTGAGATCTATGCGATATGGCCGAGAAATGTAATTTTGATGTTAACTCCCAAACCGCTGCGCAGAAGTCAACCAAACTTCACCCAATAGTGTATTGTATCACAATCTAGTAGTTACATTTGAAAATTTTGTTCTAGGAAATTTTGTTTGAGCGCAATCATCAAACTTAATTAAAAAAGTCATTTAAGCCTTTTCACAGTGAGATCTATGCGATATGGCCGAGAAATGTAATTTTGATGTTAACTCCCAAACCGCTGCGCAGAAGTCAACCAAACTTCACCCATTAGTGTATTTTATCACAATCTAGTAGTTACATGTGGAAATTTGGTTCTAGGACATTTGATTTGAGCGCAATCCTCAAACTTAGGTCAAAAAAGCCATTTAAGCCTTTTCACAGTGAGATCTATGCGATATGGCCGAGAAATGTAATTTTGATGTTAACTCCCAAACCGCTGCGCAGAAGTCAACCAAACTTCACCCAATAGTGTATTGTATCACATTCTAGTAGTTACATTTGAAAATTTCGTTCTAGGACATTTGGTTTGAGCGCAATCCTCAAACTTAGGTCAAAAAAGCCATTTAAGCCTTTTCACAGTGAGATCTATGCGATATGGCCGAGAAATGTAATTTTGATGTTAACTCCCAAACCGCTGCGCAGAAGTCAACCAAACTTCACCCAATAGTGTATTGTATCACAATCTAGTAGTTACATTTGAAAATTTTGTTCTAGGACATTTTGTTTGAACGCAATCATCAAACTTAATTAAAAAAGTCATTTAAGCCTTTTCACAGTGAGATCTATGCGATATGGCCGAGAAATGTAATTTTGATGTTAACTCCCAAACCGCTGCGCAGAAGTCAACCAAACTTCACCCAATAGTGTATTGTATCACAATCTAGTAGTTACATTTGAAAATTTTGTTCTAGGACATTTTGTTTGAGCGCAATCCTCAAACTTAGGTCAAAAAAGCCATTTAAGCCTTTTCACAGTGAGATCTATGCGATATGGCCGAGAAATGTAATTTTGATGTTAACTCCCAAACCGCTGCGCAGAAGTCAACCAAACTTCACCCAATAGTGTATTGTATCACAATCTAGTAGTTACATTTGAAAATTTTGTTCTAGGAAATTTTGTTTGAGCGCAATCATCAAACTTAATTAAAAAAGTCATTTAAGCCTTTTCACAGTGAGATCTATGCGATATGGCCGAGAAATGTAATTTTGATGTTAACTCCCAAACCGCTGCGCAGAAGTCAACCAAACTTCACCCATTAGTGTATTTTATCACAATCTAGTAGTTACATGTGGAAATTTGGTTCTAGGACATTTGATTTGAGCGCAATCCTCAAACTTAGGTCAAAAAAGCCATTTAAGCCTTTTCACAGTGAGATCTATGCGATATGGCCGAGAAATGTAATTTTGATGTTAACTCCCAAACCGCTGCGCAGAAGTCAACCAAACTTCACCCAATAGTGTATTGTATCACAATCTAGTAGTTACATTTGAAAATTTTGTTCTAGGACATTTTGTTTGAGCGCAATCCTCAAACTTAGGTCAAAAAAGCCATTTAAGCCTTTTCACAGTGAGATCTATGCGATATGGCCGAGAAATGTAATTTTGATGTTAACTCCCAAACCGCTGCGCAGAAGTCAACCAAACTTCACCCAATAGTGTATTGTATCACAATCTAGTAGTTACATTTGAAAATTTTGTTCTAGGAAATTTTGTTTGAGCGCAATCATCAAACTTAATTAAAAAAGTCATTTAAGCCTTTTCACAGTGAGATCTATGCGATATGGCCGAGAAATGTAATTTTGATGTTAACTCCCAAACCGCTGCGCAGAAGTCAACCAAACTTCACCCATTAGTGTATTTTATCACAATCTAGTAGTTACATGTGGAAATTTGGTTCTAGGACATTTGATTTGAGCGCAATCCTCAAACTTAGGTCAAAAAAGCCATTTAAGCCTTTTCACAGTGAGATCTATGCGATATGGCCGAGAAATGTAATTTTGATGTTAACTCCCAAACCGCTGCGCAGAAGTCAACCAAACTTCACCCAATAGTGTATTGTATCACATTCTAGTAGTTACATTTGAAAATTTCGTTCTAGGACATTTGGTTTGAGCGCAATCCTCAAACTTAGGTCAAAAAAGCCATTTAAGCCTTTTCACAGTGAGATCTATGCGATATGGCCGAGAAATGTAATTTTGATGTTAACTCCCAAACCGCTGCGCAGAAGTCAACCAAACTTCACCCAATAGTGTATTGTATCACAATCTAGTAGTTACATTTGAAAATTTTGTTCTAGGACATTTTGTTTGAACGCAATCATCAAACTTAATTAAAAAAGTCATTTAAGCCTTTTCACAGTGAGATCTATGCGATATGGCCGAGAAATGTAATTTTGATGTTAACTCCCAAACCGCTGCGCAGAAGTCAACCAAACTTCACCCAATAGTGTATTGTATCACAATCTAGTAGTTACATTTGAAAATTTTGTTCTAGGACATTTTGTTTGAACGCAATCATCAAACTTAATTAAAAAAGTCATTTAAGCCTTTTCACAGTGAGATCTATGCGATATGGCCGAGAAATGTAATTTTGATGTTAACTCCCAAACCGCTGCGCAGAAGTCAACCAAACTTCACCCAATAGTGTATTGTATCACAATCTAGTAGTTACATTTGTAAATTTTGTTCTAGGACATTTTGTTTGAGCGCAATCCTCAAACTTAGGTCAAAAAAGCCATTTAAGCCTTTTCACAGTGAGATCTATGCGATATGGCCGAGAAATGTAATTTTGATGTTAACTCCCAAACCGCTGCGCAGAAGTCAACCAAACTTCACCCAATAGTGTATTGTATCACAATCTAGTAGTTACATTTGAAAATTTTGTTCTAGGAAATTTTGTTTGAGCGCAATCATCAAACTTAATTAAAAAAGTCATTTAAGCCTTTTCACAGTGAGATCTATGCGATATGGCCGAGAAATGTAATTTTGATGTTAACTCCCAAACCGCTGCGCAGAAGTCAACCAAACTTCACCCATTAGTGTATTGTATCATAATCTAGTAATTACATGTGGAAATTTGGTTCTAGGACATTTGATTTGAGCGCAATCCTCAAACTTAGGTCAAAAAAGCCATTTAAGCCTTTTCACAGTGAGATCTATGCGATATGGCCGAGAAATGTAATTTTGATGTTAACTCCCAAACCGCTGCGCAGAAGTCAACCAAACTTCACCCAATAGTGTATTGTATCACAATCTAGTAGTTACATTTAAAAATTTTGTTCTAGGACATTTTGTTTGAACGCAATCATCAAACTTAATTAAAAAAGTCATTTAAGCCTTTTCACAGTGAGATCTATGCGATATGGCCGAGAAATGTAATTTTGATGTTAACTCCCAAACCGCTGCGCAGAAGTCAACCAAACTTCACCCATTAGTGTATTGTATCACAATCTAGTAGTTACATGTGGAAATTTGGTTCTAGGACATTTGATTTGAGCGCAATCCTCAAACTTAGGTCAAAAAAGCCATTTAAGCCTTTTCACAGTGAGATCTATGCGATATGGCCGAGAAATGTAATTTTGATGTTAACTCCCAAACCGCTGCGCAGAAGTCAACCAAACTTCACCCAATAGTGTATTGTATCACAATCTAGTAGTTACATTTGAAAATTTTGTTCTAGGACATTTTGTTTGAGCGCAATCCTCAAACTTAGGTCAAAAAAGCCATTTAAGCCTTTTCACAGTGAGATCTATGCGATATGGCCGAGAAATGTAATTTTGATGTTAACTCCCAAACCGCTGCGCAGAAGTCAACCAAACTTCACCCAATAGTGTATTGTATCACAATCTAGTAGTTACATTTGAAAATTTTGTTCTAGGAAATTTTGTTTGAGCGCAATCATCAAACTTAATTAAAAAAGTCATTTAAGCCTTTTCACAGTGAGATCTATGCGATATGGCCGAGAAATGTAATTTTGATGTTAACTCCCAAACCGCTGCGCAGAAGTCAACCAAACTTCACCCATTAGTGTATTTTATCACAATCTAGTAGTTACATGTGGAAATTTGGTTCTAGGACATTTGATTTGAGCGCAATCCTCAAACTTAGGTCAAAAAAGCCATTTAAGCCTTTTCACAGTGAGATCTATGCGATATGGCCGAGAAATGTAATTTTGATGTTAACTCCCAAACCGCTGCGCAGAAGTCAACCAAACTTCACCCAATAGTGTATTGTATCACATTCTAGTAGTTACATTTGAAAATTTCGTTCTAGGACATTTGGTTTGAGCGCAATCATCAAACTTAGGTCAAAAAAGCCATTTAAGCCTTTTCACAGTGAGATCTATGCGATATGGCCGAGAAATGTAATTTTGATGTTAACTCCCAAACCGCTGCGCAGAAGTCAACCAAACTTCACCCAATAGTGTATTGTATCACAATCTAGTAGTTACATTTGAAAATTTTGTTCTAGGAAATTTTGTTTGAGCGCAATCATCAAACTTAATTAAAAAAGTCATTTAAGCCTTTTCACAGTGAGATCTATGCGATATGGCCGAGAAATGTAATTTTGATGTTAACTCCCAAACCGCTGCGCAGAAGTCAACCAAACTTCACCCATTAGTGTATTGTATCATAATCTAGTAATTACATGTGGAAATTTGGTTCTAGGACATTTGATTTGAGCGCAATCCTCAAACTTAGGTCAAAAAAGCCATTTAAGCCTTTTCACAGTGAGATCTATGCGATATGGCCGAGAAATGTAATTTTGATGTTAACTCCCAAACCGCTGCGCAGAAGTCAACCAAACTTCACCCAATAGTGTATTGTATCACAATCTAGTAGTTACATTTAAAAATTTTGTTCTAGGACATTTTGTTTGAACGCAATCATCAAACTTAATTAAAAAAGTCATTTAAGCCTTTTCACAGTGAGATCTATGCGATATGGCCGAGAAATGTAATTTTGATGTTAACTCCCAAACCGCTGCGCAGAAGTCAACCAAACTTCACCCATTAGTGTATTGTATCACAATCTAGTAGTTACATGTGGAAATTTGGTTATAGGACATTTGATTTGAGCGCAATCCTCAAACTTAGGTCAAAAAAGCCATTTAAGCCTTTTCACAGTGAGATCTATGCGATATGGCCGAGAAATGTAATTTTGATGTTAACTCCCAAACCGCTGCGCAGAAGTCAACCAAACTTCACCCAATAGTGTATTGTATCACAATCTAGTAGTTACATTTGAAAATTTTGTTCTAGGAAATTTTGTTTGAGCGCAATCATCAAACTTAATTAAAAAAGTCATTTAAGCCTTTTCACAGTGAGATCTATGCGATATGGCCGAGAAATGTAATTTTGATGTTAACTCCCAAACCGCTGCGCAGAAGTCAACCAAACTTCACCCATTAGTGTATTTTATCACAATCTAGTAGTTACATGTGGAAATTTGGTTCTAGGACATTTGATTTGAGCGCAATCCTCAAACTTAGGTCAAAAAAGCCATTTAAGCCTTTTCACAGTGAGATCTATGCGATATGGCCGAGAAATGTAATTTTGATGTTAACTCCCAAACCGCTGCGCAGAAGTCAACCAAACTTCACCCAATAGTGTATTGTATCACATTCTAGTAGTTACATTTTAAAATTTCGTTCTAGGACATTTGGTTTGAGCGCAATCCTCAAACTTAGGTCAAAAAAGCCATTTAAGCCTTTTCACAGTGAGATCTATGCGATATGGCCGAGAAATGTAATTTTGATGTTAACTCCCAAACCGCTGCGCAGAAGTCAACCAAACTTCACCCAATAGTGTATTGTATCACAATCTAGTAGTTACATTTGAAAATTTTGTTCTAGGACATTTTGTTTGAGCGCAATCCTCAAACTTAGGTCAAAAAAGCCATTTAAGCCTTTTCACAGTGAGATCTATGCGATATGGCCGAGAAATGTAATTTTGATGTTAACTCCCAAACCGCTGCGCAGAAGTCAACCAAACTTCACCCAATAGTGTATTGTATCACAATCTAGTAGTTACATTTGAAAATTTTGTTCTAGGAAATTTTGTTTGAGCGCAATCATCAAACTTAATTAAAAAAGTCATTTAAGCCTTTTCACAGTGAGATCTATGCGATATGGCCGAGAAATGTAATTTTGATGTTAACTCCCAAACCGCTGCGCAGAAGTCAACCAAACTTCACCCATTAGTGTATTGTATCATAATCTAGTAATTACATGTGGAAATTTGGTTCTAGGACATTTGATTTGAGCGCAATCCTCAAACTTAGGTCAAAAAAGCCATTTAAGCCTTTTCACAGTGAGATCTATGCGATATGGCCGAGAAATGTAATTTTGATGTTAACTCCCAAACCGCTGCGCAGAAGTCAACCAAACTTCACCCAATAGTGTATTGTATCACAATCTAGTAGTTACATTTAAAAATTTTGTTCTAGGACATTTTGTTTGAACGCAATCATCAAACTTAATTAAAAAAGTCATTTAAGCCTTTTCACAGTGAGATCTATGCGATATGGCCGAGAAATGTAATTTTGATGTTAACTCCCAAACCGCTGCGCAGAAGTCAACCAAACTTCACCCATTAGTGTATTGTATCACAATCTAGTAGTTACATGTGGAAATTTGGTTATAGGACATTTGATTTGAGCGCAATCCTCAAACTTAGATCAAAAAAGCCATTTAAGCCTTTTCACAGTGAGATCTATGCGATATGGCCGAGAAATGTAATTTTGATGTTAACTCCCAAACCGCTGCGCAGAAGTCAACCAAACTTCACCCAATAGTGTATTGTATCACATTCTAGTAGTTACATTTGAAAATTTCGTTCTAGGACATTTGGTTTGAGCGCAATCCTCAAACTTAGGTCAAAAAAGCCATTTAAGCCTTTTCACAGTGAGATCTATGCGATATGGCCGAGAAATGTAATTTTGATGTTAACTCCCAAACCGCTGCGCAGAAGTCAACCAAACTTCACCCAATAGTGTATTGTATCACAATCTAGTAGTTACATTTGAAAATTTTGTTCTAGGACATTTTGTTTGAACGCAATCATCAAACTTAGGTCAAAAAAGCCATTTAAGCCTTTTCACAGTGAGATCTATGCGATATGGCCGAGAAATGTAATTTTGATGTTAACTCCCAAACCGCTGCGCAGAAGTCAACCAAACTTCACCCAATAGTGTATTGTATCACAATCTAGTAGTTACATTTGAAAATTTCGTTCTAGGACATTTTGTTTGAACGCAATCATCAAACTTAATTAAAAAAGTCATTTAAGCCTTTTCACAGTGAGATCTATGCGATATGGCCGAGAAATGTAATTTTGATGTTAACTCCCAAACCGCTGCGCAGAAGTCAACCAAACTTCACCCAATAGTGTATTGTATCACAATCTAGTAGTTACATTTGAAAATTTTGTTCTAGGAAATTTTGTTTGAGCGCAATCATCAAACTTAATTAAAAAAGTCATTTAAGCCTTTTCACAGTGAGATCTATGCGATATGGCCGAGAAATGTAATTTTGATGTTAACTCCCAAACCGCTGCGCAGAAGTCAACCAAACTTCACCCATTAGTGTATTTTATCACAATCTAGTAGTTACATGTGGAAATTTGGTTCTAGGACATTTGATTTGAGCGCAATCCTCAAACTTAGGTCAAAAAAGCCATTTAAGCCTTTTCACAGTGAGATCTATGCGATATGGCCGAGAAATGTAATTTTGATGTTAACTCCCAAACCGCTGCGCAGAAGTCAACCAAACTTCACCCAATAGTGTATTGTATCACATTCTAGTAGTTACATTTGAAAATTTCGTTCTAGGACATTTGGTTTGAGCGCAATCCTCAAACTTAGGTCAAAAAAGCCATTTAAGCCTTTTCACAGTGAGATCTATGCGATATGGCCGAGAAATGTAATTTTGATGTTAACTCCCAAACCGCTGCGCAGAAGTCAACCAAACTTCACCCAATAGTGTATTGTATCACAATCTAGTAGTTACATTTGAAAATTTTGTTCTAGGACATTTTGTTTGAACGCAATCATCAAACTTAATTAAAAAAGTCATTTAAGCCTTTTCACAGTGAGATCTATGCGATATGGCCGAGAAATGTAATTTTGATGTTAACTCCCAAACCGCTGCGCAGAAGTCAACCAAACTTCACCCAATAGTGTATTGTATCACAATCTAGTAGTTACATTTGAAAATTTTGTTCTAGGACATTTTGTTTGAGCGCAATCCTCAAACTTAGGTCAAAAAAGCCATTTAAGCCTTTTCACAGTGAGATCTATGCGATATGGCCGAGAAATGTAATTTTGATGTTAACTCCCAAACCGCTGCGCAGAAGTCAACCAAACTTCACCCAATAGTGTATTGTATCACAATCTAGTAGTTACATTTTAAAATTTCGTTCAAGGACATTTGGTTTGAGCGCAATTATTAAACTTAGGTCAAAAAAGCCATTTAAGCCTTTTCACAGTGAGATCTATGCGATATGGCCGAGAAATGTAATTTTGATGTTAACTCCCAAACCGCTGCGCAGAAGTAAACCAAACTTCACCCATTAGTGTATTGTATCACAATCTAGTAGTTACATGTGGAAATTTGGTTCTAGGACATTTGATTTGAGCGCAATCCTCAAACTTAGGTCAAAAAAGCCATTTAAGCCTTTTCACAGTGAGATCTATGCGATATGGCCGAGAAATGTAATTTTGATGTTAACTCCCAAACCGCTGCGCAGAAGTCAACCAAACTTCACCCATTAGTGTATTGTATCACAATCTAGTAGTTACATTTGAAAATTTTGTTCTAGGAAATTTTGTTTGAGCGCAATCATCAAACTTAGGTCAAAAAAGCCATTTAAGCCTTTTCACAGTGAGATCTATGCGATATGGCCGAGAAATGTAATTTTGATGTTAACTCCCAAACCGCTGCGCAGAAGTCAACCAAACTTCACCCAATAGTGTATTGTATCACATTCTAGTAGTTACATTTTAAAATTTCGTTCAAGGACATTTGGTTTGAGCGCAATTATTAAACTTAGGTCAAAAAAGCCATTTAAGCCTTTTCACAGTGAGATCTATGCGATATGGCCGAGAAATGTAATTTTGATGTTAACTCCCAAACCGCTGCGCAAAAGTCAACCAAACTTCACCCATTAGTGTATTGTATCACAATCTAGTAGTTACATGTGGAAATTTGGTTCTAGGACATTTGATTTGAGCGCAATCCTCAAACTTAGGTCAAAAAAGCCATTTAAGCCTTTTCACAGTGAGATCTATGCGATATGGCCGAGAAATGTAATTTTGATGTTAACTCCCAAACCGCTGCGCAGAAGTCAACCAAACTTCACCCAATAGTGTATTGTATCACAATCTAGTAGTTACATTTGAAAATTTTGTTCTAGGAAATTTTGTTTGAGCGCAATCATTAAACTTAATTAAAAAAGTCATTTAAGCCTTTTCACAGTGAGATCTATGCGATATGGCCGAGAAATGTAATTTTGATGTTAACTCCCAAACCGCTGCGCAGAAGTCAACCAAACTTCACCCAATAGTGTATTGTATCACAATCTAGTAGTTACATTTGAAAATTTTGTTCTAGGACATTTTGTTTGAGCGCAATCCTCAAACTTAGGTCAAAAAAGCCATTTAAGCCTTTTCACAGTGAGATCTATGCGATATGGCCGAGAAATGTAATTTTGATGTTAACTCCCAAACCGCTGCGCAGAAGTCAACCAAACTTCACCCAATAGTGTATTGTATCACAATCTAGTAGTTACATTTTAAAATTTCGTTCAAGGACATTTGGTTTGAGCGCAATTATTAAACTTAGGTCAAAAAAGCCATTTAAGCCTTTTCACAGTGAGATCTATGCGATATGGCCGAGAAATGTAATTTTGATGTTAACTCCCAAACCGCTGCGCAGAAGTAAACCAAACTTCACCCATTAGTGTATTGTATCACAATCTAGTAGTTACATGTGGAAATTTGGTTCTAGGACATTTGATTTGAGCGCAATCCTCAAACTTAGGTCAAAAAAGCCATTTAAGCCTTTTCACAGTGAGATCTATGCGATATGGCCGAGAAATGTAATTTTGATGTTAACTCCCAAACCGCTGCGCAGAAGTCAACCAAACTTCACCCAATAGTGTATTGTATCACATTCTAGTAGTTACATTTTAAAATTTCGTTCAAGGACATTTGGTTTGAGCGCAATTATTAAACTTAGGTCAAAAAAGCCATTTAAGCCTTTTCACAGTGAGATCTATGCGATATGGCCGAGAAATGTAATTTTGATGTTAACTCCCAAACCGCTGCGCAGCAGTAAACCAAACTTCACCACTTAGTGTATTGTATCACAATCTAGTAGTTACATGTGGAAATTTGGTTCTAGGACATTTGATTTGAGCGCAATCCTCAAACTTAGGTCAAAAAAGCCATTTAAGCCTTTTCACAGTGAGATCTATGCGATATGGCCGAGAAATGTAATTTTGATGTTAACTCCCAAACCGCTGCGCAGAAGTCAACCAAACTTCACCCAATAGTGTATTGTATCACAATCTAGTAGTTACATTTGAAAATTTTGTTCTAGGAAATTTTGTTTGAGCGCAATCATCAAACTTAATTAAAAAAGTCATTTAAGCCTTTTCACAGTGAGATCTATGCGATATGGCCGAGAAATGTAATTTTGATGTTAACTCCCAAACCGCTGCGCAAAAGTCAACCAAACTTCACCCATTAGTGTATTGTATCACAATCTAGTAGTTACATGTGGAAATTTGGTTCTAGGACATTTGATTTGAGCGCAATCCTCAAACTTAGGTCAAAAAAGCCATTTAAGCCTTTTCACAGTGAGATCTATGCGATATGGCCGAGAAATGTAATTTTGATGTTAACTCCCAAACCGCTGCGCAGAAGTCAACCAAACTTCACCCAATAGTGTATTGTATGACAATCTAGTAGTTACATTTGAAAATTTTGTTCTAGGAAATTTTGTTTGAGCGCAATCATCAAACTTAATTAAAAAAGTCATTTAAGCCTTTTCACAGTGAGATCTATGCGATATGGCCGAGAAATGTAATTTTGATGTTAACTCCCAAACCGCTGCGCAGAAGTCAACCAAACTTCACCCATTAGTGTATTGTATCACAATCTAGTAGTTACATGTGGAAATTTGGTTCTAGGACATTTGATTTGAGCGCAATCCTCAAACTTAGGTCAAAAAAGCCATTTAAGCCTTTTCACAGTGAGATCTATGCGATATGGCCGAGAAATGTAATTTTGATGTTCACTCCCAAACCGCTGCGCAGAAGTCAACCAAACTTCACCCATTAGTGTATTGTATCACAATCTAGTAGTTACATGTGGAAATTTGGTTATAGGACATTTGATTTGAGCGCAATCCTCAAACTTAGGTCAAAAAAGCCATTTAAGCCTTTTCACAGTGAGATCTATGCGATATGGCCGAGAAATGTAATTTTGATGTTAACTCCCAAACCGCTGCGCAGAAGTCAACCAAACTTCACCCAATAGTGTATTGTATCACATTCTAGTAGTTACATTTGAAAATTTCGTTCTAGGACATTTGGTTTGAGCGCAATTATTAAACTTAGGTCAAAAAAGCCATTTAAGCCTTTTCACAGTGAGATCTATGCGATATGGCCGAGAAATGTAATTTTGATGTTAACTCCCAAACCGCTGCGCAGAAGTAAACCAAACTTCACCCATTAGTGTATTGTATCACAATCTAGTAGTTACATGTGGAAATTTGGTTCTAGGACATTTGATTTTAGCGCAATCCTCAAACTTAGGTCAAAAAAGCCATTTAAGCCTTTTCACAGTGAGATCTATGCGATATGGCCGAGAAATGTAATTTTGATGTTAACTCCCAAACCGCTGCGCAGAAGTCAACCAAACTTCACCCAATAGTGTATTGTATCACAATCTAGTAGTTACATTTGAAAATTTTGTTCTAGGAAATTTTGTTTGAGCGCAATCATCAAACTTAATTAAAAAAGTCATTTAAGCCTTTTCACAGTGAGATCTATGCGATATGGCCGAGAAATGTAATTTTGATGTTAACTCCCAAACCGCTGCGCAAAAGTCAACCAAACTTCACCCATTAGTGTATTGTATCACAATCTAGTAGTTACATGTGGAAATTTGGTTCTAGGACATTTGATTTGAGCGCAATCCTCAAACTTAGGTCAAAAAAGCCATTTAAGCCTTTTCACAGTGAGATCTATGCGATATGGCCGAGAAATGTAATTTTGATGTTAACTCCCAAACCGCTGCGCAGAAGTCAACCAAACTTCACCCAATAGTGTATTGTATCACAATCTAGTAGTTACATTTGAAAATTTTGTTCTAGGACATTTTGTTTGAACGCAATCATCAAACTTAATTAAAAAAGTCATTTAAGCCTTTTCACAGTGAGATCTATGCGATATGGCCGAGAAATGTAATTTTGATGTTAACTCCCAAACCGCTGCGCAGAAGTCAACCAAACTTCACCCAATAGTGTATTGTATCACAATCTAGTAGTTACATTTGAAAATTTTGTTCTAGGACATTTTGTTTGAGCGCAATCCTCAAACTTAGGTCAAAAAAGCCATTTAAGCCTTTTCACAGTGAGATCTATGCGATATGGCCGAGAAATGTAATTTTGATGTTAACTCCCAAACCGCTGCGCAGAAGTCAACCAAACTTCACCCAATAGTGTATTGTATCACAATCTAGTAGTTACATTTGAAAATTTTGTTCTAGGACATTTGGTTTGAACGCAATCATCAAACTTAATTAAAAAAGTCATTTAAGCCTTTTCACAGTGAGATCTATGCGATATGGCCGAGAAATGTAATTTTGATGTTAACTCCCAAACCGCTGCGCAGAAGTCAACAAAACTTCACCCAATAGTGTATTGTATCACAATCTAGTAGTTACATTTGAAAATTTTGTTCTAGGAAATTTTGTTTGAGCGCAATCATCAAACTTAATTAAAAAAGTCATTTAAGCCTTTTCACAGTGAGATCTATGCGATATGGCCGAGAAATGTAATTTTGATGTTAACTCCCAAACCGCTGCGCAGAAGTCAACCAAACTTCACCCAATAGTGTATTGTATCACAATCTAGTAGTTACATTTGAAAATTTTGTTCTAGGAAATTTTGTTTGAGCGCAATCATCAAACTTAATTAAAAAAGTCATTTAAGCCTTTTCACAGTGAGATCTATGCGATATGGCCGAGAAATGTAATTTTGATGTTAACTCCCAAACCGCTGCGCAGAAGTCAACCAAACTTCACCCATTAGTGTATTTTATCACAATCTAGTAGTTACATGTGGAAATTTGGTTCTAGGACATTTGATTTGAGCGCAATCCTCAAACGTAGGTCAAAAAAGCCATTTAAGCCTTTTCACAGTGAGATCTATGCGATATGGCCGAGAAATGTAATTTTGATGTTCACTCCCAAACCGCTGCGCAGAAGTCAACCAAACTTCACCCAATAGTGTATTGTATCACAATCTAGTAGTTACATTTGAAAATTTTGTTCTAGGAAATTTTGTTTGAGCGCAATCATCAAACTTAATTAAAAAAGTCATTTAAGCCTTTTCACAGTGAGATCTATGCGATATGGCCGAGAAATGTAATTTTGATGTTAACTCCCAAACCGCTGCGCAGAAGTCAACCAAACTTCACCCATTAGTGTATTTTATCACAATCTAGTAGTTACAAATGGAAATTTGGTTCTAGGACATTTGATTTGAGCGCAATCCTCAAACGTAGGTCAAAAAAGCCATTTAAGCCTATTCACAGTGAGATCTATGCGATATGGCCGAGAAATGTAATTTTGATGTTAACTCCCAAACCGCTGCGCAGAAGTCAACCAAACTTCACCCAATAGTGTATTGTATCACATTCTAGTAGTTACATTTGAAAATTTCGTTCTAGGACATTTGGTTTGAGCGCAATCCTCAAACTTAGGTCAAAAAAGCCATTTAAGCCTTTTCACAGTGAGATCTATGCGATATGGCCGAGAAATGTAATTTTGATGTTAACTCCCAAACCGCTGCGCAGAAGTCAACCAAACTTCACCCAATAGTGTATTGTATCACAATCTAGTAGTTACATTTGACAATTTTGTTCTAGGAAATTTTGTTTGAGCGCAATCATCAAACTTAATTAAAAAAGTCATTTAAGCCTTTTCACAGTGAGATCTATGCGATATGGCCGAGAAATGTAATTTTGATGTTAACTCCCAAACCGCTGCGCAGAAGTCAACCAAACTTCACCCATTAGTGTATTTTATCACAATCTAGTAGTTACATGTGGAAATTTGGTTCTAGGACATTTGATTTGAGCGCAATCCTCAAACTTAGGTCAAAAAAGCCATTTAAGCCTTTTCACAGTGAGATCTATGCGATATGGCCGAGAAATGTAATTTTGATGTTAACTCCCAAACCGCTGCGCAGAAGTCAACCAAACTTCACCCAATAGTGTATTGTATCACATTCTAGTAGTTACATTTGAAAATTTCGTTCTAGGACATTTGGTTTGAGCGCAATCCTCAAACTTAGGTCAAAAAAGCCATTTAAGCCTTTTCACAGTGAGATCTATGCGATATGGCCGAGAAATGTAATTTTGATGTTAACTCCCAAACCGCTGCGCAGAAGTCAACCAAACTTCACCCAATAGTGTATTGTATCACAATCTAGTAGTTACATTTGAAAATTTTGTTCTAGGACATTTTGTTTGAACGCAATCATCAAACTTAATTAAAAAAGTCATTTAAGCCTTTTCACAGTGAGATCTATGCGATATGGCCGAGAAATGTAATTTTGATGTTAACTCCCAAACCGCTGCGCAGAAGTCAACCAAACTTCACCCATTAGTGTATTTTATCACAATCTAGTAGTTACATGTGGAAATTTGGTTCTAGGACATTTGATTTGAGCGCAATCCTCAAACTTAGGTCAAAAAAGCCATTTAAGCCTTTTCACAGTGAGATCTATGCGATATGGCCGAGAAATGTAATTTTGATGTTAACTCCCAAACCGCTGCGCAGAAGTCAACCAAACTTCACCCAATAGTGTATTGTATCACAATCTAGTAGTTACATTCAAAAATTTTGTTCTAGGACATTTTGTTTGAACGCAATCATCAAACTTAATTAAAAAAGTCATTTAAGCCTTTTCACAGTGAGATCTATGCGATATGGCCGAGAAATGTAATATTGATGTTAACTCCCAAACCGCTGCGCAGAAGTCAACCAAACTTCACCCAATAGTGTATTGTATCACAATCTAGTAGTTACATTTGAAAATTTTGTTCTAGGAAATTTTGTTTGAGCGCAATCATCAAACTTAATTAAAAAAGTCATTTAAGCCTTTTAACAGTGAGATCTATGCGATATGGCCGAGAAATGTAATTTTGATGTTAACTCCCAAACCGCTGCGCAGAAGTCAACCAAACTTCACCCATTAGTGTATTTTATCACAATCTAGTAGTTACATGTGGAAATTTGGTTCTAGGACATTTGATTTGAGCGCAATCCTCAAACTTAGGTCAAAAAAGCCATTTAAGCCTTTTCACAGTGAGATCTATGCGATATGGCCGAGAAATGTAATTTTGATGTTCACTCCCAAACCGCTGCGCAGAAGTCAACCAAACTTCACCCAGTAGTGTATTGTATCACAATCTAGTAGTTACATTTGAAAATTTTGTTCTAGGAAATTTTGTTTGAGCGCAATCATCAAACTTAATTAAAAAAGTCATTTAAGCCTTTTCACAGTGAGATCTATGCGATATGGCCGAGAAATGTAATTTTGATGTTAACTCCCGAACCGCTGCGCAGAAGTCAACCAAACTTCACCCATTAGTGTATTTTATCACAATCTAGTAGTTACATGTGGAAATTTGGTTCTAGGACATTTGATTTGAGCGCAATCCTCAAACTTAGGTCAAAAAAGCCATTTAAGCCTTTTCACAGTGAGATCTATGCGATATGGCCGAGAAATGTAATTTTGATGTTAACTCCCAAACCGCTGCGCAGAAGTCAACCAAACTTCACCCAATAGTGTATTGTATCACAATCTAGTAGTTACATTTGAAAATTTTGTTCTAGGACATTTTGTTTGAACGCAATCATCAAACTTAATTAAAAAAGTCATTTAAGCCTTTTCACAGTGAGATCTATGCGATATGGCCGAGAAATGTAATTTTGATGTTAACTCCCAAACCGCTGCGCAGAAGTCAACCAAACTTCACCCAATAGTGTATTGTATCACAATCTAGTAGTTACATTTGAAAATTTTGTTCTAGGAAATTTTGTTTGAGCGCAATCATCAAACTTAATTAAAAAAGTCATTTAAGCCTTTGCACAGTGAGATCTATGCGATATGGCCGAGAAATGTAATTTTGATGTTAACTCCCAAACCGCTGCGCAGAAGTCAACCAAACTTCACCCATTAGTGTATTTTATCACAATCTAGTAGTTACATGTAGAAATTTGGTTCTAGGACATTTGATTTGAGCGCAATCCTCAAACTTAGGTCAAAAAAGCCATTTAAGCCTTTTCACAGTGAGATCTATGCGATATGGCCGAGAAATGTAATTTTGATGTTAACTCCCAAACCGCTGCGCAGAAGTCAACCAAACTTCACCCAATAGTGTATTGTATCACATTCTAGTAGTTACATTTGAAAATTTCGTTCTAGGACATTTGGTTTGAGCGCAATCCTCAAACTTAGGTCAAAAAAGCCATTTAAGCCTTTTCACAGTGAGATCTATGCGATATGGCCGAGAAATGTAATTTTGATGTTAACTCCCAAACCGCTGCGCAGAAGTCAACCAAACTTCACCCAATAGTGTATTGTATCACAATCTAGTAGTTACATTTGAAAATTTTGTTCTAGGACATTTTGTTTGAACGCAATCATCAAACTTAATTAAAAAAGTCATTTAAGCCTTTTCACAGTGAGATCTATGCGATATGGCCGAGAAATGTAATTTTGATGTTAACTCCCAAACCGCTGCGCAGAAGTCAACCAAACTTCACCCAATAGTGTATTGTATCACAATCTAGTAGTTACATTTGAAAATTTTGTTCTAGGACATTTTGTTTGAGCGCAATCCTCAAACTTAGGTCAAAAAAGCCATTTAAGCCTTTTCACAGTGAGATCTATGCGATATGGCCGAGAAATGTAATTTTGATGTTAACTCCCAAACCGCTGCGCAGAACTCAACCAAACTTCACCCAATAGTGTATTGTATGACAATCTAGTAGTTACATTTAAAAATTTTGTTCTAGGACATTTTGTTTGAACGCAATCATCAAACTTAATTAAAAAAGTCATTTAAGCCTTTTCACAGTGAGATCTATGCGATATGGCCGAGAAATGTAATTTTGATGTTAACTCCCAAACCGCTGCGCAGAAGTCAACCAAACTTCACCCATTAGTGTATTGTATAACAATCTAGTAGTTACATGTGGAAATTTGGTTCTAGGACATTTGATTTGAGCGCAATCCTCAAACTTAGGTCAAAAAAGCCATTTAAGCCTTTTCACAGTGAGATCTATGCGATATGGCCGAGAAATGTAATTTTGATGTTAACTCCCAAACCGCTGCGCAGAAGTCAACCAAACTTCACCCAATAGTGTATTGTATCACAATCTAGTAGTTACATTTGAAAATTTTGTTCTAGGAAATTTTGTTTGAGCGCAATCATCAAACTTAATTAAAAAAGTCATTTAAGCCTTTTCACAGTGAGATCTATGCGATATGGCCGAGAAATGTAATTTTGATGTTAACTCCCAAACCGCTGCGCAGAAGTCAACCAAACTTCACCCATTAGTGTATTTTATCACAATCTAGTAGTTACATGTGGAAATTTGGTTCTAGGACATTTGATTTGAGCGCAATCCTCAAACTTAGGTCAAAAAAGCCATTTAAGCCTTTTCACAGTGAGATCTATGCGATATGGCCGAGAAATGTAATTTTGATGTTCACTCCCAAACCGCTGCGCAGAAGTCAACCAAACTTCACCCAATAGTGTATTGTATCAAAATCTAGTAGTTACATTTGAAAATTTTGTTCTAGGAAATTTTGTTTGAGCGCAATCATCAAACTTAATTAAAAAAGTCATTTAAGCCTTTTCACAGTGAGATCTATGCGATATGGCCGAGAAATGTAATTTTGATGTTAACTCCCAAACCGCTGCGCAGAAGTCAACCAAACTTCACCCATTAGTGTATTTTATCACAATCTAGTAGTTACATGTGGAAATTTGGTTCTAGGACATTTGATTTGAGCGCAATCCTCAAACTTAGGTCAAAAAAGCCATTTAAGCCTTTTCACAGTGAGATCTATGCGATATGGCCGAGAAATGTAATTTTGATGTTAACTCCCAAACCGCTGCGCAGAAGTCAACCAAACTTCACCCAATAGTGTATTGTATCACATTCTAGTAGTTACATTTGAAAATTTCGTTCTAGGACATTTGGTTTGAGCGCAATCCTCAAACTTAGGTCAAAAAAGCCATTTAAGCCTTTTCACAGTGAGATCTATGCGATATGGCCGAGAAATGTAATTTTGATGTTAACTCCCAAACCGCTGCGCAGAAGTCAACCAAACTTCACCCATTAGTGTATTTTATCACAATCTAGTAGTTACATGTGGAAATTTGGTTCTAGGACATTTGATTTGAGCGCAATCCTCAAACTTAGGTCAAAAAAGCCATTTAAGCCTTTTCACAGTGAGATCTATGCGATATGGCCGAGAAATGTAATTTTGATGTTAACTCCCAAACCGCTGCGCAGAAGTCAACCAAACTTCACCCAATAGTGTATTGTATCACATTCTAGTAGTTACATTTGAAAATATCGTTCTAGGACATTTGGTTTGAGCGCAATCCTCAAACTTAGGTCAAAAAAGCCATTTAAGCCTTTTCACAGTGAGATCTATGCGATATGGCCGAGAAATGTAATTTTGATGTTAACTCCCAAACCGCTGCGCAGAAGTCAACCAAACTTCACCCAATAGTGTATTGTATCACAATCTAGTAGTTACATTTGAAAATTTTGTTCTAGGACATTTTGTTTGAACGCAATCATCAAACTTAATTAAAAAAGTCATTTAAGCCTTTTCACAGTGAGATCTATGCGATATGGCCGAGAAATGTAATTTTGATGTTAACTCCCAAACCGCTGCGCAGAAGTCAACCAAACTTCACCCAATAGTGTATTGTATCACAATCTAGTAGTTACATTTGAAAATTTTGTTCTAGGACATTTTGTTTGAGCGCAATCCTCAAACTTAGGTCAAAAAAGCCATTTAAGCCTTTTCACAGTGAGATCTATGCGATATGGCCGAGAAATGTAATTTTGATGTTAACTCCCAAACCGCTGCGCAGAAGTCAACCAAACTTCACCCAATAGTGTATTGTATCACAATCTAGTAGTTACATTTGAAAATTTTGTTCTAGGACATTTGGTTTGAACGCAATCATCAAACTTAATTAAAAAAGTCATTTAAGCCTTTTCACAGTGAGATCTATGCGATATGGCCGAGAAATGTAATTTTGATGTTAACTCCCAAACCGCTGCGCAGAAGTCAACCAAACTTC
Organism: Corythoichthys intestinalis; assembly: GCF_030265065.1. Lineage (NCBI taxonomy): Eukaryota > Metazoa > Chordata > Actinopteri > Syngnathiformes > Syngnathidae > Corythoichthys > Corythoichthys intestinalis. The sequence continues at coordinate 63,035,494 of NC_080399.1, read as the reverse complement.
ACCCAATAGTGTATTGTATCACAATCTAGTAGTTACATTTGAAAATTTTGTTCTAGGAAATTTTGTTTGAACGCAATCATCAAACTTAATTAAAAAAGTCATTTAAGCCTTTTCACAGTGAGATCTATGCGATATGGCCGAGAAATGTAATTTTGATGTTAACTCCCAAACCGCTGCGCAGAAGTCAACCAAACTTCACCCAATAGTGTATTGTATCACAATCTAGTAGTTACATTTGAAAATTTTGTTCTAGGAAATTTTGTTTGAGCGCAATCATCAAACTTAATTAAAAAAGTCATTTAAGCCTTTTCACAGTGAGATCTATGCGATATGGCCGAGAAATGTAATTTTGATGTTAACTCCCGAACCGCTGCGCAGAAGTCAACCAAACTTCACCCATTAGTGTATTTTATCACAATCTAGTAGTTACATGTGGAAATTTGGTTCTAGGACATTTGATTTGAGCGCAATCCTCAAACTTAGGTCAAAAAAGCCATTTAAGCCTTTTCACAGTGAGATCTATGCGATATGGCCGAGAAATGTAATTTTGATGTTAACTCCCAAACCGCTGCGCAGAAGTCAACCAAACTTCACCCAATAGTGTATTGTATCACATTCTAGTAGTTACATTTGAAAATTTCGTTCTAGGACATTTGGTTTGAGCGCAATCCTCAAACTTAGGTCAAAAAAGCCATTTAAGCCTTTTCACAGTGAGATCTATGCGATATGGCCGAGAAATGTAATTTTGATGTTAACTCCCAAACCGCTGCGCAGAAGTCAACCAAACTTCACCCAATAGTGTATTGTATCACAATCTAGTAGTTACATTTGAAAATTTTGTTCTAGGACATTTTGTTTGAACGCAATCATCAAACTTAATTAAAAAAGTCATTTAAGCCTTTTCACAGTGAGATCTATGCGATATGGCCGAGAAATGTAATTTTGATGTTAACTCCCAAACCGCTGCGCAGAAGTCAACCAAACTTCACCCAATAGTGTATTGTATCACAATCTAGTAGTTACATTTGAAAATTTTGTTCTAGGACATTTTGTTTGAGCGCAATCCTCAAACTTAGGTCAAAAAAGCCATTTAAGCCTTTTCACAGTGAGATCTATGCGATATGGCCGAGAAATGTAATTTTGATGTTAACTCCCAAACCGCTGCGCAGAAGTCAACCAAACTTCACCCATTAGTGTATTGTATCACAATCTAGTAGTTACATGTGGAAATTTGGTTCTAGGACATTTGATTTGAGCGCAATCCTCAAACTTAGGTCAAAAAAGCCATTTAAGCCTTTTCACAGTGAGATCTATGCGATATGGCCGAGAAATGTAATTTTGATGTTAACTCCCAAACCGCTGCGCAGAAGTCAACCAAACTTCACCCAATAGTGTATTGTATCACATTCTAGTAGTTACATTTTAAAATTTCGTTCAAGGACATTTGGTTTGAGCGCAATTATTAAACTTAGGTCAAAAAAGCCATTTAAGCCTTTTCACAGTGAGATCTATGCGATATGGCCGAGAAATGTAATTTTGATGTTAACTCCCAAACCGCTGCGCAGAAGTCAACCAAACTTCACCCAATAGTGTATTGTATCACATTCTAGTAGTTACATTTGAAAATTTCGTTCTAGGACATTTGGTTTGAGCGCAATCCTCAAACTTAGGTCAAAAAAGCCATTTAAGCCTTTTCACAGTGAGATCTATGCGATATGGCCGAGAAATGTAATTTTGATGTTAACTCCCAAACCGCTGCGCAGAAGTCAACCAAACTTCACCCAATAGTGTATTGTATCACAATCTAGTAGTTACATTTGAAAATTTTGTTCTAGGACATTTTGTTTGAACGCAATCATCAAACTTAATTAAAAAAGTCATTTAAGCCTTTTCACAGTGAGATCTATGCGATATGGCCGAGAAATGTAATTTTGATGTTAACTCCCAAACCGCTGCGCAGAAGTCAACCAAACTTCACCCAATAGTGTATTGTATCACAATCTAGTAGTTACATTTGAAAATTGTGTTCTAGGACATTTTGTTTGAGCGCAATCATCAAACTTAATTAAAAAAGTCATTTAAGCCTTTTCACAGTGAGATCTATGCGATATGGCCGAGAAATGTAATTTTGATGTTAACTCCCAAACCGCTGCGCAGAAGTCAACCAAACTTCACCCAATAGTGTATTGTATCACAATCTAGTAGTTACATTTGAAAATTTTGTTCTAGGAAATTTTGTTTGAGCGCAATCATCAAACTTAATTAAAAAAGTCATTTAAGCCTTTGCACAGTGAGATCTATGCGATATGGCCGAGAAATGTAATTTTGATGTTAACTCCCAAACCGCTGCGCAGAAGTCAACCAAACTTCACCCATTAGTGTATTTTATCACAATCTAGTAGTTACATGTAGAAATTTGGTTCTAGGACATTTGATTTGAGCGCAATCCTCAAACTTAGGTCAAAAAAGCCATTTAAGCCTTTTCACAGTGAGATCTATGCGATATGGCCGAGAAATGTAATTTTGATGTTAACTCCCAAACCGCTGCGCAGAAGTCAACCAAACTTCACCCAATAGTGTATTGTATCACATTCTAGTAGTTACATTTGAAAATTTCGTTCTAGGACATTTGGTTTGAGCGCAATCCTCAAACTTAGGTCAAAAAAGCCATTTAAGCCTTTTCACAGTGAGATCTATGCGATATGGCCGAGAAATGTAATTTTGATGTTAACTCCCAAACCGCTGCGCAGAAGTCAACCAAACTTCACCCAATAGTGTATTGTATCACAATCTAGTAGTTACATTTGAAAATTTTGTTCTAGGACATTTTGTTTGAACGCAATCATCAAACTTAATTAAAAAAGTCATTTAAGCCTTTTCACAGTGAGATCTATGCGATATGGCCGAGAAATGTAATTTTGATGTTAACTCCCAAACCGCTGCGCAGAAGTCAACCAAACTTCACCCAATAGTGTATTGTATCACAATCTAGTAGTTACATTTGAAAATTTTGTTCTAGGACATTTTGTTTGAGCGCAATCCTCAAACTTAGGTCAAAAAAGCCATTTAAGCCTTTTCACAGTGAGATCTATGCGATATGGCCGAGAAATGTAATTTTGATGTTAACTCCCAAACCGCTGCGCAGAACTCAACCAAACTTCACCCAATAGTGTATTGTATGACAATCTAGTAGTTACATTTAAAAATTTTGTTCTAGGACATTTTGTTTGAACGCAATCATCAAACTTAATTAAAAAAGTCATTTAAGCCTTTTCACAGTGAGATCTATGCGATATGGCCGAGAAATGTAATTTTGATGTTAACTCCCAAACCGCTGCGCAGAAGTCAACCAAACTTCACCCATTAGTGTATTGTATAACAATCTAGTAGTTACATGTGGAAATTTGGTTCTAGGACATTTGATTTGAGCGCAATCCTCAAACTTAGGTCAAAAAAGCCATTTAAGCCTTTTCACAGTGAGATCTATGCGATATGGCCGAGAAATGTAATTTTGATGTTAACTCCCAAACCGCTGCGCAGAAGTCAACCAAACTTCACCCAATAGTGTATTGTATCACAATCTAGTAGTTACATTTGAAAATTTTGTTCTAGGAAATTTTGTTTGAGCGCAATCATCAAACTTAATTAAAAAAGTCATTTAAGCCTTTTCACAGTGAGATCTATGCGATATGGCCGAGAAATGTAATTTTGATGTTAACTCCCAAACCGCTGCGCAGAAGTCAACCAAACTTCACCCATTAGTGTATTTTATCACAATCTAGTAGTTACATGTGGAAATTTGGTTCTAGGACATTTGATTTGAGCGCAATCCTCAAACTTAGGTCAAAAAAGCCATTTAAGCCTTTTCACAGTGAGATCTATGCGATATGGCCGAGAAATGTAATTTTGATGTTCACTCCCAAACCGCTGCGCAGAAGTCAACCAAACTTCACCCAATAGTGTATTGTATCAAAATCTAGTAGTTACATTTGAAAATTTTGTTCTAGGAAATTTTGTTTGAGCGCAATCATCAAACTTAATTAAAAAAGTCATTTAAGCCTTTTCACAGTGAGATCTATGCGATATGGCCGAGAAATGTAATTTTGATGTTAACTCCCAAACCGCTGCGCAGAAGTCAACCAAACTTCACCCATTAGTGTATTTTATCACAATCTAGTAGTTACATGTGGAAATTTGGTTCTAGGACATTTGATTTGAGCGCAATCCTCAAACTTAGGTCAAAAAAGCCATTTAAGCCTTTTCACAGTGAGATCTATGCGATATGGCCGAGAAATGTAATTTTGATGTTAACTCCCAAACCGCTGCGCAGAAGTCAACCAAACTTCACCCAATAGTGTATTGTATCACATTCTAGTAGTTACATTTGAAAATTTCGTTCTAGGACATTTGGTTTGAGCGCAATCCTCAAACTTAGGTCAAAAAAGCCATTTAAGCCTTTTCACAGTGAGATCTATGCGATATGGCCGAGAAATGTAATTTTGATGTTAACTCCCAAACCGCTGCGCAGAAGTCAACCAAACTTCACCCATTAGTGTATTTTATCACAATCTAGTAGTTACATGTGGAAATTTGGTTCTAGGACATTTGATTTGAGCGCAATCCTCAAACTTAGGTCAAAAAAGCCATTTAAGCCTTTTCACAGTGAGATCTATGCGATATGGCCGAGAAATGTAATTTTGATGTTAACTCCCAAACCGCTGCGCAGAAGTCAACCAAACTTCACCCAATAGTGTATTGTATCACATTCTAGTAGTTACATTTGAAAATTTCGTTCTAGGACATTTGGTTTGAGCGCAATCCTCAAACTTAGGTCAAAAAAGCCATTTAAGCCTTTTCACAGTGAGATCTATGCGATATGGCCGAGAAATGTAATTTTGATGTTAACTCCCAAACCGCTGCGCAGAAGTCAACCAAACTTCACCCAATAGTGTATTGTATCACAATCTAGTAGTTACATTTGAAAATTTTGTTCTAGGACATTTTGTTTGAACGCAATCATCAAACTTAATTAAAAAAGTCATTTAAGCCTTTTCACAGTGAGATCTATGCGATATGGCCGAGAAATGTAATTTTGATGTTAACTCCCAAACCGCTGCGCAGAAGTCAACCAAACTTCACCCAATAGTGTATTGTATCACAATCTAGTAGTTACATTTGAAAATTTTGTTCTAGGACATTTTGTTTGAGCGCAATCCTCAAACTTAGGTCAAAAAAGCCATTTAAGCCTTTTCACAGTGAGATCTATGCGATATGGCCGAGAAATGTAATTTTGATGTTAACTCCCAAACCGCTGCGCAGAAGTCAACCAAACTTCACCCAATAGTGTATTGTATCACAATCTAGTAGTTACATTTGAAAATTTTGTTCTAGGACATTTGGTTTGAACGCAATCATCAAACTTAATTAAAAAAGTCATTTAAGCCTTTTCACAGTGAGATCTATGCGATATGGCCGAGAAATGTAATTTTGATGTTAACTCCCAAACCGCTGCGCAGAAGTCAACCAAACTTCACCCAATAGTGTATTGTATCACAATCTAGTAGTTACATTTGAAAATTTTGTTCTAGGAAATTTTGTTTGAACGCAATCATCAAACTTAATTAAAAAAGTCATTTAAGCCTTTTCACAGTGAGATCTATGCGATATGGCCGAGAAATGTAATTTTGATGTTAACTCCCAAACCGCTGCGCAGAAGTCAACCAAACTTCACCCAATAGTGTATTGTATCACAATCTAGTAGTTACATTTGAAAATTTTGTTCTAGGAAATTTTGTTTGAGCGCAATCATCAAACTTAATTAAAAAAGTCATTTAAGCCTTTTCACAGTGAGATCTATGCGATATGGCCGAGAAATGTAATTTTGATGTTAACTCCCGAACCGCTGCGCAGAAGTCAACCAAACTTCACCCATTAGTGTATTTTATCACAATCTAGTAGTTACATGTGGAAATTTGGTTCTAGGACATTTGATTTGAGCGCAATCCTCAAACTTAGGTCAAAAAAGCCATTTAAGCCTTTTCACAGTGAGATCTATGCGATATGGCCGAGAAATGTAATTTTGATGTTAACTCCCAAACCGCTGCGCAGAAGTCAACCAAACTTCACCCAATAGTGTATTGTATCACATTCTAGTAGTTACATTTGAAAATTTCGTTCTAGGACATTTGGTTTGAGCGCAATCCTCAAACTTAGGTCAAAAAAGCCATTTAAGCCTTTTCACAGTGAGATCTATGCGATATGGCCGAGAAATGTAATTTTGATGTTAACTCCCAAACCGCTGCGCAGAAGTCAACCAAACTTCACCCAATAGTGTATTGTATCACAATCTAGTAGTTACATTTGAAAATTTTGTTCTAGGACATTTTGTTTGAACGCAATCATCAAACTTAATTAAAAAAGTCATTTAAGCCTTTTCACAGTGAGATCTATGCGATATGGCCGAGAAATGTAATTTTGATGTTAACTCCCAAACCGCTGCGCAGAAGTCAACCAAACTTCACCCAATAGTGTATTGTATCACAATCTAGTAGTTACATTTGAAAATTTTGTTCTAGGACATTTTGTTTGAGCGCAATCCTCAAACTTAGGTCAAAAAAGCCATTTAAGCCTTTTCACAGTGAGATCTATGCGATATGGCCGAGAAATGTAATTTTGATGTTAACTCCCAAACCGCTGCGCAGAAGTCAACCAAACTTCACCCATTAGTGTATTGTATCACAATCTAGTAGTTACATGTGGAAATTTGGTTCTAGGACATTTGATTTGAGCGCAATCCTCAAACTTAGGTCAAAAAAGCCATTTAAGCCTTTTCACAGTGAGATCTATGCGATATGGCCGAGAAATGTAATTTTGATGTTAACTCCCAAACCGCTGCGCAGAAGTCAACCAAACTTCACCCAATAGTGTATTGTATCACATTCTAGTAGTTACATTTTAAAATTTCGTTCAAGGACATTTGGTTTGAGCGCAATTATTAAACTTAGGTCAAAAAAGCCATTTAAGCCTTTTCACAGTGAGATCTATGCGATATGGCCGAGAAATGTAATTTTGATGTTAACTCCCAAACCGCTGCGCAGAAGTCAACCAAACTTCACCCAATAGTGTATTGTATCACATTCTAGTAGTTACATTTGAAAATTTCGTTCTAGGACATTTGGTTTGAGCGCAATCCTCAAACTTAGGTCAAAAAAGCCATTTAAGCCTTTTCACAGTGAGATCTATGCGATATGGCCGAGAAATGTAATTTTGATGTTAACTCCCAAACCGCTGCGCAGAAGTCAACCAAACTTCACCCAATAGTGTATTGTATCACAATCTAGTAGTTACATTTGAAAATTTTGTTCTAGGACATTTTGTTTGAACGCAATCATCAAACTTAATTAAAAAAGTCATTTAAGCCTTTTCACAGTGAGATCTATGCGATATGGCCGAGAAATGTAATTTTGATGTTAACTCCCAAACCGCTGCGCAGAAGTCAACCAAACTTCACCCAATAGTGTATTGTATCACAATCTAGTAGTTACATTTGAAAATTTTGTTCTAGGACATTTTGTTTGAGCGCAATCCTCAAACTTAGGTCAAAAAAGCCATTTAAGCCTTTTCACAGTGAGATCTATGCGATATGGCCGAGAAATGTAATTTTGATGTTAACTCCCAAACCGCTGCGCAGAAGTCAACCAAACTTCACCCAATAGTGTATTGTATCACAATCTAGTAGTTACATTTGAAAATTTTGTTCTAGGACATTTTGTTTGAACGCAATCATCAAACTTAATTAAAAAAGTCATTTAAGCCTTTTCACAGTGAGATCTATGCGATATGGCCGAGAAATGTAATTTTGATGTTAACTCCCAAACCGCTGCGCAGAAGTCAACCAAACTTCACCCAATAGTGTATTGTATCACAATCTAGTAGTTACATTTGAAAATTTTGTTCTAGGAAATTTTGTTTGAGCGCAATCATCAAACTTAATTAAAAAAGTCATTTAAGCCTTTGCACAGTGAGATCTATGCGATATGGCCGAGAAATGTAATTTTGATGTTAACTCCCAAACCGCTGCGCAGAAGTCAACCAAACTTCACCCATTAGTGTATTTTATCACAATCTAGTAGTTACATGTGGAAATTTGGTTCTAGGACATTTGATTTGAGCGCAATCCTCAAACTTAGTTCAAAAAAGTCATTTAAGCCTTTTTACATTGAGATCTATGCGATATGGCCGAGAAATGTAATTTTGATGTTAACTCCCAAACCGCTGCGCAGAAGTCAACCAAACTTCACCCAATAGTGTATTGTATCACAATCTAGTAGTTACATTTGAAAATTTTGTTCTAGGAAATTTTGTTTGAGCGCAATCCTCAAACTTAGGTCAAAAAAGCCATTTAAGCCTTTTCACAGTGAGATCTATGCGATATGGCCGAGAAATGTAATTTTGATGTTAACTCCCAAACCGCTGCGCAGAAGTCAACCAAACTTCACCCAATAGTGTATTGTATCACAATCTAGTAGTTACATTTGAAAATTTTGTTCTAGGACATTTGGTTTGAACGCAATCATCAAACTTAATTAAAAAAGTCATTTAAGCCTTTTCACAGTGAGATCTATGCGATATGGCCGAGAAATGTAATTTTGATGTTAACTCCCAAACCGCTGCGCAGAAGTCAACCAAACTTCACCCAATAGTGTATTGTATCACAATCTAGTAGTTACATTTGAAAATTTTGTTCTAGGAAATTTTGTTTGAACGCAATCATCAAACTTAATTAAAAAAGTCATTTAAGCCTTTTCACAGTGAGATCTATGCGATATGGCCGAGAAATGTAATTTTGATGTTAACTCCCAAACCGCTGCGCAGAAGTCAACCAAACTTCACCCAATAGTGTATTGTATCACAATCTAGTAGTTACATTTGAAAATTTTGTTCTAGGACATTTTGTTTGAGCGCAATCCTCAAACTTAGGTCAAAAAAGCCATTTAAGCCTTTTCACAGTGAGATCTATGCGATATGGCCGAGAAATGTAATTTTGATGTTAACTCCCAAACCGCTGCGCAGAAGTCAACCAAACTTCACCCAATAGTGTATTGTATCACAATCTAGTAGTTACATTTGAAAATTTTGTTCTAGGACATTTTGTTTGAACGCAATCATCAAACTTAATTAAAAAAGTCATTTAAGCCTTTTCACAGTGAGATCTATGCGATATGGCCGAGAAATGTAATTTTGATGTTAACTCCCAAACCGCTGCGCAGAAGTCAACCAAACTTCACCCAATAGTGTATTGTATCACAATCTAGTAGTTACATTTGAAAATTTTGTTCTAGGAAATTTTGTTTGAGCGCAATCATCAAACTTAATTAAAAAAGTCATTTAAGCCTTTGCACAGTGAGATCTATGCGATATGGCCGAGAAATGTAATTTTGATGTTAACTCCCAAACCGCTGCGCAGAAGTCAACCAAACTTCACCCAATAGTGTATTGTATCACATTCTAGTAGTTACATTTGAAAATTTCGTTCTAGGACATTTGGTTTGAGCGCAATCCTATAACTTAGGTCAAAAAAGCCATTTAAGCCTTTTCACAGTGAGATCTATGCGATATGGCCGAGAAATGTAATTTTGATGTTAACTCCCAAACCGCTGCGCAGAAGTCAACCAAACTTCACCCAATAGTGTATTGTATCACAATCTAGTAGTTACATTTGAAAATTTTGTTCTAGGACATTTTGTTTGAACGCAATCATCAAACTTAATTAAAAAAGTCATTTAAGCCTTTTCACAGTGAGATCTATGCGATATGGCCGAGAAATGTAATTTTGATGTTAACTCCCAAACCGCTGCGCAGAAGTCAACCAAACTTCACCCAATAGTGTATTGTATCACAATCTAGTAGTTACATTTGAAAATTTTGTTCTAGGACATTTTGTTTGAGCGCAATCCTCAAACTTAGGTCAAAAAAGCCATTTAAGCCTTTTCACAGTGAGATCTATGCGATATGGCCGAGAAATGTAATTTTGATGTTAACTCCCAAACCGCTGCGCAGAAGTCAACCAAACTTCACCCAATAGTGTATTGTATGACAATCTAGTAGTTACATTTAAAAATTTTGTTCTAGGACATTTTGTTTGAACGCAATCATCAAACTTAATTAAAAAAGTCATTTAAGCCTTTTCACAGTGAGATCTATGCGATATGGCCGAGAAATGTAATTTTGATGTTAACTCCCAAACCGCTGCGCAGAAGTCAACCAAACTTCACCCATTAGTGTATTGTATAACAATCTAGTAGTTACATGTGGAAATTTGGTTCTAGGACATTTGATTTGAGCGCAATCCTCAAACTTAGGTCAAAAAAGCCATTTAAGCCTTTTCACAGTGAGATCTATGCGATATGGCCGAGAAATGTAATTTTGATGTTAACTCCCAAACCGCTGCGCAGAAGTCAACCAAACTTCACCCAATAGTGTATTGTATCACAATCTAGTAGTTACATTTGAAAATTTTGTTCTAGGAAATTTTGTTTGAGCGCAATCCTCAAACTTAGGTCAAAAAAGCCATTTAAGCCTTTTCACAGTGAGATCTATGCGATATGGCCGAGAAATGTAATTTTGATGTTAACTCCCAAACCGCTGCGCAGAAGTCAACCAAACTTCACCCAATAGTGTATTGTATCACAATCTAGTAGTTACATTTGAAAATTTTGTTCTAGGACATTTGGTTTGAACGCAATCATCAAACTTAATTAAAAAAGTCATTTAAGCCTTTTCACAGTGAGATCTATGCGATATGGCCGAGAAATGTAATTTTGATGTTAACTCCCAAACCGCTGCGCAGAAGTCAACCAAACTTCACCCAATAGTGTATTGTATCACAATCTAGTAGTTACATTTGAAAATTTTGTTCTAGGAAATTTTGTTTGAACGCAATCATCAAACTTAATTAAAAAAGTCATTTAAGCCTTTTCACAGTGAGATCTATGCGATATGGCCGAGAAATGTAATTTTGATGTTAACTCCCAAACCGCTGCGCAGAAGTCAACCAAACTTCACCCAATAGTGTATTGTATCACAATCTAGTAGTTACATTTGAAAATTTTGTTCTAGGAAATTTTGTTTGAGCGCAATCATCAAACTTAATTAAAAAAGTCATTTAAGCCTTTTCACAGTGAGATCTATGCGATATGGCCGAGAAATGTAATTTTGATGTTAACTCCCAAACCGCTGCGCAGAAGTCAACCAAACTTCACCCATTAGTGTATTTTATCACAATCTAGTAGTTACATGTGGAAATTTGGTTCTAGGACATTTGATTTGAGCGCAATCCTCAAACGTAGGTCAAAAAAGCCATTTAAGCCTTTTCACAGTGAGATCTATGCGATATGGCCGAGAAATGTAATTTTGATGTTCACTCCCAAACCGCTGCGCAGAAGTCAACCAAACTTCACCCAATAGTGTATTGTATCACAATCTAGTAGTTACATTTGAAAATTTTGTTCTAGGAAATTTTGTTTGAGCGCAATCATCAAACTTAATTAAAAAAGTCATTTAAGCCTTTTCACAGTGAGATCTATGCGATATGGCCGAGAAATGTAATTTTGATGTTAACTCCCAAACCGCTGCGCAGAAGTCAACCAAACTTCACCCATTAGTGTATTTTATCACAATCTAGTAGTTACAAATGGAAATTTGGTTCTAGGACATTTGATTTGAGCGCAATCCTCAAACGTAGGTCAAAAAAGCCATTTAAGCCTATTCACAGTGAGATCTATGCGATATGGCCGAGAAATGTAATTTTGATGTTAACTCCCAAACCGCTGCGCAGAAGTCAACCAAACTTCACCCAATAGTGTATTGTATCACAATCTAGTAGTTACATTTGAAAATTTTGTTCTAGGAAATTTTGTTTGAGCGCAATCATCAAACTTAATTAAAAAAGTCATTTAAGCCTTTTCACAGTGAGATCTATGCGATATGGCCGAGAAATGTAATTTTGATGTTAACTCCCGAACCGCTGCGCAGAAGTCAACCAAACTTCACCCATTAGTGTATTTTATCACAATCTAGTAGTTACATGTGGAAATTTGGTTCTAGGACATTTGATTTGAGCGCAATCCTCAAACTTAGGTCAAAAAAGCCATTTAAGCCTTTTCACAGTGAGATCTATGCGATATGGCCGAGAAATGTAATTTTGATGTTAACTCCCAAACCGCTGCGCAGAAGTCAACCAAACTTCACCCAATAGTGTATTGTATCACAATCTAGTAGTTACATTTGAAAATTTTGTTCTAGGACATTTTGTTTGAGCGCAATCCTCAAACTTAGGTCAAAAAAGCCATTTAAGCCTTTTCACAGTGAGATCTATGCGATATGGCCGAGAAATGTAATTTTGATGTTAACTCCCAAACCGCTGCGCAGAAGTCAACCAAACTTCACCCATTAGTGTATTGTATCACAATCTAGTAGTTACATGTGGAAATTTGGTTCTAGGACATTTGATTTGAGCGCAATCCTCAAACTTAGGTCAAAAAAGCCATTTAAGCCTTTTCACAGTGAGATCTATGCGATATGGCCGAGAAATGTAATTTTGATGTTAACTCCCAAACCGCTGCGCAGAAGTCAACCAAACTTCACCCAATAGTGTATTGTATCACATTCTAGTAGTTACATTTTAAAATTTCGTTCAAGGACATTTGGTTTGAGCGCAATTATTAAACTTAGGTCAAAAAAGCCATTTAAGCCTTTTCACAGTGAGATCTATGCGATATGGCCGAGAAATGTAATTTTGATGTTAACTCCCAAACCGCTGCGCAGAAGTCAACCAAACTTCACCCAATAGTGTATTGTATCACATTCTAGTAGTTACATTTGAAAATTTCGTTCTAGGACATTTGGTTTGAGCGCAATCCTCAAACTTAGGTCAAAAAAGCCATTTAAGCCTTTTCACAGTGAGATCTATGCGATATGGCCGAGAAATGTAATTTTGATGTTAACTCCCAAACCGCTGCGCAGAAGTCAACCAAACTTCACCCAATAGTGTATTGTATCACAATCTAGTAGTTACATTTGAAAATTTTGTTCTAGGACATTTTGTTTGAACGCAATCATCAAACTTAATTAAAAAAGTCATTTAAGCCTTTTCACAGTGAGATCTATGCGATATGGCCGAGAAATGTAATTTTGATGTTAACTCCCAAACCGCTGCGCAGAAGTCAACCAAACTTCACCCAATAGTGTATTGTATCACAATCTAGTAGTTACATTTGAAAATTTTGTTCTAGGACATTTTGTTTGAGCGCAATCCTCAAACTTAGGTCAAAAAAGCCATTTAAGCCTTTTCACAGTGAGATCTATGCGATATGGCCGAGAAATGTAATTTTGATGTTAACTCCCAAACCGCTGCGCAGAAGTCAACCAAACTTCACCCAATAGTGTATTGTATCACAATCTAGTAGTTACATTTGAAAATTTTGTTCTAGGACATTTTGTTTGAACGCAATCATCAAACTTAATTAAAAAAGTCATTTAAGCCTTTTCACAGTGAGATCTATGCGATATGGCCGAGAAATGTAATTTTGATGTTAACTCCCAAACCGCTGCGCAGAAGTCAACCAAACTTCACCCAATAGTGTATTGTATCACAATCTAGTAGTTACATTTGAAAATTTTGTTCTAGGAAATTTTGTTTGAGCGCAATCATCAAACTTAATTAAAAAAGTCATTTAAGCCTTTGCACAGTGAGATCTATGCGATATGGCCGAGAAATGTAATTTTGATGTTAACTCCCAAACCGCTGCGCAGAAGTCAACCAAACTTCACCCATTAGTGTATTTTATCACAATCTAGTAGTTACATGTGGAAATTTGGTTCTAGGACATTTGATTTGAGCGCAATCCTCAAACTTAGGTCAAAAAAGCCATTTAAGCCTTTTCACAGTGAGATCTATGCGATATGGCCGAGAAATGTAATTTTGATGTTAACTCCCAAACCGCTGCGCAGAAGTCAACCAAACTTCACCCAATAGTGTATTGTATCACATTCTAGTAGTTACATTTGAAAATTTCGTTCTAGGACATTTGGTTTGAGCGCAATCCTATAACTTAGGTCAAAAAAGCCATTTAAGCCTTTTCACAGTGAGATCTATGCGATATGGCCGAGAAATGTAATTTTGATGTTAACTCCCAAACCGCTGCGCAGAAGTCAACCAAACTTCACCCAATAGTGTATTGTATCACAATCTAGTAGTTACATTTGAAAATTTTGTTCTAGGACATTTTGTTTGAACGCAATCATCAAACTTAATTAAAAAAGTCATTTAAGCCTTTTCACAGTGAGATCTATGCGATATGGCCGAGAAATGTAATTTTGATGTTAACTCCCAAACCGCTGCGCAGAAGTCAACCAAACTTCACCCAATAGTGTATTGTATCACAATCTAGTAGTTACATTTGAAAATTTTGTTCTAGGACATTTTGTTTGAGCGCAATCCTCAAACTTAGGTCAAAAAAGCCATTTAAGCCTTTTCACAGTGAGATCTATGCGATATGGCCGAGAAATGTAATTTTGATGTTAACTCCCAAACCGCTGCGCAGAAGTCAACCAAACTTCACCCAATAGTGTATTGTATGACAATCTAGTAGTTACATTTAAAAATTTTGTTCTAGGACATTTTGTTTGAACGCAATCATCAAACTTAATTAAAAAAGTCATTTAAGCCTTTTCACAGTGAGATCTATGCGATATGGCCGAGAAATGTAATTTTGATGTTAACTCCCAAACCGCTGCGCAGAAGTCAACCAAACTTCACCCATTAGTGTATTGTATAACAATCTAGTAGTTACATTTGAAAATTTTGTTCTGGGACATTTGGTTTGAACGCAATCATCAAACTTAATTAAAAAAGTCATTTAAGCCTTTTCACAGTGAGATCTATGCGATATGGCCGAGAAATGTAATTTTGATGTTAACTCCCAAACCGCTGCGCAGAAGTCAACCAAACTTCACCCAATAGTGTATTGTATCACAATCTAGTAGTTACATTTGAAAATTTTGTTCTAGGAAATTTTGTTTGAACGCAATCATCAAACTTAATTAAAAAAGTCATTTAAGCCTTTTCACAGTGAGATCTATGCGATATGGCCGAGAAATGTAATTTTGATGTTAACTCCCAAACCGCTGCGCAGAAGTCAACCAAACTTCACCCAATAGTGTATTGTATCACAATCTAGTAGTTACATTTGAAAATTTTGTTCTAGGAAATTTTGTTTGAGCGCAATCATCAAACTTAATTAAAAAAGTCATTTAAGCCTTTTCACAGTGAGATCTATGCGATATGGCCGAGAAATGTAATTTTGATGTTAACTCCCAAACCGCTGCGCAGAAGTCAACCAAACTTCACCCATTAGTGTATTTTATCACAATCTAGTAGTTACATGTGGAAATTTGGTTCTAGGACATTTGATTTGAGCGCAATCCTCAAACGTAGGTCAAAAAAGCCATTTAAGCCTTTTCACAGTGAGATCTATGCGATATGGCCGAGAAATGTAATTTTGATGTTCACTCCCAAACCGCTGCGCAGAAGTCAACCAAACTTCACCCAATAGTGTATTGTATCACAATCTAGTAGTTACATTTGAAAATTTTGTTCTAGGAAATTTTGTTTGAGCGCAATCATCAAACTTAATTAAAAAAGTCATTTAAGCCTTTTCACAGTGAGATCTATGCGATATGGCCGAGAAATGTAATTTTGATGTTAACTCCCAAACCGCTGCGCAGAAGTCAACCAAACTTCACCCATTAGTGTATTTTATCACAATCTAGTAGTTACAAATGGAAATTTGGTTCTAGGACATTTGATTTGAGCGCAATCCTCAAACGTAGGTCAAAAAAGCCATTTAAGCCTATTCACAGTGAGATCTATGCGATATGGCCGAGAAATGTAATTTTGATGTTAACTCCCAAACCGCTGCGCAGAAGTCAACCAAACTTCACCCAATAGTGTATTGTATCACAATCTAGTAGTTACATTTGAAAATTTTGTTCTAGGAAATTTTGTTTGAGCGCAATCATCAAACTTAATTAAAAAAGTCATTTAAGCCTTTTCACAGTGAGATCTATGCGATATGGCCGAGAAATGTAATTTTGATGTTAACTCCCGAACCGCTGCGCAGAAGTCAACCAAACTTCACCCATTAGTGTATTTTATCACAATCTAGTAGTTACATGTGGAAATTTGGTTCTAGGACATTTGATTTGAGCGCAATCCTCAAACTTAGGTCAAAAAAGCCATTTAAGCCTTTTCACAGTGAGATCTATGCGATATGGCCGAGAAATGTAATTTTGATGTTAACTCCCAAACCGCTGCGCAGAAGTCAACCAAACTTCACCCAATAGTGTATTGTATCACAATCTAGTAGTTACATTTGAAAATTTTGTTCTAGGACATTTTGTTTGAGCGCAATCCTCAAACTTAGGTCAAAAAAGCCATTTAAGCCTTTTCACAGTGAGATCTATGCGATATGGCCGAGAAATGTAATTTTGATGTTAACTCCCAAACCGCTGCGCAGAAGTCAACCAAACTTCACCCATTAGTGTATTGTATCACAATCTAGTAGTTACATGTGGAAATTTGGTTCTAGGACATTTGATTTGAGCGCAATCCTCAAACTTAGGTCAAAAAAGCCATTTAAGCCTTTTCACAGTGAGATCTATGCGATATGGCCGAGAAATGTAATTTTGATGTTAACTCCCAAACCGCTGCGCAGAAGTCAACCAAACTTCACCCAATAGTGTATTGTATCACATTCTAGTAGTTACATTTTAAAATTTCGTTCAAGGACATTTGGTTTGAGCGCAATTATTAAACTTAGGTCAAAAAAGCCATTTAAGCCTTTTCACAGTGAGATCTATGCGATATGGCCGAGAAATGTAATTTTGATGTTAACTCCCAAACCGCTGCGCAGAAGTCAACCAAACTTCACCCAATAGTGTATTGTATCACATTCTAGTAGTTACATTTGAAAATTTCGTTCTAGGACATTTGGTTTGAGCGCAATCCTCAAACTTAGGTCAAAAAAGCCATTTAAGCCTTTTCACAGTGAGATCTATGCGATATGGCCGAGAAATGTAATTTTGATGTTAACTCCCAAACCGCTGCGCAGAAGTCAACCAAACTTCACCCAATAGTGTATTGTATCACAATCTAGTAGTTACATTTGAAAATTTTGTTCTAGGACATTTTGTTTGAACGCAATCATCAAACTTAATTAAAAAAGTCATTTAAGCCTTTTCACAGTGAGATCTATGCGATATGGCCGAGAAATGTAATTTTGATGTTAACTCCCAAACCGCTGCGCAGAAGTCAACCAAACTTCACCCAATAGTGTATTGTATCACAATCTAGTAGTTACATTTGAAAATTTTGTTCTAGGACATTTTGTTTGAGCGCAATCCTCAAACTTAGGTCAAAAAAGCCATTTAAGCCTTTTCACAGTGAGATCTATGCGATATGGCCGAGAAATGTAATTTTGATGTTAACTCCCAAACCGCTGCGCAGAAGTCAACCAAACTTCACCCAATAGTGTATTGTATCACAATCTAGTAGTTACATTTGAAAATTTTGTTCTAGGACATTTTGTTTGAACGCAATCATCAAACTTAATTAAAAAAGTCATTTAAGCCTTTTCACAGTGAGATCTATGCGATATGGCCGAGAAATGTAATTTTGATGTTAACTCACAAACCGCTGCGCAGAAGTCAACCAAACTTCACCCAATAGTGTATTGTATCACAATCTAGTAGTTACATTTGAAAATTTTGTTCTAGGACATTTTGTTTGAGCGCAATCCTCAAACTTAGGTCAAAAAAGCCATTTAAGCCTTTTCACAGTGAGATCTATGCGATATGGCCGAGAAATGTAATTTTGATGTTAACTCCCAAACCGCTGCGCAGAAGTCAACCAAACTTCACCCATTAGTGTATTGTATCACAATCTAGTAGTTACATGTGGAAATTTGGTTCTAGGACATTTGATTTGAGCGCAATCCTCAAACTTAGGTCAAAAAAGCCATTTAAGCCTTTTCACAGTGAGATCTATGCGATATGGCCGAGAAATGTAATTTTGATGTTAACTCCCAAACCGCTGCGCAGAAGTCAACCAAACTTCACCCAATAGTGTATTGTATCACATTCTAGTAGTTACATTTTAAAATTTCGTTCAAGGACATTTGGTTTGAGCGCAATTATTAAACTTAGGTCAAAAAAGCCATTTAAGCCTTTTCACAGTGAGATCTATGCGATATGGCCGAGAAATGTAATTTTGATGTTAACTCCCAAACCGCTGCGCAGAAGTAAACCAAACTTCACCCATTAGTGTATTGTATCACAATCTAGTAGTTACATGTGGAAATTTGGTTCTAGGACATTTGATTTTAGCGCAATCCTCAAACTTAGGTCAAAAAAGCCATTTAAGCCTTTTCACAGTGAGATCTATGCGATATGGCCGAGAAATGTAATTTTGATGTTAACTCCCAAACCGCTGCGCAGAAGTCAACCAAACTTCACCCAATAGTGTATTGTATCACAATCTAGTAGTTACATTTGAAAATTTTGTTCTAGGAAATTTTGTTTGAGCGCAATCATCAAACTTAATTAAAAAAGTCATTTAAGCCTTTTCACAGTGAGATCTATGCGATATGGCCGAGAAATGTAATTTTGATGTTAACTCCCAAACCGCTGCGCAAAAGTCAACCAAACTTCACCCATTAGTGTATTGTATCACAATCTAGTAGTTACATGTGGAAATTTGGTTCTAGGACATTTGATTTGAGCGCAATCCTCAAACTTAGGTCAAAAAAGCCATTTAAGCCTTTTCACAGTGAGATCTATGCGATATGGCCGAGAAATGTAATTTTGATGTTAACTCCCAAACCGCTGCGCAGAAATAAAACCAAACTTCACCCAATAGTGTATTGTATCACATTCTAGTAGTTACATTTTAAAATTTCGTTCTAGGACATTTGGTTTGAGCGCAATTATTAAACTTAGGTCAAAAAAGCCATTTAAGCCTTTTCACAGTGAGATCTATGCGATATGGCCGAGAAATGTAATTTTGATGTTAACTCCCAAACCGCTGCGCAGAAGTCAACCAAACTTCACCCAATAGTGTATTGTATCACAATCTAGTAGTTACATTTGAAAATTTTGTTCTAGGACATTTTGTTTGAATGCAATCATCAAACTTAATTAAAAAAGTCATTTAAGCCTTTTCACAGTGAGATCTATGCGATATGGCCGAGAAATGTAATTTTGATGTTAACTCCCAAACCGCTGCGCAGAAGTCAACCAAACTTCACCCAATAGTGTATTGTATCACATTCTAGTAGTTACATTTTAAAATTTCGTTCAAGGACATTTGGTTTGAGCGCAATTATTAAACTTAGGTCAAAAAAGCCATTTAAGCCTTTTCACAGTGAGATCTATGCGATATGGCCGAGAAATGTAATTTTGATGTTAACTCCCAAACCGCTGCGCAGAAGTAAACCAAACTTCACCCATTAGTGTATTGTATCACAATCTAGTAGTTACATGTGGAAATTTGGTTCTAGGACATTTGATTTCAGCGCAATCCTCAAACTTAGGTCAAAAAAGCCATTTAAGCCTTTTCACAGTGAGATCTATGCGATATGGCCGAGAAATGTAATTTTGATGTTAACTCCCAAACCGCTGCGCAGAAGTCAACCAAATTTCACCCAATAGTGTATTGTATCACATTCTAGTAGTTACATTTGAAAATTTCGTTCTAGGACATTTGGTTTGAGCGCAATTATTAAACTTAGGTCAAAAAAGCCATTTAAGCCTTTTCACAGTGAGATCTATGCGATATGGCCGAGAAATGTAATTTTGATGTTAACTCCCAAACCGCTGCGCAGAAGTAAACCAAACTTCACCCATTAGTGTATTGTATCACAATCTAGTAGTTACATGTGGAAATTTGGTTCTAGGACATTTGATTTTAGCGCAATCCTCAAACTTAGGTCAAAAAAGCCATTTAAGCCTTTTCACAGTGAGATCTATGCGATATGGCCGAGAAATGTAATTTTGATGTTAACTCCCAAACCGCTGCGCAGAAGTCAACCAAACTTCACCCAATAGTGTATTTTATCACAATCTAGTAGTTACATGTGGAAATTTGGTTCTAGGACATTTGATTTGAGCGCAATCCTCAAACTTAGGTCAAAAAAGCCATTTAAGCCTTTTCACAGTGAGATCTATGCGATATGGCCGAGAAATGTAATTTTGATGTTAACTCCCAAACCGCTGCGCAGAAGTCAACCAAACTTCACCCATTAGTGTATTTTATCACAATCTAGTAGTTACATGTGGAAATTTGGTTCTAGGACATTTGATTTGAGCGCAATCCTCAAACTTAGGTCAAAAAAGCCATTTAAGCCTTTTCACAGTGAGATCTATGCGATATGGCCGAGAAATGTAATTTTGATGTTCACTCCCAAACCGCTGCGCAGAAGTCAACCAAACTTCACCCATTAGTGTATTGTATCACAATCTAGTAGTTACATGTGGAAATTTGGTTATAGGACATTTGATTTGAGCGCAATCCTCAAACTTAGGTCAAAAAAGCCATTTAAGCCTTTTCACAGTGAGATCTATGCGATATGGCCGAGAAATGTAATTTTGATGTTAACTCCCAAACCGCTGCGCAGAAGTCAACCAAACTTCACCCAATAGTGTATTGTATCACAATCTAGTAGTTACATTTGAAAATTTTGTTCTAGGACATTTTGTTTGAACGCAATCATCAAACTTAATTAAAAAAGTCATTTAAGCCTTTTCACAGTGAGATCTATGCGATATGGCCGAGAAATGTAATTTTGATGTTAACTCCCAAACCGCTGCGCAGAAGTCAACCAAACTTCACCCAATAGTGTATTGTATCACAATCTAGTAGTTACATTTGAAAATTTTGTTCTAGGAAATTTTGTTTGAGCGCAATCATCAAACTTAATTAAAAAAGTCATTTAAGCCTTTTCACAGTGAGATCTATGCGATATGGCCGAGAAATGTAATTTTGATGTTAACTCCCAAACCGCTGCGCAGAAGTCAACCAAACTTCACCCATTAGTGTATTTTATCACAATCTAGTAGTTACATGTGGAAATTTGGTTCTAGGACATTTGATTTGAGCGCAATCCTCAAACTTAGGTCAAAAAAGCCATTTAAGCCTTTTCACAGTGAGATCTATGCGATATGGCCGAGAAATGTAATTTTGATGTTAACTCCCAAACCGCTGCGCAGAAGTCAACCAAACTTCACCCAATAGTGTATTGTATGACAATCTAGTAGTTACATTTAAAAATTTTGTTCTAGGACATTTTGTTTGAACGCAATCATCAAACTTAATTAAAAAAGTCATTTAAGCCTTTTCACAGTGAGATCTATGCGATATGGCCGAGAAATGTAATTTTGATGTTAACTCCCAAACCGCTGCGCAGAAGTCAACCAAACTTCACCCATTAGTGTATTGTATCACAATCTAGTAGTTACATGTGGAAATTTGGTTCTAGGACATTTGATTTGAGCGCAATCCTCAAACTTAGGTCAAAAAAGCCATTTAAGCCTTTTCACAGTGAGATCTATGCGATATGGCCGAGAAATGTAATTTTGATGTTAACTCCCAAACCGCTGCGCAGAAGTCAACCAAACTTCACCCAATAGTGTATTGTATCACAATCTAGTAGTTACATTTGAAAATTTTGTTCTAGGAAATTTTGTTTGAGCGCAATCATCAAACTTAATTAAAAAAGTCATTTAAGCCTTTTCACAGTGAGATCTATGCGATATGGCCGAGAAATGTAATTTTGATGTTAACTCCCAAACCGCTGCGCAGAAGTCAACCAAACTTCACCCATTAGTGTATTTTATCACAATCTAGTAGTTACATGTGGAAATTTGGTTCTAGGACATTTGATTTGAGCGCAATCCTCAAACTTAGGTCAAAAAAGCCATTTAAGCCTTTTCACAGTGAGATCTATGCGATATGGCCGAGAAATGTAATTTTGATGTTCACTCTCAAACCGCTGCGCAGAAGTCAACCAAACTTCACCCAATAGTGTATTGTATCAAAATCTAGTAGTTACATTTGAAAATTTTGTTCTAGGAAATTTTGTTTGAGCGCAATCATCAAACTTAATTAAAAAAGTCATTTAAGCCTTTTCACAGTGAGATCTATGCGATATGGCCGAGAAATGTAATTTTGATGTTAACTCCCAAACCGCTGCGCAGAAGTCAACCAAACTTCACCCAATAGTGTATTGTATCACATTCTAGTAGTTACATTTGAAAATTTCGTTCTAGGACATTTGGTTTGAGCGCAATCATCAAACTTAATTGAAAAAGTCATTTAAGCCTTTTCACAGTGAGATCTATGCGATATGGCCGAGAAATGTAATTTTGATGTTAACTCCCAAACCGCTGCGCAGAAGTCAACCAAACTTCACCCAATAGTGTATTGTATCACAATCTAGTAGTTACATTTGAAAATTTTGTTCTAGGAAATTTTGTTTGAGCGCAATCATTAAACTTAATTAAAAAAGTCATTTAAGCCTTTTCACAGTGAGATCTATGCGATATGGCCGAGAAATGTAATTTTGATGTTAACTCCCAAACCGCTGCGCAAAAGTCAACCAAACTTCACCCATTAGTGTATTGTATCACAATCTAGTAGTTACATGTGGAAATTTGGTTCTAGGACATTTGATTTGAGCGCAATCCTCAAACTTAGGTCAAAAAAGCCATTTAAGCCTTTTCACAGTGAGATCTATGCGATATGGCCGAGAAATGTAATTTTGATGTTAACTCCCAAACCGCTGCGCAGAAGTCAACCAAACTTCACCCAATAGTGTATTGTATCACAATCTAGTAGTTACATGTGGAAATTTGGTTCTAGGACATTTGATTTGAGCGCAATCATCAAACTTAATTAAAAAAGTCATTTAAGCCTTTTCACAGTGAGATCTACGCGATATGGCCGAGAAATTTAATTTTGATGTTAACTCCCAATTCGCTGCGCAGAAGTCAACCAAACTTCACCCAATAGTGTATTGTATCACAATCTAGTAGTTACATGTGGAAATTTGGTTCTAGGACATTTGATTTGAGCGCAATCCTCAAACTTAGGTCAAAAAAGCCATTTAAGCCTTTTCACAGTGAGATCTATGCGATATGGCCGAGAAATGTAATTTTGATGTTAACTCCCAAACCGCTGCGCAGAAGTCAACCAAACTTCACCCAATAGTGTATTGTATCACAATCTAGTAGTTACATTTGAAAATTTTGTTCTAGGACATTTTGTTTGAGCGCAATCCTCAAACTTAGGTCAAAAAAGCCATTTAAGCCTTTTCACAGTGAGATCTATGCGATATGGCCGAGAAATGTAATTTTGATGTTAACTCCCAAACCGCTGCGCAGAAGTCAACCAAACTTCACCCAATAGTGTATTGTATCACAATCTAGTAGTTACATTTTAAAATTTCGTTCAAGGACATTTGGTTTGAGCGCAATTATTAAACTTAGGTCAAAAAAGCCATTTAAGCCTTTTCACAGTGAGATCTATGCGATATGGCCGAGAAATGTAATTTTGATGTTAACTCCCAAACCGCTGCGCAGAAGTAAACCAAACTTCACCCATTAGTGTATTGTATCACAATCTAGTAGTTACATGTGGAAATTTGGTTCTAGGACATTTGATTTGAGCGCAATCCTCAAACTTAGGTCAAAAAAGCCATTTAAGCCTTTTCACAGTGAGATCTATGCGATATGGCCGAGAAATGTAATTTTGATGTTAACTCCCAAACCGCTGCGCAGAAGTCAACCAAACTTCACCCAATAGTGTATTGTATCACATTCTAGTAGTTAAATTTGAAAATTTCGTTCTAGGACATTTGGTTTGAGCGCAATTATTAAACTTAGGTCAAAAAAGCCATTTAAGCCTTTTCACAGTGAGATCTATGCGATATGGCCGAGAAATGTAATTTTGATGTTAACTCCCAAACCGCTGCGCAGAAGTCAACCAAACTTCACCCAATAGTGTATTGTATCACAATCTAGTAGTTACATTTGAAAATTTTGTTCTAGGACATTTTGTTTGAACGCAATCATCAAACTTAATTAAAAAAGTCATTTAAGCCTTTTCACAGTGAGATCTATGCGATATGGCCGAGAAATGTAATTTTGATGTTAACTCCCAAACCGCTGCGCAGAAGTCAACCAAACTTCACCCAATAGTGTATTGTATCACAATCTAGTAGTTACATTTGAAAATTTTGTTCTAGGAAATTTTGTTTGAGCGCAATCATCAAACTTAATTAAAAAAGTCATTTAAGCCTTTTCACAGTGAGATCTATGCGATATGGCCGAGAAATGTAATTTTGATGTTAACTCCCAAACCGCTGCGCAGAAGTCAACCAAACTTCACCCATTAGTGTATTGTATCACAATCTAGTAGTTACATGTGGAAATTTGGTTCTAGGACATTTGATTTGAGCGCAATCCTCAAACTTAGGTCAAAAAAGCCATTTAAGCCTTTTCACAGTGAGATCTATGCGATATGGCCGAGAAATGTAATTTTGATGTTAACTCCCAAACCGCTGCGCAGAAGTCAACCAAACTTCACCCAATAGTGTATTGTATCACAATCTAGTAGTTACATTTAAAAATTTTGTTCTAGGACATTTTGTTTGAACGCAATCATCAAACTTAATTGAAAAAGTCATTTAAGCCTTTTCACAGTGAGATCTATGCGATATGGCCGAGAAATGTAATTTTGATGTTAACTCCCAAACCGCTGCGCAGAAGTCAACCAAACTTCACCCAATAGTGTATTGTATCACAATCTAGTAGTTACATTTGAAAATTTTGTTCTAGGAAATTTTGTTTGAGCGCAATCATCAAACTTAATTAAAAAAGTCATTTAAGCCTTTTCACAGTGAGATCTATGCGATATGGCCGAGAAATTTAATTTTGATGTTAACTCCCAAACCGCTGCGCAGAAGTCAACCAAACTTCACCCATTAGTGTATTTTATCACAGTCTAGTAGTTACATGTGGAAATTTGGTTCTAGGACATTTGATTTGAGCGCAATCCTCAAACTTAGGTCAAAAAAGCCATTTAAGCCTTTTCACAGTGAGATCTATGCGATATGGCCGAGAAATGTAATTTTGATGTTCACTCCCAAACCGCTGCGCAGAAGTCAACCAAACTTCACCCAATAGTGTATTGTATCACAATCTAGTAGTTACATTTGAAAATTTTGTTCCAGGAAATTTTGTTTGAGCGCAATCATCAAACTTAATTAAAAAAGTCATTTAAGCCTTTTCACAGTGAGATCTATGCGATATGGCCGAGAAATGTAATTTTGATGTTAACTCCCAAACCGCTGCGCAGAAGTCAACCAAACTTCACCCATTAGTGTATTTTATCACAATCTAGTAGTTACATGTGGAAATTTGGTTCTAGGACATTTGATTTGAGCGCAATCCTCAAACTTAGGTCAAAAAAGCCATTTAAGCCTTTTCACAGTGAGATCTATGCGATATGGCCGAGAAATGTAATTTTGATGTTAACTCCCAAACCGCTGCGCAGAAGTCAACCAAACTTCACCCAATAGTGTATTGTATCACATTCTAGTAGTTACATTTGAAAATTTCGTTCTAGGACATTTGGTTTGAGCGCAATCCTCAAACTTAGGTCAAAAAAGCCATTTAAGCCTTTTCACAGTGAGATCTATGCGATATGGCCGAGAAATGTAATTTTGATGTTAACTCCCAAACCGCTGCGCAGAAGTCAACCAAACTTCACCCAATAGTGTATTGTATCACAATCTAGTAGTTACATTTGAAAATTTTGTTCTAGGAAATTTTGTTTGAGCGCAATCATCAAACTTAATTAAAAAAGTCATTTAAGCCTTTTCACAGTGAGATCTATGCGATATGGCCGAGAAATGTAATTTTGATGTTAACTCCCAAACCGCTGCGCAGAAGTCAACCAAACTTCACCCATTAGTGTATTGTATCACAATCTAGTAGTTACATTTGGAAATTTGGTTCTAGGAAATTTTGTTTGAGCGCAATCATCAAACTTAATTAAAAAAGTCATTTAAGCCTTTTCACAGTGAGATCTATGCGATATGGCCGAGAAATGTAATTTTGATGTTAACTCCCAAACCGCTGCGCAGAAGTCAACCAAACTTCACCCAATAGTGTATTGTATCACATTCTAGTAGTTACATTTGAAAATTTCGTTCTAGGACATTTGGTTTGAGCGCAATCCTCAAACTTAGGTCAAAAAAGCCATTTAAGCCTTTTCACAGTGAGATCTATGCGATATGGCCGAGAAATGTAATTTTGATGTTAACTCTCAAACCGCTGCGCAGAAGTCAACCAAACTTCACCCAATAGTGTATTGTATCACAATCTAGTAGTTACATTTGAAAATTTTGTTCTAGGACATTTTGTTTGAACGCAATCATCAAACTTAATTAAAAAAGTCATTTAAGCCTTTTCACAGTGAGATCTATGCGATATGGCCGAGAAATGTAATTTTGATGTTAACTCCCAAACCGCTGCGCAGAAGTCAACCAAACTTCACCCATTAGTGTATTGTATCACAATCTAGTAGTTACATGTGGAAATTTGGTTCTAGGACATTTGATTTGAGCGCAATCCTCAAACTTAGGTCAAAAAAGCCATTTAAGCCTTTTCACAGTGAGATCTATGCGATATGGCCGAGAAATGTAATTTTGATGTTAACTCCCAAACCGCTGCGCAGAAGTCAACCAAACTTCACCCAATAGTGTATTGTATCACAATCTAGTAGTTACATTTAAAAATTTTGTTCTAGGACATTTTGTTTGAACGCAATCATCAAACTTAATTGAAAAAGTCATTTAAGCCTTTTCACAGTGAGATCTATGCGATATGGCCGAGAAATGTAATTTTGATGTTAACTCCCAAACCGCTGCGCAGAAGTCAACCAAACTTCACCCAATAGTGTATTGTATCACAATCTAGTAGTTACATTTGAAAATTTTGTTCTAGGAAATTTTGTTTGAGCGCAATCCTCAAACTTAATTAAAAAAGTCATTTAAGCCTTTTCACAGTGAGATCTATGCGATATGGCCGAGAAATTTAATTTTGATGTTAACTCCCAAACCGCTGCGCAGAAGTCAACCAAACTTCACCCATTAGTGTATTTTATCACAGTCTAGTAGTTACATGTGGAAATTTGGTTCTAGGACATTTGATTTGAGCGCAATCCTCAAACTTAGGTCAAAAAAGCCATTTAAGCCTTTTCACAGTGAGATCTATGCGATATGGCCGAGAAATGTAATTTTGATGTTCACTCCCAAACCGCTGCGCAGAAGTCAACCAAACTTCACCCAATAGTGTATTGTATCACAATCTAGTAGTTACATTTGAAAATTTTGTTCCAGGAAATTTTGTTTGAGCGCAATCATCAAACTTAATTAAAAAAGTCATTTAAGCCTTTTCACAGTGAGATCTATGCGATATGGCCGAGAAATGTAATTTTGATGTTAACTCCCAAACCGCTGCGCAGAAGTCAACCAAACTTCACCCATTAGTGTATTTTATCACAATCTAGTAGTTACATGTGGAAATTTGGTTCTAGGACATTTGATTTGAGCGCAATCCTCAAACTTAGGTCAAAAAAGCCATTTAAGCCTTTTCACAGTGAGATCTATGCGATATGGCCGAGAAATGTAATTTTGATGTTAACTCCCAAACCGCTGCGCAGAAGTCAACCAAACTTCACCCAATAGTGTATTTTATCACATTCTAGTAGTTACATTTGAAAATTTCGTTCTAGGACATTTGGTTTGAGCGCAATCCTCAAACTTAGGTCAAAAAAGCCATTTAAGCCTTTTCACAGTGAGATCTATGCGATATGGCCGAGAAATGTAATTTTGATGTTAACTCCCAAACCGCTGCGCAGAAGTCAACCAAACTTCACCCAATAGTGTATTGTATCACAATCTAGTAGTTACATTTGAAAATTTTGTTCTAGGAAATTTTGTTTGAGCGCAATCATCAAACTTAATTAAAAAAGTCATTTAAGCCTTTTCACAGTGAGATCTATGCGATATGGCCGAGAAATGTAATTTTGATGTTAACTCCCAAACCGCTGCGCAGAAGTCAACCAAACTTCACCCATTAGTGTATTGTATCACAATCTAGTAGTTACATTTGGAAATTTGGTTCTAGGAAATTTTGTTTGAGCGCAATCATCAAACTTAATTAAAAAAGTCATTTAAGCCTTTTCACAGTGAGATCTATGCGATATGGCCGAGAAATGTAATTTTGATGTTAACTCCCAAACCGCTGCGCAGAAGTCAACCAAACTTCACCCAATAGTGTATTGTATCACATTCTAGTAGTTACATTTGAAAATTTCGTTCTAGGACATTTGGTTTGAGCGCAATCCTCAAACTTAGGTCAAAAAAGCCATTTAAGCCTTTTCACAGTGAGATCTATGCGATATGGCCGAGAAATGTAATTTTGATGTTAACTCTCAAACCGCTGCGCAGAAGTCAACCAAACTTCACCCAATAGTGTATTGTATCACAATCTAGTAGTTACATTTGAAAATTTTGTTCTAGGACATTTTGTTTGAACGCAATCATCAAACTTAATTAAAAAAGTCATTTAAGCCTTTTCACAGTGAGATCTATGCGATATGGCCGAGAAATGTAATTTTGATGTTAACTCCCAAACCGCTGCGCAGAAGTCAACCAAACTTCACCCAATAGTGTATTGTATCACAATCTAGTAGTTACATTTGAAAATTTTGTTCTAGAAAATTTTGTTTGAGCGCAATCATCAAACTTAATTAAAAAAGTCATTTAAGCCTTTTCACAGTGAGATCTATGCGATATGGCCGAGAAATGTAATTTTGATGTTAACTCCCAAACCGCTGCGCAGAAGTCAACCAAACTTCACCCATTAGTGTATTTTATCACAATCTAGTAGTTACATGTGGAAATTTGGTTCTAGGACATTTGATTTGAGCGCAATCCTCAAACTTAGGTCAAAAAAGCCATTTAAGCCTTTTCACAGTGAGATCTATGCGATATGGCCGAGAAATGTAATTTTGATGTTCACTCCCAAACCGCTGCGCAGAAGTCAACCAAACTTCACCCAATAGTGTATTGTATCACAATCTAGTAGTTACATTTGAAAATTTTGTTCCAGGAAATTTTGTTTGAGCGCAATCATCAAACTTAATTAAAAAAGTCATTTAAGCCTTTTCACAGTGAGATCTATGCGATATGGCCGAGAAATGTAATTTTGATGTTAACTCCCAAACCGCTGCGCAGAAGTCAACCAAACTTCACCCATTAGTGTATTTTATCACAATATAGTAGTTACATGTGGAAATTTGGTTCTAGGACATTTGATTTGAGCGCAATCCTCAAACTTAGGTCAAAAAAGCCATTTAAGCCTTTTAACAGTGAGATCTATGCGATATGGCCGAGAAATGTAATTTTGATGTTAACTCCCAAACCGCTGCGCAGAAGTCAACCAAACTTCACCCAATAGTGTATTGTATCACATTCTAGTAGTTACATTTGAAAATTTCGTTCTAGGACATTTGGTTTGAGCGCAATCCTCAAACTTAGGTCAAAAAAGTCATTTAAGCCTTTTCACAGTGAGATCTATGCGATATGGCCGAGAAATGTAATTTTGATGTTAACTCCCAAACCGCTGCGCAGAAGTCAACCAAACTTCACCCATTAGTGTATTGTATCACAATCTAGTAGTTACATTTGGAAATTTGGTTCTAGGAAATTTTGTTTGAGCGCAATCATCAAACTTAATTAAAAAAGTCATTTAAGCCTTTTCACAGTGAGATCTATGCGATATGGCCGAGAAATGTAATTTTGATGTTAACTCCCAAACCGCTGCGCAGAAGTCAACCAAACTTCACCCAATAGTGTATTGTATCACAATCTAGTAGTTACATTTGAAAATTTTGTTCTAGGAAATTTTGTTTGAGCGCAATCATCAAACTTAATTAAAAAAGTCATTTAAGCCTTTTCACAGTGAGATCTATGCGATATGGCCGAGAAATGTAATTTTGATGTTAACTCCCAAACCGCTGCGCAGAAGTCAACCAAACTTCACCCATTAGTGTATTGTATCACAATCTAGTAGTTACATTTGGAAATTTGGTTCTAGGAAATTTTGTTTGAGCGCAATCATCAAACTTAATTAAAAAAGTCATTTAAGCCTTTTCACAGTGAGATCTATGCGATATGGCCGAGAAATGTAATTTTGATGTTAACTCCCAAACCGCTGCGCAGAAGTCAACCAAACTTCACCCAATAGTGTATTGTATCACATTCTAGTAGTTACATTTGAAAATTTCGTTCTAGGACATTTGGTTTGAGCGCAATCCTCAAACTTAGGTCAAAAAAGCCATTTAAGCCTTTTCACAGTGAGATCTATGCGATATGGCCGAGAAATGTAATTTTGATGTTAACTCTCAAACCGCTGCGCAGAAGTCAACCAAACTTCACCCAATAGTGTATTGTATCACAATCTAGTAGTTACATTTGAAAATTTTGTTCTAGGACATTTTGTTTGAACGCAATCATCAAACTTAATTAAAAAAGTCATTTAAGCCTTTTCACAGTGAGATCTATGCGATATGGCCGAGAAATGTAATTTTGATGTTAACTCCCAAACCGCTGCGCAGAAGTCAACCAAACTTCACCCAATAGTGTATTGTATCACAATCTAGTAGTTACATTTGAAAATTTTGTTCTAGAAAATTTTGTTTGAGCGCAATCATCAAACTTAATTAAAAAAGTCATTTAAGCCTTTTCACAGTGAGATCTATGCGATATGGCCGAGAAATGTAATTTTGATGTTAACTCCCAAACCGCTGCGCAGAAGTCAACCAAACTTCACCCATTAGTGTATTTTATCACAATCTAGTAGTTACATGTGGAAATTTGGTTCTAGGACATTTGATTTGAGCGCAATCCTCAAACTTAGGTCAAAAAAGCCATTTAAGCCTTTTCACAGTGAGATCTATGCGATATGGCCGAGAAATGTAATTTTGATGTTAACTCCCAAACCGCTGCGCAGAAGTCAACCAAACTTCACCCAATAGTGTATTGTATCACAATCTAGTAGTTACATTTAAAAATTTTGTTCTAGGACATTTTGTTTGAACGCAATCATCAAACTTAATTAAAAAAGTCATTTAAGCCTTTTCACAGTGAGATCTATGCGATATGGCCGAGAAATGTAATTTTGATGTTAACTCCCAAACCGCTGCGCAGAAGTCAACCAAACTTCACCCATTAGTGTATTGTATCACAATCTAGTAGTTACATGTGGAAATTTGGTTATAGGACATTTGATTTGAGCGCAATCCTCAAACTTAGGTCAAAAAAGCCATTTAAGCCTTTTCACAGTGAGATCTATGCGATATGGCCGAGAAATGTAATTTTGATGTTAACTCCCAAACCGCTGCGCAGAAGTCAACCAAACTTCACCCAATAGTGTATTGTATCACAATCTAGTAGTTACATTTGAAAATTTTGTTCTAGGAAATTTTGTTTGAGCGCAATCATCAAACTTAATTAAAAAAGTCATTTAAGCCTTTTCACAGTGAGATCTATGCGATATGGCCGAGAAATGTAATTTTGATGTTAACTCCCAAACCGCTGCGCAGAAGTCAACCAAACTTCACCCATTAGTGTATTGTATCACAATCTAGTAGTTACATGTGGAAATTTGGTTCTAGGACATTTGATTTGAGCGCAATCCTCAAACTTAGGTCAAAAAAGCCATTTAAGCCTTTTCACAGTGAGATCTATGCGATATGGCCGAGAAATGTAATTTTGATGTTCACTCCCAAACCGCTGCGCAGAAGTCAACCAAACTTCACCCAATAGTGTATTGTATCACAATCTAGTAGTTACATTTGAAAATTTTGTTCCAGGAAATTTTGTTTGAGCGCAATCATCAAACTTAATTAAAAAAGTCATTTAAGCCTTTTCACAGTGAGATCTATGCGATATGGCCGAGAAATGTAATTTTGATGTTAACTCCCAAACCGCTGCGCAGAAGTCAACCAAACTTCACCCATTAGTGTATTTTATCACAATCTAGTAGTTACATGTGGAAATTTGGTTCTAGGACATTTGATTTGAGCGCAATCCTCAAACTTAGGTCAAAAAAGCCATTTAAGCCTTTTCACAGTGAGATCTATGCGATATGGCCGAGAAATGTAATTTTGATGTTAACTCCCAAACCGCTGCGCAGAAGTCAACCAAACTTCACCCATTAGTGTATTTTATCACAATCTAGTAGTTACATGTGGAAATTTGGTTCTAGGACATTTGATTTGAGCGCAATCCTCAAACTTAGGTCAAAAAAGCCATTTAAGCCTTTTCACAGTGAGATCTATGCGATATGGCCGAGAAATGTAATTTTGATGTTAACTCCCAAACCGCTGCGCAGAAGTCAACCAAACTTCACCCAATAGTGTATTGTATCACAATCTAGTAGTTACATTTAAAAATTTTGTTCTAGGACATTTTGTTTGAACGCAATCATCAAACTTAATTAAAAAAGTCATTTAAGCCTTTTCACAGTGAGATCTATGCGATATGGCCGAGAAATGTAATTTTGATGTTAACTCCCAAACCGCTGCGCAGAAGTCAACCAAACTTCACCCATTAGTGTATTGTATCACAATCTAGTAGTTACATGTGGAAATTTGGTTATAGGACATTTGATTTGAGCGCAATCCTCAAACTTAGGTCAAAAAAGCCATTTAAGCCTTTTCACAGTGAGATCTATGCGATATGGCCGAGAAATGTAATTTTGATGTTAACTCCCAAACCGCTGCGCAGAAGTCAACCAAACTTCACCCAATAGTGTATTGTATCACAATCTAGTAGTTACATTTGAAAATGTTGTTCTAGGAAATTTTGTTTGAGCGCAATCATCAAACTTAATTAAAAAAGTCATTTAAGCCTTTTCACAGTGAGATCTATGCGATATGGCCGAGAAATGTAATTTTGATGTTAACTCCCAAACCGCTGCGCAGAAGTCAACCAAACTTCACCCATTAGTGTATTTTATCACAATCTAGTAGTTACATGTGGAAATTTGGTTCTAGGACATTTGATTTGAGCGCAATCCTCAAACTTAGGTCAAAAAAGCCATTTAAGCCTTTTCACAGTGAGATCTATGCGATATGGCCGAGAAATGTAATTTTGATGTTAACTCCCAAACCGCTGCGCAGAAGTCAACCAAACTTCACCCAATAGTGTATTGTATCACATTCTAGTAGTTACATTTGAAAATTTCGTTCTAGGACATTTGGTTTGAGCGCAATCCTCAAACTTAGGTCAAAAAAGCCATTTAAGCCTTTTCACAGTGAGATCTATGCGATATGGCCGAGAAATGTAATTTTGATGTTAACTCCCAAACCGCTGCGCAGAAGTCAACCAAACTTCACCCAATAGTGTATTGTATCACAATCTAGTAGTTACATTTGAAAATTTTGTTCTAGGACATTTTGTTTGAACGCAATCATCAAACTTAATTAAAAAAGTCATTTAAGCCTTTTCACAGTGAGATCTATGCGATATGGCCGAGAAATGTAATTTTGATGTTAACTCCCAAACCGCTGCGCAGAAGTCAACCAAACTTCACCCAATAGTGTATTGTATCACAATCTAGTAGTTACATTTGAAAATTTTGTTCTAGGACATTTTGTTTGAACGCAATCATCAAACTTAATTAAAAAAGTCATTTAAGCCTTTTCACAGTGAGATCTATGCGATATGGCCGAGAAATGTAATTTTGATGTTAACTCCCAAACCGCTGCGCAGAAGTCAACCAAACTTCACCCAATAGTGTATTGTATTACAATCTAGTAGTTACATTTGAAAATTTTGTTCTAGGACATTTTGTTTGAGCGCAATCCTCAAACTTAGGTCAAAAAAGCCATTTAAGCCTTTTCACAGTGAGATCTATGCGATATGGCCGAGAAATGTAATTTTGATGTTAACTCCCAAACCGCTGCGCAGAAGTCAACCAAACTTCACCCAATAGTGTATTGTATCACAATCTAGTAGTTACATTTGAAAATTTTGTTCTAGGAAATTTTGTTTGAGCGCAATCATCAAACTTAATTAAAAAAGTCATTTAAGCCTTTTCACAGTGAGATCTATGCGATATGGCCGAGAAATGTAATTTTGATGTTAACTCCCAAACCGCTGCGCAGAAGTCAACCAAACTTCACCCATTAGTGTATTGTATCATAATCTAGTAATTACATGTGGAAATTTGGTTCTAGGACATTTGATTTGAGCGCAATCCTCAAACTTAGGTCAAAAAAGCCATTTAAGCCTTTTCACAGTGAGATCTATGCGATATGGCCGAGAAATGTAATTTTGATGTTAACTCCCAAACCGCTGCGCAGAAGTCAACCAAACTTCACCCAATAGTGTATTGTATCACAATCTAGTAGTTACAATTAAAAATTTTGTTCTAGGACATGTTGTTTGAACGCAATCATCAAACTTAATTAAAAAAGTCATTTAAGCCTTTTCACAGTGAGATCTATGCGATATGGCCGAGAAATGTAATTTTGATGTTAACTCCCAAACCGCTGCGCAGAAGTCAACCAAACTTCACCCATTAGTGTATTTTATCACAATCTAGTAGTTACATGTGGAAATTTGGTTCTAGGACATTTGATTTGAGCGCAATCCTCAAACTTAGGTCAAAAAAGCCATTTAAGCCTTTTCACAGTGAGATCTATGCGATATGGCCGAGAAATGTAATTTTGATGTTCACTCCCAAACCGCTGCGCAGAAGTCAACCAAACTTCACCCAATAGTGTATTGTATCACAATCTAGTAGTTACATTTGAAAATTTTGTTCTAGGAAATTTTGTTTGAGCGCAATCATCAAACTTAATTAAAAAAGTCATTTAAGCCTTTTCACAGTGAGATCTATGCGATATGGCCGAGAAATGTAATTTTTAAGTTAACTCCCAAACCGCTGCGCAGAAGTCAACCAAACTTCACCCATTAGTGTATTTTATCACAATCTAGTAGTTACATGTGGAAATTTGGTTCTAGGACATTTGATTTGAGCGCAATCCTCAAACTTAGGTCAAAAAAGCCATTTAAGCCTTTTCACAGTGAGATCTATGCGATATGGCCGAGAAATGTAATTTTGATGTTAACTCCCAAACCGCTGCGCAGAAGTCAACCAAACTTCACCCAATAGTGTATTGTATCACATTCTAGTAGTTACATTTGAAAATTTCGTTCTAGGACATTTGGTTTGAGCGCAATCCTCAAACTTAGGTCAAAAAAGCCATTTAAGCCTTTTCACAGTGAGATCTATGCGATATGGCCGAGAAATGTAATTTTGATGTTAACTCCCAAACCGCTGCGCAGAAGTCAACCAAACTTCACCCAATAGTGTATTGTATCACAATCTAGTAGTTACATTTGAAAATTTTGTTCTAGGACATTTTGTTTGAGCGCAATCCTCAAACTTAGGTCAAAAAAGCCATTTAAGCCTTTTCACAGTGAGATCTATGCGATATGGCCGAGAAATGTAATTTTGATGTTAACTCCCAAACCGCTGCGCAGAAGTCAACCAAACTTCACCCAATAGTGTATTGTATCACAATCTAGTAGTTACATTTTAAAATTTCGTTCAAGGACATTTGGTTTGAGCGCAATTATTAAACTTAGGTCAAAAAAGCCATTTAAGCCTTTTCACAGTGAGATCTATGCGATATGGCCGAGAAATGTAATTTTGATGTTAACTCCCAAACCGCTGCGCAGAAGTAAACCAAACTTCACCCATTAGTGTATTGTATCACAATCTAGTAGTTACATGTGGAAATTTGGTTCTAGGACATTTGATTTGAGCGCAATCCTCAAACTTAGGTCAAAAAAGCCATTTAAGCCTTTTCACAGTGAGATCTATGCGATATGGCCGAGAAATGTAATTTTGATGTTAACTCCCAAACCGCTGCGCAGAAGTCAACCAAACTTCACCCAATAGTGTATTGTATCACATTCTAGTAGTTACATTTTAAAATTTCGTTCAAGGACATTTGGTTTGAGCGCAATTATTAAACTTAGGTCAAAAAAGCCATTTAAGTCTTTTCACAGTGAGATCTATGCGATATGGCCGAGAAATGTAATTTTGATGTTAACTCCCAAACCGCTGCGCAGAAGTAAACCAAACTTCACCCATTAGTGTATTGTATCACAATCTAGTAGTTACATGTGGAAATTTGGTTCTAGGACATTTGATTTGAGCGCAATCCTCAAACTTAGGTCAAAAAAGCCATTTAAGCCTTTTCACAGTGAGATCTATGCGATATGGCCGAGAAATGTAATTTTGATGTTAACTCCCAAACCGCTGCGCAGAAGTCAACCAAACTTCACCCAATAGTGTATTGTATCACATTCTAGTAGTTACATTTGAAAATTTCGTTCTAGGACATTTGGTTTGAGCGCAATTATTAAACTTAGGTCAAAAAAGCCATTTAAGCCTTTTCACAGTGAGATCTATGCGATATGGCCGAGAAATGTAATTTTGATGTTAACTCCCAAACCGCTGCGCAGAAGTAAACCAAACTTCACCCATTAGTGTATTGTATCACAATCTAGTAGTTACATGTGGAAATTTGGTTCTAGGACATTTGATTTTAGCGCAATCCTCAAACTTAGGTCAAAAAAGCCATTTAAGCCTTTTCACAGTGAGATCTATGCGATATGGCCGAGAAATGTAATTTTGATGTTAACTCCCAAACCGCTGCGCAGAAGTCAACCAAACTTCACCCAATAGTGTATTGTATCACAATCTAGTAGTTACATTTGAAAATTTTGTTCTAGGAAATTTTGTTTGAGCGCAATCATCAAACTTAATTAAAAAAGTCATTTAAGCCTTTTCACAGTGAGATCTATGCGATATGGCCGAGAAATGTAATTTTGATGTTAACTCCCAAACCGCTGCGCAAAAGTCAACCAAACTTCACCCATTAGTGTATTGTATCACAATCTAGTAGTTACATGTGGAAATTTGGTTCTAGGACATTTGATTTGAGCGCAATCCTCAAACTTAGGTCAAAAAAGCCATTTAAGCCTTTTCACAGTGAGATCTATGCGATATGGCCGAGAAATGTAATTTTGATGTTAACTCCCAAACCGCTGCGCAGAAGTCAACCAAACTTCACCCAATAGTGTATTGTATCACAATCTAGTAGTTACATTTGAAAATTTTGTTCTAGGAAATTTTGTTTGAGCGCAATCATCAAACTTAATTAAAAAAGTCATTTAAGCCTTTTCACAGTGAGATCTACGCGATATGGCCGAGAAATTTAATTTTGATGTTAACTCCCAATTCGCTGCGCAGAAGTCAACCAAACTTCACCCAATAGTGTATTGTATCACAATCTAGTAGTTACATGTGGATATTTGGTTCTAGGACATTTGATTTGAGCGCAATCCTCAAACTTAGGTCAAAAAAGCCATTTAAGCCTTTTCACAGTGAGATCTATGCGATATGGCCGAGAAATGTAATTTTGATGTTAACTCCCAAACCGCTGCGCAGAAGTCAACCAAACTTCACCCAATAGTGTATTGTATCACAATCTAGTAGTTACATTTGAAAATTTTGTTCTAGGAAATTTTGTTTGAGCGCAATCATTAAACTTAATTAAAAAAGTCATTTAAGCCTTTTCACAGTGAGATCTATGCGATATGGCCGAGAAATGTAATTTTGATGTTAACTCCCAAACCGCTGCGCAAAAGTCAACCAAACTTCACCCATTAGTGTATTGTATCACAATCTAGTAGTTACATGTGGAAATTTGGTTCTAGGACATTTGATTTGAGCGCAATCCTCAAACTTAGGTCAAAAAAGCCATTTAAGCCTTTTCACAGTGAGATCTATGCGATATGGCCGAGAAATGTAATTTTGATGTTAACTCCCAAACCGCTGCGCAGAAGTCAACCAAACTTCACCCAATAGTGTATTGTATCACAATCTAGTAGTTACATGTGGAAATTTGGTTCTAGGACATTTGATTTGAGCGCAATCATCAAACTTAATTAAAAAAGTCATTTAAGCCTTTTCACAGTGAGATCTACGCGATATGGCCGAGAAATTTAATTTTGATGTTAACTCCCAATTCGCTGCGCAGAAGTCAACCAAACTTCACCCAATAGTGTATTGTATCACAATCTAGTAGTTACATGTGGAAATTTGGTTCTAGGACATTTGATTTGAGCGCAATCCTCAAACTTAGGTCAAAAAAGCCATTTAAGCCTTTTCACAGTGAGATCTATGCGATATGGCCGAGAAATGTAATTTTGATGTTAACTCCCAAACCGCTGCGCAGAAGTCAACCAAACTTCACCCAATAGTGTATTGTATCACAATCTAGTAGTTACATTTGAAAATTTTGTTCTAGGACATTTTGTTTGAGCGCAATCCTCAAACTTAGGTCAAAAAAGCCATTTAAGCCTTTTCACAGTGAGATCTATGCGATATGGCCGAGAAATGTAATTTTGATGTTAACTCCCAAACCGCTGCGCAGAAGTCAACCAAACTTCACCCAATAGTGTATTGTATCACAATCTAGTAGTTACATTTTAAAATTTCGTTCAAGGACATTTGGTTTGAGCGCAATTATTAAACTTAGGTCAAAAAAGCCATTTAAGCCTTTTCACAGTGAGATCTATGCGATATGGCCGAGAAATGTAATTTTGATGTTAACTCCCAAACAGCTGCGCAGAAGTCAACCAAACTTCACCCAATAGTGTATTGTATCACAATCTAGTAGTTACATTTGAAAATTTTGTTCTAGGAAATTTTGTTTGAGCGCAATCATCAAACTTAATTAAAAAAGTCATTTAAGCCTTTTCACAGTGAGATCTATGCGATATGGCCGAGAAATGTAATTTTGATGTTAACTCCCAAACCGCTGCGCAGAAGTCAACCAAACTTCACCCATTAGTGTATTGTATCACAATCTAGTAGTTACATGTGGAAATTTGGTTCTAGGACATTTGATTTGAGCGCAATCCTCAAACTTAGGTCAAAAAAGCCATTTAAGCCTTTTCACAGTGAGATCTATGCGATATGGCCGAGAAATGTAATTTTGATGTTAACTCCCAAACCGCTGCGCAGAAGTCAACCAAACTTCACCCAATAGTGTATTGTATCACAATCTAGTAGTTACATTTAAAAATTTTGTTCTAGGACATTTTGTTTGAACGCAATCATCAAACTTAATTGAAAAAGTCATTTAAGCCTTTTCACAGTGAGATCTATGCGATATGGCCGAGAAATGTAATTTTGATGTTAACTCCCAAACCGCTGCGCAGAAGTCAACCAAACTTCACCCAATAGTGTATTGTATCACAATCTAGTAGTTACATTTGAAAATTTTGTTCTAGGAAATTTTGTTTGAGCGCAATCATCAAACTTAATTAAAAAAGTCATTTAAGCCTTTTCACAGTGAGATCTATGCG
This sequence comes from Corythoichthys intestinalis, assembly GCF_030265065.1. Taxonomy (NCBI): domain Eukaryota; kingdom Metazoa; phylum Chordata; class Actinopteri; order Syngnathiformes; family Syngnathidae; genus Corythoichthys; species Corythoichthys intestinalis. The sequence goes on along the minus strand of NC_080399.1, from coordinate 62,995,850 downwards.
ATATGGCCGAGAAATTTAATTTTGATGTTAACTCCCAAACCGCTGCGCAGAAGTCAACCAAACTTCACCCATTAGTGTATTTTATCACAGTCTAGTAGTTACATGTGGAAATTTGGTTCTAGGACATTTGATTTGAGCGCAATCCTCAAACTTAGGTCAAAAAAGCCATTTAAGCCTTTTCACAGTGAGATCTATGCGATATGGCCGAGAAATGTAATTTTGATGTTCACTCCCAAACCGCTGCGCAGAAGTCAACCAAACTTCACCCAATAGTGTATTGTATCACAATCTAGTAGTTACATTTGAAAATTTTGTTCCAGGAAATTTTGTTTGAGCGCAATCATCAAACTTAATTAAAAAAGTCATTTAAGCCTTTTCACAGTGAGATCTATGCGATATGGCCGAGAAATGTAATTTTGATGTTAACTCCCAAACCGCTGCGCAGAAGTCAACCAAACTTCACCCATTAGTGTATTTTATCACAATCTAGTAGTTACATGTGGAAATTTGGTTCTAGGACATTTGATTTGAGCGCAATCCTCAAACTTAGGTCAAAAAAGCCATTTAAGCCTTTTCACAGTGAGATCTATGCGATATGGCCGAGAAATGTAATTTTGATGTTAACTCCCAAACCGCTGCGCAGAAGTCAACCAAACTTCACCCAATAGTGTATTGTATCACATTCTAGTAGTTACATTTGAAAATTTCGTTCTAGGACATTTGGTTTGAGCGCAATCCTCAAACTTAGGTCAAAAAAGCCATTTAAGCCTTTTCACAGTGAGATCTATGCGATATGGCCGAGAAATGTAATTTTGATGTTAACTCCCAAACCGCTGCGCAGAAGTCAACCAAACTTCACCCAATAGTGTATTGTATCACAATCTAGTAGTTACATTTGAAAATTTTGTTCTAGGAAATTTTGTTTGAGCGCAATCATCAAACTTAATTAAAAAAGTCATTTAAGCCTTTTCACAGTGAGATCTATGCGATATGGCCGAGAAATGTAATTTTGATGTTAACTCCCAAACCGCTGCGCAGAAGTCAACCAAACTTCACCCATTAGTGTATTGTATCACAATCTAGTAGTTACATTTGGAAATTTGGTTCTAGGAAATTTTGTTTGAGCGCAATCATCAAACTTAATTAAAAAAGTCATTTAAGCCTTTTCACAGTGAGATCTATGCGATATGGCCGAGAAATGTAATTTTGATGTTAACTCCCAAACCGCTGCGCAGAAGTCAACCAAACTTCACCCAATAGTGTATTGTATCACATTCTAGTAGTTACATTTGAAAATTTCGTTCTAGGACATTTGGTTTGAGCGCAATCATCAAACTTAATTGAAAAAGTCATTTAAGCCTTTTCACAGTGAGATCTATGCGATATGGCCGAGAAATGTAATTTTGATGTTAACTCCCAAACCGCTGCGCAGAAGTCAACCAAACTTCACCCAATAGTGTATTGTATCACAATCTAGTAGTTACATTTGAAAATTTTGTTCTAGGAAATTTTGTTTGAGCGCAATCATTAAACTTAATTAAAAAAGTCATTTAAGCCTTTTCACAGTGAGATCTATGCGATATGGCCGAGAAATGTAATTTTGATGTTAACTCCCAAACCGCTGCGCAAAAGTCAACCAAACTTCACCCATTAGTGTATTGTATCACAATCTAGTAGTTACATGTGGAAATTTGGTTCTAGGACATTTGATTTGAGCGCAATCCTCAAACTTAGGTCAAAAAAGCCATTTAAGCCTTTTCACAGTGAGATCTATGCGATATGGCCGAGAAATGTAATTTTGATGTTAACTCCCAAACCGCTGCGCAGAAGTCAACCAAACTTCACCCAATAGTGTATTGTATCACAATCTAGTAGTTACATGTGGAAATTTGGTTCTAGGACATTTGATTTGAGCGCAATCATCAAACTTAATTAAAAAAGTCATTTAAGCCTTTTCACAGTGAGATCTACGCGATATGGCCGAGAAATTTAATTTTGATGTTAACTCCCAATTCGCTGCGCAGAAGTCAACCAAACTTCACCCAATAGTGTATTGTATCACAATCTAGTAGTTACATGTGGAAATTTGGTTCTAGGACATTTGATTTGAGCGCAATCCTCAAACTTAGGTCAAAAAAGCCATTTAAGCCTTTTCACAGTGAGATCTATGCGATATGGCCGAGAAATGTAATTTTGATGTTAACTCCCAAACCGCTGCGCAGAAGTCAACCAAACTTCACCCAATAGTGTATTGTATCACAATCTAGTAGTTACATTTGAAAATTTTGTTCTAGGACATTTTGTTTGAGCGCAATCCTCAAACTTAGGTCAAAAAAGCCATTTAAGCCTTTTCACAGTGAGATCTATGCGATATGGCCGAGAAATGTAATTTTGATGTTAACTCCCAAACCGCTGCGCAGAAGTCAACCAAACTTCACCCAATAGTGTATTGTATCACAATCTAGTAGTTACATTTTAAAATTTCGTTCAAGGACATTTGGTTTGAGCGCAATTATTAAACTTAGGTCAAAAAAGCCATTTAAGCCTTTTCACAGTGAGATCTATGCGATATGGCCGAGAAATGTAATTTTGATGTTAACTCCCAAACCGCTGCGCAGAAGTAAACCAAACTTCACCCATTAGTGTATTGTATCACAATCTAGTAGTTACATGTGGAAATTTGGTTCTAGGACATTTGATTTGAGCGCAATCCTCAAACTTAGGTCAAAAAAGCCATTTAAGCCTTTTCACAGTGAGATCTATGCGATATGGCCGAGAAATGTAATTTTGATGTTAACTCCCAAACCGCTGCGCAGAAGTCAACCAAACTTCACCCAATAGTGTATTGTATCACATTCTAGTAGTTAAATTTGAAAATTTCGTTCTAGGACATTTGGTTTGAGCGCAATTATTAAACTTAGGTCAAAAAAGCCATTTAAGCCTTTTCACAGTGAGATCTATGCGATATGGCCGAGAAATGTAATTTTGATGTTAACTCCCAAACCGCTGCGCAGAAGTCAACCAAACTTCACCCAATAGTGTATTGTATCACAATCTAGTAGTTACATTTGAAAATTTTGTTCTAGGACATTTTGTTTGAACGCAATCATCAAACTTAATTAAAAAAGTCATTTAAGCCTTTTCACAGTGAGATCTATGCGATATGGCCGAGAAATGTAATTTTGATGTTAACTCCCAAACCGCTGCGCAGAAGTCAACCAAACTTCACCCAATAGTGTATTGTATCACAATCTAGTAGTTACATTTGAAAATTTTGTTCTAGGAAATTTTGTTTGAGCGCAATCATCAAACTTAATTAAAAAAGTCATTTAAGCCTTTTCACAGTGAGATCTATGCGATATGGCCGAGAAATGTAATTTTGATGTTAACTCCCAAACCGCTGCGCAGAAGTCAACCAAACTTCACCCATTAGTGTATTGTATCACAATCTAGTAGTTACATGTGGAAATTTGGTTCTAGGACATTTGATTTGAGCGCAATCCTCAAACTTAGGTCAAAAAAGCCATTTAAGCCTTTTCACAGTGAGATCTATGCGATATGGCCGAGAAATGTAATTTTGATGTTAACTCCCAAACCGCTGCGCAGAAGTCAACCAAACTTCACCCAATAGTGTATTGTATCACAATCTAGTAGTTACATTTAAAAATTTTGTTCTAGGACATTTTGTTTGAACGCAATCATCAAACTTAATTGAAAAAGTCATTTAAGCCTTTTCACAGTGAGATCTATGCGATATGGCCGAGAAATGTAATTTTGATGTTAACTCCCAAACCGCTGCGCAGAAGTCAACCAAACTTCACCCAATAGTGTATTGTATCACAATCTAGTAGTTACATTTGAAAATTTTGTTCTAGGAAATTTTGTTTGAGCGCAATCATCAAACTTAATTAAAAAAGTCATTTAAGCCTTTTCACAGTGAGATCTATGCGATATGGCCGAGAAATTTAATTTTGATGTTAACTCCCAAACCGCTGCGCAGAAGTCAACCAAACTTCACCCATTAGTGTATTTTATCACAGTCTAGTAGTTACATGTGGAAATTTGGTTCTAGGACATTTGATTTGAGCGCAATCCTCAAACTTAGGTCAAAAAAGCCATTTAAGCCTTTTCACAGTGAGATCTATGCGATATGGCCGAGAAATGTAATTTTGATGTTCACTCCCAAACCGCTGCGCAGAAGTCAACCAAACTTCACCCAATAGTGTATTGTATCACAATCTAGTAGTTACATTTGAAAATTTTGTTCCAGGAAATTTTGTTTGAGCGCAATCATCAAACTTAATTAAAAAAGTCATTTAAGCCTTTTCACAGTGAGATCTATGCGATATGGCCGAGAAATGTAATTTTGATGTTAACTCCCAAACCGCTGCGCAGAAGTCAACCAAACTTCACCCATTAGTGTATTTTATCACAATCTAGTAGTTACATGTGGAAATTTGGTTCTAGGACATTTGATTTGAGCGCAATCCTCAAACTTAGGTCAAAAAAGCCATTTAAGCCTTTTCACAGTGAGATCTATGCGATATGGCCGAGAAATGTAATTTTGATGTTAACTCCCAAACCGCTGCGCAGAAGTCAACCAAACTTCACCCAATAGTGTATTGTATCACATTCTAGTAGTTACATTTGAAAATTTCGTTCTAGGACATTTGGTTTGAGCGCAATCCTCAAACTTAGGTCAAAAAAGCCATTTAAGCCTTTTCACAGTGAGATCTATGCGATATGGCCGAGAAATGTAATTTTGATGTTAACTCCCAAACCGCTGCGCAGAAGTCAACCAAACTTCACCCAATAGTGTATTGTATCACAATCTAGTAGTTACATTTGAAAATTTTGTTCTAGGAAATTTTGTTTGAGCGCAATCATCAAACTTAATTAAAAAAGTCATTTAAGCCTTTTCACAGTGAGATCTATGCGATATGGCCGAGAAATGTAATTTTGATGTTAACTCCCAAACCGCTGCGCAGAAGTCAACCAAACTTCACCCATTAGTGTATTGTATCACAATCTAGTAGTTACATTTGGAAATTTGGTTCTAGGAAATTTTGTTTGAGCGCAATCATCAAACTTAATTAAAAAAGTCATTTAAGCCTTTTCACAGTGAGATCTATGCGATATGGCCGAGAAATGTAATTTTGATGTTAACTCCCAAACCGCTGCGCAGAAGTCAACCAAACTTCACCCAATAGTGTATTGTATCACATTCTAGTAGTTACATTTGAAAATTTCGTTCTAGGACATTTGGTTTGAGCGCAATCCTCAAACTTAGGTCAAAAAAGCCATTTAAGCCTTTTCACAGTGAGATCTATGCGATATGGCCGAGAAATGTAATTTTGATGTTAACTCTCAAACCGCTGCGCAGAAGTCAACCAAACTTCACCCAATAGTGTATTGTATCACAATCTAGTAGTTACATTTGAAAATTTTGTTCTAGGACATTTTGTTTGAACGCAATCATCAAACTTAATTAAAAAAGTCATTTAAGCCTTTTCACAGTGAGATCTATGCGATATGGCCGAGAAATGTAATTTTGATGTTAACTCCCAAACCGCTGCGCAGAAGTCAACCAAACTTCACCCATTAGTGTATTGTATCACAATCTAGTAGTTACATGTGGAAATTTGGTTCTAGGACATTTGATTTGAGCGCAATCCTCAAACTTAGGTCAAAAAAGCCATTTAAGCCTTTTCACAGTGAGATCTATGCGATATGGCCGAGAAATGTAATTTTGATGTTAACTCCCAAACCGCTGCGCAGAAGTCAACCAAACTTCACCCAATAGTGTATTGTATCACAATCTAGTAGTTACATTTAAAAATTTTGTTCTAGGACATTTTGTTTGAACGCAATCATCAAACTTAATTGAAAAAGTCATTTAAGCCTTTTCACAGTGAGATCTATGCGATATGGCCGAGAAATGTAATTTTGATGTTAACTCCCAAACCGCTGCGCAGAAGTCAACCAAACTTCACCCAATAGTGTATTGTATCACAATCTAGTAGTTACATTTGAAAATTTTGTTCTAGGAAATTTTGTTTGAGCGCAATCCTCAAACTTAATTAAAAAAGTCATTTAAGCCTTTTCACAGTGAGATCTATGCGATATGGCCGAGAAATTTAATTTTGATGTTAACTCCCAAACCGCTGCGCAGAAGTCAACCAAACTTCACCCATTAGTGTATTTTATCACAGTCTAGTAGTTACATGTGGAAATTTGGTTCTAGGACATTTGATTTGAGCGCAATCCTCAAACTTAGGTCAAAAAAGCCATTTAAGCCTTTTCACAGTGAGATCTATGCGATATGGCCGAGAAATGTAATTTTGATGTTCACTCCCAAACCGCTGCGCAGAAGTCAACCAAACTTCACCCAATAGTGTATTGTATCACAATCTAGTAGTTACATTTGAAAATTTTGTTCCAGGAAATTTTGTTTGAGCGCAATCATCAAACTTAATTAAAAAAGTCATTTAAGCCTTTTCACAGTGAGATCTATGCGATATGGCCGAGAAATGTAATTTTGATGTTAACTCCCAAACCGCTGCGCAGAAGTCAACCAAACTTCACCCATTAGTGTATTTTATCACAATATAGTAGTTACATGTGGAAATTTGGTTCTAGGACATTTGATTTGAGCGCAATCCTCAAACTTAGGTCAAAAAAGCCATTTAAGCCTTTTAACAGTGAGATCTATGCGATATGGCCGAGAAATGTAATTTTGATGTTAACTCCCAAACCGCTGCGCAGAAGTCAACCAAACTTCACCCAATAGTGTATTGTATCACATTCTAGTAGTTACATTTGAAAATTTCGTTCTAGGACATTTGGTTTGAGCGCAATCCTCAAACTTAGGTCAAAAAAGTCATTTAAGCCTTTTCACAGTGAGATCTATGCGATATGGCCGAGAAATGTAATTTTGATGTTAACTCCCAAACCGCTGCGCAGAAGTCAACCAAACTTCACCCATTAGTGTATTGTATCACAATCTAGTAGTTACATTTGGAAATTTGGTTCTAGGAAATTTTGTTTGAGCGCAATCATCAAACTTAATTAAAAAAGTCATTTAAGCCTTTTCACAGTGAGATCTATGCGATATGGCCGAGAAATGTAATTTTGATGTTAACTCCCAAACCGCTGCGCAGAAGTCAACCAAACTTCACCCATTAGTGTATTGTATCACAATCTAGTAGTTACATTTGGAAATTTGGTTCTAGGAAATTTTGTTTGAGCGCAATCATCAAACTTAATTAAAAAAGTCATTTAAGCCTTTTCACAGTGAGATCTATGCGATATGGCCGAGAAATGTAATTTTGATGTTAACTCCCAAACCGCTGCGCAGAAGTCAACCAAACTTCACCCAATAGTGTATTGTATCACATTCTAGTAGTTACATTTGAAAATTTCGTTCTAGGACATTTGGTTTGAGCGCAATCCTCAAACTTAGGTCAAAAAAGCCATTTAAGCCTTTTCACAGTGAGATCTATGCGATATGGCCGAGAAATGTAATTTTGATGTTAACTCTCAAACCGCTGCGCAGAAGTCAACCAAACTTCACCCAATAGTGTATTGTATCACAATCTAGTAGTTACATGTGGAAATTTGGTTCTAGGACATTTGATTTGAGCGCAATCATCAAACTTAATTAAAAAAGTCATTTAAGCCTTTTCACAGTGAGATCTATGCGATATGGCCGAGAAATGTAATTTTGATGTTAACTCCCAAACCGCTGCGCAGAAGTCAACCAAACTTCACCCAATAGTGTATTGTATCACAATCTAGTAGTTACATTTAAAAATTTTGTTCTAGGACATTTTGTTTGAACGCAATCATCAAACTTAATTGAAAAAGTCATTTAAGCCTTTTCACAGTGAGATCTATGCGATATGGCCGAGAAATGTAATTTTGATGTTAACTCCCAAACCGCTGCGCAGAAGTCAACCAAACTTCACCCAATAGTGTATTGTATCACAATCTAGTAGTTACATTTGAAAATTTTGTTCTAGGAAATTTTGTTTGAGCGCAATCCTCAAACTTAATTAAAAAAGTCATTTAAGCCTTTTCACAGTGAGATCTATGCGATATGGCCGAGAAATTTAATTTTGATGTTAACTCCCAAACCGCTGCGCAGAAGTCAACCAAACTTCACCCATTAGTGTATTTTATCACAGTCTAGTAGTTACATGTGGAAATTTGGTTCTAGGACATTTGATTTGAGCGCAATCCTCAAACTTAGGTCAAAAAAGCCATTTAAGCCTTTTCACAGTGAGATCTATGCGATATGGCCGAGAAATGTAATTTTGATGTTCACTCCCAAACCGCTGCGCAGAAGTCAACCAAACTTCACCCAATAGTGTATTGTATCACAATCTAGTAGTTACATTTGAAAATTTTGTTCTAGGACATTTTGTTTGAGCGCAATCATCAAACTTAATTAAAAAAGTCATTTAAGCCTTTTCACAGTGAGATCTATGCGATATGGCCGAGAAATGTAATTTTGATGTTAACTCCCAAACCGCTGCGCAGAAGTCAACCAAACTTCACCCATTAGTGTATTGTATCACAATCTAGTAGTTACATGTGGAAATTTGGTTATAGGACATTTGATTTGAGCGCAATCCTCAAACTTAGGTCAAAAAAGCCATTTAAGCCTTTTCACAGTGAGATCTATGCGATATGGCCGAGAAATGTAATTTTGATGTTAACTCCCAAACCGCTGCGCAGAAGTCAACCAAACTTCACCCAATAGTGTATTGTATCACAATCTAGTAGTTACATTTGAAAATTTTGTTCTAGGAAATTTTGTTTGAGCGCAATCATCAAACTTAATTAAAAAAGTCATTTAAGCCTTTTCACAGTGAGATCTATGCGATATGGCCGAGAAATGTAATTTTGATGTTAACTCCCAAACCGCTGCGCAGAAGTCAACCAAACTTCACCCATTAGTGTATTGTATCACAATCTAGTAGTTACATGTGGAAATTTGGTTCTAGGACATTTGATTTGAGCGCAATCCTCAAACTTAGGTCAAAAAAGCCATTTAAGCCTTTTCACAGTGAGATCTATGCGATATGGCCGAGAAATGTAATTTTGATGTTCACTCCCAAACCGCTGCGCAGAAGTCAACCAAACTTCACCCAATAGTGTATTGTATCACAATCTAGTAGTTACATTTGAAAATTTTGTTCCAGGAAATTTTGTTTGAGCGCAATCATCAAACTTAATTAAAAAAGTCATTTAAGCCTTTTCACAGTGAGATCTATGCGATATGGCCGAGAAATGTAATTTTGATGTTAACTCCCAAACCGCTGCGCAGAAGTCAACCAAACTTCACCCATTAGTGTATTTTATCACAATCTAGTAGTTACATGTGGAAATTTGGTTCTAGGACATTTGATTTGAGCGCAATCCTCAAACTTAGGTCAAAAAAGCCATTTAAGCCTTTTCACAGTGAGATCTATGCGATATGGCCGAGAAATGTAATTTTGATGTTAACTCCCAAACCGCTGCGCAGAAGTCAACCAAACTTCACCCATTAGTGTATTTTATCACAATCTAGTAGTTACATGTGGAAATTTGGTTCTAGGACATTTGATTTGAGCGCAATCCTCAAACTTAGGTCAAAAAAGCCATTTAAGCCTTTTCACAGTGAGATCTATGCGATATGGCCGAGAAATGTAATTTTGATGTTAACTCCCAAACCGCTGCGCAGAAGTCAACCAAACTTCACCCAATAGTGTATTGTATCACAATCTAGTAGTTACATTTAAAAATTTTGTTCTAGGACATTTTGTTTGAACGCAATCATCAAACTTAATTAAAAAAGTCATTTAAGCCTTTTCACAGTGAGATCTATGCGATATGGCCGAGAAATGTAATTTTGATGTTAACTCCCAAACCGCTGCGCAGAAGTCAACCAAACTTCACCCATTAGTGTATTGTATCACAATCTAGTAGTTACATGTGGAAATTTGGTTATAGGACATTTGATTTGAGCGCAATCCTCAAACTTAGGTCAAAAAAGCCATTTAAGCCTTTTCACAGTGAGATCTATGCGATATGGCCGAGAAATGTAATTTTGATGTTAACTCCCAAACCGCTGCGCAGAAGTCAACCAAACTTCACCCAATAGTGTATTGTATCACAATCTAGTAGTTACATTTGAAAATGTTGTTCTAGGAAATTTTGTTTGAGCGCAATCATCAAACTTAATTAAAAAAGTCATTTAAGCCTTTTCACAGTGAGATCTATGCGATATGGCCGAGAAATGTAATTTTGATGTTAACTCCCAAACCGCTGCGCAGAAGTCAACCAAACTTCACCCATTAGTGTATTTTATCACAATCTAGTAGTTACATGTGGAAATTTGGTTCTAGGACATTTGATTTGAGCGCAATCCTCAAACTTAGGTCAAAAAAGCCATTTAAGCCTTTTCACAGTGAGATCTATGCGATATGGCCGAGAAATGTAATTTTGATGTTAACTCCCAAACCGCTGCGCAGAAGTCAACCAAACTTCACCCAATAGTGTATTGTATCACATTCTAGTAGTTACATTTGAAAATTTCGTTCTAGGACATTTGGTTTGAGCGCAATCCTCAAACTTAGGTCAAAAAAGCCATTTAAGCCTTTTCACAGTGAGATCTATGCGATATGGCCGAGAAATGTAATTTTGATGTTAACTCCCAAACCGCTGCGCAGAAGTCAACCAAACTTCACCCAATAGTGTATTGTATCACAATCTAGTAGTTACATTTGAAAATTTTGTTCTAGGACATTTTGTTTGAACGCAATCATCAAACTTAATTAAAAAAGTCATTTAAGCCTTTTCACAGTGAGATCTATGCGATATGGCCGAGAAATGTAATTTTGATGTTAACTCCCAAACCGCTGCGCAGAAGTCAACCAAACTTCACCCAATAGTGTATTGTATCACAATCTAGTAGTTACATTTGAAAATTTTGTTCTAGGACATTTTGTTTGAACGCAATCATCAAACTTAATTAAAAAAGTCATTTAAGCCTTTTCACAGTGAGATCTATGCGATATGGCCGAGAAATGTAATTTTGATGTTAACTCCCAAACCGCTGCGCAGAAGTCAACCAAACTTCACCCAATAGTGTATTGTATTACAATCTAGTAGTTACATTTGAAAATTTTGTTCTAGGACATTTTGTTTGAGCGCAATCCTCAAACTTAGGTCAAAAAAGCCATTTAAGCCTTTTCACAGTGAGATCTATGCGATATGGCCGAGAAATGTAATTTTGATGTTAACTCCCAAACCGCTGCGCAGAAGTCAACCAAACTTCACCCAATAGTGTATTGTATCACAATCTAGTAGTTACATTTGAAAATTTTGTTCTAGGAAATTTTGTTTGAGCGCAATCATCAAACTTAATTAAAAAAGTCATTTAAGCCTTTTCACAGTGAGATCTATGCGATATGGCCGAGAAATGTAATTTTGATGTTAACTCCCAAACCGCTGCGCAGAAGTCAACCAAACTTCACCCATTAGTGTATTGTATCATAATCTAGTAATTACATGTGGAAATTTGGTTCTAGGACATTTGATTTGAGCGCAATCCTCAAACTTAGGTCAAAAAAGCCATTTAAGCCTTTTCACAGTGAGATCTATGCGATATGGCCGAGAAATGTAATTTTGATGTTAACTCCCAAACCGCTGCGCAGAAGTCAACCAAACTTCACCCAATAGTGTATTGTATCACAATCTAGTAGTTACATTTAAAAATTTTGTTCTAGGACATTTTGTTTGAACGCAATCATCAAACTTAATTAAAAAAGTCATTTAAGCCTTTTCACAGTGAGATCTATGCGATATGGCCGAGAAATGTAATTTTGATGTTAACTCCCAAACCGCTGCGCAGAAGTCAACCAAACTTCACCCATTAGTGTATTGTATCACAATCTAGTAGTTACATGTGGAAATTTGGTTATAGGACATTTGATTTGAGCGCAATCCTCAAACTTAGGTCAAAAAAGCCATTTAAGCCTTTTCACAGTGAGATCTATGCGATATGGCCGAGAAATGTAATTTTGATGTTAACTCCCAAGCCGCTGCGCAGAAGTCAACCAAACTTCACCCAATAGTGTATTGTATCACAATCTAGTAGTTACATTTGAAAATTTTGTTCTAGGAAATTTTGTTTGAGCGCAATCATCAAACTTAATTAAAAAAGTCATTTAAGCCTTTTCACAGTGAGATCTATGCGATATGGCCGAGAAATGTAATTTTGATGTTAACTCCCAAACCGCTGCGCAGAAGTCAACCAAACTTCACCCAATAGTGTATTGTATCACAATCTAGTAGTTACATTTGAAAATTTTGTTCTAGAAAATTTTGTTTGAGCGCAATCATCAAACTTAATTAAAAAAGTCATTTAAGCCTTTTCACAGTGAGATCTATGCGATATGGCCGAGAAATGTAATTTTGATGTTAACTCCCAAACCGCTGCGCAGAAGTCAACCAAACTTCACCCATTAGTGTATTTTATCACAATCTAGTAGTTACATGTGGAAATTTGGTTCTAGGACATTTGATTTGAGCGCAATCCTCAAACTTAGGTCAAAAAAGCCATTTAAGCCTTTTCACAGTGAGATCTATGCGATATGGCCGAGAAATGTAATTTTGATGTTAACTCCCAAACCGCTGCGCAGAAGTCAACCAAACTTCACCCAATAGTGTATTGTATCACAATCTAGTAGTTACATTTAAAAATTTTGTTCTAGGACATTTTGTTTGAACGCAATCATCAAACTTAATTAAAAAAGTCATTTAAGCCTTTTCACAGTGAGATCTATGCGATATGGCCGAGAAATGTAATTTTGATGTTAACTCCCAAACCGCTGCGCAGAAGTCAACCAAACTTCACCCATTAGTGTATTGTATCACAATCTAGTAGTTACATGTGGAAATTTGGTTATAGGACATTTGATTTGAGCGCAATCCTCAAACTTAGGTCAAAAAAGCCATTTAAGCCTTTTCACAGTGAGATCTATGCGATATGGCCGAGAAATGTAATTTTGATGTTAACTCCCAAACCGCTGCGCAGAAGTCAACCAAACTTCACCCAATAGTGTATTGTATCACAATCTAGTAGTTACATTTGAAAATTTTGTTCTAGGAAATTTTGTTTGAGCGCAATCATCAAACTTAATTAAAAAAGTCATTTAAGCCTTTTCACAGTGAGATCTATGCGATATGGCCGAGAAATGTAATTTTGATGTTAACTCCCAAACCGCTGCGCAGAAGTCAACCAAACTTCACCCATTAGTGTATTTTATCACAATCTAGTAGTTACATGTGGAAATTTGGTTCTAGGACATTTGATTTGAGCGCAATCCTCAAACTTAGGTCAAAAAAGCCATTTAAGCCTTTTCACAGTGAGATCTATGCGATATGGCCGAGAAATGTAATTTTGATGTTAACTCCCAAACCGCTGCGCAGAAGTCAACCAAACTTCACCCAATAGTGTATTGTATCACATTCTAGTAGTTACATTTGAAAATTTCGTTCTAGGACATTTGGTTTGAGCGCAATCCTCAAACTTAGGTCAAAAAAGCCATTTAAGCCTTTTCACAGTGAGATCTATGCGATATGGCCGAGAAATGTAATTTTGATGTTAACTCCCAAACCGCTGCGCAGAAGTCAACCAAACTTCACCCAATAGTGTATTGTATCACAATCTAGTAGTTACATTTGAAAATTTTGTTCTAGGACATTTTGTTTGAACGCAATCATCAAACTTAATTAAAAAAGTCATTTAAGCCTTTTCACAGTGAGATCTATGCGATATGGCCGAGAAATGTAATTTTGATGTTAACTCCCAAACCGCTGCGCAGAAGTCAACCAAACTTCACCCAATAGTGTATTGTATCACAATCTAGTAGTTACATTTGAAAATTTTGTTCTAGGACATTTTGTTTGAACGCAATCATCAAACTTAATTAAAAAAGTCATTTAAGCCTTTTCACAGTGAGATCTATGCGATATGGCCGAGAAATGTAATTTTGATGTTAACTCCCAAACCGCTGCGCAGAAGTCAACCAAACTTCACCCAATAGTGTATTGTATCACAATCTAGTAGTTACATTTGAAAATTTTGTTCTAGGACATTTTGTTTGAGCGCAATCCTCAAACTTAGGTCAAAAAAGCCATTTAAGCCTTTTCACAGTGAGATCTATGCGATATGGCCGAGAAATGTAATTTTGATGTTAACTCCCAAACCGCTGCGCAGAAGTCAACCAAACTTCACCCATTAGTGTATTGTATCATAATCTAGTAATTACATGTGGAAATTTGGTTCTAGGACATTTGATTTGAGCGCAATCCTCAAACTTAGGTCAAAAAAGCCATTTAAGCCTTTTCACAGTGAGATCTATGCGATATGGCCGAGAAATGTAATTTTGATGTTAACTCCCAAACCGCTGCGCAGAAGTCAACCAAACTTCACCCAATAGTGTATTGTATCACAATCTAGTAGTTACATTTAAAAATTTTGTTCTAGGACATTTTGTTTGAACGCAATCATCAAACTTAATTAAAAAAGTCATTTAAGCCTTTTCACAGTGAGATCTATGCGATATGGCCGAGAAATGTAATTTTGATGTTAACTCCCAAACCGCTGCGCAGAAGTCAACCAAACTTCACCCATTAGTGTATTGTATCACAATCTAGTAGTTACATGTGGAAATTTGGTTATAGGACATTTGATTTGAGCGCAATCCTCAAACTTAGGTCAAAAAAGCCATTTAAGCCTTTTCACAGTGAGATCTATGCGATATGGCCGAGAAATGTAATTTTGATGTTAACTCCCAAACCGCTGCGCAGAAGTCAACCAAACTTCACCCAATAGTGTATTGTATCACAATCTAGTAGTTACATTTGAAAATTTTGTTCTAGGAAATTTTGTTTGAGCGCAATCATCAAACTTAATTAAAAAAGTCATTTAAGCCTTTTCACAGTGAGATCTATGCGATATGGCCGAGAAATGTAATTTTGATGTTAACTCCCAAACCGCTGCGCAGAAGTCAACCAAACTTCACCCATTAGTGTATTTTATCACAATCTAGTAGTTACATGTGGGAATTTGGTTCTAGGACATTTGATTTGAGCGCAATCCTCAAACTTAGGTCAAAAAAGCCATTTAAGCCTTTTCACAGTGAGATCTATGCGATATGGCCGAGAAATGTAATTTTGATGTTCACTCCCAAACCGCTGCGCAGAAGTCAACCAAACTTCACCCAATAGTGTATTGTATCACATTCTAGTAGTTACATTTGAAAATTTCGTTCTAGGACATTTGGTTTGAGCGCAATCCTCAAACTTAGGTCAAAAAAGCCATTTAAGCCTTTTCACAGTGAGATCTATGCGATATGGCCGAGAAATGTAATTTTGATGTTAACTCCCAAACCGCTGCGCAGAAGTCAACCAAACTTCACCCAATAGTGTATTGTATCACAATCTAGTAGTTACATTTGAAAATTTTGTTCTAGGACATTTTGTTTGAGCGCAATCCTCAAACTTAGGTCAAAAAAGCCATTTAAGCCTTTTCACAGTGAGATCTATGCGATATGGCCGAGAAATGTAATTTTGATGTTAACTCCCAAACCGCTGCGCAGAAGTCAACCAAACTTCACCCAATAGTGTATTGTATCACAATCTAGTAGTTACATTTGAAAATTTTGTTCTAGGAAATTTTGTTTGAGCGCAATCATCAAACTTAATTAAAAAAGTCATTTAAGCCTTTTCACAGTGAGATCTATGCGATATGGCCGAGAAATGTAATTTTGATGTTAACTCCCAAACCGCTGCGCAGAAGTCAACCAAACTTCACCCATTAGTGTATTGTATCATAATCTAGTAATTACATGTGGAAATTTGGTTCTAGGACATTTGATTTGAGCGCAATCCTCAAACTTAGGTCAAAAAAGCCATTTAAGCCTTTTCACAGTGAGATCTATGCGATATGGCCGAGAAATGTAATTTTGATGTTAACTCCCAAACCGCTGCGCAGAAGTCAACCAAACTTCACCCAATAGTGTATTGTATCACAATCTAGTAGTTACATTTAAAAATTTTGTTCTAGGACATTTTGTTTGAACGCAATCATCAAACTTAATTAAAAAAGTCATTTAAGCCTTTTCACAGTGAGATCTATGCGATATGGCCGAGAAATGTAATTTTGATGTTAACTCCCAAACCGCTGCGCAGAAGTCAACCAAACTTCACCCATTAGTGTATTGTATCACAATCTAGTAGTTACATGTGGAAATTTGGTTATAGGACATTTGATTTGAGCGCAATCCTCAAACTTAGGTCAAAAAAGCCATTTAAGCCTTTTCACAGTGAGATCTATGCGATATGGCCGAGAAATGTAATTTTGATGTTAACTCCCAAACCGCTGCGCAGAAGTCAACCAAACTTCACCCAATAGTGTATTGTATCACAATCTAGTAGTTACATTTGAAAATTTTGTTCTAGGAAATTTTGTTTGAGCGCAATCATCAAACTTAATTAAAAAAGTCATTTAAGCCTTTTCACAGTGAGATCTATGCGATATGGCCGAGAAATGTAATTTTGATGTTAACTCCCAAACCGCTGCGCAGAAGTCAACCAAACTTCACCCATTAGTGTATTTTATCACAATCTAGTAGTTACATGTGGAAATTTGGTTCTAGGACATTTGATTTGAGCGCAATCCTCAAACTTAGGTCAAAAAAGCCATTTAAGCCTTTTCACAGTGAGATCTATGCGATATGGCCGAGAAATGTAATTTTGATGTTCACTCCCAAACCGCTGCGCAGAAGTCAACCAAACTTCACCCAATAGTGTATTGTATCACATTCTAGTAGTTACATTTGAAAATTTCGTTCTAGGACATTTGGTTTGAGCGCAATCCTCAAACTTAGGTCAAAAAAGCCATTTAAGCCTTTTCACAGTGAGATCTATGCGATATGGCCGAGAAATGTAATTTTGATGTTAACTCCCAAACCGCTGCGCAGAAGTCAACCAAACTTCACCCAATAGTGTATTGTATCACAATCTAGTAGTTACATTTGAAAATTTTGTTCTAGGAAATTTTGTTTGAGCGCAATCATCAAACTTAATTAAAAAAGTCATTTAAGCCTTTTCACAGTGAGATCTATGCGATATGGCCGAGAAATGTAATTTTGATGTTAACTCCCAAACCGCTGCGCAGAAGTCAACCAAACTTCACCCATTAGTGTATTTTATCACAATCTAGTAGTTACATGTGGAAATTTGGTTCTAGGACATTTGATTTGAGCGCAATCCTCAAACTTAGGTCAAAAAAGCCATTTAAGCCTTTTCACAGTGAGATCTATGCGATATGGCCGAGAAATGTAATTTTGATGTTAACTCCCAAACCGCTGCGCAGAAGTCAACCAAACTTCACCCAATAGTGTATTGTATCACATTCTAGTAGTTACATTTTAAAATTTCGTTCTAGGACATTTGGTTTGAGCGCAATCCTCAAACTTAGGTCAAAAAAGCCATTTAAGCCTTTTCACAGTGAGATCTATGCGATATGGCCGAGAAATGTAATTTTGATGTTAACTCCCAAACCGCTGCGCAGAAGTCAACCAAACTTCACCCAATAGTGTATTGTATCACAATCTAGTAGTTACATTTGAAAATTTTGTTCTAGGACATTTTGTTTGAACGCAATCATCAAACTTAATTAAAAAAGTCATTTAAGCCTTTTCACAGTGAGATCTATGCGATATGGCCGAGAAATGTAAATTTGATGTTAACTCCCAAACCGCTGCGCAGAAGTCAACCAAACTTCACCCAATAGTGTATTGTATCACAATCTAGTAGTTACATTTGAAAATTTTGTTCTAGGACATTTTGTTTGAGCGCAATCCTCAAACTTAGGTCAAAAAAGCCATTTAAGCCTTTTCACAGTGAGATCTATGCGATATGGCCGAGAAATGTAATTTTGATGTTAACTCCCAAACCGCTGCGCAGAAGTCAACCAAACTTCACCCAATAGTGTATTGTATCACAATCTAGTAGTTACATTTGAAAATTTTGTTCTAGGACATTTTGTTTGAACGCAATCATCAAACTTAATTAAAAAAGTCATTTAAGCCTTTTCACAGTGAGATCTATGCGATATGGCCGAGAAATGTAATTTTGATGTTAACTCCCAAACCGCTGCGCAGAAGTCAACCAAACTTCACCCAATAGTGTATTGTATCACAATCTAGTAGTTACATTTGAAAATTTTGTTCTAGGACATTTTGTTTGAGCGCAATCCTCAAACTTAGGTCAAAAAAGCCATTTAAGCCTTTTCACAGTGAGATCTATGCGATATGGCCGAGAAATGTAATTTTGATGTTAACTCCCAAACCGCTGCGCAGAAGTCAACCAAACTTCACCCAATAGTGTATTGTATCACAATCTAGTAGTTACATTTGAAAATTTTGTTCTAGGAAATTTTGTTTGAGCGCAATCATCAAACTTAATTAAAAAAGTCATTTAAGCCTTTTCACAGTGAGATCTATGCGATATGGCCGAGAAATGTAATTTTGATGTTAACTCCCAAACCGCTGCGCAGAAGTCAACCAAACTTCACCCATTAGTGTATTGTATCATAATCTAGTAATTACATGTGGAAATTTGGTTCTAGGACATTTGATTTGAGCGCAATCCTCAAACTTAGGTCAAAAAAGCCATTTAAGCCTTTTCACAGTGAGATCTATGCGATATGGCCGAGAAATGTAATTTTGATGTTAACTCCCAAACCGCTGCGCAGAAGTCAACCAAACTTCACCCAATAGTGTATTGTATCACAATCTAGTAGTTACATTTAAAAATTTTGTTCTAGGACATTTTGTTTGAACGCAATCATCAAACTTAATTAAAAAAGTCATTTAAGCCTTTTCACAGTGAGATCTATGCGATATGGCCGAGAAATGTAATTTTGATGTTAACTCCCAAACCGCTGCGCAGAAGTCAACCAAACTTCACCCATTAGTGTATTGTATCACAATCTAGTAGTTACATGTGGAAATTTGGTTATAGGACATTTGATTTGAGCGCAATCCTCAAACTTAGGTCAAAAAAGCCATTTAAGCCTTTTCACAGTGAGATCTATGCGATATGGCCGAGAAATGTAATTTTGATGTTAACTCCATAACCGCTGCGCAGAAGTCAACCAAACTTCACCCAATAGTGTATTGTATCACAATCTAGTAGTTACATTTGAAAATTTTGTTCTAGGAAATTTTGTTTGAGCGCAATCATCAAACTTAATTAAAAAAGTCATTTAAGCCTTTTCACAGTGAGATCTATGCGATATGGCCGAGAAATGTAATTTTGATGTTAACTCCCAAACCGCTGCGCAGAAGTCAACCAAACTTCACCCATTAGTGTATTTTATCACAATCTAGTAGTTACATGTGGAAATTTGGTTCTAGGACATTTGATTTGAGCGCAATCCTCAAACTTAGGTCAAAAAAGCCATTTAAGCCTTTTCACAGTGAGATCTATGCGATATGGCCGAGAAATGTAATTTTGATGTTCACTCCCAAACCGCTGCGCAGAAGTCAACCAAACTTCACCCAATAGTGTATTGTATCACATTCTAGTAGTTACATTTGAAAATTTCGTTCTAGGACATTTGGTTTGAGCGCAATCCTCAAACTTAGGTCAAAAAAGCCATTTAAGCCTTTTCACAGTGAGATCTATGCGATATGGCCGAGAAATGTAATTTTGATGTTAACTCCCAAACCGCTGCGCAGAAGTCAACCAAACTTCACCCAATAGTGTATTGTATCACAATCTAGTAGTTACATTTGAAAATTTTGTTCTAGGACATTTTGTTTGAGCGCAATCCTCAAACTTAGGTCAAAAAAGCCATTTAAGCCTTTTCACAGTGAGATCTATGCGATATGGCCGAGAAATGTAATTTTGATGTTAACTCCCAAACCGCTGCGCAGAAGTCAACCAAACTTCACCCAATAGTGTATTGTATCACAATCTAGTAGTTACATTTGAAAATTTTGTTCTAGGAAATTTTGTTTGAGCGCAATCATCAAACTTAATTAAAAAAGTCATTTAAGCCTTTTCACAGTGAGATCTATGCGATATGGCCGAGAAATGTAATTTTGATGTTAACTCCCAAACCGCTGCGCAGAAGTCAACCAAACTTCACCCATTAGTGTATTGTATCATAATCTAGTAATTACATGTGGAAATTTGGTTCTAGGACATTTGATTTGAGCGCAATCCTCAAACTTAGGTCAAAAAAGCCATTTAAGCCTTTTCACAGTGAGATCTATGCGATATGGCCGAGAAATGTAATTTTGATGTTAACTCCCAAACCGCTGCGCAGAAGTCAACCAAACTTCACCCAATAGTGTATTGTATCACAATCTAGTAGTTACATTTAAAAATTTTGTTCTAGGACATTTTGTTTGAACGCAATCATCAAACTTAATTAAAAAAGTCATTTAAGCCTTTTCACAGTGAGATCTATGCGATATGGCCGAGAAATGTAATTTTGATGTTAACTCCCAAACCGCTGCGCAGAAGTCAACCAAACTTCACCCATTAGTGTATTGTATCACAATCTAGTAGTTACATGTGGAAATTTGGTTATAGGACATTTGATTTGAGCGCAATCCTCAAACTTAGGTCAAAAAAGCCATTTAAGCCTTTTCACAGTGAGATCTATGCGATATGGCCGAGAAATGTAATTTTGATGTTAACTCCCAAACCGCTGCGCAGAAGTCAACCAAACTTCACCCAATAGTGTATTGTATCACAATCTAGTAGTTACATTTGAAAATTTTGTTCTAGGAAATTTTGTTTGAGCGCAATCATCAAACTTAATTAAAAAAGTCATTTAAGCCTTTTCACAGTGAGATCTATGCGATATGGCCGAGAAATGTAATTTTGATGTTAACTCCCAAACCGCTGCGCAGAAGTCAACCAAACTTCACCCATTAGTGTATTTTATCACAATCTAGTAGTTACATGTGGAAATTTGGTTCTAGGACATTTGATTTGAGCGCAATCCTCAAACTTAGGTCAAAAAAGCCATTTAAGCCTTTTCACAGTGAGATCTATGCGATATGGCCGAGAAATGTAATTTTGATGTTCACTCCCAAACCGCTGCGCAGAAGTCAACCAAACTTCACCCAATAGTGTATTGTATCAGATTCTAGTAGTTACATTTGAAAATTTCGTTCTAGGACATTTGGTTTGAGCGCAATCCTCAAACTTAGGTCAAAAAAGCCATTTAAGCCTTTTCACAGTGAGATCTATGCGATATGGCCGAGAAATGTAATTTTGATGTTAACTCCCAAACCGCTGCGCAGAAGTCAACCAAACTTCACCCAATAGTGTATTGTATCACAATCTAGTAGTTACATTTGAAAATTTTGTTCTAGGAAATTTTGTTTGAGCGCAATCATCAAACTTAATTAAAAAAGTCATTTAAGCCTTTTCACAGTGAGATCTATGCGATATGGCCGAGAAATGTAATTTTGATGTTAACTCCCAAACCGCTGCGCAGAAGTCAACCAAACTTCACCCATTAGTGTATTTTATCACAATCTAGTAGTTACATTTGAAAATTTTGTTCTAGGACATTTTGTTTGAGCGCAATCCTCAAACTTAGGTCAAAAAAGCCATTTAAGCCTTTTCACAGTGAGATCTATGCGATATGGCCGAGAAATGTAATTTTGATGTTAACTCCCAAACCGCTGCGCAGAAGTCAACCAAACTTCACCCATTAGTGTATTGTATCACAATCTAGTAGTTACATGTGGAAATTTGGTTATAGGACATTTGATTTGAGCGCAATCCTCAAACTTAGGTCAAAAAAGCCATTTAAGCCTTTTCACAGTGAGATCTATGCGATATGGCCGAGAAATGTAATTTTGATGTTAACTCCCAAACCGCTGCGCAGAAGTCAACCAAACTTCACCCAATAGTGTATTGTATCACAATCTAGTAGTTACATTTGAAAATTTTGTTCTAGGAAATTTTGTTTGAGCGCAATCATCAAACTTAATTAAAAAAGTCATTTAAGCCTTTTCACAGTGAGATCTATGCGATATGGCCGAGAAATGTAATTTTGATGTTCACTCCCAAACCGCTGCGCAGAAGTCAACCAAACTTCACCCAATAGTGTATTGTATCACATTCTAGTAGTTACATTTGAAAATTTCGTTCTAGGACATTTGGTTTGAGCGCAATCCTCAAACTTAGGTCAAAAAAGCCATTTAAGCCTTTTCACAGTGAGATCTATGCGATATGGCCGAGAAATGTAATTTTGATGTTAACTCCCAAACCGCTGCGCAGAAGTCAACCAAACTTCACCCAATAGTGTATTGTATCACAATCTAGTAGTTACATTTGAAAATTTTGTTCTAGGAAATTTTGTTTGAGCGCAATCATCAAACTTAATTAAAAAAGTCATTTAAGCCTTTTCACAGTGAGATCTATGCGATATGGCCGAGAAATGTAATTTTGATGTTAACTCCCAAACCGCTGCGCAGAAGTCAACCAAACTTCACCCATTAGTGTATTTTATCACAATCTAGTAGTTACATGTGGAAATTTGGTTCTAGGACATTTGATTTGAGCGCAATCCTCAAACTTAGGTCAAAAAAGCCATTTAAGCCTTTTCACAGTGAGATCTATGCGATATGGCCGAGAAATGTAATTTTGATGTTAACTCCCAAACCGCTGCGCAGAAGTCAACCAAACTTCACCCAATAGTGTATTGTATCACATTCTAGTAGTTACATTTGAAAATTTCGTTCTAGGACATTTGGTTTGAGCGCAATCCTCAAACTTAGGTCAAAAAAGCCATTTAAGCCTTTTCACAGTGAGATCTATGCGATATGGCCGAGAAATGTAATTTTGATGTTAACTCCCAAACCGCTGCGCAGAAGTCAACCAAACTTCACCCAATAGTGTATTGTATCACAATCTAGTAGTTACATTTGAAAATTTTGTTCTAGGACATTTTGTTTGAACGCAATCATCAAACTTAATTAAAAAAGTCATTTAAGCCTTTTCACAGTGAGATCTATGCGATATGGCCGAGAAATGTAAATTTGATGTTAACTCCCAAACCGCTGCGCAGAAGTCAACCAAACTTCACCCAATAGTGTATTGTATCACATTCTAGTAGTTACATTTGAAAATTTCGTTCTAGGACATTTGGTTTGAGCGCAATCCTCAAACTTAGGTCAAAAAAGCCATTTAAGCCTTTTCACAGTGAGATCTATGCGATATGGCCGAGAAATGTAATTTTGATGTTAACTCCCAAACCGCTGCGCAGAAGTCAACCAAACTTCACCCAATAATGTATTGTATCACAATCTAGTAGTTACATTTGAAAATTTTGTTCTAGGACATTTTGTTTGAACGCAATCATCAAACTTAATTAAAAAAGTCATTTAAGCCTTTTCACAGTGAGATCTATGCGATATGGCCGAGAAATGTAATTTTGATGTTAACTCCCAAACCGCTGCGCAGAAGTCAACCAAACTTCACCCAATAGTGTATTGTATCACAATCTAGTAGTTACATTTGAAAATTTTGTTCTAGGAAATTTTGTTTGAGCGCAATCATCAAACTTAATTAAAAAAGTCATTTAAGCCTTTTCACAGTGAGATCTATGCGATATGGCCGAGAAATGTAATTTTGATGTTAACTCCCAAACCGCTGCGCAGAAGTCAACCAAACTTCACCCATTAGTGTATTTTATCACAATCTAGTAGTTACATGTGGAAATTTGGTTCTAGGACATTTGATTTGAGCGCAATCCTCAAACTTAGGTCAAAAAAGCCATTTAAGCCTTTTCACAGTGAGATCTATGCGATATGGCCGAGAAATGTAATTTTGATGTTAACTCCCAAACCGCTGCGCAGAAGTCAACCAAACTTCACCCAATAGTGTATTGTATCACAATCTAGTAGTTACATTTAAAAATTTTGTTCTAGGACATTTTGTTTGAACGCAATCATCAAACTTAATTTAAAAAGTCATTTAAGCCTTTTCACAGTGAAATCTATGCGATATGGCCGAGAAATGTAATTTTGATGTTAACTCCCAAACCGCTGCGCAGAAGTCAACCAAACTTCACCCAATAGTGTATTGTATCACAATCTAGTAGTTACATTTGAAAATTTTGTTCTAGGAAATTTTGTTTGAGCGCAATCATCAAACTTAATTAAAAAAGTCATTTAAGCCTTTTCACAGTGAGATCTATGCGATATGGCCGAGAAATGTAATTTTGATGTTAACTCCCAAACCGCTGCGCAGAAGTCAACCAAACTTCACCCATTAGTGTATTTTATCACAATCTAGTAGTTACATGTGGAAATTTGGTTCTAGGACATTTGATTTGAGCGCAATCCTCAAACTTAGGTCAAAAAAGCCATTTAAGCCTTTTCACAGTGAGATCTATGCGATATGGCCGAGAAATGTAATTTTGATGTTAACTCCCAAACCGCTGCGCAGAAGTCAACCAAACTTCACCCAATAGTGTATTGTATCACAATCTAGTAGTTACATTTGAAAATTTTGTTCTAGGACATTTTGTTTGAACGCAATCATCAAACTTAATTAAAAAAGTCATTTAAGCCTTTTCACAGTGAGATCTATGCGATATGGCCGAGAAATGTAATTTTGATGTTAACTCCCAAACCGCTGCGCAGAAGTCAACCAAACTTCACCCAATAGTGTATTGTATCACAATCTAGTAGTTACATTTGAAAATTTTGTTCTAGGAAATTTTGTTTGAGCGCAATCATCAAACTTAATTAAAAAAGTCATTTAAGCCTTTTCACAGTGAGATCTATGCGATATGGCCGAGAAATGTAATTTTGATGTTAACTCCCAAACCGCTGCGCAGAAGTCAACCAAACTTCACCCATTAGTGTATTTTATCACAATCTAGTAGTTACATGTGGAAATTTGGTTCTAGGACATTTGATTTGAGCGCAATCCTCAAACTTAGGTCAAAAAAGCCATTTAAGCCTTTTCACAGTGAGATCTATGCGATATGGCCGAGAAATGTAATTTTGATGTTAACTCCCAAACCGCTGCGCAGAAGTCAACCAAACTTCACCCAATAGTGTATTGTATCACAATCTAGTAGTTACATTTAAAAATTTTGTTCTAGGACATTTTGTTTGAACGCAATCATCAAACTTAATTTAAAAAGTCATTTAAGCCTTTTCACAGTGAAATCTATGCGATATGGCCGAGAAATGTAATTTTGATGTTAACTCCCAAACCGCTGCGCAGAAGTCAACCAAACTTCACCCAATAGTGTATTGTATCACAATCTAGTAGTTACATTTGAAAATTTTGTTCTAGGAAATTTTGTTTGAGCGCAATCATCAAACTTAATTAAAAAAGTCATTTAAGCCTTTTCACAGTGAGATCTATGCGATATGGCCGAGAAATGTAATTTTGATGTTAACTCCCAAACCGCTGCGCAGAAGTCAACCAAACTTCACCCATTAGTGTATTTTATCACAATCTAGTAGTTACATGTGGAAATTTGGTTCTAGGACATTTGATTTGAGCGCAATCCTCAAACTTAGGTCAAAAAAGCCATTTAAGCCTTTTCACAGTGAGATCTATGCGATATGGCCGAGAAATGTAATTTTGATGTTCACTCCCAAACCGCTGCGCAGAAGTCAACCAAACTTCACCCAATAGTGTATTGTATCACAATCTAGTAGTTACATTTGAAAATTTTGTTCTAGGAAATTTTGTTTGAGCGCAATCATCAAACTTAATTAAAAAAGCCATTTAAGCCTTTTCACAGTGAGATCTATGCGATATGGCCGAGAAATGTAATTTTGATGTTAACTCCCAAACCGCTGCGCAGAAGTCAACCAAACTTCACCCATTAGTGTATTTTATCACAATCTAGTAGTTACATGTGGAAATTTGGTTCTAGGACATTTGATTTGAGCGCAATCCTCAAACTTAGGTCAAAAAAGCCATTTAAGCCTTTTCACAGTGAGATCTATGCGATATGGCCGAGAAATGTAATTTTGATGTTAACTCCCAAACCGCTGCGCAGAAGTCAACCAAACTTCACCCAATAGTGTATTGTATCACATTCTAGTAGTTACATTTGAAAATTTCGTTCTAGGACATTTGGTTTGAGCGCAATCCTCAAACTTAGGTCAAAAAAGCCATTTAAGCCTTTTCACAGTGAGATCTATGCGATATGGCCGAGAAATGTAATTTTGATGTTAACTCCCAAACCGCTGCGCAGAAGTCAACCAAACTTCACCCAATAGTGTATTGTATCACAATCTAGTAGTTACATTTGAAAATTTTGTTCTAGGACATTTTGTTTGAACGCAATCATCAAACTTAATTAAAAAAGTCATTTAAGCCTTTTCACAGTGAGATCTATGCGATATGGCCGAGAAATGTAATTTTGATGTTAACTCCCAAACCGCTGCGCAGAAGTCAACCAAACTTCACCCAATAGTGTATTGTATCACAATCTAGTAGTTACATTTGAAAATTTTGTTCTAGGACATTTTGTTTGAGCGCAATCCTCAAACTTAGGTCAAAAAAGCCATTTAAGCCTTTTCACAGTGAGATCTATGCGATATGGCCGAGAAATGTAATTTTGATGTTAACTCCCAAACCGCCGCGCAGAAGTCAACCAAACTTCACCCAATAGTGTATTGTATCACAATCTAGTAGTTACATTTGAAAATTTTGTTCTAGGAAATTTTGTTTGAGCGCAATCATCAAACTTAATTAAAAAAGTCATTTAAGCCTTTTCACAGTGAGATCTATGCGATATGGCCGAGAAATGTAATTTTGATGTTAACTCCCAAACCGCTGCGCAGAAGTCAACCAAACTTCACCCATTAGTGTATTTTATCACACTCTAGTAGTTACATGTGGAAATTTGGTTCTAGGACATTTGATTTGAGCGCAATCCTCAAACTTAGGTCAAAAAACCCATTTAAGCCTTTTCACAGTGAGATCTATGCGATATGGCCGAGAAATGTAATTTTGATGTTAACTCCCAAACCGCTGCGCAGAAGTCAACCAAACTTCACCCAATAGTGTATTGTATCACATTTTAGTAGTTACATTTGAAAATTTCGTTCTAGGACATTTGGTTTGAGCGCAATCCTCAAACTTAGGTCAAAAAAGCCATTTAAGCCTTTTCACAGTGAGATCTATGCGATATGGCCGAGAAATGTAATTTTGATGTTAACTCCCAAACCGCTGCGCAGAAGTCAACCAAACTTCACCCAATAGTGTATTGTATCACAATCTAGTAGTTACATTTGAAAATTTTGTTCTAGGACATTTTGTTTGAACGCAATCATCAAACTTAATTAAAAAAGTCATTTAAGCCTTTTCACAGTGAGATCTATGCGATATGGCCGAGAAATGTAATTTTGATGTTAACTCCCAAACCGCTGCGCAGAAGTCAACCAAACTTCACCCAATAGTGTATTGTATCACAATCTAGTAGTTACATTTGAAAATTTTGTTCTAGGACATTTTGTTTGAACGCAATCATCAAACTTAATTAAAAAAGTCATTTAAGCCTTTTCACAGTGAGATCTATGCGATATGGCCGAGAAATGTAATTTTGATGTTAACTCCCAAACCGCTGCGCAGAAGTCAACCAAACTTCACCCAATAGTGTATTGTATCACAATCTAGTAGTTACATTTGTAAATTTTGTTCTAGGACATTTTGTTTGAGCGCAATCCTCAAACTTAGGTCAAAAAAGCCATTTAAGCCTTTTCACAGTGAGATCTATGCGATATGGCCGAGAAATGTAATTTTGATGTTAACTCCCAAACCGCTGCGCAGAAGTCAACCAAACTTCACCCAATAGTGTATTGTATCACAATCTAGTAGTTACATTTGAAAATTTTGTTCTAGGAAATTTTGTTTGAGCGCAATCATCAAACTTAATTAAAAAAGTCATTTAAGCCTTTTCACAGTGAGATCTATGCGATATGGCCGAGAAATGTAATTTTGATGTTAACTCCCAAACCGCTGCGCAGAAGTCAACCAAACTTCACCCATTAGTGTATTGTATCACAATCTAGTAGTTATATGTGGAAATTTGGTTATAGGACATTTGATTTGAGCGCAATCCTCAAACTTAGGTCAAAAAAGCCATTTAAGCCTTTTCACAGTGAGATCTATGCGATATGGCCGAGAAATGTAATTTTGATGTTAACTCCCAAACCGCTGCGCAGAAGTCAACCAAACTTCACCCAATAGTGTATTGTATCACAATCTAGTAGTTACATTTGAAAATTTTGTTCTAGGACATTTTGTTTGAACGCAATCATCAAACTTAATTAAAAAAGTCATTTAAGCCTTTTCACAGTGAGATCTATGCGATATGGCCGAGAAATGTAATTTTGATGTTAACTCCCAAACCGCTGCGCAGAAGTCAACCAAACTTCACCCAATAGTGTATTGTATCACAATCTAGTAGTTACATTTGAAAATTTTGTTCTAGGAAATTTTGTTTGAGCGCAATCATGAAACTTAATTAAAAAAGTCATTTAAGCCTTTTCACAGTGAGATCTATGCGATATGGCCGAGAAATGTAATTTTGATGTTAACTCCCAAACCGCTGCGCAGAAGTCAACCAAACTTCACCCATTAGTGTATTTTATCACAATCTAGTAGTTACATGTGGAAATTTGGTTCTAGGACATTTGATTTGAGCGCAATCCTCAAACTTAGGTCAAAAAAGCCATTTAAGCCTTTTCACAGTGAGATCTATGCGATATGGCCGAGAAATGTAATTTTGATGTTAACTCCCAAACCGCTGCGCAGAAGTCAACCAAACTTCACCCAATAGTGTATTGTATCACAATCTAGTAGTTACATTTAAAAATTTTGTTCTAGGACATTTTGTTTGAACGCAATCATCAAACTTAATTTAAAAAGTCATTTAAGCCTTTTCACAGTGAGATCTATGCGATATGGCCGAGAAATGTAATTTTGATGTTAACTCCCAAACCGCTGCGCAGAAGTCAACCAAACTTCACCCAATAGTGTATTGTATCACAATCTAGTAGTTACATTTGAAAATTTTGTTCTAGGAAATTTTGTTTGAGCGCAATCATCAAACTTAATTAAAAAAGTCATTTAAGCCTTTTCACAGTGAGATCTATGCGATATGGCCGAGAAATGTAATTTTGATGTTAACTCCCAAACCGCTGCGCAGAAGTCAACCAAACTTCACCCATTAGTGTATTTTATCACAATCTAGTAGTTACATGTGGAAATTTGGTTCTAGGACATTTGATTTGAGCGCAATCCTCAAACTTAGGTCAAAAAAGCCATTTAAGCCTTTTCACAGTGAGATCTATGCGATATGGCCGAGAAATGTAATTTTGATGTTCACTCCCAAACCGCTGCGCAGAAGTCAACCAAACTTCACCCAATAGTGTATTGTATCACAATCTAGTAGTTACATTTGAAAATTTTGTTCTAGGAAATTTTGTTTGAGCGCAATCATCAAACTTAATTAAAAAAGCCATTTAAGCCTTTTCACAGTGAGATCTATGCGATATGGCCGAGAAATGTAATTTTGATGTTAACTCCCAAACCGCTGCGCAGAAGTCAACCAAACTTCACCCATTAGTGTATTTTATCACAATCTAGTAGTTACATGTGGAAATTTGGTTCTAGGACATTTGATTTGAGCGCAATCCTCAAACTTAGGTCAAAAAAGCCATTTAAGCCTTTTCACAGTGAGATCTATGCGATATGGCCGAGAAATGTAATTTTGATGTTAACTCCCAAACCGCTGCGCAGAAGTCAACCAAACTTCACCCAATAGTGTATTGTATCACATTCTAGTAGTTACATTTGAAAATTTCGTTCTAGGACATTTGGTTTGAGCGCAATCCTCAAACTTAGGTCAAAAAAGCCATTTAAGCCTTTTCACAGTGAGATCTATGCGATATGGCCGAGAAATGTAATTTTGATGTTAACTCCCAAACCGCTGCGCAGAAGTCAACCAAACTTCACCCAATAGTGTATTGTATCACAATCTAGTAGTTACATTTGAAAATTTTGTTCTAGGACATTTTGTTTGAACGCAATCATCAAACTTAATTAAAAAAGTCATTTAAGCCTTTTCACAGTGAGATCTATGCGATATGGCCGAGAAATGTAATTTTGATGTTAACTCCCAAACCGCTGCGCAGAAGTCAACCAAACTTCACCCAATAGTGTATTGTATCACAATCTAGTAGTTACATTTGAAAATTTTGTTCTAGGACATTTTGTTTGAGCGCAATCCTCAAACTTAGGTCAAAAAAGCCATTTAAGCCTTTTCACAGTGAGATCTATGCGATATGGCCGAGAAATGTAATTTTGATGTTAACTCCCAAACCGCCGCGCAGAAGTCAACCAAACTTCACCCAATAGTGTATTGTATCACAATCTAGTAGTTACATTTGAAAATTTTGTTCTAGGAAATTTTGTTTGAGCGCAATCATCAAACTTAATTAAAAAAGTCATTTAAGCCTTTTCACAGTGAGATCTATGCGATATGGCCGAGAAATGTAATTTTGATGTTAACTCCCAAACCGCTGCGCAGAAGTCAACCAAACTTCACCCATTAGTGTATTTTATCACAATCTAGTAGTTACATGTGGAAATTTGGTTCTAGGACATTTGATTTGAGCGCAATCCTCAAACTTAGGTCAAAAAAGCCATTTAAGCCTTTTCACAGTGAGATCTATGCGATATGGCCGAGAAATGTAATTTTGATGTTAACTCCCAAACCGCTGCGCAGAAGTCAACCAAACTTCACCCAATAGTGTATTGTATCACATTTTAGTAGTTACATTTGAAAATTTCGTTCTAGGACATTTGGTTTGAGCGCAATCCTCAAACTTAGGTCAAAAAAGCCATTTAAGCCTTTTCACAGTGAGATCTATGCGATATGGCCGAGAAATGTAATTTTGATGTTAACTCCCAAACCGCTGCGCAGAAGTCAACCAAACTTCACCCAATAGTGTATTGTATCACAATCTAGTAGTTACATTTGAAAATTTTGTTCTAGGACATTTTGTTTGAACGCAATCATCAAACTTAATTAAAAAAGTCATTTAAGCCTTTTCACAGTGAGATCTATGCGATATGGCCGAGAAATGTAATTTTGATGTTAACTCCCAAACCGCTGCGCAGAAGTCAACCAAACTTCACCCAATAGTGTATTGTATCACAATCTAGTAGTTACATTTGAAAATTTTGTTCTAGGACATTTTGTTTGAACGCAATCATCAAACTTAATTAAAAAAGTCATTTAAGCCTTTTCACAGTGAGATCTATGCGATATGGCCGAGAAATGTAATTTTGATGTTAACTCCCAAACCGCTGCGCAGAAGTCAACCAAACTTCACCCAATAGTGTATTGTATCACAATCTAGTAGTTACATTTGAAAATTTTGTTCTAGGACATTTTGTTTGAACGCAATCATCAAACTTAATTAAAAAAGTCATTTAAGCCTTTTCACAGTGAGATCTATGCGATATGGCCGAGAAATGTAATTTTGATGTTAACTCCCAAACCGCTGCGCAGAAGTCAACCAAACTTCACCCAATAGTGTATTGTATCACAATCTAGTAGTTACATTTGAAAATTTTGTTCTAGGACATTTTGTTTGAGCGCAATCCTCAAACTTAGGTCAAAAAAGCCATTTAAGCCTTTTCACAGTGAGATCTATGCGATATGGCCGAGAAATGTAATTTTGATGTTAACTCCCAAACCGCTGCGCAGAAGTCAACCAAACTTCACCCAATAGTGTATTGTATCACAATCTAGTAGTTACATTTGAAAATTTTGTTCTAGGAAATTTTGTTTGAGCGCAATCATCAAACTTAATTAAAAAAGTCATTTAAGCCTTTTCACAGTGAGATCTATGCGATATGGCCGAGAAATGTAATTTTGATGTTAACTCCCAAACCGCTGCGCAGAAGTCAACCAAACTTCACCCAATAGTGTATTGTATCACAATCTAGTAGTTACATTTGAAAATTTTGTTCTAGGACATTTTGTTTGAACGCAATCATCAAACTTAATTAAAAAAGTCATTTAAGCCTTTTCACAGTGAGATCTATGCGATATGGCCGAGAAATGTAATTTTGATGTTAACTCCCAAACCGCTGCGCAGAAGTCAACCAAACTTCACCCAATAGTGTATTGTATCACAATCTAGTAGTTACATTTGTAAATTTTGTTCTAGGACATTTTGTTTGAGCGCAATCCTCAAACTTAGGTCAAAAAAGCCATTTAAGCCTTTTCACAGTGAGATCTATGCGATATGTCCGAGAAATGTAATTTTGATGTTAACTCCCAAACCGCTGCGCAGAAGTCAACCAAACTTCACCCAATAGTGTATTGTATCACAATCTAGTAGTTACATTTGAAAATTTTGTTCTAGGAAATTTTGTTTGAGCGCAATCATCAAACTTAATTAAAAAAGTCATTTAAGCCTTTTCACAGTGAGATCTATGCGATATGGCCGAGAAATGTAATTTTGATGTTAACTCCCAAACCGCTGCGCAGAAGTCAACCAAACTTCACCCATTAGTGTATTGTATCACAATCTAGTAGTTACATGTGGAAATTTGGTTATAGGACATTTGATTTGAGCGCAATCCTCAAACTTAGGTCAAAAAAGCCATTTAAGCCTTTTCACAGTGAGATCTATGCGATATGGCCGAGAAATGTAATTTTGATGTTAACTCCCAAACCGCTGCGCAGAAGTCAACCAAACTTCACCCAATAGTGTATTGTATCACAATCTAGTAGTTACATTTGAAAATTTTGTTCTAGGACATTTTGTTTGAACGCAATCATCAAACTTAATTAAAAAAGTCATTTAAGCCTTTTCACAGTGAGATCTATGCGATATGGCCGAGAAATGTAATTTTGATGTTAACTCCCAAACCGCTGCGCAGAAGTCAACCAAACTTCACCCAATAGTGTATTGTATCACAATCTAGTAGTTACATTTGAAAATTTTGTTCTAGGAAATTTTGTTTGAGCGCAATCATCAAACTTAATTAAAAAAGTCATTTAAGCCTTTTCACAGTGAGATCTATGCGATATGGCCGAGAAATGTAATTTTGATGTTAACTCCCAAACCGCTGCGCAGAAGTCAACCAAACTTCACCCATTAGTGTATTTTATCACAATCTAGTAGTTACATGTGGAAATTTGGTTCTAGGACATTTGATTTGAGAGCAATCCTCAAACTTAGGTCAAAAAAGCCATTTAAGCCTTTTCACAGTGAGATCTATGCGATATGGCCGAGAAATGTAATTTTGATGTTAACTCCCAAACCGCTGCGCAGAAGTCAACCAAACTTCACCCAATAGTGTATTGTATCACAATCTAGTAGTTACATTTAAAAATTTTGTTCTAGGACATTTTGTTTGAACGCAATCATCAAACTTAATTTAAAAAGTCATTTAAGCCTTTTCACAGTGAGATCTATGCGATATGGCCGAGAAATGTAATTTTGATGTTAACTCCCAAACCGCTGCGCAGAAGTCAACCAAACTTCACCCAATAGTGTATTGTATCACAATCTAGTAGTTACATTTGAAAATTTTGTTCTAGGAAATTTTGTTTGAGCGCAATCATCAAACTTAATTAAAAAAGTCATTTAAGCCTTTTCACAGTGAGATCTATGCGATATGGCCGAGAAATGTAATTTTGATGTTAACTCCCAAACCGCTGCGCAGAAGTCAACCAAACTTCACCCATTAGTGTATTTTATCACAATCTAGTAGTTACATGTGGAAATTTGGTTCTAGGACATTTGATTTGAGCGCAATCCTCAAACTTAGGTCAAAAAAGCCATTTAAGCCTTTTCACAGTGAGATCTATGCGATATGGCCGAGAAATGTAATTTTGATGTTCACTCCCAAACCGCTGCGCAGAAGTCAACCAAACTTCACCCAATAGTGTATTGTATCACAATCTAGTAGTTACATTTGAAAATTTTGTTCTAGGAAATTTTGTTTGAGCGCAATCATCAAACTTAATTAAAAAAGCCATTTAAGCCTTTTCACAGTGAGATCTATGCGATATGGCCGAGAAATGTAATTTTGATGTTAACTCCCAAACCGCTGCGCAGAAGTCAACCAAACTTCACCCATTAGTGTATTTTATCACAATCTAGTAGTTACATGTGGAAATTTGGTTCTAGGACATTTGATTTGAGCGCAATCCTCAAACTTAGGTCAAAAAAGCCATTTAAGCCTTTTCACAGTGAGATCTATGCGATATGGCCGAGAAATGTAATTTTGATGTTAACTCCCAAACCGCTGCGCAGAAGTCAACCAAACTTCACCCAATAGTGTATTGTATCACATTCTAGTAGTTACATTTGAAAATTTCGTTCTAGGACATTTGGTTTGAGCGCAATCCTCAAACTTAGGTCAAAAAAGCCATTTAAGCCTTTTCACAGTGAGATCTATGCGATATGGCCGAGAAATGTAATTTTGATGTTAACTCCCAAACCGCTGCGCAGAAGTCAACCAAACTTCACCCAATAGTGTATTGTATCACAATCTAGTAGTTACATTTGAAAATTTTGTTCTAGGACATTTTGTTTGAACGCAATCATCAAACTTAATTAAAAAAGTCATTTAAGCCTTTTCACAGTGAGATCTATGCGATATGGCCGAGAAATGTAATTTTGATGTTAACTCCCAAACCGCTGCGCAGAAGTCAACCAAACTTCACCCAATAGTGTATTGTATCACAATCTAGTAGTTACATTTGAAAATTTTGTTCTAGGACATTTTGTTTGAGCGCAATCCTCAAACTTAGGTCAAAAAAGCCATTTAAGCCTTTTCACAGTGAGATCTATGCGATATGGCCGAGAAATGTAATTTTGATGTTAACTCCCAAACCGCCGCGCAGAAGTCAACCAAACTTCACCCAATAGTGTATTGTATCACAATCTAGTAGTTACATTTGAAAATTTTGTTCTAGGAAATTTTGTTTGAGCGCAATCATCAAACTTAATTAAAAAAGTCATTTAAGCCTTTTCACAGTGAGATCTATGCGATATGGCCGAGAAATGTAATTTTGATGTTAACTCCCAAACCGCTGCGCAGAAGTCAACCAAACTTCACCCATTAGTGTATTTTATCACAATCTAGTAGTTACATGTGGAAATTTGGTTCTAGGACATTTGATTTGAGCGCAATCCTCAAACTTAGGTCAAAAAAGCCATTTAAGCCTTTTCACAGTGAGATCTATGCGATATGGCCGAGAAATGTAATTTTGATGTTAACTCCCAAACCGCTGCGCAGAAGTCAACCAAACTTCACCCAATAGTGTATTGTATCACATTTTAGTAGTTACATTTGAAAATTTCGTTCTAGGACATTTGGTTTGAGCGCAATCCTCAAACTTAGGTCAAAAAAGCCATTTAAGCCTTTTCACAGTGAGATCTATGCGATATGGCCGAGAAATGTAATTTTGATGTTAACTCCCAAACCGCTGCGCAGAAGTCAACCAAACTTCACCCAATAGTGTATTGTATCACAATCTAGTAGTTACATTTGAAAATTTTGTTCTAGGACATTTTGTTTGAACGCAATCATCAAACTTAATTAAAAAAGTCATTTAAGCCTTTTCACAGTGAGATCTATGCGATATGGCCGAGAAATGTAATTTTGATGTTAACTCCCAAACCGCTGCGCAGAAGTCAACCAAACTTCACCCAATAGTGTATTGTATCACAATCTAGTAGTTACATTTGAAAATTTTGTTCTAGGACATTTTGTTTGAACGCAATCATCAAACTTAATTAAAAAAGTCATTTAAGCCTTTTCACAGTGAGATCTATGCGATATGGCCGAGAAATGTAATTTTGATGTTAACTCCCAAACCGCTGCGCAGAAGTCAACCAAACTTCACCCAATAGTGTATTGTATCACAATCTAGTAGTTACATTTGAAAATTTTGTTCTAGGACATTTTGTTTGAACGCAATCATCAAACTTAATTAAAAAAGTCATTTAAGCCTTTTCACAGTGAGATCTATGCGATATGGCCGAGAAATGTAATTTTGATGTTAACTCCCAAACCGCTGCGCAGAAGTCAACCAAACTTCACCCAATAGTGTATTGTATCACAATCTAGTAGTTACATTTGAAAATTTTGTTCTAGGACATTTTGTTTGAGCGCAATCCTCAAACTTAGGTCAAAAAAGCCATTTAAGCCTTTTCACAGTGAGATCTATGCGATATGGCCGAGAAATGTAATTTTGATGTTAACTCCCAAACCGCTGCGCAGAAGTCAACCAAACTTCACCCAATAGTGTATTGTATCACAATCTAGTAGTTACATTTGAAAATTTTGTTCTAGGAAATTTTGTTTGAGCGCAATCATCAAACTTAATTAAAAAAGTCATTTAAGCCTTTTCACAGTGAGATCTATGCGATATGGCCGAGAAATGTAATTTTGATGTTAACTCCCAAACCGCTGCGCAGAAGTCAACCAAACTTCACCCAATAGTGTATTGTATCACAATCTAGTAGTTACATTTGAAAATTTTGTTCTAGGACATTTTGTTTGAACGCAATCATCAAACTTAATTAAAAAAGTCATTTAAGCCTTTTCACAGTGAGATCTATGCGATATGGCCGAGAAATGTAATTTTGATGTTAACTCCCAAACCGCTGCGCAGAAGTCAACCAAACTTCACCCAATAGTGTATTGTATCACAATCTAGTAGTTACATTTGTAAATTTTGTTCTAGGACATTTTGTTTGAGCGCAATCCTCAAACTTAGGTCAAAAAAGCCATTTAAGCCTTTTCACAGTGAGATCTATGCGATATGGCCGAGAAATGTAATTTTGATGTTAACTCCCAAACCGCTGCGCAGAAGTCAACCAAACTTCACCCAATAGTGTATTGTATCACAATCTAGTAGTTACATTTGAAAATTTTGTTCTAGGAAATTTTGTTTGAGCGCAATCATCAAACTTAATTAAAAAAGTCATTTAAGCCTTTTCACAGTGAGATCTATGCGATATGGCCGAGAAATGTAATTTTGATGTTAACTCCCAAACCGCTGCGCAGAAGTCAACCAAACTTCACCCATTAGTGTATTGTATCACAATCTAGTAGTTACATGTGGAAATTTGGTTATAGGACATTTGATTTGAGCGCAATCCTCAAACTTAGGTCAAAAAAGCCATTTAAGCCTTTTCACAGTGAGATCTATGCGATATGGCCGAGAAATGTAATTTTGATGTTAACTCCCAAACCGCTGCGCAGAAGTCAACCAAACTTCACCCAATAGTGTATTGTATCACAATCTAGTAGTTACATTTGAAAATTTTGTTCTAGGACATTTTGTTTGAACGCAATCATCAAACTTAATTAAAAAAGTCATTTAAGCCTTTTCACAGTGAGATCTATGCGATATGGCCGAGAAATGTAATTTTGATGTTAACTCCCAAACCGCTGCGCAGAAGTCAACCAAACTTCACCCAATAGTGTATTGTATCACAATCTAGTAGTTACATTTGAAAATTTTGTTCTAGGAAATTTTGTTTGAGCGCAATCATCAAACTTAATTAAAAAAGTCATTTAAGCCTTTTCACAGTGAGATCTATGCGATATGGCCGAGAAATGTAATTTTGATGTTAACTCCCAAACCGCTGCGCAGAAGTCAACAAAACTTCACCCATTAGTGTATTTTATCACAATCTAGTAGTTACATGTGGAAATTTGGTTCTAGGACATTTGATTTGAGCGCAATCCTCAAACTTAGGTCAAAAAAGCCATTTAAGCCTTTTCACAGTGAGATCTATGCGATATGGCCGAGAAATGTAATTTTGATGTTAACTCCCAAACCGCTGCGCAGAAGTCAACCAAACTTCACCCAATAGTGTATTGTATCACAATCTAGTAGTTACATTTAAAAATTTTGTTCTAGGACATTTTGTTTGAACGCAATCATCAAACTTAATTTAAAAAGTCATTTAAGCCTTTTCACAGTGAGATCTATGCGATATGGCCGAGAAATGTAATTTTGATGTTAACTCCCAAACCGCTGCGCAGAAGTCAACCAAACTTCACCCAATAGTGTATTGTATCACAATCTAGTAGTTACATTTGAAAATTTTGTTCTAGGAAATTTTGTTTGAGCGCAATCATCAAACTTAATTAAAAAAGTCATTTAAGCCTTTTCACAGTGAGATCTATGCGATATGGCCGAGAAATGTAATTTTGATGTTAACTCCCAAACCGCTGCGCAGAAGTCAACCAAACTTCACCCATTAGTGTATTTTATCACAATCTAGTAGTTACATGTGGAAATTTGGTTCTAGGACATTTGATTTGAGCGCAATCCTCAAACTTAGGTCAAAAAAGCCATTTAAGCCTTTTCACAGTGAGATCTATGCGATATGGCCGAGAAATGTAATTTTGATGTTCACTCCCAAACCGCTGCGCAGAAGTCAACCAAACTTCACCCAATAGTGTATTGTATCACAATCTAGTAGTTACATTTGAAAATTTTGTTCTAGGAAATTTTGTTTGAGCGCAATCATCAAACTTAATTAAAAAAGCCATTTAAGCCTTTTCACAGTGAGATCTATGCGATATGGCCGAGAAATGTAATTTTGATGTTAACTCCCAAACCGCTGCGCAGAAGTCAACCAAACTTCACCCATTAGTGTATTTTATCACAATCTAGTAGTTACATGTGGAAATTTGGTTCTAGGACATTTGATTTGAGCGCAATCCTCAAACTTAGGTCAAAAAAGCCATTTAAGCCTTTTCACAGTGAGATCTATGCGATATGGCCGAGAAATGTAATTTTGATGTTAACTCCCAAACCGCTGCGCAGAAGTCAACCAAACTTCACCCAATAGTGTATTGTATCACATTCTAGTAGTTACATTTGAAAATTTCGTTCTAGGACATTTGGTTTGAGCGCAATCCTCAAACTTAGGTCAAAAAAGCCATTTAAGCCTTTTCACAGTGAGATCTATGCGATATGGCCGAGAAATGTAAT
The DNA here is from genome assembly GCF_030265065.1 of Corythoichthys intestinalis. Classification (NCBI taxonomy): domain Eukaryota; kingdom Metazoa; phylum Chordata; class Actinopteri; order Syngnathiformes; family Syngnathidae; genus Corythoichthys; species Corythoichthys intestinalis. The sequence continues at coordinate 62,956,726 of NC_080399.1, read as the reverse complement.
TTTGATGTTAACTCCCAAACCGCTGCGCAGAAGTCAACCAAACTTCACCCAATAGTGTATTGTATCACAATCTAGTAGTTACATTTGAAAATTTTGTTCTAGGACATTTTGTTTGAACGCAATCATCAAACTTAATTAAAAAAGTCATTTAAGCCTTTTCACAGTGAGATCTATGCGATATGGCCGAGAAATGTAATTTTGATGTTAACTCCCAAACCGCTGCGCAGAAGTCAACCAAACTTCACCCAATAGTGTATTGTATCACAATCTAGTAGTTACATTTGAAAATTTTGTTCTAGGACATTTTGTTTGAGCGCAATCCTCAAACTTAGGTCAAAAAAGCCATTTAAGCCTTTTCACAGTGAGATCTATGCGATATGGCCGAGAAATGTAATTTTGATGTTAACTCCCAAACCGCCGCGCAGAAGTCAACCAAACTTCACCCAATAGTGTATTGTATCACAATCTAGTAGTTACATTTGAAAATTTTGTTCTAGGAAATTTTGTTTGAGCGCAATCATCAAACTTAATTAAAAAAGTCATTTAAGCCTTTTCACAGTGAGATCTATGCGATATGGCCGAGAAATGTAATTTTGATGTTAACTCCCAAACCGCTGCGCAGAAGTCAACCAAACTTCACCCATTAGTGTATTTTATCACAATCTAGTAGTTACATGTGGAAATTTGGTTCTAGGACATTTGATTTGAGCGCAATCCTCAAACTTAGGTCAAAAAAGCCATTTAAGCCTTTTCACAGTGAGATCTATGCGATATGGCCGAGAAATGTAATTTTGATGTTAACTCCCAAACCGCTGCGCAGAAGTCAACCAAACTTCACCCAATAGTGTATTGTATCACATTTTAGTAGTTACATTTGAAAATTTCGTTCTAGGACATTTGGTTTGAGCGCAATCCTCAAACTTAGGTCAAAAAAGCCATTTAAGCCTTTTCACAGTGAGATCTATGCGATATGGCCGAGAAATGTAATTTTGATGTTAACTCCCAAACCGCTGCGCAGAAGTCAACCAAACTTCACCCAATAGTGTATTGTATCACAATCTAGTAGTTACATTTGAAAATTTTGTTCTAGGACATTTTGTTTGAACGCAATCATCAAACTTAATTAAAAAAGTCATTTAAGCCTTTTCACAGTGAGATCTATGCGATATGGCCGAGAAATGTAATTTTGATGTTAACTCCCAAACCGCTGCGCAGAAGTCAACCAAACTTCACCCAATAGTGTATTGTATCACAATCTAGTAGTTACATTTGAAAATTTTGTTCTAGGACATTTTGTTTGAACGCAATCATCAAACTTAATTAAAAAAGTCATTTAAGCCTTTTCACAGTGAGATCTATGCGATATGGCCGAGAAATGTAATTTTGATGTTAACTCCCAAACCGCTGCGCAGAAGTCAACCAAACTTCACCCAATAGTGTATTGTATCACAATCTAGTAGTTACATTTGAAAATTTTGTTCTAGGACATTTTGTTTGAACGCAATCATCAAACTTAATTAAAAAAGTCATTTAAGCCTTTTCACAGTGAGATCTATGCGATATGGCCGAGAAATGTAATTTTGATGTTAACTCCCAAACCGCTGCGCAGAAGTCAACCAAACTTCACCCAATAGTGTATTGTATCACAATCTAGTAGTTACATTTGAAAATTTTGTTCTAGGACATTTTGTTTGAGCGCAATCCTCAAACTTAGGTCAAAAAAGCCATTTAAGCCTTTTCACAGTGAGATCTATGCGATATGGCCGAGAAATGTAATTTTGATGTTAACTCCCAAACCGCTGCGCAGAAGTCAACCAAACTTCACCCAATAGTGTATTGTATCACAATCTAGTAGTTACATTTGAAAATTTTGTTCTAGGAAATTTTGTTTGAGCGCAATCATCAAACTTAATTAAAAAAGTCATTTAAGCCTTTTCACAGTGAGATCTATGCGATATGGCCGAGAAATGTAATTTTGATGTTAACTCCCAAACCGCTGCGCAGAAGTCAACCAAACTTCACCCATTAGTGTATTGTATCATAATCTATTAATTACATGTGGAAATTTGGTTCTAGGACATTTGATTTGAGCGCAATCCTCAAACTTAGGTCAAAAAAGCCATTTAAGCCTTTTCACAGTGAGATCTATGCGATATGGCCGAGAAATGTAATTTTGATGTTAACTCCCAAACCGCTGCGCAGAAGTCAACCAAACTTCACCCAATAGTGTATTGTATCACAATCTAGTAGTTACATTTAAAAATTTTGTTCTAGGACATTTTGTTTGAACGCAATCATCAAACTTAATTAAAAAAGTCATTTAAGCCTTTTCACAGTGAGATCTATGCGATATGGCCGAGAAATGTAATTTTGATGTTAACTCCCAAACCGCTGCGCAGAAGTCAACCAAACTTCACCCATTAGTGTATTGTATCACAATCTAGTAGTTACATGTGGAAATTTGGTTATAGGACATTTGATTTGAGCGCAATCCTCAAACTTAGGTCAAAAAAGCCATTTAAGCCTTTTCACAGTGAGATCTATGCGATATGGCCGAGAAATGTAATTTTGATGTTAACTCCATAACCGCTGCGCAGAAGTCAACCAAACTTCACCCAATAGTGTATTGTATCACAATCTAGTAGTTACATTTGAAAATTTTGTTCTAGGAAATTTTGTTTGAGCGCAATCATCAAACTTAATTAAAAAAGTCATTTAAGCCTTTTCACAGTGAGATCTATGCGATATGGCCGAGAAATGTAATTTTGATGTTAACTCCCAAACCGCTGCGCAGAAGTCAACCAAACTTCACCCATTAGTGTATTTTATCACAATCTAGTAGTTACATGTGGAAATTTGGTTCTAGGACATTTGATTTGAGCGCAATCCTCAAACTTAGGTCAAAAAAGCCATTTAAGCCTTTTCACAGTGAGATCTATGCGATATGGCCGAGAAATGTAATTTTGATGTTCACTCCCAAACCGCTGCGCAGAAGTCAACCAAACTTCACCCAATAGTGTATTGTATCACATTCTAGTAGTTACATTTGAAAATTTCGTTCTAGGACATTTGGTTTGAGCGCAATCCTCAAACTTAGGTCAAAAAAGCCATTTAAGCCTTTTCACAGTGAGATCTATGCGATATGGCCGAGAAATGTAATTTTGATGTTAACTCCCAAACCGCTGCGCAGAAGTCAACCAAACTTCACCCAATAGTGTATTGTATCACAATCTAGTAGTTACATTTGAAAATTTTGTTCTAGGACATTTTGTTTGAGCGCAATCCTCAAACTTAGGTCAAAAAAGCCATTTAAGCCTTTTCACAGTGAGATCTATGCGATATGGCCGAGAAATGTAATTTTGATGTTAACTCCCAAACCGCTGCGCAGAAGTCAACCAAACTTCACCCAATAGTGTATTGTATCACAATCTAGTAGTTACATTTGAAAATTTTGTTCTAGGAAATTTTGTTTGAGCGCAATCATCAAACTTAATTAAAAAAGTCATTTAAGCCTTTTCACAGTGAGATCTATGCGATATGGCCGAGAAATGTAATTTTGATGTTAACTCCCAAACCGCTGCGCAGAAGTCAACCAAACTTCACCCATTAGTGTATTGTATCATAATCTAGTAATTACATGTGGAAATTTGGTTCTAGGACATTTGATTTGAGCGCAATCCTCAAACTTAGGTCAAAAAAGCCATTTAAGCCTTTTCACAGTGAGATCTATGCGATATGGCCGAGAAATGTAATTTTGATGTTAACTCCCAAACCGCTGCGCAGAAGTCAACCAAACTTCACCCAATAGTGTATTGTATCACAATCTAGTAGTTACATTTAAAAATTTTGTTCTAGGACATTTTGTTTGAACGCAATCATCAAACTTAATTAAAAAAGTCATTTAAGCCTTTTCACAGTGAGATCTATGCGATATGGCCGAGAAATGTAATTTTGATGTTAACTCCCAAACCGCTGCGCAGAAGTCAACCAAACTTCACCCATTAGTGTATTGTATCACAATCTAGTAGTTACATGTGGAAATTTGGTTATAGGACATTTGATTTGAGCGCAATCCTCAAACTTAGGTCAAAAAAGCCATTTAAGCCTTTTCACAGTGAGATCTATGCGATATGGCCGAGAAATGTAATTTTGATGTTAACTCCCAAACCGCTGCGCAGAAGTCAACCAAACTTCACCCAATAGTGTATTGTATCACAATCTAGTAGTTACATTTGAAAATTTTGTTCTAGGAAATTTTGTTTGAGCGCAATCATCAAACTTAATTAAAAAAGTCATTTAAGCCTTTTCACAGTGAGATCTATGCGATATGGCCGAGAAATGTAATTTTGATGTTAACTCCCAAACCGCTGCGCAGAAGTCAACCAAACTTCACCCATTAGTGTATTTTATCACAATCTAGTAGTTACATGTGGAAATTTGGTTCTAGGACATTTGATTTGAGCGCAATCCTCAAACTTAGGTCAAAAAAGCCATTTAAGCCTTTTCACAGTGAGATCTATGCGATATGGCCGAGAAATGTAATTTTGATGTTCACTCCCAAACCGCTGCGCAGAAGTCAACCAAACTTCACCCAATAGTGTATTGTATCAGATTCTAGTAGTTACATTTGAAAATTTCGTTCTAGGACATTTGGTTTGAGCGCAATCCTCAAACTTAGGTCAAAAAAGCCATTTAAGCCTTTTCACAGTGAGATCTATGCGATATGGCCGAGAAATGTAATTTGGATGTTAACTCCCAAACCGCTGCGCAGAAGTCAACCAAACTTCACCCAATAGTGTATTGTATCACAATCTAGTAGTTACATTTGAAAATTTTGTTCTAGGAAATTTTGTTTGAGCGCAATCATCAAACTTAATTAAAAAAGTCATTTAAGCCTTTTCACAGTGAGATCTATGCGATATGGCCGAGAAATGTAATTTTGATGTTAACTCCCAAACCGCTGCGCAGAAGTCAACCAAACTTCACCCATTAGTGTATTTTATCACAATCTAGTAGTTACATTTGAAAATTTTGTTCTAGGACATTTTGTTTGAGCGCAATCCTCAAACTTAGGTCAAAAAAGCCATTTAAGCCTTTTCACAGTGAGATCTATGCGATATGGCCGAGAAATGTAATTTTGATGTTAACTCCCAAACCGCTGCGCAGAAGTCAACCAAACTTCACCCATTAGTGTATTGTATCACAATCTAGTAGTTACATGTGGAAATTTGGTTATAGGACATTTGATTTGAGCGCAATCCTCAAACTTAGGTCAAAAAAGCCATTTAAGCCTTTTCACAGTGAGATCTATGCGATATGGCCGAGAAATGTAATTTTGATGTTAACTCCCAAACCGCTGCGCAGAAGTCAACCAAACTTCACCCAATAGTGTATTGTATCACAATCTAGTAGTTACATTTGAAAATTTTGTTCTAGGAAATTTTGTTTGAGCGCAATCATCAAACTTAATTAAAAAAGTCATTTAAGCCTTTTCACAGTGAGATCTATGCGATATGGCCGAGAAATGTAATTTTGATGTTAACTCCCAAACCGCTGCGCAGAAGTCAACCAAACTTCACCCATTAGTGTATTGTATCATAATCTAGTAATTACATGTGGAAATTTGGTTCTAGGACATTTGATTTGAGCGCAATCCTCAAACTTAGGTCAAAAAAGCCATTTAAGCCTTTTCACAGTGAGATCTATGCGATATGGCCAAGAAATGTAATTTTGATGTTAACTCCCAAACCGCTGCGCAGAAGTCAACCAAACTTCACCCAATAGTGTATTGTATCACAATCTAGTAGTTACATTTAAAAATTTTGTTCTAGGACATTTTGTTTGAACGCAATCATCAAACTTAATTAAAAAAGTCATTTAAGCCTTTTCACAGTGAGATCTATGCGATATGGCCGAGAAATGTAATTTTGATGTTAACTCCCAAACCGCTGCGCAGAAGTCAACCAAACTTCACCCATTAGTGTATTGTATCACAATCTAGTAGTTACATGTGGAAATTTGGTTATAGGACATTTGATTTGAGCGCAATCCTCAAACTTAGGTCAAAAAAGCCATTTAAGCCTTTTCACAGTGAGATCTATGCGATATGGCCGAGAAATGTAATTTTGATGTTAACTCCCAAACCGCTGCGCAGAAGTCAACCAAACTTCACCCAATAGTGTATTGTATCACAATCTAGTAGTTACATTTGAAAATTTTGTTCTAGGAAATTTTGTTTGAGCGCAATCATCAAACTTAATTAAAAAAGTCATTTAAGCCTTTTCACAGTGAGATCTATGCGATATGGCCGAGAAATGTAATTTTGATGTTAACTCCCAAACCGCTGCGCAGAAGTCAACCAAACTTCACCCATTAGTGTATTTTATCACAATCTAGTAGTTACATGTGGAAATTTGGTTCTAGGACATTTGATTTGAGCGCAATCCTCAAACTTAGGTCAAAAAAGCCATTTAAGCCTTTTCACAGTGAGATCTATGCGATATGGCCGAGAAATGTAATTTTGATGTTCACTCCCAAACCGCTGCGCAGAAGTCAACCAAACTTCACCCAATAGTGTATTGTATCAGATTCTAGTAGTTACATTTGAAAATTTCGTTCTAGGACATTTGGTTTGAGCGCAATCCTCAAACTTAGGTCAAAAAAGCCATTTAAGCCTTTTCACAGTGAGATCTATGCGATATGGCCGAGAAATGTAATTTTGATGTTAACTCCCAAACCGCTGCGCAGAAGTCAACCAAACTTCACCCAATAGTGTATTGTATCACAATCTAGTAGTTACATTTGAAAATTTTGTTCTAGGAAATTTTGTTTGAGCGCAATCATCAAACTTAATTAAAAAAGTCATTTAAGCCTTTTCACAGTGAGATCTATGCGATATGGCCGAGAAATGTAATTTTGATGTTAACTCCCAAACCGCTGCGCAGAAGTCAACCAAACTTCACCCATTAGTGTATTTTATCACAATCTAGTAGTTACATTTGAAAATTTTGTTCTAGGACATTTTGTTTGAGCGCAATCCTCAAACTTAGGTCAAAAAAGCCATTTAAGCCTTTTCACAGTGAGATCTATGCGATATGGCCGAGAAATGTAATTTTGATGTTAACTCCCAAACCGCTGCGCAGAAGTCAACCAAACTTCACCCATTAGTGTATTGTATCACAATCTAGTAGTTACATGTGGAAATTTGGTTATAGGACATTTGATTTGAGCGCAATCCTCAAACTTAGGTCAAAAAAGCCATTTAAGCCTTTTCACAGTGAGATCTATGCGATATGGCCGAGAAATGTAATTTTGATGTTAACTCCCAAACCGCTGCGCAGAAGTCAACCAAACTTCACCCAATAGTGTATTGTATCACAATCTAGTAGTTACATTTGAAAATTTTGTTCTAGGAAATTTTGTTTGAGCGCAATCATCAAACTTAATTAAAAAAGTCATTTAAGCCTTTTCACAGTGAGATCTATGCGATATGGCCGAGAAATGTAATTTTGATGTTCACTCCCAAACCGCTGCGCAGAAGTCAACCAAACTTCACCCAATAGTGTATTGTATCACATTCTAGTAGTTACATTTGAAAATTTCGTTCTAGGACATTTGGTTTGAGCGCAATCCTCAAACTTAGGTCAAAAAAGCCATTTAAGCCTTTTCACAGTGAGATCTATGCGATATGGCCGAGAAATGTAATTTTGATGTTAACTCCCAAACCGCTGCGCAGAAGTCAACCAAACTTCACCCAATAGTGTATTGTATCACAATCTAGTAGTTACATTTGAAAATTTTGTTCTAGGAAATTTTGTTTGAGCGCAATCATCAAACTTAATTAAAAAAGTCATTTAAGCCTTTTCACAGTGAGATCTATGCGATATGGCCGAGAAATGTAATTTTGATGTTAACTCCCAAACCGCTGCGCAGAAGTCAACCAAACTTCACCCATTAGTGTATTTTATCACAATCTAGTAGTTACATGTGGAAATTTGGTTCTAGGACATTTGATTTGAGCGCAATCCTCAAACTTAGGTCAAAAAAGCCATTTAAGCCTTTTCACAGTGAGATCTATGCGATATGGCCGAGAAATGTAATTTTGATGTTCACTCCCAAACCGCTGCGCAGAAGTCAACCAAACTTCACCCAATAGTGTATTGTATCACATTCTAGTAGTTACATTTGAAAATTTCGTTCTAGGACATTTGGTTTGAGCGCAATCCTCAAACTTAGGTCAAAAAAGCCATTTAAGCCTTTTCACAGTGAGATCTATGCGATATGGCCGAGAAATGTAATTTTGATGTTAACTCCCAAACCGCTGCGCAGAAGTCAACCAAACTTCACCCAATAGTGTATTGTATCACAATCTAGTAGTTACATTTGAAAATTTTGTTCTAGGACATTTTGTTTGAGCGCAATCCTCAAACTTAGGTCAAAAAAGCCATTTAAGCCTTTTCACAGTGAGATCTATGCGATATGGCCGAGAAATGTAATTTTGATGTTAACTCCCAAACCGCTGCGCAGAAGTCAACCAAACTTCACCCAATAGTGTATTGTATCACAATCTAGTAGTTACATTTGAAAATTTTGTTCTAGGAAATTTTGTTTGAGCGCAATCATCAAACTTAATTAAAAAAGTCATTTAAGCCTTTTCACAGTGAGATCTATGCGATATGGCCGAGAAATGTAATTTTGATGTTAACTCCCAAACCGCTGCGCAGAAGTCAACCAAACTTCACCCATTAGTGTATTGTATCATAATCTAGTAATTACATGTGGAAATTTGGTTCTAGGACATTTGATTTGAGCGCAATCCTCAAACTTAGGTCAAAAAAGCCATTTAAGCCTTTTCACAGTGAGATCTATGCGATATGGCCGAGAAATGTAATTTTGATGTTAACTCCCAAACCGCTGCGCAGAAGTCAACCAAACTTCACCCAATAGTGTATTGTATCACAATCTAGTAGTTACATTTAAAAATTTTGTTCTAGGACATTTTGTTTGAACGCAATCATCAAACTTAATTAAAAAAGTCATTTAAGCCTTTTCACAGTGAGATCTATGCGATATGGCCGAGAAATGTAATTTTGATGTTAACTCCCAAACCGCTGCGCAGAAGTCAACCAAACTTCACCCATTAGTGTATTGTATCACAATCTAGTAGTTACATGTGGAAATTTGGTTATAGGACATTTGATTTGAGCGCAATCCTCAAACTTAGGTCAAAAAAGCCATTTAAGCCTTTTCACAGTGAGATCTATGCGATATGGCCGAGAAATGTAATTTTGATGTTAACTCCCAAACCGCTGCGCAGAAGTCAACCAAACTTCACCCAATAGTGTATTGTATCACAATCTAGTAGTTACATTTGAAAATTTTGTTCTAGGAAATTTTGTTTGAGCGCAATCATCAAACTTAATTAAAAAAGTCATTTAAGCCTTTTCACAGTGAGATCTATGCGATATGGCCGAGAAATGTAATTTTGATGTTAACTCCCAAACCGCTGCGCAGAAGTCAACCAAACTTCACCCATTAGTGTATTTTATCACAATCTAGTAGTTACATGTGGAAATTTGGTTCTAGGACATTTGATTTGAGCGCAATCCTCAAACTTAGGTCAAAAAAGCCATTTAAGCCTTTTCACAGTGAGATCTATGCGATATGGCCGAGAAATGTAATTTTGATGTTCACTCCCAAACCGCTGCGCAGAAGTCAACCAAACTTCACCCAATAGTGTATTGTATCAGATTCTAGTAGTTACATTTGAAAATTTCGTTCTAGGACATTTGGTTTGAGCGCAATCCTCAAACTTAGGTCAAAAAAGCCATTTAAGCCTTTTCACAGTGAGATCTATGCGATATGGCCGAGAAATGTAATTTTGATGTTAACTCCCAAACCGCTGCGCAGAAGTCAACCAAACTTCACCCAATAGTGTATTGTATCACAATCTAGTAGTTACATTTGAAAATTTTGTTCTAGGAAATTTTGTTTGAGCGCAATCATCAAACTTAATTAAAAAAGTCATTTAAGCCTTTTCACAGTGAGATCTATGCGATATGGCCGAGAAATGTAATTTTGATGTTAACTCCCAAACCGCTGCGCAGAAGTCAACCAAACTTCACCCATTAGTGTATTTTATCACAATCTAGTAGTTACATTTGAAAATTTTGTTCTAGGACATTTTGTTTGAGCGCAATCCTCAAACTTAGGTCAAAAAAGCCATTTAAGCCTTTTCACAGTGAGATCTATGCGATATGGCCGAGAAATGTAATTTTGATGTTAACTCCCAAACCGCTGCGCAGAAGTCAACCAAACTTCACCCATTAGTGTATTGTATCACAATCTAGTAGTTACATGTGGAAATTTGGTTATAGGACATTTGATTTGAGCGCAATCCTCAAACTTAGGTCAAAAAAGCCATTTAAGCCTTTTCACAGTGAGATCTATGCGATATGGCCGAGAAATGTAATTTTGATGTTAACTCCCAAACCGCTGCGCAGAAGTCAACCAAACTTCACCCAATAGTGTATTGTATCACAATCTAGTAGTTACATTTGAAAATTTTGTTCTAGGAAATTTTGTTTGAGCGCAATCATCAAACTTAATTAAAAAAGTCATTTAAGCCTTTTCACAGTGAGATCTATGCGATATGGCCGAGAAATGTAATTTTGATGTTAACTCCCAAACCGCTGCGCAGAAGTCAACCAAACTTCACCCATTAGTGTATTGTATCATAATCTAGTAATTACATGTGGAAATTTGGTTCTAGGACATTTGATTTGAGCGCAATCCTCAAACTTAGGTCAAAAAAGCCATTTAAGCCTTTTCACAGTGAGATCTATGCGATATGGCCGAGAAATGTAATTTTGATGTTAACTCCCAAACCGCTGCGCAGAAGTCAACCAAACTTCACCCAATAGTGTATTGTATCACAATCTAGTAGTTACATTTAAAAATTTTGTTCTAGGACATTTTGTTTGAACGCAATCATCAAACTTAATTAAAAAAGTCATTTAAGCCTTTTCACAGTGAGATCTATGCGATATGGCCGAGAAATGTAATTTTGATGTTAACTCCCAAACCGCTGCGCAGAAGTCAACCAAACTTCACCCATTAGTGTATTGTATCACAATCTAGTAGTTACATGTGGAAATTTGGTTATAGGACATTTGATTTGAGCGCAATCCTCAAACTTAGGTCAAAAAAGCCATTTAAGCCTTTTCACAGTGAGATCTATGCGATATGGCCGAGAAATGTAATTTTGATGTTAACTCCCAAACCGCTGCGCAGAAGTCAACCAAACTTCACCCAATAGTGTATTGTATCACAATCTAGTAGTTACATTTGAAAATTTTGTTCTAGGAAATTTTGTTTGAGCGCAATCATCAAACTTAATTAAAAAAGTCATTTAAGCCTTTTCACAGTGAGATCTATGCGATATGGCCGAGAAATGTAATTTTGATGTTAACTCCCAAACCGCTGCGCAGAAGTCAACCAAACTTCACCCATTAGTGTATTTTATCACAATCTAGTAGTTACATGTGGAAATTTGGTTCTAGGACATTTGATTTGAGCGCAATCCTCAAACTTAGGTCAAAAAAGCCATTTAAGCCTTTTCACAGTGAGATCTATGCGATATGGCCGAGAAATGTAATTTTGATGTTCACTCCCAAACCGCTGCGCAGAAGTCAACCAAACTTCACCCAATAGTGTATTGTATCAGATTCTAGTAGTTACATTTGAAAATTTCGTTCTAGGACATTTGGTTTGAGCGCAATCCTCAAACTTAGGTCAAAAAAGCCATTTAAGCCTTTTCACAGTGAGATCTATGCGATATGGCCGAGAAATGTAATTTTGATGTTAACTCCCAAACCGCTGCGCAGAAGTCAACCAAACTTCACCCAATAGTGTATTGTATCACAATCTAGTAGTTACATTTGAAAATTTTGTTCTAGGAAATTTTGTTTGAGCGCAATCATCAAACTTAATTAAAAAAGTCATTTAAGCCTTTTCACAGTGAGATCTATGCGATATGGCCGAGAAATGTAATTTTGATGTTAACTCCCAAACCGCTGCGCAGAAGTCAACCAAACTTCACCCATTAGTGTATTTTATCACAATCTAGTAGTTACATTTGAAAATTTTGTTCTAGGACATTTTGTTTGAGCGCAATCCTCAAACTTAGGTCAAAAAAGCCATTTAAGCCTTTTCACAGTGAGATCTATGCGATATGGCCGAGAAATGTAATTTTGATGTTAACTCCCAAACCGCTGCGCAGAAGTCAACCAAACTTCACCCATTAGTGTATTGTATCACAATCTAGTAGTTACATGTGGAAATTTGGTTATAGGACATTTGATTTGAGCGCAATCCTCAAACTTAGGTCAAAAAAGCCATTTAAGCCTTTTCACAGTGAGATCTATGCGATATGGCCGAGAAATGTAATTTTGATGTTAACTCCCAAACCGCTGCGCAGAAGTCAACCAAACTTCACCCAATAGTGTATTGTATCACAATCTAGTAGTTACATTTGAAAATTTTGTTCTAGGAAATTTTGTTTGAGCGCAATCATCAAACTTAATTAAAAAAGTCATTTAAGCCTTTTCACAGTGAGATCTATGCGATATGGCCGAGAAATGTAATTTTGATGTTCACTCCCAAACCGCTGCGCAGAAGTCAACCAAACTTCACCCAATAGTGTATTGTATCACATTCTAGTAGTTACATTTGAAAATTTCGTTCTAGGACATTTGGTTTGAGCGCAATCCTCAAACTTAGGTCAAAAAAGCCATTTAAGCCTTTTCACAGTGAGATCTATGCGATATGGCCGAGAAATGTAATTTTGATGTTAACTCCCAAACCGCTGCGCAGAAGTCAACCAAACTTCACCCAATAGTGTATTGTATCACAATCTAGTAGTTACATTTGAAAATTTTGTTCTAGGAAATTTTGTTTGAGCGCAATCATCAAACTTAATTAAAAAAGTCATTTAAGCCTTTTCACAGTGAGATCTATGCGATATGGCCGAGAAATGTAATTTTGATGTTAACTCCCAAACCGCTGCGCAGAAGTCAACCAAACTTCACCCATTAGTGTATTTTATCACAATCTAGTAGTTACATGTGGAAATTTGGTTCTAGGACATTTGATTTGAGCGCAATCCTCAAACTTAGGTCAAAAAAGCCATTTAAGCCTTTTCACAGTGAGATCTATGCGATATGGCCGAGAAATGTAATTTTGATGTTAACTCCCAAACCGCTGCGCAGAAGTCAACCAAACTTCACCCAATAGTGTATTGTATCACATTCTAGTAGTTACATTTGAAAATTTCGTTCTAGGACATTTGGTTTGAGCGCAATCCTCAAACTTAGGTCAAAAAAGCCATTTAAGCCTTTTCACAGTGAGATCTATGCGATATGGCCGAGAAATGTAATTTTGATGTTAACTCCCAAACCGCTGCGCAGAAGTCAACCAAACTTCACCCAATAGTGTATTGTATCACAATCTAGTAGTTACATTTGAAAATTTTGTTCTAGGACATTTTGTTTGAACGCAATCATCAAACTTAATTAAAAAAGTCATTTAAGCCTTTTCACAGTGAGATCTATGCGATATGGCCGAGAAATGTAAATTTGATGTTAACTCCCAAACCGCTGCGCAGAAGTCAACCAAACTTCACCCAATAGTGTATTGTATCACATTCTAGTAGTTACATTTGAAAATTTCGTTCTAGGACATTTGGTTTGAGCGCAATCCTCAAACTTAGGTCAAAAAAGCCATTTAAGCCTTTTCACAGTGAGATCTATGCGATATGGCCGAGAAATGTAATTTTGATGTTAACTCCCAAACCGCTGCGCAGAAGTCAACCAAACTTCACCCAATAGTGTATTGTATCACAATCTAGTAGTTACATTTGAAAATTTTGTTCTAGGACATTTTGTTTGAACGCAATCATCAAACTTAATTAAAAAAGTCATTTAAGCCTTTTCACAGTGAGATCTATGCGATATGGCCGAGAAATGTAATTTTGATGTTAACTCCCAAACCGCTGCGCAGAAGTCAACCAAACTTCACCCAATAGTGTATTGTATCACAATCTAGTAGTTACATTTGAAAATTTTGTTCTAGGAAATTTTGTTTGAGCGCAATCATCAAACTTAATTAAAAAAGTCATTTAAGCCTTTTCACAGTGAGATCTATGCGATATGGCCGAGAAATGTAATTTTGATGTTAACTCCCAAACCGCTGCGCAGAAGTCAACCAAACTTCACCCATTAGTGTATTTTATCACAATCTAGTAGTTACATGTGGAAATTTGGTTCTAGGACATTTGATTTGAGCGCAATCCTCAAACTTAGGTCAAAAAAGCCATTTAAGCCTTTTCACAGTGAGATCTATGCGATATGGCCGAGAAATGTAATTTTGATGTTAACTCCCAAACCGCTGCGCAGAAGTCAACCAAACTTCACCCAATAGTGTATTGTATCACAATCTAGTAGTTACATTTAAAAATTTTGTTCTAGGACATTTTGTTTGAACGCAATCATCAAACTTAATTTAAAAAGTCATTTAAGCCTTTTCACAGTGAAATCTATGCGATATGGCCGAGAAATGTAATTTTGATGTTAACTCCCAAACCGCTGCGCAGAAGTCAACCAAACTTCACCCAATAGTGTATTGTATCACAATCTAGTAGTTACATTTGAAAATTTTGTTCTAGGAAATTTTGTTTGAGCGCAATCATCAAACTTAATTAAAAAAGTCATTTAAGCCTTTTCACAGTGAGATCTATGCGATATGGCCGAGAAATGTAATTTTGATGTTAACTCCCAAACCGCTGCGCAGAAGTCAACCAAACTTCACCCATTAGTGTATTTTATCACAATCTAGTAGTTACATGTGGAAATTTGGTTCTAGGACATTTGATTTGAGCGCAATCCTCAAACTTAGGTCAAAAAAGCCATTTAAGCCTTTTCACAGTGAGATCTATGCGATATGGCCGAGAAATGTAATTTTGATGTTCACTCCCAAACCGCTGCGCAGAAGTCAACCAAACTTCACCCAATAGTGTATTGTATCACAATCTAGTAGTTACATTTGAAAATTTTGTTCTAGGAAATTTTGTTTGAGCGCAATCATCAAACTTAATCAAAAAAGCCATTTAAGCCTTTTCACAGTGAGATCTATGCGATATGGCCGAGAAATGTAATTTTGATGTTAACTCCCAAACCGCTGCGCAGAAGTCAACCAAACTTCACCCATTAGTGTATTTTATCACAATCTAGTAGTTACATGTGGAAATTTGGTTCTAGGACATTTGATTTGAGCGCAATCCTCAAACTTAGGTCAAAAAAGCCATTTAAGCCTTTTCACAGTGAGATCTATGCGATATGGCCGAGAAATGTAATTTTGATGTTAACTCCCAAACCGCTGCGCAGAAGTCAACCAAACTTCACCCAATAGTGTATTGTATCACATTCTAGTAGTTACATTTGAAAATTTCGTTCTAGGACATTTGGTTTGAGCGCAATCCTCAAACTTAGGTCAAAAAAGCCATTTAAGCCTTTTCACAGTGAGATCTATGCAATATGGCCGAGAAATGTAATTTTGATGTTAACTCCCAAACCGCTGCGCAGAAGTCAACCAAACTTCACCCAATAGTGTATTGTATCACAATCTAGTAGTTACATTTGAAAATTTTGTTCTAGGACATTTTGTTTGAACGCAATCATCAAACTTAATTAAAAAAGTCATTTAAGCCTTTTCACAGTGAGATCTATGCGATATGGCCGAGAAATGTAATTTTGATGTTAACTCCCAAACCGCTGCGCAGAAGTCAACCAAACTTCACCCAATAGTGTATTGTATCACAATCTAGTAGTTACATTTGAAAATTTTGTTCTAGGACATTTTGTTTGAGCGCAATCCTCAAACTTAGGTCAAAAAAGCCATTTAAGCCTTTTCACAGTGAGATCTATGCGATATGGCCGAGAAATGTAATTTTGATGTTAACTCCCAAACCGCCGCGCAGAAGTCAACCAAACTTCACCCAATAGTGTATTGTATCACAATCTAGTAGTTACATTTGAAAATTTTGTTCTAGGAAATTTTGTTTGAGCGCAATCATCAAACTTAATTAAAAAAGTCATTTAAGCCTTTTCACAGTGAGATCTATGCGATATGGCCGAGAAATGTAATTTTGATGTTAACTCCCAAACCGCTGCGCAGAAGTCAACCAAACTTCACCCATTAGTGTATTTTATCACAATCTAGTAGTTACATGTGGAAATTTGGTTCTAGGACATTTGATTTGAGCGCAATCCTCAAACTTAGGTCAAAAAAGCCATTTAAGCCTTTTCACAGTGAGATCTATGCGATATGGCCGAGAAATGTAATTTTGATGTTAACTCCCAAACCGCTGCGCAGAAGTCAACCAAACTTCACCCAATAGTGTATTGTATCACATTTTAGTAGTTACATTTGAAAATTTCGTTCTAGGACATTTGGTTTGAGCGCAATCCTCAAACTTAGGTCAAAAAAGCCATTTAAGCCTTTTCACAGTGAGATCTATGCGATATGGCCGAGAAATGTAATTTTGATGTTAACTCCCAAACCGCTGCGCAGAAGTCAACCAAACTTCACCCAATAGTGTATTGTATCACAATCTAGTAGTTACATTTGAAAATTTTGTTCTAGGACATTTTGTTTGAACGCAATCATCAAACTTAATTAAAAAAGTCATTTAAGCCTTTTCACAGTGAGATCTATGCGATATGGCCGAGAAATGTAATTTTGATGTTAACTCCCAAACCGCTGCGCAGAAGTCAACCAAACTTCACCCAATAGTGTATTGTATCACAATCTAGTAGTTACATTTGAAAATTTTGTTCTAGGACATTTTGTTTGAACGCAATCATCAAACTTAATTAAAAAAGTCATTTAAGCCTTTTCACAGTGAGATCTATGCGATATGGCCGAGAAATGTAATTTTGATGTTAACTCCCAAACCGCTGCGCAGAAGTCAACCAAACTTCACCCAATAGTGTATTGTATCACAATCTAGTAGTTACATTTGTAAATTTTGTTCTAGGACATTTTGTTTGAGCGCAATCCTCAAACTTAGGTCAAAAAAGCCATTTAAGCCTTTTCACAGTGAGATCTATGCGATATGGCCGAGAAATGTAATTTTGATGTTAACTCCCAAACCGCTGCGCAGAAGTCAACCAAACTTCACCCAATAGTGTATTGTATCACAATCTAGTAGTTACATTTGAAAATTTTGTTCTAGGAAATTTTGTTTGAGCGCAATCATCAAACTTAATTAAAAAAGTCATTTAAGCCTTTTCACAGTGAGATCTATGCGATATGGCCGAGAAATGTAATTTTGATGTTAACTCCCAAACCGCTGCGCAGAAGTCAACCAAACTTCACCCATTAGTGTATTGTATCACAATCTAGTAGTTACATGTGGAAATTTGGTTATAGGACATTTGATTTGAGCGCAATCCTCAAACTTAGGTCAAAAAAGCCATTTAAGCCTTTTCACAGTGAGATCTATGCGATATGGCCGAGAAATGTAATTTTGATGTTAACTCCCAAACCGCTGCGCAGAAGTCAACCAAACTTCACCCAATAGTGTATTGTATCACAATCTAGTAGTTACATTTGAAAATTTTGTTCTAGGACATTTTGTTTGAACGCAATCATCAAACTTAATTAAAAAAGTCATTTAAGCCTTTTCACAGTGAGATCTATGCGATATGGCCGAGAAATGTAATTTTGATGTTAACTCCCAAACCGCTGCGCAGAAGTCAACCAAACTTCACCCAATAGTGTATTGTATCACAATCTAGTAGTTACATTTGAAAATTTTGTTCTAGGAAATTTTGTTTGAGCGCAATCATCAAACTTAATTAAAAAAGTCATTTAAGCCTTTTCACAGTGAGATCTATGCGATATGGCCGAGAAATGTAATTTTGATGTTAACTCCCAAACCGCTGCGCAGAAGTCAACCAAACTTCACCCATTAGTGTATTTTATCACAATCTAGTAGTTACATGTGGAAATTTGGTTCTAGGACATTTGATTTGAGCGCAATCCTCAAACTTAGGTCAAAAAAGCCATTTAAGCCTTTTCACAGTGAGATCTATGCGATATGGCCGAGAAATGTAATTTTGATGTTAACTCCCAAACCGCTGCGCAGAAGTCAACCAAACTTCACCCAATAGTGTATTGTATCACAATCTAGTAGTTACATTTAAAAATTTTGTTCTCGGACATTTTGTTTGAACGCAATCATCAAACTTAATTTAAAAAGTCATTTAAGCCTTTTCACAGTGAGATCTATGCGATATGGCCGAGAAATGTAATTTTGATGTTAACTCCCAAACCGCTGCGCAGAAGTCAACCAAACTTCACCCAATAGTGTATTGTATCACAATCTAGTAGTTACATTTGAAAATTTTGTTCTAGGAAATTTTGTTTGAGCGCAATCATCAAACTTAATTAAAAAAGTCATTTAAGCCTTTTCACAGTGAGATCTATGCGATATGGCCGAGAAATGTAATTTTGATGTTAACTCCCAAACCGCTGCGCAGAAGTCAACCAAACTTCACCCATTAGTGTATTTTATCACAATCTAGTAGTTACATGTGGAAATTTGGTTCTAGGACATTTGATTTGAGCGCAATCCTCAAACTTAGGTCAAAAAAGCCATTTAAGCCTTTTCACAGTGAGATCTATGCGATATGGCCGAGAAATGTAATTTTGATGTTCACTCCCAAACCGCTGCGCAGAAGTCAACCAAACTTCACCCAATAGTGTATTGTATCACAATCTAGTAGTTACATTTGAAAATTTTGTTCTAGGAAATTTTGTTTGAGCGCAATCATCAAACTTAATTAAAAAAGCCATTTAAGCCTTTTCACAGTGAGATCTATGCGATATGGCCGAGAAATGTAATTTTGATGTTAACTCCCAAACCGCTGCGCAGAAGTCAACCAAACTTCACCCATTAGTGTATTTTATCACAATCTAGTAGTTACATGTGGAAATTTGGTTCTAGGACATTTGATTTGAGCGCAATCCTCAAACTTAGGTCAAAAAAGCCATTTAAGCCTTTTCACAGTGAGATCTATGCGATATGGCCGAGAAATGTAATTTTGATGTTAACTCCCAAACCGCTGCGCAGAAGTCAACCAAACTTCACCCAATAGTGTATTGTATCACATTCTAGTAGTTACATTTGAAAATTTCGTTCTAGGACATTTGGTTTGAGCGCAATCCTCAAACTTAGGTCAAAAAAGCCATTTAAGCCTTTTCACAGTGAGATCTATGCGATATGGCCGAGAAATGTAATTTTGATGTTAACTCCCAAACCGCTGCGCAGAAGTCAACCAAACTTCACCCAATAGTGTATTGTATCACAATCTAGTAGTTACATTTGAAAATTTTGTTCTAGGACATTTTGTTTGAACGCAATCATCAAACTTAATTAAAAAAGTCATTTAAGCCTTTTCACAGTGAGATCTATGCGATATGGCCGAGAAATGTAATTTTGATGTTAACTCCCAAACCGCTGCGCAGAAGTCAACCAAACTTCACCCAATAGTGTATTGTATCACAATCTAGTAGTTACATTTGAAAATTTTGTTCTAGGACATTTTGTTTGAGCGCAATCCTCAAACTTAGGTCAAAAAAGCCATTTAAGCCTTTTCACAGTGAGATCTATGCGATATGGCCGAGAAATGTAATTTTGATGTTAACTCCCAAACCGCCGCGCAGAAGTCAACCAAACTTCACCCAATAGTGTATTGTATCACAATCTAGTAGTTACATTTGAAAATTTTGTTCTAGGAAATTTTGTTTGAGCGCAATCATCAAACTTAATTAAAAAAGTCATTTAAGCCTTTTCACAGTGAGATCTATGCGATATGGCCGAGAAATGTAATTTTGATGTTAACTCCCAAACCGCTGCGCAGAAGTCAACCAAACTTCACCCATTAGTGTATTTTATCACAATCTAGTAGTTACATGTGGAAATTTGGTTCTAGGACATTTGATTTGAGCGCAATCCTCAAACTTAGGTCAAAAAAGCCATTTAAGCCTTTTCACAGTGAGATCTATGCGATATGGCCGAGAAATGTAATTTTGATGTTAACTCCCAAACCGCTGCGCAGAAGTCAACCAAACTTCACCCAATAGTGTATTGTATCACATTTTAGTAGTTACATTTGAAAATTTCGTTCTAGGACATTTGGTTTGAGCGCAATCCTCAAACTTAGGTCAAAAAAGCCATTTAAGCCTTTTCACAGTGAGATCTATGCGATATGGCCGAGAAATGTAATTTTGATGTTAACTCCCAAACCGCTGCGCAGAAGTCAACCAAACTTCACCCAATAGTGTATTGTATCACAATCTAGTAGTTACATTTGAAAATTTTGTTCTAGGACATTTTGTTTGAACGCAATCATCAAACTTAATTAAAAAAGTCATTTAAGCCTTTTCACAGTGAGATCTATGCGATATGGCCGAGAAATGTAATTTTGATGTTAACTCCCAAACCGCTGCGCAGAAGTCAACCAAACTTCACCCAATAGTGTATTGTATCACAATCTAGTAGTTACATTTGAAAATTTTGTTCTAGGACATTTTGTTTGAACGCAATCATCAAACTTAATTAAAAAAGTCATTTAAGCCTTTTCACAGTGAGATCTATGCGATATGGCCGAGAAATGTAATTTTGATGTTAACTCCCAAACCGCTGCGCAGAAGTCAACCAAACTTCACCCAATAGTGTATTGTATCACAATCTAGTAGTTACATTTGTAAATTTTGTTCTAGGACATTTTGTTTGAGCGCAATCCTCAAACTTAGGTCAAAAAAGCCATTTAAGCCTTTTCACAGTGAGATCTATGCGATATGGCCGAGAAATGTAATTTTGATGTTAACTCCCAAACCGCTGCGCAGAAGTCAACCAAACTTCACCCAATAGTGTATTGTATCACAATCTAGTAGTTACATTTGAAAATTTTGTTCTAGGAAATTTTGTTTGAGCGCAATCATCAAACTTAATTAAAAAAGTCATTTAAGCCTTTTCACAGTGAGATCTATGCGATATGGCCGAGAAATGTAATTTTGATGTTAACTCCCAAACCGCTGCGCAGAAGTCAACCAAACTTCACCCATTAGTGTATTGTATCACAATCTAGTAGTTACATGTGGAAATTTGGTTATAGGACATTTGATTTGAGCGCAATCCTCAAACTTAGGTCAAAAAAGCCATTTAAGCCTTTTCACAGTGAGATCTATGCGATATGGCCGAGAAATGTAATTTTGATGTTAACTCCCAAACCGCTGCGCAGAAGTCAACCAAACTTCACCCAATAGTGTATTGTATCACATTCTAGTAGTTACATTTTAAAATTTCGTTCTAGGACATTTGGTTTGAGCGCAATCCTCAAACTTAGGTCAAAAAAGCCATTTAAGCCTTTTCACAGTGAGATCTATGCGATATGGCCGAGAAATGTAATTTTGATGTTAACTCCCAAACCGCTGCGCAGAAGTCAACCAAACTTCACCCAATAGTGTATTGTATCACAATCTAGTAGTTACATTTGAAAATTTTGTTCTAGGACATTTTGTTTGAACGCAATCATCAAACTTAATTAAAAAAGTCATTTAAGCCTTTTCACAGTGAGATCTATGCGATATGGCCGAGAAATGTAATTTTGATGTTAACTCCCAAACCGCTGCGCAGAAGTCAACCAAACTTCACCCAATAGTGTATTGTATCACAATCTAGTAGTTACATTTGAAAATTTTGTTCTAGGACATTTTGTTTGAGCGCAATCCTCAAACTTAGGTCAAAAAAGCCATTTAAGCCTTTTCACAGTGAGATCTATGCGATATGGCCGAGAAATGTAATTTTGATGTTAACTCCCAAACCGCTGCGCAGAAGTCAACCAAACTTCACCCAATAGTGTATTGTATCACAATCTAGTAGTTACATTTAAAAAATTTGTTCTAGGACATTTTGTTTGAACGCAATCATCAAACTTAATTAAAAAAGTCATTTAAGCCTTTTCACAGTGAGATCTATGCGATATGGCCGAGAAATGTAATTTTGATGTTAACTCCCAAACCGCTGCGCAGAAGTCAACCAAACTTCACCCATTAGTGTATTGTATCACAATCCAGTAGTTACATGTGGAAATTTGGTTATAGGACATTTGATTTGAGCGCAATCCTCAAACTTAGGTCAAAAAAGCCATTTAAGCCTTTTCACAGTGAGATCTATGCGATATGGCCGAGAAATGTAATTTTGATGTTAACTCCATAACCGCTGCGCAGAAGTCAACCAAACTTCACCCAATAGTGTATTGTATCACAATCTAGTAGTTACATTTGAAAATTTTGTTCTAGGAAATTTTGTTTGAGCGCAATCATCAAACTTAATTAAAAAAGTCATTTAAGCCTTTTCACAGTGAGATCTATGCGATATGGCCGAGAAATGTAATTTTGATGTTAACTTCCAAACCGCTGCGCAGAAGTCAACCAAACTTCACCCATTAGTGTATTTTATCACAATCTAGTAGTTACATGTGGAAATTTGGTTCTAGGACATTTGATTTGAGCGCAATCCTCAAACTTAGGTCAAAAAAGCCATTTAAGCCTTTTCACAGTGAGATCTATGCGATATGGCCGAGAAATGTAATTTTGATGTTAACTCCCAAACCGCTGCGCAGAAGTCAACCAAACTTCACCCAATAGTGTATTGTATCACAATCTAGTAGTTACATTTGAAAATTTTGTTCTAGGACATTTTGTTTGAGCGCAATCCTCAAACTTAGGTCAAAAAAGCCATTTAAGCCTTTTCACAGTGAGATCTATGCGATATGGCCGAGAAATGTAATTTTGATGTTAACTCCCAAACCGCTGCGCAGAAGTCAACCAAACTTCACCCAATAGTGTATTGTATCACAATCTAGTAGTTACATTTGAAAATTTTGTTCTAGGAAATTTTGTTTGAGCGCAATCATCAAACTTAATTAAAAAAGTCATTTAAGCCTTTTCACAGTGAGATCTATGCGATATGGCCGAGAAATGTAATTTTGATGTTAACTCCCAAACCGCTGCGCAGAAGTCAACCAAACTTCACCCATTAGTGTATTGTATCATAATCTAGTAATTACATGTGGAAATTTGGTTCTAGGACATTTGATTTGAGCGCAATCCTCAAACTTAGGTCAAAAAAGCCATTTAAGCCTTTTCACAGTGAGATCTATGCGATATGGCCGAGAAATGTAATTTTGATGTTAACTCCCAAACCGCTGCGCAGAAGTCAACCAAACTTCACCCAATAGTGTATTGTATCACAATCTAGTAGTTACATTTAAAAATTTTGTTCTAGGACATTTTGTTTGAACGCAATCATCAAACTTAATTAAAAAAGTCATTTAAGCCTTTTCACAGTGAGATCTATGCGATATGGCCGAGAAATGTAATTTTGATGTTAACTCCCAAACCGCTGCGCAGAAGTCAACCAAACTTCACCCATTAGTGTATTGTATCACAATCTAGTAGTTACATGTGGAAATTTGGTTATAGGACATTTGATTTGAGCGCAATCCTCAAACTTAGGTCAAAAAAGCCATTTAAGCCTTTTCACAGTGAGATCTATGCGATATGGCCGAGAAATGTAATTTTGATGTTAACTCCCAAACCGCTGCGCAGAAGTCAACCAAACTTCACCCAATAGTGTATTGTATCACAATCTAGTAGTTACATTTGAAAATTTTGTTCTAGGAAATTTTGTTTGAGCGCAATCATCAAACTTAATTAAAAAAGTCATTTAAGCCTTTTCACAGTGAGATCTATGCGATATGGCCGAGAAATGTAATTTTGATGTTAACTCCCAAACCGCTGCGCAGAAGTCAACCAAACTTCACCCATTAGTGTATTTTATCACAATCTAGTAGTTACATGTGGAAATTTGGTTCTAGGACATTTGATTTGAGCGCAATCCTCAAACTTAGGTCAAAAAAGCCATTTAAGCCTTTTCACAGTGAGATCTATGCGATATGGCCGAGAAATGTAATTTGGATGTTCACTCCCAAACCGCTGCGCAGAAGTCAACCAAACTTCACCCAATAGTGTATTGTATCAGATTCTAGTAGTTACATTTGAAAATTTCGTTCTAGGACATTTGGTTTGAGCGCAATCCTCAAACTTAGGTCAAAAAAGCCATTTAAGCCTTTTCACAGTGAGATCTATGCGATATGGCCGAGAAATGTAATTTTGATGTTAACTCCCAAACCGCTGCGCAGAAGTCAACCAAACTTCACCCAATAGTGTATTGTATCACAATCTAGTAGTTACATTTGAAAATTTTGTTCTAGGAAATTTTGTTTGAGCGCAATCATCAAACTTAATTAAAAAAGTCATTTAAGCCTTTTCACAGTGAGATCTATGCGATATGGCCGAGAAATGTAATTTTGATGTTAACTCCCAAACCGCTGCGCAGAAGTCAACCAAACTTCACCCATTAGTGTATTTTATCACAATCTAGTAGTTACATTTGAAAATTTTGTTCTAGGACATTTTGTTTGAGCGCAATCCTCAAACTTAGGTCAAAAAAGCCATTTAAGCCTTTTCACAGTGAGATCTATGCGATATGGCCGAGAAATGTAATTTTGATGTTAACTCCCAAACCGCTGCGCAGAAGTCAACCAAACTTCACCCATTAGTGTATTGTATCACAATCTAGTAGTTACATGTGGAAATTGTGTTCTAGGAAATTTTGTTTGAGCGCAATCATCAAACTTAATTAAAAAAGTCATTTAAGCCTTTTCACAGTGAGATCTATGCGATATGGCCGAGAAATGTAATTTTGATGTTAACTCCCAAACCGCTGCGCAGAAGTCAACCAAACTTCACCCAATAGTGTATTGTATCACATTCTAGTAGTTACATTTTAAAATTTCGTTCTAGGACATTTGGTTTGAGCGCAATCCTCAAACTTAGGTCAAAAAAGCCATTTAAGCCTTTTCACAGTGAGATCTATGCGATATGGCCGAGAAATGTAATTTTGATGTTAACTCCCAAACCGCTGCGCAGAAGTCAACCAAACTTCACCCAATAGTGTATTGTATCACAATCTAGTAGTTACATTTGAAAATTGTGTTCTAGGACATTTTGTTTGAACGCAATCATCAAACTTAATTAAAAAAGTCATTTAAGCCTTTTCACAGTGAGATCTATGCGATATGGCCGAGAAATGTAAATTTGATGTTAACTCCCAAACCGCTGCGCAGAAGTCAACCAAACTTCACCCAATAGTGTATTGTATCACATTCTAGTAGTTACATTTGAAAATTTCGTTCTAGGACATTTGGTTTGAGCGCAATCCTCAAACTTAGGTCAAAAAAGCCATTTAAGCCTTTTCACAGTGAGATCTATGCGATATGGCCGAGAAATGTAATTTTGATGTTAACTCCCAAACCGCTGCGCAGAAGTCAACCAAACTTCACCCAATAGTGTATTGTATCACAATCTAGTAGTTACATTTGAAAATTTTGTTCTAGGACATTTTGTTTGAACGCAATCATCAAACTTAATTAAAAAAGTCATTTAAGCCTTTTCACAGTGAGATCTATGCGATATGGCCGAGAAATGTAATTTTGATGTTAACTCCCAAACCGCTGCGCAGAAGTCAACCAAACTTCACCCAATAGTGTATTGTATCACAATCTAGTAGTTACATTTGAAAATTTTGTTCTAGGAAATTTTGTTTGAGCGCAATCATCAAACTTAATTAAAAAAGTCATTTAAGCCTTTTCACAGTGAGATCTATGCGATATGGCCGAGAAATGTAATTTTGATGTTAACTCCCAAACCGCTGCGCAGAAGTCAACCAAACTTCACCCATTAGTGTATTTTATCACAATCTAGTAGTTACATGTGGAAATTTGGTTCTAGGACATTTGATTTGAGCGCAATCCTCAAACTTAGGTCAAAAAAGCCATTTAAGCCTTTTCACAGTGAGATCTATGCGATATGGCCGAGAAATGTAATTTTGATGTTAACTCCCAAACCGCTGCGCAGAAGTCAACCAAACTTCACCCAATAGTGTATTGTATCACAATCTAGTAGTTACATTTAAAAATTTTGTTCTAGGACATTTTGTTTGAACGCAATCATCAAACTTAATTTAAAAAGTCATTTAAGCCTTTTCACAGTGAGATCTATGCGATATGGCCGAGAAATGTAATTTTGATGTTAACTCCCAAACCGCTGCGCAGAAGTCAACCAAACTTCACCCAATAGTGTATTGTATCACAATCTAGTAGTTACATTTGAAAATTTTGTTCTAGGAAATTTTGTTTGAGCGCAATCATCAAACTTAATTAAAAAAGTCATTTAAGCCTTTTCACAGTGAGATCTATGCGATATGGCCGAGAAATGTAATTTTGATGTTAACTCCCAAACCGCTGCGCAGAAGTCAACCAAACTTCACCCATTAGTGTATTTTATCACAATCTAGTAGTTACATGTGGAAATTTGGTTCTAGGACATTTGATTTGAGCGCAATCCTCAAACTTAGGTCAAAAAAGCCATTTAAGCCTTTTCACAGTGAGATCTATGCGATATGGCCGAGAAATGTAATTTTGATGTTCACTCCCAAACCGCTGCGCAGAAGTCAACCAAACTTCACCCAATAGTGTATTGTATCACAATCTAGTAGTTACATTTGAAAATTTTGTTCTAGGAAATTTTGTTTGAGCGCAATCATCAAACTTAATTAAAAAAGCCATTTAAGCCTTTTCACAGTGAGATCTATGCGATATGGCCGAGAAATGTAATTTTGATGTTAACTCCCAAACCGCTGCGCAGAAGTCAACCAAACTTCACCCATTAGTGTATTTTATCACAATCTAGTAGTTACATGTGGAAATTTGGTTCTAGGACATTTGATTTGAGCGCAATCCTCAAACTTAGGTCAAAAAAGCCATTTAAGCCTTTTCACAGTGAGATCTATGCGATATGGCCGAGAAATGTAATTTTGATGTTAACTCCCAAACCGCTGCGCAGAAGTCAACCAAACTTCACCCAATAGTGTATTGTATCACATTCTAGTAGTTACATTTGAAAATTTCGTTCTAGGACATTTGGTTTGAGCGCAATCCTCAAACTTAGGTCAAAAAAGCCATTTAAGCCTTTTCACAGTGAGATCTATGCGATATGGCCGAGAAATGTAATTTTGATGTTAACTCCCAAACCGCTGCGCAGAAGTCAACCAAACTTCACCCAATAGTGTATTGTATCACAATCTAGTAGTTACATTTGAAAATTTTGTTCTAGGACATTTTGTTTGAACGCAATCATCAAACTTAATTAAAAAAGTCATTTAAGCCTTTTCACAGTGAGATCTATGCGATATGGCCGAGAAATGTAATTTTGATGTTAACTCCCAAACCGCTGCGCAGAAGTCAACCAAACTTCACCCAATAGTGTATTGTATCACAATCTAGTAGTTACATTTGAAAATTTTGTTCTAGGACATTTTGTTTGAGCGCAATCCTCAATCTTAGGTCAAAAAAGCCATTTAAGCCTTTTCACAGTGAGATCTATGCGATATGGCCGAGAAATGTAATTTTGATGTTAACTCCCAAACCGCTGCGCAGAAGTCAACCAAACTTCACCCAATAGTGTATTGTATCACAATCTAGTAGTTACATTTGAAAATTTTGTTCTAGGAAATTTTGTTTGAGCGCAATCATCAAACTTAATTAAAAAAGTCATTTAAGCCTTTTCACAGTGAGATCTATGCGATATGGCCGAGAAATGTAATTTTGATGTTCACTCCCAAACCGCTGCGCAGAAGTCAACCAAACTTCACCCATTAGTGTATTTTATCACAATCTAGTAGTTACATGTGGAAATTTGGTTCTAGGACATTTGATTTGAGCGCAATCCTCAAACTTAGGTCAAAAAAGCCATTTAAGCCTTTTCACAGTGAGATCTATGCGATATGGCCGAGAAATGTAATTTTGATGTTAACTCCCAAACCGCTGCGCAGAAGTCAACCAAACTTCACCCAATAGTGTATTGTATCACATTTTAGTAGTTACATTTGAAAATTTCGTTCTAGGACATTTGGTTTGAGCGCAATCCTCAAACTTAGGTCAAAAAAGCCATTTAAGCCTTTTCACAGTGAGATCTATGCGATATGCCCGAGAAATGTAATTTTGATGTTAACTCCCAAACCGCTGCGCAGAAGTCAACCAAACTTCACCCAATAGTGTATTGTATCACAATCTAGTAGTTACATTTGAAAATTTTGTTCTAGGACATTTTGTTTGAACGCAATCATCAAACTTAATTAAAAAAGTCATTTAAGCCTTTTCACAGTGAGATCTATGCGATATGGCCGAGAAATGTAATTTTGATGTTAACTCCCAAACCGCTGCGCAGAAGTCAACCAAACTTCACCCAATAGTGTATTGTATCACAATCTAGTAGTTACATTTGAAAATTTTGTTCTAGGACATTTTGTTTGAACGCAATCATCAAACTTAATTAAAAAAGTCATTTTAGCCTTTTCACAGTGAGATCTATGCGATATGGCCGAGAAATGTAATTTTGATGTTAACTCCCAAACCGCTGCGCAGAAGTCAACCAAACTTCACCCAATAGTGTATTGTATCACAATCTAGTAGTTACATTTGTAAATTTTGTTCTAGGACATTTTGTTTGAGCGCAATCCTCAAACTTAGGTCAAAAAAGCCATTTAAGCCTTTTCACAGTGAGATCTATGCGATATGGCCGAGAAATGTAATTTTGATGTTAACTCCCAAACCGCTGCGCAGAAGTCAACCAAACTTCACCCAATAGTGTATTGTATCACAATCTAGTAGTTACATTTGTAAATTTTGTTCTAGGAAATTTTGTTTGAGCGCAATCATCAAACTTAATTAAAAAAGTCATTTAAGCCTTTTCACAGTGAGATCTATGCGATATGGCCGAGAAATGTAATTTTGATGTTAACTCCCAAACCGCTGCGCAGAAGTCAACCAAACTTCACCCAATAGTGTATTGTATCACAATCTAGTAGTTACATTTAAAAATTTTGTTCTAGGACATTTTGTTTGAACGCAATCATCAAACTTAATTAAAAAAGTCATTTAAGCCTTTTCACAGTGAGATCTATGCGATATGGCCGAGAAATGTAATTTTGATGTTAACTCCCAAACCGCTGCGCAGAAGTCAACCAAACTTCACCCATTAGTGTATTGTATCACAATCTAGTAGTTACATGTGGAAATTTGGTTATAGGACATTTGATTTGAGCGCAATCCTCAAACTTAGGTCAAAAAAGCCATTTAAGCCTTTTCACAGTGAGATCTATGCGATATGGCCGAGAAATGTAATTTTGATGTTAACTCCCAAACCGCTGCGCAGAAGTCAACCAAACTTCACCCAATAGTGTATTGTATCACAATCTAGTAGTTACATTTGAAAATTTTGTTCTAGGAAATTTTGTTTGAGCGCAATCATCAAACTTAATTAAAAAAGTCATTTAAGCCTTTTCACAGTGAGATCTATGCGATATGGCCGAGAAATGTAATTTTGATGTTAACTCCCAAACCGCTGCGCAGAAGTCAACCAAACTTCACCCATTAGTGTATTGTATCATAATCTAGTAATTACATGTGGAAATTTGGTTCTAGGACATTTGATTTGAGCGCAATCCTCAAACTTAGGTCAAAAAAGCCATTTAAGCCTTTTCACAGTGAGATCTATGCGATATGGCCGAGAAATGTAATTTTGATGTTAACTCCCAAACCGCTGCGCAGAAGTCAACCAAACTTCACCCAATAGTGTATTGTATCACAATCTAGTAGTTACATTTAAAAATTTTGTTCTAGGACATTTTGTTTGAACGCAATCATCAAACTTAGGTCAAAAAAGCCATTTAAGCCTTTTCACAGTGAGATCTATGCGATATGGCCGAGAAATGTAATTTTGATGTTAACTCCCAAACCGCTGCGCAGAAGTCAACCAAACTTCACCCAATAGTGTATTGTATCACAATCTAGTAGTTACATTTGAAAATTTTGTTCTAGGAAATTTTGTTTGAGCGCAATCATCAAACTTAATTAAAAAAGTCATTTAAGCCTTTTCACAGTGAGATCTATGCGATATGGCCGAGAAATGTAATTTTGATGTTAACTCCCAAACCGCTGCGCAGAAGTCAACCAAACTTCACCCATTAGTGTATTTTATCACAATCTAGTAGTTACATGTGGAAATTTGGTTCTAGGACATTTGATTTGAGCGCAATCCTCAAACTTAGGTCAAAAAAGCCATTTAAGCCTTTTCACAGTGAGATCTATGCGATATGGCCGAGAAATGTAATTTTGATGTTAACTCCCAAACCGCTGCGCAGAAGTCAACCAAACTTCACCCAATAGTGTATTGTATCACATTCTAGTAGTTACATTTGAAAATTTCGTTCTAGGACATTTGGTTTGAGCGCAATCCTCAAACTTAGGTCAAAAAAGCCATTTAAGCCTTTTCACAGTGAGATCTATGCGATATGGCCGAGAAATGTAATTTTGATGTTAACTCCCAAACCGCTGCGCAGAAGTCAACCAAACTTCACCCATTAGTGTATTGTATCACAATCTAGTAGTTACATGTGGAAATTGTGTTCTAGGAAATTTTGTTTGAGCGCAATCATCAAACTTAATTAAAAAAGTCATTTAAGCCTTTTCACAGTGAGATCTATGCGATATGGCCGAGAAATGTAATTTTGATGTTAACTCCCAAACCGCTGCGCAGAAGTCAACCAAACTTCACCCAATAGTGTATTGTATCACATTCTAGTAGTTACATTTTAAAATTTCGTTCTAGGACATTTGGTTTGAGCGCAATCCTCAAACTTAGGTCAAAAAAGCCATTTAAGCCTTTTCACAGTGAGATCTATGCGATATGGCCGAGAAATGTAATTTTGATGTTAACTCCCAAACCGCTGCGCAGAAGTCAACCAAACTTCACCCAATAGTGTATTGTATCACAATCTAGTAGTTACATTTGAAAATTGTGTTCTAGGACATTTTGTTTGAACGCAATCATCAAACTTAATTAAAAAAGTCATTTAAGCCTTTTCACAGTGAGATCTATGCGATATGGCCGAGAAATGTAAATTTGATGTTAACTCCCAAACCGCTGCGCAGAAGTCAACCAAACTTCACCCAATAGTGTATTGTATCACATTCTAGTAGTTACATTTGAAAATTTCGTTCTAGGACATTTGGTTTGAGCGCAATCCTCAAACTTAGGTCAAAAAAGCCATTTAAGCCTTTTCACAGTGAGATCTATGCGATATGGCCGAGAAATGTAATTTTGATGTTAACTCCCAAACCGCTGCGCAGAAGTCAACCAAACTTCACCCAATAGTGTATTGTATCACAATCTAGTAGTTACATTTGAAAATTTTGTTCTAGGACATTTTGTTTGAACGCAATCATCAAACTTAATTAAAAAAGTCATTTAAGCCTTTTCACAGTGAGATCTATGCGATATGGCCGAGAAATGTAATTTTGATGTTAACTCCCAAACCGCTGCGCAGAAGTCAACCAAACTTCACCCAATAGTGTATTGTATCACAATCTAGTAGTTACATTTGAAAATTTTGTTCTAGGAAATTTTGTTTGAGCGCAATCATCAAACTTAATTAAAAAAGTCATTTAAGCCTTTTCACAGTGAGATCTATGCGATATGGCCGAGAAATGTAATTTTGATGTTAACTCCCAAACCGCTGCGCAGAAGTCAACCAAACTTCACCCATTAGTGTATTTTATCACAATCTAGTAGTTACATGTGGAAATTTGGTTCTAGGACATTTGATTTGAGCGCAATCCTCAAACTTAGGTCAAAAAAGCCATTTAAGCCTTTTCACAGTGAGATCTATGCGATATGGCCGAGAAATGTAATTTTGATGTTAACTCCCAAACCGCTGCGCAGAAGTCAACCAAACTTCACCCAATAGTGTATTGTATCACAATCTAGTAGTTACATTTAAAAATTTTGTTCTAGGACATTTTGTTTGAACGCAATCATCAAACTTAATTTAAAAAGTCATTTAAGCCTTTTCACAGTGAGATCTATGCGATATGGCCGAGAAATGTAATTTTGATGTTAACTCCCAAACCGCTGCGCAGAAGTCAACCAAACTTCACCCAATAGTGTATTGTATCACAATCTAGTAGTTACATTTGAAAATTTTGTTCTAGGAAATTTTGTTTGAGCGCAATCATCAAACTTAATTAAAAAAGTCATTTAAGCCTTTTCACAGTGAGATCTCTGCGATATGGCCGAGAAATGTAATTTTGATGTTAACTCCCAAACCGCTGCGCAGAAGTCAACCAAACTTCACCCATTAGTGTATTTTATCACAATCTAGTAGTTACATGTGGAAATTTGGTTCTAGGACATTTGATTTGAGCGCAATCCTCAAACTTAGGTCAAAAAAGCCATTTAAGCCTTTTCACAGTGAGATCTATGCGATATGGCCGAGAAATGTAATTTTGATGTTCACTCCCAAACCGCTGAGCAGAAGTCAACCAAACTTCACCCAATAGTGTATTGTATCACAATCTAGTAGTTACATTTGAAAATTTTGTTCTAGGAAATTTTGTTTGAGCGCAATCATCAAACTTAATTAAAAAAGCCATTTAAGCCTTTTCACAGTGAGATCTATGCGATATGGCCGAGAAATGTAATTTTGATGTTAACTCCCAAACCGCTGCGCAGAAGTCAACCAAACTTCACCCATTAGTGTATTTTATCACAATCTAGTAGTTACATGTGGAAATTTGGTTCTAGGACATTTGATTTGAGCGCAATCCTCAAACTTAGGTCAAAAAAGCCATTTAAGCCTTTTCACAGTGAGATCTATGCGATATGGCCGAGAAATGTAATTTTGATGTTAACTCCCAAACCGCTGCGCAGAAGTCAACCAAACTTCACCCAATAGTGTATTGTATCACATTCTAGTAGTTACATTTGAAAATTTCGTTCTAGGACATTTGGTTTGAGCGCAATCCTCAAACTTAGGTCAAAAAAGCCATTTAAGCCTTTTCACAGTGAGATCTATGCGATATGGCCGAGAAATGTAATTTTGATGTTAACTCCCAAACCGCTGCGCAGAAGTCAACCAAACTTCACCCAATAGTGTATTGTATCACAATCTAGTAGTTACATTTGAAAATTTTGTTCTAGGACATTTTGTTTGAACGCAATCATCAAACTTAATTAAAAAAGTCATTTAAGCCTTTTCACAGTGAGATCTATGCGATATGGCCGAGAAATGTAATTTTGATGTTAACTCCCAAACCGCTGCGCAGAAGTCAACCAAACTTCACCCAATAGTGTATTGTATCACAATCTAGTAGTTACATTTGAAAATTTTGTTCTAGGACATTTTGTTTGAGCGCAATCCTCAATCTTAGGTCAAAAAAGCCATTTAAGCCTTTTCACAGTGAGATCTATGCGATATGGCCGAGAAATGTAATTTTGATGTTAACTCCCAAACCGCTGCGCAGAAGTCAACCAAACTTCACCCAATAGTGTATTGTATCACAATCTAGTAGTTACATTTGAAAATTTTGTTCTAGGAAATTTTGTTTGAGCGCAATCATCAAACTTAATTAAAAAAGTCATTTAAGCCTTTTCACAGTGAGATCTATGCGATATGGCCGAGAAATGTAATTTTGATGTTCACTCCCAAACCGCTGCGCAGAAGTCAACCAAACTTCACCCATTAGTGTATTTTATCACAATCTAGTAGTTACATGTGGAAATTTGGTTCTAGGACATTTGATTTGAGCGCAATCCTCAAACTTAGGTCAAAAAAGCCATTTAAGCCTTTTCACAGTGAGATCTATGCGATATGGCCGAGAAATGTAATTTTGATGTTAACTCCCAAACCGCTGCGCAGAAGTCAACCAAACTTCACCCAATAGTGTATTGTATCACATTTTAGTAGTTACATTTGAAAATTTCGTTCTAGGACATTTGGTTTGAGCGCAATCCTCAAACTTAGGTCAAAAAAGCCATTTAAGCCTTTTCACAGTGAGATCTATGCAGGGGCGGACTGGGACTAAAAAGCAGCCCTGGAGTTTGACTCAGCCCAGCCCACAAGAATCGCTGTATACAGACCCTCTAGGGGGGTCCGGGGGCATGACCCCCCCCCCCCCCCCCCCCGCCCGGGAGAATTTAAAAAAATATTTTATTGTAAAATGCATCAATTTCGTTCACTTTGAGAGAAAAATGAGGAAAATGTGTCTAGACCAGACATGTCCAAAGTCAGGCCTGGGGGCCAGATGTGGCCCATGGACAAATTTCATCCGGCCCCCAGCCTCTGTCATAAAATCAATAACGTCTGGCCCACACACGGACTTAAAAAATTGGTCAGCAGCACTGCTACCAGCATATGAAGTAGCTTACACACTAAATGCTGCTCCTCATTTACCCGCTATAAGGCTGCGGCACTCCACACAACATTACCCCGTGTGACCCTTTACTCCCAATTTTCTAAAATGGCGACAATCAACAAAAAAAAAAAGAAAGTTGATTGCGATGGCCGACGCTTCAAGGATAGGTGGAAATTGGACCATTTCTTCTCTAAAATACGCAACAACTGTGTCTGCCTCATTTGCAAAGAAACCGTCGCTGCTTTTAAAGAATTCAATGTGAGGCAATATTACCAAACAAGATAGGCTGACATGTATGACAAGATTACAGGGAAGATACATAGCAATAAACTGGAGCAACTTGAAGCTAGTTTAATTTCACAGCAGCAGTATTTCGCAAGAGCCCGAGAGTCGAAAGAGTAAGCCACAAAGGCTGGTTGCGAGATTGTTGAAATGATTAATTTTAGAAAAATAATAAAGCAAATGTGACACACACAATGGCTTGCTAAAATTTGCTTAAATATATTGTTCTACTTAAAGGACGTCAGCCAAGGTCGGCCCCCCACATTTTTAACACACCAAATCTGACCCCCTTTGCAAAAAGTCTGGACACCCCAGGTCTAGACTGTGACTGTCTGACTTGGGGCGCTCAAAGTACTGCAGGGATGAACTGTAGTTGGATTCATCTTCTGCCCTAGCTCTATAATCAACCTGAATAAACAAATAAAAGAATTTCTTTTTCAAAGCAAGTTTTATGTATCCAATTGATTACCGTATAATAACACCTATCCCGTGTCTATAAAATGACTTCATTGTTTATGCCATAATTAATCTTGCCACACAAATAATAAATTCCAATGAAAATACAATAAACATTTCAAGACAAATCCTGTAACCTTCATTGGAAAGTATTAACCAGAAAACAAAACGATGTATAAATGATTAAAAATATATATCAATTCAACTACCTAAACTTGAAAGTAAAACAATTCATTTTATTAATATTTTGTTATATTTCTTCTGAATTAATATTGCTGCTGCGTGTGCATACGTTGTTTTACAGCTAAAATGTTTGCCAATTGCTAATATACCTAGCAAGTAACCCTCTCCATCTCAACCCTTCGTGGGCCACAACAAGTCTTTCAGCCAGGTGCATTGCTGCCACCTGTCGGATTCGATGCGAACTGTAGATAATCACAGAGTAGAGAGGGGATAAAAACAGCGTAGTATGTATGGCGGCCGCCGGCCGTCCAGAGCACCGGCCGTTCTGTGATCCTCCAGAAGCTACAGATTACCAGTCCGCCCCTGGATCTATGCGATATGCCCGAGAAATGTAATTTTGATGTTAACTCCCAAACCGCTGCGCAGAAGTCAACCAAACTTCACCCAATAGTGTATTGTATCACAATCTAGTAGTTACATTTGAAAATTTTGTTCTAGGACATTTTGTTTGAACGCAATCATCAAACTTAATTAAAAAAGTCATTTAAGCCTTTTCACAGTGAGATCTATGCGATATGGCCGAGAAATGTAATTTTGATGTTAACTCCCAAACCGCTGCGCAGAAGTCAACCAAACTTCACCCAATAGTGTATTGTATCACAATCTAGTAGTTACATTTGAAAATTTTGTTCTAGGACATTTTGTTTGAACGCAATCATCAAACTTAATTAAAAAAGTCATTTTAGCCTTTTCACAGTGAGATCTATGCGATATGGCCGAGAAATGTAATTTTGATGTTAACTCCCAAACCGCTGCGCAGAAGTCAACCAAACTTCACCCAATAGTGTATTGTATCACAATCTAGTAGTTACATTTGTAAATTTTGTTCTAGGACATTTTGTTTGAGCGCAATCCTCAAACTTAGGTCAAAAAAGCCATTTAAGCCTTTTCACAGTGAGATCTATGCGATATGGCCGAGAAATGTAATTTTGATGTTAACTCCCAAACCGCTGCGCAGAAGTCAACCAAACTTCACCCAATAGTGTATTGTATCACAATCTAGTAGTTACATTTGTAAATTTTGTTCTAGGAAATTTTGTTTGAGCGCAATCATCAAACTTAATTAAAAAAGTCATTTAAGCCTTTTCACAGTGAGATCTATGCGATATGGCCGAGAAATGTAATTTTGATGTTAACTCCCAAACCGCTGCGCAGAAGTCAACCAAACTTCACCCAATAGTGTATTGTATCACAATCTAGTAGTTACATTTAAAAATTTTGTTCTAGGACATTTTGTTTGAACGCAATCATCAAACTTAATTAAAAAAGTCATTTAAGCCTTTTCACAGTGAGATCTATGCGATATGGCCGAGAAATGTAATTTTGATGTTAACTCCCAAACCGCTGCGCAGAAGTCAACCAAACTTCACCCATTAGTGTATTGTATCACAATCTAGTAGTTACATGTGGAAATTTGGTTATAGGACATTTGATTTGAGCGCAATCCTCAAACTTAGGTCAAAAAAGCCATTTAAGCCTTTTCACAGTGAGATCTATGCGATATGGCCGAGAAATGTAATTTTGATGTTAACTCCCAAACCGCTGCGCAGAAGTCAACCAAACTTCACCCAATAGTGTATTGTATCACAATCTAGTAGTTACATTTGAAAATTTTGTTCTAGGAAATTTTGTTTGAGCGCAATCATCAAACTTAATTAAAAAAGTCATTTAAGCCTTTTCACAGTGAGATCTATGCGATATGGCCGAGAAATGTAATTTTGATGTTAACTCCCAAACCGCTGCGCAGAAGTCAACCAAACTTCACCCATTAGTGTATTGTATCATAATCTAGTAATTACATGTGGAAATTTGGTTCTAGGACATTTGATTTGAGCGCAATCCTCAAACTTAGGTCAAAAAAGCCATTTAAGCCTTTTCACAGTGAGATCTATGCGATATGGCCGAGAAATGTAATTTTGATGTTAACTCCCAAACCGCTGCGCAGAAGTCAACCAAACTTCACCCAATAGTGTATTGTATCACAATCTAGTAGTTACATTTAAAAATTTTGTTCTAGGACATTTTGTTTGAACGCAATCATCAAACTTAGGTCAAAAAAGCCATTTAAGCCTTTTCACAGTGAGATCTATGCGATATGGCCGAGAAATGTAATTTTGATGTTAACTCCCAAACCGCTGCGCAGAAGTCAACCAAACTTCACCCAATAGTGTATTGTATCACAATCTAGTAGTTACATTTGAAAATTTTGTTCTAGGAAATTTTGTTTGAGCGCAATCATCAAACTTAATTAAAAAAGTCATTTAAGCCTTTTCACAGTGAGATCTATGCGATATGGCCGAGAAATGTAATTTTGATGTTAACTCCCAAACCGCTGCGCAGAAGTCAACCAAACTTCACCCATTAGTGTATTTTATCACAATCTAGTAGTTACATGTGGAAATTTGGTTCTAGGACATTTGATTTGAGCGCAATCCTCAAACTTAGGTCAAAAAAGCCATTTAAGCCTTTTCACAGTGAGATCTATGCGATATGGCCGAGAAATGTAATTTTGATGTTAACTCCCAAACCGCTGCGCAGAAGTCAACCAAACTTCACCCAATAGTGTATTGTATCACATTCTAGTAGTTACATTTGAAAATTTCGTTCTAGGACATTTGGTTTGAGCGCAATCCTCAAACTTAGGTCAAAAAAGCCATTTAAGCCTTTTCACAGTGAGATCTATGCGATATGGCCGAGAAATGTAATTTTGATGTTAACTCCCAAACCGCTGCGCAGAAGTCAACCAAACTTCACCCAATAGTGTATTGTATCACAATCTAGTAGTTACATTTGAAAATTTTGTTCTAGGACATTTTGTTTGAACGCAATCATCAAACTTAATTAAAAAAGTCATTTAAGCCTTTTCACAGTGAGATCTATGCGATATGGCCGAGAAATGTAATTTTGATGTTAACTCCCAAACCGCTGCGCAGAAGTCAACCAAACTTCACCCAATAGTGTATTGTATCACAATCTAGTAGTTACATTTGAAAATTTTGTTCTAGGACATTTTGTTTGAACGCAATCATCAAACTTAATTAAAAAAGTCATTTAAGCCTTTTCACAGTGAGATCTATGCGATATGGCCGAGAAATGTAATTTTGATGTTAACTCCCAAACCGCTGCGCAGAAGTCAACCAAACTTCACCCAATAGTGTATTGTATCACAATCTAGTAGTTACATTTGAAAATTTTGTTCTAGGACATTTTGTTTGAGCGCAATCCTCAAACTTAGGTCAAAAAAGCCATTTAAGCCTTTTCACAGTGAGATCTATGCGATATGGCCGAGAAATGTAATTTTGATGTTAACTCCCAAACCGCTGCGCAGAAGTCAACCAAACTTCACCCAATAGTGTATTGTATCACAATCTAGTAGTTACATTTGAAAATTTTGTTCTAGGAAATTTTGTTTGAGCGCAATCATCAAACTTAATTAAAAAAGTCATTTAAGCCTTTTCACAGTGAGATCTATGCGATATGGCCGAGAAATGTAATTTTGATGTTAACTCCCAAACCGCTGCGCAGAAGTCAACCAAACTTCACCCAATAGTGTATTGTATCACAATCTAGTAATTACATGTGGAAATTTGGTTCTAGGACATTTGATTTGAGCGCAATCCTCAAACTTAGGTCAAAAAAGCCATTTAAGCCTTTTCACAGTGAGATCTATGCGATATGGCCGAGAAATGTAATTTTGATGTTAACTCCCAAACCGCTGCGCAGAAGTCAACCAAACTTCACCCAATAGTGTATTGTATCACAATCTAGTAGTTACATTTAAAAATTTTGTTCTAGGACATTTTGTTTGAACGCAATCATCAAACTTAATTAAAAAAGTCATTTAAGCCTTTTCACAGTGAGATCTATGCGATATGGCCGAGAAATGTAATTTTGATGTTAACTCCCAAACCGCTGCGCAGAAGTCAACCAAACTTCACCCATTAGTGTATTGTATCACAATCTAGTAGTTACATGTGGAAATTTGGTTATAGGACATTTGATTTGAGCGCAATCCTCAAACTTAGGTCAAAAAAGCCATTTAAGCCTTTTCACAGTGAGATCTATGCGATATGGCCGAGAAATGTAATTTTGATGTTAACTCCCAAACCGCTGCGCAGAAGTCAACCAAACTTCACCCAATAGTGTATTGTATCACAATCTAGTAGTTACATTTGAAAATTTTGTTCTAGGAAATTTTGTTTGAGCGCAATCATCAAACTTAATTAAAAAAGTCATTTAAGCCTTTTCACAGTGAGATCTATGCGATATGGCCGAGAAATGTAATTTTGATGTTAACTCCCAAACCGCTGCGCAGAAGTCAACCAAACTTCACCCATTAGTGTATTTTATCACAATCTAGTAGTTACATGTGGAAATTTGGTTCTAGGACATTTTGTTTGAGCGCAATCATCAAACTTAATTAAAAAAGTCATTTAAGCCTTTTCACAGTGAGATCTATGCGATATGGCCGAGAAATGTAATTTTGATGTTAACTCCCAAACCGCTGCGCAGAAGTCAACCAAACTTCACCCAATAGTGTATTGTATCACATTCTAGTAGTTACATTTTAAAATTTCGTTCTAGGACATTTGGTTTGAGCGCAATCCTCAAACTTAGGTCAAAAAAGCCATTTAAGCCTTTTCACAGTGAGATCTATGCGATATGGCCGAGAAATGTAATTTTGATGTTAACTCCCAAACCGCTGCGCAGAAGTCAACCAAACTTCACCCAATAGTGTATTGTATCACAATCTAGTAGTTACATTTGAAAATTGTGTTCTAGGACATTTTGTTTGAACGCAATCATCAAACTTAATTAAAAAAGTCATTTAAGCCTTTTCACAGTGAGATCTATGCGATATGGCCGAGAAATGTAAATTTGATGTTAACTCCCAAACCGCTGCGCAGAAGTCAACCAAACTTCACCCAATAGTGTATTGTATCACATTCTAGTAGTTACATTTGAAAATTTCGTTCTAGGACATTTGGTTTGAGCGCAATCCTCAAACTTAGGTCAAAAAAGCCATTTAAGCCTTTTCACAGTGAGATCTATGCGATATGGCCGAGAAATGTAATTTTGATGTTAACTCCCAAACCGCTGCGCAGAAGTCAACCAAACTTCACCCAATAGTGTATTGTATCACATTTTAGTAGTTACATTTGAAAATTTCGTTCTAGGACATTTGGTTTGAGCGCAATCCTCAAACTTAGGTCAAAAAAG
Organism: Corythoichthys intestinalis; assembly: GCF_030265065.1. NCBI lineage: Eukaryota > Metazoa > Chordata > Actinopteri > Syngnathiformes > Syngnathidae > Corythoichthys > Corythoichthys intestinalis. The sequence goes on along the minus strand of NC_080399.1, from coordinate 62,916,023 downwards.
CCATTTAAGCCTTTTCACAGTGAGATCTATGCGATATGCCCGAGAAATGTAATTTTGATGTTAACTCCCAAACCGCTGCGCAGAAGTCAACCAAACTTCACCCAATAGTGTATTGTATCACAATCTAGTAGTTACATTTGAAAATTTTGTTCTAGGACATTTTGTTTGAACGCAATCATCAAACTTAATTAAAAAAGTCATTTAAGCCTTTTCACAGTGAGATCTATGCGATATGGCCGAGAAATGTAATTTTGATGTTAACTCCCAAACCGCTGCGCAGAAGTCAACCAAACTTCACCCATTAGTGTATTTTATCACAATCTAGTAGTTACATGTGGAAATTTGGTTCTAGGACATTTGATTTGAGCGCAATCCTCAAACTTAGGTCAAAAAAGCCATTTAAGCCTTTTCACAGTGAGATCTATGCGATATGGCCGAGAAATGTAATTTTGATGTTAACTCCCAAACCGCTGCGCAGAAGTCAACCAAACTTCACCCAATAGTGTATTGTATCACAATCTAGTAGTTACATTTAAAAATTTTGTTCTAGGACATTTTGTTTGAACGCAATCATCAAACTTAATTTAAAAAGTCATTTAAGCCTTTTCACAGTGAGATCTATGCGATATGGCCGAGAAATGTAATTTTGATGTTAACTCCCAAACCGCTGCGCAGAAGTCAACCAAACTTCACCCAATAGTGTATTGTATCACAATCTAGTAGTTACATTTGAAAATTTTGTTCTAGGAAATTTTGTTTGAGCGCAATCATCAAACTTAATTAAAAAAGTCATTTAAGCCTTTTCACAGTGAGATCTATGCGATATGGCCGAGAAATGTAATTTTGATGTTAACTCCCAAACCGCTGCGCAGAAGTCAACCAAACTTCACCCATTAGTGTATTTTATCACAATCTAGTAGTTACATGTGGAAATTTGGTTCTAGGACATTTGATTTGAGCGCAATCCTCAAACTTAGGTCAAAAAAGCCATTTAAGCCTTTTCACAGTGAGATCTATGCGATATGGCCGAGAAATGTAATTTTGATGTTCACTCCCAAACCGCTGCGCAGAAGTCAACCAAACTTCACCCAATAGTGTATTGTATCACAATCTAGTAGTTACATTTGAAAATTTTGTTCTAGGAAATTTTGTTTGAGCGCAATCATCAAACTTAATTAAAAAAGCCATTTAAGCCTTTTCACAGTGAGATCTATGCGATATGGCCGAGAAATGTAATTTTGATGTTAACTCCCAAACCGCTGCGCAGAAGTCAACCAAACTTCACCCATTAGTGTATTTTATCACAATCTAGTAGTTACATGTGGAAATTTGGTTCTAGGACATTTGATTTGAGCGCAATCCTCAAACTTAGGTCAAAAAAGCCATTTAAGCCTTTTCACAGTGAGATCTATGCGATATGGCCGAGAAATGTAATTTTGATGTTAACTCCCAAACCGCTGCGCAGAAGTCAACCAAACTTCACCCAATAGTGTATTGTATCACATTCTAGTAGTTACATTTGAAAATTTCGTTCTAGGACATTTGGTTTGAGCGCAATCCTCAAACTTAGGTCAAAAAAGCCATTTAAGCCTTTTCACAGTGAGATCTATGCGATATGGCCGAGAAATGTAATTTTGATGTTAACTCCCAAACCGCTGCGCAGAAGTCAACCAAACTTCACCCAATAGTGTATTGTATCACAATCTAGTAGTTACATTTGAAAATTTTGTTCTAGGACATTTTGTTTGAACGCAATCATCAAACTTAATTAAAAAAGTCATTTAAGCCTTTTCACAGTGAGATCTATGCGATATGGCCGAGAAATGTAATTTTGATGTTAACTCCCAAACCGCTGCGCAGAAGTCAACCAAACTTCACCCAATAGTGTATTGTATCACAATCTAGTAGTTACATTTGAAAATTTTGTTCTAGGACATTTTGTTTGAGCGCAATCCTCAATCTTAGGTCAAAAAAGCCATTTAAGCCTTTTCACAGTGAGATCTATGCGATATGGCCGAGAAATGTAATTTTGATGTTAACTCCCAAACCGCTGCGCAGAAGTCAACCAAACTTCACCCAATAGTGTATTGTATCACAATCTAGTAGTTACATTTGAAAATTTTGTTCTAGGAAATTTTGTTTGAGCGCAATCATCAAACTTAATTAAAAAAGTCATTTAAGCCTTTTCACAGTGAGATCTATGCGATATGGCCGAGAAATGTAATTTTGATGTTCACTCCCAAACCGCTGCGCAGAAGTCAACCAAACTTCACCCATTAGTGTATTTTATCACAATCTAGTAGTTACATGTGGAAATTTGGTTCTAGGACATTTGATTTGAGCGCAATCCTCAAACTTAGGTCAAAAAAGCCATTTAAGCCTTTTCACAGTGAGATCTATGCGATATGGCCGAGAAATGTAATTTTGATGTTAACTCCCAAACCGCTGCGCAGAAGTCAACCAAACTTCACCCAATAGTGTATTGTATCACATTTTAGTAGTTACATTTGAAAATTTCGTTCTAGGACATTTGGTTTGAGCGCAATCCTCAAACTTAGGTCAAAAAAGCCATTTAAGCCTTTTCACAGTGAGATCTATGCGATATGCCCGAGAAATGTAATTTTGATGTTAACTCCCAAACCGCTGCGCAGAAGTCAACCAAACTTCACCCAATAGTGTATTGTATCACAATCTAGTAGTTACATTTGAAAATTTTGTTCTAGGACATTTTGTTTGAACGCAATCATCAAACTTAATTAAAAAAGTCATTTAAGCCTTTTCACAGTGAGATCTATGCGATATGGCCGAGAAATGTAATTTTGATGTTAACTCCCAAACCGCTGCGCAGAAGTCAACCAAACTTCACCCAATAGTGTATTGTATCACAATCTAGTAGTTACATTTGAAAATTTTGTTCTAGGACATTTTGTTTGAACGCAATCATCAAACTTAATTAAAAAAGTCATTTTAGCCTTTTCACAGTGAGATCTATGCGATATGGCCGAGAAATGTAATTTTGATGTTAACTCCCAAACCGCTGCGCAGAAGTCAACCAAACTTCACCCAATAGTGTATTGTATCACAATCTAGTAGTTACATTTGTAAATTTTGTTCTAGGACATTTTGTTTGAGCGCAATCCTCAAACTTAGGTCAAAAAAGCCATTTAAGCCTTTTCACAGTGAGATCTATGCGATATGGCCGAGAAATGTAATTTTGATGTTAACTCCCAAACCGCTGCGCAGAAGTCAACCAAACTTCACCCAATAGTGTATTGTATCACAATCTAGTAGTTACATTTGTAAATTTTGTTCTAGGAAATTTTGTTTGAGCGCAATCATCAAACTTAATTAAAAAAGTCATTTAAGCCTTTTCACAGTGAGATCTATGCGATATGGCCGAGAAATGTAATTTTGATGTTAACTCCCAAACCGCTGCGCAGAAGTCAACCAAACTTCACCCAATAGTGTATTGTATCACAATCTAGTAGTTACATTTAAAAATTTTGTTCTAGGACATTTTGTTTGAACGCAATCATCAAACTTAATTAAAAAAGTCATTTAAGCCTTTTCACAGTGAGATCTATGCGATATGGCCGAGAAATGTAATTTTGATGTTAACTCCCAAACCGCTGCGCAGAAGTCAACCAAACTTCACCCATTAGTGTATTGTATCACAATCTAGTAGTTACATGTGGAAATTTGGTTATAGGACATTTGATTTGAGCGCAATCCTCAAACTTAGGTCAAAAAAGCCATTTAAGCCTTTTCACAGTGAGATCTATGCGATATGGCCGAGAAATGTAATTTTGATGTTAACTCCCAAACCGCTGCGCAGAAGTCAACCAAACTTCACCCAATAGTGTATTGTATCACAATCTAGTAGTTACATTTGAAATTTTGTTCTAGGAAATTTTGTTTGAGCGCAATCATCAAACTTAATTAAAAAAGTCATTTAAGCCTTTTCACAGTGAGATCTATGCGATATGGCCGAGAAATGTAATTTTGATGTTAACTCCCAAACCGCTGCGCAGAAGTCAACCAAACTTCACCCATTAGTGTATTGTATCATAATCTAGTAATTACATGTGGAAATTTGGTTCTAGGACATTTGATTTGAGCGCAATCCTCAAACTTAGGTCAAAAAAGCCATTTAAGCCTTTTCACAGTGAGATCTATGCGATATGGCCGAGAAATGTAATTTTGATGTTAACTCCCAAACCGCTGCGCAGAAGTCAACCAAACTTCACCCAATAGTGTATTGTATCACAATCTAGTAGTTACATTTAAAAATTTTGTTCTAGGACATTTTGTTTGAACGCAATCATCAAACTTAGGTCAAAAAAGCCATTTAAGCCTTTTCACAGTGAGATCTATGCGATATGGCCGAGAAATGTAATTTTGATGTTAACTCCCAAACCGCTGCGCAGAAGTCAACCAAACTTCACCCAATAGTGTATTGTATCACAATCTAGTAGTTACATTTGAAAATTTTGTTCTAGGAAATTTTGTTTGAGCGCAATCATCAAACTTAATTAAAAAAGTCATTTAAGCCTTTTCACAGTGAGATCTATGCGATATGGCCGAGAAATGTAATTTTGATGTTAACTCCCAAACCGCTGCGCAGAAGTCAACCAAACTTCACCCATTAGTGTATTTTATCACAATCTAGTAGTTACATGTGGAAATTTGGTTCTAGGACATTTGATTTGAGCGCAATCCTCAAACTTAGGTCAAAAAAGCCATTTAAGCCTTTTCACAGTGAGATCTATGCGATATGGCCGAGAAATGTAATTTTGATGTTAACTCCCAAACCGCTGCTCAGAAGTCAACCAAACTTCACCCAATAGTGTATTGTATCACATTCTAGTAGTTACATTTGAAAATTTCGTTCTAGGACATTTGGTTTGAGCGCAATCCTCAAACTTAGGTCAAAAAAGCCATTTAAGCCTTTTCACAGTGAGATCTATGCGATATGGCCGAGAAATGTAATTTTGATGTTAACTCCCAAACCGCTGCGCAGAAGTCAACCAAACTTCACCCAATAGTGTATTGTATCACAATCTAGTAGTTACATTTGAAAATTTTGTTCTAGGACATTTTGTTTGAACGCAATCATCAAACTTAATTAAAAAAGTCATTTAAGCCTTTTCACAGTGAGATCTATGCGATATGGCCGAGAAATGTAATTTTGATGTTAACTCCCAAACCGCTGCGCAGAAGTCAACCAAACTTCACCCAATAGTGTATTGTATCACAATCTAGTAGTTACATTTGAAAATTTTGTTCTAGGACATTTTGTTTGAACGCAATCATCAAACTTAATTAAAAAAGTCATTTAAGCCTTTTCACAGTGAGATCTATGCGATATGGCCGAGAAATGTAATTTTGATGTTAACTCCCAAACCGCTGCGCAGAAGTCAACCAAACTTCACCCAATAGTGTATTGTATCACAATCTAGTAGTTACATTTGAAAATTTTGTTCTAGGACATTTTGTTTGAGCGCAATCCTCAAACTTAGGTCAAAAAAGCCATTTAAGCCTTTTCACAGTGAGATCTATGCGATATGGCCGAGAAATGTAATTTTGATGTTAACTCCCAAACCGCTGCGCAGAAGTCAACCAAACTTCACCCAATAGTGTATTGTATCACAATCTAGTAGTTACATTTGAAAATTTTGTTCTAGGAAATTTTGTTTGAGCGCAATCATCAAACTTAATTAAAAAAGTCATTTAAGCCTTTTCACAGTGAGATCTATGCGATATGGCCGAGAAATGTAATTTTGATGTTAACTCCCAAACCGCTGCGCAGAAGTCAACCAAACTTCACCCAATAGTGTATTGTATCACAATCTAGTAATTACATGTGGAAATTTGGTTCTAGGACATTTGATTTGAGCGCAATCCTCAAACTTAGGTCAAAAAAGCCATTTAAGCCTTTTCACAGTGAGATCTATGCGATATGGCCGAGAAATGTAATTTTGATGTTAACTCCCAAACCGCTGCGCAGAAGTCAACCAAACTTCACCCAATAGTGTATTGTATCACAATCTAGTAGTTACATTTAAAAAATTTGTTCTAGGACATTTTGTTTGAACGCAATCATCAAACTTAATTAAAAAAGTCATTTAAGCCTTTTCACAGTGAGATCTATGCGATATGGCCGAGAAATGTAATTTTGATGTTAACTCCCAAACCGCTGCGCAGAAGTCAACCAAACTTCACCCATTAGTGTATTGTATCACAATCTAGTAGTTACATGTGGAAATTTGGTTATAGGACATTTGATTTGAGCGCAATCCTCAAACTTAGGTCAAAAAAGCCATTTAAGCCTTTTCACAGTGAGATCTATGCGATATGGCCGAGAAATGTAATTTTGATGTTAACTCCCAAACCGCTGCGCAGAAGTCAACCAAACTTCACCCAATAGTGTATTGTATCACAATCTAGTAGTTACATTTGAAAATTTTGTTCTAGGAAATTTTGTTTGAGCGCAATCATCAAACTTAATTAAAAAAGTCATTTAAGCCTTTTCACAGTGAGATCTATGCGATATGGCCGAGAAATGTAATTTTGATGTTAACTCCCAAACCGCTGCGCAGAAGTCAACCAAACTTCACCCATTAGTGTATTTTATCACAATCTAGTAGTTACATGTGGAAATTTGGTTCTAGGACATTTGATTTGAGCGCAATCCTCAAACTTAGGTCAAAAAAGCCATTTAAGCCTTTTCACAGTGAGATCTATGCGATATGGCCGAGAAATGTAATTTTGATGTTAACTCCCAAACCGCTGCGCAGAAGTCAACCAAACTTCACCCAATAGTGTATTGTATCACATTCTAGTAGTTACATTTGAAAATTTCGTTCTAGGACATTTGGTTTGAGCGCAATCCTCAAACTTAGGTCAAAAAAGCCATTTAAGCCTTTTCACAGTGAGATCTATGCGATATGGCCGAGAAATGTAATTTTGATGTTAACTCCCAAACCGCTGCGCAGAAGTCAACCAAACTTCACCCAATAGTGTATTGTATCACAATCTAGTAGTTACATTTGAAAATTTTGTTCTAGGACATTTTGTTTGAACGCAATCATCAAACTTAATTAAAAAAGTCATTTAAGCCTTTTCACAGTGAGATCTATGCGATATGGCCGAGAAATGTAATTTTGATGTTAACTCCCAAACCGCTGCGCAGAAGTCAACCAAACTTCACCCAATAGTGTATTGTATCACAATCTAGTAGTTACATTTGAAAATTTTGTTCTAGGACATTTTGTTTGAGCGCAATCCTCAAACTTAGGTCAAAAAAGCCATTTAAGCCTTTTCACAGTGAGATCTATGCGATATGGCCGAGAAATGTAATTTTGATGTTAACTCCCAAACCGCTGCGCAGAAGTCAACCAAACTTCACCCAATAGTGTATTGTATCACAATCTAGTAGTTACATTTGAAAATTTTGTTCTAGGAAATTTTGTTTGAGCGCAATCATCAAACTTAATTAAAAAAGTCATTTAAGCCTTTTCACAGTGAGATCTATGCGATATGGCCGAGAAATGTAATTTTGATGTTAACTTCCAAACCGCTGCGCAGAAGTCAACCAAACTTCACCCATTAGTGTATTTTATCACAATCTAGTAGTTACATGTGGAAATTTGGTTCTAGGACATTTGATTTGAGCGCAATCCTCAAACTTAGGTCAAAAAAGCCATTTAAGCCTTTTCACAGTGAGATCTATGCGATATGGCCGAGAAATGTAATTTTGATGTTAACTCCCAAACCGCTGCGCAGAAGTCAACCAAACTTCACCCAATAGTGTATTGTATCACATTCTAGTAGTTACATTTGAAAATTTCGTTCTAGGACATTTGGTTTGAGCGCAATCCTCAAACTTAGGTCAAAAAAGCCATTTAAGCCTTTTCACAGTGAGATCTATGCGATATGGCCGAGAAATGTAATTTTGATGTTAACTCCCAAACCGCTGCGCAGAAGTCAACCAAACTTCACCCAATAGTGTATTGTATCACAATCTAGTAGTTACATTTGAAAATTTTGTTCTAGGACATTTTGTTTGAACGCAATCATCAAACTTAATTAAAAAAGTCATTTAAGCCTTTTCACAGTGAGATCTATGCGATATGGCCGAGAAATGTAATTTTGATGTTAACTCCCAAACCGCTGCGCAGAAGTCAACCAAACTTCACCCATTAGTGTATTGTATCACAATCTAGTAGTTACATGTGGAAATTTGGTTATAGGACATTTGATTTGAGCGCAATCCTCAAACTTAGGTCAAAAAAGCCATTTAAGCCTTTTCACAGTGAGATCTATGCGATATGGCCGAGAAATGTAATTTTGATGTTAACTCCCAAACCGCTGCGCAGAAGTCAACCAAACTTCACCCAATAGTGTATTGTATCACAATCTAGTAGTTACATTTGAAAATTTTGTTCTAGGAAATTTTGTTTGAGCGCAATCATCAAACTTAATTAAAAAAGTCATTTAAGCCTTTTCACAGTGAGATCTATGCGATATGGCCGAGAAATGTAATTTTGATGTTAACTCCCAAACCGCTGCGCAGAAGTCAACCAAACTTCACCCATTAGTGTATTTTATCACAATCTAGTAGTTACATGTGGAAATTTGGTTCTAGGACATTTGATTTGAGCGCAATCCTCAAACTTAGGTCAAAAAAGCCATTTAAGCCTTTTCACAGTGAGATCTATGCGATATGGCCGAGAAATGTAATTTTGATGTTAACTCCCAAACCGCTGCGCAGAAGTCAACCAAACTTCACCCAATAGTGTATTGTATCACATTCTAGTAGTTACATTTGAAAATTTCGTTCTAGGACATTTGGTTTGAGCGCAATCCTCAAACTTAGGTCAAAAAAGCCATTTAAGCCTTTTCACAGTGAGATCTATGCGATATGGCCGAGAAATGTAATTTTGATGTTAACTCCCAAACCGCTGCGCAGAAGTCAACCAAACTTCACCCAATAGTGTATTGTATCACAATCTAGTAGTTACATTTGAAAATTTTGTTCTAGGACATTTTGTTTGAACGCAATCATCAAACTTAATTAAAAAAGTCATTTAAGCCTTTTCACAGTGAGATCTATGCGATATGGCCGAGAAATGTAATTTTGATGTTAACTCCCAAACCGCTGCGCAGAAGTCAACCAAACTTCACCCAATAGTGTATTGTATCACAATCTAGTAGTTACATTTGAAAATTTTGTTCTAGGACATTTTGTTTGAGCGCAATCCTCAAACTTAGGTCAAAAAAGCCATTTAAGCCTTTTCACAGTGAGATCTATGCGATATGGCCGAGAAATGTAATTTTGATGTTAACTCCCAAACCGCTGCGCAGAAGTCAACCAAACTTCACCCAATAGTGTATTGTATCACAATCTAGTAGTTACATTTGAAAATTTTGTTCTAGGAAATTTTGTTTGAGCGCAATCATCAAACTTAATTAAAAAAGTCATTTAAGCCTTTTCACAGTGAGATCTATGCGATATGGCCGAGAAATGTAATTTTGATGTTAACTTCCAAACCGCTGCGCAGAAGTCAACCAAACTTCACCCATTAGTGTATTTTATCACAATCTAGTAGTTACATGTGGAAATTTGGTTCTAGGACATTTGATTTGAGCGCAATCCTCAAACTTAGGTCAAAAAAGCCATTTAAGCCTTTTCACAGTGAGATCTATGCGATATGGCCGAGAAATGTAATTTTGATGTTAACTCCCAAACCGCTGCGCAGAAGTCAACCAAACTTCACCCAATAGTGTATTGTATCACATTCTAGTAGTTACATTTGAAAATTTCGTTCTAGGACATTTGGTTTGAGCGCAATCCTCAAACTTAGGTCAAAAAAGCCATTTAAGCCTTTTCACAGTGAGATCTATGCGATATGGCCGAGAAATGTAATTTTGATGTTAACTCCCAAACCGCTGCGCAGAAGTCAACCAAACTTCACCCAATAGTGTATTGTATCACAATCTAGTAGTTACATTTGAAAATTTTGTTCTAGGACATTTTGTTTGAACGCAATCATCAAACTTAATTAAAAAAGTCATTTAAGCCTTTTCACAGTGAGATCTATGCGATATGGCCGAGAAATGTAATTTTGATGTTAACTCCCAAACCGCTGCGCAGAAGTCAACCAAACTTCACCCAATAGTGTATTGTATCACAATCTAGTAGTTACATTTGAAAATTTTGTTCTAGGACATTTTGTTTGAACGCAATCATCAAACTTAATTAAAAAAGTCATTTAAGCCTTTTCACAGTGAGATCTATGCGATATGGCCGAGAAATGTAATTTTGATGTTAACTCCCAAACCGCTGCGCAGAAGTCAACCAAACTTCACCCAATAGTGTATTGTATCACAATCTAGTAGTTACATTTGTAAATTTTGTTCTAGGACATTTTGTTTGAGCGCAATCCTCAAACTTAGGTCAAAAAAGCCATTTAAGCCTTTTCACAGTGAGATCAATGCGATATGGCCGAGAAATGTAATTTTGATGTTAACTCCCAAACCGCTGCGCAGAAGTCAACCAAACTTCACCCAATAGTGTATTGTATCACAATCTAGTAGTTACATTTGAAAATTTTGTTCTAGGAAATTTTGTTTGAGCGCAATCATCAAACTTAATTAAAAAAGTCATTTAAGCCTTTTCACAGTGAGATCTATGCGATATGGCCGAGAAATGTAATTTTGATGTTAACTCCCAAACCGCTGCGCAGAAGTCAACCAAACTTCACCCATTAGTGTATTGTATCATAATCTAGTAATTACATGTGGAAATTTGGTTCTAGGACATTTGATTTGAGCGCAATCCTCAAACTTAGGTCAAAAAAGCCATTTAAGCCTTTTCACAGTGAGATCTATGCGATATGGCCGAGAAATGTAATTTTGATGTTAACTCCCAAACCGCTGCGCAGAAGTCAACCAAACTTCACCCAATAGTGTATTGTATCACAATCTAGTAGTTACATTTAAAAATTTTGTTCTAGGACATTTTGTTTGAACGCAATCATCAAACTTAATTAAAAAAGTCATTTAAGCCTTTTCACAGTGAGATCTATGCGATATGGCCGAGAAATGTAATTTTGATGTTAACTCCCAAACCGCTGCGCAGAAGTCAACCAAACTTCACCCATTAGTGTATTGTATCACAATCTAGTAGTTACATGTGGAAATTTGGTTATAGGACATTTGATTTGAGCGCAATCCTCAAACTTAGGTCAAAAAAGCCATTTAAGCCTTTTCACAGTGAGATCTATGCGATATGGCCGAGAAATGTAATTTTGATGTTAACTCCCAAACCGCTGCGCAGAAGTCAACCAAACTTCACCCAATAGTGTATTGTATCACAATCTAGTAGTTACATTTGAAAATTTTGTTCTAGGAAATTTTGTTTGAGCGCAATCATCAAACTTAATTAAAAAAGTCATTTAAGCCTTTTCACAGTGAGATCTATGCGATATGGCCGAGAAATGTAATTTTGATGTTAACTCCCAAACCGCTGCGCAGAAGTCAACCAAACTTCACCCAATAGTGTATTGTATCACAATCTAGTAGTTACATTTGAAAATTTTGTTCTAGGACATTTTGTTTGAACGCAATCATCAAACTTAATTAAAAAAGTCATTTAAGCCTTTTCACAGTGAGATCTATGCGATATGGCCGAGAAATGTAATTTTGATGTTAACTCCCAAACCGCTGCGCAGAAGTCAACCAAACTTCACCCAATAGTGTATTGTATCACAATCTAGTAGTTACATTTGTAAATTTTGTTCTAGGACATTTTGTTTGAGCGCAATCCTCAAACTTAGGTCAAAAAAGCCATTTAAGCCTTTTCACAGTGAGATCTATGCGATATGGCCGAGAAATGTAATTTTGATGTTAACTCCCAAACCGCTGCGCAGAAGTCAACCAAACTTCACCCAATAGTGTATTGTATCACAATCTAGTAGTTACATTTGAAAATTTTGTTCTAGGAAATTTTGTTTGAGCGCAATCATCAAACTTAATTAAAAAAGTCATTTAAGCCTTTTCACAGTGAGATCTATGCGATATGGCCGAGAAATGTAATTTTGATGTTAACTCCCAAACCGCTGCGCAGAAGTCAACCAAACTTCACCCATTAGTGTATTGTATCATAATCTAGTAATTACATGTGGAAATTTGGTTCTAGGACATTTGATTTGAGCGCAATCCTCAAACTTAGGTCAAAAAAGCCATTTAAGCCTTTTCACAGTGAGATCTATGCGATATGGCCGAGAAATGTAATTTTGATGTTAACTCCCAAACCGCTGCGCAGAAGTCAACCAAACTTCACCCAATAGTGTATTGTATCACAATCTAGTAGTTACATTTAAAAATTTTGTTCTAGGACATTTTGTTTGAACGCAATCATCAAACTTAATTAAAAAAGTCATTTAAGCCTTTTCACAGTGAGATCTATGCGATATGGCCGAGAAATGTAATTTTGATGTTAACTCCCAAACCGCTGCGCAGAAGTCAACCAAACTTCACCCATTAGTGTATTGTATCACAATCTAGTAGTTACATGTGGAAATTTGGTTATAGGACATTTGATTTGAGCGCAATCCTCAAACTTAGGTCAAAAAAGCCATTTAAGCCTTTTCACAGTGAGATCTATGCGATATGGCCGAGAAATGTAATTTTGATGTTAACTCCCAAACCGCTGCGCAGAAGTCAACCAAACTTCACCCAATAGTGTATTGTATCACAATCTAGTAGTTACATTTGAAAATTTTGTTCTAGGAAATTTTGTTTGAGCGCAATCATCAAACTTAATTAAAAAAGTCATTTAAGCCTTTTCACAGTGAGATCTATGCGATATGGCCGAGAAATGTAATTTTGATGTTAACTCCCAAACCGCTGCGCAGAAGTCAACCAAACTTCACCCATTAGTGTATTTTATCACAATCTAGTAGTTACATGTGGAAATTTGGTTCTAGGACATTTGATTTGAGCGCAATCCTCAAACTTAGGTCAAAAAAGCCATTTAAGCCTTTTCACAGTGAGATCTATGCGATATGGCCGAGAAATGTAATTTTGATGTTAACTCCCAAACCGCTGCGCAGAAGTCAACCAAACTTCACCCATTAGTGTATTGTATCATAATCTAGTAATTACATGTGGAAATTTGGTTCTAGGACATTTGATTTGAGCGCAATCCTCAAACTTAGGTCAAAAAAGCCATTTAAGCCTTTTCACAGTGAGATCTATGCGATATGGCCGAGAAATGTAATTTTGATGTTAACTCCCAAACCGCTGCGCAGAAGTCAACCAAACTTCACCCAATAGTGTATTGTATCACAATCTAGTAGTTACATTTAAAAATTTTGTTCTAGGACATTTTGTTTGAACGCAATCATCAAACTTAGGTCAAAAAAGCCATTTAAGCCTTTTCACAGTGAGATCTATGCGATATGGCCGAGAAATGTAATTTTGATGTTAACTCCCAAACCGCTGCGCAGAAGTCAACCAAACTTCACCCAATAGTGTATTGTATCACAATCTAGTAGTTACATTTGAAAATTTTGTTCTAGGAAATTTTGTTTGAGCGCAATCATCAAACTTAATTAAAAAAGTCATTTAAGCCTTTTCACAGTGAGATCTATGCGATATGGCCGAGAAATGTAATTTTGATGTTAACTCCCAAACCGCTGCGCAGAAGTCAACCAAACTTCACCCATTAGTGTATTGTATCACAATCTAGTAGTTACATGTGGAAATTTGGTTATAGGACATTTGATTTGAGCGCAATCCTCAAACTTAGGTCAAAAAAGCCATTTAAGCCTTTTCACAGTTAGATCTATGCGATATGGCCGAGAAATGTAATTTTGATGTTAACTCCCAAACCGCTGCGCAGAAGTCAACCAAACTTCACCCAATAGTGTATTGTATCACAATCTAGTAGTTACATTTGAAAATTTTGTTCTAGGAAATTTTGTTTGAGCGCAATCATCAAACTTAATTAAAAAAGTCATTTAAGCCTTTTCACAGTGAGATCTATGCGATATGGCCGAGAAATGTAATTTTGATGTTAACTCCCAAACCGCTGCGCAGAAGTCAACCAAACTTCACCCAATAGTGTATTGTATCACAATCTAGTAGTTACATTTGAAAATTTTGTTCTAGAAAATTTTGTTTGAGCGCAATCATCAAACTTAATTAAAAAAGTCATTTAAGCCTTTTCACAGTGAGATCTATGCGATATGGCCGAGAAATGTAATTTTGATGTTAACTCCCAAACCGCTGCGCAGAAGTCAACCAAACTTCACCCATTAGTGTATTTTATCACAATCTAGTAGTTACATGTGGAAATTTGGTTCTAGGACATTTGATTTGAGCGCAATCCTCAAACTTAGGTCAAAAAAGCCATTTAAGCCTTTTCACAGTGAGATCTATGCGATATGGCCGAGAAATGTAATTTTGATGTTAACTCCCAAACCGCTGCGCAGAAGTCAACCAAACTTCACCCAATAGTGTATTGTATCACAATCTAGTAGTTACATTTAAAAATTTTGTTCTAGGACATTTTGTTTGAACGCAATCATCAAACTTAATTAAAAAAGTAATTTAAGCCTTTTCACAGTGAGATCTATGCGATATGGCCGAGAAATGTAATTTTGATGTTAACTCCCAAACCGCTGCGCAGAAGTCAACCAAACTTCACCCATTAGTGTATTGTATCACAATCTAGTAGTTACATGTGGAAATTTGGTTATAGGACATTTGATTTGAGCGCAATCCTCAAACTTAGGTCAAAAAAGCCATTTAAGCCTTTTCACAGTTAGATCTATGCGATATGGCCGAGAAATGTAATTTTGATGTTAACTCCCAAACCGCTGCGCAGAAGTCAACCAAACTTCACCCAATAGTGTATTGTATCACAATCTAGTAGTTACATTTGAAAATTTTGTTCTAGGAAATTTTGTTTGAGCGCAATCATCAAACTTAATTAAAAAAGTCATTTAAGCCTTTTCACAGTGAGATCTATGCGATATGGCCGAGAAATGTAATTTTGATGTTAACTCCCAAACCGCTGCGCAGAAGTCAACCAAACTTCACCCAATAGTGTATTGTATCACAATCTAGTAGTTACATTTGAAAATTTTGTTCTAGAAAATTTTGTTTGAGCGCAATCATCAAACTTAATTAAAAAAGTCATTTAAGCCTTTTCACAGTGAGATCTATGCGATATGGCCGAGAAATGTAATTTTGATGTTAACTCCCAAACCGCTGCGCAGAAGTCAACCAAACTTCACCCATTAGTGTATTTTATCACAATCTAGTAGTTACATGTGGAAATTTGGTTCTAGGACATTTGATTTGAGCGCAATCCTCAAACTTAGGTCAAAAAAGCCATTTAAGCCTTTTCACAGTGAGATCTATGCGATATGGCCGAGAAATGTAATTTTGATGTTAACTCCCAAACCGCTGCGCAGAAGTCAACCAAACTTCACCCAATAGTGTATTGTATCACAATCTAGTAGTTACATTTAAAAATTTTGTTCTAGGACATTTTGTTTGAACGCAATCATCAAACTT
Source organism: Corythoichthys intestinalis (assembly GCF_030265065.1). Classification (NCBI taxonomy): domain Eukaryota; kingdom Metazoa; phylum Chordata; class Actinopteri; order Syngnathiformes; family Syngnathidae; genus Corythoichthys; species Corythoichthys intestinalis. The sequence goes on along the minus strand of NC_080399.1, from coordinate 62,900,432 downwards.
AATTAAAAAAGTAATTTAAGCCTTTTCACAGTGAGATCTATGCGATATGGCCGAGAAATGTAATTTTGATGTTAACTCCCAAACCGCTGCGCAGAAGTCAACCAAACTTCACCCATTAGTGTATTGTATCACAATCTAGTAGTTACATGTGGAAATTTGGTTATAGGACATTTGATTTGAGCGCAATCCTCAAACTTAGGTCAAAAAAGCCATTGAAGCCTTTTCACAGTGAGATCTATGCGATATGGCCGAGAAATGTAATTTTGATGTTAACTCCCAAACCGCTGCGCAGAAGTCAACCAAACTTCACCCAATAGTGTATTGTATCACAATCTAGTAGTTACATTTGAAAATTTTGTTCTAGGAAATTTTGTTTGAGCGCAATCATCAAACTTAATTAAAAAAGTCATTTAAGCCTTTTCACAGTGAGATCTATGCGATATGGCCGAGAAATGTAATTTTGATGTTAACTCCCAAACCGCTGCGCAGAAGTCAACCAAACTTCACCCATTAGTGTATTTTATCACAATCTAGTAGTTACATGTGGAAATTTGGTTCTAGGACATTTGATTTGAGCGCAATCCTCAAACTTAGATCTAAAAAGCCATTTAAGCCTTTTCACAGTGAGATCTATGCGATATGGCCGAGAAATGTAATTTTGATGTTAACTCCCAAACCGCTGCGCAGAAGTCAACCAAACTTCACCCAATAGTGTATTGTATCACATTCTAGTAGTTACATTTGAAAATTTCGTTCTAGGACATTTGGTTTGAGCGCAATCCTCAAACTTAGGTCAAAAAAGCCATTTAAGCCTTTTCACAGTGAGATCTATGCGATATGGCCGAGAAATGTAATTTTGATGTTAACTCCCAAACCGCTGCGCAGAAGTCAACCAAACTTCACCCATTAGTGTATTTTATCACAATCTAGTAGTTACATGTGGAAATTTGGTTCTAGGACATTTGATTTGAGCGCAATCCTCAAACTTAGATCTAAAAAGCCATTTAAGCCTTTTCACAGTGAGATCTATGCGATATGGCCGAGAAATGTAATTTTGATGTTAACTCCCAAACCGCTGCGCAGAAGTCAACCAAACTTCACCCAATAGTGTATTGTATCACATTCTAGTAGTTACATTTGAAAATTTCGTTCTAGGACATTTGGTTTGAGCGCAATCCTCAAACTTAGGTCAAAAAAGCCATTTAAGCCTTTTCACAGTGAGATCTATGCGATATGGCCGAGAAATGTAATTTTGATGTTAACTCCCAAACCGCTGCGCAGAAGTCAACCAAACTTCACCCATTAGTGTATTTTATCACAATCTAGTAGTTACATGTGGAAATTTGGTTCTAGGACATTTGATTTGAGCGCAATCCTCAAACTTAGATCTAAAAAGCCATTTAAGCCTTTTCACAGTGAGATCTATGCGATATGGCCGAGAAATGTAATTTTGATGTTAACTCCCAAACCGCTGCGCAGAAGTCAACCAAACTTCACCCAATAGTGTATTGTATCACATTCTAGTAGTTACATTTGAAAATTTCGTTCTAGGACATTTGGTTTGAGCGCAATCCTCAAACTTAGGTCAAAAAAGCCATTTAAGCCTTTTCACAGTGAGATCTATGCGATATGGCCGAGAAATGTAATTTTGATGTTAACTCCCAAACCGCTGCGCAGAAGTCAACCAAACTTCACCCATTAGTGTATTGTATCACAATCTAGTAGTTACATGTGGAAATTTGGTTCTAGGACATTTGATTTGAGCGCAATCCTCAAACTTAGGTCAAAAAAGCCATTTAAGCCTTTTCACAGTGAGATCTATGCGATATGGCCGAGAAATGTAATTTTGATGTTAACTCCCAAACCGCTGCGCAGAAGTCAACCAAACTTCACCCAATAGTCTATTGTATCACATTCTAGTAGTTATATTTGAAAATTTCGTTCTAGGACATTTGGTTTGAGCGCAATCCTCAAACTTAGGTCAAAAAAGCCATTTAAGCCTTTTCACAGTGAGATCTATGCGATATGGCCGAGAAATGTAATTTTGATGTTAACTCCCAAACCGCTGCGCAGAAGTCAACTAAACTTCACCCAATAGTGTATTGTATCACAATCTAGTAGTTACATTTGAAAATTTTGTTCTAGGACATTTTGTTTGAACGCAATCATCAAACTTAATTAAAAAAGTCATTTAAGCCTTTTCACAGTGAGATCTATGCGATATGGCCGAGAAATGTAATTTTGATGTTAACTCCCAAACCGCTGCGCAGAAGTCAACCAAACTTCACCCAATAGTGTATTGTATCACAATCTAGTAGTTACATTTGAAAATTTTGTTCTAGGACATTTTGTTTGAACGCAATCATCAAACTTAATTAAAAAAGTCATTTAAGCCTTTTCACAGTGAGATCTATGCGATATGGCCGAGAAATGTAATTTTGATGTTAACTCCCAAACCGCTGCGCAGAAGTCAACCAAACTTCACCCAATAGTGTATTGTATCACAATCTAGTAGTTACATTTGAAAATTTTGTTCTAGGACATTTTGTTTGAGCGCAATCCTCAAACTTAGGTCAAAAAAGCCATTTAAGCCTTTTCACAGTGAGATCTATGCGATATGGCCGAGAAATGTAATTTTGATGTTAACTCCCAAACCGCTGCGCAGAAGTCAACCAAACTTCACCCATTAGTGTATTGTTTCATAATCTAGTAATTACATGTGGAAATTTGGTTCTAGGACATTTGATTTGAGCGCAATCCTCAAACTTAGGTCAAAAAAGCCATTTAAGCCTTTTCACAGTGAGATCTATGCGATATGGCCGAGAAATGTAATTTTGATGTTAACTCCCAAACCGCTGCGCAGAAGTCAACCAAACTTCACCCAATAGTGTATTGTATCACAATCTAGTAGTTACATTTAAAAATTTTGTTCTAGGACATTTTGTTTGAACGCAATCATCAAACTTAATTAAAAAAGTCATTTAAGCCTTTTCACAGTGAGATCTATGCGATATGGCCGAGAAATGTAATTTTGATGTTAACTCCCAAACCGCTGCGCAGAAGTCAACCAAACTTCACCCATTAGTGTATTGTATCACAATCTAGTAGTTACATGTGGAAATTTGGTTATAGGACATTTGATTTGAGCGCAATCCTCAAACTTAGGTCAAAAAAGCCATTTAAGCCTTTTCACAGTGAGATCTATGCGATATGGCCGAGAAATGTAATTTTGATGTTAACTCCCAAACCGCTGCGCAGAAGTCAACCAAACTTCACCCAATAGTGTATTGTATCACAATCTAGTAGTTACATTTGAAAATTTTGTTCTAGGAAATTTTGTTTGAGCGCAATCATCAAACTTAATTAAAAAAGTCATTTAAGCCTTTTCACAGTGAGATCTATGCGATATGGCCAAGAAATGTAATTTTGATGTTAACTCCCAAACCGCTGCACAGAAGTCAACCAAACTTCACCCATTAGTGTATTTTATCACAATCTAGTAGTTACATGTGGAAATTTGGTTCTAGGACATTTGATTTGAGCGCAATCCTCAAACTTAGGTCAAAAAAGCCATTTAAGCCTTTTCACAGTGAGATCTATGCGATATGGCCGAGAAATGTAATTTTGATGTTCACTCCCAAACCGCTGCGCAGAAGTCAACCAAACTTCACCCAATAGTGTATTGTATCACATTCTAGTAGTTACATTTGAAAATTTCGTTCTAGGACATTTGGTTTGAGCGCAATCCTCAAACTTAGGTCAAAAAAGCCATTTAAGCCTTTTCACAGTGAGATCTATGCGATATGGCCGAGAAATGTAATTTTGATGTTAACTCCCAAACCGCTGCGCAGAAGTCAACCAAACTTCACCCAATAGTGTATTGTATCACAATCTAGTAGTTACATTTGAAAATTTTGTTCTAGGACATTTTGTTTGAGCGCAATCCTCAAACTTAGGTCAAAAAAGCCATTTAAGCCTTTTCACAGTGAGATCTATGCGATATGGCCGAGAAATGTAATTTTGATGTTAACTCCCAAACCGCTGCGCAGAAGTCAACCAAACTTCACCCAATAGTGTATTGTATCACAATCTAGTAGTTACATTTGAAAATTTTGTTCTAGGAAATTTTGTTTGAGCGCAATCATCAAACTTAATTAAAAAAGTCATTTAAGCCTTTTCACAGTGAGATCTATGCGATATGGCCGAGAAATGTAATTTTGATGTTAACTCCCAAACCGCTGCGCAGAAGTCAACCAAACTTCACCCATTAGTGTATTGTATCATAATCTAGTAATTACATGTGGAAATTTGGTTCTAGGACATTTGATTTGAGCGCAATCCTCAAACTTAGGTCAAAAAAGCCATTTAAGCCTTTTCACAGTGAGATCTATGCGATATGGCCGAGAAATGTAATTTTGATGTTAACTCCCAAACCGCTGCGCAGAAGTCAACCAAACTTCACCCAATAGTGTATTGTATCACAATCTAGTAGTTACATTTGAAAATTTTGTTCTAGGACATTTTGTTTGAGCGCAATCCTCAAACTTAGGTCAAAAAAGCCATTTAAGCCTTTTCACAGTGAGATCTATGCGATATGGCCGAGAAATGTAATTTTGATGTTAACTCCCAAACCGCTGCGCAGAAGTCAACCAAACTTCACCCAATAGTGTATTGTATCACAATCTAGTAGTTACATTTGAAAATTTTGTTCTAGGACATTTTGTTTGAACGCAATCATCAAACTTAATTAAAAAAGTCATTTAAGCCTTTTCACAGTGAGATCTATGCGATATGGCCGAGAAATGTAATTTTGATGTTAACTCCCAAACCGCTGCGCAGAAGTCAACCAAACTTCACCCAATAGTGTATTGTATCACAATCTAGTAGTTACATTTGAAAATTTTGTTCTAGGACATTTTGTTTGAGCGCAATCCTCAAACTTAGGTCAAAAAAGCCATTTAAGCCTTTTCACAGTGAGATCTATGCGATATGGCCGAGAAATGTAATTTTGATGTTAACTCCCAAACCGCTGCGCAGAAGTCAACCAAACTTCACCCAATAGTGTATTGTATCACAATCTAGTAGTTACATTTGAAAATTTTGTTCTAGGAAATTTTGTTTGAGCGCAATCATCAAACTTAATTAAAAAAGTCATTTAAGCCTTTTCACAGTGAGATCTATGCGATATGGCCGAGAAATGTAATTTTGATGTTAACTCCCAAACCGCTGCGCAGAAGTCAACCAAACTTCACCCATTAGTGTATTTTATCACAATCTAGTAGTTACATGTGGAAATTTGGTTCTAGGACATTTGATTTGAGCGCAATCCTCAAACTTAGGTCAAAAAAGCCATTTAAGCCTTTTCACAGTGAGATCTATGCGATATGGCCGAGAAATGTAATTTTGATGTTCACTCCCAAACCGCTGCGCAGAAGTCAACCAAACTTCACCCAATAGTGTATTGTATCACATTCTAGTAGTTACATTTGAAAATTTCGTTCTAGGACATTTGGTTTGAGCGCAATCCTCAAACTTAGGTCAAAAAAGCCATTTAAGCCTTTTCACAGTGAGATCTATGCGATATGGCCGAGAAATGTAATTTTGATGTTAACTCCCAAACCGCTGCGCAGAAGTCAACCAAACTTCACCCAATAGTGTATTGTATCACAATCTAGTAGTTACATTTGAAAATTTTGTTCTAGGACATTTTGTTTGAGCGCAATCCTCAAACTTAGGTCAAAAAAGCCATTTAAGCCTTTTCACAGTGAGATCTATGCGATATGGCCGAGAAATGTAATTTTGATGTTAACTCCCAAACCGCTGCGCAGAAGTCAACCAAACTTCACCCAATAGTGTATTGTATCACAATCTAGTAGTTACATTTGAAAATTTTGTTCCAGGAAATTTTGTTTGAGCGCAATCATCAAACTTAATTAAAAAAGTCATTTAAGCCTTTTCACAGTGAGATCTATGCGATATGGCCGAGAAATGTAATTTTGATGTTAACTCCCAAACCGCTGCGCAGAAGTCAACCAAACTTCACCCATTAGTGTATTGTATCATAATCTAGTAATTACATGTGGAAATTTGGTTCTAGGACATTTGATTTGAGCGCAATCCTCAAACTTAGGTCAAAAAAGCCATTTAAGCCTTTTCACAGTGAGATCTATGCGATATGGCCGAGAAATGTAATTTTGATGTTAACTCCCAAACCGCTGCGCAGAAGTCAACCAAACTTCACCCAATAGTGTATTGTATCACAATCTAGTAGTTACATTTAAAAATTTTGTTCTAGGACATTTTGTTTGAACGCAATCATCAAACTTAATTAAAAAAGTCATTTAAGCCTTTTCACAGTGAGATCTATGCGATATGGCCGAGAAATGTAATTTTGATGTTAACTCCCAAACCGCTGCGCAGAAGTCAACCAAACTTCACCCATTAGTGTATTGTATCACAATCTAGTAGTTACATGTGGAAATTTGGTTATAGGACATTTGATTTGAGCGCAATCCTCAAACTTAGGTCAAAAAAGCCATTTAAGCCTTTTCACAGTGAGATCTATGCGATATGGCCGAGAAATGTAATTTTGATGTTAACTCCCAAACCGCTGCGCAGAAGTCAACCAAACTTCACCCAATAGTGTATTGTATCACAATCTAGTAGTTACATTTGAAAATTTTGTTCTAGGAAATTTTGTTTGAGCGCAATCATCAAACTTAATTAAAAAAGTCATTTAAGCCTTTTCACAGTGAGATCTATGCGATATGGCCGAGAAATGTAATTTTGATGTTAACTCCCAAACCGCTGCGCAGAAGTCAACCAAACTTCACCCATTAGTGTATTTTATCACAATCGAGTAGTTACATGTGGACATTTGGTTCTAGGACATTTGATTTCAGCGCAATCCTCAAACTTAGGTCAAAAAAGCCATTTAAGCCTTTTCACAGTGAGATCTATGCGATATGGCCGAGAAATGTAATTTTGATGTTCACTCCCAAACCGCTGCGCAGAAGTCAACCAAACTTCACCCAATAGTGTATTGTATCACATTCTAGTAGTTACATTTGAAAATTTCGTTCTAGGACATTTGGTTTGAGCGCAATCCTCAAACTTAGGTCAAAAAAGCCATTTAAGCCTTTTCACAGTGAGATCTATGCGATATGGCCGAGAAATGTAATTTTGATGTTAACTCCCAAACCGCTGCGCAGAAGTCAACCAAACTTCACCCAATAGTGTATTGTATCACAATCTAGTAGTTACATTTGAAAATTTTGTTCTAGGACATTTTGTTTGAGCGCAATCCTCAAACTTAGGTCAAAAAAGCCATTTAAGCCTTTTCACAGTGAGATCTATGCGATATGGCCGAGAAATGTAATTTTGATGTTAACTCCCAAACCGCTGCGCAGAAGTCAACCAAACTTCACCCAATAGTGTATTGTATCACAATCTAGTAGTTACATTTGAAAATTTTGTTCCAGGAAATTTTGTTTGAGCGCAATCATCAAACTTAATTAAAAAAGTCATTTAAGCCTTTTCACAGTGAGATCTATGCGATATGGCCGAGAAATGTAATTTTGATGTTAACTCCCAAACCGCTGCGCAGAAGTCAACCAAACTTCACCCATTAGTGTATTGTATCATAATCTAGTAATTACATGTGGAAATTTGGTTCTAGGACATTTGATTTGAGCGCAATCCTCAAACTTAGGTCAAAAAAGCCATTTAAGCCTTTTCACAGTGAGATCTATGCGATATGGCCGAGAAATGTAATTTTGATGTTAACTCCCAAACCGCTGCGCAGAAGTCAACCAAACTTCACCCAATAGTGTATTGTATCACAATCTAGTAGTTACATTTAAAAATTTTGTTCTAGGACATTTTGTTTGAACGCAATCATCAAACTTAATTAAAAAAGTCATTTAAGCCTTTTCACAGTGAGATCTATGCGATATGGCCGAGAAATGTAATTTTGATGTTAACTCCCAAACCGCTGCGCAGAAGTCAACCAAACTTCACCCATTAGTGTATTGTATCACAATCTAGTAGTTACATGTGGAAATTTGGTTATAGGACATTTGATTTGAGCGCAATCCTCAAACTTAGGTCAAAAAAGCCATTTAAGCCTTTTCACAGTGAGATCTATGCGATATGGCCGAGAAATGTAATTTTGATGTTAACTCCCAAACCGCTGCGCAGAAGTCAACCAAACTTCACCCAATAGTGTATTGTATCACAATCTAGTAGTTACATTTGAAAATTTTGTTCTAGGAAATTTTGTTTGAGCGCAATCATCAAACTTAATTAAAAAAGTCATTTAAGCCTTTTCACAGTGAGATCTATGCGATATGGCCGAGAAATGTAATTTTGATGTTAACTCCCAAACCGCTGCGCAGAAGTCAACCAAACTTCACCCATTAGTGTATTTTATCACAATCTAGTAGTTACATTTGAAAATTTTGTTCTAGGACATTTTGTTTGAGCGCAATCCTCAAACTTAGGTCAAAAAAGCCATTTAAGCCTTTTCACAGTGAGATCTATGCGATATGGCCGAGAAATGTAATTTTGATGTTAACTCCCAAACCGCTGCGCAGAAGTCAACCAAACTTCACCCAATAGTGTATTGTATCACAATCTAGTAGTTACATTTGAAAATTTTGTTCTAGGAAATTTTGTTTGAGCGCAATCATCAAACTTAATTAAAAAAGTCATTTAAGCCTTTTCACAGTGAGATCTATGCGATATGGCCGAGAAATGTAATTTTGATGTTAACTCCCAAACCGCTGCGCAGAAGTCAACCAAACTTCACCCATTAGTGTATTTTATCACAATCTAGTAGTTACATGTGGAAATTTGGTTCTAGGACATTTGATTTGAGCGCAATCCTCAAACTTAGGTCAAAAAAGCCATTTAAGCCTTTTCACAGTGAGATCTATGCGATATGGCCGAGAAATGTAATTTTGATGTTCACTCCCAAACCGCTGCGCAGAAGTCAACCAAACTTCACCCAATAGTGTATTGTATCAGATTCTAGTAGTTACATTTGAAAATTTCGTTCTAGGACATTTGGTTTGAGCGCAATCCTCAAACTTAGGTCAAAAAAGCCATTTAAGCCTTTTCACAGTGAGATCTATGCGATATGGCCGAGAAATGTAATTTTGATGTTAACTCCCAAACCGCTGCGCAGAAGTCAACCAAACTTCACCCAATAGTGTATTGTATCACAATCTAGTAGTTACATTTGAAAATTTTGTTTTAGGAAATTTTGTTTGAGCGCAATCATCAAACTTAATTAAAAAAGTCATTTAAGCCTTTTCACAGTGAGATCTATGCGATATGGCCGAGAAATGTAATTTTGATGTTAACTCCCAAACCGCTGCGCAGAAGTCAACCAAACTTCACCCATTAGTGTATTTTATCACAATCTAGTAGTTACATTTGAAAATTTTGTTCTAGGACATTTTGTTTGAGCGCAATCCTCAAACTTAGGTCAAAAAAGCCATTTAAGCCTTTTCACAGTGAGATCTATGCGATATGGCCGAGAAATGTAATTTTGATGTTAACTCCCAAACCGCTGCGCAGAAGTCAACCAAACTTCACCCATTAGTGTATTGTATCACAATCTAGTAGTTACATGTGGAAATTTGGTTATAGGACATTTGATTTGAGCGCAATCCTCAAACTTAGGTCAAAAAAGCCATTTAAGCCTTTTCACAGTGAGATCTATGCGATATGGCCGAGAAATGTAATTTTGATGTTAACTCCCAAACCGCTGCGCAGAAGTCAACCAAACTTCACCCAATAGTGTATTGTATCACAATCTAGTAGTTACATTTGAAAATTTTGTTCTAGGAAATTTTGTTTGAGCGCAATCATCAAACTTAATTAAAAAAGTCATTTAAGCCTTTTCACAGTGAGATCTATGCGATATGGCCGAGAAATGTAATTTTGATGTTCACTCCCAAACCGCTGCGCAGAAGTCAACCAAACTTCACCCAATAGTGTATTTTATCACATTCTAGTAGTTACATTTGAAAATTTCGTTCTAGGACATTTGGTTTGAGCGCAATCCTCAAACTTAGGTCAAAAAAGCCATTTAAGCCTTTTCACAGTGAGATCTATGCGATATGGCCGAGAAATGTAATTTTGATGTTAACTCCCAAACCGCTGCGCAGAAGTCAACCAAACTTCACCCAATAGTGTATTGTATCACAATCTAGTAGTTACATTTGAAAATTTTGTTCTAGGAAATTTTGTTTGAGCGCAATCATCAAACTTAATTAAAAAAGTCATTTAAGCCTTTTCACAGTGAGATCTATGCGATATGGCCGAGAAATGTAATTTTGATGTTAACTCCCAAACCGCTGCGCAGAAGTCAACCAAACTTCACCCATTAGTGTATTTTATCACAATCTAGTAGTTACATGTGGAAATTTGGTTCTAGGACATTTGATTTGAGCGCAATCCTCAAACTTAGGTCAAAAAAGCCATTTAAGCCTTTTCACAGTGAGATCTATGCGATATGGCCGAGAAATGTAATTTTGATGTTCACTCCCAAACCGCTGCGCAGAAGTCAACCAAACTTCACCCAATAGTGTATTGTATCACATTCTAGTAGTTACATTTGAAAATTTCGTTCTAGGACATTTGGTTTGAGCGCAATCCTCAAACTTAGGTCAAAAAAGCCATTTAAGCCTTTTCACAGTGAGATCTATGCGATATGGCCGAGAAATGTAATTTTGATGTTAACTCCCAAACCGCTGCGCAGAAGTCAACCAAACTTCACCCAATAGTGTATTGTATCACAATCTAGTAGTTACATTTGAAAATTTTGTTCTAGGAAATTTTGTTTGAGCGCAATCATCAAACTTAATTAAAAAAGTCATTTAAGCCTTTTCACAGTGAGATCTATGCGATATGGCCGAGAAATGTAATTTTGATGTTAACTCCCAAACCGCTGCGCAGAAGTCAACCAAACTTCACCCATTAGTGTATTTTATCACAATCTAGTAGTTACATGTGGAAATTTGGTTCTAGGACATTTGATTTGAGCGCAATCCTCAAACTTAGGTCAAAAAAGCCATTTAAGCCTTTTCACAGTGAGATCTATGCGATATGGCCGAGAAATGTAATTTTGATGTTAACTCCCAAACCGCTGCGCAGAAGTCAACCAAACTTCACCCAATAGTGTATTGTATCACATTCTAGTAGTTACATTTGAAAATTTCGTTCTAGGACATTTGGTTTGAGCGCAATCCTCAAACTTAGGTCAAAAAAGCCATTTAAGCCTTTTCACAGTGAGATCTATGCGATATGGCCGAGAAATGTAATTTTGATGTTAACTCCCAAACCGCTGCGCAGAAGTCAACCAAACTTCACCCAATAGTGTATTGTATCACAATCTAGTAGTTACATTTGAAAATTTTGTTCTAGGACATTTTGTTTGAACGCAATCATCAAACTTAATTAAAAAAGTCATTTAAGCCTTTTCACAGTGAGATCTATGCGATATGGCCGAGAAATGTAAATTTGATGTTAACTCCCAAACCGCTGCGCAGAAGTCAACCAAACTTCACCCAATAGTGTATTGTATCACAATCTAGTAGTTACATTTGAAAATTTTGTTCTAGGACATTTTGTTTGAGCGCAATCCTCAAACTTAGGTCAAAAAAGCCATTTAAGCCTTTTCACAGTGAGATCTATGCGATATGGCCGAGAAATGTAATTTTGATGTTAACTCCCAAACCGCTGCGCAGAAGTCAACCAAACTTCACCCAATAGTGTATTGTATTACAATCTAGTAGTTACATTTGAAAATTTTGTTCTAGGACATTTTGTTTGAACGCAATCATCAAACTTAATTAAAAAAGTCATTTAAGCCTTTTCACAGTGAGATCGATGCGATATGGCCGAGAAATGTAATTTTGATGTTAACTCCCAAACCGCTGCGCAGAAGTCAACCAAACTTCACCCAATAGTGTATTGTATCACAATCTAGTAGTTACATTTGAAAATTTTGTTCTAGGACATTTTGTTTGAGCGCAATCCTCAAACTTAGGTCAAAAAAGCCATTTAAGCCTTTTCACAGTGAGATCTATGCGATATGGCCGAGAAATGTAATTTTGATGTTAACTCCCAAACCGCTGCGCAGAAGTCAACCAAACTTCACCCAATAGTGTATTGTATCACAATCTAGTAGTTACATTTGAAAATTTTGTTCTAGGAAATTTTGTTTGAGCGCAATCATCAAACTTAATTAAAAAAGTCATTTAAGCCTTTTCACAGTGAGATCTATGCGATATGGCCGAGAAATGTAATTTTGATGTTAACTCCCAAACCGCTGCGCAGAAGTCAACCAAACTTCACCCATTAGTGTATTGTATCATAATCTAGTAATTACATGTGGAAATTTGGTTCTAGGACATTTGATTTGAGCGCAATCCTCAAACTTAGGTCAAAAAAGCCATTTAAGCCTTTTCACAGTGAGATCTATGCGATATGGCCGAGAAATGTAATTTTGATGTTAACTCCCAAACCGCTGCGCAGAAGTCAACCAAACTTCACCCAATAGTGTATTGTATCACAATCTAGTAGTTACATTTAAAAATTTTGTTCTAGGACATTTTGTTTGAACGCAATCATCAAACTTAATTAAAAAAGTCATTTAAGCCTTTTCACAGTGAGATCTATGCGATATGGCCGAGAAATGTAATTTTGATGTTAACTCCCAAACCGCTGCGCAGAAGTCAACCAAACTTCACCCATTAGTGTATTGTATCACAATCTAGTAGTTACATGTGGAAATTTGGTTATAGGACATTTGATTTGAGCGCAATCCTCAAACTTAGGTCAAAAAAGCCATTTAAGCCTTTTCACAGTGAGATCTATGCGATATGGCCGAGAAATGTAATTTTGATGTTAACTCCCAAACCGCTGCGCAGAAGTCAACCAAACTTCACCCAATAGTGTATTGTATCACAATCTAGTAGTTACATTTGAAAATTTTGTTCTAGGAAATTTTGTTTGAGCGCAATCATCAAACTTAATTAAAAAAGTCATTTAAGCCTTTTCACAGTGAGATCTATGCGATATGGCCGAGAAATGTAATTTTGATGTTAACTCCCAAACCGCTGCGCAGAAGTCAACCAAACTTCACCCATTAGTGTATTTTATCACAATCTAGTAGTTACATGTGGAAATTTGGTTCTAGGACATTTGATTTGAGCGCAATCCTCAAACTTAGGTCAAAAAAGCCATTTAAGCCTTTTCACAGTGAGATCTATGCGATATGGCCGAGAAATGTAATTTTGATGTTCACTCCCAAACCGCTGCGCAGAAGTCAACCAAACTTCACCCAATAGTGTATTGTATCACATTCTAGTAGTTACATTTGAAAATTTCGTTCTAGGACATTTGGTTTGAGCGCAATCCTCAAACTTAGGTCAAAAAAGCCATTTAAGCCTTTTCACAGTGAGATCTATGCGATATGGCCGAGAAATGTAATTTTGATGTTAACTCCCAAACCGCTGCGCAGAAGTCAACCAAACTTCACCCAATAGTGTATTGTATCACAATCTAGTAGTTACATTTGAAAATTTTGTTCTAGGACATTTTGTTTGAGCGCAATCCTCAAACTTAGGTCAAAAAAGCCATTTAAGCCTTTTCACAGTGAGATCTATGCGATATGGCCGAGAAATGTAATTTTGATGTTAACTCCCAAACCGCTGCGCAGAAGTCAACCAAACTTCACCCAATAGTGTATTGTATCACAATCTAGTAGTTACATTTGAAAATTTTGTTCCAGGAAATTTTGTTTGAGCGCAATCATCAAACTTAATTAAAAAAGTCATTTAAGCCTTTTCACAGTGAGATCTATGCGATATGGCCGAGAAATGTAATTTTGATGTTAACTCCCAAACCGCTGCGCAGAAGTCAACCAAACTTCACCCATTAGTGTATTGTATCATAATCTAGTAATTACATGTGGAAATTTGGTTCTAGGACATTTGATTTGAGCGCAATCCTCAAACTTAGGTCAAAAAAGCCATTTAAGCCTTTTCACAGTGAGATCTATGCGATATGGCCGAGAAATGTAATTTTGATGTTAACTCCCAAACCGCTGCGCAGAAGTCAACCAAACTTCACCCAATAGTGTATTGTATCACAATCTAGTAGTTACATTTAAAAATTTTGTTCTAGGACATTTTGTTTGAACGCAATCATCAAACTTAATTAAAAAAGTCATTTAAGCCTTTTCACAGTGAGATCTATGCGATATGGCCGAGAAATGTAATTTTGATGTTAACTCCCAAACCGCTGCGCAGAAGTCAACCAAACTTCACCCATTAGTGTATTGTATCACAATCTAGTAGTTACATGTGGAAATTTGGTTATAGGACATTTGATTTGAGCGCAATCCTCAAACTTAGGTCAAAAAAGCCATTTAAGCCTTTTCACAGTGAGATCTATGCGATATGGCCGAGAAATGTAATTTTGATGTTAACTCCCAAACCGCTGCGCAGAAGTCAACCAAACTTCACCCAATAGTGTATTGTATCACAATCTAGTAGTTACATTTGAAAATTTTGTTCTAGGAAATTTTGTTTGAGCGCAATCATCAAACTTAATTAAAAAAGTCATTTAAGCCTTTTCACAGTGAGATCTATGCGATATGGCCGAGAAATGTAATTTTGATGTTAACTCCCAAACCGCTGCGCAGAAGTCAACCAAACTTCACCCATTAGTGTATTTTATCACAATCTAGTAGTTACATGTGGAAATTTGGTTCTAGGACATTTGATTTGAGCGCAATCCTCAAACTTAGGTCAAAAAAGCCATTTAAGCCTTTTCACAGTGAGATCTATGCGATATGGCCGAGAAATGTAATTTTGATGTTAACTCCCAAACCGCTGCGCAGAAGTCAACCAAACTTCACCCAATAGTGTATTGTATCACATTCTAGTAGTTACATTTGAAAATTTCGTTCTAGGACATTTGGTTTGAGCGCAATCCTCAAACTTAGGTCAAAAAAGCCATTTAAGCCTTTTCACAGTGAGATCTATGCGATATGGCCGAGAAATGTAATTTTGATGTTAACTCCCAAACCGCTGCGCAGAAGTCAACCAAACTTCACCCAATAGTGTATTGTATCACAATCTAGTAGTTACATTTGAAAATTTTGTTCTAGGACATTTTGTTTGAACGCAATCATCAAACTTAATTAAAAAAGTCATTTAAGCCTTTTCACAGTGAGATCTATGCGATATGGCCGAGAAATGTAAATTTGATGTTAACTCCCAAACCGCTGCGCAGAAGTCAACCAAACTTCACCCAATAGTGTATTGTATCACAATCTAGTAGTTACATTTGAAAATTTTGTTCTAGGACATTTTGTTTGAGCGCAATCCTCAAACTTAGGTCAAAAAAGCCATTTAAGCCTTTTCACAGTGAGATCTATGCGATATGGCCGAGAAATGTAATTTTGATGTTAACTCCCAAACCGCTGCGCAGAAGTCAACCAAACTTCACCCAATAGTGTATTGTATCACAATCTAGTAGTTACATTTGAAAATTTTGTTCTAGGACATTTTGTTTGAACGCAATCATCAAACTTAATTAAAAAAGTCATTTAAGCCTTTTCACAGTGAGATCTATGCGATATGGCCGAGAAATGTAATTTTGATGTTAACTCCCAAACCGCTGCGCAGAAGTCAACCAAACTTCACCCAATAGTGTATTGTATCACAATCTAGTAGTTACATTTGAAAATTTTGTTCTAGGACATTTTGTTTGAGCGCAATCCTCAAACTTAGGTCAAAAAAGCCATTTAAGCCTTTTCACAGTGAGATCTATGCGATATGGCCGAGAAATGTAATTTTGATGTTAACTCCCAAACCGCTGCGCAGAAGTCAACCAAACTTCACCCAATAGTGTATTGTATCACAATCTAGTAGTTACATTTGAAAATTTTGTTCTAGGAAATTTTGTTTGAGCGCAATCATCAAACTTAATTAAAAAAGTCATTTAAGCCTTTTCACAGTGAGATCTATGCGATATGGCCGAGAAATGTAATTTTGATGTTAACTCCCAAACCGCTGCGCAGAAGTCAACCAAACTTCACCCATTAGTGTATTGTATCATAATCTAGTAATTACATGTGGAAATTTGGTTCTAGGACATTTGATTTGAGCGCAATCCTCAAACTTAGGTCAAAAAAGCCATTTAAGCCTTTTCACAGTGAGATCTATGCGATATGGCCGAGAAATGTAATTTTGATGTTAACTCCCAAACCGCTGCGCAGAAGTCAACCAAACTTCACCCAATAGTGTATTGTATCACAATCTAGTAGTTACATTTAAAAATTTTGTTCTAGGACATTTTGTTTGAACGCAATCATCAAACTTAATTAAAAAAGTCATTTAAGCCTTTTCACAGTGAGATCTATGCGATATGGCCGAGAAATGTAATTTTGATGTTAACTCCCAAACCGCTGCGCAGAAGTCAACCAAACTTCACCCATTAGTGTATTGTATCACAATCTAGTAGTTACATGTGGAAATTTGGTTATAGGACATTTGATTTGAGCGCAATCCTCAAACTTAGGTCAAAAAAGCCATTTAAGCCTTTTCACAGTGAGATCTATGCGATATGGCCGAGAAATGTAATTTTGATGTTAACTCCCAAACCGCTGCGCAGAAGTCAACCAAACTTCACCCAATAGTGTATTGTATCACAATCTAGTAGTTACATTTGAAAATTTTGTTCTAGGAAATTTTGTTTGAGCGCAATCATCAAACTTAATTAAAAAAGTCATTTAAGCCTTTTCACAGTGAGATCTATGCGATATGGCCGAGAAATGTAATTTTGATGTTAACTCCCAAACCGCTGCGCAGAAGTCAACCAAACTTCACCCATTAGTGTATTTTATCACAATCTAGTAGTTACATGTGGAAATTTGGTTCTAGGACATTTGATTTGAGCGCAATCCTCAAACTTAGGTCAAAAAAGCCATTTAAGCCTTTTCACAGTGAGATCTATGCGATATGGCCGAGAAATGTAATTTTGATGTTCACTCCCAAACCGCTGCGCAGAAGTCAACCAAACTTCACCCAATAGTGTATTGTATCACATTCTAGTAGTTACATTTGAAAATTTCGTTCTAGGACATTTGGTTTGAGCGCAATCCTCAAACTTAGGTCAAAAAAGCCATTTAAGCCTTTTCACAGTGAGATCTATGCGATATGGCCGAGAAATGTAATTTTGATGTTAACTCCCAAACCGCTGCGCAGAAGTCAACCAAACTTCACCCAATAGTGTATTGTATCACAATCTAGTAGTTACATTTGAAAATTTTGTTCTAGGACATTTTGTTTGAGCGCAATCCTCAAACTTAGGTCAAAAAAGCCATTTAAGCCTTTTCACAGTGAGATCTATGCGATATGGCCGAGAAATGTAATTTTGATGTTAACTCCCAAACCGCTGCGCAGAAGTCAACCAAACTTCACCCAATAGTGTATTGTATCACAATCTAGTAGTTACATTTGAAAATTTTGTTCCAGGAAATTTTGTTTGAGCGCAATCATCAAACTTAATTAAAAAAGTCATTTAAGCCTTTTCACAGTGAGATCTATGCGATATGGCCGAGAAATGTAATTTTGATGTTAACTCCCAAACCGCTGCGCAGAAGTCAACCAAACTTCACCCATTAGTGTATTGTATCATAATCTAGTAATTACATGTGGAAATTTGGTTCTAGGACATTTGATTTGAGCGCAATCCTCAAACTTAGGTCAAAAAAGCCATTTAAGCCTTTTCACAGTGAGATCTATGCGATATGGCCGAGAAATGTAATTTTGATGTTAACTCCCAAACCGCTGCGCAGAAGTCAACCAAACTTCACCCAATAGTGTATTGTATCACAATCTAGTAGTTACATTTAAAAATTTTGTTCTAGGACATTTTGTTTGAACGCAATCATCAAACTTAATTAAAAAAGTCATTTAAGCCTTTTCACAGTGAGATCTATGCGATATGGCCGAGAAATGTAATTTTGATGTTAACTCCCAAACCGCTGCGCAGAAGTCAACCAAACTTCACCCATTAGTGTATTGTATCACAATCTAGTAGTTACATGTGGAAATTTGGTTATAGGACATTTGATTTGAGCGCAATCCTCAAACTTAGGTCAAAAAAGCCATTTAAGCCTTTTCACAGTGAGATCTATGCGATATGGCCGAGAAATGTAATTTTGATGTTAACTCCCAAACCGCTGCGCAGAAGTCAACCAAACTTCACCCAATAGTGTATTGTATCACAATCTAGTAGTTACATTTGAAAATTTTGTTCTAGGAAATTTTGTTTGAGCGCAATCATCAAACTTAATTAAAAAAGTCATTTAAGCCTTTTCACAGTGAGATCTATGCGATATGGCCGAGAAATGTAATTTTGATGTTAACTCCCAAACCGCTGCGCAGAAGTCAACCAAACTTCACCCATTAGTGTATTTTATCACAATCTAGTAGTTACATGTGGAAATTTGGTTCTAGGACATTTGATTTCAGCGCAATCCTCAAACTTAGGTCAAAAAAGCCATTTAAGCCTTTTCACAGTGAGATCTATGCGATATGGCCGAGAAATGTAATTTTGATGTTCACTCCCAAACCGCTGCGCAGAAGTCAACCAAACTTCACCCAATAGTGTATTGTATCACATTCTAGTAGTTACATTTGAAAATTTCGTTCTAGGACATTTGGTTTGAGCGCAATCCTCAAACTTAGGTCAAAAAAGCCATTTAAGCCTTTTCACAGTGAGATCTATGCGATATGGCCGAGAAATGTAATTTTGATGTTAACTCCCAAACCGCTGCGCAGAAGTCAACCAAACTTCACCCAATAGTGTATTGTATCACAATCTAGTAGTTACATTTGAAAATTTTGTTCTAGGACATTTTGTTTGAGCGCAATCCTCAAACTTAGGTCAAAAAAGCCATTTAAGCCTTTTCACAGTGAGATCTATGCGATATGGCCGAGAAATGTAATTTTGATGTTAACTCCCAAACCGCTGCGCAGAAGTCAACCAAACTTCACCCAATAGTGTATTGTATCACAATCTAGTAGTTACATTTGAAAATTTTGTTCCAGGAAATTTTGTTTGAGCGCAATCATCAAACTTAATTAAAAAAGTCATTTAAGCCTTTTCACAGTGAGATCTATGCGATATGGCCGAGAAATGTAATTTTGATGTTAACTCCCAAACCGCTGCGCAGAAGTCAACCAAACTTCACCCATTAGTGTATTGTATCACAATCTAGTAGTTACATGTGGAAATTTGGTTATAGGACATTTGGTTTGAGCGCAATCCTCAAACTTAGGTCAAAAAAGCCATTTAAGCCTTTTCACAGTGAGATCTATGCGATATGGCCGAGAAATGTAATTTTGATGTTAACTCCCAAACCGCTGCGCAGAAGTCAACCAAACTTCACCCAATAGTGTATTGTATCACAATCTAGTAGTTACATTTGAAAATTTTGTTCTAGGACATTTTGTTTGAACGCAATCATCAAACTTAATTAAAAAAGTCATTTAAGCCTTTTCACAGTGAGATCTATGCGATATGGCCGAGAAATGTAAATTTGATGTTAACTCCCAAACCGCTGCGCAGAAGTCAACCAAACTTCACCCAATAGTGTATTGTATCACAATCTAGTAGTTACATTTGAAAATTTTGTTCTAGGACATTTTGTTTGAGCGCAATCCTCAAACTTAGGTCAAAAAAGCCATTTAAGCCTTTTCACAGTGAGATCTATGCGATATGGCCGAGAAATGTAATTTTGATGTTAACTCCCAAACCGCTGCGCAGAAGTCAACCAAACTTCACCCATTAGTGTATTTTATCACAATCTAGTAGTTACATGTGGAAATTTGGTTCTAGGACATTTGATTTGAGCGCAATCCTCAAACTTAGGTCAAAAAAGCCATTTAAGCCTTTTCACAGTGAGATCTATGCGATATGGCCGAGAAATGTAATTTTGATGTTAACTCCCAAACCGCTGCGCAGAAGTCAACCAAACTTCACCCAATAGTGTATTGTATCACAATCTAGTAGTTACATTTGAAAATTTTGTTCTAGGAAATTTTGTTTGAGCGCAATCATCAAACTTAATTAAAAAAGTCATTTAAGCCTTTTCACAGTGAGATCTATGCGATATGGCCGAGAAATGTAATTTTGATGTTAACTCCCAAACCGCTGCGCAGAAGTCAACCAAACTTCACCCATTAGTGTATTTTATCACAATCTAGTAGTTACATGTGGAAATTTGGTTCTAGGACATTTGATTTTAGCGCAATCCTCAAACTTAGGTCAAAAAAGCCATTTAAGCCTTTTCACAGTGAGATCTATGCGATATGGCCGAGAAATGTAATTTTGATGTTAACTCCCAAACCGCTGCGCAGAAGTCAACCAAACTTCACCCAATAGTGTATTGTATCACAATCTAGTAGTTACATTTGTAAATTTTGTTCTAGGACATTTTGTTTGAGCGCAATCCTCAAACTTAGGTCAAAAAAGCCATTTAAGCCTTTTCACAGTGAGATCTATGCGATATGGCCGAGAAATGTAATTTTGATGTTAACTCCCAAACCGCTGCGCAGAAGTCAACCAAACTTCACCCAATAGTGTATTGTATCACAATCTAGTAGTTACATTTGAAAATTTTGTTCTAGGAAATTTTGTTTGAGCGCAATCATCAAACTTAATTAAAAAAGTCATTTAAGCCTTTTCACAGTGAGATCTATGCGATATGGCCGAGAAATGTAATTTTGATGTTAACTCCCAAACCGCTGCGCAGAAGTCAACCAAACTTCACCCATTAGTGTATTGTATCATAATCTAGTAATTACATGTGGAAATTTGGTTCTAGGACATTTGATTTGAGCGCAATCCTCAAACTTAGGTCAAAAAAGCCATTTAAGCCTTTTCACAGTGAGATCTATGCGATATGGCCGAGAAATGTAATTTTGATGTTAACTCCCAAACCGCTGCGCAGAAGTCAACCAAACTTCACCCAATAGTGTATTGTATCACAATCTAGTAGTTACATTTAAAAATTTTGTTCTAGGACATTTTGTTTGAACGCAATCATCAAACTTAATTAAAAAAGTCATTTAAGCCTTTTCACAGTGAGATCTATGCGATATGGCCGAGAAATGTAATTTTGATGTTAACTCCCAAACCGCTGCGCAGAAGTCAACCAAACTTCACCCATTAGTGTATTGTATCACAATCTAGTAGTTACATGTGGAAATTTGGTTATAGGACATTTGATTTGAGCGCAATCCTCAAACTTAGGTCAAAAAAGCCATTTAAGCCTTTTCACAGTGAGATCTATGCGATATGGCCGAGAAATGTAATTTTGATGTTAACTCCCAAACCGCTGCGCAGAAGTCAACCAAACTTCACCCAATAGTGTATTGTATCACAATCTAGTAGTTACATTTGAAAATTTTGTTCTAGGAAATTTTGTTTGAGCGCAATCATCAAACTTAATTAAAAAAGTCATTTAAGCCTTTTCACAGTGAGATCTATGCGATATGGCCGAGAAATGTAATTTTGATGTTAACTCCCAAACCGCTGCGCAGAAGTCAACCAAACTTCACCCATTAGTGTATTTTATCACAATCTAGTAGTTACATGTGGAAATTTGGTTCTAGGACATTTGATTTGAGCGCAATCCTCAAACTTAGGTCAAAAAAGCCATTTAAGCCTTTTCACAGTGAGATCTATGCGATATGGCCGAGAAATGTAATTTTGATGTTAACTCCCAAACCGCTGCGCAGAAGTCAACCAAACTTCACCCAATAGTGTATTGTATCACATTCTAGTAGTTACATTTGAAAATTTCGTTCTAGGACATTTGGTTTGAGCGCAATCCTCAAACTTAGGTCAAAAAAGCCATTTAAGCCTTTTCACAGTGAGATCTATGCGATATGGCCGAGAAATGTAATTTTGATGTTAACTCCCAAACCGCTGCGCAGAAGTCAACCAAACTTCACCCAATAGTGTATTGTATCACAATCTAGTAGTTACATTTGAAAATTTTGTTCTAGGACATTTTGTTTGAGCGCAATCCTCAAACTTAGGTCAAAAAAGCCATTTAAGCCTTTTCACAGTGAGATCTATGCGATATGGCCGAGAAATGTAATTTTGATGTTAACTCCCAAACCGCTGCGCAGAAGTCAACCAAACTTCACCCAATAGTGTATTGTATCACAATCTAGTAGTTACATTTGAAAATTTTGTTCTAGGAAATTTTGTTTGAGCGCAATCATCAAACTTAATTAAAAAAGTCATTTAAGCCTTTTCACAGTGAGATCTATGCGATATGGCCGAGAAATGTAATTTTGATGTTAACTCCCAAACCGCTGCGCAGAAGTCAACCAAACTTCACCCATTAGTGTATTGTATCATAATCTAGTAATTACATGTGGAAATTTGGTTCTAGGACATTTGATTTGAGCGCAATCCTCAAACTTAGGTCAAAAAAGCCATTTAAGCCTTTTCACAGTGAGATCTATGCGATATGGCCGAGAAATGTAATTTTGATGTTAACTCCCAAACCGCTGCGCAGAAGTCAACCAAACTTCACCCAATAGTGTATTGTATCACAATCTAGTAGTTACATTTAAAAATTTTGTTCTAGGACATTTTGTTTGAACGCAATCATCAAACTTAATTAAAAAAGTCATTTAAGCCTTTTCACAGTGAGATCTATGCGATATGGCCGAGAAATGTAATTTTGATGTTAACTCCCAAACCGCTGCGCAGAAGTCAACCAAACTTCACCCATTAGTGTATTGTATCACAATCTAGTAGTTACATGTGGAAATTTGGTTATAGGACATTTGATTTGAGCGCAATCCTCAAACTTAGGTCAAAAAAGCCATTTAAGCCTTTTCACAGTGAGATCTATGCGATATGGCCGAGAAATGTAATTTTGATGTTAACTCCCAAACCGCTGCGCAGATGTCAACCAAACTTCACCCAATAGTGTATTGTATCACAATCTAGTAGTTACATTTGAAAATTTTGTTCTAGGAAATTTTGTTTGAGCGCAATCATCAAACTTAATTAAAAAAGTCATTTAAGCCTTTTCACAGTGAGATCTATGCGATATGGCCGAGAAATGTAATTTTGATGTTAACTCCCAAACCGCTGCGCAGAAGTCAACCAAACTTCACCCATTAGTGTATTTTATCACAATCTAGTAGTTACATGTGGAAATTTGGTTCTAGGACATTTGATTTGAGCGCAATCCTCAAACTTAGGTCAAAAAAGCCATTTAAGCCTTTTCACAGTGAGATCTATGCGATATGGCCGAGAAATGTAATTTTGATGTTCACTCCCAAACCGCTGCGCAGAAGTCAACCAAACTTCACCCAATAGTGTATTGTATCACATTCTAGTAGTTACATTTGAAAATTTCGTTCTAGGACATTTGGTTTGAGCGCAATCCTCAAACTTAGGTCAAAAAAGCCATTTAAGCCTTTTCACAGTGAGATCTATGCGATATGGCCGAGAAATGTAATTTTGATGTTAACTCCCAAACCGCTGCGCAGAAGTCAACCAAACTTCACCCAATAGTGTATTGTATCACAATCTAGTAGTTACATTTGAAAATTTTGTTCTAGGAAATTTTGTTTGAGCGCAATCATCAAACATAATTAAAAAAGTCATTTAAGCCTTTTCACAGTGAGATCTATGCGATATGGCCGAGAAATGTAATTTTGATGTTAACTCCCAAACCGCTGCGCAGAAGTCAACCAAACTTCACCCATTAGTGTATTTTATCACAATCTAGTAGTTACATGTGGAAATTTGGTTCTAGGACATTTGATTTGAGCGCAATCCTCAAACTTAGGTCAAAAAAGCCATTTAAGCCTTTTCACAGTGAGATCTATGCGATATGGCCGAGAAATGTAATTTTGATGTTAACTCCCAAACCGCTGCGCAGAAGTCAACCAAACTTCACCCAATAGTGTATTGTATCACATTCTAGTAGTTACATTTTAAAATTTCGTTCTAGGACATTTGGTTTGAGCGCAATCCTCAAACTTAGGTCAAAAAAGCCATTTAAGCCTTTTCACAGTGAGATCTATGCGATATGGCCGAGAAATGTAATTTTGATGTTAACTCCCAAACCGCTGCGCAGAAGTCAACCAAACTTCACCCAATAGTGTATTGTATCACAATCTAGTAGTTACATTTGAAAATTTTGTTCTAGGACATTTTGTTTGAACGCAATCATCAAACTTAGGTCAAAAAAGCCATTTAAGCCTTTTCACAGTGAGATCTATGCGATATGGCCGAGAAATGTAATTTTGATGTTAACTCCCAAACCGCTGCGCAGAAGTCAACCAAACTTCACCCAATAGTGTATTGTATCACAATCTAGTAGTTACATTTGAAAATTTTGTTCTAGGACATTTTGTTTGAACGCAATCATCAAACTTAATTAAAAAAGTCATTTAAGCCTTTTCACAGTGAGATCTATGCGATATGGCCGAGAAATGTAATTTTGATGTTAACTCCCAAACCGCTGCGCAGAAGTCAACCAAACTTCACCCAATAGTGTATTGTATCACAATCTAGTAGTTACATTTGAAAATTTTGTTCTAGGAAATTTTGTTTGAGCGCAATCATCAAACTTAATTAAAAAAGTCATTTAAGCCTTTTCACAGTGAGATCTATGCGATATGGCCGAGAAATGTAATTTTGATGTTAACTCCCAAACCGCTGCGCAGAAGTCAACCAAACTTCACCCATTAGTGTATTTTATCACAATCTAGTAGTTACATGTGGAAATTTGGTTCTAGGACATTTGATTTGAGCGCAATCCTCAAACTTAGGTCAAAAAAGCCATTTAAGCCTTTTCACAGTGAGATCTATGCGATATGGCCGAGAAATGTAATTTTGATGTTAACTCCCAAACCGCTGCGCAGAAGTCAACCAAACTTCACCCAATAGTGTATTGTATCACATTCTAGTAGTTACATTTGAAAATTTCGTTCTAGGACATTTGGTTTGAGCGCAATCCTCAAACTTAGGTCAAAAAAGCCATTTAAGCCTTTTCACAGTGAGATCTATGCGATATGGCCGAGAAATGTCATTTTGATGTTAACTCCCAAACCGCTGCGCAGAAGTCAACCAAACTTCACCCAATAGTGTATTGTATCACAATCTAGTAGTTACATTTGAAAATTTTGTTCTAGGACATTTTGTTTGAACGCAATCATCAAACTTAATTAAAAAAGTCATTTAAGCCTTTTCACAGTGAGATCTATGCGATATGGCCGAGAAATGTAATTTTGATGTTAACTCCCAAACCGCTGCGCAGAAGTCAACCAAACTTCACCCAATAGTGTATTGTATCACAATCTAGTAGTTACATTTGAAAATTTTGTTCTAGGACATTTTGTTTGAGCGCAATCCTCAAACTTAGGTCAAAAAAGCCATTTAAGCCTTTTCACAGTGAGATCTATGCGATATGGCCGAGAAATGTAATTTTGATGTTAACTCCCAAACCGCTGCGCAGAAGTCAACCAAACTTCACCCAATAGTGTATTGTATCACAATCTAGTAGTTACATTTTAAAATTTCGTTCAAGGACATTTGGTTTGAGCGCAATTATTAAACTTAGGTCAAAAAAGCCATTTAAGCCTTTTCACAGTGAGATCTATGCGATATGGCCGAGAAATGTAATTTTGATGTTAACTCCCAAACCGCTGCGCAGAAGTAAACCAAACTTCACCCATTAGTGTATTGTATCACAATCTAGTAGTTACATGTGGAAATTTGGTTCTAGGACATTTGATTTGAGCGCAATCCTCAAACTTAGGTCAAAAAAGCCATTTAAGCCTTTTCACAGTGAGATCTATGCGATATGGCCGAGAAATGTAATTTTGATGTTAACTCCCAAACCGCTGCGCAGAAGTCAACAAAACTTCACCCAATAGTGTATTGTATCACATTCTAGTAGTTACATTTTAAAATTTCGTTCAAGGACATTTGGTTTGAGCGCAATTATTAAACGTAGGTCAAAAAAGCCATTTAAGCCTTTTCACAGTGAGATCTATGCGATATGGCCGAGAAATGTAATTTTGATGTTAACTCCCAAACCGCTGCGCAGAAGTAAACCAAACTTCACCCATTAGTGTATTGTATCACAATCTAGTAGTTACATGTGGAAATTTGGTTCTAGGACATTTGATTTGAGCGCAATCCTCAAACTTAGGTCAAAAAAGCCATTTAAGCCTTTTCACAGTGAGATCTATGCGATATGGCCGAGAAATGTAATTTTGATGTTAACTCCCAAACCGCTGCGCAGAAGTCAACCAAACTTCACCCAATAGTGTATTGTATCACATTCTAGTAGTTACATTTGAAAATTTCGTTCTAGGACATTTGGTTTGAGCGCAATTATTAAACTTAGGTCAAAAAAGCCATTTAAGCCTTTTCACAGTGAGATCTATGCGATATGGCCGAGAAATGTAATTTTGATGTTAACTCCCAAACCGCTGCGCAGAAGTAAACCAAACTTCACCCATTAGTGTATTGTATCACAATCTAGTAGTTACATGTGGAAATTTGGTTCTAGGACATTTGATTTTAGCGCAATCCTCAAACTTAGGTCAAAAAAGCCATTTAAGCCTTTTCACAGTGAGATCTATGCGATATGGCCGAGAAATGTAATTTTGATGTTAACTCCCAAACCGCTGCGCAGAAGTCAACCAAACTTCACCCAATAGTGTATTGTATCACAATCTACTAGTTACATTTGAAAATTTTGTTCTAGGAAATTTTGTTTGAGCGCAATCATCAAACTTAATTAAAAAAGTCATTTAAGCCTTTTCACAGTGAGATCTATGCGATATGGCCGAGAAATGTAATTTTGATGTTAACTCCCAAACCGCTGCGCAAAAGTCAACCAAACTTCACCCATTAGTGTATTGTATCACAATCTAGTAGTTACATGTGGAAATTTGGTTCTAGGACATTTGATTTGAGCGCAATCCTCAAACTTAGGTCAAAAAAGCCATTTAAGCCTTTTCACAGTGAGATCTATGCGATATGGCCGAGAAATGTAATTTTGATGTTAACTCCCAAACCGCTGCGCAGAAGTCAACCAAACTTCACCCAATAGTGTATTGTATCACAATCTAGTAGTTACATTTGAAAATTTTGTTCTAGGAAATTTTGTTTGAGCGCAATCATCAAACTTAATTAAAAAAGTCATTTAAGCCTTTTCACAGTGAGATCTATGCGATATGGCCGAGAAATGTAATTTTGATGTTAACTCCCAAACCGCTGCGCAGAAGTCAACCAAACTTCACCCATTAGTGTATTTTATCACAATCTAGTAGTTACATGTGGAAATTTGGTTCTAGGACATTTGATTTGAGCGCAATCCTCAAACTTAGGTCAAAAAAGCCATTTAAGCCTTTTCACAGTGAGATCTATGCGATATGGCCGAGAAATGTAATTTTGATGTTAACTCCCAAACCGCTGCGCAGAAGTCAACCAAACTTCACCCAATAGTGTATTGTATCACATTCTAGTAGTTACATTTGAAAATTTCGTTCTAGGACATTTGGTTTGAGCGCAATCCTCAAACTTAGGTCAAAAAAGCCATTTAAGCCTTTTCACAGTGAGATCTATGCGATATGGCCGAGAAATGTAATTTTGATGTTAACTCCCAAACCGCTGCGCAGAAGTCAACCAAACTTCACCCAATAGTGTATTGTATCACAATCTAGTAGTTACATTTGAAAATTTTGTTCTAGGAAATTTTGTTTGAGCGCAATCATCAAACATAATTAAAAAAGTCATTTAAGCCTTTTCACAGTGAGATCTATGCGATATGGCCGAGAAATGTAATTTTGATGTTAACTCCCAAACCGCTGCGCAGAAGTCAACCAAACTTCACCCATTAGTGTATTTTATCACAATCTAGTAGTTACATGTGGAAATTTGGTTCTAGGACATTTGATTTGAGCGCAATCCTCAAACTTAGGTCAAAAAAGCCATTTAAGCCTTTTCACAGTGAGATCTATGCGATATGGCCGAGAAATGTAATTTTGATGTTAACTCCCAAACCGCTGCGCAGAAGTCAACCAAACTTCACCCAATAGTGTATTGTATCACATTCTAGTAGTTACATTTTAAAATTTCGTTCTAGGACATTTGGTTTGAGCGCAATCCTCAAACTTAGGTCAAAAAAGCCATTTAAGCCTTTTCACAGTGAGATCTATGCGATATGGCCGAGAAATGTAATTTTGATGTTAACTCCCAAACCGCTGCGCAGAAGTCAACCAAACTTCACCCAATAGTGTATTGTATCACAATCTAGTAGTTACATTTGAAAATTTTGTTCTAGGACATTTTGTTTGAACGCAAGCATCAAACTTAGGGCAAAAAAGCCATTTAAGCCTTTTCACAGTGAGATCTATGCGATATGGCCGAGAAATGTAATTTTGATGTTAACTCCCAAACCGCTGCGCAGAAGTCAACCAAACTTCACCCAATAGTGTATTGTATCACAATCTAGTAGTTACATTTGAAAATTTTGTTCTAGGACATTTTGTTTGAACGCAATCATCAAACTTAATTAAAAAAGTCATTTAAGCCTTTTCACAGTGAGATCTATGCGATATGGCCGAGAAATGTAATTTTGATGTTAACTCCCAAACCGCTGCGCAGAAGTCAACCAAACTTCACCCAATAGTGTATTGTATCACAATCTAGTAGTTACATTTGAAAATTTTGTTCTAGGAAATTTTGTTTGAGCGCAATCATCAAACTTAATTAAAAAAGTCATTTAAGCCTTTTCACAGTGAGATCTATGCGATATGGCCGAGAAATGTAATTTTGATGTTAACTCCCAAACCGCTGCGCAGAAGTCAACCAAACTTCACCCATTAGTGTATTTTATCACAATCTAGTAGTTACATGTGGAAATTTGGTTCTAGGACATTTGATTTGAGCGCAATCCTCAAACTTTGGTCAAAAAAGCCATTTAAGCCTTTTCACAGTGAGATCTATGCGATATGGCCGAGAAATGTAATTTTGATGTTAACTCCCAAACCGCTGCGCAGAAGTCAACCAAACTTCACCCAATAGTGTATTGTATCACAATCTAGTAGTTACATTTGAAAATTTTGTTCTAGGACATTTTGTTTGAACGCAATCATCAAACTTAATTAAAAAAGTCATTTAAGCCTTTTCACAGTGAGATCTATGCGATATGGCCGAGAAATGTAATTTTGATGTTAACTCCCAAACCGCTGCGCAGAAGTCAACCAAACTTCACCCAATAGTGTATTGTATCACAATCTAGTAGTTACATTTGAAAATTTTGTTCTAGGACATTTTGTTTGAGCGCAATCCTCAAACTTAGGTCAAAAAAGCCATTTAAGCCTTTTCACAGTGAGATCTATGCGATATGGCCGAGAAATGTAATTTTGATGTTAACTCCCAAACCGCTGCGCAGAAGTAAACCAAACTTCACCCATTAGTGTATTGTATCACAATCTAGTAGTTACATGTGGAAATTTGGTTCTAGGACATTTGATTTGAGCGCAATCCTCAAACTTAGGTCAAAAAAGCCATTTAAGCCTTTTCACAGTGAGATCTATGCGATATGGCCGAGAAATGTAATTTTGATGTTAACTCCCAAACCGCTGCGCAGAAGTCAACAAAACTTCACCCAATAGTGTATTGTATCACATTCTAGTAGTTACATTTTAAAATTTCGTTCAAGGACATTTGGTTTGAGCGCAATTATTAAACGTAGGTCAAAAAAGCCATTTAAGCCTTTTCACAGTGAGATCTATGCGATATGGCCGAGAAATGTAATTTTGATGTTAACTCCCAAACCGCTGCGCAGAAGTAAACCAAACTTCACCCATTAGTGTATTGTATCACAATCTAGTAGTTACATGTGGAAATTTGGTTCTAGGACATTTGATTTGAGCGCAATCCTCAAACTTAGGTCAAAAAAGCCATTTAAGCCTTTTCACAGTGAGATCTATGCGATATGGCCGAGAAATGTAATTTTGATGTTAACTCCCAAACCGCTGCGCAGAAGTCAACCAAACTTCACCCAATAGTGTATTGTATCACATTCTAGTAGTTACATTTGAAAATTTCGTTCTAGGACATTTGGTTTGAGCGCAATTATTAAACTTAGGTCAAAAAAGCCATTTAAGCCTTTTCACAGTGAGATCTATGCGATATGGCCGAGAAATGTAATTTTGATGTTAACTCCCAAACCGCTGCGCAGAAGTAAACCAAACTTCACCCATTAGTGTATTGTATCACAATCTAGTAGTTACATGTGGAAATTTGGTTCTAGGACATTTGATTTTAGCGCAATCCTCAAACTTAGGTCAAAAAAGCCATTTAAGCCTTTTCACAGTGAGATCTATGCGATATGGCCGAGAAATGTAATTTTGATGTTAACTCCCAAACCGCTGCGCAGAAGTCAACCAAACTTCACCCAATAGTGTATTGTATCACAATCTACTAGTTACATTTGAAAATTTTGTTCTAGGAAATTTTGTTTGAGCGCAATCATCAAACTTAATTAAAAAAGTCATTTAAGCCTTTTCACAGTGAGATCTATGCGATATGGCCGAGAAATGTAATTTTGATGTTAACTCCCAAACCGCTGCGCAAAAGTCAACCAAACTTCACCCATTAGTGTATTGTATCACAATCTAGTAGTTACATGTGGAAATTTGGTTCTAGGACATTTGATTTGAGCGCAATCCTCAAACTTAGGTCAAAAAAGCCATTTAAGCCTTTTCACAGTGAGATCTATGCGATATGGCCGAGAAATGTAATTTTGATGTTAACTCCCAAACCGCTGCGCAGAAGTCAACCAAACTTCACCCAATAGTGTATTGTATCACAATCTAGTAGTTACATTTGAAAATTTTGTTCTAGGAAATTTTGTTTGAGCGCAATCATCAAACTTAATTAAAAAAGTCATTTAAGCCTTTTCACAGTGAGATCTATGCGATATGGCCGAGAAATGTAATTTTGATGTTAACTCCCAAACCGCTGCGCAGAAGTCAACCAAACTTCACCCATTAGTGTATTTTATCACAATCTAGTAGTTACATGTGGAAATTTGGTTCTAGGACATTTGATTTGAGCGCAATCCTCAAACTTAGGTCAAAAAAGCCATTTAAGCCTTTTCACAGTGAGATCTATGCGATATGGCCGAGAAATGTAATTTTGATGTTAACTCCCAAACCGCTGCGCAGAAGTCAACCAAACTTCACCCAATAGTGTATTGTATCACATTCTAGTAGTTACATTTGAAAATTTCGTTCTAGGACATTTGGTTTGAGCGCAATCCTCAAACTTAGGTCAAAAAAGCCATTTAAGCCTTTTCACAGTGAGATCTATGCGATATGGCCGAGAAATGTAATTTTGATGTTAACTCCCAAACCGCTGCGCAGAAGTAAACCAAACTTCACCCAATAGTGTATTGTATCACAATCTAGTAGTTACATTTGAAAATTTTGTTCTAGGACATTTTGTTTGAACGCAATCATCAAACTTAATTAAAAAAGTCATTTAAGCCTTTTCACAGTGAGATCTATGCGATATGGCCGAGAAATGTAATTTTGATGTTAACTCCCAAACCGCTGCGCAGAAGTCAACCAAACTTCACCCATTAGTGTATTTTATCACAATCTAGTAGTTACATGTGGAAATTTGGTTCTAGGATATTTGATTTGAGCGCAATCCTCAAACTTAGGTCAAAAAAGCCATTTAAGCCTTTTCACAGTGAGATCTATGCGATATGGCCGAGAAATGTAATTTTGATGTTAACTCCCAAACCGCTGCGCAGAAGTCAACCAAACTTCACCCAATAGTGTATTGTATCACAATCTAGTAGTTACATTTAAAAATTTTGTTCTAGGACATTTTGTTTGAACGCAATCATCAAACTTAATTAAAAAAGTCATTTAAGCCTTTTCACAGTGAGATCTATGCGATATGGCCGAGAAATGTAATTTTGATGTTAACTCCCAAACCGCTGCGCAGAAGTCAACCAAACTTCACCCAATAGTGTATTGTATCACAATCTAGTAGTTACATTTGAAAATTTTGTTCTAGGAAATTTTGTTTGAGCGCAATCATCAAACTTAGGTCAAAAAAGCCATTTAAGCCTTTTCACAGTGAGATCTATGCGATATGGCCGAGAAATGTAATTTTGATGTTAACTCCCAAACCGCTGCGCAGAAGTCAACCAAACTTCACCCAATAGTGTATTGTATCACAATCTAGTAGTTACATTTTAAAATTTCGTTCAAGGACATTTGGTTTGAGCGCAATTATTAAACTTAGGTCAAAAAAGCCATTTAAGCCTTTTCACAGTGAGATCTATGCGATATGGCCGAGAAATGTAATTTTGATGTTAACTCCCAAACCGCTGCGCAGAAGTAAACCAAACTTCACCCATTAGTGTATTGTATCACAATCTAGTAGTTACATGTGGAAATTTGGTTCTAGGACATTTGATTTGAGCGCAATCCTCAAACTTAGGTCAAAAAAGCCATTTAAGCCTTTTCACAGTGAGATCTATGCGATATGGCCGAGAAATGTAATTTTGATGTTAACTCCCAAACCGCTGCGCAGAAGTCAACCAAACTTCACCCAATAGTGTATTGTATCACATTCTAGTAGTTACATTTTAAAATTTCGTTCAAGGACATTTGGTTTGAGCGCAATTATTAAACTTAGGTCAAAAAAGCCATTTAAGTCTTTTCACAGTGAGATCTATGCGATATGGCCGAGAAATGTAATTTTGATGTTAACTCCCAAACCGCTGCGCAGAAGTAAACCAAACTTCACCCATTAGTGTATTGTATCACAATCTAGTTGTTACATGTGGAAATTTGGTTCTAGGACATTTGATTTGAGCGCAATCCTCAAACTTAGGTCAAAAAAGTCATTTAAGCCTTTTCACAGTGAGATCTATGCGATATGGCCGAGAAATGTAATTTTGATGTTAACTCCCAAACCGCTGCGCAGAAGTCAACCAAACTTCACCCAATAGTGTATTGTATCACATTCTAGTAGTTACATTTGAAAATTTCGTTCTAGGACATTTGGTTTGAGCGCAATTATTAAACTTAGGTCAAAAAAGCCATTTAAGCCTTTTCACAGTGAGATCTATGCGATATGGCCGAGAAATGTAATTTTGATGTTAACTCCCAAACCGCTGCGCAGAAGTAAACCAAACTTCACCCATTAGTGTATTGTATCACAATCTAGTAGTTACATGATGAAATTTGGTTCTAGGACATTTGATTTGAGCGCAATCCTCAAACTTAGGTCAAAAAAGCCATTTAAGCCTTTTCACAGTGAGATCTATGCGATATGGCCAAGAAATGTAATTTTGATGTTAACTCCCAAACCGCTGCGCAGAAGTCAACCAAACTTCACCCAATAGTGTATTGTATCACAATCTAGTAGTTACATTTGAAAATTTTGTTCTAGGAAATTTTGTTTGAGCGCAATCATCAAACTTAATTAAAAAAGTCATTTAAGCCTTTTCACAGTGAGATCTATGCGATATGGCCGAGAAATGTAATTTTGATGTTAACTCCCAAACCGCTGCGCAAAAGTCAACCAAACTTCACCCATTAGTGTATTGTATCACAATCTAGTAGTTACATGTGGAAATTTGGTTCTAGGACATTTGATTTGAGCGCAATCCTCAAACTTAGGTCAAAAAAGCCATTTAAGCCTTTTCACAGTGAGATCTATGCGATATGGCCGAGAAATGTAATTTTGATGTTAACTCCCAAACCGCTGCGCAGAAGTCAACCAAACTTCACCCAATAGTGTATTGTATCACAATCTAGTACTTACATTTGAAAATTTTGTTCTAGGAAATTTTGTTTGAGCGCAATCATCAAACTTAATTAAAAAAGTCATTTAAGCCTTTTCACAGTGAGATCTACGCGATATGGCCGAGAAATTTAATTTTGATGTTAACTCCCAATTCGCTGCGCAGAAGTCAACCAAACTTCACCCAATAGTGTATTGTATCACAATCTAGTAGTTACATGTGGAAATTTGGTTCTAGGACATTTGATTTGAGCGCAATCCTCAAACTTAGGTCAAAAAAGCCATTTAAGCCTTTTCACAGTGAGATCTATGCGATATGGCCGAGAAATGTAATTTTGATGTTAACTCCCAAACCGCTGCGCAGAAGTCAACCAAACTTCACCCAATAGTGTATTGTATCACAATCTAGTAGTTACATTTGAAAATTTTGTTCTAGGAAATTTTGTTTGAGCGCAATCATTAAACTTAATTAAAAAAGTCATTTAAGCCTTTTCACAGTGAGATCTATGCGATATGGCCGAGAAATGTAATTTTGATGTTAACTCCCAAACCGCTGCGCAAAAGTCAACCAAACTGCACCCATTAGTGTATTGTATCACAATCTAGTAGTTACATGTGGAAATTTGGTTCTAGGACATTTGATTTGAGCGCAATCCTCAAACTTAGGTCAAAAAAGCCATTTAAGCCTTTTCACAGTGAGATCTATGCGATATGGCCGAGAAATGTAATTTTGATGTTAACTCCCAAACCGCTGCGCAGAAGTCAACCAAACTTCACCCAATAGTGTATTGTATCACAATCTAGTAGTTACATGTGGAAATTTGGTTCTAGGACATTTGATTTGAGCGCAATCATCAAACTTAATTAAAAAAGTCATTTAAGCCTTTTCACAGTGAGATCTACGCGATATGGCCGAGAAATTTAATTTTGATGTTAACTCCCAATTCGCTGCGCAGAAGTCAACCAAACTTCACCCAATAGTGTATTGTATCACAATCTAGTAGTTACATGTGGAAATTTGGTTCTAGGACATTTGATTTGAGCGCAATCCTCAAACTTAGGTCAAAAAAGCCATTTAAGCCTTTTCACAGTGAGATCTATGCGATATGGCCGAGAAATGTAATTTTGATGTTAACTCCCAAACCGCTGCGCAGAAGTCAACCAAACTTCACCCAATAGTGTATTGTATCACAATCTAGTAGTTACATTTGAAAATTTTGTTCTAGGACATTTTGTTTGAGCGCAATCCTCAAACTTAGGTCAAAAAAGCCATTTAAGCCTTTTCACAGTGAGATCTATGCGATATGGCCGAGAAATGTAATTTTGATGTTAACTCCCAAACCGCTGCGCAGAAGTCAACCAAACTTCACCCAATAGTGTATTGTATCACAATCTAGTAGTTACATTTTAAAATTTCGTTCAAGGACATTTGGTTTGAGCGCAATTATTAAACTTAGGTCAAAAAAGTCATTTAAGCCTTTTCACAGTGAGATCTATGCGATATGGCCGAGAAATGTAATTTTGATGTTAACTCCCAAACCGCTGCGCAGAAGTCAACCAAACTTCACCCATTAGTGTATTTTATCACAATCTAGTAGTTACATGTGGAAATTTGGTTCTAGGACATTTGATTTGAGCGCAATCCTCAAACTTAGGTCAAAAAAGCCATTTAAGCCTTTTCACAGTGAGATCTATGCGATATGGCCGAGAAATGTAATTTTGATGTTAACTCCCAAACCGCTGCGCAGAAGTCAACCAAACTTCACCCAATAGTGTATTGTATCACATTCTAGTAGTTACATTTGAAAATTTCGTTCAAGGACATTTGGTTTGAGCGCAATTATTAAACTTAGGTCAAAAAAGCCATTTAAGCCTTTTCACAGTGAGATCTATGCGATATGGCCGAGAAATGTAATTTTGATGTTAACTCCCAAACCGCTGCGCAGCAGTAAACCAAACTTCACCACTTAGTGTATTGTATCACAATCTAGTAGTTACATGTGGAAATTTGGTTCTAGGACATTTGATTTGAGCGCAATCCTCAAACTTAGGTCAAAAAAGCCATTTAAGCCTTTTCACAGTGAGATCTATGCGATATGGCCGAGAAATGTAATTTTGATGTTAACTCCCAAACCGCTGCGCAGAAGTCAACCAAACTTCACCCAATAGTGTATTGTATCACAATCTAGTAGTTACATTTGAAAATTTTGTTCTAGGAAATTTTGTTTGAGCGCAATCATCAAACTTAATTAAAAAAGTCATTTAAGCCTTTTCACAGTGAGATCTATGCGAT
The DNA here is from genome assembly GCF_030265065.1 of Corythoichthys intestinalis. Classification (NCBI taxonomy): domain Eukaryota; kingdom Metazoa; phylum Chordata; class Actinopteri; order Syngnathiformes; family Syngnathidae; genus Corythoichthys; species Corythoichthys intestinalis. The sequence goes on along the minus strand of NC_080399.1, from coordinate 62,864,215 downwards.
ATGGCCGAGAAATGTAATTTTGATGTTAACTCCCAAACCGCTGCGCAAAAGTCAACCAAACTTCACCCATTAGTGTATTGTATCACAATCTAGTAGTTACATGTGGAAATTTGGTTCTAGGACATTTGATTTGAGCGCAATCCTCAAACTTAGGTCAAAAAAGCCATTTAAGCCTTTTCACAGTGAGATCTATGCGATATGGCCGAGAAATGTAATTTTGATGTTAACTCCCAAACCGCTGCGCAGAAGTCAACCAAACTTCACCCAATAGTGTATTGTATGACAATCTAGTAGTTACATTTGAAAATTTTGTTCTAGGAAATTTTGTTTGAGCGCAATCATCAAACTTAATTAAAAAAGTCATTTAAGCCTTTTCACAGTGAGATCTATGCGATATGGCCGAGAAATGTAATTTTGATGTTAACTCCCAAACCGCTGCGCAGAAGTCAACCAAACTTCACCCATTAGTGTATTTTATCACAATCTAGTAGTTACATGTGGAAATTTGGTTCTAGGACATTTGATTTGAGCGCAATCCTCAAACTTAGGTCAAAAAAGCCATTTAAGCCTTTTCACAGTGAGATCTATGCGATATGGCCGAGAAATGTAATTTTGATGTTCACTCCCAAACCGCTGCGCAGAAGTCAACCAAACTTCACCCATTAGTGTATTGTATCACAATCTAGTAGTTACATGTGGAAATTTGGTTATAGGACATTTGATTTGAGCGCAATCCTCAAACTTAGGTCAAAAAAGCCATTTAAGCCTTTTCACAGTGAGATCTATGCGATATGGCCGAGAAATGTAATTTTGATGTTAACTCCCAAACCGCTGCGCAGAAGTCAACCAAACTTCACCCAATAGTGTATTGTATCACAATCTAGTAGTTACATTTGAAAATTTTGTTCTAGGACATTTTGTTTGAACGCAATCATCAAACTTAATTAAAAAAGTCATTTAAGCCTTTTCACAGTGAGATCTATGCGATATGGCCGAGAAATGTAATTTTGATGTTAACTCCCAAACCGCTGCGCAGAAGTCAACCAAACTTCACCCAATAGTGTATTGTATCACAATCTAGTAGTTACATTTGAAAATTTTGTTCTAGGAAATTTTGTTTGAGCGCAATCATCAAACTTAATTAAAAAAGTCATTTAAGCCTTTTCACAGTGAGATCTATGCGATATGGCCGAGAAATGTAATTTTGATGTTAACTCCCAAACCGCTGCGCAGAAGTCAACCAAACTTCACCCATTAGTGTATTTTATCACAATCTAGTAGTTACATGTGGAAATTTGGTTCTAGGACATTTGATTTGAGCGCAATCCTCAAACTTAGGTCAAAAAAGCCATTTAAGCCTTTTCACAGTGAGATCTATGCGATATGGCCGAGAAATGTAATTTTGATGTTAACTCCCAAACCGCTGCGCAGAAGTCAACCAAACTTCACCCAATAGTGTATTGTATGACAATCTAGTAGTTACATTTAAAAATTTTGTTCTAGGACATTTTGTTTGAACGCAATCATCAAACTTAATTAAAAAAGTCATTTAAGCCTTTTCACAGTGAGATCTATGCGATATGGCCGAGAAATGTAATTTTGATGTTAACTCCCAAACCGCTGCGCAGAAGTCAACCAAACTTCACCCATTAGTGTATTGTATCACAATCTAGTAGTTACATGTGGAAATTTGGTTCTAGGACATTTGATTTGAGCGCAATCCTCAAACTTAGGTCAAAAAAGCCATTTAAGCCTTTTCACAGTGAGATCTATGCGATATGGCCGAGAAATGTAATTTTGATGTTAACTCCCAAACCGCTGCGCAGAAGTCAACCAAACTTCACCCAATAGTGTATTGTATCACAATCTAGTAGTTACATTTGAAAATTTTGTTCTAGGAAATTTTGTTTGAGCGCAATCATCAAACTTAATTAAAAAAGTCATTTAAGCCTTTTCACAGTGAGATCTATGCGATATGGCCGAGAAATGTAATTTTGATGTTAACTCCCAAACCGCTGCGCAGAAGTCAACCAAACTTCACCCATTAGTGTATTTTATCACAATCTAGTAGTTACATGTGGAAATTTGGTTCTAGGACATTTGATTTGAGCGCAATCCTCAAACTTAGGTCAAAAAAGCCATTTAAGCCTTTTCACAGTGAGATCTATGCGATATGGCCGAGAAATGTAATTTTGATGTTCACTCCCAAACCGCTGCGCAGAAGTCAACCAAACTTCACCCAATAGTGTATTGTATCAAAATCTAGTAGTTACTTTTGAAAATTTTGTTCTAGGAAATTTTGTTTGAGCGCAATCATCAAACTTAATTAAAAAAGTCATTTAAGCCTTTTCACAGTGAGATCTATGCGATATGGCCGAGAAATGTAATTTTGATGTTAACTCCCAAACCGCTGCGCAGAAGTCAACCAAACTTCACCCAATAGTGTATTGTATCACATTCTAGTAGTTACATTTGAAAATTTCGTTCTAGGACATTTGGTTTGAGCGCAATCCTCAAACTTAGGTCAAAAAAGCCATTTAAGCCTTTTCACAGTGAGATCTATGCGATATGGCCGAGAAATGTAATTTTGATGTTAACTCCCAAACCGCTGCGCAGAAGTCAACCAAACTTCACCCATTAGTGTATTTTATCACAATCTAGTAGTTACATGTGGAAATTTGGTTCTAGGACATTTGATTTGAGCGCAATCCTCAAACTTAGGTCAAAAAAGCCATTTAAGCCTTTTCACAGTGAGATCTATGCGATATGGCCGAGAAATGTAATTTTGATGTTAACTCCCAAACCGCTGCGCAGAAGTCAACCAAACTTCACCCAATAGTGTATTGTATCACATTCTAGTAGTTACATTTGACAATTTCGTTCTAGGACATTTGGTTTGAGCGCAATCCTCAAACTTAGGTCAAAAAAGCCATTTAAGCCTTTTCACAGTGAGATCTATGCGATATGGCCGAGAAATGTAATTTTGATGTTCACTCCCAAACCGCTGCGCAGAAGTCAACCAAACTTCACCCAATAGTGTATTGTATCAAAATCTAGTAGTTACATTTGAAAATTTTGTTCTAGGAAATTTTGTTTGAGCGCAATCATCAAACTTAATTAAAAAAGTCATTTAAGCCTTTTCACAGTGAGATCTATGCGATATGGCCGAGAAATGTAATTTTGATGTTAACTCCCAAACCGCTGCGCAGAAGTCAACCAAACTTCACCCATTAGTGTATTTTATCACAATCTAGTAGTTACATGTGGAAATTTGGTTCTAGGACATTTGATTTGAGCGCAATCCTCAAACTTAGGTCAAAAAAGCCATTTAAGCCTTTTCACAGTGAGATCTATGCGATATGGCCGAGAAATGTAATTTTGATGTTAACTCCCAAACCGCTGCGCAGAAGTCAACCAAACTTCACCCAATAGTGTATTGTATCACATTCTTGTAGTTACATTTGAAAATTTCGTTCTAGGACATTTGGTTTGAGCGCAATCCTCAAACTTAGGTCAAAAAAGCCATTTAAGCCTTTTCACAGTGAGATCTATGCGATATGGCCGAGAAATGTAATTTTGATGTTAACTCCCAAACCGCTGCGCAGAAGTCAACCAAACTTCACCCATTAGTGTATTTTATCACAATCTAGTAGTTACATGTGGAAATTTGGTTCTAGGACATTTGATTTGAGCGCAATCCTCAAACTTAGGTCAAAAAAGCCATTTAAGCCTTTTCACAGTGAGATCTATGCGATATGGCCGAGAAATGTAATTTTGATGTTAACTCCCAAACCGCTGCGCAGAAGTCAACCAAACTTCACCCAATAGTGTATTGTATCACATTCTAGTAGTTACATTTGAAAATTTCGTTCTAGGACATTTGGTTTGAGCGCAATCCTCAAACTTAGGTCAAAAAAGCCATTTAAGCCTTTTCACAGTGAGATCTATGCGATATGGCCGAGAAATGTAATTTTGATGTTAACTCCCAAACCGCTGCGCAGAAGTCAACCAAACTTCACCCAATAGTGTATTGTATCACAATCTAGTAGTTACATTTGAAAATTTTGTTCTAGGACATTTTGTTTGAACGCAATCATCAAACTTAATTAAAAAAGTCATTTAAGCCTTTTCACAGTGAGATCTATGCGATATGGCCGAGAAATGTAATTTTGATGTTAACTCCCAAACCGCTGCGCAGAAGTCAACCAAACTTCACCCAATAGTGTATTGTATCACAATCTAGTAGTTACATTTGAAAATTTTGTTCTAGGAAATTTTGTTTGAGCGCAATCATCAAACTTAATTAAAAAAGTCATTTAAGCCTTTTCACAGTGAGATCTATGCGATATGGCCGAGAAATGTAATTTTGATGTTAACTCCCAAACCGCTGCGCAGAAGTCAACCAAACTTCACCCAATAGTGTATTGTATCACAATCTAGTAGTTACATTTGAAAATTTTGTTCTAGGAAATTTTGTTTGAGCGCAATCATCAAACTTAATTAAAAAAGTCATTTAAGCCTTTTCACAGTGAGATCTATGCGATATGGCCGAGAAATGTAATTTTGATGTTAACTCCCAAACCGCTGCGCAGAAGTCAACCAAACTTCACCCATTAGTGTATTTTATCACAATCTAGTAGTTACATGTGGAAATTTGGTTCTAGGACATTTGATTTGAGCGCAATCCTCAAACGTAGGTCAAAAAAGCCATTTAAGCCTTTTCACAGTGAGATCTATGCGATATGGCCGAGAAATGTAATTTTGATGTTCACTCCCAAACCGCTGCGCAGAAGTCAACCAAACTTCACCCAATAGTGTATTGTATCACAATCTAGTAGTTACATTTGAAAATTTTGTTCTAGGAAATTTTGTTTGAGCGCAATCATCAAACTTAATTAAAAAAGTCATTTAAGCCTTTTCACAGTGAGATCTATGCGATATGGCCGAGAAATGTAATTTTGATGTTAACTCCCAAACCGCTGCGCAGAAGTTAACCAAACTTCACCCATTAGTGTATTTTATCACAATCTAGTAGTTACAAATGGAAATTTGGTTCTAGGACATTTGATTTGAGCGCAATCCTCAAACGTAGGTCAAAAAAGCCATTTAAGCCTATTCACAGTGAGATCTATGCGATATGGCCGAGAAATGTAATTTTGATGTTAACTCCCAAACCGCTGCGCAGAAGTCAACCAAACTTCACCCAATAGTGTATTGTATCACATTCTAGTAGTTACATTTGAAAATTTCGTTCTAGGACATTTGGTTTGAGCGCAATCCTCAAACTTAGGTCAAAAAAGCCATTTAAGCCTTTTCACAGTGAGATCTATGCGATATGGCCGAGAAATGTAATTTTGATGTTAACTCCCAAACCGCTGCGCAGAAGTCAACCAAACTTCACCCAATAGTGTATTGTATCACAATCTAGTAGTTACATTTGACAATTTTGTTCTAGGAAATTTTGTTTGAGCGCAATCATCAAACTTAATTAAAAAAGTCATTTAAGCCTTTTCACAGTGAGATCTATGCGATATGGCCGAGAAATGTAATTTTGATGTTAACTCCCAAACCGCTGCGCAGAAGTCAACCAAACTTCACCCATTAGTGTATTTTATCACAATCTAGTAGTTACATGTGGAAATTTGGTTCTAGGACATTTGATTTGAGCGCAATCCTCAAACTTAGGTCAAAAAAGCCATTTAAGCCTTTTCACAGTGAGATCTATGCGATATGGCCGAGAAATGTAATTTTGATGTTAACTCCCAAACCGCTGCGCAGAAGTCAACCAAACTTCACCCAATAGTGTATTGTATCACATTCTAGTAGTTACATTTGAAAATTTCGTTCTAGGACATTTGGTTTGAGCGCAATCCTCAAACTTAGGTCAAAAAAGCCATTTAAGCCTTTTCACAGTGAGATCTATGCGATATGGCCGAGAAATGTAATTTTGATGTTAACTCCCAAACCGCTGCGCAGAAGTCAACCAAACTTCACCCAATAGTGTATTGTATCACAATCTAGTAGTTACATTTGAAAATTTTGTTCTAGGACATTTTGTTTGAACGCAATCATCAAACTTAATTAAAAAAGTCATTTAAGCCTTTTCACAGTGAGATCTATGCGATATGGCCGAGAAATGTAATTTTGATGTTAACTCCCAAACCGCTGCGCAGAAGTCAACCAAACTTCACCCATTAGTGTATTTTATCACAATCTAGTAGTTACATGTGGAAATTTGGTTCTAGGACATTTGATTTGAGCGCAATCCTCAAACTTAGGTCAAAAAAGCCATTTAAGCCTTTTCACAGTGAGATCTATGCGATATGGCCGAGAAATGTAATTTTGATGTTCACTCCCAAACCGCTGCGCAGAAGTCAACCAAACTTCACCCAATAGTGTATTGTATCACAATCTAGTAGTTACATTTGAAAATTTTGTTCTAGGAAATTTTGTTTGAGCGCAATCATCAAACTTAATTAAAAAAGTCATTTAAGCCTTTTCACAGTGAGATCTATGCGATATGGCCGAGAAATGTAATTTTGATGTTAACTCCCGAACCGCTGCGCAGAAGTCAACCAAACTTCACCCATTAGTGTATTTTATCACAATCTAGTAGTTACATGTGGAAATTTGGTTCTAGGACATTTGATTTGAGCGCAATCCTCAAACTTAGGTCAAAAAAGCCATTTAAGCCTTTTCACAGTGAGATCTATGCGATATGGCCGAGAAATGTAATTTTGATGTTAACTCCCAAACCGCTGCGCAGAAGTCAACCAAACTTCACCCAATAGTGTATTGTATCACATTCTAGTAGTTACATTTGAAAATTTCGTTCTAGGACATTTGGTTTGAGCGCAATCCTCAAACTTAGGTCAAAAAAGCCATTTAAGCCTTTTCACAGTGAGATCTATGCGATATGGCCGAGAAATGTAATTTTGATGTTAACTCCCAAACCGCTGCGCAGAAGTCAACCAAACTTCACCCAATAGTGTATTGTATCACAATCTAGTAGTTACATTTGAAAATTTTGTTCTAGGACATTTTGTTTGAACGCAATCATCAAACTTAATTAAAAAAGTCATTTAAGCCTTTTCACAGTGAGATCTATGCGATATGGCCGAGAAATGTAATTTTGATGTTAACTCCCAAACCGCTGCGCAGAAGTCAACCAAACTTCACCCAATAGTGTATTGTATCACAATCTAGTAGTTACATTTGAAAATTTTGTTCTAGGACATTTTGTTTGAGCGCAATCCTCAAACTTAGGTCAAAAAAGCCATTTAAGCCTTTTCACAGTGAGATCTATGCGATATGGCCGAGAAATGTAATTTTGATGTTAACTCCCAAACCGCTGCGCAGAAGTCAACCAAACTTCACCCATTAGTGTATTGTATCACAATCTAGTAGTTACATGTGGAAATTTGGTTCTAGGACATTTGATTTGAGCGCAATCCTCAAACTTAGGTCAAAAAAGCCATTTAAGCCTTTTCACAGTGAGATCTATGCGATATGGCCGAGAAATGTAATTTTGATGTTAACTCCCAAACCGCTGCGCAGAAGTCAACCAAACTTCACCCAATAGTGTATTGTATCACATTCTAGTAGTTACATTTTAAAATTTCGTTCAAGGACATTTGGTTTGAGCGCAATTATTAAACTTAGGTCAAAAAAGCCATTTAAGCCTTTTCACAGTGAGATCTATGCGATATGGCCGAGAAATGTAATTTTGATGTTAACTCCCAAACCGCTGCGCAGAAGTAAACCAAACTTCACCCATTAGTGTATTGTATCACAATCTAGTAGTTACATGTGGAAATTTGGTTCTAGGACATTTGATTTTAGCGCAATCCTCAAACTTAGGTCAAAAAAGCCATTTAAGCCTTTTCACAGTGAGATCTATGCGATATGGCCGAGAAATGTAATTTTGATGTTAACTCCCAAACCGCTGCGCAGAAGTCAACCAAACTTCACCCAATAGTGTATTGTATCACAATCTAGTAGTTACATTTGAAAATTTTGTTCTAGGAAATTTTGTTTGAGCGCAATCATCAAACTTAATTAAAAAAGTCATTTAAGCCTTTTCACAGTGAGATCTATGCGATATGGCCGAGAAATGTAATTTTGATGTTAACTCCCAAACCGCTGCGCAAAAGTCAACCAAACTTCACCCATTAGTGTATTGTATCACAATCTAGTAGTTACATGTGGAAATTTGGTTCTAGGACATTTGATTTGAGCGCAATCCTCAAACTTAGGTCAAAAAAGCCATTTAAGCCTTTTCACAGTGAGATCTATGCGATATGGCCGAGAAATGTAATTTTGATGTTAACTCCCAAACCGCTGCGCAGAAATAAAACCAAACTTCACCCAATAGTGTATTGTATCACATTCTAGTAGTTACATTTTAAAATTTCGTTCTAGGACATTTGGTTTGAGCGCAATTATTAAACTTAGGTCAAAAAAGCCATTTAAGCCTTTTCACAGTGAGATCTATGCGATATGGCCGAGAAATGTAATTTTGATGTTAACTCCCAAACCGCTGCGCAGAAGTCAACCAAACTTCACCCAATAGTGTATTGTATCACAATCTAGTAGTTACATTTGAAAATTTTGTTCTAGGACATTTTGTTTGAATGCAATCATCAAACTTAATTAAAAAAGTCATTTAAGCCTTTTCACAGTGAGATCTATGCGATATGGCCGAGAAATGTAATTTTGATGTTAACTCCCAAACCGCTGCGCAGAAGTCAACCAAACTTCACCCAATAGTGTATTGTATCACATTCTAGTAGTTACATTTTAAAATTTCGTTCAAGGACATTTGGTTTGAGCGCAATTATTAAACTTAGGTCAAAAAAGCCATTTAAGCCTTTTCACAGTGAGATCTATGCGATATGGCCGAGAAATGTAATTTTGATGTTAACTCCCAAACCGCTGCGCAGAAGTAAACCAAACTTCACCCATTAGTGTATTGTATCACAATCTAGTAGTTACATGTGGAAATTTGGTTCTAGGACATTTGATTTCAGCGCAATCCTCAAACTTAGGTCAAAAAAGCCATTTAAGCCTTTTCACAGTGAGATCTATGCGATATGGCCGAGAAATGTAATTTTGATGTTAACTCCCAAACCGCTGCGCAGAAGTCAACCAAATTTCACCCAATAGTGTATTGTATCACATTCTAGTAGTTACATTTGAAAATTTCGTTCTAGGACATTTGGTTTGAGCGCAATTATTAAACTTAGGTCAAAAAAGCCATTTAAGCCTTTTCACAGTGAGATCTATGCGATATGGCCGAGAAATGTAATTTTGATGTTAACTCCCAAACCGCTGCGCAGAAGTAAACCAAACTTCACCCATTAGTGTATTGTATCACAATCTAGTAGTTACATGTGGAAATTTGGTTCTAGGACATTTGATTTTAGCGCAATCCTCAAACTTAGGTCAAAAAAGCCATTTAAGCCTTTTCACAGTGAGATCTATGCGATATGGCCGAGAAATGTAATTTTGATGTTAACTCCCAAACCGCTGCGCAGAAGTCAACCAAACTTCACCCAATAGTGTATTGTATCACAATCTAGTAGTTACATTTGAAAATTTTGTTTTAGGAAATTTTGTTTGAGCGCAATCATCAAACTTAATTAAAAAAGTCATTTAAGCCTTTTCACAGTGAGATCTATGCGATATGGCCGAGAAATGTAATTTTGATGTTAACTCCCAAACCGCTGCGCAGAAGTCAACCAAACTTCACCCAATAGTGTATTGTATCACAATCTAGTAGTTACATTTGAAAATTTTGTTCTAGGAAATTTTGTTTGAGCGCAATCATCAAACTTAATTAAAAAAGTCATTTAAGCCTTTTCACAGTGAGATCTATGCGATATGGCCGAGAAATGTAATTTTGATGTTAACTCCCAAACCGCTGCGCAGAAGTCAACCAAACTTCAACCATTAGTGTATTTTATCACAATCTAGTAGTTACATGTGGAAATTTGGTTCTAGGACATTTGATTTGAGCGCAATCCTCAAACTTAGGTCAAAAAAGCCATTTAAGCCTTTTCACAGTGAGATCTATGCGATATGGCCGAGAAATGTAATTTTGATGTTAACTCCCAAACCGCTGCGCAGAAGTCAACCAAACTTCACCCAATAGTGTATTGTATCACATTCTAGTAGTTACATTTGAAAATTTCGTTCTAGGACATTTGGTTTGAGCGCAATCCTCAAACTTAGGTCAAAAAAGCCATTTAAGCCTTTTCACAGTGAGATCTATGCGATATGGCCGAGAAATGTAATTTTGATGTTAACTCCCAAACCGCTGCGCAGAAGTCAACCAAACTTCACCCAATAGTGTATTGTATCACAATCTAGTAGTTACATTTGAAAATTTTGTTCTAGGACATTTTGTTTGAACGCAATCATCAAACTTAATTAAAAAAGTCATTTAAGCCTTTTCACAGTGAGATCTATGCGATATGGCCGAGAAATGTAATTTTGATGTTAACTCCCAAACCGCTGCGCAGAAGTCAACCAAACTTCACCCATTAGTGTATTGTATCACAATCTAGTAGTTACATGTGGAAATTTGGTTATAGGACATTTGATTTGAGCGCAATCCTCAAACTTAGGTCAAAAAAGCCATTTAAGCCTTTTCACAGTGAGATCTATGCGATATGGCCGAGAAATGTAATTTTGATGTTAACTCCCAAACCGCTGCGCAGAAGTCAACCAAACTTCACCCATTAGTGTATTTTATCACAATCTAGTAGTTACATGTGGAAATTTGGTTCTAGGACATTTGATTTGAGCGCAATCCTCAAACTTAGGTCAAAAAAGCCATTTAAGCCTTTTCACAGTGAGATCTATGCGATATGGCCGAGAAATGTAATTTTGATGTTAACTCCCAAACCGCTGCGCAGAAGTCAACCAAACTTCACCCAATAGTGTATTGTATCACAATCTAGTAGTTACATTAAAAATTTTGTTCTAGGACATTTTGTTTGAACGCAATCATCAAACTTAATTAAAAAAGTCATTTAAGCCTTTTCACAGTGAGATCTATGCGATATGGCCGAGAAATGTAATTTTGATGTTAACTCCCAAACCGCTGCGCAGAAGTCAACCAAACTTCACCCATTAGTGTATTGTATCACAATCTAGTAGTTACATGTGGAAATTTGGTTATAGGACATTTGATTTGAGCGCAATCCTCAAACTTAGGTCAAAAAAGCCATTTAAGCCTTTTCACAGTGAGATCTATGCGATATGGCCGAGAAATGTAATTTTGATGTTAACTCCCAAACCGCTGCGCAGAAGTCAACCAAACTTCACCCAATAGTGTATTGTATCACAATCTAGTAGTTACATTTGAAAATTTTGTTCTAGGACATTTTGTTTGAACGCAATCATCAAACTTAATTAAAAAAGTCATTTAAGCCTTTTCACAGTGAGATCTATGCGATATGGCCGAGAAATGTAATTTTGATGTTAACTCCCAAACCGCTGCGCAGAAGTAAACCAAACTTCACCCATTAGTGTATTGTATCACAATCTAGTAGTTACATGTGGAAATTTGGTTCTAGGACATTTGATTTTAGCGCAATCCTCAAACTTAGGTCAAAAAAGCCATTTAAGCCTTTTCACAGTGAGATCTATGCGATATGGCCGAGAAATGTAATTTTGATGTTAACTCCCAAACCGCTGCGCAGAAGTCAACCAAACTTCACCCAATAGTGTATTTTATCACAATCTAGTAGTTACATGTGGAAATTTGGTTCTAGGACATTTGATTTGAGCGCAATCCTCAAACTTAGGTCAAAAAAGCCATTTAAGCCTTTTCACAGTGAGATCTATGCGATATGGCCGAGAAATGTAATTTTGATGTTAACTCCCAAACCGCTGCGCAGAAGTCAACCAAACTTCACCCATTAGTGTATTTTATCACAATCTAGTAGTTACATGTGGAAATTTGGTTCTAGGACATTTGATTTGAGCGCAATCCTCAAACTTAGGTCAAAAAAGCCATTTAAGCCTTTTCACAGTGAGATCTATGCGATATGGCCGAGAAATGTAATTTTGATGTTCACTCCCAAACCGCTGCGCAGAAGTCAACCAAACTTCACCCATTAGTGTATTGTATCACAATCTAGTAGTTACATGTGGAAATTTGGTTATAGGACATTTGATTTGAGCGCAATCCTCAAACTTAGGTCAAAAAAGCCATTTAAGCCTTTTCACAGTGAGATCTATGCGATATGGCCGAGAAATGTAATTTTGATGTTAACTCCCAAACCGCTGCGCAGAAGTCAACCAAACTTCACCCAATAGTGTATTGTATCACAATCTAGTAGTTACATTTGAAAATTTTGTTCTAGGACATTTTGTTTGAACGCAATCATCAAACTTAATTAAAAAAGTCATTTAAGCCTTTTCACAGTGAGATCTATGCGATATGGCCGAGAAATGTAATTTTGATGTTAACTCCCAAACCGCTGCGCAGAAGTCAACCAAACTTCACCCAATAGTGTATTGTATCACAATCTAGTAGTTACATTTGAAAATTTTGTTCTAGGAAATTTTGTTTGAGCGCAATCATCAAACTTAATTAAAAAAGTCATTTAAGCCTTTTCACAGTGAGATCTATGCGATATGGCCGAGAAATGTAATTTTGATGTTAACTCCCAAACCGCTGCGCAGAAGTCAACCAAACTTCACCCAATAGTGTATTGTATCACAATCTAGTAGTTACATTTGAAAATTTTGTTCTAGGACATTTTGTTTGAGCGCAATCCTCAAACTTAGGTCAAAAAAGCCATTTAAGCCTTTTCACAGTGAGATCTATGCGATATGGCCGAGAAATGTAATTTTGATGTTAACTCCCAAACCGCTGCGCAGAAGTCAACCAAACTTCACCCATTAGTGTATTGTATCACAATCTAGTAGTTACATGTGGAAATTTGGTTCTAGGACATTTGATTTGAGCGCAATCCTCAAACTTAGGTCAAAAAAGCCATTTAAGCCTTTTCACAGTGAGATCTATGCGATATGGCCGAGAAATGTAATTTTGATGTTAACTCCCAAACCGCTGCGCAGAAGTCAACCAAACTTCACCCAATAGTGTATTGTATCACATTCTAGTAGTTACATTTTAAAATTTCGTTCAAGGACATTTGGTTTGAGCGCAATTATTAAACTTAGGTCAAAAAAGCCATTTAAGCCTTTTCACAGTGAGATCTATGCGATATGGCCGAGAAATGTAATTTTGATGTTAACTCCCAAACCGCTGCGCAGAAGTAAACCAAACTTCACCCATTAGTGTATTGTATCACAATCTAGTAGTTACATGTGGAAATTTGGTTCTAGGACATTTGATTTTAGCGCAATCCTCAAACTTAGGTCAAAAAAGCCATTTAAGCCTTTTCACAGTGAGATCTATGCGATATGGCCGAGAAATGTAATTTTGATGTTAACTCCCAAACCGCTGCGCAGAAGTCAACCAAACTTTACCCAATAGTGTATTGTATCACAATCTAGTAGTTACATTTGAAAATTTTGTTCTAGGAAATTTTGTTTGAGCGCAATCATCAAACTTAATTAAAAAAGTCATTTAAGCCTTTTCACAGTGAGATCTATGCGATATGGCCGAGAAATGTAATTTTGATGTTAACTCCCAAACCGCTGCGCAAAAGTCAACCAAACTTCACCCATTAGTGTATTGTATCACAATCTAGTAGTTACATGTGGAAATTTGGTTCTAGGACATTTGATTTCAGCGCAATCCTCAAACTTAGGTCAAAAAAGCCATTTAAGCCTTTTCACAGTGAGATCTATGCGATATGGCCGAGAAATGTAATTTTGATGTTAACTCCCAAACCGCTGCGCAGAAGTCAACCAAATTTCACCCAATAGTGTATTGTATCACATTCTAGTAGTTACATTTGAAAATTTCGTTCTAGGACATTTGGTTTGAGCGCAATTATTAAACTTAGGTCAAAAAAGCCATTTAAGCCTTTTCACAGTGAGATCTATGCGATATGGCCGAGAAATGTAATTTTGATGTTAACTCCCAAACCGCTGCGCAGAAGTAAACCAAACTTCACCCATTAGTGTATTGTATCACAATCTAGTAGTTACATGTGGAAATTTGGTTCTAGGACATTTGATTTTAGCGCAATCCTCAAACTTAGGTCAAAAAAGCCATTTAAGCCTTTTCACAGTGAGATCTATGCGATATGGCCGAGAAATGTAATTTTGATGTTAACTCCCAAACCGCTGCGCAGAAGTCAACCAAACTTCACCCAATAGTGTATTTTATCACAATCTAGTAGTTACATGTGGAAATTTGGTTCTAGGACATTTGATTTGAGCGCAATCCTCAAACTTAGGTCAAAAAAGCCATTTAAGCCTTTTCACAGTGAGATCTATGCGATATGGCCGAGAAATGTAATTTTGATGTTAACTCCCAAACCGCTGCGCAGAAGTCAACCAAACTTCACCCATTAGTGTATTTTATCACAATCTAGTAGTTACATGTGGAAATTTGGTTCTAGGACATTTGATTTGAGCGCAATCCTCAAACTTAGGTCAAAAAAGCCATTTAAGCCTTTTCACAGTGAGATCTATGCGATATGGCCGAGAAATGTAATTTTGATGTTCACTCCCAAACCGCTGCGCAGAAGTCAACCAAACTTCACCCAATAGTGTATTGTATCACAATCTAGTAGTTACATTTGAAAATTTTGTTCTAGGACATTTTGTTTGAGCGCAATCCTCAAACTTAGGTCAAAAAAGCCATTTAAGCCTTTTCACAGTGAGATCTATGCGATATGGCCGAGAAATGTAATTTTGATGTTAACTCCCAAACCGCTGCGCAGAAGTCAACCAAACTTCACCCAATAGTGTATTGTATCACAATCTAGTAGTTACATTTGAAAATTTTGTTCTAGGACATTTGGTTTGAACGCAATCATCAAACTTAATTAAAAAAGTCATTTAAGCCTTTTCACAGTGAGATCTATGCGATATGGCCGAGAAATGTAATTTTGATGTTAACTCCCAAACCGCTGCGCAGAAGTCAACCAAACTTCACCCAATAGTGTATTGTATCACAATCTAGTAGTTACATTTGAAAATTTTGTTCTAGGAAATTTTGTTTGAGCGCAATCATCAAACTTAATTAAAAAAGTCATTTAAGCCTTTTCACAGTGAGATCTATGCGATATGGCCGAGAAATGTAATTTTGATGTTAACTCCCAAACCGCTGCGCAGAAGTCAACCAAACTTCACCCAATAGTGTATTGTATCACAATCTAGTAGTTACATTTGAAAATTTTGTTCTAGGAAATTTTGTTTGAGCGCAATCATCAAACTTAATTAAAAAAGTCATTTAAGCCTTTTCACAGTGAGATCTATGCGATATGGCCGAGAAATGTAATTTTGATGTTAACTCCCAAACCGCTGCGCAGAAGTCAACCAAACTTCACCCATTAGTGTATTTTATCACAATCTAGTAGTTACATGTGGAAATTTGGTTCTAGGACATTTGATTTGAGCGCAATCCTCAAACGTAGGTCAAAAAAGCCATTTAAGCCTTTTCACAGTGAGATCTATGCGATATGGCCGAGAAATGTAATTTTGATGTTCACTCCCAAACCGCTGCGCAGAAGTCAACCAAACTTCACCCAATAGTGTATTGTATCACAATCTAGTAGTTACATTTGAAAATTTTGTTCTAGGAAATTTTGTTTGAGCGCAATCATCAAACTTAATTAAAAAAGTCATTTAAGCCTTTTCACAGTGAGATCTATGCGATATGGCCGAGAAATGTAATTTTGATGTTAACTCCCAAACCGCTGCGCAGAAGTCAACCAAACTTCACCCATTAGTGTATTTTATCACAATCTAGTAGTTACAAATGGAAATTTGGTTCTAGGACATTTGATTTGAGCGCAATCCTCAAACGTAGGTCAAAAAAGCCATTTAAGCCTATTCACAGTGAGATCTATGCGATATGGCCGAGAAATGTAATTTTGATGTTAACTCCCAAACCGCTGCGCAGAAGTCAACCAAACTTCACCCAATAGTGTATTGTATCACATTCTAGTAGTTACATTTGAAAATTTCGTTCTAGGACATTTGGTTTGAGCGCAATCCTCAAACTTAGGTCAAAAAAGCCATTTAAGCCTTTTCACAGTGAGATCTATGCGATATGGCCGAGAAATGTAATTTTGATGTTAACTCCCAAACCGCTGCGCAGAAGTCAACCAAACTTCACCCAATAGTGTATTGTATCACAATCTAGTAGTTACATTTGAAAATTTTGTTCTAGGAAATTTTGTTTGAGCGCAATCATCAAACTTAATTAAAAAAGTCATTTAAGCCTTTTCACAGTGAGATCTATGCGATATGGCCGAGAAATGTAATTTTGATGTTAACTCCCAAACCGCTGCGCAGAAGTCAACCAAACTTCACCCATTAGTGTATTTTATCACAATCTAGTAGTTACATGTGGAAATTTGGTTCTAGGACATTTGATTTGAGCGCAATCCTCAAACTTAGGTCAAAAAAGCCATTTAAGCCTTTTCACAGTGAGATCTATGCGATATGGCCGAGAAATGTAATTTTGATGTTAACTCCCAAACCGCTGCGCAGAAGTCAACCAAACTTCACCCAATAGTGTATTGTATCACATTCTAGTAGTTACATTTGAAAATTTCGTTCTAGGACATTTGGTTTGAGCGCAATCCTCAAACTTAGGTCAAAAAAGCCATTTAAGCCTTTTCACAGTGAGATCTATGCGATATGGCCGAGAAATGTAATTTTGATGTTAACTCCCAAACCGCTGCGCAGAAGTCAACCAAACTTCACCCAATAGTGTATTGTATCACAATCTAGTAGTTACATTTGAAAATTTTGTTCTAGGACATTTTGTTTGAACGCAATCATCAAACTTAATTAAAAAAGTCATTTAAGCCTTTTCACAGTGAGATCTATGCGATATGGCCGAGAAATGTAATTTTGATGTTAACTCCCAAACCGCTGCGCAGAAGTCAACCAAACTTCACCCAATAGTGTATTGTATCACAATCTAGTAGTTACATTTGAAAATTTTGTTCTAGGAAATTTTGTTTGAGCGCAATCATCAAACTTAATTAAAAAAGTCATTTAAGCCTTTTCACAGTGAGATCTATGCGATATGGCCGAGAAATGTAATTTTGATGTTAACTCCCAAACCGCTGCGCAGAAGTCAACCAAACTTCACCCAATAGTGTATTGTATCACAATCTAGTAGTTACATTTGAAAATTTTGTTCTAGGACATTTTGTTTGAGCGCAATCCTCAAACTTAGGTCAAAAAAGCCATTTAAGCCTTTTCACAGTGAGATCTATGCGATATGGCCGAGAAATGTAATTTTGATGTTAACTCCCAAACCGCTGCGCAGAAGTCAACCAAACTTCACCCATTAGTGTATTGTATCACAATCTAGTAGTTACATGTGGAAATTTGGTTCTAGGACATTTGATTTGAGCGCAATCCTCAAACTTAGGTCAAAAAAGCCATTTAAGCCTTTTCACAGTGAGATCTATGCGATATGGCCGAGAAATGTAATTTTGATGTTAACTCCCAAACCGCTGCGCAGAAGTCAACCAAACTTCACCCAATAGTGTATTGTATCACATTCTAGTAGTTACATTTTAAAATTTCGTTCAAGGACATTTGGTTTGAGCGCAATTATTAAACTTAGGTCAAAAAAGCCATTTAAGCCTTTTCACAGTGAGATCTATGCGATATGGCCGAGAAATGTAATTTTGATGTTAACTCCCAAACCGCTGCGCAGAAGTAAACCAAACTTCACCCATTAGTGTATTGTATCACAATCTAGTAGTTACATGTGGAAATTTGGTTCTAGGACATTTGATTTTAGCGCAATCCTCAAACTTAGGTCAAAAAAGCCATTTAAGCCTTTTCACAGTGAGATCTATGCGATATGGCCGAGAAATGTAATTTTGATGTTAACTCCCAAACCGCTGCGCAGAAGTCAACCAAACTTTACCCAATAGTGTATTGTATCACAATCTAGTAGTTACATTTGAAAATTTTGTTCTAGGAAATTTTGTTTGAGCGCAATCATCAAACTTAATTAAAAAAGTCATTTAAGCCTTTTCACAGTGAGATCTATGCGATATGGCCGAGAAATGTAATTTTGATGTTAACTCCCAAACCGCTGCGCAAAAGTCAACCAAACTTCACCCATTAGTGTATTGTATCACAATCTAGTAGTTACATGTGGAAATTTGGTTCTAGGACATTTGATTTCAGCGCAATCCTCAAACTTAGGTCAAAAAAGCCATTTAAGCCTTTTCACAGTGAGATCTATGCGATATGGCCGAGAAATGTAATTTTGATGTTAACTCCCAAACCGCTGCGCAGAAGTCAACCAAATTTCACCCAATAGTGTATTGTATCACATTCTAGTAGTTACATTTGAAAATTTCGTTCTAGGACATTTGGTTTGAGCGCAATTATTAAACTTAGGTCAAAAAAGCCATTTAAGCCTTTTCACAGTGAGATCTATGCGATATGGCCGAGAAATGTAATTTTGATGTTAACTCCCAAACCGCTGCGCAGAAGTAAACCAAACTTCACCCATTAGTGTATTGTATCACAATCTAGTAGTTACATGTGGAAATTTGGTTCTAGGACATTTGATTTTAGCGCAATCCTCAAACTTAGGTCAAAAAAGCCATTTAAGCCTTTTCACAGTGAGATCTATGCGATATGGCCGAGAAATGTAATTTTGATGTTAACTCCCAAACCGCTGCGCAGAAGTCAACCAAACTTCACCCAATAGTGTATTTTATCACAATCTAGTAGTTACATGTGGAAATTTGGTTCTAGGACATTTGATTTGAGCGCAATCCTCAAACTTAGGTCAAAAAAGCCATTTAAGCCTTTTCACAGTGAGATCTATGCGATATGGCCGAGAAATGTAATTTTGATGTTAACTCCCAAACCGCTGCGCAGAAGTCAACCAAACTTCACCCATTAGTGTATTTTATCACAATCTAGTAGTTACATGTGGAAATTTGGTTCTAGGACATTTGATTTGAGCGCAATCCTCAAACTTAGGTCAAAAAAGCCATTTAAGCCTTTTCACAGTGAGATCTATGCGATATGGCCGAGAAATGTAATTTTGATGTTCACTCCCAAACCGCTGCGCAGAAGTCAACCAAACTTCACCCATTAGTGTATTGTATCACAATCTAGTAGTTACATGTGGAAATTTGGTTATAGGACATTTGATTTGAGCGCAATCCTCAAACTTAGGTCAAAAAAGCCATTTAAGCCTTTTCACAGTGAGATCTATGCGATATGGCCGAGAAATGTAATTTTGATGTTAACTCCCAAACCGCTGCGCAGAAGTCAACCAAACTTCACCCAATAGTGTATTGTATCACAATCTAGTAGTTACATTTGAAAATTTTGTTCTAGGACATTTTGTTTGAACGCAATCATCAAACTTAATTAAAAAAGTCATTTAAGCCTTTTCACAGTGAGATCTATGCGATATGGCCGAGAAATGTAATTTTGATGTTAACTCCCAAACCGCTGCGCAGAAGTCAACCAAACTTCACCCAATAGTGTATTGTATCACAATCTAGTAGTTACATTTGAAAATTTTGTTCTAGGAAATTTTGTTTGAGCGCAATCATCAAACTTAATTAAAAAAGTCATTTAAGCCTTTTCACAGTGAGATCTATGCGATATGGCCGAGAAATGTAATTTTGATGTTAACTCCCAAACCGCTGCGCAGAAGTCAACCAAACTTCACCCAATAGTGTATTGTATCACAATCTAGTAGTTACATTTGAAAATTTTGTTCTAGGACATTTTGTTTGAGCGCAATCCTCAAACTTAGGTCAAAAAAGCCATTTAAGCCTTTTCACAGTGAGATCTATGCGATATGGCCGAGAAATGTAATTTTGATGTTAACTCCCAAACCGCTGCGCAGAAGTCAACCAAACTTCACCCATTAGTGTATTGTATCACAATCTAGTAGTTACATGTGGAAATTTGGTTCTAGGACATTTGATTTGAGCGCAATCCTCAAACTTAGGTCAAAAAAGCCATTTAAGCCTTTTCACAGTGAGATCTATGCGATATGGCCGAGAAATGTAATTTTGATGTTAACTCCCAAACCGCTGCGCAGAAGTCAACCAAACTTCACCCAATAGTGTATTGTATCACATTCTAGTAGTTACATTTTAAAATTTCGTTCAAGGACATTTGGTTTGAGCGCAATTATTAAACTTAGGTCAAAAAAGCCATTTAAGCCTTTTCACAGTGAGATCTATGCGATATGGCCGAGAAATGTAATTTTGATGTTAACTCCCAAACCGCTGCGCAGAAGTAAACCAAACTTCACCCATTAGTGTATTGTATCACAATCTAGTAGTTACATGTGGAAATTTGGTTCTAGGACATTTGATTTTAGCGCAATCCTCAAACTTAGGTCAAAAAAGCCATTTAAGCCTTTTCACAGTGAGATCTATGCGATATGGCCGAGAAATGTAATTTTGATGTTAACTCCCAAACCGCTGCGCAGAAGTCAACCAAACTTCACCCAATAGTGTATTGTATCACAATCTAGTAGTTACATTTGAAAATTTTGTTCTAGGAAATTTTGTTTGAGCGCAATCATCAAACTTAATTAAAAAAGTCATTTAAGCCTTTTCACAGTGAGATCTATGCGATATGGCCGAGAAATGTAATTTTGATGTTAACTCCCAAACCGCTGCGCAAAAGTCAACCAAACTTCACCCATTAGTGTATTGTATCACAATCTAGTAGTTACATGTGGAAATTTGGTTCTAGGACATTTGATTTGAGCGCAATCCTCAAACTTAGGTCAAAAAAGCCATTTAAGCCTTTTCACAGTGAGATCTATGCGATATGGCCGAGAAATGTAATTTTGATGTTAACTCCCAAACCGCTGCGCAGAAATAAAACCAAACTTCACCCAATAGTGTATTGTATCACATTCTAGTAGTTACATTTTAAAATTTCGTTCTAGGACATTTGGTTTGAGCGCAATTATTAAACTTAGGTCAAAAAAGCCATTTAAGCCTTTTCACAGTGAGATCTATGCGATATGGCCGAGAAATGTAATTTTGATGTTAACTCCCAAACCGCTGCGCAGAAGTCAACCAAACTTCACCCAATAGTGTATTGTATCACAATCTAGTAGTTACATTTGAAAATTTTGTTCTAGGACATTTTGTTTGAATGCAATCATCAAACTTAATTAAAAAAGTCATTTAAGCCTTTTCACAGTGAGATCTATGCGATATGGCCGAGAAATGTAATTTTGATGTTAACTCCCAAACCGCTGCGCAGAAGTCAACCAAACTTCACCCAATAGTGTATTGTATCACATTCTAGTAGTTACATTTTAAAATTTCGTTCAAGGACATTTGGTTTGAGCGCAATTATTAAACTTAGGTCATAAAAGCCATTTAAGCCTTTTCACAGTGAGATCTATGCGATATGGCCGAGAAATGTAATTTTGATGTTAACTCCCAAACCGCTGCGCAGAAGTAAACCAAACTTCACCCATTAGTGTATTGTATCACAATCTAGTAGTTACATGTGGAAATTTGGTTCTAGGACATTTGATTTCAGCGCAATCCTCAAACTTAGGTCAAAAAAGCCATTTAAGCCTTTTCACAGTGAGATCTATGCGATATGGCCGAGAAATGTAATTTTGATGTTAACTCCCAAACCGCTGCGCAGAAGTCAACCAAATTTCACCCAATAGTGTATTGTATCACATTCTAGTAGTTACATTTGAAAATTTCGTTCTAGGACATTTGGTTTGAGCGCAATTATTAAACTTAGGTCAAAAAAGCCATTTAAGCCTTTTCACAGTGAGATCTATGCGATATGGCCGAGAAATGTAATTTTGATGTTAACTCCCAAACCGCTGCGCAGAAGTAAACCAAACTTCACCCATTAGTGTATTGTATCACAATCTAGTAGTTACATGTGGAAATTTGGTTCTAGGACATTTGATTTTAGCGCAATCCTCAAACTTAGGTCAAAAAAGCCATTTAAGCCTTTTCACAGTGAGATCTATGCGATATGGCCGAGAAATGTAATTTTGATGTTAACTCCCAAACCGCTGCGCAGAAGTCAACCAAACTTCACCCAATAGTGTATTTTATCACAATCTAGTAGTTACATGTGGAAATTTGGTTCTAGGACATTTGATTTGAGCGCAATCCTCAAACTTAGGTCAAAAAAGCCATTTAAGCCTTTTCACAGTGAGATCTATGCGATATGGCCGAGAAATGTAATTTTGATGTTAACTCCCAAACCGCTGCGCAGAAGTCAACCAAACTTCACCCATTAGTGTATTTTATCACAATCTAGTAGTTACATGTGGAAATTTGGTTCTAGGACATTTTATTTGAGCGCAATCCTCAAACTTAGGTCAAAAAAGCCATTTAAGCCTTTTCACAGTGAGATCTATGCGATATGGCCGAGAAATGTAATTTTGATGTTCACTCCCAAACCGCTGCGCAGAAGTCAACCAAACTTCACCCATTAGTGTATTGTATCACAATCTAGTAGTTACATGTGGAAATTTGGTTATAGGACATTTGATTTGAGCGCAATCCTCAAACTTAGGTCAAAAAAGCCATTTAAGCCTTTTCACAGTGAGATCTATGCGATATGGCCGAGAAATGTAATTTTGATGTTAACTCCCAAACCGCTGCGCAGAAGTCAACCAAACTTCACCCAATAGTGTATTGTATCACAATCTAGTAGTTACATTTGAAAATTTTGTTCTAGGACATTTTGTTTGAACGCAATCATCAAACTTAATTAAAAAAGTCATTTAAGCCTTTTCACAGTGAGATCTATGCGATATGGCCGAGAAATGTAATTTTGATGTTAACTCCCAAACCGCTGCGCAGAAGTCAACCAAACTTCACCCAATAGTGTATTGTATCACAATCTAGTAGTTACATTTGAAAATTTTGTTCTAGGAAATTTTGTTTGAGCGCAATCATCAAACTTAATTAAAAAAGTCATTTAAGCCTTTTCACAGTGAGATCTATGCGATATGGCCGAGAAATGTAATTTTGATGTTAACTCCCAAACCGCTGCGCAGAAGTCAACCAAACTTCACCCATTAGTGTATTTTATCACAATCTAGTAGTTACATGTGGAAATTTGGTTCTAGGACATTTGATTTGAGCGCAATCCTCAAACTTAGGTCAAAAAAGCCATTTAAGCCTTTTCACAGTGAGATCTATGCGATATGGCCGAGAAATGTAATTTTGATGTTAACTCCCAAACCGCTGCGCAGAAGTCAACCAAACTTCACCCAATAGTGTATTGTATGACAATCTAGTAGTTACATTTAAAAATTTTGTTCTAGGACATTTTGTTTGAACGCAATCATCAAACTTAATTAAAAAAGTCATTTAAGCCTTTTCACAGTGAGATCTATGCGATATGGCCGAGAAATGTAATTTTGATGTTAACTCCCAAACCGCTGCGCAGAAGTCAACCAAACTTCACCCATTAGTGTATTGTATCACAATCTAGTAGTTACATGTGGAAATTTGGTTCTAGGACATTTGATTTGAGCGCAATCCTCAAACTTAGGTCAAAAAAGCCATTTAAGCCTTTTCACAGTGAGATCTATGCGATATGGCCGAGAAATGTAATTTTGATGTTAACTCCCAAACCGCTGCGCAGAAGTCAACCAAACTTCACCCATTAGTGTATTGTATCACATTCTAGTAGTTACATTTGAAAATTTCGTTCTAGGACATTTGGTTTGAGCGCAATCCTCAAACTTAGGTCAAAAAAGCCATTTAAGCCTTTTCACAGTGAGATCTATGCGATATGGCCGAGAAATGTAATTTTGATGTTAACTCCCAAACCGCTGCGCAGAAGTCAACCAAACTTCACCCATTAGTGTATTTTATCACAATCTAGTAGTTACATGTGGAAATTTGGTTCTAGGACATTTGATTTGAGCGCAATCCTCAAACTTAGGTCAAAAAAGCCATTTAAGCCTTTTCACAGTGAGATCTATGCGATATGGCCGAGAAATGTAATTTTGATGTTAACTCCCAAACCGCTGCGCAGAAGTCAACCAAACTTCACCCAATAGTGTATTGTATCACATTCTAGTAGTTACATTTGAAAATTTCGTTCTAGGACATTTGGTTTGAGCGCAATCCTCAAACTTAGGTCAAAAAAGCCATTTAAGCCTTTTCACAGTGAGATCTATGCGATATGGCCGAGAAATGTAATTTTGATGTTAACTCCCAAACCGCTGCGCAGAAGTCAACCAAACTTCACCCAGTAGTGTATTGTATCACAATCTAGTAGTTACATTTGAAAATTTTGTTCTAGGACATTTTGTTTGAACGCAATCATCAAACTTAATTAAAAAAGTCATTTAAGCCTTTTCACAGTGAGATCTATGCGATATGGCCGAGAAATGTAATTTTGATGTTAACTCCCAAACCGCTGCGCAGAAGTCAACCAAACTTCACCCAATAGTGTATTGTATCACAATCTAGTAGTTACATTTGAAAATTTTGTTCTAGGACATTTTGTTTGAGCGCAATCCTCAAACTTAGGTCAAAAAAGCCATTTAAGCCTTTTCACAGTGAGATCTATGCGATATGGCCGAGAAATGTAATTTTGATGTTAACTCCCAAACCGCTGCGCAGAAGTCAACCAAACTTCACCCAATAGTGTATTGTATCACAATCTAGTAGTTACATTTGAAAATTTTGTTCTAGGACATTTGGTTTGAACGCAATCATCAAACTTAATTAAAAAAGTCATTTAAGCCTTTTCACAGTGAGATCTATGCGATATGGCCGAGAAATGTAATTTTGATGTTAACTCCCAAACCGCTGCGCAGAAGTCAACCAAACTTCACCCAATAGTGTATTGTATCACAATCTAGTAGTTACATTTGAAAATTTTGTTCTAGGAAATTTTGTTTGAGCGCAATCATCAAACTTAATTAAAAAAGTCATTTAAGCCTTTTCACAGTGAGATCTATGCGATATGGCCGAGAAATGTAATTTTGATGTTAACTCCCAAACCGCTGCGCAGAAGTCAACCAAACTTCACCCAATAGTGTATTGTATCACAATCTAGTAGTTACATTTGAAAATTTTGTTCTAGGAAATTTTGTTTGAGCGCAATCATCAAACTTAATTAAAAAAGTCATTTAAGCCTTTTCACAGTGAGATCTATGCGATATGGCCGAGAAATGTAATTTTGATGTTAACTCCCAAACCGCTGCGCAGAAGTCAACCAAACTTCACCCATTAGTGTATTGTATCACAATCTAGTAGTTACATGTGGAAATTTGGTTCTAGGACATTTGATTTGAGCGCAATCCTCAAACGTAGGTCAAAAAAGCCATTTAAGCCTTTTCACAGTGAGATCTATGCGATATGGCCGAGAAATGTAATTTTGATGTTCACTCCCAAACCGCTGCGCAGAAGTCAACCAAACTTCACCCAATAGTGTATTGTATCACAATCTAGTAGTTACATTTGAAAATTTTGTTCTAGGAAATTTTGTTTGAGCGCAATCATCAAACTTAATTAAAAAAGTCATTTAAGCCTTTTCACAGTGAGATCTATGCGATATGGCCGAGAAATGTAATTTTGATGTTAACTCCCAAACCGCTGCGCAGAAGTCAACCAAACTTCACCCATTAGTGTATTTTATCACAATCTAGTAGTTACAAATGGAAATTTGGTTCTAGGACATTTGATTTGAGCGCAATCCTCAAACGTAGGTCAAAAAAGCCATTTAAGCCTATTCACAGTGAGATCTATGCGATATGGCCGAGAAATGTAATTTTGATGTTAACTCCCAAACCGCTGCGCAGAAGTCAACCAAACTTCACCCAATAGTGTATTGTATCACATTCTAGTAGTTACATTTGAAAATTTCGTTCTAGGACATTTGGTTTGAGCGCAATCCTCAAACTTAGGTCAAAAAAGCCATTTAAGCCTTTTCACAGTGAGATCTATGCGATATGGCCGAGAAATGTAATTTTGATGTTAACTCCCAAACCGCTGCGCAGAAGTCAACCAAACTTCACCCAATAGTGTATTGTATCACAATCTAGTAGTTACATTTGAAAATTTTGTTCTAGGAAATTTTGTTTGAGCGCAATCATCAAACTTAATTAAAAAAGTCATTTAAGCCTTTTCACAGTGAGATCTATGCGATATGGCCGAGAAATGTAATTTTGATGTTAACTCCCAAACCGCTGCGCAGAAGTCAACCAAACTTCACCCATTAGTGTATTTTATCACAATCTAGTAGTTACATGTGGAAATTTGGTTCTAGGACATTTGATTTGAGCGCAATCCTCAAACTTAGGTCAAAAAAGCCATTTAAGCCTTTTCACAGTGAGATCTATGCGATATGGCCGAGAAATGTAATTTTGATGTTAACTCCCAAACCGCTGCGCAGAAGTCAACCAAACTTCACCCAATAGTGTATTGTATCACATTCTAGTAGTTACATTTGAAAATTTCGTTCTAGGACATTTGGTTTGAGCGCAATCCTCAAACTTAGGTCAAAAAAGCCATTTAAGCCTTTTCACAGTGAGATCTATGCGATATGGCCGAGAAATGTAATTTTGATGTTAACTCCCAAACCGCTGCGCAGAAGTCAACCAAACTTCACCCAATAGTGTATTGTATCACAATCTAGTAGTTACATTTGAAAATTTTGTTCTAGGACATTTTGTTTGAACGCAATCATCAAACTTAATTAAAAAAGTCATTTAAGCCTTTTCACAGTGAGATCTATGCGATATGGCCGAGAAATGTAATTTTGATGTTAACTCCCAAACCGCTGCGCAGAAGTCAACCAAACTTCACCCATTAGTGTATTTTATCACAATCTAGTAGTTACATGTGGAAATTTGGTTCTAGGACATTTGATTTGAGCGCAATCCTCAAACTTAGGTCAAAAAAGCCATTTAAGCCTTTTCACAGTGAGATCTATGCGATATGGCCGAGAAATGTAATTTTGATGTTAACTCCCAAACCGCTGCGCAGAAGTCAACCAAACTTCACCCAATAGTGTATTGTATCACAATCTAGTAGTTACATTTAAAAATTTTGTTCTAGGACATTTTGTTTGAACGCAATCATCAAACTTAATTAAAAAAGTCATTTAAGCCTTTTCACAGTGAGATCTATGCGATATGGCTGAGAAATGTAATATTGATGTTAACTCCCAAACCGCTGCGCAGAAGTCAACCAAACTTCACCCAATAGTGTATTGTATCACAATCTAGTAGTTACATTTGAAAATTTTGTTCTAGGAAATTTTGTTTGAGCGCAATCATCAAACTTAATTAAAAAAGTCATTTAAGCCTTTTAACAGTGAGATCTATGCGATATGGCCGAGAAATGTAATTTTGATGTTAACTCCCAAACCGCTGCGCAGAAGTCAACCAAACTTCACCCATTAGTGTATTTTATCACAATCTAGTAGTTACATGTGGAAATTTGGTTCTAGGACATTTGATTTGAGCGCAATCCTCAAACTTAGGTCAAAAAAGCCATTTAAGCCTTTTCACAGTGAGATCTATGCGATATGGCCGAGAAATGTAATTTTGATGTTCACTCCCAAACCGCTGCGCAGAAGTCAACCAAACTTCACCCAATAGTGTATTGTATCACAATCTAGTAGTTACATTTGAAAATTTTGTTCTAGGAAATTTTGTTTGAGCGCAATCATCAAACTTAATTAAAAAAGTCATTTAAGCCTTTTCACAGTGAGATCTATGCGATATGGCCGAGAAATGTAATTTTGATGTTAACTCCCGAACCGCTGCGCAGAAGTCAACCAAACTTCACCCATTAGTGTATTTTATCACAATCTAGTAGTTACATGTGGAAATTTGGTTCTAGGACATTTGATTTGAGCGCAATCCTCAAACTTAGGTCAAAAAAGCCATTTAAGCCTTTTCACAGTGAGATCTATGCGATATGGCCGAGAAATGTAATTTTGATGTTAACTCCCAAACCGCTGCGCAGAAGTCAACCAAACTTCACCCAATAGTGTATTGTATCACATTCTAGTAGTTACATTTGAAAATTTCGTTCTAGGACATTTGGTTTGAGCGCAATCCTCAAACTTAGGTCAAAAAAGCCATTTAAGCCTTTTCACAGTGAGATCTATGCGATATGGCCGAGAAATGTAATTTTGATGTTAACTCCCAAACCGCTGCGCAGAAGTCAACCAAACTTCACCCAATAGTGTATTGTATCACAATCTAGTAGTTACATTTGAAAATTTTGTTCTAGGACATTTTGTTTGAACGCAATCATCAAACTTAATTAAAAAAGTCATTTAAGCCTTTTCACAGTGAGATCTATGCGATATGGCCGAGAAATGTAATTTTGATGTTAACTCCCAAACCGCTGCGCAGAAGTCAACCAAACTTCACCCAATAGTGTATTGTATCACAATCTAGTAGTTACATTTGAAAATTTTGTTCTAGGACATTTTGTTTGAGCGCAATCCTCAAACTTAGGTCAAAAAAGCCATTTAAGCCTTTTCACAGTGAGATCTATGCGATATGGCCGAGAAATGTAATTTTGATGTTAACTCCCAAACCGCTGCGCAGAAGTCAACCAAACTTCACCCATTAGTGTATTGTATCACAATCTAGTAGTTACATGTGGAAATTTGGTTCTAGGACATTTGATTTGAGCGCAATCCTCAAACTTAGGTCAAAAAAGCCATTTAAGCCTTTTCACAGTGAGATCTATGCGATATGGCCGAGAAATGTAATTTTGATGTTAACTCCCAAACCGCTGCGCAGAAGTCAACCAAACTTCACCCAATAGTGTATTGTATCACATTCTAGTAGTTACATTTTAAAATTTCGTTCAAGGACATTTGGTTTGAGCGCAATTATTAAACTTAGGTCAAAAAAGCCATTTAAGCCTTTTCACAGTGAGATCTATGCGATATGGCCGAGAAATGTAATTTTGATGTTAACTCCCAAACCGCTGCGCAGAAGTAAACCAAACTTCACCCATTAGTGTATTGTATCACAATCTAGTAGTTACATGTGGAAATTTGGTTCTAGGACATTTGATTTTAGCGCAATCCTCAAACTTAGGTCAAAAAAGCCATTTAAGCCTTTTCACAGTGAGATCTATGCGATATGGCCGAGAAATGTAATTTTGATGTTAACTCCCAAACCGCTGCGCAGAAGTCAACCAAACTTCACCCAATAGTGTATTGTATCACAATCTAGTAGTTACATTTGAAAATTTTGTTCTAGGAAATTTTGTTTGAGCGCAATCATCAAACTTAATTAAAAAAGTCATTTAAGCCTTTTCACAGTGAGATCTATGCGATATGGCCGAGAAATGTAATTTTGATGTTAACTCCCAAACCGCTGCGCAAAAGTCAACCAAACTTCACCCATTAGTGTATTGTATCACAATCTAGTAGTTACATGTGGAAATTTGGTTCTAGGACATTTGATTTGAGCGCAATCCTCAAACTTAGGTCAAAAAAGCCATTTAAGCCTTTTCACAGTGAGATCTATGCGATATGGCCGAGAAATGTAATTTTGATGTTAACTCCCAAACCGCTGCGCAGAAATAAAACCAAACTTCACCCAATAGTGTATTGTATCACATTCTAGTAGTTACATTTTAAAATTTCGTTCTAGGACATTTGGTTTGAGCGCAATTATTAAACTTAGGTCAAAAAAGCCATTTAAGCCTTTTCACAGTGAGATCTATGCGATATGGCCGAGAAATGTAATTTTGATGTTAACTCCCAAACCGCTGCGCAGAAGTCAACCAAACTTCACCCAATAGTGTATTGTATCACAATCTAGTAGTTACATTTGAAAATTTTGTTCTAGGACATTTTGTTTGAATGCAATCATCAAACTTAATTAAAAAAGTCATTTAAGCCTTTTCACAGTGAGATCTATGCGATATGGCCGAGAAATGTAATTTTGATGTTAACTCCCAAACCGCTGCGCAGAAGTCAACCAAACTTCACCCAATAGTGTATTGTATCACATTCTAGTAGTTACATTTTAAAATTTCGTTCAAGGACATTTGGTTTGAGCGCAATTATTAAACTTAGGTCAAAAAAGCCATTTAAGCCTTTTCACAGTGAGATCTATGCGATATGGCCGAGAAATGTAATTTTGATGTTAACTCCCAAACCGCTGCGCAGAAGTAAACCAAACTTCACCCATTAGTGTATTGTATCACAATCTAGTAGTTACATGTGGAAATTTGGTTCTAGGACATTTGATTTCAGCGCAATCCTCAAACTTAGGTCAAAAAAGCCATTTAAGCCTTTTCACAGTGAGATCTATGCGATATGGCCGAGAAATGTAATTTTGATGTTAACTCCCAAACCGCTGCGCAGAAGTCAACCAAATTTCACCCAATAGTGTATTGTATCACATTCTAGTAGTTACATTTGAAAATTTCGTTCTAGGACATTTGGTTTGAGCGCAATTATTAAACTTAGGTCAAAAAAGCCATTTAAGCCTTTTCACAGTGAGATCTATGCGATATGGCCGAGAAATGTAATTTTGATGTTAACTCCCAAACCGCTGCGCAGAAGTAAACCAAACTTCACCCATTAGTGTATTGTATCACAATCTAGTAGTTACATGTGGAAATTTGGTTCTAGGACATTTGATTTTAGCGCAATCCTCAAACTTAGGTCAAAAAAGCCATTTAAGCCTTTTCACAGTGAGATCTATGCGATATGGCCGAGAAATGTAATTTTGATGTTAACTCCCAAACCGCTGCGCAGAAGTCAACCAAACTTCACCCAATAGTGTATTGTATCACAATCTAGTAGTTACATTTGAAAATTTTGTTTTAGGAAATTTTGTTTGAGCGCAATCATCAAACTTAATTAAAAAAGTCATTTAAGCCTTTTCACAGTGAGATCTATGCGATATGGCCGAGAAATGTAATTTTGATGTTAACTCCCAAACCGCTGCGCAGAAGTCAACCAAACTTCACCCAATAGTGTATTGTATCACAATCTAGTAGTTACATTTGAAAATTTTGTTCTAGGAAATTTTGTTTGAGCGCAATCATCAAACTTAATTAAAAAAGTCATTTAAGCCTTTTCACAGTGAGATCTATGCGATATGGCCGAGAAATGTAATTTTGATGTTAACTCCCAAACCGCTGCGCAGAAGTCAACCAAACTTCAACCATTAGTGTATTTTATCACAATCTAGTAGTTACATGTGGAAATTTGGTTCTAGGACATTTGATTTGAGCGCAATCCTCAAACTTAGGTCAAAAAAGCCATTTAAGCCTTTTCACAGTGAGATCTATGCGATATGGCCGAGAAATGTAATTTTGATGTTAACTCCCAAACCGCTGCGCAGAAGTCAACCAAACTTCACCCAATAGTGTATTGTATCACATTCTAGTAGTTACATTTGAAAATTTCGTTCTAGGACATTTGGTTTGAGCGCAATCCTCAAACTTAGGTCAAAAAAGCCATTTAAGCCTTTTCACAGTGAGATCTATGCGATATGGCCGAGAAATGTAATTTTGATGTTAACTCCCAAACCGCTGCGCAGAAGTCAACCAAACTTCACCCAATAGTGTATTGTATCACAATCTAGTAGTTACATTTGAAAATTTTGTTCTAGGACATTTTGTTTGAACGCAATCATCAAACTTAATTAAAAAAGTCATTTAAGCCTTTTCACAGTGAGATCTATGCGATATGGCCGAGAAATGTAATTTTGATGTTAACTCCCAAACCGCTGCGCAGAAGTCAACCAAACTTCACCCATTAGTGTATTTTATCACAATCTAGTAGTTACATGTGGAAATTTGGTTCTAGGACATTTGATTTGAGCGCAATCCTCAAACTTAGGTCAAAAAAGCCATTTAAGCCTTTTCACAGTGAGATCTATGCGATATGGCCGAGAAATGTAATTTTGATGTTAACTCCCAAACCGCTGCGCAGAAGTCAACCAAACTTCACCCAATAGTGTATTGTATCACAATCTAGTAGTTACATTAAAAATTTTGTTCTAGGACATTTTGTTTGAACGCAATCATCAAACTTAATTAAAAAAGTCATTTAAGCCTTTTCACAGTGAGATCTATGCGATATGGCCGAGAAATGTAATTTTGATGTTAACTCCCAAACCGCTGCGCAGAAGTCAACCAAACTTCACCCAATAGTGTATTGTATCACAATCTAGTAGTTACATTTGAAAATTTTGTTCTAGGAAATTTTGTTTGAGCGCAATCATCAAACTTAATTAAAAAAGTCATTTAAGCCTTTTCACAGTGAGATCTATGCGATATGGCCGAGAAATGTAATTTTGATGTTAACTCCCAAACCGCTGCGCAGAAGTCAACCAAACTTCACCCATTAGTGTATTTTATCACAATCTAGTAGTTACATGTGGAAATTTGGTTCTAGGACATTTGATTTGAGCGCAATCCTCAAACTTAGGTCAAAAAAGCCATTTAAGCCTTTTCACAGTGAGATCTATGCGATATGGCCGAGAAATGTAATTTTGATGTTCACTCCCAAACCGCTGCGCAGAAGTCAACCAAACTTCACCCAATAGTGTATTGTATCACAATCTAGTAGTTACATTTGAAAATTTTGTTCTAGGAAATTTTGTTTGAGCGCAATCATCAAACTTAATTAAAAAAGTCATTTAAGCCTTTTCACAGTGAGATCTATGCGATATGGCCGAGAAATGTAATTTTTAAGTTAACTCCCAAACCGCTGCGCAGAAGTCAACCAAACTTCACCCATTAGTGTATTTTATCACAATCTAGTAGTTACATGTGGAAATTTGGTTCTAGGACATTTGATTTGAGCGCAATCCTCAAACTTAGGTCAAAAAAGCCATTTAAGCCTTTTCACAGTGAGATCTATGCGATATGGCCGAGAAATGTAATTTTGATGTTAACTCCCAAACCGCTGCGCAGAAGTCAACCAAACTTCACCCAATAGTGTATTGTATCACATTCTAGTAGTTACATTTGAAAATTTCGTTCTAGGACATTTGGTTTGAGCGCAATCCTCAAACTTAGGTCAAAAAAGCCATTTAAGCCTTTTCACAGTGAGATCTATGCGATATGGCCGAGAAATGTAATTTTGATGTTAACTCCCAAACCGCTGCGCAGAAGTCAACCAAACTTCACCCAATAGTGTATTGTATCACAATCTAGTAGTTACATTTGAAAATTTTGTTCTAGGAAATTTTGTTTGAGCGCAATCATCAAACTTAATTAAAAAAGTCATTTAAGCCTTTTCACAGTGAGATCTATGCGATATGGCCGAGAAATGTAATTTTGATGTTAACTCCCAAACCGCTGCGCAAAAGTCAACCAAACTTCACCCATTAGTGTATTGTATCACAATCTAGTAGTTACATGTGGAAATTTGGTTCTAGGACATTTGATTTGAGCGCAATCCTCAAACTTAGGTCAAAAAAGCCATTTAAGCCTTTTCACAGTGAGATCTATGCGATATGGCCGAGAAATGTAATTTTGATGTTAACTCCCAAACCGCTGCGCAGAAATAAAACCAAACTTCACCCAATAGTGTATTGTATCACATTCTAGTAGTTACATTTTAAAATTTTGTTCTAGGACATTTGGTTTGAGCGCAATTATTAAACTTAGGTCAAAAAAGCCATTTAAGCCTTTTCACAGTGAGATCTATGCGATATGGCCGAGAAATGTAATTTTGATGTTAACTCCCAAACCGCTGCGCAGAAGTCAACCAAACTTCACCCAATAGTGTATTGTATCACAATCTAGTAGTTACATTTGAAAATTTTGTTCTAGGACATTTTGTTTGAATGCAATCATCAAACTTAATTAAAAAAGTCATTTAAGCCTTTTCACAGTGAGATCTATGCGATATGGCCGAGAAATGTAATTTTGATGTTAACTCCCAAACCGCTGCGCAGAAGTAAACCAAACTTCACCCAATAGTGTATTGTATCACATTCTAGTAGTTACATTTTAAAATTTCGTTCAAGGACATTTGGTTTGAGCGCAATTATTAAACTTAGGTCAAAAAAGCCATTTAAGCCTTTTCACAGTGAGATCTATGCGATATGGCCGAGAAATGTAATTTTGATGTTAACTCCCAAACCGCTGCGCAGAAGTAAACCAAACTTCACCCATTAGTGTATTGTATCACAATCTAGTAGTTACATGTGGAAATTTGGTTCTAGGACATTTGATTTCAGCGCAATCCTCAAACTTAGGTCAAAAAAGCCATTTAAGCCTTTTCACAGTGAGATCTATGCGATATGGCCGAGAAATGTAATTTTGATGTTAACTCCCAAACCGCTGCGCAGAAATAAAACCAAACTTCACCCAATAGTGTATTGTATCACATTCTAGTAGTTACATTTGAAAATTTTGTTCTAGGAAATTTTGTTTGAGCGCAATCATCAAACTTAATTAAAAAAGTCATTTAAGCCTTTTCACAGTGAGATCTATGCGATATGGCCGAGAAATGTAATTTTGATGTTAACTCCCAAACCGCTGCGCAGAAGTCAACCAAACTTCACCCATTAGTGTATTTTATCACAATCTAGTAGTTACATGTGGAAATTTGGTTCTAGGACATTTGATTTGAGCGCAATCCTCAAACTTAGGTCAAAAAAGCCATTTAAGCCTTTTCACAGTGAGATCTATGCGATATGGCCGAGAAATGTAATTTTGATGTTCACTCCCAAACCGCTGCGCAGAAGTCAACCAAACTTCACCCAATAGTGTATTGTATCACAATCTAGTAGTTACATTTGAAAATTTTGTTCTAGGAAATTTTGTTTGAGCGCAATCATCAAACTTAATTAAAAAAGTCATTTAAGCCTTTTCACAGTGAGATCTATGCGATATGGCCGAGAAATGTAATTTTTAAGTTAACTCCCAAACCGCTGCGCAGAAGTCAACCAAACTTCACCCATTAGTGTATTTTATCACAATCTAGTAGTTACATGTGGAAATTTGGTTCTAGGACATTTGATTTGAGCGCAATCCTCAAACTTAGGTCAAAAAAGCCATTTAAGCCTTTTCACAGTGAGATCTATGCGATATGGCCGAGAAATGTAATTTTGATGTTAACTCCCAAACCGCTGCGCAGAAGTCAACCAAACTTCACCCAATAGTGTATTGTATCACATTCTAGTAGTTACATTTGAAAATTTCGTTCTAGGACATTTGGTTTGAGCGCAATCCTCAAACTTAGGTCAAAAAAGCCATTTAAGCCTTTTCACAGTGAGATCTATGCGATATGGCCGAGAAATGTAATTTTGATGTTAACTCCCAAACCGCTGCGCAGAAGTCAACCAAACTTCACCCAATAGTGTATTGTATCACAATCTAGTAGTTACATTTGAAAATTTTGTTCTAGGACATTTTGTTTGAGCGCAATCCTCAAACTTAGGTCAAAAAAGCCATTTAAGCCTTTTCACAGTGAGATCTATGCGATATGGCCGAGAAATGTAATTTTGATGTTAACTCCCAAACCGCTGCGCAGAAGTCAACCAAACTTCACCCAATAGTGTATTGTATCACAATCTAGTAGTTACATTTTAAAATTTCGTTCAAGGACATTTGGTTTGAGCGCAATTATTAAACTTAGGTCAAAAAAGCCATTTAAGCCTTTTCACAGTGAGATCTATGCGATATGGCCGAGAAATGTAATTTTGATGTTAACTCCCAAACCGCTGCGCAGAAGTAAACCAAACTTCACCCATTAGTGTATTGTATCACAATCTAGTAGTTACATGTGGAAATTTGGTTCTAGGACATTTGATTTGAGCGCAATCCTCAAACTTAGGTCAAAAAAGCCATTTAAGCCTTTTCACAGTGAGATCTATGCGATATGGCCGAGAAATGTAATTTTGATGTTAACTCCCAAACCGCTGCGCAGAAGTCAACCAAACTTCACCCAATAGTGTATTGTATCACATTCTAGTAGTTACATTTTAAAATTTCGTTCAAGGACATTTGGTTTGAGCGCAATTATTAAACTTAGGTCAAAAGAGCCATTTAAGTCTTTTCCCAGTGAGATCTATGCGATATGGCCGAGAAATGTAATTTTGATGTTAACTCCCAAACCGCTGCGCAGAAGTAAACCAAACTTCACCCATTAGTGTATTGTATCACAATCTAGTAGTTACATGTGGAAATTTGGTTCTAGGACATTTGATTTGAGCGCAATCCTCAAACTTAGGTCAAAAAAGCCATTTAAGCCTTTTCACAGTGAGATCTATGCGATATGGCCGAGAAATGTAATTTTGATGTTAACTCCCAAACCGCTGCGCAGAAGTCAACCAAACTTCACCCAATAGTGTATTGTATCACATTCTAGTAGTTACATTTGAAAATTTCGTTCTAGGACATTTGGTTTGAGCGCAATTATTAAACTTAGGTCAAAAAAGCCATTTAAGCCTTTTCACAGTGAGATCTATGCGATATGGCCGAGAAATGTAATTTTGATGTTAACTCCCAAACCGCTGCGCAGAAGTCAACCAAACTTCACCCATTAGTGTATTGTATCACAATCTAGTAGTTACATGTGGAAATTTGGTTCTAGGACATTTGATTTTAGCGCAATCCTCAAACTTAGGTCAAAAAAGCCATTTAAGCCTTTTCACAGTGAGATCTATGCGATATGGCCGAGAAATGTAATTTTGATGTTAACTCCCAAACCGCTGCGCAGAAGTCAACCAAACTTCACCCAATAGTGTATTGTATCACAATCTAGTAGTTACATTTGAAAATTTTGTTCTAGGAAATTTTGTTTGAGCGCAATCATCAAACTTAATTAAAAAAGTCATTTAAGCCTTTTCACAGTGAGATCTATGCGATATGGCCGAGAAATGTAATTTTGATGTTAACTCCCATACCGCTGCGCAAAAGTCAACCAAACTTCACCCATTAGTGTATTGTATCACAATCTAGTAGTTACATGTGGAAATTTGATTCTAGGACATTTGATTTGAGCGCAATCCTCAAACTTAGGTCAAAAAAGCCATTTAAGCCTTTTCACAGTGAGATCTATGCGATATGGCCGAGAAATGTAATTTTGATGTTAACTCCCAAACCGCTGCGCAGAAGTCAACCAAACTTCACCCAATAGTGTATTGTATCACAATCTAGTAGTTACATTTGAAAATTTTGTTCTAGGAAATTTTGTTTGAGCGCAATCATCAAACTTAATTAAAAAAGTCATTTAAGCCTTTTCACAGTGAGATCTACGCGATATGGCCGAGAAATTTAATTTTGATGTTAACTCCCAATTCGCTGCGCAGAAGTCAACCAAACTTCACCCAATAGTGTATTGTATCACAATCTAGTAGTTACATGTGGAAATTTGGTTCTAGGACATTTGATTTGAGCGCAATCCTCAAACTTAGGTCAAAAAAGCCATTTAAGCCTTTTCACAGTGAGATCTATGCGATATGGCCGAGAAATGTAATTTTGATGTTAACTCCCAAACCGCTGCGCAGAAGTCAACCAAACTTCACCCAATAGTGTATTGTATCACAATCTAGTAGTTACATGTGGAAATTTGGTTCTAGGACATTTGATTTGAGCGCAATCATCAAACTTAATTAAAAAAGTCATTTAAGCCTTTTCACAGTGAGATCTACGCGATATGGCCGAGAAATTTAATTTTGATGTTAACTCCCAATTCGCTGCGCAGAAGTCAACCAAACTTCACCCAATAGTGTATTGTATCACAATCTAGTAGTTACATGTGGAAATTTGGTTCTAGGACATTTGATTTGAGCGCAATCCTCAAACTTAGGTCAAAAAAGCCATTTAAGCCTTTTCACAGTGAGATCTATGCGATATGGCCGAGAAATGTAATTTTGATGTTAACTCCCAAACCGCTGCGCAGAAGTCAACCAAACTTCACCCAATAGTGTATTGTATCACAATCTAGTAGTTACATTTGAAAATTTTGTTCTAGGACATTTTGTTTGAGCGCAATCCTCAAACTTAGGTCAAAAAAGCCATTTAAGCCTTTTCACAGTGAGATCTATGCGATATGGCCGAGAAATGTAATTTTGATGTTAACTCCCAAACCGCTGCGCAGAAGTCAACCAAACTTCACCCAATAGTGTATTGTATCACAATCTAGTAGTTACATTTTAAAATTTCGTTCAAGGACATTTGGTTTGAGCGCAATTATTAAACTTAGGTCAAAAAAGCCATTTAAGCCTTTTCACAGTGAGATCTATGCGATATGGCCGAGAAATGTAATTTTGATGTTAACTCCCAAACCGCTGCGCAGAAGTAAACCAAACTTCACCCATTAGTGTATTGTATCACAATCTAGTAGTTACATGTGGAAATTTGGTTCTAGGACATTTGATTTGAGCGCAATCCTCAAACTTAGGTCAAAAAAGCCATTTAAGCCTTTTCACAGTGAGATCTATGCGATATGGCCGAGAAATGTAATTTTGATGTTAACTCCCAAACCGCTGCGCAGAAGTCAACCAAACTTCACCCAATAGTGTATTGTATCACATTCTAGTAGTTACATTTTAAAATTTCGTTCAAGGACATTTGGTTTGAGCGCAATTATTAAACTTAGGTCAAAAAAGCCATTTAAGCCTTTTCACAGTGAGATCTATGCGATATGGCCGAGAAATGTAATTTTGATAACTCCCAAACCGCTGCGCAGCAGTAAACCAAACTTCACCACTTAGTGTATTGTATCACAATCTAGTAGTTACATGTGGAAATTTGGTTCTAGGACATTTGATTTGAGCGCAATCCTCAAACTTAGGTCAAAAAAGCCATTTAAGCCTTTTCACAGTGAGATCTATGCGATATGGCCGAGAAATGTAATTTTTAAGTTAACTCCCAAACCGCTGCGCAGAAGTCAACCAAACTTCACCCATTAGTGTATTTTATCACAATCTAGTAGTTACATGTGGAAATTTGGTTCTAGGACATTTGATTTGAGCGCAATCCTCAAACTTAGGTCAAAAAAGCCATTTAAGCCTTTTCACAGTGAGATCTATGCGATATGGCCGAGAAATGTAATTTTGATGTTAACTCCCAAACCGCTGCGCAGAAGTCAACCAAACTTCACCCAATAGTGTATTGTATCACATTCTAGTAGTTACATTTGAAAATTTCGTTCTAGGACATTTGGTTTGAGCGCAATCCTCAAACTTAGGTCAAAAAAGCCATTTAAGCCTTTTCACAGTGAGATCTATGCGATATGGCCGAGAAATGTAATTTTGATGTTAACTCCCAAACCGCTGCGCAGAAGTCAACCAAACTTCACCCAATAGTGTATTGTATCACAATCTAGTAGTTACATTTGAAAATTTTGTTCTAGGACATTTTGTTTGAGCGCAATCCTCAAACTTAGGTCAAAAAAGCCATTTAAGCCTTTTCACAGTGAGATCTATGCGATATGGCCGAGAAATGTAATTTTGATGTTAACTCCCAAACCGCTGCGCAGAAGTCAACCAAACTTCACCCAATAGTGTATTGTATCACAATCTAGTAGTTACATTTTAAAATTTCGTTCAAGGACATTTGGTTTGAGCGCAATTATTAAACTTAGGTCAAAAAAGCCATTTAAGCCTTTTCACAGTGAGATCTATGCGATATGGCCGAGAAATGTAATTTTGATGTTAACTCCCAAACCGCTGCGCAGAAGTAAACCAAACTTCACCCATTAGTGTATTGTATCACAATCTAGTAGTTACATGTGGAAATTTGGTTCTAGGACATTTGATTTGAGCGCAATCCTCAAACTTAGGTCAAAAAAGCCATTTAAGCCTT
Organism: Corythoichthys intestinalis; assembly: GCF_030265065.1. NCBI lineage: Eukaryota > Metazoa > Chordata > Actinopteri > Syngnathiformes > Syngnathidae > Corythoichthys > Corythoichthys intestinalis. The sequence continues at coordinate 62,824,307 of NC_080399.1, read as the reverse complement.
TTCACAGTGAGATCTATGCGATATGGCCGAGAAATGTAATTTTGATGTTAACTCCCAAACCGCTGCGCAGAAGTCAACCAAACTTCACCCAATAGTGTATTGTATCACATTCTAGTAGTTACATTTTAAAATTTCGTTCAAGGACATTTGGTTTGAGCGCAATTATTAAACTTAGGTCAAAAAAGCCATTTAAGTCTTTTCACAGTGAGATCTATGCGATATGGCCGAGAAATGTAATTTTGATGTTAACTCCCAAACCGCTGCGCAGAAGTAAACCAAACTTCACCCATTAGTGTATTGTATCACAATCTAGTAGTTACATGTGGAAATTTGGTTCTAGGACATTTGATTTGAGCGCAATCCTCAAACTTAGGTCAAAAAAGCCATTTAAGCCTTTTCACAGTGAGATCTATGCGATATGGCCGAGAAATGTAATTTTGATGTTAACTCCCAAACCGCTGCGCAGAAGTCAACCAAACTTCACCCAATAGTGTATTGTATCACATTCTAGTAGTTACATTTGAAAATTTCGTTCTAGGACATTTGGTTTGAGCGCAATTATTAAACTTAGGTCAAAAAAGCCATTTAAGCCTTTTCACAGTGAGATCTATGCGATATGGCCGAGAAATGTAATTTTGATGTTAACTCCCAAACCGCTGCGCAGAAGTAAACCAAACTTCACCCATTAGTGTATTGTATCACAATCTAGTAGTTACATGTGGAAATTTGGTTCTAGGACATTTGATTTTAGCGCAATCCTCAAACTTAGGTCAAAAAAGCCATTTAAGCCTTTTCACAGTGAGATCTATGCGATATGGCCGAGAAATGTAATTTTGATGTTAACTCCCAAACCGCTGCGCAGAAGTCAACCAAACTTCACCCAATAGTGTATTGTATCACAATCTAGTAGTTACATTTGAAAATTTTGTTCTAGGAAATTTTGTTTGAGCGCAATCATCAAACTTAATTAAAAAAGTCATTTAAGCCTTTTCACAGTGAGATCTATGCGATATGGCCGAGAAATGTAATTTTGATGTTAACTCCCAAACCGCTGCGCAAAAGTCAACCAAACTTCACCCATTAGTGTATTGTATCACAATCTAGTAGTTACATGTGGAAATTTGATTCTAGGACATTTGATTTGAGCGCAATCCTCAAACTTAGGTCAAAAAAGCCATTTAAGCCTTTTCACAGTGAGATCTATGCGATATGGCCGAGAAATGTAATTTTGATGTTAACTCCCAAACCGCTGCGCAGAAGTCAACCAAACTTCACCCAATAGTGTATTGTATCACAATCTAGTTACATTTGAAAATTTTGTTCTAGGAAATTTTGTTTGAGCGCAATCATCAAACTTAATTAAAAAAGTCATTTAAGCCTTTTCACAGTGAGATCTACGCGATATGGCCGAGAAATTTAATTTTGATGTTAACTCCCAATTCGCTGCGCAGAAGTCAACCAAACTTCACCCAATAGTGTATTGTATCACAATCTAGTAGTTACATGTGGAAATTTGGTTCTAGGACATTTGATTTGAGCGCAATCCTCAAACTTAGGTCAAAAAAGCCATTTAAGCCTTTTCACAGTGAGATCTATGCGATATGGCCGAGAAATGTAATTTTGATGTTAACTCCCAAACCGCTGCGCAGAAGTCAACCAAACTTCACCCAATAGTGTATTGTATCACAATCTAGTAGTTACATTTGAAAATTTTGTTCTAGGACATTTTGTTTGAGCGCAATCCTCAAACTTAGGTCAAAAAAGCCATTTAAGCCTTTTCACAGTGAGATCTATGCGATATGGCCGAGAAATGTAATTTTGATGTTAACTCCCAAACCGCTGCGCAGAAGTCAACCAAACTTCACCCAATAGTGTATTGTATCACAATCTAGTAGTTACATGTGGAAATTTGGTTCTAGGACATTTGATTTGAGCGCAATCATCAAACTTAATTAAAAAAGTCATTTAAGCCTTTTCACAGTGAGATCTACGCGATATGGCCGAGAAATTTAATTTTGATGTTAACTCCCAATTCGCTGCGCAGAAGTCAACCAAACTTCACCCAATAGTGTATTGTATCACAATCTAGTAGTTACATGTGGAAATTTGGTTCTAGGACATTTGATTTGAGCGCAATCCTCAAACTTAGGTCAAAAAAGCCATTTAAGCCTTTTCACAGTGAGATCTATGCGATATGGCCGAGAAATGTAATTTTGATGTTAACTCCCAAACCGCTGCGCAGAAGTCAACCAAACTTCACCCAATAGTGTATTGTATCACAATCTAGTAGTTACATTTGAAAATTTTGTTCTAGGACATTTTGTTTGAGCGCAATCCTCAAACTTAGGTCAAAAAAGCCATTTAAGCCTTTTCACAGTGAGATCTATGCGATATGGCCGAGAAATGTAATTTTGATGTTAACTCCCAAACCGCTGCGCAGAAGTCAACCAAACTTCACCCAATAGTGTATTGTATCACAATCTAGTAGTTACATTTTAAAATTTCGTTCAAGGACATTTGGTTTGAGCGCAATTATTAAACTTAGGTCAAAAAAGCCATTTAAGCCTTTTCACAGTGAGATCTATGCGATATGGCCGAGAAATGTAATTTTGATGTTAACTCCCAAACCGCTGCGCAGAAGTAAACCAAACTTCACCCATTAGTGTATTGTATCACAATCTAGTAGTTACATGTGGAAATTTGGTTCTAGGACATTTGATTTGAGCGCAATCCTCAAACTTAGGTCAAAAAAGCCATTTAAGCCTTTTCACAGTGAGATCTATGCGATATGGCCGAGAAATGTAATTTTGATGTTAACTCCCAAACCGCTGCGCAGAAGTCAACCAAACTTCACCCAATAGTGTATTGTATCACATTCTAGTAGTTACATTTTAAAATTTCGTTCAAGGACATTTGGTTTGAGCGCAATTATTAAACTTAGGTCAAAAAAGCCATTTAAGCCTTTTCACAGTGAGATCTATGCGATATGGCCGAGAAATGTAATTTTGATAACTCCCAAACCGCTGCGCAGCAGTAAACCAAACTTCACCACTTAGTGTATTGTATCACAATCTAGTAGTTACATGTGGAAATTTGGTTCTAGGACATTTGATTTGAGCGCAATCCTCAAACTTAGGTCAAAAAAGCCATTTAAGCCTTTTCACAGTGAGATCTATGCGATATGGCCGAGAAATGTAATTTTGATGTTAACTCCCAAACCGCTGCGCAGAAGTCAACCAAACTTCACCCAATAGTGTATTGTATCACATTCTAGTAGTTACATTTGAAAATTTCGTTCTAGGACATTTGGTTTGAGCGCAATTATTAAACTTAGGTCAAAAAAGCCATTTAAGCCTTTTCACAGTGAGATCTATGCGATATGGCCGAGAAATGTAATTTTGATGTTAACTCCCAAACCGCTGCGCAGAAGTAAACCAAACTTCACCCATTAGTGTATTGTATCACAATCTAGTAGTTACATGTGGAAATTTGGTTCTAGGACATTTGATTTTAGCGCAATCCTCAAACTTAGGTCAAAAAAGCCATTTAAGCCTTTTCACAGTGAGATCTATGCGATATGGCCGAGAAATGTAATTTTGATGTTAACTCCCAAACCGCTGCGCAGAAGTCAACCAAACTTCACCCAATAGTGTATTGTATCACAATCTAGTAGTTACATTTGAAAATTTTGTTCTAGGAAATTTTGTTTGAGCGCAATCATCAAACTTAATTAAAAAAGTCATTTAAGCCTTTTCACAGTGAGATCTATGCGATATGGCCGAGAAATGTAATTTTGATGTTAACTCCCAAACCGCTAAGCAAAAGTCAACCAAACTTCACCCATTAGTGTATTGTATCACAATCTAGTAGTTACATGTGGAAATTTGGTTCTAGGACATTTGATTTGAGCGCAATCCTCAAACTTAGGTCAAAAAAGCCATTTAAGCCTTTTCACAGTGAGATCTATGCGATATGGCCGAGAAATGTAATTTTGATGTTAACTCCCAAACCGCTGCGCAGAAGTCAACCAAACTTCACCCAATAGTGTATTGTATCACAATCTAGTAGTTACATTTGAAAATTTTGTTCTAGGAAATTTTGTTTGAGCGCAATCATCAAACTTAATTAAAAAAGTCATTTAAGCCTTTTCACAGTGAGATCTATGCGATATGGCCGAGAAATGTAATTTTGATGTTAACTCCCAAACCGCTGCGCAGAAGTCAACCAAACTTCACCCATTAGTGTATTGTATCACAATCTAGTAGTTACATGTGGAAATTTGGTTCTAGGACATTTGATTTGAGCGCAATCCTCAAACTTAGGTCAAAAAAGCCATTTAAGCCTTTTCACAGTGAGATCTATGCGATATGGCCGAGAAATGTAATTTTGATGTTCACTCCCAAACCGCTGCGCAGAAGTCAACCAAACTTCACCCATTAGTGTATTGTATCACAATCTAGTAGTTACATGTGGAAATTTGGTTATAGGACATTTGATTTGAGCGCAATCCTCAAACTTAGGTCAAAAAAGCCATTTAAGCCTTTTCACAGTGAGATCTATGCGATATGGCCGAGAAATGTAATTTTGATGTTAACTCCCAAACCGCTGCGCAGAAGTCAACCAAACTTCACCCAATAGTGTATTGTATCACATTCTAGTAGTTACATTTGAAAATTTCGTTCTAGGACATTTGGTTTGAGCGCAATTATTAAACTTAGGTCAAAAAAGCCATTTAAGCCTTTTCACAGTGAGATCTATGCGATATGGCCGAGAAATGTAATTTTGATGTTAACTCCCAAACCGCTGCGCAGAAGTCAACCAAACTTCACCCATTAGTGTATTGTATCACAATCTAGTAGTTACATGTGGAAATTTGGTTCTAGGACATTTGATTTGAGCGCAATCCTCAAACTTAGGTCAAAAAAGCCATTTAAGCCTTTTCACAGTGAGATCTATGCGATATGGCCGAGAAATGTAATTTTGATGTTCACTCCCAAACCGCTGCGCAGAAGTCAACCAAACTTCACCCATTAGTGTATTGTATCACAATCTAGTAGTTACATGTGGAAATTTGGTTATAGGACATTTGATTTGAGCGCAATCCTCAAACTTAGGTCAAAAAAGCCATTTAAGCCTTTTCACAGTGAGATCTATGCGATATGGCCGAGAAATGTAATTTTGATGTTAACTCCCAAACCGCTGCGCAGAAGTCAACCAAACTTCACCCAATAGTGTATTGTATCACATTCTAGTAGTTACATTTGAAAATTTCGTTCTAGGACATTTGGTTTGAGCGCAATTATTAAACTTAGGTCAAACAAGCCATTTAAGCCTTTTCACAGTGAGATCTATGCGATATGGCCGAGAAATGTAATTTTGATATTAACTCCCAAACCGCTGCGCAGAAGTAAACCAAACTTCACCCATTAGTGTATTGTATCACAATCTAGTAGTTACATGTGGAAATTTGGTTCTAGGACATTTGATTTTAGCGCAATCCTCAAACTTAGGTCAAAAAAGCCATTTAAGCCTTTTCACAGTGAGATCTATGCGATATGGCCGAGAAATGTAATTTTGATGTTAACTCCCAAACCGCTGCGCAGAAGTCAACCAAACTTCACCCAATAGTGTATTGTATCACAATCTAGTAGTTACATTTGAAAATTTTGTTCTAGGAAATTTTGTTTGAGCGCAATCATCAAACTTAATTAAAAAAGTCATTTAAGCCTTTTCACAGTGAGATCTATGCGATATGGCCGAGAAATGTAATTTTGATGTTAACTCCCAAACCGCTGCGCAAAAGTCAACCAAACTTCACCCATTAGTGTATTGTATCACAATCTAGTAGTTACATGTGGAAATTTGATTCTAGGACATTTGATTTGAGCGCAATCCTCAAACTTAGGTCAAAAAAGCCATTTAAGCCTTTTCACAGTGAGATCTATGCGATATGGCCGAGAAATGTAATTTTGATGTTAACTCCCAAACCGCTGCGCAGAAGTCAACCAAACTTCACCCAATAGTGTATTGTATCACAATCTAGTAGTTACATTTGAAAATTTTGTTCTAGGAAATTTTGTTTGAGCGCAATCATCAAACTTAATTAAAAAAGTCATTTAAGCCTTTTCACAGTGAGATCTACGCGATATGGCCGAGAAATTTAATTTTGATGTTAACTCCCAATTCGCTGCGCAGAAGTCAACCAAACCACCCAATAGTGTATTGTATCACAATCTAGTAGTTACATGTGGAAATTTGGTTCTAGGACATTTGATTTGAGCGCAATCCTCAAACTTAGGTCAAAAAAGCCATTTAAGCCTTTTCACAGTGAGATCTATGCGATATGGCCGAGAAATGTAATTTTGATGTTAACTCCCAAACCGCTGCGCAGAAGTCAACCAAACTTCACCCAATAGTGTATTGTATCACAATCTAGTAGTTACATGTGGAAATTTGGTTCTAGGACATTTGATTTGAGCGCAATCATCAAACTTAATTAAAAAAGTCATTTAAGCCTTTTCACAGTGAGATCTACGCGATATGGCCGAGAAATTTAATTTTGATGTTAACTCCCAATTCGCTGCGCAGAAGTCAACCAAACTTCACCCAATAGTGTATTGTATCACAATCTAGTAGTTACATGTGGAAATTTGGTTCTAGGACATTTGATTTGAGCGCAATCCTCAAACTTAGGTCAAAAAAGCCATTTAAGCCTTTTCACAGTGAGATCTATGCGATATGGCCGAGAAATGTAATTTTGATGTTAACTCCCAAACCGCTGCGCAGAAGTCAACCAAACTTCACCCAATAGTGTATTGTATCACAATCTAGTAGTTACATTTGAAAATTTTGTTCTAGGACATTTTGTTTGAGCGCAATCCTCAAACTTAGGTCAAAAAAGCCATTTAAGCCTTTTCACAGTGAGATCTATGCGATATGGCCGAGAAATGTAATTTTGATGTTAACTCCCAAACCGCTGCGCAGAAGTCAACCAAACTTCACCCAATAGTGTATTGTATCACAATCTAGTAGTTACATTTTAAAATTTCGTTCAAGGACATTTGGTTTGAGCGCAATTATTAAACTTAGGTCAAAAAAGCCATTTAAGCCTTTTCACAGTGAGATCTATGCGATATGGCCGAGAAATGTAATTTTGATGTTAACTCCCAAACCGCTGCGCAGAAGTAAACCAAACTTCACCCATTAGTGTATTGTATCACAATCTAGTAGTTACATGTGGAAATTTGGTTCTAGGACATTTGATTTGAGCGCAATCCTCAAACTTAGGTCAAAAAAGCCATTTAAGCCTTTTCACAGTGAGATCTATGCGATATGGCCGAGAAATGTAATTTTGATGTTCACTCCCAAACCGCTGCGCAGAAGTCAACCAAACTTCACCCATTAGTGTATTGTATCACAATCTAGTAGTTACATGTGGAAATTTGGTTATAGGACATTTGATTTGAGCGCAATCCTCAAACTTAGGTCAAAAAAGCCATTTAAGCCTTTTCACAGTGAGATCTATGCGATATGGCCGAGAAATGTAATTTTGATGTTAACTCCCAAACCGCTGCGCAGAAGTCAACCAAACTTCACCCAATAGTGTATTGTATCACATTCTAGTAGTTACATTTGAAAATTTCGTTCTAGGACATTTGGTTTGAGCGCAATTATTAAACTTAGGTCAAAAAAGCCATTTAAGCCTTTTCACAGTGAGATCTATGCGATATGGCCGAGAAATGTAATTTTGATGTTAACTCCCAAACCGCTGCGCAGAAGTCAACCAAACTTCACCCATTAGTGTATTGTATCACAATCTAGTAGTTACATGTGGAAATTTGGTTCTAGGACATTTGATTTGAGCGCAATCCTCAAACTTAGGTCAAAAAAGCCATTTAAGCCTTTTCACAGTGAGATCTATGCGATATGGCCGAGAAATGTAATTTTGATGTTCACTCCCAAACCGCTGCGCAGAAGTCAACCAAACTTCACCCATTAGTGTATTGTATCACAATCTAGTAGTTACATGTGGAAATTTGGTTATAGGACATTTGATTTGAGCGCAATCCTCAAACTTAGGTCAAAAAAGCCATTTAAGCCTTTTCACAGTGAGATCTATGCGATATGGCCGAGAAATGTAATTTTGATGTTAACTCCCAAACCGCTGCGCAGAAGTCAACCAAACTTCACCCAATAGTGTATTGTATCACATTCTAGTAGTTACATTTGAAAATTTCGTTCTAGGACATTTGGTTTGAGCGCAATTATTAAACTTAGGTCAAAAAAGCCATTTAAGCCTTTTCACAGTGAGATCTATGCGATATGGCCGAGAAATGTAATTTTGATGTTAACTCCCAAACCGCTGCGCAGAAGTAAACCAAACTTCACCCATTAGTGTATTGTATCACAATCTAGTAGTTACATGTGGAAATTTGGTTCTAGGACATTTGATTTTAGCGCAATCCTCAAACTTAGGTCAAATAAGCCATTTAAGCCTTTTCACAGTGAGATCTATGCGATATGGCCGAGAAATGTAATTTTGATGTTAACTCCCAAACCGCTGCGCAGAAGTCAACCAAACTTCACCCAATAGTGTATTGTATCACAATCTAGTAGTTACATTTGAAAATTTTGTTCTAGGAAATTTTGTTTGAGCGCAATCATCAAACTTAATTAAAAAAGTCATTTAAGCCTTTTCACAGTGAGATCTATGCGATATGGCCGAGAAATGTAATTTTGATGTTAACTCCCAAACCGCTGCGCAAAAGTCAACCAAACTTCACCCATTAGTGTATTGTATCACAATCTAGTAGTTACATGTAGAAATTTGGTTCTAGGACATTTGATTTGAGCGCAATCCTCAAACTTAGGTCAAAAAAGCCATTTAAGCCTTTTCACAGTGAGATCTATGCGATATGGCCGAGAAATGTAATTTTGATGTTAACTCCCAAACCGCTGCGCAGAAGTCAACCAAACTTCACCCAATAGTGTATTGTATCACAATCTAGTAGTTACATTTGAAAATTTTGTTCTAGGAAATTTTGTTTGAGCGCAATCATCAAACTTAATTAAAAAAGTCATTTAAGCCTTTTCACAGTGAGATCTATGCGATATGGCCGAGAAATGTAATTTTGATGTTAACTCCCAAACCGCTGCGCAGAAGTCAACCAAACTTCACCCATTAGTGTATTTTATCACAATCTAGTAGTTACATGTGGAAATTTGGTTCTAGGACATTTGATTTGAGCGCAATCCTCAAACTTAGGTCAAAAAAGCCATTTAAGCCTTTTCACAGTGAGATCTATGCGATATGGCCGAGAAATGTAATTTTGATGTTCACTCCCAAACCGCTGCGCAGAAGTCAACCAAACTTCACCCATTAGTGTATTGTATCACAATCTAGTAGTTACATGTGGAAATTTGGTTATAGGACATTTGATTTGAGCGCAATCCTCAAACTTAGGTCAAAAAAGCCATTTAAGCCTTTTCACAGTGAGATCTATGCGATATGGCCGAGAAATGTAATTTTGATGTTAACTCCCAAACCGCTGCGCAGAAGTCAACCAAACTTCACCCAATAGTGTATTGTATCACAATCTAGTAGTTACATTTGAAAATTTTGTTCTAGGACATTTTGTTTGAACGCAATCATCAAACTTAATTAAAAAAGTCATTTAAGCCTTTTCACAGTGAGATCTATGCGATATGGCCGAGAAATGTAATTTTGATGTTAACTCCCAAACCGCTGCGCAGAAGTCAACCAAACTTCACCCAATAGTGTATTGTATCACAATCTAGTAGTTACATTTGAAAATTTTGTTCTAGGAAATTTTGTTTGAGCGCAATCCTCAGACTTAATTAAAAAAGTCATTTAAGCCTTTTCACAGTGAGATCTATGCGATATGGCCGAGAAATGTAATTTTGATGTTAACTCCCAAACCGCTGCGCAGAAGTCAACCAAACTTCACCCATTAGTGTATTTTATCACAATCTAGTAGTTACATGTGGAAATTTGGTTCTAGGACATTTGATTTGAGCGCAATCCTCAAACTTAGGTCAAAAAAGCCATTTAAGCCTTTTCACAGTGAGATCTATGCGATATGGCCGAGAAATGTAATTTTGATGTTAACTCCCAAACCGCTGCGCAGAAGTCAACCAAACTTCACCCAATAGTGTATTGTATGACAATCTAGTAGTTACATTTAAAAATTTTGTTCTAGGACATTTTGTTTGAACGCAATCATCAAACTTAATTAAAAAAGTCATTTAAGCCTTTTCACAGTGAGATCTATGCGATATGGCCGAGAAATGTAATTTTGATGTTAACTCCCAAACCGCTGCGCAGAAGTCAACCAAACTTCACCCATTAGTGTATTATATCACAATCTAGTAGTTACATGTGGAAATTTGGTTCTAGGACATTTGATTTGAGCGCAATCCTCAAACTTAGGTCAAAAAAGCCATTTAAGCCTTTTCACAGTGAGATCTATGCGATATGGCCGAGAAATGTAATTTTGATGTTAACTCCCAAACCGCTGCGCAGAAGTCAACCAAACTTCACCCAATAGTGTATTGTATCACATTCTAGTAGTTACATTTGAAAATTTTGTTCTAGGACATTTGGTTTGAGCGCAATCCTCAAACTTAGGTCAAAAAAGCCATTTAAGCCTTTTCACAGTGAGATCTATGCGATATGGCCGAGAAATGTAATTTTGATGTTAACTCCCAAACCGCTGCGCAGAAGTCAACCAAACTTCACCCATTAGTGTATTTTATCACAATCTAGTAGTTACATGTGGAAATTTGGTTCTAGGACATTTGATTTGAGCGCAATCCTCAAACTTAGGTCAAAAAAGCCATTTAAGCCTTTTCACAGTGAGATCTATGCGATATGGCCGAGAAATGTAATTTTGATGTTAACTCCCAAACCGCTGCGCAGAAGTCAACCAAACTTCACCCAATAGTGTATTGTATCACATTCTAGTAGTTACATTTGAAAATTTCGTTCTAGGACATTTGGTTTGAGCGCAATCCTCAAACTTAGGTCAAAAAAGCCATTTAAGCCTTTTCACAGTGAGATCTATGCGATATGGCCGAGAAATGTAATTTTGATGTTAACTCCCAAACCGCTGCGCAGAAGTCAACCAAACTTCACCCATTAGTGTATTTTATCACAATCTAGTAGTTACATGTGGAAATTTGGTTCTAGGACATTTGATTTGAGCGCAATCCTCAAACTTAGGTCAAAAAAGCCATTTAAGCCTTTTCACAGTGAGATCTATGCGATATGGCCGAGAAATGTAATTTTGATGTTAACTCCCAAACCGCTGCGCAGAAGTCAACCAAACTTCACCCAATAGTGTATTGTATCACAATCTAGTAGTTACATTTAAAAATTTTGTTCTAGGACATTTTGTTTGAACGCAATCATCAAACTTAATTAAAAAAGTCATTTAAGCCTTTTCACAGTGAGATCTATGCGATATGGCCGAGAAATGTAATTTTGATGTTAACTCCCAAACCGCTGCGCAGAAGTCAACCAAACTTCACCCAATAGTGTATTGTATCACAATCTAGTAGTTACTTTTGAAAATTTTGTTCTAGGAAATTTTGTTTGAGCGCAATCATCAAACTTAATTAAAAAAGTCATTTAAGCCTTTTCACAGTGAGATCTATGCGATATGGCCGAGAAATGTAATTTTGATGTTAACTCCCAAACCGCTGCGCAGAAGTCAACCAAACTTCACCCATTAGTGTATTTTATCACAATCTAGTAGTTACATGTGGAAATTTGGTTCTAGGACATTTGATTTGAGCGCAATCCTCAAACTTAGGTCAAAAAAGCCATTTAAGCCTTTTCACAGTGAGATCTATGCGATATGGCCGAGAAATGTAATTTTGATGTTCACTCCCAAACCGCTGCGCAGAAGTCAACCAAACTTCACCCAATAGTGTATTGTATCACAATCTAGTAGTTACATTTGAAAATTTTGTTCTAGGAAATTTTGTTTGAGCGCAATCATCAAACTTAATTAAAAAAGTCATTTAAGCCTTTTCACAGTGAGATCTATGCGATATGGCCGAGAAATGTAATTTTTAAGTTAACTCCCAAACCGCTGCGCAGAAGTCAACCAAACTTCACCCATTAGTGTATTTTATCACAATCTAGTAGTTACATGTGGAAATTTGGTTCTAGGACATTTGATTTGAGCGCAATCCTCAAACTTAGGTCAAAAAAGCCATTTAAGCCTTTTCACAGTGAGATCTATGCGATATGGCCGAGAAATGTAATTTTGATGTTAACTCCCAAACCGCTGCGCAGAAGTCAACCAAACTTCACCCAATAGTGTATTGTATCACATTCTAGTAGTTACATTTGAAAATTTCGTTCTAGGACATTTGGTTTGAGCGCAATCCTCAAACTTAGGTCAAAAAAGCCATTTAAGCCTTTTCACAGTGAGATCTATGCGATATGGCCGAGAAATGTAATTTTGATGTTAACTCCCAAACCGCTGCGCAGAAGTCAACCAAACTTCACCCAATAGTGTATTGTATCACAATCTAGTAGTTACATTTGAAAATTTTGTTCTAGGACATTTTGTTTGAGCGCAATCCTCAAACTTAGGTCAAAAAAGCCATTTAAGCCTTTTCACAGTGAGATCTATGTGATATGGCCGAGAAATGTAATTTTGATGTTAACTCCCAAACCGCTGCGCAGAAGTCAACCAAACTTCACCCAATAGTGTATTGTATCACAATCTAGTAGTTACATTTTAAAATTTCGTTCAAGGACATTTGGTTTGAGCGCAATTATTAAACTTAGGTCAAAAAAGCCATTTAAGCCTTTTCACAGTGAGATCTATGCGATATGGCCGAGAAATGTAATTTTGATGTTAACTCCCAAACCGCTGCGCAGAAGTAAACCAAACTTCACCCATTAGTGTATTGTATCACAATCTAGTAGTTACATGTGGAAATTTGGTTCTAGGACATTTGATTTGAGCGCAATCCTCAAACTTAGGTCAAAAAAGCCATTTAAGCCTTTTCACAGTGAGATCTATGCGATATGGCCGAGAAATGTAATTTTGATGTTAACTCCCAAACCGCTGCGCAGAAGTCAACCAAACTTCACCCAATAGTGTATTGTATCACATTCTAGTAGTTACATTTTAAAATTTCGTTCAAGGACATTTGGTTTGAGCGCAATTATTAAACTTAGGTCAAAAAAGCCATTTAAGTCTTTTCACAGTGAGGTCTATGCGATATGGCCGAGAAATGTAATTTTGATGTTAACTCCCAAACCGCTGCGCAGAAGTAAACCAAACTTCACCCATTAGTGTATTGTATCACAATCTAGTAGTTACATGTGGAAATTTGGTTCTAGGACATTTGATTTGAGCGCAATCCTCAAACTTAGGTCAAAAAAGCCATTTAAGCCTTTTCACAGTGAGATCTATGCGATATGGCCGAGAAATGTAATTTTGATGTTAACTCCCAAACCGCTGCGCAGAAGTCAACCAAACTTCACCCAATAGTGTATTGTATCACAATCTAGTAGTTACATTTGAAAATTTTGTTCTAGGAAATTTTGTTTGAGCGCAATCATCAAACTTAATTAAAAAAGTCATTTAAGCCTTTTCACAGTGAGATCTATGCGATATGGCCGAGAAATGTAATTTTGATGTTAACTCCCAAACCGCTGCGCAAAAGTCAACCAAACTTCACCCATTAGTGTATTGTATCACAATCTAGTAGTTACATGTGGAAATTTGATTCTAGGACATTTGATTTGAGCGCAATCCTCAAACTTAGGTCAAAAAAGCCATTTAAGCCTTTTCACAGTGAGATCTATGCGATATGGCCGAGAAATGTAATTTTGATGTTAACTCCCAAACCGCTGCGCAGAAGTCAACCAAACTTCACCCAATAGTGTATTGTATCACAATCTAGTAGTTACATTTGAAAATTTTGTTCTAGGAAATTTTGTTTGAGCGCAATCATCAAACTTAATTAAAAAAGTCATTTAAGCCTTTTCACAGTGAGATCTACGCGATATGGCCGAGAAATTTAATTTTGATGTTAACTCCCAATTCGCTGCGCAGAAGTCAACCAAACTTCACCCAATAGTGTATTGTATCACAATCTAGTAGTTACATGTGGAAATTTGGTTCTAGGACATTTGATTTGAGCGCAATCCTCAAACTTAGGTCAAAAAAGCCATTTAAGCCTTTTCACAGTGAGATCTATGCGATATGGCCGAGAAATGTAATTTTGATGTTAACTCCCAAACCGCTGCGCAGAAGTCAACCAAACTTCACCCAATAGTGTATTGTATCACAATCTAGTAGTTACATGTGGAAATTTGGTTCTAGGACATTTGATTTGAGCGCAATCATCAAACTTAATTAAAAAAGTCATTTAAGCCTTTTCACAGTGAGATCTACGCGATATGGCCGAGAAATTTAATTTTGATGTTAACTCCCAATTCGCTGCGCAGAAGTCAACCAAACTTCACCCAATAGTGTATTGTATCACAATCTAGTAGTTACATGTGGAAATTTGGTTCTAGGACATTTGATTTGAGCGCAATCCTCAAACTTAGGTCAAAAAAGCCATTTAAGCCTTTTCACAGTGAGATCTATGCGATATGGCCGAGAAATGTAATTTTGATGTTAACTCCCAAACCGCTGCGCAGAAGTCAACCAAACTTCACCCAATAGTGTATTGTATCACATTCTAGTAGTTACATTTTAAAATTTCGTTCAAGGACATTTGGTTTGAGCGCAATTATTAAACTTAGGTCAAAAAAGCCATTTAAGCCTTTTCACAGTGAGATCTATGCGATATGGCCGAGAAATGTAATTTTGATGTTAACTCCCAAACCGCTGCGCAGCAGTAAACCAAACTTCACCACTTAGTGTATTGTATCACAATCTAGTAGTTACATGTGGAAATTTGGTTCTAGGACATTTGATTTGAGCGCAATCCTCAAACTTAGGTCAAAAAAGCCATTTAAGCCTTTTCACAGTGAGATCTATGCGATATGGCCGAGAAATGTAATTTTGATGTTAACTCCCAAACCGCTGCGCAGACGTCAACCAAACTTCACCCAATAGTGTATTGTATCACATTCTAGTAGTTACATTTCAAAAATTTCGTTCTAGGACATTTGGTTTGAGCGCAATTATTAAACTTAGGTCAAAAAAGCCATTTAAGCCTTTTCACAGTGAGATCTATGCGATATGGCCGAGAAATGTAATTTTGAAGTTAACTCCCAAACCGCTGCGCAGAAGTAAACCAAACTTCACCCATTAGTGTATTGTATCACAATCTAGTAGTTACATGTGGAAATTTGGTTCTAGGACATTTGATTTTAGCGCAATCCTCAAACTTAGGTCAAAAAAGCCATTTAAGCCTTTTCACAGTGAGATCTATGCGATATGGCCGAGAAATGTAATTTTGATGTTAACTCCCAAACCGCTGCGCAGAAGTCAACCAAACTTCACCCAATAGTGTATTGTATCACAATCTAGTAGTTACATTTGAAAATTTTGTTCTAGGAAATTTTGTTTGAGCGCAATCATCAAACTTAATTAAAAAAGTCATTTAAGCCTTTTCACAGTGAGATCTATGCGATATGGCCGAGAAATGTAATTTTGATGTTAACTCCCAAACCGCTGCGCAAAAGTCAACCAAACTTCACCCATTAGTGTATTGTATCACAATCTAGTAGTTACATGTGGAAATTTGGTTCTAGGACATTTGATTTGAGCGCAATCCTCAAACTTAGGTCAAAAAAGCCATTTAAGCCTTTTCACAGTGAGATCTATGCGATATGGCCGAGAAATGTAATTTTGATGTTAACTCCCAAACCGCTGCGCAGAAGTCAACCAAACTTCACCCAATAGTGTATTGTATCACAATCTAGTAGTTACATTTGAAAATTTTGTTCTAGGAAATTTTGTTTGAGCGCAATCATCAAACTTAATTAAAAAAGTCATTTAAGCCTTTTCACAGTGAGATCTATGCGATATGGCCGAGAAATGTAATTTTGATGTTAACTCCCAAACCGCTGCGCAGAAGTCAACCAAACTTCACCCATTAGTGTATTGTATCACAATCTAGTAGTTACATGTGGAAATTTGGTTCTAGGACATTTGATTTGAGCGCAATCCTCAAACTTAGGTCAAAAAAGCCATTTAAGCCTTTTCACAGTGAGATCTATGCGATATGGCCGAGAAATGTAATTTTGATGTTCACTCCCAAACCGCTGCGCAGAAGTCAACCAAACTTCACCCATTAGTGTATTGTATCACAATCTAGTAGTTACATGTGGAAATTTGGTTATAGGACATTTGATTTGAGCGCAATCCTCAAACTTAGGTCAAAAAAGCCATTTAAGCCTTTTCACAGTGAGATCTATGCGATATGGCCGAGAAATGTAATTTTGATGTTAACTCCCAAACCGCTGCGCAGAAGTCAACCAAACTTCACCCAATAGTGTATTGTATCACATTCTAGTAGTTACATTTGAAAATTTCGTTCTAGGACATTTGGTTTGAGCGCAATTATTAAACTTAGGTCAAAAAAGCCATTTAAGCCTTTTCACAGTGAGATCTATGCGATATGGCCGAGAAATGTAATTTTGATGTTAACTCCCAAACCGCTGCGCAGAAGTCAACCAAACTTCACCCATTAGTGTATTGTATCACAATCTAGTAGTTACATGTGGAAATTTGGTTATAGGACATTTGATTTGAGCGCAATCCTCAAACTTAGGTCAAAAAAGCCATTTAAGCCTTTTCACAGTGAGATCTATGCGATATGGCCGAGAAATGTAATTTTGATGTTAACTCCCAAACCGCTGCGCAGAAGTCAACCAAACTTCACCCAATAGTGTATTGTATCACATTCTAGTAGTTACATTTGAAAATTTCGTTCTAGGACATTTGGTTTGAGCGCAATTATTAAACTTAGGTCAAAAAAGCCATTTAAGCCTTTTCACAGTGAGATCTATGCGATATGGCCGAGAAATGTAATTTTGATGTTAACTCCCAAACCGCTGCGCAGAAGTAAACCAAACTTCACCCATTAGTGTATTGTATCACAATCTAGTAGTTACATGTGGAAATTTGGTTCTAGGACATTTGATTTTAGCGCAATCCTTCAAACTTAGGTCAAAAAAGCCATTTAAGCCTTTTCACAGTGAGATCTATGCGATATGGCCGAGAAATGTAATTTTGATGTTAACTCCCAAACCGCTGCGCAGAAGTCAACCAAACTTCACCCAATAGTGTATTGTATCACAATCTAGTAGTTACATTTGAAAATTTTGTTCTAGGAAATTTTGTTTGAGCGCAATCATCAAACTTAATTAAAAAAGTCATTTAAGCCTTTTCACAGTGAGATCTATGCGATATGGCCGAGAAATGTAATTTTGATGTTAACTCCCAAACCGCTGCGCAGAAGTCAACCAAACTTCACCCATTAGTGTATTGTATCACAATCTAGTAGTTACATGTGGAAATTTGGTTCTAGGACATTTGATTTGAGCGCAATCCTCAAACTTAGGTCAAAAAAGCCATTTAAGCCTTTTCACAGTGAGATCTATGCGATATGGCCGAGAAATGTAATTTTGATGTTAACTCCCAAACCGCTGCGCAGAAGTCAACCAAACTTCACCCAATAGTGTATTGTATCACAATATAGTAGTTACATTTGAAAATTTTGTTCTAGGAAATTTTGTTTGAGCGCAATCATCAAACTTAATTAAAAAAGTCATTTAAGCCTTTTCACAGTGAGATCTATGCGATATGGCCGAGAAATGTAATTTTGATGTTAACTCCCAAACCGCTGCGCAGAAGTCAACCAAACTTCACCCATTAGTGTATTTTATCACAATCTAGTAGTTACATGTGGAAATTTGGTTCTAGGACATTTGATTTGAGCGCAATCCTCAAACTTAGGTCAAAAAAGCCATTTAAGCCTTTTCACAGTGAGATCTATGCGATATGGCCGAGAAATGTAATTTTGATGTTAACTCCCAAACCGCTGCGCAGAAGTCAACCAAACTTCACCCAATAGTGTATTGTATCACAATCTAGTAGTTACATTTGAAAATTTTGTTCTAGGACATTTTGTTTGAACGCAATCATCAAACTTAATTAAAAAAGTCATTTAAGCCTTTTCACAGTGAGATCTATGCGATATGGCCGAGAAATGTAATTTTGATGTTAACTCCCAAACCGCTGCGCAGAAGTCAACCAAACTTCACCCAGTAGTGTATTGTATCACAATCTAGTAGTTACATTTGAAAATTTTGTTCTAGGAAATTTTGTTTGAGCGCAATCATCAAACTTAATTAAAAAAGTCATTTAAGCCTTTTCACAGTGAGATCTATGCGATATGGCCGAGAAATGTAATTTTGATGTTAACTCCCAAACCGCTGCGCAGAAGTCAACCAAACTTCACCCATTAGTGTATTTTATCACAATCTAGTAGTTACATGTGGAAATTTGGTTCTAGGACATTTGATTTGAGCGCAATCCTCAAACTTAGGTCAAAAAAGCCATTTAAGCCTTTTCACAGTGAGATCTATGCGATATGGCCGAGAAATGTAATTTTGATGTTAACTCCCAAACCGCTGCGCAGAAGTCAACCAAACTTCACCCAATAGTGTATTGTATGACAATCTAGTAGTTACATTTAAAAATTTTGTTCTAGGACATTTTGTTTGAACGCAATCATCAAACTTAATTAAAAAAGTCATTTAAGCCTTTTCACAGTGAGATCTATGCGATATGGCCGAGAAATGTAATTTTGATGTTAACTCCCAAACCGCTGCGCAGAAGTCAACCAAACTTCACCCATTAGTGTATTGTATCACAATCTAGTAGTTACATGTGGAAATTTGGTTCTAGGACATTTGATTTGAGCGCAATCCTCAAACTTAGGTCAAAAAAGCCATTTAAGCCTTTTCACAGTGAAATCTATGCGATATGGCCGAGAAATGTAATTTTGATGTTAACTCCCAAACCGCTGCGCAGAAGTCAACCAAACTTCACCCAATAGTGTATTGTATCACATTCTAGTAGTTACATTTGAAAATTTCGTTCTAGGACATTTGGTTTGAGCGCAATCCTCAAACTTAGGTCAAAAAAGCCATTTAAGCCTTTTCACAGTGAGATCTATGCGATATGGCCGAGAAATGTAATTTTGATGTTAACTCCCAAACCGCTGCGCAGAAGTCAACCAAACTTCACCCAATAGTGTATTGTATCACAATCTAGTAGTTACATTTGAAAATTTTGTTCTAGGACATTTTGTTTGAACGCAATCATCAAACTTAATTAAAAAAGTCATTTAAGCCTTTTCACAGTGAGATCTATGCGATATGGCCGAGAAATGTAATTTTGATGTTAACTCCCAAACCGCTGCGCAGAAGTCAACCAAACTTCACCCAATAGTGTATTGTCTCACAATCTAGTAGTTACATTTGAAAATTTTGTTCTAGGACATTTTGTTTGAGCGCAATCCTCAAACTTAGGTCAAAAAAGCCATTTAAGCCTTTTCACAGTGAGATCTATGCGATATGGCCGAGAAATGTAATTTTGATGTTAACTCCCAAACCGCTGCGCAGAAGTCAACCAAACTTCACCCAATAGTGTATTGTATCACAATCTAGTAGTTACATTTGAAAACTTTGTTCTAGGACATTTGGTTTGAACGCAATCATCAAACTTAATTAAAAAAGTCATTTAAGCCTTTTCACAGTGAGATCTATGCGATATGGCCGAGAAATGTAATTTTGATGTTCACTCCCAAACCGCTGCGCAGAAGTCAACCAAACTTCACCCAATAGTGTATTGTATCACAATCTAGTAGTTACATTTGAAAATTTTGTTCTAGGAAATTTTGTTTGAGCGCAATCATCAAACTTAATTAAAAAAGTCATTTAAGCCTTTTCACAGTGAGATCTATGCGATATGGCCGAGAAATGTAATTTTGATGTTAACTCCCAAACCGCTGCGCAGAAGTCAACCAAACTTCACCCAATAGTGTATTGTATCACAATCTAGTAGTTACATTTGAAAATTTTGTTCTAGGAAATTTTGTTTGAGCGCAATCATCAAACTTAATTAAAAAAGTCATTTAAGCCTTTTCACAGTGAGATCTATGCGATATGGCCGAGAAATGTAATTTTGATGTTAACTCCCAAACCGCTGCGCAGAAGTCAACCAAACTTCACCCATTAGTGTATTTTATCACAATCTAGTAGTTACATGTGGAAATTTGGTTCTAGGACATTTGATTTGAGCGCAATCCTCAAACGTAGGTCAAAAAAGCCATTTAAGCCTTTTCACAGTGAGATCTATGCGATATGGCCGAGAAATGTAATTTTGATGTTCACTCCCAAACCGCTGCGCAGAAGTCAACCAAACTTCACCCAATAGTGTATTGTATCACAATCTAGTAGTTACATTTGAAAATTTTGTTCTAGGAAATTTTGTTTGAGCGCAATCATCAAACTTAATTAAAAAAGTCATTTAAGCCTTTTCACAGTGAGATCTATGCGATATGGCCGAGAAATGTAATTTTGATGTTAACTCCCAAACCGCTGCGCAGAAGTCAACCAAACTTCACCCATTAGTGTATTTTATCACAATCTAGTAGTTACAAATGGAAATTTGGTTCTAGGACATTTGATTTGAGCGCAATCCTCAAACGTAGGTCAAAAAAGCCATTTAAGCCTATTCACAGTGAGATCTATGCGATATGGCCGAGAAATGTAATTTTGATGTTAACTCCCAAACCGCTGCGCAGAAGTCAACCAAACTTCACCCAATAGTGTATTGTATCACAATCTAGTAGTTACATTTGAAAATTTTGTTCTAGGAAATTTTGTTTGAGCGCAATCATCAAACTTATTTAAAAAAGTCATTTAAGCCTTTTCACAGTGAGATCTATGCGATATGGCCGAGAAATGTAATTTTGATGTTAACTCCCAAACCGCTGCGCAGAAGTCAACCAAACTTCACCCATTAGTGTATTTTATCACAATCTAGTAGTTACATGTGGAAATTTGGTTCTAGGACATTTGATTTGAGCGCAATCCTCAAACTTAGGTCAAAAAAGCCATTTAAGCCTTTTCACAGTGAGATCTATGCGATATGGCCGAGAAATGTAATTTTGATGTTCACTCCCAAACCGCTGCGCAGAAGTCAACCAAACTTCACCCAATAGTGTATTGTATCACAATCTAGTAGTTACATTTGAAAATTTTGTTCTAGGAAATTTTGTTTGAGCGCAATCATCAAACTTAATTAAAAAAGTCATTTAAGCCTTTTCACAGTGAGATCTATGCGATATGGCCGAGAAATGTAATTTTTAAGTTAACTCCCAAACCGCTGCGCAGAAGTCAACCAAACTTCACCCATTAGTGTATTTTATCACAATCTAGTAGTTACATGTGGAAATTTGGTTCTAGGACATTTGATTTGAGCGCAATCCTCAAACTTAGGTCAAAAAAGCCATTTAAGCCTTTTCACAGTGAGATCTATGCGATATGGCCGAGAAATGTAATTTTGATGTTAACTCCCAAACCGCTGCGCAGAAGTCAACCAAACTTCACCCAATAGTGTATTGTATCACATTCTAGTAGTTACATTTGAAAATTTCGTTCTAGGACATTTGGTTTGAGCGCAATCCTCAAACTTAGGTCAAAAAAGCCATTTAAGCCTTTTCACAGTGAGATCTATGCGATATGGCCGAGAAATGTAATTTTGATGTTAACTCCCAAACCGCTGCGCAGAAGTCAACCAAACTTCACCCAATAGTGTATTGTATCACAATCTAGTAGTTACATTTGAAAATTTTGTTCTAGGACATTTGGTTTGAGCGCAATCCTCAAACTTAGGTCAAAAAAGCCATTTAAGCCTTTTCACAGTGAGATCTATGCGATATGGCCGAGAAATGTAATTTTGATGTTAACTCCCAAACCGCTGCGCAGAAGTCAACCAAACTTCACCCAATAGTGTATTGTATCACAATCTAGTAGTTACATTTTAAAATTTCGTTCAAGGACATTTGGTTTGAGCGCAATTATTAAACTTAGGTCAAAAAAGCCATTTAAGCCTTTTCACAGTGAGATCTATGCGATATGGCCGAGAAATGTAATTTTGATGTTAACTCCCAAACCGCTGCGCAGAAGTAAACCAAACTTCACCCATTAGTGTATTGTATCACAATCTAGTAGTTACATGTGGAAATTTGGTTCTAGGACATTTGATTTGAGCGCAATCCTCAAACTTAGGTCAAAAAAGCCATTTAAGCCTTTTCACAGTGAGATCTATGCGATATGGCCGAGAAATGTAATTTTGATGTTAACTCCCAAACCGCTGCGCAGAAGTCAACCAAACTTCACCCAATAGTGTATTGTATCACATTCTAGTAGTTACATTTGAAAATTTCGTTCTAGGACATTTGGTTTGAGCGCAATCCTCAAACTTAGGTCAAAAAAGCCATTTAAGCCTTTTCACAGTGAGATCTATGCGATATGGCCGAGAAATGTAATTTTGATGTTAACTCCCAAACCGCTGCGCAGAAGTCAACCAAACTTCACCCATTAGTGTATTTTATCACAATCTAGTAGTTACATGTGGAAATTTGGTTCTAGGACATTTGATTTGAGCGCAATCCTCAAACTTAGGTCAAAAAAGCCATTTAAGCCTTTTCACAGTGAGATCTATGCGATATGGCCGAGAAATGTAATTTTGATGTTAACTCCCAAACCGCTGCGCAGAAGTCAACCAAACTTCACCCAATAGTGTATTGTATCACATTCTAGTAGTTACATTTGAAAATTTCGTTCTAGGACATTTGGTTTGAGCGCAATCCTCAAACTTAGGTCAAAAAAGCCATTTAAGCCTTTTCACAGTGAGATCTATGCGATATGGCCGAGAAATGTAATTTTGATGTTAACTCCCAAACCGCTGCGCAGAAGTCAACCAAACTTCACCCAATAGTGTATTGTATCACAATCTAGTAGTTACATTTGAAAATTTTGTTCTAGGACATTTTGTTTGAACGCAATCATCAAACTTAATTAAAAAAGTCATTTAAGCCTTTTCACAGTGAGATCTATGCGATATGGCCGAGAAATGTAATTTTGATGTTAACTCCCAAACCGCTGCGCAGAAGTCAACCAAACTTCACCCAATAGTGTATTGTATCACAATCTAGTAGTTACATTTGAAAATTTTGTTCTAGGACATTTTGTTTGAGCGCAATCCTCAAACTTAGGTCAAAAAAGCCATTTAAGCCTTTTCACAGTGAGATCTATGCGATATGGCCGAGAAATGTAATTTTGATGTTAACTCCCAAACCGCTGCGCAGAAGTCAACCAAACTTCACCCAATAGTGTATTGTATCACAATCTAGTAGTTACATTTGAAAATTTTGTTCTAGGACATTTGGTTTGAACGCAATCATCAAACTTAATTAAAAAAGTCATTTAAGCCTTTTCACAGTGAGATCTATGCGATATGGCCGAGAAATGTAATTTTGATGTTAACTCCCAAACCGCTGCGCAGAAGTCAACCAAACTTCACCCAATAGTGTATTGTATCACAATCTAGTAGTTACATTTGAAAATTTTGTTCTAGGAAATTTTGTTTGAACGCAATCATCAAACTTAATTAAAAAAGTCATTTAAGCCTTTTCACAGTGAGATCTATGCGATATGGCCGAGAAATGTAATTTTGATGTTAACTCCCAAACCGCTGCGCAGAAGTCAACCAAACTTCACCCAATAGTGTATTGTATCACAATCTAGTAGTTACATTTGAAAATTTTGTTCTAGGAAATTTTGTTTGAGCGCAATCATCAAACTTAATTAAAAAAGTCATTTAAGCCTTTTCACAGTGAGATCTATGCGATATGGCCGAGAAATGTAATTTTGATGTTAACTCCCAAACCGCTGCGCAGAAGTCAACCAAACTTCACCCATTAGTGTATTTTATCACAATCTAGTAGTTACATGTGGAAATTTGGTTCTAGGACATTTGATTTGAGCGCAATCCTCAAACGTAGGTCAAAAAAGCCATTTAAGCCTTTTCACAGTGAGATCTATGCGATATGGCCGAGAAATGTAATTTTGATGTTCACTCCCAAACCGCTGCGCAGAAGTCAACCAAACTTCACCCAATAGTGTATTGTATCACAATCTAGTAGTTACATTTGAAAATTTTGTTCTAGGAAATTTTGTTTGAGCGCAATCATCAAACTTAATTAAAAAAGTCATTTAAGCCTTTTCACAGTGAGATCTATGCGATATGGCCGAGAAATGTAATTTTGATGTTAACTCCCAAACCGCTGCGCAGAAGTCAACCAAACTTCACCCATTAGTGTATTTTATCACAATCTAGTAGTTACAAATGGAAATTTGGTTCTAGGACATTTGATTTGAGCGCAATCCTCAAACGTAGGTCAAAAAAGCCATTTAAGCCTATTCACAGTGAGATCTATGCGATATGGCCGAGAAATGTAATTTTGATGTTAACTCCCAAACCGCTGCGCAGAAGTCAACCAAACTTCACCCAATAGTGTATTGTATCACATTCTAGTAGTTACATTTGAAAATTTCGTTCTAGGACATTTGGTTTGAGCGCAATCCTCAAACTTAGGTCAAAAAAGCCATTTAAGCCTTTTCACAGTGAGATCTATGCGATATGGCCGAGAAATGTAATTTTGATGTTAACTCCCAAACCGCTGCGCAGAAGTCAACCAAACTTCACCCATTAGTGTATTTTATCACAATCTAGTAGTTACATGTGGAAATTTGGTTCTAGGACATTTGATTTGAGCGCAATCCTCAAACTTAGGTCAAAAAAGCCATTTAAGCCTTTTCACAGTGAGATCTATGCGATATGGCCGAGAAATGTAATTTTGATGTTCACTCCCAAACCGCTGCGCAGAAGTCAACCAAACTTCACCCAATAGTGTATTGTATCAAAATCTAGTAGTTACATTTGAAAATTTTGTTCTAGGAAATTTTGTTTGAGCGCAATCATCAAACTTAATTAAAAAAGTCATTTAAGCCTTTTCACAGTGAGATCTATGCGATATGGCCGAGAAATGTAATTTTGATGTTAACTCCCAAACCGCTGCGCAGAAGTCAACCAAACTTCACCCATTAGTGTATTTTATCACAATCTAGTAGTTACATGTGGAAATTTGGTTCTAGGACATTTGATTTGAGCGCAATCCTCAAACTTAGGTCAAAAAAGCCATTTAAGCCTTTTCACAGTGAGATCTATGCGATATGGCCGAGAAATGTAATTTTGATGTTAACTCCCAAACCGCTGCGCAGAAGTCAACCAAACTTCACCCAATAGTGTATTGTATCACATTCTAGTAGTTACATTTGAAAATTTCGTTCTAGGACATTTGGTTTGAGCGCAATCCTCAAACTTAGGTCAAAAAAGCCATTTAAGCCTTTTCACAGTGAGATCTATGCGATATGGCCGAGAAATGTAATTTTGATGTTAACTCCCAAACCGCTGCGCAGAAGTCAACCAAACTTCACCCATTAGTGTATTTTATCACAATCTAGTAGTTACATGTGGAAATTTGGTTCTAGGACATTTGATTTGAGCGCAATCCTCAAACTTAGGTCAAAAAAGCCATTTAAGCCTTTTCACAGTGAGATCTATGCGATATGGCCGAGAAATGTAATTTTGATGTTAACTCCCAAACCGCTGCGCAGAAGTCAACCAAACTTCACCCAATAGTGTATTGTATCACATTCTAGTAGTTACATTTGAAAATTTCGTTCTAGGACATTTGGTTTGAGCGCAATCCTCAAACTTAGGTCAAAAAAGCCATTTAAGCCTTTTCACAGTGAGATCTATGCGATATGGCCGAGAAATGTAATTTTGATGTTAACTCCCAAACCGCTGCGCAGAAGTCAACCAAACTTCACCCAATAGTGTATTGTATCACAATCTAGTAGTTACATTTGAAAATTTTGTTCTAGGACATTTTGTTTGAACGCAATCATCAAACTTAATTAAAAAAGTCATTTAAGCCTTTTCACAGTGAGATCTATGCGATATGGCCGAGAAATGTAATTTTGATGTTAACTCCCAAACCGCTGCGCAGAAGTCAACCAAACTTCACCCAATAGTGTATTGTATCACAATCTAGTAGTTACATTTGAAAATTTTGTTCTAGGACATTTTGTTTGAGCGCAATCCTCAAACTTAGGTCAAAAAAGCCATTTAAGCCTTTTCACAGTGAGATCTATGCGATATGGCCGAGAAATGTAATTTTGATGTTAACTCCCAAACCGCTGCGCAGAAGTCAACCAAACTTCACCCAATAGTGTATTGTATCACAATCTAGTAGTTACATTTGAAAATTTTGTTCTAGGACATTTGGTTTGAACGCAATCATCAAACTTAATTAAAAAAGTCATTTAAGCCTTTTCACAGTGAGATCTATGCGATATGGCCGAGAAATGTAATTTTGATGTTAACTCCCAAACCGCTGCGCAGAAGTCAACCAAACTTCACCCAATAGTGTATTGTATCACAATCTAGTAGTTACATTTGAAAATTTTGTTCTAGGAAATTTTGTTTGAACGCAATCATCAAACTTAATTAAAAAAGTCATTTAAGCCTTTTCACAGTGAGATCTATGCGATATGGCCGAGAAATGTAATTTTGATGTTAACTCCCAAACCGCTGCGCAGAAGTCAACCAAACTTCACCCAATAGTGTATTGTATCACAATCTAGTAGTTACATTTGAAAATTTTGTTCTAGGAAATTTTGTTTGAGCGCAATCATCAAACTTAATTAAAAAAGTCATTTAAGCCTTTTCACAGTGAGATCTATGCGATATGGCCGAGAAATGTAATTTTGATGTTAACTCCCAAACCGCTGCGCAGAAGTCAACCAAACTTCACCCATTAGTGTATTTTATCACAATCTAGTAGTTACATGTGGAAATTTGGTTCTAGGACATTTGATTTGAGCGCAATCCTCAAACGTAGGTCAAAAAAGCCATTTAAGCCTTTTCACAGTGAGATCTATGCGATATGGCCGAGAAATGTAATTTTGATGTTCACTCCCAAACCGCTGCGCAGAAGTCAACCAAACTTCACCCAATAGTGTATTGTATCACAATCTAGTAGTTACATTTGAAAATTTTGTTCTAGGACATTTGGTTTGAACGCAATCATCAAACTTAATTAAAAAAGTCATTTAAGCCTTTTCACAGTGAGATCTATGCGATATGGCCGAGAAATGTAATTTTGATGTTAACTCCCAAACCGCTGCGCAGAAGTCAACCAAACTTCACCCAATAGTGTATTGTATCACAATCTAGTAGTTACATTTGAAAATTTTGTTCTAGGAAATTTTGTTTGAACGCAATCATCAAACTTAATTAAAAAAGTCATTTAAGCCTTTTCACAGTGAGATCTATGCGATATGGCCGAGAAATGTAATTTTGATGTTAACTCCCAAACCGCTGCGCAGAAGTCAACCAAACTTCACCCAATAGTGTATTGTATCACAATCTAGTAGTTACATTTGAAAATTTTGTTCTAGGAAATTTTGTTTGAGCGCAATCATCAAACTTAATTAAAAAAGTCATTTAAGCCTTTTCACAGTGAGATCTATGCGATATGGCCGAGAAATGTAATTTTGATGTTAACTCCCAAACCGCTGCGCAGAAGTCAACCAAACTTCACCCATTAGTGTATTTTATCACAATCTAGTAGTTACATGTGGAAATTTGGTTCTAGGACATTTGATTTGAGCGCAATCCTCAAACGTAGGTCAAAAAAGCCATTTAAGCCTTTTCACAGTGAGATCTATGCGATATGGCCGAGAAATGTAATTTTGATGTTCACTCCCAAACCGCTGCGCAGAAGTCAACCAAACTTCACCCAATAGTGTATTGTATCACAATCTAGTAGTTACATTTGAAAATTTTGTTCTAGGAAATTTTGTTTGAGCGCAATCATCAAACTTAATTAAAAAAGTCATTTAAGCCTTTTCACAGTGAGATCTATGCGATATGGCCGAGAAATGTAATTTTGATGTTAACTCCCAAACCGCTGCGCAGAAGTCAACCAAACTTCACCCATTAGTGTATTTTATCACAATCTAGTAGTTACAAATGGAAATTTGGTTCTAGGACATTTGATTTGAGCGCAATCCTCAAACGTAGGTCAAAAAAGCCATTTAAGCCTATTCACAGTGAGATCTATGCGATATGGCCGAGAAATGTAATTTTGATGTTAACTCCCAAACCGCTGCGCAGAAGTCAACCAAACTTCACCCAATAGTGTATTGTATCACATTCTAGTAGTTACATTTGAAAATTTCGTTCTAGGACATTTGGTTTGAGCGCAATCCTCAAACTTAGGTCAAAAAAGCCATTTAAGCCTTTTCACAGTGAGATCTATGCGATATGGCCGAGAAATGTAATTTTGATGTTAACTCCCAAACCGCTGCGCAGAAGTCAACCAAACTTCACCCATTAGTGTATTTTATCACAATCTAGTAGTTACATGTGGAAATTTGGTTCTAGGACATTTGATTTGAGCGCAATCCTCAAACTTAGGTCAAAAAAGCCATTTAAGCCTTTTCACAGTGAGATCTATGCGATATGGCCGAGAAATGTAATTTTGATGTTCACTCCCAAACCGCTGCGCAGAAGTCAACCAAACTTCACCCAATAGTGTATTGTATCAAAATCTAGTAGTTACATTTGAAAATTTTGTTCTAGGAAATTTTGTTTGAGCGCAATCATCAAACTTAATTAAAAAAGTCATTTAAGCCTTTTCACAGTGAGATCTATGCGATATGGCCGAGAAATGTAATTTTGATGTTAACTCCCAAACCGCTGCGCAGAAGTCAACCAAACTTCACCCATTAGTGTATTTTATCACAATCTAGTAGTTACATGTGGAAATTTGGTTCTAGGACATTTGATTTGAGCGCAATCCTCAAACTTAGGTCAAAAAAGCCATTTAAGCCTTTTCACAGTGAGATCTATGCGATATGGCCGAGAAATGTAATTTTGATGTTAACTCCCAAACCGCTGCGCAGAAGTCAACCAAACTTCACCCAATAGTGTATTGTATCACATTCTAGTAGTTACATTTGAAAATTTCGTTCTAGGACATTTGGTTTGAGCGCAATCCTCAAACTTAGGTCAAAAAAGCCATTTAAGCCTTTTCACAGTGAGATCTATGCGATATGGCCGAGAAATGTAATTTTGATGTTAACTCCCAAACCGCTGCGCAGAAGTCAACCAAACTTCACCCATTAGTGTATTTTATCACAATCTAGTAGTTACATGTGGAAATTTGGTTCTAGGACATTTGATTTGAGCGCAATCCTCAAACTTAGGTCAAAAAAGCCATTTAAGCCTTTTCACAGTGAGATCTATGCGATATGGCCGAGAAATGTAATTTTGATGTTAACTCCCAAACCGCTGCGCAGAAGTCAACCAAACTTCACCCAATAGTGTATTGTATCACATTCTAGTAGTTACATTTGAAAATTTCGTTCTAGGACATTTGGTTTGAGCGCAATCCTCAAACTTAGGTCAAAAAAGCCATTTAAGCCTTTTCACAGTGAGATCTATGCGATATGGCCGAGAAATGTAATTTTGATGTTAACTCCCAAACCGCTGCGCAGAAGTCAACCAAACTTCACCCAATAGTGTATTGTATCACAATCTAGTAGTTACATTTGAAAATTTTGTTCTAGGACATTTTGTTTGAACGCAATCATCAAACTTAATTAAAAAAGTCATTTAAGCCTTTTCACAGTGAGATCTATGCGATATGGCCGAGAAATGTAATTTTGATGTTAACTCCCAAACCGCTGCGCAGAAGTCAACCAAACTTCACCCAATAGTGTATTGTATCACAATCTAGTAGTTACATTTGAAAATTTTGTTCTAGGACATTTTGTTTGAGCGCAATCCTCAAACTTAGGTCAAAAAAGCCATTTAAGCCTTTTCACAGTGAGATCTATGCGATATGGCCGAGAAATGTAATTTTGATGTTAACTCCCAAACCGCTGCGCAGAAGTCAACCAAACTTCACCCAATAGTGTATTGTATCACAATCTAGTAGTTACATTTGAAAATTTTGTTCTAGGACATTTGGTTTGAACGCAATCATCAAACTTAATTAAAAAAGTCATTTAAGCCTTTTCACAGTGAGATCTATGCGATATGGCCGAGAAATGTAATTTTGATGTTAACTCCCAAACCGCTGCGCAGAAGTCAACCAAACTTCACCCAATAGTGTATTGTATCACAATCTAGTAGTTACATTTGAAAATTTTGTTCTAGGAAATTTTGTTTGAACGCAATCATCAAACTTAATTAAAAAAGTCATTTAAGCCTTTTCACAGTGAGATCTATGCGATATGGCCGAGAAATGTAATTTTGATGTTAACTCCCAAACCGCTGCGCAGAAGTCAACCAAACTTCACCCAATAGTGTATTGTATCACAATCTAGTAGTTACATTTGAAAATTTTGTTCTAGGAAATTTTGTTTGAGCGCAATCATCAAACTTAATTAAAAAAGTCATTTAAGCCTTTTCACAGTGAGATCTATGCGATATGGCCGAGAAATGTAATTTTGATGTTAACTCCCAAACCGCTGCGCAGAAGTCAACCAAACTTCACCCATTAGTGTATTTTATCACAATCTAGTAGTTACATGTGGAAATTTGGTTCTAGGACATTTGATTTGAGCGCAATCCTCAAACGTAGGTCAAAAAAGCCATTTAAGCCTTTTCACAGTGAGATCTATGCGATATGGCCGAGAAATGTAATTTTGATGTTCACTCCCAAACCGCTGCGCAGAAGTCAACCAAACTTCACCCAATAGTGTATTGTATCACAATCTAGTAGTTACATTTGAAAATTTTGTTCTAGGAAATTTTGTTTGAGCGCAATCATCAAACTTAATTAAAAAAGTCATTTAAGCCTTTTCACAGTGAGATCTATGCGATATGGCCGAGAAATGTAATTTTGATGTTAACTCCCAAACCGCTGCGCAGAAGTCAACCAAACTTCACCCATTAGTGTATTTTATCACAATCTAGTAGTTACAAATGGAAATTTGGTTCTAGGACATTTGATTTGAGCGCAATCCTCAAACGTAGGTCAAAAAAGCCATTTAAGCCTATTCACAGTGAGATCTATGCGATATGGCCGAGAAATGTAATTTTGATGTTAACTCCCAAACCGCTGCGCAGAAGTCAACCAAACTTCACCCAATAGTGTATTGTATCACATTCTAGTAGTTACATTTGAAAATTTCGTTCTAGGACATTTGGTTTGAGCGCAATCCTCAAACTTAGGTCAAAAAAGCCATTTAAGCCTTTTCACAGTGAGATCTATGCGATATGGCCGAGAAATGTAATTTTGATGTTAACTCCCAAACCGCTGCGCAGAAGTCAACCAAACTTCACCCAATAGTGTATTGTATCACAATCTAGTAGTTACATTTGACAATTTTGTTCTAGGAAATTTTGTTTGAGCGCAATCATCAAACTTAATTAAAAAAGTAATTTAAGCCTTTTCACAGTGAGATCTATGCGATATGGCCGAGAAATGTAATTTTGATGTTAACTCCCAAACCGCTGCGCAGAAGTCAACCAAACTTCACCCATTAGTGTATTTTATCACAATCTAGTAGTTACATGTGGAAATTTGGTTCTAGGACATTTGATTTGAGCGCAATCCTCAAACTTAGGTCAAAAAAGCCATTTAAGCCTTTTCACAGTGAGATCTATGCGATATGGCCGAGAAATGTAATTTTGATGTTAACTCCCAAACCGCTGCGCAGAAGTCAACCAAACTTCACCCAATAGTGTATTGTATCACATTCTAGTAGTTACATTTGAAAATTTCGTTCTAGGACATTTGGTTTGAGCGCAATCCTCAAACTTAGGTCAAAAAAGCCATTTAAGCCTTTTCACAGTGAGATCTATGCGATATGGCCGAGAAATGTAATTTTGATGTTAACTCCCAAACCGCTGCGCAGAAGTCAACCAAACTTCACCCAATAGTGTATTGTATCACAATCTAGTAGTTACATTTGAAAATTTTGTTCTAGGACATTTTGTTTGAACGCAATCATCAAACTTAATTAAAAAAGTCATTTAAGCCTTTTCACAGTGAGATCTATGCGATATGGCCGAGAAATGTAATTTTGATGTTAACTCCCAAACCGCTGCGCAGAAGTCAACCAAACTTCACCCATTAGTGTATTTTATCACAATCTAGTAGTTACATGTGGAAATTTGGTTCTAGGACATTTGATTTGAGCGCAATCCTCAAACTTAGGTCAAAAAAGCCATTTAAGCCTTTTCACAGTGAGATCTATGCGATATGGCCGAGAAATGTAATTTTGATGTTAACTCCCAAACCGCTGCGCAGAAGTCAACCAAACTTCACCCATTAGTGTATTTTATCACAATCTAGTAGTTACATGTGGAAATTTGGTTCTAGGACATTTGATTTGAGCGCAATCCTCAAACTTAGGTCAAAAAAGCCATTTAAGCCTTTTCACAGTGAGATCTATGCGATATGGCCGAGAAATGTAATTTTGATGTTCACTCCCAAACCGCTGCGCAGAAGTCAACCAAACTTCACCCATTAGTGTATTGTATCACAATCTAGTAGTTACATGTGGAAATTTGGTTATAGGACATTTGATTTGAGCGCAATCCTCAAACTTAGGTCAAAAAAGCCATTTAAGCCTTTTCACAGTGAGATCTATGCGATATGGCCGAGAAATGTAATTTTGATGTTAACTCCCAAACCGCTGCGCAGAAGTCAACCAAACTTCACCCAATAGTGTATTGTATCACAATCTAGTAGTTACATTTGAAAATTTTGTTCTAGGACATTTTGTTTGAACGCAATCATCAAACTTAATTAAAAAAGTCATTTAAGCCTTTTCACAGTGAGATCTATGCGATATGGCCGAGAAATGTAATTTTGATGTTAACTCCCAAACCGCTGCGCAGAAGTCAACCAAACTTCACCCAATAGTGTATTGTATCACAATCTAGTAGTTACATTTGAAAATTTTGTTCTAGGAAATTTTGTTTGAGCGCAATCATCAAACTTAATTAAAAAAGTCATTTAAGCCTTTTCACAGTGAGATCTATGCGATATGGCCGAGAAATGTAATTTTGATGTTAACTCCCAAACCGCTGCGCAGAAGTCAACCAAACTTCACCCATTAGTGTATTTTATCACAATCTAGTAGTTACATGTGGAAATTTGGTTCTAGGACATTTGATTTGAGCGCAATCCTCAAACTTAGGTCAAAAAAGCCATTTAAGCCTTTTCACAGTGAGATCTATGCGATATGGCCGAGAAATGTAATTTTGATGTTAACTCCCAAACCGCTGCGCAGAAGTCAACCAAACTTCACCCAATAGTGTATTGTATGACAATCTAGTAGTTACATTTAAAAATTTTGTTCTAGGACATTTTGTTTGAACGCAATCATCAAACTTAATTAAAAAAGTCATTTAAGCCTTTTCACAGTGAGATCTATGCGATATGGCCGAGAAATGTAATTTTGATGTTAACTCCCAAACCGCTGCGCAGAAGTCAACCAAACTTCACCCATTAGTGTATTGTATCACAATCTAGTAGTTACATGTGGAAATTTGGTTCTAGGACATTTGATTTGAGCGCAATCCTCAAACTTAGGTCAAAAAAGCCATTTAAGCCTTTTCACAGTGAGATCTATGCGATATGGCCGAGAAATGTAATTTTGATGTTAACTCCCAAACCGCTGCGCAGAAGTCAACCAAACTTCACCCAATAGTGTATTGTATCACAATCTAGTAGTTACATTTGAAAATTTTGTTCTAGGAAATTTTGTTTGAGCGCAATCATCAAACTTAATTAAAAAAGTCATTTAAGCCTTTTCACAGTGAGATCTATGCGATATGGCCGAGAAATGTAATTTTGATGTTAACTCCCAAACCGCTGCGCAGAAGTCAACCAAACTTCACCCATTAGTGTATTTTATCACAATCTAGTAGTTACATGTGGAAATTTGGTTCTAGGACATTTGATTTGAGCGCAATCCTCAAACTTAGGTCAAAAAAGCCATTTAAGCCTTTTCACAGTGAGATCTATGCGATATGGCCGAGAAATGTAATTTTGATGTTCACTCTCAAACCGCTGCGCAGAAGTCAACCAAACTTCACCCAATAGTGTATTGTATCAAAATCTAGTAGTTACATTTGAAAATTTTGTTCTAGGAAATTTTGTTTGAGCGCAATCATCAAACTTAATTAAAAAAGTCATTTAAGCCTTTTCACAGTGAGATCTATGCGATATGGCCGAGAAATGTAATTTTGATGTTAACTCCCAAACCGCTGCGCAGAAGTCAACCAAACTTCACCCATTAGTGTATTTTATCACAATCTAGTAGTTACATGTGGAAATTTGGTTCTAGGACATTTGATTTGAGCGCAATCCTCAAACTTAGGTCAAAAAAGCCATTTAAGCCTTTTCACAGTGAGATCTATGCGATATGGCCGAGAAATGTAATTTTGATGTTAACTCCCAAACCGCTGCGCAGAAGTCAACCAAAATTCACCCAATAGTGTATTGTATCACATTCTAGTAGTTACATTTGAAAATTTCGTTCTAGGACATTTGGTTTGAGCGCAATCCTCAAACTTAGGTCAAAAAAGCCATTTAAGCCTTTTCACAGTGAGATCTATGCGATATGGCCGAGAAATGTAATTTTGATGTTAACTCCCAAACCGCTGCGCAGAAGTCAACCAAACTTCACCCAATAGTGTATTGTATCACAATCTAGTAGTTACATTTGAAAATTTTGTTCTAGGACATTTTGTTTGAACGCAATCATCAAACTTAATTAAAAAAGTCATTTAAGCCTTTTCACAGTGAGATCTATGCGATATGGCCGAGAAATGTAATTTTGATGTTAACTCCCAAACCGCTGCGCAGAAGTCAACCAAACTTCACCCAATAGTGTATTGTATCACAATCTAGTAGTTACATTTGAAAATTTTGTTCTAGGACATTTTGTTTGAGCGCAATCCTCAAACTTAGGTCAAAAAAGCCATTTAAGCCTTTTCACAGTGAGATCTATGCGATATGGCCGAGAAATGTAATTTTGATGTTAACTCCCAAACCGCTGCGCAGAAGTCAACCAAACTTCACCCAATAGTGTATTGTATCACAATCTAGTAGTTACATTTGAAAATTTTGTTCTAGGACATTTGGTTTGAACGCAATCATCAAACTTAATTAAAAAAGTCATTTAAGCCTTTTCACAGTGAGATCTATGCGATATGGCCGAGAAATGTAATTTTGATGTTAACTCCCAAACCGCTGCGCAGAAGTCAACCAAACTTCACCCAATAGTGTATTGTATCACAATCTAGTAGTTACATTTGAAAATTTTGTTCTAGGAAATTTTGTTTGAGCGCAATCATCAAACTTAATTAAAAAAGTCATTTAAGCCTTTTCACAGTGAGATCTATGCGATATGGCCGAGAAATGTAATTTTGATGTTAACTCCCAAACCGCTGCGCAGAAGTCAACCAAACTTCACCCAATAGTGTATTGTATCACAATCTAGTAGTTACATTTGAAAATTTTGTTCTAGGAAATTTTGTTTGAGCGCAATCATCAAACTTAATTAAAAAAGTCATTTAAGCCTTTTCACAGTGAGATCTATGCGATATGGCCGAGAAATGTAATTTTGATGTTAACTCCAAACCGCTGCGCAGAAGTCAACCAAACTTCACCCATTAGTGTATTTTATCACAATCTAGTAGTTACATGTGGAAATTTGGTTCTAGGACATTTGATTTGAGCGCAATCCTCAAACGTAGGTCAAAAAAGCCATTTAAGCCTTTTCACAGTGAGATCTATGCGATATGGCCGAGAAATGTAATTTTGATGTTCACTCCCAAACCGCTGCGCAGAAGTCAACCAAACTTCACCCAATAGTGTATTGTATGACAATCTAGTAGTTACATTTGAAAATTTTGTTCTAGGAAATTTTGTTTGAGCGCAATCATCAAACTTAATTAAAAAAGTCATTTAAGCCTTTTCACAGTGAGATCTATGCGATATGGCCGAGAAATGTAATTTTGATGTTAACTCCCAAACCGCTGCGCAGAAGTCAACCAAACTTCACCCATTAGTGTATTTTATCACAATCTAGTAGTTACATGTGGAAATTTGGTTCTAGGACATTTGATTTGAGCGCAATCCTCAAACTTAGGTCAAAAAAGCCATTTAAGCCTTTTCACAGTGAGATCTATGCGATATGGCCGAGAAATGTAATTTTGATGTTCACTCCCAAACCGCTGCGCAGAAGTCAACCAAACTTCACCCAATAGTGTATTGTATCACAATCTAGTAGTTACATTTGAAAATTTTGTTCTAGGAAATTTTGTTTGAGCGCAATCATCAAACTTAATTAAAAAAGTCATTTAAGCCTTTTCACAGTGAGATCTATGCGATATGGCCGAGAAATGTAATTTTGATGTTAACTCCCAAACCGCTGCGCAGAAGTCAACCAAACTTCACCCATTAGTGTATTTTATCACAATCTAGTAGTTACATGTGGAAATTTGGTTCTAGGACATTTGATTTGAGCGCAATCCTCAAACTTAGGTCAAAAAAGCCATTTAAGCCTTTTCACAGTGAGATCTATGCGATATGGCCGAGAAATGTAATTTTGATGTTAACTCCCAAACCGCTGCGCAGAAGTCAACCAAACTTCACCCAAT
The DNA here is from genome assembly GCF_030265065.1 of Corythoichthys intestinalis. NCBI lineage: Eukaryota > Metazoa > Chordata > Actinopteri > Syngnathiformes > Syngnathidae > Corythoichthys > Corythoichthys intestinalis. Next base: position 62,787,459 of record NC_080399.1, on the reverse strand, counting down.
AGTGTATTGTATCACATTCTAGTAGTTACATTTGAAAATTTCGTTCTAGGACATTTGGTTTGAGCGCAATCCTCAAACTTAGGTCAAAAAAGCCATTTAAGCCTTTTCACAGTGAGATCTATGCGATATGGCCGAGAAATGTAATTTTGATGTTAACTCCCAAACCGCTGCGCAGAAGTCAACCAAACTTCACCCAATAGTGTATTGTATCACAATCTAGTAGTTACATTTGAAAATTTTGTTCTAGGAAATTTTGTTTGAGCGCAATCATCAAACTTAATTAAAAAAGTCATTTAAGCCTTTTCACAGTGAGATCTATGCGATATGGCCGAGAAATGTAATTTTGATGTTAACTCCCAAACCGCTGCGCAGAAGTCAACCAAACTTCACCCATTAGTGTATTTTATCACAATCTAGTAGTTACATGTGGAAATTTGGTTCTAGGACATTTGATTTGAGCGCAATCCTCAAACTTAGGTCAAAAAAGCCATTTAAGCCTTTTCACAGTGAGATCTATGCGATATGGCCGAGAAATGTAATTTTGATGTTAACTCCCAAACCGCTGCGCAGAAGTCAACCAAAATTCACCCAATAGTGTATTGTATCACATTCTAGTAGTTACATTTGAAAATTTCGTTCTAGGACATTTGGTTTGAGCGCAATCCTCAAACTTAGGTCAAAAAAGCCATTTAAGCCTTTTCACAGTGAGATCTATGCGATATGGCCGAGAAATGTAATTTTGATGTTAACTCCCAAACCGCTGCGCAGAAGTCAACCAAACTTCACCCAATAGTGTATTGTATCACAATCTAGTAGTTACATTTGAAAATTTTGTTCTAGGACATTTTGTTTGAACGCAATCATCAAACTTAATTAAAAAAGTCATTTAAGCCTTTTCACAGTGAGATCTATGCGATATGGCCGAGAAATGTAATTTTGATGTTAACTCCCAAACCGCTGCGCAGAAGTCAACCAAACTTCACCCAATAGTGTATTGTATCACAATCTAGTAGTTACATTTGAAAATTTTGTTCTAGGACATTTTGTTTGAGCGCAATCCTCAAACTTAGGTCAAAAAAGCCATTTAAGCCTTTTCACAGTGAGATCTATGCGATATGGCCGAGAAATGTAATTTTGATGTTAACTCCCAAACCGCTGCGCAGAAGTCAACCAAACTTCACCCAATAGTGTATTGTATCACAATCTAGTAGTTACATTTGAAAATTTTGTTCTAGGACATTTGGTTTGAACGCAATCATCAAACTTAATTAAAAAAGTCATTTAAGCCTTTTCACAGTGAGATCTATGCGATATGGCCGAGAAATGTAATTTTGATGTTAACTCCCAAACCGCTGCGCAGAAGTCAACCAAACTTCACCCAATAGTGTATTGTATCACAATCTAGTAGTTACATTTGAAAATTTTGTTCTAGGAAATTTTGTTTGAGCGCAATCATCAAACTTAATTAAAAAAGTCATTTAAGCCTTTTCACAGTGAGATCTATGCGATATGGCCGAGAAATGTAATTTTGATGTTAACTCCCAAACCGCTGCGCAGAAGTCAACCAAACTTCACCCAATAGTGTATTGTATCACAATCTAGTAGTTACATTTGAAAATTTTGTTCTAGGAAATTTTGTTTGAGCGCAATCATCAAACTTAATTAAAAAAGTCATTTAAGCCTTTTCACAGTGAGATCTATGCGATATGGCCGAGAAATGTAATTTTGATGTTAACTCCAAACCGCTGCGCAGAAGTCAACCAAACTTCACCCATTAGTGTATTTTATCACAATCTAGTAGTTACATGTGGAAATTTGGTTCTAGGACATTTGATTTGAGCGCAATCCTCAAACGTAGGTCAAAAAAGCCATTTAAGCCTTTTCACAGTGAGATCTATGCGATATGGCCGAGAAATGTAATTTTGATGTTCACTCCCAAACCGCTGCGCAGAAGTCAACCAAACTTCACCCAATAGTGTATTGTATGACAATCTAGTAGTTACATTTGAAAATTTTGTTCTAGGAAATTTTGTTTGAGCGCAATCATCAAACTTAATTAAAAAAGTCATTTAAGCCTTTTCACAGTGAGATCTATGCGATATGGCCGAGAAATGTAATTTTGATGTTAACTCCCAAACCGCTGCGCAGAAGTCAACCAAACTTCACCCATTAGTGTATTTTATCACAATCTAGTAGTTACATGTGGAAATTTGGTTCTAGGACATTTGATTTGAGCGCAATCCTCAAACTTAGGTCAAAAAAGCCATTTAAGCCTTTTCACAGTGAGATCTATGCGATATGGCCGAGAAATGTAATTTTGATGTTCACTCCCAAACCGCTGCGCAGAAGTCAACCAAACTTCACCCAATAGTGTATTGTATCACAATCTAGTAGTTACATTTGAAAATTTTGTTCTAGGAAATTTTGTTTGAGCGCAATCATCAAACTTAATTAAAAAAGTCATTTAAGCCTTTTCACAGTGAGATCTATGCGATATGGCCGAGAAATGTAATTTTGATGTTAACTCCCAAACCGCTGCGCAGAAGTCAACCAAACTTCACCCATTAGTGTATTTTATCACAATCTAGTAGTTACATGTGGAAATTTGGTTCTAGGACATTTGATTTGAGCGCAATCCTCAAACTTAGGTCAAAAAAGCCATTTAAGCCTTTTCACAGTGAGATCTATGCGATATGGCCGAGAAATGTAATTTTGATGTTAACTCCCAAACCGCTGCGCAGAAGTCAACCAAACTTCACCCAATAGTGTATTGTATCACATTCTAGTAGTTACATTTGAAAATTTCGTTCTAGGACATTTGGTTTGAGCGCAATCCTCAAACTTAGGTCAAAAAAGCCATTTAAGCCTTTTCACAGTGAGATCTATGCGATATGGCCGAGAAATGTAATTTTGATGTTAACTCCCAAACCGCTGCGCAGAAGTCAACCAAACTTCACCCAATAGTGTATTGTATCACAATCTAGTAGTTACATTTGAAAATTTTGTTCTAGGACATTTTGTTTGAACGCAATCATCAAACTTAATTAAAAAAGTCATTTAAGCCTTTTCACAGTGAGATCTATGCGATATGGCCGAGAAATGTAATTTTGATGTTAACTCCCAAACCGCTGCGCAGAAGTCAACCAAACTTCACCCAATAGTGTATTGTATCACAATCTAGTAGTTACATTTGAAAATTTTGTTCTAGGACATTTTGTTTGAGCGCAATCCTCAAACTTAGGTCAAAAAAGCCATTTAAGCCTTTTCACAGTGAGATCTATGCGATATGGCCGAGAAATGTAATTTTGATGTTAACTCCCAAACCGCTGCGCAGAAGTCAACCAAACTTCACCCAATAGTGTATTGTATCACAATCTAGTAGTTACATTTGAAAATTTTGTTCTAGGAAATTTTGTTTGAGCGCAATCATCAAACTTAATTAAAAAAGTCATTTAAGCCTTTTCACAGTGAGATCTATGCGATATGGCCGAGAAATGTAATTTTGATGTTAACTCCCAAACCGCTGCGCAGAAGTCAACCAAACTTCACCCATTAGTGTATTTTATCACAATCTAGTAGTTACATGTGGAAATTTGGTTCTAGGACATTTGATTTGAGCGCAATCCTCAAACTTAGGTCAAAAAAGCCATTTAAGCCTTTTCACAGTGAGATCTATGCGATATGGCCGAGAAATGTAATTTTGATGTTCACTCTCAAACCGCTGCGCAGAAGTCAACCAAACTTCACCCAATAGTGTATTGTATCAAAATCTAGTAGTTACATTTGAAAATTTTGTTCTAGGAAATTTTGTTTGAGCGCAATCATCAAACTTAATTAAAAAAGTCATTTAAGCCTTTTCACAGTGAGATCTATGCGATATGGCCGAGAAATGTAATTTTGATGTTAACTCCCAAACCGCTGCGCAGAAGTCAACCAAACTTCACCCATTAGTGTATTTTATCACAATCTAGTAGTTACATGTGGAAATTTGGTTCTAGGACATTTGATTTGAGCGCAATCCTCAAACTTAGGTCAAAAAAGCCATTTAAGCCTTTTCACAGTGAGATCTATGCGATATGGCCGAGAAATGTAATTTTGATGTTAACTCCCAAACCGCTGCGCAGAAGTCAACCAAAATTCACCCAATAGTGTATTGTATCACATTCTAGTAGTTACATTTGAAAATTTCGTTCTAGGACATTTGGTTTGAGCGCAATCCTCAAACTTAGGTCAAAAAAGCCATTTAAGCCTTTTCACAGTGAGATCTATGCGATATGGCCGAGAAATGTAATTTTGATGTTAACTCCCAAACCGCTGCGCAGAAGTCAACCAAACTTCACCCAATAGTGTATTGTATCACAATCTAGTAGTTACATTTGAAAATTTTGTTCTAGGACATTTTGTTTGAACGCAATCATCAAACTTAATTAAAAAAGTCATTTAAGCCTTTTCACAGTGAGATCTATGCGATATGGCCGAGAAATGTAATTTTGATGTTAACTCCCAAACCGCTGCGCAGAAGTCAACCAAACTTCACCCAATAGTGTATTGTATCACAATCTAGTAGTTACATTTGAAAATTTTGTTCTAGGACATTTTGTTTGAGCGCAATCCTCAAACTTAGGTCAAAAAAGCCATTTAAGCCTTTTCACAGTGAGATCTATGCGATATGGCCGAGAAATGTAATTTTGATGTTAACTCCCAAACCGCTGCGCAGAAGTCAACCAAACTTCACCCAATAGTGTATTGTATCACAATCTAGTAGTTACATTTGAAAATTTTGTTCTAGGACATTTGGTTTGAACGCAATCATCAAACTTAATTAAAAAAGTCATTTAAGCCTTTTCACAGTGAGATCTATGCGATATGGCCGAGAAATGTAATTTTGATGTTAACTCCCAAACCGCTGCGCAGAAGTCAACCAAACTTCACCCAATAGTGTATTGTATCACAATCTAGTAGTTACATTTGAAAATTTTGTTCTAGGAAATTTTGTTTGAGCGCAATCATCAAACTTAATTAAAAAAGTCATTTAAGCCTTTTCACAGTGAGATCTATGCGATATGGCCGAGAAATGTAATTTTGATGTTAACTCCCAAACCGCTGCGCAGAAGTCAACCAAACTTCACCCAATAGTGTATTGTATCACAATCTAGTAGTTACATTTGAAAATTTTGTTCTAGGAAATTTTGTTTGAGCGCAATCATCAAACTTAATTAAAAAAGTCATTTAAGCCTTTTCACAGTGAGATCTATGCGATATGGCCGAGAAATGTAATTTTGATGTTAACTCCAAACCGCTGCGCAGAAGTCAACCAAACTTCACCCATTAGTGTATTTTATCACAATCTAGTAGTTACATGTGGAAATTTGGTTCTAGGACATTTGATTTGAGCGCAATCCTCAAACGTAGGTCAAAAAAGCCATTTAAGCCTTTTCACAGTGAGATCTATGCGATATGGCCGAGAAATGTAATTTTGATGTTCACTCCCAAACCGCTGCGCAGAAGTCAACCAAACTTCACCCAATAGTGTATTGTATGACAATCTAGTAGTTACATTTGAAAATTTTGTTCTAGGAAATTTTGTTTGAGCGCAATCATCAAACTTAATTAAAAAAGTCATTTAAGCCTTTTCACAGTGAGATCTATGCGATATGGCCGAGAAATGTAATTTTGATGTTAACTCCCAAACCGCTGCGCAGAAGTCAACCAAACTTCACCCATTAGTGTATTTTATCACAATCTAGTAGTTACATGTGGAAATTTGGTTCTAGGACATTTGATTTGAGCGCAATCCTCAAACTTAGGTCAAAAAAGCCATTTAAGCCTTTTCACAGTGAGATCTATGCGATATGGCCGAGAAATGTAATTTTGATGTTAACTCCCAAACCGCTGCGCAGAAGTCAACCAAAATTCACCCAATAGTGTATTGTATCACATTCTAGTAGTTACATTTGAAAATTTCGTTCTAGGACATTTGGTTTGAGCGCAATCCTCAAACTTAGGTCAAAAAAGCCATTTAAGCCTTTTCACAGTGAGATCTATGCGATATGGCCGAGAAATGTAATTTTGATGTTAACTCCCAAACCGCTGCGCAGAAGTCAACCAAACTTCACCCAATAGTGTATTGTATCACAATCTAGTAGTTACATTTGAAAATTTTGTTCTAGGACATTTTGTTTGAACGCAATCATCAAACTTAATTAAAAAAGTCATTTAAGCCTTTTCACAGTGAGATCTATGCGATATGGCCGAGAAATGTAATTTTGATGTTAACTCCCAAACCGCTGCGCAGAAGTCAACCAAACTTCACCCAATAGTGTATTGTATCACAATCTAGTAGTTACATTTGAAAATTTTGTTCTAGGACATTTTGTTTGAGCGCAATCCTCAAACTTAGGTCAAAAAAGCCATTTAAGCCTTTTCACAGTGAGATCTATGCGATATGGCCGAGAAATGTAATTTTGATGTTAACTCCCAAACCGCTGCGCAGAAGTCAACCAAACTTCACCCAATAGTGTATTGTATCACAATCTAGTAGTTACATTTGAAAATTTTGTTCTAGGACATTTGGTTTGAACGCAATCATCAAACTTAATTAAAAAAGTCATTTAAGCCTTTTCACAGTGAGATCTATGCGATATGGCCGAGAAATGTAATTTTGATGTTAACTCCCAAACCGCTGCGCAGAAGTCAACCAAACTTCACCCAATAGTGTATTGTATCACAATCTAGTAGTTACATTTGAAAATTTTGTTCTAGGAAATTTTGTTTGAGCGCAATCATCAAACTTAATTAAAAAAGTCATTTAAGCCTTTTCACAGTGAGATCTATGCGATATGGCCGAGAAATGTAATTTTGATGTTAACTCCCAAACCGCTGCGCAGAAGTCAACCAAACTTCACCCAATAGTGTATTGTATCACAATCTAGTAGTTACATTTGAAAATTTTGTTCTAGGAAATTTTGTTTGAGCGCAATCATCAAACTTAATTAAAAAAGTCATTTAAGCCTTTTCACAGTGAGATCTATGCGATATGGCCGAGAAATGTAATTTTGATGTTAACTCCAAACCGCTGCGCAGAAGTCAACCAAACTTCACCCATTAGTGTATTTTATCACAATCTAGTAGTTACATGTGGAAATTTGGTTCTAGGACATTTGATTTGAGCGCAATCCTCAAACGTAGGTCAAAAAAGCCATTTAAGCCTTTTCACAGTGAGATCTATGCGATATGGCCGAGAAATGTAATTTTGATGTTCACTCCCAAACCGCTGCGCAGAAGTCAACCAAACTTCACCCAATAGTGTATTGTATGACAATCTAGTAGTTACATTTGAAAATTTTGTTCTAGGAAATTTTGTTTGAGCGCAATCATCAAACTTAATTAAAAAAGTCATTTAAGCCTTTTCACAGTGAGATCTATGCGATATGGCCGAGAAATGTAATTTTGATGTTAACTCCCAAACCGCTGCGCAGAAGTCAACCAAACTTCACCCATTAGTGTATTTTATCACAATCTAGTAGTTACATGTGGAAATTTGGTTCTAGGACATTTGATTTGAGCGCAATCCTCAAACTTAGGTCAAAAAAGCCATTTAAGCCTTTTCACAGTGAGATCTATGCGATATGGCCGAGAAATGTAATTTTGATGTTCACTCCCAAACCGCTGCGCAGAAGTCAACCAAACTTCACCCAATAGTGTATTGTATCACAATCTAGTAGTTACATTTGAAAATTTTGTTCTAGGAAATTTTGTTTGAGCGCAATCATCAAACTTAATTAAAAAAGTCATTTAAGCCTTTTCACAGTGAGATCTATGCGATATGGCCGAGAAATGTAATTTTGATGTTAACTCCCAAACCGCTGCGCAGAAGTCAACCAAACTTCACCCATTAGTGTATTTTATCACAATCTAGTAGTTACATGTGGAAATTTGGTTCTAGGACATTTGATTTGAGCGCAATCCTCAAACTTAGGTCAAAAAAGCCATTTAAGCCTTTTCACAGTGAGATCTATGCGATATGGCCGAGAAATGTAATTTTGATGTTAACTCCCAAACCGCTGCGCAGAAGTCAACCAAACTTCACCCAATAGTGTATTGTATCACATTCTAGTAGTTACATTTGAAAATTTCGTTCTAGGACATTTGGTTTGAGCGCAATCCTCAAACTTAGGTCAAAAAAGCCATTTAAGCCTTTTCACAGTGAGATCTATGCGATATGGCCGAGAAATGTAATTTTGATGTTAACTCCCAAACCGCTGCGCAGAAGTCAACCAAACTTCACCCAATAGTGTATTGTATCACAATCTAGTAGTTACATTTGAAAATTTTGTTCTAGGACATTTTGTTTGAACGCAATCATCAAACTTAATTAAAAAAGTCACTTAAGCCTTTTCACAGTGAGATCTATGCGATATGGCCGAGAAATGTAATTTTGATGTTAACTCCCAAACCGCTGCGCAGAAGTCAACCAAACTTCACCCAATAGTGTATTGTATCACAATCTAGTAGTTACATTTGAAAATTTTGTTCTAGGACATTTTGTTTGAGCGCAATCCTCAAACTTAGGTCAAAAAAGCCATTTAAGCCTTTTCACAGTGAGATCTATGCGATATGGCCGAGAAATGTAATTTTGATGTTAACTCCCAAACCGCTGCGCAGAAGTCAACCAAACTTCACCCAATAGTGTATTGTATCACAATCTAGTAGTTACATTTTAAAATTTCGTTCAAGGACATTTGGTTTGAGCGCAATTATTAAACTTAGGTCAAAAAAGCCATTTAAGCCTTTTCACAGTGAGATCTATGCGATATGGCCGAGAAATGTAATTTTGATGTTAACTCCCAAACCGCTGCGCAGAAGTAAACCAAACTTCACCCATTAGTGTATTGTATCACAATCTAGTAGTTACATGTGGAAATTTGGTTCTAGGACATTTGATTTGAGCGCAATCCTCAAACTTAGGTCAAAAAAGCCATTTAAGCCTTTTCACAGTGAGATCTATGCGATATGGCCGAGAAATGTAATTTTGATGTTAACTCCCAAACCGCTGCGCAGAAGTCAACAAAACTTCACCCAATAGTGTATTGTATCACATTCTAGTAGTTACATTTTAAAATTTCGTTCAAGGACATTTGGTTTGAGCGCAATTATTAAACGTAGGTCAAAAAAGCCATTTAAGCCTTTTCACAGTGAGATCTATGCGATATGGCCGAGAAATGTAATTTTGATGTTAACTCCCAAACCGCTACGCAGAAGTAAACCAAACTTCACCCATTAGTGTATTGTATCACAATCTAGTAGTTACATGTGGAAATTTGGTTCTAGGACATTTGATTTGAGCGCAATCCTCAAACTTAGGTCAAAAAAGCCATTTAAGCCTTTTCACAGTGAGATCTATGCGATATGGCCGAGAAATGTAATTTTGATGTTAACTCCCAAACCGCTGCGCAGAAGTCAACCAAACTTCACCCAATAGTGTATTGTATCACATTCTAGTAGTTACATTTGAAAATTTCGTTCTAGGACATTTGGTTTGAGCGCAATTATTAAACTTAGGTCAAAAAAGCCATTTAAGCCTTTTCACAGTGAGATCTATGCGATATGGCCGAGAAATGTAATTTTGATGTTAACTCCCAAACCGCTGCGCAGAAGTCAACCAAACTTCACCCAATAGTGTATTGTATCACAATCTAGTAGTTACATTTGAAAATTTTGTTCTAGGACATTTTGTTTGAACGCAATCATCAAACTTAATTAAAAAAGTCATTTAAGCCTTTTCACAGTGAGATCTATGCGATATGGCCGAGAAATGTAATTTTGATGTTAACTCCCAAACCGCTGCGCAGAAGTCAACCAAACTTCACCCATTAGTGTATTTTATCACAATCTAGTAGTTACATGTGGAAATTTGGTTCTAGGACATTTGATTTGAGCGCAATCCTCAAACTTAGGTCAAAAAAGCCATTTAAGCCTTTTCACAGTGAGATCTATGCGATATGGCCGAGAAATGTAATTTTGATGTTAACTCCCAAACCGCTGCGCAGAAGTCAACCAAACTTCACCCAATAGTGTATTGTATCACAATCTAGTAGTTACATTTGAAAATTTTGTTCTAGGACATTTTGTTTGAACGCAATCATCAAACTTAATTAAAAAAGTCATTTAAGCCTTTTCACAGTGAGATCTATGCGATATGGCCGAGAAATGTAATTTTGATGTTAACTCCCAAACCGCTGCGCAGAAGTCAACCAAACTTCACCCATTAGTGTATTTTATCACAATCTAGTAGTTACATGTGGAAATTTGGTTCTAGGACATTTGATTTGAGCGCAATCCTCAAACTTAGGTCAAAAAAGCCATTTAAGCCTTTTCACAGTGAGATCTATGCGATATGGCCGAGAAATGTAATTTTGATGTTAACTCCCAAACCGCTGCGCAGAAGTCAACCAAACTTCACCCAATAGTGTATTGTATCACAATCTAGTAGTTACATTTGAAAATTTTGTTCTAGGAAATTTTGTTTGAGCGCAATCATCAAACTTATTTAAAAAAGTCATTTAAGCCTTTTCACAGTGAGATCTATGCGATATGGCCGAGAAATGTAATTTTGATGTTAACTCCCAAACCGCTGCGCAGAAGTCAACCAAACTTCACCCATTAGTGTATTTTATAACAATCTAGTAGTTACATGTGGAAATTTGGTTCTAGGACATTTGATTTGAGCGCAATCCTCAAACTTAGGTCAAAAAAGCCATTTAAGCCTTTTCACAGTGAGATCTATGCGATATGGCCGAGAAATGTAATTTTGATGTTCACTCCCAAACCGCTGCGCAGAAGTCAACCAAACTTCACCCAATAGTGTATTGTATCACAATCTAGTAGTTACATTTGAAAATTTTGTTCTAGGAAATTTTGTTTGAGCGCAATCATCAAACTTAATTAAAAAAGTCATTTAAGCCTTTTCACAGTGAGATCTATGCGATATGGCCGAGAAATGTAATTTTTAAGTTAACTCCCAAACCGCTGCGCAGAAGTCAACCAAACTTCACCCATTAGTGTATTTTATCACAATCTAGTAGTTACATGTGGAAATTTGGTTCTAGGACATTTGATTTGAGCGCAATCCTCAAACTTAGGTCAAAAAAGCCATTTAAGCCTTTTCACAGTGAGATCTATGCGATATGGCCGAGAAATGTAATTTTGATGTTAACTCCCAAACCGCTGCGCAGAAGTCAACCAAACTTCACCCAATAGTGTATTGTATCACATTCTAGTAGTTACATTTGAAAATTTCGTTCTAGGACATTTGGTTTGAGCGCAATCCTCAAACTTAGGTCAAAAAAGCCATTTAAGCCTTTTCACAGTGAGATCTATGCGATATGGCCGAGAAATGTAATTTTGATGTTAACTCCCAAACCGCTGCGCAGAAGTCAACCAAACTTCACCCAATAGTGTATTGTATCACAATCTAGTAGTTACATTTGAAAATTTTGTTCTAGGACATTTTGTTTGAGCGCAATCCTCAAACTTAGGTCAAAAAAGCCATTTAAGCCTTTTCACAGTGAGATCTATGCGATATGGCCGAGAAATGTAATTTTGATGTTAACTCCCAAACCGCTGCGCAGAAGTCAACCAAACTTCACCCAATAGTGTATTGTATCACAATCTAGTAGTTACATTTTAAAATTTCGTTCAAGGACATTTGGTTTGAGCGCAATTATTAAACTTAGGTCAAAAAAGCCATTTAAGCCTTTTCACAGTGAGATCTATGCGATATGGCCGAGAAATGTAATTTTGATGTTAACTCCCAAACCGCTGCGCAGAAGTAAACCAAACTTCACCCATTAGTGTATTGTATCACAATCTAGTAGTTACATGTGGAAATTTGGTTCTAGGACATTTGATTTGAGCGCAATCCTCAAACTTAGGTCAAAAAAGCCATTTAAGCCTTTTCACAGTGAGATCTATGCGATATGGCCGAGAAATGTAATTTTGATGTTAACTCCCAAACCGCTGCGCAGAAGTCAACCAAACTTCACCCAATAGTGTATTGTATCACATTCTAGTAGTTACATTTTAAAATTTCGTTCAAGGACATTTGGTTTGAGCGCAATTATTAAACTTAGGTCAAAAAAGCCATTTAAGTCTTTTCACAGTGAGATCTATGCGATATGGCCGAGAAATGTAATTTTGATGTTAACTCCCAAACCGCTGCGCAGAAGTAAACCAAACTTCACCCATTAGTGTATTGTATCACAATCTAGTAGTTACATGTGGAAATTTGGTTCTAGGACATTTGATTTGAGCGCAATCCTCAAACTTAGGTCAAAAAAGCCATTTAAGCCTTTTCACAGTGAGATCTATGCGATATGGCCGAGAAATGTAATTTTGATGTTAACTCCCAAACCGCTGCGCAGAAGTCAACCAAACTTCACCCAATAGTGTATTGTATCACATTCTAGTAGTTACATTTGAAAATTTCGTTCTAGGACATTTGGTTTGAGCGCAATTATTAAACTTAGGTCAAAAAAGCCATTTAAGCCTTTTCACAGTGAGATCTATGCGATATGGCCGAGAAATGTAATTTTGATGTTAACTCCCAAACCGCTGCGCAGAAGTAAACCAAACTTCACCCATTAGTGTATTGTATCACAATCTAGTAGTTACATGTGGAAATTTGGTTCTAGGACATTTGATTTTAGCGCAATCCTCAAACTTAGGTCAAAAAAGCCATTTAAGCCTTTTCACAGTGAGATCTATGCGATATGGCCGAGAAATGTAATTTTGATGTTAACTCCCAAACCGCTGCGCAGAAGTCAACCAAACTTCACCCAATAGTGTATTGTATCACAATCTAGTAGTTACATTTGAAAATTTTGTTCTAGGAAATTTTGTTTGAGCGCAATCATCAAACTTAATTAAAAAAGTCATTTAAGCCTTTTCACAGTGAGATCTATGCGATATGGCCGAGAAATGTAATTTTGATGTTAACTCCCAAACCGCTGCGCAAAAGTCAACCAAACTTCACCCATTAGTGTATTGTATCACAATCTAGTAGTTACATGTGGAAATTTGGTTCTAGGACATTTGATTTGAGCGCAATCCTCAAACTTAGGTCAAAAAAGCCATTTAAGCCTTTTCACAGTGAGATCTATGCGATATGGCCGAGAAATGTAATTTTGATGTTAACTCCCAAACCGCTGCGCAGAAGTCAACCAAACTTCACCCAATAGTGTATTGTATCACAATCTAGTAGTTACATTTGAAAATTTTGTTCTAGGACATTTGGTTTGAGCGCAATCCTCAAACTTAGGTCAAAAAAGCCATTTAAGCCTTTTCACAGTGAGATCTATGCGATATGGCCGAGAAATGTAATTTTGATGTTCACTCCCAAACCGCTGCGCAGAAGTCAACCAAACTTCACCCAATAGTGTATTGTATCAAAATCTAGTAGTTACATTTGAAAATTTTGTTCTAGGAAATTTTGTTTGAGCGCAATCATCAAACTTAATTAAAAAAGTCATTTAAGCCTTTTCACAGTGAGATCTATGCGATATGGCCGAGAAATGTAATTTTGATGTTAACTCCCAAACCGCTGCGCAGAAGTCAACCAAACTTCACCCATTAGTGTATTTTATCACAATCTAGTAGTTACATGTGGAAATTTGGTTCTAGGACATTTGATTTGAGCGCAATCCTCAAACTTAGGTCAAAAAAGCCATTTAAGCCTTTTCACAGTGAGATCTATGCGATATGGCCGAGAAATGTAATTTTGATGTTAACTCCCAAACCGCTGCGCAGAAGTCAACCAAACTTCACCCAATAGTGTATTGTATCACATTCTAGTAGTTACATTTGAAAATTTCGTTCTAGGACATTTGGTTTGAGCGCAATCCTCAAACTTAGGTCAAAAAAGCCATTTAAGCCTTTTCACAGTGAGATCTATGCGATATGGCCGAGAAATGTAATTTTGATGTTAACTCCCAAACCGCTGCGCAGAAGTCAACCAAACTTCACCCATTAGTGTATTTTATCACAATCTAGTAGTTACATGTGGAAATTTGGTTCTAGGACATTTGATTTGAGCGCAATCCTCAAACTTAGGTCAAAAAAGCCATTTAAGCCTTTTCACAGTGAGATCTATGCGATATGGCCGAGAAATGTAATTTTGATGTTAACTCCCAAACCGCTGCGCAGAAGTCAACCAAACTTCACCCAATAGTGTATTGTATCACATTCTAGTAGTTACATTTGAAAATTTCGTTCTAGGACATTTGGTTTGAGCGCAATCCTCAAACTTAGGTCAAAAAAGCCATTTAAGCCTTTTCACAGTGAGATCTATGCGATATGGCCGAGAAATGTAATTTTGATGTTAACTCCCAAACCGCTGCGCAGAAGTCAACCAAACTTCACCCAATAGTGTATTGTATCACAATCTAGTAGTTACATTTGAAAATTTTGTTCTAGGACATTTTGTTTGAACGCAATCATCAAACTTAATTAAAAAAGTCATTTAAGCCTTTTCACAGTGAGATCTATGCGATATGGCCGAGAAATGTAATTTTGATGTTAACTCCCAAACCGCTGCGCAGAAGTCAACCAAACTTCACCCAATAGTGTATTGTATCACAATCTAGTAGTTACATTTGAAAATTTTGTTCTAGGACATTTTGTTTGAGCGCAATCCTCAAACTTAGGTCAAAAAAGCCATTTAAGCCTTTTCACAGTGAGATCTATGCGATATGGCCGAGAAATGTAATTTTGATGTTAACTCCCAAACCGCTGCGCAGAAGTCAACCAAACTTCACCCAATAGTGTATTGTATCACAATCTAGTAGTTACATTTGAAAATTTTGTTCTAGGACATTTGGTTTGAACGCAATCATCAAACTTAATTAAAAAAGTCATTTAAGCCTTTTCACAGTGAGATCTATGCGATATGGCCGAGAAATGTAATTTTGATGTTAACTCCCAAACCGCTGCGCAGAAGTCAACCAAACTTCACCCAATAGTGTATTGTATCACAATCTAGTAGTTACATTTGAAAATTTTGTTCTAGGAAATTTTGTTTGAACGCAATCATCAAACTTAATTAAAAAAGTCATTTAAGCCTTTTCACAGTGAGATCTATGCGATATGGCCGAGAAATGTAATTTTGATGTTAACTCCCAAACCGCTGCGCAGAAGTCAACCAAACTTCACCCAATAGTGTATTGTATCACAATCTAGTAGTTACATTTGAAAATTTTGTTCTAGGAAATTTTGTTTGAGCGCAATCATCAAACTTAATTAAAAAAGTCATTTAAGCCTTTTCACAGTGAGATCTATGCGATATGGCCGAGAAATGTAATTTTGATGTTAACTCCCAAACCGCTGCGCAGAAGTCAACCAAACTTCACCCATTAGTGTATTTTATCACAATCTAGTAGTTACATGTGGAAATTTGGTTCTAGGACATTTGATTTGAGCGCAATCCTCAAACGTAGGTCAAAAAAGCCATTTAAGCCTTTTCACAGTGAGATCTATGCGATATGGCCGAGAAATGTAATTTTGATGTTCACTCCCAAACCGCTGCGCAGAAGTCAACCAAACTTCACCCAATAGTGTATTGTATCACAATCTAGTAGTTACATTTGAAAATTTTGTTCTAGGAAATTTTGTTTGAGCGCAATCATCAAACTTAATTAAAAAAGTCATTTAAGCCTTTTCACAGTGAGATCTATGCGATATGGCCGAGAAATGTAATTTTGATGTTAACTCCCAAACCGCTGCGCAGAAGTCAACCAAACTTCACCCATTAGTGTATTTTATCACAATCTAGTAGTTACAAATGGAAATTTGGTTCTAGGACATTTGATTTGAGCGCAATCCTCAAACGTAGGTCAAAAAAGCCATTTAAGCCTATTCACAGTGAGATCTATGCGATATGGCCGAGAAATGTAATTTTGATGTTAACTCCCAAACCGCTGCGCAGAAGTCAACCAAACTTCACCCAATAGTGTATTGTATCACATTCTAGTAGTTACATTTGAAAATTTCGTTCTAGGACATTTGGTTTGAGCGCAATCCTCAAACTTAGGTCAAAAAAGCCATTTAAGCCTTTTCACAGTGAGATCTATGCGATATGGCCGAGAAATGTAATTTTGATGTTAACTCCCAAACCGCTGCGCAGAAGTCAACCAAACTTCACCCAATAGTGTATTGTATCACAATCTAGTAGTTACATTTGACAATTTTGTTCTAGGAAATTTTGTTTGAGCGCAATCATCAAACTTAATTAAAAAAGTCATTTAAGCCTTTTCACAGTGAGATCTATGCGATATGGCCGAGAAATGTAATTTTGATGTTAACTCCCAAACCGCTGCGCAGAAGTCAACCAAACTTCACCCATTAGTGTATTTTATCACAATCTAGTAGTTACATGTGGAAATTTGGTTCTAGGACATTTGATTTGAGCGCAATCCTCAAACTTAGGTCAAAAAAGCCATTTAAGCCTTTTCACAGTGAGATCTATGCGATATGGCCGAGAAATGTAATTTTGATGTTAACTCCCAAACCGCTGCGCAGAAGTCAACCAAACTTCACCCAATAGTGTATTGTATCACATTCTAGTAGTTACATTTGAAAATTTCGTTCTAGGACATTTGGTTTGAGCGCAATCCTCAAACTTAGGTCAAAAAAGCCATTTAAGCCTTTTCACAGTGAGATCTATGCGATATGGCCGAGAAATGTAATTTTGATGTTAACTCCCAAACCGCTGCGCAGAAGTCAACCAAACTTCACCCAATAGTGTATTGTATCACAATCTAGTAGTTACATTTGAAAATTTTGTTCTAGGACATTTTGTTTGAACGCAATCATCAAACTTAATTAAAAAAGTCATTTAAGCCTTTTCACAGTGAGATCTATGCGATATGGCCGAGAAATGTAATTTTGATGTTAACTCCCAAACCGCTGCGCAGAAGTCAACCAAACTTCACCCATTAGTGTATTTTATCACAATCTAGTAGTTACATGTGGAAATTTGGTTCTAGGACATTTGATTTGAGCGCAATCCTCAAACTTAGGTCAAAAAAGCCATTTAAGCCTTTTCACAGTGAGATCTATGCGATATGGCCGAGAAATGTAATTTTGATGTTAACTCCCAAACCGCTGCGCAGAAGTCAACCAAACTTCACCCAATAGTGTATTGTATCACAATCTAGTAGTTACATTTAAAAATTTTGTTCTAGGACATTTTGTTTGAACGCAATCATCAAACTTAATTAAAAAAGTCATTTAAGCCTTTTCACAGTGAGATCTATGCGATATGGCCGAGAAATGTAATATTGATGTTAACTCCCAAACCGCTGCGCAGAAGTCAACCAAACTTCACCCAATAGTGTATTGTATCACAATCTAGTAGTTACATTTGAAAATTTTGTTCTAGGAAATTTTGTTTGAGCGCAATCATCAAACTTAATTAAAAAAGTCATTTAAGCCTTTTAACAGTGAGATCTATGCGATATGGCCGAGAAATGTAATTTTGATGTTAACTCCCAAACCGCTGCGCAGAAGTCAACCAAACTTCACCCATTAGTGTATTTTATCACAATCTAGTAGTTACATGTGGAAATTTGGTTCTAGGACATTTGATTTGAGCGCAATCCTCAAACTTAGGTCAAAAAAGCCATTTAAGCCTTTTCACAGTGAGATCTATGCGATATGGCCGAGAAATGTAATTTTGATGTTCACTCCCAAACCGCTGCGCAGAAGTCAACCAAACTTCACCCAATAGTGTATTGTATCACAATCTAGTAGTTACATTTGAAAATTTTGTTCTAGGAAATTTTGTTTGAGCGCAATCATCAAACTTAATTAAAAAAGTCATTTAAGCCTTTTCACAGTGAGATCTATGCGATATGGCCGAGAAATGTAATTTTGATGTTAACTCCCGAACCGCTGCGCAGAAGTCAACCAAACTTCACCCATTAGTGTATTTTATCACAATCTAGTAGTTACATGTGGAAATTTGGTTCTAGGACATTTGATTTGAGCGCAATCCTCAAACTTAGGTCAAAAAAGCCATTTAAGCCTTTTCACAGTGAGATCTATGCGATATGGCCGAGAAATGTAATTTTGATGTTAACTCCCAAACCGCTGCGCAGAAGTCAACCAAACTTCACCCAATAGTGTATTGTATCACATTCTAGTAGTTACATTTGAAAATTTCGTTCTAGGACATTTGGTTTGAGCGCAATCCTCAAACTTAGGTCAAAAAAGCCATTTAAGCCTTTTCACAGTGAGATCTATGCGATATGGCCGAGAAATGTAATTTTGATGTTAACTCCCAAACCGCTGCGCAGAAGTCAACCAAACTTCACCCAATAGTGTATTGTATCACAATCTAGTAGTTACATTTGAAAATTTTGTTCTAGGACATTTTGTTTGAACGCAATCATCAAACTTAATTAAAAAAGTCATTTAAGCCTTTTCACAGTGAGATCTATGCGATATGGCCGAGAAATGTAATTTTGATGTTAACTCCCAAACCGCTGCGCAGAAGTCAACCAAACTTCACCCAATAGTGTATTGTATCACAATCTAGTAGTTACATTTGAAAATTTTGTTCTAGGACATTTTGTTTGAGCGCAATCCTCAAACTTAGGTCAAAAAAGCCATTTAAGCCTTTTCACAGTGAGATCTATGCGATATGGCCGAGAAATGTAATTTTGATGTTAACTCCCAAACCGCTGCGCAGAAGTCAACCAAACTTCACCCATTAGTGTATTGTATCACAATCTAGTAGTTACATGTGGAAATTTGGTTCTAGGACATTTGATTTGAGCGCAATCCTCAAACTTAGGTCAAAAAAGCCATTTAAGCCTTTTCACAGTGAGATCTATGCGATATGGCCGAGAAATGTAATTTTGATGTTAACTCCCAAACCGCTGCGCAGAAGTCAACCAAACTTCACCCAATAGTGTATTGTATCACATTCTAGTAGTTACATTTTAAAATTTCGTTCAAGGACATTTGGTTTGAGCGCAATTATTAAACTTAGGTCAAAAAAGCCATTTAAGCCTTTTCACAGTGAGATCTATGCGATATGGCCGAGAAATGTAATTTTGATGTTAACTCCCAAACCGCTGCGCAGAAGTAAACCAAACTTCACCCATTAGTGTATTGTATCACAATCTAGTAGTTACATGTGGAAATTTGGTTCTAGGACATTTTGTTTGAGCGCAATCCTCAAACTTAGGTCAAAAAAGCCATTTAAGCCTTTTCACAGTGAGATCTATGCGATATGGCCGAGAAATGTAATTTTGATGTTAACTCCCAAACCGCTGCGCAGAAGTCAACCAAACTTCACCCATTAGTGTATTGTATCACAATCTAGTAGTTACATGTGGAAATCTGGTTCTAGGACATTTGATTTGAGCGCAATCCTCAAACTTAGGTCAAAAAAGCCATTTAAGCCTTTTCACAGTGAGATCTATGCGATATGGCCGAGAAATGTAATTTTGATGTTAACTCCCAAACCGCTGCGCAGAAGTCAACCAAACTTCACCCAATAGTGTATTGTATCACATTCTAGTAGTTACATTTTAAAATTTCGTTCAAGGACATTTGGTTTGAGCGCAATTATTAAACTTAGGTCAAAAAAGCCATTTAAGCCTTTTCACAGTGAGATCTATGCGATATGGCCGAGAAATGTAATTTTGATGTTAACTCCCAAACCGCTGCGCAGAAGTAAACCAAACTTCACCCATTAGTGTATTGTATCACAATCTAGTAGTTACATGTGGAAATTTGGTTCTAGGACATTTGATTTTAGCGCAATCCTCAAACTTAGGTCAAAAAAGCCATTTAAGCCTTTTCACAGTGAGATCTATGCGATATGGCCGAGAAATGTAATTTTGATGTTAACTCCCAAACCGCTGCGCAGAAGTCAACCAAACTTCACCCAATAGTGTATTGTATCACAATCTAGTAGTTACATTTGAAAATTTTGTTCTAGGAAATTTTGTTTGAGCGCAATCATCAAACTTAATTAAAAAAGTCATTTAAGCCTTTTCACAGTGAGATCTATGCGATATGGCCGAGAAATGTAATTTTGATGTTAACTCCCAAACCGCTGCGCAGAAGTCAACCAAACTTCACCCATTAGTGTATTTTATCACAATCTAGTAGTTACATGTGGAAATTTGGTTCTAGGACATTTGATTTGAGCGCAATCCTCAAACTTAGGTCAAAAAAGCCATTTAAGCCTTTTCACAGTGAGATCTATGCGATATGGCCGAGAAATGTAATTTTGATGTTAACTCCCAAACCGCTGCGCAGAAGTCAACCAAACTTCACCCAATAGTGTATTGTATCACAATCTAGTAGTTACATTTAAAAATTTTGTTCTAGGACATTTTGTTTGAACGCAATCATCAAACTTAATTAAAAAAGTCATTTAAGCCTTTTCACAGTGAGATCTATGCGATATGGCCGAGAAATGTAATATTGATGTTAACTCCCAAACCGCTGCGCAGAAGTCAACCAAACTTCACCCAATAGTGTATTGTATCACAATCTAGTAGTTACATTTGAAAATTTTGTTCTAGGAAATTTTGTTTGAGCGCAATCATCAAACTTAATTAAAAAAGTCATTTAAGCCTTTTAACAGTGAGATCTATGCGATATGGCCGAGAAATGTAATTTTGATGTTAACTCCCAAACCGCTGCGCAGAAGTCAACCAAACTTCACCCATTAGTGTATTTTATCACAATCTAGTAGTTACATGTGGAAATTTGGTTCTAGGACATTTGATTTGAGCGCAATCCTCAAACTTAGGTCAAAAAAGCCATTTAAGCCTTTTCACAGTGAGATCTATGCGATATGGCCGAGAAATGTAATTTTGATGTTCACTCCCAAACCGCTGCGCAGAAGTCAACCAAACTTCACCCAATAGTGTATTGTATCACAATCTAGTAGTTACATTTGAAAATTTTGTTCTAGGAAATTTTGTTTGAGCGCAATCATCAAACTTAATTAAAAAAGTCATTTAAGCCTTTTCACAGTGAGATCTATGCGATATGGCCGAGAAATGTAATTTTGATGTTAACTCCCGAACCGCTGCGCAGAAGTCAACCAAACTTCACCCATTAGTGTATTTTATCACAATCTAGTAGTTACATGTGGAAATTTGGTTCTAGGACATTTGATTTGAGCGCAATCCTCAAACTTAGGTCAAAAAAGCC
Organism: Corythoichthys intestinalis; assembly: GCF_030265065.1. Taxonomy (NCBI): domain Eukaryota; kingdom Metazoa; phylum Chordata; class Actinopteri; order Syngnathiformes; family Syngnathidae; genus Corythoichthys; species Corythoichthys intestinalis. The sequence continues at coordinate 62,766,225 of NC_080399.1, read as the reverse complement.
ATTTAAGCCTTTTCACAGTGAGATCTATGCGATATGGCCGAGAAATGTAATTTTGATGTTAACTCCCAAACCGCTGCGCAGAAGTCAACCAAACTTCACCCAATAGTGTATTGTATCACATTCTAGTAGTTACATTTGAAAATTTCGTTCTAGGACATTTGGTTTGAGCGCAATCCTCAAACTTAGGTCAAAAAAGCCATTTAAGCCTTTTCACAGTGAGATCTATGCGATATGGCCGAGAAATGTAATTTTGATGTTAACTCCCAAACCGCTGCGCAGAAGTCAACCAAACTTCACCCAATAGTGTATTGTATCACAATCTAGTAGTTACATTTGAAAATTTTGTTCTAGGACATTTTGTTTGAACGCAATCATCAAACTTAATTAAAAAAGTCATTTAAGCCTTTTCACAGTGAGATCTATGCGATATGGCCGAGAAATGTAATTTTGATGTTAACTCCCAAACCGCTGCGCAGAAGTCAACCAAACTTCACCCAATAGTGTATTGTATCACAATCTAGTAGTTACATTTGAAAATTTTGTTCTAGGACATTTTGTTTGAGCGCAATCCTCAAACTTAGGTCAAAAAAGCCATTTAAGCCTTTTCACAGTGAGATCTATGCGATATGGCCGAGAAATGTAATTTTGATGTTAACTCCCAAACCGCTGCGCAGAAGTCAACCAAACTTCACCCATTAGTGTATTGTATCACAATCTAGTAGTTACATGTGGAAATTTGGTTCTAGGACATTTGATTTGAGCGCAATCCTCAAACTTAGGTCAAAAAAGCCATTTAAGCCTTTTCACAGTGAGATCTATGCGATATGGCCGAGAAATGTAATTTTGATGTTAACTCCCAAACCGCTGCGCAGAAGTCAACCAAACTTCACCCAATAGTGTATTGTATCACAATCTAGTAGTTACATTTGAAAATTTTGTTCTAGGAAATTTTGTTTGAGCGCAATCATCAAACTTAATTAAAAAAGTCATTTAAGCCTTTTCACAGTGAGATCTATGCGATATGGCCGAGAAATGTAATTTTGATGTTAACTCCCGAACCGCTGCGCAGAAGTCAACCAAACTTCACCCATTAGTGTATTTTATCACAATCTAGTAGTTACATGTGGAAATTTGGTTCTAGGACATTTGATTTGAGCGCAATCCTCAAACTTAGGTCAAAAAAGCCATTTAAGCCTTTTCACAGTGAGATCTATGCGATATGGCCGAGAAATGTAATTTTGATGTTAACTCCCAAACCGCTGCGCAGAAGTCAACCAAACTTCACCCAATAGTGTATTGTATCACATTCTAGTAGTTACATTTGAAAATTTCGTTCTAGGACATTTGGTTTGAGCGCAATCCTCAAACTTAGGTCAAAAAAGCCATTTAAGCCTTTTCACAGTGAGATCTATGCGATATGGCCGAGAAATGTAATTTTGATGTTAACTCCCAAACCGCTGCGCAGAAGTCAACCAAACTTCACCCAATAGTGTATTGTATCACAATCTAGTAGTTACATTTGAAAATTTTGTTCTAGGACATTTTGTTTGAACGCAATCATCAAACTTAATTAAAAAAGTCATTTAAGCCTTTTCACAGTGAGATCTATGCGATATGGCCGAGAAATGTAATTTTGATGTTAACTCCCAAACCGCTGCGCAGAAGTCAACCAAACTTCACCCAATAGTGTATTGTATCACAATCTAGTAGTTACATTTGAAAATTTTGTTCTAGGACATTTTGTTTGAGCGCAATCCTCAAACTTAGGTCAAAAAAGCCATTTAAGCCTTTTCACAGTGAGATCTATGCGATATGGCCGAGAAATGTAATTTTGATGTTAACTCCCAAACCGCTGCGCAGAAGTCAACCAAACTTCACCCATTAGTGTATTGTATCACAATCTAGTAGTTACATGTGGAAATTTGGTTCTAGGACATTTGATTTGAGCGCAATCCTCAAACTTAGGTCAAAAAAGCCATTTAAGCCTTTTCACAGTGAGATCTATGCGATATGGCCGAGAAATGTAATTTTGATGTTAACTCCCAAACCGCTGCGCAGAAGTCAACCAAACTTCACCCAATAGTGTATTGTATCACATTCTAGTAGTTACATTTTAAAATTTCGTTCAAGGACATTTGGTTTGAGCGCAATTATTAAACTTAGGTCAAAAAAGCCATTTAAGCCTTTTCACAGTGAGATCTATGCGATATGGCCGAGAAATGTAATTTTGATGTTAACTCCCAAACCGCTGCGCAGAAGTAAACCAAACTTCACCCATTAGTGTATTGTATCACAATCTAGTAGTTACATGTGGAAATTTGGTTCTAGGACATTTGATTTTAGCGCAATCCTCAAACTTAGGTCAAAAAAGCCATTTAAGCCTTTTCACAGTGAGATCTATGCGATATGGCCGAGAAATGTAATTTTGATGTTAACTCCCAAACCGCTGCGCAGAAGTCAACCAAACTTCACCCAATAGTGTATTGTATCACAATCTAGTAGTTACATTTGAAAATTTTGTTCTAGGAAATTTTGTTTGAGCGCAATCATCAAACTTAATTAAAAAAGTCATTTAAGCCTTTTCACAGTGAGATCTATGCGATATGGCCGAGAAATGTAATTTTGATGTTAACTCCCAAACCGCTGCGCAAAAGTCAACCAAACTTCACCCATTAGTGTATTGTATCACAATCTAGTAGTTACATGTGGAAATTTGGTTCTAGGACATTTGATTTGAGCGCAATCCTCAAACTTAGGTCAAAAAAGCCATTTAAGCCTTTTCACAGTGAGATCTATGCGATATGGCCGAGAAATGTAATTTTGATGTTAACTCCCAAACCGCTGCGCAGAAATAAAACCAAACTTCACCCAATAGTGTATTGTATCACATTCTAGTAGTTACATTTTAAAATTTCGTTCTAGGACATTTGGTTTGAGCGCAATTATTAAACTTAGGTCAAAAAAGCCATTTAAGCCTTTTCACAGTGAGATCTATGCGATATGGCCGAGAAATGTAATTTTGATGTTAACTCCCAAACCGCTGCGCAGAAGTCAACCAAACTTCACCCAATAGTGTATTGTATCACAATCTAGTAGTTACATTTGAAAATTTTGTTCTAGGACATTTTGTTTGAATGCAATCATCAAACTTAATTAAAAAAGTCATTTAAGCCTTTTCACAGTGAGATCTATGCGATATGGCCGAGAAATGTAATTTTGATGTTAACTCCCAAACCGCTGCGCAGAAGTCAACCAAACTTCACCCAATAGTGTATTGTATCACATTCTAGTAGTTACATTTTAAAATTTCGTTCAAGGACATTTGGTTTGAGCGCAATTATTAAACTTAGGTCAAAAAAGCCATTTAAGCCTTTTCACAGTGAGATCTATGCGATATGGCCGAGAAATGTAATTTTGATGTTAACTCCCAAACCGCTGCGCAGAAGTAAACCAAACTTCACCCATTAGTGTATTGTATCACAATCTAGTAGTTACATGTGGAAATTTGGTTCTAGGACATTTGATTTCAGCGCAATCCTCAAACTTAGGTCAAAAAAGCCATTTAAGCCTTTTCACAGTGAGATCTATGCGATATGGCCGAGAAATGTAATTTTGATGTTAACTCCCAAACCGCTGCGCAGAAGTCAACCAAATTTCACCCAATAGTGTATTGTATCACATTCTAGTAGTTACATTTGAAAATTTCGTTCTAGGACATTTGGTTTGAGCGCAATTATTAAACTTAGGTCAAAAAAGCCATTTAAGCCTTTTCACAGTGAGATCTATGCGATATGGCCGAGAAATGTAATTTTGATGTTAACTCCCAAACCGCTGCGCAGAAGTAAACCAAACTTCACCCATTAGTGTATTGTATCACAATCTAGTAGTTACATGTGGAAATTTGGTTCTAGGACATTTGATTTTAGCGCAATCCTCAAACTTAGGTCAAAAAAGCCATTTAAGCCTTTTCACAGTGAGATCTATGCGATATGGCCGAGAAATGTAATTTTGATGTTAACTCCCAAACCGCTGCGCAGAAGTCAACCAAACTTCACCCAATAGTGTATTTTATCACAATCTAGTAGTTACATGTGGAAATTTGGTTCTAGGACATTTGATTTGAGCGCAATCCTCAAACTTAGGTCAAAAAAGCCATTTAAGCCTTTTCACAGTGAGATCTATGCGATATGGCCGAGAAATGTAATTTTGATGTTAACTCCCAAACCGCTGCGCAGAAGTCAACCAAACTTCACCCATTAGTGTATTTTATCACAATCTAGTAGTTACATGTGGAAATTTGGTTCTAGGACATTTGATTTGAGCGCAATCCTCAAACTTAGGTCAAAAAAGCCATTTAAGCCTTTTCACAGTGAGATCTATGCGATATGGCCGAGAAATGTAATTTTGATGTTCACTCCCAAACCGCTGCGCAGAAGTCAACCAAACTTCACCCATTAGTGTATTGTATCACAATCTAGTAGTTACATGTGGAAATTTGGTTATAGGACATTTGATTTGAGCGCAATCCTCAAACTTAGGTCAAAAAAGCCATTTAAGCCTTTTCACAGTGAGATCTATGCGATATGGCCGAGAAATGTAATTTTGATGTTAACTCCCAAACCGCTGCGCAGAAGTCAACCAAACTTCACCCAATAGTGTATTGTATCACAATCTAGTAGTTACATTTGAAAATTTTGTTCTAGGACATTTTGTTTGAACGCAATCATCAAACTTAATTAAAAAAGTCATTTAAGCCTTTTCACAGTGAGATCTATGCGATATGGCCGAGAAATGTAATTTTGATGTTAACTCCCAAACCGCTGCGCAGAAGTCAACCAAACTTCACCCAATAGTGTATTGTATCACAATCTAGTAGTTACATTTGAAAATTTTGTTCTAGGAAATTTTGTTTGAGCGCAATCATCAAACTTAATTAAAAAAGTCATTTAAGCCTTTTCACAGTGAGATCTATGCGATATGGCCGAGAAATGTAATTTTGATGTTAACTCCCAAACCGCTGCGCAGAAGTCAACCAAACTTCACCCATTAGTGTATTTTATCACAATCTAGTAGTTACATGTGGAAATTTGGTTCTAGGACATTTGATTTGAGCGCAATCCTCAAACTTAGGTCAAAAAAGCCATTTAAGCCTTTTCACAGTGAGATCTATGCGATATGGCCGAGAAATGTAATTTTGATGTTAACTCCCAAACCGCTGCGCAGAAGTCAACCAAACTTCACCCAATAGTGTATTGTATGACAATCTAGTAGTTACATTTAAAAATTTTGTTCTAGGACATTTTGTTTGAACGCAATCATCAAACTTAATTAAAAAAGTCATTTAAGCCTTTTCACAGTGAGATCTATGCGATATGGCCGAGAAATGTAATTTTGATGTTAACTCCCAAACCGCTGCGCAGAAGTCAACCAAACTTCACCCATTAGTGTATTGTATCACAATCTAGTAGTTACATGTGGAAATTTGGTTCTAGGACATTTGATTTGAGCGCAATCCTCAAACTTAGGTCAAAAAAGCCATTTAAGCCTTTTCACAGTGAGATCTATGCGATATGGCCGAGAAATGTAATTTTGATGTTAACTCCCAAACCGCTGCGCAGAAGTCAACCAAACTTCACCCAATAGTGTATTGTATCACAATCTAGTAGTTACATTTGAAAATTTTGTTCTAGGAAATTTTGTTTGAGCGCAATCATCAAACTTAATTAAAAAAGTCATTTAAGCCTTTTCACAGTGAGATCTATGCGATATGGCCGAGAAATGTAATTTTGATGTTAACTCCCAAACCGCTGCGCAGAAGTCAACCAAACTTCACCCATTAGTGTATTTTATCACAATCTAGTAGTTACATGTGGAAATTTGGTTCTAGGACATTTGATTTGAGCGCAATCCTCAAACTTAGGTCAAAAAAGCCATTTAAGCCTTTTCACAGTGAGATCTATGCGATATGGCCGAGAAATGTAATTTTGATGTTCACTCTCAAACCGCTGCGCAGAAGTCAACCAAACTTCACCCAATAGTGTATTGTATCAAAATCTAGTAGTTACATTTGAAAATTTTGTTCTAGGAAATTTTGTTTGAGCGCAATCATCAAACTTAATTAAAAAAGTCATTTAAGCCTTTTCACAGTGAGATCTATGCGATATGGCCGAGAAATGTAATTTTGATGTTAACTCCCAAACCGCTGCGCAGAAGTCAACCAAACTTCACCCATTAGTGTATTTTATCACAATCTAGTAGTTACATGTGGAAATTTGGTTCTAGGACATTTGATTTGAGCGCAATCCTCAAACTTAGGTCAAAAAAGCCATTTAAGCCTTTTCACAGTGAGATCTATGCGATATGGCCGAGAAATGTAATTTTGATGTTAACTCCCAAACCGCTGCGCAGAAGTCAACCAAACTTCACCCAATAGTGTATTGTATCACATTCTAGTAGTTACATTTGAAAATTTCGTTCTAGGACATTTGGTTTGAGCGCAATCCTCAAACTTAGGTCAAAAAAGCCATTTAAGCCTTTTCACAGTGAGATCTATGCGATATGGCCGAGAAATGTAATTTTGATGTTAACTCCCAAACCGCTGCGCAGAAGTCAACCAAACTTCACCCAATAGTGTATTGTATCACAATCTAGTAGTTACATTTGAAAATTTTGTTCTAGGACATTTTGTTTGAACGCAATCATCAAACTTAATTAAAAAAGTCATTTAAGCCTTTTCACAGTGAGATCTATGCGATATGGCCGAGAAATGTAATTTTGATGTTAACTCCCAAACCGCTGCGCAGAAGTCAACCAAACTTCACCCAATAGTGTATTGTATCACAATCTAGTAGTTACATTTGAAAATTTTGTTCTAGGACATTTTGTTTGAGCGCAATCCTCAAACTTAGGTCAAAAAAGCCATTTAAGCCTTTTCACAGTGAGATCTATGCGATATGGCCGAGAAATGTAATTTTGATGTTAACTCCCAAACCGCTGCGCAGAAGTCAACCAAACTTCACCCAATAGTGTATTGTATCACAATCTAGTAGTTACATTTGAAAATTTTGTTCTAGGACATTTGGTTTGAACGCAATCATCAAACTTAATTAAAAAAGTCATTTAAGCCTTTTCACAGTGAGATCTATGCGATATGGCCGAGAAATGTAATTTTGATGTTAACTCCCAAACCGCTGCGCAGAAGTCAACCAAACTTCACCCAATAGTGTATTGTATCACAATCTAGTAGTTACATTTGAAAATTTTGTTCTAGGAAATTTTGTTTGAGCGCAATCATCAAACTTAATTAAAAAAGTCATTTAAGCCTTTTCACAGTGAGATCTATGCGATATGGCCGAGAAATGTAATTTTGATGTTAACTCCCAAACCGCTGCGCAGAAGTCAACCAAACTTCACCCAATAGTGTATTGTATCACAATCTAGTAGTTACATTTGAAAATTTTGTTCTAGGAAATTTTGTTTGAGCGCAATCATCAAACTTAATTAAAAAAGTCATTTAAGCCTTTTCACAGTGAGATCTATGCGATATGGCCGAGAAATGTAATTTTGATGTTAACTCCAAACCGCTGCGCAGAAGTCAACCAAACTTCACCCATTAGTGTATTTTATCACAATCTAGTAGTTACATGTGGAAATTTGGTTCTAGGACATTTGATTTGAGCGCAATCCTCAAACGTAGGTCAAAAAAGCCATTTAAGCCTTTTCACAGTGAGATCTATGCGATATGGCCGAGAAATGTAATTTTGATGTTCACTCCCAAACCGCTGCGCAGAAGTCAACCAAACTTCACCCAATAGTGTATTGTATCACAATCTAGTAGTTACATTTGAAAATTTTGTTCTAGGAAATTTTGTTTGAGCGCAATCATCAAACTTAATTAAAAAAGTCATTTAAGCCTTTTCACAGTGAGATCTATGCGATATGGCCGAGAAATGTAATTTTGATGTTAACTCCCAAACCGCTGCGCAGAAGTCAACCAAACTTCACCCATTAGTGTATTTTATCACAATCTAGTAGTTACATGTGGAAATTTGGTTCTAGGACATTTGATTTGAGCGCAATCCTCAAACTTAGGTCAAAAAAGCCATTTAAGCCTTTTCACAGTGAGATCTATGCGATATGGCCGAGAAATGTAATTTTGATGTTCACTCCCAAACCGCTGCGCAGAAGTCAACCAAACTTCACCCAATAGTGTATTGTATCACAATCTAGTAGTTACATTTGAAAATTTTGTTCTAGGAAATTTTGTTTGAGCGCAATCATCAAACTTAATTAAAAAAGTCATTTAAGCCTTTTCACAGTGAGATCTATGCGATATGGCCGAGAAATGTAATTTTGATGTTAACTCCCAAACCGCTGCGCAGAAGTCAACCAAACTTCACCCATTAGTGTATTTTATCACAATCTAGTAGTTACATGTGGAAATTTGGTTCTAGGACATTTGATTTGAGCGCAATCCTCAAACTTAGGTCAAAAAAGCCATTTAAGCCTTTTCACAGTGAGATCTATGCGATATGGCCGAGAAATGTAATTTTGATGTTAACTCCCAAACCGCTGCGCAGAAGTCAACCAAACTTCACCCAATAGTGTATTGTATCACATTCTAGTAGTTACATTTGAAAATTTCGTTCTAGGACATTTGGTTTGAGCGCAATCCTCAAACTTAGGTCAAAAAAGCCATTTAAGCCTTTTCACAGTGAGATCTATGCGATATGGCCGAGAAATGTAATTTTGATGTTAACTCCCAAACCGCTGCGCAGAAGTCAACCAAACTTCACCCAATAGTGTATTGTATCACAATCTAGTAGTTACATTTGAAAATTTTGTTCTAGGACATTTTGTTTGAACGCAATCATCAAACTTAATTAAAAAAGTCATTTAAGCCTTTTCACAGTGAGATCTATGCGATATGGCCGAGAAATGTAATTTTGATGTTAACTCCCAAACCGCTGCGCAGAAGTCAACCAAACTTCACCCAATAGTGTATTGTATCACAATCTAGTAGTTACATTTGAAAATTTTGTTCTAGGACATTTTGTTTGAGCGCAATCCTCAAACTTAGGTCAAAAAAGCCATTTAAGCCTTTTCACAGTGAGATCTATGCGATATGGCCGAGAAATGTAATTTTGATGTTAACTCCCAAACCGCTGCGCAGAAGTCAACCAAACTTCACCCAATAGTGTATTGTATCACAATCTAGTAGTTACATTTTAAAATTTCGTTCAAGGACATTTGGTTTGAGCGCAATTATTAAACTTAGGTCAAAAAAGCCATTTAAGCCTTTTCACAGTGAGATCTATGCGATATGGCCGAGAAATGTAATTTTGATGTTAACTCCCAAACCGCTGCGCAGAAGTAAACCAAACTTCACCCAATAGTGTATTTTATCACAATCTAGTAGTTACATGTGGAAATTTGGTTCTAGGACATTTGATTTGAGCGCTATCCTCAAACTTAGGTCAAAAAAGCCATTTAAGCCTTTTCACAGTGAGATCTATGCGATATGGCCGAGAAATGTAATTTTGATGTTAACTCCCAAACCGCTGCGCAGAAGTCAACCAAATTTCACCCAATAGTGTATTGTATCACATTCTAGTAGTTACATTTGAAAATTTCGTTCTAGGACATTTGGTTTGAGCGCAATTATTAAACTTAGGTCAAAAAAGCCATTTAAGCCTTTTCACAGTGAGATCTATGCGATATGGCCGAGAAATGTAATTTTGATGTTAACTCCCAAACCGCTGCGCAGAAGTAAACCAAACTTCACCCATTAGTGTATTGTATCACAATCTAGTAGTTACATGTGGAAATTTGGTTCTAGGACATTTGATTTTAGCGCAATCCTCAAACTTAGGTCAAAAAAGCCATTTAAGCCTTTTCACAGTGAGATCTATGCGATATGGCCGAGAAATGTAATTTTGATGTTAACTCCCAAACCGCTGCGCAGAAGTCAACCAAACTTCACCCAATAGTGTATTTTATCACAATCTAGTAGTTACATGTGGAAATTTGGTTCTAGGACATTTGATTTGAGCGCAATCCTCAAACTTAGGTCAAAAAAGCCATTTAAGCCTTTTCACAGTGAGATCTATGCGATATGGCCGAGAAATGTAATTTTGATGTTAACTCCCAAACCGCTGCGCAGAAGTCAACCAAACTTCACCCATTAGTGTATTTTATCACAATCTAGTAGTTACATGTGGAAATTTGGTTCTAGGACATTTGATTTGAGCGCAATCCTCAAACTTAGGTCAAAAAAGCCATTTAAGCCTTTTCACAGTGAGATCTATGCGATATGGCCGAGAAATGTAATTTTGATGTTCACTCCCAAACCGCTGCGCAGAAGTCAACCAAACTTCACCCATTAGTGTATTGTATCACAATCTAGTAGTTACATGTGGAAATTTGGTTATAGGACATTTGATTTGAGCGCAATCCTCAAACTTAGGTCAAAAAAGCCATTTAAGCCTTTTCACAGTGAGATCTATGCGATATGGCCGAGAAATGTAATTTTGATGTTAACTCCCAAACCGCTGCGCAGAAGTCAACCAAACTTCACCCAATAGTGTATTGTATCACAATCTAGTAGTTACATTTGAAAATTTTGTTCTAGGACATTTTGTTTGAACGCAATCATCAAACTTAATTAAAAAAGTCATTTAAGCCTTTTCACAGTGAGATCTATGCGATATGGCCGAGAAATGTAATTTTGATGTTAACTCCCAAACCGCTGCGCAGAAGTCAACCAAACTTCACCCAATAGTGTATTGTATCACAATCTAGTAGTTACATTTGAAAATTTTGTTCTAGGAAATTTTGTTTGAGCGCAATCATCAAACTTAATTAAAAAAGTCATTTAAGCCTTTTCACAGTGAGATCTATGCGATATGGCCGAGAAATGTAATTTTGATGTTAACTCCCAAACCGCTGCGCAGAAGTCAACCAAACTTCACCCATTAGTGTATTTTATCACAATCTAGTAGTTACATGTGGAAATTTGGTTCTAGGACATTTGATTTGAGCGCAATCCTCAAACTTAGGTCAAAAAAGCCATTTAAGCCTTTTCACAGTGAGATCTATGCGATATGGCCGAGAAATGTAATTTTGATGTTAACTCCCAAACCGCTGCGCAGAAGTCAACCAAACTTCACCCAATAGTGTATTGTATGACAATCTAGTAGTTACATTTAAAAATTTTGTTCTAGGACATTTTGTTTGAACGCAATCATCAAACTTAATTAAAAAAGTCATTTAAGCCTTTTCACAGTGAGATCTATGCGATATGGCCGAGAAATGTAATTTTGATGTTAACTCCCAAACCGCTGCGCAGAAGTCAACCAAACTTCACCCATTAGTGTATTGTATCACAATCTAGTAGTTACATGTGGAAATTTGGTTCTAGGACATTTGATTTGAGCGCAATCCTCAAACTTAGGTCAAAAAAGCCATTTAAGCCTTTTCACAGTGAGATCTATGCGATATGGCCGAGAAATGTAATTTTGATGTTAACTCCCAAACCGCTGCGCAGAAGTCAACCAAACTTCACCCAATAGTGTATTGTATCACAATCTAGTAGTTACATTTGAAAATTTTGTTCTAGGAAATTTTGTTTGAGCGCAATCATCAAACTTAATTAAAAAAGTCATTTAAGCCTTTTCACAGTGAGATCTATGCGATATGGCCGAGAAATGTAATTTTGATGTTAACTCCCAAACCGCTGCGCAGAAGTCAACCAAACTTCACCCATTAGTGTATTTTATCACAATCTAGTAGTTACATGTGGAAATTTGGTTCTAGGACATTTGATTTGAGCGCAATCCTCAAACTTAGGTCAAAAAAGCCATTTAAGCCTTTTCACAGTGAGATCTATGCGATATGGCCGAGAAATGTAATTTTGATGTTCACTCTCAAACCGCTGCGCAGAAGTCAACCAAACTTCACCCAATAGTGTATTGTATCAAAATCTAGTAGTTACATTTGAAAATTTTGTTCTAGGAAATTTTGTTTGAGCGCAATCATCAAACTTAATTAAAAAAGTCATTTAAGCCTTTTCACAGTGAGATCTATGCGATATGGCCGAGAAATGTAATTTTGATGTTAACTCCCAAACCGCTGCGCAGAAGTCAACCAAACTTCACCCATTAGTGTATTTTATCACAATCTAGTAGTTACATGTGGAAATTTGGTTCTAGGACATTTGATTTGAGCGCAATCCTCAAACTTAGGTCAAAAAAGCCATTTAAGCCTTTTCACAGTGAGATCTATGCGATATGGCCGAGAAATGTAATTTTGATGTTAACTCCCAAACCGCTGCGCAGAAGTCAACCAAACTTCACCCAATAGTGTATTGTATCACATTCTAGTAGTTACATTTGAAAATTTCGTTCTAGGACATTTGGTTTGAGCGCAATCCTCAAACTTAGGTCAAAAAAGCCATTTAAGCCTTTTCACAGTGAGATCTATGCGATATGGCCGAGAAATGTAATTTTGATGTTAACTCCCAAACCGCTGCGCAGAAGTCAACCAAACTTCACCCAATAGTGTATTGTATCACAATCTAGTAGTTACATTTGAAAATTTTGTTCTAGGACATTTTGTTTGAACGCAATCATCAAACTTAATTAAAAAAGTCATTTAAGCCTTTTCACAGTGAGATCTATGCGATATGGCCGAGAAATGTAATTTTGATGTTAACTCCCAAACCGCTGCGCAGAAGTCAACCAAACTTCACCCAATAGTGTATTGTATCACAATCTAGTAGTTACATTTGAAAATTTTGTTCTAGGACATTTTGTTTGAGCGCAATCCTCAAACTTAGGTCAAAAAAGCCATTTAAGCCTTTTCACAGTGAGATCTATGCGATATGGCCGAGAAATGTAATTTTGATGTTAACTCCCAAACCGCTGCGCAGAAGTCAACCAAACTTCACCCAATAGTGTATTGTATCACAATCTAGTAGTTACATTTGAAAATTTTGTTCTAGGACATTTGGTTTGAACGCAATCATCAAACTTAATTAAAAAAGTCATTTAAGCCTTTTCACAGTGAGATCTATGCGATATGGCCGAGAAATGTAATTTTGATGTTAACTCCCAAACCGCTGCGCAGAAGTCAACCAAACTTCACCCAATAGTGTATTGTATCACAATCTAGTAGTTACATTTGAAAATTTTGTTCTAGGAAATTTTGTTTGAGCGCAATCATCAAACTTAATTAAAAAAGTCATTTAAGCCTTTTCACAGTGAGATCTATGCGATATGGCCGAGAAATGTAATTTTGATGTTAACTCCCAAACCGCTGCGCAGAAGTCAACCAAACTTCACCCAATAGTGTATTGTATCACAATCTAGTAGTTACATTTGAAAATTTTGTTCTAGGAAATTTTGTTTGAGCGCAATCATCAAACTTAATTAAAAAAGTCATTTAAGCCTTTTCACAGTGAGATCTATGCGATATGGCCGAGAAATGTAATTTTGATGTTAACTCCAAACCGCTGCGCAGAAGTCAACCAAACTTCACCCATTAGTGTATTTTATCACAATCTAGTAGTTACATGTGGAAATTTGGTTCTAGGACATTTGATTTGAGCGCAATCCTCAAACGTAGGTCAAAAAAGCCATTTAAGCCTTTTCACAGTGAGATCTATGCGATATGGCCGAGAAATGTAATTTTGATGTTCACTCCCAAACCGCTGCGCAGAAGTCAACCAAACTTCACCCAATAGTGTATTGTATCACAATCTAGTAGTTACATTTGAAAATTTTGTTCTAGGAAATTTTGTTTGAGCGCAATCATCAAACTTAATTAAAAAAGTCATTTAAGCCTTTTCACAGTGAGATCTATGCGATATGGCCGAGAAATGTAATTTTGATGTTAACTCCCAAACCGCTGCGCAGAAGTCAACCAAACTTCACCCATTAGTGTATTTTATCACAATCTAGTAGTTACATGTGGAAATTTGGTTCTAGGACATTTGATTTGAGCGCAATCCTCAAACTTAGGTCAAAAAAGCCATTTAAGCCTTTTCACAGTGAGATCTATGCGATATGGCCGAGAAATGTAATTTTGATGTTCACTCCCAAACCGCTGCGCAGAAGTCAACCAAACTTCACCCAATAGTGTATTGTATCACAATCTAGTAGTTACATTTGAAAATTTTGTTCTAGGAAATTTTGTTTGAGCGCAATCATCAAACTTAATTAAAAAAGTCATTTAAGCCTTTTCACAGTGAGATCTATGCGATATGGCCGAGAAATGTAATTTTGATGTTAACTCCCAAACCGCTGCGCAGAAGTCAACCAAACTTCACCCATTAGTGTATTTTATCACAATCTAGTAGTTACATGTGGAAATTTGGTTCTAGGACATTTGATTTGAGCGCAATCCTCAAACTTAGGTCAAAAAAGCCATTTAAGCCTTTTCACAGTGAGATCTATGCGATATGGCCGAGAAATGTAATTTTGATGTTAACTCCCAAACCGCTGCGCAGAAGTCAACCAAACTTCACCCAATAGTGTATTGTATCACATTCTAGTAGTTACATTTGAAAATTTCGTTCTAGGACATTTGGTTTGAGCGCAATCCTCAAACTTAGGTCAAAAAAGCCATTTAAGCCTTTTCACAGTGAGATCTATGCGATATGGCCGAGAAATGTAATTTTGATGTTAACTCCCAAACCGCTGCGCAGAAGTCAACCAAACTTCACCCAATAGTGTATTGTATCACAATCTAGTAGTTACATTTGAAAATTTTGTTCTAGGACATTTTGTTTGAACGCAATCATCAAACTTAATTAAAAAAGTCATTTAAGCCTTTTCACAGTGAGATCTATGCGATATGGCCGAGAAATGTAATTTTGATGTTAACTCCCAAACCGCTGCGCAGAAGTCAACCAAACTTCACCCAATAGTGTATTGTATCACAATCTAGTAGTTACATTTGAAAATTTTGTTCTAGGACATTTTGTTTGAGCGCAATCCTCAAACTTAGGTCAAAAAAGCCATTTAAGCCTTTTCACAGTGAGATCTATGCGATATGGCCGAGAAATGTAATTTTGATGTTAACTCCCAAACCGCTGCGCAGAAGTCAACCAAACTTCACCCAATAGTGTATTGTATCACAATCTAGTAGTTACATTTTAAAATTTCGTTCAAGGACATTTGGTTTGAGCGCAATTATTAAACTTAGGTCAAAAAAGCCATTTAAGCCTTTTCACAGTGAGATCTATGCGATATGGCCGAGAAATGTAATTTTGATGTTAACTCCCAAACCGCTGCGCAGAAGTAAACCAAACTTCACCCATTAGTGTATTGTATCACAATCTAGTAGTTACATGTGGAAATTTGGTTCTAGGACATTTGATTTGAGCGCAATCCTCAAACTTAGGTCAAAAAAGCCATTTAAGCCTTTTCACAGTGAGATCTATGCGATATGGCCGAGAAATGTAATTTTGATGTTAACTCCCAAACCGCTGCGCAGAAGTCAACAAAACTTCACCCAATAGTGTATTGTATCACATTCTAGTAGTTACATTTTAAAATTTCGTTCAAGGACATTTGGTTTGAGCGCAATTATTAAACATAGGTCAAAAAAGCCATTTAAGCCTTTTCACAGTGAGATCTATGCGATATGGCCGAGAAATGTAATTTTGATGTTAACTCCCAAACCGCTACGCAGAAGTAAACCAAACTTCACCCATTAGTGTATTGTATCACAATCTAGTAGTTACATGTGGAAATTTGGTTCTAGGACATTTGATTTGAGCGCAATCCTCAAACTTAGGTCAAAAAAGCCATTTAAGCCTTTTCACAGTGAGATCTATGCGATATGGCCGAGAAATGTAATTTTGATGTTAACTCCCAAACCGCTGCGCAGAAGTCAACCAAACTTCACCCAATAGTGTATTGTATCACATTCTAGTAGTTACATTTGAAAATTTCGTTCTAGGACATTTGGTTTGAGCGCAATTATTAAACTTAGGTCAAAAAAGCCATTTAAGCCTTTTCACAGTGAGATCTATGCGATATGGCCGAGAAATGTAATTTTGATGTTAACTCCCAAACCGCTGCGCAGAAGTCAACCAAACTTCACCCAATAGTGTATTGTATCACAATCTAGTAGTTACATTTGAAAATTTTGTTCTAGGACATTTTGTTTGAACGCAATCATCAAACTTAATTAAAAAAGTCATTTAAGCCTTTTCACAGTGAGATCTATGCGATATGGCCGAGAAATGTAATTTTGATGTTAACTCCCAAACCGCTGCGCAGAAGTCAACCAAACTTCACCCATTAGTGTATTTTATCACAATCTAGTAGTTACATGTGGAAATTTGGTTCTAGGACATTTGATTTGAGCGCAATCCTCAAACTTAGGTCAAAAAAGCCATTTAAGCCTTTTCACAGTGAGATCTATGCGATATGGCCGAGAAATGTAATTTTGATGTTAACTCCCAAACCGCTGCGCAGAAGTCAACCAAACTTCACCCAATAGTGTATTGTATCACAATCTAGTAGTTACATTTGAAAATTTTGTTCTAGGATATTTTGTTTGAACGCAATCATCAAACTTAATTAAAAAAGTCATTTAAGCCTTTTCACAGTGAGATCTATGCGATATGGCCGAGAAATGTAATTTTGATGTTAACTCCCAAACCGCTGCGCAGAAGTCAACCAAACTTCACCCATTAGTGTATTTTATCACAATCTAGTAGTTACATGTGGAAATTTGGTTCTAGGACATTTGATTTGAGCGCAATCCTCAAACTTAGGTCAAAAAAGCCATTTAAGCCTTTTCACAGTGAGATCTATGCGATATGGCCGAGAAATGTAATTTTGATGTTAACTCCCAAACCGCTGCGCAGAAGTCAACCAAACTTCACCCAATAGTGTATTGTATCACAATCTAGTAGTTACATTTGAAAATTTTGTTCTAGGAAATTTTGTTTGAGCGCAATCATCAAACTTAATTAAAAAAGTCATTTAAGCCTTTTCACAGTGAGATCTATGCGATATGGCCGAGAAATGTAATTTTGATGTTAACTCCCAAACCGCTGCGCAGAAGTCAACCAAACTTCACCCAATAGTGTATTTTATCACAATCTAGTAGTTACATGTGGAAATTTGGTTCTAGGACATTTGATTTGAGCGCAATCCTCAAACTTAGGTCAAAAAAGCCATTTAAGCCTTTTCACAGTGAGATCTATGCGATATGGCCGAGAAATGTAATTTTGATGTTCACTCCCAAACCGCTGCGCAGAAGTCAACCAAACTTCACCCAATAGTGTATTGTATCACAATCTAGTAGTTACATTTGAAAATTTTGTTCTAGGAAATTTTGTTTGAGCGCAATCATCAAACTTAATTAAAAAAGTCATTTAAGCCTTTTCACAGTGAGATCTATGCGATATGGCCGAGAAATGTAATTTTTAAGTTAACTCCCAAACCGCTGCGCAGAAGTCAACCAAACTTCACCCATTAGTGTATTTTATCACAATCTAGTAGTTACATGTGGAAATTTGGTTCTAGGACATTTGATTTGAGCGCAATCCTCAAACTTAGGTCAAAAAAGCCATTTAAGCCTTTTCACAGTGAGATCTATGCGATATGGCCGAGAAATGTAATTTTGATGTTAACTCCCAAACCGCTGCGCAGAAGTCAACCAAACTTCACCCAATAGTGTATTGTATCACATTCTAGTAGTTACATTTGAAAATTTCGTTCTAGGACATTTGGTTTGAGCGCAATCCTCAAACTTAGGTCAAAAAAGCCATTTAAGCCTTTTCACAGTGAGATCTATGCGATATGGCCGAGAAATGTAATTTTGATGTTAACTCCCAAACCGCTGCGCAGAAGTCAACCAAACTTCACCCAATAGTGTATTGTATCACAATCTAGTAGTTACATTTGAAAATTTTGTTCTAGGACATTTTGTTTGAGCGCAATCCTCAAACTTAGGTCAAAAAAGCCATTTAAGCCTTTTCACAGTGAGATCTATGCGATATGGCCGAGAAATGTAATTTTGATGTTAACTCCCAAACCGCTGCGCAGAAGTCAACCAAACTTCACCCAATAGTGTATTGTATCACAATCTAGTAGTTACATTTTAAAATTTCGTTCAAGGACATTTGGTTTGAGCGCAATTATTAAACTTAGGTCAAAAAAGCCATTTAAGCCTTTTCACAGTGAGATCTATGCGATATGGCCGAGAAATGTAATTTTGATGTTAACTCCCAAACCGCTGCGCAGAAGTAAACCAAACTTCACCCATTAGTGTATTGTATCACAATCTAGTAGTTACATGTGGAAATTTGGTTCTAGGACATTTGATTTGAGCGCAATCCTCAAACTTAGGTCAAAAAAGCCATTTAAGCCTTTTCACAGTGAGATCTATGCGATATGGCCGAGAAATGTAATTTTGATGTTAACTCCCAAACCGCTGCGCAGAAGTCAACCAAACTTCACCCAATAGTGTATTGTATCACATTCTAGTAGTTACATTTTAAAATTTCGTTCAAGGACATTTGGTTTGAGCGCAATTATTAAACTTAGGTCAAAAAAGCCATTTAAGTCTTTTCACAGTGAGATCTATGCGATATGGCCGAGAAATGTAATTTTGATGTTAACTCCCAAACCGCTGCGCAGAAGTAAACCAAACTTCACCCATTAGTGTATTGTATCACAATCTAGTAGTTACATGTGGAAATTTGGTTCTAGGACATTTGATTTGAGCGCAATCCTCAAACTTAGGTCAAAAAAGCCATTTAAGCCTTTTCACAGTGAGATCTATGCGATATGGCCGAGAAATGTAATTTTGATGTTAACTCCCAAACCGCTGCGCAGAAGTCAACCAAACTTCACCCAATAGTGTATTGTATCACATTCTAGTAGTTACATTTGAAAATTTCGTTCTAGGACATTTGGTTTGAGCGCAATTATTAAACTTAGGTCAAAAAAGCCATTTAAGCCTTTTCACAGTGAGATCTATGCGATATGGCCGAGAAATGTAATTTTGATGTTAACTCCCAAACCGCTGCGCAGAAGTAAACCAAACTTCACCCATTAGTGTATTGTATCACAATCTAGTAGTTACATGTGGAAATTTGGTTCTAGGACATTTGATTTTAGCGCAATCCTCAAACTTAGGTCAAAAAAGCCATTTAAGCCTTTTCACAGTGAGATCTATGCGATATGGCCGAGAAATGTAATTTTGATGTTAACTCCCAAACCGCTGCGCAGAAGTCAACCAAACTTCACCCAATAGTGTATTGTATCACAATCTAGTAGTTACATTTGAAAATTTTGTTCTAGGAAATTTTGTTTGAGCGCAATCATCAAACTTAATTAAAAAAGTCATTTAAGCCTTTTCACAGTGAGATCTATGCGATATGGCCGAGAAATGTAATTTTGATGTTAACTCCCAAACCGCTGCGCAAAAGTCAACCAAACTTCACCCATTAGTGTATTGTATCACAATCTAGTAGTTACATGTGGAAATTTGGTTCTAGGACATTTGATTTGAGCGCAATCCTCAAACTTAGGTCAAAAAAGCCATTTAAGCCTTTTCACAGTGAGATCTATGCGATATGGCCGAGAAATGTAATTTTGATGTTAACTCCCAAACCGCTGCGCAGAAGTCAACCAAACTTCACCCAATAGTGTATTGTATCACAATCTAGTAGTTACATTTGAAAATTTTGTTCTAGGAAATTTTGTTTGAGCGCAATCATCAAACTTAATTAAAAAAGTCATTTAAGCCTTTTCACAGTGAGATCTACGCGATATGGCCGAGAAATTTAATTTTGATGTTAACTCCCAATTCGCTGCGCAGAAGTCAACCAAACTTCACCCAATAGTGTATTGTATCACAATCTAGTAGTTACATGTGGATATTTGGTTCTAGGACATTTGATTTGAGCGCAATCCTCAAACTTAGGTCAAAAAAGCCATTTAAGCCTTTTCACAGTGAGATCTATGCGATATGGCCGAGAAATGTAATTTTGATGTTAACTCCCAAACCGCTGCGCAGAAGTCAACCAAACTTCACCCAATAGTGTATTGTATCACAATCTAGTAGTTACATTTGAAAATTTTGTTCTAGGAAATTTTGTTTGAGCGCAATCATTAAACTTAATTAAAAAAGTCATTTAAGCCTTTTCACAGTGAGATCTATGCGATATGGCCGAGAAATGTAATTTTGATGTTAACTCCCAAACCGCTGCGCAAAAGTCAACCAAACTTCACCCATTAGTGTATTGTATCACAATCTAGTAGTTACATGTGGAAATTTGGTTCTAGGACATTTGATTTGAGCGCAATCCTCAAACTTAGGTCAAAAAAGCCATTTAAGCCTTTTCACAGTGAGATCTATGCGATATGGCCGAGAAATGTAATTTTGATGTTAACTCCCAAACCGCTGCGCAGAAGTCAACCAAACTTCACCCAATAGTGTATTGTATCACAATCTAGTAGTTACATGTGGAAATTTGGTTCTAGGACATTTGATTTGAGCGCAATCATCAAACTTAATTAAAAAAGTCATTTAAGCCTTTTCACAGTGAGATCTACGCGATATGGCCGAGAAATTTAATTTTGATGTTAACTCCCAATTCGCTGCGCAGAAGTCAACCAAACTTCACCCAATAGTGTATTGTATCACAATCTAGTAGTTACATGTGGAAATTTGGTTCTAGGACATTTGATTTGAGCGCAATCCTCAAACTTAGGTCAAAAAAGCCATTTAAGCCTTTTCACAGTGAGATCTATGCGATATGGCCGAGAAATGTAATTTTGATGTTAACTCCCAAACCGCTGCGCAGAAGTCAACCAAACTTCACCCAATAGTGTATTGTATCACAATCTAGTAGTTACATTTGAAAATTTTGTTCTAGGACATTTTGTTTGAGCGCAATCCTCAAACTTAGGTCAAAAAAGCCATTTAAGCCTTTTCACAGTGAGATCTATGCGATATGGCCGAGAAATGTAATTTTGATGTTAACTCCCAAACCGCTGCGCAGAAGTCAACCAAACTTCACCCAATAGTGTATTGTATCACAATCTAGTAGTTACATTTTAAAATTTCGTTCAAGGACATTTGGTTTGAGCGCAATTATTAAACTTAGGTCAAAAAAGCCATTTAAGCCTTTTCACAGTGAGATCTATGCGATATGGCCGAGAAATGTAATTTTGATGTTAACTCCCAAACCGCTGCGCAGAAGTAAACCAAACTTTACCCATTAGTGTATTGTATCACAATCTAGTAGTTACATGTGGAAATTTGGTTCTAGGACATTTGATTTGAGCGCAATCCTCAAACTTAGGTCAAAAAAGCCATTTAAGCCTTTTCACAGTGAGATCTATGCGATATGGCCGAGAAATGTAATTTTGATGTTAACTCCCAAACCGCTGCGCAGAAGTCAACCAAACTTCACCCAATAGTGTATTGTATCACATTCTAGTAGTTAAATTTGAAAATTTCGTTCTAGGACATTTGGTTTGAGCGCAATTATTAAACTTAGGTCAAAAAAGCCATTTAAGCCTTTTCACAGTGAGATCTATGCGATATGGCCGAGAAATGTAATTTTGATGTTAACTCCCAAACCGCTGCGCAGAAGTCAACCAAACTTCACCCAATAGTGTATTGTATCACAATCTAGTAGTTACATTTGAAAATTTTGTTCTAGGACATTTTGTTTGAACGCAATCATCAAACTTAATTAAAAAAGTCATTTAAGCCTTTTCACAGTGAGATCTATGCGATATGGCCGAGAAATGTAATTTTGATGTTAACTCCCAAACCGCTGCGCAGAAGTCAACCAAACTTCACCCAATAGTGTATTGTATCACAATCTAGTAGTTACATTTGAAAATTTTGTTCTAGGAAATTTTGTTTGAGCGCAATCATCAAACTTAATTAAAAAAGTCATTTAAGCCTTTTCACAGTGAGATCTATGCGATATGGCCGAGAAATGTAATTTTGATGTTAACTCCCAAACCGCTGCGCAGAAGTCAACCAAACTTCACCCATTAGTGTATTGTATCACAATCTAGTAGTTACATGTGGAAATTTGGTTCTAGGACATTTGATTTGAGCGCAATCCTCAAACTTAGGTCAAAAAAGCCATTTAAGCCTTTTCACAGTGAGATCTATGCGATATGGCCGAGAAATGTAATTTTGATGTTAACTCCCAAACCGCTGCGCAGAAGTCAACCAAACTTCACCCAATAGTGTATTGTATCACAATCTAGTAGTTACATTTAAAAATTTTGTTCTAGGACATTTTGTTTGAACGCAATCATCAAACTTAATTGAAAAAGTCATTTAAGCCTTTTCACAGTGAGATCTATGCGATATGGCCGAGAAATGTAATTTTGATGTTAACTCCCAAACCGCTGCGCAGAAGTCAACCAAACTTCACCCAATAGTGTATTGTATCACAATCTAGTAGTTACATTTGAAAATTTTGTTCTAGGAAATTTTGTTTGAGCGCAATCATCAAACTTAATTAAAAAAGTCATTTAAGCCTTTTCACAGTGAGATCTATGCGATATGGCCGAGAAATTTAATTTTGATGTTAACTCCCAAACCGCTGCGCAGAAGTCAACCAAACTTCACCCATTAGTGTATTTTATCACAGTCTAGTAGTTACATGTGGAAATTTGGTTCTAGGACATTTGATTTGAGCGCAATCCTCAAACTTAGGTCAAAAAAGCCATTTAAGCCTTTTCACAGTGAGATCTATGCGATATGGCCGAGAAATGTAATTTTGATGTTCACTCCCAAACCGCTGCGCAGAAGTCAACCAAACTTCACCCAATAGTGTATTGTATCACAATCTAGTAGTTACATTTGAAAATTTTGTTCCAGGAAATTTTGTTTGAGCGCAATCATCAAACTTAATTAAAAAAGTCATTTAAGCCTTTTCACAGTGAGATCTATGCGATATGGCCGAGAAATGTAATTTTGATGTTAACTCCCAAACCGCTGCGCAGAAGTCAACCAAACTTCACCCATTAGTGTATTTTATCACAATCTAGTAGTTACATGTGGAAATTTGGTTCTAGGACATTTGATTTGAGCGCAATCCTCAAACTTAGGTCAAAAAAGCCATTTAAGCCTTTTCACAGTGAGATCTATGCGATATGGCCGAGAAATGTAATTTTGATGTTAACTCCCAAACCGCTGCGCAGAAGTCAACCAAACTTCACCCAATAGTGTATTGTATCACATTCTAGTAGTTACATTTGAAAATTTCGTTCTAGGACATTTGGTTTGAGCGCAATCCTCAAACTTAGGTCAAAAAAGCCATTTAAGCCTTTTCACAGTGAGATCTATGCGATATGGCCGAGAAATGTAATTTTGATGTTAACTCCCAAACCGCTGCGCAGAAGTCAACCAAACTTCACCCAATAGTGTATTGTATCACAATCTAGTAGTTACATTTGAAAATTTTGTTCTAGGAAATTTTGTTTGAGCGCAATCATCAAACTTAATTAAAAAAGTCATTTAAGCCTTTTCACAGTGAGATCTATGCGATATGGCCGAGAAATGTAATTTTGATGTTAACTCCCAAACCGCTGCGCAGAAGTCAACCAAACTTCACCCATTAGTGTATTGTATCACAATCTAGTAGTTACATTTGGAAATTTGGTTCTAGGAAATTTTGTTTGAGCGCAATCATCAAACTTAATTAAAAAAGTCATTTAAGCCTTTTCACAGTGAGATCTATGCGATATGGCCGAGAAATGTAATTTTGATGTTAACTCCCAAACCGCTGCGCAGAAGTCAACCAAACTTCACCCAATAGTGTATTGTATCACATTCTAGTAGTTACATTTGAAAATTTCGTTCTAGGACATTTGGTTTGAGCGCAATCATCAAACTTAATTGAAAAAGTCATTTAAGCCTTTTCACAGTGAGATCTATGCGATATGGCCGAGAAATGTAATTTTGATGTTAACTCCCAAACCGCTGCGCAGAAGTCAACCAAACTTCACCCAATAGTGTATTGTATCACAATCTAGTAGTTACATTTGAAAATTTTGTTCTAGGAAATTTTGTTTGAGCGCAATCATTAAACTTAATTAAAAAAGTCATTTAAGCCTTTTCACAGTGAGATCTATGCGATATGGCCGAGAAATGTAATTTTGATGTTAACTCCCAAACCGCTGCGCAAAAGTCAACCAAACTTCACCCATTAGTGTATTGTATCACAATCTAGTAGTTACATGTGGAAATTTGGTTCTAGGACATTTGATTTGAGCGCAATCCTCAAACTTAGGTCAAAAAAGCCATTTAAGCCTTTTCACAGTGAGATCTATGCGATATGGCCGAGAAATGTAATTTTGATGTTAACTCCCAAACCGCTGCGCAGAAGTCAACCAAACTTCACCCAATAGTGTATTGTATCACAATCTAGTAGTTACATGTGGAAATTTGGTTCTAGGACATTTGATTTGAGCGCAATCATCAAACTTAATTAAAAAAGTCATTTAAGCCTTTTCACAGTGAGATCTACGCGATATGGCCGAGAAATTTAATTTTGATGTTAACTCCCAATTCGCTGCGCAGAAGTCAACCAAACTTCACCCAATAGTGTATTGTATCACAATCTAGTAGTTACATGTGGAAATTTGGTTCTAGGACATTTGATTTGAGCGCAATCCTCAAACTTAGGTCAAAAAAGCCATTTAAGCCTTTTCACAGTGAGATCTATGCGATATGGCCGAGAAATGTAATTTTGATGTTAACTCCCAAACCGCTGCGCAGAAGTCAACCAAACTTCACCCAATAGTGTATTGTATCACAATCTAGTAGTTACATTTGAAAATTTTGTTCTAGGACATTTTGTTTGAGCGCAATCCTCAAACTTAGGTCAAAAAAGCCATTTAAGCCTTTTCACAGTGAGATCTATGCGATATGGCCGAGAAATGTAATTTTGATGTTAACTCCCAAACCGCTGCGCAGAAGTCAACCAAACTTCACCCAATAGTGTATTGTATCACAATCTAGTAGTTACATTTTAAAATTTCGTTCAAGGACATTTGGTTTGAGCGCAATTATTAAACTTAGGTCAAAAAAGCCATTTAAGCCTTTTCACAGTGAGATCTATGCGATATGGCCGAGAAATGTAATTTTGATGTTAACTCCCAAACCGCTGCGCAGAAGTAAACCAAACTTCACCCATTAGTGTATTGTATCACAATCTAGTAGTTACATGTGGAAATTTGGTTCTAGGACATTTGATTTGAGCGCAATCCTCAAACTTAGGTCAAAAAAGCCATTTAAGCCTTTTCACAGTGAGATCTATGCGATATGGCCGAGAAATGTAATTTTGATGTTAACTCCCAAACCGCTGCGCAGAAGTCAACCAAACTTCACCCAATAGTGTATTGTATCACATTCTAGTAGTTAAATTTGAAAATTTCGTTCTAGGACATTTGGTTTGAGCGCAATTATTAAACTTAGGTCAAAAACGCCATTTAAGCCTTTTCACAGTGAGATCTATGCGATATGGCCGAGAAATGTAATTTTGATGTTAACTCCCAAACCGCTGCGCAGAAGTCAACCAAACTTCACCCAATAGTGTATTGTATCACAATCTAGTAGTTACATTTGAAAATTTTGTTCTAGGACATTTTGTTTGAACGCAATCATCAAACTTAATTAAAAAAGTCATTTAAGCCTTTTCACAGTGAGATCTATGCGATATGGCCGAGAAATGTAATTTTGATGTTAACTCCCAAACCGCTGCGCAGAAGTCAACCAAACTTCACCCAATAGTGTATTGTATCACAATCTAGTAGTTACATTTGAAAATTTTGTTCTAGGAAATTTTGTTTGAGCGCAATCATCAAACTTAATTAAAAAAGTCATTTAAGCCTTTTCACAGTGAGATCTATGCGATATGGCCGAGAAATGTAATTTTGATGTTAACTCCCAAACCGCTGCGCAGAAGTCAACCAAACTTCACCCATTAGTGTATTGTATCACAATCTAGTAGTTACATGTGGAAATTTGGTTCTAGGACATTTGATTTGAGCGCAATCCTCAAACTTAGGTCAAAAAAGCCATTTAAGCCTTTTCACAGTGAGATCTATGCGATATGGCCGAGAAATGTAATTTTGATGTTAACTCCCAAACCGCTGCGCAGAAGTCAACCAAACTTCACCCAATAGTGTATTGTATCACAATCTAGTAGTTACATTTAAAAATTTTGTTCTAGGACATTTTGTTTGAACGCAATCATCAAACTTAATTGAAAAAGTCATTTAAGCCTTTTCACAGTGAGATCTATGCGATATGGCCGAGAAATGTAATTTTGATGTTAACTCCCAAACCGCTGCGCAGAAGTCAACCAAACTTCACCCAATAGTGTATTGTATCACAATCTAGTAGTTACATTTGAAAATTTTGTTCTAGGAAATTTTGTTTGAGCGCAATCATCAAACTTAATTAAAAAAGTCATTTAAGCCTTTTCACAGTGAGATCTATGCGATATGGCCGAGAAATTTAATTTTGATGTTAACTCCCAAACCGCTGCGCAGAAGTCAACCAAACTTCACCCATTAGTGTATTTTATCACAGTCTAGTAGTTACATGTGGAAATTTGGTTCTAGGACATTTGATTTGAGCGCAATCCTCAAACTTAGGTCAAAAAAGCCATTTAAGCCTTTTCACAGTGAGATCTATGCGATATGGCCGAGAAATGTAATTTTGATGTTCACTCCCAAACCGCTGCGCAGAAGTCAACCAAACTTCACCCAATAGTGTATTGTATCACAATCTAGTAGTTACATTTGAAAATTTTGTTCCAGGAAATTTTGTTTGAGCGCAATCATCAAACTTAATTAAAAAAGTCATTTAAGCCTTTTCACAGTGAGATCTATGCGATATGGCCGAGAAATGTAATTTTGATGTTAACTCCCAAACCGCTGCGCAGAAGTCAACCAAACTTCACCCATTAGTGTATTTTATCACAATCTAGTAGTTACATGTGGAAATTTGGTTCTAGGACATTTGATTTGAGCGCAATCCTCAAACTTAGGTCAAAAAAGCCATTTAAGCCTTTTCACAGTGAGATCTATGCGATATGGCCGAGAAATGTAATTTTGATGTTAACTCCCAAACCGCTGCGCAGAAGTCAACCAAACTTCACCCAATAGTGTATTGTATCACATTCTAGTAGTTACATTTGAAAATTTCGTTCTAGGACATTTGGTTTGAGCGCAATCCTCAAACTTAGGTCAAAAAAGCCATTTAAGCCTTTTCACAGTGAGATCTATGCGATATGGCCGAGAAATGTAATTTTGATGTTAACTCCCAAACCGCTGCGCAGAAGTCAACCAAACTTCACCCAATAGTGTATTGTATCACAATCTAGTAGTTACATTTGAAAATTTTGTTCTAGGAAATTTTGTTTGAGCGCAATCATCAAACTTAATTAAAAAAGTCATTTAAGCCTTTTCACAGTGAGATCTATGCGATATGGCCGAGAAATGTAATTTTGATGTTAACTCCCAAACCGCTGCGCAGAAGTCAACCAAACTTCACCCATTAGTGTATTGTATCACAATCTAGTAGTTACATTTGGAAATTTGGTTCTAGGAAATTTTGTTTGAGCGCAATCATCAAACTTAATTAAAAAAGTCATTTAAGCCTTTTCACAGTGAGATCTATGCGATATGGCCGAGAAATGTAATTTTGATGTTAACTCCCAAACCGCTGCGCAGAAGTCAACCAAACTTCACCCAATAGTGTATTGTATCACATTCTAGTAGTTACATTTGAAAATTTCGTTCTAGGACATTTGGTTTGAGCGCAATCCTCAAACTTAGGTCAAAAAAGCCATTTAAGCCTTTTCACAGTGAGATCTATGCGATATGGCCGAGAAATGTAATTTTGATGTTAACTCTCAAACCGCTGCGCAGAAGTCAACCAAACTTCACCCAATAGTGTATTGTATCACAATCTAGTAGTTACATTTGAAAATTTTGTTCTAGGACATTTTGTTTGAACGCAATCATCAAACTTAATTAAAAAAGTCATTTAAGCCTTTTCACAGTGAGATCTATGCGATATGGCCGAGAAATGTAATTTTGATGTTAACTCCCAAACCGCTGCGCAGAAGTCAACCAAACTTCACCCATTAGTGTATTGTATCACAATCTAGTAGTTACATGTGGAAATTTGGTTCTAGGACATTTGATTTGAGCGCAATCCTCAAACTTAGGTCAAAAAAGCCATTTAAGCCTTTTCACAGTGAGATCTATGCGATATGGCCGAGAAATGTAATTTTGATGTTAACTCCCAAACCGCTGCGCAGAAGTCAACCAAACTTCACCCAATAGTGTATTGTATCACAATCTAGTAGTTACATTTAAAAATTTTGTTCTAGGACATTTTGTTTGAACGCAATCATCAAACTTAATTGAAAAAGTCATTTAAGCCTTTTCACAGTGAGATCTATGCGATATGGCCGAGAAATGTAATTTTGATGTTAACTCCCAAACCGCTGCGCAGAAGTCAACCAAACTTCACCCAATAGTGTATTGTATCACAATCTAGTAGTTACATTTGAAAATTTTGTTCTAGGAAATTTTGTTTGAGCGCAATGCTCAAACTTAATTAAAAAAGTCATTTAAGCCTTTTCACAGTGAGATCTATGCGATATGGCCGAGAAATTTAATTTTGATGTTAACTCCCAAACCGCTGCGCAGAAGTCAACCAAACTTCACCCATTAGTGTATTTTATCACAGTCTAGTAGTTACATGTGGAAATTTGGTTCTAGGACATTTGATTTGAGCGCAATCCTCAAACTTAGGTCAAAAAAGCCATTTAAGCCTTTTCACAGTGAGATCTATGCGATATGGCCGAGAAATGTAATTTTGATGTTCACTCCCAAACCGCTGCGCAGAAGTCAACCAAACTTCACCCAATAGTGTATTGTATCACAATCTAGTAGTTACATTTGAAAATTTTGTTCCAGGAAATTTTGTTTGAGCGCAATCATCAAACTTAATTAAAAAAGTCATTTAAGCCTTTTCACAGTGAGATCTATGCGATATGGCCGAGAAATGTAATTTTGATGTTAACTCCCAAACCGCTGCGCAGAAGTCAACCAAACTTCACCCATTAGTGTATTTTATCACAATATAGTAGTTACATGTGGAAATTTGGTTCTAGGACATTTGATTTGAGCGCAATCCTCAAACTTAGGTCAAAAAAGCCATTTAAGCCTTTTAACAGTGAGATCTATGCGATATGGCCGAGAAATGTAATTTTGATGTTAACTCCCAAACCGCTGCGCAGAAGTCAACCAAACTTCACCCAATAGTGTATTGTATCACATTCTAGTAGTTACATTTGAAAATTTCGTTCTAGGACATTTGGTTTGAGCGCAATCCTCAAACTTAGGTCAAAAAAGTCATTTAAGCCTTTTCACAGTGAGATCTATGCGATATGGCCGAGAAATGTAATTTTGATGTTAACTCCCAAACCGCTGCGCAGAAGTCAACCAAACTTCACCCATTAGTGTATTGTATCACAATCTAGTAGTTACATTTGGAAATTTGGTTCTAGGAAATTTTGTTTGAGCGCAATCATCAAACTTAATTAAAAAAGTCATTTAAGCCTTTTCACAGTGAGATCTATGCGATATGGCCGAGAAATGTAATTTTGATGTTAACTCCCAAACCGCTGCGCAGAAGTCAACCAAACTTCACCCAATAGTGTATTGTATCACATTCTAGTAGTTACATTTGAAAATTTCGTTCTAGGACATTTGGTTTGAGCGCAATCCTCAAACTTAGGTCAAAAAAGCCATTTAAGCCTTTTCACAGTGAGATCTATGCGATATGGCCGAGAAATGTAATTTTGATGTTAACTCTCAAACCGCTGCGCAGAAGTCAACCAAACTTCACCCAATAGTGTATTGTATCACAATCTAGTAGTTACATTTGAAAATTTTGTTCTAGGACATTTTGTTTGAACGCAATCATCAAACTTAATTAAAAAAGTCATTTAAGCCTTTTCACAGTGAGATCTATGCGATATGGCCGAGAAATGTAATTTTGATGTTAACTCCCAAACCGCTGCGCAGAAGTCAACCAAACTTCACCCATTAGTGTATTGTATCACAATCTAGTAGTTACATGTGGAAATTTGGTTCTAGGACATTTGATTTGAGCGCAATCCTCAAACTTAGGTCAAAAAAGCCATTTAAGCCTTTTCACAGTGAGATCTATGCGATATGGCCGAGAAATGTAATTTTGATGTTAACTCCCAAACCGCTGCGCAGAAGTCAACCAAACTTCACCCAATAGTGTATTGTATCACAATCTAGTAGTTACATTTAAAAATTTTGTTCTAGGACATTTTGTTTGAACGCAATCATCAAACTTAATTGAAAAAGTCATTTAAGCCTTTTCACAGTGAGATCTATGCGATATGGCCGAGAAATGTAATTTTGATGTTAACTCCCAAACCGCTGCGCAGAAGTCAACCAAACTTCACCCAATAGTGTATTGTATCACAATCTAGTAGTTACATTTGAAAATTTTGTTCTAGGAAATTTTGTTTGAGCGCAATCCTCAAACTTAATTAAAAAAGTCATTTAAGCCTTTTCACAGTGAGATCTATGCGATATGGCCGAGAAATTTAATTTTGATGTTAACTCCCAAACCGCTGCGCAGAAGTCAACCAAACTTCACCCATTAGTGTATTTTATCACAGTCTAGTAGTTACATGTGGAAATTTGGTTCTAGGACATTTGATTTGAGCGCAATCCTCAAACTTAGGTCAAAAAAGCCATTTAAGCCTTTTCACAGTGAGATCTATGCGATATGGCCGAGAAATGTAATTTTGATGTTCACTCCCAAACCGCTGCGCAGAAGTCAACCAAACTTCACCCAATAGTGTATTGTATCACAATCTAGTAGTTACATTTGAAAATTTTGTTCCAGGAAATTTTGTTTGAGCGCAATCATCAAACTTAATTAAAAAAGTCATTTAAGCCTTTTCACAGTGAGATCTATGCGATATGGCCGAGAAATGTAATTTTGATGTTAACTCCCAAACCGCTGCGCAGAAGTCAACCAAACTTCACCCATTAGTGTATTTTATCACAATCTAGTAGTTACATGTGGAAATTTGGTTCTAGGACATTTGATTTGAGCGCAATCCTCAAACTTAGGTCAAAAAAGCCATTTAAGCCTTTTCACAGTGAGATCTATGCGATATGGCCGAGAAATGTAATTTTGATGTTAACTCCCAAACCGCTGCGCAGAAGTCAACCAAACTTCACCCAATAGTGTATTGTATCACATTCTAGTAGTTACATTTGAAAATTTCGTTCTAGGACATTTGGTTTGAGCGCAATCCTCAAACTTAGGTCAAAAAAGCCATTTAAGCCTTTTCACAGTGAGATCTATGCGATATGGCCGAGAAATGTAATTTTGATGTTAACTCCCAAACCGCTGCGCAGAAGTCAACCAAACTTCACCCAATAGTGTATTGTATCACAATCTAGTAGTTACATTTGAAAATTTTGTTCTAGGAAATTTTGTTTGAGCGCAATCATCAAACTTAATTAAAAAAGTCATTTAAGCCTTTTCACAGTGAGATCTATGCGATATGGCCGAGAAATGTAATTTTGATGTTAACTCCCAAACCGCTGCGCAGAAGTCAACCAAACTTCACCCATTAGTGTATTGTATCACAATCTAGTAGTTACATTTGGAAATTTGGTTCTAGGAAATTTTGTTTGAGCGCAATCATCAAACTTAATTAAAAAAGTCATTTAAGCCTTTTCACAGTGAGATCTATGCGATATGGCCGAGAAATGTAATTTTGATGTTAACTCCCAAACCGCTGCGCAGAAGTCAACCAAACTTCACCCAATAGTGTATTGTATCACATTCTAGTAGTTACATTTGAAAATTTCGTTCTAGGACATTTGGTTTGAGCGCAATCCTCAAACTTAGGTCAAAAAAGCCATTTAAGCCTTTTCACAGTGAGATCTATGCGATATGGCCGAGAAATGTAATTTTGATGTTAACTCTCAAACCGCTGCGCAGAAGTCAACCAAACTTCACCCAATAGTGTATTGTATCACAATCTAGTAGTTACATTTGAAAATTTTGTTCTAGGACATTTTGTTTGAACGCAATCATCAAACTTAATTAAAAAAGTCATTTAAGCCTTTTCACAGTGAGATCTATGCGATATGGCCGAGAAATGTAATTTTGATGTTAACTCCCAAACCGCTGCGCAGAAGTCAACCAAACTTCACCCAATAGTGTATTGTATCACAATCTAGTAGTTACATTTGAAAATTTTGTTCTAGAAAATTTTGTTTGAGCGCAATCATCAAACTTAATTAAAAAAGTCATTTAAGCCTTTTCACAGTGAGATCTATGCGATATGGCCGAGAAATGTAATTTTGATGTTAACTCCCAAACCGCTGCGCAGAAGTCAACCAAACTTCACCCATTAGTGTATTTTATCACAATCTAGTAGTTACATGTGGAAATTTGGTTCTAGGACATTTGATTTGAGCGCAATCCTCAAACTTAGGTCAAAAAAGCCATTTAAGCCTTTTCACAGTGAGATCTATGCGATATGGCCGAGAAATGTAATTTTGATGTTAACTCCCAAACCGCTGCGCAGAAGTCAACCAAACTTCACCCAATAGTGTATTGTATCACAATCTAGTAGTTACATTTAAAAATTTTGTTCTAGGACATTTTGTTTGAACGCAATCATCAAACTTAATTAAAAAAGTCATTTAAGCCTTTTCACAGTGAGATCTATGCGATATGGCCGAGAAATGTAATTTTGATGTTAACTCCCAAACCGCTGCGCAGAAGTCAACCAAACTTCACCCATTAGTGTATTGTATCACAATCTAGTAGTTACATGTGGAAATTTGGTTATAGGACATTTGATTTGAGCGCAATCCTCAAACTTAGGTCAAAAAAGCCATTTAAGCCTTTTCACAGTGAGATCTATGCGATATGGCCGAGAAATGTAATTTTGATGTTAACTCCCAAACCGCTGCGCAGAAGTCAACCAAACTTCACCCAATAGTGTATTGTATCACAATCTAGTAGTTACATTTGAAAATTTTGTTCTAGGAAATTTTGTTTGAGCGCAATCATCAAACTTAATTAAAAAAGTCATTTAAGCCTTTTCACAGTGAGATCTATGCGATATGGCCGAGAAATTTAATTTTGATGTTAACTCCCAAACCGCTGCGCAGAAGTCAACCAAACTTCACCCATTAGTGTATTTTATCACAGTCTAGTAGTTACATGTGGAAATTTGGTTCTAGGACATTTGATTTGAGCGCAATCCTCAAACTTAGGTCAAAAAAGCCATTTAAGCCTTTTCACAGTGAGATCTATGCGATATGGCCGAGAAATGTAATTTTGATGTTCACTCCCAAACCGCTGCGCAGAAGTCAACCAAACTTCACCCAATAGTGTATTGTATCACAATCTAGTAGTTACATTTGAAAATTTTGTTCCAGGAAATTTTGTTTGAGCGCAATCATCAAACTTAATTAAAAAAGTCATTTAAGCCTTTTCACAGTGAGATCTATGCGATATGGCCGAGAAATGTAATTTTGATGTTAACTCCCAAACCGCTGCGCAGAAGTCAACCAAACTTCACCCATTAGTGTATTTTATCACAATCTAGTAGTTACATGTGGAAATTTGGTTCTAGGACATTTGATTTGAGCGCAATCCTCAAACTTAGGTCAAAAAAGCCATTTAAGCCTTTTCACAGTGAGATCTATGCGATATGGCCGAGAAATGTAATTTTGATGTTAACTCCCAAACCGCTGCGCAGAAGTCAACCAAACTTCACCCAATAGTGTATTGTATCACATTCTAGTAGTTACATTTGAAAATTTCGTTCTAGGACATTTGGTTTGAGCGCAATCCTCAAACTTAGGTCAAAAAAGCCATTTAAGCCTTTTCACAGTGAGATCTATGCGATATGGCCGAGAAATGTAATTTTGATGTTAACTCCCAAACCGCTGCGCAGAAGTCAACCAAACTTCACCCAATAGTGTATTGTATCACAATCTAGTAGTTACATTTGAAAATTTTGTTCTAGGAAATTTTGTTTGAGCGCAATCATCAAACTTAATTAAAAAAGTCATTTAAGCCTTTTCACAGTGAGATCTATGCGATATGGCCGAGAAATGTAATTTTGATGTTAACTCCCAAACCGCTGCGCAGAAGTCAACCAAACTTCACCCATTAGTGTATTGTATCACAATCTAGTAGTTACATTTGGAAATTTGGTTCTAGGAAATTTTGTTTGAGCGCAATCATCAAACTTAATTAAAAAAGTCATTTAAGCCTTTTCACAGTGAGATCTATGCGATATGGCCGAGAAATGTAATTTTGATGTTAACTCCCAAACCGCTGCGCAGAAGTCAACCAAACTTCACCCAATAGTGTATTGTATCACATTCTAGTAGTTACATTTGAAAATTTCGTTCTAGGACATTTGGTTTGAGCGCAATCCTCAAACTTAGGTCAAAAAAGCCATTTAAGCCTTTTCACAGTGAGATCTATGCGATATGGCCGAGAAATGTAATTTTGATGTTAACTCTCAAACCGCTGCGCAGAAGTCAACCAAACTTCACCCAATAGTGTATTGTATCACAATCTAGTAGTTACATTTGAAAATTTTGTTCTAGGACATTTTGTTTGAACGCAATCATCAAACTTAATTAAAAAAGTCATTTAAGCCTTTTCACAGTGAGATCTATGCGATATGGCCGAGAAATGTAATTTTGATGTTAACTCCCAAACCGCTGCGCAGAAGTCAACCAAACTTCACCCATTAGTGTATTGTATCACAATCTAGTAGTTACATGTGGAAATTTGGTTCTAGGACATTTGATTTGAGCGCAATCCTCAAACTTAGGTCAAAAAAGCCATTTAAGCCTTTTCACAGTGAGATCTATGCGATATGGCCGAGAAATGTAATTTTGATGTTAACTCCCAAACCGCTGCGCAGAAGTCAACCAAACTTCACCCAATAGTGTATTGTATCACAATCTAGTAGTTACATTTAAAAATTTTGTTCTAGGACATTTTGTTTGAACGCAATCATCAAACTTAATTGAAAAAGTCATTTAAGCCTTTTCACAGTGAGATCTATGCGATATGGCCGAGAAATGTAATTTTGATGTTAACTCCCAAACCGCTGCGCAGAAGTCAACCAAACTTCACCCAATAGTGTATTGTATCACAATCTAGTAGTTACATTTGAAAATTTTGTTCTAGGAAATTTTGTTTGAGCGCAATGCTCAAACTTAATTAAAAAAGTCATTTAAGCCTTTTCACAGTGAGATCTATGCGATATGGCCGAGAAATTTAATTTTGATGTTAACTCCCAAACCGCTGCGCAGAAGTCAACCAAACTTCACCCATTAGTGTATTTTATCACAGTCTAGTAGTTACATGTGGAAATTTGGTTCTAGGACATTTGATTTGAGCGCAATCCTCAAACTTAGGTCAAAAAAGCCATTTAAGCCTTTTCACAGTGAGATCTATGCGATATGGCCGAGAAATGTAATTTTGATGTTCACTCCCAAACCGCTGCGCAGAAGTCAACCAAACTTCACCCAATAGTGTATTGTATCACAATCTAGTAGTTACATTTGAAAATTTTGTTCCAGGAAATTTTGTTTGAGCGCAATCATCAAACTTAATTAAAAAAGTCATTTAAGCCTTTTCACAGTGAGATCTATGCGATATGGCCGAGAAATGTAATTTTGATGTTAACTCCCAAACCGCTGCGCAGAAGTCAACCAAACTTCACCCATTAGTGTATTTTATCACAATATAGTAGTTACATGTGGAAATTTGGTTCTAGGACATTTGATTTGAGCGCAATCCTCAAACTTAGGTCAAAAAAGCCATTTAAGCCTTTTAACAGTGAGATCTATGCGATATGGCCGAGAAATGTAATTTTGATGTTAACTCCCAAACCGCTGCGCAGAAGTCAACCAAACTTCACCCAATAGTGTATTGTATCACATTCTAGTAGTTACATTTGAAAATTTCGTTCTAGGACATTTGGTTTGAGCGCAATCCTCAAACTTAGGTCAAAAAAGTCATTTAAGCCTTTTCACAGTGAGATCTATGCGATATGGCCGAGAAATGTAATTTTGATGTTAACTCCCAAACCGCTGCGCAGAAGTCAACCAAACTTCACCCATTAGTGTATTGTATCACAATCTAGTAGTTACATTTGGAAATTTGGTTCTAGGAAATTTTGTTTGAGCGCAATCATCAAACTTAATTAAAAAAGTCATTTAAGCCTTTTCACAGTGAGATCTATGCGATATGGCCGAGAAATGTAATTTTGATGTTAACTCCCAAACCGCTGCGCAGAAGTCAACCAAACTTCACCCAATAGTGTATTGTATCACATTCTAGTAGTTACATTTGAAAATTTCGTTCTAGGACATTTGGTTTGAGCGCAATCCTCAAACTTAGGTCAAAAAAGCCATTTAAGCCTTTTCACAGTGAGATCTATGCGATATGGCCGAGAAATGTAATTTTGATGTTAACTCTCAAACCGCTGCGCAGAAGTCAACCAAACTTCACCCAATAGTGTATTGTATCACAATCTAGTAGTTACATTTGAAAATTTTGTTCTAGGACATTTTGTTTGAACGCAATCATCAAACTTAATTAAAAAAGTCATTTAAGCCTTTTCACAGTGAGATCTATGCGATATGGCCGAGAAATGTAATTTTGATGTTAACTCCCAAACCGCTGCGCAGAAGTCAACCAAACTTCACCCATTAGTGTATTGTATCACAATCTAGTAGTTACATGTGGAAATTTGGTTCTAGGACATTTGATTTGAGCGCAATCCTCAAACTTAGGTCAAAAAAGCCATTTAAGCCTTTTCACAGTGAGATCTATGCGATATGGCCGAGAAATGTAATTTTGATGTTAACTCCCAAACCGCTGCGCAGAAGTCAACCAAACTTCACCCAATAGTGTATTGTATCACAATCTAGTAGTTACATTTAAAAATTTTGTTCTAGGACATTTTGTTTGAACGCAATCATCAAACTTAATTGAAAAAGTCATTTAAGCCTTTTCACAGTGAGATCTATGCGATATGGCCGAGAAATGTAATTTTGATGTTAACTCCCAAACCGCTGCGCAGAAGTCAACCAAACTTCACCCAATAGTGTATTGTATCACAATCTAGTAGTCACATTTGAAAATTTTGTTCTAGGAAATTTTGTTTGAGCGCAATCCTCAAACTTAATTAAAAAAGTCATTTAAGCCTTTTCACAGTGAGATCTATGCGATATGGCCGAGAAATTTAATTTTGATGTTAACTCCCAAACCGCTGCGCAGAAGTCAACCAAACTTCACCCATTAGTGTATTTTATCACAGTCTAGTAGTTACATGTGGAAATTTGGTTCTAGGACATTTGATTTGAGCGCAATCCTCAAACTTAGGTCAAAAAAGCCATTTAAGCCTTTTCACAGTGAGATCTATGCGATATGGCCGAGAAATGTAATTTTGATGTTCACTCCCAAACCGCTGCGCAGAAGTCAACCAAACTTCACCCAATAGTGTATTGTATCACAATCTAGTAGTTACATTTGAAAATTTTGTTCCAGGAAATTTTGTTTGAGCGCAATCATCAAACTTAATTAAAAAAGTCATTTAAGCCTTTTCACAGTGAGATCTATGCGATATGGCCGAGAAATGTAATTTTGATGTTAACTCCCAAACCGCTGCGCAGAAGTCAACCAAACTTCACCCATTAGTGTATTTTATCACAATCTAGTAGTTACATGTGGAAATTTGGTTCTAGGACATTTGATTTGAGCGCAATCCTCAAACTTAGGTCAAAAAAGCCATTTAAGCCTTTTCACAGTGAGATCTATGCGATATGGCCGAGAAATGTAATTTTGATGTTAACTCCCAAACCGCTGCGCAGAAGTCAACCAAACTTCACCCAATAGTGTATTGTATCACATTCTAGTAGTTACATTTGAAAATTTCGTTCTAGGACATTTGGTTTGAGCGCAATCCTCAAACTTAGGTCAAAAAAGCCATTTAAGCCTTTTCACAGTGAGATCTATGCGATATGGCCGAGAAATGTAATTTTGATGTTAACTCCCAAACCGCTGCGCAGAAGTCAACCAAACTTCACCCAATAGTGTATTGTATCACAATCTAGTAGTTACATTTGAAAATTTTGTTCTAGGAAATTTTGTTTGAGCGCAATCATCAAACTTAATTAAAAAAGTCATTTAAGCCTTTTCACAGTGAGATCTATGCGATATGGCCGAGAAATGTAATTTTGATGTTAACTCCCAAACCGCTGCGCAGAAGTCAACCAAACTTCACCCATTAGTGTATTGTATCACAATCTAGTAGTTACATTTGGAAATTTGGTTCTAGGAAATTTTGTTTGAGCGCAATCATCAAACTTAATTAAAAAAGTCATTTAAGCCTTTTCACAGTGAGATCTATGCGATATGGCCGAGAAATGTAATTTTGATGTTAACTCCCAAACCGCTGCGCAGAAGTCAACCAAACTTCACCCAATAGTGTATTGTATCACATTCTAGTAGTTACATTTGAAAATTTCGTTCTAGGACATTTGGTTTGAGCGCAATCCTCAAACTTAGGTCAAAAAAGCCATTTAAGCCTTTTCACAGTGAGATCTATGCGATATGGCCGAGAAATGTAATTTTGATGTTAACTCTCAAACCGCTGCGCAGAAGTCAACCAAACTTCACCCAATAGTGTATTGTATCACAATCTAGTAGTTACATTTGAAAATTTTGTTCTAGGACATTTTGTTTGAACGCAATCATCAAACTTAATTAAAAAAGTCATTTAAGCCTTTTCACAGTGAGATCTATGCGATATGGCCGAGAAATGTAATTTTGATGTTAACTCCCAAACCGCTGCGCAGAAGTCAACCAAACTTCACCCAATAGTGTATTGTATCACAATCTAGTAGTTACATTTGAAAATTTTGTTCTAGAAAATTTTGTTTGAGCGCAATCATCAAACTTAATTAAAAAAGTCATTTAAGCCTTTTCACAGTGAGATCTATGCGATATGGCCGAGAAATGTAATTTTGATGTTAACTCCCAAACCGCTGCGCAGAAGTCAACCAAACTTCACCCATTAGTGTATTTTATCACAATCTAGTAGTTACATGTGGAAATTTGGTTCTAGGACATTTGATTTGAGCGCAATCCTCAAACTTAGGTCAAAAAAGCCATTTAAGCCTTTTCACAGTGAGATCTATGCGATATGGCCGAGAAATGTAATTTTGATGTTAACTCCCAAACCGCTGCGCAGAAGTCAACCAAACTTCACCCAATAGTGTATTGTATCACAATCTAGTAGTTACATTTAAAAATTTTGTTCTAGGACATTTTGTTTGAACGCAATCATCAAACTTAATTAAAAAAGTCATTTAAGCCTTTTCACAGTGAGATCTATGCGATATGGCCGAGAAATGTAATTTTGATGTTAACTCCCAAACCGCTGCGCAGAAGTCAACCAAACTTCACCCATTAGTGTATTGTATCACAATCTAGTAGTTACATGTGGAAATTTGGTTATAGGACATTTGATTTGAGCGCAATCCTCAAACTTAGGTCAAAAAAGCCATTTAAGCCTTTTCACAGTGAGATCTATGCGATATGGCCGAGAAATGTAATTTTGATGTTAACTCCCAAACCGCTGCGCAGAAGTCAACCAAACTTCACCCAATAGTGTATTGTATCACAATCTAGTAGTTACATTTGAAAATTTTGTTCTAGGAAATTTTGTTTGAGCGCAATCATCAAACTTAATTAAAAAAGTCATTTAAGCCTTTTCACAGTGAGATCTATGCGATATGGCCGAGAAATGTAATTTTGATGTTAACTCCCAAACCGCTGCGCAGAAGTCAACCAAACTTCACCCATTAGTGTATTGTATCACAATCTAGTAGTTACATGTGGAAATTTGGTTCTAGGACATTTGATTTGAGCGCAATCCTCAAACTTAGGTCAAAAAAGCCATTTAAGCCTTTTCACAGTGAGATCTATGCGATATGGCCGAGAAATGTAATTTTGATGTTCACTCCCAAACCGCTGCGCAGAAGTCAACCAAACTTCACCCAATAGTGTATTGTATCACAATCTAGTAGTTACATTTGAAAATTTTGTTCCAGGAAATTTTGTTTGAGCGCAATCATCAAACTTAATTAAAAAAGTCATTTAAGCCTTTTCACAGTGAGATCTATGCGATATGGCCGAGAAATGTAATTTTGATGTTAACTCCCAAACCGCTGCGCAGAAGTCAACCAAACTTCACCCATTAGTGTATTTTATCACAATCTAGTAGTTACATGTGGAAATTTGGTTCTAGGACATTTGATTTGAGCGCAATCCTCAAACTTAGGTCAAAAAAGCCATTTAAGCCTTTTCACAGTGAGATCTATGCGATATGGCCGAGAAATGTAATTTTGATGTTAACTCCCAAACCGCTGCGCAGAAGTCAACCAAACTTCACCCATTAGTGTATTTTATCACAATCTAGTAGTTACATGTGGAAATTTGGTTCTAGGACATTTGATTTGAGCGCAATCCTCAAACTTAGGTCAAAAAAGCCATTTAAGCCTTTTCACAGTGAGATCTATGCGATATGGCCGAGAAATGTAATTTTGATGTTAACTCCCAAACCGCTGCGCAGAAGTCAACCAAACTTCACCCAATAGTGTATTGTATCACAATCTAGTAGTTACATTTAAAAATTTTGTTCTAGGACATTTTGTTTGAACGCAATCATCAAACTTAATTAAAAAAGTCATTTAAGCCTTTTCACAGTGAGATCTATGCGATATGGCCGAGAAATGTAATTTTGATGTTAACTCCCAAACCGCTGCGCAGAAGTCAACCAAACTTCACCCATTAGTGTATTGTATCACAATCTAGTAGTTACATGTGGAAATTTGGTTATAGGACATTTGATTTGAGCGCAATCCTCAAACTTAGGTCAAAAAAGCCATTTAAGCCTTTTCACAGTGAGATCTATGCGATATGGCCGAGAAATGTAATTTTGATGTTAACTCCCAAACCGCTGCGCAGAAGTCAACCAAACTTCACCCAATAGTGTATTGTATCACAATCTAGTAGTTACATTTGAAAATGTTGTTCTAGGAAATTTTGTTTGAGCGCAATCATCAAACTTAATTAAAAAAGTCATTTAAGCCTTTTCACAGTGAGATCTATGCGATATGGCCGAGAAATGTAATTTTGATGTTAACTCCCAAACCGCTGCGCAGAAGTCAACCAAACTTCACCCATTAGTGTATTTTATCACAATCTAGTAGTTACATGTGGAAATTTGGTTCTAGGACATTTGATTTGAGCGCAATCCTCAAACTTAGGTCAAAAAAGCCATTTAAGCCTTTTCACAGTGAGATCTATGCGATATGGCCGAGAAATGTAATTTTGATGTTAACTCCCAAACCGCTGCGCAGAAGTCAACCAAACTTCACCCAATAGTGTATTGTATCACATTCTAGTAGTTACATTTGAAAATTTCGTTCTAGGACATTTGGTTTGAGCGCAATCCTCAAACTTAGGTCAAAAAAGCCATTTAAGCCTTTTCACAGTGAGATCTATGCGATATGGCCGAGAAATGTAATTTTGATGTTAACTCCCAAACCGCTGCGCAGAAGTCAACCAAACTTCACCCAATAGTGTATTGTATCACAATCTAGTAGTTACATTTGAAAATTTTGTTCTAGGACATTTTGTTTGAACGCAATCATCAAACTTAATTAAAAAAGTCATTTAAGCCTTTTCACAGTGAGATCTATGCGATATGGCCGAGAAATGTAATTTTGATGTTAACTCCCAAACCGCTGCGCAGAAGTCAACCAAACTTCACCCAATAGTGTATTGTATCACAATCTAGTAGTT
Source organism: Corythoichthys intestinalis (assembly GCF_030265065.1). NCBI lineage: Eukaryota > Metazoa > Chordata > Actinopteri > Syngnathiformes > Syngnathidae > Corythoichthys > Corythoichthys intestinalis. The sequence goes on along the minus strand of NC_080399.1, from coordinate 62,724,210 downwards.
ACATTTGAAAATTTTGTTCTAGGACATTTTGTTTGAACGCAATCATCAAACTTAATTAAAAAAGTCATTTAAGCCTTTTCACAGTGAGATCTATGCGATATGGCCGAGAAATGTAATTTTGATGTTAACTCCCAAACCGCTGCGCAGAAGTCAACCAAACTTCACCCAATAGTGTATTGTATTACAATCTAGTAGTTACATTTGAAAATTTTGTTCTAGGACATTTTGTTTGAGCGCAATCCTCAAACTTAGGTCAAAAAAGCCATTTAAGCCTTTTCACAGTGAGATCTATGCGATATGGCCGAGAAATGTAATTTTGATGTTAACTCCCAAACCGCTGCGCAGAAGTCAACCAAACTTCACCCATTAGTGTATTGTATCATAATCTAGTAATTACATGTGGAAATTTGGTTCTAGGACATTTGATTTGAGCGCAATCCTCAAACTTAGGTCAAAAAAGCCATTTAAGCCTTTTCACAGTGAGATCTATGCGATATGGCCGAGAAATGTAATTTTGATGTTAACTCCCAAACCGCTGCGCAGAAGTCAACCAAACTTCACCCAATAGTGTATTGTATCACAATCTAGTAGTTACATTTAAAAATTTTGTTCTAGGACATGTTGTTTGAACGCAATCATCAAACTTAATTAAAAAAGTCATTTAAGCCTTTTCACAGTGAGATCTATGCGATATGGCCGAGAAATGTAATTTTGATGTTAACTCCCAAACCGCTGCGCAGAAGTCAACCAAACTTCACCCATTAGTGTATTTTATCACAATCTAGTAGTTACATGTGGAAATTTGGTTCTAGGACATTTGATTTGAGCGCAATCCTCAAACTTAGGTCAAAAAAGCCATTTAAGCCTTTTCACAGTGAGATCTATGCGATATGGCCGAGAAATGTAATTTTGATGTTCACTCCCAAACCGCTGCGCAGAAGTCAACCAAACTTCACCCAATAGTGTATTGTATCACAATCTAGTAGTTACATTTGAAAATTTTGTTCTAGGAAATTTTGTTTGAGCGCAATCATCAAACTTAATTAAAAAAGTCATTTAAGCCTTTTCACAGTGAGATCTATGCGATATGGCCGAGAAATGTAATTTTTAAGTTAACTCCCAAACCGCTGCGCAGAAGTCAACCAAACTTCACCCATTAGTGTATTTTATCACAATCTAGTAGTTACATGTGGAAATTTGGTTCTAGGACATTTGATTTGAGCGCAATCCTCAAACTTAGGTCAAAAAAGCCATTTAAGCCTTTTCACAGTGAGATCTATGCGATATGGCCGAGAAATGTAATTTTGATGTTAACTCCCAAACCGCTGCGCAGAAGTCAACCAAACTTCACCCAATAGTGTATTGTATCACATTCTAGTAGTTACATTTGAAAATTTCGTTCTAGGACATTTGGTTTGAGCGCAATCCTCAAACTTAGGTCAAAAAAGCCATTTAAGCCTTTTCACAGTGAGATCTATGCGATATGGCCGAGAAATGTAATTTTGATGTTAACTCCCAAACCGCTGCGCAGAAGTCAACCAAACTTCACCCAATAGTGTATTGTATCACAATCTAGTAGTTACATTTGAAAATTTTGTTCTAGGACATTTTGTTTGAGCGCAATCCTCAAACTTAGGTCAAAAAAGCCATTTAAGCCTTTTCACAGTGAGATCTATGCGATATGGCCGAGAAATGTAATTTTGATGTTAACTCCCAAACCGCTGCGCAGAAGTCAACCAAACTTCACCCAATAGTGTATTGTATCACAATCTAGTAGTTACATTTTAAAATTTCGTTCAAGGACATTTGGTTTGAGCGCAATTATTAAACTTAGGTCAAAAAAGCCATTTAAGCCTTTTCACAGTGAGATCTATGCGATATGGCCGAGAAATGTAATTTTGATGTTAACTCCCAAACCGCTGCGCAGAAGTAAACCAAACTTCACCCATTAGTGTATTGTATCACAATCTAGTAGTTACATGTGGAAATTTGGTTCTAGGACATTTGATTTGAGCGCAATCCTCAAACTTAGGTCAAAAAAGCCATTTAAGCCTTTTCACAGTGAGATCTATGCGATATGGCCGAGAAATGTAATTTTGATGTTAACTCCCAAACCGCTGCGCAGAAGTCAACCAAACTTCACCCAATAGTGTATTGTATCACATTCTAGTAGTTACATTTTAAAATTTCGTTCAAGGACATTTGGTTTGAGCGCAATTATTAAACTTAGGTCAAAAAAGCCATTTAAGTCTTTTCACAGTGAGATCTATGCGATATGGCCGAGAAATGTAATTTTGATGTTAACTCCCAAACCGCTGCGCAGAAGTAAACCAAACTTCACCCATTAGTGTATTGTATCACAATCTAGTAGTTACATGTGGAAATTTGGTTCTAGGACATTTGATTTGAGCGCAATCCTCAAACTTAGGTCAAAAAAGCCATTTAAGCCTTTTCACAGTGAGATCTATGCGATATGGCCGAGAAATGTAATTTTGATGTTAACTCCCAAACCGCTGCGCAGAAGTCAACCAAACTTCACCCAATAGTGTATTGTATCACATTCTAGTAGTTACATTTGAAAATTTCGTTCTAGGACATTTGGTTTGAGCGCAATTATTAAACTTAGGTCAAAAAAGCCATTTAAGCCTTTTCACAGTGAGATCTATGCGATATGGCCGAGAAATGTAATTTTGATGTTAACTCCCAAACCGCTGCGCAGAAGTAAACCAAACTTCACCCATTAGTGTATTGTATCACAATCTAGTAGTTACATGTGGAAATTTGGTTCTAGGACATTTGATTTTAGCGCAATCCTCAAACTTAGGTCAAAAAAGCCATTTAAGCCTTTTCACAGTGAGATCTATGCGATATGGCCGAGAAATGTAATTTTGATGTTAACTCCCAAACCGCTGCGCAGAAGTCAACCAAACTTCACCCAATAGTGTATTGTATCACAATCTAGTAGTTACATTTGAAAATTTTGTTCTAGGAAATTTTGTTTGAGCGCAATCATCAAACTTAATTAAAAAAGTCATTTAAGCCTTTTCACAGTGAGATCTATGCGATATGGCCGAGAAATGTAATTTTGATGTTAACTCCCAAACCGCTGCGCAAAAGTCAACCAAACTTCACCCATTAGTGTATTGTATCACAATCTAGTAGTTACATGTGGAAATTTGGTTCTAGGACATTTGATTTGAGCGCAATCCTCAAACTTAGGTCAAAAAAGCCATTTAAGCCTTTTCACAGTGAGATCTATGCGATATGGCCGAGAAATGTAATTTTGATGTTAACTCCCAAACCGCTGCGCAGAAGTCAACCAAACTTCACCCAATAGTGTATTGTATCACAATCTAGTAGTTACATTTGAAAATTTTGTTCTAGGAAATTTTGTTTGAGCGCAATCATCAAACTTAATTAAAAAAGTCATTTAAGCCTTTTCACAGTGAGATCTACGCGATATGGCCGAGAAATTTAATTTTGATGTTAACTCCCAATTCGCTGCGCAGAAGTCAACCAAACTTCACCCAATAGTGTATTGTATCACAATCTAGTAGTTACATGTGGATATTTGGTTCTAGGACATTTGATTTGAGCGCAATCCTCAAACTTAGGTCAAAAAAGCCATTTAAGCCTTTTCACAGTGAGATCTATGCGATATGGCCGAGAAATGTAATTTTGATGTTAACTCCCAAACCGCTGCGCAGAAGTCAACCAAACTTCACCCAATAGTGTATTGTATCACAATCTAGTAGTTACATTTGAAAATTTTGTTCTAGGAAATTTTGTTTGAGCGCAATCATTAAACTTAATTAAAAAAGTCATTTAAGCCTTTTCACAGTGAGATCTATGCGATATGGCCGAGAAATGTAATTTTGATGTTAACTCCCAAACCGCTGCGCAAAAGTCAACCAAACTTCACCCATTAGTGTATTGTATCACAATCTAGTAGTTACATGTGGAAATTTGGTTCTAGGACATTTGATTTGAGCGCAATCCTCAAACTTAGGTCAAAAAAGCCATTTAAGCCTTTTCACAGTGAGATCTATGCGATATGGCCGAGAAATGTAATTTTGATGTTAACTCCCAAACCGCTGCGCAGAAGTCAACCAAACTTCACCCAATAGTGTATTGTATCACAATCTAGTAGTTACATGTGGAAATTTGGTTCTAGGACATTTGATTTGAGCGCAATCATCAAACTTAATTAAAAAAGTCATTTAAGCCTTTTCACAGTGAGATCTACGCGATATGGCCGAGAAATTTAATTTTGATGTTAACTCCCAATTCGCTGCGCAGAAGTCAACCAAACTTCACCCAATAGTGTATTGTATCACAATCTAGTAGTTACATGTGGAAATTTGGTTCTAGGACATTTGATTTGAGCGCAATCCTCAAACTTAGGTCAAAAAAGCCATTTAAGCCTTTTCACAGTGAGATCTATGCGATATGGCCGAGAAATGTAATTTTGATGTTAACTCCCAAACCGCTGCGCAGAAGTCAACCAAACTTCACCCAATAGTGTATTGTATCACAATCTAGTAGTTACATTTGAAAATTTTGTTCTAGGACATTTTGTTTGAGCGCAATCCTCAAACTTAGGTCAAAAAAGCCATTTAAGCCTTTTCACAGTGAGATCTATGCGATATGGCCGAGAAATGTAATTTTGATGTTAACTCCCAAACCGCTGCGCAGAAGTCAACCAAACTTCACCCAATAGTGTATTGTATCACAATCTAGTAGTTACATTTTAAAATTTCGTTCAAGGACATTTGGTTTGAGCGCAATTATTAAACTTAGGTCAAAAAAGCCATTTAAGCCTTTTCACAGTGAGATCTATGCGATATGGCCGAGAAATGTAATTTTGATGTTAACTCCCAAACCGCTGCGCAGAAGTAAACCAAACTTCACCCATTAGTGTATTGTATCACAATCTAGTAGTTACATGTGGAAATTTGGTTCTAGGACATTTGATTTGAGCGCAATCCTCAAACTTAGGTCAAAAAAGCCATTTAAGCCTTTTCACAGTGAGATCTATGCGATATGGCCGAGAAATGTAATTTTGATGTTAACTCCCAAACCGCTGCGCAGAAGTCAACCAAACTTCACCCAATAGTGTATTGTATCACAATCTAGTAGTTACATTTGAAAATTTTGTTCTAGGACATTTTGTTTGAACGCAATCATCAAACTTAATTAAAAAAGTCATTTAAGCCTTTTCACAGTGAGATCTATGCGATATGGCCGAGAAATGTAATTTTGATGTTAACTCCCAAACCGCTGCGCAGAAGTCAACCAAACTTCACCCAATAGTGTATTGTATCACAATCTAGTAGTTACATTTGAAAATTTTGTTCTAGGAAATTTTGTTTGAGCGCAATCATCAAACTTAATTAAAAAAGTCATTTAAGCCTTTTCACAGTGAGATCTATGCGATATGGCCGAGAAATGTAATTTTGATGTTAACTCCCAAACCGCTGCGCAGAAGTCAACCAAACTTCACCCATTAGTGTATTGTATCACAATCTAGTAGTTACATGTGGAAATTTGGTTCTAGGACATTTGATTTGAGCGCAATCCTCAAACTTAGGTCAAAAAAGCCATTTAAGCCTTTTCACAGTGAGATCTATGCGATATGGCCGAGAAATGTAATTTTGATGTTAACTCCCAAACCGCTGCGCAGAAGTCAACCAAACTTCACCCAATAGTGTATTGTATCACAATCTAGTAGTTACATTTAAAAATTTTGTTCTAGGACATTTTGTTTGAACGCAATCATCAAACTTAATTGAAAAAGTCATTTAAGCCTTTTCACAGTGAGATCTATGCGATATGGCCGAGAAATGTAATTTTGATGTTAACTCCCAAACCGCTGCGCAGAAGTCAACCAAACTTCACCCAATAGTGTATTGTATCACAATCTAGTAGTTACATTTGAAAATTTTGTTCTAGGAAATTTTGTTTGAGCGCAATCATCAAACTTAATTAAAAAAGTCATTTAAGCCTTTTCACAGTGAGATCTATGCGATATGGCCGAGAAATTTAATTTTGATGTTAACTCCCAAACCGCTGCGCAGAAGTCAACCAAACTTCACCCATTAGTGTATTTTATCACAGTCTAGTAGTTACATGTGGAAATTTGGTTCTAGGACATTTGATTTGAGCGCAATCCTCAAACTTAGGTCAAAAAAGCCATTTAAGCCTTTTCACAGTGAGATCTATGCGATATGGCCGAGAAATGTAATTTTGATGTTCACTCCCAAACCGCTGCGCAGAAGTCAACCAAACTTCACCCAATAGTGTATTGTATCACAATCTAGTAGTTACATTTGAAAATTTTGTTCCAGGAAATTTTGTTTGAGCGCAATCATCAAACTTAATTAAAAAAGTCATTTAAGCCTTTTCACAGTGAGATCTATGCGATATGGCCGAGAAATGTAATTTTGATGTTAACTCCCAAACCGCTGCGCAGAAGTCAACCAAACTTCACCCATTAGTGTATTTTATCACAATCTAGTAGTTACATGTGGAAATTTGGTTCTAGGACATTTGATTTGAGCGCAATCCTCAAACTTAGGTCAAAAAAGCCATTTAAGCCTTTTCACAGTGAGATCTATGCGATATGGCCGAGAAATGTAATTTTGATGTTAACTCCCAAACCGCTGCGCAGAAGTCAACCAAACTTCACCCAATAGTGTATTGTATCACATTCTAGTAGTTACATTTGAAAATTTCGTTCTAGGACATTTGGTTTGAGCGCAATCCTCAAACTTAGGTCAAAAAAGCCATTTAAGCCTTTTCACAGTGAGATCTATGCGATATGGCCGAGAAATGTAATTTTGATGTTAACTCCCAAACCGCTGCGCAGAAGTCAACCAAACTTCACCCAATAGTGTATTGTATCACAATCTAGTAGTTACATTTGAAAATTTTGTTCTAGGAAATTTTGTTTGAGCGCAATCATCAAACTTAATTAAAAAAGTCATTTAAGCCTTTTCACAGTGAGATCTATGCGATATGGCCGAGAAATGTAATTTTGATGTTAACTCCCAAACCGCTGCGCAGAAGTCAACCAAACTTCACCCATTAGTGTATTGTATCACAATCTAGTAGTTACATTTGGAAATTTGGTTCTAGGAAATTTTGTTTGAGCGCAATCATCAAACTTAATTAAAAAAGTCATTTAAGCCTTTTCACAGTGAGATCTATGCGATATGGCCGAGAAATGTAATTTTGATGTTAACTCCCAAACCGCTGCGCAGAAGTCAACCAAACTTCACCCAATAGTGTATTGTATCACATTCTAGTAGTTACATTTGAAAATTTCGTTCTAGGACATTTGGTTTGAGCGCAATCATCAAACTTAATTGAAAAAGTCATTTAAGCCTTTTCACAGTGAGATCTATGCGATATGGCCGAGAAATGTAATTTTGATGTTAACTCCCAAACCGCTGCGCAGAAGTCAACCAAACTTCACCCAATAGTGTATTGTATCACAATCTAGTAGTTACATTTGAAAATTTTGTTCTAGGAAATTTTGTTTGAGCGCAATCATTAAACTTAATTAAAAAAGTCATTTAAGCCTTTTCACAGTGAGATCTATGCGATATGGCCGAGAAATGTAATTTTGATGTTAACTCCCAAACCGCTGCGCAAAAGTCAACCAAACTTCACCCATTAGTGTATTGTATCACAATCTAGTAGTTACATGTGGAAATTTGGTTCTAGGACATTTGATTTGAGCGCAATCCTCAAACTTAGGTCAAAAAAGCCATTTAAGCCTTTTCACAGTGAGATCTATGCGATATGGCCGAGAAATGTAATTTTGATGTTAACTCCCAAACCGCTGCGCAGAAGTCAACCAAACTTCACCCAATAGTGTATTGTATCACATTCTAGTAGTTACATTTGAAAATTTCGTTCTAGGACATTTGGTTTGAGCGCAATCATCAAACTTAATTGAAAAAGTCATTTAAGCCTTTTCACAGTGAGATCTATGCGATATGGCCGAGAAATGTAATTTTGATGTTAACTCCCAAACCGCTGCGCAGAAGTCAACCAAACTTCACCCAATAGTGTATTGTATCACAATCTAGTAGTTACATTTGAAAATTTTGTTCTAGGAAATTTTGTTTGAGCGCAATCATTAAACTTAATTAAAAAAGTCATTTAAGCCTTTTCACAGTGAGATCTATGCGATATGGCCGAGAAATGTAATTTTGATGTTAACTCCCAAACCGCTGCGCAAAAGTCAACCAAACTTCACCCATTAGTGTATTGTATCACAATCTAGTAGTTACATGTGGAAATTTGGTTCTAGGACATTTGATTTGAGCGCAATCCTCAAACTTAGGTCAAAAAAGCCATTTAAGCCTTTTCACAGTGAGATCTATGCGATATGGCCGAGAAATGTAATTTTGATGTTAACTCCCAAACCGCTGCGCAGAAGTCAACCAAACTTCACCCAATAGTGTATTGTATCACAATCTAGTAGTTACATGTGGAAATTTGGTTCTAGGACATTTGATTTGAGCGCAATCATCAAACTTAATTAAAAAAGTCATTTAAGCCTTTTCACAGTGAGATCTACGCGATATGGCCGAGAAATTTAATTTTGATGTTAACTCCCAATTCGCTGCGCAGAAGTCAACCAAACTTCACCCAATAGTGTATTGTATCACAATCTAGTAGTTACATGTGGAAATTTGGTTCTAGGACATTTGATTTGAGCGCAATCCTCAAACTTAGGTCAAAAAAGCCATTTAAGCCTTTTCACAGTGAGATCTATGCGATATGGCCGAGAAATGTAATTTTGATGTTAACTCCCAAACCGCTGCGCAGAAGTCAACCAAACTTCACCCAATAGTGTATTGTATCACAATCTAGTAGTTACATTTGAAAATTTTGTTCTAGGACATTTTGTTTGAGCGCAATCCTCAAACTTAGGTCAAAAAAGCCATTTAAGCCTTTTCACAGTGAGATCTATGCGATATGGCCGAGAAATGTAATTTTGATGTTAACTCCCAAACCGCTGCGCAGAAGTCAACCAAACTTCACCCAATAGTGTATTGTATCACAATCTAGTAGTTACATTTTAAAATTTCGTTCAAGGACATTTGGTTTGAGCGCAATTATTAAACTTAGGTCAAAAAAGCCATTTAAGCCTTTTCACAGTGAGATCTATGCGATATGGCCGAGAAATGTAATTTTGATGTTAACTCCCAAACCGCTGCGCAGAAGTAAACCAAACTTCACCCATTAGTGTATTGTATCACAATCTAGTAGTTACATGTGGAAATTTGGTTCTAGGACATTTGATTTGAGCGCAATCCTCAAACTTAGGTCAAAAAAGCCATTTAAGCCTTTTCACAGTGAGATCTATGCGATATGGCCGAGAAATGTAATTTTGATGTTAACTCCCAAACCGCTGCGCAGAAGTCAACCAAACTTCACCCAATAGTGTATTGTATCACATTCTAGTAGTTAAATTTGAAAATTTCGTTCTAGGACATTTGGTTTGAGCGCAATTATTAAACTTAGGTCAAAAAAGCCATTTAAGCCTTTTCACAGTGAGATCTATGCGATATGGCCGAGAAATGTAATTTTGATGTTAACTCCCAAACCGCTGCGCAGAAGTCAACCAAACTTCACCCAATAGTGTATTGTATCACAATCTAGTAGTTACATTTGAAAATTTTGTTCTAGGACATTTTGTTTGAACGCAATCATCAAACTTAATTAAAAAAGTCATTTAAGCCTTTTCACAGTGAGATCTATGCGATATGGCCGAGAAATGTAATTTTGATGTTAACTCCCAAACCGCTGCGCAGAAGTCAACCAAACTTCACCCAATAGTGTATTGTATCACAATCTAGTAGTTACATTTGAAAATTTTGTTCTAGGAAATTTTGTTTGAGCGCAATCATCAAACTTAATTAAAAAAGTCATTTAAGCCTTTTCACAGTGAGATCTATGCGATATGGCCGAGAAATGTAATTTTGATGTTAACTCCCAAACCGCTGCGCAGAAGTCAACCAAACTTCACCCATTAGTGTATTGTATCACAATCTAGTAGTTACATGTGGAAATTTGGTTCTAGGACATTTGATTTGAGCGCAATCCTCAAACTTAGGTCAAAAAAGCCATTTAAGCCTTTTCACAGTGAGATCTATGCGATATGGCCGAGAAATGTAATTTTGATGTTAACTCCCAAACCGCTGCGCAGAAGTCAACCAAACTTCACCCAATAGTGTATTGTATCACAATCTAGTAGTTACATTTAAAAATTTTGTTCTAGGACATTTTGTTTGAACGCAATCATCAAACTTAATTGAAAAAGTCATTTAAGCCTTTTCACAGTGAGATCTATGCGATATGGCCGAGAAATGTAATTTTGATGTTAACTCCCAAACCGCTGCGCAGAAGTCAACCAAACTTCACCCAATAGTGTATTGTATCACAATCTAGTAGTTACATTTGAAAATTTTGTTCTAGGAAATTTTGTTTGAGCGCAATCATCAAACTTAATTAAAAAAGTCATTTAAGCCTTTTCACAGTGAGATCTATGCGATATGGCCGAGAAATTTAATTTTGATGTTAACTCCCAAACCGCTGCGCAGAAGTCAACCAAACTTCACCCATTAGTGTATTTTATCACAGTCTAGTAGTTACATGTGGAAATTTGGTTCTAGGACATTTGATTTGAGCGCAATCCTCAAACTTAGGTCAAAAAAGCCATTTAAGCCTTTTCACAGTGAGATCTATGCGATATGGCCGAGAAATGTAATTTTGATGTTCACTCCCAAACCGCTGCGCAGAAGTCAACCAAACTTCACCCAATAGTGTATTGTATCACAATCTAGTAGTTACATTTGAAAATTTTGTTCCAGGAAATTTTGTTTGAGCGCAATCATCAAACTTAATTAAAAAAGTCATTTAAGCCTTTTCACAGTGAGATCTATGCGATATGGCCGAGAAATGTAATTTTGATGTTAACTCCCAAACCGCTGCGCAGAAGTCAACCAAACTTCACCCATTAGTGTATTTTATCACAATCTAGTAGTTACATGTGGAAATTTGGTTCTAGGACATTTGATTTGAGCGCAATCCTCAAACTTAGGTCAAAAAAGCCATTTAAGCCTTTTCACAGTGAGATCTATGCGATATGGCCGAGAAATGTAATTTTGATGTTAACTCCCAAACCGCTGCGCAGAAGTCAACCAAACTTCACCCAATAGTGTATTGTATCACATTCTAGTAGTTACATTTGAAAATTTCGTTCTAGGACATTTGGTTTGAGCGCAATCCTCAAACTTAGGTCAAAAAAGCCATTTAAGCCTTTTCACAGTGAGATCTATGCGATATGGCCGAGAAATGTAATTTTGATGTTAACTCCCAAACCGCTGCGCAGAAGTCAACCAAACTTCACCCAATAGTGTATTGTATCACAATCTAGTAGTTACATTTGAAAATTTTGTTCTAGGAAATTTTGTTTGAGCGCAATCATCAAACTTAATTAAAAAAGTCATTTAAGCCTTTTCACAGTGAGATCTATGCGATATGGCCGAGAAATGTAATTTTGATGTTAACTCCCAAACCGCTGCGCAGAAGTCAACCAAACTTCACCCATTAGTGTATTGTATCACAATCTAGTAGTTACATTTGGAAATTTGGTTCTAGGAAATTTTGTTTGAGCGCAATCATCAAACTTAATTAAAAAAGTCATTTAAGCCTTTTCACAGTGAGATCTATGCGATATGGCCGAGAAATGTAATTTTGATGTTAACTCCCAAACCGCTGCGCAGAAGTCAACCAAACTTCACCCAATAGTGTATTGTATCACATTCTAGTAGTTACATTTGAAAATTTCGTTCTAGGACATTTGGTTTGAGCGCAATCCTCAAACTTAGGTCAAAAAAGCCATTTAAGCCTTTTCACAGTGAGATCTATGCGATATGGCCGAGAAATGTAATTTTGATGTTAACTCTCAAACCGCTGCGCAGAAGTCAACCAAACTTCACCCAATAGTGTATTGTATCACAATCTAGTAGTTACATTTGAAAATTTTGTTCTAGGACATTTTGTTTGAACGCAATCATCAAACTTAATTAAAAAAGTCATTTAAGCCTTTTCACAGTGAGATCTATGCGATATGGCCGAGAAATGTAATTTTGATGTTAACTCCCAAACCGCTGCGCAGAAGTCAACCAAACTTCACCCATTAGTGTATTTTATCACAATCTAGTAGTTACATGTGGAAATTTGGTTCTAGGACATTTGATTTGAGCGCAATCCTCAAACTTAGGTCAAAAAAGCCATTTAAGCCTTTTCACAGTGAGATCTATGCGATATGGCCGAGAAATGTAATTTTGATGTTAACTCCCAAACCGCTGCGCAGAAGTCAACCAAACTTCACCCAATAGTGTATTGTATCACAATCTAGTAGTTACATTTAAAAATTTTGTTCTAGGACATTTTGTTTGAACGCAATCATCAAACTTAATTGAAAAAGTCATTTAAGCCTTTTCACAGTGAGATCTATGCGATATGGCCGAGAAATGTAATTTTGATGTTAACTCCCAAACCGCTGCGCAGAAGTCAACCAAACTTCACCCAATAGTGTATTGTATCACAATCTAGTAGTTACATTTGAAAATTTTGTTCTAGGAAATTTTGTTTGAGCGCAATCCTCAAACTTAATTAAAAAAGTCATTTAAGCCTTTTCACAGTGAGATCTATGCGATATGGCCGAGAAATTTAATTTTGATGTTAACTCCCAAACCGCTGCGCAGAAGTCAACCAAACTTCACCCATTAGTGTATTTTATCACAGTCTAGTAGTTACATGTGGAAATTTGGTTCTAGGACATTTGATTTGAGCGCAATCCTCAAACTTAGGTCAAAAAAGCCATTTAAGCCTTTTCACAGTGAGATCTATGCGATATGGCCGAGAAATGTAATTTTGATGTTCACTCCCAAACCGCTGCGCAGAAGTCAACCAAACTTCACCCAATAGTGTATTGTATCACAATCTAGTAGTTACATTTGAAAATTTTGTTCCAGGAAATTTTGTTTGAGCGCAATCATCAAACTTAATTAAAAAAGTCATTTAAGCCTTTTCACAGTGAGATCTATGCGATATGGCCGAGAAATGTAATTTTGATGTTAACTCCCAAACCGCTGCGCAGAAGTCAACCAAACTTCACCCATTAGTGTATTTTATCACAATATAGTAGTTACATGTGGAAATTTGGTTCTAGGACATTTGATTTGAGCGCAATCCTCAAACTTAGGTCAAAAAAGCCATTTAAGCCTTTTAACAGTGAGATCTATGCGATATGGCCGAGAAATGTAATTTTGATGTTAACTCCCAAACCGCTGCGCAGAAGTCAACCAAACTTCACCCAATAGTGTATTGTATCACATTCTAGTAGTTACATTTGAAAATTTCGTTCTAGGACATTTGGTTTGAGCGCAATCCTCAAACTTAGGTCAAAAAAGTCATTTAAGCCTTTTCACAGTGAGATCTATGCGATATGGCCGAGAAATGTAATTTTGATGTTAACTCCCAAACCGCTGCGCAGAAGTCAACCAAACTTCACCCATTAGTGTATTGTATCACAATCTAGTAGTTACATTTGGAAATTTGGTTCTAGGAAATTTTGTTTGAGCGCAATCATCAAACTTAATTAAAAAAGTCATTTAAGCCTTTTCACAGTGAGATCTATGCGATATGGCCGAGAAATGTAATTTTGATGTTAACTCCCAAACCGCTGCGCAGAAGTCAACCAAACTTCACCCAATAGTGTATTGTATCACATTCTAGTAGTTACATTTGAAAATTTCGTTCTAGGACATTTGGTTTGAGCGCAATCCTCAAACTTAGGTCAAAAAAGCCATTTAAGCCTTTTCACAGTGAGATCTATGCGATATGGCCGAGAAATGTAATTTTGATGTTAACTCTCAAACCGCTGCGCAGAAGTCAACCAAACTTCACCCAATAGTGTATTGTATCACAATCTAGTAGTTACATTTGAAAATTTTGTTCTTGGACATTTTGTTTGAACGCAATCATCAAACTTAATTAAAAAAGTCATTTAAGCCTTTTCACAGTGAGATCTATGCGATATGGCCGAGAAATGTAATTTTGATGTTAACTCCCAAACCGCTGCGCAGAAGTCAACCAAACTTCACCCATTAGTGTATTGTATCACAATCTAGTAGTTACATGTGGAAATTTGGTTCTAGGACATTTGATTTGAGCGCAATCCTCAAACTTAGGTCAAAAAAGCCATTTAAGCCTTTTCACAGTGAGATCTATGCGATATGGCCGAGAAATGTAATTTTGATGTTAACTCCCAAACCGCTGCGCAGAAGTCAACCAAACTTCACCCAATAGTGTATTGTATCACAATCTAGTAGTTACATTTAAAAATTTTGTTCTAGGACATTTTGTTTGAACGCAATCATCAAACTTAATTGAAAAAGTCATTTAAGCCTTTTCACAGTGAGATCTATGCGATATGGCCGAGAAATGTAATTTTGATGTTAACTCCCAAACCGCTGCGCAGAAGTCAACCAAACTTCACCCAATAGTGTATTGTATCACAATCTAGTAGTTACATTTGAAAATTTTGTTCTAGGAAATTTTGTTTGAGCGCAATCCTCAAACTTAATTAAAAAAGTCATTTAAGCCTTTTCACAGTGAGATCTATGCGATATGGCCGAGAAATTTAATTTTGATGTTAACTCCCAAACCGCTGCGCAGAAGTCAACCAAACTTCACCCATTAGTGTATTTTATCACAGTCTAGTAGTTACATGTGGAAATTTGGTTCTAGGACATTTGATTTGAGCGCAATCCTCAAACTTAGGTCAAAAAAGCCATTTAAGCCTTTTCACAGTGAGATCTATGCGATATGGCCGAGAAATGTAATTTTGATGTTCACTCCCAAACCGCTGCGCAGAAGTCAACCAAACTTCACCCAATAGTGTATTGTATCACAATCTAGTAGTTACATTTGAAAATTTTGTTCCAGGAAATTTTGTTTGAGCGCAATCATCAAACTTAATTAAAAAAGTCATTTAAGCCTTTTCACAGTGAGATCTATGCGATATGGCCGAGAAATGTAATTTTGATGTTAACTCCCAAACCGCTGCGCAGAAGTCAACCAAACTTCACCCATTAGTGTATTTTATCACAATCTAGTAGTTACATGTGGAAATTTGGTTCTAGGACATTTGATTTGAGCGCAATCCTCAAACTTAGGTCAAAAAAGCCATTTAAGCCTTTTCACAGTGAGATCTATGCGATATGGCCGAGAAATGTAATTTTGATGTTAACTCCCAAACCGCCGCGCAGAAGTCAACCAAACTTCACCCAATAGTGTATTGTATCACATTCTAGTAGTTACATTTGAAAATTTCGTTCTAGGACATTTGGTTTGAGCGCAATCCTCAAACTTAGGTCAAAAAAGCCATTTAAGCCTTTTCACAGTGAGATCTATGCGATATGGCCGAGAAATGTAATTTTGATGTTAACTCCCAAACCGCTGCGCAGAAGTCAACCAAACTTCACCCAATAGTGTATTGTATCACAATCTAGTAGTTACATTTGAAAATTTTGTTCTAGGAAATTTTGTTTGAGCGCAATCATCAAACTTAATTAAAAAAGTCATTTAAGCCTTTTCACAGTGAGATCTATGCGATATGGCCGAGAAATGTAATTTTGATGTTAACTCCCAAACCGCTGCGCAGAAGTCAACCAAACTTCACCCATTAGTGTATTGTATCACAATCTAGTAGTTACATTTGGAAATTTGGTTCTAGGAAATTTTGTTTGAGCGCAATCATCAAACTTAATTAAAAAAGTCATTTAAGCCTTTTCACAGTGAGATCTATGCGATATGGCCGAGAAATGTAATTTTGATGTTAACTCCCAAACCGCTGCGCAGAAGTCAACCAAACTTCACCCAATAGTGTATTGTATCACATTCTAGTAGTTACATTTGAAAATTTCGTTCTAGGACATTTGGTTTGAGCGCAATCCTCAAACTTAGGTCAAAAAAGCCATTTAAGCCTTTTCACAGTGAGATCTATGCGATATGGCCGAGAAATGTAATTTTGATGTTAACTCTCAAACCGCTGCGCAGAAGTCAACCAAACTTCACCCAATAGTGTATTGTATCACAATCTAGTAGTTACATTTGAAAATTTTGTTCTAGGACATTTTGTTTGAACGCAATCATCAAACTTAATTAAAAAAGTCATTTAAGCCTTTTCACAGTGAGATCTATGCGATATGGCCGAGAAATGTAATTTTGATGTTAACTCCCAAACCGCTGCGCAGAAGTCAACCAAACTTCACCCAATAGTGTATTGTATCACAATCTAGTAGTTACATTTGAAAATTTTGTTCTAGAAAATTTTGTTTGAGCGCAATCATCAAACTTAATTAAAAAAGTCATTTAAGCCTTTTCACAGTGAGATCTATGCGATATGGCCGAGAAATGTAATTTTGATGTTAACTCCCAAACCGCTGCGCAGAAGTCAACCAAACTTCACCCATTAGTGTATTTTATCACAATCTAGTAGTTACATGTGGAAATTTGGTTCTAGGACATTTGATTTGAGCGCAATCCTCAAACTTAGGTCAAAAAAGCCATTTAAGCCTTTTCACAGTGAGATCTATGCGATATGGCCGAGAAATGTAATTTTGATGTTAACTCCCAAACCGCTGCGCAGAAGTCAACCAAACTTCACCCAATAGTGTATTGTATCACAATCTAGTAGTTACATTTAAAAATTTTGTTCTAGGACATTTTGTTTGAACGCAATCATCAAACTTAATTAAAAAAGTCATTTAAGCCTTTTCACAGTGAGATCTATGCGATATGGCCGAGAAATGTAATTTTGATGTTAACTCCCAAACCGCTGCGCAGAAGTCAACCAAACTTCACCCATTAGTGTATTGTATCACAATCTAGTAGTTACATGTGGAAATTTGGTTATAGGACATTTGATTTGAGCGCAATCCTCAAACTTAGGTCAAAAAAGCCATTTAAGCCTTTTCACAGTGAGATCTATGCGATATGGCCGAGAAATGTAATTTTGATGTTAACTCCCAAACCGCTGCGCAGAAGTCAACCAAACTTCACCCAATAGTGTATTGTATCACAATCTAGTAGTTACATTTGAAAATTTTGTTCTAGGAAATTTTGTTTGAGCGCAATCATCAAACTTAATTAAAAAAGTCATTTAAGCCTTTTCACAGTGAGATCTATGCGATATGGCCGAGAAATGTAATTTTGATGTTAACTCCCAAACCGCTGCGCAGAAGTCAACCAAACTTCACCCATTAGTGTATTGTATCACAATCTAGTAGTTACATGTGGAAATTTGGTTCTAGGACATTTGATTTGAGCGCAATCCTCAAACTTAGGTCAAAAAAGCCATTTAAGCCTTTTCACAGTGAGATCTATGCGATATGGCCGAGAAATGTAATTTTGATGTTCACTCCCAAACCGCTGCGCAGAAGTCAACCAAACTTCACCCAATAGTGTATTGTATCACAATCTAGTAGTTACATTTGAAAATTTTGTTCCAGGAAATTTTGTTTGAGCGCAATCATCAAACTTAATTAAAAAAGTCATTTAAGCCTTTTCACAGTGAGATCTATGCGATATGGCCGAGAAATGTAATTTTGATGTTAACTCCCAAACCGCTGCGCAGAAGTCAACCAAACTTCACCCATTAGTGTATTTTATCACAATCTAGTAGTTACATGTGGAAATTTGGTTCTAGGACATTTGATTTGAGCGCAATCCTCAAACTTAGGTCAAAAAAGCCATTTAAGCCTTTTCACAGTGAGATCTATGCGATATGGCCGAGAAATGTAATTTTGATGTTAACTCCCAAACCGCTGCGCAGAAGTCAACCAAACTTCACCCATTAGTGTATTTTATCACAATCTAGTAGTTACATGTGGAAATTTGGTTCTAGGACATTTGATTTGAGCGCAATCCTCAAACTTAGGTCAAAAAAGCCATTTAAGCCTTTTCACAGTGAGATCTATGCGATATGGCCGAGAAATGTAATTTTGATGTTAACTCCCAAACCGCTGCGCAGAAGTCAACCAAACTTCACCCAATAGTGTATTGTATCACAATCTAGTAGTTACATTTAAAAATTTTGTTCTAGGACATTTTGTTTGAACGCAATCATCAAACTTAATTAAAAAAGTCATTTAAGCCTTTTCACAGTGAGATCTATGCGATATGGCCGAGAAATGTAATTTTGATGTTAACTCCCAAACCGCTGCGCAGAAGTCAACCAAACTTCACCCATTAGTGTATTGTATCACAATCTAGTAGTTACATGTGGAAATTTGGTTATAGGACATTTGATTTGAGCGCAATCCTCAAACTTAGGTCAAAAAAGCCATTTAAGCCTTTTCACAGTGAGATCTATGCGATATGGCCGAGAAATGTAATTTTGATGTTAACTCCCAAACCGCTGCGCAGAAGTCAACCAAACTTCACCCAATAGTGTATTGTATCACAATCTAGTAGTTACATTTGAAAATGTTGTTCTAGGAAATTTTGTTTGAGCGCAATCATCAAACTTAATTAAAAAAGTCATTTAAGCCTTTTCACAGTGAGATCTATGCGATATGGCCGAGAAATGTAATTTTGATGTTAACTCCCAAACCGCTGCGCAGAAGTCAACCAAACTTCACCCATTAGTGTATTTTATCACAATCTAGTAGTTACATGTGGAAATTTGGTTCTAGGACATTTGATTTGAGCGCAATCCTCAAACTTAGGTCAAAAAAGCCATTTAAGCCTTTTCACAGTGAGATCTATGCGATATGGCCGAGAAATGTAATTTTGATGTTAACTCCCAAACCGCTGCGCAGAAGTCAACCAAACTTCACCCAATAGTGTATTGTATCACATTCTAGTAGTTACATTTGAAAATTTCGTTCTAGGACATTTGGTTTGAGCGCAATCCTCAAACTTAGGTCAAAAAAGCCATTTAAGCCTTTTCACAGTGAGATCTATGCGATATGGCCGAGAAATGTAATTTTGATGTTAACTCCCAAACCGCTGCGCAGAAGTCAACCAAACTTCACCCAATAGTGTATTGTATCACAATCTAGTAGTTACATTTGAAAATTTTGTTCTAGGACATTTTGTTTGAACGCAATCATCAAACTTAATTAAAAAAGTCATTTAAGCCTTTTCACAGTGAGATCTATGCGATATGGCCGAGAAATGTAATTTTGATGTTAACTCCCAAACCGCTGCGCAGAAGTCAACCAAACTTCACCCAATAGTGTATTGTATCACAATCTAGTAGTTACATTTGAAAATTTTGTTCTAGGACATTTTGTTTGAACGCAATCATCAAACTTAATTAAAAAAGTCATTTAAGCCTTTTCACAGTGAGATCTATGCGATATGGCCGAGAAATGTAATTTTGATGTTAACTCCCAAACCGCTGCGCAGAAGTCAACCAAACTTCACCCAATAGTGTATTGTATTACAATCTAGTAGTTACATTTGAAAATTTTGTTCTAGGACATTTTGTTTGAGCGCAATCCTCAAACTTAGGTCAAAAAAGCCATTTAAGCCTTTTCACAGTGAGATCTATGCGATATGGCCGAGAAATGTAATTTTGATGTTAACTCCCAAACCGCTGCGCAGAAGTCAACCAAACTTCACCCAATAGTGTATTGTATCACAATCTAGTAGTTACATTTGAAAATTTTGTTCTAGGAAATTTTGTTTGAGCGCAATCATCAAACTTAATTAAAAAAGTCATTTAAGCCTTTTCACAGTGAGATCTATGCGATATGGCCGAGAAATGTAATTTTGATGTTAACTCCCAAACCGCTGCGCAGAAGTCAACCAAACTTCACCCATTAGTGTATTGTATCATAATCTAGTAATTACATGTGGAAATTTGGTTCTAGGACATTTGATTTGAGCGCAATCCTCAAACTTAGGTCAAAAAAGCCATTTAAGCCTTTTCACAGTGAGATCTATGCGATATGGCCGAGAAATGTAATTTTGATGTTAACTCCCAAACCGCTGCGCAGAAGTCAACCAAACTTCACCCAATAGTGTATTGTATCACAATCTAGTAGTTACATTTAAAAATTTTGTTCTAGGACATTTTGTTTGAACGCAATCATCAAACTTAATTAAAAAAGTCATTTAAGCCTTTTCACAGTGAGATCTATGCGATATGGCCGAGAAATGTAATTTTGATGTTAACTCCCAAACCGCTGCGCAGAAGTCAACCAAACTTCACCCATTAGTGTATTGTATCACAATCTAGTAGTTACATGTGGAAATTTGGTTATAGGACATTTGATTTGAGCGCAATCCTCAAACTTAGGTCAAAAAAGCCATTTAAGCCTTTTCACAGTGAGATCTATGCGATATGGCCGAGAAATGTAATTTTGATGTTAACTCCCAAGCCGCTGCGCAGAAGTCAACCAAACTTCACCCAATAGTGTATTGTATCACAATCTAGTAGTTACATTTGAAAATTTTGTTCTAGGAAATTTTGTTTGAGCGCAATCATCAAACTTAATTAAAAAAGTCATTTAAGCCTTTTCACAGTGAGATCTATGCGATATGGCCGAGAAATGTAATTTTGATGTTAACTCCCAAACCGCTGCGCAGAAGTCAACCAAACTTCACCCAATAGTGTATTGTATCACAATCTAGTAGTTACATTTGAAAATTTTGTTCTAGAAAATTTTGTTTGAGCGCAATCATCAAACTTAATTAAAAAAGTCATTTAAGCCTTTTCACAGTGAGATCTATGCGATATGGCCGAGAAATGTAATTTTGATGTTAACTCCCAAACCGCTGCGCAGAAGTCAACCAAACTTCACCCATTAGTGTATTTTATCACAATCTAGTAGTTACATGTGGAAATTTGGTTCTAGGACATTTGATTTGAGCGCAATCCTCAAACTTAGGTCAAAAAAGCCATTTAAGCCTTTTCACAGTGAGATCTATGCGATATGGCCGAGAAATGTAATTTTGATGTTAACTCCCAAACCGCTGCGCAGAAGTCAACCAAACTTCACCCAATAGTGTATTGTATCACAATCTAGTAGTTACATTTAAAAATTTTGTTCTAGGACATTTTGTTTGAACGCAATCATCAAACTTAATTAAAAAAGTCATTTAAGCCTTTTCACAGTGAGATCTATGCGATATGGCCGAGAAATGTAATTTTGATGTTCACTCCCAAACCGCTGCGCAGAAGTCAACCAAACTTCACCCATTAGTGTATTTTATCACAATCTAGTAGTTACATGTGGAAATTTGGTTATAGGACATTTGATTTGAGCGCAATCCTCAAACTTAGGTCAAAAAAGCCATTTAAGCCTTTTCACAGTGAGATCTATGCGATATGGCCGAGAAATGTAATTTTGATGTTAACTCCCAAACCGCTGCGCAGAAGTCAACCAAACTTCACCCAATAGTGTATTGTATCACAATCTAGTAGTTACATTTGAAAATTTTGTTCTAGGACATTTTGTTTGAACGCAATCATCAAACTTAATTAAAAAAGTCATTTAAGCCTTTTCACAGTGAGATCTATGCGATATGGCCGAGAAATGTAATTTTGATGTTAACTCCCAAACCGCTGCGCAGAAGTCAACCAAACTTCACCCAATAGTGTATTGTATCACAATCTAGTAGTTACATTTGAAAATTTTGTTCTAGGACATTTTGTTTGAGCGCAATCCTCAAACTTAGGTCAAAAAAGCCATTTAAGCCTTTTCACAGTGAGATCTATGCGATATGGCCGAGAAATGTAATTTTGATGTTAACTCCCAAACCGCTGCGCAGAAGTCAACCAAACTTCACCCATTAGTGTATTGTATCATAATCTAGTAATTACATGTGGAAATTTGGTTCTAGGACATTTGATTTGAGCGCAATCCTCAAACTTAGGTCAAAAAAGCCATTTAAGCCTTTTCACAGTGAGATCTATGCGATATGGCCGAGAAATGTAATTTTGATGTTAACTCCCAAACCGCTGCGCAGAAGTCAACCAAACTTCACCCAATAGTGTATTGTATCACAATCTAGTAGTTACATTTAAAAATTTTGTTCTAGGACATTTTGTTTGAACGCAATCATCAAACTTAATTAAAAAAGTCATTTAAGCCTTTTCACAGTGAGATCTATGCGATATGGCCGAGAAATGTAATTTTGATGTTAACTCCCAAACCGCTGCGCAGAAGTCAACCAAACTTCACCCATTAGTGTATTGTATCACAATCTAGTAGTTACATGTGGAAATTTGGTTATAGGACATTTGATTTGAGCGCAATCCTCAAACTTAGGTCAAAAAAGCCATTTAAGCCTTTTCACAGTGAGATCTATGCGATATGGCCGAGAAATGTAATTTTGATGTTAACTCCCAAACCGCTGCGCAGAAGTCAACCAAAC
This sequence comes from Corythoichthys intestinalis, assembly GCF_030265065.1. NCBI lineage: Eukaryota > Metazoa > Chordata > Actinopteri > Syngnathiformes > Syngnathidae > Corythoichthys > Corythoichthys intestinalis. Next base: position 62,701,728 of record NC_080399.1, on the reverse strand, counting down.
TTCACCCAATAGTGTATTGTATCACAATCTAGTAGTTACATTTGAAAATTTTGTTCTAGGAAATTTTGTTTGAGCGCAATCATCAAACTTAATTAAAAAAGTCATTTAAGCCTTTTCACAGTGAGATCTATGCGATATGGCCGAGAAATGTAATTTTGATGTTAACTCCCAAACCGCTGCGCAGAAGTCAACCAAACTTCACCCATTAGTGTATTTTATCACAATCTAGTAGTTACATGTGGAAATTTGGTTCTAGGACATTTGATTTGAGCGCAATCCTCAAACTTAGGTCAAAAAAGCCATTTAAGCCTTTTAACAGTGAGATCTATGCGATATGGCCGAGAAATGTAATTTTGATGTTCACTCCCAAACCGCTGCGCAGAAGTCAACCAAACTTCACCCAATAGTGTATTGTATCACATTCTAGTAGTTACATTTGAAAATTTCGTTCTAGGACATTTGGTTTGAGCGCAATCCTCAAACTTAGGTCAAAAAAGCCATTTAAGCCTTTTCACAGTGAGATCTATGCGATATGGCCGAGAAATGTAATTTTGATGTTAACTCCCAAACCGCTGCGCAGAAGTCAACCAAACTTCACCCAATAGTGTATTGTATCACAATCTAGTAGTTACATTTGAAAATTTTGTTCTAGGACATTTTGTTTGAGCGCAATCCTCAAACTTAGGTCAAAAAAGCCATTTAAGCCTTTTCACAGTGAGATCTATGCGATATGGCCGAGAAATGTAATTTTGATGTTAACTCCCAAACCGCTGCGCAGAAGTCAACCAAACTTCACCCAATAGTGTATTGTATCACAATCTAGTAGTTACATTTGAAAATTTTGTTCTAGGAAATTTTGTTTGAGCGCAATCATCAAACTTAATTAAAAAAGTCATTTAAGCCTTTTCACAGTGAGATCTATGCGATATGGCCGAGAAATGTAATTTTGATGTTAACTCCCAAACCGCTGCGCAGAAGTCAACCAAACTTCACCCATTAGTGTATTGTATCATAATCTAGTAATTACATGTGGAAATTTGGTTCTAGGACATTTGATTTGAGCGCAATCCTCAAACTTAGGTCAAAAAAGCCATTTAAGCCTTTTCACAGTGAGATCTATGCGATATGGCCGAGAAATGTAATTTTGATGTTAACTCCCAAACCGCTGCGCAGAAGTCAACCAAACTTCACCCAATAGTGTATTGTATCACAATCTAGTAGTTACATTTAAAAATTTTGTTCTAGGACATTTTGTTTGAACGCAATCATCAAACTTAATTAAAAAAGTCATTTAAGCCTTTTCACAGTGAGATCTATGCGATATGGCCGAGAAATGTAATTTTGATGTTAACTCCCAAACCGCTGCGCAGAAGTCAACCAAACTTCACCCATTAGTGTATTGTATCACAATCTAGTAGTTACATGTGGAAATTTGGTTATAGGACATTTGATTTGAGCGCAATCCTCAAACTTAGGTCAAAAAAGCCATTTAAGCCTTTTCACAGTGAGATCTATGCGATATGGCCGAGAAATGTAATTTTGATGTTAACTCCCAAACCGCTGCGCAGAAGTCAACCAAACTTCACCCAATAGTGTATTGTATCACAATCTAGTAGTTACATTTGAAAATTTTGTTCTAGGAAATTTTGTTTGAGCGCAATCATCAAACTTAATTAAAAAAGTCATTTAAGCCTTTTCACAGTGAGATCTATGCGATATGGCCGAGAAATGTAATTTTGATGTTAACTCCCAAACCGCTGCGCAGAAGTCAACCAAACTTCACCCATTAGTGTATTTTATCACAATCTAGTAGTTACATGTGGAAATTTGGTTCTAGGACATTTGATTTGAGCGCAATCCTCAAACTTAGGTCAAAAAAGCCATTTAAGCCTTTTCACAGTGAGATCTATGCGATATGGCCGAGAAATGTAATTTTGATGTTCACTCCCAAACCGCTGCGCAGAAGTCAACCAAACTTCACCCAATAGTGTATTGTATCACATTCTAGTAGTTACATTTGAAAATTTCGTTCTAGGACATTTGGTTTGAGCGCAATCCTCAAACTTAGGTCAAAAAAGCCATTTAAGCCTTTTCACAGTGAGATCTATGCGATATGGCCGAGAAATGTAATTTTGATGTTAACTCCCAAACCGCTGCGCAGAAGTCAACCAAACTTCACCCAATAGTGTATTGTATCACAATCTAGTAGTTACATTTGAAAATTTTGTTCTAGGAAATTTTGTTTGAGCGCAATCATCAAACTTAATTAAAAAAGTCATTTAAGCCTTTTCACAGTGAGATCTATGCGATATGGCCGAGAAATGTAATTTTGATGTTAACTCCCAAACCGCTGCGCAGAAGTCAACCAAACTTCACCCATTAGTGTATTTTATCACAATCTAGTAGTTACATGTGGAAATTTGGTTCTAGGACATTTGATTTGAGCGCAATCCTCAAACTTAGGTCAAAAAAGCCATTTAAGCCTTTTCACAGTGAGATCTATGCGATATGGCCGAGAAATGTAATTTTGATGTTAACTCCCAAACCGCTGCGCAGAAGTCAACCAAACTTCACCCAATAGTGTATTGTATCACATTCTAGTAGTTACATTTTAAAATTTCGTTCTAGGACATTTGGTTTGAGCGCAATCCTCAAACTTAGGTCAAAAAAGCCATTTAAGCCTTTTCACAGTGAGATCTATGCGATATGGCCGAGAAATGTAATTTTGATGTTAACTCCCAAACCGCTGCGCAGAAGTCAACCAAACTTCACCCAATAGTGTATTGTATCACAATCTAGTAGTTACATTTGAAAATTTTGTTCTAGGACATTTTGTTTGAACGCAATCATCAAACTTAATTAAAAAAGTCATTTAAGCCTTTTCACAGTGAGATCTATGCGATATGGCCGAGAAATGTAAATTTGATGTTAACTCCCAAACCGCTGCGCAGAAGTCAACCAAACTTCACCCAATAGTGTATTGTATCACAATCTAGTAGTTACATTTGAAAATTTTGTTCTAGGACATTTTGTTTGAGCGCAATCCTCAAACTTAGGTCAAAAAAGCCATTTAAGCCTTTTCACAGTGAGATCTATGCGATATGGCCGAGAAATGTAATTTTGATGTTAACTCCCAAACCGCTGCGCAGAAGTCAACCAAACTTCACCCAATAGTGTATTGTATCACAATCTAGTAGTTACATTTGAAAATTTTGTTCTAGGACATTTTGTTTGAACGCAATCATCAAACTTAATTAAAAAAGTCATTTAAGCCTTTTCACAGTGAGATCTATGCGATATGGCCGAGAAATGTAATTTTGATGTTAACTCCCAAACCGCTGCGCAGAAGTCAACCAAACTTCACCCAATAGTGTATTGTATCACAATCTAGTAGTTACATTTGAAAATTTTGTTCTAGGACATTTTGTTTGAGCGCAATCCTCAAACTTAGGTCAAAAAAGCCATTTAAGCCTTTTCACAGTGAGATCTATGCGATATGGCCGAGAAATGTAATTTTGATGTTAACTCCCAAACCGCTGCGCAGAAGTCAACCAAACTTCACCCAATAGTGTATTGTATCACAATCTAGTAGTTACATTTGAAAATTTTGTTCTAGGAAATTTTGTTTGAGCGCAATCATCAAACTTAATTAAAAAAGTCATTTAAGCCTTTTCACAGTGAGATCTATGCGATATGGCCGAGAAATGTAATTTTGATGTTAACTCCCAAACCGCTGCGCAGAAGTCAACCAAACTTCACCCATTAGTGTATTGTATCATAATCTAGTAATTACATGTGGAAATTTTGTTCTAGGACATTTGATTTGAGCGCAATCCTCAAACTTAGGTCAAAAAAGCCATTTAAGCCTTTTCACAGTGAGATCTATGCGATATGGCCGAGAAATGTAATTTTGATGTTAACTCCCAAACCGCTGCGCAGAAGTCAACCAAACTTCACCCAATAGTGTATTGTATCACAATCTAGTAGTTACATTTAAAAATTTTGTTCTAGGACATTTTGTTTGAACGCAATCATCAAACTTAATTAAAAAAGTCATTTAAGCCTTTTCACAGTGAGATCTATGCGATATGGCCGAGAAATGTAATTTTGATGTTAACTCCCAAACCGCTGCGCAGAAGTCAACCAAACTTCACCCATTAGTGTATTGTATCACAATCTAGTAGTTACATGTGGAAATTTGGTTATAGGACATTTGATTTGAGCGCAATCCTCAAACTTAGGTCAAAAAAGCCATTTAAGCCTTTTCACAGTGAGATCTATGCGATATGGCCGAGAAATGTAATTTTGATGTTAACTCCATAACCGCTGCGCAGAAGTCAACCAAACTTCACCCAATAGTGTATTGTATCACAATCTAGTAGTTACATTTGAAAATTTTGTTCTAGGAAATTTTGTTTGAGCGCAATCATCAAACTTAATTAAAAAAGTCATTTAAGCCTTTTCACAGTGAGATCTATGCGATATGGCCGAGAAATGTAATTTTGATGTTAACTCCCAAACCGCTGCGCAGAAGTCAACCAAACTTCACCCATTAGTGTATTTTATCACAATCTAGTAGTTACATGTGGAAATTTGGTTCTAGGACATTTGATTTGAGCGCAATCCTCAAACTTAGGTCAAAAAAGCCATTTAAGCCTTTTCACAGTGAGATCTATGCGATATGGCCGAGAAATGTAATTTTGATGTTCACTCCCAAACCGCTGCGCAGAAGTCAACCAAACTTCACCCAATAGTGTATTGTATCACATTCTAGTAGTTACATTTGAAAATTTCGTTCTAGGACATTTGGTTTGAGCGCAATCCTCAAACTTAGGTCAAAAAAGCCATTTAAGCCTTTTCACAGTGAGATCTATGCGATATGGCCGAGAAATGTAATTTTGATGTTAACTCCCAAACCGCTGCGCAGAAGTCAACCAAACTTCACCCAATAGTGTATTGTATCACAATCTAGTAGTTACATTTGAAAATTTTGTTCTAGGACATTTTGTTTGAGCGCAATCCTCAAACTTAGGTCAAAAAAGCCATTTAAGCCTTTTCACAGTGAGATCTATGCGATATGGCCGAGAAATGTAATTTTGATGTTAACTCCCAAACCGCTGCGCAGAAGTCAACCAAACTTCACCCAATAGTGTATTGTATCACAATCTAGTAGTTACATTTGAAAATTTTGTTCTAGGAAATTTTGTTTGAGCGCAATCATCAAACTTAATTAAAAAAGTCATTTAAGCCTTTTCACAGTGAGATCTATGCGATATGGCCGAGAAATGTAATTTTGATGTTAACTCCCAAACCGCTGCGCAGAAGTCAACCAAACTTCACCCATTAGTGTATTGTATCATAATCTAGTAATTACATGTGGAAATTTGGTTCTAGGACATTTGATTTGAGCGCAATCCTCAAACTTAGGTCAAAAAAGCCATTTAAGCCTTTTCACAGTGAGATCTATGCGATATGGCCGAGAAATGTAATTTTGATGTTAACTCCCAAACCGCTGCGCAGAAGTCAACCAAACTTCACCCAATAGTGTATTGTATCACAATCTAGTAGTTACATTTAAAAATTTTGTTCTAGGACATTTTGTTTGAACGCAATCATCAAACTTAATTAAAAAAGTCATTTAAGCCTTTTCACAGTGAGATCTATGCGATATGGCCGAGAAATGTAATTTTGATGTTAACTCCCAAACCGCTGCGCAGAAGTCAACCAAACTTCACCCATTAGTGTATTGTATCACAATCTAGTAGTTACATGTGGAAATTTGGTTATAGGACATTTGATTTGAGCGCAATCCTCAAACTTAGGTCAAAAAAGCCATTTAAGCCTTTTCACAGTGAGATCTATGCGATATGGCCGAGAAATGTAATTTTGATGTTAACTCCCAAACCGCTGCGCAGAAGTCAACCAAACTTCACCCAATAGTGTATTGTATCACAATCTAGTAGTTACATTTGAAAATTTTGTTCTAGGAAATTTTGTTTGAGCGCAATCATCAAACTTAATTAAAAAAGTCATTTAAGCCTTTTCACAGTGAGATCTATGCGATATGGCCGAGAAATGTAATTTTGATGTTAACTCCCAAACCGCTGCGCAGAAGTCAACCAAACTTCACCCATTAGTGTATTTTATCACAATCTAGTAGTTACATGTGGAAATTTGGTTCTAGGACATTTGATTTGAGCGCAATCCTCAAACTTAGGTCAAAAAAGCCATTTAAGCCTTTTCACAGTGAGATCTATGCGATATGGCCGAGAAATGTAATTTTGATGTTCACTCCCAAACCGCTGCGCAGAAGTCAACCAAACTTCACCCAATAGTGTATTGTATCAGATTCTAGTAGTTACATTTGAAAATTTCGTTCTAGGACATTTGGTTTGAGCGCAATCCTCAAACTTAGGTCAAAAAAGCCATTTAAGCCTTTTCACAGTGAGATCTATGCGATATGGCCGAGAAATGTAATTTTGATGTTAACTCCCAAACCGCTGCGCAGAAGTCAACCAAACTTCACCCAATAGTGTATTGTATCACAATCTAGTAGTTACATTTGAAAATTTTGTTCTAGGAAATTTTGTTTGAGCGCAATCATCAAACTTAATTAAAAAAGTCATTTAAGCCTTTTCACAGTGAGATCTATGCGATATGGCCGAGAAATGTAATTTTGATGTTAACTCCCAAACCGCTGCGCAGAAGTCAACCAAACTTCACCCATTAGTGTATTTTATCACAATCTAGTAGTTACATTTGAAAATTTTGTTCTAGGACATTTTGTTTGAGCGCAATCCTCAAACTTAGGTCAAAAAAGCCATTTAAGCCTTTTCACAGTGAGATCTATGCGATATGGCCGAGAAATGTAATTTTGATGTTAACTCCCAAACCGCTGCGCAGAAGTCAACCAAACTTCACCCATTAGTGTATTGTATCACAATCTAGTAGTTACATGTGGAAATTTGGTTATAGGACATTTGATTTGAGCGCAATCCTCAAACTTAGGTCAAAAAAGCCATTTAAGCCTTTTCACAGTGAGATCTATGCGATATGGCCGAGAAATGTAATTTTGATGTTAACTCCCAAACCGCTGCGCAGAAGTCAACCAAACTTCACCCAATAGTGTATTGTATCACAATCTAGTAGTTACATTTGAAAATTTTGTTCTAGGAAATTTTGTTTGAGCGCAATCATCAAACTTAATTAAAAAAGTCATTTAAGCCTTTTCACAGTGAGATCTATGCGATATGGCCGAGAAATGTAATTTTGATGTTCACTCCCAAACCGCTGCGCAGAAGTCAACCAAACTTCACCCAATAGTGTATTGTATCACATTCTAGTAGTTACATTTGAAAATTTCGTTCTAGGACATTTGGTTTGAGCGCAATCCTCAAACTTAGGTCAAAAAAGCCATTTAAGCCTTTTCACAGTGAGATCTATGCGATATGGCCGAGAAATGTAATTTTGATGTTAACTCCCAAACCGCTGCGCAGAAGTCAACCAAACTTCACCCAATAGTGTATTGTATCACAATCTAGTAGTTACATTTGAAAATTTTGTTCTAGGAAATTTTGTTTGAGCGCAATCATCAAACTTAATTAAAAAAGTCATTTAAGCCTTTTCACAGTGAGATCTATGCGATATGGCCGAGAAATGTAATTTTGATGTTAACTCCCAAACCGCTGCGCAGAAGTCAACCAAACTTCACCCATTAGTGTATTTTATCACAATCTAGTAGTTACATGTGGAAATTTGGTTCTAGGACATTTGATTTGAGCGCAATCCTCAAACTTAGGTCAAAAAAGCCATTTAAGCCTTTTCACAGTGAGATCTATGCGATATGGCCGAGAAATGTAATTTTGATGTTAACTCCCAAACCGCTGCGCAGAAGTCAACCAAACTTCACCCAATAGTGTATTGTATCACATTCTAGTAGTTACATTTGAAAATTTCGTTCTAGGACATTTGGTTTGAGCGCAATCCTCAAACTTAGGTCAAAAAAGCCATTTAAGCCTTTTCACAGTGAGATCTATGCGATATGGCCGAGAAATGTAATTTTGATGTTAACTCCCAAACCGCCGCGCAGAAGTCAACCAAACTTCACCCAATAGTGTATTGTATCACAATCTAGTAGTTACATTTGAAAATTTTGTTCTAGGACATTTTGTTTGAACGCAATCATCAAACTTAATTAAAAAAGTCATTTAAGCCTTTTCACAGTGAGATCTATGCGATATGGCCGAGAAATGTAAATTTGATGTTAACTCCCAAACCGCTGCGCAGAAGTCAACCAAACTTCACCCAATAGTGTATTGTATCACATTCTAGTAGTTACATTTGAAAATTTCGTTCTAGGACATTTGGTTTGAGCGCAATCCTCAAACTTAGGTCAAAAAAGCCATTTAAGCCTTTTCACAGTGAGATCTATGCGATATGGCCGAGAAATGTAATTTTGATGTTAACTCCCAAACCGCTGCGCAGAAGTCAACCAAACTTCACCCAATAGTGTATTGTATCACAATCTAGTAGTTACATTTGAAAATTTTGTTCTAGGACATTTTGTTTGAACGCAATCATCAAACTTAATTAAAAAAGTCATTTAAGCCTTTTCACAGTGAGATCTATGCGATATGGCCGAGAAATGTAATTTTGATGTTAACTCCCAAACCGCTGCGCAGAAGTCAACCAAACTTCACCCAATAGTGTATTGTATCACAATCTAGTAGTTACATTTGAAAATTTTGTTCTAGGAAATTTTGTTTGAGCGCAATCATCAAACTTAATTAAAAAAGTCATTTAAGCCTTTTCACAGTGAGATCTATGCGATATGGCCGAGAAATGTAATTTTGATGTTAACTCCCAAACCGCTGCGCAGAAGTCAACCAAACTTCACCCATTAGTGTATTTTATCACAATCTAGTAGTTACATGTGGAAATTTGGTTCTAGGACATTTGATTTGAGCGCAATCCTCAAACTTAGGTCAAAAAAGCCATTTAAGCCTTTTCACAGTGAGATCTATGCGATATGGCCGAGAAATGTAATTTTGATGTTAACTCCCAAACCGCTGCGCAGAAGTCAACCAAACTTCACCCAATAGTGTATTGTATCACAATCTAGTAGTTACATTTAAAAATTTTGTTCTAGGACATTTTGTTTGAACGCAATCATCAAACTTAATTTAAAAAGTCATTTAAGCCTTTTCACAGTGAAATCTATGCGATATGGCCGAGAAATGTAATTTTGATGTTAACTCCCAAACCGCTGCGCAGAAGTCAACCAAACTTCACCCAATAGTGTATTGTATCACAATCTAGTAGTTACATTTGAAAATTTTGTTATAGGAAATTTTGTTTGAGCGCAATCATCAAACTTAATTAAAAAAGTCATTTAAGCCTTTTCACAGTGAGATCTATGCGATATGGCCGAGAAATGTAATTTTGATGTTAACTCCCAAACCGCTGCGCAGAAGTCAACCAAACTTCACCCATTAGTGTATTTTATCACAATCTAGTAGTTACATGTGGAAATTTGGTTCTAGGACATTTGATTTGAGCGCAATCCTCAAACTTAGGTCAAAAAAGCCATTTAAGCCTTTTCACAGTGAGATCTATGCGATATGGCCGAGAAATGTAATTTTGATGTTCACTCCCAAACCGCTGCGCAGAAGTCAACCAAACTTCACCCAATAGTGTATTGTATCACAATCTAGTAGTTACATTTGAAAATTTTGTTCTAGGAAATTTTGTTTGAGCGCAATCATCAAACTTAATTAAAAAAGCCATTTAAGCCTTTTCACAGTGAGATCTATGCGATATGGCCGAGAAATGTAATTTTGATGTTAACTCCCAAACCGCTGCGCAGAAGTCAACCAAACTTCACCCATTAGTGTATTTTATCACAATCTAGTAGTTACATGTGGAAATTTGGTTCTAGGACATTTGATTTGAGCGCAATCCTCAAACTTAGGTCAAAAAAGCCATTTAAGCCTTTTCACAGTGAGATCTATGCGATATGGCCGAGAAATGTAATTTTGATGTTAACTCCCAAACCGCTGCGCAGAAGTCAACCAAACTTCACCCAATAGTGTATTGTATCACATTCTAGTAGTTACATTTGAAAATTTCGTTCTAGGACATTTGGTTTGAGCGCAATCCTCAAACTTAGGTCAAAAAAGCCATTTAAGCCTTTTCACAGTGAGATCTATGCGATATGGCCGAGAAATGTAATTTTGATGTTAACTCCCAAACCGCTGCGCAGAAGTCAACCAAACTTCACCCAATAGTGTATTGTATCACAATCTAGTAGTTACATTTGAAAATTTTGTTCTAGGACATTTTGTTTGAACGCAATCATCAAACTTAATTAAAAAAGTCATTTAAGCCTTTTCACAGTGAGATCTATGCGATATGGCCGAGAAATGTAATTTTGATGTTAACTCCCAAACCGCTGCGCAGAAGTCAACCAAACTTCACCCATTAGTGTATTTTATCACAATCTAGTAGTTACATGTGGAAATTTGGTTCTAGGACATTTGATTTGAGCGCAATCCTCAAACTTAGGTCAAAAAAGCCATTTAAGCCTTTTCACAGTGAGATCTATGCGATATGGCCGAGAAATGTAATTTTGATGTTAACTCCCAAACCGCTGCGCAGAAGTCAACCAAACTTCACCCAATAGTGTATTGTATCACATTTTAGTAGTTACATTTGAAAATTTCGTTCTAGGACATTTGGTTTGAGCGCAATCCTCAAACTTAGGTCAAAAAAGCCATTTAAGCCTTTTCACAGTGAGATCTATGCGATATGGCCGAGAAATGTAATTTTGATGTTAACTCCCAAACCGCTGCGCAGAAGTCAACCAAACTTCACCCAATAGTGTATTGTATCACAATCTAGTAGTTACATTTGAAAATTTTGTTCTAGGACATTTTGTTTGAACGCAATCATCAAACTTAATTAAAAAAGTCATTTAAGCCTTTTCACAGTGAGATCTATGCGATATGGCCGAGAAATGTAATTTTGATGTTAACTCCCAAACCGCTGCGCAGAAGTCAACCAAACTTCACCCAATAGTGTATTGTATCACAATCTAGTAGTTACATTTGAAAATTTTGTTCTAGGACATTTTGTTTGAACGCAATCATCAAACTTAATTAAAAAAGTCATTTAAGCCTTTTCACAGTGAGATCTATGCGATATGGCCGAGAAATGTAATTTTGATGTTAACTCCCAAACCGCTGCGCAGAAGTCAACCAAACTTCACCCAATAGTGTATTGTATCACAATCTAGTAGTTACATTTGAAAATTTTGTTCTAGGACATTTTGTTTGAGCGCAATCCTCAAACTTAGGTCAAAAAAGCCATTTAAGCCTTTTCACAGTGAGATCTATGCGATATGGCCGAGAAATGTAATTTTGATGTTAACTCCCAAACCGCTGCGCAGAAGTCAACCAAACTTCACCCAATAGTGTATTGTATCACAATCTAGTAGTTACATTTGAAAATTTTGTTCTAGGAAATTTTGTTTGAGCGCAATCATCAAACTTAATTAAAAAAGTCATTTAAGCCTTTTCACAGTGAGATCTATGCGATATGGCCGAGAAATGTAATTTTGATGTTAACTCCCAAACCGCTGCGCAGAAGTCAACCAAACTTCACCCAATAGTGTATTGTATCACAATCTAGTAGTTACATTTGAAAATTTTGTTCTAGGACATTTTGTTTGAACGCAATCATCAAACTTAATTAAAAAAGTCATTTAAGCCTTTTCACAGTGAGATCTATGCGATATGGCCGAGAAATGTAATTTTGATGTTAACTCCCAAACCGCTGCGCAGAAGTCAACCAAACTTCACCCAATAGTGTATTGTATCACAATCTAGTAGTTACATTTGTAAATTTTGTTCTAGGACATTTTGTTTGAGCGCAATCCTCAAACTTAGGTCAAAAAAGCCATTTAAGCCTTTTCACAGTGAGATCTATGCGATATGTCCGAGAAATGTAATTTTGATGTTAACTCCCAAACCGCTGCGCAGAAGTCAACCAAACTTCACCCAATAGTGTATTGTATCACAATCTAGTAGTTACATTTGAAAATTTTGTTCTAGGAAATTTTGTTTGAGCGCAATCATCAAACTTAATTAAAAAAGTCATTTAAGCCTTTTCACAGTGAGATCTATGCGATATGGCCGAGAAATGTAATTTTGATGTTAACTCCCAAACCGCTGCGCAGAAGTCAACCAAACTTCACCCATTAGTGTATTGTATCACAATCTAGTAGTTACATGTGGAAATTTGGTTATAGGACATTTGATTTGAGCGCAATCCTCAAACTTAGGTCAAAAAAGCCATTTAAGCCTTTTCACAGTGAGATCTATGCGATATGGCCGAGAAATGTAATTTTGATGTTAACTCCCAAACCGCTGCGCAGAAGTCAACCAAACTTCACCCAATAGTGTATTGTATCACAATCTAGTAGTTACATTTGAAAATTTTGTTCTAGGACATTTTGTTTGAACGCAATCATCAAACTTAATTAAAAAAGTCATTTAAGCCTTTTCACAGTGAGATCTATGCGATATGGCCGAGAAATGTAATTTTGATGTTAACTCCCAAACCGCTGCGCAGAAGTCAACCAAACTTCACCCAATAGTGTATTGTATCACAATCTAGTAGTTACATTTGAAAATTTTGTTCTAGGAAATTTTGTTTGAGCGCAATCATCAAACTTAATTAAAAAAGTCATTTAAGCCTTTTCACAGTGAGATCTATGCGATATGGCCGAGAAATGTAATTTTGATGTTAACTCCCAAACCGCTGCGCAGAAGTCAACCAAACTTCACCCATTAGTGTATTGTATCACAATCTAGTAGTTACATGTGGAAATTTGGTTCTAGGACATTTGATTTGAGCGCAATCCTCAAACTTAGGTCAAAAAAGCCATTTAAGCCTTTTCACAGTGAGATCTATGCGATATGGCCGAGAAATGTAATTTTGATGTTAACTCCCAAACCGCTGCGCAGAAGTCAACCAAACTTCACCCAATAGTGTATTGTATCACAATCTAGTAGTTACATTTGAAAATTTTGTTCTAGGAAATTTTGTTTGAGCGCAATCATCAAACTTAATTAAAAAAGTCATTTAAGCCTTTTCACAGTGAGATCTATGCGATATGGCCGAGAAATGTAATTTTGATGTTAACTCCCAAACCGCTGCGCAGAAGTCAACCAAACTTCACCCATTAGTGTATTTTATCACAATCTAGTAGTTACATGTGGAAATTTGGTTCTAGGACATTTGATTTGAGCGCAATCCTCAAACTTAGGTCAAAAAAGCCATTTAAGCCTTTTCACAGTGAGATCTATGCGATATGGCCGAGAAATGTAATTTTGATGTTCACTCCCAAACCGCTGCGCAGAAGTCAACCAAACTTCACCCAATAGTGTATTGTATCAGATTCTAGTAGTTACATTTGAAAATTTCGTTCTAGGACATTTGGTTTGAGCGCAATCCTCAAACTTAGGTCAAAAAAGCCATTTAAGCCTTTTCACAGTGAGATCTATGCGATATGGCCGAGAAATGTAATTTTGATGTTAACTCCCAAACCGCTGCGCAGAAGTCAACCAAACTTCACCCAATAGTGTATTGTATCACAATCTAGTAGTTACATTTGAAAATTTTGTTCTAGGAAATTTTGTTTGAGCGCAATCATCAAACTTAATTAAAAAAGTCATTTAAGCCTTTTCACAGTGAGATCTATGCGATATGGCCGAGAAATGTAATTTTGATGTTAACTCCCAAACCGCTGCGCAGAAGTCAACCAAACTTCACCCATTAGTGTATTTTATCACAATCTAGTAGTTACATTTGAAAATTTTGTTCTAGGACATTTTGTTTGAGCGCAATCCTCAAACTTAGGTCAAAAAAGCCATTTAAGCCTTTTCACAGTGAGATCTATGCGATATGGCCGAGAAATGTAATTTTGATGTTAACTCCCAAACCGCTGCGCAGAAGTCAACCAAACTTCACCCATTAGTGTATTGTATCACAATCTAGTAGTTACATGTGGAAATTTGGTTATAGGACATTTGATTTGAGCGCAATCCTCAAACTTAGGTCAAAAAAGCCATTTAAGCCTTTTCACAGTGAGATCTATGCGATATGGCCGAGAAATGTAATTTTGATGTTAACTCCCAAACCGCTGCGCAGAAGTCAACCAAACTTCACCCAATAGTGTATTGTATCACAATCTAGTAGTTACATTTGAAAATTTTGTTCTAGGAAATTTTGTTTGAGCGCAATCATCAAACTTAATTAAAAAAGTCATTTAAGCCTTTTCACAGTGAGATCTATGCGATATGGCCGAGAAATGTAATTTTGATGTTCACTCCCAAACCGCTGCGCAGAAGTCAACCAAACTTCACCCAATAGTGTATTGTATCACATTCTAGTAGTTACATTTGAAAATTTCGTTCTAGGACATTTGGTTTGAGCGCAATCCTCAAACTTAGGTCAAAAAAGCCATTTAAGCCTTTTCACAGTGAGATCTATGCGATATGGCCGAGAAATGTAATTTTGATGTTAACTCCCAAACCGCTGCGCAGAAGTCAACCAAACTTCACCCATTAGTGTATTTTATCACAATCTAGTAGTTACATGTGGAAATTTGGTTCTAGGACATTTGATTTGAGCGCAATCCTCAAACTTAGGTCAAAAAAGCCATTTAAGCCTTTTCACAGTGAGATCTATGCGATATGGCCGAGAAATGTAATTTTGATGTTAACTCCCAAACCGCTGCGCAGAAGTCAACCAAACTTCACCCAATAGTGTATTGTATCACATTCTAGTAGTTACATTTGAAAATTTCGTTCTAGGACATTTGGTTTGAGCGCAATCCTCAAACTTAGGTCAAAAAAGCCATTTAAGCCTTTTCACAGTGAGATCTATGCGATATGGCCGAGAAATGTAATTTTGATGTTAACTCCCAAACCGCTGCGCAGAAGTCAACCAAACTTCACCCAATAGTGTATTGTATCACAATCTAGTAGTTACATTTGAAAATTTTGTTCTAGGACATTTTGTTTGAACGCAATCATCAAACTTAATTAAAAAAGTCATTTAAGCCTTTTCACAGTGAGATCTATGCGATATGGCCGAGAAATGTAAATTTGATGTTAACTCCCAAACCGCTGCGCAGAAGTCAACCAAACTTCACCCAATAGTGTATTGTATCACATTCTAGTAGTTACATTTGAAAATTTCGTTCTAGGACATTTGGTTTGAGCGCAATCCTCAAACTTAGGTCAAAAAAGCCATTTAAGCCTTTTCACAGTGAGATCTATGCGATATGGCCGAGAAATGTAATTTTGATGTTAACTCCCAAACCGCTGCGCAGAAGTCAACCAAACTTCACCCAATAGTGTATTGTATCACAATCTAGTAGTTACATTTGAAAATTTTGTTCTAGGACATTTTGTTTGAACGCAATCATCAAACTTAATTAAAAAAGTCATTTAAGCCTTTTCACAGTGAGATCTATGCGATATGGCCGAGAAATGTAATTTTGATGTTAACTCCCAAACCGCTGCGCAGAAGTCAACCAAACTTCACCCAATAGTGTATTGTATCACAATCTAGTAGTTACATTTGAAAATTTTGTTCTAGGAAATTTTGTTTGAGCGCAATCATCAAACTTAATTAAAAAAGTCATTTAAGCCTTTTCACAGTGAGATCTATGCGATATGGCCGAGAAATGTAATTTTGATGTTAACTCCCAAACCGCTGCGCAGAAGTCAACCAAACTTCACCCATTAGTGTATTTTATCACAATCTAGTAGTTACATGTGGAAATTTGGTTCTAGGACATTTGATTTGAGCGCAATCCTCAAACTTAGGTCAAAAAAGCCATTTAAGCCTTTTCACAGTGAGATCTATGCGATATGGCCGAGAAATGTAATTTTGATGTTAACTCCCAAACCGCTGCGCAGAAGTCAACCAAACTTCACCCAATAGTGTATTGTATCACAATCTAGTAGTTACATTTAAAAATTTTGTTCTAGGACATTTTGTTTGAACGCAATCATCAAACTTAATTTAAAAAGTCATTTAAGCCTTTTCACAGTGAAATCTATGCGATATGGCCGAGAAATGTAATTTTGATGTTAACTCCCAAACCGCTGCGCAGAAGTCAACCAAACTTCACCCAATAGTGTATTGTATCACAATCTAGTAGTTACATTTGAAAATTTTGTTCTAGGAAATTTTGTTTGAGCGCAATCATCAAACTTAATTAAAAAAGTCATTTAAGCCTTTTCACAGTGAGATCTATGCGATATGGCCGAGAAATGTAATTTTGATGTTAACTCCCAAACCGCTGCGCAGAAGTCAACCAAACTTCACCCATTAGTGTATTTTATCACAATCTAGTAGTTACATGTGGAAATTTGGTTCTAGGACATTTGATTTGAGCGCAATCCTCAAACTTAGGTCAAAAAAGCCATTTAAGCCTTTTCACAGTGAGATCTATGCGATATGGCCGAGAAATGTAATTTTGATGTTCACTCCCAAACCGCTGCGCAGAAGTCAACCAAACTTCACCCAATAGTGTATTGTATCACAATCTAGTAGTTACATTTGAAAATTTTGTTCTAGGAAATTTTGTTTGAGCGCAATCATCAAACTTAATTAAAAAAGCCATTTAAGCCTTTTCACAGTGAGATCTATGCGATATGGCCGAGAAATGTAATTTTGATGTTAACTCCCAAACCGCTGCGCAGAAGTCAACCAAACTTCACCCATTAGTGTATTTTATCACAATCTAGTAGTTACATGTGGAAATTTGGTTCTAGGACATTTGATTTGAGCGCAATCCTCAAACTTAGGTCAAAAAAGCCATTTAAGCCTTTTCACAGTGAGATCTATGCGATATGGCCGAGAAATGTAATTTTGATGTTAACTCCCAAACCGCTGCGCAGAAGTCAACCAAACTTCACCCAATAGTGTATTGTATCACATTCTAGTAGTTACATTTGAAAATTTCGTTCTAGGACATTTGGTTTGAGCGCAATCCTCAAACTTAGGTCAAAAAAGCCATTTAAGCCTTTTCACAGTGAGATCTATGCGATATGGCCGAGAAATGTAATTTTGATGTTAACTCCCAAACCGCTGCGCAGAAGTCAACCAAACTTCACCCAATAGTGTATTGTATCACAATCTAGTAGTTACATTTGAAAATTTTGTTCTAGGACATTTTGTTTGAACGCAATCATCAAACTTAATTAAAAAAGTCATTTAAGCCTTTTCACAGTGAGATCTATGCGATATGGCCGAGAAATGTAATTTTGATGTTAACTCCCAAACCGCTGCGCAGAAGTCAACCAAACTTCACCCAATAGTGTATTGTATCACAATCTAGTAGTTACATTTGAAAATTTTGTTCTAGGACATTTTGTTTGAGCGCAATCCTCAAACTTAGGTCAAAAAAGCCATTTAAGCCTTTTCACAGTGAGATCTATGCGATATGGCCGAGAAATGTAATTTTGATGTTAACTCCCAAACCGCCGCGCAGAAGTCAACCAAACTTCACCCAATAGTGTATTGTATCACAATCTAGTAGTTACATTTGAAAATTTTGTTCTAGGAAATTTTGTTTGAGCGCAATCATCAAACTTAATTAAAAAAGTCATTTAAGCCTTTTCACAGTGAGATCTATGCGATATGGCCGAGAAATGTAATTTTGATGTTAACTCCCAAACCGCTGCGCAGAAGTCAACCAAACTTCACCCATTAGTGTATTTTATCACAATCTAGTAGTTACATGTGGAAATTTGGTTCTAGGACATTTGATTTGAGCGCAATCCTCAAACTTAGGTCAAAAAAGCCATTTAAGCCTTTTCACAGTGAGATCTATGCGATATGGCCGAGAAATGTAATTTTGATGTTAACTCCCAAACCGCTGCGCAGAAGTCAACCAAACTTCACCCAATAGTGTATTGTATCACATTTTAGTAGTTACATTTGAAAATTTCGTTCTAGGACATTTGGTTTGAGCGCAATCCTCAAACTTAGGTCAAAAAAGCCATTTAAGCCTTTTCACAGTGAGATCTATGCGATATGGCCGAGAAATGTAATTTTGATGTTAACTCCCAAACCGCTGCGCAGAAGTCAACCAAACTTCACCCAATAGTGTATTGTATCACAATCTAGTAGTTACATTTGAAAATTTTGTTCTAGGACATTTTGTTTGAACGCAATCATCAAACTTAATTAAAAAAGTCATTTAAGCCTTTTCACAGTGAGATCTATGCGATATGGCCGAGAAATGTAATTTTGATGTTAACTCCCAAACCGCTGCGCAGAAGTCAACCAAACTTCACCCAATAGTGTATTGTATCACAATCTAGTAGTTACATTTGAAAATTTTGTTCTAGGACATTTTGTTTGAACGCAATCATCAAACTTAATTAAAAAAGTCATTTAAGCCTTTTCACAGTGAGATCTATGCGATATGGCCGAGAAATGTAATTTTGATGTTAACTCCCAAACCGCTGCGCAGAAGTCAACCAAACTTCACCCAATAGTGTATTGTATCACAATCTAGTAGTTACATTTGTAAATTTTGTTCTAGGACATTTTGTTTGAGCGCAATCCTCAAACTTAGGTCAAAAAAGCCATTTAAGCCTTTTCACAGTGAGATCTATGCGATATGGCCGAGAAATGTAATTTTGATGTTAACTCCCAAACCGCTGCGCAGAAGTCAACCAAACTTCACCCAATAGTGTATTGTATCACAATCTAGTAGTTACATTTGAAAATTTTGTTCTAGGAAATTTTGTTTGAGCGCAATCATCAAACTTAATTAAAAAAGTCATTTAAGCCTTTTCACAGTGAGATCTATGCGATATGGCCGAGAAATGTAATTTTGATGTTAACTCCCAAACCGCTGCGCAGAAGTCAACCAAACTTCACCCATTAGTGTATTGTATCACAATCTAGTAGTTACATGTGGAAATTTGGTTATAGGACATTTGATTTGAGCGCAATCCTCAAACTTAGGTCAAAAAAGCCATTTAAGCCTTTTCACAGTGAGATCTATGCGATATGGCCGAGAAATGTAATTTTGATGTTAACTCCCAAACCGCTGCGCAGAAGTCAACCAAACTTCACCCAATAGTGTATTGTATCACAATCTAGTAGTTACATTTGAAAATTTTGTTCTAGGACATTTTGTTTGAACGCAATCATCAAACTTAATTAAAAAAGTCATTTAAGCCTTTTCACAGTGAGATCTATGCGATATGGCCGAGAAATGTAATTTTGATGTTAACTCCCAAACCGCTGCGCAGAAGTCAACCAAACTTCACCCATTAGTGTATTTTATCACAATCTAGTAGTTACATGTGGAAATTTGGTTCTAGGACATTTGATTTGAGCGCAATCCTCAAACTTAGGTCAAAAAAGCCATTTAAGCCTTTTCACAGTGAGATCTATGCGATATGGCCGAGAAATGTAATTTTGATGTTAACTCCCAAACCGCTGCGCAGAAGTCAACCAAACTTCACCCAATAGTGTATTGTATCACAATCTAGTAGTTACATTTAAAAATTTTGTTCTAGGACATTTTGTTTGAACGCAATCATCAAACTTAATTTAAAAAGTCATTTAAGCCTTTTCACAGTGAGATCTATGCGATATGGCCGAGAAATGTAATTTTGATGTTAACTCCCAAACCGCTGCGCAGAAGTCAACCAAACTTCACCCAATAGTGTATTGTATCACAATCTAGTAGTTACATTTGAAAATTTTGTTCTAGGAAATTTTGTTTGAGCGCAATCATCAAACTTAATTAAAAAAGTCATTTAAGCCTTTTCACAGTGAGATCTATGCGATATTGCCGAGAAATGTAATTTTGATGTTAACTCCCAAACCGCTGCGCAGAAGTCAACCAAACTTCACCCATTAGTGTATTTTATCACAATCTAGTAGTTACATGTGGAAATTTGGTTCTAGGACATTTGATTTGAGCGCAATCCTCAAACTTAGGTCAAAAAAGCCATTTAAGCCTTTTCACAGTGAGATCTATGCGATATGGCCGAGAAATGTAATTTTGATGTTCACTCCCAAACCGCTGCGCAGAAGTCAACCAAACTTCACCCAATAGTGTATTGTATCACAATCTAGTAGTTACATTTGAAAATTTTGTTCTAGGAAATTTTGTTTGAGCGCAATCATCAAACTTAATTAAAAAAGCCATTTAAGCCTTTTCACAGTGAGATCTATGCGATATGGCCGAGAAATGTAATTTTGATGTTAACTCCCAAACCGCTGCGCAGAAGTCAACCAAACTTCACCCATTAGTGTATTTTATCACAATCTAGTAGTTACATGTGGAAATTTGGTTCTAGGACATTTGATTTGAGCGCAATCCTCAAACTTAGGTCAAAAAAGCCATTTAAGCCTTTTCACAGTGAGATCTATGCGATATGGCCGAGAAATGTAATTTTGATGTTAACTCCCAAACCGCTGCGCAGAAGTCAACCAAACTTCACCCAATAGTGTATTGTATCACATTCTAGTAGTTACATTTGAAAATTTCGTTCTAGGACATTTGGTTTGAGCGCAATCCTCAAACTTAGGTCAAAAAAGCCATTTAAGCCTTTTCACAGTGAGATCTATGCGATATGGCCGAGAAATGTAATTTTGATGTTAACTCCCAAACCGCTGCGCAGAAGTCAACCAAACTTCACCCAATAGTGTATTGTATCACAATCTAGTAGTTACATTTGAAAATTTTGTTCTAGGACATTTTGTTTGAACGCAATCATCAAACTTAATTAAAAAAGTCATTTAAGCCTTTTCACAGTGAGATCTATGCGATATGGCCGAGAAATGTAATTTTGATGTTAACTCCCAAACCGCTGCGCAGAAGTCAACCAAACTTCACCCAATAGTGTATTGTATCACAATCTAGTAGTTACATTTGAAAATTTTGTTCTAGGACATTTTGTTTGAACGCAATCATCAAACTTAATTAAAAAAGTCATTTAAGCCTTTTCACAGTGAGATCTATGCGATATGGCCGAGAAATGTAATTTTGATGTTAACTCCCAAACCGCTGCGCAGAAGTCAACCAAACTTCACCCATTAGTGTATTTTATCACAATCTAGTAGTTACATGTGGAAATTTGGTTCTAGGACATTTGATTTGAGCGCAATCCTCAAACTTAGGTCAAAAAAGCCATTTAAGCCTTTTCACAGTGAGATCTATGCGATATGGCCGAGAAATGTAATTTTGATGTTCACTCCCAAACCGCTGCGCAGAAGTCAACCAAACTTCACCCAATAGTGTATTGTATCACAATCTAGTAGTTACATTTGAAAATTTTGTTCTAGGAAATTTTGTTTGAGCGCAATCATCAAAATTAATTAAAAAAGCCATTTAAGCCTTTTCACAGTGAGATCTATGCGATATGGCCGAGAAATGTAATTTTGATGTTAACTCCCAAACCGCTGCGCAGAAGTCAACCAAACTTCACCCATTAGTGTATTTTATCACAATCTAGTAGTTACATGTGGAAATTTGGTTCTAGGACATTTGATTTGAGCGCAATCCTCAAACTTAGGTCAAAAAAGCCATTTAAGCCTTTTCACAGTGAGATCTATGCGATATGGCCGAGAAATGTAATTTTGATGTTAACTCCCAAACCGCTGCGCAGAAGTCAACCAAACTTCACCCAATAGTGTATTGTATCACATTCTAGTAGTTACATTTGAAAATTTCGTTCTAGGACATTTGGTTTGAGCGCAATCCTCAAACTTAGGTCAAAAAAGCCATTTAAGCCTTTTCACAGTGAGATCTATGCGATATGGCCGAGAAATGTAATTTTGATGTTAACTCCCAAACCGCTGCGCAGAAGTCAACCAAACTTCACCCAATAGTGTATTGTATCACAATCTAGTAGTTACATTTGAAAATTTTGTTCTAGGACATTTTGTTTGAACGCAATCATCAAACTTAATTAAAAAAGTCATTTAAGCCTTTTCACAGTGAGATCTATGCGATATGGCCGAGAAATGTAATTTTGATGTTAACTCCCAAACCGCTGCGCAGAAGTCAACCAAACTTCACCCAATAGTGTATTGTATCACAATCTAGTAGTTACATTTGAAAATTTTGTTCTAGGACATTTTGTTTGAGCGCAATCCTCAAACTTAGGTCAAAAAAGCCATTTAAGCCTTTTCACAGTGAGATCTATGCGATATGGCCGAGAAATGTAATTTTGATGTTAACTCCCAAACCGCCGCGCAGAAGTCAACCAAACTTCACCCAATAGTGTATTGTATCACAATCTAGTAGTTACATTTGAAAATTTTGTTCTAGGAAATTTTGTTTGAGCGCAATCATCAAACTTAATTAAAAAAGTCATTTAAGCCTTTTCACAGTGAGATCTATGCGATATGGCCGAGAAATGTAATTTTGATGTTAACTCCCAAACCGCTGCGCAGAAGTCAACCAAACTTCACCCATTAGTGTATTTTATCACAATCTAGTAGTTACATGTGGAAATTTGGTTCTAGGACATTTGATTTGAGCGCAATCCTCAAACTTAGGTCAAAAAAGCCATTTAAGCCTTTTCACAGTGAGATCTATGCGATATGGCCGAGAAATGTAATTTTGATGTTAACTCCCAAACCGCTGCGCAGAAGTCAACCAAACTTCACCCAATAGTGTATTGTATCACATTTTAGTAGTTACATTTGAAAATTTCGTTCTAGGACATTTGGTTTGAGCGCAATCCTCAAACTTAGGTCAAAAAAGCCATTTAAGCCTTTTCACAGTGAGATCTATGCGATATGGCCGAGAAATGTAATTTTGATGTTAACTCCCAAACCGCTGCGCAGAAGTCAACCAAACTTCACCCAATAGTGTATTGTATCACAATCTAGTAGTTACATTTGAAAATTTTGTTCTAGGACATTTTGTTTGAACGCAATCATCAAACTTAATTAAAAAAGTCATTTAAGCCTTTTCACAGTGAGATCTATGCGATATGGCCGAGAAATGTAATTTTGATGTTAACTCCCAAACCGCTGCGCAGAAGTCAACCAAACTTCACCCAATAGTGTATTGTATCACAATCTAGTAGTTACATTTGAAAATTTTGTTCTAGGACATTTTGTTTGAACGCAATCATCAAACTTAATTAAAAAAGTCATTTAAGCCTTTTCACAGTGAGATCTATGCGATATGGCCGAGAAATGTAATTTTGATGTTAACTCCCAAACCGCTGCGCAGAAGTCAACCAAACTTCACCCAATAGTGTATTGTATCACAATCTAGTAGTTACATTTGTAAATTTTGTTCTAGGACATTTTGTTTGAGCGCAATCCTCAAACTTAGGTCAAAAAAGCCATTTAAGCCTTTTCACAGTGAGATCTATGCGATATGGCCGAGAAATGTAATTTTGATGTTAACTCCCAAACCGCTGCGCAGAAGTCAACCAAACTTCACCCAATAGTGTATTGTATCACAATCTAGTAGTTACATTTGAAAATTTTGTTCTAGGAAATTTTGTTTGAGCGCAATCATCAAACTTAATTAAAAAAGTCATTTAAGCCTTTTCACAGTGAGATCTATGCGATATGGCCGAGAAATGTAATTTTGATGTTAACTCCCAAACCGCTGCGCAGAAGTCAACCAAACTTCACCCATTAGTGTATTGTATCACAATCTAGTAGTTACATGTGGAAATTTGGTTATAGGACATTTGATTTGAGCGCAATCCTCAAACTTAGGTCAAAAAAGCCATTTAAGCCTTTTCACAGTGAGATCTATGCGATATGGCCGAGAAATGTAATTTTGATGTTAACTCCCAAACCGCTGCGCAGAAGTCAACCAAACTTCACCCAATAGTGTATTGTATCACATTCTAGTAGTTACATTTTAAAATTTCGTTCTAGGACATTTGGTTTGAGCGCAATCCTCAAACTTAGGTCAAAAAAGCCATTTAAGCCTTTTCACAGTGAGATCTATGCGATATGGCCGAGAAATGTAATTTTGATGTTAACTCCCAAACCGCTGCGCAGAAGTCAACCAAACTTCACCCAATAGTGTATTGTATCACAATCTAGTAGTTACATTTGAAAATTTTGTTCTAGGACATTTTGTTTGAACGCAATCATCAAACTTAATTAAAAAAGTCATTTAAGCCTTTTCACAGTGAGATCTATGCGATATGGCCGAGAAATGTAAATTTGATGTTAACTCCCAAACCGCTGCGCAGAAGTCAACCAAACTTCACCCAATAGTGTATTGTATCACAATCTAGTAGTTACATTTGAAAATTTTGTTCTAGGACATTTTGTTTGAGCGCAATCCTCAAACTTAGGTCAAAAAAGCCATTTAAGCCTTTTCACAGTGAGATCTATGCGATATGGCCGAGAAATGTAATTTTGATGTTAACTCCCAAACCGCTGCGCAGAAGTCAACCAAACTTCACCCAATAGTGTATTGTATCACAATCTAGTAGTTACATTTGAAAATTTTGTTCTAGGACATTTTGTTTGAACGCAATCATCAAACTTAATTAAAAAAGTCATTTAAGCCTTTTCACAGTGAGATCTATGCGATATGGCCGAGAAATGTAATTTTGATGTTAACTCCCAAACCGCTGCGCAGAAGTCAACCAAACTTCACCCAATAGTGTATTGTATCACAATCTAGTAGTTACATTTGAAAATTTTGTTCTAGGACATTTTGTTTGAGCGCAATCCTCAAACTTAGGTCAAAAAAGCCATTTAAGCCTTTTCACAGTGAGATCTATGCGATATGGCCGAGAAATGTAATTTTGATGTTAACTCCCAAACCGCTGCGCAGAAGTCAACCAAACTTCACCCAATAGTGTATTGTATCACAATCTAGTAGTTACATTTGAAAATTTTGTTCTAGGAAATTTTGTTTGAGCGCAATCATCAAACTTAATTAAAAAAGTCATTTAAGCCTTTTCACAGTGAGATCTATGCGATATGGCCGAGAAATGTAATTTTGATGTTAACTCCCAAACCGCTGCGCAGAAGTCAACCAAACTTCACCCATTAGTGTATTGTATCATAATCTAGTAATTACATGTGGAAATTTGGTTCTAGGACATTTGATTTGAGCGCAATCCTCAAACTTAGGTCAAAAAAGCCATTTAAGCCTTTTCACAGTGAGATCTATGCGATATGGCCGAGAAATGTAATTTTGATGTTAACTCCCAAACCGCTGCGCAGAAGTCAACCAAACTTCACCCAATAGTGTATTGTATCACAATCTAGTAGTTACATTTAAAAATTTTGTTCTAGGACATTTTGTTTGAACGCAATCATCAAACTTAATTAAAAAAGTCATTTAAGCCTTTTCACAGTGAGATCTATGCGATATGGCCGAGAAATGTAATTTTGATGTTAACTCCCAAACCGCTGCGCAGAAGTCAACCAAACTTCACCCATTAGTGTATTGTATCACAATCTAGTAGTTACATGTGGAAATTTGGTTATAGGACATTTGATTTGAGCGCAATCCTCAAACTTAGGTCAAAAAAGCCATTTAAGCCTTTTCACAGTGAGATCTATGCGATATGGCCGAGAAATGTAATTTTGATGTTAACTCCATAACCGCTGCGCAGAAGTCAACCAAACTTCACCCAATAGTGTATTGTATCACAATCTAGTAGTTACATTTGAAAATTTTGTTCTAGGAAATTTTGTTTGAGCGCAATCATCAAACTTAATTAAAAAAGTCATTTAAGCCTTTTCACAGTGAGATCTATGCGATATGGCCGAGAAATGTAATTTTGATGTTAACTTCCAAACCGCTGCGCAGAAGTCAACCAAACTTCACCCATTAGTGTATTTTATCACAATCTAGTAGTTACATGTGGAAATTTGGTTCTAGGACATTTGATTTGAGCGCAATCCTCAAACTTAGGTCAAAAAAGCCATTTAAGCCTTTTCACAGTGAGATCTATGCGATATGGCCGAGAAATGTAATTTTGATGTTCACTCCCAAACCGCTGCGCAGAAGTCAACCAAACTTCACCCAATAGTGTATTGTATCACATTCTAGTAGTTACATTTGAAAATTTCGTTCTAGGACATTTGGTTTGAGCGCAATCCTCAAACTTAGGTCAAAAAAGCCATTTAAGCCTTTTCACAGTGAGATCTATGCGATATGGCCGAGAAATGTAATTTTGATGTTAACTCCCAAACCGCTGCGCAGAAGTCAACCAAACTTCACCCAATAGTGTATTGTATCACAATCTAGTAGTTACATTTGAAAATTTTGTTCTAGGACATTTTGTTTGAGCGCAATCCTCAAACTTAGGTCAAAAAAGCCATTTAAGCCTTTTCACAGTGAGATCTATGCGATATGGCCGAGAAATGTAATTTTGATGTTAACTCCCAAACCGCTGCGCAGAAGTCAACCAAACTTCACCCAATAGTGTATTGTATCACAATCTAGTAGTTACATTTGAAAATTTTGTTCTAGGAAATTTTGTTTGAGCGCAATCATCAAACTTAATTAAAAAAGTCATTTAAGCCTTTTCACAGTGAGATCTATGCGATATGGCCGAGAAATGTAATTTTGATGTTAACTCCCAAACCGCTGCGCAGAAGTCAACCAAACTTCACCCATTAGTGTATTGTATGATAATCTAGTAATTACATGTGGAAATTTGGTTCTAGGACATTTGATTTGAGCGCAATCCTCAAACTTAGGTCAAAAAAGCCATTTAAGCCTTTTCACAGTGAGATCTATGCGATATGGCCGAGAAATGTAATTTTGATGTTAACTCCCAAACCGCTGCGCAGAAGTCAACCAAACTTCACCCAATAGTGTATTGTATCACAATCTAGTAGTTACATTTAAAAATTTTGTTCTAGGACATTTTGTTTGAACGCAATCATCAAACTTAATTAAAAAAGTCATTTAAGCCTTTTCACAGTGAGATCTATGCGATATGGCCGAGAAATGTAATTTTGATGTTAACTCCCAAACCGCTGCGCAGAAGTCAACCAAACTTCACCCATTAGTGTATTGTATCACAATCTAGTAGTTACATGTGGAAATTTGGTTATAGGACATTTGATTTGAGCGCAATCCTCAAACTTAGGTCAAAAAAGCCATTTAAGCCTTTTCACAGTGAGATCTATGCGATATGGCCGAGAAATGTAATTTTGATGTTAACTCCCAAACCGCTGCGCAGAAGTCAACCAAACTTCACCCAATAGTGTATTGTATCACAATCTAGTAGTTACATTTGAAAATTTTGTTCTAGGAAATTTTGTTTGAGCGCAATCATCAAACTTAATTAAAAAAGTCATTTAAGCCTTTTCACAGTGAGATCTATGCGATATGGCCGAGAAATGTAATTTTGATGTTAACTCCCAAACCGCTGCGCAGAAGTCAACCAAACTTCACCCATTAGTGTATTTTATCACAATCTAGTAGTTACATGTGGAAATTTGGTTCTAGGACATTTGATTTGAGCGCAATCCTCAAACTTAGGTCAAAAAAGCCATTTAAGCCTTTTCACAGTGAGATCTATGCGATATGGCCGAGAAATGTAATTTTGATGTTCACTCCCAAACCGCTGCGCAGAAGTCAACCAAACTTCACCCAATAGTGTATTGTATCAGATTCTAGTAGTTACATTTGAAAATTTCGTTCTAGGACATTTGGTTTGAGCGCAATCCTCAAACTTAGGTCAAAAAAGCCATTTAAGCCTTTTCACAGTGAGATCTATGCGATATGGCCGAGAAATGTAATTTTGATGTTAACTCCCAAACCGCTGCGCAGAAGTCAACCAAACTTCACCCAATAGTGTATTGTATCACAATCTAGTAGTTACATTTGAAAATTTTGTTCTAGGAAATTTTGTTTGAGCGCAATCATCAAACTTAATTAAAAAAGTCATTTAAGCCTTTTCACAGTGAGATCTATGCGATATGGCCGAGAAATGTAATTTTGATGTTAACTCCCAAACCGCTGCGCAGAAGTCAACCAAACTTCACCCATTAGTGTATTTTATCACAATCTAGTAGTTACATTTGAAAATTTTGTTCTAGGACATTTTGTTTGAGCGCAATCCTCAAACTTAGGTCAAAAAAGCCATTTAAGCCTTTTCACAGTGAGATCTATGCGATATGGCCGAGAAATGTAATTTTGATGTTAACTCCCAAACCGCTGCGCAGAAGTCAACCAAACTTCACCCATTAGTGTATTGTATCACAATCTAGTAGTTACATGTGGAAATTGTGTTCTAGGAAATTTTGTTTGAGCGCAATCATCAAACTTAATTAAAAAAGTCATTTAAGCCTTTTCACAGTGAGATCTATGCGATATGGCCGAGAAATGTAATTTTGATGTTAACTCCCAAACCGCTGCGCAGAAGTCAACCAAACTTCACCCAATAGTGTATTGTATCACATTCTAGTAGTTACATTTTAAAATTTCGTTCTAGGACATTTGGTTTGAGCGCAATCCTCAAACTTAGGTCAAAAAAGCCATTTAAGCCTTTTCACAGTGAGATCTATGCGATATGGCCGAGAAATGTAATTTTGATGTTAACTCCCAAACCGCTGCGCAGAAGTCAACCAAACTTCACCCAATAGTGTATTGTATCACAATCTAGTAGTTACATTTGAAAATTGTGTTCTAGGACATTTTGTTTGAACGCAATCATCAAACTTAATTAAAAAAGTCATTTAAGCCTTTTCACAGTGAGATCTATGCGATATGGCCGAGAAATGTAAATTTGATGTTAACTCCCAAACCGCTGCGCAGAAGTCAACCAAACTTCACCCAATAGTGTATTGTATCACATTCTAGTAGTTACATTTGAAAATTTCGTTCTAGGACATTTGGTTTGAGCGCAATCCTCAAACTTAGGTCAAAAAAGCCATTTAAGCCTTTTCACAGTGAGATCTATGCGATATGGCCGAGAAATGTAATTTTGATGTTAACTCCCAAACCGCTGCGCAGAAGTCAACCAAACTTCACCCAATAGTGTATTGTATCACAATCTAGTAGTTACATTTGAAAATTTTGTTCTAGGACATTTTGTTTGAACGCAATCATCAAACTTAATTAAAAAAGTCATTTAAGCCTTTTCACAGTGAGATCTATGCGATATGGCCGAGAAATGTAATTTTGATGTTAACTCCCAAACCGCTGCGCAGAAGTCAACCAAACTTCACCCAATAGTGTATTGTATCACAATCTAGTAGTTACATTTGAAAATTTTGTTCTAGGAAATTTTGTTTGAGCGCAATCATCAAACTTAATTAAAAAAGTCATTTAAGCCTTTTCACAGTGAGATCTATGCGATATGGCCGAGAAATGTAATTTTGATGTTAACTCCCAAACCGCTGCGCAGAAGTCAACCAAACTTCACCCATTAGTGTATTTTATCACAATCTAGTAGTTACATGTGGAAATTTGGTTCTAGGACATTTGATTTGAGCGCAATCCTCAAACTTAGGTCAAAAAAGCCATTTAAGCCTTTTCACAGTGAGATCTATGCGATATGGCCGAGAAATGTAATTTTGATGTTAACTCCCAAACCGCTGCGCAGAAGTCAACCAAACTTCACCCAATAGTGTATTGTATCACAATCTAGTAGTTACATTTAAAAATTTTGTTCTAGGACATTTTGTTTGAACGCAATCATCAAACTTAATTTAAAAAGTCATTTAAGCCTTTTCACAGTGAGATCTATGCGATATGGCCGAGAAATGTAATTTTGATGTTAACTCCCAAACCGCTGCGCAGAAGTCAACCAAACTTCACCCAATAGTGTATTGTATCACAATCTAGTAGTTACATTTGAAAATTTTGTTCTAGGAAATTTTGTTTGAGCGCAATCATCAAACTTAATTAAAAAAGTCATTTAAGCCTTTTCACAGTGAGATCTATGCGATATGGCCGAGAAATGTAATTTTGATGTTAACTCCCAAACCGCTGCGCAGAAGTCAACCAAACTTCACCCATTAGTGTATTTTATCACAATCTAGTAGTTACATGTGGAAATTTGGTTCTAGGACATTTGATTTGAGCGCAATCCTCAAACTTAGGTCAAAAAAGCCATTTAAGCCTTTTCACAGTGAGATCTATGCGATATGGCCGAGAAATGTAATTTTGATGTTCACTCCCAAACCGCTGCGCAGAAGTCAACCAAACTTCACCCAATAGTGTATTGTATCACAATCTAGTAGTTACATTTGAAAATTTTGTTCTAGGAAATTTTGTTTGAGCGCAATCATCAAACTTAATTAAAAAAGCCATTTAAGCCTTTTCACAGTGAGATCTATGCGATATGGCCGAGAAATGTAATTTTGATGTTAACTCCCAAACCGCTGCGCAGAAGTCAACCAAACTTCACCCATTAGTGTATTTTATCACAATCTAGTAGTTACATGTGGAAATTTGGTTCTAGGACATTTGATTTGAGCGCAATCCTCAAACTTAGGTCAAAAAAGCCATTTAAGCCTTTTCACAGTGAGATCTATGCGATATGGCCGAGAAATGTAATTTTGATGTTAACTCCCAAACCGCTGCGCAGAAGTCAACCAAACTTCACCCAATAGTGTATTGTATCACATTCTAGTAGTTAAATTTGAAAATTTCGTTCTAGGACATTTGGTTTGAGCGCAATCCTCAAACTTAGGTCAAAAAAGCCATTTAAGCCTTTTCACAGTGAGATCTATGCGATATGGCCGAGAAATGTAATTTTGATGTTAACTCCCAAACCGCTGCGCAGAAGTCAACCAAACTTCACCCAATAGTGTATTGTATCACAATCTAGTAGTTACATTTGAAAATTTTGTTCTAGGACATTTTGTTTGAACGCAATCATCAAACTTAATTAAAAAAGTCATTTAAGCCTTTTCACAGTGAGATCTATGCGATATGGCCGAGAAATGTAATTTTGATGTTAACTCCCAAACCGCTGCGCAGAAGTCAACCAAACTTCACCCAATAGTGTATTGTATCACAATCTAGTAGTTACATTTGAAAATTTTGTTCTAGGACATTTTGTTTGAGCGCAATCCTCAATCTTAGGTCAAAAAAGCCATTTAAGCCTTTTCACAGTGAGATCTATGCGATATGGCCGAGAAATGTAATTTTGATGTTAACTCCCAAACCGCTGCGCAGAAGTCAACCAAACTTCACCCAATAGTGTATTGTATCACAATCTAGTAGTTACATTTGAAAATTTTGTTCTAGGAAATTTTGTTTGAGCGCAATCATCAAACTTAATTAAAAAAGTCATTTAAGCCTTTTCACAGTGAGATCTATGCGATATGGCCGAGAAATGTAATTTTGATGTTCACTCCCAAACCGCTGCGCAGAAGTCAACCAAACTTCACCCATTAGTGTATTTTATCACAATCTAGTAGTTACATGTGGAAATTTGGTTCTAGGACATTTGATTTGAGCGCAATCCTCAAACTTAGGTCAAAAAAGCCATTTAAGCCTTTTCACAGTGAGATCTATGCGATATGGCCGAGAAATGTAATTTTGATGTTAACTCCCAAACCGCTGCGCAGAAGTCAACCAAACTTCACCCAATAGTGTATTGTATCACATTTTAGTAGTTACATTTGAAAATTTCGTTCTAGGACATTTGGTTTGAGCGCAATCCTCAAACTTAGGTCAAAAAAGCCATTTAAGCCTTTTCACAGTGAGATCTATGCGATATGCCCGAGAAATGTAATTTTGATGTTAACTCCCAAACCGCTGCGCAGAAGTCAACCAAACTTCACCCAATAGTGTATTGTATCACAATCTAGTAGTTACATTTGAAAATTTTGTTCTAGGACATTTTGTTTGAACGCAATCATCAAACTTAATTAAAAAAGTCATTTAAGCCTTTTCACAGTGAGATCTATGCGATATGGCCGAGAAATGTAATTTTGATGTTAACTCCCAAACCGCTGCGCAGAAGTCAACCAAACTTCACCCAATAGTGTATTGTATCACAATCTAGTAGTTACATTTGAAAATTTTGTTCTAGGACATTTTGTTTGAACGCAATCATCAAACTTAATTAAAAAAGTCATTTTAGCCTTTTCACAGTGAGATCTATGCGATATGGCCGAGAAATGTAATTTTGATGTTAACTCCCAAACCGCTGCGCAGAAGTCAACCAAACTTCACCCAATAGTGTATTGTATCACAATCTAGTAGTTACATTTGTAAATTTTGTTCTAGGACATTTTGTTTGAGCGCAATCCTCAAACTTAGGTCAAAAAAGCCATTTAAGCCTTTTCACAGTGAGATCTATGCGATATGGCCGAGAAATGTAATTTTGATGTTAACTCCCAAACCGCTGCGCAGAAGTCAACCAAACTTCACCCAATAGTGTATTGTATCACAATCTAGTAGTTACATTTGTAAATTTTGTTCTAGGAAATTTTGTTTGAGCGCAATCATCAAACTTAATTAAAAAAGTCATTTAAGCCTTTTCACAGTGAGATCTATGCGATATGGCCGAGAAATGTAATTTTGATGTTAACTCCCAAACCGCTGCGCAGAAGTCAACCAAACTTCACCCAATAGTGTATTGTATCACAATCTAGTAGTTACATTTAAAAATTTTGTTCTAGGACATTTTGTTTGAACGCAATCATCAAACTTAATTAAAAAAGTCATTTAAGCCTTTTCACAGTGAGATCTATGCGATATGGCCGAGAAATGTAATTTTGATGTTAACTCCCAAACCGCTGCGCAGAAGTCAACCAAACTTCACCCATTAGTGTATTGTATCACAATCTAGTAGTTACATGTGGAAATTTGGTTATAGGACATTTGATTTGAGCGCAATCCTCAAACTTAGGTCAAAAAAGCCATTTAAGCCTTTTCACAGTGAGATCTATGCGATATGGCCGAGAAATGTAATTTTGATGTTAACTCCCAAACCGCTGCGCAGAAGTCAACCAAACTTCACCCAATAGTGTATTGTATCACAATCTAGTAGTTACATTTGAAAATTTTGTTCTAGGAAATTTTGTTTGAGCGCAATCATCAAACTTAATTAAAAAAGTCATTTAAGCCTTTTCACAGTGAGATCTATGCGATATGGCCGAGAAATGTAATTTTGATGTTAACTCCCAAACCGCTGCGCAGAAGTCAACCAAACTTCACCCATTAGTGTATTGTATCATAATCTAGTAATTACATGTGGAAATTTGGTTCTAGGACATTTGATTTGAGCGCAATCCTCAAACTTAGGTCAAAAAAGCCATTTAAGCCTTTTCACAGTGAGATCTATGCGATATGGCCGAGAAATGTAATTTTGATGTTAACTCCCAAACCGCTGCGCAGAAGTCAACCAAACTTCACCCAATAGTGTATTGTATCACAATCTAGTAGTTACATTTGAAAATTTTGTTCTAGGACATTTTGTTTGAACGCAATCATCAAACTTAATTAAAAAAGTCATTTAAGCCTTTTCACAGTGAGATCTATGCGATATGGCCGAGAAATGTAATTTTGATGTTAACTCCCAAACCGCTGCGCAGAAGTCAACCAAACTTCACCCAATAGTGTATTGTATCACAATCTAGTAGTTACATTTGAAAATTTTGTTCTAGGACATTTTGTTTGAGCGCAATCCTCAAACTTAGGTCAAAAAAGCCATTTAAGCCTTTTCACAGTGAGATCTATGCGATATGGCCGAGAAATGTAATTTTGATGTTAACTCCCAAACCGCTGCGCAGAAGTCAACCAAACTTCACCCAATAGTGTATTGTATCACAATCTAGTAGTTACATTTGAAAATTTTGTTCTAGGAAATTTTGTTTGAGCGCAATCATCAAACTTAATTAAAAAAGTCATTTAAGCCTTTTCACAGTGAGATCTATGCGATATGGCCGAGAAATGTAATTTTGATGTTAACTCCCAAACCGCTGCGCAGAAGTCAACCAAACTTCACCCAATAGTGTATTGTATCACAATCTAGTAATTACATGTGGAAATTTGGTTCTAGGACATTTGATTTGAGCGCAATCCTCAAACTTAGGTCAAAAAAGCCATTTAAGCCTTTTCACAGTGAGATCTATGCGATATGGCCGAGAAATGTAATTTTGATGTTAACTCCCAAACCGCTGCGCAGAAGTCAACCAAACTTCACCCAATAGTGTATTGTATCACAATCTAGTAGTTACATTTAAAAATTTTGTTCTAGGACATTTTGTTTGAACGCAATCATCAAACTTAATTAAAAAAGTCATTTAAGCCTTTTCACAGTGAGATCTATGCGATATGGCCGAGAAATGTAATTTTGATGTTAACTCCCAAACCGCTGCGCAGAAGTCAACCAAACTTCACCCATTAGTGTATTGTATCACAATCTAGTAGTTACATGTGGAAATTTGGTTATAGGACATTTGATTTGAGCGCAATCCTCAAACTTAGGTCAAAAAAGCCATTTAAGCCTTTTCACAGTGAGATCTATGCGATATGGCCGAGAAATGTAATTTTGATGTTAACTCCCAAACCGCTGCGCAGAAGTCAACCAAACTTCACCCAATAGTGTATTGTATCACAATCTAGTAGTTACATTTGAAAATTTTGTTCTAGGAAATTTTGTTTGAGCGCAATCATCAAACTTAATTAAAAAAGTCATTTAAGCCTTTTCACAGTGAGATCTATGCGATATGGCCGAGAAATGTAATTTTGATGTTAACTCCCAAACCGCTGCGCAGAAGTCAACCAAACTTCACCCATTAGTGTATTTTATCACAATCTAGTAGTTACATGTGGAAATTTGGTTCTAGGACATTTTGTTTGAGCGCAATCATCAAACTTAATTAAAAAAGTCATTTAAGCCTTTTCACAGTGAGATCTATGCGATATGGCCGAGAAATGTAATTTTGATGTTAACTCCCAAACCGCTGCGCAGAAGTCAACCAAACTTCACCCAATAGTGTATTGTATCACATTCTAGTAGTTACATTTTAAAATTTCGTTCTAGGACATTTGGTTTGAGCGCAATCCTCAAACTTAGGTCAAAAAAGCCATTTAAGCCTTTTCACAGTGAGATCTATGCGATATGGCCGAGAAATGTAATTTTGATGTTAACTCCCAAACCGCTGCGCAGAAGTCAACCAAACTTCACCCAATAGTGTATTGTATCACAATCTAGTAGTTACATTTGAAAATTGTGTTCTAGGACATTTTGTTTGAACGCAATCATCAAACTTAATTAAAAAAGTCATTTAAGCCTTTTCACAGTGAGATCTATGCGATATGGCCGAGAAATGTAAATTTGATGTTAACTCCCAAACCGCTGCGCAGAAGTCAACCAAACTTCACCCAATAGTGTATTGTATCACATTCTAGTAGTTACATTTGAAAATTTCGTTCTAGGACATTTGGTTTGAGCGCAATCCTCAAACTTAGGTCAAAAAAGCCATTTAAGCCTTTTCACAGTGAGATCTATGCGATATGGCCGAGAAATGTAATTTTGATGTTAACTCCCAAACCGCTGCGCAGAAGTCAACCAAACTTCACCCAATAGTGTATTGTATCACAATCTAGTAGTTACATTTGAAAATTTTGTTCTAGGACATTTTGTTTGAACGCAATCATCAAACTTAATTAAAAAAGTCATTTAAGCCTTTTCACAGTGAGATCTATGCGATATGGCCGAGAAATGTAATTTTGATGTTAACTCCCAAACCGCTGCGCAGAAGTCAACCAAACTTCACCCAATAGTGTATTGTATCACAATCTAGTAGTTACATTTGAAAATTTTGTTCTAGGAAATTTTGTTTGAGCGCAATCATCAAACTTAATTAAAAAAGTCATTTAAGCCTTTTCACAGTGAGATCTATGCGATATGGCCGAGAAATGTAATTTTGATGTTAACTCCCAAACCGCTGCGCAGAAGTCAACCAAACTTCACCCATTAGTGTATTTTATCACAATCTAGTAGTTACATGTGGAAATTTGGTTCTAGGACATTTGATTTGAGCGCAATCCTCAAACTTAGGTCAAAAAAGCCATTTAAGCCTTTTCACAGTGAGATCTATGCGATATGGCCGAGAAATGTAATTTTGATGTTAACTCCCAAACCGCTGCGCAGAAGTCAACCAAACTTCACCCAATAGTGTATTGTATCACAATCTAGTAGTTACATTTAAAAATTTTGTTCTAGGACATTTTGTTTGAACGCAATCATCAAACTTAATTTAAAAAGTCATTTAAGCCTTTTCACAGTGAGATCTATGCGATATGGCCGAGAAATGTAATTTTGATGTTAACTCCCAAACCGCTGCGCAGAAGTCAACCAAACTTCACCCAATAGTGTATTGTATCACAATCTAGTAGTTACATTTGAAAATTTTGTTCTAGGAAATTTTGTTTGAGCGCAATCATCAAACTTAATTAAAAAAGTCATTTAAGCCTTTTCACAGTGAGATCTATGCGATATGGCCGAGAAATGTAATTTTGATGTTAACTCCCAAACCGCTGCGCAGAAGTCAACCAAACTTCACCCATTAGTGTATTTTATCACAATCTAGTAGTTACATGTGGAAATTTGGTTCTAGGACATTTGATTTGAGCGCAATCCTCAAACTTAGGTCAAAAAAGCCATTTAAGCCTTTTCACAGTGAGATCTATGCGATATGGCCGAGAAATGTAATTTTGATGTTCACTCCCAAACCGCTGCGCAGAAGTCAACCAAACTTCACCCAATAGTGTATTGTATCACAATCTAGTAGTTACATTTGAAAATTTTGTTCTAGGAAATTTTGTTTGAGCGCAATCATCAAACTTAATTAAAAAAGCCATTTAAGCCTTTTCACAGTGAGATCTATGCGATATGGCCGAGAAATGTAATTTTGATGTTAACTCCCAAACCGCTGCGCAGAAGTCAACCAAACTTCACCCATTAGTGTATTTTATCACAATCTAGTAGTTACATGTGGAAATTTGGTTCTAGGACATTTGATTTGAGCGCAATCCTCAAACTTAGGTCAAAAAAGCCATTTAAGCCTTTTCACAGTGAGATCTATGCGATATGGCCGAGAAATGTAATTTTGATGTTAACTCCCAAACCGCTGCGCAGAAGTCAACCAAACTTCACCCAATAGTGTATTGTATCACATTCTAGTAGTTACATTTGAAAATTTCGTTCTAGGACATTTGGTTTGAGCGCAATCCTCAAACTTAGGTCAAAAAAGCCATTTAAGCCTTTTCACAGTGAGATCTATGCGATATGGCCGAGAAATGTAATTTTGATGTTAACTCCCAAACCGCTGCGCAGAAGTCAACCAAACTTCACCCAATAGTGTATTGTATCACAATCTAGTAGTTACATTTGAAAATTTTGTTCTAGGACATTTTGTTTGAACGCAATCATCAAACTTAATTAAAAAAGTCATTTAAGCCTTTTCACAGTGAGATCTATGCGATATGGCCGAGAAATGTAATTTTGATGTTAACTCCCAAACCGCTGCGCAGAAGTCAACCAAACTTCACCCAATAGTGTATTGTATCACAATCTAGTAGTTACATTTGAAAATTTTGTTCTAGGAAATTTTGTTTGAGCGCAATCATCAAACTTAATTAAAAAAGTCATTTAAGCCTTTTCACAGTGAGATCTATGCGATATGGCCGAGAAATGTAATTTTGATGTTAACTCCCAAACCGCTGCGCAGAAGTCAACCAAACTTCACCCAATAGTGTATTGTATCACAATCTAGTAATTACATGTGGAAATTTGGTTCTAGGACATTTGATTTGAGCGCAATCCTCAAACTTAGGTCAAAAAAGCCATTTAAGCCTTTTCACAGTGAGATCTATGCGATATGGCCGAGAAATGTAATTTTGATGTTAACTCCCAAACCGCTGCGCAGAAGTCAACCAAACTTCACCCAATAGTGTATTGTATCACAATCTAGTAGTTACATTTAAAAATTTTGTTCTAGGACATTTTGTTTGAACGCAATCATCAAACTTAATTAAAAAAGTCATTTAAGCCTTTTCACAGTGAGATCTATGCGATATGGCCGAGAAATGTAATTTTGATGTTAACTCCCAAACCGCTGCGCAGAAGTCAACCAAACTTCACCCATTAGTGTATTGTATCACAATCTAGTAGTTACATGTGGAAATTTGGTTATAGGACATTTGATTTGAGCGCAATCCTCAAACTTAGGTCAAAAAAGCCATTTAAGCCTTTTCACAGTGAGATCTATGCGATATGGCCGAGAAATGTAATTTTGATGTTAACTCCCAAACCGCTGCGCAGAAGTCAACCAAACTTCACCCAATAGTGTATTGTATCACAATCTAGTAGTTACATTTGAAAATTTTGTTCTAGGAAATTTTGTTTGAGCGCAATCATCAAACTTAATTAAAAAAGTCATTTAAGCCTTTTCACAGTGAGATCTATGCGATATGGCCGAGAAATGTAATTTTGATGTTAACTCCCAAACCGCTGCGCAGAAGTCAACCAAACTTCACCCATTAGTGTATTTTATCACAATCTAGTAGTTACATGTGGAAATTTGGTTCTAGGACATTTTGTTTGAGCGCAATCATCAAACTTAATTAAAAAAGTCATTTAAGCCTTTTCACAGTGAGATCTATGCGATATGGCCGAGAAATGTAATTTTGATGTTAACTCCCAAACCGCTGCGCAGAAGTCAACCAAACTTCACCCAATAGTGTATTGTATCACATTCTAGTAGTTACATTTTAAAATTTCGTTCTAGGACATTTGGTTTGAGCGCAATCCTCAAACTTAGGTCAAAAAAGCCATTTAAGCCTTTTCACAGTGAGATCTATGCGATATGGCCGAGAAATGTAATTTTGATGTTAACTCCCAAACCGCTGCGCAGAAGTCAACCAAACTTCACCCAATAGTGTATTGTATCACAATCTAGTAGTTACATTTGAAAATTGTGTTCTAGGACATTTTGTTTGAACGCAATCATCAAACTTAATTAAAAAAGTCATTTAAGCCTTTTCACAGTGAGATCTATGCGATATGGCCGAGAAATGTAAATTTGATGTTAACTCCCAAACCGCTGCGCAGAAGTCAACCAAACTTCACCCAATAGTGTATTGTATCACATTCTAGTAGTTACATTTGAAAATTTCGTTCTAGGACATTTGGTTTGAGCGCAATCCTCAAACTTAGGTCAAAAAAGCCATTTAAGCCTTTTCACAGTGAGATCTATGCGATATGGCCGAGAAATGTAATTTTGATGTTAACTCCCAAACCGCTGCGCAGAAGTCAACCAAACTTCACCCAATAGTGTATTGTATCACAATCTAGTAGTTACATTTGAAAATTTTGTTCTAGGACATTTTGTTTGAACGCAATCATCAAACTTAATTAAAAAAGTCATTTAAGCCTTTTCACAGTGAGATCTATGCGATATGGCCGAGAAATGTAATTTTGATGTTAACTCCCAAACCGCTGCGCAGAAGTCAACCAAACTTCACCCAATAGTGTATTGTATCACAATCTAGTAGTTACATTTGAAAATTTTGTTCTAGGAAATTTTGTTTGAGCGCAATCATCAAACTTAATTAAAAAAGTCATTTAAGCCTTTTCACAGTGAGATCTATGCGATATGGCCGAGAAATGTAATTTTGATGTTAACTCCCAAACCGCTGCGCAGAAGTCAACCAAACTTCACCCATTAGTGTATTTTATCACAATCTAGTAGTTACATGTGGAAATTTGGTTCTAGGACATTTGATTTGAGCGCAATCCTCAAACTTAGGTCAAAAAAGCCATTTAAGCCTTTTCACAGTGAGATCTATGCGATATGGCCGAGAAATGTAATTTTGATGTTAACTCCCAAACCGCTGCGCAGAAGTCAACCAAACTTCACCCAATAGTGTATTGTATCACAATCTAGTAGTTACATTTAAAAATTTTGTTCTAGGACATTTTGTTTGAACGCAATCATCAAACTTAATTTAAAAAGTCATTTAAGCCTTTTCACAGTGAGATCTATGCGATATGGCCGAGAAATGTAATTTTGATGTTAACTCCCAAACCGCTGCGCAGAAGTCAACCAAACTTCACCCAATAGTGTATTGTATCACAATCTAGTAGTTACATTTGAAAATTTTGTTCTAGGAAATTTTGTTTGAGCGCAATCATCAAACTTAATTAAAAAAGTCATTTAAGCCTTTTCACAGTGAGATCTATGCGATATGGCCGAGAAATGTAATTTTGATGTTAACTCCCAAACCGCTGCGCAGAAGTCAACCAAACTTCACCCATTAGTGTATTTTATCACAATCTAGTAGTTACATGTGGAAATTTGGTTCTAGGACATTTGATTTGAGCGCAATCCTCAAACTTAGGTCAAAAAAGCCATTTAAGCCTTTTCACAGTGAGATCTATGTGATATGGCCGAGAAATGTAATTTTGATGTTCACTCCCAAACCGCTGCGCAGAAGTCAACCAAACTTCACCCAATAGTGTATTGTATCACAATCTAGTAGTTACATTTGAAAATTTTGTTCTAGGAAATTTTGTTTGAGCGCAATCATCAAACTTAATTAAAAAAGCCATTTAAGCCTTTTCACAGTGAGATCTATGCGATATGGCCGAGAAATGTAATTTTGATGTTAACTCCCAAACCGCTGCGCAGAAGTCAACCAAACTTCACCCATTAGTGTATTTTATCACAATCTAGTAGTTACATGTGGAAATTTGGTTCTAGGACATTTGATTTGAGCGCAATCCTCAAACTTAGGTCAAAAAAGCCATTTAAGCCTTTTCACAGTGAGATCTATGCGATATGGCCGAGAAATGTAATTTTGATGTTAACTCCCAAACCGCTGCGCAGAAGTCAACCAAACTTCACCCAATAGTGTATTGTATCACATTCTAGTAGTTACATTTGAAAATTTCGTTCTAGGACATTTGGTTTGAGCGCAATCCTCAAACTTAGGTCAAAAAAGCCATTTAAGCCTTTTCACAGTGAGATCTATGCGATATGGCCGAGAAATGTAATTTTGATGTTAACTCCCAAACCGCTGCGCAGAAGTCAACCAAACTTCACCCAATAGTGTATTGTATCACAATCTAGTAGTTACATTTGAAAATTTTGTTCTAGGACATTTTGTTTGAACGCAATCATCAAACTTAATTAAAAAAGTCATTTAAGCCTTTTCACAGTGAGATCTATGCGATATGGCCGAGAAATGTAATTTTGATGTTAACTCCCAAACCGCTGCGCAGAAGTCAACCAAACTTCACCCAATAGTGTATTGTATCACAATCTAGTAGTTACATTTGAAAATTTTGTTCTAGGACATTTTGTTTGAGCGCAATCCTCAATCTTAGGTCAAAAAAGCCATTTAAGCCTTTTCACAGTGAGATCTATGCGATATGGCCGAGAAATGTAATTTTGATGTTAACTCCCAAACCGCTGCGCAGAAGTCAACCAAACTTCACCCAATAGTGTATTGTATCACAATCTAGTAGTTACATTTGAAAATTTTGTTCTAGGAAATTTTGTTTGAGCGCAATCATCAAACTTAATTAAAAAAGTCATTTAAGCCTTTTCACAGTGAGATCTATGCGATATGGCCGAGAAATGTAATTTTGATGTTCACTCCCAAACCGCTGCGCAGAAGTCAACCAAACTTCACCCATTAGTGTATTTTATCACAATCTAGTAGTTACATGTGGAAATTTGGTTCTAGGACATTTGATTTGAGCGCAATCCTCAAACTTAGGTCAAAAAAGCCATTTAAGCCTTTTCACAGTGAGATCTATGCGATATGGCCGAGAAATGTAATTTTGATGTTAACTCCCAAACCGCTGCGCAGAAGTCAACCAAACTTCACCCAATAGTGTATTGTATCACATTTTAGTAGTTACATTTGAAAATTTCGTTCTAGGACATTTGGTTTGAGCGCAATCCTCAAACTTAGGTCAAAAAAGCCATTTAAGCCTTTTCACAGTGAGATCTATGCGATATGCCCGAGAAATATAATTTTGATGTTAACTCCCAAACCGCTGCGCAGAAGTCAACCAAACTTCACCCAATAGTGTATTGTATCACAATCTAGTAGTTACATTTGAAAATTTTGTTCTAGGACATTTTGTTTGAACGCAATCATCAAACTTAATTAAAAAAGTCATTTAAGCCTTTTCACAGTGAGATCTATGCGATATGGCCGAGAAATGTAATTTTGATGTTAACTCCCAAACCGCTGCGCAGAAGTCAACCAAACTTCACCCAATAGTGTATTGTATCACAATCTAGTAGTTACATTTGAAAATTTTGTTCTAGGACATTTTGTTTGAACGCAATCATCAAACTTAATTAAAAAAGTCATTTTAGCCTTTTCACAGTGAG
The DNA here is from genome assembly GCF_030265065.1 of Corythoichthys intestinalis. NCBI lineage: Eukaryota > Metazoa > Chordata > Actinopteri > Syngnathiformes > Syngnathidae > Corythoichthys > Corythoichthys intestinalis. The sequence continues at coordinate 62,659,335 of NC_080399.1, read as the reverse complement.
ATCTATGCGATATGGCCGAGAAATGTAATTTTGATGTTAACTCCCAAACCGCTGCGCAGAAGTCAACCAAACTTCACCCAATAGTGTATTGTATCACAATCTAGTAGTTACATTTGTAAATTTTGTTCTAGGACATTTTGTTTGAGCGCAATCCTCAAACTTAGGTCAAAAAAGCCATTTAAGCCTTTTCACAGTGAGATCTATGCGATATGGCCGAGAAATGTAATTTTGATGTTAACTCCCAAACCGCTGCGCAGAAGTCAACCAAACTTCACCCAATAGTGTATTGTATCACAATCTAGTAGTTACATTTGTAAATTTTGTTCTAGGAAATTTTGTTTGAGCGCAATCATCAAACTTAATTAAAAAAGTCATTTAAGCCTTTTCACAGTGAGATCTATGCGATATGGCCGAGAAATGTAATTTTGATGTTAACTCCCAAACCGCTGCGCAGAAGTCAACCAAACTTCACCCAATAGTGTATTGTATCACAATCTAGTAGTTACATTAAAAATTTTGTTCTAGGACATTTTGTTTGAACGCAATCATCAAACTTAATTAAAAAAGTCATTTAAGCCTTTTCACAGTGAGATCTATGCGATATGGCCGAGAAATGTAATTTTGATGTTAACTCCCAAACCGCTGCGCAGAAGTCAACCAAACTTCACCCATTAGTGTATTGTATCACAATCTAGTAGTTACATGTGGAAATTTGGTTATAGGACATTTGATTTGAGCGCAATCCTCAAACTTAGGTCAAAAAAGCCATTTAAGCCTTTTCACAGTGAGATCTATGCGATATGGCCGAGAAATGTAATTTTGATGTTAACTCCCAAACCGCTGCGCAGAAGTCAACCAAACTTCACCCAATAGTGTATTGTATCACAATCTAGTAGTTACATTTGAAAATTTTGTTCTAGGAAATTTTGTTTGAGCGCAATCATCAAACTTAATTAAAAAAGTCATTTAAGCCTTTTCACAGTGAGATCTATGCGATATGGCCGAGAAATGTAATTTTGATGTTAACTCCCAAACCGCTGCGCAGAAGTCAACCAAACTTCACCCATTAGTGTATTGTATCATAATCTAGTAATTACATGTGGAAATTTGGTTCTAGGACATTTGATTTGAGCGCAATCCTCAAACTTAGGTCAAAAAAGCCATTTAAGCCTTTTCACAGTGAGATCTATGCGATATGGCCGAGAAATGTAATTTTGATGTTAACTCCCAAACCGCTGCGCAGAAGTCAACCAAACTTCACCCAATAGTGTATTGTATCACAATCTAGTAGTTACATTTAAAAATTTTGTTCTAGGACATTTTGTTTGAACGCAATCATCAAACTTAGGTCAAAAAAGCCATTTAAGCCTTTTCACAGTGAGATCTATGCGATATGGCCGAGAAATGTAATTTTGATGTTAACTCCCAAACCGCTGCGCAGAAGTCAACCAAACTTCACCCAATAGTGTATTGTATCACAATCTAGTAGTTACATTTGAAAATTTTGTTCTAGGAAATTTTGTTTGAGCGCAATCATCAAACTTAATTAAAAAAGTCATTTAAGCCTTTTCACAGTGAGATCTATGCGATATGGCCGAGAAATGTAATTTTGATGTTAACTCCCAAACCGCTGCGCAGAAGTCAACCAAACTTCACCCATTAGTGTATTTTATCACAATCTAGTAGTTACATGTGGAAATTTGGTTCTAGGACATTTGATTTGAGCGCAATCCTCAAACTTAGGTAAAAAAAGCCATTTAAGCCTTTTCACAGTGAGATCTATGCGATATGGCCGAGAAATGTAATTTTGATGTTAACTCCCAAACCGCTGCGCAGAAGTCAACCAAACTTCACCCAATAGTGTATTGTATCACATTCTAGTAGTTACATTTGAAAATTTCGTTCTAGGACATTTGGTTTGAGCGCAATCCTCAAACTTAGGTCAAAAAAGCCATTTAAGCCTTTTCACAGTGAGATCTATGCGATATGGCCGAGAAATGTAATTTTGATGTTAACTCCCAAACCGCTGCGCAGAAGTCAACCAAACTTCACCCAATAGTGTATTGTATCACAATCTAGTAGTTACATTTGAAAATTTTGTTCTAGGACATTTTGTTTGAACGCAATCATCAAACTTAATTAAAAAAGTCATTTAAGCCTTTTCACAGTGAGATCTATGCGATATGGCCGAGAAATGTAATTTTGATGTTAACTCCCAAACCGCTGCGCAGAAGTCAACCAAACTTCACCCAATAGTGTATTGTATCACAATCTAGTAGTTACATTTGAAAATTTTGTTCTAGGACATTTTGTTTGAACGCAATCATCAAACTTAATTAAAAAAGTCATTTAAGCCTTTTCACAGTGAGATCTATGCGATATGGCCGAGAAATGTAATTTTGATGTTAACTCCCAAACCGCTGCGCAGAAGTCAACCAAACTTCACCCAATAGTGTATTGTATCACAATCTAGTAGTTACATTTGAAAATTTTGTTCTAGGACATTTTGTTTGAGCGCAATCCTCAAACTTAGGTCAAAAAAGCCATTTAAGCCTTTTCACAGTGAGATCTATGCGATATGGCCGAGAAATGTAATTTTGATGTTAACTCCCAAACCGCTGCGCAGAAGTCAACCAAACTTCACCCAATAGTGTATTGTATCACAATCTAGTAGTTACATTTGAAAATTTTGTTCTAGGAAATTTTGTTTGAGCGCAATCATCAAACTTAATTAAAAAAGTCATTTAAGCCTTTTCACAGTGAGATCTATGCGATATGGCCGAGAAATGTAATTTTGATGTTAACTCCCAAACCGCTGCGCAGAAGTCAACCAAACTTCACCCAATAGTGTATTGTATCACAATCTAGTAATTACATGTGGAAATTTGGTTCTAGGACATTTGATTTGAGCGCAATCCTCAAACTTAGGTCAAAAAAGCCATTTAAGCCTTTTCACAGTGAGATCTATGCGATATGGCCGAGAAATGTAATTTTGATGTTAACTCCCAAACCGCTGCGCAGAAGTCAACCAAACTTCACCCAATAGTGTATTGTATCACAATCTAGTAGTTACATTTAAAAATTTTGTTCTAGGACATTTTGTTTGAACGCAATCATCAAACTTAATTAAAAAAGTCATTTAAGCCTTTTCACAGTGAGATCTATGCGATATGGCCGAGAAATGTAATTTTGATGTTAACTCCCAAACCGCTGCGCAGAAGTCAACCAAACTTCACCCATTAGTGTATTGTATCACAATCTAGTAGTTACATGTGGAAATTTGGTTATAGGACATTTGATTTGAGCGCAATCCTCAAACTTAGGTCAAAAAAGCCATTTAAGCCTTTTCACAGTGAGATCTATGCGATATGGCCGAGAAATGTAATTTTGATGTTAACTCCCAAACCGCTGCGCAGAAGTCAACCAAACTTCACCCAATAGTGTATTGTATCACAATCTAGTAGTTACATTTGAAAATTTTGTTCTAGGAAATTTTGTTTGAGCGCAATCATCAAACTTAATTAAAAAAGTCATTTAAGCCTTTTCACAGTGAGATCTATGCGATATGGCCGAGAAATGTAATTTTGATGTTAACTCCCAAACCGCTGCGCAGAAGTCAACCAAACTTCACCCATTAGTGTATTTTATCACAATCTAGTAGTTACATGTGGAAATTTGGTTCTAGGACATTTGATTTGAGCGCAATCCTCAAACTTAGGTCAAAAAAGCCATTTAAGCCTTTTCACAGTGAGATCTATGCGATATGGCCGAGAAATGTAATTTTGATGTTAACTCCCAAACCGCTGCGCAGAAGTCAACCAAACTTCACCCAATAGTGTATTGTATCACATTCTAGTAGTTACATTTGAAAATTTCGTTCTAGGACATTTGGTTTGAGCGCAATCCTCAAACTTAGGTCAAAAAAGCCATTTAAGCCTTTTCACAGTGAGATCTATGCGATATGGCCGAGAAATGTAATTTTGATGTTAACTCCCAAACCGCTGCGCAGAAGTCAACCAAACTTCACCCAATAGTGTATTGTATCACAATCTAGTAGTTACATTTGAAAATTTTGTTCTAGGACATTTTGTTTGAACGCAATCATCAAACTTAATTAAAAAAGTCATTTAAGCCTTTTCACAGTGAGATCTATGCGATATGGCCGAGAAATGTAATTTTGATGTTAACTCCCAAACCGCTGCGCAGAAGTCAACCAAACTTCACCCAATAGTGTATTGTATCACAATCTAGTAGTTACATTTGAAAATTTTGTTCTAGGACATTTTGTTTGAGCGCAATCCTCAAACTTAGGTCAAAAAAGCCATTTAAGCCTTTTCACAGTGAGATCTATGCGATATGGCCGAGAAATGTAATTTTGATGTTAACTCCCAAACCGCTGCGCAGAAGTCAACCAAACTTCACCCAATAGTGTATTGTATCACAATCTAGTAGTTACATTTGAAAATTTTGTTCTAGGAAATTTTGTTTGAGCGCAATCATCAAACTTAATTAAAAAAGTCATTTAAGCCTTTTCACAGTGAGATCTATGCGATATGGCCGAGAAATGTAATTTTGATGTTAACTTCCAAACCGCTGCGCAGAAGTCAACCAAACTTCACCCATTAGTGTATTTTATCACAATCTAGTAGTTACATGTGGAAATTTGGTTCTAGGACATTTGATTTGAGCGCAATCCTCAAACTTAGGTCAAAAAAGCCATTTAAGCCTTTTCACAGTGAGATCTATGCGATATGGCCGAGAAATGTAATTTTGATGTTAACTCCCAAACCGCTGCGCAGAAGTCAACCAAACTTCACCCAATAGTGTATTGTATCACATTCTAGTAGTTACATTTGAAAATTTCGTTCTAGGACATTTGGTTTGAGCGCAATCCTCAAACTTAGGTCAAAAAAGCCATTTAAGCCTTTTCACAGTGAGATCTATGCGATATGGCCGAGAAATGTAATTTTGATGTTAACTCCCAAACCGCTGCGCAGAAGTCAACCAAACTTCACCCAATAGTGTATTGTATCACAATCTAGTAGTTACATTTGAAAATTTTGTTCTAGGACATTTTGTTTGAACGCAATCATCAAACTTAATTAAAAAAGTCATTTAAGCCTTTTCACAGTGAGATCTATGCGATATGGCCGAGAAATGTAATTTTGATGTTAACTCCCAAACCGCTGCGCAGAAGTCAACCAAACTTCACCCAATAGTGTATTGTATCACAATCTAGTAGTTACATTTGAAAATTTTGTTCTAGGACATTTTGTTTGAACGCAATCATCAAACTTAATTAAAAAAGTCATTTAAGCCTTTTCACAGTGAGATCTATGCGATATGGCCGAGAAATGTAATTTTGATGTTAACTCCCAAACCGCTGCGCAGAAGTCAACCAAACTTCACCCAATAGTGTATTGTATCACAATCTAGTAGTTACATTTGTAAATTTTGTTCTAGGACATTTTGTTTGAGCGCAATCCTCAAACTTAGGTCAAAAAAGCCATTTAAGCCTTTTCACAGTGAGATCAATGCGATATGGCCGAGAAATGTAATTTTGATGTTAACTCCCAAACCGCTGCGCAGAAGTCAACCAAACTTCACCCAATAGTGTATTGTATCACAATCTAGTAGTTACATTTGAAAATTTTGTTCTAGGAAATTTTGTTTGAGCGCAATCATCAAACTTAATTAAAAAAGTCATTTAAGCCTTTTCACAGTGAGATCTATGCGATATGGCCGAGAAATGTAATTTTGATGTTAACTCCCAAACCGCTGCGCAGAAGTCAACCAAACTTCACCCATTAGTGTATTGTATCATAATCTAGTAATTACATGTGGAAATTTGGTTCTAGGACATTTGATTTGAGCGCAATCCTCAAACTTAGGTCAAAAAAGCCATTTAAGCCTTTTCACAGTGAGATCTATGCGATATGGCCGAGAAATGTAATTTTGATGTTAACTCCCAAACCGCTGCGCAGAAGTCAACCAAACTTCACCCAATAGTGTATTGTATCACAATCTAGTAGTTACATTTAAAAATTTTGTTCTAGGACATTTTGTTTGAACGCAATCATCAAACTTAATTAAAAAAGTCATTTAAGCCTTTTCACAGTGAGATCTATGCGATATGGCCGAGAAATGTAATTTTGATGTTAACTCCCAAACCGCTGCGCAGAAGTCAACCAAACTTCACCCATTAGTGTATTGTATCACAATCTAGTAGTTACATGTGGAAATTTGGTTATAGGACATTTGATTTGCGCGCAATCCTCAAACTTAGGTCAAAAAAGCCATTTAAGCCTTTTCACAGTGAGATCTATGCGATATGGCCGAGAAATGTAATTTTGATGTTAACTCCCAAACCGCTGCGCAGAAGTCAACCAAACTTCACCCAATAGTGTATTGTATCACAATCTAGTAGTTACATTTAAAAATTTTGTTCTAGGAAATTTTGTTTGAGCGCAATCATCAAACTTAATTAAAAAAGTCATTTAAGCCTTTTCACAGTGAGATCTATGCGATATGGCCGAGAAATGTAATTTTGATGTTAACTCCCAAACCGCTGCGCAGAAGTCAACCAAACTTCACCCAATAGTGTATTGTATCACAATCTAGTAGTTACATTTGAAAATTTTGTTCTAGGACATTTTGTTTGAACGCAATCATCAAACTTAATTAAAAAAGTCATTTAAGCCTTTTCACAGTGAGATCTATGCGATATGGCCGAGAAATGTAATTTTGATGTTAACTCCCAAACCGCTGCGCAGAAGTCAACCAAACTTCACCCAATAGTGTATTGTATCACAATCTAGTAGTTACATTTGTAAATTTTGTTCTAGGACATTTTGTTTGAGCGCAATCCTCAAACTTAGGTCAAAAAAGCCATTTAAGCCTTTTCACAGTGAGATCTATGCGATATGGCCGAGAAATGTAATTTTGATGTTAACTCCCAAACCGCTGCGCAGAAGTCAACCAAACTTCACCCAATAGTGTATTGTATCACAATCTAGTAGTTACATTTGAAAATTTTGTTCTAGGAAATTTTGTTTGAGCGCAATCATCAAACTTAATTAAAAAAGTCATTTAAGCCTTTTCACAGTGAGATCTATGCGATATGGCCGAGAAATGTAATTTTGATGTTAACTCCCAAACCGCTGCGCAGAAGTCAACCAAACTTCACCCATTAGTGTATTGTATCATAATCTAGTAATTACATGTGGAAATTTGGTTCTAGGACATTTGATTTGAGCGCAATCCTCAAACTTAGGTCAAAAAAGCCATTTAAGCCTTTTCACAGTGAGATCTATGCGATATGGCCGAGAAATGTAATTTTGATGTTAACTCCCAAACCGCTGCGCAGAAGTCAACCAAACTTCACCCAATAGTGTATTGTATCACAATCTAGTAGTTACATTTAAAAATTTTGTTCTAGGACATTTTGTTTGAACGCAATCATCAAACTTAATTAAAAAAGTCATTTAAGCCTTTTCACAGTGAGATCTATGCGATATGGCCGAGAAATGTAATTTTGATGTTAACTCCCAAACCGCTGCGCAGAAGTCAACCAAACTTCACCCATTAGTGTATTGTATCACAATCTAGTAGTTACATGTGGAAATTTGGTTATAGGACATTTGATTTGAGCGCAATCCTCAAACTTAGGTCAAAAAAGCCATTTAAGCCTTTTCACAGTGAGATCTATGCGATATGGCCGAGAAATGTAATTTTGATGTTAACTCCCAAACCGCTGCGCAGAAGTCAACCAAACTTCACCCAATAGTGTATTGTATCACAATCTAGTAGTTACATTTGAAAATTTTGTTCTAGGAAATTTTGTTTGAGCGCAATCATCAAACTTAATTAAAAAAGTCATTTAAGCCTTTTCACAGTGAGATCTATGCGATATGGCCGAGAAATGTAATTTTGATGTTAACTCCCAAACCGCTGCGCAGAAGTCAACCAAACTTCACCCATTAGTGTATTTTATCACAATCTAGTAGTTACATGTGGAAATTTGGTTCTAGGACATTTGATTTGAGCGCAATCCTCAAACTTAGGTCAAAAAAGCCATTTAAGCCTTTTCACAGTGAGATCTATGCGATATGGCCGAGAAATGTAATTTTGATGTTAACTCCCAAACCGCTGCGCAGAAGTCAACCAAACTTCACCCATTAGTGTATTGTATCATAATCTAGTAATTACATGTGGATATTTGGTTCTAGGACATTTGATTTGAGCGCAATCCTCAAACTTAGGTCAAAAAAGCCATTTAAGCCTTTTCACAGTGAGATCTATGCGATATGGCCGAGAAATGTAATTTTGATGTTAACTCCCAAACCGCTGCGCAGAAGTCAACCAAACTTCACCCAATAGTGTATTGTATCACAATCTAGTAGTTACATTTAAAAATTTTGTTCTAGGACATTTTGTTTGAACGCAATCATCAAACTTAGGTCAAAAAAGCCATTTAAGCCTTTTCACAGTGAGATCTATGCGATATGGCCGAGAAATGTAATTTTGATGTTAACTCCCAAACCGCTGCGCAGAAGTCAACTAAACTTCACCCAATAGTGTATTGTATCACAATCTAGTAGTTACATTTGAAAATTTTGTTCTAGGAAATTTTGTTTGAGCGCAATCATCAAACTTAATTAAAAAAGTCATTTAAGCCTTTTCACAGTGAGATCTATGCGATATGGCCGAGAAATGTAATTTTGATGTTAACTCCCAAACCGCTGCGCAGAAGTCAACCAAACTTCACCCATTAGTGTATTTTATCACAATCTAGTAGTTACATGTGGAAATTTGGTTCTAGGACATTTGATTTGAGCGCAATCCTCAAACTTAGGTCAAAAAAGCCATTTAAGCCTTTTCACAGTGAGATCTATGCGATATGGCCGAGAAATGTAATTTTGATGTTAACTCCCAAACCGCTGCGCAGAAGTCAACCAAACTTCACCCAATAGTGTATTGTATCACATTCTAGTAGTTACATTTGAAAATTTCGTTCTAGGACATTTGGTTTGAGCGCAATCCTCAAACTTAGGTCAAAAAAGCCATTTAAGCCTTTTCACAGTGAGATCTATGCGATATGGCCGAGAAATGTAATTTTGATGTTAACTCCCAAACCGCTGCGCAGAAGTCAACCAAACTTCACCCAATAGTGTATTGTATCACAATCTAGTAGTTACATTTGAAAATTTTGTTCTAGGAAATTTTGTTTGAGCGCAATCATCAAACTTAATTAAAAAAGTCATTTAAGCCTTTTCACAGTGAGATCTATGCGATATGGCCGAGAAATGTAATTTTGATGTTAACTCCCAAACCGCTGCGCAGAAGTCAACCAAACTTCACCCATTAGTGTATTGTATCATAATCTAGTAATTACATGTGGAAATTTGGTTCTAGGACATTTGATTTGAGCGCAATCCTCAAACTTAGGTCAAAAAAGCCATTTAAGCCTTTTCACAGTGAGATCTATGCGATATGGCCGAGAAATGTAATTTTGATGTTAACTCCCAAACCGCTGCGCAGAAGTCAACCAAACTTCACCCAATAGTGTATTGTATCACAATCTAGTAGTTACATTTAAAAATTTTGTTCTAGGACATTTTGTTTGAACGCAATCATCAACCTTAATTAAAAAAGTCATTTAAGCCTTTTCACAGTGAGATCTATGCGATATGGCCGAGAAATGTAATTTTGATGTTAACTCCCAAACCGCTGCGCAGAAGTCAACCAAACTTCACCCATTAGTGTATTGTATCACAATCTAGTAGTTACATGTGGAAATTTGGTTATAGGACATTTGATTTGAGCGCAATCCTCAAACTTAGGTCAAAAAAGCCATTTAAGCCTTTTCACAGTTAGATCTATGCGATATGGCCGAGAAATGTAATTTTGATGTTAACTCCCAAACCGCTGCGCAGAAGTCAACCAAACTTCACCCAATAGTGTATTGTATCACAATCTAGTAGTTACATTTGAAAATTTTGTTCTAGGAAATTTTGTTTGAGCGCAATCATCAAACTTAATTAAAAAAGTCATTTAAGCCTTTTCACAGTGAGATCTATGCGATATGGCCGAGAAATGTAATTTTGATGTTAACTCCCAAACCGCTGCGCAGAAGTCAACCAAACTTCACCCAATAGTGTATTGTATCACAATCTAGTAGTTACATTTGAAAATTTTGTTCTAGAAAATTTTGTTTGAGCGCAATCATCAAACTTAATTAAAAAAGTCATTTAAGCCTTTTCACAGTGAGATCTATGCGATATGGCCGAGAAATGTAATTTTGATGTTAACTCCCAAACCGCTGCGCAGAAGTCAACCAAACTTCACCCATTAGTGTATTTTATCACAATCTAGTAGTTACATGTGGAAATTTGGTTCTAGGACATTTGATTTGAGCGCAATCCTCAAACTTAGGTCAAAAAAGCCATTTAAGCCTTTTCACAGTGAGATCTATGCGATATGGCCGAGAAATGTAATTTTGATGTTAACTCCCAAACCGCTGCGCAGAAGTCAACCAAACTTCACCCAATAGTGTATTGTATCACAATCTAGTAGTTACATTTAAAAATTTTGTTCTAGGACATTTTGTTTGAACGCAATCATCAAACTTAATTAAAAAAGTAATTTAAGCCTTTTCACAGTGAGATCTATGCGATATGGCCGAGAAATGTAATTTTGATGTTAACTCCCAAACCGCTGCGCAGAAGTCAACCAAACTTCACCCATTAGTGTATTGTATCACAATCTAGTAGTTACATGTGGAAATTTGGTTATAGGACATTTGATTTGAGCGCAATCCTCAAACTTAGGTCAAAAAAGCCATTTAAGCCTTTTCACAGTTAGATCTATGCGATATGGCCGAGAAATGTAATTTTGATGTTAACTCCCAAACCGCTGCGCAGAAGTCAACCAAACTTCACCCAATAGTGTATTGTATCACAATCTAGTAGTTACATTTGAAAATTTTGTTCTAGGAAATTTTGTTTGAGCGCAATCATCAAACTTAATTAAAAAAGTCATTTAAGCCTTTTCACAGTGAGATCTATGCGATATGGCCGAGAAATGTAATTTTGATGTTAACTCCCAAACCGCTGCGCAGAAGTCAACCAAACTTCACCCAATAGTGTATTGTATCACAATCTAGTAGTTACATTTGAAAATTTTGTTCTAGAAAATTTTGTTTGAGCGCAATCATCAAACTTAATTAAAAAAGTCATTTAAGCCTTTTCACAGTGAGATCTATGCGATATGGCCGAGAAATGTAATTTTGATGTTAACTCCCAAACCGCTGCGCAGAAGTCAACCAAACTTCACCCATTAGTGTATTTTATCACAATCTAGTAGTTACATGTGGAAATTTGGTTCTAGGACATTTGATTTGAGCGCAATCCTCAAACTTAGGTCAAAAAAGCCATTTAAGCCTTTTCACAGTGAGATCTATGCGATATGGCCGAGAAATGTAATTTTGATGTTAACTCCCAAACCGCTGCGCAGAAGTCAACCAAACTTCACCCAATAGTGTATTGTATCACAATCTAGTAGTTACATTTAAAAATTTTGTTCTAGGACATTTTGTTTGAACGCAATCATCAAACTTAATTAAAAAAGTAATTTAAGCCTTTTCACAGTGAGATCTATGCGATATGGCCGAGAAATGTAATTTTGATGTTAACTCCCAAACCGCTGCGCAGAAGTCAACCAAACTTCACCCATTAGTGTATTGTATCACAATCTAGTAGTTACATGTGGAAATTTGGTTATAGGACATTTGATTTGAGCGCAATCCTCAAACTTAGGTCAAAAAAGCCATTGAAGCCTTTTCACAGTGAGATCTATGCGATATGGCCGAGAAATGTAATTTTGATGTTAACTCCCAAACCGCTGCGCAGAAGTCAACCAAACTTCACCCAATAGTGTATTGTATCACAATCTAGTAGTTACATTTGAAAATTTTGTTCTAGGAAATTTTGTTTGAGCGCAATCATCAAACTTAATTAAAAAAGTCATTTAAGCCTTTTCACAGTGAGATCTATGCGATATGGCCGAGAAATGTAATTTTGATGTTAACTCCCAAACCGCTGCGCAGAAGTCAACCAAACTTCACCCATTAGTGTATTTTATCACAATCTAGTAGTTACATGTGGAAATTTGGTTCTAGGACATTTGATTTGAGCGCAATCCTCAAACTTAGATCTAAAAAGCCATTTAAGCCTTTTCACAGTGAGATCTATGCGATATGGCCGAGAAATGTAATTTTGATGTTAACTCCCAAACCGCTGCGCAGAAGTCAACCAAACTTCACCCAATAGTGTATTGTATCACATTCTAGTAGTTACATTTGAAAATTTCGTTCTAGGACATTTGGTTTGAGCGCAATCCTCAAACTTAGGTCAAAAAAGCCATTTAAGCCTTTTCACAGTGAGATCTATGCGATATGGCCGAGAAATGTAATTTTGATGTTAACTCCCAAACCGCTGCGCAGAAGTCAACCAAACTTCACCCATTAGTGTATTTTATCACAATCTAGTAGTTACATGTGGAAATTTGGTTCTAGGACATTTGATTTGAGCGCAATCCTCAAACTTAGATCTAAAAAGCCATTTAAGCCTTTTCACAGTGAGATCTATGCGATATGGCCGAGAAATGTAATTTTGATGTTAACTCCCAAACCGCTGCGCAGAAGTCAACCAAACTTCACCCAATAGTGTATTGTATCACATTCTAGTAGTTACATTTGAAAATTTCGTTCTAGGACATTTGGTTTGAGCGCAATCCTCAAACTTAGGTCAAAAAAGCCATTTAAGCCTTTTCACAGTGAGATCTATGCGATATGGCCGAGAAATGTAATTTTGATGTTAACTCCCAAACCGCTGCGCAGAAGTCAACCAAACTTCACCCATTAGTGTATTTTATCACAATCTAGTAGTTACATGTGGAAATTTGGTTCTAGGACATTTGATTTGAGCGCAATCCTCAAACTTAGATCTAAAAAGCCATTTAAGCCTTTTCACAGTGAGATCTATGCGATATGGCCGAGAAATGTAATTTTGATGTTAACTCCCAAACCGCTGCGCAGAAGTCAACCAAACTTCACCCAATAGTGTATTGTATCACATTCTAGTAGTTACATTTGAAAATTTCGTTCTAGGACATTTGGTTTGAGCGCAATCCTCAAACTTAGGTCAAAAAAGCCATTTAAGCCTTTTCACAGTGAGATCTATGCGATATGGCCGAGAAATGTAATTTTGATGTTAACTCCCAAACCGCTGCGCAGAAGTCAACCAAACTTCACCCATTAGTGTATTGTATCACAATCTAGTAGTTACATGTGGAAATTTGGTTCTAGGACATTTGATTTGAGCGCAATCCTCAAACTTAGGTCAAAAAAGCCATTTAAGCCTTTTCACAGTGAGATCTATGCGATATGGCCGAGAAATGTAATTTTGATGTTAACTCCCAAACCGCTGCGCAGAAGTCAACCAAACTTCACCCAATAGTCTATTGTATCACATTCTAGTAGTTATATTTGAAAATTTCGTTCTAGGACATTTGGTTTGAGCGCAATCCTCAAACTTAGGTCAAAAAAGCCATTTAAGCCTTTTCACAGTGAGATCTATGCGATATGGCCGAGAAATGTAATTTTGATGTTAACTCCCAAACCGCTGCGCAGAAGTCAACTAAACTTCACCCAATAGTGTATTGTATCACAATCTAGTAGTTACATTTGAAAATTTTGTTCTAGGACATTTTGTTTGAACGCAATCATCAAACTTAATTAAAAAAGTCATTTAAGCCTTTTCACAGTGAGATCTATGCGATATGGCCGAGAAATGTAATTTTGATGTTAACTCCCAAACCGCTGCGCAGAAGTCAACCAAACTTCACCCAATAGTGTATTGTATCACAATCTAGTAGTTACATTTGAAAATTTTGTTCTAGGACATTTTGTTTGAACGCAATCATCAAACTTAATTAAAAAAGTCATTTAAGCCTTTTCACAGTGAGATCTATGCGATATGGCCGAGAAATGTAATTTTGATGTTAACTCCCAAACCGCTGCGCAGAAGTCAACCAAACTTCACCCAATAGTGTATTGTATCACAATCTAGTAGTTACATTTGAAAATTTTGTTCTAGGACATTTTGTTTGAGCGCAATCCTCAAACTTAGGTCAAAAAAGCCATTTAAGCCTTTTCACAGTGAGATCTATGCGATATGGCCGAGAAATGTAATTTTGATGTTAACTCCCAAACCGCTGCGCAGAAGTCAACCAAACTTCACCCATTAGTGTATTGTTTCATAATCTAGTAATTACATGTGGAAATTTGGTTCTAGGACATTTGATTTGAGCGCAATCCTCAAACTTAGGTCAAAAAAGCCATTTAAGCCTTTTCACAGTGAGATCTATGCGATATGGCCGAGAAATGTAATTTTGATGTTAACTCCCAAACCGCTGCGCAGAAGTCAACCAAACTTCACCCAATAGTGTATTGTATCACAATCTAGTAGTTACATTTAAAAATTTTGTTCTAGGACATTTTGTTTGAACGCAATCATCAAACTTAATTAAAAAAGTCATTTAAGCCTTTTCACAGTGAGATCTATGCGATATGGCCGAGAAATGTAATTTTGATGTTAACTCCCAAACCGCTGCGCAGAAGTCAACCAAACTTCACCCATTAGTGTATTGTATCACAATCTAGTAGTTACATGTGGAAATTTGGTTATAGGACATTTGATTTGAGCGCAATCCTCAAACTTAGGTCAAAAAAGCCATTTAAGCCTTTTCACAGTGAGATCTATGCGATATGGCCGAGAAATGTAATTTTGATGTTAACTCCCAAACCGCTGCGCAGAAGTCAACCAAACTTCACCCAATAGTGTATTGTATCACAATCTAGTAGTTACATTTGAAAATTTTGTTCTAGGAAATTTTGTTTGAGCGCAATCATCAAACTTAATTAAAAAAGTCATTTAAGCCTTTTCACAGTGAGATCTATGCGATATGGCCAAGAAATGTAATTTTGATGTTAACTCCCAAACCGCTGCGCAGAAGTCAACCAAACTTCACCCATTAGTGTATTTTATCACAATCTAGTAGTTACATGTGGAAATTTGGTTCTAGGACATTTGATTTGAGCGCAATCCTCAAACTTAGGTCAAAAAAGCCATTTAAGCCTTTTCACAGTGAGATCTATGCGATATGGCCGAGAAATGTAATTTTGATGTTCACTCCCAAACCGCTGCGCAGAAGTCAACCAAACTTCACCCAATAGTGTATTGTATCACATTCTAGTAGTTACATTTGAAAATTTCGTTCTAGGACATTTGGTTTGAGCGCAATCCTCAAACTTAGGTCAAAAAAGCCATTTAAGCCTTTTCACAGTGAGATCTATGCGATATGGCCGAGAAATGTAATTTTGATGTTAACTCCCAAACCGCTGCGCAGAAGTCAACCAAACTTCACCCAATAGTGTATTGTATCACAATCTAGTAGTTACATTTGAAAATTTTGTTCTAGGACATTTTGTTTGAGCGCAATCCTCAAACTTAGGTCAAAAAAGCCATTTAAGCCTTTTCACAGTGAGATCTATGCGATATGGCCGAGAAATGTAATTTTGATGTTAACTCCCAAACCGCTGCGCAGAAGTCAACCAAACTTCACCCAATAGTGTATTGTATCACAATCTAGTAGTTACATTTGAAAATTTTGTTCTAGGAAATTTTGTTTGAGCGCAATCATCAAACTTAATTAAAAAAGTCATTTAAGCCTTTTCACAGTGAGATCTATGCGATATGGCCGAGAAATGTAATTTTGATGTTAACTCCCAAACCGCTGCGCAGAAGTCAACCAAACTTCACCCATTAGTGTATTGTATCATAATCTAGTAATTACATGTTGAAATTTGGTTCTAGGACATTTGATTTGAGCGCAATCCTCAAACTTAGGTCAAAAAAGCCATTTAAGCCTTTTCACAGTGAGATCTATGCGATATGGCCGGGAAATGTAATTTTGATGTTAACTCCCAAACCGCTGCGCAGAAGTCAACCAAACTTCACCCAATAGTGTATTGTATCACAATCTAGTAGTTACATTTAAAAATTTTGTTCTAGGACATTTTGTTTGAACGCAATCATCAAACTTAATTAAAAAAGTCATTTAAGCCTTTTCACAGTGAGATCTATGCGATATGGCCGAGAAATGTAATTTTGATGTTAACTCCCAAACCGCTGCGCAGAAGTCAACCAAACTTCACCCATTAGTGTATTGTATCACAATCTAGTAGTTACATGTGGAAATTTGGTTATAGGACATTTGATTTGAGCGCAATCCTCAAACTTAGGTCAAAAAAGCCATTTAAGCCTTTTCACAGTGAGATCTATGCGATATGGCCGAGAAATGTAATTTTGATGTTAACTCCCAAACCGCTGCGCAGAAGTCAACCAAACTTCACCCAATAGTGTATTGTATCACAATCTAGTAGTTACATTTGAAAATTTTGTTCTAGGAAATTTTGTTTGAGCGCAATCATCAAACTTAATTAAAAAAGTCATTTAAGCCTTTTCACAGTGAGATCTATGCGATATGGCCGAGAAATGTAATTTTGATGTTAACTCCCAAACCGCTGCGCAGAAGTCAACCAAACTTCACCCATTAGTGTATTTTATCACAATCTAGTAGTTACATGTGGAAATTTGGTTCTAGGACATTTGATTTGAGCGCAATCCTCAAACTTAGGTCAAAAAAGCCATTTAAGCCTTTTCACAGTGAGATCTATGCGATATGGCCGAGAAATGTAATTTTGATGTTCACTCCCAAACCGCTGCGCAGAAGTCAACCAAACTTCACCCAATAGTGTATTGTATCACATTCTAGTAGTTACATTTGAAAATTTCGTTCTAGGACATTTGGTTTGAGCGCAATCCTCAAACTTAGGTCAAAAAAGCCATTTAAGCCTTTTCACAGTGAGATCTATGCGATATGGCCGAGAAATGTAATTTTGATGTTAACTCCCAAACCGCTGCGCAGAAGTCAACCAAACTTCACCCAATAGTGTATTGTATCACAATCTAGTAGTTACATTTGAAAATTTTGTTCTAGGAAATTTTGTTTGAGCGCAATCATCAAACTTAATTAAAAAAGTCATTTAAGCCTTTTCACAGTGAGATCTATGCGATATGGCCGAGAAATGTAATTTTGATGTTAACTCCCAAACCGCTGCGCAGAAGTCAACCAAACTTCACCCATTAGTGTATTTTATCACAATCTAGTAGTTACATGTGGAAATTTGGTTCTAGGACATTTGATTTGAGCGCAATCCTCAAACTTAGGTCAAAAAAGCCATTTAAGCCTTTTCACAGTGAGATCTATGCGATATGGCCGAGAAATGTAATTTTGATGTTAACTCCCAAACCGCTGCGCAGAAGTCAACCAAACTTCACCCAATAGTGTATTGTATCACATTCTAGTAGTTACATTTGAAAATTTCGTTCTAGGACATTTGGTTTGAGCGCAATCCTCAAACTTAGGTCAAAAAAGCCATTTAAGCCTTTTCACAGTGAGATCTATGCGATATGGCCGAGAAATGTAATTTTGATGTTAACTCCCAAACCGCTGCGCAGAAGTCAACCAAACTTCACCCAATAGTGTATTGTATCACAATCTAGTAGTTACATTTGAAAATTTTGTTCTAGGACATTTTGTTTGAACGCAATCATCAAACTTAATTAAAAAAGTCATTTAAGCCTTTTCACAGTGAGATCTATGCGATATGGCCGAGAAATGTAAATTTGATGTTAACTCCCAAACCGCTGCGCAGAAGTCAACCAAACTTCACCCAATAGTGTATTGTATCACAATCTAGTAGTTACATTTGAAAATTTTGTTCTAGGACATTTTGTTTGAGCGCAATCCTCAAACTTAGGTCAAAAAAGCCATTTAAGCCTTTTCACAGTGAGATCTATGCGATATGGCCGAGAAATGTAATTTTGATGTTAACTCCCAAACCGCTGCGCAGAAGTCAACCAAACTTCACCCAATAGTGTATTGTATCACAATCTAGTAGTTACATTTGAAAATTTTGTTCTAGGACATTTTGTTTGAACGCAATCATCAAACTTAATTAAAAAAGTCATTTAAGCCTTTTCACAGTGAGATCTATGCGATATGGCCGAGAAATGTAATTTTGATGTTAACTCCCAAACCGCTGCGCAGAAGTCAACCAAACTTCACCCAATAGTGTATTGTATCACAATCTAGTAGTTACATTTGAAAATTTTGTTCTAGGACATTTTGTTTGAGCGCAATCCTCAAACTTAGGTCAAAAAAGCCATTTAAGCCTTTTCACAGTGAGATCTATGCGATATGGCCGAGAAATGTAATTTTGATGTTAACTCCCAAACCGCTGCGCAGAAGTCAACCAAACTTCACCCAATAGTGTATTGTATCACAATCTAGTAGTTACATTTGAAAATTTTGTTCTAGGAAATTTTGTTTGAGCGCAATCATCAAACTTAATTAAAAAAGTCATTTAAGCCTTTTCACAGTGAGATCTATGCGATATGGCCGAGAAATGTAATTTTGATGTTAACTCCCAAACCGCTGCGCAGAAGTCAACCAAACTTCACCCATTAGTGTATTTTATCACAATCTAGTAGTTACATGTGGAAATTTGGTTCTAGGACATTTGATTTGAGCGCAATCCTCAAACTTAGGTCAAAAAAGCCATTTAAGCCTTTTCACAGTGAGATCTATGCGATATGGCCGAGAAATGTAATTTTGATGTTCACTCCCAAACCGCTGCGCAGAAGTCAACCAAACTTCACCCAATAGTGTATTGTATCACATTCTAGTAGTTACATTTGAAAATTTCGTTCTAGGACATTTGGTTTGAGCGCAATCCTCAAACTTAGGTCAAAAAAGCCATTTAAGCCTTTTCACAGTGAGATCTATGCGATATGGCCGAGAAATGTAATTTTGATGTTAACTCCCAAACCGCTGCGCAGAAGTCAACCAAACTTCACCCAATAGTGTATTGTATCACAATCTAGTAGTTACATTTGAAAATTTTGTTCTAGGACATTTTGTTTGAGCGCAATCCTCAAACTTAGGTCAAAAAAGCCATTTAAGCCTTTTCACAGTGAGATCTATGCGATATGGCCGAGAAATGTAATTTTGATGTTAACTCCCAAACCGCTGCGCAGAAGTCAACCAAACTTCACCCAATAGTGTATTGTATCACAATCTAGTAGTTACATTTGAAAATTTTGTTCCAGGAAATTTTGTTTGAGCGCAATCATCAAACTTAATTAAAAAAGTCATTTAAGCCTTTTCACAGTGAGATCTATGCGATATGGCCGAGAAATGTAATTTTGATGTTAACTCCCAAACCGCTGCGCAGAAGTCAACCAAACTTCACCCATTAGTGTATTGTATCATAATCTAGTAATTACATGTGGAAATTTGGTTCTAGGACATTTGATTTGAGCGCAATCCTCAAACTTAGGTCAAAAAAGCCATTTAAGCCTTTTCACAGTGAGATCTATGCGATATGGCCGAGAAATGTAATTTTGATGTTAACTCCCAAACCGCTGCGCAGAAGTCAACCAAACTTCACCCAATAGTGTATTGTATCACAATCTAGTAGTTACATTTAAAAATTTTGTTCTAGGACATTTTGTTTGAACGCAATCATCAAACTTAATTAAAAAAGTCATTTAAGCCTTTTCACAGTGAGATCTATGCGATATGGCCGAGAAATGTAATTTTGATGTTAACTCCCAAACCGCTGCGCAGAAGTCAACCAAACTTCACCCATTAGTGTATTGTATCACAATCTAGTAGTTACATGTGGAAATTTGGTTATAGGACATTTGATTTGAGCGCAATCCTCAAACTTAGGTCAAAAAAGCCATTTAAGCCTTTTCACAGTGAGATCTATGCGATATGGCCGAGAAATGTAATTTTGATGTTAACTCCCAAACCGCTGCGCAGAAGTCAACCAAACTTCACCCAATAGTGTATTGTATCACAATCTAGTAGTTACATTTGAAAATTTTGTTCTAGGAAATTTTGTTTGAGCGCAATCATCAAACTTAATTAAAAAAGTCATTTAAGCCTTTTCACAGTGAGATCTATGCGATATGGCCGAGAAATGTAATTTTGATGTTAACTCCCAAACCGCTGCGCAGAAGTCAACCAAACTTCACCCATTAGTGTATTTTATCACAATCTAGTAGTTACATGTGGACATTTGGTTCTAGGACATTTGATTTCAGCGCAATCCTCAAACTTAGGTCAAAAAAGCCATTTAAGCCTTTTCACAGTGAGATCTATGCGATATGGCCGAGAAATGTAATTTTGATGTTCACTCCCAAACCGCTGCGCAGAAGTCAACCAAACTTCACCCAATAGTGTATTGTATCACATTCTAGTAGTTACATTTGAAAATTTCGTTCTAGGACATTTGGTTTGAGCGCAATCCTCAAACTTAGGTCAAAAAAGCCATTTAAGCCTTTTCACAGTGAGATCTATGCGATATGGCCGAGAAATGTAATTTTGATGTTAACTCCCAAACCGCTGCGCAGAAGTCAACCAAACTTCACCCAATAGTGTATTGTATCACAATCTAGTAGTTACATTTGAAAATTTTGTTCTAGGACATTTTGTTTGAGCGCAATCCTCAAACTTAGGTCAAAAAAGCCATTTAAGCCTTTTCACAGTGAGATCTATGCGATATGGCCGAGAAATGTAATTTTGATGTTAACTCCCAAACCGCTGCGCAGAAGTCAACCAAACTTCACCCAATAGTGTATTGTATCACAATCTAGTAGTTACATTTGAAAATTTTGTTCCAGGAAATTTTGTTTGAGCGCAATCATCAAACTTAATTAAAAAAGTCATTTAAGCCTTTTCACAGTGAGATCTATGCGATATGGCCGAGAAATGTAATTTTGATGTTAACTCCCAAACCGCTGCGCAGAAGTCAACCAAACTTCACCCATTAGTGTATTGTATCATAATCTAGTAATTACATGTGGAAATTTGGTTCTAGGACATTTGATTTGAGCGCAATCCTCAAACTTAGGTCAAAAAAGCCATTTAAGCCTTTTCACAGTGAGATCTATGCGATATGGCCGAGAAATGTAATTTTGATGTTAACTCCCAAACCGCTGCGCAGAAGTCAACCAAACTTCACCCAATAGTGTATTGTATCACAATCTAGTAGTTACATTTAAAAATTTTGTTCTAGGACATTTTGTTTGAACGCAATCATCAAACTTAATTAAAAAAGTCATTTAAGCCTTTTCACAGTGAGATCTATGCGATATGGCCGAGAAATGTAATTTTGATGTTAACTCCCAAACCGCTGCGCAGAAGTCAACCAAACTTCACCCATTAGTGTATTGTATCACAATCTAGTAGTTACATGTGGAAATTTGGTTATAGGACATTTGATTTGAGCGCAATCCTCAAACTTAGGTCAAAAAAGCCATTTAAGCCTTTTCACAGTGAGATCTATGCGATATGGCCGAGAAATGTAATTTTGATGTTAACTCCCAAACCGCTGCGCAGAAGTCAACCAAACTTCACCCAATAGTGTATTGTATCACAATCTAGTAGTTACATTTGAAAATTTTGTTCTAGGAAATTTTGTTTGAGCGCAATCATCAAACTTAATTAAAAAAGTCATTTAAGCCTTTTCACAGTGAGATCTATGCGATATGGCCGAGAAATGTAATTTTGATGTTAACTCCCAAACCGCTGCGCAGAAGTCAACCAAACTTCACCCATTAGTGTATTTTATCACAATCTAGTAGTTACATTTGAAAATTTTGTTCTAGGACATTTTGTTTGAGCGCAATCCTCAAACTTAGGTCAAAAAAGCCATTTAAGCCTTTTCACAGTGAGATCTATGCGATATGGCCGAGAAATGTAATTTTGATGTTAACTCCCAAACCGCTGCGCAGAAGTCAACCAAACTTCACCCAATAGTGTATTGTATCACAATCTAGTAGTTACATTTGAAAATTTTGTTCTAGGAAATTTTGTTTGAGCGCAATCATCAAACTTAATTAAAAAAGTCATTTAAGCCTTTTCACAGTGAGATCTATGCGATATGGCCGAGAAATGTAATTTTGATGTTAACTCCCAAACCGCTGCGCAGAAGTCAACCAAACTTCACCCATTAGTGTATTTTATCACAATCTAGTAGTTACATGTGGAAATTTGGTTCTAGGACATTTGATTTGAGCGCAATCCTCAAACTTAGGTCAAAAAAGCCATTTAAGCCTTTTCACAGTGAGATCTATGCGATATGGCCGAGAAATGTAATTTTGATGTTCACTCCCAAACCGCTGCGCAGAAGTCAACCAAACTTCACCCAATAGTGTATTGTATCAGATTCTAGTAGTTACATTTGAAAATTTCGTTCTAGGACATTTGGTTTGAGCGCAATCCTCAAACTTAGGTCAAAAAAGCCATTTAAGCCTTTTCACAGTGAGATCTATGCGATATGGCCGAGAAATGTAATTTTGATGTTAACTCCCAAACCGCTGCGCAGAAGTCAACCAAACTTCACCCAATAGTGTATTGTATCACAATCTAGTAGTTACATTTGAAAATTTTGTTTTAGGAAATTTTGTTTGAGCGCAATCATCAAACTTAATTAAAAAAGTCATTTAAGCCTTTTCACAGTGAGATCTATGCGATATGGCCGAGAAATGTAATTTTGATGTTAACTCCCAAACCGCTGCGCAGAAGTCAACCAAACTTCACCCATTAGTGTATTTTATCACAATCTAGTAGTTACATTTGAAAATTTTGTTCTAGGACATTTTGTTTGAGCGCAATCCTCAAACTTAGGTCAAAAAAGCCATTTAAGCCTTTTCACAGTGAGATCTATGCGATATGGCCGAGAAATGTAATTTTGATGTTAACTCCCAAACCGCTGCGCAGAAGTCAACCAAACTTCACCCATTAGTGTATTGTATCACAATCTAGTAGTTACATGTGGAAATTTGGTTATAGGACATTTGATTTGAGCGCAATCCTCAAACTTAGGTCAAAAAAGCCATTTAAGCCTTTTCACAGTGAGATCTATGCGATATGGCCGAGAAATGTAATTTTGATGTTAACTCCCAAACCGCTGCGCAGAAGTCAACCAAACTTCACCCAATAGTGTATTGTATCACAATCTACTAGTTACATTTGAAAATTTTGTTCTAGGAAATTTTGTTTGAGCGCAATCATCAAACTTAATTAAAAAAGTCATTTAAGCCTTTTCACAGTGAGATCTATGCGATATGGCCGAGAAATGTAATTTTGATGTTCACTCCCAAACCGCTGCGCAGAAGTCAACCAAACTTCACCCAATAGTGTATTTTATCACATTCTAGTAGTTACATTTGAAAATTTCGTTCTAGGACATTTGGTTTGAGCGCAATCCTCAAACTTAGGTCAAAAAAGCCATTTAAGCCTTTTCACAGTGAGATCTATGCGATATGGCCGAGAAATGTAATTTTGATGTTAACTCCCAAACCGCTGCGCAGAAGTCAACCAAACTTCACCCAATAGTGTATTGTATCACAATCTAGTAGTTACATTTGAAAATTTTGTTCTAGGAAATTTTGTTTGAGCGCAATCATCAAACTTAATTAAAAAAGTCATTTAAGCCTTTTCACAGTGAGATCTATGCGATATGGCCGAGAAATGTAATTTTGATGTTAACTCCCAAACCGCTGCGCAGAAGTCAACCAAACTTCACCCATTAGTGTATTTTATCACAATCTAGTAGTTACATGTGGAAATTTGGTTCTAGGACATTTGATTTGAGCGCAATCCTCAAACTTAGGTCAAAAAAGCCATTTAAGCCTTTTCACAGTGAGATCTATGCGATATGGCCGAGAAATGTAATTTTGATGTTCACTCCCAAACCGCTGCGCAGAAGTCAACCAAACTTCACCCAATAGTGTATTGTATCACATTCTAGTAGTTACATTTGAAAATTTCGTTCTAGGACATTTGGTTTGAGCGCAATCCTCAAACTTAGGTCAAAAAAGCCATTTAAGCCTTTTCACAGTGAGATCTATGCGATATGGCCGAGAAATGTAATTTTGATGTTAACTCCCAAACCGCTGCGCAGAAGTCAACCAAACTTCACCCAATAGTGTATTGTATCACAATCTAGTAGTTACATTTGAAAATTTTGTTCTAGGAAATTTTGTTTGAGCGCAATCATCAAACTTAATTAAAAAAGTCATTTAAGCCTTTTCACAGTGAGATCTATGCGATATGGCCGAGAAATGTAATTTTGATGTTAACTCCCAAACCGCTGCGCAGAAGTCAACCAAACTTCACCCATTAGTGTATTGTATCACAATCTAGTAGTTACATGTGGAAATTTGGTTATAGGACATTTGATTTGAGCGCAATCCTCAAACTTAGGTCAAAAAAGCCATTTAAGCCTTTTCACAGTGAGATCTATGCGATATGGCCGAGAAATGTAATTTTGATGTTAACTCCCAAACCGCTGCGCAGAAGTCAACCAAACTTCACCCAATAGTGTATTGTATCACAATCTAGTAGTTACATTTGAAAATTTTGTTCTAGGAAATTTTGTTTGAGCGCAATCATCAAACTTAATTAAAAAAGTCATTTAAGCCTTTTCACAGTGAGATCTATGCGATATGGCCGAGAAATGTAATTTTGATGTTAACTCCCAAACCGCTGCGCAGAAGTCAACCAAACTTCACCCATTAGTGTATTTTATCACAATCTAGTAGTTACATGTGGACATTTGGTTCTAGGACATTTGATTTCAGCGCAATCCTCAAACTTAGGTCAAAAAAGCCATTTAAGCCTTTTCACAGTGAGATCTATGCGATATGGCCGAGAAATGTAATTTTGATGTTCACTCCCAAACCGCTGCGCAGAAGTCAACCAAACTTCACCCAATAGTGTATTGTATCACATTCTAGTAGTTACATTTGAAAATTTCGTTCTAGGACATTTGGTTTGAGCGCAATCCTCAAACTTAGGTCAAAAAAGCCATTTAAGCCTTTTCACAGTGAGATCTATGCGATATGGCCGAGAAATGTAATTTTGATGTTAACTCCCAAACCGCTGCGCAGAAGTCAACCAAACTTCACCCAATAGTGTATTGTATCACAATCTAGTAGTTACATTTGAAAATTTTGTTCTAGGACATTTTGTTTGAGCGCAATCCTCAAACTTAGGTCAAAAAAGCCATTTAAGCCTTTTCACAGTGAGATCTATGCGATATGGCCGAGAAATGTAATTTTGATGTTAACTCCCAAACCGCTGCGCAGAAGTCAACCAAACTTCACCCAATAGTGTATTGTATCACAATCTAGTAGTTACATTTGAAAATTTTGTTCCAGGAAATTTTGTTTGAGCGCAATCATCAAACTTAATTAAAAAAGTCATTTAAGCCTTTTCACAGTGAGATCTATGCGATATGGCCGAGAAATGTAATTTTGATGTTAACTCCCAAACCGCTGCGCAGAAGTCAACCAAACTTCACCCATTAGTGTATTGTATCATAATCTAGTAATTACATGTGGAAATTTGGTTCTAGGACATTTGATTTGAGCGCAATCCTCAAACTTAGGTCAAAAAAGCCATTTAAGCCTTTTCACAGTGAGATCTATGCGATATGGCCGAGAAATGTAATTTTGATGTTAACTCCCAAACCGCTGCGCAGAAGTCAACCAAACTTCACCCAATAGTGTATTGTATCACAATCTAGTAGTTACATTTAAAAATTTTGTTCTAGGACATTTTGTTTGAACGCAATCATCAAACTTAATTAAAAAAGTCATTTAAGCCTTTTCACAGTGAGATCTATGCGATATGGCCGAGAAATGTAATTTTGATGTTAACTCCCAAACCGCTGCGCAGAAGTCAACCAAACTTCACCCATTAGTGTATTGTATCACAATCTAGTAGTTACATGTGGAAATTTGGTTATAGGACATTTGATTTGAGCGCAATCCTCAAACTTAGGTCAAAAAAGCCATTTAAGCCTTTTCACAGTGAGATCTATGCGATATGGCCGAGAAATGTAATTTTGATGTTAACTCCCAAACCGCTGCGCAGAAGTCAACCAAACTTCACCCAATAGTGTATTGTATCACAATCTAGTAGTTACATTTGAAAATTTTGTTCTAGGAAATTTTGTTTGAGCGCAATCATCAAACTTAATTAAAAAAGTCATTTAAGCCTTTTCACAGTGAGATCTATGCGATATGGCCGAGAAATGTAATTTTGATGTTAACTCCCAAACCGCTGCGCAGAAGTCAACCAAACTTCACCCATTAGTGTATTTTATCACAATCTAGTAGTTACATTTGAAAATTTTGTTCTAGGACATTTTGTTTGAGCGCAATCCTCAAACTTAGGTCAAAAAAGCCATTTAAGCCTTTTCACAGTGAGATCTATGCGATATGGCCGAGAAATGTAATTTTGATGTTAACTCCCAAACCGCTGCGCAGAAGTCAACCAAACTTCACCCAATAGTGTATTGTATCACAATCTAGTAGTTACATTTGAAAATTTTGTTCTAGGAAATTTTGTTTGAGCGCAATCATCAAACTTAATTAAAAAAGTCATTTAAGCCTTTTCACAGTGAGATCTATGCGATATGGCCGAGAAATGTAATTTTGATGTTAACTCCCAAACCGCTGCGCAGAAGTCAACCAAACTTCACCCATTAGTGTATTTTATCACAATCTAGTAGTTACATGTGGAAATTTGGTTCTAGGACATTTGATTTGAGCGCAATCCTCAAACTTAGGTCAAAAAAGCCATTTAAGCCTTTTCACAGTGAGATCTATGCGATATGGCCGAGAAATGTAATTTTGATGTTCACTCCCAAACCGCTGCGCAGAAGTCAACCAAACTTCACCCAATAGTGTATTGTATCAGATTCTAGTAGTTACATTTGAAAATTTCGTTCTAGGACATTTGGTTTGAGCGCAATCCTCAAACTTAGGTCAAAAAAGCCATTTAAGCCTTTTCACAGTGAGATCTATGCGATATGGCCGAGAAATGTAATTTTGATGTTAACTCCCAAACCGCTGCGCAGAAGTCAACCAAACTTCACCCAATAGTGTATTGTATCACAATCTAGTAGTTACATTTGAAAATTTTGTTTTAGGAAATTTTGTTTGAGCGCAATCATCAAACTTAATTAAAAAAGTCATTTAAGCCTTTTCACAGTGAGATCTATGCGATATGGCCGAGAAATGTAATTTTGATGTTAACTCCCAAACCGCTGCGCAGAAGTCAACCAAACTTCACCCATTAGTGTATTTTATCACAATCTAGTAGTTACATTTGAAAATTTTGTTCTAGGACATTTTGTTTGAGCGCAATCCTCAAACTTAGGTCAAAAAAGCCATTTAAGCCTTTTCACAGTGAGATCTATGCGATATGGCCGAGAAATGTAATTTTGATGTTAACTCCCAAACCGCTGCGCAGAAGTCAACCAAACTTCACCCATTAGTGTATTGTATCACAATCTAGTAGTTACATGTGGAAATTTGGTTATAGGACATTTGATTTGAGCGCAATCCTCAAACTTAGGTCAAAAAAGCCATTTAAGCCTTTTCACAGTGAGATCTATGCGATATGGCCGAGAAATGTAATTTTGATGTTAACTCCCAAACCGCTGCGCAGAAGTCAACCAAACTTCACCCAATAGTGTATTGTATCACAATCTAGTAGTTACATTTGAAAATTTTGTTCTAGGAAATTTTGTTTGAGCGCAATCATCAAACTTAATTAAAAAAGTCATTTAAGCCTTTTCACAGTGAGATCTATGCGATATGGCCGAGAAATGTAATTTTGATGTTCACTCCCAAACCGCTGCGCAGAAGTCAACCAAACTTCACCCAATAGTGTATTTTATCACATTCTAGTAGTTACATTTGAAAATTTCGTTCTAGGACATTTGGTTTGAGCGCAATCCTCAAACTTAGGTCAAAAAAGCCATTTAAGCCTTTTCACAGTGAGATCTATGCGATATGGCCGAGAAATGTAATTTTGATGTTAACTCCCAAACCGCTGCGCAGAAGTCAACCAAACTTCACCCAATAGTGTATTGTATCACAATCTAGTAGTTACATTTGAAAATTTTGTTCTAGGAAATTTTGTTTGAGCGCAATCATCAAACTTAATTAAAAAAGTCATTTAAGCCTTTTCACAGTGAGATCTATGCGATATGGCCGAGAAATGTAATTTTGATGTTAACTCCCAAACCGCTGCGCAGAAGTCAACCAAACTTCACCCATTAGTGTATTTTATCACAATCTAGTAGTTACATGTGGAAATTTGGTTCTAGGACATTTGATTTGAGCGCAATCCTCAAACTTAGGTCAAAAAAGCCATTTAAGCCTTTTCACAGTGAGATCTATGCGATATGGCCGAGAAATGTAATTTTGATGTTCACTCCCAAACCGCTGCGCAGAAGTCAACCAAACTTCACCCAATAGTGTATTGTATCACATTCTAGTAGTTACATTTGAAAATTTCGTTCTAGGACATTTGGTTTGAGCGCAATCCTCAAACTTAGGTCAAAAAAGCCATTTAAGCCTTTTCACAGTGAGATCTATGCGATATGGCCGAGAAATGTAATTTTGATGTTAACTCCCAAACCGCTGCGCAGAAGTCAACCAAACTTCACCCAATAGTGTATTGTATCACAATCTAGTAGTTACATTTGAAAATTTTGTTCTAGGAAATTTTGTTTGAGCGCAATCATCAAACTTAATTAAAAAAGTCATTTAAGCCTTTTCACAGTGAGATCTATGCGATATGGCCGAGAAATGTAATTTTGATGTTAACTCCCAAACCGCTGCGCAGAAGTCAACCAAACTTCACCCATTAGTGTATTTTATCACAATCTAGTAGTTACATGTGGAAATTTGGTTCTAGGACATTTGATTTGAGCGCAATCCTCAAACTTAGGTCAAAAAAGCCATTTAAGCCTTTTCACAGTGAGATCTATGCGATATGGCCGAGAAATGTAATTTTGATGTTAACTCCCAAACCGCTGCGCAGAAGTCAACCAAACTTCACCCAATAGTGTATTGTATCACATTCTAGTAGTTACATTTGAAAATTTCGTTCTAGGACATTTGGTTTGAGCGCAATCCTCAAACTTAGGTCAAAAAAGCCATTTAAGCCTTTTCACAGTGAGATCTATGCGATATGGCCGAGAAATGTAATTTTGATGTTAACTCCCAAACCGCTGCGCAGAAGTCAACCAAACTTCACCCAATAGTGTATTGTATCACAATCTAGTAGTTACATTTGAAAATTTTGTTCTAGGACATTTTGTTTGAACGCAATCATCAAACTTAATTAAAAAAGTCATTTAAGCCTTTTCACAGTGAGATCTATGCGATATGGCCGAGAAATGTAAATTTGATGTTAACTCCCAAACCGCTGCGCAGAAGTCAACCAAACTTCACCCAATAGTGTATTGTATCACAATCTAGTAGTTACATTTGAAAATTTTGTTCTAGGACATTTTGTTTGAGCGCAATCCTCAAACTTAGGTCAAAAAAGCCATTTAAGCCTTTTCACAGTGAGATCTATGCGATATGGCCGAGAAATGTAATTTTGATGTTAACTCCCAAACCGCTGCGCAGAAGTCAACCAAACTTCACCCAATAGTGTATTGTATCACAATCTAGTAGTTACATTTGAAAATTTTGTTCTAGGACATTTTGTTTGAACGCAATCATCAAACTTAATTAAAAAAGTCATTTAAGCCTTTTCACAGTGAGATCTATGCGATATGGCCGAGAAATGTAATTTTGATGTTAACTCCCAAACCGCTGCGCAGAAGTCAACCAAACTTCACCCAATAGTGTATTGTATCACAATCTAGTAGTTACATTTGAAAATTTTGTTCTAGGACATTTTGTTTGAGCGCAATCCTCAAACTTAGGTCAAAAAAGCCATTTAAGCCTTTTCACAGTGAGATCTATGCGATATGGCCGAGAAATGTAATTTTGATGTTAACTCCCAAACCGCTGCGCAGAAGTCAACCAAACTTCACCCAATAGTGTATTGTATCACAATCTAGTAGTTACATTTGAAAATTTTGTTCTAGGAAATTTTGTTTGAGCGCAATCATCAAACTTAATTAAAAAAGTCATTTAAGCCTTTTCACAGTGAGATCTATGCGATATGGCCGAGAAATGTAATTTTGATGTTAACTCCCAAACCGCTGCGCAGAAGTCAACCAAACTTCACCCATTAGTGTATTGTATCATAATCTAGTAATTACATGTGGAAATTTGGTTCTAGGACATTTGATTTGAGCGCAATCCTCAAACTTAGGTCAAAAAAGCCATTTAAGCCTTTTCACAGTGAGATCTATGCGATATGGCCGAGAAATGTAATTTTGATGTTAACTCCCAAACCGCTGCGCAGAAGTCAACCAAACTTCACCCAATAGTGTATTGTATCACAATCTAGTAGTTACATTTAAAAATTTTGTTCTAGGACATTTTGTTTGAACGCAATCATCAAACTTAATTAAAAAAGTCATTTAAGCCTTTTCACAGTGAGATCTATGCGATATGGCCGAGAAATGTAATTTTGATGTTAACTCCCAAACCGCTGCGCAGAAGTCAACCAAACTTCACCCATTAGTGTATTGTATCACAATCTAGTAGTTACATGTGGAAATTTGGTTATAGGACATTTGATTTGAGCGCAATCCTCAAACTTAGGTCAAAAAAGCCATTTAAGCCTTTTCACAGTGAGATCTATGCGATATGGCCGAGAAATGTAATTTTGATGTTAACTCCCAAACCGCTGCGCAGAAGTCAACCAAACTTCACCCAATAGTGTATTGTATCACAATCTAGTAGTTACATTTGAAAATTTTGTTCTAGGAAATTTTGTTTGAGCGCAATCATCAAACTTAATTAAAAAAGTCATTTAAGCCTTTTCACAGTGAGATCTATGCGATATGGCCGAGAAATGTAATTTTGATGTTAACTCCCAAACCGCTGCGCAGAAGTCAACCAAACTTCACCCATTAGTGTATTTTATCACAATCTAGTAGTTACATGTGGAAATTTGGTTCTAGGACATTTGATTTGAGCGCAATCCTCAAACTTAGGTAAAAAAAGCCATTTAAGCCTTTTCACAGTGAGATCTATGCGATATGGCCGAGAAATGTAATTTTGATGTTCACTCCCAAACCGCTGCGCAGAAGTCAACCAAACTTCACCCAATAGTGTATTGTATCACATTCTAGTAGTTACATTTGAAAATTTCGTTCTAGGACATTTGGTTTGAGCGCAATCCTCAAACTTAGGTCAAAAAAGCCATTTAAGCCTTTTCACAGTGAGATCTATGCGATATGGCCGAGAAATGTAATTTTGATGTTAACTCCCAAACCGCTGCGCAGAAGTCAACCAAACTTCACCCAATAGTGTATTGTATCACAATCTAGTAGTTACATTTGAAAATTTTGTTCTAGGACATTTTGTTTGAGCGCAATCCTCAAACTTAGGTCAAAAAAGCCATTTAAGCCTTTTCACAGTGAGATCTATGCGATATGGCCGAGAAATGTAATTTTGATGTTAACTCCCAAACCGCTGCGCAGAAGTCAACCAAACTTCACCCAATAGTGTATTGTATCACAATCTAGTAGTTACATTTGAAAATTTTGTTCCAGGAAATTTTGTTTGAGCGCAATCATCAAACTTAATTAAAAAAGTCATTTAAGCCTTTTCACAGTGAGATCTATGCGATATGGCCGAGAAATGTAATTTTGATGTTAACTCCCAAACCGCTGCGCAGAAGTCAACCAAACTTCACCCATTAGTGTATTGTATCATAATCTAGTAATTACATGTGGAAATTTGGTTCTAGGACATTTGATTTGAGCGCAATCCTCAAACTTAGGTCAAAAAAGCCATTTAAGCCTTTTCACAGTGAGATCTATGCGATATGGCCGAGAAATGTAATTTTGATGTTAACTCCCAAACCGCTGCGCAGAAGTCAACCAAACTTCACCCAATAGTGTATTGTATCACAATCTAGTAGTTACATTTAAAAATTTTGTTCTAGGACATTTTGTTTGAACGCAATCATCAAACTTAATTAAAAAAGTCATTTAAGCCTTTTCACAGTGAGATCTATGCGATATGGCCGAGAAATGTAATTTTGATGTTAACTCCCAAACCGCTGCGCAGAAGTCAACCAAACTTCACCCATTAGTGTATTGTATCACAATCTAGTAGTTACATGTGGAAATTTGGTTATAGGACATTTGATTTGAGCGCAATCCTCAAACTTAGGTCAAAAAAGCCATTTAAGCCT
This sequence comes from Corythoichthys intestinalis, assembly GCF_030265065.1. Lineage (NCBI taxonomy): Eukaryota > Metazoa > Chordata > Actinopteri > Syngnathiformes > Syngnathidae > Corythoichthys > Corythoichthys intestinalis. The sequence goes on along the minus strand of NC_080399.1, from coordinate 62,626,944 downwards.
TTTCACAGTGAGATCTATGCGATATGGCCGAGAAATGTAATTTTGATGTTAACTCCCAAACCGCTGCGCAGAAGTCAACCAAACTTCACCCAATAGTGTATTGTATCACAATCTAGTAGTTACATTTGAAAATTTTGTTCTAGGAAATTTTGTTTGAGCGCAATCATCAAACTTAATTAAAAAAGTCATTTAAGCCTTTTCACAGTGAGATCTATGCGATATGGCCGAGAAATGTAATTTTGATGTTAACTCCCAAACCGCTGCGCAGAAGTCAACCAAACTTCACCCATTAGTGTATTTTATCACAATCTAGTAGTTACATGTGGAAATTTGGTTCTAGGACATTTGATTTCAGCGCAATCCTCAAACTTAGGTCAAAAAAGCCATTTAAGCCTTTTCACAGTGAGATCTATGCGATATGGCCGAGAAATGTAATTTTGATGTTCACTCCCAAACCGCTGCGCAGAAGTCAACCAAACTTCACCCAATAGTGTATTGTATCACATTCTAGTAGTTACATTTGAAAATTTCGTTCTAGGACATTTGGTTTGAGCGCAATCCTCAAACTTAGGTCAAAAAAGCCATTTAAGCCTTTTCACAGTGAGATCTATGCGATATGGCCGAGAAATGTAATTTTGATGTTAACTCCCAAACCGCTGCGCAGAAGTCAACCAAACTTCACCCAATAGTGTATTGTATCACAATCTAGTAGTTACATTTGAAAATTTTGTTCTAGGACATTTTGTTTGAGCGCAATCCTCAAACTTAGGTCAAAAAAGCCATTTAAGCCTTTTCACAGTGAGATCTATGCGATATGGCCGAGAAATGTAATTTTGATGTTAACTCCCAAACCGCTGCGCAGAAGTCAACCAAACTTCACCCAATAGTGTATTGTATCACAATCTAGTAGTTACATTTGAAAATTTTGTTCCAGGAAATTTTGTTTGAGCGCAATCATCAAACTTAATTAAAAAAGTCATTTAAGCCTTTTCACAGTGAGATCTATGCGATATGGCCGAGAAATGTAATTTTGATGTTAACTCCCAAACCGCAGCGCAGAAGTCAACCAAACTTCACCCATTAGTGTATTGTATCATAATCTAGTAATTACATGTGGAAATTTGGTTCTAGGACATTTGATTTGAGCGCAATCCTCAAACTTAGGTCAAAAAAGCCATTTAAGCCTTTTCACAGTGAGATCTATGCGATATGGCCGAGAAATGTAATTTTGATGTTAACTCCCAAACCGCTGCGCAGAAGTCAACCAAACTTCACCCAATAGTGTATTGTATCACAATCTAGTAGTTACATTTAAAAATTTTGTTCTAGGACATTTTGTTTGAACGCAATCATCAAACTTAATTAAAAAAGTCATTTAAGCCTTTTCACAGTGAGATCTATGCGATATGGCCGAGAAATGTAATTTTGATGTTAACTCCCAAACCGCTGCGCAGAAGTCAACCAAACTTCACCCATTAGTGTATTGTATCACGATCTAGTAGTTACATGTGGAAATTTGGTTATAGGACATTTGATTTGAGCGCAATCCTCAAACTTAGGTCAAAAAAGCCATTTAAGCCTTTTCACAGTGAGATCTATGCGATATGGCCGAGAAATGTAATTTTGATGTTAACTCCCAAACCGCTGCGCAGAAGTCAACCAAACTTCACCCAATAGTGTATTGTATCACAATCTAGTAGTTACATTTGAAAATTTTGTTCTAGGAAATTTTGTTTGAGCGCAATCATCAAACTTAATTAAAAAAGTCATTTAAGCCTTTTCACAGTGAGATCTATGCGATATGGCCGAGAAATGTAATTTTGATGTTAACTCCCAAACCGCTGCGCAGAAGTCAACCAAACTTCACCCATTAGTGTATTTTATCACAATCTAGTAGTTACATTTGAAAATTTTGTTCTAGGACATTTTGTTTGAGCGCAATCCTCAAACTTAGGTCAAAAAAGCCATTTAAGCCTTTTCACAGTGAGATCTATGCGATATGGCCGAGAAATGTAATTTTGATGTTAACTCCCAAACCGCTGCGCAGAAGTCAACCAAACTTCACCCAATAGTGTATTGTATCACAATCTAGTAGTTACATTTGAAAATTTTGTTCTAGGAAATTTTGTTTGAGCGCAATCATCAAACTTAATTAAAAAAGTCATTTAAGCCTTTTCACAGTGAGATCTATGCGATATGGCCGAGAAATGTAATTTTGATGTTAACTCCCAAACCGCTGCGCAGAAGTCAACCAAACTTCACCCATTAGTGTATTTTATCACAATCTAGTAGTTACATGTGGAAATTTGGTTCTAGGACATTTGATTTGAGCGCAATCCTCAAACTTAGGTCAAAAAAGCCATTTAAGCCTTTTCACAGTGAGATCTATGCGATATGGCCGAGAAATGTAATTTTGATGTTCACTCCCAAACCGCTGCGCAGAAGTCAACCAAACTTCACCCAATAGTGTATTGTATCACATTCTAGTAGTTACATTTGAAAATTTCGTTCTAGGACATTTGGTTTGAGCGCAATCCTCAAACTTAGGTCAAAAAAGCCATTTAAGCCTTTTCACAGTGAGATCTATGCGATATGGCCGAGAAATGTAATTTTGATGTTAACTCCCAAACCGCTGCGCAGAAGTCAACCAAACTTCACCCAATAGTGTATTGTATCACAATCTAGTAGTTACATTTGAAAATTTTGTTTTAGGAAATTTTGTTTGAGCGCAATCATCAAACTTAATTAAAAAAGTCATTTAAGCCTTTTCACAGTGAGATCTATGCGATATGGCCGAGAAATGTAATTTTGATGTTAACTCCCAAACCGCTGCGCAGAAGTCAACCAAACTTCACCCATTAGTGTATTTTATCACAATCTAGTAGTTACATTTGAAAATTTTGTTCTAGGACATTTTGTTTGAGCGCAATCCTCAAACTTAGGTCAAAAAAGCCATTTAAGCCTTTTCACAGTGAGATCTATGCGATATGGCCGAGAAATGTAATTTTGATGTTAACTCCCAAACCGCTGCGCAGAAGTCAACCAAACTTCACCCATTAGTGTATTGTATCACAATCTAGTAGTTACATGTGGAAATTTGGTTATAGGACATTTGATTTGAGCGCAATCCTCAAACTTAGGTCAAAAAAGCCATTTAAGCCTTTTCACAGTGAGATCTATGCGATATGGCCGAGAAATGTAATTTTGATGTTAACTCCCAAACCGCTGCGCAGAAGTCAACCAAACTTCACCCAATAGTGTATTGTATCACAATCTAGTAGTTACATTTGAAAATTTTGTTCTAGGAAATTTTGTTTGAGCGCAATCATCAAACTTAATTAAAAAAGTCATTTAAGCCTTTTCACAGTGAGATCTATGCGATATGGCCGAGAAATGTAATTTTGATGTTCACTCCCAAACCGCTGCGCAGAAGTCAACCAAACTTCACCCAATAGTGTATTTTATCACATTCTAGTAGTTACATTTGAAAATTTCGTTCTAGGACATTTGGTTTGAGCGCAATCCTCAAACTTAGGTCAAAAAAGCCATTTAAGCCTTTTCACAGTGAGATCTATGCGATATGGCCGAGAAATGTAATTTTGATGTTAACTCCCAAACCGCTGCGCAGAAGTCAACCAAACTTCACCCATTAGTGTATTGTATCACAATCTAGTAGTTACATGTGGAAATTTGGTTATAGGACATTTGATTTGAGCGCAATCCTCAAACTTAGGTCAAAAAAGCCATTTAAGCCTTTTCACAGTGAGATCTATGCGATATGGCCGAGAAATGTAATTTTGATGTTAACTCCCAAACCGCTGCGCAGAAGTCAACCAAACTTCACCCAATAGTGTATTGTATCACAATCTAGTAGTTACATTTGAAAATTTTGTTCTAGGAAATTTTGTTTGAGCGCAATCATCAAACTTAATTAAAAAAGTCATTTAAGCCTTTTCACAGTGAGATCTATGCGATATGGCCGAGAAATGTAATTTTGATGTTAACTCCCAAACCGCTGCGCAGAAGTCAACCAAACTTCACCCATTAGTGTATTTTATCACAATCTAGTAGTTACATTTGAAAATTTTGTTCTAGGACATTTTGTTTGAGCGCAATCCTCAAACTTAGGTCAAAAAAGCCATTTAAGCCTTTTCACAGTGAGATCTATGCGATATGGCCGAGAAATGTAATTTTGATGTTAACTCCCAAACCGCTGCGCAGAAGTCAACCAAACTTCACCCAATAGTGTATTGTATCACAATCTAGTAGTTACATTTGAAAATTTTGTTCTAGGAAATTTTGTTTGAGCGCAATCATCAAACTTAATTAAAAAAGTCATTTAAGCCTTTTCACAGTGAGATCTATGCGATATGGCCGAGAAATGTAATTTTGATGTTAACTCCCAAACCGCTGCGCAGAAGTCAACCAAACTTCACCCATTAGTGTATTTTATCACAATCTAGTAGTTACATGTGGAAATTTGGTTCTAGGACATTTGATTTGAGCGCAATCCTCAAACTTAGGTCAAAAAAGCCATTTAAGCCTTTTCACAGTGAGATCTATGCGATATGGCCGAGAAATGTAATTTTGATGTTCACTCCCAAACCGCTGCGCAGAAGTCAACCAAACTTCACCCAATAGTGTATTGTATCACAATCTAGTAGTTACATTTGAAAATTTTGTTCTAGGAAATTTTGTTTGAGCGCAATCATCAAACTTAATTAAAAAAGTCATTTAAGCCTTTTCACAGTGAGATCTATGCGATATGGCCGAGAAATGTAATTTTGATGTTAACTCCCAAACCGCTGCGCAGAAGTCAACCAAACTTCACCCATTAGTGTATTGTATCATAATCTAGTAATTACATGTGGAAAATTGGTTCTAGGACATTTGATTTGAGCGCAATCCTCAAACTTAGGTCAAAAAAGCCATTTAAGCCTTTTCACAGTGAGATCTATGCGATATGGCCGAGAAATGTAATTTTGATGTTAACTCCCAAACCGCTGCGCAGAAGTCAACCAAACTTCACCCAATAGTGTATTGTATCACAATCTAGTAGTTACATTTGAAAATTTTGTTCTAGGACATTTTGTTTGAGCGCAATCATCAAACTTAATTAAAAAAGTCATTTAAGCCTTTTCACAGTGAGATCTATGCGATATGGCCGAGAAATGTAATTTTGATGTTAACTCCCAAACCGCTGCGCAGAAGTCAACCAAACTTCACCCATTAGTGTATTTTATCACAATCTAGTAGTTACATGTGGAAATTTGGTTCTAGGACATTTGATTTGAGCGCAATCCTCAAACTTAGGTCAAAAAAGCCATTTAAGCCTTTTCACAGTGAGATCTATGCGATATGGCCGAGAAATGTAATTTTGATGTTAACTCCCAAACCGCTGCGCAGAAGTCAACCAAACTTCACCCAATAGTGTATTGTATCACATTCTAGTAGTTACATTTTAAAATTTCGTTCTAGGACATTTGGTTTGAGCGCAATCCTCAAACTTAGGTCAAAAAAGCCATTTAAGCCTTTTCACAGTGAGATCTATGCGATATGGCCGAGAAATGTAATTTTGATGTTAACTCCCAAACCGCTGCGCAGAAGTCAACCAAACTTCACCCAATAGTGTATTGTATCACAATCTAGTAGTTACATTTGAAAATTTTGTTCTAGGACATTTTGTTTGAACGCAATCATCAAACTTAATTAAAAAAGTCATTTAAGCCTTTTCACAGTGAGATCTATGCGATATGGCCGAGAAATGTAAATTTGATGTTAACTCCCAAACCGCTGCGCAGAAGTCAACCAAACTTCACCCAATAGTGTATTGTATCACAATCTAGTAGTTACATTTGAAAATTTTGTTCTAGGACATTTTGTTTGAGCGCAATCCTCAAACTTAGGTCAAAAAAGCCATTTAAGCCTTTTCACAGTGAGATCTATGCGATATGGCCGAGAAATGTAATTTTGATGTTAACTCCCAAACCGCTGCGCAGAAGTCAACCAAACTTCACCCAATAGTGTATTGTATCACAATCTAGTAGTTACATTTGAAAATTTTGTTCTAGGACATTTTGTTTGAACGCAATCATCAAACTTAATTAAAAAAGTCATTTAAGCCTTTTCACAGTGAGATCTATGCGATATGGCCGAGAAATGTAATTTTGATGTTAACTCCCAAACCGCTGCGCAGAAGTCAACCAAACTTCACCCAATAGTGTATTGTATCACAATCTAGTAGTTACATTTGAAAATTTTGTTCTAGGACATTTTGTTTGAGCGCAATCCTCAAACTTAGGTCAAAAAAGCCATTTAAGCCTTTTCACAGTGAGATCTATGCGATATGGCCGAGAAATGTAATTTTGATGTTAACTCCCAAACCGCTGCGCAGAAGTCAACCAAACTTCACCCAATAGTGTATTGTATCACAATCTAGTAGTTACATTTGAAAATTTTGTTCTAGGAAATTTTGTTTGAGCGCAATCATCAAACTTAATTAAAAAAGTCATTTAAGCCTTTTCACAGTGAGATCTATGCGATATGGCCGAGAAATGTAATTTTGATGTTAACTCCCAAACCGCTGCGCAGAAGTCAACCAAACTTCACCCATTAGTGTATTGTATCATAATCTAGTAATTACATGTGGAAATTTGGTTCTAGGACATTTGATTTGAGCGCAATCCTCAAACTTAGGTCAAAAAAGCCATTTAAGCCTTTTCACAGTGAGATCTATGCGATATGGCCGAGAAATGTAATTTTGATGTTAACTCCCAAACCGCTGCGCAGAAGTCAACCAAACTTCACCCAATAGTGTATTGTATCACAATCTAGTAGTTACATTTAAAAATTTTGTTCTAGGACATTTTGTTTGAACGCAATCATCAAACTTAATTAAAAAAGTCATTTAAGCCTTTTCACAGTGAGATCTATGCGATATGGCCGAGAAATGTAATTTTGATGTTAACTCCCAAACCGCTGCGCAGAAGTCAACCAAACTTCACCCATTAGTGTATTGTATCACAATCTAGTAGTTACATGTGGAAATTTGGTTATAGGACATTTGATTTGAGCGCAATCCTCAAACTTAGGTCAAAAAAGCCATTTAAGCCTTTTCACAGTGAGATCTATGCGATATGGCCGAGAAATGTAATTTTGATGTTAACTCCCAAACCGCTGCGCAGAAGTCAACCAAACTTCACCCAATAGTGTATTGTATCACAATCTAGTAGTTACATTTGAAAATTTTGTTCTAGGAAATTTTGTTTGAGCGCAATCATCAAACTTAATTAAAAAAGTCATTTAAGCCTTTTCACAGTGAGATCTATGCGATATGGCCGAGAAATGTAATTTTGATGTTAACTCCCAAACCGCTGCGCAGAAGTCAACCAAACTTCACCCATTAGTGTATTTTATCACAATCTAGTAGTTACATGTGGAAATTTGGTTCTAGGACATTTGATTTGAGCGCAATCCTCAAACTTAGGTCAAAAAAGCCATTTAAGCCTTTTCACAGTGAGATCTATGCAATATGGCCGAGAAATGTAATTTTGATTTTCACTCCCAAACCGCTGCGCAGAAGTCAACCAAACTTCACCCAATAGTGTATTGTATCACATTCTAGTAGTTACATTTGAAAATTTCGTTCTAGGACATTTGGTTTGAGCGCAATCCTCAAACTTAGGTCAAAAAAGCCATTTAAGCCTTTTCACAGTGAGATCTATGCGATATGGCCGAGAAATGTAATTTTGATGTTAACTCCCAAACCGCTGCGCAGAAGTCAACCAAACTTCACCCAATAGTGTATTGTATCACAATCTAGTAGTTACATTTGAAAATTTTGTTCTAGGACATTTTGTTTGAGCGCAATCCTCAAACTTAGGTCAAAAAAGCCATTTAAGCCTTTTCACAGTGAGATCTATGCGATATGGCCGAGAAATGTAATTTTGATGTTAACTCCCAAACCGCTGCGCAGAAGTCAACCAAACTTCACCCAATAGTGTATTGTATCACAATCTAGTAGTTACATTTGAAAATTTTGTTCCAGGAAATTTTGTTTGAGCGCAATCATCAAACTTAATTAAAAAAGTCATTTAAGCCTTTTCACAGTGAGATCTATGCGATATGGCCGAGAAATGTAATTTTGATGTTAACTCCCAAACCGCTGCGCAGAAGTCAACCAAACTTCACCCATTAGTGTATTGTATCATAATCTAGTAATTACATGTGGAAATTTGGTTCTAGGACATTTGATTTGAGCGCAATCCTCAAACTTAGGTCAAAAAAGCCATTTAAGCCTTTTCACAGTGAGATCTATGCGATATGGCCGAGAAATGTAATTTTGATGTTAACTCCCAAACCGCTGCGCAGAAGTCAACCAAACTTCACCCAATAGTGTATTGTATCACAATCTAGTAGTTACATTTAAAAATTTTGTTCTAGGACATTTTGTTTGAACGCAATCATCAAACTTAATTAAAAAAGTCATTTAAGCCTTTTCACAGTGAGATCTATGCGATATGGCCGAGAAATGTAATTTTGATGTTAACTCCCAAACCGCTGCGCAGAAGTCAACCAAACTTCACCCATTAGTGTATTGTATCACAATCTAGTAGTTACATGTGGAAATTTGGTTATAGGACATTTGATTTGAGCGCAATCCTCAAACTTAGGTCAAAAAAGCCATTTAAGCCTTTTCACAGTGAGATCTATGCGATATGGCCGAGAAATGTAATTTTGATGTTAACTCCCAAACCGCTGCGCAGAAGTCAACCAAACTTCACCCAATAGTGTATTGTATCACAATCTAGTAGTTACATTTGAAAATTTTGTTCTAGGAAATTTTGTTTGAGCGCAATCATCAAACTTAATTAAAAAAGTCATTTAAGCCTTTTCACAGTGAGATCTATGCGATATGGCCGAGAAATGTAATTTTGATGTTAACTCCCAAACCGCTGCGCAGAAGTCAACCAAACTTCACCCATTAGTGTATTTTATCACAATCTAGTAGTTACATTTGAAAATTTTGTTCTAGGACATTTTGTTTGAGCGCAATCCTCAAACTTAGGTCAAAAAAGCCATTTAAGCCTTTTCACAGTGAGATCTATGCGATATGGCCGAGAAATGTAATTTTGATGTTAACTCCCAAACCGCTGCGCAGAAGTCAACCAAACTTCACCCAATAGTGTATTGTATCACAATCTAGTAGTTACATTTGAAAATTTTGTTCTAGGAAATTTTGTTTGAGCGCAATCATCAAACTTAATTAAAAAAGTCATTTAAGCCTTTTCACAGTGAGATCTATGCGATATGGCCGAGAAATGTAATTTTGATGTTAACTCCCAAACCGCTGCGCAGAAGTCAACCAAACTTCACCCATTAGTGTATTTTATCACAATCTAGTAGTTACATGTGGAAATTTGGTTCTAGGACATTTGATTTGAGCGCAATCCTCAAACTTATGTCAAAAAAGCCATTTAAGCCTTTTCACAGTGAGATCTATGCGATATGGCCGAGAAATGTAATTTTGATGTTCACTCCCAAACCGCTGCGCAGAAGTCAACCAAACTTCACCCAATAGTGTATTGTATCAGATTCTAGTAGTTACATTTGAAAATTTCGTTCTAGGACATTTGGTTTGAGCGCAATCCTCAAATTTAGGTCAAAAAAGCCATTTAAGCCTTTTCACAGTGAGATCTATGCGATATGGCCGAGAAATGTAATTTTGATGTTAACTCCCAAACCGCTGCGCAGAAGTCAACCAAACTTCACCCAATAGTGTATTGTATCACAATCTAGTAGTTACATTTGAAAATTTTGTTTTAGGAAATTTTGTTTGAGCGCAATCATCAAACTTAATTAAAAAAGTCATTTAAGCCTTTTCACAGTGAGATCTATGCGATATGGCCGAGAAATGTAATTTTGATGTTAACTCCCAAACCGCTGCGCAGAAGTCAACCAAACTTCACCCATTAGTGTATTTTATCACAATCTAGTAGTTACATTTGAAAATTTTGTTCTAGGACATTTTGTTTGAGCGCAATCCTCAAACTTAGGTCAAAAAAGCCATTTAAGCCTTTTCACAGTGAGATCTATGCGATATGGCCGAGAAATGTAATTTTGATGTTAACTCCCAAACCGCTGCGCAGAAGTCAACCAAACTTCACCCATTAGTGTATTGTATCACAATCTAGTAGTTACATGTGGAAATTTGGTTATAGGACATTTGATTTGAGCGCAATCCTCAAACTTAGGTCAAAAAAGCCATTTAAGCCTTTTCACAGTGAGATCTATGCGATATGGCCGAGAAATGTAATTTTGATGTTAACTCCCAAACCGCTGCGCAGAAGTCAACCAAACTTCACCCAATAGTGTATTGTATCACAATCTAGTAGTTACATTTGAAAATTTTGTTCTAGGAAATTTTGTTTGAGCGCAATCATCAAACTTAATTAAAAAAGTCATTTAAGCCTTTTCACAGTGAGATCTATGCGATATGGCCGAGAAATGTAATTTTGATGTTCACTCCCAAACCGCTGCGCAGAAGTCAACCAAACTTCACCCAATAGTGTATTTTATCACATTCTAGTAGTTACATTTGAAAATTTCGTTCTAGGACATTTGGTTTGAGCGCAATCCTCAAACTTAGGTCAAAAAAGCCATTTAAGCCTTTTCACAGTGAGATCTATGCGATATGGCCGAGAAATGTAATTTTGATGTTAACTCCCAAACCGCTGCGCAGAAGTCAACCAAACTTCACCCATTAGTGTATTGTATCACAATCTAGTAGTTACATGTGGAAATTTGGTTATAGGACATTTGATTTGAGCGCAATCCTCAAACTTAGGTCAAAAAAGCCATTTAAGCCTTTTCACAGTGAGATCTATGCGATATGGCCGAGAAATGTAATTTTGATGTTAACTCCCAAACCGCTGCGCAGAAGTCAACCAAACTTCACCCAATAGTGTATTGTATCACAATCTAGTAGTTACATTTGAAAATTTTGTTCTAGGAAATTTTGTTTGAGCGCAATCATCAAACTTAATTAAAAAAGTCATTTAAGCCTTTTCACAGTGAGATCTATGCGATATGGCCGAGAAATGTAATTTTGATGTTAACTCCCAAACCGCTGCGCAGAAGTCAACCAAACTTCACCCATTAGTGTATTTTATCACAATCTAGTAGTTACATTTGAAAATTTTGTTCTAGGACATTTTGTTTGAGCGCAATCCTCAAACTTAGGTCAAAAAAGCCATTTAAGCCTTTTCACAGTGAGATCTATGCGATATGGCCGAGAAATGTAATTTTGATGTTAACTCCCAAACCGCTGCGCAGAAGTCAACCAAACTTCACCCAATAGTGTATTGTATCACAATCTAGTAGTTACATTTGAAAATTTTGTTCTAGGAAATTTTGTTTGAGCGCAATCATCAAACTTAATTAAAAAAGTCATTTAAGCCTTTTCACAGTGAGATCTATGCGATATGGCCGAGAAATGTAATTTTGATGTTAACTCCCAAACCGCTGCGCAGAAGTCAACCAAACTTCACCCATTAGTGTATTTTATCACAATCTAGTAGTTACATGTGGAAATTTGGTTCTAGGACATTTGATTTGAGCGCAATCCTCAAACTTAGGTCAAAAAAGCCATTTAAGCCTTTTCACAGTGAGATCTATGCGATATGGCCGAGAAATGTAATTTTGATGTTCACTCCCAAACCGCTGCGCAGAAGTCAACCAAACTTCACCCAATAGTGTATTGTATCAGATTCTAGTAGTTACATTTGAAAATTTCGTTCTAGGACATTTGGTTTGAGCGCAATCCTCAAACTTAGGTCAAAAAAGCCATTTAAGCCTTTTCACAGTGAGATCTATGCGATATGGCCGAGAAATGTAATTTTGATGTTAACTCCCAAACCGCTGCGCAGAAGTCAACCAAACTTCACCCAATAGTGTATTGTATCACAATCTAGTAGTTACATTTGAAAATTTTGTTTTAGGAAATTTTGTTTGAGCGCAATCATCAAACTTAATTAAAAAAGTCATTTAAGCCTTTTCACAGTGAGATCTATGCGATATGGCCGAGAAATGTAATTTTGATGTTAACTCCCAAACCGCTGCGCAGAAGTCAACCAAACTTCACCCATTAGTGTATTTTATCACAATCTAGTAGTTACATTTGAAAATTTTGTTCTAGGACATTTTGTTTGAGCGCAATCCTCAAACTTAGGTCAAAAAAGCCATTTAAGCCTTTTCACAGTGAGATCTATGCGATATGGCCGAGAAATGTAATTTTGATGTTAACTCCCAAACCGCTGCGCAGAAGTCAACCAAACTTCACCCATTAGTGTATTGTATCACAATCTAGTAGTTACATGTGGAAATTTGGTTATAGGACATTTGATTTGAGCGCAATCCTCAAACTTAGGTCAAAAAAGCCATTTAAGCCTTTTCACAGTGAGATCTATGCGATATGGCCGAGAAATGTAATTTTGATGTTAACTCCCAAACCGCTGCGCAGAAGTCAACCAAACTTCACCCAATAGTGTATTGTATCACAATCTAGTAGTTACATTTGAAAATTTTGTTCTAGGAAATTTTGTTTGAGCGCAATCATCAAACTTAATTAAAAAAGTCATTTAAGCCTTTTCACAGTGAGATCTATGCGATATGGCCGAGAAATGTAATTTTGATCTTAACTCCCAAACCGCTGCGCAGAAGTCAACCAAACTTCACCCAATAGTGTATTGTATCACATTCTAGTAGTTACATTTTAAAATTTCGTTCTAGGACATTTGGTTTGAGCGCAATCCTCAAACTTAGGTCAAAAAAGCCATTTAAGCCTTTTCACAGTGAGATCTATGCGATATGGCCGAGAAATGTAATTTTGATGTTAACTCCCAAACCGCTGCGCAGAAGTCAACCAAACTTCACCCAATAGTGTATTGTATCACAATCTAGTAGTTACATTTGAAAATTTTGTTCTAGGACATTTTGTTTGAACGCAATCATCAAACTTAATTAAAAAAGTCATTTAAGCCTTTTCACAGTGAGATCTATGCGATATGGCCGAGAAATGTAAATTTGATGTTAACTCCCAAACCGCTGCGCAGAAGTCAACCAAACTTCACCCAATAGTGTATTGTATCACAATCTAGTAGTTACATTTGAAAATTTTGTTCTAGGACATTTTGTTTGAGCGCAATCCTCAAACTTAGGTCAAAAAAGCCATTTAAGCCTTTTCACAGTGAGATCTATGCGATATGGCCGAGAAATGTAATTTTGATGTTAACTCCCAAACCGCTGCGCAGAAGTCAACCAAACTTCACCCATTAGTGTATTTTATCACAATCTAGTAGTTACATGTGGAAATTTGGTTCTAGGACATTTGATTTGAGCGCAATCCTCAAACTTAGGTCAAAAAAGCCATTTAAGCCTTTTCACAGTGAGATCTATGCGATATGGCCGAGAAATGTAATTTTGATGTTAACTCCCAAACCGCTGCGCAGAAGTCAACCAAACTTCACCCAATAGTGTATTGTATCACAATCTAGTAGTTACATTTGAAAATTTTGTTCTAGGAAATTTTGTTTGAGCGCAATCATCAAACTTAATTAAAAAAGTCATTTAAGCCTTTTCACAGTGAGATCTATGCGATATGGCCGAGAAATGTAATTTTGATGTTAACTCCCAAACCGCTGCGCAGAAGTCAACCAAACTTCACCCATTAGTGTATTTTATCACAATCTAGTAGTTACATGTGGAAATTTGGTTCTAGGACATTTGATTTTAGCACAATCCTCAAACTTAGGTCAAAAAAGCCATTTAAGCCTTTTCACAGTGAGATCTATGCGATATGGCCGAGAAATGTAATTTTGATGTTAACTCCCAAACCGCTGCGCAGAAGTCAACCAAACTTCACCCAATAGTGTATTGTATCACAATCTAGTAGTTACATTTGTAAATTTTGTTCTAGGACATTTTGTTTGAGCGCAATCCTCAAACTTAGGTCAAAAAAGCCATTTAAGCCTTTTCACAGTGAGATCTATGCGATATGGCCGAGAAATGTAATTTTGATGTTAACTCCCAAACCGCTGCGCAGAAGTCAACCAAACTTCACCCAATAGTGTATTGTATCACAATCTAGTAGTTACATTTGAAAATTTTGTTCTAGGACATTTTGTTTGAGCGCAATCCTCAAACTTAGGTCAAAAAAGCCATTTAAGCCTTTTCACAGTGAGATCTATGCGATATGGCCGAGAAATGTAATTTTGATGTTAACTCCCAAACCGCTGCGCAGAAGTCAACCAAACTTCACCCAATAGTGTATTGTATCACAATCTAGTAGTTACATTTGAAAATTTTGTTCTAGGAAATTTTGTTTGAGCGCAATCATCAAACTTAATTAAAAAAGTCATTTAAGCCTTTTCACAGTGAGATCTATGCGATATGGCCGAGAAATGTAATTTTGATGTTAACTCCCAAACCGCTGCGCAGAAGTCAACCAAACTTCACCCATTAGTGTATTGTATCATAATCTAGTAATTACATGTGGAAATTTGGTTCTAGGACATTTGATTTGAGCGCAATCCTCAAACTTAGGTCAAAAAAGCCATTTAAGCCTTTTCACAGTGAGATCTATGCGATATGGCCGAGAAATGTAATTTTGATGTTAACTCCCAAACCGCTGCGCAGAAGTCAACCAAACTTCACCCAATAGTGTATTGTATCACAATCTAGTAGTTACATTTAAAAATTTTGTTCTAGGACATTTTGTTTGAACGCAATCATCAAACTTAATTAAAAAAGTCATTTAAGCCTTTTCACAGTGAGATCTATGCGATATGGCCGAGAAATGTAATTTTGATGTTAACTCCCAAACCGCTGCGCAGAAGTCAACCAAACTTCACCCATTAGTGTATTGTATCACAATCTAGTAGTTACATGTGGAAATTTGGTTATAGGACATTTGATTTGAGCGCAATCCTCAAACTTAGGTCAAAAAAGCCATTTAAGCCTTTTCACAGTGAGATCTATGCGATATGGCCGAGAAATGTAATTTTGATGTTAACTCCCAAACCGCTGCGCAGATGTCAACCAAACTTCACCCAATAGTGTATTGTATCACAATCTAGTAGTTACATTTGAAAATTTTGTTCTAGGAAATTTTGTTTGAGCGCAATCATCAAACTTAATTAAAAAAGTCATTTAAGCCTTTTCACAGTGAGATCTATGCGATATGGCCGAGAAATGTAATTTTGATGTTAACTCCCAAACCGCTGCGCAGAAGTCAACCAAACTTCACCCATTAGTGTATTTTATCACAATCTAGTAGTTACATGTGGAAATTTGGTTCTAGGACATTTGATTTGAGCGCAATCCTCAAACTTAGGTCAAAAAAGCCATTTAAGCCTTTTCACAGTGAGATCTATGCGATATGGCCGAGAAATGTAATTTTGATGTTCACTCCCAAACCGCTGCGCAGAAGTCAACCAAACTTCACCCAATAGTGTATTGTATCACATTCTAGTAGTTACATTTGAAAATTTCGTTCTAGGACATTTGGTTTGAGCGCAATCCTCAAACTTAGGTCAAAAAAGCCATTTAAGCCTTTTCACAGTGAGATCTATGCGATATGGCCGAGAAATGTAATTTTGATGTTAACTCCCAAACCGCTGCGCAGAAGTCAACCAAACTTCACCCAATAGTGTATTGTATCACAATCTAGTAGTTACATTTGAAAATTTTGTTCTAGGAAATTTTGTTTGAGCGCAATCATCAAACATAATTAAAAAAGTCATTTAAGCCTTTTCACAGTGAGATCTATGCGATATGGCCGAGAAATGTAATTTTGATGTTAACTCCCAAACCGCTGCGCAGAAGTCAACCAAACTTCACCCATTAGTGTATTTTATCACAATCTAGTAGTTACATGTGGAAATTTGGTTCTAGGACATTTGATTTGAGCGCAATCCTCAAACTTAGGTCAAAAAAGCCATTTAAGCCTTTTCACAGTGAGATCTATGCGATATGGCCGAGAAATGTAATTTTGATGTTAACTCCCAAACCGCTGCGCAGAAGTCAACCAAACTTCACCCAATAGTGTATTGTATCACATTCTAGTAGTTACATTTTAAAATTTCGTTCTAGGACATTTGGTTTGAGCGCAATCCTCAAACTTAGGTCAAAAAAGCCATTTAAGCCTTTTCACAGTGAGATCTATGCGATATGGCCGAGAAATGTAATTTTGATGTTAACTCCCAAACCGCTGCGCAGAAGTCAACCAAACTTCACCCAATAGTGTATTGTATCACAATCTAGTAGTTACATTTGAAAATTTTGTTCTAGGACATTTTGTTTGAACGCAATCATCAAACTTAGGTCAAAAAAGCCATTTAAGCCTTTTCACAGTGAGATCTATGCGATATGGCCGAGAAATGTAATTTTGATGTTAACTCCCAAACCGCTGCGCAGAAGTCAACCAAACTTCACCCAATAGTGTATTGTATCACAATCTAGTAGTTACATTTGAAAATTTTGTTCTAGGACATTTTGTTTGAACGCAATCATCAAACTTAATTAAAAAAGTCATTTAAGCCTTTTCACAGTGAGATCTATGCGATATGGCCGAGAAATGTAATTTTGATGTTAACTCCCAAACCGCTGCGCAGAAGTCAACCAAACTTCACCCAATAGTGTATTGTATCACAATCTAGTAGTTACATTTGAAAATTTTGTTCTAGGAAATTTTGTTTGAGCGCAATCATCAAACTTAATTAAAAAAGTCATTTAAGCCTTTTCACAGTGAGATCTATGCGATATGGCCGAGAAATGTAATTTTGATGTTAACTCCCAAACCGCTGCGCAGAAGTCAACCAAACTTCACCCATTAGTGTATTTTATCACAATCTAGTAGTTACATGTGGAAATTTGGTTCTAGGACATTTGATTTGAGCGCAATCCTCAAACTTAGGTCAAAAAAGCCATTTAAGCCTTTTCACAGTGAGATCTATGCGATATGGCCGAGAAATGTAATTTTGATGTTAACTCCCAAACCGCTGCGCAGAAGTCAACCAAACTTCACCCAATAGTGTATTGTATCACATTCTAGTAGTTACATTTGAAAATTTCGTTCTAGGACATTTGGTTTGAGCGCAATCCTCAAACTTAGGTCAAAAAAGCCATTTAAGCCTTTTCACAGTGAGATCTATGCGATATGGCCGAGAAATGTAATTTTGATGTTAACTCCCAAACCGCTGCGCAGAAGTCAACCAAACTTCACCCAATAGTGTATTGTATCACAATCTAGTAGTTACATTTGAAAATTTTGTTCTAGGACATTTTGTTTGAACGCAATCATCAAACTTAATTAAAAAAGTCATTTAAGCCTTTTCACAGTGAGATCTATGCGATATGGCCGAGAAATGTAATTTTGATGTTAACTCCCAAACCGCTGCGCAGAAGTCAACCAAACTTCACCCAATAGTGTATTGTATCACAATCTAGTAGTTACATTTGAAAATTTTGTTCTAGGACATTTTGTTTGAGCGCAATCCTCAAACTTAGGTCAAAAAAGCCATTTAAGCCTTTTCACAGTGAGATCTATGCGATATGGCCGAGAAATGTAATTTTGATGTTAACTCCCAAACCGCTGCGCAGAAGTCAACCAAACTTCACCCAATAGTGTATTGTATCACAATCTAGTAGTTACATTTTAAAATTTCGTTCAAGGACATTTGGTTTGAGCGCAATTATTAAACTTAGGTCAAAAAAGCCATTTAAGCCTTTTCACAGTGAGATCTATGCGATATGGCCGAGAAATGTAATTTTGATGTTAACTCCCAAACCGCTGCGCAGAAGTCAACCAAACTTCACCCAATAGTGTATTGTATCACATTCTAGTAGTTACATTTGAAAATTTCGTTCTAGGACATTTGGTTTGAGCGCAATCCTCAAACTTAGGTCAAAAAAGCCATTTAAGCCTTTTCACAGTGAGATCTATGCGATATGGCCGAGAAATGTAATTTTGATGTTAACTCCCAAACCGCTGCGCAGAAGTCAACCAAACTTCACCCAATAGTGTATTGTATCACAATCTAGTAGTTACATTTGAAAATTTTGTTCTAGGACATTTTGTTTGAACGCAATCATCAAACTTAATTAAAAAAGTCATTTAAGCCTTTTCACAGTGAGATCTATGCGATATGGCCGAGAAATGTAATTTTGATGTTAACTCCCAAACCGCTGCGCAGAAGTCAACCAAACTTCACCCAATAGTGTATTGTATCACAATCTAGTAGTTACATTTGAAAATTTTGTTCTAGGAAATTTTGTTTGAGCGCAATCATCAAACTTAATTAAAAAAGTCATTTAAGCCTTTTCACAGTGAGATCTATGCGATATGGCCGAGAAATGTAATTTTGATGTTAACTCCCAAACCGCTGCGCAAAAGTCAACCAAACTTCACCCATTAGTGTATTGTATCACAATCTAGTAGTTACATGTGGAAATTTGGTTCTAGGACATTTGATTTGAGCGCAATCCTCAAACTTAGGTCAAAAAAGCCATTTAAGCCTTTTCACAGTGAGATCTATGCGATATGGCCGAGAAATGTAATTTTGATGTTAACTCCCAAACCGCTGCGCAGAAGTCAACCAAACTTCACCCAATAGTGTATTGTATCACAATCTAGTAGTTACATTTGAAAATTTTGTTCTAGGAAATTTTGTTTGAGCGCAATCATCAAACTTAATTAAAAAAGTCATTTAAGCCTTTTCACAGTGAGATCTATGCGATATGGCCGAGAAATGTAATTTTGATGTTAACTCCCAAACCGCTGCGCAGAAGTCAACCAAACTTCACCCATTAGTGTATTTTATCACAATCTAGTAGTTACATGTGGAAATTTGGTTCTAGGACATTTGATTTGAGCGCAATCCTCAAACTTAGGTCAAAAAAGCCATTTAAGCCTTTTCACAGTGAGATCTATGCGATATGGCCGAGAAATGTAATTTTGATGTTAACTCCCAAACCGCTGCGCAGAAGTCAACCAAACTTCACCCAATAGTGTATTGTATCACATTCTAGTAGTTACATTTGAAAATTTCGTTCTAGGACATTTGGTTTGAGCGCAATCCTCAAACTTAGGTCAAAAAAGCCATTTAAGCCTTTTCACAGTGAGATCTATGCGATATGGCCGAGAAATGTAATTTTGATGTTAACTCCCAAACCGCTGCGCAGAAGTCAACCAAACTTCACCCAATAGTGTATTGTATCACAATCTAGTAGTTACATTTGAAAATTTTGTTCTAGGAAATTTTGTTTGAGCGCAATCATCAAACATAATTAAAAAAGTCATTTAAGCCTTTTCACAGTGAGATCTATGCGATATGGCCGAGAAATGTAATTTTGATGTTAACTCCCAAACCGCTGCGCAGAAGTCAACCAAACTTCACCCATTAGTGTATTTTATCACAATCTAGTAGTTACATGTGGAAATTTGGTTCTAGGACATTTGATTTGAGCGCAATCCTCAAACTTAGGTCAAAAAAGCCATTTAAGCCTTTTCACAGTGAGATCTATGCGATATGGCCGAGAAATGTAATTTTGATGTTAACTCCCAAACCGCTGCGCAGAAGTCAACCAAACTTCACCCAATAGTGTATTGTATCACATTCTAGTAGTTACATTTTAAAATTTCGTTCTAGGACATTTGGTTTGAGCGCAATCCTCAAACTTAGGTCAAAAAAGCCATTTAAGCCTTTTCACAGTGAGATCTATGCGATATGGCCGAGAAATGTAATTTTGATGTTAACTCCCAAACCGCTGCGCAGAAGTCAACCAAACTTCACCCAATAGTGTATTGTATCACAATCTAGTAGTTACATTTGAAAATTTTGTTCTAGGACATTTTGTTTGAACGCAATCATCAAACTTAGGTCAAAAAAGCCATTTAAGCCTTTTCACAGTGAGATCTATGCGATATGGCCGAGAAATGTAATTTTGATGTTAACTCCCAAACCGCTGCGCAGAAGTCAACCAAACTTCACCCAATAGTGTATTGTATCACAATCTAGTAGTTACATTTGAAAATTTTGTTCTAGGACATTTTGTTTGAACGCAATCATCAAACTTAATTAAAAAAGTCATTTAAGCCTTTTCACAGTGAGATCTATGCGATATGGCCGAGAAATGTAATTTTGATGTTAACTCCCAAACCGCTGCGCAGAAGTCAACCAAACTTCACCCAATAGTGTATTGTATCACAATCTAGTAGTTACATTTGAAAATTTTGTTCTAGGAAATTTTGTTTGAGCGCAATCATCAAACTTAATTAAAAAAGTCATTTAAGCCTTTTCACAGTGAGATCTATGCGATATGGCCGAGAAATGTAATTTTGATGTTAACTCCCAAACCGCTGCGCAGAAGTCAACCAAACTTCACCCATTAGTGTATTTTATCACAATCTAGTAGTTACATGTGGAAATTTGGTTCTAGGACATTTGATTTGAGCGCAATCCTCAAACTTTGGTCAAAAAAGCCATTTAAGCCTTTTCACAGTGAGATCTATGCGATATGGCCGAGAAATGTAATTTTGATGTTAACTCCCAAACCGCTGCGCAGAAGTCAACCAAACTTCACCCAATAGTGTATTGTATCACAATCTAGTAGTTACATTTGAAAATTTTGTTCTAGGACATTTTGTTTGAACGCAATCATCAAACTTAATTAAAAAAGTCATTTAAGCCTTTTCACAGTGAGATCTATGCGATATGGCCGAGAAATGTAATTTTGATGTTAACTCCCAAACCGCTGCGCAGAAGTCAACCAAACTTCACCCAATAGTGTATTGTATCACAATCTAGTAGTTACATTTGAAAATTTTGTTCTAGGACATTTTGTTTGAGCGCAATCCTCAAACTTAGGTCAAAAAAGCCATTTAAGCCTTTTCACAGTGAGATCTATGCGATATGGCCGAGAAATGTAATTTTGATGTTAACTCCCAAACCGCTGCGCAGAAGTAAACCAAACTTCACCCATTAGTGTATTGTATCACAATCTAGTAGTTACATGTGGAAATTTGGTTCTAGGACATTTGATTTGAGCGCAATCCTCAAACTTAGGTCAAAAAAGCCATTTAAGCCTTTTCACAGTGAGATCTATGCGATATGGCCGAGAAATGTAATTTTGATGTTAACTCCCAAACCGCTGCGCAGAAGTCAACAAAACTTCACCCAATAGTGTATTGTATCACATTCTAGTAGTTACATTTTAAAATTTCGTTCAAGGACATTTGGTTTGAGCGCAATTATTAAACGTAGGTCAAAAAAGCCATTTAAGCCTTTTCACAGTGAGATCTATGCGATATGGCCGAGAAATGTAATTTTGATGTTAACTCCCAAACCGCTGCGCAGAAGTAAACCAAACTTCACCCATTAGTGTATTGTATCACAATCTAGTAGTTACATGTGGAAATTTGGTTCTAGGACATTTGATTTGAGCGCAATCCTCAAACTTAGGTCAAAAAAGCCATTTAAGCCTTTTCACAGTGAGATCTATGCGATATGGCCGAGAAATGTAATTTTGATGTTAACTCCCAAACCGCTGCGCAGAAGTCAACCAAACTTCACCCAATAGTGTATTGTATCACATTCTAGTAGTTACATTTGAAAATTTCGTTCTAGGACATTTGGTTTGAGCGCAATTATTAAACTTAGGTCAAAAAAGCCATTTAAGCCTTTTCACAGTGAGATCTATGCGATATGGCCGAGAAATGTAATTTTGATGTTAACTCCCAAACCGCTGCGCAGAAGTAAACCAAACTTCACCCATTAGTGTATTGTATCACAATCTAGTAGTTACATGTGGAAATTTGGTTCTAGGACATTTGATTTTAGCGCAATCCTCAAACTTAGGTCAAAAAAGCCATTTAAGCCTTTTCACAGTGAGATCTATGCGATATGGCCGAGAAATGTAATTTTGATGTTAACTCCCAAACCGCTGCGCAGAAGTCAACCAAACTTCACCCAATAGTGTATTGTATCACAATCTACTAGTTACATTTGAAAATTTTGTTCTAGGAAATTTTGTTTGAGCGCAATCATCAAACTTAATTAAAAAAGTCATTTAAGCCTTTTCACAGTGAGATCTATGCGATATGGCCGAGAAATGTAATTTTGATGTTAACTCCCAAACCGCTGCGCAAAAGTCAACCAAACTTCACCCATTAGTGTATTGTATCACAATCTAGTAGTTACATGTGGAAATTTGGTTCTAGGACATTTGATTTGAGCGCAATCCTCAAACTTAGGTCAAAAAAGCCATTTAAGCCTTTTCACAGTGAGATCTATGCGATATGGCCGAGAAATGTAATTTTGATGTTAACTCCCAAACCGCTGCGCAGAAGTCAACCAAACTTCACCCAATAGTGTATTGTATCACAATCTAGTAGTTACATTTGAAAATTTTGTTCTAGGAAATTTTGTTTGAGCGCAATCATCAAACTTAATTAAAAAAGTCATTTAAGCCTTTTCACAGTGAGATCTATGCGATATGGCCGAGAAATGTAATTTTGATGTTAACTCCCAAACCGCTGCGCAGAAGTCAACCAAACTTCACCCATTAGTGTATTTTATCACAATCTAGTAGTTACATGTGGAAATTTGGTTCTAGGACATTTGATTTGAGCGCAATCCTCAAACTTAGGTCAAAAAAGCCATTTAAGCCTTTTCACAGTGAGATCTATGCGATATGGCCGAGAAATGTAATTTTGATGTTAACTCCCAAACCGCTGCGCAGAAGTCAACCAAACTTCACCCAATAGTGTATTGTATCACATTCTAGTAGTTACATTTGAAAATTTCGTTCTAGGACATTTGGTTTGAGCGCAATCCTCAAACTTAGGTCAAAAAAGCCATTTAAGCCTTTTCACAGTGAGATCTATGCGATATGGCCGAGAAATGTAATTTTGATGTTAACTCCCAAACCGCTGCGCAGAAGTAAACCAAACTTCACCCAATAGTGTATTGTATCACAATCTAGTAGTTACATTTGAAAATTTTGTTCTAGGACATTTTGTTTGAACGCAATCATCAAACTTAATTAAAAAAGTCATTTAAGCCTTTTCACAGTGAGATCTATGCGATATGGCCGAGAAATGTAATTTTGATGTTAACTCCCAAACCGCTGCGCAGAAGTCAACCAAACTTCACCCATTAGTGTATTTTATCACAATCTAGTAGTTACATGTGGAAATTTGGTTCTAGGATATTTGATTTGAGCGCAATCCTCAAACTTAGGTCAAAAAAGCCATTTAAGCCTTTTCACAGTGAGATCTATGCGATATGGCCGAGAAATGTAATTTTGATGTTAACTCCCAAACCGCTGCGCAGAAGTCAACCAAACTTCACCCAATAGTGTATTGTATCACAATCTAGTAGTTACATTTAAAAATTTTGTTCTAGGACATTTTGTTTGAACGCAATCATCAAACTTAATTAAAAAAGTCATTTAAGCCTTTTCACAGTGAGATCTATGCGATATGGCCGAGAAATGTAATTTTGATGTTAACTCCCAAACCGCTGCGCAGAAGTCAACCAAACTTCACCCAATAGTGTATTGTATCACAATCTAGTAGTTACATTTGAAAATTTTGTTCTAGGAAATTTTGTTTGAGCGCAATCATCAAACTTAGGTCAAAAAAGCCATTTAAGCCTTTTCACAGTGAGATCTATGCGATATGGCCGAGAAATGTAATTTTGATGTTAACTCCCAAACCGCTGCGCAGAAGTCAACCAAACTTCACCCAATAGTGTATTGTATCACAATCTAGTAGTTACATTTTAAAATTTCGTTCAAGGACATTTGGTTTGAGCGCAATTATTAAACTTAGGTCAAAAAAGCCATTTAAGCCTTTTCACAGTGAGATCTATGCGATATGGCCGAGAAATGTAATTTTGATGTTAACTCCCAAACCGCTGCGCAGAAGTAAACCAAACTTCACCCATTAGTGTATTGTATCACAATCTAGTAGTTACATGTGGAAATTTGGTTCTAGGACATTTGATTTGAGCGCAATCCTCAAACTTAGGTCAAAAAAGCCATTTAAGCCTTTTCACAGTGAGATCTATGCGATATGGCCGAGAAATGTAATTTTGATGTTAACTCCCAAACCGCTGCGCAGAAGTCAACCAAACTTCACCCAATAGTGTATTGTATCACATTCTAGTAGTTACATTTTAAAATTTCGTTCAAGGACATTTGGTTTGAGCGCAATTATTAAACTTAGGTCAAAAAAGCCATTTAAGTCTTTTCACAGTGAGATCTATGCGATATGGCCGAGAAATGTAATTTTGATGTTAACTCCCAAACCGCTGCGCAGAAGTAAACCAAACTTCACCCATTAGTGTATTGTATCACAATCTAGTTGTTACATGTGGAAATTTGGTTCTAGGACATTTGATTTGAGCGCAATCCTCAAACTTAGGTCAAAAAAGTCATTTAAGCCTTTTCACAGTGAGATCTATGCGATATGGCCGAGAAATGTAATTTTGATGTTAACTTCCAAACCGCTGCGCAGAAGTCAACCAAACTTCACCCAATAGTGTATTGTATCACATTCTAGTAGTTACATTTGAAAATTTCGTTCTAGGACATTTGGTTTGAGCGCAATTATTAAACTTAGGTCAAAAAAGCCATTTAAGCCTTTTCACAGTGAGATCTATGCGATATGGCCGAGAAATGTAATTTTGATGTTAACTCCCAAACCGCTGCGCAGAAGTAAACCAAACTTCACCCATTAGTGTATTGTATCACAATCTAGTAGTTACATGATGAAATTTGGTTCTAGGACATTTGATTTGAGCGCAATCCTCAAACTTAGGTCAAAAAAGCCATTTAAGCCTTTTCACAGTGAGATCTATGCGATATGGCCAAGAAATGTAATTTTGATGTTAACTCCCAAACCGCTGCGCAGAAGTCAACCAAACTTCACCCAATAGTGTATTGTATCACAATCTAGTAGTTACATTTGAAAATTTTGTTCTAGGAAATTTTGTTTGAGCGCAATCATCAAACTTAATTAAAAAAGTCATTTAAGCCTTTTCACAGTGAGATCTATGCGATATGGCCGAGAAATGTAAT
This sequence comes from Corythoichthys intestinalis, assembly GCF_030265065.1. Lineage (NCBI taxonomy): Eukaryota > Metazoa > Chordata > Actinopteri > Syngnathiformes > Syngnathidae > Corythoichthys > Corythoichthys intestinalis. The sequence continues at coordinate 62,601,804 of NC_080399.1, read as the reverse complement.
TTTGATGTTAACTCCCAAACCGCTGCGCAAAAGTCAACCAAACTTCACCCATTAGTGTATTGTATCACAATCTAGTAGTTACATGTGGAAATTTGGTTCTAGGACATTTGATTTGAGCGCAATCCTCAAACTTAGGTCAAAAAAGCCATTTAAGCCTTTTCACAGTGAGATCTATGCGATATGGCCGAGAAATGTAATTTTGATGTTAACTCCCAAACCGCTGCGCAGAAGTCAACCAAACTTCACCCAATAGTGTATTGTATCACAATCTAGTACTTACATTTGAAAATTTTGTTCTAGGAAATTTTGTTTGAGCGCAATCATCAAACTTAATTAAAAAAGTCATTTAAGCCTTTTCACAGTGAGATCTACGCGATATGGCCGAGAAATTTAATTTTGATGTTAACTCCCAATTCGCTGCGCAGAAGTCAACCAAACTTCACCCAATAGTGTATTGTATCACAATCTAGTAGTTACATGTGGAAATTTGGTTCTAGGACATTTGATTTGAGCGCAATCCTCAAACTTAGGTCAAAAAAGCCATTTAAGCCTTTTCACAGTGAGATCTATGCGATATGGCCGAGAAATGTAATTTTGATGTTAACTCCCAAACCGCTGCGCAGAAGTCAACCAAACTTCACCCAATAGTGTATTGTATCACAATCTAGTAGTTACATTTGAAAATTTTGTTCTAGGAAATTTTGTTTGAGCGCAATCATTAAACTTAATTAAAAAAGTCATTTAAGCCTTTTCACAGTGAGATCTATGCGATATGGCCGAGAAATGTAATTTTGATGTTAACTCCCAAACCGCTGCGCAAAAGTCAACCAAACTGCACCCATTAGTGTATTGTATCACAATCTAGTAGTTACATGTGGAAATTTGGTTCTAGGACATTTGATTTGAGCGCAATCCTCAAACTTAGGTCAAAAAAGCCATTTAAGCCTTTTCACAGTGAGATCTATGCGATATGGCCGAGAAATGTAATTTTGATGTTAACTCCCAAACCGCTGCGCAGAAGTCAACCAAACTTCACCCAATAGTGTATTGTATCACAATCTAGTAGTTACATGTGGAAATTTGGTTCTAGGACATTTGATTTGAGCGCAATCATCAAACTTAATTAAAAAAGTCATTTAAGCCTTTTCACAGTGAGATCTACGCGATATGGCCGAGAAATTTAATTTTGATGTTAACTCCCAATTCGCTGCGCAGAAGTCAACCAAACTTCACCCAATAGTGTATTGTATCACAATCTAGTAGTTACATGTGGAAATTTGGTTCTAGGACATTTGATTTGAGCGCAATCCTCAAACTTAGGTCAAAAAAGCCATTTAAGCCTTTTCACAGTGAGATCTATGCGATATGGCCGAGAAATGTAATTTTGATGTTAACTCCCAAACCGCTGCGCAGAAGTCAACCAAACTTCACCCAATAGTGTATTGTATCACAATCTAGTAGTTACATTTGAAAATTTTGTTCTAGGACATTTTGTTTGAGCGCAATCCTCAAACTTAGGTCAAAAAAGCCATTTAAGCCTTTTCACAGTGAGATCTATGCGATATGGCCGAGAAATGTAATTTTGATGTTAACTCCCAAACCGCTGCGCAGAAGTCAACCAAACTTCACCCAATAGTGTATTGTATCACAATCTAGTAGTTACATTTTAAAATTTCGTTCAAGGACATTTGGTTTGAGCGCAATTATTAAACTTAGGTCAAAAAAGCCATTTAAGCCTTTTCACAGTGAGATCTATGCGATATGGCCGAGATGTGTAATTTTGATGTTAACTCCCAAACCGCTGCGCAGAAGTAAACCAAACTTCACCCATTAGTGTATTGTATCACAATCTAGTAGTTACATGTGGAAATTTGGTTCTAGGACATTTGATTTGAGCGCAATCCTCAAACTTAGGTCAAAAAAGCCATTTAAGCCTTTTCACAGTGAGATCTATGCGATATGGCCGAGAAATGTAATTTTGATGTTAACTCCCAAACCGCTGCGCAGAAGTCAACCAAACTTCACCCAATAGTGTATTGTATCACATTCTAGTAGTTACATTTGAAAATTTCGTTCAAGGACATTTGGTTTGAGCGCAATTATTAAACTTAGGTCAAAAAAGCCATTTAAGCCTTTTCACAGTGAGATCTATGCGATATGGCCGAGAAATGTAATTTTGATGTTAACTCCCAAACCGCTGCGCAGCAGTAAACCAAACTTCACCACTTAGTGTATTGTATCACAATCTAGTAGTTACATGTGGAAATTTGGTTCTAGGACATTTGATTTGAGCGCAATCCTCAAACTTAGGTCAAAAAAGCCATTTAAGCCTTTTCACAGTGAGATCTATGCGATATGGCCGAGAAATGTAATTTTGATGTTAACTCCCAAACCGCTGCGCAGAAGTCAACCAAACTTCACCCAATAGTGTATTGTATCACAATCTAGTAGTTACATTTGAAAATTTTGTTCTAGGAAATTTTGTTTGAGCGCAATCATCAAACTTAATTAAAAAAGTCATTTAAGCCTTTTCACAGTGAGATCTATGCGATATGGCCGAGAAATGTAATTTTGATGTTAACTCCCAAACCGCTGCGCAAAAGTCAACCAAACTTCACCCATTAGTGTATTGTATCACAATCTAGTAGTTACATGTGGAAATTTGGTTCTAGGACATTTGATTTGAGCGCAATCCTCAAACTTAGGTCAAAAAAGCCATTTAAGCCTTTTCACAGTGAGATCTATGCGATATGGCCGAGAAATGTAATTTTGATGTTAACTCCCAAACCGCTGCGCAGAAGTCAACCAAACTTCACCCAATAGTGTATTGTATGACAATCTAGTAGTTACATTTGAAAATTTTGTTCTAGGAAATTTTGTTTGAGCGCAATCATCAAACTTAATTAAAAAAGTCATTTAAGCCTTTTCACAGTGAGATCTATGCGATATGGCCGAGAAATGTAATTTTGATGTTAACTCCCAAACCGCTGCGCAGAAGTCAACCAAACTTCACCCATTAGTGTATTGTATCACAATCTAGTAGTTACATGTGGAAATTTGGTTCTAGGACATTTGATTTGAGCGCAATCCTCAAACTTAGGTCAAAAAAGCCATTTAAGCCTTTTCACAGTGAGATCTATGCGATATGGCCGAGAAATGTAATTTTGATGTTCACTCCCAAACCGCTGCGCAGAAGTCAACCAAACTTCACCCATTAGTGTATTGTATCACAATCTAGTAGTTACATGTGGAAATTTGGTTATAGGACATTTGATTTGAGCGCAATCCTCAAACTTAGGTCAAAAAAGCCATTTAAGCCTTTTCACAGTGAGATCTATGCGATATGGCCGAGAAATGTAATTTTGATGTTAACTCCCAAACCGCTGCGCAGAAGTCAACCAAACTTCACCCAATAGTGTATTGTATCACATTCTAGTAGTTACATTTGAAAATTTCGTTCTAGGACATTTGGTTTGAGCGCAATTATTAAACGTAGGTCAAAAAAGCCATTTAAGCCTTTTCACAGTGAGATCTATGCGATATGGCCGAGAAATGTAATTTTGATGTTAACTCCCAAACCGCTGCGCAGAAGTCAACCAAACTTCACCCAATAGTGTATTGTATCACAATCTAGTAGTTACATTTGAAAATTTTGTTCTAGGACATTTTGTTTGAACGCAATCATCAAACTTAATTAAAAAAGTCATTTAAGCCTTTTCACAGTGAGATCTATGCGATATGGCCGAGAAATGTAATTTTGATGTTAACTCCCAAACCGCTGCGCAGAAGTCAACCAAACTTCACCCAATAGTGTATTGTATCACAATCTAGTAGTTACATTTGAAAATTTTGTTCTAGGAAATTTTGTTTGAGCGCAATCATCAAACTTAATTAAAAAAGTCATTTAAGCCTTTTCACAGTGAGATCTATGCGATATGGCCGAGAAATGTAATTTTGATGTTAACTCCCAAACCGCTGCGCAGAAGTCAACCAAACTTCACCCATTAGTGTATTTTATCACAATCTAGTAGTTACATGTGGAAATTTGGTTCTAGGACATTTGATTTGAGCGCAATCCTCAAACTTAGGTCAAAAAAGCCATTTAAGCCTTTTCACAGTGAGATCTATGCGATATGGCCGAGAAATGTAATTTTGATGTTAACTCCCAAACCGCTGCGCAGAAGTCAACCAAACTTCACCCAATAGTGTATTGTATGACAATCTAGTAGTTACATTTAAAAATTTTGTTCTAGGACATTTTGTTTGAACGCAATCATCAAACTTAATTAAAAAAGTCATTTAAGCCTTTTCACAGTGAGATCTATGCGATATGGCCGAGAAATGTAATTTTGATGTTAACTCCCAAACCGCTGCGCAGAAGTCAACCAAACTTCACCCATTAGTGTATTGTATCACAATCTAGTAGTTACATGTGGAAATTTGGTTCTAGGACATTTGATTTGAGCGCAATCCTCAAACTTAGGTCAAAAAAGCCATTTAAGCCTTTTCACAGTGAGATCTATGCGATATGGCCGAGAAATGTAATTTTGATGTTAACTCCCAAACCGCTGCGCAGAAGTCAACCAAACTTCACCCAATAGTGTATTGTATCACAATCTAGTAGTTACATTTGAAAATTTTGTTCTAGGAAATTTTGTTTGAGCGCAATCATCAAACTTAATTAAAAAAGTCATTTAAGCCTTTTCACAGTGAGATCTATGCGATATGGCCGAGAAATGTAATTTTGATGTTAACTCCCAAACCGCTGCGCAGAAGTCAACCAAACTTCACCCATTAGTGTATTTTATCACAATCTAGTAGTTACATGTGGAAATTTGGTTCTAGGACATTTGATTTGAGCGCAATCCTCAAACTTAGGTCAAAAAAGCCATTTAAGCCTTTTCACAGTGAGATCTATGCGATATGGCCGAGAAATGTAATTTTGATGTTCACTCCCAAACCGCTGCGCAGAAGTCAACCAAACTTCACCCAATAGTGTATTGTATCAAAATCTAGTAGTTACTTTTGAAAATTTTGTTCTAGGAAATTTTGTTTGAGCGCAATCATCAAACTTAATTAAAAAAGTCATTTAAGCCTTTTCACAGTGAGATCTATGCGATATGGCCGAGAAATGTAATTTTGATGTTAACTCCCAAACCGCTGCGCAGAAGTCAACCAAACTTCACCCATTAGTGTATTTTATCACAATCTAGTAGTTACATGTGGAAATTTGGTTCTAGGACATTTGATTTGAGCGCAATCCTCAAACTTAGGTCAAAAAAGCCATTTAAGCCTTTTCACAGTGAGATCTATGCGATATGGCCGAGAAATGTAATTTTGATGTTAACTCCCAAACCGCTGCGCAGAAGTCAACCAAACTTCACCCAATAGTGTATTGTATCACATTCTAGTAGTTACATTTGAAAATTTCGTTCTAGGACATTTGGTTTGAGCGCAATCCTCAAACTTAGGTCAAAAAAGCCATTTAAGCCTTTTCACAGTGAGATCTATGCGATATGGCCGAGAAATGTAATTTTGATGTTAACTCCCAAACCGCTGCGCAGAAGTCAACCAAACTTCACCCATTAGTGTATTTTATCACAATCTAGTAGTTACATGTGGAAATTTGGTTCTAGGACATTTGATTTGAGCGCAATCCTCAAACTTAGGTCAAAAAAGCCATTTAAGCCTTTTCACAGTGAGATCTATGCGATATGGCCGAGAAATGTAATTTTGATGTTAACTCCCAAACCGCTGCGCAGAAGTCAACCAAACTTCACCCAATAGTGTATTGTATCACATTCTAGTAGTTACATTTGACAATTTCGTTCTAGGACATTTGGTTTGAGCGCAATCCTCAAACTTAGGTCAAAAAAGCCATTTAAGCCTTTTCACAGTGAGATCTATGCGATATGGCCGAGAAATGTAATTTTGATGTTCACTCCCAAACCGCTGCGCAGAAGTCAACCAAACTTCACCCAATAGTGTATTGTATCAAAATCTAGTAGTTACATTTGAAAATTTTGTTCTAGGAAATTTTGTTTGAGCGCAATCATCAAACTTAATTAAAAAAGTCATTTAAGCCTTTTCACAGTGAGATCTATGCGATATGGCCGAGAAATGTAATTTTGATGTTAACTCCCAAACCGCTGCGCAGAAGTCAACCAAACTTCACCCATTAGTGTATTTTATCACAATCTAGTAGTTACATGTGGAAATTTGGTTCTAGGACATTTGATTTGAGCGCAATCCTCAAACTTAGGTCAAAAAAGCCATTTAAGCCTTTTCACAGTGAGATCTATGCGATATGGCCGAGAAATGTAATTTTGATGTTAACTCCCAAACCGCTGCGCAGAAGTCAACCAAACTTCACCCAATAGTGTATTGTATCACATTCTAGTAGTTACATTTGAAAATTTCGTTCTAGGACATTTGGTTTGAGCGCAATCCTCAAACTTAGGTCAAAAAAGCCATTTAAGCCTTTTCACAGTGAGATCTATGCGATATGGCCGAGAAATGTAATTTTGATGTTAACTCCCAAACCGCTGCGCAGAAGTCAACCAAACTTCACCCATTAGTGTATTTTATCACAATCTAGTAGTTACATGTGGAAATTTGGTTCTAGGACATTTGATTTGAGCGCAATCCTCAAACTTAGGTCAAAAAAGCCATTTAAGCCTTTTCACAGTGAGATCTATGCGATATGGCCGAGAAATGTAATTTTGATGTTAACTCCCAAACCGCTGCGCAGAAGTCAACCAAACTTCACCCAATAGTGTATTGTATCACATTCTAGTAGTTACATTTGAAAATTTCGTTCTAGGACATTTGGTTTGAGCGCAATCCTCAAACTTAGGTCAAAAAAGCCATTTAAGCCTTTTCACAGTGAGATCTATGCGATATGGCCGAGAAATGTAATTTTGATGTTAACTCCCAAACCGCTGCGCAGAAGTCAACCAAACTTCACCCAATAGTGTATTGTATCACAATCTAGTAGTTACATTTGAAAATTTTGTTCTAGGACATTTTGTTTGAACGCAATCATCAAACTTAATTAAAAAAGTCATTTAAGCCTTTTCACAGTGAGATCTATGCGATATGGCCGAGAAATGTAATTTTGATGTTAACTCCCAAACCGCTGCGCAGAAGTCAACCAAACTTCACCCAATAGTGTATTGTATCACAATCTAGTAGTTACATTTGAAAATTTTGTTCTAGGAAATTTTGTTTGAGCGCAATCATCAAACTTAATTAAAAAAGTCATTTAAGCCTTTTCACAGTGAGATCTATGCGATATGGCCGAGAAATGTAATTTTGATGTTAACTCCCAAACCGCTGCGCAGAAGTCAACCAAACTTCACCCAATAGTGTATTGTATCACAATCTAGTAGTTACATTTGAAAATTTTGTTCTAGGAAATTTTGTTTGAGCGCAATCATCAAACTTAATTAAAAAAGTCATTTAAGCCTTTTCACAGTGAGATCTATGCGATATGGCCGAGAAATGTAATTTTGATGTTAACTCCCAAACCGCTGCGCAGAAGTCAACCAAACTTCACCCATTAGTGTATTTTATCACAATCTAGTAGTTACATGTGGAAATTTGGTTCTAGGACATTTGATTTGAGCGCAATCCTCAAACGTAGGTCAAAAAAGCCATTTAAGCCTTTTCACAGTGAGATCTATGCGATATGGCCGAGAAATGTAATTTTGATGTTCACTCCCAAACCGCTGCGCAGAAGTCAACCAAACTTCACCCAATAGTGTATTGTATCACAATCTAGTAGTTACATTTGAAAATTTTGTTCTAGGAAATTTTGTTTGAGCGCAATCATCAAACTTAATTAAAAAAGTCATTTAAGCCTTTTCACAGTGAGATCTATGCGATATGGCCGAGAAATGTAATTTTGATGTTAACTCCCAAACCGCTGCGCAGAAGTCAACCAAACTTCACCCATTAGTGTATTTTATCACAATCTAGTAGTTACATGTGGAAATTTGGTTCTAGGACATTTGATTTGAGCGCAATCCTCAAACTTAGGTCAAAAAAGCCATTTAAGCCTTTTCACAGTGAGATCTATGCGATATGGCCGAGAAATGTAATTTTGATGTTCACTCCCAAACCGCTGCGCAGAAGTCAACCAAACTTCACCCAATAGTGTATTGTATCAAAATCTAGTAGTTACTTTTGAAAATTTTGTTCTAGGAAATTTTGTTTGAGCGCAATCATCAAACTTAATTAAAAAAGTCATTTAAGCCTTTTCACAGTGAGATCTATGCGATATGGCCGAGAAATGTAATTTTGATGTTAACTCCCAAACCGCTGCGCAGAAGTCAACCAAACTTCACCCATTAGTGTATTTTATCACAATCTAGTAGTTACATGTGGAAATTTGGTTCTAGGACATTTGATTTGAGCGCAATCCTCAAACTTAGGTCAAAAAAGCCATTTAAGCCTTTTCACAGTGAGATCTATGCGATATGGCCGAGAAATGTAATTTTGATGTTAACTCCCAAACCGCTGCGCAGAAGTCAACCAAACTTCACCCAATAGTGTATTGTATCACATTCTAGTAGTTACATTTGAAAATTTCGTTCTAGGACATTTGGTTTGAGCGCAATCCTCAAACTTAGGTCAAAAAAGCCATTTAAGCCTTTTCACAGTGAGATCTATGCGATATGGCCGAGAAATGTAATTTTGATGTTAACTCCCAAACCGCTGCGCAGAAGTCAACCAAACTTCACCCAATAGTGTATTGTATCACATTCTAGTAGTTACATTTGAAAATTTCGTTCTAGGACATTTGGTTTGAGCGCAATCCTCAAACTTAGGTCAAAAAAGCCATTTAAGCCTTTTCACAGTGAGATCTATGCGATATGGCCGAGAAATGTAATTTTGATGTTAACTCCCAAACCGCTGCGCAGAAGTCAACCAAACTTCACCCAATAGTGTATTGTATCACAATCTAGTAGTTACATTTGAAAATTTTGTTCTAGGACATTTTGTTTGAACGCAATCATCAAACTTAATTAAAAAAGTCATTTAAGCCTTTTCACAGTGAGATCTATGCGATATGGCCGAGAAATGTAATTTTGATGTTAACTCCCAAACCGCTGCGCAGAAGTCAACCAAACTTCACCCAATAGTGTATTGTATCACAATCTAGTAGTTACATTTGAAAATTTTGTTCTAGGAAATTTTGTTTGAGCGCAATCATCAAACTTAATTAAAAAAGTCATTTAAGCCTTTTCACAGTGAGATCTATGCGATATGGCCGAGAAATGTAATTTTGATGTTAACTCCCAAACCGCTGCGCAGAAGTCAACCAAACTTCACCCAATAGTGTATTGTATCACAATCTAGTAGTTACATTTGAAAATTTTGTTCTAGGAAATTTTGTTTGAGCGCAATCATCAAACTTAATTAAAAAAGTCATTTAAGCCTTTTCACAGTGAGATCTATGCGATATGGCCGAGAAATGTAATTTTGATGTTAACTCCCAAACCGCTGCGCAGAAGTCAACCAAACTTCACCCATTAGTGTATTTTATCACAATCTAGTAGTTACATGTGGAAATTTGGTTCTAGGACATTTGATTTGAGCGCAATCCTCAAACGTAGGTCAAAAAAGCCATTTAAGCCTTTTCACAGTGAGATCTATGCGATATGGCCGAGAAATGTAATTTTGATGTTCACTCCCAAACCGCTGCGCAGAAGTCAACCAAACTTCACCCAATAGTGTATTGTATCACAATCTAGTAGTTACATTTGAAAATTTTGTTCTAGGAAATTTTGTTTGAGCGCAATCATCAAACTTAATTAAAAAAGTCATTTAAGCCTTTTCACAGTGAGATCTATGCGATATGGCCGAGAAATGTAATTTTGATGTTAACTCCCAAACCGCTGCGCAGAAGTTAACCAAACTTCACCCATTAGTGTATTTTATCACAATCTAGTAGTTACAAATGGAAATTTGGTTCTAGGACATTTGATTTGAGCGCAATCCTCAAACGTAGGTCAAAAAAGCCATTTAAGCCTATTCACAGTGAGATCTATGCGATATGGCCGAGAAATGTAATTTTGATGTTAACTCCCAAACCGCTGCGCAGAAGTCAACCAAACTTCACCCAATAGTGTATTGTATCACATTCTAGTAGTTACATTTGAAAATTTCGTTCTAGGACATTTGGTTTGAGCGCAATCCTCAAACTTAGGTCAAAAAAGCCATTTAAGCCTTTTCACAGTGAGATCTATGCGATATGGCCGAGAAATGTAATTTTGATGTTAACTCCCAAACCGCTGCGCAGAAGTCAACCAAACTTCACCCAATAGTGTATTGTATCACAATCTAGTAGTTACATTTGACAATTTTGTTCTAGGAAATTTTGTTTGAGCGCAATCATCAAACTTAATTAAAAAAGTCATTTAAGCCTTTTCACAGTGAGATCTATGCGATATGGCCGAGAAATGTAATTTTGATGTTAACTCCCAAACCGCTGCGCAGAAGTCAACCAAACTTCACCCATTAGTGTATTTTATCACAATCTAGTAGTTACATGTGGAAATTTGGTTCTAGGACATTTGATTTGAGCGCAATCCTCAAACTTAGGTCAAAAAAGCCATTTAAGCCTTTTCACAGTGAGATCTATGCGATATGGCCGAGAAATGTAATTTTGATGTTAACTCCCAAACCGCTGCGCAGAAGTCAACCAAACTTCACCCAATAGTGTATTGTATCACATTCTAGTAGTTACATTTGAAAATTTCGTTCTAGGACATTTGGTTTGAGCGCAATCCTCAAACTTAGGTCAAAAAAGCCATTTAAGCCTTTTCACAGTGAGATCTATGCGATATGGCCGAGAAATGTAATTTTGATGTTAACTCCCAAACCGCTGCGCAGAAGTCAACCAAACTTCACCCAATAGTGTATTGTATCACAATCTAGTAGTTACATTTGAAAATTTTGTTCTAGGACATTTTGTTTGAACGCAATCATCAAACTTAATTAAAAAAGTCATTTAAGCCTTTTCACAGTGAGATCTATGCGATATGGCCGAGAAATGTAATTTTGATGTTAACTCCCAAACCGCTGCGCAGAAGTCAACCAAACTTCACCCATTAGTGTATTTTATCACAATCTAGTAGTTACATGTGGAAATTTGGTTCTAGGACATTTGATTTGAGCGCAATCCTCAAACTTAGGTCAAAAAAGCCATTTAAGCCTTTTCACAGTGAGATCTATGCGATATGGCCGAGAAATGTAATTTTGATGTTAACTCCCAAACCGCTGCGCAGAAGTCAACCAAACTTCACCCAATAGTGTATTGTATCACAATCTAGTAGTTACATTTGAAAATTTTGTTCTAGGAAATTTTGTTTGAGCGCAATCATCAAACTTAATTAAAAAAGTCATTTAAGCCTTTTCACAGTGAGATCTATGCGATATGGCCGAGAAATGTAATTTTGATGTTAACTCCCGAACCGCTGCGCAGAAGTCAACCAAACTTCACCCATTAGTGTATTTTATCACAATCTAGTAGTTACATGTGGAAATTTGGTTCTAGGACATTTGATTTGAGCGCAATCCTCAAACTTAGGTCAAAAAAGCCATTTAAGCCTTTTCACAGTGAGATCTATGCGATATGGCCGAGAAATGTAATTTTGATGTTAACTCCCAAACCGCTGCGCAGAAGTCAACCAAACTTCACCCAATAGTGTATTGTATCACATTCTAGTAGTTACATTTGAAAATTTCGTTCTAGGACATTTGGTTTGAGCGCAATCCTCAAACTTAGGTCAAAAAAGCCATTTAAGCCTTTTCACAGTGAGATCTATGCGATATGGCCGAGAAATGTAATTTTGATGTTAACTCCCAAACCGCTGCGCAGAAGTCAACCAAACTTCACCCAATAGTGTATTGTATCACAATCTAGTAGTTACATTTGAAAATTTTGTTCTAGGACATTTTGTTTGAACGCAATCATCAAACTTAATTAAAAAAGTCATTTAAGCCTTTTCACAGTGAGATCTATGCGATATGGCCGAGAAATGTAATTTTGATGTTAACTCCCAAACCGCTGCGCAGAAGTCAACCAAACTTCACCCAATAGTGTATTGTATCACAATCTAGTAGTTACATTTGAAAATTTTGTTCTAGGACATTTTGTTTGAGCGCAATCCTCAAACTTAGGTCAAAAAAGCCATTTAAGCCTTTTCACAGTGAGATCTATGCGATATGGCCGAGAAATGTAATTTTGATGTTAACTCCCAAACCGCTGCGCAGAAGTCAACCAAACTTCACCCATTAGTGTATTGTATCACAATCTAGTAGTTACATGTGGAAATTTGGTTCTAGGACATTTGATTTGAGCGCAATCCTCAAACTTAGGTCAAAAAAGCCATTTAAGCCTTTTCACAGTGAGATCTATGCGATATGGCCGAGAAATGTAATTTTGATGTTAACTCCCAAACCGCTGCGCAGAAGTCAACCAAACTTCACCCAATAGTGTATTGTATCACATTCTAGTAGTTACATTTTAAAATTTCGTTCAAGGACATTTGGTTTGAGCGCAATTATTAAACTTAGGTCAAAAAAGCCATTTAAGCCTTTTCACAGTGAGATCTATGCGATATGGCCGAGAAATGTAATTTTGATGTTAACTCCCAAACCGCTGCGCAGAAGTAAACCAAACTTCACCCATTAGTGTATTGTATCACAATCTAGTAGTTACATGTGGAAATTTGGTTCTAGGACATTTGATTTTAGCGCAATCCTCAAACTTAGGTCAAAAAAGCCATTTAAGCCTTTTCACAGTGAGATCTATGCGATATGGCCGAGAAATGTAATTTTGATGTTAACTCCCAAACCGCTGCGCAGAAGTCAACCAAACTTCACCCAATAGTGTATTGTATCACAATCTAGTAGTTACATTTGAAAATTTTGTTCTAGGAAATTTTGTTTGAGCGCAATCATCAAACTTAATTAAAAAAGTCATTTAAGCCTTTTCACAGTGAGATCTATGCGATATGGCCGAGAAATGTAATTTTGATGTTAACTCCCAAACCGCTGCGCAAAAGTCAACCAAACTTCACCCATTAGTGTATTGTATCACAATCTAGTAGTTACATGTGGAAATTTGGTTCTAGGACATTTGATTTGAGCGCAATCCTCAAACTTAGGTCAAAAAAGCCATTTAAGCCTTTTCACAGTGAGATCTATGCGATATGGCCGAGAAATGTAATTTTGATGTTAACTCCCAAACCGCTGCGCAGAAATAAAACCAAACTTCACCCAATAGTGTATTGTATCACATTCTAGTAGTTACATTTTAAAATTTCGTTCTAGGACATTTGGTTTGAGCGCAATTATTAAACTTAGGTCAAAAAAGCCATTTAAGCCTTTTCACAGTGAGATCTATGCGATATGGCCGAGAAATGTAATTTTGATGTTAACTCCCAAACCGCTGCGCAGAAGTCAACCAAACTTCACCCAATAGTGTATTGTATCACAATCTAGTAGTTACATTTGAAAATTTTGTTCTAGGACATTTTGTTTGAATGCAATCATCAAACTTAATTAAAAAAGTCATTTAAGCCTTTTCACAGTGAGATCTATGCGATATGGCCGAGAAATGTAATTTTGATGTTAACTCCCAAACCGCTGCGCAGAAGTCAACCAAACTTCACCCAATAGTGTATTGTATCACATTCTAGTAGTTACATTTTAAAATTTCGTTCAAGGACATTTGGTTTGAGCGCAATTATTAAACTTAGGTCATAAAAGCCATTTAAGCCTTTTCACAGTGAGATCTATGCGATATGGCCGAGAAATGTAATTTTGATGTTAACTCCCAAACCGCTGCGCAGAAGTCAACCAAACTTCACCCAATAGTGTATTGTATCACATTCTAGTAGTTACATTTGAAAATTTCGTTCTAGGACATTTGGTTTGAGCGCAATTATTAAACTTAGGTCAAAAAAGCCATTTAAGCCTTTTCACAGTGAGATCTATGCGATATGGCCGAGAAATGTAATTTTGATGTTAACTCCCAAACCGCTGCGCAGAAGTAAACCAAACTTCACCCATTAGTGTATTGTATCACAATCTAGTAGTTACATGTGGAAATTTGGTTCTAGGACATTTGATTTTAGCGCAATCCTCAAACTTAGGTCAAAAAAGCCATTTAAGCCTTTTCACAGTGAGATCTATGCGATATGGCCGAGAAATGTAATTTTGATGTTAACTCCCAAACCGCTGCGCAGAAGTCAACCAAACTTCACCCAATAGTGTATTTTATCACAATCTAGTAGTTACATGTGGAAATTTGGTTCTAGGACATTTGATTTGAGCGCAATCCTCAAACTTAGGTCAAAAAAGCCATTTAAGCCTTTTAACAGTGAGATCTATGCGATATGGCCGAGAAATGTAATTTTGATGTTAACTCCCAAACCGCTGCGCAGAAGTCAACCAAACTTCACCCATTAGTGTATTTTATCACAATCTAGTAGTTACATGTGGAAATTTGGTTCTAGGACATTTGATTTGAGCGCAATCCTCAAACTTAGGTCAAAAAAGCCATTTAAGCCTTTTCACAGTGAGATCTATGCGATATGGCCGAGAAATGTAATTTTGATGTTCACTCCCAAACCGCTGCGCAGAAGTCAACCAAACTTCACCCATTAGTGTATTGTATCACAATCTAGTAGTTACATGTGGAAATTTGGTTATAGGACATTTGATTTGAGCGCAATCCTCAAACTTAGGTCAAAAAAGCCATTTAAGCCTTTTCACAGTGAGATCTATGCGATATGGCCGAGAAATGTAATTTTGATGTTAACTCCCAAACCGCTGCGCAGAAGTCAACCAAACTTCACCCAATAGTGTATTGTATCACAATCTAGTAGTTACATTTGAAAATTTTGTTCTAGGACATTTTGTTTGAACGCAATCATCAAACTTAATTAAAAAAGTCATTTAAGCCTTTTCACAGTGAGATCTATGCGATATGGCCGAGAAATGTAATTTTGATGTTAACTCCCAAACCGCTGCGCAGAAGTCAACCAAACTTCACCCAATAGTGTATTGTATCACAATCTAGTAGTTACATTTGAAAATTTTGTTCTAGGAAATTTTGTTTGAGCGCAATCATCAAACTTAATTAAAAAAGTCATTTAAGCCTTTTCACAGTGAGATCTATGCGATATGGCCGAGAAATGTAATTTTGATGTTAACTCCCAAACCGCTGCGCAGAAGTCAACCAAACTTCACCCAATAGTGTATTGTATCACAATCTAGTAGTTACATTTGAAAATTTTGTTCTAGGACATTTTGTTTGAGCGCAATCCTCAAACTTAGGTCAAAAAAGCCATTTAAGCCTTTTCACAGTGAGATCTATGCGATATGGCCGAGAAATGTAATTTTGATGTTAACTCCCAAACCGCTGCGCAGAAGTCAACCAAACTTCACCCATTAGTGTATTGTATCACAATCTAGTAGTTACATGTGGAAATTTGGTTCTAGGACATTTGATTTGAGCGCAATCCTCAAACTTAGGTCAAAAAAGCCATTTAAGCCTTTTCACAGTGAGATCTATGCGATATGGCCGAGAAATGTAATTTTGATGTTAACTCCCAAACCGCTGCGCAGAAGTCAACCAAACTTCACCCAATAATGTATTGTATCACATTCTAGTAGTTACATTTTAAAATTTCGTTCAAGGACATTTGGTTTGAGCGCAATTATTAAACTTAGGTCAAAAAAGCCATTTAAGCCTTTTCACAGTGAGATCTATGCGATATGGCCGAGAAATGTAATTTTGATGTTAACTCCCAAACCGCTGCGCAGAAGTAAACCAAACTTCACCCATTAGTGTATTGTATCACAATCTAGTAGTTACATGTGGAAATTTGGTTCTAGGACATTTGATTTTAGCGCAATCCTCAAACTTAGGTCAAAAAAGCCATTTAAGCCTTTTCACAGTGAGATCTATGCGATATGGCCGAGAAATGTAATTTTGATGTTAACTCCCAAACCGCTGCGCAGAAGTCAACCAAACTTCACCCAATAGTGTATTGTATCACAATCTAGTAGTTACATTTGAAAATTTTGTTCTAGGAAATTTTGTTTGAGCGCAATCATCAAACTTAATTAAAAAAGTCATTTAAGCCTTTTCACAGTGAGATCTATGCGATATGGCCGAGAAATGTAATTTTGATGTTAACTCCCAAACCGCTGCGCAAAAGTCAACCAAACTTCACCCATTAGTGTATTGTATCACAATCTAGTAGTTACATGTGGAAATTTGGTTCTAGGACATTTGATTTGAGCGCAATCCTCAAACTTAGGTCAAAAAAGCCATTTAAGCCTTTTCACAGTGAGATCTATGCGATATGGCCGAGAAATGTAATTTTGATGTTAACTCCCAAACCGCTGCGCAGAAATAAAACCAAACTTCACCCAATAGTGTATTGTATCACATTCTAGTAGTTACATTTTAAAATTTCGTTCTAGGACATTTGGTTTGAGCGCAATTATTAAACTTAGGTCAAAAAAGCCATTTAAGCCTTTTCACAGTGAGATCTATGCGATATGGCCGAGAAATGTAATTTTGATGTTAACTCCCAAACCGCTGCGCAGAAGTCAACCAAACTTCACCCAATAGTGTATTGTATCACAATCTAGTAGTTACATTTGAAAATTTTGTTCTAGGACATTTTGTTTGAATGCAATCATCAAACTTAATTAAAAAAGTCATTTAAGCCTTTTCACAGTGAGATCTATGCGATATGGCCGAGAAATGTAATTTTGATGTTAACTCCCAAACCGCTGCGCAGAAGTCAACCAAACTTCACCCAATAGTGTATTGTATCACATTCTAGTAGTTACATTTTAAAATTTCGTTCAAGGACATTTGGTTTGAGCGCAATTATTAAACTTAGGTCATAAAAGCCATTTAAGCCTTTTCACAGTGAGATCTATGCGATATGGCCGAGAAATGTAATTTTGATGTTAACTCCCAAACCGCTGCGCAGAAGTAAACCAAACTTCACCCATTAGTGTATTGTATCACAATCTAGTAGTTACATGTGGAAATTTGGTTCTAGGACATTTGATTTCAGCGCAATCCTCAAACTTAGGTCAAAAAAGCCATTTAAGCCTTTTCACAGTGAGATCTATGCGATATGGCCGAGAAATGTAATTTTGATGTTAACTCCCAAACCGCTGCGCAGAAGTCAACCAAATTTCACCCAATAGTGTATTGTATCACATTCTAGTAGTTACATTTGAAAATTTCGTTCTAGGACATTTGGTTTGAGCGCAATTATTAAACTTAGGTCAAAAAAGCCATTTAAGCCTTTTCACAGTGAGATCTATGCGATATGGCCGAGAAATGTAATTTTGATGTTAACTCCCAAACCGCTGCGCAGAAGTAAACCAAACTTCACCCATTAGTGTATTGTATCACAATCTAGTAGTTACATGTGGAAATTTGGTTCTAGGACATTTGATTTTAGCGCAATCCTCAAACTTAGGTCAAAAAAGCCATTTAAGCCTTTTCACAGTGAGATCTATGCGATATGGCCGAGAAATGTAATTTTGATGTTAACTCCCAAACCGCTGCGCAGAAGTCAACCAAACTTCACCCAATAGTGTATTTTATCACAATCTAGTAGTTACATGTGGAAATTTGGTTCTAGGACATTTGATTTGAGCGCAATCCTCAAACTTAGGTCAAAAAAGCCATTTAAGCCTTTTCACAGTGAGATCTATGCGATATGGCCGAGAAATGTAATTTTGATGTTAACTCCCAAACCGCTGCGCAGAAGTCAACCAAACTTCACCCATTAGTGTATTTTATCACAATCTAGTAGTTACATGTGGAAATTTGGTTCTAGGACATTTGATTTGAGCGCAATCCTCAAACTTAGGTCAAAAAAGCCATTTAAGCCTTTTCACAGTGAGATCTATGCGATATGGCCGAGAAATGTAATTTTGATGTTCACTCCCAAACCGCTGCGCAGAAGTCAACCAAACTTCACCCATTAGTGTATTGTATCACAATCTAGTAGTTACATGTGGAAATTTGGTTATAGGACATTTGATTTGAGCGCAATCCTCAAACTTAGGTCAAAAAAGCCATTTAAGCCTTTTCACAGTGAGATCTATGCGATATGGCCGAGAAATGTAATTTTGATGTTAACTCCCAAACCGCTGCGCAGAAGTCAACCAAACTTCACCCAATAGTGTATTGTATCACAATCTAGTAGTTACATTTGAAAATTTTGTTCTAGGACATTTTGTTTGAACGCAATCATCAAACTTAATTAAAAAAGTCATTTAAGCCTTTTCACAGTGAGATCTATGCGATATGGCCGAGAAATGTAATTTTGATGTTAACTCCCAAACCGCTGCGCAGAAGTCAACCAAACTTCACCCAATAGTGTATTGTATCACAATCTAGTAGTTACATTTGAAAATTTTGTTCTAGGACATTTTGTTTGAGCGCAATCCTCAAACTTAGGTCAAAAAAGCCATTTAAGCCTTTTCACAGTGAGATCTATGCGATATGGCCGAGAAATGTAATTTTGATGTTAACTCCCAAACCGCTGCGCAGAAGTCAACCAAACTTCACCCATTAGTGTATTGTATCACAATCTAGTAGTTACATGTGGAAATTTGGTTCTAGGACATTTGATTTGAGCGCAATCCTCAAACTTAGGTCAAAAAAGCCATTTAAGCCTTTTCACAGTGAGATCTATGCGATATGGCCGAGAAATGTAATTTTGATGTTAACTCCCAAACCGCTGCGCAGAAGTCAACCAAACTTCACCCAATAGTGTATTGTATCACATTCTAGTAGTTACATTTTAAAATTTCGTTCAAGGACATTTGGTTTGAGCGCAATTATTAAACTTAGGTCAAAAAAGCCATTTAAGCCTTTTCACAGTGAGATCTATGCGATATGGCCGAGAAATGTAATTTTGATGTTAACTCCCAAACCGCTGCGCAGAAGTAAACCAAACTTCACCCATTAGTGTATTGTATCACAATCTAGTAGTTACATGTGGAAATTTGGTTCTAGGACATTTGATTTTAGCGCAATCCTCAAACTTAGGTCAAAAAAGCCATTTAAGCCTTTTCACAGTGAGATCTATGCGATATGGCCGAGAAATGTAATTTTGATGTTAACTCCCAAACCGCTGCGCAGAAGTCAACCAAACTTTACCCAATAGTGTATTGTATCACAATCTAGTAGTTACATTTGAAAATTTTGTTCTAGGAAATTTTGTTTGAGCGCAATCATCAAACTTAATTAAAAAAGTCATTTAAGCCTTTTCACAGTGAGATCTATGCGATATGGCCGAGAAATGTAATTTTGATGTTAACTCCCAAACCGCTGCGCAAAAGTCAACCAAACTTCACCCATTAGTGTATTGTATCACAATCTAGTAGTTACATGTGGAAATTTGGTTCTAGGACATTTGATTTCAGCGCAATCCTCAAACTTAGGTCAAAAAAGCCATTTAAGCCTTTTCACAGTGAGATCTATGCGATATGGCCGAGAAATGTAATTTTGATGTTAACTCCCAAACCGCTGCGCAGAAGTCAACCAAATTTCACCCAATAGTGTATTGTATCACATTCTAGTAGTTACATTTGAAAATTTCGTTCTAGGACATTTGGTTTGAGCGCAATTATTAAACTTAGGTCAAAAAAGCCATTTAAGCCTTTTCACAGTGAGATCTATGCGATATGGCCGAGAAATGTAATTTTGATGTTAACTCCCAAACCGCTGCGCAGAAGTAAACCAAACTTCACCCATTAGTGTATTGTATCACAATCTAGTAGTTACATGTGGAAATTTGGTTCTAGGACATTTGATTTTAGCGCAATCCTCAAACTTAGGTCAAAAAAGCCATTTAAGCCTTTTCACAGTGAGATCTATGCGATATGGCCGAGAAATGTAATTTTGATGTTAACTCCCAAACCGCTGCGCAGAAGTCAACCAAACTTCACCCAATAGTGTATTTTATCACAATCTAGTAGTTACATGTGGAAATTTGGTTCTAGGACATTTGATTTGAGCGCAATCCTCAAACTTAGGTCAAAAAAGCCATTTAAGCCTTTTCACAGTGAGATCTATGCGATATGGCCGAGAAATGTAATTTTGATGTTAACTCCCAAACCGCTGCGCAGAAGTCAACCAAACTTCACCCATTAGTGTATTTTATCACAATCTAGTAGTTACATGTGGAAATTTGGTTCTAGGACATTTGATTTGAGCGCAATCCTCAAACTTAGGTCAAAAAAGCCATTTAAGCCTTTTCACAGTGAGATCTATGCGATATGGCCGAGAAATGTAATTTTGATGTTCACTCCCAAACCGCTGCGCAGAAGTCAACCAAACTTCACCCATTAGTGTATTGTATCACAATCTAGTAGTTACATGTGGAAATTTGGTTATAGGACATTTGATTTGAGCGCAATCCTCAAACTTAGGTCAAAAAAGCCATTTAAGCCTTTTCACAGTGAGATCTATGCGATATGGCCGAGAAATGTAATTTTGATGTTAACTCCCAAACCGCTGCGCAGAAGTCAACCAAACTTCACCCAATAGTGTATTGTATCACAATCTAGTAGTTACATTTGAAAATTTTGTTCTAGGACATTTTGTTTGAACGCAATCATCAAACTTAATTAAAAAAGTCATTTAAGCCTTTTCACAGTGAGATCTATGCGATATGGCCGAGAAATGTAATTTTGATGTTAACTCCCAAACCGCTGCGCAGAAGTCAACCAAACTTCACCCAATAGTGTATTGTATCACAATCTAGTAGTTACATTTGAAAATTTTGTTCTAGGAAATTTTGTTTGAGCGCAATCATCAAACTTAATTAAAAAAGTCATTTAAGCCTTTTCACAGTGAGATCTATGCGATATGGCCGAGAAATGTAATTTTGATGTTAACTCCCAAACCGCTGCGCAGAAGTCAACCAAACTTCACCCAATAGTGTATTGTATCACAATCTAGTAGTTACATTTGAAAATTTTGTTCTAGGACATTTTGTTTGAGCGCAATCCTCAAACTTAGGTCAAAAAAGCCATTTAAGCCTTTTCACAGTGAGATCTATGCGATATGGCCGAGAAATGTAATTTTGATGTTAACTCCCAAACCGCTGCGCAGAAGTCAACCAAACTTCACCCATTAGTGTATTGTATCACAATCTAGTAGTTACATGTGGAAATTTGGTTCTAGGACATTTGATTTGAGCGCAATCCTCAAACTTAGGTCAAAAAAGCCATTTAAGCCTTTTCACAGTGAGATCTATGCGATATGGCCGAGAAATGTAATTTTGATGTTAACTCCCAAACCGCTGCGCAGAAGTCAACCAAACTTCACCCAATAGTGTATTGTATCACATTCTAGTAGTTACATTTTAAAATTTCGTTCAAGGACATTTGGTTTGAGCGCAATTATTAAACTTAGGTCAAAAAAGCCATTTAAGCCTTTTCACAGTGAGATCTATGCGATATGGCCGAGAAATGTAATTTTGATGTTAACTCCCAAACCGCTGCGCAGAAGTCAACCAAACTTCACCCATTAGTGTATTGTATCACAATCTAGTAGTTACATGTGGAAATTTGGTTCTAGGACATTTGATTTTAGCGCAATCCTCAAACTTAGGTCAAAAAAGCCATTTAAGCCTTTTCACAGTGAGATCTATGCGATATGGCCGAGAAATGTAATTTTGATGTTAACTCCCAAACCGCTGCGCAGAAGTCAACCAAACTTCACCCAATAGTGTATTGTATCACAATCTAGTAGTTACATTTGAAAATTTTGTTCTAGGAAATTTTGTTTGAGCGCAATCATCAAACTTAATTAAAAAAGTCATTTAAGCCTTTTCACAGTGAGATCTATGCGATATGGCCGAGAAATGTAATTTTGATGTTAACTCCCAAACCGCTGCGCAAAAGTCAACCAAACTTCACCCATTAGTGTATTGTATCACAATCTAGTAGTTACATGTGGAAATTTGGTTCTAGGACATTTGATTTGAGCGCAATCCTCAAACTTAGGTCAAAAAAGCCATTTAAGCCTTTTCACAGTGAGATCTATGCGATATGGCCGAGAAATGTAATTTTGATGTTAACTCCCAAACCGCTGCGCAGAAATAAAACCAAACTTCACCCAATAGTGTATTGTATCACATTCTAGTAGTTACATTTTAAAATTTCGTTCTAGGACATTTGGTTTGAGCGCAATTATTAAACTTAGGTCAAAAAAGCCATTTAAGCCTTTTCACAGTGAGATCTATGCGATATGGCCGAGAAATGTAATTTTGATGTTAACTCCCAAACCGCTGCGCAGAAGTCAACCAAACTTCACCCAATAGTGTATTGTATCACAATCTAGTAGTTACATTTGAAAATTTTGTTCTAGGACATTTTGTTTGAATGCAATCATCAAACTTAATTAAAAAAGTCATTTAAGCCTTTTCACAGTGAGATCTATGCGATATGGCCGAGAAATGTAATTTTGATGTTAACTCCCAAACCGCTGCGCAGAAGTCAACCAAACTTCACCCAATAGTGTATTGTATCACATTCTAGTAGTTACATTTTAAAATTTCGTTCAAGGACATTTGGTTTGAGCGCAATTATTAAACTTAGGTCATAAAAGCCATTTAAGCCTTTTCACAGTGAGATCTATGCGATATGGCCGAGAAATGTAATTTTGATGTTAACTCCCAAACCGCTGCGCAGAAGTAAACCAAACTTCACCCATTAGTGTATTGTATCACAATCTAGTAGTTACATGTGGAAATTTGGTTCTAGGACATTTGATTTCAGCGCAATCCTCAAACTTAGGTCAAAAAAGCCATTTAAGCCTTTTCACAGTGAGATCTATGCGATATGGCCGAGAAATGTAATTTTGATGTTAACTCCCAAACCGCTGCGCAGAAGTCAACCAAATTTCACCCAATAGTGTATTGTATCACATTCTAGTAGTTACATTTGAAAATTTCGTTCTAGGACATTTGGTTTGAGCGCAATTATTAAACTTAGGTCAAAAAAGCCATTTAAGCCTTTTCACAGTGAGATCTATGCGATATGGCCGAGAAATGTAATTTTGATGTTAACTCCCAAACCGCTGCGCAGAAGTAAACCAAACTTCACCCATTAGTGTATTGTATCACAATCTAGTAGTTACATGTGGAAATTTGGTTCTAGGACATTTGATTTTAGCGCAATCCTCAAACTTAGGTCAAAAAAGCCATTTAAGCCTTTTCACAGTGAGATCTATGCGATATGGCCGAGAAATGTAATTTTGATGTTAACTCCCAAACCGCTGCGCAGAAGTCAACCAAACTTCACCCAATAGTGTATTTTATCACAATCTAGTAGTTACATGTGGAAATTTGGTTCTAGGACATTTGATTTGAGCGCAATCCTCAAACTTAGGTCAAAAAAGCCATTTAAGCCTTTTCACAGTGAGATCTATGCGATATGGCCGAGAAATGTAATTTTGATGTTAACTCCCAAACCGCTGCGCAGAAGTCAACCAAACTTCACCCATTAGTGTATTTTATCACAATCTAGTAGTTACATGTGGAAATTTGGTTCTAGGACATTTGATTTGAGCGCAATCCTCAAACTTAGGTCAAAAAAGCCATTTAAGCCTTTTCACAGTGAGATCTATGCGATATGGCCGAGAAATGTAATTTTGATGTTCACTCCCAAACCGCTGCGCAGAAGTCAACCAAACTTCACCCATTAGTGTATTGTATCACAATCTAGTAGTTACATGTGGAAATTTGGTTATAGGACATTTGATTTGAGCGCAATCCTCAAACTTAGGTCAAAAAAGCCATTTAAGCCTTTTCACAGTGAGATCTATGCGATATGGCCGAGAAATGTAATTTTGATGTTAACTCCCAAACCGCTGCGCAGAAGTCAACCAAACTTCACCCAATAGTGTATTGTATCACAATCTAGTAGTTACATTTGAAAATTTTGTTCTAGGACATTTTGTTTGAACGCAATCATCAAACTTAATTAAAAAAGTCATTTAAGCCTTTTCACAGTGAGATCTATGCGATATGGCCGAGAAATGTAATTTTGATGTTAACTCCCAAACCGCTGCGCAGAAGTCAACCAAACTTCACCCAATAGTGTATTGTATCACAATCTAGTAGTTACATTTGAAAATTTTGTTCTAGGAAATTTTGTTTGAGCGCAATCATCAAACTTAATTAAAAAAGTCATTTAAGCCTTTTCACAGTGAGATCTATGCGATATGGCCGAGAAATGTAATTTTGATGTTAACTCCCAAACCGCTGCGCAGAAGTCAACCAAACTTCACCCATTAGTGTATTTTATCACAATCTAGTAGTTACATGTGGAAATTTGGTTCTAGGACATTTGATTTGAGCGCAATCCTCAAACTTAGGTCAAAAAAGCCATTTAAGCCTTTTCACAGTGAGATCTATGCGATATGGCCGAGAAATGTAATTTTGATGTTAACTCCCAAACCGCTGCGCAGAAGTCAACCAAACTTCACCCAATAGTGTATTGTATGACAATCTAGTAGTTACATTTAAAAATTTTGTTCTAGGACATTTTGTTTGAACGCAATCATCAAACTTAATTAAAAAAGTCATTTAAGCCTTTTCACAGTGAGATCTATGCGATATGGCCGAGAAATGTAATTTTGATGTTAACTCCCAAACCGCTGCGCAGAAGTCAACCAAACTTCACCCATTAGTGTATTGTATCACAATCTAGTAGTTACATGTGGAAATTTGGTTCTAGGACATTTGATTTGAGCGCAATCCTCAAACTTAGGTCAAAAAAGCCATTTAAGCCTTTTCACAGTGAGATCTATGCGATATGGCCGAGAAATGTAATTTTGATGTTAACTCCCAAACCGCTGCGCAGAAGTCAACCAAACTTCACCCATTAGTGTATTGTATCACATTCTAGTAGTTACATTTGAAAATTTCGTTCTAGGACATTTGGTTTGAGCGCAATCCTCAAACTTAGGTCAAAAAAGCCATTTAAGCCTTTTCACAGTGAGATCTATGCGATATGGCCGAGAAATGTAATTTTGATGTTAACTCCCAAACCGCTGCGCAGAAGTCAACCAAACTTCACCCATTAGTGTATTTTATCACAATCTAGTAGTTACATGTGGAAATTTGGTTCTAGGACATTTGATTTGAGCGCAATCCTCAAACTTAGGTCAAAAAAGCCATTTAAGCCTTTTCACAGTGAGATCTATGCGATATGGCCGAGAAATGTAATTTTGATGTTAACTCCCAAACCGCTGCGCAGAAGTCAACCAAACTTCACCCAATAGTGTATTGTATCACATTCTAGTAGTTACATTTGAAAATTTCGTTCTAGGACATTTGGTTTGAGCGCAATCCTCAAACTTAGGTCAAAAAAGCCATTTAAGCCTTTTCACAGTGAGATCTATGCGATATGGCCGAGAAATGTAATTTTGATGTTAACTCCCAAACCGCTGCGCAGAAGTCAACCAAACTTCACCCAGTAGTGTATTGTATCACAATCTAGTAGTTACATTTGAAAATTTTGTTCTAGGACATTTTGTTTGAACGCAATCATCAAACTTAATTAAAAAAGTCATTTAAGCCTTTTCACAGTGAGATCTATGCGATATGGCCGAGAAATGTAATTTTGATGTTAACTCCCAAACCGCTGCGCAGAAGTCAACCAAACTTCACCCAATAGTGTATTGTATCACAATCTAGTAGTTACATTTGAAAATTTTGTTCTAGGACATTTTGTTTGAGCGCAATCCTCAAACTTAGGTCAAAAAAGCCATTTAAGCCTTTTCACAGTGAGATCTATGCGATATGGCCGAGAAATGTAATTTTGATGTTAACTCCCAAACCGCTGCGCAGAAGTCAACCAAACTTCACCCAATAGTGTATTGTATCACAATCTAGTAGTTACATTTGAAAATTTTGTTCTAGGACATTTGGTTTGAACGCAATCATCAAACTTAATTAAAAAAGTCATTTAAGCCTTTTCACAGTGAGATCTATGCGATATGGCCGAGAAATGTAATTTTGATGTTAACTCCCAAACCGCTGCGCAGAAGTCAACCAAACTTCACCCAATAGTGTATTGTATCACAATCTAGTAGTTACATTTGAAAATTTTGTTCTAGGAAATTTTGTTTGAGCGCAATCATCAAACTTAATTAAAAAAGTCATTTAAGCCTTTTCACAGTGAGATCTATGCGATATGGCCGAGAAATGTAATTTTGATGTTAACTCCCAAACCGCTGCGCAGAAGTCAACCAAACTTCACCCAATAGTGTATTGTATCACAATCTAGTAGTTACATTTGAAAATTTTGTTCTAGGAAATTTTGTTTGAGCGCAATCATCAAACTTAATTAAAAAAGTCATTTAAGCCTTTTCACAGTGAGATCTATGCGATATGGCCGAGAAATGTAATTTTGATGTTAACTCCCAAACCGCTGCGCAGAAGTCAACCAAACTTCACCCATTAGTGTATTTTATCACAATCTAGTAGTTACATGTGGAAATTTGGTTCTAGGACATTTGATTTGAGCGCAATCCTCAAACGTAGGTCAAAAAAGCCATTTAAGCCTTTTCACAGTGAGATCTATGCGATATGGCCGAGAAATGTAATTTTGATGTTCACTCCCAAACCGCTGCGCAGAAGTCAACCAAACTTCACCCAATAGTGTATTGTATCACAATCTAGTAGTTACATTTGAAAATTTTGTTCTAGGAAATTTTGTTTGAGCGCAATCATCAAACTTAATTAAAAAAGTCATTTAAGCCTTTTCACAGTGAGATCTATGCGATATGGCCGAGAAATGTAATTTTGATGTTAACTCCCAAACCGCTGCGCAGAAGTCAACCAAACTTCACCCATTAGTGTATTTTATCACAATCTAGTAGTTACAAATGGAAATTTGGTTCTAGGACATTTGATTTGAGCGCAATCCTCAAACGTAGGTCAAAAAAGCCATTTAAGCCTATTCACAGTGAGATCTATGCGATATGGCCGAGAAATGTAATTTTGATGTTAACTCCCAAACCGCTGCGCAGAAGTCAACCAAACTTCACCCAATAGTGTATTGTATCACATTCTAGTAGTTACATTTGAAAATTTCGTTCTAGGACATTTGGTTTGAGCGCAATCCTCAAACTTAGGTCAAAAAAGCCATTTAAGCCTTTTCACAGTGAGATCTATGCGATATGGCCGAGAAATGTAATTTTGATGTTAACTCCCAAACCGCTGCGCAGAAGTCAACCAAACTTCACCCAATAGTGTATTGTATCACAATCTAGTAGTTACATTTGAAAATTTTGTTCTAGGAAATTTTGTTTGAGCGCAATCATCAAACTTAATTAAAAAAGTCATTTAAGCCTTTTCACAGTGAGATCTATGCGATATGGCCGAGAAATGTAATTTTGATGTTAACTCCCAAACCGCTGCGCAGAAGTCAACCAAACTTCACCCATTAGTGTATTTTATCACAATCTAGTAGTTACATGTGGAAATTTGGTTCTAGGACATTTGATTTGAGCGCAATCCTCAAACTTAGGTCAAAAAAGCCATTTAAGCCTTTTCACAGTGAGATCTATGCGATATGGCCGAGAAATGTAATTTTGATGTTAACTCCCAAACCGCTGCGCAGAAGTCAACCAAACTTCACCCAATAGTGTATTGTATCACATTCTAGTAGTTACATTTGAAAATTTCGTTCTAGGACATTTGGTTTGAGCGCAATCCTCAAACTTAGGTCAAAAAAGCCATTTAAGCCTTTTCACAGTGAGATCTATGCGATATGGCCGAGAAATGTAATTTTGATGTTAACTCCCAAACCGCTGCGCAGAAGTCAACCAAACTTCACCCAATAGTGTATTGTATCACAATCTAGTAGTTACATTTGAAAATTTTGTTCTAGGACATTTTGTTTGAACGCAATCATCAAACTTAATTAAAAAAGTCATTTAAGCCTTTTCACAGTGAGATCTATGCGATATGGCCGAGAAATGTAATTTTGATGTTAACTCCCAAACCGCTGCGCAGAAGTCAACCAAACTTCACCCATTAGTGTATTTTATCACAATCTAGTAGTTACATGTGGAAATTTGGTTCTAGGACATTTGATTTGAGCGCAATCCTCAAACTTAGGTCAAAAAAGCCATTTAAGCCTTTTCACAGTGAGATCTATGCGATATGGCCGAGAAATGTAATTTTGATGTTAACTCCCAAACCGCTGCGCAGAAGTCAACCAAACTTCACCCAATAGTGTATTGTATCACAATCTAGTAGTTACATTTAAAAATTTTGTTCTAGGACATTTTGTTTGAACGCAATCATCAAACTTAATTAAAAAAGTCATTTAAGCCTTTTCACAGTGAGATCTATGCGATATGGCCGAGAAATGTAATATTGATGTTAACTCCCAAACCGCTGCGCAGAAGTCAACCAAACTTCACCCAATAGTGTATTGTATCACAATCTAGTAGTTACATTTGAAAATTTTGTTCTAGGAAATTTTGTTTGAGCGCAATCATCAAACTTAATTAAAAAAGTCATTTAAGCCTTTTAACAGTGAGATCTATGCGATATGGCCGAGAAATGTAATTTTGATGTTAACTCCCAAACCGCTGCGCAGAAGTCAACCAAACTTCACCCATTAGTGTATTTTATCACAATCTAGTAGTTACATGTGGAAATTTGGTTCTAGGACATTTGATTTGAGCGCAATCCTCAAACTTAGGTCAAAAAAGCCATTTAAGCCTTTTCACAGTGAGATCTATGCGATATGGCCGAGAAATGTAATTTTGATGTTCACTCCCAAACCGCTGCGCAGAAGTCAACCAAACTTCACCCAATAGTGTATTGTATCACAATCTAGTAGTTACATTTGAAAATTTTGTTCTAGGAAATTTTGTTTGAGCGCAATCATCAAACTTAATTAAAAAAGTCATTTAAGCCTTTTCACAGTGAGATCTATGCGATATGGCCGAGAAATGTAATTTTGATGTTAACTCCCGAACCGCTGCGCAGAAGTCAACCAAACTTCACCCATTAGTGTATTTTATCACAATCTAGTAGTTACATGTGGAAATTTGGTTCTAGGACATTTGATTTGAGCGCAATCCTCAAACTTAGGTCAAAAAAGCCATTTAAGCCTTTTCACAGTGAGATCTATGCGATATGGCCGAGAAATGTAATTTTGATGTTAACTCCCAAACCGCTGCGCAGAAGTCAACCAAACTTCACCCAATAGTGTATTGTATCACATTCTAGTAGTTACATTTGAAAATTTCGTTCTAGGACATTTGGTTTGAGCGCAATCCTCAAACTTAGGTCAAAAAAGCCATTTAAGCCTTTTCACAGTGAGATCTATGCGATATGGCCGAGAAATGTAATTTTGATGTTAACTCCCAAACCGCTGCGCAGAAGTCAACCAAACTTCACCCAATAGTGTATTGTATCACAATCTAGTAGTTACATTTGAAAATTTTGTTCTAGGACATTTTGTTTGAACGCAATCATCAAACTTAATTAAAAAAGTCATTTAAGCCTTTTCACAGTGAGATCTATGCGATATGGCCGAGAAATGTAATTTTGATGTTAACTCCCAAACCGCTGCGCAGAAGTCAACCAAACTTCACCCAATAGTGTATTGTATCACAAACTAGTAGTTACATTTGAAAATTTTGTTCTAGGACATTTTGTTTGAGCGCAATCCTCAAACTTAGGTCAAAAAAGCCATTTAAGCCTTTTCACAGTGAGATCTATGCGATATGGCCGAGAAATGTAATTTTGATGTTAACTCCCAAACCGCTGCGCAGAAGTCAACCAAACTTCACCCATTAGTGTATTGTATCACAATCTAGTAGTTACATGTGGAAATTTGGTTCTAGGACATTTGATTTGAGCGCAATCCTCAAACTTAGGTCAAAAAAGCCATTTAAGCCTTTTCACAGTGAGATCTATGCGATATGGCCGAGAAATGTAATTTTGATGTTAACTCCCAAACCGCTGCGCAGAAGTCAACCAAACTTCACCCAATAGTGTATTGTATCACATTCTAGTAGTTACATTTTAAAATTTCGTTCAAGGACATTTGGTTTGAGCGCAATTATTAAACTTAGGTCAAAAAAGCCATTTAAGCCTTTTCACAGTGAGATCTATGCGATATGGCCGAGAAATGTAATTTTGATGTTAACTCCCAAACCGCTGCGCAGAAGTAAACCAAACTTCACCCATTAGTGTATTGTATCACAATCTAGTAGTTACATGTGGAAATTTGGTTCTAGGACATTTGATTTTAGCGCAATCCTCAAACTTAGGTCAAAAAAGCCATTTAAGCCTTTTCACAGTGAGATCTATGCGATATGGCCGAGAAATGTAATTTTGATGTTAACTCCCAAACCGCTGCGCAGAAGTCAACCAAACTTCACCCAATAGTGTATTGTATCACAATCTAGTAGTTACATTTGAAAATTTTGTTCTAGGAAATTTTGTTTGAGCGCAATCATCAAACTTAATTAAAAAAGTCATTTAAGCCTTTTCACAGTGAGATCTATGCGATATGGCCGAGAAATGTAATTTTGATGTTAACTCCCAAACCGCTGCGCAAAAGTCAACCAAACTTCACCCATTAGTGTATTGTATCACAATCTAGTAGTTACATGTGGAAATTTGGTTCTAGGACATTTGATTTGAGCGCAATCCTCAAACTTAGGTCAAAAAAGCCATTTAAGCCTTTTCACAGTGAGATCTATGCGATATGGCCGAGAAATGTAATTTTGATGTTAACTCCCAAACCGCTGCGCAGAAATAAAACCAAACTTCACCCAATAGTGTATTGTATCACATTCTAGTAGTTACATTTTAAAATTTCGTTCTAGGACATTTGGTTTGAGCGCAATTATTAAACTTAGGTCAAAAAAGCCATTTAAGCCTTTTCACAGTGAGATCTATGCGATATGGCCGAGAAATGTAATTTTGATGTTAACTCCCAAACCGCTGCGCAGAAGTCAACCAAACTTCACCCAATAGTGTATTGTATCACAATCTAGTAGTTACATTTGAAAATTTTGTTCTAGGACATTTTGTTTGAATGCAATCATCAAACTTAATTAAAAAAGTCATTTAAGCCTTTTCAAAGTGAGATCTATGCGATATGGCCGAGAAATGTAATTTTGATGTTAACTCCCAAACCGCTGCGCAGAAGTCAACCAAACTTCACCCAATAGTGTATTGTATCACATTCTAGTAGTTACATTTTAAAATTTCGTTCAAGGACATTTGGTTTGAGCGCAATTATTAAACTTAGGTCAAAAAAGCCATTTAAGCCTTTTCACAGTGAGATCTATGCGATATGGCCGAGAAATGTAATTTTGATGTTAACTCCCAAACCGCTGCGCAGAAGTAAACCAAACTTCACCCATTAGTGTATTGTATCACAATCTAGTAGTTACATGTGGAAATTTGGTTCTAGGACATTTGATTTCAGCGCAATCCTCAAACTTAGGTCAAAAAAGCCATTTAAGCCTTTTCACAGTGAGATCTATGCGATATGGCCGAGAAATGTAATTTTGATGTTAACTCCCAAACCGCTGCGCAGAAGTCAACCAAATTTCACCCAATAGTGTATTGTATCACATTCTAGTAGTTACATTTGAAAATTTCGTTCTAGGACATTTGGTTTGAGCGCAATTATTAAACTTAGGTCAAAAAAGCCATTTAAGCCTTTTCACAGTGAGATCTATGCGATATGGCCGAGAAATGTAATTTTGATGTTAACTCCCAAACCGCTGCGCAGAAGTAAACCAAACTTCACCCATTAGTGTATTGTATCACAATCTAGTAGTTACATGTGGAAATTTGGTTCTAGGACATTTGATTTTAGCGCAATCCTCAAACTTAGGTCAAAAAAGCCATTTAAGCCTTTTCACAGTGAGATCTATGCGATATGGCCGAGAAATGTAATTTTGATGTTAACTCCCAAACCGCTGCGCAGAAGTCAACCAAACTTCACCCAATAGTGTATTGTATCACAATCTAGTAGTTACATTTGAAAATTTTGTTTTAGGAAATTTTGTTTGAGCGCAATCATCAAACTTAATTAAAAAAGTCATTTAAGCCTTTTCACAGTGAGATCTATGCGATATGGCCGAGAAATGTAATTTTGATGTTAACTCCCAAACCGCTGCGCAGAAGTCAACCAAACTTCACCCAATAGTGTATTGTATCACAATCTAGTAGTTACATTTGAAAATTTTGTTCTAGGAAATTTTGTTTGAGCGCAATCATCAAACTTAATTAAAAAAGTCATTTAAGCCTTTTCACAGTGAGATCTATGCGATATGGCCGAGAAATGTAATTTTGATGTTAACTCCCAAACCGCTGCGCAGAAGTCAACCAAACTTCAACCATTAGTGTATTTTATCACAATCTAGTAGTTACATGTGGAAATTTGGTTCTAGGACATTTGATTTGAGCGCAATCCTCAAACTTAGGTCAAAAAAGCCATTTAAGCCTTTTCACAGTGAGATCTATGCGATATGGCCGAGAAATGTAATTTTGATGTTAACTCCCAAACCGCTGCGCAGAAGTCAACCAAACTTCACCCAATAGTGTATTGTATCACATTCTAGTAGTTACATTTGAAAATTTCGTTCTAGGACATTTGGTTTGAGCGCAATCCTCAAACTTAGGTCAAAAAAGCCATTTAAGCCTTTTCACAGTGAGATCTATGCGATATGGCCGAGAAATGTAATTTTGATGTTAACTCCCAAACCGCTGCGCAGAAGTCAACCAAACTTCACCCAATAGTGTATTGTATCACAATCTAGTAGTTACATTTGAAAATTTTGTTCTAGGACATTTTGTTTGAACGCAATCATCAAACTTAATTAAAAAAGTCATTTAAGCCTTTTCACAGTGAGATCTATGCGATATGGCCGAGAAATGTAATTTTGATGTTAACTCCCAAACCGCTGCGCAGAAGTCAACCAAACTTCACCCATTAGTGTATTTTATCACAATCTAGTAGTTACATGTGGAAATTTGGTTCTAGGACATTTGATTTGAGCGCAATCCTCAAACTTAGGTCAAAAAAGCCATTTAAGCCTTTTCACAGTGAGATCTATGCGATATGGCCGAGAAATGTAATTTTGATGTTAACTCCCAAACCGCTGCGCAGAAGTCAACCAAACTTCACCCAATAGTGTATTGTATCACAATCTAGTAGTTACATTAAAAATTTTGTTCTAGGACATTTTGTTTGAACGCAATCATCAAACTTAATTAAAAAAGTCATTTAAGCCTTTTCACAGTGAGATCTATGCGATATGGCCGAGAAATGTAATTTTGATGTTAACTCCCAAACCGCTGCGCAGAAGTCAACCAAACTTCACCCATTAGTGTATTGTATCACAATCTAGTAGTTACATGTGGAAATTTGGTTATAGGACATTTGATTTGAGCGCAATCCTCAAACTTAGGTCAAAAAAGCCATTTAAGCCTTTTCACAGTGAGATCTATGCGATATGGCCGAGAAATGTAATTTTGATGTTAACTCCCAAACCGCTGCGCAGAAGTCAACCAAACTTCACCCAATAGTGTATTGTATCACAATCTAGTAGTTACATTTGAAAATTTTGTTCTAGGACATTTTGTTTGAACGCAATCATCAAACTTAATTAAAAAAGTCATTTAAGCCTTTTCACAGTGAGATCTATGCGATATGGCCGAGAAATGCAATTTTGATGTTAACTCCCAAACCGCTGCGCAGAAGTAAACCAAACTTCACCCATTAGTGTATTGTATCACAATCTAGTAGTTACATGTGGAAATTTGGTTCTAGGACATTTGATTTTAGCGCAATCCTCAAACTTAGGTCAAAAAAGCCATTTAAGCCTTTTCACAGTGAGATCTATGCGATATGGCCGAGAAATGTAATTTTGATGTTAACTCCCAAACCGCTGCGCAGAAGTCAACCAAACTTCACCCAATAGTGTATTTTATCACAATCTAGTAGTTACATGTGGAAATTTGGTTCTAGGACATTTGATTTGAGCGCAATCCTCAAACTTAGGTCAAAAAAGTCATTTAAGCCTTTTCACAGTGAGATCTATGCGATATGGCCGAGAAATGTAATTTTGATGTTAACTCCCAAACCGCTGCGCAGAAGTCAACCAAACTTCACCCAATAGTGTATTGTATCACAATCTAGTAGTTACATTTGAAAATTTTGTTCTAGGAAATTTTGTTTGAGCGCAATCATCAAACTTAATTAAAAAAGTCATTTAAGCCTTTTCACAGTGAGATCTATGCGATATGGCCGAGAAATGTAATTTTGATGTTAACTCCCAAACCGCTGCGCAGAAGTCAACCAAACTTCACCCAATAGTGTATTGTATCACAATCTAGTAGTTACATTTGAAAATTTTGTTCTAGGACATTTTGTTTGAGCGCAATCCTCAAACTTAGGTCAAAAAAGCCATTTAAGCCTTTTCACAGTGAGATCTATGCGATATGGCCGAGAAATGTAATTTTGATGTTAACTCCCAAACCGCTGCGCAGAAGTCAACCAAACTTCACCCATTAGTGTATTGTATCACAATCTAGTAGTTACATGTGGAAATTTGGTTCTAGGACATTTGATTTGAGCGCAATCCTCAAACTTAGGTCAAAAAAGCCATTTAAGCCTTTTCACAGTGAGATCTATGCGATATGGCCGAGAAATGTAATTTTGATGTTAACTCCCAAACCGCTGCGCAGAAGTCAACCAAACTTCACCCAATAGTGTATTGTATCACAATCTAGTAGTTACATTTGAAAATTTTGTTCTAGGAAATTTTGTTTGAGCGCAATCATCAAACTTAATTAAAAAAGTCATTTAAGCCTTTTCACAGTGAGATCTATGCGATATGGCCGAGAAATGTAATTTTGATGTTAACTCCCAAACCGCTGCGCAAAAGTCAACCAAACTTCACCCATTAGTGTATTGTATCACAATCTAGTAGTTACATGTGGAAATTTGGTTCTAGGACATTTGATTTGAGCGCAATCCTCAAACTTAGGTCAAAAAAGCCATTTAAGCCTTTTCACAGTGAGATCTATGCGATATGGCCGAGAAATGTAATTTTGATGTTAACTCCCAAACCGCTGCGCAGAAATAAAACCAAACTTCACCCAATAGTGTATTGTATCACATTCTAGTAGTTACATTTTAAAATTTCGTTCTAGGACATTTGGTTTGAGCGCAATTATTAAACTTAGGTCAAAAAAGCCATTTAAGCCTTTTCACAGTGAGATCTATGCGATATGGCCGAGAAATGTAATTTTGATGTTAACTCCCAAACCGCTGCGCAGAAGTCAACCAAACTTCACCCAATAGTGTATTGTATCACAATCTAGTAGTTACATTTGAAAATTTTGTTCTAGGACATTTTGTTTGAATGCAATCATCAAACTTAATTAAAAAAGTCATTTAAGCCTTTTCACAGTGAGATCTATGCGATATGGCCGAGAAATGTAATTTTGATGTTAACTCCCAAACCGCTGCGCAGAAGTCAACCAAACTTCACCCAATAGCGTATTGTATCACATTCTAGTAGTTACATTTTAAAATTTCGTTCAAGGACATTTGGTTTGAGCGCAATTATTAAACTTAGGTCATAAAAGCCATTTAAGCCTTTTCACAGTGAGATCTATGCGATATGGCCGAGAAATGTAATTTTGATGTTAACTCCCAAACCGCTGCGCAGAAGTAAACCAAACTTCACCCATTAGTGTATTGTATCACAATCTAGTAGTTACATGTGGAAATTTGGTTCTAGGACATTTGATTTCAGCGCAATCCTCAAACTTAGGTCAAAAAAGCCATTTAAGCCTTTTCACAGTGAGATCTATGCGATATGGCCGAGAAATGTAATTTTGATGTTAACTCCCAAACCGCTGCGCAGAAGTCAACCAAATTTCACCCAATAGTGTATTGTATCACATTCTAGTAGTTACATTTGAAAATTTCGTTCTAGGACATTTGGTTTGAGCGCAATTATTAAACTTAGGTCAAAAAAGCCATTTAAGCCTTTTCACAGTGAGATCTATGCGATATGGCCGAGAAATGTAATTTTGATGTTAACTCCCAAACCGCTGCGCAGAAGTAAACCAAACTTCACCCATTAGTGTATTGTATCACAATCTAGTAGTTACATGTGGAAATTTGGTTCTAGGACATTTGATTTTAGCGCAATCCTCAAACTTAGGTCAAAAAAGCCATTTAAGCCTTTTCACAGTGAGATCTATGCGATATGGCCGAGAAATGTAATTTTGATGTTAACTCCCAAACCGCTGCGCAGAAGTCAACCAAACTTCACCCAATAGTGTATTTTATCACAATCTAGTAGTTACATGTGGAAATTTGGTTCTAGGACATTTGATTTGAGCGCAATCCTCAAACTTAGGTCAAAAAAGCCATTTAAGCCTTTTCACAGTGAGATCTATGCGATATGGCCGAGAAATGTAATTTTGATGTTAACTCCCAAACCGCTGCGCAGAAGTCAACCAAACTTCACCCATTAGTGTATTTTATCACAATCTAGTAGTTACATGTGGAAATTTGGTTCTAGGACATTTGATTTGAGCGCAATCCTCAAACTTAGGTCAAAAAAGCCATTTAAGCCTTTTCACAGTGAGATCTATGCGATATGGCCGAGAAATGTAATTTTGATGTTCACTCCCAAACCGCTGCGCAGAAGTCAACCAAACTTCACCCATTAGTGTATTGTATCACAATCTAGTAGTTACATGTGGAAATTTGGTTATAGGACATTTGATTTGAGCGCAATCCTCAAACTTAGGTCAAAAAAGCCATTTAAGCCTTTTCACAGTGAGATCTATGCGATATGGCCGAGAAATGTAATTTTGATGTTAACTCCCAAACCGCTGCGCAGAAGTCAACCAAACTTCACCCAATAGTGTATTGTATCACAATCTAGTAGTTACATTTGAAAATTTTGTTCTAGGACATTTTGTTTGAACGCAATCATCAAACTTAATTAAAAAAGTCATTTAAGCCTTTTCACAGTGAGATCTATGCGATATGGCCGAGAAATGTAATTTTGATGTTAACTCCCAAACCGCTGCGCAGAAGTCAACCAAACTTCACCCAATAGTGTATTGTATCACAATCTAGTAGTTACATTTGAAAATTTTGTTCTAGGAAATTTTGTTTGAGCGCAATCATCAAACTTAATTAAAAAAGTCATTTAAGCCTTTTCACAGTGAGATCTATGCGATATGGCCGAGAAATGTAATTTTGATGTTAACTCCCAAACCGCTGCGCAGAAGTCAACCAAACTTCACCCATTAGTGTATTTTATCACAATCTAGTAGTTACATGTGGAAATTTGGTTCTAGGACATTTGATTTGAGCGCAATCCTCAAACTTAGGTCAAAAAAGCCATTTAAGCCTTTTCACAGTGAGATCTATGCGATATGGCCGAGAAATGTAATTTTGATGTTAACTCCCAAACCGCTGCGCAGAAGTCAACCAAACTTCACCCAATAGTGTATTGTATGACAATCTAGTAGTTACATTTAAAAATTTTGTTCTAGGACATTTTGTTTGAACGCAATCATCAAACTTAATTAAAAAAGTCATTTAAGCCTTTTCACAGTGAGATCTATGCGATATGGCCGAGAAATGTAATTTTGATGTTAACTCCCAAACCGCTGCGCAGAAGTCAACCAAACTTCACCCATTAGTGTATTGTATCACAATCTAGTAGTTACATGTGGAAATTTGGTTCTAGGACATTTGATTTGAGCGCAATCCTCAAACTTAGGTCAAAAAAGCCATTTAAGCCTTTTCACAGTGAGATCTATGCGATATGGCCGAGAAATGTAATTTTGATGTTAACTCCCAAACCGCTGCGCAGAAGTCAACCAAACTTCACCCATTAGTGTATTGTATCACATTCTAGTAGTTACATTTGAAAATTTCGTTCTAGGACATTTGGTTTGAGCGCAATCCTCAAACTTAGGTCAAAAAAGCCATTTAAGCCTTTTCACAGTGAGATCTATGCGATATGGCCGAGAAATGTAATTTTGATGTTAACTCCCAAACCGCTGCGCAGAAGTCAACCAAACTTCACCCATTAGTGTATTTTATCACAATCTAGTAGTTACATGTGGAAATTTGGTTCTAGGACATTTGATTTGAGCGCAATCCTCAAACTTAGGTCAAAAAAGCCATTTAAGCCTTTTCACAGTGAGATCTATGCGATATGGCCGAGAAATGTAATTTTGATGTTAACTCCCAAACCGCTGCGCAGAAGTCAACCAAACTTCACCCAATAGTGTATTGTATCACATTCTAGTAGTTACATTTGAAAATTTCGTTCTAGGACATTTGGTTTGAGCGCAATCCTCAAACTTAGGTCAAAAAAGCCATTTAAGCCTTTTCACAGTGAGATCTATGCGATATGGCCGAGAAATGTAATTTTGATGTTAACTCCCAAACCGCTGCGCAGAAGTCAACCAAACTTCACCCAGTAGTGTATTGTATCACAATCTAGTAGTTACATTTGAAAATTTTGTTCTAGGACATTTTGTTTGAACGCAATCATCAAACTTAATTAAAAAAGTCATTTAAGCCTTTTCACAGTGAGATCTATGCGATATGGCCGAGAAATGTAATTTTGATGTTAACTCCCAAACCGCTGCGCAGAAGTCAACCAAACTTCACCCAATAGTGTATTGTATCACAATCTAGTAGTTACATTTGAAAATTTTGTTCTAGGACATTTTGTTTGAGCGCAATCCTCAAACTTAGGTCAAAAAAGCCATTTAAGCCTTTTCACAGTGAGATCTATGCGATATGGCCGAGAAATGTAATTTTGATGTTAACTCCCAAACCGCTGCGCAGAAGTCAACCAAACTTCACCCAATAGTGTATTGTATCACAATCTAGTAGTTACATTTGAAAATTTTGTTCTAGGACATTTGGTTTGAACGCAATCATCAAACTTAATTAAAAAAGTCATTTAAGCCTTTTCACAGTGAGATCTATGCGATATGGCCGAGAAATGTAATTTTGATGTTAACTCCCAAACCGCTGCGCAGAAGTCAACCAAACTTCACCCAATAGTGTATTGTATCACAATCTAGTAGTTACATTTGAAAATTTTGTTCTAGGAAATTTTGTTTGAGCGCAATCATCAAACTTAATTAAAAAAGTCATTTAAGCCTTTTCACAGTGAGATCTATGCGATATGGCCGAGAAATGTAATTTTGATGTTAACTCCCAAACCGCTGCGCAGAAGTCAACCAAACTTCACCCAATAGTGTATTGTATCACAATCTAGTAGTTACATTTGAAAATTTTGTTCTAGGAAATTTTGTTTGAGCGCAATCATCAAACTTAATTAAAAAAGTCATTTAAGCCTTTTCACAGTGAGATCTATGCGATATGGCC
Source organism: Corythoichthys intestinalis (assembly GCF_030265065.1). NCBI lineage: Eukaryota > Metazoa > Chordata > Actinopteri > Syngnathiformes > Syngnathidae > Corythoichthys > Corythoichthys intestinalis. Next base: position 62,562,279 of record NC_080399.1, on the reverse strand, counting down.
GAGAAATGTAATTTTGATGTTAACTCCCAAACCGCTGCGCAGAAGTCAACCAAACTTCACCCATTAGTGTATTTTATCACAATCTAGTAGTTACATGTGGAAATTTGGTTCTAGGACATTTGATTTGAGCGCAATCCTCAAACGTAGGTCAAAAAAGCCATTTAAGCCTTTTCACAGTGAGATCTATGCGATATGGCCGAGAAATGTAATTTTGATGTTCACTCCCAAACCGCTGCGCAGAAGTCAACCAAACTTCACCCAATAGTGTATTGTATCACAATCTAGTAGTTACATTTGAAAATTTTGTTCTAGGAAATTTTGTTTGAGCGCAATCATCAAACTTAATTAAAAAAGTCATTTAAGCCTTTTCACAGTGAGATCTATGCGATATGGCCGAGAAATGTAATTTTGATGTTAACTCCCAAACCGCTGCGCAGAAGTCAACCAAACTTCACCCATTAGTGTATTTTATCACAATCTAGTAGTTACAAATGGAAATTTGGTTCTAGGACATTTGATTTGAGCGCAATCCTCAAACGTAGGTCAAAAAAGCCATTTAAGCCTATTCACAGTGAGATCTATGCGATATGGCCGAGAAATGTAATTTTGATGTTAACTCCCAAACCGCTGCGCAGAAGTCAACCAAACTTCACCCAATAGTGTATTGTATCACATTCTAGTAGTTACATTTGAAAATTTCGTTCTAGGACATTTGGTTTGAGCGCAATCCTCAAACTTAGGTCAAAAAAGCCATTTAAGCCTTTTCACAGTGAGATCTATGCGATATGGCCGAGAAATGTAATTTTGATGTTAACTCCCAAACCGCTGCGCAGAAGTCAACCAAACTTCACCCAATAGTGTATTGTATCACAATCTAGTAGTTACATTTGAAAATTTTGTTCTAGGAAATTTTGTTTGAGCGCAATCATCAAACTTAATTAAAAAAGTCATTTAAGCCTTTTCACAGTGAGATCTATGCGATATGGCCGAGAAATGTAATTTTGATGTTAACTCCCAAACCGCTGCGCAGAAGTCAACCAAACTTCACCCATTAGTGTATTTTATCACAATCTAGTAGTTACATGTGGAAATTTGGTTCTAGGACATTTGATTTGAGCGCAATCCTCAAACTTAGGTCAAAAAAGCCATTTAAGCCTTTTCACAGTGAGATCTATGCGATATGGCCGAGAAATGTAATTTTGATGTTAACTCCCAAACCGCTGCGCAGAAGTCAACCAAACTTCACCCAATAGTGTATTGTATCACATTCTAGTAGTTACATTTGAAAATTTCGTTCTAGGACATTTGGTTTGAGCGCAATCCTCAAACTTAGGTCAAAAAAGCCATTTAAGCCTTTTCACAGTGAGATCTATGCGATATGGCCGAGAAATGTAATTTTGATGTTAACTCCCAAACCGCTGCGCAGAAGTCAACCAAACTTCACCCAATAGTGTATTGTATCACAATCTAGTAGTTACATTTGAAAATTTTGTTCTAGGACATTTTGTTTGAACGCAATCATCAAACTTAATTAAAAAAGTCATTTAAGCCTTTTCACAGTGAGATCTATGCGATATGGCCGAGAAATGTAATTTTGATGTTAACTCCCAAACCGCTGCGCAGAAGTCAACCAAACTTCACCCAATAGTGTATTGTATCACAATCTAGTAGTTACATTTGAAAATTTTGTTCTAGGAAATTTTGTTTGAGCGCAATCATCAAACTTAATTAAAAAAGTCATTTAAGCCTTTTCACAGTGAGATCTATGCGATATGGCCGAGAAATGTAATTTTGATGTTAACTCCCAAACCGCTGCGCAGAAGTCAACCAAACTTCACCCAATAGTGTATTGTATCACAATCTAGTAGTTACATTTGAAAATTTTGTTCTAGGACATTTTGTTTGAGCGCAATCCTCAAACTTAGGTCAAAAAAGCCATTTAAGCCTTTTCACAGTGAGATCTATGCGATATGGCCGAGAAATGTAATTTTGATGTTAACTCCCAAACCGCTGCGCAGAAGTCAACCAAACTTCACCCATTAGTGTATTGTATCACAATCTAGTAGTTACATGTGGAAATTTGGTTCTAGGACATTTGATTTGAGCGCAATCCTCAAACTTAGGTCAAAAAAGCCATTTAAGCCTTTTCACAGTGAGATCTATGCGATATGGCCGAGAAATGTAATTTTGATGTTAACTCCCAAACCGCTGCGCAGAAGTCAACCAAACTTCACCCAATAGTGTATTGTATCACATTCTAGTAGTTACATTTTAAAATTTCGTTCAAGGACATTTGGTTTGAGCGCAATTATTAAACTTAGGTCAAAAAAGCCATTTAAGCCTTTTCACAGTGAGATCTATGCGATATGGCCGAGAAATGTAATTTTGATGTTAACTCCCAAACCGCTGCGCAGAAGTAAACCAAACTTCACCCATTAGTGTATTGTATCACAATCTAGTAGTTACATGTGGAAATTTGGTTCTAGGACATTTGATTTCAGCGCAATCCTCAAACTTAGGTCAAAAAAGCCATTTAAGCCTTTTCACAGTGAGATCTATGCGATATGGCCGAGAAATGTAATTTTGATGTTAACTCCCAAACCGCTGCGCAGAAGTCAACCAAACTTCACCCATTAGTGTATTTTATCACAATTTAGTAGTTACATGTGGAAATTTGGTTCTAGGACATTTGATTTGAGCGCAATCCTCAAACTTAGGTCAAAAAAGCCATTTAAGCCTTTTCACAGTGAGATCTATGCGATATGGCCGAGAAATGTAATTTTGATGTTCACTCCCAAACCGCTGCGCAGAAGTCAACCAAACTTCACCCAATAGTGTATTGTATCACAATCTAGTAGTTACATTTGAAAATTTTGTTCTAGGAAATTTTGTTTGAGCGCAATCATCAAACTTAATTAAAAAAGTCATTTAAGCCTTTTCACAGTGAGATCTATGCGATATGGCCGAGAAATGTAATTTTGATGTTAACTCCCGAACCGCTGCGCAGAAGTCAACCAAACTTCACCCATTAGTGTATTTTATCACAATCTAGTAGTTACATGTGGAAATTTGGTTCTAGGACATTTGATTTGAGCGCAATCCTCAAACTTAGGTCAAAAAAGCCATTTAAGCCTTTTCACAGTGAGATCTATGCGATATGGCCGAGAAATGTAATTTTGATGTTAACTCCCAAACCGCTGCGCAGAAGTCAACCAAACTTCACCCAATAGTGTATTGTATCACATTCTAGTAGTTACATTTGAAAATTTCGTTCTAGGACATTTGGTTTGAGCGCAATCCTCAAACTTAGGTCAAAAAAGCCATTTAAGCCTTTTCACAGTGAGATCTATGCGATATGGCCGAGAAATGTAATTTTGATGTTAACTCCCAAACCGCTGCGCAGAAGTCAACCAAACTTCACCCAATAGTGTATTGTATCACATTCTAGTAGTTACATTTTAAAATTTCGTTCAAGGACATTTTGTTTGAACGCAATCATCAAACTTAATTAAAAAAGTCATTTAAGCCTTTTCACAGTGAGATCTATGCGATATGGCCGAGAAATGTAATTTTGATGTTAACTCCCAAACCGCTGCGCAGAAGTCAACCAAACTTCACCCAATAGTGTATTGTATCACAATCTAGTAGTTACATTTGAAAATTTTGTTCTAGGACATTTTGTTTGAGCGCAATCCTCAAACTTAGGTCAAAAAAGCCATTTAAGCCTTTTCACAGTGAGATCTATGCGATATGGCCGAGAAATGTAATTTTGATGTTAACTCCCAAACCGCTGCGCAGAAGTCAACCAAACTTCACCCATTAGTGTATTGTATCACAATCTAGTAGTTACATGTGGAAATTTGGTTCTAGGACATTTGATTTGAGCGCAATCCTCAAACTTAGGTCAAAAAAGCCATTTAAGCCTTTTCACAGTGAGATCTATGCGATATGGCCGAGAAATGTAATTTTGATGTTAACTCCCAAACCGCTGCGCAGAAGTCAACCAAACTTCACCCAATAGTGTATTGTATCACATTCTAGTAGTTACATTTGAAAATTTCGTTCTAGGACATTTGGTTTGAGCGCAATTATTAAACTTAGGTCAAAAAAGCCATTTAAGCCTTTTCACAGTGAGATCTATGCGATATGGCCGAGAAATGTAATTTTGATGTTAACTCCCAAACCGCTGCGCAGAAGTCAACCAAACTTCACCCATTAGTGTATTTTATCACAATTTAGTAGTTACATGTGGAAATTTGGTTCTAGGACATTTGATTTGAGCGCAATCCTCAAACTTAGGTCAAAAAAGCCATTTAAGCCTTTTCACAGTGAGATCTATGCGATATGGCCGAGAAATGTAATTTTGATGTTCACTCCCAAACCGCTGCGCAGAAGTCAACCAAACTTCACCCAATAGTGTATTGTATCACAATCTAGTAGTTACATTTGAAAATTTTGTTCTAGGAAATTTTGTTTGAGCGCAATCATCAAACTTAATTAAAAAAGTCATTTAAGCCTTTTCACAGTGAGATCTATGCGATATGGCCGAGAAATGTAATTTTGATGTTAACTCCCGAACCGCTGCGCAGAAGTCAACCAAACTTCACCCATTAGTGTATTTTATCACAATCTAGTAGTTACATGTGGAAATTTGGTTCTAGGACATTTGATTTGAGCGCAATCCTCAAACTTAGGTCAAAAAAGCCATTTAAGCCTTTTCACAGTGAGATCTATGCGATATGGCCGAGAAATGTAATTTTGATGTTAACTCCCAAACCGCTGCGCAGAAGTCAACCAAACTTCACCCAATAGTGTATTGTATCACATTCTAGTAGTTACATTTGAAAATTTCGTTCTAGGACATTTGGTTTGAGCGCAATCCTCAAACTTAGGTCAAAAAAGCCATTTAAGCCTTTTCACAGTGAGATCTATGCGATATGGCCGAGAAATGTAATTTTGATGTTAACTCCCAAACCGCTGCGCAGAAGTCAACCAAACTTCACCCAATAGTGTATTGTATCACATTCTAGTAGTTACATTTTAAAATTTCGTTCAAGGACATTTGGTTTGAGCGCAATTATTAAACTTAGGTCAAAAAAGCCATTTAAGCCTTTTCACAGTGAGATCTATGCGATATGGCCGAGAAATGTAATTTTGATGTTAACTCCCAAACCGCTGCGCAGAAGTAAACCAAACTTCACCCATTAGTGTATTGTATCACAATCTAGTAGTTACATGTGGAAATTTGGTTCTAGGACATTTGATTTGAGCGCAATCCTCAAACTTAGGTCAAAAAAGCCATTTAAGCCTTTTCACAGTGAGATCTATGCGATATGGCCGAGAAATGTAATTTTGATGTTAACTCCCAAACCGCTGCGCAGAAGTCAACCAAACTTCACCCAATAGTGTATTGTATCACATTCTAGTAGTTACATTTGAAAATTTCGTTCTAGGACATTTGGTTTGAGCGCAATTATTAAACTTAGGTCAAAAAAGCCATTTAAGCCTTTTCACAGTGAGATCTATGCGATATGGCCGAGAAATGTAATTTTGATGTTAACTCCCAAACCGCTGCGCAGAAGTAAACCAAACTTCACCCATTAGTGTATTGTATCACAATCTAGTAGTTACATGTGGAAATTTGGTTCTAGGACATTTGATTTTAGCGCAATCCTCAAACTTAGGTCAAAAAAGCCATTTAAGCCTTTTCACAGTGAGATCTATGCGATATGGCCGAGAAATGTAATTTTGATGTTAACTCCCAAACCGCTGCGCAGAAGTCAACCAAACTTCACCCAATAGTGTATTGTATCACAATCTAGTAGTTACATTTGAAAATTTTGTTCTAGGAAATTTTGTTTGAGCGCAATCATCAAACTTAATTAAAAAAGTCATTTAAGCCTTTTCACAGTGAGATCTATGCGATATGGCCGAGAAATGTAATTTTGATGTTAACTCCCAAACCGCTGCGCAAAAGTCAACCAAACTTCACCCATTAGTGTATTGTATCACAATCTAGTAGTTACATGTGGAAATTTGGTTCTAGGACATTTGATTTGAGCGCAATCCTCAAACTTAGGTCAAAAAAGCCATTTAAGCCTTTTCACAGTGAGATCTATGCGATATGGCCGAGAAATGTAATTTTGATGTTAACTCCCAAACCGCTGCGCAGAAATAAAACCAAACTTCACCCAATAGTGTATTGTATCACATTCTAGTAGTTACATTTTAAAATTTCGTTCTAGGACATTTGGTTTGAGCGCAATTATTAAACTTAGGTCAAAAAAGCCATTTAAGCCTTTTCACAGTGAGATCTATGCGATATGGCCGAGAAATGTAATTTTGATGTTAACTCCCAAACCGCTGCGCAGAAGTCAACCAAACTTCACCCAATAGTGTATTGTATCACAATCTAGTAGTTACATTTGAAAATTTTGTTCTAGGACATTTTGTTTGAATGCAATCATCAAACTTAATTAAAAAAGTCATTTAAGCCTTTTCACAGTGAGATCTATGCGATATGGCCGAGAAATGTAATTTTGATGTTAACTCCCAAACCGCTGCGCAGAAGTCAACCAAACTTCACCCAATAGTGTATTGTATCACATTCTAGTAGTTACATTTTAAAATTTCGTTCAAGGACATTTGGTTTGAGCGCAATTATTAAACTTAGGTCAAAAAAGCCATTTAAGCCTTTTCACAGTGAGATCTATGCGATATGGCCGAGAAATGTAATTTTGATGTTAACTCCCAAACCGCTGCGCAGAAGTAAACCAAACTTCACCCATTAGTGTATTGTATCACAATCTAGTAGTTACATGTGGAAATTTGGTTCTAGGACATTTGATTTCAGCGCAATCCTCAAACTTAGGTCAAAAAAGCCATTTAAGCCTTTTCACAGTGAGATCTATCCGATATGGCCGAGAAATGTAATTTTGATGTTAACTCCCAAACCGCTGCGCAGAAGTCAACCAAATTTCACCCAATAGTGTATTGTATCACATTCTAGTAGTTACATTTGAAAATTTCGTTCTAGGACATTTGGTTTGAGCGCAATTATTAAACTTAGGTCAAAAAAGCCATTTAAGCCTTTTCACAGTGAGATCTATCCGATATGGCCGAGAAATGTAATTTTGATGTTAACTCCCAAACCGCTGCGCAGAAGTAAACCAAACTTCACCCATTAGTGTATTGTATCACAATCTAGTAGTTACATGTGGAAATTTGGTTCTAGGACATTTGATTTTAGCGCAATCCTCAAACTTAGGTCAAAAAAGCCATTTAAGCCTTTTCACAGTGAGATCTATGCGATATGGCCGAGAAATGTAATTTTGATGTTAACTCCCAAACCGCTGCGCAGAAGTCAACCAAACTTCACCCAATAGTGTATTGTATCACAATCTAGTAGTTACATTTGAAAATTTTGTTTTAGGAAATTTTGTTTGAGCGCAATCATCAAACTTAATTAAAAAAGTCATTTAAGCCTTTTCACAGTGAGATCTATGCGATATGGCCGAGAAATGTAATTTTGATGTTAACTCCCAAACCGCTGCGCAGAAGTCAACCAAACTTCACCCAATAGTGTATTGTATCACAATCTAGTAGTTACATTTGAAAATTTTGTTCTAGGACATTTTGTTTGAACGCAATCATCAAACTTAATTAAAAAAGTCATTTAAGCCTTTTCACAGTGAGATCTATGCGATATGGCCGAGAAATGTAATTTTGATGTTAACTCCCAAACCGCTGCGCAGAAGTCAACCAAACTTCACCCAATAGTGTATTGTATCACAATCTAGTAGTTACATTTAAAAATTTTGTTCTAGGACATTTTGTTTGAGCGCAATCCTCAAACTTAATTAAAAAAGTCATTTAAGCCTTTTCACAGTGAGATCTATGCGATATGGCCGAGAAATGTAATTTTGATGTTAACTCCCAAACCGCTGCGCAGAAGTCAACCAAACTTCACCCAATAGTGTATTGTATCACAATCTAGTAGTTACATTTGAAAATTTTGTTCTAGGACATTTTGTTTGAATGCAATCATCAAACTTAATTAAAAAAGTCATTTAAGCCTTTTCACAGTGAGATCTATGCGATATGGCCGAGAAATGTAATTTTGATGTTAACTCCCAAACCGCTGCGCAGAAGTCAACCAAACTTCACCCAATAGTGTATTGTATCACATTCTAGTAGTTACATTTTAAAATTTCGTTCAAGGACATTTGGTTTGAGCGCAATTATTAAACTTAGGTCAAAAAAGCCATTTAAGCCTTTTCACAGTGAGATCTATGCGATATGGCCGAGAAATGTAATTTTGATGTTAACTCCCAAACCGCTGCGCAGAAGTCAACCAAACTTCACCCAATAGTGTATTGTATCACATTCTAGTAGTTACATTTTAAAATTTCGTTCAAGGACATTTGGTTTGAGCGCAATTATTAAACTTAGGTCAAAAAAGCCATTTAAGCCTTTTCACAGTGAGATCTATGCGATATGGCCGAGAAATGTAATTTTGATGTTAACTCCCAAACCGCTGCGCAGAAGTAAACCAAACTTCACCCATTAGTGTATTGTATCACAATCTAGTAGTTACATGTGGAAATTTGGTTCTAGGACATTTGATTTCAGCGCAATCCTCAAACTTAGGTCAAAAAAGCCATTTAAGCCTTTTCACAGTGAGATCTATCCGATATGGCCGAGAAATGTAATTTTGATGTTAACTCCCAAACCGCTGCGCAGAAGTCAACCAAATTTCACCCAATAGTGTATTGTATCACATTCTAGTAGTTACATTTGAAAATTTCGTTCTAGGACATTTGGTTTGAGCGCAATTATTAAACTTAGGTCAAAAAAGCCATTTAAGCCTTTTCACAGTGAGATCTATGCGATATGGCCGAGAAATGTAATTTTGATGTTAACTCCCAAACCGCTGCGCAGAAGTAAACCAAACTTCACCCATTAGTGTATTGTATCACAATCTAGTAGTTACATGTGGAAATTTGGTTCTAGGACATTTGATTTTAGCGCAATCCTCAAACTTAGGTCAAAAAAGCCATTTAAGCCTTTTCACAGTGAGATCTATGCGATATGGCCGAGAAATGTAATTTTGATGTTAACTCCCAAACCGCTGCGCAGAAGTCAACCAAACTTCACCCAATAGTGTATTGTATCACAATCTAGTAGTTACATTTGAAAATTTTGTTTTAGGAAATTTTGTTTGAGCGCAATCATCAAACTTAATTAAAAAAGTCATTTAAGCCTTTTCACAGTGAGATCTATGCGATATGGCCGAGAAATGTAATTTTGATGTTAACTCCCAAACCGCTGCGCAGAAGTCAACCAAACTTCACCCAATAGTGTATTGTATCACAATCTAGTAGTTACATTTGAAAATTTTGTTCTAGGACATTTTGTTTGAACGCAATCATCAAACTTAATTAAAAAAGTCATTTAAGCCTTTTCACAGTGAGATCTATGCGATATGGCCGAGAAATGTAATTTTGATGTTAACTCCCAAACCGCTGCGCAGAAGTCAACCAAACTTCACCCAATAGTGTATTGTATCACAATCTAGTAGTTACATTTAAAAATTTTGTTCTAGGACATTTTGTTTGAGCGCAATCCTCAAACTTAATTAAAAAAGTCATTTAAGCCTTTTCACAGTGAGATCTATGCGATATGGCCGAGAAATGTAATTTTGATGTTAACTCCCAAACCGCTGCGCAGAAGTCAACCAAACTTCACCCAATAGTGTATTGTATCACAATCTAGTAGTTACATTTGAAAATTTTGTTCTAGAAAATTTTGTTTGAGCGCAATCATCAAACTTAATTAAAAAAGTCATTTAAGCCTTTTCACAGTGAGATCTATGCGATATGGCCGAGAAATGTAATTTTGATGTTAACTCCCAAACCGCTGCGCAGAAGTCAACCAAACTTCACCCATTAGTGTATTTTATCACAATCTAGTAGTTACATGTGGAAATTTGGTTCTAGGACATTTGATTTGAGCGCAATCCTCAAACTTAGGTCAAAAAAGCCATTTAAGCCTTTTCACAGTGAGATCTATGCGATATGGCCGAGAAATGTAATTTTGATGTTAACTCCCAAACCGCTGCGCAGAAGTCAACCAAACTTCACCCAATAGTGTATTGTATCACAATCTAGTAGTTACATTTAAAAATTTTGTTCTAGGACATTTTGTTTGAACGCAATCATCAAACTTAATTAAAAAAGTCATTTAAGCCTTTTCACAGTGAGATCTATGCGATATGGCCGAGAAATGTAATTTTGATGTTAACTCCCAAACCGCTGCGCAGAAGTAAACCAAACTTCACCCATTAGTGTATTGTATCACAATCTAGTAGTTACATGTGGAAATTTGGTTATAGGACATTTGATTTGAGCGCAATCCTCAAACTTAGATCAAAAAAGCCATTTAAGCCTTTTCACAGTGAGATCTATGCGATATGGCCGAGAAATGTAATTTTGATGTTAACTCCCAAACCGCTGCGCAGAAGTCAACCAAACTTCACCCAATAGTGTATTGTATCACAATCTAGTAGTTACATTTGAAAATTTTGTTCTAGGAAATGTTGTTTGAGCGCAATCATCAAACTTAATTAAAAAAGTCATTTAAGCCTTTTTACAGTGAGATCTATGCGATATGGCCGAGAAATGTAATTTTGATGTTAACTCCCAAACCGCTGCGCAGAAGTCAACCAAACTTCACCCATTAGTGTATTTTATCACAATCTAGTAGTTACATGTGGAAATTTGGTTCTAGGACATTTGATTTGAGCGCAATCCTCAAACTTAGGTCAAAAAAGCCATTTAAGCCTTTTCACAGTGAGATCTATGCGATATGGCCGAGAAATGTAATTTTGATGTTAACTCCCAAACCGCTGCGCAGAAGTCAACCAAACTTCACCCAATAGTGTATTGTATCACATTCTAGTAGTTACATTTGAAAATTTCGTTCTAGGACATTTGGTTTGAGCGCAATTATTAAACTTAGGTCAAAAAAGCCATTTAAGCCTTTTCACAGTGAGATCTATGCGATATGGCCGAGAAATGTAATTTTGATGTTAACTCCCAAACCGCTGCGCAGAAGTAAACCAAACTTCACCCAATAGTGTATTGTATCACATTCTAGTAGTTACATTTGAAAATTTCGTTCTAGGACATTTGGTTTGAGCGCAATCCTCAAACTTAGGTCAAAAAAGCCATTTAAGCCTTTTCACAGTGAGATCTATGCGATATGGCCGAGAAATGTAATTTTGATGTTAACTCCCAAACCGCTGCGCAGAAGTCAACCAAACTTCACCCAATAGTGTATTGTATCACAATCTAGTAGTTACATTTAAAAATTTTGTTCTAGGACATTTTGTTTGAGCGCAATCCTCAAACTTAGGTCAAAAAAGCCATTTAAGCCTTTTCACAGTGAGATCTATGCGATATGGCCGAGAAATGTAATTTTGATGTTAACTCCCAAACCGCTGCGCAGAAGTCAACCAAACTTCACCCAATAGTGTATTGTATCACAATCTAGTAGTTACATTTGAAAATTTTGTTCTAGGACATTTTGTTTGAACGCAATCATCAAACTTAATTAAAAAAGTCATTTAAGCCTTTTCACAGTGAGATCTATGCGATATGGCCGAGAAATGTAATTTTGATGTTAACTCCCAAACCGCTGCGCAGAAGTCAACCAAACTTCACCCAATAGTGTATTGTATCACAATCTAGTAGTTACATTTGAAAATTTTGTTCTAGGAAATTTTGTTTGAGCGCAATCATCAAACTTAATTAAAAAAGTCATTTAAGCCTTTTCACAGTGAGATCTATGCGATATGGCCGAGAAATGTAATTTTGATGTTAACTCCCAAACCGCTGCGCAGAAGTCAACCAAACTTCACCCAATAGTGTATTGTATCACAATCTAGTAGTTACATTTGAAAATTTTGTTCTAGGAAATTTTGTTTGAGCGCAATCATCAAACTTAATTAAAAAAGTCATTTAAGCCTTTTCACAGTGAGATCTATGCGATATGGCCGAGAAATGTAATTTTGATGTTAACTCCCAAACCGCTGCGCAGAAGTCAACCAAACTTCACCCATTAGTGTATTTTATCACAATCTAGTAGTTACATGTGGAAATTTGGTTCTAGGACATTTGATTTGAGCGCAATCCTCAAACTTAGGTCAAAAAAGCCATTTAAGCCTTTTCACAGTGAGATCTATGCGATATGGCCGAGAAATGTAATTTTGATGTTCACTCCCAAACCGCTGCGCAGAAGTCAACCAAACTTCACCCAATAGTGTATTGTATCACAATCTAGTAGTTACATTTGAAAATTTTGTTCTAGGAAATTTTGTTTGAGCGCAATCATCAAACTTAATTAAAAAAGTCATTTAAGCATTTTCACAGTGAGATCTATGCGATATGGCCGAGAAATGTAATTTTGATGTTAACTCCCAAACCGCTGCGCAGAAGTCAACCAAACTTCACCCATTAGTGTATTTTATCACAATCTAGTAGTTACAAATGGAAATTTGGTTCTAGGACATTTGATTTGAGCGCAATCCTCAAACTTAGGTCAAAAAAGCCATTTAAGCCTTTTCACAGTGAGATCTATGCGATATGGCCGAGAAATGTAATTTTGATGTTAACTCCCAAACCGCTGCGCAGAAGTCAACCAAACTTCACCCAATAGTGTATTGTATCACATTCTAGTAGTTACATTTGAAAATTTCGTTCTAGGACATTTGGTTTGAGCGCAATCCTCAAACTTAGGTCAAAAAAGCCATTTAAGCCTTTTCACAGTGAGATCTATGCGATATGGCCGAGAAATGTAATTTTGATGTTAACTCCCAAACCGCTGCGCAGAAGTCAACCAAACTTCACCCAATAGTGTATTGTATCACAATCTAGTAGTTACATTTGAAAATTTTGTTCTAGGAAATTTTGTTTGAGCGCAATCATCAAACTTAATTAAAAAAGTCATTTAAGCCTTTTCACAGTGAGATCTATGCGATATGGCCGAGAAATGTAATTTTGATGTTAACTCCCAAACCGCTGCGCAGAAGTTAACCAAACTTCACCCATTAGTGTATTTTATCACAATCTAGTAGTTACATGTGGAAATTTGGTTCTAGGACATTTGATTTGAGCGCAATCCTCAAACTTAGGTCAAAAAAGCCATTTAAGCCTTTTCACAGTGAGATCTATGCGATATGGCCGAGAAATGTAATTTTGATGTTAACTCCCAAACCGCTGCGCAGAAGTCAACCAAACTTCACCCAATAGTGTATTGTATCACATTCTAGTAGTTACATTTGAAAATTTCGTTCTAGGACATTTGGTTTGAGCGCAATCCTCAAACTTAGGTCAAAAAAGCCATTTAAGCCTTTTCACAGTGAGATCTATGCGATATGGCCGAGAAATGTAATTTTGATGTTAACTCCCAAACCGCTGCGCAGAAGTCAACCAAACTTCACCCAATAGTGTATTGTATCACAATCTAGTAGTTACATTTGAAAATTTTGTTCTAGGAAATTTTGTTTGAGCGCAATCATCAAACTTAGGTCAAAAAAGCCATTTAAGCCTTTTCACAGTGAGATCTATGCGATATGGCCGAGAAATGTAATTTTGATGTTAACTCCCAAACCGCTGCGCAGAAGTCAACCAAACTTCACCCAATAGTGTATTGTATCACAATCTAGTAGTTACATTTAAAAATTTTGTTCTAGGACATTTTGTTTGAACGCAATCATCAAACTTAATTAAAAAAGTCATTTAAGCCTTTTCACAGTGAGATCTATGCGATATGGCCGAGAAATGTAATTTTGATGTTAACTCCCAAACCGCTGCGCAGAAGTCAACCAAACTTCACCCATTAGTGTATTGTATCACAATCTAGTAGTTACATGTGGAAATTTGGTTATAGGACATTTGATTTGAGCGCAATCCTCAAACTTAGGTCAAAAAAGCCATTTAAGCCTTTTCACAGTGAGATCTATGCGATATGGCCGAGAAATGTAATTTTGATGTTAACTCCCAAACCGCTGCGCAGAAGTCAACCAAACTTCACCCAATAGTGTATTGTATCACATTCTAGTAGTTACATTTGAAAATTTCGTTCTAGGACATTTGGTTTAAGCGCAATCATTAAACTTAATTAAAAAAGTCATTTAAGCCTTTTCACAGTGAGATCTATGCGATATGGCCGAGAAATGTAATTTTGATGTTAACTCCCAAACCGCTATGCAAGAAGGCAACCAAACTTCACCCATTAGTGTATTGTATCACAATCTAGTAGTTACATGTGGAAATTTGGTTATTGGACATTTGATTTGAGCGCAATCCTCAAACTTAGGTCAAAAAAGCCATTTAAGCCTTTTCACAGTGAGATCTATGCGATATGGCCGAGAAATGTAATTTTGATGTTAACTCCCAAACCGCTGCGCAGAAGTCAACCAAACTTCACCCATTAGTGTATTGTATCACAATCTAGTAGTTACATGTGGAAATTTGGTTCTAGGACATTTGATTTGAGCGCAATCCTCAAACTTAGGTCAAAAAAGCCATTTAAGCCTTTTCACAGTGAGATCTATGCGATATGGCCGAGAAATGTAATTTTGATGTTAACTCCCAAACCGCTGCGCAGAAGTCAACCAAACTTCACCCAATAGTCTATTGTATCACATTCTAGTAGTTACATTTGAAAATTTCGTTCTAGGACATTTGGTTTGAGCGCAATCCTCAAACTTAGGTCAAAAAAGCCATTTAAGCCTTTTCACAGTGAGATCTATGCGATATGGCCGAGAAATGTAATTTTGATGTTAACTCCCAAACCGCTGCGCAGAAGTCAACTAAACTTCACCCAATAGTGTATTGTATCACAATCTAGTAGTTACATTTGAAAATTTTGTTCTAGGACATTTTGTTTGAACGCAATCATCAAACTTAATTAAAAAAGTCATTTAAGCCTTTTCACAGTGAGATCTATGCGATATGGCCGAGAAATGTAATTTTGATGTTAACTCCCAAACCGCTGCGCAGAAGTCAACCAAACTTCACCCAATAGTGTATTGTATCACAATCTAGTAGTTACATTTGAAAATTTTGTTCTAGGACATTTTGTTTGAGCGCAATCCTCAAACTTAGGTCAAAAAAGCCATTTAAGCCTTTTCACAGTGAGATCTATGCGATATGGCCGAGAAATGTAATTTTGATGTTAACTCCCAAACCGCTGCGCAGAAGTCAACCAAACTTCACCCAATAGTGTATTGTATCACAATCTAGTAGTTACATTTGAAAATTTTGTTCTAGGACATTTTGTTTGAACGCAATCATCAAACTTAATTAAAAAAGTCATTTAAGCCTTTTCACAGTGAGATCTATGCGATATGGCCGAGAAATGTAATTTTGATGTTAACTCCCAAACCGCTGCGCAGAAGTCAACCAAACTTCACCCAATAGTGTATTGTATCACAATCTAGTAGTTACATTTGAAAATTTTGTTCTAGGACATTTTGTTTGAACGCAATCATCAAACTTAATTAAAAAAGTCATTTAAGCCTTTTCACAGTGAGATCAATGCGATATGGCCGAGAAATGTAATTGTGATGTTAACTCCCAAACCGCTGCGCAGAAGTAAACCAAACTTCACCCAATAGTGTATTGTATCACAATCTAGTAGTTACATTTGAAAATTTTGTTCTAGGACATTTTGTTTGAGCGCAATCCTCAAACTTAGGTCAAAAAAGCCATTTAAGCCTTTTCACAGTGAGATCTATGCGATATGGCCGAGAAATGTAATTTTGATGTTAACTCCCAAACCGCTGCGCAGAAGTCAACCAAACTTCACCCAATAGTGTATTGTATCACAATCTAGTAGTTACATTTGAAAATTTTGTTCTAGGACATTTTGTTTGAACGCAATCATCAAACTTAATTAAAAAAGTCATTTAAGCCTTTTCACAGTGAGATCTATGCGATATGGCCGAGAAATGTAATTTTGATGTTAACTCCCAAACCGCTGCGCAGAAGTCAACCAAACTTCACCCAATAGTGTATTGTATCACAATCTAGTAGTTACATTTGAAAATTTTGTTCTAGGAAATTTTGTTTGAGCGCAATCATCAAACTTAATTAAAAAAGTCATTTAAGCCTTTTCACAGTGAGATCTATGCGATATTGCCGAGAAATGTAATTTTGATGTTAACTCCCAAACCGCTGCGCAGAAGTCAACCAAACTTCACCCATTAGTGTATTTTATCACAATCTAGTAGTTACATGTGGAAATTTGGTTCTAGGACATTTGATTTGAGCGCAATCCTCAAACTTAGGTCAAAAAAGCCATTTAAGCCTTTTCACAGTGAGATCTATGCGATATGGCCGAGAAATGTAATTTTGATGTTAACTCCCAAACCGCTGCGCAGAAGTCAACCAAACTTCACCCAATAGTGTATTGTATCACAATCTAGTAGTTACATTTAAAAATTTTGTTCTAGGACATTTTGTTTGAACGCAATCATCAAACTTAATTAAAAAAGTCATTTAAGCCTTTTCACAGTGAGATCTATGCGATATGGCCGAGAAATGTAATTTTGATGTTAACTCCCAAACCGCTGCGCAGAAGTCAACCAAACTTCACCCATTAGTGTATTGTATCACAATCTAGTAGTTACATGTGGAAATTTGGTTCTAGGACATTTGATTTGAGCGCAATTCTCAAACTTAGGTCAAAAAAGCCATTTAAGCCTTTTCACAGTGAGATCTATGCGATATGGCCGAGAAATGTAATATTGATGTTAACTCCCAAACCGCTGCGCAGAAGTCAACCAAACTTCACCCAATAGTGTATTGTATCACAATCTAGTAGTTACATTTGAAAATTTTGTTCTAGGAAATTTTGTTTGAGCGCAATCATCAAACTTAGGTCAAAAAAGCCATTTAAGCCTTTTCACAGTGAGATCTATGCGATATGGCCGAGAAATGTAATTTTGATGTTAACTCCCAAACCGCTGCGCAGAAGTCAACCAAACTTCACCCAATAGTGTATTGTATCACAATCTAGTAGTTACATTTAAAAATTTTGTTCTAGGACATTTTGTTTGAACGCAATCATCAAACTTAATTAAAAAAGTCATTTAAGCCTTTTCACAGTGAGATCTATGCGATATGGCCGAGAAATGTAATTTTGATGTTAACTCCCAAACCGCTGCGCAGAAGTCAACCAAACTTCACCCATTAGTGTATTGTATCACAATCTAGTAGTTACATGTGGAAATTTGGTTATAGGACATTTGATTTGAGCGCAATCCTCAAACTTAGGTCAAAAAAGCCATTTAAGCCTTTTCACAGTGAGATCTATGCGATATGGCCGAGAAATGTAATTTTGATGTTAACTCCCAAACCGCTGCGCAGAAGTCAACCAAACTTCACCCAATAGTGTATTGTATCACATTCTAGTAGTTACATTTGAAAATTTCGTTCTAGGACATTTGGTTTGAGCGCAATCATTAAACTTAATTAAAAAAGTCATTTAAGCCTTTTCACAGTGAGATCTATGCGATATGGCCGAGAAATGTAATTTTGATGTTAACTCCCAAACCGCTATGCAAGAAGGCAACCAAACTTCACCCATTAGTGTATTGTATCACAATCTAGTAGTTACATGTGGAAATTTGGTTATTGGACATTTGATTTGAGCGCAATCCTCAAACTTAGGTCAAAAAAGCCATTTAAGCCTTTTCACAGTGAGATCTATGCGATATGGCCGAGAAATGTAATTTTGATGTTAACTCCCAAACCGCTGCGCAGAAGTCAACCAAACTTCACCCATTAGTGTATTGTATCACAATCTAGTAGTTACATGTGGAAATTTGGTTCTAGGACATTTGATTTGAGCGCAATCCTCAAACTTAGGTCAAAAAAGCCATTTAAGCCTTTTCACAGTGAGATCTATGCGATATGGCCGAGAAATGTAATTTTGATGTTAACTCCCAAACCGCTGCGCAGAAGTCAACCAAACTTCACCCAATAGTCTATTGTATCACATTCTAGTAGTTACATTTGAAAATTTCGTTCTAGGACATTTGGTTTGAGCGCAATCCTCAAACTTAGGTCAAAAAAGCCATTTAAGCCTTTTCACAGTGAGATCTATGCGATATGGCCGAGAAATGTAATTTTGATGTTAACTCCCAAACCGCTGCGCAGAAGTCAACTAAACTTCACCCAATAGTGTATTGTATCACAATCTAGTAGTTACATTTGAAAATTTTGTTCTAGGACATTTTGTTTGAACGCAATCATCAAACTTAATTAAAAAAGTCATTTAAGCCTTTTCACAGTGAGATCTATGCGATATGGCCGAGAAATGTAATTTTGATGTTAACTCCCAAACCGCTGCGCAGAAGTCAACCAAACTTCACCCAATAGTGTATTGTATCACAATCTAGTAGTTACATTTGAAAATTTTGTTCTAGGACATTTTGTTTGAGCGCAATCCTCAAACTTAGGTCAAAAAAGCCATTTAAGCCTTTTCACAGTGAGATCTATGCGATATGGCCGAGAAATGTAATTTTGATGTTAACTCCCAAACCGCTGCGCAGAAGTCAACCAAACTTCACCCAATAGTGTATTGTATCACAATCTAGTAGTTACATTTGAAAATTTTGTTCTAGGACATTTTGTTTGAACGCAATCATCAAACTTAATTAAAAAAGTCATTTAAGCCTTTTCACAGTGAGATCTATGCGATATGGCCGAGAAATGTAATTTTGATGTTAACTCCCAAACCGCTGCGCAGAAGTCAACCAAACTTCACCCAATAGTGTATTGTATCACAATCTAGTAGTTACATTTGAAAATTTTGTTCTAGGACATTTTGTTTGAACGCAATCATCAAACTTAATTAAAAAAGTCATTTAAGCCTTTTCACAGTGAGATCAATGCGATATGGCCGAGAAATGTAATTGTGATGTTAACTCCCAAACCGCTGCGCAGAAGTAAACCAAACTTCACCCAATAGTGTATTGTATCACAATCTAGTAGTTACATTTGAAAATTTTGTTCTAGGACATTTTGTTTGAGCGCAATCCTCAAACTTAGGTCAAAAAAGCCATTTAAGCCTTTTCACAGTGAGATCTATGCGATATGGCCGAGAAATGTAATTTTGATGTTAACTCCCAAACCGCTGCGCAGAAGTCAACCAAACTTCACCCAATAGTGTATTGTATCACAATCTAGTAGTTACATTTGAAAATTTTGTTCTAGGACATTTTGTTTGAACGCAATCATCAAACTTAATTAAAAAAGTCATTTAAGCCTTTTCACAGTGAGATCAATGCGATATGGCCGAGAAATGTAATTGTGATGTTAACTCCCAAACCGCTGCGCAGAAGTAAACCAAACTTCACCCAATAGTGTATTGTAATACAATCTAGTAGTTACATTTGAAAATTTTGTTCTAGGACATTTTGTTTGAGCGCAATCCTCAAACTTAGGTCAAAAAAGCCATTTAAGCCTTTTCACAGTGAGATCTATGCGATATGGCCGAGAAATGTAATTTTGATGTTAACTCCCAAACCGCTGCGCAGAAGTCAACCAAACTTCACCCAATAGTGTATTGTATCACAATCTAGTAGTTACATTTGAAAATTTTGTTCTAGGACATTTTGTTTGAACGCAATCATCAAACTTAATTAAAAAAGTCATTTAAGCCTTTTCACAGTGAGATCTATGCGATATGGCCGAGAAATGTAATTTTGATGTTAACTCCCAAACCGCTGCGCAGAAGTCAACCAAACTTCACCCAATAGTGTATTGTATCACAATCTAGTAGTTACATTTGAAAATTTTGTTCTAGGAAATTTTGTTTGAGCGCAATCATCAAACTTAATTAAAAAAGTCATTTAAGCCTTTTCACAGTGAGATCTATGCGATATGGCCGAGAAATGTAATTTTGATGTTAACTCCCAAACCGCTGCGCAGAAGTCAACCAAACTTCACCCATTAGTGTATTTTATCACAATCTAGTAGTTACATGTGGAAATTTGGTTCTAGGACATTTGATTTGAGCGCAATCCTCAAACTTAGGTCAAAAAAGCCATTTAAGCCTTTTCACAGTGAGATCTATGCGATATGGCCGAGAAATGTAATTTTGATGTTAACTCCCAAACCGCTGCGCAGAAGTCAACCAAACTTCACCCAATAGTGTATTGTATCACAATCTAGTAGTTACATTTAAAAATTTTGTTCTAGGACATTTTGTTTGAACGCAATCATCAAACTTAATTAAAAAAGTCATTTAAGCCTTTTCACAGTGAGATCTATGCGATATGGCCGAGAAATGTAATTTTGATGTTAACTCCCAAACCGCTGCGCAGAAGTCAACCAAACTTCACCCATTAGTGTATTGTATCACAATCTAGTAGTTACATGTGGAAATTTGGTTCTAGGACATTTGATTTGAGCGCAATTCTCAAACTTAGGTCAAAAAAGCCATTTAAGCCTTTTCACAGTGAGATCTATGCGATATGGCCGAGAAATGTAATATTGATGTTAACTCCCAAACCGCTGCGCAGAAGTCAACCAAACTTCACCCAATAGTGTATTGTATCACAATCTAGTAGTTACATTTGAAAATTTTGTTCTAGGAAATTTTGTTTGAGCGCAATCATCAAACTTAATTAAAAAAGTCATTTAAGCCTTTTCACAGTGAGATCTATGCGATATGGCCGAGAAATGTAATTTTGATGTTAACTCCCAAACCGCTGCGCAGAAGTCAACCAAACTTCACCCATTAGTGTATTTTATCACAATCTAGTAGTTACATGTGGAAATTTGGTTCTAGGACATTTGATTTGAGCGCAATCATCAAACTTAATTAAAAAAGTCATTTAAGCCTTTTCACAGTGAGATCTATGCGATATGGCCGAGAAATGTAATTTTGATGTTCACTCCCAAACCGCTGCGCAGAAGTCAACCAAACTTCACCCAATAGTGTATTGTATCACAATCTAGTAGTTACATTTGAAAATTTTGTTCTAGGAAATTTTGTTTGAGCGCAATCATCAAACTTAATTAAAAAAGTCATTTAAGCCTTTTCACAGTGAGATCTATGCGATATGGCCGAGAAATGTAATTTTGATGTTAACTCCCAAACCGCTGCGCAGAAGTCAACCAAACTTCACCCATTAGTGTATTTTATCACAATCTAGTAGTTACATGTGGAAATTTGGTTCTAGGACATTTGATTTGAGCGCAATCCTCAAACTTAGGTCAAAAAAGCCATTTAAGCCTTTTCACAGTGAGATCTATGCGATATGGCCGAGAAATGTAATTTTGATGTTAACTCCCAAACCGCTGCGCAGAAGTCAACCAAACTTCACCCAATAGTGTATTGTATCACAATCTAGTAGTTACATTTGAAAATTTTGTTCTAGGACATTTGGTTTGAGCGCAATCCTCAAACTTAGGTCAAAAAAGCCATTTAAGCCTTTTCACAGTGAGATCTATGCGATATGGCCGAGAAATGTAATTTTGATGTTAACTCCCAAACCGCTGCGCAGAAGTCAACCAAACTTCACCCAATAGTGTATTGTATCACATTCTAGTAGTTACATTTGAAAATTTCGTTCTAGGAAATTTTGTTTGAGCGCAATCATCAAACTTAATTAAAAAAGTCATTTTAGCCTTTTCACAGTGAGATCTATGCGATATGGCCGAGAAATGTAATTTTGATGTTAACTCCCAAACCGCTGCGCAGAAGTCAACCAAACTTCACCCATTAGTGTATTTTATCACAATCTAGTAGTTACATGTGGAAATTTGGTTCTACGACATTTGATTTGAGCGCAATCCTCAAACTTAGGTCAAAAAAGCCATTTAAGCCTTTTCACAGTGAGATCTATGCGATATGGCCGAGAAATGTAATTTTGATGTTAACTCCCAAACCGCTGCGCAGAAGTCAACCAAACTTCACCCAATAGTGTATTGTATCACAATCTAGTAGTTACATTTAAAAATTTTGTTCTAGGACATTTTGTTTGAACGCAATCATCAAACTTAATTAAAAAAGTCATTTAAGCCTTTTCACAGTGAGATCTATGCGATATGGCCGAGAAATGTAATTTTGATGTTAACTCCCAAACCGCTGCGCAGAAGTCAACCAAACTTCACCCATTAGTGTATTGTATCACAATCTAGTAGTTACATGTGGAAATTTGGTTATAGGACATTTGATTTGAGCGCAATCCTCAAACTTAGGTCAAAAAAGCCATTTAAGCCTTTTCACAGTGAGATCTATGCGATATGGCCGAGAAATGTAATTTTGATGTTAACTCCCAAACCGCTGCGCAGAAGTCAACCAAACTTCACCCAATAGTGTATTGTATCACAATCTAGTAGTTACATTTGAAAATTTTGTTCTAGGAAATTTTGTTTGAGCGCAATCATCAAACTTAATTAAAAAAGTCATTTAAGCCTTTTCACAGTGAGATCTATGCGATATGGCCGAGAAATGTAATTTTGATGTTAACTCCCAAACCGCTGCGCAGAAGTCAACCAAACTTCACCCAATAGTGTATTGTATCACAATCTAGTAGTTACATTTGAAAATTTTGTTCTAGGACATTTTGTTTGAACGCAATCATCAAACTTAATTAAAAAAGTCATTTAAGCCTTTTCACAGTGAGATCTATGCGATATGGCCGAGAAATGTAATTTTGATGTTAACTCCCAAACCGCTGCGCAGAAGTCAACCAAACTTCACCCAATAGTGTATTGTATCACAATCTAGTAGTTACATTTGAAAATTTTGTTCTAGGACATTTTGTTTGAGCGCAATCCTCAAACTTAGGTCAAAAAAGCCATTTAAGCCTTTTCACAGTGAGATCTATGCGATATGGCCGAGAAATGTAATTTTGATGTTAACTCCCAAACCGCTGCGCAGAAGTCAACCAAACTTCACCCAATAGTGTATTGTATCACAATCTAGTAGTTACATTTGAAAATTTTGTTCTAGGACATTTTGTTTGAACGCAATCATCAAACTTAATTAAAAAAGTCATTTAAGCCTTTTCACAGTGAGATCTATGCGATATGGCCGAGAAATGTAATTTTGATGTTAACTCCCAAACCGCTGCGCAGAAGTCAACCAAACTTCACCCAATAGTGTATTGTATCACAATCTAGTAGTTACATTTGAAAATTTTGTTCTAGGAAATTTTGTTTGAGCGCAATCATCAAACTTAATTAAAAAAGTCATTTAAGCCTTTTCACAGTGAGATCTATGCGATATGGCCGAGAAATGTAATTTTGATGTTAACTCCCAAACCGCTGCGCAGAAGTCAACCAAACTTCACCCATTAGTGTATTTTATCACAATCTAGTAGTTACATGTGGAAATTTGGTTCTAGGACATTTGATTTGAGCGCAATCCTCAAACTTAGGTCAAAAAAGCCATTTAAGCCTTTTCACAGTGAGATCTATGCGATATGGCCGAGAAATGTAATTTTGATGTTAACTCCCAAACCGCTGCGCAGAAGTCAACCAAACTTCACCCAATAGTGTATTGTATCACAATCTAGTAGTTACATTTAAAAATTTTGTTCTAGGACATTTTGTTTGAACGCAATCATCAAACTTAATTAAAAAAGTCATTTAAGCCTTTTCACAGTGAGATCTATGCGATATGGCCGAGAAATGTAATTTTGATGTTAACTCCCAAACCGCTGCGCAGAAGTCAACCAAACTTCACCCATTAGTGTATTGTATCACAATCTAGTAGTTACATGTGGAAATTTGGTTATAGGACATTTGATTTGAGCGCAATTCTCAAACTTAGGTCAAAAAAGCCATTTAAGCCTTTTCACAGTGAGATCTATGCGATATGGCCGAGAAATGTAATATTGATGTTAACTCCCAAACCGCTGCGCAGAAGTCAACCAAACTTCACCCAATAGTGTATTGTATCACAATCTAGTAGTTACATTTGAAAATTTTGTTCTAGGAAATTTTGTTTGAGCGCAATCATCAAACTTAATTAAAAAAGTCATTTAAGCCTTTTCACAGTGAGATCTATGCGATATGGCCGAGAAATGTAATTTTGATGTTAACTCCCAAACCGCTGCGCAGAAGTCAACCAAACTTCACCCATTAGTGTATTTTATCACAATCTAGTAGTTACATGTGGAAATTTGGTTCTAGGACATTTGATTTGAGCGCAATCCTCAAACTTAGGTCAAAAAAGCCATTTAAGCCTTTTCACAGTGAGATCTATGCGATATGGCCGAGAAATGTAATTTTGATGTTCACTCCCAAACCGCTGCGCAGAAGTCAACCAAACTTCACCCAATAGTGTATTGTATCACAATCTAGTAGTTACATTTGAAAATTTTGTTCTAGGAAATTTTGTTTGAGCGCAATCATCAAACTTAATTAAAAAAGTCATTTAAGCCTTTTCACAGTGAGATCTATGCGATATGGCCGAGAAATGTAATTTTGATGTTAACTCCCAAACCGCTGCGCAGAAGTCAACCAAACTTCACCCATTAGTGTATTTTATCACAATCTAGTAGTTACATGTGGAAATTTGGTTCTAGGACATTTGATTTGAGCGCAATCCTCAAACTTAGGTCAAAAAAGCCATTTAAGCCTTTTCACAGTGAGATCTATGCGATATGGCCGAGAAATGTAATTTTGATGTTAACTCCCAAACCGCTGCGCAGAAGTCAACCAAACTTCACCCAATAGTGTATTGTATCACAATCTAGTAGTTACATTTGAAAATTTTGTTCTAGGACATTTGGTTTGAGCGCAATCCTCAAACTTAGGTCAAAAAAGCCATTTAAGCCTTTTCACAGTGAGATCTATGCGATATGGCCGCGAAATGTAATTTTGATGTTAACTCCCAAACCGCTGCGCAGAAGTCAACCAAACTTCACCCAATAGTGTATTGTATCACATTCTAGTAGTTACATTTGAAAATTTCGTTCTAGGAAATTTTGTTTGAGCGCAATCATCAAACTTAATTAAAAAAGTCATTTAAGCCTTTTCACAGTGAGATCTATGCGATATGGCCGAGAAATGTAATTTTGATGTTAACTCCCAAACCGCTGCGCAGAAGTCAACCAAACTTCACCCATTAGTGTATTTTATCACAATCTAGTAGTTACATGTGGAAATTTGGTTCTAGGACATTTGATTTGAGCGCAATCCTCAAACTTAGGTCAAAAAAGCCATTTAAGCCTTTTCACAGTGAGATCTATGCGATATGGCCGAGAAATGTAATTTTGATGTTAACTCCCAAACCGCTGCGCAGAAGTCAACCAAACTTCACCCAATAGTGTATTGTATCACAATCTAGTAGTTACATTTAAAAATTTTGTTCTAGGACATTTTGTTTGAACGCAATCATCAAACTTAATTAAAAAAGTCATTTAAGCCTTTTCACAGTGAGATCTATGCGATATGGCCGAGAAATGTAATTTTGATGTTAACTCCCAAACCGCTGCGCAGAAGTCAACCAAACTTCACCCATTAGTGTATTGTATCACAATCTAGTAGTTACATGTGGAAATTTGGTTATAGGACATTTGATTTGAGCGCAATCCTCAAACTTAGGTCAAAAAAGCCATTTAAGCCTTTTCACAGTGAGATCTATGCGATATGGCCGAGAAATGTAATTTTGATGTTAACTCCCAAACCGCTGCGCAAAAGTCAACCAAACTTCACCCAATAGTGTATTGTATCACAATCTAGTAGTTACATTTGAAAATTTTGTTCTAGGAAATTTTGTTTGAGCGCAATCATCAAACTTAATTAAAAAAGTCATTTAAGCCTTTTCACAGTGAGATCTATGCGATATGGCCGAGAAATGTAATTTTGATGTTAACTCCCAAACCGCTGCGCAGAAGTCAACCAAACTTCACCCATTAGTGTATTTTATCACAATCTAGTAGTTACATGTGGAAATTTGGTTCTAGGACATTTGATTTGAGCGCAATCCTCAAACTTAGGTCAAAAAAGCCATTTAAGCCTTTTCACAGTGAGATCTATGCGATATGGCCGAGAAATGTAATTTTGATGTTAACTCCCAAACCGCTGCGCAGAAGTAAACCAAACTTCACCCATTAGTGTATTGTATCACAATCTAGTAGTTACATGTGGAAATTTGGTTCTAGGACATTTGATTTTAGCGCAATCCTCAAACTTAGGTCAAAAAAGCCATTTAAGCCTTTTCACAGTGAGATCTATGCGATATGGCCGAGAAATGTAATTTTGATGTTAACTCCCAAACCGCTGCGCAGAAGTCAACCAAACTTCACCCAATAGTGTATTGTATCACAATCTAGTAGTTACATTTGAAAATTTTGTTTTAGGAAATTTTGTTTGAGCGCAATCATCAAACTTAATTAAAAAAGTCATTTAAGCCTTTTCACAGTGAGATCTATGCGATATGGCCGAGAAATGTAATTTTGATGTTAACTCCCAAACCGCTGCGCAGAAGTCAACCAAACTTCACCCAATAGTGTATTGTATCACAATCTAGTAGTTACATTTGAAAATTTCGTTCTAGGAAATTTTGTTTGAGCGCAATCATCAAACTTAATTAAAAAAGTCATTTTAGCCTTTTCACAGTGAGATCTATGCGATATGGCCGAGAAATGTAATTTTGATGTTAACTCCCAAACCGCTGCGCAGAAGTCAACCAAACTTCACCCATTAGTGTATTTTATCACAATCTAGTAGTTACATGTGGAAATTTGGTTCTACGACATTTGATTTGAGCGCAATCCTCAAACTTAGGTCAAAAAAGCCATTTAAGCCTTTTCACAGTGAGATCTATGCGATATGGCCGAGAAATGTAATTTTGATGTTAACTCCCAAACCGCTGCGCAGAAGTCAACCAAACTTCACCCAATAGTGTATTGTATCACAATCTAGTAGTTACATTTGAAAATTTTGTTCTAGGAAATTTTGTTTGAGCGCAATCATCAAACTTAATTAAAAAAGTCATTTAAGCCTTTTCACAGTGAGATCTATGCGATATGGCCGAGAAATGTAATTTTGATGTTAACTCCCAAACCGCTGCGCAGAAGTCAACCAAACTTCACCCATTAGTGTATTTTATCACAATCTAGTAGTTACATGTGGAAATTTGGTTCTAGGACATTTGATTTGAGCGCAATCCTCAAACTTAGGTCAAAAAAGCCATTTAAGCCTTTTCACAGTGAGATCTATGCGATATGGCCGAGAAATGTAATTTTGATGTTAACTCCCAAACCGCTGCGCAGAAGTCAACCAAACTTCACCCAATAGTGTATTGTATCACAATCTAGTAGTTACATTTAAAAATTTTGTTCTAGGACATTTTGTTTGAACGCAATCATCAAACTTAATTAAAAAAGTCATTTAAGCCTTTTCACAGTGAGATCTATGCGATATGGCCGAGAAATGTAATTTTGATGTTAACTCCCAAACCGCTGCGCAGAAGTCAACCAAACTTCACCCATTAGTGTATTGTATCACAATCTAGTAGTTACATGTGGAAATTTGGTTATAGGACATTTGATTTGAGCGCAATTCTCAAACTTAGGTCAAAAAAGCCATTTAAGCCTTTTCACAGTGAGATCTATGCGATATGGCCGAGAAATGTAATATTGATGTTAACTCCCAAACCGCTGCGCAGAAGTCAACCAAACTTCACCCAATAGTGTATTGTATCACAATCTAGTAGTTACATTTGAAAATTTTGTTCTAGGAAATTTTGTTTGAGCGCAATCATCAAACTTAATTAAAAAAGTCATTTAAGCCTTTTCACAGTGAGATCTATGCGATATGGCCGAGAAATGTAATTTTGATGTTAACTCCCAAACCGCTGCGCAGAAGTCAACCAAACTTCACCCATTAGTGTATTTTATCACAATCTAGTAGTTACATGTGGAAATTTGGTTCTAGGACATTTGATTTGAGCGCAATCCTCAAACTTAGGTCAAAAAAGCCATTTAAGCCTTTTCACAGTGAGATCTATGCGATATGGCCGAGAAATGTAATTTTGATGTTCACTCCCAAACCGCTGCGCAGAAGTAAACCAAACTTCACCCATTAGTGTATTGTATCACAATCTAGTAGTTACATGTGGAAATTTGGTTCTAGGACATTTGATTTTAGCGCAATCCTCAAACTTAGGTCAAAAAAGCCATTTAAGCCTTTTCACAGTGAGATCTATGCGATATGGCCGAGAAATGTAATTTTGATGTTAACTCCCAAACCGCTGCGCAGAAGTCAACCAAACTTCACCCAATAGTGTATTGTATCACAATCTAGTAGTTACATTTGAAAATTTTGTTTTAGGAAATTTTGTTTGAGCGCAATCATCAAACTTAATTAAAAAAGTCATTTAAGCCTTTTCACAGTGAGATCTATGCGATATGGCCGAGAAATGTAATTTTGATGTTAACTC
This sequence comes from Corythoichthys intestinalis, assembly GCF_030265065.1. Lineage (NCBI taxonomy): Eukaryota > Metazoa > Chordata > Actinopteri > Syngnathiformes > Syngnathidae > Corythoichthys > Corythoichthys intestinalis. Next base: position 62,533,800 of record NC_080399.1, on the reverse strand, counting down.
CCAAACCGCTGCGCAGAAGTCAACCAAACTTCACCCAATAGTGTATTGTATCACAATCTAGTAGTTACATTTGAAAATTTCGTTCTAGGAAATTTTGTTTGAGCGCAATCATCAAACTTAATTAAAAAAGTCATTTTAGCCTTTTCACAGTGAGATCTATGCGATATGGCCGAGAAATGTAATTTTGATGTTAACTCCCAAACCGCTGCGCAGAAGTCAACCAAACTTCACCCATTAGTGTATTTTATCACAATCTAGTAGTTACATGTGGAAATTTGGTTCTACGACATTTGATTTGAGCGCAATCCTCAAACTTAGGTCAAAAAAGCCATTTAAGCCTTTTCACAGTGAGATCTATGCGATATGGCCGAGAAATGTAATTTTGATGTTAACTCCCAAACCGCTGCGCAGAAGTCAACCAAACTTCACCCAATAGTGTATTGTATCACAATCTAGTAGTTACATTTGAAAATTTTGTTCTAGGAAATTTTGTTTGAGCGCAATCATCAAACTTAATTAAAAAAGTCATTTAAGCCTTTTCACAGTGAGATCTATGCGATATGGCCGAGAAATGTAATTTTGATGTTAACTCCCAAACCGCTGCGCAGAAGTCAACCAAACTTCACCCATTAGTGTATTTTATCACAATCTAGTAGTTACATGTGGAAATTTGGTTCTAGGACATTTGATTTGAGCGCAATCCTCAAACTTAGGTCAAAAAAGCCATTTAAGCCTTTTCACAGTGAGATCTATGCGATATGGCCGAGAAATGTAATTTTGATGTTAACTCCCAAACCGCTGCGCAGAAGTCAACCAAACTTCACCCAATAGTGTATTGTATCACAATCTAGTAGTTACATTTAAAAATTTTGTTCTAGGACATTTTGTTTGAACGCAATCATCAAACTTAATTAAAAAAGTCATTTAAGCCTTTTCACAGTGAGATCTATGCGATATGGCCGAGAAATGTAATTTTGATGTTAACTCCCAAACCGCTGCGCAGAAGTCAACCAAACTTCACCCATTAGTGTATTGTATCACAATCTAGTAGTTACATGTGGAAATTTGGTTATAGGACATTTGATTTGAGCGCAATTCTCAAACTTAGGTCAAAAAAGCCATTTAAGCCTTTTCACAGTGAGATCTATGCGATATGGCCGAGAAATGTAATATTGATGTTAACTCCCAAACCGCTGCGCAGAAGTCAACCAAACTTCACCCAATAGTGTATTGTATCACAATCTAGTAGTTACATTTGAAAATTTTGTTCTAGGAAATTTTGTTTGAGCGCAATCATCAAACTTAATTAAAAAAGTCATTTAAGCCTTTTCACAGTGAGATCTATGCGATATGGCCGAGAAATGTAATTTTGATGTTAACTCCCAAACCGCTGCGCAGAAGTCAACCAAACTTCACCCATTAGTGTATTTTATCACAATCTAGTAGTTACATGTGGAAATTTGGTTCTAGGACATTTGATTTGAGCGCAATCCTCAAACTTAGGTCAAAAAAGCCATTTAAGCCTTTTCACAGTGAGATCTATGCGATATGGCCGAGAAATGTAATTTTGATGTTCACTCCCAAACCGCTGCGCAGAAGTCAACCAAACTTCACCCAATAGTGTATTGTATCACAATCTAGTAGTTACATTTGAAAATTTTGTTCTAGGAAATTTTGTTTGAGCGCAATCATCAAACTTAATTAAAAAAGTCATTTAAGCCTTTTCACAGTGAGATCTATGCGATATGGCCGAGAAATGTAATTTTGATGTTAACTCCCAAACCGCTGCGCAGAAGTCAACCAAACTTCACCCAATAGTGTATTGTATCACAATCTAGTAGTTACATTTGAAAATTTTGTTCTAGGACATTTGGTTTGAGCGCAATCCTCAAACTTAGGTCAAAAAAGCCATTTAAGCCTTTTCACAGTGAGATCTATGCGATATGGCCGAGAAATGTAATTTTGATGTTAACTCCCAAACCGCTGCGCAGAAGTCAACCAAACTTCACCCAATAGTGTATTGTATCACATTCTAGTAGTTACATTTGAAAATTTCGTTCTAGGAAATTTTGTTTGAGCGCAATCATCAAACTTAATTAAAAAAGTCATTTTAGCCTTTTCACAGTGAGATCTATGCGATATGGCCGAGAAATGTAATTTTGATGTTAACTCCCAAACCGCTGCGCAGAAGTCAACCAAACTTCACCCATTAGTGTATTTTATCACAATCTAGTAGTTACATGTGGAAATTTGGTTCTAGGACATTTGATTTGAGCGCAATCCTCAAACTTAGGTCAAAAAAGCCATTTAAGCCTTTTCACAGTGAGATCTATGCGATATGGCCGAGAAATGTAATTTTGATGTTAACTCCCAAACCGCTGCGCAGAAGTCAACCAAACTTCACCCAATAGTGTATTGTATCACAATCTAGTAGTTACATTTAAAAATTTTGTTCTAGGACATTTTGTTTGAACGCAATCATCAAACTTAATTAAAAAAGTCATTTAAGCCTTTTCACAGTGAGATCTATGCGATATGGCCGAGAAATGTAATTTTGATGTTAACTCCCAAACCGCTGCGCAGAAGTCAACCAAACTTCACCCATTAGTGTATTGTATCACAATCTAGTAGTTACATGTGGAAATTTGGTTATAGGACATTTGATTTGAGCGCAATCCTCAAACTTAGGTCAAAAAAGCCATTTAAGCCTTTTCACAGTGAGATCTATGCGATATGGCCGAGAAATGTAATTTTGATGTTAACTCCCAAACCGCTGCGCAGAAGTCAACCAAACTTCACCCAATAGTGTATTGTATCACAATCTAGTAGTTACATTTGAAAATTTTGTTCTAGGAAACTTTGTTTGAGCGCAATCATCAAACTTAATTAAAAAAGTCATTTAAGCCTTTTCACAGTGAGATCTATGCGATATGGCCGAGAAATGTAATTTTGATGTTAACTCCCAAACCGCTGCGCAGAAGTCAACCAAACTTCACCCAATAGTGTATTGTATCACAATCTAGTAGTTACATTTGAAAATTTTGTTCTAGGACATTTTGTTTGAACGCAATCATCAAACTTAATTAAAAAAGTCATTTAAGCCTTTTCACAGTGAGATCTATGCGATATGGCCGAGAAATGTAATTTTGATGTTAACTCCCAAACCGCTGCGCAGAAGTCAACCAAACTTCACCCAATAGTGTATTGTATCACAATCTAGTAGTTACATTTGAAAATTTTGTTCTAGGACATTTTGTTTGAGCGCAATCCTCAAACTTAGGTCAAAAAAGCCATTTAAGCCTTTTCACAGTGAGATCTATGCGATATGGCCGAGAAATGTAATTTTGATGTTAACTCCCAAACCGCTGCGCAGAAGTCAACCAAACTTCACCCAATAGTGTATTGTATCACAATCTAGTAGTTACATTTGAAAATTTTGTTCTAGGACATTTTGTTTGAACGCAATCATCAAACTTAATTAAAAAAGTCATTTAAGCCTTTTCACAGTGAGATCTATGCGATATGGCCGAGAAATGTAATTTTGATGTTAACTCCCAAACCGCTGCGCAGAAGTCAACCAAACTTCACCCAATAGTGTATTGTATCACAATCTAGTAGTTACATTTGAAAATTTTGTTCTAGGAAATTTTGTTTGAGCGCAATCATCAAACTTAATTAAAAAAGTCATTTAAGCCTTTTCACAGTGAGATCTATGCGATATGGCCGAGAAATGTAATTTTGATGTTAACTCCCAAACCGCTGCGCAGAAGTCAACCAAACTTCACCCATTAGTGTATTTTATCACAATCTAGTAGTTACATGTGGAAATTTGGTTCTAGGACATTTGATTTGAGCGCAATCCTCAAACTTAGGTCAAAAAAGCCATTTAAGCCTTTTCACAGTGAGATCTATGCGATATGGACGAGAAATGTAATTTTGATGTTAACTCCCAAACCGCTGCGCAGAAGTCAACCAAACTTCACCCAATAGTGTATTGTATCACAATCTAGTAGTTACATTTGAAAATTTTGTTCTAGGACATTTTGTTTGAACGCAATCATCAAACTTAATTAAAAAAGTCATTTAAGCCTTTTCACAGTGAGATCTATGCGATATGGCCGAGAAATGTAATTTTGATGTTAACTCCCAAACCGCTGCGCAGAAGTCAACCAAACTTCACCCAATAGTGTATTGTATCACAATCTAGTAGTTACATTTGAAAATTTTGTTCTAGGAAATTTTGTTTGAGCGCAATCATCAAACTTAATTAAAAAAGTCATTTAAGCCTTTTCACAGTGAGATCTATGCGATATGGCCGAGAAATGTAATTTTGATGTTAACTCCCAAACCGCTGCGCAGAAGTCAACCAAACTTCACCCAATAGTGTATTGTATCACAATCTAGTAGTTACATTTAAAAATTTTGTTCTAGGACATTTTGTTTGAACGCAATCATCAAACTTAATTAAAAAAGTCATTTAAGCCTTTTCACAGTGAGATCTATGCGATATGGCCGAGAAATGTAATTTTGATGTTAACTCCCAAACCGCTGCGCAGAAGTCAACCAAACTTCACCCATTAGTGTATTGTATCACAATCTAGTAGTTACATGTGGAAATTTGGTTATAGGACATTTGATTTGAGCGCAATCCTCAAACTTAGGTCAAAAAAGCCATTTAAGCCTTTTCACAGTGAGATCTATGCGATATGGCCGAGAAATGTAATTTTGATGTTAACTCCCAAACCGCTGCGCAGAAGTCAACCAAACTTCACCCAATAGTGTATTGTATCACAATCTAGTAGTTACATTTGAAAATTTTGTTCTAGGAAATTTTGTTTGAGCGCAATCATCAAACTTAATTAAAAAAGTCATTTAAGCCTTTTCACAGTGAGATCTATGCGATATGGCCGAGAAATGTAATTTTGATGTTAACTCCCAAACCGCTGCGCAGAAGTCAACCAAACTTCACCCAATAGTGTATTGTATCACAATCTAGTAGTTACATTTGAAAATTTTGTTCTAGGACATTTTGTTTGAACGCAATCATCAAACTTAATTAAAAAAGTCATTTAAGCCTTTTCACAGTGAGATCTATGCGATATGGCCGAGAAATGTAATTTTGATGTTAACTCCCAAACCGCTGCGCAGAAGTCAACCAAACTTCACCCAATAGTGTATTGTATCACAATCTAGTAGTTACATTTGAAAATTTTGTTCTAGGACATTTTGTTTGAGCGCAATCCTCAAACTTAGGTCAAAAAAGCCATTTAAGCCTTTTCACAGTGAGATCTATGCGATATGGCCGAGAAATGTAATTTTGATGTTAACTCCCAAACCGCTGCGCAGAAGTAAACCAAACTTCACCCAATAGTGTATTGTATCACAATCTAGTAGTTACATTTGAAAATTTTGTTCTAGGACATTTTGTTTGAACGCAATCATCAAACTTAATTAAAAAAGTCATTTAAGCCTTTTCACAGTGAGATCTATGCGATATGGCCGAGAAATGTAATTTTGATGTTAACTCCCAAACCGCTGCGCAGAAGTCAACCAAACTTCACCCAATAGTGTATTGTATCACAATCTAGTAGTTACATTTGAAAATTTTGTTCTAGGAAATTTTGTTTGAGCGCAATCATCAAACTTAATTAAAAAAGTCATTTAAGCCTTTTCACAGTGAGATCTATGCGATATGGCCGAGAAATGTAATTTTGATGTTAACTCCCAAACCGCTGCGCAGAAGTCAACCAAACTTCACCCATTAGTGTATTTTATCACAATCTAGTAGTTACATGTGGAAATTTGGTTCTAGGACATTTGATTTGAGCGCAATCCTCAAACTTAGGTCAAAAAAGCCATTTAAGCCTTTTCACAGTGAGATCTATGCGATATGGCCGAGAAATGTAATTTTGATGTTAACTCCCAAACCGCTGCGCAGAAGTCAACCAAACTTCACCCAATAGTGTATTGTATCACAATCTAGTAGTTACATTTAAAAATTTTGTTCTAGGACATTTTGTTTGAACGCAATCATCAAACTTAATTAAAAAAGTCATTTAAGCCTTTTCACAGTGAGATCTATGCGATATGGCCGAGAAATGTAATTTTGATGTTAACTCCCAAACCGCTGCGCAGAAGTCAACCAAACTTCACCCATTAGTGTATTGTATCACAATCTAGTAGTTACATGTGGAAATTTGGTTATAGGACATTTGATTTGAGCGCAATTCTCAAACTTAGGTCAAAAAAGCCATTTAAGCCTTTTCACAGTGAGATCTATGCGATATGGCCGAGAAATGTAATATTGATGTTAACTCCCAAACCGCTGCGCAGAAGTCAACCAAACTTCACCCAATAGTGTATTGTATCACAATCTAGTAGTTACATTTGAAAATTTTGTTCTAGGAAATTTTGTTTGAGCGCAATCATCAAACTTAATTAAAAAAGTCATTTAAGCCTTTTCACAGTGAGATCTATGCGATATGGCCGAGAAATGTAATTTTGATGTTAACTCCCAAACCGCTGCGCAGAAGTCAACCAAACTTCACCCATTAGTGTATTTTATCACAATCTAGTAGTTACATGTGGAAATTTGGTTCTAGGACATTTGATTTGAGCGCAATCCTCAAACTTAGGTCAAAAAAGCCATTTAAGCCTTTTCACAGTGAGATCTATGCGATATGGCCGAGAAATGTAATTTTGATGTTCACTCCCAAACCGCTGCGCAGAAGTCAACCAAACTTCACCCAATAGTGTATTGTATCACAATCTAGTAGTTACATTTGAAAATTTTGTTCTAGGAAATTTTGTTTGAGCATAATCATCAAACTTAATTAAAAAAGTCATTTAAGCCTTTTCACAGTGAGATCTATGCGATATGGCCGAGAAATGTAATTTTGATGTTAACTCCCAAACCGCTGCGCAGAAGTCAACCAAACTTCACCCATTAGTGTATTTTATCACAATCTAGTAGTTACATGTGGAAATTTGGTTCTAGGACATTTGATTTGAGCGCAATCCTCAAACTTAGGTCAAAAAAGCCATTTAAGCCTTTTCACAGTGAGATCTATGCGATATGGCCGAGAAATGTAATTTTGATGTTAACTCCCAAACCGCTGCGCAGAAGTCAACCAAACTTCACCCAATAGTGTATTGTATCACAATCTAGTAGTTACATTTGAAAATTTTGTTCTAGGACATTTGGTTTGAGCGCAATCCTCAAACTTAGGTCAAAAAAGCCATTTAAGCCTTTTCACAGTGAGATCTATGCGATATGGCCGAGAAATGTAATTTTGATGTTAACTCCCAAACCGCTGCGCAGAAGTCAACCAAACTTCACCCAATAGTGTATTGTATCACATTCTAGTAGTTACATTTGAAAATTTCGTTCTAGGAAATTTTGTTTGAGCGCAATCATCAAACTTAATTAAAAAAGTCATTTAAGCCTTTTCACAGTGAGATCTATGCGATATGGCCGAGAAATGTAATTTTGATGTTAACTCCCAAACCGCTGCGCAGAAGTCAACCAAACTTCACCCATTAGTGTATTTTATCACAATCTAGTAGTTACATGTGGAAATTTGGTTCTAGGACATTTGATTTGAGCGCAATCCTCAAACTTAGGTCAAAAAAGCCATTTAAGCCTTTTCACAGTGAGATCTATGCGATATGGCCGAGAAATGTAATTTTGATGTTAACTCCCAAACCGCTGCGCAGAAGTCAACCAAACTTCACCCAATAGTGTATTGTATCACAATCTAGTAGTTACATTTAAAAATTTTGTTCTAGGACATTTTGTTTGAACGCAATCATCAAACTTAATTAAAAAAGTCATTTAAGCCTTTTCACAGTGAGATCTATGCGATATGGCCGAGAAATGTAATTTTGATGTTAACTCCCAAACCGCTGCGCAGAAGTCAACCAAACTTCACCCATTAGTGTATTGTATCACAATCTAGTAGTTACATGTGGAAATTTGGTTATAGGACATTTGATTTGAGCGCAATCCTCAAACTTAGGTCAAAAAAGCCATTTAAGCCTTTTCACAGTGAGATCTATGCGATATGGCCGAGAAATGTAATTTTGATGTTAACTCCCAAACCGCTGCGCAGAAGTCAACCAAACTTCACCCAATAGTGTATTGTATCACAATCTAGTAGTTACATTTGAAAATTTTGTTCTAGGAAATTTTGTTTGAGCGCAATCATCAAACTTAATTAAAAAAGTCATTTAAGCCTTTTCACAGTGAGATCTATGCGATATGGCCGAGAAATGTAATTTTGATGTTAACTCCCAAACCGCTGAGCAGAAGTCAACCAAACTTCACCCATTAGTGTATTTTATCACAATCTAGTAGTTACATGTGGAAATTTGGTTCTAGGACATTTGATTTGAGCGCAATCCTCAAACTTAGGTCAAAAAAGCCATTTAAGCCTTTTCACAGTGAGATCTATGCGATATGGCCGAGAAATGTAATTTTGATGTTAACTCCCAAACCGCTGCGCAGAAGTAAACCAAACTTCACCCATTAGTGTATTGTATCACAATCTAGTAGTTACATGTGGAAATTTGGTTCTAGGACATTTGATTTTAGCGCAATCCTCAAACTTAGGTCAAAAAAGCCATTTAAGCCTTTTCACAGTGAGATCTATGCGATATGGCCGAGAAATGTAATTTTGATGTTAACTCCCAAACCGCTGCGCAGAAGTCAACCAAACTTCACCCAATAGTGTATTGTATCACAATCTAGTAGTTACATTTGAAAATTTTGTTTTAGGAAATTTTGTTTGAGCGCAATCATCAAACTTAATTAAAAAAGTCATTTAAGCCTTTTCACAGTGAGATCTATGCGATATGGCCGAGAAATGTAATTTTGATGTTAACTCCCAAACCGCTGCGCAGAAGTCAACCAAACTTCACCCAATAGTGTATTGTATCACAATCTAGTAGTTACATTTGAAAATTTTGTTCTAGGACATTTTGTTTGAACGCAATCATCAAACTTAATTAAAAAAGTCATTTAAGCCTTTTCACAGTGAGATCTATGCGATATGGCCGAGAAATGTAATTTTGATGTTAACTCCCAAACCGCTGCGCAGAAGTCAACCAAACTTCACCCAATAGTGTATTGTATCACAATCTAGTAGTTACATTTAAAAATTTTGTTCTAGGACATTTTGTTTGAGCGCAATCCTCAAACTTAGGTCAAAAAAGCCATTTAAGCCTTTTCACAGTGAGATCTATGCGATATGGCCGAGAAATGTAATTTTGATGTTAACTCCCAAACCGCTGCGCAGAAGTCAACCAAACTTCACCCAATAGTGTATTGTATCACAATCTAGTAGTTACATTTGAAAAATTTGTTCTAGGACATTTTGTTTGAACGCAATCATCAAACTTAATTAAAAAAGTCATTTAAGCCTTTTCACAGTGAGATCTATGCGATATGGCCGAGAAATGTAATTTTGATGTTAACTCCCAAACCGCTGCGCAGAAGTCAACCAAACTTCACCCAATAGTGTATTGTATCACAATCTAGTAGTTACATTTGAAAATTTTGTTCTAGGACATTTTGTTTGAACGCAATCATCAAACTTAAATAAAAAAGTCATTTAAGCCTTTTCACAGTGAGATCTATGCGATATGGCCGAGAAATGTAATTTTGATGTTAACTCCCAAACCGCTGCGCAGAAGTCAACCAAACTTCACCCAATAGTGTATTGTATCACAATCTAGTAGTTACATTTAAAAATTTTGTTCTAGGACATTTTGTTTGAGCGCAATCCTCAAACTTAGGTCAAAAAAGCCATTTAAGCCTTTTCACAGTGAGATCTATGCGATATGGCCGAGAAATGTAATTTTGATGTTAACTCCCAAACCGCTGCGCAGAAGTCAACCAAACTTCACCCAATAGTGTATTGTATCACAATCTAGTAGTTACATTTGAAAAATTTGTTCTAGGACATTTTGTTTGAACGCAATCATCAAACTTAATTAAAAAAGTCATTTAAGCCTTTTCACAGTGAGATCTATGCGATATGGCCGAGAAATGTAATTTTGATGTTAACTCCCAAACCGCTGCGCAGAAGTCAACCAAACTTCACCCAATAGTGTATTGTATCACAATCTAGTAGTTACATTTGAAAATTTTGTTCTAGGAAATTTTGTTTGAGCGCAATCATCAAACTTAATTAAAAAAGTCAATTAAGCCTTTTCACAGTGAGATCTATGCGATATGGCCGAGAAATGTAATTTTGATGTTAACTCCCAAACCGCTGCGCAGAAGTCAACCAAACTTCACCCATTAGTGTATTTTATCACAATCTAGTAGTTACATGTGGAAATTTGGTTCTAGGACATTTGATTTGAGCGCAATCCTCAAACTTAGGTCAAAAAAGCCATTTAAGCCTTTTCACAGTGAGATCTATGCGATATGGCCGAGAAATGTAATTTTGATGTTAACTCCCAAACCGCTGCGCAGAAGTCAACCAAACTTCACCCAATAGTGTATTGTATCACAATCTAGTAGTTACATTTGAAAATTTTGTTCTAGGACATTTTGTTTGAACGCAATCATCAAACTTAATTAAAAAAGTCATTTAAGCCTTTTCACAGTGAGATCTATGCGATATGGCCGAGAAATGTAATTTTGATGTTAACTCCCAAACCGCTGCGCAGAAGTCAACCAAACTTCACCCAATAGTGTATTGTATCACAATCTAGTAGTTACATTTGAAAATTTTGTTCTAGGAAATTTTGTTTGAGCGCAATCATCAAACTTAATTAAAAAAGTCATTTAAGCCTTTTCACAGTGAGATCTATGCGATATGGCCGAGAAATGTAATTTTGATGTTAACTCCCAAACCGCTGCGCAGAAGTCAACCAAACTTCACCCATTAGTGTATTTTATCACAATCTAGTAGTTACATGTGGAAATTTGGTTCTAGGACATTTGATTTGAGCGCAATCCTCAAACTTAGGTCAAAAAAGCCATTTAAGCCTTTTCACAGTGAGATCTATGCGATATGGCCGAGAAATGTAATTTTGATGTTAACTCCCAAACCGCTGCGCAGAAGTCAACCAAACTTCACCCAATAGTGTATTGTATCACAATCTAGTAGTTACATTTAAAAATTTTGTTCTAGGACATTTTGTTTGAACGCAATCATCAAACTTAATTAAAAAAGTCATTTAAGCCTTTTCACAGTGAGATCTATGCGATATGGCCGAGAAATGTAATTTTGATGTTAACTCCCAAACCGCTGCGCAGAAGTCAACCAAACTTCACCCAATAGTGTATTGTATCACAATCTAGTAGTTACATTTGAAAATTTTGTTCTAGGACATTTTGTTTGAACGCAATCATCAAACTTAAATAAAAAAGTCATTTAAGCCTTTTCACAGTGAGATCTATGCGATATGGCCGAGAAATGTAATTTTGATGTTAACTCCCAAACCGCTGCGCAGAAGTCAACCAAACTTCACCCAATAGTGTATTGTATCACAATCTAGTAGTTACATTTAAAAATTTTGTTCTAGGACATTTTGTTTGAGCGCAATCCTCAAACTTAGGTCAAAAAAGCCATTTAAGCCTTTTCACAGTGAGATCTATGCGATATGGCCGAGAAATGTAATTTTGATGTTAACTCCCAAACCGCTGCGCAGAAGTCAACCAAACTTCACCCAATAGTGTATTGTATCACAATCTAGTAGTTACATTTGAAAAATTTGTTCTAGGACATTTTGTTTGAACGCAATCATCAAACTTAATTAAAAAAGTCATTTAAGCCTTTTCACAGTGAGATCTATGCGATATGGCCGAGAAATGTAATTTTGATGTTAACTCCCAAACCGCTGCGCAGAAGTCAACCAAACTTCACCCAATAGTGTATTGTATCACAATCTAGTAGTTACATTTGAAAATTTTGTTCTAGGAAATTTTGTTTGAGCGCAATCATCAAACTTAATTAAAAAAGTCAATTAAGCCTTTTCACAGTGAGATCTATGCGATATGGCCGAGAAATGTAATTTTGATGTTAACTCCCAAACCGCTGCGCAGAAGTCAACCAAACTTCACCCATTAGTGTATTTTATCACAATCTAGTAGTTACATGTGGAAATTTGGTTCTAGGACATTTGATTTGAGCGCAATCCTCAAACTTAGGTCAAAAAAGCCATTTAAGCCTTTTCACAGTGAGATCTATGCGATATGGCCGAGAAATGTAATTTTGATGTTAACTCCCAAACCGCTGCGCAGAAGTCAACCAAACTTCACCCAATAGTGTATTGTATCACAATCTAGTAGTTACATTTAAAAATTTTGTTCTAGGACATTTTGTTTGAACGCAATCATCAAACTTAATTAAAAAAGTCATTTAAGCCTTTTCACAGTGAGATCTATGCGATATGGCCGAGAAATGTAATTTTGATGTTAACTCCCAAACCGCTGCGCAGAAGTCAACCAAACTTCACCCATTAGTGTATTGTATCACAATCTAGTAGTTACATGTGGAAATTTGGTTATAGAACATTTGATTTGAGCGCAATTCTCAAACTTAGGTCAAAAAAGCCATTTAAGCCTTTTCACAGTGAGATCTATGCGATATGGCCGAGAAATGTAATATTGATGTTAACTCCCAAACCGCTGCGCAGAAGTCAACCAAACTTCACCCAATAGTGTATTGTATCACAATCTAGTAGTTACATTTGAAAATTTTGTTCTAGGAAATTTTGTTTGAGCGCAATCATCAAACTTAATTAAAAAAGTCATTTAAGCCTTTTCACAGTGAGATCTATGCGATATGGCCGAGAAATGTAATTTTGATGTTAACTCCCAAACCGCTGCGCAGAAGTCAACCAAACTTCACCCATTAGTGTATTTTATCACAATCTAGTAGTTACATGTGGAAATTTGGTTCTAGGACATTTGATTTGAGCGCAATCCTCAAACTTAGGTCAAAAAAGCCATTTAAGCCTTTTCACAGTGAGATCTATGCGATATGGCCGAGAAATGTAATTTTGATGTTCACTCCCAAACCGCTGCGCAGAAGTCAACCAAACTTCACCCAATAGTGTATTGTATCACAATCTAGTAGTTACATTTGAAAATTTTGTTCTAGGAAATTTTGTTTGAGCGCAATCATCAAACTTAATTAAAAAAGTCATTTAAGCCTTTTCACAGTGAGATCTATGCGATATGGCCGAGAAATGTAATTTTGATGTTAACTCCCAAACCGCTGCGCAGAAGTCAACCAAACTTCACCCATTAGTGTATTTTATCACAATCTAGTAGTTACATGTGGAAATTTGGTTCTAGGACATTTGATTTGAGCGCAATCCTCAAACTTAGGTCAAAAAAGCCATTTAAGCCTTTTCACAGTGAGATCTATGCGATATGGCCGAGAAATGTAATTTTGATGTTAACTCCCAAACCGCTGCGCAGAAGTCAACCAAACTTCACCCAATAGTGTATTGTATCACAATCTAGTAGTTACATTTGAAAATTTTGTTCTAGGACATTTGGTTTGAGCGCAATCCTCAAACTTAGGTCAAAAAAGCCATTTAAGCCTTTTCACAGTGAGATCTATGCGATATGGCCGAGAAATGTAATTTTGATGTTAACTCCCAAACCGCTGCGCAGAAGTCAACCAAACTTCACCCAATAGTGTATTGTATCACATTCTAGTAGTTACATTTGAAAATTTCGTTCTAGGAAATTTTGTTTGAGCGCAATCATCAAACTTAATTAAAAAAGTCATTTTAGCCTTTTCACAGTGAGATCTATGCGATATGGCCGAGAAATGTAATTTTGATGTTAACTCCCAAACCGCTGCGCAGAAGTCAACCAAACTTCACCCATTAGTGTATTTTATCACAATCTAGTAGTTACATGTGGAAATTTGGTTCTAGGACATTTGATTTGAGCGCAATCCTCAAACTTAGGTCAAAAAAGCCATTTAAGCCTTTTCACAGTGAGATCTATGCGATATGGCCGAGAAATGTAATTTTGATGTTAACTCCCAAACCGCTGCGCAGAAGTCAACCAAACTTCACCCAATAGTGTATTGTATCACAATCTAGTAGTTACATTTAAAAATTTTGTTCTAGGACATTTTGTTTGAACGCAATCATCAAACTTAATTAAAAAAGTCATTTAAGCCTTTTCACAGTGAGATCTATGCGATATGGCCGAGAAATGTAATTTTGATGTTAACTCCCAAACCGCTGCGCAGAAGTCAACCAAACTTCACCCATTAGTGTATTGTATCACAATCTAGTAGTTACATGTGGAAATTTGGTTATAGGACATTTGATTTGAGCGCAATCCTCAAACTTAGGTCAAAAAAGCCATTTAAGCCTTTTCACAGTGAGATATATGCGATATGGCCGAGAAATGTAATTTTGATGTTAACTCCCAAACCGCTGCGCAGAAGTCAACCAAACTTCACCCAATAGTGTATTGTATCACAATCTAGTAGTTACATTTGAAAATTTTGTTCTAGGAAATTTTGTTTGAGCGCAATCATCAAACTTAATTAAAAAAGTCATTTAAGCCTTTTCACAGTGAGATCTATGCGATATGGCCGAGAAATGTAATTTTGATGTTAACTCCCAAACCGCTGCGCAGAAGTCAACCAAACTTCACCCAATAGTGTATTGTATCACAATCTAGTAGTTACATTTGAAAATTTTGTTCTAGGACATTTTGTTTGAACGCAATCATCAAACTTAATTAAAAAAGTCATTTAAGCCTTTTCACAGTGAGATCTATGCGATATGGCCGAGAAATGTAATTTTGATGTTAACTCCCAAACCGCTGCGCAGAAGTCAACCAAACTTCACCCAATAGTGTATTGTATCACAATCTAGTAGTTACATTTAAAAATTTTGTTCTAGGACATTTTGTTTGAACGCAATCATCAAACTTAATTAAAAAAGTCATTTAAGCCTTTTCACAGTGAGATCTATGCGATATGGCCGAGAAATGTAATTTTGATGTTAACTCCCAAACCGCTGCGCAGAAGTCAACCAAACTTCACCCATTAGTGTATTGTATCACAATCTAGTAGTTACATGTGGAAATTTGGTTATAGGACATTTGATTTGAGCGCAATTCTCAAACTTAGGTCAAAAAAGCCATTTAAGCCTTTTCACAGTGAGATCTATGCGATATGGCCGAGAAATGTAATATTGATGTTAACTCCCAAACCGCTGCGCAGAAGTCAACCAAACTTCACCCAATAGTGTATTGTATCACAATCTAGTAGTTACATTTGAAAATTTTGTTCTAGGAAATTTTGTTTGAGCGCAATCATCAAACTTAATTAAAAAAGTCATTTAAGCCTTTTCACAGTGAGATCTATGCGATATGGCCGAGAAATGTAATTTTGATGTTAACTCCCAAACCGCTGCGCAGAAGTCAACCAAACTTCACCCATTAGTGTATTTTATCACAATCTAGTAGTTACATGTGGAAATTTGGTTCTAGGACATTTGATTTGAGCGCAATCCTCAAACTTAGGTCAAAAAAGCCATTTAAGCCTTTTCACAGTGAGATCTATGCGATATGGCCGAGAAATGTAATTTTGATGTTCACTCCCAAACCGCTGCGCAGAAGTCAACCAAACTTCACCCAATAGTGTATTGTATCACAATCTAGTAGTTACATTTGAAAATTTTGTTCTAGGAAATTTTGTTTGAGCGCAATCATCAAACTTAATTAAAAAAGTCATTTAAGACTTTTCACAGTGAGATCTATGCGATATGGCCGAGAAATGTAATTTTGATGTTAACTCCCAAACCGCTGCGCAGAAGTCAACCAAACTTCACCCATTAGTGTATTTTATCACAATCTAGTAGTTACATGTGGAAATTTGGTTCTAGGACATTTGATTTGAGCGCAATCCTCAAACTTAGGTCAAAAAAGCCATTTAAGCCTTTTCACAGTGAGATCTATGCGATATGGCCGAGAAATGTAATTTTGATGTTAACTCCCAAACCGCTGCGCAGAAGTCAACCAAACTTCACCCAATAGTGTATTGTATCACAATCTAGTAGTTACATTTGAAAATTTTGTTCTAGGACATTTGGTTTGAGCGCAATCCTCAAACTTAGGTCAAAAAAGCCATTTAAGCCTTTTCACAGTGAGATCTATGCGATATGGCCGAGAAATGTAATTTTGATGTTAACTCCCAAACCGCTGCGCAGAAGTCAACCAAACTTCACCCAATAGTGTATTGTATCACATTCTAGTAGTTACATTTGAAAATTTCGTTCTAGGAAATTTTGTTTGAGCGCAATCATCAAACTTAATTAAAAAAGTCATTTAAGCCTTTTCACAGTGAGATCTATGCGATATGGCCGAGAAATGTAATTTTGATGTTAACTCCCAAACCGCTGCGCAGAAGTCAACCAAACTTCACCCATTAGTGTATTTTATCACAATCTAGTAGTTACATGTGGAAATTTGGTTCTAGGACATTTGATTTGAGCGCAATCCTCAAACTTAGGTCAAAAAAGCCATTTAAGCCTTTTCACAGTGAGATCTATGCGATATGGCCGAGAAATGTAATTTTGATGTTAACTCCCAAACCGCTGCGCAGAAGTCAACCAAACTTCACCCAATAGTGTATTGTATCACAATCTAGTAGTTACATTTAAAAATTTTGTTCTAGGACATTTTGTTTGAACGCAATCATCAAACTTAATTAAAAAAGTCATTTAAGCCTTTTCACAGTGAGATCTATGCGATATGGCCGAGAAATGTAATTTTGATGTTAACTCCCAAACCGCTGCGCAGAAGTCAACCAAACTTCACCCATTAGTGTATTGTATCACAATCTAGTAGTTACATGTGGAAATTTGGTTATAGGACATTTGATTTGAGCGCAATCCTCAAACTTAGGTCAAAAAAGCCATTTAAGCCTTTTCACAGTGAGATCTATGCGATATGGCCGAGAAATGTAATTTTGATGTTAACTCCCAAACCGCTGCGCAGAAGTCAACCAAACTTCACCCAATAGTGTATTGTATCACAATCTAGTAGTTACATTTGAAAATTTTTTTCTAGGAAATTTTGTTTGAGCGCAATCATCAAACTTAATTAAAAAAGTCATTTAAGCCTTTTCACAGTGAGATCTATGCGATATGGCCGAGAAATGTAATTTTGATGTTAACTCCCAAACCGCTGCGCAGAAGTCAACCAAACTTCACCCATTAGTGTATTTTATCACAATCTAGTAGTTACATGTGGAAATTTGGTTATAGGACATTTGATTTGAGCGCAATCCTCAAACTTAGGTCAAAAAAGCCATTTAAGCCTTTTCACAGTGAGATCTATGCGATATGGCCGAGAAATGTAATTTTGATGTTAACTCCCAAACCGCTGCGCAGAAGTAAACCAAACTTCACCCATTAGTGTATTGTATCACAATCTAGTAGTTACATGTGGAAATTTGGTTCTAGGACATTTGATTTTAGCGCAATCCTCAAACTTAGGTCAAAAAAGCCATTTAAGCCTTTTCACAGTGAGATCTATGCGATATGGCCGAGAAATGTAATTTTGATGTTAACTCCCAAACCGCTGCGCAGAAGTCAACCAAACTTCACCCAATAGTGTATTGTATCACAATCTAGTAGTTACATTTGAAAATTTTGTTTTAGGAAATTTTGTTTGAGCGCAATCATCAAACTTAATTAAAAAAGTCATTTAAGCCTTTTCACAGTGAGATCTATGCGATATGGCCGAGAAATGTAATTTTGATGTTAACTCCCAAACCGCTGCGCAGAAGTCAACCAAACTTCACCCAATAGTGTATTGTATCACAATCTAGTAGTTACATTTGAAAATTTTGTTCTAGGACATTTTGTTTGAACGCAATCATCAAACTTAATTAAAAAAGTCATTTAAGCCTTTTCACAGTGAGATCTATGCGATATGGCCGAGAAATGTAATTTTGATGTTAACTCCCAAACCGCTGCGCAGAAGTCAACCAAACTTCACCCAATAGTGTATTGTATCACAATCTAGTAGTTACATTTAAAAATTTTGTTCTAGGACATTTTGTTTGAGCGCAATCCTCAAACTTAGGTCAAAAAACCCATTTAAGCCTTTTCACAGTGAGATCTATGCGATATGGCCGAGAAATGTAATTTTGATGTTAACTCCCAAACCGCTGCGCAGAAGTCAACCAAACTTCACCCAATAGTGTATTGTATCACAATCTAGTAGTTACATTAGAAAAATTTGTTCTAGGACATTTTGTTTGAACGCAATCATCAAACTTAATTAAAAAAGTCATTTAAGCCTTTTCACAGTGAGATCTATGCGATATGGCCGAGAAATGTAATTTTGATGTTAACTCCCAAACCGCTGCGCAGAAGTCAACCAAACTTCACCCAATAGTGTATTGTATCACAATCTAGTAGTTACATTTGAAAATTTTGTTCTAGGACATTTTGTTTGAACGCAATCATCAAACTTAATTAAAAAAGTCATTTAAGCCTTTTCACAGTGAGATCTATGCGATATGGCCGAGAAATGTAATTTTGATGTTAACTCCCAAACCGCTGCGCAGAAGTCAACCAAACTTCACCCAATAGTGTATTGTATCACAATCTAGTAGTTACATTTAAAAATTTTGTTCTAGGACATTTTGTTTGAACGCAATCATCAAACTTAATTAAAAAAGTCATTTAAGCCTTTTCACAGTGAGATCTATGCGATATGGCCGAGAAATGTAATTTTGATGTTAACTCCCAAACCGCTGCGCAGAAGTCAACCAAACTTCACCCATTAGTGTATTTTATCACAATCTAGTAGTTACATGTGGAAATTTGGTTCTAGGACATTTGATTTGAGCGCAATCCTCAAACTTAGGTCAAAAAAGCCATTTAAGCCTTTTCACAGTGAGATCTATGCGATATGGCCGAGAAATGTAATTTTGATGTTAACTCCCAAACCGCTGCGCAGAAGTCAACCAAACTTCACCCAATAGTGTATTGTATCACATTCTAGTAGTTACATTTGAAAATTTCGTTCTAGGACATTTGGTTTGAGCGCAATCCTCAAACTTAGGTCAAAAAAGCCATTTAAGCCTTTTCACAGTGAGATCTATGCGATATGGCCGAGAAATGTAATTTTGATGTTAACTCCCAAACCGCTGCGCAGAAGTCAACCAAACTTCACCCAATAGTGTATTGTATCACAATCTAGTAGTTACATTTGAAAATTTTGTTCTAGGACATTTTGTTTGAACGCAATCATCAAACTTAATTAAAAAAGTCATTTAAGCCTTTTCACAGTGAGATCTATGCGATATGGCCGAGAAATGTAATTTTGATGTTTACTCCCAAACCGCTGCGCAGAAGTCAACCAAACTTCACCCAATAGTGTATTGTATCACAATCTAGTAGTTACATTTGAAAATTTTGTTCTAGGACATTTTGTTTGAGCGCAATCCTCAAACTTAGGTCAAAAAAGCCATTTAAGCCTTTTCACAGTGAGATCTATGCGATATGGCCGAGAAATGTAATTTTGATGTTAACTCCCAAACCGCTGCGCAGAAGTCAACCAAACTTCACCCAATAGTGTATTGTATCACAATCTAGTAGTTACATTTGAAAATTTTGTTCTAGGAAATTTTGTTTGAACGCAATCATCAAACTTAATTAAAAAAGTCATTTAAGCCTTTTCACAGTGAGATCTATGCGATATGGCCGAGAAATGTAATTTTGATGTTAACTCCCAAACCGCTGCGCAGAAGTCAACCAAACTTCACCCATTAGTGTATTTTATCACAATCTAGTAGTTACATGTGGAAATTTGGTTCTAGGACATTTGATTTGAGCGCAATCCTCAAACTTAGGTCAAAAAAGCCATTTAAGCCTTTTCACAGTGAGATCTATGCGATATGGCCGAGAAATGTAATTTTGATGTTAACTCCCAAACCGCTGCGCAGAAGTCAACCAAACTTCACCCAATAGTGTATTGTATCACAATCTAGTAGTTACATTTAAAAATTTTGTTCTAGGACATTTTGTTTGAACGCAATCATCAAACTTAATTAAAAAAGTCATTTAAGCCTTTTCACAGTGAGATCTATGCGATATGGCCGAGAAATGTATTTTTGATGTTAACTCCCAAACCGCAGCGCAGAAGTCAACCAAACTTCACCCATTAGTGTATTGTATCACAATCTAGTAGTTACATGTGGAAATTTGGTTATAGGACATTTGATTTGAGCGCAATCCTCAAACTTAGGTCAAAAAAGCCATTTAAGCCTTTTCACAGTGAGATCTATGCGATATGGCCGAGAAATGTAATTTTGATGTTAACTCCCAAACCGCTGCGCAGAAGTCAACCAAACTTCACCCAATAGTGTATTGTATCACAATCTAGTAGTTACATTTGAAAATTTTGTTCTAGGAAATTTTGTTTGAGCGCAATCATCAAACTTAATTAAAAAAGTCATTTAAGCCTTTTCACAGTGAGATCTATGCGATATGGCCGAGAAATGTAATTTTGATGTTAACTCCCAAACCGCTGCGCAGAAGTCAACCAAACTTCACCCATTAGTGTATTTTATAACAATCTAGTAGTTACATGTGGAAATTTGGTTCTAGGACATTTGATTTGAGCGCAATCCTCAAACTTAGGTCAAAAAAGCCATTTAAGCCTTTTCACAGTGAGATCTATGCGATATGGCCGAGAAATGTAATTTTGATGTTCACTCCCAAACCGCTGCGCAGAAGTCAACCAAACTTCACCCAATAGTGTATTGTATCACAATCTAGTAGTTACATTTGAAAATTTTGTTCTAGAAAATTTTGTTTGAGCGCAATCATCAAACTTAATTAAAAAAGTCATTTAAGCCTTTTCACAGTGAGATCTATGCGATATGGCCGAGAAATGTAATTTTGATGTTAACTCCCAAACCGCTGCGCAGAAGTCAACCAAACTTCACCCATTAGTGTATTTTATCACAATCTAGTAGTTACAAATGGAAATTTGGTTCTAGGACATTTGATTTGAGCGCAATCCTCAAACTTAGGTCAAAAAAGCCATTTAAGCCTTTTCACAGTGAGATCTATGCGATATGGCCGAGAAATGTAATTTTGATGTTAACTCCCAAACCGCTGCGCAGAAGTCAACCAAACTTCACCCAATAGTGTATTGTATCACATTCTAGTAGTTACATTTGAAAATTTCGTTCTAGGACATTTGGTTTGAGCGCAATCCTCAAACTTAGGTCAAAAAAGCCATTTAAGCCTTTTCACAGTGAGATCTATGCGATATGGCCGAGAAATGTAATTTTGATGTTAACTCCCAAACCGCTGCGCAGAAGTCAACCAAACTTCACCCAATAGTGTATTGTATCACAATCTAGTAGTTACATTTGAAAATTTTGTTCTAGGAAATTTTGTTTGAGCGCAATCATCAAACTTAATTAAAAAAGTCATTTAAGCCTTTTCACAGTGAGATCTATGCGATATGGCCGAGAAATGTAATTTTGATGTTAACTCCCAAACCGCTGCGCAGAAGTTAACCAAACTTCACCCATTAGTGTATTTTATCACAATCTAGTAGTTACATGTGGAAATTTGGTTCTAGGACATTTGATTTGAGCGCAATCCTCAAACTTAGGTCAAAAAAGCCATTTAAGCCTTTTCACAGTGAGATCTATGCGATATGGCCGAGAAATGTAATTTTGATGTTAACTCCCAAACCGCTGCGCAGAAGTCAACCAAACTTCACCCAATAGTGTATTGTATCACATTCTAGTAGTTACATTTGAAAATTTCGTTCTAGGACATTTGGTTTGAGCGCAATCCTCAAACTTAGGTCAAAAAAGCCATTTAAGCCTTTTCACAGTGAGATCTATGCGATATGGCCGAGAAATGTAATTTTGATGTTAACTCCCAAACCGCTGCGCAGAAGTCAACCAAACTTCACCCAATAGTGTATTGTATCACAATCTAGTAGTTACATTTGAAAATTTTGTTCTAGGAAATTTTGTTTGAGCGCAATCATCAAACTTAGGTCAAAAAAGCCATTTAAGCCTTTTCACAGTGAGATCTATGCGATATGGCCGAGAAATGTAATTTTGATGTTAACTCCCAAACCGCTGCGCAGAAGTCAACCAAACTTCACCCAATAGTGTATTGTATCACAATCTAGTAGTTACATTTAAAAATTTTGTTCTAGGACATTTTGTTTGAACGCAATCATCAAACTTAATTAAAAAAGTCATTTAAGCCTTTTCACAGTGAGATCTATGCGATATGGCCGAGAAATGTAATTTTGATGTTAACTCCCAAACCGCTGCGCAGAAGTCAACCAAACTTCACCCATTAGTGTATTGTATCACAATCTAGTAGTTACATGTGGAAATTTGGTTATAGGACATTTGATTTGAGCGCAATCCTCAAACTTAGGTCAAAAAAGCCATTTAAGCCTTTTCACAGTGAGATCTATGCGATATGGCCGAGAAATGTAATTTTGATGTTAATTCCCAAACCGCTGCGCAGAAGTCAACCAAACTTCACCCAATAGTGTATTGTATCACAATCTAGTAGTTACATTTGAAAATTTTGTTCTAGGAAATTTTGTTTGAGCGCAATCATCAAACTTAATTAAAAAAGTCATTTAAGCCTTTTCACAGTGAGATCTATGCGATATGGCCGAGAAATGTAATTTTGATGTTAACTCCCAAACCGCTGCGCAGAAGTCAACCAAACTTCACCCATTAGTGTATTTTATCACAATCTAGTAGTTACATTTGAAAATTTCGTTCTAGGACATTTGGTTTGAGCGCAATCCTCAAACTTAGGTCAAAAAAGCCATTTAAGCCTTTTCACAGTGAGATCTATGCGATATGGCCGAGAAATGTAATTTTGATGTTAACTCCCAAACCGCTGCGCAGAAGTCAACCAAACTTCACCCAATAGTGTATTGTATCACAATCTAGTAGTTACATTTGAAAATTTTGTTCTAGGAAATTTTGTTTGAGCGCAATCATCAAACTTAATTAAAAAAGTCATTTAAGCCTTTTCACAGTGAGATCTATGCGATATGGCCGAGAAATGTAATTTTGATGTTAACTCCCAAACCGCTGCGCAGAAGTTAACCAAACTTCACCCATTAGTGTATTTTATCACAATCTAGTAGTTACATGTGGAAATTTGGTTCTAGGACATTTGATTTGAGCGCAATCCTCAAACTTAGGTCAAAAAAGCCATTTAAGCCTTTTCACAGTGAGATCTATGCGATATGGCCGAGAAATGTAATTTTGATGTTAACTCCCAAACCGCTGCGCAGAAGTCAACCAAACTTCACCCAATAGTGTATTGTATCACATTCTAGTAGTTACATTTGAAAATTTCGTTCTAGGACATTTGGTTTGAGCGCAATCCTCAAACTTAGGTCAAAAAAGCCATTTAAGCCTTTTCACAGTGAGATCTATGCGATATGGCCGAGAAATGTAATTTTGATGTTAACTCCCAAACCGCTGCGCAGAAGTCAACCAAACTTCACCCAATAGTGTATTGTATCACAATCTAGTAGTTACATTTGAAAATTTTGTTCTAGGAAATTTTGTTTGAGCGCAATCATCAAACTTAGGTCAAAAAAGCCATTTAAGCCTTTTCACAGTGAGATCTATGCGATATGGCCGAGAAATGTAATTTTGATGTTAACTCCCAAACCGCTGCGCAGAAGTCAACCAAACTTCACCCAATAGTGTATTGTATCACAATCTAGTAGTTACATTTAAAAATTTTGTTCTAGGACATTTTGTTTGAACGCAATCATCAAACTTAATTAAAAAAGTCATTTAAGCCTTTTCACAGTGAGATCTATGCGATATGGCCGAGAAATGTAATTTTGATGTTAACTCCCAAACCGCTGCGCAGAAGTCAACCAAACTTCACCCATTAGTGTATTGTATCACAATCTAGTAGTTACATGTGGAAATTTGGTTATAGGACATTTGATTTGAGCGCAATCCTCAAACTTAGGTCAAAAAAGCCATTTAAGCCTTTTCACAGTGAGATCTATGCGATATGGCCGAGAAATGTAATTTTGATGTTAACTCCCAAACCGCTGCGCAGAAGTCAACCAAACTTCACCCAATAGTGTATTGTATCACAATCTAGTAGTTACATTTGAAAATTTTGTTCTAGGAAATTTTGTTTGAGCGCAATCATCAAACTTAATTAAAAAAGTCATTTAAGCCTTTTCACAGTGAGATCTATGCGATATGGCCGAGAAATGTAATTTTGATGTTAACTCCCAAACCGCTGCGCAGAAGTCAACCAAACTTCACCCATTAGTGTATTTTATCACAATCTAGTAGTTACATGTGGAAATTTGGTTCTAGGACATTTGATTTGAGCGCAATCCTCAAACTTAGGTCAAAAAAGCCATTTAAGCCTTTTCACAGTGAGATCTATGCGATATGGCCGAGAAATGTAATTTTGATGTTAACTCCCAAACCGCTGCGCAGAAGTCAACCAAACTTCACCCAATAGTGTATTGTATCACATTCTAGTAGTTACATTTGAAAATTTCGTTCTAGGACATTTGGTTTGAGCGCAATCCTCAAACTTAGGTCAAAAAAGCCATTTAAGCCTTTTCACAGTGAGATCTATGCGATATGGCCGAGAAATGTAATTTTGATGTTAACTCCCAAACCGCTGCGCAGAAGTCAACCAAACTTCACCCAATAGTGTATTGTATCACAATCTAGTAGTTACATTTGAAAATTTTGTTCTAGGACATTTTGTTTGAACGCAATCATCAAACTTAATTAAAAAAGTCATTTAGGCCTTTTCACAGTGAGATCTATGCGATATGGCCGAGAAATGTAATTTTGATGTTAACTCCCAAACCGCTGCGCAGAAGTCAACCAAACTTCACCCAATAGTGTATTGTATAACAATCTAGTAGTTACATTTGAAAATTTTGTTCTAGGACATTTTGTTTGAGCGCAATCCTCAAACTTAGGTCAAAAAAGCCATTTAAGCCTTTTCACAGTGAGATCTATGCGATATGGCCGAGAAATGTAATTTTGATGTTAACTCCCAAACCGCTGCGCAGAAGTCAACCAAACTTCACCCAATAGTGTATTGTATCACAATCTAGTAGTTACATTTGAAAATTTTGTTCTAGGACATTTTGTTTGAACGCAATCATCAAACTTAATTAAAAAAGTCATTTAAGCCTTTTCACAGTGAGATCTATGCGATATGGCCGAGAATTGTAATTTTGATGTTAACTCCCAAACCGCTGCGCAGAAGTCAACCAAACTTCACCCAATAGTGTATTGTATCACAATCTAGTAGTTACATTTGAAAATTTTGTTCTAGGAAATTTTGTTTGAGCGCAATCATCAAACTTAATTAAAAAAGTCATTTAAGCCTTTTCACAGTGAGATCTATGCGATATGGCCGAGAAATGTAATTTTGATGTTAACTCCCAAACCGCTGCGCAGAAGTCAACCAAACTTCACCCAATAGTGTATTGTATCACAATCTAGTAGTTACATTTGAAAATTTTGTTCTAGGACATTTTGTTTGAGCGCAATCCTCAAACTTAGGTCAAAAAAGCCATTTAAGCCTTTTCACAGTGAGATCTATGCGATATGGCCGAGAAATGTAATTTTGATGTTAACTCCCAAACCGCTGCGCAGAAGTCAACCAAACTTCACCCAATAGTGTATTGTATCACAATCTAGTAGTTACATTTGAAAATTTTGTTCTAGGACATTTTGTTTGAACGCAATCATCAAACTTAATTAAAAAAGTCATTTAAGCCTTTTCACAGTGAGATCTATGCGATATGGCCGAGAAATGTAATTTTGATGTTAACTCCCAAACCGCTGCGCAGAAGTCAACCAAACTTCACCCAATAGTGTATTGTATCACAATCTAGTAGTTACATTTGAAAATTTTGTTCTAGGAAATTTTGTTTGAGCGCAATCATCAAACTTAATTAAAAAAGTCATTTAAGCCTTTTCACAGTGAGATCTATGCGATATGGCCGAGAAATGTAATTTTGATGTTAACTCCCAAACCGCTGCGCAGAAGTCAACCAAACTTCACCCATTAGTGTATTTTATCACAATCTAGTAGTTACATGTGGAAATTTGGTTCTAGGACATTTGATTTGAGCGCAATCCTCAAACTTAGGTCAAAAAAGCCATTTAAGCCTTTTCACAGTGAGATCTATGCGATATGGCCGAGAAATGTAATTTTGATGTTAACTCCCAAACCGCTGCGCAGAAGTCAACCAAACTTCACCCAATAGTGTATTGTATCACAATCTAGTAGTTACATTTAAAAATTTTGTTCTAGGACATTTTGTTTGAACGCAATCATCAAACTTAATTAAAAAAGTCATTTAAGCCTTTTCACAGTGAGATCTATGCGATATGGCCGAGAAATGTAATTTTGATGTTAACTCCCAAACCGCTGCGCAGAAGTCAACCAAACTTCACCCATTAGTGTATTGTATCACAATCTAGTAGTTACATGTGGAAATTTGGTTATAGGACATTTGATTTGAGCGCAATTCTCAAACTTAGGTCAAAAAAGCCATTTAAGCCTTTTCACAGTGAGATCTATGCGATATGGCCGAGAAATGTAATATTGATGTTAACTCCCAAACCGCTGCGCAGAAGTCAACCAAACTTCACCCAATAGTGTATTGTATCACAATCTAGTAGTTACATTTGAAAATTTTGTTCTAGGAAATTTTGTTTGAGCGCAATCATCAAACTTAATTAAAAAAGTCATTTAAGCCTTTTCACAGTGAGATCTATGCGATATGGCCGAGAAATGTAATTTTGATGTTAACTCCCAAACCGCTGCGCAGATGTCAACCAAACTTCACCCATTAGTGTATTTTATCACAATCTAGTAGTTACATGTGGAAATTTGGTTCTAGGACATTTGATTTGAGCGCAATCCTCAAACTTAGGTCAAAAAAGCCATTTAAGCCTTTTCACAGTGAGATCTATGCGATATGGCCGAGAAATGTAATTTTGATGTTCACTCCCAAACCGCTGCGCAGAAGTCAACCAAACTTCACCCAATAGTGTATTGTATCACAATCTAGTAGTTACATTTGAAAATTTTGTTCTAGGAAATTTTGTTTGAGCGCAATCATCAAACTTAATTAAAAAAGTCATTTAAGCCTTTTCACAGTGAGATCTATGCGATATGGCCGAGAAATGTAATTTTGATGTTAACTCCCAAACCGCTGCGCAGAAGTCAACCAAACTTCACCCATTAGTGTATTTTATCACAATCTAGTAGTTACATGTGGAAATTTGGTTCTAGGACATTTGATTTGAGCGCAATCCTCAAACTTAGGTCAAAAAAGCCATTTAAGCCTTTTCACAGTGAGATCTATGCGATATGGCCGAGAAATGTAATTTTGATGTTAACTCCCAAACCGCTGCGCAGAAGTCAACCAAACTTCACCCAATAGTGTATTGTATCACATTCTAGTAGTTACATTTGAAAATTTCGTTCTAGGACATTTGGTTTGAGCGCAATCCTCAAACTTAGGTCAAAAAAGCCATTTAAGCCTTTTCACAGTGAGATCTATGCGATATGGCCGAGAAATGTAATTTTGATGATAACTCCCAAACCGCTGCGCAGAAAACAACCAAACTTCACCCAATAGTGTATTGTATCACAATCTAGTAGTTACATTTGAAAATTTTGTTCTAGGACATTTTGTTTGAACGCAATCATCAAACTTAATTAAAAAAGTCATTTAAGCCTTTTCACAGTGAGATCTATGCGATATGGCCGAGAAATGTAATTTTGATGTTAACTCCCAAACCGCTGCGCAGAAGTCAACCAAACTTCACCCAATAGTGTATTGTATCACAATCTAGTAGTTACATTTGAAAATTTTGTTCTAGGACATTTGGTTTGAGCGCAATCCTCAAACTTAGGTCAAAAAAGCCATTTAAGCCTTTTCACAGTGAGATCTATGCGATATGGCCGAGAAATGTAATTTTGATGTTAACTCCCAAACCGCTGCGCAGAAGTCAACCAAACTTCACCCAATAGTGTATTGTATCACATTCTAGTAGTTACATTTGAAAATTTCGTTCTAGGAAATTTTGTTTGAGCGCAATCATCAAACTTAATTAAAAAAGTCATTTAAGCCTTTTCACAGTGAGATCTATGCGATATGGCCGAGAAATGTAATTTTGATGTTAACTCCCAAACCGCTGCGCAGAAGTCAACCAAACTTCACCCATTAGTGTATTTTATCACAATCTAGTAGTTACATGTGGAAATTTGGTTCTAGGACATTTGATTTGAGCGCAATCCTCAAACTTAGGTCAAAAAAGCCATTTAAGCCTTTTCACAGTGAGATCTATGCGATATGGCCGAGAAATGTAATTTTGATGTTCACTCCCAAACCGCTGCGCAGAAGTCAACCAAACTTCACCCAATAGTGTATTGTATCACAATCTAGTAGTTACATTTGAAAATTTTGTTCTAGGACATTTTGTTTGAACGCAATCATCAAACTTAATTAAAAAAGTCATTTAAGCCTTTTCACAGTGAGATCTATGCGATATGGCCGAGAAATGTAATTTTGATGTTAACTCCCAAACCGCTGCGCAGAAGTCAACCAAACTTCACCCAATAGTGTATTGTATCACAATCTAGTAGTTACATTTGAAAATTTTGTTCTAGGACATTTTGTTTGAACGCAATCATCAAACTTAATTAAAAAAGTCATTTAAGCCTTTTCACAGTGAGATCTATGCGATATGGCCGAGAAATGTAATTTTGATGTTAACTCCCAAACCGCTGCGCAGAAGTCAACCAAACTTCACCCAATAGTGTATTGTATCACAATCTAGTAGTTACATTTGAAAATTTTGTTCTAGGACATTTTGTTTGAGCGCAATCCTCAAACTTAGGTCAAAAAAGCCATTTAAGCCTTTTCACAGTGAGATCTATGCGATATGGCCGAGAAATGTAATTTTGATGTTAACTCCCAAACCGCTGCGCAGAAGTCAACCAAACTTCACCCAATAGTGTATTGTATCACAATCTAGTAGTTACATTTGAAAATTTTGTTCTAGGACATTTTGTTTGAACGCAATCATCAAACTTAATTAAAAAAGTCATTTAAGCCTTTTCACAGTGAGATCTATGCGATATGGCCGAGAAATGTAATTTTGATGTTAACTCCCAAACCGCTGCGCAGAAGTCAACCAAACTTCACCCAATAGTGTATTGTATCACAATCTAGTAGTTACATTTGAAAATTTTGTTCTAGGAAATTTTGTTTGAGCGCAATCATCAAACTTAATTAAAAAAGTCATTTAAGCCTTTTCACAGTGAGATCTATGCGATATGGCCGAGAAATGTAATTTTGATGTTAACTCCCAAACCGCTGCGCAGAAGTCAACCAAACTTCACCCATTAGTGTATTTTATCACAATCTAGTAGTTACATGTGGAAATTTGGTTCTAGGACATTTGATTTGAGCGCAATCCTCAAACTTAGGTCAAAAAAGCCATTTAAGCCTTTTCACAGTGAGATCTATGCGATATGGCCGAGAAATGTAATTTTGATGTTAACTCCCAAACCGCTGCGCAGAAGTCAACCAAACTTCACCCAATAGTGTATTGTATCACAATCTAGTAGTTACATTTAAGAATTTTGTTCTAGGACATTTTGTTTGAACGCAATCATCAAACTTAATTAAAAAAGTCATTTAAGCCTTTTCACAGTGAGATCTATGCGATATGGCCGAGAAATGTAATTTTGATGTTAACTCCCAAACCGCTGCGCAGAAGTCAACCAAACTTCACCCATTAGTGTATTGTATCACAATCTAGTAGTTACATGTGGAAATTTGGTTATAGGACATTTGATTTGAGCGCAATTCTCAAACTTAGGTCAAAAAAGCCATTTAAGCCTTTTCACAGTGAGATCTATGCGATATGGCCGAGAAATGTAATATTGATGTTAACTCCCAAACCGCTGCGCAGAAGTCAACCAAACTTCACCCAATAGTGTATTGTATCACAATCTAGTAGTCACATTTGAAAATTTTGTTCTAGGAAATTTTGTTTGAGCGCAATCATCAAACTTAATTAAAAAAGTCATTTAAGCCTTTTCACAGTGAGATCTATGCGATATGGCCGAGAAATGTAATTTTGATGTTAACTCCCAAACCGCTGCGCAGAAGTCAACCAAACTTCACCCATTAGTGTATTTTATCACAATCTAGTAGTTACATGTGGAAATTTGGTTCTAGGACATTTGATTTGAGCGCAATCCTTAAACTTAGGTCAAAAAAGCCATTTAAGCCTTTTCACAGTGAGATCTATGCGATATGGCCGAGAAATGTAATTTTGATGTTCACTCCCAAACCGCTGCGCAGAAGTCAACCAAACTTCACCCAATAGTGTATTGTATCACAATCTAGTAGTTACATTTGAAAATTTTGTTCTAGGAAATTTTGTTTGAACGCAATCATCAAACTTAATTAAAAAAGTCATTTAAGCCTTTTCACAGTGAGATCTATGCGATATGGCCGAGAAATGTAATTTTGATGTTAACTCCCAAACCGCTGCGCAGAAGTCAACCAAACTTCACACATTAGTGTATTTTATCACAATCTAGTAGTTACATGTGGAAATTTGGTTCTAGGACATTTGATTTGAGCGCAATCCTCAAACTTAGGTCAAAAAAGCCATTTAAGCCTTTTCACAGTGAGATCTATGCGATATGGCCGAGAAATGTAATTTTGATGTTAACTCCCAAACCGCTGCGCAGAAGTCAACCAAACTTCACCCAATAGTGTATTGTATCACATTCTAGTAGTTACATTTGAAAATTTCGTTCTAGGACATTTGGTTTGAGCGCAATCCTCAAACTTAGGTCAAAAAAGCCATTTAAGCCTTTTCACAGTGAGATCTATGCGATATGGCCGAGAAATGTAATTTTGATGATAACTCCCAAATCGCTGCGCAGAAGTCAACCAAACTTCACCCAATAGTGTATTGTATCACAATCTAGTAGTTACATTTGAAAATTTTGTTCTAGGACATTTTGTTTGAACGCAATCATCAAACTTAATTAAAAAAGTCATTTAAGCCTTTTCACAGTGAGATCTATGCGATATGGCCGAGAAATGTAATTTTGATGTTAACTCCCAAACCGCTGCGCAGAAGTCAACCAAACTTCACCCAATAGTGTATTGTATCACAATCTAGTAGTTACATTTGAAAATTTTGTTCTAGGACATTTGGTTTGAGCGCAATCCTCAAACTTAGGTCAAAAAAGCCATTTAAGCCTTTTCACAGTGAGATCTATGCGATATGGCCGAGAAATGTAATTTTGATGTTAACTCCCAAACCGCTGCGCAGAAGTCAACCAAACTTCACCCATTAGTGTATTTTATCACAATCTAGTAGTTACATGTGGAAATTTGGTTCTAGGACATTTGATTTGAGCGCAATCCTCAAACTTAGGTCAAAAAAGCCATTTAAGCCTTTTCACAGTGAGATCTATGCGATATGGCCGAGAAATGTAATTTTGATGTTAACTCCCAAACCGCTGCGCAGAAGTCAACCAAACTTCACCCAATAGTGTATTGTATCACAATCTAGTAGTTACATTTAAAAATTTTGTTCTAGGACATTTTGTTTGAACGCAATCATCAAACTTAATTAAAAAAGTCATTTAAGCCTTTTCACAGTGAGATCTATGCGATATGGCCGAGAAATGTAATTTTGATGTTAACTCCCAAACCGCTGCGCAGAAGTCAACCAAACTTCACCCATTAGTGTATTGTATCACAATCTAGTAGTTACATGTGGAAATTTGGTTATAGGACATTTGATTTGAGCGCAATCCTCAAACTTAGGTCAAAAAAGCCATTTAAGCCTTTTCACAGTGAGATCTATGCGATATGGCCGAGAAATGTAATTTTGATGTTAACTCCCAAACCGCTGCGCAGAAGTCAACCAAACTTCACCCAATAGTGTATTGTATCACAATCTAGTAGTTACATTTGAAAATTTTGTTCTAGGAAATTTTGTTTGAGCGCAATCATCAAACTTAATTAAAAAAGTCATTTAAGCCTTTTCACAGTGAGATCTATGCGATATGGCCGAGAAATGTAATTTTGATGTTAACTCCCAAACCGCTGCGCAGAAGTCAACCAAACTTCACCCATTAGTGTATTTTATCACAATCTAGTAGTTACATGTGGAAATTTGGTTCTAGGACATTTGATTTGAGCGCAATCCTCAAACTTAGGTCAAAAAAGCCATTTAAGCCTTTTCACAGTGAGATCTATGCGATATGGCCGAGAAATGTAATTTTGATGTTCACTCCCAAACCGCTGCGCAGAAGTCAACCAAACTTCACCCAATAGTGTATTGTATCACAATCTAGTAGTTACATTTGAAAATTTTGTTCTAGGAAATTTTGTTTGAGCGCAATCATCAAACTTAATTAAAAAAGTCATTTAAGCCTTTTCACAGTGAGATCTATGCGATATGGCCGAGAAATGTAATTTTGATGTTAACTCCCAAACCGCTGCGTAGAAGTCAACCAAACTTCACCCATTAGTGTATTTTATCACAATCTAGTAGTTACAAATGGAAATTTGGTTCTAGGACATTTGATTTGAGCGCAATCCTCAAACTTAGGTCAAAAAAGCCATTTAAGCCTTTTCACAGTGAGATCTATGCGATATGGCCGAGAAATGTAATTTTGATGTTAACTCCCAAACCGCTGCGCAGAAGTCAACCAAACTTCACCCAATAGTGTATTGTATCACATTCTAGTAGTTACATTTGAAAATTTCGTTCTAGGACATTTGGTTTGAGCGCAATCCTCAAACTTAGGTCAAAAAAGCCATTTAAGCCTTTTCACAGTGAGATCTATGCGATATGGCCGAGAAATGTAATTTTGATGTTAACTCCCAAACCGCTGCGCAGAAGTCAACCAAACTTCACCCAATAGTGTATTGTATCACAATCTAGTAGTTACATTTGAAAATTTTGTTCTAGGAAATTTTGTTTGAGCGCAATCATCAAACTTAATTAAAAAAGTCATTTAAGCCTTTTCACAGTGAGATCTATGCGATATGGCCGAGAAATGTAATTTTGATGTTAACTCCCAAACCGCTGCGCAGAAGTTAACCAAACTTCAACCATTAGTGTATTTTATCACAATCTAGTAGTTACATGTGGAAATTTGGTTCTCGGACATTTTGTTTGAACGCAATCATCAAACTTAATTAAAAAAGTCATTTAAGCCTTTTCACAGTGAGATCTATGCGATATGGCCGAGAAATGTAATTTTGATGTTAACTCCCAAACCGCTGCGCAGAAGTCAACCAAACTTCACCCATTAGTGTATTGTATCACAATCTAGTAGTTACATGTGGAAATTTGGTTATAGGACATTTGATTTGAGCGCAATCCTCAAACTTAGGTCAAAAAAGCCATTTAAGCCTTTTCACAGTGAGATCTATGCGATATGGCCGAGAAATGTAATATTGATGTTAACTCCCAAACCGCTGCGCAGAAGTCAACCAAACTTCACCCAATAGTGTATTGTATCACAATCTAGTAGTTACATTTGAAAATTTTGTTCTAGGAAATTTTGTTTGAGCGCAATCATCAAACTTAATTAAAAAAGTCATTTAAGCCTTTTCACAGTGAGATCTATGCGATATGGCCGAGAAATGTAATTTTGATGTTAACTCCCAAACCGCTGCGCAGAAGTCAACCAAACTTCACCCATTAGTGTATTTTATCACAATCTAGTAGTTACATGTGGAAATTTGGTTCTAGGACATTTGATTTGAGCGCAATCCTCAAACTTAGGTCAAAAAAGCCATTTAAGCCTTTTCACAGTGAGATCTATGCGATATGGCCGAGAAATGTAATTTTGATGTTCACTCCCAAACCGCTGCGCAGAAGTCAACCAAACTTCACCCAATAGTGTATTGTATCACAATCTAGTAGTTACATTTGAAAATTTTGTTCTAGGAAATTTTGTTTGAGCGCAATCATCAAACTTAATTAAAAAAGTCATTTAAGCCTTTTCACAGTGAGATCTATGCGATATGGCCGAGAAATGTAATTTTGATGTTAACTCCCAAACCGCTGCGCAGAAGTCAACCAAACTTCACCCATTAGTGTATTTTATCACAATCTAGTAGTTACATGTGGAAATTTGGTTCTAGGACATTTGATTTGAGCGCAATCCTCAAACTTAGGTCAAAAAAGCCATTTAAGCCTTTTCACAGTGAGATCTATGCGATATGGCCGAGAAATGTAATTTTGATGTTAACTCCCAAACCGCTGCGCAGAAGTCAACCAAACTTCACCCAATAGTGTATTGTATCACATTCTAGTAGTTACATTTGAAAATTTCGTTCTAGGACATTTGGTTTGAGCGCAATCCTCAAACTTAGGTCAAAAAAGCCATTTAAGCCTTTTCACAGTGAGATCTATGCGATATGGCCGAGAAATGTAATTTTGATGATAACTCCCAAACCGCTGCGCAGAAAACAACCAAACTTCACCCAATAGTGTATTGTATCACAATCTAGTAGTTACATTTGAAAATTTTGTTCTAGGACATTTTGTTTGAACGCAATCATCAAACTTAATTAAAAAAGTCATTTAAGCCTTTTCACAGTGAGATCTATGCGATATGGCCGAGAAATGTAATTTTGATGTTAACTCCCAAACCGCTGCGCAGAAGTCAACCAAACTTCACCCAATAGTGTATTGTATCACAATCTAGTAGTTACATTTGAAAATTTTGTTCTAGGACATTTGGTTTGAGCGCAATCCTCAAACTTAGGTCAAAAAAGCCATTTAAGCCTTTTCACAGTGAGATCTATGCGATATGGCCGAGAAATGTAATTTTGATGTTAACTCCCAAACCGCTGCGCAGAAGTCAACCAAACTTCACCCAATAGTGTATTGTATCACATTCTAGTAGTTACATTTGAAAATTTCGTTCTAGGAAATTTTGTTTGAGCGCAATCATCAAACTTAATTAAAAAAGTCATTTAAGCCTTTTCACAGTGAGATCTATGCGATATGGCCGAGAAATGTAATTTTGATGTTAACTCCCAAACCGCTGCGCAGAAGTCAACCAAACTTCACCCATTAGTGTATTTTATCACAATCTAGTAGTTACATGTGGAAATTTGGTTCTAGGACATTTGATTTGAGCGCAATCCTCAAACTTAGGTCAAAAAAGCCATTTAAGCCTTTTCACAGTGAGATCTATGCGATATGGCCGAGAAATGTAATTTTGATGTTAACTCCCAAACCGCTGCGCAGAAGTCAACCAAACTTCACCCAATAGTGTATTGTATCACAATCTAGTAGTTACATTTAAAAATTTTGTTCTAGGACATTTTGTTTGAACGCAATCATCAAACTTAATTAAAAAAGTCATTTAAGCCTTTTCACAGTGAGATCTATGCGATATGGCCGAGAAATGTAATTTTGATGTTAACTCCCAAACCGCTGCGCAGAAGTCAACCAAACTTCACCCATTAGTGTATTGTATCACAATCTAGTAGTTACATGTGGAAATTTGGTTATAGGACATTTGATTTGAGCGCAATCCTCAAACTTAGGTCAAAAAAGCCATTTAAGCCTTTTCACAGTGAGATCTATGCGATATGGCCGAGAAATGTAATTTTGATGTTAACTCCCAAACCGCTGCGCAGAAGTCAACCAAACTTCACCCAATAGTGTATTGTATCACAATCTAGTAGTTACATTTGAAAATTTTGTTCTAGGAAATTTTGTTTGAGCGCAATCATCAAACTTAATTAAAAAAGTCATTTAAGCCTTTTCACAGTGAGATCTATGCGATATGGCCGAGAAATGTAATTTTGATGTTAACTCCCAAACCGCTGCGCAGAAGTCAACCAAACTTCACCCATTAGTGTATTTTATCACAATCTAGTAGTTACATGTGGAAATTTGGTTCTAGGACATTTGATTTGAGCGCAATCCTCAAACTTAGGTCAAAAAAGCCATTTAAGCCTTTTCACAGTGAGATCTATGCGATATGGCCGAGAAATGTAATTTTGATGTTCACTCCCAAACCGCTGCGCAGAAGTCAACCAAACTTCACCCAATAGTGTATTGTATCACAATCTAGTAGTTACATTTGAAAATTTTGTTCTAGGAAATTTTGTTTGAGCGCAATCATCAAACTTAATTAAAAAAGTCATTTAAGCCTTTTCACAGTGAGATCTATGCGATATGGCCGAGAAATGTAATTTTGATGTTAACTCCCAAACCGCTGAACAGAAGTCAACCAAACTTCACCCATTAGTGTATTTTATCACAATCTAGTAGTTACAAATGGAAATTTGGTTCTAGGACATTTGATTTGAGCGCAATCCTCAAACTTAGGTCAAAAAAGCCATTTAAGCCTTTTCACAGTGAGATCTATGCGATATGGCCGAGAAATGTAATTTTGATGTTAACTCCCAAACCGCTGCGCAGAAGTCAACCAAACTTCACCCAATAGTGTATTGTATCACATTCTAGTAGTTACATTTGAAAATTTCGTTCTAGGACATTTGGTTTGAGCGCAATCCTCAAACTTAGGTCAAAAAAGCCATTTAAGCCTTTTCACAGTGAGATCTATGCGATATGGCCGAGAAATGTAATTTTGATGTTAACTCCCAAACCGCTGCGCAGAAGTCAACCAAACTTCACCCAATAGTGTATTGTATCACAATCTAGTAGTTACATTTGAAAATTTTGTTCTAGGAAATTTTGTTTGAGCGCAATCATCAAACTTAATTAAAAAAGTCATTTAAGCCTTTTCACAGTGAGATCTATGCGATATGGCCGAGAAATGTAATTTTGATGTTAACTCCCAAACCGCTGCGCAGAAGTTAACCAAACTTCACCCATTAGTGTATTTTATCACAATCTAGTAGTTACATGTGGAAATTTGGTTCTAGGACATTTTGTTTGAACGCAATCATCAAACTTAATTAAAAAAGTCATTTAAGCCTTTTCACAGTGAGATCTATGCGATATGGCCGAGAAATGTAATTTTGATGTTAACTCCCAAACCGCTGCGCAGAAGTCAACCAAACTTCACCCAATAGTGTATTGTATCACAATCTAGTAGTTACATTTGAAAATTTTGTTCTAGGACATTTTGTTTGAACGCAATCATCAAACTTAATTAAAAAAGTCATTTAAGCCTTTTCACAGTGAGATCTATGCGATATGGCCGAGAAATGTAATTGTGATGTTAACTCCCAAACCGCTGCGCAGAAGTCAACCAAACTTCACCCAATAGTGTATTGTATCACAATCTAGTAGTTACATTTGAAAATTTTTTTCTAGGACATTTTGTTTGAACGCAATCATCAAACTTAATTAAAAAAGTCATTTAAGCCTTTTCACAGTGAGATCTATGCGATATGGCCGAGAAATGTAATTTTGATGTTAACTCCCAAACCGCTGCGCAGAAGTCAACCAAACTTCACCCAATAGTGTATTGTATCACAATCTAGTAGTTACATTTGAAAATTTTGTTCTAGGACATTTTGTTTGAGCGCAATCCTCAAACTTAGGTCAAAAAAGCCATTTAAGCCTTTTCACAGTGAGATCTATGCGATATGGCCGAGAAATGTAATTTTGATGTTAACTCCCAAACCGCTGCGCAGAAGTCAACCAAACTTCACCCAATAGTGTATTGTATCACAATCTAGTAGTTACATTTGAAAATTTTGTTCTAGGACATTTTGTTTGAACGCAATCATCAAACTTAATTAAAAAAGTCATTTAAGCCTTTTCACAGTGAGATCTATGCGATATGGCCGAGAAATGTAATTTTGATGTTAACTCCCAAACCGCTGCGCAGAAGTCAACCAAACTTCACCCAATAGTGTATTGTATCACAATCTAGTAGTTACATTTGAAAATTTTGTTCTAGGAAATTTTGTTTGAGCGCAATCATCAAACTTAATTAAAAAAGTCATTTAAGCCTTTTCACAGTGAGATCTATGCGATATGGCCGAGAAATGTAATTTTGATGTTAACTCCCAAACCGCTGCGCAGAAGTCAACCAAACTTCACCCATTAGTGTATTTTATCACAATCTAGTAGTTACATGTGGAAATTTGGTTCTAGGACATTTGATTTGAGCGCAATCCTCAAACTTAGGTCAAAAAAGCCATTTAAGCCTTTTCACAGTGAGATCTATGCGATATGGCCGAGAAATGTAATTTTGATGTTAACTCCCAAACCGCTGCGCAGAAGTCAACCAAACTTCACCCAATAGTGTATTGTATCACAATCTAGTAGTTACATTTAAGAATTTTGTTCTAGGACATTTTGTTTGAACGCAATCATCAAACTTAATTAAAAAAGTCATTTAAGCCTTTTCACAGTGAGATCTATGCGATATGGCCGAGAAATGTAATTTTGATGTTAACTCCCAAACCGCTGCGCAGAAGTCAACCAAACTTCACCCATTAGTGTATTGTATCACAATCTAGTAGTTACATGTGGAAATTTGGTTATAGGACATTTGATTTGAGCGCAATTCTCAAACTTAGGTCAAAAAAGCCATTTAAGCCTTTTCACAGTGAGATCTATGCGATATGGCCGAGAAATGTAATATTGATGTTAACTCCCAAACCGCTGCGCAGAAGTCAACCAAACTTCACCCAATAGTGTATTGTATCACAATCTAGTAGTCACATTTGAAAATTTTGTTCTAGGAAATTTTGTTTGAGCGCAATCATCAAACTTAATTAAAAAAGTCATTTAAGCCTTTTCACAGTGAGATCTATGCGATATGGCCGAGAAATGTAATTTTGATGTTAACTCCCAAACCGCTGCGCAGAAGTCAACCAAACTTCACCCATTAGTGTATTTTATCACAATCTAGTAGTTACATGTGGAAATTTGGTTCTAGGACATTTGATTTGAGCGCAATCCTTAAACTTAGGTCAAAAAAGCCATTTAAGCCTTTTCACAGTGAGATCTATGCGATATGGCCGAGAAATGTAATTTTGATGTTCACTCCCAAACCGCTGCGCAGAAGTCAACCAAACTTCACCCAATAGTGTATTGTATCACAATCTAGTAGTTACATTTGAAAATTTTGTTCTAGGAAATTTTGTTTGAGCGCAATCATCAAACTTAATTAAAAAAGTCATTTAAGCCTTTTCACAGTGAGATCTATGCGATATGGCCGAGAAATGTAATTTTGATGTTAACTCCCAAACCGCTGCGCAGAAGTCAACCAAACTTCACACATTAGTGTATTTTATCACAATCTAGTAGTTACATGTGGAAATTTGGTTCTAGGACATTTGATTTGAGCGCAATCCTCAAACTTAGGTCAAAAAAGCCATTTAAGCCTTTTCACAGTGAGATCTATGCGATATGGCCGAGAAATGTAATTTTGATGTTAACTCCCAAACCGCTGCGCAGAAGTCAACCAAACTTCACCCAATAGTGTATTGTATCACATTCTAGTAGTTACATTTGAAAATTTCGTTCTAGGACATTTGGTTTGAGCGCAATCCTCAAACTTAGGTCAAAAAAGCCATTTAAGCCTTTTCACAGTGAGATCTATGCGATATGGCCGAGAAATGTAATTTTGATGATAACTCCCAAATCGCTGCGCAGAAGTCAACCAAACTTCACCCAATAGTGTATTGTATCACAATCTAGTAGTTACATTTGAAAATTTTGTTCTAGGACATTTTGTTTGAACGCAATCATCAAACTTAATTAAAAAAGTCATTTAAGCCTTTTCACAGTGAGATCTATGCGATATGGCCGAGAAATGTAATTTTGATGTTAACTCCCAAACCGCTGCGCAGAAGTCAACCAAACTTCACCCAATAGTGTATTGTATCACAATCTAGTAGTTACATTTGAAAATTTTGTTCTAGGACATTTGGTTTGAGCGCAATCCTCAAACTTAGGTCAAAAAAGCCATTTAAGCCTTTTCACAGTGAGATCTATGCGATATGGCCGAGAAATGTAATTTTGATGTTAACTCCCAAACCGCTGCGCAGAAGTCAACCAAACTTCACCCATTAGTGTATTTTATCACAATCTAGTAGTTACATGTGGAAATTTGGTTCTAGGACATTTGATTTGAGCGCAATCCTCAAACTTAGGTCAAAAAAGCCATTTAAGCCTTTTCACAGTGAGATCTATGCGATATGGCCGAGAAATGTAATTTTGATGTTAACTCCCAAACCGCTGCGCAGAAGTCAACCAAACTTCACCCAATAGTGTATTGTATCACAATCTAGTAGTTACATTTAAAAATTTTGTTCTAGGACATTTTGTTTGAACGCAATCATCAAACTTAATTAAAAAAGTCATTTAAGCCTTTTCACAGTGAGATCTATGCGATATGGCCGAGAAATGTAATTTTGATGTTAACTCCCAAACCGCTGCGCAGAAGTCAACCAAACTTCACCCAATAGTGTATTGTATCACAATCTAGTAGTTACATTTAAAAATTTTGTTCTAGGACATTTTGTTTGAACGCAATCATCAAACTTAATTAAAAAAGTCATTTAAGCCTTTTCACAGTGAGATCTATGCGATATGGCCGAGAAATGTAATTTTGATGTTAACTCCCAAACCGCTGCGCAGAAGTCAACCAAACT
This sequence comes from Corythoichthys intestinalis, assembly GCF_030265065.1. Lineage (NCBI taxonomy): Eukaryota > Metazoa > Chordata > Actinopteri > Syngnathiformes > Syngnathidae > Corythoichthys > Corythoichthys intestinalis. Next base: position 62,493,089 of record NC_080399.1, on the reverse strand, counting down.
TCACCCAATAGTGTATTGTATCACAATCTAGTAGTTACATTTGAAAATTTTGTTCTAGGAAATTTTGTTTGAGCGCAATCATCAAACTTAATTAAAAAAGTCATTTAAGCCTTTTCACAGTGAGATCTATGCGATATGGCCGAGAAATGTAATTTTGATGTTAACTCCCAAACCGCTGCGCAGAAGTCAACCAAACTTCACCCATTAGTGTATTTTATCACAATCTAGTAGTTACATGTGGAAATTTGGTTCTAGGACATTTGATTTGAGCGCAATCCTCAAACTTAGGTCAAAAAAGCCATTTAAGCCTTTTCACAGTGAGATCTATGCGATATGGCCGAGAAATGTAATTTTGATGTTCACTCCCAAACCGCTGCGCAGAAGTCAACCAAACTTCACCCAATAGTGTATTGTATCACAATCTAGTAGTTACATTTGAAAATTTTGTTCTAGGAAATTTTGTTTGAGCGCAATCATCAAACTTAATTAAAAAAGTCATTTAAGCCTTTTCACAGTGAGATCTATGCGATATGGCCGAGAAATGTAATTTTGATGTTAACTCCCAAACCGCTGCGTAGAAGTCAACCAAACTTCACCCATTAGTGTATTTTATCACAATCTAGTAGTTACAAATGGAAATTTGGTTCTAGGACATTTGATTTGAGCGCAATCCTCAAACTTAGGTCAAAAAAGCCATTTAAGCCTTTTCACAGTGAGATCTATGCGATATGGCCGAGAAATGTAATTTTGATGTTAACTCCCAAACCGCTGCGCAGAAGTCAACCAAACTTCACCCAATAGTGTATTGTATCACATTCTAGTAGTTACATTTGAAAATTTCGTTCTAGGACATTTGGTTTGAGCGCAATCCTCAAACTTAGGTCAAAAAAGCCATTTAAGCCTTTTCACAGTGAGATCTATGCGATATGGCCGAGAAATGTAATTTTGATGTTAACTCCCAAACCGCTGCGCAGAAGTCAACCAAACTTCACCCAATAGTGTATTGTATCACAATCTAGTAGTTACATTTGAAAATTTTGTTCTAGGAAATTTTGTTTGAGCGCAATCATCAAACTTAATTAAAAAAGTCATTTAAGCCTTTTCACAGTGAGATCTATGCGATATGGCCGAGAAATGTAATTTTGATGTTAACTCCCAAACCGCTGCGCAGAAGTTAACCAAACTTCAACCATTAGTGTATTTTATCACAATCTAGTAGTTACATGTGGAAATTTGGTTCTAGGACATTTTGTTTGAACGCAATCATCAAACTTAATTAAAAAAGTCATTTAAGCCTTTTCACAGTGAGATCTATGCGATATGGCCGAGAAATGTAATTTTGATGTTAACTCCCAAACCGCTGCGCAGAAGTCAACCAAACTTCACCCATTAGTGTATTGTATCACAATCTAGTAGTTACATGTGGAAATTTGGTTATAGGACATTTGATTTGAGCGCAATCCTCAAACTTAGGTCAAAAAAGCCATTTAAGCCTTTTCACAGTGAGATCTATGCGATATGGCCGAGAAATGTAATTTTGATGTTAACTCCCAAACCGCTGCGCAGAAGTCAACCAAACTTCACCCAATAGTGTATTGTATCACAATCTAGTAGTTACATTTGAAAATTTTGTTCTAGGAAATTTTGTTTGAGCGCAATCATCAAACTTCATTAAAAAAGTCATTTAAGCCTTTTCACAGTGAGATCTATGCGATATGGCCGAGAAATGTAATTTTGATGTTAACTCCCAAACCGCTGCGCAGAAGTCAACCAAACTTCACCCATTAGTGTATTTTATCACAATCTAGTAGTTACATGTGGAAATTTGGTTCTAGGACATTTGATTTGAGCGCAATCCTCAAACTTAGGTCAAAAAAGCCATTTAAGCCTTTTCACAGTGAGATCTATGCGATATGGCCGAGAAATGTAATTTTGATGTTAACTCCCAAACCGCTGCGCAGAAGTCAACCAAACTTCACCCAATAGTGTATTGTATCACATTCTAGTAGTTACATTTGAAAATTTCGTTCTAGGACATTTGGTTTGAGCGCAATCCTCAAACTTAGGTCAAAAAAGCCATTTAAGCCTTTTCACAGTGAGATCTATGCGATATGGCCGAGAAATGTAATTTTGATGTTAACTCCCAAACCGCTGCGCAGAAGTCAACCAAACTTCACCCAATAGTGTATTGTATCACAATCTAGTAGTTACATTTGAAAATTTTGTTCTAGGACATTTTGTTTGAACGCAATCATCAAACTTAATTAAAAAAGTCATTTAAGCCTTTTCACAGTGAGATCTATGCGATATGGCCGAGAAATGTAATTTTGATGTTAACTCCCAAACCGCTGCGCAGAAGTCAACCAAACTTCACCCAATAGTGTATTGTATCACAATCTAGTAGTTACATTTGAAAATTTTGTTCTAGGACATTTTGTTTGAGCGCAATCCTCAAACTTAGGTCAAAAAAGCCATTTAAGCCTTTTCACAGTGAGATCTATGCGATATGGCCGAGAAATGTAATTTTGATGTTCACTCCCAAACCGCTGCGCAGAAGTCAACCAAACTTCACCCAATAGTGTATTGTATCACAATCTAGTAGTTACATTTGAAAATTTTGTTCTAGGACATTTTGTTTGAACGCAATCATCAAACTTAATTAAAAAAGTCATTTAAGCCTTTTCACAGTGAGATCTATGCGATATGGCCGAGAAATGTAATTTTGATGTTAACTCCCAAACCGCTGCGCAGAAGTCAACCAAACTTCACCCAATAGTGTATTGTATCACAATCTAGTAGTTACATTTGAAAATTTTGTTCTAGGACATTTTGTTTGAGCGCAATCCTCAAACTTAGGTCAAAAAAGCCATTTAAGCCTTTTCACAGTGAGATCTATGCGATATGGCCGAGAAATGTAATTTTGATGTTAACTCCCAAACCGCTGCGCAGAAGTCAACCAAACTTCACCCAATAGTGTATTGTATCACAATCTAGTAGTTACATTTGAAAATTTTGTTCTAGGACATTTTGTTTGAACGCAATCATCAAACTTAATTAAAAAAGTCATTTAAGCCTTTTCACAGTGAGATCTATGCGATATGGCCGAGAAATGTAATTTTGATGTTAACTCCCAAACCGCTGCGCAGAAGTCAACCAAACTTCACCCAATAGTGTATTGTATCACAATCTAGTAGTTACATTTGAAAATTTTGTTCTAGGAAATTTTGTTTGAGCGCAATCATCAAACTTAATTAAAAAAGTCATTTAAGCCTTTTCACAGTGAGATCTATGCGATATGGCCGAGAAATGTAATTTTGATGTTAACTCCCAAACCGCTGCGCAGAAGTCAACCAAACTTCACCCATTAGTGTATTTTATCACAATCTAGTAGTTACATGTGGAAATTTGGTTCTAGGACATTTGATTAGAGCGCAATCCTCAAACTTAGGTCAAAAAAGCCATTTAAGCCTTTTCACAGTGAGATCTATGCGATATGGCCGAGAAATGTAATTTTGATGTTAACTCCCAAACCGCTGCGCAGAAGTCAACCAAACTTCACCCAATAGTGTATTGTATCACAATCTAGTAGTTACATTTAAAAATTTTGTTCTAGGACATTTTGTTTGAACGCAATCATCAAACTTAATTAAAAAAGTCATTTAAGCCTTTTCACAGTGAGATCTATGCGATATGGCCGAGAAATGTAATTTTGATGTTAACTCCCAAACCGCTGCGCAGAAGTCAACCAAACTTCACCCATTAGTGTATTGTATCACAATCTAGTAGTTACATGTGGAAATTTGGTTATAGGACATTTGATTTGAGCGCAATTCTCAAACTTAGGTCAAAAAAGCCATTTAAGCCTTTTCACAGTGAGATCTATGCGATATGGCCGAGAAATGTAATATTGATGTTAACTCCCAAACCGCTGCGCAGAAGTCAACCAAACTTCACCCAATAGTGTATTGTATCACAATCTAGTAGTTACATTTGAAAATTTTGTTCTAGGAAATTTTGTTTGAGCGCAATCATCAAACTTAATTAAAAAAGTCATTTAAGCCTTTTCACAGTGAGATCTATGCGATATGGCCGAGAAATGTAATTTTGATGTTAACTCCCAAACCGCTGCGCAGAAGTCAACCAAACTTCACCCATTAGTGTATTTTATCACAATCTAGTAGTTACATGTGGAAATTTGGTTCTAGGACATTTGATTTGAGCGCAATCCTCAAACTTAGGTCAAAAAAGCCATTTAAGCCTTTTCACAGTGAGATCTATGCGATATGGCCGAGAAATGTAATTTTGATGTTCACTCCCAAACCGCTGCGCAGAAGTCAACCAAACTTCACCCAATATTGTATTGTATCACAATCTAGTAGTTACATTTGAAAATTTTGTTCTAGGAAATTTTGTTTGAGCGCAATCATCAAACTTAATTAAAAAAGTCATTTAAGCCTTTTCACAGTGAGATCTATGCGATATGGCCGAGAAATGTAATTTTGATGTTAACTCCCAAACCGCTGCGCAGAAGTCAACCAAACTTCACCCATTAGTGTATTTTATCACAATCTAGTAGTTACATGTGGAAATTTGGTTCTAGGACATTTGATTTGAGCGCAATCCTCAAACTTAGGTCAAAAAAGCCATTTAAGCCTTTTCACAGTGAGATCTATGCGATATGGCCGAGAAATGTAATTTTGATGTTAACTCCCAAACCGCTGCGCAGAAGTCAACCAAACTTCACCCAATAGTGTATTGTATCACATTCTAGTAGTTACATTTGAAAATTTCGTTCTAGGACATTTGGTTTGAGCGCAATCCTCAAACTTAGGTCAAAAAAGCCATTTAAGCCTTTTCACAGTGAGATCTATGCGATATGGCCGAGAAATGTAATTTTGATGATAACTCCCAAACCGCTGCGCAGAAGTCAACCAAACTTCACCCAATAGTGTATTGAATCACAATCTAGTAGTTACATTTGAAAATTTTGTTCTAGGACATTTTGTTTGAACGCAATCATCAAACTTAATTAAAAAAGTCATTTAAGCCTTTTCACAGTGAGATCTATGCGATATGGCCGAGAAATGTAATTTTGATGTTAACTCCCAAACCGCTGCGCAGAAGTCAACCAAACTTCACCCAATAGTGTATTGTATCACAATCTAGTAGTTACATTTGAAAATTTTGTTCTAGGACATTTTGTTTGAGCGCAATCCTCAAACTTAGGTCAAAAAAGCCATTAAAGCCTTTTCACAGTGAGATCTATGCGATATGGCCGAGAAACGTAATTTTGATGTTAACTCCCAAACCGCTGCGCAGAAGTCAACCAAACTTCACCCAATAGTGTATTCTATCACAATCTAGTAGTTACATTTGAAAATTTTGTTCTAGGACATTTTGTTTGAACGCAATCATCAAACTTAATTAAAAAAGTCATTTAAGCCTTTTCACAGTGAGATCTATGCGATATGGCCGAGAAATGTAATTTTGATGTTAACTCCCAAACCGCTGCGCAGAAGTCAACCAAACTTCACCCAATAGTGTATTGTATCACAATCTAGTAGTTACATTTGAAAATTTTGTTCTAGGAAATTTTGTTTGAGCGCAATCATCAAACTTAATTAAAAAAGTCATTTAAACCTTTTCACAGTGAGATCTATGCGATATGGCCGAGAAATGTAATTTTGATGTTAACTCCCAAACCGCTGCGCAGAAGTCAACCAAACTTCACCCATTAGTGTATTTTATCACAATCTAGTAGTTACATGTGGAAATTTGGTTCTAGGACATTTGATTTGAGCGCAATCCTCAAACTTAGGTCAAAAAAGCCATTTAAGCCTTTTCACAGTGAGATCTATGCGATATGGCCGAGAAATGTAATTTTGATGTTAACTCCCAAACCGCTGCGCAGAAGTCAACAAAACTTCACCCAATAGTGTATTGTATCACAATCTAGTAGTTACATTTAAAAATTTTGTTCTAGGACATTTTGTTTGAACGCAATCATCAAACTTAATTAAAAAAGTCATTTAAGCCTTTTCACAGTGAGATCTATGCGATATGGCCGAGAAATGTAATTTTGATGTTAACTCCCAAACCGCTGCGCAGAAGTCAACCAAACTTCACCCATTAGTGTATTGTATCACAATCTAGTAGTTACATGTGGAAATTTGGTTATAGGACATTTGATTTGAGCGCAATTCTCAAACTTAGGTCAAAAAAGCCATTTAAGCCTTTTCACAGTGAGATCTATGCGATATGGCCGAGAAATGTAATATTGATGTTAACTCCCAAACCGCTGCGCAGAAGTCAACCAAACTTCACCCAATAGTGTATTGTATCACAATCTAGTAGTTACATTTGAAAATTTTGTTCTAGGAAATTTTGTTTGAGCGCAATCATCAAACTTAATTAAAAAAGTCATTTAAGCCTTTTCACAGTGAGATCTATGCGATATGGCCGAGAAATGTAATTTTGATGTTAACTACCAAACCGCTGCGCAGAAGTAAACCAAACTTCACCCATTAGTGTATTTTATCACAATCTAGTAGTTACATGTGGAAATTTGGTTCTAGGACATTTGATTTGAGCGAAATCCTCAAACTTAGGTCAAAAAAGCCATTTAAGCCTTTTCACAGTGAGATCTATGCGATATGGCCGAGAAATGTAATTTTGATGTTCACTCCCAAACCGCTGCGCAGAAGTCAACCAAACTTCACCCAATAGTGTATTGTATCACAATCTAGTAGTTACATTTGAAAATTTTGTTCTAGGAAATTTTGTTTGAGCGCAATCATCAAACTTAATTAAAAAAGTCATTTAAGCCTTTTCACAGTGAGATCTATGCGATATGGCCGAGAAATGTAATTTTGATGTTAACTCCAAAACCGCTGCGCAGAAGTCAACCAAACTTCACCCATTAGTGTATTTTATCACAATCTAGTAGTTACATGTGGAAATTTGGTTCTAGGACATTTGATTTGAGCGCAATCCTCAAACTTAGGTAAAAAAAGCCATTTAAGCCTTTTCACAGTGAGATCTATGCGATATGGCCGAGAAATGTAATTTTGATGTTAACTCCCAAACCGCTGCGCAGAAGTCAACCAAACTTCACCCAATAGTGTATTGTATCACATTCTAGTAGTTACATTTGAAAATTTCGTTCTAGGACATTTGGTTTGAGCGCAATCCTCAAACTTAGGTCAAAAAAGCCATTTAAGCCTTTTCACAGTGAGATCTATGCGACATGGCCGAGAAATGTAATTTTGATGTTAACTCCCAAACCGCTGCGCAGAAGTCAACCAAACTTCACACAATAGTGTATTGTATCACAATCTAGTAGTTACATTTGAAAATTTTGTTCTAGGACATTTTGTTTGAACGCAATCATCAAACTTAATTAAAAAAGTCATTTAAGCCTTTTCACAGTGAGATCTATGCGATATGGCCGAGAAATGTAATTTTGATGTTAACTCCCAAACCGCTGCGCAGAAGTCAACCAAACTTCACCCAATAGTGTATTGTATCACAATCTAGTAGTTACATTTGAAAATTTTGTTCTAGGACATTTTGTTTGAGCGCAATCCTCAAACTTAGGTCAAAAAAGCCATTTAAGCCTTTTCACAGTGAGATCTATGCGATATGGCCGAGAAATGTAATTTTGATGTTAACTCCCAAACCGCTGCGCAGAAGTCAACCAAACTTCACCCATTAGTGTATTGTATCACAATCTAGTAGTTACATGTGGAAATTTGGTTATAGGACATTTGATTTGAGCGCAATCCTCAAACTTAGGTCAAAAAAGCCATTTAAGCCTTTTCACAGTGAGATCTATGCGATATGGCCGAGAAAATGTAATTTTGATGTTAACTCCCAAACCGCTGCGCAGAAGTCAACCAAACTTCACCCAATAGTGTATTGTATCACATTCTAGTAGTTACATTTTAAAATTTCGTTCAAGGACATTTGGTTTGAGCGCAATTATTAAACTTAGGTCAAAAAAGCCATTTAAGCCTTTTCACAGTGAGATCTATGCGATATGGCCGAGAAATGTAATTTTGATGTTAACTCCCAAACCGCTGCGCAGAAGTAAACCAAACTTCACCCATTAGTGTATTGTATCACAATCTAGTAGTTACATGTGGAAATTTGGTTCTAGGACATTTGATTTGAGCGCAATCCTCAAACTTAGGTCAAAAAAGCCATTTAAGCCTTTTCACAGTGAGATCTATGCGATATGGCCGAGAAATGTAATTTTGATGTTAACTCCCAAACCGCTGCGCAGAAGTCAACCAAACTTCACCCAATAGTGTATTGTATCACATTCTAGTAGTTACATTTGAAAATTTCGTTCTAGGACATTTGGTTTGAGCGCAATTATTAAACTTAGGTCAAAAAAGCCATTTAAGCCTTTTCACAGTGAGATCTATGCGATATGGCCGAGAAATGTAATTTTGATGTTAACTCCCAAACCGCTGCGCAGAAGTAAACCAACCTTCACCCATTAGTGTATTGTATCACAATCTAGTAGTTACATGTGGAAATTTGGTTCTAGGACATTTGATTTTAGCGCAATCCTCAAACTTAGGTCAAAAAAGCCATTTAAGCCTTTTCACAGTGAGATCTATGCGATATGGCCGAGAAATGTAATTTTGATGTTAACTCCCAAACCGCTGCGCAGAAGTCAACCAAACTTCACCCAATAGTGTATTGTATCACAATCTAGTAGTTACATTTGAAAATTTTGTTCTAGGAAATTTTGTTTGAGCGCAATCATCAAACTTAATTAAAAAAGTCATTTAAGCCTTTTTCAAAGTGAGATCTATGCGATATGGCCGAGAAATGTAATTTTGATGTTAACTCCCAAACCGCTGCGCAAAAGTCAACCAAACTTCACCCATTAGTGTATTGTATCACAATCTAGTAGTTACATGTGGAAATTTGGTTCTAGGACATTTGATTTGAGCGCAATCCTCAAACTTATGTCAAAAAAGCCATTTAAGCCTTTTCACAGTGAGATCTATGCGATATGGCCGAGAAATGTAATTTTGATGTTAACTCCCAAACCGCTGCGCAGAAGTCAACCAAACTTCACCCAATAGTGTATTGTATCACAATCTAGTAGTTACATTTGAAAATTTTGTTCTAGGACATTTTGTTTGAATGCAATCATCAAACTTAATTAAAAAAGTCATTTAAGCCTTTTCAAAGTGAGATCTATGCGATATGGCCGAGAAATGTAATTTTGATGTTAACTCCCAAACCGCTGCGCAGAAGTCAACCAAACTTCACCCATTAGTGTATTTTATCACAATCTAGTAGTTACATGTGGAAATTTGGTTCTTGGACATTTGATTTGAGCGCAATCCTCAAACTTAGGTCAAAAAAGCCATTTAAGCCTTTTCACAGTGAGATCTATGCGATATGGCCGAGAAATGTAATTTTGATGTTAACTCCCAAACCGCTGCGCAGAAGTCAACCAAACTTCACCCAATAGTGTATTGTATCACAATCTAGTAGTTACATTTGAAAATTTTGTTCTAGGAAATTTTGTTTGAGCGCAATCATCAAACTTAATTAAAAAAGTCATTTAAGCCTTTTCACAGTGAGATCTATGCGATATGGCCGAGAAATGTAATTTTGATGTTAACTCCCAAACCGCTGCGCAGAAGTAAACCAAACTTCACCCATTAGTGTATTTTATCACAATCTAGTAGTTACATGTGGAAATTTGGTTCTAGGACATTTGATTTGAGCGAAATCCTCAAACTTAGGTCAAAAAAGCCATTTAAGCCTTTTCACAGTGAGATCTATGCGATATGGCCGAGAAATGTAATTTTGATGTTCACTCCCAAACCGCTGCGCAGAAGTCAACCAAACTTCACCCAATAGTGTATTGTATCACAATCTAGTAGTTACATTTGAAAATTTTGTTCTAGGAAATTTTGTTTGAGCGCAATCATCAAACTTAATTAAAAAAGTCATTTAAGCCTTTTCACAGTGAGATCTATGCGATATGGCCGAGAAATGTAATTTTGATGTTAACTCCAAAACCGCTGCGCAGAAGTCAACCAAACTTCACCCATTAGTGTATTTTATCACAATCTAGTAGTTACATGTGGAAATTTGGTTCTAGGACATTTGATTTGAGCGCAATCCTCAAACTTAGGTAAAAAAAGCCATTTAAGCCTTTTCACAGTGAGATCTATGCGATATGGCCGAGAAATGTAATTTTGATGTTAACTCCCAAACCGCTGCGCAGAAGTCAACCAAACTTCACCCAATAGTGTATTGTATCACATTCTAGTAGTTACATTTGAAAATTTCGTTCTAGGACATTTGGTTTGAGCGCAATCCTCAAACTTAGGTCAAAAAAGCCATTTAAGCCTTTTCACAGTGAGATCTATGCGATATGGCCGAGAAATGTAATTTTGATGTTAACTCCCAAACCGCTGCGCAGAAGTCAACCAAACTTCACACAATAGTGTATTGTATCACAATCTAGTAGTTACATTTGAAAATTTTGTTCTAGGACATTTTGTTTGAACGCAATCATCAAACTTAATTAAAAAAGTCATTTAAGCCTTTTCACAGTGAGATCTATGCGATATGGCCGAGAAATGTAATTTTGATGTTAACTCCCAAACCGCTGCGCAGAAGTCAACCAAACTTCACCCAATAGTGTATTGTATCACAATCTAGTAGTTACATTTGAAAATTTTGTTCTAGGACATTTTGTTTGAGCGCAATCCTCAAACTTAGGTCAAAAAAGCCATTTAAGCCTTTTCACAGTGAGATCTATGCGATATGGCCGAGAAATGTAATTTTGATGTTAACTCCCAAACCGCTGCGCAGAAGTCAACCAAACTTCACCCATTAGTGTATTGTATCACAATCTAGTAGTTACATGTGGAAATTTGGTTATAGGACATTTGATTTGAGCGCAATCCTCAAACTTAGGTCAAAAAAGCCATTTAAGCCTTTTCACAGTGAGATCTATGCGATATGGCCGAGAAAATGTAATTTTGATGTTAACTCCCAAACCGCTGCGCAGAAGTCAACCAAACTTCACCCAATAGTGTATTGTATCACATTCTAGTAGTTACATTTTAAAATTTCGTTCAAGGACATTTGGTTTGAGCGCAATTATTAAACTTAGGTCAAAAAAGCCATTTAAGCCTTTTCACAGTGAGATCTATGCGATATGGCCGAGAAATGTAATTTTGATGTTAACTCCCAAACCGCTGCGCAGAAGTAAACCAAACTTCACCCATTAGTGTATTGTATCACAATCTAGTAGTTACATGTGGAAATTTGGTTCTAGGACATTTGATTTGAGCGCAATCCTCAAACTTAGGTCAAAAAAGCCATTTAAGCCTTTTCACAGTGAGATCTATGCGATATGGCCGAGAAATGTAATTTTGATGTTAACTCCCAAACCGCTGCGCAGAAGTCAACCAAACTTCACCCAATAGTGTATTGTATCACAATCTAGTAGTTACATTTGAAAATTTTGTTCTAGGACATTTTGTTTGAATGCAATCATCAAACTTAATTAAAAAAGTCATTTAAGCCTTTTCACAGTGAGATCTATGCGATATGGCCGAGAAATGTAATTTTGATGTTAACTCCCAAACCGCTGCGCAGAAGTCAACCAAACTTCACCCAATAGTGTATTGTATCACATTCTAGTAGTTACATTTGAAAATTTCGTTCTAGGACATTTGGTTTGAGCGCAATTATTAAACTTAGGTCAAAAAAGCCATTTAAGCCTTTTCACAGTGAGATCTATGCGATATGGCCGAGAAATGTAATTTTGATGTTAACTCCCAAACCGCTGCGCAGAAGTAAACCAACCTTCACCCATTAGTGTATTGTATCACAATCTAGTAGTTACATGTGGAAATTTGGTTCTAGGACATTTGATTTTAGCGCAATCCTCAAACTTAGGTCAAAAAAGCCATTTAAGCCTTTTCACAGTGAGATCTATGCGATATGGCCGAGAAATGTAATTTTGATGTTAACTCCCAAACCGCTGCGCAGAAGTCAACCAAACTTCACCCAATAGTGTATTGTATCACAATCTAGTAGTTACATTTGAAAATTTTGTTCTAGGAAATTTTGTTTGAGCGCAATCATCAAACTTAATTAAAAAAGTCATTCAAGCCTTTTTCACAGTGAGATCTATGCGATATGGCCGAGAAATGTAATTTTGATGTTAACTCCCAAACCGCTGCGCAAAAGTCAACCAAACTTCACCCATTAGTGTATTGTATCACAATCTAGTAGTTACATGTGGAAATTTGGTTCTAGGACATTTGATTTGAGCGCAATCCTCAAACTTAGGTCAAAAAAGCCATTTAAGCCTTTTCACAGTGAGATCTATGCGATATGGCCGAGAAATGTAATTTTGATGTTAACTCCCAAACCGCTGCGCAGAAGTCAACCAAACTTCACCCAATAGTGTATTGTATCACAATCTAGTAGTTACATTTGAAAATTTTGTTCTAGGACATTTTGTTTGAATGCAATCATCAAACTTAATTAAAAAAGTCATTTAAGCCTTTTCAAAGTGAGATCTATGCGATATGGCCGAGAAATGTAATTTTGATGTTAACTCCCAAACCGCTGCGCAGAAGTCAACTAAACTTCACCCAATAGTGTATTGTATCACATTCTAGTAGTTACATTTGAAAATTTCGTTCTAGGACATTTGGTTTGAGCGCAATCATTAAACTTAATTAAAAAAGTCATTTAAGCCTTTTCACAGTGAGATCTATGCGATATGGCCGAGAAATGTAATTTTGATGTTAACTACCAAACCGCTGCGCAGAAGTCAACCAAACTTCACCCAATAGTGTATTGTATCACAATCTAGTAGTTACATTTGAAAATTTTGTTCTAGGACATTTTGTTTGAACGCAATCATCAAACTTAATTAAAAAAGTCATTTAAGCCTTTTCACAGTGAGATCTATGCGATATGGCCGAGAAATGTAATTTTGATGTTAACTCCCAAACCGCTGCGCAGAAGTCAACCAAACTTCACCCAATAGTGTATTGTATCACAATCTAGTAGTTACATTTGAAAATTTTGTTTTAGGAAATTTTGTTTGAGCGCAATCATCAAACTTAATTAAAAAAGTCATTTAAGCCTTTTCACAGTGAGATATATGCGATATGGCCGAGAAATGTAATTTTGATGTTCACTCCCAAACCGCTGCGCAGAAGACAACCAAACTTCACCCATTAGTGTATTGTATCACAATCTAGTAGTTACATGTGGAAATTTGGTTATAGGACATTTGATTTGAGCGCAATCCTCAAACTTAGGTCAAAAAAGCCATTTAAGCCTTTTCACAGTGAGATCTATGCGATATGGCCGAGAAATGTAATTTTGATGTTAACTCCCAAACCGCTGCGCAGAAGTCAACCAAACTTCACCCATTAGTGTATTGTATCACAATCTAGTAGTTACATTTGAAAATTTCGTTCTAGGACATTTGGTTTGAACGCAATCTTTAAACTTAGGTCAAAAAAGCCATTTAAGCCTTTTCACAGTGAGATCTATGCGATATGGCCGAGAAATGTAATTTTGATGTTAACTCCCAAACCGCTGCGCAGAAGTCAACCAAACTTCACCCAATAGTGTATTGTATCACAATCTAGTAGTTACATTTGAAAATTTTGTTCTAGGACATTTTGTTTGAACGCAATCATCAAACTTAATTAAAAAAGTCATTTAAGCCTTTTCACAGTGAGATCTATGCGATATGGCCGAGAAATGTAATTTTGATGTTAACTCCCAAACCGCTGCGCAGAAGTCAACCAAACTTCACCCAATAGTGTATTGTATCACAATCTAGTAGTTACATTTGAAAATTTTGTTCTAGGAAATTTTGTTTGAGCGCAATCATCAAACTTAATTAAAAAAGTCATTTAAGCCTTTTCACAGTGAGATCTATGCGATATGGCCGAGAAATGTAATTTTGATGTTAACTCCCAAACCGCTGCGCAGAAGTCAACCAAACTTCACCCATTAGTGTATTTTATCACAATCTAGTAGTTACATGTGGAAATTTGGTTCTAGGACATTTGATTTGAGCGCAATCCTCAAACTTAGGTCAAAAAAGCCATTTAAGCCTTTTCACAGTGAGATCTATGCGATATGGCCGAGAAATGTAATTTTGATGTTAACTCCCAAACCGCTGCGCAGAAGTCAACCAAACTTCACCCAATAGTGTATTGTATCACATTCTAGTAGTTACATTTGAAAATTTCGTTCTAGGACATTTGGTTTGAGCGCAATCCTCAAACTTAGGTCAAAAAAGCCATTTAAGCCTTTTCACAGTGAGATCTATGCGATATGGCCGAGAAATGTAATTTTGATGTTAACTCCCAAACCGCTGCGCAGAAGTCAACCAAACTTCACCCAATAGTGTATTGTATCACAATCTAGTAGTTACATTTGAAAATTTTGTTCTAGGAAATTTTGTTTGAGCGCAATCATCAAACTTAATTAAAAAAGTCATTTAAGCCTTTTCACAGTGAGATCTATGCGATATGGCCGAGAAATGTAATTTTGATGTTAACTCCCAAACCGCTGCGCAGAAGTTAACCAAACTTCACCCATTAGTGTATTTTATCACAATCTAGTAGTTACATGTGGAAATTTGGTTCTAGGACATTTGATTTGAGCGCAATCCTCAAACTTAGGTCAAAAAAGCCATTTAAGCCTTTTCACAGTGAGATCTATGCGATATGGCCGAGAAATGTAATTTTGATGTTAACTCCCAAACCGCTGCGCAGAAGTCAACCAAACTTCACCCAATAGTGTATTGTATCACATTCTAGTAGTTACATTTGAAAATTTCGTTCTAGGACATTTGGTTTGAGCGCAATCCTCAAACTTAGGTCAAAAAAGCCATTTAAGCCTTTTCACAGTGAGATCTATGCGATATGGCCGAGAAATGTAATTTTGATGTTAACTCCCAAACCGCTGCGCAGAAGTCAACCAAACTTCACCCAATAGTGTATTGTATCACAATCTAGTAGTTACATTTGAAAATTTTGTTCTAGGAAATTTTGTTTGAGCGCAATCATCAAACTTAGGTCAAAAAAGCCATTTAAGCCTTTTCACAGTGAGATCTATGCGATATGGCCGAGAAATGTAATTTTGATGTTAACTCCCAAACCGCTGCGCAGAAGTCAACCAAACTTCACACAATAGTGTATTGTATCACAATCTAGTAGTTACATTTGAAAATTTTGTTCTAGGACATTTTGTTTGAACGCAATCATCAAACTTAATTAAAAAAGTCATTTAAGCCTTTTCACAGTGAGATCTATGCGATATGGCCGAGAAATGTAATTTTGATGTTAACTCCCAAACCGCTGCGCAGAAGTCAACCAAACTTCACCCAATAGTGTATTGTATCACAATCTAGTAGTTACATTTGAAAATTTTGTTCTAGGACATTTTGTTTGAGCGCAATCCTCAAACTTAGGTCAAAAAAGCCATTTAAGCCTTTTCACAGTGAGATCTATGCGATATGGCCGAGAAATGTAATTTTGATGTTAACTCCCAAACCGCTGCGCAGAAGTCAACCAAACTTCACCCATTAGTGTATTGTATCACAATCTAGTAGTTACATGTGGAAATTTGGTTATAGGACATTTGATTTGAGCGCAATCCTCAAACTTAGGTCAAAAAAGCCATTTAAGCCTTTTCACAGTGAGATCTATGCGATATGGCCGAGAAAATGTAATTTTGATGTTAACTCCCAAACCGCTGCGCAGAAGTCAACCAAACTTCACCCAATAGTGTATTGTATCACATTCTAGTAGTTACATTTTAAAATTTCGTTCAAGGACATTTGGTTTGAGCGCAATTATTAAACTTAGGTCAAAAAAGCCATTTAAGCCTTTTCACAGTGAGATCTATGCGATATGGCCGAGAAATGTAATTTTGATGTTAACTCCCAAACCGCTGCGCAGAAGTAAACCAAACTTCACCCATTAGTGTATTGTATCACAATCTAGTAGTTACATGTGGAAATTTGGTTCTAGGACATTTGATTTGAGCGCAATCCTCAAACTTAGGTCAAAAAAGCCATTTAAGCCTTTTCACAGTGAGATCTATGCGATATGGCCGAGAAATGTAATTTTGATGTTAACTCCCAAACCGCTGCGCAGAAGTCAACCAAACTTCACCCAATAGTGTATTGTATCACATTCTAGTAGTTACATTTGAAAATTTCGTTCTAGGACATTTGGTTTGAGCGCAATTATTAAACTTAGGTCAAAAAAGCCATTTAAGCCTTTTCACAGTGAGATCTATGCGATATGGCCGAGAAATGTAATTTTGATGTTAACTCCCAAACCGCTGCGCAGAAGTAAACCAACCTTCACCCATTAGTGTATTGTATCACAATCTAGTAGTTACATGTGGAAATTTGGTTCTAGGACATTTGATTTTAGCGCAATCCTCAAACTTAGGTCAAAAAAGCCATTTAAGCCTTTTCACAGTGAGATCTATGCGATATGGCCGAGAAATGTAATTTTGATGTTAACTCCCAAACCGCTGCGCAGAAGTCAACCAAACTTCACCCAATAGTGTATTGTATCACAATCTAGTAGTTACATTTGAAAATTTTGTTCTAGGAAATTTTGTTTGAGCGCAATCATCAAACTTAATTAAAAAAGTCATTTAAGCCTTTTTCACAGTGAGATCTATGCGATATGGCCGAGAAATGTAATTTTGATGTTAACTCCCAAACCGCTGCGCAAAAGTCAACCAAACTTCACCCATTAGTGTATTGTATCACAATCTAGTAGTTACATGTGGAAATTTGGTTCTAGGACATTTGATTTGAGCGCAATCCTCAAACTTAGGTCAAAAAAGCCATTTAAGCCTTTTCACAGTGAGATCTATGCGATATGGCCGAGAAATGTAATTTTGATGTTAACTCCCAAACCGCTGCGCAGAAGTCAACCAAACTTCACCCAATAGTGTATTGTATCACAATCTAGTAGTTACATTTGAAAATTTTGTTCTAGGACATTTTGTTTGAATGCAATCATCAAACTTAATTAAAAAAGTCATTTAAGCCTTTTCAAAGTGAGATCTATGCGATATGGCCGAGAAATGTAATTTTGATGTTAACTCCCAAACCGCTGCGCAGAAGTCAACCAAACTTCACCCATTAGTGTATTTTATCACAATCTAGTAGTTACATGTGGAAATTTGGTTCTTGGACATTTGATTTGAGCGCAATCCTCAAACTTAGGTCAAAAAAGCCATTTAAGCCTTTTCACAGTGAGATCTATGCGATATGGCCGAGAAATGTAATTTTGATGTTAACTCCCAAACCGCTGCGCAGAAGTCAACCAAACTTCACCCAATAGTGTATTGTATCACAATCTAGTAGTTACATTTGAAAATTTTGTTCTAGGAAATTTTGTTTGAGCGCAATCATCAAACTTAATTAAAAAAGTCATTTAAGCCTTTTCACAGTGAGATCTATGCGATATGGCCGAGAAATGTAATTTTGATGTTAACTCCCAAACCGCTGCGCAGAAGTAAACCAAACTTCACCCATTAGTGTATTTTATCACAATCTAGTAGTTACATGTGGAAATTTGGTTCTAGGACATTTGATTTGAGCGAAATCCTCAAACTTAGGTCAAAAAAGCCATTTAAGCCTTTTCACAGTGAGATCTATGCGATATGGCCGAGAAATGTAATTTTGATGTTCACTCCCAAACCGCTGCGCAGAAGTCAACCAAACTTCACCCAATAGTGTATTGTATCACAATCTAGTAGTTACATTTGAAAATTTTGTTCTAGGAAATTTTGTTTGAGCGCAATCATCAAACTTAATTAAAAAAGTCATTTAAGCCTTT
The DNA here is from genome assembly GCF_030265065.1 of Corythoichthys intestinalis. Classification (NCBI taxonomy): domain Eukaryota; kingdom Metazoa; phylum Chordata; class Actinopteri; order Syngnathiformes; family Syngnathidae; genus Corythoichthys; species Corythoichthys intestinalis. The sequence goes on along the minus strand of NC_080399.1, from coordinate 62,475,186 downwards.
TCACAGTGAGATCTATGCGATATGGCCGAGAAATGTAATTTTGATGTTAACTCCAAAACCGCTGCGCAGAAGTCAACCAAACTTCACCCATTAGTGTATTTTATCACAATCTAGTAGTTACATGTGGAAATTTGGTTCTAGGACATTTGATTTGAGCGCAATCCTCAAACTTAGGTAAAAAAAGCCATTTAAGCCTTTTCACAGTGAGATCTATGCGATATGGCCGAGAAATGTAATTTTGATGTTAACTCCCAAACCGCTGCGCAGAAGTCAACCAAACTTCACCCAATAGTGTATTGTATCACATTCTAGTAGTTACATTTGAAAATTTCGTTCTAGGACATTTGGTTTGAGCGCAATCCTCAAACTTAGGTCAAAAAAGCCATTTAAGCCTTTTCACAGTGAGATCTATGCGATATGGCCGAGAAATGTAATTTTGATGTTAACTCCCAAACCGCTGCGCAGAAGTCAACCAAACTTCACACAATAGTGTATTGTATCACAATCTAGTAGTTACATTTGAAAATTTTGTTCTAGGACATTTTGTTTGAACGCAATCATCAAACTTAATTAAAAAAGTCATTTAAGCCTTTTCACAGTGAGATCTATGCGATATGGCCGAGAAATGTAATTTTGATGTTAACTCCCAAACCGCTGCGCAGAAGTCAACCAAACTTCACCCAATAGTGTATTGTATCACAATCTAGTAGTTACATTTGAAAATTTTGTTCTAGGACATTTTGTTTGAGCGCAATCCTCAAACTTAGGTCAAAAAAGCCATTTAAGCCTTTTCACAGTGAGATCTATGCGATATGGCCGAGAAATGTAATTTTGATGTTAACTCCCAAACCGCTGCGCAGAAGTCAACCAAACTTCACCCATTAGTGTATTGTATCACAATCTAGTAGTTACATGTGGAAATTTGGTTATAGGACATTTGATTTGAGCGCAATCCTCAAACTTAGGTCAAAAAAGCCATTTAAGCCTTTTCACAGTGAGATCTATGCGATATGGCCGAGAAAATGTAATTTTGATGTTAACTCCCAAACCGCTGCGCAGAAGTCAACCAAACTTCACCCAATAGTGTATTGTATCACATTCTAGTAGTTACATTTTAAAATTTCGTTCAAGGACATTTGGTTTGAGCGCAATTATTAAACTTAGGTCAAAAAAGCCATTTAAGCCTTTTCACAGTGAGATCTATGCGATATGGCCGAGAAATGTAATTTTGATGTTAACTCCCAAACCGCTGCGCAGAAGTAAACCAAACTTCACCCATTAGTGTATTGTATCACAATCTAGTAGTTACATGTGGAAATTTGGTTCTAGGACATTTGATTTGAGCGCAATCCTCAAACTTAGGTCAAAAAAGCCATTTAAGCCTTTTCACAGTGAGATCTATGCGATATGGCCGAGAAATGTAATTTTGATGTTAACTCCCAAACCGCTGCGCAGAAGTCAACCAAACTTCACCCAATAGTGTATTGTATCACATTCTAGTAGTTACATTTGAAAATTTCGTTCTAGGACATTTGGTTTGAGCGCAATTATTAAACTTAGGTCAAAAAAGCCATTTAAGCCTTTTCACAGTGAGATCTATGCGATATGGCCGAGAAATGTAATTTTGATGTTAACTCCCAAACCGCTGCGCAGAAGTAAACCAACCTTCACCCATTAGTGTATTGTATCACAATCTAGTAGTTACATGTGGAAATTTGGTTCTAGGACATTTGATTTTAGCGCAATCCTCAAACTTAGGTCAAAAAAGCCATTTAAGCCTTTTCACAGTGAGATCTATGCGATATGGCCGAGAAATGTAATTTTGATGTTAACTCCCAAACCGCTGCGCAGAAGTCAACCAAACTTCACCCAATAGTGTATTGTATCACAATCTAGTAGTTACATTTGAAAATTTTGTTCTAGGAAATTTTGTTTGAGCGCAATCATCAAACTTAATTAAAAAAGTCATTCAAGCCTTTTTCACAGTGAGATCTATGCGATATGGCCGAGAAATGTAATTTTGATGTTAACTCCCAAACCGCTGCGCAAAAGTCAACCAAACTTCACCCATTAGTGTATTGTATCACAATCTAGTAGTTACATGTGGAAATTTGGTTCTAGGACATTTGATTTGAGCGCAATCCTCAAACTTAGGTCAAAAAAGCCATTTAAGCCTTTTCACAGTGAGATCTATGCGATATGGCCGAGAAATGTAATTTTGATGTTAACTCCCAAACCGCTGCGCAGAAGTCAACCAAACTTCACCCAATAGTGTATTGTATCACAATCTAGTAGTTACATTTGAAAATTTTGTTCTAGGACATTTTGTTTGAATGCAATCATCAAACTTAATTAAAAAAGTCATTTAAGCCTTTTCAAAGTGAGATCTATGCGATATGGCCGAGAAATGTAATTTTGATGTTAACTCCCAAACCGCTGCGCAGAAGTCAACCAAACTTCACCCATTAGTGTATTTTATCACAATCTAGTAGTTACATGTGGAAATTTGGTTCTTGGACATTTGATTTGAGCGCAATCCTCAAACTTAGGTCAAAAAAGCCATTTAAGCCTTTTCACAGTGAGATCTATGCGATATGGCCGAGAAATGTAATTTTGATGTTAACTCCCAAACCGCTGCGCAGAAGTCAACTAAACTTCACCCAATAGTGTATTGTATCACATTCTAGTAGTTACATTTGAAAATTTCGTTCTAGGACATTTGGTTTGAGCGCAATCATTAAACTTAATTAAAAAAGTCATTTAAGCCTTTTCACAGTGAGATCTATGCGATATGGCCGAGAAATGTAATTTTGATGTTAACTACCAAACCGCTGCGCAGAAGTCAACCAAACTTCACCCAATAGTGTATTGTATCACAATCTAGTAGTTACATTTGAAAATTTTGTTCTAGGACATTTTGTTTGAACGCAATCATCAAACTTAATTAAAAAAGTCATTTAAGCCTTTTCACAGTGAGATCTATGCGATATGGCCGAGAAATGTAATTTTGATGTTAACTCCCAAACCGCTGCGCAGAAGTCAACCAAACTTCACCCAATAGTGTATTGTATCACAATCTAGTAGTTACATTTGAAAATTTTGTTTTAGGAAATTTTGTTTGAGCGCAATCATCAAACTTAATTAAAAAAGTCATTTAAGCCTTTTCACAGTGAGATATATGCGATATGGCCGAGAAATGTAATTTTGATGTTCACTCCCAAACCGCTGCGCAGAAGACAACCAAACTTCACCCATTAGTGTATTGTATCACAATCTAGTAGTTACATGTGGAAATTTGGTTATAGGACATTTGATTTGAGCGCAATCCTCAAACTTAGGTCAAAAAAGCCATTTAAGCCTTTTCACAGTGAGATCTATGCGATATGGCCGAGAAATGTAATTTTGATGTTAACTCCCAAACCGCTGCGCAGAAGTCAACCAAACTTCACCCATTAGTGTATTGTATCACAATCTAGTAGTTACATTTGAAAATTTCGTTCTAGGACATTTGGTTTGAACGCAATCTTTAAACTTAGGTCAAAAAAGCCATTTAAGCCTTTTCACAGTGAGATCTATGCGATATGGCCGAGAAATGTAATTTTGATGTTAACTCCCAAACCGCTGCGCAGAAGTCAACCAAACTTCACCCAATAGTGTATTGTATCACAATCTAGTAGTTACATTTGAAAATTTTGTTCTAGGACATTTTGTTTGAACGCAATCATCAAACTTAATTAAAAAAGTCATTTAAGCCTTTTCACAGTGAGATCTATGCGATATGGCCGAGAAATGTAATTTTGATGTTAACTCCCAAACCGCTGCGCAGAAGTCAACCAAACTTCACCCAATAGTGTATTGTATCACAATCTAGTAGTTACATTTGAAAATTTTGTTCTAGGAAATTTTGTTTGAGCGCAATCATCAAACTTAATTAAAAAAGTCATTTAAGCCTTTTCACAGTGAGATCTATGCGATATGGCCGAGAAATGTAATTTTGATGTTAACTCCCAAACCGCTGCGCAGAAGTCAACCAAACTTCACCCATTAGTGTATTTTATCACAATCTAGTAGTTACATGTGGAAATTTGGTTCTAGGACATTTGATTTGAGCGCAATCCTCAAACTTAGGTCAAAAAAGCCATTTAAGCCTTTTCACAGTGAGATCTATGCGATATGGCCGAGAAATGTAATTTTGATGTTAACTCCCAAACCGCTGCGCAGAAGTCAACCAAACTTCACCCAATAGTGTATTGTATCACATTCTAGTAGTTACATTTGAAAATTTCGTTCTAGGACATTTGGTTTGAGCGCAATCCTCAAACTTAGGTCAAAAAAGCCATTTAAGCCTTTTCACAGTGAGATCTATGCGATATGGCCGAGAAATGTAATTTTGATGTTAACTCCCAAACCGCTGCGCAGAAGTCAACCAAACTTCACCCAATAGTGTATTGTATCACAATCTAGTAGTTACATTTGAAAATTTTGTTCTAGGAAATTTTGTTTGAGCGCAATCATCAAACTTAATTAAAAAAGTCATTTAAGCCTTTTCACAGTGAGATCTATGCGATATGGCCGAGAAATGTAATTTTGATGTTAACTCCCAAACCGCTGCGCAGAAGTTAACCAAACTTCACCCATTAGTGTATTTTATCACAATCTAGTAGTTACATGTGGAAATTTGGTTCTAGGACATTTGATTTGAGCGCAATCCTCAAACTTAGGTCAAAAAAGCCATTTAAGCCTTTTCACAGTGAGATCTATGCGATATGGCCGAGAAATGTAATTTTGATGTTAACTCCCAAACCGCTGCGCAGAAGTCAACCAAACTTCACCCAATAGTGTATTGTATCACATTCTAGTAGTTACATTTGAAAATTTCGTTCTAGGACATTTGGTTTGAGCGCAATCCTCAAACTTAGGTCAAAAAAGCCATTTAAGCCTTTTCACAGTGAGATCTATGCGATATGGCCGAGAAATGTAATTTTGATGTTAACTCCCAAACCGCTGCGCAGAAGTCAACCAAACTTCACCCAATAGTGTATTGTATCACAATCTAGTAGTTACATTTGAAAATTTTGTTCTAGGAAATTTTGTTTGAGCGCAATCATCAAACTTAGGTCAAAAAAGCCATTTAAGCCTTTTCACAGTGAGATCTATGCGATATGGCCGAGAAATGTAATTTTGATGTTAACTCCCAAACCGCTGCGCAGAAGTCAACCAAACTTCACCCAATAGTGTATTGTATCACAATCTAGTAGTTACATTTAAAAATTTTGTTCTAGGACATTTTGTTTGAACGCAATCATCAAACTTAATTAAAAAAGTCATTTAAGCCTTTTCACAGTGAGATCTATGCGATATGGCCGAGAAATGTAATTTTGATGTTAACTCCCAAACCGCTGCGCAGAAGTCAACCAAACTTCACCCAATAGTGTATTGTATCACAATCTAGTAGTTACATTTGAAAATTTTGTTCTAGGACATTTTGTTTGAGCGCAATCCTCAAACTTAGGTCAAAAAAGCCATTTAAGCCTTTTCACAGTGAGATCTATGCGATATGGCCGAGAAATGTAATTTTGATGTTAACTCCCAAACCGCTGCGCAGAAGTCAACCAAACTTCACCCAATAGTGTATTGTATCACAATCTAGTAGTTACATTTGAAAATTTTGTTCTAGGACATTTTGTTTGAGCGCAATCCTCAAACTTAGGTCAAAAAAGCTATTTAAGCCTTTTCACAGTGAGATCTATGCGATATGGCCGAGAAATGTAATTTTGATGTTAACTCCCAAACCGCTGCGCAGAAGTCAACCAAACTTCACCCAATAGTGTATTGTATCACAATCTAGTAGTTACATTTAAAAATTTTGTTCTAGGACATTTTGTTTGAACGCAATCATCAAACTTAATTAAAAAAGTCATTTAAGCCTTTTCACAGTGAGATCTATGCGATATGGCCGAGAAATGTAATTTTGATGTTAACTCCCAAACCGCTGCGCAGAAGTCAACCAAACTTCACCCAATAGTGTATTGTATCACAATCTAGTAGTTACATTTGAAAATTTTGTTCTAGGACATTTTGTTTGAGCGCAATCCTCAAACTTAGGTCAAAAAAGCCATTTAAGCCTTTTCACAGTGAGATCTATGCGATATGGCCGAGAAATGTAATTTTGATGTTAACTCCCAAACCGCTGCGCAGAAGTCAACCAAACTTCACCCAATAGTGTATTGTATCACAATCTAGTAGTTACATTTGAAAATTTTGTTCTAGGACATTTTGTTTGAGCGCAATCCTCAAACTTAGGTCAAAAAAGCCATTTAAGCCTTTTCACAGTGAGATCTATGCGATATGGCCGAGAAATGTAATTTTGATGTTAACTCCCAAACCGCTGCGCAGAAGTCAACCAAACTTCACCCAATAGTGTATTGTATCACAATCTAGTAGTTACATTTGAAAATTTTGTTCTAGGACATTTTGTTTGAACGCAATCATCAAACTTAATTAAAAAAGTCATTTAAGCCTTTTCACAGTGAGATCTATGCGATATGGCCGAGAAATGTAATTTTGATGTTAACTCCCAAACCGCTGCGCAGAAGTCAACCAAACTTCACCCAATAGTGTATTGTATCACAATCTAGTAGTTACATTTGAAAATTTTGTTCTAGGAAATTTTGTTTGAGCGCAATCATCAAACTTAATTAAAAAAGTCATTTAAGCCTTTTCACAGTGAGATCTATGCGATATGGCCGAGAAATGTAATTTTGATGTTAACTCCCAAACCGCTGCGCAGAAGTCAACCAAACTTCACCCATTAGTGTATTTTATCACAATCTAGTAGTTACATGTGGAAATTTGGTTCTAGGACATTTGATTTGAGCGCAATCCTCAAACTTAGGTCAAAAAAGCCATTTAAGCCTTTTCACAGTGAGATCTATGCGATATGGCCGAGAAATGTAATTTTGATGTTAACTCCCAAACCGCTGCGCAGAAGTCAACCAAACTTCACCCAATAGTGTATTGTATCACAATCTAGTAGTTACATTTAAAAATTTTGTTCTAGGACATTTTGTTTGAACGCAATCATCAAACTTAATTAAAAAAGTCATTTAAGCCTTTTCACAGTGAGATCTATGCGATATGGCCGAGAAATGTAATTTTGATGTTAACTCCCAAACCGCTGCGCAGAAGTCAACCAAACTTCACCCATTAGTGTATTGTATCACAATCTAGTAGTTACATGTGGAAATTTGGTTATAGGACATTTGATTTGAGCGCAATTCTCAAACTTAGGTCAAAAAAGCCATTTAAGCCTTTTCACAGTGAGATCTATGCGATATGGCCGAGAAATGTAATATTGATGTTAACTCCCAAACCGCTGCGCAGAAGTCAACCAAACTTCACCCAATAGTGTATTGTATCACAATCTAGTAGTTACATTTGAAAATTTTGTTCTAGGAAATTTTGTTTGAGCGCAATCATCAAACTTAATTAAAAAAGTCATTTAAGCCTTTTCACAGTGAGATCTATGCGATATGGCCGAGAAATGTAATTTTGATGTTAACTCCCAAACCGCTGCGCAGAAGTCAACCAAACTTCACCCATTAGTGTATTTTATCACAATCTAGTAGTTACATGTGGAAATTTGGTTCTAGGACATTTGATTTGAGCGCAATCCTCAAACTTAGGTCAAAAAAGCCATTTAAGCCTTTTCACAGTGAGATCTATGCGATATGGCCGAGAAATGTAATTTTGATGTTCACTCCCAAACCGCTGCGCAGAAGTCAACCAAACTTCACCCAATAGTGTATTGTATCACAATCTAGTAGTTACATTTGAAAATTTTGTTCTAGGAAATTTTGTTTGAGCGCAATCATCAAACTTAATTAAAAAAGTCATTTAAGCCTTTTCACAGTGAGATCTATGCGATATGGCCGAGAAATGTAATTTTGATGTTAACTCCCAAACCGCTGCGCAGAAGTCAACCAAACTTCACCCATTAGTGTATTTTATCACAATCTAGTAGTTACATGTGGAAATTTGGTTCTAGGACATTTGATTTGAGCGCAATCCTCAAACTTAGGTCAAAAAAGCCATTTAAGCCTTTTCACAGTGAGATCTATGCGATATGGCCGAGAAATGTAATTTTGATGTTAACTCCCAAACCGCTGCGCAGAAGTCAACCAAACTTCACCCAATAGTGTATTGTATCACATTCTAGTAGTTACATTTGAAAATTTCGTTCTAGGACATTTGGTTTGAGCGCAATCCTCAAACTTAGGTCAAAAAAGCCATTTAAGCCTTTTCACAGTGAGATCTATGCGATATGGCCGAGAAATGTAATTTTGATGATAACTCCCAAACCGCTGCGCAGAAGTCAACCAAACTTCACCCAATAGTGTATTGAATCACAATCTAGTAGTTACATTTGAAAATTTTGTTCTAGGACATTTTGTTTGAACGCAATCATCAAACTTAATTAAAAAAGTCATTTAAGCCTTTTCACAGTGAGATCTATGCGATATGGCCGAGAAATGTAATTTTGATGTTAACTCCCAAACCGCTGCGCAGAAGTCAACCAAACTTCACCCAATAGTGTATTGTATCACAATCTAGTAGTTACATTTGAAAATTTTGTTCTAGGACATTTTGTTTGAGCGCAATCCTCAAACTTAGGTCAAAAAAGCCATTAAAGCCTTTTCACAGTGAGATCTATGCGATATGGCCGAGAAATGTAATTTTGATGTTAACTCCCAAACCGCTGCGCAGAAGTCAACCAAACTTCACCCAATAGTGTATTCTATCACAATCTAGTAGTTACATTTGAAAATTTTGTTCTAGGACATTTTGTTTGAACGCAATCATCAAACTTAATTAAAAAAGTCATTTAAGCCTTTTCACAGTGAGATCTATGCGATATGGCCGAGAAATGTAATTTTGATGTTAACTCCCAAACCGCTGCGCAGAAGTCAACCAAACTTCACCCAATAGTGTATTGTATCACAATCTAGTAGTTACATTTGAAAATTTTGTTCTAGGAAATTTTGTTTGAGCGCAATCATCAAACTTAATTAAAAAAGTCATTTAAGCCTTTTCACAGTGAGATCTATGCGATATGGCCGAGAAATGTAATTTTGATGTTAACTCCCAAACCGCTGCGCAGAAGTCAACCAAACTTCACCCATTAGTGTATTTTATCACAATCTAGTAGTTACATGTGGAAATTTGGTTATAGGACATTTGATTTGAGCGCAATCCTCAAACTTAGGTCAAAAAAGCCATTTAAGCCTTTTCACAGTGAGATCTATGCGATATGGCCGAGAAATGTAATTTTGATGTTAACTCCCAAACCGCTGCGCAGAAGTCAACCAAACTTCACCCAATAGTGTATTGTATCACAATCTAGTAGTTACATTTAAAAATTTTGTTCTAGGACATTTTGTTTGAACGCAATCATCAAACTTAATTAAAAAAGTCATTTAAGCCTTTTCACAGTGAGATCTATGCGATATGGCCGAGAAATGTAATTTTGATGTTAACTCCCAAACCGCTGCGCAGAAGTCAACCAAACTTCACCCATTAGTGTATTGTATCACAATCTAGTAGTTACATGTGGAAATTTGGTTATAGGACATTTGATTTGAGCGCAATTCTCAAACTTAGGTCAAAAAAGCCATTTAAGCCTTTTCACAGTGAGATCTATGCGATATGGCCGAGAAATGTAATATTGATGTTAACTCCCAAACCGCTACGCAGAAGTCAACCAAACTTCACCCAATAGTGTATTGTATCACAATCTAGTAGTTACATTTGAAAATTTTGTTCTAGGAAATTTTGTTTGAGCGCAATCATCAAACTTAATTAAAAAAGTCATTTAAGCCTTTTCACAGTGAGATCTATGCGATATGGCCGAGAAATGTAATTTTGATGTTAACTCCCAAACCGCTGCGCAGAAGTAAACCAAACTTCACCCATTAGTGTATTTTATCACAATCTAGTAGTTACATGTGGAAATTTGGTTCTAGGACATTTGATTTGAGCGAAATCCTCAAACTTAGGTCAAAAAAGCCATTTAAGCCTTTTCACAGTGAGATCTATGCGATATGGCCGAGAAATGTAATTTTGATGTTCACTCCCAAACCGCTGCGCAGAAGTCAACCAAACTTCACCCAATAGTGTATTGTATCACAATCTAGTAGTTACATTTGAAAATTTTGTTCTAGGAAATTTTGTTTGAGCGCAATCATCAAACTTAATTAAAAAAGTCATTTAAGCCTTTTCACAGTGAGATCTATGCGATATGGCCGAGAAATGTAATTTTGATGTTAACTCCAAAACCGCTGCGCAGAAGTCAACCAAACTTCACCCATTAGTGTATTTTATCACAATCTAGTAGTTACATGTGGAAATTTGGTTCTAGGACATTTGATTTGAGCGCAATCCTCAAACTTAGGTCAAAAAAGCCATTTAAGCCTTTTCACAGTGAGATCTATGCGATATGGCCGAGAAATGTAATTTTGATGTTAACTCCCAAACCGCTGCGCAGAAGTCAACCAAACTTCACACAATAGTGTATTGTATCACAATCTAGTAGTTACATTTGAAAATTTTGTTCTAGGACATTTTGTTTGAACGCAATCATCAAACTTAATTAAAAAAGTCATTTAAGCCTTTTCACAGTGAGATCTATGCGATATGGCCGAGAAATGTAATTTTGATGTTAACTCCCAAACCGCTGCGCAGAAGTCAACCAAACTTCACCCAATAGTGTATTGTATCACAATCTAGTAGTTACATTTGAAAATTTTGTTCTAGGACATTTTGTTTGAGCGCAATCCTCAAACTTAGGTCAAAAAAGCCATTTAAGCCTTTTCACAGTGAGATCTATGCGATATGGCCGAGAAATGTAATTTTGATGTTAACTCCCAAACCGCTGCGCAGAAGTAAACCAACCTTCACCCATTAGTGTATTGTATCACAATCTAGTAGTTACATGTGGAAATTTGGTTCTTGGACATTTGATTTGAGCGCAATCCTCAAACTTAGGTCAAAAAAGCCATTTAAGCCTTTTCACAGTGAGATCTATGCGATATGGCCGAGAAATGTAATTTTGATGTTAACTCCCAAACCGCTGCGCAGAAGTCAACTAAACTTCACCCAATAGTGTATTGTATCACATTCTAGTAGTTACATTTGAAAATTTCGTTCTAGGACATTTGGTTTGAGCGCAATCATTAAACTTAATTAAAAAAGTCATTTAAGCCTTTTCACAGTGAGATCTATGCGATATGGCCGAGAAATGTAATTTTGATGTTAACTACCAAACCGCTGCGCAGAAGTCAACCAAACTTCACCCAATAGTGTATTGTATCACAATCTAGTAGTTACATTTGAAAATTTTGTTCTAGGACATTTTGTTTGAACGCAATCATCAAACTTAATTAAAAAAGTCATTTAAGCCTTTTCACAGTGAGATCTATGCGATATGGCCGAGAAATGTAATTTTGATGTTAACTCCCAAACCGCTGCGCAGAAGTCAACCAAACTTCACCCAATAGTGTATTGTATCACAATCTAGTAGTTACATTTGAAAATTTTGTTTTAGGAAATTTTGTTTGAGCGCAATCATCAAACTTAATTAAAAAAGTCATTTAAGCCTTTTCACAGTGAGATATATGCGATATGGCCGAGAAATGTAATTTTGATGTTCACTCCCAAACCGCTGCGCAGAAGACAACCAAACTTCACCCATTAGTGTATTTTATCACAATCTAGTAGTTACATGTGGAAATTTGGTTCTAGGACATTTGATTTGAGCGCAATCCTCAAACTTAGGTCAAAAAAGCCATTTAAGCCTTTTCACAGTGAGATCTATGCGATATGGCCGAGAAATGTAATTTTGATGTTAACTCCCAAACCGCTGCGCAGAAGTCAACCAAACTTCACCCAATAGTGTATTGTATCACAATCTAGTAGTTACATTTGAAAATTTTGTTCTAGGACATTTTGTTTGAACGCAATCATCAAACTTAATTAAAAAAGTCATTTAAGCCTTTTCACAGTGAGATCTATGCGATATGGCCGAGAAATGTAATTTTGATGTTAACTACCAAACCGCTGCGCAGAAGTCAACCAAACTTCACCCAATAGTGTATTGTATCACAATCTAGTAGTTACATTTGAAAATTTTGTTCTAGGACATTTTGTTTGAACGCAATCATCAAACTTAATTAAAAAAGTCATTTAAGCCTTTTCACAGTGAGATCTATGCGATATGGCCGAGAAATGTAATTTTGATGTTAACTCCCAAACCGCTGCGCAGAAGTCAACCAAACTTCACCCAATAGTGTATTGTATCACAATCTAGTAGTTACATTTGAAAATTTTGTTTTAGGAAATTTTGTTTGAGCGCAATCATCAAACTTAATTAAAAAAGTCATTTAAGCCTTTTCACAGTGAGATATATGCGATATGGCCGAGAAATGTAATTTTGATGTTCACTCCCAAACCGCTGCGCAGAAGACAACCAAACTTCACCCATTAGTGTATTGTATCACAATCTAGTAGTTACATGTGGAAATTTGGTTATAGGACATTTGATTTGAGCGCAATCCTCAAACTTAGGTCAAAAAAGCCATTTAAGCCTTTTCACAGTGAGATCTATGCGATATGGCCGAGAAATGTAATTTTGATGTTAACTCCCAAACCGCTGCGCAGAAGTCAACCAAACTTCACCCATTAGTGTATTGTATCACAATCTAGTAGTTACATTTGAAAATTTCGTTCTAGGACATTTGGTTTGAACGCAATCTTTAAACTTAGGTCAAAAAAGCCATTTAAGCCTTTTCACAGTGAGATCTATGCGATATGGCCGAGAAATGTAATTTTGATGTTAACTCCCAAACCGCTGCGCAGAAGTCAACCAAACTTCACCCAATAGTGTATTGTATCACAATCTAGTAGTTACATTTGAAAATTTTGTTCTAGGACATTTTGTTTGAACGCAATCATCAAACTTAATTAAAAAAGTCATTTAAGCCTTTTCACAGTGAGATCTATGCGATATGGCCGAGAAATGTAATTTTGATGTTAACTCCCAAACCGCTGCGCAGAAGTCAACCAAACTTCACCCAATAGTGTATTGTATCACAATCTAGTAGTTACATTTGAAAATTTTGTTCTAGGAAATTTTGTTTGAGCGCAATCATCAAACTTAATTAAAAAAGTCATTTAAGCCTTTTCACAGTGAGATCTATGCGATATGGCCGAGAAATGTAATTTTGATGTTAACTCCCAAACCGCTGCGCAGAAGTCAACCAAACTTCACCCATTAGTGTATTTTATCACAATCTAGTAGTTACATGTGGAAATTTGGTTCTAGGACATTTGATTTGAGCGCAATCCTCAAACTTAGGTCAAAAAAGCCATTTAAGCCTTTTCACAGTGAGATCTATGCGATATGGCCGAGAAATGTAATTTTGATGTTAACTCCCAAACCGCTGCGCAGAAGTCAACCAAACTTCACCCAATAGTGTATTGTATCACAATCTAGTAGTTACATTTGAAAATTTTGTTCTAGGACATTTTGTTTGAACGCAATCATCAAACTTAATTAAAAAAGTCATTTAAGCCTTTTCACAGTGAGATCTATGCGATATGGCCGAGAAATGTAATTTTGATGTTAACTCCCAAACCGCTGCGCAGAAGTCAACCAAACTTCACCCATTAGTGTATTGTATCACAATCTAGTAGTTACATGTGGAAATTTGGTTATAGGACATTTGATTTGAGCGCAATCCTCAAACTTAGGTCAAAAAAGCCATTTAAGCCTTTTCACAGTGAGATCTATGCGATATGGCCGAGAAATGTAATTTTGATGTTAACTCCCAAACCGCTGCGCAGAAGTCAACCAAACTTCACCCAATAGTGTATTGTATCACAATCTAGTAGTTACATTTGAAAATTTTGTTCTAGGAAATTTTGTTTGAGCGCAATCATCAAACTTAATTAAAAAAGTCATTTAAGCCTTTTCACAGTGAGATCTATGCGATATGGCCGAGAAATGTAATTTTGATGTTAACTCCCAAACCGCTGCGCAGAAGTCAACCAAACTTCACCCATTAGTGTATTTTATCACAATCTAGTAGTTACATGTGGAAATTTGGTTCTAGGACATTTGATTTGAGCGCAATCCTCAAACTTAGGTCAAAAAAGCCATTTAAGCCTTTTCACAGTGAGATCTATGCGATATGGCCGAGAAATGTAATTTTGATGTTCACTCCCAAACCGCTGCGCAGAAGTCAACCAAACTTCACCCATTAGTGTATTGTATCACAATCTAGTAGTTACATGTGGAAATTTGGTTATAGGACATTTGATTTGAGCGCAATCCTCAAACTTAGGTCAAAAAAGCCATTTAAGTCTTTTCACAGTGAGATCTATGCGATATGGCCGAGAAATGTAATTTTGATGTTAACTCCCAAACCGCTGCGCAGAAGTCAACCAAACTTCACCCAATAGTGTATTGTATCACAATCTAGTAGTTACATTGGAAAATTTTGTTCTAGGACATTTTGTTTGAACGCAATCATCAAACTTAATTAAAAAAGTCATTTAAGCCTTTTCACAGTGAGATCTATGCGATATGGCCGAGAAATGTAATTTTGATGTTAACTCCCAAACCGCTGCGCAGAAGTCAACCAAACTTCACCCAATAGTGTATTGTATCACAATCTAGTAGTTACATTTGAAAATTTTGTTCTAGGAAATTTTGTTTGAGCGCAATCATCAAACTTAATTAAAAAAGTCATTTAAGCCTTTTCACAGTGAGATCTATGCGATATGGCCGAGAAATGTAATTTTGATGTTAACTCCCAAACCGCTGCGCAGAAGTCAACCAAACTTCACCCATTAGTGTATTTTATCACAATCTAGTAGTTACATGTGGAAATTTGGTTCTAGGACATTTGATTTGAGCGCAATCCTCAAACTTAGGTCAAAAAAGCCATTTAAGCCTTTTCACAGTGAGATCTATGCGATATGGCCGAGAAATGTAATTTTGATGTTAACTCCCAAACCGCTGCGCAGAAGTCAACCAAACTTCACCCAATAGTGTATTGTATCACAATCTAGTAGTTACATTTAAAAATTTTGTTCTAGGACATTTTGTTTGAACGCAATCATCAAACTTAATTAAAAAAGTCATTTAAGCCTTTTCACAGTGAGATCTATGCGATATGGCCGAGAAATGTAATTTTGATGTTAACTCCCAAACCGCTGCGCAGAAGTCAACCAAACTTCACCCATTAGTGTATTGTATCACAATCTAGTAGGTACATGTGGAAATTTGGTTATAGGACATTTGATTTGAGCGCAATCCTCAAACTTAGGTCAAAAAAGCCATTTAAGCCTTTTCACAGTGAGATCTATGCGATATGGCCGAGAAATGTAATTTTGATGTTAACTCCCAAACCGCTGCGCAGAAGTCAACCAAACTTCACCCATTAGTGTATTTTATCACAATCTAGTAGTTACATGTGGAAATTTGGTTCTAGGACATTTGATTTGAGCGCAATCCTCAAACTTAGGTCAAAAAAGCCATTTAAGCCTTTTCACAGTGAGATCTATGCGATATGGCCGAGAAATGTAATTTTGATGTTAACTCCCAAACCGCTGCGCAGAAGTCAACCAAACTTCACCCAATAGTGTATTGTATCACATTCTAGTAGTTACATTTGAAAATTTCGTTCTAGGACATTTGGTTTGAGCGCAATCCTCAAACTTAGGTCAAAAAAGCCATTTAAGCCTTTTCACAGTGAGATCTAAGCGATATGGCCGAGAAATGTAATTTTGATGTTAACTCCCAAACCGCTGCGCAGAAGTCAACCAAACTTCACCCAATAGTGTATTGTATCACAATCTAGTAGTTATATTTGAAAATTTTGTTCTAGGACATTTTGTTTGAACGCAATCATCAAACTTAATTAAAAAAGTCATTTAAGCCTTTTCACAGTGAGATCTATGCGATATGGCCGAGAAATGTAATTTTGATGTTAACTCCCAAACCGCTGCGCAGAAGTCAACCAAACTTCACCCAATAGTGTATTGTATCACAATCTAGTAGTTACCTTTGAAAATTTTGTTCTAGGACATTTTGTTTGAACGCAATCCTCAAACTTAGGTCAAAAAAGCCATTTAAGCCTTTTCACAGTGAGATCTATGCGATATGGCCGAGAAATGTAATTTTGATGTTAACTCCCAAACCGCTGCGCAGAAGTAAACCAAACTTCACCCATTAGTGTATTGTATCACAATCTAGTAGTTACATGTGGAAATTTGGTTCTAGGACATTTGATTTGAGCGCAATCCTCAAACTTAGGTCAAAAAAGCCATTTAAGCCTTTTCACAGTGAGATCTATGCGATATGGCCGAGAAATGTAATTTTGATGTTAACTCCCAAACCGCTGCGCAGAAGTCAACCAAACTTCACCCAATA
Source organism: Corythoichthys intestinalis (assembly GCF_030265065.1). Lineage (NCBI taxonomy): Eukaryota > Metazoa > Chordata > Actinopteri > Syngnathiformes > Syngnathidae > Corythoichthys > Corythoichthys intestinalis. The sequence continues at coordinate 62,458,694 of NC_080399.1, read as the reverse complement.
GTGTATTGTATCACAATCTAGTAGTTACATTTGAAAATTTTGTTCTAGGACATTTTGTTTGAATGCAATCATCAAACTTAATTAAAAAAGTCATTTAAGCCTTTTCACAGTGAGATCTATGCGATATGGCCGAGAAATGTAATTTTGATGTTAACTCCCAAACCGCTGCGCAGAAGTCAACCAAACTTCACCCATTAGTGTATTTTATCACAATCTAGTAGTTACATGTGGAAATTTGGTTCTAGGACATTTGATTTGAGCGCAATCCTCAAACTTAGGTCAAAAAAGCCATTTAAGCCTTTTCACAGTGAGATCTATGCGATATGGCCGAGAAATGTAATTTTGATGTTAACTCCCAAACCGCTGCGCAGAAGTCAACCAAACTTCACCCAATAGTGTATTGTATCACAATCTAGTAGTTACATTTGAAAATTTTGTTCTAGGACATTTTGTTTGAACGCAATCATCAAACTTAATTAAAAAAGTCATTTAAGCCTTTTCACAGTGAGATCTATGCGATATGGCCGAGAAATGTAATTTTGATGTTAACTCCCAAACCGCTGCGCAGAAGTCAACCAAACTTCACCCAATAGTGTATTGTATCACAATCTAGTAGTTACATTTGAAAATTTTGTTCTAGGAAATTTTGTTTGAGCGCAATCATCAAACTTAATTAAAAAAGTCATTTAAGCCTTTTCACAGTGAGATCTATGCGATATGGCCGAGAAATGTAATTTTGATGTTAACTCCCAAACCGCTGCGCAGAAGTCAACCAAACTTCACCCATTAGTGTATTTTATCACAATCTAGTAGTTACATGTGGAAATTTGGTTCTAGGACATTTGATTTGAGCGCAATCCTCAAACTTAGGTCAAAAAAGCCATTTAAGCCTTTTCACAGTGAGATCTATGCGATATGGCCGAGAAATGTAATTTTGATGTTAACTCCCAAACCGCTGCGCAGAAGTCAACCAAACTTCACCCAATAGTGTATTGTATCACAATCTAGTAGTTACATTTAAAAATTTTGTTCTAGGACATTTTGTTTGAACGCAATCATCAAACTTAATTAAAAAAGTCATTTAAGCCTTTTCACAGTGAGATCTATGCGATATGGCCGAGAAATGTAATTTTGATGTTAACTCCCAAACCGCTGCGCAGAAGTCAACCAAACTTCACCCATTAGTGTATTGTATCACAATCTAGTAGTTACATGTGGAAATTTGGTTCTAGGACATTTGATTTGAGCGCAATCCTCAAACTTAGGTCAAAAAAGCCATTTAAGCCTTTTCACAGTGAGATCTATGCGATATGGCCGAGAAATGTAATTTTGATGTTAACTCCCAAACCGCTGCGCAGAAGTCAACCAAACTTCACCCAATAGTGTATTGTATCACAATCTAGTAGTTACATTTGAAAATTTTGTTCTAGGACATTTTGTTTGAACGCAATCATCAAACTTAATTAAAAAAGTCATTTAAGCCTTTTCACAGTGAGATCTATGCGATATGGCCGAGAAATGTAATTTTGATGTTAACTCCCAAACCGCTGCGCAGAAGTCAACCAAACTTCACCCAATAGTGTATTGTATCACAATCTAGTAGTTACATTTGAAAATTTTGTTCTAGGAAATTTTGTTTGAGCGCAATCATCAAACTTAATTAAAAAAGTCATTTAAGCCTTTTCACAGTGAGATCTATGCGATATGGCCGAGAAATGTAATTTTGATGTTAACTCCCAAACCGCTGCGCAGAAGTCAACCAAACTTCACCCATTAGTGTATTTTATCACAATCTAGTAGATACATGTGGAAATTTGGTTCTAGGACATTTGATTTGAGCGCAATCCTCAAACTTAGGTCAAAAAAGCCATTTAAGCCTTTTCACAGTGAGATCTATGCGATATGGCCGAGAAATGTAATTTTGATGTTAACTCCCAAACCGCTGCGCAGAAGTCAACCAAACTTCACCCAATAGTGTATTGTATCACAATCTAGTAGTTACATTTAAAAATTTTGTTCTAGGACATTTTGTTTGAACGCAATCATCAAACTTAATTAAAAAAGTCATTTAAGCCTTTTCACAGTGAGATCTATGCGATATGGCCGAGAAATGTAATTTTGATGTTAACTCCCAAACCGCTGCGCAGAAGTCAACCAAACTTCACCCATTAGTGTATTGTATCACAATCTAGTAGTTACATGTGGAAATTTGGTTATAGGACATTTGATTTGAGCGCAATCCTCAAACTTAGGTCAAAAAAGCCATTTAAGCCTTTTCACAGTGAGATCTATGCGATATGGCCGAGAAATGTAATTTTGATGTTAACTCCCAAACCGCTGCGCAGAAGTCAACCAAACTTCACCCATTAGTGTATTTTATCACAATCTAGTAGTTACATGTGGAAATTTGGTTCTAGGACATTTGATTTGAGCGCAATCCTCAAACTTAGGTCAAAAAAGCCATTTAAGCCTTTTCACAGTGAGATCTATGCGATATGGCCGAGAAATGTAATTTTGATGTTAACTCCCAAACCGCTGCGCAGAAGTCAACCAAACTTCACCCAATAGTGTATTGTATCACATTCTAGTAGTTACATTTGAAAATTTCGTTCTAGGACATTTGGTTTGAGCGCAATCCTCAAACTTAGGTCAAAAAAGCCATTTAAGCCTTTTCACAGTGAGATCTAAGCGATATGGCCGAGAAATGTAATTTTGATTTTAACTCCCAAACCGCTGCGCAGAAGTCAACCAAACTTCACCCAATAGTGTATTGTATCACAATCTAGTAGTTATATTTGAAAATTTTGTTCTAGGACATTTTGTTTGAACGCAATCATCAAACTTAATTAAAAAAGTCATTTAAGCCTTTTCACAGTGAGATCTATGCGATATGGCCGAGAAATGTAATTTTGATGTTAACTCCCAAACCGCTGCGCAGAAGTCAACCAAACTTCACCCAATAGTGTATTGTATCACAATCTAGTAGTTACCTTTGAAAATTTTGTTCTAGGACATTTTGTTTGAACGCAATCCTCAAACTTAGGTCAAAAAAGCCATTTAAGCCTTTTCACAGTGAGATCTATGCGATATGGCCGAGAAATGTAATTTTGATGTTAACTCCCAAACCGCTGCGCAGAAGTAAACCAAACTTCACCCATTAGTGTATTGTATCACAATCTAGTAGTTACATGTGGAAATTTGGTTCTAGGACATTTGATTTGAGCGCAATCCTCAAACTTAGGTCAAAAAAGCCATTTAAGCCTTTTCACAGTGAGATCTATGCGATATGGCCGAGAAATGTAATTTTGATGTTAACTCCCAAACCGCTGCGCAGAAGTCAACCAAACTTCACCCAATAGTGTATTGTATCACAATCTAGTAGTTACATTTGAAAATTTTGTTCTAGGACATTTTGTTTGAATGCAATCATCAAACTTAATTAAAAAAGTCATTTAAGCCTTTTCACAGTGAGATCTATGCGATATGGCCGAGAAATGTAATTTTGATGTTAACTCCCAAACCGCTGCGCAGAAGTCAACCAAACTTCACCCATTAGTGTATTTTATCACAATCTAGTAGTTACATGTGGAAATTTGGTTCTAGGACATTTGATTTGAGCGCAATCCTCAAACGTAGGTCAAAAAAGCCATTTAAGCCTTTTCACAGTGAGATCTATGCGATATGGCCGAGAAATGTAATTTTGATGTTAACTCCCAAACCGCTGCGCAGAAGTCAACCAAACTTCACCCAATAGTGTATTGTATCACAATCTAGTAGTTACATTTGAAAATTTTGTTCTAGGACATTTTGTTTGAACGCAATCATCAAACTTAATTAAAAAAGTCATTTAAGCCTTTTCACAGTGAGATCTATGCGATATGGCCGAGAAATGTAATTTTGATGTTAACTCCCAAACCGCTGCGCAGAAGTCAACCAAACTTCACCCATTAGTGTATTTTATCACAATCTAGTAGTTACATGTGGAAATTTGGTTCTAGGACATTTGATTTGAGCGCAATCCTCAAACTTAGGTCAAAAAAGCCATTTAAGCCTTTTCACAGTGAGATCTATGCGATATGGCCGAGAAATGTAATTTTGATGTTAACTCCCAAACCGCTGCGCAGAAGTCAACCAAACTTCACCCAATAGTGTATTGTATCACATTCTAGTAGTTACATTTGAAAATTTCGTTCTAGGACATTTGGTTTGAGCGCAATCCTCAAACTTAGGTCAAAAAAGCCATTTAAGCCTTTTCACAGTGAGATCTATGCGATATGGCCGAGAAATGTAATTTTGATGATAACTCCCAAACCGCTGCGCAGAAGTCAACCAAACTTCACCCAATAGTGTATTGAATCACAATCTAGTAGTTACATTTGAAAATTTTGTTCTAGGACATTTTGTTTGAACGCAATCATCAAACTTAATTAAAAAAGTCATTTAAGCCTTTTCACAGTGAGATCTATGCGATATGGCCGAGAAATGTAATTTTGATGTTAACTCCCAAACCGCTGCGCAGAAGTCAACCAAACTTCACCCAATAGTGTATTGTATCACAATCTAGTAGTTACATTTGAAAATTTTGTTCTAGGACATTTTGTTTGAGCGCAATCCTCAAACTTAGGTCAAAAAAGCCATTAAAGCCTTTTCACAGTGAGATCTATGCGATATGGCCGAGAAATGTAATTTTGATGTTAACTCCCAAACCGCTGCGCAGAAGTCAACCAAACTTCACCCAATAGTGTATTCTATCACAATCTAGTAGTTACATTTGAAAATTTTGTTCTAGGACATTTTGTTTGAACGCAATCATCAAACTTAATTAAAAAAGTCATTTAAGCCTTTTCACAGTGAGATCTATGCGATATGGCCGAGAAATGTAATTTTGATGTTAACTCCCAAACCGCTGCGCAGAAGTCAACCAAACTTCACCCATTAGTGTATTTTATCACAATCTAGTAGTTACATGTGGAAATTTGGTTCTAGGACATTTGATTTGAGCGCAATCCTCAAACTTAGGTCAAAAAAGCCATTTAAGCCTTTTCACAGTGAGATCTATGCGATATGGCCGAGAAATGTAATTTTGATGTTAACTCCCAAACCGCTGCGCAGAAGTCAACCAAACTTCACCCAATAGTGTATTGTATCACAATCTAGTAGTTACATTTAAAAATTTTGTTCTAGGACATTTTGTTTGAACGCAATCATCAAACTTAATTAAAAAAGTCATTTAAGCCTTTTCACAGTGAGATCTATGCGATATGGCCGAGAAATGTAATTTTGATGTTAACTCCCAAACCGCTGCGCAGAAGTCAACCAAACTTCACCCATTAGTGTATTGTATCACAATCTAGTAGTTACATGTGGAAATTTGGTTATAGGACATTTGATTTGAGCGCAATTCTCAAACTTAGGTCAAAAAAGCCATTTAAGCCTTTTCACAGTGAGATCTATGCGATATGGCCGAGAAATGTAATATTGATGTTAACTCCCAAACCGCTACGCAGAAGTCAACCAAACTTCACCCAATAGTGTATTGTATCACAATCTAGTAGTTACATTTGAAAATTTTGTTCTAGGAAATTTTGTTTGAGCGCAATCATCAAACTTAATTAAAAAAGTCATTTAAGCCTTTTCACAGTGAGATCTATGCGATATGGCCGAGAAATGTAATTTTGATGTTAACTCCCAAACCGCTGCGCAGAAGTAAACCAAACTTCACCCATTAGTGTATTTTATCACAATCTAGTAGTTACATGTGGAAATTTGGTTCTAGGACATTTGATTTGAGCGAAATCCTCAAACTTAGGTCAAAAAAGCCATTTAAGCCTTTTCACAGTGAGATCTATGCGATATGGCCGAGAAATGTAATTTTGATGTTCACTCCCAAACCGCTGCGCAGAAGTCAACCAAACTTCACCCAATAGTGTATTGTATCACAATCTAGTAGTTACATTTGAAAATTTTGTTCTAGGAAATTTTGTTTGAGCGCAATCATCAAACTTAATTAAAAAAGTCATTTAAGCCTTTTCACAGTGAGATCTATGCGATATGGCCGAGAAATGTAATTTTGATGTTAACTCCAAAACCGCTGCGCAGAAGTCAACCAAACTTCACCCATTAGTGTATTTTATCACAATCTAGTAGTTACATGTGGAAATTTGGTTCTAGGACATTTGATTTGAGCGCAATCCTCAAACTTAGGTCAAAAAAGCCATTTAAGCCTTTTCACAGTGAGATCTATGCGATATGGCCGAGAAATGTAATTTTGATGTTAACTCCCAAACCGCTGCGCAGAAGTCAACCAAACTTCACACAATAGTGTATTGTATCACAATCTAGTAGTTACATTTGAAAATTTTGTTCTAGGACATTTTGTTTGAACGCAATCATCAAACTTAATTAAAAAAGTCATTTAAGCCTTTTCACAGTGAGATCTATGCGATATGGCCGAGAAATGTAATTTTGATGTTAACTCCCAAACCGCTGCGCAGAAGTCAACCAAACTTCACCCAATAGTGTATTGTATCACAATCTAGTAGTTACATTTGAAAATTTTGTTCTAGGACATTTTGTTTGAGCGCAATCCTCAAACTTAGGTCAAAAAAGCCATTTAAGCCTTTTCACAGTGAGATCTATGCGATATGGCCGAGAAATGTAATTTTGATGTTAACTCCCAAACCGCTGCGCAGAAGTCAACCAAACTTCACCCATTAGTGTATTGTATCACAATCTAGTAGTTACATGTGGAAATTTGGTTATAGGACATTTGATTTGAGCGCAATCCTCAAACTTAGGTCAAAAAAGCCATTTAAGCCTTTTCACAGTGAGATCTATGCGATATGGCCGAGAAAATGTAATTTTGATGTTAACTCCCAAACCGCTGCGCAGAAGTCAACCAAACTTCACCCAATAGTGTATTGTATCACATTCTAGTAGTTACATTTTAAAATTTCGTTCAAGGACATTTGGTTTGAGCGCAATTATTAAACTTAGGTCAAAAAAGCCATTTAAGCCTTTTCACAGTGAGATCTATGCGATATGGCCGAGAAATGTAATTTTGATGTTAACTCCCAAACCGCTGCGCAGAAGTAAACCAAACTTCACCCATTAGTGTATTGTATCACAATCTAGTAGTTACATGTGGAAATTTGGTTCTAGGACATTTGATTTGAGCGCAATCCTCAAACTTAGGTCAAAAAAGCCATTTAAGCCTTTTCACAGTGAGATCTATGCGATATGGCCGAGAAATGTAATTTTGATGTTAACTCCCAAACCGCTGCGCAGAAGTCAACCAAACTTCACCCAATAGTGTATTGTATCACATTCTAGTAGTTACATTTGAAAATTTCGTTCTAGGACATTTGGTTTGAGCGCAATTATTAAACTTAGGTCAAAAAAGCCATTTAAGCCTTTTCACAGTGAGATCTATGCGATATGGCCGAGAAATGTAATTTTGATGTTAACTCCCAAACCGCTGCGCAGAAGTAAACCAACCTTCACCCATTAGTGTATTGTATCACAATCTAGTAGTTACATGTGGAAATTTGGTTCTAGGACATTTGATTTTAGCGCAATCCTCAAACTTAGGTCAAAAAAGCCATTTAAGCCTTTTCACAGTGAGATCTATGCGATATGGCCGAGAAATGTAATTTTGATGTTAACTCCCAAACCGCTGCGCAGAAGTCAACCAAACTTCACCCAATAGTGTATTGTATCACAATCTAGTAGTTACATTTGAAAATTTTGTTCTAGGACATTTTGTTTGAGCGCAATCATCAAACTTAATTAAAAAAGTCATTTAAGCCTTTTTCACAGTGAGATCTATGCGATATGGCCGAGAAATGTAATTTTGATAACTCCCAAACCGCTGCGCAGAAGTCAACCAAACTTCACCCATTAGTGTATTTTATCACAATCTAGTAGTTACATGTGGAAATTTGGTTCTTGGACATTTGATTTGAGCGCAATCCTCAAACTTAGGTCAAAAAAGCCATTTAAGCCTTTTCACAGTGAGATCTATGCGATATGGCCGAGAAATGTAATTTTGATGTTAACTCCCAAACCGCTGCGCAGAAGTCAACTAAACTTCACCCAATAGTGTATTGTATCACATTCTAGTAGTTACATTTGAAAATTTCGTTCTAGGACATTTGGTTTGAGCGCAATCATTAAACTTAATTAAAAAAGTCATTTAAGCCTTTTCACAGTGAGATCTATGCGATATGGCCGAGAAATGTAATTTTGATGTTAACTACCAAACCGCTGCGCAGAAGTCAACCAAACTTCACCCAATAGTGTATTGTATCACAATCTAGTAGTTACATTTGAAAATTTTGTTCTAGGACATTTTGTTTGAACGCAATCATCAAACTTAATTAAAAAAGTCATTTAAGCCTTTTCACAGTGAGATCTATGCGATATGGCCGAGAAATGTAATTTTGATGTTAACTCCCAAACCGCTGCGCAGAAGTCAACCAAACTTCACCCAATAGTGTATTGTATCACAATCTAGTAGTTACATTTGAAAATTTTGTTTTAGGAAATTTTGTTTGAGCGCAATCATCAAACTTAATTAAAAAAGTCATTTAAGCCTTTTCACAGTGAGATATATGCGATATGGCCGAGAAATGTAATTTTGATGTTCACTCCCAAACCGCTGCGCAGAAGACAACCAAACTTCACCCATTAGTGTATTTTATCACAATCTAGTAGTTACATGTGGAAATTTGGTTCTAGGACATTTGATTTGAGCGCAATCCTCAAACTTAGGTCAAAAAAGCCATTTAAGCCTTTTCACAGTGAGATCTATGCGATATGGCCGAGAAATGTAATTTTGATGTTAACTCCCAAACCGCTGCGCAGAAGTCAACCAAACTTCACCCAATAGTGTATTGTATCACAATCTAGTAGTTACATTTGAAAATTTTGTTCTAGGACATTTTGTTTGAACGCAATCATCAAACTTAATTAAAAAAGTCATTTAAGCCTTTTCACAGTGAGATCTATGCGATATGGCCGAGAAATGTAATTTTGATGTTAACTACCAAACCGCTGCGCAGAAGTCAACCAAACTTCACCCAATAGTGTATTGTATCACAATCTAGTAGTTACATTTGAAAATTTTGTTCTAGGACATTTTGTTTGAACGCAATCATCAAACTTAATTAAAAAAGTCATTTAAGCCTTTTCACAGTGAGATCTATGCGATATGGCCGAGAAATGTAATTTTGATGTTAACTCCCAAACCGCTGCGCAGAAGTCAACCAAACTTCACCCAATAGTGTATTGTATCACAATCTAGTAGTTACATTTGAAAATTTTGTTTTAGGAAATTTTGTTTGAGCGCAATCATCAAACTTAATTAAAAAAGTCATTTAAGCCTTTTCACAGTGAGATATATGCGATATGGCCGAGAAATGTAATTTTGATGTTCACTCCCAAACCGCTGCGCAGAAGACAACCAAACTTCACCCATTAGTGTATTGTATCACAATCTAGTAGTTACATGTGGAAATTTGGTTATAGGACATTTGATTTGAGCGCAATCCTCAAACTTAGGTCAAAAAAGCCATTTAAGCCTTTTCACAGTGAGATCTATGCGATATGGCCGAGAAATGTAATTTTGATGTTAACTCCCAAACCGCTGCGCAGAAGTCAACCAAACTTCACCCATTAGTGTATTGTATCACAATCTAGTAGTTACATTTGAAAATTTCGTTCTAGGACATTTGGTTTGAACGCAATCTTTAAACTTAGGTCAAAAAAGCCATTTAAGCCTTTTCACAGTGAGATCTATGCGATATGGCCGAGAAATGTAATTTTGATGTTAACTCCCAAACCGCTGCGCAGAAGTCAACCAAACTTCACCCAATAGTGTATTGTATCACAATCTAGTAGTTACATTTGAAAATTTTGTTCTAGGACATTTTGTTTGAACGCAATCATCAAACTTAATTAAAAAAGTCATTTAAGCCTTTTCACAGTGAGATCTATGCGATATGGCCGAGAAATGTAATTTTGATGTTAACTCCCAAACCGCTGCGCAGAAGTCAACCAAACTTCACCCAATAGTGTATTGTATCACAATCTAGTAGTTACATTTGAAAATTTTGTTCTAGGAAATTTTGTTTGAGCGCAATCATCAAACTTAATTAAAAAAGTCATTTAAGCCTTTTCACAGTGAGATCTATGCGATATGGCCGAGAAATGTAATTTTGATGTTAACTCCCAAACCGCTGCGCAGAAGTCAACCAAACTTCACCCATTAGTGTATTTTATCACAATCTAGTAGTTACATGTGGAAATTTGGTTCTAGGACATTTGATTTGAGCGCAATCCTCAAACTTAGGTCAAAAAAGCCATTTAAGCCTTTTCACAGTGAGATCTATGCGATATGGCCGAGAAATGTAATTTTAATGTTAACTCCCAAACCGCTGCGCAGAAGTCAACCAAACTTCACCCAATAGTGTATTGTATCACAATCTAGTAGTTACATTTGAAAATTTTGTTCTAGGACATTTTGTTTGAACGCAATCATCAAACTTAATTAAAAAAGTCATTTAAGCCTTTTCACAGTGAGATCTATGCGATATGGCCGAGAAATGTAATTTTGATGTTAACTCCCAAACCGCTGCGCAGAAGTCAACCAAACTTCACCCATTAGTGTATTGTATCACAATCTAGTAGTTACATGTGGAAATTTGGTTATAGGACATTTGATTTGAGCGCAATCCTCAAACTTAGGTCAAAAAAGCCATTTAAGCCTTTTCACAGTGAGATCTATGCGATATGGCCGAGAAATGTAATTTTGATGTTAACTCCCAAACCGCTGCGCAGAAGTCAACCAAACTTTACCCAATAGTGTATTGTATCACAATCTAGTAGTTACATTTGAAAATTTTGTTCTAGGAAATTTTGTTTGAGCGCAATCATCAAACTTAATTAAAAAAGTCATTTAAGCCTTTTCACAGTGAGATCTATGCGATATGGCCGAGAAATGTAATTTTGATGTTAACTCCCAAACCGCTGCGCAGAAGTCAACCAAACTTCACCCATTAGTGTATTTTATCACAATCTAGTAGTTACATGTGGAAATTTGGTTCTAGGACATTTGATTTGAGCGCAATCCTCAAACTTAGGTCAAAAAAGCCATTTAAGCCTTTTCACAGTGAGATCTATGCGATATGGCCGAGAAATGTAATTTTGATGTTAACTCCCAAACCGCTGCGCAGAAGTCAACCAAACTTCACCCATTAGTGTATTGTATCACAATCTAGTAGTTACATGTGGAAATTTGGTTATAGGACATTTGATTTGAGCGCAATCCTCAAACTTAGGTCAAAAAAGCCATTTAAGTCTTTTCACAGTGAGATCTATGCGATATGGCCGAGAAATGTAATTTTGATGTTAACTCCCAAACCGCTGCGCAGAAGTCAACCAAACTTCACCCAATAGTGTATTGTATCACAATCTAGTAGTTACATTGGAAAATTTTGTTCTAGGACATTTTGTTTGAACGCAATCATCAAACTTAATTAAAAAAGTCATTTAAGCCTTTTCACAGTGAGATCTATGCGATATGGCCGAGAAATGTAATTTTGATGTTAATTCCCAAACCGCTGCGCAGAAGTCAACCAAACTTCACCCAATAGTGTATTGTATCACAATCTAGTAGTTACATTTGAAAATTTTGTTCTAGGAAATTTTGTTTGAGCGCAATCATCAAACTTAATTAAAAAAGTCATTTAAGCCTTTTCACAGTGAGATCTATGCGATATGGCCGAGAAATGTAATTTTGATGTTAACTCCCAAACCGCTGCGCAGAAGTCAACCAAACTTCACCCATTAGTGTATTTTATCACAATCTAGTAGTTACATGTGGAAATTTGGTTCTAGGACATTTGATTTGAGCGCAATCCTCAAACTTAGGTCAAAAAAGCCATTTAAGCCTTTTCACAGTGAGATCTATGCGATATGGCCGAGAAATGTAATTTTGATGTTAACTCCCAAACCGCTGCGCAGAAGTCAACCAAACTTCACCCAATAGTGTATTGTATCACAATCTAGTAGTTACATTTAAAAATTTTGTTCTAGGACATTTTGTTTGAACGCAATCATCAAACTTAATTAAAAAAGTCATTTAAGCCTTTTCACAGTGAGATATATGCGATATGGCCGAGAAATGTAATTTTGATGTTCACTCCCAAACCGCTGCGCAGAAGACAACCAAACTTCACCCATTAGTGTATTGTATCACAATCTAGTAGTTACATGTGGAAATTTGGTTATAGGACATTTGATTTGATCGCAATCCTCAAACTTAGGTCAAAAAAGCCATTTAAGCCTTTTCACAGTGAGATCTATGCGATATGGCCGAGAAATGTAATTTTGATGTTAACTCCCAAACCGCTGCGCAGAAGTCAACCAAACTTCACCCATTAGTGTATTGTATCACAATCTAGTAGTTACATTTGAAAATTTCGTTCTAGGACATTTGGTTTGAACGCAATCTTTAAACTTAGGTCAAAAAAGCCATTTAAGCCTTTTCACAGTGAGATCTATGCGATATGGCCGAGAAATGTAATTTTGATGTTAACTCCCAAACCGCTGCGCAGAAGTCAACCAAACTTCACCCAATAGTGTATTGTATCACAATCTAGTAGTTACATTTGAAAATTTTGTTCTAGGACATTTTGTTTGAACGCAATCATCAAACTTAATTAAAAAAGTCATTTAAGCCTTTTCACAGTGAGATCTATGCGATATGGCCGAGAAATGTAATTTTGATGTTAACTCCCAAACCGCTGCGCAGAAGTCAACCAAACTTCACCCAATAGTGTATTGTATCACAATCTAGTAGTTACATTTGAAAATTTTGTTCTAGGAAATTTTGTTTGAGCGCAATCATCAAACTTAATTAAAAAAGTCATTTAAGCCTTTTCACAGTGAGATCTATGCGATATGGCCGAGAAATGTAATTTTGATGTTAACTCCCAAACCGCTGCGCAGAAGTCAACCAAACTTCACCCATTAGTGTATTTTATCACAATCTAGTAGTTACATGTGGAAATTTGGTTCTAGGACATTTGATTTGAGCGCAATCCTCAAACTTAGGTCAAAAAAGCCATTTAAGCCTTTTCACAGTGAGATCTATGCGATATGGCCGAGAAATGTAATTTTGATGTTAACTCCCAAACCGCTGCGCAGAAGTCAACCAAACTTCACCCAATAGTGTATTGTATCACAATCTAGTAGTTACATTTGAAAATTTTGTTCTAGGACATTTTGTTTGAACGCAATCATCAAACTTAATTAAAAAAGTCATTTAAGCCTTTTCACAGTGAGATCTATGCGATATGGCCGAGAAATGTAATTTTGATGTTAACTCCCAAACCGCTGCGCAGAAGTCAACCAAACTTCACCCATTAGTGTATTGTATCACAATCTAGTAGTTACATGTGGAAATTTGGTTATAGGACATTTGATTTGAGCGCAATCCTCAAACTTAGGTCAAAAAAGCCATTTAAGCCTTTTCACAGTGAGATCTATGCGATATGGCCGAGAAATGTAATTTTGATGTTAACTCCCAAACCGCTGCGCAGAAGTCAACCAAACTTCACCCAATAGTGTATTGTATCACAATCTAGTAGTTACATTTGAAAATTTTGTTCTAGGAAATTTTGTTTGAGCGCAATCATCAAACTTAATTAAAAAAGTCATTTAAGCCTTTTCACAGTGAGATCTATGCGATATGGCCGAGAAATGTAATTTTGATGTTAACTCCCAAACCGCTGCGCAGAAGTCAACCAAACTTCACCCATTAGTGTATTTTATCACAATCTAGTAGTTACATGTGGAAATTTGGTTCTAGGACATTTGATTTGAGCGCAATCCTCAAACTTAGGTCAAAAAAGCCATTTAAGCCTTTTCACAGTGAGATCTATGCGATATGGCCGAGAAATGTAATTTTGATGTTAACTCCCAAACCGCTGCGCAGAAGTCAACCAAACTTCACCCATTAGTGTATTGTATCACAATCTAGTAGTTACATGTGGAAATTTGGTTATAGGACATTTGATTTGAGCGCAATCCTCAAACTTAGGTCAAAAAAGCCATTTAAGTCTTTTCACAGTGAGATCTATGCGATATGGCCGAGAAATGTAATTTTGATGTTAACTCCCAAACCGCTGCGCAGAAGTCAACCAAACTTCACCCAATAGTGTATTGTATCACAATCTAGTAGTTACATTGGAAAATTTTGTTCTAGGACATTTTGTTTGAACGCAATCATCAAACTTAATTAAAAAAGTCATTTAAGCCTTTTCACAGTGAGATCTATGCGATATGGCCGAGAAATGTAATTTTGATGTTAATTCCCAAACCGCTGCGCAGAAGTCAACCAAACTTCACCCAATAGTGTATTGTATCACAATCTAGTAGTTACATTTGAAAATTTTGTTCTAGGAAATTTTGTTTGAGCGCAATCATCAAACTTAATTAAAAAAGTCATTTAAGCCTTTTCACAGTGAGATCTATGCGATATGGCCGAGAAATGTAATTTTGATGTTAACTCCCAAACCGCTGCGCAGAAGTCAACCAAACTTCACCCATTAGTGTATTTTATCACAATCTAGTAGTTACATGTGGAAATTTGGTTCTAGGACATTTGATTTGAGCGCAATCCTCAAACTTAGGTCAAAAAAGCCATTTAAGCCTTTTCACAGTGAGATCTATGCGATATGGCCGAGAAATGTAATTTTGATGTTAACTCCCAAACCGCTGCGCAGAAGTCAACCAAACTTCACCCAATAGTGTATTGTATCACAATCTAGTAGTTACATTTAAAAATTTTGTTCTAGGACATTTTGTTTGAACGCAATCATCAAACTTAATTAAAAAAGTCATTTAAGCCTTTTCACAGTGAGATCTATGCGATATGGCCGAGAAATGTAATTTTGATGTTAACTCCCAAACCGCTGCGCAGAAGTCAACCAAACTTCACCCATTAGTGTATTTTATCACAATCTAGTAGTTACATGTGGAAATTTGGTTCTAGGACATTTGATTTGAGCGCAATCCTCAAACTTAGGTCAAAAAAGCCATTTAAGCCTTTTCACAGTGAGATCTATGCGATATGGCCGAGAAATGTAATTTTGATGTTAACTCCCAAACCGCTGCGCAGAAGTCAACCAAACTTCACCCAATAGTGTATTGTATCACATTCTAGTAGTTACATTTGAAAATTTCGTTCTAGGACATTTGGTTTGAGCGCAATCCTCAAACTTAGGTCAAAAAAGCCATTTAAGCCTTTTCACAGTGAGATCTAAGCGATATGGCCGAGAAATGTAATTTTGATGTTAACTCCCAAACCGCTGCGCAGAAGTCAACCAAACTTCACCCAATAGTGTATTGTATCACAATCTAGTAGTTATATTTGAAAATTTTGTTCTAGGACATTTTGTTTGAACGCAATCATCAAACTTAATTAAAAAAGTCATTTAAGCCTTTTCACAGTGAGATCTATGCGATATGGCCGAGAAATGTAATTTTGATGTTAACTCCCAAACCGCTGCGCAGAAGTCAACCAAACTTCACCCAATAGTGTATTGTATCACAATCTAGTAGTTACCTTTGAAAATTTTGTTCTAGGACATTTTGTTTGAACGCAATCCTCAAACTTAGGTCAAAAAAGCCATTTAAGCCTTTTCACAGTGAGATCTATGCGATATGGCCGAGAAATGTAATTTTGATGTTAACTCCCAAACCGCTGCGCAGAAGTCAACCAAACTTCACCCAATAGTGTATTGTATCACAATCTAGTAGTTACATGTGGAAATTTGGTTCTAGGACATTTGATTTGAGCGCAATCATCAAACTTAATTAAAAAAGTCATTTAAGCCTTTTCACAGTGAGATCTATGCGATATGGCCGAGAAATGTAATTTTGATGTTAACTCCCAAACCGCTGCGCAGAAGTAAACCAAACTTCACCCATTAGTGTATTGTATCACAATCTAGTAGTTACATGTGGAAATTTGGTTCTAGGACATTTGATTTGAGCGCAATCCTCAAACTTAGGTCAAAAAAGCCATTTAAGCCTTTTCACAGTGAGATCTATGCGATATGGCCGAGAAATGTAATTTTGATGTTAACTCCCAAACCGCTGCGCAGAAGTCAACCAAACTTCACCCAATAGTGTATTGTATCACAATCTAGTAGTTACATTTGAAAATTTTGTTCTAGGACATTTTGTTTGAACGCAATCATCAAACTTAATTAAAAAAGTCATTTAAGCCTTTTCACAGTGAGATCTATGCGATATGGCCGAGAAATGTAATTTTGATGTTAACTCCCAAACCGCTGCGCAGAAGTCAACCAAACTTCACCCAATAGTGTATTGTATCACAACCTAGTAGTTACATTTGAAAATTTTGTTCTAGGAAATTTTGTTTGAGCGCAATCATCAAACTTAATTAAAAAAGTCATTTAAGCCTTTTCACAGTGAGATCTATGCGATATGGCCGAGAAATGTAATTTTGATGTTAACTCCCAAACCGCTGCGCAGAAGTCAACCAAACTTCACCCATTAGTGTATTTTATCACAATCTAGTAGTTACATGTGGAAATTTGGTTCTAGGACATTTGATTTGAGCGCAATCCTCAAACTTAGGTCAAAAAAGCCATTTAAGCCTTTTCACAGTGAGATCTATGCGATATGGCCGAGAAATGTAATTTTGATGTTAACTCCCAAACCGCTGCGCAGAAGTCAACCAAACTTCACCCAATAGTGTATTGTATCACAATCTAGTAGTTACATTTAAAAATTTTGTTCTAGGACATTTTGTTTGAACGCAATCATCAAACTTAATTAAAAAAGTCATTTAAGCCTTTTCACAGTGAGATCTATGCGATATGGCCGAGAAATGTAATTTTGATGTTAACTCCCAAACCGCTGCGCAGAAGTCAACCAAACTTCACCCATTAGTGTATTTTATCACAATCTAGTAGTTACATGTGGAAATTTGGTTCTAGGACATTTGATTTGAGCGCAATCCTCAAACTTAGGTCAAAAAAGCCATTTAAGCCTTTTCACAGTGAGATCTATGCGATATGGCCGAGAAATGTAATTTTGATGTTAACTCCCAAACCGCTGCGCAGAAGTCAACCAAACTTCACCCAATAGTGTATTGTATCACAATCTAGTAGTTACATTTAAAAATTTTGTTCTAGGACATTTTGTTTGAACGCAATCATCAAACTTAATTAAAAAAGTCATTTAAGCCTTTTCACAGTGAGATCTATGCGATATGGCCGAGAAATGTAATTTTGATGTTAACTCCCAAACCGCTGCGCAGAAGTCAACCAAACTTCACCCATTAGTGTATTGTATCACAATCTAGTAGTTACATGTGGAAATTTGGTTCTAGGACATTTGATTTGAGCGCAATCCTCAAACTTAGGTCAAAAAAGCCATTTAAGCCTTTTCACAGTGAGATCTATGCGATATGGCCGAGAAATGTAATTTTGATGTTAACTCCCAAACCGCTGCGCAGAAGTCAACCAAACTTCACCCAATAGTGTATTGTATCACAATCTAGTAGTTACATTTGAAAATTTTGTTCTAGGACATTTTGTTTGAACGCAATCATCAAACTTAATTAAAAAAGTCATTTAAGCCTTTTCACAGTGAGATCTATGCGATATGGCCGAGAAATGTAATTTTGATGTTAACTCCCAAACCGCTGCGCAGAAGTCAACCAAACTTCACCCAATAGTGTATTGTATCACAATCTAGTAGTTACATTTGAAAATTTTGTTCTAGGAAATTTTGTTTGAGCGCAATCATCAAACTTAATTAAAAAAGTCATTTAAGCCTTTTCACAGTGAGATCTATGCGATATGGCCGAGAAATGTAATTTTGATGTTAACTCCCAAACCGCTGCGCAGAAGTCAACCAAACTTCACCCATTAGTGTATTTTATCACAATCTAGTAGATACATGTGGAAATTTGGTTCTAGGACATTTGATTTGAGCGCAATCCTCAAACTTAGGTCAAAAAAGCCATTTAAGCCTTTTCACAGTGAGATCTATGCGATATGGCCGAGAAATGTAATTTTGATGTTAACTCCCAAACCGCTGCGCAGAAGTCAACCAAACTTCACCCAATAGTGTATTGTATCACAATCTAGTAGTTACATTTAAAAATTTTGTTCTAGGACATTTTGTTTGAACGCAATCATCAAACTTAATTAAAAAAGTCATTTAAGCCTTTTCACAGTGAGATCTATGCGATATGGCCGAGAAATGTAATTTTGATGTTAACTCCCAAACCGCTGCGCAGAAGTCAACCAAACTTCACCCATTAGTGTATTGTATCACAATCTAGTAGTTACATGTGGAAATTTGGTTATAGGACATTTGATTTGAGCGCAATCCTCAAACTTAGGTCAAAAAAGCCATTTAAGCCTTTTCACAGTGAGATCTATGCGATATGGCCGAGAAATGTAATTTTGATGTTAACTCCCAAACCGCTGCGCAGAAGTCAACCAAACTTCACCCATTAGTGTATTTTATCACAATCTAGTAGTTACATGTGGAAATTTGGTTCTAGGACATTTGATTTGAGCGCAATCCTCAAACTTAGGTCAAAAAAGCCATTTAAGCCTTTTCACAGTGAGATCTATGCGATATGGCCGAGAAATGTAATTTTGATGTTAACTCCCAAACCGCTGCGCAGAAGTCAACCAAACTTCACCCAATAGTGTATTGTATCACATTCTAGTAGTTACATTTGAAAATTTCGTTCTAGGACATTTGGTTTGAGCGCAATCCTCAAACTTAGGTCAAAAAAGCCATTTAAGCCTTTTCACAGTGAGATCTAAGCGATATGGCCGAGAAATGTAATTTTGATTTTAACTCCCAAACCGCTGCGCAGAAGTCAACCAAACTTCACCCAATAGTGTATTGTATCACAATCTAGTAGTTATATTTGAAAATTTTGTTCTAGGACATTTTGTTTGAACGCAATCATCAAACTTAATTAAAAAAGTCATTTAAGCCTTTTCACAGTGAGATCTATGCGATATGGCCGAGAAATGTAATTTTGATGTTAACTCCCAAACCGCTGCGCAGAAGTCAACCAAACTTCACCCAATAGTGTATTGTATCACAATCTAGTAGTTACCTTTGAAAATTTTGTTCTAGGACATTTTGTTTGAACGCAATCCTCAAACTTAGGTCAAAAAAGCCATTTAAGCCTTTTCACAGTGAGATCTATGCGATATGGCCGAGAAATGTAATTTTGATGTTAACTCCCAAACCGCTGCGCAGAAGTAAACCAAACTTCACCCATTAGTGTATTGTATCACAATCTAGTAGTTACATGTGGAAATTTGGTTCTAGGACATTTGATTTGAGCGCAATCCTCAAACTTAGGTCAAAAAAGCCATTTAAGCCTTTTCACAGTGAGATCTATGCGATATGGCCGAGAAATGTAATTTTGATGTTCACTCCCAAACCGCTGCGCAGAAGTCAACCAAACTTCACCCAATAGTGTATTGTATCACAATCTAGTAGTTACATTTGAAAATTTTGTTCTAGGACATTTTGTTTGAATGCAATCATCAAACTTAATTAAAAAAGTCATTTAAGCCTTTTCACAGTGAGATCTATGCGATATGGCCGAGAAATGTAATTTTGATGTTAACTCCCAAACCGCTGCGCAGAAGTCAACCAAACTTCACCCATTAGTGTATTTTATCACAATCTAGTAGTTACATGTGGAAATTTGGTTCTAGGACATTTGATTTGAGCGCAATCCTCAAACGTAGGTCAAAAAAGCCATTTAAGCCTTTTCACAGTGAGATCTATGCGATATGGCCGAGAAATGTAATTTTGATGTTAACTCCCAAACCGCTGCGCAGAAGTCAACCAAACTTCACCCAATAGTGTATTGTATCACAATCTAGTAGTTACATTTGAAAATTTTGTTCTAGGACATTTTGTTTGAACGCAATCATCAAACTTAATTAAAAAAGTCATTTAAGCCTTTTCACAGTGAGATCTATGCGATATGGCCGAGAAATGTAATTTTGATGTTAACTCCCAAACCGCTGCGCAGAAGTCAACCAAACTTCACCCAATAGTGTATTGTATCACAATCTAGTAGTTACATTTGAAAATTTTGTTCTAGGAAATTTTGTTTGAGCGCAATCATCAAACTTAATTAAAAAAGTCATTTAAGCCTTTTCACAGTGAGATCTATGCGATATGGCCGAGAAATGTAATTTTGATGTTAACTCCCAAACCGCTGCGCAGAAGTCAACCAAACTTCACCCATTAGTGTATTTTATCACAATCTAGTAGTTACATGTGGAAATTTGGTTCTAGGACATTTGATTTGAGCGCAATCCTCAAACTTAGGTCAAAAAAGCCATTTAAGCCTTTTCACAGTGAGATCTATGCGATATGGCCGAGAAATGTAATTTTGATGTTAACTCCCAAACCGCTGCGCAGAAGTCAACCAAACTTCACCCAATAGTGTATTGTATCACAATCTAGTAGTTACATTTAAAAATTTTGTTCTAGGACATTTTGTTTGAACGCAATCATCAAACTTAATTAAAAAAGTCATTTAAGCCTTTTCACAGTGAGATCTATGCGATATGGCCGAGAAATGTAATTTTGATGTTAACTCCCAAACCGCTGCGCAGAAGTCAACCAAACTTCACCCATTAGTGTATTGTATCACAATCTAGTAGTTACATGTGGAAATTTGGTTATAGGACATTTGATTTGAGCGCAATCCTCAAACTTAGGTCAAAAAAGCCATTTAAGCCTTTTCACAGTGAGATCTATGCGATATGGCCGAGAAATGTAATTTTGATGTTAACTCCCAAACCGCTGCGCAGAAGTCAACCAAACTTCACCCAATAGTGTATTGTATCACAATCTAGTAGTTACATTTGAAAATTTTGTTCTAGGACATTTTGTTTGAACGCAATCATCAAACTTAATTAAAAAAGTCATTTAAGCCTTTTCACAGTGAGATCTATGCGATATGGCCGAGAAATGTAATTTTGATGTTAACTCCCAAACCGCTGCGCAGAAGTCAACCAAACTTCACCCAATAGTGTATTGTATCACAACCTAGTAGTTACATTTGAAAATTTTGTTCTAGGAAATTTTGTTTGAGCGCAATCATCAAACTTAATTAAAAAAGTCATTTAAGCCTTTTCACAGTGAGATCTATGCGATATGGCCGAGAAATGTAATTTTGATGTTAACTCCCAAACCGCTGCGCAGAAGTCAACCAAACTTCACCCATTAGTGTATTTTATCACAATCTAGTAGTTACATGTGGAAATTTGGTTCTAGGACATTTGATTTGAGCGCAATCCTCAAACTTAGGTCAAAAAAGCCATTTAAGCCTTTTCACAGTGAGATCTATGCGATATGGCCGAGAAATGTAATTTTGATGTTAACTCCCAAACCGCTGCGCAGAAGTCAACCAAACTTCACCCAATAGTGTATTGTATCACAATCTAGTAGTTACATTTAAAAATTTTGTTCTAGGACATTTTGTTTGAACGCAATCATCAAACTTAATTAAAAAAGTCATTTAAGCCTTTTCACAGTGAGATCTATGCGATATGGCCGAGAAATGTAATTTTGATGTTAACTCCCAAACCGCTGCGCAGAAGTCAACCAAACTTCACCCATTAGTGTATTTTATCACAATCTAGTAGTTACATGTGGAAATTTGGTTCTAGGACATTTGATTTGAGCGCAATCCTCAAACTTAGGTCAAAAAAGCCATTTAAGCCTTTTCACAGTGAGATCTATGCGATATGGCCGAGAAATGTAATTTTGATGTTAACTCCCAAACCGCTGCGCAGAAGTCAACCAAACTTCACCCAATAGTGTATTGTATCACAATCTAGTAGTTACATTTAAAAATTTTGTTCTAGGACATTTTGTTTGAACGCAATCATCAAACTTAATTAAAAAAGTCATTTAAGCCTTTTCACAGTGAGATCTATGCGATATGGCCGAGAAATGTAATTTTGATGTTAACTCCCAAACCGCTGCGCAGAAGTCAACCAAACTTCACCCATTAGTGTATTGTATCACAATCTAGTAGTTACATGTGGAAATTTGGTTCTAGGACATTTGATTTGAGCGCAATCCTCAAACTTAGGTCAAAAAAGCCATTTAAGCCTTTTCACAGTGAGATCTATGCGATATGGCCGAGAAATGTAATTTTGATGTTAACTCCCAAACCGCTGCGCAGAAGTCAACCAAACTTCACCCAATAGTGTATTGTATCACAATCTAGTAGTTACATTTGAAAATTTTGTTCTAGGACATTTTGTTTGAACGCAATCATCAAACTTAATTAAAAAAGTCATTTAAGCCTTTTCACAGTGAGATCTATGCGATATGGCCGAGAAATGTAATTTTGATGTTAACTCCCAAACCGCTGCGCAGAAGTCAACCAAACTTCACCCAATAGTGTATTGTATCACAATCTAGTAGTTACATTTGAAAATTTTGTTCTAGGAAATTTTGTTTGAGCGCAATCATCAAACTTAATTAAAAAAGTCATTTAAGCCTTTTCACAGTGAGATCTATGCGATATGGCCGAGAAATGTAATTTTGATGTTAACTCCCAAACCGCTGCGCAGAAGTCAACCAAACTTCACCCATTAGTGTATTTTATCACAATCTAGTAGATACATGTGGAAATTTGGTTCTAGGACATTTGATTTGAGCGCAATCCTCAAACTTAGGTCAAAAAAGCCATTTAAGCCTTTTCACAGTGAGATCTATGCGATATGGCCGAGAAATGTAATTTTGATGTTAACTCCCAAACCGCTGCGCAGAAGTCAACCAAACTTCACCCAATAGTGTATTGTATCACAATCTAGTAGTTACATTTAAAAATTTTGTTCTAGGACATTTTGTTTGAACGCAATCATCAAACTTAATTAAAAAAGTCATTTAAGCCTTTTCACAGTGAGATCTATGCGATATGGCCGAGAAATGTAATTTTGATGTTAACTCCCAAACCGCTGCGCAGAAGTCAACCAAACTTCACCCATTAGTGTATTGTATCACAATCTAGTAGTTACATGTGGAAATTTGGTTATAGGACATTTGATTTGAGCGCAATCCTCAAACTTAGGTCAAAAAAGCCATTTAAGCCTTTTCACAGTGAGATCTATGCGATATGGCCGAGAAATGTAATTTTGATGTTAACTCCCAAACCGCTGCGCAGAAGTCAACCAAACTTCACCCATTAGTGTATTTTATCACAATCTAGTAGTTACATGTGGAAATTTGGTTCTAGGACATTTGATTTGAGCGCAATCCTCAAACTTAGGTCAAAAAAGCCATTTAAGCCTTTTCACAGTGAGATCTATGCGATATGGCCGAGAAATGTAATTTTGATGTTAACTCCCAAACCGCTGCGCAGAAGTCAACCAAACTTCACCCAATAGTGTATTGTATCACATTCTAGTAGTTACATTTGAAAATTTCGTTCTAGGACATTTGGTTTGAGCGCAATCCTCAAACTTAGGTCAAAAAAGCCATTTAAGCCTTTTCACAGTGAGATCTAAGCGATATGGCCGAGAAATGTAATTTTGATTTTAACTCCCAAACCGCTGCGCAGAAGTCAACCAAACTTCACCCAATAGTGTATTGTATCACAATCTAGTAGTTATATTTGAAAATTTTGTTCTAGGACATTTTGTTTGAACGCAATCATCAAACTTAATTAAAAAAGTCATTTAAGCCTTTTCACAGTGAGATCTATGCGATATGGCCGAGAAATGTAATTTTGATGTTAACTCCCAAACCGCTGCGCAGAAGTCAACCAAACTTCACCCAATAGTGTATTGTATCACAATCTAGTAGTTACCTTTGAAAATTTTGTTCTAGGACATTTTGTTTGAACGCAATCCTCAAACTTAGGTCAAAAAAGCCATTTAAGCCTTTTCACAGTGAGATCTATGCGATATGGCCGAGAAATGTAATTTTGATGTTAACTCCCAAACCGCTGCGCAGAAGTAAACCAAACTTCACCCATTAGTGTATTGTATCACAATCTAGTAGTTACATGTGGAAATTTGGTTCTAGGACATTTGATTTGAGCGCAATCCTCAAACTTAGGTCAAAAAAGCCATTTAAGCCTTTTCACAGTGAGATCTATGCGATATGGCCGAGAAATGTAATTTTGATGTTCACTCCCAAACCGCTGCGCAGAAGTCAACCAAACTTCACCCAATAGTGTATTGTATCACAATCTAGTAGTTACATTTGAAAATTTTGTTCTAGGACATTTTGTTTGAATGCAATCATCAAACTTAATTAAAAAAGTCATTTAAGCCTTTTCACAGTGAGATCTATGCGATATGGCCGAGAAATGTAATTTTGATGTTAACTCCCAAACCGCTGCGCAGAAGTCAACCAAACTTCACCCATTAGTGTATTTTATCACAATCTAGTAGTTACATGTGGAAATTTGGTTCTAGGACATTTGATTTGAGCGCAATCCTCAAACGTAGGTCAAAAAAGCCATTTAAGCCTTTTCACAGTGAGATCTATGCGATATGGCCGAGAAATGTAATTTTGATGTTAACTCCCAAACCGCTGCGCAGAAGTCAACCAAACTTCACCCAATAGTGTATTGTATCACAATCTAGTAGTTACATTTGAAAATTTTGTTCTAGGACATTTTGTTTGAACGCAATCATCAAACTTAATTAAAAAAGTCATTTAAGCCTTTTCACAGTGAGATCTATGCGATATGGCCGAGAAATGTAATTTTGATGTTAACTCCCAAACCGCTGCGCAGAAGTCAACCAAACTTCACCCAATAGTGTATTGTATCACAATCTAGTAGTTACATTTGAAAATTTTGTTCTAGGAAATTTTGTTTGAGCGCAATCATCAAACTTAATTAAAAAAGTCATTTAAGCCTTTTCACAGTGAGATCTATGCGATATGGCCGAGAAATGTAATTTTGATGTTAACTCCCAAACCGCTGCGCAGAAGTCAACCAAACTTCACCCATTAGTGTATTTTATCACAATCTAGTAGTTACATGTGGAAATTTGGTTCTAGGACATTTGATTTGAGCGCAATCCTCAAACTTAGGTCAAAAAAGCCATTTAAGCCTTTTCACAGTGAGATCTATGCGATATGGCCGAGAAATGTAATTTTGATGTTAACTCCCAAACCGCTGCGCAGAAGTCAACCAAACTTCACCCAATAGTGTATTGTATCACAATCTAGTAGTTACATTTAAAAATTTTGTTCTAGGACATTTTGTTTGAACGCAATCATCAAACTTAATTAAAAAAGTCATTTAAGCCTTTTCACAGTGAGATCTATGCGATATGGCCGAGAAATGTAATTTTGATGTTAACTCCCAAACCGCTGCGCAGAAGTCAACCAAACTTCACCCATTAGTGTATTGTATCACAATCTAGTAGTTACATGTGGAAATTTGGTTATAGGACATTTGATTTGAGCGCAATCCTCAAACTTAGGTCAAAAAAGCCATTTAAGCCTTTTCACAGTGAGATCTATGCGATATGGCCGAGAAATGTAATTTTGATGTTAACTCCCAAACCGCTGCGCAGAAGTCAACCAAACTTCACCCAATAGTGTATTGTATCACAATCTAGTAGTTACATTTGAAAATTTTGTTCTAGGACATTTTGTTTGAACGCAATCATCAAACTTAATTAAAAAAGTCATTTAAGCCTTTTCACAGTGAGATCTATGCGATATGGCCGAGAAATGTAATTTTGATGTTAACTCCCAAACCGCTGCGCAGAAGTCAACCAAACTTCACCCAATAGTGTATTGTATCACAACCTAGTAGTTACATTTGAAAATTTTGTTCTAGGAAATTTTGTTTGAGCGCAATCATCAAACTTAATTAAAAAAGTCATTTAAGCCTTTTCACAGTG
The DNA here is from genome assembly GCF_030265065.1 of Corythoichthys intestinalis. NCBI lineage: Eukaryota > Metazoa > Chordata > Actinopteri > Syngnathiformes > Syngnathidae > Corythoichthys > Corythoichthys intestinalis. Next base: position 62,432,709 of record NC_080399.1, on the reverse strand, counting down.
AGATCTATGCGATATGGCCGAGAAATGTAATTTTGATGTTAACTCCCAAACCGCTGCGCAGAAGTCAACCAAACTTCACCCATTAGTGTATTTTATCACAATCTAGTAGTTACATGTGGAAATTTGGTTCTAGGACATTTGATTTGAGCGCAATCCTCAAACTTAGGTCAAAAAAGCCATTTAAGCCTTTTCACAGTGAGATCTATGCGATATGGCCGAGAAATGTAATTTTGATGTTAACTCCCAAACCGCTGCGCAGAAGTCAACCAAACTTCACCCAATAGTGTATTGTATCACAATCTAGTAGTTACATTTAAAAATTTTGTTCTAGGACATTTTGTTTGAACGCAATCATCAAACTTAATTAAAAAAGTCATTTAAGCCTTTTCACAGTGAGATCTATGCGATATGGCCGAGAAATGTAATTTTGATGTTAACTCCCAAACCGCTGCGCAAAAGTCAACCAAACTTCACCCATTAGTGTATTGTATCACAATCTAGTAGTTACATGTGGAAATTTGGTTATAGGACATTTGATTTGAGCGCAATCCTCAAACTTAGGTCAAAAAAGCCATTTAAGCCTTTTCACAGTGAGATCTATGCGATATGGCCGAGAAATGTAATTTTGATGTTAACTCCCAAACCGCTGCGCAGAAGTCAACCAAACTTCACCCAATAGTGTATTGTATCACAATCTAGTAGTTACATTTAAAAATTTTGTTCTAGGACATTTTGTTTGAACGCAATCATCAAACTTAATTAAAAAAGTCATTTAAGCCTTTTCACAGTGAGATCTATGCGATATGGCCGAGAAATGTAATTTTGATGTTAACTCCCAAACCGCTGCGCAGAAGTCAACCAAACTTCACCCATTAGTGTATTGTATCACAATCTAGTAGTTACATGTGGAAATTTGGTTATAGGACATTTGATTTGAGCGCAATCCTCAAACTTAGGTCAAAAAAGCCATTTAAGCCTTTTCACAGTGAGATCTATGCGATATGGCCGAGAAATGTAATTTTGATGTTAACTCCCAAACCGCTGCGCAGAAGTCAACCAAACTTCACCCAATAGTGTATTGTATCACAATCTAGTAGTTACATTTGAAAATTTTGTTCTAGGAAATTTTGTTTGAGCGCAATCATCAAACTTAATTAAAAAAGTCATTTAAGCCTTTTCACAGTGAGATCTATGCGATATGGCCGAGAAATGTAATTTTGATGTTAACTCCCAAACCGCTGCGCAGAAGTCAACCAAACTTCACCCATTAGTGTATTTTATCACAATCTAGTAGTTACATGTGGAAATTTGGTTCTAGGACATTTGATTTGAGCGCAATCCTCAAACTTAGGTCAAAAAAGCCATTTAAGCCTTTTCACAGTGAGATCTATGCGATATGGCCGAGAAATGTAATTTTGATGTTAACTCCCAAACCGCTGCGCAGAAGTCAACCAAACTTCACCCAATAGTGTATTGTATCACATTCTAGTAGTTACATTTGAAAATTTCGTTCTAGGACATTTGGTTTGAGCGCAATCCTCAAACTTAGGTCAAAAAAGCCATTTAAGCCTTTTCACAGTGAGATCTATGCGATATGGCCGAGAAATGTAATTTTGATGTTAACTCCCAAACCGCTGCGCAGAAGTCAACCAAACTTCACCCAATAGTGTATTGTATCACATTCTAGTAGTTACATTTGAAAATTTCGTTCTAGGACATTTGGTTTGAGCGCAATCCTCAAACTTAGGTCAAAAAAGCCATTTAAGCCTTTTCACAGTGAGATCTATGCGATATGGCCGAGAAATGTAATTTTGATGTTAACTCCCAAACCGCTGCGCAGAAGTCAACCAAACTTCACCCAATAGTGTATTGTATCACAATCTAGTAGTTACATTTGAAAATTTTGTTCTAGGACATTTTGTTTGAACGCAATCATCAAACTTAATTAAAAAAGTCATTTAAGCCTTTTCACAGTGAGATCTATGCGATATGGCCGAGAAATGTAATTTTGATGTTAACTCCCAAACCGCTTCGCAGAAGTCAACCAAACTTCACCCAATAGTGTATTGTATCACAATCTAGTAGTTACATTTGAAAATTTTGTTCTAGGACATTTTGTTTGAGCGCAATCCTCAAACTTAGGTCAAAAAAGCCATTTAAGCCTTTTCACAGTGAGATCTATGCGATATGGCCGAGAAATGTAATTTTGATGTTAACTCCCAAACCGCTGCGCAGAAGTCAACCAAACTTCACCCAATAGTGTAATGTATCACAATCTAGTAGTTACATTTGAAAATTTTGTTCTAGGAAATTTTGTTTGAGCGCAATCATCAAACTTAATTAAAAAAGTCATTTAAGCCTTTTCACAGTGAGATCTATGCGATATGGCCGAGAAATGTAATTTTTATGTTAACTCCCAAACCGCTGCGCAGAAGTCAACCAAACTTCACCCATTAGTGTATTTTATCACAATCTAGTAGTTACATGTGGAAATTTGGTTCTAGGACATTTGATTTGAGCGCAATCCTCAAACTTAGGTCAAAAAAGCCATTTAAGCCTTTTCACAGTGAGATCTATGCGATATGGCCGAGAAATGTAATTTTGATGTTAACTCCCAAACCGCTGCGCAGAAGTCAACCAAACTTCACCCAATAGTGTATTGTATCACAATCTAGTAGTTACATTTGAAAATTTCGTTCTAGGACATTTGGTTTGAGCGCAATCCTCAAACTTAGGTCAAAAAAGCCATTTAAGCCTTTTCACAGTGAGATCTATGCGATATGGCCGAGAAATGTAATTTTGATGTTAACTCCCAAACCGCTGCGCAGAAGTCAACCAAACTTCACCCAATAGTGTATTGTATCACATTCTAGTAGTTACATTTGAAAATTTCGTTCTAGGACATTTGGTTTGAGCGCAATCCTCAAACTTAGGTCAAAAAAGCCATTTAAGCCTTTTCACAGTGAGATCTATGCGATATGGCCGAGAAATGTAATTTTGATGTTAACTCCCAAACCGCTGCGCAGAAGTCAACCAAACTTCACCCAATAGTGTATTGTATCACAATCTAGTAGTTACATTTGAAAATTTTGTTCTAGGACATTTTGTTTGAACGCAATCATCAAACTTAATTAAAAAAGTCATTTAAGCCTTTTCACAGTGAGATCTATGCGATATGGCCGAGAAATGTAATTTTGATGTTAACTCCCAAACCGCTTCGCAGAAGTCAACCAAACTTCACCCAATAGTGTATTGTATCACAATCTAGTAGTTACATTTGAAAATTTTGTTCTAGGACATTTTGTTTGAGCGCAATCCTCAAACTTAGGTCAAAAAAGCCATTTAAGCCTTTTCACAGTGAGATCTATGCGATATGGCCGAGAAATGTAATTTTGATGTTAACTCCCAAACCGCTGCGCAGAAGTCAACCAAACTTCACCCAATAGTGTATTGTATCACAATCTAGTAGTTACATTTGAAAATTTTGTTCTAGGACATTTTGTTTGAACGCAATCATCAAACTTAATTAAAAAAGTCATTTAAGCCTTTTCACAGTGAGATCTATGCGATATGGCCGAGAAATGTAATTTTGATGTTAACTCCCAAACCGCTGCGCAGAAGTCAACCAAACTTCACCCAATAGTGTATTGTATCACAATCTAGTAGTTACATTTGAAAATTTTGTTCTAGGAAATTTTGTTTGAGCGCAATCATCAAACTTAATTAAAAAAGTCATTTAAGCCTTTTCACAGTGAGATCTATGCGATATGGCCGAGAAATGTAATTTTGATGTTAACTCCCAAACCGCTGCGCAGAAGTCAACCAAACTTCACCCAATAGTGTATTGTATCACAATCTAGTAGTTACATTTAAAAATTTTGTTCTAGGACATTTTGTTTGAACGCAATCATCAAACTTAATTAAAAAAGTCATTTAAGCCTTTTCACAGTGAGATCTATGCGATATGGCCGAGAAATGTAATTTTGATGTTAACTCCCAAACCGCTGCGCAGAAGTCAACCAAACTTCACCCAATAGTGTATTGTATCACATTCTAGTAGTTACATTTGAAAATTTCGTTCTAGGACATTTGGTTTGAGCGCAATCCTCAAACTTAGGTCAAAAAAGCCATTTAAGCCTTTTCACAGTGAGATCTATGCGATATGGCCGAGAAATGTAATTTTGATGTTAACTCCCAAACCGCTGCGCAGAAATCAACCAAACTTCACCCAATAGTGTATTGTATCACAATCTAGTAGTTACATTTGAAAATTTTGTTCTAGGACATTTTGTTTGAACGCAATCATCAAACTTAATTAAAAAAGTCATTTAAGCCTTTTCACAGTGAGATCTATGCGATATGGCCGAGAAATGTAATTTTGATGTTAACTCCCAAACCGCTGCGCAGAAGTCAACCAAACTTCACCCAATAGTGTATTGTATCACAATCTAGTAGTTACATTTGAAAATTTTGTTCTAGGACATTTTGTTTGAGCGCAATCCTCAAACTTAGGTCAAAAAAGCCATTTAAGCCTTTTCACAGTGAGATCTATGCGATATGGCCGAGAAATGTAATTTTGATGTTAACTCCCAAACCGCTGCGCAGAAGTCAACCAAACTTCACCCAATAGTGTATTGTATCACATTCTAGTAGTTACATTTGAAAATTTTGTTCTAGGACATTTTGTTTGAGCGCAATCATCAAACTTAATTAAAAAAGTCATTTAAGCCTTTTCACAGTGAGATCTATGCGATATGGCCGAGAAATGTAATTTTGATGTTAACTCCCAAACCGCTGCGCAGAAGTCAACCAAACTTCACCCAATAGTGTATTGTATCACAATCTAGTAGTTACATTTGAAAATTTTGTTCTAGGAAATTTTGTTTGAGCGCAATCATCAAACTTAATTAAAAAAGTCATTTAAGCCTTTTCACAGTGAGATCTATGCGATATGGCCGAGAAATGTAATTTTGATGTTAACTCCCAAACCGCTGCGCAGAAGTCAACCAAACTTCACCCATTAGTGTATTTTATCACAATCTAGTAGTTACATGTGGAAATTTGGTTCTAGGACATTTGATTTGAGCGCAATCCTCAAACTTAGGTCAAAAAAGCCATTTAAGCCTTTTCACAGTGAGATCTATGCGATATGGCCGAGAAATGTAATTTTGATGTTAACTCCCAAACCGCTGCGCAGAAGTCAACCAAACTTCACCCAATAGTGTATTGTATCACAATCTAGTAGTTACATTTAAAAATTTTGTTCTAGGACATTTTGTTTGAACGCAATCATCAAACTTAATTAAAAAAGTCATTTAAGCCTTTTCACAGTGAGATCTATGCGATATGGCCGAGAAATGTAATTTTGATGTTAACTCCCAAACCGCTGCGCAGAAGTCAACCAAACTTCACCCATTAGTGTATTGTATCACAATCTAGTAGTTACATGTGGAAATTTGGTTATAGGACATTTGATTTGAGCGCAATCCTCAAACTTAGGTCAAAAAAGCCATTTAAGCCTTTTCACAGTGAGATCTATGCGATATGGCCGAGAAATGTAATTTTGATGTTAACTCCCAAACCGCTGCGCAGAAGTCAACCAAACTTCACCCAATAGTGTATTGTATCACAATCTAGTAGTTACATTTGAAAATTTTGTTCTAGGAAATTTTGTTTGAGCGCAATCATCAAACTTAATTAAAAAAGTCATTTAAGCCTTTTCACAGTGAGATCTATGCGATATGGCCGAGAAATGTAATTTTTATGTTAACTCCCAAACCGCTGCGCAGAAGTCAACCAAACTTCACCCATTAGTGTATTTTATCACAATCTAGTAGTTACATGTGGAAATTTGGTTCTAGGACATTTGATTTGAGCGCAATCCTCAAACTTAGGTCAAAAAAGCCATTTAAGCCTTTTCACAGTGAGATCTATGCGATATGGCCGAGAAATGTAATTTTGATGTTAACTCCCAAACCGCTGCGCAGAAGTCAACCAAACTTCACCCCATAGTGTATTGTATCACATTCTAGTAGTTACATTTGAAAATTTCGTTCTAGGACATTTGGTTTGAGCGCAATCCTCAAACTTAGGTCAAAAAAGCCATTTAAGCCTTTTCACAGTGAGATCTATGCGATATGGCCGAGAAATGTAATTTTGATGTTAACTCCCAAACCGCTGCGCAGAAGTCAACCAAACTTCACCCAATAGTGTATTGTATCACAATCTAGTAGTTACATTTGAAAATTTTGTTCTAGGACATTTTGTTTGAACGCAATCATCAAACTTAATTAAAAAAGTCATTTAAGCCTTTTCACAGTGAGATCTATGCGATATGGCCGAGAAATGTAATTTTGATGTTAACTCCCAAACCGCTGCGCAGAAGTCAACCAAACTTCACCCAATAGTGTATTGTATCACAATCTAGTAGTTACATTTGAAAATTTTGTTCTAGGACATTTTGTTTGAGCGCAATCCTCAAACTTAGGTCAAAAAAGCCATTTAAGCCTTTTCACAGTGAGATCTATGCGATATGGCCGAGAAATGTAATTTTGATGTTAACTCCCAAACCGCTGCGCAGAAGTCAACCAAACTTCACCCATTAGTGTATTGTATCACAATCTAGTAGTTACATGTGGAAATTTGGTTCTAGGACATTTGATTTGAGCGCAATCCTCAAACTTAGGTCAAAAAAGCCATTTAAGCCTTTTCACAGTGAGATCTATGCGATATGGCCGAGAAATGTAATTTTGATGTTAACTCCCAAACCGCTGCGCAGAAGTCAACCAAACTTCACCCAATAGTGTATTGTATCACAATCTAGTAGTTACATTTGAAAATTTTGTTCTAGGAAATTTTGTTTGAGCGCAATCATCAAACTTAATTAAAAAAGTCATTTAAGCCTTTTCACAGTGAGATCTATGCGATATGGCCGAGAAATGTAATTTTTATGTTAACTCCCAAACCGCTGCGCAGAAGTCAACCAAACTTCACCCATTAGTGTATTTTATCACAATCTAGTAGTTACATGTGGAAATTTGGTTCTAGGACATTTGATTTGAGCGCAATCCTCAAACTTAGGTCAAAAAAGCCATTTAAGCCTTTTCACAGTGAGATCTATGCGATATGGCCGAGAAATGTAATTTTGATGTTAACTCCCAAACCGCTGCGCAGAAGTCAACCAAACTTCACCCAATAGTGTATTGTATCACATTCTAGTAGTTACATTTGAAAATTTCGTTCTAGGACATTTGGTTTGAGCGCAATCCTCAAACTTAGGTCAAAAAAGCCATTTAAGCCTTTTCACAGTGAGATCTATGCGATATGGCCGAGAAATGTAATTTTGATGTTAACTCCCAAACCGCTGCGCAGAAGTCAACCAAACTTCACCCAATAGTGTATTGTATCACATTCTAGTAGTTACATTTGAAAATTTCGTTCTAGGACATTTGGTTTGAGCGCAAACCTCAAACTTAGGTCAAAAAAGCCATTTAAGCCTTTTCACAGTGAGATCTATGCGATATGGCCGAGAAATGTAATTTTGATGTTAACTCCCAAACCGCTGCGCAGAAGTCAACCAAACTTCACCCAATAGTGTATTGTATCACAATCTAGTAGTTACATTTGAAAATTTTGTTCTAGGACATTTTGTTTGAACGCAATCATCAAACTTAATTAAAAAAGTCATTTAAGCCTTTTCACAGTGAGATCTATGCGATATGGCCGAGAAATGTAATTTTGATGTTAACTCCCAAACCGCTGCGCAGAAGTCATCCAAACTTCACCCAATAGTGTATTGTATCACAATCTAGTAGTTACATTTGAAAATTTTGTTCTAGGACATTTTGTTTGAGCGCAATCCTCAAACTTAGGTCAAAAAAGCCATTTAAGCCTTTTCACAGTGAGATCTATGCGATATGGCCGAGAAATGTAATTTTGATGTTAACTCCCAAACCGCTGCGCAGAAGTCAACCAAACTTCACCCATTAGTGTATTGTATCACAATCTAGTAGTTACATTTAAAAATTTTGTTCTAGGACATTTTGTTTGAACGCAATCATCAAACTTAATTAAAAAAGTCATTTAAGCCTTTTCACAGTGAGATCTATGCGATATGGCCGAGAAATGTAATTTTGATGTTAACTCCCAAACCGCTGCGCAGAAGTCAACCAAACTTCACCCATTAGTGTATTGTATCACAATCTAGTAGTTACATGTGGAAATTTGGTTATAGGACATTTGATTTGAGCGCAATCCTCAAACTTAGGTCAAAAAAGCCATTTAAGCCTTTTCACAGTGAGATCTATGCGATATGGCCGAGAAATGTAATTTTGATGTTAACTCCCAAACCGCTGCGCAGAAGTCAACCAAACTTCACCCAATAGTGTATTGTATCACAATCTAGTAGTTACATTTGAAAATTTTGTTCTAGGAAATTTTGTTTGAGCGCAATCATCAAACTTAATTAAAAAAGTCATTTAAGCCTTTTCACAGTGAGATCTATGCGATATGGCCGAGAAATGTAATTTTGATGTTAACTCCCAAACCGCTGCGCAGAAGTCAACCAAACTTCACCCATTAGTGTATTTTATCACAATCTAGTAGTTACATGTGGAAATTTGGTTCTAGGACATTTGATTTGAGCGCAATCCTCAAACTTAGGTCAAAAAAGCCATTTAAGCCTTTTCACAGTGAGATCTATGCGATATGGCCGAGAAATGTAATTTTGATGTTAACTCCCAAACCGCTGCGCAGAAGTCAACCAAACTTCACCCAATAGTGTATTGTATCACATTCTAGTAGTTACATTTGAAAATTTTGTTCTAGGACATTTTGTTTGAACGCAATCATCAAACTTAATTAAAAAAGTCATTTAAGCCTTTTCACAGTGAGATCTATGCGATATGGCCGAGAAATGTAATTTTGATGTTAACTCCCAAACCGCTGCGCAGAAGTCAACCAAACTTCACCCAATAGTGTATTGTATCACAATCTAGTAGTTACATTTGAAAATTTTGTTCTAGGACATTTTGTTTGAGCGCAATCCTCAAACTTAGGTCAAAAAAGCCATTTAAGCCTTTTCACAGTGAGATCTATGCGATATGGCCGAGAAATGTAATTTTGATGTTAACTCCCAAACCGCTGCGCAGAAGTCAACCAAACTTCACCCATTAGTGTATTTTATCACAATCTAGTAGTTACATGTGGAAATTTGGTTCTAGGACATTTGATTTGAGCGCAATCCTCAAACTTAGGTCAAAAAAGCCATTTAAGCCTTTTCACAGTGAGATCTATGCGATATGGCCGAGAAATGTAATTTTGATGTTAACTCCCAAACCGCTGCGCAGAAGTCAACCAAACTTCACCCAATAGTGTATTGTATCACAATCTAGTAGTTACATTTAAAAATTTTGTTCTAGGACATTTTGTTTGAACGCAATCATCAAACTTAATTAAAAAAGTCATTTAAGCCTTTTCACAGTGAGATCTATGCGATATGGCCGAGAAATGTAATTTTGATGTTAACTCCCAAACCGCTGCGCAGAAGTCAACCAAACTTCACCCATTAGTGTATTGTATCACAATCTAGTAGTTACATGTGGAAATTTGGTTATAGGACATTTGATTTGAGCGCAATCCTCAAACTTAGGTCAAAAAAGCCATTTAAGCCTTTTCACAGTGAGATCTATGCGATATGGCCGAGAAATGTAATTTTGATGTTAACTCCCAAACCGCTGCGCAGAAGTCAACCAAACTTCACCCAATAGTGTATTGTATCACAATCTAGTAGTTACATTTGAAAATTTTGTTCTAGGAAATTTTGTTTGAGCGCAATCATCAAACTTAATTAAAAAAGTCATTTAAGCCTTTTCACAGTGAGATCTATGCGATATGGCCGAGAAATGTAATTTTGATGTTAACTCCCAAACCGCTGCGCAGAAGTCAACCAAACTTCACCCATTAGTGTATTGTATCACAATCTAGTAGTTACATTTAAAAATTTTGTTCTAGGACATTTTGTTTGAACGCAATCATCAAACTTAATTAAAAAAGTCATTTAAGCCTTTTCACAGTGAGATCTATGCGATATGGCCGAGAAATGTAATTTTGATGTTAACTCCCAAACCGCTGCGCAGAAGTCAACCAAACTTCACCCATTAGTGTATTGTATCACAATCTAGTAGTTACATTTGAAAATTTTGTTCTAGGACATTTGGTTTGAGCGCAAACCTCAAACTTAGGTCAAAAAAGCCATTTAAGCCTTTTCACAGTGAGATCTATGCGATATGGCCGAGAAATGTAATTTTGATGTTAACTCCCAAACCGCTGCGCAGAAGTCAACCAAACTTCACCCAATAGTGTATTGTATCACAATCGAGTAGTTACATTTGAAAATTTTGTTCTAGGACATTTTGTTTGAACGCAATCATCAAACTTAATTAAAAAAGTCATTTAAGCCTTTTCACAGTGAGATCTATGCGATATGGCCGAGAAATGTAATTTTGATGTTAACTCCCAAACCGCTGCGCAGAAGTCATCCAAACTTCACCCAATAGTGTATTGTATCACAATCTAGTAGTTACATTTGAAAATTTTGTTCTAGGACATTTTGTTTGAGCGCAATCCTCAAACTTAGGTCAAAAAAGCCATTTAAGCCTTTTCACAGTGAGATCTATGCGATATGGCCGAGAAATGTAATTTTGATGTTAACTCCCAAACCGCTGCGCAGAAGTCAACCAAACTTCACCCATTAGTGTATTGTATCACAATCTAGTAGTTACATTTAAAAATTTTGTTCTAGGACATTTTGTTTGAACGCAATCATCAAACTTAATTAAAAAAGTCATTTAAGCCTTTTCACAGTGAGATCTATGCGATATGGCCGAGAAATGTAATTTTGATGTTAACTCCCAAACCGCTGCGCAGAAGTCAACCAAACTTCACCCATTAGTGTATTGTATCACAATCTAGTAGTTACATGTGGAAATTTGGTTATAGGACATTTGATTTGAGCGCAATCCTCAAACTTAGGTCAAAAAAGCCATTTAAGCCTTTTCACAGTGAGATCTATGCGATATGGCCGAGAAATGTAATTTTGATGTTAACTCCCAAACCGCTGCGCAGAAGTCAACCAAACTTCACCCAATAGTGTATTGTATCACAATCTAGTAGTTACATTTGAAAATTTTGTTCTAGGAAATTTTGTTTGAGCGCAATCATCAAACTTAATTAAAAAAGTCATTTAAGCCTTTTCACAGTGAGATCTATGCGATATGGCCGAGAAATGTAATTTTGATGTTAACTCCCAAACCGCTGCGCAGAAGTCAACCAAACTTCACCCATTAGTGTATTTTATCACAATCTAGTAGTTACATGTGGAAATTTGGTTCTAGGACATTTGATTTGAGCGCAATCCTCAAACTTAGGTCAAAAAAGCCATTTAAGCCTTTTCACAGTGAGATCTATGCGATATGGCCGAGAAATGTAATTTTGATGTTAACTCCCAAACCGCTGCGCAGAAGTCAACCAAACTTCACCCAATAGTGTATTGTATCACATTCTAGTAGTTACATTTGAAAATTTTGTTCTAGGACATTTTGTTTGAACGCAATCATCAAACTTAATTAAAAAAGTCATTTAAGCCTTTTCACAGTGAGATCTATGCGATATGGCCGAGAAATGTAATTTTGATGTTAACTCCCAAACCGCTGCGCAGAAGTCAACCAAACTTCACCCAATAGTGTATTGTATCACAATCTAGTAGTTACATTTGAAAATTTTGTTCTAGGACATTTTGTTTGAGCGCAATCCTCAAACTTAGGTCAAAAAAGCCATTTAAGCCTTTTCACAGTGAGATCTATGCGATATGGCCGAGAAATGTAATTTTGATGTTAACTCCCAAACCGCTGCGCAGAAGTCAACCAAACTTCACCCATTAGTGTATTTTATCACAATCTAGTAGTTACATGTGGAAATTTGGTTCTAGGACATTTGATTTGAGCGCAATCCTCAAACTTAGGTCAAAAAAGCCATTTAAGCCTTTTCACAGTGAGATCTATGCGATATGGCCGAGAAATGTAATTTTGATGTTAACTCCCAAACCGCTGCGCAGAAGTCAACCAAACTTCACCCAATAGTGTATTGTATCACAATCTAGTAGTTACATTTAAAAATTTTGTTCTAGGACATTTTGTTTGAACGCAATCATCAAACTTAATTAAAAAAGTCATTTAAGCCTTTTCACAGTGAGATCTATGCGATATGGCCGAGAAATGTAATTTTGATGTTAACTCCCAAACCGCTGCGCAGAAGTCAACCAAACTTCACCCATTAGTGTATTGTATCACAATCTAGTAGTTACATGTGGAAATTTGGTTATAGGACATTTGATTTGAGCGCAATCCTCAAACTTAGGTCAAAAAAGCCATTTAAGCCTTTTCACAGTGAGATCTATGCGATATGGCCGAGAAATGTAATTTTGATGTTAACTCCCAAACCGCTGCGCAGAAGTCAACCAAACTTCACCCAATAGTGTATTGTATCACAATCTAGTAGTTACATTTGAAAATTTTGTTCTAGGAAATTTTGTTTGAGCGCAATCATCAAACTTAATTAAAAAAGTCATTTAAGCCTTTTCACAGTGAGATCTATGCGATATGGCCGAGAAATGTAATTTTGATGTTAACTCCCAAACCGCTGCGCAGAAGTCAACCAAACTTCACCCATTAGTGTATTGTATCACAATCTAGTAGTTACATTTAAAAATTTTGTTCTAGGACATTTTGTTTGAACGCAATCATCAAACTTAATTAAAAAAGTCATTTAAGCCTTTTCACAGTGAGATCTATGCGATATGGCCGAGAAATGTAATTTTGATGTTAACTCCCAAACCGCTGCGCAGAAGTCAACCAAACTTCACCCATTAGTGTATTGTATCACAATCTAGTAGTTACATGTGGAAATTTGGTTATAGGACATTTGATTTGAGCGCAATCCTCAAACTTAGGTCAAAAAAGCCATTTAAGCCTTTTCACAGTGAGATCTATGCGATATGGCCGAGAAATGTAATTTTGATGTTAACTCCCAAACCGCTGCGCAGAAGTCAACCAAACTTCACCCAATAGTGTATTGTATCACAATCTAGTAGTTACATTTGAAAATTTTGTTCTAGGAAATTTTGTTTGAGCGCAATCATCAAACTTAATTAAAAAAGTCATTTAAGCCTTTTCACAGTGAGATCTATGCGATATGGCCGAGAAATGTAATTTTGATGTTAACTCCCAAACCGCTGCGCAGAAGTCAACCAAACTTCACCCATTAGTGTATTTTATCACAATCTAGTAGTTACATGTGGAAATTTGGTTCTAGGACATTTGATTTGAGCGCAATCCTCAAACTTAGGTCAAAAAAGCCATTTAAGCCTTTTCACAGTGAGATCTATGCGATATGGCCGAGAAATGTAATTTTGATGTTAACTCCCAAACCGCTGCGCAGAAGTCAACCAAACTTCACCCAATAGTGTATTGTATCACATTCTAGTAGTTACATTTGAAAATTTTGTTCTAGGACATTTTGTTTGAACGCAATCATCAAACTTAATTAAAAAAGTCATTTAAGCCTTTTCACAGTGAGATCTATGCGATATGGCCGAGAAATGTAATTTTGATGTTAACTCCCAAACCGCTGCGCAGAAGTCAACCAAACTTCACCCAATAGTGTATTGTATCACAATCTAGTAGTTACATTTGAAAATTTTGTTCTAGGACATTTTGTTTGAGCGCAATCCTCAAACTTAGGTCAAAAAAGCCATTTAAGCCTTTTCACAGTGAGATCTATGCGATATGGCCGAGAAATGTAATTTTGATGTTAACTCCCAAACCGCTGCGCAGAAGTCAACCAAACTTCACCCAATAGTGTATTGTATCACAATCTAGTAGTTACATTTGAAAATTTTGTTCTAGGACATTTTGTTTGAACGCAATCATCAAACTTAATTAAAAAAGTCATTTAAGCCTTTTCACAGTGAGATCTATGCGATATGGCCGAGAAATGTAATTTTGATGTTAACTCCCAAACCGCTGCGCAGAAGTCATCCAAACTTCACCCAATAGTGTATTGTATCACAATCTAGTAGTTACATTTGAAAATTTTGTTCTAGGACATTTTGTTTGAGCGCAATCCTCAAACTTAGGTCAAAAAAGCCATTTAAGCCTTTTCACAGTGAGATCTATGCGATATGGCCGAGAAATGTAATTTTGATGTTAACTCCCAAACCGCTGCGCAGAAGTCAACCAAACTTCACCCATTAGTGTATTGTATCACAATCTAGTAGTTACATTTAAAAATTTTGTTCTAGGACATTTTGTTTGAACGCAATCATCAAACTTAATTAAAAAAGTCATTTAAGCCTTTTCACAGTGAGATCTATGCGATATGGCCGAGAAATGTAATTTTGATGTTAACTCCCAAACCGCTGCGCAGAAGTCAACCAAACTTCACCCATTAGTGTATTGTATCACAATCTAGTAGTTACATGTGGAAATTTGGTTATAGGACATTTGATTTGAGCGCAATCCTCAAACTTAGGTCAAAAAAGCCATTTAAGCCTTTTCACAGTGAGATCTATGCGATATGGCCGAGAAATGTAATTTTGATGTTAACTCCCAAACCGCTGCGCAGAAGTCAACCAAACTTCACCCAATAGTGTATTGTATCACAATCTAGTAGTTACATTTGAAAATTTTGTTCTAGGAAATTTTGTTTGAGCGCAATCATCAAACTTAATTAAAAAAGTCATTTAAGCCTTTTCACAGTGAGATCTATGCGATATGGCCGAGAAATGTAATTTTGATGTTAACTCCCAAACCGCTGCGCAGAAGTCAACCAAACTTCACCCATTAGTGTATTTTATCACAATCTAGTAGTTACATGTGGAAATTTGGTTCTAGGACATTTGATTTGAGCGCAATCCTCAAACTTAGGTCAAAAAAGCCATTTAAGCCTTTTCACAGTGAGATCTATGCGATATGGCCGAGAAATGTAATTTTGATGTTAACTCCCAAACCGCTGCGCAGAAGTCAACCAAACTTCACCCAATAGTGTATTGTATCACATTCTAGTAGTTACATTTGAAAATTTTGTTCTAGGACATTTTGTTTGAACGCAATCATCAAACTTAATTAAAAAAGTCATTTAAGCCTTTTCACAGTGAGATCTATGCGATATGGCCGAGAAATGTAATTTTGATGTTAACTCCCAAACCGCTGCGCAGAAGTCAACCAAACTTCACCCAATAGTGTATTGTATCACAATCTAGTAGTTACATTTGAAAATTTTGTTCTAGGACATTTTGTTTGAGCGCAATCCTCAAACTTAGGTCAAAAAAGCCATTTAAGCCTTTTCACAGTGAGATCTATGCGATATGGCCGAGAAATGTAATTTTGATGTTAACTCCCAAACCGCTGCGCAGAAGTCAACCAAACTTCACCCATTAGTGTATTTTATCACAATCTAGTAGTTACATGTGGAAATTTGGTTCTAGGACATTTGATTTGAGCGCAATCCTCAAACTTAGGTCAAAAAAGCCATTTAAGCCTTTTCACAGTGAGATCTATGCGATATGGCCGAGAAATGTAATTTTGATGTTAACTCCCAAACCGCTGCGCAGAAGTCAACCAAACTTCACCCAATAGTGTATTGTATCACAATCTAGTAGTTACATTTAAAAATTTTGTTCTAGGACATTTTGTTTGAACGCAATCATCAAACTTAATTAAAAAAGTCATTTAAGCCTTTTCACAGTGAGATCTATGCGATATGGCCGAGAAATGTAATTTTGATGTTAACTCCCAAACCGCTGCGCAGAAGTCAACCAAACTTCACCCATTAGTGTATTGTATCACAATCTAGTAGTTACATGTGGAAATTTGGTTATAGGACATTTGATTTGAGCGCAATCCTCAAACTTAGGTCAAAAAAGCCATTTAAGCCTTTTCACAGTGAGATCTATGCGATATGGCCGAGAAATGTAATTTTGATGTTAACTCCCAAACCGCTGCGCAGAAGTCAACCAAACTTCACCCATTAGTGTATTTTATCACAATCTAGTAGTTACATTTGAAAATTTGGTTCTAGGAAATTTTGTTTGAGCGCAATCATCAAACTTAATTAAAAAAGTCATTTAAGCCTTTTCACAGTGAGATCTATGCGATATGGCCGAGAAATGTAATTTTGATGTTAACTCCCAAACCGCTGCGCAGAAGTCAACCAAACTTCACCCATTAGTGTATTTTATCACAATCTAGTAGTTACATGTGGAAATTTGGTTCTAGGACATTTGATTTGAGCGCAATCCTCAAACTTAGGTCAAAAAAGCCATTTAAGCCTTTTCACAGTGAGATCTATGCGATATGGCCGAGAAATGTAATTTTGATGTTAACTCCCAAACCGCTGCGCAGAAGTCAACCAAACTTCACCCAATAGTGTATTGTATCACATTCTAGTAGTTACATTTGAAAATTTTGTTCTAGGACATTTTGTTTGAACGCAATCATCAAACTTAATTAAAAAAGTCATTTAAGCCTTTTCACAGTGAGATCTATGCAATATGGCCGAGAAATGTAATTTTGATGTTAACTCCCAAACCGCTGCGCAGAAGTCAACCAAACTTCACCCAATAGTGTATTGTATCACAATCTAGTAGTTACATTTGAAAATTTTGTTCTAGGACATTTTGTTTGAGCGCAATCCTCAAACTTAGGTCAAAAAAGCCATTTAAGCCTTTTCACAGTGAGATCTATGCGATATGGCCGAGAAATGTAATTTTGATGTTAACTCCCAAACCGCTGCGCAGAAGTCAACCAAACTTCACCCATTAGTGTATTTTATCACAATCTAGTAGTTACATGTGGAAATTTGGTTCTAGGACATTTGATTTGAGCGCAATCCTCAAACTTAGGTCAAAAAAGCCATTTAAGCCTTTTCACAGTGAGATCTATGCGATATGGCCGAGAAATGTAATTTTGATGTTAACTCCCAAACCGCTGCGCAGAAGTCAACCAAACTTCACCCAATAGTGTATTGTATCACAATCTAGTAGTTACATTTAAAAATTTTGTTCTAGGACATTTTGTTTGAACGCAATCATCAAACTTAATTAAAAAAGTCATTTAAGCCTTTTCACAGTGAGATCTATGCGATATGGCCGAGAAATGTAATTTTGATGTTAACTCCCAAACCGCTGCGCAGAAGTCAACCAAACTTCACCCATTAGTGTATTGTATCACAATCTAGTAGTTACATGTGGAAATTTGGTTATAGGACATTTGATTTGAGCGCAATCCTCAAACTTAGGTCAAAAAAGCCATTTAAGCCTTTTCACAGTGAGATCTATGCGATATGGCCGAGAAATGTAATTTTGATGTTAACTCCCAAACCGCTGCGCAGAAGTCAACCAAACTTCACCCAATAGTGTATTGTATCACAATCTAGTAGTTACATTTGAAAATTTTGTTCTAGGAAATTTTGTTTGAGCGCAATCATCAAACTTAATTAAAAAAGTCATTTAAGCCTTTTCACAGTGAGATCTATGCGATATGGCCGAGAAATGTAATTTTGATGTTAACTCCCAAACCGCTGCGCAGAAGTCAACCAAACTTCACCCATTAGTGTATTGTATCACAATCTAGTAGTTACATTTAAAAATTTTGTTCTAGGACATTTTGTTTGAACGCAATCATCAAACTTAATTAAAAAAGTCATTTAAGCCTTTTCACAGTGAGATCTATGCGATATGGCCGAGAAATGTAATTTTGATGTTAACTCCCAAACCGCTGCGCAGAAGTCAACCAAACTTCACCCATTAGTGTATTGTATCACAATCTAGTAGTTACATGTGGAAATTTGGTTATAGGACATTTGATTTGAGCGCAATCCTCAAACTTAGGTCAAAAAAGCCATTTAAGCCTTTTCACAGTGAGATCTATGCGATATGGCCGAGAAATGTAATTTTGATGTTAACTCCCAAACCGCTGCGCAGAAGTCAACCAAACTTCACCCAATAGTGTATTGTATCACAATCTAGTAGTTACATTTGAAAATTTTGTTCTAGGAAATTTTGTTTGAGCGCAATCATCAAACTTAATTAAAAAAGTCATTTAAGCCTTTTCACAGTGAGATCTATGCGATATGGCCGAGAAATGTAATTTTGATGTTAACTCCCAAACCGCTGCGCAGAAGTCAACCAAACTTCACCCATTAGTGTATTTTATCACAATCTAGTAGTTACATGTGGAAATTTGGTTCTAGGACATTTGATTTGAGCGCAATCCTCAAACTTAGGTCAAAAAAGCCATTTAAGCCTTTTCACAGTGAGATCTATGCGATATGGCCGAGAAATGTAATTTTGATGTTAACTCCCAAACCGCTGCGCAGAAGTCAACCAAACTTCACCCAATAGTGTATTGTATCACATTCTAGTAGTTACATTTGAAAATTTTGTTCTAGGACATTTTGTTTGAACGCAATCATCAAACTTAATTAAAAAAGTCATTTAAGCCTTTTCACAGTGAGATCTATGCGATATGGCCGAGAAATGTAATTTTGATGTTAACTCCCAAACCGCTGCGCAGAAGTCAACCAAACTTCACCCAATAGTGTATTGTATCACAATCTAGTAGTTACATTTGAAAATTTTGTTCTAGGACATTTTGTTTGAGCGCAATCCTCAAACTTAGGTCAAAAAAGCCATTTAAGCCTTTTCACAGTGAGATCTATGCGATATGGCCGAGAAATGTAATTTTGATGTTAACTCCCAAACCGCTGCGCAGAAGTCAACCAAACTTCACCCATTAGTGTATTTTATCACAATCTAGTAGTTACATGTGGAAATTTGGTTCTAGGACATTTGATTTGAGCGCAATCCTCAAACTTAGGTCAAAAAAGCCATTTAAGCCTTTTCACAGTGAGATCTATGCGATATGGCCGAGAAATGTAATTTTGATGTTAACTCCCAAACCGCTGCGCAGAAGTCAACCAAACTTCACCCAATAGTGTATTGTATCACAATCTAGTAGTTACATTTAAAAATTTTGTTCTAGGACATTTTGTTTGAACGCAATCATCAAACTTAATTAAAAAAGTCATTTAAGCCTTTTCACAGTGAGATCTATGCGATATGGCCGAGAAATGTAATTTTGATGTTAACTCCCAAACCGCTGCGCAGAAGTCAACCAAACTTCACCCATTAGTGTATTGTATCACAATCTAGTAGTTACATGTGGAAATTTGGTTATAGGACATTTGATTTGAGCGCAATCCTCAAACTTAGGTCAAAAAAGCCATTTAAGCCTTTTCACAGTGAGATCTATGCGATATGGCCGAGAAATGTAATTTTGATGTTAACTCCCAAACCGCTGCGCAGAAGTCAACCAAACTTCACCCAATAGTGTATTGTATCACAATCTAGTAGTTACATTTGAAAATTTTGTTCTAGGAAATTTTGTTTGAGCGCAATCATCAAACTTAATTAAAAAAGTCATTTAAGCCTTTTCACAGTGAGATCTATGCGATATGGCCGAGAAATGTAATTTTGATGTTAACTCCCAAACCGCTGCGCAGAAGTCAACCAAACTTCACCCATTAGTGTATTGTATCACAATCTAGTAGTTACATTTAAAAATTTTGTTCTAGGACATTTTGTTTGAACGCAATCATCAAACTTAATTAAAAAAGTCATTTAAGCCTTTTCACAGTGAGATCTATGCGATATGGCCGAGAAATGTAATTTTGATGTTAACTCCCAAACCGCTGCGCAGAAGTCAACCAAACTTCACCCATTAGTGTATTGTATCACAATCTAGTAGTTACATGTGGAAATTTGGTTATAGGACATTTGATTTGAGCGCAATCCTCAAACTTAGGTCAAAAAAGCCATTTAAGCCTTTTCACAGTGAGATCTATGCGATATGGCCGAGAAATGTAATTTTGATGTTAACTCCCAAACCGCTGCGCAGAAGTCAACCAAACTTCACCCAATAATGTATTGTATCACAATCTAGTAGTTACATTTGAAAATTTTGTTCTAGGAAATTTTGTTTGAGCGCAATCATCAAACTTAATTAAAAAAGTCATTTAAGCCTTTTCACAGTGAGATCTATGCGATATGGCCGAGAAATGTAATTTTGATGTTAACTCCCAAACCGCTGCGCAGAAGTCAACCAAACTTCACCCATTAGTGTATTTTATCACAATCTAGTAGTTACATGTGGAAATTTGGTTCTAGGACATTTGATTTGAGCGCAATCCTCAAACTTAGGTCAAAAAAGCCATTTAAGCCTTTTCACAGTGAGATCTATGCGATATGGCCGAGAAATGTAATTTTGATGTTAACTCCCAAACCGCTGCGCAGAAGTCAACCAAACTTCACCCAATAGTGTATTGTATCACATTCTAGTAGTTACATTTGAAAATTTTGTTCTAGGACATTTTGTTTGAACGCAATCATCAAACTTAGGTCAAAAAAGCCATTTAAGCCTTTTCACAGTGAGATCTATGCGATATGGCCGAGAAATGTAATTTTGATGTTAACTCCCAAACCGCTGCGCAGAAGTCAACCAAACTTCACCCAATAGTGTATTGTATCACAATCTAGTAGTTACATTTGAAAATTTTGTTCTAGGACATTTTGTTTGAACGCAATCATCAAACTTAATTAAAAAAGTCATTTAAGCCTTTTCACAGTGAGATCTATGCGATATGGCCGAGAAATGTAATTTTGATGTTAACTCCCAAACCGCTGCGCAGAAGTCAACCAAACTTCACCCAATAGTGTATTGTATCACAATCTAGTAGTTACATTTGAAAATTTTGTTCTAGGACATTTTGTTTGAGCGCAATCCTCAAACTTAGGTCAAAAAAGCCATTTAAGCCTTTTCACAGTGAGATCTATGCGATATGGCCGAGAAATGTAATTTTGATGTTAACTCCCAAACCGCTGCGCAGAAGTCAACCAAACTTCACCCATTAGTGTATTTTATCACAATCTAGTAGTTACATGTGGAAATTTGGTTCTAGGACATTTGATTTGAGCGCAATCCTCAAACTTAGGTCAAAAAAGCCATTTAAGCCTTTTCACAGTGAGATCTATGCGATATGGCCGAGAAATGTAATTTTGATGTTAACTCCCAAACCGCTGCGCAGAAGTCAACCAAACTTCACCCAATAGTGTATTGCAGGGGTTTTCAACCCAGTCCTCAAGGCACACTGTGGGTCCTGGTTTTTGTTCCAGCCGATCCAGCAGAGACAGTTGAACCAATGAGGCTTCTGCTAAAACAAGCCACACCTGACTGCAATCAACTGATTGCACTTGTAAAACACCAGATTGGGGAAAAAGTGTTGTCATCTTGTTTGGTAAGAATGAAATCCTGCACCCACAGTGTGCCTTAGTGGAATAGGTTGGGAACCCCTGGTGTATTGTATCACAATCTAGTAGTTACATTTAAAAATTTTGTTCTAGGACATTTTGTTTGAACGCAATCATCAAACTTAATTAAAAAAGTCATTTAAGCCTTTTCACAGTGAGATCTATGCGATATGGCCGAGAAATGTAATTTTGATGTTAACTCCCAAACCGCTGCGCAGAAGTAAACCAAACTTCACCCATTAGTGTATTGTATCACAATCTAGTAGTTACATGTGGAAATTTGGTTCTAGGACATTTGATTTGAGCGCAATCCTCAAACTTAGGTCAAAAAAGCCATTTAAGCCTTTTCACAGTGAGATCTATGCGATATGGCCGAGAAATGTAATTTTGATGTTAACTCCCAAACCGCTGCGCAGAAGTCAACCAAACTTCACCCAATAGTGTATTGTATCACATTCTAGTAGTTACATTTTAAAATTTCGTTCTAGGACATTTGGTTTGAGCGCAATTATTAAACTTAGGTCAAAAAAGCCATTTAAGCCTTTTCACAGTGAGATCTATGCGATATGGCCGAGAAATGTAATTTTGATGTTAACTCCCAAACCGCTGCGCAGAAGTAAACCAAACTTCACCCATTAGTGTATTGTATCACAATCTAGTAGTTACATGTGGAAATTTGGTTCTAGGACATTTGATTTGAGCGCAATCCTCAAACTTAGGTCAAAAAAGCCATTTAAGCCTTTTCACAGTGAGATCTATGCGATATGGCCGAGAAATGTAATTTTGATGTTAACTCCCAAACCGCTGCGCAGAAGTCAACCAAACTTCACCCAATAGTGTATTGTATCACAATCTAGTAGTTACATTTGAAAATTTTGTTCTAGGACATTTTGTTTGAACGCAATCATCAAACTTAATTAAAAAAGTCATTTAAGCCTTTTCACAGTGAGATCTATGCGATATGGCCGAGAAATGTAATTTTGATGTTAACTCCCAAACCGCTGCGCAGAAGTCAACCAAACTTCACCCAATAGTGTATTGTATCACAATCTAGTAGTTACATTTGAAAATTTCGTTCAAGGACATTTGGTTTGAGCGCAATTATTAAACTTAGGTCAAAAAAGCCATTTAAGCCTTTTCACAGTGAGATCTATGCGATATGGCCGAGAAATGTAATTTTGATGTTAACTCCCAAACCGCTGCGCAGAAGTCAACCAAACTTCACCCAATAGTGTATTGTATCACATTCTAGTAGTTACATTTGAAAATTTTGTTCTAGGACATTTTGTTTGAACGCAATCATCAAACTTAATTAAAAAAGTCATTTAAGCCTTTTCACAGTGAGATCTATGCGATATGGCCGAGAAATGTAATTTTGATGTTAACTCCCAAACCGCTGCGCAGAAGTCAACCAAACTTCACCCAATAGTGTATTGTATCACAATCTAGTAGTTACATTTGAAAATTTTGTTCTAGGAAATTTTGTTTGAGCGCAATCATCAAACTTAATTAAAAAAGTCATTTAAGCCTTTTCACAGTGAGATCTATGCGATATGGCCGAGAAATGTAATTTTTATGTTAACTCCCAAACCGCTGCGCAGAAGTCAACCAAACTTCACCCATTAGTGTATTTTATCACAATCTAGTAGTTACATGTGGAAATTTGGTTCTAGGACATTTGATTTGAGCGCAATCCTCAAACTTAGGTCAAAAAAGCCATTTAAGCCTTTTCACAGTGAGATCTATGCGATATGGCCGAGAAATGTAATTTTGATGTTAACTCCCAAACCGCTGCGCAGAAGTCAACCAAACTTCACCCAATAGTGTATTGTATCACATTCTAGTAGTTACATTTGAAAATTTCGTTCTAGGACATTTGGTTTGAGCGCAATCCTCAAACTTAGGTCAAAAAAGCCATTTAAGCCTTTTCACAGTGAGATCTATGCGATATGGCCGAGAAATGTAATTTTGATGTTAACTCCCAAACCGCTGCGCAGAAGTCAACCAAACTTCACCCATTAGTGTATTGTATCACAATCTAGTAGTTACATGTGGAAATTTGGTTATAGGACATTTGATTTGAGCGCAATCCTCAAACTTAGGTCAAAAAAGCCATTTAAGCCTTTTCACAGTGAGATCTATGCGATATGGCCGAGAAATGTAATTTTGATGTTAACTCCCAAACCGCTGCGCAGAAGTCAACCAAACTTCACCCAATAGTGTATTGTATCACATTCTAGTAGTTACATTTTAAAATTTCGTTCAAGGACATTTGGTTTGAGCGCAATTATTAAACTTAGGTCAAAAAAGCCATTTAAGCCTTTTCACAGTGAGATCTATGCGATATGGCCGAGAAATGTAATTTTGATGTTAACTCCCAAACCGCTGCGCAGAAGTAAACCAAACTTCACCCATTAGTGTATTGTATCACAATCTAGTAGTTACATGTGGAAATTTGGTTCTAGGACATTTGATTTGAGCGCAATCCTCAAACTTAGGTCAAAAAAGCCATTTAAGCCTTTTCACAGTGAGATCTATGCGATATGGCCGAGAAATGTAATTTTGATGTTAACTCCCAAACCGCTGCGCAGAAGTCAACCAAACTTCACCCAATAGTGTATTGTATCATATTCTAGTAGTTACATTTTAAAATTTCGTTCTAGGACATTTGGTTTGAGCGCAATTATTAAACTTAGGTCAAAAAAGCCATTTAAGCCTTTTCACAGTGAGATCTATGCGATATGGCCGAGAAATGTAATTTTGATGTTAACTCCCAAACCGCTGCGCAGAAGTAAACCAAACTTCACCCATTAGTGTATTGTATCACAATCTAGTAGTTACATGTGGAAATTTGGTTCTAGGACATTTGATTTGAGCGCAATCCTCAAACTTAGGTCAAAAAAGCCATTTAAGCCTTTTCACAGTGAGATCTATGCGATATGGCCGAGAAATGTAATTTTGATGTTAACTCCCAAACCGCTGCGCAGAAGTCAACCAAACTTCACCCAATAGTGTATTGTATCACAATCTAGTAGTTACATTTGAAAATTTTGTTCTAGGACATTTTGTTTGAACGCAATCATCAAACTTAATTAAAAAAGTCATTTAAGCCTTTTCACAGTGAGATCTATGCGATATGGCCGAGAAATGTAATTTTGATGTTAACTCCCAAACCGCTGCGCAGAAGTCAACCAAACTTCACCCAATAGTGTATTGTATCACAATCTAGTAGTTACATTTGAAAATTTCGTTCAAGGACATTTGGTTTGAGCGCAATTATTAAACTTAGGTCAAAAAAGCCATTTAAGCCTTTTCACAGTGAGATCTATGCGATATGGCCGAGAAATGTAATTTTGATGTTAACTCCCAAACCGCTGCGCAGAAGTAAACCAAACTTCACCCATTAGTGTATTGTATCACAATCTAGTAGTTACATGTGGAAATTTGGTTCTAGGACATTTGATTTGAGCGCAATCCTCAAACTTAGGTCAAAAAAGCCATTTAAGCCTTTTCACAGTGAGATCTATGCGATATGGCCGAGAAATGTAATTTTGATGTTAACTCCCAAACCGCTGCGCAGAAGTCAACCAAACTTCACCCAATAGTGTATTGTATCACATTCTAGTAGTTACATTTGAAAATTTCGTTCTAGGACATTTGGTTTGAGCGCAATTATTAAACTTAGGTCAAAAAAGCCATTTAAGCCTTTTCACAGTGAGATCTATGCGATATGGCCGAGAAATGTAATTTTGATGTTAACTCCCAAACCGCTGCGCAGAAGTAAACCAAACTTCACCCATTAGTGTATTGTATCACAATCTAGTAGTTACATGTGGAAATTTGGTTCTAGGACATTTGATTTGAGCGCAATCCTCAAACTTAGGTCAAAAAAGCCATTTAAGCCTTTTCACAGTGAGATCTATGCGATATGGCCGAGAAATGTAATTTTGATGTTAACTCCCAAACCGCTGCGCAGAAGTCAACCAAACTTCACCCAATAGTGTATTGTATCACAATCTAGTAGTTACATTTGAAAATTTTGTTCTAGGACATTTTGTTTGAACGCAATCATCAAACTTAATTAAAAAAGTCATTTAAGCCTTTTCACAGTGAGATCTATGCGATATGGCCGAGAAATGTAATTTTGATGTTAACTCCCAAACCGCTGCGCAGAAGTCAACCAAACTTCACCCAATAGTGTATTGTATCACAATCTAGTAGTTACATTTGAAAATTTTGTTCTAGGACATTTTGTTTGAGCGCAATCCTCAAACTTAGGTCAAAAAAGCCATTTAAGCCTTTTCACAGTGAGATCTATGCGATATGGCCGAGAAATGTAATTTTGATGTTAACTCCCAAACCGCTGCGCAGAAGTCAACCAAACTTCACCCAATAGTGTATTGTATCACAATCTAGTAGTTACATTTGAAAATTTTGTTCTAGGACATTTTGTTTGAACGCAATCATCAAACTTAATTAAAAAAGTCATTTAAGCCTTTTCACAGTGAGATCTATGCGATATGGCCGAGAAATGTAATTTTGATGTTAACTCCCAAACCGCTGCGCAGAAGTCAACCAAACTTCACCCAATAGTGTATTGTATCACAATCTAGTAGTTACATTTGAAAATTTTGTTCTAGGAAATTTTGTTTGAGCGCAATCATCAAACTTAATTAAAAAAGTCATTTAAGCCTTTTCACAGTGAGATCTATGCGATATGGCCGAGAAATGTAATTTTGATGTTAACTCCCAAACCGCTGCGCAGAAGTCAACCAAACTTCACCCATTAGTGTATTTTATCACAATCTAGTAGTTACATGTGGAAATTTGGTTCTAGGACATTTGATTTGAGCGCAATCCTCAAACTTAGGTCAAAAAAGCCATTTAAGCCTTTTCACAGTGAGATCTATGCGATATGGCCGAGAAATGTAATTTTGATGTTAACTCCCAAACCGCTGCGCAGAAGTCAACCAAACTTCACCCATTAGTGTATTGTATCACAATCTAGTAGTTACATGTGGAAATTTGGTTATAGGACATTTGATTTGAGCGCAATCCTCAAACTTAGGTCAAAAAAGCCATTTAAGCCTTTTCACAGTGAGATCTATGCGATATGGCCGAGAAATGTAATTTTGATGTTAACTCCCAAACCGCTGCGCAGAAGTCAACCAAACTTCACCCATTAGTGTATTTTATCACAATCTAGTAGTTACATGTGGAAATTTGGTTCTAGGACATTTGATTTGAGCGCAATCCTCAAACTTAGGTCAAAAAAGCCATTTAAGCCTTTTCACAGTGAGATCTATGCGATATGGCCGAGAAATGTAATTTTGATGTTAACTCCCAAACCGCTGCGCAGAAGTCAACCAAACTTCACCCAATAGTGTATTGTATCACATTCCAGTAGTTACATTTGAAAATTTCGTTCTAGAACATTTGGTTTGAGCGCAATCCTCAAACTTAGGTCAAAAAAGCCATTTAAGCCTTTTCACAGTGAGATCTAAGCGATATGGCCGAGAAATGTAATTTTGATGTTAACTCCCAAACCGCTGCGCAGAAGTCAACCAAACTTCACCCAATAGTGTATTGTATCACAATCTAGTAGTTATATTTGAAAATTTTGTTCTAGGACATTTTGTTTGAACGCAATCATCAAACTTAATTAAAAAAGTCATTTAAGCCTTTTCACAGTGAGATCTATGCGATATGGCCGAGAAATGTAATTTTGATGTTAACTCCCAAACCGCTGCGCAGAAGTCAACCAAACTTCACCCATTAGTGTATTGTATCACAATCTAGTAGTTACATTTGAAAATTTTGTTCTAGGACATTTTGTTTGAACGCAATCCTCAAACTTAGGTCAAAAAAGCCATTTAAGCCTTTTCACAGTGAGATCTATGCGATATGGCCGAGAAATGTAATTTTGATGTTAACTCCCAAACCGCTGCGCAGAAGTCAACCAAACTTCACCCAATAGTGTATTGTATCACAATCTAGTAGTTACATTTAAAAATTTTGTTCTAGGACATTTTGTTTGAACGCAATCATCAAACTTAATTAAAAAAGTCATTTAAGCCTTTTCACAGTGAGATCTATGCGATATGGCCGAGAAATGTAATTTTGATGTTAACTCCCAAACCGCTGCGCAGAAGTCAACCAAACTTCACCCATTAGTGTATTTTATCACAATCTAGTAGTTACATGTGGAAATTTCGTTCTAGGACATTTGATTTGAGCGCAATCCTCAAACTTAGGTCAAAAAAGCCATTTAAGCCTTTTCACAGTGAGATCTATGCGATATGGCCGAGAAATGTAATTTTGATGTTAACTCCCAAACCGCTGCGCAGAAGTCAACCAAACTTCACCCAATAGTGTATTGTATCACATTCTAGTAGTTACATTTGAAAATTTCGTTCTAGGACATTTGGTTTGAGCGCAATCCTCAAACTTAGGTCAAAAAAGCCATTTAAGCCTTTTCACAGTGAGATCTATGCGATATGGCCGAGAAATGTAATTTTGATGTTAACTCCCAAACCGCTGCGCAGAAGTCAACCAAACTTCACCCAATAGTGTATTGTATCACAATCTAGTAGTTACATTTGAAAATTTTGTTCTAGGACATTTTGTTTGAACGCAATCATCAAACTTAATTAAAAAAGTCATTTAAGCCTTTTCACAGTGAGATCTATGCGATATGGCCGAGAAATGTAATTTTGATGTTAACTCCCAAACCGCTGCGCAGAAGTCAACCAAACTTCACCCAATAGTGTATTGTATCACAATCTAGTAGTTACATTTGAAAATTTTGTTCTAGGACATTTTGTTTGAGCGCAATCCTCAAACTTAGGTCAAAAAAGCCATTTAAGCCTTTTCACAGTGAGATCTATGCGATATGGCCGAGAAATGTAATTTTGATGTTAACTCCCAAACCGCTGCGCAGAAGTCAACCAAACTTCACCCATTAGTGTATTGTATCACAATCTAGTAGTTACATGTGGAAATTTGGTTATAGGACATTTGATTTGAGCGCAATCCTCAAACTTAGGTCAAAAAAGCCATTTAAGCCTTTTCACAGTGAGATCTATGCGATATGGCCGAGAAATGTAATTTTGATGTTAACTCCCAAACCGCTGCGCAGAAGTCAACCAAACTTCACCCAATAGTGTATTGTATCACATTCTAGTAGTTACATTTTAAAATTTCGTTCAAGGACATTTGGTTTGAGCGCAATTATTAAACTTAGGTCAAAAAAGCCATTTAAGCCTTTTCACAGTGAGATCTATGCGATATGGCCGAGAAATGTAATTTTGATGTTAACTCCCAAACCGCTGCGCAGAAGTAAACCAAACTTCACCCATTAGTGTATTGTATCACAATCTAGTAGTTACATGTGGAAATTTGGTTCTAGGACATTTGATTTGAGCGCAATCCTCAAACTTAGGTCAAAAAAGCCATTTAAGCCTTTTCACAGTGAGATCTATGCGATATGGCCGAGAAATGTAATTTTGATGTTAACTCCCAAACCGCTGCGCAGAAGTCAACCAAACTTCACCCAATAGTGTATTGTATCACATTCGAGTAGTTACATTTTAAAATTTCGTTCTAGGACATTTGGTTTGAGCGCAATTATTAAACTTAGGTCAAAAAAGCCATTTAAGCCTTTTCACAGTGAGATCTATGCGATATGGCCGAGAAATGTAATTTTGATGTTAACTCCCAAACCGCTGCGCAGAAGTAAACCAAACTTAACCCATTAGTGTATTGTATCACAATCTAGTAGTTACATGTGGAAATTTGGTTCTAGGACATTTGATTTGAGCGCAATCCTCAAACTTAGGTCAAAAAAGCCATTTAAGCCTTTTCACAGTGAGATCTATGCGATATGGCCGAGAAATGTAATTTTGATGTTAACTCCCAAACCGCTGCGCAGAAGTCAACCAAACTTCACCCAATAGTGTATTGTATCACAATCTAGTAGTTACATTTGAAAATTTTGTTCTAGGACATTTTGTTTGAATGCAATCATCAAACTTAATTAAAAAAGTCATTTAAGCCTTTTCACAGTGAGATCTATGCGATATGGCCGAGAAATGTAATTTTGATGTTAACTCCCAAACCGCTGCGCAGAAGTCAACCAAACTTCACCCATTAGTGTATTGTATCACAATCTAGTAGTTACATTTGAAAATTTTGTTCTAGGACATTTTGTTTGAACGCAATCATCAAACTTAATTAAAAAAGTCATTTAAGCCTTTTCACAGTGAGATCTATGCGATATGGCCGAGAAATGTAATTTTGATGTTAACTCCCAAACCGCTGCGCAGAAGTCAACCAAACTTCACCCATTAGTGTATTGTATCACAATCTAGTAGTTACATGTGGAAATTTGGTTATAGGACATTTGATTTGAGCGCAATCCTCAAACTTAGGTCAAAAAAGCCATTTAAGCCTTTTCACAGTGAGATCTATGCGATATGGCCGAGAAATGTAATTTTGATGTTAACTCCCAAACCGCTGCGCAGAAGT
The DNA here is from genome assembly GCF_030265065.1 of Corythoichthys intestinalis. NCBI lineage: Eukaryota > Metazoa > Chordata > Actinopteri > Syngnathiformes > Syngnathidae > Corythoichthys > Corythoichthys intestinalis. The sequence goes on along the minus strand of NC_080399.1, from coordinate 62,402,762 downwards.
CAACCAAACTTCACCCAATAGTGTATTGTATCACAATCTAGTAGTTACATTTGAAAATTTTGTTCTAGGAAATTTTGTTTGAGCGCAATCATCAAACTTAATTAAAAAAGTCATTTAAGCCTTTTCACAGTGAGATCTATGCGATATGGCCGAGAAATGTAATTTTGATGTTAACTCCCAAACCGCTGCGCAGAAGTCAACCAAACTTCACCCATTAGTGTATTTTATCACAATCTAGTAGTTACATGTGGAAATTTGGTTCTAGGACATTTGATTTGAGCGCAATCCTCAAACTTAGGTCAAAAAAGCCATTTAAGCCTTTTCACAGTGAGATCTATGCGATATGGCCGAGAAATGTAATTTTGATGTTCACTCCCAAACCGCTACGCAGAAGTCAACCAAACTTCACCCATTAGTGTATTGTATCACAATCTAGTAGTTACATGTGGAAATTTGGTTCTAGGACATTTGATTTGAGCGCAATCCTCAAACTTAGGTCAAAAAAGCCATTTAAGCCTTTTCACAGTGAGATCTATGCGATATGGCCGAGAAATGTAATTTTGATGTTCACTCCCAAACCGCTGCGCAGAAGTCAACCAAACTTCACCCAATAGTGTATTGTATCACAATCTAGTAGTTACATGTGGAAATTTGGTTCTAGGACATTTGATTTGAGCGCAATCCTCAAACTTAGGTCAAAAAAGCCATTTAAGCCTTTTCACAGTGAGATCTATGCGATATGGCCGAGAAATGTAATTTTGATGTTAACTCCCAAACCGCTGCGCAGAAGTCAACCAAACTTCACCCAATAGTGTATTGTATCACATTCTAGTAGTTACATTTTAAAATTTCGTTCTAGGACATTTGGTTTGAGCGCAATTATTAAACTTAGGTCAAAAAAGCCATTTAAGCCTTTTCACAGTGAGATCTATGCGATATGGCCGAGAAATGTAATTTTGATGTTAACTCCCAAACCGCTGCGCAGAAGTCAACCAAACTTCACCCATTAGTGTATTGTATCACAATCTAGTAGTTACATTTGAAAATTTTGTTCTAGGACATTTTGTTTGAACGCAATCCTCAAACTTAGGTCAAAAAAGCCATTTAAGCCTTTTCACAGTGAGATCTATGCGATATGGCCGAGAAATGTAATTTTGATGTTAACTCCCAAACCGCTGCGCAGAAGTCAACCAAACTTCACCCAATAGTGTATTGTATCACAATCTAGTAGTTACATTTAAAAATTTTGTTCTAGGACATTTTGTTTGAACGCAATCATCAAACTTAATTAAAAAAGTCATTTAAGCCTTTTCACAGTGAGATCTATGCGATATGGCCGAGAAATGTAATTTTGATGTTAACTCCCAAACCGCTGCGCAGAAGTCAACCAAACTTCACCCATTAGTGTATTTTATCACAATCTAGTAGTTACATGTGGAAATTTCGTTCTAGGACATTTGATTTGAGCGCAATCCTCAAACTTAGGTCAAAAAAGCCATTTAAGCCTTTTCACAGTGAGATCTATGCGATATGGCCGAGAAATGTAATTTTGATGTTAACTCCCAAACCGCTGCGCAGAAGTCAACCAAACTTCACCCAATAGTGTATTGTATCACATTCTAGTAGTTACATTTGAAAATTTCGTTCTAGGACATTTGGTTTGAGCGCAATCCTCAAACTTAGGTCAAAAAAGCCATTTAAGCCTTTTCACAGTGAGATCTATGCGATATGGCCGAGAAATGTAATTTTGATGTTAACTCCCAAACCGCTGCGCAGAAGTCAACCAAACTTCACCCAATAGTGTATTGTATCACAATCTAGTAGTTACATTTGAAAATTTTGTTCTAGGACATTTTGTTTGAACGCAATCATCAAACTTAATTAAAAAAGTCATTTAAGCCTTTTCACAGTGAGATCTATGCGATATGGCCGAGAAATGTAATTTTGATGTTAACTCCCAAACCGCTGCGCAGAAGTCAACCAAACTTCACCCAATAGTGTATTGTATCACAATCTAGTAGTTACATTTGAAAATTTTGTTCTAGGACATTTTGTTTGAGCGCAATCCTCAAACTTAGGTCAAAAAAGCCATTTAAGCCTTTTCACAGTGAGATCTATGCGATATGGCCGAGAAATGTAATTTTGATGTTAACTCCCAAACCGCTGCGCAGAAGTCAACCAAACTTCACCCATTAGTGTATTGTATCACAATCTAGTAGTTACATGTGGAAATTTGGTTATAGGACATTTGATTTGAGCGCAATCCTCAAACTTAGGTCAAAAAAGCCATTTAAGCCTTTTCACAGTGAGATCTATGCGATATGGCCGAGAAATGTAATTTTGATGTTAACTCCCAAACCGCTGCGCAGAAGTCAACCAAACTTCACCCAATAGTGTATTGTATCACATTCTAGTAGTTACATTTTAAAATTTCGTTCAAGGACATTTGGTTTGAGCGCAATTATTAAACTTAGGTCAAAAAAGCCATTTAAGCCTTTTCACAGTGAGATCTATGCGATATGGCCGAGAAATGTAATTTTGATGTTAACTCCCAAACCGCTGCGCAGAAGTAAACCAAACTTCACCCATTAGTGTATTGTATCACAATCTAGTAGTTACATGTGGAAATTTGGTTCTAGGACATTTGATTTGAGCGCAATCCTCAAACTTAGGTCAAAAAAGCCATTTAAGCCTTTTCACAGTGAGATCTATGCGATATGGCCGAGAAATGTAATTTTGATGTTAACTCCCAAACCGCTGCGCAGAAGTCAACCAAACTTCACCCAATAGTGTATTGTATCACATTCGAGTAGTTACATTTTAAAATTTCGTTCTAGGACATTTGGTTTGAGCGCAATTATTAAACTTAGGTCAAAAAAGCCATTTAAGCCTTTTCACAGTGAGATCTATGCGATATGGCCGAGAAATGTAATTTTGATGTTAACTCCCAAACCGCTGCGCAGAAGTAAACCAAACTTAACCCATTAGTGTATTGTATCACAATCTAGTAGTTACATGTGGAAATTTGGTTCTAGGACATTTGATTTGAGCGCAATCCTCAAACTTAGGTCAAAAAAGCCATTTAAGCCTTTTCACAGTGAGATCTATGCGATATGGCCGAGAAATGTAATTTTGATGTTAACTCCCAAACCGCTGCGCAGAAGTCAACCAAACTTCACCCAATAGTGTATTGTATCACAATCTAGTAGTTACATTTGAAAATTTTGTTCTAGGACATTTTGTTTGAATGCAATCATCAAACTTAATTAAAAAAGTCATTTAAGCCTTTTCACAGTGAGATCTATGCGATATGGCCGAGAAATGTAATTTTGATGTTAACTCCCAAACCGCTGCGCAGAAGTCAACCAAACTTCACCCATTAGTGTATTGTATCACAATCTAGTAGTTACATTTGAAAATTTTGTTCTAGGACATTTTGTTTGAACGCAATCATCAAACTTAATTAAAAAAGTCATTTAAGCCTTTTCACAGTGAGATCTATGCGATATGGCCGAGAAATGTAATTTTGATGTTAACTCCCAAACCGCTGCGCAGAAGTCAACCAAACTTCACCCATTAGTGTATTGTATCACAATCTAGTAGTTACATGTGGAAATTTGGTTATAGGACATTTGATTTGAGCGCAATCCTCAAACTTAGGTCAAAAAAGCCATTTAAGCCTTTTCACAGTGAGATCTATGCGATATGGCCGAGAAATGTAATTTTGATGTTAACTCCCAAACCGCTGCGCAGAAGTCAACCAAACTTCACCCAATAGTGTATTGTATCACAATCTAGTAGTTACATTTGAAAATTTTGTTCTAGGAAATTTTGTTTGAGCGCAATCATCAAACTTAATTAAAAAAGTCATTTAAGCCTTTTCACAGTGAGATCTATGCGATATGGCCGAGAAATGTAATTTTGATGTTAACTCCCAAACCGCTGCGCAGAAGTCAACCAAACTTCACCCATTAGTGTATTTTATCACAATCTAGTAGTTACATGTGGAAATTTGGTTCTAGGACATTTGATTTGAGCGCAATCCTCAAACTTAGGTCAAAAAAGCCATTTAAGCCTTTTCACAGTGAGATCTATGCGATATGGCCGAGAAATGTAATTTTGATGTTCACTCCCAAACCGCTACGCAGAAGTCAACCAAACTTCACCCATTAGTGTATTGTATCACAATCTAGTAGTTACATGTGGAAATTTGGTTCTAGGACATTTGATTTGAGCGCAATCCTCAAACTTAGGTCAAAAAAGCCATTTAAGCCTTTTCACAGTGAGATCTATGCGATATGGCCGAGAAATGTAATTTTGATGTTCACTCCCAAACCGCTGCGCAGAAGTCAACCAAACTTCACCCATTAGTGTATTGTATCACAATCTAGTAGTTACATGTGGAAATTTGGTTATAGGACATTTGATTTGAGCGCAATCCTCAAACTTAGGTCAAAAAAGCCATTTAAGCCTTTTCACAGTGAGATCTATGCGATATGGCCGAGAAATGTAATTTTGATGTTAACTCCCAAACCGCTGCGCAGAAGTCAACCAAACTTCACCCATTAGTGTATTGTATCACAATCTAGTAGTTACATTTGAAAATTTCGTTCTAGGACATTTGGTTTGAGCGCAATCTTTAAACTTAGGTCAAAAAAGCCATTTAAGCCTTTTCACAGTGAGATCTATGCGATATGGCCGAGAAATGTAATTTTGATGTTAACTCCCAAACCGCTGCGCAGAAGTCAACCAAACTTCACCCAATAGTGTATTGTATCACAATCTAGTAGTTACATGTGGAAATTTGGTTCTAGGACATTTGATTTGAGCGCAATCCTCAAACTTAGGTCAAAAAAGCCATTTAAGCCTTTTCACAGTGAGATCTATGCGATATGGCCGAGAAATGTAATTTTGATGTTAACTCCCAAACCGCTGCGCAGAAGTCAACCAAACTTCACCCAATAGTGTATTGTATCACATTCTAGTAGTTACATTTTAAAATTTCGTTCTAGGACATTTGGTTTGAGCGCAATTATTAAACTTAGGTCAAAAAAGCCATTTAAGCCTTTTCACAGTGAGATCTATGCGATATGGCCGAGAAATGTAATTTTGATGTTAACTCCCAAACCGCTGCGCAGAAGTCAACCAAACTTCACCCATTAGTGTATTTTATCACAATCTAGTAGTTACATGTGGAAATTTGGTTCTAGGACATTTGATTTGAGCGCAATCCTCAAACTTAGGTCAAAAAAGCCATTTAAGCCTTTTCACAGTGAGATCTATGCGATATGGCCGAGAAATGTAATTTTGATGTTAACTCCCAAACCGCTGCGCAGAAGTCAACCAAACTTCACCCAATAGTGTATTGTATCACATTCTAGTAGTTACATTTGAAAATTTCGTTCTAGGACATTTGGTTTGAGCGCAATCCTCAAACTTAGGTCAAAAAAGCCATTTAAGCCTTTTCACAGTGAGATCTATGCGATATGGCCGAGAAATGTAATTTTGATGTTAACTCCCAAACCGTTGCGCAGAAGTCAACCAAACTTCACCCAATAGTGTATTGTATCACAATCTAGTAGTTACATTTGAAAATTTTGTTCTAGGACATTTTGTTTGAACGCAATCATCAAACTTAATTAAAAAAGTCATTTAAGCCTTTTCACAGTGAGATCTATGCGATATGGCCGAGAAATGTAATTTTGATGTTAACTCCCAAACCGCTGCGCAGAAGTCAACCAAACTTCACCCAATAGTGTATTGTATCACAATCTAGTAGTTACATTTGAAAATTTTGTTCTAGGACATTTTGTTTGAGCGCAATCCTCAAACTTAGGTCAAAAAAGCCATTTAAGCCTTTTCACAGTGAGATCTATGCGATATGGCCGAGAAATGTAATTTTGATGTTAACTCCCAAACCGCTGCGCAGAAGTCAACCAAACTTCACCCAATAGTGTATTGTATCACAATCTAGTAGTTACATTTGAAAATTTTGTTCTAGGACATTTTGTTTGAACGCAATCATCAAACTTAATTAAAAAAGTCATTTAAGCCTTTTCACAGTGAGATCTATGCGATATGGCCGAGAAATGTAATTTTGATGTTAACTCCCAAACCGCTGCGCAGAAGTCAACCAAACTTCACCCAATAGTGTATTGTATCACAATCTAGTAGTTACATTTGAAAATTTTGTTCTAGGAAATTTTGTTTGAGCGCAATCATCAAACTTAATTAAAAAAGTCATTTAAGCCTTTTCACAGTGAGATCTATGCGATATGGCCGAGAATTGTAATTTTGATGTTAACTCCCAAACCGCTGCGCAGAAGTCAACCAAACTTCACCCATTAGTGTATTTTATCACAATCTAGTAGTTACATGTGGAAATTTGGTTCTAGGACATTTGATTTGAGCGCAATCCTCAAACTTAGGTCAAAAAAGCCATTTAAGCCTTTTCACAGTGAGATCTATGCGATATGGCCGAGAAATGTAATTTTGATGTTAACTCCCAAACCGCTGCGCAGAAGTCAACCAAACTTCACCCAATAGTGTATTGTATCACAATCTAGTAGTTACATTTAAAAATTTTGTTCTAGGACATTTTGTTTGAACGCAATCATCAAACTTAATTAAAAAAGTCATTTAAGCCTTTTCACAGTGAGATCTATGCGATATGGCCGAGAAATGTAATTTTGATGTTAACTCCCAAACCGCTGCGCAGAAGTCAACCAAACTTCACCCATTAGTGTATTGTATCACAATCTAGTAGTTACATGTGGAAATTTGGTTATAGGACATTTGATTTGAGCGCAATCCTCAAACTTAGGTCAAAAAAGCCATTTAAGCCTTTTCACAGTGAGATCTATGCGATATGGCCGAGAAATGTAATTTTGATGTTCACTCCCAAACCGCTGCGCAGAAGTCAACCAAACTTCACCCATTAGTGTATTTTATCACAATCTAGTAGTTACATGTGGAAATTTGGTTCTAGGACATTTGATTTGAGCGCAATCCTCAAACTTAGGTCAAAAAAGCCATTTAAGCCTTTTCACAGTGAGATCTATGCGATATGGCCGAGAAATGTAATTTTGATGTTAACTCCCAAACCGCTGCGCAGAAGTCAACCAAACTTCACCCAATAGTGTATTGTATCACATTCTAGTAGTTACATTTGAAAATTTCGTTCTAGGACATTTGGTTTGAGCGCAATCCTCAAACTTAGGTCAAAAAAGCCATTTAAGCCTTTTCACAGTGAGATCTATGCGATATGGCCGAGAAATGTAATTTTGATGTTAACTCCCAAACCGTTGCGCAGAAGTCAACCAAACTTCACCCAATAGTGTATTGTATCACAATCTAGTAGTTACATTTGAAAATTTTGTTCTAGGACATTTTGTTTGAACGCAATCATCAAACTTAATTAAAAAAGTCATTTAAGCCTTTTCACAGTGAGATCTATGCGATATGGCCGAGAAATGTAATTTTGATGTTAACTCCCAAACCGCTGCGCAGAAGTCAACCAAACTTCACCCAATAGTGTATTGTATCACAATCTAGTAGTTACATTTGAAAATTTTGTTCTAGGACATTTTGTTTGAGCGCAATCCTCAAACTTAGGTCAAAAAAGCCATTTAAGCCTTTTCACAGTGAGATCTATGCGATATGGCCGAGAAATGTAATTTTGATGTTAACTCCCAAACCGCTGCGCAGAAGTCAACCAAACTTCACCCAATAGTGTATTGTATCACAATCTAGTAGTTACATTTGAAAATTTTGTTCTAGGACATTTTGTTTGAACGCAATCATCAAACTTAATTAAAAAAGTCATTTAAGCCTTTTCACAGTGAGATCTATGCGATATGGCCGAGAAATGTAATTTTGATGTTAACTCCCAAACCGCTGCGCAGAAGTCAACCAAACTTCACCCAATAGTGTATTGTATCACAATCTAGTAGTTACATTTGAAAATTTTGTTCTAGGAAATTTTGTTTGAGCGCAATCATCAAACTTAATTAAAAAAGTCATTTAAGCCTTTTCACAGTGAGATCTATGCGATATGGCCGAGAATTGTAATTTTGATGTTAACTCCCAAACCGCTGCGCAGAAGTCAACCAAACTTCACCCATTAGTGTATTTTATCACAATCTAGTAGTTACATGTGGAAATTTGGTTCTAGGACATTTGATTTGAGCGCAATCCTCAAACTTAGGTCAAAAAAGCCATTTAAGCCTTTTCACAGTGAGATCTATGCGATATGGCCGAGAAATGTAATTTTGATGTTAACTCCCAAACCGCTGCGCAGAAGTCAACCAAACTTCACCCAATAGTGTATTGTATCACAATCTAGTAGTTACATTTAAAAATTTTGTTCTAGGACATTTTGTTTGAACGCAATCATCAAACTTAATTAAAAAAGTCATTTAAGCCTTTTCACAGTGAGATCTATGCGATATGGCCGAGAAATGTAATTTTGATGTTAACTCCCAAACCGCTGCGCAGAAGTCAACCAAACTTCACCCATTAGTGTATTGTATCACAATCTAGTAGTTACATGTGGAAATTTGGTTATAGGACATTTGATTTGAGCGCAATCCTCAAACTTAGGTCAAAAAAGCCATTTAAGCCTTTTCACAGTGAGATCTATGCGATATGGCCGAGAAATGTAATTTTGATGTTAACTCCCAAACCGCTGCGCAGAAGTCAACCAAACTTCACCCAATAGTGTATTGTATCACAATCTAGTAGTTACATTTGAAAATTTTGTTCTAGGAAATTTTGTTTGAGCGCAATCATCAAACTTAATTAAAAAAGTCATTTAAGCCTTTTCACAGTGAGATCTATGCGATATGGCCGAGAAATGTAATTTTGATGTTAACTCCCAAACCGCTGCGCAGAAGTCAACCAAACTTCACCCATTAGTGTATTTTATCACAATCTAGTAGTTACATGTGGAAATTTGGTTCTAGGACATTTGATTTGAGCGCAATCCTCAAACTTAGGTCAAAAAAGCCATTTAAGCCTTTTCACAGTGAGATCTATGCGATATGGCCGAGAAATGTAATTTTGATGTTAACTCCCAAACCGCTGCGCAGAAGTCAACCAAACTTCACCCAATAGTGTATTGTATCACATTCTAGTAGTTACATTTGAAAATTTTGTTCTAGGACATTTTGTATGAACGCAATCATCAAACTTAATTAAAAAAGTCATTTAAGCCTTTTCACAGTGAGATATATGCGATATGGCCGAGAAATGTAATTTTGATGTTAACTCCCAAACCGCTGCGCAGAAGTCAACCAAACTTCACCCAATAGTGTATTGTATCACAATCTAGTAGTTACATTTGAAAATTTTGTTCTAGGAAATTTTGTTTGAGCGCAATCATCAAACTTAATTAAAAAAGTCATTTAAGCCTTTTCACAGTGAGATCTATGCGATATGGCCGAGAAATGTAATTTTGATGTTAACTCCCAAACCGCTGCGCAGAAGTCAACCAAACTTCACCCATTAGTGTATTTTATCACAATCTAGTAGTTACATGTGGAAATTTGGTTCTAGGACATTTGATTTGAGCGCAATCCTCAAACTTAGGTCAAAAAAGCCATTTAAGCCTTTTCACAGTGAGATCTATGCGATATGGCCGAGAAATGTAATTTTGATGTTAACTCCCAAACCGCTGCGCAGAAGTCAACCAAACTTCACCCAATAGTGTATTGTATCACAATCTAGTAGTTACATTTAAAAATTTTGTTCTAGGACATTTTGTTTGAACGCAATCATCAAACTTAATTAAAAAAGTCATTTAAGCCTTTTCACAGTGAGATCTATGCGATATGGCCGAGAAATGTAATTTTGATGTTAACTCCCAAACCGCTGCGCAGAAGTCAACCAAACTTCACCCATTAGTGTATTGTATCACAATCTAGTAGTTACGTGTGGAAATTTGGTTATAGGACATTTGATTTGAGCGCAATCCTCAAACTTAGGTCAAAAAAGCCATTTAAGCCTTTTCACAGTGAGATCTATGCGATATGGCCGAGAAATGTAATTTTGATGTTAACTCCCAAACCGCTGCGCAGAAGTCAACCAAACTTCACCCAATAGTGTATTGTATCACAATCTAGTAGTTACATTTGAAAATTTTGTTCTAGGAAATTTTGTTTGAGCGCAATCATCAAACTTAATTAAAAAAGTCATTTAAGCCTTTTCACAGTGAGATCTATGCGATATGGCCGAGAAATGTAATTTTGATGTTAACTCCCAAACCGCTGCGCAGAAGTCAACCAAACTTCACCCATTAGTGTATTTTATCACAATCTAGTAGTTACATGTGGAAATTTGGTTCTAGGACATTTGATTTGAGCGCAATCCTCAAACTTAGGTCAAAAAAGCCATTTAAGCCTTTTCACAGTGAGATCTATGCGATATGGCCGAGAAATGTAATTTTGATGTTAACTCCCAAACCGCTGCGCAGAAGTCAACCAAACTTCACCCAATAGTGTATTGTATCACAATCTAGTAGTTACATTTGAAAATTTTGTTCTAGGACATTTTGTTTGAACGCAATCATCAAACTTAATTAAAAAAGTCATTTAAGCCTTTTCACAGTGAGATCTATGCGATATGGCCGAGAAATGTAATTTTGATGTTAACTCCCAAACCGCTGCGCAGAAGTCAACCAAACTTCACCCAATAGTGTATTGTATCACAATCTAGTAGTTACATTTGAAAATTTTGTTCTAGGACATTTTGTTTGAACGCAATCATCAAACTTAATTAAAAAAGTCATTTAAGCCTTTTCACAGTGAGATCTATGCGATATGGCCGAGAAATGTAATTTTGATGTTAACTCCCAAACCGCTGCGCAGAAGTCAACCAAACTTCACCCATTAGTGTATTGTATCACAATCTAGTAGTTACATGTGGAAATTTGGTTATAGGACATTTGATTTGAGCGCAATCCTCAAACTTAGGTCAAAAAAGCCATTTAAGCCTTTTCACAGTGAGATCTATGCGATATGGCCGAGAAATGTAATTTTGATGTTAACTCCCAAACCGCTGCGCAGAAGTCAACCAAACTTCACCCATTAGTGTATTTTATCACAATCTAGTAGTTACATGTGGAAATTTGGTTCTAGGACATTTGATTTGAGCGCAATCCTCAAACTTAGGTCAAAAAAGCCATTTAAGCCTTTTCACATGAGATCTATGCGATATGGCCGAGAAATGTAATTTTGATGTTAACTCCCAAACCGCTGCGCAGAAGTCAACCAAACTTCACCCAATAGTGTATTGTATCACATTCAAGTAGTTACATTTGAAAATTTCGTTCTAGGACATTTGGTTTGAGCGCAATCCTCAAACTTAGGTCAAAAAAGCCATTTAAGCCTTTTCACAGTGAGATCTATGCGATATGGCCGAGAAATGTAATTTTGATAACTCCCAAACCGCTGCGCAGAAGTCAACCAAACTTCACCCAATAGTGTATTGTATCACAATCTAGTAGTTACATTTGAAAATTTTGTTCTAGGACATTTTGTTTGAACGCAATCATCAAACTTAATTAAAAAAGTCATTTAAGCCTTTTCACAGTGAGATCTATGCGATATGGCCGAGAAATGTAATTTTGATGTTAACTCCCAAACCGCTGCGCAGAAGTCAACCAAACTTCACCCAATAGTGTATTGTATCACAATCTAGTAGTTACATTTGAAAATTTTGTTCTAGGACATTTTGTTTGAGCGCAATCCTCAAACTTAGGTCAAAAAAGCCATTTAAGCCTTTTCACAGTGAGATCTATGCGATATGGCCGAGAAATGTAATTTTGATGTTAACTCCCAAACCGCTGCGCAGAAGTCAACCAAACTTCACCCAATAGTGTATTGTATCACAATCTAGTAGTTACATTTGAAAATTTTGTTCTAGGACATTTTGTTTGAACGCAATCATCAAACTTAATTAAAAAAGTCATTTAAGCCTTTTCACAGTGAGATCTATGCGATATGGCCGAGAAATGTAATTTTGATAACTCCCAAACCGCTGCGCAGAAGTCAACCAAACTTCACCCAATAGTGTATTGTATCACAATCTAGTAGTTACATTTGAAAATTTTGTTCTAGGAAATTTTGTTTGAGCGCAATCATCAAACTTAATTAAAAAAGTCATTTAAGCCTTTTCACAGTGAGATCTATGCGATATGGCCGAGAATTGTAATTTTGATGTTTACTCCCAAACCGCTGCGCAGAAGTCAACCAAACTTCACCCATTAGTGTATTTTATCACAATCTAGTAGTTACATGTGGAAATTTGGTTCTAGGACATTTGATTTGAGCGCAATCCTCAAACTTAGGTCAAAAAAGCCATTTAAGCCTTTTCACAGTGAGATCTATGCGATATGGCCGAGAAATGTAATTTTGATGTTAACTCCCAAACCGCTGCGCAGAAGTCAACCAAACTTCACCCAATAGTGTATTGTATCACAATCTAGTAGTTACATTTAAAAATTTTGTTCTAGGAAATTTTGTTTGAGCGCAATCATCAAACTTAATTAAAAAAGTCATTTAAGCCTTTTCACAGTGAGATCTATGCGATATGGCCGAGAAATGTAATTTTGATGTTAACTCCCAAACCGCTGCGCAGAAGTCAACCAAACTTCACCCATTAGTGTATTTTATCACAATCTAGTAGTTACATGTGGAAATTTGGTTCTAGGACATTTGATTTGAGCGCAATCCTCAAACTTAGGTCAAAAAAGCCATTTAAGCCTTTTCACAGTGAGATCTATGCGATATGGCCGAGAAATGTAATTTTGATGTTAACTCCCAAACCGCTGCGCAGAAGTCAACCAAACTTCACCCAATAGTGTATTGTATCACATTCTAGTAGTTACATTTGAAAATTTTGTTCTAGGACATTTTGTATGAACGCAATCATCAAACTTAATTAAAAAAGTCATTTAAGCCTTTTCACAGTGAGATCTATGCGATATGGCCGAGAAATGTAATTTTGATGTAAACTCCCAAACCGCTGCGCAGAAGTCAACCAAACTTCACCCAATAGTGTATTGTATCACAATCTAGTAGTTACATTTGAAAATTTTGTTCTAGGAAATTTTGTTTGAGCGCAATCATCAAACTTAATTAAAAAAGTCATTTAAGCCTTTTCACAGTGAGATCTATGCGATATGGCCGAGAAATGTAATTTTGATGTTAACTCCCAAACCGCTTCGCAGAAGTCAACCAAACTTCACCCATTAGTGTATTTTATCACAATCTAGTAGTTACATGTGGAAATTTGGTTCTAGGACATTTGATTTGAGCGCAATCCTCAAACTTAGGTCAAAAAAGCCATTTAAGCCTTTTCACAGTGAGATCTATGCGATATGGCCGAGAAATGTAATTTTGATGTTAACTCCCAAACCGCTGCGCAGAAGTCAACCAAACTTCACCCAATAGTGTATTGTATCACAATCTAGTAGTTACATTTAAAAATTTTGTTCTAGGACATTTTGTTTGAACGCAATCATCAAACTTAATTAAAAAAGTCATTTAAGCCTTTTCACAGTGAGATCTATGCGATATGGCCGAGAAATGTAATTTTGATGTTAACTCCCAAACCGCTGCGCAGAAGTCAACCAAACTTCACCCATTAGTGTATTGTATCACAATCTAGTAGTTACGTGTGGAAATTTGGTTATAGGACATTTGATTTGAGCGCAATCCTCAAACTTAGGTCAAAAAAGCCATTTAAGCCTTTTCACAGTGAGATCTATGCGATATGGCCGAGAAATGTAATTTTGATGTTAACTCCCAAACCGCTGCGCAGAAGTCAACCAAACGTCACCCAATAGTGTATTGTATCACAATCTAGTAGTTACATTTGAAAATTTTGTTCTAGGAAATTTTGTTTGAGCGCAATCATCAAACTTAATTAAAAAAGTCATTTAAGCCTTTTCACAGTGAGATCTATGCGATATGGCCGAGAAATGTAATTTTGATGTTAACTCCCAAACCGCTGCGCAGAAGTCAACCAAACTTCACCCATTAGTGTATTTTATCACAATCTAGTAGTTACATGTGGAAATTTGGTTCTAGGACATTTGATTTGAGCGCAATCCTCAAACTTAGGTCAAAAAAGCCATTTAAGCCTTTTCACAGTGAGATCTATGCGATATGGCCGAGAAATGTAATTTTGATGTTAACTCCCAAACCGCTGCGCAGAAGTCAACCAAACTTCACCCAATAGTGTATTGTATCACAATCTAGTAGTTACATTTGAAAATTTTGTTCTAGGACATTTTGTTTGAACGCAATCATCAAACTTAATTAAAAAAGTCATTTAAGCCTTTTCACAGTGAGATCTATGCGATATGGCCGAGAAATGTAATCTTGATGTTAACTCCCAAACCGCTGCGCAGAAGTCAACCAAACTTCACCCAATAGTGTATTGTATCACAATCTAGTAGTTACATTTGAAAATTTTGTTCTAGGAAATTTTGTTTGAGCGCAATCATCAAACTTAATTAAAAAAGTCATTTAAGCCTTTTCACAGTGAGATCTATGCGATATGGCCGAGAAATGTAATTTTGATGTTAACTCCCAAACCGCTGCGCAGAAGTCAACCAAACTTCACCCATTAGTGTATTTTATCACAATCTAGTAGTTACATGTGGAAATTTGGTTCTAGGACATTTGATTTGAGCGCAATCCTCAAACTTAGGTCAAAAAAGCCATTTAAGCCTTTTCACAGTGAGATCTATGCGATATGGCCGAGAAATGTAATTTTGATGTTAACTCCCAAACCGCTGCGCAGAAGTCAACCAAACTTCACCCAATAGTGTATTGTATCACAATCTAGTAGTTACATTTAAAAATTTTGTTCTAGGACATTTTGTTTGAACGCAATCATCAAACTTAATTAAAAAAGTCATTTAAGCCTTTTCACAGTGAGATCTATGCGATATGGCCGAGAAATGTAATTTTGATGTTAACTCCCAAACCGCTGCGCAGAAGTCAACCAAACTTCACCCAATAGTGTATTGTATCACAATCTAGTAGTTACATTTGAAAATTTTGTTCTAGGACATTTTGTTTGAGCGCAATCCTCAAACTTAGGTCAAAAAAGCCATTTAAGCCTTTTCACAGTGAGATCTATGCGATATGGCCGAGAAATGTAATTTTGATGTTAACTCCCAAACCGCTGCGCAGAAGTCAACCAAACTTCACCCAATAGTGTATTGTATCACATTCTAGTAGTTACATTTGAAAATTTCGTTCTAGGACATTTGGTTTGAGCGCAATCCTCAAACTTAGGTCAAAAAAGCCATTTAAGCCTTTTCACAGTGAGATCTATGCGATATGGCCGAGAAATGTAATTTTGATAACTCCCAAACCGCTGCGCAGAAGTCAACCAAACTTCACCCAATAGTGTATTGTATCACAATCTAGTAGTTACATTTGAAAATTTTGTTCTAGGACATTTTGTTTGAACGCAATCATCAAACTTAATTAAAAAAGTCATTTAAGCCTTTTCACAGTGAGATCTATGCGATATGGCCGAGAAATGTAATTTTGATGTTAACTCCCAAACCGCTGCGCAGAAGTCAACCAAACTTCACCCAATAGTGTATTGTATCACAATCTAGTAGTTACATTTGAAAATTTTGTTCTAGGACATTTTGTTTGAGCGCAATCCTCAAACTTAGGTCAAAAAAGCCATTTAAGCCTTTTCACAGTGAGATCTATGCGATATGGCCGAGAAATGTAATTTTGATGTTAACTCCCAAACCGCTGCGCAGAAGTCAACCAAACTTCACCCAATAGTGTATTGTATCACAATCTAGTAGTTACATTTGAAAATTTTGTTCTAGGACATTTTGTTTGAACGCAATCATCAAACTTAATTAAAAAAGTCATTTAAGCCTTTTCACAGTGAGATCTATGCGATATGGCCGAGAAATGTAATTTTGATGTTAACTCCCAAACCGCTGCGCAGAAGTCAACCAAACTTCACCCAATAGTGTATTGTATCACAATCTAGTAGTTACATTTGAAAATTTTGTTCTAGGAAATTTTGTTTGAGCGCAATCATCAAACTTAATTAAAAAAGTCATTTAAGCCTTTTCACAGTGAGATCTATGCGATATGGCCGAGAATTGTAATTTTGATGTTAACTCCCAAACCGCTGCGCAGAAGTCAACCAAACTTCCCCCATTAGTGTATTTTATCACAATCTAGTAGTTACATGTGGAAATTTGGTTCTAGGACATTTGATTTGAGCGCAATCCTCAAACTTAGGTCAAAAAAGCCATTTAAGCCTTTTCACAGTGAGATCTATGCGATATGGCCGAGAAATGTAATTTTGATGTTAACTCCCAAACCGCTGCGCAGAAGTCAACCAAACTTCACCCAATAGTGTATTGTATCACAATCTAGTAGTTACATTTAAAAATTTTGTTCTAGGACATTTTGTTTGAACGCAATCATCAAACTTAATTAAAAAAGTCATTTAAGCCTTTTCACAGTGAGATCTATGCGATATGGCCGAGAAATGTAATTTTGATGTTAACTCCCAAACC
Organism: Corythoichthys intestinalis; assembly: GCF_030265065.1. Taxonomy (NCBI): domain Eukaryota; kingdom Metazoa; phylum Chordata; class Actinopteri; order Syngnathiformes; family Syngnathidae; genus Corythoichthys; species Corythoichthys intestinalis. Next base: position 62,386,189 of record NC_080399.1, on the reverse strand, counting down.
GCTGCGCAGAAGTCAACCAAACTTCACCCATTAGTGTATTGTATCACAATCTAGTAGTTACATGTGGAAATTTGGTTATAGGACATTTGATTTGAGCGCAATCCTCAAACTTAGGTCAAAAAAGCCATTTAAGCCTTTTCACAGTGAGATCTATGCGATATGGCCGAGAAATGTAATTTTGATGTTAACTCCCAAACCGCTGCGCAGAAGTCAACCAAACTTCACCCAATAGTGTATTGTATCACAATCTAGTAGTTACATTTGAAAATTTTGTTCTAGGAAATTTTGTTTGAGCGCAATCATCAAACTTAATTAAAAAAGTCATTTAAGCCTTTTCACAGTGAGATCTATGCGATATGGCCGAGAAATGTAATTTTGATGTTAACTCCCAAACCGCTGCGCAGAAGTCAACCAAACTTCACCCATTAGTGTATTTTATCACAATCTAGTAGTTACATGTGGAAATTTGGTTCTAGGACATTTGATTTGAGCGCAATCCTCAAACTTAGGTCAAAAAAGCCATTTAAGCCTTTTCACAGTGAGATCTATGCGATATGGCCGAGAAATGTAATTTTGATGTTAACTCCCAAACCGCTGCGCAGAAGTCAACCAAACTTCACCCATTAGTGTATTGTATCACATTCTAGTAGTTACATTTGAAAATTTTGTTCTAGGACATTTTGTATGAACGCAATCATCAAACTTAATTAAAAAAGTCATTTAAGCCTTTTCACAGTGAGATCTATGCGATATGGCCGAGAAATGTAATTTTGATGTTAACTCCCAAACCGCTGCGCAGAAGTCAACCAAACTTCACCCAATAGTGTATTGTATCACAATCTAGTAGTTACATTTGAAAATTTTGTTCTAGGAAATTTTGTTTGAGCGCAATCATCAAACTTAATTAAAAAAGTCATTTAAGCCTTTTCACAGTGAGATCTATGCGATATGGCCGAGAAATGTAATTTTGATGTTAACTCCCAAACCGCTGCGCAGAAGTCAACCAAACTTCACCCATGAGTGTATTTTATCACAATCTAGTAGTTACATGTGGAAATTTGGTTCTAGGACATTTGATTTGAGCGCAATCCTCAAACTTAGGTCAAAAAAGCCATTTAAGCCTTTTCACAGTGAGATCTATGCGATATGGCCGAGAAATGTAATTTTGATGTTAACTCCCAAACCGCTGCGCAGAAGTCAACCAAACTTCACCCATTAGTGTATTGTATCACAATCTAGTAGTTACATGTGGAAATTTGGTTCTAGGACATTTGATTTGAGCGCAATCCTCAAACTTAGGTCAAAAAAGCCATTTAAGCCTTTTCACAGTGAGATCTATGCGATATGGCCGAGAAATGTAATTTTGATGTTCACTCCCAAACCGCTGCGCAGAAGTCAACCAAACTTCACCCATTAGTGTATTGTATCACAATCTAGTAGTTACATGTGGAAATTTGGTTATAGGACATTTGATTTGAGCGCAATCCTCAAACTTAGGTCAAAAAAGCCATTTAAGCCTTTTCACAGTGAGATCTATGCGATATGGCCGAGAAATGTAATTTTGATGTTAACTCCCAAACCGCTGCGCAGAAGTCAACCAAACTTCACCCATTAGTGTATTGTATCACAATCTTGTAGTTACATTTGAAAATTTCGTTCTAGGACATTTGGTTTGAGCGCAATCTTTAAACTTAGGTCAAAAAAGCCATTTAAGCCTTTTCACAGTGAGATCTATGCGATATGGCCGAGAAATGTAATTTTGATGTTAACTCCCAAACCGCTGCGCAGAAGTCAACCAAACTTCACCCAATAGTGTATTGTATCACAATCTAGTAGTTACATGTGGAAATTTGGTTCTAGGACATTTGATTTGAGCGCAATCCTCAAACTTAGGTCAAAAAAGCCATTTAAGCCTTTTCACAGTGAGATCTATGCGATATGGCCGAGAAATGTAATTTTGATGTTAACTCCCAAACCGCTGCGCAGAAGTCAACCAAACTTCACCCAATAGTGTATTGTATCACATTCTAGTAGTTACATTTTAAAATTTCGTTCTAGGACATTTGGTTTGAGCGCAATTATTAAACTTAGGTCAAAAAAGCCATTTAAGCCTTTTCACAGTGAGATCTATGCGATATGGCCGAGAAATGTAATTTTGATGTTAACTCCCAAACCGCTGCGCAGAAGTAAACCAAACTTCACCCATTAGTGTATTGTATCACAATCTAGTAGTTACATGTGGAAATTTGGTTCTAGGACATTTGATTTGAGCGCAATCCTCAAACTTAGGTCAAAAAAGCCATTTAAGCCTTTTCACAGTGAGATCTATGCGATATGGCCGAGAAATGTAATTTTGATGTTAACTCCCAAACCGCTGCGCAGAAGTCAACCAAACTTCACCCAATAGTGTATTGTATCACAATCTAGTAGTTACATTTGAAAATTTTGTTCTAGGACATTTTGTTTGAATGCAATCATCAAACTTAATTAAAAAAGTCATTTAAGCCTTTTCACAGTGAGATCTATGCGATATGGCCGAGAAATGTAATTTTGATGTTAACTCCCAAACCGCTGCGCAGAAGTCAACCAAACTTCACCCATTAGTGTATTTTATCACAATCTAGTAGTTACATGTGGAAATTTGGTTCTAGGACATTTGATTTGAGCGCAATCCTCAAACTTAGGTCAAAAAAGCCATTTAAGCCTTTTCACAGTGAGATCTATGCGATATGGCCGAGAAATGTAATTTTGATGTTAACTCCCAAACCGCTGCGCAGAAGTCAACCAAACTTCACCCAATAGTGTATTGTATCACAATCTAGTAGTTACATTTGAAAATTTTGTTCTAGGACATTTTGTTTGAACGCAATCATCAAACTTAATTAAAAAAGTCATTTAAGCCTTTTCACAGTGAGATCTATGCGATATGGCCGAGAAATGTAATTTTGATGTTAACTCCCAAACCGCTGCGCAGAAGTCAACCAAACTTCACCCATTAGTGTATTGTATCACAATCTAGTAGTTACATGTGGAAATTTGGTTATAGGACATTTGATTTGAGCGCAATCCTCAAACTTAGGTCAAAAAAGCCATTTAAGCCTTTTCACAGTGAGATCTATGCGATATGGCCGAGAAATGTAATTTTGATGTTAACTCCCAAACCGCTGCGCAGAAGTCAACCAAACTTCACCCAATAGTGTATTGTATCACAATCTAGTAGTTACATTTGAAAATTTTGTTCTAGGAAATTTTGTTTGAGCGCAATCATCAAACTTAATTAAAAAAGTCATTTAAGCCTTTTCACATTGAGATCTATGCGATATGGCCGAGAAATGTAATTTTTATGTTAACTCCCAAACCGCTGCGCAGAAGTCAACCAAACTTCACCCATTAGTGTATTTTATCACAATCTAGTAGTTACATGTGGAAATTTGGTTCTAGGACATTTGATTTGAGCGCAATCCTCAAACTTAGGTCAAAAAAGCCATTTAAGCCTTTTCACAGTGAGATCTATGCGATATGGCCGAGAAATGTAATTTTGATGTTAACTCCCAAACCGCTGCGCAGAAGTCAACCAAACTTCACCCAATAGTGTATTGTATCACATTCTAGTAGTTACATTTGAAAATTTCGTTCTAGGACATTTGGTTTGAGCGCAATCCTCAAACTTAGGTCAAAAAAGCCATTTAAGCCTTTTCACAGTGAGATCTATGCGATATGGCCGAGAAATGTAATTTTGATGTTAACTCCCAAACCGCTGCGCAGAAGTCAACCAAACTTCACCCAATAGTGTATTGTATCACAATCTAGTAGTTACATTTGAAAATTTTGTTCTAGGACATTTTGTTTGAACGCAATCATCAAACTTAATTAAAAAAGTCATTTAAGCCTTTTCACAGTGAGATCTATGCGATATGGCCGAGAAATGTAATTTTGATGTTAACTCCCAAACCGCTGCGCAGAAGTCAACCAAACTTCACCCAATAGTGTATTGTATCACAATCTAGTAGTTACATTTGAAAATTTTGTTCTAGGACATTTTGTTTGAGCGCAATCCTCAAACTTAGGTCAAAAAAGCCATTTAAGCCTTTTCACAGTGAGATCTATGCGATATGGCCGAGAAATGTAATTTTGATGTTAACTCCCAAACCGCTGCGCAGAAGTCAACCAAACTTCACCCAATAGTGTATTGTATCACAATCTAGTAGTTACATTTGAAAATTTTGTTCTAGGACATTTTGTTTGAACGCAATCATCAAACTTAATTAAAAAAGTCATTTAAGCCTTTTCACAGTGAGATCTATGCGATATGGCCGAGAAATGTAATTTTGATGTTAACTCCCAAACCGCTGCGCAGAAGTCAACCAAACTTCACCCAATAGTGTATTGTATCACAATCTAGTAGTTACATTTGAAAATTTTGTTCTAGGAAATTTTGTTTGAGCGCAATCATCAAACTTAATTAAAAAAGTCATTTAAGCCTTTTCACAGTGAGATCTATGCGATATGGCCGAGAATTGTAATTTTGATGTTAACTCCCAAACCGCTGCGCAGAAGTCAACCAAACTTCACCCATTAGTGTATTTTATCACAATCTAGTAGTTACATGTGGAAATTTGGTTCTAGGACATTTGATTTGAGCGCAATCCTCAAACTTAGGTCAAAAAAGCCATTTAAGCCTTTTCACAGTGAGATCTATGCGATATGGCCGAGAAATGTAATTTTGATGTTAACTCCCAAACCGCTGCGCAGAAGTCAACCAAACTTCACCCAATAGTGTATTGTATCACAATCTAGTAGTTACATTTAAAAATTTTGTTCTAGGACATTTTGTTTGAACGCAATCATCAAACTTAATTAAAAAAGTCATTTAAGCCTTTTCACAGTGAGATCTATGCGATATGGCCGAGAAATGTAATTTTGATGTTAACTCCCAAACCGCTGCGCAGAAGTCAACCAAACTTCACCCATTAGTGTATTGTATCACAATCTAGTAGTTACATGTGGAAATTTGGTTATAGGACATTTGATTTGAGCGCAATCCTCAAACTTAGGTCAAAAAAGCCATTTAAGCCTTTTCACAGTGAGATCTATGCGATATGGCCGAGAAATGTAATTTTGATGTTAACTCCCAAACCGCTGCGCAGAAGTCAACCAAACTTCACCCAATAGTGTATTGTATCACAATCTAGTAGTTACATTTGAAAATTTTGTTCTAGGAAATTTTGTTTGAGCGCAATCATCAAACTTAATTAAAAAAGTCATTTAAGCCTTTTCACAGTGAGATCTATGCGATATGGCCGAGAAATGTAATTTTGATGTTAACTCCCAAACCGCTGCGCAGAAGTCAACCAAACTTCACCCATTAGTGTATTTTATCACAATCTAGTAGTTACATGTGGAAATTTGGTTCTAGGACATTTGATTTGAGCGCAATCCTCAAACTTAGGTCAAAAAAGCCATTTAAGCCTTTTCACAGTGAGATCTATGCGATATGGCCGAGAAATGTAATTTTGATGTTAAATCCCAAACCGCTGCGCAGAAGTCAACCAAACTTCACCCAATAGTGTATTGTATCACATTCTAGTAGTTACATTTGAAAATTTTGTTCTAGGACATTTTGTATGAACGCAATCATCAAACTTAATTAAAAAAGTCATTTAAGCCTTTTCACAGTGAGATCTATGCGATATGGCCGAGAAATGTAATTTTGATGTTAACTCCCAAACCGCTGCGCAGAAGTCAACCAAACTTCACCCAATAGTGTATTGTATCACAATCTAGTAGTTACATTTGAAAATTTTGTTCTAGGAAATTTTGTTTGAGCGCAATCATCAAACTTAATTAAAAAAGTCATTTAAGCCTTTTCACAGTGAGATCTATGCGATATGGCCGAGAAATGTAATTTTGATGTTAACTCCCAAACCGCTGCGCAGAAGTCAACCAAACTTCACCCATTAGTGTATTTTATCACAATCTAGTAGTTACATGTGGAAATTTGGTTCTAGGACATTTGATTTGAGCGCAATCCTCAAACTTAGGTCAAAAAAGCCATTTAAGCCTTTTCACAGTGAGATCTATGCGATATGGCCGAGAAATGTAATTTTGATGTTAACTCCCAAACCGCTGCGCAGAAGTCAACCAAACTTCACCCAACAGTGTATTGTATCACAATCTAGTAGTTACATTTGAAAATTTTGTTCTAGGACATTTTGTTTGAACGCAATCATCAAACTTAATTAAAAAAGTCATTTAAGCCTTTTCACAGTGAGATCTATGCGATATGGCCGAGAAATGTAATTTTGATGTTAACTCCCAAACCGCTGCGCAGAAGTCAACCAAACTTCACCCAATAGTGTATTGTATCACAATCTAGTAGTTACATTTGAAAATTTTGTTCTAGGACATTTTGTTTGAGCGCAATCCTCAAACTTAGGTCAAAAAAGCCATTTAAGCCTTTTCACAGTGAGATCTATGCGATATGGCCGAGAAATGTAATTTTGATGTTAACTCCCAAACCGCTGCGCAGAAGTCAACCAAACTTCACCCAATAGTGTATTGTATCACAATCTAGTAGTTACATTTGAAAATTTTGTTCTAGGACATTTTGTTTGAACGCAATCATCAAACTTAATTAAAAAAGTCATTTAAGCCTTTTCACAGTGAGATCTATGCGATATGGCCGAGAAATGTAATTTTGATGTTAACTCCCAAACCGCTGCGCAGAAGTCAACCAAACTTCACCCAATAGTGTATTGTATCACAATCTAGTAGTTACATTTGAAAATTTTGTTCTAGGAAATTTTGTTTGAGCGCAATCATCAAACTTAATTAAAAAAGTCATTTAAGCCTTTTCACAGTGAGATCTATGCGATATGGCCGAGAATTGTAATTTTGATGTTAACTCCCAAACCGCTGCGCAGAAGTCAACCAAACTTCACCCATTAGTGTATTTTATCACAATCTAGTAGTTACATGTGGAAATTTGGTTCTAGGACATTTGATTTGAGCGCAATCCTCAAACTTAGGTCAAAAAAGCCATTTAAGCCTTTTCACAGTGAGATCTATGCGATATGGCCGAGAAATGTAATTTTGATGTTAACTCCCAAACCGCTGCGCAGAAGTCAACCAAACTTCACCCAATAGTGTATTGTATCACAATCTAGTAGTTACATTTGAAAATTTTGTTCTAGGACATTTTGTTTGAACGCAATCATCAAACTTAATTAAAAAAGTCATTTAAGCCTTTTCACAGTGAGATCTATGCGATATGGCCGAGAAATGTAATTTTGATGTTAACTCCCAAACCGCTGCGCAGAAGTCAACCAAACTTCACCCAATAGTGTATTGTATCACAATCTAGTAGTTACATTTGAAAATTTTGTTCTAGGAAATTTTGTTTGAGCGCAATCATCAAACTTAATTAAAAAAGTCATTTAAGCCTTTTCACAGTGAGATCTATGCGATATGGCCGAGAAATGTAATTTTGATGTTAACTCCCAAACCGCTGCGCAGAAGTCAACCAAACTTCACCCATTAGTGTATTTTATCACAATCTAGTAGTTACATGTGGAAATTTGGTTCTAGGACATTTGATTTGAGCGCAATCCTCAAACTTAGGTCAAAAAAGCCATTTAAGCCTTTTCACAGTGAGATCTATGCGATATGGCCGAGAAATGTAATTTTGATGTTAACTCCCAAACCGCTGCGCAGAAGTCAACCAAACTTCACCCAATAGTGTATTGTATCACAATCTAGTAGTTACATTTAAAAATTTTGTTCTAGGACATTTTGTTTGAACGCAATCATCAAACGTAATTAAAAAAGTCATTTAAGCCTTTTCACAGTGAGATCTATGCGATATGGCCGAGAAATGTAATTTTGATGTTAACTCCCAAACCGCTGCGCAGAAGTCAACCAAACTTCACCCAATAGTGTATTGTATCACAATCTAGTAGTTACATTTGAAAATTTTGTTCTAGGACATTTTGTTTGAGCGCAATCCTCAAACTTAGGTCAAAAAAGCCATTTAAGCCTTTTCACAGTGAGATCTATGCGATATGGCCGAGAAATGTAATTTTGATGTTCACTCCCAAACCGCTGCGCAGAAGTCAACCAAACTTCACCCATTAGTGTATTGTATCACAATCTAGTAGTTACATGTGGAAATTTGGTTATAGGACATTTGATTTGAGCGCAATCCTCAAACTTAGGTCAAAAAAGCCATTTAAGCCTTTTCACAGTGAGATCTATGCGATATGGCCGAGAAATGTAATTTTGATGTTAACTCCCAAACCGCTGCGCAGAAGTCAATCAAACTTCACCCATTAGTGTATTGTATCACAATCTAGTAGTTACATGTGGAAATTTGGTTCTAGGACATTTGATTTGAGCGCAATCCTCAAACTTAGGTCAAAAAAGCCATTTAAGCCTTTTCACAGTGAGATCTATGCGATATGGCCGAGAAATGTAATTTTGATGTTAACTCCCAAACCGCTGCGCAGAAGTCAACCAAACTTCACCCAATAGTGTATTGTATCACAATCTAGTAGTTACATTGAAAAATTTTGTTCTAGGACATTTTGTTTGAACGCAATCATCAAACTTAATTAAAAAAGTCATTTAAGCCTTTTCACAGTGAGATCTATGCGATATGGCCGAGAAATGTAATTTTGATGTTAACTCCCAAACCGCTGCGCAGAAGTCAACCAAACTTCACCCATTAGTGTATTGTATCACAATCTAGTAGTTACATGTGGAAATTTGGTTCTAGGACATTTGATTTGAGCGCAATCCTCAAACTTAGGTCAAAAAAGCCATTTAAGCCTTTTCACAGTGAGATCTATGCGATATGGCCGAGAAATGTAATTTTGATGTTAACTCCCAAACCGCTGCGCAGAAGTCAACCAAACTTCACCCAATAGTGTATTGTATCACAATCTAGTAGTTACATTTGAAAATTTTGTTCTAGGACATTTTGTTTGAATGCAATCATCAAACTTAATTAAAAAAGTCATTTAAGCCTTTTCACAGTGAGATCTATGCGATATGGCCGAGAAATGTAATTTTGATGTTAACTCCCAAACCGCTGCGCAGAAGTCAACCAAACTTCACCCATTAGTGTATTGTATCACAATCTAGTAGTTACATTTGAAAATTTTGTTCTAGGACATTTTGTTTGAACGCAATCATCAAACTTAATTAAAAAAGTCATTTAAGCCTTTTCACAGTGAGATCTATGCGATATGGCCGAGAAATGTAATTTTGATGTTAACTCCCAAACCGCTGCGCAGAAGTCAACCAAACTTCACCCATTAGTGTATTGTATCACAATCTAGTAGTTACATGTGGAAATTTGGTTATAGGACATTTGATTTGAGCGCAATCCTCAAACTTAGGTCAAAAAAGCCATTTAAGCCTTTTCACAGTGAGATCTATGCGATATGGCCGAGAAATGTAATTTTGATGTTAACTCCCAAACCGCTGCGCAGAAGTCAACCAAACTTCACCCAATAGTGTATTGTATCACAATCTAGTAGTTACATTTGAAAATTTTGTTCTAGGAAATTTTGTTTGAGCGCAATCATCAAACTTAATTAAAAAAGTCATTTAAGCCTTTTCACAGTGAGATCTATGCGATATGGCCGAGAAATGTAATTTTGATGTTAACTCCCAAACCGCTGCGCAGAAGTCAACCAAACTTCACCCATTAGTGTATTTTATCACAATCTAGTAGTTACATGTGGAAATTTGGTTCTAGGACATTTGATTTGAGCGCAATCCTCAAACTTAGGTCAAAAAAGCCATTTAAGCCTTTTCACAGTGAGATCTATGCGATATGGCCGAGAAATGTAATTTTGATGTTAACTCCCAAACCGCTGCGCAGAAGTCAACCAAACTTCACCCATTAGTGTATTGTATCACAATCTAGTAGTTACATTTGAAAATTTCGTTCTAGGACATTTGGTTTGAGCGCAATCTTTAAACTTAGGTCAAAAAAGCCATTTAAGCCTTTTCACAGTGAGATCTATGCGATATGGCCGAGAAATGTAATTTTGATGTTAACTCCCAAACCGCTGCGCAGAAGTCAACCAAACTTCACCCAATAGTGTATTGTATCACAATCTAGTAGTTACATGTGGAAATTTGGTTCTAGGACATTTGATTTGAGCGCAATCCTCAAACTTAGGTCAAAAAAGCCATTTAAGCCTTTTCACAGTGAGATCTATGCGATATGGCCGAGAAATGTAATTTTGATGTTAACTCCCAAACCGCTGCGCAGAAGTCAACCAAACTTCACCCAATAGTGTATTGTATCACATTCTAGTAGTTACATTTTAAAATTTCGTTCTAGGACATTTGGTTTGAGCGCAATTATTAAACTTAGGTCAAAAAAGCCATTTAAGCCTTTTCACAGTGAGATCTATGCGATATGGCCGAGAAATGTAATTTTGATGTTAACTCCCAAACCGCTGCGCAGAAGTAAACCAAACTTCACCCATTAGTGTATTGTATCACAATCTAGTAGTTAAATGTGGAAATTTGGTTCTAGGACATTTGATTTGAGCGCAATCCTCAAACTTAGGTCAAAAAAGCCATTTAAGCCTTTTCACAGTGAGATCTATGCGATATGGCCGAGAAATGTAATTTTGATGTTAACTCCCAAACCGCTGCGCAGAAGTCAACCAAACTTCACCCAATAGTGTATTGTATCACATTCTAGTAGTTACATTTGAAAATTTTGTTCTAGGACATTTTGTATGAACGCAATCATCAAACTTAATTAAAAAAGTCATTTAAGCCTTTTCACAGTGAGATCTATGCGATATGGCCGAGAAATGTAATTTTGATGTTAACTCCCAAACCGCTGCGCAGAAGTCAACCAAACTTCACCCATTAGTGTATTGTATCACAATCTAGTAGTTACATGTGGAAATTTGGTTATAGGACATTTGATTTGAGCGCAATCCTCAAACTTAGGTCAAAAAAGCCATTTAAGCCTTTTCACAGTGAGATCTATGCGATATGGCCGAGAAATGTAATTTTGATGTTAACTCCCAAACCGCTGCGCAGAAGTCAACCAAACTTCACCCAATAGTGTATTGTATCACAATCTAGTAGTTACATTTGAAAATTTTGTTCTAGGAAATTTTGTTTGAGCGCAATCATCAAACTTAATTAAAAAAGTCATTTAAGCCTTTTCACAGTGAGATCTATGCGATATGGCCGAGAAATGTAATTTTGATGTTAACTCCCAAACCGCTGCGCAGATGTCAACCAAACTTCACCCATTAGTGTATTTTATCACAATCTAGTAGTTACATGTGGAAATTTGGTTCTAGGACATTTGATTTGAGCGCAATCCTCAAACTTAGGTCAAAAAAGCCATTTAAGCCTTTTCACAGTGAGATCTATGCGATATGGCCGAGAAATGTAATTTTGATGTTCACTCCCAAACCGCTGCGCAGAAGTCAACCAAACTTCACCCATTAGTGTATTGTATCACAATCTAGTAGTTACATGTGGAAATTTGGTTATAGGACATTTGATTTGAGCGCAATCCTCAAACTTAGGTCAAAAAAGCCATTTAAGCCTTTTCACAGTGAGATCTATGCGATATGGCCGAGAAATGTAATTTTGATGTTAACTCCCAAACCGCTGCGCAGAAGTCAACCAAACTTCACCCATTAGTGTATTGTATCACAATCTAGTAGTTACATTTGAAAATTTCGTTCTAGGACATTTGGTTTGAGCGCAATCTTTAAACTTAGGTCAAAAAAGCCATTTAAGCCTTTTCACAGTGAGATCTATGCGATATGGCCGAGAAATGTAATTTTGATGTTAACTCCCAAACCGCTGCGCAGAAGTCAACCAAACTTCACCCAATAGTGTATTGTATCACAATCTAGTAGTTACATGTGGAAATTTGGTTCTAGGACATTTGATTTGAGCGCAATCCTCAAACTTAGGTCAAAAAAGCCATTTAAGCCTTTTCACAGTGAGATCTATGCGATATGGCCGAGAAATGTAATTTTGATGTTAACTCCCAAACCGCTGCGCAGAAGTCAACCAAACTTCACCCAATAGTGTATTGTATCACATTCTAGTAGTTACATTTGAAAATTTTGTTCTAGGACATTTTGTATGAACGCAATCATCAAACTTAATTAAAAAAGTCATTTAAGCCTTTTCACAGTGAGATCTATGCGATATGGCCGAGAAATGTAATTTTGATGTTAACTCCCAAACCGCTGCGCAGAAGTCAACCAAACTTCACCCAATAGTGTATTGTATCACAATCTAGTAGTTACATTTGAAAATTTTGTTCTAGGAAATTTTGTTTGAGCGCAATCATCAAACTTAATTAAAAAAGTCATTTAAGCCTTTTCACAGTGAGATCTATGCGATATGGCCGAGAAATGTAATTTTGATGTTAACTCCCAAACCGCTGCGCAGAAGTCAACCAAACTTCACCCATTAGTGTATTTTATCACAATCTAGTAGTTACATGTGGAAATTTGGTTCTAGGACATTTGATTTGAGCGCAATCCTCAAACTTAGGTCAAAAAAGCCATTTAAGCCTTTTCACAGTGAGATCTATGCGATATGGCCGAGAAATGTAATTTTGATGTTAACTCCCAAACCGCTGCGCAGAAGTCAACCAAACTTCACCCAATAGTGTATTGTATCACAATCTAGTAGTTACATTTAAAAATTTTGTTCGACATTTTGTTTGAACGCAATCATCAAACTTAATTAAAAAAGTCATTTAAGCCTTTTCACAGTGAGATCTATGCGATATGGCCGAGAAATGTAATTTTGATGTTAACTCCCAAACCGCTGCGCAGAAGTCAACCAAACTTCACCCATTAGTGTATTGTATCACAATCTAGTAGTTACATGTGGAAATTTGGTTATAGGACATTTGATTTGAGCGCAATCCTCAAACTTAGGTCAAAAAAGCCATTTAAGCCTTTTCACAGTGAGATCTATGCGATATGGCCGAGAAATGTAATTTTGATGTTAACTCCCAAACCGCTGCGCAGAAGTCAACCAAACTTCACCCAATAGTGTATTGTATCACAATCTAGTAGTTACATTTGAAAATTTTGTTCTAGGACATTTTGTTTGAGCGCAATCATCAAACTTAATTAAAAAAGTCATTTAAGCCTTTTTCACAGTGAGATCTATGCGATATGGCCGAGAAATGTAATTTTGATAACTCCCAAACCGCTGCGCAGAAGTCAACCAAACTTCACCCATTAGTGTATTGTATCACAATCTAGTAGTTACATGTGGAAATTTGGTTCTAGGACATTTGATTTGAGCGCAATCCTCAAACTTAGGTCAAAAAAGCCATTTAAGCCTTTTCACAGTGAGATCTATGCGATATGGCCGAGAAATGTAATTTTGATGTTAACTCCCAAACCGCTGCGCAGAAGTCAACCAAACTTCACCCAATAGTGTATTGTATCACATTCTAGTAGTTACATTTTAAAATTTCGTTCTAGGACATTTGGTTTGAGCGCAATTATTAAACTTAGGTCAAAAAAGCCATTTAAGCCTTTTCACAGTGAGATCTATGCGATATGGCCGAGAAATGTAATTTTGATGTTAACTCCCAAACCGCTGCGCAGAAGTAAACCAAACTTCACCCATTAGTGTATTGTATCACAATCTAGTAGTTAAATGTGGAAATTTGGTTCTAGGACATTTGATTTGAGCGCAATCCTCAAACTTAGGTCAAAAAAGCCATTTAAGCCTTTTCACAGTGAGATCTATGCGATATGGCCGAGAAATGTAATTTTGATGTTAACTCCCAAACCGCTGCGCAGAAGTCAACCAAACTTCACCCAATAGTGTATTGTATCACATTCTAGTAGTTACATTTGAAAATTTTGTTCTAGGACATTTTGTATGAACGCAATCATCAAACTTAATTAAAAAAGTCATTTAAGCCTTTTCACAGTGAGATCTATGCGATATGGCCGAGAAATGTAATTTTGATGTTAACTCCCAAACCGCTGCGCAGAAGTCAACCAAACTTCACCCATTAGTGTATTGTATCACAATCTAGTAGTTACATGTGGAAATTTGGTTATAGGACATTTGATTTGAGCGCAATCCTCAAACTTAGGTCAAAAAAGCCATTTAAGCCTTTTCACAGTGAGATCTATGCGATATGGCCGAGAAATGTAATTTTGATGTTAACTCCCAAACCGCTGCGCAGAAGTCAACCAAACTTCACCCAATAGTGTATTGTATCACAATCTAGTAGTTACATTTGAAAATTTTGTTCTAGGAAATTTTGTTTGAGCGCAATCATCAAACTTAATTAAAAAAGTCATTTAAGCCTTTTCACAGTGAGATCTATGCGATATGGCCGAGAAATGTAATTTTGATGTTAACTCCCAAACCGCTGCGCAGATGTCAACCAAACTTCACCCATTAGTGTATTTTATCACAATCTAGTAGTTACATGTGGAAATTTGGTTCTAGGACATTTGATTTGAGCGCAATCCTCAAACTTAGGTCAAAAAAGCCATTTAAGCCTTTTCACAGTGAGATCTATGCGATATGGCCGAGAAATGTAATTTTGATGTTCACTCCCAAACCGCTGCGCAGAAGTCAACCAAACTTCACCCATTAGTGTATTGTATCACAATCTAGTAGTTACATGTGGAAATTTGGTTATAGGACATTTGATTTGAGCGCAATCCTCAAACTTAGGTCAAAAAAGCCATTTAAGCCTTTTCACAGTGAGATCTATGCGATATGGCCGAGAAATGTAATTTTGATGTTAACTCCCAAACCGCTGCGCAGAAGTCAACCAAACTTCACCCATTAGTGTATTGTATCACAATCTAGTAGTTACATTTGAAAATTTCGTTCTAGGACATTTGGTTTGAGCGCAATCTTTAAACTTAGGTCAAAAAAGCCATTTAAGCCTTTTCACAGTGAGATCTATGCGATATGGCCGAGAAATGTAATTTTGATGTTAACTCCCAAACCGCTGCGCAGAAGTCAACCAAACTTCACCCAATAGTGTATTGTATCACAATCTAGTAGTTACATGTGGAAATTTGGTTCTAGGACATTTGATTTGAGCGCAATCCTCAAACTTAGGTCAAAAAAGCCATTTAAGCCTTTTCACAGTGAGATCTATGCGATATGGCCGAGAAATGTAATTTTGATGTTAACTCCCAAACCGCTGCGCAGAAGTCAACCAAACTTCACCCAATAGTGTATTGTATCACATTCTAGTAGTTACATTTGAAAATTTTGTTCTAGGACATTTTGTATGAACGCAATCATCAAACTTAATTAAAAAAGTCATTTAAGCCTTTTCACAGTGAGATCTATGCGATATGGCCGAGAAATGTAATTTTGATGTTAACTCCCAAACCGCTGCGCAGAAGTCAACCAAACTTCACCCAATAGTGTATTGTATCACAATCTAGTAGTTACATTTGAAAATTTTGTTCTAGGAAATTTTGTTTGAGCGCAATCATCAAACTTAATTAAAAAAGTCATTTAAGCCTTTTCACAGTGAGATCTATGCGATATGGCCGAGAAATGTAATTTTGATGTTAACTCCCAAACCGCTGCGCAGAAGTCAACCAAACTTCACCCATTAGTGTATTTTATCACAATCTAGTAGTTACATGTGGAAATTTGGTTCTAGGACATTTGATTTGAGCGCAATCCTCAAACTTAGGTCAAAAAAGCCATTTAAGCCTTTTCACAGTGAGATCTATGCGATATGGCCGAGAAATGTAATTTTGATGTTAACTCCCAAACCGCTGCGCAGAAGTCAACCAAACTTCACCCAATAGTGTATTGTATCACAATCTAGTAGTTACATTTAAAAATTTTGTTCGACATTTTGTTTGAACGCAATCATCAAACTTAATTAAAAAAGTCATTTAAGCCTTTTCACAGTGAGATCTATGCGATATGGCCGAGAAATGTAATTTTGATGTTAACTCCCAAACCGCTGCGCAGAAGTCAACCAAACTTCACCCATTAGTGTATTGTATCACAATCTAGTAGTTACATGTGGAAATTTGGTTATAGGACATTTGATTTGAGCGCAATCCTCAAACTTAGGTCAAAAAAGCCATTTAAGCCTTTTCACAGTGAGATCTATGCGATATGGCCGAGAAATGTAATTTTGATGTTAACTCCCAAACCGCTGCGCAGAAGTCAACCAAACTTCACCCAATAGTGTATTGTATCACAATCTAGTAGTTACATTTGAAAATTTTGTTCTAGGAAATTTTGTTTGAGCGCAATCATCAAACTTAATTAAAAAAGTCATTTAAGCCTTTTCACAGTGAGATCTATGCGATATGGCCGAGAAATGTAATTTTGATGTTAACTCCCAAACCGCTGCGCAGAAGTCAACCAAACTTCACCCATTAGTGTATTTTATCACAATCTAGTAGTTACATGTGGAAATTTGGTTCTAGGACATTTGATTTGAGCGCAATCCTCAAACTTAGGTCAAAAAAGCCATTTAAGCCTTTTCACAGTGAGATCTATGCGATATGGCCGAGAAATGTAATTTTGATGTTAACTCCCAAACCGCTGCGCAGAAGTCAACCAAACTTCACCCAATAGTGTATTGTATCACATTCTAGTAGTTACATTTGAAAATTTTGTTCTAGGACATTTTGTATGAACGCAATCATCAAACTTAATTAAAAAAGTCATTTAAGCCTTTTCACAGTGAGATCTATGCGATATGGCCGAGAAATGTAATTTTGATGTTAACTCCCAAACCGCTGCGCAGAAGTCAACCAAACTTCACCCAATAGTGTATTGTATCACAATCTAGTAGTTACATTTGAAAATTTTGTTCTAGGAAATTTTGTTTGAGCGCAATCATCAAACTTAATTAAAAAAGTCATTTAAGCCTTTTCACAGTGAGATCTATGCGATATGGCCGAGAAATGTAATTTTGATGTTAACTCCCAAACCGCTGCGCAGAAGTCAACCAAACTTCACCCATTAGTGTATTTTATCACAATCTAGTAGTTACATGTGGAAATTTGGTTCTAGGACATTTGATTTGAGCGCAATCCTCAAACTTAGGTCAAAAAAGCCATTTAAGCCTTTTCACAGTGAGATCTATGCGATATGGCCGAGAAATGTAATTTTGATGTTAACTCCCAAACCGCTGCGCAGAAGTCAACCAAACTTCACCCAATAGTGTATTGTATCACAATCTAGTAGTTACATTTAAAAATTTTGTTCTAGGACATTTTGTTTGAACGCAATCATCAAACTTAATTAAAAAAGTCATTTAAGCCTTTTCACAGTGAGATCTATGCGATATGGCCGAGAAATGTAATTTTGATGTTAACTCCCAAACCGCTGCGCAGAAGTCAACCAAACTTCACCCATTAGTGTATTGTATCACAATCTAGTAGTTACGTGTGGAAATTTGGTTATAGGACATTTGATTTGAGCGCAATCCTCAAACTTAGGTCAAAAAAGCCATTTAAGCCTTTTCACAGTGAGATCTATGCGATATGGCCGAGAAATGTAATTTTGATGTTAACTCCCAAACCGCTGCGCAGAAGTCAACCAAACTTCACCCAATAGTGTATTGTATCACAATCTAGTAGTTACATTTGAAAATTTTGTTCTAGGAAATTTTGTTTGAGCGCAATCCTCAAACTTAGGTCAAAAAAGCCATTTAAGCCTTTTCACAGTGAGATCTATGCGATATGGCCGAGAAATGTAATTTTGATGTTAACTCCCAAACCGCTGCGCAGAAGTCAACCAAACTTCACCCAATAGTGTATTGTATCACATTCAAGTAGTTACATTTGAAAATTTCGTTCTAGGACATTTGGTTTGAGCGCAATCCTCAAACTTAGGTCAAAAAAGCCATTTAAGCCTTTTCACAGTGAGATCTATGCGATATGGCCGAGAAATGTAATTTTGATAACTCCCAAACCGCTGCGCAGAAGTCAACCAAACTTCACCCAATAGTGTATTGTATCACAATCTAGTAGTTACATTTGAAAATTTTGTTCTAGGATATTTTGTTTGAACGCAATCATCAAACTTAATTAAAAAAGTCATTTAAGCCTTTTCACAGTGAGATCTATGCGATATGGCCGAGAAATGTAATTTTGATGTTAACTCCCAAACCGCTCCGCAGAAGTCAACCAAACTTCACCCAATAGTGTATTGTATCACAATCTAGTAGTTACATTTGAAAATTTTGTTCTAGGACATTTTGTTTGAGCGCAATCCTCAAACTTAGGTCAAAAAAGCCATTTAAGCCTTTTCACAGTGAGATCTATGCGATATGGCCGAGAAATGTAATTTTGATGTTAACTCCCAAACCGCTGCGCAGAAGTCAACCAAACTTCACCCAATAGTGTATTGTATCACAATCTAGTAGTTACATTTGAAAATTTTGTTCTAGGACATTTTGTTTGAACGCAATCATCAAACTTAATTAAAAAAGTCATTTAAGCCTTTTCACAGTGAGATCTATGCGATATGGCCGAGAAATGTAATTTTGATGTTAACTCCCAAACCGCTGCGCAGAAGTCAACCAAACTTCACCCAATAGTGTATTGTATCACAATCTAGTAGTTACATTTGAAAATTTTGTTCTAGGAAATTTTGTTTGAGCGCAATCATCAAACTTAATTAAAAAAGTCATTTAAGCCTTTTCACAGTGAGATCTATGCGATATGGCCGAGAATTGTAATTTTGATGTTAACTCCCAAACCGCTGCGCAGAAGTCAACCAAACTTCACCCATTAGTGTATTTTATCACAATCTAGTAGTTACATGTGGAAATTTGGTTCTAGGACATTTGATTTGAGCGCAATCCTCAAACTTAGGTCAAAAAAGCCATTTAAGCCTTTTCACAGTGAGATCTATGCGATATGGCCGAGAAATGTAATTTTGATGTTAACTCCCAAACCGCTGCGCAGAAGTCAACCAAACTTCACCCAATAGTGTATTGTATCACAATCTAGTAGTTACATTTAAAAATTTTGTTCTAGGACATTTTGTTTGAACGCAATCATCAAACTTAATTAAAAAAGTCATTTAAGCCTTTTCACAGTGAGATCTATGCGATATGGCCGAGAAATGTAATTTTGATGTTAACTCCCAAACCGCTGCGCAGAAGTCAACCAAACTTCACCCATTAGTGTATTGTATCACAATCTAGTAGTTACATGTGGAAATTTGGTTATAGGACATTTGATTTGAGCGCAATCCTCAAACTTAGGTCAAAAAAGCCATTTAAGCCTTTTCACAGTGAGATCTATGCGATATGGCCGAGAAATGTAATTTTGATGTTAACTCCCAAACCGCTGCGCAGAAGTCAACCAAACTTCACCCAATAGTGTATTGTATCACAATCTAGTAGTTACATTTGAAAATTTTGTTCTAGGAAATTTTGTTTGAGCGCAATCATCAAACTTAATTAAAAAAGTCATTTAAGCCTTTTCACAGTGAGATCTATGCGATATGGCCGAGAAATGTAATTTTGATGTTAACTCCCAAACCGCTGCGCAGAAGTCAACCAAACTTCACCCATTAGTGTATTTTATCACAATCTAGTAGTTACATGTGGAAATTTGGTTCTAGGACATTTGATTTGAGCGCAATCCTCAAACTTAGGTCAAAAAAGCCATTTAAGCCTTTTCACAGTGAGATCTATGCGATATGGCCGAGAAATGTAATTTTGATGTTAACTCCCAAACCGCTGCACAGAAGTCAACCAAACTTCACCCAATAGTGTATTGTATCACAATCTAGTAGTTACATTTGAAAATTTTGTTCTAGGACATTTTGTTTGAACGCAATCATCAAACTTAATTAAAAAAGTCATTTAAGCCTTTTCACAGTGAGATCTATGCGATATGGCCGAGAAATGTAATTTTGATGTTAACTCCCAAACCGCTGCGCAGAAGTCAACCAAACTTCACCCAATAGTGTATTGTATCACAATCTAGTAGTTACATTTGAAAATTTTGTTCTAGGAAATTTTGTTTGAGCGCAATCATCAAACTTAATTAAAAAAGTCATTTAAGCCTTTTCACAGTGAGATCTATGCGATATGGCCGAGAAATGTAATTTTGATGTTAACTCCCAAACCGCTGCGCAGAAGTCAACCAAACTTCACCCATTAGTGTATTTTATCACAATCTAGTAGTTACATGTGGAAATTTGGTTCTAGGACATTTGATTTGAGCGCAATCCTCAAACTTAGGTCAAAAAAGCCATTTAAGCCTTTTCACAGTGAGATCTATGCGATATGGCCGAGAAATGTAATTTTGATGTTAACTCCCAAACCGCTGCGCAGAAGTCAACCAAACTTCACCCAATAGTGTATTGTATCACAATCTAGTAGTTACATTTAAAAATTTTGTTCTAGGACATTTTGTTTGAACGCAATCATCAAACGTAATTAAAAAAGTCATTTAAGCCTTTTCACAGTGAGATCTATGCGATATGGCCGAGAAATGTAATTTTGATGTTAACTCCCAAACCGCTGCGCAGAAGTCAACCAAACTTCACCCAATAGTGTATTGTATCACAATCTAGTAGTTACATTTGAAAATTTTGTTCTAGGACATTTTGTTTGAGCGCAATCCTCAAACTTAGGTCAAAAAAGCCATTTAAGCCTTTTCACAGTGAGATCTATGCGATATGGCCGAGAAATGTAATTTTGATGTTCACTCCCAAACCGCTGCGCAGAAGTCAACCAAACTTCACCCATTAGTGTATTGTATCACAATCTAGTAGTTACATGTGGAAATTTGGTTATAGGACATTTGATTTGAGCGCAATCCTCAAACTTAGGTCAAAAAAGCCATTTAAGCCTTTTCACAGTGAGATCTATGCGATATGGCCGAGAAATGTAATTTTGATGTTAACTCCCAAACCGCTGCGCAGAAGTCAACCAAACTTCACCCATTAGTGTATTGTATCACAATCTAGTAGTTACATGTGGAAATTTGGTTCTAGGACATTTGATTTGAGCGCAATCCTCAAACTTAGGTCAAAAAAGCCATTTAAGCCTTTTCACAGTGAGATCTATGCGATATGGCCGAGAAATGTAATTTTGATGTTAACTCCCAAACCGCTGCGCAGAAGTCAACCAAACTTCACCCAATAGTGTATTGTATCACAATCTAGTAGTTACATTGAAAAATTTTGTTCTAGGACATTTTGTTTGAACGCAATCATCAAACTTAATTAAAAAAGTCATTTAAGCCTTTTCACAGTGAGATCTATGCGATATGGCCGAGAAATGTAATTTTGATGTTAACTCCCAAACCGCTGCGCAGAAGTCAACCAAACTTCACCCAATAGTGTATTGTATCACAATCTAGTAGTTACATTTGAAAATTTTGTTCTAGGACATTTTGTTTGAATGCAATCATCAAACTTAATTAAAAAAGTCATTTAAGCCTTTTCACAGTGAGATCTATGCGATATGGCCGAGAAATGTAATTTTGATGTTAACTCCCAAACCGCTGCGCAGAAGTCAACCAAACTTCACCCATTAGTGTATTGTATCACAATCTAGTAGTTACATTTGAAAATTTTGTTCTAGGACATTTTGTTTGAACGCAATCATCAAACTTAATTAAAAAAGTCATTTAAGCCTTTTCACAGTGAGATCTATGCGATATGGCCGAGAAATGTAATTTTGATGTTAACTCCCAAACCGCTGCGCAGAAGTCAACCAAACTTCACCCATTAGTGTATTGTATCACAATCTAGTAGTTACATGTGGAAATTTGGTTATAGGACATTTGATTTGAGCGCAATCCTCAAACTTAGGTCAAAAAAGCCATTTAAGCCTTTTCACAGTGAGATCTATGCGATATGGCCGAGAAATGTAATTTTGATGTTAACTCCCAAACCGCTGCGCAGAAGTCAACCAAACTTCACCCAATAGTGTATTGTATCACAATCTAGTAGTTACATTTGAAAATTTTGTTCTAGGAAATTTTGTTTGAGCGCAATCATCAAACTTAATTAAAAAAGTCATTTAAGCCTTTTCACAGTGAGATCTATGCGATATGGCCGAGAAATGTAATTTTGATGTTAACTCCCAAACCGCTGCGCAGAAGTCAACCAAACTTCACCCATTAGTGTATTTTATCACAATCTAGTAGTTACATGTGGAAATTTGGTTCTAGGACATTTGATTTGAGCGCAATCCTCAAACTTAGGTCAAAAAAGCCATTTAAGCCTTTTCACAGTGAGATCTATGCGATATGGCCGAGAAATGTAATTTTGATGTTAACTCCCAAACCGCTGCGCAGAAGTCAACCAAACTTCACCCATTAGTGTATTGTATCACAATCTAGTAGTTACATTTGAAAATTTCGTTCTAGGACATTTGGTTTGAGCGCAATCTTTAAACTTAGGTCAAAAAAGCCATTTAAGCCTTTTCACAGTGAGATCTATGCGATATGGCCGAGAAATGTAATTTTGATGTTAACTCCCAAACCGCTGCGCAGAAGTCAACCAAACTTCACCCAATAGTGTATTGTATCACAATCTAGTAGTTACATGTGGAAATTTGGTTCTAGGACATTTGATTTGAGCGCAATCCTCAAACTTAGGTCAAAAAAGCCATTTAAGCCTTTTCACAGTGAGATCTATGCGATATGGCCGAGAAATGTAATTTTGATGTTAACTCCCAAACCGCTGCGCAGAAGTCAACCAAACTTCACCCAATAGTGTATTGTATCACATTCTAGTAGTTACATTTTAAAATTTCGTTCTAGGACATTTGGTTTGAGCGCAATTATTAAACTTAGGTCAAAAAAGCCATTTAAGCCTTTTCACAGTGAGATCTATGCGATATGGCCGAGAAATGTAATTTTGATGTTAACTCCCAAACCGCTGCGCAGAAGTAAACCAAACTTCACCCATTAGTGTATTGTATCACAATCTAGTAGTTAAATGTGGAAATTTGGTTCTAGGACATTTGATTTGAGCGCAATCCTCAAACTTAGGTCAAAAAAGCCATTTAAGCCTTTTCACAGTGAGATCTATGCGATATGGCCGAGAAATGTAATTTTGATGTTAACTCCCAAACCGCTGCGCAGAAGTCAACCAAACTTCACCCAATAGTGTATTGTATCACATTCTAGTAGTTACATTTGAAAATTTTGTTCTAGGACATTTTGTATGAACGCAATCATCAAACTTAATTAAAAAAGTCATTTAAGCCTTTTCACAGTGAGATCTATGCGATATGGCCGAGAAATGTAATTTTGATGTTAACTCCCAAACCGCTGCGCAGAAGTCAACCAAACTTCACCCATTAGTGTATTGTATCACAATCTAGTAGTTACATGTGGAAATTTGGTTATAGGACATTTGATTTGAGCGCAATCCTCAAACTTAGGTCAAAAAAGCCATTTAAGCCTTTTCACAGTGAGATCTATGCGATATGGCCGAGAAATGTAATTTTGATGTTAACTCCCAAACCGCTGCGCAGAAGTCAACCAAACTTCATCCAATAGTGTATTGTATCACAATCTAGTAGTTACATTTGAAAATTTTGTTCTAGGAAATTTTGTTTGAGCGCAATCATCAAACTTAATTAAAAAAGTCATTTAAGCCTTTTCACAGTGAGATCTATGCGATATGGCCGAGAAATGTAATTTTGATGTTAACTCCCAAACCGCTGCGCAGAAGTCAACCAAACTTCACCCATTAGTGTATTTTATCACAATCTAGTAGTTACATGTGGAAATTTGGTTCTAGGACATTTGATTTGAGCGCAATCCTCAAACTTAGGTCAAAAAAGCCATTTAAGCCTTTTCACAGTGAGATCTATATGATATGGCCGAGAAATGTAATTTTGATGTTCACTCCCAAACCGCTGCGCAGAAGTCAACCAAACTTCACCCATTAGTGTATTGTATCACAATCTAGTAGTTACATGTGGAAATTTGGTTATAGGACATTTGATTTGAGCGCAATCCTCAAACTTAGGTCAAAAAAGCCATTTAAGCCTTTTCACAGTGAGATCTATGCGATATGGCCGAGAAATGTAATTTTGATGTTAACTCCCAAACCGCTGCGCAGAAGTCAACCAAACTTCACCCATTAGTGTATTGTATCACAATCTAGTAGTTACATTTGAAAATTTCGTTCTAGGACATTTGGTTTGAGCGCAATCTTTAAACTTAGGTCAAAAAAGCCATTTAAGCCTTTTCACAGTGAGATCTATGCGATATGGCCGAGAAATGTAATTTTGATGTTAACTCCCAAACCGCTGCGCAGAAGTCAACCAAACTTCACCCAATAGTGTATTGTATCACAATCTAGTAGTTACATGTGGAAATTTGGTTCTAGGACATTTGATTTGAGCGCAATCCTCAAACTTAGGTCAAAAAAGCCATTTAAGCCTTTTCACAGTGAGATCTATGCGATATGGCCGAGAAATGTAATTTTGATGTTAACTCCCAAACCGCTGCGCAGAAGTCAACCAAACTTCACCCAATAGTGTATTGTATCACATTCTAGTAGTTACATTTTAAAATTTCGTTCTAGGACATTTGGTTTGAGCGCAATTATTAAACTTAGGTCAAAAAAGCCATTTAAGCCTTTTCACAGTGAGATCTATGCGATATGGCCGAGAAATGTAATTTTGATGTTAACTCCCAAACCGCTGCGCAGAAGTAAACCAAACTTCACCCATTAGTGTATTGTATCACAATCTAGTAGTTAAATGTGGAAATTTGGTTCTAGGACATTTGATTTGAGCGCAATCCTCAAACTTAGGTCAAAAAAGCCATTTAAGCCTTTTCACAGTGAGATCTATGCGATATGGCCGAGAAATGTAATTTTGATGTTAACTCCCAAACCGCTGCGCAGAAGTCAACCAAACTTCACCCAATAGTGTATTGTATCACATTCTAGTAGTTACATTTGAAAATTTTGTTCTAGGACATTTTGTATGAACGCAATCATCAAACTTAATTAAAAAAGTCATTTAAGCCTTTTCACAGTGAGATCTATGCGATATGGCCGAGAAATGTAATTTTGATGTTAACTCCCAAACCGCTGCGCAGAAGTCAACCAAACTTCACCCAATAGTGTATTGTATCACAATCTAGTAGTTACATTTGAAAATTTTGTTCTAGGAAATTTTGTTTGAGCGCAATCATCAAACTTAATTAAAAAAGTCATTTAAGCCTTTTCACAGTGAGATCTATGCGATATGGCCGAGAAATGTAATTTTGATGTTAACTCCCAAACCGCTGCGCAGAAGTCAACCAAACTTCACCCATTAGTGTATTTTATCACAATCTAGTAGTTACATGTGGAAATTTGGTTCTAGGACATTTGATTTGAGCGCAATCCTCAAACTTAGGTCAAAAAAGCCATTTAAGCCTTTTCACAGTGAGATCTATGCGATATGGCCGAGAAATGTAATTTTGATGTTAACTCCCAAACCGCTGCGCAGAAGTCAACCAAACTTCACCCAATAGTGTATTGTATCACAATCTAGTAGTTACATTTAAAAATTTTGTTCGACATTTTGTTTGAACGCAATCATCAAACTTAATTAAAAAAGTCATTTAAGCCTTTTCACAGTGAGATCTATGCGATATGGCCGAGAAATGTAATTTTGATGTTAACTCCCAAACCGCTGCGCAGAAGTCAACCAAACTTCACCCATTAGTGTATTGTATCACAATCTAGTAGTTACATGTGGAAATTTGGTTATAGGACATTTGATTTGAGCGCAATCCTCAAACTTAGGTCAAAAAAGCCATTTAAGCCTTTTCACAGTGAGATCTATGCGATATGGCCGAGAAATGTAATTTTGATGTTAACTCCCAAACCGCTGCGCAGAAGTCAACCAAACTTCACCCAATAGTGTATTGTATCACAATCTAGTAGTTACATTTGAAAATTTTGTTCTAGGAAATTTTGTTTGAGCGCAATCATCAAACTTAATTAAAAAAGTCATTTAAGCCTTTTCACAGTGAGATCTATGCGATATGGCCGAGAAATGTAATTTTGATGTTAACTCCCAAACCGCTGCGCAGAAGTCAACCAAACTTCACCCATTAGTGTATTTTATCACAATCTAGTAGTTACATGTGGAAATTTGGTTCTAGGACATTTGATTTGAGCGCAATCCTCAAACTTAGGTCAAAAAAGCCATTTAAGCCTTTTCACAGTGAGATCTATGCGATATGGCCGAGAAATGTAATTTTGATGTTAACTCCCAAACCGCTGCGCAGAAGTCAACCAAACTTCACCCAATAGTGTATTGTATCACATTCTAGTAGTTACATTTGAAAATTTTGTTCTAGGACATTTTGTATGAACGCAATCATCAAACTTAATTAAAAAAGTCATTTAAGCCTTTTCACAGTGAGATCTATGCGATATGGCCGAGAAATGTAATTTTGATGTTAACTCCCAAACCGCTGCGCAGAAGTCAACCAAACTTCACCCAATAGTGTATTGTATCACAATCTAGTAGTTACATTTGAAAATTTTGTTCTAGGAAATTTTGTTTGAGCGCAATCATCAAACTTAATTAAAAAAGTCATTTAAGCCTTTTCACAGTGAGATCTATGCGATATGGCCGAGAAATGTAATTTTGATGTTAACTCCCAAACCGCTGCGCAGAAGTCAACCAAACTTCACCCATTAGTGTATTTTATCACAATCTAGTAGTTACATGTGGAAATTTGGTTCTAGGACATTTGATTTGAGCGCAATCCTCAAACTTAGGTCAAAAAAGCCATTTAAGCCTTTTCACAGTGAGATCTATGCGATATGGCCGAGAAATGTAATTTTGATGTTAACTCCCAAACCGCTGCGCAGAAGTCAACCAAACTTCACCCAATAGTGTATTGTATGACAATCTAGTAGTTACATTTAAAAATTTTGTTCTAGGACATTTTGTTTGAACGCAATCATCAAACTTAATTAAAAAAGTCATTTAAGCCTTTTCACAGTGAGATCTATGCGATATGGCCGAGAAATGTAATTTTGATGTTAACTCCCAAACCGCTGCGCAGAAGTCAACCAAACTTCACCCATTAGTGTATTGTATCACAATCTAGTAGTTACGTGTGGAAATTTGGTTATAGGACATTTGATTTGAGCGCAATCCTCAAACTTAGGTCAAAAAAGCCATTTAAGCCTTTTCACAGTGAGATCTATGCGATATGGCCGAGAAATGTAATTTTGATGTTAACTCCCAAACCGCTGCGCAGAAGTCAACCAAACTTCACCCAATAGTGTATTGTATCACAATCTAGTAGTTACATTTGAAAATTTTGTTCTAGGAAATTTTGTTTGAGCGCAATCATCAAACTTAATTAAAAAAGTCATTTAAGCCTTTTCACAGTGAGATCTATGCGATATGGCCGAGAAATGTAATTTTGATGTTAACTCCCAAACCGCTGCGCAGAAGTCAACCAAACTTCACCCATTAGTGTATTTTATCACAATCTAGTAGTTACATGTGGAAATTTGGTTCTAGGACATTTGATTTGAGCGCAATCCTCAAACTTAGGTCAAAAAAGCCATTTAAGCCTTTTCACAGTGAGATCTATGCGATATGGCCGAGAAATGTAATTTTGATGTTAACTCCCAAACCGCTGCGCAGAAGTCAACCAAACTTCACCCAATAGTGTATTGTATCACAATCTAGTAGTTACATTTGAAAATTTTGTTCTAGGACATTTTGTTTGAACGCAATTATCAAAATTAAAAAAGTCATTTAAGCCTTTTCACAGTGAGATCTATGCGATATGGCCGAGAAATGTAATTTTGATGTTAACTCCCAAACCGCTGCGCAGAAGTCAACCAAACTTCACCCAATAGTGTATTGTATCACAATCTAGTAGTTACATTTGAAAATTTTGTTCTAGGAAATTTTGTTTGAGCGCAATCATCAAACTTAATTAAAAAAGTCATTTAAGCCTTTTCACAGTGAGATCTATGCGATATGGCCGAGAAATGTAATTTTGATGTTAACTCCCAAACCGCTGCGCAGAAGTCAACCAAACTTCACCCATTAGTGTATTTTATCACAATCTAGTAGTTACATGTGGAAATTTGGTTCTAGGACATTTGATTTGAGCGCAATCCTCAAACGTAGGTCAAAAAAGCCATTTAAGCCTTTTCACAGTGAGATCTATGCGATATGGCCGAGAAATGTAATTTTGATGTTAACTCCCAAACCGCTGCGCAGAAGTCAACCAAACTTCACCCAATAGTGTATTGTATCACAATCTAGTAGTTACATTTAAAAATTTTGTTCTAGGACATTTTGTTTGAACGCAATCATCAAACTTAATTAAAAAAGTCATTTAAGCCTTTTCACAGTGAGATCTATGCGATATGGCCGAGAAATGTAATTTTGATGTTAACTCCCAAACCGCTGCGCAGAAGTCAACCAAACTTCACCCATTAGTGTATTGTATCACAATCTAGTAGTTACATGTGGAAATTTGGTTATAGGACATTTGATTTGAGCGCAATCCTCAAACTTAGGTCAAAAAAGCCATTTAAGCCTTTTCACAGTGAGATCTATGCGATATGGCCGAGAAATGTAATTTTGATGTTAACTCCCAAACCGCTGCGCAGAAGTCAACCAAACTTCACCCAATAGTGTATTGTATCACAATCTAGTAGTTACATTTGAAAATTTTGTTCTAGGAAATTTTGTTTGAGCGCAATCATCAAACTTAATTAAAAAAGTCATTTAAGCCTTTTCACAGTGAGATCTATGCGATATGGCCGAGAAATGTAATTTTGATGTTAACTCCCAAACCGCTGCGCAGAAGTCAACCAAACTTCACCCAATAGTGTATTGTATCACAATCTAGTAGTTACATGTGGAAATTTGGTTCTAGGACATTTGATTTGAGCGCAATCCTCAAACTTAGGTCAAAAAAGCCATTTAAGCCTTTTCACAGTGAGATCTATGCGATATGGCCGAGAAATGTAATTTTGATGTTAACTCCCAAACCGCTGCGCAGAAGTCAACCAAACTTCACCCAATAGTGTATTGTATCACATTCTAGTAGTTACATTTTAAAATTTCGTTCTAGGACATTTGGTTTGAGCGCAATTATTAAACTTAGGTCAAAAAAGCCATTTAAGCCTTTTCACAGTGAGATCTATGCGATATGGCCGAGAAATGTAATTTTGATGTTAACTCCCAAACCGCTGCGCAGAAGTAAACCAAACTTCACCCATTAGTGTATTGTATCACAATCTAGTAGTTAAATGTGGAAATTTGGTTCTAGGACATTTGATTTGAGCGCAATCCTCAAACTTAGGTCAAAAAAGCCATTTAAGCCTTTTCACAGTGAGATCTATGCGATATGGCCGAGAAATGTAATTTTGATGTTAACTCCCAAACCGCTGCGCAGAAGTCAACCAAACTTCACCCAATAGTGTATTGTATCACATTCTAGTAGTTACATTTGAAAATTTTGTTCTAGGACATTTTGTATGAACGCAATCATCAAACTTAATTAAAAAAGTCATTTAAGCCTTTTCACAGTGAGATCTATGCGATATGGCCGAGAAATGTAATTTTGATGTTAACTCCCAAACCGCTGCGCAGAAGTCAACCAAACTTCACCCAATAGTGTATTGTATCACAATCTAGTAGTTACATTTGAAAATTTTGTTCTAGGAAATTTTGTTGGAGCGCAATCCTCAAACTTAGGTCAAAAAAGCCATTTAAGCCTTTTCACAGTGAGATCTATGCGATATGGCCGAGAAATGTAATTTTGATGTTAACTCCCAAACCGCTGCGCAGAAGTCAACCAAACTTCACCCAATAGTGTATTGTATCACAATCTAGTAGTTACATTTAAAAATTTTGTTCGACATTTTGTTTGAACGCAATCATCAAACTTAATTAAAAAAGTCATTTAAGCCTTTTCACAGTGAGATCTATGCGATATGGCCGAGAAATGTAATTTTGATGTTAACTCCCAAACCGCTGCGCAGAAGTCAACCAAACTTCACCCATTAGTGTATTGTATCACAATCTAGTAGTTACATGTGGAAATTTGGTTCTAGGACATTTGATTTGAGCGCAATCCTCAAACTTAGGTCAAAAAAGCCATTTAAGCCTTTTCACAGTGAGATCTATGCGATATGGCCGAGAAATTTAATTTTGATGTTAACTCCCAAACCGCTGCGCAGAAGTCAACCAAACTTCACCCAATAGTGTATTGTATCACAATCTAGTAGTTACATTTGAAAATTTTGTTCTAGGAAATTTTGTTTGAGCGCAATCATCAAACTTAATTAAAAAAGTCATTTAAGCCTTTTCACAGTGAGATCTATGCGATATGGCCGAGAAATGTAATTTTGATGTTAACTCCCAAACCGCTGCGCAGAAGTCAACCAAACTTCACCCATTAGTGTATTTTATCACAATCTAGTAGTTACATGTGGAAATTTGGTTCTAGGACATTTGATTTGAGCGCAATCCTCAAACTTAGGTCAAAAAAGCCATTTAAGCCTTTTCACAGTGAGATCTATGCGATATGGCCGAGAAATGTAATTTTGATGTTAACTCCCAAACCGCTGCGCAGAAGTCAACCAAACTTCACCCAATAGTGTATTGTATCACATTCTAGTAGTTACATTTGAAAATTTTGTTCTAGGACATTTTGTATGAACGCAATCATCAAACTTAATTAAAAAAGTCATTTAAGCCTTTTCACAGTGAGATCTATGCGATATGGCCGAGAAATGTAATTTTGATGTTAACTCCCAAACCGCTGCGCAGAAGTCAACCAAACTTCACCCAATAGTGTATTGTATCACAATCTAGTAGTTACATTTGAAAATTTTGTTCTAGGAAATTTTGTTTGAGCGCAATCATCAAACTTAATTAAAAAAGTTATTTAAGCCTTTTCACAGTGAGATCTATGCGATATGGCCGAGAAATGTAATTTTGATGTTAACTCCCAAACCGCTGCGCAGAAGTCAACCAAACTTCACCCATTAGTGTATTTTATCACAATCTAGTAGTTACATGTGGAAATTTGGTTCTAGGACATTTGATTTGAGCGCAATCCTCAAACTTAGGTCAAAAAAGCCATTTAAGCCTTTTCACAGTGAGATCTATGCGATATGGCCGAGAAATGTAATTTTGATGTTAACTCCCAAACCGCTGCGCAGAAGTCAACCAAACTTCACCCAATAGTGTATTGTATCACAATCTAGTAGTTACATTTAAAAATTTTGTTCTAGGACATTTTGTTTGAACGCAATCATCAAACTTAATTAAAAAAGTCATTTAAGCCTTTTCACAGTGAGATCTATGCGATATGGCCGAGAAATGTAATTTTGATGTTAACTCCCAAACCGCTGCGCAGAAGTCAACCAAACTTCACCCATTAGTGTATTGTATCACAATCTAGTAGTTACGTGTGGAAATTTGGTTATAGGACATTTGATTTGAGCGCAATCCTCAAACTTAGGTCAAAAAAGCCATTTAAGCCTTTTCACAGTGAGATCTATGCGATATGGCCGAGAAATGTAATTTTGATGTTAACTCCCAAACCGCTGCGCAGAAGTCAACCAAACTTCACCCAATAGTGTATTGTATCACAATCTAGTAGTTACATTTGAAAATTTTGTTCTAGGAAATTTTGTTTGAGCGCAATCATCAAACTTAATTAAAAAAGTCATTTAAGCCTTTTCACAGTGAGATCTATGCGATATGGCCGAGAAATGTAATTTTTATGTTAACTCCCAAACCGCTGCGCAGAAGTCAACCAAACTTCACCCATTAGTGTATTTTATCACAATCTAGTAGTTACATGTGGAAATTTGGTTCTAGGACATTTGATTTGAGCGCAATCCTCAAACTTAGGTCAAAAAAGCCATTTAAGCCTTTTCACAGTGAGATCTATGCG
Organism: Corythoichthys intestinalis; assembly: GCF_030265065.1. NCBI lineage: Eukaryota > Metazoa > Chordata > Actinopteri > Syngnathiformes > Syngnathidae > Corythoichthys > Corythoichthys intestinalis. Next base: position 62,354,246 of record NC_080399.1, on the reverse strand, counting down.
ATATGGCCGAGAAATGTAATTTTGATGTTAACTCCCAAACCGCTGCGCAGAAGTCAACCAAACTTCACCCAATAGTGTATTGTATCACAATCTAGTAGTTACATTTGAAAATTTTGTTCTAGGACATTTTGTTTGAACGCAATTATCAAAATTAAAAAAGTCATTTAAGCCTTTTCACAGTGAGATCTATGCGATATGGCCGAGAAATGTAATTTTGATGTTAACTCCCAAACCGCTGCGCAGAAGTCAACCAAACTTCACCCAATAGTGTATTGTATCACAATCTAGTAGTTACATTTGAAAATTTTGTTCTAGGAAATTTTGTTTGAGCGCAATCATCAAACTTAATTAAAAAAGTCATTTAAGCCTTTTCACAGTGAGATCTATGCGATATGGCCGAGAAATGTAATTTTGATGTTAACTCCCAAACCGCTGCGCAGAAGTCAACCAAACTTCACCCATTAGTGTATTTTATCACAATCTAGTAGTTACATGTGGAAATTTGGTTCTAGGACATTTGATTTGAGCGCAATCCTCAAACTTAGGTCAAAAAAGCCATTTAAGCCTTTTCACAGTGAGATCTATGCGATATGGCCGAGAAATGTAATTTTGATGTTAACTCCCAAACCGCTGCGCAGAAGTCAACCAAACTTCACCCAATAGTGTATTGTATCACAATCTAGTAGTTACATTTAAAAATTTTGTTCTAGGACATTTTGTTTGAACGCAATCATCAAACTTAATTAAAAAAGTCATTTAAGCCTTTTCACAGTGAGATCTATGCGATATGGCCGAGAAATGTAATTTTGATGTTAACTCCCAAACCGCTGCGCAGAAGTCAACCAAACTTCACCCATTAGTGTATTGTATCACAATCTAGTAGTTACATGTGGAAATTTGGTTATAGGACATTTGATTTGAGCGCAATCCTCAAACTTAGGTCAAAAAAGCCATTTAAGCCTTTTCACAGTGAGATCTATGCGATATGGCCGAGAAATGTAATTTTGATGTTAACTCCCAAACCGCTGCGCAGAAGTCAACCAAACTTCACCCAATAGTGTATTGTATCACAATCTAGTAGTTACATTTGAAAATTTTGTTCTAGGAAATTTTGTTTGAGCGCAATCATCAAACTTAATTAAAAAAGTCATTTAAGCCTTTTCACAGTGAGATCTATGCGATATGGCCGAGAAATGTAATTTTGATGTTAACTCCCAAACCGCTGCGCAGAAGTCAACCAAACTTCACCCATTAGTGTATTTTATCACAATCTAGTAGTTACATGTGGAAATTTGGTTCTAGGACATTTGATTTGAGCGCAATCCTCAAACTTAGGTCAAAAAAGCCATTTAAGCCTTTTCACAGTGAGATCTATGCGATATGGCCGAGAAATGTAATTTTGATGTTAACTCCCAAACCGCTGCGCAGAAGTCAACCAAACTTCACCCAATAGTGTATTGTATCACATTCTAGTAGTTACATTTGAAAATTTTGTTCTAGGACATTTTGTTTGAACGCAATCATCAAACTTAATTAAAAAAGTCATTTAAGCCTTTTCACAGTGAGATCTATGCGATATGGCCGAGAAATGTAATTTTGATGTTAACTCCCAAACCGCTGCGCAGAAGTCAACCAAACTTCACCCAATAGTGTATTGTATCACAATCTAGTAGTTACATTTGAAAATTTTGTTCTAGGAAATTTTGTTTGAGCGCAATCATCAAACTTAATTAAAAAAGTCATTTAAGCCTTTTCACAGTGAGATCTATGCGATATGGCCGAGAAATGTAATTTTGATGTTAACTCCCAAACCGCTGCGCAGAAGTCAACCAAACTTCACCCATTAGTGTATTTTATCACAATCTAGTAGTTACATGTGAAAATTTGGTTCTAGGACATTTGATTTGAGCGCAATCCTCAAACTTAGGTCAAAAAAGCCATTTAAGCCTTTTCACAGTGAGATCTATGCGATATGGCCGAGAAATGTAATTTTGATGTTAACTCCCAAACCGCTGCGCAGAAGTCAACCAAACTTCACCCAATAGTGTATTGTATCACAATCTAGTAGTTACATTTAAAAATTTTGTTCTAGGACATTTTGTTTGAACGCAATCATCAAACTTAATTAAAAAAGTCATTTAAGCCTTTTCACAGTGAGATCTATGCGATATGGCCGAGAAATGTAATTTTGATGTTAACTCCCAAACCGCTGCGCAGAAGTCAACCAAACTTCACCCATTAGTGTATTGTATCACAATCTAGTAGTTACGTGTGGAAATTTGGTTATAGGACATTTGATTTGAGCGCAATCCTCAAACTTAGGTCAAAAAAGCCATTTAAGCCTTTTCACAGTGAGATCTATGCGATATGGCCGAGAAATGTAATTTTGATGTTAACTCCCAAACCGCTGCGCAGAAGTAAACCAAACTTCACCCATTAGTGTATTGTATCACAATCTAGTAGTTACATGTGGAAATTTGGTTCTAGGACATTTGATTTGAGCGCAATCCTCAAACTTAGGTCAAAAAAGCCATTTAAGCCTTTTCACAGTGAGATCTATGCGATATGGCCGAGAAATGTAATTTTGATGTTAACTCCCAAACCGCTGCGCAGAAGTCAACCAAACTTCACCCAATAGTGTATTGTATCACATTCTAGTAGTTACATTTTAAAATTTCGTTCTAGGACATTTGGTTTGAGCGCAATTATTAAACTTAGGTCAAAAAAGCCATTTAAGCCTTTTCACAGTGAGATCTATGCGATATGGCCGAGTAATGTAATTTTGATGTTAACTCCCAAACCGCTGCGCAGAAGTAAACCAAACTTCACCCATTAGTGTATTGTATCACAATCTAGTAGTTACATGTGGAAATTTGGTTCTAGGACATTTGATTTGAGCGCAATCCTCAAACTTAGGTCAAAAAAGCCATTTAAGCCTTTTCACAGTGAGATCTATGCGATATGGCCGAGAAATGTAATTTTGATGTTAACTCCCAAACCGCTGCGCAGAAGTCAACCAAACTTCACCCAATAGTGTATTGTATCACAATCTAGTAGTTACATTTGAAAATTTTGTTCTAGGACATTTTGTTTGAATGCAATCATCAAACTTAATTAAAAAAGTCATTTAAGCCTTTTCACAGTGAGATCTATGCGATATGGCCGAGAAATGTAATTTTGATGTTAACTCCCAAACCGCTGCGCAGAAGTCAACCAAACTTCACCCATTAGTGTATTGTATCACAATCTAGTAGTTACATTTGAAAATTTTGTTCTAGGACATTTTGTTTGAACGCAATCATCAAACTTAATTAAAAAAGTCATTTAAGCCTTTTCACAGTGAGATCTATGCGATATGGCCGAGAAATGTAATTTTGATGTTAACTCCCAAACCGCTGCGCAGAAGTCAACCAAACTTCACCCATTAGTGTATTGTATCACAATCTAGTAGTTACATGTGGAAATTTGGTTCTAGGACATTTGATTTGAGCGCAATCCTCAAACTTAGGTCAAAAAAGCCATTTAAGCCTTTTCACAGTGAGATCTATGCGATATGGCCGAGAAATGTAATTTTGATGTTAACTCCCAAACCGCTGCGCAGAAGTCAACCAAACTTCACCCAATAGTGTATTGTATCACAATCTAGTAGTTACATTTGAAAATTTTGTTCTAGGAAATTTTGTTTGAGCGCAATCATCAAACTTAATTAAAAAAGTCATTTAAGCCTTTTCACAGTGAGATCTATGCGATATGGCCGAGAAATGTAATTTTGATGTTAACTCCCAAACCGCTGCGCAGAAGTCAACCAAACTTCACCCATTAGTGTATTTTATCACAATCTAGTAGTTACATGTGGAAATTTGGTTCTAGGACATTTGATTTGAGCGCAATCCTCAAACTTAGGTCAAAAAAGCCATTTAAGCCTTTTCACAGTGAGATCTATGCGATATGGCCGAGAAATGTAATTTTGATGTTCACTCCCAAACCGCTGCGCAGAAGTCAACCAAACTTCACCCATTAGTGTATTGTATCACAATCTAGTAGTTACATGTGGAAATTTGGTTCTAGGACATTTGATTTGAGCGCAATCCTCAAACTTAGGTCAAAAAAGCCATTTAAGCCTTTTCACAGTGAGATCTATGCGATATGGCCGAGAAATGTAATTTTGATGTTAACTCCCAAACCGCTGCGCAGAAGTCAACCAAACTTCACCCATTAGTGTATTGTATCACAATCTAGTAGTTACATTTGAAAATTTTGTTCTAGGACATTTGGTTTGAGCGCAATCTTTAAACTTAGGTCAAAAAAGCCATTTAAGCCTTTTCACAGTGAGATCTATGCGATATGGCCGAGAAATGTAATTTTGATGTTAACTCCCAAACCGCTGCGCAGAAGTCAACCAAACTTCACCCAATAGTGTATTGTATCACAATCTAGTAGTTACATGTGGAAATTTGGTTCTAGGACATTTGATTTGAGCGCAATCCTCAAACTTAGGTCAAAAAAGCCATTTAAGCCTTTTCACAGTGAGATCTATGCGATATGGCCGAGAAATGTAATTTTGATGTTAACTCCCAAACCGCTGCGCAGAAGTCAACCAAACTTCACCCAATAGTGTATTGTATCACATTCTAGTAGTTACATTTTAAAATTTCGTTCTAGGACATTTGGTTTGAGCGCAATTATTAAACTTAGGTCAAAAAAGCCATTTAAGCCTTTTCACAGTGAGATCTATGCGATATGGCCGAGAAATGTAATTTTGATGTTAACTCCCAAACCGCTGCGCAGAAGTAAACCAAACTTCACCCATTAGTGTATTGTATCACAATCTAGTAGTTACATGTGGAAATTTGGTTCTAGGACATTTGATTTGAGCGCAATCCTCAAACTTAGGTCAAAAAAGCCATTTAAGCCTTTTCACAGTGAGATCTATGCGATATGGCCGAGAAATGTAATTTTGATGTACTCCCAAACCGCTGCGCAGAAGTCAACCAAACTTCACCCAATAGTGTATTGTATCACAATCTAGTAGTTACATTTGAAAATTTTGTTCTAGGACATTTTTTTGAATGCAATCATCAAACTTAATTAAAAAAGTCATTTAAGCCTTTTCACAGTGAGATCTATGCGATATGGCCGAGAAATGTAATTTTGATGTTAACTCCCAAACCGCTGCGCAGAAGTCAACCAAACTTCACCCATTAGTGTATTTTATCACAATCTAGTAGTTACATGTGGAAATTTGGTTCTAGGACATTTGATTTGAGCGCAATCCTCAAACTTAGGTCAAAAAAGCCATTTAAGCCTTTTCACAGTGAGATCTATGCGATATGGCCGAGAAATGTAATTTTGATGTTAACTCCCAAACCGCTGCGCAGAAGTCAACCAAACTTCACCCAATAGTGTATTGTATCACAATCTAGTAGTTACATTTGAAAATTTTGTTCTAGGACATTTTGTTTGAACGCAATCATCAAACTTAATTAAAAAAGTCATTTAAGCCTTTTCACAGTGAGATCTATGCGATATGGCCGAGAAATGTAATTTTGATGTTAACTCCCAAACCGCTGCGCAGAAGTCAACCAAACTTCACCCAATAGTGTATTGTATCACAATCTAGTAGGTACATTTGAAAATTTTGTTCTAGGAAATTTTGTTTGAGCGCAATCATCAAACTTAATTAAAAAAGTCATTTAAGCCTTTTCACAGTGAGATCTATGCGATATGGCCGAGAAATGTAATTTTGATGTTAACTCCCAAACCGCTGCGCAGAAGTCAACCAAACTTCACCCATTAGTGTATTTTATCACAATCTAGTAGTTACATGTGGAAATTTGGTTCTAGGACATTTGATTTGAGCGCAATCCTCAAACTTAGGTCAAAAAAGCCATTTAAGCCTTTTCACAGTGAGATCTATGCGATATGGCCGAGAAATGTAATTTTGATGTTAACTCCCAAACCGCTGCGCAGAAGTCAACCAAACTTCACCCAATAGTGTATTGTATCACAATCTAGTAGTTACATTTAAAAATTTTGTTCTAGGACATTTTGTTTGAACGCAATCATCAAACTTAATTAAAAAAGTCATTTAAGCCTTTTCACAGTGAGATCTATGCGATATGGCCGAGAAATGTAATTTTGATGTTAACTCCCAAACCGCTGCGCAGAAGTCAACCAAACTTCACCCATTAGTGTATTGTATCACAATCTAGTAGTTACATGTGGAAATTTGGTTATAGGACATTTGATTTGAGCGCAATCCTCAAACTTAGGTCAAAAAAGCCATTTAAGCCTTTTCACAGTGAGATCTATGCGATATGGCCGAGAAATGTAATTTTGATGTTAACTCCCAAACCGCTGCGCAGAAGTCAACCAAACTTCACCCAATAGTGTATTGTATCACAATCTAGTAGTTACATTTGAAAATTTTGTTCTAGGAAATTTTGTTTGAGCGCAATCATCAAACTTAATTAAAAAAGTCATTTAAGCCTTTTCACAGTGAGATCTATGCGATATGGCCGAGAAATGTAATTTTGATGTTAACTCCCAAACCGCTGCGCAGAAGTCAACCAAACTTCACCCAATAGTGTATTGTATCACATTCTAGTAGTTACATTTGAAAATTTCGTTCTAGGACATTTGGTTTGAGCGCAATCCTCAAACTTAGGTCAAAAAAGCCATTTAAGCCTTTTCACAGTGAGATCTATGCGATATGGCCGAGAAATGTAATTTTGATGTTAACTCCCAAACCGCTGCGCAGAAGTCTAGCAAACTTCACCCAATAGTGTATTGTATCACAATCTAGTAGTTACATTTGAAATTTTTGTTCTAGGACATTTTGTTTGAACGCAATCATCAAACTTAATTAAAAAAGTCATTTAAGCCTTTTCACAGTGAGATCTATGCGATATGGCCGAGAAATGTAATTTTTATGTTAACTCCCAAACCGCTGCGCAGAAGTCAACCAAACTTCACCCATTAGTGTATTTTATCACAATCTAGTAGTTACATGTGGAAATTTGGTTCTAGGACATTTGATTTGAGCGCAATCCTCAAACTTAGGTCAAAAAAGCCATTTAAGCCTTTTCACAGTGAGATCTATGCGATATGGCCGAGAAATGTAATTTTGATGTTAACTCCCAAACCGCTGCGCAGAAGTCAACCAAACTTCACCCAATAGTGTATTGTATCACAATCTAGTAGTTACATTTGAAAATTTTGTTCTAGGACATTTTGTTTGAACGCAATCATCAAACTTAATTAAAAAAGTCATTTAAGCCTTTTCACTGTGAGATCTATGCGATATGGCCGAGAAATGTAATTTTGATGTTAACTCCCAAACCGCTGCGCAGAAGTCAACCAAACTTCACCCAATAGTGTATTGTATCACAATCTAGTAGTTACATTTGAAAATTTTGTTCTAGGAAATTTTGTTTGAGCGCAATCATCAAACTTAATTAAAAAAGTCATTTAAGCCTTTTCACAGTGAGATCTATGCGATATGGCCGAGAAATGTAATTTTGATGTTAACTCCCAAACCGCTGCGCAGAAGTCAACCAAACTTCACCCATTAGTGTATTTTATCACAATCTAGTAGTTACATGTGGAAATTTGGTTCTAGGACATTTGATTTGAGCGCAATCCTCAAACTTAGGTCAAAAAAGCCATTTAAGCCTTTTCACAGTGAGATCTATGCGATATGGCCGAGAAATGTAATTTTGATGTTAACTCCCAAACCGCTGCGCAGAAGTCAACCAAACTTCACCCAATAGTGTATTGTATCACAATCTAGTAGTTACATTTAAAAATTTTGTTCTAGGACATTTTGTTTGAACGCAATCATCAAACTTAATTAAAAAAGTCATTTAAGCCTTTTCACAGTGAGATCTATGCGATATGGCCGAGAAATGTAATTTTGATGTTAACTCCCAAACCGCTGCGCAGAAGTCAACCAAACTTCACCCATTAGTGTATTGTATCACAATCTAGTAGTTACATGTGGAAATTTGGTTATAGGACATTTGATTTGAGCGCAATCCTCAAACTTAGGTCAAAAAAGCCATTTAAGCCTTTTCACAGTGAGATCTATGCGATATGGCCGAGAAATGTAATTTTGATGTTAACTCCCAAACCGCTGCGCAGAAGTCAACCAAACTTCACCCAATAGTGTATTGTATCACAATCTAGTAGTTACATTTGAAAATTTTGTTCTAGGAAATTTTGTTTGAGCGCAATCATCAAACTTAATTAAAAAAGTCATTTAAGCCTTTTCACAGTGAGATCTATGCGATATGGCCGAGAAATGTAATTTTGATGTTAACTCCCAAACCGCTGCGCAGAAGTCAACCAAACTTCACCCATTAGTGTATTTTATCACAATCTAGTAGTTACATGTGGAAATTTGGTTCTAGGACATTTGATTTGAGCGCAATCCTCAAACTTAGGTCAAAAAAGCCATTTAAGCCTTTTCACAGTGAGATCTATGCGATATGGCCGAGAAATGTAATTTTGATGTTAACTCCCAAACCGCTGCGCAGAAGTCAACCAAACTTCACCCAATAGTGTATTGTATCACATTCTAGTAGTTACATTTGAAAATTTTGTTCTAGGACATTTTGTTTGAACGCAATCATCAAACTTAATTAAAAAAGTCATTTAAGCCTTTTCACAGTGAGATCTATGCGATATGGCCGAGAAATGTAATTTTGATGTTAACTCCCAAACCGCTGCGCAGAAGTCAACCAAACTTCACCCAATAGTGTATTGTAATCACAATCTAGTAGTTACATTTGAAAATTTTGTTCTAGGAAATTTTGTTTGAGCGCAATCATCAAACTTAATTAAAAAAGTCATTTAAGCCTTTTCACAGTGAGATCTATGCGATATGGCCGAGAAATGTAATTTTGATGTTAACTCCCAAACCGCTGCGCAGAAGTCAACCAAACTTCACCCATTAGTGTATTTTATCACAATCTAGTAGTTACATGTGGAAATTTGGTTCTAGGACATTTGATTTGAGCGCAATCCTCAAACTTAGGTCAAAAAAGCCATTTAAGCCTTTTCACAGTGAGATCTATGCGATATGGCCGAGAAATGTAATTTTGATAACTCCCAAACCGCTGCGCAGAAGTCAACCAAACTTCACCCAATAGTGTATTGTATCACAATCTAGTAGTTACATTTAAAAATTTTGTTCTAGGACATTTTGTTTGAACGCAATCATCAAACTTAATTAAAAAAGTCATTTAAGCCTTTTCACAGTGAGATCTATGCGATATGGCCGAGAAATGTAATTTTGATGTTAACTCCCAAACCGCTGCGCAGAAGTCAACCAAACTTCACCCATTAGTGTATTGTATCACAATCTAGTAGTTACGTGTGGAAATTTGGTTATAGGACATTTGATTTGAGCGCAATCATCAAACTTAATTAAAAAAGTCATTTAAGCCTTTTCACAGTGAGATCTATGCGATATGGCCGAGAAATGTAATTTTGATGTTAACTCCCAAACCGCTGCGCAGAAGTCAACCAAACTTCACCCATTAGTGTATTGTATCACAATCTAGTAGTTACATGTGGAAATTTGGTTATAGGACATTTGATTTGAGCGCAATCCTCAAACTTAGGTCAAAAAAGCCATTTAAGCCTTTTCACAGTGAGATCTATGCGATATGGCCGAGAAATGTAATTTTGATGTTAACTCCCAAACCGCTGCGCAGAAGTCAACCAAACTTCACCCAATAGTGTATTGTATCACATTCTAGTAGTTACATTTTAAAATTTTGTTCTAGGAAATTTTGTTTGAGCGCAATCATCAAACTTAATTAAAAAAGTCATTTAAGCCTTTTCTTAGTGAGATCTATGCGATATGGCCGAGAAATGTAATTATTATGTTAACTCCCAAACCGCTGCGCAGAAGTCAACCAAACTTCACCCATTAGTGTATTTTATCACAATCTAGTAGTTACATGTGGAAATTTGGTTCTAGGACATTTGATTTGAGCGCAATCCTCAAACTTAGGTCAAAAAAGCCATTTAAGCCTTTTCACAGTGAGATCTATGCGATATGGCCGAGAAATGTAATTTTGATGTTAACTCCCAAACCGCTGCGCAGAAGTAAACCAAACTTCACCCATTAGTGTATTGTATCACAATCTAGTAGTTACATGTGGAAATTTGGTTCTAGGACATTTGATTTGAGCGCAATCCTCAAACTTAGGTCAAAAAAGCCATTTAAGCCTTTTCACAGTGAGATCTATGCGATATGGCCGAGAAATGTAATTTTGATGTTAACTCCCAAACCGCTGCGCAGAAGTCAACCAAACTTCACCCAATAGTGTATTGTATCACAATCTAGTAGTTACATTTGAAAATTTTGTTCTAGGACATTTTGTTTGAATGCAATCATCAAACTTAATTAAAAAAGTCATTTAAGCCTTTTCACAGTGAGATCTATGCGATATGGCCGAGAAATGTAATTTTGATGTTAACTCCCAAACCGCTGCGCAGAAGTCAACCAAACTTCACCCATTAGTGTATTGTATCACAATCTAGTAGTTACATTTGAAAATTTTGTTCTAGGACATTTTGTTTGAACGCAATCATCAAACTTAATTAAAAAAGTCATTTAAGCCTTTTCACAGTGAGATCTATGCGATATGGCCGAGAAATGTAATTTTGATGTTAACTCCCAAACCGCTGCGCAGAAGTCAACCAAACTTCACCCATTAGTGTATTGTATCACAATCTAGTAGTTACATGTGGAAATTTGGTTCTAGGACATTTGATTTGAGCGCAATCCTCAAACTTAGGTCAAAAAAGCCATTTAAGCCTTTTCACAGTGAGATCTATGCGATATGGCCGAGAAATGTAATTTTGATGTTAACTCCCAAACCGCTGCGCAGAAGTCAACCAAACTTCACCCAATAGTGTATTGTATCACAATCTAGTAGTTACATTTGAAAATTTTGTTCTAGGAAATTTTGTTTGAGCGCAATCATCAAACTTAATTAAAAAAGTCATTTAAGCCTTTTCACAGTGAGATCTATGCGATATGGCCGAGAAATGTAATTTTGATGTTAACTCCCAAACCGCTGCGCAGAAGTCAACCAAACTTCACCCATTAGTGTATTTTATCACAATCTAGTAGTTACATGTGGAAATTTGGTTCTAGGACATTTGATTTGAGCGCAATCCTCAAACTTAGGTCAAAAAAGCCATTTAAGCCTTTTCACAGTGAGATCTATGCGATATGGCCGAGAAATGTAATTTTGATGTTCACTCCCAAACCGCTGCGCAGAAGTCAACCAAACTTCACCCATTAGTGTATTGTATCACAATCTAGTAGTTACATGTGGAAATTTGGTTCTAGGACATTTGATTTGAGCGCAATCCTCAAACTTAGGTCAAAAAAGCCATTTAAGCCTTTTCACAGTGAGATCTATGCGATATGGCCGAGAAATGTAATTTTGATGTTAACTCCCAAACCGCTGCGCAGAAGTCAACCAAACTTCACCCATTAGTGTATTGTATCACAATCTAGTAGTTACATTTGAAAATTTTGTTCTAGGACATTTGGTTTGAGTGCAATCTTTAAACTTAGGTCAAAAAAGCCATTTAAGCCTTTTCACAGTGAGATCTATGCGATATGGCCGAGAAATGTAATTTTGATGTTAACTCCCAAACCGCTGCGCAGAAGTCAACCAAACTTCACCCAATAGTGTATTGTATCACAATCTAGTAGTTACATGTGGAAATTTGGTTCTAGGACATTTGATTTGAGCGCAATCCTCAAACTTAGGTCAAAAAAGCCATTTAAGCCTTTTCACAGTGAGATCTATGCGATATGGCCGAGAAATGTAATTTTGATGTTAACTCCCAAACCGCTGCGCAGAAGTCAACCAAACTTCACCCAATAGTGTATTGTATCACATTCTAGTAGTTACATTTTAAAATTTCGTTCTAGGACATTTGGTTTGAGCGCAATTATTAAACTTAGGTCAAAAAAGCCATTTAAGCCTTTTCACAGTGAGATCTATGCGATATGGCCGAGAAATGTAATTTTGATGTTAACTCCCAAACCGCTGCGCAGAAGTAAACCAAACTTCACCCATTAGTGTATTGTATCACAATCTAGTAGTTACATGTGGAAATTTGGTTCTAGGACATTTGATTTGAGCGCAATCCTCAAACTTAGGTCAAAAAAGCCATTTAAGCCTTTTCACAGTGAGATCTATGCGATATGGCCGAGAAATGTAATTTTGATGTTAACTCCCAAACCGCTGCGCAGAAGTCAACCAAACTTCACCCAATAGTGTATTGTATCACAATCTAGTAGTTACATTTGAAAATTTTGTTCTAGGAAATTTTGTTTGAGCGCAATCATCAAACTTAATTAAAAAAGTCATTTAAGCCTTTTCACAGTGAGATCTATGCGATATGGCCGAGAAATGTAATTTTGATGTTAACTCCCAAACCGCTGCGCAGAAGTCAACCAAACTTCACCCATTAGTGTATTTTATCACAATCTAGTAGTTACATGTGGAAATTTGGTTCTAGGACATTTGATTTGAGCGCAATCCTCAAACTTAGGTCAAAAAAGCCATTTAAGCCTTTTCACAGTGAGATCTATGCGATATGGCCGAGAAATGTAATTTTGATGTTAACTCCCAAACCGCTGCGCAGAAGTCAACCAAACTTCACCCAATAGTGTATTGTATCACATTCTAGTAGTTACATTTGAAAATTTTGTTCTAGGACATTTTGTTTGAACGCAATCATCAAACTTAATTAAAAAAGTCATTTAAGCCTTTTCACAGTGAGATCTATGCGATATGGCCGAGAAATGTAATTTTGATGTTAACTCCCAAACCGCTGCGCAGAAGTCAACCAAACTTCACCCAATAGTGTATTGTAATCACAATCTAGTAGTTACATTTGAAAATTTTGTTCTAGGAAATTTTGTTTGAGCGCAATCATCAAACTTAATTAAAAAAGTCATTTAAGCCTTTTCACAGTGAGATCTATGCGATATGGCCGAGAAATGTAATTTTGATGTTAACTCCCAAACCGCTGCGCAGAAGTCAACCAAACTTCACCCATTAGTGTATTTTATCACAATCTAGTAGTTACATGTGGAAATTTGGTTCTAGGACATTTGATTTGAGCGCAATCCTCAAACTTAGGTCAAAAAAGCCATTTAAGCCTTTTCACAGTGAGATCTATGCGATATGGCCGAGAAATGTAATTTTGATAACTCCCAAACCGCTGCGCAGAAGTCAACCAAACTTCACCCAATAGTGTATTGTATCACAATCTAGTAGTTACATTTAAAAATTTTGTTCTAGGACATTTTGTTTGAACGCAATCATCAAACTTAATTAAAAAAGTCATTTAAGCCTTTTCACAGTGAGATCTATGCGATATGGCCGAGAAATGTAATTTTGATGTTAACTCCCAAACCGCTGCGCAGAAGTCAACCAAACTTCACCCAATAGTGTATTGTATCACAATCTAGTAGTTACATTTGAAAATTTTGTTCTAGGACATTTTGTTTGAATGCAATCATCAAACTTAATTAAAAAAGTCATTTAAGCCTTTTCACAGTGAGATCTATGCGATATGGCCGAGAAATGTAATTTTGATGTTAACTCCCAAACCGCTGCGCAGAAGTCAACCAAACTTCACCCATTAGTGTATTTTATCACAATCTAGTAGTTACATGTGGAAATTTGGTTCTAGGACATTTGATTTGAGCGCAATCCTCAAACTTAGGTCAAAAAAGCCATTTAAGCCTTTTCACAGTGAGATCTATGCGATATGGCCGAGAAATGTAATTTTGATGTTAACTCCCAAACCGCTGCGCAGAAGTCAACCAAACTTCACCCAATAGTGTATTGTATCACAATCTAGTAGTTACATTTGAAAATTTTGTTCTAGGACATTTTGTTTGAACGCAATCATCAAACTTAATTAAAAAAGTCATTTAAGCCTTTTCACAGTGAGATCTATGCGATATGGCCGAGAAATGTAATTTTGATGTTAACTCCCAAACCGCTGCGCAGAAGTCAACCAAACTTCACCCAATAGTGTATTGTATCACAATCTAGTAGGTACATTTGAAAATTTTGTTCTAGGAAATTTTGTTTGAGCGCAATCATCAAACTTAATTAAAAAAGTCATTTAAGCCTTTTCACAGTGAGATCTATGCGATATGGCCGAGAAATGTAATTTTGATGTTAACTCCCAAACCGCTGCGCAGAAGTCAACCAAACTTCACCCATTAGTGTATTTTATCACAATCTAGTAGTTACATGTGGAAATTTGGTTCTAGGACATTTGATTTGAGCGCAATCCTCAAACTTAGGTCAAAAAAGCCATTTAAGCCTTTTCACAGTGAGATCTATGCGATATGGCCGAGAAATGTAATTTTGATGTTAACTCCCAAACCGCTGCGCAGAAGTCAACCAAACTTCACCCAATAGTGTATTGTATCACAATCTAGTAGTTACATTTAAAAATTTTGTTCTAGGACATTTTGTTTGAACGCAATCATCAAACTTAATTAAAAAAGTCATTTAAGCCTTTTCACAGTGAGATCTATGCGATATGGCCGAGAAATGTAATTTTGATGTTAACTCCCAAACCGCTGCGCAGAAGTCAACCAAACTTCACCCATTAGTGTATTGTATCACAATCTAGTAGTTACATGTGGAAATTTGGTTATAGGACATTTGATTTGAGCGCAATCCTCAAACTTAGGTCAAAAAAGCCATTTAAGCCTTTTCACAGTGAGATCTATGCGATATGGCCGAGAAATGTAATTTTGATGTTAACTCCCAAACCGCTGCGCAGAAGTCAACCAAACTTCACCCAATAGTGTATTGTATCACAATCTAGTAGTTACATTTGAAAATTTTGTTCTAGGAAATTTTGTTTGAGCGCAATCATCAAACTTAATTAAAAAAGTCATTTAAGCCTTTTCACAGTGAGATCTATGCGATATGGCCGAGAAATGTAATTTTGATGTTAACTCCCAAACCGCTGCGCAGAAGTCAACCAAACTTCACCCATTAGTGTATTTTATCACAATCTAGTAGTTACATGTGGAAATTTGGTTCTAGGACATTTGATTTGAGCGCAATCCTCAAACTTAGGTCAAAAAAGCCATTTAAGCCTTTTCACAGTGAGATCTATGCGATATGGCCGAGAAATGTAATTTTGATAACTCCCAAACCGCTGCGCAGAAGTCAACCAAACTTCACCCAATAGTGTATTGTATCACAATCTAGTAGTTACATTTAAAAATTTTGTTCTAGGACATTTTGTTTGAACGCAATCATCAAACTTAATTAAAAAAGTCATTTAAGCCTTTTCACAGTGAGATCTATGCGATATGGCCGAGAAATGTAATTTTGATGTTAACTCCCAAACCGCTGCGCAGAAGTCAACCAAACTTCACCCATTAGTGTATTGTATCACAATCTAGTAGTTACGTGTGGAAATTTGGTTATAGGACATTTGATTTGAGCGCAATCATCAAACTTAATTAAAAAAGTCATTTAAGCCTTTTCACAGTGAGATCTATGCGATATGGCCGAGAAATGTAATTTTGATGTTAACTCCCAAACCGCTGCGCAGAAGTCAACCAAACTTCACCCATTAGTGTATTGTATCACAATCTAGTAGTTACATGTGGAAATTTGGTTATAGGACATTTGATTTGAGCGCAATCCTCAAACTTAGGTCAAAAAAGCCATTTAAGCCTTTTCACAGTGAGATCTATGCGATATGGCCGAGAAATGTAATTTTGATGTTAACTCCCAAACCGCTGCGCAGAAGTCAACCAAACTTCACCCAATAGTGTATTGTATCACATTCTAGTAGTTACATTTTAAAATTTTGTTCTAGGAAATTTTGTTTGAGCGCAATCATCAAACTTAATTAAAAAAGTCATTTAAGCCTTTTCACAGTGAGATCTATGCGATATGGCCGAGAAATGTAATTTTTATGTTAACTCCCAAACCGCTGCGCAGAAGTCAACCAAACTTCACCCATTAGTGTATTTTATCACAATCTAGTAGTTACATGTGGAAATTTGGTTCTAGGACATTTGATTTGAGCGCAATCCTCAAACTTAGGTCAAAAAAGCCATTTAAGCCTTTTCACAGTGAGATCTATGCGATATGGCCGAGAAATGTAATTTTGATGTTAACTCCCAAACCGCTGCGCAGAAGTCAACCAAACTTCACCCAATAGTGTATTGTATCACATTCTAGTAGTTACATTTGAAAATTTCGTTCTAGGACATTTGGTTTGAGCGCAATCCTCAAACTTAGGTCAAAAAAGCCATTTAAGCCTTTTCACAGTGAGATCTATGCGATATGGCCGAGAAATGTAATTTTGATGTTAACTCCCAAACCGCTGCGCAGAAGTCTACCAAACTTCACCCAATAGTGTATTGTATCACAATCTAGTAGTTACATTTGAAATTTTTGTTCTAGGACATTTTGTTTGAACGCAATCATCAAACTTAATTAAAAAAGTCATTTAAGCCTTTTCACAGTGAGATCTATGCGATATGGCCGAGAAATGTAATTTTGATGTTAACTCCCAAACCGCTGCGCAGAAGTCAACCAAACTTCACCCATTAGTGTATTTTATCACAATCTAGTAGTTACATGTGGAAATTTGGTTCTAGGACATTTGATTTGAGCGCAATCCTCAAACTTAGGTCAAAAAAGCCATTTAAGCCTTTTCACAGTGAGATCTATGCGATATGGCCGAGAAATGTAATTTTGATGTTAACTCCCAAACCGCTGCGCAGAAGTCAACCAAACTTCACCCAATAGTGTATTGTATCACAATCTAGTAGTTACATTTGAAAATTTTGTTCTAGGACATTTTGTTTGAACGCAATCATCAAACTTAATTAAAAAAGTCATTTAAGCCTTTTCACTGTGAGATCTATGCGATATGGCCGAGAAATGTAATTTTGATGTTAACTCCCAAACCGCTGCGCAGAAGTCAACCAAACTTCACCCAATAGTGTATTGTATCACAATCTAGTAGTTACATTTGAAAATTTTGTTCTAGGAAATTTTGTTTGAGCGCAATCATCAAACTTAATTAAAAAAGTCATTTAAGCCTTTTCACAGTGAGATCTATGCGATATGGCCGAGAAATGTAATTTTGATGTTAACTCCCAAACCGCTGCGCAGAAGTCAACCAAACTTCACCCATTAGTGTATTTTATCACAATCTAGTAGTTACATGTGGAAATTTGGTTCTAGGACATTTGATTTGAGCGCAATCCTCAAACTTAGGTCAAAAAAGCCATTTAAGCCTTTTCACAGTGAGATCTATGCGATATGGCCGAGAAATGTAATTTTGATGTTAACTCCCAAACCGCTGCGCAGAAGTCAACCAAACTTCACCCAATAGTGTATTGTATCACAATCTAGTAGTTACATTTAAAAATTTTGTTCTAGGACATTTTGTTTGAACGCAATCATCAAACTTAATTAAAAAAGTCATTTAAGCCTTTTCACAGTGAGATCTATGCGATATGGCCGAGAAATGTAATTTTGATGTTAACTCCCAAACCGCTGCGCAGAAGTCAACCAAACTTCACCCATTAGTGTATTGTATCACAATCTAGTAGTTATATGTGGAAATTTGGTTATAGGACATTTGATTTGAGCGCAATCCTCAAACTTAGGTCAAAAAAGCCATTTAAGCCTTTTCACAGTGAGATCTATGCGATATGGCCGAGAAATGTAATTTTGATGTTAACTCCCAAACCGCTGCGCAGAAGTCAACCAAACTTCACCCAATAGTGTATTGTATCACAATCTAGTAGTTACATTTGAAAATTTTGTTCTAGGAAATTTTGTTTGAGCGCAATCATCAAACTTAATTAAAAAAGTCATTTAAGCCTTTTCACAGTGAGATCTATGCGATATGGCCGAGAAATGTAATTTTGATGTTAACTCCCAAACCGCTGCGCAGAAGTCAACCAAACTTCACCCATTAGTGTATTTTATCACAATCTAGTAGTTACATGTGGAAATTTGGTTCTAGGACATTTGATTTGAGCGCAATCCTCAAACTTAGGTCAAAAAAGCCATTTAAGCCTTTTCACAGTGAGATCTATGCGATATGGCCGAGAAATGTAATTTTGATGTTAACTCCCAAACCGCTGCGCAGAAGTCAACCAAACTTCACCCAATAGTGTATTGTATCACATTCTAGTAGTTACATTTGAAAATTTTGTTCTAGGACATTTTGTTTGAACGCAATCATCAAACTTAATTAAAAAAGTCATTTAAGCCTTTTCACAGTGAGATCTATGCGATATGGCCGAGAAATGTAATTTTGATGTTAACTCCCAAACCGCTGCGCAGAAGTCAACCAAACTTCACCCAATAGTGTATTGTAATCACAATCTAGTAGTTACATTTGAAAATTTTGTTCTAGGAAATTTTGTTTGAGCGCAATCATCAAACTTAATTAAAAAAGTCATTTAAGCCTTTTCACAGTGAGATCTATGCGATATGGCCGAGAAATGTAATTTTGATGTTAACTCCCAAACCGCTGCGCAGAAGTCAACCAAACTTCACCCATTAGTGTATTTTATCACAATCTAGTAGTTACATGTGGAAATTTGGTTCTAGGACATTTGATTTGAGCGCAATCCTCAAACTTAGGTCAAAAAAGCCATTTAAGCCTTTTCACAGTGAGATCTATGCGATATGGCCGAGAAATGTAATTTTGATGTTAACTCCCAAACCGCTGCGCAGAAGTCAACCAAACTTCACCCATTAGTGTATTGTATCACAATCTAGTAGTTACGTGTGGAAATTTGGTTATAGGACATTTGATTTGAGCGCAATCCTCAAACTTAGGTCAAAAAAGCCATTTAAGCCTTTTCACAGTGAGATCTATGCGATATGGCCGAGAAATGTAATTTTGATGTTAACTCCCAAACCGCTGCGCAGAAGTAAACCAAACTTCACCCATTAGTGTATTGTATCACAATCTAGTAGTTACATGTGGAAATTTGGTTCTAGGACATTTGATTTGAGCGCAATCCTCAAACTTAGGTCAAAAAAGCCATTTAAGCCTTTTCACAGTGAGATCTATGCGATATGGCCGAGAAATGTAATTTTGATGTTAACTCCCAAACCGCTGCGCAGAAGTCAACCAAACTTCACCCAATAGTGTATTGTATCACATTCTAGTAGTTACATTTTAAAATTTCGTTCTAGGACATTTGGTTTGAGCGCAATTATTAAACTTAGGTCAAAAAAGCCATTTAAGCCTTTTCACAGTGAGATCTATGCGATATGGCCGAGAAATGTAATTTTGATGTTAACTCCCAAACCGCTGCGCAGAAGTAAACCAAACTTCACCCATTAGTGTATTGTATCACAATCTAGTAGTTACATGTGGAAAATTGGTTCTAGGACATTTGATTTGAGCGCAATCCTCAAACTTAGGTCAAAAAAGCCATTTAAGCCTTTTCACAGTGAGATCTATGCGATATGGCCGAGAAATGTAATTTTGATGTTAACTCCCAAACCGCTGCGCAGAAGTCAACCAAACTTCACCCAATAGTGTATTGTATCACAATCTAGTAGTTACATTTGAAAATTTTGTTCTAGGACATTTTGTTTGAATGCAATCATCAAACTTAATTAAAAAAGTCATTTAAGCCTTTTCACAGTGAGATCTATGCGATATGGCCGAGAAATGTAATTTTGATGTTAACTCCCAAACCGCTGCGCAGAAGTCAACCAAACTTCACCCATTAGTGTATTGTATCACAATCTAGTAGTTACATTTGAAAATTTTGTTCTAGGACATTTTGTTTGAACGCAATCATCAAACTTAATTAAAAAAGTCATTTAAGCCTTTTCACAGTGAGATCTATGCGATATGGCCGAGAAATGTAATTTTGATGTTAACTCCCAAACCGCTGCGCAGAAGTCAACCTAAACTTCACCCATTAGTGTATTGTATCACAATCTAGTAGTTACATGTGGAAATTTGGTTCTAGGACATTTGATTTGAGCGCAATCCTCAAACTTAGGTCAAAAAAGCCATTTAAGCCTTTTCACAGTGAGATCTATGCGATATGGCCGAGAAATGTAATTTTGATGTTAACTCCCAAACCGCTGCGCAGAAGTCAACCAAACTTCACCCAATAGTGTATTGTATCACAATCTAGTAGTTACATTTGAAAATTTTGTTCTAGGAAATTTTGTTTGAGCGCAATCATCAAACTTAATTAAAAAAGTCATTTAAGCCTTTTCACAGTGAGATCTATGCGATATGGCCGAGAAATGTAATTTTGATGTTAACTCCCAAACCGCTGCGCAGAAGTCAACCAAACTTCACCCATTAGTGTATTTTATCACAATCTAGTAGTTACATGTGGAAATTTGGTTCTAGGACATTTGATTTGAGCGCAATCCTCAAACTTAGGTCAAAAAAGCCATTTAAGCCTTTTCACAGTGAGATCTATGCGATATGGCCGAGAAATGTAATTTTGATGTTCACTCCCAAACCGCTGCGCAGAAGTCAACCAAACTTCACCCATTAGTGTATTGTATCACAATCTAGTAGTTACATGTGGAAATTTGGTTCTAGGACATTTGATTTGAGCGCAATCCTCAAACTTAGGTCAAAAAAGCCATTTAAGCCTTTTCACAGTGAGATCTATGCGATATGGCCGAGAAATGTAATTTTGATGTTAACTCCCAAACCGCTGCGCAGAAGTCAACCAAACTTCACCCATTAGTGTATTGTATCACAATCTAGTAGTTACATTTGAAAATTTCGTTCTAGGACATTTGGTTTGAGCGCAATCTTTAAACTTAGGTCAAAAAAGCCATTTAAGCCTTTTCACAGTGAGATCTATGCGATATGGCCGAGAAATGTAATTTTGATGTTAACTCCCAAACCGCTGCGCAGAAGTCAACCAAACTTCACCCAATAGTGTATTGTATCACAATCTAGTAGTTACATGTGGAAATTTGGTTCTAGGACATTTGATTTGAGCGCAATCCTCAAACTTAGGTCAAAAAAGCCATTTAAGCCTTTTCACAGTGAGATCTATGCGATATGGCCGAGAAATGTAATTTTGATGTTAACTCCCAAACCGCTGCGCAGAAGTCAACCAAACTTCACCCAATAGTGTATTGTATCACATTCTAGTAGTTACATTTTAAAATTTCGTTCTAGGACATTTGGTTTGAGCGCAATTATTAAACTTAGGTCAAAAAAGCCATTTAAGCCTTTTCACAGTGAGATCTATGCGATATGGCCGAGAAATGTAATTTTGATGTTAACTCCCAAACCGCTGCGCAGAAGTAAACCAAACTTCACCCATTAGTGTATTGTATCACAATCTAGTAGTTACATGTGGAAATTTGGTTCTAGGACATTTGATTTGAGCGCAATCCTCAAACTTAGGTCAAAAAAGCCATTTAAGCCTTTTCACAGTGAGATCTATGCGATATGGCCGAGAAATGTAATTTTGATGTTAACTCCCAAACCGCTGCGCAGAAGTCAACCAAACTTCACCCAATAGTGTATTGTATCACAATCTAGTAGTTACATTTGAAAATTTTGTTCTAGGACATTTTGTTTGAATGCAATCATCAAACTTAATTAAAAAAGTCATTTAAGCCTTTTCACAGTGAGATCTATGCGATATGGCCGAGAAATGTAATTTTGATGTTAACTCCCAAACCGCTGCGCAGAAGTCAACCAAACTTCACCCATTAGTGTATTTTATCACAATCTAGTAGTTACATGTGGAAATTTGGTTCTAGGACATTTGATTTGAGCGCAATCCTCAAACTTAGGTCAAAAAAGCCATTTAAGCCTTTTCACAGTGAGATCTATGCGATATGGCCGAGAAATGTAATTTTGATGTTAACTCCCAAACCGCTGCGCAGAAGTCAACCAAACTTCACCCAATAGTGTATTGTATCACAATCTAGTAGTTACATTTAAAAATTTTGTTCTAGGACATTTTGTTTGAACGCAATCATCAAACTTAATTAAAAAAGTCATTTAAGCCTTTTCACAGTGAGATCTATGCGATATGGCCGAGAAATGTAATTTTGATGTTAACTCCCAAACCGCTGCGCAGAAGTCAACCAAACTTCACCCATTAGTGTATTGTATCACAATCTAGTAGTTACGTGTGGAAATTTGGTTATAGGACATTTGATTTGAGCGCAATCATCAAACTTAATTAAAAAAGTCATTTAAGCCTTTTCACAGTGAGATCTATGCGATATGGCCGAGAAATGTAATTTTGATGTTAACTCCCAAACCGCTGCGCAGAAGTCAACCAAACTTCACCCATTAGTGTATTGTATCACAATCTAGTAGTTACATGTGGAAATTTGGTTATAGGACATTTGATTTGAGCGCAATCCTCAAACTTAGGTCAAAAAAGCCATTTAAGCCTTTTCACAGTGAGATCTATGCGATATGGCCGAGAAATGTAATTTTGATGTTAACTCCCAAACCGCTGCGCAGAAGTCAACCAAACTTCACCCAATAGTGTATTGTATCACAATCTAGTAGTTACATTTGAAAATTTTGTTCTAGGACATTTTGTTTGAACGCAATCATCAAACTTAATTAAAAAAGTCATTTAAGCCTTTTCACTGTGAGATCTATGCGATATGGCCGAGAAATGTAATTTTGATGTTAACTCCCAAACCGCTGCGCAGAAGTCAACCAAACTTCACCCAATAGTGTATTGTATCACAATCTAGTAGTTACATTTGAAAATTTTGTTCTAGGAAATTTTGTTTGAGCGCAATCATCAAACTTAATTAAAAAAGTCATTTAAGCCTTTTCACAGTGAGATCTATGCGATATGGCCGAGAAATGTAATTTTGATGTTAACTCCCAAACCGCTGCGCAGAAGTCAACCAAACTTCACCCATTAGTGTATTTTATCACAATCTAGTAGTTACATGTGGAAATTTGGTTCTAGGACATTTGATTTGAGCGCAATCCTCAAACTTAGGTCAAAAAAGCCATTTAAGCCTTTTCACAGTGAGATCTATGCGATATGGCCGAGAAATGTAATTTTGATGTTAACTCCCAAACCGCTGCGCAGAAGTCAACCAAACTTCACCCAATAGTGTATTGTATCACAATCTAGTAGTTACATTTAAAAATTTTGTTCTAGGACATTTTGTTTGAACGCAATCATCAAACTTAATTAAAAAAGTCATTTAAGCCTTTTCACAGTGAGATCTATGCGATATGGCCGAGAAATGTAATTTTGATGTTAACTCCCAAACCGCTGCGCAGAAGTCAACCAAACTTCACCCAATAGTGTATTGTATCACAATCTAGTAGTTACATGTGGAAATTTGGTTATAGGACATTTGATTTGAGCGCAATCCTCAAACTTAGGTCAAAAAAGCCATTTAAGCCTTTTCACAGTGAGATCTATGCGATATGGCCGAGAAATGTAATTTTGATGTTAACTCCCAAACCGCTGCGCAGAAGTCAACCAAACTTCACCCAATAGTGTATTGTATCACATTCTAGTAGTTACATTTTAAAATTTCGTTCTAGGACATTTGGTTTGAGCGCAATTATTAAACTTAGGTCAAAAAAGCCATTTAAGCCTTTTCACAGTGAGATCTATGCGATATGGCCGAGAAATGTAATTTTGATGTTAACTCCCAAACCGCTGCGCAGAAGTCAACCAAACTTCACCCATTAGTGTATTTTATCACAATCTAGTAGTTACATGTGGAAATTTGGTTCTAGGACATTTGATTTGAGCGCAATCCTCAAACTTAGGTCAAAAAAGCCATTTAAGCCTTTTCACAGTGAGATCTATGCGATATGGCCGAGAAATGTAATTTTGATAACTCCCAAACCGCTGCGCAGAAGTCAACCAAACTTCACCCAATAGTGTATTGTATCACAATCTAGTAGTTACATTTAAAAATTTTGTTCTAGGACATTTTGTTTGAACGCAATCATCAAACTTAATTAAAAAAGTCATTTAAGCCTTTTCACAGTGAGATCTATGCGATATGGCCGAGAAATGTAATTTTGATGTTAACTCCCAAACCGCTGCGCAGAAGTCAACCAAACTTCACCCATTAGTGTATTGTATCACAATCTAGTAGTTACGTGTGGAAATTTGGTTATAGGACATTTGATTTGAGCGCAATCCTCAAACTTAGGTCAAAAAAGCCATTTAAGCCTTTTCACAGTGAGATCTATGCGATATGGCCGAGAAATGTAATTTTGATGTTAACTCCCAAACCGCTGCGCAGAAGTAAACCAAACTTCACCCATTAGTGTATTGTATCACAATCTAGTAGTTACATGTGGAAATTTGGTTCTAGGACATTTGATTTGAGCGCAATCCTCAAACTTAGGTCAAAAAAGCCATTTAAGCCTTTTCACAGTGAGATCTATGCGATATGGCCGAGAAATGTAATTTTGATGTTAACTCCCAAACCGCTGCGCAGAAGTCAACCAAACTTCACCCAATAGTGTATTGTATCACATTCTAGTAGTTACATTTTAAAATTTCGTTCTAGGACATTTGGTTTGAGCGCAATTATTAAACTTAGGTCAAAAAAGCCATTTAAGCCTTTTCACAGTGAGATCTATGCGATATGGCCGAGAAATGTAATTTTGATGTTAACTCCCAAACCGCTGCGCAGAAGTCAACCAAACTTCACCCAATAGTGTATTGTATCACAATCTAGTAGTTACATTTGAAAATTTTGTTCTAGGAAATTTTGTTTGAGCGCAATCATTAAACTTAATTAAAAAAGTCATTTAAGCCTTTTCACAGTGAGATCTATGCGATATGGCCGAGAAATGTAATTTTGATGTTAACTCCCAAACCGCTGCGCAGAAGTCAACCAAACTTCACCCATTAGTGTATTGTATCACAATCTAGTAGTTACATTTGAAAATTTTGTTCTAGGACATTTTGTTTGAACGCAATCATCAAACTTAATTAAAAAAGTCATTTAAGCCTTTTCACAGTGAGATCTATGCGATATGGCCGAGAAATGTAATTTTGATGTTAACTCCCAAACCGCTGCGCAGAAGTCAACCTAAACTTCACCCATTAGTGTATTGTATCACAATCTAGTAGTTACATGTGGAAATTTGGTTCTAGGACATTTGATTTGAGCGCAATCCTCAAACTTAGGTCAAAAAAGCCATTTAAGCCTTTTCACAGTGAGATCTATGCGATATGGCCGAGAAATGTAATTTTGATGTTAACTCCCAAACCGCTGCGCAGAAGTCAACCAAACTTCACCCAATAGTGTATTGTATCACAATCTAGTAGTTACATTTGAAAATTTTGTTCTAGGAAATTTTGTTTGAGCGCAATCATCAAACTTAATTAAAAAAGTCATTTAAGCCTTTTCACAGTGAGATCTATGCGATATGGCCGAGAAATGTAATTTTGATGTTAACTCCCAAACCGCTGCGCAGAAGTCAACCAAACTTCACCCATTAGTGTATTTTATCACAATCTAGTAGTTACATGTGGAAATTTGGTTCTAGGACATTTGATTTGAGCGCAATCCTCAAACTTAGGTCAAAAAAGCCATTTAAGCCTTTTCACAGTGAGATCTATGCGATATGGCCGAGAAATGTAATTTTGATGTTAACTCCCAAACCGCTGCGCAGAAGTCAACCAAACTTCACCCAATAGTGTATTGTATCACAATCTAGTAGTTACATTTAAAAATTTTGTTCTAGGACATTTTGTTTGAACGCAATCATCAAACTTAATTAAAAAAGTCATTTAAGCCTTTTCACAGTGAGATCTATGCGATATGGCCGAGAAATGTAATTTTGATGTTAACTCCCAAACCGCTGCGCAGAAGTCAACCAAACTTCACCCATTAGTGTATTGTATCACAATCTAGTAGTTACGTGTGGAAATTTGGTTATAGGACATTTGATTTGAGCGCAATCCTCAAACTTAGGTCAAAAAAGCCATTTAAGCCTTTTCACAGTGAGATCTATGCGATATGGCCGAGAAATGTAATTTTGATGTTAACTCCCAAACCGCTGCGCAGAAGTCAACCAAACTTCACCCAATAGTGTATTGTATCACAATCTAGTAGTTACATTTGAAAATTTTGTTCTAGGAAATTTTGTTTGAGCGCAATCATCAAACTTAATTAAAAAAGTCATTTAAGCCTTTTCACAGTGAGATCTATGCGATATGGCCGAGAAATGTAATTTTGATGTTAACTCCCAAACCGCTGCGCAGAAGTCAACCAAACTTCACCCATTAGTGTATTTTATCACAATCTAGTAGTTACATGTGGAAATTTGGTTCTAGGACATTTGATTTGAGCGCAATCCTCAAACTTAGGTCAAAAAAACCATTTAAGTCTTTTCACAGTGAGATCTATGCGATATGGCCGAGAAATGTAATTTTGATGTTAACTCCCAAACCGCTGCGCAGAAGTCAACCAAACTTCACCCAATAGTGTATTGTATCACAATCTAGTAGTTACATTTGAAAATTTTGTTCTAGGACATTTTGTTTGAACGCAATCATCAAACTTAATTAAAAAAGTCATTTAAGCCTTTTCACAGTGAGATCTATGCGATATGGCCGAGAAATGTAATTTTGATGTTAACTCCCAAACCGCTGCGCAGAAGTCAACCAAACTTCACCCAATAGTGTATTGTATCACAATCTAGTAGTTACATTTGAAAATTTTGTTCTAGGAAATTTTGTTTGAGCGCAATCATCAAACTTAATTAAAAAAGTCATTTAAGCCTTTTCACAGTGAGATCTATGCGATATGGCCGAGAAATGTAATTTTGATGTTAACTCCCAAACCGCTGCGCAGAAGTCAACCAAACTTCACCCATTAGTGTATTTTATCACAATCTAGTAGTTACATGTGGAAATTTGGTTCTAGGACATTTGATTTGAGCGCAATCCTCAAACTTAGGTCAAAAAAGCCATTTAAGCCTTTTCACAGTGAGATCTATGCGATATGGCCGAGAAATGTAATTTTGATGTTAACTCCCAAACCGCTGCGCAGAAGTCAACCAAACTTCACCCAATAGTGTATTGTATCACAATCTAGTAGTTACATTTAAAAATTTTGTTCTAGGACATTTTGTTTGAACGCAATCATCAAACTTAATTAAAAAAGTCATTTAAGCCTTTTCACAGTGAGATCTATGCGATATGGCCGAGAAATGTAATTTTGATGTTAACTCCCAAACCGCTGCGCAGAAGTCAACCAAACTTCACCCAATAGTGTATTGTATCACAATCTAGTAGTTACATGTGGAAATTTGGTTATAGGACATTTGATTTGAGCGCAATCCTCAAACTTAGGTCAAAAAAGCCATTTAAGCCTTTTCACAGTGAGATCTATGCGATATGGCCGAGAAATGTAATTTTGATGTTAACTCCCAAACCGCTGCGCAGAAGTCAACCAAACTTCACCCAATAGTGTATTGTATCACATTCTAGTAGTTACATTTTAAAATTTCGTTCTAGGACATTTGGTTTGAGCGCAATTATTAAACTTAGGTAAAAAAAGCCATTTAAGCCTTTTCACAGTGAGATCTATGCGATATGGCCGAGAAATGTAATTTTGATGTTAACTCCCAAACCGCTGCGCAGAAGTCAACCAAACTTCACCCATTAGTGTATTTTATCACAATCTAGTAGTTACATGTGGAAATTTGGTTCTAGGACATTTGATTTGAGCGCAATCCTCAAACTTAGGTCAAAAAAGCCATTTAAGCCTTTTCACAGTGAGATCTATGCGATATGGCCGAGAAATGTAATTTTGATGTTAACTCCCAAACCGCTGCGCAGAAGTCAACCAAACTTCACCCAATAGTGTATTGTATCACAATCTAGTAGTTACATTTGAAAATTTTGTTCTAGGACATTTTGTTTGAACGCAATCATCAAACTTAATTAAAAAAGTCATTTAAGCCTTTTCACAGTGAGATCTATGCGATATGGCCGAGAAATGTAATTTTGATGTTAACTCCCAAACCGCTGCGCAGAAGTCAACCAAACTTCACCCAATAGTGTATTGTATCACAATCTAGTAGTTACATTTGAAAATTTTGTTCTAGGAAATTTTGTTTGAGCGCAATCATCAAACTTAATTAAAAAAGTCATTTAAGCCTTTTCACAGTGAGATCTATGCGATATGGCCGAGAAATGTAATTTTGATGTTAACTCCCAAACCGCTGCGCAGAAGTCAACCAAACTTCACCCATTAGTGTATTTTATCACAATCTAGTAGTTACATGTGGAAATTTGGTTCTAGGACATTTGATTTGAGCGCAATCCTCAAACTTAGGTCAAAAAAGCCATTTAAGCCTTTTCACAGTGAGATCTATGCGATATGGCCGAGAAATGTAATTTTGATGTTAACTCCCAAACCGCTGCGCAGAAGTCAACCAAACTTCACCCAATAGTGTATTGTATCACAATCTAGTAGTTACATTTAAAAATTTTGTTCTAGGACATTTTGTTTGAACGCAATCATCAAACTTAATTAAAAAAGTCATTTAAGCCTTTTCACAGTGAGATCTATGCGATATGGCCGAGAAATGTAATTTTGATGTTAACTCCCAAACCGCTGCGCAGAAGTCAACCAAACTTCACCCATTAGTGTATTGTATCACAATCTAGTAGTTACATGTGGAAATTTGGTTATAGGACATTTGATTTGAGCGCAATCCTCAAACTTAGGTCAAAAAAGCCATTTAAGCCTTTTCACAGTGAGATCTATGCGATATGGCCGAGAAATGTAATTTTGATGTTAACTCCCAAACCGCTGCGCAGAAGTCAACCAAACTTCACCCAATAGTGTATTGTATCACAATCTAGTAGTTACATTTGAAAATTTTGTTCTAGGAAATTTTGTTTGAGCGCAATCATCAAACTTAATTAAAAAAGTCATTTAAGCCTTTTCACAGTGAGATCTATGCGATATGGCCGAGAAATGTAATTTTTATGTTAACTCCCAAACCGCTGCGCAGAAGTCAACCAAACTTCACCCATTAGTGTATTTTATCACAATCTAGTAGTTACATGTGGAAATTTGGTTCTAGGACATTTGATTTGAGCGCAATCCTCAAACTTAGGTCAAAAAAGCCATTTAAGCCTTTTCACAGTGAGATCTATGCGATATGGCCGAGAAATGTAATTTTGATGTTAACTCCCAAACCGCTGCGCAGAAGTCAACCAAACTTCACCCAATAGTGTATTGTATCACATTCTAGTAGTTACATTTGAAAATTTCGTTCTAGGACATTTGGTTTGAGCGCAATCCTCAAACTTAGGTCAAAAAAGCCATTTAAGCCTTTTCACAGTGAGATCTATGCGATATGGCCGAGAAATGTAATTTTGATGTTAACTCCCAAACCGCTGCGCAGAAGTCTACCAAACTTCACCCAATAGTGTATTGTATCACAATCTAGTAGTTACATTTGAAATTTTTGTTCTAGGACATTTTGTTTGAGCGCAATCATCAAACTTAATTAAAAAAGTCATTTAAGCCTTTTCACAGTGAGATCTATGCGATATGGCCGAGAAATGTAATTTTGATGTTAACTCCCAAACCGCTGCGCAGAAGTCAACCAAACTTCACCCATTAGTGTATTTTATCACAATCTAGTAGTTACATGTGGAAATTTGGTTCTAGGACATTTGATTTGAGCGCAATCCTCAAACTTAGGTCAAAAAAGCCATTTAAGCCTTTTCACAGTGAGATCTATGCGATATGGCCGAGAAATGTAATTTTGATGTTAACTCCCAAACCGCTGCGCAGAAGTCAACCAAACTTCACCCAATAGTGTATTGTATCACAATCTAGTAGTTACATTTAAAAATTTTGTTCTAGGACATTTTGTTTGAACGCAATCATCAAACTTAATTAAAAAAGTCATTTAAGCCTTTTCACAGTGAGATCTATGCGATATGGCCGAGAAATGTAATTTTGATGTTAACTCCCAAACCGCTGCGCAGAAGTCAACCAAACTTCACCCAATAGTGTATTGTATCACAATCTAGTAGTTACATTTGAAAATTTTGTTCTAGGAAATTTTGTTTGAGCGCAATCATCAAACTTAATTAAAAAAGTCATTTAAGCCTTTTCACAGTGAGATCTATGCGATATGGCCGAGAAATGTAATTTTGATGTTAACTCCCAAACCGCTGCGCAGAAGTCAACCAAACTTCACCCATTAGTGTATTTTATCACAATCTAGTAGTTACATGTGGAAATTTGGTTCTAGGACATTTGATTTGAGCGCAATCCTCAAACTTAGGTCAAAAAAGCCATTTAAGCCTTTTCACAGTGAGATCTATGCGATATGGCCGAGAAATGTAATTTTGATGTTAACTCCCAAACCGCTGCGCAGAAGTCAACCAAACTTCACCCAATAGTGTATTGTATCACAATCTAGTAGTTACATTTAAAAATTTTGTTCTAGGACATTTTGTTTGAACGCAATCATCAAACTTAATTAAAAAAGTCATTTAAGCCTTTTCACAGTGAGATCTATGCGATATGGCCGAGAAATGTAATTTTGATGTTAACTCCCAAACCGCTGCGCAGAAGTCAACCAAACTTCACCCATTAGTGTATTGTATCACAATCTAGTAGTTACATGTGGAAATTTGGTTATAGGACATTTGATTTGAGCGCAATCCTCAAACTTAGGTCAAAAAAGCCATTTAAGCCTTTTCACAGTGAGATCTATGCGATATGGCCGAGAAATGTAATTTTGATGTTAACTCCCAAACCGCTGCGCAGAAGTCAACCAAACTTCACCCAATAGTGTATTGTATCACAATCTAGTAGTTACATTTGAAAATTTTGTTCTAGGAAATTTTGTTTGAGCGCAATCATCAAACTTAATTAAAAAAGTCATTTAAGCCTTTTCACAGTGAGATCTATGCGATATGGCCGAGAAATGTAATTTTTATGTTAACTCCCAAACCGCTGCGCAGAAGTCAACCAAACTTCACCCATTAGTGTATTTTATCACAATCTAGTAGTTACATGTGGAAATTTGGTTCTAGGACATTTGATTTGAGCGCAATCCTCAAACTTAGGTCAAAAAAGCCATTTAAGCCTTTTCACAGTGAGATCTATGCGATATGGCCGAGAAATGTAATTTTGATGTTAACTCCCAAACCGCTGCGCAGAAGTCAACCAAACTTCACCCAATAGTGTATTGTATCACAATCTAGTAGTTACATTTAAAAATTTTGTTCTAGGACATTTTGTTTGAACGCAATCATCAAACTTAATTAAAAAAGTCATTTAAGCCTTTTCACAGTGAGATCTATGCGATATGGCCGAGAAATGTAATTTTGATGTTAACTCCCAAACCGCTGCGCAGAAGTCAACCAAACTTCACCCATTAGTGTATTGTATCACAATCTAGTAGTTACATGTGGAAATTTGGTTATAGGACATTTGATTTGAGCGCAATCCTCAAACTTAGGTCAAAAAAGCCATTTAAGCCTTTTCACAGTGAGATCTATGCGATATGGCCGAGAAATGTAATTTTGATGTTAACTCCCAAACCGCTGCGCAGAAGTCAACCAAACTTCACCCAATAGTGTATTGTATCACAATCTAGTAGTTACATTTGAAAATTTTGTTCTAGGAAATTTTGTTTGAGCGCAATCATCAAACTTAATTAAAAAAGTCATTTAAGCCTTTTCACAGTGAGATCTATGCGATATGGCCGAGAAATGTAATTTTGATGTTAACTCCCAAACCGCTGCGCAGAAGTCAACCAAACTTCACCCATTAGTGTATTTTATCACAATCTAGTAGTTACATGTGGAAATTTGGTTCTAGGACATTTGATTTGAGCGCAATCCTCAAACTTAGGTCAAAAAAGCCATTTAAGCCTTTTCACAGTGAGATCTATGCGATATGGCCGAGAAATGTAATTTTGATGTTAACTCCCAAACCGCTGCGCAGAAGTCAACCAAACTTCACCCAATAGTGTATTGTATCACATTCTAGTAGTTACATTTGAAAATTTCGTTCTAGGACATTTGGTTTGAGCGCAATCCTCAAACTTAGGTCAAAAAAGCCATTTAAGCCTTTTCACAGTGAGATCTATGCGATATGGCCGAGAAATGTAATTTTGATGTTAACTCCCAAACCGCTGCGCAGAAGTCTACCAAACTTCACCCAATAGTGTATTGTATCACAATCTAGTAGTTACATTTGAAATTTTTGTTCTAGGACATTTTGTTTGAGCGCAATCATCAAACTTAATTAAAAAAGTCATTTAAGCCTTTTCACAGTGAGATCTATGCGATATGGCCGAGAAATGTAATTTTGATGTTAACTCCCAAACCGCTGCGCAGAAGTCAACCAAACTTCACCCATTAGTGTATTTTATCACAATCTAGTAGTTACATGTGGAAATTTGGTTCTAGGACATTTGATTTGAGCGCAATCCTCAAACTTAGGTCAAAAAAGCCATTTAAGCCTTTTCACAGTGAGATCTATGCGATATGGCCGAGAAATGTAATTTTGATGTTAACTCCCAAACCGCTGCGCAGAAGTCAACCAAACTTCACCCAATAGTGTATTGTATCACAATCTAGTAGTTACATTTAAAAATTTTGTTCTAGGAAATTTTGTTTGAGCGCAATCATCAAACTTAATTAAAAAAGTCATTTAAGCCTTTTCACAGTGAGATCTATGCGATATGGCCGAGAAATGTAATTTTGATGTTAACTCCCAAACCGCTGCGCAGAAGTCAACCAAACTTCACCCATTAGTGTATTTTATCACAATCTAGTAGTTACATGTGGAAATTTGGTTCTAGGACATTTGATTTGAGCGCAATCCTCAAACTTAGGTCAAAAAAGCCATTTAAGCCTTTTCACAGTGAGATCTATGCGATATGACCGAGAAATGTAATTTTGATGTTAACTCCCAAACCGCTGCGCAGAAGTCAACCAAACTTCACCCAATAGTGTATTGTATCACAATCTAGTAGTTACATTTAAAAATTTTGTTCTAGGACATTTTGTTTGAACGCAATCATCAAACTTAATTAAAAAAGTCATTTAAGCCTTTTCACAGTGAGATCTATGCGATATGGCCGAGAAATGTAATTTTGATGTTAACTCCCAAACCGCTGCGCAGAAGTCAACCAAACTTCACCCAATAGTGTATTGTATCACAATCTAGTAGTTACATGTGGAAATTTGGTTATAGGACATTTGATTTGAGCGCAATCCTCAAACTTAGGTCAAAAAAGCCATTTAAGCCTTTTCACAGTGAGATCTATGCGATATGGCCGAGAAATGTAATTTTGATGTTAACTCCCAAACCGCTGCGCAGAAGTCAACCAAACTTCACCCAATAGTGTATTGTATCACATTCTAGTAGTTACATTTTAAAATTTCGTTCTAGGACATTTGGTTTGAGCGCAATTATTAAACTTAGGTCAAAAAAGCCATTTAAGCCTTTTCACAGTGAGATCTATGCGATATGGCCGAGAAATGTAATTTTGATGTTAACTCCCAAACCGCTGCGCAGAAGTAAACCAAACTTCACCCATTAGTGTATTGTATCACAATCTAGTAGTTACATGTGGAAATTTGGTTCTAGGACATTTGATTTGAGCGCAATCCTCAAACTTAGGTCAAAAAAGCCATTTAAGCCTTTTCACAGTGAGATCTATGCGATATGGCCGAGAAATGTAATTTTGATGTTAACTCCCAAACCGCTGCGCAGAAGTCAACCAAACTTCACCCAATAGTGTATTGTATCACAATCTAGTAGTTACATTTGAAAATTTTGTTCTAGGACATTTTGTTTGAATGCAATCATCAAACTTAATTAAAAAAGTCATTTAAGCCTTTTCACAGTGAGATCTATGCGATATGGCCGAGAAATGTAATTTTGATGTTAACTCCCAAACCGCTGCGCAGAAGTCAACCAAACTTCACCCATTAGTGTATTTTATCACAATCTAGTAGTTACATGTGGAAATTTGGTTCTAGGACATTTGATTTGAGCGCAATCCTCAAACTTAGGTCAAAAAAGCCATTTAAGCCTTTTCACAGTGAGATCTATGCGATATGGCCGAGAAATGTAATTTTGATGTTAACTCCCAAACCGCTGCGCAGAAGTCAACCAAACTTCACCCAATAGTGTATTGTATCACAATCTAGTAGTTACATTTGAAAATTTTGTTCTAGGACATTTTGTTTGAACGCAATCATCAAACTTAATTAAAAAAGTCATTTAAGCCTTTTCACAGTGAGATCTATGCGATATGGCCGAGAAATGTAATTTTGATGTTAACTCCCAAACCGCTGCGCAGAAGTCAACCAAACTTCACCCAATAGTGTATTGTATCACAATCTAGTAGTTACATTTGAAAATTTTGTTCTAGGAAATTTTGTTTGAGCGCAATCATCAAACTTAATTAAAAAAGTCATTTAAGCCTTTTCACAGTGAGATCTATGCGATATGGCCGAGAAATGTAATTTTGATGTTAACTCCCAAACCGCTGCGCAGAAGTCAACCAAACTTCACCCATTAGTGTATTTTATCACAATCTAGTAGTTACATGTGGAAATTTGGTTCTAGGACATTTGATTTGAGCGCAATCCTCAAACTTAGGTCAAAAAAGCCATTTAAGCCTTTTCACAGTGAGATCTATGCGATATGGCCGAGAAATGTAATTTTGATGTTAACTCCCAAACCGCTGCGCAGAAGTCAACCAAACTTCACCCAATAGTGTATTGTATCACAATCTAGTAGTTACATTTAAAAATTTTGTTCTAGGACATTTTGTTTGAACGCAATCATCAAACTTAATTAAAAAAGTCATTTAAGCCTTTTCACAGTGAGATCTATGCGATATGGCCGAGAAATGTAATTTTGATGTTAACTCCCAAACCGCTGCGCAGAAGTCAACCAAACTTCACCCATTAGTGTATTGTATCACAATCTAGTAGTTACATGTGGAAATTTGGTTATAGGACATTTGATTTGAGCGCAATCCTCAAACTTAGGTCAAAAAAGCCATTTAAGCCTTTTCACAGTGAGATCTATGCGATATGGCCGAGAAATGTAATTTTGATGTTAACTCCCAAACCGCTGCGCAGAAGTCAACCAAACTTCACCCAATAGTGTATTGTATCACAATCTAGTAGTTACATTTGAAAATTTTGTTCTAGGAAATTTTGTTTGAGCGCAATCATCAAACTTAATTAAAAAAGTCATTTAAGCCTTTTCACAGTGAGATCTATGCGATATGGCCGAGAAATGTAATTTTTATGTTAACTCCCAAACCGCTGCGCAGAAGTCAACCAAACTTCACCCATTAGTGTATTTTATCACAATCTAGTAGTTACATGTGGAAATTTGGTTCTAGGACATTTGATTTGAGCGCAATCCTCAAACTTAGGTCAAAAAAGCCATTTAAGCCTTTTCACAGTGAGATCTATGCGATATGGCCGAGAAATGTAATTTTGATGTTAACTCCCAAACCGCTGCGCAGAAGTCAACCAAACTTCACCCAATAGTGTATTGTATCACATTCTAGTAGTTACATTTGAAAATTTCGTTCTAGGACATTTGGTTTGAGCGCAATCCTCAAACTTAGGTCAAAAAAGCCATTTAAGCCTTTTCACAGTGAGATCTATGCGATATGGCCGAGAAATGTAATTTTGATGTTAACTCCCAAACCGCTGCGCAGAAGTCTACCAAACTTCACCCAATAGTGTATTGTATCACAATCTAGTAGTTACATTTGAAATTTTTGTTCTAGGACATTTTGTTTGAGCGCAATCATCAAACTTAATTAAAAAAGTCATTTAAGCCTTTTCACAGTGAGATCTATGCGATATGGCCGAGAAATGTAATTTTGATGTTAACTCCCAAACCGCTGCGCAGAAGTCAACCAAACTTCACCCATTAGTGTATTTTATCACAATCTAGTAGTTACATGTGGAAATTTGGTTCTAGGACATTTGATTTGAGCGCAATCCTCAAACTTAGGTCAAAAAAGCCATTTAAGCCTTTTCACAGTGAGATCTATGCGATATGGCCGAGAAATGTAATTTTGATGTTAACTCCCAAACCGCTGCGCAGAAGTCAACCAAACTTCACCCAATAGTGTATTGTATCACAATCTAGTAGTTACATTTAAAAATTTTGTTCTAGGACATTTTGTTTGAACGCAATCATCAAACTTAATTAAAAAAGTCATTTAAGCCTTTTCACAGTGAGATCTATGCGATATGGCCGAGAAATGTAATTTTGATGTTAACTCCCAAACCGCTGCGCAGAAGTCAACCAAACTTCACCCAATAGTGTATTGTATCACAATCTAGTAGTTACATTTGAAAATTTTGTTCTAGGAAATTTTGTTTGAGCGCAATCATCAAACTTAATTAAAAAAGTCATTTAAGCCTTTTCACAGTGAGATCTATGCGATATGGCCGAGAAATGTAATTTTGATGTTAACTCCCAAACCGCTGCGCAGAAGTCAACCAAACTTCACCCATTAGTGTATTTTATCACAATCTAGTAGTTACATGTGGAAATTTGGTTCTAGGACATTTGATTTGAGCGCAATCCTCAAACTTAGGTCAAAAAAGCCATTTAAGCCTTTTCACAGTGAGATCTATGCGATATGGCCGAGAAATGTAATTTTGATGTTAACTCCCAAACCGCTGCGCAGAAGTCAACCAAACTTCACCCAATAGTGTATTGTATCACAATCTAGTAGTTACATTTAAAAATTTTGTTCTAGGACATTTTGTTTGAACGCAATCATCAAACTTAATTAAAAAAGTCATTTAAGCCTTTTCACAGTGAGATCTATGCGATATGGCCGAGAAATGTAATTTTGATGTTAACTCCCAAACCGCTGCGCAGAAGTCAACCAAACTTCACCCATTAGTGTATTGTATCACAATCTAGTAGTTACATGTGGAAATTTGGTTATAGGACATTTGATTTGAGCGCAATCCTCAAACTTAGGTCAAAAAAGCCATTTAAGCCTTTTCACAGTGAGATCTATGCGATATGGCCGAGAAATGTAATTTTGATGTTAACTCCCAAACCGCTGCGCAGAAGTCAACCAAACTTCACCCAATAGTGTATTGTATCACAATCTAGTAGTTACATTTGAAAATTTTGTTCTAGGAAATTTTGTTTGAGCGCAATCATCAAACTTAATTAAAAAAGTCATTTAAGCCTTTTCACAGTGAGATCTATGCGATATGGCCGAGAAATGTAATTTTTATGTTAACTCCCAAACCGCTGCGCAGAAGTCAACCAAACTTCACCCATTAGTGTATTTTATCACAATCTAGTAGTTACATGTGGAAATTTGGTTCTAGGACATTTGATTTGAGCGCAATCCTCAAACTTAGGTCAAAAAAGCCATTTAAGCCTTTTCACAGTGAGATCTATGCGATATGGCCGAGAAATGTAATTTTGATGTTAACTCCCAAACCGCTGCGCAGAAGTCAACCAAACTTCACCCAATAGTGTATTGTATCACAATCTAGTAGTTACATTTAAAAATTTTGTTCTAGGACATTTTGTTTGAACGCAATCATCAAACTTAATTAAAAAAGTCATTTAAGCCTTTTCACAGTGAGATCTATGCGATATGGCCGAGAAATGTAATTTTGATGTTAACTCCCAAACCGCTGCGCAGAAGTCAACCAAACTTCACCCATTAGTGTATTGTATCACAATCTAGTAGTTACGTGTGGAAATTTGGTTATAGGACATTTGATTTGAGCGCAATCCTCAAACTTAGGTCAAAAAAGCCATTTAAGCCTTTTCACAGTGAGATCTATGCGATATGGCCGAGAAATGTAATTTTGATGTTAACTCCCAAACCGCTGCGCAGAAGTCAACCAAACTTCACCCAATAGTGTATTGTATCACAATCTAGTAGTTACATTTGAAAATTTTGTTCTAGGAAATTTTGTTTGAGCGCAATCATCAAACTTAATTAAAAAAGTCATTTAAGCCTTTTCACAGTGAGATCTATGCGATATGGCCGAGAAATGTAATTTTGATGTTAACTCCCAAACCGCTGCGCAGAAGTCAACCAAACTTCACCCATTAGTGTATTTTATCACAATCTAGTAGTTACATGTGGAAATTTGGTTCTAGGACATTTGATTTGAGCGCAATCCTCAAACTTAGGTCAAAAAAGCCATTTAAGTCTTTTCACAGTGAGATCTATGCGATATGGCCGAGAAATGTAATTTTGATGTTAACTCCCAAACCGCTGCGCAGAAGTCAACCAAACTTCACCCAATAGTGTATTGTATCACAATCTAGTAGTTACATTTGAAAATTTTGTTCTAGGACATTTTGTTTGAACGCAATCATCAAACTTAATTAAAAAAGTCATTTAAGCCTTTTCACAGTGAGATCTATGCGATATGGCCGAGAAATGTAATTTTGATGTTAACTCCCAAACCGCTGCGCAGAAGTCAACCAAACTTCACCCAATAGTGTATTGTATCACAATCTAGTAGTTACATTTGAAAATTTTGTTCTAGGAAATTTTGTTTGAGCGCAATCATCAAACTTAATTAAAAAAGTCATTTAAGCCTTTTCACAGTGAGATCTATGCGATATGGCCGAGAAATGTAATTTTGATGTTAACTCCCAAACCGCTGCGCAGAAGTCAACCAAACTTCACCCATTAGTGTATTTTATCACAATCTAGTAGTTACATGTG
This sequence comes from Corythoichthys intestinalis, assembly GCF_030265065.1. NCBI lineage: Eukaryota > Metazoa > Chordata > Actinopteri > Syngnathiformes > Syngnathidae > Corythoichthys > Corythoichthys intestinalis. The sequence goes on along the minus strand of NC_080399.1, from coordinate 62,315,438 downwards.
GAAATTTGGTTCTAGGACATTTGATTTGAGCGCAATCCTCAAACTTAGGTCAAAAAAGCCATTTAAGCCTTTTCACAGTGAGATCTATGCGATATGGCCGAGAAATGTAATTTTGATGTTAACTCCCAAACCGCTGCGCAGAAGTCAACCAAACTTCACCCAATAGTGTATTGTATCACAATCTAGTAGTTACATTTAAAAATTTTGTTCTAGGACATTTTGTTTGAACGCAATCATCAAACTTAATTAAAAAAGTCATTTAAGCCTTTTCACAGTGAGATCTATGCGATATGGCCGAGAAATGTAATTTTGATGTTAACTCCCAAACCGCTGCGCAGAAGTCAACCAAACTTCACCCAATAGTGTATTGTATCACAATCTAGTAGTTACATTTGAAAATTTTGTTCTAGGAAATTTTGTTTGAGCGCAATCATCAAACTTAATTAAAAAAGTCATTTAAGCCTTTTCACAGTGAGATCTATGCGATATGGCCGAGAAATGTAATTTTGATGTTAACTCCCAAACCGCTGCGCAGAAGTCAACCAAACTTCACCCATTAGTGTATTTTATCACAATCTAGTAGTTACATGTGGAAATTTGGTTCTAGGACATTTGATTTGAGCGCAATCCTCAAACTTAGGTCAAAAAAGCCATTTAAGCCTTTTCACAGTGAGATCTATGCGATATGGCCGAGAAATGTAATTTTGATGTTAACTCCCAAACCGCTGCGCAGAAGTCAACCAAACTTCACCCAATAGTGTATTGTATCACAATCTAGTAGTTACATTTAAAAATTTTGTTCTAGGACATTTTGTTTGAACGCAATCATCAAACTTAATTAAAAAAGTCATTTAAGCCTTTTCACAGTGAGATCTATGCGATATGGCCGAGAAATGTAATTTTGATGTTAACTCCCAAACCGCTGCGCAGAAGTCAACCAAACTTCACCCATTAGTGTATTGTATCACAATCTAGTAGTTACATGTGGAAATTTGGTTATAGGACATTTGATTTGAGCGCAATCCTCAAACTTAGGTCAAAAAAGCCATTTAAGCCTTTTCACAGTGAGATCTATGCGATATGGCCGAGAAATGTAATTTTGATGTTAACTCCCAAACCGCTGCGCAGAAGTCAACCAAACTTCACCCAATAGTGTATTGTATCACAATCTAGTAGTTACATTTGAAAATTTTGTTCTAGGAAATTTTGTTTGAGCGCAATCATCAAACTTAATTAAAAAAGTCATTTAAGCCTTTTCACAGTGAGATCTATGCGATATGGCCGAGAAATGTAATTTTTATGTTAACTCCCAAACCGCTGCGCAGAAGTCAACCAAACTTCACCCATTAGTGTATTTTATCACAATCTAGTAGTTACATGTGGAAATTTGGTTCTAGGACATTTGATTTGAGCGCAATCCTCAAACTTAGGTCAAAAAAGCCATTTAAGCCTTTTCACAGTGAGATCTATGCGATATGGCCGAGAAATGTAATTTTGATGTTAACTCCCAAACCGCTGCGCAGAAGTCAACCAAACTTCACCCAATAGTGTATTGTATCACAATCTAGTAGTTACATTTAAAAATTTTGTTCTAGGACATTTTGTTTGAACGCAATCATCAAACTTAATTAAAAAAGTCATTTAAGCCTTTTCACAGTGAGATCTATGCGATATGGCCGAGAAATGTAATTTTGATGTTAACTCCCAAACCGCTGCGCAGAAGTCAACCAAACTTCACCCATTAGTGTATTGTATCACAATCTAGTAGTTACGTGTGGAAATTTGGTTATAGGACATTTGATTTGAGCGCAATCCTCAAACTTAGGTCAAAAAAGCCATTTAAGCCTTTTCACAGTGAGATCTATGCGATATGGCCGAGAAATGTAATTTTGATGTTAACTCCCAAACCGCTGCGCAGAAGTCAACCAAACTTCACCCAATAGTGTATTGTATCACAATCTAGTAGTTACATTTGAAAATTTTGTTCTAGGAAATTTTGTTTGAGCGCAATCATCAAACTTAATTAAAAAAGTCATTTAAGCCTTTTCACAGTGAGATCTATGCGATATGGCCGAGAAATGTAATTTTGATGTTAACTCCCAAACCGCTGCGCAGAAGTCAACCAAACTTCACCCATTAGTGTATTTTATCACAATCTAGTAGTTACATGTGGAAATTTGGTTCTAGGACATTTGATTTGAGCGCAATCCTCAAACTTAGGTCAAAAAAGCCATTTAAGTCTTTTCACAGTGAGATCTATGCGATATGGCCGAGAAATGTAATTTTGATGTTAACTCCCAAACCGCTGCGCAGAAGTCAACCAAACTTCACCCAATAGTGTATTGTATCACAATCTAGTAGTTACATTTGAAAATTTTGTTCTAGGACATTTTGTTTGAACGCAATCATCAAACTTAATTAAAAAAGCCATTTAAGCCTTTTCACAGTGAGATCTATGCGATATGGCCGAGAAATGTAATTTTGATGTTAACTCCCAAACCGCTGCGCAGAAGTCAACCAAACTTCACCCATTAGTGTATTTTATCACAATCTAGTAGTTACATGTGGAAATTTGGTTCTAGGACATTTGATTTGAGCGCAATCCTCAAACTTAGGTCAAAAAAGCCATTTAAGCCTTTTCACAGTGAGATCTATGCGATATGGCCGAGAAATGTAATTTTGATGTTAACTCCCAAACCGCTGCGCAGAAGTCAACCAAACTTCACCCAATAGTGTATTGTATCACATTCTAGTAGTTACATTTGAAAATTTCGTTCTAGGACATTTGGTTTGAGCGCAATCCTCAAACTTAGGTCAAAAAAGCCATTTAAGCCTTTTCACAGTGAGATCTATGCGATATGGCCGAGAAATGTAATTTTGATGTTAACTCCCAAACCGCTGCGCAGAAGTCAACCAAACTTCACCCAATAGTGTATTGTATCACAATCTAGTAGTTACATTTGAAAATTTTGTTATAGGACATTTTGTTTGAACGCAATCATCAAACTTAATTAAAAAAGTCATTTAAGCCTTTTCACAGTGAGATCTATGCGATATGGCCGAGAAATGTAATTTTGATGTTAACTCCCAAACCGCTGCGCAGAAGTCAACCAAACTTCACCCAATAGTGTATTGTATCACAATCTAGTAGTTACATTTGAAAATTTTGTTCTAGGACATTTTGTTTGAGCGCAATCCTCAAACTTAGGTCAAAAAAGCCATTTAAACCTTTTCACAGTGAGATCTATGCGATATGGCCGAGAAATGTAATTTTGATGTTAACTCCCAAACCGCTGCGCAGAAGTCAACCAAACTTCACCCAATAGTGTATTGTATCACAATCTAGTAGTTACATTTGAAAATTTTGTTCTAGGACATTTTGTTTGAACGCAATCATCAAACTTAATTAAAAAAGTCATTTAAGCCTTTTCACAGTGAGATCTATGCGATATGGCCGAGAAATGTAATTTTGATGTTAACTCCCAAACCGCTGCGCAGAAGTCAACCAAATTTCACCCAATAGTGTATTGTATCACATTCTAGTAGTTACATTTGAAAATTTCGTTCTAGGACATTTGGTTTGAGCGCAATTATTAAACTTAGGTCAAAAAAGCCATTTAAGCCTTTTCACAGTGAGATCTATGCGATATGGCCGAGAAATGTAATTTTGATGTTAACTCCCAAACCGCTGCGCAGAAGTAAACCAAACTTCACCCATTAGTGTATTGTATCACAATCTAGTAGTTACATGTGGAAATTTGGTTCTAGGACATTTGATTTGAGCGCAATCCTCAAACTTAGGTCAAAAAAGCCATTTAAGTCTTTTCACAGTGAGATCTATGCGATATGGCCGAGAAATGTAATTTTGATGTTAACTCCCAAACCGCTGCGCAGAAGTCAACCAAACTTCACCCAATAGTGTATTGTATCACAATCTAGTAGTTACATTTGAAAATTTTGTTCTAGGACATTTTGTTTGAACGCAATCATCAAACTTAATTAAAAAAGTCATTTAAGCCTTTTCACAGTGAGATCTATGCGATATGGCCGAGAAATGTAATTTTGATGTTAACTCCCAAACCGCTGCGCAGAAGTCAACCAAACTTCACCCAATAGTGTATTGTATCACAATCTAGTAGTTACATTTGAAAATTTTGTTCTAGGAAATTTTGTTTGAGCGCAATCATCAAACTTAATTAAAAAAGTCATTTAAGCCTTTTCACAGTGAGATCTATGCGATATGGCCGAGAAATGTAATTTTGATGTTAACTCCCAAACCGCTGCGCAGAAGTCAACCAAACTTCACCCATTAGTGTATTTTATCACAATCTAGTAGTTACATGTGGAAATTTGGTTCTAGGACATTTGATTTGAGCGCAATCCTCAAACTTAGGTCAAAAAAGCCATTTAAGCCTTTTCACAGTGAGATCTATGCGATATGGCCGAGAAATGTAATTTTGATGTTAACTCCCAAACCGCTGCGCAGAAGTCAACCAAACTTCACCCAATAGTGTATTGTATCACAATCTAGTAGTTACATTTAAAAATTTTGTTCTAGGACATTTTGTTTGAACGCAATCATCAAACTTAATTAAAAAAGTCATTTAAGCCTTTTCACAGTGAGATCTATGCGATATGGCCGAGAAATGTAATTTTGATGTTAACTCCCAAACCGCTGCGCAGAAGTCAACCAAACTTCACCCATTAGTGTATTGTATCACAATCTAGTAGTTACATGTGGAAATTTGGTTATAGGACATTTGATTTGAGCGCAATCCTCAAACTTAGGTCAAAAAAGCCATTTAAGCCTTTTCACAGTGAGATCTATGCGATATGGCCGAGAAATGTAATTTTGATGTTAACTCCCAAACCGCTGCGCAGAAGTCAACCAAACTTCACCCAATAGTGTATTGTATCACAATCTAGTAGTTACATTTGAAAATTTTGTTCTAGGAAATTTTGTTTGAGCGCAATCATCAAACTTAATTAAAAAAGTCATTTAAGCCTTTTCACAGTGAGATCTATGCGATATGGCCGAGAAATGTAATTTTGATGTTAACTCCCAAACCGCTGCGCAGAAGTCAACCAAACTTCACCCATTAGTGTATTTTATCACAATCTAGTAGTTACATGTGGAAATTTGGTTCTAGGACATTTGATTTGAGCGCAATCCTCAAACTTAGGTCAAAAAAGCCATTTAAGCCTTTTCACAGTGAGATCTATGCGATATGGCCGAGAAATGTAATTTTGATGTTAACTCCCAAACCGCTGCGCAGAAGTCAACCAAACTTCACCCAATAGTGTATTGTATCACAATCTAGTAGTTACATTTAAAAATTTTGTTCTAGGACATTTTGTTTGAACGCAATCATCAAACTTAATTAAAAAAGTCATTTAAGCCTTTTCACAGTGAGATCTATGCGATATGGCCGAGAAATGTAATTTTGATGTTAACTCCCAAACCGCTGCGCAGAAGTCAACCAAACTTCACCCATTAGTGTATTGTATCACAATCTAGTAGTTACATTTGAAAATTTTGTTCTAGGAAATTTTGTTTGAGCGCAATCATCAAACTTAATTAAAAAAGTCATTTAAGCCTTTTCACAGTGAGATCTATGCGATATGGCCGAGAAATGTAATTTTGATGTTAACTCCCAAACCGCTGCGCAGAAGTCAACCAAACTTCACCCATTAGTGTATTTTATCACAATCTAGTAGTTACATGTGGAAATTTGGTTCTAGGACATTTGATTTGAGCGCAATCCTCAAACTTAGGTCAAAAAAGCCATTTAAGCCTTTTCACAGTGAGATCTATGCGATATGGCCGAGAAATGTAATTTTGATGTTAACTCCCAAACCGCTGCGCAGAAGTCAACCAAACTTCACCCAATAGTGTATTGTATCACAATCTAGTAGTTACATTTAAAAATTTTGTTCTAGGACATTTTGTTTGAACGCAATCATCAAACTTAATTAAAAAAGTCATTTAAGCCTTTTCACAGTGAGATCTATGCGATATGGCCGAGAAATGTAATTTTGATGTTAACTCCCAAACCGCTGCGCAGAAGTCAACCAAACTTCACCCATTAGTGTATTGTATCACAATCTAGTAGTTACGTGTGGAAATTTGGTTATAGGACATTTGATTTGAGCGCAATCCTCAAACTTAGGTCAAAAAAGCCATTTAAGCCTTTTCACAGTGAGATCTATGCGATATGGCCGAGAAATGTAATTTTGATGTTAACTCCCAAACCGCTGCGCAGAAGTCAACCAAACTTCACCCAATAGTGTATTGTATCACAATCTAGTAGTTACATTTGAAAATTTTGTTCTAGGAAATTTTGTTTGAGCGCAATCATCAAACTTAATTAAAAAAGTCATTTAAGCCTTTTCACAGTGAGATCTATGCGATATGGCCGAGAAATGTAATTTTTATGTTAACTCCCAAACCGCTGCGCAGAAGTCAACCAAACTTCACCCATTAGTGTATTTTATCACAATCTAGTAGTTACATGTGGAAATTTGGTTCTAGGACATTTGATTTGAGCGCAATCCTCAAACTTAGGTCAAAAAAGCCATTTAAGCCTTTTCACAGTGAGATCTATGCGATATGGCCGAGAAATGTAATTTTGATGTTAACTCCCAAACCGCTGCGCAGAAGTCAACCAAACTTCACCCAATAGTGTATTGTATCACATTCTAGTAGTTACATTTGAAAATTTCGTTCTAGGACATTTGGTTTGAGCGCAATCCTCAAACTTAGGTCAAAAAAGCCATTTAAGCCTTTTCACAGTGAGATCTATGCGATATGGCCGAGAAATGTAATTTTGATGTTAACTCCCAAACCGCTGCGCAGAAGTCAACCAAACTTCACCCAATAGTGTATTGTATCACAATCTAGTAGTTACATTTGAAAATTTTGTTCTAGGACATTTTGTTTGAACGCAATCATCAAACTTAATTAAAAAAGTCATTTAAGCCTTTTCACAGTGAGATCTATGCGATATGGCCGAGAAATGTAATTTTGATGTTAACTCCCAAACCGCTGCGCAGAAGTCAACCAAACTTCACCCAATAGTGTATTGTATCACAATCTAGTAGTTACATTTGAAAATTTTGTTCTAGGACATTTTGTTTGAGCGCAATCCTCAAACTTAGGTCAAAAAAGCCATTTAAACCTTTTCACAGTGAGATCTATGCGATATGGCCGAGAAATGTAATTTTGATGTTAACTCCCAAACCGCTGCGCAGAAGTCAACCAAACTTCACCCAATAGTGTATTGTATCACAATCTAGTAGTTACATTTGAAAATTTTGTTCTAGGACATTTTGTTTGAACGCAATCATCAAACTTAATTAAAAAAGTCATTTAAGCCTTTTCACAGTGAGATCTATGCGATATGGCCGAGAAATGTAATTTTGATGTTAACTCCCAAACCGCTGCGCAGAAGTCAACCAAATTTCACCCAATAGTGTATTGTATCACATTCTAGTAGTTACATTTGAAAATTTCGTTCTAGGACATTTGGTTTGAGCGCAATTATTAAACTTAGGTCAAAAAAGCCATTTAAGCCTTTTCACAGTGAGATCTATGCGATATGGCCGAGAAATGTAATTTTGATGTTAACTCCCAAACCGCTGCGCAGAAGTAAACCAAACTTCACCCATTAGTGTATTGTATCACAATCTAGTAGTTACATGTGGAAATTTGGTTCTAGGACATTTGATTTTAGCGCAATCCTCAAACTTAGGTCAAAAAAGCCATTTAAGCCTTTTCACAGTGAGATCTATGCGATATGGCCGAGAAATGTAATTTTGATGTTAACTCCCAAACCGCTGCGCAGAAGTCAACCAAACTTCACCCAATAGTGTATTGTATCACAATCTAGTAGTTACATTTGAAAATTTTGTTCTAGGAAATTTTGTTTGAGCGCAATCATCAAACTTAATTAAAAAAGTCATTTAAGCCTTTTCACAGTGAGATCTATGCGATATGGCCGAGAAATGTAATTTTGATGTTAACTCCCAAACCGCTGCGCAGAAGTCAACCAAACTTCACCCATTAGTGTATTGTATCACAATCTAGTAGTTACATGTGGAAATTTGGTTCTAGGACATTTGATTTGAGCGCAATCCTCAAACTTAGGTCAAAAAAGCCATTTAAGCCTTTTCACAGTGAGATCTATGCGATATGGCCGAGAAATGTAATTTTGATGTTAACTCCCAAACCGCTGCGCAGAAGTCAACCAAACTTCACCCAATAGTGTATTGTATCACATTCTAGTAGTTACTTTTTAAAATTTCGTTCTAGGACATTTGGTTTGAGCGCAATTATTAAACTTAGGTCAAAAAAGCCATTTAAGCCTTTTCACAGTGAGATCTATGCGATATGGCCGAGAAATGTAATTTTGATGTTAACTCCCAAACCGCTGCGCAGAAGTCAACCAAACTTCACCCATTAGTGTATTGTATCACAATCTAGTAGTTACATGTGGAAATTTGGTTCTAGGACATTTGATTTGAGCGCAATCCTCAAACTTAGGTCAAAAAAGCCATTTAAGCCTTTTCACAGTGAGATCTATGCGATATGGCCGAGAAATGTAATTTTGATGTTAACTCCCAAACCGCTGCGCAGAAGTCAACCAAACTTCACCCAATAGTGTATTGTATCACAATCTAGTAGTTACATTTGAAAATTTTGTTCTAGGACATTTTGTTTGAATGCAATCATCAAACTTAATTAAAAAAGTCATTTAAGCCTTTTCACAGTGAGATCTATGCGATATGGCCGAGAAATGTAATTTTGATGTTAACTCCCAAACCGCTGCGCAGAAGTCAACCAAACTTCACCCATTAGTGTATTGTATAACAATCTAGTAGTTACATGTGGAAATTTGGTTATAGGACATTTGATTTGAGCGCAATCCTCAAACTTAGGTCAAAAAAGCCATTTAAGCCTTTTCACAGTGAGATCTATGCGATATGGCCGAGAAATGTAATTTTGATGTTAACTCCCAAACCGCTGCGCAGAAGTCACATAAACTTCACCCAATAGTGTATTTTATCACAATCTAGTAGTTACATTTGGAAATTTAGTTCTAGGACATTTGATTTGAGCGCAATCTTCAAACTTAATTAAAAAAAGTCATTTAAGCCTTTTCACAGTGAGATCTATGCGATATGGCCGAGAAATGTAATTTTGATGTTCACTCCCAAACCGCTGCGCAGAAGTCAACCAAACTTCACCCATTAGTGTATTGTATCACAATCTAGTAGTTACATGTGGAAATTTGGTTATAGGACATTTGATTTGAGCGCAATCCTCAAACTTAGGTCAAAAAAGCCATTTAAGCCTTTTCACAGTGAGATCTATGCGATATGGCCGAGAAATGTAATTTTGATGTTAACTCCCAAACCGCTGCGCAGAAGTCAACCAAACTTCACCCAATAGTGTATTGTATCACATTCTAGTAGTTACATTTTAAAATTTCGTTCAAGGACATTTGGTTTGAGCGCAATTATTAAACTTAGGTCAAAAAAGCCATTTATGCCTTTTCACAGTGAGATCTATGCGATATGGCCGAGAAATGTAATTTTGATGTTAACTCCCAAACCGCTGCGCAGAAGTAAACCAAACTTCACCCATTAGTGTATTGTATCACAATCTAGTAGTTACATGTGGAAATTTGGTTCTAGGACATTTGATTTTAGCGCAATCCTCAAACTTAGGTCAAAAAAGCCATTTAAGCCTTTTCACAGTGAGATCTATGCGATATGGCCGAGAAATGTAATTTTGATGTTAACTCCCAAACCGCTGCGCAGAAGTCAACCAAACTTCACCCAATAGTGTATTGTATCACAATCTAGTAGTTACATTTGAAAATTTTGTTCTAGGAAATTTTGTTTGAGCGCAATCATCAAACTTAATTAAAAAAGTCATTTAAGCCTTTTCACAGTGAGATCTATGCGATATGGCCGAGAAATGTAATTTTGATGTTAACTCCCAAACCGCTGCGCAGAAGTCAACCAAACTTCACCCATTAGTGTATTGTATCACAATCTAGTAGTTACATGTGGAAATTTGGTTCTAGGACATTTGATTTGAGCGCAATCCTCAAACTTAGGTCAAAAAAGCCATTTAAGCCTTTTCACAGTGAGATCTATGCGATATGGCCGAGAAATGTAATTTTGATGTTAACTCCCAAACCGCTGCGCAAAAGTCAACCAAACTTCACCCAATAGTGTATTGTATCACATTCTAGTAGTTACATTTTAAAATTTCGTTCTAGGACATTTGGTTTGAGCGCAATTATTAAACTTAGGTCAAAAAAGCCATTTAAGCCTTTTCACAGTGAGATCTATGCGATATGGCCGAGAAATGTAATTTTGATGTTAACTCCCAAACCGCTGCGCAGAAGTAAACCAAACTTCACCCATTAGTGTATTGTATCACAATCTAGTAGTTACATGTGGAAATTTGGTTCTAGGACATTTGATTTGAGCGCAATCCTCAAACTTAGGTCAAAAAAGCCATTTAAGCCTTTTCACAGTGAGATCTATGCGATATGGCCGAGAAATGTAATTTTGATGTTAACTCCCAAACCGCTGCGCAGAAGTCAACCAAACTTCACCCAATAGTGTATTGTATCACAATCTAGTAGTTACATTTGAAAATTTTGTTCTAGGACATTTTGTTTGAATGCAATCATCAAACTTAATTAAAAAAGTCATTTAAGCCTTTTCACAGTGAGATCTATGCGATATGGCCGAGAAATGTAATTTTGATGTTAACTCCCAAACCGCTGCGCAGAAGTCAACCAAACTTCACCCATTAGTGTATTGTATCACAATCTAGTAGTTACATGTGGAAATTTGGTTCTAGGACATTTGATTTGAGCGCAATCCTCAAACTTAGGTCAAAAAAGCCATTTAAGCCTTTTCACAGTGAGATCTATGCGATATGGCCGAGAAATGTAATTTTGATGTTAACTCCCAAACCGCTGCGCAGAAGTCACATAAACTTCACCCAATAGTGTATTTTATCACAATCTAGTAGTTACATTTGGAAATTTAGTTCTAGGACATTTGATTTGAGCGCAATCTTCAAACTTAATTAAAAAAAGTCATTTAAGCCTTTTCACAGTGAGATCTATGTGATATGGCCGAGAAATGTAATTTTGATGTTCACTCCCAAACCGCTGCGCAGAAGTCAACCAAACTTCACCCATTAGTGTATTGTATCACAATCTAGTAGTTACATGTGGAAATTTGGTTATAGGACATTTGATTTGAGCGCAATCCTCCAACTTAGGTCAAAAAAGCCATTTAAGCCTTTTCACAGTGAGATCTATGCGATATGGCCGAGAAATGTAATTTTGATGTTAACTCCCAAACCGCTGCGCAGAAGTCAACCAAACTTCACCCATTAGTGTATTGTATCACAATCTAGTAGTTACATTTGAAAATTTCGTTCTAGGACATTTGGTTTGAGCGCAATCTTTAAACTTAGGTCAAAAAAGCCATTTAAGCCTTTTCACAGTGAGATCTATGCGATATGGCCGAGAAATGTAATTTTGATGTTAACTCCCAAACCGCTGCGCAGAAGTCAACCAAACTTCACCCAATAGTGTATTGTATCACAATCTAGTAGTTACGTTTGAAAATTTTGTTCTAGGACATTTTGTTTGAACGCAATCATCAAACTTAATTAAAAAAGTCATTTAAGCCTTTTCACAGTGAGATCTATGCGATATGGCCGAGAAATGTAATTTTGATGTTAACTCCCAAACCGCTGCGCAGAAGTCAACCAAACTTCACCCAATAGTGTATTGTATCACAATCTAGTAGTTACATTTGAAAATTTTGTTCTAGGAAATTTTGTTTGAGCGCAATCATCAAACTTAATTAAAAAAGTCATTTAAGCCTTTTCACAGTGAGATCTATGCGATATGGCCGAGAAATGTAATTTTGATAACTCCCAAACCGCTGCGCAGAAGTCAACCAAACTTCACCCATTAGTGTATTGTATCACAATCTAGTAGTTACATGTGGAAATTTGGTTATAGGACATTTGATTTGAGCGCAATCCTCAAACTTAGGTCAAAAAAGCCATTTAAGCCTTTTCACAGTGAGATCTATGCGATATGGCCGAGAAATGTAATTTTGATGTTAACTCCCAAACCGCTGCGCAGAAGTCAACCAAACTTCACCCAATAGTGTATTGTATCACAATCTAGTAGTTACATTTGAAAATTTTGTTCTAGGAAATTTTGTTTGAGCGCAATCATCAAACTTAATTAAAAAAGTCATTTAAGCCTTTTCACAGTGAGATCTATGCGATATGGCCGAGAAATGTAATTTTTATGTTAACTCCCAAACCGCTGCGCAGAAGTCAACCAAACTTCACCCATTAGTGTATTTTATCACAATCTAGTAGTTACATGTGGAAATTTGGTTCTAGGACATTTGATTTGAGCGCAATCCTCAAACTTAGGTCAAAAAAGCCATTTAAGCCTTTTCACAGTGAGATCTATGCGATATGGCCGAGAAATGTAATTTTGATGTTAACTCCCAAACCGCTGCGCAGAAGTCAACCAAACTTCACCCAATAGTGTATTGTATCACATTCTAGTAGTTACATTTGAAAATTTCGTTCTAGGACATTTGGTTTGAGCGCAATCCTCAAACTTAGGTCAAAAAAGCCATTTAAGCCTTTTCACAGTGAGATCTATGCGATATGGCCGAGAAATGTAATTTTGATGTTAACTCCCAAACCGCTGCGCAGAAGTCAACCAAACTTCACCCAATAGTGTATTGTATCACAATCTAGTAGTTACATTTGAAAATTTTGTTCTAGGACATTTTGTTTGAACGCAATCATCAAACTTAATTAAAAAAGTCATTTAAGCCTTTTCACAGTGAGATCTATGCGATATGGCCGAGAAATGTAATTTTGATGTTAACTCCCAAACCGCTGCGCAGAAGTCAACCAAACTTCACCCAATAGTGTATTGTATCACAATCTAGTAGTTACATTTGAAAATTTTGTTCTAGGACATTTTGTTTGAGCGCAATCCTCAAACTTAGGTCAAAAAAGCCATTTAAGCCTTTTCACAGTGAGATCTATGCGATATGGCCGAGAAATGTAATTTTGATGTTAACTCCCAAACCGCTGCGCAGAAGTCAACCAAACTTCACCCAATAGTGTATTGTATCACAATCTAGTAGTTACATTTGAAAATTTTGTTCTAGGACATTTTGTTTGAACGCAATCATCAAACTTAATTAAAAAAGTCATTTAAGCCTTTTCACAGTGAGATCTATGCGATATGGCCGAGAAATGTAATTTTGATGTTAACTCCCAAACCGCTGCGCAGAAGTCAACCAAACTTCACCCAATAGTGTATTGTATCACAATCTAGTAGTTACATTTGAAAATTTTGTTCTAGGAAATTTTGTTTGAGCGCAATCATCAAACTTAATTAAAAAAGTCATTTAAGCCTTTTCACAGTGAGATCTATGCGATATGGCCGAGAAATGTAATTTTGATGTTAACTCCCAAACCGCTGCGCAGAAGTCACCCAAACTTCACCCATTAGTGTATTTTATCACAATCTAGTAGTTACATGTGGAAATTTGGTTCTAGGACATTTGATTTGAGCGCAATCCTCAAACTTAGGTCAAAAAAGCCATTTAAGCCTTTTCACAGTGAGATCTATGCGATATGGCCGAGAAATGTAATTTTGATGTTAACTCCCAAACCGCTGCGCAGAAGTCAACCAAACTTCACCCAATAGTGTATTGTATCACAATCTAGTAGTTACATTTAAAAATTTTGTTCTAGGACATTTTGTTTGAACGCAATCATCAAACTTAATTAAAAAAGTCATTTAAGCCTTTTCACAGTGAGATCTATGCGATATGGCCGAGAAATGTAATTTTGATGTTAACTCCCAAACCGCTGCGCAGAAGTCAACCAAACTTCACCCATTAGTGTATTTTATCACAATCTAGTAGTTACATGTGGAAATTTGGTTCTAGGACATTTGATTTGAGCGCAATCCTCAAACTTAGGTCAAAAAAGCCATTTAAGCCTTTTCACAGTGAGATCTATGCGATATGGCCGAGAAATGTAATTTTGATGTTAACTCCCAAACCGCTGCGCAGAAGTCAACCAAACTTCACCCAATAGTGTATTGTATCACAATCTAGTAGTTACATTTGAAAATTTTGTTCTAGGAAATTTTGTTTGAGCGCAATCATCAAACTTAATTAAAAAAGTCATTTAAGCCTTTTCACAGTGAGATCTATGCGATATGGCCGAGAAATGTAATTTTGATGTTAACTCCCAAACCGCTGCGCAGAAGTCAACCAAACTTCACCCATTAGTGTATTTTATCACAATCTAGTAGTTACATGTGGAAATTTGGTTCTAGGACATTTGATTTGAGCGCAATCCTCAAACTTAGGTCAAAAAAGCCATTTAGGCCTTTTCACAGTGAGATCTATGCGATATGGCCGAGAAATGTAATTTTGATGTTAACTCCCAAACCGCTGCGCAGAAGTCAACCAAACTTCACCCAATAGTGTATTGTATCACATTCTAGTAGTTACATTTGAAAATTTTGTTCTAGGACATTTTGTATGAACGCAATCATCAAACTTAATTAAAAAAGTCATTTAAGCCTTTTCACAGTGAGATCTATGCGATATGGCCGAGAAATGTAATTTTGATGTTAACTCCCAAACCGCTGCGCAGAAGTCAACCAAACTTCACCCAATAGTGTATTGTATCACAATCTAGTAGTTACATTTGAAAATTTTGTTCTAGGAAATTTTGTTTGAGCGCAATCATCAAACTTAATTAAAAAAGTCATTTAAGCCTTTTCACAGTGAGATCTATGCGATATGGCCGAGAAATGTAATTTTGATGTTAACTCCCAAACCGCTGCGCAGAAGTCAACCAAACTTCACCCATTAGTGTATTTTATCACAATCTAGTAGTTACATGTGGAAATTTGGTTCTAGGACATTTGATTTGAGCGCAATCCTCAAACTTAGGTCAAAAAAGCCATTTAAGCCTTTTCACAGTGAGATCTATGCGATATGGCCGAGAAATGTAATTTTGATGTTAACTCCCAAACCGCTGCGCAGAAGTCAACCAAACTTCACCCAATAGTGTATTGTATCACAATCTAGTAGTTACATTTAAAAATTTTGTTCTAGGACATTTTGTTTGAACGCAATCATCAAACTTAATTAAAAAAGTCATTTAAGCCTTTTCACAGTGAGATCTATGCGATATGGCCGAGAAATGTAATTTTGATGTTAACTCCCAAACCGCTGCGCAGAAGTCAACCAAACTTCAACCATTAGTGTATTGTATCACAATCTAGTAGTTACGTGTGGAAATTTGGTTATAGGACATTTGATTTGAGCGCAATCCTCAAACTTAGGTCAAAAAAGCCATTTAAGCCTTTTCACAGTGAGATCTATGCGATATGGCCGAGAAATGTAATTTTGATGTTAACTCCCAAACCGCTGCGCAGAAGTCAACCAAACTTCACCCAATAGTGTATTGTATCACAATCTAGTAGTTACATTTGAAAATTTTGTTCTAGGAAATTTTGTTTGAGCGCAATCATCAAACTTAATTAAAAAAGTCATTTAAGCCTTTTCACAGTGAGATCTATGCGATATGGCCGAGAAATGTAATTTTTATGTTAACTCCCAAACCGCTGCGCAGAAGTCAACCAAACTTCACCCATTAGTGTATTTTATCACAATCTAGTAGTTACATGTGGAAATTTGGTTCTAGGACATTTGATTTGAGCGCAATCCTCAAACTTAGGTCAAAAAAGCCATTTAAGTCTTTTCACAGTGAGATCTATGCGATATGGCCGAGAAATGTAATTTTGATGTTAACTCCCAAACCGCTGCGCAGAAGTCAACCAAACTTCACCCAATAGTGTATTGTATCACAATCTAGTAGTTACATTTGAAAATTTTGTTCTAGGACATTTTGTTTGAACGCAATCATCAAACTTAATTAAAAAAGTCATTTAAGCCTTTTCACAGTGAGATCTATGCGATATGGCCGAGAAATGTAATTTTGATGTTAACTCCCAAACCGCTGCGCAGAAGTCAACCAAACTTCACCCAATAGTGTATTGTATCACAATCTAGTAGTTACATTTGAAAATTTTGTTCTAGGAAATTTTGTTTGAGCGCAATCATCAAACTTAATTAAAAAAGTCATTTAAGCCTTTTCACAGTGAGATCTATGCGATATGGCCGAGAAATGTAATTTTGATGTTAACTCCCAAACCGCTGCGCAGAAGTCAACCAAACTTCACCCATTAGTGTATTTTATCACAATCTAGTAGTTACATGTGGAAATTTGGTTCTAGGACATTTGATTTGAGCGCAATCCTCAAACTTAGGTCAAAAAAGCCATTTAAGCCTTTTCACAGTGAGATCTATGCGATATGGCCGAGAAATGTAATTTTGATGTTAACTCCCAAACCGCTGCGCAGAAGTCAACCAAACTTCACCCAATAGTGTATTGTATCACAATCTAGTAGTTACATTTAAAAATTTTGTTCTAGGACATTTTGTTTGAACGCAATCATCAAACTTAATTAAAAAAGTCATTTAAGCCTTTTCACAGTGAGATCTATGCGATATGGCCGAGAAATGTAATTTTGATGTTAACTCCCAAACCGCTGCGCAGAAGTCAACCAAACTTCACCCATTAGTGTATTGTATCACAATCTAGTAGTTACATGTGGAAATTTGGTTATAGGACATTTGATTTGAGCGCAATCCTCAAACTTAGGTCAAAAAAGCCATTTAAGCCTTTTCACAGTGAGATCTATGCGATATGGCCGAGAAATGTAATTTTGATGTTAACTCCCAAACCGCTGCGCAGAAGTCAACCAAACTTCACCCAATAGTGTATTGTATCACAATCTAGTAGTTACATTTGAAAATTTTGTTCTAGGAAATTTTGTTTGAGCGCAATCATCAAACTTAATTAAAAAAGTCATTTAAGCCTTTTCACAGTGAGATCTATGCGATATGGCCGAGAAATGTAATTTTGATGTTAACTCCCAAACCGCTGCGCAGAAGTCAACCAAACTTCACCCATTAGTGTATTTTATCACAATCTAGTAGTTACATGTGGAAATTTGGTTCTAGGACATTTGATTTGAGCGCAATCCTCAAACTTAGGTCAAAAAAGCCATTTAAGCCTTTTCACAGTGAGATCTATGCGATATGGCCGAGAAATGTAATTTTGATGTTAACTCCCAAACCGCTGCGCAGAAGTCAACCAAACTTCACCCAATAGTGTATTGTATCACAATCTAGTAGTTACATTTAAAAATTTTGTTCTAGGACATTTTGTTTGAACGCAATCATCAAACTTAATTAAAAAAGTCATTTAAGCCTTTTCACAGTGAGATCTATGCGATATGGCCGAGAAATGTAATTTTGATGTTAACTCCCAAACCGCTGCGCAGAAGTCAACCAAACTTCACCCATTAGTGTATTGTATCACAATCTAGTAGTTACATTTGAAAATTTTGTTCTAGGAAATTTTGTTTGAGCGCAATCATCAAACTTAATTAAAAAAGTCATTTAAGCCTTTTCACAGTGAGATCTATGCGATATGGCCGAGAAATGTAATTTTGATGTTAACTCCCAAACCGCTGCGCAGAAGTCAACCAAACTTCACCCATTAGTGTATTTTATCACAATCTAGTAGTTACATGTGGAAATTTGGTTCTAGGACATTTGATTTGAGCGCAATCCTCAAACTTAGGTCAAAAAAGCCATTTAAGCCTTTTCACAGTGAGATCTATGCGATATGGCCGAGAAATGTAATTTTGATGTTAACTCCCAAACCGCTGCGCAGAAGTCAACCAAACTTCACCCAATAGTGTATTGTATCACAATCTAGTAGTTACATTTAAAAATTTTGTTCTAGGACATTTTGTTTGAACGCAATCATCAAACTTAATTAAAAAAGTCATTTAAGCCTTTTCACAGTGAGATCTATGCGATATGGCCGAGAAATGTAATTTTGATGTTAACTCCCAAACCGCTGCGCAGAAGTCAACCAAACTTCACCCATTAGTGTATTGTATCACAATCTAGTAGTTACGTGTGGAAATTTGGTTATAGGACATTTGATTTGAGCGCAATCCTCAAACTTAGGTCAAAAAAGCCATTTAAGCCTTTTCACAGTGAGATCTATGCGATATGGCCGAGAAATGTAATTTTGATGTTAACTCCCAAACCGCTGCGCAGAAGTCAACCAAACTTCACCCAATAGTGTATTGTATCACAATCTAGTAGTTACATTTGAAAATTTTGTTCTAGGAAATTTTGTTTGAGCGCAATCATCAAACTTAATTAAAAAAGTCATTTAAGCCTTTTCACAGTGAGATCTATGCGATATGGCCGAGAAATTTAATTTTGATGTTAACTCCCAAACCGCTGCGCAGAAGTCAACCAAACTTCACCCATTAGTGTATTTTATCACAATCTAGTAGTTACATGTGGAAATTTGGTTCTAGGACATTTGATTTGAGCGCAATCCTCAAACTTAGGTCAAAAAAGCCATTTAAGCCTTTTCACAGTGAGATCTATGCGATATGGCCGAGAAATGTAATTTTGATGTTAACTCCCAAACCGCTGCGCAGAAGTCAACCAAACTTCACCCAATAGTGTATTGTATCACATTCTAGTAGTTACATTTGAAAATTTCGTTCTAGGACATTTGGTTTGAGCGCAATCCTCAAACTTAGGTCAAAAAAGCCATTTAAGCCTTTTCACAGTGAGATCTATGCGATATGGCCGAGAAATGTAATTTTGATGTTAACTCCCAAACCGCTGCGCAGAAGTCAACCAAACTTCACCCAATAGTGTATTGTATCACAATCTAGTAGTTACATTTGAAAATTTTGTTCTAGGAAATTTTGTTTGAGCGCAATCATCAAACTTAATTAAAAAAGTCATTTAAGCCTTTTCACAGTGAGATCTATGCGATATGGCCGAGAAATGTAATTTTTATGTTAACTCCCAAACCGCTGCGCAGAAGTCAACCAAACTTCACCCATTAGTGTATTTTATCACAATCTAGTAGTTACATGTGGAAATTTGGTTCTAGGACATTTGATTTGAGCGCAATCCTCAAACTTAGGTCAAAAAAGCCATTTAAGTCTTTTCACAGTGAGATCTATGCGATATGGCCGAGAAATGTAATTTTGATGTTAACTCCCAAACCGCTGCGCAGAAGTCAACCAAACTTCACCCAATAGTGTATTGTATCACAATCTAGTAGTTACATTTGAAAATTTTGTTCTAGGACATTTTGTTTGAACGCAATCATCAAACTTAATTAAAAAAGTCATTTAAGCCTTTTCACAGTGAGATCTATGCGATATGGCCGAGAAATGTAATTTTGATGTTAACTCCCAAACCGCTGCGCAGAAGTCAACCAAACTTCACCCAATAGTGTATTGTATCACAATCTAGTAGTTACATTTGAA
Organism: Corythoichthys intestinalis; assembly: GCF_030265065.1. Classification (NCBI taxonomy): domain Eukaryota; kingdom Metazoa; phylum Chordata; class Actinopteri; order Syngnathiformes; family Syngnathidae; genus Corythoichthys; species Corythoichthys intestinalis. Next base: position 62,295,882 of record NC_080399.1, on the reverse strand, counting down.
AATTTTGTTCTAGGAAATTTTGTTTGAGCGCAATCATCAAACTTAATTAAAAAAGTCATTTAAGCCTTTTCACAGTGAGATCTATGCGATATGGCCGAGAAATGTAATTTTGATGTTAACTCCCAAACCGCTGCGCAGAAGTCAACCAAACTTCACCCATTAGTGTATTTTATCACAATCTAGTAGTTACATGTGGAAATTTGGTTCTAGGACATTTGATTTGAGCGCAATCCTCAAACTTAGGTCAAAAAAGCCATTTAAGCCTTTTCACAGTGAGATCTATGCGATATGGCCGAGAAATGTAATTTTGATGTTAACTCCCAAACCGCTGCGCAGAAGTCAACCAAACTTCACCCAATAGTGTATTGTATCACAATCTAGTAGTTACATTTAAAAATTTTGTTCTAGGACATTTTGTTTGAACGCAATCATCAAACTTAATTAAAAAAGTCATTTAAGCCTTTTCACAGTGAGATCTATGCGATATGGCCGAGAAATGTAATTTTGATGTTAACTCCCAAACCGCTGCGCAGAAGTCAACCAAACTTCACCCATTAGTGTATTGTATCACAATCTAGTAGTTACATGTGGAAATTTGGTTATAGGACATTTGATTTGAGCGCAATCCTCAAACTTAGGTCAAAAAAGCCATTTAAGCCTTTTCACAGTGAGATCTATGCGATATGGCCGAGAAATGTAATTTTGATGTTAACTCCCAAACCGCTGCGCAGAAGTCAACCAAACTTCACCCAATAGTGTATTGTATCACAATCTAGTAGTTACATTTGAAAATTTTGTTCTAGGAAATTTTGTTTGAGCGCAATCATCAAACTTAATTAAAAAAGTCATTTAAGCCTTTTCACAGTGAGATCTATGCGATATGGCCGAGAAATGTAATTTTGATGTTAACTCCCAAACCGCTGCGCAGAAGTCAACCAAACTTCACCCATTAGTGTATTTTATCACAATCTAGTAGTTACATGTGGAAATTTGGTTCTAGGACATTTGATTTGAGCGCAATCCTCAAACTTAGGTAAAAAAAGCCATTTAAGCCTTTTCACAGTGAGATCTATGCGATATGGCCGAGAAATGTAATTTTGATGTTAACTCCCAAACCGCTGCGCAGAAGTCAACCAAACTTCACCCAATAGTGTATTGTATCACAATCTAGTAGTTACATTTAAAAATTTTGTTCTAGGACATTTTGTTTGAACGCAATCATCAAACTTAATTAAAAAAGTCATTTAAGCCTTTTCACAGTGAGATCTATGCGATATGGCCGAGAAATGTAATTTTGATGTTAACTCCCAAACCGCTGCGCAGAAGTCAACCAAACTTCACCCATTAGTGTATTGTATCACAATCTAGTAGTTACATTTGAAAATTTTGTTCTAGGAAATTTTGTTTGAGCGCAATCATCAAACTTAATTAAAAAAGTCATTTAAGCCTTTTCACAGTGAGATCTATGCGATATGGCCGAGAAATGTAATTTTGATGTTAACTCCCAAACCGCTGCGCAGAAGTCAACCAAACTTCACCCATTAGTGTATTGTATCACAATCTAGTAGTTACGTGTGGAAATTTGGTTATAGGACATTTGATTTGAGCGCAATCCTCAAACTTAGGTCAAAAAAGCCATTTAAGCCTTTTCACAGTGAGATCTATGCGATATGGCCGAGAAATGTAATTTTGATGTTAACTCCCAAACCGCTGCGCAGAAGTCAACCAAACTTCACCCAATAGTGTATTGTATCACAATCTAGTAGTTACATTTGAAAATTTTGTTCTAGGAAATTTTGTTTGAGCGCAATCATCAAACTTAATTAAAAAAGTCATTTAAGCCTTTTCACAGTGAGATCTATGCGATATGGCCGAGAAATTTAATTTTGATGTTAACTCCCAAACCGCTGCGCAGAAGTCAACCAAACTTCACCCATTAGTGTATTTTATCACAATCTAGTAGTTACATGTGGAAATTTGGTTCTAGGACATTTGATTTGAGCGCAATCCTCAAACTTAGGTCAAAAAAGCCATTTAAGCCTTTTCACAGTGAGATCTATGCGATATGGCCGAGAAATGTAATTTTGATGTTAACTCCCAAACCGCTGCGCAGAAGTCAACCAAACTTCACCCAATAGTGTATTGTATCACATTCTAGTAGTTACATTTGAAAATTTCGTTCTAGGACATTTGGTTTGAGCGCAATCCTCAAACTTAGGTCAAAAAAGCCATTTAAGCCTTTTCACAGTGAGATCTATGCGATATGGCCGAGAAATGTAATTTTGATGTTAACTCCCAAACCGCTGCGCAGAAGTCAACCAAACTTCACCCAATAGTGTATTGTATCACAATCTAGTAGTTACATTTGAAAATTTTGTTCTAGGACATTTTGTTTGAACGCAATCATCAAACTTAATTAAAAAAGTCATTTAAGCCTTTTCACAGTGAGATCTATGCGATATGGCCGAGAAATGTAATTTTGATGTTAACTCCCAAACCGCTGCGCAGAAGTCAACCAAACTTCACCCAATAGTGTATTGTATCACAATCTAGTAGTTACATTTGAAAATTTTGTTCTAGGACATTTTGTTTGAGCGCAATCCTCAAACTTAGGTCAAAAAAGCCATTTAAGCCTTTTCACAGTGAGATCTATGCGATATGGCCGAGAAATGTAATTTTGATGTTAACTCCCAAACCGCTGCGCAGAAGTCAACCAAACTTCACCCAATAGTGTATTGTATCACAATCTAGTAGTTACATTTGAAAATTTTGTTCTAGGACATTTTGTTTGAACGCAATCATCAAACTTAATTAAAAAAGTCATTTAAGCCTTTTCACAGTGAGATCTATGCGATATGGCCGAGAAATGTAATTTTGATGTTAACTCCCAAACCGCTGCGCAGAAGTCAACCAAACTTCACCCAATAGTGTATTGTATCACAATCTAGTAGTTACATTTGAAAATTTTGTTCTAGGACATTTTGTTTGAGCGCAATCCTCAAACTTAGGTCAAAAAAGCCATTTAAGCCTTTTCACAGTGAGATCTATGCGATATGGCCGAGAAATGTAATTTTGATGTTAACTCCCAAACCGCTGCGCAGAAGTCAACCAAACTTCACCCATTAGTGTATTGTATCACAATCTAGTAGTTACATGTGGAAATTTGGTTCTAGGACATTTGATTTGAGCGCAATCATCAAACTTAGGTCAAAAAAGCCATTTAAGCCTTTTCACAGTGAGATCTATGCGATATGGCCGAGAAATGTAATTTTGATGTTAACTCCCAAACCGCTGCGCAGAAGTCAACCAAATTTCACCCAATAGTGTATTGTATCACATTCTAGTAGTTACATTTGAAAATTTCGTTCTAGGACATTTGGTTTGAGCGCAATTATTAAACTTAGGTCAAAAAAGCCATTTAAGCCTTTTCACAGTGAGATCTATGCGATATGGCCGAGAAATGTAATTTTGATGTTAACTCCCAAACCGCTGCGCAGAAGTCAACCAAACTTCACCCATTAGTGTATTGTATCACAATCTAGTAGTTACATGTGGAAATTTGGTTCTAGGACATTTGATTTGAGCGCAATCCTCAAACTTAGGTCAAAAAAGCCATTTAAGCCTTTTCACAGTGAGATCTATGCGATATGGCCGAGAAATGTAATTTTGATGTTAACTCCCAAACCGCTGCGCAGAAGTCAACCAAACTTCACCCAATAGTGTATTGTATCACAATCTAGTAGTTACATTTGGAAATTTAGTTCTAGGACATTTGATTTGAGCGCAATCTTCAAACTTAATTAAAAAAAGTCATTTAAGCCTTTTCACAGTGAGATCTATGCGATATGGCCGAGAAATGTAATTTTGATGTTCACTCCCAAACCGCTGCGCAGAAGTCAACCAAACTTCACCCATTAGTGTATTGTATCACAATCTAGTAGTTACATGTGGAAATTTGGTTATAGGACATTTGATTTGAGCGCAATCCTCAAACTTAGGTCAAAAAAGCCATTTAAGCCTTTTCACAGTGAGATCTATGCGATATGGCCGAGAAATGTAATTTTGATGTTAACTCCCAAACCGCTGCGCAGAAGTCAACCAAACTTCACCCAATAGTGTATTGTATCACATTCTAGTAGTTACATTTTAAAAATTCGTTCAAGGACATTTGGTTTGAGCGCAATTATTAAACTTAGGTCAAAAAAGCCATTTAAGCCTTTTCACAGTGAGATCTATGCGATATGGCCGAGAAATGTAATTTTGATGTTAACTCCCAAACCGCTGCGCAGAAGTAAACCAAACTTCACCCATTAGTGTATTGTATCACAATCTAGTAGTTACATGTGGAAATTTGGTTCTAGGACATTTGATTTGAGCGCAATCCTCAAACTTAGGTCAAAAAAGCCATTTAAGCCTTTTCACAGTGAGATCTATGCGATATGGCCGAGAAATGTAATTTTGATGTTAACTCCCAAACCGCTGCGCAGAAGTCAACCAAACTTCACCCAATAGTGTATTGTATCACATTCTAGTAGTTACATTTGAAAATTTCGTTCTAGGACATTTGGTTTGAGCGCAATTATTAAACTTAGGTCAAAAAAGCCATTTATGCCTTTTCACAGTGAGATCTATGCGATATGGCCGAGAAATGTAATTTTGATGTTAACTCCCAAACCGCTGCGCAGAAGTAAACCAAACTTCACCCATTAGTGTATTGTATCACAATCTAGTAGTTACATGTGGAAATTTGGTTCTAGGACATTTGATTTTAGCGCAATCCTCAAACTTAGGTCAAAAAAGCCATTTAAGCCTTTTCACAGTGAGATCTATGCGATATGGCCGAGAAATGTAATTTTGATGTTAACTCCCAAACCGCTGCGCAGAAGTCAACCAAACTTCACCCAATAGTGTATTGTATCACAATCTAGTAGTTACATTTGAAAATTTTGTTCTAGGAAATTTTGTTTGAGCGCAATCATCAAACTTAATTAAAAAAGTCATTTAAGCCTTTTCACAGTGAGATCTATGCGATATGGCCGAGAAATGTAATTTTGATGTTAACTCCCAAACCGCTGCGCAGAAGTCAACCAAACTTCACCCATTAGTGTATTGTATCACAATCTAGTAGTTACATGTGGAAATTTGGTTCTAGGACATTTGATTTGAGCGCAATCCTCAAACTTAGGTCAAAAAAGCCATTTAAGCCTTTTCACAGTGAGATCTATGCGATATGGCCGAGAAATGTAATTTTGATGTTAACTCCCAAACCGCTGCGCAGAAGTCAACCAAACTTCACCCAATAGTGTATTGTATCACATTCTAGTAGTTACATTTTAAAATTTCGTTCTAGGACATTTGGTTTGAGCGCAATTATTAAACTTAGGTCAAAAAAGCCATTTAAGCCTTTTCACAGTGAGATCTATGCGATATGGCCGAGAAATGTAATTTTGATGTTAACTCCCAAACCGCTGCGCAGAAGTAAACCAAACTTCACCCATTAGTGTATTGTATCACAATCTAGTAGTTACATGTGGAAATTTGGTTCTAGGACATTTGATTTGAGCGCAATCCTCAAACTTAGGTCAAAAAAGCCATTTAAGCCTTTTCACAGTGAGATCTATGCGATATGGCCGAGAAATGTAATTTTGATGTTAACTCCCAAACCGCTGCGCAGAAGTCAACCAAACTTCACCCAATAGTGTATTGTATCACAATCTAGTAGTTACATTTGAAAATTTTGTTCTAGGACATTTTGTTTGAATGCAATCATCAAACTTAATTAAAAAAGTCATTTAAGCCTTTTCACAGTGAGATCTATGCGATATGGCCGAGAAATGTAATTTTGATGTTAACTCCCAAACCGCTGCGCAGAAGTCAACCAAACTTCACCCATTAGTGTATTGTATCACAATCTAGTAGTTACATGTGGAAATTTGGTTATAGGACATTTGATTTGAGCGCAATCCTCAAACTTAGGTCAAAAAAGCCATTTAAGCCTTTTCACAGTGAGATCTATGCGATATGGCCGAGAAATGTAATTTTGATGTTAACTCCCAAACCGCTGCGCAGAAGTCACATAAACTTCACCCAATAGTGTATTTTATCACAATCTAGTAGTTACATTTGGAAATTTAGTTCTAGGACATTTGATTTGAGCGCAATCTTCAAACTTAATTAAAAAAAGTCATTTAAGCCTTTTCACAGTGAGATCTATGCGATATGGCCGAGAAATGTAATTTTGATGTTCACTCCCAAACCGCTGCGCAGAAGTCAACCAAACTTCACCCATTAGTGTATTGTATCACAATCTAGTAGTTACATGTGGAAATTTGGTTATAGGACATTTGATTTGAGCGCAATCCTCCAACTTAGGTCAAAAAAGCCATTTAAGCCTTTTCACAGTGAGATCTATGCGATATGGCCGAGAAATGTAATTTTGATGTTAACTCCCAAACCGCTGCGCAGAAGTCAACCAAACTTCACCCATTAGTGTATTGTATCACAATCTAGTAGTTACATTTGAAAATTTCGTTCTAGGACATTTGGTTTGAGCGCAATCTTTAAACTTAGGTCAAAAAAGCCATTTAAGCCTTTTCACAGTGAGATCTATGCGATATGGCCGAGAAATGTAATTTTGATGTTAACTCCCAAACCGCTGCGCAGAAGTCAACCAAACTTCACCCAATAGTGTATTGTATCACATTCTAGTAGTTACGTTTGAAAATTTTGTTCTAGGACATTTGATTTGAGCGCAATCCTCAAACTTAGGTCAAAAAAGCCATTTAAGCCTTTTCACAGTGAGATCTATGCGATATGGCCGAGAAATGTAATTTTGATGTTAACTCCCAAACCGCTGCGCAGAAGTCAACCAAACTTCACCCAATAGTGTATTGTATCACAATCTAGTAGTTACATTTGAAAATTTTGTTCTAGGACATTTTGTTTGAATGCAATCATCAAACTTAATTAAAAAAGTCATTTAAGCCTTTTCACAGTGAGATCTATGCGATATGGCCGAGAAATGTAATTTTGATGTTAACTCCCAAACCGCTGCGCAGAAGTCAACCAAACTTCACCCATTAGTGTATTGTATCACAATCTAGTAGTTACATGTGGAAATTTGGTTATAGGACATTTGATTTGAGCGCAATCCTCAAACTTAGGTCAAAAAAGCCATTTAAGCCTTTTCACAGTGAGATCTATGCGATATGGCCGAGAAATGTAATTTTGATGTTAACTCCCAAACCGCTGCGCAGAAGTCACATAAACTTCACCCAATAGTGTATTTTATCACAATCTAGTAGTTACATTTGGAAATTTAGTTCTAGGACATTTGATTTGAGCGCAATCTTCAAACTTAATTAAAAAAAGTCATTTAAGCCTTTTCACAGTGAGATCTATGCGATATGGCCGAGAAATGTAATTTTGATGTTCACTCCCAAACCGCTGCGCAGAAGTCAACCAAACTTCACCCATTAGTGTATTGTATCACAATCTAGTAGTTACATGTGGAAATTTGGTTATAGGACATTTGATTTGAGCGCAATCCTCCAACTTAGGTCAAAAAAGCCATTTAAGCCTTTTCACAGTGAGATCTATGCGATATGGCCGAGAAATGTAATTTTGATGTTAACTCCCAAACCGCTGCGCAGAAGTCAACCAAACTTCACCCATTAGTGTATTGTATCACAATCTAGTAGTTACATTTGAAAATTTCGTTGTAGGACATTTGGTTTGAGCGCAATCTTTAAACTTAGGTCAAAAAAGCCATTTAAGCCTTTTCACAGTGAGATCTATGCGATATGGCCGAGAAATGTAATTTTGATGTTAACTCCCAAACCGCTGCGCAGAAGTCAACCAAACTTCACCCAATAGTGTATTGTATCACATTCTAGTAGTTACGTTTGAAAATTTTGTTCTAGGACATTTTGTTTGAACGCAATCATCAAACTTAATTAAAAAAGTCATTTAAGCCTTTTCACAGTGAGATCTATGCGATATGGCCGAGAAATGTAATTTTGATGTTAACTCCCAAACCGCTGCGCAGAAGTCAACCAAACTTCACCCAATAGTGTATTGTATCACAATCTAGTAGTTACATTTGAAAATTTTGTTCTAGGAAATTTTGTTTGAGCGCAATCATCAAACTTAATTAAAAAAGTCATTTAAGCCTTTTCACAGTGAGATCTATGCGATATGGCCGAGAAATGTAATTTTGATGTTAACTCCCAAACCGCTGCGCAGAAGTCAACCAAACTTCACCCATTAGTGTATTGTATCACAATCTAGTAGTTACATGTGGAAATTTGGTTATAGGACATTTGATTTGAGCGCAATCCTCAAACTTAGGTCAAAAAAGCCATTTAAGCCTTTTCACAGTGAGATCTATGCGATATGGCCGAGAAATGTAATTTTGATGTTAACTCCCAAACCGCTGCGCAGAAGTCAACCAAACTTCACCCAATAGTGTATTGTATCACAATCTAGTAGTTACATTTGAAAATTTTGTTCTAGGAAATTTTGTTTGAGCGCAATCATCAAACTTAATTAAAAAAGTCATTTAAGCCTTTTCACAGTGAGATCTATGCGATATGGCCGAGAAATGTAATTTTGATGTTAACTCCCAAACCGCTGCGCAGAAGTCAACCAAACTTCACCCATTAGTGTATTGTATCACAATCTAGTAGTTACATGTGGAAATTTGGTTCTAGGACATTTGATTTGAGCGCAATCCTCAAACTTAGGTCAAAAAAGCCATTTAAGCCTTTTCACAGTGAGATCTATGCGATATGGCCGAGAAATGTAATTTTGATGTTAACTCCCAAACCGCTGCGCAGAAGTCAACCAAACTTCACCCAATAGTGTATTGTATCACATTCTAGTAGTTACATTTGAAAATTTCGTTCTAGGACATTTGGTTTGAGCGCAATCCTCAAACTTAGGTCAAAAAAGCCATTTAAGCCTTTTCACAGTGAGATCTATGCGATATGGCCGAGAAATGTAATTTTGATGTTAACTCCCAAACCGCTGCGCAGAAGTCAACCAAACTTCACCCAATAGTGTATTGTATCACAATCTAGTAGTTACATTTGAAAATTTTGTTCTAGGACATTTTGTTTGAACGCAATCATCAAACTTAATTAAAAAAGTCATTTAAGCCTTTTCACAGTGAGATCTATGCGATATGGCCGAGAAATGTAATTTTGATGTTAACTCCCAAACCGCTGCGCAGAAGTCAACCAAACTTCACCCAATAGTGTATTGTATCACAATCTAGTAGTTACATTTGAAAATTTTGTTCTAGGACATTTTGTTTGAGCGCAATCCTCAAACTTAGGTCAAAAAAGCCATTTAAGCCTTTTCACAGTGAGATCTATGCGATATGGCCGAGAAATGTAATTTTGATGTTAACTCCCAAACCGCTGCGCAGAAGTCAACCAAACTTCACCCAATAGTGTATTGTATCACAATCTAGTAGTTACATTTGAAAATTTTGTTCTAGGATATTTTGTTTGAATGCAATCATCAAACTTAATTAAAAAAGTCATTTAAGCCTTTTCACAGTGAGATCTACGCGATATGGCCGAGAAATGTAATTTTGATGTTAACTCCCAAACCGCTGCGCAGAAGTCAACCAAACTTCACCCAATAGTGTATTGTATCACAATCTAGTAGTTACATTTGAAAATTTTGTTCTAGGACATTTTGTTTGAACGCAATCATCAAACTTAATTAAAAAAGTCATTTAAGCCTTTTCACAGTGAGATCTATGCGATATGGCCGAGAAATGTAATTTTGATGTTAACTCCCAAACCGCTGCGCAGAAGTCAACCAAACTTCACCCAATAGTGTATTGTATCACAATCTAGTAGTTACATTTGAAAATTTTGTTCTAGGACATTTTGTTTGAGCGCAATCCTGAAACTTAGGTCAAAAAAGCCATTTAAGCCTTTTCACAGTGAGATCTATGCGATATGGCCGAGAAATGTAATTTTGATGTTAACTCCCAAACCGCTGCGCAGAAGTCAACCAAACTTCACCCATTAGTGTATTGTATCACAATCTAGTAGTTACATGTGGAAATTTGGTTATAGGACATTTGATTTGAGCGCAATCCTCAAACTTAGGTCAAAAAAGCCATTTAAGCCTTTTCACAGTGAGATCTATGCGATATGGCCGAGAAATGTAATTTTGATGTTAACTCCCAAACCGCTGCGCAGAAGTCAACCAAACTTCACCCAATAGTGTATTGTATCACATTCTAGTAGTTACATTTTAAAATTTCGTTCAAGGACATTTGGTTTGAGCGCAATTATTAAACTTAGGTCAAAAAAGCCATTTAAGCCTTTTCACAGTGAGATCTATGCGATATGGCCGAGAAATGTAATTTTGATGTTAACTCCCAAACCGCTGCGCAGAAGTAAACCAAACTTCACCCATTAGTGTATTGTATCACAATCTAGTAGTTACATGTGGAAATTTGGTTCTAGGACATTTGATTTGAGCGCAATCCTCAAACTTAGGTCAAAAAAGCCATTTAAGCCTTTTCACAGTGAGATCTATGCGATATGGCCGAGAAATGTAATTTTGATGTTAACTCCCAAACCGCTGCGCAGAAGTCAACCAAATTTCACCCAATAGTGTATTGTATCACAATCTAGTAGTTACATTTGAAAATTTTGTTCTAGGAAATTTTGTTTGAGCGCAATCATCAAACTTAATTAAAAAAGTCATTTAAGCCTTTTCACAGTGAGATCTATGCGATATGGCCGAGAAATGTAATTTTGATGTTAACTCCCAAACCGCTGCGCAGAAGTCAACCAAACTTCACCCATTAGTGTATTGTATCACAATCTAGTAGTTACATGTGGAAATTTGGTTCTAGGACATTTGATTTGAGCGCAATCCTCAAACTTAGGTCAAAAAAGCCATTTAAGCCTTTTCACAGTGAGATCTATGCGATATGGCCGAGAAATGTAATTTTGATGTTAACTCCCAAACCGCTGCGCAGAAGTCAACCAAACTTCACCCAATAGTGTATTGTATCACATTCTAGTAGTTACATTTGAAAATTTCGTTCTAGGACATTTGGTTTGAGCGCAATTATTAAACTTAGGTCAAAAAAGCCATTTAAGCCTTTTCACAGTGAGATCTATGCGATATGGCCGAGAAATGTAATTTTGATGTTAACTCCCAAACCGCTGCGCAGAAGTCAACCAAACTTCACCCATTAGTGTATTGTATCACAATCTAGTAGTTACATGTGGAAATTTGGTTCTAGGACATTTGATTTGAGCGCAATCCTCAAACTTAGGTCAAAAAAGCCATTTAAGCCTTTTCACAGTGAGATCTATGCGATATGGCCGAGAAATGTAATTTTGATGTTAACTCCCAAACCGCTGCGCAGAAGTCAACCAAACTTCACCCAATAGTGTATTGTATCACACTCTAGTAGTTACATTTGAAAATTTTGTTCTAGGACAATTTGTTTGAATGCAATCATCAAACTTAATTAAAAAAGTCATTTAAGCCTTTTCACAGTGAGATCTATGCGATATGGCCGAGAAATGTAATTTTGATGTTAACTCCCAAACCGCTGCGCAGAAGTCAACCAAACTTCACCCATTAGTGTATTGTATCAGAATCTAGTAGTTACATGTGGAAATTTGGTTATAGGACATTTGATTTGAGCGCAATCCTCAAACTTAGGTCAAAAAAGCCATTTAAGCCTTTTCACAGTGAGATCTATGCGATATGGCCGAGAAATGTAATTTTGATGTTAACTCCCAAACCGCTGCGCAGAAGTCACATAAACTTCACCCAATAGTGTATTTTATCACAATCTAGTAGTTACATTTGGAAATTTAGTTCTAGGACATTTGATTTGAGCGCAATCTTCAAACTTAATTAAAAAAAGTCATTTAAGCCTTTTCACAGTGAGATCTATGCGATATGGCCGAGAAATGTAATTTTGATGTTAACTCCCAAACCGCTGCGCAGAAGTCAACCAAACTTCACCCATTAGTGTATTGTATCACAATCTAGTAGTTACATGTGGAAATTTGGTTCTAGGACATTTGATTTGAGCGCAATCCTCAAACTTAGGTCAAAAAAGCCATTTAAGCCTTTTCACAGTGAGATCTATGCGATATGGCCGAGAAATGTAATTTTGATGTTAACTCCCAAACCGCTGCGCAGAAGTCAACCAAACTTCACCCAATAGTGTATTGTATCACATTCTAGTAGTTACATTTTAAAATTTCGTTCTAGGACATTTGGTTTGAGCGCAATTATTAAACTTAGGTCAAAAAAGCCATTTAAGCCTTTTCACAGTGAGATCTATGCGATATGGCCGAGAAATGTAATTTTGATGTTAACTCCCAAACCGCTGCGCAGAAGTCAACCAAACTTCACCCATTAGTGTATTGTATCACAATCTAGTAGTTACATGTGGAAATTTGGTTCTAGGACATTTGATTTGAGCGCAATCCTCAAACTTAGGTCAAAAAAGCCATTTAAGCCTTTTCACAGTGAGATCTATGCGATATGGCCGAGAAATGTAATTTTGATGTTAACTCCCAAACCGCTGCGCAGAAGTCAACCAAACTTCACCCATTAGTGTATTGTATCACAATCTGGTAGTTACATGTGGAAATTTGGTTATAGGACATTTGATTTGAGCGCAATCCTCAAACTTAGGTCAAAAAAGCCATTTAAGCCTTTTCACAGTGAGATCTATGCGATATGGCCGAGAAATGTAATTTTGATGTTAACTCCCAAACCGCTGCGCAGAAGTCACATAAACTTCACCCAATAGTGTATTTTATCACAATCTAGTAGTTACATTTGGAAATTTAGTTCTAGGACATTTGATTTGAGCGCAATCTTCAAACTTAATTAAAAAAAGTCATTTAAGCCTTTTCACAGTGAGATCTATGCGATATGGCCGAGAAATGTAATTTTGATGTTCACTCCCAAACCGCTGCGCAGAAGTCAACCAAACTTCACCCATTAGTGTATTGTATCACAATCTAGTAGTTACATGTGGAAATTTGGTTATAGGACATTTGATTTGAGCGCAATCCTCAAACTTAGGTCAAAAAAGCCATTTAAGCCTTTTCACAGTGAGATCTATGCGATATGGCCGAGAAATGTAATTTTGATGTTAACTCCCAAACCGCTGCGCAGAAGTCAACCAAACTTCACCCATTAGTGTATTTTATCACAATCTAGTAGTTACATGTGGAAATTTGGTTCTAGGACATTTGATTTGAGCGCAATCCTCAAACTTAGGTCAAAAAAGCCATTTAAGCCTTTTCACAGTGAGATCTATGCGATATGGCCGAGAAATGTAATTTTGATGTTAACTCCCAAACCGCTGCGCAGAAGTCAACCAAACTTCACCCAATAGTGTATTGTATCACATTCTAGTAGTTACATTTGAAAATTTCGTTCTAGGACATTTGGTTTGAGCGCAATCCTCAAACTTAGGTCAAAAAAGCCATTTAAGCCTTTTCACAGTGAGATCTATGCGATATGGCCGAGAAATGTAATTTTGATGTTAACTCCCAAACCGCTGCGCAGAAGTCAACCAAACTTCACCCAATAGTGTATTGTATCACAATCTAGTAGTTACATTTGAAAATTTTGTTCTAGGACATTTTGTTTGAACGCAATCATCAAACTTAATTAAAAAAGTCATTTAAGCCTTTTCACAGTGAGATCTATGCGATATGGCCGAGAAATGTAATTTTGATGTTAACTCCCAAACCGCTGCGCAGAAGTCAACCAAACTTCACCCAATAGTGTATTGTATCACAATCTAGTAGTTACATTTGAAAATTTTGTTCTAGGACATTTTGTTTGAGCGCAATCCTCAAACTTAGGTCAAAAAAGCCATTTAAGCCTTTTCACAGTGAGATCTATGCGATATGGCCGAGAAATGTAATTTTGATGTTAACTCCCAAACCGCTGCGCAGAAGTCAACCAAACTTCACCCATTAGTGTATTGTATCACAATCTAGTAGTTACATGTGGAAATTTGGTTATAGGACATTTGATTTGAGCGCAATCCTCAAACTTAGGTCAAAAAAGCCATTTAAGCCTTTTCACAGTGAGATCTATGCGATATGGCCGAGAAATGTAATTTTGATGTTAACTCCCAAACCGCTGCGCAGAAGTCAACCAAACTTCACCCAATAGTGTATTGTATCACAATCTAGTAGTTACATTTGAAAATTTTGTTCTAGGACATTTTGTTTGAGCGCAATCCTCAAACTTAGGTCAAAAAAGCCATTTAAGCCTTTTCACAGTGAGATCTATGCGATATGGCCGAGAAATGTAATTTTGATGTTAACTCCCAAACCGCTGCGCAGAAGTCAACCAAATTTCACCCAATAGTGTATTGTATCACAATCTAGTAGTTACATTTGAAAATTTCGTTCTAGGACATTTGGTTTGAGCGCAATTATTAAACTTAGGTCAAAAAAGCCATTTAAGCCTTTTCACAGTGAGATCTATGCGATATGGCCGAGAAATGTAATTTTGATGTTAACTCCCAAACCGCTGCGCAGAAGTAAACCAAACTTCACCCATTAGTGTATTGTATCACAATCTAGTAGTTACATGTGGAAATTTGGTTCTAGGACATTTGATTTTAGCGCAATCCTCAAACTTAGGTCAAAAAAGCCATTTAAGCCTTTTCACAGTGAGATCTATGCGATATGGCCGAGAAATGTAATTTTGATGTTAACTCCCAAACCGCTGCGCAGAAGTCAACCAAACTTCACCCAATAGTGTATTGTATCACAATCTAGTAGTTACATTTGAAAATTTTGTTCTAGGAAATTTTGTTTGAGCGCAATCATCAAACTTAATTAAAAAAGTCATTTAAGCCTTTTCACAGTGAGATCTATGCGATATGGCCGAGAAATGTAATTTTGATGTTAACTCCCAAACCGCTGCGCAGAAGTCAACCAAACTTCACCCATTAGTGTATTGTATCACAATCTAGTAGTTACATGTGGAAATTTGGTTCTAGGACATTTGATTTGAGCGCAATCCTCAAACTTAGGTCAAAAAAGCCATTTAAGCCTTTTCACAGTGAGATCTATGCGATATGGCCGAGAAATGTAATTTTGATGTTAACTCCCAAACCGCTGCGCAGAAGTCAACCAAACTTCACCCAATAGTGTATTGTATCACATTCTAGTAGTTACATTTTAAAATTTCGTTCTAGGACATTTGGTTTGAGCGCAATTATTAAACTTAGGTCAAAAAAGCCATTTAAGCCTTTTCACAGTGAGATCTATGCGATATGGCCGAGAAATGTAATTTTGATGTTAACTCCCAAACCGCTGCGCAGAAGTCAACCAAACTTCACCCATTAGTGTATTGTATCACAATCTAGTAGTTACATGTGGAAATTTGGTTCTAGGACATTTGATTTGAGCGCAATCCTCAAACTTAGGTCAAAAAAGCCATTTAAGCCTTTTCACAGTGAGATCTATGCGATATGGCCGAGAAATGTAATTTTGATGTTAACTCCCAAACCGCTGCGCAGAAGTCAACCAAACTTCACCCAATAGTGTATTGTATCACAATCTAGTAGTTACATTTGAAAATTTTGTTCTAGGACATTTTGTTTGAATGCAATCATCAAACTTAATTAAAAAAGTCATTTAAGCCTTTTCACAGTGAGATCTATGCGATATGGCCGAGAAATGTAATTTTGATGTTAACTCCCAAACCGCTGCGCAGAAGTCAACCAAACTTCACCCATTAGTGTATTGTATCACAATCTAGTAGTTACATGTGGAAATTTGGTTCTAGGACATTTGATTTGAGCGCAATCCTCAAACTTAGGTCAAAAAAGCCATTTAAGCCTTTTCACAGTGAGATCTATGCGATATGGCCGAGAAATGTAATTTTGATGTTAACTCCCAAACCGCTGCGCAGAAGTCACATAAACTTCACCCAATAGTGTATTTTATCACAATCTAGTAGTTACATTTGGAAATTTAGTTCTAGGACATTTGATTTGAGCGCAATCTTCAAACTTAATTAAAAAAAGTCATTTAAGCCTTTTCACAGTGAGATCTATGCGATATGGCCGAGAAATGTAATTTTGATGTTAACTCCCAAACCGCTGCGCAGAAGTCAACCAAACTTCACCCATTAGTGTATTGTATCACAATCTAGTAGTTACATGTGGAAATTTGGTTCTAGGACATTTGATTTGAGCGCAATCCTCAAACTTAGGTCAAAAAAGCCATTTAAGCCTTTTCACAGTGAGATCTATGCGATATGGCCGAGAAATGTAATTTTGATGTTAACTCCCAAACCGCTGCGCAGAAGTCAACCAAACTTCACCCAATAGTGTATTGTATCACAATCTAGTAGTTACATTTGAAAATTTCGTTCTAGGACATTTGGTTTGAGCGCAATCTTTAAACTTAGGTCAAAAAAGCCATTTAAGCCTTTTCACAGTGAGATCTATGCGATATGGCCGAGAAATGTAATTTTGATGTTAACTCCCAAACCGCTGCGCAGAAGTCAACCAAACTTCACCCAATAGTGTATTGTATCACAATCTAGTAGTTACATGTGGAAATTTGGTTCTAGGACATTTGATTTGAGCGCAATCCTCAAACTTAGGTCAAAAAAGCCATTTAAGCCTTTTCACAGTGAGATCTATGCGATATGGCCGAGAAATGTAATTTTGATGTTAACTCCCAAACCGCTGCGCAGAAGTCAACCAAACTTCACCCAATAGTGTATTGTATCACATTCTAGTAGTTACATTTTAAAATTTCGTTCTAGGACATTTGGTTTGAGCGCAATTATTAAACTTAGGTCAAAAAAGCCATTTAAGCCTTTTCACAGTGAGATCTATGCGATATGGCCGAGAAATGTAATTTTGATGTTAACTCCCAAACCGCTGCGCAGAAGTCAACCAAACTTCACCCAATAGTGTATTGTATCACAATCTAGTAGTTACATTTGAAAATTTTGTTCTAGGAAATTTTGTTTGAGCGCAATCATCAAACTTAATTAAAAAAGTCATTTAAACCTTTTCACAGTGAGATCTATGCGATATGGCCGAGAAATGTAATTTTGATGTTAACTCCCAAACCGCTGCGCAGAAGTCAACCAAACTTCACCCATTAGTGTATTTTATCACAATCTAGTAGTTACATGTGGAAATTTGGTTCTAGGACATTTGATTTGAGCGCAATCCTCAAACTTAGGTCAAAAAAGCCATTTAAGCCTTTTCACAGTGAGATCTATGCGATATGGCCGAGAAATGTAATTTTGATGTTCACTCCCAAACCGCTGCGCAGAAGTCAACCAAACTTCACCCATTAGTGTATTGTATCACAATCTAGTAGTTACATGTGGAAATTTGGTTATAGGACATTTGATTTGAGCGCAATCCTCAAACTTAGGTCAAAAAAGCCATTTAAGCCTTTTCACAGTGAGATCTATGCGATATGGCCGAGAAATGTAATTTTGATGTTAACTCCCAAACCGCTGCGCAGAAGTCAACCAAACTTCACCCATTAGTGTATTGTATCACAATCTAGTAGTTACATTTGAAAATTTCGTTCTAGGACATTTGGTTTGAGCGCAATCTTTAAACTTAGGTCAAAAAATGCCATTTAAGCCTTTTCACAGTGAGATCTATGCGATATGGCCGAGAAATGTAATTTTGATGTTAACTCCCAAACCGCTGCGCAGAAGTCAACCAAACTTCACCCAATAGTGTATTGTATCACAATCTAGTAGTTACATTTGAAAATTTTGTTCTAGGACATTTTGTTTGAACGCAATAATCAAACTTAATTAAAAAAGTCATTTAAGCCTTTTCACAGTGAGATCTATGCGATATGGCCGAGAAATGTAATTTTGATGTTAACTCCCAAACCGCTGCGCAGAAGTCAACCAAACTTCACCCAATAGTGTATTGTATCACAATCTAGTAGTTACATTTGAAAATTTTGTTCTAGGAAATTTTGTTTGAGCGCAATCATCAAACTTAATTAAAAAAGTCATTTAAGCCTTTTCACAGTGAGATCTATGCGATATGGCCGAGAAATGTAATTTTGATGTTAACTCCCAAACCGCTGCGCAGAAGTCAACCAAACTTCACCCATTAGTGTATTTTATCACAATCTAGTAGTTACATGTGGAAATTTGGTTCTAGGACATTTGATTTGAGCGCAATCCTCAAACTTAGGTCAAAAAAGCCATTTAAGCCTTTTCACAGTGAGATCTATGCGATATGGCCGAGAAATGTAATTTTGATGTTAACTCCCAAACCGCTGCGCAGAAGTCAACCAAACTTCACCCAATAGTGTATTGTATCACAATCTAGTAGTTACATTTAAAAATTTTGTTCTAGGACATTTTGTTTGAACGCAATCATCAAACTTAATTAAAAAAGTCATTTAAGCCTTTTCACAGTGAGATCTATGCGATATGGCCGAGAAATGTAATTTTGATGTTAACTCCCAAACCGCTGCGCAGAAGTCAACCAAACTTCACCCATTAGTGTATTGTATCACAATCTAGTAGTTACATGTGGAAATTTGGTTATAGGACATTTGATTTGAGCGCAATCCTCAAACTTAGGTCAAAAAAGCCATTTAAGCCTTTTCACAGTGAGATCTATGCGATATGGCCGAGAAATGTAATTTTGATGTTAACTCCCAAACCGCTGCGCAGAAGTCAACCAAACTTCACCCAATAGTGTATTGTATCACAATCTAGTAGTTACATTTGAAAATTTTGTTCTAGGAAATTTTGTTTGAGCGCAATCATCAAACTTAATTAAAAAAGTCATTTAAGCCTTTTCACAGTGAGATCTATGCGATATGGCCGAGAAATGTAATTTTGATGTTAACTCCCAAACCGCTGCGCAGAAGTCAACCAAACTTCACCCATTAGTGTATTGTATCACAATCTAGTAGTTACATGTGGAAATTTGGTTCTAGGACATTTGATTTGAGCGCAATCCTCAAACTTAGGTCAAAAAAGCCATTTAAGCCTTTTCACAGTGAGATCTATGCGATATGGCCGAGAAATGTAATTTTGATGTTAACTCCCAAACCGCTGCGCAGAAGTCAACCAAACTTCACCCAATAGTGTATTGTATCACATTCTAGTAGTTACATTTTAAAATTTCGTTCAAGGACATTTGGTTTGAGCGCAATTATTAAACTTGGGTCAAAAAAGCCATTTAAGCCTTTTCACAGTGAGATCTATGCGATATGGCCGAGAAATGTAATTTTGATGTTAACTCCCAAACCGCTGCGCAGAAGTAAACCAAACTTCACCCATTAGTGTATTGTATCACAATCTAGTAGTTACATGTGGAAATTTGGTTCTAGGACATTTGATTTGAGCGCAATCCTCAAACTCAGGTCAAAAAAGCCATTTAAGCCTTTTCACAGTGAGATCTATGCGATATGGCCGAGAAATGTAATTTTGATGTTAACTCCCAAACCGCTGCGCAGAAGTCAACCAAACTTCACCCAATAGTGTATTGTATCACAATCTAGTAGTTACATTTGAAAATTTTGTTCTAGGACATTTTGTTTGAACGCAATCATCAAACTTAATTAAAAAAGTCATTTAAGCCTTTTCACAGTGAGATCTATGCGATATGGCCGAGAAATGTAATTTTGATGTTAACTCCCAAACCGCTGCGCAGAAGTCAACCAAACTTCACCCAATAGTGTATTGTATCATAATCTAGTAGTTACATTTGAAAATTTTGTTCTAGGACATTTTGCTTGAGCGCAATCCTCAAACTTAGGTCAAAAAAGCCATTTAAGCCTTTTCACAATGAGATCTATGCGATATGGCCGAGAAATGTAATTTTGATGTTAACTCCCAAACCGCTGCGCAGAAGTCAACCAAACTTCACCCAATAGTGTATTGTATCACATTCTAGTAGTTACATTTGAAAATTTCGTTCTAGGACATTTGGTTTGAGCGCAATCATCAAACTTAATTAAAAAAGTCATTTAAGCCTTTTCACAGTGAGATCTATGCGATATGGCCGAGAAATGTAATTTTGATGTTAACTCCCAAACCGCTGCGCAGAAGTCAACCAAACTTCACCCATTAGTGTATTTTATCACAATCTAGTAGTTACATGTGGAAATTTGGTTCTAGGACATTTGATTTGAGCGCAATCCTCAAACTTAGGTCAAAAAAGCCATTTAAGCCTTTTCACAGTGAGATCTATGCGATATGGCCGAGAAATGTAATTTTGATGTTAACTCCCAAACCGCTGCGCAGAAGTCAACCAAACTTCACCCAATAGTGTATTGTATCACAATCTAGTAGTTACATTTAAAAATTTTGTTCTAGGACATTTTGTTTGAACGCAATCATCAAACTTAATTAAAAAAGTCATTTAAGCCTTTTCACAGTGAGATCTATGCGATATGGCCGAGAAATGTAATTTTGATGTTAACTCCCAAACCGCTGCGCAGAAGTCAACCAAACTTCACCCATTAGTGTATTGTATCACAATCTAGTAGTTACATGTGGAAATTTGGTTATAGGACATTTGATTTGAGCGCAATCCTCAAACTTAGGTCAAAAAAGCCATTTAAGCCTTTTCACAGTGAGATCTATGCGATATGGCCGAGAAATGTAATTTTGATGTTAACTCCCAAACCGCTGCGCAGAAGTCAACCAAACTTCACCCAATAGTGTATTGTATCACAATCTAGTAGTTACATTTGAAAATTTTGTTCTAGGAAATTTTGTTTGAGCGCAATCATCAAACTTAATTAAAAAAGTCATTTAAGCCTTTTCACAGTGAGATCTATGCGATATGGCCGAGAAATGTAATTTTGATGTTAACTCCCAAACCGCTGCGCAGAAGTCAACCAAACTTCACCCATTAGTGTATTGTATCACAATCTAGTAGTTACATGTGGAAATTTGGTTCTAGGACATTTGATTTGAGCGCAATCCTCAAACTTAGGTCAAAAAAGCCATTTAAGCCTTTTCACAGTGAGATCTATGCGATATGGCCGAGAAATGTAATTTTGATGTTAACTCCCAAACCGCTGCGCAGAAGTCAACCAAACCTCACCCAATAGTGTATTGTATCACATTCTAGTAGTTACATTTTAAAATTTCGTTCAAGGACATTTGGTTTGAGCGCAATTATTAAACTTGGGTCAAAAAAGCCATTTAAGCCTTTTCACAGTGAGATCTATGCGATATGGCCGAGAAATGTAATTTTGATGTTAACTCCCAAACCGCTGCGCAGAAGTAAACCAAACTTCACCCATTAGTGTATTGTATCACAATCTAGTAGTTACATGTGGAAATTTGGTTCTAGGACATTTGATTTGAGCGCAATCCTCAAACTCAGGTCAAAAAAGCCATTTAAGCCTTTTCACAGTGAGATCTATGCGATATGGCCGAGAAATGTAATTTTGATGTTAACTCCCAAACCGCTGCGCAGAAGTCAACCAAACTTCACCCAATAGTGTATTGTATCACAATCTAGTAGTTACATTTGAAAATTTTGTTCTAGGACATTTTGTTTGAACGCAATCATCAAACTTAATTAAAAAAGTCATTTAAGCCTTTTCACAGTGAGATCTATGCGATATGGCCGAGAAATGTAATTTTGATGTTAACTCCCAAACCGCTGCGCAGAAGTCAACCAAACTTCACCCAATAGTGTATTGTATCATAATCTAGTAGTTACATTTGAAAATTTTGTTCTAGGACATTTTGCTTGAGCGCAATCCTCAAACTTAGGTCAAAAAAGCCATTTAAGCCTTTTCACAATGAGATCTATGCGATATGGCCGAGAAATGTAATTTTGATGTTAACTCCCAAACCGCTGCGCAGAAGTCAACCAAACTTCACCCAATAGTGTATTGTATCACATTCTAGTAGTTACATTTGAAAATTTCGTTCTAGGACATTTGGTTTGAGCGCAATCATTAAACTTAGGTCAAAAAAGCCATTTAAGCCTTTTCACAGTGAGATCTATGCGATATGGCCGAGAAATGTAATTTTGATGTTAACTCCCAAACCGCTGCGCAGAAGTAAACCAAACTTCACCCATTAGTGTATTGTATCACAATCTAGTAGTTACATGTGGAAATTTGGTTCTAGGACATTTGATTTGAGCGCAATCCTCAAACTTAGGTCAAAAAAGCCATTTAAGCCTTTTCACAGTGAGATCTATGCGATATGGCCGAGAAATGTAATTTTGATGTTAACTCCCAAACCGCTGCGCAGAAGTCAACCAAACTTCACCCAATAGTGTATTGTATCACAATCTAGTAGTTACATTTGGAAATTTAGTTCTAGGACATTTTGTTTGAACGCAATCATCAAACTTAATTAAAAAAGTCATTTAAGCCTTTTCACAGTGAGATCTATGCGATATGGCCGAGAAATGTAATTTTGATGTTAACTCCCAAACCGCTGCGCAGAAGTCAACCAAACTTCACCCATTAGTGTATTGTATCACAATCTAGTAGTTACATGTGGAAATTTGGTTATAGGACATTTGATTTGAGCGCAATCCTCAAACTTAGGTCAAAAAAGCCATTTAAGCCTTTTCACAGTGCGATATGCGCCGAGAAATGTAATTTTGATGTTAACTCCCAAACCGCTGCGCAGAAGTCAACCAAACTTCACCCAATAGTGTATTGTATCACAATCTAGTAGTTACATTTGAAAATTTTGTTCTAGGAAATTTTGTTTGAGCGCAATCATCAAACTTAATTAAAAAAGTCATTTAAGCCTTTTCACAGTGAGATCTATGCGATATGGCCGAGAAATGTAATTTTGATGTTAACTCCCAAACCGCTGCGCAGAAGTCAACCAAACTTCACCCATTAGTGTATTTTATCACAATCTAGTAGTTACATGTGGAAATTTGGTTCTAGGACATTTGATTTGAGCGCAATCCTCAAACTTAGGTCAAAAAAGCCATTTAAGCCTTTTCACAGTGAGATCTATGCGATATGGCCGAGAAATGTAATTTTGATGTTAACTCCCAAACCGCTGCGCAGAAGTCAACCAAACTTCACCCAATAGTGTATTGTATCACAATCTAGTAGTTACATTTAAAAATTTTGTTCTAGGACATTTTGTTTGAACGCAATCATCAAACTTAATTAAAAAAGTCATTTAAGCCTTTTCACAGTGAGATCTATGCGATATGGCCGAGAAATGTAATTTTGATGTTAACTCCCAAACCGCTGCGCAGAAGTCAACCAAACTTCACCCATTAGTGTATTGTATCACAATCTAGTAGTTACATGTGGAAATTTGGTTATAGGACATTTGATTTGAGCGCAATCCTCAAACTTAGGTCAAAAAAGCCATTTAAGCCTTTTCACAGTGAGATCTATGCGATATGGCCGAGAAATGTAATTTTGATGTTAACTCCCAAACCGCTGCGCAGAAGTCAACCAAACTTCACCCAATAGTGTATTGTATCACAATCTAGTAGTTACATTTGAAAATTTTGTTCTAGGAAATTTTGTTTGAGCGCAATCATCAAACTTATATAAAAAAGTCATTTAAGACTTTTCACAGTGAGATCTATGCGATATGGCCGAGAAATGTAATTTTGATGTTAACTCCCAAACCGCTGCGCAGAAGTCAACCAAACTTCACCCATTAGTGTATTGTATCACAATCTAGTAGTTACATGTGGAAATTTGGTTCTAGGACATTTGATTTGAGCGCAATCCTCAAACTTAGGTCAAAAAAGCCATTTAAGCCTTTTCACAGTGAGATCTATGCGATATGGCCGAGAAATGTAATTTTGATGTTAACTCCCAAACCGCTGCGCAGAAGTCAACCAAACTTCACCCAATAGTGTATTGTATCACATTCTAGTAGTTACATTTTAAAATTTTGTTCAAGGACATTTGGTTTGAGCGCAATTATTAAACTTGGGTCAAAAAAGCCATTTAAGCCTTTTCACAGTGAGATCTATGCGATATGGCCGAGAAATGTAATTTTGATGTTAACTCCCAAACCGCTGCGCAGAAGTAAACCAAACTTCACCCATTAGTGTATTGTATCACAATCTAGTAGTTACATGTGGAAATTTGGTTCTAGGACATTTGATTTGAGCGCAATCCTCAAACTTAGGTCAAAAAAGCCATTTAAGCCTTTTCACAGTGAGATCTATGCGATATGGCCGAGAAATGTAATTTTGATGTTAACTCCCAAACCGCTGCGCAGAAGTCAACCAAACTTCACCCAATAGTGTATTGTATCACATTCTAGTAGTTACATTTGAAAATTTCGTTCTAGGACATTTGGTTTGAGCGCAATCCTCAAACTTAGGTCAAAAAAGCCATTTAAGCCTTTTCACAGTGAGATCTATGCGATATGGCCGAGAAATGTAATTTTGATGTTAACTCCCAAACCGCTGCGCAGAAGTCAACCAAACTTCACCCAATAGTGTATTGTATCACAATCTAGTAGTTACATTTGAAAATTTTGTTCTAGGACATTTTGTTTGAACGCAATCATCAAACTTAATTAAAAAAGTCATTTAAGCCTTTTCACAGTGAGATCTATGCGATATGGCCGAGAAATGTAATTTTGATGTTAACTCCCAAACCGCTGCGCAGAAGTCAACCAAACTTCACCCAATAGTGTATTGTATCACAATCTAGTAGTTACATTTGAAAATTTTGTTCTAGGACATTTTGTTTGAGCGCAATCCTCAAACTTAGGTCAAAAAAGCCATTTAAGCCTTTTCACAGTGAGATCTATGCGATATGGCCGAGAAATGTAATTTTGATGTTAACTCCCAAACCGCTGCGCAGAAGTCAACCAAACTTCACCCATTAGTGTATTGTATCACAATCTAGTAGTTACATGTGGAAATTTGGTTATAGGACATTTGATTTGAGCGCAATCCTCAAACTTAGGTCAAAAAAGCCATTTAAGCCTTTTCACAGTGAGATCTATGCGATATGGCCGAGAAATGTAATTTTGATGTTAACTCCCAAACCGCTGCGCAGAAGTCAACCAAACTTCACCCAATAGTGTATTGTATCACAATCTAGTAGTTACATTTGAAAATTTTGTTCTAGGACATTTTGTTTGAGCGCAATCCTCATACTTAGGTCAAAAAAGCCATTTAAGCCTTTTCACAGTGAGATCTATGCGATATGGCCGAGAAATGTAATTTTGATGTTAACTCCCAAACCGCTGCGCAGAAGTCAACCAAATTTCACCCAATAGTGTATTGTATCACAATCTAGTAGTTACATTTGAAAATTTCGTTCTAGGACATTTGGTTTGAGCGCAATTATTAAACTTAGGTCAAAAAAGCCATTTAAGCCTTTTCACAGTGAGATCTATGCGATATGGCCGAGAAATGTAATTTTGATGTTAACTCCCAAACCGCTGCGCAGAAGTAAACCAAACTTCACCCATTAGTGTATTGTATCACAATCTAGTAGTTACATGTGGAAATTTGGTTCTAGGACATTTGATTTTAGCGCAATCCTCAAACTTAGGTCAAAAAAGCCATTTAAGCCTTTTCACAGTGAGATCTATGCGATATGGCCGAGAAATGTAATTTTGATGTTAACTCCCAAACCGCTGCGCAGAAGTCAACCAAACTTCACCCAATAGTGTATTGTATCACAATCTAGTAGTTACATTTGAAAATTTTGTTCTAGGAAATTTTGTTTGAGCGCAATCATCAAACTTAATTAAAAAAGTCATTTAAGCCTTTTCACAGTGAGATCTATGCGATATGGCCGAGAAATGTAATTTTGATGTTAACTCCCAAACCGCTGCGCAGAAGTCAACCAAACTTCACCCATTAGTGTATTGTATCACAATCTAGTAGTTACATGTGGAAATTTGGTTCTAGGACATTTGATTTGAGCGCAATCCTCAAACTTAGGTCAAAAAAGCCATTTAAGCCTTTTCACAGTGAGATCTATGCGATATGGCCGAGAAATGTAATTTTGATGTTAACTCCCAAACCGCTGCGCAGAAGTCAACCAAACTTCACCCAATAGTGTATTGTATCACATTCTAGTAGTTACATTTTAAAATTTCGTTCTAGGACATTTGGTTTGAGCGCAATTATTAAACTTAGGTCAAAAAAGCCATTTAAGCCTTTTCACAGTGAGATCTATGCGATATGGCCGAGAAATGTAATTTTGATGTTAACTCCCAAACCGCTGCGCAGAAGTCAACCAAACTTCACCCATTAGTGTATTGTATCACAATCTAGTAGTTACATGTGGAAATTTGGTTCTAGGACATTTGATTTGAGCGCAATCCTCAAACTTAGGTCAAAAAAGCCATTTAAGCCTTTTCACAGTGAGATCTATGCGATATGGCCGAGAAATGTAATTTTGATGTTAACTCCCAAACCGCTGCGCAGAAGTCAACCAAACTTCACCCAATAGTGTATTGTATCACAATCTAGTAGTTACATTTGAAAATTTTGTTCTAGGACATTTTGTTTGAATGCAATCATCAAACTTAATTAAAAAAGTCATTTAAGCCTTTTCACAGTGAGATCTATGCGATATGGCCGAGAAATGTAATTTTGATGTTAACTCCCAAACCGCTGCGCAGAAGTCAACCAAACTTCACCCATTAGTGTATTGTATCACAATCTAGTAGTTACATGTGGAAATTTGGTTCTAGGACATTTGATTTGAGCGCAATCCTCAAACTTAGGTCAAAAAAGCCATTTAAGCCTTTTCACAGTGAGATCTATGCGATATGGCCGAGAAATGTAATTTTGATGTTAACTCCCAAACCGCTGCGCAGAAGTCACATAAACTTCACCCAATAGTGTATTTTATCACAATCTAGTAGTTACATTTGGAAATTTAGTTCTAGGACATTTGATTTGAGCGCAATCTTCAAACTTAATTAAAAAAAGTCATTTAAGCCTTTTCACAGTGAGATCTATGCGATATGGCCGAGAAATGTAATTTTGATGTTAACTCCCAAACCGCTGCGCAGAAGTCAACCAAACTTCACCCATTAGTGTATTGTATCACAATCTAGTAGTTACATGTGGAAATTTGGTTCTAGGACATTTGATTTGAGCGCAATCCTCAAACTTAGGTCAAAAAAGCCATTTAAGCCTTTTCACAGTGAGATCTATGCGATATGGCCGAGAAATGTAATTTTGATGTTAACTCCCAAACCGCTGCGCAGAAGTCAACCAAACTTCACCCAATAGTGTATTGTATCACAATCTAGTAGTTACATTTGAAAATTTCGTTCTAGGACATTTGGTTTGAGCGCAATCTTTAAACTTAGGTCAAAAAAGCCATTTAAGCCTTTTCACAGTGAGATCTATGCGA
The DNA here is from genome assembly GCF_030265065.1 of Corythoichthys intestinalis. NCBI lineage: Eukaryota > Metazoa > Chordata > Actinopteri > Syngnathiformes > Syngnathidae > Corythoichthys > Corythoichthys intestinalis. The sequence goes on along the minus strand of NC_080399.1, from coordinate 62,268,514 downwards.
TATGGCCGAGAAATGTAATTTTGATGTTAACTCCCAAACCGCTGCGCAGAAGTCAACCAAACTTCACCCAATAGTGTATTGTATCACAATCTAGTAGTTACATGTGGAAATTTGGTTCTAGGACATTTGATTTGAGCGCAATCCTCAAACTTAGGTCAAAAAAGCCATTTAAGCCTTTTCACAGTGAGATCTATGCGATATGGCCGAGAAATGTAATTTTGATGTTAACTCCCAAACCGCTGCGCAGAAGTCAACCAAACTTCACCCAATAGTGTATTGTATCACATTCTAGTAGTTACATTTTAAAATTTCGTTCTAGGACATTTGGTTTGAGCGCAATTATTAAACTTAGGTCAAAAAAGCCATTTAAGCCTTTTCACAGTGAGATCTATGCGATATGGCCGAGAAATGTAATTTTGATGTTAACTCCCAAACCGCTGCGCAGAAGTCAACCAAACTTCACCCAATAGTGTATTGTATCACAATCTAGTAGTTACATTAGAAAATTTTGTTCTAGGAAATTTTGTTTGAGCGCAATCATCAAACTTAATTAAAAAAGTCATTTAAACCTTTTCACAGTGAGATCTATGCGATATGGCCGAGAAATGTAATTTTGATGTTAACTCCCAAACCGCTGCGCAGAAGTCAACCAAACTTCACCCATTAGTGTATTTTATCACAATCTAGTAGTTACATGTGGAAATTTGGTTCTAGGACATTTGATTTGAGCGCAATCCTCAAACTTAGGTCAAAAAAGCCATTTAAGCCTTTTCACAGTGAGATCTATGCGATATGGCCGAGAAATGTAATTTTGATGTTCACTCCCAAACCGCTGCGCAGAAGTCAACCAAACTTCACCCATTAGTGTATTGTATCACAATCTAGTAGTTACATGTGGAAATTTGGTTATAGGACATTTGATTTGAGCGCAATCCTCAAACTTAGGTCAAAAAAGCCATTTAAGCCTTTTCACAGTGAGATCTATGCGATATGGCCGAGAAATGTAATTTTGATGTTAACTCCCAAACCGCTGCGCAGAAGTCAACCAAACTTCACCCATTAGTGTATTGTATCACAATCTAGTAGTTACATTTGAAAATTTCGTTCTAGGACATTTGGTTTGAGCGCAATCTTTAAACTTAGGTCAAAAAATGCCATTTAAGCCTTTTCACAGTGAGATCTATGCGATATGGCCGAGAAATGTAATTTTGATGTTAACTCCCAAACCGCTGCGCAGAAGTCAACCAAACTTCACCCAATAGTGTATTGTATCACAATCTAGTAGTTACATTTGAAAATTTTGTTCTAGGACATTTTGTTTGAACGCAATAATCAAACTTAATTAAAAAAGTCATTTAAGCCTTTTCACAGTGAGATCTATGCGATATGGCCGAGAAATGTAATTTTGATGTTAACTCCCAAACCGCTGCGCAGAAGTCAACCAAACTTCACCCAATAGTGTATTGTATCACAATCTAGTAGTTACATTTGAAAATTTTGTTCTAGGAAATTTTGTTTGAGCGCAATCATCAAACTTAATTAAAAAAGTCATTTAAGCCTTTTCACAGTGAGATCTATGCGATATGGCCGAGAAATGTAATTTTGATGTTAACTCCCAAACCGCTGCGCAGAAGTCAACCAAACTTCACCCATTAGTGTATTTTATCACAATCTAGTAGTTACATGTGGAAATTTGGTTCTAGGACATTTGATTTGAGCGCAATCCTCAAACTTAGGTCAAAAAAGCCATTTAAGCCTTTTCACAGTGAGATCTATGCGATATGGCCGAGAAATGTAATTTTGATGTTAACTCCCAAACCGCTGCGCAGAAGTCAACCAAACTTCACCCAATAGTGTATTGTATCACAATCTAGTAGTTACATTTAAAAATTTTGTTCTAGGACATTTTGTTTGAACGCAATCATCAAACTTAATTAAAAAAGTCATTTAAGCCTTTTCACAGTGAGATCTATGCGATATGGCCGAGAAATGTAATTTTGATGTTAACTCCCAAACCGCTGCACAGAAGTCAACCAAACTTCACCCATTAGTGTATTGTATCACAATCTAGTAGTTACATGTGGAAATTTGGTTATAGGACATTTGATTTGAGCGCAATCCTCAAACTTAGGTCAAAAAAGCCATTTAAGCCTTTTCACAGTGAGATCTATGCGATATGGCCGAGAAATGTAATTTTGATGTTAACTCCCAAACCGCTGCGCAGAAGTCAACCAAACTTCACCCATTAGTGTATTGTATCACAATCTAGTAGTTACATGTGGAAATTTGGTTATAGGACATTTGATTTGAGCGCAATCCTCAAACTTAGGTCAAAAAAGCCATTTAAGCCTTTTCACAGTGAGATCTATGCGATATGGCCGAGAAATGTAATTTTGATGTTAACTCCCAAACCGCTGCGCAGAAGTCAACCAAACTTCACCCAATAGTGTATTGTATCACAATCTAGTAGTTACATTTGAAAATTTTGTTCTAGGAAATTTTGTTTGAGCGCAATCATCAAACTTAATTAAAAAAGTCATTTAAGCCTTTTCACAGTGAGATCTATGCGATATGGCCGAGAAATGTAATTTTGATGTTAACTCCCAAACCGCTGCGCAGAAGTCAACCAAACTTCACCCATTAGTGTATTGTATCACAATCTAGTAGTTACATGTGGAAATTTGGTTCTAGGACATTTGATTTGAGCGCAATCCTCAAACTTAGGTCAAAAAAGCCATTTAAGCCTTTTCACAGTGAGATCTATGCGATATGGCCGAGAAATGTAATTTTGATGTTAACTCCCAAACCGCTGCGCAGAAGTCAACCAAACTTCACCCAATAGTGTATTGTATCACATTCTAGTAGTTACATTTTAAAATTTCGTTCAAGGACATTTGGTTTGAGCGCAATTATTAAACTTGGGTCAAAAAAGCCATTTAAGCCTTTTCACAGTGAGATCTATGCGATATGGCCGAGAAATGTAATTTTGATGTTAACTCCCAAACCGCTGCGCAGAAGTAAACCAAACTTCACCCATTAGTGTATTGTATCACAATCTAGTAGTTACATGTGGAAATTTGGTTCTAGGACATTTGATTTGAGCGCAATCCTCAAACTCAGGTCAAAAAAGCCATTTAAGCCTTTTCACAGTGAGATCTATGCGATATGGCCGAGAAATGTAATTTTGATGTTAACTCCCAAACCGCTGCGCAGAAGTCAACCAAACTTCACCCAATAGTGTATTGTATCACAATCTAGTAGTTACATTTGAAAATTTTGTTCTAGGACATTTTGTTTGAACGCAATCATCAAACTTAATTAAAAAAGTCATTTAAGCCTTTTCACAGTGAGATCTATGCGATATGGCCAAGAAATGTAATTTTGATGTTAACTCCCAAACCGCTGCGCAGAAGTCAACCAAACTTCACCCATTAGTGTATTGTATCACAATCTAGTAGTTACATGTGTAAATTTGGTTATAGGACATTTGATTTGAGCGCAATCCTCAAAATTAGGTCAAAAAAGCCATTTAAGCCTTTTCACAGTGAGATCTATGCGATATGGCCGAGAAATGTAATTTTGATGTTAACTCCCAAACCGCTGCGCAGAAGTCAACCAAACTTCACCCAATAGTGTATTTTATCACAATCTAGTAGTTACATTTGGAAATTTAGTTCTAGGACATTTGATTTGAGCGCAATCTTCAAACTTAATTAAAAAAAGTCATTTAAGCCTTTTCACAGTGAGATCTATGCGATATGGCCGAGAAATGTAATTTTGATGTTCACTCCCAAACCGCTGCGCAGAAGTCAACCAAACTTCAACCATTAGTGCAGTGCTTCTCAATTATTTTCTGTTACGCCCCCCCAAGCAAGACGTAAATGTTTCGCGCCCCCCCAAACTCTCCGCCGCCACTGTAAATAGTATACTTCGTCTATAAAATTACTATTATAAATACGCATCTGCCTAACATTGTGTCCTTTTTTTCTAATAAAGAAAAAAAGTAACAGATCAACTTATAATAAAGTATAACTTTATTAACATTGTTTTGTTTGTAACAGAGAAGACTTGACGTGCATCAATTTGCTTGAATTAAAAAAAAAAAAGTCACATTCAAACTGTAAAAATACACTCAAGGTATTTTTGACCATTTGATACAGAAAAATAAAATGTAATAAAATCCGTAAATAATAACAAATTCAAATTGATTAGAAACATTTACTCATGAGGACAATATGCCAAAAAAATTGACCGAAAAAACAAAAATGAATAAAGGAAAAAAAGAGTGTCCTTGGACAGAAGGACAGTTTTTATTTTTGCTGCTCACACTCAGTATTACCTCCTTTGCAATGGTGTGGAGTCATTATGCAATGAGCATGCTAACAACGCTCACTGGTTTACTGATATAACACTGACAAAGCAGGACTATTGTTGGCAATATTCGGCACGTTTTCGCTGAAAAACAATCAAGCGGTTTATCTATGAGATTGGGGTCGAATGTCTTTAAGTGGCGTCTTAAATGATTTGGCTTCTGGCAGTCCGCTATAATTATTTTCAGACACAGTAAACAGTAGTCTTTCCTCATCACCCCACTGTATTAAAAGTCAAAGCTAAAAGGCAAACGGCCCGAAAAAAGCGCATTCTCGGCGGCCGAGGTAGAACCGTAGGTGAGGGCGGTCGTCGTGACGATCCCAAGCCGAAAATGGCACTTCTCGGGCGGCGACGTGAGAACCGGACAAGACAGTGGGTCGCTGTATGAGTGAGTCCGGTCGGAAAACGGCTTTCGAAAACGGCGGCGGCGTACTGCTCTTCATGTCTGTTTTCTGTGTGCTGACTGCTGAGTGCTCTTCCTTAGTTCAAAAATACTGCACGCACTCTGAAAATGAAAGCGCCACTGCCACCCACTGAGTGGATGTGCAAGTACACTTTATTCCAGTCCGGCAAAAAAAAAGAAAAAAGAAAAAAGCATGTTCCCCGAGGACACATGCGCCCCCCCTGGCATCGCTCTGCGCCCCCCCAGGGGGGCGCGCCCCACTATTTGAGAAGTACTGCATTAGTGTATTGTATCACAATCTAGTAGTTACATGTGGAAATTTGGTTCTAGGACATTTGATTTGAGCGCAATCCTCAAACTTAGGTCAAAAAAGCCATTTAAGCCTTTTCACAGTGAGATCTATGCGATATGGCCGAGAAATGTAATTTTGATGTTAACTCCCAAACCGCTGCGCAGAAGTCAACTAAACTTCACCCAATAGTGTATTGTATCACAATCTAGTAGTTACATTTGAAAATTTTGTTCTAGGACATTTTGTTTGAGCGCAATCATTAAACTTAATTAAAAAAGTCATTTAAGCCTTTTCACAGTGAGATCTATGCGATATGGCCGAGAAATGTAATTTTGATGTTAACTCCCAAACCGCTGCGCAGAAGTCAACCAAACTTCACCCATTAGTGTATTGTATCATAATCTAGTAATTACATGTGGAAATTTGGTTCTAGGACATTTGATTTGAGCGCAATCCTCAAATTTAGGTCAAAAAAGCCATTTAAGCCTTTTCACAGTGAGATCTATGCGATATGGCCGAGAAATGTAATTTTGATGTTAACTCCCAAACCGCTGCGCAGAAGTCAACCAAACTTCACCCAATAGTGTATTGTATCACAATCTAGTAGTTATATTTGAAAATTTTGTTCTAGGACATTTTGTTTGAACGCAATCATCAAACTTAATTAAAAAAGTCATTTAAGCCTTTTCACAGTGAGATCTATGCGATATGGCCGAGAAATGTAATTTTGATGTTAACTCCCAAACCGCTGCGCAGAAGTCAACCAAACTTCACCCAATAGTGTATTGTATCACAATCTAGTAGTTACATTTGAAAATTTTGTTTTAGGAAATTTTGTTTGAGCGCAATCATCAAACTTAATTAAAAAAGTCATTTAAGCCTTTTCACAGTGAGATCTATGCGATATGGCCGAGAAATGTAATTTTGATGTTCACTCCCAAACCGCTGCGCAGAAGTCAACCAAACTTCACCCATTAGTGTATTGTATCACAATCTAGTAGTTACATGTGGAAATTTGGTTATAGGACATTTGATTTGAGCGCAATCCTCAAACTTAGGTCAAAAAAGCCATTTAAGCCTTTTCACAGTGAGATCTATGCGATATGGCCGAGAAATGTAATTTTGATGTTAACTCCCAAACCGCTGCGCAGAAGTCAACCAAACTTCACCCATTAGTGTATTGTATCACAATCTAGTAGTTACATTTGAAAATTTCGTTCTAGGACATTTGGTTTGAGCGCAATCTTTAAACTTAGGTCAAAAAAGCCATTTAAGCCTTTTCACAGTGAGATCTATGCGATATGGCCGAGAAATGTAATTTTGATGTTCACTCCCAAACCGCTGCGCAGAAGTCAACCAAACTTCAACCATTAGTGTATTGTATCACAATCTAGTAGTTACATGTGGAAATTTGGTTCTAGGACATTTGATTTGAGCGCAATCCTCAAACTTAGGTCAAAAAAGCCATTTAAGCCTTTTCACAGTGAGATCTATGCGATATGGCCGAGAAATGTAATTTTGATGTTAACTCCCAAACCGCTGCGCAGAAGTCAACTAAACTTCACCCAATAGTGTATTGTATCACAATCTAGTAGTTACATTTGAAAATTTTGTTCTAGGACATTTTGTTTGAGCGCAATCATTAAACTTAATTAAAAAAGTCATTTAAGCCTTTTCACAGTGAGATCTATGCGATATGGCCGAGAAATGTAATTTTGATGTTAACTCCCAAACCGCTGCGCAGAAGTCAACCAAACTTCACCCATTAGTGTATTGTATCATAATCTAGTAATTACATGTGGAAATTTGGTTCTAGGACATTTGATTTGAGCGCAATCCTCAAATTTAGGTCAAAAAAGCCATTTAAGCCTTTTCACAGTGAGATCTATGCGATATGGCCGAGAAATGTAATTTTGATGTTAACTCCCAAACCGCTGCGCAGAAGTCAACCAAACTTCACCCAATAGTGTATTGTATCACAATCTAGTAGTTATATTTGAAAATTTTGTTCTAGGACATTTTGTTTGAACGCAATCATCAAACTTAATTAAAAAAGTCATTTAAGCCTTTTCACAGTGAGATCTATGCGATATGGCCGAGAAATGTAATTTTGATGTTAACTCCCAAACCGCTGCGCAGAAGTCAACCAAACTTCACCCAATAGTGTATTGTATCACAATCTAGTAGTTACATTTGAAAATTTTGTTTTAGGAAATTTTGTTTGAGCGCAATCATCAAACTTAATTAAAAAAGTCATTTAAGCCTTTTCACAGTGAGATCTATGCGATATGGCCGAGAAATGTAATTTTGATGTTCACTCCCAAACCGCTGCGCAGAAGTCAACCAAACTTCACCCATTAGTGTATTGTATCACAATCTAGTAGTTACATGTGGAAATTTGGTTATAGGACATTTGATTTGAGCGCAATCCTCAAACTTAGGTCAAAAAAGCCATTTAAGCCTTTTCACAGTGAGATCTATGCGATATGGCCGAGAAATGTAATTTTGATGTTAACTCCCAAACCGCTGCGCAGAAGTCAACCAAACTTCACCCATTAGTGTATTGTATCACAATCTAGTAGTTACATTTGAAAATTTCGTTCTAGGACATTTGGTTTGAGCGCAATCTTTAAACTTAGGTCAAAAAAGCCATTTAAGCCTTTTCACAGTGAGATCTATGCGATATGGCCGAGAAATGTAATTTTGATGTTAACTCCCAAACCGCTGCGCAGAAGTCAACCAAACTTCACCCAATAGTGTATTGTATCACAATCTAGTAGTTACATTTGAAAATTTTGTTCTAGGACATTTTGTTTGAACGCAATCATCAAACTTAATTAAAAAAGTCATTTAAGCCTTTTCACAGTGAGATCTATGCGATATGGCCGAGAAATGTAATTTTGATGTTAACTCCCAAACCGCTGCGCAGAAGTCAACCAAACTTCACCCAATAGTGTATTGTATCACAATCTAGTAGTTACATTTGAAAATTTTGTTCTAGGAAATTTTGTTTGAGCGCAATCATCAAACTTAATTAAAAAAGTCATTTAAGCCTTTTCACAGTGAGATCTATGCGATATGGCCGAGAAATGTAATTTTGATGTTAACTCCCAAACCGCTGCGCAGAAGTCAACCAAACTTCACCCATTAGTGTATTGTATCACAATCTAGTAGTTACATGTGGAAATTTGGTTCTAGGACATTTGATTTGAGCGCAATCCTCAAACTTAGGTCAAAAAAGCCATTTAAGCCTTTTCACAGTGAGATCTATGCGATATGGCCGAGAAATGTAATTTTGATGTTAACTCCCAAACCGCTGCGCAGAAGTCAACCAAACTTCACCCAATAGTGTATTGTATCACATTCTAGTAGTTACATTTTAAAATTTCGTTCTAGGACATTTGGTTTGAGCGCAATTATTAAACTTAGGTCAAAAAAGCCATTTAAGCCTTTTCACAGTGAGATCTATGCGATATGGCCGAGAAATGTAATTTTGATGTTAACTCCCAAACCGCTGCGCAGAAGTAAACCAAACTTCACCCAATAGTGTATTGTATCACAATCTAGTAGTTACATGTGGAAATTTGGTTCTAGGACATTTGATTTGAGCGCAATCATCAAACTTAATTAAAAAAGTCATTTAAGCCTTTTCACAGTGAGATCTATGCGATATGGCCGAGAAATGTAATTTTGATGTTAACTCCCAAACCGCTGCGCAGAAGTCAACCAAACTTCACCCATTAGTGTATTGTATCACAATCTAGTAGTTACATGTGGAAATTTGGTTATAGGACATTTGATTTGAGCGCAATCCTCAAACTTAGGTCAAAAAAGCCATTTAAGCCTTTTCACAGTGAGATCTATGCGATATGGCCGAGAAATGTAATTTTGATGTTAACTCCCAAACCGCTGCGCAGAAGTCAACCAAACTTCACCCATTAGTGTATTGTATCACAATCTAGTAGTTACATGTGGAAATTTGGTTCTAGGACATTTGATTTGAGCGCAATCCTCAAACTTAGGTCAAAAAAGCCATTTAAGCCTTTTCACAGTGAGATCTATGCGATATGGCCGAGAAATGTAATTTTGATGTTAACTCCCAAACCGCTGCGCAGAAGTCAACCAAACTTCACCCAATAGTGTATTGTATCACATTCTAGTAGTTACATTTTAAAATTTCGTTCAAGGACATTTGGTTTGAGCGCAATTATTAAACTTAGGTCAAAAAAGCCATTTAAGCCTTTTCACAGTGAGATCTATGCGATATGGCCGAGAAATGTAATTTTGATGTTAACTCCCAAACCGCTGCGCAGAAGTAAACCAAACTTCACCCATTAGTGTATTGTATCACAATCTAGTAGTTACATGTGGAAATTTGGTTCTAGGACATTTGATTTGAGCGCAATCCTCAAACTTAGGTCAAAAAAGCCATTTAAGCCTTTTCACAGTGAGATCTATGCGATATGGCCGAGAAATGTAATTTTGATGTTAACTCCCAAACCGCTGCGCAGAAGTCAACCAAACTTCACCCAATAGTGTATTGTATCACAATCTAGTAGTTACATTTGAAAATTTTGTTCTAGGACATTTTGTTTGAACGCAATCATCAAACTTAATTAAAAAAGTCATTTAAGCCTTTTCACAGTGAGATCTATGCGATATGGCCGAGAAATGTAATTTTGATGTTAACTCCCAAACCGCTGCGCAGAAGTCAACCAAACTTCACCCAATAGTGTATTGTATCACAATCTAGTAGTTACATTTGAAAATTTTGTTCTAGGACATTTTGTTTGAGCGCAATCCTCAAACTTAGGTCAAAAAAGCCATTTAAGCCTTTTCACAATGAGATCTATGCGATATGGCCGAGAAATGTAATTTTGATGTTAACTCCCAAACCGCTGCGCAGAAGTCAACCAAACTTCACCCAATAGTGTATTGTATCACAATCTAGTAGTTACATTTGAAAATTTTGTTTTAGGAAATTTTGTTTGAGCGCAATCATCAAACTTAATTAAAAAAGTCATTTAAGCCTTTTCACAGTGAGATCTATGCGATATGGCCGAGAAATGTAATTTTGATGTTAACTCCCAAACCGCTGCGCAGAAGTCAACCAAACTTCACCCAATAGTGTATTGTATCACAATCTAGTAGTTACATTTGAAAATTTTGTTTTAGGAAATTTTGTTTGAGCGCAATCATCAAACTTAATTAAAAAAGTCATTTAAGCCTTTTCACAGTGAGATCTATGCGATATGGCCGAGAAATGTAATTTTGATGTTCACTCCCAAACCGCTGCGCAGAAGTCAACCAAACTTCACCCATTAGTGTATTGTATCACAATCTAGTAGTTACATGTGGAAATTTGGTTATAGGACATTTGATTTGAGCGCAATCCTCAAACTTAGGTCAAAAAAGCCATTTAAGCCTTTTCACAGTGAGATCTATGCGATATGGCCGAGAAATGTAATTTTGATGTTAACTCCCAAACCGCTGCGCAGAAGTCAACCAAACTTCACCCATTAGTGTATTGTATCACAATCTAGTAGTTACATTTGAAAATTTCGTTCTAGGACATTTGGTTTGAGCGCAATCTTTAAACTTAGGTCAAAAAAGCCATTTAAGCCTTTTCACAGTGAGATCTATGCGATATGGCCGAGAAATGTAATTTTGATGTTCACTCCCAAACCGCTGCGCAGAAGTCAACCAAACTTCAACCATTAGTGTATTGTATCACAATCTAGTAGTTACATGTGGAAATTTGGTTCTAGGACATTTGATTTGAGCGCAATCCTCAAACTTAGGTCAAAAAAGCCATTTAAGCCTTTTCACAGTGAGATCTATGCGATATGGCCGAGAAATGTAATTTTGATGTTAACTCCCAAACCGCTGCGCAGAAGTCAACTAAACTTCACCCAATAGTGTATTGTATCACAATCTAGTAGTTACATTTGAAAATTTTGTTCTAGGACATTTTGTTTGAGCGCAATCATTAAACTTAATTAAAAAAGTCATTTAAGCCTTTTCACAGTGAGATCTATGCGATATGGCCGAGAAATGTAATTTTGATGTTAACTCCCAAACCGCTGCGCAGAAGTCAACCAAACTTCACCCATTAGTGTATTGTATCATAATCTAGTAATTACATGTGGAAATTTGGTTCTAGGACATTTGATTTGAGCGCAATCCTCAAATTTAGGTCAAAAAAGCCATTTAAGCCTTTTCACAGTGAGATCTATGCGATATGGCCGAGAAATGTAATTTTGATGTTAACTCCCAAACCGCTGCGCAGAAGTCAACCAAACTTCACCCAATAGTGTATTGTATCACAATCTAGTAGTTATATTTGAAAATTTTGTTCTAGGACATTTTGTTTGAACGCAATCATCAAACTTAATTAAAAAAGTCATTTAAGCCTTTTCACAGTGAGATCTATGCGATATGGCCGAGAAATGTAATTTTGATGTTAACTCCCAAACCGCTGCGCAGAAGTCAACCAAACTTCACCCAATAGTGTATTGTATCACAATCTAGTAGTTACATTTGAAAATTTTGTTTTAGGAAATTTTGTTTGAGCGCAATCATCAAACTTAATTAAAAAAGTCATTTAAGCCTTTTCACAGTGAGATCTATGCGATATGGCCGAGAAATGTAATTTTGATGTTCACTCCCAAACCGCTGCGCAGAAGTCAACCAAACTTCACCCATTAGTGTATTGTATCACAATCTAGTAGTTACATGTGGAAATTTGGTTATAGGACATTTGATTTGAGCGCAATCCTCAAACTTAGGTCAAAAAAGCCATTTAAGCCTTTTCACAGTGAGATCTATGCGATATGGCCGAGAAATGTAATTTTGATGTTAACTCCCAAACCGCTGCGCAGAAGTCAACCAAACTTCACCCATTAGTGTATTGTATCACAATCTAGTAGTTACATTTGAAAATTTCGTTCTAGGACATTTGGTTTGAGCGCAATCTCTAAACTTAGGTCAAAAAAGCCATTTAAGCCTTTTCACAGTGAGATCTATGCGATATGGCCGAGAAATGTAATTTTGATGTTAACTCCCAAACCGCTGCGCAGAAGTCAACCAAACTTCACCCAATAGTGTATTGTATCACAATCTAGTAGTTACATTTGAAAATTTTGTTCTAGGACATTTTGTTTGAACGCAATCATCAAACTTAATTAAAAAAGTCATTTAAGCCTTTTCACAGTGAGATCTATGCGATATGGCCGAGAAATGTAATTTTGATGTTAACTCCCAAACCGCTGCGCAGAAGTCAACCAAACTTCACCCAATAGTGTATTGTATCACAATCTAGTAGTTACATTTGAAAATTTTGTTCTAGGAAATTTTGTTTGAGCGCAATCATCAAACTTAATTAAAAAAGTCATTTAAGCCTTTTCACAGTGAGATCTATGCGATATGGCCGAGAAATGTAATTTTGATGTTAACTCCCAAACCGCTGCGCAGAAGTCAACCAAACTTCACCCATTAGTGTATTGTATCACAATCTAGTAGTTACATGTGGAAATTTGGTTCTAGGACATTTGATTTGAGCGCAATCCTCAAACTTAGGTAAAAAAAGCCATTTAAGCCTTTTCACAGTGAGATCTATGCGATATGGCCGAGAAATGTAATTTTGATGTTAACTCCCAAACCGCTGCGCAGAAGTCAACCAAACTTCACCCAATAGTGTATTGTATCACATTCTAGTAGTTACATTTTAAAATTTCGTTCTAGGACATTTGGTTTGAGCGCAATTATTAAACTTAGGTCAAAAAAGCCATTTAAGCCTTTTCACAGTGAGATCTATGCGATATGGCCGAGAAATGTAATTTTGATGTTAACTCCCAAACCGCTGCGCAGAAGTAAACCAAACTTCACCCAATAGTGTATTGTATCACAATCTAGTAGTTACATGTGGAAATTTGGTTCTAGGACATTTGATTTGAGCGCAATCATCAAACTTAATTAAAAAAGTCATTTAAGCCTTTTCACAGTGAGATCTATGCGATATGGCCGAGAAATGTAATTTTGATGTTAACTCCCAAACCGCTGCGCAGAAGTCAACCAAACTTCACCCATTAGTGTATTGTATCACAATCTAGTAGTTACATGTGGAAATTTGGTTATAGGACATTTGATTTGAGCGCAATCCTCAAACTTAGGTCAAAAAAGCCATTTAAGCCTTTTCACAGTGAGATCTATGCGATATGGCCGAGAAATGTAATTTTGATGTTAACTCCCAAACCGCTGCGCAGAAGTCAACCAAACTTCACCCATTAGTGTATTGTATCACAATCTAGTAGTTACATGTGGAAATTTGGTTCTAGGACATTTGATTTGAGCGCAATCCTCAAACTTAGGTCAAAAAAGCCATTTAAGCCTTTTCACAGTGAGATCTATGCGATATGGCCGAGAAATGTAATTTTGATGTTAACTCCCAAACCGCTGCGCAGAAGTCAACCAAACTTCACCCAATAGTGTATTGTATCACATTCTAGTAGTTACATTTTAAAATTTCGTTCAAGGACATTTGGTTTGAGCGCAATTATTAAACTTAGGTCAAAAAAGCCATTTAAGCCTTTTCACAGTGAGATCTATGCGATATGGCCGAGAAATGTAATTTTGATGTTAACTCCCAAACCGCTGCGCAGAAGTAAACCAAACTTCACCCATTAGTGTATTGTATCACAATCTAGTAGTTACATGTGGAAATTTGGTTCTAGGACATTTGATTTGAGCGCAATCCTCAAACTTAGGTCAAAAAAGCCATTTAAGCCTTTTCACAGTGAGATCTATGCGATATGGCAGAGAAATGTAATTTTGATGTTAACTCCCAAACCGCTGCGCAGAAGTCAACCAAACTTCACCCAATAGTGTATTGTATCACAATCTAGTAGTTACATTTGAAAATTTTGTTCTAGGACATTTTGTTTGAACGCAATCATCAAACTTAATTAAAAAAGTCATTTAAGCCTTTTCACAGTGAGATCTATGCGATATGGCCGAGAAATGTAATTTTGATGTTAACTCCCAAACCGCTGCGCAGAAGTCAACCAAACTTCACCCAATAGTGTATTGTATCACAATCTAGTAGTTACATTTGAAAATTTTGTTCTAGGACATTTTGTTTGAGCGCAATCCTCAAACTTAGGTCAAAAAAGCCATTTAAGCCTTTTCACAATGAGATCTATGCGATATGGCCGAGAAATGTAATTTTGATGTTAACTCCCAAACCGCTGCGCAGAAGTCAACCAAACTTCACCCAATAGTGTATTGTATCACAATCTAGTAGTTACATTTGAAAATTTTGTTTTAGGAAATTTTGTTTGAGCGCAATCATCAAACTTAATTAAAAAAGTCATTTAAGCCTTTTCACAGGGAGATCTATGCGATATGGCCGAGAAATGTAATTTTGATGTTCACTCCCAAACCGCTGCGCAGAAGTCAACCAAACTTCACCCATTAGTGTATTGTATCACAATCTAGTAGTTACATGTGGAAATTTGGTTCTAGGACATTTGATTTGAGCGCAATCCTCAAACTTAGGTCAAAAAAGCCATTTAAGCCTTTTCACAGTGAGATCTATGCGATATGGCCGAGAAATGTAATTTTGATGTTAACTCCCAAACCGCTGCGCAGAAGTCAACTAAACTTCACCCAATAGTGTATTGTATCACAATCTAGTAGTTACATTAGAAAATTTTGTTCTAGGACATTTTGTTTGAGCGCAATCATTAAACTTAATTAAAAAAGTCATTTAAGCCTTTTCACAGTGAGATCTATGCGATATGGCCGAGAAATGTAATTTTGATGTTAACTCCCAAACCGCTGCGCAGAAGTCAACCAAACTTCACCCATTAGTGTATTGTATCATAATCTAGTAATTACATGTGGAAATTTGGTTCTAGGACATTTGATTTGAGCGCAATCCTCAAATTTAGGTCAAAAAAGCCATTTAAGCCTTTTCACAGTGAGATCTATGCGATATGGCCGAGAAATGTAATTTTGATGTTAACTCCCAAACCGCTGCGCAGAAGTCAACCAAACTTCACCCAATAGTGTATTGTATCACAATCTAGTAGTTATATTTGAAAATTTTGTTCTAGGACATTTTGTTTGAACGCAATCATCAAACTTAATTAAAAAAGTCATTTAAGCCTTTTCACAGTGAGATCTATGCGATATGGCCGAGAAATGTAATTTTGATGTTAACTCCCAAACCGCTGCGCAGAAGTCAACCAAACTTCACCCAATAGTGTATTGTATCACAATCTAGTAGTTACATTTGAAAATTTTGTTCTAGGACATTTTGTTTGAGCGCAATCCTCAAACTTAGGTCAAAAAAGACATTTAAGCCTTTTCACAATGAGATCTATGCGATATGGCCGAGAAATGTAATTTTGATGTTAACTCCCAAACCGCTGCGCAGAAGTCAACCAAACTTCACCCAATAGTGTATTGTATCACAATCTAGTAGTTACATTTGAAAATTTTGTTTTAGGAAATTTTGTTTGAGCGCAATCATCAAACTTAATTAAAAAAGTCATTTAAGCCTTTTCACAGGGAGATCTATGCGATATGGCCGAGAAATGTAATTTTGATGTTCACTCCCAAACCGCTGCGCAGAAGTCAACCAAACTTCACCCATTAGTGTATTGTATCACAATCTAGTAGTTACATGTGGAAATTTGGTTCTAGGACATTTGATTTGAGCGCAATCCTCAAACTTAGGTCAAAAAAGCCATTTAAGCCTTTTCACAGTGAGATCTATGCGATATGGCCGAGAAATGTAATTTTGATGTTAACTCCCAAACCGCTGCGCAGAAGTCAACTAAACTTCACCCAATAGTGTATTGTATCACAATCTAGTAGTTACATTTGAAAATTTTGTTCTAGGACATTTTATTTGAGCGCAATCATTAAACTTAATTAAAAAAGTCATTTAAGCCTTTTCACAGTGAGATCTATGCGATATGGCCGAGAAATGTAATTTTGATGTTAACTCCCAAACCGCTGCGCAGAAGTCAACCAAACTTCACCCATTAGTGTATTGTATCATAATCTAGTAATTACATGTGGAAATTTGGTTCTAGGACATTTGATTTGAGCGCAATCCTCAAATTTAGGTCAAAAAAGCCATTTAAGCCTTTTCACAGTGAGATCTATGCGATATGGCCGAGAAATGTAATTTTGATGTTAACTCCCAAACCGCTGCGCAGAAGTCAACCAAACTTCACCCAATAGTGTATTGTATCACAATCTAGTAGTTATATTTGAAAATTTTGTTCTAGGACATTTTGTTTGAACGCAATCATCAAACTTAATTAAAAAAGTCATTTAAGCCTTTTCACAGTGAGATCTATGCGATATGGCCGAGAAATGTAATTTTGATGTTAACTCCCAAACCGCTGCGCAGAAGTCAACCAAACTTCACCCAATAGTGTATTGTATCACAATCTAGTAGTTACATTTGAAAATTTTGTTTTAGGAAATTTTGTTTGAGCGCAATCATCAAACTTAATTAAACAAGTCATTTAAGCCTTTTCACAGTGAGATCTATGCGATATGGCCGAGAAATGTAATTTTGATGTTAACTCCCAAACCGCTGCGCAGAAGTCAACCAAACTTCACCCAATAGTGTATTGTATCACATTCTAGTAGTTACATGTGGAAATTTGGTTATAGGACATTTGATTTGAGCGCAATCCTCAAACTTAGGTCAAAAAAGCCATTTAAGCCTTTTCACAGTGAGATCTATGCGATATGGCCGAGAAATGTAATTTTGATGTTAACTCCCAAACCGCTGCGCAGAAGTCAACCAAACTTCACCCATTAGTGTATTGTATCACAATCTAGTAGTTACATTTGAAAATTTCGTTCTAGGACATTTGGTTTGAGCGCAATCTTTAAACTTAGGTCAAAAAAGCCATTTAAGCCTTTTCACAGTGAGATCTATGCGATATGGCCGAGAAATGTAATTTTGATGTTAACTCCCAAACCGCTGCGCAGAAGTCAACCAAACTTCACCCAATAGTGTATTGTATCACAATCTAGTAGTTACATTTGAAAATTTTGTTCTAGGACATTTTGTTTGAACGCAATCATCAAACTTAATTAAAAAAGTCATTTAAGCCTTTTCACAGTGAGATCTATGCGATATGGCCGAGAAATGTAATTTTGATGTTAACTCCCAAACCGCTGCGCAGAAGTCAACCAAACTTCACCCAATAGTGTATTGTATCACAATCTAGTAGTTACATTTGAAAATTTTGTTCTAGGAAATTTTGTTTGAGCGCAATCATCAAACTTAATTAAAAAAGTCATTTAAGCCTTTTCACAGTGAGATCTATGCGATATGGCCGAGAAATGTAATTTTGATGTTAACTCCCAAACCGCTGCGCAGAAGTCAACCAAACTTCACCCATTAGTGTATTGTATCACAATCTAGTAGTTACATGTGGAAATTTGGTTCTAGGACATTTGATTTGAGCGCAATCCTCAAACTTAGGTCAAAAAAGCCATTTAAGCCTTTTCACAGTGAGATCTATGCGATATGGCCGAGAAATGTAATTTTGATGTTAACTCCCAAACCGCTGCGCAGAAGTCAACCAAACTTCACCCAATAGTGTATTGTATCACATTCTAGTAGTTACATTTTAAAATTTCGTTCTAGGACATTTGGTTTGAGCGCAATTATTAAACTTAGGTCAAAAAAGCCATTTAAGCCTTTTCACAGTGAGATCTATGCGATATGGCCGAGAAATGTAATTTTGATGTTAACTCCCAAACCGCTGCGCAGAAGTAAACCAAACTTCACCCAATAGTGTATTGTATCACAATCTAGTAGTTACATGTGGAAATTTGGTTCTAGGACATTTGATTTGAGCGCAATCATCAAACTTAATTAAAAAAGTCATTTAAGCCTTTTCACAGTGAGATCTATGCGATATGGCCGAGAAATGTAATTTTGATGTTAACTCCCAAACCGCTGCGCAGAAGTCAACCAAACTTCACCCAATAGTGTATTGTATCACAATCTAGTAGTTACATTTGAAAATTTTGTTCTAGGAAATTTTGTTTGAGCGCAATCATCAAACTTAATTAAAAAAGTCATTTAAGCCTTTTCACAGTGAGATCTATGCGATATGGCCGAGAAATGTAATTTTGATGTTAACTCCCAAACCGCTGCGCAGAAGTCAACCAAACTTCACCCATTAGTGTATTGTATCACAATCTAGTAGTTACATGTGGAAATTTGGTTCTAGGACATTTGATTTGAGCGCAATCCTCAAACTTAGGTCAAAAAAGCCATTTAAGCCTTTTCACAGTGAGATCTATGCGATATGGCCGAGAAATGTAATTTTGATGTTAACTCCCAAACCGCTGCGCAGAAGTCAACCAAACTTCACCCAATAGTGTATTGTATCACATTCTAGTAGTTACATTTTAAAATTTCGTTCTAGGACATTTGGTTTGAGCGCAATTATTAAACTTAGGTCAAAAAAGCCATTTAAGCCTTTTCACAGTGAGATCTATGCGATATGGCCGAGAAATGTAATTTTGATGTTAACTCCCAAACCGCTGCGCAGAAGTAAACCAAACTTCACCCAATAGTGTATTGTATCACAATCTAGTAGTTACATGTGGAAATTTGGTTCTAGGACATTTGATTTGAGCGCAATCATCAAACTTAATTAAAAAAGTCATTTAAGCCTTTTCACAGTGAGATCTATGCGATATGGCCGAGAAATGTAATTTTGATGTTAACTCCCAAACCGCTGCGCAGAAGTCAACCAAACTTCACCCATTAGTGTATTGTATCACAATCTAGTAGTTACATGTGGAAATTTGGTTATAGGACATTTGATTTGAGCGCAATCCTCAAACCTAGGTCAAAAAAGCCATTTAAGCCTTTTCACAGTGAGATCTATGCGATATGGCCGAGAAATGTAATTTTGATGTTAACTCCCAAACCGCTGCGCAGAAGTCAACCAAACTTCACCCATTAGTGTATTGTATCACAATCTAGTAGTTACATGTGGAAATTTGGTTCTAGGACATTTGATTTGAGCGCAATCCTCAAACTTAGGTCAAAAAAGCCATTTAAGCCTTTTCACAGTGAGATCTATGCGATATGGCCGAGAAATGTAATTTTGATGTTAACTCCCAAACCGCTGCGCAGAAGTCAACCAAACTTCACCCAATAGTGTATTGTATCACATTCTAGTAGTTACATTTTAAAATTTCGTTCAAGGACATTTGGTTTGAGCGCAATTATTAAACTTAGGTCAAAAAAGCCATTTAAGCCTTTTCACAGTGAGATCTATGCGATATGGCCGAGAAATGTAATTTTGATGTTAACTCCCAAACCGCTGCGCAGAAGTAAACCAAACTTCACCCATTAGTGTATTGTATCACAATCTAGTAGTTACATGTGGAAATTTGGTTCTAGGACATTTGATTTGAGCGCAATCCTCAAACTTAGGTCAAAAAAGCCATTTAAGCCTTTTCACAGTGAGATCTATGCGATATGGCCGAGAAATGTAATTTTGATGTTAACTCCCAAACCGCTGCGCAGAAGTCAACCAAACTTCACCCATTAGTGTATTGTATCACAATCTAGTAGTTACATGTGGAAATTTGGTTCTAGGACATTTGATTTGAGCGCAATCCTCAAACTTAGGTCAAAAAAGCCATTTAAGCCTTTTCACAGTGAGATCTATGCGATATGGCCGAGAAATGTAATTTTGATGTTAACTCCCAAACCGCTGCGCAGAAGTCAACCAAACTTCACCCAATAGTGTATTGTATCACATTCTAGTAGTTACATTTTAAAATTTCGTTCAAGGACATTTGGTTTGAGCGCAATTATTAAACTTAGGTCAAAAAAGCCATTTAAGCCTTTTCACAGTGAGATCTATGCGATATGGCCGAGAAATGTAATTTTGATGTTAACTCCCAAACCGCTGCGCAGAAGTAAACCAAACTTCACCCATTAGTGTATTGTATCACAATCTAGTAGTTACATGTGGAAATTTGGTTCTAGGACATTTGATTTGAGCGCAATCCTCAAACTTAGGTCAAAAAAGCCATTTAAGCCTTTTCACAGTGAGATCTATGCGATATGGCCGAGAAATGTAATTTTGATGTTAACTCCCAAACCGCTGCGCAGAAGTCAACCAAACTTCACCCAATAGTGTATTGTATCACAATCTAGTAGTTACATTTGAAAATTTTGTTCTAGGACATTTTGTTTGAACGCAATCATCAAACTTAATTAAAAAAGCCATTTAAGCCTTTTCACAATGAGATCTATGCGATATGGCCGAGAAATGTAATTTTGATGTTAACTCCCAAACCGCTGCGCAGAAGTCAACCAAACTTCACCCAATAGTGTATTGTATCACATTCTAGTAGTTACATTTGAAAATTTCGTTCTAGGACATTTGGTTTGAGCGCAATCATTAAACTTAGGTCAAAAAAGCCATTTAAGCCTTTTCACAGTGAGATCTATGCGATATGGCCGAGAAATGTAATTTTGATGTTAACTCCCAAACCGCTGCGCAGAAGTAAACCAAACTTCACCCATTAGTGTATTGTATCACAATCTAGTAGTTACATGTGGAAATTTGGTTCTAGGACATTTGATTTGAGCGCAATCCTCAAACTTAGGTCAAAAAAGCCATTTAAGCCTTTTCACAGTGAGATCTATGCGATATGGCCGAGAAATGTAATTTTGATGTTAACTCCCAAACCGCTGCGCAGAAGTCAACCAAACTTCACCCAATAGTGTATTGTATCACATTCTAGTAGTTACATTTTAAAATTTCGTTCAAGGACATTTGGTTTGAGCGCAATTATTAAACTTAGGTCAAAAAAGCCATTTAAGCCTTTTCACAGTGAGATCTATGCGATATGGCCGAGAAATGTAATTTTGATGTTAACTCCCAAACCGCTGCGCAGAAGTAAACCAAACTTCACCCATTAGTGTATTGTATCACAATCTAGTAGTTACATGTGGAAATTTGGTTCTAGGACATTTGATTTGAGCGCAATCCTCAAACTTAGGTCAAAAAAGCCATTTAAGCCTTTTCACAGTGAGATCTATGCGATATGGCCGAGAAATGTAATTTTGATGTTAACTCCCAAACCGCTGCGCAGAAGTCAACCAAACTTCACCCAATAGTGTATTGTATCACAATCTAGTAGTTACATTTGAAAATTTTGTTCTAGGACATTTTGTTTGAACGCAATCATCAAACTTAATTAAAAAAGTCATTTAAGCCTTTTCACAGTGAGATCTATGCGATATGGCCGAGAAATGTAATTTTGATGTTAACTCCCAAACCGCTGCGCAGAAGTCAACCAAACTTCACCCAATAGTGTATTGTATCACAATCTAGTAGTTACATTTGAAAATTTTGTTCTAGGACATTTTGTTTGAGCGCAATCCTCAAACTTAGGTCAAAAAAGCCATTTAAGCCTTTTCACAATGAGATCTATGCGATATGGCCGAGAAATGTAATTTTGATGTTAACTCCCAAACCGCTGCGCAGAAGTCAACCAAACTTCACCCAATAGTGTATTGTATCACATTCTAGTAGTTACATTTGAAAATTTCGTTCTAGGACATTTGGTTTGAGCGCAATCATTAAACTTAGGTCAAAAAAGCCATTTAAGCCTTTTCACAGTGAGATCTATGCGATATGGCCGAGAAATGTAATTTTGATGTTAACTCCCAAACCGCTGCGCAGAAGTAAACCAAACTTCACCCATTAGTGTATTGTATCACAATCTAGTAGTTACATGTGGAAATTTGGTTCTAGGACATTTGATTTGAGCGCAATCCTCAAACTTAGGTCAAAAAAGCCATTTAAGCCTTTTCACAGTGAGATCTATGCGATATGGCCGAGAAATGTAATTTTGATGTTAACTCCCAAACCGCTGCGCAGAAGTCAACCAAACTTCACCCAATAGTGTATTGTATCACAATCTAGTAGTTACATTTGAAAATTTTGTTCTAGGACATTTTGTTTGAACGCAATCATCAAACTTAATTAAAAAAAGTCATTTAAGCCTTTTCACAGTGAGATCTATGCGATATGGCCGAGAAATGTAATTTTGATGTTAACTCCCAAACCGCTGCGCAGAAGTCAACCAAACTTCACCCATTAGTGTATTGTATCACAATCTAGTAGTTACATGTGGAAATTTGGTTATAGGACATTTGATTTGAGCGCAATCCTCAAACTTAGGTCAAAAAAGCCATTGAAGCCTTTTCACAGTGAGATCTATGCGATATGGCCGAGAAATGTAATTTTGATGTTAACTCCCAAACCGCTGCGCAGAAGTCAACCAAACTTCACCCAATAGTGTATTTTATCACAATCTAGTAGTTACATTTGGAAATTTAGTTCTAGGACATTTGATTTGAGCGCAATCTTCAAACTTAATTAAAAAAAGTCATTTAAGCCTTTTCACAGTGAGATCTATGCGATATGGCCGAGAAATGTAATTTTGATGTTCACTCCCAAACCGCTGCGCAGAAGTCAACCAAACTTCAACCATTAGTGTATTGTATCACAATCTAGTAGTTACATGTGGAAATTTGGTTCTAGGACATTTGATTTGAGCGCAATCCTCAAACTTAGTTCAAAAAAGCCATTTAAGCCTTTTCACAGTGAGATCTATGCGATATGGCCGAGAAATGTAATTTTGATGTTAACTCCCAAACCGCTGCGCAGAAGTCAACTAAACTTCACCCAATAGTGTATTGTATCACAATCTAGTAGTTACATTTGAAAATTTTGTTCTAGGACATTTTGTTTGAGCGCAATCATTAAACTTAATTAAAAAAGTCATTTAAGCCTTTTCACAGTGAGATCTATGCGATATGGCCGAGAAATGTAATTTTGATGTTAACTCCCAAACCGCTGCGCAGAAGTCAACCAAACTTCACCCATTAGTGTATTGTATCATAATCTAGTAATTACATGTGGAAATTTGGTTCTAGGACATTTGATTTGAGCGCAATCCTCAAACTTAGGTCAAAAAAGCCATTTAAGCCTTTTCACAGTGAGATCTATGCGATATGGCCGAGAAATGTAATTTTGATGTTAACTCCCAAACCGCTGCGCAGAAGTCAACCAAACTTCACCCAATAGTGTATTGTATCACAATCTAGTAGTTACATTTGAAAATTTTGTTCTAGGACATTTTGTTTGAACGCAATCATCAAACTTAATTAAAAAAGTCATTTAAGCCTTTTCACAGTGAGATCTATGCGATATGGCCGAGAAATGTAATTTTGATGTTAACTCCCAAACCGCTGCGCAGAAGTCAACCAAACTTCACCCAATAGTGTATTGTATCACAATCTAGTAGTTACATTTGAAAATTTTGTTTTAGGAAATTTTGTTTGAGCGCAATAATCAAACTTAATTAAAAAAGTCATTTAAGCCTTTTCACAGTGAGATCTATGCGATATGGCCGAGAAATGTAATTTTGATGTTAACTCCCAAACCGCTGCGCAGAAGTCAACCAAACTTCACCCAATAGTGTATTGTATCACATTCTAGTAGTTACATTTGAAAATTTCGTTCTAGGACATTTGGTTTGAGCGCAATCCTCAAACTTAGGTCAAAAAAGCCATTTAAGCCTTTTCACAGTGAGATCTATGCGATATGGCCGAGAAATGTAATTTTGATGTTAACTCCCAAACCGCTGCGCAGAAGTCAACCAAACTTCACCCAATAGTGTATTGTATCACAATCTAGTAATTACATGTGGAAATTTGGTTCTAGGACATTTGATTTGAGCGCAATCCTCAAACTTAGGTCAAAAAAGCCATTTAAGCCTTTTCACAGTGAGATCTATGCGATATGGCCGAGAAATGTAATTTTGATGTTAACTCCCAAACCGCTGCGCAGAAGTAAACCAAACTTCACCCATTAGTGTATTGTATCACAATCTAGTAGTTACATGTGGAAATTTGGTTCTAGGACATTTGATTTTAGCGCAATCCTCAAACTTAGGTCAAAAAAGCCATTTAAGCCTTTTCACAGTGAGATCTATGCGATATGGCCGAGAAATGTAATTTTGATGTTAACTCCCAAACCGCTGCGC
The DNA here is from genome assembly GCF_030265065.1 of Corythoichthys intestinalis. Taxonomy (NCBI): domain Eukaryota; kingdom Metazoa; phylum Chordata; class Actinopteri; order Syngnathiformes; family Syngnathidae; genus Corythoichthys; species Corythoichthys intestinalis. The sequence goes on along the minus strand of NC_080399.1, from coordinate 62,244,314 downwards.
AGAAGTCAACCAAACTTCACCCAATAGTGTATTGTATCACAATCTAGTAGTTACATTTGAAAATTTTGTTCTAGGACATTTTGTTTGAATGCAATCATCAAACTTAATTAAAAAAGTCATTTAAGCCTTTTCACAGTGAGATCTATGCGATATGGCCGAGAAATGTAATTTTGATGTTAACTCCCAAACCGCTGCGCAGAAGTCAACCAAACTTCACCCATTAGTGTATTGTATCACAATCTAGTAGTTACATGTGGAAATTTGGTTATAGGACATTTGATTTGAGCGCAATCCTCAAACTTAGGTCAAAAAAGCCATTTAAGCCTTTTCACAGTGAGATCTATGCGATATGGCCGAGAAATGTAATTTTGATGTTAACTCCCAAACCGCTGCGCAGAAGTCAACTAAACTTCACCCAATAGTGTATTGTATCACATTCTAGTAGTTACATTTGAAAATTTCGTTCTAGGACATTTGGTTTGAGCGCAATCATTAAACTTAATTAAAAAAGTCATTTAAGCCTTTTCACAGTGAGATCTATGCGATATGGCCGAGAAATGTAATTTTGATGTTAACTACCAAACCGCTGCGCAGAAGTCAACCAAACTTCACCCAATAGTGTATTGTATCACAATCTAGTAGTTACATTTGAAAATTTTGTTCTAGGACATTTTGTTTGAACGCAATCATCAAACTTAATTAAAAAAGTCATTTAAGCCTTTTCACAGTGAGATCTATGCGATATGGCCGAGAAATGTAATTTTGATGTTAACTCCCAAACCGCTGCGCAGAAGTCAACCAAACTTCACCCAATAGTGTATTGTATCACAATCTAGTAGTTACATTTGAAAATTTTGTTTTAGGAAATTTTGTTTGAGCGCAATCATCAAACTTAATTAAAAAAGTCATTTAAGCCTTTTCACAGTGAGATATATGCGATATGGCCGAGAAATGTAATTTTGATGTTCACTCCCAAACCGCTGCGCAGAAGACAACCAAACTTCACCCATTAGTGTATTGTATCACAATCTAGTAGTTACATGTGGAAATTTGGTTATAGGACATTTGATTTGAGCGCAATCCTCAAACTTAGGTCAAAAAAGCCATTTAAGCCTTTTCACAGTGAGATCTATGCGATATGGCCGAGAAATGTAATTTTGATGTTAACTCCCAAACCGCTGCGCAGAAGTCAACCAAACTTCACCCATTAGTGTATTGTATCACAATCTAGTAGTTACATTTGAAAATTTCGTTCTAGGACATTTGGTTTGAGCGCAATCTTTAAACTTAGGTCAAAAAAGCCATTTAAGCCTTTTCACAGTGAGATCTATGCGATATGGCCGAGAAATGTAATTTTGATGTTAACTCCCAAACCGCTGCGCAGAAGTCAACCAAACTTCACCCAATAGTGTATTGTATCACAATCTAGTAGTTACATTTGAAAATTTTGTTCTAGGACATTTTGTTTGAACGCAATCATCAAACTTAATTAAAAAAGTCATTTAAGCCTTTTCACAGTGAGATCTATGCGATATGGCCGAGAAATGTAATTTTGATGTTAACTCCCAAACCGCTGCGCAGAAGTCAACCAAACTTCACCCAATAGTGTATTGTATCACAATCTAGTAGTTACATTTGAAAATTTTGTTCTAGGAAATTTTGTTTGAGCGCAATCATCAAACTTAATTAAAAAAGTCATTTAAGCCTTTTCACAGTGAGATCTATGCGATATGGCCGAGAAATGTAATTTTGATGTTAACTCCCAAACCGCTGCGCAGAAGTCAACCAAACTTCACCCATTAGTGTATTTTATCACAATCTAGTAGTTACATGTGGAAATTTGGTTCTAGGACATTTGATTTGAGCGCAATCCTCAAACTTAGGTCAAAAAAGCCATTTAAGCCTTTTCACAGTGAGATCTATGCGATATGGCCGAGAAATGTAATTTTGATGTTAACTCCCAAACCGCTGCGCAGAAGTCAACCAAACTTCACCCAATAGTGTATTGTATCACAATCTAGTAGTTACATTTGAAAATTTTGTTCTAGGACATTTTGTTTGAACGCAATAATCAAACTTAATTAAAAAAGTCATTTAAGCCTTTTCACAGTGAGATCTATGCGATATGGCCGAGAAATGTAATTTTGATGTTAACTCCCAAACCGCTGCGCAGAAGTCAACCAAACTTCACCCATTAGTGTATTGTATCACAATCTAGTAGTTACATGTGGAAATTTGGTTATAGGACATTTGATTTGAGCGCAATCCTCAAACTTAGGTCAAAAAAGCCATTTAAGCCTTTTCACAGTGAGATCTATGCGATATGGCCGAGAAATGTAATTTTGATGTTAACTCCCAAACCGCTGCGCAGAAGTCAACCAAACTTCACCCAATAGTGTATTGTATCACAATCTAGTAGTTACATTTGAAAATTTTGTTCTAGGAAATTTTGTTTGAGCGCAATCATCAAACTTAATTAAAAAAGTCATTTAAGCCTTTTCACAGTGAGATCTATGCGATATGGCCGAGAAATGTAATTTTGATGTTAACTCCCAAACCGCTGCGCAGAAGTCAACCAAACTTCACCCATTAGTGTATTTTATCACAATCTAGTAGTTACATGTGGAAATTTGGTTCTAGGACATTTGATTTGAGCGCAATCCTCAAACTTAGGTCAAAAAAGCCATTTAAGCCTTTTCACAGTGAGATCTATGCGATATGGCCGAGAAATGTAATTTTGATGTTAACTCCCAAACCGCTGCGCAGAAGTAAACCAAACTTCACCCATTAGTGTATTGTATCACAATCTAGTAGTTACATGTGGAAATTTGGTTCTAGGACATTTGATTTTAGCGCAATCCTCAAACTTAGGTCAAAAAAGCCATTTAAGCCTTTTCACAGTGAGATCTATGCGATATGGCCGAGAAATGTAATTTTGATGTTAACTCCCAAACCGCTGCGCAGAAGTCAACCAAACTTCACCCAATAGTGTATTGTATCACAATCTAGTAGTTACATTTGAAAATTTTGTTCTAGGAAATTTTGTTTGAGCGCAATCATCAAACTTAATTAAAAAAGTCATTTAAGCCTTTTCACAGTGAGATCTATGCGATATGGCCGAGAAATGTAATTTTGATGTTAACTCCCAAACCGCTGCGCAAAAGTCAACCAAACTTCACCCATTAGTGTATTGTATCACAATCTAGTAGTTACATGTGGAAATTTGGTTCTAGGACATTTGATTTGAGCGCAATCCTCAAACTTAGGTCAAAAAAGCCATTTAAGCCTTTTCACAGTGAGATCTATGCGATATGGCCGAGAAATGTAATTTTGATGTTAACTCCCAAACCGCTGCGCAGAAGTCAACCAAACTTCACCCAATAGTGTATTGTATCACATTCTAGTAGTTACATTTTAAAATTTCGTTCTAGGACATTTGGTTTGAGCGCAATTATTAAACTTAGGTCAAAAAAGCCATTTAAGCCTTTTCACAGTGAGATCTATGCGATATGGCCGAGAAATGTAATTTTGATGTTAACTCCCAAACCGCTGCGCAGAAGTAAACCAAACTTCACCCATTAGTGTATTGTATCACAATCTAGTAGTTACATGTGGAAATTTGGTTCTAGGACATTTGATTTGAGCGCAATCCTCAAACTTAGGTCAAAAAAGCCATTTAAGCCTTTTCACAGTGAGATCTATGCGATATGGCCGAGAAATGTAATTTTGATGTTAACTCCCAAACCGCTGCGCAGAAGTCAACCAAACTTCACCCAATAGTGTATTGTATCACAATCTAGTAGTTACATTTGAAAATTTTGTTCTAGGAAATTTTGTTTGAGCGCAATCATCAAACTTAATTAAAAAAGTCATTTAAGCCTTTTCACAGTGAGATCTATGCGATATGGCCGAGAAATGTAATTTTGATGTTAACTCCCAAACCGCTGCGCAGAAGTCAACCAAACTTCACCCATTAGTGTATTTTATCACAATCTAGTAGTTACATGTGGAAATTTGGTTCTAGGACATTTGATTTGAGCGCAATCCTCAAACTTAGGTCAAAAAAGCCATTTAAGCCTTTTCACAGTGAGATCTATGCGATATGGCCGAGAAATGTAATTTTGATGTTAACTCCCAAACCGCTGCGCAGAAGTCAACCAAACTTCACCCAATAGTGTATTGTATCACATTCTAGTAGTTACATTTGAAAATTTCGTTCTAGGACATTTGGTTTGAGCGCAATCCTCAAACTTAGGTCAAAAAGCCATTTAAGCCTTTTCACAGTGAGATCTATGCGATATGGCCGAGAAATGTAATTTTGATGTTAACTCCCAAACCGCTGCGCAGAAGTCAACCAAACTTCACCCAATAGTGTATTGTATCACAATCTAGTAGTTACATTTGAAAATTTTGTTCTAGGACATTTTGTTTGAACGCAATCATCAAACTTAATTAAAAAAGTCATTTAAGCCTTTTCACAGTGAGATCTATGCGATATGGCCGAGAAATGTAATTTTGATGTTAACTCCCAAACCGCTGCGCAGAAGTCAACCAAACTTCACCCAATAGTGTATTGTATCACAATCTAGTAGTTACATTTGAAAATTTTGTTCTAGGACATTTTGTTTGAGCGCAATCCTCAAACTTAGGTCAAAAAAGCCATTTAAGCCTTTTCACAGTGAGATCTATGCGATATGGCCGAGAAATGTAATTTTGATGTTAACTCCCAAACCGCTGCGCAGAAGTCAACCAAACTTCACCCAATAGTGTATTGTATCACAATCTAGTAGTTACATTTGAAAATTTTGTTCTAGGACATTTTGTTTGAACGCAATCATCAAACTTAATTAAAAAAGTCATTTAAGCCTTTTCACAGTGAGATCTATGCGATATGGCCGAGAAATGTAATTTTGATGTTAACTCCCAAACCGCTGCGCAGAAGTCAACCAAACTTCACCCAATAGTGTATTGTATCACAATCTAGTAGTTACATTTGAAAATTTTGTTCTAGGAAATTTTGTTTGAGCGCAATCATCAAACTTAATTAAAAAAGTCATTTAAGCCTTTTCACAGTGAGATCTATGCGATATGGCCGAGAAATGTAATTTTGATGTTAACTCCCAAACCGCTGCGCAGAAGTCAACCAAACTTCACCCATTAGTGTATTTTATCACAATCTAGTAGTTACATGTGGAAATTTGGTTCTAGGACATTTGATTTGAGCGCAATCCTCAAACTTAGGTCAAAAAAGCCATTTAAGCCTTTTCACAGTGAGATCTATGCGATATGGCCGAGAAATGTAATTTTGATGTTAACTCCCAAACCGCTGCGCAGAAGTCAACCAAACTTCACCCAATAGTGTATTGTATCACAATCTAGTAGTTACATTTAAAAATTTTGTTCTAGGACATTTTGTTTGAACGCAATCATCAAACTTAATTAAAAAAGTCATTTAAGCCTTTTCACAGTGAGATCTATGCGATATGGCCGAGAAATGTAATTTTGATGTTAACTCCCAAACCGCTGCGCAGAAGTCAACCAAACTTCACCCATTAGTGTATTTTATCACAATCTAGTAGTTACATGTGGAAATTTGGTTCTAGGACATTTGATTTGAGCGCAATCCTCAAACTTAGGTCAAAAAAGCCATTTAAGCCTTTTCACAGTGAGATCTATGCGATATGGCCGAGAAATGTAATTTTGATGTTAACTCCCAAACCGCTGCGCAGAAGTCAACCAAACTTCACCCAATAGTGTATTGTATCACATTCTAGTAGTTACATTTGAAAATTTCGTTCTAGGACATTTGGTTTGAGCGCAATCCTCAAACTTAGGTCAAAAAAGCCATTTAAGCCTTTTCACAGTGAGATCTATGCGATATGGCCGAGAAATGTAATTTTGATGTTAACTCCCAAACCGCTGCGCAGAAGTCAACCAAACTTCACCCAATAGTGTATTGTATCACATTCTAGTAGTTACATTTGAAAATTTCGTTCTAGGACATTTGGTTTGAGCGCAATTATTAAACTTAGGTCAAAAAAGCCATTTAAGCCTTTTCACAGTGAGATCTATGCGATATGGCCGAGAAATGTAATTTTGATGTTAACTCCCAAACCGCTGCGCAGAAGTAAACCAAACTTCACCCATTAGTGTATTGTATCACAATCTAGTAGTTACATGTGGAAATTTGGTTCTAGGACATTTGATTTTAGCGCAATCCTCAAACTTAGGTCAAAAAAGCCATTTAAGCCTTTTCACAGTGAGATCTATGCGATATGGCCGAGAAATGTAATTTTGATGTTAACTCCCAAACCGCTGCGCAGAAGTCAACCAAACTTCACCCAATAGTGTATTGTATCACAATCTAGTAGTTACATTTGAAAATTTTGTTCTAGGAAATTTTGTTTGAGCGCAATCATCAAACTTAATTAAAAAAGTCATTTAAGCCTTTTCACAGTGAGATCTATGCGATATGGCCGAGAAATGTAATTTTGATGTTAACTCCCAAACCGCTGCGCAAAAGTCAACCAAACTTCACCCATTAGTGTATTGTATCACAATCTAGTAGTTACATGTGGAAATTTGGTTCTAGGACATTTGATTTGAGCGCAATCCTCAAACTTAGGTCAAAAAAGCCATTTAAGCCTTTTCACAGTGAGATCTATGCGATATGGCCGAGAAATGTAATTTTGATGTTAACTCCCAAACCGCTGCGCAGAAGTCAACCAAACTTCACCCAATAGTGTATTGTATCACATTCTAGTAGTTACATTTTAAAATTTCGTTCTAGGACATTTGGTTTGAGCGCAATTATTAAACTTAGGTCAAAAAAGCCATTTAAGCCTTTTCACAGTGAGATCTATGCGATATGGCCGAGAAATGTAATTTTGATGTTAACTCCCAAACCGCTGCGCAGAAGTAAACCAAACTTCACCCATTAGTGTATTGTATCACAATCTAGTAGTTACATGTGGAAATTTGGTTCTAGGACATTTGATTTGAGCGCAATCCTCAAACTTAGGTCAAAAAAGCCATTTAAGCCTTTTCACAGTGAGATCTATGCGATATGGCCGAGAAATGTAATTTTGATGTTAACTCCCAAACCGCTGCGCAGAAGTCAACCAAACTTCACCCAATAGTGTATTGTATCACATTCTAGTAGTTACATTTGAAAATTTCGTTCTAGGACATTTGGTTTGAGCGCAATCCTCAAACTTAGGTCAAAAAGCCATTTAAGCCTTTTCACAGTGAGATCTATGCGATATGGCCGAGAAATGTAATTTTGATGTTAACTCCCAAACCGCTGCGCAGAAGTCAACCAAACTTCACCCAATAGTGTATTGTATCACAATCTAGTAGTTACATTTGAAAATTTTGTTCTAGGACATTTTGTTTGAACGCAATCATCAAACTTAATTAAAAAAGTCATTTAAGCCTTTTCACAGTGAGATCTATGCGATATGGCCGAGAAATGTAATTTTGATGTTAACTCCCAAACCGCTGCGCAGAAGTCAACCAAACTTCACCCAATAGTGTATTGTATCACAATCTAGTAGTTACATTTGAAAATTTTGTTCTAGGACATTTTGTTTGAGCGCAATCCTCAAACTTAGGTCAAAAAAGCCATTTAAGCCTTTTCACAGTGAGATCTATGCGATATGGCCGAGAAATGTAATTTTGATGTTAACTCCCAAACCGCTGCGCAGAAGTCAACCAAACTTCACCCAATAGTGTATTGTATCACAATCTAGTAGTTACATTTGAAAATTTTGTTCTAGGACATTTTGTTTGAATGCAATCATCAAACTTAATTAAAAAAGTCATTTAAGCCTTTTCACAGTGAGATCTATGCGATATGGCCGAGAAATGTAATTTTGATGTTAACTCCCAAACCGCTGCGCAGAAGTCAACCAAACTTCACCCATTAGTGTATTGTATCACAATCTAGTAGTTACATGTGGAAATTTGGTTATAGGACATTTGATTTGAGCGCAATCCTCAAACTTAGGTCAAAAAAGCCATTTAAGCCTTTTCACAGTGAGATCTATGCGATATGGCCGAGAAATGTAATTTTGATGTTAACTCCCAAACCGCTGCGCAGAAGTCAACTAAACTTCACCCAATAGTGTATTGTATCACATTCTAGTAGTTACATTTGAAAATTTCGTTCTAGGACATTTGGTTTGAGCGCAATCATTAAACTTAATTAAAAAAGTCATTTAAGCCTTTTCACAGTGAGATCTATGCGATATGGCCGAGAAATGTAATTTTGATGTTAACTCCCAAACCGCTGCGCAGAAGTCAACCAAACTTCACCCAATAGTGTATTGTATCACAATCTAGTAGTTACATTTGAAAATTTTGTTCTAGGACATTTTGTTTGAACGCAATCATCAAACTTAATTAAAAAAGTCATTTAAGCCTTTTCACAGTGAGATCTATGCGATATGGCCGAGAAATGTAATTTTGATGTTAACTCCCAAACCGCTGCGCAGAAGTCAACCAAACTTCACCCAATAGTGTATTGTATCACAATCTAGTAGTTACATTTGAAAATTTTGTTTTAGGAAATTTTGTTTGAGCGCAATCATCAAACTTAATTAAAAGAGTCATTTAAGCCTTTTCACAGTGAGATCTATGCGATATGGCCGAGAAATGTAATTTTGATGTTAACTCCCAAACCGCTGCGCAGAAGTCAACCAAACTTCACCCATTAGTGTATTGTATCACAATCTACTAGTTACATTTGAAAATTTTGTTCTAGGACATTTTGTTTGAGCGCAATCCTCAAACTTAGGTCAAAAAAGCCATTTAAGCCTTTTCACAGTGAGATCTATGCGATATGGCCGAGAAATGTAATTTTGATGTTAACTCCCAAACCGCTGCGCAGAAGTCAACCAAACTTCACCCAATAGTGTATTGTATCACAATCTAGTAGTTACATTTGAAAATTTTGTTCTAGGACATTTTGTTTGAACGCAATCATCAAACTTAATTAAAAAAGTCATTTAAGCCTTTTCACAGTGAGATCTATGCGATATGGCCGAGAAATGTAATTTTGATGTTAACTCCCAAACCGCTGCGCAGAAGTCAACCAAACTTCACCCAATAGTGTATTGTATCACAATCTAGTAGTTACATTTGAAAATTTTGTTCTAGGAAATTTTGTTTGAGCGCAATCATCAAACTTAATTAAAAAAGTCATTTAAGCCTTTTCACAGTGAGATCTATGCGATATGGCCGAGAAATGTAATTTTGATGTTAACTCCCAAACCGCTGCGCAGAAGTCAACCAAACTTCACCCATTAGTGTATTTTATCACAATCTAGTAGTTACATGTGGAAATTTGGTTCTAGGACATTTGATTTGAGCGCAATCCTCAAACTTAGGTCAAAAAAGCCATTTAAGCCTTTTCACAGTGAGATCTATGCGATATGGCCGAGAAATGTAATTTTGATGTTAACTCCCAAACCGCTGCGCAGAAGTCAACCAAACTTCACCCAATAGTGTATTGTATCACAATCTAGTAGTTACATTTAAAAATTTTGTTCTAGGACATTTTGTTTGAACGCAATCATCAAACTTAATTAAAAAAGTCATTTAAGCCTTTTCACAGTGAGATCTATGCGATATGGCCGAGAAATGTAATTTTGATGTTAACTCCCAAACCGCTGCGCAGAAGTCAACCAAACTTCACCCATTAGTGTATTTTATCACAATCTAGTAGTTACATGTAGAAATTTGGTTCTAGGACATTTGATTTGAGCGCAATCCTCAAACTTAGGTCAAAAAAGCCATTTAAGCCTTTTCACAGTGAGATCTATGCGATATGGCCGAGAAATGTAATTTTGATGTTAACTCCCAAACCGCTGCGCAGAAGTCAACCAAACTTCACCCAATAGTGTATTGTATCACATTCTAGTAGTTACATTTGAAAATTTCGTTCTAGGACATTTGGTTTGAGCGCAATCCTCAAACTTAGGTCAAAAAAGCCATTTAAGCCTTTTCACAGTGAGATCTATGCGATATGGCCGAGAAATGTAATTTTGATGTTAACTCCCAAACCGCTGCGCAGAAGTCAACCAAACTTCACCCAATAGTGTATTGTATCACAATCTAGTAGTTACATGTGGAAATTTGGTTATAGGACATTTGATTTGAGCGCAATCCTCAAACTTAGGTCAAAAAAGCCATTTAAGCCTTTTCACAGTGAGATCTATGCGATATGGCCGAGAAATGTAATTTTGATGTTAACTCCCAAACCGCTGCGCAGAAGTCAACCAAACTTCACCCAATAGTGTATTGTATCACAATCTAGTAGTTACATTTGAAAATTTTGTTCTAGGACATTTTGTTTGAACGCAATCATCAAACTTAATTAAAAAAGTCATTTAAGCCTTTTCACAGTGAGATCTATGCGATATGGCCGAGAAATGTAATTTTGATGTTAACTCCCAAACCGCTGCGCAGAAGTCAACCAAACTTCACCCAATAGTGTATTGTATCACAATCTAGTAGTTACATTTGAAAATTTTGTTCTAGGAAATTTTGTTTGAGCGCAATCATCAAACTTAATTAAAAAAGTCATTTAAGCCTTTTCACAGTGAGATCTATGCGATATGGCCGAGAAATGTAATTTTGATGTTAACTCCCAAACCGCTGCGCAGAAGTCAACCAAACTTCACCCATTAGTGTATTTTATCACAATCTAGTAGTTACATGTGGAAATTTGGTTCTAGGACATTTGATTTGAGCGCAATCCTCAAACTTAGGTCAAAAAAGCCATTTAAGCCTTTTCACAGTGAGATCTATGCGATATGGCCGAGAAATGTAATTTTGATGTTAACTCCCAAACCGCTGCGCAGAAGTCAACCAAACTTCACCCAATAGTGTATTGTATCACAATCTAGTAGTTACATTTAAAAATTTTGTTCTAGGACATTTTGTTTGAACGCAATCATCAAACTTAATTAAAAAAGTCATTTAAGCCTTTTCACAGTGAGATCTATGCGATATGGCCGAGAAATGTAATTTTGATGTTAACTCCCAAACCGCTGCGCAGAAGTCAACCAAACTTCACCCATTAGTGTATTTTATCACAATCTAGTAGTTACATGTGGAAATTTGGTTCTAGGACATTTGATTTGAGCGCAATCCTCAAACTTAGGTCAAAAAAGCCATTTAAGCCTTTTCACAGTGAGATCTATGCGATATGGCCGAGAAATGTAATTTTGATGTTAACTCCCAAACCGCTGCGCAGAAGTCAACCAAACTTCACCCAATAGTGTATTGTATCACATTCTAGTAGTTACATTTGAAAATTTCGTTCTAGGACATTTGGTTTGAGCGCAATCCTCAAACTTAGGTCAAAAAAGCCATTTAAGCCTTTTCACAGTGAGATCTATGCGATATGGCCGAGAAATGTAATTTTGATGTTAACTCCCAAACCGCTGCGCAGAAGTCAACCAAACTTCACCCAATAGTGTATTGTATCACAATCTAGTAGTTACATGTGGAAATTTGGTTATAGGACATTTGATTTGAGCGCAATCCTCAAACTTAGGTCAAAAAAGCCATTTAAGCCTTTTCACAGTGAGATCTATGCGATATGGCCGAGAAATGTAATTTTGATGTTAACTCCCAAACCGCTGCGCAGAAGTCAACCAAACTTCACCCAATAGTGTATTGTATCACATTCTAGTAGTTACATTTGAAAATTTCGTTCAAGGACACTTGGTTTGAGCGCAATTATTAAACTTAGGTCAAAAAAGCCATTTAAGCCTTTTCACAGTGAGATCTATGCGATATGGCCGAGAAATGTAATTTTGATGTTAACTCCCAAACCGCTGCGCATAAGTAAACCAAACTTCACCCATTAGTGTATTGTATCACAATCTAGTAGTTACATGTGGAAATTTGGTTCTAGGACATTTGATTTGAGCGCAATCCTCAAACTTAGGTCAAAAAAGCCATTTAAGCCTTTTCACAGTGAGATCTATGCGATATGGCCGAGAAATGTAATTTTGATGTTAACTCCCAAACCGCTGCGCAGAAGTCAACCAAACTTCACCCAATAGTGTATTGTATCACATTCTAGTAGTTACATTTGAAAATTTCGTTCTAGGACATTTGGTTTGAGCGCAATTATTAAACTTAGGTCAAAAAAGCCATTTAAGCCTTTTCACAGTGAGATCTATGCGATATGGCCGAGAAATGTAATTTTGATGTTAACTCCCAAACCGCTGCGCAGAAGTAAACCAAACTTCACCCATTAGTGTATTGTATCACAATCTAGTAGTTACATGTGGAAATTTGGTTCTAGGACATTTGATTTTAGCGCAATCCTCAAACTTAGGTCAAAAAAGCCATTTAAGCCTTTTCACAGTGAGATCTATGCGATATGGCCGAGAAATGTAATTTTGATGTTAACTCCCAAACCGCTGCGCAGAAGTCAACCAAACTTCACCCAATAGTGTATTGTATCACAATCTAGTAGTTACATTTGAAAATTTTGTTCTAGGAAATTTTGTTTGAGCGCAATCATCAAACTTAATTAAAAAAGTCATTTAAGCCTTTTCACAGTGAGATCTATGCGATATGGCCGAGAAATGTAATTTTGATGTTAACTCCCAAACCGCTGCGCAAAAGTCAACCAAACTTCACCCATTAGTGTATTGTATCACAATCTAGTAGTTACATGTGGAAATTTGGTTCTAGGACATTTGATTTGAGCGCAATCCTCAAACTTAGGTCAAAAAAGCCATTTAAGCCTTTTCACAGTGAGATCTATGCGATATGGCCGAGAAATGTAATTTTGATGTTAACTCCCAAACCGCTGCGCAGAAGTCAACCAAACTTCACCCAATAGTGTATTGTATCACATTCTAGTAGTTACATTTTAAAATTTCGTTCTAGGACATTTGGTTTGAGCGCAATTATTAAACTTAGGTCAAAAAAGCCATTTAAGCCTTTTCACAGTGAGATCTATGCGATATGGCCGAGAAATGTAATTTTGATGTTAACTCCCAAACCGCTGCGCAGAAGTAAACCAAACTTCACCCATTAGTGTATTGTATCACAATCTAGTAGTTACATGTGGAAATTTGGTTCTAGGACATTTGATTTGAGCGCAATCCTCAAACTTAGGTCAAAAAAGCCATTTAAGCCTTTTCACAGTGAGATCTATGCGATATGGCCGAGAAATGTAATTTTGATGTTAACTCCCAAACCGCTGCGCAGAAGTCAACCAAACTTCACCCAATAGTGTATTGTATCACAATCTAGTAGTTACATTTGAAAATTTTGTTCTAGGACATTTTGTTTGAATGCAATCATCAAACTTAATTAAAAAAGTCATTTAAGCCTTTTCACAGTGAGATCTATGCGATATGGCCGAGAAATGTAATTTTGATGTTAACTCCCAAACCGCTGCGCAGAAGTCAACCAAACTTCACCCATTAGTGTATTGTATCACAATCTAGTAGTTACATGTGGAAATTTGGTTATAGGACATTTGATTTGAGCGCAATCCTCAAACTTAGGTCAAAAAAGCCATTTAAGCCTTTTCACAGTGAGATCTATGCGATATGGCCGAGAAATGTAATTTTGATGTTAACTCCCAAACCGCTGCGCAGAAGTCAACTAAACTTCACCCAATAGTGTATTGTATCACATTCTAGTAGTTACATTTGAAAATTTCGTTCTAGGACATTTGGTTTGAGCGCAATCATTAAACTTAATTAAAAAAGTCATTTAAGCCTTTTCACAGTGAGATCTATGCGATATGGCCGAGAAATGTAATTTTGATGTTAACTACCAAACCGCTGCGCAGAAGTCAACCAAACTTCACCCAATAGTGTATTGTATCACAATCTAGTAGTTACATTTGAAAATTTTGTTCTAGGACATTTTGTTTGAACGCAATCATCAAACTTAATTAAAAAAGTCATTTAAGCCTTTTCACAGTGAGATCTATGCGATATGGCCGAGAAATGTAATTTTGATGTTAACTCCCAAACCGCTGCGCAGAAGTCAACCAAACTTCACCCAATAGTGTATTGTATCACAATCTAGTAGTTACATTTGAAAATTTTGTTTTAGGAAATTTTGTTTGAGCGCAATCATCAAACTTAATTAAAAAAGTCATTTAAGCCTTTTTACAGTGAGATATATGCGATATGGCCGAGAAATGTAATTTTGATGTTCACTCCCAAACCGCTGCGCAGAAGACAACCAAACTTCACCCATTAGTGTATTGTATCACAATCTAGTAGTTACATGTGGAAATTTGGTTATAGGACATTTGATTTGAGCGCAATCCTCAAACTTAGGTCAAAAAAGCCATTTAAGCCTTTTCACAGTGAGATCTATGCGATATGGCCGAGAAATGTAATTTTGATGTTAACTCCCAAACCGCTGCGCAGAAGTCAACCAAACTTCACCCATTAGTGTATTGTATCACAATCTAGTAGTTACATTTGAAAATTTCGTTCTAGGACATTTGGTTTGAGCGCAATCTTTAAACTTAGGTCAAAAAAGCCATTTAAGCCTTTTCACAGTGAGATCTATGCGATATGGCCGAGAAATGTAATTTTGATGTTAACTCCCAAACCGCTGCGCAGAAGTCAACCAAACTTCACCCAATAGTGTATTGTATCACAATCTAGTAGTTACATTTGAAAATTTTGTTCTAGGACATTTTGTTTGAACGCAATCATCAAACTTAATTAAAAAAGTCATTTAAGCCTTTTCACAGTGAGATCTATGCGATATGGCCGAGAAATGTAATTTTGATGTTAACTCCCAAACCGCTGCGCAGAAGTCAACCAAACTTCACCCAATAGTGTATTGTATCACAATCTAGTAGTTACATTTGAAAATTTTGTTCTAGGACATTTTGTTTGAGCGCAATCATCAAACTTAATTAAAAAAGTCATTTAAGCCTTTTCACAGTGAGATCTATGCGATATGGCCGAGAAATGTAATTTTGATGTTAACTCCCAAACCGCTGCGCAGAAGTCAACCAAACTTCACCCATTAGTGTATTTTATCACAATCTAGTAGTTACATGTGGAAATTTGGTTCTAGGACATTTGATTTGAGCGCAATCCTCAAACTTAGGTCAAAAATGCCATTTAAGCCTTTTCACAGTGAGATCTATGCGATATGGCCGAGAAATGTAATTTTGATGTTAACTCCCAAACCGCTGCGCAGAAGTCAACCAAACTTCACCCAATAGTGTATTGTATCACAATCTAGTAGTTACATTTGAAAATTTTGTTCTAGGAAATTTTGTTTGAGCGCAATCATCAAACTTAATTAAAAAAGTCATTTAAGCCTTTTCACAGTGAGATCTATGCGATATGGCCGAGAAATGTAATTTTGATGTTAACTCCCAAACCGCTGCGCAGAAGTCAACCAAACTTCACCCATTAGTGTATTTTATCACAATCTAGTAGTTACATGTGGAAATTTGGTTCTAGGACATTTGATTTGAGCGCAATCCTCAAACTTAGGTCAAAAAAGCCATTTAAGCCTTTTCACAGTGAGATCTATGCGATATGGCCGAGAAATGTAATTTTGATGTTCACTCCCAAACCGCTGCGCAGAAGTCAACCAAACTTCACCCATTAGTGTATTGTATCACAATCTAGTAGTTACATGTGGAAATTTGGTTATAGGACATTTGATTTGAGCGCAATCCTCAAACTTAGGTCAAAAAAGCCATTTAAGCCTTTTCACAGTGAGATCTATGCGATATGGCCGAGAAATGTAATTTTGATGTTAACTCCCAAACCGCTGCGCAGAAGTCAACCAAACTTCACCCAATAGTGTATTGTATCACATTCTAGTAGTTACATTTGAAAATTTCGTTCTAGGACATTTGGTTTGAGCGCAATCCTCAAACTTAGGTCAAAAAAGCCATTTAAGCCTTTTCACAGTGAGATCTATGCGATATGGCCGAGAAATGTAATTTTGATGTTAACTCCCAAACCGCTGCGCAGAAGTCAACCAAACTTCACCCAATAGTGTATTGTATCACAATCTAGTAGTTACATGTGGAAATTTGGTTATAGGACATTTGATTTGAGCGCAATCCTCAAACTTAGGTCAAAAAAGCCATTTAAGCCTTTTCACAGTGAGATCTATGCGATATGGCCGAGAAATGTAATTTTGATGTTAACTCCCAAACCGCTGCGCAGAAGTCAACCAAACTTCACCCAATAGTGTATTGTATCACAATCTAGTAGTTACATTTGAAAATTTTGTTCTAGGACATTTTGTTTGAACGCAATCATCAAACTTAATTAAAAAAGTCATTTAAGCCTTTTCACAGTGAGATCTATGCGATATGGCCGAGAAATGTAATTTTGATGTTAACTCCCAAACCGCTGCGCAGAAGTCAACCAAACTTCACCCAATAGTGTATTGTATCACAATCTAGTAGTTACATTTGAAAATTTTGTTCTAGGAAATTTTGTTTGAGCGCAATCATCAAACTTAATTAAAAAAGTCATTTAAGCCTTTTCACAGTGAGATCTATGCGATATGGCCGAGAAATGTAATTTTGATGTTAACTCCCAAACCGCTGCGCAGAAGTCAACCAAACTTCACCCATTAGTGTATTTTATCACAATCTAGTAGTTACATGTGGAAATTTGGTTCTAGGACATTTGATTTGAGCGCAATCCTCAAACTTAGGTCAAAAAAGCCATTTAAGCCTTTTCACAGTGAGATCTATGCGATATGGCCGAGAAATGTAATTTTGATGTTAACTCCCAAACCGCTGCGCAGAAGTCAACCAAACTTCACCCAATAGTGTATTGTATCACAATCTAGTAGTTACATTTAAAAATTTTGTTCTAGGACATTTTGTTTGAACGCAATCATCAAACTTAATTAAAAAAGTCATTTAAGCCTTTTCACAGTGAGATCTATGCGATATGGCCGAGAAATGTAATTTTGATGTTAACTCCCAAACCGCTGCGCAGAAGTCAACCAAACTTCACCCATTAGTGTATTTTATCACAATCTAGTAGTTACATGTGGAAATTTGGTTCTAGGACATTTGATTTGAGCGCAATCCTCAAACTTAGGTCAAAAAAGCCATTTAAGCCTTTTCACAGTGAGATCTATGCGATATGGCCGAGAAATGTAATTTTGATGTTAACTCCCAAACCGCTGCGCAGAAGTCAACCAAACTTCACCCAATAGTGTATTGTATCACATTCTAGTAGTTACATTTGAAAATTTCGTTCTAGGACATTTGGTTTGAGCGCAATCCTCAAACTTAGGTCAAAAAAGCCATTTAAGCCTTTTCACAGTGAGATCTATGCGATATGGCCGAGAAATGTAATTTTGATGTTAACTCCCAAACCGCTGCGCAGAAGTCAACCAAACTTCACCCAATAGTGTATTGTATCACAATCTAGTAGTTACATGTGGAAATTTGGTTATAGGACATTTGATTTGAGCGCAATCCTCAAACTTAGGTCAAAAAAGCCATTTAAGCCTTTTCACAGTGAGATCTATGCGATATGGCCGAGAAATGTAATTTTGATGTTAACTCCCAAACCGCTGCGCAGAAGTCAACCAAACTTCACCCAATAGTGTATTGTATCACAATCTAGTAGTTACATTTGAAAATTTTGTTCTAGGACATTTTGTTTGAACGCAATCATCAAACTTAATTAAAAAAGTCATTTAAGCCTTTTCACAGTGAGATCTATGCGATATGGCCGAGAAATGTAATTTTGATGTTAACTCCCAAACCGCTGCGCAGAAGTCAACCAAACTTCACCCAATAGTGTATTGTATCACAATCTAGTAGTTACATTTGAAAATTTTGTTCTAGGAAATTTTGTTTGAGCGCAATCATCAAACTTAATTAAAAAAGTCATTTAAGCCTTTTCACAGTGAGATCTATGCGATATGGCCGAGAAATGTAATTTTGATGTTAACTCCCAAACCGCTGCGCAGAAGTCAACCAAACTTCACCCAATAGTGTATTGTATCACAATCTAGTAGTTACATTTGAAAATTTTGTTCTAGGAAATTTTGTTTGAGCGCAATCATCAAACTTAATTAAAAAAGTCATTTAAGCCTTTTCACAGTGAGATCTATGCGATATGGCCGAGAAATGTAATTTTGATGTTAACTCCCAAACCGCTGCGCAGAAGTCAACCAAACTTCACCCATTAGTGTATTTTATCACAATCTAGTAGTTACATGTGGATATTTGGTTCTAGGACATTTGATTTGAGCGCAATCCTCAAACTTAGGTCAAAAAAGCCATTTAAGCCTTTTCACAGTGAGATCTATGCGATATGGCCGAGAAATGTAATTTTGATGTTAACTCCCAAACCGCTGCGCAGAAGTCAACCAAACTTCACCCAATAGTGTATTGTATCACAATCTAGTAGTTACATTTAAAAATTTTGTTCTAGGACATTTTGTTTGAACGCAATCATCAAACTTAATTAAAAAAGTCATTTAAGCCTTTTCACAGTGAGATCTATGCGATATGGCCGAGAAATGTAATTTTGATGTTAACTCCCAAACCGCTGCGCAGAAGTCAACCAAACTTCACCCATTAGTGTATTTTATCACAATCTAGTAGTTACATGTGGAAATTTGGTTCTAGGACATTTGATTTGAGCGCAATCCTCAAACTTAGGTCAAAAAAGCCATTTAAGCCTTTTCACAGTGAGATCTATGCGATATGGCCGAGAAATGTAATTTTGATGTTAACTCCCAAACCGCTGCGCAGAAGTCAACCAAACTTCACCCAATAGTGTATTGTATCACATTCTAGTAGTTACATTTGAAAATTTCGTTCTAGGACATTTGGTTTGAGCGCAATCCTCAAACTTAGGTCAAAAAAGCCATTTAAGCCTTTTCACAGTGAGATCTATGCGATATGGCCGAGAAATGTAATTTTGATGTTAACTCCCAAACCGCTGCGCAGAAGTCAACCAAACTTCACCCAATAGTGTATTGTATCACAATCTAGTAGTTACATGTGGAAATTTGGTTATAGGACATTTGATTTGAGCGCAATCCTCAAACTTAGGTCAAAAAAGCCATTTAAGCCTTTTCACAGTGAGATCTATGCGATATGGCCGAGAAATGTAATTTTGATGTTAACTCCCAAACCGCTGCGCAGAAGTCAACCAAACTTCACCCAATAGTGTATTGTATCACATTCTAGTAGTTACATTTGAAAATTTCGTTCAAGGACACTTGGTTTGAGCGCAATTATTAAACTTAGGTCAAAAAAGCCATTTAAGCCTTTTCACAGTGAGATCTATGCGATATGGCCGAGAAATGTAATTTTGATGTTAACTCCCAAACCGCTGCGCAGAAGTAAACCAAACTTCACCCATTAGTGTATTGTATCACAATCTAGTAGTTACATGTGGAAATTTGGTTCTAGGACATTTGATTTGAGCGCAATCCTCAAACTTAGGTCAAAAAAGCCATTTAAGCCTTTTCACAGTGAGATCTATGCGATATGGCCGAGAAATGTAATTTTGATGTTAACTCCCAAACCGCTGCGCAGAAGTCAACCAAACTTCACCCAATAGTGTATTGTATCACATTCTAGTAGTTACATTTGAAAATTTCGTTCTAGGACATTTGGTTTGAGCGCAATTATTAAACTTAGGTCAAAAAAGCCATTTAAGCCTTTTCACAGTGAGATCTATGCGATATGGCCGAGAAATGTAATTTTGATGTTAACTCCCAAACCGCTGCGCAGAAGTAAACCAAACTTCACCCATTAGTGTATTGTATCACAATCTAGTAGTTACATGTGGAAATTTGGTTCTAGGACATTTGATTTTAGCGCAATCCTCAAACTTAGGTCAAAAAAGCCATTTAAGCCTTTTCACAGTGAGATCTATGCGATATGGCCGAGAAATGTAATTTTGATGTTAACTCCCAAACCGCTGCGCAGAAGTCAACCAAACTTCACCCAATAGTGTATTGTATCACAATCTAGTAGTTACATTTGAAAATTTTGTTCTAGGAAATTTTGTTTGAGCGCAATCATCAAACTTAATTAAAAAAGTCATTTAAGCCTTTTCACAGTGAGATCTATGCGATATGGCCGAGAAATGTAATTTTGATGTTAACTCCCAAACCGCTGCGCAAAAGTCAACCAAACTTCACCCATTAGTGTATTGTATCACAATCTAGTAGTTACATGTGGAAATTTGGTTCTAGGACATTTGATTTGAGCGCAATCCTCAAACTTAGGTCAAAAAAGCCATTTAAGCCTTTTCACAGTGAGATCTATGCGATATGGCCGAGAAATGTAATTTTGATGTTAACTCCCAAACCGCTGCGCAGAAGTCAACCAAACTTCACCCAATAGTGTATTGTATCACATTCTAGTAGTTACATTTTAAAATTTCGTTCTAGGACATTTGGTTTGAGCGCAATTATTAAACTTAGGTCAAAAAAGCCATTTAAGCCTTTTCACAGTGAGATCTATGCGATATGGCCGAGAAATGTAATTTTGATGTTAACTCCCAAACCGCTGCGCAGAAGTAAACCAAACTTCACCCATTAGTGTATTGTATCACAATCTAGTAGTTACATGTGGAAATTTGGTTCTAGGACATTTGATTTGAGCGCAATCCTCAAACTTAGGTCAAAAAAGCCATTTAAGCCTTTTCACAGTGAGATCTATGCGATATGGCCGAGAAATGTAATTTTGATGTTAACTCCCAAACCGCTGCGCAGAAGTCAACCAAACTTCACCCAATAGTGTATTGTATCACAATCTAGTAGTTACATTTGAAAATTTTGTTCTAGGACATTTTGTTTGAATGCAATCATCAAACTTAATTAAAAAAGTCATTTAAGCCTTTTCACAGTGAGATCTATGCGATATGGCCGAGAAATGTAATTTTGATGTTAACTCCCAAACCGCTGCGCAGAAGTCAACCAAACTTCACCCATTAGTGTATTGTATCACAATCTAGTAGTTACATGTGGAAATTTGGTTATAGGACATTTGATTTGAGCGCAATCCTCAAACTTAGGTCAAAAAAGCCATTTAAGCCTTTTCACAGTGAGATCTATGCGATATGGCCGAGAAATGTAATTTTGATGTTAACTCCCAAACCGCTGCGCAGAAGTCAACTAAACTTCACCCAATAGTGTATTGTATCACATTCTAGTAGTTACATTTGAAAATTTCGTTCTAGGACATTTGGTTTGAGCGCAATCATTAAACTTAATTAAAAAAGTCATTTAAGCCTTTTCACAGTGAGATCTATGCGATATGGCCGAGAAATGTAATTTTGATGTTAACTACCAAACCGCTGCGCAGAAGTCAACCAAACTTCACCCAATAGTGTATTGTATCACAATCTAGTAGTTACATTTGAAAATTTTGTTCTAGGACATTTTGTTTGAACGCAATCATCAAACTTAATTAAAAAAGTCATTTAAGCCTTTTCACAGTGAGATCTATGCGATATGGCCGAGAAATGTAATTTTGATGTTAACTCCCAAACCGCTGCGCAGAAGTCAACCAAACTTCACCCAATAGTGTATTGTATCACAATCTAGTAGTTACATTTGAAAATTTTGTTTTAGGAAATTTTGTTTGAGCGCAATCATCAAACTTAATTAAAAAAGTCATTTAAGCCTTTTCACAGTGAGATCTATGCGATATGGCCGAGAAATGTAATTTTGATGTTAACTCCCAAACCGCTGCGCAGAAGTCAACCAAACTTCACCCAATAGTGTATTGTATCACAATCTAGTAGTTACATGTGGAAATTTGGTTATAGGACATTTGATTTGAGCGCAATCCTCAAACTTAGGTCAAAAAAGCCATTTAAGCCTTTTCACAGTGAGATCTATGCGATATGGCCGAGAAATGTAATTTTGATGTTAACTCCCAAACCGCTGCGCAGAAGTCAACCAAACTTCACCCAATAGTGTATTGTATCACATTCTAGTAGTTACATTTGAAAATTTCGTTCAAGGACACTTGGTTTGAGCGCAATTATTAAACTTAGGTCAAAAAAGCCATTTAAGCCTTTTCACAGTGAGATCTATGCGATATGGCCGAGAAATGTAATTTTGATGTTAACTCCCAAACCGCTGCGCATAAGTAAACCAAACTTCACCCATTAGTGTATTGTATCACAATCTAGTAGTTACATGTGGAAATTTGGTTCTAGGACATTTGATTTGAGCGCAATCCTCAAACTTAGGTCAAAAAAGCCATTTAAGCCTTTTCACAGTGAGATCTATGCGATATGGCCGAGAAATGTAATTTTGATGTTAACTCCCAAACCGCTGCGCAGAAGTCAACCAAACTTCACCCAATAGTGTATTGTATCACATTCTAGTAGTTACATTTGAAAATTTCGTTCTAGGACATTTGGTTTGAGCGCAATTATTAAACTTAGGTCAAAAAAGCCATTTAAGCCTTTTCACAGTGAGATCTATGCGATATGGCCGAGAAATGTAATTTTGATGTTAACTCCCAAACCGCTGCGCAGAAGTAAACCAAACTTCACCCATTAGTGTATTGTATCACAATCTAGTAGTTACATGTGGAAATTTGGTTCTAGGACATTTGATTTTAGCGCAATCCTCAAACTTAGGTCAAAAAAGCCATTTAAGCCTTTTCACAGTGAGATCTATGCGATATGGCCGAGAAATGTAATTTTGATGTTAACTCCCAAACCGCTGCGCAGAAGTCAACCAAACTTCACCCAATAGTGTATTGTATCACAATCTAGTAGTTACATTTGAAAATTTTGTTCTAGGAAATTTTGTTTGAGCGCAATCATCAAACTTAATTAAAAAAGTCATTTAAGCCTTTTCACAGTGAGATCTATGCGATATGGCCGAGAAATGTAATTTTGATGTTAACTCCCAAACCGCTGCGCAAAAGTCAACCAAACTTCACCCATTAGTGTATTGTATCACAATCTAGTAGTTACATGTGGAAATTTGGTTCTAGGACATTTGATTTGAGCGCAATCCTCAAACTTAGGTCAAAAAAGCCATTTAAGCCTTTTCACAGTGAGATCTATGCGATATGGCCGAGAAATGTAATTTTGATGTTAACTCCCAAACCGCTGCGCAGAAGTCAACCAAACTTCACCCAATAGTGTATCGTATCACATTCTAGTAGTTACATTTTAAAATTTCGTTCTAGGACATTTGGTTTGAGCGCAATTATTAAACTTAGGTCAAAAAAGCCATTTAAGCCTTTTCACAGTGAGATCTATGCGATATGGCCGAGAAATGTAATTTTGATGTTAACTCCCAAACCGCTGCGCAGAAGTAAACCAAACTTCACCCATTAGTGTATTGTATCACAATCTAGTAGTTACATGTGGAAATTTGGTTCTAGGACATTTGATTTGAGCGCAATCCTCAAACTTAGGTCAAAAAAGCCATTTAAGCCTTTTCACAGTGAGATCTATGCGATATGGCCGAGAAATGTAATTTTGATGTTAACTCCCAAACCGCTGCGCAGAAGTCAACCAAACTTCACCCAATAGTGTATTGTATCACAATCTAGTAGTTACATTTGAAAATTTTGTTCTAGGACATTTTGTTTGAATGCAATCATCAAACTTAATTAAAAAAGTCATTTAAGCCTTTTCACAGTGAGATCTATGCGATATGGCCGAGAAATGTAATTTTGATGTTAACTCCCAAACCGCTGCGCAGAAGTCAACCAAACTTCACCCATTAGTGTATTGTATCACAATCTAGTAGTTACATGTGGAAATTTGGTTATAGGACATTTGATTTGAGCGCAATCCTCAAACTTAGGTCAAAAAAGCCATTTAAGCCTTTTCACAGTGAGATCTATGCGATATGGCCGAGAAATGTAATTTTGATGTTAACTCCCAAACCGCTGCGCAGAAGTCAACTAAACTTCACCCAATAGTGTATTGTATCACATTCTAGTAGTTACATTTGAAAATTTCGTTCTAGGACATTTGGTTTGAGCGCAATCATTAAACTTAATTAAAAAAGTCATTTAAGCCTTTTCACAGTGAGATCTATGCGATATGGCCGAGAAATGTAATTTTGATGTTAACTACCAAACCGCTGCGCAGAAGTCAACCAAACTTCACCCAATAGTGTATTGTATCACAATCTAGTAGTTACATTTGAAAATTTTGTTCTAGGACATTTTGTTTGAACGCAATCATCAAACTTAATTAAAAAAGTCATTTAAGCCTTTTCACAGTGAGATCTATGCGATATGGCCGAGAAATGTAATTTTGATGTTAACTCCCAAACCGCTGCGCAGAAGTCAACCAAACTTCACCCAATAGTGTATTGTATCACAATCTAGTAGTTACATTTGAAAATTTTGTTTTAGGAAATTTTGTTTGAGCGCAATCATCAAACTTAATTAAAAAAGTCATTTAAGCCTTTTTACAGTGAGATATATGCGATATGGCCGAGAAATGTAATTTTGATGTTCACTCCCAAACCGCTGCGCAGAAGACAACCAAACTTCACCCATTAGTGTATTGTATCACAATCTAGTAGTTACATGTGGAAATTTGGTTATAGGACATTTGATTTGAGCGCAATCCTCAAACTTAGGTCAAAAAAGCCATTTAAGCCTTTTCACAGTGAGATCTATGCGATATGGCCGAGAAATGTAATTTTGATGTTAACTCCCAAACCGCTGCGCAGAAGTCAACCAAACTTCACCCATTAGTGTATTGTATCACAATCTAGTAGTTACATTTGAAAATTTCGTTCTAGGACATTTGGTTTGAGCGCAATCTTTAAACTTAGGTCAAAAAAGCCATTTAAGCCTTTTCACAGTGAGATCTATGCGATATGGCCGAGAAATGTAATTTTGATGTTAACTCCCAAACCGCTGCGCAGAAGTCAACCAAACTTCACCCAATAGTGTATTGTATCACAATCTAGTAGTTACATTTGAAAATTTTGTTCTAGGACATTTTGTTTGAACGCAATCATCAAACTTAATTAAAAAAGTCATTTAAGCCTTTTCACAGTGAGATCTATGCGATATGGCCGAGAAATGTAATTTTGATGTTAACTCCCAAACCGCTGCGCAGAAGTCAACCAAACTTCACCCAATAGTGTATTGTATCACAATCTAGTAGTTACATTTGAAAATTTTGTTCTAGGACATTTTGTTTGAGCGCAATCATCAAACTTAATTAAAAAAGTCATTTAAGCCTTTTCACAGTGAGATCTATGCGATATGGCCGAGAAATGTAATTTTGATGTTAACTCCCAAACCGCTGCGCAGAAGTCAACCAAACTTCACCCATTAGTGTATTTTATCACAATCTAGTAGTTACATGTGGAAATTTGGTTCTAGGACATTTGATTTGAGCGCAATCCTCAAACTTAGGTCAAAAATGCCATTTAAGCCTTTTCACAGTGAGATCTATGCGATATGGCCGAGAAATGTAATTTTGATGTTAACTCCCAAACCGCTGCGCAGAAGTCAACCAAACTTCACCCAATAGTGTATTGTATCACAATCTAGTAGTTACATTTGAAAATTTTGTTCTAGGAAATTTTGTTTGAGCGCAATCATCAAACTTAATTAAAAAAGTCATTTAAGCCTTTTCACAGTGAGATCTATGCGATATGGCCGAGAAATGTAATTTTGATGTTAACTCCCAAACCGCTGCGCAGAAGTCAACCAAACTTCACCCATTAGTGTATTTTATCACAATCTAGTAGTTACATGTGGAAATTTGGTTCTAGGACATTTGATTTGAGCGCAATCCTCAAACTTAGGTCAAAAAAGCCATTTAAGCCTTTTCACAGTGAGATCTATGCGATATGGCCGAGAAATGTAATTTTGATGTTCACTCCCAAACCGCTGCGCAGAAGTCAACCAAACTTCACCCATTAGTGTATTGTATCACAATCTAGTAGTTACATGTGGAAATTTGGTTATAGGACATTTGATTTGAGCGCAATCCTCAAACTTAGGTCAAAAAAGCCATTTAAGCCTTTTCACAGTGAGATCTATGCGATATGGCCGAGAAATGTAATTTTGATGTTAACTCCCAAACCGCTGCGCAGAAGTCAACCAAACTTCACCCAATAGTGTATTGTATCACATTCTAGTAGTTACATTTGAAAATTTCGTTCTAGGACATTTGGTTTGAGCGCAATCCTCAAACTTAGGTCAAAAAAGCCATTTAAGCCTTTTCACAGTGAGATCTATGCGATATGGCCGAGAAATGTAATTTTGATGTTAACTCCCAAACCGCTGCGCAGAAGTCAACCAAACTTCACCCAATAGTGTATTGTATCACAATCTAGTAGTTACATGTGGAAATTTGGTTATAGGACATTTGATTTGAGCGCAATCCTCAAACTTAGGTCAAAAAAGCCATTTAAGCCTTTTCACAGTGAGATCTATGCGATATGGCCGAGAAATGTAATTTTGATGTTAACTCCCAAACCGCTGCGCAGAAGTCAACCAAACTTCACCCAATAGTGTATTGTATCACAATCTAGTAGTTACATTTGAAAATTTTGTTCTAGGACATTTTGTTTGAACGCAATCATCAAACTTAATTAAAAAAGTCATTTAAGCCTTTTCACAGTGAGATCTATGCGATATGGCCGAGAAATGTAATTTTGATGTTAACTCCCAAACCGCTGCGCAGAAGTCAACCAAACTTCACCCAATAGTGTATTGTATCACAATCTAGTAGTTACATTTGAAAATTTTGTTCTAGGAAATTTTGTTTGAGCGCAATCATCAAACTTAATTAAAAAAGTCATTTAAGCCTTTTCACAGTGAGATCTATGCGATATGGCCGAGAAATGTAATTTTGATGTTAACTCCCAAACCGCTGCGCAGAAGTCAACCAAACTTCACCCATTAGTGTATTTTATCACAATCTAGTAGTTACATGTGGAAATTTGGTTCTAGGACATTTGATTTGAGCGCAATCCTCAAACTTAGGTCAAAAAAGCCATTTAAGCCTTTTCACAGTGAGATCTATGCGATATGGCCGAGAAATGTAATTTTGATGTTAACTCCCAAACCGCTGCGCAGAAGTCAACCAAACTTCACCCAATAGTGTATTGTATCACAATCTAGTAGTTACATTTAAAAATTTTGTTCTAGGACATTTTGTTTGAACGCAATCATCAAACTTAATTAAAAAAGTCATTTAAGCCTTTTCACAGTGAGATCTATGCGATATGGCCGAGAAATGTAATTTTGATGTTAACTCCCAAACCGCTGCGCAGAAGTCAACCAAACTTCACCCATTAGTGTATTTTATCACAATCTAGTAGTTACATGTGGAAATTTGGTTCTAGGACATTTGATTTGAGCGCAATCCTCAAACTTAGGTCAAAAAAGCCATTTAAGCCTTTTCACAGTGAGATCTATGCGATATGGCCGAGAAATGTAATTTTGATGTTAACTCCCAAACCGCTGCGCAGAAGTCAACCAAACTTCACCCAATAGTGTATTGTATCACATTCTAGTAGTTACATTTGAAAATTTCGTTCTAGGACATTTGGTTTGAGCGCAATCCTCAAACTTAGGTCAAAAAAGCCATTTAAGCCTTTTCACAGTGAGATCTATGCGATATGGCCGAGAAATGTAATTTTGATGTTAACTCCCAAACCGCTGCGCAGAAGTCAACCAAACTTCACCCAATAGTGTATTGTATCACAATCTAGTAGTTACATGTGGAAATTTGGTTATAGGACATTTGATTTGAGCGCAATCCTCAAACTTAGGTCAAAAAAGCCATTTAAGCCTTTTCACAGTGAGATCTATGCGATATGGCCGAGAAATGTAATTTTGATGTTAACTCCCAAACCGCTGCGCAGAAGTCAACCAAACTTCACCCAATAGTGTATTGTATCACATTCTAGTAGTTACATTTGAAAATTTCGTTCAAGGACACTTGGTTTGAGCGCAATTATTAAACTTAGGACAAAAAAGCCATTTAAGCCTTTTCACAGTGAGATCTATGCGATATGGCCGAGAAATGTAATTTTGATGTTAACTCCCAAACCGCTGCGCAGAAGTAAACCAAACTTCACCCATTAGTGTATTGTATCACAATCTAGTAGTTACATGTGGAAATTTGGTTCTAGGACATTTGATTTGAGCGCAATCCTCAAACTTAGGTCAAAAAAGCCATTTAAGCCTTTTCACAGTGAGATCTATGCGATATGGCCGAGAAATGTAATTTTGATGTTAACTCCCAAACCGCTGCGCAGAAGTCAACCAAACTTCACCCAATAGTGTATTGTATCACATTCTAGTAGTTACATTTGAAAATTTCGTTCTAGGACATTTGGTTTGAGCGCAATTATTAAACTTAGGTCAAAAAAGCCATTTAAGCCTTTTCACAGTGAGATCTATGCGATATGGCCGAGAAATGTAATTTTGATGTTAACTCCCAAACCGCTGCGCAGAAGTAAACCAAACTTCACCCATTAGTGTATTGTATCACAATCTAGTAGTTACATGTGGAAATTTGGTTCTAGGACATTTGATTTTAGCGCAATCCTCAAACTTAGGTCAAAAAAGCCATTTAAGCCTTTTCACAGTGAGATCTATGCGATATGGCCGAGAAATGTAATTTTGATGTTAACTCCCAAACCGCTGCGCAGAAGTCAACCAAACTTCACCCAATAGTGTATTGTATCACAATCTAGTAGTTACATTTGAAAATTTTGTTCTAGGAAATTTTGTTTGAGCGCAATCATCAAACTTAATTAAAAAAGTCATTTAAGCCTTTTCACAGTGAGATCTATGCGATATGGCCGAGAAATGTAATTTTGATGTTAACTCCCAAACCGCTGCGCAAAAGTCAACCAAACTTCACCCATTAGTGTATTGTATCACAATCTAGTAGTTACATGTGGAAATTTGGTTCTAGGACATTTGATTTGAGCGCAATCCTCAAACTTAGGTCAAAAAAGCCATTTAAGCCTTTTCACAGTGAGATCTATGCGATATGGCCGAGAAATGTAATTTTGATGTTAACTCCCAAACCGCTGCGCAGAAGTCAACCAAACTTCACCCAATAGTGTATTGTATCACATTCTAGTAGTTACATTTTAAAATTTCGTTCTAGGACATTTGGTTTGAGCGCAATTATTAAACTTAGGTCAAAAAAGCCATTTAAGCCTTTTCACAGTGAGATCTATGCGATATGGCCGAGAAATGTAATTTTGATGTTAACTCCCAAACCGCTGCGCAGAAGTAAACCAAACTTCACCCATTAGTGTATTGTATCACAATCTAGTAGTTACATGTGGAAATTTGGTTCTAGGACATTTGATTTGAGCGCAATCCTCAAACTTAGGTCAAAAAAGCCATTTAAGCCTTTTCACAGTGAGATCTATGCGATATGGCCGAGAAATGTAATTTTGATGTTAACTCCCAAACCGCTGCGCAGAAGTCAACCAAACTTCACCCAATAGTGTATTGTATCACAATCTAGTAGTTACATTTGAAAATTTTGTTCTAGGACATTTTGTTTGAATGCAATCATCAAACTTAATTAAAAAAGTCATTTAAGCCTTTTCACAGTGAGATCTATGCGATATGGCCGAGAAATGTAATTTTGATGTTAACTCCCAAACCGCTGCGCAGAAGTCAACCAAACTTCACCCATTAGTGTATTGTATCACAATCTAGTAGTTACATGTGGAAATTTGGTTATAGGACATTTGATTTGAGCGCAATCCTCAAACTTAGGTCAAAAAAGCCATTTAAGCCTTTTCACAGTGAGATCTATGCGATATGGCCGAGAAATGTAATTTTGATGTTAACTCCCAAACCGCTGCGCAGAAGTCAACTAAACTTCACCCAATAGTGTATTGTATCACATTCTAGTAGTTACATTTGAAAATTTCGTTCTAGGACATTTGGTTTGAGCGCAATCATTAAACTTAATTAAAAAAGTCATTTAAGCCTTTTCACAGTGAGATCTATGCGATATGGCCGAGAAATGTAATTTTGATGTTAACTACCAAACCGCTGCGCAGAAGTCAACCAAACTTCACCCAATAGTGTATTGTATCACAATCTAGTAGTTACATTTGAAAATTTTGTTCTAGGACATTTTGTTTGAACGCAATCATCAAACTTAATTAAAAAAGTCATTTAAGCCTTTTCACAGTGAGATCTATGCGATATGGCCGAGAAATGTAATTTTGATGTTAACTCCCAAACCGCTGCGCAGAAGTCAACCAAACTTCACCCAATAGTGTATTGTATCACAATCTAGTAGTTACATTTGAAAATTTTGTTTTAGGAAATTTTGTTTGAGCGCAATCATCAAACTTAATTAAAAAAGTCATTTAAGCCTTTTTACAGTGAGATATATGCGATATGGCCGAGAAATGTAATTTTGATGTTCACTCCCAAACCGCTGCGCAGAAGACAACCAAACTTCACCCATTAGTGTATTGTATCACAATCTAGTAGTTACATGTGGAAATTTGGTTATAGGACATTTGATTTGAGCGCAATCCTCAAACTTAGGTCAAAAAAGCCATTTAAGCCTTTTCACAGTGAGATCTATGCGATATGGCCGAGAAATGTAATTTTGATGTTAACTCCCAAACCGCTGCGCACAAGTCAACCAAACTTCACCCATTAGTGTATTGTATCACAATCTAGTAGTTACATTTGAAAATTTCGTTCTAGGACATTTGGTTTGAGCGCAATCTTTAAACTTAGGTCAAAAAAGCCATTTAAGCCTTTTCACAGTGAGATCTATGCGATATGGCCGAGAAATGTAATTTTGATGTTAACTCCCAAACCGCTGCGCAGAAGTCAACCAAACTTCACCCAATAGTGTATTGTATCACAATCTAGTAGTTACATTTGAAAATTTTGTTCTAGGACATTTTGTTTGAACGCAATCATCAAACTTAATTAAAAAAGTCATTTAAGCCTTTTCACAGTGAGATCTATGCGATATGGCCGAGAAATGTAATTTTGATGTTAACTCCCAAACCGCTGCGCAGAAGTCAACCAAACTTCACCCAATAGTGTATTGTATCACAATCTAGTAGTTACATTTGAAAATTTTGTTCTAGGACATTTTGTTTGAGCGCAATCATCAAACTTAATTAAAAAAGTCATTTAAGCCTTTTCACAGTGAGATCTATGCGATATGGCCGAGAAATGTAATTTTGATGTTAACTCCCAAACCGCTGCGCAGAAGTCAACCAAACTTCACCCATTAGTGTATTTTATCACAATCTAGTAGTTACATGTGGAAATTTGGTTCTAGGACATTTGATTTGAGCGCAATCCTCAAACTTAGGTCAAAAAAGCCATTTAAGCCTTTTCACAGTGAGATCTATGCGATATGGCCGAGAAATGTAATTTTGATGTTAACTCCCAAACCGCTGCGCAGAAGTCAACCAAACTTCACCCAATAGTGTATTGTATCACAATCTAGTAGTTACATTTGAAAATTTTGTTCTAGGAAATTTTGTTTGAGCGCAATCATCAAACTTAATTAAAAAAGTCATTTAAGCCTTTTCACAGTGAGATCTATGCGATATGGCCGAGAAATGTAATTTTGATGTTAACTCCCAAACCGCTGCGCAGAAGTCAACCAAACTTCACCCATTAGTGTATTTTATCACAATCTAGTAGTTACATGTGGAAATTTGGTTCTAGGACATTTGATTTGAGCGCAATCCTCAAACTTAGGTCAAAAAAGCCATTTAAGCCTTTTCACAGTGAGATCTATGCGATATGGCCGAGAAATGTAATTTTGATGTTCACTCCCAAACCGCTGCGCAGAAGTCAACCAAACTTCACCCATTAGTGTATTGTATCACAATCTAGTAGTTACATGTGGAAATTTGGTTATAGGACATTTGATTTGAGCGCAATCCTCAAACTTAGGTCAAAAAAGCCATTTAAGCCTTTTCACAGTGAGATCTATGCGATATGGCCGAGAAATGTAATTTTGATGTTAACTCCCAAACCGCTGCGCAGAAGTCAACCAAACTTCACCCATTAGTGTATTGTATCACAATCTAGTAGTTACATTTGAAAATTTCGTTCTAGGACATTTGGTTTGAGCGCAATCTTTAAACTTAGGTCAAAAAAGCCATTTAAGCCTTTTCACAGTGAGATCTATGCGATATGGCCGAGAAATGTAATTTTGATGTTAACTCCCAAACCGCTGCGCAGAAGTCAACCAAACTTCACCCAATAGTGTATTGTATCACAATCTAGTAGTTACATTTGAAAATTTTGTTCTAGGACATTTTGTTTGAACGCAATCATCAAACTTAATTAAAAAAGTCATTTAAGCCTTTTCACAGTGAGGTCTATGCGATATGGCCGAGAAATGTAATTTTGATGTTAACTCCCAAACCGCTGCGCAGAAGTCAACCAAACTTCACCCAATAGTGTATTGTATCACAATCTAGTAGTTACATTTGAAAATTTTGTTCTAGGAAATTTTGTTTGAGCGCAATCATCAAACTTAATTAAAAAAGTCATTTAAGCCTTTTCACAGTGAGATCTATGCGATATGGCCGAGAAATGTAATTTTGATGTTAACTCCCAAACCGCTGCGCAGAAGTCAACCAAACTTCACCCATTAGTGTATTTTATCACAATCTAGTAGTTACATGTGGAAATTTGGTTCTAGGACATTTGATTTGAGCGCAATCCTCAAACTTAGGTCAAAAAAGCCATTTAAGCCTTTTCACAGTGAGATCTATGCGATATGGCCGAGAAATGTAATTTTGATGTTAACTCCCAAACCGCTGCGCAGAAGTCAACCAAACTTCACCCAATAGTGTATTGTATCACAATCTAGTAGTTACATTTAAAAATTTTGTTCTAGGACATTTTGTTTGAACGCAATCATCAAACTTAATTAAAAAAGTCATTTAAGCCTTTTCACAGTGAGATCTATGCGATATGGCCGAGAAATGTAATTTTGATGTTAACTCCCAAACCGCTGCGCAGAAGTCAACCAAACTTCACCCATTAGTGAATTGTATCACAATCTAGTAGTTACATGTGGAAATTTGGTTATAGGACATTTGATTTGAGCGCAATCCTCAAACTTAGGTCAAAAAAGCCATTTAAGCCTTTTCACAGTGAGATCTATGCGATATGGCCGAGAAATGTAATTTTGATGTTAACTCCCAAACCACTGCGCAGAAGTCAACCAAACTTCACCCAATAGTGTATTGTATCACATTCTAGTAGTTACATTTAAAAATTTCGTTCTAGGACATTTGGTTTGAGCGCAATCCTCAAACTTAGGTCAAAAAAGCCATTTAAGCCTTTTCACAGTGAGATCTAAGCGATATGGCCGAGAAATGTAATTTTGATGTTAACTCCCAAACCGCTGCGCAGAAGTCAACCAAACTTCACCCAATAGTGTATTGTATCACAATCTAGTAGTTATATTTGAAAATTTTGTTCTAGGACATTTTGTTTGAACGCAATCATCAAACTTAATTAAAAAAGTCATTTAAGCCTTTTCACAGTGAGATCTATGCGATATGGCCGAGAAATGTAATTTTGATGTTAACTCCCAAACCGCTGCGCAGAAGTCAACCAAACTTCACCCAATAGTGTATTGTATCACAATCTAGTAGTTACATTTGAAAATTTTGTTCTAGGACATTTTGTTTGAGCGCAATCCTCAAACTTAGGTCAAAAAAGCCATTTAAGCCTTTTCACAGTGAGATCTATGCGATATGGCCGAGAAATGTAATTTTGATGTTAACTCCCAAACCGCTGCGCAGAAGTCAACCAAACTTCACCCAATAGTGTATTGTATCACAATCTAGTAGTTACATTTGAAAATTTTGTTCTAGGACATTTTGTTTGAACGCAATCATCAAACTTAATTAAAAAAGTCATTTTAGCCTTTTCACAGTGAGATCTATGCGATATGGCCGAGAAATGTAATTTTGATGTTAACTCCCAAACCGCTGCGCAGAAGTCAACCAAACTTCACCCAATAGTGTATTGTATCACAATCTAGTAGTTACATTTGAAAATTTTGTTCTAGGAAATTTTGTTTGAGCGCAATCATCAAACTTAATTAAAAAAGTCATTTAAGCCTTTTCACAGTGAGATCTATGCGATATGGCCGAGAAATGTAATTTTGATGTTAACTCCCAAACCGCTGCGCAGAAGTCAACCAAACTTCACCCATTAGTGTATTGTATCACAATCTAGTAGTTACATGTGGAAATTTGGTTCTAGGACATTTGATTTGAGCGCAATCCTCAAACTTAGGTCAAAAAAGCCATTTAAGCCTTTTCACAGTGAGATCTATGCGATATGGCCGAGAAATGTAATTTTGATGTTAACTCCCAAACCGCTGCGCAGAAGTCAACCAAACTTCACCCAATAGTGTATTGTATCACAATCTAGTAGTTACATTTGAAAATTTTGTTCTAGGAAATTTTGTTTGAGCGCAATCATCAAACTTAATTAAAAAAGTCATTTAAGCCTTTTCACAGTGAGATCTATGCGATATGGCCGAGAAATGTAATTTTTATGTTAACTCCCAAACCGCTGCGCAGAAGTCAACCAAACTTCACCCATTAGTGTATTTTATCACAATCTAGTAGTTACATGTGGAAATTTGGTTCTAGGACATTTGATTTGAGCGCAATCCTCAAACTTAGGTCAAAAAAGCCATTTAAGCCTTTTCACAGTGAGATCTATGCGATATGGCCGAGAAATGTAATTTTGATGTTAACTCCCAAACCGCTGCGCAGAAGTCAACCAAACTTCACCCAATAGTGTATTGTATCACATTCTAGTAGTTACATTTGAAAATTTCGTTCTAGGACATTTGGTTTGAGCGCAATCCTCAAACTTAGGTCAAAAAAGCCATTTAAGCCTTTTCACAGTGAGATCTATGCGATATGGCCGAGAAATGTAATTTTGATGTTAACTCCCAAACCGCTGCGCAGAAGTCAACCAAACTTCACCCAATAGTGTATTGTATCACAATCTAGTAGTTACATTTGAAAATTTTGTTCTAGGACATTTTGTTTGAGCGCAATCCTCAAACTTAGGTCAAAAAAGCCATTTAAGCCTTTTCACAGTGAGATCTATGCGATATGGCCGAGAAATGTAATTTTGATGTTAACTCCCAAACCGCTGCGCAGAAGTCAACCAAACTTCACCCAATAGTGTATTGTATCACAATCTAGTAGTTACATTTGAAAATTTTGTTCTAGGACATTTTGTTTGAACGCAATCATCAAACTTAATTAAAAAAGTCATTTAAGCCTTTTCACAGTGAGATCTATGCGATATGGCCGAGAAATGTAATTTTGATGTTAACTCCCAAACCGCTGCGCAGAAGTCAACCAAACTTCACCCAATAGTGTATTGTATCACAATCTAGTAGTTACATTTGAAAATTTTGTTCTAGGAAATTTTGTTTGAGCGCAATCATCAAACTTAATTAAAAAAGTCATTTAAGCCTTTTCACAGTGAGATCTATGCGATATGGCCGAGAAATGTAATTTTGATGTTAACTCCCAAACCGCTGCGCAGAAGTCAACCAAACTTCACCCATTAGTGTATTTTATCACAATCTAGTAGTTACATGTGGAAATTTGGTTCTAGGACATTTGATTTGAGCGCAATCCTCAAACTTAGGTCAAAAAAGCCATTTAAGCCTTTTCACAGTGAGATCTATGCGATATGGCCGAGAAATGTAATTTTGATGTTAACTCCCAAACCGCTGCGCAGAAGTCAACCAAACTTCACCCAATAGTGTATTGTATCACAATCTAGTAGTTACATTTAAAAATTTTGTTCTAGGACATTTTGTTTGAACGCAATCATCAAACTTAATTAAAAAAGTCATTTAAGCCTTTTCACAGTGAGATCTATGCGATATGGCCGAGAAATGTAATTTTGATGTTAACTCCCAAACCGCTGCGCAGAAGTCAACCAAACTTCACCCATTAGTGTATTTTATCACAATCTAGTAGTTACATGTGGAAATTTGGTTCTAGGACATTTGATTTGAGCGCAATCCTCAAACTTAGGTCAAAAAAGCCATTTAAGCCTTTTCACAGTGAGATCTATGCGATATGGCCGAGAAATGTAATTTTGATGTTAACTCCCAAACCGCTGCGCAGAAGTCAACCAAACTTCACCCAATAGTGTATTGTATCACATTCTAGTAGTTACATTTGAAAATTTCGTTCTAGGACATTTGGTTTGAGCGCAATCCTCAAACTTAGGTCAAAAAAGCCATTTAAGCCTTTTCACAGTGAGATCTATGCGATATGGCCGAGAAATGTAATTTTGATGTTAACTCCCAAACCGCTGCGCAGAAGTCAACCAAACTTCACCCAATAGTGTATTGTATCACAATCTAGTAGTTACATTTGAAAATTTTGTTCTAGGACATTTTGTTTGAACGCAATCATCAAACTTAATTAAAAAAGTCATTTAAGCCTTTTCACAGTGAGATCTATGCGATATGGCCGAGAAATGTAATTTTGATGTTAACTCCCAAACCGCTGCGCAGAAGTCAACCAAACTTCACCCAATAGTGTATTGTATCACAATCTAGTAGTTACATTTGAAAATTTTGTTCTAGGACATTTTGTTTGAGCGCAATCCTCCAACTTAGGTCAAAAAAGCCATTTAAGCCTTTTCACAGTGAGATCTATGCGATATGGCCGAGAAATGTAATTTTGATGTTAACTCCCAAACCGCTGCGCAGAAGTCAACCAAACTTCACCCATTAGTGTATTGTATCACAATCTAGTAGTTACATGTGGAAATTTGGTTATAGGACATTTGATTTGAGCGCAATCCTCAAACTTAGGTCAAAAAAGCCATTTAAGCCTTTTCACAGTGAGATCTATGCGATATGGCCGAGAAATGTAATTTTGATGTTAACTCCCAAACCGCTGCGCAGAAGTCAACCAAACTTCACCCAATAGTGTATTGTATCACATTCTAGTAGTTACATTTTAAAATTTCGTTCAAGGACATTTGGTTTGAGCGCAATTATTAAACTTAGGTCAAAAAAGCCATTTAAGCCTTTTCACAGTGAGATCTATGCGATATGGCCGAGAAATGTAATTTTGATGTTAACTCCCAAACCGCTGCGCAGAAGTCAACCAAACTTCACCCAATAGTGTATTGTATCACAATCTAGTAGTTACATTTGAAAATTTTGTTCTAGGACATTTTGTTTGAACGCAATCATCAAACTTAATTAAAAAAGTCATTTAAGCCTTTTCACAGTGAGATCTATGCGATATGGCCGAGAAATGTAATTTTGATGTTAACTCCCAAACCGCTGCGCAGAAGTCAACCAAACTTCACCCAATAGTGTATTGTATCACAATCTAGTAGTTACATTTGAAAATTTTGTTCTAGGACATTTTGTTTGAGCGCAATCCTCCAACTTAGGTCAAAAAAGCCATTTAAGCCTTTTCACAGTGAGATCTATGCGATATGGCCGAGAAATGTAATTTTGATGTTAACTCCCAAACCGCTGCGCAGAAGTCAACCAAACTTCACCCATTAGTGTATTGTATCACAATCTAGTAGTTACATGTGGAAATTTGGTTATAGGACATTTGATTTGAGCGCAATCCTCAAACTTAGGTCAAAAAAGCCATTTAAGCCTTTTCACAGTGAGATCTATGCGATATGGCCGAGAAATGTAATTTTGATGTTAACTCCCAAACCGCTGCGCAGAAGTCAACCAAACTTCACCCAATAGTGTATTGTATCACATTCTAGTAGTTACATTTTAAAATTTCGTTCAAGGACATTTGGTTTGAGCGCAATTATTAAACTTAGGTCAAAAAAGCCATTTAAGCCTTTTCACAGTGAGATCTATGCGATATGGCCGAGAAATGTAATTTTAATGTTAACTCCCAAACCGCTGCGCAGAAGTAAACCAAACTTCACCCATTAGTGTATTGTATCACAATCTAGTAGTTACATGTGGAAATTTGGTTCTAGGACATTTGATTTGAGCGCAATCCTCAAACTTAGGTCAAAAAAGCCATTTAAGCCTTTTCACAGTGAGATCTATGCGATATGGCCGAGAAATGTAATTTTGATGTTAACTCCCAAACTGCTGCGCAGAAGTCAACCAAATTTCACCCAATAGTGTATTGTATCACATTCTAGTAGTTACATTTGAAAATTTCGTTCTAGGACATTTGGTTTGAGCGCAATTATTAAACTTAGGTCAAAAAAGCCATTTAAGCCTTTTCACAGTGAGATCTATGCGATATGGCCGAGAAATGTAATTTTGATGTTAACTCCCAAACCGCTGCGCAAAAGTAAACCAAACTTCACCCATTAGTGTATTGTATCACAATCTAGTAGTTACATGTGGAAATTTGGTTCTAGGACATTTGATTTTAGCGCAATCCTCAAACTTAGGTCAAAAAAGCCATTTAAGCCTTTTCACAGTGAGATCTATGCGATATGGCCGAGAAATGTAATTTTGATGTTAACTCCCAAACCGCTGCGCAGAAGTCAACCAAACTTCACCCAATAGTGTATTGTATCACAATCTAGTAGTTACATTTGAAAATTTTGTTCTAGGAAATTTTGTTTGAGCGCAATCATCAAACTTAATTAAAAAAGTCATTTAAGCCTTTTCACAGAGAGATCTATGCGATATGGCCGAGAAATGTAATTTTGATGTTAACTCCCAAACCGCTGCGCAGAAGTCAACCAAACTTCACCCATTAGTGTATTGTATCACAATCTAGTAGTTACATGTGGAAATTTGGTTCTAGGACATTTGATTTGAGCGCAATCCTCAAACTTAGGTCAAAAAAGCCATTTAAGCCTTTTCACAGTGAGATCTATGCGATATGGCCGAGAAATGTAATTTTGATGTTAACTCCCAAACCGCTGCGCAGAAGTCAACCAAACTTCACCCAATAGTGTATTGTATCACATTCTAGTAGTTACATTTTAAAATTTCGTTCTAGGACATTTGGTTTGAGCGCAATTATTAAACTTAGGTCAAAAAAGCCATTTAAGCCTTTTCACAGTGAGATCTATGCGATATGGCCGAGAAATGTAATTTTGATGTTAACTCCCAAACCGCTGCGCAGAAGTAAACCAAACTTCACCCATTAGTGTATTGTATCACAATCTAGTAGTTACATGTGGAAATTTGGTTCTAGGACATTTGATTTGAGCGCAATCCTCAAACTTAGGTCAAAAAAGCCATTTAAGCCTTTTCACAGTGAGATCTATGCGATATGGCCGAGAAATGTAATTTTGATGTTAACTCCCAAACCGCTGCGCAGAAGTCAACCAAACTTCACCCAATAGTGTATTGTATCACAATCTAGTAGTTACATTTGAAAATTTTGTTCTAGGACATTTTGTTTGAATGCAATCATCAAACTTAATTAAAAAAGTCATTTAAGCCTTTTCACAGTGAGATCAATGCGATATGGCCGAGAAATGTAATTTTAATGTTAACTCCCAAACCGCTGCGCAGAAGTCAACCAAACTTCACCCATTAGTGTATTGTATCACAATCTAGTAGTTACATGTGGAAATTTAGTTCTAGGACATTTGATTTGAGCGCAATCTTCAAACTTAATTAAAAAAAGTCATTTAAGCCTTTTCACAGTGAGATCTATGCGATATGGCCGAGAAATGTAATTTTGATGTTAACTCCCAAACCGCTGAGCAGAAGTCAACCAAACTTCACCCAATAGTGTATTGTATCACAATCTAGTAGTTACATTTGAAAATTTTGTTCTAGGACATTTTGTTTGAACGCAATCATCAAACTTAATTAAAAAAGTCATTTAAGCCTTTTCACAGTGAGATCTATGCGATATGGCCGAGAAATGTAATTTTGATGTTAACTCCCAAACCGCTGCGCAGAAGTCAACCAAACTTCACCCATTAGTGTATTGTATCACAATCTAGTAGTTACATGTGGAAATTTGGTTATAGGACATTTGATTTGAGCGCAATCCTCAAACTTAGGTCAAAAAAGCCATTTAAGCCTTTTCACAGTGAGATCTATGCGATATGGCCGAGAAATGTAATTTTGATGTTAACTCCCAAACCGCTGCGCAGAAGTCAACCAAACTTCACCCAATAGTGTATTGTATCACAATCTAGTAGTTACATTTGAAAATTTTGTTCTAGGAAATTTTGTTTGAGCGCAATCATCAAACTTAATTAAAAAAGTCATTTAAGCCTTTTCACAGTGAGATCTATGCGATATGGCCGAGAAATGTAATTTTGATGTTCACTCCCAAACCGCTGCGCAGAAGTCAACCAAACTTCACCCATTAGTGTATTGTATCACAATCTAGTAGTTACATGTGGAAATTTGGTTATAGGACATTTGATTTGAGCGCAATCCTCAAACTTAGGTCAAAAAAGCCATTTAAGCCTTTTCACAGTGAGATCTATGCGATATGGCCGAGAAATGTAATTTTGATGTTAACTCCCAAACCGCTGCGCAGAAGTCAACCAAACTTCACCCATTAGTGTATTGTATCACAATCTAGTAGTTACATTTGAAAATTTCGTTCTAGGACATTTGGTTTGAGCGCAATCTTTAAACTTAGGTCAAAAAAGCCATTTAAGCCTTTTCACAGTGAGATCTATGCGATATGGCCGAGAAATGTAATTTTGATGTTAACTCCCAAACCGCTGCGCAGAAGTCAACCAAACTTCACCCAATAGTGTATTGTATCACAATCTAGTAGTCACATGTGGAAATTTGGTTCTAGGACATTTGATTTGAGCGCAATCCTCAAACTTAGGTCAAAAAAGCCATTTAAGCCTTTTCACAGTGAGATCTATGCGATATGGCCGAGAAATGTAATTTTGATGTTAACTCCCAAACCGCTGCGCAGAAGTCAACCAAACTTCACCCAATAGTGTATTGTATCACATTCTAGTAGTTACATTTTAAAATTTCGTTCTAGGACATTTGGTTTGAGCGCAATTATTAAACTTAGGTCAAAAAAGCCATTTAAGCCTTTTCACAGTGAGATCTATGCGATATGGCCGAGAAATGTAATTTTGATGTTAACTCCCAAACCGCTGCGCAGAAGTAAACCAAACTTCACCCATTAGTGTATTGTATCACAATCTAGTAGTTACATGTGGAAATTTGGTTCTAGGACATTTGATTTGAGCGCAATCCTCAAACTTAGGTCAAAAAAGCCATTTAAGCCTTTTCACTGTGAGATCTATGCGATATGGCCGAGAAATGTAATTTTGATGTTAACTCCCAAACCGCTGCGCAGAAGTCAACCAAACTTCACCCAATAGTGTATTGTATCACAATCTAGTAGTTACATTTGAAAATTTTGTTCTAGGAAATTTTGTTTGAGCGCAATCATCAAACTTAATTAAAAAAGTCATTTAAGCCTTTTCACAGTGAGATCTATGCGATATGGCCGAGAAATGTAATTTTGATGTTAACTCCCAAACCGCTGCGCAGAAGTCAACCAAACTTCACCCATTAGTGTATTTTATCACAATCTAGTAGTTACATGTGGAAATTTGGTTCTAGGACATTTGATTTGAGCGCAATCCTCAAACTTAGGTCAAAAAAGCCATTTAAGCCTTTTCACAGTGAGATCTATGCGATATGGCCGAGAAATGTAATTTTGATGTTAACTCCCAAACCGCTGCGCAGAAGTCAACCAAACTTCACCCAATAGTGTATTGTATCACAATCTAGTAGTTACATTTAAAAATTTTGTTCTAGGACATTTTGTTTGAACGCAATCATCAAACTTAATTAAAAAAGTCATTTAAGCCTTTTCACAGTGAGATCTATGCGATATGGCCGAGAAATGTAATTTTGATGTTAACTCCCAAACCGCTGCGCAGAAGTCAACCAAACTTCACCCATTAGTGTATTGTATCACAATCTAGTAGTTACATGTGGAAATTTGGTTATAGGACATTTGATTTGAGCGCAATCCTCAAACTTAGGTCAAAAAAGCCATTTAAGCCTTTTCACAGTGAGATCTATGCGATATGGCCGAGAAATGTAATTTTGATGTTAACTCCCAAACCGCTGCGCAGAAGTCAACCAAACTTCACCCAATAGTGTATTGTATCACAATCTAGTAGTTACATTTGAAAATTTTGTTCTAGGAAATTTTGTTTGAGCGCAATCATCAAACTTAATTAAAAAAGTCATTTAAGCCTTTTCACAGTGAGATCTATGCGATATGGCCGAGAAATGTAATTTTGATGTTAACTCCCAAACCGCTGCGCAGAAGTCAACCAAACTTCACCCATTAGTGTATTTTATCACAATCTAGTAGTTACATGTGGAAATTTGGTTCTAGGACATTTGATTTGAGCGCAATCCTCAAACTTAGGTCAAAAAAGCCATTTAAGCCTTTTCACAGTGAGATCTATGCGATATGGCCGAGAAATGTAATTTTGATGTTAACTCCCAAACCGCTGCGCAGAAGTCAACCAAACTTCACCCAATAGTGTATTGTATCACATTCTAGTAGTTACATTTGAAAATTTTGTTCTAGGACATTTTGTTTGAACGCAATCATCAAACTTAATTAAAAAAGTCATTTAAGCCTTTTCACAGTGAGATCTATGCGATATGGCCGAGAAATGTAATTTTGATGTTAACTCCCAAACCGCTGCGCAGAAGTCAACCAAACTTCACCCAATAGTGTATTGTATCACAATCTAGTAGTTACATTTGAAAATTTTGTTCTAGGAAATTTTGTTTGAGCGCAATCATCAAACTTAATTAAAAAAGTCATTTAAGCCTTTTCACAGTGA
This sequence comes from Corythoichthys intestinalis, assembly GCF_030265065.1. NCBI lineage: Eukaryota > Metazoa > Chordata > Actinopteri > Syngnathiformes > Syngnathidae > Corythoichthys > Corythoichthys intestinalis. Next base: position 62,201,494 of record NC_080399.1, on the reverse strand, counting down.
GATCTATGCGATATGGCCGAGAAATGTAATTTTGATGTTAACTCCCAAACCGCTGCGCAGAAGTCAACCAAACTTCACCCATTAGTGTATTTTATCACAATCTAGTAGTTACATGTGGAAATTTGGTTCTAGGACATTTGATTTGAGCGCAATCCTCAAACTTAGGTCAAAAAAGCCATTTAAGCCTTTTCACAGTGAGATCTATGCGATATGGCCGAGAAATGTAATTTTGATGTTAACTCCCAAACCGCTGCGCAGAAGTCAACCAAACTTCACCCAATAGTGTATTGTATCACAATCTAGTAGTTACATTGAAAAATTTTGTTCTAGGACATTTTGTTTGAACGCAATCATCAAACTTAATTAAAAAAGTCATTTAAGCCTTTTCACAGTGAGATCTATGCGATATGGCCGAGAAATGTAATTTTGATGTTAACTCCCAAACCGCTGCGCAGAAGTCAACCAAACTTCACCCATTAGTGTATTGTATCACAATCTAGTAGTTACGTGTGGAAATTTGGTTATAGGACATTTGATTTGAGCGCAATCCTCAAACTTAGGTCAAAAAAGCCATTTAAGCCTTTTCACAGTGAGATCTATGCGATATGGCCGAGAAATGTAATTTTGATGTTAACTCCCAAACCGCTGCGCAGAAGTAAACCAAACTTCACCCATTAGTGTATTGTATCACAATCTAGTAGTTACATGTGGAAATTTGGTTCTAGGACATTTGATTTGAGCGCAATCCTCAAACTTAGGTCAAAAAAGCCATTTAAGCCTTTTCACAGTGAGATCTATGCGATATGGCCGAGAAATGTAATTTTGATGTTAACTCCCAAACCGCTGCGCAGAAGTCAACCAAACTTCACCCAATAGTGTATTGTATCACATTCTAGTAGTTACATTTTAAAATTTCGTTCTAGGACATTTGGTTTGAGCGCAATTATTAAACTTAGGTCAAAAAAGCCATTTAAGCCTTTTCACAGTGAGATCTATGCGATATGGCCGAGAAATGTAATTTTGATGTTAACTCCCAAACCGCTGCGCAGAAGTAAACCAAACTTCACCCATTAGTGTATTGTATCACAATCTAGTAGTTACATGTGGAAATTTGGTTCTAGGACATTTGATTTGAGCGCAATCCTCAAACTTAGGTCAAAAAAGCCATTTAAGCCTTTTCACAGTGAGATCTATGCGATATGGCCGAGAAATGTAATTTTGATGTTAACTCCCAAACCGCTGCGCAGAAGTCAACCAAACTTCACCCAATAGTGTATTGTATCACAATCTAGTAGTTACATTTGAAAATTTTGTTCTAGGACATTTTGTTTGAATGCAATCATCAAACTTAATTAAAAAAGTCATTTAAGCCTTTTCACAGTGAGATCTATGCGATATGGCCGAGAAATGTAATTTTGATGTTAACTCCCAAACCGCTGCGCAGAAGTCAACCAAACTTCACCCATTAGTGTATTGTATCACAATCTAGTAGTTACATTTGAAAATTTTGTTCTAGGACATTTTGTTTGAACGCAATCATCAAACTTAATTAAAAAAGTCATTTAAGCCTTTTCACAGTGAGATCTATGCGATATGGCCGAGAAATGTAATTTTGATGTTCACTCCCAAACCGCTGCGCAGAAGTCAACCAAACTTCACCCATTAGTGTATTGTATCACAATCTAGTAGTTACATGTGGAAATTTGGTTATAGGACATTTGATTTGAGCGCAATCCTCAAACTTAGGTCAAAAAAGCCATTTAAGCCTTTTCACAGTGAGATCTATGCGATATGGCCGAGAAATGTAATTTTGATGTTCACTCCCAAACCGCTGCGCAGAAGTCAACCAAACTTCACCCATTAGTGTATTGTATCACAATCTAGTAGTTACATGTGGAAATTTGGTTATAGGACATTTGATTTGAGCGCAATCCTCAAACTTAGGTCAAAAAAGCCATTTAAGCCTTTTCACAGTGAGATCTATGCGATATGGCCGAGAAATGTAATTTTGATGTTAACTCCCAAACCGCTGCGCAGAAGTCAACCAAACTTCACCCATTAGTGTATTGTATCACAATCTAGTAGTTACATTTGAAAATTTCGTTCTAGGACATTTGGTTTGAGCGCAATCTTTAAACTTAGGTCAAAAAAGCCATTTAAGCCTTTTCACAGTGAGATCTATGCGATATGGCCGAGAAATGTAATTTTGATGTTAACTCCCAAACCGCTGCGCAGAAGTCAACCAAACTTCACCCAATAGTGTATTGTATCACAATCTAGTAGTTACATGTGGAAATTTGGTTCTAGGACATTTGATTTGAGCGCAATCCTCAAACTTAGGTCAAAAAAGCCATTTAAGCCTTTTCACAGTGAGATCTATGCGATATGGCCGAGAAATGTAATTTTGATGTTAACTCCCAAACCGCTGCGCAGAAGTCAACCAAACTTCACCCAATAGTGTATTGTATCACATTCTAGTAGTTACATTTTAAAATTTCGTTCTAGGACATTTGGTTTGAGCGCAATTATTAAACTTAGGTCAAAAAAGCCATTTAAGCCTTTTCACAGTGAGATCTATGCGATATGGCCGAGAAATGTAATTTTGATGTTAACTCCCAAACCGCTGCGCAGAAGTAAACCAAACTTCACCCATTAGTGTATTGTATCACAATCTAGTAGTTACATGTGGAAATTTGGTTCTAGGACATTTGATTTGAGCGCAATCCTCAAACTTAGGTCAAAAAAGCCATTTAAGCCTTTTCACAGTGAGGTCTATGCGATATGGCCGAGAAATGTAATTTTGATGTTAACTCCCAAACCGCTGCGCAGAAGTCAACCAAACTTCACCCAATAGTGTATTGTATCACAATCTAGTAGTTACATTTGAAAATTTTGTTCTAGGAAATTTTGTTTGAGCGCAATCATCAAACTTAATTAAAAAAGTCATTTAAGCCTTTTCACAGTGAGATCTATGCGATATGGCCGAGAAATGTAATTTTGATGTTAACTCCCAAACCGCTGCGCAGAAGTCAACCAAACTTCACCCATTAGTGTATTTTATCACAATCTAGTAGTTACATGTGGAAATTTGGTTCTAGGACATTTGATTTGAGCGCAATCCTCAAACTTAGGTCAAAAAAGCCATTTAAGCCTTTTCACAGTGAGATCTATGCGATATGGCCGAGAAATGTAATTTTGATGTTAACTCCCAAACCGCTGCGCAGAAGTCAACCAAACTTCACCCAATAGTGTATTGTATCACAATCTAGTAGTTACATTTAAAAATTTTGTTCTAGGACATTTTGTTTGAACGCAATCATCAAACTTAATTAAAAAAGTCATTTAAGCCTTTTCACAGTGAGATCTATGCGATATGGCCGAGAAATGTAATTTTGATGTTAACTCCCAAACCGCTGCGCAGAAGTCAACCAAACTTCACCCATTAGTGTATTTTATCACAATCTAGTAGTTACATGTGGAAATTTGGTTCTAGGACATTTGATTTGAGCGCAATCCTCAAACTTAGGTCAAAAAAGCCATTTAAGCCTTTTCACAGTGAGATCTATGCGATATGGCCGAGAAATGTAATTTTGATGTTAACTCCCAAACCGCTGCGCAGAAGTCAACCAAACTTCACCCAATAGTGTATTGTATCACATTCTAGTAGTTACATTTGAAAATTTCGTTCTAGGACATTTGGTTTGAGCGCAATCCTCAAACTTAGGTCAAAAAAGCCATTTAAGCCTTTTCACAGTGAGATCTATGCGATATGGCCGAGAAATGTAATTTTGATGTTAACTCCCAAACCGCTGCGCAGAAGTCAACCAAACTTCACCCAATAGTGTATTGTATCACAATCTAGTAGTTACATTTGAAAATTTTGTTCTAGGACATTTTGTTTGAACGCAATCATCAAACTTAATTAAAAAAGTCATTTAAGCCTTTTCACAGTGAGATCTATGCGATATGGCCGAGAAATGTAATTTTGATGTTAACTCCCAAACCGCTGCGCAGAAGTCAACCAAACTTCACCCAATAGTGTATTGTATCACAATCTAGTAGTTACATTTGAAAATTTTGTTCTAGGACATTTTGTTTGAGCGCAATCCTCCAACTTAGGTCAAAAAAGCCATTTAAGCCTTTTCACAGTGAGATCTATGCGATATGGCCGAGAAATGTAATTTTGATGTTAACTCCCAAACCGCTGCGCAGAAGTCAACCAAACTTCACCCATTAGTGTATTGTATCACAATCTAGTAGTTACATGTGGAAATTTGGTTATAGGACATTTGATTTGAGCGCAATCCTCAAACTTAGGTCAAAAAAGCCATTTAAGCCTTTTCACAGTGAGATCTATGCGATATGGCCGAGAAATGTAATTTTGATGTTAACTCCCAAACCGCTGCGCAGAAGTCAACCAAACTTCACCCAATAGTGTATTGTATCACATTCTAGTAGTTACATTTTAAAATTTCGTTCAAGGACATTTGGTTTGAGCGCAATTATTAAACTTAGGTCAAAAAAGCCATTTAAGCCTTTTCACAGTGAGATCTATGCGATATGGCCGAGAAATGTAATTTTGATGTTAACTCCCAAACCGCTGCGCAGAAGTCAACCAAACTTCACCCAATAGTGTATTGTATCACAATCTAGTAGTTACATTTGAAAATTTTGTTCTAGGACATTTTGTTTGAACGCAATCATCAAACTTAATTAAAAAAGTCATTTAAGCCTTTTCACAGTGAGATCTATGCGATATGGCCGAGAAATGTAATTTTGATGTTAACTCCCAAACCGCTGCGCAGAAGTCAACCAAACTTCACCCAATAGTGTATTGTATCACAATCTAGTAGTTACATTTGAAAATTTTGTTCTAGGACATTTTGTTTGAGCGCAATCCTCCAACTTAGGTCAAAAAAGCCATTTAAGCCTTTTCACAGTGAGATCTATGCGATATGGCCGAGAAATGTAATTTTGATGTTAACTCCCAAACCGCTGCGCAGAAGTCAACCAAACTTCACCCATTAGTGTATTGTATCACAATCTAGTAGTTACATGTGGAAATTTGGTTATAGGACATTTGATTTGAGCGCAATCCTCAAACTTAGGTCAAAAAAGCCATTTAAGCCTTTTCACAGTGAGATCTATGCGATATGGCCGAGAAATGTAATTTTGATGTTAACTCCCAAACCGCTGCGCAGAAGTCAACCAAACTTCACCCAATAGTGTATTGTATCACATTCTAGTAGTTACATTTTAAAATTTCGTTCAAGGACATTTGGTTTGAGCGCAATTATTAAACTTAGGTCAAAAAAGCCATTTAAGCCTTTTCACAGTGAGATCTATGCGATATGGCCGAGAAATGTAATTTTAATGTTAACTCCCAAACCGCTGCGCAGAAGTAAACCAAACTTCACCCATTAGTGTATTGTATCACAATCTAGTAGTTACATGTGGAAATTTGGTTCTAGGACATTTGATTTGAGCGCAATCCTCAAACTTAGGTCAAAAAAGCCATTTAAGCCTTTTCACAGTGAGATCTATGCGATATGGCCGAGAAATGTAATTTTGATGTTAACTCCCAAACTGCTGCGCAGAAGTCAACCAAATTTCACCCAATAGTGTATTGTATCACATTCTAGTAGTTACATTTGAAAATTTCGTTCTAGGACATTTGGTTTGAGCGCAATTATTAAACTTAGGTCAAAAAAGCCATTTAAGCCTTTTCACAGTGAGATCTATGCGATATGGCCGAGAAATGTAATTTTGATGTTAACTCCCAAACCGCTGCGCAAAAGTAAACCAAACTTCACCCATTAGTGTATTGTATCACAATCTAGTAGTTACATGTGGAAATTTGGTTCTAGGACATTTGATTTTAGCGCAATCCTCAAACTTAGGTCAAAAAAGCCATTTAAGCCTTTTCACAGTGAGATCTATGCGATATGGCCGAGAAATGTAATTTTGATGTTAACTCCCAAACCGCTGCGCAGAAGTCAACCAAACTTCACCCAATAGTGTATTGTATCACAATCTAGTAGTTACATTTGAAAATTTTGTTCTAGGAAATTTTGTTTGAGCGCAATCATCAAACTTAATTAAAAAAGTCATTTAAGCCTTTTCACAGAGAGATCTATGCGATATGGCCGAGAAATGTAATTTTGATGTTAACTCCCAAACCGCTGCGCAGAAGTCAACCAAACTTCACCCATTAGTGTATTGTATCACAATCTAGTAGTTACATGTGGAAATTTGGTTCTAGGACATTTGATTTGAGCGCAATCCTCAAACTTAGGTCAAAAAAGCCATTTAAGCCTTTTCACAGTGAGATCTATGCGATATGGCCGAGAAATGTAATTTTGATGTTAACTCCCAAACCGCTGCGCAGAAGTCAACCAAACTTCACCCAATAGTGTATTGTATCACATTCTAGTAGTTACATTTTAAAATTTCGTTCTAGGACATTTGGTTTGAGCGCAATTATTAAACTTAGGTCAAAAAAGCCATTTAAGCCTTTTCACAGTGAGATCTATGCGATATGGCCGAGAAATGTAATTTTGATGTTAACTCCCAAACCGCTGCGCAGAAGTAAACCAAACTTCACCCATTAGTGTATTGTATCACAATCTAGTAGTTACATGTGGAAATTTGGTTCTAGGACATTTGATTTGAGCGCAATCCTCAAACTTAGGTCAAAAAAGCCATTTAAGCCTTTTCACAGTGAGATCTATGCGATATGGCCGAGAAATGTAATTTTGATGTTAACTCCCAAACCGCTGCGCAGAAGTCAACCAAACTTCACCCAATAGTGTATTGTATCACAATCTAGTAGTTACATTTGAAAATTTTGTTCTAGGACATTTTGTTTGAATGCAATCATCAAACTTAATTAAAAAAGTCATTTAAGCCTTTTCACAGTGAGATCAATGCGATATGGCCGAGAAATGTAATTTTAATGTTAACTCCCAAACCGCTGCGCAGAAGTCAACCAAACTTCACCCATTAGTGTATTGTATCACAATCTAGTAGTTACATGTGGAAATTTAGTTCTAGGACATTTGATTTGAGCGCAATCTTCAAACTTAATTAAAAAAAGTCATTTAAGCCTTTTCACAGTGAGATCTATGCGATATGGCCGAGAAATGTAATTTTGATGTTAACTCCCAAACCGCTGAGCAGAAGTCAACCAAACTTCACCCAATAGTGTATTGTATCACAATCTAGTAGTTACATTTGAAAATTTTGTTCTAGGACATTTTGTTTGAACGCAATCATCAAACTTAATTAAAAAAGTCATTTAAGCCTTTTCACAGTGAGATCTATGCGATATGGCCGAGAAATGTAATTTTGATGTTAACTCCCAAACCGCTGCGCAGAAGTCAACCAAACTTCACCCATTAGTGTATTGTATCACAATCTAGTAGTTACATGTGGAAATTTGGTTATAGGACATTTGATTTGAGCGCAATCCTCAAACTTAGGTCAAAAAAGCCATTTAAGCCTTTTCACAGTGAGATCTATGCGATATGGCCGAGAAATGTAATTTTGATGTTAACTCCCAAACCGCTGCGCAGAAGTCAACCAAACTTCACCCAATAGTGTATTGTATCACAATCTAGTAGTTACATTTGAAAATTTTGTTCTAGGAAATTTTGTTTGAGCGCAATCATCAAACTTAATTAAAAAAGTCATTTAAGCCTTTTCACAGTGAGATCTATGCGATATGGCCGAGAAATGTAATTTTGATGTTCACTCCCAAACCGCTGCGCAGAAGTCAACCAAACTTCACCCATTAGTGTATTGTATCACAATCTAGTAGTTACATGTGGAAATTTGGTTATAGGACATTTGATTTGAGCGCAATCCTCAAACTTAGGTCAAAAAAGCCATTTAAGCCTTTTCACAGTGAGATCTATGCGATATGGCCGAGAAATGTAATTTTGATGTTAACTCCCAAACCGCTGCGCAGAAGTCAACCAAACTTCACCCATTAGTGTATTGTATCACAATCTAGTAGTTACATTTGAAAATTTCGTTCTAGGACATTTGGTTTGAGCGCAATCTTTAAACTTAGGTCAAAAAAGCCATTTAAGCCTTTTCACAGTGAGATCTATGCGATATGGCCGAGAAATGTAATTTTGATGTTAACTCCCAAACCGCTGCGCAGAAGTCAACCAAACTTCACCCAATAGTGTATTGTATCACAATCTAGTAGTCACATGTGGAAATTTGGTTCTAGGACATTTGATTTGAGCGCAATCCTCAAACTTAGGTCAAAAAAGCCATTTAAGCCTTTTCACAGTGAGATCTATGCGATATGGCCGAGAAATGTAATTTTGATGTTAACTCCCAAACCGCTGCGCAGAAGTCAACCAAACTTCACCCAATAGTGTATTGTATCACATTCTAGTAGTTACATTTTAAAATTTCGTTCTAGGACATTTGGTTTGAGCGCAATTATTAAACTTAGGTCAAAAAAGCCATTTAAGCCTTTTCACAGTGAGATCTATGCGATATGGCCGAGAAATGTAATTTTGATGTTAACTCCCAAACCGCTGCGCAGAAGTAAACCAAACTTCACCCATTAGTGTATTGTATCACAATCTAGTAGTTACATGTGGAAATTTGGTTCTAGGACATTTGATTTGAGCGCAATCCTCAAACTTAGGTCAAAAAAGCCATTTAAGCCTTTTCACTGTGAGATCTATGCGATATGGCCGAGAAATGTAATTTTGATGTTAACTCCCAAACCGCTGCGCAGAAGTCAACCAAACTTCACCCAATAGTGTATTGTATCACAATCTAGTAGTTACATTTGAAAATTTTGTTCTAGGAAATTTTGTTTGAGCGCAATCATCAAACTTAATTAAAAAAGTCATTTAAGCCTTTTCACAGTGAGATCTATGCGATATGGCCGAGAAATGTAATTTTGATGTTAACTCCCAAACCGCTGCGCAGAAGTCAACCAAACTTCACCCATTAGTGTATTTTATCACAATCTAGTAGTTACATGTGGAAATTTGGTTCTAGGACATTTGATTTGAGCGCAATCCTCAAACTTAGGTCAAAAAAGCCATTTAAGCCTTTTCACAGTGAGATCTATGCGATATGGCCGAGAAATGTAATTTTGATGTTAACTCCCAAACCGCTGCGCAGAAGTCAACCAAACTTCACCCAATAGTGTATTGTATCACAATCTAGTAGTTACATTTAAAAATTTTGTTCTAGGACATTTTGTTTGAACGCAATCATCAAACTTAATTAAAAAAGTCATTTAAGCCTTTTCACAGTGAGATCTATGCGATATGGCCGAGAAATGTAATTTTGATGTTAACTCCCAAACCGCTGCGCAGAAGTCAACCAAACTTCACCCATTAGTGTATTGTATCACAATCTAGTAGTTACATGTGGAAATTTGGTTATAGGACATTTGATTTGAGCGCAATCCTCAAACTTAGGTCAAAAAAGCCATTTAAGCCTTTTCACAGTGAGATCTATGCGATATGGCCGAGAAATGTAATTTTGATGTTAACTCCCAAACCGCTGCGCAGAAGTCAACCAAACTTCACCCAATAGTGTATTGTATCACAATCTAGTAGTTACATTTGAAAATTTTGTTCTAGGAAATTTTGTTTGAGCGCAATCATCAAACTTAATTAAAAAAGTCATTTAAGCCTTTTCACAGTGAGATCTATGCGATATGGCCGAGAAATGTAATTTTGATGTTAACTCCCAAACCGCTGCGCAGAAGTCAACCAAACTTCACCCATTAGTGTATTTTATCACAATCTAGTAGTTACATGTGGAAATTTGGTTCTAGGACATTTGATTTGAGCGCAATCCTCAAACTTAGGTCAAAAAAGCCATTTAAGCCTTTTCACAGTGAGATCTATGCGATATGGCCGAGAAATGTAATTTTGATGTTAACTCCCAAACCGCTGCGCAGAAGTCAACCAAACTTCACCCAATAGTGTATTGTATCACATTCTAGTAGTTACATTTGAAAATTTTGTTCTAGGACATTTTGTTTGAACGCAATCATCAAACTTAATTAAAAAAGTCATTTAAGCCTTTTCACAGTGAGATCTATGCGATATGGCCGAGAAATGTAATTTTGATGTTAACTCCCAAACCGCTGCGCAGAAGTCAACCAAACTTCACCCAATAGTGTATTGTATCACAATCTAGTAGTTACATTTGAAAATTTTGTTCTAGGAAATTTTGTTTGAGCGCAATCATCAAACTTAATTAAAAAAGTCATTTAAGCCTTTTCACAGTGAGATCTATGCGATATGGCCGAGAAATGTAATTTTGATGTTAACTCCCAAACCGCTGCGCAGAAGTCAACCAAACTTCACCCATTAGTGTATTTTATCACAATCTAGTAGTTACATGTGGAAATTTGGTTCTAGGACATTTGATTTGAGCGCAATCCTCAAACTTAGGTCAAAAAAGCCATTTAAGCCTTTTCACAGTGAGATCTATGCGATATGGCCGAGAAATGTAATTTTGATGTTAACTCCCAAACCGCTGCGCAGAAGTCAACCAAACTTCACCCAATAGTGTATTGTATCACAATCTAGTAGTTACATTGAAAAATTTTGTTCTAGGACATTTTGTTTGAACGCAATCATCAAACTTAATTAAAAAAGTCATTTAAGCCTTTTCACAGTGAGATCTATGCGATATGGCCGAGAAATGTAATTTTGATGTTAACTCCCAAACCGCTGCGCAGAAGTCAACCAAACTTCACCCATTAGTGTATTGTATCACAATCTAGTAGTTACGTGTGGAAATTTGGTTATAGGACATTTGATTTGAGCGCAATCCTCAAACTTAGGTCAAAAAAGCCATTTAAGCCTTTTCACAGTGAGATCTATGCGATATGGCCGAGAAATGTAATTTTGATGTTAACTCCCAAACCGCTGCGCAGAAGTAAACCAAACTTCACCCATTAGTGTATTGTATCACAATCTAGTAGTTACATGTGGAAATTTGGTTCTAGGACATTTGATTTGAGCGCAATCCTCAAACTTAGGTCAAAAAAGCCATTTAAGCCTTTTCACAGTGAGATCTATGCGATATGGCCGAGAAATGTAATTTTGATGTTAACTCCCAAACCGCTGCGCAGAAGTCAACCAAACTTCACCCAATAGTGTATTGTATCACATTCTAGTAGTTACATTTTAAAATTTCGTTCTAGGACATTTGGTTTGAGCGCAATTATTAAACTTAGGTCAAAAAAGCCATTTAAGCCTTTTCACAGTGAGATCTATGCGATATGGCCGAGAAATGTAATTTTGATGTTAACTCCCAAACCGCTGCGCAGAAGTAAACCAAACTTCACCCATTAGTGTATTGTATCACAATCTAGTAGTTACATGTGGAAATTTGGTTCTAGGACATTTGATTTGAGCGCAATCCTCAAACTTAGGTCAAAAAAGCCATTTAAGCCTTTTCACAGTGAGATCTATGCGATATGGCCGAGAAATGTAATTTTGATGTTAACTCCCAAACCGCTGCGCAGAAGTCAACCAAACTTCACCCAATAGTGTATTGTATCACAATCTAGTAGTTACATTTGAAAATTTTGTTCTAGGACATTTTGTTTGAATGCAATCATCAAACTTAATTAAAAAAGTCATTTAAGCCTTTTCACAGTGAGATCTATGCGATATGGCCGAGAAATGTAATTTTGATGTTAACTCCCAAACCGCTGCGCAGAAGTCAACCAAACTTCACCCATTAGTGTATTGTATCACAATCTAGTAGTTACATTTGAAAATTTTGTTCTAGGACATTTTGTTTGAACGCAATCATCAAACTTAATTAAAAAAGTCATTTAAGCCTTTTCACAGTGAGATCTATGCGATATGGCCGAGAAATGTAATTTTGATGTTCACTCCCAAACCGCTGCGCAGAAGTCAACCAAACTTCACCCATTAGTGTATTGTATCACAATCTAGTAGTTACATGTGGAAATTTGGTTATAGGACATTTGATTTGAGCGCAATCCTCAAACTTAGGTCAAAAAAGCCATTTAAGCCTTTTCACAGTGAGATCTATGCGATATGGCCGAGAAATGTAATTTTGATGTTCACTCCCAAACCGCTGCGCAGAAGTCAACCAAACTTCACCCATTAGTGTATTGTATCACAATCTAGTAGTTACATGTGGAAATTTGGTTATAGGACATTTGATTTGAGCGCAATCCTCAAACTTAGGTCAAAAAAGCCATTTAAGCCTTTTCACAGTGAGATCTATGCGATATGGCCGAGAAATGTAATTTTGATGTTAACTCCCAAACCGCTGCGCAGAAGTCAACCAAACTTCACCCATTAGTGTATTGTATCACAATCTAGTAGTTACATTTGAAAATTTCGTTCTAGGACATTTGGTTTGAGCGCAATCTTTAAACTTAGGTCAAAAAAGCCATTTAAGCCTTTTCACAGTGAGATCTATGCGATATGGCCGAGAAATGTAATTTTGATGTTAACTCCCAAACCGCTGCGCAGAAGTCAACCAAACTTCACCCAATAGTGTATTGTATCACAATCTAGTAGTTACATGTGGAAATTTGGTTCTAGGACATTTGATTTGAGCGCAATCCTCAAACTTAGGTCAAAAAAGCCATTTAAGCCTTTTCACAGTGAGATCTATGCGATATGGCCGAGAAATGTAATTTTGATGTTAACTCCCAAACCGCTGCGCAGAAGTCAACCAAACTTCACCCAATAGTGTATTGTATCACATTCTAGTAGTTACATTTTAAAATTTCGTTCTAGGACATTTGGTTTGAGCGCAATTATTAAACTTAGGTCAAAAAAGCCATTTAAGCCTTTTCACAGTGAGATCTATGCGATATGGCCGAGAAATGTAATTTTGATGTTAACTCCCAAACCGCTGCGCAGAAGTAAACCAAACTTCACCCATTAGTGTATTGTATCACAATCTAGTAGTTACATGTGGAAATTTGGTTCTAGGACATTTGATTTGAGCGCAATCCTCAAACTTAGGTCAAAAAAGCCATTTAAGCCTTTTCACAGTGAGGTCTATGCGATATGGCCGAGAAATGTAATTTTGATGTTAACTCCCAAACCGCTGCGCAGAAGTCAACCAAACTTCACCCAATAGTGTATTGTATCACAATCTAGTAGTTACATTGAAAAATTTTGTTCTAGGACATTTTGTTTGAACGCAATCATCAAACTTAATTAAAAAAGTCATTTAAGCCTTTTCACAGTGAGATCTATGCGATATGGCCGAGAAATGTAATTTTGATGTTAACTCCCAAACCGCTGCGCAGAAGTCAACCAAACTTCACCCATTAGTGTATTGTATCACAATCTAGTAGTTACGTGTGGAAATATGGTTATAGGACATTTGATTTGAGCGCAATCCTCAAACTTAGGTCAAAAAAGCCATTTAAGCCTTTTCACAGTGAGATCTATGCGATATGGCCGAGAAATGTAATTTTGATGTTAACTCCCAAACCGCTGCGCAGAAGTAAACCAAACTTCACCCATTAGTGTATTGTATCACAATCTAGTAGTTACATGTGGAAATTTGGTTCTAGGACATTTGATTTGAGCGCAATCCTCAAACTTAGGTCAAAAAAGCCATTTAAGCCTTTTCACAGTGAGATCTATGCGATATGGCCGAGAAATGTAATTTTGATGTTAACTCCCAAACCGCTGCGCAGAAGTCAACCAAACTTCACCCAATAGTGTATTGTATCACATTCTAGTAGTTACATTTTAAAATTTCGTTCTAGGACATTTGGTTTGAGCGCAATTATTAAACTTAGGTCAAAAAAGCCATTTAAGCCTTTTCACAGTGAGATCTATGCGATATGGCCGAGAAATGTAATTTTGATGTTAACTCCCAAACCGCTGCGCAGAAGTAAACCAAACTTCACCCATTAGTGTATTGTATCACAATCTAGTAGTTACATGTGGAAATTTGGTTCTAGGACATATGATTTGAGCGCAATCCTCAAACTTAGGTCAAAAAAGCCATTTAAGCCTTTTCACAGTGAGATCTATGCGATATGGCCGAGAAATGTAATTTTGATGTTAACTCCCAAACCGCTGCGCAGAAGTCAACCAAACTTCACCCAATAGTGTATTGTATCACAATCTAGTAGTTACATTTGAAAATTTTGTTCTAGGACATTTTGTTTGAATGCAATCATCAAACTTAATTAAAAAAGTCATTTAAGCCTTTTCACAGTGAGATCTATGCGATATGGCCGAGAAATGTAATTTTGATGTTAACTCCCAAACCGCTGCGCAGAAGTCAACCAAACTTCACCCATTAGTGTATTGTATCACAATCTAGTAGTTACATTTGAAAATTTTGTTCTAGGACATTTTGTTTGAACGCAATCATCAAACTTAATTAAAAAAGTCATTTAAGCCTTTTCACAGTGAGATCAATGCGATATGGCCGAGAAATGTAATTTTGATGTTAACTCCCAAACCACTGCGCAGAAGTCAACCAAACTTCACCCATTAGTGTATTGTATCACAATCTAGTAGTTACATGTGGAAATTTGGTTATAGGACATTTGATTTGAGCGCAATCCTCAAACTTAGGTCAAAAAAGCCATTTAAGCCTTTTCACAGTGAGATCTATGCGATATGGCCGAGAAATGTAATTTTGATGTTAACTCCCAAACCGCTGCGCAGAAGTCAACCAAACTTCACCCAATAGTGTATTGTATCACAATCTAGTAGTTACATTTGAAAATTTTGTTCTAGGACATTTTGTTTGAATGCAATCATCAAACTTAATTAAAAAAGTCATTTAAGCCTTTTCACAGTGAGATCTATGCGATATGGCCGAGAAATGTAATTTTGATGTTAACTCCCAAACCGCTGCGCAGAAGTCAACCAAACTTCACCCATTAGTGTATTGTATCACAATCTAGTAGTTACATTTGAAAATTTTGTTCTAGGACATTTTGTTTGAACGCAATCATCAAACTTAATTAAAAAAGTCATTTAAGCCTTTTCACAGTGAGATCTATGCGATATGGCCGAGAAATGTAATTTTGATGTTAACTCCCAAACCACTGCGCAGAAGTCAACCAAACTTCACCCATTAGTGTATTTTATCACAATCTAGTAGTTACATGTGGAAATTTGGTTCTAGGACATTTGATTTGAGCGCAATCCTCAAACTTAGGTCAAAAAAGCCATTTAAGCCTTTTCACAGTGAGATCTATGCGATATGGCCGAGAAATGTAATTTTGATGTTCACTCCCAAACCGCTGCGCAGAAGTCAACCAAACTTCACCCATTAGTGTATTGTATCACAATCTAGTAGTTACATGTGGAAATTTGGTTATAGGACATTTGATTTGAGCGCAATCCTCAAACTTAGGTCAAAAAAGCCATTTAAGCCTTTTCACAGTGAGATCTATGCGATATGGCCGAGAAATGTAATTTTGATGTTCACTCCCAAACCGCTGCGCAGAAGTCAACCAAACTTCACCCATTAGTGTATTGTATCACAATCTAGTAGTTACATGTGGAAATTTGGTTATAGGACATTTGATTTGAGCGCAATCCTCAAACTTAGGTCAAAAAAGCCATTTAAGCCTTTTCACAGTGAGATCTATGCGATATGGCCGAGAAATGTAATTTTGATGTTAACTCCCAAACCGCTGCGCAGAAGTCAACCAAACTTCACCCATTAGTGTATTGTATCACAATCTAGTAGTTACATTTGAAAATTTCGTTCTAGGACATTTGGTTTGAGCGCAATCTTTAAACTTAGGTCAAAAAAGCCATTTAAGCCTTTTCACAGTGAGATCTATGCGATATGGCCGAGAAATGTAATTTTGATGTTAACTCCCAAACCGCTGCGCAGAAGTCAACCAAACTTCACCCAATAGTGTATTGTATCACAATCTAGTAGTTACATGTGGAAATTTGGTTCTAGGACATTTGATTTGAGCGCAATCCTCAAACTTAGGTCAAAAAAGCCATTTAAGCCTTTTCACAGTGAGATCTATGCGATATGGCCGAGAAATGTAATTTTGATGTTAACTCCCAAACCGCTGCGCAGAAGTCAACCAAACTTCACCCAATAGTGTATTGTATCACATTCTAGTAGTTACATTTTAAAATTTCGTTCTAGGACATTTGGTTTGAGCGCAATTATTAAACTTAGGTCAAAAAAGCCATTTAAGCCTTTTCACAGTGAGATCTATGCGATATGGCCGAGAAATGTAATTTTGATGTTAACTCCCAAACCGCTGCGCAGAAGTAAACCAAACTTCACCCATTAGTGTATTGTATCACAATCTAGTAGTTACATGTGGAAATTTGGTTCTAGGACATTTGATTTGAGCGCAATCCTCAAACTTAGGTCAAAAAAGCCATTTAAGCCTTTTCACAGTGAGGTCTATGCGATATGGCCGAGAAATGTAATTTTGATGTTAACTCCCAAACCGCTGCGCAGAAGTCAACCAAACTTCACCCAATAGTGTATTGTATCACATTCTAGTAGTTACATTTGAAAATTTTGTTCTAGGACATTTTGTATGAACGCAATCATCAAACTTAATTAAAAAAGTCATTTAAGCCTTTTCACAGTGAGATCTATGCGATATGGCCGAGAAATGTAATTTTGATGTTAACTACCAAACCGCTGCGCAGAAGTCAACCAAACTTCACCCAATAGTGTATTGTATCACAATCTAGTAGTTACATTTGAAAATTTTGTTCTAGGAAATTTTGTTTGAGCGCAATCATCAAACTTAATTAAAAAAGTCATTTAAGCCTTTTCACAGTGAGATCTATGCGATATGGCCGAGAAATGTAATTTTGATGTTAACTCCCAAACCGCTGCGCAGAAGTCAACCAAACTTCACCCATTAGTGTATTTTATCACAATCTAGTAGTTACATGTGGAAATTTGGTTCTAGGACATTTGATTTGAGCGCAATCCTCAAACTTAGGTCAAAAAAGCCATTTAAGCCTTTTCACAGTGAGATCTATGCGATATGGCCGAGAAATGTAATTTTGATGTTAACTCCCAAACCGCTGCGCAGAAGTCAACCAAACTTCACCCAATACTGTATTGTATCACAATCTAGTAGTTACATTTAAAAATTTTGTTCTAGGACATTTTGTTTGAACGCAATCATCAAACTTAATTAAAAAAGTCATTTAAGCCTTTTCACAGTGAGATCTATGCGATATGGCCGAGAAATGTAATTTTGATGTTAACTCCCAAACCGCTGCGCAGAAGTCAACCAAACTTCACCCATTAGTGTATTGTATCACAATCTAGTAGTTACATGTGGAAATTTGGTTATAGGACATTTGATTTGAGCGCAATCCTCAAACTTAGGTCAAAAAAGCCATTTAAGCCTTTTCACAGTGAGATCTATGCGATATGGCCGAGAAATGTAATTTTGATGTTAACTCCCAAACCGCTGCGCAGAAGTCAACCAAACTTCACCCAATAGTGTATTGTATCACAATCTAGTAGTTACATTTGAAAATTTTGTTCTATAGGAAATTTTGTTTGAGCGCAATCATCAAACTTAATTAAAAAAGTCATTTAAGCCTTTTCACAGTGAGATCTATGCGATATGGCCGAGAAATGTAATTTTGATGTTAACTCCCAAACCGCTGCGCAGAAGTCAACCAAACTTCACCCATTAGTGTATTTTATCACAGTCTAGTAGTTACATGTGGAAATTTGGTTCTAGGACATTTGATTTGAGCGCAATCCTCAAACTTAGGTCAAAAAAGCCATTTAAGCCTTTTCACAGTGAGATCTATGCGATATGGCCGAGAAATGTAATTTTGATGTTAACTCCCAAACCGCTGCGCAGAAGTCAACCAAACTTCACCCAATAGTGTATTGTATCACATTCTAGTAGTTACATTTGAAAATTTTGTTCTAGGACATTTTGTATGAACGCAATCATCAAACTTAATTAAAAAAGTCATTTAAGCCTTTTCACAGTGAGATCTATGCGATATGGCCGAGAAATGTAATTTTGATGTTAACTCCCAAACCGCTGCGCAGAAGTCAACCAAACTTCACCCAATAGTGTATTGTATCACAATCTAGTAGTTACATTTGAAAATTTTGTTCTAGGAAATTTTGTTTGAGCGCAATCATCAAACTTAATTAAAAAAGTCATTTAAGCCTTTTCACAGTGAGATCTATGCGATATGGCCGAGAAATGTAATTTTGATGTTAACTCCCAAACCGCTGCGCAGAAGTCAACCAAACTTCACCCATTAGTGTATTTTATCACAATCTAGTAGTTACATGTGGAAATTTGGTTCTAGGACATTTGATTTGAGCGCAATCCTCAAACTTAGGTCAAAAAAGCCATTTAAGCCTTTTCACAGTGAGATCTATGCGATATGGCCGAGAAATGTAATTTTGATGTTAACTCCCAAACCGCTGTGCAGAAGTCAACCAAACTTCACCCAATAGTGTATTGTATCACAATCTAGTAGTTACATTTAAAAATTTTGTTCTAGGACATTTTGTTTGAACGCAATCATCAAACTTAATTAAAAAAGTCATTTAAGCCTTTTCACAGTGAGATCTATGCGATATGGCCGAGAAATGTAATTTTGATGTTAACTCCCAAACCGCTGCGCAGAAGTCAACCAAACTTCACCCATTAGTGTATTGTATCACAATCTAGTAGTTACATTTGAAAATTTTGTTCTAGGACATTTTGTTTGAACGCAATCATCAAACTTAATTAAAAAAGTCATTTAAGCCTTTTCACAGTGAGATCAATGCGATATGGCCGAGAAATGTAATTTTGATGTTAACTCCCAAACCACTGCGCAGAAGTCAACCAAACTTCACCCATTAGTGTATTGTATCACAATCTAGTAGTTACATGTGGAAATTTGGTTATAGGACATTTGATTTGAGCGCAATCCTCAAACTTAGGTCAAAAAAGCCATTTAAGCCTTTTCACAGTGAGATCTATGCGATATGGCCGAGAAATGTAATTTTGATGTTAACTCCCAAACCGCTGCGCAGAAGTCAACCAAACTTCACCCAATAGTGTATTGTATCACAATCTAGTAGTTACATTTGAAAATTTTGTTCTAGGACATTTTGTTTGAATGCAATCATCAAACTTAATTAAAAAAGTCATTTAAGCCTTTTCACAGTGAGATCTATGCGATATGGCCGAGAAATGTAATTTTGATGTTAACTCCCAAACCGCTGCGCAGAAGTCAACCAAACTTCACCCATTAGTGTATTGTATCACAATCTAGTAGTTACATTTGAAAATTTTGTTCTAGGACATTTTGTTTGAACGCAATCATCAAACTTAATTAAAAAAGTCATTTAAGCCTTTTCACAGTGAGATCTATGCGATATGGCCGAGAAATGTAATTTTGATGTTAACTCCCAAACCACTTCGCAGAAGTCAACCAAACTTCACCCATTAGTGTATTTTATCACAATCTAGTAGTTACATGTGGAAATTTGGTTCTAGGACATTTGATTTGAGCGCAATCCTCAAACTTAGGTCAAAAAAGCCATTTAAGCCTTTTCACAGTGAGATCTATGCGATATGGCCGAGAAATGTAATTTTGATGTTCACTCCCAAACCGCTGCGCAGAAGTCAACCAAACTTCACCCATTAGTGTATTGTATCACAATCTAGTAGTTACATGTGGAAATTTGGTTATAGGACATTTGATTTGAGCGCAATCCTCAAACTTAGGTCAAAAAAGCCATTTAAGCCTTTTCACAGTGAGATCTATGCGATATGGCCGAGAAATGTAATTTTGATGTTCACTCCCAAACCGCTGCGCAGAAGTCAACCAAACTTCACCCATTAGTGTATTGTATCACAATCTAGTAGTTACATGTGGAAATTTGGTTATAGGACATTTGATTTGAGCGCAATCCTCAAACTTAGGTCAAAAAAGCCATTTAAGCCTTTTCACAGTGAGATCTATGCGATATGGCCGAGAAATGTAATTTTGATGTTAACTCCCAAACCGCTGCGCAGAAGTCAACCAAACTTCACCCATTAGTGTATTGTATCACAATCTAGTAGTTACATTTGAAAATTTCGTTCTAGGACATTTGGTTTGAGCGCAATCTTTAAACTTAGGTCAAAAAAGCCATTTAAGCCTTTTCACAGTGAGATCTATGCGATATGGCCGAGAAATGTAATTTTGATGTTAACTCCCAAACCGCTGCGCAGAAGTCAACCAAACTTCACCCATTAGTGTATTTTATCACAATCTAGTAGTTACATGTGGAAATTTGGTTCTAGGACATTTGATTTGAGCGCAATCCTCAAACTTAGGTCAAAAAAGCCATTTAAGCCTTTTCACAGTGAGATCTATGCGATATGGCCGAGAAATGTAATTTTGATGTTAACTCCCAAACCGCTGCGCAGAAGTCAACCAAACTTCACCCAATAGTGTATTGTATCACAATCTAGTAGTTACATTTGAAAATTTTGTTCTAGGACATTTTGTTTGAACGCAATCATCAAACTTAATTAAAAAAGTCATTTAAGCCTTTTCACAGTGAGATCTATGCGATATGGCCGAGAAATGTAATTTTGATGTTAACTCCCAAACCGCTGCGCAGAAGTCAACCAAACTTCACCCAATAGTGTATTGTATCACAATCTAGTAGTTACATTTGAAAATTTTGTTCTAGGAAATTTTGTTTGAGCGCAATCATCAAACTTAATTAAAAAAGTCATTTAAGCCTTTTCACAGTGAGATCTATGCGATATGGCCGAGAAATGTAATTTTGATGTTAACTCCCAAACCGCTGCGCAGAAGTCAACCAAACTTCACCCATTAGTGTATTTTATCACAATCTAGTAGTTACATGTGGAAATTTGGTTCTAGGACATTTGATTTGAGCGCAATCCTCAAACTTAGGTCAAAAAAGCCATTTAAGCCTTTTCACAGTGAGATCTATGCGATATGGCCGAGAAATGTAATTTTGATGTTAACTCCCAAACCGCTGCGCAGAAGTCAACCAAACTTCACCCAATAGTGTATTGTATCACAATCTAGTAGTTACATTTAAAAATTTTGTTCTAGGACATTTTGTTTGAACGCAATCATCAAACTTAATTAAAAAAGTCATTTAAGCCTTTTCACAGTGAGATCTATGCGATATGGCCGAGAAATGTAATTTTGATGTTAACTCCCAAACCGCTGCGCAGAAGTCAACCAAACTTCACCCATTAGTGTATTGTATCACAATCTAGTAGTTACATGTGGAAATTTGGTTATAGGACATTTGATTTGAGCGCAATCCTCAAACTTAGGTCAAAAAAGCCATTTAAGCCTTTTCACAGTGAGATCTATGCGATATGGCCGAGAAATGTAATTTTGATGTTAACTCCCAAACCGCTGCGCAGAAGTCAACCAAACTTCACCCAATAGTGTATTGTATCACAATCTAGTAGTTACATTTGAAAATTTTGTTCTAGGAAATTTTGTTTGAGCGCAATCATCAAACTTAATTAAAAAAGTCATTTAAGCCTTTTCACAGTGAGATCTATGCGATATGGCCGAGAAATGTAATTTTGATGTTAACTCCCAAACCGCTGCGCAGAAGTCAACCAAACTTCACCCATTAGTGTATTTTATCACAATCTAGTAGTTACATGTGGAAATTTGGTTCTAGGACATTTGATTTGAGCGCAATCCTCAAACTTAGGTCAAAAAAGCCATTTAAGCCTTTTCACAGTGAGATCTATGCGATATGGCCGAGAAATGTAATTTTGATGTTAACTCCCAAACCGCTGCGCAGAAGTCAACCAAACTTCACCCAATAGTGTATTGTATCACATTCTAGTAGTTACATTTGAAAATTTTGTTCTAGGACATTTTGTTTGAACGCAATCATCAAACTTAATTAAAAAAGTCATTTAAGCCTTTTCACAGTGAGATCTATGCGATATGGCCGAGAAATGTAATTTTGATGTTAACTCCCAAACCGCTGCGCAGAAGTCAACCAAACTTCACCCAATAGTGTATTGTATCACAATCTAGTAGTTACATTTGAAAATTTTGTTCTAGGAAATTTTGTTTGAGCGCAATCATCAAACTTAATTAAAAAAGTCATTTAAGCCTTTTCACAGTGAGATCTATGCGATATGGCCGAGAAATGTAATTTTGATGTTAACTCCCAAACCGCTGCGCAGAAGTCAACCAAACTTCACCCATTAGTGTATTTTATCACAATCTAGTAGTTACATGTGGAAATTTGGTTCTAGGACATTTGATTTGAGCGCAATCCTCAAACTTAGGTCAAAAAAGCCATTTAAGCCTTTTCACAGTGAGATCTATGCGATATGGCCGAGAAATGTAATTTTGATGTTAACTCCCAAACCGCTGCGCAGAAGTCAACCAAACTTCACCCAATAGTGTATTGTATCACAATCTAGTAGTTACATTTGAAAATTTTGTTCTAGGAAATTTTGTTTGAGCGCAATCATCAAACTTAATTAAAAAAGTCATTTAAGCCTTTTCACAGTGAGATCTATGCGATATGGCCGAGAAATGTAATTTTGATGTTAACTCCCAAACCGCTGCGCAGAAGTCAACCAAACTTCACCCATTAGTGTATTTTATCACAATCTAGTAGTTACATGTGGAAATTTGGTTCTAGGACATTTGATTTGAGCGCAATCCTCAAACTTAGGTCAAAAAAGCCATTTAAGCCTTTTCACAGTGAGATCTATGCGATATGGCCGAGAAATGTAATTTTGATGTTAACTCCCAAACCGCTGCGCAGAAGTCAACCAAACTTCACCCAATAGTGTATTGTATCACATTCTAGTAGTTACATTTGAAAATTTTGTTCTAGGACATTTTGTATGAACGCAATCATCAAACTTAATTAAAAAAGTCATTTAAGCCTTTTCACAGTGAGATCTATGCGATATGGCCGAGAAATGTAATTTTGATGTTAACTCCCAAACCGCTGCGCAGAAGTCAACCAAACTTCACCCAATAGTGTATTGTATCACAATCTAGTAGTTACATTTGAAAATTTTGTTCTAGGAAATTTTGTTTGAGCGCAATCATCAAACTTAATTAAAAAAGTCATTTAAGCCTTTTCACAGTGAGATCTATGCGATATGGCCGAGAAATGTAATTTTGATGTTAACTCCCAAACCGCTGCGCAGAAGTCAACCAAACTTCACCCATTAGTGTATTTTATCACAATCTAGTAGTTACATGTGGAAATTTGGTTCTAGGACATTTGATTTGAGCGCAATCCTCAAACTTAGGTCAAAAAAGCCATTTAAGCCTTTTCACAGTGAGATCTATGCGATATGGCCGAGAAATGTAATTTTGATGTTAACTCCCAAACCGCTGCGCAGAAGTCAACCAAACTTCACCCAATAGTGTATTGTATCACAATCTAGTAGTTACATTTAAAAATTTTGTTCTAGGACATTTTGTTTGAACGCAATCATCAAACTTAATTAAAAAAGTCATTTAAGCCTTTTCACAGTGAGATCTATGCGATATGGCCGAGAAATGTAATTTTGATGTTAACTCCCAAACCGCTGCGCAGAAGTCAACCAAACTTCACCCATTAGTGTATTGTATCACAATCTAGTAGTTACGTGTGGAAATTTGGTTATAGGACATTTGATTTGAGCGCAATCCTCAAACTTAGGTCAAAAAAGCCATTTAAGCCTTTTCACAGTGAGATCTATGCGATATGGCCGAGAAATGTAATTTTGATGTTAACTCCCAAACCGCTGCGCAGAAGTCAACCAAACTTCACCCAATAGTGTATTGTATCACAATCTAGTAGTTACATTTGAAAATTTTGTTCTAGGAAATTTTGTTTGAGCGCAATCATCAAACTTAATTAAAAAAGTCATTTAAGCCTTTTCACAGTGAGATCTATGCGATATGGCCGAGAAATGTAATTTTTATGTTAACTCCCAAACCGCTGCGCAGAAGTCAACCAAACTTCACCCATTAGTGTATTTTATCACAATCTAGTAGTTACATGTGGAAATTTGGTTCTAGGACATTTGATTTGAGCGCAATCCTCAAACTTAGGTCAAAAAAGCCATTTAAGCCTTTTCACAGTGAGATCTATGCGATATGGCCGAGAAATGTAATTTTGATGTTAACTCCCAAACCGCTGCGCAGAAGTCAACCAAACTTCACCCAATAGTGTATTGTATCACAATCTAGTAGTTACATTTGAAAATTTTGTTCTAGGACATTTTGTTTGAACGCAATCATCAAACTTAATTAAAAAAGTCATTTAAGCCTTTTCACAGTGAGATCTATGCGATATGGCCGAGAAATGTAATTTTGATGTTAACTCCCAAACCGCTGCGCAGAAGTCAACCAAACTTCACCCAATAGTGTATTGTATCACAATCTAGTAGTTACATTTGAAAATTTTGTTCTAGGAAATTTTGTTTGAGCGCAATCATCAAACTTAATTAAAAAAGTCATTTAAGCCTTTTCACAGTGAGATCTATGCGATATGGCCGAGAAATGTAATTTTGATGTTAACTCCCAAACCGCTGCGCAGAAGTCAACCAAACTTCACCCATTAGTGTATTTTATCACAATCTAGTAGTTACATGTGGAAATTTGGTTCTAGGACATTTGATTTGAGCGCAATCCTCAAACTTAGGTCAAAAAAGCCATTTAAGCCTTTTCACAGTGAGATCTATGCGATATGGCCGAGAAATGTAATTTTGATGTTAACTCCCAAACCGCTGCGCAGAAGTCAACCAAACTTCACCCAATAGTGTATTGTATCACAATCTAGTAGTTACATTTAAAAATTTTGTTCTAGGACATTTTGTTTGAACGCAATCATCAAACTTAATTAAAAAAGTCATTTAAGCCTTTTCACAGTGAGATCTATGCGATATGGCCGAGAAATGTAATTTTGATGTTAACTCCCAAACCGCTGCGCAGAAGTCAACCAAACTTCACCCATTAGTGTATTGTATCACAATCTAGTAGTTACATGTGGAAATTTGGTTCTAGGACATTTGATTTGAGCGCAATCCTCAAACTTAGGTCAAAAAAGCCATTTAAGCCTTTTCACAGTGAGATCTATGCGATATGGCCGAGAAATGTAATTTTGATGTTAACTCCCAAACCGCTGCGCAGAAGTCAACCAAACTTCACCCAATAGTGTATTGTATCACAATCTAGTAGTTACATTTGAAAATTTTGTTCTAGGACATTTTTTTTGAATGCAATCATCAAACTTAATTAAAAAAGTCATTTAAGCCTTTTCACAGTGAGATCTATGCGAAATGGCCGAGAAATGTAATTTTGATGTTAACTCCCAAACCGCTGCGCAGAAGTCAACCAAACTTCACCCATTAGTGTATTTTATCACAATCTAGTAGTTACATGTGGAAATTTGGTTCTAGGACATTTGATTTGAGCGCAATCCTCAAACTTAGGTCAAAAAAGCCATTTAAGCCTTTTCACAGTGAGATCTATGCGATATGGCCGAGAAATGTAATTTTGATGTTAACTCCCAAACCGCTGCGCAGAAGTCAACCAAACTTCACCCAATAGTGTATTGTATCACAATCTAGTAGTTACATTTGAAAATTTTGTTCTAGGACATTTTGTTTGAACGCAATCATCAAACTTAATTAAAAAAGTCATTTAAGCCTTTTCACAGTGAGATCTATGCGATATGGCCGAGAAATGTAATTTTGATGTTAACTCCCAAACCGCTGCGCAGAAGTCAACCAAACTTCACCCAATAGTGTATTGTATCACAATCTAGTAGTTACATTTGAAAATTTTGTTCTAGGAAATTTTGTTTGAGCGCAATCATCAAACTTAATTAAAAAAGTCATTTAAGCCTTTTCACAGTGAGATCTATGCGATATGGCCGAGAAATGTAATTTTGATGTTAACTCCCAAACCGCTGCGCAGAAGTCAACCAAACTTCACCCATTAGTGTATTTTATCACAATCTAGTAGTTACATGTGGAAATTTGGTTCTAGGACATTTGATTTGAGCGCAATCCTCAAACTTAGGTCAAAAAAGCCATTTAAGCCTTTTCACAGTGAGATCTATGCGATATGGCCGAGAAATGTAATTTTGATGTTAACTCCCAAACCGCTGCGCAGAAGTCAACCAAACTTCACCCAATAGTGTATTGTATCACAATCTAGTAGTTACATTTAAAAATTTTGTTCTAGGACATTTTGTTTGAACGCAATCATCAAACTTAATTAAAAAAGTCATTTAAGCCTTTTCACAGTGAGATCTATGCGATATGGCCGAGAAATGTAATTTTGATGTTAACTCCCAAACCCCTGCGCAGAAGTCAACCAAACTTCACCCAATAGTGTATTGTATCACATTCTAGTAGTTACATTTGAAAATTTTGTTCTAGGACATTTTGTATGAACGCAATCATCAAACTTAATTAAAAAAGTCATTTAAGCCTTTTCACAGTGAGATCTATGCGATATGGCCGAGAAATGTAATTTTGATGTTAACTCCCAAACCGCTGCGCAGAAGTCAACCAAACTTCACCCAATAGTGTATTGTATCACAATCTAGTAGTTACATTTGAAAATTTTGTTCTAGGAAATTTTGTTTGAGCGCAATCATCAAACTTAATTAAAAAAGTCATTTAAGCCTTTTCACAGTGAGATCTATGCGATATGGCCGAGAAATGTAATTTTGATGTTAACTCCCAAACCGCTGCGCAGAAGTCAACCAAACTTCACCCATTAGTGTATTTTATCACAATCTAGTAGTTACATGTGGAAATTTGGTTCTAGGACATTTGATTTGAGCGCAATCCTCAAACTTAGGTCAAAAAAGCCATTTAAGCCTTTTCACAGTGAGATCTATGCGATATGGCCGAGAAATGTAATTTTGATGTTAACTCCCAAACCGCTGCGCAGAAGTCAACCAAACTTCACCCAATAGTGTATTGTATCACAATCTAGTAGTTACATTTAAAAATTTTGTTCTAGGACATTTTGTTTGAACGCAATCATCAAACTTAATTAAAAAAGTCATTTAAGCCTTTTCACAGTGAGATCTATGCGATATGGCCGAGAAATGTAATTTTGATGTTAACTCCCAAACCGCTGCGCAGAAGTCAACCAAACTTCACCCATTAGTGTATTGTATCACAATCTAGTAGTTACATGTGGAAATTTGGTTATAGGACATTTGATTTGAGCGCAATCCTCAAACTTAGGTCAAAAAAGCCATTTAAGCCTTTTCACAGTGAGATCTATGCGATATGGCCGAGAAATGTAATTTTGATGTTAACTCCCAAACCGCTGCGCAGAAGTCAACCAAACTTCACCCAATAGTGTATTGTATCACATTCTAGTAGTTACATTTGAAAATTTCGTTCTAGGACATTTGGTTTGAGCGCAATTATTAAACTTAGGTCAAAAAAGCCATTTAAGCCTTTTCACAGTGAGATCTATGCGATATGGCCGAGAAATGTAATTTTGATGTTAACTCCCAAACCGCTGCGCAGAAGTCAACCAAACTTCACCCATTAGTGTATTGTATCACAATCTAGTAGTTACATGTGGAAATTTGGTTATAGGACATTTGATTTGAGCGCAATCCTCAAACTTAGGTCAAAAAAGCCATTTAAGCCTTTTCACAGTGAGATCTATGCGATATGGCCGAGAAATGTAATTTTGATGTTAACTCCCAAACCGCTGCGCAGAAGTCAACCAAACTTCACCCAATAGTGTATTGTATCACATTCTAGTAGTTACATTTTAAAATTTCGTTCAAGGACATTTGGTTTGAGCGCAATTATTAAACTTAGGTCAAAAAAGCCATTTAAGCCTTTTCACAGTGAGATCTATGCGATATGGCCGAGAAATGTAATTTTAATGTTAACTCCCAAACCGCTGCGCAGAAGTAAACCAAACTTCACCCATTAGTGTATTGTATCACAATCTAGTAGTTACATGTGGAAATTTGGTTCTAGGACATTTGATTTGAGCGCAATCCTCAAACTTAGGTCAAAAAAGCCATTTAAGCCTTTTCACAGTGAGATCTATGCGATATGGCCGAGAAATGTAATTTTGATGTTAACTCCCAAACTGCTGCGCAGAAGTCAACCAAATTTCACCCAATAGTGTATTGTATCACATTCTAGTAGTTACATTTGAAAATTTCGTTCTAGGACATTTGGTTTGAGCGCAATTATTAAACTTAGGTCAAAAAAGCCATTTAAGCCTTTTCACAGTGAGATCTATGCGATATGGCCGAGAAATGTAATTTTGATGTTAACTCCCAAACCGCTGCGCAGAAGTAAACCAAACTTCACCCATTAGTGTATTGTATCACAATCTAGTAGTTACATGTGGAAATTTGGTTCTAGGACATTTGATTTTAGCGCAATCCTCAAACTTAGGTCAAAAAAGCCATTTAAGCCTTTTCACAGTGAGATCTATGCGATATGGCCGAGAAATGTAATTTTGATGTTAACTCCCAAACCGCTGCGCAGAAGTCAACCAAACTTCACCCAATAGTGTATTGTATCACAATCTAGTAGTTACATTTGAAAATTTTGTTCTAGGAAATTTTGTTTGAGCGCAATCATCAAACTTAATTAAAAAAGTCATTTAAGCCTTTTCACAGAGAGATCTATGCGATATGGCCGAGAAATGTAATTTTGATGTTAACTCCCAAACCGCTGCGCAGAAGTCAACCAAACTTCACCCATTAGTGTATTGTATCACAATCTAGTAGTTACATGTGGAAATTTGGTTCTAGGACATTTGATTTGAGCGCAATCCTCAAACTTAGGTCAAAAAAGCCATTTAAGCCTTTTCACAGTGAGATCTATGCGATATGGCCGAGAAATGTAATTTTGATGTTAACTCCCAAACCGCTGCGCAGAAGTCAACCAAACTTCACCCAATAGTGTATTGTATCACATTCTAGTAGTTACATTTTAAAATTTCGTTCTAGGACATTTGGTTTGAGCGCAATTATTAAACTTAGGTCAAAAAAGCCATTTAAGCCTTTTCACAGTGAGATCTATGCGATATGGCCGAGAAATGTAATTTTGATGTTAACTCCCAAACCGCTGCGCAGAAGTAAACCAAACTTCACCCATTAGTGTATTGTATCACAATCTAGTAGTTACATGTGGAAATTTGGTTCTAGGACATTTGATTTGAGCGCAATCCTCAAACTTAGGTCAAAAAAGCCATTTAAGCCTTTTCACAGTGAGATCTATGCGATATGGCCGAGAAATGTAATTTTGATGTTAACTCCCAAACCGCTGCGCAGAAGTCAACCAAACTTCACCCAATAGTGTATTGTATCACAATCTAGTAGTTACATTTGAAAATTTTGTTCTAGGACATTTTGTTTGAATGCAATCATCAAACTTAATTAAAAAAGTCATTTAAGCCTTTTCACAGTGAGATCTATGCGATATGGCCGAGAAATGTAATTTTGATGTTAACTCCCAAACCGCTGCGCAGAAGTCAACCAAACTTCACCCATTAGTGTATTGTATCACAATCTAGTAGTTACATGTGGAAATTTAGTTCTAGGACATTTGATTTGAGCGCAATCTTCAAACTTAATTAAAAAAAAGTCATTTAAGCCTTTTCACAGTGAGATCTATGCGATATGGCCGAGAAATGTAATTTTGATGTTAACTCCCAAACCGCTGAGCAGAAGTCAACCAAACTTCACCCAATAGTGTATTGTATCACAATCTAGTAGTTACATTTGAAAATTTTGTTCTAGGACATTTTGTTTGAACGCAATCATCAAACTTAATTAAAAAAGTCATTTAAGCCTTTTCACAGTGAGATCTATGCGATATGGCCGAGAAATGTAATTTTGATGTTAACTCCCAAACCGCTGCGCAGAAGTCAACCAAACTTCACCCATTAGTGTATTGTATCACAATCTAGTAGTTACATGTGGAAATTTGATTATAGGACATTTGATTTGAGCGCAATCCTCAAACTTAGGTCAAAAAAGCCATTTAAGCCTTTTCACAGTGAGATCTATGCGATATGGCCGAGAAATGTAATTTTGATGTTAACTCCCAAACCGCTGCGCAGAAGTCAACCAAACTTCACCCAATAGTGTATTGTATCACAATCTAGTAGTTACATTTGAAAATTTTGTTCTAGGAAATTTTGTTTGAGCGCAATCATCAAACTTAATTAAAAAAGTCATTTAAGCCTTTTCACAGTGAGATCTATGCGATATGGCCGAGAAATGTAATTTTGATGTTCACTCCCAAACCGCTGCGCAGAAGTCAACCAAACTTCACCCATTAGTGTATTGTATCACAATCTAGTAGTTACATGTGGAAATTTGGTTATAGGACATTTGATTTGAGCGCAATCCTCAAACTTAGGTCAAAAAAGCCATTTAAGCCTTTTCACAGTGAGATCTATGCGATATGGCCGAGAAATGTAATTTTGATGTTAACTCCCAAACCGCTGCGCAGAAGTCAACCAAACTTCACCCATTAGTGTATTGTATCACAATCTAGTAGTTACATTTGAAAATTTCGTTCTAGGACATTTGGTTTGAGCGCAATCTTTAAACTTAGGTCAAAAAAGCCATTTAAGCCTTTTCACAGTGAGATCTATGCGATATGGCCGAGAAATGTAATTTTGATGTTAACTCCCAAACCGCTGCGCAGAAGTCAACCAAACTTCACCCAATAGTGTATTGTATCACAATCTAGTAGTTACATGTGGAAATTTGGTTCTAGGACATTTGATTTGAGCGCAATCCTCAAACTTAGGTCAAAAAAGCCATTTAAGCCTTTTCACAGTGAGATCTATGCGATATGGCCGAGAAATGTAATTTTGATGTTAACTCCCAAACCGCTGCGCAGAAGTCAACCAAACTTCACCCAATAGTGTATTGTATCACATTCTAGTAGTTACATTTTAAAATTTCGTTCTAGGACATTTGGTTTGAGCGCAATTATTAAACTTAGGTCAAAAAAGCCATTTAAGCCTTTTCACAGTGAGATCTATGCGATATGGCCGAGAAATGTAATTTTGATGTTAACTCCCAAACCGCTGCGCAGAAGTAAACCAAACTTCACCCATTAGTGTATTGTATCACAATCTAGTAGTTACATGTGGAAATTTGGTTCTAGGACATTTGATTTGAGCGCAATCCTCAAACTTAGGTCAAAAAAGCCATTTAAGCCTTTTCACAGTGAGATCTATGCGATATGGCCGAGAAATGTAATTTTGATGTTAACTCCCAAACCGCTGCGCAGAAGTCAACCAAACTTAACCCAATAGTGTATTGTATCACAATCTAGTAGTTACATTTGAAAATTTTGTTCTAGGAAATTTTGTTTGAGCGCAATCATCAAACTTAATTAAAAAAGTCATTTAAGCCTTTTCACAGTGAGATCTATGCGATATGGCCGAGAAATGTAATTTTGATGTTAACTCCCAAACCGCTGCGCAGAAGTCAACCAAACTTCACCCATTAGTGTATTTTATCACAATCTAGTAGTTACATGTGGAAATTTGGTTCTAGGACATTTGATTTGAGCGCAATCCTCAAACTTAGGTCAAAAAAGCCATTTAAGCCTTTTCACAGTGAGATCTATGCGATATGGCCGAGAAATGTAATTTTGATGTTAACTCCCAAACCGCTGCGCAGAAGTCAACCAAACTTCACCCAATAGTGTATTGTATCACAATCTAGTAGTTACATTTAAAAATTTTGTTCTAGGACATTTTGTTTGAACGCAATCATCAAACTTAATTAAAAAAGTCATTTAAGCCTTTTCACAGTGAGATCTATGCGATATGGCCGAGAAATGTAATTTTGATGTTAACTCCCAAACCGCTGCGCAGAAGTCAACCAAACTTCACCCATTAGTGTATTGTATCACAATCTAGTAGTTACATGTGGAAATTTGGTTATAGGACATTTGATTTGAGCGCAATCCTCAAACTTAGGTCAAAAAAGCCATTTAAGCCTTTTCACAGTGAGATCTATGCGATATGGCCGAGAAATGTAATTTTGATGTTAACTCCCAAACCGCTGCGCAGAAGTCAACCAAACTTCACCCAATAGTGTATTGTATCACAATCTAGTAGTTACATTTGAAAATTTTGTTCTAGGAAATTTTGTTTGAGCGCAATCATCAAACTTAATTAAAAAAGTCATTTAAGCCTTTTCACAGTGAGATCTATGCGATATGGCCGAGAAATGTAATTTTGATGTTAACTCCCAAACCGCTGCGCAGAAGTCAACCAAACTTCACCCATTAGTGTATTTTATCACAATCTAGTAGTTACATGTGGAAATTTGGTTATAGGACATTTGATTTGAGCGCAATCCTCAAACTTAGGTCAAAAAAGCCATTTAAGCCTTTTCACAGTGAGATCTATGCGATATGGCCGAGAAATGTAATTTTGATGTTAACTCCCAAACCGCTGCGCAGAAGTCAACCAAACTTCACCCAATAGTGTATTGTATCACATTCTAGTAGTTACATTTGAAAATTTTGTTCTAGGACATTTTGTTTGAACGCAATCATCAAACTTAATTAAAAAAGTCATTTAAGCCTTTTCACAGTGAGATCTATGCGATATGGCCGAGAAATGTAATTTTGATGTTAACTCCCAAACCGCTGCGCAGAAGTCAACCAAACTTCACCCAATAGTGTATTGTATCACAATCTAGTAGTTACATTTGAAAATTTTGTTCTAGGAAATTTTGTTTGAGCGCAATCATCAAACTTAATTAAAAAAGTCATTTAAGCCTTTTCACAGTGAGATCTATGCGATATGGCCGAGAAATGTAATTTTGATGTTAACTCCCAAACCGCTGCGCAGAAGTCAACCAAACTTCACCCATTAGTGTATTTTATCACAATCTAGTAGTTACATGTGGAAATTTGGTTCTAGGACATTTGATTTGAGCGCAATCCTCAAACTTAGGTCAAAAAAGCCATTTAAGCCTTTTCACAGTGAGATCTATGCGATATGGCCGAGAAATGTAATTTTGATGTTAACTCCCAAACCGCTGCGCAGAAGTCAACCAAACTTCACCCAATAGTGTATTGTATCACAATCTAGTAGTTACATTGAAAAATTTTGTTCTAGGACATTTTGTTTGAACGCAATCATCAAACTTAATTAAAAAAGTCATTTAAGCCTTTTCACAGTGAGATCTATGCGATATGGCCGAGAAATGTAATTTTGATGTTAACTCCCAAACCGCTGCGCAGAAGTCAACCAAACTTCACCCATTAGTGTATTGTATCACAATCTAGTAGTTACGTGTGGAAATATGGTTATAGGACATTTGATTTGAGCGCAATCCTCAAACTTAGGTCAAAAAAGCCATTTAAGCCTTTTCACAGTGAGATCTATGCGATATGGCCGAGAAATGTAATTTTGATGTTAACTCCCAAACCGCTGCGCAGAAGTAAACCAAACTTCACCCATTAGTGTATTGTATCACAATCTAGTAGTTACATGTGGAAATTTGGTTCTAGGACATTTGATTTGAGCGCAATCCTCAAACTTAGGTCAAAAAAGCCATTTAAGCCTTTTCACAGTGAGATCTATGCGATATGGCCGAGAAATGTAATTTTGATGTTAACTCCCAAACCGCTGCGCAGAAGTCAACCAAACTTCACCCAATAGTGTATTGTATCACATTCTAGTAGTTACATTTTAAAATTTCGTTCTAGGACATTTGGTTTGAGCGCAATTATTAAACTTAGGTCAAAAAAGCCATTTAAGCCTTTTCACAGTGAGATCTATGCGATATGGCCGAGAAATGTAATTTTGATGTTAACTCCCAAACCGCTGCGCAGAAGTAAACCAAACTTCACCCATTAGTGTATTGTATCACAATCTAGTAGTTACATGTGGAAATTTGGTTCTAGGACATTTGATTTGAGCGCAATCCTCAAACTTAGGTCAAAAAAGCCATTTAAGCCTTTTCACAGTGAGATCTATGCGATATGGCCGAGAAATGTAATTTTGATGTTAACTCCCAAACCGCTGCGCAGAAGTCAACCAAACTTCACCCAATAGTGTATTGTATCACAATCTAGTAGTTACATTTGAAAATTTTGTTCTAGGACATTTTGTTTGAATGCAATCATCAAACTTAATTAAAAAAGTCATTTAAGCCTTTTCACAGTGAGATCTATGCGATATGGCCGAGAAATGTAATTTTGATGTTAACTCCCAAACCGCTGCGCAGAAGTCAACCAAACTTCACCCATTAGTGTATTGTATCACAATCTAGTCGTTACATTTGAAAATTTTGTTCTAGGACATTTTGTTTGAACGCAATCATCAAACTTAATTAAAAAAGTCATTTAAGCCTTTTCACAGTGAGATCTATGCGATATGGCCGAGAAATGTAATTTTGATGTTAACTCCCAAACCACTGCGCAGAAGTCAACCAAACTTCACCC
Source organism: Corythoichthys intestinalis (assembly GCF_030265065.1). Taxonomy (NCBI): domain Eukaryota; kingdom Metazoa; phylum Chordata; class Actinopteri; order Syngnathiformes; family Syngnathidae; genus Corythoichthys; species Corythoichthys intestinalis. The sequence goes on along the minus strand of NC_080399.1, from coordinate 62,167,026 downwards.
ATTAGTGTATTGTATCACAATCTAGTAGTTACATGTGGAAATTTGGTTATAGGACATTTGATTTGAGCGCAATCCTCAAACTTAGGTCAAAAAAGCCATTTAAGCCTTTTCACAGTGAGATCTATGCGATATGGCCGAGAAATGTAATTTTGATGTTAACTCCCAAACCGCTGCGCAGAAGTCAACCAAACTTCACCCAATAGTGTATTGTATCACAATCTAGTAGTTACATTTGAAAATTTTGTTCTAGGAAATTTTGTTTGAGCGCAATCATCAAACTTAATTAAAAAAGTCATTTAAGCCTTTTCACAGTGAGATCTATGCGATATGGCCGAGAAATGTAATTTTGATGTTAACTCCCAAACCGCTGCGCAGAAGTCAACCAAACTTCACCCAATAGTGTATTGTATCACAATCTAATAGTTACATTTGAAAATTTTGTTCTAGGACATTTTGTTTGAACGCAATCATCAAACTTAATTAAAAAAGTCATTTAAGCCTTTTCACAGTGAGATCTATGCGATATGGCCGAGAAATGTAATTTTGATGTTAACTCCCAAACCACTGCGCAGAAGTCAACCAAACTTCACCCATTAGTGTATTGTATCACAATCTAGTAGTTACATGTGGAAATTTGGTTATAGGACATTTGATTTGAGCGCAATCCTCAAACTTAGGTCAAAAAAGCCATTTAAGCCTTTTCACAGTGAGATCTATGCGATATGGCCGAGAAATGTAATTTTGATGTTAACTCCCAAACCGCTGCGCAGAAGTCAACCAAACTTCACCCAATAGTGTATTGTATCACAATCTAGTAGTTACATTTGAAAATTTTGTTCTAGGAAATTTTGTTTGAGCGCAATCATCAAACTTAATTAAAAAAGTCATTTAAGCCTTTTCACAGTGAGATCTATGCGATATGGCCGAGAAATGTAATTTTGATGTTAACTCCCAAACCGCTGCGCAGAAGTCAACCAAACTTCACCCAATAGTGTATTGTATCACAATCTAGTAGTTACATTTGAAAATTTTGTTCTAGGAAATTTTGTTTGAGCGCAATCATCAAACTTAATTAAAAAAGTCATTTAAGCCTTTTCACAGTGAGATCTATGCGATATGGCCGAGAAATGTAATTTTGATGTTAACTCCCAAACCGCTGCGCAGAAGTCAACCAAACTTCACCCAATAGTGTATTGTATCACAATCTAGTAGTTACATTTAAAAATTTTGTTCTAGGACATTTTGTTTGAACGCAATCATCAAACTTAATTAAAAAAGTCATTTAAGCCTTTTCACAGTGAGATCTATGCGATATGGCCGAGAAATGTAATTTTGATGTTAACTCCCAAACCGCTGCGCAGAAGTCAACCAAACTTCACCCATTAGTGTATTGTATCACAATCTAGTAGTTACATGTGGAAATTTGGTTATAGGACATTTGATTTGAGCGCAATCCTCAAACTTAGGTCAAAAAAGCCATTTAAGCCTTTTCACAGTGAGATCTATGCGATATGGCCGAGAAATGTAATTTTGATGTTAACTCCCAAACCGCTGCGCAGAAGTCAACCAAACTTCACCCAATAGTGTATTGTATCACATTCTAGTAGTTACATTTGAAAATTTCGTTCTAGGACATTTGGTTTGAGCGCAATTATTAAACTTAGGTCAAAAAAGCCATTTAAGCCTTTTCACAGTGAGATCTATGCGATATGGCCGAGAAATGTAATTTTGATGTTAACTCCCAAACCGCTGCGCAGAAGTCAACCAAACTTCACCCATTAGTGTATTGTATCACAATCTAGTAGTTACATGTGGAAATTTGGTTATAGGACATTTGATTTGAGCGCAATCCTCAAACTTAGGTCAAAAAAGCCATTTAAGCCTTTTCACAGTGAGATCTATGCGATATGGCCGAGAAATGTAATTTTGATGTTAACTCCCAAACCGCTGCGCAGAAGTCAACCAAACTTCACCCAATAGTGTATTGTATCACATTCTAGTAGTTACATTTTAAAATTTCGTTCAAGGACATTTGGTTTGAGCGCAATTATTAAACTTAGGTCAAAAAAGCCATTTAAGCCTTTTCACAGTGAGATCTATGCGATATGGCCGAGAAATGTAATTTTAATGTTAACTCCCAAACCGCTGCGCAGAAGTAAACCAAACTTCACCCATTAGTGTATTGTATCACAATCTAGTAGTTACATGTGGAAATTTGGTTCTAGGACATTTGATTTGAGCGCAATCCTCAAACTTAGGTCAAAAAAGCCATTTAAGCCTTTTCACAGTGAGATCTATGCGATATGGCCGAGAAATGTAATTTTGATGTTAACTCCCAAACTGCTGCGCAGAAGTCAACCAAATTTCACCCAATAGTGTATTGTATCACATTCTAGTAGTTACATTTGAAAATTTCGTTCTAGGACATTTGGTTTGAGCGCAATTATTAAACTTAGGTCAAAAAAGCCATTTAAGCCTTTTCACAGTGAGATCTATGCGATATGGCCGAGAAATGTAATTTTGATGTTAACTCCCAAACCGCTGCGCAGAAGTAAACCAAACTTCACCCATTAGTGTATTGTATCACAATCTAGTAGTTACATGTGGAAATTTGGTTCTAGGACATTTGATTTTAGCGCAATCCTCAAACTTAGGTCAAAAAAGCCATTTAAGCCTTTTCACAGTGAGATCTATGCGATATGGCCGAGAAATGTAATTTTGATGTTAACTCCCAAACCGCTGCGCAGAAGTCCACCAAACTTCACCCAATAGTGTATTGTATCACAATCTAGTAGTTACATTTGAAAATTTTGTTCTAGGAAATTTTGTTTGAGCGCAATCATCAAACTTAATTAAAAAAGTCATTTAAGCCTTTTCACAGTGAGATCTATGCGATATGGCCGAGAAATGTAATTTTGATGTTAACTCCCAAACCGCTGCGCAGAAGTCAACCAAACTTCACCCATTAGTGTATTGTATCACAATCTAGTAGTTACATGTGGAAATTTGGTTCTAGGACATTTGATTTGAGCGCAATCCTCAAACTTAGGTCAAAAAAGCCATTTAAGCCTTTTCACAGTGAGATCTATGCGATATGGCCGAGAAATGTAATTTTGATGTTAACTCCCAAACCGCTGCGCAGAAGTCAACCAAACTTCACCCAATAGTGTATTGTATCACAATCTAGTAGTTACATTGAAAAATTTTGTTCTAGGACATTTTGTTTGAACGCAATCATCAAACTTAATTAAAAAAGTCATTTAAGCCTTTTCACAGTGAGATCTATGCGATATGGCCGAGAAATGTAATTTTGATGTTAACTCCCAAACCGCTGCGCAGAAGTCAACCAAACTTCACCCATTAGTGTATTGTATCACAATCTAGTAGTTACGTGTGGAAATATGGTTATAGGACATTTGATTTGAGCGCAATCCTCAAACTTAGGTCAAAAAAGCCATTTAAGCCTTTTCACAGTGAGATCTATGCGATATGGCCGAGAAATGTAATTTTGATGTTAACTCCCAAACCGCTGCGCAGAAGTAAACCAAACTTCACCCATTAGTGTATTGTATCACAATCTAGTAGTTACATGTGGAAATTTGGTTCTAGGACATTTGATTTGAGCGCAATCCTCAAACTTAGGTCAAAAAAGCCATTTAAGCCTTTTCACAGTGAGATCTATGCGATATGGCCGAGAAATGTAATTTTGATGTTAACTCCCAAACCGCTGCGCAGAAGTCAACCAAACTTCACCCAATAGTGTATTGTATCACATTCTAGTAGTTACATTTTAAAATTTCGTTCTAGGACATTTGGTTTGAGCGCAATTATTAAACTTAGGTCAAAAAAGCCATTTAAGCCTTTTCACAGTGAGATCTATGCGATATGGCCGAGAAATGTAATTTTGATGTTAACTCCCAAACCGCTGCGCAGAAGTAAACCAAACTTCACCCATTAGTGTATTGTATCACAATCTAGTAGTTACATGTGGAAATTTGGTTCTAGGACATTTGATTTGAGCGCAATCCTCAAACTTAGGTCAAAAAAGCCATTTAAGCCTTTTCACAGTGAGATCTATGCGATATGGCCGAGAAATGTAATTTTGATGTTAACTCCCAAACCGCTGCGCAGAAGTCAACCAAACTTCACCCAATAGTGTATTGTATCACAATCTAGTAGTTACATTTGAAAATTTTGTTCTAGGACATTTTGTTTGAATGCAATCATCAAACTTAATTAAAAAAGTCATTTAAGCCTTTTCACAGTGAGATCTATGCGATATGGCCGAGAAATGTAATTTTGATGTTAACTCCCAAACCGCTGCGCAGAAGTCAACCAAACTTCACCCATTAGTGTATTGTATCACAATCTAGTAGTTACATTTGAAAATTTTGTTCTAGGACATTTTGTTTGAACGCAATCATCAAACTTAATTAAAAAAGTCATTTAAGCCTTTTCACAGTGAGATCTATGCGATATGGCCGAGAAATGTAATTTTGATGTTAACTCCCAAACCACTGCGCAGAAGTCAACCAAACTTCACCCATTAGTGTATTGTATCACAATCTAGTAGTTACATGTGGAAATTTGGTTATAGGACATTTGATTTGAGCGCAATCCTCAAACTTAGGTCAAAAAAGCCATTTAAGCCTTTTCACAGTGAGATCTATGCGATATGGCCGAGAAATGTAATTTTGATGTTAACTCCCAAACCGCTTCGCAGAAGTCAACCAAACTTCACCCAATAGTGTATTGTATCACAATCTAGTAGTTACATTTGAAAATTTTGTTCTAGGAAATTTTGTTTGAGCGCAATCATCAAACTTAATTAAAAAAGTCATTTAAGCCTTTTCACAGTGAGATCTATGCGATATGGCCGAGAAATGTAATTTTGATGTTAACTCCCAAACCGCTGCGCAGAAGTCAACCAAACTTCACCCATTAGTGTATTTTATCACAATCTAGTAGTTACATGTGGAAATTTGGTTCTAGGACATTTGATTTGAGCGCAATCCTCAAACTTAGGTCAAAAAAGCCATTTAAGCCTTTTCACAGTGAGATCTATGCGATATGGCCGAGAAATGTAATTTTGATGTTCACTCCCAAACCGCTGCGCAGAAGTCAACCAAACTTCACCCATTAGTGTATTGTATCACAATCTAGTAGTTACATGTGGAAATTTGGTTATAGGACATTTGATTTGAGCGCAATCCTCAAACTTAGGTCAAAAAAGCCATTTAAGCCTTTTCACAGTGAGATCTATGCGATATGGCCGAGAAATGTAATTTTGATGTTCACTCCCAAACCGCTGCGCAGAAGTCAACCAAACTTCACCCATTAGTGTATTGTATCACAATCTAGTAGTTACATGTGGAAATTTGGTTATAGGACATTTGATTTGAGCGCAATCCTCAAACTTAGGTCAAAAAAGCCATTTAAGCCTTTTCACAGTGAGATCTATGCGATATGGCCGAGAAATGTAATTTTGATGTTAACTCCCAAACCGCTGCGCAGAAGTCAACCAAACTTCACCCATTAGTGTATTGTATCACAATCTAGTAGTTACATTTGAAAATTTCGTTCTAGGACATTTGGTTTGAGCGCAATCTTTAAACTTAGGTCAAAAAAGCCATTTAAGCCTTTTCACAGTGAGATCTATGCGATATGGCCGAGAAATGTAATTTTGATGTTAACTCCCAAACCGCTGCGCAGAAGTCAACCAAACTTCACCCAATAGTGTATTGTATCACAATCTAGTAGTTACATGTGGAAATTTGGTTCTAGGACATTTGATTTGAGCGCAATCCTCAAACTTAGGTCAAAAAAGCCATTTAAGCCTTTTCACAGTGAGATCTATGCGATATGGCCGAGAAATGTAATTTTGATGTTAACTCCCAAACCGCTGCGCAGAAGTCAACCAAACTTCACCCAATAGTGTATTGTATCACATTCTAGTAGTTACATTTTAAAATTTCGTTCTAGGACATTTGGTTTGAGCGCAATTATTAAACTTAGGTCAAAAAAGCCATTTAAGCCTTTTCACAGTGAGATCTATGCGATATGGCCGAGAAATGTAATTTTGATGTTAACTCCCAAACCGCTGCGCAGAAGTAAACCAAACTTCACCCATTAGTGTATTGTATCACAATCTAGTAGTTACATGTGGAAATTTGGTTCTAGGACATTTGATTTGAGCGCAATCCTCAAACTTAGGTCAAAAAAGCCATTTAAGCCTTTTCACAGTGAGGTCTATGCGATATGGCCGAGAAATGTAATTTTGATGTTAACTCCCAAACCGCTGCGCAGAAGTCAACCAAACTTCACCCAATAGTGTATTGTATCACATTCTAGTAGTTACATTTGAAAATTTTGTTCTAGGACATTTTGTATGAACGCAATCATCAAACTTAATTAAAAAAGTCATTTAAGCCTTTTCACAGTGAGATCTATGCGATATGGCCGAGAAATGTAATTTTGATGTTAACTCCCAAACCGCTGCGCAGAAGTCAACCAAACTTCACCCAATAGTGTATTGTATCACAATCTAGTAGTTACATTTAAAAATTTTGTTCTAGGACATTTTGTTTGAACGCAATCATCAAACTTAATTAAAAAAGTCATTTAAGCCTTTTCACAGTGAGATCTATGCGATATGGCCGAGAAATGTAATTTTGGTGTTAACTCCCAAACCGCTGCGCAGAAGTCAACCAAACTTCACCCATTAGTGTATTGTATCACAATCTAGTAGTTACATGTGGAAATTTGGTTATAGGACATTTGATTTGAGCGCAATCCTCAAACTTAGGTCAAAAAAGCCATTTAAGCCTTTTCACAGTGAGATCTATGCGATATGGCCGAGAAATGTAATTTTGATGTTAACTCCCAAACCGCTGCGCAGAAGTCAACCAAACTTCACCCAATAGTGTATTGTATCACAATCTAGTAGTTACATTTGAAAATTTTGTTCTAGGAAATTTTGTTTGAGCGCAATCATCAAACTTAATTAAAAAAGTCATTTAAGCCTTTTCACAGTGAGATCTATGCGATATGGCCGAGAAATGTAATTTTGATGTTAACTCCCAAACCGCTGCGCAGAAGTCAACCAAACTTCACCCATTAGTGTATTTTATCACAATCTAGTAGTTACATGTGGAAATTTGGTTCTAGGACATTTGATTTGAGCGCAATCCTCAAACTTAGGTCAAAAAAGCCATTTAAGCCTTTTCACAGTGAGATCTATGCGATATGGCCGAGAAATGTAATTTTGATGTTAACTCCCAAACCGCTGCGCAGAAGTCAACCAAACTTCACCCAATAGTGTATTGTATCACATTCTAGTAGTTACATTTGAAAATTTTGTTCTAGGACATTTTGTATGAACGCAATCATCAAACTTAATTAAAAAAGTCATTTAAGCCTTTTCACAGTGAGATCTATGCGATATGGCCGAGAAATGTAATTTTGATGTTAACTCCCAAACCGCTGCGCAGAAGTCAACCAAACTTCACCCAATAGTGTATTGTATCACAATCTAGTAGTTACATTTGAAAATTTTGTTCTAGGAAATTTTGTTTGAGCGCAATCATCAAACTTAATTAAAAAAGTCATTTAAGCCTTTTCACAGTGAGATCTATGCGATATGGCCGAGAAATGTAATTTTGATGTTAACTCCCAAACCGCTGCGCAGAAGTCAACCAAACTTCACCCATTAGTGTATTTTATCACAATCTAGTAGTTACATGTGGAAATTTGGTTCTAGGACATTTGATTTGAGCGCAATCCTCAAACTTAGGTCAAAAAAGCCATTTAAGCCTTTTCACAGTGAGATCTATGCGATATGGCCGAGAAATGTAATTTTGATGTTAACTCCCAAACCGCTGCGCAGAAGTCAACCAAACTTCACCCAATAGTGTATTGTATCACAATCTAGTAGTTACATTTGAAAATTTTGTTCTAGGAAATTTTGTTTGAGCGCAATCATCAAACTTAATTAAAAAAGTCATTTAAGCCTTTTCACAGTGAGATCTATGCGATATGGCCGAGAAATGTAATTTTGATGTTAACTCCCAAACCACTGCGCAGAAGTCAACCAAACTTCACCCATTAGTGTATTGTATCACAATCTAGTAGTTACATGTGGAAATTTGGTTATAGGACATTTGATTTGAGCGCAATCCTCAAACTTAGGTCAAAAAAGCCATTTAAGCCTTTTCACAGTGAGATCTATGCGATATGGCCGAGAAATGTAATTTTGATGTTAACTCCCAAACCGCTGCGCAGAAGTCAACCAAACTTCACCCAATAGTGTATTGTATCACAATCTAGTAGTTACATTTGAAAATTTTGTTCTAGGAAATTTTGTTTGAGCGCAATCATCAAACTTAATTAAAAAAGTCATTTAAGCCTTTTCACAGTGAGATCTATGCGATATGGCCGAGAAATGTAATTTTGATGTTAACTCCCAAACCGCTGCGCAGAAGTCAACCAAACTTCACCCATTAGTGTATTTTATCACAATCTAGTAGTTACATGTGGAAATTTGGTTCTAGGACATTTGATTTGAGCGCAATCCTCAAACTTAGGTCAAAAAAGCCATTTAAGCCTTTTCACAGTGAGATCTATGCGATATGGCCGAGAAATGTAATTTTGATGTTCACTCCCAAACCGCTGCGCAGAAGTCAACCAAACTTCACCCATTAGTGTATTGTATCACAATCTAGTAGTTACATGTGGAAATTTGGTTATAGGACATTTGATTTGAGCGCAATCCTCAAACTTAGGTCAAAAAAGCCATTTAAGCCTTTTCACAGTGAGATCTATGCGATATGGCCGAGAAATGTAATTTTGATGTTCACTCCCAAACCGCTGCGCAGAAGTCAACCAAACTTCACCCATTAGTGTATTGTATCACAATCTAGTAGTTACATGTGGAAATTTGGTTATAGGACATTTGATTTGAGCGCAATCCTCAAACTTAGGTCAAAAAAGCCATTTAAGCCTTTTCACAGTGAGATCTATGCGATATGGCCGAGAAATGTAATTTTGATGTTAACTCCCAAACCGCTGCGCAGAAGTCAACCAAACTTCACCCATTAGTGTATTGTATCACAATCTAGTAGTTACATTTGAAAATTTCGTTCTAGGACATTTGGTTTGAGCGCAATCTTTAAACTTAGGTCAAAAAAGCCATTTAAGCCTTTTCACAGTGAGATCTATGCGATATGGCCGAGAAATGTAATTTTGATGTTAACTCCCAAACCGCTGCGCAGAAGTCAACCAAACTTCACCCAATAGTGTATTGTATCACAATCTAGTAGTTACATGTGGAAATTTGGTTCTAGGACATTTGATTTGAGCGCAATCCTCAAACTTAGGTCAAAAAAGCCATTTAAGCCTTTTCACAGTGAGATCTATGCGATATGGCCGAGAAATGTAATTTTGATGTTAACTCCCAAACCGCTGCGCAGAAGTCAACCAAACTTCACCCAATAGTGTATTGTATCACATTCTAGTAGTTACATTTTAAAATTTCGTTCTAGGACATTTGGTTTGAGCGCAATTATTAAACTTAGGTCAAAAAAGCCATTTAAGCCTTTTCACAGTGAGATCTATGCGATATGGCCGAGAAATGTAATTTTGATGTTAACTCCCAAACCGCTGCGCAGAAGTAAACCAAACTTCACCCATTAGTGTATTGTATCACAATCTAGTAGTTACATGTGGAAATTTGGTTCTAGGACATTTGATTTGAGCGCAATCCTCAAACTTAGGTCAAAAAAGCCATTTAAGCCTTTTCACAGTGAGGTCTATGCGATATGGCCGAGAAATGTAATTTTGATGTTAACTCCCAAACCGCTGCGCAGAAGTCAACCAAACTTCACCCAATAGTGTATTGTATCACATTCTAGTAGTTACATTTGAAAATTTTGTTCTAGGACATTTTGTATGAACGCAATCATCAAACTTAATTAAAAAAGTCATTTAAGCCTTTTCACAGTGAGATCTATGCGATATGGCCGAGAAATGTAATTTTGATGTTAACTCCCAAACCGCTGCGCAGAAGTCAACCAAACTTCACCCAATAGTGTATTGTATCACAATCTAGTAGTTACATTTGAAAATTTTGTTCTAGGAAATTTTGTTTGAGCGCAATCATCAAACTTAATTAAAAAAGTCATTTAAGCCTTTTCACAGTGAGATCTATGCGATATGGCCGAGAAATGTAATTTTGATGTTAACTCCCAAACCGCTGCGCAGAAGTCAACCAAACTTCACCCATTAGTGTATTTTATCACAATCTAGTAGTTACATGTGGAAATTTGGTTCTAGGACATTTGATTTGAGCGCAATCCTCAAACTTAGGTCAAAAAAGCCATTTAAGCCTTTTCACAGTGAGATCTATGCGATATGGCCGAGAAATGTAATTTTGATGTTAACTCCCAAACCGCTGCGCAGAAGTCAACCAAACTTCACCCAATAGTGTATTGTATCACAATCTAGTAGTTACATTTAAAAATTTTGTTCTAGGACATTTTGTTTGAACGCAATCATCAAACTTAATTAAAAAAGTCATTTAAGCCTTTTCACAGTGAGATCAATGCGATATGGCCGAGAAATGTAATTTTGATGTTAACTCCCAAACCGCTGCGCAGAAGTCAACCAAACTTCACCCATTAGTGTATTGTATCACAATCTAGTAGTTACATGTGGAAATTTGGTTATAGGACATTTGATTTGAGCGCAATCCTCAAACTTAGGTCAAAAAAGCCATTTAAGCCTTTTCACAGTGAGATCTATGCGATATGGCCGAGAAATGTAATTTTGATGTTAACTCCCAAACCGCTGCGCAGAAGTCAACCAAACTTCACCCAATAGTGTATTGTATCACAATCTAGTAGTTACATTTGAAAATTTTGTTCTAGGAAATTTTGTTTGAGCGCAATCATCAAACTTAATTAAAAAAGTCATTTAAGCCTTTTCACAGTGAGATCTATGCGATATGGCCGAGAAATGTAATTTTGATGTTAACTCCCAAACCGCTGCGCAGAAGTCAACCAAACTTCACCCATTAGTGTATTTTATCACAATCTAGTAGTTACATGTGGAAATTTGGTTCTAGGACATTTGATTTGAGCGCAATCCTCAAACTTAGGTCAAAAAAGCCATTTAAGCCTTTTCACAGTGAGATCTATGCGATATGGCCGAGAAATGTAATTTTGATGTTAACTCCCAAACCGCTGCGCAGAAGTCAACCAAACTTCACCCAATAGTGTATTGTATCACATTCTAGTAGTTACATTTGAAAATTTTGTTCTAGGACATTTTGTATGAACGCAATCATCAAACTTAATTAAAAAAGTCATTTAAGCCTTTTCACAGTGAGATCTATGCGATATGGCCGAGAAATGTAATTTTGATGTTAACTCCCAAACCGCTGCGCAGAAGTCAACCAAACTTCACCCAATAGTGTATTGTATCACAATCTAGTAGTTACATTTGAAAATTTTGTTCTAGGAAATTTTGTTTGAGCGCAATCATCAAACTTAATTAAAAAAGTCATTTAAGCCTTTTCACAGTGAGATCTATGCGATATGGCCGAGAAATGTAATTTTGATGTTAACTCCCAAACCGCTGCGCAGAAGTCAACCAAACTTCACCCATTAGTGTATTTTATCACAATCTAGTAGTTACATGTGGAAATTTGGTTCTAGGACATTTGATTTGAGCGCAATCCTCAAACTTAGGTCAAAAAAGCCATTTAAGCCTTTTCACAGTGAGATCTATGCGATATGGCCGAGAAATGTAATTTTGATGTTAACTCCCAAACCGCTGCGCAGAAGTCAACCAAACTTCACCCAATAGTGTATTGTATCACAATCTAGTAGTTACATTTAAAAATTTTGTTCTAGGACATTTTGTTTGAACGCAATCATCAAACTTAATTAAAAAAGTCATTTAAGCCTTTTCACAGTGAGATCTATGCGATATGGCCGAGAAATGTAATTTTGATGTTAACTCCCAAACCGCTGCGCAGAAGTCAACCAAACTTCACCCATTAGTGTATTGTATCACAATCTAGTAGTTACATGTGGAAATTTGGTTATAGGACATTTGATTTGAGCGCAATCCTCAAACTTAGGTCAAAAAAGCCATTTAAGCCTTTTCACAGTGAGATCTATGCGATATGGCCGAGAAATGTAATTTTGATGTTAACTCCCAAACCGCTGCGCAGAAGTCAACCAAACTTCACCCAATAGTGTATTGTATCACAATCTAGTAGTTACATTTGAAAATTTTGTTCTAGGAAATTTTGTTTGAGCGCAATCATCAAACTTAATTAAAAAAGTCATTTAAGCCTTTTCACAGTGAGATCTATGCGATATGGCCGAGAAATGTAATTTTGATGTTAACTCCCAAACCACTGCGCAGAAGTCAACCAAACTTCACCCATTAGTGTATTGTATCACAATCTAGTAGTTACATGTGGAAATTTGGTTATAGGACATTTGATTTGAGCGCAATCCTCAAACTTAGGTCAAAAAAGCCATTTAAGCCTTTTCACAGTGAGATCTATGCGATATGGCCGAGAAATGTAATTTTGATGTTAACTCCCAAACCGCTGCGCAGAAGTCAACCAAACTTCACCCAATAGTGTATTGTATCACAATCTAGTAGTTACATTTGAAAATTTTGTTCTAGGAAATTTTGTTTGAGCGCAATCATCAAACTTAATTAAAAAAGTCATTTAAGCCTTTTCACAGTGAGATCTATGCGATATGGCCGAGAAATGTAATTTTGATGTTAACTCCCAAACCGCTGCGCAGAAGTCAACCAAACTTCACCCATTAGTGTATTTTATCACAATCTAGTAGTTACATGTGGAAATTTGGTTCTAGGACATTTGATTTGAGCGCAATCCTCAAACTTAGGTCAAAAAAGCCATTTAAGCCTTTTCACAGTGAGATCTATGCGATATGGCCGAGAAATGTAATTTTGATGTTCACTCCCAAACCGCTGCGCAGAAGTCAACCAAACTTCACCCATTAGTGTATTGTATCACAATCTAGTAGTTACATGTGGAAATTTGGTTATAGGACATTTGATTTGAGCGCAATCCTCAAACTTAGGTCAAAAAAGCCATTTAAGCCTTTTCACAGTGAGATCTATGCGATATGGCCGAGAAATGTAATTTTGATGTTCACTCCCAAACCGCTGCGCAGAAGTCAACCAAACTTCACCCATTAGTGTATTGTATCACAATCTAGTAGTTACATGTGGAAATTTGGTTATAGGACATTTGATTTGAGCGCAATCCTCAAACTTAGGTCAAAAAAGCCATTTAAGCCTTTTCACAGTGAGATCTATGCGATATGGCCGAGAAATGTAATTTTGATGTTAACTCCCAAACCGCTGCGCAGAAGTCAACCAAACTTCACCCATTAGTGTATTGTATCACAATCTAGTAGTTACATTTGAAAATTTCGTTCTAGGACATTTGGTTTGAGCGCAATCTTTAAACTTAGGTCAAAAAAGCCATTTAAGCCTTTTCACAGTGAGATCTATGCGATATGGCCGAGAAATGTAATTTTGATGTTAACTCCCAAACCGCTGCGCAGAAGTCAACCAAACTTCACCCAATAGTGTATTGTATCACAATCTAGTAGTTACATGTGGAAATTTGGTTCTAGGACATTTGATTTGAGCGCAATCCTCAAACTTAGGTCAAAAAAGCCATTTAAGCCTTTTCACAGTGAGGTCTATGCGATATGGCCGAGAAATGTAATTTTGATGTTAACTCCCAAACCGCTGCGCAGAAGTCAACCAAACTTCACCCAATAGTGTATTGTATCACAATCTAGTAGTTACATTTGAAAATTTTGTTCTAGGAAATTTTGTTTGAGCGCAATCATCAAACTTAATTAAAAAAGTCATTTAAGCCTTTTCACAGTGAGATCTATGCGATATGGCCGAGAAATGTAATTTTGATGTTAACTCCCAAACCGCTGCGCAGAAGTCAACCAAACTTCACCCATTAGTGTATTTTATCACAATCTAGTAGTTACATGTGGAAATTTGGTTCTAGGACATTTGATTTGAGCGCAATCCTCAAACTTAGGTCAAAAAAGCCATTTAAGCCTTTTCACAGTGAGATCTATGCGATATGGCCGAGAAATGTAATTTTGATGTTAACTCCCAAACCGCTGCGCAGAAGTCAACCAAACTTCACCCAATAGTGTATTGTATCACAATCTAGTAGTTACATTTGAAAATTTTGTTCTAGGAAATTTTGTTTGAGCGCAATCATCAAACTTAATTAAAAAAGTCATTTAAGCCTTTTCACAGTGAGATCTATGCGATATGGCCGAGAAATGTAATTTTGATGTTAACTCCCAAACCGCTGCGCAGAAGTCAACCAAACTTCACCCATTAGTGTATTTTATCACAATCTAGTAGTTACATGTGGAAATTTGGTTCTAGGACATTTGATTTGAGCGCAATCCTCAAACTTAGGTCAAAAAAGCCATTTAAGCCTTTTCACAGTGAGATCTATGCGATATGGCCGAGAAATGTAATTTTGATGTTAACTCCCAAACCGCTGCGCAGAAGTCAACCAAACTTCACCCAATAGTGTATTGTATCACATTCTAGTAGTTACATTTAAAAATTTTGTTCTAGGACATTTTGTATGAACGCAATCATCAAACTTAATTAAAAAAGTCATTTAAGCCTTTTCACAGTGAGATCTATGCGATATGGCCGAGAAATGTAATTTTGATGTTAACTCCCAAACCGCTGCGCAGAAGTCAACCAAACTTCACCCAATAGTGTATTGTATCACAATCTAGTAGTTACATTTGAAAATTTTGTTCTAGGAAATTTTGTTTGAGCGCAATCATCAAACTTAATTAAAAAAGTCATTTAAGCCTTTTCACAGTGAGATCTATGCGATATGGCCGAGAAATGTAATTTTGATGTTAACTCCCAAACCGCTGCGCAGAAGTCAACCAAACTTCACCCATTAGTGTATTTTATCACAATCTAGTAGTTACATGTGGAAATTTGGTTCTAGGACATTTGATTTGAGCGCAATCCTCAAACTTAGGTCAAAAAAGCCATTTAAGCCTTTTCACAGTGAGATCTATGCGATATGGCCGAGAAATGTAATTTTGATGTTAACTCCCAAACCGCTGCGCAGAAGTCAACCAAACTTCACCCAATAGTGTATTGTATCACAATCTAGTAGTTACATTTAAAAATTTTGTTCTAGGACATTTTGTTTGAACGCAATCATCAAACTTAATTAAAAAAGTCATTTAAGCCTTTTCACAGTGAGATCTATGCGATATGGCCGAGAAATGTAATTTTGATGTTAACTCCCAAACCGCTGCGCAGAAGTCAACCAAACTTCACCCATTAGTGTATTGTATCACAATCTAGTAGTTACGTGTGGAAATTTGGTTATAGGACATTTGATTTGAGCGCAATCCTCAAACTTAGGTCAAAAAAGCCATTTAAGCCTTTTCACAGTGAGATCTATGCGATATGGCCGAGAAATGTAATTTTGATGTTAACTCCCAAACCGCTGCGCAGAAGTCAACCAAACTTCACCCAATAGTGTATTGTATCACAATCTAGTAGTTACATTTGAAAATTTTGTTCTAGGAAATTTTGTTTGAGCGCAATCATCAAACTTGATTAAAAAAGTCATTTAAGCCTTTTCACAGTGAGATCTATGCGATATGGCCGAGAAATGTAATTTTTATGTTAACTCCCAAACCGCTGCGCAGAAGTCAACCAAACTTCACCCATTAGTGTATTTTATCACAATCTAGTAGTTACATGTGGAAATTTGGTTCTAGGACATTTGATTTGAGCGCAATCCTCAAACTTTGTCATATTTGTGTGTGTTCTCAGCTCTTTTTTCTTTATGCAGCACCTGATCGAGCCAGATTGGCGGGGTAATGCGACACACCTGTGCTTGATTAGGAGAGCTCAGTATTTAAGGAAACCTGTCACCATCTGCAAGTGTCGGACTATTGCTTGCTACTTGCCTTGCTTACCGCCTGTGTGTTCATCGTCAGCCTTCGAGTTTCCCGACGTTCTACGGTCGTATTTTGGTTTGGTCATCTTTACTTTAGTGCTCTTTTGGGCTTTGTAGTTTGATTCTTGTACTCTGTTATATTCATGCATATTTCGCATGCTCCCTTTGTTGTACTTTATTATTATACTCGCGTTTATTTGCGTGCTCTCTCAGTTTGTTATATCCGCATTTTTCGCGTGCTCCCTTTGTTGTAATTTATTATTATACTCGCGTTTATTTGCGTGCTCTCTCAGTTTGTTATATCCGCATTTTTCGCGTGCTCCCTTTGCTGTAATTTATTATTACACTCGCGTTTATTGGCGTGCTCTCTCAGTTTGTTAAACCCGCATTTTTGGCGTGCTCCCTTTGTTGTACTTATTAAACACAAACTTTAGCTTTACCTGATCTCTTGGTCTGTTTTTGGGATTCACATCAACGGCTTGCCGTTCTTGACAGAATAGTCCGACCACATGGATCCCACGGACTCGGAGGATCTTTTCCGTGCTCTCGCTGGTCACGACCAAATGATCAGTCAACACGAGCAATCGATATGCAAATTAGTGGATGTGATCAGCTCGCTCACCACAAGAGTTGCGAATATGGCTCCGCCTGTAAAACCCGGAGGTATAATTGACGCTACCGCGGCGCCCGACCTGCCCGCCCCTCCTCCGATGAGCCCGCCGGCGTCTTTTCGGGAGCCTATGTTGCCACACCCTCATCGTTATGAGGGAGAGCCAGGTGCTTGCCGACAGTTTTTGCATCAGTGCTCCCTTATTTTTGACCAGCAGCCTTTTACGTTTGCTAGTGATAGATCCCGTGTAGCTTATGTAATGAGTCTCCTCACCGGTAAAGCGGCTACATGGGCCATGGCGGTAAGCAACACAAGGCCCGTGGTCCGTAATTGTTTTGAAACTTTCGAGACTGAGTTCGTGAGAGTTTTTGATCATCCGGTTAGGGGCAAGGAGGCAGCCAGCCGCCTGTTGGATTTTTTTCAGGGCGATCTGACGGTAGCAGACTACTCTATTCAGTTTCGCATTTTGGCCGCGGAGAGCGGTTTTGGAGAAGCGGCGCTGTGTGGGATTTTTCGGCGTGGGCTGTCTTCTGCAGTGAAGGACGAGTTAGCGGCCCGGGACGATTCGTCGAATCTGGAGGACCTGATTTCCTTGTCCGTGCTTTTGGACAATCGTCTGAAGGAACGGGAGAGGGAACGTGCCATGGAGCCTCGGGGACGTCGTTGGTCGTCGTCGCAGAGCAGCCCGACTGCGGTCCATAAAGACGGCTTCGTCGAGCCGCCGTCCGTCTCTACGCCGACGCAGAGTCCAGTCCCGACGGGAGGGGAGCCTACACAACTCGGTGGCGGCCGCCTTTCTGCTGCGGAGCGACGGAGGCGGTTGGAGGCAGGCTTGTGTCTCTATTGTGGCTCGCTGGGACACCCTATCGCCGCCTGTGACGCTGTTCCTTCGCGTCGACCTGGATCTTCGGTTCCTGGGGTTCCCCTCGCCCGAGGGGGGCCGAGGTTCGTACATGACAGCAATCCGTCAAGTGAGTTGCCCCACGACGACATAAAGGAACCCAGACACCCCCAAGGCGTTATGAGACTGCAACTGCCGTGTGAATTGTCACATGGTGGGGTTAATTTTAAGTTTACTGCTCTGATCGATTCGGGGGCAGATGATTGTTTTGTAGACCAGAGTGTTGTGGACGCTCTTGGCTGTACATTAATAAGACTTGCTAGGCCAAAACGGGTTTTAGATCTCGATGGGCGACCCCTGGCGGATATTAGGTTTATTACGCCTCCACTCAAAACAAAACTGTCGGGCAATCATTTTGAGGTCCGAAGCTTTTTGGTTATGCCGTGTAAATCTGCTCCAGTAGTACTGGGGCTCCCCTGGTTGAAAGTACATAACCCCAATATTGACTGGGCTAAAACGCAAATAGTAACTTGGAGTACTTTCTGTTATGCACACTGTTTACGGTCGGCGTGTCTACTTCCCGCTCAAGCACACGTGACGACCGAGCCAGTTAATTTGGTCAATGTTCCTACTGATTATCACGATCTCAAATACGTTTTTAGTAAAGAGCATGCTATGACCCTACCGCCGCACCGTCCCTACGATTGTGCCATTAACTTGCTGCCCAATGCCCCACTGCCCAATTCAAGGTTATATCAGGTCTCTAAACCGGAGCAGGAGGCAATGAGGGAATACATCTCCTCTTCCTTAGCTGCTGGCCTTATTCGCCCTTCGTCTTCTCCTTTGGGGGCAGGGTTTTTCTTTGTCGGCAAAAAAGATGGGGGTCTTAGGCCGTGCGTTGACTACCGGGGTCTCAATGAGATTACTATAAAGAACAAATACCCCTTACCATTGTTGGATTCGGCTTTCGCCCCATTAAAATCAGCCAAAATTTTCACGAAATTAGATTTGCGCAGTGCTTACCACCTGGTCAGGATTCGTGAAGGGGATGAGTGGAAAACCGCTTTCAAAACACCGCTCGGGCATTTTGAATACCTGGTCATGCCTTTCGGTCTGACTAACGCGCCTGCGGTATTCCAGAGCCTCATAAACGATGTGTTACGCGACATGTTGAATGTATTCTGTTTTGTATATCTGGACGATATTTTAATCTTCTCAAGAAGCCTGCAGGAACATCAGCAACATGTCCGCCTGGTTCTGCAAAGACTTCTGGAAAACAAACTATTTGTCAAAGCAGAGAAGTGCGAGTTTCACCAGGATTCAATACAGTTTCTGGGGTTTATTGTGGAAAAGGGACAGCTCCGGCCTGATCCCGCTAAAATTCAGGCAGTAGCCGAGTGGCCGACTCCAACATCGCGTAAGCAACTACAAAAGTTTCTCGGGTTCGCCAACTTTTACAGACGTTTCATTCGTAACTATAGTATGAGGGCCGAGCCCCTTACTAGACTAACCTCCAACAAAAGGCCGTTTACGTGGTCTTCGGTGGCAGAGGCCGCATTTGTAGGCCTTAAACGGGCATTTACGAGTTCACCTGTCCTGGTCCATGCTGATTCTGATCTTCCGTTTGTGGTCGAGGTTGACGCATCGAGTTCCGGAGTGGGGGCCGTCCTGTCCCAGAGGTCTACCGTCGACCAGAGACTGCACCCATGCGCATTCTACTCCCGCCGCCTCACCCCAGCGGAAGCAAACTATGATGTCGGCAACCGGGAGCTACTCGCCATTGTGCAGGCTTTGCAGGAATGGAGGCACTGGTTGGAGGGGACTGAAGAGCCGTTCCAGATACTCACAGACCACAAAAACTTGGAGTACCTTCGGGCTGCCAGACGCCTCAACTCTCGCCAGGCCCGTTGGTCGTTGTTCCTGACCCGCTTTAACTTTGCAATTACTTACCGTCCAGGGTCAAGGAATGGAAAGGCTGACGCGCTATCAAGGATCCATGAACCGGTGGAGGAGGGTCCTTCAGAGGAGCCGGTCGTACCTGACCGCCTGATTGTTGGGGCGCTACGGTGGGAGGTCGAGCGTCTGGTGGAGGAGGCCTTGCGGGGTGTAACGGTGCCTGGAGGCTGCCCCGCTGACAAGTTATTCGTTCCGGATGCTCAACGTGCAGGAGTGCTGAAATGGGGTCACACTTCCAAGTTCGCCTGCCACCCAGGTGTGTCTCGCACGTTCTTCCTCATTTTCCAGAGGTTTTGGTGGCCGGGTATGCGCAGGGACGTCATGGACTACGTCGCTGCTTGTACCATCTGCGCTCGAGGCAAGGCGGTTCATCGTCCCCCAGCTGGATTGCTGCATCCACTTCCTGTTCCATCTCGCCCTTGGTCCCATGTGGCACTGGACTTCATCACTGGACTCCCGCGCTCCAAAGGTCTTTCTGTCATCTTGACTGTGGTGGACCGTTTCTCAAAGATGGCACACTTTGTCGCACTCCCCAAGTTACCCTCAGCTCTGGAGACTGCTGATTTGTTGGTGGCGCACATATTCCGGGCTCACGGCATTCCTACTGACCTGGTCTCTGATAGGGGGCCACAATTCGTCTCAAAAGTTTGGGGGGCGTTCTGCAAGGCATTGGGGGCCACGTCAAGCCGGTCTTCTGGTTACCACCCGCAATCGAATGGACAGACAGAACGGGTCAATCAGGAGCTAGAGGCCGCCCTCCGCTGTGTTTGTCAACTGCATCCAGCCTCCTGGTCAGCACACCTCCCGTGGGTGGAGTATGCCCACAACACCCTCGTTTGCTCAGCCACCGGGAGGTCACCATTCATGACCGCATACGGATTCCAACCTCCATTGTTCCCGTCGCAGGAAGCAGAAGTAGTTGTGCCGTCTGTCCAGGTCCACCTGAGGAGGGCCCATAAAGTCTGGAGGAACACAAGGGCTGCACTGGTCCGCACGGCAGCACGCAACCGCCAGATAGCTGACCGCCACAGAAGGCCTGCTCCGGTCTATCGTCCAGGCGAGATGGTCTGGCTGTCGTCGAGGGATTTGCACCTTGCTGGGACTTCTAGGAAGCTGAGCCCTAGATACGTTGGTCCGTTTGCTGTGGATGCTGTGGTCAATCCGGTCTCTGTCAGGCTGAAGCTTCCTAGCTCCATGAGGGTCCACCCAGTTTTCCATGTGTCCCTGCTCAAACCGGTCTCCACCTGCCCCTTGAACCCTCCGCCAGTGCCTCCTCCTGCTCCTCGCGTGGTCGACGGTGGGCCGGTGTATACGGTGCGTACCATTCTTGATTCTAGGAGGCGGGGTAGAGGGGTGCAGTACCTGGTCGACTGGGAAGGTTATGGCCCAGAGGAACGCCAATGGGTCCCCCGCTCCTGGATCCTCGATCCGTCGCTGCTGCGGGATTTCCACTCCCTTCATCCCTCGAAACCAGGTGGTCCGCCAGGGGGCGTCCGTTGAAGGGGGGGTTCTGTCATATTTGTGTGTGTTCTCAGCTCTTTTTTCTTTATGCAGCACCTGATCGAGCCAGATTGGCGGGGTAATGCGACACACCTGTGCTTGATTAGGAGAGCTCAGTATTTAAGGAAACCTGTCACCATCTGCAAGTGTCGGACTATTGCTTGCTACTTGCCTTGCTTACCGCCTGTGTGTTCATCGTCAGCCTTCGAGTTTCCCGACGTTCTACGGTCGTATTTTGGTTTGGTCATCTTTACTTTAGTGCTCTTTTGGGCTTTGTAGTTTGATTCTTGTACTCTGTTATATTCATGCATATTTCGCATGCTCCCTTTGTTGTACTTTATTATTATACTCGCGTTTATTTGCGTGCTCTCTCAGTTTGTTATATCCGCATTTTTCGCGTGCTCCCTTTGTTGTAATTTATTATTATACTCGCGTTTATTTGCGTGCTCTCTCAGTTTGTTATATCCGCATTTTTCGCGTGCTCCCTTTGCTGTAATTTATTATTACACTCGCGTTTATTGGCGTGCTCTCTCAGTTTGTTAAACCCGCATTTTTGGCGTGCTCCCTTTGTTGTACTTATTAAACACAAACTTTAGCTTTACCTGATCTCTTGGTCTGTTTTTGGGATTCACATCAACGGCTTGCCGTTCTTGACAAACTTAGGTCAAAAAAGCCATTTAAGCCTTTTCACAGTGAGATCTATGCGATATGGCCGAGAAATGTAATTTTGATGTTAACTCCCAAACCGCTGCGCAGAAGTCAACCAAACTTCACCCAATAGTGTATTGTATCACAATCTAGTAGTTACATTTGAAAATTTTGTTCTAGGACATTTTGTTTGAACGCAATCATCAAACTTAATTAAAAAAGTCATTTAAGCCTTTTCACAGTGAGATCTATGCGATATGGCCGAGAAATGTAATTTTGATGTTAACTCCCAAACCGCTGCGCAGAAGTCAACCAAACTTCACCCAATAGTGTATTGTATCACAATCTAGTAGTTACATTTGAAAATTTTGTTCTAGGAAATTTTGTTTGAGCGCAATCATCAAACTTAATTAAAAAAGTCATTTAAGCCTTTTCACAGTGAGATCTATGCGATATGGCCGAGAAATGTAATTTTGATGTTAACTCCCAAACCGCTGCGCAGAAGTCAACCAAACTTCACCCATTAGTGTATTTTATCACAATCTAGTAGTTACATGTGGAAATTTGGTTCTAGGACATTTGATTTGAGCGCAATCCTCAAACTTAGGTCAAAAAAGCCATTTAAGCCTTTTCACAGTGAGATCTATGCGATATGGCCGAGAAATGTAATTTTGATGTTAACTCCCAAACCGCTGCGCAGAAGTCAACCAAACTTCACCCAATAGTGTATTGTATCACAATCTAGTAGTTACATTTAAAAATTTTGTTCTAGGACATTTTGTTTGAACGCAATCATCAAACTTAATTAAAAAAGTCATTTAAGCCTTTTCACAGTGAGATCTATGCGATATGGCCGAGAAATGTAATTTTGATGTTAACTCCCAAACCGCTGCGCAGAAGTCAACCAAACTTCACCCATTAGTGTATTGTATCACAATCTAGTAGTTACATGTGGAAATTTGGTTCTAGGACATTTGATTTGAGCGCAATCCTCAAACTTAGGTCAAAAAAGCCATTTAAGCCTTTTCACAGTGAGATCTATGCGATATGGCCGAGAAATGTAATTTTGATGTTAACTCCCAAACCGCTGCGCAGAAGTCAACCAAACTTCACCCAATAGTGTATTGTATCACAATCTAGTAGTTACATTTGAAAATTTTGTTCTAGGACATTTTGTTTGAATGCAATCATCAAACTTAATTAAAAAAGTCATTTAAGCCTTTTCACAGTGAGATCTATGCGAAATGGCCGAGAAATGTAATTTTGATGTTAACTCCCAAACCGCTGCGCAGAAGTCAACCAAACTTCACCCATTAGTGTATTTTATCACAATCTAGTAGTTACATGTGGAAATTTGGTTCTAGGACATTTGATTTGAGCGCAATCCTCAAACTTAGGTCAAAAAAGCCATTTAAGCCTTTTCACAGTGAGATCTATGCGATATGGCCGAGAAATGTAATTTTGATGTTAACTCCCAAACCGCTGCGCAGAAGTCAACCAAACTTCACCCAATAGTGTATTGTATCACAATCTAGTAGTTACATTTGAAAATTTTGTTCTAGGACATTTTGTTTGAACGCAATCATCAAACTTAATTAAAAAAGTCATTTAAGCCTTTTCACAGTGAGATCTATGCGATATGGCCGAGAAATGTAATTTTGATGTTAACTCCCAAACCGCTGCGCAGAAGTCAACCAAACTTCACCCAATAGTGTATTGTATCACAATCTAGTAGTTACATTTGAAAATTTTGTTCTAGGAAATTTTGTTTGAGCGCAATCATCAAACTTAATTAAAAAAGTCATTTAAGCCTTTTCACAGTGAGATCTATGCGATATGGCCGAGAAATGTAATTTTGATGTTAACTCCCAAACCGCTGCGCAGAAGTCAACCAAACTTCACCCATTAGTGTATTTTATCACAATCTAGTAGTTACATGTGGAAATTTGGTTCTAGGACATTTGATTTGAGCGCAATCCTCAAACTTAGGTCAAAAAAGCCATTTAAGCCTTTTCACAGTGAGATCTATGCGATATGGCCGAGAAATGTAATTTTGATGTTAACTCCCAAACCGCTGCGCAGAAGTCAACCAAACTTCACCCAATAGTGTATTGTATCACAATCTAGTAGTTACATTTAAAAATTTTGTTCTAGGACATTTTGTTTGAACGCAATCATCAAACTTAATTAAAAAAGTCATTTAAGCCTTTTCACAGTGAGATCTATGCGATATGGCCGAGAAATGTAATTTTGATGTTAACTCCCAAACCGCTGCGCAGAAGTCAACCAAACTTCACCCATTAGTGTATTGTATCACAATCTAGTAGTTACGTGTGGAAATTTGGTTATAGGACATTTGATTTGAGCGCAATCCTCAAACTTAGGTCAAAAAAGCCATTTAAGCCTTTTCACAGTGAGATCTATGCGATATGGCCGAGAAATGTAATTTTGATGTTAACTCCCAAACCGCTGCGCAGAAGTAAACCAAACTTCACCCATTAGTGTATTGTATCACAATCTAGTAGTTACATGTGGAAATTTGGTTCTAGGACATTTGATTTGAGCGCAATCCTCAAACTTAGGTCAAAAAAGCCATTTAAGCCTTTTCACAGTGAGATCTATGCGATATGGCCGAGAAATGTAATTTTGATGTTAACTCCCAAACCGCTGCGCAGAAGTCAACCAAACTTCACCCAATAGTGTATTGTATCACATTCTAGTAGTTACATTTTAAAATTTCGTTCTAGGACATTTGGTTTGAGCGCAATTATTAAACTTAGGTCAAAAAAGCCATTTAAGCCTTTTCACAGTGAGATCTATGCGATATGGCCGAGAAATGTAATTTTGATGTTAACTCCCAAACCGCTGCGCAGAAGTAAACCAAACTTCACCCATTAGTGTATTGTATCACAATCTAGTAGTTACATGTGGAAATTTGGTTCTAGGACATTTGATTTGAGCGCAATCCTCAAACTTAGGTCAAAAAAGCCATTTAAGCCTTTTCACAGTGAGATCTATGCGATATGGCCGAGAAATGTAATTTTTATGTTAACTCCCAAACCGCTGCGCAGAAGTCAACCAAACTTCACCCAATAGTGTATTGTATCACAATCTAGTAGTTACATTTGAAAATTTTGTTCTAGGACATTTTGTTTGAATGCAATCATCAAACTTAATTAAAAAAGTCATTTAAGCCTTTTCACAGTGAGATCTATGCGATATGGCCGAGAAATGTAATTTTGATGTTAACTCCCAAACCGCTGCGCAGAAGTCAACCAAACTTCACCCATTAGTGTATTGTATCACAATCTAGTAGTTACATTTGAAAATTTTGTTCTGGGACATTTTGTTTGAACGCAATCATCAAACTTAATTAAAAAAGTTATTTAAGCCTTTTCACAGTGAGATCTATGCGATATGGCCGAGAAATGTAATTTTGATGTTAACACCCAAACCGCTGCGCAGAAGTCAACCAAACTTCACCCATTAGTGTATTGTATCACAATCTAGTAGTTACATGTGGAAATTTGGTTATAGGACATTTGATTTGAGCGCAATCCTCAAACTTAGGTCAAAAAAGCCATTTAAGCCTTTTCACAGTGAGATCTATGCGATATGGCCGAGAAATGTAATTTTGATGTTAACTCCCAAACCGCTGCGCAGAAGTCAACCAAACTTCACCCAATAGTGTATTGTATCACAATCTAGTAGTTACATTTGAAAATTTTGTTCTAGGAAATTTTGTTTGAGCGCAATCATCAAACTTAATTAAAAAAGTCATTTAAGCCTTTTCACAGTGAGATCTATGCGATATGGCCGAGAAATGTAATTTTGATGTTAACTCCCAAACCGCTGCGCAGAAGTCAACCAAACTTCACCCATTAGTGTATTTTATCACAATCTAGTAGTTACATGTGGAAATTTGGTTCTAGGACATTTGATTTGAGCGCAATCCTCAAACTTAGGTCAAAAAAGCCATTTAAGCCTTTTCACAGTGAGATCTATGCGATATGGCCGAGAAATGTAATTTTGATGTTCACTCCCAAACCGCTGCGCAGAAGTCAACCAAACTTCACCCATTAGTGTATTGTATCACAATCTAGTAGTTACATGTGGAAATTTGGTTCTAGGACATTTGATTTGAGCGCAATCCTCAAACTTAGGTCAAAAAAGCCATTTAAGCCTTTTCACAGTGAGATCTATGCGATATGGCCGAGAAATGTAATTTTGATGTTAACTCCCAAACCGCTGCGCAGAAGTCAACCAAACTTCACCCATTAGTGTATTGTATCACAATCTAGTAGTTACATTTGAAAATTTCGTTCTAGGACATTTGGTTTGAGCGCAATCTTTAAACTTAGGTCAAAAAAGCCATTTAAGCCTTTTCACAGTGAGATCTATGCGATATGGCCGAGAAATGTAATTTTGATGTTAACTCCCAAACCGCTGCGCAGAAGTCAACCAAACTTCACCCAATAGTGTAATGTATCACAATCTAGTAGTTACATGTGGAAATTTGGTTCTAGGACATTTGATTTGAGCGCAATCCTCAAACTTAGGTCAAAAAAGCCATTTAAGCCTTTTCACAGTGAGATCTATGCGATATGGCCGAGAAATGTAATTTTGATGTTAACTCCCAAACCGCTGCGCAGAAGTCAACCAAACTTCACCCAATAGTGTATTGTATCACATTCTAGTAGTTACATTTTAAAATTTCGTTCTAGGACATTTGGTTTGAGCGCAATTATTAAACTTAGGTCAAAAAAGCCATTTAAGCCTTTTCACAGTGAGATCTATGCGATATGGCCGAGAAATGTAATTTTGATGTTAACTCCCAAACCGCTGCGCAGAAGTCAACCAAACTTCACCCAATAGTGTATTGTATCACAATCTAGTAGTTACATTTGAAAATTTTGTTCTAGGAAATTTTGTTTGAGCGCAATCATCAAACTTAATTAAAAAAGTCATTTAAGCCTTTTCACAGTGAGATCTATGCGATATGGCCGAGAAATGTAATTTTGATGTTAACTCCCAAACCGCTGCGCAGAAGTCAACCAAACTTCACCCATTAGTGTATTTTATCACAATCTAGTAGTTACATGTGGAAATTTGGTTCTAGGACATTTGATTTGAGCGCAATCCTCAAACTTAGGTCAAAAAAGCCATTTAAGCCTTTTCACAGTGAGATCTATGCGATATGGCCGAGAAATGTAATTTTGATGTTCACTCCCAAACCGCTGCGCAGAAGTCAACCAAACTTCACCCATTAGTGTATTGTATCACAATCTAGTAGTTACATGTGGAAATTTGGTTCTAGGACATTTGATTTGAGCGCAATCCTCAAACTTAGGTCAAAAAAGCCATTTAAGCCTTTTCACAGTGAGATCTATGCGATATGGCCGAGAAATGTAATTTTGATGTTAACTCCCAAACCGCTGCGCAGAAGTCAACCAAACTTCACCCATTAGTGTATTGTATCACAATCTAGTAGTTACATTTGAAAATTTCGTTCTAGGACATTTGGTTTGAGCGCAATCTTTAAACTTAGGTCAAAAAAGCCATTTAAGCCTTTTCACAGTGAGATCTATGCGATATGGCCGAGAAATGTAATTTTGATGTTAACTCCCAAACCGCTGCGCAGAAGTCAACCAAACTTCACCCAATAGTGTAATGTATCACAATCTAGTAGTTACATGTGGAAATTTGGTTCTAGGACATTTGATTTGAGCGCAATCCTCAAACTTAGGTCAAAAAAGCCATTTAAGCCTTTTCACAGTGAGATCTATGCGATATGGCCGAGAAATGTAATTTTGATGTTAACTCCCAAACCGCTGCGCAGAAGTCAACCAAACTTCACCCAATAGTGTATTGTATCACATTCTAGTAGTTACATTTTAAAATTTCGTTCTAGGACATTTGGTTTGAGCGCAATTATTAAACTTAGGTCAAAAAAGCCATTTAAGCCTTTTCACAGTGAGATCTATGCGATATGGCCGAGAAATGTAATTTTGTTGTTAACTCCCAAACCGCTGCGCAGAAGTAAACCAAACTTCACCCATTAGTGTATTGTATCACAATCTAGTAGTTACATGTGGAAATTTGGTTCTAGGACATTTGATTTGAGCGCAATCCTCAAACTTAGGTCAAAAAAGCCATTTAAGCCTTTTCACAGTGAGATCTATGCGATATGGCCGAGAAATGTAATTTTGATGTTAACTCCCAAACCGCTGCGCAGAAGTCAACCAAACTTCACCCAATAGTGTATTGTATCACAATCTAGTAGTTACATTTGAAAATTTTGTTCTAGGAAATTTTGTTTGAGCGCAATCATCAAACTTAATTAAAAAAGTCATTTAAGCCTTTTCACAGTGAGATCTATGCGATATGGCCGAGAAATGTACTTTTTATGTTAACTCCCAAACCGCTGCGCAGAAGTCAACCAAACTTCACCCATTAGTGTATTTTATCACAATCTAGTAGTTACATGTGGAAATTTGGTTCTAGGACATTTGATTTGAGCGCAATCCTCAAACTTAGGTCAAAAAAGCCATTTAAGCCTTTTCACAGTGAGATCTATGCGATATGGCCGAGAAATGTAATTTTGATGTTAACTCCCAAACCGCTGCGCAGAAGTCAACCAAACTTCACCCAATAGTGTATTGTATCACAATCTAGTAGTTACATTTGAAAATTTTGTTCTAGGACATTTTGTTTGAACGCAATCATCAAACTTAATTAAAAAAGTCATTTAAGCCTTTTCACAGTGAGATCTATGCGATATGGCCGAGAAATGTAATTTTGATGTTAACTCCCAAACCGCTGCGCAGAAGTCAACCAAACTTCACCCAATAGTGTATTGTATCACAATCTAGTAGTTACATTTGAAAATTTTGTTCTAGGAAATTTTGTTTGAGCGCAATCATCAAACTTAATTAAAAAAGTCATTTAAGCCTTTTCACAGTGAGATCTATGCGATATGGCCGAGAAATGTAATTTTGATGTTAACTCCCAAACCGCTGCGCAGAAGTCAACCAAACTTCACCCATTAGTGTATTTTATCACAATCTAGTAGTTACATGTGGAAATTTGGTTCTAGGACATTTGATTTGAGCGCAATCCTCAAACTTAGGTCAAAAAAGCCATTTAAGCCTTTTCACAGTGAGATCTATGCGATATGGCCGAGAAATGTAATTTTGATGTTAACTCCCAAACCGCTGCGCAGAAGTCAACCAAACTTCACCCAATAGTGTATTGTATCACAATCTAGTAGTTACATTTAAAAATTTTGTTCTAGGACATTTTGTTTGAACGCAATCATCAAACTTAATTAAAAAAGTCATTTAAGCCTTTTCACAGTGAGATCTATGCGATATGGCCGAGAAATGTAATTTTGATGTTAACTCCCAAACCGCTGCGCAGAAGTCAACCAAACTTCACCCATTAGTGTATTGTATCACAATCTAGTAGTTACATGTGGAAATTTGGTTCTAGGACATTTGATTTGAGCGCAATCCTCAAACTTAGGTCAAAAAAGCCATTTAAGCCTTTTCACAGTGAGATCTATGCGATATGGCCGAGAAATGTAATTTTGATGTTAACTCCCAAACCGCTGCGCAGAAGTCAACCAAACTTCACCCAATAGTGTATTGTATCACAATCTAGTAGTTACATTTGAAAATTTTGTTCTAGGACATTTTGTTTGAATGCAATCATCAAACTTAATTAAAAAAGTCATTTAAGCCTTTTCACAGTGAGATCTATGCGAAATGGCCGAGAAATGTAATTTTGATGTTAACTCCCAAACCGCTGCGCAGAAGTCAACCAAACTTCACCCATTAGTGTATTTTATCACAATCTAGTAGTTACATGTGGAAATTTGGTTCTAGGACATTTGATTTGAGCGCAATCCTCAAACTTAGGTCAAAAAAGCCATTTAAGCCTTTTCACAGTGAGATCTATGCGATATGGCCGAGAAATGTAATTTTGATGTTAACTCCCAAACCGCTGCGCAGAAGTCAACCAAACTTCACCCAATAGTGTATTGTATCACAATCTAGTAGTTACATTTGAAAATTTTGTTCTAGGACATTTTGTTTGAACGCAATCATCAAACTTAATTAAAAAAGTCATTTAAGCCTTTTCACAGTGAGATCTATGCGATATGGCCGAGAAATGTAATTTTGATGTTAACTCCCAAACCGCTGCGCAGAAGTCAACCAAACTTCACCCAATAGTGTATTGTATCACAATCTAGTAGTTACATTTGAAAATTTTGTTCTAGGAAATTTTGTTTGAGCGCAATCATCAAACTTAATTAAAAAAGTCATTTAAGCCTTTTCACAGTGAGATCTATGCGATATGGCCGAGAAATGTAATTTTGATGTTAACTCCCAAACCGCTGCGCAGAAGTCAACCAAACTTCACCCATTAGTGTATTTTATCACAATCTAGTAGTTACGTGTGGAAATTTGGTTCTAGGACATTTGATTTGAGCGCAATCCTCAAACTTAGGTCAAAAAAGCCATTTAAGCCTTTTCACAGTGAGATCTATGCGATATGGCCGAGAAATGTAATTTTGATGTTCACTCCCAAACCGCTGCGCAGAAGTCAACCAAACTTCACCCATTAGTGTATTGTATCACAATCTAGTAGTTACATGTGGAAATTTGGTTCTAGGACATTTGATTTGAGCGCAATCCTCAAACTTAGGTCAAAAAAGCCATTTAAGCCTTTTCACAGTGAGATCTATGCGATATGGCCGAGAAATGTAATTTTGATGTTAACTCCCAAACCGCTGCGCAGAAGTCAACCAAACTTCACCCATTAGTGTATTGTATCACAATCTAGTAGTTACATTTGAAAATTTTGTTCTAGGACATTTTGTTTGAACGCAATCATCAAACTTAATTAAAAAAGTCATTTAAGCCTTTTCACAGTGAGATCTATGCGATATGGCCGAGAAATGTAATTTTGATGTTAACACCCAAACCGCTGCGCAGAAGTCAACCAAACTTCACCCATTAGTGTATTGTATCACAATCTAGTAGTTACATGTGGAAATTTGGTTATAGGACATTTGATTTGAGCGCAATCCTCAAACTTAGGTCAAAAAAGCCATTTAAGCCTTTTCACAGTGAGATCTATGCGATATGGCCGAGAAATGTAATTTTGATGTTAACTCCCAAACCGCTGCGCAGAAGTCAACCAAACTTCACCCAATAGTGTATTGTATCACAATCTAGTAGTTACATTTGAAAATTTTGTTCTAGGAAATTTTGTTTGAGCGCAATCATCAAACTTAATTAAAAAAGTCATTTAAGCCTTTTCACAGTGAGATCTATGCGATATGGCCGAGAAATGTAATTTTGATGTTAACTCCCAAACCGCTGCGCAGAAGTCAACCAAACTTCACCCATTAGTGTATTTTATCACAATCTAGTAGTTACATGTGGAAATTTGGTTCTAGGACATTTGATTTGAGCGCAATCCTCAAACTTAGGTCAAAAAAGCCATTTAAGCCTTTTCACAGTGAGATCTATGCGATATGGCCGAGAAATGTAATTTTGATGTTCACTCCCAAACCGCTGCGCAGAAGTCAACCAAACTTCACCCATTAGTGTATTGTATCACAATCTAGTAGTTACATGTGGAAATTTGGTTCTAGGACATTTGATTTGAGCGCAATCCTCAAACTTAGGTCAAAAAAGCCATTTAAGCCTTTTCACAGTGAGATCTATGCGATATGGCCGAGAAATGTAATTTTGATGTTAACTCCCAAACCGCTGCGCAGAAGTCAACCAAACTTCACCCATTAGTGTATTGTATCACAATCTAGTAGTTACATTTGAAAATTTCGTTCTAGGACATTTGGTTTGAGCGCAATCTTTAAACTTAGGTCAAAAAAGCCATTTAAGCCTTTTCACAGTGAGATCTATGCGATATGGCCGAGAAATGTAATTTTGATGTTAACTCCCAAACCGCTGCGCAGAAGTCAACCAAACTTCACCCAATAGTGTAATGTATCACAATCTAGTAGTTACATGTGGAAATTTGGTTCTAGGACATTTGATTTGAGCGCAATCCTCAAACTTAGGTCAAAAAAGCCATTTAAGCCTTTTCACAGTGAGATCTATGCGATATGGCCGAGAAATGTAATTTTGATGTTAACTCCCAAACCGCTGCGCAGAAGTCAACCAAACTTCACCCAATAGTGTATTGTATCACATTCTAGTAGTTACATTTTAAAAATTCGTTCTAGGACATTTGGTTTGAGCGCAATTATTAAACTTAGGTCAAAAAAGCCATTTAAGCCTTTTCACAGTGAGATCTATGCGATATGGCCGAGAAATGTAATTTTGATGTTAACTCCCAAACCGCTGCGCAGAAGTAAACCAAACTTCACCCATTAGTGTATTGTATCACAATCTAGTAGTTACATGTGGAAATTTGGTTCTAGGACATTTGATTTGAGCGCAATCCTCAAACTTAGGTCAAAAAAGCCATTTAAGCCTTTTCACAGTGAGATCTATGCGATATGGCCGAGAAATGTAATTTTGATGTTAACTCCCAAACCGCTGCGCAGAAGTAAACCAAACTTCCCCCATTAGTGTATTGTATCACAATCTAGTAGTTACATGTGGAAATTTGGTTCTAGGACATTTGATTTGAGCGCAATCCTCAAACTTAGGTCAAAAAAGCCATTTAAGCCTTTTCACAGTGAGATCTATGCGATATGGCCGAGAAATGTAATTTTGATGTTAACTCCCAAACCGCTGCGCAGAAGTCAACCAAACTTCACCCAATAGTGTATTGTATCACAATCTAGTAGTTACATTTGAAAATTTTGTTCTAGGACATTTTGTTTGAACGCAATCATCAAACTTAATTAAAAAAGTCATTTAAGCCTTTTCACAGTGAGATCTATGCGATATGGCCGAGAAATGTAATTTTGATGTTAACTCCCAAACCGCTGCGCAGAAGTCAACCAAACTTCACCCAATAGTGTATTGTATCACAATCTAGTAGTTACATTTGAAAATTTTGTTCTAGGAAATTTTGTTTGAGCGCAATCATCAAACTTAATTAAAAAAGTCATTTAAGCCTTTTCACAGTGAGATCTATGCGATATGGCCGAGAAATGTAATTTTGATGTTAACTCCCAAACCGCTGCGCAGAAGTCAACCAAACTTCACCCATTAGTGTATTTTATCACAATCTAGTAGTTACATGTGGAAATTTGGTTCTAGGACATTTGATTTGAGCGCAATCCTCAAACTTAGGTCAAAAAAGCCATTTAAGCCTTTTCACAGTGAGATCTATGCGATATGGCCGAGAAATGTAATTTTGATGTTAACTCCCAAACCGCTGCGCAGAAGTCAACCAAACTTCACCCAATAGTGTATTGTATCACAATCTAGTAGTTACATTTAAAAATTTTGTTCTAGGACATTTTGTTTGAACGCAATCATCAAACTTAATTAAAAAAGTCATTTAAGCCTTTTCACAGTGAGATCTATGCGATATGGCCGAGAAATGTAATTTTGATGTTAACTCCCAAACCGCTGCGCAGAAGTCAACCAAACTTCACCCATTAGTGTATTGTATCACAATCTAGTAGATACGTGTGGAAATTTGGTTATAGGACATTTGATTTGAGCGCAATCCTCAAACTTAGGTCAAAAAAGCCATTTAAGCCTTTTCACAGTGAGATCTATGCGATATGGCCGAGAAATGTAATTTTGATGTTAACTCCCAAACCGCTGCGCAGAAGTAAACCAAACTTCACCCATTAGTGTATTGTATCACAATCTAGTAGTTACATGTGGAAATTTGGTTCTAGGACATTTGATTTGAGCGCAATCCTCAAACTTAGGTCAAAAAAGCCATTTAAGCCTTTTCACAGTGAGATCTATGCGATATGGCCGAGAAATGTAATTTTGATGTTAACTCCCAAACCGCTGCGCAGAAGTCAACCAAACTTCACCCAATAGTGTATTGTATCACATTCTAGTAGTTACATTTTAAAATTTCGTTCTAGGACATTTGGTTTGAGCGCAATTATTAAACTTAGGTCAAAAAAGCCATTTAAGCCTTTTCACAGTGAGATCTATGCGATATGGCCGAGAAATGTAATTTTGATGTTAACTCCCAAACCGCTGCGCAGAAGTAAACCAAACTTCACCCATTAGTGTATTGTATCACAATCTAGTAGTTACATGTGGAAATTTGGTTCTAGGACATTTGATTTGAGCGCAATCCTCAAACTTAGGTCAAAAAAGCCATTTAAGCCTTTTCACAGTGAGATCTATGCGATATGGCCGAGAAATGTAATTTTGATGTTAACTCCCAAACCGCTGCGCAGAAGTCAACCAAACTTCACCCAATAGTGTATTGTATCACAATCTAGTAGTTACATTTGAACATTTTGTTCTAGGACATTTTGTTTGAATGCAATCATCAAACTTAATTAAAAAAGTCATTTAAGCCTTTTCACAGTGAGATCTATGCGATATGGCCGAGAAATGTAATTTTGATGTTAACTCCCAAACCGCTGCGCAGAAGTCAACCAAACTTCACCCATTAGTGTATTGTATCACAATCTAGTAGTTACATTTGAAAATTTTGTTCTAGGACATTTTGTTTGAACGCAATCATCAAACTTAATTAAAAAAGTCATTTAAGCCTTTTCACAGTGAGATCTATGCGATATGGCCGAGAAATGTAATTTTGATGTTAACTCCCAAACCGCTGCGCAGAAGTCAACCAAACTTCACCCATTAGTGTATTGTATCACAATCTAGTAGTTACATGTGGAAATTTGGTTATAGGACATTTGATTTGAGCGCAATCCTCAAACTTAGGTCAAAAAAGCCATTTAAGCCTTTTCACAGTGAGATCTATGCGATATGGCCGAGAAATGTAATTTTGATGTTAACTCCCAAACCGCTGCGCAGAAGTCAACCAAACTTCACCCAATAGTGTATTGTATCACAATCTAGTAGTTACATTTGAAAATTTTGTTCTAGGAAATTTTGTTTGAGCGCAATCATCAAACTTAATTAAAAAAGTCATTTAAGCCTTTTCACAGTGAGATCTATGCGATATGGCCGAGAAATGTAATTTTGATGTTAACTCCCAAACCGCTGCGCAGAAGTCAACCAAACTTCACCCATTAGTGTATTTTATCACAATCTAGTAGTTACATGTGGAAATTTGGTTCTAGGACATTTGATTTGAGCGCAATCCTCAAACTTAGGTCAAAAAAGCCATTTAAGCCTTTTCACAGTGAGATCTATGCGACATGGCCGAGAAATGTAATTTTGATGTTCACTCCCAAACCGCTGCGCAGAAGTCAACCAAACTTCACCCATTAGTGTATTGTATCACAATCTAGTAGTTACATGTGGAAATTTGGTTCTAGGACATTTGATTTGAGCGCAATCCTCAAACTTAGGTCAAAAAAGCCATTTAAGCCTTTTCACAGTGAGATCTATGCGATATGGCCGAGAAATGTAATTTTGATGTTAACTCCCAAACCGCTGCGCAGAAGTCAACCAAACTTCACCCATTAGTGTATTGTATCACAATCTAGTAGTTACATTTGAAAATTTCGTTCTAGGACATTTGGTTTGAGCGCAATCTTTAAACTTAGGTCAAAAAAGCCATTTAAGCCTTTTCACAGTGAGATCTATGCGATATGGCCGAGAAATGTAATTTTGATGTTAACTCCCAAACCGCTGCGCAGAAGTCAACCAAACTTCACCCAATAGTGTATTGTATCACAATCTAGTAGTTACATGTGGAAATTTGGTTCTAGGACATTTGATTTGAGCGCAATCCTCAAACTTAGGTCAAAAAAGCCATTTAAGCCTTTTCACAGTGAGATCTATGCGATATGGCCGAGAAATGTAATTTTGATGTTAACTCCCAAACCGCTGCGCAGAAGTCAACCAAACTTCACCCAATAGTGTATTGTATAACAATCTAGTAGTTACATTTGAAAATTTTGTTCTAGGACATTTTGTTTGAACGCAATCATCAAACTTAATTAAAAAAGTCATTTAAGCCTTTTCACAGTGAGATCTATGCGATATGGCCGAGAAATGTAATTTTGATGTTAACTCCCAAACCGCTGCGCAGAAGTCAACCAAACTTCACCCAATAGTGTATTGTATCACAATCTAGTAGTTACATTTGAAAATTTTGTTCTAGGAAATTTTGTTTGAGCGCAATCATCAAACTTAATTAAAAAAGTCATTTAAGCCTTTTCACAGTGAGATCTATGCGATATGGCCGAGAAATGTAATTTTGATGTTAACTCCCAAACCGCTGCGCAGAAGTCAACCAAACTTCACCCATTAGTGTATTTTATCACAATCTAGTAGTTACATGTGGAAATTTGGTTCTAGGACATTTGATTTGAGCGCAATCCTCAAACTTAGGTCAAAAAAGCCATTTAAGCCTTTTCACAGTGAGATCTATGCGATATGGCCGAGAAATGTAATTTTGATGTTAACTCCCAAACCGCTGCGCAGAAGTCAACCAAACTTCACCCAATAGTGTATTGTATCACAATCTAGTAGTTACATTTGAAAATTTTGTTCTAGGACATTTTGTTTGAACGCAATCATCAAACTTAATTAAAAAAGTCATTTAAGCCTTTTCACAGTGAGATCTATGCGATATGGCCGAGAAATGTAATTTTGATGTTAACTCCCAAACCGCTGCGCAGAAGTCAACCAAACTTCACCCAATAGTGTATTGTATCACAATCTAGTAGTTACATTTGAAAATTTTGTTCTAGGACATTTTGTTTGAGCGCAATCCTCAAACTTAGGTCAAAAAAGCCATTTAAGCCTTTTCACAGTGAGATCTATGCGATATGGCCGAGAAATGTAATTTTGATGTTAACTCCCAAACCGCTGCGCAGAAGTCAACCAAACTTCACCCATTAGTGTATTGTATCACAATCTAGTAGTTACATGTGGAAATTTGGTTCTAGGACATTTGATTTGAGCGCAATCATCAAACTTAGGTCAAAAAAGCCATTTAAGCCTTTTCACAGTGAGATCTATGCGATATGGCCGAGAAATGTACTTTTGATGTTAACTCCCAAACCGCTGCGCAGAAGTCAACCAAATTTCACCCAATAGTGTATTGTATCACATTCTAGTAGTTACATTTGAAAATTTCGTTCTAGGACATTTGGTTTGAGCGCAATTATTAAACTTAGGTCAAAAAAGCCATTTAAGCCTTTTCACAGTGAGATCTATGCGATATGGCCGAGAAATGTAATTTTGATGTTAACTCCCAAACCGCTGCGCAGAAGTAAACCAAACTTCACCCATTAGTGTATTGTATCACAATCTAGTAGTTACATGTGGAAATTTGGTTCTAGGACATTTGATTTTAGCGCAATCCTCAAACTTAGGTCAAAAAAGCCATTTAAGCCTTTTCACAGTGAGATCTATGCGATATGGCCGAGAAATGTAATTTTGATGTTAACTCCCAAACCGCTGCGCAGAAGTCAACCAAACTTCACCCAATAGTGTATTGTATCACAATCTAGTAGTTACATTTGAAAATTTTGTTCTAGGAAATTTTGTTTGAGCGCAATCATCAAACTTAATTAAAAAAGTCATTTAAGCCTTTTCACAGTGAGATCTATGCGATATGGCCGAGAAATGTAATTTTGATGTTAACTCCCAAACCGCTGCGCAGAAGTCAACCAAACTTCACCCATTAGTGTATTGTATCACAATCTAGTAGTTACATGTGGAAATTTGGTTCTAGGACATTTGATTTGAGCGCAATCCTCAAACTTAGGTCAAAAAAGCCATTTAAGCCTTTTCACAGTGAGATCTATGCGATATGGCCGAGAAATGTAATTTTGATGTTAACTCCCAAACCGCTGCGCAGAAGTCAACCAAACTTCACCCAATAGTGTATTGTATCACATTCTAGTAGTTACTTTTTAAAATTTCGTTCTAGGACATTTGGTTTGAGCGCAATTATTAAACTTAGGTCAAAAAAGCCATTTAAGCCTTTTCACAGTGAGATCTATGCGATATGGCCGAGAAATGTAATTTTGATGTTAACTCCCAAACCGCTGCGCAGAAGTCAACCAAACTTCACCCATTAGTGTATTGTATCACAATCTAGTAGTTACATGTGGAAATTTGGTTCTAGGACATTTGATTTGAGCGCAATCCTCAAACTTAGGTCAAAAAAGCCATTTAAGCCTTTTCACAGTGAGATCTATGGGATATGGCCGAGAAATGTAATTTTGATGTTAACTCCCAAACCGCTGCGCAGAAGTCAACCAAACTTCACCCAATAGTGTATTGTATCACAATCTAGTAGTTACATTTGAAAATTTTGTTCTAGGACATTTTGTTTGAATGCAATCATCAAACTTAATTAAAAAAGTCATTTAAGCCTTTTCACAGTGAGATCTATGCGATATGGCCGAGAAATGTAATTTTGATGTTAACTCCCAAACCGCTGCGCAAAAGTCAACCAAACTTCACCCAATGGTGTATTGTATCACATTCTAGTAGTTACATTTTAAAATTTCGTTCTAGGACATTTGGTTTGAGCGCAATTATTAAACTTAGGTCAAAAAAGCCATTTAAGCCTTTTCACAGTGAGATCTATGCGATATGGCCGAGAAATGTTATTTTGATGTTAACTCCCAAACCGCTGCGCAGAAGTAAACCAAACTTCACCCATTAGTGTATTGTATCACAATCTAGTAGTTACATTTGAAAATTTTGTTCTAGGACATTTTGTTTGAACGCAATCATCAAACTTAATTAAAAAAGTCATTTAAGCCTTTTCACAGTGAGATCTATGCGATATGGCCGAGAAATGTAATTTTGATGTTAACTCCCAAACCGCTGCGCAGAAGTCAACCAAACTTCACCCAATAGTGTATTGTATCACAATCTAGTAGTTACATTTGAAAATTTTGTTCTAGGACATTTTGTTTGAACGCAATCATCAAACTTAATTAAAAAAGTCATTTAAGCCTTTTCACAGTGAGATCTATGCGATATGGCCGAGAAATGTAATTTTGATGTTAACTCCCAAACCGCTGCGCAGAAGTCAACCAAACTTCACCCAATAGTGTATTGTATCACAATCTAGTAGTTACATTTGAAAATTTTGTTCTAGGACATTTTGTTTGAGCGCAATCCTCAAACTTAGGTCAAAAAAGCCATTTAAGCCTTTTCACAGTGAGATCTATGCGATATGGCCGAGAAATGTAATTTTGATGTTAACTCCCAAACCGCTGCGCAGAAGTCAACCAAACTTCACCCATTAGTGTATTGTATCACAATCTAGTAGTTACATGTGGAAATTTGGTTCTAGGACATTTGATTTGAGCGCAATCATCAAACTTAGGTCAAAAAAGCCATTTAAGCCTTTTCACAGTGAGATCTATGCGATATGGCCGAGAAATGTACTTTTGATGTTAACTCCCAAACCGCTGCGCAGAAGTCAACCAAATTTCACCCAATAGTGTATTGTATCACATTCTAGTAGTTACATTTGAAAATTTCGTTCTAGGACATTTGGTTTGAGCGCAATTATTAAACTTAGGTCAAAAAAGCCATTTAAGCCTTTTCACAGTGAGATCTATGCGATATGGCCGAGAAATGTAATTTTGATGTTAACTCCCAAACCGCTGCGCAGAAGTAAACCAAACTTCACCCATTAGTGTATTGTATCACAATCTAGTAGTTACATGTGGAAATTTGGTTCTAGGACATTTGATTTTAGCGCAATCCTCAAACTTAGGTCAAAAAAGCCATTTAAGCCTTTTCACAGTGAGATCTATGCGATATGGCCGAGAAATGTAATTTTGATGTTAACTCCCAAACCGCTGCGCAGAACTCAACCAAACTTCACCCAATAGTGTATTGTATCACAATCTAGTAGTTACATTTGAAAATTTTGTTCTAGGAAATTTTGTTTGAGCGCAATCATCAAACTTAATTAAAAAAGTCATTTAAGCCTTTTCACAGTGAGATCTATGCGATATGGCCGAGAAATGTAATTTTGATGTTAACTCCCAAACCGCTGCGCAGAAGTCAACCAAACTTCACCCATTAGTGTATTGTATCACAATCTAGTAGTTACATGTGGAAATTTGGTTCTAGGACATTTGATTTGAGCGCAATCCTCAAACTTAGGTCAAAAAAGCCATTTAAGCCTTTTCACAGTGAGATCTATGCGATATGGCCGAGAAATGTAATTTTGATGTTAACTCCCAAACCGCTGCGCAGAAGTCAACCAAACTTCACCCAATAGTGTATTGTATCACATTCTAGTAGTTACTTTTTAAAATTTCGTTCTAGGACATTTGGTTTGAGCGCAATTATTAAACTTAGGTCAAAAAAGCCATTTAAGCCTTTTCACAGTGAGATCTATGCGATATGGCCGAGAAATGTAATTTTGATGTTAACTCCCAAACCGCTGCGCAGAAGTCAACCAAACTTCACCCATTAGTGTATTGTATCACAATCTAGTAGTTACATGTGGAAATTTGGTTCTAGGACATTTGATTTGAGCGCAATCCTCAAACTTAGGTCAAAAAAGCCATTTAAGCCTTTTCACAGTGAGATCTATGGGATATGGCCGAGAAATGTAATTTTGATGTTAACTCCCAAACCGCTGCGCAGAAGTCAACCAAACTTCACCCAATAGTGTATTGTATCACAATCTAGTAGTTACATTTGAAAATTTTGTTCTAGGACATTTTGTTTGAATGCAATCATCAAACTTAATTAAAAAAGTCATTTAAGCCTTTTCACAGTGAGATCTATGCGATATGGCCGAGAAATGTAATTTTGATGTTAACTCCCAAACCGCTGCGCAAAAGTCAACCAAACTTCACCCAATGGTGTATTGTATCACATTCTAGTAGTTACATTTTAAAATTTCGTTCTAGGACATTTGGTTTGAGCGCAATTATTAAACTTAGGTCAAAAAAGCCATTTAAGCCTTTTCACAGTGAGATCTATGCGATATGGCCGAGAAATGTAATTTTGATGTTAACTCCCAAACCGCTGCGCAGAAGTAAACCAAACTTCACCCATTAGTGTATTGTATCACAATCTAGTAGTTACATGTGGAAATTTGGTTCTAGGACATTTGATTTGAGCGCAATCCTCAAACTTAGGTCAAAAAAGCCATTTAAGCCTTTTCACAGTGAGATCTATGCGATATGGCCGAGAAATGTAATTTTGATGTTAACTCCCAAACCGCTGCTCAGAAGTCAACCAAACTTCACCCAATAGTGTATTGTATCACAATCTAGTAGTTACATTTGAAAATTTTGTTCTAGG
Organism: Corythoichthys intestinalis; assembly: GCF_030265065.1. NCBI lineage: Eukaryota > Metazoa > Chordata > Actinopteri > Syngnathiformes > Syngnathidae > Corythoichthys > Corythoichthys intestinalis. The sequence goes on along the minus strand of NC_080399.1, from coordinate 62,126,077 downwards.
ACATTTTGTTTGAATGCAATCATCAAACTTAATTAAAAAAGTCATTTAAGCCTTTTCACAGTGAGATCTATGCGATATGGCCGAGAAATGTAATTTTGATGTTAACTCCCAAACCGCTGCGCAGAAGTCAACCAAACTTCACCCATTAGTGTATTGTATCACAATCTAGTAGTTACATGTGGAAATTTGGTTCTAGGACATTTGATTTGAGCGCAATCCTCAAACTTAGGTCAAAAAAGCCATTTAAGCCTTTTCACAGTGAGATCTATGCGATATGGCCGAGAAATGTAATTTTGATGTTAACTCCCAAACCGCTGCGCAGAAGTCACATAAACTTCACCCAATAGTGTATTTTATCACAATCTAGTAGTTACATTTGGAAATTTAGTTCTAGGACATTTGATTTGAGCGCAATCTTCAAACTTAATTAAAAAAAGTCATTTAAGCCTTTTCACAGTGAGATCTATGCGATATGGCCGAGAAATGTAATTTTGATGTTCACTCCCAAACCGCTGCGCAGAAGTCAACCAAACTTCACCCATTAGTGTATTGTATCACAATCTAGTAGTTACATGTGGAAATTTGGTTATAGGACATTTGATTTGAGCGCAATCCTCCAACTTAGGTCAAAAAAGCCATTTAAGCCTTTTCACAGTGAGATCTATGCGATATGGCCGAGAAATGTAATTTTGATGTTAACTCCCAAACCGCTGCGCAGAAGTCAACCAAACTTCACCCATTAGTGTATTGTATCACAATCTAGTAGTTACATTTGAAAATTTTGTTCTAGGACATTTGGTTTGAGCGCAATCTTTAAACTTAGGTCAAAAAAGCCATTTAAGCCTTTTCACAGTGAGATCTATGCGATATGGCCGAGAAATGTAATTTTGATGTTAACTCCCAAACCGCTGCGCAGAAGTCAACCAAACTTCACCCAATAGTGTATTGTATCACAATCTAGTAGTTACGTTTGAAAATTTTGTTCTAGGACATTTTGTTTGAACGCAATCATCAAACTTAATTAAAAAAGTCATTTAAGCCTTTTCACAGTGAGATCTATGCGATATGGCCGAGAAATGTAATTTTGATGTTAACTCCCAAACCGCTGCGCAGAAGTCAACCAAACTTCACCCAATAGTGTATTGTATCACAATCTAGTAGTTACATTTGAAAATTTTGTTCTAGGAAATTTTGTTTGAGCGCAATCATCAAACTTAATTAAAAAAGTCATTTAAGCCTTTTCACAGTGAGATCTATGCGATATGGCCGAGAAATGTAATTTTGATAACTCCCAAACCGCTGCGCAGAAGTCAACCAAACTTCACCCATTAGTGTATTGTATCACAATCTAGTAGTTACATGTGGAAATTTGGTTATAGGACATTTGATTTGAGCGCAATCCTCAAACTTAGGTCAAAAAATTAATTTAAGCCTTTTCACAGTGAGATCTATGCGATATGGCCGAGAAATGTAATTTTGATGTTAACTCCCAAACCGCTGCGCAGAAGTCAACCAAACTTCACCCAATAGTGTATTGTATCACAATCTAGTAGTTACATTTGAAAATTTTGTTCTAGGAAATTTTGTTTGAGCGCAATCATCAAACTTAATTAAAAAAGTCATTTAAGCCTTTTCACAGTGAGATCTATGCGATATGGCCGAGAAATGTAATTTTTATGTTAACTCCCAAACCGCTGCGCAGAAGTCAACCAAACTTCACCCATTAGTGTATTTTATCACAATCTAGTAGTTACATGTGGAAATTTGGTTCTAGGACATTTGATTTGAGCGCAATCCTCAAACTTAGGTCAAAAAAGCCATTTAAGCCTTTTCACAGTGAGATCTATGCGATATGGCCGAGAAATGTAATTTTGATGTTAACTCCCAAACCGCTGCGCAGAAGTCAACCAAACTTCACCCAATAGTGTATTGTATCACATTCTAGTAGTTACATTTGAAAATTTCGTTCTAGGACATTTGGTTTGAGCGCAATCCTCAAACTTAGGTCAAAAAAGCCATTTAAGCCTTTTCACAGTGAGATCTATGCGATATGGCCGAGAAATGTAATTTTGATGTTAACTCCCAAACCGCTGCGCAGAAGTCAACCAAACTTCACCCAATAGTGTATTGTATCACAATCTAGTAGTTACATTTGAAAATTTTGTTCTAGGACATTTTGTTTGAACGCAATCATCAAACTTAATTAAAAAAGTCATTTAAGCCTTTTCACAGTGAGATCTATGCGATATGGCCGAGAAATGTAATTTTGATGTTAACTCCCAAACCGCTGCGCAGAAGTCAACCAAACTTCACCCAATAGTGTATTGTATCACAATCTAGTAGTTACATTTGAAAATTTTGTTCTAGGACATTTTGTTTGAGCGCAATCCTCAAACTTAGGTCAAAAAAGCCATTTAAGCCTTTTCACTTTGAGATCTATGCGATATGGCCGAGAAATGTAATTTTGATGTTAACTCCCAAACCGCTGCGCAGAAGTCAACCAAACTTCACCCATTAGTGTATTGTATCACAATCTAGTAGTTACATGTGGAAATTTGGTTATAGGACATTTGATTTGAGCGCAATCCTCAAACTTAGGTCAAAAAAGCCATTTAAGCCTTTTCACAGTGAGATCTATGCGATATGGCCGAGAAATGTAATTTTGATGTTAACTCCCAAACCGCTGCGCAGAAGTCAACCAAACTTCACCCAATAGTGTATTGTATCACAATCTAGTAGTTACATTTGAAAATTTTGTTCTAGGAAATTTTGTTTGAGCGCAATCATCAAACTTAATTAAAAAAGTCATTTAAGCCTTTTCACAGTGAGATCTATGCGATATGGCCGAGAAATGTAATTTTTATGTTAACTCCCAAACCGCTGCGCAGAAGTCAACCAAACTTCACCCATTAGTGTATTTTATCACAATCTAGTAGTTACATGTGGAAATTTGGTTCTAGGACATTTGATTTGAGCGCAATCCTCAAACTTAGGTCAAAAAAGCCATTTAAGCCTTTTCACAGTGAGATCTATGCGATATGGCCGAGAAATGTAATTTTGATGTTAACTCCCAAACCGCTGCGCAGAAGTCAACCAAACTTCACCCAATAGTGTATTGTATCACATTCTAGTAGTTACATTTGAAAATTTCGTTCTAGGACATTTGGTTTGAGCGCAATCCTCAAACTTAGGTCAAAAAAGCCATTTAAGCCTTTTCACAGTGAGATCTATGCGATATGGCCGAGAAATGTAATTTTGATGTTAACTCCCAAACCGCTGCGCAGAAGTCAACCAAACTTCACCCAATAGTGTATTGTATCACAATCTAGTAGTTACATTTGAAAATTTTGTTCTAGGACATTTTGTTTGAACGCAATCATCAAACTTAATTAAAAAAGTCATTTAAGCCTTTTCACAGTGAGATCTATGCGATATGGCCGAGAAATGTAATTTTGATGTTAACTCCCAAACCGCTGCGCAGAAGTCAACCAAACTTCACCCATTAGTGTATTGTATCACAATCTAGTAGTTACATGTGGAAATTTGGTTATAGGACATTTGATTTGAGCGCAATCCTCAAACTTAGGTCAAAAAAGCCATTTAAGCCTTTTCACAGTGAGATCTATGCGATATGGCCGAGAAATGTAATTTTGATGTTAACTCCCAAACCGCTGCGCAGAAGTCAACCAAACTTCACCCAATAGTGTATTGTATCACAATCTAGTAGTTACATTTGAAAATTTTGTTCTAGGAAATTTTGTTTGAGCGCAATCATCAAACTTAATTAAAAAAGTCATTTAAGCCTTTTCACAGTGAGATCTATGCGATATGGCCGAGAAATGTAATTTTGATGTTAACTCCCAAACCGCTGCGCAGAAGTCAACCAAACTTCACCCATTAGTGTATTTTATCACAATCTAGTAGTTACATGTGGAAATTTGGTTCTAGGACATTTGATTTGAGCGCAATCCTCAAACTTAGGTCAAAAAAGCCATTTAAGCCTTTTCACAGTGAGATCTATGCGATATGGCCGAGAAATGTAATTTTGATGTTAACTCCCAAACCGCTGCGCAGAAGTCAACCAAACTTCACCCAATAGTGTATTGTATCACATTCTAGTAGTTACATTTGAAAATTTTGTTCTAGGACATTTTGTTTGAACGCAATCATCAAACTTAATTAAAAAAGTCATTTAAGCCTTTTCACAGTGAGATCTATGCGATATGGCCGAGAAATGTAATTTTGATGTTAACTCCCAAACCGCTGCGCAGAAGTCAACCAAACTTCACCCAATAGTGTATTGTATCACAATCTAGTAGTTACATTTGAAAATTTTGTTCTAGGAAATTTTGTTTGAGCGCAATCATCAAACTTAATTAAAAAAGTCATTTAAGCCTTTTCACAGTGAGATCTATGCGATATGGCCGAGAAATGTAATTTTGATGTTAACTCCCAAACCGCTGCGCAGAAGTCAACCAAACTTCACCCATTAGTGTATTTTATCACAATCTAGTAGTTACATGTGGAAATTTGGTTCTAGGACATTTGATTTGAGCGCAATCCTCAAACTTAGGTCAAAAAAGCCATTTAAGCCTTTTCACAGTGAGATCTATGCGATATGGCCGAGAAATGTAATTTTGATGTTAACTCCCAAACCGCTGCGCAGAAGTCAACCAAACTTCACCCAATAGTGTATTGTATCACAATCTAGTAGTTACATTTAAAAATTTTGTTCTAGGACATTTTGTTTGAACGCAATCATCAAACTTAATTAAAAAAGTCATTTAAGCCTTTTCAGAGTGAGATCTATGCGATATGGCCGAGAAATGTAATTTTGATGTTAACTCCCAAACCGCTGCGCAGAAGTCAACCAAACTTCACCCATTAGTGTATTGTATCACAATCTAGTAGTTACATGTGGAAATTTGGTTATAGGACATTTGATTTGAGCGCAATCCTCAAACTTAGGTCAAAAAAGCCATTTAAGCCTTTTCACAGTGAGATCTATGCGATATGGCCGAGAAATGTAATTTTGATGTTAACTCCCAAACCGCTGCGCAGAAGTCAACCAAACTTCACCCAATAGTGTATTGTATCACAATCTAGTAGTTACATTTGAAAATTTTGTTCTAGGAAATTTTGTTTGAGCGCAATCATCAAACTTAATTAAAAAAGTCATTTAAGCCTTTTCACAGTGAGATCTATGCGATATGGCCGAGAAATGTAATTTTGATGTTAACTCCCAAACCGCTGCGCAGAAGTCAACCAAACTTCACCCATTATTGTATTTTATCACAATCTAGTAGTTACATGTGGAAATTTGGTTCTAGGACATTTGATTTGAGCGCAATCCTCAAACTTAGGTCAAAAAAGCCATTTAAGCCTTTTCACAGTGAGATCTATGCGATATGGCCGAGAAATGTAATTTTGATGTTAACTCCCAAACCGCTGCGCAGAAGTCAACCAAACTTCACCCAATAGTGTATTGTATCACATTCTAGTAGTTACATTTGAAAATTTCGTTCTAGGACATTTGGTTTGAGCGCAATCCTCAAACTTAGGTCAAAAAAGCCATTTAAGCCTTTTCACAGTGAGATCTATGCGATATGGCCGAGAAATGTAATTTTGATGTTAACTCCCAAACCGCTGCGCAGAAGTCAACCAAACTTCACCCAATAGTGTATTGTATCACAATCTAGTAGTTACATTTGAAAATTTTGTTCTAGGACATTTTGTTTGAACGCAATCATCAAACTTAATTAAAAAAGTCATTTAAGCCTTTTCACAGTGAGATCTATGCGATATGGCCGAGAAATGTAATTTTGATGTTAACTCCCAAACCGCTGCGCAGAAGTCAACCAAACTTCACCCAATAGTGTATTGTATCACAATCTAGTAGTTACATTTGAAAATTTTGTTCTAGGACATTTTGTTTGAGCGCAATCCTCAAACTTAGGTCAAAAAAGCCATTTAAGCCTTTTCACAGTGAGATCTATGCGATATGGCCGAGAAATGTAATTTTGATGTTAACTCCCAAACCGCTGCGCAGAAGTCAACCAAACTTCACCCAATAGTGTATTGTATCACATTCTAGTAGTTACATTTTAAAATTTCGTTCAAGGACATTTGGTTTGAGCGCAATTATTAAACTTAGGTCAAAAAAGCCATTTAAGCCTTTTCACAGTGAGATCTATGCGATATGGCCGAGAAATGTAATTTTGATGTTAACTCCCAAACCGCTGCGCAGAAGTAAACCAAACTTCACCCATTAGTGTATTGTATCACAATCTAGTAGTTACATGTGGAAATTTGGTTCTAGGACATTTGATTTGAGCGCAATCCTCAAACTTAGGTCAAAAAAGCCATTTAAGCCTTTTCACAGTGAGATCTATGCGATATGGCCGAGAAATGTAATTTTGATGTTAACTCCCAAACCGCTGCGCAGAAGTCAACCAAATTTCACCCAATAGTGTATTGTATCACATTCTAGTAGTTACATTTGAAAATTTCGTTCTAGGACATTTGGTTTGAGCGCAATTATTAAACTTAGGTCAAAAAAGCCATTTAAGCCTTTTCACAGTGAGATCTATGCGATATGGCCGAGAAATGTAATTTTGATGTTAACTCCCAAACCGCTGCGCAGAAGTCAACCAAATTTCACACAATAGTGTATTGTATCACATTCTAGTAGTTACATTTGAAAATTTCGTTCTAGGACATTTGGTTTGAGCGCAATTATTAAACTTAGGTCAAAAAAGCCATTTAAGCCTTTTCACAGTGAGATCTATGCGATATGGCCGAGAAATGTAATTTTGATGTTAACTCCCAAACCGCTGCGCAGAAGTCAACCAAACTTCACCCATTAGTGTATTGTATCACAATCTAGTAGTTACATGTGGAAATTTGGTTCTAGGACATTTGATTTGAGCGCAATCCTCAAACTTAGGTCAAAAAAGCCATTTAAGCCTTTTCACAGTGAGATCTATGCGATATGGCCGAGAAATGTAATTTTGATGTTAACTCCCAAACCGCTGCGCAGAAGTCAACCAAACTTCACCCAATAGTGTATTGTATCACATTCTAGTAGTTACATTTGAAAATTTCGTTCTAGGACATTTGGTTTGAGCGCAATTATTAAACTTAGGTCAAAAAAGCCATTTAAGCCTTTTCACAGTGAGATCTATGCGATATGGCCGAGAAATGTAATTTTGATGTTAACTCCCAAACCGCTGCGCAGAAGTCAACCAAACTTCACCCATTAGTGTATTGTATCACAATCTAGTAGTTACATGTGGAAATTTGGTTCTAGGACATTTGATTTGAGCGCAATCCTCAAACTTAGGTCAAAAAAGCCATTTAAGCCTTTTCACAGTGAGATCTATGCGATATGGCCGAGAAATGTAATTTTGATGTTAACTCCCAAACCGCTGCGCAGAAGTCAACCAAACTTCACCCATTAGTGTATTGTATCACAATCTAGTAGTTACATGTGGAAATTTGGTTCTAGGACATTTGATTTGAGCGCAATCCTCAAACTTAGGTCAAAAAAGCCATTTAAGCCTTTTCACAGTGAGATCTATGCGATATGGCCGAGAAATGTAATTTTGATGTTAACTCCCAAACCGCTGCGCAGAAGTCAACCAAACTTCACCCAATAGTGTATTGTATCACATTCTAGTAGTTACATTTGAAAATTTCGTTCTAGGACATTTGGTTTGAGCGCAATTATTAAACTTAGGTCAAAAAAGCCATTTAAGCCTTTTCACAGTGAGATCTATGCGATATGGCCGAGAAATGTAATTTTGATGTTAACTCCCAAACCGCTGCGCAGAAGTCAACCAAACTTCACCCATTAGTGTATTGTATCACAATCTAGTAGTTACATGTGGAAATTTGGTTCTAGGACATTTGATTTGAGCGCAATCCTCAAACTTAGGTCAAAAAAGCCATTTAAGCCTTTTCACAGTGAGATCTATGCGATATGGCCGAGAAATGTAATTTTGATGTTAACTCCCAAACCGCTGCGCAGAAGTCAACCAAACTTCACCCATTAGTGTATTGTATCACAATCTAGTAGTTACATGTGGAAATTTGGTTCTAGGACATTTGATTTGAGCGCAATCCTCAAACTTAGGTCAAAAAAGCCATTTAAGCCTTTTCACAGTGAGATCTATGCGATATGGCCGAGAAATGTAATTTTGATGTTAACTCCCAAACCGCTGCGCAGAAGTCAACCAAACTTCACCCAATAGTGTATTGTATCACATTCTAGTAGTTACATTTTAAAATTTCGTTCTAGGACATTTGGTTTGAGCGCAATTATTAAACTTAGGTCAAAAAAGCCATTTAAGCCTTTTCACAGTGAGATCTATGCGATATGGCCGAGAAATGTAATTTTGATGTTAACTCCCAAACCGCTGCGCAGAAGTAAACCAAACTTCACCCATTAGTGTATTGTATCACAATCTAGTAGTTACATGTGGAAATTTGGTTCTAGGACATTTGATTTGAGCGCAATCCTCAAACTTAGGTCAAAAAAGCCATTTAAGCCTTTTCACAGTGAGATCTATGCGATATGGCCGAGAAATGTAATTTTGATGTTAACTCCCAAACCGCTGCGCAGAAGTCAACCAAACTTCACCCAATAGTGTATTGTATCACAATCTAGTAGTTACATTTGAAAATTTTGTTCTAGGACATTTTGTTTGAATGCAATCATCAAACTTAATTAAAAAAGTCATTTAAGCCTTTTCACAGTGAGATCTATGCGATATGGCCGAGAAATGTAATTTTGATGTTAACTCCCAAACCGCTGCGCAGAAGTCAACCAAACTTCACCCATTAGTGTATTGTATCACAATCTAGTAGTTACATGTGGAAATTTGGTTATAGGACATTTGATTTGAGCGCAATCCTCAAACTTAGGTCAAAAAAGCCATTTAAGCCTTTTCACAGTGAGATCTATGCGATATGGCCGAGAAATGTAATTTTGATGTTAACTCCCAAACCGCTGCGCAGAAGTCACATAAACTTCACCCAATAGTGTATTTTATCACAATCTAGTAGTTACATTTGGAAATTTAGTTCTAGGACATTTGATTTGAGCGCAATCTTCAAACTTAATTAAAAAAAGTCATTTAAGCCTTTTCACAGTGAGATCTATGCGATATGGCCGAGAAATGTAATTTTGATGTTCACTCCCAAACCGCTGCGCAGAAGTCAACCAAACTTCACCCATTAGTGTATTGTATCACAATCTAGTAGTTACATGTGGAAATTTGGTTATAGGACATTTGATTTGAGCGCAATCCTCCAACTTAGGTCAAAAAAGCCATTTAAGCCTTTTCACAGTGAGATCTATGCGATATGGCCGAGAAATGTAATTTTGATGTTAACTCCCAAACCGCTGCGCAGAAGTCAACCAAACTTCACCCATTAGTGTATTGTATCACAATCTAGTAGTTACATTTGAAAATTTCGTTCTAGGACATTTGGTTTGAGCGCAATCTTTAAACTTAGGTCAAAAAAGCCATTTAAGCCTTTTCACAGTGAGATCTATGCGATATGGCCGAGAAATGTAATTTTGATGTTAACTCCCAAACCGCTGCGCAGAAGTCAACCAAACTTCACCCAATAGTGTATTGTATCACAATCTAGTAGTTACGTTTGAAAATTTTGTTCTAGGACATTTTGTTTGAACGCAATCATCAAACTTAATTAAAAAAGTCATTTAAGCCTTTTCACAGTGAGATCTATGCGATATGGCCGAGAAATGTAATTTTGATGTTAACTCCCAAACCGCTGCGCAGAAGTCAACCAAACTTCACCCAATAGTGTATTGTATCACAATCTAGTAGTTACATTTGAAAATTTTGTTCTAGGAAATTTTGTTTGAGCGCAATCATCAAACTTAATTAAAAAAGTCATTTAAGCCTTTTCACAGTGAGATCTATGCGATATGGCCGAGAAATGTAATTTTGATGTTAACTCCCAAACCGCTGCGCAGAAGTCAACTAAACTTCACCCATTAGTGTATTGTATCACAATCTAGTAGTTACATGTGGTAATTTGGTTCTAGGACATTTGATTTGAGCGCAATCCTCAAACTTAGGTCAAAAAAGCCATTTAAGCCTTTTCACAGTGAGATCTATGCGATATGGCCGAGAAATGTAATTTTGATGTTAACTCCCAAACCGCTGCGCAGAAGTCAACCAAACTTCACCCAATAGTGTATTGTATCACAATCTAGTAGTTACATTTGAAAATTTTGTTCTAGGACATTTTGTTTGAACGCAATCATCAAACTTAATTAAAAAAGTCATTTAAGCCTTTTCACAGTGAGATCTATGCGATATGGCCGAGAAATGTAATTTTGATGTTAACTCCCAAACCGCTGCGCAGAAGTCAACCAAACTTCACCCATTAGTGTATTGTATCACAATCTAGTAGTTACATGTGGAAATTTGGTTATAGGACATTTGATTTGAGCGCAATCCTCAAACTTAGGTCAAAAAAGCCATTTAAGCCTTTTCTCAGTGAGATCTATGCGATATGGCCGAGAAATGTAATTTTGATGTTAACTCCCAAACCGCTGCGCAGAAGTCAACCAAACTTCACCCAATAGTGTATTGTATCACAATCTAGTAGTTACATTTGGAAAATTTTGTTCTAGGAAATTTTGTTTGAGCGCAATCATCAAACTTAATTAAAAATGTCATTTAAGCCTTTTCACAGTGAGATCTATGCGATATGGCCGAGAAATGTAATTTTGATGTTAACTCCCAAACCGCTGCGCAGAAGTCAACCAAACTTCACCCATTAGTGTATTGTATCACAATCTAGTAGTTACATGTGGAAATTTGGTTCTAGGACATTTGATTTGAGCGCAATCCTCAAACTTAGGTCAAAAAAGCCATTTAAGTCTTTTCACAGTGAGATCTATGCGATATGGCCGAGAAATGTAATTTTGATGTTCACTCCCAAACCGCTGCGCAGAAGTCAACCAAACTTCACCCATTAGTGTATTGTATCACAATCTAGTAGTTACATGTGGAAATTTGGTTATAGGACATTTGATTTGAGCGCAATCCTCAAACTTAGGTCAAAAAAGCCATTTAAGCCTTTTCACAGTGAGATCTATGCGATATGGCCGAGAAATGTAATTTTGATGTTAACTCCCAAACCGCTGCGCAGAAGTCAACCAAACTTCACCCATTAGTGTATTGTATCACAATCTAGTAGTTACATTTGAAAATTTCGTTCTAGGACATTTGGTTTGAGCGCAATCTTTAAACTTAGGTCAAAAAAGCCATTTAAGCCTTTTCACAGTGAGATCTATGCGATATGGCCGAGAAATGTAATTTTGATGTTAACTCCCAAACCGCTGCGCAGAAGTCAACCAAACTTCACCCAATAGTGTATTGTATCACAATCTAGTAGTTACATGTGGAAATTTGGTTCTAGGACATTTGATTTGAGCGCAATCCTCAAACTTAGGTCAAAAAAGCCATTTAAGCCTTTTCACAGTGAGATCTATGCGATATGGCCGAGAAATGTAATTTTGATGTTAACTCCCAAACCGCTGCGCAGAAGTCAACCAAACTTCACCCAATAGTGTATTGTATCACATTCTAGTAGTTACATTTTAAAATTTCGTTCTAGGACATTTGGTTTGAGCGCAATTATTAAACTTAGGTCAAAAAAGCCATTTAAGCCTTTTCACAGTGAGATCTATGCGATATGGCCGAGAAATGTAATTTTGATGTTAACTCCCAAACCGCTGCGCAGAAGTCAACCAAACTTCACCCAATAGTGTATTGTATCACAATCTAGTAGTTACATTTGAAAATTTTGTTCTAGGAAATTTTGTTTGAGCGCAATCATCAAACTTAATTAAAAAAGTCATTTAAACCTTTTCACAGTGAGATCTATGCGATATGGCCGAGAAATGTAATTTTGATGTTAACTCCCAAACCGCTGCGCAGAAGTCAACCAAACTTCACCCATTAGTGTATTTTATCACAATCTAGTAGTTACATGTGGAAATTTGGTTCTAGGACATTTGATTTGAGCGCAATCCTCAAACTTAGGTCAAAAAAGCCATTTAAGCCTTTTCACAGTGAGATCTATGCGATATGGCCGAGAAATGTAATTTTGATGTTCACTCCCAAACCGCTGCGCAGAAGTCAACCAAACTTCACCCATTAGTGTATTGTATCACAATCTAGTAGTTACATGTGGAAATTTGGTTATAGGACATTTGATTTGAGCGCAATCCTCAAACTTAGGTCAAAAAAGCCATTTAAGCCTTTTCACAGTGAGATCTATGCGATATGGCCGAGAAATGTAATTTTGATGTTAACTCCCAAACCGCTGCGCAGAAGTCAACCAAACTTCACCCATTAGTGTATTGTATCACAATCTAGTAGTTACATTTGAAAATTTCGTTCTAGGACATTTGGTTTGAGCGCAATCTTTAAACTTAGGTCAAAAAATGCCATTTAAGCCTTTTCACAGTGAGATCTATGCGATATGGCCGAGAAATGTAATTTTGATGTTAACTCCCAAACCGCTGCGCAGAAGTCAACCAAACTTCACCCAATAGTGTATTGTATCACAATCTAGTAGTTACATTTGAAAATTTTGTTCTAGGACATTTTGTTTGAACGCAATAATCAAACTTAATTAAAAAAGTCATTTAAGCCTTTTCACAGTGAGATCTATGCGATATGGCCGAGAAATGTAATTTTGATGTTAACTCCCAAACCGCTGCGCAGAAGTCAACCAAACTTCACCCAATAGTGTATTGTATCACAATCTAGTAGTTACATTTGAAAATTTTGTTCTAGGAAATTTTGTTTGAGCGCAATCATCAAACTTAATTAAAAAAGTCATTTAAGCCTTTTCACAGTGAGATCTATGCGATATGGCCGAGAAATGTAATTTTGATGTTAACTCCCAAACCGCTGCGCAGAAGTCAACCAAACTTCACCCATTAGTGTATTTTATCACAATCTAGTAGTTACATGTGGAAATTTGGTTCTAGGACATTTGATTTGAGCGCAATCCTCAAACTTAGGTCAAAAAAGCCATTTAAGCCTTTTCACAGTGAGATCTATGCGATATGGCCGAGAAATGTAATTTTGATGTTAACTCCCAAACCGCTGCGCAGAAGTCAACCAAACTTCACCCAATAGTGTATTGTATCACAATCTAGTAGTTACATTTAAAAATTTTGTTCTAGGACATTTTGTTTGAACGCAATCATCAAACTTAATTAAAAAAGTCATGTAAGCCTTTTCACAGTGAGATCTATGCGATATGGCCGAGAAATGTAATTTTGATGTTAACTCCCAAACCGCTGCGCAGAAGTCAACCAAACTTCACCCATTAGTGTATTGTATCACAATCTAGTAGTTACATGTGGAAATTTGGTTATAGGACATTTGATTTGAGCGCAATCCTCAAACTTAGGTCAAAAAAGCCATTTAAGCCTTTTCACAGTGAGATCTATGCGATATGGCCGAGAAATGTAATTTTGATGTTAACTCCCAAACCGCTGCGCAGAAGTCAACCAAACTTCACCCATTAGTGTATTGTATCACAATCTAGTAGTTACATGTGGAAATTTGGTTATAGGACATTTGATTTGAGCGCAATCCTCAAACTTAGGTCAAAAAAGCCATTTAAGCCTTTTCACAGTGAGATCTATGCGATATGGCCGAGAAATGTAATTTTGATGTTAACTCCCAAACCGCTGCGCAGAAGTCAACCAAACTTCACCCAATAGTGTATTGTATCACAATCTAGTAGTTACATGTGGAAATTTGGTTCTAGGACATTTGATTTGAGCGCAATCCTCAAACTTAGGTCAAAAAAGCCATTTAAGCCTTTTCACAGTGAGATCTATGCGATATGGCCGAGAAATGTAATTTTGATGTTAACTCCCAAACCGCTGCGCAGAAGTCAACCAAACTTCACCCAATAGTGTATTGTATCACATTCTAGTAGTTACATTTTAAAATTTCGTTCTAGGACATTTGGTTTGAGCGCAATTATTAAACTTAGGTCAAAAAAGCCATTTAAGCCTTTTCACAGTGAGATCTATGCGATATGGCCGAGAAATGTAATTTTGATGTTAACTCCCAAACCGCTGCGCAGAAGTCAACCAAACTTCACCCAATAGTGTATTGTATCACAATCTAGTAGTTACATTTGAAAATTTTGTTCTAGGAAATTTTGTTTGAGCGCAATCATCAAACTTAATTAAAAAAGTCATTTAAACCTTTTCACAGTGAGATCTATGCGATATGGCCGAGAAATGTAATTTTGATGTTAACTCCCAAACCGCTGCGCAGAAGTCAACCAAACTTCACCCATTAGTGTATTTTATCACAATCTAGTAGTTACATGTGGAAATTTGGTTCTAGGACATTTGATTTGAGCGCAATCCTCAAACTTAGGTCAAAAAAGCCATTTAAGCCTTTTCACAGTGAGATCTATGCGATATGGCCGAGAAATGTAATTTTGATGTTCACTCCCAAACCGCAACGCAGAAGTCAACCAAACTTCACCCATTAGTGTATTGTATCACAATCTAGTAGTTACATGTGGAAATTTGGTTATAGGACATTTGATTTGAGCGCAATCCTCAAACTTAGGTCAAAAAAGCCATTTAAGCCTTTTCACAGTGAGATCTATGCGATATGGCCGAGAAATGTAATTTTGATGTTAACTCCCAAACCGCTGCGCAGAAGTCAACCAAACTTCACCCATTAGTGTATTGTATCACAATCTAGTAGTTACATTTGAAAATTTCGTTCTAGGACATTTGGTTTGAGCGCAATCTTTAAACTTAGGTCAAAAAATGCCATTTAAGCCTTTTCACAGTGAGATCTATGCGATATGGCCGAGAAATGTAATTTTGATGTTAACTCCCAAACCGCTGCGCAGAAGTCAACCAAACTTCACCCAATAGTGTATTGTATCACAATCTAGTAGTTACATTTGAAAATTTTGTTCTAGGACATTTTGTTTGAACGCAATAATCAAACTTAATTAAAAAAGTCATTTAAGCCTTTTCACAGTGAGATCTATGCGATATGGCCGAGAAATGTAATTTTGATGTTAACTCCCAAACCGCTGCGCAGAAGTCAACCAAACTTCACCCAATAGTGTATGGTATCACAATCTAGTAGTTACATTTGAAAATTTTGTTCTAGGAAATTTTGTTTGAGCGCAATCATCAAACTTAATTAAAAAAGTCATTTAAGCCTTTTCACAGTGAGATCTATGCGATATGGCCGAGAAATGTAATTTTGATGTTAACTCCCAAACCGCTGCGCAGAAGTCAACCAAACTTCACCCATTAGTGTATTTTATCACAATCTAGTAGTTACATGTGGAAATTTGGTTCTAGGACATTTGATTTGAGCGCAATCCTCAAACTTAGGTCAAAAAAGCCATTTAAGCCTTTTCACAGTGAGATCTATGCGATATGGCCGAGAAATGTAATTTTGATGTTAACTCCCAAACCGCTGCGCAGAAGTCAACCAAACTTCACCCAATAGTGTATTGTATCACAATCTAGTAGTTACATTTAAAAATTTTGTTCTAGGACATTTTGTTTGAACGCAATCATCAAACTTAATTAAAAAAGTCATGTAAGCCTTTTCACAGTGAGATCTATGCGATATGGCCGAGAAATGTAATTTTGATGTTAACTCCCAAACCGCTGCGCAGAAGTCAACCAAACTTCACCCATTAGTGTATTGTATCACAATCTAGTAGTTACATGTGGAAATTTGGTTATAGGACATTTGATTTGAGCGCAATCCTCAAACTTAGGTCAAAAAAGCCATTTAAGCCTTTTCACAGTGAGATCTATGCGATATGGCCGAGAAATGTAATTTTGATGTTAACTCCCAAACCGCTGCGCAGAAGTCAACCAAACTTCACCCAATAGTGTATTGTATCACAATCTAGTAGTTACATTTGAAAATTTTGTTCTAGGAAATTTTGTTTGAGCGCAATCATCAAACTTAATTAAAAAAGTCATTTAAGCCTTTTCACAGTGAGATCTATGCGATATGGCCGAGAAATGTAATTTTGATGTTAACTCCCAAACCGCTGCGCAGAAGTCAACCAAACTTCACCCATTAGTGTATTGTATCACAATCTAGTAGTTACATGTGGAAATTTGGTTCTAGGACATTTGATTTGAGCGCAATCCTCAAACTTAGGTCAAAAAAGCCATTTAAGCCTTTTCACAGTGAGATCTATGCGATATGGCCGAGAAATGTAATTTTGATGTTAACTCCCAAACCGCTGCGCAGAAGTCAACCAAACTTCACCCAATAGTGTATTGTATCACATTCTAGTAGTTACATTTTAAAATTTCGTTCAAGGACATTTGGTTTGAGCGCAATTATTAAACTTGGGTCAAAAAAGCCATTTAAGCCTTTTCACAGTGAGATCTATGCGATATGGCCGAGAAATGTAATTTTGATGTTAACTCCCAAACCGCTGCGCAGAAGTAAACCAAACTTCACCCATTAGTGTATTGTATCACAATCTAGTAGTTACATGTGGAAATTTGGTTCTAGGACATTTGATTTGAGCGCAATCCTCAAACTCAGGTCAAAAAAGCCATTTAAGCCTTTTCACAGTGAGATCTATGCGATATGGCCGAGAAATGTAATTTTGATGTTAACTCCCAAACCGCTGCGCAGAAGTCAACCAAACTTCACCCAATAGTGTATTGTATCACAATCTAGTAGTTACATTTGAAAATTTTGTTCTAGGACATTTTGTTTGAACGCAATCATCAAACTTAATTAAAAAAGTCATTTAAGCCTTTTCACAGTGAGATCTATGCGATATGGCCGAGAAATGTAATTTTGATGTTAACTCCCAAACCGCTGCGCAGAAGTCAACCAAACTTCACCCAATAGTGTATTGTATCATAATCTAGTAGTTACATTTGAAAATTTTGTTCTAGGACATTTTGTTTGAGCGCAATCCTCAAACTTAGGTCAAAAAAGCCATTTAAGCCTTTTCACAATGAGATCTATGCGATATGGCCGAGAAATGTAATTTTGATGTTAACTCCCAAACCGCTGCGCAGAAGTCAACCAAACTTCACCCAATAGTGTATTGTATCACATTCTAGTAGTTACATTTGAAAATTTCGTTCTAGGACATTTGGTTTGAGTGCAATCATTAAACTTAGGTCAAAAAAGCCATTTAAGCCTTTTCACAGTGAGATCTATGCGATATGGCCGAGAAATGTAATTTTGATGTTAACTCCCAAACCGCTGCGCAGAAGTAAACCAAACTTCACCCATTAGTGTATTGTATCACAATCTAGTAGTTACATGTGGAAATTTGGTTCTAGGACATTTGATTTGAGCGCAATCCTCAAACTTAGGTCAAAAAAGCCATTTAAGCCTTTTCACAGTGAGATCTATGCGATATGGCCGAGAAATGTAATTTTGATGTTAACTCCCAAACCGCTGCGCAGAAGTCAACCAAACTTCACCCAATAGTGTATTGTATCACAATCTAGTAGTTACATTTGGAAATTTAGTTCTAGGACATTTTGTTTGAACGCAATCATCAAACTTAATTAAAAAAGTCATTTAAGCCTTTTCACAGTGAGATCTATGCGATATGGCCGAGAAATGTAATTTTGATGTTAACTCCCAAACCGCTGCGCAGAAGTCAACCAAACTTCACCCATTAGTGTATTGTATCACAATCTAGTAGTTACATGTGGAAATTTGGTTATAGGACATTTGATTTGAGCGCAATCCTCAAACTTAGGTCAAAAAAGCCATTTAAGCCTTTTCACAGTGAGATCTATGCGACATGGCCGAGAAATGTAATTTTGATGTTAACTCCCAAACCGCTGCGCAGAAGTCAACCAAACTTCACCCAATAGTGTATTGTATCACAATCTAGTAGTTACATTTGAAAATTTTGTTCTAGGAAATTTTGTTTGAGCGCAATCATCAAACTTAATTAAAAAAGTCATTTAAGCCTTTTCACAGTGAGATCTATGCGATATGGCCGAGAAATGTAATTTTGATGTTAACTCCCAAACCGCTGCGCAGAAGTCAACCAAACTTCACCCATTAGTGTATTTTATCACAATCTAGTAGTTACATGTGGAAATTTGGTTCTAGGACATTTGATTTGAGCGCAATCCTCAAACTTAGGTCAAAAAAGCCATTTAAGCCTTTTCACAGTGAGATCTATGCGATATGGCCGAGAAATGTAATTTTGATGTTCACTCCCAAACCGCTGCGCAGAAGTCAACCAAACTTCACCCATTAGTGTATTGTATCCCAATCTAGTAGTTACATGTGGAAATTTGGTTATAGGACATTTGATTTGAGCGCAATCCTCAAACTTAGGTCAAAAAAGCCATTTAAGCCTTTTCACAGTGAGATCTATGCGATATGGCCGAGAAATGTAATTTTGATGTTACCTCCCAAACCGCTGCGCAGAAGTCAACCAAACTTTACCCAATAGTGTATTGTATCACATTCTAGTAGTTACATTTGAAAATTTTGTTCTAGGAAATTTTGTTTGAGCGCAATCATCAAACTTAATTAAAAAAGTCATTTAAGCCTTTTCACAGTGAGATCTATGCGATATGGCCGAGAAATGTAATTTTGATGTTAACTCCCAAACCGCTGCGCAGAAGTCAACCAAACTTCACCCATTAGTGTATTTTATCACAATCTAGTAGTTACATGTGGAAATTTGGTTCTAGGACATTTGATTTGAGCGCAATCCTCAAACTTAGGTCAAAAAAGCCATTTAAGCCTTTTCACAGTGAGATCTATGCGATATGGCCGAGAAATGTAATTTTGATGTTCACTCCCAAACCGCTGCGCAGAAGTCAACCAAACTTCACCCATTAGTGTATTGTATCACAATCTAGTAGTTACATGTGGAAATTTGGTTATAGGACATTTGATTTGAGCGCAATCCTCAAACTTAGGTCAAAAAAGCCATTTAAGCCTTTTCACAGTGAGATCTATGCGATATGGCCGAGAAATGTAATTTTGATGTTAACTCCCAAACCGCTGCGCAGAAGTCAACCAAACTTCACCCATTAGTGTATTGTATCACAATCTAGTAGTTACATTTGAAAATTTCGTTCTAGGACATTTGGTTTGAGCGCAATCTTTAAACTTAGGTCAAAAAATGCCATTTAAGCCTTTTCACAGTGAGATCTATGCGATATGGCCGAGAAATGTAATTTTGATGTTAACTCCCAAACCGCTGCGCAGAAGTCAACCAAACTTCACCCAATAGTGTATTGTATCACAATCTAGTAGTTACATTTGAAAATTTTGTTCTAGGACATTTTGTTTGAACGCAATAATCAAACTTAATTAAAAAAGTCATTTAAGCCTTTTCACAGTGAGATCTATGCGATATGGCCGAGAAATGTAATTTTGATGTTAACTCCCAAACCGCTGCGCAGAAGTCAACCAAACTTCACCCAATAATGTATTGTATCACAATCTAGTAGTTACATTTGAAAATTTTGTTCTAGGAAATTTTGTTTGAGCGCAATCATCAAACTTAATTAAAAAAGTCATTTAAGCCTTTTCACAGTGAGATCTATGCGATATGGCCGAGAAATGTAATTTTGATGTTAACTCCCAAACCGCTGCGCAGAAGTCAACCAAACTTCACCCATTAGTGTATTTTATCACAATCTAGTAGTTACATGTGGAAATTTGGTTCTAGGACATTTGATTTGAGCGCAATCCTCAAACTTAGGTCAAAAAAGCCATTTAAGCCTTTTCACAGTGAGATCTATGCGATATGGCCGAGAAATGTAATTTTGATGTTAACTCCCAAACCGCTGCGCAGAAGTCAACCAAACTTCACCCAATAGTGTATTGTATCACAATCTAGTAGTTACATTTAAAAATTTTGTTCTAGGACATTTTGTTTGAACGCAATCATCAAACTTAATTAAAAAAGTCATTTAAGCCTTTTCACAGTGAGATCTATGCGATATGGCCGAGAAATGTAATTTTGATGTTAACTCCCAAACCGCTGCGCAGAAGTCAACCAAACTTCACCCAATAGTGTATTGTATCACAATCTAGTAGTTACATTTGAAAATTTTGTTCTAGGACATTTTTTTTGAGCGCAATCCTCAAACTTAGGTCAAAAAAGCCATTTAAGCCTTTTCACAATGAGATCTATGCGATATGGCCGAGAAATGTAATTTTGATGTTAACTCCCAAACCGCTGCGCAGAAGTCAACCAAACTTCACCCAATAGTGTATTGTATCACATTCTAGTAGTTACATTTGAAAATTTCGTTCTAGGACATTTGGTTTGAGCGCAATCATTAAACTTAGGTCAAAAAAGCCATTTAAGCCTTTTCACAGTGAGATCTATGCGATATGGCCGAGAAATGTAATTTTGATGTTAACTCCCAAACCGCTGCGCAGAAGTAAACCAAACTTCACCCATTAGTGTATTGTATCACAATCTAGTAGTTACATGTGGAAATTTGGTTCTAGGACATTTGATTTGAGCGCAATCCTCAAACTTAGGTCAAAAAAGCCATTTAAGCCTTTTCACAGTGAGATCTATGCGATATGGCCGAGAAATGTAATTTTGATGTTAACTCCCAAACCGCTGCGCAGAAGTCAACCAAACTTCACCCATTAGTGTATTGTATCACAATCTAGTAGTTACATGTGGAAATTTGGTTCTAGGACATTTGATTTGAGCGCAATCCTCAAACTTAGGTCAAAAAAGCCATTTAAGCCTTTTCACAGTGAGATCTATGCGATATGGCCGAGAAATGTAATTTTGATGTTAACTCCCAAACCGCTGCGCAGAAGTCAACCAAACTTCACCCATTAGTGTATTGTATCACAATCTAGTAGTTACATTTGAAAATTTCGTTCTAGGACATTTGGTTTGAGCGCAATCTTTAAACTTAGGTCAAAAAATGCCATTTAAGCCTTTTCACAGTGAGATCTATGCGATATGGCCGAGAAATGTAATTTTGATGTTAACTCCCAAACCGCTGCGCAGAAGTCAACCAAACTTCACCCAATAGTGTATTGTATCACAATCTAGTAGTTACATTTGAAAATTTTGTTCTAGGACATTTTGTTTGAACGCAATAATCAAACTTAATTAAAAAAGTCATTTAAGCCTTTTCACAGTGAGATCTATGCGATATGGCCGAGAAATGTAATTTTGATGTTAACTCCCAAACCGCTGCGCAGAAGTCAACCAAACTTCACCCAATAGTGTATTGTATCACAATCTAGTAGTTACATTTGAAAATTTTGTTCTAGGAAATTTTGTTTGAGCGCAATCATCAAACTTAATTAAAAAAGTCATTTAAGCCTTTTCACAGTGAGATCTATGCGATATGGCCGAGAAATGTAATTTTGATGTTAACTCCCAAACCGCTGCGCAGAAGTCAACCAAACTTCACCCATTAGTGTATTTTATCACAATCTAGTAGTTACATGTGGAAATTTGGTTCTAGGACATTTGATTTGAGCGCAATCCTCAAACTTAGGTCAAAAAAGCCATTTAAGCCTTTTCACAGTGAGATCTATGCGATATGGCCGAGAAATGTAATTTTGATGTTAACTCCCAAACCGCTGCGCAGAAGTCAACCAAACTTCACCCAATAGTGTATTGTATCACAATCTAGTAGTTACATTTAAAAATTTTGTTCTAGGACATTTTGTTTGAACGCAATCATCAAACTTAATTAAAAAAGTCATTTAAGCCTTTTCACAGTGAGATCTATGCGATATGGCCGAGAAATGTAATTTTGATGTTAACTCCCAAACCGCTGCGCAGAAGTCAACCAAACTTCACCCATTAGTGTATTGTATCACAATCTAGTAGTTACATGTGGAAATTTGGTTATAGGACATTTGATTTGAGCGCAATCCTCAAACTTAGGTCAAAAAAGCCATTTAAGCCTTTTCACAGTGAGATCTATGCGATATGGCCGAGAAATGTAATTTTGATGTTAACTCCCAAACCGCTGCGCAGAAGTCAACCAAACTTCACCCAATAGTGTATTGTATCACAATCTAGTAGTTACATTTGAAAATTTTGTTCTAGGAAATTTTGTTTGAGCGCAATCATCAAACTTAATTAAAAAAGTCATTTAAGCCTTTTCACAGTGAGATCTATGCGATATGGCCGAGAAATGTAATTTTGATGTTAACTCCCAAACCGCTGCGCAGAAGTCAACCAAACTTCACCCATTAGTGTATTGTATCACAATCTAGTAGTTACATGTGGAAATTTGGTTCTAGGACATTTGATTTGAGCGCAATCCTCAAACTTAGGTCAAAAAAGCCATTTAAGCCTTTTCACAGTGAGATCTATGCGATATGGCCGAGAAATGTAATTTTGATGTTAACTCCCAAACCGCTGCGCAGAAGTCAACCAAACTTCACCCAATAGTGTATTGTATCACATTCTAGTAGTTACATTTTAAAATTTCGTTCAAGGACATTTGGTTTGAGCGCAATTATTAAACTTGGGTCAAAAAAGCCATTTAAGCCTTTTCACAGTGAGATCTATGCGATATGGCCGAGAAATGTAATTTTGATGTTAACTCCCAAACCGCTGCGCAGAAGTAAACCAAACTTCACCCATTAGTGTATTGTATCACAATCTAGTAGTTACATGTGGAAATTTGGTTCTAGGACATTTGATTTGAGCGCAATCCTCAAACTCAGGTCAAAAAAGCCATTTAAGCCTTTTCACAGTGAGATCTATGCGATATGGCCGAGAAATGTAATTTTGATGTTAACTCCCAAACCGCTGCGCAGAAGTCAACCAAACTTCACCCAATAGTGTATTGTATCACAATCTAGTAGTTACATTTGAAAATTTTGTTCTAGGACATTTTGTTTGAACGCAATCATCAAACTTAATTAAAAAAGTCATTTAAGCCTTTTCACAGTGAGATCTATGCGATATGGCCGAGAAATGTAATTTTGATGTTAACTCCCAAACCGCTGCGCAGAAGTCAACCAAACTTCACCCAATAGTGTATTGTATCACAATCTAGTAGTTACATTTGAAAATTTTGTTCTAGGACATTTTGTTTGAGCGCAATCCTCAAACTTAGGTCAAAAAAGCCATTTAAGCCTTTTCACAATGAGATCTATGCGATATGGCCGAGAAATGTAATTTTGATGTTAACTCCCAAACCGCTGCGCAGAAGTCAACCAAACTTCACCCAATAGTGTATTGTATCACATTCTAGTAGTTACATTTGAAAATTTCGTTCTAGGACATTTGGTTTGAGCGCAATCATTAAACTTAGGTCAAAAAAGCCATTTAAGCCTTTTCACAGTGAGATCTATGCGATATGGCCGAGAAATGTAATTTTGATGTTCACTCCCAAACCGCTGCGCAGAAGTCAACCAAACTTCAACCATTAGTGTATTGTATCACAATCTAGTAGTTACATGTGGAAATTTGGTTCTAGGACATTTGATTTGAGCGCAATCCTCAAACTTAGGTCAAAAAAGCCATTTAAGCCTTTTCACAGTGAGATCTATGCGATATGGCCGAGAAATGTAATTTTGATGTTAACTCCCAAACCGCTGCGCAGAAGTCAACCAAACTTCACCCATTAGTGTATTGTATCACAATCTAGTAATTACATGTGAAAATTTGGTTCTAGGACATTTGATTTGAGCGCAATCCTCAAACTTAGGTCAAAAAAGCCATTTAAGCCTTTTCACAGTGAGATCTATGCGATATGGCCGAGAAATGTAATTTTGATGTTAACTCCCAAACCGCTGCGCAGAAGTCAACCAAACTTCACCCATTAGTGTATTGTATCACAATCTAGTAGTTACATGTGGAAATTTGGTTCTAGGACATTTGATTTGAGCGCAATCCTCAAACTTAGGTCAAAAAAGCCATTTAAGCCTTTTCACAGTGAGATCTATGCGATATGGCCGAGAAATGTAATTTTGATGTTAACTCCCAAACCGCTGCGCAGAAGTAAACCAAACTTCCCCCATTAGTGTATTGTATCACAATCTAGTAGTTACATGTGGAAATTTGGTTCTAGGACATTTGATTTGAGCGCAATCCTCAAACTTAGGTCAAAAAAGCCATTTAAGCCTTTTCACAGTGAGATCTATGCGATATGGCCGAGAAATGTAATTTTGATGTTAACTCCCAAACCGCTGCGCAGAAGTCAACCAAACTTCACCCAATAGTGTATTGTATCACAATCTAGTAGTTACATTTGAAAATTTTGTTCTAGGACATTTTGTTTGAACGCAATCATCAAACTTAATTAAAAAAGTCATTTAAGCCTTTTCACAGTGAGATCTATGCGATATGGCCGAGAAATGTAATTTTGATGTTAACTCCCAAACCGCTGCGCAGAAGTCAACCAAACTTCACCCATTAGTGTATTGTATCACAATCTAGTAGTTACATGTGGAAATTTGGTTATAGGACATTTGATTTGAGCGCAATCCTCAAACTTAGGTCAAAAAAGCCATTTAAGCCTTTTCACAGTGAGATCTATGCGATATGGCCGAGAAATGTAATTTTGATGTTAACTCCCAAACCGCTGCGCAGAAGTCAACCAAACTTCACCCAATAGTGTATTTTATCACAATCTAGTAGTTACATTGGGAAATTTAGTTCTAGGACATTTGATTTGAGCGCAATCTTCAAAGTTAATTAAAAAAAGTCATTTAAGCCTTTTCACAGTGAGATCTATGCGATATGGCCGAGAAATGTAATTTTGATGTTCACTCCCAAACCGCTGCGCAGAAGTCAACCAAACTTCAACCATTAGTGTATTGTATCACAATCTAGTAGTTACATGTGGAAATTTGGTTCTAGGACATTTGATTTGAGCGCAATCCTCAAACTTAGGTCAAAAAAGCCATTTAAGCCTTTTCACAGTGAGATCTATGCGATATGGCCGAGAAATGTAATTTTGATGTTAACTCCCAAACCGCTGCGCAGAAGTCAACCAAACTTCACCCAATAGTGTATTGTATCACAATCTAGTAGTTACATTTGAAAATTTTGTTCTAGGACATTTTGTTTGAGCGCAATCATCAAACTTAATTAAAAAAGTCATTTAAGCCTTTTCACAGTGAGATCTATGCGATATGGCCGAGAAATGTAATTTTGATGTTAACTCCCAAACCGCTGCGCAGAAGTCAACCAAACTTCACCCAATAGTGTATTGTATCACATTCTAGTAGTTACATTTGAAAATTTCGTTCTAGGACATTTGGTTTGAGCGCAATCCTCAAACTTAGGTCAAAAAAGCCATTTAAGCCTTTTCACAGTGAGATCTATGCGATATGGCCGAGAAATGTAATTTTGATGTTAACTCCCAAACCGCTGCGCAGAAGTCAACCAAACTTCACCCAATAGTGTATTGTATCACATTCTAGTAGTTACATTTGAAAATTTCGTTCTAGGACATTTGGTTTGAGCGCAATCATTAAACTTAGGTCAAAAAAGCCATTTAAGCCTTTTCACAGTGAGATCTATGCGATATGGCCGAGAAATGTAATTTTGATGTTAACTCCCAAACCGCTGCGCAGAACTCAACCAAACTTCACCCAATAGTGTATTGTATCACAATCTAGTAGTTACATTTGAAAATTTTGTTCTAGGAAATTTTGTTTGAGCGCAATCATCAAACTTAATTAAAAAAGTCATTTAAGCCTTTTCACAGTGAGATCTATGCGATATGGCCGAGAAATGTAATTTTGATGTTAACTCCCAAACCGCTGCGCAGAAGTCAACCAAACTTCACCCAATAGTGTATTGTATCACAATCTAGTAGTTACATTTGAAAATTTTGTTCTAGGACATTTTGTTTGAGCGCAATCATCAAACTTAATTAAAAAAGTCATTTAAGCCTTTTCACAGTGAGATCTATGCGATATGGCCGAGAAATGTAATTTTGATGTTAACTCCCAAACCGCTGCGCAGAAGTCAACCAAACTTCACCCAATAGTGTATTGTATCACATTCTAGTAGTTACATTTGAAAATTTCGTTCTAGGACATTTGGTTTGAGCGCAATCCTCAAACTTAGGTCAAAAAAGCCATTTAAGCCTTTTCACAGTGAGATCTATGCGATATGGCCGAGAAATGTAATTTTGATGTTAACTCCCAAACCGCTGCGCAGAAGTCAACCAAACTTCACCCAATAGTGTATTGTATCACATTCTAGTAGTTACATTTGAAAATTTCGTTCTAGGACATTTGGTTTGAGCGCAATCATTAAACTTAGGTCAAAAAAGCCATTTAAGCCTTTTCACAGTGAGATCTATGCGATATGGCCGAGAAATGTAATTTTGATGTTAACTCCCAAACCGCTGCGCAGAAGTCAACAAAACTTCACCCATTAGTGAATTGTATCACAATCTAGTAGTTACATGTGAAAATTTGGTTCTAGGACATTTGATTTGAGCGCAATCCTCAAAATTAGGTCAAAAAAGCCATTTAAGCCTTTTCACAGTGAGATCTATGCGATATGGCCGAGAAATGTAATTTTGATGTTAACTCCCAAACCGCTGCGCAGAAGTCAACCAAACTTCACCCAATAGTGTATTGTATCACATTCTAGTAGTTACATTTGAAAATTTCGTTCTAGGACATTTGGTTTGAGCGCAATTATTAAACTTAGGTCAAAAAAGCCATTTAAGCCTTTTGACAGTGAGATCTATGCGATATGGCCGAGAAATGTAATTTTGATGTTAACTCCCAAACCGCTGCGCAGAAGTAAACCAAACTTCACCCATTAGTGTATTGTATCACAATCTAGTAGTTACATGTAGAAATTTGGTTCTAGGACATTTTGTTTGAACGCAATCATCAAACTTAATTAAAAAAGTCATTTAAGCCTTTTCACAGTGAGATCTATGCGATATGGCCGAGAAATGTAATTTTGATGTTAACTCCCAAACCGCTGCGCAGAAGTCAACCAAACTTCACCCATTAGTGTATTGTATCACAATCTAGTAGTTACATGTGGAAATTTGGTTCTAGGACATTTGATTTGAGCGCAATCCTCAAACTTAGGTCAAAAAAGCCATTTAAGCCTTTTCACAGTGAGATCTATGCGATATGGCCGAGAAATGTAATTTTGATGTTAACTCCCAAACCGCTGCGCAGAAGTCAACCAAACTTCAACCATTAGTGTATTGTATCACAATCTAGTAGTTACATGTGGAAATTTGGTTATAGGACATTTGATTTGAGCGCAATCCTCAAACTTAGGTCAAAAAAGCCATTTAAGCCTTTTCACAGTGAGATCTATGCGATATGGCCGAGAAATGTAATTTTGATGTTCACTCCCAAACCGCTGCGCAGAAGTCAACCAAACTTCACCCAATAGTGTATTGTATCACAATCTAGTAGTTACATTTGAAAATTTCGTTCTAGGACATTTGGTTTGAGCGCAATCATTAAACTTAGGTCAAAAAAGCCATTTAAGCCTTTTCACAGTGAGATCTATGCGATATGGCCGAGAAATGTAATTTTGATGTTAACTCCCAAACCGCTGCGCAGAAGTCAACCAAACTTCACCCAATAGTGTATTGTATCACAATCTAGTAGTTACATTTGAAAATTTTGTTCTAGGACATTTTGTTTGAGCGCAATCATCAAACTTAATTAAAAAAGTCATTTAAGCCTTTTCACAGTGAGATCTATGCGATATGGCCGAGAAATGTAATTTTGATGTTAACTCCCAAACCGCTGCGCAGAAGTCAACCAAACTTCACCCAATAGTGTATTGTATCACATTCTAGTAGTTACATTTGAAAATTTCGTTCTAGGACATTTGGTTTGAGCGCAATCCTCAAACTTAGGTCAAAAAAGCCATTTAAGCCTTTTCACAGTGAGATCTATGCGATATGGCCGAGAAATGTAATTTTGATGTTAACTCCCAAACCGCTGCGCAGAACTCAACCAAACTTCACCCAATAGTGTATTGTATCACAATCTAGTAGTTACATTTGAAAATTTTGTTCTAGGAAATTTTGTTTGAGCGCAATCATCAAACTTAATTAAAAAAGTCATTTAAGCCTTTTCACAGTGAGATCTATGCGATATGGCCGAGAAATGTAATTTTGATGTTAACTCCCAAACCGCTGCGCAGAAGTCAACCAAACTTCACCCATTAGTGAATTGTATCACAATCTAGTAGTTACATGTGAAAATTTGGTTCTAGGACATTTGATTTGAGCGCAATCCTCAAAATTAGGTCAAAAAAGCCATTTAAGCCTTTTCACAGTGAGATCTATGCGATATGGCCGAGAAATGTAATTTTGATGTTAACTCCCAAACCGCTGCGCAGAAGTCAACCAAACTTCACCCAATAGTGTATTGTATCACATTCTAGTAGTTACATTTGAAAATTTCGTTCTAGGACATTTGGTTTGAGCGCAATTATTAAACTTAGGTCAAAAAAGCCATTTAAGCCTTTTCACAGTGAGATCTATGCGATATGGCCGAGAAATGTAATTTTGATGTTAACTCCCAAACCGCTGCACAGAAGTAAACCAAACTTCACCCATTAGTGTATTGTATCACAATCTAGTAGTTACATGTAGAAATTTGGTTCTAGGACATTTTGTTTGAACGCAATCATCAAACTTAATTAAAAAAGTCATTTAAGCCTTTTCACAGTGAGATCTATGCGATATGGCCGAGAAATGTAATTTTGATGTTAACTCTCAAACCGCTGCGCAGAAGTCAACCAAACTTCACCCATTAGTGTATTGTATCACAATCTAGTAGTTACATGTGGAAATTTGGTTATAGGACATTTGATTTGAGCGCAATCCTCAAACTTAGGTCAAAAAAGCCATTTAAGCCTTTTCACAGTGAGATCTATGCGATATGGCCGAGAAATGTAATTTTGATGTTAACTCCCAAACCGCTGCGCAGAAGTCAACCAAACTTCACCCAATAGTGTATTGTATCACAATCTAGTAGTTACATTTGAAAATTTTGTTCTAGGACATTTTGTTTGAGCGCAATCATCAAACTTAATTAAAAAAGTCATTTAAGCCTTTTCACAGTGAGATCTATGCGATATGGCCGAGAAATGTAATTTTGATGTTAACTCCCAAACCGCTGCGCAGAAGTCAACCAAACTTCACCCAATAGTGTATTGTATCACATTCTAGTAGTTACATTTGAAAATTTCGTTCTAGGACATTTGGTTTGAGCGCAATCCTCAAACTTAGGTCAAAAAAGCCATTTAAGCCTTTTCACAGTGAGATCTATGCGATATGGCCGAGAAATGTAATTTTGATGTTAACTCCCAAACCGCTGCGCAGAACTCAACCAAACTTCACCCAATAGTGTATTGTATCACAATCTAGTAGTTACATTTGAAAATTTTGTTCTAGGAAATTTTGTTTGAGCGCAATCATCAAACTTAATTAAAAAAGTCATTTAAGCCTTATCACAGTGAGATCTATGCGATATGGCCGAGAAATGTAATTTTGATGTTAACTCCCAAACCGCTGCGCAGAAGTCAACCAAACTTCACCCATTAGTGAATTGTATCACAATCTAGTAGTTACATGTGAAAATTTGGTTCTAGGACATTTGATTTGAGCGCAATCCTCAAAATTAGGTCAAAAAAGCCATTTAAGCCTTTTCACAGTGAGATCTATGCGATATGGCCGAGAAATGTAATTTTGATGTTAACTCCCAAACCGCTGCGCAGAAGTCAACCAAACTTCACCCAATAGTGTATTGTATCACATTCTAGTAGTTACATTTGAAAATTTCGTTCTAGGACATTTGGTTTGAGCGCAATTATTAAACTTAGGTCAAAAAAGCCATTTAAGCCTTTTCACAGTGAGATCTATGCGATATGGCCGAGAAATGTAATTTTGATGTTAACTCCCAAACCGCTGCGCAGAAGTAAACCAAACTTCACCCATTAGTGTATTGTATCACAATCTAGTAGTTACATGTAGAAATTTGGTTCTAGGACATTTTGTTTGAACGCAATCATCAAACTTAATTAAAAAAGTCATTTAAGCCTTTTCACAGTGAGATCTATGCGATATGGCCGAGAAATGTAATTTTGATGTTAACTCCCAAACCGCTGCGCAGAAGTCAACCAAACTTCACCCATTAGTGTATTGTATCACAATCTAGTAGTTACATGTGGAAATTTGGTTCTAGGACATTTGATTTGAGCGCAATCCTCAAACTTAGGTCAAAAAAGCCATTTAAGCCTTTTCACAGTGAGATCTATGCGATATGGCCGAGAAATGTAATTTTGATGTTAACTCCCAAACCGCTGCGCAGAAGTCAACCAAACTTCAACCATTAGTGTATTGTATCACAATCTAGTAGTTACATGTGGAAATTTGGTTATAGGACATTTGATTTGAGCGCAATCCTCAAACTTAGGTCAAAAAAGCCATTTAAGCCTTTTCACAGTGAGATCTATGCGATATGGCCGAGAAATGTAATTTTGATGTTCACTCCCAAACCGCTGCGCAGAAGTCAACCAAACTTCACCCAATAGTGTATTGTATCACAATCTAGTAGTTACATTTGAAAATTTCGTTCTTGGACATTTGGTTTGAGCGCAATCATTAAACTTAGGTCAAAAAAGCCATTTAAGCCTTTTCACAGTGAGATCTATGCGATATGGCCGAGAAATGTAATTTTGATGTTAACTCCCAAACCGCTGCGCAGAAGTCAACCAAACTTCACCCAATAGTGTATTGTATCACAATCTAGTAGTTACATTTGAAAATTTTGTTCTAGGACATTTTGTTTGAGCGCAATCATCAAACTTAATTAAAAAAGTCATTTAAGCCTTTTCACAGTGAGATCTATGCGATATGGCCGAGAAATGTAATTTTGATGTTAACTCCCAAACCGCTGCGCAGAAGTCAACCAAACTTCACCCAATAGTGTATTGTATCACATTCTAGTAGTTACATTTGAAAATTTCGTTCTAGGACATTTGGTTTGAGCGCAATCCTCAAACTTAGGTCAAAAAAGCCATTTAAGCCTTTTCACAGTGAGATCTATGCGATATGGCCGAGAAATGTAATTTTGATGTTAACTCCCAAACCGCTGCGCAGAAGTCAACCAAACTTCACCCAATAGTGTATTGTATCACATTCTAGTAGTTACATTTGAAAATTTCGTTCTAGGACATTTGGTTTGAGCGCAATCATTAAACTTAGGTCAAAAAAGCCATTTAAGCCTTTTCACAGTGAGATCTATGCGATATGGCCGAGAAATGTAATTTTGATGTTAACTCCCAAACCGCTGCGCAGAACTCAACCAAACTTCACCCAATAGTGTATTGTATCACAATCTAGTAGTTACATTTGAAAATTTTGTTCTAGGAAATTTTGTTTGAGCGCAATCATCAAACTTAATTAAAAAAGTCATTTAAGCCTTTTCACAGTGAGATCTATGCGATATGGCCGAGAAATGTAATTTTGATGTTAACTCCCAAACCGCTGCGCAGAAGTCAACCAAACTTCACCCATTAGTGTATTGTATCACAATCTAGTAGTTACATGTGAAAATTTGGTTCTAGGACATTTGATTTGAGCGCAATCCTCAAACTTAGGTCAAAAAAGCCATTTAAGCCTTTTCACAGTGAGATCTATGCGATATGGCCGAGAAATGTAATTTTGATGTTAACTCCCAAAACCGCTGCGCAGAATTCAACCAAACTTCACCCAATAGTGTATTGTAGGACATTTTGTTTGAACGCAATCATCAAACTTAATTAAAAAAGTCATTTAAGCCTTTTCACAGTGAGATCTATGCGATATGGCCGAGAAATGTAATTTTGATGTTAACTCCCAAACCGCTGCGCAGAAGTCAACCAAACTTCACCCATTAGTGTATTGTATCACAATCTAGTAGTTACATGTGGAAATTTGGTTCTAGGACATTTGATTTGAGCGCAATCCTCAAACTTAGGTCAAAAAAGCCATTTAAGCCTTTTCACAGTGAGATCTATGCGATATGGCCGAGAAATGTAATTTTGATGTTAACTCCCAAACCGCTGCGCAGAATTCAACCAAACTTCACCCAATAGTGTATTGTATCACATTCTAGTAGTTACATTTTAAAATTTCGTTCTAGGACATTTGGTTTGAGCGCAATCCTCAAACTTAGGTCAAAAAAGCCATTTAAGCCTTTTCACAGTGAGATCTATGCGATATGGCCGAGAAATGTAATTTTGATGTTAACTCCCAAACCGCTGCGCAGAAGTCAACCAAACTTCACCCAATAGTGTATTGTATCACATTCTAGTAGTTACATTTGAAAATTTCGTTCTAGGACATTTGGTTTGAGCGCAATCATTAAACTTAGGTCAAAAAAGCCATTTAAGCCTTTTCACAGTGAGATCTATGCGATATGGCCGAGAAATGTAATTTTGATGTTAACTCCCAAACCGCTGCGCAGAAGTAAACCAAACTTCACCCATTAGTGTATTGTATCACAATCTAGTAGTTACATTTGAAAATTTTGTTCTAGGACATTTTGTTTGAACGCAATCATCAAACTTAATTAAAAAAGTCATTTAAGCCTTTTCACAGTTAGATCTATGCGATATGGCCGAGAAATGTAATTTTGATGTTAACTCCCAAACCGCTGCGCAGAAGTCAACCAAACTTCACCCATTAGTGTATTGTATCACAATCTAGTAGTTACATGTGGAAATTTGGTTATAGGACATTTGATTTGAGCGCAATCCTCAAACTTAGGTCAAAAAAGCCATTTAAGCCTTTTCACAGTGAGATCTATGCGATATGGCCGAGAAATGTAATTTTGATGTTAACTCCCAAACCGCTGCGCAGAAGTCAACCAAACTTCACCCAATAGTGTATTGTATCACAATCTAGTAGTTACATTTGAAAATTTTGTTCTAGGACATTTTGTTTGAGCGCAATCATCAAACTTAATTAAAAAAGTCATTTAAGCCTTTTCACAGTGAGATCTATGCGATATGGCCGAGAAATGTAATTTTGATGTTAACTCCCAAACCGCTGCGCAGAACTCAACCAAACTTCACCCATTAGTGTATTGTATCACAATCTAGTAGTTACATGTGGAAATTTGGTTCTAGGACATTTGATTTGAGCGCAATCCTCAAACTTAGGTCAAAAAAGCCATTTAAGCCTTTTCACAGTGAGATCTACGCGATATGGCCGAGAAATGTAATTTTGATGTTAACTCCCAAACCGCTGCGCAGAAGTCAACCAAACTTCACCCAATAGTGTATTGTATCACATTCTAGTAGTTACATTTGAAAATTTCGTTCTAGGACATTTGGTTTGAGCGCAATCATTAAACTTAGGTCAAAAAAGCCATTTAAGCCTTTTCACAGTGAGATCTATGCGATATGGCCGAGAAATGTAATTTTGATGTTAACTCCCAAACCGCTGCGCAGAAGTAAACCAAACTTCACCCATTAGTGTATTGTATCACAATCTAGTAGTTACATGTGGAAATTTGGTTCTAGGACATTTGATTTGAGCGCAATCCTCAAACTTAGGTCAAAAAAGCCATTTAAGCCTTTTCACAGTGAGATCTATGCGATATGGCCGAGAAATGTAATTTTGATGTTAACTCCCAAACCGCTGCGCAGAAGTCAACCAAACTTCACCCAATAGTGTATTGTATCACAATCTAGTAGTTACATTTGAAAATTTTGTTCTAGGACATTTTGTTCGAACGCAATCATCAAACTTAATTAAAAAAGTCATTTAAGCCTTTTCACAGTGAGATCTATGCGATATGGCCGAGAAATGTAATTTTGATGTTAACTCCCAAACTGCTGCGCAGAAGTCAACCAAACTTCACCCAATAGTGTATTGTATCACAATCTAGTAGTTACATTTGAAAATTTTGTTCTAGGACATTTTGTTTGAACGCAATCATCAAACTTAATTAAAAAAGTCATTTAAGCCTTTTCACAGTGAGATCTATGCGATATGGCCGAGAAATGTAATTTTGATGTTAACTCCCAAACCGCTGCGCAGAAGTCAACCAAACTTCACCCAATAGTGTATTGTATCACATTCTAGGAGTTACATTTGAAAATTTCGTTCTAGGACATTTGGTTTGAGCGCAATTATTAAACTTAGGTCAAAAAAGCCATTTAAGCCTTTTCACAGTGAGATCTATGCGATATGGCCGAGAAATGTAATTTTGATGTTAACTCCCAAACCGCTGCGCAGAAGTCAACCAAACTTCACCCAATAGTGTATTGTATCACAATCTAGTAGTTACATTTGAAAATTTTGTTCTAGGACATTTTGTTTGAACGCAATCATCAAACTTAATTAAAAAAGTCATTTAAGCCTTTTCACAGTGAGATCTATGCGATATGGCCGAGAAATGTAATTTTGATGTTAACTCCCAAACCGCTGCGCAGAAGTCAACCAAACTTCACCCATTAGTGTATTGTATCACAATCTAGTAGTTACATGTGGAAATTTGGTTATAGGACATTTGATTTGAGCGCAATCCTCAAACTTAGGTCAAAAAAGCCATTTAAGCCTTTTCACAGTGAGATCTATGCGATATGGCCGAGAAATGTAATTTTGATGTTAACTCCCAAACCGCTGCGCAGAAGTCAACCAAACTTCACCCAATAGTGTATTTTATCACAATCTAGTAGTTACATTTGGAAATTTAGTTCTAGGACATT
The DNA here is from genome assembly GCF_030265065.1 of Corythoichthys intestinalis. Lineage (NCBI taxonomy): Eukaryota > Metazoa > Chordata > Actinopteri > Syngnathiformes > Syngnathidae > Corythoichthys > Corythoichthys intestinalis. The sequence goes on along the minus strand of NC_080399.1, from coordinate 62,091,316 downwards.
TGATTTGAGCGCAATCTTCAAACTTAATTAAAAAAAGTCATTTAAGCCTTTTCACAGTGAGATCTATGCGATATGGCCGAGAAATGTAATTTTGATGTTAACTCCCAAACCGCTGCGCAGAAGTAAACCAAACTTCACCCATTAGTGTATTGTATTACAATCTAGTAGTTACATGTGGAAATTTGGTTCTAGGACATTTGATTTGAGCGCAATCCTCAAACTTAGGTCAAAAAAGCCATTTAAGCCTTTTCACAGTGAGATCTATGCGATATGGCTGAGAAATGTAATTTTGATGTTAACTCCCAAACCGCTGCGCAGAAGTCAACCAAACTTCACCCATTAGTGTATTGTATCACAATCTAGTAGTTACATGTGGAAATTTGGTTCTAGGACATTTGATTTGAGCGCAATCCTCAATCTTAGGTCAAAAAAGCCATTTAAGCCTTTTCACAGTGAGATCTATGCGATATGGCCGAGAAATGTAATTTTGATGTTAACTCCCAAACCGCTGCGCAGAAGTCAACCAAACTTCACCCAATAGTGTATTGTATCACATTCTAGTAGTTACATTTTAAAATTTCGTTCTAGGACATTTGGTTTGAGCGCAATCCTCAAACTTAGGTCAAAAAAGCCATTTAAGCCTTTTCACAGTGAGATCTATGCGATATGGCCGAGAAATGTAATTTTGATGTTAACTCCCAAACCGCTGCGCAGAAGTCAACCAAACTTCACCCAATAGTGTATTGTATCACATTCTAGTAGTTACATTTGAAAATTTCGTTCTAGGACATTTGGTTTGAGCGCAATCATTAAACTTAGGTCAAAAAAGCCATTTAAGCCTTTTCACAGTGAGATCTATGCGATATGGCCGAGAAATGTAATTTTGATGTTAACTCCCAAACCGCTGCGCAGAAGTAAACCAAACTTCACCCATTAGTGTATTGTATCACAATCTAGTAGTTACATTTGAAAATTTTGTTCTAGGACATTTTGTTTGAACGCAATCATCAAACTTAATTAAAAAAGTCATTTAAGCCTTTTCACAGTTAGATCTATGCGATATGGCCGAGAAATGTAATTTTGATGTTAACTCCCAAACCGCTGCGCAGAAGTCAACCAAACTTCACCCATTAGTGTATTGTATCACAATCTAGTAGTTACATGTGGAAATTTGGTTATAGGACATTTGATTTGAGCGCAATCCTCAAACTTAGGTCAAAAAAGCCATTTAAGCCTTTTCACAGTGAGATCTATGCGATATGGCCGAGAAATGTAATTTTGATGTTAACTCCCAAACCGCTGCGCAGAAGTCAACCAAACTTCACCCATTAGTGTATTGTATCACAATCTAGTAGTTACATGTGGAAATTTGGTTCTAGGACATTTGATTTGAGCGCAATCCTCAAACTTAGGTCAAAAAAGCCATTTAAGCCTTTTCACAGTGAGATCTATGCGATATGGCCGAGAAATGTAATTTTGATGTTAACTCCCAAACCGCTGCGCAGAAGTAAACCAAACTTCCCCCATTAGTGTATTGTATCACAATCTAGTAGTTACATGTGGAAATTTGGTTCTAGGACATTTGATTTGAGCGCAATCCTCAAACTTAGGTCAAAAAAGCCATTTAAGCCTTTTCACAGTGAGATCTATGCGATATGGCCGAGAAATGTAATTTTGATGTTAACTCCCAAACCGCTGCGCAGAAGTCAACCAAACTTCACCCAATAGTGTATTGTATCACAATCTAGTAGTTACATTTGAAAATTTTGTTCTAGGACATTTTGTTTGAACGCAATCATCAAACTTAATTAAAAAAGTCATTTAAGCCTTTTCACAGTGAGATCTATGCGATATGGCCGAGAAATGTAATTTTGATGTTAACTCCCAAACCGCTGCGCAGAAGTCAACCAAACTTCACCCATTAGTGTATTGTATCACAATCTAGTAGTTACATGTGGAAATTTGGTTATAGGACATTTGATTTGAGCGCAATCCTCAAACTTAGGTCAAAAAAGCCATTTAAGCCTTTTCACAGTGAGATCTATGCGATATGGCCGAGAAATGTAATTTTGATGTTAACTCCCAAACCGCTGCGCAGAAGTCAACCAAACTTCACCCAATAGTGTATTTTATCACAATCTAGTAGTTACATTGGGAAATTTAGTTCTAGGACATTTGATTTGAGCGCAATCTTCAAACTTAATTAAAAAAAGTCATTTAAGCCTTTTCACAGTGAGATCTATGCGAAATGGCCGAGAAATGTAATTTTGATGTTCACTCCCAAACCGCTGCGCAGAAGTCAACCAAACTTCAACCATTAGTGTATTGTATCACAATCTAGTAGTTACATGTGGAAATTTGGTTCTAGGACATTTGATTTGAGCGCAATCCTCAAACTTAGGTCAAAAAAGCCATTTAAGCCTTTTCACAGTGAGATCTATGCGATATGGCCGAGAAATGTAATTTTGATGTTAACTCCCAAACCGCTGCGCAGAAGTCAACCAAACTTCACCCAATAGTGTATTTTATCACAATCTAGTAGTTACATTGGGAAATTTAGTTCTAGGACATTTGGTTTGAGCGCAATCCTCAAACTTAGGTCAAAAAAGCCATTTAAGCCTTTTCACAGTGAGATCTATGCGATATGGCCGAGAAATGTAATTTTGATGTTAACTCCCAAACCGCTGCGCAGAATTCAACCAAACTTCACCCAATAGTGTATTGTATCACATTCTAGTAGTTACATTTTAAAATTTCGTTCTAGGACATTTGGTTTGAGCGCAATCCTCAAACTTAGGTCAAAAAAGCCATTTAAGCCTTTTCACAGTGAGATCTATGCGATATGGCCGAGAAATGTAATTTTGATGTTAACTCCCAAACCGCTGCGCAGAAGTCAACCAAACTTCACCCAATAGTGTATTGTATCACATTCTAGTAGTTACATTTGAAAATTTCGTTCTAGGACATTTGGTTTGAGCGCAATCATTAAACTTAGGTCAAAAAAGCCATTTAAGCCTTTTCACAGTGAGATCTATGCGATATGGCCGAGAAATGTAATTTTGATGTTAACTCCCAAACCGCTGCGCAGAAGTAAACCAAACTTCACCCATTAGTGTATTGTATCACAATCTAGTAGTTACATTTGAAAATTTTGTTCTAGGACATTTTGTTTGAACGCAATCATCAAACTTAATTAAAAAAGTCATTTAAGCCTTTTCACAGTTAGATCTATGCGATATGGCCGAGAAATGTAATTTTGATGTTAACTCCCAAACCGCTGCGCAGAAGTCAACCAAACTTCACCCATTAGTGTATTGTATCACAATCTAGTAGTTACATGTGGAAATTTGGTTATAGGACATTTGATTTGAGCGCAATCCTCAAACTTAGGTCAAAAAAGCCATTTAAGCCTTTTCACAGTGAGATCTATGCGATATGGCCGAGAAATGTAATTTTGATGTTAACTCCCAAACCGCTGCGCAGAAGTCAACCAAACTTCACCCAATAGTGTATTGTATCACAATCTAGTAGTTACATTTGAAAATTTTGTTCTAGGACATTTTGTTTGAGCGCAATCATCAAACTTAATTAAAAAAGTCATTTAAGCCTTTTCACAGTGAGATCTATGCGATATGGCCGAGAAATGTAATTTTGATGTTAACTCCCAAACCGCTGCGCAGAACTCAACCAAACTTCACCCATTAGTGTATTGTATCACAATCTAGTAGTTACATGTGGAAATTTGGTTCTAGGACATTTGATTTGAGCGCAATCCTCAAACTTAGGTCAAAAAAGCCATTTAAGCCTTTTCACAGTGAGATCTACGCGATATGGCCGAGAAATGTAATTTTGATGTTAACTCCCAAACCGCTGCGCAGAAGTCAACCAAACTTCACCCAATAGTGTATTGTATCACATTCTAGTAGTTACATTTGAAAATTTCGTTCTAGGACATTTGGTTTGAGCGCAATCATTAAACTTAGGTCAAAAAAGCCATTTAAGCCTTTTCACAGTGAGATCTATGCGATATGGCCGAGAAATGTAATTTTGATGTTAACTCCCAAACCGCTGCGCAGAAGTAAACCAAACTTCACCCATTAGTGTATTGTATCACAATCTAGTAGTTACATGTGGAAATTTGGTTCTAGGACATTTGATTTGAGCGCAATCCTCAAACTTAGGTCAAAAAAGCCATTTAAGCCTTTTCACAGTGAGATCTATGCGATATGGCCGAGAAATGTAATTTTGATGTTAACTCCCAAACCGCTGCGCAGAAGTCAACCAAACTTCACCCAATAGTGTATTGTATCACAATCTAGTAGTTACATTTGAAAATTTTGTTCTAGGACATTTTGTTCGAACGCAATCATCAAACTTAATTAAAAAAGTCATTTAAGCCTTTTCACAGTGAGATCTATGCGATATGGCCGAGAAATGTAATTTTGATGTTAACTCCCAAACTGCTGCGCAGAAGTCAACCAAACTTCACCCAATAGTGTATTGTATCACAATCTAGTAGTTACATTTGAAAATTTTGTTCTAGGACATTTTGTTTGAACGCAATCATCAAACTTAATTAAAAAAGTCATTTAAGCCTTTTCACAGTGAGATCTATGCGATATGGCCGAGAAATGTAATTTTGATGTTAACTCCCAAACCGCTGCGCAGAAGTCAACCAAACTTCACCCAATAGTGTATTGTATCACATTCTAGGAGTTACATTTGAAAATTTCGTTCTAGGACATTTGGTTTGAGCGCAATTATTAAACTTAGGTCAAAAAAGCCATTTAAGCCTTTTCACAGTGAGATCTATGCGATATGGCCGAGAAATGTAATTTTGATGTTAACTCCCAAACCGCTGCGCAGAAGTCAACCAAACTTCACCCAATAGTGTATTGTATCACAATCTAGTAGTTACATTTGAAAATTTTGTTCTAGGACATTTTGTTTGAACGCAATCATCAAACTTAATTAAAAAAGTCATTTAAGCCTTTTCACAGTGAGATCTATGCGATATGGCCGAGAAATGTAATTTTGATGTTAACTCCCAAACCGCTGCGCAGAAGTCAACCAAACTTCACCCATTAGTGTATTGTATCACAATCTAGTAGTTACATGTGGAAATTTGGTTATAGGACATTTGATTTGAGCGCAATCCTCAAACTTAGGTCAAAAAAGCCATTTAAGCCTTTTCACAGTGAGATCTATGCGATATGGCCGAGAAATGTAATTTTGATGTTAACTCCCAAACCGCTGCGCAGAAGTCAACCAAACTTCACCCAATAGTGTATTTTATCACAATCTAGTAGTTACATTTGGAAATTTAGTTCTAGGACATTTGATTTGAGCGCAATCTTCAAACTTAATTAAAAAAAGTCATTTAAGCCTTTTCACAGTGAGATCTATGCGATATGGCCGAGAAATGTAATTTTGATGTTAACTCCCAAACCGCTGCGCAGAAGTAAACCAAACTTCACCCATTAGTGTATTGTATTACAATCTAGTAGTTACATGTGGAAATTTGGTTCTAGGACATTTGATTTGAGCGCAATCCTCAAACTTAGGTCAAAAAAGCCATTTAAGCCTTTTCACAGTGAGATCTATGCGATATGGCCGAGAAATGTAATTTTGATGTTAACTCCCAAACCGCTGCGCAGAAGTCAACCAAACTTCACCCATTAGTGTATTGTATCACAATCTAGTAGTTACATGTGGAAATTTGGTTCTAGGACATTTGATTTGAGCGCAATCCTCAATCTTAGGTCAAAAAAGCCATTTAAGCCTTTTCACAGTGAGATCTATGCGATATGGCCGAGAAATGTAATTTTGATGTTAACTCCCAAACCGCTGCGCAGAAGTCAACCAAACTTCACCCAATAGTGTATTGTATCACATTCTAGTAGTTACATTTTAAAATTTCGTTCTAGGACATTTGGTTTGAGCGCAATCCTCAAACTTAGGTCAAAAAAGCCATTTAAGCCTTTTCACAGTGAGATCTATGCGATATGGCCGAGAAATGTAATTTTGATGTTAACTCCCAAACCGCTGCGCAGAAGTCAACCAAACTTCACCCAATAGTGTATTGTATCACATTCTAGTAGTTACATTTGAAAATTTCGTTCTAGGACATTTGGTTTGAGCGCAATCATTAAACTTAGGTCAAAAAAGCCATTTAAGCCTTTTCACAGTGAGATCTATGCGATATGGCCGAGAAATGTAATTTTGATGTTAACTCCCAAACCGCTGCGCAGAAGTAAACCAAACTTCACCCATTAGTGTATTGTATCACAATCTAGTAGTTACATTTGAAAATTTTGTTCTAGGACATTTTGTTTGAACGCAATCATCAAACTTAATTAAAAAAGTCATTTAAGCCTTTTCACAGTTAGATCTATGCGATATGGCCGAGAAATGTAATTTTGATGTTAACTCCCAAACCGCTGCGCAGAAGTCAACCAAACTTCACCCATTAGTGTATTGTATCACAATCTAGTAGTTACATGTGGAAATTTGGTTATAGGACATTTGATTTGAGCGCAATCCTCAAACTTAGGTCAAAAAAGCCATTTAAGCCTTTTCACAGTGAGATCTATGCGATATGGCCGAGAAATGTAATTTTGATGTTAACTCCCAAACCGCTGCGCAGAAGTCAACCAAACTTCACCCATTAGTGTATTGTATCACAATCTAGTAGTTACATGTGGAAATTTGGTTCTAGGACATTTGATTTGAGCGCAATCCTCAAACTTAGGTCAAAAAAGCCATTTAAGCCTTTTCACAGTGAGATCTATGCGATATGGCCGAGAAATGTAATTTTGATGTTAACTCCCAAACCGCTGCGCAGAAGTAAACCAAACTTCCCCCATTAGTGTATTGTATCACAATCTAGTAGTTACATGTGGAAATTTGGTTCTAGGACATTTGATTTGAGCGCAATCCTCAAACTTAGGTCAAAAAAGCCATTTAAGCCTTTTCACAGTGAGATCTATGCGATATGGCCGAGAAATGTAATTTTGATGTTAACTCCCAAACCGCTGCGCAGAAGTCAACCAAACTTCACCCAATAGTGTATTGTATCACAATCTAGTAGTTACATTTGAAAATTTTGTTCTAGGACATTTTGTTTGAACGCAATCATCAAACTTAATTAAAAAAGTCATTTAAGCCTTTTCACAGTGAGATCTATGCGATATGGCCGAGAAATGTAATTTTGATGTTAACTCCCAAACCGCTGCGCAGAAGTCAACCAAACTTCACCCATTAGTGTATTGTATCACAATCTAGTAGTTACATGTGGAAATTTGGTTATAGGACATTTGATTTGAGCGCAATCCTCAAACTTAGGTCAAAAAAGCCATTTAAGCCTTTTCACAGTGAGATCTATGCGATATGGCCGAGAAATGTAATTTTGATGTTAACTCCCAAACCGCTGCGCAGAAGTCAACCAAACTTCACCCAATAGTGTATTTTATCACAATCTAGTAGTTACATTGGGAAATTTAGTTCTAGGACATTTGATTTGAGCGCAATCTTCAAACTTAATTAAAAAAAGTCATTTAAGCCTTTTCACAGTGAGATCTATGCGAAATGGCCGAGAAATGTAATTTTGATGTTCACTCCCAAACCGCTGCGCAGAAGTCAACCAAACTTCAACCATTAGTGTATTGTATCACAATCTAGTAGTTACATGTGGAAATTTGGTTCTAGGACATTTGATTTGAGCGCAATCCTCAAACTTAGGTCAAAAAAGCCATTTAAGCCTTTTCACAGTGAGATCTATGCGATATGGCCGAGAAATGTAATTTTGATGTTAACTCCCAAACCGCTGCGCAGAAGTCAACCAAACTTCACCCAATAGTGTATTTTATCACAATCTAGTAGTTACATTGGGAAATTTAGTTCTAGGACATTTGATTTGAGCGCAATCTTCAAACTTAATTAAAAAAAGTCATTTAAGCCTTTTCACAGTGAGATCTATGCGAAATGGCCGAGAAATGTAATTTTGATGTTCACTCCCAAACCGCTGCGCAGAAGTCAACCAAACTTCAACCATTAGTGTATTGTATCACAATCTAGTAGTTACATGTGGAAATTTGGTTCTAGGACATTTGATTTGAGCGCAATCCTCAAACTTAGGTCAAAAAAGCCATTTAAGCCTTTTCACAGTGAGATCTATGCGATATGGCCGAGAAATGTAATTTTGATGTTAACTCCCAAACCGCTGCGCAGAAGTCAACCAAACTTCACCCAATAGTGTATTGTATCACAATCTAGTAGTTACATTTGAAAATTTTGTTCTAGGACATTTTGTTTGAGCGCAATCATCAAACTTAATTAAAAAAGTCATTTAAGCCTTTTCACAGTGAGATCTATGCGATATGGCCGAGAAATGTAATTTTGATGTTAACTCCCAAACCGCTGCGCAGAAGTCAACCAAACTTCACCCAATAGTGTATTGTATCACTTTCTAGTAGTTACATTTGAAAATTTCGTTCTAGGACATTTGGTTTGAGCGCAATCCTCAAACTTAGGTCAAAAAAGCCATTTAAGCCTTTTCACAGTGAGATCTATGCGATATGGCCGAGAAATGTAATTTTGATGTTAACTCCCAAACCGCTGCGCAGAAGTCAACCAAACTTCACCCAATAGTGTATTGTATCACATTCTAGTAGTTACATTTGAAAATTTCGTTCTAGGACATTTGGTTTGAGCGCAATCCTCAAACTTAGGTCAAAAAAGCCATTTAAGCCTTTTCACAGTGAGATCTATGCGATATGGCCGAGAAATGTAATTTTGATGTTAACTCCCAAACCGCTGCGCAGAAGTAAACCAAACTTCACCCATTAGTGTATTGTATTACAATCTAGTAGTTACATGTGGAAATTTGGTTCTAGGACATTTGATTTGAGCGCAATCCTCAAACTTAGGTCAAAAAAGCCATTTAAGCCTTTTCACAGTGAGATCTATGCGATATGGCCGAGAAATGTAATTTTGATGTTAACTCCCAAACCGCTGCGCAGAAGTCAACCAAACTTCACCCAATAGTGTATTGTATCACAATCTAGTAGTTACATTTAAAAATTTTGTTCTAGGAAATTTTGTATGAGCGCAATCATCAAACTTAATTAAAAAAGTCATTTAAGCCTTTTCACAGTGAGATCTATGCGATATGGCCGAGAAATGTAATTTTGATGTTAACTTCCAAACCGCTGCGCAGAAGTCAACCAAACTTCACCCATTAGTGTATTGTATCACAATCTAGTAGTTACATGTGGAAATTTGGTTCTAGGACATTTGATTTGAGCGCAATCCTCAAACTTAGGTCAAAAAAGCCATTTAAGCCTTTTCACAGTGAGATCTATGCGATATGGCCGAGAAATGTAATTTTGATGTTAACTCCCAAACCGCTGCGCAGAAGTCAACCAAACTTCACCCAATAGTGTATTGTATCACATTCTAGTAGTTACATTTTAAAATTTCGTTCTAGGTCATTTGGTTTGAGCGCAATCCTCAAACTTAGGTCAAAAAAGCCATTTAAGCCTTTTCACAGTGAGATCTATGCGATATGGCCGAGAAATGTAATTTTGATGTTAACTCCCAAACCGCTGCGCAGAAGTCAACCAAACTTCACCCAATAGTGTATTGTATCACATTCTAGTAGTTACATTTGAAAATTTCGTTCTAGGACATTTGGTTTGAGCGCAATCATTAAACTTAGGTCAAAAAAGCCATTTAAGCCTTTTCACAGTGAGATCTATGCGATATGGCCGAGAAATGTAATTTTGATGTTAACTCCCAAACCGCTGCGCAGAAGTAAACCAAACTTCACCCATTAGTGTATTGTATCACAATCTAGTAGTTACATTTGAAAATTTTGTTCTAGGACATTTTGTTTGAACGCAATCATCAAACTTAATTAAAAAAGTCATTTAAGCCTTTTCACAGTTAGATCTATGCGATATGGCCGAGAAATGTAATTTTGATGTTAACTCCCAAACCGCTGCGCAGAAGTCAACCAAACTTCACCCATTAGTGTATTGTATCACAATCTAGTAGTTACATGTGGAAATTTGGTTATAGGACATTTGATTTGAGCGCAATCCTCAAACTTAGGTCAAAAAAGCCATTTAAGCCTTTTCACAGTGAGATCTATGCGATATGGCCGAGAAATGTAATTTTGATGTTAACTCCCAAACCGCTGCGCAGAAGTCAACCAAACTTCACCCAATAGTGTATTGTATCACAATCTAGTAGTTACATTTGAAAATTTTGTTCTAGGACATTTTGTTTGAGCGCAATCATCAAACTTAATTAAAAAAGTCATTTAAGCCTTTTCACAGTGAGATCTATGCGATATGGCCGAGAAATGTAATTTTGATGTTAACTCCCAAACCGCTGTGCAGAAGTCAACCAAACTTCACCCATTAGTGTATTGTATCACAATCTAGTAGTTACATGTGGAAATTTGGTTCTAGGACATTTGATTTGAGCGCAATCCTCAAACTTAGGTCAAAAAAGCCATTTAAGCCTTTTCACAGTGAGATCTATGCGATATGGCCGAGGAATGTAATTTTGATGTTAACTCCCAAACCGCTGCGCAGAAGTCAACCAAACTTCACCCAATAGTGTATTGTATCACATTCTAGTAGTTACATTTGAAAATTTCGTTCTAGGACATTTGGTTTGAGCGCAATCATTAAACTTAGGTCAAAAAAGCCATTTAAGCCTTTTCACAGTTAGATCTATGCGATATGGCCGAGAAATGTAATTTTGATGTTAACTCCCAAACCGCTGCGCAGAAGTCAACCAAACTTCACCCATTAGTGTATTGTATCACAATCTAGTAATTACATGTGAAAATTTGGTTCTAGGACATTTGATTTGAGCGCAATCCTCAAACTTAGGTCAAAAAAGCCATTTAAGCCTTTTCACAGTGAGATCTATGCGATATGGCCGAGAAATGTAATTTTGATGTTAACTCCCAAACCGCTGCGCAGAAGTCAACCAAACTTCACCCATTAGTGTATTGTATCACAATCTAGTAGTTACATGTGGAAATTTGGTTCTAGGACATTTGATTTGAGCGCAATCCTCAAACTTAGGTCAAAAAAGCCATTTAAGCCTTTTCACAGTGAGATCTATGCGATATGGCCGAGAAATGTAATTTTGATGTTAACTCCCAAACCGCTGCGCAGAAGTAAACCAAACTTCCCCCATTAGTGTATTGTATCACAATCTAGTAGTTACATGTGGAAATTTGGTTCTAGGACATTTGATTTGAGCGCAATCCTCAAACTTAGGTCAAAAAAGCCATTTAAGCCTTTTCACAGTGAGATCTATGCGATATGGCCGAGAAATGTAATTTTGATGTTAACTCCCAAACCGCTGCGCAGAAGTCAACCAAACTTCACCCAATAGTGTATTGTATCACAATCTAGTAGTTACATTTGAAAATTTTGTTCTAGGACATTTTGTTTGAACGCAATCATCAAACTTAATTAAAAAAGTCATTTAAGCCTTTTCACAGTGAGATCTATGCGATATGGCCGAGAAATGTAATTTTGATGTTAACTCCCAAACCGCTGCGCAGAAGTCAACCAAACTTCACCCATTAGTGTATTGTATCACAATCTAGTAGTTACATGTGGAAATTTGGTTATAGGACATTTGATTTGAGCGCAATCCTCAAACTTAGGTCAAAAAAGCCATTTAAGCCTTTTCACAGTGAGATCTATGCGATATGGCCGAGAAATGTAATTTTGATGTTAACTCCCAAACCGCTGCGCAGAAGTCAACCAAACTTCACCCAATAGTGTATTGTATCACAATCTAGTAGTTACATTTGAAAATTTTGTTCTAGGACATTTTGTTTGAGCGCAATCATCAAACTTAATTAAAAAAGTCATTTAAGCCTTTTCACAGTGAGATCTATGCGATATGGCCGAGAAATGTAATTTTGATGTTAACTCCCAAACCGCTGTGCAGAAGTCAACCAAACTTCACCCATTAGTGTATTGTATCACAATCTAGTAGTTACATGTGGAAATTTGGTTCTAGGACATTTGATTTGAGCGCAATCCTCAAACTTAGGTCAAAAAAGCCATTTAAGCCTTTTCACAGTGAGATCTATGCGATATGGCCGAGAAATGTAATTTTGATGTTAACTCCCAAACCGCTGCGCAGAAGTCAACCAAACTTCACCCAATAGTGTATTGTATCACATTCTAGTAGTTACATTTGAAAATTTCGTTCTAGGACATTTGGTTTGAGCGCAATCATTAAACTTAGGTCAAAAAAGCCATTTAAGCCTTTTCACAGTTAGATCTATGCGATATGGCCGAGAAATGTAATTTTGATGTTAACTCCCAAACCGCTGCGCAGAAGTCAACCAAACTTCACCCATTAGTGTATTGTATCACAATCTAGTAATTACATGTGAAAATTTGGTTCTAGGACATTTGATTTGAGCGCAATCCTCAAACTTAGGTCAAAAAAGCCATTTAAGCCTTTTCACAGTGAGATCTATAAGATATGGCCGAGAAATGTAATTTTGATGTTAACTCCCAAACCGCTGCGCAGAAGTCAACCAAACTTCACCCATTAGTGTATTGTATCACAATCTAGTAGTTACATGTGGAAATTTGGTTCTAGGACATTTGATTTGAGCGCAATCCTCAAACTTAGGTCAAAAAAGCCATTTAAGCCTTTTCACAGTGAGATCTATGCGATATGGCCGAGAAATGTAATTTTGATGTTAACTCCCAAACCGCTGCGCAGAAGTCAACCAAACTTCACCCATTAGTGTATTGTATCACAATCTAGTAGTTACATGTGGAAATTTGGTTCTAGGACATTTGATTTGAGCGCAATCCTCAAACTTAGGTCAAAAAAGCCATTTAAGCCTTTTCACAGTGAGATCTATGCGATATGGCCGAGAAATGTAATTTTGATGTTAACTCCCAAACCGCTGCGCAGAAGTAAACCAAACTTCCCCCATTAGTGTATTGTATCACAATCTAGTAGTTACATGTGGAAATTTGGTTCTAGGACATTTGATTTGAGCGCAATCCTCAAACTTAGGTCAAAAAAGCCATTTAAGCCTTTTCACAGTGAGATCTATGCGATATGGCCGAGAAATGTAATTTTGATGTTAACTCCCAAACCGCTGCGCAGAAGTCAACCAAACTTCACCCAATAGTGTATTGTATCACAATCTAGTAGTTACATTTGAAAATTTTGTTCTAGGACATTTTGTTTGAACGCAATCATCAAACTTAATTAAAAAAGTCATTTAAGCCTTTTCACAGTGAGATCTATGCGATATGGCCGAGAAATGTAATTTTGATGTTAACTCCCAAACCGCTGCGCAGAAGTCAACCAAACTTCACCCATTAGTGTATTGTATCACAATCTAGTAGTTACATGTGGAAATTTGGTTATAGGACATTTGATTTGAGCGCAATCCTCAAACTTAGGTCAAAAAAGCCATTTAAGCCTTTTCAAAGTGAGATCTATGCGATATGGCCGAGAAATGTAATTTTGATGTTAACTCCCAAACCGCTGCGCAGAAGTCAACCAAACTTCACCCAATAGTGTATTTTATCACAATCTAGTAGTTACATTGGGAAATTTAGTTCTAGGACATTTGATTTGAGCGCAATCTTCAAACTTAATTAAAAAAAGTCATTTAAGCCTTTTCACAGTGAGATCTATGCGAAATGGCCGAGAAATGTAATTTTGATGTTCACTCCCAAACCGCTGCGCAGAAGTCAACCAAACTTCAACCATTAGTGTATTGTATCACAATCTAGTAGTTACATGTGGAAATTTGGTTCTAGGACATTTGATTTGAGCGCAATCCTCAAACTTAGGTCAAAAAAGCCATTTAAGCCTTTTCACAGTGAGATCTATGCGATATGGCCGAGAAATGTAATTTTGATGTTAACTCCCAAACCGCTGCGCAGAAGTCAACCAAACTTCACCCAATAGTGTATTTTATCACAATCTAGTAGTTACATTGGGAAATTTAGTTCTAGGACATTTGATTTGAGCGCAATCTTCAAACTTAATTAAAAAAAGTCATTTAAGCCTTTTCACAGTGAGATCTATGCGAAATGGCCGAGAAATGTAATTTTGATGTTCACTCCCAAACCGCTGCGCAGAAGTCAACCAAACTTCAACCATTAGTGTATTGTATCACAATCTAGTAGTTACATGTGGAAATTTGGTTCTAGGACATTTGATTTGAGCGCAATCCTCAAACTTAGGTCAAAAAAGCCATTTAAGCCTTTTCACAGTGAGATCTATGCGATATGGCCGAGAAATGTAATTTTGATGTTAACTCCCAAACCGCTGCGCAGAAGTCAACCAAACTTCACCCAATAGTGTATTGTATCACAATCTAGTAGTTACATTTGAAAATTTTGTTCTAGGACATTTTGTTTGAGCGCAATCATCAAACTTAATTAAAAAAGTCATTTAAGCCTTTTCACAGTGAGATCTATGCGATATGGCCGAGAAATGTAATTTTGATGTTAACTCCCAAACCGCTGCGCAGAAGTCAACCAAACTTCACCCAATAGTGTATTGTATCACTTTCTAGTAGTTACATTTGAAAATTTCGTTCTAGGACATTTGGTTTGAGCGCAATCCTCAAACTTAGGTCAAAAAAGCCATTTAAGCCTTTTCACAGTGAGATCTATGCGATATGGCCGAGAAATGTAATTTTGATGTTAACTCCCAAACCGCTGCGCAGAAGTCAACCAAACTTCACCCAATAGTGTATTGTATCACATTCTAGTAGTTACATTTGAAAATTTCGTTCTAGGACATTTGGTTTGAGCGCAATCCTCAAACTTAGGTCAAAAAAGCCATTTAAGCCTTTTCACAGTGAGATCTATGCGATATGGCCGAGAAATGTAATTTTGATGTTAACTCCCAAACCGCTGCGCAGAAGTAAACCAAACTTCACCCATTAGTGTATTGTATTACAATCTAGTAGTTACATGTGGAAATTTGGTTCTAGGACATTTGATTTGAGCGCAATCCTCAAACTTAGGTCAAAAAAGCCATTTAAGCCTTTTCACAGTGAGATCTATGCGATATGGCCGAGAAATGTAATTTTGATGTTAACTCCCAAACCGCTGCGCAGAAGTCAACCAAACTTCACCCAATAGTGTATTGTATCACAATCTAGTAGTTACATTTAAAAATTTTGTTCTAGGAAATTTTGTATGAGCGCAATCATCAAACTTAATTAAAAAAGTCATTTAAGCCTTTTCACAGTGAGATCTATGCGATATGGCCGAGAAATGTAATTTTGATGTTAACTTCCAAACCGCTGCGCAGAAGTCAACCAAACTTCACCCATTAGTGTATTGTATCACAATCTAGTAGTTACATGTGGAAATTTGGTTCTAGGACATTTGATTTGAGCGCAATCCTCAAACTTAGGTCAAAAAAGCCATTTAAGCCTTTTCACAGTGAGATCTATGCGATATGGCCGAGAAATGTAATTTTGATGTTAACTCCCAAACCGCTGCGCAGAAGTCAACCAAACTTCACCCAATAGTGTATTGTATCACATTCTAGTAGTTACATTTTAAAATTTCGTTCTAGGTCATTTGGTTTGAGCGCAATCCTCAAACTTAGGTCAAAAAAGCCATTTAAGCCTTTTCACAGTGAGATCTATGCGATATGGCCGAGAAATGTAATTTTGATGTTAACTCCCAAACCGCTGCGCAGAAGTCAACCAAACTTCACCCAATAGTGTATTGTATCACATTCTAGTAGTTACATTTGAAAATTTCGTTCTAGGACATTTGGTTTGAGCGCAATCATTAAACTTAGGTCAAAAAAGCCATTTAAGCCTTTTCACAGTGAGATCTATGCGATATGGCCGAGAAATGTAATTTTGATGTTAACTCCCAAACCGCTGCGCAGAAGTAAACCAAACTTCACCCATTAGTGTATTGTATCACAATCTAGTAGTTACATTTGAAAATTTTGTTCTAGGACATTTTGTTTGAACGCAATCATCAAACTTAATTAAAAAAGTCATTTAAGCCTTTTCACAGTTAGATCTATGCGATATGGCCGAGAAATGTAATTTTGATGTTAACTCCCAAACCGCTGCGCAGAAGTCAACCAAACTTCACCCATTAGTGTATTGTATCACAATCTAGTAGTTACATGTGGAAATTTGGTTATAGGACATTTGATTTGAGCGCAATCCTCAAACTTAGGTCAAAAAAGCCATTTAAGCCTTTTCACAGTGAGATCTATGCGATATGGCCGAGAAATGTAATTTTGATGTTAACTCCCAAACCGCTGCGCAGAAGTCAACCAAACTTCACCCAATAGTGTATTGTATCACAATCTAGTAGTTACATTTGAAAATTTTGTTCTAGGACATTTTGTTTGAGCGCAATCATCAAACTTAATTAAAAAAGTCATTTAAGCCTTTTCACAGTGAGATCTATGCGATATGGCCGAGAAATGTAATTTTGATGTTAACTCCCAAACCGCTGTGCAGAAGTCAACCAAACTTCACCCATTAGTGTATTGTATCACAATCTAGTAGTTACATGTGGAAATTTGGTTCTAGGACATTTGATTTGAGCGCAATCCTCAAACTTAGGTCAAAAAAGCCATTTAAGCCTTTTCACAGTGAGATCTATGCGATATGGCCGAGGAATGTAATTTTGATGTTAACTCCCAAACCGCTGCGCAGAAGTCAACCAAACTTCACCCAATAGTGTATTGTATCACATTCTAGTAGTTACATTTGAAAATTTCGTTCTAGGACATTTGGTTTGAGCGCAATCATTAAACTTAGGTCAAAAAAGCCATTTAAGCCTTTTCACAGTTAGATCTATGCGATATGGCCGAGAAATGTAATTTTGATGTTAACTCCCAAACCGCTGCGCAGAAGTCAACCAAACTTCACCCATTAGTGTATTGTATCACAATCTAGTAATTACATGTGAAAATTTGGTTCTAGGACATTTGATTTGAGCGCAATCCTCAAACTTAGGTCAAAAAAGCCATTTAAGCCTTTTCACAGTGAGATCTATGCGATATGGCCGAGAAATGTAATTTTGATGTTAACTCCCAAACCGCTGCGCAGAAGTCAACCAAACTTCACCCATTAGTGTATTGTATCACAATCTAGTAGTTACATGTGGAAATTTGGTTCTAGGACATTTGATTTGAGCGCAATCCTCAAACTTAGGTCAAAAAAGCCATTTAAGCCTTTTCACAGTGAGATCTATGCGATATGGCCGAGAAATGTAATTTTGATGTTAACTCCCAAACCGCTGCGCAGAAGTAAACCAAACTTCCCCCATTAGTGTATTGTATCACAATCTAGTAGTTACATGTGGAAATTTGGTTCTAGGACATTTGATTTGAGCGCAATCCTCAAACTTAGGTCAAAAAAGCCATTTAAGCCTTTTCACAGTGAGATCTATGCGATATGGCCGAGAAATGTAATTTTGATGTTAACTCCCAAACCGCTGCGCAGAAGTCAACCAAACTTCACCCAATAGTGTATTGTATCACAATCTAGTAGTTACATTTGAAAATTTTGTTCTAGGACATTTTGTTTGAACGCAATCATCAAACTTAATTAAAAAAGTCATTTAAGCCTTTTCACAGTGAGATCTATGCGATATGGCCGAGAAATGTAATTTTGATGTTAACTCCCAAACCGCTGCGCAGAAGTCAACCAAACTTCACCCATTAGTGTATTGTATCACAATCTAGTAGTTACATGTGGAAATTTGGTTATAGGACATTTGATTTGAGCGCAATCCTCAAACTTAGGTCAAAAAAGCCATTTAAGCCTTTTCACAGTGAGATCTATGCGATATGGCCGAGAAATGTAATTTTGATGTTAACTCCCAAACCGCTGCGCAGAAGTCAACCAAACTTCACCCAATAGTGTATTGTATCACAATCTAGTAGTTACATTTGAAAATTTTGTTCTAGGACATTTTGTTTGAGCGCAATCATCAAACTTAATTAAAAAAGTCATTTAAGCCTTTTCACAGTGAGATCTATGCGATATGGCCGAGAAATGTAATTTTGATGTTAACTCCCAAACCGCTGTGCAGAAGTCAACCAAACTTCACCCATTAGTGTATTGTATCACAATCTAGTAGTTACATGTGGAAATTTGGTTCTAGGACATTTGATTTGAGCGCAATCCTCAAACTTAGGTCAAAAAAGCCATTTAAGCCTTTTCACAGTGAGATCTATGCGATATGGCCGAGAAATGTAATTTTGATGTTAACTCCCAAACCGCTGCGCAGAAGTCAACCAAACTTCACCCAATAGTGTATTGTATCACATTCTAGTAGTTACATTTGAAAATTTCGTTCTAGGACATTTGGTTTGAGCGCAATCATTAAACTTAGGTCAAAAAAGCCATTTAAGCCTTTTCACAGTTAGATCTATGCGATATGGCCGAGAAATGTAATTTTGATGTTAACTCCCAAACCGCTGCGCAGAAGTCAACCAAACTTCACCCATTAGTGTATTGTATCACAATCTAGTAATTACATGTGAAAATTTGGTTCTAGGACATTTGATTTGAGCGCAATCCTCAAACTTAGGTCAAAAAAGCCATTTAAGCCTTTTCACAGTGAGATCTATGCGATATGGCCGAGAAATGTAATTTTGATGTTAACTCCCAAACCGCTGCGCAGAAGTCAACCAAACTTCACCCATTAGTGTATTGTATCACAATCTAGTAGTTACATGTGGAAATTTGGTTCTAGGACATTTGATTTGAGCGCAATCCTCAAACTTAGGTCAAAAAAGCCATTTAAGCCTTTTCACAGTGAGATCTATGCGATATGGCCGAGAAATGTAATTTTGATGTTAACTCCCAAACCGCTGCGCAGAAGTAAACCAAACTTCCCCCATTAGTGTATTGTATCACAATCTAGTAGTTACATGTGGAAATTTGGTTCTAGGACATTTGATTTGAGCGCAATCCTCAAACTTAGGTCAAAAAAGCCATTTAAGCCTTTTCACAGTGAGATCTATGCGATATGGCCGAGAAATGTAATTTTGATGTTAACTCCCAAACCGCTGCGCAGAAGTCAACCAAACTTCACCCAATAGTGTATTGTATCACAATCTAGTAGTTACATTTGAAAATTTTGTTCTAGGACATTTTGTTTGAACGCAATCATCAAACTTAATTAAAAAAGTCATTTAAGCCTTTTCACAGTGAGATCTATGCGATATGGCCGAGAAATGTAATTTTGATGTTAACTCCCAAACCGCTGCGCAGAAGTCAACCAAACTTCACCCATTAGTGTATTGTATCACAATCTAGTAGTTACATGTGGAAATTTGGTTATAGGACATTTGATTTGAGCGCAATCCTCAAACTTAGGTCAAAAAAGCCATTTAAGCCTTTTCACAGTGAGATCTATGCGATATGGCCGAGAAATGTAATTTTGATGTTAACTCCCAAACCGCTGCGCAGAAGTCAACCAAACTTCACCCAATAGTGTATTTTATCACAATCTAGTAGTTACATTGGGAAATTTAGTTCTAGGACATTTGATTTGAGCGCAATCTTCAAACTTAATTAAAAAAAGTCATTTAAGCCTTTTCACAGTGAGATCTATGCGAAATGGCCGAGAAATGTAATTTTGATGTTCACTCCCAAACCGCTGCGCAGAAGTCAACCAAACTTCAACCATTAGTGTATTGTATCACAATCTAGTAGTTACATGTGGAAATTTGGTTCTAGGACATTTGATTTGAGCGCAATCCTCAAACTTAGGTCAAAAAAGCCATTTAAGCCTTTTCACAGTGAGATCTATGCGATATGGCCGAGAAATGTAATTTTGATGTTAACTCCCAAACCGCTGCGCAGAAGTCAACCAAACTTCACCCAATAGTGTATTGTATCACAATCTAGTAGTTACATTTGAAAATTTTGTTCTAGGACATTTTGTTTGAGCGCAATCATCAAACTTAATTAAAAAAGTCATTTAAGCCTTTTCACAGTGAGATCTATGCGATATGGCCGAGAAATGTAATTTTGATGTTAACTCCCAAACCGCTGCGCAGAAGTCAACCAAACTTCACCCAATAGTGTATTGTATCACATTCTAGTAGTTACATTTGAAAATTTCGTTCTAGGACATTTGGTTTGAGCGCAATCCTCAAACTTAGGTCAAAAAAGCCATTTAAGCCTTTTCACAGTGAGATCTATGCGATATGGCCGAGAAATGTAATTTTGATGTTAACTCCCAAACCGCTGCGCAGAAGTCAACCAAACTTCACCCAATAGTGTATTGTATCACATTCTAGTAGTTACATTTGAAAATTTCGTTCTAGGACATTTGGTTTGAGCGCAATCATTAAACTTAGGTCAAAAAAGCCATTTAAGCCTTTTCACAGTGAGATCTATGCGATATGGCCGAGAAATGTAATTTTGATGTTAACTCCCAAACCGCTGCGCAGAACTCAACCAAACTTCACCCAATAGTGTATTGTATCACAATCTAGTAGTTACATTTGAAAATTTTGTTCTAGGAAATTTTGTTTGAGCGCAATCATCAAACTTAATTAAAAAAGTCATTTAAGCCTTTTCACAGTGAGATCTATGCGATATGGCCGAGAAATGTAATTTTGATGTTAACTCCCAAACCGCTGCGCAGAAGTCAACCAAACTTCACCCAATAGTGTATTGTATCACAATCTAGTAGTTACATTTGAAAATTTTGTTCTAGGACATTTTGTTTGAGCGCAATCATCAAACTTAATTAAAAAAGTCATTTAAGCCTTTTCACAGTGAGATCTATGCGATATGGCCGAGAAATGTAATTTTGATGTTAACTCCCAAACCGCTGCGCAGAAGTCAACCAAACTTCACCCAATAGTGTATTGTATCACATTCTAGTAGTTACATTTGAAAATTTCGTTCTAGGACATTTGGTTTGAGCGCAATCCTCAAACTTAGGTCAAAAAAGCCATTTAAGCCTTTTCACAGTGAGATCTATGCGATATGGCCGAGAAATGTAATTTTGATGTTAACTCCCAAACCGCTGCGCAGAAGTCAACCAAACTTCACCCAATAGTGTATTGTATCACATTCTAGTAGTTACATTTGAAAATTTCGTTCTAGGACATTTGGTTTGAGCGCAATCATTAAACTTAATTAAAAAAGTCATTTAAGCCTTTTCACAGTGAGATCTATGCGATATGGCCGAGAAATGTAATTTTGATGTTAACTCCCAAACCGCTGCGCAGAAGTAAACCAAACTTCACCCATTAGTGTATTGTATCACAATCTAGTAGTTACATGTGGAAATTTGGTTCTAGGACATTTGATTTGAGCGCAATCCTCAAACTTAGGTCAAAAAAGCCATTTAAGCCTTTTCACAGTGAGATCTATGCGATATGGCCGAGAAATGTAATTTTGATGTTAACTCCCAAACCGCTGCGCAGAAGTCAACCAAACTTCACCCAATAGTGTATTGTATCACAATCTAGTAGTTACATTTGAAAATTTTGTTCTAGGACATTTTGTTTGAACGCAATCATCAAACTTAATTAAAAAAGTCATTTAAGCCTTTTCACAGTGAGATCTATGCGATATGGCCGAGAAATGTAATTTTGATGTTAACTCCCAAACCGCTGCGCAGAAGTCAACCAAACTTCACCCAATAGTGTATTGTATCACAATCTAGTAGTTACATGTAGAAATTTGGTTCTAGGACATTTGATTTGAGCGCAATCCTCAAACTTAGGTCAAAAAAGCCATTTAAGCCTTTTCACAGTGAGATCTATGCGATATGGCCGAGAAATGTAATTTTGATGTTAACTCCCAAACCGCTGCGCAGAAGTCAACCAAACTTCACCCAATAGTGTATTGTATCACAATCTAGTAGTTACATTTGAAAATTTTGTTCTAGGACATTTTGTTTGAACGCAATCATCAAACTTAATTAAAAAAGTCATTTAAGCCTTTTCACAGTGAGATCTATGCGATATGGCCGAGAAATGTAATTTTGATGTTAACTCCCAAACCGCTGCGCAGAAGTCAACCAAACTTCACCCATTAGTGTATTGTATCACAATCTAGTAGTTACATGTGGAAATTTGGTTATAGGACATTTGATTTGAGCGCAATCCTCAAACTTAGGTCAAAAAAGCCATTTAAGCCTTTTCACAGTGAGATCTATGCGATATGGCCGAGAAATGTAATTTTGATGTTAACTCCCAAACCGCTGCGCAGAAGTCAACCAAACTTCACCCAATAGTGTATTTTATCACAATCTAGTAGTTACATTTGGAAATTTAGTTCTAGGACATTTGATTTGAGCGCAATCTTCAAACTTAATTAAAAAAAGTCATTTAAGCCTTTTCACAGTGAGATCTATGCGATATGGCCGAGAAATGTAATTTTGATGTTAACTCCCAAACAGCTGCGCAGAAGTAAACCAAACTTCACCCATTAGTGTATTGTATTACAATCTAGTAGTTACATGTGGAAATTTGGTTCTAGGACATTTGATTTGAGCGCAATCCTCAAACTTAGGTCAAAAAAGCCATTTAAGCCTTTTCACAGTGAGATCTATGCGATATGGCCGAGAAATGTAATTTTGATGTTAACTCCCAAACCGCTGCGCAGAAGTCAACCAAACTTCACCCAATAGTGTATTGTATCACAATCTAGTAGTTACATTTAAAAATTTTGTTCTAGGAAATTTTGTATGAGCGCAATCATCAAACTTAATTAAAAAAGTCATTTAAGCCTTTTCACAGTGAGATCTATGCGATATGGCCGAGAAATGTAATTTTGATGTTAACTCCCAAACCGCTGCGCAGAAGTCAACCAAACTTCACCCATTAGTGTATTGTATCACAATCTAGTAGTTACATGTGGAAATTTGGTTCTAGGACATTTGATTTGAGCGCAATCCTCAAACTTAGGTCAAAAAAGCCATTTAAGCCTTTTCACAGTGAGATCTATGCGATATGGCCGAGAAATGTAATTTTGATGTTAACTCCCAAACCGCTGCGCAGAAGTCAACCAAACTTCACCCAATAGTGTATTGTATCACATTCTAGTAGTTACATTTTAAAATTTCGTTCTAGGACATTTGGTTTGAGCGCAATCCTCAAACTTAGGTCAAAAAAGCCATTTAAGCCTTTTCACAGTGAGATCTATGCGATATGGCCGAGAAATGTAATTTTGATGTTAACTCCCAAACCGCTGCGCAGAAGTCAACCAAACTTCACCCAATAGTGTATTGTATCACATTCTAGTAGTTACATTTGAAAATTTCGTTCTAGGACATTTGGTTTGAGCGCAATCATTAAACTTAGGTCAAAAAAGCCAATTAAGCCTTTTCACAGTGAGATCTATGCGATATGGCCGAGAAATGTAATTTTGATGTTAACTCCCAAACCGCTGCGCAGAAGTAAACCAAACTTCACCCATTAGTGTATTGTATCACAATCTAGTAGTTACATTTGAAAATTTTGTTCTAGGACATTTTGTTTGAACGCAATCATCAAACTTAATTAAAAAAGTCATTTAAGCCTTTTCACAGTTAGATCTATGCGATATGGCCGAGAAATGTAATTTTGATGTTAACTCCCAAACCGCTGCGCAGAAGTCAACCAAACTTCACCCATTAGTGTATTGTATCACAATCTAGTAGTTACATGTGGAAATTTGGTTATAGGACATTTGATTTGAGCGCAATCCTCAAACTTAGGTCAAAAAGCCATTTAAGCCTTTTCACAGTGAGATCTATGCGATATGGCCGAGAAATGTAATTTTGATGTTAACTCCCAAACCGCTGCGCAGAAGTCAACCAAACTTCACCCAATAGTGTATTGTATCACAATCTAGTAGTTACATTTGAAAATTTTGTTCTAGGACATTTTGTTTGAGCGCAATCATCAAACTTAATTAAAAAAGTCATTTAAGCCTTTTCACAGTGAGATCTATGCGATATGGCCGAGAAATGTAATTTTGATGTTAACTCCCAAACCGCTGCGCAGAAGTCAACCAAACTTCACCCATTAGTGTATTGTATCACAATCTAGTAGTTACATGTGGAAATTTGGTTCTAGGACATTTGATTTGAGCGCAATCCTCAAACTTAGGTCAAAAAAGCCATTTAAGCCTTTTCACAGTGAGATCTATGCGATATGGCCGAGAAATGTAATTTTGATGTTAACTCCCAAACCGCTGCGCAGAAGTCAACCAAACTTCACCCAATAGTGTATTGTATCACATTCTAGTAGTTACATTTGAAAATTTCGTTCTAGGAAATTTGGTTTGAGCGCAATCATTAAACTTAGGTCAAAAAAGCCATTTAAGCCTTTTCACAGTTAGATCTATGCGATATGGCCGAGAAATGTAATTTTGATGTTAACTCCCAAACCGCTGCGCAGAAGTCAACCAAACTTCACCCATTAGTGTATTGTATCACAATCTAGTAATTACATGTGAAAATTTGGTTCTAGGACATTTGATTTGAGCGCAATCCTCAAACTTAGGTCAAAAAAGCCATTTAAGCCTTTTCACAGTGAGATCTATGCGATATGGCCGAGAAATGTAATTTTGATGTTAACTCCCAAACCGCTGCGCAGAAGTCAACCAAACTTCACCCATTAGTGTATTGTATCACAATCTAGTAGTTACATGTGGAAATTTGGTTCTAGGACATTTGATTTGAGCGCAATCCTCAAACTTAGGTCAAAAAAGCCATTTAAGCCTTTTCAAAGTGAGATCTATGCGATATGGCCGAGAAATGTAATTTTGATGTTAACTCCCAAACCGCTGCGCATAAGTAAACCAAACTTCCCCCATTAGTGTATTGTATCACAATCTAGTAGTTACATGTGGAAATTTGGTTCTAGGACATTTGATTTGAGCGCAATCCTCAAACTTAGGTCAAAAAAGCCATTTAAGCCTTTTCACAGTGAGATCTATGCGATATGGCCGAGAAATGTAATTTTGATGTTAACTCCCAAACCGCTGCGCAGAAGTCAACCAAACTTCACCCAATAGTGTATTGTATCACAATCTAGTAGTTACATTTGAAAATTTTGTTCTAGGACATTTTGTTTGAACGCAATCATCAAACTTAATTAAAAAAGTCATTTAAGCCTTTTCACAGTGAGATCTATGCGATATGGCCGAGAAATGTAATTTTGATGTTCACTCCCAAACCGCTGCGCAGAAGTCAACCAAACTTCAACCATTAGTGTATTGTATCACAATCTAGTAGTTACATGTGGAAATTTGGTTCTAGGACATTTGATTTGAGCGCAATCCTCAAACTTAGGTCAAAAAAGCCATTTAAGCCTTTTCACAGTGAGATCTATGCGATATGGCCGAGAAATGTAATTTTGATGTTAACTCCCAAACCGCTGCGCAGAAGTCAACCAAACTTCACCCAATAGTGTATTGTATCACAATCTAGTAGTTACATTTGAAAATTTTGTTCTAGGACATTTTGTTTGAGCGCAATCATCAAACTTAATTAAAAAAGTCATTTAAGCCTTTTCACAGTGAGATCTATGCGATATGGCCGAGAAATGTAATTTTGATGTTAACTCCCAAACCGCTGCGCAGAAGTCAACCAAACTTCACCCAATAGTGTATTGTATCACATTCTAGTAGTTACATTTGAAAATTTCGTTCTAGGACATTTGGTTTGAGCGCAATCCTCAAACTTAGGTCAAAAAAGCCATTTAAGCCTTTTCACAGTGAGATCTATGCGATATGGCCGAGAAATGTAATTTTGATGTTAACTCCCAAACCGCTGCGCAGAAGTCAACCAAACTTCACCCAATAGTGTATTGTATCACATTCTAGTAGTTACATTTGAAAATTTCGTTCTAGGACATTTGGTTTGAGCGCAATCATTAAACTTAGGTCAAAAAAGCCATTTAAGCCTTTTCACAGTGAGATCTATGCGATATGGCCGAGAAATGTAATTTTGATGTTAACTCCCAAACCGCTGCGCAGAACTCAACCAAACTTCACCCAATAGTGTATTGTATCACAATCTAGTAGTTACATTTGAAAATTTTGTTCTAGGAAATTTTGTTTGAGTGCAATCATCAAACTTAATTAAAAAAGTCATTTAAGCCTTTTCACAGTGAGATCTATGCGATATGGCCGAGAAATGTAATTTTGATGTTAACTCCCATACCGCTGCGCAGAAGTCAACCAAACTTCACCCAATAGTGTATTGTATCACAATCTAGTAGTTACATTTGAAAATTTTGTTCTAGGACATTTTGTTTGAGCGCAATCATCAAACTTAATTAAAAAAGTCATTTAAGCCTTTTCACAGTGAGATCTATGCGATATGGCCGAGAAATGTAATTTTGATGTTAACTCCCAAACCGCTGCGCAGAAGTCAACCAAACTTCACCCAATAGTGTATTGTATCACATTCTAGTAGTTACATTTGAAAATTTCGTTCTAGGACATTTGGTTTGAGCGCAATCCTCAAACTTAGGTCAAAAAAGCCATTTAAGCCTTTTCACAGTGAGATCTATGCGATATGGCCGAGAAATGTAATTTTGATGTTAACTCCCAAACCGCTGCGCAGAAGTCAACCAAACTTCACCCAATAGTGTATTGTATCACATTCTAGTAGTTAAATTTGAAAATTTCGTTCTAGGACATTTGGTTTGAGCGCAATCATTAAACTTAGGTCAAAAAAGCCATTTAAGCCTTTTCACAGTGAGATCTATGCGATATGGCCGAGAAATGTAATTTTGATGTTAACTCCCAAACCGCTGCGCAGAACTCAACCAAACTTCACCCAATAGTGTATTGTATCACAATCTAGTAGTTACATTTGAAAATTTTGTTCTAGGAAATTTTGTTTGAGCGCAATCATCAAACTTAATTAAAAAAGTCATTTAAGCCTTTTCACAGTGAGATCTATGCGATATGGCCGAGAAATGTAATTTTGATGTTAACTCCCAAACCGCTGCGCAGAAGTCAACCAAACTTCACCCATTAGTGAATTGTATCACAATCTAGTAGTTACATGTGAAAATTTGGTTCTAGGACATTTGATTTGAGCGCAATCCTCAAAATTAGGTCAAAAAAGCCATTTAAGCCTTTTCACAGTGAGATCTATGCGATATGGCCGAGAAATGTAATTTTGATGTTAACTCCCAAACCGCTGCGCAGAAGTCAACCAAACTTCACCCAATAGTGTATTGTATCACATTCTAGTAGTTACATTTGAAAATTTCGTTCTAGGACATTTGGTTTGAGCGCAATTATTAAACTTAGGTCAAAAAAGCCATTTAAGCCTTTTCACAGTGAGATCTATGCGATATGGCCGAGAAATGTAATTTTGATGTTAACTCCCAAACCGCTGCGCAGAAGTAAACCAAACTTCACCCATTAGTGTATTGTATCACAATCTAGTAGTTACATGTAGAAATTTGGTTCTAGGACATTTTGTTTGAACGCAATCATCAAACTTAATTAAAAAAGTCATTTAAGCCTTTTCACAGTGAGATCTATGCGATATGGCCGAGAAATGTAATTTTGATGTTAACTCCCAAACCGCTGCGCAGAAGTCAACCAAACTTCACCCATTAGTGTATTGTATCACAATCTAGTAGTTACATGTGGAAATTTGGTTCTAGGACATTTGATTTGAGCGCAATCCTCAAACTTAGGTCAAAAAAGCCATTTAAGCCTTTTCACAGTGAGATCTATGCGATATGGCCGAGAAATGTAATTTTGATGTTAACTCCCAAACCGCTGCGCAGAAGTCAACCAAACTTCAACCATTAGTGTATTGTATCACAATCTAGTAGTTACATGTGGAAATTTGGTTATAGGACATTTGATTTGAGCGCAATCCTCAAACTTAGGTCAAAAAAGCCATTTAAGCCTTTTCACAGTGAGATCTATGCGATATGGCCGAGAAATGTAATTTTGATGTTCACTCCCAAACCGCTGCGCAGAAGTCAACCAAACTTCACCCAATAGTGTATTGTATCACAATCTAGTAGTTACATTTGAAAATTTCGTTCTAGGACATTTGGTTTGAGCGCAATCATTAAACTTAGGTCAAAAAAGCCATTTAAGCCTTTTCACAGTGAGATCTATGCGATATGGCCGAGAAATGTAATTTTGATGTTAACTCCCAAACCGCTGCGCAGAAGTCAACCAAACTTCACCCAATAGTGTATTGTATCACAATCTAGTAGTTACATTTGAAAATTTTGTTCTAGGACATTTTGTTTGAGCGCAATCATCAAACTTAATTAAAAAAGTCATTTAAGCCTTTTCACAGTGAGATCTATGCGATATGGCCGAGAAATGTAATTTTGATGTTAACTCCCAAACCGCTGCGCAGAAGTCAACCAAACTTCACCCATTAGTGTATTGTATCACAATCTAGTAGTTACATGTGGAAATTTGGTTCTAGGACATTTGATTTGAGCGCAATCCTCAAACTTAGGTCAAAAAAGCCATTTAAGCCTTTTCACAGTGAGATCTATGCGATATGGCCGAGAAATGTAATTTTGATGTTAACTCCCAAACCGCTGCGCAGAATTCAACCAAACTTCACCCAATAGTGTATTGTATCACATTCTAGTAGTTACATTTTAAAATTTCGTTCTAGGACATTTGGTTTGAGCGCAATCCTCAAACTTAGGTCAAAAAAGCCATTTAAGCCTTTTCACAGTGAGATCTATGCGATATGGCCGAGAAATGTAATTTTGATGTTAACTCCCAAACCGCTGAGCAGAAGTCAACCAAACTTCACCCAATAGTGTATAGTATCACATTCTAGTAGTTACATTTGAAAATTTCGTTCTAGGACATTTGGTTTGAGCGCAATCATTAAACTTAGGTCAAAAAAGCCATTTAAGCCTTTTCACAGTTAGATCTATGCGATATGGCCGAGAAATGTAATTTTGATGTTAACTCCCAAACCGCTGCGCAGAAGTCAACCAAACTTCACCCATTAGTGTATTGTATCACAATCTAGTAATTACATGTGGAAATTTGGTTCTAGGACATTTGATTTGAGCGCAATCCTCAAACTTAGGTCAAAAAAGCCATTTAAGCCTTTTCACAGTGAGATCTATGCGATATGGCCGAGAAATGTAATTTTGATGTTAACTCCCAAACCGCTGCGCAGAAGTCAACCAAACTTCACCCATTAGTGTATTGTATCACAATCTAGTAATTACATGTGAAAATTTGGTTCTAGGACATTTGATTTGAGCGCAATCCTCAAACTTAGGTCAAAAAAGCCATTTAAGCCTTTTCACAGTGAGATCTATGCGATATGGCCGAGAAATGTAATTTTGATGTTAACTCCCAAACCGCTGCGCAGAAGTCAACCAAACTTCACCCATTAGTGTATTGTATCACAATCTAGTAGTTACATGTGGAAATTTGGTTCTAGGACATTTGATTTGAGCGCAATCCTCAAACTTAGGTCAAAAAAGCCATTTAAGCCTTTTCACAGTGAGATCTATGCGATATCGCCGAGAAATGTAATTTTGATGTTAACTCCCAAACCGCTGCGCAGAAGTAAACCAAACTTCCCCCATTAGTGTATTGTATCACAATCTAGTAGTTACATGTGGAAATTTGGTTCTAGGACATTTGATTTGAGCGCAATCCTCAAACTTAGGTCAAAAAAGCCATTTAAGCCTTTTCACAGT
The DNA here is from genome assembly GCF_030265065.1 of Corythoichthys intestinalis. Classification (NCBI taxonomy): domain Eukaryota; kingdom Metazoa; phylum Chordata; class Actinopteri; order Syngnathiformes; family Syngnathidae; genus Corythoichthys; species Corythoichthys intestinalis. Next base: position 62,061,598 of record NC_080399.1, on the reverse strand, counting down.
GAGATCTATGCGATATGGCCGAGAAATGTAATTTTGATGTTAACTCCCAAACCGCTGCGCAGAAGTCAACCAAACTTCACCCAATAGTGTATTGTATCACAATCTAGTAGTTACATTTGAAAATTTTGTTCTAGGACATTTTGTTTGAACGCAATCATCAAACTTAATTAAAAAAGTCATTTAAGCCTTTTCACAGTGAGATCTATGCGATATGGCCGAGAAATGTAATTTTGATGTTAACTCCCAAACCGCTGCGCAGAAGTCAACCAAACTTCACTCATTAGTGTATTGTATCACAATCTAGTAGTTACATGTGGAAATTTGGTTATAGGACATTTGATTTGAGCGCAATCCTCAAACTTAGGTCAAAAAAGCCATTTAAGCCTTTTCACAGTGAGATCTATGCGATATGGCCGAGAAATGTAATTTTGATGTTAACTCCCAAACCGCTGCGCAGAAGTCAACCAAACTTCACCCAATAGTGTATTTTATCACAATCTAGTAGTTACATTGGGAAATTTAGTTCTAGGACATTTGATTTGAGCGCAATCTTCAAACTTAATTAAAAAAAGTCATTTAAGCCTTTTCACAGTGAGATCTATGCGATATGGCCGAGAAATGTAATTTTGATGTTCACTCCCAAACCGCTGCGCAGAAGTCAACCAAACTTCAACGATTAGTGTATTGTATCACAATCTAGTAGTTACATGTGGAAATTTGGTTCTAGGACATTTGATTTGAGCGCAATCCTCAAACTTAGGTCAAAAAAGCCATTTAAGCCTTTTCACAGTGAGATCTATGCGATATGGCCGAGAAATGTAATTTTGATGTTAACTCCCAAACCGCTGCGCAGAAGTCAACCAAACTTCACCCAATAGTGTATTGTATCACAATCTAGTAGTTACATTTGAAAATTTTGTTCTAGGACATTTTGTTTGAGCGCAATCATCAAACTTAATTAAAAAAGTCATTTAAGCCTTTTCACAGTGAGATCTATGCGATATGGCCGAGAAATGTAATTTTGATGTTAACTCCCAAACCGCTGCGCAGAAGTCAACCAAACTTCACCCAATAGTGTATTGTATCACATTCTAGTAGTTACATTTGAAAATTTCGTTCTAGGACATTTGGTTTGAGCGCAATCCTCAAACTTAGGTCAAAAAAGCCATTTAAGCCTTTTCACAGTGAGATCTATGCGATATGGCCGAGAAATGTAATTTTGATGTTAACTCCCAAACCGCTGCGCAGAAGTCAACCAAACTTCACCCAATAGTGTATTGTATCACATTCTAGTAGTTACATTTGAAAATTTCGTTCTAGGACATTTGGTTTGAGCGCAATCATTAAACTTAGGTCAAAAAAGCCATTTAAGCCTTTTCACAGTGAGATCTATGCGATATGGCCGAGAAATGTAATTTTGATGTTAACTCCCAAACCGCTGCGCAGAACTCAACCAAACTTCACCCAATAGTGTATTGTATCACAATCTAGTAGTTACATTTGAAAATTTTGTTCTAGGAAATTTTGTTTGAGCGCAATCATCAAACTTAATTAAAAAAGTCATTTAAGCCTTTTCACAGTGAGATCTATGCGATATGGCCGAGAAATGTAATTTTGATGTTAACTCCCAAACCGCTGCGCAGAAGTCAACCAAACTTCACCCAATAGTGTATTGTATCACAATCTAGTAGTTACATTTGAAAATTTTGTTCTAGGACATTTTGTTTGAGCGCAATCATCAAACTTAATTAAAAAAGTCATTTAAGCCTTTTCACAGTGAGATCTATGCGATATGGCCGAGAAATGTAATTTTGATGTTAACTCCCAAACCGCTGCGCAGAAGTCAACCAAACTTCACCCAATAGTGTATTGTATCACAATCTAGTAGTTACATTTGAAAATTTCGTTCTAGGACATTTGGTTTGAGCGCAATCCTCAAACTTAGGTCAAAAAAGCCATTTAAGCCTTTTCACAGTGAGATCTATGCGATATGGCCGAGAAATGTAATTTTGATGTTAACTCCCAAACCGCTGCGCAGAAGTCAACCAAACTTCACCCAATAGTGTATTGTATCACATTCTAGTAGTTACATTTGAAAATTTCGTTCTAGGACATTTGGTTTGAGCGCAATCATTAAACTTAGGTCAAAAAAGCCATTTAAGCCTTTTCACAGTGAGATCTATGCGATATGGCCGAGAAATGTAATTTTGATGTTAACTCCCAAACCGCTGCGCAGAACTCAACCAAACTTCACCCAATAGTGTATTGTATCACAATCTAGTAGTTACATTTGAAAATTTTGTTCTAGGAAATTTTGTTTGAGCGCAATCATCAAACTTAATTAAAAAAGTCATTTAAGCCTTTTCACAGTGAGATCTATGCGATATGGCCGAGAAATGTAATTTTGATGTTAACTCCCAAACCGCTGCGCAGAAGTCAACCAAACTTCACCCATTAGTGAATTGTATCACAATCTAGTAGTTACATGTGAAAATTTGGTTCTAGGACATTTGATTTGAGCGCAATCCTCAAAATTAGGTCAAAAAAGCCATTTAAGCCTTTTCACAGTGAGATCTATGCGATATGGCCGAGAAATGTAATTTTGATGTTAACTCCCAAACCGCTGCGCAGAAGTCAACCAAACTTCACCCAATAGTGTATTGTATCACATTCTAGTAGTTACATTTGAAAATTTCGTTCTAGGACATTTGGTTTGAGCGCAATTATTAAACTTAGGTCAAAAAAGCCATTTAAGCCTTTTCACAGTGAGATCTATGCGATATGGCCGAGAAATGTAATTTTGATGTTAACTCCCAAACCGCTGCGCAGAAGTCAACCAAACTTCACCCATTAGTGTATTGTATCACAATCTAGTAGTTACATGTAGAAATTTGGTTCTAGGACATTTTGTTTGAACGCAATCATCAAACTTAATTAAAAAAGTCATTTAAGCCTTTTCACAGTGAGATCTATGCGATATGGCCGAGAAATGTAATTTTGATGTTAACTCCCAAACCGCTGCGCAGAAGTCAACCAAACTTCACCCATTAGTGTATTGTATCACAATCTAGTAGTTACATGTGGAAATTTGGTTCTAGGACATTTGATTTGAGCGCAATCCTCAAACTTAGGTCAAAAAAGCCATTTAAGCCTTTTCACAGTGAGATCTATGCGATATGGCCGAGAAATGTAATTTTGATGTTAACTCCCAAACCGCTGCGCAGAAGTCAACCAAACTTCAACCATTAGTGTATTGTATCACAATCTAGTAGTTACATGTGGAAATTTGGTTATAGGACATTTGATTTGAGCGCAATCCTCAAACTTAGGTCAAAAAAGCCATTTAAGCCTTTTCACAGTGAGATCTATGCGATATGGCCGAGAAATGTAATTTTGATGTTCACTCCCAAACCGCTGCGCAGAAGTCAACCAAACTTCACCCAATAGTGTATTGTATCACAATCTAGTAGTTACATTTGAAAATTTCGTTCTAGGACATTTGGTTTGAGCGCAATCATTAAACTTAGGTCAAAAAAGCCATTTAAGCCTTTTCACAGTGAGATCTATGCGATATGGCCGAGAAATGTAATTTTGATGTTAACTCCCAAACCGCTGCGCAGAAGTCAACCAAACTTCACCCAATAGTGTATTGTATCACAATCTAGTAGTTACATTTGAAAATTTTGTTCTAGGACATTTTGTTTGAGCGCAATCATCAAACTTAATTAAAAAAGTCATTTAAGCCTTTTCACAGTGAGATCTATGCGATATGGCCGAGAAATGTAATTTTGATGTTAACTCCCAAACCGCTGCGCAGAAGTCAACCAAACTTCACCCAATAGTGTATTGTATCACATTCTAGTAGTTACATTTGAAAATTTCGTTCTAGGACATTTGGTTTGAGCGCAATCCTCAAACTTAGGTCAAAAAAGCCATTTAAGCCTTTTCACAGTGAGATCTATGCGATATGGCCGAGAAATGTAATTTTGATGTTAACTCCCAAACCGCTGCGCAGAACTCAACCAAACTTCACCCAATAGTGTATTGTATCACAATCTAGTAGTTACATTTGAAAATTTTGTTCTAGGAAATTTTGTTTGAGCGCAATCATCAAACTTAATTAAAAAAGTCATTTAAGCCTTTTCACAGTGAGATCTATGCGATATGGCCGAGAAATGTAATTTTGATGTTAACTCCCAAACCGCTGCGCAGAAGTCAACCAAACTTCACCCATTAGTGAATTGTATCACAATCTAGTAGTTACATGTGAAAATTTGGTTCTAGGACATTTGATTTGAGCGCAATCCTCAAAATTAGGTCAAAAAAGCCATTTAAGCCTTTTCACAGTGAGATCTATGCGATATGGCCGAGAAATGTAATTTTGATGTTAACTCCCAAACCGCTGCGCAGAAGTCAACCAAACTTCACCCAATAGTGTATTGTATCACATTCTAGTAGTTACATTTGAAAATTTCGTTCTAGGACATTTGGTTTGAGCGCAATTATTAAACTTAGGTCAAAAAAGCCATTTAAGCCTTTTCACAGTGAGATCTATGCGATATGGCCGAGAAATGTAATTTTGATGTTAACTCCCAAACCGCTGCGCAGAAGTAAACCAAACTTCACCCATTAGTGTATTGTATCACAATCTAGTAGTTACATGTAGAAATTTGGTTCTAGGACATTTTGTTTGAACGCAATCATCAAACTTAATTAAAAAAGTCATTTAAGCCTTTTCACAGTGAGATCTATGCGATATGGCCGAGAAATGTAATTTTGATGTTAACTCCCAAACCGCTGCGCAGAAGTCAACCAAACTTCACCCATTAGTGTATTGTATCACAATCTAGTAGTTACATGTGGAAATTTGGTTCTAGGACATTTGATTTGAGCGCAATCCTCAAACTTAGGTCAAAAAAGCCATTTAAGCCTTTTCACAGTGAGATCTATGCGATATGGCCGAGAAATGTAATTTTGATGTTAACTCCCAAACCGCTGCGCAGAAGTCAACCAAACTTCAACCATTAGTGTATTGTATCACAATCTAGTAGTTACATGTGGAAATTTGGTTATAGGACATTTGATTTGAGCGCAATCCTCAAACTTAGGTCAAAAAAGCCATTTAAGCCTTTTCACAGTGAGATCTATGCGATATGGCCGAGAAATGTAATTTTGATGTTCACTCCCAAACCGCTGCGCAGAAGTCAACCAAACTTCACCCAATAGTGTATTGTATCACAATCTAGTAGTTACATTTGAAAATTTCGTTCTAGGACATTTGGTTTGAGCGCAATCATTAAACTTAGGTCAAAAAAGCCATTTAAGCCTTTTCACAGTGAGATCTATGCGATATGGCCGAGAAATGTAATTTTGATGTTAACTCCCAAACCGCTGCGCAGAAGTCAACCAAACTTCACCCAATAGTGTATTGTATCACAATCTAGTAGTTACATTTGAAAATTTTGTTCTAGGACATTTTGTTTGAGCGCAATCATCAAACTTAATTAAAAAAGTCATTTAAGCCTTTTCACAGTGAGATCTATGCGATATGGCCGAGAAATGTAATTTTGATGTTAACTCCCAAACCGCTGCGCAGAAGTCAACCAAACTTCACCCAATAGTGTATTGTATCACATTCTAGTAGTTACATTTGAAAATTTCGTTCTAGGACATTTGGTTTGAGCGCAATCCTCAAACTTAGGTCAAAAAAGCCATTTAAGCCTTTTCACAGTGAGATCTATGCGATATGGCCGAGAAATGTAATTTTGATGTTAACTCCCAAACCGCTGCGCAGAACTCAACCAAACTTCACCCAATAGTGTATTGTATCACAATCTAGTAGTTACATTTGAAAATTTTGTTCTAGGAAATTTTGTTTGAGCGCAATCATCAAACTTAATTAAAAAAGTCATTTAAGCCTTTTCACAGTGAGATCTATGCGATATGGCCGAGAAATGTAATTTTGATGTTAACTCCCAAACCGCTGCGCAGAAGTCAACCAAACTTCACCCATTAGTGAATTGTATCACAATCTAGTAGTTACATGTGAAAATTTGGTTCTAGGACATTTGATTTGAGCGCAATCCTCAAAATTAGGTCAAAAAAGCCATTTAAGCCTTTTCACAGTGAGATCTATGCGATATGGCCGAGAAATGTAATTTTGATGTTAACTCCCAAACCGCTGCGCAGACGTCAACCAAACTTCACCCAATAGTGTATTGTATCACATTCTAGTAGTTACATTTGAAAATTTCGTTCTAGGACATTTGGTTTGAGCGCAATTATTAAACTTAGGTCAAAAAAGCCATTTAAGCCTTTTCACAGTGAGATCTATGCGATATGGCCGAGAAATGTAATTTTGATGTTAACTCCCAAACCGCTGCGCAGAAGTAAACCAAACTTCACCCATTAGTGTATTGTATCACAATCTAGTAGTTACATGTAGAAATTTGGTTCTAGGACATTTTGTTTGAACGCAATCATCAAACTTAATTAAAAAAGTCATTTAAGCCTTTTCACAGTGAGATCTATGCGATATGGCCGAGAAATGTAATTTTGATGTTAACTCCCAAACCGCTGCGCAGAAGTCAACCAAACTTCACCCATTAGTGTATTGTATCACAATCTAGTAGTTACATGTGGAAATTTGGTTCTAGGACATTTGATTTGAGCGCAATCCTCAAACTTAGGTCAAAAAAGCCATTTAAGCCTTTTCACAGTGAGATCTATGCGATATGGCCGAGAAATGTAATTTTGATGTTAACTCCCAAACCGCTGCGCAGAAGTCAACCAAACTTCAACCATTAGTGTATTGTATCACAATCTAGTAGTTACATGTGGAAATTTGGTTATAGGACATTTGATTTGAGCGCAATCCTCAAACTTAGGTCAAAAAAGCCATTTAAGCCTTTTCACAGTGAGATCTATGCGATATGGCCGAGAAATGTAATTTTGATGTTCACTCCCAAACCGCTGCGCAGAAGTCAACCAAACTTCACCCAATAGTGTATTGTATCACAATCTAGTAGTTACATTTGAAAATTTCGTTCTAGGACATTTGGTTTGAGCGCAATCATTAAACTTAGGTCAAAAAAGCCATTTAAGCCTTTTCACAGTGAGATCTATGCGATATGGCCGAGAAATGTAATTTTGATGTTAACTCCCAAACCGCTGCGCAGAAGTCAACCAAACTTCACCCAATAGTGTATTGTATCACAATCTAGTAGTTACATTTGAAAATTTTGTTCTAGGACATTTTGTTTGAGCGCAATCATCAAACTTAATTAAAAAAGTCATTTAAGCCTTTTCACAGTGAGATCTATGCGATATGGCCGAGAAATGTAATTTTGATGTTAACTCCCAAACCGCTGCGCAGAAGTCAACCAAACTTCACCCAATAGTGTATTGTATCACATTCTAGTAGTTACATTTGAAAATTTCGTTCTAGGACATTTGGTTTGAGCGCAATCATTAAACTTAGGTCAAAAAAGCCATTTAACCCTTTTCACAGTGAGATCTATGCGATATGGCCGAGAAATGTAATTTTGATGTTAACTCCCAAACCGCTGCGCAGAACTCAACCAAACTTCAACCAATAGTGTATTGTATCACAATCTAGTAGTTACATTTGAAAATTTTGTTCTAGGAAATTTTGTTTGAGTGCAATCATCAAACTTAATTAAAAAAGTCATTTAAGCCTTTTCACAGTGAGATCTATGCGATATGGCCGAGAAATGATGTTAACTCCCAAACCGCTGCGCAGAAGTCAACCAAACTTCACCCAATAGTGTATTGTATCACAATCTAGTAGTTACATTTGAAAATTTTGTTCTAGGACATTTTGTTTGAGCGCAATCATCAAACTTAATTAAAAAAGTCATTTAAGCCTTTTCACAGTGAGATCTATGCGATATGGCCGAGAAATGTAATTTTGATGTTAACTCCCAAACCGCTGCGCAGAAGTCAACCAAACTTCACCCAATAGTGTATTGTATCACATTCTAGTAGTTACATTTGAAAATTTCGTTCTAGGACATTTGGTTTGAGCGCAATCCTCAAACTTAGGTCAAAAAAGCCATTTAAGCCTTTTCACAGTGAGATCTATGCGATATGGCCGAGAAATGTAATTTTGATGTTAACTCCCAAACCGCTGCGCAGAAGTCAACCAAACTTCACCCAATAGTGTATTGTATCACATTCTAGTAGTTACATTTGAAAATTTCGTTCTAGGACATTTGGTTTGAGCGCAATCATTAAACTTAGGTCAAAAAAGCCATTTAAGCCTTTTCACAGTGAGATCTATGCGATATGGCCGAGAAATGTAATTTTGATGTTAACTCCCAAACCGCTGCGCAGAACTCAACCAAACTTCACCCAATAGTGTATTGTATCACAATCTAGTAGTTACATTTGAAAATTTTGTTCTAGGAAATTTTGTTTGAGCGCAATCATCAAACTTAATTAAAAAAGTCATTTAAGCCTTTTCACAGTGAGATCTATGCGATATGGCCGAGAAATGTAATTTTGATGTTAACTCCCAAACCGCTGCGCAGAAGTCAACCAAACTTCACCCATTAGTGAATTGTATCACAATCTAGTAGTTACATGTGAAAATTTGGTTCTAGGACATTTGATTTGAGCGCAATCCTCAAAATTAGGTCAAAAAAGCCATTTAAGCCTTTTCACAGTGAGATCTATGCGATATGGCCGAGAAATGTAATTTTGATGTTAACTCCCAAACCGCTGCGCAGAAGTCAACCAAACTTCACCCAATAGTGTATTGTATCACATTCTAGTAGTTACATTTGAAAATTTCGTTCTAGGACATTTGGTTTGAGCGCAATTATTAAACTTAGGTCAAAAAAGCCATTTAAGCCTTTTCACAGTGAGATCTATGCGATATGGCCGAGAAATGTAATTTTGATGTTAACTCCCAAACCGCTGCGCAGAAGTAAACCAAACTTCACCCATTAGTGTATTGTATCACAATCTAGTAGTTACATGTAGAAATTTGGTTCTAGGACATTTTGTTTGAACGCAATCATCAAACTTAATTAAAAAAGTCATTTAAGCCTTTTCACAGTGAGATCTATGCGATATGGCCGAGAAATGTAATTTTGATGTTAACTCCCAAACCGCTGCGCAGAAGTCAACCAAACTTCACCCATTAGTGTATTGTATCACAATCTAGTAGTTACATGTGGAAATTTGGTTCTAGGACATTTGATTTGAGCGCAATCCTCAAACTTAGGTCAAAAAAGCCATTTAAGCCTTTTCACAGTGAGATCTATGCGATATGGCCGAGAAATGTAATTTTGATGTTAACTCCCAAACCGCTGCGCAGAAGTCAACCAAACTTCAACCATTAGTGTATTGTATCACAATCTAGTAGTTACATGTGGAAATTTGGTTATAGGACATTTGATTTGAGCGCAATCCTCAAACTTAGGTCAAAAAAGCCATTTAAGCCTTTTCACAGTGAGATCTATGCGATATGGCCGAGAAATGTAATTTTGATGTTCACTCCCAAACCGCTGCGCAGAAGTCAACCAAACTTCACCCAATAGTGTATTGTATCACAATCTAGTAGTTACATTTGAAAATTTCGTTCTAGGACATTTGGTTTGAGCGCAATCATTAAACTTAGGTCAAAAAAGCCATTTAAGCCTTTTCACAGTGAGATCTATGCGATATGGCCGAGAAATGTAATTTTGATGTTAACTCCCAAACCGCTGCGCAGAAGTCAACCAAACTTCACCCAATAGTGTATTGTATCACAATCTAGTAGTTACATTTGAAAATTTTGTTCTAGGACATTTTGTTTGAGCGCAATCATCAAACTTAATTAAAAAAGTCATTTAAGCCTTTTCACAGTGAGATCTATGCGATATGGCCGAGAAATGTAATTTTGATGTTAACTCCCAAACCGCTGCGCAGAAGTCAACCAAACTTCACCCAATAGTGTATTGTATCACATTCTAGTAGTTACATTTGAAAATTTCGTTCTAGGACATTTGGTTTGAGCGCAATCCTCAAACTTAGGTCAAAAAAGCCATTTAAGCCTTTTCACAGTGAGATCTATGCGATATGGCCGAGAAATGTAATTTTGATGTTAACTCCCAAACCGCTGCGCAGAAGTCAACCAAACTTCACCCAATAGTGTATTGTATCACATTCTAGTAGTTACATTTGAAAATTTCGTTCTAGGACATTTGGTTTGAGCGCAATCATTAAACTTAGGTCAAAAAAGCCATTTAAGCCTTTTCACAGTGAGATCTATGCGATATGGCCGAGAAATGTAATTTTGATGTTAACTCCCAAACCGCTGCGCAGAACTCAACCAAACTTCACCCAATAGTGTATTGTATCACAATCTAGTAGTTACATTTGAAAATTTTGTTCTAGGAAATTTTGTTTGAGCGCAATCATCAAACTTAATTAAAAAAGTCATTTAAGCCTTTTCACAGTGAGATCTATGCGATATGGCCGAGAAATGTAATTTTGATGTTAACTCCCAAACCGCTGCGCAGAAGTCAACCAAACTTCACCCATTAGTGTATTGTATCACAATCTAGTAGTTACATGTGAAAATTTGGTTCTAGGACATTTGATTTGAGCGCAATCCTCAAAATTAGGTCAAAAAAGCCATTTAAGCCTTTTCACAGTGAGATCTATGCGATATGGCCGAGAAATGTAATTTTGATGTTAACTCCCAAACCGCTGCGCAGAAGTCAACCAAACTTCACCCAATAGTGTATTGTATCACATTCTAGTAGTTACATTTGAAAATTTCGTTCTAGGACATTTGGTTTGAGCGCAATTATTAAACTTAGGTCAAAAAAGCCATTTAAGCCTTTTCACAGTGAGATCTATGCGATATGGCCGAGAAATGTAATTTTGATGTTAACTCCCAAACCGCTGCGCAGAAGTCAACCAAACTTCACCCAATAGTGTATTGTATCACAATCTAGTAGTTACATTTGGAAAATTTTGTTCTAGGACATTTTGTTTGAACGCAATCATCAAACTTAATTAAAAAAGTCATTTAAGCCTTTTCACAGTGAGATCTATGCGATATGGCCGAGAAATGTAATTTTGATGTTAACTCCCAAACCGCTGCGCAGAAGTCAACCAAACTTCACCCAATAGTGTATTGTATCACATTCTAGTAGTTACATTTGAAAATTTCGTTCTAGGACATTTGGTTTGAGCGCAATCCTCAAACTTAGGTCAAAAAAGCCATTTAAGCCTTTTCACAGTGAGATCTATGCGATATGGCCGAGAAATGTAATTTTGATGTTAACTCCCAAACCGCTGCGCAGAACTCAACCAAACTTCACCCAATAGTGTATTGTATCACAATCTAGTAGTTACATTTGAAAATTTTGTTCTAGGAAATTTTGTTTGAGCGCAATCATCAAACTTAATTAAAAAAGTCATTTAAGCCTTTTCACAGTGAGATCTATGCGATATGGCCGAGAAATGTAATTTTGATGTTAACTCCCAAACCGCTGCGCAGAAGTCAACCAAACTTCACCCATTAGTGAATTGTATCACAATCTAGTAGTTACATGTGAAAATTTGGTTCTAGGACATTTGATTTGAGCGCAATCCTCAAAATTAGGTCAAAAAAGCCATTTAAGCCTTTTCACAGTGAGATCTATGCGATATGGCCGAGAAATGTAATTTTGATGTTAACTCCCAAACCGCTGCGCAGAAGTCAACTAAACTTCACCCAATAGTGTATTGTATCACATTCTAGTAGTTACATTTGAAAATTTCGTTCTAGGACATTTGGTTTGAGCGCAATTATTAAACTTAGGTCAAAAAAGCCATTTAAGCCTTTTCACAGTGAGATCTATGCGATATGGCCGAGAAATGTAATTTTGATGTTAACTCCCAAACCGCTGCGCAGAAGTAAACCAAACTTCACCCATTAGTGTATTGTATCACAATCTAGTAGTTACATGTAGAAATTTGGTTCTAGGACATTTTGTTTGAACGCAATCATCAAACTTAATTAAAAAAGTCATTTAAGCCTTTTCACAGTGAGATCTATGCGATATGGCCGAGAAATGTAATTTTGATGTTAACTCCCAAACCGCTGCGCAGAAGTCAACCAAACTTCACCCATTAGTGTATTGTATCACAATCTAGTAGTTACATGTGGAAATTTGGTTCTAGGACATTTGATTTGAGCGCAATCCTCAAACTTAGGTCAAAAAAGCCATTTAAGCCTTTTCACAGTGAGATCTATGCGATATGGCCGAGAAATGTAATTTTGATGTTAACTCCCAAACCGCTGCGCAGAAGTCAACCAAACTTCAACCATTAGTGTATTGTATCACAATCTAGTAGTTACATGTGGAAATTTGGTTATAGGACATTTGATTTGAGCGCAATCCTCAAACTTAGGTCAAAAAAGCCATTTAAGCCTTTTCACAGTGAGATCTATGCGATATGGCCGAGAAATGTAATTTTGATGTTCACTCCCAAACCGCTGCGCAGAAGTCAACCAAACTTCACCCAATAGTGTATTGTATCACAATCTAGTAGTTACATTTGAAAATTTCGTTCTAGGACATTTGGTTTGAGCGCAATCATTAAACTTAGGTCAAAAAAGCCATTTAAGCCTTTTCACAGTGAGATCTATGCGATATGGCCGAGAAATGTAATTTTGATGTTAACTCCCAAACCGCTGCGCAGAAGTCAACCAAACTTCACCCAATAGTGTATTGTATCACAATCTAGTAGTTACATTTGAAAATTTTGTTCTAGGACATTTTGTTTGAGCGCAATCATCAAACTTAATTAAAAAAGTCATTTAAGCCTTTTCACAGTGAGATCTATGCGATATGGCCGAGAAATGTAATTTTGATGTTAACTCCCAAACCGCTGCGCAGAAGTCAACCAAACTTCACCCAATAGTGTATTGTATCACATTCTAGTAGTTACATTTGAAAATTTCGTTCTAGGACATTTGGTTTGAGCGCAATCCTCAAACTTAGGTCAAAAAAGCCATTTAAGCCTTTTCACAGTGAGATCTATGCGATATGGCCGAGAAATGTAATTTTGATGTTAACTCCCAAACCGCTGCGCAGAACTCAACCAAACTTCACCCAATAGTGTATTGTATCACAATCTAGTAGTTACATTTGAAAATTTTGTTCTAGGAAATTTTGTTTGAGCGCAATCATCAAACTTAATTAAAAAAGTCATTTAAGCCTTTTCACAGTGAGATCTATGCGATATGGCCGAGAAATGTAATTTTGATGTTAACTCCCAAACCGCTGCGCAGAAGTCAACCAAACTTCACCCATTAGTGAATTGTATCACAATCTAGTAGTTACATGTGAAAATTTGGTTCTAGGACATTTGATTTGAGCGCAATCCTCAAAATTAGGTCAAAAAAGCCATTTAAGCCTTTTCACAGTGAGATCTATGCGATATGGCCGAGAAATGTAATTTTGATGTTAACTCCCAAACCGCTGCGCAGAAGTCAACCAAACTTCACCCAATAGTGTATTGTATCACATTCTAGTAGTTACATTTGAAAATTTCGTTCTAGGACATTTGGTTTGAGCGCAATTATTAAACTTAGGTCAAAAAAGCCATTTAAGCCTTTTCACAGTGAGATCTATGCGATATGGCCGAGAAATGTAATTTTGATGTTAACTCCCAAACCGCTGCGCAGAAGTAAACCAAACTTCACCCATTAGTGTATTGTATCACAATCTAGTAGTTACATGTAGAAATTTGGTTCTAGGACATTTTGTTTGAACGCAATCATCAAACTTAATTAAAAAAGTCATTTAAGCCTTTTCACAGTGAGATCTATGCGATATGGCCGAGAAATGTAATTTTGATGTTAACTCCCAAACCGCTGCGCAGAAGTCAACCAAACTTCACCCATTAGTGTATTGTATCACAATCTAGTAGTTACATGTGGAAATTTGGTTCTAGGACATTTGATTTGAGCGCAATCCTCAAACTTAGGTCAAAAAAGCCATTTAAGCCTTTTCACAGTGAGATCTATGCGATATGGCCGAGAAATGTAATTTTGATGTTAACTCCCAAACCGCTGCGCAGAAGTCAACCAAACTTCAACCATTAGTGTATTGTATCACAATCTAGTAGTTACATGTGGAAATTTGGTTATAGGACATTTGATTTGAGCGCAATCCTCAAACTTAGGTCAAAAAAGCCATTTAAGCCTTTTCACAGTGAGATCTATGCGATATGGCCGAGAAATGTAATTTTGATGTTCACTCCCAAACCGCTGCGCAGAAGTCAACCAAACTTCACCCAATAGTGTATTGTATCACAATCTAGTAGTTACATTTGAAAATTTCGTTCTAGGACATTTGGTTTGAGCGCAATCATTAAACTTAGGTCAAAAAAGCCATTTAAGCCTTTTCACAGTGAGATCTATGCGATATGGCCGAGAAATGTAATTTTGATGTTAACTCCCAAACCGCTGCGCAGAAGTCAACCAAACTTCACCCAATAGTGTATTGTATCACAATCTAGTAGTTACATTTGAAAATTTTGTTCTAGGACATTTTGTTTGAGCGCAATCATCAAACTTAATTAAAAAAGTCATTTAAGCCTTTTCACAGTGAGATCTATGCGATATGGCCGAGAAATGTAATTTTGATGTTAACTCCCAAACCGCTGCGCAGAAGTCAACCAAACTTCACCCAATAGTGTATTGTATCACATTCTAGTAGTTACATTTGAAAATTTCGTTCTAGGACATTTGGTTTGAGCGCAATCCTCAAACTTAGGTCAAAAAAGCCATTTAAGCCTTTTCACAGTGAGATCTATGCGATATGGCCGAGAAATGTAATTTTGATGTTAACTCCCAAACCGCTGCGCAGAACTCAACCAAACTTCACCCAATAGTGTATTGTATCACAATCTAGTAGTTACATTTGAAAATTTTGTTCTAGGAAATTTTGTTTGAGCGCAATCATCAAACTTAATTAAAAAAGTCATTTAAGCCTTTTCACAGTGAGATCTATGCGATATGGCCGAGAAATGTAATTTTGATGTTAACTCCCAAACCGCTGCGCAGAAGTCAACCAAACTTCACCCATTAGTGAATTGTATCACAATCTAGTAGTTACATGTGAAAATTTGGTTCTAGGACATTTGATTTGAGCGCAATCCTCAAAATTAGGTCAAAAAAGCCATTTAAGCCTTTTCACAGTGAGATCTATGCGATATGGCCGAGAAATGTAATTTTGATGTTAACTCCCAAACCGCTGCGCAGAAGTCAACCAAACTTCACCCAATAGTGTATTGTATCACATTCTAGTAGTTACATTTGAAAATTTCGTTCTAGGACATTTGGTTTGAGCGCAATTATTAAACTTAGGTCAAAAAAGCCATTTAAGCCTTTTCACAGTGAGATCTATGCGATATGGCCGAGAAATGTAATTTTGATGTTAACTCCCAAACCGCTGCGCAGAAGTAAACCAAACTTCACCCATTAGTGTATTGTATCACAATCTAGTAGTTACATGTAGAAATTTGGTTCTAGGACATTTTGTTTGAACGCAATCATCAAACTTAATTAAAAAAGTCATTTAAGCCTTTTCACAGTGAGATCTATGCGATATGGCCGAGAAATGTAATTTTGATGTTAACTCCCAAACCGCTGCGCAGAAGTCAACCAAACTTCACCCATTAGTGTATTGTATCACAATCTAGTAGTTACATGTGGAAATTTGGTTCTAGGACATTTGATTTGAGCGCAATCCTCAAACTTAGGTCAAAAAAGCCATTTAAGCCTTTTCACAGTGAGATCTATGCGATATGGCCGAGAAATGTAATTTTGATGTTAACTCCCAAACCGCTGCGCAGAAGTCAACCAAACTTCAACCATTAGTGTATTGTATCACAATCTAGTAGTTACATGTGGAAATTTGGTTATAGGACATTTGATTTGAGCGCAATCCTCAAACTTAGGTCAAAAAAGCCATTTAAGCCTTTTCACAGTGAGATCTATGCGATATGGCCGAGAAATGTAATTTTGATGTTCACTCCCAAACCGCTGCGCAGAAGTCAACCAAACTTCACCCAATAGTGTATTGTATCACAATCTAGTAGTTACATTTGAAAATTTCGTTCTTGGACATTTGGTTTGAGCGCAATCATTAAACTTAGGTCAAAAAAGCCATTTAAGCCTTTTCACAGTGAGATCTATGCGATATGGCCGAGAAATGTAATTTTGATGTTAACTCCCAAACCGCTGCGCAGAAGTCAACCAAACTTCACCCAATAGTGTATTGTATCACAATCTAGTAGTTACATTTGAAAATTTTGTTCTAGGACATTTTGTTTGAGCGCAATCATCAAACTTAATTAAAAAAGTCATTTAAGCCTTTTCACAGTGAGATCTATGCGATATGGCCGAGAAATGTAATTTTGATGTTAACTCCCAAACCGCTGCGCAGAAGTCAACCAAACTTCACCCAATAGTGTATTGTATCACATTCTAGTAGTTACATTTGAAAATTTCGTTCTAGGACATTTGGTTTGAGCGCAATCCTCAAACTTAGGTCAAAAAAGCCATTTAAGCCTTTTCACAGTGAGATCTATGCGATATGGCCGAGAAATGTAATTTTGATGTTAACTCCCAAACCGCTGCGCAGAAGTCAACCAAACTTCACCCAATAGTGTATTGTATCACATTCTAGTAGTTACATTTGAAAATTTCGTTCTAGGACATTTGGTTTGAGCGCAATCATTAAACTTAGGTCAAAAAAGCCATTTAAGCCTTTTCACAGTGAGATCTATGCGATATGGCCGAGAAATGTAATTTTGATGTTAACTCCCAAACCGCTGCGCAGAACTCAACCAAACTTCACCCAATAGTGTATTGTATCACAATCTAGTAGTTACATTTGAAAATTTTGTTCTAGGAAATTTTGTTTGAGCGCAATCATCAAACTTAATTAAAAAAGTCATTTAAGCCTTTTCACAGTGAGATCTATGCGATATGGCCGAGAAATGTAATTTTGATGTTAACTCCCAAACCGCTGCGCAGAAGTCAACCAAACTTCACCCATTAGTGTATTGTATCACAATCTAGTAGTTACATGTGAAAATTTGGTTCTAGGACATTTGATTTGAGCGCAATCCTCAAAATTAGGTCAAAAAAGCCATTTAAGCCTTTTCACAGTGAGATCTATGCGATATGGCCGAGAAATGTAATTTTGATGTTAACTCCCAAACCGCTGCGCAGAAGTCAACCAAACTTCACCCAATAGTGTATTGTATCACATTCTAGTAGTTACATTTGAAAATTTCGTTCTAGGACATTTGGTTTGAGCGCAATTATTAAACTTAGGTCAAAAAAGCCATTTAAGCCTTTTCACAGTGAGATCTATGCGATATGGCCGAGAAATGTAATTTTGATGTTAACTCCCAAACCGCTGCGCAGAAGTCAACCAAACTTCACCCAATAGTGTATTGTATCACAATCTAGTAGTTACATTTGGAAAATTTTGTTCTAGGACATTTTGTTTGAACGCAATCATCAAACTTAATTAAAAAAGTCATTTAAGCCTTTTCACAGTGAGATCTATGCGATATGGCCGAGAAATGTAATTTTGATGTTAACTCCCAAACCGCTGCGCAGAAGTCAACCAAACTTCACCCATTAGTGTATTGTATCACAATCTAGTAGTTACATGTGGAAATTTGGTTCTAGGACATTTGATTTGAGCGCAATCCTCAAACTTAGGTCAAAAAAGCCATTTAAGCCTTTTCACAGTGAGATCTATGCGATATGGCCGAGAAATGTAATTTTGATGTTAACTCCCAAACCGCTGCGCAGAATTCAACCAAACTTCACCCAATAGTGTATTGTATCACATTCTAGTAGTTACATTTTAAAATTTCGTTCTAGGACATTTGGTTTGAGCGCAATCCTCAAACTTAGGTCAAAAAAGCCATTTAAGCCTTTTCACAGTGAGATCTATGCGATATGGCCGAGAAATGTAATTTTGATGTTAACTCCCAAACCGCTGCACAGAAGTCAACCAAACTTCACCCAATAGTGTATTGTATCACATTCTAGTAGTTACATTTGAAAATTTCGTTCTAGGACATTTGGTTTGAGCGCAATCATTAAACTTAGGTCAAAAAAGCCATTTAAACCTTTTCACAGTGAGATCTATGCGATATGGCCGAGAAATGTAATTTTGATGTTAACTCCCAAACCGCTGCGCAGAAGTAAACCAAACTTCACCCATTAGTGTATTGTATCACAATCTAGTAGTTACATTTGAAAATTTTGTTCTAGGACATTTTGTTTGAACGCAATCATCAAACTTAATTAAAAAAGTCATTTAAGCCTTTTCACAGTTAGATCTATGCGATATGGCCGAGAAATGTAATTTTGATGTTAACTCCCAAACCGCTGCGCAGAAGTCAACCAAACTTCACCCATTAGTGTATTGTATCACAATCTAGTAGTTACATGTGGAAATTTGGTTCTAGGACATTTGATTTGAGCGCAATCCTCAAACTTAGGTCAAAAAAGCCATTTAAGCCTTTTCACAGTGAGATCTATGCGATATGGCCGAGAAATGTAATTTTGATGTTAACTCCCAAACCGCTGCGCAGAAGTCAACCAAACTTCACCCAATAGTGTATTGTATCACAATCTAGTAGTTACATTTGAAAATTTTGTTCTAGGACATTTTGTTTGAGCGCAATCATCAAACTTAATTAAAAAAGTCATTTAAGCCTTTTCACAGTGAGATCTATGCGATATGGCCGAGAAATGTAATTTTGATGTTAACTCCCAAACCGCTGCGCAGAAGTCAACCAAACTTCACCCATTAGTGTATTGTATCACAATCTAGTAGTTACATGTGGAAATTTGGTTCTAGGACATTTGATTTGAGCGCAATCCTCAAACTTAGGTCAAAAAAGCCATTTAAGCCTTTTCACAGTGAGATCTATGCGATATGGCCGAGAAATGTAATTTTGATGTTAACTCCCAAACCGCTGAGCAGAAGTCAACCAAACTTCACCCAATAGTGTATAGTATCACATTCTAGTAGTTACATTTGAAAATTTCGTTCTAGGACATTTGGTTTGAGCGCAATCATTAAACTTAGGTCAAAAAAGCCATTTAAGCCTTTTCACAGTTAGATCTATGCGATATGGCCGAGAAATGTAATTTTGATGTTAACTCCCAAACCGCTGCGCAGAAGTCAACCAAACTTCACCCATTAGTGTATTGTATCACAATCTAGTAATTACATGTGGAAATTTGGTTCTAGGACATTTGATTTGAGCGCAATCCTCAAACTTAGGTCAAAAAAGCCATTTAAGCCTTTTCACAGTGAGATCTATGCGATATGGCCGAGAAATGTAATTTTGATGTTAACTCCCAAACCGCTGCGCAGAAGTCAACCAAACTTCACCCATTAGTGTATTGTATCACAATCTAGTAGTTACATGTGGAAATTTGGTTCTAGGACATTTGATTTGAGCGCAATCCTCAAACTTAGGTCAAAAAAGCCATTTAAGCCTTTTCACAGTGAGATCTATGCGATATGGCCGAGAAATGTAATTTTGATGTTAACTCCCAAACCGCTGCGCAGAAGTAAACCAAACTTCACCCATTAGTGTATTGTATCACAATCTAGTAGTTACATTTGAAAATTTCGTTCTAGGACATTTGGTTTGAGCGCAATCATTAAACTTAGGTCAAAAAAGCCATTTAAGCCTTTTCACAGTTAGATCTATGCGATATGGCCGAGAAATGTAATTTTGATGTTAACTCCCAAACCGCTGCGCAGAAGTCAACCAAACTTCACCCATTAGTGTATTGTATCACAATCTAGTAATTACATGTGGAAATTTGGTTCTAGGACATTTGATTTGAGCGCAATCCTCAAACTTAGGTCAAAAAAGCCATTTAAGCCTTTTCACAGTGAGATCTATGCGATATGGCCGAGAAATGTAATTTTGATGTTAACTCCCAAACCGCTGCGCAGAAGTCAACCAAACTTCACCCATTAGTGTATTGTATCACAATCTAGTAGTTACATTTGAAAATTTTGTTCTAGGACATTTTGTTTGAACGCAATCATCAAACTTAATTAAAAAAGTCATTTAAGCCTTTTCACAGTTAGATCTATGCGATATGGCCGAGAAATGTAATTTTGATGTTAACTCCCAAACCGCTGCGCAGAAGTCAACCAAACTTCACCCATTAGTGTATTGTATCACAATCTAGTAGTTACATGTGGAAATTTGGTTATAGGACATTTGATTTGAGCGCAATCCTCAAACTTAGGTCAAAAAAGCCATTTAAGCCTTTTCACAGTGAGATCTATGCGATATGGCCGAGAAATGTAATTTTGATGTTAACTCCCAAACCGCTGCGCAGAAGTCAACCAAACTTCACCCAATAGTGTATTGTATCACAATCTAGTAGTTACATTTGAAAATTTTGTTCTAGGACATTTTGTTGGAGCGCAATCATCAAACTTAATTAAAAAAGTCATTTAAGCCTTTTCACAGTGAGATCTATGCGATATTGCCGAGAAATGTAATTTTGATGTTAACTCCCAAACCGCTGCGCAGAAGTCAACCAAACTTCACCCATTAGTGTATTGTATCACAATCTAGTAGTTACATGTGGAAATTTGGTTCTAGGACATTTGATTTGAGCGCAATCCTCAAACTTAGGTCAAAAAAGCCATTTAAGCCTTTTCACAGTGAGATCTATGCGATATGGCCGAGAAATGTAATTTTGATGTTAACTCCCAAACCGCTGAGCAGAAGTCAACCAAACTTCACCCAATAGTGTATAGTATCACATTCTAGTAGTTACATTTGAAAATTTCGTTCTAGGACATTTGGTTTGAGCGCAATCATTAAACTTAGGTCAAAAAAGCCATTTAAGCCTTTTCACAGTTAGATCTATGCGATATGGCCGAGAAATGTAATTTTGATGTTAACTCCCAAACCGCTGCGCAGAAGTCAACCAAACTTCACCCATTAGTGTATTGTATCACAATCTAGTAATTACATGTGGAAATTTGGTTCTAGGACATTTGATTTGAGCGCAATCCTCAAACTTAGGTCAAAAAAGCCATTTAAGCCTTTTCACAGTGAGATCTATGCGATATGGCCGAGAAATGTAATTTTGATGTTAACTCCCAAACCGCTGCGCAGAAGTCAACCAAACTTCACCCATTAGTGTATTGTATCACAATCTAGTAGTTACATGTGGAAATTTGGTTCTAGGACATTTGATTTGAGCGCAATCCTCAAACTTAGGTCAAAAAAGCCATTTAAGCCTTTTCACAGTGAGATCTATGCGATATGGCCGAGAAATGTAATTTTGATGTTAACTCCCAAACCGCTGCGCAGAAGTCAACCAAACTTCACCCATTAGTGTATTGTATCACAATCTAGTAGTTACATGTGGAAATTTGGTTCTAGGACATTTGATTTGAGCGCAATCCTCAAACTTAGGTCAAAAAAGCCATTTAAGCCTTTTCACAGTGAGATCTATGCGATATGGCCGAGAAATGTAATTTTGATGTTAACTCCCAAACCGCTGAGCAGAAGTCAACCAAACTTCACCCAATAGTGTATAGTATCACATTCTAGTAGTTACATTTGAAAATTTCGTTCTAGGACATTTGGTTTGAGCGCAATCATTAAACTTAGGTCAAAAAAGCCATTTAAGCCTTTTCACAGTTAGATCTATGCGATATGGCCGAGAAATGTAATTTTGATGTTAACTCCCAAACCGCTGCGCAGAAGTCAACCAAACTTCACCCATTAGTGTATTGTATCACAATCTAGTAATTACATGTGGAAATTTGGTTCTAGGACATTTGATTTGAGCGCAATCCTCAAACTTAGGTCAAAAAAGCCATTTAAGCCTTTTCACAGTGAGATCTATGCGATATGGCCGAGAAATGTAATTTTGATGTTAACTCCCAAACCGCTGCGCAGAAGTCAACCAAACTTCACCCATTAGTGTATTGTATCACAATCTAGTAGTTACATGTGGAAATTTGGTTCTAGGACATTTGATTTGAGCGCAATCCTCAAACTTAGGACAAAAAAGCCATTTAAGCCTTTTCACAGTGAGATCTATGCGATATGGCCGAGAAATGTAATTTTGATGTTAACTCCCAAACCGCTGCGCAGAAGTAAACCAAACTTCACCCATTAGTGTATTGTATCACAATCTAGTAGTTACATTTGAAAATTTCGTTCTAGGACATTTGGTTTGAGCGCAATCATTAAACTTAGGTCAAAAAAGCCATTTAAGCCTTTTCACAGTTAGATCTATGCGATATGGCCGAGAAATGTAATTTTGATGTTAACTCCCAAACCGCTGCGCAGAAGTCAACCAAACTTCACCCATTAGTGTATTGTATCACAATCTAGTAATTACATGTGGAAATTTGGTTCTAGGACATTTGATTTGAGCGCAATCCTCAAACTTAGGTCAAAAAAGCCATTTAAACCTTTTCACAGTGAGATCTATGCGATATGGCCGAGAAATGTAATTTTGATGTTAACTCCCAAACCGCTGCGCAGAAGTCAACCAAACTTCACCCATTAGTGTATTGTATCACAATCTAGTAGTTACATGTGGAAATTTGGTTCTAGGACATTTGATTTGAGCGCAATCCTCAAACTTAGGTCAAAAAAGCCATTTAAGCCTTTTCACAGTGAGATCTATGCGATATGGCCGAGAAATGTAATTTTGATGTTAACTCCCAAACCGCTGCGCAGAAGTCAACCAAACTTCACCCATTAGTGTATTGTATCACAATCTAGTAGTTACATGTGAAAATTTGGTTCTAGGACATTTGATTTGAGCGCAATCCTTAAAATTAGGTCAAAAAAGCCATTTAAGCCTTTTCACAGTGAGATCTATGCGATATGGCCGAGAAATGTAATTTTGATGTTAACTCCCAAACCGCTGCGCAGAAGTCAACCAAACTTCACCCAATAGTGTATTGTATCACATTCTAGTAGTTACATTTGAAAATTTCGTTCTAGGACATTTGGTTTGAGCGCAATTATTAAACTTAGGTCAAAAAAGCCATTTAAGCCTTTTCACAGTGAGATCTATGCGATATGGCCGAGAAATGTAATTTTGATGTTAACTCCCAAACCGCTGCGCAGAAGTCAACCAAACTTCACCCAATAGTGTATTGTATCACAATCTAGTAGTTACATTTGAAAATTTTGTTCTAGGACATTTTGTTTGAACGCAATCATCAAACTTAATTAAAAAAGTCATTTAAGCCTTTTCACAGTGAGATCTATGCGATATGGCCGAGAAATGTAATTTTGATGTTAACTCCCAAACCGCTGCGCAGAAGTCAACCAAACTTCACCCATTAGTGTATTGTATCACAATCTAGTAGTTACATGTGGAAATTTGGTTCTAGGACATTTGATTTGAGCGCAATCCTCAAACTTAGGTCAAAAAAGCCATTTAAGCCTTTTCACAGTGAGATCTATGCGATATGGCCGAGAAATGTAATTTTGATGTTAACTCCCAAACCGCTGCGCAGAAGTCAACCAAACTTCACCCAATAGTGTATTGTATCACATTCTAGTAGTTACATTTTAAAATTTCGTTCTAGGACATTTGGTTTGAGCGCAATCCTCAAACTTAGGTCAAAAAAGCCATTTAAGCCTTTTCACAGTGAGATCTATGCGATATGGCCGAGAAATGTAATTTTGATGTTAACTCCCAAACCGCTGCGCAGAAGTCAACCAAACTTCACCCAATAGTGTATTGTATCACATTCTAGTAGTTACATTTGAAAATTTCGTTCTAGGACATTTGGTTTGAGCGCAATCATTAAACTTAGGTCAAAAAAGCCATTTAAGCCTTTTCACAGTGAGATCTATGCGATATGGCCGAGAAATGTAATTTTGATGTTAACTCCCAAACCGCTGCGCAGAAGTAAACCAAACTTCACCCATTAGTGTATTGTATCACAATCTAGTAGTTACATTTGAAAATTTTGTTCTAGGACATTTTGTTTGAACGCAATCATCAAACTTAATTAAAAAAGTCATTTAAGCCTTTTCACAGTTAGATCTATGCGATATGGCCGAGAAATGTAATTTTGATGTTAACTCCCAAACCGCTACGCAGAAGTCAACCAAACTTCACCCATTAGTGTATTGTATCACAATCTAGTAGTTACATGTGGAAATTTGGTTCTAGGACATTTGATTTGAGCGCAATCCTCAAACTTAGGTCAAAAGAGCCATTTAAGCCTTTTCACAGTGAGATCTATGCGATATGGCCGAGAAATGTAATTTTGATGTTAACTCCCAAACCGCTGCGCAGAAGTCAACCAAACTTCACCCAATAGTGTATTGTATCACAATCTAGTAGTTACATTTGAAAATTTTGTTCTAGGACATTTTGTTTGAGCGCAATCATCAAACTTAATTAAAAAAGTCATTTAAGCCTTTTCACAGTGAGATCTATGCGATATGGCCGAGAAATGTAATTTTGATGTTAACTCCCAAACCGCTGCGCAGAAGTCAACCAAACTTCACCCATTAGTGTATTGTATCACAATCTAGTAGTTACATGTGGAAATTTGGTTCTAGGACATTTGATTTGAGCGCAATCCTCAAACTTAGGTCAAAAAAGCCATTTAAGCCTTTTCACAGTGAGATCTATGCGATATGGCCGAGAAATGTAATTTTGATGTTAACTCCCAAACCGCTGCGCAGAAGTCAACCAAACTTCACCCAATAGTGTATTGTATCACATTCTAGTAGTTACATTTGAAAATTTCGTTCTAGGACATTTGGTTTGAGCGCAATCATTAAACTTAGGTCAAAAAAGCCATTTAAGCCTTTTCACAGTGAGATCTATGCGATATGGCCGAGAAATGTAATTTTGATGTTAACTCCCAAACCGCTGCGCAGAAGTCAACCAAACTTCACCCAATAGTGTATTGTATCACATTCTAGTAGTTACATTTGAAAATTTCGTTCTAGGACATTTGGTTTGAGCGCAATCATTAAACTTAGGTCAAAAAAGCCATTTAAGCCTTTTCACAGTGAGATCTATGCGATATGGCCGAGAAATGTAATTTTGATGTTAACTCCCAAACCGCTGCGCAGAACTCAACCAAACTTCACCCAATAGTGTATTGTATCACAATCTAGTAGTTACATTTGAAAATTTTGTTCTAGGAAATTTTGTTTGAGCGCAATCATCAAACTTAATTAAAAAAGTCATTTAAGCCTTTTCACAGTGAGATCTATGCGATATGGCCGAGAAATGTAATTTTGATGTTAACTCCCAAACCGCTGCGCAGAAGTCAACCAAACTTCACCCATTAGTGTATTGTATCACAATCTAGTAGTTACATGTGGAAATTTGGTTCTAGGACATTTGATTTGAGCGCAATTATCAAACTTAGGTCAAAAAAGCCATTTAAGCCTTTTCACAGTGAGATCTATGCGATATGGCCGAGAAATGTAATTTTGATGTTAACTCCCAAACCGCTGAGCAGAAGTCAACCAAACTTCACCCAATAGTGTATAGTATCACATTCTAGTAGTTACATTTGAAAATTTCGTTCTAGGACATTTGGTTTGAGCGCAATCATTAAACTTAGGTCAAAAAAGCCATTTAAGCCTTTTCACAGTTAGATCTATGCGATATGGCCGAGAAATGTAATTTTGATGTTAACTCCCAAACCGCTGCGCAGAAGTCAACCAAACTTCACCCATTAGTGTATTGTATCACAATCTAGTAATTACATGTGGAAATTTGGTTCTAGGACATTTGATTTGAGCGCAATCCTCAAACTTAGGTCAAAAAAGCCATTTAAGCCTTTTCACAGTGAGATCTATGCGATATGGCCGAGAAATGTAATTTTGATGTTAACTCCCAAACCGCTGCGCAGAAGTCAACCAAACTTCACCCATTAGTGTATTGTATCACAATCTAGTAGTTACATGTGGAAATTTGGTTCTAGGACATTTGATTTGAGCGCAATCCTCAAACTTAGGTCAAAAAAGCCATTTAAGCCTTTTCACAGTGAGATCTATGCGATATGGCCGAGAAATGTAATTTTGATGTTAACTCCCAAACCGCTGCGCAGAAGTAAACCAAACTTCACCCATTAGTGTATTGTATCACAATCTAGTAGTTACATTTGAAAATTTCGTTCTAGGACATTTGGTTTGAGCGCAATCATTAAACTTAGGTCAAAAAAGCCATTTAAGCCTTTTCACAGTTAGATCTATGCGATATGGCCGAGAAATGTAATTTTGATGTTAACTCCCAAACCGCTGCGCAGAAGTCAACCAAACTTCACCCATTAGTGTATTGTATCACAATCTAGTAATTACATGTGGAAATTTGGTTCTAGGACATTTGATTTGAGCGCAATCCTCAAACTTAGGTCAAAAAAGCCATTTAAGCCTTTTCACAGTGAGATCTATGCGATATGGCCGAGAAATGTAATTTTGATGTTAACTCCCAAACCGCTGCGCAGAAGTCAACCAAACTTCACCCATTAGTGTATTGTATCACAATCTAGTAGTTACATGTGGAAATTTGGTTCTAGGACATTTGATTTGAGCGCAATCCTCAAACTTAGGTCAAAAAAGCCAT
Source organism: Corythoichthys intestinalis (assembly GCF_030265065.1). Taxonomy (NCBI): domain Eukaryota; kingdom Metazoa; phylum Chordata; class Actinopteri; order Syngnathiformes; family Syngnathidae; genus Corythoichthys; species Corythoichthys intestinalis. The sequence continues at coordinate 62,034,930 of NC_080399.1, read as the reverse complement.
TTAAGCCTTTTCACAGTGAGATCTATGCGATATGGCCGAGAAATGTAATTTTGATGTTAACTCCCAAACCGCTGCGCAGAAGTAAACCAAACTTCACCCATTAGTGTATTGTATCACAATCTAGTAGTTACATGTGGAAATTTGGTTCTAGGACATTTGATTTGAGCGCAATCCTCAAACTTAGGTCAAAAAAGCCATTTAAGCCTTTTCACAGTGAGATCTATGCGATATGGCCGAGAAATGTAATTTTGATGTTAACTCCCAAACCGCTGCGCAGAAGTCAACCAAACTTCACCCAATAGTGTATTGTATCACAATCTAGTAGTTACATTTGAAAATTTTGTTCTAGGAAATTTTGTTTGAGCGCAATCATTAAACTTAATTAAAAAAGTCATTTAAGCCTTTTCACAGTGAGATCTATGCGATATGGCCGAGAAATGTAATTTTGATGTTAACTCCCAAACCGCTGCGCAGAAGTCAACCAAACTTCACCCATTAGTGTATTGTATCACAATCTAGTAGTTACATGTGAAAATTTGGTTCTAGGACATTTGATTTGAGCGCAATCCTCAAAATTAGGTCAAAAAAGTCATTTAAGCCTTTTCACAGTGAGATCTATGCGATATGGCCGAGAAATGTAATTTTGATGTTAACTCCCAAACCGCTGCGCAGAAGTCAACCAAACTTCACCCATTAGTGTATTGTATCACAATCTAGTAGTTACATGTGGAAATTTGGTTATAGGACATTTGATTTGAGCGCAATCCTCAAACTTAGGTCAAAAAAGCCATTTAAGCCTTTTCACAGTGAGATCTATGCGATATGGCCGAGAAATGTAATTTTGATGTTAACTCCCAAACCGCTGCGCAGAAGTCAACCAAACTTCACCCAATAGTGTATTGTATCACAATCTAGTAGTTACATTTGAAAATTTTGTTCTAGGACATTTTGTTTGAGCGCAATCATCAAACTTAATTAAAAAAGTCATTTAAGCCTTTTCACAGTGAGATCTATGCGATATGGCCGAGAAATGTAATTTTGATGTTAACTCCCAAACCGCTGCGCAGAAGTCAACCAAACTTCACCCATTAGTGTATTGTATCACAATCTAGTAGTTACATGTGGAAATTTGGTTCTAGGACATTTGATTTGAGCGCAATCCTCAAACTTAGGTCAAAAAAGCCATTTAAGCCTTTTCACAGTGAGATCTATGCGATATGGCCGAGAAATGTAATTTTGATGTTAACTCCCAAACCGCTGAGCAGAAGTCAACCAAACTTCACCCAATAGTGTATAGTATCACATTCTAGTAGTTACATTTGAAAATTTCGTTCTAGGACATTTGGTTTGAGCGCAATCATTAAACTTAGGTCAAAAAAGCCATTTAAGCCTTTTCACAGTTAGATCTATGCGATATGGCCGAGAAATGTAATTTTGATGTTAACTCCCAAACCGCTGCGCAGAAGTCAACCAAACTTCACCCATTAGTGTATTGTATCACAATCTAGTAATTACATGTGGAAATTTGGTTCTAGGACATTTGATTTGAGCGCAATCCTCAAACTTAGGTCAAAAAAGCCATTTAAGCCTTTTCACAGTGAGATCTATGCGATATGGCCGAGAAATGTAATTTTGATGTTAACTCCCAAACCGCTGCGCAGAAGTCAACCAAACTTCACCCATTAGTGTATTGTATCACAATCTAGTAGTTACATGTGGAAATTTGGTTCTAGGACATTTGATTTGAGCGCAATCCTCAAACTTAGGTCAAAAAAGCCATTTAAGCCTTTTCACAGTGAGATCTATGCGATATGGCCGAGAAATGTAATTTTGATGTTAACTCCCAAACCGCTGCGCAGAAGTAAACCAAACTTCACCCATTAGTGTATTGTATCACAATCTAGTAGTTACATTTGAAAATTTCGTTCTAGGACATTTGGTTTGAGCGCAATCATTAAACTTAGGTCAAAAAAGCCATTTAAGCCTTTTCACAGTTAGATCTATGCGATATGGCCGAGAAATGTAATTTTGATGTTAACTCCCAAACCGCTGCGCAGAAGTCAACCAAACTTCACCCATTAGTGTATTGTATCACAATCTAGTAATTACATGTGGAAATTTGGTTCTAGGACATTTGATTTGAGCGCAATCCTCAAACTTAGGTCAAAAAAGCCATTTAAGCCTTTTCACAGTGAGATCTATGCGATATGGCCGAGAAATGTAATTTTGATGTTAACTCCCAAACCGCTGCGCAGAAGTCAACCAAACTTCACCCATTAGTGTATTGTATCACAATCTAGTAGTTACATGTGGAAATTTGGTTCTAGGACATTTGATTTGAGCGCAATCCTCAAACTTAGGTCAAAAAAGCCATTTAAGCCTTTTCACAGTGAGATCTATGCGATATGGCCGAGAAATGTAATTTTGATGTTAACTCCCAAACCGCTGCGCAGAAGTAAACCAAACTTCACCCATTAGTGTATTGTATCACAATCTAGTAGTTACATGTGGAAATTTGGTTCTAGGACATTTGATTTGAGCGCAATCCTCAAACTTAGGTCAAAAAAGCCATTTAAGCCTTTTCACAGTGAGATCTATGCGATATGGCCGAGAAATGTAATTTTGATGTTAACTCCCAAACCGCTGCGCAGAAGTCAACCAAACTTCACCCAATAGTGTATTGTATCACAATCTAGTAGTTACATTTGAAAATTTTGTTCTAGGAAATTTTGTTTGAGCGCAATCATCAAACTTAATTAAAAAAGTCATTTAAGCCTTTTCACAGTGAGATCTATGCGATATGGCCGAGAAATGTAATTTTGATGTTAACTCCCAAACCGCTGCGCAGAAGTCAACCAAACTTCACCCATTAGTGTATTGTATCACAATCTAGTAGTTACATGTGAAAATTTGGTTCTAGGACATTTGATTTGAGCGCAATCCTTAAAATTAGGTCAAAAAAGCCATTTAAGCCTTTTCACAGTGAGATCTATGCGATATGGCCGAGAAATGTAATTTTGATGTTAACTCCCAAACCGCTGCGCAGAAGTCAACCAAACTTCACCCAATAGTGTATTGTATCACATTCTAGTAGTTACATTTGAAAATTTCGTTCTAGGACATTTGGTTTGAGCGCAATCATTAAACTTAGGTCAAAAAAGCCATTTAAGCCTTTTCACAGTGAGATCTATGCGATATGGCCGAGAAATGTAATTTTGATGTTAACTCCCAAACCGCTGCGCAGAACTCAACCAAACTTCACCCATTAGTGTATTGTATCACAATCTAGTAGTTACATGTGGAAATTTGGTTATAGGACATTTGATTTGAGCGCAATCCTCAAACTTAGGTCAAAAAAGCCATTTAAGCCTTTTCACAGTGAGATCTATGCGATATGGCCGAGAAATGTAATTTTGATGTTAACTCCCAAACCGCTGCGCAGAAGTCAACCAAACTTCACCCAATAGTGTATTGTATCACAATCTAGTAGTTACATTTGAAAATTTTGTTCTAGGAAATTTTGTTTGAGCGCAATCATTAAACTTAATTAAAAAAGTCATTTAAGCCTTTTCACAGTGAGATCTATGCGATATGGCCGAGAAATGTAATTTTGATGTTAACTCCCAAACCGCTGCGCAGAAGTCAACCAAACTTCACCCATTAGTGTATTGTATCACAATCTAGTAGTTACATGTGAAAATTTGGTTCTAGGACATTTGATTTGAGCGCAATCCTCAAAATTAGGTCAAAAAAGTCATTTAAGCCTTTTCACAGTGAGATCTATGCGATATGGCCGAGAAATGTAATTTTGATATTAACTCCCAAACCGCTGCGCAGAAGTCAACCAAACTTCACCCATTAGTGTATTGTATCACAATCTAGTAGTTACATGTGGAAATTTGGTTATAGGACATTTGATTTGAGCGCAATCCTCAAACTTAGGTCAAAAAAGCCATTTAAGCCTTTTCACAGTGAGATCTATGCGATATGGCCGAGAAATGTAATTTTGATGTTAACTCCCAAACCGCTGCGCAGAAGTCAACCAAACTTCACCCAATAGTGTATTGTATCACAATCTAGTAGTTACATTTGAAAATTTTGTTCTAGGACATTTTGTTTGAGCGCAATCATCAAACTTAATTAAAAAAGTCATTTAAGCCTTTTCACAGTGAGATCTATGCGATATGGCCGAGAAATGTAATTTTGATGTTAACTCCCAAACCGTTTCGCAGAAGTCAACCAAACTTCACCCATTAGTGTATTGTATCACAATCTAGTAGTTACATGTGGAAATTTGGTTCTAGGACATTTGATTTGAGCGCAATCCTCAAACTTAGGTCAAAAAAGCCATTTAAGCCTTTTCACAGTGAGATCTATGCGATATGGCCAAGAAATGTAATTTTGATGTTAACTCCCAAACCGCTGAGCAGAAGTCAACCAAACTTCACCCAATAGTGTATAGTATCACATTCTAGTAGTTACATTTGAAAATTTCGTTCTAGGACATTTGGTTTGAGCGCAATCATTAAACTTAGGTCAAAAAAGCCATTTAAGCCTTTTCACAGTTAGATCTATGCGATATGGCCGAGAAATGTAATTTTGATGTTAACTCCCAAACCGCTGCGCAGAAGTCAACCAAACTTCACCCATTAGTGTATTGTATCACAATCTAGTAATTACATGTGGAAATTTGGTTCTAGGACATTTGATTTGAGCGCAATCCTCAAACTTAGGTCAAAAAAGCCATTTAAGCCTTTTCACAGTGAGATCTATGCGATATGGCCGAGAAATGTAATTTTGATGTTAACTCCCAAACCGCTGCGCAGAAGTCAACCAAACTTCACCCATTAGTGTATTGTATCACAATCTAGTAGTTACATGTGGAAATTTGGTTCTAGGACATTTGATTTGAGCGCAATCCTCAAACTTAGGTCAAAAAAGCCATTTAAGCCTTTTCACAGTGAGATCTATGCGATATGGCCGAGAAATGTAATTTTGATGTTAACTCCCAAACCGCTGCGCAGAAGTAAACCAAACTTCACCCATTAGTGTATTGTATCACAATCTAGTAGTTACATTTGAAAATTTCGTTCTAGGACATTTGGTTTGAGCGCAATCATTAAACTTAGGTCAAAAAAGCCATTTAAGCCTTTTCACAGTTAGATCTATGCGATATGGCCGAGAAATGTAATTTTGATGTTAACTCCCAAACCGCTGCGCAGAAGTCAACCAAACTTCACCCATTAGTGTATTGTATCACAATCTAGTAATTACATGTGGAAATTTGGTTCTAGGACATTTGATTTGAGCGCAATCCTCAAACTTAGGTCAAAAAAGCCATTTAAGCCTTTTCACAGTGAGATCTATGCGATATGGCCGAGAAATGTAATTTTGATGTTAACTCCCAAACCGCTGCGCAGAAGTCAACCAAACTTCACCCATTAGTGTATTGTATCACAATCTAGTAGTTACATGTGGAAATTTGGTTCTAGGACATTTGATTTGAGAGCAATCCTCAAACTTAGGTCAAAAAAGCCATTTAAGCCTTTTCACAGTGAGATCTATGCGATATGGCCGAGAAATGTAATTTTGATGTTAACTCCCAAACCGCTGCGCAGAAGTAAACCAAACTTCACCCATTAGTGTATTGTATCACAATCTAGTAGTTACATGTGGAAATTTGGTTCTAGGACATTTGATTTGAGCGCAATCCTCAAACTTAGGTCAAAAAAGCCATTTAAGCCTTTTCACAGTGAGATCTATGCGATATGGCCGAGAAATGTAATTTTGATGTTAACTCCCAAACCGCTGCGCAGAAGTCAACCAAACTTCACCCAATAGTGTATTGTATCACAATCTAGTAGTTACATTTGAAAATTTTGTTCTAGGAAATTTTGTTTGAGCGCAATCATCAAACTTAATTAAAAAAGTCATTTAAGCCTTTTCACAGTGAGATCTATGCGATATGGCCGAGAAATGTAATTTTGATGTTAACTCCCAAACCGCTGCGCAGAAGTCAACCAAACTTCACCCATTAGTGTATTGTATCACAATCTAGTAGTTACATGTGAAAATTTGGTTCTAGGACATTTGATTTGAGCGCAATCCTTAAAATTAGGTCAAAAAAGCCATTTAAGCCTTTTCACAGTGAGATCTATGCGATATGGCCGAGAAATGTAATTTTGATGTTAACTCCCAAACCGCTGCGCAGAACTCAACCAAACTTCACCCAATAGTGTATTGTATCACAATCTAGTAGTTACATTTGAAAATTTTGTTCTAGGACATTTTGTTTGAACGCAATCATCAAACTTAATTAAAAAAGTCATTTAAGCCTTTTCACAGTGAGATCTATGCGATATGGCCGAGAAATGTAATTTTGATGTTAACTCCCAAACCGCTGCGCAGAAGTCAACCAAACTTCACCCATTAGTGTATTGTATCACAATCTAGTAGTTACATGTGGAAATTTGGTTCTAGGACATTTGATTTGAGCGCAATCCTCAAACTTAGGTCAAAAAAGCCATTTAAGCCTTTTCACAGTGAGATCTATGCGATATGGCCGAGAAATGTAATTTTGATGTTAACTCCCAAACCGCTGCGCAGAAGTCAACCAAACTTCACCCAATAGTGTATTGTATCACATTCTAGTAGTTACATTTGAAAATTTCGTTCTAGGACATTTGGTTTGAGCGCAATTATTAAACTTAGGTCAAAAAAGCCATTTAAGCCTTTTCACAGTGAGATCTATGCGATATGGCCGTGAAATGTAATTTTGATGTTAACTCCCAAACCGCTGCGCAGAAGTCAACCAAACTTCACCCAATAGTGTATTGTATCACAATCTAGTAGTTACATTTGGAAAATTTTGTTCTAGGACATTTTGTTTGAACGCAATCATCAAACTTAATTAAAAAAGTCATTTAAGCCTTTTCACAGTGAGATCTATGCGATATGGCCGAGAAATGTAATTTTGATGTTAACTCCCAAACCGCTGCGCAGAAGTCAACCAAACTTCACCCATTAGTGTATTGTATCACAATCTAGTAGTTACATGTGGAAATTTGGTTCTAGGACATTTGATTTGAGCGCAATCCTCAAACTTAGGTCAAAAAAGCCATTTAAGCCTTTTCACAGTGAGATCTACGCAATTCGGCCGAGAAATGTAATTTTGATGTTAACTCCCAAACCGCTGCGCAGAAGTGAACCAAACTTCACCCAATAGTGTATTGTATCACAATCTAGTAGTTACATTTGGAAATTTGGTTCTAGGACATTTATTTTGAGCACAATCCTCAAACTTAGTTCAAAAAAGTCATTTAAGCCTTTTGACAGTGAGATCTACGTAATTCGGCCGAGAAATGTAATTTTGATGTTAACTCCCAAACCGCTGCGCAGAAATCAACCAAACTTCCCCCAATAGTGTATTGTATCACAATCTAGTAGTTACATTTGGAAATTTGGTTCTAGGACATTTGGTTTGAGCGCAATCCTCAAACTTAGTTCAAAAAAGTCATTTAAGCCTTTTTACATTGAGATCTACGCAATTCGTCCGAGAAATGTAATTTTGATGTTAACTCCCAAACCGCTGCGCAGAAGTCAACCAAACTTCACCCAATAGTGTATTGTATCACAATCTAGTAGTCACATTTGGAAATTTGGTTCTAGGACATTTAGTTTGAGCGCAATCCTCAAACTTAGTTAAAAAAAGTCATTTAAGCCTTTTGACAGTGAGTTCTACGCAATTCGGCCGAGAAATGTAATTTTAATGTTAACTCCCAAACCGCTGCGCAGAAGTCAACCAAACTTCACCCAATAGTGTATTGTATCACAATCTAGTAGTTACATTTGGAAATTTGGTTCTAGGACATTTAGTTTGAGCACAATCCTCAAACTTAGTTCAAAAAAGTCATTTAAGCCTTTTGACAGTGAGTTCTACGCAATTCGGCCGAGAAATGTAATTTTAATGTTAACTCCCAAACCGCTGCGCAGAAGTCAACCAAACTTCACCCAATAGTGTATTGTATCACAATCTAGTAGTTACATTTGGAAATTTGGTTCTAGGACATTTGGTTTGTGCGCAATCCTCAAACTTAGTTCAAAAAAGTCATTTAAGCCTTTTGACAGTGAGATCTACGCAATTCGGCCGAGAAATGTAATTTTGATGTTAACTCCCAAACCGCTGCGCAGAAGTCAACCAAACTTCACCCAATAGTGTATTGTATCACAATCTAGTAGTTACATTTGGAAATTTGGTTCTAGGACATTTGGTTTGAGCGCAATCCTCAAACTTAGTTAAAAAAAGTCATTTAAGCCTTTTGACAGTGAGATCTACGCAATTCGGCCGAGAAATGTAATTTTGATGTTAACTCCCAAACCGCTGCGCAGAAGTGAACCAAACTTCACCCAATAGTGTATTGTATCACAATCTAGTAGTTACATTTGGAAATTTGGTTCTAGGACATTTATTTTGAGCACAATCCTCAAACTTAGTTCAAAAAAGTCATTTAAGCCTTTTGACAGTGAGATCTACGTAATTCGGCCGAGAAATGTAATTTTGATGTTAACTCCCAAACCGCTGCGCAGAAATCAACCAAACTTCCCCCAATAGTGTATTGTATCACAATCTAGTAGTTACATTTGGAAATTTGGTTCTAGGACATTTGGTTTGAGCGCAATCCTCAAACTTAGTTCAAAAAAGTCATTTAAGCCTTTTTACATTGAGATCTACGCAATTCGTCCGAGAAATGTAATTTTGATGTTAACTCCCAAACCGCTGCGCAGAAGTCAACCAAACTTCACCCAATAGTGTATTGTATCACAATCTAGTAGTCACATTTGGAAATTTGGTTCTAGGACATTTAGTTTGAGCGCAATCCTCAAACTTAGTTAAAAAAAGTCATTTAAGCCTTTTGACAGTGAGTTCTACGCAATTCGGCCGAGAAATGTAATTTTAATGTTAACTCCCAAACCGCTGCGCAGAAGTCAACCAAACTTCACCCAATAGTGTATTGTATCACAATCTAGTAGTTACATTTGGAAATTTGGTTCTAGGACATTTAGTTTGAGCACAATCCTCAAACTTAGTTCAAAAAAGTCATTTAAGCCTTTTGACAGTGAGATCTACGTAATTCGGCCGAGAAATGTAATTTTGATGTTAACTCCCAAACCGCTGCGCAGAAGTCAACCAAACTTCACCCAATAGTGTATTGTATCACAATCTAGTAGTTACATTTGGAAATTTGGTTCTAGGACATTTGGTTTGAGCGCAATCCTCAAACTTAGTTAAAAAAAGTCATTTAAGCCTTTTGACAGTGAGATCTACGCAATTCGGCCGAGAAATGTAATTTTGATGTTAACTCCCAAACCGCTGCGCAGAAGTGAACCAAACTTCACCCAATAGTGTATTGTATCACAATCTAGTAGTTACATTTGGAAATTTGGTTCTAGGACATTTAGTTTGAGCACAATCCTCAAACTTAGTTCAAAAAAGTCATTTAAGCCTTTTGACAGTGAGATCTACGTAATTCGGCCGAGAAATGTAATTTTGATGTTAACTCCCAAACCGCTGCGCAGAAGTCAACCAAACTTCCCCCAATAGTGTATTGTATCACAATCTAGTAGTTACATTTGGAAATTTGGTTCTAGGACATTTGGTTTGAGCGCAATCCTCAAACTTAGTTCAAAAAAGTCATTTAAGCCTTTTTACATTGAGATCTACGCAATTCGTCCGAGAAATGTAATTTTGATGTTAACTCCCAAACCGCTGCGCAGAAGTCAACCAAACTTCACCCAATAGTGTATTGTATCACAATCTAGTAGTCACATTTGGAAATTTGGTTCTAGGACATTTAGTTTGAGCGCAATCCTCAAACTTATTTAAAAAAAGTCATTTAAGCCTTTTGACAGTGAGTTCTACGCAATTCGGCCAAGAAATGTAATTTTGATGTTAACTCCCAAACCGCTGCGCAGAAGTCAACCAAACTTCACCCAATAGTGTATTGTATCACAATCTAGTAGTTACATTTGGAAATTTGGTTCTAGGACATTTGGTTTGAGCGCAATCCTCAAACTTAGTTAAAAAAAAGTCATTAAGCCTTTTGACAGTGAGATCTACGCAATTCGGCCGAGAAATGTAATTTTGATGTTAACTCCCAAACCGCTGCGCAGAAGTCAACCAAACTTCACCCAATAGTGTATTGTATCACAATCTAGTAGTTACATTTGGAAATTTGGTTCTAGGACATTTAGTTTGAGCACAATCCTCAAACTTAGTTCAAAAAAGTCATTTAAGCCTTTTGACAGTGAGATCTACGTAATTCGGCCGAGAAATGTAATTTTGATGTTAACTCCCAAACCGCTGCGCAGAAGTCAACCAAACTTCCCCCAATAGTGTATTGTATCACAATCTAGTAGTTACATTTGGAAATTTGGTTCTAGGACATTTGGTTTGAGCGCAATCCTCAAACTTAGTTCAAAAAAGTCATTTAAGCCTTTTTACATTGAGATCTACGCAATTCGTCCGAGAAATGTAATTTTGATGTTAACTCCCAAACCGCTGCGCAGAAGTGAACCAAACTTCACCCAATAGTGTATTGTATCACAATCTAGTAGTTACATTTAGAAATTTGGTTCTAGGACATTTGGTTTGAGCGCAATCCTCAAACTTAGTTCAAAAAAGTCATTTAAGCCTTTTGAAAGTGAGATCTACGCAGTTCGGCCGAGAAATGTAATTTTGATGTTAACTCCCAAACCGCTGCGCAGAAGTCAACCAAACTTCACCCAATAGTGTATTGTATCACAATCTAGTAGTTACATTTGGAAATTTGGTTCTAGGACATTTGGTTTGAGCGCAATCCTCAAACTTAGTTCAAAAAAGTCATTTAAGCCTTTTTACATTGAGATCTACGCAATTCGTCCGAGAAATGTAATTTTGATGTTAACTCCCAAACCGCTGCGCAGAAGTCAACCAAACTTCCCCCAATAGTGTATTGTATCACAATCTAGTAGTCACATTTGGAAATTTGGTTCTAGGACATTTAGTTTGAGCGCAATCCTCAAACTTAGTTAAAAAAAAGTCATTTAAGCCTTTTGACAGTGAGATCTACGCAATTCGGCCGAGAAATGTAATTTTAATGTTAACTCCCAAACCGCTGCGCAGAAGTCAACCAAACTTCACCCAATAGTGTATTGTATCACATTCTAGTAGTTACATTTGGAAATTTGTTTCTAGGACATTTAGTTTGAGCACAATCCTCAAACAGTTAAAAAAAGTCATTTAAGCCTTTTGACAGTGAGATCTACGTAATTCGGCCGAGAAATGTAATTTTGATGTTAACTCCCAAACCGCTGCGCAGAGGTCAACCAAACTTCCCCCAATATTGTATTGTATCACAATCTAGTAGTTACATTTGGAAATTTGGTTCTAGGACATTTAGTTTGAGCACAATCCTCAAACTTAGTTCAAAAAAGTCATTTAAGCCTTTTGACAGTGAGATCTACGTAATTCGGCCGAGAAATGTAATTTTGATGTTAACTCCCAAACCGCTGCGCAGAAGTGAACCAAACTTCCCCCAATAGTGTATTGTATCACAATCTAGTAGTTACATTTGGAAATTTGGTTCTAGGACATTTGGTTTGAGCGCAATCCTCAAACTTAGTTCAAAAAAGTCATTTAAGCCTTTTTACAGTGAGATCTACGCAATTCGTCCGAGAAATGTAATTTTGATGTTAACTCCCAAACCGCTGCGCAGAAGTGAACCAAACTTCACCCAATAGTGTATTGTATCACAATCTAGTAGTCACATTTGGAAATTTGGTTCTAGGACATTTAGTTTGTGCGCAATCCTCAAACTTAGTTAAAAAAAGTCATTTAAGCCTTTTGACAGTGAGTTCTACGCAATTCGGCCGAGAAATGTAATTTTAATGTTAACTCCCAAACCGCTGCGCAGAAGTGAACCAAACTTCACCCAATAGTGTATTGTATCACAATCTAGTAGTTACATTTGGAAATTTGGTTCTAGGACATTTATTTTGAGCACAATCCTCAAACTTAGTTCAAAAAAGTCATTTAAGCCTTTTGACAGTGAGATCTACGTAATTCGGCCGAGAAATGTAATTTTGATGTTAACTCCCAAACCGCTGCGCAGAAATCAACCAAACTTCCCCCAATAGTGTATTGTATCACAATCTAGTAGTTACATTTGGAAATTTGGTTCTAGGACATTTGGTTTGAGCGCAATCCTCAAACTTAGTTCAAAAAAGTCATTTAAGCCTTTTTACATTGAGATCTACGCAATTCGTCCGAGAAATGTAATTTTGATGTTAACTCCCAAACCGCTGCGCAGAAGTCAACCAAACTTCACCCAATAGTGTATTGTATCACAATCTAGTAGTCACATTTGGAAATTTGGTTCTAGGACATTTAGTTTGAGCGCAATCCTCAAACTTAGTTAAAAAAAGTCATTTAAGCCTTTTGACAGTGAGTTCTACGCAATTCGGCCGAGAAATGTAATTTTAATGTTAACTCCCAAACCGCTGCGCAGAAGTCAACCAAACTTCACCCAATAGTGTATTGTATCACAATCTAGTAGTTACATTTGGAAATTTGGTTCTAGGACATTTAGTTTGAGCACAATCCTCAAACTTAGTTCAAAAAAGTCATTTAAGCCTTTTGACAGTGAGATCTACGTAATTCGGCCGAGAAATGTAATTTTGATGTTAACTCCCAAACCGCTGCGCAGAAGTCAACCAAACTTCACCCAATAGTGTATTGTATCACAATCTAGTAGTTACATTTGGAAATTTGGTTCTAGGACATTTGGTTTGAGCGCAATCCTCAAACTTAGTTAAAAAAAGTCATTTAAGCCTTTTGACAGTGAGATCTACGCAATTCGGCCGAGAAATGTAATTTTGATGTTAACTCCCAAACCGCTGCGCAGAAGTGAACCAAACTTCACCCAATAGTGTATTGTATCACAATCTAGTAGTTACATTTGGAAATTTGGTTCTAGGACATTTAGTTTGAGCACAATCCTCAAACTTAGTTCAAAAAAGTCATTTAAGCCTTTTGACAGTGAGATCTACGTAATTCGGCCGAGAAATGTAATTTTGATGTTAACTCCCAAACCGCTGCGCAGAAGTCAACCAAACTTCCCCCAATAGTGTATTGTATCACAATCTAGTAGTTACATTTGGAAATTTGGTTCTAGGACATTTGGTTTGAGCGCAATCCTCAAACTTAGTTCAAAAAAGTCATTTTAGCCTTTTTACATTGAGATCTACGCAATTCGTCCGAGAAATGTAATTTTGATGTTAACTCCCAAACCGCTGCGCAGAAGTCAACCAAACTTCACCCAATAGTGTATTGTATCACAATCTAGTAGTCACATTTGGAAATTTGGTTCTAGGACATTTAGTTTGAGCGCAATCCTCAAACTTATTTTAAAAAAGTCATTTAAGCCTTTTGACAGTGAGTTCTACGCAATTCGGCCAAGAAATGTAATTTTGATGTTAACTCCCAAACCGCTGCGCAGAAGTCAACCAAACTTCACCCAATAGTGTATTGTATCACAATCTAGTAGTTACATTTGGAAATTTGGTTCTAGGACATTTGGTTTGAGCGCAATCCTCAAACTTAGTTCAAAAAAGTCATTTAAGCCTTTTTACATTGAGATCTACGCAATTCGTCCGAGAAATGTAATTTTGATGTTAACTCCCAAACCGCTGCGCAGAAGTGAACCAAACTTCACCCAATAGTGTATTGTATCACAATCTAGTAGTTACATTTAGAAATTTGGTTCTAGGACATTTGGTTTGAGCGCAATCCTCAAACTTAGTTCAAAAAAGTCATTTAAGCCTTTTGAAAGTGAGATCTACGCAATTCGGCCGAGAAATGTAATTTTGATGTTAACTCCCAAACCGCTGCGCAGAAGTCAACCAAACTTCACCCAATAGTGTATTGTATCACAATCTAGTAGTTACATTTGGAAATTTGGTTCTAGGACATTTGGTTTGAGCGCAATCCTCAAACTTAGTTCAAAAAAGTCATTTAAGCCTTTTTACATTGAGATCTACGCAATTCGTCCGAGAAATGTAATTTTGATGTTAACTCCCAAACCGCTGCGCAGAAGTCAACCAAACTTCACCCAATAGTGTATTGTATCACAATCTAGTAGTCACATTTGGAAATTTGGTTCTAGGACATTTAGTTTGAGCGCAATCCTCAAACTTAGTTAAAAAAAAGTCATTTAAGCCTTTTGACAGTGAGATCTACGCAATTCGGCCGAGAAATGTAATTTTAATGTTAACTCCCAAACCGCTGCGCAGAAGTCAACCAAACTTCACCCAATAGTGTATTGTATCACATTCTAGTAGTTACATTTGGAAATTTGTTTCTAGGACATTTAGTTTGAGCACAATCCTCAAACAGTTAAAAAAAGTCATTTAAGCCTTTTGACAGTGAGATCTACGTAATTCGGCCGAGAAATGTAATTTTGATGTTAACTCCCAAACCGCTGCGCAGAGGTCAACCAAACTTCCCCCAATATTGTATTGTATCACAATCTAGTAGTTACATTTGGAAATTTGGTTCTAGGACATTTAGTTTGAGCACAATCCTCAAACTTAGTTCAAAAAAGTCATTTAAGCCTTTTGACAGTGAGATCTACGTAATTCGGCCGAGAAATGTAATTTTGATGTTAACTCCCAAACCGCTGCGCAGAAGTGAACCAAACTTCCCCCAATAGTGTATTGTATCACAATCTAGTAGTTACATTTGGAAATTTGGTTCTAGGACATTTGGTTTGAGCGCAATCCTCAAACTTAGTTCAAAAAAGTCATTTAAGCCTTTTTACAGTGAGATCTACGCAATTCGTCCGAGAAATGTAATTTTGATGTTAACTCCCAAACCGCTGCGCAGAAGTGAACCAAACTTCACCCAATAGTGTATTGTATCACAATCTAGTAGTCACATTTGGAAATTTGGTTCTAGGACATTTAGTTTGAGCGCAATCCTCAAACTTATTTAAAAAAAGTCATTTAAGCCTTTTGACAGTGAGTTCTACGCAATTCGGCCAAGAAATGTAATTTTGATGTTAACTCCCAAACCGCTGCGCAGAAGTCAACCAAACTTCACCCAATAGTGTATTGTATCACAATCTAGTAGTTACATTTGGAAATTTGGTTCTAGGACATTTGGTTTGAGCGCAATCCTCAAACTTAGTTAAAAAAAAGTCATTAAGCCTTTTGACAGTGAGATCTACGCAATTCGGCCGAGAAATGTAATTTTGATGTTAACTCCCAAACCGCTGCGCAGAAGTCAACCAAACTTCACCCAATAGTGTATTGTATCACAATCTAGTAGTTACATTTGGAAATTTGGTTCTAGGACATTTAGTTTGAGCACAATCCTCAAACTTAGTTCAAAAAAGTCATTTAAGCCTTTTGACAGTGAGATCTACGTAATTCGGCCGAGAAATGTAATTTTGATGTTAACTCCCAAACCGCTGCGCAGAAGTCAACCAAACTTCCCCCAATAGTGTATTGTATCACAATCTAGTAGTTACATTTGGAAATTTGGTTCTAGGACATTTGGTTTGAGCGCAATCCTCAAACTTAGTTCAAAAAAGTCATTTAAGCCTTTTTACATTGAGATCTACGCAATTCGTCCGAGAAATGTAATTTTGATGTTAACTCCCAAACCGCTGCGCAGAAGTGAACCAAACTTCACCCAATAGTGTATTGTATCACAATCTAGTAGTTACATTTAGAAATTTGGTTCTAGGACATTTGGTTTGAGCGCAATCCTCAAACTTAGTTCAAAAAAGTCATTTAAGCCTTTTGAAAGTGAGATCTACGCAATTCGGCCGAGAAATGTAATTTTGATGTTAACTCCCAAACCGCTGCGCAGAAGTCAACCAAACTTCACCCAATAGTGTATTGTATCACAATCTAGTAGTTACATTTGGAAATTTGGTTCTAGGACATTTGGTTTGAGCGCAATCCTCAAACTTAGTTCAAAAAAGTCATTTAAGCCTTTTTACATTGAGATCTACGCAATTCGTCCGAGAAATGTAATTTTGATGTTAACTCCCAAACCGCTGCGCAGAAGTCAACCAAACTTCACCCAATAGTGTATTGTATCACAATCTAGTAGTCACATTTGGAAATTTGGTTCTAGGACATTTAGTTTGAGCGCAATCCTCAAACTTAGTTAAAAAAAAGTCATTTAAGCCTTTTGACAGTGAGATCTACGCAATTCGGCCGAGAAATGTAATTTTAATGTTAACTCCCAAACCGCTGCGCAGAAGTCAACCAAACTTCACCCAATAGTGTATTGTATCACATTCTAGTAGTTACATTTGGAAATTTGTTTCTAGGACATTTAGTTTGAGCACAATCCTCAAACAGTTAAAAAAAGTCATTTAAGCCTTTTGACAGTGAGATCTACGTAATTCGGCCGAGAAATGTAATTTTGATGTTAACTCCCAAACCGCTGCGCAGAGGTCAACCAAACTTCCCCCAATATTGTATTGTATCACAATCTAGTAGTTACATTTGGAAATTTGGTTCTAGGACATTTAGTTTGAGCACAATCCTCAAACTTAGTTCAAAAAAGTCATTTAAGCCTTTTGACAGTGAGATCTACGTAATTCGGCCGAGAAATGTAATTTTGATGTTAACTCCCAAACCGCTGCGCAGAAGTGAACCAAACTTCCCCCAATAGTGTATTGTATCACAATCTAGTAGTTACATTTGGAAATTTGGTTCTAGGACATTTGGTTTGAGCGCAATCCTCAAACTTAGTTCAAAAAAGTCATTTAAGCCTTTTTACAGTGAGATCTACGCAATTCGTCCGAGAAATGTAATTTTGATGTTAACTCCCAAACCGCTGCGCAGAAGTGAACCAAACTTCACCCAATAGTGTATTGTATCACAATCTAGTAGTCACATTTGGAAATTTGGTTCTAGGACATTTAGTTTGTGCGCAATCCTCAAACTTAGTTAAAAAAAGTCATTTAAGCCTTTTGACAGTGAGTTCTACGCAATTCGGCCGAGAAATGTAATTTTAATGTTAACACCCAAACCGCTGCGCAGAAGTCAACCAAACTTCACCCAATAGTGTATTGTATCACAATCTAGTAGTTACATTTGGAAATTTGGTTCTAGGACATTTGGTTTGTGCGCAATCCTCAAACTTAGTTCAAAAAAGTCATTTAAGCCTTTTGACAGTGAGATCTACGCAATTCGGCCGAGAAATGTAATTTTGATGTTAACTCCCAAACCGCTGCGCAGAAGTCAACCAAACTTCACCCAATAGTGTATTGTATCACAATCTAGTAGTTACATTTGGAAATTTGGTTCTAGGACATTTGGTTTGAGCGCAATCCTCAAACTTAGTTAAAAAAAAGTCATTTAAGCCTTTTGACAGTGAGATCTACGCAATTCGGCCGAGAAATGTAATTTTGATGTTAACTCCCAAACCGCTGCGCAGAAGTGAACCAAACTTCACCCAATAGTGTATTGTATCACAATCTAGTAGTTACATTTGGAAATTTGGTTCTAGGACATTTATTTTGAGCACAATCCTCAAACTTAGTTCAAAAAAGTCATTTAAGCCTTTTGACAGTGAGATCTACGTAATTCGTCCGAGAAATGTAATTTTGATGTTAACTCCCAAACCGCTGCGCAGAAGTCAACCAAACTTCCCCCAATAGTGTATTGTATCACAATCTAGTAGTTACATTTGGAAATTTGGTTCTAGGACATTTGGTTTGAGCGCAATCCTCAAACTTAGTTCAAAAAAGTCATTTAAGCCTTTTTACATTGAGATCTACGCAATTCGTCCGAGAAATGTAATTTTGATGTTAACTCCCAAACCGCTGCGCAGAAGTCAACCAAACTTCACCCAATAGTGTATTGTATCACAATCTAGTAGTCACATTTGGAAATTTGGTTCTAGGACATTTAGTTTGAGCGCAATCCTCAAACTTAGTTAAAAAAAAGTCATTTAAGCCTTTTGACAGTGAGTTCTACGCAATTCGGCCGAGAAATGTAATTTTAATGTTAACTCCCAAACCGCTGCGCAGAAGTCAACCATACTTCACCCAATAGTGTATTGTATCACAATCTAGTAGTTACATTTGGAAATTTGGTTCTAGGACATTTAGTTTGAGCACAATCCTCAAACTTAGTTCAAAAAAGTCATTTAAGCCTTTTGACAGTGAGATCTACGTAATTCGGCCGAGAAATGTAATTTTGATGTTAACTCCCAAACCGCTGCGCAGAAGTCAACCAAACTTCACCCAATAGTGTATTGTATCACAATCTAGTAGTTACATTTGGAAATTTGGTTCTAGGACATTTGGTTTGAGCGCAATCCTCAAACTTAGTTAAAAAAAGTCATTTAAGCCTTTTGACAGTGAGATCTACGCAATTCGGCCGAGAAATGTAATTTTGATGTTAACTCCCAAACCGCTGCGCAGAAGTGAACCAAACTTCACCCAATAGTGTATTGTATCACAATCTAGTAGTTACATTTGGAAATTTGGTTCTAGGACATTTGGTTTGAGCACAATCCTTAAACTTAGTTCAAAAAAGTCATTTAAGCCTTTTGACAGTGAGATCTACGTAATTCGGCCGAGAAATGTAATTTTGATGTTAACTCCCAAACCGCTGCGCAGAAGTCAACCAAACTTCCCCCAATAGTGTATTGTATCACAATCTAGTAGTTACATTTGGAAATTTGGTTCTAGGACATTTGGTTTGAGCGCAATCCTCAAACTTAGTTCAAAAAAGTCATTTAAGCCTTTTTACATTGAGATCTACGCAATTCGTCCGAGAAATGTAATTTTGATGTTAACTCCCAAACCGCTGCGCAGAAGTCAACCAAACTTCACCCAATAGTGTATTGTATCACAATCTAGTAGTCACATTTGGAAATTTGGTTCTAGGACATTTAGTTTGAGCGCAATCCTCAAACTTAGTTTAAAAAAGTCATTTAAGCCTTTTGACAGTGAGATTTACGCAATTCGGCCGAGAAATGTAATTTTGATGTTAACACCCAAACCGCTGTGCAGAAGTCAATCAAACTTCACCCAATAGTGTATTGTATCACAATCTAGTAGTTACATTTAGAAATTTGGTTCTAGGACATTTTGTTTGAGCGCAATCCTCAAACTTAGTTCAAAAAAGTCATTTAAGCCTTTTGACAGTGAGATCTACGCAATTCGGCCGAGAAATGTAATTTTGATGTTAACTCCCAAACCGCTGCGCAGAAGTCAACCAAACTTCACCCAATAGTGTATTGTATCACAATCTAGTAGTTACATTTGGAAATTTGGTTCTAGGATATTTGGTTTGAGCGCAATCCTCAAATTTAGTTAAAAAAATTCATTTAAGCCTTTTGACAGTGAGATCTACGCAATTCGGCCGAGAAATGTAATTTTGATGTTAACTCCCAAACCGCTGCGCAGAAGTGAACCAAACTTCACCCAATAGTGTATTGTATCACAATCTAGTAGTTACATTTGGAAATTTGGTTCTAGGACATTTAGTTTGAGCACAATCCTCAAACTTAGTTCAAAAAAGTCATTTAAGCCTTTTGACAGTGAGATCTACGTAATTCGGCCGAGAAATGTAATTTTGATGTTAACTCCCAAACCGCTGCGCAGAAGTCAACCAAACTTCCCCCAATAGTGTATTGTATCACAATCTAGTAGTTACATTTGGAAATTTGGTTCTAGGACATTTGGTTTGAGCGCAATCCTCAAACTTAGTTATAAAAAAGTAATTTGAGCCTTTTGACAGTGAGATCTACGCAATTTGGCCGAGAAATGTAATTTTGATGTTAACTACAAAACCGCTGCGCAGAAGTCAACCAAACTTCACCCAATAGTGTATTGTATCACAATCTAGTAGTTACATTTGGAAATTTGGTTCTAGGACATTTAGTTTGAGCACAATCCTCAAACTTAGTTAAAAAAAGTCATTTAAGCCTTTTGACAGTGAGATCTACGTAATTCGGCCGAGAAATGTAATTTTGATGTTAACTCCCAAACCGCTGCGCAGAAGTCAACCAAACTTCCCCCAATATTGTATTGTATCACAATCTAGTAGTTACATTTGGAAATTTGGTTCTAGGACATTTAGTTTGAGCACAATCCTCAAACTTAGTTCAAAAAAGTCATTTAAGCCTTTTGACAGTGAGATCTACGTAATTCGGCCGAGAAATGTAATTTTGATGTTAACTCCCAAACCGCTGCGCAGAAGTGAACCAAACTTCCCCCAATAGTGTATTGTATCACAATCTAGTAGTTACATTTGGAAATTTGGTTCTAGGACATTTGGTTTGAGCGCAATCCTCAAACTTAGTTCAAAAAAGTCATTTAAGCCTTTTTACAGTGAGATCTACGCAATTCGTCCGAGAAATGTAATTTTGATGTTAACTCCCAAACCGCTGCGCAGAAGTGAACCAAACTTCACCCAATAGTGTATTGTATCACAATCTAGTAGTCACATTTGGAAATTTGGTTCTAGGACATTTAGTTTGTGCGCAATCCTCAAACTTAGTTAAAAAAAGTCATTTAAGCCTTTTGACAGTGAGTTTTACGCAATTCGGCCGAGAAATGTAATTTTAATGTTAACTCCCAAACCGCTGCGCAGAAGTCAACCAAACTTCACCCAATAGTGTATTGTATCACAATCTAGTAGTTACATTTGGAAATTTGGTTCTAGGACATTTGGTTTGTGCGCAATCCTCAAACTTAGTTCAAAAAAGTCATTTAAGCCTTTTGACAGTGAGATTTACGCAATTCGGCCGAGAAATGTAATTTTGATGTTAACACCCAAACCGCTGTGCAGAAGTCAATCAAACTTCACCCAATAGTGTATTGTATCACAATCTAGTAGTTACATTTAGAAATTTGGTTCTAGGACATTTGGTTTGAGCGCAATCCTCAAACTTAGTTCAAAAAAGTCATTTAAGCCTTTTGACAGTGAGATCTACGCAATTCGGCCGAGAAATGTAATTTTGATGTTAACTCCCAAACCGCTGCGCAGAAGTCAACCAAACTTCACCCAATAGTGTATTGTATCACAATCTAGTAGTTACATTTGGAAATTTGGTTCTTAGACATTTGGTTTGAACGCAATCCTCAAACTTAGTTAAAAAAAGTCATTTAAGCCTTTTGACAGTGAGATCTACGCAATTCGGCCGAGAAATGTAACTTTGATGTTAACTCCCAAACCGCTGCTCAGAAGTGAACCAAACTTCACCCAATAGTGTATTGTATCACAATCTAGTAGTTACATTTGGAAATTTGGTTCTAGGACATTTAGTTTGAGCACAATCCTCAAACTTAGTTCAAAAAAGTCATTTAAGCCTTTTGACAGTGAGATCTACGCAATTCGGCCGAGAAATGTAATTTTGATGTTAACTCCCAAACCGCTGCGCAGAAGTGAACCAAACTTCACCCAATAGTGTATTGTATCACAATCTAGTAGTTACATTTGGAAATTTGGTTCTAGGACATTTAGTTTGAGCACAATCCTCAAACTTAGTTCAAAAAAGTCATTTAAGCCTTTTGACAGTGAGATCTACGTAATTCGGCCGAGAAATGTAATTTTGATGTTAACTCCCAAACCGCTGCGCAGAAGTCAACCAAACTTCCCCCAATAGTGTATTGTATCACAATCTAGTAGTTACATTTGGAAATTTGGTTCTAGGACATTTGGTTTGAGCGCAATCCTCAAACTTAGTTATAAAAAAGTAATTTGAGCCTTTTGACAGTGAGATCTACGCAATTTGGCCGAGAAATGTAATTTTGATGTTAACTACAAAACCGCTGCGCAGAAGTCAACCAAACTTCACCCAATAGTGTATTGTATCACAATCTAGTAGTTACATTTGGAAATTTGGTTCTAGGACATTTAGTTTGAGCACAATCCTCAAACTTAGTTAAAAAAAGTCATTTAAGCCTTTTGACAGTGAGATCTACGTAATTCGGCCGAGAAATGTAATTTTGATGTTAACTCCCAAACCGCTGCGCAGAAGTCAACCAAACTTCCCCCAATATTGTATTGTATCACAATCTAGTAGTTACATTTGGAAATTTGGTTCTAGGACATTTAGTTTGAGCACAATCCTCAAACTTAGTTCAAAAAAGTCATTTAAGCCTTTTGACAGTGAGATCTACGTAATTCGGCCGAGAAATGTAATTTTGATGTTAACTCCCAAACCGCTGCGCAGAAGTCAACCAAACTTCCCCCAATAGTGTATTGTATCACAATCTAGTAGTTACATTTGGAAATTTGGTTCTAGGACATTTGGTTTGAGCGCAATCCTCAAACTTAGTTCAAAAAAGTCATTTAAGCCTTTTTACAGTGAGATCTACGCAATTCGTCCGAGAAATGTAATTTTGATGTTAACTCCCAAACCGCTGCGCAGAAGTGAACCAAACTTCACCCAATAGTGTATTGTATCACAATCTAGTAGTCACATTTGGAAATTTGGTTCTAGGACATTTAGTTTGTGCGCAATCCTCAAACTTAGTTAAAAAAAGTCATTTAAGCCTTTTGACAGTGAGTTTTACGCAATTCGGCCGAGAAATGTAATTTTAATGTTAACTCCCAAACCGCTGCGCAGAAGTCAACCAAACTTCACCCAATAGTGTATTGTATCACAATCTAGTAGTTACATTTGGAAATTTGGTTCTAGGACATTTGGTTTGTGCGCAATCCTCAAACTTAGTTCAAAAAAGTCATTTAAGCCTTTTGACAGTGAGATTTACGCAATTCGGCCGAGAAATGTAATTTTGATGTTAACACCCAAACCGCTGTGCAGAAGTCAATCAAACTTCACCCAATAGTGTATTGTATCACAATCTAGTAGTTACATTTAGAAATTTGGTTCTAGGACATTTGGTTTGAGCGCAATCCTCAAACTTAGTTCAAAAAAGTCATTTAAGCCTTTTGACAGTGAGATCTACGCAATTCGGCCGAGAAATGTAATTTTGATGTTAACTCCCAAACCGCTGCGCAGAAGTCAACCAAACTTCACCCAATAGTGTATTGTATCACAATCTAGTAGTTACATTTGGAAATTTGGTTCTTAGACATTTGGTTTGAACGCAATCCTCAAACTTAGTTAAAAAAAGTCATTTAAGCCTTTTGACAGTGAGATCTACGCAATTCGGCCGAGAAATGTAACTTTGATGTTAACTCCCAAACCGCTGCTCAGAAGTGAACCAAACTTCACCCAATAGTGTATTGTATCACAATCTAGTAGTTACATTTGGAAATTTGGTTCTAGGACATTTAGTTTGAGCACAATCCTCAAACTTAGTTCAAAAAAGTCATTTAAGCCTTTTGACAGTGAGATCTACGCAATTCGGCCGAGAAATGTAATTTTGATGTTAACTCCCAAACCGCTGCGCAGAAGTGAACCAAACTTCACCCAATAGTGTATTGTATCACAATCTAGTAGTTACATTTGGAAATTTGGTTCTAGGACATTTAGTTTGAGCACAATCCTCAAACTTAGTTCAAAAAAGTCATTTAAGCCTTTTGACAGTGAGATCTACGTAATTCGGCCGAGAAATGTAATTTTGATGTTAACTCCCAAACCGCTGCGCAGAAGTCAACCAAACTTCCCCCAATAGTGTATTGTATCACAATCTAGTAGTTACATTTGGAAATTTGGTTCTAGGACATTTGGTTTGAGCGCAATCCTCAAACTTAGTTATAAAAAAGTAATTTGAGCCTTTTGACAGTGAGATCTACGCAATTTGGCCGAGAAATGTAATTTTGATGTTAACTTCCAAACCGCTGCGCAGAAGTCAACCAAACTTCACCCAATAGTGTAATGTATCACAATCTAGTAGTTACATTTGGAAATTTGGTTCTAGGACATTTAGTTTGAATACAATCCTCAAACTTAGTTAAAAAAAGTCATTTAAGCCTTTTGACAGTGAGATCTACGTAATTCGGCCAAGAAATGTAATTTTGATGTTAACTCCCAAACCGCTGCGCAGAAGTCAACCAAACTTCCCCCAATATTGTATTGTATCACAATCTAGTAGTTACATTTGGAAATTTGGTTCTAGGACATTTAGTTTGAGCACAATCCTCAAACTTAGTTCAAAAAAGTCATTTAAGCCTTTTGACAGTGAGATCTACGTAATTCGGCCGAGAAATGTAATTTTGATGTTAACTCCCAAACCGCTGCGCAGAAGTCAACCAAACTTCCCCCAATAGTGTATTGTATCACAATCTAGTAGTTACATTTGGAAATTTGGTTCTAGGACATTTGGTTTGAGCGCAATCCTCAAACTTAGTTCAAAAAAGTCATTTAAGCCTTTTTACAGTGAGATCTACGCAATTCGTCCGAGAAATGTAATTTTGATGTTAACTCCCAAACCGCTGCGCAGAAGTGAACCAAACTTCACCCAATAGTGTATTGTATCACAATCTAGTAGTCACATTTGGAAATTTGGTTCTAGGACATTTAGTTTGTGCGCAATCCTCAAACTTAGTTAAAAAAAGTCATTTAAGCCTTTTGACAGTGAGTTCTACGCAATTAGGCCGAGAAATGTAATTTTAATGTTAACTCCCAAACCGCTGCGCATAAGTCAACCAAACTTCACCCAATAGTGTATTGTATCACAATCTAGTAGTTACATTTGGAAATTTGGTTCTAGGATATTTGGTTTGTGCGCAATCCTCAAACTTAGTTCAAAAAAGTCATTTAAGCCTTTTGACAGTGAGATTTACGCAATTCGGCCGAGAAATGTAATTTTGATGTTAACACCCAAACCGCTGTGCAGAAGTCAATAAAACTTCACCCAATAGTGTATTGTATCACAATCTAGTAGTTACATTTAGAAATTTGGTTCTAGGACATTTGGTTTGAGCGCAATCCTCAAACTTAGTTCAAAAAAGTCATTTAAGCCTTTTGACAGTGAGATCTACGCAATTCGGCCGAGAAATGTAATTTTGATGTTAACTCCCAAACCGCTGCGCAGAAGTCAACCAAACTTCACCCAATAGTGTATTGTATCACAATCTAGTAGTTACATTTGGAAATTTGGTTCTAGGACATTTGGTTTGAGCGCAATCCTCAAACTTAGTTAAAAAAAGTCATTTAAGCCTTTTGACAGTGAGATCTACGCAATTCGGCCGAGAAATGTAATTTTGATGTTAACTCCCAAACCGCTGCTCAGAAGTGAACCAAACTTCACCCAATAGTGTATTGTATCACAATCTAGTAGTTACATTTGGAAATTTGGTTCTAGGACATTTAGTTTGAGCACAATCCTCAAACTTAGTTCAAAAAAGTCATTTAAGCCTTTTGACAGTGAGATCTACGCAATTCGGCCGAGAAATGTAATTTTAATGTTAACTCCCAAACCGCTGCGCAGAAGTCAACCAAACTTCACCCAATAGTGTATTGTATCACAATCTAGTAGTTACATTTGGAAATTTGGTTCTAGGACATTTGGTTTGTGCGCAATCCTCAAACTTAGTTAAAAAAAGTCATTTAAGCCTTTTGACAGTGAGTTCTACGCAATTCGGCCGAGAAATGTAATTTTAATGTTAACTCCCAAACCGCTGCGCAGAAGTCAACCAAACTTCACCCAATAGTGTATTGTATCACAATCTAGTAGTTACATTTGGAAATTTGGTTCTAGGACATTTGGTTTGTGCGCAATCCTCAAACTTAGTTCAAAAAAGTCATTTAAGCCTTTTGACAGTGAGATCTACGCAATTCGGCCGAGAAATGTAATTTTGATGTTAACTCCCAAACCGCTGCGCAGAAGTCAACCAAACTTCACCCAATAGTGTATTGTATCACAATCTAGTAGTTACATTTGGAAATTTGGTTCTAGGACATTTGGTTTGAGCGCAATCCTCAAACTTAGTTAAAAAAAGTCATTTAAGCCTTTTGACAGTGAGATCTACGCAATTCGGCCGAGAAATGTAATTTTGATGTTAACTCCCAAACCGCTGCGCAGAAGTGAACCAAACTTCACCCAATAGTGTATTGTATCACAATCTAGTAGTTACATTTGGAAATTTGGTTCTAGGACATTTATTTTGAGCACAATCCTCAAACTTAGTTCAAAAAAGTCATTTAAGCCTTTTGACAGTGAGATCTACGTAATTCGGCCGAGAAATGTAATTTTGATGTTAACTCCCAAACCGCTGCGCAGAAATCAACCAAACTTCCCCCAATAGTGTATTGTATCACAATCTAGTAGTTACATTTGGAAATTTGGTTCTAGGACATTTGGTTTGAGCGCAATCCTCAAACTTAGATCAAAAAAGTCATTTAAGCCTTTTTACATTGAGATCTACGCAATTCGTCCGAGAAATGTAATTTTGATGTTAACTCCCAAACCGCTGCGCAGAAGTCAACCAAACTTCACCCAATAGTGTATTGTATCACAATCTAGTAGTCACATTTGGAAATTTGGTTCTAGGACATCTAGTTTGAGCGCAATCCTCAAACTTAGTTAAAAAAAGTCATTTAAGCCTTTTGACAGTGAGTTCTACGCAATTCGGCCGAGAAATGTAATTTTAATGTTAACTCCCAAACCGCTGCGCAGAAGTCAACCAAACTTCACCCAATAGTGTATTGTATCACAATCTAGTAGTTACATTTGGAAATTTGGTTCTAGGACATTTAGTTTGAGCACAATCCTCAAACTTAGTTCAAAAAAGTCATTTAAGCCTTTTGACAGTGAGATCTACGTAATTCGGCCGAGAAATGTAATTTTGATGTTAACTCCCAAACCGCTGCGCAGAAGTCAACCAAACTTCACCCAATAGTGTATTGTATCACAATCTAGTAGTTACATTTGGAAATTTGGTTCTAGGACATTTGGTTTGAGCGCAATCCTCAAACTTAGTTAAAAAAAGTCATTTAAGCCTTTTGACAGTGAGATCTACGCAATTCGGCCGAGAAATGTAATTTTGATGTTAACTCCCAAACCGCTGCGCAGAAGTGAACCAAACTTCACCCAATAGTGTATTGTATCACAATCTAGTAGTTACATTTGGAAATTTGGTTCTAGGACATTTAGTTTGAGCACAATCCTCAAACTTAGTTCAAAAAAGTCATTTAAGCCTTTTGACAGTGAGATCTACGTAATTCGGCCGAGAAATGTAATTTTGATGTTAACTCCCAAACCGCTGCGCAGAAGTCAACCAAACTTCCCCCAATAGTGTATTGTATCACAATCTAGTAGTTACATTTGGAAATTTGGTTCTAGGACATTTGGTTTGAGCGCAATCCTCAAACTTAGTTCAAAAAAGTCATTTAAGCCTTTTTACATTGAGATCTACGCAATTCGTCCGAGAAATGTAATTTTGATGTTAACTCCCAAACCGCTGCGCAGAAGTCAACCAAACTTCACCCAATAGTGTATTGTATCACAATCTAGTAGTCACATTTGGAAATTTGGTTCTAGGACATTTAGTTTGAGCGCAATCCTCAAACTTATTTAAAAAAAGTCATTTAAGCCTTTTGACAGTGAGTTCTACGCAATTCGGCCAAGAAATGTAATTTTGATGTTAACTCCCAAACCGCTGCGCAGAAGTCAACCAAACTTCACCCAATAGTGTATTGTATCACAATCTAGTAGTTACATTTGGAAATTTGGTTCTAGGACATTTGGTTTGAGCGCAATCCTCAAACTTAGTTAAAAAAAGTCATTAAGCCTTTTGACAGTGAGATCTACGCAATTCGGCCGAGAAATGTAATTTTGATGTTAACTCCCAAACCGCTGCGCAGAAGTCAACCAAACTTCACCCAATAGTGTATTGTATCACAATCTAGTAGTTACATTTGGAAATTTGGTTCTAGGACATTTAGTTTGAGCACAATCCTCAAACTTAGTTCAAAAAAGTCATTTAAGCCTTTTGACAGTGAGATCTACGTAATTCGGCCGAGAAATGTAATTTTGATGTTAACTCCCAAACCGCTGCGCAGAAGTCAACCAACCTTCCCCCAATAGTGTATTGTATCACAATCTAGTAGTTACATTTGGAAATTTGGTTCTAGGACATTTGGTTTGAGCGCAATCCTCAAACTTAGTTCAAAAAAGTCATTTAAGCCTTTTTACATTGAGATCTACGCAATTCGTCCGAGAAATGTAATTTTGATGTTAACTCCCAAACCGCTGCGCAGAAGTGAACCAAACTTCACCCAATAGTGTATTGTATCACAATCTAGTAGTTACATTTAGAAATTTGGTTCTAGGACATTTGGTTTGAGCGCAATCCTCAAACTTAGTTCAAAAAAGTCATTTAAGCCTTTTGAAAGTGAGATCTACGCAATTCGGCCGAGAAATGTAATTTTGATGTTAACTCCCAAACCGCTGCGCAGAAGTCAACCAAACTTCACCCAATAGTGTATTGTATCACAATCTAGTAGTTACATTTGGAAATTTGGTTCTAGGATATTTGGTTTGAGCGCAATCCTCAAACTTAGTTAAAAAAAGTCATTTAAGCCTTTTGACAGTGAGATCTACGCAATTCGGCCGAGAAATGTAATTTTGATGTTAACTCCCAAACCTCTGCGCAGAAGTCAACCAACCTTCACCCAATAGTGTATTGTATCCCAATCTAGTAGGTAGATTTGGAAATTTGGTTCTAGGACATTTGGTTTCAGCGCAATCCTCAAACTTAGTTCAAAAAAGTCATTTAAGCCTTTTGACAGTGAGATCTACGTAATTCGGCCGAGAAATGTAATTTTGATGTTAACTCCCAAACCGCTGCGCAGAGGTCAACCAAACTTCCCCCAATATTGTATTGTATCACAATCTAGTAGTTACATTTGGAAATTTGGTTCTAGGACATTTAGTTTGAGCACAATCCTCAAACTTAGTTCAAAAAAGTCATTTAAGCCTTTTGACAGTGAGATCTACGTAATTCGGCCGAGAAATGTAATTTTGATGTTAACTCCCAAACCGCTGCGCAGAAGTGAACCAAACTTCCCCCAATAGTGTATTGTATCACAATCTAGTAGTTACATTTGGAAATTTGGTTCTAGGACATTTGGTTTGAGCGCAATCCTCAAACTTAGTTCAAAAAAGTCATTTAAGCCTTTTTACAGTGAGATCTACGCAATTCGTCCGAGAAATGTAATTTTGATGTTAACTCCCAAACCGCTGCGCAGAAGTGAACCGAACTTCACCCAATAGTGTATTGTATCACAATCTAGTAGTCACATTTGGAAATTTGGTTCTAGGACATTTAGTTTGTGCGCAATCCTCAAACTTAGTTAAAAAAAGTCATTTAAGCCTTTTGACAGTGAGTTCTACGCAATTCGGCCGAGAAATGTAATTTTAATGTTAACTCCCAAACCGCTGCGCAGAAGTCAACCAAACTTCACCCAATAGTGTATTGTATCACAATCTAGTAGTTACATTTGGAAATTTGGTTCTAGGACATTTGGTTTGTGCGCAATCCTCAAACTTAGTTCAAAAAAGTCATTTAAGCCTTTTGACAGTGAGATCTACGCAATTCGGCCGAGAAATGTAATTTTGATGTTAACTCCCAAACCGCTGCGCAGAAGTCAACCAAACTTCACCCAATAGTGTATTGTATCACAATCTAGTAGTTACATTTGGAAATTTGGTTCTAGGACATTTGGTTTGAGCGCAATCCTCAAACTTAGTTAAAAAAAAGTCATTTAAGCCTTTTGACAGTGAGATCTACGCAATTCGGCCGAGAAATGTAATTTTGATGTTAACTCCCAAACCGCTGCGCAGAAGTGAACCAAACTTCACCCAATAGTGTATTGTATCACAATCTAGTAGTTACATTTGGAAATTTGGTTCTAGGACATTTATTTTGAGCACAATCCTCAAACTTAGTTCAAAAAAGTCATTTAAGCCTTTTGACAGTGAGATCTACGTAATTCGTCCGAGAAATGTAATTTTGATGTTAACTCCCAAACCGCTGCGCAGAAGTCA
Source organism: Corythoichthys intestinalis (assembly GCF_030265065.1). Lineage (NCBI taxonomy): Eukaryota > Metazoa > Chordata > Actinopteri > Syngnathiformes > Syngnathidae > Corythoichthys > Corythoichthys intestinalis. The sequence continues at coordinate 62,004,952 of NC_080399.1, read as the reverse complement.
ACCAAACTTCCCCCAATAGTGTATTGTATCACAATCTAGTAGTTACATTTGGAAATTTGGTTCTAGGACATTTGGTTTGAGCGCAATCCTCAAACTTAGTTCAAAAAAGTCATTTAAGCCTTTTTACATTGAGATCTACGCAATTCGTCCGAGAAATGTAATTTTGATGTTAACTCCCAAACCGCTGCGCAGAAGTCAACCAAACTTCACCCATTAGTGTATTGTATCACAATCTAGTAGTCACATTTGGAAATTTGGTTCTAGGACATTTAGTTTGAGCGCAATCCTCAAACTTAGTTAAAAAAAAGTCATTTAAGCCTTTTGACTGAGTTCTACGCAATTCGGCCGAGAAATGTAATTTTAATGTTAACTCCCAAACCGCTGCGCAGAAGTCAACCAAACTTCCCCCAATAGTGTATTGTATCACAATCTAGTAGTTACATTTGGAAATTTGGTTCTAGGACATTTGGTTTGAGCGCAATCCTCAAACTTAGTTAAAAAAAGTCATTTAAGCCTTTTGACAGTGAGATCTACGCAATTCGGCCGAGAAATGTAATTTTGATGTTAACTCCCAAACCGCTGCGCAGAAGTCAACCAAACTTCACCCAATAGTGTATTGTATCACAATCTAGTAGTTACATTTGGAAATTTGGTTCTAGGACATTTGGTTTGAGCGCAATCCTCAAACTTAGTTAAAAAAAGTCATTAAGCCTTTTGACAGTGAGATCTACGCAATTCGGCCGAGAAATGTAATTTTGATGTTAACTCCCAAACCGCTGCGCAGAAGTCAACCAAACTTCACCCAATAGTGTATTGTATCACAATCTAGTAGTTACATTTGGAAATTTGGTTCTAGGACATTTAGTTTGAGCACAATCCTCAAACTTAGTTCAAAAAAGTCATTTAAGCCTTTTGACAGTGAGATCTACGTAATTCGGCCGAGAAATGTAATTTTGATGTTAACTCCCAAACCGCTGCGCAGAAGTCAACCAACCTTCCCCCAATAGTGTATTGTATCACAATCTAGTAGTTACATTTGGAAATTTGGTTCTAGGACATTTGGTTTGAGCGCAATCCTCAAACTTAGTTCAAAAAAGTCATTTAAGCCTTTTTACATTGAGATCTACGCAATTCGTCCGAGAAATGTAATTTTGATGTTAACTCCCAAACCGCTGCGCAGAAGTGAACCAAACTTCACCCAATAGTGTATTGTATCACAATCTAGTAGTTACATTTAGAAATTTGGTTCTAGGACATTTGGTTTGAGCGCAATCCTCAAACTTAGTTCAAAAAAGTCATTTAAGCCTTTTGAAAGTGAGATCTACGCAATTCGGCCGAGAAATGTAATTTTGATGTTAACTCCCAAACCGCTGCGCAGAAGTCAACCAAACTTCACCCAATAGTGTATTGTATCACAATCTAGTAGTTACATTTGGAAATTTGGTTCTAGGATATTTGGTTTGAGCGCAATCCTCAAACTTAGTTAAAAAAAGTCATTTAAGCCTTTTGACAGTGAGATCTACGCAATTCGGCCGAGAAATGTAATTTTGATGTTAACTCCCAAACCTCTGCGCAGAAGTCAACCAACCTTCACCCAATAGTGTATTGTATCCCAATCTAGTAGGTAGATTTGGAAATTTGGTTCTAGGACATTTGGTTTCAGCGCAATCCTCAAACTTAGTTCAAAAAAGTCATTTAAGCCTTTTGACAGTGAGATCTACGTAATTCGGCCGAGAAATGTAATTTTGATGTTAACTCCCAAACCGCTGCGCAGAGGTCAACCAAACTTCCCCCAATATTGTATTGTATCACAATCTAGTAGTTACATTTGGAAATTTGGTTCTAGGACATTTAGTTTGAGCACAATCCTCAAACTTAGTTCAAAAAAGTCATTTAAGCCTTTTGACAGTGAGATCTACGTAATTCGGCCGAGAAATGTAATTTTGATGTTAACTCCCAAACCGCTGCGCAGAAGTGAACCAAACTTCCCCCAATAGTGTATTGTATCACAATCTAGTAGTTACATTTGGAAATTTGGTTCTAGGACATTTGGTTTGAGCGCAATCCTCAAACTTAGTTCAAAAAAGTCATTTAAGCCTTTTTACAGTGAGATCTACGCAATTCGTCCGAGAAATGTAATTTTGATGTTAACTCCCAAACCGCTGCGCAGAAGTGAACCAAACTTCACCCAATAGTGTATTGTATCACAATCTAGTAGTCACATTTGGAAATTTGGTTCTAGGACATTTAGTTTGTGCGCAATCCTCAAACTTAGTTAAAAAAAGTCATTTAAGCCTTTTGACAGTGAGTTCTACGCAATTCGGCCGAGAAATGTAATTTTAATGTTAACTCCCAAACCGCTGCGCAGAAGTCAACCAAACTTCACCCAATAGTGTATTGTATCACAATCTAGTAGTTACATTTGGAAATTTGGTTCTAGGACATTTGGTTTGTGCGCAATCCTCAAACTTAGTTCAAAAAAGTCATTTAAGCCTTTTGACAGTGAGATCTACGCAATTCGGCCGAGAAATGTAATTTTGATGTTAACTCCCAAACCGCTGCGCAGAAGTCAACCAAACTTCACCCAATAGTGTATTGTATCACAATCTAGTAGTTACATTTGGAAATTTGGTTCTAGGACATTTGGTTTGAGCGCAATCCTCAAACTTAGTTAAAAAAAAGTCATTTAAGCCTTTTGACAGTGAGATCTACGCAATTCGGCCGAGAAATGTAATTTTGATGTTAACTCCCAAACCGCTGCGCAGAAGTGAACCAAACTTCACCCAATAGTGTATTGTATCACAATCTAGTAGTTACATTTGGAAATTTGGTTCTAGGACATTTATTTTGAGCACAATCCTCAAACTTAGTTCAAAAAAGTCATTTAAGCCTTTTGACAGTGAGATCTACGTAATTCGTCCGAGAAATGTAATTTTGATGTTAACTCCCAAACCGCTGCGCAGAAGTCAACCAAACTTCCCCCAATAGTGTATTGTATCACAATCTAGTAGTTACATTTGGAAATTTGGTTCTAGGACATTTGGTTTGAGCGCAATCCTCAAACTTAGTTCAAAAAAGTCATTTAAGCCTTTTTACATTGAGATCTACGCAATTCGTCCGAGAAATGTAATTTTGATGTTAACTCCCAAACCGCTGCGCAGAAGTCAACCAAACTTCACCCATTAGTGTATTGTATCACAATCTAGTAGTCACATTTGGAAATTTGGTTCTAGGACATTTAGTTTGAGCGCAATCCTCAAACTTAGTTAAAAAAAAGTCATTTAAGCCTTTTGACTGAGTTCTACGCAATTCGGCCGAGAAATGTAATTTTAATGTTAACTCCCAAACCGCTGCGCAGAAGTCAACCAAACTTCACCCAATAGTGTATTGTATCACAATCTAGTAGTTACATTTGGAAATTTGGTTCTAGGACATTTAGTTTGAGCACAATCCTCAAACTTAGTTCAAAAAAGTCATTTAAGCCTTTTGACAGTGAGATCTACGTAATTCGGCCGAGAAATGTAATTTTGATGTTAACTCCCAAACCGCTGCGCAGAAGTCAACCAAACTTCACCCAATAGTGTATTGTATCACAATCTAGTAGTTACATTTGGAAATTTGGTTCTAGGACATTTGGTTTGAGCGCAATCCTCAAACTTAGTTAAAAAAAGTCATTTAAGCCTTTTGACAGTGAGATCTACGCAATTCGGCCGAGAAATGTAATTTTGATGTTAACTCCCAAACCGCTGCGCAGAAGTGAACCAAACTTCACCCAATAGTGTATTGTATCACAATCTAGTAGTTACATTTGGAAATTTGGTTCTAGGACATTTAGTTTGAGCACAATCCTCAAACTTAGTTCAAAAAAGTCATTTAAGCCTTTTGACAGTGAGATCTACGTAATTCGGCCGAGAAATGTAATTTTGATGTTAACTCCCAAACCGCTGCGCAGAAGTCAACCAAACTTCCCCCAATAGTGTATTGTATCACAATCTAGTAGTTACATTTGGAAATTTGGTTCTAGGACATTTGGTTTGAGCGCAATCCTCAAACTTAGTTCAAAAAAGTCATTTAAGCCTTTTTACATTGAGATCTACGCAATTCGTCCGAGAAATGTAATTTTGATGTTAACTCCCAAACCGCTGCGCAGAAGTCAACCAAACTTCACCCAATAGTGTATTGTATCACAATCTAGTAGTCACATTTGGAAATTTGGTTCTAGGACATTTAGTTTGAGCGCAATCCTCAAACTTATTTAAAAAAAGTCATTTAAGCCTTTTGACAGTGAGTTCTACGCAATTCGGCCGAGAAATGTAATTTTAATGTTAACTCCCAAACCGCTGCGCAGAAGTCAACCAAACTTCACCCAATAGTGTATTGTATCACAATCTAGTAGTTACATTTGGAAATTTGGTTCTAGGACATTTGGTTTGAGCACAATCCTTAAACTTAGTTCAAAAAAGTCATTTAAGCCTTTTGACAGTGAGATCTACGTAATTCGGCCGAGAAATGTAATTTTGATGTTAACTCCCAAACCGCTGCGCAGAAGTCAACCAAACTTCCCCCAATAGTGTATTGTATCACAATCTAGTAGTTACATTTGGAAATTTGGTTCTAGGACATTTGGTTTGAGCGCAATCCTCAAACTTAGTTCAAAAAAGTCATTTAAGCCTTTTTACATTGAGATCTACGCAATTCGTCCGAGAAATGTAATTTTGATGTTAACTCCCAAACCGCTGCGCAGAAGTCAACCAAACTTCACCCAATAGTGTATTGTATCACAATCTAGTAGTCACATTTGGAAATTTGGTTCTAGGACATTTAGTTTGAGCGCAATCCTCAAACTTAGTTTAAAAAAGTCATTTAAGCCTTTTGACAGTGAGATTTACGCAATTCGGCCGAGAAATGTAATTTTGATGTTAACACCCAAACCGCTGTGCAGAAGTCAATCAAACTTCACCCAATAGTGTATTGTATCACAATCTAGTAGTTACATTTAGAAATTTGGTTCTAGGACATTTTGTTTGAGCGCAATCCTCAAACTTAGTTCAAAAAAGTCATTTAAGCCTTTTGACAGTGAGATCTACGCAATTCGGCCGAGGAATGTAATTTTGATGTTAACTCCCAAACCGCTGCGCAGAAGTCAACCAAACTTCACCCAATAGTGTATTGTATCACAATCTAGTAGTTACATTTGGAAATTTGGTTCTAGGATATTTGGTTTGAGCGCAATCCTCAAATTTAGTTAAAAAAATTCATTTAAGCCTTTTGACAGTGAGATCTACGCAATTCGGCCGAGAAATGTAATTTTGATGTTAACTCCCAAACCGCTGCGCAGAAGTGAACCAAACTTCACCCAATAGTGTATTGTATCACAATCTAGTAGTTACATTTGGAAATTTGGTTCTAGGACATTTAGTTTGAGCACAATCCTCAAACTTAGTTCAAAAAAGTCATTTAAGCCTTTTGACAGTGAGATCTACGTAATTCGGCCGAGAAATGTAATTTTGATGTTAACTCCCAAACCGCTGCGCAGAAGTCAACCAAACTTCCCCCAATAGTGTATTGTATCACAATCTAGTAGTTACATTTGGAAATTTGGTTCTAGGACATTTGGTTTGAGCGCAATCCTCAAACTTAGTTATAAAAAAGTAATTTGAGCCTTTTGACAGTGAGATCTACGCAATTTGGCCGAGAAATGTAATTTTGATGTTAACTACCAAACCGCTGCGCAGAAGTCAACCAAACTTCACCCAATAGTGTATTGTATCACAATCTAGTAGTTACATTTGGAAATTTGGTTCTAGGACATTTAGTTTGAGCACAATCCTCAAACTTAGTTAAAAAAAGTCATTTAAGCCTTTTGACAGTGAGATCTACGTAATTCGGCCGAGAAATGTAATTTTGATGTTAACTCCCAAACCGCTGCGCAGAAGTCAACCAAACTTCCCCCAATATTGTATTGTATCACAATCTAGTAGTTACATTTGGAAATTTGGTTCTAGGACATTTAGTTTGAGCACAATCCTCAAACTTAGTTATAAAAAAGTAATTTGAGCCTTTTGACAGTGAGATCTACGCAATTCGGCCGAGAAATGTAATTTTGATGTTAACTACCAAACCGCTGTGCAGAAGTCAATCAAACTTCACCCAATAGTGTATTGTATCACAATCTAGTAGTTACATTTAGAAATTTGGTTCTAGGACATTTGGTTTGAGCGCAATCCTCAAACTTAGTTCAAAAAAGTCATTTAAGCCTTTTGACAGTGAGATCTACGCAATTCGGCCGAGAAATGTAATTTTGATGTTAACTCCCAAACCGCTGCGCAGAAGTCAACCAAACTTCACCCAATAGTGTATTGTATCACAATCTAGTAGTTACATTTGGAAATTTGGTTCTAGGACATTTGGTTTGAGCGCAATCCTCAAACTTAGTTAAAAAAAGTCATTAAGCCTTTTGACAGTGAGATCTACGCAATTCGGCCGAGAAATGTAATTTTGATGTTAACTCCCAAACCGCTGCGCAGAAGTCAACCAAACTTCACCCAATAGTGTATTGTATCACAATCTAGTAGTTACATTTGGAAATTTGGTTCTAGGACATTTAGTTTGAGCACAATCCTCAAACTTAGTTCAAAAAAGTCATTTAAGCCTTTTTACATTGAGATCTACGCAATTCGTCCGAGAAATGTAATTTTGATGTTAACTCCCAAACCGCTGCGCAGAAGTGAACCAAACTTCACCCAATAGTGTATTGTATCACAATCTAGTAGTTACATTTAGAAATTTGGTTCTAGGACATTTGGTTTGAGCGCAATCCTCAAACTTAGTTCAAAAAACTCATTTAAGCCTTTTGACAGTGAGATCTACGCAATTCGGCCGAGAAATGTAATTTTGATGTTAACTCCCAAACCGCTGCGCAGAAGTCAACCAAACTTCACCCAATAGTGTATTGTATCACAATCTAGTAGTTACATTTGGAAATTTGGTTCTAGGATATTTGGTTTGAGCGCAATCCTCAAACTTAGTTAAAAAAAGTCATTTAAGCCTTTTGACAGTGAGATCTACGCAATTCGGCCGAGAAATGTAATTTTGATGTTAACTCCCAAACCGCTGCGCAGAAGTGAACCAAACTTCACCCAATAGTGTATTGTATCACAATCTAGTAGTTACATTTGGAAATTTGGTTCTAGGACATTTAGTTTGAGCACAATCCTCAAACTTAGTTCAAAAAAGTCATTTAAGCCTTTTGACAGTGAGATCTACGTAATTCGGCCGAGAAATGTAATTTTGATGTTAACTCCCAAACCGCTGCGCAGAAGTCAACCAAACTTCCCCCAATAGTGTATTGTATCACAATCTAGTAGTTACATTTGGAAATTTGGTTCTAGGACATTTGGTTTGAGCGCAATCCTCAAACTTAGTTATAAAAAAGTAATTTGAGCCTTTTGACAGTGAGATCTACGCAATTTGGCCGAGAAATGTAATTTTGATGTTAACTCCCAAACCGCTGCGCAGAAGTCAACCAAACTTCCCCCAATAGTGTATTGTATCACAATCTAGTAGTTACATTTGGAAATTTGGTTCTAGGACATTTGGTTTGAGCGCAATCCTCAAATTTAATTATAAAAAAGTCATTTGAGCCTTTTGACAGTGAGCTCTACTCACTTCGGCCGAGAAAAGTAATTTTGATGTTAACTCCCAAACCGCTGCGCAGAAGTCAACCAAACTTCCCCTAATAGTGTATTGTATCACAATCTAGTAGTTACATTTGGAAATTTGGTTCTAGGACATTTGGTTTGAGCGCAATCCTCCAACTGAGTTCAAAAAAGCCATTCACGCCTTTTGACAGTGAGATCTATTCACTTCGGCCGAGAAATGTAATTTTGATGATAACTCCCAAACCGCTGCGCATAAGTGAACCAAACATCACCCAATAGTGTATTGTATTACCATCTAGTAGTTACATTTGGAAATTTGGTTCTAGGACATTTGGTTTGAGCGCAATCCTCAAACTGAGTTCAAAAAAGCCGTTCTCACCTTTTGACAGTGAGATCTATTCACTTCGGCCGAGAAATGTAATTTTGATTATAACTCCCAAAGCGCTGCGCAGAAGTGAGCCAAACTTCACTCAATAGTGTATTGTATCACAAATCTCGTAGTTACATTTGGAAATTTGTTTCTAGGACATTTGGTTTGAGCGCAATCCTCATACTGAGTTCAAAAAAGCCGTTCTTGACAGTGAGCTCTACTCACTTCGGCCGAGAAATGTAATTTTGATGATAACTCCCAAACCGCAGCGCAGAAGTGAACCAAACTTCACCCAATGGTGAATTGTTTCATATTCTAGTAACTACTACTGGTGTCAACAATAATCGATGCAGCGATGCATCCTGATGCGGGGCATGGACGATTCGATTTGATGCGGGCAACAAGCCAAATCGATTCAGCGCATTTTAAAATATATAAGACTAATAGCCTAGACTAGAGCCCGAACCCGACCCAACCCGACCTGAATTTCGGGCCGAGTCGGGCCCCAAATGTCAATGATTTACGTTCGGGTCGGGTCGGGTCGGACTTCTCTTTCGCTTTTTCTTTTTTTTTAAATAAATATATATTTGTATACTAAAACGATGTATGGATGTTAAACTAAGGAATATTTGTTATAAAAATAAATAAATTGGATAAAACAGAGAGAAGGCGCTTTGGTAATCCCAAACATGAGCCGCAGCAGAGCCAGTGCATTGTTTGCGCACATGAACGCCTTGGCCCCGCCCTCCTTTTAATCTTCCCCTCGTGCTTTGGCCTCTCCGTGAGTCTGCAACTGCATCCTCGTATTTCCTTTTTGAATTTCGATATAGAGCAGCAAGAGGTGAAAAGCAAACTAAAGACGGGGGGATTGAAAAGGCAAAAATCCACGAGTGGTGTGTGGAAAGGATTTAAATCAATAGTGGAAGATGCTACAGAAAACCGTGTCGGCCTTGCCGAATGCAACAAATGTGGCGCTTTGCTCTCGTACGAGAGCAGAAAGACTGGCACCTTGACGCTGAGCAGGCATTTTAAAAACTGTACTGGCCTAAAAGATGATATCAGTCAAACATCGTTATTATCATTTGTTTCGAGGGCTGCACCTCTTCATGCTAAGCAGGACATCGTGGTGTTCCTTTAAATGTTATTGTTTATTTTGTTTCAGTGCTCCCTAAGGCAGGTTGTTCTTTTGTGTGTCTAATGCGAGTCATTACAATAAAGAATGTTGTTTAAAAGTATTTTAGATTTTTTTTTGTATATGCTGCTGTTCCTCTCATTGTCATAGAGGCGTGTATAGTCGGGTTGGGAATATCTGGCATGAAGCCAATTCGATATGTATCTAGATACACAGGTTACGATTCGATTCAAACACGATACATTTTTAAGGCCGACCGATTCAATACGATTCGATACAGTTTAAGAACGATATGGTTCGATGCAGAGTGAAAACGATACGATAGTAAACATTTGTTGTTTGTGTTCGTACAGTATTTTAAACATATAAAAAAGACCACATTTCTAATAGCAAAATTAAACAAAATTTCATACCAATGTTATGTTTTATTTTTTTAAGAAAAAAAAATAAGGCTTACTATATGACCGTCATTTTGTTGGATGAGATTGATAATAAAATAATACTCCAGTGACAGACAACAATAAAGTGCAGTAATTCAATTACTGTATTTCCTGGTGTTTCGAACACAAGAGGTAAGTAATTTAAGTGCAAACTTTCGACGTAAACATCTTACAAACAAAAAATATTATATATATGCAGCAGCTCTACATTTTTTTATTCCTCATCACAGTCCATATATTTTTTGAAGGGCAGAGTTTTTCTTGAGGAAGATCAACTAATCCACATGTTAATGTTCAAGTAGACTGCGTTTCGTGAAAAAAAAAATCTCCAGCGGGTCGTGCTCCCCTTTCCACCATTGTAGTAGGTTATTTTTCAGGGTTAGAAACACACGATCTCTGTACCGCTCCACACTTCACACTAGCTCTGTCCCATGCGAACAGATCTGGCTGCCTTCCTCACTTCGAAGTCCGACTTTTGTTTTTCCTGGGTGTGTTGGAATCAATCGCTGCACCTCGCTGGCGTCGGTGCTCAAACTGTCCATTGTTCTAGCATGTTGCTTCGTTGCCACTACTAGTTTCGTTTTTGTTTTGGGCTGTGAAGAAAACGCTACGCAGCGTGCGTTACAGTGGTTGTGCCGAAATGCATGGGAAGCTGTGCGTGCGGTCTCAATCTAAGTGCACTGTGTGGTGAATGACACAAGCGCAGCATGTGAAGTAAAAGCTAAATTATCATCCCATTAAGCAATGCATTGAACTAGGCATTAGAAGCCGATTTTTGTGCTTGTGAATTCTATCTCTACTATCGGTTCATTGAATATTTAATGGCTAATTACTGTCGAATGGTAACTTTACTATCGATACACCTGTATCTCCCACCTGTAAAACCGGATATCCGGTCGTATCGGTTTATCGTTCTCAAGTTTAGCGTATAGTGAGCAAAATATCCCACACAGAAATATATTTAACAAACCTTTCCAGCATTATTTCGTTGTGTAAATGCATTTATAATGATCAGAAAAATAGGTAGACTATTTAAACATTAAAAAAACTTGCGGTTTTTTTTCTGCCAACTCGAAGAAATTAAAATAAATGTCTATTGCATTTTGCTGAGGAAATGATGCATGAACTACCCACCTGATAGAACAGACACAAAAAGATATAAATGTTTATTGAATATGCATCTTACAGTCTTGTTTAACCGGGAGAATTTGTTACAAAAGATGGGCTTTGTTATCATTATGCACATGGCATCGTCACAAAAAATGCAACCACGCATCGCATCCCCGCATTTCCTCCCCCGAGTCCTCACAAATAAAACAGGCTCGGGCCTACAAATAAAACGTACATTTTCGGGGGGTGTTCCGGGCGCAGGCCTACAAATAAAACCTAATATTTCGGGGGGGGGGGGGGGGTTCGGGCTCGGGCATACAAATAAAAAATGAAATTTCAGGTTTTTTCGGGCCCGGGCCTACAAGGTAAGTTAATTGCTCAGGCTGGGTTGGGCTTTAATACGCGCAGGCCGGGCCGGGTGGGGTCGGGCTGGATTTTTTAGACCCGAACTAGGCTCGAATATAAGTATGTTCATAAATCTTCCCTGCGCAATTCCGGTGATGCAACGGATTTGGTTTCCCAATCTGTATTATTATTCTCATGTTTACCTGTAGAGGAAGCTACTTTACATTCAAAGCAATGCAGGGGGGACGAGGAACCCAAATCCACTTCCTCACCGGAGTAACGTCACAGACATGCGCAGTTGCAATTGAGAGAGCAGAGAGATAGGACATAACATAATAATGGCTGAAGCGGAGATAGAGGGAGTGCTACTGTGTGTAAAAAAAAAGAGAAAGCCCTGGTCTCATTCAAAGCACAAATTAAATGCTGTGATCTTTTTTTTCTTTTTTTTAATATAATATATATATCTGAAAGTATACTATTTTCATTCGACTTCAACCAGGAAGGCCCCAAGAGCCAATAGAAAGTTGTTTAATGTCTGACCGCTTGTGTTGTCTCATGCTTCACGAAAAATATGCTTTGCTTTAGAATTTTAATGCATTCCAGGCTTTAATGCATCGCGATGCATTGCCGAATCGAACCGAAACGTGACCCTCTGAAACGAATCGAATCGTGGCCCTCCGAATCGTAATCGAATCGAATCTTGAGGGCAGTGCCGATGCACACCTCTCGTAATTACATTTGGAAATTTGGTTCTTGGACATTTGGTGTGTGCACAATCCTCAAGATAAGTTCAAAAAAGCCAATCTCACCTGTTGAGCGCGAGATCAGTGCACTTTGGCAGAGAAATGTAATATTGATGATAACTCCCAAACCGCTGCGCAGAAGTCAACCAAACTTCACCCAATGGTGAATTGTGTCATATTCTAGTAATTACATTTGGAAATTTGGTTCTAGGACATTTGGTTTGTGCGCAATCCTCAAAATGAGTTCAAAAAAGCCATTGTCACCTTTTGAGCATGAGATCAGTTCACTTAGGCAGAGAAATGTAATATTGATGAAAACTCCCAAACCGCTGCGCAGAAGTCAACCAAACTTCACCCAATGGTGAATTGTGTCATATTCGAGTAATTACATTTGGAAATTTGGTTCTAGGACATTTGTCTTTACCCTAAACTTCACTAGACACATGGGTATTGCGGATACTGCGATAAATAGATAGTAACCTTTGCTATGTGTGGAAGTCATTTAATGTTGTGAATCAGCCGTTAAAGTAATTAAAATTGCTCCCGTTATTGCATTAGTTTCCTTGTCTACTTTCGACATCTGTGCAAGTTTTAAAACTGTTTCATCATTTAAAGATAGATTTAAGTTAAGTTTTGCCGATTTAGGGGCATTTTAGATAAAAAGTTACTTAGGTTCACTAGGAAGGTTCTCTACAACAGAACCTTCCTGAGAAGTCTACTGCTTTAAGATGGCGGCTGTTTACTAACGCATCTAAGTCTTTAGACACGTTGCTAATGCTGCCGTGTCTGTCATTTGCATCTAGTTCTGTATATATCTGATATCTACCATAGCATCGTGTGGGCGTAGTCTGTAGGCTATCGGCTACAGTCAGGTAGTATTGGAGCCACCCTAGCATAGTAGCATCGTGTTTACAACAGCGTCACACTCCCTTGCCTCCTCCCCACTCCTGCTCTGCTCTCTCGTCTCCGTGAGTCAGTCTTTCTCAGACTTTTCTCGTGTCAGTCAACCATCATAGTAAAGCATGCCTTTCCCGCCTCAGTAACGGTAACGGCGTTGCCAAGAAGAGAAAAGTAATTAATCAGATTACTCACTACTGAAGAAAATAACGCTGTTAGTAATGCCGTTATATTCTAACGCCATTATTAACAATACTGTATGTTATATATACGGTGGGGAGAACAAGTATTTGATACACTGCCAATGGGAAAACCCATTGGCAGTGTATCAAATACTTGTTCTCCCCACTGTATACATACAGTGGGGCAAATAAGTATTTAGTCAACCACCAATTGTGCAAGTTCTCCTACTTGAAAAGATTAGAGAGGCCTGTAATTGTCACATGGGTAAACTCAACCATGAGAGACAGAATGTGGAAGACAAAAAAAAGAAAATCACATTGTTTGATTTTTAAAGAATTTATTTCCAAATTAGAGTGGAAAATAAGTATTTGGTTACCCACAAACAAGCAAGATTTCTGGGTGTCTAAGAGTCTAACTTCTTCTAACAAGGTCTAATGAGGCTCCACTCATTACCTGTATGAATGGCACCTGTTTTAACTCATTATCGGTATCAAAGACACCTGTCCACAACTCAGTCAGTCACACTCCAAACTCCACTATGGCCAAGACCAAAGAACTGTCGAAGGACACCAGAGACAAAATTGTAGACCTGCACCAGGCTGGAAAGACTGCATCTGCAATAGGTAAAACGCTTGGTGTAAAGAAATCAACTGTGGGAGCAACTAATAGAGTATGGAAGACATACAAGACCATTGATAATCTCCCTCAATCTGAGGCTCCATGCAAGATCTCAGATCGTGGCATCAAAATGATAACAAGAACAGTGAGCAAAAATCCCAGAACCACACAGGGGGACCTAGTGAATGACCTATAGAGATATTCCAAACATGAAATCATTCTTTTGTGGTCCTACGTATAATACAAGTGATTATTTTTTTGACCAAAATGGGATTAAAGCACATTGATTTTAGTGTGTCATTTTTTAACCACTTATGGAAAAGTGTGGGGTGCATCTAAGGGTTAAGCTTGGAGAGTTTAGTTCCCATGTGTAACGTGTGGCAGGGCAGGATGAGTGCATAAAAGATTTTTTTTTTTTTTTTTAAACGGAGCAGACGTCCACTTACGCACTTTTAATAGACAAAAAAAAATAAATCCAGCTCAACCACTCCTCACTCGGGAGTGCAACAGACCACACACACATGATCACACTAGTCTCCCCAAAAAGTAGGTTGCAACTGAAGAAGACGACGACCATAAAGAAGCTGTCCTAAGGAACAAAGAGGATCACAGAAGTGACCGTTACATAGTCCCCCCTGATGAGAAAAAGGCTGTCCACAGCCGTACACAGCTGAAGATGAACAATAAAACAGCTAACCAGTATCCTATAGAAAAATAATAACAAAATAAATGCACAGTGGGTTTTTTTTCTCTTTGAACTTCAAAGGCTTTGAAAAACATGAACCAGAATCTCAACAACAAACATGGGCAAATATGATAACCAAATCAACACATGACAAAAGAAGAGCAGCACAAAACATGGCTAACGGCCAGAAACGGCTCACTCCAGGTCATGTCTGTCAGTGTGAAACGCACTGGTCCATTTACGATTAGCCCAACCAGACGCCATTCTTGGGCAACGTCTGGGCCTGAGGTCGTATCACCTTGAGAATCCAGGAAATAGACGAATCCCAAGTCAATGTCGAAACAGCGGTCGACCATCACATCCAAGAAATAAACGGATCCATCTCACGTCAATGTCGCAGCCGCGGTCGGGAAAACTCCGATCCTAGGAGATACAGGGATCGCCAACAACCATCCACGTGAGGCAGACGATGAGCTTGTGCAAATTGTAGCCTCAGTTTCCTGTTCTTAGCTGAAAGGAGTAGCACCCGGCGTGGTCTTCTGCTGCTGTAGCCCATCTGCCTCAAAGTTCGACGCACTGTGCGTTCAGAGATGCTCTTTTGCCTTCCTTGGTTGTAACGGGTGGTTATTTGAGTTAGTTTTGCCTTTCTATCAGCTCGAACCAGTCTGGGCATTCTCCTCTGACCTCTAGCATCAACAAGGCATTTCCGCCCACAGAACTGCCGCTCACTGGATATTTTTTCTTTTTCGGACCATTCTCTGTAAACCTTGGAGAACTTCTTTATGCAGCTCCGGCACCTCTCATATATAGAAAATAGTATAAAAACTAGGGCTGTCAAACGATTAAAATTTTTAATCGAGTTAATTACAGCTTAAAAATTAATTAATCGTAATTGATCGCAATTAATCGCAATTCAAACCATCTATAAAATATGCCATATTTTTCTGTAAATTATATATATATTCTGTAAAATAAATTGTTGGAATGGAAAGATAAGACACAAGATGGATATATACAGTGCTGCTCAAAAGTTTGTGAACCCCCTCAACATTTTGGAATTTTCTATTATTTCAACCTGATTTCCTAATCAATCAATTCAGTAGTTTTTTTTTTGTTTTTTTAACAGTTGTGTTGTCGAGACTAAATTAAAAAGAGTTTTCATCAACTGATGTAGGTGCAAAATTGAACTGTTTGGTCACAACCAAAACCGCCATGTCTGGCGAAAAGTCAACACTGCATACCACCAAAAGAACCTTCTCCCAACAGTGAAGCATGGAGGTGGGAATGTCAAGATCTGGGCTTGCTTTTCATCCTCAGGACCTGGACAACTCCACATAGTCCAGGGAATCATGAATTCTGAGGAATATTGTCAAATCCTAGAACATAACCTGACGCCATCTGTTTTGAAGTTAAAGCTTGGCAGAAGGTGGATCATGCAACATGATAATGATCCAAAGCATTCCAGCAATACAACCAAGGAATGGCTGAAAAAGAAGAAGATTCGTGTTCTGGACTGGCCCAGTCAAAGTCCTGACCTAAATCCCATTGAAATGCTGTGGCGGGACCTGAAGCGAGCAGTTCATGCCAGACGCCCATCAAACCTCTCTCAACTGACTGCGTTCTGCAAGGAAGAATGGGCAAAAATCCCCCAAAGTAGATGTGAGAGGCTGATTAGTCACTACAGAAACCGTTTGGTTGAGGTAATCTCTGCAAAAGGAGGCGCAATATCCTATTAACTGAAGGGGTTCACATACTTTTGCACACATGATATCTGAGTTTTTCTTAAATCAACCACTTTTGTTAAATAAAGAATGACAATATAACTATTTATTTTGTTTCAGTCCATTATTTGGAATGTCAGTATTGTGGATTTGTGTATAACTTAACATTTAATAAGGTTATTTTAGTTTTTTTTACAAAAAATCTGACCATCGCTGTGGGGTTCACAAACTTTCGAGCAGCACTGTACATTCAACATACGGTACCGAAGGACTGTAGTGGGCATTTCACTCTACTGTCATTTAAATCTGTCTATGCTGTCCTCTCTCCGAAGCGTCTACTTTTTCCAAAGCTAGACAGCTAGTGAACGACGCCTTAATAATCAGACTTCTTCCTTTTTCATCTGGTTTATTAATAAAATGGCCTCAAACCATTGTCCTCTTTAGACCTTCGTAAAACTACAAAAAAAAGTACACAAGCATTGCATTAGCAACTTTGTTAGCTTAGCACGCTATACAGGTTCACTAAACATAAACAAAAAGCGTCTCATACAAAAAATATAACATTTCGCTTCCTAACATAATATGTACATTCTTTACAACAACCATACTTACGGACAAATCTTGTCCAAGGATCATATAAACACAACATTACAATGTAGGCGTCAGCCCGAGACGTCGTGCAGCCATATTGAACTGGCAAGAAAACAATAAACCATGTCGCAAAGCGACCACAAGAGTTCGCTGTTAGACAGCACAAAAAGCCTTGCTGTAAAACTTACCAAAAGGCAGAATACTGTCGGGACATGTGCGTTAATTGCGTCAAATATTTTAACGTGATTAATTTAAAAAATTAATTACCGCCCGTTAACGCGATAATTTTGACAGCCCTAATAAAAACGATTTTAAAAAATGTATTGTAATAGCCCCGAATAGGGGGAATGCAGGAGAGGAGTTGTTGATGGCTTTCTGCACTTTATTGTGGCAACAATAAGAAAACAATAAACAAAATAACCGTGAAATGCCGCCACATTCAACCCCTAACTTTTGCTTCTCACCCGTCTCCCCCTCGCTTTCCTACTTCCTCACACCTCTCCAGTCCCAGCGTCTCTTAAAGGGACCGTACATAGTTACGGACATTACAGTATAAAATATATATAAATTCCTCTACAGAACGACTCCCATGAATTGCATGTTGTTTGATGCACTGAAAAGCTGGACCAACAAATCACGCCCCTGACATTAAAAAAAAAAAAAAAAAAACCTTTGGAAATGTTAACATACCAAAAAGACAGTTGCATTTACGGTCTTTTTTCAAAAAGAAGGAAGATGGTTCAAAACGAGTCTGAACAGCAACAACCGGCGATGAGTGCGGCTGCAGCAATCATGCTAACGGACAGGACCAGGTGCAGCAGGAGGTTAGCGCCACATCAGCTAGCCAAGTTCACGGACAGCCAGCCAAGCTTGCCAGGCTTGCCTGGAACTCCAGACTCACTGCTGTTCCAGCGATAGAGTCTGGCGACCGTTCCGCGGATCAAATTTCCAGGGCGGAGCAAGCCACAGCAAACAGACAGCGGAGTGGACCAATCAGTGACGGGTGGACGTGACGTTGGTAAAGCGACAAGAAACTCAAGCGCGAGAATATAAATAGATGAGGAGCGTGGAGAACAGAGAAGTTTATTCAACATGGCTAGCGCGAGACAGACTGTTGGTTTTAGCGACTCGATGTGTTTTTGAAAACTGAATTTACCGTGGATTGGAACATATTCTCGGCTCTCCCGTTCACCATCTGTGTTGTTGTGGAGACGACTTTTGACGCACAAGAGTGACGTTGCTCGTCAAGAACACGTCACGTTGTCAAGTTCAAATATGAATCCTTAGGAGGACATTTATAAACATTAACAAAAATAAGGAGAGAAGGCACTCGATTTAGTGGAAAAGCTTGCAAGAAGAAGGAGGGAAACTATACATTGCAATACTAGACCACAAAATACAGTTTCCACAATTGTTTTGAAACTACGCCCTCCACCTTTCTTTTTACTTGGGATGGCCGTAGCAACACGAGAGAGTGTCGACCTTAAAAGGATAGGGAGCCGAGCGGGCGACACATCTATGAATTTGTTTGGATTAATACATGCGTGTCAGCACATTCCAGCAAAGCAAGACTGTCTCAGTCCTTGGCAGGCAAGAGTCTTCAAGGCTTCTTCAAGGCGGAGCATTCCTTCATTGTGAGCAGTAATAAGAAAAAAACATCTTTTTCATTGCGAGCAGCAGCTGATTAAAGAAAATATATAATAAACATCTTAATAATTATCTCATCACACGCAAATAAACGAACCGATTGCACCGTTACTTTCGTTCGGGCTCAAGAGGCTAATGAGGAACTGGATCCCAGACTGTTCTCCCAGTGTTTAAAAACTACAGGGAGGACAGTCTGGCTGTGCCAGGCAAAGCTGGGGCAGGAGGCTGCTACCATGGAGAGCAGCTGGTCCGATTCAGCACCACCCGGAGTGGGGGGCAGCTACAGCACAAGCAGTGAGCCAGGTGGACCACCAAAAGCCGGAGCAACAGGCCAGTACCCTTATGGGAAATTCCGGTTTGGGCTGCACAATTTGTAAGGCGGTGGGAATTTTGGGCCAGAAAAGACTGGGGGAAAGAAACTTGCAAAATAATGTGTTTGTGTTATCTATTGTCATCTCAGATTTTTTTATGTTTAACAAGTTAGACTGTACGTTTATGTAAGTCCCACCTGTGGTTATATGGGCAATTGCCCGTGCTGTGCAGAGTATAGCCTAAATAATTGTAAACTGTTGTCATAACATTTATACCATGGATGTTATCTGAAATTGAGGTTTGTTACTCCCACAGCATGGCA
This sequence comes from Corythoichthys intestinalis, assembly GCF_030265065.1. Taxonomy (NCBI): domain Eukaryota; kingdom Metazoa; phylum Chordata; class Actinopteri; order Syngnathiformes; family Syngnathidae; genus Corythoichthys; species Corythoichthys intestinalis. The sequence goes on along the minus strand of NC_080399.1, from coordinate 61,986,175 downwards.
AGTGGGCATTTGCATGCTGTTTTCAGCGTCATTTTCTGCGTACGTTCCTGTGCCCGTCTCGTCATCCCTGCGCTGTCATATGTACTTCGCGTTACGGCACCTTATGATTTACAAATTAAGCACTGATTACAATTAGACATGTTCTGAATAGGCATGTGCCGATTACCGGTTTCAAGGTATACCGTGGTAGCTATTTTTTATGTCCCAAAAATGCAGGGAGATATCCCTCGCTTGCAGCTATAAGGCTCAACCCTCCCTCACCTGTTGTTGCTCAGTGTCAGTGAGTCAACTGTGCTACACGATGGCTGGATGTGGTGAAACTCCTGAACCTTTTCCCCCATCGAGGAAAACGAAATCGCTGGTATGGAAATACTTCAGCTACAGAAATGTTACAGACAGCCGCGGTTTAGAGGAGGGACAACCAACATGTAAAACATGTTTGCGGAGCTAGCTCCCAAGAAGGCAATACCGCAAATATGATTTTGAATTTACACAAAATTAAAGATTAGTAACTCCAACAGGTTTTGTGTGTCGAGTGGTGGTAAAACATGTTTTTTTTTTCCTCTGGCAACTGTCTGTGTTGAGTTTGTGTGTGTGTATAATGTAAACATGATACGAGTCATACACACATGCTTTTTTATGGAAAATAATTCAATTATTTTGTTCTGATGGTAATAATGTTGAGCTGTGGCTGTGGGTTTAGGCTCATCTAAAGGACTACATTTATTTGAATTTTATTGAGAATATTTCTGTTATTTTTAAAGTTTTATTTTAACATTATACTTATGTTCCAAATTGCTAATGTTTTGAGGAATAAAAATCTTGTTCAACGGAAAAGTTTATTTTTTTAAACCCAGATATCTCAAAGTAACACATTTTAGACCTTTAATTGCAATACCTTGAAACCTTGATATTTTGGCTTAAGGTTATCATTGTCAGGGACGCGGGCAGGCAGGCAGGTTGTGTGGACCCAATTGCAGGGAAACAAAAGCGGCAAGGCAGGTGAACTCAAAAAACGTTTAATGATATCTAACAAAAACACAAAGTACAACTGAAAGCACTGAGGATCAAAAGGGCAAGATTCAAACAAAACTTACTTAAATCGGAGGGACTGGTACACGAGGGCTTGGACCGGACTTAAAATTGACGTAGACATAGACATAGACAATGACGCAACAAGGAGTGAACAGAAAATGGGAGCTTATATACACACAAACAGACAAGGGGTAACGAGACAACAAGGAACAGGTGAGCACAGGAGGATAGCCTAGGAGAAGGCACATCAGGTGAAATCAATGGGCAATCACAGGGACAAGTCACACTAGGAGAAAACAAACACAAAACCTAACAGTAACCCCCCTCAAGGGACGGATCCCAGACGTCCCGACGAAAACAAAGTCCCAAACACGGCGAGAAGAAGGAGCCCGTCAGGCTAGTCAGGCGGGCGTCCAGGACGCCAGACGTTGGCCTATCGCACGGGTCGATCGGGTGGGCGCTTGGGGCGCCAGACGTTGGGCGACCGCACATGATGATCAGGCGGGCGCCCTGGGCGAGGTAGGACTTTGCCGTTCATGCCGCCAAGCCGTGGCAGGAAGCGGGGAGCAATGTCGTCGTCATCGTGAAGAGAGTCAGGCACGCAGTCGTCGTCGGAGTCGGGCGGACCAGGAACTGAGTCGTCGTCGGAGTCGGGCGGACCAGGAACTGAGTCGTCGTCGGAGTCGGGCGGACCAGGAACTGAGTCGTCGTCGGGGTCGGGCAGACCAGGAACAGAGTCGTCGTCGGGGTCGGGCGGACCAGGAACTGAGTCGTCGTCGGAGTCGGGCGGACCAGGAACTGAGTTGTCATCGGAGTCATGCGGGCCAGGAACAGATTTGGAGTCGTCGTGCGGGCCAGGAACAGATTTGGAGTCGTCTGCTGGCGTGACAGCGCCTGAGTCGTTGTCGTCGCCGTCTGCTGGCGTGACAGCGCCTGAGTCGTTGTCGTCGCCGTCTGCTGGCGTGACAGCGCCTGAGTCGTTGTCGTCTGCTGGCGTGACAGCAGCGGAGTCGTCGTCGTCTGCTGGCGTGACAGCAGCGGAGTCGTCGTCGTCTGCTGACGTGACAGCAGCGGAGTCGTCGTCGTCTGCTGGCGGGACAGCAGCGGAGTCGTCATCGTCTACTGGCGGGACAGCAGCGGAGTCGCAGGAGTCTGCTGGCGGGACAGCAGCGGAGTCGCAGGAGTCTGCTGGCGGGACAGCAGCGTAGTCGCAGGAGTCTGCTGGCGGGACAGCAGCGTAGTCGCAGGAGTCTGCTGGCGGGACAGCAGCGGAGTCGACGTCGTCGTCTGCTGGCGGGACAGCAGTGGAGTCGTCGTCGTCGTCTGCTGGCGGGACAGCAGCGGAGTCGTCGTCGTCGTCTGCTGGCGGGACAGCAGCGCAGTCGTCGTCGTCGTCTGCTGGCGGGACAGCAGCGCAGTCGTCGTCGTCGTCTGCTGGCGGGACAGCAGCGGAGTCGTCGTCGTCGTCGTCTGCTGGCGGGACAGCAGCGGAGTCGTCGTCGTCGTCGTCTGCTGGCGGGACAGCAGCGGAGTCGTCGTCGTCGTCGTCTGCTGGCGGGACAGCAGCGGAGTCGCAGGAGTCTGCTGGCGGGACAGCAGCGGAGTCGCAGGAGTCTGCTGGCGGGACAGCAGCGGAGTCGCAGGAGAAAACAGGAGTGGTCGGCGCGGGCAAAAGACTGCGGGGAGTCGGCGCGGGCACTGGAACGAAGGTCAGACGGCGAGGCGCCGGGACAGGGACTAGGCGACGAGGCGCCGGGACGGGCACCTCGGGCAGCTTGGACGTTGGCGCGGGCACTAGACTGCATGGAGTCGGCGCGGGCACTGGACTGCGTGGAGTCAGCGCGGGCACTGGAACGGAGGCCAGACGGCGAGGTGCCGGGACAGGGACTAGGCGACGAGGCGCCAGGACGGGCACCTCGGGCAGCTTGGACGTCGGCGCGGGCACTGGACTGCGGGGAGTCGGCGTGGGCACTGGAACGGAGGCCAGACGGCGAGGTGCCGGGACAGGGACTAGGCGACGAGGCGCCGGGACTGGCACCTCGGGCAGCTTGGACGTCGGCGCGGGCACTTGACCGCGTGGAGCCGGTGCGGGCACTTGACTGCGGGGAGTCGGCGCTGGAGGAACTTGACTGCGGGGAGTCGGCGCTGGAGGAACTTGACTGCGGGGAGTCGGCGCTGGAGGAACTTGACTGCGGGGAGTCGGCGCTGGAGGGACTTGACTGCGGGGAGTCGGCGCTGGAGGGACTTGACTGCGGGGAGTCGGCGCTGGAGGGACTTGACTGCGGGGAGTCGGCGCTGGAGGAACTTGACTGCGGGGAGTCGGCGCTGGAGGAACTTGACTGCGGGGAGTCGGCGCTGGAGGAACTTGACTGCGGGGAGTCGGCGCTGGAGGAACTTGACTGCGGGGAGTCGGCGCTGGAGGAACTTGACTGCGGGGAGTCGGCCCTGGAGGAACTTGACTGCGGGGAGTCGGCCCTGAAGGAACTTGACTGCGGGGAGTCGGCCCTGGAGGAACTTGACTGCGGGGAGTCGGCGCTGGAGGAACTTGACTGCGGGGAGTCGGCGCTGGAGAAACTTGACTGCGGGGAGTCGGCGCTGGAGGGACTTGACTGCGGGGAGTCGGCGCTGGAGGAACTTGACTGCGGGGAGTCGGCGCTGGAGGAACTTGACTGCGGGGAGTCGGCGCTGGAGGAACTTGACTGCGGGGAGTCGGCCCTGAAGGAACTTGACTGCGGGGAGTCGGCCCTGAAGGAACTTGACTGCGGGGAGTCGGCCCTGGAGGAACTTGACTGCGGGGAGTCGGCGCTGGAGGAACTTGACTGCGGGGAGTCGGCGCTGGAGGAACTTGACTGCGGGGAGTCGGCGCTGGAGGAACTTGACTGCGGGGAGTCGGCCCTGGAGGAACTTGACTGCGGGGAGTCGGCCCTGGAGGAACTTGACTGCGGGGAGTCGGCGCTGGAGGAACTTGACTGCGGGGAGTCGGCGCTGGAGGAACTTGACTGCGGGGAGTCGGCGCTGGAGGAACTTGACTGCGGGGAGTCGGCGCTGGAGGAACTTGACTGCGGGGAGTCGGCGCGGGAGCCTCGGGAAGCCACGACGTCAGCCCAGCCGCACACAGTCGGCGTTGACGACCACGCCGAGGCTTTTGCCGAGCGCCTTCAGGTGGCAGGGGCTTCATAATAGCCCCATTGGGCCGCAATGAGCCTGGGCGACCCCGCAGACCACCCCGGGGGGGGGTCCCCGATAGATGGCCCAACGGGACCCCAGGTAGGAGTCTCTGGCAAGGAGCTCCGAACGGGACACAGAGGTAGGGGGGTAAAAAGAAAAACGATCAGAGGAAACAGAGGCTGTGAAATCAAAATCAGGGTCTGAATCAGAATCTGAGAATTGGAGATCATATAAATTATGATCCTCCTCAAAGACCGAAAAATCAGAATCCAAAAAAACGTGGCGAGGCAGAATATAATCAGGGGAACGGGCGGATGGTCGTCGGCGTGCACGCCGGTGCCGGCTTTTTCCCGCTGGGTCCACAATTGGTTGCGTCATTCTGTCAGGGACGCGGGCAGGCAGGCAGGTTGTGTGGACCCAATTGCAGGGAAACAAAAGCGGCAAGGCAGGTGAACTCAAAAAACGTTTAATGATATCTAACAAAAACACAAAGTACAACTGAAAGCACTGAGGATCAAAAGGGCAAGATTCAAACAAAACTTACTTAAATCGGAGGGACTGGTACACGAGGGCCTGGACCGGACTTGAAATTGACGTAGACATAGACAATGACGCAACAAGGAGTGAACAGAAAATGGGAGCTTATATACACACAAGCAGACAAGGGGTAACGAGACAACAAGGAACAGGTGAGCACAGGAGGATAGCCTAGGAGAAGGCACATCAGGTGAAATCAATGGGCAATCACAGGGACAAGTCACACTAGGAGAAAAGAAACACAAAACCTAACAATCATACCATCAGAATCTCAGAGCAGCACATGCCTAGTTCTGAACAGTGGGAGTGTACTGCCCTCGGTATATATGAGCTGGATACTACTCGGCAGTCAGATAATGTTTTAGTGACATCCCGACTCTGAAGACAGCTGTCCATTGTCCACAGGTTTATTGGCATCGTAATAAAGAGTAAAATTGAACACACAATAAATGAAATTATCTTTTTTTCTCATAGAATTAAAATCTACTTATATACTATACATATATATGTATATAAAGGTGTATCACAAAAGTGAGTACACCCCTCACATTTCTGCAGATATTTAAGTATATCTTTTCATGGGACAACACTGACAAAATGACACTTTGACACAATGAAAAGTAGTCTGAGTGCAGCTTATATAATAGAGTTAATTTATTTTTCCCTCATAATAAAGCCATTAATATCTAAACCTCAAAAACAAAAGTGAGTACACCCCTTGGAAACTATGTACATCCCTAAATGTCCAAATTGAGTACTGCTTGTCATTTTCCCTTCAAAATGTCATGTGACTCTTTAGTGTTACTAGGTCCATGTGTACATAGGGAGCAGGTGTGTTCAAATTTGTAGTGCAGCTCTCACACTCTCTCATACTAGTCAATGAAAGTTCCAACATGGCACCACATGGCCAAGAACTCTCTGAGGATCTTAAAAGACGTATTATTGCGCTACATGAAGATGGCCAAGGCTACAAGAACATTGTCAACACCCTGAAACTGAGCTGCAGCACAGTGGCTAAGATCATCCAGCATTTTAAAAGAGCGGGCACCACTCAGAACAGACCTCGGGTTGGTCGTCCAAAGAAGCTGAGTGCACGTGCTGAGCGTCACATCCAAATGCTTTCTTTGAAAGATCGTCGCAGGAGTGCTGTCAGTATTGCTGCAGAGATTGAAGAGGTCAGCCTGTTAGTGCTCAGACCATACGCCAAACTCTACATCAAATTGGTGTGCATGGCTGTCACCCCAAGAGGAAGCCTCTTCTGAAGACGGTACACAAGAAAGCCCGCAAACATTTTGCTGAAGACATGTCAACAAAGCACTTGGATTACTTGAACCTATGGTCTGAGGAGACGAAGATTAATTTGTTTGGTTCCGATGGCCTCAAGCATGTGTGGCGGCGACCAGGTGAGGAGTACAAAGATAAGTCTGTCATGCCTACAGTCAAGCATGGTGGTGGGAATGCCATTGTCTGGGGCTGCATGAGTGCTGCAGGTGTTGGAGAGTTACATTCCATTGAGGGAAACATGAACTCCAACATGTACAGTACTGTGAAATACTGCAGCAGAGCATGATCCCGTCCCTCCAGAAACTGGGTCGCAGGGCAATGTTCTAGCATGACAATGAGGTACCAAACACACCTCCAAGATGACCACTGCTTTACTGAAGAGGCTGAGGACAAAGGTGCTGTACTGGCCAAGCATGTCTCCAGCCTTGAACCCAATAGAACATCTTTGGGGGATCCTCAAGCGGAAGGTGGAGGTGCGCAAAGTCTCAAATATCCGGCAGCTCCGCAACATCGTCATGGAGGAGTGGAATAGCATTCCAGTGACAACCTGTGAAGCTCTGGTCAACTCCATGCCCAGGAGAGTAAAGGCGGTTCTGGATAATAGTGGTGGCCACACAAAATATTAATAATATGGCTATATTTTGAGTTATTTTGAGGGGAAAATGAATGAACTCTATTATATAAGCTCCACACAGACTACTTTTCATTGTATCAAAAAGTCATTTTGTCAGTGTTGTTCCATGAATAGATATTATCGATCGGGTCCGATCACGTCATTTTCAAAGGATCGGAATCGGCAAAAAAATATTGGACATGCGTCTTTTTAATATATATATTTTTTTTATTAATGAAATGGTTTTCTAATCGTATTTAACGTTACAGACATAATATGTTACACTCATCCAGAGTCTTTAGTTTAGGCTTAAGGTAGGGTTATCAAATTTATCCCGTTAACGGCGGTAATTAATTTTTTAAAAAATTTATCACGTTAAAGTATTTAACGCAATTAACGCATGCGCTGCACGATACACTCACGCATTGTCGCGTTCAATCTCTAATGGCGCCGTTTTACCTATATTTTGAGCTAAAAGGCAGTGTAAAATGAGTAGAGTGAATTTTGGCAGCCTTTGGAGCCTTTTTTAATGTGCTAAAGCCTTACAATCCCTCTCCCTACGATTAGAAATATTGTGGGAAGCAATGTGGGGAAGAAAGGTAGTAATTAATCTTTTTCTTAACACCCTATGTTATTTCCCAACGCAGAGAAGATATATCAATTGGTACCACTACGCACAGTCATGGTTGCACTTCCCATCATGCATTTGGGCAGAACAGTTAAATGGCTACAGTATCATTTACTGAAAGCTCAACAAATACACTAGATGGCAATATTTAGTCACAATCAGGGGGTCGCGTTAACCGAATATTTTCCGTTCGTTGACCGGTTTTTTAAAACGGTGACGGAAAAAACTGAAGTCCATCCGTCATTTTGACAGGTTGCAATTCACACCCCAGACCACGGGGTGGCGAGTGAGCGTATTAATTAGCTATTGTCTCTCTTGATGCATGACGTCGTTGGCCTTACTCGGAAAAATGTCAAGGCAACTGAGTGTTTGCCTGGCACGGCCAGACTGTTCTCCCTGTATTTTTCAAACACCGACAGAAAAGTCTGGGATACAGCCTCTCGAGTAGGTACAAAATCAATTGACAAATCAGATTTGTTTATTTGCGTGACGTGTTCTTCACGAGCAACGTCACTCTTGCGCGCCGAAAGTCGTCTCTACAACAACACGGATGGCGGGAGAGCCGAGAATATGTTCCAATCCGCGGTAAATTCAGTTTTAAATGAGCTAAAACACATCGACACGAGACATTGACAAGAGTCTGTCTCGCGCTAGCCATGTTGAATAAACTCCGTTCTCCTCGTATGTTTACTTCCGCGCGCAAGTCCCTCGTCCTGCCTTCGTCGCTTTGCTAACTGCTCGTCTGCCCGTCGCTGATTGGTGCATTCCGCTGTCTGTTTGCCTCTTGTTAAGCTTGTTCGGACAGAATATTTATTAAAAATGAATGAAAACTAAATACTATTGAATATGTCATTATTATCATTTTAAAAATGTAAGTGACGGGTAAAAATAGATTATGACCGGATTTTTACGACACTGTCCGTCAAAATGACAGGCAACGAAAAAGTCTAACGCAACCTCTGGTCACAATATTCACATTTAGTCACATTTATCCTTTAAGAATTACAAGTCTTTCTATACGTGGATCCCTCTCACAGAAAGAATGTTAAAAATGTAAATGCCATCTTGAGGATTTATTGTCATAATAAACAAATACAGTACTTATGTACTGTATGTTGAATGTATATATTCGTCCGAGTTTTATTCATTTTTTTCTTAATAAATTGCCAAAATGCATATGATCGGGAAAAATTATCGGGAATGATTGGAATTGAGTCAGGAGCCAAAAAAAAAGCAATCGGATCGGGAAATATCGGGATCGGGCAGATACTCAAACTAAAACGATCGGGATCGGATCGGGAGCAAAAAAACATGATCGGAACAACCCTAAAAGATATACTTAAATATCTGCAGAAATGCGAGTGGTGTACTCACTTTTGTGATACACTGTGAATACACACATTATACTATTAAGTATCTTTCCTCATCAATCACTATTATCAATTATACTTATCATTTGTATTTATTGTAGGGCTGTCAAAATTATTGCGTTAACGGGCGTTAATTAATTTTTTAAATTAATCACGTTAAAATATTTGACGCAATTAACGCGCTAGGCCCGCTCAGAGATTTAAATGTCAGTACAGTGAAAGGCCAACTTGTTAATTGTGTTTTATGGAGTTTTTCCACCCTCTGCTGGCGCTTGGGTGTGACTTGCATATATTATCTGGCGTAATGTCGCCCTCTGCTGGCGATTCAGTGCAGCTGATTATTTGGGTTTCGGCGCGCTTTTCTGACGTGATTATATGTCGACGCGAACTCACACTAATAGACAGTGCTATTCAGACCAGCTAACGTCCGCATCCAGTAATCAGTGGCAGTTCTCATAGCCCCATCACACTGTTTGTGTCTAATACATGCATCGCTTGTGAGTTATATTCCTCCTTTGTTTATATTCATGAGCATTAGATAATTATTGATGATGTGTATTTGAATTTGTTCACATATATGGTGAAATGCAGTTACATTGTTAGATGCTTGTGAGCTAATTGGCTAGTGCTACTGCTCAAATGGACACGTGTGTGTACATTTTATGTTATTTTGTGATTTATGCAAGTTAGCACATTGCCTTGTTATTTTCAGTTTTACAAAAATACAAGAAACGTGCTCCTGTCAAAAAGAGATGACTTCAGTAAAGCCCATGCAACTTTGCCACCACCGTCTGATTTCTTTTTGGAACTTATGTTCTCTGTCTGTCAATTTGTGTACTCACACACATTGAGGACAGAATAGGGCTACTAGTTTATTTTTTGATTGAAAATTTTACAAATTTTATTAAAACGAAAACATTAAGAGGCGTTTTAATATCACATTTCTATAACTTGTACTAATATTCATCTTTTAAGAACTACAAGTCTTTCTATCCATGGATCACTTTAACAGAATGTTAATAATGTTAATGCCATCTTGTTGATTTATTGTTATAATAAACAAATAGTCCTTATGTACCGTATGTTGAATGTATATATCCATCTGGTCTTATCTTTCCATTCCAACAATAATTTACAGAAAAATATGGCATATTTTATAGATGGTTTGAATTGCGATTAATTGCGATTAATTACGATTAATTTTTAAGCTGTAATTAACTCGATTAAAAATTTTAATCGTTTGACAGCCCTAATTTATTGGCTTTACCTGGTAACTGGAATGCTACAATCATTATTCACAGTGACAATTATGAATTCTCTCACATAATTCCACAATAAATGGATTTACTAAAAATAATGATCTGTAGATACAAAATGGACACATGGAAATCAAATACATACCGACGATGCTACCAACGGCATAAGATGGTAGCAGATTCAGCTAGATGACAGAGGTGACAATAACAACAGCCCTGCTGCAATGCTTGTTCAATCTCCTTACTTTTTCTGTTCACATGACACTACTCATTTATCTTCCTGATTTTAGTAGTAACATTGCAGGTCATAGGGCATATCTGCTACTACTGCCTGTCTTCATTTAAAGTGACTGTAACACAAGCAAAACAATGAAAAATAACATGCAAAAGTAAAAAAAGTCATTTTAACAGTGGTAATAGCACAAGGAGGCAAGGACTGTATAAAAACAAGGTTTTTATTATGAATAAAATGAACAAGCACAGTGAAGTACAAGCACTTTAAAGTTCGAAGCGGAGTCGAGAGACTTTCATCGGCGGGGGCCGGTACAATTAAAAGCACAACAAATTTTAATAATCAGTGTCCAAATTATAAAACGGAGTACTAAAGTCAAATAAAGAAAAAAAAGAAAGGATTACGAGATTAAAGTCGTACTGTTACGAGAAACAAAGTTGCATTACGTAGGAGCAATGTCGCTGGATAAGCCGTTACGTACTTTCCGTAGCGCTTTGCCGCCTCCGATAAAGTCAACAATAAGGAAAGCATCTCGTGAGGCTGTATTTTAGAATCCGTTTCCAAAATAAGGAAATCCTTCATCTTTTAGCGCATCCACATCAAATTATAATCAATTGAAGGATTTATACTAATGCTTCGTCGTAGCTCCCAGCTAAGGTACAAACATGTAAAGTGCATAGCGGCATATTCAGCTACATTACTCCTCACAATAATCCGACTTGAATCTCGTAGCACCGCCCCCCACCCCTCATTTGGCCCCAATACTCTTTCGTATTTATTTTTGAATGTTTTTGCAATGTTGACCATGATATCATAATTGTCCATATTTATTTAATGACATAATTTTGGAATGATTAAGAATTTTTGAAATTTTGAGTTTGATGTAGTTGGAAAGAGGGAGTATTATATACAGTGCCTTGCAAAAGTATTCGGCCCCCTTGAACCTTGCAACCTTTCGCCACATTTCAGGCTTCAAACATAAAGATATAAAATTTTAATTTTTTGTCAAGAATCAACAACAAGTGGGACACAATCGTGAAGTGGAACAAAATTTATTGGATAATTTAAACTTTTTTAACAAATAAAAAACTGAAAAGTGGGGCATGCAATATTATTCGGCCCCCTTGCGTTAATACTTTGTAGCGCCACCTTTTGCTCCAATTACAGCTGCAAGTCGCTTGGGGTATGTTTCTATCAGTTTTGCACATCGAGAGACTGACATTCTTGCCCATTCTTCCTTGTAAAACAGCTCGAGCTCAGTGAGGTTGGATGGAGAGTGTTTGTGAACAGCAGTCTTCAGCTCTTTCCACAGATTCTCGATTGGATTCAGGTCTGGACTTTGACTTGGCCATTTTAACACCTAGATACGTTTATTTTTGAACCATTCCATTGTAGATTTGGCTTTATGTTTTGGATCATTGTTCTGTTGGAAGATACATCTCCGTCCCAGTCTCAGGTCTTGTGCAGATACCAACAGGTTTTCTTCCAGAATGTTCCTGTATTTGGCTGCATCCATCTTCCCGTCAATTTTAACCATCTTCCCTGTCCCTGCTGAAGAAAAGCAGGCCCAAACCATGATGCTGCCACCACCATGTTTGACAGTGGGGATGGTGTGTTCAGGGTGATGAGCTGTGTTGCTTTTACGCCAAACATATCGTTTTGCATTGTGGCCAAAAAGTTCAATTTTGGTTTCATCTGACCAGAGCACCTTCCACATGTTTGGTGTGTCTCCCAGGTGTCTTGTGGCAAACTTTAAACGAGACATTTTATGGATATCTTTGAGAAATGGCTTTCTTCTTGCCACTCTTCCATAAAGGCCAGATTTGTGCAGTGCACGACTGATTGTTGTCCTATGGACAGACTCTCCCACCTCAGCTGTAGATCTCTGCAGTTCATCCAGAGTGATCATGGGCCTCTTGGCTGCATCTCTTATCAGTTTTCTCCTTGTTTGAGAAGAAAGTTTGGAAGGACGGCCGGGTCTTTGTAGATTTGCAGTGGTCTGATGCTCCTTCCATTTCAATATGATGGCTTGCACAGTGCTCTTTGAGATGTTTAAAGCTTGGGAAATCTTTTTGTATCCAAATCCGGCTTTAAACTTCTCCACAACAGTATCTCGGACCTGCCTGGTGTGTTCCTTGGTTTTCATAATGCTCTCTGCACTTTAAACAGAACCCTGAGACTATCACATAGCAGGTGCATTCATACAGAGACATGATTACACACAGGTGGAGTCTATTTATCATCATCGGTCATTTAGGACAACATTGGATCATTCAGAGATCCTCACTGAACTTCTGGAGTGAGTTTGCTGCACTGAAAGTAAAGGGGCCGAATAATATTGCACGTCCCACTTTTCAGTTTTTTATTTGTTAAAAAAGTTTAAATTATCCAATAAATGTTGTTCCACTTCACGATTGTGTCCCACTTGTTGTTGATTATTGACAAAAAAATTAAATTTCATATCTTTATGTTTGAAGCCTGAAATGTGGCGAAAGGTTGCAAGATTCAAGGAGGCCGAATACTTTTGCAAGGCACTGTAAATACACTTTACTTGAGAACTAAATCGGGTGAGACAATACTTTCGGCAAGCGTGTGGATTCAAAAAAGCACATGTAAGGCACCAAAAGTACCAATCCTCAACAGGATTTGAGGGAGCTCTACAGAATACAATCGTCCTGTGAAAAAAAATCTAATGAAGCCAGCACGGATGACAGGCAAAACAGTCATTGGCAATTGCTTCTCACACCAACACACATACAGTGGGGCAAATAAGTATTTAGTCAACCACTAATTGTGCAAGTTCTCCCACTTGAAAATATGAGAGAAGCCGGTAATTGTCAACATGGGTAAACCTCAACCATGAGACACAGTATGTGGGAAAAAAAACAGAAAATCACATTGTTTGATTTTTAAAGAATTAATTTTTCTGAGTGTTTTCTGTAACTCTTCACATGCTTTTCACACACTGTTGCTGGTATTTTCGCCCATTCCTCCATGCAGACCTCCTCTAGAGCAGTGATGTTTTGGGGCTGTCGTTGGGCAACACGGACTTTCAACTTTCTCCACAGATTTTCTATGGGATTGAGATCTGGAGACTGGCTAGGTCACTTCAGGACCTTGAAATGCTTCTTACGAAACCACTCCTTTGTTGCCCTGGTTGTGTGTTTGGGATCATTGTCATGCTGAAAGACCCAGCCACGTCTCATCTTCAATGCCCTTGCTGATGGAAGGAGATTTTCACTCAAAATCTCTCGATACATGGCCCCATTCATTCTTTCCTTTATACAGATCAGTCGTCCTGGTCCCTTTGCAGAAAACAGCCTCAAAGCATGATGTTTCCACCCCCATGTTTCACAGTGGGTATGGTGTTCTTCGGATGCAATACAGTATTCTTTCTCCTCCAAATACGAGAACCTGTGTTTCTACCAAAAAGTTCTATTTTGGTTTCATCTGACCATAACACACTCTCCCAGTCCTCTTCTGGATCATCCAAATGCTCTCTAGCAAACCGCAGACGGGCCTGGACGTGTGCTTTCTTCAGCAGGGGGAACAAATCTGGCAGTGCAGGATTTGAGTTCCTGGCGGCGCATTGTTACTGTGGTCCCAGCTCTGTGTAGGTCATTCAGTACGTCCCCCCGTGTGGTTCTGGGATTTTTGCTCACCGTTCTTGTTATCATTTTGATGCCACGGGGTGAGATTTTTCATGAAGCAACAGATCGAGGGAGATCATCAGTGGTCTTGTATGTCTTCCATTTTCGAATAATTTCTATCACAGTTGATTTCTTTACACCAAGCAGTTTACCTATTGCAGATTCAGTCTTCCCAGCCTGGTGCAGGTCTACAATTTTTTCTCTGGTGTCCTTCGACAGCTCTTTGGTCTTGGCCATCGTGGTGTTTGGAGTGTGACTGAGTTTGTGGAAGGGTGTCTTTTATACCGATAATAAGTTAAAACAGGTGCCATTAATACAGGCAACGAATGGAGCCTCGTTAGACCTCATCAGAAGAAGTTAGACCTCTTTGACAGCCAGAAATCTTGCTTGTTTGTAGGTGACCAAATACTTATTTTCCACTCTAATTTGGAAATAAATTCTTTATAAATCAAACAATGTGATTTTCTGTTTTTTTTTTTCCCCCACATTCGGTCTTTCGTGGTTGAGGTTTACCCATGTTGACAATTACAGGCCTCTCTAATCTTTTCAAGTAGGAGAACTTGCACAATTGGACAACTGTGTCTCTTAATCTAATCCTTCCAAGTGAATCCTTGACCACAAACTGAGCAGGATATAGTTTTTCCCCCAGTGTGGGTTCTTGTGTGTTGCGTTAAGTTTCCCTTCTGAATGGATCTTTGACCACAAACTGGGCAGGAAAAAGGGGTTTTCTCCAGTGTGGGTCATTTTGTGTATTTTTAAGGTGCTCTTGCGACTGAATCCTTGACCACACATTCATCAGGAATTAGGTTTTTCGCCAGTGTGAGTTCTTGTGTGACTTTTCAAGGTGCTATTATGACTAAATCTTTGGTCACACACTGAGCAGGAAAAAGGTTTTTCGCCTGTGTGAGTTCTTGTGTGTTGCGTTAAGTTTCCCTTCTGATTGAACCTTTGACCACAAAATGAGCAGGAAAAAGGTTTTTCTCCAGTGTGGGTCATTTCGTGTATTTTTAAAGTGCTCTTGTAACTGAATCTTTGACCACAAACTGAGCAGGAAAAAGGTTTTTCGCCAGTGTGGGTTCTTGTGTGTATTACCAAGTTCTGCCTGAGAGTGAACCCTTGACCACAAACTGAGCAGGAAAAAGTTTTACTGCCAGTATGGGTTCTTTTGTGTTTTGTTAAGTAATTCTTCTGAGCGAATCTTTGACCACAAACTGAGCAGGAAAAAGGTTTTTCGCCAGTGTGGGTTCTTGTGTGTCTTTTTAAGGTGCTACTATGACTGAATCTTTGACCACAAACTGAGCAGGAAAAAGGTTTTTCGCCAGTGTGGGTTCTTTTGTGTTTTGTTAAGTTTCCCTTCTGAATGAACCTTTGACCACAAACTGAACAGGAAAAAGGTTTTTCTCCAGTGTGGGTCATTTTGTGTATCTTTAAGGTGCTCTTGTGACTGAATCCTTGACCACAAACTGAGCAGGAAAAAGTTGTTTCTCCAGTGTGGGTTCTTGTGTGTTGTGTCAAGTTTCCCTTCTGAATGAACCTTTGACCACAAACTGAGCAGGAAAAAGGTTTTTCCCCAGTGTGGCTTATTGTGTGTTGTCTTAAGTCTGCCTTCTGAATGAACCTTTGACCACAAAGTGAGCAGGGGAAAAAAAATTCTCCAGTGTGATTTCTTGTGTGTCTTTTTAAGGTGCTATTGTGACTAAATCCTTGACCACAAACTGAGCAGGAATATGGTTTTTCGCCAGTGTGTGTTCTTGTGTGTCTTTTTAAGGTGCAATTGTGACTGAATCTTTGCCCACAAACTGAGCAGGAAAAAGGTTTTTCGCCAGTGTGGGCTCTTGTGTGTATTTTTAAGGTGCTTTTGCCACTGAATTTTTTACCACAAACTGAGCAGGCAAAAGTTTTTTCACCATTGTGGGTCCTCATATGCAAACGAAAATTGTCTTTATTAGCAAAGCTTGGAGACTCCACCCCTCTTCTGGCCTCACACAGACCATCTGCACTCTTCAATGGCTCACCCGTCCATCTGGGGTTACCTTCCTCCTCTTTAATGTATGACAGCTCTTCCTCCTCCTTTTTGATTGGAAGTTGTTTATGTTGGCAGGGCTCTGGGTCCTCCTCTTTGATTTGGGGGAGCTCAACATCATCTTTAATGCCAGAAGATTCAGGCTCCTGCCGCTCGGCACCAAGATATTTTCTTAAACCTGCAAGACACAAGATAACCATTGATATATTTTATGGTGTAATTGCCCAGTCTGTCCTTTGTGCAAAACTTTTCTCAAGAAGACTTCCCGGGTCATTTTCAGCGGTATGTAAAAACTGTCAAAGTGTGTCTTAGTGTGTACTAGGCTGTGTGGAGCATCTGCTCTTTTATTTTTTGTTTAAATTCTTCGCGTTTTAGTATCGAAATATTTCGCAAACCCCTGTCACAGTTAAGGACCAAAAAAGCAGAAGAGTTCCTTATCGCGAAAGCAAAAACTGATTATTTGAAAGCCGAAAAATACACATACAGTGGGGCAAATAAGTATTTGGTCAACCACCAATGGTGCAAGTTCTCCTACTTGAAAAGATTAGAGAGGCCTATATTGTCAACATGGGTAAACCTCAACCATGAGAGATAGAATGTGGAAAACAAGTACACCAAGAAACCAGTAGTCCCCTAGAATGGTGGAGAATGTATGATGAAAACTTTCCAAGAGTGAGTCAGCTAGCAAGGCGTTACCTGTGTATCCGTGCAACCAGCTCCCCCTCTGAGAGGGTATTCAGTATAGGAGGGAACATCAAGTCTATCCTCAGAGCAGCAATAATGCCTGCTACTGTGGATAGACTTGTTTTTCTAGCCCATAACCTTTAAGGCAGTGTCTCTCAGATTTATTTGTAATGTTTCTTAAACTGAACATTTTCTTCCTTCATTTTCTTGACATTGTCAGACGCCTGTAAGAGATAATGTAGAAAAGGCTTTGCTTCTTGTTGCTGTCATGCTGCCGAGTGTAAATAAAAAATTAGTTAATTTTTTTTTTTTCATTTAATGTTAGGGATTGCATGTATACCTGAGGTTTTGTACCTTTTACATTTTGATGGCCTCATGTGCAACGTTCTGCATTTTGTTAATTTAAATTTTGTGCAATGTTCCTCATTTTTGGGAAATGCTGTGTGGTAGTTTGTCACCATGCATGAATCTTTGTTCTGACATTAAAAAAATGGTTAAAACATCTGGTTTTGTCAGCTTACAAATTTAAAGTCTGATTTTTGCCCCTGAGTGAAAGAAAAAAATGATTGTGGTAATTATTGACATCGACTGAGGCAAGGCAAGGCAAGGCAAGGCAAATTTATTTATATAGCACAATTCAACACAAGGCAATTCAAAGTGCTTTACATCACATGAAAACCATAAAAATCACATTTAAATCAACACAACGTAAAAACCAAGACAAAAGATCGCATTTAATCACAGAATAAAAATAAATAATAAAAAAAATAAAACAAAAATAGAAATAAAGCAAAAACTACTACTAATAATAATCATTGAAATCACCAATGGAGATAAGCACAAGAGGAATAGAAGGCAGGTAGATTGAAATATATAGACAGTTATGGATATGCAGTGCTAAACAAAAGCGTTTTTAGCCCTGATTTAAATGAGCTAACGGTTTGAGCATACTTCAGACCTTCGGGTAACTTGTTCCAGAGGTGAGGAGCATAATAACTAAATGCTGCCTCACCCTGCTTGGTTCTTGTTCTTGGAACATGCAGAAGACCCGTTCCAGACGACCTTAAGGGTCTAGATGTCTCATAGGAATCTAACAAGTCAAGCATGTATTTTGGTCCAAGGCCATTAAGTGTTTTGTAGACGAGCAGTAGTATTTTATAGTCTATCCTTTGACTCACTGGAAGCCAGTGTAGCGATTTCAAAACCGGTGTAATGTGGTCCAGCTTCCTTGTATTTGTGAGGACTCTGGCTGCAGCATTCTGTACTAGCTGCAGCTTCCTGACTGATTTTTTATCAAGACCTGTAAATATACCGTTGCAGTAGTCCAATCTGCTGAAAACGAATGCATGCATAAGCTTTTCCATGTCTTGTTGAGTCAGAAGCCCCTTAATTCTGGTTATATTTTTTAGGTGGTAATAAGCGGATTTAGTGACGGACTTTAGATGGCTATCAAATTTTAGGTCTGAGTCAATAATTACGCCAAGGTTTCTGACTTGATTTGTAGCTGTAAGTGACATTGTGCTAAGTTGGCTGCTTATCTTTGACCTTTCCTTTTTTGGCCCAAAAATGATCACCTCTGTTTTCTCCACATTTAACTGGAGAAAATTCTGGCACATCCATTCATTGATTTGATGAATGCATTTACTCAGGGAGACTAAGGGACTATAATCATGTGGGGACACAGAAATGTACAGTTGTGTGTCATCTGCATAGGCGTGATAGGAGATGTCATACTGTTCCATTATCTGAGCTAACGGAAGCATATAGATGTTAAATAAGAGTGGTCCAAGAATTGACCCTTGAGGGACTCCACACGTGAATTTGGTTCGTTCTGACTGATAATTTCCGATTGACACAAAGAAATCCCTATCATGTAAATAGGATGTGAACCACTGAAGAATAGTGTCAGTAAGCCCTACCCACTGTTCCAATCTGCTGAGTAGTATGTTGTGATCAACCGTGTCAAATGCGGCGCTGAGATCCAATAGTAGCAGAACAGATGATTTGCCTGCATCGGTATTCCGACGAATATCATTTAGGACTTTGATAAGCACGGTCTCGGTGCTGTGTTGTGGCCGAAATCCAGACTGAAATGAGTCAAAAAGATTGTTTTGGATCATAAAAGTCTGGATCTGTTCAAACACAACCCTTTCGATAATTTTCCCCAGGAATGTCAGATTTGATATTGGCCTGTAATTACTAATGGTTGAGGCATCCAGATTAGGTTTTTTTAGGAGAGGTTTTATTACTGCAGTTTTTAAAGTCTGAGGAAACTCTCCTGTTTGGAGGGAAGTATTTATAATCTGAAGTATGTCTGGGGCTATGCAATGAAAAACAGTTTTGAAAAAGTTTGATGGAAGGATGTCAAGGCAGCATGTTGTGGGCTTTAGTTTCGACACAATTTCTGTTAAAGT
The DNA here is from genome assembly GCF_030265065.1 of Corythoichthys intestinalis. Classification (NCBI taxonomy): domain Eukaryota; kingdom Metazoa; phylum Chordata; class Actinopteri; order Syngnathiformes; family Syngnathidae; genus Corythoichthys; species Corythoichthys intestinalis. Next base: position 61,967,281 of record NC_080399.1, on the reverse strand, counting down.
GGCATAGTCCAAGAGGCTAAACTGTCTAAGATTGACGTGGGGGACATGTTGGGAGGCATTTAGTGTAACATTTGTTAATCCGGAGTTGCACACAGTCTGTCTAATCATTAGTACTTTGTGTGTAAAAAATGCTGCGAAATTATTACAGGACACCTCAGATGCCAATTCCTGAGGTATTGATGCTTGTGGGTTTGTCAGTTTGTCAACAACAGAAAATAGTGTGCGAGTATTGTGGGTGTTTCTACTAATGATCTCTGAAAAATATGATTGTCTAGCATTTTTCAGTTCCTGGTTGTATTTGCGAAGACTCTCTTTGTAGATATCATAAAAAACTAGGAGTTTGTTTTTTCGCCATCTGCGTTCTGCTCGTCTACAAACTTGCTTTTGTTTTATAGCTAGTATGGCATTTCTCCAGGGTGACCTCTTCTTTCTTGACAAGGTTTTTGTCTTAATCGGGGCAATAGTGTCCATTACAGTCATCACACCGGAACTGAAACTATTTACAAGTTCTTCCACTGGAGCTATTGTAGGGGTTAATAATGAGGCATAGGCCTGTGTGAATAACGCACATGTGTTATCACTTATGTAACGCTTCCTAATATACTCTGTTTCCCTTTTCAGAGGATGGACAGGGGTGGTCATTTTAAACATAATGCAGTAGTGATCAGACAGAGCAACATCATTCACTGTGACCTCAGAGATGTTAAGACCTTTGGATATTATTAAGTCCAGTATGTGCCCTCTGTTATGTGTTGGAACTGTGACATGCTGAGATAAACCAAATGTATCCAAAATATTTAAAAGCTCTCTAGCACATCCTTCTTCAGGATTATCAACATGAATGTTAAAGTCACCCACTAAAACAACACAATCAAAGTCCATGCACACGGAAGACAGTATTTTGGTAAACTCATCAAAAAACATTGTGTTATACTTCGGTGGTCTGTAAATTGTTACCAAGGCAGCTCTGCAAGGGCTTTTTAGCTGAATGACAATATACTCAAAGGAATCAAACTGACCACATGAAATATTCGTGCATTGAAAACTGTCCCTGATCAGACTGGCAACCCCACCTCCTTTCTTATGGGTTCTTGGCGCACTAAAGAAATTGAAGTTTGCGGGGGTTGCCTCGATCAGAACTGTCGAACTCTTATCTTGATCTAACCAAGTTTCTGTTAGGAACAACATGTCAAGGTTATGTTTGCAGATAAAATCATTAATTAAGAAAGATTTGCCAGCTAAAGATCTAATATTTAGCAGAGCCAATTGGAGATGCCAGACTGGATTCACTGGTGAGCTTTGGGAATGACATACTATGTTTAACAGGTTGGCAGAATTTATTGAACGTTTTTTATTTCTCACCAGTCTAGCCCTTTTTTTGTTGTTTATCACCACTGGGATTGTTGAGCATACATACTGTACTCCATAAGGCCCCGGCTTTTGCTGGGACAGAAAAGTCTTTGTAATGTTTTCACAGCCTGGACCCGGTGCACATCATATTGGTGTCGCAAACATGGCTCCCTCCATAGAAGGATAATACCGTGTAGTTCCAGAGTTGTAGTGCTTTGGCTTTGCCCCGAGAGAATTCCAGTGGAGGCTGGTTGGTTTGTTGCCATTTTCCCCTGGCACCTGTCGGGTGTGGCAGGTACAGGGTGGAAGCGAAGACATGAACTTGAGGAGATCAAGAGACTGGTTAACCTTGCTATCTAGACCCATGGAGTCCCAATCAGGTTGACTCATTATTCCATCCAAACTAAGTCGTCGGCGGGGTGGCTTCCGGGACTGTGGGGATTTAGGCCTTGATGAGGCCTTAGCCTGACTGAGTCGGAGGAGTGGTGGCGTCTTGGAGTGTGAGGATTTGGTGCTGGATGGGGCCTTATCCTGGAGTCTGCGGCGTGGTGGCGTCTTGGAGTGTGAGGATTTGGGGCTGGATGGGGCCTTAGCCTGGAGTCGGCGGCATGGTGGCGTCTTGGAGTGCGAGGATTTGGTGCTGGATGGGGCCTCGACAGCAGAGGATTGCACGGTCGGGTCGTTCTCCTCCTGTTGAGCTGATGGAGCCACTTCTTGAGTCTCGTCTGAAGGGGGTCGATCACCTGCTACCAGGGTCTCCTTCCGTTGAGGCAGTGGAGCCTCAGCAGAGGAGGGTTGGTCACAGCCTGGCGGGGACTGAGAAGAACATTTTTATCGTGATAACAATTTTTTGCCGGATCGCCCATGCTTAAGTCAAATAACAAGGAGTGGACACACTATCAGATAAAGACTAAATGGATTGCACTTGCCTGGCTCTGCCAGACTATTCTCCACTGAGAGAAATAGTCTGGGAACCATCCCATTTACGGCATTTTCGAGCAGATACAAAATCAATCGACAAATCAGATTCGTTTATTTGCGTGACGTGTTCTTCACGAGCAACGTCACTCTTGCGCGTCGAAAGTCGTCTCTTCAACAACACAGATGGTGAACGGCAGAGCCGAGAATATGTTCCAGTCCACGGTAAAATCAGTTTTAAATGACCAAAAACACATCGACACGAGTCATTGACAACAGTCTGTCTCGCGCTAGCCATGTTGAATAAACTCCGCTCTCTTCGTATGTTTACTTCCGTGCGCAGGTCCCTCGTCCTGCCGTCGCCATTTTACTAACGTCACGTCTGCCTGTCGCTGATTGGTCCACTCCGCTGTCTGTTTGCTGTGGCTTGCTCCGCCCTGGAAATTGTATCCGAGTGAATGGTGGCCAGACTCAATAGCTGGAACAGCGGTGAGTCTGGTGTACCAGGCAAGGATTGCACGACCACCACCAAATGACAATTCCGGCAAGGACGTACGTAGGTTTGCATAGGGACAGTAGGGACAAAACATTACCAACTTTTCAGGAGGCTCAAATTGTCCCCACCAACTTAAGTCGTTCCCAAAACGGTCCTCAAGGACCACTGTAGGTCCTGGTTTTTGTTCCTACCGATCGAGCACAGACCATTTAACCAATGAGGTTTCTGCTAAAACAAGCAGCACCTGACTACAATCAACTGATTTCACTTGTAAAACACCAGATTTGTACACATGTGTCGTCCTGTTTTGTTGGAAAGAAATCCAGCCCCCACAGCGGCCCAATGTGGAATAGTTTGGGCACCCGTTTTAAGCAATCTTGCTTGCATTATATTATGACATTAGTAATATAGGTCATTTAGATTGTCTTTCCATGTGTTTTATGGATAGAATTCACCCTACTATTATTAAATGAATTATTCTCATTATGGTCAGATTTATATATACCCCTTTTACTTGCTTTAGACCTCATTCACGTGACGTCACAACATCGCCCCCTGACTTGTGCCGCCATATTGTCCGTCAGCTGATCGTGTTTACATGTTACCACTAGTACATTCCTCCTATTACTGCGTGTTTTTTTGCTTGTCTGAGGAATCACCGCCTAGTAAACGAACCCAAAAACCTTCCTGACAATCGTTGACACATTTGAATTTTACAGAGCCCCTAAGGTGACATGAAAGAAGAAAAAAAGACAGAGGGAAAAAAAAAAAAAAGTTGACGTTTAAAAAAAAAAAAAAAACTGTGCCCCAAAAGGGACACGGAAGATTTTTTTTCTTCCAAAGCAAAAAAACAAAAATCACGGAAGTAAAAAAGATTGAGGTCGAAGCAAAAAACAAAAAATTTCACACCGAGGCAATTTTTTTACATCGATAAAAGTTAACATCGAAGCTGTCCGGAGTATAGCAATTGGTTGCTAATGAAGTCAAGAAGGACCGCCAAATCACAGAACGTATTCCGACGAAAAGGTCCGGCTGAGTTTAAGACTCGCTTCAAATGTCTTCTGCTTATTTAGAAATCGTTAACATTGTTTAATCAAAATGGTGAAGGCATGTGTGGCGGTTGGTTGCAGTAACAGGGAAGATAAACGGAGAGAGTTGAAGTTCTATCGTATACCGAGTGACCCGAAGAGGAGAGTGAGATGGACTGCTGCAATTAGACTGATTAAACTGAGCACCAAACGATCACCAAAGACTATGTAGTGGCCATTTTATATCTGGTAAGATGCATTTAAAATATATTTAGAGGGTTTTAGGCATTTAGGGAAGAGGATCGAACACACGACCTCACATTCAGCGGCGTATATCAATCATTTATTTTTGGACATGGCAATCCAGGTACTGACATGTTAGCGAGAATAAAAGATTCTGAATTGAAAATTTTGTAACTCACCTTCCCGAGCACAAGATGCCGAATTCTCGTGGACAAGGATCTGTTTTACCCAACCAGCTACGAAGTATTTATAAGCCTCCAAGCTCTTAAAGTTTTTCAAACTTTCGTGAGGATAGGCTGACTTTGTATGGACAAGATAGTTGTAGATATCCGGGTAGGAGATGTCAGACAGAGACGGCGAAGACAGCGGGTCGAAAAACATCGATTTGGGCATCAAATATGGATCTGGCGACTGGATCGACTGAAACGTTTCCAAATAACGGCTTTTATGCAACTCATCCAATGAGTTTACAGCGTCTGAACGCACCGGGGCTTCCATAATTTGCAAATGAACCTATCTTTAGAAACTACAATCATTGACAATACGGACACACGATGACGGACAATATGGCTGCACAATAAAGCGATCACGAGATAGTGTGACGTAGGTGAATGGGGTCTATTATGTACCGTTCGTCTAAGAGGAAGGATAATAGAAGTCATTTTCGGCCACCACCAGCAGCAACCACTGTAAGTAATGTAAAAAGACGTCAATATTGGGGCCGGTGGCAAACATTCCCCTTAATTTTGCTACTGACAGTCAGACCTGCATCAGATTAGCATAGATTAGATTAGCATTATACTGTGTGAACTTGTCAACCTGTGAAACTCGAGTACACTGCAAAAATACACCTCCTTAAACTAATTCAATTCCCTTGTTTGAAGTGTAAATCTACTAGAAATAAGTGAAACTATCTGCCAGTGCTTCAAGTAAATTTCAATCAGATTTCTTGAAATAAGAAAAAGAGCTAGCTGAAAGTAAAAATGACTTATTTATGGTCCAACTATAAATTTGCAGTATGTTTTCTACTGTTATCGTTAATTGAACTAAGAAATGTAGTGAACTCTGCTGGAAACTATAGAACCAGCAAAACATGATTCAGTGTGCCTGAACGATATATCGTTAGTTTTTTTGTTTTTTTTTAAATCCACAAACTTTTGTTCTGCTTCATGCGCTCTGCACAGCCTCCCTCCCTCCCTCTACCTTGTTTGATCTTGCCAGAGAAGCAGACTTCACATGCGCCGCATATGTCAGTCATCGTTTAACTTGTTAAATAGTTGCATTAAAATGCAATAAACGCCAGAAGGGATTTCGAGGAGTTTGGAATTTCTGCATGTCGCTCCAGGAGTCACAGCAAAGGTAGGTAAACGGAAGCATTTAATAAAGTCAAGCATTTTTTTACTTTAGTTCTTTATTCATGGTTAAAAATGATTTGGTGGGACAGCTATGTTTAAAACTGATCATAATTATCACATTCGAGGTGCTTAAAACCCATTTATTAAAATGTATACTTTTTTAAAATCCTACTTTGGGGGGTAAAAAGTGAAAACACATGTCTTGTATGTATCTCTTTCCAATGCTAAAGCTGAATAAATACATAGAACACACACCAAAAAAAAAAAAAAACTTTTTTTTGCCCTACTATGCGGTTTTTCACTTATTACGGCGGGTTATGGTCCCCATTAACCACGAAAAACAAGGGATCACTGCAAACTGTGGTCAAGGTGAATCATCCAAAGTCTTTCCAAACAGCTATTCAAGTCATCTAGTGAAAATTCCTTTAAAAATATACAGTGCTGCTCAAAAGTTTGTGAACCCCCTCAACATTTTGGAATTTTCTATTATTTCAACCTGATTTCCTAATCAATCAATTAAGTAGTTTTTTTTTGTTTTTTTAACAGTTGTGTTGTCGAGACTAAATTAAAAAGAGTTTTCATCAACTGATGTAGGTGCAAAATTGAACTGTTTGGTCACAACCAAAACCGCCATGTCTGGCGAAAAGTCAACACTGCATACCACCAAAAGAACCTTCTCCCAACAGTGAAGCATGGAGGTGGGAATGTCAAGATCTGGGCTTGCTTTTCATCCTCAGGACCTGGACAACTCCACATAGTCCAGGGAATCATGAATTCTGAGGAATATTGTCAAATCCTAGAACATAACCTGACGCCATCTGTTTTGAAGTTAAAGCTTGGCAGAAGGTGGATCATGCAACATGATAATGATCCAAAGCATTCCAGCAATACAACCAAGGAATGGCTGAAAAAGAAGAAGATTCGTGTTCTGGACTGGCCCAGTCAAAGTCCTGACCTAAATCCCATTGAAATGCTGTGGCGGGACCTGAAGCGAGCAGTTCATGCCAGACGCCCATCAAACCTCTCTCAACTGACTGCGTTCTGCAAGGAAGAATGGGCAAAAATCCCCCAAAGTAGATGTGAGAGGCTGATTAGTCACTACAGAAACCGTTTGGTTGAGGTAATCTCTGCAAAAGGAGGCGCAATATCCTATTAACTGAAGGGGTTCACATACTTTTGCACACATGATATCTGAGTTTTTCTTAAATCAACCACTTTTGTTAAATAAAGAATGACAATATAACTATTTCTTTTGTTTCAGTCCATTATTTGGAATGTCAGTATTGTGGATTTGGGTATAACTTAACATTTAATAAGGTTATTTTAGTTTTTTTTACAAAAAATCTGACCATCGCTGTGGGGTTCACAAACTTTTGAGCAGCACTGTATATACTTTTTTTTTTTTTTTAATATCGCAATATAATATCGCATTATATCACAAACCCCAAAAATCGCAACAATAACTTTTTCCAATATCATTCAGGCCTAGTTGACAGTCCCAAAAAAAAACACATGCTCCCTCTTTTCTTCTTGTGAAGGGCCTGGTTTAGGAGGAAAGAAGGCTACAGCATGTTGAGACTGGACACATTTACAGCTTATGCAGACATTATTTACCGATAATCATACATTAATCATAATCAAGATAAAAAGTTTAATCCCGATTGAGAATTGAGAGTTTTTTTTTTCATAATTGCTCAACCAACTGATGCACTTCAGAGATGAAAATAGGGGAAAAGCAGATGAAAGACAAACAATTGAAGCAAGGTATAACTCTTGTGAAGGACAATGTAGGCCAACATGTTGTTCCATGTATAGGTTCAGTAGTTACCTTCCCCTGCACCCCCCCCACCAAAAGAAAAACAACCACTGTAAATTTTCTCTATATAAAGCAAGGGGGAATACCCCTATTTTAGATAAATGACTTTCTCCCATGAAAATAATAATATATATATATATATATATATATATATATTTTTTTTTTTTTTTTTCATTTTTACGTAGGAAACACATTGGCATATTCGTGGGAAATGTAGCCCTGACCCCCGTTCACCTGATCTGTTTCGTCTTATTAATGTCCTATCCACAGCAAAAAGTGACAGTGTACATGCAGGTCATGCTGTTATAGCGCCCCTGCCAATGTTGAGACCAAACCTACGCCCTTGAATTCTGTCTTCTTAAGACAGAGCTCTCACTCCCCTTATTGTAACTTGATACTCACAGAACGGCGAGTGTGATGTGGCGTCGTCACTCTCTGAAGGTTGAGCGATGAGGCCGTCTGCTCGGGATCCTTCTTTTGAACTGCTGCTGCCACCCGGAGGCTCCGCCCCTCTGCTGCCCTCACTCGGACCGTCATCTTCAACCTTCAAAGGCTCAACAGTCCACTTGGAGATGTCCTCCTCCTCCTTTTTAAGGGGATGAGGCTGCTGCTGCTCCTCAATGCAGGGGTTCTCAGCTATAATGGAATACTCATCCCACTCCTCTTTAATGTGGATCAATTCTTCTTCCTTCTTCTTGATGTGTAATGACTGTTCCTCCTCCTCTTCTTTGATGCTAGCAGCCTCCTGGCGTTCAGGACGATGCGCTTGACTGACATCTGCAAGACCCAAGACCATCATCACACATGGGCCAAATCTTATTTCTTCATTTGTCATATTCAGTCTCCCAAATATTTATTACTTCAGAAATATTCTGCCGTGATAATTTTGTATTTATTCATATCTTGTTGGCATCCGCTATGACACAATGTAGTTCTATATGCTTGACATCACATTTTAATAACTAAGAAACAAACATTAAACAGTCATCTGATGACAGTAATGTCATCACTCGAAATTAATATCTCAACCCCCCCCATTTACTGCAAAACGAACCCGAAGGGGTGCCATTCATTCATACTATGTTTGCGCTAATTGTTGGGACACCCCTCTGTGATTGAGAGAGTTGGTACGCTTGTCAGCCACAGGAGTTGGATATGGACGGGCAGCGAGAGTTGTCATCACTCGAAATTAATACCTCAATATCTATAAAACGATAGCGGCAAAAACAAAACTTTTTACAGCACAAGTGTAACACAAACCAATGGCAACATTTCGGGTCCATTTTAAAATAAATAGGGGGCTGCGTGACATCATCACCCCAAATTAGTATCTCAATATCTCAAAATGAGAGCAGCACAAATGAAACTTTTTATAGCACAAACCATTGACACCATTTTTAGCCATTTTAAATGAAAATGGGGGTCTGGTAGACATCAGATTGACCTAATTTAAAAAAAAAAAAAAAAAAGGATTGTATATATTTAAAAAACGATAACAAGAACAAACAAAACTTTTTACAGTACAAACAAGCAGAAATGCAGCACAAACGATTGGCATCATTTTTAGATAAATTTGGGCAGGGGAGAGCAACTTCCCAGAGGTGTCGACATTCTATTCTATGCTACCTAATCGCTAATCCTGGCACCTACAATCTCATTTACCTCAGTATGCCTAATTGCAGCATGCACAAACTAGGAGTGCAACGGTACAGGTCGCCCATGGTACAATCCGTACCTCGGTTTTTGGGCCACAGTGCTGGTACGTTGTGCGGAAGGAGAACAATTCCTCCCCCAAAATTCTCTTTATTTTGCTTGTCAGCAAAAATTTCATCATGTAACAACAGTTTAAACACTATAGAGTAAAATGGATTAGAAAATTAAAACATAAAAAATGTAAACAAATAAACTTTCGAATGTTGAAATTAGGGTTGGGAATCTCTGGCATGAAGCCAATTCGATATATATGTAGATACACAGGTTACGATTCGATTCAAACACGATACATTTTTACGGCCGACCGATTCGATACGATTCAATACAGTTTAAGAACGATACGGTTCGATACAAAGTGAAAACGATACGATAGTAAACATTTGTTGTTTGTGTTCGTACAGTATTTTAAACATATAAAAAAGACCACATTTCTAATAGCAAAATTAAACAAAATTTCATACCAATGTTATGTTTTATTTTTTTAATGAAAAAAAAAAAAAAGGCTTACTATATGACCGTCATTTTGTTGGATGGGATTGATAATAAAATAAAATTCCAGTGACAGACAACAATAAAGTGCAGTAATTCAATTACTGTATTTCGTGGTGTTTCGAACACAAGAGATAAGTAATTTAAGTGCAAACTTTCAACGTAAACATCTTACAAACAAAAAATATTAATTATATGCAGCAGCTCTAGAAAAAAAGAATTAAACCTGCAATCTTATCATAAATAAATAATAAATTATGCTTTACCACTGGTATAATTGGGGGAATAAAAACATGGCATTTTAGACAGACAGGTCAATAATCATTACTTTAACCGTATACACAGCACTCTTTCACTTATGCCTGTGCTTCCACATTTTTTTATTCCTCATCACTGTCCATATCTTTTTTGAAGGGCAGATTTTTTCTTGAGGAAGATCAACTAATCCACATGTTAATGTTCAAGTAGACTGCGTTTCGTGAAAAAAAAAAAATCTCCAGAGGTCGTGCTACCCTTTCCACCATTGTAGTAGGTTATTTTTCAGGGTTAGAAACTCATGATCTCCGTACCGCTCCACACTTCACACTAGCTCTGTCCCATGCAAACAGATCTGGCTGCCTTCTTCACTTCAAAGTCCGACTTTTGTTTTTCCTGGGTGCGTTGAAAACCAATTGCTGCACCTCGCTGGCGTCGGTGCTCAAACTGTCCATTGTTTTAGCATGTTGCTTCCTTGCCACTACTAGTTTCGTTCTCGTTTTGGGCTGTGAAGAAAACGCTACGCAGCGTGCCTTACAGTGGTTTTGTTAGCTCTCGCGTTGTTATGACACGCCCGTGACAATCGGGTAATGACGGCGACTAGTAGCGGTTCTGCCGAAATGCATGGGAAGTTGTGCGTGTGGTCTCAATCTAAGTGCGCTGTGTGGTGAATGACACAAGCGCAGCATGTGAAGTAAAAGCTAAATTATCATCCCATTAAGCAATGCATTGAACTAGGCATTAGAAGCCGATTCTTGTGCTCGCGATAGCCGAATTCTATCTCTACTATCAGTTCATTGAATATTTAATGGCTAATTACTGTCGAATGGTAACTTTACTATCGATACAGCTGTATCTCTCACATGTAAAACCGGATATCCGGTCGTATCGGTTTATCGTTCTCAAGCTTAGTTGAAATGCCTTAAACCCTTGAGTATACACTATACAGCAAGGGTCCTCAAATACAAATCTTGAAGGTCCACAATTATTTTGTTCATACAAGCATGGGTCCATTTATTAATGACGGTCAAGTACAAGGCAGGTTGAAGGTGGTTTTCTTTTGACCAAACAAAAATACAATGTACATTCTGATTAAATAAAAATAAATTAAAATATTTTCTTGACTTAAAATAAAAATACAAAAAAACATGCAAGTACAATGTTTACACATGTACACTCAATAATTGACCAGATCTGTCATTAAGGTGCAAACAATAACTACTGACAGTACATTTTGTAACTGTAAAACACCGCTGGACAAAAAAGTAAACATGTACAAGTAGTACAGTACATGTTCACCTGTTCAGAACATAAATGACAAGCTCTGTCATTAAGGTGCAAACGTAACAATTATTGACAGTTACTAACTGCAAAACACTGGTCAATGAGAGAAATGGCATTTGGGGGTCACAAAGCTGTTTACTCACATCATCAGCCAGTACTTCAGTGCGTCTTGTGGTTGATAAATCTGAGAGTGAGATTTGTTTGATTTTTGTTGTATTTTCCTCCTTTTCTTTCCCTTTGAACATTGCTGTCATTACTTCAGTCATAGACTATTTTATTATTTCTCAATTAGAGAACTGCTTATGTTTGACCAACACCTAGACAATGAGTGAGCACTCCGTAGCAATTTGTTGTTGTGTCATAGATTTAACAATAACCTTGCTTGACTCTATATGGCTGCTTCAACCTGTTAATTTCTTGACTTCTCAATTCTGATTTAGGAGGAAACATCTTCTAAAGAGCTGTGCTCTTTAACATAATGGCGTTTCACATTTTCACTTTTTATCAGAGCAACTGTCTTTTACTCATTTGCTCCCAGAAACGTATAAATAAGTTCTATCATTAAATGCTTCACTGTCCCAAAAACGTATTTATACGTCTTTTGCGTTTTTTTTTTTTTTTAAGAAGCATATATAGCTTCCGCTCTATCTGAAAAACAAACAACAACACTCCAAACCCGTTTTAAAGCAATAAGCGCTGGCGGCATGATGCCAGGCGGCGCTCCGACCGAACAAAACAACGGAGAGGACGCCTGGGAGGCCAGGCGCTGGACAACCGAGCAAAACGAGTGAGACCCCCAGTGCAGTGGCTCCGCAGAAACGCAAAAATAATCCATCTTTGTGAGACAGACAACGATGAGGGAAAAGTTGACACGGCTGATGTAACGACAATGGTGTCATCTCGGCGACAAACCGTCATCTCTCAGTAGTCATGTGTGAATAAATTGTTACTTTGCTATCAAAAGCTCTATTTGTCTGGTTGTTCATGGTATTTTGTAAAAAGAAAACATTATTCAGATGTTTGGGATGTAACTAATGCAAAAAAAGCTTTGTTAAAGTCAAAGTTATGTTTGAAATGTATGCGTTTACAAAAAGCTTATTTTCTGTTTTTTCATCAGAAATTGGAAAATTGCTAAAACTAGGCCATTTTCTAATGCTGATTTCTAAAGAATGACAAAGGATATGAACTTCATTTTTTCTGCTGAAAGAAGAGTCTAATCTTTCTTTTGGTGGGTTCCAATGTTTATATAGCAATAGAAAGAATTTTCTGTGGGCCTTGCAAAATCAGTCAAAATCCAGAAAAACGGCTGGGAGTGAAGGGCCTTACTCTGGTGAAAATGGCTGGGAGTGAATGAGTTAAGCATATTAAGCACATAGGTTTGGTCAGTGCTTAATTTTTAAATCATATGGTGCCGGAACGCAAAGTACATATGACAGCGCAGGTATGACGAGACAGGTACAGGTTCCAGAATATGCACAGAAAATTGTGCTGAAACAACACGCAAATGCCCACTTGCCATGCTGTGGGACTTACCTTGAATCCTCGAACAAATCACTCCTGAGACAATCCTGTTTGTATGCGGTATAGCTTTCGTAGTTTTTCAACAGAAATCCGGCATTAGATTGCTGCGTGCGTGTTTGTGAATTTCTCCTCTTAATGTGGGTGGCCCCCTACTTGAATGTGAGGCGCAGTGCATGACCGATCTGACCCGTCAATACCATTATGAAGTCTATGGGTGGTTGCAAGGACAGAAACTGGTTTTTCAGCCTTGTGTGTGTTTTTCACCACGTTATTACAGTATTATTATTATGGCATTCCTTCACATGCAAGAAGGAATCATTATTCTAGCTAGAGCATTTGCGTGAATGTTGCCCATCGTTTTTCATAGTTGCGCACTTTGTCTGTTTTGCAGATATTTTCTCCAGTGTTATATGCTCCATGACTAAATTTAGCCATTGGTTCATGTTAATATTTTGTTTATTTTTCCCATTTAGCAATATATTTTTTTTTGTTTAGCAATCATTTAAGTTGCCAGTAGAGGACCGTCTTGATTATTTGAGATATTGACAGCCTTCAGAACGCCAAGCAAAGATATGGAGACAGTGGGTTCCTACAGTTCAAAAGGGATGAGAGGTACTTTGTTACCTGCAGCCAGATCTGTTGTTCAGGTTCACACTGCCAAATAGCATACAAATATGTATCTGGAGTATTTTCCTGACAGTTTGGACATTTATTGGATTAGGAAACCCCCATTTTGTACGTATTAAATTGTGCTGCATGACATTTATGCAGTATTTTAAACTGCGTAAATTGCAGATTGCTATTTTTAGTCGTTGTAAATGTATTTTTACTGATGTGTCCAGCAAGTATTATCGGACGTTACTGGAAGGTCGTTTCTCCATTTTCGATTGGTAAATATGTAGAATTCTTACATGAGAATAATAAAGTGCTTTCCATAAAATTAAAATGAGTGAGACGATCAGAAACAAAAACCGTAAAGATACAATGAAAACAAAAAAAACAAAAAAAAAACAAATAAGAGCATAAACAGCACAAGTCACATATTTTGCATCTGTAAACATTCAAATTATAATGTATCGTATTTGCAAGACAATGGAGTCAAAAGTCAACTTACTCACCTGACATTTTGGGACTTGATATTTGCTTGCTCGGTGACGTATTGATCACAAGCTAGGGGTGGCTAACCTAAGCAAGGCCTCGAAGTTCCAACGTTCATCCAGATGACTCGAAACAGAAGCGAGATTCATTGAACGGATTCTTGGCGTGTCCGGAGATTTATGCCACTTTTTAATGGATTATTTTACGTCATGGGGCCAAGGAGAGATGAAAAGTGGATTGTCTTCAAAGCACGACTGTTCCGAATTGCACTCGGACGCGACGGCGAGTATTGATGACGTCATGTCCGAAAGCGATTTGTTTTTTTTTTTTTTTTTTTTTTTTTTTTTTTTTTTTTTTTTTTAAATATTGAACAATAGGTTATTGTCTCGGACGTTTCCGGCGCAATGCATTTCGGGTTTTCGTGTATTGCACAACAACAACAAGCCTGCGACGTTTGTGGTGACCCTTTGTTGACATAATTCATCCACCGTAATTGTGTGTCTGATTGGCCGAGCGCGTTACCGACTGCGTCACAGTCACGTGACTAGACACTATAAAGAGCCGCGCGCGTTCCGGTTCAAGAGAGAGTGTACGAGAGTTCAAAGCGAGCAATAAAGACTCTTAACCAAGCATACTGCTTCACTGGTGACCCCGAGGCATTTTTGAACACTTTCGGCAATGGCGGCTATTAGCTTTTTCGAGCTTCCGATGTTTTCCGAGTCTTCTGCGGCCGCATGGTTCGCTAACGCGGAGGAGCAGTTCGTCCTCCGTGGTGTTTCCGACGACACCATGCGCTTCTACCACGTGGTGGCCGCGCTCGGGTACTCAATGGCGGTCAGAGCACAGCGCTTCGTGGTTTATCCGCCGAAGGTGGGCACACGGGGCTCAAGGCGCACCTCCTCAAACTTTTTGTACCGTCATACAAGTTGACTTCGTTGACGCCCACGGTGCCCGCCTCGAGAGCCCTGCTGCCCGAGGTACCCGCCATAGATGGCGGCTCTTCCACCGCGGTTCCTCGCAGCCGTAATGCTGTCCCGTTACCCGCGCCACCGCCGCGCGCTTCCGCTCTGGCACTTCCCGACGCCAACGTTGCTGTCTCGCCTCCGGCCCCGCTCTCGCTCGCCTCGGCTCCATCGCCGCTCTCCGTCGACGCCGCTGCGCCCGTCCCTGGCTTTCCCGGCAGCGGCGCCATTGCGCCCGCCTGCGGCCTACTCGACGACGGTGCACCCGCCTGCAGCCTACTCGACGACGGTGCGCCCGCTTGCGGTCTACTCGACGACGCCCACCGCTGGACTGGCCATCGGGCATACCGGGCATTTGATGGCGATTTTGGGCCGGTCCTGATTTTTTTTTTTTTTTTCCCCTAACGGTATTAATCACATTGGTACACAAAACTGGTAGGTCGGCCCATCAGTCAAGATTCGTTATGGGCTGGACCAATTACAAACGAGGGCCGATGCCCCCTCCCTCTTGATCAGAGGTATCAGATATACATTAATCAGATATACAGAGAGAGGAGATAAACAAAATGGATAACTACAAGAAAAGGAAAGGAGGAGCGGAAAAAATTAGAGATAGAAAGAGACAAGCCCTTCATGCGGATGCCGCTAAATGTGTTAAAATAACACAGATGTTTGCCGGTGGCGGAGCTTCCTCTTCAGCGACAGCAGCAACCGCAGGTTACGATGGCGGGGGTGGCCGTCAGGTGGATGAGGGGAAGGGGAGGCAGGAGGAGAGACCCGCGGCCACCGGCGGTCCGAGTGGAGGGGAATCTGAACTTCAGGTAAGAAGTGTTGAACTGCAGTCTATCTGGTTCAGATATGAATTAAGCGTGGGTGTAGTTTATTTTCATTGCGCTAGCTAACTCTTAACACCGCCAGTAGTTATAATTAGGCCGTTAAGCAATTTAGCTAGCTGTGCATGCAAACTAACATGATGGGGTTTCTCTAATGCTGGACGGTTTCTATGATGCTATTCTAGTTGTAATTATGTTAGTGCTTAAGTAACTTTATTTTATTAATTTAGTTAGTTAAGTATTATCTCTATTTGTTAGGTAGTTAAAAACTTTATAAGGTCGAGCGGACGCGCCGGCGCGTCCGAGCACATAACTTTTTTTTTTGTAAGACAACGCAGGCAAGATCTAGCCTGGTAGTTTCCATTAAAACTTCTGTCAAAAGTGCGAAATCTCAACTATATGACAGTTTATGAGTGGTCTCAATTGGCCAAGTTAAACCATATTTATGATAAGTCGATCACTCCATACTTTTCATGATTATTTGTTTCACCTTTGAAGAGATTGTGCTATACGGTCGTACAAATTCTGTCATAATGAGTCATGAAGTATATATACACCAACAAGACAGTGTGAAAGCATTGTCACAAGAAAGTTTGTTTTCATTCATAGGCTTAATTGTCTTTCCATCAATACCTGGTGGGCCGGTCTCGGCTCAAAATGCCCGGGCTGATTTTTTGTCCCAGTCCAGCCCTGACGACGCCCCGTCCGCCTCGGGCCTACTCGACGATGCCCCATCCGCCTCGGGCCTACTCGACGGCGTCCCGTCCGGCCCTGGTTTTCTCGACGGCGTCCCGTCCGGCCCTGGTTTTCTCGACGGCGTCCCGTCCGGCCCTGGTCTACTCGACGGCGTCCCGTCCGGCCCCGGTCTACTCGACGGCGTCCCGTCCGGCCCTCGTCTTCTCGTCAACGTTACGCCTGCTGTTGGCCTTCCTGACGACGTCGCTCCAGCACCTGCGCCTCTGGAAGTCTCCGAGGTCGCCCCTCTGCCGGCGCCGCTGGACGCCGCTGCCACTGACCTCACTCCAGCGCCTCCGGGAATCTCCGAGGTCAGTCCTCAGCCTACGCCGCTGGCCATCGCCGCTAGCCTTGCTGCTGTGCCGGCGCCTCCGGAAGTCTCCGAGGTTGCACGTCGGCCAGCGCCAGCGAACGCCGCCCCCGACGTCTCTCCTCGTCCACTGCCTTTGGACAACGATGGCGTCACTCCGGTTTCGGTGTTTCCACTGCTCCTGCTGCGACCGGTCGACTTGGTTCGTCTCGCCTGTCGCCCTTGTCCACGGCCGGGTGACTCCGACCGCCACGCCGGTCGCCCTCGTCTCCGGCCTCGACCAGTCGACTCCGACCGCCACTCCCGTCGCCCTCGTCTGCAGCCTCGACTGGGTGGTGCTGCTCGTCGCACGTCTCGACCTCTTCCTCGACCGCTGCTGAGCAACGCGTGCCGCCTCTCTCGGCGTCCGCTTCTCCAGCCTCGCCTGGGCGGTGCTGCACGGCGCGCTCCTCGTCCTGGGCGTCCTCCGGACCGTTCTGCTTGAACGTCCCACGTCTGGCGTCCTGGACGGCCGCCTGACCGTCGCTTTCGGTCGCCCGCTGCCTGGCATCCTGGGCGTCCTCCGGACTGTTCTGCTTGGGCGTCCCGCGTCTGGCATCCTGGACGGCTGCCTGACCGTCCGTTCGGTCGTCTTACTGTCGCCCCGGCCACGCAGCCCTTCCGTTCCGTACTTTTGATTCGGGTTGCGCCTGGCGTCATTTGTGGGTGAATTCTGGGGGGACCTGTGTGGTGACCCTTTGTTGACATAATTCACCCACCGTAATTGTGTGTCTGATTGGCCGAGCGCGTTACCGGCTGCGTCACAGTCACGTGACTAGACACTATAAAGAGCCGCGCGCGTTCCGGTTCAAGAGAGAGTGTACGAGAGTTCAAAGCGAGCAATAAAGACTCTTAACTAAGCATACCGCTTCACGTTATTCTTTGCTAGGCAACCATTCTGCGTGGTAATCGTTGAAAATGGTACACTCGTGTTGTGTGAAAGACTAACATTTTAGGTCCCATGATAGAAACGAATGCAAAAAGGATGGGATACGTTTTTTAGCATTCTCGCCTGGAAGAGAAAGTATGGACCTCAGATAGAATTCGACCAAGAGGCGTCAGTTGGCTGCAGCGGTGAGAAGAAAGGCCATTGCTTTTCATTCATCAACAGAAAACATGTCGGTCTGTTCCGTACATTTCCATATAGGTAAGTAACTGGAAGTGTTAATGTTCTTCGGATGCTGATACTGACTGCATTTGAACGGTTATGGCGTGTGGCTGTGTTGTTTACTTTGGCTAACCACGCTCGTGTCTGAGAATGGCTAACTGTAGCCCTACTGGTTAACTTTGCATAAGCCACAGGCGTTCACCGTATGGTACTAGTACACACAAAACCAGTTCAAGGGTAACAAAGAAAGTAAAGGTAGTAATGAAGATATAACAGCGCACCATGAATGATGTTGATGATGATGATGAATATGGGAGATGTGTTAGGGAAAAAATGCCATATTTACCTCCCGCTTAAGCTACTGATATGCTTGACCAAGCACTCTGTGAAGGAGCCTACCGATCTAAATCACCAGAAGAATCTTCTGCTTGTTTGTTATGTGTTATATCTTCACCGAGTGATCCACACGACACCTGTATTGGCTTGTACAACTTTACTCAACGTCTTGCCAAGTGACTCTCAACAACACTTTCTCTCTAGTCAAGGAGTAATGCACAAACAATAACACATCTAAATTACATGCATACCATCTACTGGCGAACTCTTGTATTACAACTAACACAATAATGTCCACAATATCACATTCCCCCACCTTTAAGCAAAAACATACTTCTTGCAAATTAACAAGCAAACAATATACTCAAACACTTTTTTTTTTTCTCTTATTTAACAAACAAAGTCTTTGATGTGCTCTGGAGGTCGTCTAGCCCTTGTAGATCGTCTCACCACTGTTTCCATTGTTAAGTCCTTTTCAGTCATCAGGTTGGGTGAAGGTGGTATCTCAGCATTGTTCTCTGGACATAGCTGAGGTTCCTTCAACTCAAGGCTAGGATGTTGCTGCCTCGACACACCTTCATCTGGCTGATTGTCAGGAAACAACTTCAAGCTTTCTTCTTTCTCGGGGTGAAAATCCGGATCAGGCAATCTAGCTCTGACTTGATCCACATGTCTCTTCACGATTTGACCAGTATCAACGGCAATGGTATACGAAAGAGGTCCAGAAGAACTTTGGACAACTCCCGGTATCCATTTTGGTCCATAGGCATAGTTCCTTATGAGCCCATCATCTCCAGCTGCAAAACTTCTCATTTTACAGTTGTTGTCGTGATTTTCTTTCTGTTTTTGTTGTTTAAGGCGCACTTTGGATTTCACGTCCGGAATGACTAAATCCAAGGCTGACCTCAGTCTGCGTGACATCATCAATTCAGCAGGAGACACTCCTGTTGTGGCATGAGGTGTAATTCGATAACCAAACAGGAATCTTGAGAGTTTGGTTTGAATTGTACCTTCTCTCATTTTCTTCATTCCCTCCTTGAAGGTCTGAACTGCTCTCTCTGCGAGTCCATTTGATGACGGATGGAACGGAGCTGACCTTACGTGCTGAATACCATTTTGTTTCATAAATGGTTCAAATTCAGCACTTGTAAAGCAAGTCCCGTTGTCAGACACGAGCATTTGTGGTAGCCCAAAAACACTGAAACTTTGCCTCAATTTTTCAATTGTAGCTTGTGATGTGGAGGTTTTCATGGGGTAAATGTCCATCCATTTAGAATGTGCGTCCACTATCACAAGGAACATTTCTCCCAGAAACGGTCCAGCATAGTCCACATGAATCCTCGACCAGGGTGATTCCGGCCACTCCCACGGATGTAAAGGTGCAGGAACTGGAGCTCTTTGATGAGACTGGCATTCGTGACATGCTTGTATTGTTCTCTCAATGTCCCGGTCCATTCCAGGCCACCAGATGTAGGATCGAGCTAAGCCTTTTATTTTTGTCATCCCTCTGTGTGTTTGATGTAACAATTTAAGCATCTTTTCTCGTCCTTTGGAAGGAATAACAACTCGTGATCCCCATAGAACACAGCCATCTCGAACACTTAATTCCAATTTCCTCTGGTGAAATGGTTGTAGACAGGAATTGATCTCCTTTGGCCATCCCGTGAGAAGGTATTCGTGAACTTGTGACAATATCACATCTTTAGCAGTCCAACTCTTTATTTGGTTAGAAGTGACTAATGACTCATCCAACAAATCCATCATCAGGACTTGCTCAGTCACTTCCTCCTTCTTCAATTTCACTGGAACCGGCAGTCTACTCATGGTGTCAGCATTACTGTGGTGCTTTCCTGGTTTATAGACCATTTTGTACTCATATGCACTGAGTCGAACAGCCCACCTTTGCACTCTTGGTGATCCCATTTGTAGAATAGGTTTCTTTTCATTGAAGAGATAAATCAAGGGTTTGTGGTCTGTATAAATTGTGAAGGTTCGACCATACAAATACTTATGGAACTTTTCAATTCCAAACATGACAGCAAGCCCTTCTTTGTCAAGTTGTGAGTATCTCTTCTCAGCAGGTTGCAAAGTTCGCGAGACAAACCCGATTGGTCGCTCACCTCCATCTTCCATGACGTGTGACAATACTGCTCCCACTCCATATGGTGACGCGTCGCATGATAGAACCAAGTCACGACCCGCTGAGTAGTGAACAAGTACGTCTGAGGTGTTCAACAAGTCTTTCGCTTTGCTGAAGGCTGCTTCTTGCTCTTTTTTCCATGCCCATTTCACGTCATGCCTCAAAAGTTCATGTAACGGTGCCAACAATGTCGCCAAATTTGGAAGCAATTTGTTGTAATAATTTAACAGTCCCAAAAATGATTTGAGTTCTTTGACATTAGTTGGTGCCGGAGCTTCCTGAATTGCTTTGACCTTTTTTTCCAAGGGGTGGAGCCCTTGAGCATCGATTCGGTACCCGAGGTACTCTACTTCATCCTGCAGGAATACACATTTTTTCCTGCAAAGGCGGAGCCCAGCAAATACACAGCTACTAGTGGAATACCACTCAGCAGACTCTCCATGGTCCGTTGGAAAATAGCCGGGGCTGAGGCCACTCCAAACGGTAGTCTATTGTACATGAACAATCCACGGTGTGTGTTCACTGTGAGGTACTTCTTGGACTTTTCATCCATGAGAATCTGTTGATATGCGTGGCTCATGTCCAGCTTGGAGAACTGTTTACCTTTCCCTAGTGCATTGAACAAATCCTCCACTCGAGGAATGGGGTACTGTTCCAGCGACGACACTGTGTTCACAGTCAGTTTATAATCTCCACCTGACGGCTCCCGTCGGTTTCAGGATGGGTACAACTGGTGCGGCCCATTCAGAGAACTTCACAGGTGAAATTATTTGTTCTTTAATCAACCTGTCCAGTTTCTCATTTACTTTTGCTCTCATGGCGTATGGAATTGACCTTGGCCGAAAGAAACGCAGAACTGCATTTTCTTTCACATAAATTGTGGTTGAGGTACCCTTAAGGGTGCCTAACTCCTCTTTGAACACATTTTCATGTTGACACAGAACCTTTTGTAATGTCTTTATTACCAGGTTGATTTTCTCCTCTGTCTGGAAATGGTGCACCCGTTGGCCTTTGTGTCAAGTTTTGATCTCCTTCCAATCAAGTTTAATGTCCTCAAGCCAGCTTCTTCCTAGAAGAGTGGGGCCTTCTCCTTTAACCACCACTAGGGGCAGTTTCACTTTTTGATTGTTCTACTTGACTCTGACACGAGCTGCTCCCACAACTTCCACTGGGTGACCTGTGTAGGTCTCCAACTGTATTCCAACTGGCTGGATATGTGGAGTTTGGCACTTTTCCCAGGTGGAGTTAACTGTCTTTTCATTCATGACAGTCAGGCTGCATCCCGTGTCAATTTAAAAAAGAACGGTTTTCCAATTTATTTCCATGCTCTCTTTATACGAATCCACTTTTCTCAGGCGAAATTCACTCATTCGTCCCAACTTGAACTTCATACATTGCAATGTGAAAGGGTCCTCAGAGCTGTCTGTGTCACTGTCCATCTTTTGCTCTTGAACATTGTGTGCACGAAAACTTCTCTGTTCCTTTTTTTTCTTACTTTGTTCACCTTTGTTCCTGCACGCACAAGCTATATGTCCCACTTTTTTTGCAGTTATGGCATTTTTCTTGTTTAAACCGACATTCAGAAGGCTTGTGTTGCCCTTTACAACGATAGCACTCGCTCGCGCCCATCTTTGTTGTATCACTTACGTGAGAGCCCTTGTTTAACTTGAAGCACTTGTCTTTACTGCCCCGGTCATATAGATCTTGCACATTCTTTGTTGCAGTTTCAGCAGCTACTGCTATGGCTAGTCCTTTCTCACAAGTTAAATCAACTTCTGCAAGGAGTCGTCTCTGAATCCGGTCATCATTTATTCTACATACCAGTCTGTCTCTTATCTTTTGCTGTAACGTCTCACCGTAGTTACAGTCATGAGCCAGCCGACGCAATTCTGCCACATAATCCATCACAGATTAATTGGGCTTCCGACTGCGGGAATCAAATTTGTACCTCTGGACGATCTCACTTGGTTTAGGGTTGAAGTGATTTTTTAGCAGTAGAACCAGCTGTTGGTAAGTTTTCTCCTTTGGCTTTTCTGGACTGAGGAGGTTCCGTATTAAACTGTATGTCGCAGCACCGACCACGCTGAGGAGTATAGCTCTTTGCTTGTCCCCATTTTCAATCCCATTAGCCTAAAAAAACTGCTCCATTATTTCACAGTATTCTTCCCAGCTTTGACTTTTAGCATCAAACGCTGCCAGAGTGCCGATGGTCGCCATTTTTTTTTTTTTCTTCAATACTTTCCCCCTCCACTTAATTCCGTTTATAAAGTCCAAAAATCCAACTCGCACCAACATTTGTTGATCCTCGTCGCCAAAAAAAAGATGTTATATCTTGACCGAGTGACCCACACGACACCTTTATTGGCTTGTACAACTTTACTCAACGTCTTGCCAAGTGACTCTCAACAACAACAACACTTTCTCTCTTTTTAGTCAAGGAGTAATGCACAAACAATAACACATCTAGATTACATGCATACCATCTACTGGCGAACTCCTGTATTACAACTAACACAATAATGTTCACTATATCACATTATGCCTAATGATCAGTTTTTTGTTTTTTGTTTTTTTTTAAATTTGTTGCATATACATCATTGCCATGTGAAGGCAGTTCCCACCAGTTTAGACAAACTACAAAGCATTTAAAAACATTTTGAGTAACTAATGTTAACCTGCTGTATGACTGATACGACTTTTGTAATTGCAGGAAATCTACCATATGAAATGAATGAGCCAGACCCTGACTGGGCGCCATCCTTACGCCTGGGACACACATCTGTTCAACCACCAACGTGGACCACTCTTCTAGACGAAGTAGGCGTGAGCAATTGAGGATGGAGGAAGATGTTGGTGAGCTACAGGAGGAGCCTTCAGCGCCCTTCAGATGCTCCTTCTGACTTTCATGCACACATGGACCTGCCTGCACACATTGCACACATATTCCATGTTTCCCGTAAGACTGTGTACAGTGTTCAATGACATGGTGCCCCTTTTTACATGCTAACTTGAGACGAGCAATTGTTTGGTCCGACAGAGAAACACTCTATAAAACAATGCCTCACAAGTTTGTTGAGTCCTTCGGACGCAGAGTTGCAGTGATTATTGACTGTTTTGAAATTTGTACTGCGAAACCATCAAATCTTAAGGCCCGTG
Organism: Corythoichthys intestinalis; assembly: GCF_030265065.1. NCBI lineage: Eukaryota > Metazoa > Chordata > Actinopteri > Syngnathiformes > Syngnathidae > Corythoichthys > Corythoichthys intestinalis. Next base: position 61,944,096 of record NC_080399.1, on the reverse strand, counting down.
CGCAAATGTTTTCTAGTTACAAGCATAATAACTACTAGAGGCGTGCAAAATTTCCGATTAATAGATTATTTGCGATTCGGCCGTGGAAGATTCGAGAACGATTCACAAACATCCAAATTCCGATTATTGAATTATACCAGGTAAAGCGGAAATAAAACGCAGTCAGCGCGGTCTTCAGGACGCAATGAGGAACAGACCGAGAGTAAATATCATGTGCAGCTAATGCCGCTAGGTAAAAAAAACAATAATACCTGACTGCGGACGTCAGCCGCTACAAACAGCGCCCAGTTGGTAGTTGCTACAAACATACGGCAACATACGGCTATGGTAGATATCACATATATCTAGACTAGATGTGAAATGACACTTTCCCACGCTAGTAAACAGGCGCCATCTTAAAGCAGTAGACTTCTCTAGAAAGCTCTGTTATAAAGAACCGTATTACTTTTTATGTAAAATACCCCTAAAACGGCAAAATCTTGACTTGAATCTATCTTTAAATGATGAAGCAGTTTTAAAACTTTCACATGTCGAAAGTAGACATGAGGGAAATGATGGAATAACGGGTGCAATTTTAACAACTTTAACGGTTGATTCACATTAATTGAATGTAGTTTAAAGCTGCTGATACAGAATGGGGACTTGAGTATTTTATTTACTGTTTTTAACCGGTAACGTGATACTAAAATAGTAGTTTGGTTTATTTAGCCTGAGAGGATTTTTGAACAATTTTGAACAAATATACAAAACTTTTTTTTTTTTTAATGGGGGGGGGGCATTAATAATCGTTTTATAATCGAATCAGTCTCTGAATCGTAATCGAATCGTTAGGTGCCCAAAGATTCCCACCTCTAATAACTACACCATGGAATACCTAATTGGAATCACAATTGGAATTTGTTTCATGTCAAAAGGTTGGGGTGGTTGCACAAGTGACAAACATATCACCTTGAACAGTGGTTTTCTTAATGACCTTTTGCCCGGGGACATTGTCTTGGCTGACAGAGGCTTTGATATTCAAGAACATGTGGGTATGTTATGTGCTGAGGTCAAACTCCCTGCGTTCACAAAAGGTCGCTGTCAGTTAGCTGGTAGAGATGTGGAGGAGACTAGGAAGATAGCACATTTGAGGATCCATATTGAACAGGTAATTGGGCATCTTTGCCAGAAGTATAAGATCCTAACAGGAACTATACCTATAAACCTATTTACTCACAAGGACATATCATCTGTTGGCTGTAAATGCACAGACAAGTGACTTCAAATTCTGTAACTACATGGAACTGGTCGATTGGCCACTGTCCTGCCCAAGAACTTTACAATGCGGTCAGAACCTGGACAACGCGCCTGCCCAGAAAACACCTTAAAGTCTGGATATTGTGGAGGATAGCTGGGGTAGATGGCGGCTGCTGTGTCTGACCACACTCGAAGTGGAACGATATCGAGGATGTTTCCTTTTGGTGCGCTGCTGGCAGCTACTCTTATGATTGTGCCAGGTGGGACAGTGATTGCTGGGACGGTCCTTACTGAAGCACCTAGCGACGCCAGTGCCCCAGGCCATGAATCCACAACCAGAATGGCTATGCAACCTACTACGAAGCTGCCCAACCTTGAGATGAATGTTCGTCGGGAGTCAGCAAGGAATGAAAACTGCGACGAGGATTAAGTCGCCAAAAGGAGGGTGACGGAGACGGCTTACCATCGGTCCTCAGCTATTCCCCATCTTCTGGATCGAATCAACGGAATAAACTACTGAATTATGAACTAATCTACTGGATCTAATCATCATAACGAGCACATTGCCACGATCGACAATGGACTATTGGGAAAATAAACAATCAGAGGGGAGGGTTATTATAAAAAAAAAAATAAATAAATACTTGTAATCACTATGAAATCTGAATGTCAAATATTGATATTCGATATTTTCTGCGTCCTATATGGTATACTGGGGACAGGTTTCAATAAGCTTCGGCTTCTCCCGTCAGCCCATTTCGGATTGAATTAATTGTTAACACATATAAATGCTGTATGTTTGGATTTGTCATGCCTGAAGAGAAATAAATAAAATTAAAAAAAAAAAAAAAAAACTTGGTTCTGCGATGTGACAGCGAAGATTGCGCATTGTTGGATAAGATTGTTTATGTATGCGGTGCCCTTACAAACCTTTGCCCATCTGTTGTGTAGTTTGTTCTGTTATACGTGAAAGGTACCATTTACTATGCTAACCGTTTCAGTCAGCCTTTCAAAGTTAGCTGTTATTGATATTTTGTATTTTGTTGTGACTTGATTGTACTTAATAAAACATCATATTAGGTCATCTTGAATCATATTCTTTGTAAGTACAGAATTTGTGTCAGAATACTGTATCATATATAAATATATATATACACACGCATAATAATGTTAATAATCACAAAGGACAAGACAGTTTACTAATTTGGCCAGGTACTTTTAATGTTGCAAAATTGTCAGTTAAAACAAATCATAAACTACCAATTACCACTTACTTAAGTGGAGCACAGAGAGCAGAACCAACACATGTCTTCAGCTGTGTCATGCTGTAGACCAACACAGGTTAAATGGTTCCACATAATGGGGCAGTTCTCATTATCACACACAACCATGTCATCTTTGGTCTCCAGACCACGGCAGTGGCACCATAACTGACAAATAGCGATCTTTCACTTCCTTCTCAAGCTTTTCCATATTAGGAGTCTTGTCGTTCTTCTAGCTTTTTTTCCATTTTGATGTGACATTCACGTGATTGCTTACCCGCAAAATTGTCAACAATACAAACGTGACTGCGGCGGATGTAGTCCTGGTCACTGAGATACACAAAAGATGGCGGCTCAGGTGGTCGGGATGACGTAGGCGACAACAACCGATACAAGAAAACGAATAGTGTACCCGTATTCAAGAAAATCATGAAAACAACAAACTACAAATAATAAAACGAAATAATAATGATATAAAGCAAAATATGCCAGGGGTTAAAAAAAAAAACATTACATTTTAACACGTTTTTAGAGCCTTCGGATTGTTTGACTTCGATATAGATTTAAAATATAGAGCCATTTCTTTCTTAAAATCAATAAAAAGAGGTTTCGATTTGGTGATTTTGCATTTATTGTAGATGTGTATTTCAATTTATAAATAGTTTTTGGTTCTATGACAAATTTTCATAAATGTTCAATATGAGCGCCACCTGTGACTCTGCACACGTCGAGTCGGTATTCGAGCTCGCTAAAATTTCTTGAAATTTTGGGTGCCAAGTCCTAATTTGTTTTGTAGTTGGTGCCTTACTTGCAAAATTTGTGAAGAAGACACGTTGCACTGTCTTCGGTAACTGAGTCCGAGCATACTGTAACATGCAAAATGCCTTTTCTTTTGAAGTGAACAGCGTTGCTTAACCTGAAAAGATAGAAATGCCAAACGTTACACACAAAAACTTGAAACGTTTCTACACAAGCTGTAAAAAATTTGAGGTCATTCCAATGAAAATTGTCAAAATTATTGGCCTACGAAATGGGGTCAAACATTTTGGAACACCCTGTATTTTGAGAAAGCTAAGTTCTCCTCATTAATTAAGTTTAAGATAAGATAGTTCTCTATTAAATTTAGCTAAGAACTTAACCAGAAGAGAAGGTGCTGGGAAAATTGTTTAGGGTTGTTGTTGTTTAGGGATATCAGTCTTGTTTGTGATAAACTAAACTGGAATCTGGAGGAAAAGATTAAATTAATGGAGTTCCAGACTAAATTGGATGATCTCTATTTTGACAAAGCTCATGGGGCGTTTATCAGATCATGACAAAGTGGATCGAGGCAGGAGAAAAGAATTCATCCTATTTTAGCAATCTGGGGGAAAAAATCACAACAAAAAAACAAGTTTGATTATTGATGGTGATTAAAACAAAGATTTTAAGTGTATAAAAAAAGCAGGTCGTCTCTTTTTCTCTGATTTATATACCTCACATTATTCCTTAATGGATACTGATGTCTTTTTTGATAAGATTAAGAATTCAATTCTTCATATTGAAGATTCATTTGAAGAGGTATGCGAGTAAGACTTAAAATTTGAAGAATTAAATATTGCTGTTCATAAAATGGCTTAAATAAATCCCCACTCCCAGATGGACTGACATTAAATTTCTATTGCTACTTTTGGAATGATTTTAGAACTTTGTTGTTTGTAGCCATCAAGGAATGTGAGGAAAGAAAGGGAATGTGAGGAAAGAAAGGAATTGATGTCTACCATGAAACAGGGTTTGATCACTTTGATTCCCAAGCCTGGTAAGGATAAGAGAATACTAGATCGTTTTAGACCAATCACACTGGTTATTATAGATTATAAAATTTTCTTTTACAAAGCGTTGTTTTTTTGTTTTTGTTTTGTTTTTAACCTGTCCTGTTAAGCTGTTCAACTTGGAGAATGGAAGTCTGAGTGTCCGGTTGATCTGAACAGTTTTAATGTTTCACATTCGAGTGACATACTCCCATTGCAATCATTCAACATATCTCGTTTATTGAGTCTTGTCTGTGTTTTCCGCCATACATACAGTATATCTACTCGTGGGGCCTGCACTTGACAGCGACGTTCCGTTATTCTCACTATATGATTGGCCAAAGAGTCGAAATGCTCTCCTGTGAAATGCCTGTTTAAAAATGTCCCCCTTTGTTACTTCTTGAGTCTTAGTAATGTGTTCGCTTAAAAGTACCCATTTGAAAATGTGCATGTAAAGCAATTGATGATACCACACACAAAGCGTATTATTAACAAATGTTATATAGTTATATACAAGTTATATAAAAGAGCAAACGTGTGCGCATGCATCTGTCTCTCTCGTGTTAGAGGACATTAACTGCTGATGACGTCATTTTGACAGTGATCTTGCTCAACGCATTAATCCGGGGGTGCGGAAATGTAAACTTGCCGTTACAAAGTTAATCTCCTCCAAATATACTAAATTCAAGTGTGGGGAAATTATGCTTGCTACATAACAAAAATTTGGACAGATCTGTTCGATCTCTATTTCAGAATGAACTTAGATCCACATCGTATGTTAAAATTTTTTGGAATGAATTTGTTAGGGTTATGATTTGGTCTAAGGTATGGACTATCTCCAACATGTTTCTGTTGACAAATAAGGCCAAAGAAGCAGTGACGTGCGGTCAGGGGAGGCAGGTGAGGCAGAGCCTCACCTGTCATCATGACAAAAAATAATTATACCATCAAATTTATATTAATATTTGTCCATTGCTCTTAATGTATGACTCATTTCAAACATTTTTTATCGTCAAAATCGCTGAATTTGCCCATTTCCTGTTCAAATAACGAAATGAAACGAGAGGTGCGGCAGCAACGAGTAAAGCCTCACCTCTGATTGCGCAATCCATAACAAACTGGGTTGATACATGGAATTGGAGCGTGCTGGTTGCCGTACATCTGCATGTCGCCATTATAATGTTTCCAGATACGTTTATTTGACCTGATTTTCCACAGTCTGGCTAATGTCTTTAACCCTTAAAGTTTAATGTTTGTTTGCGACATATTTAGTTTTGCTGATGGGAAATAAAACCGCAGTGAAAAGCACAGGTTGCGGCAGATAGTACTCTGCCGCACTGAAAGGGGGCGTACGTGAAACTGGACTTTCCGTCAAAAGTGGACGCGATTAACAACACCGGAGCTAAAAGGTTTGCTTCAAACTACGGGACAGAATATAACTCGCGCTTTTCAAACGGACTGGTACACCCGAAAAAACTGGCTATGTGGCTGTCCTTCGAAAAATCGCCTTTGCTGCTTTCCCTGCCTTTTCTTCTCAACTTGTGCCAATGTCTGGACTAACACGACATATTGTGACATTAAAAAACTACCACGAAGCCTTAGCAAACATGAGAGCTCGACCACTCACATTTAAAGCCGATTGCTTTAAAAACTTTTGGAAGCTCAAGGATCGATTTGGCTTTGACGAGCAGCGGAAGCTCAACGGTAGCATCCACAATGCCCAAGGTAAACGAAACCCGAAAGAGTTTGAAAGACCTCATTAATGCAACCTGCATCCTAGCTAAACAGGAGTTAACATTTCGTGGTAACGATGAGCGTGTAAGCTCTTTTAAACGTGGCATATATGTAGAACGATTACATGGTTTTGCTGAGAAAGATGAAAGGTTAGCTAGACATTTGGACACATCCACTGTGTTTTCTGGCTTGTCAAATAGAACACAGAACGATCTAATTGAAGCAATCCTCTCCATTGAGGCGGAGAGATTTTTTTTTATAGCAAAGGAAAATAAGGAGGACTTTTACAAAAAGGGCGTAGGTTTGCATAGGGACGGTAGGGACATAACACTACCAACTTTTAAGGATGCTAAAATGGTCCCCACCAACTTTTAAGCAACCTTACCTTTTTTGCTTGATATAATGTTCAGTTATGTAGAGAATTTAGATCTTTGTATGTTGTAAGGATAGAATTGACCCTACCATTATTAAGTGAATTATTTTCATTATGTTTATGTTTGCTAATAAAAAACAGACATTTATTCAGGAAGTTTTCAAAATGTTTCATTAGTATTTTTTGAAGACAAAGGTTTGAATCGAACAGTGTATCATCTGAATCAATGCACATAAAAGTTATTATCAGTAGATAAGGATTTATTTTGCATTGATCATTTTTGCCTATTAATTAATTAGGTTCATATACATGAGAAATGTGGCCCTTTGCCCCCTTCATCCAATCTGTTTGGTCTTATTAATGTCCCGTCCCCAGCAAAAAGTGTACCTACATGCAGGTTATGCTGTTATATCGTCCCTACGAATGTTGAGACCAAACCTATGCCCTTCCAAAGTAACGGCGGTTTTTGTGGTGAAGGACAGGCGCAAGACCACAAACAGTTTTCATTTCAATCTTATTAAAACAAATAAATAAAAAAATTTTAAAAAGAGCTTAGACTAAGAAAAATACAATAGAATATTTAAAAACTAAATTTTGGACTTAAATAAAATATCCTTTGTTTTTCTTTTCACACTTTTTGTTTAGCAATCTTTAATAAATTGATTAAAGTATCAGAATTAAAAGTTTTAAAAACAACTGAATATTTCACTAAAGGTCAGAATTGAATTCTGTGGTTTTGTACACCACTCTTTACTCTCATTTATGTTGCATGAATTATAGAATTGGGACGGCCAACACATTGAAGGTGTAGAGCAAATGCATGTCATTTTCTTACTTTTACGTATCGATAATATGTACCGTGTGCGAGTGTTTTGTGAAGAATGCTGATGAGATATGAAATAACAAGTAGTCAATTGAATAAGCTACCCTTTTTGGTTTATATATTTGGAAATCTGACACTAAAGGAGTCAGCGCCTCACCAACCATGAACCTTACCACACGTCACTGCAAAGAAGAATTATTCATGGACACTATCCTGCAAAACACTACATGAGAAAATTTAGGCGGGACAGTGATGCAAACTGTTCGTTCTGTGGAAATCATCCAGAGACACTTCAGCACCTTTTTTGGACCTGTTCTTTTTCCAATCAATTTTGGAAAGAATTTTGCAAGTTCATCATCAGGAAACCACATGTGGACTTCAAACTCAAATGGGAAAATGTCTCAAGAATGATAATGTTTTTATTACTAATCTACTCATTTTGTTATTGAAATTCTACCTCCACAAATGTAAATTTAGCAAGCTGTTACCTAGTTTTTCTCAATTTTTATCACGAAACTTTGTGCTACATTAATCTGTTATTTATTTATTCATTTATTTATTTATTTATTTATTTCATCTGAAAGCAGAAAAAACAATATTTGTGAAAAACTAGAACTAAGTAGTGAATAATTGATTCTGGCATTATTGTTTTTTTTCTCTGTGATGTGCAATGTTTGGAATGTTTATACCCCCTGGCATATTTGTGTTTGTTTTGTTTTTGGTTTGTATTGTTGATTGTTCATATGTCTGTTTATCATGTTAATGTAAAAAATAAATAAATAAATAAATAAATAAATAAATAAATAAGCATAATCTGGGGCAGTGGACAACAAAATTTGGCAGAGATGTTCAGGTTAATCTCCCGAGGATATTACAACTGCGTTTTGTTTGTTGCACATTCCTGTCTTTCTGTTTGTACTTTAACATTGATTTATTTTCCACAATTCTTACAGGGCTTTCCTCAACAAACTAGTGGAAACTGTTGTGGGGTATTCATATTGATGGTAAATAGTTTCCAATTCTTTGTTAAATGATTTTCTTGTATTATTTTTTTTACTTGCCATACATGACCAAATATTTGCTTTTCACAGTATGCACTCAGGTTCAGTACACTTGCTCCATTTCTGTTCACTGAGGTTAGTATTTTTTCTTCTGGTGTAGGTGCAAGTTTGAAAGTTAATCGGTCATAAATTACATTAACATTTTCATAATGCTACGTTTAAGATAGAAAATGCTTTAATGTTTGTGTGACTATTTAAAATAATGTCGTTTAGAGCTACATGGCGCACATCCGAAAATGGTGGTGTATTAAATTGATGGAGCGGTTCAAGATCGAAGGGTAAGAACAGTTTTAATAGTAATTTCAGATTACTCCCCCTTTAGTATACTTTATTATTCTGTCAATAACTGACTTAATAGACACGAACAAAGGTTTGCAAGTTGGACTGGTGAGGACAGAGCCTTGCTTCAAGGCTCACTTCAGCCAATATATAGAGTTCAAAAAGTGATAAAACTGGAATATGAGGTGAGTTTGTAATAGAATCATGTGGAATGCTTTAATTTGTGACTAATTTAGAAAATTGTAATCATATATACAAGTATCTACCTACCTGCTTGCATACTTAAAGGTATTTAATCACTGCACTCGCTCACTCATGGATTCTCATGACCTGCTAAGTGGGGTGTTGGTGTGAGAGTGAGAGTTGGTGAGTGTCAGATGTTCTGACTGAGCTAAAGGCCAGGTTAAAGAAGAAGTAAACATGTAATATATTTTACCTTGAAAGATGGTCGCTCAGACTGTTCAACTATGCAAATGGTGAATTTCTTATACCTCTGTTAATGGAGAAAACAATTGTTAAACCCAAGCAGGACCTATTATGAGCGCAGCCATTGCTGTGACGACTAAGGCGTCATTTATGCCCACGCACATAAACATTGGTATACTCAAACACAAGACTTAGATACGGAGCCCCCCGGGTGCCAGGATGGAAAAATTTAAAAATCATAGCTAATCTGTACAGTTTACTAATCTATGGGTACAGTTTAGTAATCTGTACCCACAGTTTACTAATCTGTACCCACAGATTACTAAACTGTACCCACAGTTTAGCAGTCTGTACCCACAGATTACTAAACAGTACCCACAGATTACTAAACTGTACCCACAGTTCATTAATCTGTACCCACAGATTACTAAACTGTACCCACAGTTTACTAATCTGTACCCACAGTTTACTAATCTGTACCCACATTTTAGCAATGACCTGGAAACTGTAGTCACCAATGTTTGGCGGGGACTCCAAACGCCGAGGGACCGACCAAGCAAGCACCTGCACCTTTTCCCCTCGGTGAACTAAGGGGTTTAAAAGGTAACTATTGCACGTTTTCTTTGGTAGGCGTCTTTCAGGTGTCATCAATCAATATGGCATGTTGTGTTTGCACATTTTCTGTGCTGCTGTCGTGTCCGTGCGTGCTTAATTCAAGTAGTGTTCATTTGTCAGTTAGCTATTTTTAGTAGCCGCATTAGCAACGACCGGATAAAAGTAGCCTTAAGTGTTGCTATTCACCATCCGTGCTTTTAACGAGTAGTTTTTAATATTCTCTCGCTGCATTCACACTATCAACACCATTGTGGCAGCTGTTTTTTAAAATGTATTTATTCCTTTTATGTTGGACTTGGTTTAATTTTGTGTCGTCTTCCTATCCAGTCATCGTGAACAGTTGAGGTGACAGACAACTACGTCTGTGAAGGGTCGAACACCATAAGTAATTATGCTAAAAGTTCTTTATTACAATATCGCGTTGTTTATTTATGACGTCCTTTTTTCGTTTTTTTTTTTTTTTTTTAACCAAATGAAAGTGAATCCAGTCAAGGAGAACGGGGTTGATTGTCACATGGATTGGTTGTTGTACAATATTCGTATCATCAGAATTGCGCCACTGTACAATATCACAGCACTCTAAGGTAAAAGGAAATGTAATTATTTTTTTAAGGGTCATTGTAAAATCTTAAGGTCCTAACTATTATTTTCATGGACTTTTTCACTCTTACTCAATGAGTAACCAACCACCCATTTGAGCTCATTATTTTCACCTTTGCACCCCACAGTCATTAGTAATCCGACTGCTACCATGGGCAAGACCAGAGAGCTTTAGAAAGACCCCACAGAAAAAAATGTTGAGCTCCACAAAGCTTGAAAAGCCTATGAGACAGCGTACAAAGCAGCTTTGTGAGAATAAATCAACAGTTGCAGCAATTGCTAGAAAATGGAAAAGGCTAAACATGACTGATAATCTACCCCGGACTGGGGCGCCATGTAAAATCTCTCCTCATGGGGTATCACTCGACCTCCGTGGAGTTGGCCCCCCATCAGACGCAAATTTATATCAAAATCATGTCAATTGTTTGTGTGATGTTTGTGCTGCAAAAAGGTAAGTTTGTGCCGCCACTGTTTTGCAGTTATTAAACATTGTTTTTTGGGTCACCCAGAGTTCACCCAGCCCCCCATCTATGGAAGCCCAGTGGTGTCATTTCTTTGTGCCTCGTTAGTGCTGTAAAAATGTTTGTTTGAACTGCTACGGTTTTATAGATATTGATATTAATTTATAGTGATGACTCGACCTGGAATGTTACCTTTCATTTGTCCGGTTAAAAACTTTATAACTTTTGGTTTGCGCTGCTACGGTTATATAGATATTGATGTCACCACCACAAACGCCTCTTCGCGGAGCTGCGTGATCATGAGAGACTCGCTCGGGCCAACCGGGCCAGGGATGAGGATGACTAATCTCCTAAACCGGGCAAGGGATGATGACGAGCGATCTCCTACAGGGGACACTACACATGCGAGCCTCCAAAGCACCCCAGGCCTTCCTTCCCACCCTTCACCTTCTTGGACATGAACTGAGACAATACACTCAAATTACTATATCCGAAATCTCCATGGCAATCAATGACTTTGAACGAAATTTGTTAGACTATCACTGGACTGATACATAACATACTGCTTGTGCGACCTAGGTGGCAGGGGGACGGGTTCCCGATAAGCTTCTGCTTTTCCGTCTCCCTTGTCATGTCTATCTTCATCTTGTCTTTCTTTTGGATAAACAAACTGATGATTTCCTTCTTTTCTTTTTTCTTTTCTCTTTCTTTCCTTATGATTTTGATTTTGATGATGATGATGATGATGACAATGACAATAAATTCAATTCAATTCAATTCAATTTTTGGTCGGGCCCAAAATGTCAATTATTTATGTTCGGGTCGGGCCGGACTTCTCTTTCGCAAACTTTTTTTTTTTTTTAATAAATATACAGTGCCCTCCATAATTATTGGCACCCCTGAAAAAGATGTTTTTTAGCTTCTAATATATATTTTTTAATTCAAATAATATGGGACCTTAATGGAAAAAAGAGAAAAACCAAATCTTCAATACAAGTGCATTCATTCAGTGGGGAAAAAATCCCACATAAAGAAAAAAATATATGACATCAAATAATGTGTGTCACAATTATTAGCACCCCTGGTGTTAATACTTTGTACAACCCCCTTTTGCCAACAAAACAAGGTCTGGGGACTGAGATGGCAATGGGAGGAGCTTGATTGTCTTGCTGAAAGACCCAGTGACGACCCCATCAGCTTTCGGGCAGAGGGCAACAGATTTCTATTTAAAATGTCCTGGTATTTCAAAGCATTCATGATGCCATGCACCCTAACAAGGTTCCCAGGGCCTTTGGAAGCGAAACAGCCCCACAGCATCACTGACCCACCCTCATACTTCACAGTGGATATGAGGTGCTTTTCAGCATGCGGATCTTTCGTGGCACGCCAGACCCACTTAGAGTGTTTGTTGCCAAAAAGCGCAATCTTGGTCTCATCTGACCAAAGCACACGGTCCCAGTTGAAGCCTGGGACCGTGTGTATTTTTGTGTGAGACCAAGATTGAGCTTTTAGGCAACACTCCTTGTGTATCCTCCAACCTGCTTCCTCCCGTGTCACCAACCTGTTCCTCGTTGTCTAGTTACCCCTGGTCTAATTGTATATAAGCTCCCCATTTTTGTTGAGTCTTAAGGCCATGACTACACATAGCAGGGTATTTGGCAAAAATAAGAACTTTTTCTATGGTTTGGCCTGTCATCCACACACACATTTATATGCGGGTTCTTGAATACTGCTGCCAGAGTAAAGACGTGCGAATTCTGCGTTTGTGGCGCCATTATGTGGACACTAATAACCGTAGATTTAACTGTGGAAACTGGAAACATCGCTGACTGTCACTAACTTTGTTCCTACGTCACACATGAGACCAATGTTTACAATTGAAGTAAGTTAGACTGGTGCTCTTTTGCTTCCATTTATTTACAAACTCTTGCAGTGTTTCATATTGAACAACACATGCAAAGGATTGGGGTATTATGGACTATTATATTATTATGTTTTTAAAAAGGTGCCGTATTCACAAGCAGATGATTTTCATGTCTGTAGTGACAAAGGAAGAGCAGTCCTCCACTAAGCTAAAACAAATGAGTTTTTGTCATTATGGTCCTCCTGGTTTTAAGTTCTAAAGCTGTTTTTGTTCAGGTTATCACATTTATCAAAAAAAAAAAAAAAAAAAAAAAAAGGCTCCTCCACCTCCTATAGACCCTACCCACCTACGTCACAAAACCACGTGCTCGCTGTATGGTTCCGCCCACTTGTCCGTCATTTTGACTCTGTATTAGCATTGTTTTCAATTGATGGCGGAATTTAAAATGCATTTCATGGAAGACCCGGTGCTTTCTGATGCCGCAAACTCACTGGATCTGTTGCATAAAAGGCGTTATGAGGAAAAGCTTCGTTCTATACAGTCGCCAGATCCATATTTTATGCCCAAATCGATGTTTTTCGACCCACTGTCTTCGCCCCGTCTGCCTGACATCTGCTACGCAGATATTTACAATTATCTTGTCCACACTAAATCAGCCTATTCTCACGAAAATATGAAAAACTTCAAGAGCTTGGAGGCTTATAAATACTTCGTTGCTGGTTGGGTGAAACAGGTCCTCGTCCACGAAAATTCGGCAGGAATCTATCTTGTGCTTGGAAAGGTGAGTTACGAAATTTTCAATTCAAAATCTTTTGTTATTGCTAACATCCACTGTCAAGTCTAATGTATTTCATGTCGTTTGTCAATGGAGTTAAGGCTTTTAATGTTTATATGGTTTATCGATAGCACTCTCACTACATACATACGTGTATGTTGTCGGCGATTAGCCTAGCAATGATCTTAATTGTGGTTATTTGTCAGCCCCGTAGACGAGGCCAGTTTCTTTCACTTGGTACCAGCTAAATATTATTCAAAAAATAACGATGGTGGAAGAAAGGGAAGTCACAAACATCTTGAATTTGAAACTATGTCGTACTACGTCGTATGTTGTCGGCGATTAGCCTCGCAATGATCTTAATTGTGGTTATTTGTCAGCCCCGTAGACGAGGCCAGTTTCTTTCACTTGGTACCAGCTAAATATTATTCAAAAAATAACGATGGTGGAAGAAAGGGAAGTCACAAACATCTTGAATTTGAAACTATGTCGTACTACGTCGTATGTTGTCGGTGATTAGCCTCGCAATGATCTTAATTGTGGTTATTTGTCAGCCCAAAACCCTCTAAGTATATCTTAAATGCATCTTACCGGATATAAAATGACTACTACATAGTCTGTGGCGATTTTTTGGTGCCCAGTTTTCACGTCGAATTGCAGCCGTCCATTTCGCTCTCTTTGGATCCCTCGGAATACGGTAAAACTTCAAGTCTCTCCTTCCATCTTCTCTGTTAGTGCAACCAACAGCCACACACGCCTTCACCATTTTGATTATTAATGTTAAGGAGCAGAAAAACACGCCGTAAATAGGAGAAATGTACGTAGCCGTAACAGGTTAACACTATGTTTTGACGGACAAGTGGGCGGTACCATTCAGGAGAGCGGAGTTGTGACGTCACGTGGGTAGGGTCTATAGGGTGCATTTGGAACGGACCCACTCAACCGCCTAAAGTACAGTGTATCACAAAAATGAGTACACCCCTCGCATTTCTGTAGATATTTTAGTATATCTTTTAATGGGACAACACTGATCAAATGACACTTTGACACAATGAAAAGTATTGTGTGTGCAGCTTATATAATAGAGTTAATTTATTTCCCCCTCAAAAAAACTCAAAATATAGCCATTAATATCTAAACACCGCTTTGAAACAACGTATATCCCTAAATGTTCAAAATGAGTACTGCTTGTCATTTTCCCTCCAAAATTTCATGTGACTCGTTACAGGAAAGCTGTCAGCATTGATGCAGAGATTGAAGAGGTGAGGGGTCAGCCTGTTAGTGCTCAGACCATACGCCGCACTCGACATCAAATTGGTGTGCATGGCTGTCACCCCAGGAGGAAGCCTCTTCTGAAGAAAGCCCGCCCGTCTCATCAGACCATAGGACATTCAATTCAATTTTATTTGTATAGCCTTAAATCACAACAAGGTTGTCTCAAAGGGCTTTGCAGAGGCAATACGATACAGAAACAGCAAATGAAGTAAACAAAGATAAATAAATAAAGTTTAAGTCCTGGGCATCCCCCATCCTTGGACCCTTCATGTCGGCAAGGAAAAACTCCAAGCTCTTTGGGAGAAAGAAACCTTGGGGAGTACCACAGTCAGGAGAGATCCACTCCCAGGACGGATAGACAGGATGCACCAGGACTGCTAATGGGCATTAGCAGACGGGGTTACAGTCTGTAAAGATGCAGTAGAGTAAAGGAACAAGAAGAGGTCCATCTAGCCAGATGAGACATGAGACGGGGGTGGCAACGAGTACGTCCATCCAGCCAGGTGTCCGGATAGTCAGGAGGCTGCAGCTGAAAAATAGCCCCTCCCCAGAGGGGAGAGGGGACACCGGGTGACTAGTGATGAAGAGACTAGTTAACTAGATATTAACATTGGAAAATAGAAATAAAGTAAGACAAGTGGTAGGTAGAGTGAGAAAAAGGAGATAGAACTCAGTGGCTGTACTTCCCCCAGCGTGGTTCCAGTAATCCATGTGCTTTCTTGACATGTCTTCAGCAAACTGTGTGCGGGCGGGGGGGTTCATCGCACCCCATCCGTCCTCCCGCAGCCCAGCAAAGAAGCCATTGTCTCCCACCGGGATCAAGGGTGGTCCCCCGGGCCCCCAGTGCTCCCATGAACCGCAACTGGCCTTCAGGGATGGGAAGAGGGGACGCACCACCAACCCCACGCCCACCCGGCCCACGAGCCACCGTTGCACCCCCCTAACCGGCACATCACGCCACATGACCCCCAGCGGAGCAGGCGACATCCAGCCGATACACCGGGATCCAGCAAGCAACCCGCGACGGAGCGCCGAGCAGATACCCAGGCAGAGAACGGAGGGGAAGGCAGAGGCAGGAGAGCGCTGAGGAGCCGCTGCTGGGCGACGCAAGATCGGAGCCCCGACTCCCGCTTCCGGCAGCCCAGTAAGAGGCGAGGCCACGCCCCGGGAGCCCCGCCATCGACAAAAGGTGTGGGACCCACCTACCACCCTATTACTGTGGTTGCCAGGTTCTCGGCAGGCAGCCATTACCCAGCACCATGATGGGATTGTGTGGGGAGGGTAGTGCAATGTAAGCATTAAAATAGGAGAGCTCGGCTTGGGGCAGTGGGACATCTGCATGGAAATTCTAACCAGCCGCCCGTCCCACCGCCGGAGCTCTCCCGTGGAGTATGATGTGTGTGTTGCGTTAAAAAAAGTGCAGGAATGGATGGGCCTGCCGTGAGGAGGTAACCGTGAGCGCACCTCCCCCCCCGTATGGACTGTATGGCCCCGTTCCAACTCTCCCCGAGAAATGAATGCGTATGTAAGTGCCAGGATGAAAGATATTTCCAGTGCAAAGTGAGGGTGTGTGAATTAAGAGGCAGACTCCCACAGGCGTGGCCCCGTCCACCAGTACCACCGGCTGCAGGGCCCCGATCAACCCCCGGCTCAGACCACCCCCGGCGCAACCGCCCACCACTCCTCTCGACAACCCCGCCGGCAGAAGGGCAGCCGCCGCGGTCCGGAGAAGCGGACAGGGCCAGAGACAGACCAAGGGGACGGAGGCGCGACTTACCCAACCCACCCCTCGGGCCAGGAGGGATGCGCAGTATGACACCATGGACCACCTCCCCGGTACCTGATACAAAGAAACGTGGCTCCAGCCGGGCCAACTCGGGAGGGAACTGTGGCCGCCGCATACACCACCCCACTCCACCCCACACCGGCTGGCCAGGGAAGGATCGCAGCCCCAGGGCGGCAACCCCCACCAACCCACGAGACCACCGCGTGCCCGATGGGACTACGTACGACCAGACAAGCCCAAGCCGAAAACCCCGTGGCCAGAACCGGCGACGGGACAGAACAGGGCAGGACGCCAACAAACTTCACCCGGCACCTGTGAAGCTGACCGAGGAAGAGGTTTATCAAACACCCTTAGATGTATGTCAAGGACCAGTGAAGTGTATTATTTAAACATAGTTCCTTAATTGTTCTGAATCTGGTAATTTATATATAGGGTGTCCCAGAAGAAATGCATACATACATTCCCCAGCAGCTGGCAACCAAAGAAAATTATTTATCAAATGCTACTGGGAGTGTGAAAATGCAGTTCAGGTGTAAATATGTCCAGTTATCAGCTGTAAAAGGATGCATACAACTTCCCAGGACACCCCGCATATATCAATTTACAGTATGTATACATTTTTATTATTGTTGTGGCATTCCTTCGCAGGCAAGAGAGAATCCTTATTCTATGTTCATCATTCTAGCAACTGTTTCCTACTGCTGTTCGTATTTGTCCATTTTATTTGTCTGTTTGGCAGATATTTTCTCTAATGTTATATATATTCATTGATTGGACAAAATGTTACTGTACATATAAATGAATATTGAAATATCAGCATACCCTTCTATGGTGTACCTCTCCATCAACTGTAGGCACCACCACTTCCTTATTTTTCGTATGTCATGCTTTATGAGGCAAACAATATAAAATCATTTCAGTGACTACACTGCATTTGTCTTGCACACATCCCCCCAAAAAATGTATAATAATCTTTTTTTCGGTATGAACCGTTAACCCCAGTGCTGCAACATGTTTCTTTCCCAGAAACGTTGATAGCTCAGAAATATGAAAGGTTTCGGTGCAGCCGCTCAGAGCAAACTCGAGGGACAGTGTTGAGCCAGTTGCATCGTAACGTATTCGTAGGAATAATTGATGTAGAAAAGGTCTTCTTTCAGCCAAAACTCGTCGTCTTTAATTTCTTTTAACATATAGATTATGCTGCCACGCTGGCTACACAGGCAATCAGACAATATTTTAAGGCAAACAACAATGACGTACTATGTGTCGCACTTTAGAAAAATAGTACCCAACTGCCATCGTGTGGCGAAAAATAATATGTAATCTGTACACACCTGGAAAGTCCATTTTGCGATACAGAGTGCGCGCGTCAGTGTTGTCACAGATTACTTAAAAAAGTAATTTGATTACTAATTACCCCTCAAAAAAGTAATCTAGTTACTTTAACGATTACTTTATTATCAAAGTAACTACGTTACTTTAAAAGTAACTTATCTGTTACTTTTTACCAATTTTTCTCCTTTTGCTGCCTCAACATAAAAATGACAACAAAAAATGTCATCGCATATAATTGAATTTTTCACATAAGGCTTAATCTTTGAGTTAGCGGGGGTTTAATTAGTCGATGGAATTGATTTCAACCACGATTAACTCGCGCTAGCTTAGCCACCCCGGAGCCCTGAAACTAACAAATAACTGACAAACTGCACGGAATTTGTTCAAATCAACTCCAGCGACTAAATAAACCCCCGCTAACTCCAAGATTAAGCCTAATGTCAAAATTTCTGAACTTCCCCTTTAAAATAAAGACCTAGCTGTTAAAATGTTGTCTATAAAAGTTGTAAAGCAATAAAACAAACAACATTTAATAATGAAATAAACAATCCCACAACGTATTTCATAATGGGTCAAAATCATTTTTCGAGCAGATCATGTCTAGCTTTTGCTTTGCTAAGCCAAAACTACACCTGTGGAGGCAAGATGGCTATTTAGAATTTCTGTAAACCTAAGCTTTCAAACGCAACCAACAACAACTGAGCTCGAACAGTTTTATATATATGTATATATACAGTATTGGCCAAAAGTTTGGCGACACTTAGAAGAATGTAGAATATAAAACCTGTTTTCAGTTATTTCACTTTTTTTGCCATTACACATGTTCGTTCACAGTTTTGATGTATTCAGAGAGGATTTACAATAGTAGGGAAAATATAAAACGTAAAAATGTTTAGGTGTGTCCAAACTTTTGTTTCAGTCATTAACATGCTTTGCCCCCAGCCACACAAAAGTAAAACTCCGCCTATGGTTACAAACACTGACAATAAAATGTGCATGAAGGCTGGTTACAAACTGTAGAAGTGCTGGCTGTCTTGTTACCTGTTTCGAGTTTTGTCGCGTTGTCCTGTAATTCCAAGTGCTTCCTTGTTGAATTGGATGTAGAGTTTTTAGCGGCCGACAGTCTTTTTCAGCCAGCGTATAGTTTACAACGCACGGATATATTTTTGTCATCTTTACTGGTCAGAAATGTGAAGTAATGGCTGTATTTCCAGTGAGCAGAGGCATCCATTTGCGGTATATATCCTGCCTTTCACTGTTAGCCTCACTGCCTCATCAGAATGCTACAGTATGTTGCCTCAAACAGCATCGTAATACACCTGACCAGTTTTTTTTCCCCCCGATGAGAAATGCTCTTCGTACAGGACTACAGTATTCTTCATTTTACTTACATTATGAGGCAAAAACAAAATAGTAATGCACAGGCACTAGGGAAACTAACTTTAATCGGATTACTGGCTTGGAAAAATGAATGCGTTAGATTACTCGTTACTGAAGAAAGTAATCAGATTACAGTAACGCGTTACTTAGTAACACGTTACTGACAACACTGGTGCGCGTGTACAATATGACTGCTTACTTCCTTCATTTTACAATGAGCATAAAGATTCCACAGTTACATCCATATGTTTGTTGTGTAAAGCCCTGAAAAGAAAAAGGAGAAAGTGTCAATCACTGTGCTGGAAATATCAATCATGCGACTGAGTACATTGGAATTCCAATTACCTAAATTACCTGAAGCCATAGAACAATGCTTGACAGACCTAAAGCCATGGAACAAGGCTTAAAACAAAATCTGAAGCCATAGAACAAGGCATTGAATAAACAAAGGTGCATGGCAACTTCTTATGCAGGGACCTAAATATTTTCTGGTAGGTCTCATCTCCAAAGTCATAAGAGAGTCCAGAAACAAAATGTTTTGTTTTCGTACTTGTAATACCTACAATATGAAGAAAAAACTTAGAGCTGTGATGTCAGTTTTAAAGGAAAGACAAAAACCTAGTGTTTCTAGACGTTGTGTATAATGTTCACTCAACACAAAGCAGGTAATGATCCGGTCGGCAGCTTGTCTGCTCCAAGCAGGAACAATGATAGGGTCCGTTGAGGCCAAATTTGTCTGTTTTCCATGGGGAGGGGTGAAATGGGTTAATCACACACACACATGTTGTATATGGCCGAAAACGCACACAAGGCTGGAAAAGCAGTTTCTGTTCCTGCAATCACCTTTTAAATAAACTACTGTATTTTAAGCTAAAACAATTGTGTTTGATAGAACAAGACAGTGGGGAGCAGAGGTATTCGCACCTCTTGTGATTTTGCAAGTTCACCGACTTAGAAAATAGGTAGAGGTATGACGTAAAGACATAATCTATTTAAAAAAAAATGTCGTTTACGATGTGAGATATAAACACTATTTCAAGTTGGTTGAAATTAAATGAAAGAACGTGCATGTAAAGTGTAATTTATGTCCCCGGGGGCAAAGCTTTTGTCGACATCCATGGTAAGCAATTCAAATCAGTTTATTTTTGTTGCACTTCAAGTGTAGAATAAATCTGTTGCTGGTGAGGTGCAATAAATATTACAAGGTTCTATAACACAAGTACCTGTCTGTTTTTCTCTATTCAACTGACTTGAATACTGCTCAGAAAATGTCAAATTCTTTGACATACAACAACTTCTTTTTAAAGTAACAGAAATAGTTACTTTCCCTGGTAACTACTTTCTTTTACTATAGAGTAATTCAGTTACTAACTCAGTTACTTTTTGGAAGAAGTAGTGAGTAACTATAACTAATTACTTTTTTAAAGTAACGTGCCCAACACTGCTCATCAGTGATTGGGCACACACCAAACTTAAAGTGTTTTGGTAAAAATCGGTTTCAATTTGGTTTCAATTGCTCTTTAAGTCTCCTGAGGCAGAGGGTTCACTTACTTTTTTCCCCCTTTTGTCATTGTTTGCATGCTCTCCTCAATAAAATATAAAAACCTATAAATGTTTGGGTGGTTTTAAGTTAAAGCAGAAGCTGTATTCTCATCTGTGTGATTTGGACAAAGATCTGATCACATTTGATGGTGATTTTATGCAGAACTGTGAGAAATTCCAAAAGGTTCAGATACTTTTTCATTCCACTGTATGTGCCTTTCAGCTTTTAGAGTTGTCTATGTATAAGATGCTGTTTGGCTGTTTTATGGTTCATCTTCAGCTCTGTACGGCTGTGGACCGCCTTTTTCTCATCGGGGGGACTATGTAACAGTCGCTTTCCTCTTTTTCCTTCAAGACATCCACCACACGGTGTCGTCTCTTTATTTATGACCACTATCTTTTTCACTTGCTACTCACTTCTTGGTGGAGTTAATTGTGACGTGGTCCGTTGCACTCCCTAGTGACAAGTGGTTGAGCTGGATTTATTTATTTATTTGTGATAAAAGTGCATAAATACAAGTCTGCTCCCTTTTTACTTTTTATTCATGTATCCTGCCCAGCCAAGCTTTACATCACCTTCCATGAAGGTTAAACTTGTGAAATCTCATACTGATTGTAGAGGCATGCACTTTCACATCAACAGCAGCAAGAGCCTGCTGTAGGTCCCGTGATGACATTTTTGGGTTTTTGGGGACTTCTTTTAGCATCTTGCGGTCTGCTCTCGGGGTTAACATGCTTGGACGGCCAGATCTGGGCATCTTGGCAGTTGTTTTGAATGTCCTCCACTTGTAGACTATTTTCCGGACCGTGGAATGGCTGATTTTTTATTCTTTTGAGATCTTTTGAAATCATTTACCAGACTCATAAGCGTATACAATCTTTAAGAAGGCCTCAGACAGCTCCCTTGATCACACCATGGTCTTTTCTCTCACTTCAACAGTCAGTCACTGTAAAAAGTATTCTGCGTTGAGGACTTTCTTCAGACCAATGTCAAAGACTTGTAGGTGGCTACAAAAAGCGTCTCACTAAAGTTATTTCAGCCAAAGGGGGTAACACTAGCTATTAGGTAGGGTGTCATAACTTTTTCCTCAATTAGAATATGCATTTTTGTTTGATAAATTTGGTTTAATTTTTGTTGTTTACCTGCAATTAAATCACTTTCTTTTCCAGAGATAAAAACAAGATCAGATATCAATGTCAGATCTTGTTTTACTTAATAAATTGTTAGGATTCCCGGAATGGAGGGGATCTTTATGCAGACACAGGCACGGTGTGGCAATAAACCAAAATGCTTTATTGTGTCCAACACAAAAGCAGTGGAACTCGATGATCGAGGTCGTCGAGTGGGCATGAGGTGATGAAGCTCGGGAAGGAAGGCAGGCATGAAATCTGACAAGGGGCGCACAAAAAACAGGACCTGGGACGAGAGCAAAAAACGTCGTGAGCCGGTGATCAGAGCAATAAGTGAAGAATGCGAGATACAACCGACTTAGCAAACAGACCAGGCGACGAGGTGGCGGCGTCCACTGCTTTTAAAGAGGGCTGATTATCATCGCCATCACCTGTGGCCGTTCCACCCGTCTGACGTCCACTCTGTAATCAGAATAAAAACACGCATAACTGCAAGAGGTGAGCCAGGGCTCAGGAAGGAGGAGCACAGGCCCTAACAGGACACCCCCTCCTATGGGCGCCAGGTGGCGCCTGACGAAGACGCCCAGGATGGGCGCGGTGGAAATTACGGATGAGCTCGCGGGACAACACCCACCGGGCTGGAACCCAGGACCGCTCTTCCGGGCCATAACCCTCCCAGTCTACCAGATACTGGAGCCCACGGCCACGACGGCGGACGTCGAGAAGCCGCTCCACACGGTAGGCAGGACCCCCATCGATCGAGAGAGGTGGTGGAGGCGGCTGAACAGGGGGGGCCAAGGGGCTCGTAGAAACTGGCTTGCCTTGGGAGACGTGGAAGGTAGGGTGGACTCTGAGATGGGCAGGGAGCTTAAGGTGCACGGCATTAGGATTCACTACCTTTGTGATCTCAAAGGGGCCAACGAGCCGAGGGGATAGCTTAACAGACTCAGTTTTTAGTGGCAGGGACTTTGAAGAGAGCCACACTTTTTGGCCGACTGCGTAGCTGGGTGCAGGTGTACGGTGGCGGTCAGCCTGGGCACAGGACTTCTCAGAGGCGCGGAGGAGTGCGGAGCGCGCCTGCTCCCAGACCCTGGAACAACGATCTATGTGGCCTTGGACAGACGGGACGGCGATTTCATGTTCCTGTGAGGGGAATAATGGGGGTTGGTAACCCAAGGAACACAAGAATGGTGACATACCCGAGGAGGCATTTGGCAGGGAATTGTGCGCGTATTCGACCCAGGGTAGCTGATCGCTCCAGGTGCTGGGGTGAGCCTGAGTGGTGCAACGGAGGGCCACTTCGAGCTGTTGGTTGGTCCGCTCGCATTAGCCATTGGTCTGTGGGTGGTAACCAGAGGAGAGGTTTACGCCCACACCCAGGGCCGCACAGAAAGCCTTCCAAACTTGTGAGGTGAATTGGGTTCCACGGTCAGAGACGATATCAGCCGGAATGCCATGCAAACGGAATACATGTTCAGTGAGCAGGGTTGTGGTTTCTGTGGCTGACGGGAGCTTGCGAAGGGGGATGAAATGGGCGGCTTTGGAGAACCTGTCCAGTGTCCACGACTGTGAGTCTCACTGTGTGGCCCTTGGAAGGAGGCAGACCGGTGACGAAATCCAGTGACCAAGGGTGGCTCGGGATGGGTAACGGGCGGAGGAGTCCAGAGCTGGGCTTGGTGGTAGTTTTGCTGCGCGCACATACTGTACATGCCAGAACAAAGGATCTGGTGTCCTCTGACATGGACGGCCACCAGAACAGCTGGCGCAGCACAGCCATGGTTCTACGTATGCCGGGGTGGCAGAACAGCTGGGAGGAGTGAGCCCACTCCAGCACCTGGGAACGGAGAGCCTGGGGTACAAACAGGTCGGGTTGTGGGCCAGTTCAGGGGTCTTGGTGTTCACCATGGGAGTCCTTCACCTTCCGCTCGATCTCCCACTCCACTGAAGCGAGGAAGCAGGTGGGTGGAAGAATGGGAGCAGGTTACTCCTTGGGTTCGGTGGTCTGGAACTGGCGTGACAGAGCGTCTGGCTTGACGTTTTTGGAACCTGGAATGTATGAGAGGGTGAAGTTAAAGCGGCAGAAAAACATGGCCCAACTGGCTTGTCGTGGATTCAGTCTCCGGGCGGACTTGAGGTACTCCAGGTTTTTGTGGTCGGTGAGCACGACGAAGGGTTGGGATGTCCCTTCCAGGAGGTGGCGCCATTCTTCCAAGGCCAGTTTCACTGCTAACAGTTCTCTGTCCCCGATGCTATAGTTGCATTCAGCGGGAGAGAGCCTGCGGGAGAAAAAGGCACATGGATGGATCTTGCCGTCAGTGGGCCGACGTTGGGACAGCACAGCGCCCACACCAATCTCTTAGGCGTCGACCTCCACGATGAACTGCAGTGACTGGTTGGGATGGACTAGCACCGGGGCAGAGGTGAAACGGCTTTTGAGGTTGCTGAAGGCGGAGTCTGCGGCGTTGGACCAAAGAAACGGGTTGGCGGTGGAAGTGAGGGCAGTGAGTGGAGCCGCAATCCGGCTGTAATTACGGATGAAGCGGCGGTAAAAATTGGCAAACCCGAGAAACCGCTGTAGCTGCTTCCGATCAGAGGGGCGAGGCCAGTTTAGAACCACCGTGACTTTTGCCGGGTCCATGCGTAGCTCCCCCTGACCGACGACATAACCAAGAAACGTAGTCTCCTGAACATGAAACTTGCACTTTTTTGCCTTGACGTACAGTTTGTTCTTGAGGAGCCGCTGGAGTACTACGGACGTGGTTCTCGTGCTCTTGAGGTGTGCGGGAAAACACAAGAATCTCATCCAAGTAGACTACCGCAAATCTGTTAATCATGTCTCCCAGGACGTCATTAATAAGGTTCTGTAAAACCGCTGGAGGCGGCGGCGTGGCAAAGAGGTGACGGGGCGAGTTCTGCTTGTATGGCCTGGAGTGAGTGAGAAATGTCCGTTACCTTATGGAAGAGGAAGTCAATGGCTTGGTGTTGGTGCCGGAGTGACCTGGGAGAGCCGGAGGGATTGTCTGCGAGATCCATCGTGGCCCGATCAAACTGTTAGGATTCCCGGAATGGAGGGTATCTTTATGCAGACACAGGCACGGTGTGGCAATAAACCAAAATGCTTTATTGTGTCCAACACAAAAGCAGTGGAACTCGATGATCGAGGTCGTCGAGTGGGCGTGAGGTGATGAAGCTCGGGAAGGAAGGCAGGCATGAAATCCGACAAGGGGCGCACAAAAAACAGGACCTGGGACGAGAGCAAAAAACGTCGTGAGCCGGTGAGAGCAATAAGTGAAGAATGCGAGATACAACTGACTTAGCAAACAGACACGTTGATCGGGCGACGAGGTGGCGGCGTCCACTGCTTTTAAAGAGGGCTGATTATCATCGCCATCACTTGTGGCCGCTCCACCCGTCTGACGTCCACTCTGTAATCAGAATAAAAACACGCACACCTGCCAGAGGTGGGCCAGGGCTCAGGATGGAGGAGCACAGGCCCTAACATAAATATCTAAATAAAGAACTGAATATTTAAATGGGTGTCCTAATTCTTTCACATGACTATATTTCCATTTGGGTTGAGAATCTCTGGCATGAAGCCCATTCGATATGTATCTAGATACACAGGTTACGATTCGATTAAAAAACGATACATTTTTAAGACCGAGCGATTCGATATGATTCGATACAGTTTAAGAACGATACGGTTCGATACAGAGTGAAAACGATACGATACTAAACCTTTGTTGTGTGTTTGACAGTATTTTAAACATATAAAAAAGATCACATTTTTAATTTCAAAATTAAACAACAAAATTTCATACCAATGTTAAGTTTTATTTTCTTTATGAAAAAAAAAAAAAAGGCTTACTATGTGACCGTCATTTTGTTGGATGGGATTGATAATATAATAAAACTCCAGTGACAGACAACAATAAAGTGCAGTAATTCAATTACTGTATTTTCTGGTGTTTTGAACACCAGGAAATATAGTAATTGAAGAGGTAAGTAATTTAAGTGCAAACTTTCAACGTAAACATCTTACAAACAAAAAATATTAATTATATGCAGCAGCTCTTGAAAAAAAGAATTAAACCTGCAATGTTATCATAAATAAATAATAAATGATGCTTTACCACTGGTATAATTAGGGGAATAAAAACATGGCATTTTAGACAGACAGGTCAATAATCATTACGTCTTTCACTTATGCCTGTGCTTCCACATTTTTTATACCTCATCACTGTCCATATCTTTTTTGAAGGGCAGATTTTTTCTTGAGGAAGATCAACTAATCCACATGTTAATGTTTAAGTAGACTGCGTTTCGTGGGGGAAAAAAATCTCCAGCGGGTCGTGCTCCCCTTTCCACCATTGTAGTAGGTTATTTTTCAGGGTTAAAAACTCACGATCTTTGTACCGCTCCACACTTGACACTAGCTCTGTCCCATGCGAAAAGATCTGGCTGCCTTCCTCACTTCAAAGTCCGACTTTTGTTTTTACCTGGGTGCGTTGAAAATCAATCGCTGCACGTCGCTGGCGTCGGTGCTCAAACTGTCCATTGTTTTAGCATGTTGCTTCGTTGCCACTACTAGTTTCGTTTTCATTTTGGGCTGTGAAGAAAACTCCACCTGGCGTGCGTTACAGTGGTTTTGTTAACTCTCGCGCTATGACACCCCAGTGACGATCGGGTAATGACGGCGACTACTAGCGGTTCTGCCGGAATGCATGTGAAGTTGAAGCAACCACGACCATGAGTTGTGCTTTTCCATATTATATCATGCGTGCGGTCTCAATCTAAGTGCGCTGTGTGGTGAAT
This sequence comes from Corythoichthys intestinalis, assembly GCF_030265065.1. NCBI lineage: Eukaryota > Metazoa > Chordata > Actinopteri > Syngnathiformes > Syngnathidae > Corythoichthys > Corythoichthys intestinalis. The sequence continues at coordinate 61,917,536 of NC_080399.1, read as the reverse complement.
GACACAAGCGCAGCATGTGAAGTAAAACCTAAATTATTATCCCATTAAGCAATACATTGAACTAGGCATTAGAAGCCGATTCTTGTGCTCGCGATAGCTGAATTCTGTCTCTACTATCGGTTCATTGAATATTTAATGGCTTATTACTGTCGAATGGTAACTTTACTATCGATACAGCTGTATCTCTCACCTGTAAAACCGGATATCCGGTCGTATCGGTTTATCGTTCTCAAGCTTAATTTTCATGCCTTTGTAGTATATCCTTGCAACAACAAAATCCGTGTCAGCCTTTCTGCATTCAGCAACTGTAATATTATTTGTAATTTTCCTCATTTTGGTCACCCAAGTGGCCGGCGTACCAATCTACACTTCACGTCAACACAGGCTCACAGGTTGTTATAATTTTGTCCACGAATGATCAACGAAGTGATAAGAACCAACATTCAATCTTTTTGGTAGATCGTTAGGTTTAAAGCACATCCTTAAATTATTGTTTGCAGCTGGTTTCGATTTCAGGGGTCGGGAACCTATGGCTCGCGAGCCATATCTGGCTCTTTTGACCGCCGCATCTGGCTCGCTGACAAATCGTTAATTATAGGAAAAAAAAAAAGCTTCGTTATACTCCATTGCGCAAAACGGTGACGATCCCCGGCGACTAGAAAGCCGGTTCGCAGTTATTTTAGTGGGAAATAGGCAAACATACATGTCGTTGCGTCTATTTATCTATTTATCTGTCTACCAATTGCATTGGGAACGCAGATGGGGCAGACACTGATCAAGTGGGGTCGCCGTATTTTGCTTACAAAAGAGCGGCCGATGTGCGCATGTGCGTAGTAATTTTCCCACGGTTTTAGTTTCGTTTTCCTCGCTAATTTTAGAAACCCGTTTGAGAAGATGGCAAAAAGACGATGAGTATCGTACTTTTCAGCAGGAATGGACAGAGGAATTTGCTTTTGTGGAGACAGCAGGTTCTGCGGTGTGTCTAACATGCAATGATAAAATTGCATCTATGAAATGGTCAAATATAACGCGACACTTCAACACCCGCCGTACTACATTTGCATCGAAATATCCGGCGGGAGACAGCAGGAAGAAAGCATGTCAAGAGCTTATTACAAGAGTGCAAGCTAGTCAGTAGCAACTCCGTGTTTGGACCAAACAAGGTGACTGGAATTCGGCTAGCTTTGCTGGCGCTTTAGCAATTGTGAGAAACGGGAAGCCATTCACAGATGGGGAGTATGCCAAAGCATTCATGCTTGATGTTACCAATGAACTTTTTGACGACCTTTCGGATAAAGACAAGATTATTAAACGGTTAAAAGACACGCCCCTGTCAGCAAGAACTGTTCACGATCGTACCATCATGATGTCAAATCAAATTGAGGCAATGCAAGTGAAGGACATAAATTTGGCTTCATTTTTTTCACTTGCTTTGGATTAGTCAACGGACGTAAGCAATTTATGACAGTTCAGCGTGATCGCAAGGTGATCGCATGTTGTCGGTGACACACTACATGAGGAAAGTCTGGCAGTTTTGGCTATGCAAGGGACAACAAGAGGGGAGGATTTATTTAGGTCCTTTATTGAGTTCAATAAAGAAACAAATCTACCAACGCACTTGTTTCGGTGTGCACTGATGGTGCTCCGTGTATGGTTGGAAAAAAAGGAGGATTCGTGTCGCTTCGTCGAGAACATGAAAAGAGACGTATCCGAAGTTTCCCAATACCTGCATGACGCTTAACTTCATCAAGTATCAACCAGACTACAAAGCCATCAGTAACACCATGCAGCACCAGAAGTCACATTAATGGTAAGAAATACTCATCATTGATTAGCAACAGCATAACAATGTTATTAAAAAGAATTCAGAGACTTATTGTACTTTAAAAATGTTGAAATTACATAAAATGCACACATTACTCGTATTTTTAGTTTTAAACATATTGTATGGCTCTCACGGAATTACATTTTTAAAAATGTGGTGTTTATGGCTCTCTCAGCCAAAAAGGTTCCCGACCCCTGATTTAAGGCATATGGCTAGGTAGATCCACACTGGCACTTTGAAGCTGGATGCTGTTCAAAACATTCCACTTCCAAACACATACAGTGCCTTGCAAAAGTATTCGGCCCCCTTGAACCTTGCAACCTTTCGCCACATTTCAGGCTTCAAACATAAAGATATAAAATTTTAAATTTTTTGTCAAGAATCAACAACAAGTGGGGCACAATCGTGAAGTGGAACAAAATTTATTGGATAATTTAAACTTTTTTAACAAATAAAAAACTGAAAAGTGGGGCGTGCAATATTATTCGGCCCCCTTGCGTTAATACTTTGTAGCGCCACCTTTTGCTCCAATTACAGCTGCAAGTTGCTTGGGGTATGTTTCTATCAGTTTTGCACATCGAGAGACTGACATTCTTGCCCATTCTTCCTTGCAAAACAGCTCGAGCTCAGTGAGGTTGGATGGAGAGTGTTTGTGAACAGCAGTCTTCAGCTCTTTCCACAGATTCTCGATTGGATTCAGGTCTGGACTTTGACTTGGCCATTCTAACACCTGGATACATTTATTTTTGAACCATTCCATTGTAGATTTGGCTTTATGTTTTGGATCATTGTCCTGTTGGAAGATAAATCTCCGTCCCAGTCTCAGGTCTTGTGCAGATACCAACAGGTTTTTTTCCAGAATGTTCCTGTATTTGGCTGCATCCATCTTCCCGTCAATTTTAACCATCTTCCCTGTCCCTGCTGAAGAAAAGCAGGCCCAAACCATGATGCTGCCACCACCATGTTTGACAGTGGGGATGGTGTGTTCAAGGTGATGAGCTTTGTTGCTTTTACGCCAAACATATCGTTTTGCATTGTGGCCAAAAAGTTCAATTTTGGTTTCATCTGACCAGAGCACCTTCGTCCACATGTTTGGTGTGTCTCCCAGGTGGCTTGTGGCAAACTTTAAACGAGACTTTTTATGGATATCTTTGAGAAATGGCTTTCTTCTTGCCACTCTTCCATAAAGGCCAGATTTGTGCAGTGTACGACTGATTGTTGTCCTATGGACAGACTCTCCCACCTCAGCTGTAGATCTCTGCAGTTCATCCAGAGTGATCATCTTTTTGTATCCAAATCCGGCTTTAAACTTCTCCACAACAGTATCTCGGACCTGCCTGGTGTGTTCCTTGGTTTTCATAATGCTCTCTGCATTTTAAACAGAACCCTGAGACTATCACAGAGCAGGTGCATTTATACGGAGACTTGATTACACACAGGTGGATTCTATTTATCATCATCGGTCATTTAGGACAACATTGGATCATTCAGAGATCCTCACTGAACTTCTGGAGTGAGTTTGCTGCACTGAAAGTAAAGGGGCCGAATAATATTGCACGCCCCACTTTTCAGTTTTTTATTTGTTAAAAAAGTTTAAATTATCCAATAAATGTTGTTCCACTTCACGATTGTGTCCCACTTGTTGTTGATTCTTGAGAAAAAAATTAAACTTCATATCTTTATGTTTGAAGCCTGAAATGTGGCGAAAGGTTGCAAGATTCCAGGGGGCCGAATACTTTTGCAAGGCACTGTATATAGGCGCTTCCAGGAGTTCACGCACTGCACAGAAAGTCTTGGAGTCTTATCTACTTTGTGCTGAATCCATTTAGGAGATTTCGTGGGTTTCTCTGGTATGATTTTGCAATTTTAACTTTGTAAACACACTGTTTACTTCAACCGCACTTCATGTTGTTCTGTCTAAACGGAAAGTTCGGAAAGTCTGCCTATTCTAGCTATTTGAAGAGGGAATGAGATGCTGCTTCGTCTGAGACGTTATTGCATTGCCAAGATTTGAACATTTCTGGGATTGAGCCAACTGAATCAGCAACTGCTGATAAAGGTAAGAAAATTTTGAAGCTCCAGTCCACTCCAAATTAAGATTTCATCCTATATTTTTATCCTACTGTGATTTTTTTGTTTGTTTGAGGATGTCAAACTTTAAAGATGAAGCAGCAGAAACGAAAAATGCCGAAAAAAGCATTGCGGGTCAGATCTCACCCAATTTCCCGAAATCAAGAGAGTGGGTCGAGTCAGATGATGACACAAGTGATGCGGAGTCCAGCGATGACAACGGAAGACATCCTGAGGCCTCAGATGCTGAATTTCATCCGTCTGAGACTTCAGATGACGAAGCCCTGGGAGAAATAAATTTGGCACATTTTGATGAAATGAAATCATACATTAGTCTTATACAGTATATACACTTTTTTTTGTTCAACAAAAAATCTAGTTACCTTCATACTTTAATAAGTAGAATAATTTTTCGTTGTATAGAGAAGACAGTGCTACAGAAAAAGGACTAAATAAATTTTTTCCCACTTTAAATTGCTTCTCAGTCTTTTGCCATTATCATTTTTCAATGTTGCACTACTCTGTTGCTAGCCTAAGTTTGTGCTGCTTACTAAATTTATGTTCTTTGTTGTGTGCCATTGTTTTCTTGGTATAGCTTAGCTTTCTATGTTGTGTCACAATCTGACACTGAAAGCTGATGCTGTAAATTCAGTTTTATCCAGAGTCTTCAACATAAATCAGTAATCATTGTTTGTTATTATCATTGTTATTATTGTGGCCTATACATTATTGTTAATGTTGAATAGTTTCAGAATGTAATACTACAATATTTTACATACCAATTGAATAAATACATTAAACAGTCTTAAAAACATGACAATGTTATTTAAGTATTTATGTCATTCATACCCCTTAAATACTAAATCTTCCTCTGAGCCAAGGAGGAGGAAAAAGCATCCTGATGCTAGACACTAACACGAATGTCTTTGCCTAAATACTCCCGGCACGAGGTGACAAATTGTCTATAGGCAACATGCCGATATTAGGCATCCTTGGGCCCCTCAAGTGCCTTACACCACTGAACCGACGAGTAGTAGTAACCAAAATCATAACCAACTAAACCAAATGATGACCAATTGACTAGGACATATAAAAGTAAAGTTGAGCATTGTCCAAATTACGCTTAAAATACAGTACATAAAAGTAATGTTGTATATTATTTCACTTGCCAGTGCATCTTGTACAGGACCAAGGTCTTTGGCCCATATGCTTTGACCCACCAAAGCATAGTCATGATGCTCCAAAGGTTTACTGGACAAATAAGAATGGTCATATGAAATGACAGACCTATGACTTTCATGACATGAATAAAAGAGCAAACAACCCCCCCCCCCACCCACCACAACTTTTCCAGAAAGGGATCATGAATTTCTGCTTAGTAATTTCCTTTTTTTTTCTTTTTTTAAAACAATTAATGTTTGAATTTGAAATGCAGCCGTTTATAAACATGAGCAATTAAGCTTTTTGTGTGTAATTCAAATTGGCAAAACAAGTTTTATGCACCTATGACCTTTACCTTCTGCCTGGTACTATGTCCTAAGATGAGACACATTGCAACTGCAGAGCTTTTCGGATTTCGCTCGAGTGTTTTACTCAGTTGAATTGTATTAAATGCATCATTCCCTGTCTCAAAAAGTCACATTAAAAAAAATAATAATAATAATTGACCGCGTAGTTCTTGAGTTATGGCCATAGCAACACCATAGCAACGAGGGACGCGCCGCCCTGCCGACCGCTACCTGATGATGTAACTTTCAGGGAGCCTCGCCACCACTCTGAACATGGAAATATAGCACCACGCTATCCTCGGCATATATTGCAAACATTTTCTGTTAGGTCCTCTTCCCCTTCCTTCTGAGACATGCCCACCTCCAGCAGGTGTGCATGTTTTTACTTGATTACAGGTCAGACGAGTGGAGCGGCCACACCTGAGGGCAATTAACATCAGCCAGCTTTAAAAGCCAAGGAGACGCTCCACCTCGTCGCCCGATCAACTCGTCTGGTTTCGCCGTCAGTTGCTTCTCGCATTCGTTATATGATATTACTGATTCCCGGCTCACGACTACTTTGCTCTCGCCCCAGGTCCTGTCCTCTGCGCGCTCCTTGTCGGATTCTACGCCTGCCTCCTTCCGAGCTTCCATGCCTGCCTCCTTCCGAGCTTCCACGCCTGCCTCCTCCCAAGCTCCCACGTCAGCTCCCCTACTCCGCTCCCAGCAATCTACACCCGAGACAGCCTTGTGACCTACAATAAACGATTGCTCATTTTTTACCACTGTGTGTCCACTCTGGGATCCCCTATTGCTCTCGCACCTTAACAGTTTGATCGGGCCACCATGGATCCCACGGACAACACAGCCAGCTCGCCCATGTCACTCCTTGACCACCACCAAGCAATCGAATATCTATTCAGTAAGGTAACGGACATTTCTGAATCACTTCAAGCCATCCAGGCACAACTCACGCCGCTGCCTCATGCACGCACAGCTCCGCCACACCGCCGCTTCGCCGAGTCATGTTCCCGTAACTAACCTGGCGTCAACAGCTGCGGCGCGGGAACCCCACGTCCCGGCTCCGTCTCCTTACGATGGCAACCTTGGTACATGTCGTGCTTTTTTAGTCCAGTGCAGCCTTGTATTCGAACAGCAGCCATCCATGTACCAAGGGGACCGAACAAAGATTGCTTATTTGATCGGATGCCTACGCGGAGCGGCTCTCGATTGGGCTTCCTCTATATGGGAGCAGGGTGTGTAGTTCATACGCCCACTTCACCGATGAAATGCGAAAGATCTTCGACCATCCTACCCGTGGTAAAGAGGCTGCCAAGCGGATGATGTCCATTCACCAGGGGTCACGGAGCGTCGCAGAATTCTCGGTGGAATTCCGCACGTTGGCCGCTGAGAGCCGTTTTAACGATGCGGCGCTACAGGAGATCTTCACCCGCAGCTTAACGGAGTCCCTCAAAGACGAATTGGCCACGCGGGATGAGCCTGGGTCTTTGGACGACCTTATTAAATTAGCGATCCAAATTGACAATCGCTTGCGGGAGCGAAGAAGACAACGCCGGGAACCGCCGAACCCCCCCGGCCTGCGCCTAGCTGCCCTTCCACGCCCGTCTTCGTTCCCTGTTCAGGCCACTGATGCGGCTCAGGCGACACTGCCCCCTGCTGACAAACCTGAACCAATGCAGTTGGGCCGCGCCAGGTTATCCCAGGAGGAACGCACTCGCAGGTACAGCGCTCAGTTGTGTATTTACTGTGGGCAAGGGGGGCATTTTATTCGCAGCTGCCCGGTGCGTCCGGGAACTGCTAGGCTCACCATTAGAGGAGGGACGACTGGTGAGCCACATGTCCCACAGTTCCTCACGCCGGCTCCAGCTCACCGCCACGCTGTCCTGGAGGGGCCAATCCCGCACGGTCACCGCCCTTGTAGATTGTGGTTCCGACGAAAACTTCATTGATCAAACCTTGGTGAGCCAGTTGGGGTTGAGTACACACCCGCTTCCTGCCCCTTTAAGGACTACTGCGCTGGATGGACAGCCCCTGTTCAGCGTGAGCAGACAGACCGAAGCCGTTGATGTCCTCTTATCTGGCAACCATCGAGAGGTGAGCTCCTTTTTTGTTTTCCGTAGTCCCCGCACACCTCTGGTTCTTGGTCTGCCTTGGCTAAGAACTCATAACCCCGCCATAGACTGGACCCACCCTAAGTTAACTGCATGGAGTAACTATTGTCACTCACACTGTCTTAAATCTGCCTTAGTGCCTACCTGTTCGGTCCAGGAACCGACGCAACCTGACCTCTCCGCTGTGCCAGAAGGCTACCACGACCTTGGACTGGTTTTTAGTAAGGACCATGCGGTGTCACTCCCTCCTCACCGTCCGTACGACTGCGCCATCTCTCTCCTTCCTGGTGCGACCCTCCCCAAGGGACGACTTTACAACATCTCTCTACCAGAAAGGGAGGCCATGAAGTCATACATCACGGAGTCCCTGGCCACAGGTATTATTCGCCCTTCCTCCTCCCCTGTCGGGGCAGGGTTCTTTTTTGTGAATAAAAAAGATGGCGGCCTCAGACCCACCATCGACTAACGGGGGCTGAATGAAATCACAATTAAAAACAAATACCCTCTTCCTCTTATTGATTCCACTTTCACCCCCCTGCACGGGGCTACCATCTTTACGAAGCTCGACCTACGTAACGCCTACCACCTCGTCCGTATTAAGGAAGGCGACGAATGGAAGACTGCCTTTAACACGCCCATGGGCCATTATGAATATCTTGTTATGCCATTCGGGCTCACTAACGCCCCTGCGGTCTTCCAAAACTTGGTGAATGACGTCCTGAGTGATATGATTAACAAGTTCATTGTGGTGTATTTGGATGACATTCTGGTGTTCTCTGGCACCCCATCAGAACATGAGGACCATGTCCGCCAAGTACTCCAGAGACTGCTAGAGAACCGGCTGTACGTAAAAGCCGAGAAATGCGAGTTCAGTGTTCCCGAAACTGCCTTCCTTGGCTACATTGTGGGGCATGGGAAGCTACGAATGGACCCGGCAAAAGTGACTGCTGTTCTGGACTGGCCTCGCCCCTCTGACAGGAAGCAACTACAACGCTTTCTCGGTTTTGCAAACTTCTATAGGAGATTCATTCGCAATTACAGCCGGATTGCAGCTCCCCTCACGGCCCTCACCTCCACCGCCAAACCGTTCCTCTGGTCCGTAGTGTTGTATCGGTCGCGAACGATTCGTTCTTTTTGAACGAATTGTTTTGGTGAACGAGACCAAACTAATCATCATCTGCACTGATTCGTTCTATGAAGGTGGTGCTTGTTCGCTGCGTGGGAGGGCGTTGAGCAAGCGGCAGCATCTTCATGACATCGCACACGACCAATCAGACGCCAGCCTCATCGCGGCCAGGGGAGGGAGCGGAAACAGAATCAGGGCGTTTGTCACTCACGTCCACGTGTGGCCAATAAGCAGCCAGCGTGCAGGCAGGGGGGCAAGACTGAGTTTTGTCACTTCCCGTTCAGTGACTCGGTCCTCCGGTTCCTGACCTAGCTTGCTGCTAACTTGATTTTCCAGTAATGACTATGCGGTGAACGAATCAGAAAATGAAAGGAAATGACTTTGTCACATATTTGTTAACGTGGAGCCTATCAAATGCTGCTCAAACAGACAAAAACACCACACAAATCTAGCGAGCATTGTTTAGAGTAGTACTTTTCTCAACAAACTCGTGACTGCCTATGACGACATACTATCAAAATTTACAGTAATTTAAAACACGGGTAGCTACGAGGCAAGCAAAAGCTGAGCTGCGGTCGCGTGACGGCAGTGAAGCGGGCAGAGAACTGTCACTATATGGAGGCTTCATGGCAGCGATATTTACCTCATATGTGCACAGAAAAAAATATTTAGTATGATCACCATAATACTGATTTGCAATGAAACTGTATATACATGTCAATTTTTTTCCCGAGTGTTTTATTTTTTTTTTTTCGTGTCAGCGTGTCGGGTGTTGGTTGGTTTGACAAATTATGTCAATCCGTCCATCATGTGCTACTCAAGCGCCCAAAACAACGCACGCAGACACGGGAGATATCGCAATATGTCTACATTTTTCTTAACAGACTAATGAGAGTAGAAAGGCGACATCGTAAAGAGCTAACAATTATTTCTCGTCAGCATTTGACGATCTGAGATGCGGGGACGACAGGGGAGCTGACCGGATTATTTTATTTATTAATACCAGTGCAAAAAAACAATATGATCACCATAATACTGATTTGCAATGAAACTGTATATACATGTAATTTTTTTCCGAGTGTTTTTTTTTTTTTTTTCGTGTCAGGTGTTGGTTGGTTTGACAAATTATGTCAATCCGTCCATCATGTGCTACTCAAGCGCCCAAAAACAAAGCACGCGGACACGGGAGATGTCGCAATATGTCTACATTTTTCTTAACAGACTAATGAGAGTAGAAAGGCGACATCGTAAAGAGCAAACAATTATTTCTCGTCAGCATTTGACGATCTGAGATGCGGGGACGACAGGGGAGCTGACCGGATTATTTTATTTATTAATACCAGTGCAAAAATTCAACACGATCATCTTAATACAAAAAAACAAAAATACAACAGAGCGAGATGTAAATATGATGTGTTGGTCGTTCCATATTCAGAAATTAAACTTTCGATGTATTTTTATTTTCGTGACAGCAAACATGCTGTATATGTGATTGTATGTGTGATCAAGAACCTGCTAAAGAAAGTCCGTGCGCCCCCGCCCCCTACTCCCCTCACAAAAGGAAAATGTTTAACCGTGTCCTAAATCGAAATGCAAGCACGAGCCATGACTTTGAGCCCATAGAACTAGGACAGACGACGCGGAAGTTCTCCCTCGCTTTTGCAGCAGCAGGAGGGAGACGAGGCTGTCTGTGAAAGCAGAATGATACCGCCTGTCACTCATTTCTGAAACTACGACGAGTGGTCAATGTGGAAGAGAGGGAGGGACCAAGCAATGTCACTTCCCGTTCAGTTATACTGCGAAGCGGTCTTTGGTGATTCGTTCGGCAACGTCACTTCCCGTTCAGTAACCGAACGATTCGTTTGGGCGGGGAGGGAGATGAGGGGGGCGAACGATTCGTTGAACGATTTGTTTGAACGAATCTTTTTACTGAACGAACCGGAATGGATTCGTTTACTCAAGTGAACGACAAATCTCGTCACTACTGGTCCGACGCTGCAGACGCCGCTTTTAGCGAACTCAAGAGTCGTTTCACCTCGGACCCCGTGCTGGTCCACCCCGACCCGTCACTCCAGTTCATTGTGGAGGTTGATGCCTCAGAGTCGGGGGTGGGCACAGTGCTCTCCCAACGCCAGCCCGCCGATAGCAAAATCCACCCATGTGCCTTTTTCTCCCGCAGGCTCTCACCCGCTGAACGCAATTACAGTATTGGGGACAGGGAGCTCCTAGCAGTAAAACTGGCTCTGGAAGAATGGCGTCACCACCTGGAAGGCACACCAGAGCCATTCCTCGTACTCACTGACCATAAGAACCTGGAGTACCTCAAGGCGGCTAGGAGACTAAATCCACGACAGGCCAGGTGGGCTTTGTTTTTCTGCCGTTTTGACTTTGTGCTCTCTTACATCCCAGGCTCCAAAAACACAAAACCCGACGCCCTGTCACGCCAATTTCAAACCACTGAACCTAAGGAAGAACCCGCGCCGATTCTTCCTCAAACCCGCTTCCTGGCCTCCGTGGAATGGGAGATAGAGCGCAAAGTAAAGGATTCCCATGCTGAGCACCCAGATCCTCGAGCCGGTCCCCAGTCTAACCTGTTTGTGCCCCAGAGTCTCCGTTCCCAGGTCTTGGAGTGGGCTCACTCATCCTGGCTGTTCTGCCACCCCGGCATCCGTAGGACATTGGCTGTCCTACGCCAGCGGTTCTGGTGGCCATCCATGCCAGAAGATACTAGATCCTATGTCCTAGCCTGTACAGTATGTGCGCGCAGCAAAACGTCCACCAAGCCCAGCTCTGGACTCCTTCGCCCACTACCTGTCCCAAGCCGACCCTGGTCCCACATAGCCCTGGATTTCGTCACCGGTTTGCCCCCCTCCAAAGGTAATACTGTAATTCTCACTATTGTGGACAGATTCTCCAAAGCCGCTCATTTCATTCCCCTTCGCAAACTTCCCTCAGCCACAGAAACTACAACCCTGCTTACTAACCATGTCTTCCGTTTGCACGGCATCCCGTCAGATATAGTCTCCGACAGGGGACCCCAGTTTACTTCTCAGGTCTGGAGGGCTTTCTGTGCGGCACTGGGCGTGGGAGTGAGCCTCTCCTCCAGTTACCACCCACAGACAAATGGCCAGTGTGAGCGTGCAAACCAGCAACTCGAGGCAGCCCTCCAGTGCACCACTCAAGCTCACCCCAACACTTGGAGTGACCAGTTGCCCTGGATTGAATACGCGCACAACGTCCTGCCGAATGCCTCATCGGGTATGTCACCTTTTATGTGTTCTTTGGGTTACCAACCCCCGTCGTTCCCCTCCCAGGAAAGTGAGATAGCCGTCCCGTCTGTCCAAGGCCACATCGACCGTTGCTCCAGAGTCTGGGAACAAGCGCGCGCCGCTCTCCTCCGCGCCTCTGTGAGGTCCCGTACCCAGTCCGATCGTCGCCGCTCGCCCGCACCGATTTACACTGTCGGCCAAAAGGTGTGGCTCTCTTCCAAGTCCTTGCCCTTGAAGACAGGGTCCGTGAAGCTCACCCCCCGGTTCGTTGGGCCCTTTGAGATCACGAAGGTGGTAAACCCCAACGCAGTGCGTCTCCGGCTCCCTGCACATTACCGGGTCCACCCCACGTTCCATGTCTCCCTCGTGAAACCGGTCTCCACTAGTCCCTTGGCCCCCCCTGTTCCGCCCCCTCCGCCGCCTCTGTCGGTCGACGGGGGTCCAGCCTTCCGGGTGGAGCGGCTCCTGGATGTCCGCCGCCGTGGCCGTGGGCTCCAGTACCTTGTTGACTGGGAGGGCTATGGCCCGGAGGAGCGGTCCTGGATCCCTGCCCGGTGGGTGCTGTCGCGGGCGCTCATCCGGGACTTCCACCGCACCCATCCTGGGCGTCTCCGTCGGGCGCCTGGTGTCGCCCGTGGGGGGGGGGGGGGGGTCCTGTTAGGTCCTCTTCCCCTTCCTTCTGAGACATGCCCACCTCCAGCAGGTGTGCATGTTTTTACTTGATTACAGGTCAGACGAGTGGAGCGGCCACACCTGAGGGCAATTAACATCAGCCAGCTTTAAAAGCCAAGGAGACGCTCCACCTCGTCGCCCGATCAACTCGTCTGGTTTCGCCGTCAGTTGCTTCTCGCATTCGTTATATGATATTACTGATTCCCGGCTCACGACTACTTTGCTCTCGCCCCAGGTCCTGTCCTCTGCGCGCTCCTTGTCGGATTCTACGCCTGCCTCCTTCCGAGCTTCCACGCCTGCCTCCTCCCAAGCTCCCACGTCAGCTCCCCTGCTCCGCTCCCAGCAATCTACACCCGAGACAGCCTTGTGACCTACAATAAACGATTCCTCATTTTTTACCACTGTGTGTCCACTCTGGGATCCCCTATTGCTCTCGCACCTTAACATTTTCTGGGTTTTACTCGTGAGATTCGTCATGCCATCTTGATGTGTAGCGATGAATTGCTCACAGGAAGACTGGAGACTCTATAAGTGGTCCAAAAAAACTTCTCCTGCAAAGGTTTAGACCGTTTTTGTGAGCATGCATACAGGTCCCCAATCGGCTCATTGTTTTCATCATTTCAGCAACGACAGCTTTAAAAACCTACAACAATGCAACCTTGGTTTTACAAAGACGTAAGTAGAGACCTTTACTGGCTTTTCTGATTCTAAAATTTGATGCACTTCTGTTGATAAACGAGGGGGACTCCTACTGCCTGTTTGTTGAAGCGAGACATTTTTTTGTTGTTGTTGTTGTTGCCCTGTCATAAGTAGATAGGTTTGCTGACATGTCGTCTACTCATGTGATTTTATTACTATATCAATAGGTATTATGTAAATTCAAATGTCCCCAGCACCAAATAGGTCCTTGGCTCGTTGTTTTTGGCCTGTCACAGGGTAAACATAAAGCCTATATATAAAACAATCCACCTGCCTGGCCCTAATGTTTTAAATACATCTCAATAAAACAATGAGAAGGAGGTGGTTCGAGGGCCTGGCGCCATGTAGGACGTGTGTCGCAGGCGCTCCGTGGGAATGCTATATTTAATGCCACTATTCAAACTCGTGAAACTGTCCGCTGCTGGAATTTAGCACACACTGTGCTGCTGCGTATTTTGAGATCGGCGGTTGTGGAAATGGCGAGCCTCCGACAGAGAACTGACCCATCGAAAGGTGGCCGAGGTAAGCAACGAACGGCGTCCGAATCCCCGCCACGGCCGACGGCAAACGACGATATGCTACGTAGCATCAAAGGCATGATGGATGAACTTCGAACGGAAATTGTAACAAAATTCGAGACAATAATTTCTGAGTCTGTTAAAACAGAAGTGGCACAAGCTCTGAAGCCTGTAGTTACGACGATCGAGGCTCAGAAAGAAACTATTTCGGACCTTGAGCGTGCGGCTAACGAGCACGGAACTCAGCTGGCTAGCCTACGGGCTGAGGTGGATAAGCTGTCGGAAACGGTGGTGTCCCTAAACACGAAATGTGAAGACCTGGAAGCTCGTTCAAGACGAAATAATATTAGACTTGTGGGTTAAGCTGAAGGTGCTGAGGGTTCCAACCCGACTAAGTTTGTTGCTAAGCTCTTGGGCGACATGCTAAGCCTCGAGAACGAACCCGAGCTTGACTGGGCACACCGCACGCTGCGTGCTAAACCGAAGGATGGCGAACCTCCGCGACCGATGATCATTAGGATCCACATGTCCCAGGAAAAGAGCACAATTTTGCGTCGGGCGGGAGAAGCATCACCATTGCTGCACAATGGGAAGAGGCTCCATATTTTTCAAGACTTCACCCCTACTGTAGCAAAACAGAGGGCTGCATTTGCTAAGGTGAAGCGGGAGCTTCACTCGTGTGCTAATGTGAGATTTGGACTCCGATACCCGGCCACGCTACACATTACAATCCCTAATGGTCCAACTCATCGATTGGAAGACCCGAACAAGGCTTTGGAATTCGTCACCAAAACTCTCTTGAAATCCCAGGATCAATAGGGAACTTGACTTCTTTTTTTATTTTTTCTCCTCGCCTTTTTTTTACCCTGTCCAGACGCTGCCCCTTAATCTGGAATTATTTTGGAGCAATTTTGACTTTTTGAGCATCTTGGAGGAGGCTGGATTTTTTTTTGTTTCCCTCCCTCTCATCCGGATGCTACTGTGGAGAGACCTCAGACTCGAGATAAGTAATTTCTGCGATTCTGTTCCTACAAGGTACGTTGCTTGACACTAAACTACGGAGGATGATCGGCCTTTTTTTTTTTTTTTTGCCTCCGATCATGTCCTGATGTTATCGGGCCCTATATTAATGTTGGGAACGTGCGCAGACTTCTGTTTTGTTTTTGTCTTTTTTCTCAATTTTATTATTATTGTTATGAATGTATTATTCGGTTTTGCCCTCCAATGCTGTGGATCCTCGGCATCGTTCACTTCCTGTATGACCATGGGCAGTGTTACCCGGCGCATAGTATGCTACATGGTCTTAGCACAGTGTAGCTCTACTATTTTTTATTTTTTTCTCGAGCATTGTGTGTTCAATATTAGCACTGTAATGTGGATGGACAATTCATGTTAGCATTCCCCAGGCCGTTAAAAGGAACGGTAGTTTGTTAAGTTATGACAGAGTTTAGTATGTCATTAGGTAAGATAGCATGCTCCCCTTTTGGGATGCTTCTGCTAAGAGTGAGTTTTGTTTTTGGTTTTGTTACTTTTGTTGTTTTTCAATGGGTTATATTGGGGTTGAAGCCCAGGATGAGTTGGGCTGTTCAACATGGGGAGGGTGGCACATATCTCTCTTTGTATGCATATGGTCAAGTTGATCCATTACTGGCCTCATCAGGTGTATTCTTTTCCAATTTTACTCGTTCTTTGCGATGGCCAATGCTCAACTAGGTGGAGATGTCAAATTTGTGAGCTGGAATTGTAAAGGCTTGAACAACCCTATTAAACGAAGTAAGATTTTACATCATTTATCTCAACTTAATGCTCATGTTGCTTATTTGCAGGAGACTCATCTTAAAAATACAGACGCCTTTAGATTAAGACGAAGCTGGGTAGGCCAGATATTTCTCTCCTCCTTTACCACTAGAGCAAGAGGGGTGGCAGTACTCCTGCATAAAAGCATTCCTTTTGTTCATATTAAGACCATTTCAGACTCTACCGGTAGGTTCATTATTGTTTTAGGCCATATTTATGAGGTGAAGGTTGTCTTTGCAAACATATATGCCCCAAATTGGGATGATGAGGGTTTCTTTAAACGGATTTTTTCAATGTTACCAGATTTGGCACAATATAAATTAATTCTTGGCGGCGATTTTAATTGCTGGCTAGATCCCTCATTGGATCGCTCCTCTTTGACCTCAGTACCACAATCAAAATCAGCCAAAACAATTGGAGCCTTTATGAACGAGTTTGATGTCTCTGATCCGTGGCGCTTTTTTAATCCAGATAAAAAGGAATACTCATTTTTTTCACACGTGCATCGAACTTTCACTCGGATCGATTTCTTTTTAATAGATAACTGTTTACTTACTGCTACTTCTGGCTGTAAATATGACTCAATAATTCTTTCTGACCATGCCTTAGTCTCCATGAAGATATACTTTCGCAAGTTCATAAATACACGGCCACCTTGGCGTCTTAATACCCAACTTCTATTAGACAAGAATTTTGTTGACCGTATGACAGAGCGATTAGATTTTTATTTTCATGTTAATAGAACTTCAGGTATTTCAGCTGTGGTACTATGGGAATCAATGAAGGCATTTATGAGGGGGGAAATAATTTCATATGAAGTATATCAAAAGAGAACAATTATGACAAAATTGACCAAACTTTCTCAGAATATAGCAGCGCTGGACGCTCAGTATGCTGTTTCTAAATTGCCTGAGACTTATAGAGAGCGGATGGCTCTTCAAGCAGAGTATGAGTCCATTATTTCTCAACAAACTACTAGGCTCTTACTTCTCTCAAGGTCAAAATTTTATGAACAGGGAGATAAAGCTGGTAAGCTTTTGGCTCACCAGCTACGTCAAAGATCATCCTCCCAGCTAATTTCACGAGTGGAGACTGACTCAGGCATTACGTCAGATCCCTTAGAAATAAATAGAACATTTTTAGACTTTTATAAATTACTGTATACGTCGGATCACTCCTTTGGGCCTGAACAATTAGAACCATTTTTTAGCAAAATACCGCTACCCGTTCTAAATCAAACCTTGAGAGAGGAGCTAGAACGCCCTATTACTGGACCTCAACTCGAAAAGGCAGTTAAATCCTTACAGAGCGGCAGAAGCCCGGGTTTGGATGGTTTTCCGAGTGAATTCTATAAAACGTTTTGGAAGCCATTAGCTCCTTATTTGTTGGAGGTGTTTACAGAGGCCTTCGAGCTTGGCGTTCTCCCTCAAACGCTGAATCAGGCATGTATTTCTCTGATTCTCAAGAAGGGTAAAGACCCATTGAAATGCAGCTCTTATCACCCTCTCAGTTTGTTGAATGTAGATTTTAAACTTTTGTCTAAATTGTTGGCTCTTCGTTTAGAGCGAGTACTACCGTTGATTATTTCTCAAGACCAGACTGGTTTTATTCGTGATAGACACTCTTTTTTCAATCTTAGAAGGGTTTTCAACGTTGTGTATAACCACTCAACTGAAGCCCGGTCGGAGGCCTTGTTGGCCCTAGATGCTGAAAAGGCCTTTGACCGAGTGGAATGGGATTATTTATTTTTTTGTTTGGGGAAATTTGGGTTTGGAACAAAATTTGTATCTTGGATTAGGCTTCTGTACTCGTCTCCACAAGCGTTAGTTAGAACTAATAATACAAATTCCGAATATTTTCACTTATCTCGATCTACCAGGCAGGGCTGTCCTTTGAGCCCATTGTTGTTTGCGGTGGCCATGGAACCTCTTTCGGCTGCACTGAAATGTCACCCTGACCTATGTGGTATAGTGCGACATGGTGTGGAGCTGAAAGTTGGATTATATGATGATGATCTTTTGTTATTTTTGTCTGACCTATCGCGTTCCATTCCTGCAGCACTCACTGTTTTAAGTGATTTTAGTAGAATCTCAGGATATAAACTGAATTTGGGAAAGAGTGAAATATTTCCTGTAAATCAGCTAGCCAAAGTATATCCGTTAGAAACATTGCCATTTAGAGTATCTAAATCAGGTTTTGCTTATCTTGGAGTTTATGTGGCAGACACATTGAGCAACCTCCGTAAGATGAATTTTGAATCGCTGCTTGTACAGCTCAAACAAGACTTTGAAAGATGGTCCTTGCTCAATCTCTCTGTTCCAGCTCGGATAAATTCGGTTAAAATGAACATTGTCCCTCGATTTCTTTATTTGTTCCAGTGTATTCCGATTTTTCTTCCACTTTCCTTTTTCAAATCTGTGGACACTCTTATTAGGGATTTCATATGGAATAAAAAGAAACCCAGGTTGCGCTATCAGACACTCCAAAGACCCAAAGAACTAGGTGGGATGGCTCTTCCAAATATTTTGTACTACTATTGGGCAGCTAATATTAGGAATTTAACGTATTGGCTCTGCTATGAGAGTACTGATAGCACCCCATTGTGGCTTGATGTTGAAGCCAACTCCGTCAAACCGGTGACATTGAAATCCCTATTGTTTTCACCGCTCTTATCCTCTACCTCTCCATATTCACAAAATTTTGTTGTATTCTCCTGTCTCAGAATTTGGAACCAATTTAGAGCATATTTTGGTCTACAGGCGCCTTCTATTCAGGCTCCAATTTCACCTAATCATGCTTTCCCCCCTTCTTTACTGGATAACACATTTACTATGTGGTCTAGGCTGGGCATTGAAACATTTAAGGACTTATATCTGAACTCAACCTTTGCTTCCTTTCAACAGCTGGCTGAAAAGTTTTCATTACCTAACTGCCATTTTTTCAGATATCTTCAAATCCGCAGTTATGTTCGCTCACTTTGGCCAAGTTTCCCGATACTCCCGGCTACCTCTGTTTTAGATAATTTTTTAAAACCTTTGCCATCGCTAAAGGGTGCAATTACCACAGTCTATTCAAATATTTACAAAATCAGCTCTGATTCCACTTTAAACACCCTTAGGGCGATGTGGGAGTCGGGTTTGGAGATGAGTATACCTGAAGAGGTCTGGAAAGAAATTTTGGGTAGGACGCACAAATCCTCAATCTGTGCTAAACACTGTTTTACCCAGTGCAGGATCCTACATAGAGCACATTATACCAAAGCTAGGCTAGCCAAAATGTTTGATGCGGTCTCCTCCACTTGTGATCGATGTAAGCAGGCTCCAGCTGATTATGTACACATGTTTTGGTTATGTTGTTCTTTATCTGCATATTGGTCTGGTATTTTTGCTGTTCTATCAAAGATCACCGGGATGGATATTGCTCCAAATGCCTTGACTGCTCTGTTCGGTGTGGTTCCAGCAGCACATTTTCTACCTTCTCAGAAAGGGGACTTTATAGCATTTTCAACCTTGCTGGCTAGGAGGCTAATTTTGTTAAGATGGAAGTCTTCAGTCCCACCTACGCAAGCCTACTGGCTCAAGGAGATGTTATATTTTCTCAAATTGGAAAAAATTAGACTGACACTCAGTGGATCGGCTGAGTCCTTTGAGGACGTCTGGAACCCTTTTTTGGTATATGTTAAAAGCGCAGAATGTCATCTTTGTGTGGATGTTTGAACTTTGCCCTAAATATTTTGGGAATATTAGTTTTTCTTGAGCTGTGCCTTTTTCCCCTTTTAATGGGAAAATAATCATAGTTTTTTATTTTTTTATTTTTTTGAGATATGTGCCTTGGGTTTTGGGTGGGTCGAGGTTTTTTTTATTTTTTATTTTTTTATTTTTATTTTTGTTTTTGTTTTTTTTTGTGTGTTCTTTTGATATGGTGGAAAAGGAAAAAATGCTCACATCTTGTTACTTATGTTATGACTTATGTGACCAATAAACAAAGTTTCCAAAAAAAATAAATAAATAAAACAATGACTATTGTACTACAGCATCAACATCAAGGTCTGCCTATTTGAAGAGGGAACAATAGCATCAAATAGATGCTGCTTTGACTGGGGCATTATTATTTAATCACCAAGAAATTATTATTATAAAATCAAATCAAAATTAGGATTCATCCAATATTTTCATGCTGCTGTGATTTTTTTGTTTTGTTTTGTTTTTTTTTCCAGGAAGCCAAACATGAAAAATTAAGCAGCGGAAACACGATGAAAAAAGCGTTGCAAGTCAGTCGCCACCCAGTTTCCCAAAATCAAGAGAGAGCGGGTCGAGTCATATGATGACCCAAGTGATGCGGTGTCCAGCGATGACGACTGAAGAGATCCTATGAGGCCTGCTAGATGCTGAATTTCTTCCATCTGCGACATCAGATGACGATGACTTAGGAGAAATAAATGTAGCAAATTTTGATGACATGAAATCATAAACTAGTCTTTTATACAGTACACATTTTTAAAAGAAAAATCTAGTTACCTTCATATTTTAATAACAATGATTTATCTTTGTATAGAAAACACTTAATGCTACAGAAAAGAGTAAATACATATTTCCCACTGCCATTATCATTTTTCAATGTTGCGCTAGTCTGTTGCTATCCTAACTTTGTGTTGCTTTATGTTTTTTGATGTGTGCCATTGTTTGTTTGGTATAACTTAGCTTTCTATGTTGTGTCACAATCTGACAGCGAAAGCTGATGCTGATTCAACATATATTTGGTATTGTGGTGTTTACATAATTCACCTGCGGGAACTTGTGTGTGAAGAGGTTCCGCACGAACTGTTTTGGTTGTTGCACTTCCGGTTTGAAGGAAGCAGTTCCTGCCGTTGTGAGCTTGAGTGTTGATGTCTGTTATTAAAGCAAGGTTTGCTCCAGTGTTCGACACTCCGCCTCCGTCTCCGTTTCTTCGGCGCTACAGTATCACTGTTATTATTGTGGCCTATTGAATATTGTTTCAGAATGTAATGTAATTACAATATATTATATACCAATGGAATACATTAAACAATCAACAAAATATGTCAATGTTGTTTACAATTTATGGTTTGATTTTTTTAATGTAATTCATGCCCCTGTCAGTGCTTCAGCCTCCTCAAGTTTGGCTCTCACGTCTGGGATCTCCTGACGACACAGGCATACTCTTGGAAGAGTAATTACTTGACGGTTTACAGCAACACCTGGAAAATAAAAGTGTTTTGTCATTTATTTTGAAAAATCAATAACATATCATTTATTTAGCCACATTTGGGCTAGCTTTACCATATTTATATTGGTAGGAGCTGTCCCATTACCTAATATCCAATTTTAGCTATGTGGAGAGCATGGAAAATATATACAACCATGTAAACGCATTCTATCAAATAGAAAAATCACGATGCTGGACTTAGGCTTATCACTCACTCTCCCGTTCGTGAAGTGTCGAGCTGTCAATTGGCCTCATGACGACATCTGCTGTGTCAAGTAAATCGTCGTCATCTGACGCCTCAGGTTCAAACATTTAGGGATTAATTGTGGATCATCTTTCCTGGGAGCCTTTGCCATCGGTAGCGTCACGAAAGAGCGATACTGAATGGTTACCTTTGGTGGAAATATCACTGATATAGTCGTTGCTGCTATGCTAACTGTGGACTACAATATATTTTTTTAATGTAGTGTGTGTATGTGCAGGGGCGCCGTATAGGGGTGAAAAGTGAGACTGATTCTAAGGGCCCATGCCCTGACGGAGGCCCACAAAGAAAATTATAACATTAGGTAATCGTTGTCAAATTTAGATATTAATCATTATCATTTTAATAGGAATAAAACGAAGGGTTTCGTTTTCTTGTTTTGTTTTTGGCAAAAAGTAAACACCCAGAGAGCATATGTATTGCCAGCCCCCCCCCCCCCAAACGCCCGTATTTTCATGAAATGGTTTGGTTCGCCCTTCCTTCGATCAGAATGGGAGATGCGATGCTTACTTACACCAGTCAATGACTCGAAGCGCGCAGGGCGCGGTAGTGCCGATATGTTTTCAAAACAAAAATCGGGGTTTTAAAAGAGGAAAGAAAAGAAAGCAAAACAGGAGATGGGTAGAAAAGGCCAACAGGATGTGACAAAGTTGACAAAGGAAGGTTAGTGTCTCGTGTCAGTGTAGTGCTGAAAATTAGCCTGTTATCTTAGCTCCGAAGCGAGGTCCCAGCTCACTCCATAAGAAATATGGGATTTTCCCGGCCTCAATGAGCTACATGCACCTATTCAAAAACATGAATTCCAAATCATGACGGCACTTTTTGGGATCCTACAGATGTTGAAAGTTGTAGTGGAAATGTTCTTTTTTTAAAATTGGCTTGAATCCAATTTGTCAAGAATTTATTGAATTTAGTTTGTCATCAATTGAATTTAGTTTGTTAACAAGGGACCTCGCTTCGGAGCTGTAGCCTGTAGTGGAGATCGCGAGTTTCCAGATGAGGCTAAGCCTACTTCATAATGAAATACTGTAACTGTTTGCTAACTAGTGTTTGCTCCACTTTTAGCTTACATTTAATCAGTACAGCAGGCAAATCCTTAGCAATCTCTTCATACTAAAACAGTTGTATACTGTAATGTATACTGTAGTCAAGGGCGTACGTTTGGTCTCAACATTAGAAGGGATGATATTACTGCATAACCTGCATGTACACTTTTTGCTCAGGATGGGACATTAATAATATCAAACAGATTGGGTGAACGGTGGTCAGGGCTACATTTCTCACGAATATGAACCTAATTAATTGATATACTAAAACAGGGGTGCTCATGACGTTGATCACGATCGACCAGTCAATCACAAAGCTAGTTTGGGTTGCTCACGCCCCCCCCCCTCCAAAATACTTTTTTTAATGTACATAATTATTATGATTGTTGTGTGTTTGTTGTGTTGTGTGAGCTAGTTACGAGGTTATACAGCACCCCTCTCTCTCTAAGCAGCTTCTTGCTAACGTTTTTCTAGTTCCATAGTTGGCAGCAGAGACATTTCTCACAGTTTATTTAATGTTAACAGTAGAAAACACAAAGAGAATGACACTTCTCTCGAAGCAGCTTTCTACTTGAGTTTTGCAGGTTAGCAAGTTCACACAGTTTAATGTTGTACTAACACTGATGCAGGTTGGACCTACAGTAGCAAAATTAATGGTGTGTTACCCATTTCCAAAACAATAATTTTTTTTTACATTTCTAACAGTGGCTGCTGCTGGCTGAAAAAAACCTTCTCATATCTCTAATATCTAATGTGGGTGTGTGTGAGGGTTAAATCATCAGCCAATCAAAAGTGCGTTTAAGAGGGAAAAAATGGATCGGCACATTCAGCAAGTAAAAAGATGTACATGTAAATCAAAGCATAATAAAAATAATTCACTTAATAATGGTAGGGTCAATTACAACAATTAAACCATATGGGAAGACAATATAAATAACCTATATAACTGAATTCATTACATAACGCAAATAAGGTTGCTCAAAAGTTGGTGGGGACAATTTAAGCATCTGGAAAGGTTGGTAGTGTTTTGTCCCAACCGTCCCTATGCAAAACTACGCCCTTGACTGTAGTATAGTTAAATTCAAACAAAACATTTAATCGAAGTCATTCATTATGGTATTTGCTTCGGGAATATGTCTAATAAAAATATATTTAGATTGTAAAAGATGGTCTTCAGTACATTTCTGATAGATGAGAGCCTCGGCACGCACTTCGCGGAATGTCCTTTCACTCGACACACACTTCGAAGGCTCTGCGCACCTCGTTACATCGCTAGGTGGCGCAACCGCCGTTAAAATGCCCCCAGAGAAGAAGAAGAAGAAGGAGGAGGAGGAGGAGGACGAGGAGGAGGAGAAGAAAGAAGAAGAAGAAGAAGAAGAAGGAAAACTATTGCAATAATTCTTGATTTGATGGTTGGGGCGGATTTTGGCAGAAATGAGCGCATTCTGTGGACGAGCCAAACCGAGTGTTTGTGGTTTTGACTGCGTGGCGGAGGGCGAAGAGTACGACTATCATCAGGAGATTGCCAGGTACCACCTCGCTAGCATCGCAACAGGCATGAAAGTTTCCACATGTGGGGAAAAAAGCAAAACCTAAATGGGGTTGTTGTTGAAGATTCGTTCTTAAAGAGGGACTATTATAGCTTTTATGTTCAGTGATGCCTGTTCAGAAACATTTTTAAATGGGAAAGTTACTTGGAAAAAGCTGTGTCCAAAGTGCAATTACACTTTGAACATTTAGCGTCGCTACATGTAAACTGATCATCGTTGCTTTAGTCATGTATAAATTGCTTTTAACGTCCCAGAAAAAAATACAAAGACATGGGTGACATCCATAAATAGAAGTTAGAACAGCCGCCGATACACACACACTCAAAGATGACACGAGGTAAACAACATGGCAAGCCGCATGCACGCACACAAATGGCGTACCGCAAGCAACACGTCACTTCCGCTCGTTAATATTCATGACATTAGCTGAGAGCTGCCAACTTACAGAAAAACCTTGGAGTGAGATTTTGTTGGGGGTGACCAAAATTTTGCCCCGCACGCAGGCACACAAGTAGGTGGCTCAAATATCAGGGAATGGTGTACCGCAAGCAACACGTCACTTCCGCTCATTAATATTCATGACATTAGCTACTGTTGCTAAGTTGGGATACGCCACCGTTTGTCCCTAATCGGTTGTTGTCACCTACGTCATCACCACCACCTGAGCCGCCATCTTTCGTGTATCCCAGTGACCAGGACCCCCGTAGTCACGTTTGTTTTGTTGACAATTTTGCGGGTAAGCAGTCACGCGAATGTCACATCAAAATGGAAAAAAGCAAGAATGGCAAGACTCCTTATGTGGAGAAGCTTGGGAAAGAAGCAAGAGATCGGTATTTGTCAGTTATGACGCCAGTTATGGTGCCACTGCCGTGGTCTGGAGACCAATGACATGGTTGCATGTTATAATGAGAACTGCCCCATTATGTGGTACCATTTGACCTGTGTTGGTCTACAGCAGGGGTCAGCAACCCTGGTCCTCGAGTGCCACTATCCAGCTTGTTTTCCATCTCTCCCTCCTTTGACACACCTTAATCAAATGATCAGCTCATCAGCAAGCTCTGCAGGAGCCTGATAATGATCATGATAATTTGATCCAGGTGTGTTAAAGGAGGGAGGCATGGAAAACAAGCTGGATAGTGGCACTCGAGGACCAGGGTTGCTGACTCTACAGCATGACACGGCTAAAGACTCTGGTTCTGCTGTGCTCCACCTAAGTTAGTTGTAATTGGTAGTTTGTGATGTTTTAACTGACAATTTGGCAACATTAAAAGCATTTGCGCACGGGCCTTAAGATTTGATGATTTCTCTGTAAAAAATCCAAAACAGTCAATAATCACTGCAACTCTGCGTCCGAAGGACTCAACAAACCTGTGAGGCATTATTTATAGAGTGTTTCTCTGTTGGGGCAAACAATTGCTTGTCACAAGTTAGCATGTAAAAATGGCACCATGTCATTGAACACTCTGTACACAATCTTACGGAAAACATGTATTATGTGTGAAATGTATAGTGCAGGCAGGTCCAAACGCAGGCTTATGAATGTTAGAGGGAGCATCTGAAGGGGGCTGAAAGCTCCTCCTGTAGCTCACCAACGTCTTCCTCCATCCTCAATTGCTCACGCCTACTGCGTCTAGAAGAGCGGTCCACGTTGGTGGGTTGAACAGATGTGTGTCCCAGGCATAAGGATGGTGCCCAGTCAGGGTCTGCCTCATTCATTTCATATGCTGGTTTTCCTGCACTTTCAAAAGTCGTATCAGTCATGCAACAGGTTAACATTAGTTACTTAAAATGGATTTTAAAGCTTTGTAGTTTGTCTAAACTGGTGGGAACTGCCTTCACATGGCACTGATGTGAATGCAACAGATTTTTTTTTTTTTTTTTTTTAAGATTAACTGATCATTAGGCATAACAGACAAGCAGAAGATTCTTCTGGTGATTTAGTAGATTAGTAGATCTGTTGTCTCCTCCACAGAGTGCTTGGTCAAGCATATCAGTAGCCAAACTGGGAGGTAAATATAGCATTTTTTTCAAACACATCTCCCATACTTATAATCATTCATGGTGTGCTGTTACATCTTCATTACTACCCTTACTTTGTTACCTTTGAACAGTTTTATTTTTTTGTGTACTAGTACCATACGGTGAACGCCTGTGGCTTATGCAGTTAGCCAGTAGGGCTTCAGTTAGCCTCTCTTAGACACTAGCGTGGTTAGCCAAAGTAAACAACACAACCACACGCCATAAGCGTTCAAATGCAGTCAGTATCATCATCTGAAGAACATTAACACTTCCAGTTACTTACCTTTATGGAAATGTAGGGAACAGACCAACATGTTTTCAGTTGATGAATGAAAAGCAATGGCCTTTCTTCTCACCGCTGCAACCATTCGAAGCCTCTCATCTGAGTTCCATACTTTTTCTTCCAGGCAGGAATGCTAAAAATTACGTATCCCATTCTTTTTGCATTCGTTTCTATCATGGGACCTAGAATGGCAGTCTTTCACACAACACGAGTGTACCATTTTCAACGATTACCTTGCAGAATGGATGCCTAGCAAAGGATCACGTCACGGGCTTGTTGTTGTTGTGCGATACACGAAAACCCACAATGCATTGCGCTAGAAACGTCACAAGACAAGAACCGATAGGAAATGAATGGAAATCGTGTACGAAGGAGTACCAATTCTCTCTGAAAATGATGTCCCTGGTGCCAAATTCACAGGCAAAGATGTGGAAGAACATAAAAATGTTCAGTTAAAGAGATGGCATGAGTGTCAAAGGCTGAAAAAGACGAAAAAAACGAGCCGACCTAAGCATAGCCTTAGTTTTTTTTATCGGCGCAACTGACAATGACATTCTTCTGTTTCAACAAGATATCTTTTACCACCAGCCCTGTCTTTCTTATATATTATATAATCTGCTTGTCCTACATCTCTGACTGTTCTTGGAGGTAATTTAGTTAGTTTTGTTTAGCGATCGCAAATGCTACTCAGTGACCGCCAACAAACACTTTTAACTTTTTCATTGTTAACAAATCTTAATTCTATAACTTATTTACACTTCCCCTTTACTAAAGTTGTTTTTTTACAACAGAAAATGTAACAGTGGCAATTATATACCATTTTAATTCTTTTCAGGTCATTCATTGTCAGACAGAAGCAGCATGGCACGTCACGCCAAAAAATAAGTTAAAAATATCAAAATGGCTTACCTCTTTGTCCTCTGAAGGACAATGCAAACCCAACAAAACGTGTACTGCATAAATGTTTAGTGCAGAGCTGGCGTTAAATGTCTGCGCAAGTTGATTCAGTCTTCACATTTTCTCCTCTGAGTTTTTAGTTTCGGGAAACGTATGAAGAAAACATCTTTCATATGTCGTAATGTCTAGAGTCGTTTCTACAAATTCCAAAAAAAGAGAAAAAAAGAGAAAAAAGATAAAAAAGATTACCAGAGAAAAGTAGCAGAATTTACGTTGCTTCTATGCGAGGGCGGGTCTATAATGTCCCACTTCTACTTTACTTCCGCTTTACGATGCGACCTCATGGTCTAAAAATAGCATGCGTGCGGTACGCCATTAGAATTTGGCGTCGTACCCATGTTGTGCCCTGCTTTCTGGTGGTTTGTGTGGCCCAAAGCCATTGATGGGGCGGCCTACTGAAGATCATGGGCTACATTGGTTACATTCTATGAAGCAAAGACATAGCTGAAGGTCCACCCCCAGGACATTTTGGATTAATTTAATGTGATTCCCTTCCGTTTTTAAGCAATTTCCATTCAAGTGGATTGATTGACATTTTGATTGCAATGGTAGTAATTGTTTTCTTAAGAGCTCTTAATGATTTATGTTTAGGGAAAAAATGACACAAGATAAGTTAGGGAGAAATATTTTTCATTTTTCAAAGCATCCCACCATACATTTCAGCTAACAAAGCAGTGGAACAAATAAAGTGCTTTACATTAGCCTTTTAAAGCAATACAAAAGATGAGCAGATGATAAAAATAACTAAAAATGAGGTAAGCAGAACAATAGGCTTCACTGATTCGTGGACAATGCTATTCTCCGATTAGCTACTCGCAGGGTGGACAAAAAGACCGCTTCGCTACTTCACGGATGCGCTCGTCAATCTTAGCACTCACTTCACAGATGCGCTTTTGAGTTTTCGCCCTAGCATCGCGGATGGCCGGGTGTCGACACTCATCTTGCCATAGGAAAGCCACAAACATAAACAAAAGCACAAAGAATTGCGATAACTCATCTGGGTCCTCCATCTTTGTTTTAGTCATTTCTTCTTCTACTTCTACTATGGCTGTGTTTAAGCCGCTACGTTAATGTACCACCCCCCCCCTGTACATTTCACGCTATAGACCCCACTCACATGACGTCACAACCACGCCTCCGCGCCATATTGTCCGTCAGCTTGTCGTATTTACGCATTACCGCTACGTTAATTCCTCCTATTATGGCGTGTTTTTCTGCTCGTTAACATTAATAATCAAAATGGTGAAGGCGTGTGTGGCAGTTGGTTGCAGTAACAGAAGATAGACGGAGAGACTTGAAGTTCTACCGTAGTCCGAGAGACCCGGAGAGGAGAGGGAGATGGACTGGTGCAATTTGATGAGAAAACTGGGCACCAAACGATCACCACAGATTATGTAGTAGTCATTTTATATCTGGTAAGATGCATTTAATATATATTTAGAGGGTTTTGGGCTGACAACCACAATTAAGATCATTACGAGGCTAATCGCCGACAACATACAGTTTCAAATTTAAGATGCTTATTTCTTCCGCCATCATTATTTTTTGAAAAATATTTAGCTGGTACCAAGTGAAAGAAGCTGGCGTCGTCTACGATCATCAGTTAAACATGGGTGTCCAAACCTTTTGCAAAGGGGGCCAGATTTGGTGTGGTAAAAATGCGGGGGGCTACCTTGGCTGATTTACATAGAACATTATATTTAGATAAATTTTAGCAAGCCCTTCTGTGTGTCACATTTGCTTTATTATTTTTTTAAATTCATAATTTCAACAATCTCGCCTTTGTGGCGTTCTCTTTCGACACTCGGGCTCTTGCGAAATACTGCTGCTGTGAAATTAAACTAGCTTCAAGTTGCTCTAATTTCTCGTTGCGTATCTTCCCTGTAATGTTGTCGTACATGTCAGTGTGTCTTGTTTGGTAATATGGCGTCACATCGAACTCTATGAAAACAGCGACTGTCTCTTTGCAAATGAGGCAGACACAGTTGTTTTATTGAATAAATAGTCCAATATGCACCTATCCTTGAAGCGTCGGCCATCGCAGTCAACTTTTTTAAAAATTTTTTTATTGATTGTCGCCATTTTCGAAAATTGGAAGTAAAGGGTCACACGGGGTAATGTTGCTTAGAGTGATGCTCTTAAAGTTTTTCAAACTTTCGTGAGAACAGGCTGATTTTGTGTGGACAAGATAGTTATAGATATCAGGGTAGCAGATGTCAGGCAGAGACGGCGAAGACAGCGGGTCAAAAAATATCGATTTAGGCATCAAATATGGATCTGGCGAATGGATAGACTGAAGCTTTTCCACATAACGCCTTTTATGCAACGCATCCAATGAGTTTACAGCGTCTGAAAGCACTGGGCTTCCATGAATTGCACGATAAATTGCATGACAAATTGAAACCATTGAGAATACGGATAAACAATGACGGACAATATGGTGGCCGGATACAGCAACACGTCATTGTGTGACGTTGGTGAGTGGGTTCTAATGTTTTGTTTGGTAATCCCCGCCCACCGAAACCCTGGCCCGCTTCAAGGGCCCTTGTCATGGAAAGAAACGAACGAGTCTCGGCCCAAAATCAGATTGTTTTTTTTGCGTGAGAAATTAGATGTGTGGCGTGTGTGCGTGAGAAAACAGGCAATTGCGTGTGTCTCACGCGCACGCAGTAGCTGCTACTGTTGCTAAGGAGGGACATATCACCGTTTGTCGGTAATAGGAATTGAATGGAAATCGTGTACGAAGAAGATGTTTACAGAGCTAAACCTACCAATTCTCTTTGAAAATAATGTCCCTGGGGCCAAATTCACTGGCAAAGATGTGGAAGAACATAAAAATGTTCAGTTAAAGAGATGGGTTGAGTGTCGAAGGCTGAAAAAGACGATTAAAAAAACGAGCCGACCTAAACATAGCCTTAGCATTTTTATCGACGCAACTGACAATGACATTCTCCTGTTTCAACAAGCTATCCTTTACCATCAGCCCTGTCTTTCTTATGTATTATATCCTCTGGTTGTCTGACTGTTCTTGGGGGTAATTTAGTTAGTTTTGTGTAACGATCGCAAATGATACTCAGTGACAGCCAACGAACACTTTTAATTTTTTCATTGATAACAAATCCTAATTCTATAATTTATTTACACTTCCCCCTTACTAAAGTTTTTTATTTTTTTACAACAGAAAAGGTAACTGGCAGTCAAAATTCATTGTCAGACAGAAGCAGCACGCCACAACGTCACGCTAAAAAATAAGGTAAAAAATATCAAAATGGCTTACCTCTTTGTCCTCTGAAGGAGCATGCCAACCCTACAAAATGTTTACTGCATATGAAATGTGAATGGCTTCACCCTGGCTTCACCTAGCTGGCATTAAAACGTCCGCGCAAGTTGATTCATTCGTTGCACCTGTAATAATGTAACGATTGGGGTTCTAATGTGGCGGATGTGTTTTGTGTGGTGTACCTGAACGCACCGCGTGGCTGACTTGACGGTGAGATGGGGGGGAGGACTTTTTCACTTTAACTTTGTTCAGCTGGGACGGACAATAGAATTAAAAATCTGACGAAGCTGGCGATTTCTTTGGTGAAGTTACCACAATAATAATTGTCATCTTATAAAGACTGGCGAACGGAGGTCAGAGGATGACCGTCGAGATCGTAGACATTCTGCGGCCGTACTGTCGAGCCAGTTCAAGGATGCGCGCACCACGCTCATATTTTTCAATCATTTCCATGTTCATTTCAATGGTAAGCCTCACGTTTTTCCTTTTTCACCACCATTCTTGAAACCCATGTTGATTGTAGGAGTGGGAACCTCAGGGCATCTCACGATACGATACGCGATACAAGGCTCACGATAACAATTACAGTGCCTTGCAAAAGTATTTGGCCCCCTTGAACCTTGCAACCTTTCACCACATTTCAGGCTTCAAACATAAAGATATAAAATTTTAATTTTTTGTCAAGAATCAACAACAAGTGGGACACAATCGTGAAGTGGAACAAAATTT
Source organism: Corythoichthys intestinalis (assembly GCF_030265065.1). Classification (NCBI taxonomy): domain Eukaryota; kingdom Metazoa; phylum Chordata; class Actinopteri; order Syngnathiformes; family Syngnathidae; genus Corythoichthys; species Corythoichthys intestinalis. The sequence continues at coordinate 61,886,589 of NC_080399.1, read as the reverse complement.
ACTGGATAATTTAAACTTTTTTAACAAATAAAAAACTGAAAAGTGGGGCGTGCAATATTATTCGGCCCCCTTGCGTTAATACTTTGTAGCGCCACCTTTTGCTCCAATTACAGCTGCAAGTCGCTTGGGGTATGTTTCTATCAGTTTTGCACATCGAGAGACTGACATTCTTGCCCATTCTTCCTTGCAAAACAGCTCGAGCTCAGTGAGGTTGGATGGAGAGTGTTTGTGAACAGCATTCTTCAGCTCTTTCAACAGATTCTCAATTGGATTCAGGTCTGGACTTTGACTTGGCCATTCTAACACCTGGATACGTTTATTTTTGAACCATTCCATTGTAGATATGGCTTTATGTTTTGGATCATTGTCCTGTTGGAAGATAAATCTCCGTCCCAGTCTCAGGTCTTGTGCGGATACCAACAGGTTTTCTTCCAGAATGTTCCTGTATTTGGCTGCATCCATCTTCCCGTCAATTTTAACCATCTTCGCTGTCCCTGCTGAAGAAAAGCAGGCCCAAACCATGATGCTGCCACCACCATGTTAGACAGTGGGGATGATGTGTTCAGGGTGATGAGCTGTGTTGCTTTTACGCCAAACATATCGTTTTGCATTGTGGCCAAAAAGTTCAATTTTGGTTTCATCTGACCAGAGCACCTTCTTCCACATGTTTGGTGTGTCTCCCAGGTGGCTTGTGGCAAACTTTAAACGAGACTTTTTATGGATATCTTTGAGAAATGGCTTTCTTCTTGCCACTTTTCCATAAAGGCCAGATTTGTGCAGTGTACGACTGATTGTTGTCCTATGGACAGACTCTCCCACCTCAGCTGTAGATCTCTGCAGTTCATCCAGAGTGATCATGGGCCTCTTGGCTGCATCTCTGATCAGTTTTCTCCTTGTTTGAGAAGAAAGTTTGGAAGGACGGCCGGGTCTTGGTAGATTTGCAGTGGTCTGATGCTCCTTCCATTTCAATATGATGGCTTGCACAGTGCTCCTTGAGATGTTTAAAGCTTGGGAAGTCTTTTTGTATCCAAATCCGGCTTTAAACTTCTCCACAACAGTATCTCGGACCTGCCTGGTGTGTTCCTTGGTTTTCATAATGCTCTCTGCACTTTAAACAGAACCCTGAGACTATCACAGAGCAGATGCATTTATACGGAGACTTGATTACACACAGGTGGATTCTATTTATCATCATCGGTCATTTAGGACAACATTGGATCATTCAGAGATCCTCACTGAACTTCTGGAGTGAGTTTGCTGCACTGAAAGTAAAGGGGCCGAATAATATTGCACGCCCCACTTTTCAGTTTTTTATTTGTTAAAAAAGTTTAAATTATCCAATAAATGTTGTTCCACTTCACGATTGTGTCCCACTTGTTGTTGATTCTTGACAAAAAAAATTCAATTTCATATCTTTATGTTTGAAGCCTGAAATGTGGCGAAAAGTTGCAAGATTCAAGGGGGCCGAATACTTTTGCAAGGCACTGTATCTCACGATATCACGATACAGCGATTATCGATGTATTGGTCAGAAATTGGATACATGATATTCTACGATACAACTGTTGAAACGAAATGAAAAAAAAAAAAAAAATTCAAAATAGAAAAAATACTGTTTAAGTCATTTATTAAACAGTGACACCTTTTTCTGTGCAACATTGCTGTAAAATATAAATCTACTGCAAATTGTGCACATGCACATATAGAGGAAACAAACCACAACCACTGATATCTCTTTGAGAGATCATGATGAATGGCACCCTTAATTTCTTTAAAGTTTTAAATCTTTAATTAAAAAAAAAAACAGTGCTGTAGGTGTCAGTCAGTAGTTGAGCTTGGAGTGGGGCAATGAAAATTGGTGGGTCTTTTCTTCGTATATGACCTTTGTTGCCGAAAGCGTTGGTTTGAGGACTTCCACTATCTGCTTCAGCATTTGAGATGTCAGACTTGGTCAGTCACAGTCTTCCTCACCTTGAAAAAAAACAAAATAAAACAAAAAATATTAGCTACTTCATAGCTTTTGAGTTGAAATCCTGATTTTTTTTTTTTGTGTTAGAAGTATTGACTTAAAAAACTATGAATTGAATGTATAGAAATTAAAAATGCAATAATTACCTATTTTTAATATGTAGGCTACATAAATAATCATGCACATCACTTTACATATCTTGGAACCTATTCAAACCATTTTTATAGCTTATTGTTTCAAAATGGCACTAATAACAGTTTGTGTAGTAAACTAGATGGAAAGTGGCTCTCAAATATTATCAAATAAATCGGTAAATTCATGTGGGCTTGTTCGATACTCATTTTCATCCAGTTTAGGGTCCTGGTTTATTTTATATCATTCAACACCAAATGTCATCAAAATAATACATGTAAATTAAAAATCAATTACATTGCAAAACTTTCTTACCTCAAGTGATGAAAGCAAAGCAAGTGAAGAAATCCGGTGTGCACTTCGTCACCAGCTCCCAGTGAAACTTATTTTTGTTAGACAATTCTTGCATACAGCAAAGTCCTTGTTCACCTTACTTCCTTTCTTGTTAGTGTAAAATCTAAAGTGTCTTCATGTGTGATTTGTAGCAATATTGTTCTCATTTTTTCCTCCACCGTTCTCACGAAGCTTTTTTATTTTTTCAACCAACTTGGCGCTTCCTCTCTTCTTCTCTAGACGACTTGTGCGCACTGTACCTTCACCGCCACTCCCGAGCGCCCCTAGTGGACCGCCAAGGAATTGCTCAACAAACATTGAGCAGTTTACAGCATCCATACTCCATTGTATGGCCAATATGTTAAATAAAAGTATCGATACTTGGCGGGAGCATATCGATAACCGATCGGGTTGCAAAATATCATGATATATCGCTGTATCGAGATAGTGTCACACTCTTAGTTGATTGCTCTCACACGAAAATCCGCCGTGCAGCCGTCTTGCGGCAAAACAAACTGCGGCGCTGTCATAATCAATCGCATTTCGAGCATGTCATCGGATGTAGAAACGAATGGCGATTCAAATTTTACGTTGGATGTCAAATAGATCGTGTGTCGAAGCGATCGTATGTCGCGGTACCACTGTATACCATTAAAAAAAAAATTACACACTGGTGTGAAAAGTGGAAATCTTTTCAGCCCAAAATACATTTCCTCTTTGACATTTTAGACAATTTTTCCATTAAAAAGGCTGCTGTATGTGTTTTCCTCCAATGTGTAGTCTGCCCAAGCTCTAAGTATTATCTAAAGCCTCTTTTTTTGACTTATATCTTGCTGAATTCCCGTGTAAGATGACAAAGGACTGACCCGTGTCATGGCTTTCAGACATGGGGAGATGTACCAGGAATTACCTAGGTTGGACACTTTCAAACTTGTCCCGTTTTGGCGGCTCGGCACTCTCTGTGGGTGGGTGGCGGGATTTTATCATCCGGACATTACCTCATTAAGATAAACCATACATTTCCTGTCTCTTTCTCGGCTCTAAGATCCAGTAGCAATTTAATTTACTTTTGTTTCCAGTTTAATTTTTCTATATTTCCAGTTTGCCATGCTAATCGCAATGTTTGTTTAACGCTTTTTGTCTTACTGTGAAGAAAGAGGAAATGACGATCGGCCCTCTGTGATATTTACGTCTAAGTCATCAGCCTTTGCACTGTGACCCGGGAATTAAACAGCTGCTTTCTTACACGTCGCGTCCTGGGTAAATACTGAACATTATAGTAGGACGCGACACTTTTTCCCTGATCTAATCAGGACTTTGTATTGGCAGATTCTTAAAATCAGGTGACTTGGACTCAGGTGCAAAACTCATTAGGGCTGCAGCTATCGAATATTTTAGTAATCAAGTAATCGACTGAAAATTCTATCGATTAATCGAGTAATCGGATAAAACATTTTTTTAGGTAAAGAGCAATTATAAATATACATGAGAAAAAAAGACATTTAATCCAATATTGAACCATTTTCAGTCAATCAATGTCTTTATTTTCGATATACATTGTTGAAAACAGCCAACAATTGCATCTAAGATATGACTAGAAAAAAAATATTCACTGCTTTCACTCAAAAAACTTCTAGATCTTATTAAAAAAAAAAAATTCTTACCTAAAAATGTAATTACGCTTGATAACACACATCACTTGAAATTCCAATTTGTGTCAAGCTATTTTTAAGTTTAAGTTTTAAGTTAGTCTAAACTGTAAGTACTGATAGGATTTTGAGTTTTTCCAGTGTTCAAAATAAATGTATGATACCGGCTGTATTGGAGCACATTTATTCAGTAATGACTACTGAGCTAAAACTGACAGTTAGCTTTATTATGTTTTAATTTTACACCCACATCGCTCTACAGCGCTGTGTTTTTACAGATTAAATAAAGCCTGTATGTAAGACACGTTAGCCACGCATCGACAGTGGTCATAATCAATAGAAACCTAGCCATCTGAAGAGCTAACGTTACTTGAGCGAGACAGTAACGTTATATTTATTTGTGATGAGAAGTCAACTGCTTAAAGATGGCGGCTGTTTACTAACGCTGCCCAGACGCGGCCGAGACTGTCATTTCGCATCTAGTCTTAAATGCATGCGATATCTATGAGACGCATCGGACACTACCTGCTACCAAACTAGCATCATGCGGGCGTAGTTTTTAGCAACGTCGGAGTAGTTTGTAGCGGCTGTCGGCTGCAGTAAGTTTTTTTTTTTTTTTTTTTAATTGCTTCTTCCTCTACGCACGTGACGTCAGCGCGTTGTCCCGCATTAAAAGTAGTCCGGGCAAAACGTGATGCTTAGAGCTGGCAAAATTAAATGATTCCTCGAGGTGAATAAAATTAATCGGATCAGTTTTTAAACTCGAGTTACTCGAGTTGCTCGAGTATTCGTTTCAGCTCTAAAACTCATCATGTCGTTTTATTAGATGGTAGGTTACAGTTGTCATTTTTGTGGCGCTGTAAATCCACAAATCTGCATTTCCAAGGCCAAGACTGGTGAATCTTTGGCTACGTCTACACTAGGATGGATAATGGCCTTAAACGTATAATTAGTTGGATTATACGGCATGTCGGCCACACTAGTATGCCTATTATCCTGATTAGTTGTTGGACGGATAACGTAGGCGGGACATGCCGTATAATCCTGATTAGTTGTTGGACGGATAACGTCGGCGGGTAATGTTACCCGCCGTCTAATATGGACTGCTGTCTCCGTACAACATTCGGATATTCAGGAAGGGACGTCATGTCGTCGTTGTTTTTAGTACGGCATGACAGCATGTAAACAATCATGATGTGGCATGCCTGCTCTTTTCTTTTCCACACAATTTTCTTGAACCTTCAAACTACGTCTCAATAGTATGCTTCAATTCAGTCCCCATTTGGGGTCCTCCCATCGGGGATGAGGTGGAGATGAGCGTTTTTTACAGAGCTCGTTTCTCGAGTTGTCTCACATCAGCCAGCTGCGGGGCTGGCCCCTCCCAACTCATTGCCGACCGAACATAATTACTGTATATAAAAATGCATAGAGGAAAATTAAACCCCAAAAAGTGACCTGCGTGGTACCCCCAGTTTGTTTCCAAGACATTTCTGCGTGTCAAAACTGTTGCCACATCCAGGATCGCCACTTTTATGCGCAAGCAGCCTTGTAGCGGCTCCTAGGAAATATACCCAGCGCCACAACATATGCTTCTATTTGTTATTTTCCAAGTGGTGAGAGCGCCACTGAGCATCGATTGTGACATCCCAAGTAATGATTTCAGGCTTTCGTTGTTTTATAAAGATTTATTTCAATCACAACTCAGCTCCTGCTCGTAAGCGCCGAGCGTGCTCTCCCTTCCACACTCGCTCCTGCATAATGCGTTCGATTGCGATCACGGAAAAAACTGATCATAAAATAATGACAGTCTAGTAGGTGTAGTAATTTTGAAATTTGCCGCGGGCAAGGAATACGTTTCCAGTTCAGAGGTAAACCGCGCTGGCAATGACGTAGCACATGAGGCTTCTCCTTTTTACGCATGCGTAATTTGCGCAAATGCAGGCGTACCTTACAGAAGCAGGGGGGGCCTTAAACGAAGTGTGGAGAGGTATAAAAATAGTCGGCAAAATACCCTGGAGAAAATTATCTGTCCGATTGTAGCTGTAGCCTTAGAGCGCTTTCACACTAGCACTGTTAAGACCATTTTAAACCGACCAGAGTTCTTTTACTCATATAGTCCGCTTTGTTTGTAAATGTGAACGCGCCAAACAAACAAACAAATAAACTCCGCTCAAAAATCATGGGCCTCGGTCTGCTTCGCTTGTGAATGCAACTGGAGCAAGGTGCGCTTTTGCTACTTTATGTGAAAGGTTACAGCGTGGAGCTGTGATGCTCTAGTATCTCATCGTCTTCGAACCCCCGACTTTCGTTCTTGATGAATGAAAACATTGTTGTCAAATGGTTTCGCTCTCGCCCGACTTGCGCCAGTCCAAGAATTTCACCTCTAGCGGCACAATACAAACGCCCCCGGCAGAATCGCTGCCGAGAACCCGCGGGGCCCTAACACCCTCCTTAACTGGCCCACCTTCTCGCACTGGTGGCCGACGGGGAGGGGTAGGCGCCTGCTGGTCTGTTCAGTGTAACGTGCGTGCCACCCTGGACATTTAAGGGAATCACAGACCTCTCATTGCTGCCCGAAACCAAACCGAGGATAGCGCTCCGTAGGCGGGCACGCGAGCTGGCCCGTGGGGGGCACAATTAAGAACCGGAGACGAGTGCGGGCGTGGGAAGCCCCCCGTCCTTGCCGTGGCACTGCCGGTGAAATACTGCTACTCTAATCGTTTCTCCACTTACCGGTTAGGCAGGAGGGCGTGCCCCGAGCGGGCTCTCACTTCTGGCGTTAAGCAAGCTCTGACAATACACGCAGGGCATCCTTGGAAACAGAAGTACAGCGCAGACGCTATTCAAAATTACCAATGACAAGATGACAGACGATTAGCCATGGCCAAATGTTGTTGTGCTGTGTCCAATCGATGAGTGCGCCTTTCGTCCACATGATGCTACTCGTAAATTTCGGTTGACACAGTGTGAATGCTAAACTTTTTCAACAGCTCCTGCAAGTGTTGCTACGAGGTAGCAGTCCAACCGGACCCTTGGCCCTCTTGGTCTAGTGTGAAAGGCCCTTAGTAGTGGACCTCTCTGACTACTGCCATAATGTGCTCATGTAATGGGTTATTGTACAGTATCATTATAACAACAGTCCATATAGATAACTTTGTGCTCAGAAAAAAATACCATTCTTTAAAAAAAAAAAAATCCAACAAAAATATAAGCAGTTACTTAAAATGTTACTCATTACTTGAGTATTCTTTTCAACAAATACAATTTTACTTGAGTACATTTTTTGGACGACTCCTTTTGCTAGAGTAATATTATTTTGAAATAACGCAACTCTTACATAAGTAAAATTTTTGGCTTCTCTACCTAACTCTGTGCATTACCATGCGCTTCCCACTACCACACCCACTCCACCGACGGCTAAGCACAGCAAAATGAATACTGAATTGGGAATCCATCCAAAGAATGTCTAAAATTTTGTGCCATTCCCATATCCCAAAACTTTGGAGGGCAGTAACTCCAAAAAACTCGAACTGTCATTCATCAAATTGGAGAGGTGTCAATTGGGAGTATCGGAGGATTTGTGTGAATTAAACAAGCTGCTTCCTTATTAAGTCCGCGGGGTTCTAAAGGAGAGGGGAAAAAATGACAGTACAACAAAATGATATGTCAAACAAGCAGATTTTCAACTGTAAACAGGTAAGTCTTGACTTTGCAGTTTGTGGAATGCAAGTTCAATCAAATTAAGTCTCTTGTAAACATCAGCCAAGTCCAAAGTTCTAAAATGCGCTACTTGAGTTAAGTTCTGATTCCAGTCCTGCAACTCTGCTGTTAAGTTTGTCTTAATCTTTTTTTTCCCCCCTACCCCAGGTCAAGCTATGCTGATATGCTCTATGATCAAGACAGGGTGAGTGAACTCCGGGTAACGTACGAAATCGATTTCCGTTTTGGTGAAGTAATAAGCTGCTTAAAGAGTTAAGAGATTTAGTGCTGCAACGAACAATCGATTAACTCGAGAACTTCGTTTAGAAAAAAGCTTCGGATCAAATTTTGCTGCTTCGAGGATTCGTACAATTAAAGTGGCGTAATGGTTTGTTTCGAAAGTCTTTGCATTTAGTCTAGTGGCAACCGTGAATATGACACAACTCGTCTAATGGCTGAATCATTCAGTCATCTGAACCCTGTTAAGGCCAATAAAAAGTTGTTTTTGTTTGAGCTAACGGTGTATGTTTTTATGCATTCGTAATTTAGTTTAGAAGTATATTTAGATTTTTTTCTGTTGGAATATGTGTTTGGACGATTTGATAAGAGCATTTTAAAAAATACAATATACTTCACTATCATTTGATGGGACACGGGGCGCGGGGCCGATCCATAAGGTGCCTGTATTAAAAAACTTAAAATTCAATTATTTTCAAAACCAAAGCCGCGAGCAACATAAAACCAAAAGTCTCCATGGGCAGCGGTATAAAAAAAAATTCAAAGTCTTGCCCTAATACAAGAAAACTTCAAATTGTTATAAAATTCTCAGATTTTACGCCAGATGCACAAAAATTACCAAATGCAGAGATAATCACCCATATTTAAGGATCAATAGCAATATTTAACATATATCACTTTTTGCCCAAAATTGCAACTTAATTTTTTTATTTAGTGCGATTTTGACTTGTTTTCAACAGCTAAAAATCAATCAATTTTCATATCAGAAACTTAATACTTGAGGAAAGCCTGCAGAATCATCTTAATTTTATTCAACATAAGCAAAATTTGCATTTTTCAATATACAATTGTAGTAACTACAAAAATATGTAATCATATTAATATAAATTGTGGTTTCACAATCAACAAAATTCACCCTTAGGTTGATTTTGTTATTAATTGTATAATTAAAAGGGAAAAGTAAGTGGAACTTTTGACACCGGAAATGCTGCCGTCTGGCCTCGTCTTAGATGTGGACTTCCGCCCATATTTCAGACTGAATTTGGACAGTACGTGAGCAACATCGTGTCCTCGTTCCTCATGCACTTTTGTCTGTTCCACAGGTCAGTATTCACCAATGTTGACTAATTTTGAGTCAAATGTAATTTTATTGTGTTGATTGTATGTTAAGAGCAAGTATGATGGTCATTTAAGAAGTTTAATTGACAAAAGAAAGTGGAAAGAAACTGCGTTCTCATGGCGAAGTGATAGCAACGGCTATTTTGCCCTCTGCTGTAGAATTGTAGATTGCGATGTAGATTGCGTCATACAAAACTTGTAGTCACTACTCTCCCACCTTTGTTTAATAAATGTATATAGCGGACATGTTGTTTAGTAAAGGTATTTAGCGAACTTTCTGTACATTATCTGTGTTGTTCAAGAACGTGTAAAATGATTATTTGTTGATGTGAAAAGAAAAGACTGACAATGAAACCGTTATATTCGTCCGCGCGCGTCCCCTTGTGGCGAAAGTATGTCGTACAGCTGAAAAGAACAACAGATGTCAGTTGTATTCATCACAGTAAAGCAAGACTGTTATTGATTGGAAGAATATGTATTCTTGTAACTGCAAATATTATTTTGAATAGATTTTCGTTTTATTGAGCATGAAGACATTTAATTTAAGCGGATGTGAATGTGATGTTTGAGTCATTATGTTGAAATTAAAAAGACTGAATTTGGACAGTACGTGAGCAACATCGTGTCCTCGTTCCTCATGCACTTTTGTCTGTTCCACAGACTATTGTATTTGTTGTCTGGTACCATTTTTGGGACCCGTAACACAATGACAACTTAATGAGCTTACTGAATTCCAATGTACCAATTGTTGCAACATGTTTTGTCAGCTATCTGGCCCTCCTCTTTCTACAAACAGATAGCCTGTTGGCCAGAATGGGCCCGGTCAGCTTCCTGGACTTGTACAAGTACCTGCCGGTCGGCCACTCCAGGCCTTTTTCTTCCTTGCTTCTGAAGTCACATCCTTGTAGAACTTTGCACCAAAACAGTTGAAGTGGGACCTGCTGATATGCGGCAAAATGGTGTTGTCCAGCCTGTGCCTCTCCTACCACCTGTAGCCCCACAAGGTCGGGTCTGTGGCCGCTAGGAACTTTGGCGGGTGCCTGAAGCCGTACCTGTGGCGCATGGCAAGGGAGAGGGACCTAACCCTGCGGTCCTTTCTTGTCCTCCCTGCACATCAGGGAGTCCCACAGTGACATTCCGAAGGACGCAGTGTGGGCCATGGGGAGAGATGGCCGCTTGAGGACCGCCCGGCTAGTCTCTAGCTCTCCGCTGTCGGCCAGCTCGACCAGGGCGTTGAACATCACAGAGTCACCACTCTCGAGCTCCACAGTGATCTCCATGTTCTCCTGCTGGGCAAGCTCCAGCTTGCAGTACTCAGGCACAGAGGAGTTGGCCTGGACCTTCCTAGCCAGGTAGCCGGCGTAGTTGCCGACTGCGGCACGGAGCAACTCGTCCGTCGGCGGGTCCGACAGATCGTTCGCCAGCTCCCTGGCAAGCTCGGCCAAGATTTCCTCGTCATCCTCTTTCTCCTCGGCGCGGCGCAGGTCGGCTTGTTTGTCCATGGGGAAGAACCCGGCGAGTCTTAGTAAGTGCAGGCTACCCTAACCCTGTTGCTGGTCCAGTAATTGGTGCCGCACATGTGGCGGTGCTTGCCAAAGGAATGCGCTGTCGGGTCGGAGTTGGCCTTTCCCATGCACACATACTTAACCCTGGGAATATTGCGGAGGATGAGGTCCTTGCAGGAGGTGGGCAGGGCATTGCACGTGATGCGCAGAGCCTAGGCGGTGGGCGGCAGCGCCTTCAGGGTCAACTTGTAAACGGGCTTGAAAGACTTGTAGGTCTCCCAACCCAAAAACGTGCATTGGCCCACTCGTTACGCTATTTTGTGGAGTTACAAAATCCAACATGGTAGCTGTTACAAAACAAAGAGCTTTTATAAGTTGAACATTTTTGTAAATAAATGTGTAAATTCCATAATTTCTATGGATGTTAAGGTAAAGCTGTTTATATTATTGGTTGAAAGCAAAAAAAAAAACGAGCAGGTATTAGTGTTTCCCTGAGGATTTTTTGAAGCTGTGGTAGTGGTGGGCTACATAGTAGTCGGACAGTCCCAACTTGTTGTGCGGCGGCGAGATTGCTTCATATCATGACAAATGAGAATTTTTTTTTTTTTTTCCACATTAACTTTTTTCCAAGAAGAACCTTAACGAATATCTATTTCAGATATTTCGTTTGCCAGGCTAATGTCATAGCTCGCAGTTATGGTATATGTACGTAAAATGTGTCAATGATTGCTTTTTTTTTTTTTTTTTTTAATTACCTAATTTCTAACAGTACTTTAGTTTGGTTTCATTTGGTTTCCTGGTCACTTTTTTAACTTTGGCAACTTAGCATTGAACACATTGCATATCTTTACCAAAAAGCCACTATATATTTTTTTTTCTTTCTGTAGAATAAAAAGTACTACGAGGGCATCCGGGCAGCTGTGGCCCATGTCAAGGCCCGGGGTGAGAGAGTCACTGTCCTGGACATTGGAACAGGAACGGGCTTATTGTCCATGATGGCTGTGACTGCTGGAGCTGACTTCTGCTATGCAGTAGAGGTAATTTTTTTTTTCAAATTTACCATACCATTTGTGGCAACACAAGGGGGGTTTTGAACTCAATTTATTTTGCACATGCTGGGGATGTTGGAGTCTTGCGATGTGCAGTGCCGGTTGGGGGGCAGTGGCTGTGACTCGTAGGCCGGGTGGGCGGACCGGGGTGGGGGCAGGTGTAGGGGTTGGTGGTGTGTCCCCTCTTAATATCTCTGAAGGCCGGTTGATGGGTGCATGGGTGGCCCGGGGGACCACCCTGGATCCTTGAGGGGTAACAATGGCTCCTTTGCGGTCCTTTTCGTCACTCAGCAGACCGGCTTTTTGAAAGCCGTTGGTGATGGTGGATTTTTTCACACTGCTCCAGGATCCACTAGCAGACATGTGCAAAAGTTGCTCTTCACATGTGGCCAGTTTTGGTAAACGATTTCTCGCCGCTGGTCATCCAAGCCTCCCGTTCAACTCGGAGTGCCAGTTTGAATGCACGATTCACACTAATGTCAACGGGCTGCAGACACTTTGTTGTGCCCCCAGGAATCACAGCTGGAATGGAGTTTGCCATCTTGATGGCTGCTTACGTGCAACAGCTGTTTCCTCCTTGATCAGCCAGCTCAGTTGCTTTTAGTTTAAAAGCTGCGTCATATGCATTTCTTAGAGCATTTTCCATGATGCAGGTATGCTAATTTTACTCATGCACAAAGATTAGGGTTTGCTACTTTTATTCATGCACAAAGGTAAATTACCAGCAATAGTCTAAACTAGCGTATTTCTTGACACATATATTCCACACTCTTACCTTTTATGCTCGAGCGCCCCCCTGGTGGCCGTTAGAAAAATTAATAAGTTGGCCGCATCATTACACACCCCACAGGATTCAAAATGAGGGGGGAAAAAGTAGCGGTTTGTAGACCGGAAATTGACCTGCATTGATTAGAACTTTAGCAAAAATACAATTTCCCTTCAGTTCCAACTTTTAAAATGTGAAAATCTCAGTTAAACCATTGAGAACCTTGTTTGAAGTATTTCCAAGAAATATTTTAATGTCTATTGAAATATTAGGGCCATTTAATGAATAATTGAAGTGCAATTCTTACACAGATCCTTTTGAATACTTAACACAAGTGTACACATTTTGCAGTAGTGTTGTTGGTTGTGGTAATCTCATTATGCACATTCAACTATTTCATAAAGTATGTCTGTGCGATTTAAGCATTCAACATGAGAGTATTTCTGTTCATATTTATATAAATTTACATTATTTTTTTATTTTGATTTCATTTTTTTTACCTGTTCTATATTCTTTTCTCTAATGATTAATCTGAAAGTAAAATAGTTTTCCTCTTAAATGTAGTTTTGAAACATTCCTTTCGTCCTCTTATTTGATAGACAAACTGTTTTTCATTCATACGTTTTGACCCTTTTTTTTTTTTTAAATTAATGCAACTTTTTCTGCAGGTCTTCAAGCCTATGGCTGACGCCGCCAAGTGCATTGTGGAAAAAAATGGCTTCCAGGACAAAATCAAGATTATCAACAAACATTCCACTGACATTAGTGTTGGACTGGGTCAGGATAACAACTCCAATAGCAATTTTCGATATGTATATATTAGGGCTGTCAAAATTATCGCGTTAACGGGCGTTAATTAATTTTTTAAATTGATCACGTTAAAATATTTGACGCAATTAACGCAGATGCCCTGCTCAGAGAGATTTAAATGGCAGTACACGGTGAAACGCTCACTTGTTGTGTTTTATGGAGTTTTCCGCCCTCTGCTGGCTCTTGGGTGCGACTGATTTTATAGGCTGAGCATGACCCATGAGCATTGTGTAAGTAATTATTGACAGCAACAATGGCGGGCTACTAGTTTATTTTTTGATTGAAAATTTTACAAATTTTATCAAAACGAAAACATTAAGAGGGGTTTTAATATAATATTTCTCTAGCTTGTACTAACATTTTTTTTAAGAATTACAAGTCTTTCTATCCATGGGTCGCTTTAACAGAGTGTTAATAATGTTAATGCCATCTTGTTGATTTATTGTTATAATAAACAAATAGTCCTTATGTACCGTATGTTGAATGTATATATTTCAATTTTCAATTTTTATTTGTATAGCCCTCAGTCACAACAGATGTCTCAAAGGGCTTTACAGAGGCAATATGATACACAATTAGAAATGAAGCAACAAAGATAAATAGATACAGTTCAAGTCCTGGGTATCCCCTATCCTTAAGACCCTCCATGCCGGCAAGGAAAAACTCCAAAAACTCCAGAGTCAATTGGGAGAAAAATGAGAAACCTCGGGGAGTACCACAGTCAGGAGAGATCCACTCCCAGGACGGATAGACAGGAACCCCAGAACTGCTAATGGCAATTAGCAAGCGAAGTTACAGTCCGTAAAAATACAGTGGCGCAAAGGAGCAAGAAGAGGTCCATCTAGCCAGATGAGACGGGGGTAGCAGCGAGGACGTCTCTCCAGCCAGGGGTCCGGACAGTCAGGAGGCTGCAGCTGAAAAATAGCCCCTCCCCAGAGGGGAGGGGGGAAAGGGGACACCGGGTGACTAGTGATGAAGAGACTGGACAACTAGATATTAACATTGGAAAATAGAAATAAAGTAAGACAAGGAGATAGAACTCAGCGGCTGTACTTCCCCCAGCATTATAGCTTCTAGTGCAGCTTAGACTAAACTGTGAGTCTACTCCGACTTCAACTAGCCTAACCATAAGCTTTGTCGAATAGGAACGTTTTTAATCTAATCTTAAATCTCAGCTTCTTTAATACTAGCTGGAAGCTGATTCCATAAAACGGGCTTGGTGGCTAAAGGCTCTAGCTCCGACAGTACTTTTATAAACCCTGGGAACTACCAGTAGACCTGCATTCTGAGATCGGAGTGTTCTGTTGGGGCGGTATGGAACCAGAACATCGGTGAGATAAGATGGCCCCAACCCATTAATGGTCTTAAATGTAAGAAGGAGCATTTTAAATTTAATTCTAAACTCGACTGGAAGCCAGTGAAGTGCCTGGAGCACAGGGGTGATGTGCTCTCTTCTATTGGTTCCTGTTAAAAGTCTTGCTGCTGCGTTTTGGACTAGCTGAAGACCTTTTAGAGAACTTTTAGGACAAGCTGCAAGTAGGGAGTTACAGTAATCCAATCTCGATGTAACGAACGCGTGAATTAATTTTTCTGCATCGCTTTTAGATAAAATATTTCTAATTTTGGCGATGTTGCGCAGGTGAAAGAAAGCCGTTCTACAGGTTTGTTTAATGTGTGCTTTAAACGATAAGTCAGGGTCAAATAAAACTCCTAGGTTTTTTACTGTGGTGCTGGAGGCTACACTTACATTGTCCGGCGTGACTATCTGGGCAGCTAAAGGGTCTCTCACACTTTTCGGGCCTATTATAAGGACTTCTGTCTTTTCAGGGTTAAGTAGAAGATAGTTAGTGCTCATCCAGGTATTTATATCTCGGACGCAGGCGCTTAGTTTTTCCACTTGCCGGACCTGCTCAGGTTTAATTGATGAATACAGTTGTGTGTCGTCAGCGTAACAATTAAGGTTAATGCTATGTTTTCTGATGATATTACAGTGTTTCCCCTTGAATTTTTTGAAGCTGTGGTGGTGGGCTGCTTCGGAGTCGGACAGCCTCACCATGTCATGCCACGGCGAATTTTTTTTTCATTATTTTTTCCCCCTAATAAGAACCATAGCAAAGATATATTTGAAATATTTCATTATCTAGGCTAATGTCGTAGCTCTCAGCTACGGTACATGTACGTAAAATTTGTAGCTGATTACAGCTACGTTACCCTACGTAATAATACGACTTTTTTTCTCGTAGCAATAGTATGACTTACATCTCGTAGTGACTCAAGGGTCGGCGACCCAAAAATGTTGAAAGAGCCATATTTGACCAAAAAATAAAAAATGGAAAACTGATACAGTATGTATGGAGCTGCAAAAAATTAAAAGCCTTGTATAAGCCTTATAATGATAGCAACACTAGCTGTATTTATCGAATCTAGCTATATTAGCCTGCTACCGAAATGACTAAGTTGGCTAGAAATACATAATTAGCCTTCATGATTAAATGTTTATTTTCCCTGCAATTGATCCTATAGAGAATGACGCACCATGTGACTACTCTGTTGTACGATGCCACCTCAAGTTTAACTTCATTAGAATTTTAATGAATTGAAATAATGTTTGTGTCATGTTTGTAGTCCTAGAAATCCTATTAAAACAAAAAGTATGTTTCCCTCTCCCATCTTTCCGTCCCCCCCCCCCCCAAAAAAAATAAATAAATAAAAATAAAGCTCCAGAGCAGCGCTAAAGAGCCGCACGCGGCCCTAGAGCCACAGGTTGCAGACCACCGTCGTAGTCCTTCTTTTTCCTTTTATTTGGCCCTTATAAGTACTACATTACCACTACAATAACAGTCCTTCTGTCAACGGACCCATTTCAAGGGGTGGGGGCGATTCTAATTGCCGTGTAAAGAGTTTTACTAGATTCGGTGAGTAGTTTTTTTTTCGTTGTTTGTGAACTAAATTTCCACGCAAACGCACATCGAGGTACCATTAACATAGCAAGGAGCGGTATGAGAGTCATTTTTCGAGTGTCCCAGAGCTCGCGAAACTTGGGGGGGGGGAGCACATTTATCAAAGTTTTATCAACTGTAATTGCGTATATCCGTCAGCCGAAACAGCACAGATAAAGTACACCTGCCCCTCGTTGTCGAAGTTGGCGCGCCGATGTTGTGCCGAAAAATAGCCACTCCGCGTGAAATGTCCCCCCCTAACGGGAGTGCCCACACGTCATTCATACAAACAGCTTTTTCTTACCAATCGATGGACATGGAAACGACTTTCTTGTACCGTGAATATGTATCAATTTACTCTGCTTGAACTTATAAATCTTTTACTGTGACCGGCGCTCTGAAAATAGAGCAAGGCTTTATTTTGGGCCCCGCCTCTGAGCGCAAATTCAGTCAAACTTTGCTTTCCGTCCAAGACGGCCGTCCACTGCTCACTTTCGCCGAAAAGTCCGATCCAAACTATTGTAATGCCCCGGATATGGGGAAGAAGGAGAGAAGTCTGTATTGGCTTACCCACTTTATTGTAGTAACAATAATAAAGAAAAACAATTACAAAATAACAGCGGGCTGCCACGACATGCGACCGCTATCTCGCTCGTTCTCCCATTCTTCCTACTCATTCCCTTTGCGTCACAGCTCCCCAGTCCGATTGTCTCTTAAGGTGGCCCCGCATAGTTACGAACATTACAATACACAATGAATAGGTTTCCGCTGAACTCTTCACACTCGGCTGCTGCTAGTTTGAAACGGCCTTAAAAAATTAAATAAATAAAATGCATCTCATTTGCAAGGCGTGGCGGCTTTTATTTTGGTGTGGCGGTGCGCCACAATCTGTTGTATGTACGGGAATCCCTGTATTAGCTAGAGGAAGCATATACAGCGTAAACAAGATGGGCCCGATGACCGATCCTTGCGGCACACCATAACTAACTCTAGAGTACGATGATGATTGCTGGTTTACATTGACAAACTGGTACCTATTAGATAAATATGATTTAAACCAGCAGAGGGCTGCTCCTCTAATGCCTATGTCACATTCTAATCTCTGCAATAAGATATAATGGTTGATTGTGTCAAAGGCTGCACTCAGGTCCAACAGAACCAGGATCGAG
This sequence comes from Corythoichthys intestinalis, assembly GCF_030265065.1. Lineage (NCBI taxonomy): Eukaryota > Metazoa > Chordata > Actinopteri > Syngnathiformes > Syngnathidae > Corythoichthys > Corythoichthys intestinalis. Next base: position 61,869,213 of record NC_080399.1, on the reverse strand, counting down.
ACTAATCCAACGTCAGCGGCAAGTAACAAGTCATTAGTTACTTGAACTAATGCAGTTTCAGTGCTATGATGAGCTCGAAAGCTAGACTGGAAATGTTCAAATAAACTATTGTCCTGTAGGTGCTGACAGAGCTGTTTAATTACCACTCTTTCAAGGACTTTGGAGAAAAATGGTAAGTTAGAAATAGGTCTATAATTGGCCAAAATATCAGGATCAAAAGTAGGTTTTTTCAAGAGCGGTTTAATAACTGCATATTTAAAGGACTGCGGCACGTAGCCAGTAACTAATGAGGTATTTATTATATTTAAGATAATGTCAATAGTTAGAGGCAGGGTCTCTTTAAAAAGTTTGGTTGGGATTGGGTCTAGGAGGCACGTTGATGGTTTGGAGGGTATTATAATTGACATTACATCGATTTGGTCTACAGTGGTAAAGTTATTTAATATTTTAGAGGGGTTTATAGGAGATTCTGAATTCTTTGTCTGCACTTTATCAGACCTAATAACGAAGTGATTCATTTATTATATTTCTAATAGTTGCGATTTTTATTGTTAATAAATTTTAGGAAGTCATCACAGCTCAGGGTGGTTGGAATATAAGGTTCTATTGAGCTGTGACTGTTTGCCAGCCTTGTTACAGTGCTGAACAGAAACCTAGGATTATTTTTGTTTTCATCTATTAAGGATGAGTAATATCTGGTTTTAGCCGTACGCAAGTCCTGCTTATATGTCACTAAGCTGTGTTTCCAGGCAGAGAGGGTGTGCCCTGTGTTGGAACGGCGCCAAAGTCTAATTTACGCGTCGATTGTTTGAGAACTTGTTTCAGCATTATACCAGGGAGAGGCTCGTCTTGGCTTGACAAACTTTAATTTGGGGGGAGCGACGACATCGAGGGTAGTACGAAGCGTAAACATAACACGATCAACAAACTCGTCATTAACAGCAAGGCCGGACATTATTCCTTCATAATTAGATGACATGGACGCAAATATAGGCTGACTTATCTGTTTATACTCTGAAACAGAGCGATCACCTAATGTCCTTTTCATCTGAGTTCTAGTCACGGATTATCTTGAAGCACAAACTGAAAGGTAATTCGAAAATGATCAGACAGTACGGGGTTGTGGGGATGGACACTAAGATCACTAATCTCCATACCGTAGGTTAAAATCAAGTCCAGGGTGTGCTTGTGACTATGAGTTGGTTTATTTACATTTTGAATGAAGCCAGTCCCATCCAGTAGGTCACCAAAGGCCCCACCAAGGGAGTCACCCTCATCATCAACATGTATATTAAAATCCTCTACAATTATAATTCTATCCCGGCTTAGCAAAATACTAGATAAAAAGTCAGAAAAATCTAACAAAAATTGTGAGTAGGGACCAGGGGGACGGTAAACCACTATGAAAAGAACTGGTTTTTGGTTCTTCCAGTTAGCATCTACAATTGATAGATTATATATCCATCTTGTGTCTTATCTTTAGATTCCAACAATAATTTACAGAAAAATATGGCATATTTTATAGATGGTTTGAATTGCGATTAATTACGATTAATTAATTTTTAACCTGTAATTAACTCGATCAAAGATTTTAATCGTTTGACTGCCCTAATATATATATATATATATATATACACACACACACACACACACACACACACACACACACGGGCAAATAAGTATTTAGTCAACCACTAATCGTGCAAGTTCTCCCTCTTGAAAATATTAGAGAGGCCTGTAATTGTCAACATAAACTTCAACCATGAGAGACAGGATGTGGGGGGGGGGGAATCACATTGTTTCAAATCATGGTGGAAAATAAGTATTTGGTCAACAACAAAAGTTCATCCCAAAACTTTGTTATGCACCCTTTGTTGGCAATAATGGAGGCCAAACGTTTTCTGTAACTCTTCACAAGCTTTTCACACACTGTTGCTGGTATTTTCGCCCATTCCTCCATGTAGCTCTTCTCTAGAGCAGTGATGTTTTGGGGCTGTCGTTGGGCAACACGGACTTTCAACTCCCTCCACAGATTTTCTATGGGGTTGACATCTGGAGACTGGCTAGGCCACTCCAGGACCTTGAAATGCTTCTTACGAAGCCACACAAAAACAGCCCCAAAGCATGAGGTTTCCACCCCCATGATTCACAGTGGGTATGGTGTTCTTCGGATGCAATTCAGTATTCTTTCTCCTCCAAACACAAGAACCTGTGTTTCTACCAAAAAGTTGTATTTTGGTTTCATCTGACCATAACACATTCTCCCAGTCCTCTTCTGGATCATCCAAATCCTCTCTAGCGAACCGCAGACGAGCCTGGACGTGTACTTTCTTCAGCATGGGGACACGTCTGGCAGTGCAGGGTTTGAGTCCCTGGCGGCGCATTGTGTTACTGGCTGTGTGCTTTGGGTTGTTGTCATGCTGGAAGACCCAGCCACGACCCATCTTCAGGGCTCTCACCGAAGGAAGGAGGTTGTCTCAGCCGAGATCTGGCGATACATAGCCCCATCCATCCTCCCCTCAATAAGGTGCAGTCGTCCTGTACCCTTGGCAGAGAAGCAGCCCCAAAAAATGATGTTTCCTCCTCCATGTTTCACGGTTGGGATGGTGTTCTTGGGGTTGTACTCATCCTTCTTTTTCCTCCAAACACGACGAGCCGAGTTACTGGGGTCCCAGCTCTCTGTAGGTCATTCACTAGGTCCCCCCGTTCTGGGATTTTTGCTCACCGTTCTTGTTATCATTTTGACGCCACGGGGTGAGATCTTGCATGGAGCCCCAGATCGAGGGAGATTATCAGTGGTCTTGTACAGTGGGGAGAACAAGTATTTGATACACTGCCGATTTTGCTGGTTTTCCCACTTGCAAGCCATGTAGAGGTCTGTAATTTATATCATAAGTTCTCTTCGACTGTGAGGGCCGGAATCTAATACAAAAATCCAGGAAAATCACATTGTAGAATTTTTAGATAATACATTTGTATTTTACTGCATGAAATAAGTATTTGATACATTACCAACTAGTAAATATTTCGGCTCTTAGTTCTTTAAGAACCCCTCCTGTTCTCCACTCATTACCAGAAGTAACTGCACCTGTTTGAACTTGTTACCTGTATAAAAGACTCCTGTTCACATGCTCAAACAAACTCCAACCTCTCCACAATGGCCAAGACCAAAGAGCTGTGTAAGGACATCAGGGATAAAATAATAGACCTGCACAAGGCTGGGATGGGCTACAGGAAAATAAGAAGCAGCTTGGTGAGAAGGTAACAACTGTTGGAGCGATTATTAGAAAATGGAAAAAGTTCATGTTGACGGTCAATCTGCCTCGTTCTCTGGCTCCATGCAAGATCTCACCTCGTGGGCCATCACTGATCATGAGGAAGGTGAGGGATCAGCCCAGAACTACACGGCAGGACCTGGTCAATGACCTGAAGAGAGCTGGAATCACAGTCTCGAAGAAAACCATCGGAAACACATTACGCCGTCATGGATTAAAATCCTACAGTGCACGCAAGGTCCCGCTGCTGAAGCCAGTGCATGTCCAGACACGTCTGAAGTTTGCCACTGACCATCTGGATGATCCAGAGGAGCAATGGGAGAAGGTCATGTGGTCGGATGAGACCAAAATTGAACGTTTTGGTCTAAACTTGGATCGTCGTGTTTGGAGGAAAAAGAAGGATGAGGAAAACCTCAAGAACACCATCCCAACCGTGAAACATGGAGGAGGAAACATCATTTTTTGGGGCTGCTTCTCTGCCAAGGGTACAGGACGACTGCACCTTATTGAGGGGAGGACGGATGGGCCTATGTATCGCCAGATCTCGGCTGACAACCTCCTTCCTTCAGTGAGAGCCCTGAAGATGGGTCGTGGCTGGGTCTTCCAGCATGACAACAACCCAAAGCACACAGCCAATGCAACTAATGAGTGGCTCCGTAAGAAGCATCTTAAGGTCCTGGAGTGGCCTAGCCAGTCACCAGATCTGAACCCGATAGAAAATCTATGGAGGGAGCTGAAAGTCCGTGTTGCCCGGCAGCAGCCCCGAAACCTGAAGGCTCTGGAGAAGATCTGCATGGAGGAGTGGGCCAAAATCCCTGCTGCAGTGTGTGCAAACCTTGTCAAGGACTTGCCTGGTACACCAGACTCACCACTGTTCCAGCTATTGAGTCTGGCCACCATTCACGCGGATACAATTTCCAGGGCGGAGCAAGCCACAGCAAACAGACAGCGGAGTGGACCAATCAGTGACGGGCAGACGTGACATTAGTAAAATGACGAGGGACTTGCGCGCGGAAGTAAACATACGAAGAGAGTGGAGTTTATTCAACATGGCTAGCGTGAGACAGACTGTTGTCAATGACTCGTGTCGATGTGTTTTTGGTAATTTAAAACTGATTTTACCGTGGATTGGAACCTATTCTCGGCTCTCCCGTTCACCATCTGTGTTGTTGTGGAGACGACTTTCAACGCGCAAGAGTGACGTTGCTCGTTAAGAACACGTCACGCAAATAAACGAATCTGATTTGTCGATTGATTTTGTACCTGCTCGAGAGGCCATTAATGGGCTGGTTCCCAGACTATACTCTCAGTGTTTGAAAAATACAGGGAGAACAGTCTGGCAGAGCCAGGCAAGTCAAGGACTACAGGAAACACAGGTATCTGTAATAGCAAACAAAGGTTTCTGTACCAAATATTAAGTTCGATTTTTGGGATGTATCAAATACTTATTTCATGCAATTAAATGCAAATTCATTATTTAAAAATCATCCAACGTGATTTTCTGTTTTTTTTGTATTAGATTCCGTCCCTCACAGTTGAAGAGAACTTATGATACGAATTACAGACCGCTACATGCTTTGCAAGTGGGAAAACCAGCAAAATCGTCAGTGTATCAAATACTTGTTCTCCCCACTGTATGTCTTCCATTTTCTAATAATTGCTCCCACAGTTGATTTCTTTCCACCAAGCATTTTACCTATTGCAGATTCAGTCTTCCCAGCCTGGTGCAGGTCTACAATTTTTTCTCTGGTGTCCTTCGACAGCTCTTTGGTCTTGGCCATAGTGGAGTTTGAAGTGTGACTGACTGAGTTGTGGACAGTTGTCTTTTATACCAATAATGAGTTAAAACAGGTGCCATTAAGACAGGTAACGAGTGGAGCCTCGTTAGACCTTAGACCTCATTAGAAGAAGTTAGACCTCATTGACAGCCAGAAATATTGCTTGTTTGTAGGTGACCAAATACTTATTTTCCACTCTAAATTGGAAATAAATTCTTTAAAAATCAAACAATGTGATTTTCTGTTTGATACACATTGTCTCTCATGGTTGAGGTTTACCCATGTTGACAATTACAGTCCTCTCTAATCTTTTCAAGTAGAACTTGCACAATTGGTGGTTGACTAAATACTTCTTTGCCCCACTATATATATATATATTTTTTTCTCTCTCTCTTTGGCATGTGAAAGCTGCATTTATCAATTACAGCATGTTTTAGGGAATGACTATGTCCTTCAGTTAAACGGATGTCTTGTTTGTGATTATCAGGCAAAGACATGGAATTGAAGGCCAATGTTCTTATTACAGAACTATTTGATACGGAGCTCATTGGTGAAGGGGCTCTGCCTAGTTATGAACACGCCCACCGGAATCTTGTTCAGGTCGGTTTTGTCTTTTTTTTTTTTTTCGTCCATATTCACATCCACATTTGGAGGTCTGCTTCATATTTAACTTTCCCACCACACAGTTTTTCAAAATAATAAACAGCAGCAAATACATTAATTGACAAATAAAAGAACAGGTTCTTTATTCTCCTGAGTTGTTGACAAAATAAATAAACAATAAATAAACACTTCTGTAAAATAACAAAGTTAAATATTAAATATGACAAAAGAGCAGGTACAATAGTCCCGAGTTGTTCACAAACTATAACAATAAATAAAAAAAACTCAGTAAAACTACAACAAAGTTGTAAACATATTTGAACTTAAATATTAAATCTGACAAATAAAAGTGCAAGTGCATTAGTCGCCTATATAACTATAACAATAAATAAAAAACTCAGTAAAACAACAACAAAGTTGTAAACATATTTGAACTTAAATATTAAATCTGACAAAAGTGCAAGTGCATTCGTCGCCTGAGTACAAAATATAACGATAAATATAAAACTGCAAAACAGCAACAAAGTTGTAAAAATCTTTAAACAAAAATATTAAATATCCAAAATATATGTGCAGCTGTACTATATAATTATTTGAAAACTACAATTTACAATAAATTTAAAAGAAACAAACTCAATTGAACCTGTAAATAATTGAACTGAATATCTGTAAATAACTGTGATGAATAACAGAACCATTTTAACGCCCAAATTTCCTGCTATTCTGATAGCTGTCACAGGAATAAAAAGAAGAAAAGACATTCCTGCAGCTGTGTAATGTATTTGTCTGCATATCGGCCACCTTCCTCACCCAGCAATTCTCAACTGGGTCTCATAGTTTTTTGGCCAAGACTACTAGTTTATCCACCATTGCGGGCTTAGACAATTAATTTGACACGTAACAATGTTGCCACTTGTTCTAAAAACCCTTTCTGATGGGGAGCTCGTAGCCTCGTACCAGGAATGCATAGATACTTGCGTTTCAAATGGTCGAACACAGGGCTGCAGCTATCGATTATTTTAGTAGTCAATTAATCGATGAACTAGTTAGTTCGAATAATCGAGTAATCGGTTAAGGTACATGAAAAATTAAAATACCTGAGCTGACCCTCAAACGCTATAATTTTATTTTATTTTTTTAAATGATCTATGTACAACAAAAGAACAATTGGCTAACTTACATAGCAAAGGTCCGCTAGCTTAAAAGGTATAAAATGCTAAAAAAAAAATTTTTTTTACAATGCTCTTAACAAAAGGTTCAAACACATATTCCCACAAACAGCTAAATATATCTATAAACGAAATTACAAATGCACTAAAAACATTAGCTCAAACTAAAACGTATGCTGTTCTTAACAGGGAGCAGTTGGATTCAGCCATGTGAAATGAGGCAGACCAGCGGGCAGTGTATCCACCCTAATCAATAAAACTAAATGCAAACACTTTCAAAATATACTATTACAATGCCACTTTAATTAAACGAATACTCGAAGCAATAAAATTTGAATATTTTTTTCTAATCCTCGAGTTAATCGATTAATCGTTGCAGCACTAGTCGAACATGTTCGACGTATTACTTCTTGTTGAGGCATCCACGGCGAGGCCCTGTCGACAGGGCTGTTTTTTGTTACTTATCATATTTTCGATAGCCAAAATACTTCCAAATTCTGGATGTTGATTTTCTTTTTGGGACAGTCTTCTATCGCTTCCTTTCCTTCCGTGTAGCGTGCTTCAGTTTGAGTACGGACCCTCCTTCCTCCCCTCTGCTGTTCGGCCCCTCCTCCCTCCACTCCACTGTGGCAGGGGGAGGAGCTGATGACTGCTGAGATGGAGGGAAGGAGAGAGGCTGTGCGGGGACGGCCTCTCTCCTTCCCCAAAACCAAAGTTTGTGGATTTAAAAAAAATAAACAAAATACAAAAACTACCGCACGTCCTTGCGATGGGACTATCGCGCATGCGCACATCGCGATGGCGATGTTTAAACGATATATCGTTCAGGCTTAGTATATAGACATCAGAATTCATTCTGCAGTGATCATCATTAATAAAGTATGTCTGTTTCAGAAGCAGCCATGCTAGCACAAACCATGACACTACCTCCACTATGTTGATCAGACGACCTTGTATGTCATAGATCATGAGCAATTCCTTTCTTTCTCCGTATCTTGCTCTTTCCAATAATTTAGTAGAGGTTAATCTTGGTCTCATCAGTCGATGACAAAACTTTTGTGACTGATCTTTGTAAGATTTCAACCTAATCGGGCATTCACTTGCTGAATTCAAAACTTAGGGCACAAAGATTTTCAAACGCCATCTGCAAAACATGCACTGCAGAAGATCCACGAGGCGGAAAGAAAGCGTTCTCATTCAACACCACAAATCTGATCAGTCTTTTAAAGCTGCATCACAATAATTTGTGGAACAAATACGAGGCTGCCGCCAGCGCAAAGACTAAAGCTAATAATACAACGCTAGGGGGCTCGTGACGATTGGAGACGCTTTTGACCGAAGTGATCAGAGCGCTAAAGACCTGGATGAAAACATAATGCAGTTTAAACCAGCCGTTCATCGTCGTTGAGGACATGCGGTTTCGGCTGCTTTTACCGCATTGGAGCCCCGCTACCACATACTGATTGCCGCTAGTTTTCAGATGCGTGCTTACCTACTTTATACGTCCACTATTCTTCGTGAAATATATGCTGATCACGTCAGTTTCCTCACGGACATTGGACAAGTGATGTTAGTCAAGTAAGCATGCTTAACATGACGGCACAGTGTTTAGATCAGAGGTGGGCAAACCGGTCCTCGAGGGCCGCAGTGGGTCCTGGTCTTTATTCCAACTGACCCAGCACAGATAGTTTAACCAATGCGATTTCAGCAGAAATGCGAAGCACCTGACAGCATTCGACTGATTGCACTTGTAAAACAGCAGATTGGTGAAAAGGTGTCCTCTTAATGGGTTGCAACCAAAACCCGCACCCACTGCGGCCCTTTGTGGAATAGTTTGCCCACCCCTGGGTTAGATGATAATGTCAACATGCACCAAACCACACTCCACTCACAAAACTGCCTGGCTAACACAGCAGAGGCAAGTAATGCATTCAGTACAAATTTATATTTGTACAAATACAAATTTATATCGTCTTAATCAGTATATTTTTTAAAAATCTAGTCAAATAATTTTCTCCATCTTTTTTTGAGTGTTAAAGACTAGTTAACAGATGAATGTGTCACATTATTCCACTTACTTGAAAACATTTAAACTTCTCCCTACAGGAAGGCTGTGTGGCAGTCCCTCATAAGGCCACAGTCTACGCCCAACTGGTGGATTCAGAGCTGTTATGGAGCTGGGCTCAGCTGCAGCCAATAGAGATGCAGGGTACCCAATTGTTGCCTCCACCTGCTATGGGCAATTGCAGCGGCACTCATTCAGTGTGTGACATTCAGCTCAGCCAGATTTCACCTCATAGTTTCACCCTTTTGGGTCCAGTCTGCACCATGTTCAGGTATGTCACATTCTCTTGAAACTAACACTCCGTGCAATGTTGTTTTAGTTAAATGAAATTTTCGCTATCAGTGTGGATTTTAGTAAGCCTGTCAGCAGTGCCCCCCAGTCCTACTCCTCGCAATTTGTGGCTCAGACCAGTGGTCAGGCTCGGGTGGTTCTCTCTTGGTGGGATCTAGACATGGACCCCAGTGGAACCATTGTCTGTACCATGGCCCCCAGCTGGACATACTCAAATCCTAAGATGGCACCAGTAAGTTAAAAACATCTGGTGGGGATATGTCGATTTTGGCTGTCATATGTGCTAAAGATACACGATAATATCGGTCACCGATAATTATCGGCCGATAATGGCAATTATGACGTCACACAGATTATCCAGATAATAAAAAAATTCAACCGATAATGCAATTCGATAATTATATACTTGATTTTGCCTCCAAATGTGCTCAACCGAAGAATTCAGCACGCCGCCTCCTCAACCCCTCCCCTCTCTGAAGCCCCTGAGGGAGGAGGGGTTGAGGAGGCGGAGTTACAAGACAAGAAGTAGTTGAATATTATGGCGGCTGTTACTAAAAAAACGACGCTCTCGCCATCTGCGAAACATGTACCGTACAAGTTCCACGAGGCAGAAAGAACGCGTCCTCATTCAAAACCACTAACCCAGCAGCCATTTAAAACTGCATCACAAAGAATTTTGGAACATATACGAGGCTGCTGCTAGCAGGAATGCTAAAGCTATTGTAAACACTAAGCTAAACTACAGGGCTTGTGACGATACAGAGTCGGGCTGTTTGGGAATGCAGCCCAAGGCGGGTGGTAAATTCCGACGGAGCCTGCCGCTTTGGCCAGTCCGGCAGGCCGCCGCCGCCTCGCCATAGGCACATATGACAGCCCGGCCTCTGGACCTCCGGCGAACACCCCGGTTTCTCGAGCGTTCCCCCACGGCGTGCGAGCAGAGCCAGGACCCGAATACGCCGCGGCGAACCGGCCGGGGCGGGCGGGCGGATTATCCGGTACGAATGTAGCTGCCGCCGAGACGAAACACAGTTTTTTTTTTTTTACCTTAATGACACGAGAACCAAAGATCCAAATAAAAGAAATAATGCCGTTTATACGACCACCATTCTTCATGAAAAAGTGATGTCCGGTAAGCAAGCTTATCATGACGGCACAGTGGTTATAAGATTTAAACATGGAGAAAACGAAGTCAGCCAGTCAATAATGCATTCAGAATGTGAAATGACGAGCGGTCAGATGACTTTGTAACGCTGCCTTTATTTTCGGCTTAATAAAACTCAGGCACAAAACAACACGCACACGGATGCGAGCGCAAACTCCGTCCAAATAGTACTGCCGTGTAGCAGTTTAGCTGCTGTAACGCAAATGTCGTGAAAGCCGCAAATGTAAACAAAGCGCTGCAGAATGGGTACATGACATCTCGCTCGTTTGAGGCAATCATTTTCACAGTGTGCAACAAATCATATAACATTAGCAATCACTTTTCAAATTATTTAACTTATTTCTTTGCTCAATTACAGTCACAGTAGATAATCAAATTCTTAAATCAATATTCTGTAGCCACAAATATTATTCAAAATCTTTCCTTCTTCGTTTTTTTTTTTTTTTTTTAGGATTAAGTATAATAATGTATTGCTTAAAACAAGGCTGTTAAGATTATTTTCAGCTAGCTATTTTTCTTCCAAGAAATCTGAGAGAAATACACTTGAAGCGATGGCAGACAATTTCACTTATTGCCAATAGATTTACACTTAAAACTGACTAGTTTTAAGGAGGTGTGTTTTGCAGCGGATTAATGTTATATATGTTAGGAATGGCTTACTTTTAAACGCATTTTTGTGCAACTTAGGTATTTACTCTGTAAGTAATTGTTGCCAAAGGTTTACCATTACACAATGTCAGACAATCTGTCATTATTTAGATGTTTGAATTGACGACTTGTTCATACATTGTGTTGAAAAAAAGAGCAATAAATTATATTTTTGCACAGTAATATTTTCTTTTGTGTATACTTTAAAATTTTACATAAATCTTTTAATAGAATTATCGGCTTGACATTATCGGTTATCGGTTGGAATGAGGAGGAAATTATCGGTTATCGGTATCGGTTGAAAAATGCATTATCGTGCATCACTAATATGTGCTCTTTGTGGTGGTGTATGTTAGTGGAGAGACCACTGGATGCAGAGTGTCTACTTTCTGCCTGCTCCATGCAGGATTGATAAAGGAGAAGATCTGAGTCTCACAGTCTGCCACGATGACTACAGTTTGTGGTACAGCCTCCAATCAAGCAGGTACATCATTTAATCAGACATTACCAATGTGTAATAATAGTTCTACAAAAAGTAACATGTCATTCCGTATCAGGTTTCAACACAATCGTCATGAGCTTTATTTGGCCCAATTTTTGGTTGGGTGCCCTTCTTGACACAAACCAACCATTTTTAAAGGTAGTCCCTGTGTTACACTTGAAGGAGATGGTACCTTTTCTCGTAGGCACCGTCTAACTGTATTACTCGAACACATCAAATATAAAATAAATAGCACTTATACCGTAGTTTAAGGAAAAGCAGAATATAGGGCATAAGAGATCAACAATCCATTCTTAACACCAGCGCGTGTGCCATACAACTGACTGAGCAAGACTGACGCAGCTACTCTCGAAATCAGTTCTCCCGGAGAGTCCAGAACAAATGGCGGGATGCTCTGTCTCAACACAAGGAACGCCCGATATCCAACTGATAAGACTCCAAGAGCCCCTTTGACGCTGAGGTGGCAAAATCCACAACCCTCGTTGCCCTGACAAAAGTAACTCCCGAATCCTCCTGTCCAATCCACAAACAGACAATAATCCCAAACACACTCTTCTTCCTGTTCACGGCCTGCCCCGCGAGACCCTTCAAAAGACTGAATGTTTAATATTCCCATTACTCTCGGCCGAACCGCCAGACCCGCACTGGCACAGCTCCGACGACCCGGGGTGACCCCGGCAATCCAGCCACAAGGGCAAACTCCACGCGTTCACCTCAGTCTTAACCCTTTGTACTGACTCCATTTTGAAAGGTTTAAAGAAAGCTCACTCAAAACAAGTTGGGGTCGATAGCGATTAGATATATTAGATGGTACTGGTGTCAACAATAATCGATGCGGCGATGCATCCCAATGCGGGGCTTGGACGATTCGATTCAATACGGGCAACAAGCCGAATCGATTCAGCGCATTTTAAAATATATAAGACTAATAGCCTAGAACCCGACCCGAATTTCGGGCCGAGTCGGGCCCAAAATGTCAATGATTTACGTTTGGGTCGGGTTGGGCCGGACTTCTCACTGGCTTTTTTAATTTTTTTAAATAAATATATATTTCTATATTAAAACGATGTATTGATGTTAAACTAAGGAATATTTGTTATAAAAATAAATAAATTGGATAAAATAGAGAAAAGGCGCTTTGGTAATCCCAAACATGAGCCGCAGCAGAGCCAGTGCATTGTTTGCGCACATGAACGCTGTGGCCCCGCCCTCCTTTTAATCTTCCCCTCGCGCTTTGGCCTCTTCGCGAGTCTGCAACTGCATCCTCGTATTTCCTTTTCGAATTTCGATATAGAGCAGCAAGAGGTGAAAAGCAAACTAAAGACGGGGAGGATTGAAAAGGCAAGAATCCACAAGTGGTGTGTGGAAAGGATTTAAATCGATAGTGGAAGATGCTACAGAAAACCGTGTCGGCCTTGCCGAATGCAACAAATGTGGCGCTTTGCTCTCGTACGAGAGCAGAAAGACTGGCACCTTGAAGGCTGAGCAGGCATTTTAAAAACTGTACTGGCCTAAAAGATACTAGTCAAACATCGTTATTATCATTTGTTTCGAGGGCTGCACCTCTTCGTGCTAAGCAGGACATCGTGGTGTTCCTTTAAATGTTATTTACTTTGTTTCAGTGCTCCTTAAGGCAGGTTGTTCTTTTGTGTATTCTCATGCGAGTCATTAAAATGAAGAATGTTGTTTAAAAGTATTTTAGTTTATTTTTTTATATGCTGCTTATGCTGTCCTCACTCCGAAGCGTGTTTTTCCCAAGCTAGACAGCTAGTGAACGACGCCTTAATAATCAGACTTCTTCCTTTTTTTATCTGATTTATTAATAGAATGGCCTCAAACCATTGTCCTCTTTAGACCGTTTTAACACTGCAAAAAAAAGTACACAAGCATAGCATTAGCTACAACGTTAGCTTAGCACGCTAGACAAATTCACTAAACGTAAACAAAAAGCGTCTCATACCAAAAGTATAACATTTCCCGTTTTTACAGATTATATACATTATTTTCCCATCCATACTTACGGACAAATCTTGTCCAAGGATCATTTAAGCACAACATTACAACGTAGGCATCAGCCTGAGATGTCGTGCAGCCATATTGAATTGGCAAGAAAACAATAAACCATGTCGCAAAGCGACCACAAGAGTTCGCTGTTGGACAGCACAAAAAACCCTTCTGCAAAACTCAACAAAAGGCAGAATACTCCTCGCCTGGTACAATACAACTGTGCCACTACAATGAACATTTTTCTTTGTGTTGAACATTTACAACAACATACGAGATTACTTCTCAACTGGCAGTAGCAAAACCATATCTGAAATTGGTCTCATAAACAACTTCACATTTCCATCTTTTACAGTTTCAACTTCTGCTTTTCGAACCTTATTGTCTTTACTCTTAAAAGTTTTCACAACTCTTCCCATACACCAGTCATTTCTATGTGCAAGAACATCCTTCAATAGCACAATGTCACCAGTTTTTATGTTTGGTTTATCGTCTGTCCATTTTCTCCTTTGTTGTAGAGAGGAAAGGTATTCACTTCTCCACTGTTTCCAAAACGAGTCCGCTAAGCACTGCACTTGCTTCCACTGCTTTGCGTAGAGGTCCGGAGGTGCAAAGTTTCCTGTGGGTGCTGTTAACGTGTTGGTCTTTTGGGTTAGAAGAGTTGCTGGTGTGAGAAGGTTTGGTTTGTCTGGATCTGTTGATAGTGGTACGAGTGGTCTCGCATTCATTATTGCCATTACTTCTGCCATGAAAGTACTCAGCACTTCATGAGTGAGTTGGACATGTGTGGCTTTTAAAAGAATTCCATCCAGGATTCGTTGTGCGACTCCGATGAGTCTTTCCCATGACCCGCCCATGTGTGAGGAGTGTGGGGAGTTGAACAGCCATGTACATCCTTTCTCCTGTAGGTAGGAGGTCAGTTTTGTGTCTTTGTGATCAATTTTGAGTTCGTTGCATGCGCCAACAAAGTTGGTACCTCTGTCCGAACTAAGTATTTGAGCTGGTCCACGGATGCTGAAAAATCTTCTTAATGCGTTAATGAAGCTGGATGTTGACATTGATTCTATGAGTTCAATGTGCACAGCTCTTGTGGACATACAGGTAAAAAGTACAGCCCAGCGTTTACTGTCCGCACTTCCTCCTCTGGTGCGACGTGTGATGACTGACCAGGGACCAAAAACGTCCAGTCCTACGCTGGTGAATGGTGGCATAGGTGTAAGTCTGTCAATGGGTAAATCCGCCATCTTTTGTGTCTGTAGTTATCCTCTAAGCTTTCGACAGAGAACACACTTGTGAATTACAGAAGAGACGAGTCTTTTACTGCCTATGATCCAAAATCCAGCTGCTCTGAGCGCACCGTCTGTTAGGTGGCGTCCCTGATGTGCTACCTTCTCATGATAGTATCTGATAAGAAGGGCAGCTACATGGTGAGCATTTGGGATGATGATTGGATGTTTTTCCTCTTTTGTCAAATTTGCAGGTGCCAAGCGTCCTCCTATTCTGAGGAGCCCATCTTTATCGATGATTGGATTTAACTTTTTGAGACAGCTTTGGTTTGGAATTGGCTTGTTTGCTTTTATGCACTTGTATTCTTCTTTGAATACAAGGGGTGGCGTGGCTCAGTGGTAGAGTACTTGTCCCCCAACCCAGGGGTTGTGGGTTCAATTCTCCACCCTGATGACCTTGCCTAAGTGTCCTTGAGCAAGATACTGAACCCCACATTGCTCCTAGTGCTGCGTCACCAGTAGGTACATGGCGAGATAGTGTAACGCCCTTTGAGCGCCTTGAAAGGTGGAAAAGCGCTATATAACTATAACACCATTTACCATTTGAATGTTTCAGTCTGAACTGTGCGAATGACGAATTTTGCTGCTTTCTCGAGCTCGTTTTGGGTGTTAGTTACACTGAAACATTTCCAGCCTTTACTTTCTGTGTTTGTTTTCTTGAAAGATGCTGTTACACGTTTTAATGATGCAACAGTGTGACATAATCTCATCCAATGAGAAAATCTTTCAAAACGGCGTGACTCGAACTGTGTTACTGAAGCTTGAGTAACAAATGTCTTGATTTCAGGTTTTCGGTCCAGTGTTTTTCTAAGGGACTGGAGATGTTTGAGCGGTTGCTCTTTGTTACTTGGAAGCTTTGGTCTTGGAGATCGGAATGGCAATGGCACCACCCAGCTGTTATCTTCATTTTGATATACTTCTTTATCCATAATGTCAAGAAAACATTTGTCTTCGACTGACAGTGCCGGTTTGTCGTCATCTTTGGTTCTCTTAAAAACAGTTTTTCCCAGTTTATCCGTGTTTGTATTTTTACGTTCGTTTTGGGAAGTTGGTTTATTGTTTAACTGGCCACTAGATCCATTTGACTCTTTTATTTGAAATGTGTTAGGACATGGGGACATGAAGTAAGAAGCACGACTATTCTGAAGAACGTGTGTTTTGAGGACGTTCACTTTTGGAGGTTTGTGCGTCTTACCCAGGCAGGTTTCACCAACTATAACCCAACCCAAGTCTAAACGTTGTGCATATGGGGTACTATGCGGTCCATTAATCCTCTCTCGGACTTTGTGTAGCTGGATAATGTCACATCCCGAGAGCAATGGGATTGGTACTTTTTCTTCTACTGGAGGTATTTTGTTTGCTGTCCTTTGCAGGTGAGGGTACTGCATAGCAACTTGTGGAGATGGGATCTCTCCTATCGTCAGGAACCATGTCACATTCAATTAGGTTTGGGAGTGGGAGCTTTACTCTACCATCCACTGACTCAATCATGAAGTTTGTTGCTGTTCTGCCGACATTATCTGACAGGCCTGAGCATGTTCTAAGCTTATAAGTGTCCGAGCGTGTCTTTATTTTGAAGAGCTCGAAAAACTGAGACTTGACAAGCGACTTGTTACTTTGTTCATCAAGTACAGCATATAGCTTTAATTCAATTCAATTCAATTCAATTTGTATAGCCCTCAATCACAACAGAGGTCTCAAAGGGCTTTACAGAGGCAATATGATACACAATTAGAAATGAAGCAACAAAGATGAATAGATACAGTTCAAGTCCTGGGTATCCCCTATCCTTAAGACCCTCCATGCCGGCAAGGAAAAACTCCAAAAACTCCAGAGTCAATTGGGAGAAAAAAGAGAAACCTTGGGGAGTACCACAGTCAGGAGAGATCCACTCCCAGGACGGATAGACAGGAACCCCAGAACGGCTAATGGGAATTAGCAAGCGAAATTGTAGTCCGTAAAAATACAGTGGAGTAAAGGAGCAAGAAGAGGTCCCTCTGGTCAGATGAGACGGGGGTAGCAGCGAGGACGTCAATCCAGCCAGGGGTCCGGACAGTCAGGAGGCTGCAGCTGAAAAATAGCCCCTCCCCAGAGGGGAGGGGGGAAAGGGGACACCGGGTGACTAGTGATGAAGAGACTAGACAACTAGATATTAACATTGGAAAATAGAAATAAAGTAAGACAAGTGGTAGGTAGAGTAAGAAAAGGAGATAGAACTCAGCGGCTGTACTGCCCCCAGCATTATAGCTTCTAGTGCAGCTTTACTGCTTGATCTCGCACACCCTTTGGGTAGACTATTACAGGGCTTATTTTTGAGCATGAAAGTGTGCTGTCTGCATCACCACATACTTCAGTGCATTTTGAAACGACTGAGACACTTACGTCTTCGTGTGTCTCCCCGCCATTATCTTTCTCCACTTCAGAACTTTCTGCTGGAGCAGGAGTTGGACCTTGATGTAGCGTTGTCAAATGTCTTTCGCTGCCACATTCCATGCACCCATTTTGCATATTACAGTTTTTCGCTAAATGCTGAGTTGAGCTGCAACATTTAAAACAAATTCTTTTGTCTTTCAAAAATGACTTGTCTTCATCAATGGGTTTGGCTCAAAAAGTTTTGCACTTTGTAAGCGGATGAGGTTTCTTATGTATTGGACATAGCTTGTCCGGACTTTCTGCTGGCTTACTAAAACATTTTTGAGCTGTACCGGTGTCAGTTGGAATGTCTGTTTTGTGCACAGTTACAATTTGCCTGTTATCACCTTTGAAGCTTTTTTCTTTTTTGAAGCTTGTGCTGATCGGTGTGATCACGAAGCTTGGGTTGTTTCTTATTTTTGCTTGTTGCCTGACAAATTTTGAAAAGACACTAAATGGTGGAAAGGCGACTTTGTGTTTTTCTTTGTACTTCGCTCCTGTAGCGATCCACTTGTCCTGAAGCCCGTAAGGTAGCTTGTCCACGATGGGGTTGACTCCTCGAGACGTGTCCAAATACGATAGGCCTGGTAAGTATCCTCCATCTTTGGCACATTCCATTTCTTGTAGAATGTCACCTAGCTCTCTTGACTTTGTGTTGTCCCAGTTGTGGAGTTTTGGGAGCTGCTCAATCTTCTTTAGCAGTGCATTTTCCATGACTTCAGGTGACCCGTAGCATTCCTCCAGTCGTTGCCACAAAAGATGAAGTGCAGCTGTTGGATTGAAGACATGTACTGATCGGATTCTTTTAGCTTGCTGGCGAGACTCATTTCCAAGCCACTTTATCATTAAATCTATTTCTTCTTGGGCTGTTATTTTCAAGTCCTTAATGGCATTTTGGAATGACGCCTTCCATGCCCAGTAGTTCTCTGGGTGATCATCAAACTGTAAAAGTCCAGTACTTAACATTTCTCTCCGTCTCAGGTAACATGTGATGTCCTGTATTCCCTGCGTCTCTGCCGGGGTTTGAAGAGTGTCATACGGGTACAGTTTGGGTGGACTGCGTTCTTCTCTCTGTGTTTGTTGCTCCACTTTGATGTCAGTTTTTTTCTCACTATGAAAACGTCTCTCATCTATTTCTGTGTTCATTGCCGTTTCACATTGCTCACGTGCTGCTTTGTGGCAGGCGAGTGGATCCATTTTTGATAAAAATCTTTCATAGTAACTGTCTGGATGACTTTGAACAAACTCTGCTGTACGTTGCATTGGAGTGGCAGGTTGTCCTACAATTGAATGTCTTACTTCAGATTTTGTGAAACTTTCTTCTTCTTCTTCATAAACAGCAGCCTCTGCTTCTGCGGCTGCAACTGCCTTTTGACAACTTAAGACGTGTAGATTGGCTTCAAGCTCAGATTTTTGCTTCATCATGGCAGCTTTTTGCTTCATAATGGCAGCTTCTTTTTCTGAACATGCCAACTGTGCACGTGCGGCTACTAGGCATATGCCGGTATGAGATTTTCACGGTACGATAACCGTGAGCAAAAATACCGCGGTTTCACGGTATCACGGTATTGCAATTATAGCTCCAAAATTTTGAGATGTATGGGTTTAAAAAAAAAAAAAAAATCAATTGAACAGGATTTTTTCAAAACATATTTGCAAATTGGAACATGAATATAATGTGAAAATAAATAAATATTAAATAAATAAATATATAACTTAAATAAATATTAATTAAAAACAAATATAACAAATATTATATAAAATTAAAATAAATAGAACCTAGATAGACTATACCCACAGCCACAGCTGAAGTTGCTCAATATTAGAGTAAGAACAAAATAATTGCTATAAAAAGTAAAAACACTTCTAAATAAAATTAAAAATATATACTGTATGACTTTTTTTTGAGGGGGGAAGCTCAAGTGAAGTTTCGCCATTTTCAGCCACTGTGTCAACTCTAGTCTACAGGATGCCATGCCTTTGTGTTAAAAAGAACAAATAATTCATAAGTTAATAAGTTAGTTAAAAATGTATAAGTTAATTTTATAAATTAGTTAAAATGTAAATATTGTTGAGGAAAGGTTTCATCTAAAAAAAAAAAAAAAAGAAAAGTGAGGAGTGAGACCTCTCCTCTCAATTAGCGATCTTTGACGCGATTCTTTTTCTTTCCCCCCTGCATTCAAGCTTTTCTCTCACTCAGCGGCTGTGAGACATAAAAGAAGCTGCTCTCCCAGTTTAGCCTAGGCTAACATTCGTCTTTGTAAGTTTTAGTTAGTTTGTATATTGAATTTGAAAGGAAAATGTGTGTTTTGTTTTTGGCGAACTTTTTAATGGAGCTACTGCTATCCTGTTGAACCTAATCACACGTGGAAAAATACAATTGTACAGCGTTTTAAATGTATTTATTTGTATATTTCACCACGATTTGAGAGCTCAATAAATTGAAGAAAAGTACACCTTGTGTTTGGAGGATTTGTTTTTGGGTTTGCTGGCTGTTTAGTGACACTCACGGCAACAAACAGAAAGGGGTGAGCGGTGCCGCACCAAGCCAGTTCGGCTGCATTTTGGCACATGAAAAATAGCGAATACCGTACTAAGGTATGACGGAAAATTTTAGTGGTTTTGAAACCGCAACGTTTTCACACCATGGTAAACCGTGAAACCGGTAACCGGCACATGTCTAGCGGCTACTGCTTTTGCTCGCGCCTTTAGTGCTGCAGAACTAGTAGATGAACTAGTAGACTAACTCTTGGATGTATGCGTGCGTATAGACCTGACCTGTGAGTCTGCATTGCTCGCGTTATCCATATCCTCTGTATTGTCTGCATATTCTGTTTTCCACTTGTCTTTGTTGTTGCCTTGGCGTTGCTTCTTCGTCTGTAGAATCCAGGTGTTTTTCTGACCGTAGGCTCATTGTTGTGTGTTGCCTCGTAGTTGATCCCGCCGCACTGATGTCCTTTTACTATGCTGTCCTCACTCCGAAGCGTCTACTTTTTCCCAAGCTAGACAGCTAGTGAACGACTCCTTAATAATCAGACTTCTTCCTTTTTTTATCTGATTTATTAATAGAATGGCCTCAAACCATGTCCTCTTTAGACCGTCGTAAAACTACAAAAAAAAGTACACAAGCATAGCATTAGCTACAACGTTAGCTTAGCACGCTAGACAAATGCACTAAACGTAAACAAAAAGCGTCTCATACAAAAAGTATAACATTTCCCGTTTTTAAAGATTATATACATTATTTTCCCATCCATACTTCAAACAAATCTGGTCCAAGGATCATTTAAGCACAACATTACAACGTAGGCATCAGCCTGAGACGTCGTGCAGCCATATTGAATTGGCAAGAAAACAATAAACCATGTCGCAAAGCAACCACAAGAGTTCGCTGTTGGACAGCACAAAAAACCCTTCTGCAAAACTTAACAAAAGGCAGAATACTGCTGTTCCTCTCATTGTCATAGAGGCGCGCAGTGAGCAAAATATCCCACACAGAAATATATCTAACAAACCTTTCCAGCATTATTTCGTTGTGTTAATGGATTTATAATGATCAGAAAAATAGGTAGACTATTTAAACATTAAGAAAACTTGCGTTTTTTCTGCCAACTCGAATAAAATAAAATAAATATCTATTGCATTTTGCCGAGGAAATGACGCATGAACTATCCACCTGATAGAACGGACACAAAAATATAAAAGATATAAATGTTTATTGAATATGCATCTTACAGTCTTGTTTAACTGGGAAAATTTGTTACAAAAGAACGGCTTTAATTTGCTTTTTAATTAATAATTATATAATCACAAAAAACGCAAACATGCAACGCATCCCCGCATTTCCTCCACCACTTGGGTCCTCACAAATAACACTGGCTCGGGCCTACGGATAAAACGTACATTTCCGGGTGCGGGCCTACAAATAAAACGCAAAATTTCAGGGTTTTTTCGGGCTCGGGCATACAAATAAAAAATGAAATTTCGGGGTTTTTTTGGCTCGGGCCTGCGAGGTAAGTTAATTGCTCGGGTCGGGTCGGGCTGGATTTTTTAGGCCCGAACTAGGCTCTAATATAGACCCTTCCCACCGACGTCACAAAATCACGTGATCACTGTATTGTTCCGCCCCCTTGTCCGTCATTTTGTGTCTGTATTATCAATGGTCTCAATTGATCGAGCAATTTATAATGCATTTCATGGAAGACCCGGTGCTTTCGGATGCCGTAAACTCACTTGATGCGTTGCATAAAAGGCGTAATGTGGAAAAGCTTCAGTTTATCCATTCGCCGGATCCATATTTGATGCCTAAATCGATGTTTTTCGACCCGCTGTCTCCGCCGTATTTGCCTGACATCTGCTAGCTACCCTGATATGTACAACTATCTTGTCCACACAAAATCAGCCTATTCTCACGAAAGTTTGAAAAACTTTAAGAGCTTGGAGGCTTATAAATACTTCGTTGCTGTTTGGGTGAAACAGGTCCTCGTCCACGAAAATTCGTCAGGAATCTATCTTGTGCTTGGAAAGGTGAGTTACGAAATTTTCAATTCCAAATCTTTTGTTCTTGCTAACATCCACTGTCAAGTCTAATGTATTTCATGTCATTTGTCGATGGAGCTAGGACTTTTAATGTTTATATGGTTTAGCGATAGCACTCTCACTACATACATACGTGTATGTTTCGGCGATTAGCCTAGCAATGATCTTAATTGTGGTTGTCAGCCCAAAACCCTCTAAATATATATTAAATACATCTTACCAGATATAAAATGACTACAACATAATCTGTGGTAATCGTTTGGAGCCCAGTTTTCTCGTCGAATTGCAGCAGCCCATCTTGCTCTCTCCTCTCCGGGTCTCTCGGAATCCGGTAGAACTTCAAGTCTCTCCGTCTATCTTCTCTGTTATTGCAACCGACCGCCACACACGCCTTCACCATTTTGATTATTAATGTTAACGAGCAGAAAAACACGCCGTAAATAGGAGGAATGTACGTAGCCGTAACAGGTAAACACGATGTGTTGACAGACAATTGGGCGGCACCAGTCAGGAGGGCGGAGTTGTGACGTCACATGGGTAGGGTCTATCGGTACGTTCAAAAATCTTCCCTGCGGAATTCCGGTGATGCAACGGATTTGGTTTCCCCATTTGTATTATTTTTCTCATGTTTACCTGTAGAGGAAGCTACTTTACATTCAAAGCAATGCAGGGGGGACGAGGAACCCAAATCCGCTTCCTCACCGGAGTAACGTCACAGACATGTGCAGTTGCAATCGAGAGAGCAGAGAGATAGGACAAAACATAACAATGGCTGAAGCGGAGAAAGAGGGAGTGCTACTGTGTGTAAAAAAAATAATTTTTTTTTTAAAAAGAGAGAAAGCCCTGGTCTCATTCAAAGCACAAATTAAATGCTGTGATGTTTTTTTTTTGTTTTTTTTTGTTTTTAATACATATATCTGAAAGTATACTATTTTCATTTGACTTCAACCAGGAGTGACATAAGAGCCAATAAAAAGTTGTTTAATGTCTGACCGCTTGTGGTGCCTCATGATTCACGAAAAATATGCTTTGCTTTAGAATTGTAATGCATCCCAGGCTTTAATGCTTCGCGATGCATTGCCGAATCGAACCGAATTGAATCGTGACCCTCTGTTTTACGAAATCTATTTTACGAAATTTCGGGATCACACTTTTATGGAAGATGAAAGAAATTTCGTAACAGGTTCGCAGCGAGTAGAATAACAGGCACACTTTTGCTTAATAGACAATGTTTATTGAATAGAAATTGCAAATAAATGAATGAATGAAGCTTAATTGATTACAATCCCACAAAAGCAAGCAGAAACAAAATCAAGAATAACTACAACGCTCGGTCTGAATTGTCAAAAAACCCTTACGAAGTAGTTAAAAACACGTCAACACACATAACAATGGCGCTAGATAATTAGTTGTCGAAGCTAAAATATCCTCGCACCAAAGCGCAATGAGTTCCTTTATGATATTGAAATCAAGCTCTTACCTGTCGACAATGAACGGAGGGCCACACAACGTTCCTGGTTTGAGTAATTAAGGAGCTCCGGCCGAGCGACTACGCGTGAAATCCTCTGACCGACCCTAAAGTGTGGCGCGGGATTAAGCTCTTTATAGGCATATGTCACATGAGAACAGCGGGGCCAACCCCTGATCTCAGGAGACACCCTGCCTGTCCAATCATGGTTAGGCTCTTTATTGTCGTGTCCGATCATGGTTAGGCTCTTTATTGTCGAAGGCAGTTGTTGTATTCTCAAAGGAAGGAACTCACTGTACTTTAGTACATAGTTGTACTTTTATACATAATGATTACATAGCTACACAGCTGTTCTTTTACACATAGCCCAAAGGCACTTTGTTATATATACTTTGTTATATATATGTTTTTAATAATGATGGGACCAGTGCGGGTCACAAAAAGGTCACAGGTGTTTTTCTCCATACATTCCACCCTTTGACCCGCATTGGGTCACCATCATTCCCTTAATTAATACCCTGGTGCGAAGTCAATTCACATATCTACCGATTGTATTCTCATTGATAGGCCAAATTATACATTTCATTAGTTAGCGACCGCTTTACCTTTCGGACATAGCAAAAAACACACACATTCAAAACAGTCAGTATACTTAATACAATGATTACATATAAACATCGGAGGTACAAAATATTGTCTTGCTGTCATAGACATCCCAGTAAATATATCCCACCAATAATGAGCAGACTCCTGCTCAATTTCCTCGGCTGCAAGTACCACTTCATTTTGAGCTATCAATGTGGACACTTTAAGCTTGGAAACATTAGACCTGTGTTCCTCAATCGCTAAAAGACAATGGTTTCAGAACGAACTGGGCCCAGCTCCCCCCACTGCCCAGCATATTCCCTGTTAGCCGCTGGTCAACGTAACGCTGTGCATCCCCACGCCGCACATCAGCTTCTCCTGTCCAGTCCCTGTTCCTCCATCTGCACTGGCGGTACCAGGCCGCACATGCAGGGGACTGAGGCCGGGCAATCGTGACTGTGCCTGCCTTAGGTTGTCCCAAAGTTAGGAGGAGGGATCTTACCCGTCATGGGCTATCCAGCCTTCCATACCCGCCTGTTATAGTCAGAAGGTGTGCCAGGTAATCGTGACTGGGCCTGCCTTAGGTTGTCCCAGGTTTTAGAGGGATCTTACCCGTCCTTAGCTCTCCAGCCTTCCATACCCACGTGGGAAGCGTGTCACAAGTACCTCCCAGACGGCCCTTCGGCCGCTGGGGAGTCTCGAGCGTCTCTTTTTTTTTCTATATGACCCTCTGCATAATCAAGAAGCCATAGCCTACAGCATCATTATTGGGGTGCTGCAAGGGATTTCTGCAGTGGGAATGCTGGGGGCAGTACCACCTAGAACCTTAGTGCAATATATAGGTCTGGTTATTCCAAATGAAAAACTCCACATTGTCAAGACAACCCGAAAACGGTGTTTTAGGCAACTGTGGGTGTGGTTTCATAGTCCTGTGTCGCGTTAAAACATGCTTCTTGATACATTACTTGTTTCATACATGCCATACCTTTATCCGATGTGTCGCATCCGCTTAGGTCATAAGTAGGATTGGTTTGTGGGCTAAACCATTCCCCTTGAGGTCTCACAAAATAATAAGCATTAGTTGCAATTACAGGCAAAACATGATATCTGCAAACTAATAAGGGTTCAGTTACAGTCATTTGCAACCACATTATGTGACCACCCTTAGGAACCTTTCTTTCTGTAATTTCATGTTAAGTATCTGTATATTACACACAGTCATATTCAATGCATAAAAACGGCATTTCCGATTGGATCGGCTCCCCTATATATGGAGCAGGGGGAAGTGATGTCTACCCTGCAGCCTCCCTCTGGCAGGACACGTCCCCAGTCGCCAGAAACCGCAATGAGCTCCCCAGAGAGTCGGTATCGCCAGAAACGGCAATGGACTCCCCAGAGAGTCGACGTTCTTCCTCCACCATAGCACAGAGGATGGTGGCCCAGGATCCGACACCACCTTCGATGCGGAGGAACGCAGTACCGCTGCGATCTTCCCGCAGGTGTTCCAATCCACCGTCTCCACATCAATCACCAGGCTGAAAAAGAAAACAGAACAAAACGCTTCGGAATGGACAAAGATTGGGCGCTCCGACGTTTGTCCATTCCGATGATCTATTCCACTGAATAGATATCTTTTGGCAATCGTCCAATTAAAAGGGGGAGTTGAACCTACACCCCATTCACATTCCCTTGCTAAATGTTGTGCAATTTTATCGCCGGATTTCACAATGAACGGTTCAGGGGTCAAATTGTACATTACAACCCCCAATTTTCCCAGAAAATCGGCATCGATGACTCCCGCAAGTATGGTTACCCTTTTTAAGTGACAATCCAGACCTAGGTAAAATGTGCCCGTAGTGTCCCTTGGGACATCTAAGTCCTAGTCCAGTTGAAACTACCTTAGGTATCGCGGGAATTAAAGTGCTCGTTTCAATGGCTAACATCGAAAAGTCGAAATCGTAGTCAAACTCGTTATAATTGTCACGTGACGACAAAATCTAGAATTGTCTATTAGCCACTGAAGTCACAGCCGAACAAAGACAGCCAAATTCCATCAGCATGTGATCCAAAAGCCATAAGCCTAGACAATATTTAGTATCCTCAATTCCTTAAGAACAAATTTTAAATTCAAATTACCAATAAAGCAACTCATGTCAAATTCAATTCATGACAGTGAGTGTACATTATTAACCCTTAAGTTGCCAATACCACACTTCAATTGTTACAGCTTCAATTAAATTCAAATTACCAATAAGGCAACTCATGTCAAATTCAAGTTATCAATAAAGCAATTCATGACAGTGAGTGTACATTATTAACCCTTAAGTTGCCAATACCACACTTCAATTGTTACAGAATAATCACTTTATCACTGTACCCATTAACATAATTTGTCAATACTATCAATAATCCTGGTTGTTTTGAGCTTCTGGGCGGGAACTGGAATCCGTCATCTGTTGATCAAGCAGATGCTGGCATGCACACTCCTCACCTCAGGCATTTTTATCAAATGTCTAAACCAATGTCTAAATCCACGAGCTCGTTGATAATTAAATTAATTATCCTTAACATTTCATAAGTTTCAATTGAGCTCAACAATCTATTCTCATCTCTAATGAAATTCCATTTCATTTTTGTTTTACCTGTTTTCCCAATTTGTTTCTCAATTTTATCCTAAATAATATAAGGGAATGGCTGGAATATTCCCAGCTGCAATTACAACCTCCCCTTATATGGAATATTCCCAGCTGCAATTACAACCTCCCCTTATAATCAATTTGGGCAAAAACCCAGCAGATGCCATCGAGGACCCCATAAAATGTTTTACGAAATCTATTTTACGAAATTTCGGGATCACACTTTTATGGAAGATGAAAGAAATTTCGTAACAGGTTCGCAGTGAGTAGAATAACAGGCACACTTTTGCTTAAGAGACAATGTTTATTGAATAGAAATTGCAAATAAATGAATGAATGAAGCTTAATTGATTACAATCCCACAAAAGCAAGCAGAAACAAAATCAAGAATAACTACAACGCTCGGTCTGAATTGTCAAAAAACCCTTACGAAGTAGTTAAAAACACGTCAACACACATAACAATGGCGCTAGATAATTAGTTGTCGAAGCTAAAATATCCTCGCACCAAAGCGCAATGAGTTCCTTTATGATATTGAAATCAAGCTCTTACCTGTCGAACAATGATGGAATAAGGAAGGAACCCACGGTGCTTTAGTACACAGTTGTACTTTTATACATAGCCTAAATGCATTCTTATGGAATCAGTGACTGTGCTTTAGTACACAGTCGTACTTTGTTATATATATACTTTGTTATATATATGTGTATTAAATAATGATGGAACCAGTGCGGGTCACAAAAAGGTCACAGGTGTTTTTCTCCAACATTCCACCCTTTGACCCGGATTGGGTTCATCATTAACTCCCTAATTAATCAATCCCTCAATATATTGTTCCCAATTATCAAATATCCATTGAAACCATGGCACATAAACCAATGGTGATCTTCTAGAACACAACGCACTACAGCGGTCAACATTTCAATGCGTGTATCAAAACGTGTCAGACGACGAGTATATCCACACCCTATACATCTAACATAGTCGAAAACATGTCCTGGCTCTTCTGGGTGCAAAGTCAATTCACATATGTACCGATTGTACCAAGAATTTGTTGTTTTAACCCTTATTCTCATTGATAGGCTAAAGTATACATTTTATTAGTTAACGACCGCTTTACCTTTCGGACATAGCAAAAAACACATACATTCAAAACAGAGAGTATACTCAATACAATGATTAATATAAACATCGGAGGTACAAAATATTGTCTTGCTGTCATAGACATCCCAGTAAATATATCCCACCAATGATGAGCAGACTCCTGCTCAATTTCCTTGGCTGCATGTACCACTTCATTTTGAGCTATCAATGGTGACTTCTCCATCAATCGTGTTAGAGATGCCTAACACGGTTCCGGTGCCACCCAAAAGGGTGTCATACCAAGCACGCTTTTGCCGTGCCGCACAAGTGGGAAAAGGGGGAAACAAAACCCTCCATCCATCCATTATCTTCCGCTTGTTCCGGGGTCGGGTCGCGGGGGCAGCAGCTTTAACAGGGAAGCCCAGACTTCCCTCTCCCCAGCCACTTCAACCAGCTCCTCCGGCGGGATCCCAAGGCGTTCCCAGGCCAGCCGAGAGACATAGTCTCTCCAGCGTGTCCTGGGTCGTCCCCGGGGCCTCCCGCCGGTGGGACATGCCCGGAACACCTCTCCAGGGAGGCGTCCGGGAGGCATCCGAACCAGATGCCCGAGCCACCTCAGCTGGCTCCTCTCTACGCGGAGGAGTAGCGGCTCGACGCCGAGTCCCTCCCGGATGACCGAGCTTCTCACCCTATCTCTAAGGGAGAGCCCGGACACCCTGCGGAGGAAACTCATTTCGGCCGCTTGTATCCGGGATCTTGTTCTTTCGGTCACGACCCAAAGCTCGTGACCATAGGTGAGGGCAGGAACGTAGATCGACTGGTAAATCGAGAGCTTTGCCTTTCGGCTCAGCTCCTTCTTCACCACTACGGACCGGTGCAGCGTCCGCATTACTGCAGACGCCGCACCGATTCGCCTGTCGATCTCCCGCTCCCTCCTACCGTCACTCGTGAACAAGACCCCAAGATACTTGAACTCCTCCACTTGGGGCAGGATCTCATCCCCGACCCGGAGAGGGCACTCCACCCTTTTCCGACTGAGGACCATGGTCTCGGATTTGGAGGTGCTGATCTTCATCCCAACCGCTTCACACTCAGCTGCGAACCGCTCCAGTGAGAGTTGGAGGTCACGGCTTGATGAAGCCAACAGCACTAAATCATCTGCAAAAAGCAGAGATTCAATGCTGAGGTCACCAAACCGGACCCCCTCAACGCTTCGGCTGCGCCTAGAAATTCTGTCCATAAAAGTTATGAACAAAATCGGTGACAAAGGGCAGCCTTGGCGGAGTCCAACCCTCACTGGGAACGAATTCGACTTACTGCCGGCAATGCGGACCAGACTCTGACACCGGTCGTACAGGGACCGAACAGCCCTTACCAAGGGGCTCGGTACCCCGTACTCCCGGAGCACCCTCCACAGGATTCCCCTAGGCACACGGTCGAACGCCTTCTCCAAATCCACAAAACACATGTAGACTGGTTGGGCGAACTCCCATGCACCCTCGAGGACCCTGCTGAGGGTGTAGAGCTGGTCCACTGTTCCACGGCCGGGACGAAAACCACACTGCTCCTCCTGAATCCGAGATTCGACTTCCCGACGGACCCTCCTCTCCAGCACCCCTGAATAGACTTTACCGGGGAGGCTGAGGAGTGTGATTCCTCTATAATTGGAACACACCCTCCGGTCCCCCTTTTTAAAAAGGGGGACCACCACCCCGGTCTGCCAATCCAGAGGCACTGTCCCCGATGTCCACGCGATGTTGTAGAGGCGTGTCAGCCATGACAGCCCTACAACATCCAGAGCCTTTAGGAACTCCGGGCGGATCTCATCCACCCCCGGGGCCTTGCCACCGAGGAGCTTACCAACCGCCTCAGTGACTTCAACCCCAGAGATCGAAGAGCCCACCTCAGAGTCCCCAGACTCTGCTTCCTCAAAGGAAGGCGTGTCGGTGGAATTGAGGAGGGCTTCGAAGTATTCTCTCCACCGACTCACGACGTCCCGAGTCGAGGTCAGCAGTACACCATCTTCACTATACACAGTGTTAATAGTGCACTGCTTTCCTCTCCTCAGACGCCGGATGGTGGACCAGAATTTCCTCGAAGCCACCCGGAAGTCGTTTTCCATGGCCTCACCGAACTCCTCCCATGTCCGAGTTTTTGCCTCGGCGACCGCCGAGGCCGCAGTCCGCTTGGCCAGCCGGTACCTGTCAGCTGCCTCCGGAGTCCCACAGGCCAAAAAGGCCCGATAGGCCTCCTTCTTCAGCTTGACGGCATCCCTTACCGCTGGTGTCCACCAGCGGGTTCGGGGATTGCCGCCACGACAGGCACCAACCACCTTACGGCCACAGCTCTGATCGGCCGCCTCAACAATGGAGGTGCGGAACATGGCCCACTCGGACTCAATGTCCCCCACCTCCCCCGGGACAAGGGAGAAGTTCTGCCGGAGGTGGGTGTTGAAACTCTTTCTGACAGGGGATTCTGCCAGACGTTCCCAGCAGACCCTCACAATACGTTTGGGCCTGCCAGGTCTGGCCAGCATCTTCTCCCGCCATCGGAGCCAACACACCACCAGGTGGTGATCGGTTGACAGCTCCGCCCCTCTCTTCACCCGAGTGTCCAAAACATGCGGCCGCAAGTCCGATGACACGATTACGAAGTCGATCATCGAACTGCGGCCTAGGGTGTCCTGGTGCCAAGTGCACATATGGACACCCCTATGTTTGAACATGGTGTTTGTTATAGACAAACCGTGACGAGCACAGAAGTCCAATAACAGAACACCACTCGGGTTCTGATCGGGGGGGCCGTTCCTCCCAATCACGCCCCTCCAGGTCTCACTGTCATTGCCCACGTGAGCGTTGAAGTCCCCCAGTAGAACGAGGGAGTCCCCAGAGGGGGTGCTCTCTAGCACACCCTCCAAGGACTCCAAAAAGGGTGGGTATTCTGAACTGCTGTTCGGTGCATAAGCACAAACAACAGTTAGAACCCGTCCCCCCACCCGAAGGCGGAGGGAGGCTACCCTCTCGTCTACCGGGGTAAACCCCAACGTACAAGCGCCAAGCCGGGGGGCAATAAGTATGCCCACACCTGCCCGGCGCCTCTCACCATGGGCAACTCCAGAGTGGAAGAGAGTCCAACCCCTCTCGAGAGGATTGGTACCAGAACCCAAGCTGTGTGTGGAGGAGAGTCCGACTATATCTAGTCGGAACTTCTCTGCCTCACACACCAGCTCAGGCTCCTTCCCTGCCAGAGAGGTGACATTCCATGTCCCAAGAGTTAGCTTCAGCAGCTGGGGGTCGGACCGCCAAGGCCCCCGCCTTTGGCTGCCGCCCAACTCCCTACGCACACGACCCCTTTGGCCCCTCCCACAGGTGGTGAGCCCATGGGAAGGGGGAAACAAAACGATCCAATGAATCTCCGTGTGCGTTTTCTCCAAAGCAAGATACGTGCAAGAGGGCAAAATTGGGGCCAGGTTGGTGTACCTGGGGACAAAGGAGGCAAATGAGGGGGCAAGGGAGCCAGAAGGGGGATCCAGAGGACCAGGAGCAACGAAAACTGGCCACGTCATCCATGCGATTCCTCGCAGATCCGTGCTGTTGGAAAGCCATAGATCAGCAGTGACCCTGGCTGTCCATTTGGTGCCATTGAAGTGGGAATGGCACGTATCGTTGGGAAGCCATATGCAGGCAGGCGTCTCAGACGTGACCGTGATGAAGCATCCCGCGACCACCATGAGGCCCCTGCGAACTCTTTCCGGATTGTCGGCTCCTGTATCACAGGGATCTCCAGCAGGGCAGATACGCCTTCCCTCAGATATCGGGCAGGGTGAAGTGATGCTGAAGTCGATGAAGCACACTTCGTGGCCAGGACACCCTGCAATCCAGCTACCGTGACACGGCTGCTTGATTATCTTTTGAGGCTGCGCCGGACTCCCCGAGGAGCCGACGCTCGTCATCCACCATGCAGAAAGAACACAGAGGATGGTGGTCCATGATCCGACACCACCATCGGCGCGGAGGAACATAGCGATGCTGTGGTTGCGATCCTCCAGTAGCAGGTGTTCTGCTCAATCACTTCCACATCCCATCATTCGTCAAGCTAGAAGAAGAAAAAGAGATTTCAAACGCTTCGGACCAGACACAGTTTTGTATCAATTTTCCCGCAGGTAGCATTTTTGTATGGGAACATTCGCCCATTTAGTTTCGACCCCATGTTGCAAATAGGGGCCACCGAAGGGCTGCACTCCTCATGTTGAAAAACATCTACTTTTTTCCGATATTGCGCAATAAACGATCAGCCATATACGCAATAAACGGTCACCTATTCACACACGATCCCACACAACAAGTCATAATCAGTTACGCGACAATAACTACCTTTATCCACACGTAATAAACAGGTCAGCTATTTACGCCTGAGCCTCGCAAAAAAGAATCATGACGCAACGCAGCCTCACATTCAGTCTCACAACAACAACCATCTCCAATGACTTATCATACAAGACAGCACAGTTTCAAATACAAATAAAAGTTATCATATATTCTACCAGTAGAAATCAAAGTCGTAGAAATCAAAGTCGTAGAAATCAAAGTCGTAGAAATCAAAGTCGTAGAAATCAAAGTCGTACAAATCAAAGTCGTACAAATCAAAGTCGTACAAATCAAAGTCATACAAATCAAAGTCGTCATATATTCTACCAGTACAAATCAAAGCCATACAAATCAAAGTCGTACAAATCAAAGTCGTACAAATCAAAGTCGTCATATATTCTACCAGTACAAATCAAAGTCGTCATACATTGTACCAGTGGCTCACACCAGACCAAACATAAAAACATACAATCGGACGTCGTGTGTAGTACAATCCCCTAACGAATCCACGTATCGGGACGATTACCGCTTCCGCACAAACACGACGCAATTCCATTCCACGGTTCTTTTTCCCAATCAGGAGTTACGACAGCCCCGTCGGTCGACTCCTCAGCTTCTTTCACATTACACTTCCACAATTTCTTAAAAATCGCTATTCTGTTACGTCTCACTCAGTATTACTTTAAACAACACCACCCAATTTTACTCAAATTAATCAGTCAATTGACTAAATAAAATTCCCAGTATTACTTGATCACAATGACCAATTCCAATCAATAGTCAATTTATCAAAATACTATTGATCCTGCCGACAACGCCAAAATGTTTTACGAAATCTATTTTACGAAATTTCGGGATCACACTTTTATGGAAGATGAAAGAAATTTCGTAACAGGTTCGCAGTGAGTAGAATAACAGGCACACTTTTGCTTAATAGACAATGTTTATTGAATAGAAATTGCAAATAAATGAATGAATGAAGCTTAATTGATTACAATCCCACAAAAGCAAGCAGAAACAAAATCAAGAATAACTACAACGCTCGGTCTGAATTGTCAAAAAACCCTTACGAAGTAGTTAAAAACACGTCAACACACATAGCAATGGCGCTAGATAATTAGTTGTCGAAGCTAAAATATCCTCGCACCAAAGCGCAATGAGTTCCTTTATGATATTGAAATCAAGCTCTTACCTGTCGACAATGAACGGAGGGCCACACAACGTTCCTGGTTTGAGCAATTAAGGAGCTCCGGCCGAGCGACTACGCGTGAAATCCTCTGACCGACCCTAAAGTGTGGCGCGGGATTAAGCTCTTTATAGGCATATGTCACATGAGAACAGCGGGGCCAACCCCTGATCTCAGGAGACACCCTGCCTGTCCAATCATGGTTAGGCTCTTTATTGTCGTGTCCGATCATGGTTAGGCTCTTTATTGTCGAAGGCAGTTGTTGTATTCTCAAAGGAAGGAACTCACTGTACTTTAGTACATAGTTGTACTTTTATACATAATGATTACATAGCTACACAGCTGTTTTTTTACACATAGCCCAAAGGCACTTTGTTATATATACTTTGTTATATATATGTTTTTAATAATGATGGGACCAGTGCGGGTCACAAAAAGGTCACAGGTGTTTTTCTCCATACACCCTCTGAATCGAATCGAATCGTGGCCCTCTAAATCATAATCGAATCGAATCGTGAGGCCAGTGCCGATGCACACCTCTATTAGATGGTGCCTCCTTCTCCTTGACGCTGTACCCAACTTACATGATTTCAACTTTCTCACCCGCTATTTAGCTTCCAGTCGTTTTTTTTGTTTTTTTCCCTTTTTTCCTATAATGTTGAATTTTGTTTTGTCATGCATGCTTTTATTTTGCCGTAGGAAGCGTAGAACAGGTTGTATTACCGCACGCGAGTAAAAATGCATGTACACACGAAGAACGTATTTGTCCACACAAAGAAAAGCGCTTTTTCTCCCACAAAGAAGTCAAAGCTGAGTGAGAGAGAGAGAGGGGGGGGAAATATTACAGCTGACGAGTGAGAAAGAACACAGCTGCCGAGTGAGAAAGAGTGGGGAGAGATTACAGCTGCAAACCTGTGCGCACATCTGTTGCGTGGGAAGCATCCACAGAGGCAACCCCTGTATATAACACATTTTGTACTCTTGATTGCACGTTTTCACTAGTGGTCGAATACTTGGCGCAAACTGATGTGATTGTTTTTGATGATGTGTGGAACCGATACATGCTAATTGTTTGTAGAGGTGTGCAAAATTTCCGATTCTTAGATTATTCGCGATTCGGCCGTGGAAGATTCGAGAACGATTCACAAACATCCAAATTCCGATTATTGAAATATGCAAAGTAAAGCGGAAGTACACAACACTCAGCGCGCCGCGCGGTCTTCGGGAGGAACGGAGCGAGAGTAGCTAAACATCATGCTTCCCATTACCCGGCCCCTCGGGTAATGCCAATGCTCAACTCACGGCTCTAGCTCAACTCATGCAACGAGATAAAAAAAAAAAACACAACAACATACCTGACTGCTGCCGAAAAGCTGCTACAAGTACAGCTACATAATGTTACGGTAGATATCATTTATATAGGACTAGATGCAATATAGATTTGGTAGTGTTTGCAACACATCTACAAAAAGCTAGATGCAGGCGTTATAAACGGCCGCCATCTTAAAGCAGTACACTTCCCTGCAAGGCTGTTGTAGCGAACCTTCCAAGCAAACCAAATTAACTTTTTATCTAAAATACTCCTAAATCGGTAAATTGACTTAATCTATCTTTAAAATAGTTTTAAAACTTTCACATGTCGAAAGTAGACAAAAGGGAAATTATGGAATAACGGGAGCAATTTTAACAAATTAAACGGTTGAATCACAACATTGAATTATTTGAATGTAGTTTAAAGCTGCTGATACAGAATGGGGACTGGAGTTTTTTATTTAATGTTATTTTTTAATATTTGTTTACTGCTATATGTTAATTTGATACTGAAATAGTAGTGTGGTTTAGCCTGAGAGTATTTTTGAACAATTTTGGAACTAATGTACAAAACATTAAAAAAAAAAAAAAAGCAGGGGGGTGCATCAATAATCGTTTTATAATCGAATCGGAGCCTCTAAATCGTAATCGTAATCGAATCGTTAGGTGCCCAAAGATTCCCAGCTCTAGTTGTTTGTGTAAATTGTTATTGCTGTATCAGCAGTTAGTTATAAACACAACTTTGAATTGCTGTTATCGAAGATGAAACTGATTGAATTTCATTTTTATTTTAGTTTCATTCGACAAGTGTTGATGTCATGAGCAGCTGAATATAGTCAGTAAACCACACAGATATCTGACATCAATTTGGAGTTGTGTTGTTTTCGTCAACGATGACTATAACGAAAATATTTCATCGACGAACAATTCTTTTCATGACGATAACGAGCTAAAAACGTCTTGGGAGACTAAAGCAATGACGCGAATGCCAGTTTTTGTCTGACGAGAACGAGACAAAAATGCGCCATAGTTTCCGTCACATGTTCACTAAGTGGGACATTGTAATGTGTAGTTAGCCTGCATCATAGCAGTGTCCGGTTGTATCACTCATGTGACGTGTTGCGCCACCCAACTAACCTACTAGTGTCCTCTCCAGTCTCCCCATTACTTGTTTTGAGACGTAGATGGTAAGCTTTGTCTTCTTATCATAGCAAGAGAGAATATGTGATGTTGTTTTGGCCTTTAAAGGTCTGTGCTGAGTGATCGTCACACACTAAATTTAACTCATAGCGTTAGAATACCATCCACATTCGTGTTACCATTAGGCTATTACTAATGGCGAGCGTTCTCCTAAACTCTCGGACAACGTTTTTGACATGCAGTTCATGGCATCCAGTTGGGTATACTTAATTGAAAATAATGCACTGGTTTCCTGCTGAGTGTGTAGATGCTTGCAGATGGTACAATGTGTGCTCGTCTGTCAATGTTCGCTCAAAATGGTTGGAAACGTTTTTTAATTTTTGGAGTGATACTTTCGAAATTTACAGACAAAAATATTAAGTAACCATCGATTAAAACTAGACAAAATTGGTTTGAGTTTTCGTCAGCAAAAACTAAATGAAGACCAATTTGAAATGATTAAAATATGACTAAGAGTGATAAGTATTATCGTTCAAAAGACCATGACAAAAATTAAAAGGGCTGCCAAAAACAACACTGTTTCGGAGTTTAGCTCGCTGTCTAGCTAGGACTTAGCTTCATCTTAGCAAGGTCTGTACAAGGACATATAATGTTTTTGGATAGTTATTTTGACATTTATCGGGTATTTAGGGGTACTTAAAGTGCCTGTGACACGAAAAAGCATGTTTATTTCATAATACACGCGGTATTTTATGCTCCTGAATGATATGGACCGCTTGGATGTGTGTGGAAGCGATCGCTATATTTATTTAGTTTTTTGAATCCCGCGCCAGGAAAATGAGTGACTTCCGGCTTCGGTCTTGCATTGAGGAGGAGGGCGCTGTGA
The DNA here is from genome assembly GCF_030265065.1 of Corythoichthys intestinalis. NCBI lineage: Eukaryota > Metazoa > Chordata > Actinopteri > Syngnathiformes > Syngnathidae > Corythoichthys > Corythoichthys intestinalis. Next base: position 61,832,817 of record NC_080399.1, on the reverse strand, counting down.
CGTGTACGGTAGAAGACGTCCTCTTCACTATACAGCGTACTGTTGTGTATGGGGACGAAGGATTCAGCTGATTTTGCGGATTAATATGTTTATTTTTCGCATCACGCCAGCCAAACGGCTGCAGAAAAATAATTCTGTATGAGGGGAGGCGTATGCGCCTTTTTGGAGTTTCAAAAGGTTCCCATTCACCGTGGATATTTACTGTGGGACCATTGGACTTACGAGGAAGTGAGTAAACATTTTTTTTAATATTATGTCAAATACGAATACAGCGATTACAAAGTAAACACTACAAACTTCCTTTAAATGAAGGACTACTTACGTTTGATCATTGATAGGCATGTAAAAAGCTGTCCTAATGCTCATTAGCAGCAGCACGTTAGCGGCAAAATAACTCCAGCCACCCTCCTCCGGGGAACGAACTGTAAATTGCTCTCCACCGGGCGGTTTGCCGATCCGCGACGACAATAGACAACCGGGTCGTCATGTCAAATAATCCAGGATAGTTATGTGTGATTTTCCGCTTCGAAGACTTTGAAACATCACTCGGTTCGGGTTAGCATGTTGGCTAGCTGTCCCGCCTTCTGGTTTGTTTACATTCTCCAAAGCCGGGGAAGGGAAATGACATATGTTCGATTTAGGTGTCATAAAATATAGTTCGGGAGGTGCGACAGTAAAGGTGAAGTTGACAGTTTTGACCATTATGGAGTCATTTTGCCATGTCGTCCTGAATAAATGCATTTTTATTATTTCATATTCCATTCAGCACAAGACTGTTATTTGTCATGACCATGCCATTTATTTGGCAATTGGGGAAAATACTTGGATAAAAAGAATATCCTGTAAAAATATTGAAGTAAAGAGACAGAAACAATGACATTTTGCCGCTCTCTTCGTCGTGTTTTCCTCGTTCTGAATAATTCCCCCTCAATGGGCTGAATAGTAAAATCGATGAGCCCAGTCTACCGCTGACGTCATCCACCTGTTGGGGACGCTAAAGCCCTATAATGGTAGGCGTGGCTAACCGGCAGATTAAAAGGCTAATTTCTCGTCATCTGTGCTTTGCTAAATTGTTGTATGTAGTCGAATTGTCTCAAAATATGATTCTAATTCACATAATAATGCCGTTTAAGACTTTTTTTCTCGTGTCGTATGCTCTTTAAAGGGTTAATTCCTACTTATGCGGAAATTTGCGTACGTCACCTTTGAAGGAAAGGAACTCGTTCGTAACCCTGGACTACCTGTATCTGGAGTTTAAAGTGCATCTCCAGTGGCATTTCCCCCTCTAAACTTTTGTTATACATCTGAATAACTAGTTTTCAATATTGTGAAATAAAGACTCACGTGAAACTAATCTGGCATCACGGAAAACTTGCAGCGTCACTTGAAGTGAATAGCTGAATGCAAAGCCATAACGGATTCTTAATGCGGCATGTCACTCGGATTGGGGAATTGGTGGATATTTCTTGGAATACATCGGACTTTTCGGAAGATATTCGTCTCGGGGACGGTGACAGACACCGAGGGTGCTGTGCAGCAAAAGGAGCTTGCAGACGAACCCTGTCAGTTTGACAGTCGAGATGCAGTCTCACTCGCTGCCTACAGGATTTAGATCTGGTTTCACTAAATCCAGACCTCGGTGCCACTTTTCCTGTCGTGTTTTCCATGTCCCTCTCCCCTAACACACCTGAATCAAATGATTATGTCACCAGCAACCTCTCCAGAAGCCTGATAATGATCCTGATTATTTTGATTCAGGTGTGTTGGAGGAGGGAGACATGGAAAACACGACAGGAAAAGTGGCACCGAGGTCCGGATTTCGTGAACCCTGATTTAGATTATCAGTAAGTAAAGAATTATTGCATGTGGTTTGAAGACAGGGCAAGGTGAACTTATTCATATTGCACAATGCAACATAAGAGTTACAAGACACAGTTAAAAATAAAGGATAGATCCGGTAAGTAAAGACAAAAAGCACAACTCAATTATTGCCTATTTGAAGGTTCATGGTAGACAGGACTATGTTGTTTTTAGTATGGCGCTAGATCAGTCTCATAATGAAGACACACACATGCACACATTGATACCCACGTATTGTGATATTTATAAACACATCGGACACGAAACACGCATTTGGCATTTCTAAACACATAGGACACGAAACACACACACATTGTACGATTCGTAAACACATATCACACGAAACACATGCATTGTGCGATTTGTAAACACACATCACACGAAACGCACACTCATTCATCAAATGTGTGTGTGGATTGTCTTACCCGCATTTATAAACGGCTTTTAATATATGTATGGTCTATCTATCGCTCTGCATTGTTGGGCTCTAGTGACAAAGCATAGCAGTTCCTCTGTGAATGGTTTCTATTTTAATGGTTCATGATTACTTATAACTCAAAATTACTTTGTCTGTCAACATGCCTGTTATTCTCAGCCGACAGCATTCAAAGGGCAACATGATTCTCCCACGACCGTCATGCACATGCCAAGCCCACTTGGTTTGGGATCGACCACGAATTGGTGAACTTAATGACAAGGTTCGCACAGAGAGCTACATCAATGCACTGCGCAATGTAAGTGAACTGAACGGTCTTGTATGGTATGTTATGTTAATTGCTGTACTAAAATGTTACATTCTTCCATTAGTCTTTCCATCTCTCACTTTATTGGCGCTCGGGTTGTGGAGACCGGTGCTTCAGCGGGAAGGCCAGATTTCCCGCTCTCCAGGTTCTTTGTCCAGCTCTTTCAGGGGAATCTTGAGTGATTTAAAGCCCATCCTGGAGACAGTCTCCCCAGTGTGTCTTGTAGCCCCCTCCAGTGGGACAGCTTTGAGGGCATCCTAATCAGATGTCTGGGCCACCTTATCTAGCTCGTTTGAATGGGGAGGAACTGTGGCTCTACCCCAAGCGCCTACCAGATTACCAAACTTCTTACCCTATCTTTAAGGGAGAGCCCAGACGCAGACGAGGGAAACTCATTTCGTCCCCTTGTGTCAGGGATTTTGTTATTTCGGTCATGACAAATGGCCCGTGACCATAGGTGAAAATAGACCTGTAAACACAGAGCTTTGCCTTTTGGCTCAGCTTCATTACCACAACGGAGTTCAGACACCGCATCTTTCCAACTTGATCTCCCGCTCCATTTTTCCCCTGCTTGTGAACAAGAACCCAATACACTTAAGCTCTCTCTTTTGGGGAAGGACCTAATTTCCGATCTCGAGGGGGTATTTTCCTTTTTCTGGTTAAATGGCACGGTGTTAGATTTGGAGGTCCCCATCAGCTAGGGTTGGGAATCTCTGGCATGAAGCCGATTCGATATGTATCTTGATACACTGTGAATTTTAACAAGTGTACTTAAAGAAATTTGGGAAACAGATTACCTTGGGAAAAGTAAGTAAACAAACTTATTGTGTTAAGTAGTGTGAAAGTATTAAATTTAAGTGAGTGGTACCTTTTTTGAAGTTGTGAGAACTTAATGTATTTTAGTCAAATTCAAATCAAGTTGTTACAACTTAGTTGAGTCAAATTAACTTAATATATTCCGCCAAAATAAGAGGGCATCACTTGAAATTTGTATTACACTTTACTTGAAGTATCTTAGCGTAATCCACATCAGTAAATGTTACGTGCCAAAGATGGCTCGCGAAAGGCGTAACATAAAACAAGCCACACAACTGTACTGTACAAGTGGACACATTTATTTACACAATAATCAAACTCGCAATGAATATGTACAAAATGACGAGGAAGCGTGACTTCAGGGTACGCCCAGGCCAAAACAACAAACAAAAGGAGCTACACTTAAACCCCACCCGCTAACTAAACCCTGATCATGTAAAAGGAACAAAGAAAAGACAGTGTCTAACCTAACTTCCTACTCTATACAAAACAGGAGAAAACGGGTTGAACAGAAATGGCGACTTACCCTTACTTGCTTCAGTGCTCTTATTTACAGTGGTGAACAAAAACGATCCAATAACGAATAAACACAAAAGACCTCACCGAAAAAGCGGGAGTGTATCAAACTAGCGATCAAAATGCAAACGAGCGTGAATGGCGAGCAAACAGCTAGCGAGGAGGAACGCGACAGAATGCTGCCAAATTGCGACCTCATACAACGTTGACAGCGGCAGGTTTAAGAAGCTTGGCGCCTTTTCCCGTGGCCAATCAACGGTGGTGACGTCGTCGGTCCGTCCTGCGTTGATCAGCTGTCGTCACAGTGGGAGGGGAAGCAGGCAGCTGGTGGAGGCGACGATCAGCTGACTGGAAGAATCTCAGAAAATTAGCCATTAAACGGCCAGGGGCCGTCACACCCCCCACCTTAAAAACAAACCTTTACCCTTTTATAACTGAAATAGTCAGCGGTCGCGGGTTCGACCCCACGTATACTTCCAAATTTTGGAGGGCAAATAACGATAGGGTCTTTTGGTCGAGTGGGCGCGCACATTAGCGTTAGCAGGATTTCGTGGCCCCACAGAGTCCCACTCCACGTCACCAACTACGACCTGGTTTTCTAAATTTGGCAAACTGTCAGGCCTCGTCAGGGCAGCAACCATTTTTACACACGAATTTTTATTTTGTTCACGTTGCTGAGCCCTGATCAACCTAGCATGGCCCCCGTCGAATTTCAATTCAGCTACAGGTGGTAGCAGCCTATCTACTTTTTTGTCAGTCACTGTAGGTGTAGTTGGTGACAGCACTGACTCGCACACACAGTCATCATTTACATCTGAATTTGGGAAAACTTCCCCCTACTAAATCATTACCCAAAATAAGCTGAACCCCATCAACAGGTAACTTTTTACGAACAGCGACTTTTACAGGGCCAACAACTAGTGGGCAATTCAAATATAACTTGTGCAATGTCGCCCGAAATGGAATCATTCCAACTCCCACAACTAAAGTGCCTGTTTTGCACGACGAGACAGCCGAAAAAGGTAACACAGAGGCTAAAACGAAGGACTGGCTTGCACCAGTGTCACGCAGAATTTTTACCGGCACCGAGTTACTGCCATCAGCTAATAGTGATACTTGGCCTTCAAAGGTGAATGGCCTATACGACTCCCTAATCTTATCAATATTAACCCCCTCTGCTGCTAGCTTGGATGGTGCAGAGGTTTGTTGGACACAACCCATGGTTTTGGGCGGACTAGGGGTCCGCCGTTGCTCTTTCCTTTTGAGGACGGGGCAGGCAGCAATTCTATGACCCCTTAAGTGACAGTAAAAACACTCCCCATTAAAATGAGATAATGAACTAGGCCGCGACGACCCACTAGGCGGCACTTTTTGTCTTTTTAAAGTGGAGTTAACAGAGACTATCGTGGCGATCAGCAGACCACACACCCCTATGCGTTAACACGAACTCATCTGCCATAACGGCAGCCTTCGACACGGAATCTACCTTTTGTTCATTTAAATACATAACAACATTTTCGGACAGACACGATTTGAATTCCTCAAGAAGGACTAATTCGTGCAGCTGCTCAAACGTAAAAACTTTGCTCGCCACAAACCACCGATCCAACAGTACAGCCTTCTCACGAGCGAATTCTACAAAAGTTTGAGTAGGCGTCTTTTTACACTCCCGAAATTTCTGGCGGTATGCTTCAGGTACAAGTTCATACGCTTTCAATATTGCAGCTTTCACAGTGTCATAGTCCATGCACTCGTCCATGGAGAGGCACGAACACACCTCCTGCGCCTTCCCTACTAATTTACATTGGAGCAAAATGCTCCACAAATTTTTCGGCCAAGCGAGAGCTGAGGCGTTAAAATACGAGTCGACCTCACTCTCGCGAAACGTCGGAACCAAAGCAATAAACTTACTTGCGTCAACTGGGTTGGGCTGCATCATGGGTGCATGCGGGGCTAAGGGGGTGGATGTGGATGGGGTCCGCTCCAGCTCCAAGGCCCTGATGCGTAGGTGCATAAGCTCAACCTCCCTGGTCTTCATCTGGAGCTCCACCTCACAAAGTCGAAGGGCCAGCTGTAAGTCTCCCCCGTCCACCCCTGCCTGGAGTAACGCCGCCGGGCTGGCGGCGGGTCCGCGGCGGAGTCATCCGCGCCCGCTTGGGATCGTGAGCCGGCAGCTGCCGCGCCCACGTCCCCCTCAACAGGCGTAGCCACACCCATGTGCACTAGACGCTCCGACAAACAGGCCTTTATTTCTTTCTTACGCGCGTTTAATGGTACAGGAACGTCAAATAAGCTTGCTACCAACAGTAGGTCGGCTTTACTGCAGCGATGTAATTTCTCGATGGACGGAAAACGCGCAAACTCGTCCATGTCGAAGCTGGCTGACATAATACTGTGAAAACTGAATATACACACAAACGGGAAGCGAACAAAAAATACCACGGCCAAACGAGCACGGGTATCGCACACTGCGAGGTCAAAAATGAACAAAAAGCGAACACAAAACACCACGGCCAAAAGAGCACGGGTACAATCACTGCGAGAGGTCCCGGGTTTGACTCCCGGACAAGCCCCCAATTTTATGTTACGTGCCAAAGATGGCTCGCGAAAGGCGTAACATAAAACAAGCCACACAACTGTACAAGTGGACACAAATTTATTTACACAATAATCAAACTCGCAATGAATATGTACAAAATGCCGAGGAAGCGTGACTTCAGGGTAAGCCCAGGCCAAAACAACAAACAAAAGGAGCTACACTTAAACCCCACCCGCTAACTAAACCCTGATCATGTAAAAGGAACAAAGAAAAGAGGCTGAGCTTTTGTGTTCCGAGGTTCCACAATATCTTCTAGAAAAACTCAAATATGTTCTTCATACCTTTTGGGTAGGTGCAAATATTAAGCCAAACAGAAGACTAATTGCTTGAGAGGTTGTGTGGAATCTCATCATGACAATGTTTCCTTCGAAGATGATTGCGATGCAACTAAGCACTGGTGGAATGTCCACAGGCACGACTCAAAGAACAGGAACCTGAATGAAGTCATCTGCAGTGTCTGAATCCTGTATTTAAAATAAACACAAAATCAGTTGAGACGCTAAGAATTACAGTTATAATGTGTTCAATTTCATGATTAAAGTACCTGCACAAAATCATAGAGAAGAAACCACAACTCTGTAATACTGTCTTCGAGAGCTCTTTAGATTATGAGCAGGTAGAAATGGCTGTATTTCAGCAGCACTAAGCCTGCACAAAAAGCATTAAAAAAAAAAAAACTATCTGAAGCTCAGATTTGGCTCAAGCTTCGCATGCATTGAAAATTATTTCAAACATAAAATGTGTAGTTGCAATTTAGTGATAAAACCCTCTGGACCAAATTTTTTTTCAGGAAGAAATTGAATTTTTATTTTTATTGGTTATTTTTAATATGCATACATATCTGGTATTAATAAGAAATGAGCACTTAGGTTTGCCTTTTTGAAGTAATGGTTTGACAGCCATTTCAAAGAGCACAAATAGCAAAGAGGGCTTACTTTTGCACTGTCTTAAGAGGTGCTCGTCTCAATTTTTAGGTGTATTCCTGCTCATTAACAAGCACATTCTGGTTCTTATTAAATGCATTTGCTAACTTTAGGTTCTGAAGGAAGACAGTGTCTGTCTTGGAGTAAGTGATGGAAGTCTTCTTCCTGTGTTTGCACATCTCCTGGGAGCTAAAAAGGTACCATCGGCCCTGTCTGTTGCTCATACACCTTTCTCACTTGGTCATGAGCTATCCTCTTTTCTAATTTATTCCTGTCAGGTCTTTAGTTTGGAAAACTTCAGCATGACGAAACAGGTTATTGAGCAGGTAAGCACGGCATACATAAAATTACTGTCTAATAAAACCGCAAAATTATGTACCATATTTTCTGCACTATAAGGCGCACGGAAAAGCCTTTGATTTTCCCAAAGGCCAATAGTGCGCCTTATAACCTGATACGCCTTGTGTATGGATCAATATTGGTGAATCATGGTATGACATTCCCTTTCGTATAGCTCCATCTACTGGAAGCCTAGTGCAAGCCCAACCACTAGTACTGCAACTACTACTACTACTACTGTATTACTGTGCAGTGCTCCCTATATATGAAAACTGTTACAAAATTGAAGGTGCACCTTAAGGCTGAGTTATGCTTCTGCTGCAGAGCTACGCCGTCAAGGCAGATCCAATTTACGACCCTCTGCCGTAGCCTGACGTGCACCTCCACAGAGTCCTGATTGGGCGTCACATGGTGCCGCAAATGGACTGTGATTGGTCCGCTCAGACTGTTGTTTCCGGGTTAGCGCAAAATCACGGCCATTTTCAAACATTGTTGTACTACACGCATTGCAACACCGCCACCCATCCTGATGAGGCATGAGAGTTAATGCAAAGAAGAATGGGCAAAACTGCCCAAAGGTCCGTGTGCCAAGCTTGTGACATCATATACAAAAAAACTTGGAATCAACGAAGTAGGCTGTGAATATTTATGATTACGTGATTTGTCATGTATTTTATTTGTTATAAATTTGTGTAGAGTTTTGAGGGGAAAAATGAATTTTAATTTCAAGTATGGCTGTTAAATAACAAAAATGTGGAAAAGTCAAGTGCTGTAAAAACTTTTCTGATGCAATGTAAATCTGCATATATGGCATCCCTAACTGCTACAATGAGATCTTTGAATAGCATAATTGTCAGGACTTGAGTCAAGGCAGGACTCAGATGCAAAGATTTCTTGGCAAACAAAGCGTCTTTATTTTCCAAGCCCTCACTCAGGGTAGAAACAAACAAGGCATAAACATAAAATCAACCCCACCGAGAAGGACAAAAACACAAAGTAGCAAACAAACTCAATGGCTTACAGAATGTTACACGAACAGATTCGCTTGAAAAGAAGTCAATGGCAGTGGATAATAGCGGGCTCGGGAGAGCATCAGGTGACACCCGACCTTTCGCAGCCCAAGTCTAGCGCAGGGCCCTAGTCTGCCTCGGGGCCCATGGTCTTCAAAAGTGGTGCTAATGCCTCCTTTTCTCACCAGGTCCTGGATGCCAACTCACTGAGGGGGCAAGTGGAGCTGCTGGACATCAGTCCTGAACAGCTTACCAGTAAAGATTTAGGAGGGGAGCAGGTACATTTCTTTACCACTAAAACGCAGCAATGTGACTATGCGCGTGTAGTACAAACCTCAAAATGTCTTCATGATTAGCAACACTGTATAAGGATAGAATGGTTTAAACTGTGAAAGTATTTCAAACTTTTAGGAATGGTTGTCAATACTGTAACTTGTGTTCCTGAAATAAAGGGCTCTGCAGCCGCTTCTCTTTCATACTGTACTTGGGTAAATTTTTGGGTAAGTTCTTAGAAATATAACTGGTAATAAAGCTATTGCACGTTTTTTTTTTTCCCTTTATTATTAACAAGGACACAATGTTATGCAGATAAATTTATAGACAAATGATGCTATTTACAGTGGCGGCAGAAACTTAGGGGGGCGCAAAACGTTTACGTCTTTGTGAAGGGTGGCGTAACAGAGAATAATTGAGAAGCGCTCCTTTCGTGGACATCGTTCTCGTATGTCAAACACTGTAAATACACCACAAAAAGTCACCACAAACGGCAGATTTCGAGTCTGTCGCACGGGCCCTGATATTTAACATGGCAGAAATAATAGGTTTGTTGCAGGACCGACCGTGTCGGCTGATTGGGCCCGAATAAACACCTTCAGTATTTATTCATATAGAAAATCCGTTCTAAAAATGATAAACACTGACATCCCGAACTGATTACTTTGCAAAAGTAAAAGTAATAGTTTTACAACTGTCACAACATAAATAAACTCAACTCCCTTTGTTTCCTGCAGATCTCACTGCTCATAGGTGAACCATACTTCAGCACAAGCCTACTACCTTGGCACTCTCTTTTCTTTTGGTACTGCCGCACTGCACTGGCTGGCCTTCTTCGACCCGATGCCACCATCCTGCCATGCTCCGCCACTCTTCATATGGTGGCTGTGGAGTTTCAGGTATGAGAGTCATTTCCTTTTTTCTGTTTGTCATGCTTTTGCTTTCATTATTCCACTTGTAAAATTAATAATGGATACATTATTTTACATAAGTGCAATTACATAATTACATAAGTGTAATTATTTTATTTTAACCGCAACTATATCTTTTCAACACTGAAGAAGTGATTCTTTTACAAAACTTACACAATGAGAAGTAGTCAGTGTGCAGCTTACAAAAGAGCGTAAATTTGTTGGTCCCTCAAAATACTGCCATTATGTTCAAATCACTGGCAACAAAAGTTAGTAAGTACACTCCGAAGTGAAAATGCCCAAACTTTCAATATTTTGTGTCGCCATTGTTTTCCAACACTCACTTTCCTCTCCTTGGCATGGAGTTCACCAGAGCCTGCCACCGGAATCCTCTTTCACTCCTCCATGACGACATCAGAAAGCTCACAGATATTGGAGAATTTTCATCTTGGTCTTTTGGATGAAAATACTTATTCGTCTTAGCCATATTTTACTCATTTCAAAATGTGTTTGTTTTGGTCTAGTTTGAGTCGACAATTCCCAAAATGTTTTTGTCTCTAAACTTCCGATAAATAAATAAAAGGTTTCCAAATGAATATGACAGACTAGCAATTAACTGTAGAGTCTACAAGGATATTACCATTTTCATGATGATGATAATACACACTCAGCAGGAAAACAGCAAATTATTTGCAATTAATTAAACTCACCTGGACGCCACGAAGTGTATGTAAAATGTTTTCCAAGACAGAGTCACCACGCTAAATGCGAACGCTATGCTAACGCAATCATTACAAGTTAGTTTAGTATGTAATGATCACTCAGCATAGACCTTTAAAGGATAAAGCCACATGGCATACCTACCCAGGATAAGAACGCCAAACTTATGAAGCAGCACCTGAAACATACTGTATGTTTCACAAAAGGAGCCTGGAATGGGCACATGCTTTATGCATGTGTGTGAAGGAGGGGGGAGGTGCAGCACGTCACATGAGTGACACGACCAAACACTGCTAAATGCGTGCTAACTACACTAAAATATTACACATTGTGAATTTATGACAGAAACTACTGCGAATTTTCATCTCATTCTTCTGTCGTCAGATGACAACTGGCGTCCATCTCATTGTGTTTGTCTCCCAAGACCTTTTCGTCATGAAAAAATTGTTCATTGATGAAACATTTTCATATTAGTCATCGTTGACGAAAACGAAGCAGCCCCCAATGAAGTCCCGAGTGAAATTGGGGTGGCGCCATCTTGGACGACGTCTGCCTCAAACTTCCGGTTCAGAAAAAAAACATGAATTACGGTTGAATTAAGCAATGTTTTTGACAAAGTTATAACTGCAAAATTAAACCAGAGGAACTCACTTAATCTCCAAAAATGGATGCAGCACGACGTAGATGAGATTGTATGATAGTTCTTATCACTTCGTTGATCGTTCCTGGACAAAATTCTAACAACCTGTCAGCCTGTGTTGACTTGAGGTATAGATTGATACACCAGCCATTTAAGTGACCAAAATTAGGTGAAATTACAAATTGTATTACATTTGCTGAATGCAAAAGGGCTGACACGGATTTTGTTGTTACAAGGAAATACTAAAAGGTACGTACATATAAAATAGTATGTCACTCCTTTTTACTGCAGATATTGATCACAATCAGAGGCGTAGCATCCCATTGGGCATACGCAGGCAATTGCCTAGGGCCCCCAGCCAGCAGGGGCCCCCAGAGGGCCAACAGATTTGTCACACAAAGATTTAGCACACTCAGCTTCACCGCACTGTCTTAGCTACAAGTATTGGGAGTGATTCAATACCATGGAATCATTTGGCAGAATATCTAACAATTCTGTTATCATCCCAATTAGCATACATGTTTAAGTCTAAGTCCAATCAGTTTTAACACTGCATGTATGTGCAAGGAGTGATTCACCAAGAACTTTATGAAAAGTCCTTGATGTAATATTTTATGTTGGTTTTTTGTGATTTTTCCAAGAAAGTCTATTAATGGGTCTATCGTATTCCTCGTTGAATACTCTATAAGAAAAATATAACATATATGCATCTAAAATAATCATAAACTATTTTTTTAGCAATTTTAATACTCCTTTTAGCAAGGTTCCTTGGGTATACGGTATGCGCTGCGTACGTTCCCATAGCAACCAGTCCTGTCATTGTCCTACGTCACAAGCGCTGCATATTCTGAGAACGAGAATAGGCGTAAGCATGAGGTGCGCATTTCAAGCAGAGGACGGCCACCCCACCTGTTAGAGGATTAATCTGTGTGTCCATGAACGAATGTAAGTATTTCCTCTTCATGCCATAAAGTTCTTATGATAAGTTAAGAGCCGTTATCAGCGCGACCGTTACGTGTTTTTCCTGTTACGTCAGCTGGTTGATCCCACTCGTTCTCGCTGCGTCGAGGAGAGCGTTCTTTACATTCTATTCACATTGCACATTTGCTTTAAGTGGGAAGGTGTTAGTTTAGCATCTTAAAATGATGTTGTACATCCATATGAGTAAAAGTGCTTAGTTTTCGCCACTTTTATGGCCAAGATGACTGCACGCAGCACGCACTAGATCCCCCCACCACCACCACCACCACCACCACCTTCGTGTTCATTTTACTGCGCAAATATGTATGTATTAATGCAATTGGGGGGGGGCACTTTGAGTGTCCTAAAAAGCGCTCAATGAGAGCGAGGCGTTATTAGACTTTTATTAAATATGCTATTGCTCCAAGTCCAACTGTCTCCCTTACTTGCACATGCTCAAAGGGCCCCATGTTGCCTGGGGCCCCCGGGGACCCTTGCTACGCCTCTGATCACAATAAAACATTTAACATTTATGCTTTCCTTATAGTTGGGTACCAGATAGCATAACCTCTGTCCAGTTAGCCTTTCCTTTGATCTGGTCCATGTGGCCCCCATGTAAGTCTCTTTCCTGACCCCTCCCATCCTATTGTTTTCCCCTGAATAAATAAGGTTGCTATTAGTGATGCACGAAAATACATTTTTCAACCGATACCGATAACCGATAATTTCCTCCTCATTCCTACCGATAACCGATAATATCAAACCGATAATTCTATTAAAAGATTCATATAAAATTTTAAACAAAAGAAAATATTACTGTGCAAAAATATAATTTATTGCTCTTTTTTTTTTTCAACATAAAATACAAACAAGTCGTCAATTCCAACATCTAAATAATGACATTGTCTGACATTGTGTAATGGTAAACTTTTGGCAACAATTACTTACAGAGTAAATACCTAAGTTGCACAAAAATGCCTTTAAAAGTAAGCCATTCCTAACATAACAATAATACACTGCAAAACACACTTCACTTCTGTGATCCTCTTTGTTCCTTAGGACATCCACCACACGGTGGCGCCTCTTTATGTTGTATGTTCACTTTCTTCTTCAGTTTCTTGTTGTATGTTCACTTTCTTCTTCAGTTGCTACCTACTTTTTGGGGAGTCAAGTGTGACCATGTGTGCGTGGTCCGTTGTACTCCCAAGTGACGAGTGGTTGAGCTGGATTTATTTATTTTTGTCTATTAAAAGTGCATAAGTGGACGTCTACTCCCTTTTTTACCTTTTATGCACTCATCCTGCCCTGACAAGCGTTACTAGTCAGTTTTAAGTGTAAATCTATTGGAAATAAGTGAAATTATCTGCCAGCGCTTCAGGTGTATTTCTCTCAGATTTCTTGGAAGAAATATAGCTCGCTGAAAATAATCTTAACAGCCTTATTTTAAGCAATACATTATTATACTTAATCCTAAAAAAAAACTTGGAAGAAGAAAAGATTTTGAATATTTGTGGCTACAGAATATGATTGTTATTTCATTACAACAGGAATGTGCATATTTTAATTAATGTGTTAATAAGTGCCAATAAGTTTAGATTATCTACTGTGACTGTAATTGAGCAGACAAATAAGTTAAATTAATTTGAAAAGTGATTGCTAATGGTATATGCTTTGTTGCACACTGTGAAAATGATTAACTCAAAAGAGCGAGATGTCATGTACCCATTCTGCAGCACTTTGTTTACATTTGCGGCACTCACGAGTCGCGACATTCGCTTTACAGCAGCTAAACTGATAAACGGCAGTACTATTTGGATGCAGTTGGAGCTCGCATCTCCGTGCGTGTTGTTTTGTGCCTGAGTTTTGTGAAGCAGAAAATAAAGGCAGCATTACAAAGTCATCTGACCACTCGTCATTTTACATACTGAATGCATTATTGAGGGGCTGACTTCGTTTTCTCCATGTTTAAATTATCATCTAACCACTGTTCCGTCATGATAAGCTTGCTTACTGGACATCACTTTTCCAAATGTCCATGGTGAAAATGTGATTGGCATGTTTTTCATGAAGAATGGTGGTCGTATAAACTGCATTATTTTTTTATCCAGGGCTTTGGCTCTCGGGACATTTCGGTAAAAAAAAAATCGTGTCTCGTCTTGGCTACGTTCGTACCGGATAATCCGCCCGCACCGGCCGGTTCGCCGCGGCGTATTCGGGGCCTGGCTCTGCTCACACGCCGTGAGGGAACGCTCGAGAAACCGGGGTGTTCGCCGGAGGTCCTGAAGCCGGGGAACCGAGCTCTTCCCGCCTCGCCGTTGGTCAGAGCGGCGGGCTCCGTCAGAAGACGGCTACTTGCCGACTATCGGTCTCCAGTCGTGCCGGTGTTTAGCCTTAGATGCGAGTTTACCACCCGCCTTGGGCTGCTTTCCCAAACAACCCGACTCGGTATCGTCACAAGCCCCTAGTTTAACTTAGTGTTTACAATACTTTAGCATTCCCGCTAGCAGCAGCAGCCTGGTATTCGTTCCAAAAATCTTTGTGATGCAGTTTTAAATGGATGCTGGGTTAGTGGTTTTGAATGAGGACGCTTTCTTTCGGTCTCGTGGAACTTCTGCGGTACATGTTTCGCAAATGGCGAGAGCGTCGTTTTTTTAGTAACAGCCGCCATAATATTCAACTATTTCTTGTCGTGTAACTCCGCCTCCTCAACCCCTCCTCCCTCAGGGGCTTCAGAGGGGAGGGGTTGAGGAGGCGGCGTGCTGAATTCTTCGGTTGTGCACATTTGGAGGCTAAATCAAGTATATAATTATCGGATTGCATTATCGGTTGATTTTTTTATTATCTGGATTATCTGTGTGACGTCATAATTGCCATTATCGGCCGATAATTATCGGCAACCGATATTATCGTGTATCTTTAGTTGCTATCATAGCAGCTGGAGGAGCAGCCACCAACCTCCACAAAAGCTACATCAACTTCCTGCTTGTTTTTTTTAGCCAAGCTAGTTGTACATAAACCTAGCTTCAAATCTAACACCCCCAAATGCCATCTCTCTCATTGAGCAGTGTTTTACATTTACTGCCCATAATTATTATTTTTGCATCTTAGTGACAGCTCTTGTCAATTATTTAGCGTACATGTGTAAACAATGTACTTGCATGTTTTTCTGTATTTTTATTAAAGTCAAGAAAATGTTTTGTTCATTTTTATTAACCGGTAATCAGAATGTGCATGGAATTTTGTTTGGTCGGAAGAATCCACCTTTATCACCTTCGACCTTCCTTGTACTTGACCGACATTAATAAATGGACCCATGCTTGCATGAAGAAAAAAGTTGTGGACCTTCAAGATTCGTATTTGAGGACCCCTGTCCTTTTCTGACCCCCATAATTGTTGTTTCACCATATCGTGAGATCGTTATTGTGAGCTTTGTATCGTGACGTGGTACCCAGATGTTCCTAACCTTAGTCAGTAAATAGACTTTCGTACGGGACAATGGGGGTCAAAACCGTCGAGTCACACGTGAGCGGAGAACACCACCAGTTTGAGTGAAATAAAATGAGTTTTTATTCCTTCATCAGAAATTTTTGTGACGTGTTTTAAAATGTCTTGAAAAGCATTAAATCTGACTTTTAAAAGGGTGCGAGAACTCGTATTAAGGATTGTATGTGACATGATTTTTTTTGGTAGGATTTGTGGCGGATACGTGCTTTGTGTAATACATGTGAAGGATTTGATGTCACGCCGATGGAGGAAATGATCCAGGTAGGTTAAACATTTGAATATTCCATTCATGGATTTGATTCTTCTTAAAAGTAAGTGGAACAAAACTATGCATTAAAGACCACATGTGAAGTAATGTTGGCCAATCATGTTTTTGAATAATATCAATGGCTAGACAATTATAAGCATATTTTCGTTATTTTTTTTAACGCAACCCTTCGAGATTCTTTTTTTAACCCATAGCAACGCCCTTGACAACGAAAATGCTTTTCTTCGACAATCTTCGGAATTTACGTCACACCGAGAACTGTGAGGGAAGTCCGCCATACACACAGTATTGTTGCATTGCTTCTCGGTAAGATGCCACGGTGGTGTGTGGCGATGTATTGTTCTCAATCTTGTCTCAATCATCAAGTTGTATGAGTGGGCAAAGGATAGCAGGGCACGTAAATGGACATCTTTCGTTCGCACAAAGCGAATGAATTTCACGCCATCATCGAGTCATGTTCTCTGCTACAAGGACTTAGAAGAGGCCTGCTTCCTCAACCGGTCTGCATATGATCAGGGATTTGCAAAAAAGTGTGATTTTTGGACAGATGACTGATGACTTTGTCAAAGCAGAGCTGCCAACTGTTGTGGAATGAACAGTAGAAGGTAGCGACGCCAGCCGAAAGGTAACTTGAGGCAAAACCCCGATTGTGCTGCGGAATGAACAGCAGAAGCCAGCGACGCCAGCCGAAAGCTAACTCGTGACAATCCCCGATTATAGTTGTATTGAGTTCATTTTGCCTGCACGTATAAATTCGTCAAAACTTTTCTTTTATCCCAGGCAATAGTAGGTGGTTTATCTACCTGACATGCCTCGGCGAACACCCCCTACCCTGTCGGAGGGTCCTAAGGCGGAAGTGCTCGCCGAAACATGTCAGGCAAACAAAAGCCACTGCCCACCCCAGAACACGATCGGGGATCCATTAAAAAATGTTCTTTTATCCAAGGCAATAGTAGGCGCTTTATCCACCTGACATGCCTCGGCGAACACCCTCGCCCCCGACGGAGGGTCCGAAGGCGGAAATGCTCGCCGAAACATGTCAGGCAAACAAAAGCCTAAGTCGCTAGCCTCCACCGCCCACCCCACAACACCATCGAGGATCGATCAAAACTTTTCTTTTATCCAAGCCAATAGTAGGTGGTTTATTTACCTGACATGCTTCAAATCATAAAAATAATAACAGCCTTTATCTTACCAATCTTGTAATCTCGATGGGTCTTGTCTCCATTCCATGTCAGGAAGTCTGGGCACATTGTTTGCATCCTGATTAGCGTCTGGCTAATACATGTACGAACCAACATAAAAATTCCAACCTCCTCCTCTTCCTCCAACTCTTCAAAAACTTGGGTCTCCTCACTTGCGCTCGAGCTATCACTTATGTCGCTGTTTGAAGGGCTTTACTTTCCCATCGCTGTTCTTGGTGTGACGTATCACTTCCGGGTTTGTCCCCTTTCAGGCTCGAACTTCGGAAACGCGATTATTTTGTCAAATATACAACATATTAGGCCTGAACGATATTGGAAAAAACTATTGTTGCGATTTTTTGGGGGTTTGCGATATATTGCGATATCATATTGCGATATTAAAAAAAATATATTTTTTTAAGAAATTTTCACTAGATGACTTGAATAGCTGTTTGGAAAGACTTTGGATCACCATCACCACAGTGTACAGTGATCCCTCGTTTTTCACGGTTAATAGGGACCAGAACCCGCCGCGATAAGTGAAAACCCGTGAAGTAGCCCCCCCCCCCACAAAATTTTTTTTGCGTGTGTTTTTTGTGCTCAATGTATTTATTCAGATTTAGCATTGGAAAGAGATACATATATGACATGTTTTTTTCTCACTTTTCCCCCCCAAAGTGATTTAAAAAATGTATATAAATAAATGGTTTTAAAGGGATCCTCTATTTTTAAGACAAGTAATTCTTAAAAGATACATGTTAGTATGAGTTATAATAATTTGATATTAAAACCCCTCTTAATATTTTTGTTTTAATAAAGTTTGTAAAATTATTTTAAGTGATAGGTCGCCATTCTTGTTACGTTGCAGTGTGTGACGTCACTGGTCCCATGGCAGAAATTCCAGCGTGTCACTCGTTAGCTTTCCCAACATGTCATCAGTTCTACCCTTCCTATTTGAACCAGATCTGAAAAGTGAAGAGTAGGACTGCACTGTCAGTCATTCACAAGACGAGCTTCAGGGAAAAATGTGTGCAGCAAATACCTGATAAGACAAAAGTTGAGCAAAGCTGGTGATGCGAGAGAGTCCTGTTGGGAACGAGAGTGTATGCTGTCCGGTTTTATTGGCAGATATTCAAGGCAAGCATATTGCGTTTTCAAACTTATCCTAATATAATTATGTAGATCGTTAGCATCCAGAGCTGTCGTGTGCTTTACATACAGTACCAGGCCAAAGAGCACACCTTGTGTAATCCATGTCTTGTACATTGTAACGTGGTAGCTAGGATACGAGTATAAAAGTACCAAAAAGGGGAGAAGCCGCGACTATGCACATTTATTCACAAAAAATAATATTTCCACCTTGACCACTCTTCACTCGGGAGCTCAGGAGTAAGCAAACAAGTGTTCCCTGACGGACTCCCAACATTGTTGTGAGGTCCACGTCAGAGTCACTGTCGTCACTGTAGCGTGCCATAGTGCTTTAATTATTTACTGTGATTTGGGGAAAACTCCCACGAAGAATAGTCAACATAAAAGATAGCAATAGTAATCCAAATCCACTTTTTTTACTCACTTGAAGATCCAGGAATTAGACCGATCCCATGGCAATGTCGCAGCCGCCGATTCCACAAAATAGACTGATCTAAAAAGCCGTTGTGGGACCGACGAATCAAAAAATGGACAGATCCGAAACCAATATTGCAGACGTGGTGGGACCGTCGGATCCAGAAAATAGACGGATACCTTACTTGACTGAGGATCCAGGAAACATGTTCGGGCCCCAGTTGTAACGCGTGGTGGGTAGGGTACCAAAAAGGGGGAGAAGCTTCCACTTACACACATTTATTCACTAAAAATAATAATTCCACCTTGATCACTCACTTCACTCCCCTTGTTTCCATTTGACTGGAAATTGCATCCAAAAGCAGCACATCGTGGCATTTTACTTCGCGAGTCTAGGCAGCAATAAGCAAGTGTTTAACACGCTACAAATTTGGAAAGATACCAATTACGTCATCACTGCGAGCCCGCAAACCATGGCGCCAACTAACGGTCAAAATATTGACTAAATATTATAAAATATTGCCATTGATTTAACATTTTATGTGTTTCTAACAACATATTTAGGTCAAGAGAACAATTGTGGTTTATTAGAGCCAACATGTATTTAAGTCAGAGGATCACTTTAAGCACTTTAAATGTCATAATTATGATCGGTTTTAAACATAACTGTCCAACCAAATCATTTTTGAACAAAAATAAAGTACTGTAGAAAATAAATGCTTGGCTTTATTAAATGCTTCTGTTTATCGACCTTAGTTGTGACCGTTGGAGTGACATGTAGAAATGTCAAACTCCTCATGATCACTTCTGGCATTTATATGTCTCCTACGTCTCCACACACGTACACATTAATTCCAGCGCGGCTTCCTTGCAGAAACTGTTTAACAAGTTAAACGATGATTGACAGATTGCTGCCCGACTTCTTTGGCCAGATCAAAGCCATCGTTAACTTTAATAAGAAAGTGCCGCAGTGACTGAGAGGAACAAAGGGCTGGGAGAGGTAGGGTGTGAGGCTGTGCACAGAGCAGAACGCAAGGCGTATGTGGATTAAAAAAAAATAAAAACTATCGCACGTGCATGCGCACATCACGACGGTGATGTTTGAACGATATATCGTTCAGGCTTACAACATATAAATTATTTTTTCATGCTTTATTTGTTGGACAATGTATAATTACTTTAATTGTGACCCTATCTGGAATTTTATGAAATTACTTCACATTTGGTCTTTAAGGTCATTTGTCACGTACATTTGTAAAATACTTTATCTTTTCAGAAATCACTGGATTTCCGGGAGTCTCGCGAGGCGGAACCCCACCCTCTGTGGGAGTATCCGTGCCGTGCTTTGACTAAGTCTTCTGCTGTTATGACCTTTGACTTCACTCAATGTGTCCCTCAACAACCTCTCATCAGTCATGGTTCTCTACCATTCATTAGGTATGCATGATGCAATTGCTTTGTTTACAAGTGTATTCTGATTGGAAGCCCAAACCAACTGAAAATGCGCCATACAACATGTTGAGATTGACAAAAAGTAATCCGTTAACGGTTGTAAGTTAGGTTAACAAAGGGCAATAGGCTGCATTCAGCCCCAACTTCTGATGAATTACGAACTCCAACCTTGCCATCTAGGGTGACCAAACGTCCTCTTTTGCCCGGACAAGTCCTTGTTTCATATCCTCTCCGTAGCATCCAGCCTGGTTTTATAAATTCATGAAAATGTCCAGTTTTTATGATTTTTCACATGACCAATTTGAAGAGAACCCATCCGGCCGCCGGGGCCCAGCTCCTGCCTGCGTTGACGTGGCTCCTACTAGTAGGGAGGGAAGGATTAGTTCTTCCTCTTGTTTTTGTTGGCAGTTTATCATGGGGCATTACCGCCATCTACTAGGTTGACGGTTTGGAAAGAGATCAGGCAGTTACAGACCACAATAAGGAGTAGTTCTACGATAAACTTACAGAAAGGTGTATCTTCTGTTGTGTATTAGGTCATATTTGTACACAGAGATGCAGTATATTGTAATAGTCTTGTAATTGTTCTGCTTTCGTGTATTTGGTTGAATACTATATTCTAAGTAGCTGTGTTTGTTATGCCTCAGGGTTCCGACATCTATGTTCACAAAAGGAAATTCCAAATTGACACGAAGGAGTATTTCTACACAATTAGCGTGTGTTGAAATTGACACGGCACAGAATACTATGGTACTACTGCCTGTGATGCCTGCCCAGTTAAGTTTTTTACGATAAATATATTATGGCAACTGTTGACTTCTGTCGGAGCTTTGTACTGGCGTGATCTGTAAAATCCCGTTTGGCGTCGCATCGTTGCACTGCCGATGATTGTAAACTTTTATAGCATTGCCTTGGCTCCCGGTAGCTTTGAGCGCTCAGCCGCGCTAGGCATGATGGGAAATGTAGTTTTGAACTGCTGCAATTGGAAACATGCTGGTTAAATAGTTTGTCAGTTTATTTTGGTTATTCTTTGCGTGCAGTCTACAACGTTGAATGGGAATAACAATTTGTCAACGATAATTGTCGTGATCGTAATTTATAAAAATGTTTAGTTGGCACGTAGCCTACTGTGTGTGTGTGTGTGTGTATTGACTGGACTACATTTCAATGGGTCTGCATTATATATATATATATTTTTTTTTTTTTAATATAAAACTATTTTTCTATCCTGATAGAGGAGGCACACTTTAAATATATTAAAGTGATATAAGCATCTTTGATGAACTTCAAGTAAAATACAAGTATCTCAAGGCCGGGCCGAGTGTCCTCTTTTTGGAAATCAAAATATGGTCACCCTAATCTAATCCCTGATTAAAACCTTCATGATGCCTAACCAAAGTCAGACACTGCAGCAAAGATATAGAGCAGTGGTGTCCAAACTATTCCACCTAGTGCCGCAGTGGGTGCTGGATTTCATTCATACTAAACAAGAAGACATCTTTTCACCAATCTGGTGTCTCACAAGTGTTATCAGTTGACTGCAGTCAGGTGCTGCTTATTTCAGCATAAACTTCATTGGTTAAACTGTCTGTGCTCGATTGGTAGGAACAAAAACCAGGACCCACAGCGGCCCTTGAGGACAGGTTTGGACACCCATGATACGTACGGAGGGGTTAGGGGCGTGTTTCTTTGTTCCATGTCACCGTGACAGCTGATTAGGTCGGGAAAGCTTAATTCATTGACCCGGCTTGGTTTATCGGCCTTCGACCCGTTCAAAACTTTTCTCTTCCTAATCCTTGAAATCTTATGGTCAGGAGCCGCTAGTTTTGTCAGAAGTTTTGTGCTGAACATGATGAACCAGCTTATTGTTCTCTTTTTAGAACTATTTACCAGACAAAATATGCGGGCGGGTATTAAACTGCAGCTCAATTTTTTCTCCGTTTCAGGAGCGGTCACTGCCATGGCTTAGCAGTGTGGTTGGAGTACGATCTGACTACGGATGTCTCGGTCAGTGTGGGTTTAACTAAACTGATCGGTGATCAGGTATGTCTCTAGTCTATTGTTGAACTACGATCAAATAAATTGGAAATGGTAACAGTGCTAACCATTTGTTGTAGGGCCTCTGTGAGTGGAGTCGGCACAGTAAACAGGGAGTGTATTTCTTCAGATCAGGATGGGAGACCTCAGGCACTGACAGAGAGGCTGTGTTTTACAACTTTGTCTTTGATCCCAATTCCGGAAATGTCGAGATGGATTTTGATGTCAAATCAAATTGATGGATATGAAGCAGTTGTCAACATTTCTTCTCACTTGGCCTTTCCATTGATTGACACATGTTTTCAACACCCAATTGAGCTTTTTTTCCCCCTCTTTTTTTAATGGAGAGGGAAAAACTGCTGGGATCATTGTATTGAGGCTGTGAAAACATTCTCTGCACAGAAACCTTTCAAAGACGCACAAAATGGCATCCTTAATGTTTATTGACTGAACAACTGATAAAGATAAATAAATGGGCTGCTAACGTGATCTGTTAAAAGCTCCAAGGAAATGAGTCCTGGAACCACCTTTTGTTCAATTTAGAATAAGTGGAATGATTCTAAGTTCCGAATCAGCCTTGAAGTTTCAATCAAGCATCTGTCAGCGTGCTGTTTTCCAAAACAATCTTCTCCCCCGGTTTGAATGCTGGCATCCCCATATATGGACAGCTGGCACAACGAAATGCATCGCCAAGGTAACACTGAAAAAGAGGGGGCAAATACACATTTTATCACTGACCACCTAAGTTTTGTAACTCAACTATCTTAGCATATTGCACTCACACTCCCACAGGCAGACTTGGGAAGATTTCTCATCTGTTGTCCTTTACTCTCCTCCAGTTCCTCAGCTAAACCGCATGTGCTGTTCAAGACACAAGCATGATCAATCACTTTGAAATACTGGGCATTTTAGACACAACTATATGTAAAAAGTCCTAAAATGCATCCAATTTAGAAACATTTGGCATGGCAACGTTCATTAGTAGTAACTGTGCTTGGCAGCAGATATCATGAAGTGGTTGTTTCTAATAATCATGGAAACAGTATTCTGGTTGAGAGGGTGGGTCATGTCCACCTGGATAGACTTGGCTTTTTTGGAACATTTGGGTATTAAAAAATTTGGAAGTCTAAATTCCGCTCCAGCAACTTTAGATGCCACACGCACAATACCCCTGAAGTAAGGTGTTCCTGTACCAACACAGTATCGAAAAAAATGATAAAACATTTTCATCAAGCTCTTATCCACCTGGAAGTTTTCAAAGACAATGTAGTCATCGCTGGCCCTTTTCAGCACAGCATTTCAGTTAATTCAGAATGGTACGGCACTGCTGGACTACAATCGAACGTGTAAAATCCATACAAATTTCTTTGTTTTAAGAACATTCATTTGGATAAACGTGCAGACAAGACAAGCTTGAGGTGAGCCAGGGGAGAACCCTACTGGACACTAATTCTCGCCAGAATATATTCTAACACTATTCAAAAATTTGACAAATGTGGTGCTTTGCTCTCGTACGAGAGCAGAAAGACTGGCACCTTAAAAACTGCACTGGCCTAAAAGATGATACAAGTCAAACATCTTTACTATCATTTGTTGCGGGGGCTGCACCAGTTCGTGCTAAGCGGGACATTGTGGACAAGTGCGTTGATTTTTGCTGCCAGGACCGAAGGCCATTTTCAGTGGTTATTGGCGAAGCTTTTAAATGTCTGGCCCAAGAACTGATTTATGTTGGGTCAACTTTTGGCCGCGTACCCATCGACTCGGTCCTGCCTCGCAGCTCCACGGTGTCAAAGGCATGTATCCAGAAGGCCGAAGTAAAAAGGAGCATGCTAATTACGCAGGTAAAGAACGTTCTAGCAAGTGGCTGTGACATTGCCATGAGTACCGATATGTGGATGGATGATTACAGGGTGATGAGTTATATTGCAATAACTTGTCATTTTTCTGAGACGGAATTCAACTTGGTCAGCAAAACCCTCACCACTGCTCTATTTCCAGCAGAAGATGCCAAAAGTGGGAACAATAAAAAAACAGAATGGGTGCGGCTTCTGGAGAATAGATTTGGTTTGGAACACTCATCTTTATCCAGAATAGTGCTGGTGACTAATCAGGGGAATAACATCGTGAAAGCTTTAAAGCCTTTTAGTTGCCATGGGTTGGACAAGGACGCACTGTCTGTAAATGCCCCAGATATTGGAGAAACCATAAGTGCAGCCAAGAGTGCTGTGCGTGACATCAAACAATCTGGTTTGGCAGCACAACTATCCAAAACTGTGGTCCAAATGGGTGAGACCAGATTCAGCACTGTTTACTTGACGCTCAAGTCTGTGTACGAGATATATCATGGGTTGTGTGAGAAGCTACAGGCACGTGAAGAGGAAGAGCGTATGGCCAACATTGTGCCAGATTTGTTAAGATTTTTTTAATCTCCTTTCTATACAGCACAAAGAGAACTGGGAGGAGATAATATACCACTCTGAATCTAGTTTGCCTCTGGAATGAGAAGTTAAAGCACTGCCAGCCAAGAACAGTTATGTGACAAGATAACAAATATTAATAAAGTTAACAAAAAAATAAATCACATTCATGAGCAATTATCGAAAATAGATCGAAAATTACGAACATTTCCGAATGTAGCCCGGAGACAGCCGAATGGGGCTGTGACGTCACAACCAGGAAGAAAAAGGTCGAGGCAGGTGCCATCGTTGTTAATCGACGAGAGAGTTGTGTTCGTGTTTTGTCAAAAAAGTCGCTAAAATGATTCAAACATGTTGTGCTATGTGGTGTACAAATAGCCATTTGTCACAACATAGTACTCATGAGTTCCCGAACGCAAGAAAAAGAGCTGGACTATGCAGACAATGGGTAAAGTTTGTCCGTGCAAAGAGGGCTAATTTTGCAGACCCAGCCCTCGGCATGGTTTTGTGTGGTGCGCATTTTACACCTGAAAGCTATTCGAACTATGGACAAGTGAAATCAGGTTTTGCTAAGAAATTGCTGCTGAAAGCAGTTGCGGTGCTCACCATACACGCGCAGCCACCTAAATGTCCCCAGATATCAAGAAAGAGGATGATGACTGGCACTGATGAGACCACCCCACCACCCCAGGCAAAGCAAAGGAGGGGAGTAGCCATGCTCAAAATGGCCAGAGTTCTCTTTTATAATAAAAAACACGCATTGGACTGGACACATGTATAAATTATCGCTCGTAAAATATATACAACAAATCCTCTAATCCCATTCATATTTGTGTCTGTTGGCAGAGCAAAAACCTATGATAGCACAATAAATGATAATTATTCTATATATTTATTTGCGGTTACGGTGTATCAGCTTCACAAAAAGAAATGCAAAACAAACCAATCGGTGTTTTCCACGCGATTAGTTGCCGGTGTTTCATCTGTGTGATTGCTCCCCTCAATGATCGTTTCATTAGGCTACATTGGCTTTTGTTTGGGCTCAAATTGATAACCCAAAACACCAAAGAAAGGTTCATAACTCTCCTCGTCACCATTAAAAGAACGTTCGTTACATCCTTCTACGTCGGATTCGTCGCTGCAACTAGAAACAAAATAGTCCGCCATCATCGCTGTCATCCAGTACTTTGTCAGGACCCAAGCTGCACTGAGCCGGGTGTTTCCTGGTTGTGACGTCATGCACACAATATGCCAGATTTCAGGGATCTCAGGCGCCAGTCGCTTTAGCTTGACAATCGATCCAAATTTCTATCATTTTCTTGGTGTTGCGATGTGTGTAATTACACGAAGTGGCATGATATGAATCCAAAAGGCATGCGTTTATGGATAAATGGTAAAAATATTAGCATTTCCCCATGTGTTTTAATACTCTTAAAGGCAGGTTGTTCTTTTGTGCGTTACTTAAAATGTTCTTATTTTGTTTCAGTGCTCCTTAAGGCAGATTGGTCTTTTGTTGTTCCTTAAAATGTTATTTGTTTCAGTGTTCCTTAAGGGAGGTTGTTCTTTTGTGTGTTCTGATGATGATAATGTTATTTAAAAGTATTTTAATTTATTTTTGTATATGCTGCTGTTCCTCTCCTTGTCCGAGAAGCGCGTCCATGTGAGCACTAGTGTTGTATTGGTCGCGAACGATTCGTTATTTTTGAACGAATTGTTTGGGTGAACGAGACCGAACTAATCACTATCTGCACTGATTCGTTTTATGAAGTTGGTGCTTGTTCGCTGTGTGGGAGGGCGTTGAGCAAGCGGCAGCGTCTTCTGACATCGCACACGACCAATCAGACGCCAGCCTCATTGCGGGCAGGGGAGGGAGCGGAAATAGAATCAGGGCGTCTGTCACTCACCTCCACGTGTGGCCAATAAGCAGCCAGCGTGTAGGCAGGGGGGCAAGACTTAGTTTTGTCACTTCCCGTTCAGTGACTCGGTCCTCCGGTTCCTGACCTAGCTTGCTGCTAACTTGACTTTCCAGTAATGACTATGCGGTGAACGAGTCAAAAAATGAAAGGAAATGACTTTGTCACATATTTGTTAACGTGGAGCCTATCAAATGCTGCTCAAACAGACAAAAACACCACACAAATCTAGCGAGCATGGTTTAGTGTACTACTTTTCTCAACAGACTCGGGTCTACCTATGACGACATACTATCAAATTTACAGTAATTTAAAACACGGGTAGCTACGAAGCAAGCAAAAGCTGAGCGGCGGTCGCGTGACGGCAGTGAAGGGGGCAGATAACTCACTATATGGAGGCTTCATGGCAGCGATATTTACCTCATATGTGCACAGAAAAAAAGAATATTTAGTATAATCACCATAATACTGATTTGCAATGAAACTGTATATACATGTCGATTTTTTCCGAGTGTTTTGTTTTGTTTTTTTTCGTGTCAGAGCGTGTCGGGTGTTGGTTGGTTTGACAAATTATGTCAATCCGTCCATCATGTGCTACTCAAGCGCCCAAAAACAACGCACGCGGACACGGGAGATGTCGCAATATGTCTACATTTTTCTTAACAGACTAATGAGAGCAGAAAGGGGACATCGTGAAGAGCAAACAATTATTTCTCGTCAGCATTTGACGATCTGAGATGCGGGGACGACAGGGGAGCTGACCGGATTATTTTATTTATTAATACCAGTGCAAAAATTCAATACGATCATCTTAATACTGATTTGCAATTAAACTGGCAAATATCAAAATGTAGTACTGTTTTTAAAGAAAGAAGCACATTTGACAACTAGTTATTTACACTTTAGTTTTAACAATAGTGGCCAAAAATAATAGTGATGAGCATGAAAAAAAAAATACAACAGAGCGAGAGGTAAATATGATGTGTTGGTCGTTCCATATTTAGAAATTAAACTTTCGATTTTTTTTTTATTTTCGTGACAGCAAGCATGCTGCGTTGGCTGGTAGCAGCAGCATTGTATATGTGATCAAGAACATGCTAAATAAAGTCCGTGCGCCCCCGACCTTAAACCCCCACTCCCCCCAAAAAAGGAAAATGTTTAACCGTGTCCTAAATCAAAATGCAAGCACGAGCCATGACTTTTGAGCCCATAGAAATAGGACAGACGACGCGGAGGTTCTCCCTCGCTTTTGCAGCAGCGGGAGGGAGACGAGGTTGTCTGTGAAAGCAGAATGATATCGCCTGTCACTCATTTCTGAAACTACGACGAGCGGTCAATGAGGAGCCTGTGTGCAAGAGAGGGAGGGACCAAGGAATGTCACTTCCCGTTCAGTTATACTGCGAAGCGGTCTTTGGTGATTCGTTCGGCAACGTCACTTCCCATTCACTAACCAAACGATTCATTTGGGCGGGAAGGGAGATGAGGGGGGCGAACGATTCATTGAACGGTTTGTTTGAACGAATCTTTTTACTGAACGAACCGGAATGGATTCGTTTACTCAAGTGAACGACAGATCCCGTCACAAGTGAGCACAATATCCCACACAGAAATATATTTAACCTTTCCTGCGTTATTTCGTTGTGTAAATGCATTTACAATGAACATAAAAATAGGTAGACTATTTAAACTAGAGATGTCCCGATTGGATCGGACGCCGATATGGGCAAAAAAATGCGCATCGGATCGGAACACAGAAAAATTCCGATCCAGTTTTTTAAAATCCGGTCGGGTTTTCAAGCGCACCAATTTACATAATCCATTCCAGTTTTTGCGTTGGTTTCCCTAAAATCTGGTCCGCATTTTACGGCACACCTTCAACACACTACATTTACATTACCGTCTCCCAATTTACCGAGAGACTTTATCAGTAAAAATGTCAGCTGTGTGGGATCATTTCACCTTAAAGGATGACAAAGACGAAGAGGCAGAGTGCAACATATGCCACAATAAAGTCACGCGTAGTGGTAAAGCTGTAAGAAGTTTTAATACAACCAACCTAATCAAGCATTTAGCGAAATACCACCACAAACAATATGAGGAGTACGTTAAGAAAACCGAAGACAAAAAGAAAGGTCCTACGCAACTGACACTGGCAGAAACTTTTGCTATGCGTGACAAACTGGCACTCGACAGTCCCAAAGCCCAGGGAATAACAAGAGTCATTGCCGAAGAATTCATTCTGGATGACGAGCCATTATCTCTCGTGAGTAAAGACACACCATCCAACACTTAGAACTACGGTACAGCATGCCCAGCCATCATTCCATCCTTGAGCGATTTGGCCGTGGAAGATTCGAGAACGATTCACAAAAATCCAAATTCCGATTATTGAAATATGTCAAGTAAAGCGGAACTAATAAACAGCGCCGTCTTCGGGACGCAATGAGAAACTGACCGTATTGCGTCCCGAAAGTAAACATAATGCTTGTCATAGACCCGGGTAATGCCAATGCTCAACTCACGGCTTTAGCTCAACTCATGCCGCTGGATAAAAAAAACACAAAAATACCTGACTGCTGCTGACTACGTCAACCTCGTTTTACTGGAGATAAGATATCATATGTAAATAGAACTAGATGCAAAGCGACAGAATCGACTGTGTTCGCAACATTAAAGTATTGAAAACCAGATGCGTTAGTAAACAGCCGCCATCTGAAAGTAGAAGACTTCCCTAGTAGGCTGTTGTGAACCTTCCAAGCGAACCTAATTAACTTTTTATCTAAAATACTCCTAAATCGGCAAAATCTTGACTTGACTCTATCTTCCAAACAGTTATAAAACTCACATGTCGAAAGTAGAAGGGAAATTATGGAATAACGGGAGCAATTTTAAGAACTTAAACAGTTGATTCGCAAAATCAAATGAATTGAATGTAGTTTAAAGCTGCTGATACAGAATGGGGACTTGAATATTTTATTTACTGTTTTAAAATGTTAACTTGATACTGAAATAGTCGTTTATTTAAACCTGAGAGGCTTTTTATACAATTTTTGTAACTAATGCACGTAACATTAAAAGCATCTAATAGCTTGGAGGATTTGTGGGATTTTCCACTGAGGTTGTTGGTGTGTTTTGCTTTTTTAAGACAGTTTACATTATTTGCACATTTTACTGACTGACTATGCCATTTCTGTTTGTTATTTATGTTTTGTGTTTGTCACTGAATAAACAGGCCAGTTCCTTGTTACCAACCGTTGTGTGTTATTCAAACTCACCTAATTCAGCTGGCTAGTTGTTATCAAGAGTGCTAAAACCTTTTTCAACATGAGTCTGACAACTAAGTAAGGAGGCTAAATAACTTTCTAACACGTGCTCAGACAGGTCGGTATCGGTCAGTATCGGTATCGGATCGGAAGTGCAAAAACCTGGATCGGGACATCCCTAATTTAAACATTAAGAAAATGTGGTTTTATCTGCCAACTCAAAGAAATTAAAATAAATGGCTGTTGCTGCATTTTGCCAAGGAAATGACACATGAACTATCCAAATGACAGAACAGACACATAAATATAATAGATATAAATGTTTATTGTATATGCATCTCACAGTCTTGTTTAACTGGGAGAATTTGTTACCAAAGACAGACTTTCATTTGTTATCATTATGCATCGTCACAAATGTGATCACCCAAAACGCAACCACGAATCGCATCCCTGCATTTCCTCCTTTTCTGAGTCCTTTTTGTTGCCCGGGCTCGGGCATACAAAAAAATAAAATAAAATTGGCTGTGGCTTAGTGCAGCGTGCCTAAAAGGAATGTGCTCTTTTAGTTTGTTCCCTTTTTGAGTCTTTTGCTTTGTTACTTTTATTTGGACAAAGTGCTTTTGAGTTATTAGACGCCATCAAAATAAACTATTGGAGAGAAAAATGGACTCACAGTGTATGCTTTGCTTCTTCGACTGCATTGGGTGCACGTCATGACAAACTCCTAACTATCATCCAGTACTTGACTGGGTACTGGGCTTAGTAAGAGTGAAAAAGAGTATCACAATTTAGTGTTAAAAGTACACTTTAATGTGTTATTAAACAACACTGACAGTGCCAGATATTTAACACAATTAATAAGTTCAAATATTAATGCTTTCCAAAGTGTAACTTCGTATAATTCCCATGGAGTTTAACTCAGAATAAGTGTTGATTTTAACTCTGGGTTAAATTAACACTCATGATTTTGCTGTGTAGGTGAAATAAAACACAGTCTTTGTTGTAGCCTAATAGTAGTACATAAACTATCCAGCATGCTGTCATTGTGCACGCTTAGTATGAAGTGTCTCTGCAGGGTTCAACAAGCTAAATTTAAGACTCTTAAATTTAATTCATTATGGTGTTAAAAAAAGTCTTTATGACCCATTTCATACCGATACCGGCAAAAAAAAAAACGTACAAAAGATTTGGAGGCCCGGAAATTACTTGCAAATAAGCCTATTGCAATATGCGATAAGTTAAATTATGGTACGGAAAATAAAAACGAGAGCGGTAATTTTCCCGGCTGCGATTCATCGTGCTAAGGGAGTGCCAAAAAAAATTGATTATTACATGCATCGCGATTTGACATGCGACGATTCGATTACGATTCATAAGTGTCCAAAAATTATTATTTTCCCTGATAACTTTATGACAGCCGCTCGTAGCGGAATTAAATACAAGGCACGTCTGCCCCCCGGACGGACAACTTTAACGGATGCACGCACAACGTTATGATGGATGCTGAGCGAGAGATTTAATCCTATTCAAAAGACCGGAAAATGAATTTGTGTATGAGACAGGCAGGGACCCAGTGGTCACGCTTCTGTGCGCAAGTTATTTTTTAGAGCGAGAGGGGAAGAGAGATAGTTTGTTTCTACTTGTTTGTCAGTTGTCCAGCAGTGGGTTCAAGTCATCTTAATCGGAAAAAGTCCCTAGTGTTTTGTTAAGTCTAGTGTCCGTCTATCAGAGGTGAGTACACGAACCCTCTTGTACTGTTTAGCCTTTATTGTTGTTGTTTTTGAGATGTTACTAGTTAGCGCCGAGCACCATGCTAATTAGCGACTTCGCTAATATATATTTCCATGTCAAGTTGTGTGTTGTTTAGCGGTGTACATAAATTACTGCAGATGCAAAATGTTTAAACCCAGGATTAAGTACAGCGGTAACACTACAAACATGCAAAATAGTACAGAAATCTGTGAAAACAAAGTATATTGGTTAAAAGAAGTCTTATTGTTAAAGACTGTTTATTTACAGAAAATGTAGAATTAATTCCACCTGTGTAAATTTTATTGTATTGTTGAGAGAAATAAGTACTGCCTTTGAAACCGCTAATGTTTTAGCACCTTCTTGAGAAAAAGAGTATCTAGAGGTCAGCATTTTGTTGTATGGGCATGTTTCCATCATTCCTGTTGAATCATTAGGATATTTAAAAAAAAAAAAAAAATAGACAAATTTGTCTAGCTACTTTATTAGTAATGCACGATGGATCGATAATCGTGATAACCGTGATCATCGTTCAAGCATCAAATTGTAGCACCCTGAATCTTAATCGAATCAAATTGTGGGGTGCCTAAGATGGCACACCCCTAAAGCGTGCGTGTTGATTGCATATGAGACTCCAGTTACTTTCACAGTTACTGGGCAGGTGAGAGAGCGGAAACAGAATCATAGCATCTGTCACTCACTGGAAACGCGTGGCCAATAAGTAGCCAGCATGCAGGCAGGGGGCAAGATGTCACTTACTCTCGGTCCTACAGAGAATGCTTAGATGATTCGTTCTGCTACGCTAACTTCCCGGCAGTCACAGCGCTGCGGCAGTGAATGAGTCAAGGACTGAAAGAAAAGGTCACTTATATCCTAATGTGGAGCCAATTATATGCTACTCAAACGCACAAAATCGCCACACAAACCCAGTGAGCAAGGTTTAGCGTACTACTTTTCTCAACAGACTCGAGACTACATGACGACATAGTATCAACTTTACAGTAGTTTGAAACTCTTTCACCAGTAGCAACAAGGTGGGCAAAGGGTGAGCTACAAATACATCCGGGGGGCTGTCAAGAGACTAGCTGGACTTCACGGTAGTGAAATTTATCTCATCTGTGCCCAGGAAAAATGACTATTTAGTAAAATCCCCATAATAATGATTTGCTGTGAAAAAGTATTTTCATCTCATTTTTTTTCCCCAAGTGTTTTTTCTTCTTTATTTTCATGTCAGAGCTTGTCAGGATGGGTCGCAAATTTGACAAATTAATGTTGAGTCCATCCGTCCATCCTGTGCTACTCAAGCGCCAAAATACTAAACGCGAGCGGGGGGTGTACAGTATATATACATATATGTCTCCATTTTCTTAACAGACTAATGGATTATCTGAATGCTGATTTGCAATAGTATTTTTAGGGTAATATTTTTTTCGAGCGTTGTTTTATTTATTTATTTTATAGACTAGAATAGCCCTTTATTGTCATGATACAGTTGAAATGAAATGAAATTGTGGAGCATCTCCCTTTAAAGGGATCTTCTACCTTAATTACATGTACGCTCTAATAAACCACAATTGTTCTCTTGTACTAAAATATGTTGTTAGAAACACATAAGATGTTAAATCAATTATTTAGTACATATTTTGACCGATAGTTGGCGCCATGTCTTGCAGGCTTGCAGTGATGACGTAAATGGGATGTTTCCAAATGTGTAGCGTGTACAAGAATTGCATATTGCTGCCTAAACTCGCAAAGTAAAATGCCACGATGTGCTGCTTTTGGATGCAATTTCCAGTCAAATGGAAACAAGGGGAGTGATGTGAGTCCCCACACATTTCCTGTTGACATGGAGAGGAGAAAGGTTTGGCAAAATGCCAGCAGACTGGCAAAACTTGCAAAGGACCGAAGGCTTCGTTCTCGCCATTTTTCTCCTACCGGGTTTTAGGCTTTTAGTCGACGACAACTTACGAAAGAGCTCACCGGAGCGGCTGGATATAAGCGCAGACTAAAACCAAATGCTGTTCCAAATATTTTCCCCCACAAAAAGCCTAAACGTGCTCGGATATCAAGTGAAATGCACGCAATAGAGCGCCAAAGACAAACTGCTGGATGCTCTTTGGCAGCGAAGCCACTCCTGTCACTACAGCGGTAGGCGAACCTTCGGGCGTTCCGCTAGTCACAGAGGAAGCTGATAATTCACTCCTACTGTCAGTTCATCAGGCAGTAAGCGTGTCTGTTCAGTATTCACCTAATATGAGTGATGCTGCTACTCAAACTGATCCAAACACGTCCGATGCCACGGTACAATGGCCATCTGATGTGCGCCCTTAACTCATTCACTCCCAGCCATTTTCACCAGAGCAAGGCCCTTCGCTCCCGGCCGTTTTTTCCGGATTTTGACTGATTTTGCAAGGCCCACAGAAAATTCTGTTCCATTGCTATATAAACATGGAACCCACCAAAAGAAAGATTAGACTCTCTTCTTTCAGCAGAAAATGAAATTAAGTTCATATCCTTTTCCATTCTTTAGAAATCAGCATTAGAAAATAGCTTAGTTTGGGCAATTTTCAAATTTCTGATGAAAAAACTAAGAAGATGAGCTTTTTGTAAACGCATATATTTCAAACATAAGTTTGACTTTAACATGGCTATTTTTTGCTTCAGTGACATCCCAAACATCTGAAATGTTTTCCTTTTACAAAATAACATGAACAACCAGACAAATAGAGCTTTTGATAGCAAAGTAGCAATTTATTCACACATGACTACTGAGAGATGACAGTTTGTCGCCGAGATGACGCCATTGTCGCCACGTCAGCCGTGTTAACTTTTCCCTCATCGTTGTCTGTCTCACAAAGATGGATTATTTTTGGGTTTTTGCGGGGTCTGCTTGGCGGGCCACTTTACTGAGGGTCTCACTTGTTTTGCGCAGTCATCCAACGCCTGGCCTTCCAGGCGTCCTCTCGTTGTTTTGTTCGGTCGGAGCGCCGCCTGGCATCGTGCCGCCAGCGCTCCGACCATGATGCCCGGCCTTTCACTGCTGTTGAATCGGGTTGCCTGGTCTTGCTAAATGCGCTACTGCCCTCCAGTGGCCAGTTTTATTGCTTTAAAATGGGTTTGGAGTGTTGTTCAGTGGAAGGTATATATGCTTCTTATTAAAAAAAAACGCAAAAGACATATAAATACGTTTTTGGGACAGTGAAGCATTTAAAAATAGAACGTATTTATACGTTTCCAGGAGCAAATGAGTTAATATACGTAGCTAAACGTGAGTTGGATGTTCAAGACATGGAGGACACTCGATCGAGATGACAAATTTAATGAGGACAGCCACGACACGACTCAGATCCTGACTATCACGCGTGGGTTCATAGTTTTATTACCTTCAGTGAGAGTTTATAATGTCAATAGTCATGAAAATAAAAATGCACGAATGACAAGAAGCAGCATTTCCCCTACATTTAGAAAATATCGCGGCGGGCCGCCACACCAAAATAAAACCTGCCACGGCTTGCAAAGTTTTTTTTTTTTTTTTTTAAGATTAAAGATCCACTAACTTATACATTTTATAATTTAACATGAGGTCTAAATGTATATATGAAGCTCATTTGTACGCACTATTTGCCATAAGTCGTCTAAATATAGCACTTAAAATAAAAATTGTTCCTTTTCACGTTTTATTTTGGAAAGTGCAAGTTCTACTGAAAGCTTGCAGCTGCTACGTCGGCTTGGCGCAGGGATGGAAATTGGGAGAAAAACCCACAGAAAGGCATTTGAAGTTAATGAATGTATTTCTGGTTTAAGACTGTGAAAACCACCTTAATATACTGACATTGACGTAACATTTAAGTTCTTTATGAGGTGTTTTTGACCCGAATTGTCGCGTGCTACTCCTAGCATAGCATTTGACGTCACTCGTTGCTATTTCAGAAGAGTATTTTGAAGTACAGTATTGTGGAAAGACAAAAGTTCCTGAGGACGAGAGTTCGCTAACAAAATGACCATTATTGTTACGATGATCTAGACCAGGGGTGTCCAGACTTTTTGCAAAGGGGCCAGATTTTGTGTGGTAAAAAGGTGGGGGGGCTGACCTTGGCTGACCTCCTTTACGTAGAACAATATATTTAAGCAAATTTTAGCAAGCTATTCTGTGTGTCACGTTTGCTTTATTATTATTTTTTTAATTAATTGTAAACAAAAACCTCATAACAAGACACTATGCACGATCCGTTTAAGAGACACTGGAGTAGTAGGAGGCGAGGAGGAGATCAGCGAGAAGAAAAACTTCGCGGTCGAATGTGGCGGCAGTCCACTATTATTTTTTTTTCTTATTGTTGCCACAATAAAGTGGAGAAAGCCATCAACGACTCATCTCCTTCTTTCCCCCCAACGTTTTTATAGTATTATTTTATATGCACGAGAGCTGCCGGATCTGCCAAACTGAACATGAAGTCTGATTATTATTTATTTTAACAATGTCATCAGCTAGACAAAAACATAAAATTATGTGCAAATGCCTGCATCTTCAAATCATGAAAATAATAACAGCCTATATTTTACCAATTTTGTAATCTCGATTGGTCTTGTATCCATTCCATGTCAGGTAGTCTAGGCACATTGTTTGCATCCTGATTAGCGTCTGGCTAATACATGTTAGGTCCAACATAAAATTTCAACCTACTCTTCTTCCTCCAACTCTTCAAAAACTTGGATCTACTCCCTTGCGCTCGATCTATCGCTTATATCGCTGTTTGAATCATTGTTTGAAGGGCTTTGTATGGCAGCCGTATGTATGGAGCTGCCATCGCTGTTCCCGGTGTGACGTATCACTTCCGGGTTCGTCCCCTTTCAGGCTCGAACTTCGGAAACGCGATTATTTTGTCAAATATGCAACATATAAATTATTTTTTCATGCTTTACTTGTTGGACAATGTTTAATTACTTTAATTGTGACCCTATTTGGCATGTTATGAAATTACTTCAATTTCTGCTTTAAATATTTTGGAAC
This sequence comes from Corythoichthys intestinalis, assembly GCF_030265065.1. Taxonomy (NCBI): domain Eukaryota; kingdom Metazoa; phylum Chordata; class Actinopteri; order Syngnathiformes; family Syngnathidae; genus Corythoichthys; species Corythoichthys intestinalis. Next base: position 61,796,149 of record NC_080399.1, on the reverse strand, counting down.
TCTCATGCTCCCAGGTGCTTTTAGTTGCTGACTTAATAAACAGTAGCCATGTAGCTGTAACTTATAGGGATACGCGTGAAAAGAAATAAATGGGGCTTAAGTTATTGTAGTAGTAGTCCCAAAAATAAAAATGAAAGTACAGTGATACCTCAGCTCACGAACATAATTGGTTCCCAGAAAGTGTGTGTAAGGCGAAAAGTTCGTCTTCCGAACATTTATTTCCCATAAGAAACCATTAAAATGAGAATAATCCGTTCCCAGGTCCCCATAAAACATAATTTTCTACTAAATAAGCCTTAAAACTACACAAAAATATACCTTATTTTATGTATAATAAATGTGCTATTGTATTATAATTAAAGAAATAAACTGTACTGTATAATAAAGTCGTTTTATTTACCTTTGTGATGGTAGTTGATGGCTTGATGGAATGGAGTTGGAGGAGGAGGGAGGGAGGGAGTTACTGTTTGGAAGGAGAGTGTTTCCGGCAAAGTGCGCAGTTAGCGTAGACTCCTGTGCTGTGCCCCCCACATGCTTTTGGTTGTTAATAAAAGTGCCCACAAAAAGCCATCCGACGCCTCTGGGTGTTTGTATGCACGCCGCCACCTTTCTGGAGAGGAAATCGGGCGAACCGAAGACAACCGACGACAACGAGCCAACGTGACTCGCTGGTCCACTTCTCACTACGGTGGGAAGCTGAAAGCACCGCCAATTACCAGTCGAGGGCGAATTGGTAACACGAGTCACCTTCCATAAGGACTGTAGGTAACTCTTTTTCGGTCCCATAATAGCAAAAGTACACTCAATATGGTCCAAAATGTCTATCAAACACAAACCACGTCCGCACTCAACGAAAGGGAGGGGACGAACTGGGACGCCGTGAGCGTGCGTCAGCTTCTCGTGGCGCTGTTCGACCGCGTGGTTTGGTTTGTCCGCCGAAAACTAGTTCGTCAGCAGAGACTATATGCTCGCGAATTTAATGTTCTTGAGGCGAAAAGTTTGTGAGCTTAAGCGTTTGTGAGCTGAGGTATCACTGTATCTTTCGTGCAAATTTGTCCTGAAGCCCGGGAGCGGAAATACAGGCTTGTGAAAAAAATGGGGCACTAGTTATTGTGTGTTCGTGGTTACAAAATAATAATAATATATTTTTTAAGTATCTTTTGTCAATTCACTTGAGCACAGCCACGCGAGCGTATCGAGTGTTGCGCAAAGTTGACAAATTAATGTAGAGTCCATCCTGTGCTACTCAAGCGCACAAAAACTAAACGGGCAAAGGGGGTGTAACTATATGTCTCCCTTTTCTTACCAGACTAATGAGAGTGCAAAGACAATTAGGGCTGTCCCAAACGACTTATTTTCTCCCGATTAGTCTGCCGACTATTTTTACGATTAGTCGACTAATCTAATAATTTAAAAAAAATTTTTTTTTTTTTAACTAATTTAGCAATGACATTTTTGTTGATGCTTATCAATTCACAAAAACATATTGGAACACTTAAATTATTTATTAAAGTACAAATAAACAATGAGTTCAAATGCTGATAGAATTAACTAGTGCAAAAGAATGGAATGTAAACAGATTCAGAACACTGACTTCGCCTTTCTGACATGATTCAAAACAATTCTTTAAAAAACACCAAGCATTAATATTATAGTATAGTACTATATATAATAGTATTATAATAATTATAATAATTATTCATTACCAATCAGATTTTTCATGTGGGGTGGCATTTTAAAGGTATTCTTAGTGTAGAATCTGAATTCTGAAGTATGTGGGATTAACTCCAGAAAACGCTATTTATATGACATGCTTTTATTTTGAAATGTTCACCGGAAGTACATTCGCTATACCGCTAACTTCAGCTTTACACGCCGCAAAAAAAATCACTTTTTGTCATTGCACATAGTGTCAGTAATAGATTTTTTTGGGTCATTTTTATCGTTTGCAAATGCTGTTAACCAGCGATTTTTCATGTTTGAAGTGTCACCTTTTAACCGCAAGTTTGCTTTCACGAGACGACTGCCAATGTTTTATAGCAGGCTAAAGTAAGTTGCCTTTTTTCCCCCCATTCACCTCAGCGTAGCAGTGCTAACGTTACAGTGTTTAATATAGATGTGTTTTCTTATTTTGTATGTCTGAACTTTAATTCTACAGCGTGTTGATAAGAGAAAGGAACTGGAGTCTCATATGCCAGTCTCATATGCCATCAGCACGCACCAATGTGTATGCACGCACGTGCGCAGGGATAAAAGGCAGCCGTGAAAATTACCGACCTCATTTTTATTTGCCGTGCGATAAATGGACTGATTGCATATCGCGACAGGCTTAGCAACTTCAATAAAACATGTCGTTAGTTAGTTAGATGGACTTACAAACTGGGTGACGGCGCTTTAGATGTTTATTCACGGCCGACGTGCAGCCAAGCTTGGCATTGAAGAGACAGGACACAAGAGTGTACCCTCCCTTGTTTCTTTGAAATAAGTCAATGTTTTGGACACTCTGGTGCGGTTTTTTGGCTTTGTGCCGCTTTCCCCGCTTGCATACAGAGCGTCCGACATTCTGAACTTTCCACGCATATATTTTTTTAGCCCTTTATCAACCATCGACGGGATGTAGTGCTCGTCGACGGATTTACGTCATCGATGACGTCGACTATGTCAACTAGTCAGGACAGCTCTAAAGACAATATACTATGAGACTAATTTCTAGTCAGTAGTAAATGACGCCAGCGGAGAAGGGATGGGAATCATACTACATCTGTGCACACAACGCACAGCAGAAATTACTATTGAGTATGTAGTAATCTTTTTATAATAGTCTTTGATTTCTTATTTTTGCACTAAATGTAAATGTGGCCTATGTTATTTAGTTTTCGCTGCGTTTGAAGTCTTTTTTTTTCCTATTTGTGTGTAATCTCACTTCACCAGAAAAATAGCCAAACGCGTTTAAGGAAGAGGGAAGAGAGAGCATAAACGCAATTTGGCATGCTTGAGAAAATTTGTGCTTACCAAAAAAAAAAAAAAAAAACAAAAACAAAAAAAAAAGTATGGAGTTGGAGGTGCGTCCCATCCTCTTCCCATCCCTGAGGGCCGGTTGATGGGAGCGCAGGTGGCCCGGGGGACCACCCTGGATCCCAGGGGGGTGACGATGGCTCCTTTGCTGGGCTGCAGGAGGAGGGAGGGGCTGGGCTGCACACCCCCTCCACGGGCTGGCTGGGTGGGAGCCGTGGCCTTGAGTTGGCGCCTGTGTGGTGTCTCCGCTTGTCTGCATGGCTTCCACGTGTTTGGTGGGGCTTGCGTGCTGCTGAATGTGACTGGGCGCTCTCGGGTGGGGGGTCCCGGTGCCGGGACTCGTAGTGGGTCGCCGTAAGGTCAGTTGCCAAAGGGCTTACACTCACATGATTACTGGGTTCTAAATCACAGAGCTTATTTGTTTAAACTCTACCCCTCCCAATCCCCACCCCCTCCCCTTCTTTCCTTGGTCAACAGGTCCCCCACATGGTGTCAACCGGAAATACATCTAACCAACGACAGCACCAACATAATAATAGTTTATGTAGGCATTCAATGTATTTCTTGTTGTTTGTGTCTCTTCTTTCTCTCCTTCATTTCTTCTGTCCCCCCATAACCCTTTCCTGTCCGTTGCTTTATCATAATAAACGAGATATGTTGAATGATCACAATGGGAGTAAGTTCATACTCTCAATGTGAAACATTAAAACTGTTCAGACCAACCGGACACTTAGACTTCCATTCTCCGTGTCAAACAGCTGAACAGGACAGGTTTAAAGAAAAAACTTTGATCCCATAGAAATATGACAGACGGCGCGAAAGTTCTCCCTCACTGTTGCAGCGGCGGGGGGAGAGACGAGGCAGCGAAAACAGAATAGCGTCTGTCACTCACTCCTGAATCAACGACGAGCGGCCAATGAGGAACCTGTCTGCAAGCGGGGAATGTAACTTCCCATTCAGTAATATTGCTAAACGGTCTTTGGCGATTCGTTTGGCAACGTCACTTCCCGTTCACTAACCGAACGATTCATTTGAGCGGGTATGGGACCGAACGATTTGTTTGAGCGAGTCTTTTTACTGAACGAACCGGGATGGGGTGAACTACTAATCCCGTCACTAGTCTTCACCACAATGCAAAATTGCGGTTAAAAGGTGACACTTCAAACACGAAAACTCGCTGGATTACAATCTAATACTGGCACCACATTCATGACAAAAAGCAAAGTGCACTTTCTACTGAGTGTAAAGCAGATGGCTAGCAGCTTTGCAAACACACTTCCAGTGAACATTTCAAAATAAAAGCATGTCATGTTCAAATTTCTGAAGGTAATCTCAAAAACTTCAGATTCTACACTAAGAATACATTGGAAATGACACTGAAAACCTATTGGCAATGATAATATGATGTATTAAATGACAATTGGCTTCAAATTTGTTATCATGCGCACTTTGCAGGTCAAGCAGACAGTCATTCTGGATCAAATAAACACTTTAAATGAGGCCTATCTGGCAGACAACAAAAATGCCATTAGATTTCTCTCCTATTTCATATTCTGCACTTCAATAGTTTTAAAATGACTCCTTATACATTGTTTTATAATATTTATACATTTTAATATAGTTTGTGTTTAAGAATAAAAAATAAAGCATTTGAAAAGGTGAATTATTAGGATGTATTGTCACTGCGTTCGTTGAATTGGTTTTTTAAAAAATGACAATAATATTGCATATTGGCAATAATTTATGTGACAATTTATCGTCTACTAAAATTTGTTATCGCAACAGGCCTACTTGCAAAGTATATGAATTTATTCTCAGCTCTTTCACACTGTGATGCATATGAACACTAAGTACAACTAGTAGTTGTAGTAGAAGTGAAGTAGAAATGTAAATAAATTTTTATGACCTTTCAAAATTGTATATAAGACCTTTTATAAGATTTTAGGCATTTTAAGGCCTCAAATTAAAATGATTGAAGACTTTATTAGACTTTTTGAATCCCTGTATATGGAGAAAACGCGAGAGCATGACACATTTGGGCCGAAACTGCGGTTTTTGAATGGGAAAAACTAAAGCAGATCCTCAGCAGCCCCTGCTGTGAGTAATTTACAGCACCCCTGCTTTGTGCTACATCTGTGCTGTAAAGAGTTTCGTTTGTGCCATCATTGATATTTACAAGGCTTTTATAGGTCAATCTGAGGCAGAGGTTGCGCTAGACTTTTTCGTTGTCTGTCATTTTGACGGACAGTGTCATAAAAATCCGGTCATAATCTATTTTTACCTGTCACTTACATTTTTAATATGATAATAATGACATATTCAATAGTATTTAGTTTTCATTCATTTTTAATTAATATTCTGTCCGAACAAGCTTAACAAGAGGCAAACAGACAGCGGAGTGCACCAATCAGCGACGGGCAGACGTGCCGTTAGCAAAGCAACGAAGGCAGGACGAGGGACTTGCGCGCGGAAGTAAACATACGAGAACGGAGTTTATTCAACATGGCTAGCGCGAGACAGACTGTTGTCAATGTCTCGTGTCGATGTGTTTTAGCTCATTTAAAACTGAATTTACCGCGGATTGGAACATATTCTCGGCTCTCCCGCCATCCGTGTTGTTTTAGAGACAACTTTCGGCGCGCAAGAGTGACGTTGCTCGTGAAGAACACGTCACGCAAATAAACAAATCTGATTTGTCAATTGATTTTGTACCTACTCGAGAGGCTGTGTCCCAGACTTTTCTGTCGGTGTTTGAAAAAATACAGGGAGAACAGTCTGGCTGTGCCAGGCAAACACTCAGTTGCCTTGACATTTTTCCGAGTAAGGCCAACGACGTCATGCATCAAGAGAGACAATAGCTAATTAATACGCTCACTCGCCACCCTGTGGTCTGGGGTGTGAATTGCAACCTGTCAAAATGACGGATGGACTTCAGTTTTTTCCGTCACCGTTTTAAAAAACATATTCGGTTAACGCGACCCCTGATCTGAGGTCAACCAGCCCCATTTTGATAAAATATGGCTAAAAACGGCATCAATTGTTTATGATTTGTCTGTGCTATTGTATTTGAGATAATTCGAGTGACGACGTCACGCAGCCCCGCATATATTGCAAAAAATGGTGCCATTTGTTTATGCTACCTTTGTCCTGTAAAAAAAAAATCCCCCTTGTGCTGCTATCATTTTATAGATATTGAGAGATTTATTTTAAGTGATGACATCACTCGCAGCTTTTCCGGATCAAACTCCAGCTGCTGACTGAGCGTACCTACTCTCACAATAACAGAGGTGGGTCCCAAAGGTAGGTCAAACGAATGGCACCCCTTCAGTTCCATTTTGCAGTAAATAGGGGGCCCGAGATACAGACGTATAATATATATATATATATATATATATATATATATATATATACGTAAAATATTTGAAAATGTGATTTTATCCCACTTCTGAAACCATGTTGTCATCATATGCATAGAAAACACTAAGGGGAGGGGGAAATAAAAGGGTACGCCAGCGTATCACTTCCGCAAAAGGGAGCATAAAATAGATCTCCGTTTGTGTGGCTCTTAATGAAGCCTTTTCTTTTGTCCACATTTTTTGGTAGTTTATATTATGTCACCAAGTTGTTTAATGCATTGTGTGTGCATATTAGAGGGATCGTTGTATTGGTCCTTGCTAAAATAGAAAGAAAAAAAATGGCGACCTAACCAGGGAGAGCCACTGAAGGCGCTTAAGCTTATACAGTGGTAGGGGAGGAAAGCAGGACGTGACATCACCCGATTGCATTTTAGACAGGTCTAAAAAAATCCTGAAAGAAAAAAGTTTCTGCCTCTAACTCGGAGTCAGCACTCAATTGTTCTCAGCTTGTGCCCATGTTTTCAGCACATATCTTCAAACATTTTTCATGTAATTAGAAGAAATTCCTCCAGACAGGGTTCCCCTTAGGATTTTTCCATTCAAATTTACGACTTTTTAAGACCTTTTCAAGACCACATCTAATCAAGTTTAAGGCCAATTTCGCACCTATTCTGGCATACATAGATGAAATTATTCAAAAGAAACTGTGAGAATAACAAAGAATGACAGCAGTAATGTAGGCAGTCTTGTTGCTCCCACATGTGAATGTAGTGGCGATCTCTGAGTTGGGGAACATGACTTTGAAGAGCTCGCTTATACTGTCATTTGAGGAATACAAGTGGTGGTCCGATACTGTCTCTAGTGTCCACGTCACCTCTGCCTAAGAGTTGCCGTCGAGCCACAAAGAGCTTGCATGTTACCTGGCTGAGAGGGCTCGGTGCTGCAGGCAGCCGAGGTGACTGTTGAGGTTAGCTGAGCAGAACTGGGATATGGGTGCCTGCCTCAGTGTAGCTGCTGAGCATGCTAAAGGTTTAGCACTCTGCATGTGTGACTCCAAGGCCATATGTCCCATTGTGTTGAGCTTGAAGTTTTTAAGGCACAGGCTGCACCGACTCATTCCCTGGTACAGCCTGAACCCAGTCATATTTTGAGTCTCTCCACCACATTGGGTTCAGTCTGCACTTTCCCATTCCAAAGTTGCTGCGCCGCCGCCGACAGCTTGTCAGAGACTGACTGCACGTACAGCTCCAACGTAATGCTGCATTTTCGAAAACGCGGAAATCTGGATTTTCCGACAAACTGTGCATTTATCGGTCAGAAAGCCAGAGAAAATGAAAAATAATTTTATGACAACGTTCCATACTTTTTTTTGTTAGCTTACTTACTATACAGTTATTAGCTCTATCACGCAGACAAGACAGGCAAAAATTAAGACATTTGAGAATGACATTGAAGACAAAATTTAAGACCTTTTCAAGGCCTTAATTTACGGTTATCAAATTTAAGACTTTTCCTAGTATTTAAGACCCCGCTACCCTGTCCAAACGAATGGATAGTCACTTTAAGGAATCTGCCATGTTGTATTGCTAAAAAGTTACCAGTTCTTGCAGGCTTTCTTCTTCTTGCGTGCTCCATCGCCACAGGTGGGGGCTTTAAGAGACACTGGTTCTGGCTTCTTCAAGTCTTCTTCATCAAGCAGTGCATCAGAGTCCACAAGGTCCTGGCAGGATAAAACAATAGAACAACAAAACATAGTTAGTAAAGTAAGTAAGCAGAGTAAGTTAGTTAGTAAGTTAGTAAAGCTTCACTGAAAAAAGCAGAGGCTGCGCTAAATTTACAGAAGGATGCAGCCACAATGTTGAACCAACAGTTAGGTCTTTAAGTGATATCGCCAGGACACTACTGCATAAATATATCAAGTAAAGAATCTCCAAGTAATGCATATGGGAACACAGTACTTGCGATCACCGAAAATATGAACGAAGAACAAAAGCACAAAGCTTTCCTGAAATTGCACAAGCAGTTCGAAAATGCTTCAGTTGATAAGCTCAAATGAATCTCACGAATGCTGGAAATGCTGATGTTCAGAACAGTGATATTCTAGAAAAGACTGTCAATATACCAATATGTGTTGAATTACAACATGCTTACTACGTGAATAAATATTCAGATACAGTTGTCGTGTATATAATGCTAAATGTTTTAATTGGATTTGTAAATGCATCCCTCTTCCCTCATCCAGATCCCTGACATCAAAATGCCTAAAGAGAACAGAAGAACAACAGGATACAGTCGTATAGTACAGAGGCTTTTGCCACAGTGTCCAAATACAAGGCAGACCCATTGGAACAATATGCCAAGAAAATGCGCTTGCTCTTTGGATTCGTTTGATATTCGTACCGGGCTGAGTTACTGCAGTGCAATTCAATTTGGACTTGTTTGGACTGAGCGGGCCAGGAGTTGTTTTTTTACAGTTATCAGGGTTTGGACTATTTTAATTTCCAAACATGTTATGTATGCTTCCTTATGTTCCTTATAAATTGTAAGCTACATATGACTCGTACCTCCCTGCACAGCAGAAATTTTATTTTACTGCATTCACTGTGTAAATTTTACCAAAATAAAGCTACTGTTGTGAAAATAAGTGTTTACTTGACTGTCAATGTTCATTCCAAATTGTTGGAAACTTTTTTACTAAAACCTTGTTTATCCGCCAACCAATACTTGTCTAAAGTTTTTGGGGTTTTCGTCAACTAAAACTGGACTAAAACTTTTCTGAATATTTGTCAACTAAAACTAGACTAAATCCAACACATTTTGAAATGACTTAAATATGACTTTGTCCAAAAGTCTAACATTAAAAAGGCTGCCAAAAACAACACTGATTTGTATTATACTACTGCAAATAAGTACCGTATTTGAACACCTGAGAAAATCAATGTCAATATTTGGTACAATAGTCTTTGCTTACAATTGCAGAGGTCTAACGTTTTCTGTAACTTTTCACCAGGTTTGCAGAGACAGCAGCAGGGATTTTGCACCACTGCTTCAACCAAATCTTCTCTAGATCAATTAGGTTTCTGGACTGTCACTGAGAAAAACAGAGTTTGAGCTTCCTCCAAAGATTTGCTATTGGGTTTAGGTCTGGAGATTGGTTAGGTCCCTCCAAAACCTTGATATGCTTTTTACGAAGCCACTCCTGGTTTATTCTGGCTGTCTGCTTCGGTTCATTCTCATGTTGGAAGACCCGGTCACGACCCTGTTTCAATGTTCTAACTGAGGGAAGGAGATTAGTCCCCAAAATTTCACAATACATGGCCCCGGTCATCCTCTCCTTACTACGGTGCAGTCGTCCAGTCCCGTGTGCAGAAAAACGCCCCCAAAGCATGAAGCTACCACCACATGCTTCACAGTAGGGATGGTCTTCTTAGGATGTTACTAGTCATTCTTCTTCCTCCAAAAACTATGATTGGAATTAAAACCAGAAAGTTCCATTTTGATCTTATACGACCACATGACTTTCTCCAGTGACTCCTTTGGATCATCCAAATGTTCATTGGAAAACTTAAAACAGGCCTGGACATGTGCTGGTTTAAGCAGGGGAACCACCCGTGCAATGCATGATTTTAAACCATGATGTCTTAGTGTATTACCAACAGAAACCTTGAAAATGGTTGTCCGGGCTCCTTTCAGGTCATTGAGCAGCTCCTCCTGTGTAGTTCTTGGCTGATTACTTACCATTCTTAGGGTCATTTTAGAGATCTTGCATGGAGCCCCAGTCTGAGGAAGACTGACAGCCATGTTTAGCCCGCTTCCATTTTCTAACAATTGCTCCAACGGTGGATCTTACATCACCAAGCTGCTTGGGAATCCTGTAACTCTTTCCAGTCTTGAAGGGGACTACAATTCTGTCTCTGGTGCCTTTGGACAGCTCTTTGGGGTGTACGGTGTGGACAGGTGTTTATATGCAGCTAACTGCCTAAAACAGGTGAACAAGTCAGACTCATTCAACTTTATACAGGCGACTAACAGGTCTTTTAGGCTCACAATTCTAGCTAATAGAGGTGTTCAATACTTATTTGCAGTGGTATAACACAAATTAAAAATTATACACTGTGATTTTTTATGAATGTTTCTCACTGCGGACAAGCACCTACAATTCAGCATTCTTTCACCTTCAAATACGAGAAGTTTTGTTTCTACCAGAAAGTTCAATTTTTTGTTACATCGGACGATATGACATTCTCCCAGTCCTCTTCTGGATCATCCAAATGCTCTATAGCAATCTTCATATGGGCCAGGACGTGTACCGGCCTAAGCAGGGGGACACATCTGGCACTGCAGGATTTGAGTTCCTGGTGGCGGAGTGTGGTATTGATAGTAGCCTTAATTACTTTGGTCCCAGCTCTCCCCAGGTCATTCAAGAGCTCCCCCGTGTGATTCTGTGATTTTTGCTCACTGTTATTGGGGTCATTTTGACCCCACAGGGTGACATCTTGCGGGGAGCGCCAGATCATGGCAGATCAACAGTGGTCTTGCATGTTTTCCATTTTCTAATAATTGCTCCCACAGTTGATTTCTTCACACCAAATTGCTTACCTATTGCAGAGGAAGTCTTCCCAACAAGATTCAGGTCTAGAATTTTGTTTCTGTTATGTCCTATGACAGCTCTTTGGTCTTGGCCATAGTGGAGTTTGGAGTGTGACTGTTTGAGGTTGTGGACAGTTGTCTTTTGTACTTTTGTACACGTGCCATTGATAGAGGCAATGAGTGAAGGACAGAGGAGCCTCTTAAAGAGGTTACAGCTCTGTAAGAGCCAGAAATCTTGCTTGTCTGTAAGTGACCAAATACTTCTTTTCCACCATAACTTGCAAATAAATTCTTTAAAAATCAGACAAAGTGATTTTCTGGATTTGTTTTTCTCATTCTGTCTCTCATCGTTGAGGTACACCTATGAAGAAAATTACAAGCCTCTATCATCTTTTTAAGTGGGAGAACTGGCACAATTGGTGGCTGACTAAATACTTTTTTGCCCCACTGTATAAGTAAAATCATATTGGAGGTATTGCCTCCTCTGGCAGCCACCCTCCGCAAACATGTTTAACATGACGGTTGGTCTTCCTCCTCTAAGCCGCAACCTTCTGCAACCGAAGCATTCCCATAGTACCGGCAACTCCATTTTCTTCAATGGGGAAAAAGTTCAGGTGCTTCGCCTCCTCCAGCCATAGCGCAGCACAGCTTACTCACAGACTCAAAGAGGAACAACCGGAGTTGGAGGGGTGCACCCTGCAGCTGCAAGCGAGGGATTCCTCCCTGCATTTTTGGGACATATAAAAATCGCTAATACCGTAGGAACCGTATGATGGAAAATTTTAGAGGTTCTGAAACCAGAAACCGTGACGTTTTCATACCACGGTATAGCTTGAAACCGGCACATCTCTAGAACAAACGACTAAATATCGCTTTTTTTTTTTTCCCCCATTTTATGCCCTCACTGTCTCCCACATCTGGCATTGCGAGTCGTAGTCGAATTTGACCAAAATTGGCCATTAAATGCAGAGCAAACCCCAACCAGCCATTGGTTAGCTACCAAATAGCAGTTAAAAGCGAGTGTCACAGTGACATCCAACCATCAATGGCCATGCGAGCATTTATTCAGTTAAACCAGTGCTTCTCAATTATTTTCTGTTAGCCCCCCCCCCAGAACATGTGAATGTGTTGCGCCTCCCTGCCCCCAACTACCTGCCGCCACTGTAAATAGTATCATTTTTCTATTAAATTATAAGTACACCTCTGCTTAACATTGGGTCCTTTTTTCTATTAAAAAAGTAACATATTAACATTGTTTGTGACAAAAGCGCATCAATTTGCCTGAATTAAAAAAAAAAAAAAAAAGTCCCATCCAAACTAAAAATACACTCAAGGTACTTTTTTCTATACTGGACGATTTGATACTGAAAAATAAAATTTAATAATACATTTTAATTGATAAGCAACATTAACTCACGAGAACAATATGCAAAACAACTTGACCGAAAAAAACAAAGAATACCGGTGGTCCAAAAACGACAATGTCATGGGATAGAGGGATAGTTTTTATTTTTGCTGCAGGCAGTATGCATGCTAAACAGTGCACGCTGATCTACTGATGTAACAACGGGACAACTGTTCCCAATATTCAGCACGTTTTTGCTGAAAAACAATCAAGCTGCTTATCAATGAGATTGGGGTCAAATGTTTTTTAAGCGACACCTTAATCGAGTTGGCTTCCCGCTGTCCGCTACAAGCAATTTTAGACACAGTAAACAGTAGGCATGTGCCGGTTACCGGTTTCAAGGTTTACCGTGGTATGAAAACGTCACTGTTTCAAAACCACTAAAATTTTCCGTCATACCGTAGCACGGTATTCGCTATTTTACAAGTCTCAAAAATGCAGCCAGAAGTATCTTGGAGCAGCAGCGTCTCCCCTCCCTCTCCGGTTGTTGATGTGTGTGTGTCAGTGACGCTATTGAGCTAAACACCAAAAAAGAAACACTCCAAACAAAAGGCGTACTTTTCTTGAAATTATGGAGGTCTCAAATCATGGTAAATGAAATATACAGTTTTAAAACGTTGTACAAGAGTATTTTACACGAGTGAGTACAGTGTTTCCCACCAATGAACGAGACTGTGGCGGGCCGCCACAGTCTTGTTTGCCCCCCCGCCGAAAAAAAAAGAAGAAAAAAAAAAGAATAATCAGATGCGTCAGTCAGCCGATTACACAGCTGTAGCCCACTCCACTCTCAACCCGCGCGCGCGCTCTCGCTCACACACACACAGACACACGCGCCAACAGGTCGCGCTCATAGACGGGACTACTAGCCTGGTACACCAGACTCATAGCTGTGCTATGCAGGCATGAAAATCTCTCACCTTTCGGCGAAATTCGCCGTTTTGAAGTCAAAAAGGGCGACCTACGTGAATTGCGTAGATCCGGGGAGAAATTCTTTTTGGGAGGAGGGGGGTGGGGAAGTTTTATTTAATTATTATTATTATTATCATCATCATGTGATTAACTTAGTACATAAACTGAGCACTTAAGAAATCGGTTCTTTAAAAAAGTGACACTTGGACAGTCAGCAAATCCTTCTTCGCTGAAGAGAACCAATCATCGGCCCGAGCTGCGTTCCATTATTCCAAACGCGCGCACTCCTTATGTGTACATGGAGTGCTCGGAGAGCCTTTGGTTGCATTGCAAAGCTGCGAAAACAAAAAGCAGGCCTTATCCACACCGGGGCAGATCAGAGCGCAGCATACACACTTGCCTGTATTTCCCAGCAGATTGAATTTGGTGAGTAATGGTTTCAATCGTTTTCACATTTTGCGATATAAAAAAGTTACTGCCATTCGTTGCAGCTTGCGTTGAACACTGCCAGAGCTAGCCAAATCTCCCATGAAAAAAAATAGCTCCCGTTAAATTGGCGTCAAGCTTGTGTATTTAGCGGTAGTATAAACGAAGAAACACACTGTTGAGTCAAATTAAGCGGCATGCTCTCGGATGGAGGGGGCGCCTCGCATCGCTCCCGTCGTCCGCCTGAGGCGCGTTATTTTCGGCTGGGACTTGAGCTGACGGCCGGTGTCGGCACAACACTGGCCCGACGAGAATGAGTCCTGCTTCTTAAAGCTTTTCGGAAATAGAGTGATCCCTCGTTTTTCGCGGTTAATTGGGACGAGAACCCGCCGCAATAAGTGAAAACCGCGAAGTAGCCCCCCCCCCCCCATTTTTTTGTGCGTGTTCAGATTTATTATTCATTTTATTTATTTATTTATTCAGATTTTACATTGGAAAAAGATACATATATATAATACATGTTTTTTCACTTTTTTCACCAAAGTATTATTTATAAATGGTTTTCAAGCACTTTAAAATGTAAGAATTATGATAAGTTTTAAACATGTTACTGCCCCACCGAATTATTTTTAAAGAAGAATAAAGTAGTAAGAAAATGCTTGGCTTTATTAAATGCTTCATAGTGAGTCTACTCAAACCCTCTCAGGCTTTGGTAAACGGTGATTGACACATGTGCAAAGTTTTTCTTTTTATATATATTTTTTTGGTTGAAGCAACTTATTTGAATAATAAAGACACAAATGTCCTAGCCAAAATGTGGCCCAAACGCAAAACAACATTACTTCAATGGAAAAATTTGTTTCAATCAAGAAAAATAGTTTTGAAATGCTTTTTTTGTCTCAAATTTATTTTTGCAATCAAAATCAGTTTTTATTGAGTGACTTTTGGGGGATTAAAAGTATATACTGTATTTTGATTGAAGCAACTTTGTTTTTGATAGAAGTAACTTTGTTTTTCGATTGAATAATAAAAACTAAAATAGGAAAAAGACTAGTACAAAGTATAATACTAGCCCAACAGTAAGAAAGTAAAAATAAGTTCATAATAATAAACTCTGAATGAACTGAGTAAACTTTTTTTTAAACCTCTCAAAGGCCAAACAGTGCAACTTTCATGAAATTATTGTCACATTCTGCTGCTGGTTAGATTGTGTTTTGTTGCTGGGCTGTTAGTGGGGGCCAGAAGCTGCGCTAGACTTTTTCGTTGTCTGTCATTTTGACGGACAGTGTCATAAAAATCCAGTCATAATCTATTTTTACCCGTCACTTACATTTTTAAAATGATATTAATGACATATTCAATAGTATTTAGTTTTCATTCATTTTTAATTAATATTCTGTCCGAACAAGCTTAACAAGAGGCAAACAGACAGCGGAGTGCACCAATCAGCGACGGGCAGACGTGCAGTTAGCAAAGCGACGAAGGCAGGACGAGAGACTTGCGCGCGGAAGTAAACATACGAGGAGAACGGAGTTTATTCAACATGGCTAGCACGAGACAGACTGTTGTCAATGTCTCGGGTCGATGTGTTTTAGCTCATTTAAAACTGAATTTACCGCGGATTGGAACATATTCTCGGCTCTCCCGCCATCCGTGTTGTTGTAGAGACGACTTTCGGCGCGCAAGAGTGACGTTGCTCGTGAAGAACACGTCACGCAAATAAACAAATCTGATTTGTCAATTGATTTTGTACCTACTCGAGAGGCTGTGTCCCAGACTTTTCTGTCGGTGTTTGAAAAATACAGGGAGAACAGTCTGGCCGTGCCAGGCAAACACTCAGTTGCCTTGACATTTTTCCGAGTAAGGCCAACGACGTCATGCATCAAGAGAGACAATAGCTAATTAATACGCTCACTCGCCACCCCGTGGTCTGGGGTGTAAATTGCAACCTGTCAAAATGACGGATGGACTTCAGTTTTTTCCGTCACCGTTTTAAAAAACCGGTCAACGACGGAAAATATTCGGTTAACGCGACCCCTGGTGGGGGCGTTCCTGACGTCGCACCTGAATCCAATGCGGGCTCATCAACGCAGCATTTAAGCACGGGTGAGCTCAGAGAAGGCTGCCGAGATATTTGCTTAGATGATCGCCATTTCACATCTCGCACTATAGTCTCGCTACATTTGCTTGTTACGCCCCTGCATTGGGTTTTTTCTGTTAGTGTGCTGCACTCGTTTGCAACCTCTACCCTGTGCAGGTATTTGAGTGTTTTTATTTGGGCTTTTTGGCTCGCTGCCTATCGTCTTATTTAATCTTCGAGTTTGTAGTATTGAGCTCCGTCGACCTGCTGTCACGGACCCCTTTTGTTATTTCTACTATCCTGCGATCGCGTGTTATTTTTTGTTTGCAATCATTAAACCCTTGTACTTATCCCCCGCTTGTTGTCTGCTTCGAGGTCCAACCTTGTTGCCACATTTGCGGACGCTCACAATTATAAGTAATAATAATTGACCACAGCATCCCGTCTCTCTATTAGCCTCGTTTTTTCGGGAGGGGGTGGGTCCCTTATTTCTATTTCTGAAAGGTGGCAACCCTACTTTGGAAACAGTTCCCAAATTACTGCAGCATTTCTTTCAGTAAAAGACAATAAAAGTAAAGTAGACGCAGTGAACTGACCAGCGCCCTTCCTCTGGATAGCAGTCCTGCTCTTGCAGGCTCAAATTCGTTGTGTTCGTTCACGTTTCGTCTTCACATGTTTTATCAGGTTCGAGGTATTGAAACTAGCCGATTTAACTCCACATCTCAAAACTTTCAGGCCGCAAATCTTGCACGCAGCCATTGATTTTAATTGACAGGATTTCTATTTTGAAATATTTCCCGACCGCCGCCATGCCGCCATGTCGGCCATGTCGCCATGTCGGCGGTCAGAAGTGGCTATTGGCCCGTTCTCATTGGTCTGGAGCAGGCCAATAGCGATAGCTGTTTGGTGTTGACGTGTCATCACACAACACAGAGACAAAGTGTAGTGAGCACCAGGAGAAAAAAAAGGCTGCGGTCAAATGTTATAATAATGGACCGGTAAATGGTATCGGCGCCGTCTTTGTTGGTACTCGCCGATACCGATACCACCATTTTGGGCCGGATCGGCGCCCCCTGCCGATACTAGTATCGGTATCGGTGCATCTTTAATAAAAACACAAATCTACCTCCATCGTTATTGAGAGAGAAAGAAATTAAGAAAGCTTTAAAACTAAAAGCCACCGGGGAGTCTGTTTTTTTTTTTTTTTTTTTTTTTAATTTATATTTCATTACATAGACATGCCTCGTAGGGAAGGGAGATTGAGGTATAAAAAAATGAGTTAAATGAGGCTGCTAAAGGCAGTGGATACCTCATCAGCTGGGTGAATAGCAGACCTGGTAAGAACAAGTTTGCAAGGATAGTCGGGTATTAAATACAATTATAAACACAATTACAATGTTATTTTTCTATAAGATTTTATGTCATTGCTTTATTAATCATTAGGTGCTAGAGTTGTTAAGTATGGATCATAATGAAATAATAGTTTTAAGAAAACTGTGCTGTTGGTGGCTAAGTGACCATCTGATGTGGTTTGTTCTCAGATGAACAAGTTGAAGAAGGAAGTTTTGATGCAGAGGTTGAAGGAATAAAAGAGGCAGACTGACTGAGTCACAGCCAGAAAGTGTTGATGACAGTTTTGATTTCTATTCACTGTTGCCCCCTCCCAATTAAAGTATGTCATAGTCGCAGCCAATTATTATCTAAAGCTGGTTAAACTTGAAGCTATGTTGTTTTAAGGTGTATTAAATACTTGTTCATGTGCCCCTTTTGATCTACGAGCACCCGCCCCACCACCGGTCTCTGCACGGCCCTGCTGAAACACAGTGTGGGTCGACAGAGCTCAATATTTTGTTGGGGTGTACAGTGTACTGGAACATATTTCCTCCACACCCTTCTCAGCTTTAACCCCTGACCCATTTTCATGCCTGGCTATGAGAGTATGAGTCTGGCCACCATAAGCAGAAAAAAATTTCCAGGGCGGAGCCAGCCACAGCAAATAGACAGCAGAGCGGGCCAATCAGCGACGGGCTGACGCGACGTCGGTTAAGCAACAAGAAACTAGCGAGAGACATTTCAACATATTCAACATGGCTAGCGCGAGACAGACTGTTGGTTTTAGCGACTCGATGTGTTTTTGGTCATGTAAAACCGAATTACCGCGGATTGGAACATATTGCCGCCGAGTCTGGTGTACCAGGCTACGGGACTACTGTCTGCTGCATTCTGCTGCATTTAGCGCGATCCGGCGACACCGCATACAGCAATTTATATTACATTCAGTGGTCTCAAAATGCCCTAAAGAGATACACCAGGCTTGAAAATGTACACACACACCCTACCCCGAGGGTCAGAGACCCTCCCACCACAGTCTCCTAAAATCCTGTGGGAAACACTGGAGTAGCTTCATTAGCACAAACACAACAGAATGTGAGGAAGTCATCCATGAAAAAGTTTGCCAAAAACAAAACACACATTTTCCTTTCAAATTCAAAATACAAATTAACTAAAAACTTACAAAGACGAATGTTAGCCTAGTCTTAGCTGGGAGAGCAACTTCATCGAGGTTATAAATCTCACGGCCACTGAGAAACAAGCTTGAATGAAGGAAAAGGGATAACATCAAAAATGGCTAATTGCGACAGATGATCTTGCCCTAAGCACAAATGTACGCTCGCTGGAAAAGGAGAGGTCTCACTCCCAGTGTTTTTAGATGAAACCTTTATACAACAAGATTCACATTTTAACTAACTTATCCATTTGTAACTTATTAACTTATGAATTCTGCGTTTTTTTTTTTTTTTTTTAAACAAAGGCATGACATGTAGACTAGAGTTGACACAGTGGCTGAGAATGGCGAAACTTCACTTGAGCTTTTGCCCCCTCAAAAAAAAAAAAAAAAGAAAGTACAGTCGATATTTTTCAATTTTATTTAGAAGTGTTTTTACTTTTTTATAGCAATTAATTTAGTTCTTGCTCCAATCTTGAGCAACCTGAGCTGTGGGTAGTCTATAAGTTCTATTTATTTTAATTTTATTTAAAATATTTTTTTTGTTTATTTTAACATAATATTCATGTTCCAATTTGCAAATATTTTCTGAAAAATAAAAAAAAAAAAATCACAGAAAAAAGTTTTTTTTGTTTTTTTTTAACCCATACCTCTCAAAATAACACATTTTGGAGCTATAATTGCAATACCGAGATACGTAAAACCGCGGTATTTTTGCTCACGGTTATCGTACCGTCAAAATCTCATACCGGCACATGCCTAGTAAACAGTAGTATTTCCTCGTCTCCCACTCTTTATTAAAAACAAAGCCAAACGGCCCGATAATGGCGCATTCTCGGCCACCGGGGAGAACTGGAGGTGAGGGTGGTCATCGTGATGCTTCAAAGCCGAAAATGGTACTTCTCGGGCGGAGACGTGAGAACCAAAGACAGTTGGTCGCTGCGTGAGCCCGGCCTGAAACGGGCGCACTGCTCCTCATGACTCTTTTGCAGTGTGCTCTTGTTTGGTTAAAAAATACTGCACACACTCTTAAAATGAGTGCGCCACTGCCACCCACTGAGTGGATATGCAATTACACTTTCTAGTATGGCAAAAAAAATATGTTCCCTCAGGTCACATGCGCCACCTCTGGCATCGCTCTGTGCCCCCCTGGGGGAGGTGCACCCAACTATTTGAGAAGCACTGAGCTAAACAGTCCTGGCCTGGCTTCCGGGACAGGAAACACAAACGGGCTTCATGTTTGTTGAGGAATAGACAAGGGCAAATGTCAATCGTTTCCTTGCACAGTGCCGTTTTCACACATTCACAGTAAGATCTATTCTATATAGAGTAGCACTTACCACATCATGATCATTCATGTCGTTGGCCGATAGTGTCCACATTTTGACTGTGTTTGGATCCAGAGCTAATTTATCTGCTGAGACACACAGATGCTCATAGTTAACCTTAAATTATATAGCTTACACACACTAATGACTCAAATTGGCTCAAGCTTTGGACTATTCTAGAATAAGCACAATCTAGTGAAAATTGAGTTTGAGACTAAAGCCCGTTTCTTACTTACAGAAAGGTTTCCAAGTTCTGTTTAACATTATTCCATCCAAAACAACAGTGAAGCTGGAGCGGCAGCACTCATCAAAATCTCTCAAAAAAGACAATTTGGAAATACCACATCCATCTTCGTGAAGGCAGATGTGGAACCAAGCCCGTGCCACTACAAATACCGGGTGTTAAATGTAGCCATGTTGCCGTAGTGTTACGGAAGGTACAGTGGGGCAAATAAGTATTTAGTCAACCACTAATTGTGCAAGTTCTCCCACTTGAAAATATTAGAGAGGCCTGTAAATGTCAACATGGGTAAACCTCAACCATGAGAGACAGAATGTGGGGAAAAAAATAGAAAACACATTGTTTGATTTTTAAAGAATTTATTTGCAAATCATGGTGGAAAATAAGTATTTGGTCAATACCAAAAGTTCATCTCAATACTTTGTTATGTACCCTTTGCTGGCAATAACAGAGCCCAAATGTTTTCTGTAACTCTTCACAAGCTTTTCACACACTGTTGCTGGTATTGTGGCCCATTCCGCCATGCAGATCTCCTCTAGAGCAGTGATGTTTTGGGGCTGTCGTTGGGCAACACAGACTTTCAAGTCCCTCTTCACCCTGTGGCGTCAAAATGATAACAAGAACGGTGAGCAAAAATCCTAGAACCACACGGGGGGACCTACAGAATGACCTACACAGAGCTGGGACCACAGTCACAAAGGCTACTATCAGTAACACAATGCATCGCCAAGGACTCAAATCCTGCACTGCCAGACGTGTCCCCCTGCTGAAGAAAGTACACATCCAGGCCCGTCTGCGGTTCACTAGAGAGCATTTGGATGATCCAGAAGAGGACTGGAAGAATGCGTTATGGTCAGATGAAACCACAATAGAACTTTTTGGTAGAAACACAGGTTCTCTTGTTTGGAGGAAAAAGAATACTGAATTGCACCATACCCATTGTGAAGCATGGGGGTGGAAACATCATGCTTTGGGACTGTTTTTCTGCAAAGGGACCCGGACGACTGATCTGTGTAAAGGAAAGAATGAATGGGGCCATGTATCGAGAGATTTTGAGTGAAAATGTCCTTCCATCAGCAACGGCATTGAAGATGAGACGTGGCCGGGTCTTTCAGCATGACAATAATCCCAAATATACAGCCAGGGCAACAAAGAAGTGGCTTCGAAAGAAGCATTTTAAGGTCCTGGAGTGGCCTAGCCAGTCTCCAGATCTCAACCCCATAGAAAGTCTATGGAGGGAGTTGAAACTCCGTGTTGCCCAACGACAGCCACAAAACATCACTGCTCTAGAGGAGATCTGCATGGAGGAATGGGCCAAAATACCAGCAGCAGTGTGTGAAAAGCTTGTGAAGAGTTACAGAAAACGTTTGGCCTCCGTTAATTGCCAACAAAGGGTACATAACAAAGTACTGACATGAACTTTGGGTATTGACCAAATACTTATTTTCCACCATGATTTGCAAATAATTGCCTTGGTGGCATTAGCAGAGCAAAACAATCTGCAAATGCGATTCACAAATACATAGGCAAAGTCAAAAATGTGTCAAAACTGACCCGCATGCGCAGACGTATGAATATAAATAACTACACATGCTGGCTGTACATCATTCTCGGGTGATCATATTTTGATTTCCAAAGAGCAGACACAAATAACAAACAAAAATAATCCCAGTTTAGTCTGATATACAAAGTTCATATGGAATGATAGAAAGAATTGATAGGCATGCACAGGTGCATGACTAGTCTATTATTTTGAAATATTGATTATTTGGCGCACAGGAAGAAAACTGAGCATTCTCAGGATTACCCTTTTTTGTTCATTTTCATTTTATTTCATTTTTTTATTTATGACTGTGGTCAAGCCCGCCTACGCCTGAAAGCTGAGTTCAAGCTAGGTGCTAACACTATTGCACAGCTTGCTGGTGTAGCTCCCTGTCCATCCCGTTCTTTGTTGACGTTATTGATGCGTGCATCCAATTCTATGAGACTCGTCCCGCTAAGACCGTCAAGTAAATGCCTCGCTCGAGCCGGAAAAACACGAAGAAATCGGATTTCTGCATCAAGACCTGCGGTATGAACCTAGCCTTTGTAACTCCAGGGTAGTAATATTTATTTGAGTAATGTTTTTAGAAAAATGTACCGGTAAGAGTAGTTTCACCATACCATACTTTAATTTTAGATCTGTGAAGAAGAAACATTACTCTAAAGGCCAAATTATACCAGACGCGTTTGCAGTCCGGGTCCGCTAAGCTCAATGTTGACTGGTGCTCCACAGTACGTCAAAAATTTGACAAAACACAGCGGCTGCGGACAACCGTGGTCCGGCAGCTCTGTCCCGTCGTGAGCTCTCGCGTGACCACGCACGATAATGTTGCATTGAAAACGACAACAAACACCCAGAGTCTGTACTCAACAGAGAAGTGGAGGACTTGATTGATAACTCAACATTTTTTTCCGATTTTTTTTTTTTGCTTTTACCATGGGTAAGTATCCTATTAAGGTGTAAATTCTCTTAATACATTTACTGATTCTGATGACCTCATAGCTTTTGCTATGGTGTTCCATGCAGCGTCCTTTTTAATGTTGTCCTCATATACAGTAAGGGATCAGCTGCATCATAAATCACTTTGTGACTTTCCACCTCCATGATGAAGCGTTCTACATCCATGTTTGCTGGTGTTTAAAGTGCCTGTGACACGAAAAAGCATGTTTATTTCATAATACACGCGGTATTTTATGCTCCTGAATGATATGGACCGCTTAGATGTGTGTGGAAGCGATCGCTATATTTATTTAGTTTTTTGAATCCCGCGCCAGGAAAATGAGTGACTTCCGGCTTCGGTCTTGCATTAAGGAGGAGGGCGCTGTGACGTGTACGGTAGAAGACGTCCTCTTCACGCTACAGTGTACTGTTGTGTATGAGGACGAAGGATTCAGCTGATTTTGCGGATTAATACGTTTATTTTTCGCATCACGCCAGCCAAACAGCTGCAGAAAAATCATTCTGTATGAGGGAGAGGCGTATGCGCCTTTTTGGAGTTTCAAAAGGTTCCCATTCACCGTGGACATTTACTGTGGGACCATTGGACTTACGAGGAAGTGAGTAAACATCTTGTTTTGTATTATGTCAAATACGAATACAGCGATTACAAAGTAAACACTACAAACTTCCTTTAAATGAAGGACTACTTACGTTTGATCATTGATAGGCATGTAAAAAGCTCTCCTAATGCATTAGCAGCAGCACATTAGCTGCGTTAGCTCCAGCCACCCTCCTCCGGGGAACGAACTGTAAATTGCTTTCCGCCGGGCGGTTTGCCGATCCGCTAAGACATTCGACAACCGGGTCGTCATGTCAAATAATCCAGGATAGCTATGTGTGATTTTCCGCTTTGAAGACTTTGAAACATCACTCGGTTCGGGTTAGCATGTCGGCTAGCTGTCACGCCTTCTGGTTTGTTTACATTCTCCGAAGCCGGGGAAGGGAAATGACATATGTCCGATTTAGGTGTCATAAAATATCGTTCGGGAGGTGCGACAGTAAAGGTGAAGTCGACAGTTTTGACCATTATGGAGTAATTTTGCCATGTCGTCCTGAATAAATGCATTTTTATTATTTCATATTCCATTCAGCACAAGACTGTTATTTGTCATGACCATGCCATTTATTTAGCAATTGGGGAAAATACTTGGATAAAAAGAGTATCCTGTAAAAATATTCAAGTAAAGAGACAGAAACAATGACATTTTGCCGCTCTCTTCGTCGCGTTTTCCTCGTTGTGAATAGTTCCCCCTCAACGGGCTGACTGGTCCTTCTCAAGCCATTTATATAGCTATTGGGGAAAAATACTTGGGTAAAAAGAATATCCTGTAAAAATATTGGAGTAGAGAGACTGAAACAATGACATTTTGCGGCTTTCTTCGTCGCGTTTTCCTCGTTCTGGATCATTTCCCCTCAATGGGCTGAATAGTAAAATCGATGAGCCAAGTCTACCGCTGACGTCATCCACCTGTTGGGGACGCTAAAGCCCTATAATGGTAGGCGTGGCTAACCGGCAGATTAAAAGACTAATTTCTCGTCATCTGTGCTTTGCTAAATTGTTGTATATAGTCGAATCGTCTCAAAATATGATTCTAATTCACATAATAATGACATTTTAGACTCTTTTTCTCGTGTCATATGCTCTTTAAACCGTGAATAAGCACCTGGCCTGTTGTCTCTAGGCCCAGTTCCGCCCATTTTGACGGCTGCGTCTCCGGCAAAAATAGAAAATAGCCCAGACCATCCGGCAGGGTCTGGGTTGTCGGAGATGGTCCACAGTCAATCCGTAGCGCAGACGCTGCCGGTATAATTCGAACAATGAGACAGAATGGAAACGGATTTGCTCAGACGCTGTATCTTGCCGCTCCCGGACCGAAAACGCATCCGGTATAATTTGGCCTCGACCCCGCTATTTTGGGCTGCGCTGCAGTCAATACTTTTGTCCTTTTGATTTTCGGGATTAGATTTTACAGTACTTTATTTTTGCCAGAGACGCCCACATTGTATGGCGATAGAATCGTGCCAAAACTAAAGAGAAAAAAGTGTGCATTGCAAATAAAAACATTCATTCATAAAACAATGAGGTTTTATTTGCTTGCAGATCAAAGTGCTTTCTCTTTTCACTCGTCCCACACGATATGGGACTGCCAAAATATCCTCTCCCTTACATCAGATGGCACTTTTCACAATTCAAAGGCCACCCGGACTAGACACGTCAAAACCGGAAGTTGCACACCAGTTTTATCGATCTGCTCCTTGCGACACAGGGGTTGCACTATTTTAAATTGTGCTCCCATGCTTTTTCCCGCTGCTCCTAAATTTTGAAATTTGCGAGCACCTGTGCTCCTGATGAAACAGCTTAGCTTAAAGGCCACATGGGAGGATAAGCAGAACTGAAGATTGATGAAGTACACAAAGAAGGGCAGAATCAACTCTGTAACTTACAACATGGCTTCCTTTCTTTTATATAAGAACATTTATAAATTGCCACCAAAAGATGATATCTGGTGAAAAATATTAACCACTGGACTTTTTTTTCCAGTGGTTGAATCACCCATGGCAAACAGATGAGAAGGAATTACCACTTCCATGCAGTTGTCAAGGTCAACAATGTGTTTGCATGGTCAAAATCAATTTGAAAGCAAGGAAACAAGACCCGCAATACCTGGCTGAGATGTAACTTTCCCAGAAGACAGCTTAATCGCACTGGACGATCCCACCTCAAAATCTGGTTTGGTTGCGGATATGCGTATTCTTGATAGATTGCTTTCTGGGTAACCTGCAGCTCTCAAAGCCTCTGAACTCAGTTTTGTGTTTCTGACCTATGGGAAAATTGAGATTCAAAAAACATAAATGAATCCTCTGATCATTTATTTTATTTGTTTATTTAACCTTTGTTTAAAGGGTATGTAACGGCAAAGGGGGTGTGAGACATCAATAGAACCGTTATGTGCCAAGATTACAAATTTTGATAAAGTTAACAAAAAAATCAATCACATTAATGAGCAATTATCGAAAATAGATCGAAAATGACGAACATTTCCGAAAGTGTTCCGGAAACAGCCGAATGGGGCGGCGACGTCACAACAAGTGATTGACAGTCGAGGCGGAGCCAGGTGCCATTGTTTTTTATCGACAAGAGAGTAACGTTCGGGTTTGTTTGACCAAAACATCACTAAAATGGTTCAAAACTGCTGTACTATGTGGTGTACAAATAGCTACTTATCGGAATATAGTATCCATGAGTTCCCGAACGCGAAAAAAAAAAGCTGGACTACGCAGACAATGGGTAAAGTTCGTGCGTGCAAAGAGGGCTAATTTTCTAGACCCGGCCTCCGGCACGGTTTTCTATTATTTTCCACCTGAAAGCTTTTCGAACTATGGACAAGTGAAATCGGGTTTTGCTGCAAGATTGCTGCTCAAAGCAGATGCGGTGCCCACCATACACCATCCACCTAAATGTCCCGAGATATCAAGAAAGAGGACGATGACTGGCAAAGGAGGGGAGCAGCCAAGCTCGAAATGGCCAGAGTGAGTACTCTTTTATAATAAAAAAATATCACGCATTGGATACAGGACTGGACACATGTATAAATTATCAGTCGTAAAATATATAGAACAAATCCTCTGATCCCATTCATATTTGTGTCTGTTGGCAGAGCGAAAAACTATGATAGCGCAATAAATGATAATTATTATATACATTACTTTATTTTGCGGTGACGGTGTATCAGCTTCACAAAAAGAAATGCAAAAAATTTCATTCGTTGTTTCCCACACGATCTGCTGCCGATGTTTCATCAGTGTCATTGCTCCCCTCAATGACCGTTTCATTACGCTGCATTGGCGTTCGTTTGGGCTCAAATTGGTAACCTAAAACACCAATTAAAGCTTCGTAACTCTCCTCGTCACCATTAGATGAACATTCGTTACGTCCTTCTACGTCGGATTCGTGGCTGAAACTAGAAACGAAATTGTCTGCCGTCATCGCCGCCATTCAGTATTAAAGCACTGAGCCTTTTTTCTTGTTGAAGAAACACCCCTCACTGTCAATTCTGAATTCTCTTTTATTGACAACGAGGGGTGTTTCTTCATGAGGGAACCCGGAATATGTGCAGGACGAACACAATGCAACAGCATAAACAGCTCGAAACACCGCTAATTCTCCCCTCACTAGAAGGAATTATATTGATGCAGACAGGCGCTGCCCCCCTAGTGGCCAGTGGCACTCTCTTCACTTGTCATCACACACAATCTGCCAGATCTCGGGTGCCGGTCGTTTTAGCTTAACAATCGAGCCAAATTTTTCTCATTTTCTTGTGTGTAATTACACGAAGTGGCATGATATGAATACAGAAGGCATGCGTTTATGGATAAATGACGGAATATTAACATTTTCCCAGGGCATGACATACTCTTTAACCATGAAAAAAAGTCTCATTGAGAATAAAAACAACTCGCACCCCCCCACAGTAAAATACACCCACCTTTGTCACTGACGTCAAACCTGATAACTTCAAGGCAGACATTAACTCCTCAGCAGTCCTCAAATTCTGGAATTCAACTTCTAAAAGAGATTCCAAATACAGTATGCTGTTAGTTATTGTTCATGGCAAATGAAGAGCGTAATTTGTCATATGTATTCTTTTTACAGGCTTTCTTTCAGAAAATCTCATTGAATGCTTTTTCAAACCAGTTTAGACTAATTTCATGCTCATACAGTTTCACACACACAAACTGAAAGCGTTAAACAACGCATATTTTTAATACTTGAAAATCCAAGTGTAACTGAATACTGAAACACAACAAAGTCTTTCACAGAATAAGAAACCAAAGGTAATTTGGTCATTTGGTCAGTACATTTAACAGAGCAGTTGACATAACATTCAACGATAACACCATGTAACACATACTGTATTTTGTTCCCAGGTTCTAAGTGGTATTTCCTAGTTTGTTTCATTCCATTGACATATAAAAACGCTTTTTTCCCCCCCAAAAAAGGTTTGGGTTTGTGGTCTTGACTTTGAAATTCTATTTTCCACTTTTCTTTACTGTAGTGATTTCATATATATATACATGTACATTGTCCTCTTTATTTTATACTTAGTTTAACCAGAAACACAAAGAAATGACAAGTATTTTCTGGATAACAAAGACGTAAAATCGGAAATTTTGAATATAGTCTGATTTTAAGCAAAACTAAACTTTTATCCAATTTGTGGCACTTTTTCATTTAGTTTGGACCCTAGCAACACAACTAAAATGATTAAAGCCTGGAACAAAATGTTTTTGTTTTCTGTAACATGGTGTAATTCAAAGTGAGGAACATACTGCATGAATGTAAGTTGGCAAATTGACCAAAACGTTGAACATCCCTTTAAACGGAACCAAAACAATATGTTGGTTTTATATTATTAATGTCTACGATCCGATCACAAGATCAGAAATCGGGCCGACCGGGCAATTTTTCAGAGAATGTATCCTTTTTCATTGTAGAAAATTTAGCCAGACATTCCACATCTGCTCAGGCAAAGTTATATTCATTGGTATTCAACTGTAAAAGGATTTAACCTTATTTTTAAAGAAAAATAATGTTTCCGGTGTCTTTAGATAGAAAATTTGAAAAATAAAAAAAGGCGGTCAGGCAGTTTATTAACTATGTCATGAAATTTTGTTGTGGCTAACTCCCCACAAATCTAGCTAGAAGATTTTTATACTGTTAAGTAGGGGTGTAACGGTAAACAAAAATTTCGGTTCGGTACGTACCTCGGTTTTGAGGTCACGGTTCGGTTCATTTTCGGTACAGTAAAATAACAAAATGCAAAATATAAATGTGCTAGTTGTTCATTACACACTTTTGTGCTTTCAACAATAGGAACGTTAGCCTATACAAAGCTAGAATTCTGCTCAAAAAATAACGGGTATTTAAATAATCCAACAACAATTTACCTTTCAGACCCCGCGTATTGGTCAGCTTTCTTTCTGAGAGAAAAAGTAGTCCTGTGCTAAAGATAGAAGTAATCCCAGTGACAAAGATTTTAACATGTGTTTTACAAATGAAATGCCTCAACATTTTTTTTTTTACAGTGGGGAGAACAAGTATTTGATACACTGTCAATGGGAAAACCCATTGTTCTCCCCACTGTATGAACGGTTTTCAAAAGCTTTATTGGTGGATTTTCTCAAATTAAAGCACCACACAGAAATACATTTAATTGTGTAAGCAGGATGTGTGTATTATTATTTAATTACGGGTGTTTTAGCTCATTTCAATTAATTTTATTTAAATGGGCTATTATTTTTTTTATTATGTGTTTATATTTTACAAATGTGATGTAGTATTCATTTATATTGTATATTTTATGTTGTTTAACTTTAGTTCATATGTGAATACTAGTTCCTACTTGTTTTGTTGGGGTAGGAGGGTTTTGTATTGAACAAGGGGCCGTGTTGGTTATGATTATAGCAGAGAAGACAGCAGTAAATCAACAAAGACAAGTCAACTGTGCCCCGATCTACCGTTCAAGAGATCTGATGGACTCAAAAACTAGGTAACGATGACATATTACTTTGAAAATCGACCGGATCCACCGTATTATTACACGAGTGACTTCCGGCCCGATCCTAGCTAGCAGTATTGACGCAGGAGGGCCGCGTCTCGCGTCAAATAATAAACTCTGCTGTTCTTTTTGCGTGCGTTGCGTTGAGCCGCTTCTGGGACGCAACACGCGGCCGCACTGCGACTGGTGTGCATTGGCTGATTGACTCTAATGCCCGCGTTTCACTGCGTTCTCGCGGCGGCCACGTTGTCTCACCGTTGACGTTTCCAGACTGTCCTACCGTGTTGGTCCTCATTATATTAGAGTAAATATAAAGTAAATATAATCTACACAAAGAAACTGTAACCCGATCGACTTACAGCCTCGAAAAGTAAGGGTTATATTACGTCAGGAACTCGTTCGGTATGCGTCCGTTCCGAACAGACTACCACGTACCGAAACGGTTCAATACTATTACATGTACCGTTACACCCTTACCGTTTAGCCAGATTGGCTAAATCGTTCATGACTCAGCCCAACCAGCACCAACCCTGGAGAAATATAGTTTAACCAAAATATTGCACATTTGTTACCTATCTGTCCCTTACCTGCCAAAGCCCTAGCCTACCTATTTTTCGGACTATAAGTCGCACCGGAGTTTAAGTCGCATTTTTGGTGGAAATTTACTTGATAAAATCCAACACATAAAACAGATATGTCATCTTGAAAGGCAATTTAAAATAAAAATTAAAGATACACGATAATATCGGTCGCCGATAATTATCGGCCGATAATGGCAATTATGACGTCACACAGATAATCCAGATAATAAAAAAATTCAACCGATAATGCAATCCGATAATTATATACAGTGATACCTCAGCTCACGAACGCTTAAGCTCACGAACTTTTCGCCTAAAGAACATTAAATTCGCGAGCATATAGTCTCTGCTGACGAACTAGTTTTCGGTGGACAAACCAAACCACGCGGTCGAACAGCGCCACGAGAAGCTGACGCACGCTCACGGCGTCCCAGTTCGTCCCCTCCCTTTCGTTGAGTGCGGACGTGGTTTGTGTTTGATAGACATTTTGGACCATATTGAGTGTACTTTTGCTATTATGGGACCGAAAAAGAGTTACCTACAGTCCTTATGGAAGGTGACTCGTGTTACCAATTCGCCCTCGACTGGTAATTGGCGGTGCTTTCAGCTTCCCACCGTAGTGAGAAGTGGACCGGCGAGTCACGTTGGCTCGTTGTCGTCGGTTGTCTTCGGTTCGCCCGATTTCCTCTCCAGAAAGGTGGCGGCGTGCATACAAACACCCAGAGGCGTCGGATGGCTTTTTGTGGGCACTTTTATTAACAACCAAAAGCATGTGGGGGGCACAGCACAGGAGTCTACGCTAACTGCGCACTTTGCCGGAAACACTCTCCTTCCAAACAGTAACTCCCTCCCTCCCTCCTCCTCCAACTCCATTCCATCAAGCCATCAACTACCATCACAAAGGTAAATAAAACGACTTTATTATACAGTACAGTTTATTTCTTTAATTATAATACAATCGTACATTTATTATACATAAAATAAGGTATATTTTTGTGTAGTTTTAAGGCTTATTTAGTAGAAAATTATGTTTTATGGGGACCTGGGAACGGATTATTCTCGTTTTAATGGTTTCTTATGGGAAATAAATGTTCGGAAGACGAACTTTTCGCCTTACACACACTTTCTGGGAACCAATTATGTTCGTGAGCTGAGGTATCACTGTACTTGATTTAGCCTCCAAATGTACACAACCGAAGAATTCAGCACGCCGCCTCCTCAACCCCTCCCCTCTCTGAAGCCCATGAGGGAGGAGGGGTTGAGGAGGTGGAGTTAAGCCTGAGTTATACTTCCGCGTCAGACCTACGCCGTCAAGGAAGAATCGAGTTACGACCCTACGCCGTAGCCTGACGCGCACCTCTCTATTTTTGTAACCTTCGCGTCGCGTAGACGCGTATGGCGTAGCGAAAACGGACTGTGATTGGTCCGCTCAGACTGTTGTTTCCGGTTTACCGCGAAAACACCGCCATTGTACAATAGAACATTATTAGAATATACATTGTTTTCTACACGCAAAAATGGACCAAGCCGACGGGAGTATCATCGAAGAGCAAGTCTCGTCAAGAAATTATTATTGTGATTGCCAAATGGCAAGGTCGGCGATCGAAAAAATAAATAAATGGAAGAACCACCGAGACGTGGGTGGTCGGAATCGAGTGGCCACACGAAGCGGTGACCCAGGCGGCCAAAAACTGCCAACTTTTTATCACTTTATGTCGTATTTTTGGTTGGTGCACTTCATCATTTACTGTGTACATATGTTTCAAGTATATGAAGAATAAAGCACAGATTTGGTGTCAAAAGAGTTGTTTTGATCTTTAATTTTCAATAACAGACAGTTCACACACACAATACATCATCACTGATTGAGAGTGCCTCGGTGCTTTTTATGATAACCTTAAAATCAAGCCTCCCAACGCAGTTTGGGAAGTTCCCTAGACGCCAGAAATCTGCTATGGCTTCCCACTGGCTGGTTGTAGGACACGGCAAACAAATCAGGCTGGAGGGCTTTGCAGACCTTGAACGCAGTGCTCGACGCCAGTTTGAAGCTAGCCGCCACAGCTAGCTCTCTCCACCCGAGTCTAAAACTCTCTGTGCGGCATCAAAAGTCGGCCAGACCGCCTCGAAACCGTCTTCTGCGTCGCCTGCCCGTCAACATTTGTATGTTCCATATTTATTCAGTGTTGATGAGCAGAATATTTACTTTCAAGAGTTCCATCTTGCATTGTTTATTTTTTCTCCGACTAGCGGAAGTAAACAAGCATGCCCCAAAACCGTACAAACATAACGCCACATCCCTCTAGTGGCTTGGCGGTGAATTACAGAGCAACGCGTTCCCTCACCGCAGAACTATCGAATGTCGAATGACGCCGTAGTCGCTACGCCGTCACCGCAACGCGGGAGTATAACTCAGGCTTTACACGACAAAAAATAGTTGAATATTATGGCGGCTGTTACTAAAAAAACAACGCTCTCGCCATCTGCGGAACGTACCTTAGAAGTTCCACGAGGCCGAAAGAAAGCGTCCTAATTCAAAACCACTAACCCAGCTTCCATTTAAAACTGCATCACAAAGATTTTTGGAACGAATACGAGGCTGCTGCTCGCGGGAATGCTAAAGCTATTGTAAACACTAAGTTAAACTACGGAGCTTGTGACGATACAGAGTCGGGTTGTTTGGGAAAGCAGCCCAAGGCGGGTGGTAAACTCGCGTCTAAGGCTAAACACCGGCACGACTGGAGACCGATAGTCGGCAAGTAGCAGTCTTCCGACGGAGCCCGCCGCTCTGGCCGGTCCGGCAGGCCGCCGCCGCCTCGCCGTTGGCGGGGCGGGCAGAGCCCGGTTCCCCGGCCTCTGGACCTCCGGCGAACACCCCGGTTTCTCGAGCGTTCCCTCACGGCGTGCGAGCAGAGCCAGGCCCCGAATACGCCACGGCGAACCGGCCGGTGCGAGCGGAATATCCGGTACGAACGTAGCCGCCGCCGAGACGAGACATGATTTAAAAAAAAAAAAAATTTTTTTACCGAAATGACCCGAGAGCCAAAGCCCTGGATAAAAAAATAATGCAGTTTATACGACCACCATTCTTCATGAAAAACATGTCAATCACATTTTCACCACGTACATTTGGAAAAGTGATGTCCAGTAAGCAAGCTTATCATGACGGCACAGTGGTTACATGATAATTTAAACATGGAGAAAACGAAGTCAGCCAGTCAATAATACATTCAGTATGTAAAATGACGAGCGGTCAGATGACTTTGTAACGCTGCCTTTATTTTCGGCTTAACAAAACTCAGGCACAAAACAACACGCACGGAGATGCGAGCTCCAACTCCATCCAAATAGTACTGCCGTGTATCAGTTTAGCTGCTGTAAACCAAATGTCGTGAGTGCCGCAAATGTAAACAAAGCGCTGCAGGATGGGTATGTGACATCTCGCTCTTTTGAGTTAATCATTTTCACAGTGTGCAACAAAGCATATAACATTAGCAATCACTTTTCAAATTAATTTAACTTATTTGTCTGCTCAATTACAGTCACAGTAGATAATCAAAACTTATTGGCACTTATTAACACTTACCAATTTAAATATGCACATTCCTGTTGTAATGAAATAATAATATTCTGTAGCCACAAATATTATTCAGAATCTTTTCTTCTTCCAAGTTTTTTTTAGGATGAAGTATAATAATGTATTGCTTAAAATAAGGCTGTTAAGATTATTTTCAGCTAGCTATTTTTCTTCCATGAAATCTGAGCGAAATACACTTGAAGCGCTGGCAGATAATTTCCCTTATTTCCAATAGATTTACACTTAAAACTGACTAGTTTTAAGGAGGTATATTTTGCAGTGTATTAATGTTATATGTGTTAGGAATGGCTTACTTTTAAAGGCATTTTTATGCAACTTAGGTATTTACTCTAAGTAATTGTTGCCAAAAGTTTACCATTACACAATGTCAGACAATCTATCATTATTTAGATGTTGGAATTGACGACTTGTTCATATTCTATGTTGAAAAAAAGAGCAATAAATTATATTTTTGCACAGTAATATTTTCTTTTGTGTATACTTTAAAATTTTACATAAATCTTTTAATAGAATTATCGGCTTGACATTATCGGTTATCGGTTGGAATGAGGAGGAAATTATCGGTTATCGGTATCGGTTGAAAAATGTATTATCGTGCATCACTAATAAAAATACAATAGAGAACAACATGCTGAATAAGTGTACAGTAGGATAATGCTATATGATGCATGAACAACGAAATGCAAATATACTGTCCTCACCAGGACGCTACGGCTTGGTCCTGGCTATACAGCGAGCTAAACTCCCAAATGACGATGCTGGGAGATGCCGTCCGTATAATTTGCTGACTTTATTTTGGCCGTCGTTATGACACCATCATTTGAAGAGTTAAACTAAAAATAGAAATAATACAAATCAATTTCGTCCTCAATACCCAACAGGTTCGCATCAACGTAAATAAATGATAATTGGCTGCTATTACAGCAATGACACAAACGGTTAGCATGAGTTTGCTAGCATTAGCAGATCGTTCAAACAACCTGATCAACTGGCTCTAATCATCCAATCGCGGGTGGAAAACACACAACATCAACAGAAAAGATGATACACACAGGCGTTGCCTCTGTAGAGATATTTTACAAGCATAAACAATGAAAGTAGGTTTGCAGCCGTGTTTCTCTCTCTCTCTGTCTCTCTCTCTCTCTCGCCCACTCGCTCAGACGCTGCGTAGCTGACAGTCGTCTTCTGTCGTGTGAGCGCTCTTCTTCGCGTAAAAAAGTGCGAGTACGCCCCCACTTGGGCGTGAAAGCCACAAACTAAAAGCATGCATTTCATTATAAAAAAGTCAATACAATTGAACACACATTGCCAAAGGCAGAACGCGAACGTGGCCATCGCTATTAAGAGTTATTCAGATAGCTATAGCATAAAGAACATGCTAACAAGTTTACCAAACCATCATTGTCACTCCAAAACACCAAAATAACATGTGAAATGATATCATAATGTGTTAATGATTTCACACATTAGTCGCTCCTGAGTATAAGTCACACCCTCAGCCAAACTATGACAAAAAAACTGTGACTTATAGTCCAAAAAACACGATATATTTAAAGGCGCTATATAAAGTTTGTAATTTTTTTCATCGCTACTGCCACCTCCGGCAGCCTGTGTTAAGCACGTGCAGGGAGCGGATTAGCACGAGCATGAATATAAACCAACGAGCATTTGGCCCATCAAATCAGCACCAGAAATATAAAAACTGCAAATGTCTAACAAACCTGACCTGTAACAGGTTCATCCAGAAGCATCTTGCCACCAGGTTTAAGTACTCTGGCCATCTCTGCCAGAGTCTCTGAACTGTGGGTAGGAAAGCTGTCCGACAGAAGGCAGGAGAGCACCCGATCAAATGAGGACTCAGCATGGGAGGCTACGGAGAGAAAAATACATTTTTGACGTGACAGGCAGAAGAAGAGTCGTGGGTAATACTCACATAGCAATAGCATGTCCATGTTTTCCACTGAAACCTTTCCATTAGGACCAACAATGGCACAGAGATTGTCAACAAACTTCTTTAAAGTCGTGGGGGATGAGGGCTGGGCCCAAACAAACAGCACCTTATGTCCCGTTTTGATTCCAAGGTCTGCCATTAGCTCTGGAAGAAAAAAAGATTTCTTTCATTGCACTTTCAATCCATTTTTTACATGTTGTTTTGCCGATACCGATAGGATGCCAGTTCGATTCCCTTACTTTTAGAACTTTTTTAATGCAACAAAAATTCAATATATAATGCAGGAATCATGTTGCTTGAGTGGGTAACATGTCCGCCTCACAGTTCTGAGATTAAGGGTTCAATTCTAGGCTCCAACATTCCAATGTGGAGTTCTCTGGGTACTCTGGTTTCCTCCCACATCTAACAAACATGCATGATAAAAAACTGATTGAGCACTCCAAATTCGTCACAGGTGTGAAAGGTTGTTTGTCCATGTGTGCGCTTCAAGTGGCTGGCAACCAGTCCGGTTCAGTACCCCGCCTCCTGCCCATAGTTAGCTGGCCTATCAGTATCTCCAGCACCCCACGACCCTCATGAGAATAGGCGGTACAGAAGATGAACGAAGAATACTGCAACCAGTAGAGGTGGGAATCTTTGGACACCTAACGATTCGATTTCGATTCAGAGGCTACGATTTGATTATAAATCGATTATTGATGCCAGTCCCCCCCCCCCCCTTAATGTTTCGTACATTATTAATTCCAACATTGTTCAAAAATACTCTCAGGCTAAACCAAACTACCACTATTTCAGTATCAGGATAACACTTCAAAACACTAAATACATTAGTCAAGGACCCATTCTGTATCAGCAGCTTGAAACTACATTCAATTTAATGTTGTGAATCAACCATGAAAGTTGTTAAAATTGCCCCCGTTATTCATAATTTCCCTTCTGTCTACTTTCGAAATGTGAATGTTTTAAAATGGTTTCATCATTTAAAGATAGATTCAAGTCAAAATTTTGCCGATTTAGGATAGGATATTTAGGTTCGCTACAACAGAGCCTTCCAGAGAAGTCTACTGCTTAAAAATGACGGCTGTTTACTATAACGCCGGCAAGTCGTTCATTTCGCATCTAGTTCATATATATACAGTGGGGAGAACAAGTATTTGATACACTGCCAATGGGTTTTCCCATTGAAAGTGTATCAAATACTTGTTCTCCCCACTGTAAACATATATATATATATACATATACAGTGCCTTGCAAAAGTATTCGGCCCCCTTGAA
The DNA here is from genome assembly GCF_030265065.1 of Corythoichthys intestinalis. Taxonomy (NCBI): domain Eukaryota; kingdom Metazoa; phylum Chordata; class Actinopteri; order Syngnathiformes; family Syngnathidae; genus Corythoichthys; species Corythoichthys intestinalis. The sequence continues at coordinate 61,759,790 of NC_080399.1, read as the reverse complement.
CCTTGCAACCTTTCGCCACATTTCAGGCTTCAAACATAAAGATATAAAATTTTAATTTTTTGTCAAGAATCAACAACAAGTGGGACACAATCGTGAAGTGGAACAAAATTTATTGGATAATTTAAACTTTTTTAACAAATAAAAAACTGAAAAGTGGGGCGTGCAATATTATTCGGCCCCATTGCGTTAATACTTTGTAGCGCCACCTTTTGCTCCAATTACAGCTGCAAGTCGCTTGGGGTATGTTTCTATCAGTTTTGCACATCGAGAGACTGACATTCTTGCCCATTCTTCCTTGCAAAACAGCTCGAGCTCAGTGAGGTTGGATGGAGAGTGTTTGTGAACAGCAGTCTTCAGCTCTTTCCACAGATTCTCGATTGGATTCAGGTCTGGACTTTGACTTGGCCATTCTAACACCTGGATATGTTAATTTTTGAACCATTCCATTGTAGATTTGGCTTTATGTTTTGGATCATTGTCCTGTTGGAAGATAAATCTCCGTCCCAGTCTCAGGTCTTGTGCAGATACCAACAGGTTTTCTTCCAGAATGTTCCTGTATTTGGCTGCATCCATCTTCCCGTCAATTTTAACCATCTTCCCTGTCCCTGCTGAAGAAAAGCAGGCCCAAACCATGATGCTGCCACCACCATGTTTGACAGTGGGGATGGTGTGTTCAGGGTGATGAGCTGTGATGCTTTTACGCCAAACATATCGTTTTGCATTGCGGCCAAAAAAGTTCAATTTTGGTTTCATCTGACCAGAGCACCTTCTTCCACATGTTTGGTGTGTCTCCCAGGTGGCTTGTGGCAAACTTCAAACGAGACTTTATATGGATATCTTTGAGAAATGGCTTTCTTCTTGCCACTCTTCCATAAAGGCCAGATTTTTGCAGTGTACGACTGATTGTTGTCCTATTGACAGACTCTCCCACCTCAGTTGTAAATCTCTGCAGTTCATCCAGAGTGATCATGGGCCTCTTGGCTGCATCTCTGATCAGTTTTCTCCTTGTTTGAGAAGAAAGTTTGAAAGGACGGCGGGGTCTTGGTAGATTTGCAGTGGTCTGATGCTCCTTCCATTTCAATATGATGGCTTGCACAGTGCTCCTTGGGATGTTTAAAGCTTGGGAAATCTTTTTGTATCCAAATCCGGCTTTAAACTTCTCCACAACAGTATCTCGGACCTGCCTGGTGTGTTCTTTGGTTTTCATAATGCTCTCTGCACTTTAAACAGAACCCTGAGACTATCACAGAGCAGGTGCATTTATACGGAGACTTGATTACACACAGGTGGATTCTATTTATCATAGTTGGTCATTTAGGACAACATTGGATCATTCAGAGATCTTCACTGAACTTCTGGAGTGAGTTTGCTGCACTGAAAGTAAAGGGGCCGAATAATATTGCACGCCCCACTTTTCAGTTTTTTATTTGTTAAAAAAGTTTAAATTATCCAATCTATGTTGTTCCACTTCACGATTGTGTCCCACTTGTTGTTGATTCTTGACAAAAAAATTAAATTTCATATCTTTATGTTTGAAGCCTGAAATGTGGCGAAAGGTTGCAATATTCAAGGGGGCCGAATACTTTTGCAAGGCACATTATATACATATATATATATATAGATAGATATATATGGGGCAAATAAGTATTTAGTCAACCACTAATAGTGCAAGTGCTCCCACTTGAAAATATTAGGGAGCCCTGTAATTGTCAATCTCAACCATGAGAGACAGAATGTGGGGCAAAAACCCAGAAAATCACATTGTTTGATTTTTTAAAGAATTTATTTGCAAATCATGGTGGAAAATAAGTATTTGGTCAACACCAAAAGCTAATCTCAATACTTTGTTACGTTTTCTGTAACTCTTCACAAGCTTTTCACACACTGTTGCTGGTATTTTGGCCCATTCCTCCATGCAGATCTCCTCTAGAGCAGTGATGTTTTGGGGCTGTCGTTGGGCAACACGGACTTTTAACTCCCTCCAAAGATTTTCTATGGGGTTGAGATCTGGAGACTGGCTAGGCCACTCCAGGACCTTGAAATGCTTCTTACGAAGCCACTCCTTTGTTGCCCTGGTTGTGTGTTTGGGATTATTGTCATGCTGAAAGACCCAGCCATGTCTCATCTTCAATGCCCTTGCTGATGAAAGGAAATTTTCACTCAAAATCTCTCGATACCTTGCCCCATTCATTCTTTCCTTTACACAGATCAGTCGTCCGGGTCCCTTTGCAGAAAAACAGCCCCAAAACAGAGGAGATCTGCATGGAGGAATGGGCCAAAATACCAGCAACAGTGTGTGAAAAGCTTGTGAAGAGTTACAGAAAATGTTTGGCCTCCGTTATTGCCAACAAAGGGTAAATAACAAAGTATTGAGAAGAACTTTTGGTATTGACCAAATACTTATTTTCCACCACTATTTGCAAATAAATTCTTTTTAAAAAAATCAAACAATGTGATTTTCTTTTTTTTTTCCACATTCTGTCTCTCATGGTTGAGGTTTACACATGTTGACAATTAGAGGCCTCTCTAATATTTTCAAGTGGGAGAACTTGCACAATTAGTGGTTGACTAAATACTTATTTGCCCCACTGTATCTCGATCTACCAGGCAGGGCTGTCCCTTGAGTCCACTTTTGTTTCCGGTGGCCATGGAACTTCTTTCAGCTGTATGTAGTGCGACATGGTGTGGAGCTGAAAGTTGGACTTTATGCTGACGATCTTCTGTTATTTTTGTCGGACTTATCTCATTCCATTCCTGCAGCACTCACTGTTTTAATTGATTTTAGTAAAATCTCAGGGTATAAACTGAATCTGGGAAAGAGTGAAATATTTCCTGTAAATCAGCTAGCTAAGGTATATCCATTAGAAACATTGCCATTTAAAGTATCTAAATTAGGTTTTGCTTATCTTGGAGTTTATGTGGCGGACACATTGAGCAACCTTCGCTCAACTGAGTTTGCTTTTTTTAAGACAGTTTACAATACTATTTGCACGTTTTACTGACTGACTATGCCATTTCTGTTTGTTATTTATAATGTTTTGTGTTTGTCACCGACTAAACAGGTCAGTTTCTTGTTACCAACAGTTGTGTGCTATTCAAACTCACCTAATTCAGCTGGCTAGTTGTTATCAAGAGTACTAAAAGCTTTTTCAACATGGGTCTGACAACTAAGTAAGGAGGCTAAATAACTTTAAACTTTAACACATACTCAGATAGGTCGGTATCGGTATCGGCCGGTATCGGATCGGAAGTGCAAAACAATATCGGTATCGGATCGGAAGTGCAAAAACCTGGATCGGGACATCCCTAATACATATATATATATATATATATATATATATATATATATATATATATATATATAAACACACACACACAAGTTTTACTTAAATAAGGGACTTTTACTCTGGAGCCACCGCGTTGTATTGATGTACTTTAATGCACAAAAATGCAGGCTATGAAATAAATATAAATGAGGGGCAGCTATCGTGACTTTCATTTTCCAATTGGAGCGTCTGCAGTGATACAACTCTGTTTCGGTATGTCGTGTAAAGGAGAAAGCGAGCATCCCGTGTTGTCACCACACTAGCTACCGATTCAAATCTTATATAACTTCATGTAGAGACGAGCATTATCGAACGCGACGTTGGTTTGTGTAACACAAGCAACTAGCATACCTCACAAAACATTTGGAATTAAATGTAATTTAATATATAAAATGCAATATAAGCTAGTGCTATGTATGAGTTATTTAACAACACATTGTGGTTTACCTTAGGTTGTTGTTTTTTCTTTTATTTCAGGCAAACATCAGCTTTAACTCCGAAGTTTCTTTTCCTTTCGTCTTCTTCTTCCTCCTATTCTTCTTCTTCTTCGTTTGTTGTTGGCAGGTCACGCCTTCATGACTTCATCATGGGGCATTACCGCCACCTGCTGGGTTGACAGCTTCGCAAGAGATCAGGTGTTCTGACAAATTTTCCAACCCATCAAAAATCCAAGAGAGTCTGGCTGCAGCCCGCCTCTTTCAGTACCCTGCGCTGCTCGTCTCAGTACAATGACACCCGTCACGATCGGGTAATGACAGTACCCATCCCGCAGACAGGCAGACAGGAAGTGACGCAATATCGCAGCTCTCAGACCGGAAATGACAACTTGAAGCAGCGCTCGAGCTCCGAGCTTCCGGTTTTATCGTAATAGTTAGCGTCCATTCGAACGTAAATACTAGTTTACTTTTCTTTTCGCACGTCTTTTATTTTCGGTTTCAGCATCACTCATTATTATTTAAATAATAATTTATTTCCATGCTCCTTAAATTGATTTGGTGAAATCGGGAGATTAACTCTTTAAGTGCGGTCAGTTTGTTAAAGCCTGCTGATTTTACCAAAATGAAAAACAGGGTTACAGTACATCAAAATTAAAATACACACTACTGCAATAAAGGTTTAATTAGTGACTGAAAGATCGCCTGTGACCTATCACAGGGTGTACTTTAGTTTGTCAATTGTAAAATATACTCCAATTGAGAATTATTAGAAATTGCTGTCATCCTTACATTTTTATGAACGGACACATTAATATAGCTTCATTACAATTTAATGTATCAAAAACGTAATATTCTCTCAATGTTGCAACCAAACCAATTTTGTCTTTCATTTTGCTACTTAAATTCATTCATGTGGGTAAAGATCCTAATGAACTAATTCAGAAACTATATTAAACTTTCTGCTCCAGGAAAGGCACCTTTATTTCAAACAGAAATGACAAAATAGTTGTCATTTGTTAGTTGTTTTTTTCTTTTATCCCAGACAATAGTTGTAGGTTGTTTTAATTACCTGACATTTTTCGGCAAGCACTCCCGCCTTCATCACAGGTAATTAAAACTACCTACAACTTACATCTGGGATAAAAGAAAAAAAAAACAACAAATTTATAAGTGTAGAAAAATGAACTCAATACAACCAGTTCTAATGTGGTAAACTTTATTTTTTTGGTTTATTTTTTAATATTATTGAGAGAATACCAGATACTTTCTTTAGTCAACAATCTCCTCAAAAAAGGTAAATCCATCTTCCAGATGGTTGAAACAGAACTTGAATGGCTCCAAGACATTGTAGTTCGTGCTCATCCTCTTCCATCTGCAGGATGCTTGGGAACTCCTACTCCATTGATCCCCCCCCCCCCCCCCCCCCGCCCTGTCTGAGGCTTTTGTGCTGTCTTGCACAATCCTTTTACCAAAACTGTTCATTGGAAAAGAGAAAGAAAAGAGCTATTTGAATATTACATAAGTAAAATAAAAATGATGCTTTGTTAATTTTATACTTGATTTTTCTTTTCAGGCATTGCATTAAACTAGGTATATAAACAATCTTACCATTTTTTCCCGCCATATCTTTTTGGAGTGGGCCACCACTAACTTGAAGGAGCTGTGGTTGCACCTCTTCCTAAAAATAAATCAGTGAATAAAGGGGGGCATGTTCAAAAGTGCGTCAGAGTAATGGACACTAAAAAGTCTTTAAAAGCTGACCTCAGCAATTATATTCAAATTTCACTTCTGTAACTGATAGACTGGTGGCACTTCACCCTGCAGTAATGCTTTTGCCTCATCTGTCCAATGGGCAAACTCTTTCCTGTGGCTCACATAAGTTGAAAAAATACAAAAATAAGTATTCCACATTTTCTAACAAAGAATTAAGGTGCTGTGCACCTACTTTCCTATGAATGCCATATCAACAGTTTCAAAGACTTACCATGCTCCCAAGTTTGAAATTGTCCGCTAGCAATATACACCACCACTTCCTCAGAGTTGGCATATCAGTCTAACAAAAATTAAAAACAAGTGTAAATAAAGATTAACGACAAGGATATTTTGTAGCCCAATTTGAATGATTCGGTGAACTTCATTTTACAATGGTTAAACTCAAAGAGAGCATCCAGGACAGTGCAAAGAGCATACTACAAATGGATAAATGAATACAAATATCACAGAGGACAAAATTGGACAGTTAAACTCACCTACCATCAACATGAAGATGCCACAGTCCTTCCCCTATGGCTGTCCCGGAAAACCCTAACGTAAGAATTTACGTAAGAGTCACTTCCTTCAAGTTTTGAATCAATGAATATACACACTTTTACAAATACCTCTATTTCACTTCCAATCCTCTCTTTCCATGTCCCCCTGTTGATTGACTGTCAACGTTTTCTGCAATTGAAAATATAGGTTTATATTAAATACAATAGTTAAACAATTACAAACGTGTTTCCATGCATAAGAACACCAACCAGTCAGGTTTAAATGATTCATGCAAACAAAACAAGGGCGTAGGTTTGCATAGGGACGGTAGGGACATAACACGACCAACTTTTCAGGATGCTAAAGTTGTCCCCACCAACTTTTGAGCAACGTTATTTGCATTATATTTGTCCCTACCAATGTTGAGACCGGGCCAACGCCCTTGAAACAAAACATTCGCAATTTTAGAGTGGCATTTTAGAATTTTGCTTCAAATGATTGGATGAATCATCTGGAGTGTAATTCTGCTTTAATTGAAGGGGCAACATAAAAGGATCGACTGGAACATACCTTCAAAACCAAACAAGGCTATTCTGGATCATCATGGAAACGCCATGCCAATATGAATGGATACTGAATTTCATTAGAGATAACAATAGTTCTCTGATCTCATGATTGGATCTGTTTTTCTTCCCACAAATAATTGGAATTTGGATCATTTAATTTGTTATGATTTGACTGTTCTTTGAAAATGAACCAATGCTCCAAGTTGTAGTTGTTACTAATCAGCCTTACAGGCAAATGCATGTGTGGGTCACATCCTGTAGGCTTTCACCATGTTGCAACAACATAGGGGTCAGCCACAAATATGGTCCTTCCCTGAAAAATACATAATCTATACACACGGACATATGTTATATAAATACAAATGTACGCAGACACCTACATGAGCCCATACAAGCATTCTGTAGGCTACATAGTTAAAATAATACCCTACACACGCCAAAAAATACTTTTTTATATCTTTGAATGAGCTACTTGTCAGACAAGTTATAAATATGCATTTCATATCTGCAAAAAAAACAAACACAAAAAGTTACATTTTACTTAATTGTACAAGTGACATTATGTTCTTTAGAGAAACTAAATCCTCAAAATCCACAGTTGATTCCATTTCATTGTTCAGGCCAACGTTCCAAAAGTCAGCAAGTGTCAATCAAACTTTCTTTTTTCAGACAATCAACACCATTTCTGGCCTCTTTATATTCAAGATTTGCATAAGCTAATGAGAATGTTGATTGGTTAAATAAACAAAGAGTAAATAATCAATTATGTCCAATTGTTAACAAATATAAGGAATAATAAGCCTATCCAGATTTCCACTGAGCACAACATTTGTCTCAGACATAAAAACATACCAGCCGTTCCTGGGCAGGATGAGTTTGAACCGTTCATGAAGCTCGGCATGGTCTTATATTGTCACCATTGGTCCTGTCTGCACAGTGGGTTTTACAGTGTTCGATGTCTATCAAAAAAAGTGTTCAGCACAGTCCAAAATCTAAAGTACATTACTACTTATGCTACTTACTTCCATTTGGATCTGTATGACATCCCTGTTTCTGCATGGGAAGACTACCATTTGGGGGTCGTGATTTAGTTTCTTCCCAATGGGGTGGTGATCTTGGAGCTAGTAAAAAAAAAAAATAATAATGAAAAACTATATAGCTAAGCAGAGGAACAATATCAAGAAAAAATTACAACTTTGTCCTATTTGGATCATGTGACAACATTCAAACTACAAAGGACCAGACAAAACAAATGAAGGCAAAACATCAATACCATACAACAACAAAAACAGCGAGCTGCGAATAGGGAATGGGACGTACTACGTCATTGTTTGGACCCGCCTCCATGCTGGCAATATAATTCACTTCCGGGCCGGCAGAGTCAATAGGGAATGGGACGTACTACGTCATTGTTTGGACCCGCCTCCATGCTGGCAATATAATTCACTTCCGGGCCGGCAGAGTCAATGCGGATTGTAACGTGTGATAGTGCTAAGCTAACTCTTTCGGTGTTTTAGAAAGAAAATATGGGTGCTTTATTGTTGCGTTACCGGGTGCAACAGCGTCTCCTACGACAAAAAAAGGGGTGAGGAAAAATGGACTCACTTTTCACCGTTTTCCTGCATGGAGGACCAAATATCAGATCACGAAGGTACGACGGATGGCTGGATTGCAGCGGTTCGTCGGAAAAGCATTTCTTATGATCATATTTCTGCTGGAATGAGAGTGTGTTCCTGTCATCTCTACTCTTGTAAGTTGAACGATTTATCCACTTTTGGTTTCAATACGTTTTTGTTTTTTTACACCGTTGTGTAAATCTGCCTCGGTAGCAATGCTCGCCTACTACGACTCCCCTACCTGTTGTGTTCCTAGGTAAACCTGCTGACAACACATCCCGATTGGTCACCATCTCTCTTCTTGGATCATTTGACAAAGAAAATTTGTTCAATGGAGTGGTTCCATTTGTCCTGTGTCGGACTCAAACAAGCCCCTGCAGCAGACGCCATCTGGGTCTGCCCTTCTCGTCGATGAACTGCGGGCTTTTAACTTGTGAAAATGCAAGAACTTTAATGCACATATTTATTCTGCCTGGCTATTTAACTATGGCCAGTGACGTTTTTTTTTTTTTTTTTTAACCACTTTGACAAAGACACCTTTCATTGTCATGTTGAATTTATATATTCTATGATTATTTTTAAATTATAATATTCTTATTTGCACTTATGTAGACTTTAGACTGTCAATTCAAATAGTGTTGGAAAAGTTGCAATACCTAAAATAGAAATGCAAGAACTGTAAAATACATATTTATACACCTTTATTTACCTAAGGCCACTGGATGTTTTTTAACTGCTTTGAAAAATACAGGTTTTGTTGTGATCTTGTATTTATATAATATATAGCTTTTTATAATGTATTATGTATTATAATATTTGCTGCCCCCTGCCAGAGTGTGGGCCATTTTGTACTAAAATGATTTTAAACTGTCAGTTCAAATACTGTGTTGGAGACTAGTACTTGCAATACTTAAAATGGAAATGCAAGAACTTTAAAGCACATATTTATCCTGTCTGGCAATTTACCCAAGGCCAGTAAATAGTGTTTTAAACTGCTTTGACAAAGACACGTTTATTGTGATCTTGTATTTGTGTATTACTTATAATTATATAATATTTGCTGCCACCGTCAGAGGGTGGGCCTTGTTTGCACTAATTTAAAGATTTTAAACTGTCAATTCAAATATCGTATTGGAGAAATTGCATTACTTGAAATAAATCTATTGCAACTTATCAGTCCCAGTTCTTGTCTACAACACTGTCCAAAAATTGTCAATGCATATTCCAAATAGAATAACAAAATTAAGTCACCTGACTTTGTAATTATTACACCTGTTTATTATGAAGACCTGAAGTAAACAACAAGCAGTTACAGTTTGTCAAGAAGTTGTTCAAGTCATGTTTTGGTATTCATATTTTATTGACTTTTCATAACACTTGGGATCGTGTTTGTAAGAGCAGAGCAAACTGAAGTTTCAGCGTGCACTCTTCGCCTTTCCAACCTCTCAACGCTCCGATGTGGTGCGCTTGACCTCAGAATAACCCAAGAAGAGATATGGTGACCAATCGGGATGTGTTGTCAGCATTTCATATGCAGGTTTTCCTAGTAACACAACAGGTAGGTGATGAGGAGGAGTAGGCGAGCATTGCTACCGAGGCAGATTTACACAACAGTAAAGAAAAAAACAAAAAACGTATTGAAACCAAAACGGATAAATCGTTCAACTTACAAGAGTAGAGATGAGGGGAATACACTCTCATTCCAGCAGAAATATGATCATAAGAAATGCTTTTCCGACGAACCGCTGCAATCCAGCCATCCGTCGTACCTTCGTGATCTGATATTTGGTCCTCCATGCAGGAAAACGGTGAAAAGTGAGTCCATTTTTCCTAACCCCTTTTTTTGTCGTAGGAGACGCTGTTGCACCCGGTAACGCAACAATAAGCACCCATATTTTCTTTCTAAAACACCGAAAGAGTTAGCTTAGCACTACCACACGTTACAATCCGCATTGACTCTGCCGGCCCGGAAGTGAATTATATTGCCAGCATGGAGGCGGGTCCAAACAATGACGTAGTACGTCCCATTCCCTATGCGGATTGTAACGTGTGGTAGTGCTAAGCTAACTCTTTCGGTGTTTTAGAAAGAAAATATGGGTGCTTATTGTTGCGGTACCGGGTGCAACAGCGTCTCCTACGACAAAAAAAGGGGTTAGGAAAAATGGACTCACTTTTCACCGTTTTCCTGCATGGAGGACCAAATATCAGATCACGAAGGTACGACGGATGGCTGGATTGCAGCGGTTCGTCGGAAAAGCATTTCTTATGATCATATTTCTGCTGGAATGAGAGTGTATTCCCCTCATCTCTACTCTTGTAAGTTGAACGATTTATCCGTTTTGGTTTCAATACGTTTTTTGTTTTTTTCTTTACTGTTGTGTAAATCTGCCTCGGTAGCAATGCTAACCTACTCCTCCTCATCACCTACCTGTTGTGTTACTAGGAAAACCTGCATATGAAATGCTGACAACACATCCCGATTGGTCACCATATGTCTTCTTGGGTTATTCTGAGGTCAAGCGCACCACATCGGAGCGTTGAGAGGTTGGAAAGGCGAAGAGTGCACGCTGAAACTTCAGTTTGCTCTGCTCTTACAAACACGATCCCAAGTGTTATGAAAAGTCAATAAAATATGAATACCAAAACATGACTTGAACAACTTCTTGACAAACTGTAACTGCTTGTTGTTTACTTCAGGTCTTCATAATAAACAGGTGTAATAATTACAAAGTCAGGTGACTTAATTTTGTTATTCTATTTGGAATATGCATTGACAATTTTTGGACAGTGTTGTAGACAAGAACTGGGACTGATAAGTTGCAATAGATTTATTTCAAGTAATGCAATTTCTCCAATACGATATTTGAATTGACAGTTTAAAATCTTTAAATTAGTGCAAACAAGGCCCACCCTCTGACGGTGGCAGCAAATATTATATAATTATAAGTAATACACAAATACAAGATCACAATAAACGTGTCTTTGTCAAAGCAGTTTAAAACACTATTTACTGGCCTTGGGTAAATTGCCAGACAGGATAAATATGTGCTTTAAAGTTCTTGCATTTCCATTTTAAGTATTGCAAGTACTAGTCTCCAACACAGTATTTGAACTGACAGTTTAAAATCATTTTAGTACAAAATGGCCCACACTCTGGCAGGGGGCAGCAAATATTATAATACATAATACATTATAAAAAGCTATATACTATATAAATACAAGATCACAACAAAACCTGTATTTTTCAAAGCAGTTAAAAAACATCCAGTCGCCTTAGGTAAATAAAGGTGTATAAATATGTACTTTACAGTTCTTGCATTTCTATTTTAGGTATTGCAACTTTTCCAACACTATTTGAATTGACAGTCTAAAGTCTACATAAGTGCAAATAAGAATATTATAATTTAAAAATAATAATAGAATATATAAATTCAACATGACAATGAAAGGTGTCTTTGTCAAAGTGGTTAAAAAAAAAAACGTCACTGGCCATAGTTAAATAGCCAGGCAGAATAAATATGTGCATTAAAGTTCTTGCATTTTCACAAGTTAAAAGCCCGCAGTTCATCGACGAGAAGGGCAGACCCAGATGGCGTCTGCTGCAGGGGCTTGTTTGAGTCCGACACAGGACAAATGGAACCACTCCATTGAACAAATTTTCTTTGTCAAATGATCCAAGAAGAGAGATGGTGACCAATCGGGATGTGTTGTCAGCAGGTTTACCTAGGAACACAACAGGTAGGGGAGTCGTAGTAGGCGAGCATTGCTACCGAGGCAGATTTACACAACGGTGTAAAAAAACAAAAACGTATTGAAACCAAAAGTGGATAAATCGTTCAACTTACAAGAGTAGAGATGACAGGAACACACTCTCATTCCAGCAGAAATATGATCATAAGAAATGCTTTTCCGACGAACCGCTGCAATCCAGCCATCCGTCGTACCTTCGTGATCTGATATTTGGTCCTCCATGCAGGAAAACGGTGAAAAGTGAGTCCATTTTTCCTCACCCCTTTTTTTGTCGTAGGAGACGCTGTTGCACCCGGTAACGCAACAATAAAGCACCCATATTTTCTTTCTAAAACACCGAAAGAGTTAGCTTAGCACTATCACACGTTACAATCCGCATTGACTCTGCCGGCCCGGAAGTGAATTATATTGCCAGCATGGAGGCGGGTCCAAACAATGACGTAGTACGTCCCATTCCCTATTGCAGGCATGTACATAATGAAAAATAAGAGTGCAATATAATGAAAACTACACAAAGAAGACTGTTCATTGTGAAGAAAAAAAAAAAAAGTAAAAACCATTAGCAGCATTAGCCAATTCGCTGCTGAATTCATCAGTACGTATTAAACAATATAAGTAGAGCAAAGTCACATGCAGTTAGTAAAGGAAGACATTATTTAAATTACATTAAGAATACTAGCTATAAGTACGGTCTTTTCAACTCAGAATAAACACTTCATATTTTCACCGCAAGTGTTGTTTAACTATTTAACATTTTTAAACATGCATACGCTTTTAAAAACTTTTTTTTCAGTGCGGCCTGTCATTACACGATCGTGACGGGTGCATCGATTGTGACGGTTTGCTACTGCGCACGCGCAGATCGACGCCATTTTCTCCCGAGGGATGACGGGAGATATAGATTTATGCGTTAGGCTCGGACATTGAGGGTTTTTTATGCGTGTGTGTACGCCACGATCTTCGAAAGGTTCCTGTGAACTTTGACTCGAGTAGTGGACTGTATACATCGAACTTGTGTGGTTAGTTTGATTCTTAGAGTGGCATGAAATGCTTGAATTTGTCTAAATAGATACTTCGAGTGATCCGAAAAGATGAATGTGGATACCTAGCATCTAACGCAGGGGTCCCCAACCTATTCCACAAAGGCCCACTGTGGGTGCAGGATTTCATTCCTACCAAACACCATGACAACACTTTTTCCCCAATCTGGTGTTTTACAAGTGCAATCAGTTGATTGCAGTCAGGTGTGGCTTGTTTTAGCAGAAGCCTCATTGGTTCAACTGTCTCTGCTGGATCGGCTGGAACAAAAACCAGGACCCACAGTGGGCCTTGAGGACTGGGTTGGAGACCCCTGATCTAACGTACCTGGTCGACGGAACGCTTCCAACTACTCAAGTGGGGCGCCTTAAGGTTCGACAAATGGTGCGTGATTTCATTGTTAAAGGTAAGTAAAACTGATGTTATACTAGCAATTTGTGTTATAAGTCTGAAAAGAGGGTCATGAACATATGAGCCTCTACGTTTTTTTTTAAAATCCTTTATAGGCCAAGTGACTATTTTTGGCCTTTTAAAAACGCAGCTCCATAAGCTATTTATAAAGATATTTAAATAATTGAAAAAAGAGGCACTTTTTCTATTTTTGTTTTTTAAGTAGAAAATGAGATATGAAATGTTAAAATAAAAATAAGAGAAACTGTTGTGAATCTCAGGTGGGAGAAGGTCCAGAGCTGAGTTTTATTTATTTTTTAATTATTATTATTAATCTCTTTCAAGTGGTGGTCATTTTAACCTGCTGCATTTTAAGATTCTCTTTGCTTTTTTAATTTTCGTCCAACAGATAACCCCCCCCCCAAATACAATATATGCGCCTGGTCATCAAGTCAAAGGGGAAGCGGACTATCTTCATGGAGTGTCACAATAACTCTGGTACTGGGAACGAGAGCGACGTCGAGGGCACCCGCAACAGAGCCATTTCTAGCTTCTATTGGCCAACAATGATTCAGGACATCAATGAATGGGTAAATGCCTTAATTGAGCAACTAAGTTAAATCATAAGTGTTACATGAAATTTATTTCATCTAAAGTAATGATTTATATTGAAGCACAAATGGATTGTTTTCACTTCTCAACAGACATTACAGTGTTAGACCATCCTGCTTTTCAGAATTGTTGAAATATTGTAAATAAATTTGTATTTTTAATTTCTGAGAAATTATCAAACATTGTCACATTTTTAAAGCCTTTTTGGTGGTCTGTTTTTAATTTTGTGACACTTAGGTCAAAAAACATTGGGAGGTATTGGGCATGGATTTATTTGCATTTCTTTTTAAAGGCATGGGCACAGATTTGCCTTCTGGACAGAGAAAGCGTCCCCTCTTCTTCAGGGAACTCTACAGACTGTCTTCAGCGTTCCAAAGGCAACCCCCCTCTATATCTTACTAAACTTCAATCAGACAGGTAAAAGAAAACTATAAGATAATCAATCAATGTTGATAAGGGGAATGGTCATCACTGCAATTGATGGCTTACCTGGTAATAACGTTCACCTGCATGTCATGTGTAAATTATGTATTCTTTGAAAGGTTGAGGATGACACTGACAGCTGCCTAATCCCGGACATAATTTCCTTTGATCTAAATTGAGGACATAAATGCTATACTAGTAATTATAATCAGAGGCAGGGCCCAATGAGGCAGTATTGCACAGGGAGTTTAGTAATTGTCATGAGAAGCCAATTACATTTTAAACATTTGTTTTTGAATAAATTTGATACTTTTTCATTGTCGGCTCACCTATATTTTACAGTTGCCAGAAGTATTGACTGCCAACATACATGAAAAAGTTGTCCTACGGGAAGGTGACCGTGCTATATGCACTTTGGCTCTTGTGTGCTCCAGAATCGGAGACCTTGGTTCTCCAGACTCCTTCAGAAGACGGGCACATTTTAAATGGCTTAACAGTTAGTACTTCAGTAAAATGCAATGACATGTACTTTTTTTGTGCTGTTGTCACATTTGTCTACAAGCTATATATGTAAATGTGATTTTTTTTTTTTAATCCCACAGGTGTCTGGACATGGAGCAGGTTCTGTGCAGAATTCAGGAGAGAGTATTACAACATGTACACCATTGAGATCTGCCATGGGTATGGGGAGCAGTTCAAACAATCCCCACGAGGTGAGTTGCACTGTGTAAGCTTATCTTGGTGTCATTAGAGACACTTAATATCTCAACATAGCATAGACATGGTGGAAAAGCCACAGTGCTTGGAAACGGTATTTCTCAGTGTTTTTATGTTCTTTTATAGGATTTGTCGGAGAGGAGAAAAGGGGTAAAGTAACGGCGTTTTACTGCGAGGAGGAAACACCTACAGGATACTGCAGTTGTTCCTGCTGTCCAATGCATTAAACTTTAATGTTTTTGTTTGAGTTTATTCTACACATGCACATTAAAACTGTTTCAGCTTAAGGCATTTTGTTTTCTTCAATCTACGGCATAATCATTGGATGCTTTCCTATGAAACTTAATTTTTTTCCTAAATTTAATACAGCAATAAATGTCACCTTACAGCTTTTATTTGTTTATTCACCTTCTCTGCTGTTTATCCTCAAGAGTATTTCTAATTATATTTATGCATTTGTAGGTTTGTATTATGTATTTTGGACTATAGAATGACTGCCACATAGTTTTCAGTGTTATCATAAATTTTCTGTTATCCCCAAAGCTGTCAGACTGTTGAACTCTTGCCAACCCCCAATATTACTGGACTACTATGATCATGTCTATATACCTCACGCACATCTTAGCCCCCAACAAGCCCAAGTCAGCCAACTGCTAAATTGTTTTAGTAGTTACATATTTTTATACTTCTATCCAGCGTTTTTTGTCTTTCTTGCTTGTTATTTTTGTATGCACCTTACAATTTTGCTCTTTTATACTCACTCTGCATTTATATTGGCTTTTAAAACTGGACCTGAGTTCTAATTTCTCACCATTAACATGTAAATGTGAACTGATGAGACAATAAAAATCCTTGAATCCTTATAAAATGGTCAAAATATTACAACAATAAATTTGACAGTGATAATGTTTTGTTTTTTATAATCACAGCAAATTACATGAAACTACGAATATACCAAAATATATACAAAACAAAAACATTTTATTGTTGGATTTAGCTGCAGAATTAAATCATAACATGGGCTTTAACAAAATTTTGTATATATACCAAATATAAAAAAGTCAAAATAGAGGCTCTTTTTAATTGTTACTGTTAAGGACTAAACTATACTCACCATACAAATCTAGGACTCTGAAGCCTTCGTACATTATTACAATAACAATTTCTATTTGTAATACCATTGAGAAACGTATGTTATAACAAAGTCCGTAAGGTTTAAAGTTTTTCTTTTAAATTTAACTAGCGTGAATGGTCTCTGAAGGGGTTACTGGGGGTGAGGGGAGGGGAAGACATTTAAGTATGTAAGGAAAGCACTTTTTCAATTTTTTTTAAAAGAAATATTATTACTATATTGATACAGAGATAAGGGTGGAGGCAAACTGTAGATGATGTACATTTTTATACAGTAGATGGCAGTATGCACTAAAATTCGCGATTAATAAAAAAAAAAAAAAAAAAAACGAAGAACTTTAACGCGCATGCGCAGATAGCTACCCGATCGCGACCGTCTCTCACGTGACTGCACACGTCACTTCCTTCAAAGGCTTTACGCTTATAAACGCAAGAGATTCAGACATAAAAATTCACTATTCTTCGATTTGTCTTTAGGTTGATTAATAATTTTTTATATGTCAGAATCTACCACATAAATCACTCTTGAGGCATCGTGGCTCAAGTGGGGGCGGTGCACTACGCGCATGCGCAGAACCAATCGAGGCCTGCCTAAGATTTATTCATGATTAAATAAAGTCTTAAGGTTTTCTTTTTGTGTACACATGCATTGCTTGGATCAGGGTGTACCTCAAATGCCCTACCGATTAAAAAAATATATATTTTAAATGTATTTCGATCATTGAGTCTCTCACATATACGTCTATATCTCCTTCGCGAGAGGTGAAATAAGTAACTTGTTTTCGTCGCAAGGGTTGACGACATTTCCGGTCTGAGGGGACTGAGAGCTGCGGTATTGCATCATTTTCTGTCTGCGGGATGGGTACTGAGAAGAGCGGCGCAGGGTACTGAGAGAGCCAAAAATTTGCTACCTTGCGGTTTTGCGCATACGCGTACCGTTAAAAATGGCCGCGAATGCAGCGATTCCGAAGTAAACACTACAAACTTTCTTCAAAGAAAGGAATATTTACTTAAGTTTGGTCATGTAAAGACATGTTCAAAAGTTCTCAGACACATCCTACCATGTTAGCTGCACACAGCAACTGCACCCCATGCTCTCACTGTTAATGACTTCGCCGTGTCGTTAAGTATTAATTTACGCCATTTTCGTGTTGCACATATATGTTTATGATGTATCTAGTTTAGTTAGCACCTTTGGATAACATTGAGAGTCCAACTGAATGTAAAAGAGGGCATTTTCAGCTCCACAAAAGCTTTGGGAGCAAAATTTTATAAGGGAGAAATTTTGACAGAACACCGGCAGTTACAGACAAAATTTCTGCTATACTGACAAATAATTAAATACAACCAGAGTGAAAATAAGCTGGAGTGGCAGCTCTCATCAAAATCTCACAAAAAAGACCATTTGGAAATACCGCATCCATCTGTCATCATCACGATACAGGAGGTCAACATGTTCATTAAGGCAGATGTGGAACCAAGCTCGTGCCACCAAAAAGACCGGGTGTTTTTGTAGCCATGTTGCCGCTGTGTTATGGAAGATATGTTTTTTTCTATCGCTGCATTGTCATGTGTCTGGTGCTCAAAAAACACAAAGTCAAAATCTTGCGCAGAAACGACTTGTTGCCTTTGATATTGTTATTACGATGATGATTGTTATTATGATGATCTTTAATATTATTTACTACAACTACTGTACTGCTGTGGCTGCAACATATGCTATCTGCTGCTAGCCTTGCAAATAAATGCAAGTGTTAAAAGTTTCTTGTTCATTTGTTTACAGGTGGAAAACGCTGTTAGCCAAGAGAAGACAAGTTGATTTGCCCCACAACAACACTTACTGTATGTTGATGGACATATATTGAGACTATTGTATGTGCATTCTTTGGTCACGGAAGGCGCTACTTCCGGGGGCAGCCGAGAGGAAGGGGCTGGGACAGACGGTGGCTCGCCTCACAGCGGACCGTCAGCTCGATCCCAAGATCCAACAACGAGCTTTTTAACAGCAGTGACTTAAAGATACGCTATTGGAGCTGCAGTTACCGAGGACAGCGAGAGAAAGCCCGTCTGGAGGCTGCCGAAGGTCTCCGTTTGGCAAGGCTCCCGGACACCGGAGCTCTGCTGTTTGATCTCCCACTCTCTTATGCTCCACCTTTGTTAATATTTTCCCAATAATCTTATTAATTGTGATTTATTGACCTGTTTTGCACATGCACCAATCGTTTTAAATAAAAGATTGAATCATGTTGTCCAAAAGTTTTATTGCGATCAATATCCGCAATAAAAAAGGATTAAATACTAGTATTTTCTTTTAACAACAAAATCCGTGACAGCCCTTCTGCATTCGGCAACTGTAATATTTGTATTTCCCCTCATTTCGGTCACTCAAGTGGCTGGCATGTCAATCTACAACTCACAAGGTTTAAAGCGCATCCTTAATTTACAGTGTTGTTAATCTTACTGAAAAAAAGTAATTAATTATAGTTACAAATTACTTCTCCCAAAAAGTAATTGCGTTAGTAACTCAATTACCTGAATGTAAGAGTAATTAGTTACTTGGCAAAGTAATTGGTGATAATTACTTTTTTTTTTCCCTAAAAAAAAAAAAAAACATTGGCCACACTATGTGAAGTTTTTTTGTGAAGGTTTTTGGTACAATTGGCCCGAGCCCAATTCTTTACCCGAATTTACCCTTCACCCTGAATCAACTGTTAAAAGTTGTTAAAATTGCTCCCATTATTGCATTAGTTCCCTTCTCTCTACTTTCGACAAATGAAAGTTTTAAAACTATTTCATCATTTAAAGATAGATTCAAGTCAAGATTTTGCCGATTTAGAAGTATTTTAGATAAAAAGTTACTTAGGTTCGTTAGGAAGGTTCTCTACAACAGAGCCGTAATAAAAGGTCTACTGCTTTAAGATGGCGGCTGTTTACTAACGCATCTAGTGCCGTGTCTGTCATTTTGCATCTATTTATATCTATATACAGTATATGCAGTGTTGTTAATTTTACTTTAAAATAGTAATTAATTACAGTTACAAATTACTTCTCCCAAAAAGTAATTGCGTTAGTAACTCAGTTACCTGAATGTAAGAGTAATTAGTTACTTGGCAAAGTAACTAGTGATAATTTTTTGTTTTTTTCTCAAAAAAAAAAACAAAAAACAAAAAAAAAACAAAAAAACAGGTGATGTGAAGTTTAAAGGATTTGGGGGACAATTGGCCCTAGCCCAATTCTTTACCCTCCACTTAACTAGACACAAGGGTATTGCGATAACTAGCTAGTAACCTTTGCTATGTGTGGAAGTCATTTAAAGTTGTGAATCAACCGTTAAAGTTGTTAAAATTGCTCCCGTTATTGCATTAGTTCCCTTCTGTCTACTTTAAACATGTGTAAGTTTTTAAACTGTTTCATCATTTAAAGATAGATTTAAGTTAAGATTTTGCCGATTTAGAAGCATTTTAGATTTAAAAAAAAAAAAAAAAAAAGTTACTTAGGTTCGCTAGGAAGGATCTCTACATCAGGGCCTTCCTGAGAGGTCTACTGCTTTAAGATGGCGGCTGTTTACTAACGCATGTAGTCCTTAAAACATGTTGGCAATGCAGCTGTGTCAGTTTTGCATCTAGTTCTATAATATGATATCTACCGTCGTGTGGGCGTAGTTTGTCGGCTATGGCTACAGTCAGGTATTTTTGGATTCACCTAGCATCTCGGTTGCAACGGCGTCTTCCCCACTGCTGCTCTGCTCTCGTCCCCGTGAGTCCGTTTCTCTCAGCTTTTTTTATTCAACCAACTTAGTAACGCACGCCTTTCCCGCCTCAGTAACGGTAACGGCGTTGCCAAGATGAGAAAAGTAATTAATTAGATTACTCATTGCTGAAAAAAATAACGCCGTTATATTGTAACGCCGTTATTAACAACACTGTTAATTTATTGTCTGCAACTGGTTTCGATTTAAGGTGTATGGCGAGGTAGATCCATACACACTGGCTCTTTGAAACAGGACGCTGTTCAAAACATTCCACTTCCAACCATATATTTAGGCGCTTCCAGGAGTTGACGCAAAGTCTCGGAGTCTAATCTATGTCGTGCTGAATCAATTTTGGGAGATTCCGTGAGTTCCTCTGGCTTGATTTTGCAGTTTTAAATTTGTCAACACACTGCTTACTTCATCCGCACTTCATGTTGGTCTGTCTAAACCAGAAGTTCGGAGCAGAAATTGTCAAAGATGGCGCTAACCATGTTTCGTTCAGGAAACTTGTCTATACAGCAGTATTAGGGAGTATATCTGTCTGTATAAAAAAAAAAAAAAAAGTCCCATAATTACATTTAAAGGCTATCATGTATCAGGAAAAGATACAAAAAATGAATTATCTTAAGGAATGTAGCTAGATAGCTTGATAGATATTTTTTGAAAAGGTTGATTAAAAAGGTTATTATATTAATTTGAATAAACAAAATAATGAATCATTAACACTACATTCATTCACATCACATCAAAAATACATGTTTGTCAATCAAAATTACTATCGAACCACAGTACAACTTTGACACTTTTTTCCAGAGCCGATTCGAAGAGCGTTCTGTGAAAATCTATTAAGATTGGCGTCAAAAACAGAAGAAATTCCATTTAGGTGTAAGTGATTTGCGGGGGGAAATCAGAATACACAACAAAACAAAATTCCAGTGCATCTAACACAGTTTAATGATATGTCATTTTTAGAATTTGGTTAAATTTGACTATGTACCTACAAATGTGAGGCTCAGGCGCTAAAATAGACTGCTGCAAATATTGCTGTCAAAGCAATGTAGCGGAACTTAAAAGATGTAGAGATCCAAGTTTAACAGTTAAATTAATCAAAACGGTTCCTTCCAAAGCCGCTTAATTTTGTCAAAGTAGCCCAAATTTTACCAACTCGCTGGCCGCCAAATGCATTTTTTTTTCAAACCCCGAGCCTTTTAAAATACTGAGCCCAGTGCACAGACCCTCCATAATCAGGCCCTTGTAATAACCCTAACTGTGTGTAAATCCGATAACAATTCAGGTAGTTTTGGTTGAAAAAAAAATAACTCCACTCAAATCTCTGCTGCAAAATGTCAGACAGTTGCATACGCCGCCGACTGCGCCAAAAGATATCTAGCCTTACATTAACAATATCTATGGCTAACTATTGCCTGGCAGAACACAGAACAGCTTGGTTAGTTCGACCCGACTAGCGACTTGGCCAGATACTTCTGTAGAATTGCGACAGTACTTGGTCTGACGCTGAAGAGAGCCACGACAACGTAAGAACGCTTATTGATAAGCAGCCCTTGATCTGACAAGAAACAGCTCTAATGCTAATTGTTTTTAAGCAATTGTGCAATGCAAAGTCACCCGACTCGATGACGGATTGGTGATAGAGAACAATTTTCACTGTTTGAAACCTCGTTGTCTAGCGTATGGACAGCATACACGTTTGGGAATTTAAAAAGTATTTAAAAGGAAAATATAGCGCGAGCACTGCTAAAATACTACAGCCCCGGTGTTCTGCCACCGAAGTGAACCAGGGTGACCTCATGTCAAAAAACGATGACGTCAAATTAACGTAAATACAGTATTTGTTTATTTCCCCCATTTTGCAACATGGAGTAGGTTTTGTTTGTTTGTTTGTTTGTTTTTTGTAATCGAGGGTCTCATACTAACTAATAGGTCTCTAAATTACATCGTTTACATTTATCTTTCCTTAACTCGATTTGGCTTAGCTGTTTTGCATTTGTTAAATACATTTCAATACATAACGGTAAAGGCAGGAAAGGTTTACATAAAAATGTGATATTCAATCCAAAAAAAGCAAATAGAATAATAAATTTGCAAATTTCTGCCCCTTTTAACAGGATACATGTATTTCACGTGTCAATTTAATATATTTCATATTTCACTTCATAATAATTCATTCAGAAAGGTAAATACAAGTACTGTGAAGGGGTTCGAGCTATAGGTTGACCAATAAAGGATTTTCAAAGGATGATGTGAGATACTACGGAAGCGTATTGCATTCACTTGAAAAATAAAAAAATGGGAGGCTGTTTTTTGAATTAATTTTTTTTCAACCCTGCGTTTTTCTGAGTAATTTATTTTTGGGGCTGTTTTTTTAATTAATATTTTTTCAACCCTCCGTTTTTCTAATTAATTTATTTTTGGGTTTGTTTTTTGAATTATTTTTTTTTTCAACTTCGTTTTTCAAAATAATTTATTTTGGGGTTTGTTTTTTGAATTATTTTTTTCCCCCAACTTCGTTTTTCAAAGTAATTTATTTTTGGGTTTGTTTTCTGAATTAATTTTTTTTTCCTGAGCTTGGCTACCGAGGAAAAAATATTTATTCAAAATTCAAGCACTTGGAAGTCTCGCGCGAACTGCATCCTGCAAGTCCAATACTGGACGACACGTCTCGCGACACCTTCAAGCGGCCGTTTTTCAAATACAGTGGTACCTCTACATACGAATTTAATTCGTTCCAGGACCTTGTTTGTAAGTCGAAATGGTCGTATGTCGAGCAGGATTTTCCCATAGGAATACATTATAATTCCATTAATTCGTTCCAAAGCCTAAAAACATACACTAAATTCTTAATAAATACTGCTGGCACTGTTACAAATGGCAATTAAACATAGAAAAACAAATAAGTTATTAATAAATAATTCAGAATAATATAATAATAAGAAGAATAATTAATAATTATTCCTGTAAATAATGTAACGAATCGGATTCTAATATGGCGGACACTTTTTACTGTCCCTGAACGCACCGCGAAGGTGACGTCTCAGTGAGATAGGTCGGTGCGGTAGAGATAATACTTTCGTTTTCTTGAGAGCGGTCAACTGCTTAAGACAATGGGCGTTTTGTGTTGGATAAGTTCTTAAATAAATGATAAAAACGTGACGAAGCTGGCGATTTCCTTGGCAATGTTACCACAATAATAATTGTCACCTTAACTTATAAATAGTGGCGAACGGTGGTCGGAAGAGGACCATGGAGCTGTATTGTTGAGCCAGTTCAGGGACGCGCACCCCAAGCTCATATTTTTCTATAACTTGCATCTTCATTTCAAAGGTAAGCATCACTTTTTTCCTTGTTTCTCCAACTGTATCAACTTTTTTTGAAAACTGTGTTGATTTCTCACACAAGAAAATCCACCGTGCGTTCGTTTGCAGTGCTGTCATGTCGTCGTATTTCGAGCAACTCGTCGGATGTAGAAACAAATGGCGGCTCAAATTTTACGTCGGATGTCGAAAAGATCGTGTGTCGAAGTGATCGTATGTAGAGGTACCACTGTAAATATTTTTTCCTGAGCTTGCTAATGCTAATGCTAAAAAAAAAAAATTATTCAAAATTCAAGCACTCGTGAGTTATCGAGCTACTTGGAAGTCTCGCGCGAACTGCGACCTGCAAGTTCAAGACTGGAGAGAGGAGTCTGGAGGACACCTGTCGCCTACACCTTCAAACGTCTTCTATTTTCGTTCAATTAAGGTAAGTCATCAATATGAGTCATGCTAAAACTGTCCTTCTGTGTTAAGCCTTTATATTCTGATGCAGCAGTAGTAGGTAAATTAAAGAGTTACGGACTAAGATATGCGATTGGCTGGAAACTGTTCGAAGTGCATTCGTTTTTTAGACTAGCAAACTTCGTCGGTCAAAGTAACATACCCGAATACTTATTACAGCGCCTTTCCACACATAAAATGGAATGGTTTTATAATGCCATTGCCTATACCGTAATACAGTACTGTATTTGTGTAAAATAGATATTATCCACGCCACGTGGACATGTGTCGTCCATTGAACTGGCTGCCTTCTTTACAGTGAAAACACGATTGCACAAGTATGAGGTTTCTCCGACGACTGGTATGTTGATGTGTTTGAACCTTTTGGGAGATTGGGAGAAATAAACTATGTAGAAAAAGAATGGATGGATTTGCGTTATTTATTTGAGTGACCGGACTGTTTTATGTTTTTGTTGGCTTACTAGACACGAATTTTCTTGGCACAGGAAAAACAAAGCCCAAAACGTATTTTACAGCAATAAATTCATGTTTATCATGGGACATGTAAGCAATTAAATAATACTACCGGTACACACAGTAACTTACTATATATTCGTGCACAATGATGAGTTGCCCAGGTTACAGCACAGAAGGACACCAACCAAACCAATTTTGGCAGTAATTTGAATAAGCACATTTTCTCGGTAGGTTGACAGTTTAATGATTGTATTCCTCCTTTTTCTCTCATTTGCCATGCCAGCATTGCAATGACAACTGCTGCTGATGTTCTACGCAGAAGATGTGTTTCGGAGGACAGCTACAGGATTGCATAAGTCAAAAGAAAAATTCCAGGGTAGGTTTGTCAAAAATATGAAAAAGTGTCAACGTATTGTTTTGGAAATTTTGTATACTGTTACGATATTTGATCACAAAAGTACGATATTCAGCCTAATATTCAGCCTATCAATAGCTGGATAGTTTTCAACAGTTGCTGCTGCTAATACCGCATTGCAATGTGTATGTTCTGATGTTAACTGGTTGGCAACTTGTTTTATTGTCATATAGTTTTAACAAAATATGAACGGTTTGGTTAATTTTTCCAATGTTTTTTTTTTCAGCCAGTTAACATTTGAGTGTATTGCACAGCATTGACCCTAAAATATTGTCTCATTGGGGACATTTGTTTTACTCGTTTTTGCATTTGTTGTCATGCGGAAATGATTTGCACTACTCTTAATAGCAATTGAATTTTTTTCTTATTAGTAAAAAGAATTCCGGCTTTTTAATGTATCATTTTTTAAGGATATAGAGCTGAAAATGTTTGTATTTTGACAACCCTACTGCATGGCATATTAAATATAAGCTGATCTTTTCTATTGTAATATATATAACTGTTTATTAAGAAATGTTCACATTTTACTCCCTTAAATTGAGCTTGTGTATGTCTAATGCATACTTTTTTATTTTTGTTATAGACTGAAAGCACAATAAATGGACAATTAGATGCTGCTGCTGTCGTCATATATTCCAGCCTGGTGGAGATGATTCAAAGACATTCCCTGTTCCCTAAAGTTGGGGGGGTGGGGGGGGTGCAACAAAGATTCTGATCAAGGTTTGAGGGCAATCCATTAAACGTTGGTGGGCACGCAGGCATCATTCACTGCTTTATTGCCCAGCAACATTCAGGCAAAATACATTGCATGAACATTTGTTGTGGAGTTGAGAAAGTAGTGAATAAATACTTTGGTGTATTTCTCTGTTCTTTTCCTTTCGGCTTTTCCCTTTAGGGGTGCCCACAATGAATCAGTTGTCTCCATCTAACCCGGTCCTCTAATAAATTTTATTATTGGAAGTTCTACCTCATGTGAAATTAATTCCAAGTGTTTGTAAATGTTTTTCTTTTTCAAAAGGTACATTAATTTTTGCCAACTGATCGTGTCTTTACTGCTGAGTCAGGTAGTTCAATACTGCTCTGCATGATGCATTTCTCTGTACTGTCACTGTCAGTTGAGCCAATGAGGCAAACTTATGAATATTTCTGCCAGTTCTTGCATGTTAGCAGTCTACAATGTGTGAAATAATGATAATACCAAGTTTCACAGTTTTTATTTGCCATTTGCTATTAAATTTAGAAATAGTTTACATATGTATTACAATACAATGTGTAATATATAGATTAATTTGTATTTGATTGAGAAACTGCTTGATAAAATATTAGTATTCAAAAATCATTGTTACTATTAATTGTTTAGCTGCAATTTAAAGAAAACAAGTTGACAGTAAATGTTTCAGTCAACATACGATTAAGGGCACTGCTGTAATTTTTCCATAGTTATTGCACTGTCAGCAGATGTACATTAAGACAACCTATAGCTTGTGCAGTTTATTACACTGATCAGAGATGGTATGTAAGAATGTAAAAACATAAGGTCAATGGCTTCCTCTGGAAAAGTGAGTGGATGAAGACCATTTTTTGTCATGGCAAGGCAACAAATCGAGAGAAAAAAAAATTCATCACAGGGATAGGGTCCTCTCTGCAGACAATCTTCTCTGTAGGTTATCTTTATATGAGATTCCTCTTTTAGATACTCTTAGGCACCAAAACGATGGGGTAATGGAGGTACTAGATTCCCAGCTGGAAGTACAGCATTCCTGCTTGGTCAAATTCTGATTGTTCCAGCGGTGAAGAACTTCCTGCAGTTCTTTGTAAAATAAAATGGACACAACACAAGAGAAAAATTCACAAATTAAAGACATCTGTGGAAAAATATTTTGATGCGTTTAAGCACTCCAGTATAACTTTGCTCGTACTTATAAATATGCAATAAAAGGCGAATTTGCTTCCTGAATTCAAAATTTTTATTTGACAAGAAACGTGTTGGCATTTGTGTGTGTAAATTATTTTTTTTGAGTTAAATAAGGCGAATCAATGCCATTTGCTAGCGCCTGAATAGCGTATTCCATTGTAAGTTTGCATTAAGCTAGCGGGACACATCAATATATCCAGTAGAAGAGGAGATGCCTCACGTTTGTGCAAAAGTATATTCTTCGAAAAAGAATGCAGCCACTCCAATGAACTACACACGTGGATAACAATACAAAAGTATTAAGAGAATTATACAGCGATTTGGGAACCCACTTTACGTGTGGAAAACCGCTGCTGTAAGCATTCGGTTATGTTACTCGGACAGAAGAAGTTTGATGTTCTAAAAAAAACGGGGACGCTTCGAGCAGTTTACATCCAATTGCAGCTCCTAGCTGGTTACGTTACAACTAGGACAGAATAAGAATAACTCATATCGATATTTTACCTTAATTGAGCCAGTAGTGTGACCGTCATAAGTAGTTTGGGGTGTACGCGAGAGGTGTCCCACTGTCCGCCAGTCTTGAACTTGTCTTGCAGGACGCAGTTCGCGCGAGACTTCCAAGTACCTCGATAACTCACGAGTGCTTGAATTTTGAATAGATTTTTTTTTTTTTTTAGCATTAGCTTTAGCAAGCTCAGGAAAAAATATTTACAGTATTTGAAAAACGGCCGCTTGAAGGTGTCGCGAGACTTTTTCCACGGTAACCAAGCTCGGGAAAAAAATTAATTCAAAAAACAAACCCAGAAATAAATTATTTTGAAAAACAAGGTTGGAAAAAAAATTAATTCAAAAAAACAAACACAAAAATAAATTAATTAGAAAAACAAAGTTGGAAAAAAAAATTAATTCAAAAAACAAACCCGAAAATAAATTATTTTGAAAAACAAGGTTGGAAAAAAAATTAATTCAAAAAACAAACCCAAAAATAAATTAATTAGAAAAACGATGTTGAGGGGGAAAAATTAATTCAAAAAACAAACCCGAAAATAAATTCTTTTGAAAAACAAGGTTGGAAAAAAAATTAATTCAAAAAACAAACCCAAAAATAAATTAATTAGAAAAACAATGTTGAGGAAAAAAATTAATTCAAAAAACAAACCCAAAAATAAATTAATTAGAAAAACGGAGGGTAGAAAAAAAAATAATTCAAAAAACAGCCTCCCATTTTTTTATTTTTCCAAGTGAATGCAATACGCTTCCGTAAGATACCTATTAAAAATAATAATAATAAAATTTATAAAACCGGCGAATAGCCAATGTTTGCAGCCGATATTGTAAGATGATGTACTTTTTTTCCAAAGCACTTTGGTCATGAAAGGCAATTAAAACACTCATTGTATAAATGTATATATTAGCCCTTTATTACTAAATGTATCACATTTAATACACCTAAAATTCCATGATTTTGAGACTAATTCAGAATTTTGACATTTCTTTTGGAAAAAAAAATAAATAATGGATGCTTCTGCAGGTTCCATGAGAATTAAAAAAAAAAAAACAGGATTTATCAAGGATTATAGATATTAGAGCGCTTATTACATATATTCATTTTGACTTTTCTTTTTACAAATTTGAAAAAAGGTTTCATTAGGACCATATTTTTCAAATTTTGGGATTCTCTGATAATTGCTTCATGTTGCAGGTATTTAAGGGTTAAAACTTTAACATACCGATAGAATGGTAAACATTTCTCAGCTGTAAGTATACCTGTACACAACCAAGTACAGTGGTACTTCTACAAGTTAATTCGTTCCAGGACCTTGTTTGTAAGCTGAAATGGCCGTATGTCGAGCAGGATTTTCCCATAAGAATACATTATAATTCCATTAATTCGTTCCACAGCCCGAAAACCTACACTAAATTCTCCCCAAAAATTGATGTTACTATTGCAAATATTAATTACAAAGAGCAAAACAAAGACATTATGAATAAAAATCGGAATAATAGTATAATAACAATAATACCTTTAATAATGTAACAAACCGGGTTCTAATGTAGCAAATGTGTTTGTGTGGTTGACTTGATAGAATGAGCCTTTTTAGTTTCACTTTCACTTTGTTTACTTGCTGCTGGGGACACTAGGCACAAGTTGATGGAATAAATGATTAGAAACCTGACGAAGCTGGCTATTTCTTTGGCGATGTTACCACAATAATAATTGCCACCTTAACTGGCGAACGAAGGAGGACCGCCATAGACCGTCTACGGCTGTGTTGTTGAGCGAGCTATATCACGGACCCACGAGCACCCTGTGCTCATATTTTTCCATCATATGTATCTTTATGTCAATGGTAACGGTAAACATCACCTTTTTTTCACCACCTGCATTAGCATTGTTGGAACCCATGTTCATTCCTTTCACCAGAAAATCGCCATGCATGTCTTGCCGGAAAACAAAGAAACTGCGGTGCTGTCATAGATCATCGTATTTAGAGTACGTCGTCGGATGTAGAAACAAATGGCGAGTCAAATTTTACGTCGGATGTCGAAAAGATTGTGTGGGGGAGGGAGAGCAGTATGCTGTGACGTCGTTACTCTCGCGAGACTCCGTAGACGCATGACGCAATCAACTGGCTAGGCTAGCAAGTAACTTTGCTCAAGAAGACTTCAACTAATTTTTCCCAAAAATTATACACGATCGTGATTTACCTTTTTTCTCCGATTCCGCCACACATCAAGGAAACGCCATGGCAACATCCAGTCAACGCAGTGATCTCCCGGCGAAGCGTAAAAAGGCAGATTCTATTGATTCGGCTACATCGACCGAAGATCTGTTGTTAGCAAGCCCACCCGAATACACAAAGTCACTTAGCGAGGGAATTGGATCAATCGATAAGAAAATATCGATAGCATTAGAAATCCTTCAAGCCGAGATTAAAGAGTTAAAAGAAAGCCTCGTGTTTACTCAGCAGGAGGTAGTATATCTCAAGTCGCAAAACGATATCCTTAAAGGCGCCTTCGAGTCGACGACAGGTCTATTAGAATCCCTGAAAAAAGAGAATAAGATAATGAAAGAATCTATTTTGGACCTTCAATCAAGGAGCATGAGGGACAATTTAATTTTCTCTGGCATCGAAGAAAAAACGGTAGAGAAACCAGAAGCCCTCGTTAAGTCATTTATGGCAACATCTCTCAAGCTGCCCAAGGAAATGGTGGATTCGATCAAGTTTGCGAGGGTACACCGTCTTGGGAAGCCAAGAGGAAGCGGTCCGCGTCCAATAATCGCCAAGTTCGAGTTCTACCAGCAGAAAGTACTGGTGAAATCCAAAGGAAGAGAATTACAAGGAACAAGATTCGGCATGAATGATCATTTCCCGCGCGAGATCAACGAAAGACGGAAAATCCTCTATCCAATTCTGAAGCGGTCCAGAGCAGAGGGCAAACGTGCAATTATCACGTTTGACAAACTTTTCATTGATGGTCAACTATACCGAGACAAAGTGCTCACCCCATGGCTATTCTGACCGATAAGTAATGCCTAAATATTTCTATTATGCATACAATGCTGAATGTAGCTGTCTTGATTTAAGCAAGACATATGTATAGATTAGGGAGCCTTAATACTTAGTCTGCTATTCCTAAACACTTCCAGTATGCATATAATGCTGAATTAAATTGTTTTGGGTTGATTAAGGCACATATGTAGAATAGGGCTGCATGATAACTATTTTGTCTGTACCTTCGAAACACTTCCAGTTCGTATATAATGCCGAATTAAGTTGTTTTTTGTTTGAGCAAGGCACATGTGTAGATTAGGATTGCATGATAATCACTTTGTCTGTACTTCCTAAACACTTCCAATATGTACACAATGCCGTATTAAGTAGATTTGATTTCAACAATGCACACGTACAGATCAGGGTTGCATGATAATCACTTAGTCTAGAAGAGTCACGCATGTCTCACACTACACATTTCTATACTGGCGCTCATATCTTTTCTTCTTTTTCTGGGTTATTTGTCTCACCTTTTCCACACCGCTGTTTTCAAACACACACTAAGTACACGCTTTAAAATTGTAATGTTTTGTGTTGATGCTACTCACGTATTTAATCCTTCTAACAACGTCTTAATGTTGTGTGAATTATGCCAAGAGGTTTACAAAAAATTGCACTCAGTTTTATTAGAATTTGATTTATTACATACTCGTATGGCTTCTAATGAATGTGAATGGTTGTTGACATTCAGGACCGAATATTATAACACACATCCTGAGATCATTACTTTCCTTAAGATACTTATAAATATCCGCATATGACGTATATAAATTTTGTTTCATTTAATGTGAATGGCTTCCGATCGCAGGCAAAGAGAACTAAAATTATGGAATACATCACCAAATTAAAGGCAGACCTCTTCTTTATGCAAGAGTCACATCTAGCCAAATCCGAAGAGAAATATTTTAAACACTCAAATTTTAACTTGATGTATTCAGCCAGCTATAACAGCAGACAAAGAGGAGTATCAATATTAATAAATAAAAGAATCTCGTTCACATTAAATAGTGCAATTGCAGACCCGGAAGGTAGATTCATAATAGTACAAGCCACCATAAGTAATAAACTGTTCACATTAGTGAACATATATGCCCCAAACAACGAGGACACACAGTTCTTCCACAATATCTTTGGTAAACTGAGTGACATGTCAGAGAACTCAACAATTATTATAGGAGGGGACTTTAACACAACTCTTGATCCAAGTATAGATAGCTCCAATTTTAAACTCACTAAACAGTCACAAACTGCAAGAACCATTAGGAAATATATGGACGATTTCGGCTTAAGTGACGTCTGGAGAGCAAAACATTTAACAAAAAGGGAATATACCTTTCAATCCCTAGCCCATGGTTCATGTTCAAGAATAGATTTTTTTCTAGCGAATAATTCCGCTATTAATAATATTTCGCCAAGAATACATCCAATAATCATCAGTGATCATGCACCAATTTCTTTAGCCCTGAAAATTGACTCCCGCACGACACCCCACGCAACCTGGCGCTGTAATGATTCCTTATTAGATGACCCAGCATTTGATACATTCGTTAAGAAAGAATGGAAAGACTTTATGGAACTTAACGATTCCCCAAACATCTCACCATCATTGCTTTGGGAAACAGGAAAATGCGTAATCCGAGGCAAGATTATCTCATATTAATCATAAAAAAAAAAACAAGAACAGAAGTTGGAAAACGAATTAGAAATAAAAATCAAACAACTGACGGAGGAATTCGCCAATAATCCCACAGACAATACCACAAAAGAACTTTTCAGCGCCAAAGAACGGCTCAATAGTATTCTGTCTAAAAAAACTCAGTTTCTGTTACAACAACTACGATATACCAACTTTGAGCATAATAACAAATCCGGGAAATATTTAGCAAACCAACTCGAACGTAACAAAGAAAAAACATTAATTACAACAATACAAGATTCAACCGGCGTAATAACACAATCACCAGAAAAAATTAACGAAACTTTCTATAGCTACTACAAAAACTTATACTCGGTGACAATTGATCATAATGAAGACATTGACCTATTCGTTAACAATCTTGACATCCCCCAAATAACTTTGGAAAGCCAACAATTGCTAGATACCCCACTTACCCCCGCTGAATTATGGAATGCCGTAAAGGACATGCCAACTGGTCGCGCACCGGGGCCCGACGGGTTCTCGACATCATATTTTATTTTATTTTATTTTATTTTATTTTTTTTTTTTTTTTTGGGTTATTGCTGTTTTTTTTTTTATAATTTAAGTTTTTATTTTTTTTCCGACTCACAAATAATACACAGTACTTTGTACTTACAATAGTGAATAAAGATCGTCCATTTCTCGATTCATTGCTTTTCCTCTTAAAGGAAACGAGAAAAAAATAACACAATAACTTGAAAAAAAAAAACAACAACAACAACAAAAAAAAACAAAACAAAAAAAAAAAAAAACAACAGAAAAAAATTAATTAATTAATAAATAAAGAATTTGGGAGCACATCAGGAATTGTTTTCTTACCCAGCAAGATAGGGATGTACTTTTTTGTTTGAGCGTCAATTGAAATCCATTCTAACTGGTTTCACGTACTCAGTCCATTTGGACCATATCAAGTAAAATCTATCCATCTGCAATGTAAGTGAAAATGACAGCTTCTCCATAATGTAAATTTCATGTATAATATCTATCCATTCCTCAATGGTTGGTGATTGTTTCTTGAGCCATTTCCTGGTAATAGATTTCTTGGTGGCTGCTAATAAAATATTGAACAGTTTTTTATCATTGACTTTCAGCTTATTCAGTTTCAAATCACCCAAATACAGATATTCACATTTAAAAGGGATATGTTGCCCGAAAATATTCTCCAAGTGTGTGTGAATCTCAGTCCAGTATGGTTTAATAACATTGCATTTCCAAAATATGTGTGAATGGTCCGCTCCATTTGTTCCACAGTCTCTCCAGCAGGCATCTCCTTTACCCAGGTGTCGTTTTTGGATCGGGGTTATAAAGTACCTCATGATGTTTTTCCAGCAGAATTCACGCCATATATTTGAGCTCGTTATAGTCCATTGCAGTTGGCACATGTTCTCCCAGCTTTTTTCGTCTAGTCGCATATTTCCCTCCCCTTCCCATTTTTGTTTTATATACTGAGTGTTCTCCATCTTGGTTAGTCTAATAATTTTATGCAATTTGGAAATAATTTTATTGCAGGTTTTGGACTCAAGAAGGTTTACAATTTCTTGTAGGACCAAATTTTCATGTCTATTTATATTTTTTAATATGTTATGGTGAAAATAGTGTCTAACTTGCAGGTATCTATAAAAATCGTCTTTTTCTAGGCCATTTTTAGATATCAGGGTTTCAAAGTCCTGAAATTTACTGTCTTGTGTGAATGATTGATATGAGGTCAGGCCTTTTGAAATCCACTTTTTAAACCTATTATCTGTTTTGTTTGGTGTGAATTCTGTGTCGAGGGCACACCATCTCAACCTTTTGAGTGAGTTCTCAATTTTAAGTTTTTTGCATACCTCCTGCCAGACCTGCAACAAGTGATGAGTTATGTTGCCATCTGCAATGTTCAAACGATGCCACAGTACATTATCAGCCATCAAAGCAGACATTGGCATTCCCTGGAGATTAGAACATTCAATTTCTTTCCAACCCGCACTGTATGTTGAGGAACATAAACAAATCAAAGGTCTTAGCTGGGCTGCGTAGTAATATTCTTGTAGGTTTGGAAGTCCCATTCCACCCTTGTTTTTGCTCAGTTGCAGTGTTTTGAATTTAATTCTAGCCCGTTTTCCTTGCCAGATATATCTCAAAATTAATCTCTCCCATTCCAAAAATTGTTTCGATGGTATCTTAACAGGTAGACATTGGAAGAGGTAAAGCAGTCGTGGAAGTATGTTCATCTTAATTGATTCAATCTTAGAACTCAGACTAAGGGAGGGTATAACATTCCATCTTTGCAGATCTGCTTTTAATTTTAAATTTAAAGGATTATAGTTAAATTCGAATAACTTTGTCAAATCTTTAGGTATCTGAACCCCAAGATACTTAATTGAACCCGCCTCCCAGTTCCATTCGTACGTTGTCCTGATCTGTGGTGGAGGATCATAGTTGAATGTCAGGGCTTGTGTTTTATGTATGTTAATTTTATATCCCGATAGCCTGCCATATTCCTCTAACATATTCATTAATTTGGGTAATGTCTGTGTTGGTTGTGCTATGGTCAGCAATAGGTCATCTGCAAATAATGCCAATTTTTGTTCCCCTGGTCTCATGATTATACCCTTTATGTCTAGCCTTTGTCTGATCAATTGGCCCAAGGGTTCTATGAATATGGCGAAAAGGAGTGGTGACAGGCAGCAGCCCTGTCTTGTTCCCCTTTCCAGTTTAAAAGGCTCACTCAGTTCCCCATTAAGTTTAATTCTTGCTAGTGGGTTTTTATACAACGCTGCCAAAATTTCTATCACTGATGGGTGGAAGCCAAATTTTCCGAGTACTTCATAGAGGAATGTCCATCTCACCGAATCAAATGCCTTTTCAGCGTCTAGGCTTAACATCAACATCTCCTCTTTTTCTCCCATTACTTGTTTTATCACGTGTATTATCTTCCTAATGTTATCCTGTGTTTGTCTTTGTCTTATGAAGCCCGTTTGATCCATGTGTATCAGATCTGGTAGTACTGATTTTAATCTGTTAGAGATTATGGAGGTGAATAATTTATAATCGACATTTAGGAGGCTAATCGGTCGGTAATTACCACATTCGAGGCTATCTTTTCCCTCTTTTGGTATTATTGTGATTATTGCATCTTTCCAGGAGGGTGGGGCTATTTTCCTTTCTAGAACCCAATTATATGTTTTCAGTAATGGTGGAATTAATTGTTCCTGCATTGTTTTATACCACTCTGAACTGAAACCATCAGCCCCTGGTGATTTAGCTGTCTTTAGTTTCCCGATCGCTAGTCTTAATTCATCTTTTGTTATTTTAGCTATTATTTTGTCATTTTGTTCCTCTGTTAGTTGTGGTAGTTGAAGGTGAGCTAGAAGTTCTTTGATCTGTGTATTATTATTTAATTGTGGTTGAGAATATAGTTCTTCATAGTATTTCCGAAAACATCTTTGTATTTTTCCCAGGTTACTTTCTATTTCGTTGGTTTTGGGGTTTTTTATTTTATAAATAGTTCTCTCAGCTTGCTGTTTTCTAAGTAGGTATGATAAGAGTTTCGTTGACTTCCCTCCCACCACATAATGCTGTTGCTTTGTAAAGAGGATTTTTTTCTGAGTTTCTTGTGTGTTCAATTCATCTAGTTCTTTGTTTACGGTTTTGATTTCTGATGCAGTTTCATCTTTTATTGTTCTTGAATGTGCTTTTTGGAGATCTTTCAACTTTTCCTCCAAGGTTTTAAGTTTTTGTTGTCTGAGTTTTTCCTCATAGGTAGAGATGGCTATTATCTGACCCCGAATGACAGCCTTTAACGCGTCCCACATTATGGGTGGTGTTACCTCGCCGTTATCATTTTGTTCGATATATCGTTCGATTTCATTTTTCAATTTTTGTTTAATATTTATGTTATTCAGAATGTTAGAATTTAGTCTCCATGATGTTGTTTTAAACCTGTTACTTAACTGGATCGACATGTAGATATGCCCGTGATCTGATATTGTGCATGGGCCAATTATACAATCTTTTACTCTCTGTAGATCTTCTTTAAACACGAAAAAATAGTCAATCCGAGAGTAAACCCTATGTGCTGACGAATAGTGTGAATAGTCTCTGCCTGCCGGATTCAGTTCTCTCCATACATCCATTATTCCCATTTCTGTCATGTAGATTGTAAGTTTTTTTGTAATATGTTTTGTGTCCGATTTACCATTTGAGGTGTCTAATTTTGGATTTAATCTTATGTTGAAATCCCCTCCACATATCATAGACCCTTGACTTTTTGTTATCATCAATTCAAATACATGTTTGTATAATGACCAATCACTGCCAGGGGGAACATATACATTAAAGAGACTTGTTAATTTACCCTCTATTTTTCCTGTTATCATAATATATCTCCCTTCTTTATCTTTTATTTCTGACACATGTTCATAGTTTATTGCTCCCGAAATAAGAATTGCTACTCCCCTTCGCCTTCCTGACTCATGAGAAGAAAAGTAGACATATTTATAGCCTGATTTTTTCAATTTAGTATGTTCTAGATCACTAAGATGTGTTTCTTGTAAAAAGGCTATTTGTATTTTGTCTTTTCTAAGTTTTGTCAAAATTTTCCCTCTTTTAATAGGGTTGAGTACTCCGTTTATATTAAATGACGCAATTTTCATTAGATTACCTTGCATGTATAATTGTTTCTCTAAACCACTTCAACATCCTGGTGTGCTCCCATTTCCCCTTGAAAACATAGGGGAGAGAAAAACAAACAAACATAACAGTAAACAAACTCAAACTATCTAACAATTTAACCCAAATCAAGTTTTGTGGCTTCCTATGTAGGGGTCTTTGAACTTGACCCTGATGAGCCTCTACCATAGGCTCGAAGGGAATGGTCTCACCTCCTTGACTGGAGGGAGAAGCCCTTTCTTGCAACGGCAACGTGTCCCTTAAGTAGTATCCCATGGTGAACCTTAATTATTTAATACCACTACTATTCTAATATATCTATACATACATATACATATACACAATCACACACACTTACAGTGGGGAGAACAAGCACCGGACACACCGCCAATGGGAAAACCCATTGGCAGCGTGTCAAATACCTGCCCTCCCCACTACATGCATATTCATATAAATACATACACACACATACATGCATATATACGTACACACATATATATGTGCATACATATACTCACATACATAAATGCATATAAAGACGGTTACATCACACACCCACACACACACGTTTTATTTAATTTTTTAATTTTTTTTTTTTTTTTTTTTTTTTTTTAAATTTTTAAATTTTACACCCACACCCTGGTTATATATTAGGCGTTTGCGTGCATCCATACTGTCGCGTGCCCGTGCGTACCTGAAGAACGTGTGCATGTGGTCCCGTGCGTATGGTGGGAGGGTTCCATCGTGTCATGGTTTGAAGTTCTTTAATGTCTACTTGCTCTTTCCTCCTCCCCGCCTTCCATCTTGACCGTTCCAACGAAACAGAATCCTCCGACGAGTTATTTCTCAGATGAAGGCGATGGTGTTCTCCTAAATGCTCTAAGTCTTTCCTTGTAGCTCGTCGCCCGTCCTGTATTGATGTTATCCCTCGTCGTCAATCTCTCTGCTTTTGTCCACTGCAACCGCTGAATCTGCTCCAACGTAGTCCCCGGCGGTCTGATTGTTGTGATATTGTAACCTCTCTTCGCCATGTCGTCAGTCGCTTCTTCAATGGTGTCGTAGATCTTGGTCTCCTCCTTGAATCTCACCCGTAATCTCGCAGGAAAAAGTGTTTGAAAGGGGATGCGATCTTCCTTCAGAACTTTGCGCACCTCGGCATATTCTTTTCGTTTCTTCAAAATCATTGGTGGGTAATCGTGGTCCACGTTGATGTGATTTTTGTTCCATACAAAGCCCTTCCCTTGCCAAGCCCTGCGCAGTAATGTCTCTTTTGTAAGGAAATTCTTAAACTTGACTAGGATTGAACGTGGGGGCACTCCTTTCGGTGGTGTCGGACCCAGCGATCTATGTGCCCTTTCGATGTTCAAATCAAGTTCCTTATCAGCCAAACCGAGACCGCTATGAAGTACTTGTTCCACGAACTGCTTCATCGAAGGCGAATCATTTTCGGCGCCCTCCGGAACGCCATAAATTCTGATGTTCTCACGTCGAGATCGGCAATCCAGGTCTAGCAATTTATTCAGCAGTTCAGTGTTTAGCTTTAGCATCTCGGCTATAGCGGTTTCGGCGTTGCCAACTCGTTCCTCTGTCCTTTCAATTCTATTTTCTGCTTCATCTAGCCTCACGTTTACTTTCAAGATATCTTCTTTGAGCACGTCAAATTGTTTTCTGTTTTCGAGACGGAATTCCCTTATCTCCCGGAGGATAGGATCCATGTCGGTCTTTCCTTTGCTTGTATTTGCCATTGAGAGGGAAGTAGTCGTCTGCCCGCCTAAGTTGTCAATTTCCGTGTTCTTGCGTGGCGTCTACCCCTCAGCCGCTGTTTCGCACAACTCTTTTAATTTTGGTAAGTGTGCAGTCTTCTTACCCCGTCTTTATAGATGTTCTCATCGGTATGTTCACTCATCTTATTTCGGGGTTTGATCCAAATTTCTCCGGTTCAAATGGGCGCTTCTCTTAACACGCTGCCATCACTTCGGTGTCCCGACCGGAAGTCTTATTGACATCATATTTTAAACACTTTTGGAATATGCTGGCACCACTTTTCTATAGAATGGTCCAAGAAATCAGTGCAAAGGGTCAAATTAGAGACAATATGAACACTGCAGTAATCAAACTACTGCCAAAAGAAGGGAAAGACCTAACCCAACCAGCAAACTATAGACCAATATCCTTAATGAATACAGATATTAAAATTATTGCAAAGGCTTTAGCTACTAGATTAGAACAAACTCTTCCCACTATAATTCATAAAGACCAGACCGGCTTTATTAAAGGACGTAACTCTACAAACAATATAAGACGCGTGTTAAATCTTATTAATATTGCACAGAATTATAAACAGAAAGCAATTATCCTCTCTTTGGACGCAGAAAAAGCATTTGACAAAGTCAACTGGATTTTTCTCTTCAAAGTTTTGGAAAAATTTGGCTTCGGTGAGCCATTTATCCGCTGGATAAAAATATTCTACAATGCCCCAAAAGCCACTGTAAATACAAACGGGGTCATCTCACAAAGTTTCTGTCTTCAAAGGGGAACTCGACAAGGCTGTCCACTCTCACCCCTATTATTTGCTCTATTTATTGAACCATTAGCAATTGCAATAAGACAAAACGCTAATATCAAAGGGATCTGCTCGCACACATCGGAACACAAAATTAACTTATACGCAGACGATATACTTCTATATCTAGAAAAACCAGAATCCTCCCTACATGAGACTTTTGAACTAATAAAGACATTTTCACAAATATCAGATTAT
Source organism: Corythoichthys intestinalis (assembly GCF_030265065.1). Lineage (NCBI taxonomy): Eukaryota > Metazoa > Chordata > Actinopteri > Syngnathiformes > Syngnathidae > Corythoichthys > Corythoichthys intestinalis. The sequence continues at coordinate 61,720,536 of NC_080399.1, read as the reverse complement.
GCTATAAATTGGTCAAAATCAATTATAATGCCCTTATCAACAAACTCATGGAATCCTGCAAATCAAAATCACAATATTCCAATAGGGAATATAAAGTATCTTGGAATCAACATTTCACCAAAACTTACAGAATTAATTAAACTAAACCATACACCCCTCCTAGCAAAAATATGTGAAGATTTGACACACTGGAATAATCTACCCATCTCACTTTTGGGCCGGATAGCAACAGTCAAAATGAAAGTATTACCACAAATAAACTATTTGTTCTCAATGATCCCCTTTAAACCCACTCAAAAATGGTTTCAAGACCTAGACTCAGCCGTCACAAAATTCTACTTTAAAAACAAGAAAAACCGAATTAGCCTTGCCAAATTGCAAAGAAATAAACCAGAGGGGGGTCTAGAGGCCCCTAATTTCCAACACTATTATATAGCAAATCAAATACAATATCTTATTAGGTGGTTATATCTTAACACTGAACAACAGTCATGGCTAGAATTAGAGCAAACAGACTGCAACCAAATACAATTGGCAAACCTCCCCTTTATTAGCTCTAGTATTAAGCACCATAGCTGCTTCAAAAACCCAATGATAGCATGTACCTTGAAAGCCTGGTGGAGAGGTATGGAAATTACGTAATCACAACAAGCCCCGTGTAAATTCTCACCAATCTGGCACAACCCAGACTTTGTAGTTAATAAAATTCCTATTTATTTCAGCACATGGGATGATACGGGAATAAACCAGTTACAGCATTTGTTTAAAGATAATACATTCATGTCATATGAAAAAATAGTACAAGATTTCCAGATCAAAGGGGTCAATTTCCTTCAATACAATAAAATCAGGGCAGCCATCAGAAGCAAATTTCCATCACTAACGGGTACGTTAGACCCACCACCTTTCGTAAATAAAATAATAAATATACATCCTCAACAAAAAAAAATACTTTCAAAAGTATATAAAGCCCTCTCATGTAACAACTCTACTTGCCTACCAATCGAAAAATGGAATAACGAACTTTCGGTAACATTAGATAATAACTATTGGTCCAACATCTGTAAAAATGCATTTATAATGACAAAGAATAAGAACCTTCAGCTTATACAGTTCAAAATACTGCACAGATGGCATATTACTCAATCTAAAATGCACAAAATGGGGTTCTCCCAATCCGATAAATGTATAAGCTGCAACGAAGATATTTCAGATACATACTTTCATGCTCTTTGGCAATGTAAACCAATACAAGATTTCTGGGCACAGGTAACGAAGAAACTCTCTTTCCTATTGAACTGCAGGATTCCATTGTCTCCAACTCTTTGTCTGCTTGGCGATCTGAATACAGTGAATATCTCTATCCATCAAACCCGTCCACTACTAGCAAGTCTAACGATAGCCAAAAAAACAATATTGTTGAATTGGAAAAACAAACAAAACATTAGCATTAACCAATGGCTAAATCTAATCATTGAATATATAACATTAGAGAAAATATCTGCCAAACAGACAAATAAAATGGACAAATACGAACAACAGTGGGAAACAGTCGCAAGAATGATGAACATAGACTAAGGATTCTCTCTCACCTGCGAAGGAATGCCACAAAAATAATAAAATTGTATACATAAATGGATGTATGCGGGGTGTCCAGGGAAGTTGTATGCATCCTTCTGCAGCTGGAAACTGGACATGTTTAAATCCGAACTGTTTTATACACTCCCAACAGCATGTAATAAATAATTTTTCTTCCTTCACAGTTTAGTCGGTCAATGGGCTTATTTTACAAGGATACTCATGGACAATTTGGTTTCCAGCTGCTGGGGATCATATGCAACTTTTTTTGGAACACCCTATATATTACTTATCAGACTTGGAACAATTAAGGAACTATGCGTAAATAATACACTTCACTGGTCCTTGGCATACATCTAATGGTGTTTGATAAACCTCTTCTTCTATCAGCTTTACAGGTGGAGTTTGTTGGCGTCCTGCCCTGGGCCGTCCCGCCGCCGGTCTTGGCCCCCGGGATTTTCGGCCGGGGCTTGTCCGGTTGCGTCTGGCTGTGCGGGGGGTCCCGTCGGGCGCGCGCTGGTGTCGTGGGCGGGTGGGGGGGCCGTGCGGGTGCCGGTCCGGGGCCGCGGCCCTTCCCCGGCCGGCCGGGTTGGGGTTGGGGTGGGGGCCGGGGGGTGTATGCGGCAGCCATGGTTCCCTCCCAGGTCCGCCCGGCCGGAGCCGCGTCTCCCTGTACCGGGTGCCGGGGAGGTGCCCTCTGGTGCCATACCGCGCGCCCCTCTTGGCCCGGGGGTGGGTTGTGGGGGGTGCGCTTCTCTCCCCTTGGTCTGTTTCCGGCCCTGTCCGCCTCCCTGGGCCGCGGCGGCCGCGGCTGCCCCCCGGCCGGCGGGGTCGTTAGCGGGGCCTCTTGGGGCCCGCGGGGCCTAGGGTGAGGCTTGTTGTCCCTTGCCGGTGGGGTGGACGCCACCTGGTCGCCGGCGCTTGGTGTGGCGCCTGCTCGGGGTGCGGGGTGGGTGCTCGGTGGGTGGGAGGGGGGTGGGCGGTCGCGGAGGCGCCGTGGGTGTTCTGGGGCGGGGATTGATCGGGGCCCTGACGCTTCTTCCGCCCTGGGGCCGATGGTTCTGGTGGACGGGGCCACGCCCGCGGGAGCCTGCCTCTTAACTCAAGCACTTCTCACTTCGGCACTGTAAATATTTTTCACCCTGGCACTTACATGCTCATACATTTCTCCGGGGAGAGTTGGGACGGGGCTTTACAGTCCCAGCCCGACTCCCCCCTGTTTTTAATGCACCACACACCAAGGTTGTGGGATGGTTGGGACCTGCTGGGGGGGGGGGGGCTCACGGCTGCCTCCTCACCACAGGCCCCGCCATCCCTGCACCTTTTTTAAATGCACCACACACATCATACTCCACAGGAGAGCTCTGGCAAAGGGCGGTGGGACGGGCGGCTGGACAGAAACTCCATGCTGCGGTCCCACTGCCCCAAGCCAAGCTCTCCTATTTTAATGCATACATTGCACTACCCTCCCCTCACACCCCCATCACGGTGCTGGGTGATGGCTGCCAGTCGGGAACCTGGCAGCCACAGTAATAGGGTGGTAGGTGGGTCCCACACTTTTTTTATATGGCGTGGCTCCCGGGCTGTGGCCTCCCCTCTGCCTCGGCTGCCGGCCGCGGGAGTGGGTTGGGGGGTCGGGTCTCCGATCTTGCGTCGCCCCATGGCAGTCCCTGGGCGTTCTCCTGCCTCCGCCTTCCCCTCTCCTCTCTGGCTGGGCGTCCGCCCTGCGCTCCGTCGCGGGTCGCTGGCTGGGCGCCGGTGTATCAGCGGGGTGTCGCCTGCACCGGCGGGGGACCCTGCCTTGCCTGGGGCTTGGTGGGCCGCTGGGGGTCCCGTGGCGTGCCGGTTGGGGGGCTGTGGCTCGTGGTCCGGGTGGGCGGGCGGGGGTGGGTGAAGGCGTGGGGTTGGTGATGCGTCCCCTCCTGCCATCCCTGAAGGCCGGTTGATGGGCGCGCGGGTGGCCCGGGGGACCACCCTGGGTCCCGGGGGGGGGTGACGGTGGCTCCTTTGCTGGGCGGTTGGAGGAGGGATGGGCTGCGCATGGATCCCCCCGACCCCCCGCCCGCCCTCCCTCCCCGGGCTGGCTGGGTGTGGGCCGTGGCCCTGGGTTGGTGCCCGCGCGGTCTCTCCGCCCGTCTGCGTGGCTGTCGCGCGCCCGGTGGGGCTTGCGTGCTGCTGGATGTGGTAGGGCATGCTCGGGTTGGGGGTTCCGGTGCCGGGATTGGCGATGCGGCGGCGTAGGGTTGGTCGCCAACGGGCTTTCACTCATAAGAGATTCACACGATTACTGGGTTCTAGATCACAGAACTGATTTGTGTACACTCTACCCCTTTCAATCACTTAGTTTATAGTCTTATAGACACCCCCACCCCCATTCTCCTCTTTTCACTGGCCAATAGGCCCCCACATGGTGTAAACCGGAAATACATCTCGCTGACGATAGCACCAGCATATTAGTAACTAGTTTAGATGTTCAATGTATTTCTTGTTGTTGTTTGTGTATGTGTTTCTTTTCTTTCTTCTCTTGTATTTCTTTTCTTCTGTCCCCCCATAATCCCTTCCTGTTCGCTGCTTTGTCATAATAAAAAGGTATTTTGAATGATCACAATGGGAGTATGTCAGACTCTCAATGTGAAACATTAAAACTGTTCAGAATCCGGGCACTTAGACTTCCATTCTCTGTGTCAAACAGCTGAACAGGACAGGTTTAAAAAAAAAAAAAAAAAAAAAAAGAAAAAAAAAGAAAAGATTGTGTGTCGAAGCGATCGTATGTCGAAGTAGCGCTCTAATATAAAAAAGTATAGAACAGAAAAGGAGCAGGACAAAAAAAAAAAGGCAATCCACAATAAACTCAAAAGAATAACCTGAGTGGTAAATGAATTTAGTGCGAGTAGTTGCTTTAAAGCAGTGGTCGCTTCGTCTTAAACCCCTCACACACGAGGCGCCATCAAGGAGATCAGGAGTCAACGAGACGCTGCACCTAAGGGTTGCCAGATCAGAAAGAAAGTCTCCAGCCCAATCATACTGTAAACATAACCCGCCTAATGTGTCAGCACCTCTGCACCTACACACTCACATTTAGCGTGTGATGATTACTCAGGACAGACCTTTAAAGGCTAAAGCAACCAATATAAGAAAGCAAATCTTGCCATGTGTTTCAAAACATGCAAGCCTGAGAGAGGACACCGAGGAGTGTGGGGGTGGGGGGATGGTAGAGCAGCACCCCATCACATGAGTTACACAACCAGACACTATCCTAATCAAGAAAAGTCCATTTGAGTGGTGGAAAGTTATTACACGTGCTTACTCCTAACTTGCCCGCTTGCCAAAGCCTACCTGTGAATTCTAGCTTCGTCAGTGAGCGTGTCTTTTTCCACAGCGGGAGACTGTCTCTGCGTAAAGATGATGACGTGTTAGTAAGCCTGTCGCAATATGCAGTAATTCCATTTATCGCACAATAAATAAAAATGAAGGCGGTAATTTTTCAGCTGCGATTTATCGCCTCGCGTTCACGTGTGTGCGCGCGTGCGGCAGACATACTGTTAAAAGTTCGGATTCCTTGTTACCAACTGCGCAAAATACATCTTCGTTCCAGGTCCAGCAAAAAATAGCGCCGGAGCCAATCGTTCCCATTATAACCTATTGTTCAACGTATAACGGCCGCGTCAGTGCTCCGGATTGACTGCGGACCATCTCCGGCGTGCCGGTGTTGTTGATGTGTGGGCGCTCCCGTCAGGCACAACACCGGATATTTGAGTGGCAAATTAAGAGCGCTTTGCTTCAAACTCGCCCTGTTTATGAAAGTCGATTGTCATATGCTGGTGTTGTGCAGTAATGAGCAGACTTGACTTCTGTGGCGTTTGCTAACTTTTTTAATGCGCGCACATACTAGATATCATGAAATAGCAAACTAGATGTGCTACGTCCCATGCCATTGGCTACATGAGCCCAGAGTGATTATGGGACATGTAGTCTATATACTACATTGATGAATTATAAACCGCCATGACTGAATGGAAGTTAAGGAGGCCAAATCAATCCATACCAGTGACTATTGATAATGCTGCAAATATTGTTAATTCAGTACGTGACACAGATGGATTGTGACCACAAATAGGAGGTCTTGCTCATGTAGTAAACCTAGCTGCTAAGAGAGCTGTAGCAATCAACAGTGTGCCCCGCCTCACTTTACAAACAGTAAAGATTGTTCTCAGCACTTTTATACTAAATTTCTTCAGATCAGTAAGAAGTAAGCACATAAATATTATGCACTAAAATGCATGTTTATATGATGGCAATTTATTTTTTGCTCATTTGCAAAAAAAAAAAAAAAAACCGAAAGAAAAAAATACAGCTGTTATTTTTTTCAGAGCATTAAATGTATTGAATCAGATCGAAAATCGTGTCCCCCGTTTCGAAAATCGTACCGAACCGAGACTTAACTGTATAGTTGCATCCCTATTGAACACCATTGCAGAAGCTATGAGGGGGAAAGTTTTCATTTGCCTAAGTGCTCAAGTTATTAACTATAATTGTATTTAAAAAATTTTATTTATTTTTTTTTCCCTTGAAAACACATTCTATTTATTCTGTGTTTCTGTGCGGTATTAATATTGTTGTCTTTTACTTAAGAGGCATGGTCTATTGTTTTTAGTTGTGATTTCTTATCGCGTATAAATGGGTGTACTTGATCTATTAATATACACTGTATTCTCACTGTGTTATTGTAAATGGGTTTAAAAAAAAAAATGGGGAGCGCAATAATATCGCATATGACAATAATTCATTAGATAAATTATCGCACACTAAAAAATTTTATCGCGACAGGCCTACGTGTTAGTTTTTTGCATGGGCATTAAATCACTTTAAAGTGGCATTGAAAAGTATGGAATATTTGCAGATACCTGTAGAAACCCTGAAGTAAGGCTGAGAATACCTAACCAAGGGTTGGATGATTGGATCTATTTGTGTTAGGCTTGATATGGTCGGTGATTCCCTGTGTGCAACTGAAACAAAAATAAATAGGTTGTAATGACGTAGTATTTTTTTAAAAACATTTTTTGACCTTGTATCGTGACATCCCGTTTCATGAGCCTGATATAATGAGGTGCATCGTATCGTACCTTAATACGTACCATGATATACAGTCAATGCGGATGATTGAGAATGCCCGTGAAAGAAATCCGTTGCTACTGTCATGATGACCAACAGGAGCCTCAGAGTTCCAAAAATCATGTGAAAGCAGCCTGTGTGAATTAAATAAATTAATCAATGTGGGAAGACTGTCGCAAAACGATATTTTTCAGTGTGCATTAAGTGGATGTATAAGAAGAAAAAAAATTTTTACGTGTATAGAACGTGCACACACGGTAAGGCTGGGAGATATGGCCTTAAATACTTATCACGGTAAATTGAGCGGATTTACCTCGATGAGCATAAATTCGCCAAAGCGGACTGTTATATAATTTGGAAATCTGAATAAATGCATGAAATACAAACTGTTTCTCGTTGATTTATTTACCAGCTTTCAATTTAACATTTAACAACTGTACATTCAATGTAAACATTAAGTATATAAAAATATCTTGTCAGCAATAAGCATTCAAGTATAAACATTTTAAATGGCTGACTTGACTTAAAATGGCGTATGACTTGAACTATGTACAACACTGTAAATATTTCTATGGCTGTAACTCTTATGCCAATAAAACATTTAAGATTTTATGATGGCAGTAAAGACACAGAATAAAGCAAGCACATGTAGAAAAATAGCTGTGACCATTAAATGGGCATATTATAGGCTACACTGTTGGATTATACTTTATGATGAATGCTGCACTGATCCTTTGTAAAGCTATCAGAGAAGCCACACGCACATAGATACAAAATAACGCGACATACTGATTGCTAGGTGCAGTCCGGGCAGAAAGCACTGCTTTCGCATCCACTTGTTGAGTTGAGTCGCTTTGGCAACGTTAGAGCCACTGTCGGTGGTGATGGCGACAAGGTTCTTCTTCATGTCCCGCGCAGAGAGCATTTGTTTCAGGACGTGAGCGATTATTTCACCTGTGTGGTCGTCCGAGAAATAGGCTGTATCCAGCACCTGGGTGCGAAGCTCCAACTTGTTGTCTGGAATGGACCTTCAAACTGATGTGCTCCAGGGTTCTCGAAACCAAAATCCTTCCAGACAACTGACGTCGAGTTCTTTCTTGGCACGGACATTTCACTATGAGCGTCGACTAATACTATACTCGAAACGCCTGTGGCCTGGCTGTCAGGAGCCATTTCACTATTATCCGACTCCATCGCGTTCACTTGTAGCATTAACTTACCGGTTACAACGTGCTTCTGTTTGTTTGATTTTCTGATAGCCACGTGACTTTCACAAATTGGCACACTGGCTGTACTTTCTTAAAGGGGAATGAGTATAGCCGAACAACACATAGTCATAGCAGGCTGAAAAGAAAAAAAATGCTTCTTTAAAAAAACAAATTTACCGACATGGTCAAAATTACATCAGTCTTCATGAAGCATCTCTATAACTTGTGAATTTTATGTATACAGTGTATCACAAAAGTGAGTACACCCCTCGCATTTCTGCAGATAATTAAGTATATCTTTTCATGGAAAAACACTGACAAAATGACACTTTGACACAATGAAAAGTAGTTTGTGTGCAGCTTATATAATAGAGTTTATTTATTTTCCCCTCAAAATAACTCAAAATATAGCCATTAATATATCACCCCTGGCAACAAAAGTGAGTACACCCCTTAGAAATTACGTACATCCCTAAATGTCTAAATTGAGTACTGCTTGTCATTTTCCCTCCAAAATGTCATGTGACTCATAACAGGAGTGCTGTCAGCATTGCTGCAGAGATTGAAGAGGGGGGGGTCAGTCTGTTAGTGCTCAGACCATACATTAAATTGGTGTGCATGGCTGTCACCCCCATAGGACATGGTTCCAGTAATCCATGTGCTTTGTTGACACGTCTTCAGCAAACTGTTTGCGGGCTTTCTTGTTTACCATCTTCAGAAGAGGCTTCCTTCTGGGGTGACAGCCATGCACACCAATTTGATGAAGTGCGGCATATGGTTATGATTACATTTTTAATTACCAAACTGGATCCAGTCCACTACATAAACCACAACCGGAGTGAATTTTAAATTTACATTCATTTCCCCTTTCATCTTGAAATCACGGCAACTGGTAGATTTCACATTTAAAGTACATATAAGGGTGTAACGGTACATGTATTTGTATTGAGCCGTTTCGGTTCGGGGTGCTCGGTTCGGAACGGTGGCGTACCGAACGAGTTTCTGACATAATGTAAAGTGCTGTCAAATTTAGCGCGTTTACGGGCGGTAATTAATTTTTTGAATTAATCACATTAAAATATTTGACGCATATAACGCAAGCGCGGAATGCCCGCTCATGCATCCCATAATCCCACCGTTAAATACGCCCCACGGACAGCTCGCTAAGGGGATAACATAAAACGAGCCACATACACAAGTTGCAAGTGGACACAAATTTATTCACATAAGTCGAACTCGCAATGAACAAAATATACAAAATGCGGAAGGAGCTGGCTTCAGCGTAAGCCCAGGCCAAAACAACAAACAAAATGAAACTACACTTAAACCCCACCCGCTAAGTAAACCCTGATCGTAAAAAGGAAATTGAAAAAAAGACAGCCACAATCCTGGCTTCTATAAACAAAACGGGTTGAACGAAAACGGCGGTTTACCTCTACTGCTGCGGTGCTCTTATTTACAGTGGTGAACAAAAACGATCCAATAACGAATGAACACAAAATACCTCATTGAAAAAGCGGGAGTGTAACAAATAAAGATGCACCGATACCAATACTAGTATCGGCAGGGGGCGCCGATCCGGCCCGAAATGGTGGTATCGGTATCAGCGAGTACCAACAAAGACGGCGCCGATACCATTTACCGGTCCATTATTATAACATTTGACCACAGCCTTTTTCTCCTCCTGGCGCTCACTACACTCTGTCTCTGTGTTGTGTGATGACACGTGAACACCAATCAGCTATCGCTATTGGCCTGCTCCAGACCAATGAGAGCGGGCCAATAGCCACTCCTGACCAATCAAAAGGGGGCTTTTTCATATGGACGAAAAACAAACCAGGAAATATGGCGGCGGTCGGGAAATATTTCCAAATAGAAATCCCGTCGATTAAAATCAATGGCTGCATGCAAGATTTGCGGCCTGAAAGTTTGGAGATGTGGAGTTAAATCGGCCAGTTTCAATACCTCGAACTTGATAAAACATTTGAAGACGAAACGTGAACGAACACAACGAGTTTGAGCCTGCAAGAGCAGGACTGCTATCCAGAGGAAGAAGGCCGCTGGACCGGAGCAACAATCTCTGGTCAGTTCACTTCGTCTACTTTACTTTTATTGCCTTTTATTGAAAGAAATGCCGCAGTAATTTGGGAAGTGTTTCCAAAGTAGGGTTGCCACCTTTCAGAAATAGAAATAAGGGACTCCCACCTCCCGAAAAAAAGGAGAGACGGGATGCTGTGGTCAATTATTATTACTTATAATTGTTAGCATCCGCAAATGCGGAAACAAGGTTGAACCTCGAAGCAGACAACAAGCGGGGGATACATAAAAGGGTTTAATGATTGCAAACAAAAAATAACCCGCGATCGCGGGATAGTAGAAATAACAAAAGGAGTCCGTGACAGCAGGTCGACGGACAAACTCGAAGGTTAACTAGAAGGTTAACTAAGACGATAGGCAGCGGTTACAAACGAGAGCAGCACACTAACAGAAAAACCCAATGCAGGGGCGTAACAAGCAAATGTAGCGAGATTATTGTGCCAGATGTCAAATAGCGATCAGCAAGGCAAATATCTCGGCAGCCTTCTCTGAGATCACCCCTGCTTAAATGCTGCGTTGATGAGCCTGCATTGGATTCAAGTGCGATGTCAGGAACGCCCCCACTACCAGCCCAGCAACAAAACACAATCTAACCAGCAGCAGAATGTGACAATAATTTCATGAAAGTTGCACTGTTTGGACTTTGAGAGGTTTAAAAAAGTTTATTCAGTTCATTCAGAGTTTATTATTATGAATTTATTTTTACTTTCTTACTGTTGGGCTAGTATTATACATGTTTTATTAATTTCACAAATTTAGCACTATTTTGGCCTTTGAGAGCCAAAGGTTTATTCAACTATTGTCTACTAGGGTTTAGTGTACTTTTTCCTATTTTGCAAAGGTAAGCAACAGCCTGACAAAGCCTTGATAGCAATGATTTCACATCCAATTATGTAGCTCTTTGGGGAAAAAAAAAATTAAGAAAAAAAAAAATATATATAAACGGGGTGGTATCGGTATGGTATCGGTATCGGCCGATACTGCACAGCCAGGTATCGGTATCGGGGCCAAAAAATGGTATCGGTGCAACACTAGTAACAAAATAGCGATCAAATGCACATGTGAATGAATGGCGAGTAAACAGCTGGCGAGGAGGTGCGCGGAACGTATGCTGTCAAATGTGAACTCTGAGTGTTGACTGTAAAATGACGAGCGGTCAGATGACTTTTGTTAACGCGGCCTTTATTTGGTTAACAAGACTCAGGCACAATCCAACACACACGTGGGGATGCGAGCTCAAACAACGGCCTAATAGTACTACCATGTATAGGCTTAGCTGCCGTAAAGCAAGTGTCGTTACTGTCACAAATGCAAACAAACGGCTGGACAATGGATACATGACAGACAGCGGCTAGTTTCTGAAGTTGGCACCCTTCCTCGGGTGGCCCATCAGCGGCGGCGATGTCGTATGCCCATCCGGCGTCAGAGTACGTCACGTTGGAAGGGGAGGCAGCCAGCTGGCGGACGCGATGATCAGCTGACTGACAGTCTCAAAAAAGATAACAATTAAAGGGCCTAGGCCGTCGCACCACTCAGAAGTGCAGTGAGCAGCGTGGGAACAGAAAGAAAAGAAAAGCAGGTTGGCCCTCTGGGTGGGGAATTCAAATTAAAAAAAGAATAACTCTCAGAAAATGTGAATAAGTTGGTTTGCCTCAGCGACTGGCTAGAGCAGGGGTCCCCATTTGCCGGGCCGCGGACCAGTACCGGTCCATGGCGCATTTGCTACTGGGCCGCACAGAAATAATAATTTAATAACGACCGCATTCTGGCCGAATTAACCCTGTGCCCCTGTTTAACACACCAATATCTCTGTCTCTTCTAGATACAATACTACGGGATAGATTACAATGTTGTCATAGAAGTCCATTGATTGGACTGCTAGCAGTACATCTTGTTTGTGTATATAATATATCTATGTGCGCTTGTCCTCGATAATAATGTATTACTAGGCCGCGGGCGCAGCACATTTGTTCCCGGAAATAATTAGCCCCCACACGAGCGAAGATAACTGGAAAACAGACGTCTTTGGAGATATTTTTACGGCGAAACGATATCGGCGAAAAGGGCACCTGACGAGCCTACAACCTCAATGACCCACGAACTGCGAAGGAGTGGATTCGTGACCCGTTTGTGAACAAACAGAGAGATCTACCGAGGTTCTGGATTAAAGTCATTCTGGAATATCCTGACATCGCGCCAAGAGCATTGAAAACCCTGCTACAATTTCCAACATCGTATCTTTGTGAAGCGGGCTTCTTAATTAATGTTTAACGACAAGGCGAAGTCGTTAATGGTGAGCGCGGTGTGCAGCTGTTGTGTGCAGCTTACATGGCAGGATGAATCTGAGAACTTTTCTACAAGTCCTTCCATGAGCAAACGTAAGTTAATATTCCTTTCTTTCAAGAAAGTTTTTAGTGTTTACTTTGGAATCGCTGCATTTGCGCATTTTGCGGCTATGTTTAACGTTACGCGCATGCGCAGAACCGCATCGTTGCAATTTTTGATGGGTTGGAAAATTTGTCAGAACGTCAGTCTGTGAAAAAAAAGACCCAAATAACACCGGTCCGTGGTGCAAAAAAGGTTGGGGACCCCTGGGCTAGAGGATGAGTAGGGAAGAGGGCCACATTTACCGTATTTTTCGGACTACAAGTCGCTCCTGAGTATAAGTCGATCCAGCCAGAAAATGCCCAACGAAGAGAAAAAAAACATACAAGTCGCACCGGAGTATAAGTCGAATTTTGGGGGGAAATTTACTTGATAAAATCCAACACATAGAACAGACATGTCATCTTGAAAGGCAATTTAATATAAAAATACAATAGAGAACAACATGCTAAATAAATGTACAGTGTACAGTGCATGAACAACGAAATGTGAATATACTGTCCTACGCTATGGCTCGGTCCTGGCTATACAGCGAACTCCCAAAAGACAATGCTGGACGTCCGTATAATTTGCTGAATCAATTTGGTCCTCGATAGAAAACAGGTTCGCATCAACGTAAATAAATGATAATTAGGTACTATTAGTAATAAGTAACAGGTTAGCATGCGTTCCCTATCATTAGCACATCGTTCAAACAACCGCACAACTGGCTCTAAGTGTCCGATCGCGGGTGGAAAACACACAACAACAACAGAAAAGATGATACACGCAGACGTTGCCTCTGTAGAGATGATTTAAAAGCATAAACAATGAAAGTAGGTTCGCAGCCGTCTATTCTCTCTCGCTAACTCGCCCACTCACTCAGAGCTACGTAGCTGTCCGTCTTCTTCTGGCGTGTGAGCACTCTTCTTCACGTAAACAAGTGCGAGTGCGCCCTCACGTGGGCGTAAAAGCGCCACAAACTAAATGCATCCATTTCAAGATAAAAAAGTCAATAATACAAACGAACATACACTGCCAAAGGCAGAACGTGAACGTGGCCATAGCTATAAAGAGATATTCAGATAACCAGAGCATAAGAACATGCTAACAACTTTACAAAACCATCAGTGTCACTTCAAAACACCAAAATAACATGTGAAATTATATCATAATGTGTTAATAATTCCACACATAAGTCGCTCCTGAGTATAAGTCGCACCCCCAGCCAAAATATGAAAAATAACCGCGACTTATAGTCCAAAAAATACGGCATGTGTACACTACACACACTTTGTACACATTATAAATAAATAATACTGTTTTTGTTACTGTTCTAAGGTTCTGTTGAGTGTTGGTTTTCCCAGAGAAAAAGAAAATATCTTCAACAGAAAGAATGTTAATGCCATCTTGTGGATTTATTGTTATAATCAACAAATACAGTACTTATGTACAGTATGTTGAATGTATATATCCGTCTTGTGTCATCTTATCTTTCCAATCCAAAAATAATTTACAGAAAAATATGGCATATCTTGGAGATGGTTTGAATTGCAATTAATTACGATTAATTTTTAAGCTGTGATTAACTCAATTAAAAATGTTAATCGTTTGACAGCCCTTACCTAACCCTTACTTTTCGAGGCTGTGGTCATAAAGTTACAATGAGAAACTTGAAACTGATCAGTGTTGCAACTGTTAAAGAAAAAGAAAAAGTCTTAGCCAATGTTATTTATTTTTATTTTGGTTTTCAAAATATCTACATTTCAGAATATTGTATTTTCTATTTTTGAGCAGAATTCTAGCTTTGTATAGGCTAATTTTCCTATTGTTGAAACATAAAAGTGTGTAATAAACAACTTGCACATTTATATTTTGCATTTTGTTTTCTTACTGTACCGAAAATGTACCTAACCGTGACCTCAAAACCGAGGTACGTACCAAACTGAGATTTTTGTGTACCGTTACACCCCTACGTATATCCCCCCTGTCTAGTAAATCTATTCTTCAAGGATAAACGCTTCAGGAGCACGCTCACTTCCTTCAGCGCAAGTTCAACACTGTGCTGCCAAATTATGTCTTTTCGGTAACCACCAGTCATCCGCCTTCCGAACTTTCCGCACCGCTGTTATTTTAACCACACGGACGTCTCTGTACAGAAAAGGGCTGGCGGAAGTTTCTTGCTGACGGCAGAAACAAAAAAGAGCTTTTTCACTCCCAGAGAGAAGTTCACACACTCACTCATAGACCAAAACCGAACCTTTTCGGTTTCACAACGCTGGTATCAAAATAAAAATATGTGATTCTTTATGTACTGTATGAATGACCCCGTGGTTGGGATTGAATCCCCTTGTGGGCTAGACATTTGACACCGCTGACGTAATCAAAACAACAACAAGATTATGAGGGCCTAAAGAAAAGCTGTATATAACTGGATGCAAGTCGTAACGGTTCAGTGATGAATCACGAATCTGCCGAATTTTTCTAAATCAATTCCTCTATATCTTATTCTTGCAGACTGGTGCATCTTTTCCTGATTACCCAGCTCTTGCCCCTCAATGGCCCAATGTTCTTCAGCCATCCAGGTGTCTCAAATGGGTTTGAGACTTTGCGGATGTTTTTACTTTCATTTTTTACACACGTTACCAAATTCATGTGTAACTTTTGCAAACTCTTACTCCACAGACATCAAGGTGCGTTCCTACTTTCAGTACATTAAACAGAAGATTATAGCCCCACCCCGTCCTCCGTATAATCACGTGTGTCAGGTAGGAGAACCAGTGCTGCGAACGAGAGCTGAAGTAGTTGACCCTGCAGTTATTAAAGGACCTGAGATACAAAAAGTTATAAAGACACTAGTCAAAGTTATGCATAAGTGTGACTGTGTTGGAATTAGTGCTCCTCAAATCGGGGTGCCACTAAGAATCTTGGCCCTGGAGTATCCTCAAAAAATGTTGGATGAGAGTTCGCCGCTGTCCAGGAAGGTTCGTGGACTCTCCGTCCAGCCATTGAGAATATTTGTCAACCCCCACCTGAGGGTGCTGGATTGGCAGGTGGTGCGCTTTCCTGAAGCCTGTGAGAGCATCTGTGGCTTTTGTGCCACAGTTCCACGTTACCTTTCTGTGGAAGTATCAGGTACGCCAGTTTACATTTGAATCATTTGCTAAAACTGAGAAAACTATTCTATTTCCCACTAAGGTCTGAATGAAAAAGGAGAAGATATAACCTGGCACTGCAGCGGTTGGCCAGCTAGGATTCTCCAGCACGAGATGGACCACTTGGATGGGGTTCTTTACATTGACCGTATGGACAGCAAGACTTTCATCAATATCAACTGGCAGGCATACAATGAATAGAAAGGAGACCAAGTGTTTTTCTGTGTTTGTTGATCTCGATACTGTAGATTTTTTTTCACTTCTTCTTGAATTTGGGACATTTCTGGGTCACCCGCTGTTGATTTGGGGACATTTATGGGCCACTTCCTGTTCATTTATGGTTACAGAGCAGGAAATGGCCCAGGGATCTCCCCAAATGAATAGGTAGTGAACAAAACTCAACATGAAGTGACCGATAAATGCCCTAAAATTAACAGAAAGACAGTGACCTTTTTAAGGTGATATATGGATTCTTGGCAGAAACCTGCTGATAACCTTTTGGGATTATCGTCACACCCTTACTCAACACTCTTAAATATAAAATGCCACTATTGTCATCACTTTAGAATAAAATAAAGTCACCTGATCTTAAAACCGCTCCATCTACATGTGCGTTACGTGTGTTGTCACGTCAGTACAGGGTTTAGTAGATGGTATGTTAAAGTTCTCTTTTTTTGTGGCACCTTAAATCCAGAAATGTGAATAGGTACTGGCTAAGGTTGACAAATATTAGTACTAGACCTCTCTGACTACTCCCATACTCACAGCATTTTTATTCATACATTCATTTTCCATGCCGCTTATCTATATGCAGGTCGGAAGACCGATTTGCACTTCAGGACCACTGCGGGCCTCCACCAGGCTTCGCCCTGCCCAGGCATAGTTCACCATCTTTCTGGTTGAGTTGCGTGTGCTCCAGTTCCTGGCACAGGTAACTCTCTGAACCCCGCTTGTGATAGGGACTGGGGATTGCAACTATTTTCCACCAATGAGGAATTGCCAATAAGCGAGGGACATAAACCCGTCTAGATTAAGTCCCTGACCGTCTCGCCCACCGCATCAGGGAGGTGGAGCTGGAACGCACACGATGGGACCTGAAATATTGTGAACTGTGCCTGGGCAGGGTCGATTGCTGACCCCCATCCCCATGGTGGCGACGTCTCCTTCGAATTTTTTTTTTTTTTTTTTTTTTCTTAAACCTGTCCTGTTCAGCTGTTTGACATGGAAAATGGAAGTCTTAGTGCCCGGTTGGTCTGAACAGTTTTAATATTTCACATTGAGAGTATGACATACTCCCATTGTGATCATTCACATACTTGGTTTATTATGACAAAACAGCGAACAGGAAGGGGTTACGTGGGAACAGAAGAAACAGAAGAAAAACGCAAACAACAACAAGAAATACATTGAACGTCTACACTAACTACTAACATGTTGTGCTATCGTCAGATGTACAGTGCCTTGCAAAAGTATTCGGCCCCCTTGCAACCTTTCGCCACATTTCAGGCTTCAAACATAAAGATAAAAATTTTTTAATTTTTTGTCAAGAATCAACAAGTGGGACACAATCGTGAAGTGGAACAAAATTTATTGGATAATTTAAACTTTTTTAACAAATAAAAAACTGAAAAGTGGGGCGTGCAATATTATTCGGCCCCCTTGCGTTAATACTTTGTAGCGCCACCTTTTGCTCCAATTACAGCTGCAAGTCGCTTGGGGTATGTTTCTATCAGTTTTGCGCATCGAGAGACTGACATTCTTGCCCATTCTTCCTTGCAAAACAGCTCGAGCTCAGTGAGGTTGGATGGAGAGTGTTTGTGAACAGCAGTCTTCAGCTCTTTCCACAGAATCTCGATTGGATTCAGGTCTGGACTTTGACTTGGCCATTCTAACACCTGGATACGTTTATTTTTTAACTATTCCATTGTAGATTTGGCTTTATGTTTTGGATCATTGTCCTGTTGGAAGATAAATCTCCGTCCCAGTCTCAGGTCTTGTGCAGATACCAGCAGGTTTTCTTCCAGAATGTTCCTGTATTTGGCTGCATCCATCTTCCCGTCAATTTTAACCATCTTCCCTGTCCCTGCTGAAGAAAAGCAGGCCCAAACCATGATGCTGCCACCACCATGTTTGACAGTGGGGATGGTGTGTTCAGGGTGATGAGCTGTGTTGCTTTTACGCCAAACATATCGTTTTGCATTGTGGCCAAAAAGTTCAATTTTGGTTTCATCTGACCAGAGCACCTTCTTCCACATGTTTGGTATGTCTCCCAGGTGGCTTGTGGCAAACTTTAAACGAGACTTTTTATGGATATCTTTGAGAAATGGCTTTCTTGCCACTCTTCCATAAAGGCCAAATTTATGCAGTGTACGACTGATTGTTGTCCTATTGACAGACTCTCCCACCTCAGTTGTAAATCTCTGCAGTTCATCCAGAGTGATCATGGGCCTCTTGGCTGCATCTCTGATCAGTTTTCTCCTTGTTTGAGAAGAAAGTTTGGAAGGACGGCCGGGTCTTGGTAGATTTGCAGTTGTCTGATGCTCCTTCCATTTCAATATGATGGCTTGCACAGTGCTCCTTGAGATGTTTAAAGCTTGGGAAATCTTTTTGTATCCAAATCCGGCTTTAAACTTCTCCACAACAGTATCTCGGACCTGCCTGGTGTGTTCCTTGGTTTTCATAATGCTCTCTGCACTTGAAACAGAACCCTGAGACTATCACAGAGCAGGTGCATTTATACGGAGACTTGATTACACACAGGTGGATTCTATTTATCATCATCGGTCATTTAGGACAACATTGGATCATTGAGAGATCCTTACTGAACTTCTGGAGTGAGTTTGCTGCACTGAAAGTAAAGGGGCCGAATAATATTGCAGGCCCCACTTTTCAGTTTTTTATTTGTTAAAAAAGTTTAAATTATCCAATAAATGTTGTTCCACTTCACGATTGTGTCCCACTTGTTGATTCTTGACAAAAAATTAAATTTCATATCTTTATGTTTGAAGCCTGAAATGTGGCGAAAGATTGCAAGATTCAAGGGGGCCGAATACTTTTGCAAGGCACTGTATTTCGGGTTGACACCATGCGGGGGACCTATTGACCAGGGAAAGAAGGGAATGGTGGTGGGGGAGTCTATAAGCTAAGTGATTGGAAGGCGAAGAGTGTACACAAATCACCTCTGTTATCCCAGTAATCGTGTGAATCCCTCATGAGTGTAAGCCCATTGGCGACCGACCCTACGCCACCCCCCCGGCAATCCCGGCACCGGGACCCCCCATCTGAGCGTGCCCCATCACATCCAGCCACACGCGAGCCCCACCAAGCGAGCGACAGCCACGCAGACGAGCGGAGACGCCACGCGGGCACCAACCCAGGGCCACGGCCCCCACCCAGCCAGCCCAGGGGGGAAGCGGGGGCTCGGCGCAGCCCATCCCTCCTCCCGGAGACAGGAGGACGCCGAGGAGCCGCCGCGGGGCGACGCGAGATCGTAGCCCTGACCTCCACCCACTCCGGCAGCCCAGGCAGAGGGGAGGCCACGCCCCGGGAGCCACGCCATAGAGAAAAAAATGTGGGACCCACTTACCACCCTATTACTGAGACTGCCAGGTTCCCGGCTGGCAGCTGTTACCCAGCACCGTGATGAGATTGTGAGGGGAGAGTAGTGCAATGTATGCATTAAAATAGGAGAGCTTGACTTGGGGCAGTGGGGCCGCATCATGGAATTTCTACCCAGCCGCCCGCCCCACCGCCCTTTGCCGGGGCTCTCCTTCGAATGTCTTAGATGGTACTTTTTGCGCCTATTCTGGTGACCATGGGTAACGTGGAATCAGGGTTCCATTCCAGAGTGGGAGCCTGAGAAACGAGCTCTAGAGTGACTTAAAGACCAAATGTGGAATAATATGCCAAATAGGGTCACAAAGTAAACATTGTCCAACAAATAAAACATGAAAAAATAATTTATAAGTTGTATATTTGAAACATGAAAAAATAATTTATAAGTTGTATATTTGACAAAATAATCGCGTTTCCGAAGTTCGAGCCTGAAAGGTCATGAACCTGGAAGTAAAACGTCACACCGAGAACAGCGATGGCAGCACTCCATACGGCTGTCATACAAAGTCTTTCAAACAATGATTCAAACAGCGATATAAGGGATAGATCGAGCGCAAGGGAGGAGATCCAAGTTTTTGAAGAGTTGGAGGAAAAAGGAGGTTGGAATTTTATGTTGGACCTAAGATGTATTAGCCAGACGCTAATCAGGATGCAAACAATGTGCCAAGACTACCTGACATGGAATGGATACAAGACCAATCGAGATTACAAGATTGGTAAGATATAGGCTGTTATTATTTTCATGATTTGAAGATGCAGGCATTTGCACATAATTTTTATGTTTTTGGTGACATTGTTTAAAAAAAAAAAAATCACTTCGTTTTCATTTTGGCAGATCCGGCAGCTCTCGTGCATATAAAATAATATAAAAACGTTGGGGGGAAAGAAGATGAGTCGTTGATGGCTTTCTCCACTTTATTGTGGCAACAATAAGAAAACAAAATAATAGCGGATTGCCGCCACATTCGACCGCAAAATATTTGCTTCTCGCTCATCTCTCCCCCTCGCCTCCTACTACTGACAGCTCTCAAGTCCCAGCGTCTCTTAAACGGATCGTGCATAGTGTCTTGTTATGAGCTTTTGTTCACTAAGGTATCGAACACACGGCGTGCTGACAACTTTGTTTCTTTATTAACACATGGAGCTAACAGTACGAACACAGCTTGGGGCTCTCGGCAGGCTGTGCGGAGCGATAGCTAGAGCCCGTAACTATCACACTCCCGCGTCACGTGACCGAAACGAGTAATGTTGCGTGCACTTCAGGGTACCTCGAAAAACATTATATCAGAATATTACATGCAGTTACGACATTACAGTATAAAATAAAATAATAATGGTGCACTGAGAAGCTGGACCAACAAATCACACTCCTGACATTTATAAAAAAAAAAGAAAAAGAAAACTTGAAATTTGCGGCATCTTGGGAGCAAGCAGCCAGGATCAAACGGTATTTCAACATGCCAAAAGACTGTTGCCTTTACTGTCTTTATCAAAAAGAAGGAAGATGGTTCAAAACGAGTCAGAAAAGCACATAGAAAAGAAAGAAAGTCCCACAACATGGCAAGTGGGCATTTGCGTTTTGTTTTCAGCACCATTTTCTGCAAAATGTAATATCCGTAACTGCGGACAGTAGAGTGGTGACGTAGCGGGAAGTGAAGAGGAGAGTGCGGCGTGAGAGCGAAGTTGGCGGTCGCATGTTGCAGCTGTCTGCTGTTATTTTTGTTATTTGTTATGTATCTGTTGCCACAATAAAGTGAAGGAAGCCATCACTCACTCCTCTCCTTTCTATTTCCCTATTCGGGCTATTACAATATGTTCCGGGACCTGTCCGCATGCCGGCATCCCTGCGCTGTCATATGTATTTTGCGTTGCGGCACCTTATCATTTACAAATTAAGCACTGTTCATCAACAGTTGGCAGCTCTGCTTTGCCAAAGTCATCAGTCATCTATCCAAAAATCACACTTTTTTGCAAATCCTTGATCATAAGCAGGCCGGTTGAGGAAGCAGGCATCTTCGAAGTGCTTGTAGCAGAGAACACGACTCGATGATGGCGTAAAATTCATTCGCTTTGTGCGAACGAAAGATGTCCATTTACGTGCCCTACTATCCTTCAGCCACTCATACAACTTTTCTTTAGATTGAGAACAATACATCGCCACACGCCACCGTGGCATCTTACCGAGAAGCAATGAAACAATACTGTGTGTATGGCGGACTTACCTTGCAGTTCTCGGTGTGACGTCAATTCCGAAGATTGTCGAAGAAAAGCTTTTTCGTTGTCAAGGGCGTTGCTATGGGTTAAGGAATCTGGAAGGGTTGCGTTAAAAAAAAATAACGAAAATATGCTTATAATTGTTTAGCCATTGATACAGTATGATTCAAAAACATGGTTGGCCAACCTTACGTCACATTTGGCCTTTAAGGGAGTTACGCCAAACTTTCACCCGACATTGAGGAGAGACTTGATGGCCTTCTGGGCAGCCGTCACCCGCTGTTCTCACATGTCTGAGGCACTCCATTTTCAGCTTGTCGCAGCCCCGGTCACTCCCTAGGCGACACCTGTCTGAGCGTCGGGCCTCCGGGAATCCCCGCGATTGTGAGGCCGCCCCGCGGCTAGAGCTGTTGCGGGGGTACCAATATCTCGAAAAAGAATTAACATGTCCTACATGTACAGTGGTATGAAAAAGTATCTGAACCTTATGGAATTTCTCACATTTCTGCATAAAATCACCATCAAATGTGATCTGATCTTCTTCAAAATCACACAGATGACTAAACAGTGTAACTAAAACAACCCAAACATTTAGAGGTTTTCATAGATTAATTTTTTGATTGGTATCCTCATTAAAATATGAAAACCTATAAATGTTTGGGTGGTTTAGTTTAAGCAGACACTGTATTTTCATTTGTGTGGTTTTGACAAAGATCAGATAACATTTGATGGTGATTTTATGCAGAAATGTGAGAAATTCCAAAAGGTTCAGATACTTTTTCATACCACTGTATATTTTGATTAGGTTACAGTTCTCATTTTCGTGGTTCTGTCAATCCACAATTTTAAATAAGTTCTGGCCAAGATTAGTTAATATTATACGTACTGTAGACCAGGGGTCCCCATCTGCCGGGCCGCGGACCGATACCGGTCCGGGGCGCATTTGCTACCAGGCCGCACAGAAATAATAATTTAATGACCACCGCATTCTGGCAAAATTAACCCTGTGCCCCTGCTTAACACACCAATATCCCTGTCTACTCTAGATATAATACTACGGGATAGATTAGAATGGCGTCATAGAAATCCATTGATTGGACTGCTAGGAGTACATCTTGTTTGTGTAAATATATCTATGTGCGCTTGTCCTCGATAATCACGTATTGCTAGGCCGCGGCGCAGCACATTTGTTCCCGGAAATAATTAGCCTCCACACGAGCGAAGATGACTGGAAAACAGACGTCTTTGGAGATATTTTTGCGGCGAAAAGGACACCTGAAGAGCCTACAACCTCGAAGACCCACGAACTGCGAAGGAGTGGATTCATGACCCGTTTGTGAATAAACCGAGTGATTTGAGCATGTCTGAGCAACAGTAAGATCAACTTGTAGAGATTGCAACTGACGGCGACCTTATTAAACGTACATTTGAGACAACAACTCTACCGAGGTTCTGCATTAAAGTCATTCTGGAATATCCTGACATCGCTACAAGAGCATTGAAAACCTTGCTACAATTTCCAACATCGTATCTTTGTGAAGCGGGCTTCTTAATGTTTAACGACAAGACGACTTTTCTACAAGTCCTTCCATGATCAAACGTAAGTTAATATTCCTTTCAAGAAAGTTTGTAGAGTTTACTTTGGAATCGCTGCATTTGCACATTTTGCGGCTATGTTTAACATTACACGCATGCACAGAACCGCATCGTTACAATTTTTGATGGGTTGCAAAATTTGTCAGAACACCGGTCCGTGAAAAAAAGACCCAAATAACACCGGTCCGTGGTGAAAAAAGGTTGGGGACCCCTGTTGTAGACTATTGCTGTCTGGCTGGATGACTTCCAACACCGCCCAGAAGTGGCTTTCAATGACTCCCGGGCCACTCCGCCCACTGAGTCCGCCCCTGTGTACGTGGAATTTTGTGCAGACAAGTTAGACCTCATGAGCGATACAGAGGCATGATGAAGCACAGTGGTTTGAGGCCAATGCCAAACATTTCTAAGATTTTTGTGGACAAGTGTGAAAGTTGGCTAAAAAGACAGAGGAGGCACAAAGAATTGATGCAGAATAGGGCTGCAATAAATGATTATTTTCATAATCGATTAATCACACGATCAACTAAACGGTTAATTGTCACTTTTCAATTACCTTCACGATTTAACTGGAAGTTGTTTTAGGTATGTCGTAAGTTGCAATGAAAACAAAATGGATCAATATTTCCTTCAAAAATAATATTTAATTACAGCTTTCTGACTCAACTGTACTGTTTTAAGTACACCAAAGTTTTTAATAAAGGTTCTGAGTGTAGGACAAAAAGAAATTTTCAGTACACAAACAAAAGTCCATTCAGTGTTCATTCAGTGCTGCTTTTTTCATCTAGGCAAAATGCTAATATAAATTGTGTCAATGACTCACAAAAAGAACAACAAAATCAGATAAAGAGGGGGAAAACTGTAATGAATCTGTTTTTTTTATCCAACAGTTGTTCATAAATTCAATCCAAATCCAATAGCGTACCGCACGAATGCTATTTTTAGACCGTGACGTCGCCATCGTAACGCCAAAGTGGGTCATTATAGACACGTCCTCGCATACAATCGATATTATTTCTGCTTGTTTCTCAGGCAATATTTCGAAAAAGAACATGCCACTCAAACACTGCCCTATGGAATTTGTTGAAACAACTCTAGTAATTAAGACATATACTTATAAATGGTGTAATACTTATACAACACTTTGACCACCTTTCATATGAAGGATTTTTTCGTCATATGTTTCCCGAAACTAAAAACTGAGAAATGTGAAGAATAGATCAACTTGAGCAGAAGTCCAAAAGAACAGTTTAACGCCAGCAAGGTGAAGCCATTCACATTTCATATGCAGTAAACATTTTGTTGGGGGACATACTCCTAGACAGGACGAAGATGTAAACCATTTTGATATTTTATTTTTTAGCGTGGCGTTTTGCCATGCAGCTTCTGACAATGAATGAACTGGGAAAAAAATTTAAATGGTATCTGACTGCCACTGTTACCTTTTCTGTTGAGAAAACAACTTAATTAGGGGGAAGTGTAAATATATTATAGAATTTAGATTTGTTATCAATGGAAAAAAAATGTTCGTTGGCTGTCACTGAGTAGCATTTGCGATCGCTACACAAAAATAGCTATGTAAATTGCCCCCAAGAACGGTCAAAGACGTAAGACAACCAGAGGATATAATATATAAGAAAGACAGGGTATCATAAGCAGACTTTCAGGGGGGACAACCCCCCCCCAGTGGCCAAAAAGTGTCATTGCATGTAATTGACTTTCCTATAGACCCTACCCACGTGACGTCACAACTCCGCTCTCCTGAA
This sequence comes from Corythoichthys intestinalis, assembly GCF_030265065.1. Lineage (NCBI taxonomy): Eukaryota > Metazoa > Chordata > Actinopteri > Syngnathiformes > Syngnathidae > Corythoichthys > Corythoichthys intestinalis. Next base: position 61,695,834 of record NC_080399.1, on the reverse strand, counting down.
TGGTACCGCCCAATTGTCCGTCAAAACATAGTGTTAACCTGTTACGGCTACGTACATTCCTCCTATATACGGCGTGTTTTTCTGCTCCTTAACATTAATAATCAAAATGGTGAAGGCATGTGTGGCTGTTGGTTGCACTAACAGAGAAGATGGAAGGAGAGACTTGAAGTTTTACCGTATTCCGAGGGATCCAAAGAGGAGAGCGAAATGGACGGCTGCAATTCGACGTGAAAACTGGGCACCAAAAAATCACCACAGACTATGTAGTAGTCATTTTATATCCGGTAAGATGCATTTAAGATATACCTAGAGGGTTTTGGGCTGACAAATAACCACAATTAAGATCGTTGCTTGGCTAATCGCCGACAACATACACGTATGTATGTAGTGAGAGTGCTATCGCTAAACCATATAAACATTAAAAGCCTTAACTCCATTGACAAACGAAATGAAATACATTAGACTTGACAGTGGATGTTAGCAATAACAAAAGATTTTGAATTGAAAATTTCGTAACTCACCTTTCCAAGCACAAGATAGATTCCTGCCGAATTTTCGTGGACGAGGACCTGTTTCACCCAAACAGCAACGAAGTATTTATAAGCCTCCAAGCTCTTGAAGTTTTTCAAATTTTCGTGAGAATAGGTTGATTTTGTGTGGACAAGATAACTGTAAATATCAGCGTAGCAGATGTCAGGAAGACAGGGCGAAGACAGTGGGTTGAAAAACATCGATTTGGGCATCAAATATGGATCTGGCGACTGTATAGAATGAAGCTTTTCCACATAACGCCTTTTATGCAACACATCCAGTGAGTTTACGGCATCAGAAAGCACCGGGTCTTCCATGAAATGCATTTTAAATTCCTGGATCAATTGAAACCAATGCTAATACAGAGACAAAATGACGGACAAGTGGGCGGAACCATACAGCGAGCACGTGGTTTTGTGACGTCGGTGGGTACGGTCTATACAATATATGATTTTAAAATGAATTTTCCGGTAAAATATTTCCTATAAAAATTGTAAAGCAATGAAACAAAAATGAATGAAATAAACAAAACAAAACAAAAAGATATTTTTATAATGGGTCAAAATTATTTTTCGAACAGATTATGTGACTAGCACCCTAGACGGTCATTTGCTTTGCTTAGCCAAAACCACCCAAGGACCGAAAAGGCAAGATGGACATACGTAATTTTAAGCGTAAGTTTTCAAAAGGGACAAGAACTACTGAGCAAGAACCAAGGATTGAAAATGTGGACCATGAAATGCGAGAGACCATTGTCAAAATGGTGAGCGGAGTTTCAATTTTCCCCACTAAAGACGCTAATTGTACAACACTGTACTTGTAATTGTACTGTATTGTATAATTTAATTAATTAAAAATTAATGAATTCAATCATACAATTGATGGTTTAATTATTGTTTAATTGTATTATACAATTAAAATTTAATTAATAAAAAATATTGTATAATTGTATTGTAATTGTCTTGCCAATGTAGTTATCCCCATCAAAAATTGTGTCCCCTGGCAGCGGGAGCGCGCACACACACATTAGTTATGAGGGTTGTCGACTTAAACAATTAATTGAAGCCATAAGAGAACCACAGATATATATTTTGGCCATCGACGTTTACTAAACTGGAGAAAGTCCATACAGGACTTGAATAGGATAACTGTAAGAACAGTTATCCTACGAGTAAAACAGTGAAACATTCCCTTTTTAATGTTCAGTACGTATGTTACAGTATACGACAGAAAAAAGTTTTTTTATTGATGGATGTGCCATGTTTTAAAACATCGTAGATAACTATATCACCAAAACACGGAAATCAAGCAAATCGATGCAGTGCAGTGGCTCCACCCAGACTGGGGTAACTACATTGGCACGACACCGGTGGATGTGCCATATTCAATGGATGACGATCTTGGCAAAAGGTATAGCCTAGGCAGCCTGATTCTAGAATTCCCTTCAAGACTGATGGGAAACAAAAAGAAAACGCTCATTTTCAACTTATTATTATAAATATTCTTGTAAATTAATTTTATTGCTGACACTGCGTTTTGGGGTCATCAACATATTGTGTCCCCCCTGCCCCAAAAGTCAAACTCCGCCTATAAAGAGCATATGGTGGTAAAGCTTAGCTTGTTGAAACAGGAGAATGTCAGTGGTGTGAGGCAATGCACACAAGAAAAAGGTGTCGACAAAAAAAGCCTACCTGTGGATCAGGTCGGCTCGTCTTTTTCAGCCCTCAACACTCAAGCCATCTCTTCAACCGAACATTTGTATGTTCTTCCACATCTTTACCAGTGAATTTGGCACCAGGGACATCATTTTCGGACAGAATTGGTAGGTTTAGCTCAGTAAACATCTCCTTCGTACACTATTTCCATTCATTTACTATTAGGAGGTTGACCCGCCTAGGCACAATTGCTAACATCATGAATAATAATGAGCAAAGTGACGTGTTGCTTGCGGTACGCCATTTGAAAGGCCACTATCTTGTATGTCCATTTATAGTTTGAATGGGAGTTTGAGTTGAAAGAAGACTTTAAAAGCTGATTTATGCTTCTGCATACAAGACCCGGTTTACGACCCTACGCCATAGATTGACGAGCGCCTCCAAAAACTCCTGACTACGCAACATCGCGTCGTGACTAGAATGTCAAAGGACTGTGTTTGGTCCGCTCAGAAAGTTCTTTCCGGTTCAACACAACAACACCGCCATTTTCAAACATTCACTAATGTCTTCTCCGTCGCCAACCAACGCTTCAACATTTGTATTAAAAACATTTGTTGTTAAATATTGATTAGCGGCAGCTGCAAATACACACGTTCCATCTATGAGCGGAGGAAAACTCAAACTAAAGAAATTCGAAAAGAGTCCCCCAAAACCATACAAAGCCACACCACACCAGTGGCATGGCGGTGAATGCGTTCCCTTGATGCAGAACTTCCAGTGCTCACTGACGACGTAGGGCCTACGCCGACGCTCCGCTGTCAACGGAACGCAGAAGCATAAATAAGCCCTTACCCAGGACGCGGCATGTGTGAAAGCAGACGTTTAATTCCCGGGTTACAGCATGAAGTCTGATGATTCTATCATGGCGGGCCAATCGTCATATCCTCTTTCTTCGCAGTCAGACGAAATGCGGTAAACAAACATTGCAATTATCAATGTAGCAAGCTGAAAATGGCTAAATTAAACTGGAAACATAACAAAATTAAATTGCTACTGGATCGTTGAGCCGAGGAAGAAAGAGTGCATCTTTCGAAATGTGTGGTTTATTTTGTTGCCAATGCCGACCAAAAATGACATAATGTCCGGGTTATAAAATCGCGCCAGCCGCCCTCCCCACCCAGATCGCACCGAGTAGCCAACACGGGACAAGTCTGAAAGTGTCCAACCCATTTTATTACCGTGACATCGCTCCATGTCTGAAAGCCATGTCACACGTAAAATCCCGTGAACTATGTGGGGAATGAAAAGGGGAGAGCCGCAAACGTTGGATAACTTGTTTTAGAGCCTCGCAAAGATGCAACGTGTACGAGCGTAGCGGCATGCTCAAAATAGCAGCACATTATTTAGGTGGATGTGCGGTGACGTCAGATAAAAAAAATGTCTGCATAAACAATTGTCAAATCTTTATTTTTGCTCTTTCCTCTTTTAGAGCCAAAATAACTACTGTGATGCAGTACGAATCTTTTTTTTTGTTGTCACACTTACGTTAAATGTTTCTCTATCCTGTTTTCTATCCTGGTTTCAAAAAGGGAAAATTTCAGTTCTCATGTTGTTAGGCAGGGCAATTTTATTTGTATAGCACAATTCAATACAACATCATTCAAAGTGCTTTACATCACGTGAAAGTCAGGAGCCATATGTAAGATTGGACCAGGATCAAAATATTTAAGAGCACAACCTTTGGGACACCTGGCAATGTAGAATCCACCTGTGTTATCATACTTATGTTGCATTTTAATAGGAAAGACATGCTAACAAACGACACACAAACATTAGCAATGATCATATGAACATATATTGTGTAGTCTACAACATACTAAAAATTAAATGCTAAACTTTTAAACTCAAATGCTCTCTTACCCTAGTTAATTGACTGACAATTGAATATTCCTAATGTCAGTTTACTATACATGTACAAGTAATATAGGAAAAGTCGAAAAGAAATGTTGGAAAATTGGCATCTGTGGTCAAATATACCTTCGTTTTCAGCTGTCTCCATTGATTGAAAGCATCTCCAAGCCATAGCCTTGTCTTATTTCTGATTTTTTCACAACTCATTTGAGATTCTTAACAAGTTGATTTTTTTTTTTTTTATAGATAGACGACATTGATAATTGAGACTGCTTGTAGCAGCGTTTGTTTAAGTAGCCTACTGATTACTGAGCTAAATATTGGCTGATAGGCTTATCCGTGTTAGCCCCCCCCCCCCCCCCCCCCCCCAAAAAAAAATCATTGCTTTGAATATATTAGATAAATATTAGGGCTAACTGAATAAGGGAATAACTGAAGTGCAATTCTTACATATGGCTGCTCTCAGAGTAAAGGGGCGTACTGCCATATGCAGGTCTGCAATTAAAGATCAACTGGCTATAGAAGTATTACGAGACAAAGATAAAAAAAAAAAAAAAAACACAACAAGAGCTTAACATCAGGTGCTTACATCATATAAATATAAGGGCTGAATATTCAAAAGACAAAGGACCAGTTCAGTATGTGACATATAATTTAATTTTCACATAAGTCTCACTCTTTTGCATCACTGATCCAAGTCTTGATTGTCTTGGTCGCCTGGCCGATAGTGACGCTGGCAGAACTCCCTGATCCGACCACATGCATCCACCATCATGTGTTCTGGAACAGTCACCACAATGCGGAAGAAGTTTGGATACTCAAAAGCCTGTGATAAGAGAGACTACGGATGACACACTGCTGCTGGTTTTGGGATATTTTTATTACAGATAATAAAAAATGTTAAAAGGTCAGAACCTACCGTGGCTGGCAGACAGAAAACCGACTGCTCGGTCACCAGCCTTTCAGTAAAGTCAACGTCATTTTGAAAATCTGGGAAGTCGTCCATGTCAATTCCCACCTGACAAGGCACACACAAAACAACATTTTATTCTAGATGGGCGACACCGTCATTTACATACAACAATCTTGAATAATAAATTGAAAATAAAAATAAACCCTCTAGTGTGCAGTGGTTGGCGGTAGCGCGTTACATTTACTTGAGTAACTGTAAAGTAAAAAAAGGTTCTTCTAAGAATAGTTATACTATACGAATTTTTTTTACTTTTACTGGAAAACCAGAGATACAGTATGATCCTTTCAATTTGCCCAGGACATGAACTCATCTCATTCATCTACTGTATCTGATTGTGTATCAAATTGACTCTGTAAAGCCCTCTGAGACAACCTTGTTGTGATACCGTATAGAGCTATACAAATAAGATTGAATTGAATTGAATTTCCTAATAGGAACTATGAAGGAACTACAGATACTCAGCTATTCAAACCTGGAATTATTTTCTCCACACAAGGCACTCATGCTCTTTGGATGAATGATGCTTCATTTCTGTATTTGTTTTTATCTCGCCGGAATTCAATGATTTTTTTTTTTTTTTTTTGTACTTCTATGTCTTAATGTGGTTATGTAATGGGTTATTGTACAGTATAATAATAACAGTTCATATAAATAACTTAATAAAAATACCATTGTTTTTAAAAAAAAAAAAAAAAAAAAACACACACACACCTTAGGCAGTTACAATGTTACTCATTACTTGAGTATTCTTTTCAACAAATACTTTTTACTTGCATTAGAGTACACCCCCTTCGTGAGTCATCACCTTATCGTGGTGGAGGCGTTTGCGTGTCCCAATGATCCTAGGAGCTATGTTGTCTGGGGCTTTAAGCCCCTGGCAGGGTCACCCATGGCAAACAGGTCCAAGGTGAGGGGCCAGACAAAGCATGGCTCAAAAGGACCCCTATGATGAGTAAAACTAATGAACTCAAGTTTCCCTTGCCCGGACGCGGGTTACCGGGGCCCCCCTCTGGAGCCAGGCCTGGAGGTGGGGCTCGAAGGCAAGCGTCTGGTGGCCGGGCCTGTCCCCATGGGGCCTGGCCGGGCACAGCCCGGAAAGGCAACGTGGGTTCCCCTTCCCATGGGCTCACCACCTGTGGGACGGGCCAAAGGGTTCCGGTGCGTAGGGAGTTGGGCGGCAGCCAAAGGCGGGGGCCTTGGCGGTCCGACCCCCAGCTGCAGAAGTTAACTCTTGGGACATGGAATGTCACCTCTCTGGCAGGGAAGGAGCCCGAGCTGGTCTGTGAGGCAGAGAAGTTCCGACTAGATATAGTCGGACACTCCTCCACACACAGCTTGGATTCTGGTACCAATCCTCTCGAGAGGGGTTGGACTCTCTTCCACTCTGGACTTGCCCACGGTGAGAGGCGCCGAGCAGGTGTGGGCATACTTATTGCCCCCCCGGCTCAGCGCCTGTACGTTGGGGTTTACCCCGGTAGACGAGAGGGTAGCCTCCCTCCGCCTTCGGGTGGGGGGACGGGTTCTAACTGTTGTTTGCGCTTATGCACCGAACAGCAGTTCAGAATACCCACCCTTTTTGGAGTCCTTGGAGGGTGTGCTAGAGAGTGCCCCCTCTGGGGACTCCCTCGTTCTCCTGGGGGACTTCAACGCTCACGTGGGCAGCGACAGTGAGACCTGGAGGAGCGTGATTGGGAGGAACGGCCCACCCGATCAGAACCCGAGTGGTGTTTTGTTATTGGACTTCTGTGCTCGTCACGGTTTGTCCATAACAAACACCATGTTCAAACATAAGGGTGTCCATATGTGCACTTGGCACCAGGACACCCTAGGCCGCAGTTTGATGATCGACTTTGCAATCATTTCATAGGACTTGCGGCCGCATGTTTTGGACACTCGGGTGAAGAGAGGGGCGGAGCTGTCAACTGATCACCACCTGTTGGTGAGTTGGCGCCGATGGCGGGGGAAGATGCTGGCCAGACCTGGCAGGCCCAAACATATTATGAGGGTCTGCTGGGAACGGCTGGCAGAATCCCCTGTCAGAAAGAGCTTTAACACCCACCTCCAGCAGAACTTCTCCCTTGTCCCGGGGGACGTGGGGGACATTGAGTCCGAGTGGGCCATGTTCCGCACCTCCATTGTTGAGGCAGCCGATCGGAGCTGTAACCGTAAGGTAGTTGGTGCCTGTCGTGGCGGCACTCCCCGAACCCGCTGGTGGACACCAGCGGTAAGGGATGCCGTCAAGCTGAAGAAGGAGGCCTATTGGGCCTTTTTTGCCTGTGGGACTCTGGAGGCAGCTGACAGGTACCGGCTGGCCAACCGGAATGCAGCTTCGGCTGTCGCCGAGGCAAAAACTCGGACATGGGAGGAGTTTGGCGAGGCCATGGAAAACGACTTCCGGACGGCTTCGAGGAAATTCTGGTCCACCATCCGTCGTCTGAGAAAAGGAAAGCAGTGCACCATTAACAGTGTGTATAGTGAAGATGGGGTACTGCTGACCTCAGCTGACGTCGTGAGTCAGTAGGGAGAATACTCCGAAGACCTCCTCAATTCCACCGACACGCCTCCCTCGGAGGGAGCAGAGTCTGAGGACTCCGAGGTGGGCTCTCCAATCTCTGGGGTTGAAGTCACTGAGGTTGTTGGAAAGCTCCTCGGTGGCAAGGCCCCGGGGGTCGATGAGATCCACCCGGAGTTCCTAAAGGCTCTGGATGTTGTGGGGCTGTCATGGCTGACACGCCTCTTCAACATCGCGTGGACATTGGGGACAGTGCCTCTGGATTGGCAGACCGGGGTGGTGGTCCCCCTAAAGGGGGACCGGAGGGTGTGTTCCAATTATAGAGGGATCACACTCCTCAGCCTCCCCGGTAAAGTCTATTCAGGGGTGCTGGAGAGGAGGGTCCATCGGGAAGTCAAATCTCGGATTCAGGAGGAGCAGTGTGGTTTTCGTCCCGGCCGTGGAACAGTGGACCAGCTCTACACCCTCGGCAGGGTCCTCGAGGGTACATGGGAGTTCGCCCAACCAGTCTACATGTGTTTTGTGGATTTGGAGAAGGCATTCGACTGTGTGCCTAGGGGAGTCCTATGGGGGTGCTCCGGGAGTACGGGGTACCGAGCCCCTTTGTAAGGGCTGCTCGGTCCCTGTATGACCGGTGTCAGAGTCTGGTCCACATTGCCGGCAGTAAGTCGAATTCATAAGGATTGAACTCCGCCAAGGCTGCCCTTTGTAACCGATTCTGTTCATAATTTTTATGGACAGAATTTCTAGGCGCAGCCGAAGCGTTGAGGGTGTCCGGTTTGGTGGCCTCAGCATTGCATCTCTGCTTTTTGCAGATGATGTTGTGCTGTTGGCTTCATCAAGCTGTGACCTCCAACTCTCACTGGGGCGGTTCGCAGCCGAGTGTGAAGCGGTTGGAACGAAGATCAGCACTTCCAAATCTGAGACCATGGTCCTCAGCCGGAAAAGGGTGGCATGGCCTCTCCAGGTCGGGGATGAGATCCTGCCCCAAGTGGAGGAGTTCAAGTATCTTGGGGTCTTGTTCACGAGTGAGGGTAGGAGGGAGCGGGAGATTGACAGGCGGATCGGTGCAGTGTCTGCAGTGATGCGGACTCTGTACCGGTCCGTTGTGGTGAAGAAGGAGCTGAGCCAAAAGGCGAAGCTCTCGATTTACCGGTCGATCTACGTTCCTACCCTTACCTATGGTCACGAGCTGTGGGTCGTGACCGAAAGAACAAGATCCCGGATACAAGCGGCCGAAATGAGTTTCCTCCGCAGGGTGGCCAGGCTCTCCCTTAGAGATAGGGTGAGAAGCTCGGTCATCCGGGAGAGGCTTGGTGTCAAGCCGCTACTCCTCCGCGTTGAGAGGAGCCAGTTGAGGTGGCTCGGGCATCTGGTTCGGATGCCTCCTGGCCGCCTCCCTTGGAGAGGTGTTCCGGGCATGTCCCAGCGGCGGGAGGCCCTGGGGTCGACCCAGGACATGCTGGAGAGGCTATGTCGCTCGGCTGGCCTGGGAACGCCTTGGAATCCCGCCAGAGGAGCTGGCTGAAGTGGCTGGGGAGAGGGAAGTCTGGGCTTCCCTGCTAAAGCTGCTGCCCACGCGACCCGACCCCGGACTAAGCGGAAGATAATGAATGGATGGACTTGAGTAGTACATATTTTGGACAACTACTTTTACTTGAGTAATATTGTTTTGAAGTAACGCTACTCTTACTTGAGTAACATTTCTTCTTATTCTTCCTTTCTTTTATATTCATGAGCCTTGTGTAATATATTGGCGATGTGTATATTTCGTTTTGTTTGCATTTGTAGTAAAATATGGTTACATTACTTCTTTTCTTTGTATTTTTGTTGTACTACCATTGCTACTCAAATTGATACATGGTCTATACTTTGCTTTATTTGTGAATTTAATTCATATCAATGACACAATGTTTTGTTGTTTTTATTCATTCATTCATTTTCCATGCCGCTTATCCTTTTAGTTTTACAAAATAGTATCAGCGTTCTTGTCAAGAGAAATATGACCACAGTAAAGCCAATTCAACTTTACTCCAGCTTATGACCTCTCTTTAGAGCATGGGTTGGGAACCTTTTATACAGAGAGAGCCAAAACCCAACATATTTTAAAATGTGACTCCACAAGAGCCATACTGTGTGTGTCTATGTGTATGTATGTACACTGTTGGCCGAAAGTATTGGCACCCCTGCAATTCTGTCAAATAATGCTCAATTTCTTCCAGAAAATGATTGCAATTACAAATATCTTATCATAATAACATTTATTATCATTTATCATCATTTAATATCATTTATTTTGCTTGCAATGAACACAAAAGAGAATGGGGGAAAAAATCAATATAATTTTAAACAAAACTAAAAAAATCGGTCGGACAAAAGTATTGGCACCCTTTGAAAAATCATGTGACGCTTCTCCAGTTTGTGTAATTACCAGCACCCGTTACTTAGCTGTGGCATATAACAGGTGATAGCAATGACTAAATTACACTTGCAGCCAGTTAAGATGGATTAAAGTTGACTCAAGCTCTGTGCTGTGTCCTTATGTGTACCACATTGGGCATGGAGAAAAGAAAGAAGACCAAAGAACTGTCTGTGGACTTGAGAAGCAAAATTGTGAGGAAGCATGGGGAATGTCAAGGTTACAAGTCCATCTCCAAAGACCTGAAGGTTCCTGTGTCTAACATGCGCAGTGTCATCAGTAAGTGTAAAGCCCATGGCACTGTGGCTAACCTCCCTAGATGTGGACGGAAAAGTAAAATTGTCGAGAGATTTTAACGAAAGATTGTGCGGAGGGTGGATTAGGAACCTCGACTAACATTCAAGTTCAAGCTGTCCCGCAGTCCGAGGGTACAACACTGTCAACCCGTACTATCCGTCGGCATCTGAATGAAAAGGGACTCTATGGTTGGATACCGAGGAACACCCCACTTCTGACCCAGAGACATAAAAATGCCAGGCTGGAGTTTGCCAAAAACGTTCTGGAAGAATGTTCTCTGGTCAGATGAGACAAAAGTAGAGCTTTTTGTGAAAAGGCATCAACGTAGAGCTTACAGGGAAAGAATTAGGCCTTTAAAGGAAAGGACATGGTCCCCACAGTCAAACATGGCAGAGGTTCCCTGATGTTTTGGGGTTGGTTTGCTGCCTCTGACACTGGACTGCCTGACCTAGTGCTTGGCATCATGAAGTCTGAAGACTACCAATACATTTTGCAGCATAATGTAGAGCCCAGTTTGAGAAAGCTGGGTCTCCCTCAGAGGCGATGGGTCTTCCAACAGGACAATGACCCAAAACACACTTATAAAAAGTACTAGAAAATGGTTTGAGAGAAAGAACTGGAGACTTATAAGGTGGCCAGCAATGAATCCAGGCCTGAATCCCATGGAACGCCTGTGGAGAGATCTTAAAATGGCGCACTTCAAATCTCAGAGACCTGGAGCAGTTGGCCAAAGAAGAATGGTCTGAAATTCGAGCAGAGCATTGTAAGAAACTCATTGATGGATACTGGAAGCGGTTGTTCCCAGTTATTTTTGTCTAAAGGTTGTGCTACCAAGTATTAGGTTGAGTGATGGTGCTGATACTTTTGTCTGGCCCAATTTTGTGTAAAATGATAATGATTTAATTTTTTTTTTTCATTCTCTTTTCGTTTTTTCATTGCAAGCAAAATAAATGAAGATATTACTACCAAAGCATTTGTAATTGCAATCATTTTCTGGGAGAAATTGAGGATTATCTGATAGAATTGCAGGTGCGCCATTACTTTTGGCCAGCGATGTAGGTTGCCGACCCCAGCTTTATTTGTTCGTTATCTGTTGATTTGTGTACCCAGACACACATTGAGGACAGAATAAGTGTTTTATTGGCACTTTGCACTTGATCCTAAAAACTAATGTTTGCACTATTTCAACAATTAACATAGTGGTGCAATGTAGGCACTTTTTCCATCACTTCAGGTGAAGTTGTTCTCTTACCTTGTACAGAATGTTTATTTGGAAAACCTTTAAGTTGGTACTTTTATCATTAATAACGCATCCAGTGGGGCACCACAATGCAATTAGCCTTCATATATTGAGTGCAGGACCGCATATATAAGTATAAGGCGCACCTTTAATGAATGGCCTATTTTAAAATGGTTTTCATATATAGATATATATATAGATTCATATATAAATAGAAGTTTCCGAGGTACTTCCGCTATACTTCCTGCTTTCTGTTGGCGATTTCCATTTTCACGTTATTTTAAATTGACAGCAATGGCGATGGAGTGGTATTGCTCACTAAAACCCCTGAAAAAACACTATTTGGACATACTGCATCCTTCTGCCATCTTGACATGGAAGACAACATAAAGAAATTGCCGAGGGTGACCACAAGTGAAATATTATCCTATTTTGTTGACTCTATGGCAGTGGATGGAAACGCCATCAGGAACCTAAAAAGCTCCGAGGCATTCCACACCGTACCTGCACAGCAACAGTGTTGGATGTGTCCTCATACACGAAAATGGGAGTTTTGTCATCATGAAGGGGGATGTGGAACCAAGCCAGCGCCACAATGCTCCCTACTACAGAGCATGAGTGCTGGTAACAAAGGAGGGAGATGCCGAAACTGCAAGCTGTACATGTATCAAGGGTCCCGGGCGTTCGTATAGTCATGCTGCCGCTGTGTTGTGGAAGGTATGTTCTCCAAAAATACGAAACCTTAAATCTAGCGCATGAAACGACTTGTTGCCTTTGCTATTGATATCACGATGATGATTGTAATTACTGTATGAAGTTGAATCATTTTTTACTACAACTACTGCTGCTGCTGCTGCTGCTGCTACAACAACAACACAACCAAAATTCTGTGAAAGGGTTTTCTTCGGTGGGTTTCTTATCAACGAAGTGATAAGAACAAACATATATTCTTTTAGGGTGGAGCCTTTAAGTTTAGAGGAGCGATCCACATTGTTGAAATATTGTCTGCTGGTTTCGGCTGGAAGGCGGCGTACATCCACGGTGGTGCTTTGTAGCTGGTCGGTTCCAGGAGTTCACACAATCACGCACTGCACAGAAAGTCCCTTATTTATGTTGTGCTAAATCCATTTTTGGAAAATAAGTGGGTTCCTTTGGTTTGATTTTGACTTCGTTAACACACTACTAACTTGAACCCCAACTCATGATGGTTTGTCTAGACCGGAGGTTCGGAGTAGAAATTTTCATAGATAGCACCGCCCATCAGGAAACTTGCCTATAGGGTGCACTGCATTTATACGGCGCAGTAGTCGTAGTTGGCGTTATACATTCACTAGATGGTGTTGTGCTAAAGGGAATGTCATGCCATGATTAACCAATATTGATTCATGTTTGTGGCGCATCAGATCATGACGCGCACAGTCTGCTTTTGTGAAAATGGAAGGCTTTTATGTGCGCCTAATAGTGCGGAAAATACGGTACTTTAATTGGTCTTTGGAATGAAGCTCCGTACAGTGAAAATTTGGTATGTGTGCACATGTGTTTTGTTTGCTTCATGACGGCCCACATTGAAAATGCATCACTGGAATGCAATTAGTTGCTCCTTTCTTCTACACTGCAAAAACTAGGGATGTCCCGATCCGATCACCTGATCGGAAATCGGGCCGATCGCGCCATTTTTTTAGAGGATCGAAATCGGTTGAAAAGGATCAGATTTTTAATTAAAAACATATGACTGTTTTTCTGCTTCATGCTCGTACAGCACCACAGCCTCTCTCCCTTCCTTCTGCCAAACTGTCCTGCTTGCGTTTGGTACTTAAAGCTAACGATGATTGACAGGTTTGTAGATTTGATCTGGCCACAGAAGCTCGGTAGCTCTCCGATCAAAGGCGCAAATGTGTCAATCATCAATAACTTGCATAAGTGTGCTGTTGCAACCCATTGTGTAAGTGAGAGGCTGTTCTCAGCAGCGTGAGCATTAGAGCATGAGTGGATTCGAGTGGACTCACTCAATGAAGCATGTGATAAAGAAAAGCATTTTCTATGTTATCCTTGTTAAAAAAATATATATATTATGAAGGCAGCACGGTGGGACAGTTACATGTTTGTTTTACTTTTTCTTTTAACAAAAACTTCTTTTTTCGGTATCGGATCAGGACTCGGTATCGGTAGATTGTCAAAGTCCTGTGACTTGGGTGCAAAAATATACAATTGGGACACCTCTTTTCTTTATTTGACAGCAATTGTTTTCTTGATTTAGGTGAAAAATGATCAACTTTTAGATTTATGGGCTTAATAAGAACAAATAGCAATATTTATTTAAAGTAAGTGGAATAATTTAACGCATTCGTCTGTTAACAAGTCTTTAACACTCAAAATAACATGGAGAAAATTATTTGACTAGATTTAAGAAAAACAGTCTCATTAAGATGTTATAAATTTGCAGTGCATAGTTTTGTGAACATTCGTACTATATTCAGTTCGGTAAACATCCTATGTTCAATTAGTTGGACTGGTTAAAAAGAGTCATTATTAAAATCCACATATTGTGACCTAAAACTTCCGTACAGTTCTATAAACAGTATGTACCATCATTCTAACAACAATCTCTGGCAAGAAAGAATCGTGGCACAATGTAATACATCATATTATTAAGTGGAGCTTTACTGTTCAAAGCCTTATTCATTCATACCCACTTGTGATACTGACCATCAAGTACATGGCTCCTGAGGGCATGATGGGTTTCAAGCCAGGCACAGTGGACAGCTCATTAAAGCAAATCTCAGCATTGGACTGTGGAAGAAAAAGAAACATGTCATAAGGATGAAGTGCAATACTAGAATGTGACTTCTAAAATAGATTTCAATTTTTGGCATTCATCAATTTCTAAACTAGTTTCATGATGTTAATAGGTCTTTAATGTGGTTTAATAGTACAATGTCCAGATTGGAGTCATTTTAGTGGGTGTCACGGTGGGAGCCACACATGGCTCAACTCCAAAAAATAAGCTGGGTAGGTGATCTCAAGGACTGGACTTGGGCACCCCTGGTCTAGCCAGAGTAACAGAAGGAACCCAACCTAAAACAAGATGTGAACTAACACAAATCAACACCGCTGACGGTGGGCCCCTAGGGATTTCAGTGGATCCCCAACAAAAGATCAAATTCTTAATATTAAATGCATGATTCTACTTCTTTATTTTGAAATAGTAAACTCTCTTAATTGTGATCATGGTATAACATCTACAACTAGCAGATATATATAAGTACACGCATGTTGAAAAGTGTATGCTTCTTCTTTCTTCTGCTTTCTTGATAAAGATGACCACGTCAGTACGCACAGTCTACTACTCCATCCATTTTCCATCTGATTAACACCATTCAAACTTTAAAATGTCACAGTCATTACATGTCATGACTCTGCAATTTTTAATTAAAAAATAATAATTTCGCCCAGGTTGGAATCCCGCTTGAATCGACATAAATTTATTGTTTTACTTCAATCATCATCACATAATTATTTTACTTTTAATACTAACCTATTCACACATCCAGTTTGCTATTTATGTTACGGCTCGCTCATCTTCACCTTCACATCCTCCTCCCCCCTCCTCACTAGTGACAGGTGTGCACAGCAGAGTCTCTCTTCACACCTGCCTCCACTTCGCAATCAACTGCCCGCCACTATATTTGCACATCATTTGACGCCTAACCACATATGGTCCGGTCCAGGCCACTCAATTGACCAACTTTGTGACTTATATCTCCCTTTGTTTCACAGCAACTCCAATCCTCTGTCGAGGGATCTGCGGTGCCACCACTTCCCACCAATTTCCTTTTTTGCTTCGTTTAATAAACACGCCCTCGGGCTCCTTGTCATCTCTGACTCCTTATTGCTGCGCTTTTGAGTCACACCCTTTTATTTTTATATACTATATTTTTATACTATATATTATGCCCCCGCAGGAAGATGTACACGTTTCGCACTCCCCCCAGTCTCTGCTGCCACTGTAAATAGTATCATTTGTCTAAAAAATTATGTTATGTACACCTCTGCATAACATTGTGTCCTTGTTAACATGAAAGAAAAATTAATATACTTACAATAATAACTTTATTAACGTTGTTTTGTTTGTAACAGAAAAATCTTAAAGAGGTCACATCCAAACTGTAAACATACACTCAAGGTACATTTTTTGACTGTTTCAGACTGAAAATAAAATTGAATAAAATCAATAAATAATCATAATACATTCAAATTGATTAGCAACATTAAAGAGCCTGTGACAGCATAAGAAAGTCTTAAATAGCATTATTATGATAATTATTATCATAAGATGATTTGACTGTATACAACAATTTGGTAAAGCTCAGATGATGAGATATTAGTCCTTTAATCTGCCGTTTAGTCCTGCCTGTCGTTGTAGCGCTCTAGCTTCCCAGGCTGGAGGATGACGTCGGCAGGGTCACGAGTTCATCTGATTCAAAATTCAGCCCATTGAGGAGAAATTATTCAGAGCGAGGAAAATGTGATGAAGAGAGCAGGAAAATGTCATTGTTTCCATCTCTCTACTCCAATATTTTTACAGGATTTTCTGTTTAAGGATTTTCCCCAATTGCTCTAGTGACAGAGCAGGAGAGTGATGTTTGAGAAATGTTGCCATTGCGTTCAGGGTGCCTCTGAAAACATTCAATCAGAATATTACACATAGAACTCCATAGCAGAAGCTATGAGGACGGATTGAGAGTTTTTATGCAAGTTGTGTCATTTAAAACAGTTCGGTTGAATCATTGACAGTTTCAGAGTGTGGAATTTTACCCGAAGGAAAGACGAAGACAGACAAGGAAAGACGGGAAAAGCAGATGCTTATCGAAACCCGTCCCCCATCAGCCCGGGACGCACAAACAGCATATTGTGTATCAGTCCAGTCATAATCTTCACATTTCGTTCAAACATTTTTTCTTAGTCATTCAGCACCAATTTCTTATTTATTTATTTTTTTTCTCGGTTGTTCGGTTGAAGCAAGTAATTGCATAGCAGAGAATGGGTTGTTGGCGTGGTCGAGGTGTCACAAACAAAACACAAGAAATTCTCTTGCCCGGCGCCCACAAAATATTGGTTTATATACAGAGAGTCGAGCAGAGAAGTACAAAAGAGAAAAGAGAGACACCTACAAGTTTCGACCTGGTGGTCTATTCAAGACGTCTCTCATTTCTCTTTCCTACATTTTACTTGATTTTTTATAGAAAAAGTGTGTGCTGGGCACAAGAATCTCAGCAGTGATGAGACACCAATTCCAAGTACGTTTTTTTTGGGGGGGGGGGTTCCTGTAGTATACAAATCGCTATCTATTATATAAACTGTTAAATGATCTGTAATAAAAGCTCTGTGATATGTGTGACAGGTGGTGTGGCTCAGTGATAGAGTAGTTGTCCCCCAACCCAGAGGTTGAGGCTGAGAACTCGCCTAAGTATCCTTGAGCAAGATACTGAACCCCACATTGCTCCTGGTGCTGCGTCACCAGTAGGTAGATGGCAATGTAGTGTAAAGCGCTTTGAGCGGAAAAGCGCGATACAAGTATAATACCAGACTTCCGGGCAGGCATGGAGTAGAGACGTGTTTGCCTCGCTCTCCCGCAAATACATCGAACTTTATTCCCCACCTGCCTGATGATTGCTAAAACTTAACTTTTGACTTGTGCCCTGCTGTTTTGTTGCTTGGAGTGGAACGATGCCGCCAAAGCAGACTAAATTGGTCGGAAAGCCCGACGCAGATACCACGCCGGTTAGCGAGTCGATGCTAGTAGCCATATTAGCCGAACACCGGTCGACTCTCTTAGAGGACTTAAAGTCTTCATTTGCCGAACTCAGTGAGAAGCTTGACGGGCTCCAACAAACTGTTAGTGATCACGACAACAGGTTGGTCTCCTTAGAGGAGAATGCGGAGTCCCTTCACCAACGATTGGAACGTGTTGAGACAACATGTGACGCACTTCGGCTCGATAACAAGCGGCTATCGGCTAAACTAAATGATATCGAGGGAAGAAATCGTCGCTGCAATGTTCGCCTTGTGGGTTTACCTGAAGGTATCGAAGGCCCGCAGCCGACGAAGTTCTTTTCCAAACTTTTGAAGGATCTGCTGGGGGGCGGAATTTTCCCAACAGCTCCGGAGTTGGATCGAGCCCATCGTAATCCAACCTCCAAACCAGCTAACGGGAAGCCAAGGCCCGTCCTGGTTTGTTTTCATCGCTACCAGAATAAGGAGCTGCTGGTCCGGGAGGCACGGAAGAGACGCTCGCTCGAGTACCAGGGGCACGCTTTCAGAGTGTATGAGGATTATACTCCGGAGGTGGTGAGCCAAAGGAAACCCTACGGCGCGGTGATGGCTGCGCTATATGAGAAGGGTCTTCGGCCCTCGCTGCTCTTCCCTGCTCGGCTTCGGATCGTTCAGGCTGACGGCACCCGCGTTTGGTTCGGGTCGGTTGATGAAGCGAATAATTACATCCAAAAGCTTGATGGTGCTGCACATTGACTCTATTCAGTTTTGTTCATGTATGTTAGTGACAGTTTTGGTTTATGACCATTGCTTATTGCTGCCAGTTTGCTAGCTACATGTTTAAATTGCACAACGTTGTTTTTGTTGTTTTGTTTTTCATTATTACCACGTGCTGTTGTTTTGTTTGTTTGTTTGTTTCTTTTTTCCCTTCTGAAGACACGTGGCATATCGATTCTGATTGTTGCTAGCGTTGGCATTTATTTATTCAGTTAATTATATGAAGGACCTGCTCATACTGAAGTAATAGTGATATTTTATTTATATTTTATTTTTTGGGCAGGTTGATGGACCTGCTAGTTTCGGTGCAAACTCGGGTTTGTTTTGTCCCCCCCATACTTGGGGTCTTTTGTTATAAAGTATAAAGTTTTCAATATGGGGTTTTCACAGTCATGGGGATCATTATGCTATTACTTTAGCGGGTGAGGGATTAGAGTTAAGCTCTATCTGGAAGTTTTAGAGTTAGTTAGGGAAGGTGTGCTGTTTACTCTGACAGCTAGTTTCGCCTTAGGGGTTCGAGGAGGGTTAAGGGGTTGGGGTTTCACTCACAGCAATATTGTCATTTGCTGTCACTTTGTCATTAATGCTGTCAAACTGTTACTATATTTTTTGGGTTTAATGCTGACTACTGTCTATATAACATTACACAGAGGAGCGTCATGAACAGCGACCATGATCTGGTAAGCTGGAACGTTAAAGGCCTTAACCACCCGGTTAAGAGAAAGAAAGTATTGGTCCACCTGAAACGAATGAGGACTGCAGTCGCCTTTCTTCAAGAAACCCATCTTCGAAGGTCAGATCATTCCCGTCTGAGAGGTGAGTGGGTAAGGCAGCTCTTCCATTCGACCTTTCAAGCTAAAGCAAGAGGGGCAGCCATATTGATAAATAAAAATATATTTTTTACTCCCACTGGAGTCATAGCGGACCCAAATGGCCGATACATTATAGTACAGGGTAGCCTTTATAATTTAAAGGTAATTTTAGCTAGTGTCTATGCTCCAAATCTGGATGACGCCCAGTTTTTCGTACGACTTATTCAATTGCTCCCTGATGTCAACTCCCATTTACTTATAATGGGTGGAGACTTTAACCTTTGTTTGGATCCTTTGCTCGATAGGTCGTCACATAAGCCTGGCAGGGTTGCATCCAAATCAGCTTCTTACCTTCAATCTTGTTTTTTAGAACTTGGCATTTCTGATATATGGCGTTTTTTACATCCAAAAGATAGGGAATATTCTTTTTTTTCACATGTACATCATACATACAGCAGAATAGACTATTTCTTTACAGATAATAGACTAATATCCAATGTTCGCTCCTGTGAATACCAAACTATAGTTATTTCAGATCATGCACCCCTTGTGCTGAAGTTGAATTTACCGGAAGCAGGTGCTACCAGCAGGAATTGGAGGTTTAACTCACTTTTACTAGCAGATGAGGTTTTTGTAAATTTTCTTTCTGATCAGATTACGCTGTTTTTAGATATCAATACCACCCCTGAGGTTTCTTTTTCAGTAATTTGGGAGGCACTCAAGGCCTATTTACGGGGCCAAACCATTTCTTATATGGCTGCCAAAAGGAGAAAAACCAATGCAAAACTTTTAGACTTGGACCGGAGAATAGCAGACCTTGATAATACTTATGCACAATCTCCATCTCCTGCTCTGTATAAAGAGCGACTTCGTCTCAAATCAGAATATGACTGTGTTTCGTCATACTTTGTGGAGAATCTGCTGAATAGGAGTAGAAGTAATTTTTATGAACATGGGGACAAAGTGGGCTCAATTTTGGCTAGGCAACTAAAGGGTGTTAAATCAAAATTCACTATCACCGGCATCACGTTGGATGGTAAAATTATTACGGATCAGCCGGGAATTAATACAGCTTTTAAGGATTATTATAGTGAATTATATACTTCAGAGGCTCCCAGGGACACAGAGGCCATGCTAAGTTTTTTTAAGGATTTGGAATCTCGACAGATATCTCCCGAAATAGTCTCAGAATTGGATAAGCCGGTGACTCAGCAAGAAGTTGGGAATGCCATAGCCGGGCTCCAAATTGGGAAAGCGCCTGGTTTAGATGGTTTCCCCAGTGGGTTTTATTTAAAATTTGCTCGGCAGTTGACTCCCATTCTGACGGCTGTGTATGGCGAGTCCCTTTCCTCAGGTTACCTTCCACCTACTTTAAATCAAGCTTGCATTACATTGTTAGCGAAAAAAGATAAAGATCCATTGGAACTTGGATCTTACAGGCCTATTTCTCTTTTAAATACAGACTACAAAATACTAGCTAAAGTACTTGCGCATCGCTTGGAGTCTGTTTTACCAAATATTATAACCCATGATCAGACGGGCTTTGTTCAACATAGACGTTCCTTTTTCAATATCCGTCGGTTATTTAACATAATTTACACTCCTAGCCAGTCTGCCTCTGAATGTGTTATAGCTATGGATGCCGAAAAGGCTTTTGACAGGGTGGAATGGAACTATATGTTCGAGACGTTAAAACAGTTTGGATTTGGGGCTACATTTATATCTTGGATTAGATTATTATATTCCAGACCTGTGGCTAAGGTTTTAACTAATAATGAGCTTTCAGAGCCATTTAATTTATATCGTGGGACACGTCAAGGTTGCCCTCTAAGCCCTCTGCTTTTTGTTTTGGCCATTGAACCTCTTGCAGTTGCTATTAGATCTAACCGATATATAACAGGAATAAATAGAGGAGGCATAGAACATAAAGTTTCATTATACGCTGACGACTTACTCCTTTACATATCTAACTCACAAAGTTCGATTCCACCTGCTCTTGACCTGCTACAACGATTCGGCAGATTCTCAGGTTACAAGCTCAATCTCCATAAGAGTGAATTGATGCCTTTAGATGTTCACAAATTTGAAATTGGTGATGTCAGCCTGCCTTTTAAAGTGAATACTAGTAGCTTTAATTACTTGGGAATATCGGTAACCAAGCAATATAAGGCACTCCGTGAGCATAATTTTGACAGGCTTTTGGTCAGGACTAAGACTGACCTGGCTAATTGGTCACTGCTGCATACCTCACTAGCAGCACGCGTTAATGCTGTCAAGATGACGGTATTGCCCAGATATTTATACTTGTTTCAATGTTTGCCTATTTTCATTCCTGTTTCATATTTTAAAAAATTGGATTCAATTATTTCTTCTTATATATGGAATAATAAACAGCCACGTTTACGTAAAGAATTCCTGCAAGGGGCTAAAAGCGACGGCGGTTTGGCTCTTCCTAATTTTCAGTTGTATTACTGGGCCGCAAATCTAAATTGTATGGCATATTGGTTATATTACCATCTTAAGGAGAATGGTCCCGCTTGGGTGCAGATGGAAGCTTGTGCATGTCTCCCAAATTCATTAGCCGCCTTGTGTGGTGCGCCACTGCCCTTGAAAGTTGGGGTATCAGGAAATAACCCAGTTTTATCTCACTCCCTTCGGATACTATCTCAATTTAGGAAAAAAAATGGTGTAGTTGGTACTTGTCTTTTTAGCCCAGTGGCATCGAATCATTTTTTGGTCCCCTCAACAGTCGATAAAGCCTTTCATTTGTGGTCCAGCCTGGGTCTTACACGTTTAAATGACCTTTTTGTGGATGATATTTTTGCCTCTTTCGCACAGCTAGTCCAAAGATTTAATATTCCTAACTCTCATCATTTTAGATATCTGCAACTTAGAAGCTTCGTTAAGAGTATTATATCGCTTTTCCCAAATAAACCTCCTACAACAGTTTTAGATGATGTTATGTCTTTAGATCCGACAGAGAAAGGGGGAATTAAGCGCATTTTTAATCTAATTTCTAATAAGGTAGCTCCGTCCTTATCCAGAATCAAAGACCTGTGGGCACGGGATCTTCAAACACCAATCGGAGAGGGACTGTGGTCTAAGGTTTTGGGTAGGGTACATAATTCATCTATGTGCGCTCGTCATGTTCT
Source organism: Corythoichthys intestinalis (assembly GCF_030265065.1). NCBI lineage: Eukaryota > Metazoa > Chordata > Actinopteri > Syngnathiformes > Syngnathidae > Corythoichthys > Corythoichthys intestinalis. The sequence continues at coordinate 61,673,783 of NC_080399.1, read as the reverse complement.
GATTCAATTTAAGGTAGTACACCGGGTACACTATTCTAAGGTAAGATTGTCCAGAATCTTTCCAGAAATCAGCCCTTTGTGTGATAGGTGCAAGCTGGCGGATGCAACACTGATCCATATGTTTTGGTTATGTCCCAGCTTAGAAATATTTTGGAAGGGTATTTTTGAAGCCCTCTCCCTCGTGTTAGGGGTCGGAATCACTCCTGATCCTATAATATCAATATTTGGAGTTTTACCGGAGGGTCTGTGGCTGCCTACTTGGGGGTGTAGGGTTATTGCTTTTACCACCCTTTTGGCGCGACGTTTAGTTCTTTTGAGGTGGAAGGAGGCTGCCCCACCCACAACTTCGCATTGGATAAGGGATGTGCTGATGAATCTTAGGCTCGAGAAAATCAGATATATTCTTCGCGGTTCTGAAAAGAAATTTTATAATACATGGGGACCTTTTCTTTCATTCTTTGACAACACCACTACACAAGTGCAGGAATGACATATGCACTGTTATATTGCTAATTTAGCCATGGGGGATGGGCAACGGTACGGTCGCTTTCCATGCTGCTCCTATTTGGTGGGACATTTGAATGTATTGCACTGTATTTTTATTCCGTAACCACTATGTATCGAAGTGATGGCACGGAAGAACTTTCTATGACTCTCTGGACATTTACGATTAGACATAGACTTCATGGTTGTTTGTGTTGGATAACTTAGAGTGAAACAATTTTTTTTTTTTTTTTTTTTTTTTAATTTATTTATTATTATTATTATTTTGTTTAGTTTGGGAGGGGTGTTCTGTATTTTTTTTTTAACACCAATAAAAAGAAATTTGAAAGAAAGTATAATACCATTTATCATATTTTATTTGCCATGAATTTTTTAAATGTGCATATATACATATGTGTGTGTATATATTAGGGATGTCAAATGATTGAAAATTTTAATCGAGGTAATCACATCTTAAAAATTAATTCATCGTAATCAATCCCAATTCAAACCATCTCTAAAATATGCTATATTTTTCTGTAAATTATTGTTGGAATGGAAAGATAAGACAAGACGGATGTATACATTTAACATACTGTACATAAGTACTGTATTTGTTTATTATAACAACAACAATAACAATAACAATAAATCCACAAGATGGCATTAACATTTTAAACATTCTTTCTGTGAAAGGGATCCAGGAATAGAAAGACTTGTAATTCTTAAAAGATAAATGTGAATACAAGTTATAGTAACTTTGATAGTTTGTATATTGTGACTAAATATTGCCATCTGGTGTATTTGTTAAGCTAAATCAAATGTTTGAAGAGAGTTTATGAGCATTATTTTGCATAGCTATTTTGATTGGGAATGCCAGTTGTCTTTGCATTGAGCACTTTTCTTTTTGTGAACATTATTTTTTTTATGAGATAGGAATATTCTTTTTGTTGTGCTTTCACTAAATTATACTGTAGCGCCTTAACTGTTCTTAACTGCCCAAATGCATGATGGGAACCATGATTGTCAGTGGCAGCTGCAAATGGTATATCTTGTCTGCTTTGTGTACAGTACAGGGTGTTAAGAAAAAGATCATCTTCTGTCATTCTTCCCAATGTCGCTCGCCACAGTAGTTATAACTGTTGGGAAATTTGGCAACCATGACTAACAGTGGTGACTGCAAAAGGTATATCTTCTCTGCGTTGTATTCATTATAGGGTGTTAATGAAAAAGATAATCTCCAAAATTAATTACTGCCCATTAACATGATAATTTTGATAGCTCTAACATATATATATATATATATATACATATACAAGCCTACCGACACAACCAAGAGCATCTTTGGCTCCAAACTGACGCCCCTCCCCCAACACACACATATACACACACACACACGCACGCACGCACGCACGCACGCACGCACGCACACACACACACACACACACACACACACACACAGATTCCTGATCTCAACATGACGTAGTCAATCTGGAATTAAGAGACAAACAACTAAAATACCAAAAGGCAAATAATACAACATAGCAATATATTCCTGAGTGCTTAGAAAATGGACGTTTCCAAGAAATTGTCAAAAGTGACCAACTGCAGAGAGAATCACACCAAATAATAATAATAAATTTGGGAACAAAATGTTCAGTTAGATCAAGTCCACCACCTCTCTCTCTGCTTCTCAGTTGAGTACAGACTCTGTGTGTTTGTCATTGTCTTTAATGGCACATTATCACGCGCGATCACATGAGAGCTCACGACGGGACGGAGTCGCCAAACCGCAGCTGTGCGCAGCCGGTATGTTTTGTCCTATTTTTGACATACTGCGGTGCGCGCAGTCAACACGGAGCTGTGCCGGACACACACTGCAGCGTTGTCTGGTATAAATTGGCCTTAATTAAGAGTGGTGTTTCTTCTTCACAAATCTGCTCAAGTAGACACGGCGTGGCTTAGAAAAACTACTCTTAAAAGTACATTTTCCTCAAAAAGTTACTCAGGTAAAGGCAGCTGAGTAAAGGTAAGGCATTACTACCCACCTCTGCAAACAACCATTCACACGCACACACTCAGAACTGCATACACAAACCTGTTTTACCTTGAGAAAATCAATAGTATGATCATAGAAACGTTGATGTGTGTTGTTGAAGATTTCCTCTAGTGCACCCTGGATGATAGTGCAGGGTCCAAGAATGCGTTGGCTCAGCTTGACGAGGCCTTGTCGAATCTGCAGATGTTACACAATTTTCTTATTTTGTTGTTGTATAGTGTATATGCGCGCATAAATATAAATCACAACATCAGCCAATGTACAGTGGTATGGAAAAAGTATCTGAATCTTTTGGAATTTCCCTCATTTCTGCATAAAATCACCATCAAATGTGATCTGATCTTTGTCAAAATCACACAGATGAAAAAACTGTGTCTTAACTAAAACCACCCAAAAATTTATAGGTTTTTTAATGAGTATATCATTGAAACAATGACAGAAGGGGGAAAAATAAGTGAGCCATCACATTGAATATTTTGTGCCCCCACCCACACACACACACACGCACGCAGGCACACACACACACACACACACCTTTGGCAGCAATAACTTTAACCAGACGCTTCCTGTAGCTGCAGATCAGTCTGGCACATCAATCAGGACTAATCTTGGCCTATTCTTCTCTACAAAACTGCTGTTGTTCAGCCTTGGATGTCTGGCATGAATCGCTGTCTTTAAGTCAAGCCACAACTACTCAATGGGGTTCAAGTCTGGACTTTGACTTGGCCACTCTGGAACATGTATTTTGTTTTCCTGATTCTGAAGTTGATTTATTTTTGTGTTTTGGATCATTGTCTCTTTGCAGCATCCATCCTCTTTTTAGCTTCAACTGTCTGACAAACGGCCTCAGGTTTTCCTGCAAAAAATCCTGAACAGAGGCGTAGTGTCCTTGCCTGGTACACCAGACTCACCGGTGTTCCAGCTATTGAGTCTTATGCCTTTACTCACCGCTGTTCCAGCTATTGAGTCTGGCCACCATTCACGTGGACACAATTTCCAGGGCGGAGCAAGCCACAGCAAACAGACAGCGGAGTGGACCAATCAGCGACGGGCAGACGTGACGTTAGTAAAATGACGAGGGCAGGATGAGGGACTTACGCGCGGAAGTAAACATACGAAGAGAGCGGAGTTTTTTTCAACATGGCTAGCGCGAGACAGACTGTTGTCAATGACTCGTGTCGATGTGTTTTTGGTAATTTAAAACTGATTTTACCGTGGATTGGAACATATTCTCGGCTCTCCCGTTCATCATCTGTGTTGTCGTGGAGACAACTTTCGACGCGCAAGAGTGACGTTGCTCGTTAAGAACACGTCACGCAAATAAACAAATCTGATTTGTCGATTGATTTTGTACCTGCTCGAGAGGCTGTTAATGGGCTGGTTCCCAGACCTTTCTCTCAGTGTTTGAAAAATACAGGGAGAACAGTCTGGCAGAGCCAGGCAAGTAGCGTCCCATTAGGCATACGCAGGCAATTGCCTAGGGCCCCCAGCCTTCAGGGGCCCCCAGAGGGCCAACAGATTTGGCATACAAAGATTTGGCACACTCAGCTTCACCAAACTGTCGTAGCTACAAGAATTGGGAGTGATTCAATACCATGGAATCATTTGGCAGATTATCTAACAACTCTGTTATCAGTCCCAATTAGCATACATGTTTAAGCAAGTCCAATCAGTTTTAACACTGCATGTATGTGCAGGGAGTGATTCACCAAGAACTTTATGAAAAGTCCTTGCTGTAATATTTTATGTTGGTTTTCACAGGCCAACTCATTATTCATGTGACTACTTAAAGAAATGGTGATTATTCCAAGAAAGTCTATTAATGGGTCTGTCGTATTCCTCGTTGAATACTCTATAAGAAAAATATAACATATATGCATCTAAAATAATCCTAAACGATTTTATTAGCAATTTTAATACTGCTTTTAGCAAGGTTCCTTGGGTATGCGGTATGCCGCTGCGTACGTTCCCATAGCAACCAGTCCTGTTATTGTCCTACGTCACAAGCGCTGCATATTCTGAGAACGAGAATAGGCGTAAGCGTGAGGTGCGCATTTCGAACAGAGGATGGCCACCCCACCTGTTAGAGGATTAATCTGTGTGTCCATGAACGAATGTACAGTGCCTTGCAAAAGTATTCGGCCCCATTGAACCTTGCAACCTTTCGCCACATTTCAGGCTTCAAACATAAAGATATAAAATTTTAATTTTTTTGTCAAGAATCAACAACAAGTGGGACACAATCGTGAAGTGGAACAAAATTTATTGGATAATTTAAACTTTTTTAACAAATAAAAAACTGAAAAGTGGCGCGTGCAATATTATTCGGCCCCCTTGCGTTAATACTTTGTAGCGCCACCTTTTGCTCCAATTACAGCTGCAAGTCGCTTGGGGTATGTTTCTATCAGTTTTGCACATCGAGAGACTGACATTCTTGCCCATTCTTCCTTGCAAAACAGCTCGAGCTCAGTGAGGTTGGATGGAGAGTGTTTGTTGTGAACAGCAGTCTTCAGCTCTTTCCACAGATTCTCGATTGGATTCAGGTCTGGACTTTGACTTGGCCATTCTAACACCTGGATACGTTTATTTTTGAACCATTCCATTGTAGATTTGGCTTTATGTTTTGGATCATTGTCCTGTTGGAAGATAAATCTCCGTCCCAGTCTCAGGTCTTGTGCAGATACCAACAGGTTTTCTTCCAGAATGTTCCTGTATTTGGATGCATCCATCTTCCCGTCAATTTTAACCATCTTCCCTGTCCCTGCTGAAGAAAAGCAGGCCCAAACCATGATGCTGCCACCACCATGTTTGACAGTGGGGATGGTGTGTTCAGGGTGATGAGCTGTGTTGCTTTTACGCCAAACATACCGTTTTGCATTGTGGCCAAAAACTTCAATTTTGGTTTCATCTGACCAGAGCACCTTCTTCCACATGTTTGGTGTGTCTCCCAGGTGGCTTGTGGCAAACTTTAAAAGAGACTTTATATGGATATCTTTGAGAAATGGCTTTCTTCTTGCCACTCTTCCATAAAGGCCAGATTTTTGCAGTGTACGGCTGATTGTTGTCCTATTGACAGACTCTCCCACCTCAGTTGTAGATCTCTGCAGTTCATCCAGAGTGATCATGGGCCTCTTGGCTGCATCTCTGATCAGTTTTCTCCTTGTTTGAGAGGAAAGTTTGGAAGGACGGCCGAGTCTTGGTAGATTTGCAGTGGTCTGATGCTCCTTCCATTTCAATATGATGGCTTGCACAGTGCTCCTTGAGATATTTAATGCTTGGGAAATCTTTTTGTATCCAAATCCGGCTTTAAACTTCTCCACAACAGTATCTCGGACCTGCCTGGTGTGTTCCTTGGTTTTCATAATGCTCTCTGCACTTTAAACAGAACCCTGAGACTATCACAGAGCAGGTGCATTTATACGGAGACTTGATTACACACAGGTGGATTCTATTTATCATCATTGGTCATTTAGGACAACACTGGATCATTCAGAGATCTTCACTGAACTTCTGGAGTGAGTTTGCTGCACTGAAAGTAAAGGGGCCGAATAATATTGCACGCCCCACTTTTCAGTTTTTTATTTGTTAAAAAAGTTTAAATTATCCAATAAATGTTGTTCCGCTTCACGATTGTGTCCCACTTGTTGTTGATACTTGACAAAAAAATTAAATTTCATATCTTTATGTTTGAAGCCTGAAATGTGGCGAAAGGTTGCAAGATTCAAGGGGGCCGAATACTTTTGCAAGGCACTGTATATACATACATATACACACATATATACATATATATACATACATACATACATACATATACACACATATATACATATACATATATATATATATATATATATATATATATATATATATATATATATATATATATATATATATATATATACATATACATACATACATACATACATACATATATTTATATATGGGGCAAATAAGTATTTAGTCAACCACTAATAGTGCAAGTGCTCCCACTTGAAAATATTAGGGAGCCCTGTAATTGTCAATCTTTTGATTTTGATTGATTGATTAATTTATTTCGAGCAGTAATAACAAAAACAGCAAGAATAGGGGAAAACAATAACAATAGTACATGTTGATTTTAACAAAAATTAATAACAAATACATACAGTACATACGTAGCTCGAAAAGGAGTGGGAAGAAGCAGAGCTTTTTTTTTGGGTCCCACACCCAAATTACTCCCCAAAAATTCAATGTAAATACAGTCACTTCCCAAAAATCGTCATCATCATTGCACTATCACCACCACCATCACCACCACTGCCATCATCGTCGTCATTACCGCCGTCCCCATATATGAATTGTACATTTAAAATCAAAATTTATGTAATGACAGCTTTACTGGTGCCAGTGTTGATATATAATTGCAGTGATAACACAATATATCAGTAGTAGTAAGTAACTATAGCATATGTAATAATTATATATACAGTATATACCCAAAACATTTAGAGACCACTTTCTGTGTATTTTGACCAGACCTGATGTTTATAGAACAATTTGAATCTCTGAATACTTTGACACTGCTTAAATTTTAAATCCAGACTGTTCCAGAGTTTTACCCCACATACAGACATACAGAATCCTTTACGAGTACTGCGAAATTTTGGTATTGAGAAGTTGTGAAATCCTCTCAAATTATGAGATTGCTCTCGCACTGTAAAAATGGATTGTAAGTTTAAGGGTAATATTTTATGGAAGGCTTTAAATAAGAATATAGATGTGTAATATTTTACAAGATCATTGAATTTTAACAGTTTGGATTGAGTAAATAAATTATGGGTGTGAGCTAAAAATCCCACTTTATGTATGATCCGGATTGCTCGTTTCTGTAATATGACTAACGGATTTAATGCACTTTTGTAGGTGTTTCCCCATACCTCGACACAATATGAAAAGTATGGGAGTACCAAAGTGCAGTATAGTGTACGAAGTGCAATTACATCAAGGTAATGTTTTGCTTTGTTTATGATTGACAGACACTTAGAGATTTTGTTTTTTGTGTATTTAATATGGGGTTTCCATGACAATTTGTTATCTATTATAATACCCAGAAATTTTACTTCATTTACTTTTTCAATTGTTACGCCTTCAATAGTTATTTGCAACTCAGAATTTGCTATTACATTGCCAAACAGTATTGCTTTTGTTTTTTTAAATATTTAAGGATAATTTATTCATATCCATCCACTTCTTTATGGCTTTTATTTCCTTATTTATAGTAGTCACAAGCTCGCTATAATTGTCATGACTATAAAATACATTGGTGTCATCAGCAAATAATATAAGTTTTAATACATTAGATACGTCAAAGATATCATTTATGTACAAAATGAACAGTTTTGGTCCCAAAACAGACCCTTGAGGGACACCACAACCCATTTGAAGTGTGCCAGATATGTTCTCGCCCAACTTAACATACTGTAGCCTATCCGTTAAGTAGCTCTTCACCCAATCCCCAGCCAAACCTCTAATTCCATATTTTTCCAACTTATTTAGTAAAATGAAGTGATTTATTATGTCAAATGCCTTTTTAAGATCAATAAAAACACCAATTATGTGTTTTTTATTGTCTAATGCATTCGTGACTTCTTCAAGTGCGTCAATTATTGCCATTGATGTAGTTCTTTTAGTTCTAAACCCATATTGTCCCTCATTTATTATCTGATGCTTTTCAAGAAATTTATCAAGTCTAAAATTGAATAGTTTCTCCAGAATTTTTGAAAACTGGGGCAATAGAGAAATTGGTCTATAATTGGAAAAACAATGCTTGTTATCATCTTTGAATAGTGGAATTACTTTAGCAATTTTCATCTTTCCAGGAAAACAACCAGTTCGAAATGATAAATTGAATATATATGATAAGGGTTTTGCAATATTCAAAATAACTCTTTTAACCAAATACATATTGATATCATGACAGTCAGTAGACATCTTACTTTTACATTTAAGCACAGTGTTTATCACTTCCTGTTCATTTGTTGGTGAAAGAAAAAATGAATAGGGATTTTGCTTAATATTTGAGAAATGTTTGTCAGATCCTAGGTCAGGAATATTAGCAGCCAATTTGGGGCCTACATTTACAAAAAAATTATTGAATTTATCCACTATTTCACTCATTTCGTAATTCTCCCCGTTTTCATCTGAAAAATAATTAGGATATGTAGACTTTGGTGAACCCTGTTTAATTAAACCGTTCAGTATGTTCCAAGTTCCCTTTATGTTGTTTCTATTTTCAAACAATTTATTTTTGTAATACAACTGTTTGCTACTTCTTATAATATCAGTTAATTTATTCTTATACTTTTTATAACGTTGTTCAGCTTCTGTTGTCTTTACTTTGATAAACAATTTATAAAGCTTATTTTTCTTTTTGCAAGCATTAATTAATCCTTTTGTGAGCCAAAGACTTTTTATACATTTCTTCCTAAAACAGCATTCACTTAGTGGACAATATTTATTTTGCAAGGAAGTGAATATGTCCAAAAAAAAAATGTTATAAGCCTTGTTCACCTCTGATTCTCTATATATTGTGCTCCAGTTTTGACAAGCTAAACTAATATTCAACGAATTGATAGTTTCTTCCGTTATTATACGTTTAATCACTGTTTTTAGGGGATCTTTTGTTTTTTTTAAACTGCATTCATATAAGGTGAAGATAGGCAGATGGTCAGTAATGTCACAAAAAAACAGGCCACTGGTAATTTGATTGTCCATAATGTTTGTGAAGATATTATCAATAATTGTGGCACTATGTGATGTTACTCTGGTAGGTTTTGTAATTGATGGGTATAAGCTCAAACTATACATTGTGTCAAGAAAATCATCGATGCTTTTTTGATTCATGGGATTTAACAAATCAATGTTAAAATCACCACAAACAAATAAAGTTTTTTGTTTCAGAGTAGAGAACAATGTATCCATCCAATTATTAAAGGTTTCTATATTAGTACCGGGCATCCGATATATACATGATATAATGATATTCTTTTTTCTTCTCATTTATAATCTCTACTGATAAACATTCCATTATTCCATCAATTGCTAATGTCATATTTGGTAGAACAGTAAATTTAATAGATTTATGAATGTATAGACCAACTCCACCCCCTGCTTTATTTGCTCTGTTCATATAAACTAACTCATAATCCTCAAGAAAAAAATGTATGCCCTTCTCCATATTGAACCAGGTTTCTGAAATAGCTACAATCTTGAAAGGTTGGGAAAAAGTGCTCAAATACTGCTTAATAGATTCAAAATTGGCATACATGCTTCTACTGTTAAAGTGTATTATTGACATTTTGCTTTCGGAGTTTACACTGTTCCTGTACTGCTCTTGGGTAAAGTATTTACAGCTTTTCACAATAGAAGAAAAGAAATTCCTATCGGGGTCTCTTTCAGTATCTATCTCATTTTTAGTGTCCACATAACTTTTCACTGTTTCCAGTTCTATTTGTCCATACTGTAGAATTTGCTGTACCAAGTCCATGTTGTTAGGTGGTATTGGTTTGTTTGAAATGTTTAACATTGTAATGTTGTTGAATCAAGAGTTCCAGAAGAACATGCATTGCTAAATCTGATTTGGCAACATAATGCAGACATGTACTATCAGATCAGATGTTTCACTCTCATTAAACCACTATTGCACTCGTTCATATGTGTTCAGTTCTTCAATGTTTCTAACAACCATCACTTTAGCAATTTCAGGTGGACCATTAAGTTTGATATAAACTTTGCAGTTCGTAACCCAAGTATTCTGAATTTTGTTTTGCTTCCTTAAGAATCTGGCTTTCTTGGCAATATCAGCATTTTTTTAAATTAGATGATCATTTAGATAGACGTTGGTACCTTTGAGCTTTTTCCCTTGTTTCATCAGTGCTACTTTGTTTCTCCTGTTTGCGAATCTCATGATCACCGCTGGCAGATTATTGGATTTCACGGGAATAGGATGACAAACTTCAATCGTATTAATGTCCAGATGTATATTTTTAGACGCAAATAAGGCCATCACCTGTTGTTCTGCAGAGCTACTGTCCGAGTCACTTATTTGCGCCTTTGGTCCTGTTCTCGATGTTGCCGCCTCAGCGTATGAACGGGGTTGAATCTTCAATCCAGTCACAATTACATCGTTTGCTCTCGAATGTTGCTCCAGATCATCAACCTTTCTTTCCAGCTCCGCCACCTTTTTGTCTCTTTCCACAAGACGCGCACGGAGATCGGCGACCTCTTTTACAAGGTTCAAAATCATATCTTGCTTTACTTTAATGTTGTTCACGTCTTGCGATAGAAAGTGCAGTGCTCTTTTTATTTCCTCTGAATCCTCAACGGTAGGATTTTTTTTCGGTCCCATACTCAAATCCGTCCGATTTCTTTACAATACTTTCGAAAATTAGCGTCGACACTGGACGCTGTGTAGCCGCTAGGCTAGCTTGCACGCCACTCACGTTCGGGGACCGCACAATCAGGGTGCCAATCCCACCACAATCCCCTTTTTACCGCTCTCCGGATGATCGATCTTCAATCTTCAATCCAGGTCAGCACACAGAGTTCTTTGTAATCCAAAAAATAGCAAAAATGGCATATATAATCTGTAGTCGTCGTTTTGCTGAGTTTCACCCCAGAGGAAACTCAACTCAACAATCTCAACCATGAGAGACAGAATGTGGGGCAAAAACCCAGAAAATCACATCGTTTGATTTTTTAAAGAATTTATTTGCAAATCATGGTGGAAAATAAGTATTTAGTCAACACCAAAAGCTAATGTCAATACTTTGTTATGTACCCTTTGTTGGCAATAACGGAGGTCAAACGTTTTCTGTAACTCTTCATAAGCTTTTCACACACTGTTGCTGGTATTTTGGCCCATTCCAAGATTCAAGGGGGCCGAATACTTTTGCAAGGCACTGTAAGTATTTCCTCTTCATGCCATAAAGTTCTTATGATAAGTTAGAGCCGTTATCACCGTGATCGTTTCGTGTTTTTCTTGTTACGTCGGCTGGTTGATCCCGCTCGTTCTCGCTGCGTCGAGGAGAGCGTTCCTTACATTATATTCACATTGCACATTTGCTTTAAGAGGGAAGGTGTTAGTTTAGCATCTTAAAATGATGTTGTACATCCATATGAGTGTAAAGTGCTTAGTTTTCGCCACTTTTATGGCCAAGATGACTGCACGCAGCGCGCACTCGAACCCCCCCACCCACCTTCGTGTTCATTTTACCGCGCAAATATGTATGTATTAATGCAATTGGGGGGGGGGCACTTTGAGTGTCCTAAAAAGCGCTCTATGAGAGCGAGGCGTTATTAGACTTTTATTAAATATGCTCCAAGTCCAACTGCCCCCCTTACTTGCACATGCTCAAAGGGCCCCATGTTGCCTGGGGCCCCCGGGGACCCTTGCTACGCCTCTGATCCTGATAAACTTTTGAATTCATTCTTCCATTAATGATTGCAAGTCATCCAGGCTCTGAGGAAGCAAAACAGTCCCAAATCATGATGCTCTCTCCACCACGCTTCACGTTGGGGATGAGGGGTTGATGAGCTGTTCCATTTTTCCTCCACACATGACGTTGTGTGTTACTCCCAAACAATTCAACTTTGGTTTCATCAGTCCACAAAATATTTTGCCAAAACTTCTGTGGAATGTCCTAGTGCCTTTTTGCGCTCATTAAACGAGCAACAATGTTGATTTTAAACAGCAGTGGCTTCCTCCGTGGAAACCTCCCATGAACACCATTCTTTCTGTAAGTCTTTAGCAGACACCCTAGGGTTCTTTTTTTTACCTCTCTGAGTATTCTATGCTGAACTCTTGCCGTCATCTATGGTGGACGGCCACTCCTTGGGGGAGAAGCAACAGTGCCAAACTCCTTTCATTTGTAGACAACTTCTCTGACTGTAGATTGGTTAACATCCAGACATTTAAAGATGGTTTTGTATTCTTTACCAGCTTTATATACAAATAAAAAATCCTTGATTGCAGGTCTTCAGACAGCTCTTTTGTCCGAGCCATGATGCACATCAGAAAATGCTTCTCATCAAGACATTTCTTACCAGGTGTGTGTTTTATAGTTGGCAGGGCAGCTCTAAACCACTCATCAGTGATTGGGCACACACCTCACTTAAATTGTTTAAATTGTTTGGTAAAAAATAGTTTGAATTGCTCTTGAAGTCTCCTTAGGCAGAGGGTTCACTTACTTATTTCCCCCCCTTCTGTCATTGTTTACATGTTGTCCTCAATAAAATTTGAAAACCTATAAATGTTTGGGTGGTTTTGGTTAAAGCAGACACTGTTTATACATCTATGTGATTTTGACAAAGATCAGATCACACCTTATAGAGCCTGGCGAGCGGAGATTGGTGGAAACAGTGGGTCTATTAGAGGAGGATACATCTGCACGAGGACCGTCGAGATCGTAGACACAATGGTATGCATCACCAGTTTCCTTTTTCCACCACCTGCACTAACCTTCTTGGGACCCATGTTGATTTCTCTCACTAGAAAATAATCCGTGCGTCCGTCTTGCGGAAAAAGAATGAACTTGCGACGCTGTCATAAATCTTCGTATTTCAGGCATGTTGTCAAATGTTGAGACAAATGACGAGTCAAACTTTTCGGATGTCGAAAGGATTGTATGTCGATGCGATCGTATGTCGTATCGAGGGTACCACTGCATTTCTTCAAAACCGCAAAATATTTCCAAACCGCAGATTGTTGTGTTGCTTCTCACCGTGTTTTAATTGCATCATCGCAAGAAGACAACAGTTCTTCACACTATTTGGTGGTAAAATTATTAAAATATTTATACTTTGGGGGGGGCTGAAAGTTTTGGCGCCAAATTTTTGGTCACATCTCTTAAAATTATCTCTCATTATTGTGGCTTTTATTTGTTATTTGATTTTAAATGATTTTAGTAAACCTGACTGACCTGAAACAGAATCTTTGGTATGATTTGACTACAGACAGTGTGCTTTTGCACAGACAGACAGATAATGAATGAAAGAGAGAGAGAGAGAGAGAGAGAGAGAGAGAGAGAGAGAGAGAGAGAGAGAGAGAGAGAGAGAGAGAGAGAGAGAAAACTAACCTCTGATCCAAAGATGTTATTCTTGTCGTGGATGAGGATCCATCCCATCCTCCAACCTGGGACCAGCCAGCGTTTAGCCAGGCCGCCACAAGAAATTATTGGTACATCATTACTGAGAGATGCCAGGGAGGGGCAGTCACACCCTGGGAAAACCTAAGAAAAACAAACACAACTAATTCAATATTAGTTCGGTTTTGCATTCATGCACAGAAGCCATAATATTTTTTTTCATAATTAAATACATAAGGATAAAATGATTTGAATTGTTTTCATGTAAGGGTTGCGAGAATAAGTAAACGTCACATGCCCAAGGCACCATTCTTTTTATTTGTAAATTTATATCCAGTACAAGTAGTCCCCGGCTTACTATGTACCCGACTTACGTGATTTCAACTTTACGGAGTCTCGTCCGCCATTTTGCCTCTAGTTGTTTTTTTGTTTTTGTTTTTTGTCGCGTAAACAGTACCTTCTTAGTTTTTTTACTTTATTTTAATAATATGACTGTTCTACCCTTTGGTGAAATGTTCATTGGATTATAATGTTGACTTTTCTTTTGTGATGCTTTTATTTTAGCACAGGAAGCGTAGAGCAGGTAGTACTATGTAATGTTTACCTCTGTAAATGGTGTTCCTTACAATATCCACCACCACCTCTTTATTTATATTCAATATGGATGGATGGATGGATGGATGGATGGATGGATGGATTGAAGTTCTACCATATTCCGAGAGACCCGGGGAGGAGAGCGAGATGGACTGCTGCAATTCGACGAGAAAACTGGGCACCAAACGATCACCACAGATTATGTAGTAGTCATTTTATATCTGGTAAGATGCATTTAATATATATTTAGAGGGTTTTGGCCTGACAAGCACAATTAAGATCATTGCGAGGCTAATCGCTGACAACATACAGTTTCAAATTCAAGAAGTTTATTTCTTCCGCCATCATTATTTTTAATAATAATAATAATATTAATAATATTTAGCTGGTACCAAGTGAAAGAAGCTGGCCTCGTCTCCGGATCATCAGTTAAACCAGTGTGTCCAAACTTTTTGCAAAGGGGGCCAGATTTGGTGTGGTAAAAATGTGAGGGGCTACCTTGGCTGATTTACGTAGAACAATATATTTAAACACAATTAAGCAAGCCCTTCTGTGTGTCACATTTGCTTTATTATAATTTTTTAAATTCATAATTTCAACAATCTCGCCTTTGTGGTGTTCTCTTTCGACACTCGGGCTCTTGCGAAATACTACTGCTGTGAAATTAAACTAGCTTCAAGTTGCTGTAATTTCTCGCTGCGTATCTTCCCGGTAATGTTGTAGATGTCAGCGTGTCTTGTTTGGTAATATCGCGTTACATAGAACTCTTTGAAAACAGCGACTGTCTCTTTGCAAATGAGGCAGACAAAGTTGTTGCGTATTTTATTGAAAAAATAGTCCAATATCCACCTATCCTTGAAGCGTCGGCCATCGCAGTCAACTTTTTTTTTTTTTTTTTATTGTCGCCATTTTAGAAAATTGGAAGTAAAGGGTCACACGGGGTAATGCTGCTTAGAGTGCTGCTCTTAAAGTTTTTCAAAGTTTCGTGAGAATAGGCTGAGTTTCTTTGGACAAGATAGTTGTAGATATCAGGGTAGCAGATGTCAGGCAGAGACGGCAAAGACAGCGGGTCGAAAAATATCAATTTAGGCATCAAATATGGATCTGGCGAATGGATAGACTGAAGCTTTTCCACATAAAGCCTTTTATGCAACGCATCCAATGAGTTTAAAGTAGTGACGGGATATGTCGTTCACTTGAGGAAACGAATCCATTCCAGTTCGTTCAGTAAAAAGACTCGTTCAAACAAATCGTTCACCGATTCGTTCGCCCACCTCATCCCCCCACCCCCACCCACCCAAATGAATCGTTCGGTTAGTGAACGGGAAGTGACGTTGCCAAACGAATCTTCAAAGACCGGTTAGCAATACAACTGAACGGGAAGTGACGTTGCTTAGTCCCGCCTCCTCTTGCACACAGGCTCCTCATTGGCCGCTCGTCATAGATTCAGAAGTGAGTGACAGACTATGTCATTCTGTTTTCGCCGCCTCGTCTCTACCCCGCCATTGCAATAGCGCGTCGTCGTCTGTCGTATTTCTATGGGATCAAAGTCATGGCTCGTGCTTGCATTTTGATTTAGGACACTTTTAAACATTTTCCTTTTGTGGATTTGGGTTCGGGGGCGCACGGACTTTCTCTAGCATGATTTTGATCACATATACAATATTGCCGCGACCAGCCTACGTGACACGCTTGCTGTCACGCAAATAAAAAGAGAAATCGAAAGTTTAATTTCTAAATATGTAACGACCAACACATTATATTTACCTCATGCTCTGTTGTGTTTTTGGTTTTATGCTCCTTTCTGTTATTTTTGGTAACTCGTTAAAACTAAAGTGTAAATAGCTGGTCAAATGTATTGATCTGAAATGAAAACAATACTACATTTTGATACAAAACAGTTTCATTGCAAATCATTATTAAGATGTATGTATTGAAATATCATTTTGCACTGGTATTAATAAATAAATAATCCAGTCAGCTCCCCTTTCGTTCCCTCATCTCAGTTCGTCAAATGCTGACGAGAAATAATTGTTTAATAATTGCAACACGTCTACTCAGCGAGCTACGAGACTCAACAACATCATCAGCTACAATTTGCTCTTTACAATGTCGCCTTTTCACTTTCATTAGTCTGTTAAGAAAAATGGAGACATATTGCTACATCTTCCGTGCCCGCGTGCGTTGTTTTTGGGCGCTTGAGTAGCATATGATGGACGGATGGACATTAATTTGTCAAACCACGAAACACCCGACACGCTCTGACATGAAAAAAATAAATAAAACACTTGAAAAAAATTGACATGTATATACCATTTCATTGCAAATCAGTATTATGGTCATCATACTAAATATTTTCCTGTGCACATATGAGGTAAATATCGCTGCCATGAAGCCTCCATACGGTGACAGTTCTCTCCCCCCTGGACTGCCGTCACGCGACCGCAGCTCAGCTTTTGCTCGCCTTGTAGCAACCTGCGAAAGTGTTTTAAACTACTGTAAATTTGATACTATGTCGTCATATGTAGTCCCGAGTCTGTTGAGAAAAGTAGTACACTAAACCATGCTCGTTAGGTTTGTGTGGTGTTTTTCTGTTTGAGCAGCATATGATACGCTCCACATTAACAAATATGTGAAAAAGTAATTTCCTTTCATTTTTTGACTCGTTCACCGCATGACTGGAAAGTCAAGTTAGCTCGGTCAGAAGCCGGAGGACCGAGTAAGTGAACGGGAAGTGACATAACTCAGTCTTGCCCCCTGCCTGCACGCTGGCTGCTTATTGGCCACACGTGGAAGTGAGTGACAGAGGCTCTGATTCTGTTTCCGCTCTCTCCCCTGCCCGCGATAAGGCTCATTGGTCGTGCGCGATGTCAAGACTCTGCCGCTTGCTCAACACCCCCCCACGCAGCAAGTGAGCCCCAGCATCCTAGAACTAATCAGTGCAGAAGGTGATTAGTTCGGTCTCGTTCACCCAAACAATTCGTTCAAAAAGAACGAATCGTTCACGACCGATACAACACTAGTTTACAGCGTCTGAAAGCACCGGGGCTTCCATGAATTGCACTATAAATTGCACGACAAATTGAAACCAATGAGAATACGGATAAACAATGACGGACAATATGGCGGCCGGATACAGCGACACGTCATTCTGTGACGTTGGTGAGTAGGGTCTATAGGAATGAGACCAAAGCATTTAATACATATAGCCCCCGATAGCAGTGAAAATAAAATATCTCCTAATAAACATATAAAATGCGGATTATTAAACATCAGGTCAATCTCGCCCAAATCTCTGTTAGCTAATGACTTAATTGGGGATTATAATATTCATATTTTGGCCCTGACTGAAACTTGGCTTCAGCAGGATGACTTTGTTAAACTTAATGAATCCACACCTCCAAGTGACGTGAATTTCCACACAGCTAGAAGCACGGGCCGCGGAGGCGGCGTGGCAGTAATATCACACTCTTGTTTAGGTATGAGCCCAAAAAGTACAGCTAATTACATTTATAACTCCTTGAAAATGTAGTACTATCATTTATTGATGCTATCTGGAAGAACCAAAAACCAGTTCTTTTCATAGTGGTTTACCGTACCCCTGGTCCCTACTAACAGTTTTTGTTAGATTTCTCTGACTTTTTATCCAGTATTCTGCTAAACTGGGATAGAATTATAATTGTAGGGGATTTTAATATACATGACGGTGACTCTCTTGGTAAGGCTTTTAATGACCTACTAGATGGGGCTGGCTTCATTCAAAATGTAAATAAACCAACTCATAGTCACAAGCACACCCTGGACCTGATTTTAACCTACGGTACGGAGAGTAGTGATCTTAGTGTCCACCCCCACAGCCCCGTACTGTCTGATCATTTTCTAATTACCTTTCATTTTGTACTTCAAGATAACCCTTCACTAGTGACTAAAACTCAGATGAAAAGGACATTATGTGATCGCTCTGTCTCAGAGTATAAACAGTTAATTCAGCCAATATTTGCCTCCATGTCATCTGATTATGAAGGAAAAATGTCTGGCCTTGCTGTTAATGAGGAGTTTGTTGATAGTGTCATGTTTACACTGCGAACTGCTCTTGATGCAGTCGCTTCCCTTGAATTAAAGTTTGTCAAGCCGAGACAAGCTTCTCCCTGGTATAATGCTGAAACATGTTCTCTTAAACAATCAGCACGTAAATTAGAAAGACTTTGGCGCCGTTCCAACACAGAGCACACTCTCTCTGCCTGGAAAAACAGTTTAGTGACCTATAAACAGGCCTTGCGTACGACTAAAACCAGATATTACTCATCCTTAATAGATGAAAACAAGAATAATCCTAGGTTTCTGTTCAGCATAGTAGCAAGGCTGACAAACAGTCACAGCTCAATAGAACCTTATATTCCAACCACCCTTAGCTGTGATGACTTCCCTAAAATTTTCTAATAATAAATTTCAACTATTAGAAAGAAGAAAATAAACGAATTACTTCCAACTGTTAGGTCTGATAAAGTGCAGACTGAAAATTCAGAATCTCCTATAAACCCCTCTATGATATTAAATGACTTTACCACTGTAGAACAAACCGATGTAATTGCAATTATAATGTCTTCCAAACCATCAACGTGCCTCCTAGACCCGATCCCAACAAAACTTTTTAAAGAGACCCTGCCTATAACTATTGATATTACCCTAATATAATAATAAATACCTCATTAGTTACTGGCAACGTGCCTCTAAAAACGATGCAGAAAAATTCATTCACGCGTTCGTTACATCTAGATTGGATTACTGTAACTCCCTACTTGCAGCTTGTCCTAAAAGTTCTCTAAAAGGTCTTCAGCTAGTCCAAAACACAGCAGCAAGACTCTTAACAGGAACTAATAGAAGAGAGCACATCACCCCTGATGATCAATAATGGGTTGGGGCCATCGTATCTCACCGATGCTCTGGTTCCATACTGCCCCAACAGAACACTCCGCTTTGAGAATGCAGGTCTACTGGTAGTTCACAGGGTTTCTAGAGCCTTTTGCCACCAAGCCCCTGTTTTATGGAATCAGCTTCCAGCTAGTATTAAAGAAGCTGACACAGTCTGTACATTTAAGATTAGACTAAAAACGTTCCTATTCAACAAAGCTTATGGTCAGGCTAGTTGAAGTCAGACTAGACTCACAGTTCAGTCTTAGCTGCACTAGAAGCTATAATGCTGGGGGAAGTACAGCCACTGAGTTCTATCTCCTTTTTCTCAATCTACCTACAACTTGTCTTACTTTATTTCTATTTTCCAATGTTAATATCTAGTTGACTAGTCTCTTCATCACTAGTCACCCGGTGTCCCCTTTCCCCTCTCCCCTCTGGGGAGGGTCTATTTTTCAGCTGCAGCCTCCTGACTATACGGACGCTGGATGGACGTCCTCGTCGCCACCTCCGTCTGATGTGGCGAGATGGACCTCTTCTTGTTCCTATACTCTATTGCATCTTTACAAACTGTAACTCCGTTTGCTAGTTCCCATTGGCAGTCCGGGTGCATCCTGTCTATCCGTCCTGGGAGTGGATCCCTCCTGACTTTGGTACTCCCCAAGGTTTCTCGTTTCTTCCACAGAGTTTTGGAGTTTTTTCTTGCCGACATGGAGGGTCGAAGAATGGGGGATACCCAGGACTTGACCTTTATTTACTTCATCTGTATTTATTTCATCTGCTGTTTCTGACTGTGTATCATATTGCCTCTGCAAAGCCCTTTGAGACAACCTTGTTGTGATTTAGGACTATACAAATAAAATTGAATTGAATTGAATTTTTTTTTTTTTTTTTTGTATCACTTCGTTACATCAACGTTACTGAGAATGACAGCAGGTCACTCACTCTTCTGTTCACTGACAGTTTCCACAGGGTGATAAAAATAAACACCCAACCCCCATGTTTCTTCCAACAGTCTGATTTAACTGCAACCATATGCAGCCAAAATGTGCACAGTCATTCTGCTGCTGTAAAATGGGCAATGATTACATAAGGGCAGTGTGGGGAAGCAAATAGAGTACACCCGCAACCCCGGACTTTCTGGCACCAGTAATTCCTGCTCAACACGTGATACTCACAACATAAAGAACAAACACAAGTGAAAAATGCGTGCTGGGATGGGAAATTAAAGCAGATTTGGTAAAAACATGTTTCAATCAATGTTTTTTTCCCCGTCTTTAGCAGCCATTGAAAAAATTGTTCAGCATCCTTTAATGTGAAGGATGGAAATCCGCTGGCACAAGACCGCCAGCACTGGAGGGGCCTAGCTCACCTGGTCAGCGCTACGCAAAGGGACGGGAAACTAGCCCCAACACTACAGCCGTGATGATGATGATGATGTCAACATCTATGCACAACCTCATATCAAGCACATCAAGTCAGACATCTCCCTCCTCGTCTGAGTACTGTAAATTGTCATTTACACACTGTTATATTACCACTACATCCCCATTTGATGCTAGTCACTTATTCACTTTATTCCTAATCTGTTTTATTTTTCATTGGCCTTATTCTACTTTTGTCCTGTAATGTGCATGTTATAGCAAAACTTTAAATTGATTGTACTCTGTACAATGACATTGAAGGCATTTTATCCTATTCTATTCTGTTTTATTCTATTCCATAACAAAACTACTTTTCGCTGTAACTTCTAACATAACACTTTAAATTTTCTCATTCTATGACGGCCCTATAGTTATTGAGTTATTCATGTCACGTGATCTGAGTGAAAAGACTCCTTTTGCAGCGCCGTGGCACGTGAGTCAATCACTCATTTTTCGGGCGTCTCTTTACAGAGCGTTGTGCTCTCATACTGAACTCGGAGTTCACATGGCTTCTTACTCTCACCTGAACATAACACGTCCCGGACCAGGTTATTGATTGGCTAACATACGGCAAGATGTTAAAGTAAGCCAATTAGTGACAGTCTGACAGGGTAGGGCACACTGTAAAAAATTGCTGTAAATTTACGGCCAATTTTTAACACTAAAATACCGTTTTTGTGTTAAACAGTTTATTACTGTAGTTAGCAATGCATTGTGGGTTACCAGCATTAAAGCAACAAGAAATATGCTGTAAACGGTATGTTAATGTTTCAATTACATGACACTACCGTATTTTTTGGAAACAGTTTTGACTGGAAATTTGGAGCATGGTCAGAAATCTGACATCTTTTACATTGTGGCAATATAGACTATGTTTTTTGCCAATTTAAATTAACTAGACACCGCAAATAATTTGGCATCAAATCCTGGAGGACATAATTAGCCATAATTTGGATTTTGGAGACTCTTCAGAGGATGACTTGAGATTACATTTGCTGCTCTTCAGTGCTTGTTCATCAACTTATATTGGGATTTATGTGTACCAATTTATTAACGGTGAGTTAATTAAGTCGTACTCATATTACCTAAATTATTGTATATTGAACTTAAGTTCTGAGGATTGCTGGATAGCGATATATAATATTGATGTTGGCGGCACGGTGGCTGAGTGGTTAGCACATCTGCCTCACAGTTCTGAGATCAAGGGTTCAATCCCGGGCTTCGGCCTTCCTGTGTGGAGTTTGCATGTTCTCCCCGTGCCTGCGTGGGTTTCCTCCGGGAACTCCGGTTTCCTCCCACATCCCAAAAACATGCATGGTAGGCTGATTGAACACTCTAAATTGTCCGTAGGTATGAGTGTGTGCGTGAATGGTTGTGTGTCTCCTTGTGCCCTGCGATTGGCTGGCAACCAGTTCAGGGTGTCCTCTGCCTACTGCCCGTTGTTAGCTGGGATAGGCTCCAGCACCTCCGCGACCCTCGTGAGGAATAAGCGGCATGGAAAATGAATGAATGAACATTGATGTTAATTCCTCTGGAGTGCCAGTAGAGGGCAGTTTTCTATGTTTTGCAAAAGATGCAGCTGAGTGAATTTTTTGGGGAAATAAATAAAAGGTGTTTGCCAGTGAGCGGTTCTACTCATATGTTATATGTTTCTTGTTGTATCCCCACTCTGATCTAAACTGGCCCTTCTCCAAAAATTGAAGTATTCCATCATCCTGAAGGCTGATTTATGCTTCTGTGTAGCAGTGACGGCGGACCTACGCCATTAACGCAGACCCGATTATGACCCTACGCCATAGCCTGACGTGCACCTCCAAAAAGTCCTGACTACACTTCACGTCAACGCGCTTGACGTGAATGTCGAAGGACTGTGATCGGTCCGCTCAGACCATTGTTTCCGGTTCAGTACAACAACAACACCATTTTCAAACATTCGCAAACGACTTCTGTGTCGCCTACACTTCAACATTTGTATTGACAACATTTGTTGTTTAATATTAATCTGATGCAGCTGCAAATGCACACATTTCATCTCCATTGCCATTGCTGACAATGACCGGAGGAAAATAAAGGAATTCGAAAAGAGTCCCCCAAAACCACACAAAGACAAAGCCACACCAATCTAGTGGTATAGCAGTGAATTACTGTGGAAACGTCACTGGCAGCGACAAACTTTGTCCCCACATCACACATGAGACCAATGTTTACATTTGGAGTAAATTAGACAGGTGCTTTTTTGCTTCATTTTTTTTTTCTTTTTACAAGAAAGAAGAAACCCATGCGAAGAATGGGAGTATTATGGACAATGATTTTTCACGCATTGTAAAGTCAAACCCTGATAAACATCAACAAAAATGCATTGAGCAGACAACCAGGGCGTGAACTGGAAAATCACCGGCATGCAAGCACTATGGAAACGATGCACAGCTGGAAGGGATTGGCCAATCAACCCATGAGCAACCCAGAGCTATAAAAGCAGGAAAGGAAGATGGCAGCCTGGTTTGGCTATTGACACTTGCAGTCCTGTGCAGCTGGAGACATTGGCAAAAGATAACCAGAGAGGCAGCCGGTAAGCAGCAGAATTAAAAGATGTAATGTGCCAGCAGCGGCCATTAGCACATGGCTTGACTCACCGGTGGAAATGTTTGGACAATTGTAGTATATTGTTTAGGGGTAATTTGGGATTTGTCCTTGACCGATCACCATTTCTGACCCAGCCTGTCCTCCCTGACCCGACTCCACCAGAGTTCCAGCCCAAATACTTGCTCAGCCTGTCCTGCTTGACCAGACTATGCCAGCACTCCATTGAGCTCAACCTGTCCTGCTTGACCCGATTACGGCAGATCTCCAGCCTGCTCAGCCTGACCTACATGACCCGACTGCACCGTCTCTCTAGTTCCTGTCCGTTTTCACTGCCTGCCAACACGATGAAATAAAACCTGTTCTGTTTCGCACCTGACATCAGCATTTTTTTCTGTACTAGACGGAAATATATGCATTCATAGACTGTAAAGTCATTTTCCTAAATACCGTTAAAACACAGTATATCGTTAAAAACGCAGCATACTGCAGCTCCTCAGTTGCCTGCTCTTTACTGTGAATTCTGGTAATACAGGAATATACAGTTTTTCCTGGATTAGACTACTACTGTTATATAATTTTACAATATAAAGACTAAAATAAGTGGTAATTGCAATCCTGCTGACGGACTTTTACTGTATTTTCTATAAATACAGGAATCAACCGTTTTTCTGGATTACGGACCATTACTGTGAAACATTTTTACATAACCAAGACTGTTAAATAACAGTCTGGTAATGGCAATCCTGCTGACAGACTTTTACTGTATTTTCTATAAATACAGCAATCAACAGTTTTTCTGGATAACGGACTATTACTGTGAAGCATTTTTACATTACCAAGACTGTAAAATAACAGTATATAAATGGCAACCCTGCTGCCAGCTCTTTACCGTTATTTTACACTGAAATTTTTTACAGTGCAGGTCTTACTGACGATGTCTTCAGTTGATTATTATGATTTTATTTATTTCATATTGCACAGCAACTTTTCTTTAGAAGGCGAGTTTATAAAAATATAGATGCCTTTCAAATTTTCTGCACATTTTATTGTTACTTTACATTTCATAGTGTTAGGAGGGACTCGTCTTTTCTCTTACTGTACGGCAGAACCAAAAAAAAGCATTTAAATTTTTTTTTTTTTTTTTTTTAAATAATATTATATGGCGGAAAACTAGCAGTTTCTGCTCTTGCACCCCTCTTTAAAATAAACTGCTTTATTTTAAGCCAAGACAGCTGTTGTGTTTGATAGAACAATGTGCCTATATGCTGGCATAGCAGATTCATGGCGCGATAAGCCTCTGAACTATTTTTAATTTGTCTGTTTTACCCTGGAAACCCCTGTTTACAGATGTCGCGCAACAGCTTTGGTTTCAACCTAGTCATAAAAAAAAAAAAAAAGGTTAGTAATCGTATTTTTTAATTGAAATGTCTGTCATTTTTAGCTTAGAATCATTAATTGATGTCTAATATGTCGTTTAAAAAAAAAAACTACAAAAAAATTATTCACTCCATATTTAAACTTTTATACAAATTATGTCACAATGAAAAAATTGCCGTCTGTAAAAAAGTCACGGATATCTACCTCATAACTATTGCTTCATTGTATTTTTTTCGTTACTGTCGCATTTTCCCCAATATTTTAGATGATAAATAATCGATCCAAACAAAGGAAAATGGGGGGGGGGGAGTTTAAAAGGGTAAATATATGAAAATGAAAATCTCGACCACTCCTTGATGTCTGCAATTTCTGCATCGCGACCCTTGTTATAGGGTATCCATAAAGTCTCTTTACCATTTCAAAATTTTATTAATAATGCAATTGATGAGATATTTTATTCAGATTTGTTCTATTGTATTCAGTGTTTATTAAAGTTTTTTATTACACTGCATTTGTGTGTTTCAGGGAAACTGAACAAACACAATGTAAGAATCTGGGGTTCAGAACACCCCCCACTTGACAACAGAAATTGAGCGTAATAGCCCAAAGGTGAATGTGTGGTGTGGGATCATGTGCAATCGAATAATCTATCTATCTATCTATCTATCTATCTATCTATCTATCTATCTATCTATCTATCTATCTATCTATCTATCTATCTATCTATCTATCTATCTATCTATCTATCTATCTATCTATCTATCTATCTATCTATCTATCTATCTATCTATCTATCTATCTATCTATCTATCTATCTATCTATCTATCTATCTATCTATCTATCTATCTATCACCTTTTTCACCCCTAACTAGTTTGCATGGCTGTATTTGAATTACTAGTAATTAGTTACTTTTTCAGAGAATTAACTATAGCTCTTTGCTTTTCAAAGGTTACAACACTGTCAGACACACAGTAGTCTATAAAACAGTTTCATCCAGTTATTGGCACACAGCTTAGCACACCCATGTTTGTCTTTAACAAATATGAATTAACCTAGTAATTTTGTTTAACTAACCATATTACGGTACAATAACCAAATAGCATTGAGTAGAAAAGGCAAAGGCAATAAAAACTGTTCAGCTGACAAGAAAATACTCATTGTAAATGAGTTTCTTTACTTTTCATGGCCACCACTGACCAATATCTCTAAAGGGAGAGACAATTAATGTGAAACTTTATGTGAAAGGCAGTAGATAAATAAGTATGCAAATCAAAAATTTCTTAGACCTCTGATCATACATTAATCATAATTAAGGTAAAAAAAAGTTTTTTCCATAATTGCTCAACCCACTGATGCACTTTAGAGACAACCAATTAAAGAAGAGACAACCAATTGAAGGAATGTATTACCTTTGTGTTGAAGGAAAATGTAGGTTAACAAATCATTAATTGATGTCCCATATTTCGTTTTTTTTTTTTTTTTTTTTTAAAACGACTTTAAAAGGTTATTCACTCAAATATTTTAAACTTTTAAACAAATTATGTCACAATGAAAAAAATGGCGTCTGTAAAAAAGTCACGGATATCTACCTCATAACTATCGCTTAATTGTATTTTTTTTGTTACCGTCGCATTTTCTCCGATATGTTAGATGATAAATAATCTATCCAAACAAAGACAAATTGAAAAAAACGTTTAAAAGGGAATATATATGAAAAAGAAAATTTCGATCACTCCTTGATGTCTGCGATTTCTGCATCGCGACCCTTGTTATATCACCATGTTTAACCCATAAAATCCCCCCAAAAATCCAGCTGTGGTCATTCACATCTGTGTCTTGACACTTCATGATACATGCTACATGGAGTTTTTGGATCGAAACAAGGTAAGTGCGCGATAATATTTCGTTAAAGTCTGTAATTCTGCTCTCGCGTGTTCTCACCTCTAGATAGGGTTTTGCTGTTTGAATTTTTTTTTTTTTTTAAATGCCGTCCTATTCAAATTTTTTCTTCCCCCAGAAAATTGAGGTTTTAAGCTTTCCAATGGTGTATAACACGTGCATATTGGACAATTTTGAAAGTTGGCTAAATTGGAGGTCTCACAGCGGAACTTTAAGTCACCTGAGTGTTTTCCGCCATAGGTCAAATAGTAAAACCACACTAAAAAAATACACAGTATGAAGCAAGAGGGAATTCCCCCATTTTGAAAAATGACTTTCTCCCATGAAAATAACAAAATTAACTTTTTTCCTTTTTACATAGGAAACTCATCAGCATATTCGTGAGAAATGTACCCCTGAACTCTGTTCACCCAATCTGTTTGATTTTATTAATCTCCTGTCCCCAGCAAAAAGTGAACATGCAGGTTAAGCTTATATAGCATCCCTACCAATGTTGAGACCAAACTTGACTATTACACATCACAAAAAATAAATTCTATGTTTTATGTTATGGCGAAGTTTTAAATCTTGTTGTGCCCTGAACAATGACAATAAATGCTTTTCATTGAATTGTATTCTATTCTATTCTATTTTTTTAATGTATTAAATTAAAGTAACATAAAATAATTGAGAAGAACTGATTGAAAGTGCCTGTGACACAAAAAGCATGTTTTTTTCATATTACACACAGTATTGTATGCAGAATATATATTATTATAGATTTATTCAATGTTTTTTTAATCCCACGTTACAAAAATGAAAGAATTCCAGCCAAAGTCTTGGATTGAGAAAGAAGGCGAATGTGAAATCAAAGTCATCATCAATACGATACTGCCATACTTTGTGTGCAAAAGGACTGCGGATTCAACTGATTTTGCAGATTAATTTGTTTATTTTTTGCGTCGCTAGGGGGTGTGGTGTGAGCCTTTCTGGGTTTCCAAGAGATCCTGTTCACCGCGAAGACAATCGAGGGACCGTTGAACGGACAAGGAAGTGAGTAAGCTACAGTGGGGAGAACAAGTATTTGAGACACTGCCAATGGGTTTTCCCATTGTTAGTGTATCAAATACTTGTTCCAATACTGGGATCATGGCACTCGTTTTAATAAGGAGGTGGCTTGCTTTTTGTGGGTAACAATTCTCCCTGTCCACCGAAAAGGCGGGAGTGTCCGCCTCTCTCGGCCGACAACCGGGGGCTCGTCGTACACCATGGTCGCCGCCGATGTAGGCGGGAGCGCCCGTACTCGGGCAGCCATGCGCTCTCGTCTCCAGTTCTCAATCATGTCGAGACTTCCACCCCCCTCAACCGTCTTCGCGTGCCCGCTTAGAAAGCGCTATAATCAGCTTGGGCTCGGAGAGTCACGCGCTCCGACGTAGGGGTGGTTTGTCCTCCGTGAAAATGTCATTTTCGGCGTTCATTCCCTGGCGACGAGCACCGCCTGCCTGCCGGGGCCAAAGCAGGGGAACGGCGAGCTGAAACTTGCTCCCCGCCGGGGGCTAGCAAACACCCCTGCCACCGTGTGTGACATGAGTTGGGGTAGTTTTGTGTAATTTTCGTGTTCGAAAGGCGAGGAAGAGACTTGGAAGAGCCGCTCCGTTCGGGTTGGCGTGTACCCTAGCTCCTACCCTCCTCTTTTGTTTACGTCCCCGAGTCCCCGCAGGGAAATGACAAGAGCCGGAAAAAATCCGGTGGCACAAAATACTGTGGTTGGCCGTTTTGACCATTATACAGTAATTTCGCCCTGTCGTATGGAATAAATGCATGTTTAATATTTCATATTCCATTTACCACAATACTGTTATTTGTCATGACCATACAATTTAATTAGCAATTGGGGGAAAAATACTGAGATACAAAGAATATCCTGTAAAATATTGGAGTAGAGTGATAAAATTAATGAAGACATTTTGCAGTCTGCTCTAATCATCAACCTCGTGTTTGTTGTCTCTTGTCTCCTTTTTCTATTTCTGAATCTTCCTCCACTTCCAAATACGACTCAAACATAACTGGCTGTATGTCACATACTTCCTTTGGACCGACAACATCGTTAAAAAAATCCACACTTGAATCAGAATCGCTGAAAAACGCTTCTCTTCCATTGGGCTCAATGCTAAATTTGCTGAAATCACTCATTCTCTGACGTCACCATCCAGATTGAGGCGCCAGAGCTCTATAATGACAGCAGGCGCTAAATGGCAGATTTAAACACTCATTGTCATCTGCGCTTTGCCAAATTTTTGTATGTAGTCGAATTCTTCACAAAATATGATTTTAATTCCAATAATAATGCTATTTAAGATTTTTTTTTAGAGTCTCACATGCACGTTAAAGGAATTGTAATATTTTTCATCAAGTGCCTTCTGGTAGAAAGAATCTTGTTTAAGAATTTGAAAAATAACAATGTTATTTTCAGCTGTTCAAAAGTGGAGAAAAACATCTACATCTCCTTAAATAGGCAAAATTGCTGTGTGCAGCCATTTTTAAAAGCCAGACGCCTTTTAGCCAATCAAATACGAGTGTTACACATTGCAGATGGACCCCAGATTCCATTTCATAGTTTAGTCGTTTAATTGATTTACTTTCTACTTAGAGCAGCACTTTTATTTGGGAAACTCTCATCCGTATACTAGATGTGTTTTTGTGTCCGTTTTTTTTTTTCTCCGATCGTTCACACTCGTAATCATGCAGGTGTTAGCTACAGCAGTATGAAAAGGTATCTGAACTTTTTGGAATTTCTCACATTTCTAAATAAAATCCCCCATCAAATGCCATGTGGTCTTTGTCAAAACCACACAGATGAAAATACAGTGTCTGCTTAAACTAAAACCACCCAAACATTTATGGAGGATAACATGCAAACTATGACAGAAGGGGGAAAATAAGTAAGTGAACCGTCTGTCTAAGGAGACTTAAAGAGCAATTGAAACCAATTTTTACCAAACATTTTAAGTCAGGCTTGTGCCCAATCACTGATGAGTGGTTTAAAGGTGCCCTGCCTCCTATAGAACACACCTGGTAAGAAATGTCTTGATGAGAAGCATTGTCTGATGTGCATCATGGCTCAGTCAAAAGAGCTGTCTGAAGACCTGTGATCAAGGATTGTTGATTTGTATGAAGATGGGAAAGGATACAAAACCATCTCTAAAAGTCTAAAAGTCTGGATGTCCATAAATCGACAGTGACAGAAGTTGTCTACAAATGGAGAGAGTTTGGCACTGGACGAGTGGCCGTCCACCAAAGATGACGCCAAGAGTTCAGCGCAGAATACTCAGAGAGGTAAAAAAAAAAAAAACTAGAGTGTCTGCTAAAGACTTACAGAAATCATTGGCACAGGCCAATATCTCTGTGCACACATCAACTATATGTAAAACTATGGCCAAGAATAGTGTTCATGGGAGGACTCCACGGAGGAAGCCACTGCTGTCTAAAAAAAACATTGCTGCCCGTTTAATGTTCGCCAAATGGCACTGGGACACTCCACAGAAGTTTTGGCCGAATATTTTGTGGTCTGATGAAACCAAAGTTGAATTGTTTGGGAGTAACACGCGACATCCTGTGTGGAGGAAAAATTTAACAGCTCACCAACATCAACACCTTAATCCTCATCCCCACCGTGAAGCATGGTGGACAGACCATCATGATTTGGAGCTGTTTTGCTGCCTCAGGGTCTGGACGACTTCAATCTTTAATGGAAGAATTAAATCAAAAGTTTATCAGGACGTTTTTCAGGAAAACCTGAGGCCTTCTGCCAGACAGTTGAAGCTAAAAAGAGGATGGATGCTGCAACAAGACAATGATCCAAAACAAAGAAGTAAATCAACTTCAGAATGGTTTCAGAAGAACAAAATACACATTCTGGATTGGCCAAGTCAAAGCCCAGACTTGAACCCCATTGAGATGCTGTAGCATGACCTAAAGACAGCGATTCATGCCAGACATCCCAGGAATCTGATGGAACTACAGCAGTTTTGTAGAGAAGAATGGGTTTCAATTGCTCTTTAAGTCTCCTTAGGCAGACGGTTCACTTACTTATTTGTCCCCCTTCTGTCATTGTTTGCATGCTATCCTCATTAAAATTTGAAAACCTATAAATGTCTGAGTGGTTTTAGTTAAAGCATAGCAGACACTGTTTTTTCATCTATGTGATCTTGATGGTGATTTTATGCAGAAATGTGAGAAATTCCAAAAAGTTCAGATACTTTTTCATACCCCTGTAGTTTTATCGGCTACGGCTGCATCCTATCCAAAAAAATATATAAAATAAAATAAAAATATGTGATCAGTGAATATAGTGGTTTGAAGGTATCATGCAAATGTTCACTGTAGTTGGTTTATATGATGAGGTTCATTGTTTAATAAGATGAAGAGGTCTGTGAATGTTGACTGCATGTTATTCACCAGATACTAAATTTCTGTACATGTATGCAAACCTGCACATTAGCCAACTAGTCACAATTAGAATGTTCCACACTTTCTTTATTGTTTCTATTATATTTTATTAATGTTTGTGATGTTCAATTCATATTGTCTGGCATATATTTATTGCTGTGCACTTTAATAAAACCAAATCCCCCACCTTGATTTCTTGGTCAGGTATGAAAATTCCTTTCCCTATAAAGACACTAAATCTAATGGCCATCTGGGCTTCAACTGTTTGACCAATCTCACTTCCAATACATAATACATCGCTCCGATTAAGAAACTTCCTTTGCCATTTTATTTCCATTATCATCATTTTGCTAGATTTATGATTTACATTTTATAGATTCTTTGAGCGACCATCTTTCACAGGAAAGGTCATTTACCATTACAGCATTTTGCTGTAGGTGTGAAACTTAATCTTGACCAATGACAGCCGCTCCCGGTATCCCCTTTAAAGGTGGCACACTCTCATTTCATATCTCTGTATTGATTGATTGACTCACCATGTTGCTGTAGATTTCATCTGCTAAGATAGGTATACAGTTTCTGGAAGCCACTGTGAAAAAGAACAATCAATACATGAATCTATATATCTATTTGAGAACAGCAGTTGAGGCAGTATCTCTACTGACCCGTTAGGATCTTCTGTTGGTGTTCCTTGGTGAAAACAGAGCCACATGGATTGGATGGATTGGTAA
The DNA here is from genome assembly GCF_030265065.1 of Corythoichthys intestinalis. Classification (NCBI taxonomy): domain Eukaryota; kingdom Metazoa; phylum Chordata; class Actinopteri; order Syngnathiformes; family Syngnathidae; genus Corythoichthys; species Corythoichthys intestinalis. The sequence goes on along the minus strand of NC_080399.1, from coordinate 61,642,169 downwards.
CAATTAAAAGGGACGTCCTTTCATCGATCAGGCTCTCCAAATGTTGCAGATCCACCTCCCACGACTTCTCTGGCTGACAGTTTCACAAACACTCGATCAATCAATCACCTCTGTTACAAACACGAGAAACAACAACCCGCAACAATGGAATGCAATCATGGAATTGGTCGTGTTTAACTACCATTGGGCCCTATGGAAAGTCAATTCTTCGAAACTCTTGCGTGGTCATGATGATGATGAGGGGAGTTGTTTGTCCATTCTTAAGCAATAGCCACGTACCGTGGAGTGAAAGGTGTATTTACTTTCACTCTGATTATTGATTTTCCAGAAAGTCGTCTGTCGTTGTATATTGTCCTCGTGTTACCTATGTGAAGTTGGCATCCACCGGACGCAAATTTATGATGTCATTCGTTTGTGCTAGGTTTATGCTCGTTTGTGCTAAAAAAAAGTACTGCTATGATTTTAAGATATGAACAATTTTATAGTTCAATCTGAGGTCAAACAGTCCCCCATTTTAATAAAAAAATGGCTTAAAATTGTGTCAATCGTTATGTGCTACATTTGTGCTGTGAAAAAATTTCATTTGTGCTGCTATCATTTTTGAGATAATAATTTAAAGTGATGGCATCACGCAGTTCCCCTGCCCAATTATTGCGAAATGGACCAGAAACGGTGCCATTCGTTCAAGATGAACGATTGTGCTATGTCATGTAAAAAGTCATCTTTTGTGGGTTAATATCGAGACTCCTCTTTGTCCAAGGGCGTGTATGCATAGGAACGGTTGGAACATAACACGAGCAATTTTTCAGGATGCTCAAATTTTTCCCACCAACTTTTAAGCAGCCTTATATGCATTATACAGTATAATCAGCTCAGTTATATAGGTACTTTTTTTTTTTAGGTAATTTACAAGGATAGAATAGACCCGATCATAACTGTGTTACAAGACCTTTTGTCATACTACACTTTAAGGCCCATGTCCACATGTCTCTGTCTGTTGCCATGATGACTCTTTGTCCGCCATTAAAAGGAAGGAGATTTCTTCAGCAACTTCGGCAGCTTATAAGGCCACGAAATTTCGCACACTCAGTCGAATTGGCCCAAAAAGAAGATTTATTTTGGTTTTGTCAGTAGCGTCTCCTTTTTTTGGATCATCTTCAATTGGAGTTTTTTCAACGAGGTGTGTGAATGTATTTCTCATTTCAAGAGATACAAAAACATCTTCTTCAGCCATGCCCACAACACAAAAGAGGTAAGCTTCAAGCACATGTTAGTTTCTCATAAGATGATGAGAGGGGAACGATCTGCCACCACCCAGAGCTGCGTGCCGTCTGAGTAGTGCCAAACTGCGAGGGCCTGTTCAGTCCTGCTTGCAGGCCTAGTCATTTTATTTGTGTTGCTTGGGTCCAAACTAAATGAAAAAGTGACACTAAAAAGGGGAAATTTTGGTTTTGCTAAAATTTGAGAAAATTAGAAAAATATTTGCGAAAATTACTATATTCAAAATATTCCATTTTAGGTCCTAGTTATGCAGAATATTTTTTGTTAAATGTAATTTCTTCATTTTTCAGGTCAAACTAAGTCTATAGAATGAGGAAAATGTACATACACAAGCATTAAAAAGTACAACAGTAAAAAAAAAAAGTGGGAAAGAGAATTTCAAAGTCATGACCACAAATCCAAACAAAATTTCTGGAAACAAAATGTGCTTTTATTTGCTAATGTGACAAAACAAACTAGGAAATACTGTACCACTGAGAACCTTGGAAAAAAAATATGTGTTACGTTGTGTATTTGGTTTGAAAAGTGAGTGGTTCAATCTTGCCTTTTCACACCTTGATCGAGGCTCCAAGTGTTGTGATTTCATTACCGCTTTAGTAATGTATGTAATAACAGTACATTATCAAGTGTTTTAAACAAGAAGAGGTGGAGCATTTATATACTTCATCAAGGGCATTCAAAAGCTTCAACATACCAGCAGGTTGTAGAACCTGACCTCGATGCCAAGAGAAACAGCCAGAGTTTTATATAAGGAGAAGCCTGGACGTGGAACCAGGATGTTGTCCCCTGGATTACATAGGACACTGATCACCAGGTCAATGGCCTGACTACAGCCACTGGTCAAAATAACATCCTGGATAGAAGGGGGAGCAAACTTTTTCAACTAGGGCATACTGTAGGATGACATCAATTATTGTGTACAGGTTTACCCTTGTCATGAATTTTCATGATATTGAAATTTACAGTACATTGCTGGCACAAGTGAATTAGAATGCAAATAACTCACTTCTGCTTCAAGAGGAGCCTCAGAACAGCTATAGAAGTTGGCTACTGCCTGTCGGCTCTTTAAGTAACCTGCCAGAAAAAAAAAAGTTGTAGCATCATGGTTTGACAGATTAGTTATAGCAAGTACAGTGGTACCTCTACATACGAAGTTAATTCGTTCCAGGACCTGGTTTGTAAATCGAAATGGTCATATGTCGAGCAGGATTTTCCCATAAGAATGCATTATAATTTGATTAATTTGTTCCACAGCCCAAAAAACGACACTAAATACTTGATAAATACTGCTGGTACAATTACAAATAGCAATTACCATGGGCTTTGCCCGACATATTTCACTGGGGCACATGCTCCAGTATTGATCTGCAGTGCCCCAGTATAAGATTCACTGGTTTAAAAAAAAACTACAATAAACTATAATAAACTACATTACATAATCTATAAAATGTGCCTATTTAATATGGTCATATTGCTCTATTCACTCCATATACACAAACTGCACATGGCTCCTTAACTCATTTGCTCCCAAAAACATATAAATATGTTCTATTTTTAATTGTTTCAGTATCCCAAAGACCTATTTATACATCTTTTATGTTTTTTTTTTGTTTTGTTTTGTTTTGTTTTGTTTTTCAAAAAAGACATCTCTGGGTCGTGATTCAATTTAGCTCCAAAGCACAAAGCTGAAAATCCATTTTAAAGCAATAAAGCTGACTATTGGAGGGCACTAGCGCATTTGGTAAAACCCACAACCCTATTCAACAGCAACGAGAGGCCAAGCCGCAAAGCTGGCGGAAGACGACGGAATGGATGCCAGGCGGCGGACACCGAGCAGAACAACCTGTAGGACGCCCGGGATGCCAGGCGCTGGACGACCGAGCAGAACGACTGGGACCACTAGATACCGTTGAGCCCGTGCCGCTCGCAAGCGGAGCCCGCAAAGACTAAAAAAAATTCATCTTTTTGAGACAGGCAACAATGAGGGAAAAGTTTAACCGGCTGTCGCAGCCACAATAGCGTCATCTTTCAGTTATGTGTAAATAAATTGTTACTTTGCTATCAAAAGCTCTATTTGTCTTGTTGTTTCTGTTATTTTGTAAAAGGAAAACATTATTCAGATGTTTGGGATGTAACTGAAGCAAAAAATAGCTGTTTGAAGTTACATTTGAAATGTATGCTTTCACGTTTTTTCATCAGAAATTGGAAAATTGCTCAAACTAAGCTTTTTGTAATGCTGATTTCTAAAGAATGGAAAAAGATATGAACTTAATTTTCTTTCTGCTGAAAGAAGAGAGTCTAATCTTTCTTTTGGTGGGTTCCATGTTGATATATCAATAGAACAAAACTTTCTGTGGGCCTTGCAAAATCAGTCAAAATCCAGTAAAACGGCCGGGAGCGAAGGGCCTTGCTCTGGTGAAAATGGCTGGGAGTGAATGAGTCAATATGTTGACTAATGCACCTAACTTTGACTGCGATAGGCATATAAGTTGATACTTCCACAAAGCACTTTCGGTGAGATATACAGTACTGCGTTCACGTGCGTCGGGAGAGCTGAGTTCCCAAGTTGTAAAATTGCTCATCATAATTTTCATCTGCTTTTCTAGCATTGTATTTGTTACTGCAGTCCCTGTAATCTGTAACAAGATGACCCAAATAGTATTACTCTTGCAAATGGATATTAAAAAGTTATTGGCCCGCAGCAATAATAAATTAGCAAGGAGGAATGAGAGAAGTAAGCTAGGTAACCCACCTAGGCAACATTAACCAATTTTAGGTCACAACCTACCAGTAAGAAACACTGATTAATTGCATGACAGTGACAGTCATATAGTCCCAGGTTAACTGACTACCAACAAGGGATGTCCCTATTTTGATTGTAATTTTTGTTTTTGTTTTTTACAGAAACTTGTATTTTGGTCAAAAGAAATGGTGAGAATAAATCAAGTTATATATATAGTTTAAAATGCAATTTCTGAATCTTTTCCTCGCTTGCCAGCAGTGTTGTTAATTTTATTTTAAAAAAGTAATTAATTACAGTTACAAATTACTTCTCCCAAAAAGTAATTGCGTTAGTAAGTCAGTTACCTGAATGTAAGAGTAATTAGTTACTTGGCAAAGTAACTAGTGATAATTTTCATGTTTTTTTTTTCTAAAAAAACAAACAAACAAAAACAGGTCACACAATGTTAAGTTTAAAGGGTTTTGGGGACAACTGGCCCTAGCCCAATTCTTTACCCTCCACTTAACTAGACACAAGGGTATTGCGATAACTAGATACTAACCGTTGCTATGTGTGGAAGTCATTTAAAGTTGTGAATCAACCGTTAAAGTTGTTAATATTGCTCCCGTTTTTGCATAAGTTCCCTTCTGTCTACTTTCAACATGTGTAAGTTTTAAAACGGTTTCATCGTTTAAAGATAGATTTAACTCAAGATTTTGCCGATTTAGGAGCATTAAAAAAAAAAAAAAAAAAAAAAAGTAACAGGTTCGCTAGGAAGGATATCTATATCAGAGCCTTCCTGAGAGGTCTACTGCTTTATGATGGCGGCTGTTTACTATCGCATGTAGTTCTTAAAACATGTTGCCAATGCAGCCGTGTCTGTCATTTGCATCTAGTTCTGTAATATGTGATATCTACCGTATCATGTGGGCGTAGTTTGTAGGCTATGGCTGCAGTCAGATATTACTGGAGCCACCTAGCATCGCGTTTGCAACGGCGTCTTCCCCACTCCTGCTCTGCTTTCTCGTCTCCGTGAGTCAGTCACTCTCAGACTTTTTTTATTCAACCAACTTAGTAACGCATACTAATGCACGCCTTTCCCGCCTCAGTAACAGTAACGGCATTGCCAAGATGAGAAAAGTAATTAATTAGATTTCTCATTACTGAAAAAAATAACGCCGTTAGTAACACCGTTATATTCTAACGCCTTCATTAACAACACTGCTTGCCAGTGCCCCTCTGTGCCTCAGTAGTGGATTAGGTCTAGTGACGCCCCTGGCAATTACACATAGCAAAACAAATGAATTACAAATCCAAATCAGAATAATATAATAATAATATTCATGTAACGAATCGGGCAATAATACAGCAGTTGTGTTTTGCATGCTGTTCCTGAACGCACGGTGTGACTGATGACAGAGTGAGGAGAGGTGCGGAGTTTTTACTTTCTCTTTTCATGTTGTTGTTGGCGTCGGCTGCTGCGGACAGTAGCAGTGTTGTTACACAAGTTCTGATATAAATGATAAAAAACCTGACGAAATCGGTGACTTCCTTGTCGATGTTACAATAATTGTTACCTTAACTTATAAAGACTGACGACCGGAGGTCGGAGAAGGACCGTCGAGATGTTTCATCATTTCCATTTTAATTTCAATGATAAGTGTCACCTTTTCCCTCTTTTTACCACCTGCACTCCTTCTTGAGACCCATGTTGATTTCTCTCACAAGAAAATCCACCGTGCGTCCGTATTGCGGGAAAACAATGAAATAAATTGCGACGCTGTCATAAATCGTCGTATTTCCAGCATGACGTGATATGTCGAGACAAATGCCGAGTCAAATTTTACGTCGGATGTTTAATGGATCGTATGTATTTGTATGTGTTCTCTTTTTTTCTATCTTCCCTTCCTGTTCGTTGCTTTCTCCTAATAAACGCGGCACATTGAATGATGGGAGTATTCATACTCCCATGTGATACATTAAAACTGTTCGGATCAATCGGACACTCAGATTTCCATTCTCTGCGTCAACCAGCTGAACTGGGCAGGTTTTAAAAAAAAGAAAAAAGAAAGAAAGAAAGAAAGGATCGATGCGATCATATGTGGAGGTACAACTGTAAAAGGAACACTTGACAAACATTGAAATGTGATCTAACATTTCTGTTTCAGACACCTTGATATTCATAATACCATTGTCAAACCGTACCGTTTTTTTTTTTTTTTACCATGTTCATTGCTAATGTTAATGTGTAGCTTGTTAGCCTTTCCTTTCTGGATGAAATTACACCGGTATGATGATTCTCTATTGCAAAACGCTTATCTGGCAAACCAAACTGAAAAGGGGATCGATATTTACTTCTTTAATCGAGAATAAATCACATTGTGCCAATGGTTAGACTGAAAGCAGTCATTGTTTTTTTAAGTAAAACTTTATAATTAACATAGAAGAACAAATTGATCATATTTAGTCAGCTTCATTCATTTTCTGACATGTGAAACTCACCTATAGAAGGAGCATAGCCATTGTATTTGTGTGAGTCTAGAGCATCTTTGATGGCCTGAATGACTGCATCGTCTAGAGGAAGGTTTCCAAAAACAGTAGGATCCCCTAAGGAACACACATGGAAGTCATCAGTCAGACAGTGTCTGGGTTAGGAATTTATGAACCAGTGAAGCAAGTCTTGCATCTCTGATGCATTCAAATCTGAAAAGTTTCCATCCACGTGTCCCGTGAACATGCCTCATTTATTGTGAACGAATCGACGTGTGTACAATATCACAGTAACTAGCGTGAGAAAACTTCCCTCGGTGAGTGTGCGTGACGAGTGCTGTAGAGCGTAAATTCAACACTGTCATGACCTCTGTCGGTACAGTATCGCAACATGCTAACTAAGTAGGTATGTCAGTAGGCGATTAGCAGCGCTACAGACAGGTTTGCGCAGTCAATATCGCCCACATTCACGATGTAATTATTGAACCACCTGATCATTTTGGTTTCGGATTTTTCTCCTACCACAAGAATTTCAGTGCTCTGAAGTTAACTCCACCATCTGATAGGATCTGAAAGTCCCACTCAGTTCAGTGAATAATTCGATAGATTGGACTTCACTGAGCCACACACCCTAGTCCTTTTGTTTGTTAGATAAACCAAAGAAGCGCAAAATTCACTTTTAATCCCAGTATAAATCTTTTGCCGATGGCCACGATGCCAGAGGCAGTAACCGGAGGCGATGTATGAAATGGGAGGATTTTTGCATGCGTCAAAGCCCTGGCAACAAAAGTGAGTACAACCATTTGAAAAAATGTACATCCCTAAATGTCCAAATTGAGTACTGCTTGTCATTTTCCCACCAAAATGTCATGTGACTCGTTACAGGAGTGCTGTCAGCATTGCTGCAGAGATTGAAGAGGTTGGGGGTCAGCCTGTTAGTGCTCAGACCATATGCCGCACTCTATATCAAATTGGTGTGCATGGCTGTCACCCGAGGCGGAAGACGGTACACATAAAGCCCGCCTGTCTCATCAGACCATAAGACATAGTTCCAGTAATCCATGTGCTTTGTTGACATGTCTTCAGCAAACTGTTTGCGGGCTTTCTTGTGTACAGTCTCCAGAAGAAGCTTCCTCCAGGGGTGATACCCATGCAAACCAATTTGTAGAGTACGGCGTATGGTCTGAGCACTAACAGGCTGACCCCCAACCTCTTCAATCTCTGCAGCAATGCTGAAAGTACTCCTGTAATGAGTCACATGAACTTTTGGAGGGAAAATGACAAGCAGTACTCAATTTGGACATTTAACGATGTACGTTTTTTCAAAGGGGTTACTCACTTTTGTTGCCAGGGGGTTAGATATGAATGGCTACATTTTGAGGGGAAAATAAATTAACTCTATTATATAAGCTGCACACAGACTACTTTTCATTGTGTCAAAGTGTCATTTTGTCAGTGTTGTCTCATGAAAAGAAATACTTATATATCTGCAGAAATGTACTCACTTTTGTGATACACTGTAAATGCCATTTTTGCATTTAATTTGTTGTTATGTGCTCATTTTGGTTTCGTTTTGAACCCGTGAGTTTTATGACCTTGAATTTGACAACATGCTATTACTTATCGTTGTTCAAGAAGTCAGTGGAAGCCTGTTCTTCTGCTCACACTGCTCCCTTCCACCTACAGGTGCTACAAACTGACGAGTGGCTACTTGTGGTAAAATTGCTGGCGTAGTAAAGCAATTTGACTAATATGCATTTGGGTTATATAGTTCAAATCATGCGGCAATGCATTTGGTCTGTGTGTCGCAATCTATTTTGCCATAATTCATAAAGTGTAGGATTCCATTTACTATTTAAATTAGGCTATAATTCATCATGAGTAGGGTTTGGTCGATTATTTAAAGTAAGCTTTAATTTCATAAAGAGTTGGGTTAAATTGATTTTGATAAAGTCAGCTTTAAATGTAAAGAGTATCATCTGGTAGAAGTTTCAAAGAAAGTTTTAATGATCTAGTCGGACCTACTGTTATTATATTAAGTTACATATACAGTGGTATGAAAATATAGTATCCGAACCTTTTAGAATTTCTCACATATCTGCATAAAATCACCATCAAATGTGAGCTGATCTTTGTCAAAATCACACAGATGAAAAAACAGTGTCTGCTTTAACTAAAACCACCCAATTATTTATAGGTTTTCATATTTTAATGAGGAGAGTATACAAACAATGACAGAAGGGGGAAAAAATCACTAAGTGAACCATGACATTTAATATTTTGTGGACCCCTTTTGGCAGCAATAACTTCAACCAGACGCTTCCTGTAGCTGCAGATCAGTCTGGCACATCGATCAGGACTAATCTTGGCCCATTCTTCTATACAAAACTGCTGTAGTTCAGTCGGATTCCTGGGATGTCTGGTATGAATCGCTATCTTTAGGTCATGCCACAGCATCTGGACTTTGACTTGACCACTCCAGAACTTGTATTTTGTTCTTCTGAAACCATTCTGAAGTGTATTTACTTCTGTGTTTTGGATCATTATCTTGTTTCAGCATCCATCTTCCTTTTAGCTTCAACTGTCTGACAGATGGCCTCAGGTTTTCCTGCAAAACATCCTGATAAACTTTTGAATTCATTCTTCCGTTAATGATTGCAAGTTGTCCACGCCCTAAGGCAGCAAAATAGCACCAACTCATGATGCTCCTTCCACCATGTTTCACGAAGGGGATGAGGTGTTGATGTTGGTGAGCTGTTCCATTTTTCTTCCACACATAACGTTATGTGTTACTCCCAAACAATTCGACTTTGGTTTCATCAGTCCACAAAATATTTTGCCGCAACTTCTGTGGAGTGTCCAAGTGCCTTTTTGCGAACATTAAACGAGCAACATTTTTTATTTTTTAGACAGCAGTGGCTTCCTCTGTGGAGTCCTCCCATGAACACTATTCTTGGCCATAGTTTTACATATAGTTGATGTATTCAGAGAGATATTAGCCATGGCCAGTAATTTCTGTAAGTCTTTAGCAGACACTGTAGGGTTCTTTTTTTACCTCTCTGAGTATTCTACGCTGAACTCTTGGCGTCATCTTTGGTGGACAGCTCTTTTGACTGAGCCATGATGCACATTAGACAATGCTTCACGTCAAGACAATTCTTACCAGGTGTGTTTTTTATAGTGGGCAGGGTAGCTTTAAACCACTCATCAGTGATTGGGCACACACCTGACTTAAAATGTTTGGTAAAAATTGTTTTCAATTGCTCTTTAAGTCTCCTAAGGCAGAGGGTTCACTTATCCCCCCCCCCCCCCCCCCCCCCCCCATGTCATTGTTTCAATGCTATCCTCATTAAAATATGAAAACCTATAACTATGTGGGTGGGTTTTAGTTAAAGCAGACACTGTATTTTCATCTGTGTGATTTTGACAAAGATCAGATCACATTTGGTGGTGATTTTGTGCAGAAATGTGAAAAATTCCAAAAGGTTGAGATACTTTTTCATACCCTTGAACAGTACAGGCCAAAAGTTTGGACACACCTCATTCAATGCAACACAAATGAAAGTCCCAACCGCATTGATAAAGCAATACATTTCACTAATCAACCCTGAAAAGGCATCCCTGTGAAGTCAAAAACCATTTTAGGCCACTCCCTGCCTTAAGGTCATCAAGACAATGGAAGAGTGTGAAAAAGAGTCATCAGAGCAAAGGGTGGCTACTTTTAAGATACTACAGTATTTTACATTTTCAGTTATTTCACCTATTTTTGCTAAGTACATAATTCAACACGTGTTCATTCATAGTTTTATTACCTTCAGTGAGAATTTACAATGTAAATAGTTATGAAAATAAATAAAACGCACGAATGAGAAGGTGTGTCCAAACCTTTGGCCTGTACTGTATACATAAGTATGTATTTTACTGTCACATATTAACAAATTATTAACCAAATTTAACAAATTGTATCATTTAGCTTTTCAGTTAACTAAATTTGCTGATTTTTTAATCACATTTGCTATTATGAAATTTGCCATTTTCAGTAGTATTCTTTTGATTTGTGTATTCTAATACCAAAGAAAAAGTTCTCACCTATTGAAAGGGCAATCATGGCTTTATCTGGGTTTGGGGATAGCTGCATCCCATCCACAATGGCCCTTATAGGATTGAGAGTGTTTTCAGCCATCAAGGAAGGCTTCACTCGCCATGCCTCTCTGCGCCTCTTGTCTTTGACAGGATAGGAACTTCCATTGACACTGACGTGGGGAGTCCCCTTCCCAATGACTCCATTCCCGTTCAAGTGTTTGCCATTGATCGAGGTTTTGTTGCAAACACCATTCTCATTCATCTGAACCAAGTAAGACTTGGTATCATCACTGGAACTGTTATGGAAAAAGCACTGTTAGACCAATATAATGTTGAGACAGTTGAAATTATCATTCGTCTGAAAATCTGTTTGTTTTACATCAAACTTGTTACTATTCTACAAGTATATGAAATATATCCTAAATATAAGTAATATATATGCCGGAAAACACTCAGGTGACTTAAAGTTCCGCTCTGAGACCCCCAACTTAGTCAACTTTTAAAATTGTCCAATATGCATGTGTGATACATCATTGGAAAGCTTCAAATCATAATTTTCTTGGGGAAGAAAAATTTTGAACAGGAGGGCATTTAAAAAAAAAAAACACATCAAAACCCTATCTGGAGGTGAGAGCACCCAAGAGCAGAATTACAGACACCATGACTTTAACGGGATATTATCGCGTACTTACATTGTTTCGATCCAAAAACTCCATGTAGCATGTATCACTGAGTGTCAAGACACAGCTGTGAATGGCCACAGCTGGATTTTTGGGGGATTTTATGGGTGAAACATGGTCATATAACAAGGATTGGGATGCAGAAATCGCAGACATCAAGGTGTGGTCGAGATTTTCTTTTTTATATATTCACCTTTTTAACGTTTAAAAAAAAAAAAATCTTTGTTTGGTTCGATTATTTATCATCTAACGTACCGGAGAAAATGCAACAGTAACAAAAAAAAAATACAATTAAGCAATAGTTATGAGGTAGATATCTGTGACTTTTTTACAGACGCCATTTTTTTTATTGTGACGTAATTTGTTTAAAAGTTTAAAGTATGGGAGTGAATCATTTTTTAAAGTCATTTTTTTTAAACAAAATATTAGACGTCAATTAATGATTTTAAGTTAAAAATGATAGACATTTTGAATAATAAATATAATTAATTACCTTAGTTTTTATGGCTGGATTGAAACAAAAGCGGTTGCGCAACGTCTGTAAACGGGGGTTTTAAGGGTAAATCGGACAAATTAAAAATAGTTCTGGGGCTTAAAACGCTATGAATCTGCTATGACAGCATATAGACATATTCATTCATTCATTCATTCATTTTCCATGCCGCTTATTCCTCACGAGGGTCGCAGAGGTGCTGGAGCCTGTCCCAGCTAACTTCGGGCAGTAGGCAGGGGACACCCTGAATTGGTTGCCAGCCAATCGCAGGGCACATGGAGACACACAACCATTCACGCACACACTCACACCTATGGACAATTTAGAGTGTTCAATCAGCCTACCATGCATGTTTTTGGGATGTGGGAGGAAACCGGAGTTCCCGGAGGAAACCCACGCAGGCACGGGGAGAAAATGCAAACTCCACACAGGAAGGCCGAAGCCCGGGATTGAACCCTTGATCATATAGACATATTGTCCTATCAAACTCAACAGTTGTTTTGGCTTAAAATACAGTAGTTTATTTTAAAGAGGGGTGCAAGAGCAGAAACTGTTTTTTCAGTCTTGTCTGTGTTTTCCACCATATACTAAATACTAATATATATTGAGCCAGAAAAATACCGTATAAGGATTTGCATTTTATTTATTCATTTAATTTGTCAAATCCACCTTTTAAATTGGATTGCAGATATACAAAACCATTTCAGGATATTGTAATTTTCTGGGTAGTACTGTATATACACACATATCACATAATTTAAAAAATAAATAATTATAAATTAATTATAAATAAATAAATAATAATAAATAATAATGATAATAACAATAACATACAGTGGGACAAATAAGTATTTAGTCAACCACTAATTGTGCAAGTTCTCCCACTTGAAAATATTAGAGAGGCCTGTTATTGTCAACATGGGTAAACCTCAACCATGAGAGACAGAATGTGGAGAAGAAGAAAAAAAAAACATAAAATCACATTGTTTGATTTTTAAAGAATTTATTTGCAAATCATGGTGGAAAATAAGTATTTGGTCTATACCAAACGTTCATCCCAATACTTCGTTATGTACCCTTTGTTGGCAATAACGGACGCCAAACGTTTTCTGTAACTCTTCACAAGCTTTTCACACACTGTTGCTGGTATTTTGGCCCATTCCTCCATGCAGATCTCCTCTAGAGCAGTGACGTTTTGGGGCTGTCATTGGGAAACAGGGACTTTCAACTCCCTCCTCACCCCGTGGCATTATAAAGGATAACGAGAACGGGGAGCGAAAATCCCAGAACCACACGGGGGGACCTAGTGAATGACCTACAGAGAGCTGAGACCACAGTAACAAAGGCTACTACCCCTGCTGAAGAAAGTACACGTTCAGGCCCGTCTGCGGGCATTTGGGCCCGTCTGCGGGCGTAGCGAGCATTTGGATGATCCAGAAGAGGACTGTGAAAATGTGTTATGGTCAGATGAAACCAAAATAGAACTTTTTGGTAGAAACACAGATTCTCTTGTTTGGAGGAAAAAGAATTCTGAATTGCACCATACCCACTGTGAAGCATAGGGGTGGAAACATCATGCTTTGGGGCTGTTTTTCTGCAAAGGGACCAGGACGACTGATCTTTGTAAAGGAAAGAATGAATGGGGCCATGTATCGAGAGATTTTGAGTGAAAATTTCCTTCCATCAGCAAGGGCATTGAAGATGAAACGTGGCTGGGTCTTTCAGCATGGCAATGATCCCAAACACACAGCCAGGGCAACAACGGAGTGGCTTCGTAAGAAGCATTTCAAGGTCCTGGAGTGGCCTAGCCAGTCTCCAGGTCTCAACCCCATAGAAAATCTGCGCAGGGAGTTGAAGGTCCGTGTTGTCCAATGACAGCCCCAAAACATCACTGCTCTAGAAGAGATCTGCATGGAGGAATGGGCCAAAATACCAGCAACAGTGTATGAAAAGCTTGTGAAGAGTTATAGAAAACGTTTGGCCTCCGTTATTGCCAACAAAAGGTACATAACAAAGTATTGAGATGAACTTTTGGCATCGACCAAATACTTATTTTCCACCATGATTTGCAAATAAATTCTTTAAAAATCAAACAATGTGATTTTCTGTTGGGTTTTTTTCCACATTCTGTCTCTCATGGTTGAGGTTTACCCATGTTGACAATAACAGGCCTCTCTAACATTTTCAAGTGGGAGAACTTGCACAATTAGTGGTTGACTAAATACTTATTTGCCCCACTGTACATATTGTCTACTTTTTCAACAATTACGACTGATTTAGGCATTTAATCAGCGCTTGTGTCATCATCATCATTAGTGGCAGCAACAGCATGGATCGGACTTGTTGTTTCCCAAAGTAATAATATTTAACAGTTGGGAAAAAAAGCATTAGAATATGTATGTATGTTTGAAAAATATATATTCCTAAGTCATCACTTTCAATTTGTCTTTTTTTATTTTTTATTTTACAGCTCATATTATTATTGTTTATTTGTGGCAATGATCGTAATTGTTGCACCTTTCACAAAGAAAAAAAAAATTATTGATGATGCAAAAAGTTGTCTTACAGAGAAATGTAACCTGGTGAAAAAAAACTGGGTTATGAAAGTTTGAAAATCATCTATTGACACAACAAACACACAAGATCAATGTAATAATATCTCCATCAGACCTCCATTAAAGTAGAAAATATTCCTATTTAACAGTTTCATTCTAATGCAGATGGGCATCACCAACATTTTTATGGACTTAACAAAATATTCCCTCTTAAATTACATGAAAATAATATTCTTACCTCATGATAAAGTCGCTCTTACGTAATTCAAAAACAGCGTTACCATCAGTGAAAGGCTATTGCAGTCATGAATTCAACGGGAGTTCCATTTTATAGCAAGACTTCAAAAATGGGTGTTGAAGGCAGCCCATATTTCCATTGGTGGAGGCTGAGAGGGTTGCTCTGCTACACCCCCTTTACATCACTAACCAGAACCATACCACCTCCAAACTCTTACTGTCACCTTATTGACAAGAGGAATGATTCAACAGTTTTGATTTTGCCAAAAGTGCATGGAGCCCTCAGCATAAAAACAGAATAATAAGTGTGGTTTACAATGAATTAATGACTACATACTTATTTTATATATTTTGTGCTGTACATAATACACTTCAGAAATACCAGTTCAGTGGATTACATATTTTATTGAAAGGTTTCAGGGTATTTCAACGTATTTACTCTTTCAGCTAAATGATCAAATCTGTTAAACTTACAGTATCCATTATTTTGTAATCAGAGGTGGGTGGTAACATGTTACATTTAATTCGTCACTACACTAGAGTCGTTACTTTTTTCCTCTTTATTCCCAGTGGTTGAATGCAACAAAGTAAAAGTACTTCTTTATTAAGTACATTTTTGTGTATCTGTAAGCTGAGTATAAATATGAATGGTACTTTTTACTTTTACTTCACTACATTTTACAGTACGTATCTGTGCATTTACTCCATTACTTTTCAAATTGTCACCTGCATTACATGTTCTTTTTTATTGTTTTTCTCTCAATTGATAGTTTCGTTTTCATGTATATGGTAAAATCAATAAGCCCCGTGCAACTGTACCGTAATCGAGCACTAGAGGCAGCAACAAGAGTACAAGCAAGAGTTGGCAGGTGAACAAGATATTGACCACTAAAAAACAGCAGCGAGCAGTGCGCCTTCAGATGGGTGATGCACATGCTTGTCCTGTAGGTGGCGGTAGGCACCTGATAGTTGCTTGCAATCTGCCATTAGGATAAATTTGAGAGTTTTTGAGCCTGTTAAACTTCTGTTTACAGTGCAGTCAATTTTATAACTTGTTTTTTTTCCATTCTGCACAGTTTTAAATTGATTTATATGTCAAATATAAATATATATATATATCATTTTTGCATTGGGAGAAAATACTTATATACTTTTACTTGAGTATTTTTTTCTGAGACACTTGTACTTTTTCTTAAGTAATTTTTCCCCCTGCGTATCTGTATTTTTACTCAATTAAAAAAAGTGAGTACTTCATCCACCACTGTTTATTCCATATATTGACTTAATTTTTGCCAGAGATGCCGACAGTGGTCACATCAATTTCACCTATGAGACGTCGCAACAATAATCACATGACTCCATTATTCAAATCAAAGGTAACAATAGAGTCACATGACTTGGCTACTCTACTCACCACTGTTTGTAACTATTCTGGTTGTGCATGGTTGGTATCCTTAGAATGCACAAAACAATTTGAAATAGTCATCTCTTTTTTAGCTGACCAACTGTGGAATACCAAGAAATGACTAAGTGTATCTTGAACATGTGATGAAGTTCATTTTTGAGGTAACAGGTGCTTGAAGAGGAAAGTAATCTCCCTGTTAAAATATGCCCTCTAGGTCATTTGTTTTACAAAATGAACACCTGAGGAGAATAACATCTTTCTAAATGAAGTTTAAAAAACAAACAAAATTAAACCAAATATTGGTTGATCATTACCAGCTCATGAATATAAAACAATTTCTCTGGCAAAATAACTAACAGTCATTCGGACTATGCATTCACAAATTTTGACTTTCATTTTTTTTTCTATGCCAACGTTTGCAAATAAAACAACACACGTGCATATTTACCTTTGTGTTGACTTCTTACATTTTTACTTTTTTAAGTGATGGGAGAAATTCATGCACACACCTTAGTCACACACACACGCTTACTGAAGATGACGTCAGCAGTTGAATTGTGAAAGTGGATCCCGAAAGCTGGCTCAAGATCAAAGTACAAAACTAAGTTTATTTTACAAAGCATGCACCAAATAGAATGCTAACACAACATTCGGAGGGGGGGGAGGAAAACACTTGTACTTGGGGAGAACACGGTCGGTTGTCACAATTTTTACTCTTTCACATATCAACATGTCTAAAGCCTCCTATACAGTATCCAACAACTCGCAACTTTTGTCGAACGAACAAGCAGGGGTGAAAGTGGCTAGAATTTCTTGCTTGAACTCCCTGACATAAAGGAGATAGATTTTTTTATGAGGTAGAACCTGCTAAAACCACAGAAATGCAAAGAAAACTGCTTTAGGCAGTTATACCTACAACACAAAATAAAACACAACAGGTTTTACACATGCATTAGGCTACTGCATTACACTTACTGTAACAAGGCATATAAAGGAAACAGATTTTTATTCAAAATTGTATTTTTTTCAATGATGTGCAAAATAACAGTTAACAAAAACACCGTGCAGTAACCTCAACCTCCATCTCCTCATTTTTTTTTCGTTCATTTCCTCACATCTAAATGCAAAGCCTCAATTTTAACTACTTAAGAACATTCATAGGATGTACATTAAAATTGAAGATAATGTAAACATTGACTTATGTATTATTAAAAATAAAATAAAATAGCATACATTAACAAAATAAGTACAAATGACTTACTTTATGCACGGTGAAATGGAATATATTTTGAAGAAAACGCAAACATTGACTTTTTTATATTACAGTGGTACCTCTACTTATAAAATTAATTTGTTCTGGAAGCAGTTTCGTAACCTCAAAATTCTGTAAGTAGAGACACGTTTTCCATGTAAATTGAGGCCTCACCACGTCCACCATCCCAAAGCAGCAGTACCTTAGTGGCTGAGGAGTTCCAGTTGAGGCCCAAGCTCGGATCTGTGAACCCAAGGAAAGCTGTGGGACCCGATGGTGTTCTGGGTCTAATGCTTAAGGACTGTGCAGCCCGACTGGGTCTTTATTATGATCTTCAACCACTACCTGAGTTGGGCCATTGTCCCACCTGTCACTGTCATCCCGCTCCCCAAGAAACACATTATCAGCAGTCTGAATGACGATTGTTTAATAGCCTCACACAAATCATTACCAAGTTCCAAGAAAAACTGGTCATGACTCCTCTTACCTATGCCCTGCACCCCAGTATCAAGCCTCAATGAAGGCGATAAAATCAATGAGTAAATATGTTGCCAACAAATTGGATTATCAATTTTTGTCGGCAACTAATCATGGGTGTACTCCATGTGCAGTAGCGACCCAAAATTAGGACAACAATCGCAGCGTGCAGTGCAGCGAAGCTCAGGCATGCAATCATCCAAAAACATGGGAGCATTTTACTCTGGACAAAGTAAAGCAAAAGAATCACATGTCAAATTTGCATCGAGGACTTTGCTTGGCATGGGAGCGCAAGCACTATTCACAAACATATAAGACATGTAGGAATCCTGAAAGTGGATTTTTTTCAATTTATTTATTGTATTTATTTATGTATTTATTTACATTATCTATTTTTATATTTTTATTTATTTATTTATTTTACAGCATTTTATTATTTGTTTTTTTTACAACATTTTTTTTTATTGCCCACATAACCACAGGTGGGACAGTACACAGTCAGCAATTAGTTTCTCAACAGGTCTAACTTGTAAAACATAAAAAAAAAAAAAATCTGAGATTACAAAAAATAACACAAACCCATTCTTTTGCAGCCCAAATCCGAATTTCACATAAGAGAACTGGCCTATTGTTCCGGCTGTTGGTGGTCCACCTGGCTGACTGCTGTAGCTGGCCCCCACTCCGTGTGGGGTTGAACCAGACCAGCTGCTGCCACGGGAGCAGCTCCCTGCACGGGCTTGGCTGGCTGTCCGTGAACCTGACTAGCTGCTGCGACTCTAGCCTCCTGTTGCACCCGGTGTGCTGTCAAAATGTCCTACATCGGCGAAATGTCTACATAAGGCAAATTTGGCACTCAAAGTACTACCGTGTGCTCCCAACTTATTTTGTTTAGATACATACACGCAGAACATACTAAAAAAATGCCGTAAGAAAATACTTAAATGTAGTTACATCAAATAAGGACGGTTTAGATACGCGACGTGATTAATGTGGCCAACTGCTTTGAAGCTACCACCAAAACGCACAACGGTTAAAAGTATGAGAGGGAAATACATGCAAAAACTACTTTTGAGGCAATGAAAAGGTATTTAAAAAAATCAATCAAAACAAAAAAAGTTAATTCTTGCCACTTTGAATAGATGTGCGCATGCGTGCGGATGCTTGCGCAAGGGCGCTGACTGTTGTATAGGACGTTTCGCCGAGTAGCAAGGAATTGCCGAACACCGTTCCAATCCGTTAGCATGATCACTGCGGCTGCCCTCATTGCCGGTTGTTGCTTTTCTGACTCGTTTTGAACCATCTTCCTTCTTTATGAAAAAAGACAATAAATGCAAATGCAGTCTTTTTGGCATGTTGAAATAGTGTACTGGTTGATCCTGGCTACTTGCTCTCCAGATGCCGCAAATTTCCAATGTCTTTTTTTTCCTAATGTCAGACGAGTGGTGCCGGAGATCTGCCCAAATAAGTCCCTGAACACAGGGAGGCCAAAATCAAGAGGTGCCGGATCAATAATGTCAATTGCTGGCACTTTTTTTTATTTGAATAAACAGGACATTGCCTGATTTGTATTATATGTTTTCTTCTCAAAACCTTTATTTAATTCAACACTTTAACAAGTTTTATATACCTAAACAGGACAGGTGCACAGCTAGCTAGGTTACCTTTCCTATTAGTCAGTCCAACAGAATAAACAGGGGGGGTAACCAGGTGCAGCACTGAACCGGATTTTAGACTGTGGGAGATCCTGGTGAAGCATTAGTTTCTAGACAGCGTCAGCCATCAAGTACATGCAATAACAAAACAGAATAAGCAAAAGCACAACTGGGAAAGCATTTGTAAATGTTGTCTATTTTTGATTGTCTTTATATAACTGGCCATAGCAAAATTTTGCTACTCATCTGTTGCTTAATCTCGTCTCATGAGACGAATTTGATCATCTCAAATTTATCTCATTCTCTGCTTATTTGTTTCTGAGTTTGTGCTCCTAAGGGTACCCTTAGGAGCAAGTGATGAGTTAAAATGAGCAAAGACATCATTGAGACAATGCAGATTTGAGAAAACCAGATTAGAGCACTATTGGAAAGGAGAAATTCTCTTAATTAAAATCGGAGTCATACTTGTACAGTATAGCACCTTTCAGGCACTCAAAGGGCTTTGACACTATACCCTCATCTACCTGCTGGTGACACAACAACATGGGGCTCAGTGTCTTGCTCAAGGATACTTAGGGGAATTCATCAGGACAGCGAGTTGAACCCGCAACCTCTGGCTTGGGGAACGACTTTCCTACCACTGAGCCACGCACGCCACGGGCACAGATGCTGTGTGCTCTATGTGACGCGTCACATCAGGGGAAAGCAACTTCTGAAAGCATGTAGCAGTAATAAAGAAAATGTATTATATTTTGGTTCATTTAATAATTCATATAATTCTTTGCTTTTTGAAAAAAAACTTTCAAATCGCAGACATGTTGTCTGTGAGTCAGTAGTTATAGCGAGACATCATCAGCCAGCGTGTTGCCTGTTTTGATTACGTCATCATACAAGAGGACTAAGGTTCTTCACACTATTTTGTGGTAAACTTTCGGTCTTCGAAAACAAAAACGGATAATGCATTTGTACCGGCCGATAGTTTTCGCCGCCGAATTTTCGGTCACAACTTTAATTTTTACATTGAACAAGATGAACCAAATGAACCAGATGTTATTTATTTATTTGACCAATTCTAAGATTTTCTCGGATTTTGGCATGAGATGTGATGTGGTGATTAAGATGTGATTGGACATGTCAGAGCAGACTACACTTTCTTACAATGAAATAATTTGAAAACCCAAAATGAGCAATTGCAGACTGGAAGGAGATCAAATTGAGAAATATTTGTGACTGTCACAATATAAGGTTGCTCTGCGAGATAAGTAAAAGAGGCAGCTTTGAGGCAAGTTGAAGAAATAAAATACTTTGCTCATCCATATCTTTTACTGAGACATGACTGAAATCGTGACTCCAAGTAAGGAGATAAACTTGAGACACATCTGAGGTTGACACAAGTACACATGGCTGGGTTCATACTACAGGTCTTAATGCACGAATCTGATTTCCGTGTTTTTCCGACTCGAGTCAGTCATTAACTTGACCAGGGGTCCCCAAACTACGGCCCGCAGGCCGGATACGGCCCACCTCCACATTTGGTCCGGCCCCCTGAACAATTTTTTTTTTTCAATAGTGTTATTTATTTCCTGGCTTTTTTCTGTGAAGAACTCAGAGAGGGTTATTTGGTTATTATCTATTTCATTAATAGTGTTATTATTATTTATTATATTATATTATATTATATTATATTATATTATATTATATTATATTATATTATATTCAGGTCTGTCAAACGATTAAAATTTTTAATCGCGTTAATCGCAGCTTAAAAATTAATTAATCGTAATAATTCGCAATTCAAACCATCTATAAAATATGCCATATTTTTCTGTAAATTATTGTTGGAATGGAAAGATAAGACACAAGACGGATATATACATTCAACATACTGTACATAATTACTGTATTTGTTTATTATAACAATAAATCAACAAGATGGCATTAACATTATTAACATTCTGTTAAAGCGATCCATGGATAGAAAGACTTGTAGTTCTTAAAAGATAAATGTTAGTACAAGTTATAGAAATGTTATATTAAAACCGCTCTTAATGTTTTCGTTTTGATAAAATTTGTAAAATTTTCAAACAAAAATTTAAACTAGTAGCTCACCATTGTTGATGTAAATAATTACTCAATGCTCATGGTGCTGAAACCCATAAAATCAGTCGCACCCAAGCGCCAGCAGAGGGCGCCAAAACACCAAAAAACACAAGTAACAAATGGACATGACACTGTGCTGTCATTTTAATCTGTTTGAGCGGGGCATGTGCGTTAAATGCATCAAATATTTTAACGTGATTAATTTAAAAAATAAATTACCGCCCATTAACGCGATAATTTTGACAGCCCTAATTATTCTTATTATTTTATTTATTTATTTTTTTTATTTACTTTTGTTCCGTGAAGATTCCAGAAAAGGGTTATTTGATTGTGGCTTTCTGAAAAACAATATATTTTTACATTTAGGCACTCCTGCAATCGTCACACTTTTTCTATTACAAACTGACCCGGCCCCTCATCAGAGAAGGGAAAAGTTATGTGGCCCTCACAGGAAAAAGTTTGGGGACCCCTGAACTTGACGGTCTAAACGGGACAAGTCGCATAGAAGTGGACCATTTCGAATCCGATCTGAGTCACTTTCGTATGTGGTTCAAATCTGATCTGGGCCACATTTTTTTCAGAACGTGACTGGTGGTCTGAACTGTCAGGACTCCCGAATCGGAATTCATGCAGCAATTACATCGGCAAAGAGCAAGAGGCACGGAGGACGTCAGCCATGTAGGCATTAGCCCCTAGCTTGAACTCTGCTTTTAAGCACGAAGCGGGCTTGACCACAGTCATAAAAAAAATAAAAAAAGAATAGATAGAAAAGAATAAGCCTTACAATTTTCGATTTTCATTGTGCGCCGAATGAGCAATATTTCATTATTGCACACATGGCCGAGCCGGGGCAAACTGACGCACCCACGTCATTTCACGTACACCGACAAGACTCGTGTGTGTGTGTATGCATTCTATCAGTCCATATAAACTTTGATTATAAGACTAAACGGGGATTATTAATGTCTGGTATTTGTGTCCTCTTTTTAGAAATAAAAATATGATCACTCTGGAATGACATACAGCTAGCTTGTGTAATTTGTTTTGATGCTTCTGCGCATGCAGGTCTCTTTGCTGAGCGCATCTCGGACTGTGAATTAGTGCGCATGTGTGATACTTGAATGGTCTCAATGGACAAAGGCAGTCTGAACGGGCAAGCCAAAAAAACAGATATGGCAGAAATATCGGATTTGTGCATTAAGACCTGTTGTATGAACGTAGCCATAGTTGTCTCTTGGTGAGATCTTGAAAGCAGACAGCTGTGAGACTTTATTGAAAAATCGTGCCAGTATTATCTATTATTCTCAAGACCTTCTCATGTAATGCTCACTATGAGACTTACTTCTCATGAGACAAATTTGAGAAAACTGAGAAACCCACTCTGGTCTCGATTACTGCTGATTCTTTTCTCAGAGATGTAAATGAGACATGAACAAGATCTCATCTTCAAATTTTTTTATTTATTTATTTGCTATGGGTGCATTTGTCAATGTTCTTTTTATTGATTGCCGTTATACAGGACTGTCTCAAAAAATTAGAATATTGTGTATTCTAATTTTCTGAGACAGTCCAGTATGTAGCATACCGTTTCATTGTGGGACTGAGAAAAAGATGGCAACATCTTGCTGAACTTACATTTGTGGATGTAGAATTTTGACAACAAAAGAAGTAGATTAACAATAAAAATATGTTTATACCTGATCTTTTTATAAAAACAAAAAATGACATTTTCCCATTTTAGCTTGAAGTCCACATGTAGATTCCTGTCAACAAACTTACAAAAATCTTTCCAAAATTTGTTGGAAAAAGATCAAGTCCAAAAAAGGTGCTGAACTGTCTCTGGATGATCTCCACAGAACGAACAGTTCGTGTCAATGTCCCTCTTGAATTTTTTCATGTAGTGATTTGCAGGATAATATCTGTGAATAATTTTGAAAGAGACTTCTTTGACCTTATTAGTCAACAGGAACATGTTGGGGATAGTCCATACCCTGGACCAAATTATATCTCCAACAAATCGATTCCAAAACGATTGAACATATGGCTTGAATCTAAGGTGATTCTGAAAAAGCGATTGAACATATAGTATCTATTTGAATTCTTGTTATGACGCAAACACAATTTCCCCACACTTGAGTTTAATATATTCGGAGGAGCTAAACTTTGCAAAGGCAAGTTTACATTTCTGCCGTGGGTGTGTGAACTTGTGTGTTTCCCTGATCGATGCATGACGACCGGGAAAGGGATGTTCGATTTGCATAAACGCAAATAAAAGTATTTACTTTTTCTCAATGTTTCCATATATTTTCTGAAAGCACGCCGCATATTCTCTGATAGACAAATCTAAAAAAAAAAATAAAAAAAATTGGCAAAACTTCACTTTTCATGTAACTTTACATTCAAAACAATGTTATTTGTTCTAAAAATCAAAATGACAATTAATTTCAAATGACAAACAAAACATCATATGAATAGATATTTATAAGAACCAGTTGAGCATTGATGTGCACCATACACCATATGATGAGGAGAAAACATCTTCTCCATTGACTTTTACCTTTTGCTTTTTTTTAGGTATGCTTTGCTTTAAACTAATCTAAAACATTATTATACTTCAGACACAAGAACAGACTGCACAATAAGAAATCTTATTTTTCCCCACAAAAACAATGTACAGTAAAAAGTTGTAAAATATTATAGGATGTTATTACAACCAGAAAACACAGACTACACAGTAAGATTTTTTTCTCCCCACGAAAGGAATGTAATGTAATGTTCATTCATTCATTTTCCATGCCGCTTTTCCTCACGAGGGTCGCGGAGGTGCTGGAGCCTATCCCAGCTAACTACGGGCAGTAGGCAGGGGACACCCTGAACTGGTTGCCAGCCAATCGCAGGGCACAAGGAGACATACAACCATTCACGCACACACTCATACCTACGGACAATTTAGAGTGTTCAATCAGCCTACCATGCATGTTTTTGTAATGTAATGTAATGTAAGGAAAAGTTTCACATTTGGTGGTCTTCATACAAAGAGCTGAAGAATTTGCTGGATACAGTTACAAAACAAGTAAACACTAAGCTGCATCTTGTCGTCTGTTACACTGCTGGCCAAAAGTATTGGCACCCCTGCAATTCTGTAAGATAATGCCCAATTTTTCCCAGAAAAGGATTGCAATTACAAATGCTTTGGAAGTAATTTATTTATTTTGCTTGTAATGAAAAAACACAAAGGAGAATGGGGGGGGGGGGGGAAATCAAATCATTATCATTTTACACAAAACCAAAAAATGGGCCTTTGAAAAAATCATGCGATGCTTTTCTAATTTATATAATTAACAGCACCTGTTACTTACCTGTGGCACATAACAGGTGGTGGCAATAACTAAATCACACTGAGAGTCAGTTAAAATGCATTAAAGTTGACTCAATCTCTGTCCTGTGCGCTTGTATGAACCACATTGAGCATGGAGAAGAGAAAGAAGACCAAAGAACTGTCTGAGGACTTGAGAAGCAAAACTGTGAGGAAGCATGGACAATCTCAAGGGACAAGTCCATCTCCAAAGACCTGAATGTTCCTGTGTCAACCGTGCGCAGTGTCATCAATAAGTGCAACACCTGTGGCACTGTGGCTAACCTCCCTAGATGTGGACGGAAAACAAAAATTGACCAGAGATTTCAACAAAAGATTGTGCGGATGGTGGATAAAGAACTTTGACTAACATCCAAACAAGTTCAAGCTGTCCCGCATTCCGAGGGTACAACGGTGTCCACCCGTACTATCTGTCGGCGTCTGAATAAAAAGGGACTCTGTGGTAGGATACCGAGTAAGACCCCACGTCTGATATCCCAGAGATATAAAAAAGCCAGGCTGGAGCTTTCCAAAACTTACCTGAGAAAGCCAAAAACATTTTGGAAGAATGTTCCCTGGTCAGATGAGACAAAAGTAGAGCTTTTTGGGAAAAGGCATCAACATAGAGTTTACAGGAAAAAAACGAGGCCTTCAAAGAAAAGAACACGGTCCTCACAGTCAAACATGGCAGAGGTTCCCTGATGTTTTGGAGTTGCTTTGCTGCCTCTGGCACTGGACTGCTTGACTGTGTGCATGGCATTATGAAGTCTGAAGACTACAAACAAATTTTGCAGCATAATGTACGGCCCAGAGTGAGAAAGCAGCCTTAGAGGTCATGGGTCTCCAGCAGGACAAAGACCCAAAACACATTTCAAAAAGCACTAGAAAATGGTTTAAGAGAAAGCACTTGAGACTTCTTAAGTGGCCAGCATGAGTCCAGACCTGAATCCCATAGAACACCTGTGGAGAGATCTGAAAATGTCAGTTTGGAGAAGGCACCCTCCAAATCTCAGAGACCTGGAGCAGTTGGCTAAAGAAGAATGGTCTAAAATGCCAGCAGAGCAATTGTAAGAAAGTCATTGATGGATACCGAAAGTGGTTGTTTGCAATTATTTTGTCTAAAGGTTGTGCTACCAAGTATTAGGCTGAAGGTGCCAATACTGTCTGGCCCATTCTTGGAGTTTTGTGTAAAATAATAATGATTCCCCCCCCCCCCATTCTCTTTTGTGTTTTTTCATTGCAAGCAAAATACTGTAAATAAAGACATTATTAACAAAGCATTTGTAATTGCAATCATTTTCTGGGAGAAATGGAGCATTATATGTTAGAATTGCAGGGGCGCCAATACTTTGGGCCAGCAGTGTACAGTGGGGCAAATAAGTATTTAGTCAACCACTAATTGTGCAAGTTCTCCCACTTGAAAATATTAGAGAGGCCTGTAATTGTCAACATGGGTAAACCTCAACCATGAGAGACAGAATGTGATAAAAACACCAGAATATTACATGGTTTGATTTTTAAAGAATTTATTTGCAAATCATGGTGGAAAATAAGTATTTGCTCTATACCAAAAGTTCATCTCAATACTTTGTTATGTACCCTTTGTTGGCAATAACGGAGGCCAAACGTTCTCCGTAACTCTTCACAAGCTTTTCACACACTCTTGCTGGTATTTTGTCCCATTCCTCCATGCAGATCTCCTCTAGAGCAGTAATGTTTTGGGGCTACTGTTGGGCAACACGGACTTTCAACTTCCTCCTCACCCCGTGGCGTCAAAATGATAACAAGAACGGGGAGCAAAAATCCCAGAACCACACGGGAGCACCAAGTGAATGACCTACAGAGAGCTGGGACCACAGTAACAAAGGCTACTATCAGTAACACAATGCACCGCAAGGGACTCAAATCCTGCACTGCCAGATGTGTCCCCCTGCTGAAGAAAGTACACGTCCAGGCCCGTCTGAGGTTCGCTAAAGAGCATTTGGATGATCCAGAAGAGGACTGGGAGAATGTGTTATGGTCAGATGAAACCAAAATAGAACTTTTTGGTAGAAACACAGGTTCTCTTGTTTGGAGGAAAAAGAATACTGAATTGCACCATACCCACTGTGAAGCATGGGGGTGGAAATATCATGCTTTGGGGCTGTTTTTCTGCAAAGGGACCAGGACAACTGATCTGTCTAAAGCAGTGCTTCTCAATTATTTTCTGTTACGCCCCCCCAAGCAAGACGTAAATGTTTCGCGCCCCCCCAAACTCTCTGCCGCCACTGTAAATAGTATTATTCGTCTATAAAATTACTATTATAAATACGCATCTGCCTAACATTGTGTCCTTTTTTTCTAATAAAGAAAAAAAGTAACAGATCAACTTATAATAAAGTATAACTTTATTAACATTGTTTTGTTTGTAACAGAGAAGACTTGACGTGCATCAATTTGCCTGATTTAAAAAAAAAAAAAAAGTCATATTCAAACTGTAAAAATACACTCAAGGTATTTTTGACCATTTGATACAGAAAAATAAAATGTAATAAAATCCATAAATAATAACAAATTCAAATTGATTAGAAACATTTACTCATGAGGACAATATGCCAAAAAATTTGACCGAAAAAACAAAAATGAATAAAGGAAAAAAAGAGTGTCCTTGGACAGAAGGGCAGTTTTTATTTTTGCTGCTCACACTCAGTATTACCTCATTTGCAATGGTGTGGAGTCATTTTGTAATGAGCATGCTAACAATGCTCACTGGTTTACTGATATAACACTGACAAAGCAGGACTATTGTTGGCAATATTCGGCACGTTTTCGCTGAAAAACAATCAAGCGGCTTATCAATGAGATTGGGGTCGAATGTCTTTAAGTGGCGTCTTAATTGATTTGGCTTCTGGCAGTCCGCTATAATTATTTTCAGACACAGTAAACAGTAGTCTTTCCTCATCACCCCACTGTATTAAAAGTCAAAGCTAAAAGGCAAACGGCACGAAAAAAGCGCATTCTCGGCGGCCGAGGTAGAACCGTAGGTGAGGGCAGTCGTCGTGACGATCCCAATCCGAAAATGGCACTTCTCGGGCGGCGACGTAATAACCGGACAAGACAGTGGGTCGCTGCGTGAGTGAGTCCGGTCGGAAAACGGCTTTCGAAAACGGCGGCGGCGCACTGCTCTTCATATCTGTTTTCTGTGTGCTGACTCTGAGTGCTCTTCCTTAGTTCAAAAATACTGCACGCACTCTGAAAATGAGAGCGCCACTGCCACCCACTGAGTGGATGTGCAAGTACACTTTATTCCAGTCCGGCAAAAAAAAAAAAAAAAAAAAAAAGAAAAAAGCATGTTCCCCGAGGACACATGCGCCCCCCCTGGCATCGCTCTGCGCCCCCCCAGGGGGGCGCGCCCCACTATTTGAGAAGTACTGGTCTAAAGGAACGAATGAATGGGGCCATGTATCGAGAGATTTTGAGTGAAAATCTCCTTCCATCAGCAGGGGCATTGAAGATGAGACGTGGCTGGGTCTTTCAGCATGACAATGATCCCAAACACACAGCCAGGGCAACAGAGGAGTGGCTACGTAAGAAGCATTTCAAGGTCCTGGAGTGGCCGAGCCAGTCTCCAGGTCTCAACCCCATAGAAAATCTGCGGAGGAAGTTGAAAGTCCATGTTGTCCAACGACAGCCCCAAAACATCACTACTCTCGAGGAGATCTGCATAGAGGAATGGGCCAAAATACCAGCAACAGTGTGTCAAAAGCTTGTGAAGAGTTACAGAAAACGTTTGGCCTCCGTTATTGCCAACAAAGGGTACATAACAAAGTAATGAGATGAACTTTTGGTGTTTGACCAAATACTTATTTTCCACCATGATTTGCAAATAAATTCTTTAAAAATCAAACAATGTGATTTTCTGTTTTTTTTTTTCACATTCTGTCTCTCATGGTTGAGGTTTAACCATGTTGACAATTACAGGCCTCTCTAATATTTTGAAGTGGGAGAACTTGCACAATTAGTGGTTGGCTAAATACTTATTTGCCCCACTGTACATTTGGCAAAGCACAGGTCTCATGTGCATTACAAGCAACGATCCCTGTCCTTGTCCTCGCCTTACTCTTGGTCCTCTGCCTTTGATTCTGTTTAGAATGTTGGTATTCTGTTCTGACTGAAACAGAAGACCTCACAGTGTTGCCCTTTCATAATAAAACTCTGCTAGGAAATTGCGAAACTGTGTGACTGGTGTTTGTTCATGTGATGAATCAAAGTCCAATATAAGGGCAAATCCGTTTAGAATGTTGAAGGGCAGTGGGTTCCATGTGAACGTTCTGAAAATTAGACTAAATGCAGAGAATTGTTTGTAGATATGTACATATATATATATATATATATATATATATATATATATATATATATATATATATATATATATATATATATATATATATATATATATGTGCTTTTGGCACAGTTATTCCTATAACACATAAAAACTGATTTTCATTCAATGAGTTGCAAAATAAAAGTTAACAAAAACAGCAGTAACCCCAACTTCCATCTTCTAATTTTTATTTTCCCTCATTTCCTCACATCGAAATGCAAAATCTCAATTAATTTTAACTACTGTGAAGAAAATAAGTATTTGAACACCCTGCGAAGTTCTCACTCCTAGAAATGATGGGCAGGTTTGAAATTTTCACGGTAGGTGCTTGTCCACTGTGAGAGACAATCTAAAGAAAAAAAAATCCATAAATCACGGTGTATGATTTTTTAAAAACAATTTATTTGTATTATACTGCTAAAAGTATGTATTTAAACACCTGTCAATTAGCTAGAATTGTGAATCTCAATAGTCGTCTTTAAAAAGTCCACCGCCACTCCACATATTCCCCTAAATACGTGGAGTGGAGGTGGACTGGACAACTGCACTGTACTAAATAGAAGGTGGCCAGGGCCATGTATTGAGAGATTTTGGGTAATAACCTCCTTCCGTCAGTTAGAGCAATGAAAACGGGTCGTGATTGGGTCTTCCAACATGACAATGGCACGATGAAAAGTTACAGGAAACATTTGACCTCTGTCATTGTAATCAAAGGCTACTGTACCAAATATTGACATTGATTTTCTCAGGTGTTCTAATACTTATTTGCAGCAGTATAGTACAAATAAAGTTTTAAAAAATTCATATGCTGTGATTTCTGTTTTTTTTTTTAGATTGTCTCTCACAGTGGACAAACACCTACCATGAAAACCCATCCATCATTTCTAAGTGGGCGAACTTGCAAAATCACACGGTGTTCAAATACTTATTTTCCTCACTGTACTTAAGAACATAGGATGTACATTAAATTTGAAGTTAATGTAGACATTTACTTTTTTTTTGTTATTAATAACAAAGATATAAGCAACATACATTCACAAAAATAAGTACAATGACTTATATTATGGACAGTGAAATTGAATATATTTTCAAAATAGCGCAAACATTGACTTTTTAAATGATAAGGAAACGAATAAGTAGCCCAAAATAAATGATCAAAAATACATCCAAAGGGGACATTGACAGGTAAGATGTTCTGTATGGAGTCACAGGAGTGCCAAAATTAATAGCATATACAAAGTCAACCAATAAAAGAGAACATCTACAAATGTAGTCATATAACGACAATTGATAAAAGAGAACATTTACTAATGCATGCATACAGTGATACGAAAAAGTATCTGAACCTTTTGAAATTTCTCACATTTCTGCCTAAAATCACCATCAAATGTGATCTTTGTCAAAATCACACAGTGTCTGCTTTAACCAGATGCAAGACTTTTAACAGGAACTAATAGAAGAGAGCACATCACCCCTGTGCTCCATGCCCTTCACTGGCTTCCAGTCGAGTTTAGAACTAAATTTAAAGTCCTCCTTCTTACATTTAAGACCATTAATGGTTTGGGGCCATCTTTTCTCATCGATGCTCTGGTTCCATACCGCCCCAACAGAGCACTCCGTTCTCAGAATGCAGGTCTACTGGTAGTTCCCAGGGTCTCTAAAAGTACAGTAGGAGCTAGAGCCTTTAGCTACCAAGCTCCTGTTTTATGGAATCAGCTTCCAGCTAGTATTAAAGAAGCTGGCACAGTCTGTACATTTACGATTAGACTAAAAACGTTCCTATTTGACAAAGCTTATGGTCAGGCTAGTTGAAATCGGACTAGACTCACAGTTCAGTCTAAGCTGCACTAGAAGCTATAATGCTGGGGGAAGTACAGGCACTGAGTCCTATCACCTTTTTCTCACTCTACCCACCACTTGTCTTTACTTTATTTCTGTTTTCTAATTCTAATATCTAGTTGACTAATCTCTTCGTCACTAGTCACCCGGTATCCCCTTTCCCCCCTCCCGCAGCCTCCTGACTATCCTGAGCCCTGGCTAGATGGATGTCCTCGTTGTTTCTTCATTCCATTGCATCTCTGCAAACTGGGCCTCCTGCTGCTAATACCCACCATCAGTCCTGGTGCATCTATAGGAGGGGTGAGCAAACTATTCCACAAAGGGCCGCAGTGGGTGCGGGTTTTTGTTGCAACCCATTAAGAGGACACCTTTTCACCAATCTGCTGTTTTACAAGTGCAGTCAGGTGCTTCTCATTTCTGCTGAAACCTCATTGGTTCAACTATCTGAGCTGGGTCAGTTGGAACAAAGACCAGGACCCACTGCGGCCCTCGAGGACCGGTTTGCCCACTCCTGATCTATAGCCTGTCCGTCCTGGGAGTGGATCTCTCCTGACTGTGGTTCTCCCCAAGGTTTTTCATTTTTCCCAAAGGGTTTTTGAAGTTTTTCCTTGCCGACACTGAGGGTCTAAGGACGGGGGATGCCCAGGACATGAACTTCATCTAATTCATCTACTGTTTCTGACTGTGTGTCATATTGACTCTGCAAAGCCCTTTGAGACAACCTTGTTGTGATTTATGGCTATGCAAATAAAATTTAATTGAATTGAACTACAACAACCCAAACAATTATAGGTTTTTTAATGAGGACAGCATGCAAACAATGACAGAAGGGGGGAAAATAAGTAAGTGAACCATGACATTTAATATTTTGTGGACCCCCCGGCAGCAATAACTTCAACCGGACGCTTCCTGTAGCTGCAGATCAGCCTGGCACATCGATCAGGACTAATCTTGGCCCATTCTTCTCTACAAAACTGCTGTAGTTCAGTCAGATTCCTGGGATGTCTGGCATAAATCGCTGTCTTTAGGTCATGCCACAGCATCTCAATGGGGTTCAAGTCTGGACATCGACTTGGCCGCTTCAGAACGGGAATTTTGTTCTTCTGAAACCAATCTGAAGTTGATTTACTTCTGCGTTTTGGATCATTGTCTTGTTGCAGCATCCATCCTCTTTTTAGCTTCACTGTCTGACAGATGGCCTCAGGTTTTCCGGCAAAATATCCTAATATTTTTTTTAATTAATTCTTCCATTAATGATTACAAGTTGGCCAGGCTCCAAGGTAGCAAAACAGCCCCAAATCATGATGCTCCCTCCACCACGCTTCACGGTGGGGATGAGGTGTTGATGTTGGTGAGCTGTTCCATTTTTCCTCAACACATGACGTTGTGTGCTACTCCCAAACAATTCAACTTTGGTTGCATCAGTCCACAAACATTTTGCCGCAACTTCTGTGGAGTGTTGAAGTGCCTTTTTGCGAACATTAGACAAGCATCAATGTTTTTAGAAAGCAGTGGCTTCCTCCATGGAGTCCTTCCATGAACACCATTCTTGGCCATAGTTTTACATATACTAGTAGTTGATGTGTGCACAGAGATATTGGACTGTAGCTTCCAAAATGACATCGCAGGGCACGGTTTCTCAAAAGACGGGCACTTTATTGATATTTGTTCATTGTTCATTGCCTTGAAAACTAAAAGATGTAAAAATATAGCTTACACACTTTAACTTAAAGAAGACGTGCTAAACAGACAATAAAGTTAACCTCGTGGCCGCCTGCCACTTTGTAGGCCCTGGGCGTGCAAACGCGAACTCGTGTGCATACAAAGCTTAACAAACCAATAGTACAATTAATAACAGTTACAAACACATTGCAACATACAATAATTATATGACATAAATACCTTATGCAGCTAGCACTTGTTGATCTCTATTCAGCTGGCCAACTCTCCCTGCTGCTGCGAGTGGCTTAATGAAAGTCCTTTCTGTGTCTGGGCAAGAGGAGGTCTCGCTGTAACTCACGCCACGCAACTCTCACTATAATAGCGCTAACCAAAAACAATTACCATATAAAATATTTACAGATAAATAATTCTCAATATGAATTAAACAACTTTTAACCAATACAGTATCTTCTAACTTTTAACAAATTACTAAGACTTTATTTTAATGCGATAACCATTTTAACGACCACTCTATTGGACTGTGTCAGTTATTTCTGTAAGTCTTTAGCAGACACTCTAGGGCAGGGGTCTCCAAACTGGTCTTCAAGGGCCGCTGTGGGTCCTTGTTTTTTTCCAACTGATCGAGCACCGACAGTTTAACCAATGAAGTTTCTGCTAAAACAAGCAGCACCTGACTGCAATCAACTGATTACACTTGTAAGACACCAGATTGGTGCAAAGGTGTCGTCTTGTTTTGTTGGAATGAAATCCTGCGCCCACTGCGGCCCTATGTGGAATACAGTCTGGAGACCACTGCTCTACGGTTCTTTTTTTTACCCCTCTGCGCTGAACTCTTGGTGTCATCTTTGGTGGACAATCATTCCTTGAGAGAGAAGCAACAGTGCCAAACTCTCTCCATTTGAAGACAACTTCTTTGACTGTCGATTGATGAACATCCAGACTTGTAGAGATGGTTTTGTATCCTTTCCC
The DNA here is from genome assembly GCF_030265065.1 of Corythoichthys intestinalis. Classification (NCBI taxonomy): domain Eukaryota; kingdom Metazoa; phylum Chordata; class Actinopteri; order Syngnathiformes; family Syngnathidae; genus Corythoichthys; species Corythoichthys intestinalis. The sequence goes on along the minus strand of NC_080399.1, from coordinate 61,608,533 downwards.
AGCTTTATACAAATCAACAATCCTTGATCGCAGGTCTTCAGACAGCTCTTTTGAGCGAGCCATGATGCACATCAAACAATGCTTCTCATCAAGACAATTCTTACCAGGTGTGTGTTTTATATAGGGGAGGGCAGCTTTAAACCACTTCTCAGGGATTGGGCACACACCTGACTTAAAGACCAAATGTCAAGTAAGGTTGGCCAAACATGTTTTTGAATAATATCAATGGCTAAACAATTATAAACATATTTTAGTTTTTTTTTTTTTTTTAACGCAACCCTTCCAGATTCTTTGTTTAACCCATAGCCACGCCCTTGACAACAAAAATGCTTTTCTTCGACAATCTTCGGAAATCTTCGGAAATGACGTCTGACCGAGAACTGCGAGGGAAGTCCGCCATACACACAGTATTGTTGTATTGCATCTCGGTAAGATGCCACGGCGGTGTGTGGCGATGAATTGTTCTCTATCTAAAGAAAAGTTGTATGAGTGGCTGAAGGATAGCAGGGCATGTAAATGGACATCTTTTGTTCGCACGAAGCGAATGAATTTCACGCCATCATCGAGTCGTGTTCTCTGCTACAAGGACTTCGAAGATGCCAGCTTCCTCAACCGGTCTGCTTATGATCAAGGATTTGCAAAAAAGTAAGTGTGATTTTTGGATAGATGACTGATGACTTTGTCAAAGCAGAGGTGCCGGAACGCAAAGTACATATGACGGCGCAGGGATGACGGCACGTGGACAGGTCCCGAAACATATTATAATAGCCCAAATAGGGAATTAGAAAGGAGAGGAGTGAATGATGATTTCCTTCCCTTTATTGTGGCAACAGTTACAGTAAATAACAAATAACAAAAATAACAGCGGACTGCTGCAACATGCGACCGCCAACTTCGCTCTCACGCCGCAGTCTTCTCCTCACTTCCCGCTACGTCACCACTTTCCTGTCCGAAGGCGCCTTCACGGGCCCGCACACAGTTATGGACATTACATTATGCAGAAAATGGTGCTGAAAACAAAACGCAAATGCTCACTTGCCATGCTGTGGGACTTTCCTTTTTTTCTTTCTTTTCTATGTGCTTTTCTGACTTGTTTTTGAACCATCTTCCTTCTTTTTGAAATAAGAAGTAAATGCAACAGTCTTTTTGGCATGTTGAAATACTGTTTGATCCTGGCTGCTTGCTAGTTGTTGTTTTTTTTTTTTTTTTTAATGTCAGGAGTGTGATTTGTTGGTCCAGCTTCTCAGTGCACCAACAAATCTCCGACTCTTTCATATGAGGTTAATTTTTGTAAACTACATGCAATTCTTGGGATTTGTTGTGTAAATGAATTCATGCATATTATTATTTTTTTTTATATACTGTAATGTCCTAACTGCGTGTAATATTCTGATATAATGTTTTTCGAGGTACCCTGAAGTGCACTCAACGTTACTCTTGTTTTGGTCACGTGACATGGGAGTGTGATAGAGAGGCATATGCTCTATCTATCGCTCCGCACAGCCTGCCGAGAGCCCCAAACTGTGTTCGTACTGCTCCATGTGTTAATAAAGAAACAAAGTTGTCAGCGCGTCGTGTGTTCGATAGCTTTGTCAACAAAAAGCTCATAACAAGACACTATGCACGATCCGTTTAAGAGACGCTGGGACTGGAGAGCTGTGAGTAGTAGGAGGCGAGATGGAGATGAGCGAGAAGCAAAACTTCGCAGTCGAATGTGGCGGCAGTCCGCTATTATTTTGTTTTCTTATTGTTGCCACAATAAAGTGGAGAAAGCCATCAACGACTCATCTCCTTCTTTCCCCCCAACGTTTTTATATTATTATTTTATATATACGAGAGCTGCCGGATCTGCTAAAATGAACATGAAGTCTGATTATTATTTTTTTTGAACAATGTCATTAGATAGACAAAAACATAAAAGTATGTGCAAATGCCTGCATCTTCAAATCATTAAAATAATAACAGCCTATATTTTACCAATCTTGTAATCTTGATGGGTCTTGTCTCCATTCCATGTCAGATAGTTTGGGCACATTGTTTGCATCCTGATTAGCGTCTGGCTAATACATGTTAGGTCCAACATAAAATTCCAACCTCCTCTTCTTCCTCCAACTCTTCAAAAACTTGGATCTCCTCCCTTGCGCTCGATCTATCGCTTATATCGGTTTGAATCATTGTTTGAAGGGCTTTGTATGGCGGTCGTATGGAGCGCTGCCATCGCTGTTCTCGGTGTGACGTATCACTTCCGGATTCGTCCCCTTTCAGGCTCGAACTTCGGAAACGCGACTATTTTGTCAAATATACAACAGATAAATTATTTTTTTTCATGCTTTATTTTGTTGGACAATGTTTAATTACTTTAATTGTGACCCTATTTGGCATGGTATGAAATTACTTCACATTTGGTCTTTAAATTGTTTGGTAAAAATTGGTTTCAATTGCTCTTTAAGTCTCCTTAGGCAGAGGGTTCACTTACTTACTCTCCTCCCTGCTGTCATTGTTTGCATGCTATCCTCATTAAAAAATGAAAACCTAGAAATGTTTGGGTGGTTTTAATTAAAGCAGACACTTTTTCATCTGTGTGATTTTGACAAAGATCAGATCACATTTGATGGTGATTTTATGCAGAAATGTGAGAAATTCCAGAAGGTTCAGATACTTTTTGATACCACTGTACAGGACTGTCTCAAAAAATTAGAATATTGTGTATTCTAATTTCCTGAGACAGTCCAGTAAATCTGTTGAAAAAATCAAAGAATAGGAAAGCAGAGAAAATAATTGATATTTGTGAACAGCTATGACTTTTTTGTGAATAGACCCTACTCACCAACGTCACAGAATGACGTGTCGCTGTATCCGGCCGCCATATTGTCCGTCTCTGTTTAGCCCTATTCTCAATGGTTTCAATTAGTCGTTCAGTTTATAGAGCAATTCATGGAAGCCCCGGTGCTTTCAGACGCTGTAAACTCATTGGATGCGCTGCATAAAAGGCATTATGTAGAAAAGCTTCAGTCTATCCATTCGCCAGATCCATATTTGATGCCTAAATCGATATTTTTCGACACGCTGTCTTCACCCTCTCTGCCTGACATCTGCTACATTGATATCTACAACTATCTTGTCCACACAACATCAGCCTATTCTCACGAAAGTTTGAAAAACTTTAAGAGCAGCACTCTAAGCAACATTACCCCGTGTGACCCTTTACTTCCAATTTTCTAAAATGGCGACAATCAATAAAAATAAAAAGTTGACTGCGATGGCCGACGCTTCAAGGATAGGTGGATATTGGACTATTTCTTCAATAAAACACGCAACAACTGTGTCTGCCTCATTTGCAAAGAGACAGTCGCTGTTTTCAAAGAGTTCGATGTGAGGCGATAATATTACCGAACAAGACACGCTGACATGTACGACATTACAGGGAAGATACGCAGCGAGAAATTATAGCAACTTGAAGCTATCTTAATTTCACAGCAGTAGTATTTCGCAAGAGCCCGAGTGTCAAAAGAGAATGCCACAAAGACGAGATTGTTGAAATTATGAATTTAAAAAATTATAAAGCAAATGTGACACACAGAAGGGCTTGCTAAAATTTGTTTAAATATATTGTTCTATGTAAATCAGCCAAGGTAGCCCCCCGCATTTTTACCACACCAAATCTGGCCCCCTTTGCAAAAGGTTTGGACACACCTGTTTAACTGATGATCCGTAGACGAGGCCAGCTTCTTTCACTTGGTACCAGCTAAATATTATTCAAAATGTAATGATGGTGGAAGAAATAAGCATCTTGAATTTGAAACTGTATGTTGTCTGTGATTAGCCTCGCAATGATCTTAATTGTGGTTGTCAGCCCAAAACCCTCTAAATATATATTAAATGCATCTTACCAGATATAAAATGACTACTACATAATCTGTGGTAATCGTTTGGAGCCCAGTTTTCTCGTCGAATTGCAGCAGTCCATCTCGCTCTCCTCTACGGGTCTCTCGGAATACGGTAGAACTTCAAGTCTCTCCGTCTATCTTCTCTGTTATTGCAACCAACCGCCACACACACCTTCACCATTTTGATTATTAATGTTAACGAGCAGAAAAACACGCCATAATAGGAGGAATTTACATAGCGGTAATGCGTCAAAACGATGAGTAGGCGGACAATATGGCGCGGAGGCGTGGTTGTGACGTCATGTGAGTAGGGTCTATAGTTGATTATAGTATTATTCATTTATTTTTTTCTCTGATATGCAATGTTTGGTATGTTTATACCCCCTGGCACATTTGTGTTTGTATTCTTTTGTTTTTTGGTTGGTATTAGTATTGTCTGTATTGTTGTGTTTGTATTGTTGTTTATTTTGTTGTGTTGTTGTTAATAAACAAACAAACAAAAGTTTACACGCCCATGGGTCGGCACGAGATTCTTCTTCTTGTTGTTGTTTATTGGCAGTTTACCCCTCGTATCGTGCTGCCTTACCGCCACCTACTGGGTTGACGGTTTGGTACGAGATCAGGCAGTTACAGACCAAAATTATTCTATTCTGACAAACAGTTAAACACATCCAGAGTGAAGACAAAACCTAAACCAAAAGGTAAAAAAAACAAAAAAACACAAGACCCTTTCTTGTGTCTCTTCTCTTGTCTGTCTGACCCGGAAACCGCTCGTCAAGGCGTTCCTCCTTGGAACATAAAATTTCCCACTTTAGTTCCGTGGGTGCATTGTGTAGAGAATGTTGTGATCATTGTATTATTTCCATATGGATGTTTCAATTTTGAATTTTATTTTTATATTTATATATATTTTTTTTCACTTTTACTTATTTATTTTTAATTTTGGCAGCATTCGTCAAGCGGCAATGGCCGTAGATTACACATACGGATAGATGTCTTTAGTCTGTAGTGTAAGGAGCTGGCGGCCATCTTGTACCGGGAGACTTTCACGACTAAAATATTCTTCTCTCGCTGAATGTTTTTTTTTTTTTTTTTTTCTTCAAGAAAAGTATTATTTCGAAAGATGAGAATGCTTTGTTTATCACAAACCTGCTTATCTTGACTAAACTTTCTTACATTTGTTGTTTTCATACATTTGTACACCCTGGCATGATTTTTTAAAAATTATTATTTTCAATTTATGTATTATGCATTCCATTTATGTTTCAAAAAATAATAATAAAATAAACCGGGAGCGCCCGCCTTGCCATAACCCGATGAAGACGAAAAAGCGGAAACAGAACAAGAAGAAGAACCGAAAAAAGAAGATCTCGTACTAAACCGTCAGTCCAGTGGATGGCGGTAATGCCCCACGGTGCCGAGGGGTAAACTGCCAATAAACAAAATAGAAGAAGAAGAAGAAGAAGAAGAAGAAGAAGAAGAAGAAGAAGAAGAAGAAGAAGCGGAATGAGAAGAAGTGCATCATTTAGCAACGTTAACATTTTTCGACTAAATTGTTTGTTACGATGCCTTATGCAAACCAGCCCACCGTAAAAATCACAGAACTTACAGATGAAAATGTCAAGTTTGTTATTGAAAATACGGATTTGGCGTGAGTATTACCTTTTCTTTTTTAGCAATGTGTCAATGAATATGAGTTTTGAAAACTGCGTCACGTCGTTTGGCGTAAGATCTTTTGTTTTTACCAAATTCAGACAAAAAAAATATATGACCCAAGACGTGGTCTTCAATCCCAAATAGTTCTTTCAGTCTCATGACATTGATAATTGTTGCAGCTTCATTGTAACTCTCATGCCCAACATACGTCATTTATTGTTCATAAATGACGAATAAAATAGCAACTGCGACTTCGAATGGATGTTGAAAATATGGAGTGATGGCAAAAAGAAGCCTTGTTTAGGTTGATGTTTTTTTTTTTTTTTTTTTTTAATTAAAACAGCAAAATACAAACTCTTGATGAGGATACATGAAAGACAATGAAGGTTTACAATATAAACCAAAACATAAAACACAATGTATAATCCAGGTTCCGTTCCTACGCTGGCGACGTAACCCGAATTTAAATAGAAATCGATACTTGAAGTACCCCTAAACAAAACAACAACTAAATATGACATGATGTGATACAGCAGCCACAAATTCAGAGATTCTAACAAGTTGAACCTATTTTAATAAAAAGATTAGTTCATTTCTTCACAGGGCTGTTCTACTTGAAAGCGTTATAATCATAACACTGTTTTTTTAAATGAAGCGCTTCTACAAATGTTCTAGATGTTATAAGCAATTTTGAATTGACATGCCATTAGCCTGTATTAGATTTCTGTCCAATGATAACGTTTCTAGTGATGGCTGTCTGCTTTAGGGTTGCCAATTCTATTAGACGTGTCTTCATGTCAGAAGTGCCCACAGTAGGTAAGTATGATTACTTTTTAAATGACTCGTTTCCATTTACTGAATTAATGGCTGGGTGCTTTATGAATATTACAATTGTCCATTAGAATATATACATTTGAGGTAGCATGATAAAGTAATTAACCATTTGTAACGCATGCTTTCTTTCGATATACTGTTCGATTGACTGTTTTCACAATACTTCATCTCAGCAATCGACTGGATCCAGATTGATGGCAACTCATCTGTGTTGCATGATGAATTCATCGCGCACAGAGTCGGTATGTTTGACGAAGTCATATTGTTTGCAGCCACTATACACACACAGATCTCTTGTGTTCTCAGGTCTCATTCCGCTCACTAGTGACGATATTGTTGAAAAAATGCAGTACTCCAGGGTAAGTTCCAGTATTACTACTACTACTGCATGCTAGGGATTTCCTAATTTCTTTGCATACGATCTGATTCTGCATCACCTGGTTCAGACGATTACCCGCTACAGTCTCGATCAGATCATTTCTCTGCAAATATCTATGCATTTGTATGTTCACATATGTACATACAGGGTGACCCAAAAAAAAGTTTACACTCAGTTGACTGCTTGTTTAAAAGCCATTGAAACATATCTAAATAGGTTGTCATGCTTAAAGAGCATATGACATGAGAAAAAAAGTCTTAAATGGCATTATTATGTGAATTAGAATCATATTTTGAGACGATTCGACTATATACAACAATTTAGCAAAGCACAGATGACGAGAAATTAGTATTTTAATCTGCCGATTAGCCACGCCTACCATTATAGGGCTTTAGCTTCCCTAACAGGTGGATGACGTCAGCGGTAGACTGGGCTCATCGGTTTTACTATTCAGCCCATTGAGGGGGAATTATTCAGAACGAGGAAAACGCGACGAAGAGAGCCGCAAAATGTCATTGTTTCAGTCTCTCTACTCCAATATTTTTACAGGATATTCTTTTTATCCAAGTATTTTTCCCCAATAGCTATATAAATGGCTTGAGAAGGACCAGTCAGCCCGTCAAAGGGGAACTATTCACAACGAGGAAAACGCGATGAAGAGAGCGGCAAAATGTCAGTGTTTCTGTCTCTTTACTTCAATATTTTTACAGGATATTCTTTTTATCCAAGTATTTTCCCCAATTGCTAAATAAATGGCATGGTCATGACAAATAACAGTCTTGTGCTGAATGGAATATGAAATAATAAAAATGCATTTATTCACGACGACATGGTAAAATTACTCCATAATGGTCAAAACTGTCGACTTCACCTTTACTGTCGCACCTCCCAAACGATATTTTATGACACCTAAATCGGACGTATGTCATTTCCTTTCCCCGGCTTCGGAGAATGTAGACAAACCAGAAGGCGTGACAGCTAGCCGACATGCTAACCCGGACCGAGTGATGTTTCAAAGTCTTCGAAGCGGAAAATCACACATAACTAGCATGGATTATTTGACATGACGACCTGGTTGTCGACTGTCTTCGCGGATCGGCAAACCGCCCGGCGGAGAGCAATTTACAGTTCGTTCCCGGAGGAGGGTGGCTGGAGTTATTGTGTAGCTAACGTGCTGCTGCTAATGAGCATTAGGAGAGCTTTTTACATGCCTATCAATGATCAAACGTAAGTAGTCCTTTATTTAAAGGAAGTTTGTAGTGTTTACTTTGTAATCGCTGTATTCTTATTTGACAGAATACAAAACAAGATGTTTACTCACTTCCTCGTAAATCCAATGGTCCCACAGTAAATATCCACGGTGAATGGAAGCCTTTTGAAACTCCAAAAAGGCGCATACGCCTCTCCCTCATACAGAATGATTTTTCTGCAGCCGTTTGGCTGGCGTGATGCGAAAAATAAACGTATTAATCCGCAAAATCAGCTGAATCCTTCGTCCTCATACACAACAGTACACTGTAGCGTGAAGAGGACATCTTCTACCGTACACGTCACAGCGCCCTCCTCCTCAATGCAAGACCGAAGCCGGAAGTCACTCATTTTCATGGCGCGGGATTAAAAAAACTAAATAAAAATAGCGATCGCTTCCACACACATCCAAGGGGTCCATATCATTCAGGGGCATAAAATACCGCGTGTATTATGAAATAAACATGCTTTTTCGTGTCACAGGCACTTTAAGTGATTCATTAAGGTCACTCAATGCAGCTGGTAATCTCTCGTCTCTACAATTCCTGTGCTTCTGCTGAAAATGAAGAAAACTTTAGCTGTACCTGAATTGCTGCGTGCCGGTCTGACACCTACTGAGATTGCAGCAAATCTGAGAATATCCAGATGTGCAGTCTACAGTTAAAAGTTAAAAAGAAGCTGAAAGATACTGGAACAGCCTCACGAAAACCTGGGTCTGGAAGTGCCGATCTGTGCGGACCAGAAAGTTGATTGACCAGGTGATATGTGGCCACCCCAGAGTCCAGATCTCAATCCCCTGGATTGTAGCATATGGGCAACTGTGGAGGACAGTGCCTGTAAGAAGCCACAAACTTCTGTGGCAGCCTTGGAGAGGTCCATTGTTAGATCTTGGGAAAAGATGACAGCATCCTACATAAAAAAGACCTGTCAAGCGTTCCGCAGGCGCCTGAGGCTGTTGTGACACTAAAGGCAGGACACATTGAAAAATACGTGTTCTTTACAATAATGTATAATTTGTGATTAAATTCTAAGCTGAATAAACATTTAAGTTGTATTATGGCAGTGTAAACTTCTTTTTGGATCACCCTGTACACTAATGCTCAGAAGCTTTGGGTTACCCAAACAATTGAGTGTTTTCCATGAAAAATCTCTCTTCAAATTTCTGCCCTCGGTTTAGAGCACTCAAAACCAGAACAGATTCAAAAACCGTTTTTATCCAACTGCTGTCACCTCTTAGAACTCTAGGGTGAAACACTGAATTTGAGTGTGTGTGATATTTGAAGTTAGTGATTTATTTAATCATTTAGCTTCTTTTTATTCTTCATTTACTGACAAGTTTGTATTGTCATTTTGAAGTTTGTACTTGTTACACTGACAAATAGTCGATTTTATTTATGAATCACTTGAGTTGCAGATTTTGATTGTTGTCACGCCCCCAAGTGGACAGTGCATCGGAATCCGTTACTGAGTAGTTTGGAGCCCTAGGGAAGAAAGATATATTTTCTTTTTCTTTGTGGTATGAACAGTGTTGTTAATCGAAGTACACCTCTGCATAACATTGTGTCCTTTTCAATATTAAAGAAAAATAAGTAATATTGATCAACTTACAATAAACTATAACCTTATTGAAGGGAACCTTGGATAAAAACAATATGTATATGTATAATATTTTGATATTAAAACCCCTCTTAATGTTTTCGTTTTAATAAAATTTGTAAAATTTTAAGCCAAAAAATTAGTAGGTCGCCATCATTGTTGTTGAAGTCGCAGGGCAGTGACATCACATGGGCTCGCTGCCAGACTTCCACAGTGTCACTCGTGAACTACATAAACATGTCGTCGGTTCTGCCCTTCCAATTTAAACCTGAACGTAACATTAATGAGAAGGATAGACTGTCGATGTGTCACAAAACGAGCAGCAAAAGCAAAAAATAAATAAATCAAAAGGCTTATCAAAAGTCAAAGCCAAACGCTACATACGCGTCGTCATATTTTCCCATCTTAGCTCTTCATATCTCCAGTGCTCTTTGTTTTGTGCTCTTGTTTGGTTAAAAAAGTGCAGTGCACACTCTGAAAATGAGAGTGTGGCTGCCACCCCCGGATTGGATGTGCAATTATAGACCCTACCCACGTGACGTCACAACTCCTTCCTCCTGACTGGTGCCGCCCAATTGTCCGTCAACACATCATGTCTACCTGTTACGGCTACGTACATTCCTCCTATTTACGACGTGTTTTTCTGCTCGTTAACATTAATAATCAAAATGGTGAAGGCATGTGTGGCGGTCGGTTGCAATAACAGAGAAGATAGACGGAGAAGACGGAGAGACTTGAAGTTCTACAGGATTCCGAGAGACCCGGAGAGAAGAGAGCGAGATGGGCTGCTGCAATTCGACGAGAAAACTGGGCTCCAAACAATTACCACAGATTATGTAGTAGTCATTTTATATCTGGTAAGATGCATTTAATATATATTTAGAGGGTTTTGGGCTGACAACCACAATTAAGATCATTGCTAGGCTAATCGCCGACAACATACACTTATGTATGTAGTGAGAGTGCTATCGCTAAACCATATAAACATTAAAAGCCCTAACTCCATTGACAAACGACATGAAATACATTAGACTTGACAGTGGATGTTAGCAATAACAAAAGATTTTGAATTGAAAATTTCGTAACTCACCTTTCCAAGCACAAGATAGATTCCTGCCGAATTTTCGTGGACGAGGACCTGTTTCACCCAACCAGCAACGAAGTATTTATAAGCCTCCAAGCTCTTAAAGTTTTTCAAACTTTCGTGAGAATAGGCTGATTTTGTGTGGACAAGATAGTTGTACATATCAGGCTAGCTAGCAGATGTCAGGCAATACGGCGGAGACAGCGGGTCGAAAAACATCGATTTAGGCATCAAATATGGATCTGGCGAATGGATAAACTGAAGCTTTTCTACATAACGCCTTTTATGCAACGCATCAAGTGAGTTTACGGCATCCGAAAGCACCAGGTCTTCTATGAAATGCATTATAAATTGCTCGATCAATTGAGACCATTGATAATACAGACACAAAATGACGGACAAGGGGGCGGAACCATACAGCGAGCACGTGATTTTGTTACGTCGGTGGGTAGGGTCTATACTTGGTTCTGGTACAGCAGAAAAGTATGTTCCCCGGGGTCACATGCGCCTCCCAGCATCGCCCCACTATTTGGCACTGGTTAATGCGGTACTTTTTAATCTCAAACTGTATATCAGGCCTACTGCACAATAAGCAGTACACTTTCCTTAAATATTGCGTGAAGAAGAAATATTGAAAATAATTTAAATACAAAAATATAAACGTACTCAAAAAAGTAAACTTGGGAAAATGGCTCATTCTTGCCTTTAATTTCAATGATCGTAAAGTAGTGCTGGTGTTCTGTTAATTTGGTCTTCCTGTCAAATTGATATCCAAAGCGCTACTGAGTGTGCGCATGGCAACTCCCCCATATATAGCGTTATATTTGTGCCACTTCTCTCAGCGGGAAATGATAAAGCACAGGAAAAAATATATTGAGCGAGCAATTGACGATTTTTAAGTGAGGAATAATATTGTTTGAGCACATAAAATAATCTTGAGCAAAAAAATGTACTCTGGGCTCATTAATTGTGGTTTTATCCACTTTATTCCCCCCCTCACTCTCTCTCTCAATCTCTCGAACCCTGCGCTCGCCGGTTTGTTTACTCTGCTTGCTCAGTTTGGTACACATGTTACAAATGTGCCACGAAACCAACCCATCAGATAGCTGGCAGAAGTACACCGATTGGCTGAATTGGACGGGAGAACGATGAGTTCTTTGGAAACAGCCAGTCGGTGTACTTCCGTCGAGTTGGTCTACCATTTTGACTACGATGTTGTTGCTGCGAGTAATATTTTTAAAGTATATTCATTTTATAGGGCATTTGACCACTAAGCTTATTAAAAATGCTAATCAAATTAGGATGTTATGTAAAGTAACTAATAAGCCTGCTAAAATATGCTACTTCTAGTAACAGTTTTATTTAAAGGTCGTTATAAGCCTGTTGAAATACACTATACCTATGCAACTGCAATATTATTTATAAGACATTATATGCCTGATAAACTGTCCCACCGCTACTCATAATCTTATTAGTGTTTCGAACTTTCGACAGTGGAAATATCTAATAAAAACGTATCAAAACGTAAGGTAGATTTGTTCAACGGGACCGCTTGCATCAATAGTCCTCGCCTTTGCGTTAACCTGCTGTCAACAACAGGGAGTTTACTTCGACAAGTGAGTACTAAGCAGGGTATGATCTGCCCACCTAGCCAGTCAACATTAGGTTTGCAACAGCGTCAGCACCCACTTCTCTCCTCGCCTCTCCGCTCTGCTCTATCCAGGCAAGAGGCAGCCTAATGTGTTCAAGTAACAATCAACTGTCAACAATTTTTGCTTCATTCAACTAATTTGTAGTAACACGCCCCTCACATCCTGAATAACGATGATGTAAAGATGGGAAAAGTAATTAATTAGATTACTCACTACTGAAAAAAAAAAACGCCGTTAGAAACTCCAATATACTCTAACACTGCATATGAATAGTAGCCAATGCTTATGTAAGTCCAGTTTAGCATTTGTAGTTCAAGGTGAAAATGAAATGGCCATTTACATTTCAAAACTAAAGCAGAACAACAATCACGGCCCACGGGAATTTAAAAAGTCAGATAAAATGAATACCTGTACATTCATAGTTAAAAAACATTGAAATTATAAAAGGCATAGAGTTAGTGCTGCAACGATTAATCCATTAATTTGAAATTCTGTGCTTCGAGTATTTGTTGACTTAAAGTGGCGTTGTAATGGTTTGTTTTGAAAGTGTTTGCATTTAGTTTGATTGGTTTCCTCCCACATCCCAAAAACATGCATGGTAGGCTGATTGAACACTCTAAATTGTCCATAGGTATGAGTGGGTGCGCGAATGGTTTTAAGTCTCATTGTGCCCTGCGATTGGCTGGAACCAATTCAGGGTGTACCCTGCCTGCTGCCCGTAGTTAGCTGGGATGGGAGGAAAAGCAGCATGGAAGATGAATGAATGAATGATTTGGGTTGATACACTGCCCTCTAGTGGAAACAGTGAGTACAACTCATTTCAAATGGCTGAATCCAGATGCTCCCTATTAAGACCAACATAAACTAAGTTTTTGTTTGAGCTAATGTTTTTTTAATGCAGTAATTTAGTGAATAGGTGTATTTATCCGTTTTTTTGTGGGAAAGAGAGTTTGAACAATTTGTTAAGAGCTTTGAAAAAGTTAGCATGTCATAGCATTTAAGCTAGCGGACTTTTGCAATGTAAGTTAGCCAATTGTTCTTTTGTTGTACATAGATCTTTTTATGTTCCATATCTGATTACTCGATTAGTTCAACTAGAGTTAATATTTATTAAGATTTTAAAATTATGCTTGCAAACAAAGCTCCTTCCTATTATTTACTACCTTTTTTTTCTTTTTCAGGATTGCACCTGCAATGAATTCTGTCCAGAATGTTCTGTCGAGTTGACATTGGATGTTCGTTGTACAGATGAAAAGACGCGTAATGTCACCTCACGTGATCTGTTGTCCAACAACCACAGAGTCATCCCGGTGGGTCATTTAACCTCTTCAAGCAATTTCTTTCGTATAATGTGCTTTCTCGTCAACTAGGGCCCTGTGTAGCGTGACACTAAAATGTCATTTCAGTTCAGTTCCTTTACATGCTTGGTTCAGTTCATTTTCTGTGACAGGGTTCCTGCAGGTCCTTAAAAAGTCTCAAATTTAAAATCCGGACAATCAAGGTCTTGGGTTCTTGCAGGTCCTTAAAAAGTCTTAAATTTAAAATCCGGACAATCAATGTCTTAAATTGTCTTGAATTTAATAGAAAATTGCACTAGGTATTACATTTCCAGATGAAGCATTTAATGCCAAGCAAATTACTGTAGTCCGCTGTAAAACCTCTTATGATGTGTATTTGTTTTATTAATCGCTGTGCACTAAATACGAGAGTTTGGGATTAATATATTACATGGTACTTTGTCCGCAACCTCGGCGTACGTCAGCGACTTGAGTTCTAACCATTTCCTGGTTATTAGCGGTAGTAGAGATTTGTGGGAATATGCAGAGATGGGGAAGTGTAATGGATGGAAAATTGAATGAAATATGGTTTATTTAAGAGGTGGGTGGCTCTAGGTGAAAATAACAACAGTGCTCGGTGCCAAGTCTTAAAAAAGACTTTTTTTGTTGGGGACAATGGGGGTCAAAGGTGTCGTGTTGCACATGAGAGGAGAAAACACCAGAGGTCTGTTGCAGCAGCTTTGTTTACAGTGAAATAATTTTTTTTTTTTTTTTTCTTCATCAGAAATTGTTGCGACATGTTTTGGTCAAACTGTCCAGCTTGCATTTGGTACTTAAACGTAACGATGATTGACAAGTTTGTATTTGATCTTTCCAGAGAAGCTTGGTAGCTCTACGAACAAAGGCACGAATATGTCAATCGTCGTTAAAGAGCTTAAGTGTGCTATGGCAACTCATTGTGTAAGTAAGAAGCTGTTCTCTGCAGCGTGAGTGGACTCACTCAATGAAGCCATTAATGAAGACAAGCATCTTTCTACGTTATTCTTGTTTAAAAATAATTTACATTATGAAGACGGCATGGTGGGACAGTAACATGTTTGGAACGTTTGTTTAAAAAAACAACAGTTTTTTTCCATATTGGATCGGGACTCTGTATCGTCAGATTTTCAAAATCAGGCGGCTCGGGTCCGAAAATTTGCGATCGGGACATCCCTATTTCAAACTATTCTTTCATGTTCTAATGATAAATTATGCATTTATAGGGTTTTATATACACTTATTAATTTTATATATGGCGGAAAACACTCATTTGGCTTGCTCTGAGACCCCCAATTTGACCAAATTTCAAATATGTCCTATATGCATGTGTAATACACAGTGATGTCACAGATTACTTAAAAAAGTAATTTAATTACTGATTACGCTTCAAAAAAGTAATCTAGTTACTTTACTGATTATGTCATTATCAAAGTAACTAAATTACTTTAAAAGTAATCTTATCAGTTACTTTTTACCCATTTTTGTAATTGACTTTCCGATGATTGAATTTAAAGGGGAATATCAGAATTTTTCACATAAGCACCGTTGACTCGTGCTAGCTTAGCCACTCCGGAGCCCTGAAACTAACAAATATCTGACAAACTGCTTGGAATTTGTTGAAATCAACTTCACCGACCAATTAAACCCTGCTAACTCTAAGATTAAGCCTAATGTCAAACTTCTGAATTTCGGGTTATGGTTAACAGCATATCAGTGCCAATTAAAACAATGCAAACTGACGGCACAATAATCAACAACACACAAGTGTTGTTGCACAGTGCAATAAACACAAAGGTGGTGGCGGGCACGGATGCGCGTGCACGACCAGGAAGTATTCCTCTCAACACACACGCGGTCTATTTGGCTACAAAACGTGGCGGCAGCTAAGCACTTTACATTCAAATGGACTTACAACACATCCCACAGATGCTAAATGAACACATCACCTCACGGCATAAATGTGCAACACGCATATGGTGTAAACAAAGCTTGCCAACTTGGAGCGATGACTGCCCGTCGTTGCTACGGCAAAGCTACGAAACGGCCGCGCATGTAGGGGGTCCAACCTTTTGCTAATACACTCCAGAATGGAGGAAAAATACTCACCT
This sequence comes from Corythoichthys intestinalis, assembly GCF_030265065.1. Lineage (NCBI taxonomy): Eukaryota > Metazoa > Chordata > Actinopteri > Syngnathiformes > Syngnathidae > Corythoichthys > Corythoichthys intestinalis. The sequence continues at coordinate 61,592,773 of NC_080399.1, read as the reverse complement.
TCATTCATGGATTTCCACAGATCAACATTCTCTCGCAACGTCTCAACACTCGGCTCGAATGTTCACCCGCCTGGCCCACGCCTTTCTCAGTCCCACAACACATGATGACGCGAGACCAAAACCGGAAGTAGCTGAGAGGTTGTCATGGAAACACGTACCAGGAACCTTTTGTTTTAGCATTTTCTATTCAAAATGCTCTTCGTACATGACTACAATATTCTTTATTCTACATACATTATGAGGCAGTGAAAAAACAGTAACGCAGAGACACTAAGGAAACTAACTTTAATCAGATTACTGGTGTAGAAAAATGAATGCGTTAGATTACTCGTTACTGAAAGAAAGTAATCAGATTAGTAATCAGATTGATGTATTATGTATTATATTATAATACAACATTGGAAAGCTTAAAATCTAAATTTTCTGGTGGAAGAAAGATTTTGAGCAGGAGGGCGTTTTTTGACACCCGAAAAGTAGTTCAAATCAGGTGAGTTAAAAATAGACATTTTTGAGACATTTTTGAGAAATTTTCTTTGTTTCTCACTTAAAAACAGGTTTATTGGCACCCCTGCACTTCCGTCAGATAATGCTCAATTTCTCCCAGAAAATGATGGCAATTCCAAATGCTTTGGTAGTAATATCTTCATTTATTTTGCTTGCAATGAAAAAAGACAAAAAAGAATGGGGGAAAAAAAAATTGAATCATGATCATTTTACACAAAACTGCAAAAATGGGCCGAACAAAGGTCTCTGAGATTTGAAGGGTGCCATTTTCAGATCTCTCCACAGGTGTTCTATGGGATTCAGGTCTGGATTAATTGCTGGCCATTAATAAATATGCGAGTGAAAAATATTATAATATTATAAGTCGTTTTTTTTTTAAACGAAATATTAGACATCAATTATTGATTCTAAGCTGAAAATGTCATTTTGAAAAATAAATGTAATTACCTTTTTATGGCTGGGTTGAAACAAAAGCGGTTGCGGGGTGTCTGTAAACGGGGGTCTCCAGGGTAAAATGGACAAAAATAAAATTAGTTGGGGGGCATAATGCGCCTTGAAACTACTATGGCAGTATATAGACAATGACATATTGTTCTATCAAGCACAGCAGTTCTTTTGGTTTAAAATACAACAGTTTATTTTAAAGAAGGGTTATGGAGCAGATACCGCTTTGTCAGCCTTGTCTGTGTTTTCCGCCATAAACACAAAAAAATATATGTCCAAAATGGGGGAGGGGTGAAACTACTTTGTGGTTTTTCACTTAATGCGGTCAGTTCTGGTCCCCATTAACAGCGATAAGTGACGGATCTCTGTACTAGCAACAATTTTCTCGCCTCACTCAACCGCTCCGGCGGTCCATCCTTTATGTCACTTCACTCCCGCTGTGACTGGTGAAGCACTAGGGAAGTGACTAGGGGTCCTCCAATGTACCAATCCCAAATTCCTCGTGTCTAGGTGAAGTTTGAATTGACACCACACAATTGTGCTATGATTAATATTTGCTAGTAGTAATTTGCAGTTCAAATCAATCTGTCATATTACTGGCCAAATCATAACGTAATTTATGTAAACGTGTTGGTCTAGGTACCCATATACATTTATCAAATACGATATATATACACCCCCCCGCAACTTGTTAATTTTTTGTTGCGTGCATTAAAACAAGAGACTTTTTTTTTTGTGATCGTTTTGAAGTTGGGCATGTTAAATGACTAATCATCTCTTTTCAGGTCACATCAAGGAGTCGAGACAATGATCCTAATGACTACGCTGAACGAAATGGTAAATGTTGCCAGTCTGACAGTGCATACAACTCATCGTTCATTTTAGGCTTATCGATTATTTAAGTAATCAAATCTATCAATTACGGTATTTTTCGGACGATAAATGGCACCTGAGTATAGGTCGCACCAGCCATAAAATGGCCAATGAAGAAAAAAAAAAACATATGTCACACATGAGTATAAGTCGCATTTTTGGCGAAATTTACTTGATAAAATCCAACAGAGAACAAATATGTCATGTTGAAAGGCAATTTAAAATAAAAATACAATAGAGAACAACATGCTGAATAAGTGTACAGTATGATAATGTTACATGATGCATGAACAACGAAATGCGAACGTGGCCGGTATGTTATAGCTATGAAGTTATTCAGATACGGTGTGGCAAATAAGTATTTAGTCAATCACTAATTGTGCAAGGTCTCCCACTTGAAAATATTAGAGAGGCCTGTCATTGTCAACATGGGTAAACCTCAACCATGAGAGACAAAATTTGGGGAAAAAAAACTGAAAATCACATTGTTTGATTTTTAAAGAATGTATTTGCAAATCATGGTGGAAAATATGTATTTGGTCAATACCAAAAGTTCACCTCAATACTTTGTTATGTACCCTTTGTTGGCAATAACGGAGGCCAAACGTTTTCTGAACTCTTCACAAGCTTTTCAATCCCTCTGCAGATTTTCTATGGGGTTGAGATCTTGGTGACTGGCTAGGCCACTCCAGGACCTTGAAATAGCGGTATAGTGGAACACCCCCCCCGGAGCTGGGAGGACGCTGGCGCGCTTTTGGCTGCCGCTTCTCACTCCGCACTCCGGGTTTGCACCAAAAAGCTTGTTTGAACGGGTCTTTCTCACCGTTTTTGCCTGCCTCTCCGCGGCTTTTGCCATCTCCGGCTCCGACTATGGCTCTCAGGTACATGTCCTCGCAGCTTCTCGGACTCAACCACCACGCACCTCTTTCGCCGGACATTATTACAACTCTGAAACAACACTGCCTTCTCCGCCGTCGCCCGTACATCCATCGAGGCTCCCGTCGAAAACTTTACTACAACTTCACCACCGAAAACAGCATTCCCTCTCTTTGGTCCGACCGCAGCTCTCACTCTCCTGGATGCCGGCTCAACAACAACTTCCGCATACGTCATCCGCGCACTCGTCACATGACTCAATACAACCTTCTGCCTGTTCCAACTTCCGTCACAAGGACTTCACAACAAAAGCCTCTCAAAACAGCTCTATTCAACACAAGGTCACTTAATAATAAAAGCCTCCTCCTCAACGAATTCACAATGGACAATAACCTGGATTTACTCTGTCTCACTGAAACCTGGCACAAACCCATGGATTACTTTGCACTTAACCAAACCACCCCACCTGGATATACTTACTTTGAAAACCCCCGCTTGGAAAAACGAGGCGGAGGCATTGCTGTCATCCACCGCTGTGACTACACTCTCCGCCCCATCTCCATCCCAGCTGTATCGTCATTTGAACATTTAGCTTTCAGATTTCCCGGTTCTCAATCACTCACTGTTGCTGTAGTCTATCGCCCACCAAAAAACTGTCCCTCATTTCTGTCTGACTTCACCAATTTGGTCACCCAGCTGTCCTCCATGTCCCCGTCCATTCTGCTCCTCGGAGATTTCAATATCCACGTCGACTCCCCCACAGACAAATTTTCATCTGACTTTTTGGACATCTTAAACTGCCTCAATCTCACCCAACATATCACTTCACCCACACATAAACATGGCCACATTCTGGACCTGGTTTGCTCCACACCCTCCCTCACCATCCATAACCTGTCATTAACTGACCTCACAATTTCTGATCATCTGGCCATAACCCTGGACATTTGTATCCCTACCCCCACTAACAACCATGCACGAACAATCACCTTCCGGAATCTGAAATCATTCCCTCCCGATTCTTTCTCCTCCGCCTTGTCTGATGCCATTACCAGCTCTTCCCTCCCCTCAGACTCTACTGCTTTGGATCTAGTCAACTTCTACAACCACGCACTCTCCTCCTGCCTCAACCGATTAGCCCCTCTCAAAACAGCTACAGTCTCCTTCTCCACCTCTGCCCCTTGGTATACCCCGGATCTCCACATTTTTAAGAAGCAACGCCAAAAACTTGAACGCCTCTACAGAAAAACCGGTCTCACAGTTCATGCCCAAGCCTACAAACACATTGTCAATATTTACAACTCTGCACTCAAAACAGCCCGTTCCAATTTCTATTCTCAAATTATTCACTCTAACTCTTCCAACCCCCGTACCTTATTCTCCACTTTCGCAAAACTCACCAAACCCAAGGACAATATCACTGCCATATTCACAACAGACAAATGCAATAACTTTCTGTCATCTTTTCACGCAAAAATCCAAACTATACACAGTTCACTTGCATCCACTTCCTTCAGTTCTCCTTCCTCAGATCTTTACAGTCCACCTCTAACATCTCACAGCTTTCCCTCCTTTTCTCCTCTTGCTCCCTCTGACATCTTCAAATTCATCTCAACCATGAATTTCTCCAGCTGCATTCTCGACCCCATACCATCCTCTCTTCTTAAAACCTGTATTCCCACTCTCATTCCTCTTATCATTAACATCATAAACACCTCTCTCACCACTGGCTCAGTCCCCTCCCCACTCAAACTCGCCACCATCACACCCCTCCTGAAAAAACCTGGCCTTAACCCCGACAACCTGGACAATTTCAGACCCATTTCCAATCTCCCACTTCTCTCAAAAATTCTGGAACGATCCGTCATAACCCAACTTCAGCACCATCTCCACTCCTCCCATATGTTTGAAACATTTCAATCTGGATTCCGCGAACACCACAGTACTGAAACAGCTCTCATCAAAGTAACCAATGATCTTCTCCTTGCCGCTGACTCTGGTTCCATCCTCCTCCTCCTCGACCTTTCCGCTGCATTTGACACCATTGACCACAACATCCTCCTCCACCGTCTTCAGTCAATTGGGATATCTGGCACTGCACTCCTCTGGTTCACCTCCTATCTCTCCGATCGTCACCACTTCGTCTCCATCAATAACCATAAATCCCACACCTCTCCAGTCACCCATGGTGTCCCCCAAGGTTCGGTCCTCGGCCCCCTCCTCTTCATAATCTATATGCTTCCCCTCGGTCAAATCATTCGCCACCATGGACTCAATTTCCACTGTTATGCAGATGACACTCAACTTTACATTTCATCTAAATCCATCACCCCTGTCATTCTCTCTCACATCTCAAACTGCCTGTCCGACATAAAAACCTGGATGGACAATAACTTTCTCAAACTCAACAGTAACAAAACAGAACTTCTCATCACCGGACCCAAAGCTCTCCTCCCCTCTGTACAGAACCTCACTCTCCTCATTGATGGTCACCCTGTCACCCCCTCCACCTCCGTACGCAATCTTGGCATCATAATGGACTCAACACTGTCATACCAATCACACATCAGCCACCTCACTAAAGTCTCCTTCTTTCATCTCCGCAACATCGCCCGCATGCGTCCCTCCCTCTCCCAAGCCACAGCTGAAATACTCATTCACGCCTTCATCACATCCAGACTCGACTACTGCAATAGCCTCCTCTGTGGTCTTCCATCTTCTCATCTCCAAAAGCTGCAATACGTCCAGAACTCTGCCGCCCGCCTCCTCACCCACACCCGCTCCAGAGAGCACATCACCCCCATCCTCCAACAGCTTCACTGGCTTCCAATCTCATACCGGATTCAATACAAACTCCTCCTCCTCACCTACAAGTCCCTCCATAACCTGGCCCCTTCCTACCTCACTGACCTCCTACAACAGCACTGTCCCTCCCGCCGCCTACGTTCTGCCGACTCTAATCTCCTCACACCCATCACTCGAACTAAGCTCCGAACCTTGGGGGACCGAGCCTTCGCCGCTGCTGCTCCCTCACTCTGGAACTCACTCCCAAAACCCATCAGGAACTCGGACTCATTACAAAACTTCAAATCACTCCTAAAAACCCACCTGTTCAAACTAGCTTTTCCCACCTCTTAATTCTTAATTCTGTCTTTGTGTTATGTTATGTAAAGCGTCTTTGAGTGTCCAAAAAAGCGCTATATAAGTTTGAGGTATTATTATTATTATTATTATTATTAAATGCTTCTTATGAAGCCACTCCTTTGTTGCCCTGGCTGTGTTTTTGGGATCATTGTCATGCTGAAAGACCCAGCCACGTCTCATTTTCAATGCCCTTGCTGATGGAAGGAGATTTTCAATCAAAATCTCTCGATACATGGCTTTATTCATTCTTTCCTTTACACAAATCAGTCGTCCTGGTCCCTTTGCAGAAAAACAGCCCCAAAGCATGATGTTTCCACCCCCATGCTTCATAGTGGGTATGATTTTCTTCGGATGCAATTCAGTATCCTCCAAACACGAGAACCTGTGTTTCTACCAAAAAGTTATTTTGGTTTCATCTGACCATAACACAATCTCTCAGTCCTCTTCTGGATCTTCCAAATGCTCTCTAGTGAACCGCAGACGGGCCTGGACGTGTCCTGGCTTCAGCAGGGGGGCACGTCTGGCAGTGCAGGATTTAAGTCCCTGGCGACACATTGTGTTACTGATAGTAGCCTTTGTTACTGTGGTCCCAGCTCTCTGTAGGTCATTCACTAGGTCCCCCCTTGTGGTTCTGGGATTTTTGCTCACCGTTCTTGTTATCATTTTGATGCCACGGGGTGAGATCTTGCATGGAGCCCCAGATCGAGGGAGATTATCAGTGGTCTTGTATGTCTTCCATTTTCTAATAATTGCTCCCACAGTTGATTTCTTTACACCAAGCGAAGAGTGAAAAGTTACAGTAAACGTTTGGCCTCTGTTATTGCCAACAAAGGGTATATAACAAAGTATTGAGATGAACTTTTGGTAATGACCAAATACTTATTTTCTACCATGATTTGCAAATAAATTCTTTAAAAATCAAACAATGTGATTTTCTGTTTTTTTCCCCCACATTCTGTCTCTCATGGTTGAGGTTTACCCATGTTGACAATTACAGGTCTGTCTAATCTTTTCAAGTAGGAGAACTTGCACAATTGGTGGTTGACTAAATACTTATTTGCCCCACTGTAACTATAGCAGAAAGAACATGCTAACAGGTTTACCAAACCATCAGTGTCACTCCAAAACACCAGAATAACATGTGAAATGATGTAATAATGTGTCAATAATTTCACACATAAGTCGCACCCCCAGCCAAACTATGAGGAAAAAAAAAAAACGTGCGATTTATAGTCCGAAAAATACAGTACATTGTTTTAAATATCGAGTAATTGGAATAGGAACATTTATTGCCCTATTTAAGCCCTTTGAGACAACCTTGTTGTGATCCAGGGCTATACAAATAAAATTGAATTGAATTGAATTGTGTTGCAGAATAAATTTTACGAGATGTAAAACGAAGGCTTGCTGAGATTGCACTTTCAAAAGAGCATTCAAACTATGCAGAATTGCAATTTCATATCACAAGAGCAATAAATGATGAAATACCTGAGCTTAGCCTCAAATGGTAAAAAAAAATAATAAATGAGGATCGAAGTGCGACAAAAGAACTGTTGGCTTGTATAGCAAAAGTCTGATACCTTAAATGCTATAAAACGCTATCGTTTTTTTTTTTTTTTTCAGTGCTGTTAACAAAACGTTCAAAAACATATTCCCACAAAAAAGACTACTAAATATACCACTAAACTAAATTACAAATGCATAAACGATCATATTAGCGCAAACAAAAACTTACCTTATGTTTGTCTTAACAGGGAGCAGCTGGATCCAGCCAAGTTAGATGAGTAATGTCATATTCACTGTTGCCACTAGAAGGCAGTGTATCCACCTAAATAAAAAAAAAAAAAAAACTAAATGCAAACACTTTCAAAACAAACCGTTACAGTGCCACTCTAATTGAACAAATCCTCTAAACAGCAAAATTGGATTCCAAGCTTTTTGTAAATTGAAATACTCTAGTTAATCCATTCATCGTTGAAGCACTAATTCATTTTGCTTTGTTTATTGGTAGTGCCATTAGCTTCAAACCTAGAATTGTATTTTTAAAATGAGTGAATGCTGCCCTTTGTATGGCTTGCAGGTAATTAGCTACGTCAGTATGTTGTGTAAATGTAAGCATCTCTTCATACGCTCACGTTTGCATCGATGCCTGCTTTGCGTCACGCAACCAATGTATTGTGCTGCGCGGTCCCTCTGCGTTACTCGACATGTGCGCCTCAAAAATTGTCACCGAGGGTGGAATGACGCTCAGATTATCTATTAATATTAGTATGTATAGTCACGTGCTATGATAACGTAATCAGTTTGATTTTGTAGTACTGAATGATGCCTTTGCAAATGCGCAGAACGAGTAGCAATTCCAAAATCGTCTCCTGTGACCCCCGGTTGACCCCTGATACCTATGTAAATGGTGTGGCTGTTGTCGATTTTTCAATAAGTGTGTATTTGCATTCTTAGAAATTTTGCTGGTGAAGCTTCGCAAAGGGCAGGAACTGCGATTGAGAGCTTATGCCAAAAAAGGATTCGGTAAGGAGCATGCCAAGTGGAACCCAACTGCCGGAGTGGCTTTCGAGTATGACCCAGACAACGCGTTGAGGCACACTGTCTACCCCCGACCCGAGGAATGGTGCGTTGCTCATTTCTAATCTATACAGAAAAATAATCATGATTAGTATGGTTGGTTGAATAGCTAAATGTTTTCTCTTTTTGCCTTACTGCTTTGTCGTCACAATGGTTCCAGGCCCAAGAGTGAATATTCTGAAATTGAGGAGGATGAGGTCCAGGCTCCTTATGACCCAAATGGGAAACCAGAAAGGTGAGGAATACATGTAATATAGTGGTTCTCACACTTTTGTGAAATACCTCCACAAATATGTGACTCTAGAAAAAGTATAATGACCAACATTAACAGTTACATTGTAGAACCTGGTGTTCATGTACATGCAGTGTGACTTGGTCTTTCATTGTACTAGTTACAATTACAACAAAGCTCTTCACCAAAAGGACCAACTTTGAAGTGTTCTTCTATACACTTTTTTTTTTTTTTTTTTTTTTTTTTAAACAGTCGATATATCAACATAGATCAATCTCGGTGTAAATCTAACCATAATTTTGATTTAGGGCCTCAGCTATTGATTATTTAGGTAATCATTAATCAATCAGTTAGTTAGAATAATTAAGTCACTGTTCACAAACATTTAATCCGTTGCAGAATAAATTTTCGGAGATGTAAAACAAACGAGTGCTTATGCCTGCAATAAGTTATTTTGGCTTGCTAAGATTGCACTTTAAAAGAGCATTAATTGTGAATACAAAATACAATTCCTGAGTGTGTCTTCAAACAATGCAGAATTGTTCTTTCGTTTCACAAGAGCAATAAATGCCATTGAAAAATAAATGACAATACCTGAGCTTAGCCTCAAACGGTATAAAACCCAAATAAATGAAGATCTAAGTACAACAGAAGAACAGTTGGCATAGCATAGCAAAAGTCTGCTTGCTTAAATGCTATACAATTTTAACTTCTTTTAATACAAATCGTTAAAACACATTCCCACAAAAACTAAGGTTGGGAATCTCTGGCATGAAGCCGATTCGATATGTATCTAGATCAGTACTTCTCAAATAGTGGGGCACGCCCCCCTGGGGGGGCGCAGAGCGATGCCAGGGGGGGCGCATGTGTCCTCGGGGAACATGCTTTTTTCTTTTTTTCTTTTTGCCGGACTGGAATAAAGTGTACTTGCACATCCACTCAGTGGGTGGCAGTGGCGCTCTCATTTTCAGAGTGCGTGCAGTATTTTTGAACTAAGGAAGAGCACTCAGCACACAGAAAACAGATATGAAGAGCAGTGCGCCGCCGCCGTTTTCGAAAGCCGTTTTCCGACCGGACTCACTCACGCAGCGACCCACTGTCTTGTCCGGTTCTCACGTCGCCGCCCGAGAAGTGCCATTTTCGGCTTGGGATCGTCACGACGACCGCCCTCACCTACGGTTCTACCTCGGCCGCCGAGAATGCGCTTTTTTCGTGCCGTTTGCCTTTTAGCTTTGACTTTTAATACAGTGGGGTGATGAGGAAAGACTACTGTTTACTGTGTCTGAAAATAATTATAGCGGACTGCCAGAAGCCAAATCAATTAAGACGCCAATTAAAGACATTCGACCCCAATCTCATTGATAAGCCACTTGATTGTTTTTCAGCGAAAACGTGCCGAATATTGCCAACAATAGTCCTGCTTTGTCAGTGTTATATCAGTAAACCAGTGAGCATTGTTAGCATGCTCATTGCAAAAAGACTCCACACCATTGCAAAGGAGGTAATACTGAGTGTGAGCAGCAAAAATAAAAACTGTCCTTCTGTCCAAGAACGCTCTTTTTTTCCTTTATTCATTTTTGTTTTTTCGGTCAAATTTTTTGGCATATTGTCCTCATGAGTAAATGTTTCTAATCAATATGAATTTGTTATTATTTACGGATTTTATTACATTTTATTTTTCTGTATCAAATGGTCAAAAATACCTTGAGTGTATTTTTACAGTTTGGATGTGACTTTTTTGTTTAAATTCAGGCAAATTGATGCACGTCAAGTCTTCTCTGTTACAAACAAAACAATGTTAATGAAGTTATACTTTATTATAAGTTGATCTGTTACTTTTTTTCTTTATTAGAAAAAAAGGACACAATGTTAGGCAGATGCGTATTTATAATAGTAATTTTATAGACGAATAATACTATTTACAGTGGCGGCGGAGAGTTTGGGGGGGCGCGAAACATTTACGTCTTGCTTGGGGGGGCGTAACAGAAAATAATTGAGAAGCACTGATCTAGATACACAGGTTATGATTCGATTAAAAAACGGAACATTTATAAGGCCGAGCGATTCGATACGAGTCGATACAGTTTAAGAACGATATGGTTCGATACAGAGTGAAAACGATACGATAGTAAACATTTGTTGTGTGCGTTCGTACGGTATTTTAAACATATAAAAAAATCCCACATTTCTAATAGCAAAATTAAACAACAAAATTTCATACTAATGTTATGTTTTATTTTCTTTTATGAAAAAAAAAAAATAAGGCTTACTATATGACCCTCATTTTGTTGGATGGGATTGATAATAAAATAAAACTCCAGTGACAGACAAACTCCAGTGCAGTAAGGATAGAATTGACCCTACCTTTATTAAGTGAATTACTTTCATTATGTTCAGACTTACTGACACCATTCCCCCCCCCTTAAACGCACGTTTGATTGGCAGATGACTAAATTCCCTTGTTTTCAATATACTAGAAATAAGGCAAGTCAAGGCAAATTTATTTATATAGCACAATTCAGCACAATGCAATTCAAAGTGCTTTACATCACATGAAGATCATAAAAATCACTTTTAAATCAATACAACGTAAAAACCAGGACAATCAAAATTGGAAATAAAATTATACATAAAAATCACATTTATTCACAAATAGAATAAAAATAAATAAATAAAACAAAAACTACTAAATAAAAAAAAAGAAGCTATTTTTTAACACACTTATTTTAACCAAAAACAAAAAAAGCCTTTTTTTTCGTCAGGAATGTTCTTAATTCAACAAGTGATATTGTTCAAAACATTATTTGAAAGCATATCCCCCTTGATTTTGGTGAAAAATGACCAACCTTTAGATATATGGGCTTTAATAAGAACAAACGGTAATATTTACCTAAAATAAATTGAATAATCTGACCCATTATTCTGGTAACTAGTCTTTAACACACAAAACAAGATGGATGAAAAAATTCGAATAGATTTCAGAAAAATCATCGTATTAAAACTTCTAAATTTGCAGTGTGAAAGTTGGTACGTCAATACAGATTTATTTTTGCATTGATCATTTTGCCTATCAATTATTGGGTTCAAATTGGTGGTGAGAAATGTAGCCCTGACCCCCGTTCACCCAATCTGTTGGGTCTTATTACGGTAATGTCCGACCCCAGCAAAAAGTGTACATGCAGGTTATGCTGTTATATCGTCCCTACCAATATTGAGACCAAACCTACGCCCTTGCAATGGATCCATTTCAAGGAGTAGGGGGAAATTCTAGTTGTCGTGTAGAGAGATTTACTAGTTTCGGGGAGAAGGTCAATATTTTTTGTTGTTGTTGTTCGTGAACTCCATTTCCACAGAAACGCACATTGAGGTACCAATTAGCTCAGTAAGGAAAAGTGTGAGAATCATTTTTCGAGTGTCCCAGAGCTCGCGAAACTTGGATAAAAAGACTGCATTTATCAAGGTTTCATCAGCCGTGATTGCGTATATCCGTCCGCCGAAACAGCCTGGTCGCAGATATAATAAGTACGCCTGCCCCTCTGCTATTGAATGCGTTGTTGATATTAGCGCGGCAGCGCTCTCACCGCCTCTCTGCGCAATTTCATTCAAACTTGCCGTTCCGTCCAAGACGGCCGTCCACCGCTCACTTTAGCCGAAAAGTCCGATCCAAAACACTGTAATGCCCCGGATGAGGGGGAAGAAGGAGAGGCGTCTGTACTGGCTTACCCACTTTATTGTGGCAGCAATAATAAAGAAAAAAAAAAAGTGGGCTTCCGTGACATGCGACCGCTATCTCGCTTCCTTCTACGTCACAGCTCCTCGTCCGATCCTCTCTTAAGGGGGCCTCGCAGACTTACGGACATTATAATACACAATGAATAGGTTGCCGCTGAACCCTTCACACGAGGCTGCCGCTAGTTTGAAATGGCGTCCTTGGAATAAAATAAATGATAAATACTGGTGGAAAAGGATGACTCTACACAAGCACTTTATTATGCTTGTTGTTAACAGTTGTGTATGTAAATCTGATGTTGGTAGATTGTTTTCTTCGTGGAGTTGAAATTCATGTGTGGCAGCTTAGCATTTTTTTTCTTTCTTTTTTTACATAGCGTTTTGACAGTTGCCGTCATATTTTTGGAATCGAAGCACTGTGTACCGGAACAGCATTACGGCCCTGAATCTTGTACCGGAACTGCGTTCCTGACCGTTCTGGCCCACTTTCACTCCTGGTAAAAGGAACAAAGAAAAGACAGACACTAACCTAGCTTCTTACACTAAACAAAACAGGAGAAAACGGGTTGAACAGTGGTGAACAAAAAACGATCCAATAATGGCAAAACACAAAAGACCTCACCGAAAAAGCGGGAGTGTTTCAAACTAGCGATCAAACACACACGAGAATAAATGGAGAGCAAACAGCTGGCGAGGAGGACCGCGGCAGAATGCTGTCGAATGCGACCTCCCAGAGCGTTGGCGGCTGCAGGTTTAAGAAGCTTGGCGCCTTTTCGTCATTGCCAATCAGCGGCAGCGACGACGTCTGTCCGTCTGGCGTCGATCAGCTGTCGTCACATTGGGAGGGGAAGCACACAGCTGGCAGAGGCGAGGATCAGCTGACTGTTGGCTTCTCAGAATAAAACACAGTTAAACGGCCAGGGCCATCACACTTGCCAAAATATGAAAAACAAATCTTACCATGTGTTTCAAAAAAAGCGAGCGCAAGAGTGAGAAAACCATACACTGCTGCGATGCAGGCTAACTACAAATATAATGAGGAAATTTTACATGTATGACGGAAACTATTTTCATCTCGTCTGACAAAAACGGGCATTCGCCACGCTAAAAGCTGAGTGATGCTTCTGCGGCAGACCTACGCCAAAGCAGACCCGATTTACGACCCTCCGTCGTAGCCGGACGTGCAGCTCCACAAAATTCTTCCTACGCATAGCGTCAACACGTGGTGACGTGTTGCAAATGGACTGTGATTGGTCCGCTTAGACTGTTGTTTCCGTTTCAGCGCGAACTCACAACTGATCTCAACGGTCCTCCTCCGACCTCTGTTCGCCAGTCCTTATAAGTTAATGTGACCATTATTATTATTGTAACTTCACCAAAGAAATCGCCATCTTAATGTAATTATAATGTATTCTAATGGGAAAATCCTGCTCGACATACGACCATTTCGACTTATAAACAAGGTCCTGCAACGAATGAACTTGTTTGTACATCAATATCGTCCTATAATAAGCAATCCAAACTGCAAGTCAGCCAGCCTGCTGTGTCCATAATTCTCGCGCTTTGGTAATCTGCAATATACGTCTTTTTTGTGGCTTGTGCTACATTTCCAGTAACTCGATGCACGATCAAACGTGCACGGAATTAAAAACACACTGATTTTAACGATTTATTATGGCGTAGTTGTGTCAATCCAAAAGCTCCGTGTTGCATGTATCACTGAGAGTAAAGACACAGCTGTGAATGGCCACAGCCGGGCTTTTTTTGGCTTTTATAGCTTAAATAGTGTCATTTAGCGAGGGGCGCGACGCAAAAGTCACAGACAAAAAGGAGTGGTCGAGATTTTAATGTTTTTAAAATGTTTTTTAAATGTTTCTTTTTAATTTTTCTTTGCTTGGATCGATTATCATCTAAAATATCAGGGAAAATGCGACAGTAACAAAAAAAAATACAATTACTCGATAGTTATGAGGTAGATATACGTGACCTATTTATAGACGCATTTTTTTTTCCCATTGTGACGTCATTTAAAAGCTTAAAATACGCAAGTGAATAACTTGAAAAGTTGTTTTTTCTTTCAGAACTAAATGTTAGACATTTTAATTCATGATTCTTAGCTAAAAATAATGGATATTTCGAGTAATAAATATAATGCTTTTTTTTCTGGCCTGGGTTGTAACAAAAGCACTTGCGATGTGTCGGTCAACAGGGGTCTCCGGGGTAAAATGGACAAATTAAAAAAAAGGTTGGGGTCTTAATGTGCCATGAAACTGCTATTGCAGCAAATAGACATATTGTTCTATCAAACACAAACCTTCTTTTGGCTTAAAATACAGTCGTTTATTTTTAAGAGGGGTGTAAGAGCAGAAACTGCTTTTTCAGCCTTGTCTGTGTTTTTTGCGTTATTTTTTAGATTGATCACACACAACTGAAGTAGTTCAAGCCTATTATTTTTTTAATATTGATGATTCTGGCAAAAAAGCAAAGAAAAACCAAAAATCCCTATCCCAAAAAATTAACATATTTCATCCGACCAATAAAAAAAGCGTTTTTAATACAAAAAAAGTCCATCTATAAATCTTTATGTTCAGTTATGCACTCAATACTTGGTCGGGAATCCTTTGGCAGAAACGACTGCTTCAATGCAACGTGGCATAAGGGCAATCAGCCTGTGGCACTCCTGAGGTGTTACGGAGGCCGATAGCGGCTGTTCCCAGGGTGCTGTATCAAGGCACATCAGTGTGAAGGAAAAAGTGTGGCAGAAAACGCTGCACAACCAGCAGAGGTGACTGGACCTTGAAGAAGATTGTGAAGAGGAGTCGATTCCAGACCTTGGGTGACCTGCAGAAGCAGTAGACGATGAGTCTGGAATAGAAAGATCCAGAGCCACCGTGCACAGGCGTGTGCAGGAAATGGGCTACAGGTGCTGAATTCCCCAACTCAAGTCACTTTTGAACCAGAAATAGCGACAGAAGCGCCTGACCTGGGATACAGAGAAGTAGCAATCAGTGGTCCAAAGTAATTTTTTCGGATGAAAGCAAAGTTTGCATATCATTCAGAAATCAAGGTGCCAGAGTCGGAGGAAGACTGGGGAGAAGGAAATGCTAAAATGCCAGTGTCAAGTACCGTATTTTTTGGACCTGAGTCGCACCTGAGTATAAGTCTCACCAGCCATAAAATGCCCAATGAAGAGGAAAAAAAAACATAAGTCGCACCGGAGTACAAGTCGCATTTTGGGGGAAATTTACTAGATAAAATCCAACACATATAACAGATATGTCATCTTGAAAGGCAATTTAATCTAAAAATACAATAGAGAACAACATGATGAACAAGTGTACTGTGTACAACGAAATGCGAATATGCTGTCCTCACCATTACGCTACGGCTCGGTCCTGGCTATACAGCAAGCTAAACTGCTAAATGACGATGCTGGGCGTCCGTATAATTTGCTGAATCAATTTCGTCTTCGATACCAAACAGGTTCGCATCAACGTAAATAATTGATAATTGGGTGATATTACAGCAATGACACAAACGGTTAGCATGCGTTCGCTAGCTTTAGCACATCGGTCAAACAACCACATAACTGGCTGTAAGTGTCCGATCGCGGGTGGAAAACACACAACAACAACAGAAAAGGCAGGTGTTGCCTCTGAAGAGATATTTTACAAGCATAAACAATGAACGTAGGTTCGCAGCCGAGTTTCTCTCTCTATTGCCCACTCACTCAGTGACGCTGCGTAGCTGTCCGTCTTCTTCTGGCGTGTGAGCGCTCTTCTTTGCATAAACAAGTGCGAGTGCGCCCCCACTTGGGCGTGAAAGCGCCACAAAGTCAAAGCATGCATTTCAATATAAAAAAGTCATTAATACAATTGAACACACATTGCCAAAAGCAGAACGCGAACGTGGCCATCGCTATTAAGAGTTATTCAGATAACTATAGCTTAAAGAGCATGCTAACAAGTTTACCAAACCATCAGTGTCACTCCAAAACACCAAACTAACATGTGAAATGATATCATAATGGGTTAATAATTTCACACAAAAGTCGCTCCTAAGTATAAGTCGCACTCCCAGCCAAACTATGAAAAACAACTGCGACTTACAGACCAAAAAATACTGTACTCACAGTCAGTGATGGCTGCTGGTGTTGGTCCTTTGATCAAAGGCAGCTAGCTATCAGGAGATTTTGGAGCACTTCATGCTTCCAAGCTTTATGGAGATGAAGATTTCTTTTTTCAGCATGACCTGCCACCTTCTCAAAGTGCCAACACCACTTGTAGAAGGTTTGCTGACCATAGTATTACTTTACTCAGTTGACCTGCCAACTCTCCTGACCTGAACCCCATAAAGAATCTGTGGGATATTGTGACAAGGAAGTTGAGAGACACCAGACCCAACCAACGCTGTGCTATCGAAGCATCCTGGGCCTCCACAACACCTATACTGCTCCCCTTGTGTGTGTAAGCGGACACAAGTTCGCAGCAAGCCAAACTCCATTCAAAAATGAACGCGGGAGTCAGGAAGTAGCGTCCAAGCTCCAAGTGCTTTTATTTAGCTGCACTGTCACATCCAAAAATGAACCCAGGTGAAACTAAAAGAAATAGAATGTACAGAACGAAAATGATTGACAAGTTTGACTATCCATATGCTATATATGTCAAATATATACGAAGCCAATTCCCATACAATGCCTCTCAATATTCTAATATGCAAATGAAGCATGCAGCAGGTGCCAAAGTTTACAAAGTGGTCAAAATGCTCCAAATATGGCACATAAATCGCTAAATACTATATATAAAAAATGTTGTACTTACAGACGATGCCTTCGAAGGCGCAAACAACACGACAAGTTTAGAATAGCGTGAGCACGATAAACAATGCTGCCCAGCTCTCGTCAAACGGCGGACTGACGAAACGACTACAAACATGGCTGCCGCGCTACTTCCTTCCTGTCGGACGGCTGTCAAAATAAAAGCAGGAACGAAAAATGCACATCGCGAAATGAAGGGCAGAACACTCCCCGCCTGGCATATGTAAAGATGCCACACAAATTGAATTAACTTAGCTGAATTGACATTGACAAACTATAACATATGCACACATATAGTCTCTTTTACTTTTTGAGAAGAAGAATGACCTCTGAAACAGGCCTAAAGAAAGTCTTACTTGAACCTTGCTTGGCCACTTTAAGCTCTAACTTACGAACTCGTCCGTCACCACTGGGAAAAACGTTGGTGACCACAGCCATTGGCCAGTCATTTCTTGCTGCAGTGTTGTCTTTCAGCAGAACGACGTCGCCAGTTGAGATGTTGGGGTGGGATTCTCGCCACTTGTTCCTGACTTGAAGCGTCTGCAGATACTCTTTCTTCCAACGATTCCAGAACTGGTCTGCAAGGCTTTGCACCTGCCTCCATTGCTGTTTGTAGAGATCCTTCTCTGTGAATTTTCCTGGTGGAGGTGGGATGCTGCCTTTCTGGGTAAGAAGCATCATAGGGCTGAGTATCTGAGGTGAGTCTGGATCCGTAGAAACAGGAATCAAGGGTCTTGAATTGATGATCGCCGTTACCTCCATCATTAAAGTACACAGTACTTCGTGGGTTAAGCGAGCGCCACCTGTATGTATCAGCATTCCATCCAAGATTCTCCGAGCCACACCTATCATGCGCTCCCATGCGCCACCCATGTGTGATGAGTGTGGTGGATTGAAGTTCCAGGTGCAACCTTGACTGCTGACATACTTTTGTACTCTTGCTTCTTGGATGACCTTGTGGAACTGTAGTTCGTTGCAGGCTCCGATGAAATTGGTTCCACAATCTGAATGTAGCTGTTTCGAAGGGCCACGTATTGCGAAGAATCGGCGAAGTGAGTTGATGCAGCTTGAAGTGTCCATGCTTTCAATAACTTCAATGTGGACAGCGCGTGTACTGAGACATGTGAAAAGTATCGCCCAGCGCTTGCTGGTGGCCGAGCCCCCTCTTGTACGCCGTGATGTTATGTTCCAGGGACCAAAAACATCCAGACCGGTGTAGGTAAATGGCGGTGCGGTGCTTAAGCGTTCCATCGGTAAGTCTGCCATTTTTTGACACTCCATCTTGCCTCGTAGTTTACGGCATACAACACATTGATGGATGATGCTGCTGATGTATCTTTTTCCACCTACTAACCATATTCCAGCAGCTCTGACAGCTCCCTCTGTAAATGTACGACCTTGGTGCTGTACTTGTTCGTGGTAGTGCCGTATGAGCAATGTGGACACGTGGTGCTTAGCAGGAAGGATGATCGGGTTCTTCTCTGAATGACTCAAGTTTGCTTGCTGTAACCTACCTCCTACCCGGAGTAGATGGTCCTTGTCCAGGAAGGGGTTTAGCTTAGCAAGAGAGCTTTGCTTGTGGACGACATGCCTTTTGGAGAGCATGTCTAATTCTTCTAAGTAGGTTGCATTTTGGACAGATCGAATGATTATATTTGCTGATTTAGCCAGTTCCTGGGCTGTACGGGGTTTCGCACACCAGTGCCAGCCGCTGCAATCACCGCTGGTTGGCTGGATCGGACGGGACTTGAAAGACTGGACCACATGGATAAGAGCAGCAACTGCTCTTCGAAGAGAAATCCAAGTAGAAAATCTCTCGTACCTCTTGATGTTAAACTGCATGTCTGTTGTGCTAGTAGACACTTGTGGCCGAAGTTCTGGATCAGCATCTGCATTGATCAGTTCAAATCCACTTTCTTGCACACAGGAAGCGTCTTTTGAGCCATACAGGAATGCTGCTCCTGTAAACCAGTTGGTATGGACCAGCTGAGAAGCTCTAACAGATCTGGACGCATGATCGGCAGGATTATTTGCTGTGGAGACATATTTCCACTGGTTTGGTTGTGAGGATTGTCGGATTCTTTGTATTCTGTTGTGGACGTACACGTAGAATCTTTTGGACTCATTATGTATATAGCCAAGTACCACCTTGCTGTCACAGTAGAATGTCACCTCATCTGCCTCGAAGTCGATCTCGTCAGTGATGAGTTCAGCCATCTCTACAGCTAGCACGGCTGCACATAATTCCAATCTGGGTATGGTAGGCTTGGAAAGCGGAGCTAGCTTTGCTTTTCCAAAGATGAAGCCGACGTTGATCTTGCCGCTTTCATCGGTCGTTTTCAGATATGCTACAGCACCAATTGCTTGAGTGGAAGCATCTGAGAAGATGCAAATCTCTTTTTTCTTGGCAGTTGAAGGAGAACTGACTGTGTAGGCGCGAGGGATGTGAAGCTGCTGTAGGTCTTTTAGCGAGTCTTTCCATGCTTGCCATGCGCCGTGTTTGTCCTGTGGAAGTGGCGCATCCCAGTCGGTTGTTTCTTCTGTCAGCTGACAGAGCAGGGCTCTCCCTTCTATTGTGACAGGGGCGACGAATCCAAGAGGATCGAACAGGCTGTTGATGGTTGAAAGAACCCCACGACGTGTGAATGGCTTGTCATCGGCAGGCGTCTGGAAGGTGAACGTGTCGCTGCTGATTTCCCAGATTAAGCCAAGGCTACGTTGTGTGGGGGCATCTTCACCACCGAATGCGAAGTCTTGGATATTTTTTGCAATGTCCTCTGCCGGAAATGCTCTTAAGACTTGTAGACTGTTGGACGAAATCTTGTGAAGCCTTAGGTTCGAGTCAGCGAGAGATGCTACCATTCTTTTCAACAGACTGATAGCGTCCTCTTCTGTCTGTAGTGAGATGAGCGCATCGTCCACATAGAACTCCCGTTCTATTGCGCGTCTGGTGTCTGAGCCATGATGTTGTTCACCTTTGATAGCCGCTCTTAAACCATAGGTGGCTACGGCTGGTGAGGGACTATTCCCGAACACATGGACCCGCATTCTGCATTCAAGAACATCTTTTTCAGGATTGTTGTCGCGGAACCAAAAGAATCGCAGGTAGTCTCTGTGGTCTTCTCTTACGACAAAACAATGAAACATATGTTGTATGTCGGCAGATACTGCAACGCGTTCTTTCCTGAACCGTAACAAGACGCCCAAGAGACTGTTGGCCAAGTCTGGTCCGGAAAGAAGGATGTTATTGAGAGGGACACCATCCTGCTGTGCGCTTGAGTCGAAAACCACCCTAATTTGGTCTGGTTTTCTTGGATGGTAGACTCCAAACGTTGGTAGGTACCAGTGCTCCTTTCCTATTGGCAGTGGTGGAGCGAGTTCTGCGTGCTTTCTTTCAAACAAGTCCTGCATGAAGTGAACGAACTGTTCTTTCATTTTTGGTTTACGATCAAGTGTGCGTCTCAGTGAGTTGAAGCGGTTGAGCACTTGCTGTCTATTGTCGGGCAATAATGTTCTGGGAGCTTTAAAAGGTAGAGGTGCTACCCAGCTATTGGAATCATCTTGGAATACCTCTTCATCCATTGTGTGGAGGAAAATTTCGTCTTCTATTGAAAGAGCAAGCTTGTCATCGCTTCTTGTCCTCTGGAAAATTGTCAGTCCTAGACTGTCGTGAACTGTTTTTTGACTGTAACTTTTCTGATAATCGTCGAATTGCAACGATGAGTCTGGTCCGACCATTTCTTTTAGTTGGATGTGGCTTGTGCATGGCGTGAACAGCGAAGGTCTGCCATTCTCGAGGACGTTTGTCTTGAAGCTGCGGACTGTGGGTTTGTGTACGTTTCCCAAGCACACGTCGCCTATCAAAACCCAGCCCAGATCCAACTTTTGAGCAAATGGTGCATTGTCAGGACCGTTGATCTTTCGTCTGACTTTATGTACTTGGATAGCATCTCTGCCGAGGAGAAGAAGAATTTGAGCATGCTTGTCAAGAGGCGGGATCTCGTTAACGAGGCGTTTCAGGTGAGGATGATGAAGAGCGAGTTCAGGCGTCGGGATTTCGTCTCGATTGTCGGGAATGTCGTTACACTCTATTAGCTCTGGAAGGGAAATGCTAACTCCCCCATTTGATGCTTGTATCTGTAGACCTGCGGCCTTTCTGCCTGAGCTCTCTTTTGTGCCAGCACAGGTCTTCAGCGAATATTGTGAAGTTATTCCTTGAATGTTGAACAACTCAAAAAGCTCGGATCTGGCCAATGATCTGTTGCTTTGATCATCAAGCATTGCATACATTGTGACTGCGCGCTCTGGCCTTTTTGAGGGATACACTTTGACTAGGCATATTTTGGAACAAGATTTCCCCATAAGGTTGCCACCACATACCTCTGTGCACAGTGATCTTACTTCGGGTTCTGGAACATCCTCCATTTCATCCTCCCCGCCATGCTCTGATGAAGGCTTTGATGGGGCAGGTCTCCACAGCGGTGGTCCAGGATGCAAGGCTGCGATATGGTTACTGCTGTTGCACTCTTCACACTTGAGTTCCGCTTTGCAGTCACGGGCGATATGAGAAGATGATGAGCAGCATTTGAAGCAGATCCCTTGTTCTTTAAGATAGGCTTGCCGTTCTTCGATAGGTTTCAGTCTGAAGCCACGACACTTTTTTAGAGGATGAGGCTTGTTGTGGATGGCACAGTGTTTGGCAGGATCGGCCTTACTGTCGGTTGCAGTCTGAGGAGATGTGTTGGAAATGTTGGTCTTGTGAACTGACACGGGCACAACAAAATTGGCGTATTTGTTAGTTGTTTTCCCATTACGGTTGGAGGAAGAAGCTAAAAGAGCGAAACTTGGATCATTTCTAGTTTTGGCTTGTTGGCAGACAAATTGGGTGAAAAACGAAAATGGTGGGTAGGTTACGTTGTAGTCTTCCTTGTACCTCGAACCTTGTATCAGCCATTTTTCTTGCAGGCTATATGGCAATTTTTCAACAATTGGGTTGACACCACGTGCTGTGTCCAGATAAGCTAGGCCTGGGAGGTAGCCATCTTGTTTCGCTGTGAGCAGCTCCATTAAAAAATCTGCAAGCTCTCTTAACTTTAAATTGTCTTTATTTGACATCCGAGGAAAGCTGTCTAGCTTATTGAAAAGGGAGTTTTCTATGATCTCGGGAGCACTGTAACATTCGTCGAGTCGTTTCCAGGCCATTTGTAGTGCTGCCTCTGAATTTCCAACATGCACAGCTCTGAAACGCCTCACATATTCTGATGATTCTTTTCCAAGCCACTTCGATAGCAGGTCTAACTCTTCGCTTGCAGTTAGATCCAGGTCTCTAATCGCGTTTAGAAAAGACGACCTCCATGCTATGTAGTTTTCAGGTTGATCATTGAATTTGCACATACCGGTGCTCACCAGTTCTTTTCTGGCCAAATATTTCGCTATTTCCATCATTCCTGAAGCTGCTGAAGGTTGGACTCTCTGGTGTCGTGAGGTGTATTAAACCTCGTCTGCGTGCGTCCTTCATTATAATTAATTTCGTGGGAGGAACTTTCAGGTTTAACATTATGGTGCGTTTGATGCTTTTGCATTGGTGAACTTATTGCTTGAGGCCCGTTTAATGTTGCCTGTTGTATCGTGGCTGGGAAGTGAATGTCAATTTTGTCTTGCGTGTTGGGGCTTCTTTCTAAGCCATGTTGAGGAACGCAGGACGTGTACTTTGTGTTGTTATCAGGAATTGGAGGGAAAGGTGAGCTTGACCTTAGCCTAGACTGCTTGTTTGAGTTGGACAATTGTTCAATAATGTAGTCACTGACACGCTCTTGTGATATTGAGAAAGTTGTTCTACTTTGAGCAGGCTGGCTCTCCTGTTCTGCTGCTGCTGCTTCCAATATTTCAGCTTGTGCAATAGCTGCTGCAGCTTCCTTCTCGAGATTCAATGCTTCTAACTTAGCCTCCACTTTGGCTTTATCAATTTTAATGGCAAGTTCCTTCTCGGCGAAAGAGGCACGTGCACGAGCAGCTTCTGCTAATGCTCTCGCTTGTGCTGCGGCTAAGCTAACTGATTGTCTTGAAGATCGTGATGAGCATGTATGCTGTGAGCCCAAATCTGACATTGCATCTCTTTGTGATGATGGTCGGACATGTATGTCCTCCATAGCGCTTGTACTCACTGTTAGGCGTAGCTGTAGTGATGCTCAGGCCAGCTGCGTTCTCGTCTTTTCACTATACTGCTCCCCTTGTGTGTGTAAGCGGACACAAGTTCGCAGCAAGCCAAACTCCATTCAAAAATGAACGCGGGAGTCAGGAAGTAGCGTCCAAGCTCCAAGTGCTTTTTTTTAGCTGCACTGTCACATCCAAAAATGAACCTAGGTGAAACTAAAAGAAATAGAATGTACAGAACGAAAATGATTGACAAGTTTGACTATCCATATGCTATATATGTCAAATATATACGAAGCCAATTCCCATACAATGCCTCTCAATATTCTAATATGCAAATGAAGCATGCAGCAGGTGCCAAAGTTTACAAAGTGGTCAAAACGCTCCAAATATGGCACATAAATCGCTAAATACTATATATAAAAAATGTTGTACTTACAGACGATGCCTTCGAAGGCGCAAACAACACGACAAGTTTAGAATAGCGTGAGCACGATAAACAATGCTGCCCAGCTCTCATCAAACGGCGGACTGACGAAACGACTACAAACATGGCCGCCGCGCTACTTCCTTCCTGTCGGACGGCTGTCAAAATAAAAGCAGGAACGAAAAATGCACATCGCGAAATGAAGGGCAGAACAACACCTCAGCTGTGCCACAGTCTCCCTGCTACGCCACATTGAAGCAGCCATTTCTGCCAAAGGACCGAGTATTATGCGCATAAATGAAAATCATTATTTGAAGGTTGACTTTTTTTTTTGTATAAAAAAAACACTTATTTTAATTGTTCTGATGAAATATGCTACTTTTTTTTCTAAAAAATTATGCCAAAATATTCAGTATAAAAAAATAAAATAAAAGGCTTGAGCGATTTCAGTTGTGTGTAATGAATCTAAAAGATTTCAGTTGTGTGTAATGAATCTAAAATATATGAAAGTTTAATTTTTATCATTAGATTATGGAAAATAATGAACTTGGCACAATATGCAAATTCATATTTTTTAGAAAGACCTGTATAGACCGCAATAGGTTGTGACATGCGCATTGGGTATAAAATCATCCAATGGCTGATGTCCAGGGTTCTCAAAGCTGTGGCGCTAGATTGGAGAAATATTTTTATCACGACCTTAATCTTTTTAAATGACTTTTCCCTCTGTAGGTTCTACTACAACGTGGAGTCTTGTGGCTCCCTACGACCTGAGACTATTGTCATGTCCGCTCTGGCCGTCCTCAAGAAAAAGCTGAGCGACCTGCAGACTCAGCTCAACCATGAAATCCAGAGTGATGTGCTGACTATAAACTGACACAACAGTCTTCAGCGACATGAAGCTCAGTCATTAGATTGTTTGTTTTGGAATCATATTGACACATCATGGAATTTATGTGAATTTCAAGGTCGTTCTTTCTTTTAGTGTGTTAAAGTGTTTGTTACCCAAAATCACATTGGATTGTTGAATAAACTTTACATGTTAAATAGCTCCTCATTACATATGGAATTTTTGGTGTGCTTTATTCAGTGGTTCTTCATTTTGATAAAGGTACTGAAGCCCACGGGTTTCACGTCAGAGTTTGATAATAAAGCAGTTTTATTTTTTTCAAATTCAAAGCTGGTGTATCTAAAATAGCGTGCCGATATCTAAATGAATTCCTTTTCAAATTTCTTCCCAATTTGACAATGTTTCTAGAAAGGTGAAAACTTGAGTCCATGCCGATCATAGGTCTGCTGTACGTCCATACAAGGTGCAAACCAGTTTCTCCTCCCCTCAGAGAACTACTTATTGAAAGTAATGGAATAAATTGGAATCATTTTTTAAATTAATCATTTGACGCATTTAACGCATGCGCGGAAACATCCGCTCACTTATTGCCTCAAACAGATTACAATGACGCCATTTTTTGCTCATTGAGAGTGAAGAGAATGCCACCGGCCGCTTGGGGGCAGCGCCGTTCGATACTAATGTTATTCCTCCTAATAGTGGGAGAATTAGTAGTTGTGAGGTGTTTATGCTGCTGCATTGTGCTATTTGTGCTCCACACATATCTGTAAGTTTACTTTCTTTTAGTGGCAATTACGGTGGGGCAAATAAGTGTTTAGTCAACCACTAAGCGTGCAAGTTCTCCGACTTGAAAATATTAGAGAGGCCTGTAATTGTCAACATGGGTAAACTTCAACCATGAGAGACAGAATGTGGGGGAGAATCACATTGTTTGATTTTTAAAGAATTTATTTGCAAATCATGGTGGAAAACAAGTATTTGATCAATACCAAAAGTTCATCTCAATACTTTGTTATGTACCCTTTGTTGGCAATAACGGAGGCCAAACGTTTTCTGTAACTCTTCACAAGCTTTTCACACACTGTTGCTGGTATTTTGGCCCATTCCTCCATGCAGAGCTCCTCTAGAGCAGTGATGTTTTGGGG
The DNA here is from genome assembly GCF_030265065.1 of Corythoichthys intestinalis. Taxonomy (NCBI): domain Eukaryota; kingdom Metazoa; phylum Chordata; class Actinopteri; order Syngnathiformes; family Syngnathidae; genus Corythoichthys; species Corythoichthys intestinalis. The sequence continues at coordinate 61,567,000 of NC_080399.1, read as the reverse complement.
CTGTCGTTGGGCAACACAGACTTTTAACTCCCTTCTCACCCCGTGGCGTCAAAATGATAACAAGAACGGTGAGCAAAAATACCAGACCCACGCGGGGGGACCTAGTGAATGACCTACAGAGAGTTGGGACCACAGTAACAAAGGCTACTATCAGTAACACAATGTGCCACCAGGGACTCAAATCCTGCACTGCCAGACATGTCCCCCTGCTAAAGAAAGTACACGTCCAGGCCCGTCTGCGGTTCACTAGAGATCATTTGGATGATCCAGAAGAGGACTGTGAGAATGTGTTATGGTCAGATGAAACCAAAATAGAACATTTTGGTAGAAACACAGGTTCTGGTGTTTGGAGGAAAAAGAATACTGAATTGCACCATACCCACTGTGAAGCATGGGGGTGGAAACATCATGCTTTGGGGCTGTTTTTCTGCAAAGGGACCAGGACGACTGATCTGTGTAAAGGAAAGAATGAATGGGGCCATGTATCGAGAGATTTTGAGTGAAAATCTCCTTCCATCAGCAAGGGCATTGAAGATGAGACGTGGCTGGGTCTTTCAGCATGACAATGATCCCAAACACACAGCCAGGGCAACAAAGGAGTGGCTTTGTAAGAAGCATTTCAAGGTCCTGGAGTGGCCTAGCCAGTCTCCAGATCTCAACCCCATAGAAAATCTGTGGAGGGAGTTGAAAGTCCGTGTTGCCCAACGACAGCCCCCAAAGATCACTGCTCAAGAGGAGATTTGCATGGAGGAATGGGTCATAATACCAGCAACAGTGTGTGAAAAGCTTGTGAAGTTACAGAAAACGTTTGGCCTCCTTTATTGCCAGCATAGGGTACATAAAAAAGTATTGAGATGAACTTTTGGTATTGACCAAACACTTATTTTCCACAATGATTTGCAAATAAATTCTTTAAAAATCAAACAATGTGATTTTCTGTTGTTGTTGTTTTTTTTTTATTTTTTTATTTTTTTTTTCCCCACATTTTGTCTCTCATGTTGAGGTTTAACCCATGTTGACAATTACAGGCCTCTCTAATATTTTGAAGTGGGAGAACTTGAACAATTAGTGGTCGACTAAATACTTATTTGCCCCACTGTATGTGTCTGTTGTTGTATTTTGGGTAAGATATGTACAGAGATATACATTTTATAAAGGTGAGTGGACACAGGCGTTGATTGGACCGCTCCGTTTATTGGCATGTTTCGGCAACTCCTTCACAACAAACATAAGTATCATTTAGTGAAGGCACAACACAAATAATATTCCAATCTCTCAAAAAAAGAATGTTCACAAAAAGAAAAGCACTTCAATCTGTATTAATGAGGCCCTATTCTCACACAGTTAAACAACTATGCAAAGAGAATTGGCATTCCCAATCAAAATAGCTATGCAAAATACACATAAAACTTACTCAGACTTTGGTCAAACTCTATTCTTCTTATTATTATTATATTAACTCTACTTTTGATCCAAATTTTTACAAATTTTATTAAAACGAAAACATTAAGAGGGGTTTTAATATAAAATTACTATAACTTGTACTAACATTTATCTTTTAAGAACTACAAGTCTTTCTATCTATCGATCCCTTTAACAGAGAGAATGTTAATAATATTTATGCCATCTAGTGGATTTATTGTTATAATAAACAAATACAGTACTTATGTACAGTACGTTGAATGTATATATCCGTCTTGTGTCTTATCTTTCCATTCCAACAATAATTTACTGAAAAATATGGCATATTTAGAGATGTTTTGAATTGCAATTATGAATCATTTTTAAGCTGTGATTAACTCGATTAACATTTTTAATCGTTTGACAGCCCTGAAGTTTATATACTTTTTAATGCCTTGAACATTTAGTTCAATGCTATTTAAGGCCTGAATTCTGACACTATCCATTTAATGACTTTTAATGCCCCACATAAACCCTGAGTTCATATAAATTGTGCTGAGAAAAGACATTGTAAGCAATTACTCACATTGTTCAATCACATTACTAGAGTACTCTTTTCAATTATTATTATTTTTTTTTTCCTAGTTCTTGAGTTAATTTTGGATGACTACTTTTATTTGAGTACTACTATTTAGAAGTAACGCTACTCTTACTCAAATAAAATTTTTTGGATACTCAAAGTCAAAATTCAAAAAGTCAAAAGTCAAATTTAATGCTTGCATAGACGTTTTTAAGAAAATATGATTTGAAGCCAAAACATGTCGCAACAATTTCTGATGAAGAAAAAAACGAATTTTATTTCACTGTAACTGGTGTTTTTCTCCTCTCATGTGCGATTCGACAGCTTTAACTTCTATTGTCCCCAACGAAAAAGTCTTTTTGCAGACTTTGCACTAGATATAGCTAAATAGAATGCTGTAGATAGAATATTCTATCTACAATTTATCACTACAAGCCAATCTATTTGAACAGGTTGACATTAAAGGCATTGGCTGCCATAGACGGCTAGCTTTGCGGCATTTCACGTCATTTCGTGTTGCTTTTCGATCACTTCCTTTTCCTTTTGGGGCATTTACAGGTCACTTCCTGTTGATTTTGAGGCCTTTACAGGTCAATTTCTGTTGTTTTTGGGTTACGGAAAAGGAAATGTCCCCAAATGAAAAGGAAGTGACTCAAAATCAACAGGAAGTATCTGTAAATACCCTCAAATGAACTGGAAGTGACCTGTAAATGCCTTCCAAAACCGGGAAGGCAGGCTGTGAATGCTCTGGTTTCAGTGCCATTGACGGCACTAGACGTCCAATCCAGTCAAAATGAATTGGATGTCTAGCGCCGTCAATGGCAATTAGTGAGCTAATACTATTCTAATGGAAGATTTTGAAACCAACCTGGTAGTACTTTTTTTTTTCTAAACAGTGACACCGTCTAAAAAAGATTGGTGGGAGCATGTCGACTTTTGGGCTACAAAGTTCCTCGATCAATCACCTTTTCGATAAATTGTCACATCTCTATGCACCTGACACTGCAAAAAAAACTAATAAACAGAATAACAAGCTCTTTTCATCCTTTTTCTGTGAATTGGAATGAGGTTATCACTAGTAGGGAGGGATGGCAGCCTCCCACTTCAAACGGATTGGACGTCTATGGCAGTCAGTGGCAGCCAATGCCAGGCAACCAGTTCATTTTGGGGCATTTCAGGCCATTACCTGTTGATTTTGGGGCATTTTATTGGTCACTTCCTATCGTTTTTGGGGCGTTGACAGGTTGACAGGTCCTGTTGATTTTGGGTTACTGAAAAGGAATTCACTCTAGGATGTCCCCAAATGAATAGGAAGTGACTCTAAACCAATAAGAGGTAACCTGTAAATGCCCAAAAATAACCATGAAGGGACCTGTATATCCCCACAAAAGACTGGCTGTGAATGCTCTCGTTTCAGTGCCACTGATGGTGCTAGACATCCAATCCAGTCAAAACAAATTAAATGCCGTAAATGGCAAGCAGTGAGCTAACGCAGACACCAGGGGCGTCACTTGGTTTTAAGAATGGGGGGCTTTGCCCTTAGGAGTTACACAGGATGTAAGTGAACGTATCGTACAAGCACAAAACTTCACAAACAGCAAACAAAGACTGATCATTTACATATGTACAGTGGGGCAAATAAGTATTTAGTCGACCACTAATTGTGCAAGTTCTCCCAGTTGAAAATATTAGAGAGGCCTGTTTTGTCAACATGGGTAAACCTCAACCATGAGAGACAGAATGTGGGGAAAGAAAAAAAAAATCACATTGTTTGATTTTTAACGAATTTATTTGCAAATCACGGTGGAAAATAAGTATTTGGTCAATAACAAAAGTTCATCTCAATACTTTGTTATGTACCCTTTGTTGGCAATAACGAAGGTCAAACGTTCTCTGTAACTCTTCACAAGCTTTTCACACACTGTTGCTGGTATTTTGACCCATTCCTCCATGCAGATCTCCTCTAGAGCAGTGATGTTTTGGGGCTGTCGTTAAACAACACGGACTTTCAACTCCCTCCACAGATTTTCTATGGGGTTGAGATCTGGAGACTGGCTAGGCCACTCCAGGACCTTGAAATGCTTCTTACGAAGCCACTCCTTTGTTGCCCTGGCTGTGTGTTTGGGATCATGCTGAAAGACCCAGCCACGTCTCATGGTCTATGGTGTTCTTCGGATGCAATTCAGTATTCTTTCTCCTCCAAACACGAGAACCTGTGTTTCTACCAAAAAGTTCTATTTTGGTTTCATCTAACCATAACACATTTTCCCAGTCCTCTTCTGGATCATCCAAATGCTCTCTAGCGAACCGCATACGGGCCTGGATGTGTACTTGCTTCAGCAAGGGGACACGTCTGGCAGTGCCGGATTTGAGTCCCTGGCGGCGCATTGTGTTACTGATAGTAGCCTTTGTTACTGTGGTCCCAGCTGTCCGTCGGTTATTCACTAGGTCCCCGTTCTGGGATTTTTGCTCACCGTTCTTGTTATCATTTTGACGCCACGGAGTGAGATCTTGCATGGAGCCCCAGATTGGGGGAGATTATCAGTGGTCTTGTATGTCTTCCATTTCTAATAATTACTCCAACAATTGATTTCTTTACACCAAACGTTTTACCTATTGCAGATTCAGTCTTCCCAGCCTGGTGCAGGTCTACAATTTTGTTGCTGGTGTCCTTCGACAGCTCTTTGGTCTTGGCATAGTGGAGTTTGACTGACTGAGTTTGTGGACAGGTGTCTTTTATACCAATAATGAGTTAAAACAGGTGCCATTAATACAGGTAACGAGTGGAGCCTCGTTAGACCTCTACAGAAGAAGTTAGACCTCTTTGACAGCCAGAAATCTTGCTTGTTTGTTGGTGACCAAATCCTTATTTTCCACTCTAATTTGGAAATAAATTCTTTAAAAATCAAACTATGTGATTTTCATTTTTTTCCCCCACATTCTGTCTCTCATGGTTGAGGTTTACAGGCCTCTCTCATTTCTCATTTTCAAGTAGGAGAACTTGCACAATTGGTGGTTGACTAAATACTTATTTGCCCCACTGTATATGGCGGAAAACACTCAGGTGACTTGAAGTTCTGCTCTGAGACCCCCAATTTGGCCAAATTTTAAAATTGTCCTATATGCATGTGTGATGCATCATTGAAAAGCGTAAAATCTCAATTTTCTGGGGGAAGAAAATTTTTGAACAGGGCATTAAAAAAAAAAAAACAGCGAAACCCTAACTGCAGATGAGAGCATGAGAGAGTGTAATTAAAGACACCATGATTTTAACGAGATATTATCGCGTACTTACCTCTTTTCGATCCAAGAACTCCATGTAGCATGTATCACCGAGTGTCAAGACACAGCTGTGAATGGCCACAGCTGGATTTTTGGAGGATTTTATGGGTGAAACATGGTAATATAACCAGGGTCGCGATGTAGAAATCGCAGACATCACGGAGTGGTCGTCCCCCCCCCATTTTTCTTTGTTTGGGTCGATTATTTATCATCTAAAATATTGGGGGAAGTGTGATGGTAACAAAAAAAAAAATACAATTAAGCGATAGTTCTGAGGTAGATATCCGTGACTTATTTACAGACATTTTTATTCATTGTGACATAATTTATTTAAAAGTTTAAAATATGCGAGTGAATAATTTATAATTCTTTAAAGTTTTTTTTTTTTTTTAAACAAAATATTAGACATCAATTAATGATTGTAATCTAAAAAGGACAGACATTTCAAATAATAAATATAATTACCTTCTTTTAATGGCTGGGTTGAAACAAAAGCGGTTGCGCGACGCCTGTAAATGGGGGTCTCCAGGGTAAAACAGACAAATTAAAAAGAGTTTGGGGGCTTAATGCGCCATGAATCTGCCATGGTACCATATAGACATATTGTTGTATCAAACACAACAGTTCTTTTGCTTACAATACAGCAGTTTATTTTAAAGAGTGGTGCAAGAGCAGAAACTGCTTTTTCAGCCTTGTCTGTGTTTTCCACCATATATAATATTTAATCATAGAGGCTAATGCCATGACTTTAGCTGACAACACAGTAATTGTTTGTTCCCAAATATTTGTAAGTCGCACAGATTACATTTTGGGTACATATGTAACAAAAATGGCTGTAATTTCAAACCCTGAAAAATACTACTAGTTGCTTGAATTTAAGTCATATCTGGGTTATGTTTGCTATATAAAATCATGTTCTTGGCTTTCTCCACTTTCTAATCATTACTCTTCGACTCACGTTAAAAGTAGAGGTCTCTCCCCTGTCACCCTCTTTGCTCCTAGTGTATTATTAAGACTACCCGCTGATGATAATTATCTGTGAATGAGCTCAGCTCCTGTTCTCATCTACAGTGCTGGCCAAAGGTATTGGCACCCATGCAATTCTGTCAGATAATGCTCAATTTCTCACAGAAAATGATTGCAATTACAAATGCTTTAGTCGTAATATCTTCATTTATTTTGCTTGCACTGAAAAAACACAAAAGAGAATTGGGGGGAAAAAATGAAATCTTTATCATTTTACACAAAACTCCAAAAAATGGGCCAGACAAAAGTATGGGCACCCTTGGAAAAATCATGTGATGCTTCTCTAATTTGTGTAATTAACAGCATCTGTTACTTACCTGTGGCACATAACAGGTAACTAAATCACACTTGCAGCCAGTTAAAACGGATTAAAGTTCACTCAACCTCTGTCCTGTGTCCTTGTGTGTACCACATTGAACATGGAGAAAAGAAAGAAGACCAAAGAATTGTCTGAGGACTTCAGAAGCTAAATTGTGAGGAGGCATAGGCAATGTCAAGGATAGAAGTCCATCTCCAAAGACCTGAATATTCCTGTGTCTACCGTGCGCAGTGTCATCAATAAGTGTAAAGCCCATGGCACTGAGGCTAAATGTGGACAGAAAAGAAAAATTGACGAGAGATTTCAACGAAAGATTGTGCGGATGGTGGATAAAGAACCTCGACCAACATCCAAACAAGTTCAAGCTGTCCTGCAGTCCGAGGGTATAACGGTGTTAACCCGTACTACCCGTCGGCGTCTGAATGAAAAGGGACTCTATGGTAGGATAACCAGGAAGACCCCACTTCTGACCCAGAGACATAAAAAAGCCAGGCTGCTGTTTGCCAAAACTTAACTTAGAAAACCAAAAACGTTTTGGAAGAATGTTCTCTGGCCAGATGAGACAAAAGTAGAGCTTTTTGGGAAAAGGCATCAACATGAGTTTACAGGGAAAAAAAACAGATTCCTTCAAAGAAAACAACACAGTCCCCACATTCAAACATGGCGGAGGTTTTGGGGTTGCTTTGCTTCCTCTGGCACTGGATTGCTTCACTGTGTATGGCATTATGAAGTCTGAAGACTACCAACAAATTTTGCAGCATAATGTAGGGCCCAGTGTGAGAAAGCCCTCAGAGGTCATGGGTCTTCCAGCAGCACAATGACCCAAAACACACTTAAAAAATCACTAGAAAATTGTTTGAGAGAAAGCACTGGAGACTTCTAAAGTGGCCGGCAATGAGTCCAGAACCTGAATCCCATAGAGCACCTGTGGAGAGATCTGAAAATGGCACACTTAAAATCTCAGAGACGTGGAGCAGTTGACCAATGAAGAATGGTCTAAAATTCCAGCAGAGCATTGTAAGAATCTCATTGATGGATACCGGAAGCGGTTGTTCACAGTTATTTTGTCCAAAGATTGCGCTACCAAGTATTAGGCCGAGGGTGCGAATACTTTTGTCCGTCCCAAGTTTTGTGTAAAATGATCATGATTTAAATTTTTTTTCATTCTCTTTTGTGTTTTGTCATTGCAAGCAAAATATATGTATGAAGATATTACTACCAAAGCATTTGTGATTGCAATAATTTTCTGGGAGAAACTGAGCATTATCTGACAGAATTGCAGGAGTGCCAATACTTTTGGTCAGCACTGTATGTCCAGAAGCAAGTCACCCCAAAGATAGTGGTAAAAAAAATGCATACTTAACTCCACTAGGAGTCTAGGACCTTCACAATGCTTTTCAGACTAACTACCTAGCAGCAGCTAAGTAGCAGCGCTGTTTTCGAGCTGGGTTGTAACTTTTGACCGCAAAACAATAAAGGTAAGACGTGCGCAGAGATTGCCGTGTGCAAGCCAGGTATTTATTTGTCAAACACAGAGCAGTCTGCAGTCAAGGTCTAAGGGAAAACGCGGACTGGATTTTCAGAGATGTGGGTGTTCTCTATATGAACAAGTGGAATGTCTCTGATACCGACGGCCTGAAGGGGCTCAGAACCTTACTCTATGAAGTGAGGAGAAACTGACAGGTTTATGATCATATTTAAATTAATCATGACAGGTTTATCATTATTGATTTAAAGCAGTGGTGGGCAAACCGGTCCTCGAGGGCCGCAGTGGGTCCTGGTCTTTGTTCCAACTTATTCAGCACTGACAGTTTAGCCAATGAGGTATCAGTGGAAATAAGAAGCACCTGACTGCAATCTACTGATTGCACTTGTAAGAAACCGGATTGGTGAAAGGCTGTCCTCATGATGGGTATGAACAAAAACCCGCACCCACAGAGCATGAAGGCGCCTCTCTGCATGGTTCGGGGCCATGGTAGGCCTCGTGGTACTCGGGGCAAAATACAAACTGGCAGGAAGTCCTCGTCCACGTAGCTTGCCGCTCAGCCGAGCGACACCTGCTACAAACCACGCCTCTTACAAACCACGTTCCTACAAACTACGCCCACATGATGATTGATATGGTCGTCGCGTCAAATGACAGACTTGGTGGCTTTAGTAAACAGCCGCCGTCTTAAGCAGTTGACCTTTCAGACAGGCTCTGTTGTAGCAAACCTAAGATGAGTCACTTTTTATCCAAAATGCTCCTATATCGGCACATTTTTTACTTGAATCTATCTTTAAATGCTGAATCAGTTTTATCTCTGTCGAAAGTAGACAGAGCAATTTCAACAAATTAACCTATTATTCTTAAAACCCTTTGAACTTCACATAGTACAGAAAACGAATTTTTTTAGACTGTGACGTCGCCATCGTAACGCAGAAGTGGGTCGTTATAGACCCTACCCACGTGACGTCACAACTCCGCCCTCCTGACTGGTGCCGCCCAATTGTCCGTCAACACATCGTGTTTACCTGCTACGGCTACGTACATTCCTCCTATTTACGGCATGTTTTTCTGCTCGTTAACATTAATAATCAAAATGGTGAAGGCGTGTGTGGCGGTCGGTTGCAATAACAGAGAAGATAGACGGAGAGACTTGAAGTTCTACCGGATTCCGAGAGACCCGGAGAGGAGAGAGCGAGATGGGCTGCTGCAATTCGACGAGAAAACTGGGCTCCAAACGATTACCACAGATTATGTAGTAGTCATTTTATATCTGGTAAGATGCATTTAATGTATATTTAGAGGGTTTTGGGCTGTAAACCACAATTAAGATCATTGCTAGGCTAATCGCCGACAACATACACGTATGTATGTAGTGAGAGTGCTATTGCTAAACCATATAAACATTAAAAGCCCTAGCTCCATTGACACATGACATGAAATACATTAGACTTGACAGTGGATGTTAGCAAGAACAAAAGATTTTGAATTGAAAATTTCGTAACTCACCTTTCCAAGCACAACATAGATTCCTGCCGAATTTTCGTGGACGAGGACCTGTTTCACCCAACCAGCAACGAAGTATTTATAAGCCTCCAAGCTCTTAAAGTTTTTCAAACTTTCTTGAGAATAGGCAGATTTTGTGTGGACAAGATAGTTGTAAATATCAGAGTAGCTAGCAGATGTCAGGCAAATACGGCGAATACAGCGGGTCGAAAAACATCGATTTAGGCATCAAATATGGATCTGGCGAATGGATAAACTGAAGCTTTTCCACATAACGCCTTTTATGCAACGCATCAAGTGAGTTTACGGCATCCGAAAGCACCGGGTCTTCCATGAAATGCATTATAAATTGCTCGATCAATTGAGACCATTGATAATACAGACACAAAATGACGGACAAGGGGGCGGAACAATACAGCGATCACATGATTTTGTGACGTCGGTGGGTAGGGTCTATAGACACTCCCTCGCATACAATCCATGTTATTTCTGCTTGTTTTCTCTGTTAATCTTTCGAAAAGGAACATGCCGATCAAATACTGCTGCAATGGAACTTGTAGAAACGACTCTAGACATAACAACGATGATGTTTTCCTCATACGCTTCCCGAAATAAAAAACTCGGAGGAAAAAATGTGAAGAATGGATCAACATGCGCAGACGCCCAAAAGACCAGCAAAGTGAAGCCATTCACATTTCATATGCAGTAAACATTTTGTTTGGGGTCATGGTCCAGAGGAAGGTGCTCTTGTGCTTCCTGCACATCCGGGAGTCCCACAGCAACATTCCGAAGGACGCCATGTGTGCCATGGTGAGAGATGGCCGCTTGAGGACAGCCTGGCCTGTCTCCGTGTCCCTGTGTTCCTCCTTGCTCGTGGTCATGACAAGGAGCCTCAGCCCGGCGACCGTGTTGGCGTTGACGACCGCCATGATGAGCCCGACGCTCGATCGAAGAGCGCGCCCCCGCCTTCTGGGTCAACTTATAGCCGGCCTTGACGGACTTGTAGTTCTCCCACCTGGCCAGCACCTTCAGGCTTTAGAATCGGGCCGCCCTCATCCTCTCAGGCTTCTAAAAACCATGTTTGATTAGGTGTTTTGATTCACCTTTTTTAGAAAGTGAATAATGCTGGCCACTTACTTCAGCCCCAGGACACCTGGGCAGCATCATACAGCCATTGTTGTGAAAGCCACTGTAGATGTTCTTCAAAAGGTGCACGGGGTCAAAGTAGACGAAGATCTGCTTGTTGCCGTCGGCGTAGGAGTTGGTGCAGGACCAGGTGCCCTCTGGGAGCTCAAGGCTGGTGTTATAGCCAGCATTGTTGGCGTGGCCGTCAAAGCTGACTGAGTGGAAACACAGACAAAGACCTTTTTCCGTTGAAAATTCTTGTGAATAAAGTCTTAAATCCCCGAATTCTTTAAAGATATGGATGTAAAAGAGTCTTAATTTTTGGTCAAAAGCAAAACAAAAAAACCCGGGCCTTTTGAATTTACGTCAATATGTCGAAGAATAATAATCTTTTAGCTCTTTGTTATGATAAGGGGGCTGCCACAATGGCTTTTTCTGTTGAAAATTCTTGTGAATAAATGCTTAGATCACTGAATTCTTTATAGATATGGATGTAAAGCAGTCTCGATTCTTGGCTAAACGCAAAAACCGGACAGTTAGTTATTTTCCGGAAATATTGCGAGGTATGGAGCGGCTAATTTCTCCCATTGTTTTTTTTTTTTCACAACGTCTCAAAATGCATGCATGGTACGAAAAATATAATAATTACCTTGAATCCTTGAACAAATCACTCCTGAGACAATCCTTCTTGTTAGTATGCAGTCCAGCTTTCATACTTTTTAAATGTAAATCCGTATTTGTGCTCAAAAGCATGTGTTAGAGTTTCACTACCACTGACTTCGGATAAATGAAGCTGAGTCACACAGCCCCCTATGGGCAGGCGGGGCACAGTGAATGAAGGCGCTTTCAGGTCAAGTATTTTGATGTCTATGTACCATGCATAAAATAGGAAAACACAAAGATGGGAAGTGTGAACACTGCAGGGAAAGTGAGACAGTTGAACATGTATTAATGGTGTGTGTTAAATATGGGGAGAGGAAACGATTGAAAACTGTTCTGGAAAAGGCGAAAGAGGTCGCCAAACCGTCAACCCAGTAGATGGCGGTAATGACCCATGATTCAAGGTGTAAACTGCCAAAAGACAAGAAGAAAAAGATTCAATTGGAACAGTAGTGCATGATTGAAGACAAACTACTTGACGACACGTCTCTTCTTGTACCATGACGTAAAATAATCCATTGAAAAGTGGCAGAAATGTTCGTACACGCCAAGAATCCGTTCAATCTCGCTTCTGCTTCGAGTCGTTTGGGTGAACGTTGAAACCTAAGTTAGCCTACCCTACTTTAGCCGCTAGCAAAGAAAACAACGCACGCAATCTACACGTCGCCAAGCAGGCAAACGTCAAGTCCCAAAAATGTCAGGTGAGTAAACTGACTTTTGAGTCAATTGTCTCACAAATACGATACACTGCATTTGTATACAATCGAATGTTTACAGATTCAAAATGTATTAGTAGTGCTGTTTATGCTCTTACTTGTGGGTTTCACTCAACTTGACTGTTTTTGTTTTCGATAGTGTACTGTTTTTGTTTTCGATAGTGTTTCTCATTTTAACGTGATGTAAAGCGCTTTATTATTTTCTTGTAAGAATTTTACATTTTACCAATGGAAAAATGGAGAAACGAACTCTGACGTCCGATAATAAAAATACATTTACAACGACTAAGAATAGCAATCTGCAATTTATCCAGTTCAAAATTACTGCATAGATGGCATACAACACAATTCGTACAAAATGGGGGTTTCTTAATCTAATGAATGTCCAAACTGTCAGGATAATATTCCAGAAACATATTTGCATGCTATTTGGCAGTGTGAACCTGTACAACAGTTCTAGCTGTAGGTAACGAAGAAAGTCCCAACCCCTTCAGGGCTCCAAACTTAACATTTTTACTCGGAAAACAGTGGCCCCAACCTAAAATTTTAGTGGCGCAAGCAGAAGATTCAGGGGCGCACACTGTAAATCGAAGTACAATGTTTTCATCTAATTTTTACTGTTTAACTCTTTCATAAGAATTGAAAAAAATTCTAACCTCTGAATCTATATTTTATTCTGTATCAGTTTTGACCATTATTAACCACTATTAACCACTATAACTGCTTAGAATATATTTATATATACATCTTACACAGTTTAGGCCAAATGTTTGGAGACACCTCATTGATGTGTTTTCTTTATTTTCATGACTATTACGTTTTAAATTCTCACTGAAGATCATAAAACTATGAATGAACACGTGTGGAATTATGTACTTGGTAAAAAAATATATATAAATAAATAAATAAATTAAAGATACACGATAATATCGGTTACCGATAATTATCGGCTGATAATGGCAATTATGACGTCACACAGATAATACAGATAAAAAAAAAAAATCAACCGATAATGCAATCCGATAATTATATACTTGATTTAGCCTCCAAATGTGCGCAACCAAGCAGTTTTCTCCACTGCCGCCTGCTCAACCCCTCCCCTCTCTGAAGCCCCTGTGGGAGGAGGGGTTTAGGAGTACGGCGTCATAGAGGAGGCGGTGTTACACATCAGTGTTGAGGCGCTCTCACTAGCGTGCGTTGCGTTTCCCGTATGTGAAATGAAATAAACGACGCTCTCGCCATCTACAAAACAGTTCCACGAGGCGTAAAGAAAGCGTCCTCATTGAACACCACTAGCACTAACCCAGCAGCCATTTAAAACTGCATCACAATGATTTTTGGAACGAATTAGGCTCGAGCGTATGACGTGGCACTCGCGAGGTTTCCGCCGCTATCGCCATTGTGGAAGATAAACTGAGGCATTTCAACACAGGTCGCTCTTTAAAAATGATTGGAAATTATTGTGCGGTAAAGAATTGCAACAACCGATCGAATAGAAAAAGGAGAATGTACAGCTCGACGGAACACCATTGAGTTTCTTCCGGATCCATACATGGAGAAAAGGCGAGGGAAAGCTCATATCTGAACTTACCAAACGTCGAAGAATGGCATGGGTGGCCTCGATCAGAAGGAAGGGCATAACGTTTGATTCTCCAGTTACACACTGAGTTTGCGCTATGCACTTCCACTCCGGTAAGTTAATTTAGTTTGTTTACGCAAATTTCAGTAACTTTACGCCCTAAGTCGGCCTGTTGTTAGCTATTGCTACAGCTAAACAACTAGCATTCATACATGTGCATTGTCTTCATAAGACATAATTCATGTCGTTGCTAAATGAAAAAGCTGTAATATTTTGACGTGAGAGAGTGGCAAAGAATTTGTACACAGGCTACATTTTATGCAGCAAAAGTTTTGTACATCCGTGGTCACAGACTAATGTAAACACACATTGCCTACCTTTGCTAGAAAGATGGTGTTGCCGTTTGCTATGGTCATAAAGTGAAGATCCTGCACCCATCCGCAGCAAAACTGTTCGTAGCTTTGTAGCGATTTGTAGTTTCGGAATTGCTGATGAGTGTAGTAACATATACCAAACACTAAATACAGCATGATGTCCATTTCGCGTAGTGGTGGAAGCTTGTCGACATCTTTATTCCATTTGTGTTCGGCTTGCTCGTGAGGGTCAACATTGTTCACATCCTTAAAATTGCTCACATATCTGTCCTTCGCCGTGGTAACAAGTTTGTCTCTGTATCGAACTGGCAAGTATTCCTTACTTTTTTCCATCTTTGGTTGCCGCTAAGTTTAAATGTCCCGTGATGCTTCCGCAATGGTTGCGTTGTCGCAAATCTCGCATGATCCCGTGCTGCTGTGACGTAAACGCTCGAGCCTAATACGAGGCTGCTGCTAGCGCGAATGCTAAAGCTATTGTAAACACAAATAAACTATAAAGGAAGCTACGGGGCTTGTGACGATACAGAGACGCTGCGGTCCTCCCGGAGTTGGGTTGTTTGGGAATGCAGCCCAAAGCGGCCAGTAGCCATCTTCCGACGGAGCCCGCCGATCCGGCAGGCCGCCGCCTCGCCCTAGGCAGGCAGAGCATACGAGCAGAGCCATGCACCGAATGCGCCGCAGCGAGCCGGCCGGGGCGGGCGGATATCCGGTACGAACTTAGCTGCCGCCGCCACTCCAGTTCAAGGCAGATGCCTGGGGCGGGTGCTAATTTGGCAGCTGGGCGGACTGAAGGGCACAGGCGGGAGGAAATTCCCGAAGTGACCCGATAGCCAAACCCCTGGATGAAAAAATAATGCAGTTTATACGACCACGATTCTTCGTGAAAGACATGCCGATCACATCAGTTTTACCACGGACATTTACACAAGTGATGACAACAAAGCATGTTTATCATGACGGCACAGTGGTTAGTTGATAATTGTAACGTGCACCAAACCACCCAAAGAAGTCATCCAGTCAGTAATGCATTCAGTACGCTTTAAATTTATGACATCTTAATCAGATCATTCTTCTTAAATCTAGTAAAATAATTTTCCCCATCTTGTTTGAGTGTTGAAGACTAGTTAACAGATGAATTCGCCAGATAATTCCACTTACTTGAACTAAATATTGCCATTTGTTCTTAAGCCCAAACATCTTAAAAAAAAAAAAAAAAAATGGTCATTTTTCACCTAAATCAAGAAAAAATTGCTTTCAAATAATGTTTTGAACCATACATATTCTTGAATAAAGAACATTTCTGCCAAAGTTTTTTTTTTTTTTTTTTTTTTTTTTTTTAAGGATTACGTATAATAATTTATTGCTTAAAATAAGGCTGTTAAGCTTATTTTCAGCTGGCCATTTTTCTTCAAGAAATCTGAGTGAAATATACTTGAAGTGCTGGCAGTTAATATAACTTATTTCCAATAGATTTACCCTGAAAACAAGGGAATTTAACTAGTTTTAAGGAGTTGTGTTTTTGCTGTGTCGTAATGTTATACTTTAGGAATGGCTTACTTTTAAAGCCATTTTTGTGCAACTTATGTATTTACTCTGTAAGTAATTGTTGCCAAAAGTTTACCATTACACAATGTCAGACAATCTGTCTTTATTTAGATGTTGGAATTTACTACTTGTTCACATTTGATGTTGGAAAAAAAAGAGCAATATTATTTTTGCACAGTAATATTTTCTCTTGTGTATACTTTAAAATTTTACATGAATCTTTTAATAAAATTATCGGCTTGACATTATCGGTTATCGGTTGGAACGAGGAGGAAATTATCGGTATCGGCTGAAAAATGCATTATCGTGCATCACTAAAATAAATAAAAACATGTATCTTCAAAGTATCTCTGATGACGTCTGCACACTCTTGTCATTCCTTGATGAGCTTCAAGAGGGAGTCGCCTAAAATGGTTTTTGGTTAATTAAGGGAATTTATTGCTTTATCAATGGGGTTGGGACCTTCATGTGTGTTGCATTGAATGAGGTGTTTCCCAAATTTTGAGCTGTACTGTATGTGTATGTGTATAATACATATATGCACACTGCATATTCTGTGGTTTGTTGCTAGCTTGTCCGAGTCAGTTTTGTGAGCACTGTTTCTTTCGTGAATGCATTTGAATGCATCACATGGGAGGGAGCGTGTGGTCACACTCTTTGACAAGCAGTCGCAGAGAGATTGAAATAAATCATGAGAAAACGACGTCTAACATCGTTACTTAGGATGTTACCACAGGGTTCCCGTGGGTACTTAAAAAGTCTTAAATGTCTTAAATTTGAATCGGATGTCTAGCGCTGTCAATGGCAATTAGTGAGCTAATACTATTCTAATGGAAGATTCTGAAACCAACCTGGTAGTACTTTTTTTTTTCTAAACAGTGACACCGTCTAAAAAAGATTGGTGGGAGCATGTCGACTTTTGGGCTACAAAGTTCTGCGATCAATCACCTTTTCGATAAATTGTCACATCTCTCTGCACCTGACACTGTGCAAAAAAACTAATAAACAGATTAACAAGCTCTTTTCATCTTTTTTCTGTGAATTGGAATGAGGTTATCACTAGTAGGGAGGGATGGCAGCCTCCCACTTCAAACGGATTGGACGTCTATGGCAGTCAATGCCAGGCAACCAGTTCATTTTGGGGCATTTCAGGCATTTCCTGTTGATTTTGGGGAATTTTATTGGTCACTTCCTATCGATTTTGGGGCGTTGACAGGTCCCTTCCTGTTGATTTTGGGTTACTGAAAAGGAATTGACTCAAGGATGTCCCTAAATGAATAGGAAGTGACTCTAAACCAATAAGAAGTAGCCTGCAAATGGCCAAAAATAACCAGGGAGGGACCTGTATATGCCCACAAAAGACTGGCTGTGAATGCTCTCGTTTCAGTGCCATTGATGGTGCTAGACATCCAATCCAGTCAAAACAAATTAAATGTCTAGCGCCGTAAATGGCAAGCAGTGAGCTAACGCAGACACCAGGGCCGTCACTAGGTTTTAAGAATGGGGGGGCTTAGCCCTTAGGAGTTACACAGGATGTAAGTGAATGTAGCGTACAAGCACAAAACTTCACAAACAGCAAACAAAGACTGATCATTTACATATGTACAGTGGGGCAAATAAGTATTTAGTCGACCACTAATTGTGCAAGTTCTCCCACTTGAAAATATTAGAGAAGCCTGTGATTGTCAACATGGGTAAGCCTCAACTATGAGAGACAGAATGTGGAAAAAAAAACCTGAAAATCGCATTGTTTGATTTTTAACGAATGTTTATGCAAATCATGGTGGAAAGTAAGTATTTGGTCAATACCAAAAATCAATACTTTGTTATGTACCCTTTGTTGGCAATAACGGACGTCAAACGTGTTCTGTAACCCTTCACAAGCTTTTCACACACTGTTGCTGGTATTTTGGCCCATTCCTCCATGCAGATCTCCTCTAGAGCAGTGATATTTTGGGGCTGTTGTTGAGCAACACAGACTTTCAACTCCATCCACAGATTTTCTATGGGGTTGAGATCTGGAGACTGGCTAGGCCACTCCAGGACCTTGAAATGCTTCTTACGAAGCCACTCCTTTGTTGCCCTGGCTGTGTGTTTGGGATCATTGTCATGCTGAAAGACCCAGCCACGTCTCATCTTCAATGCCCTTGCTGATTGAAGATTTTCACTCAATAGCTCTCGATACATGGCCCCATTCATCCTTTCCTTTACACATATCAGTCGTCCTGGTCCCTTTGCAGAAAAACAGCCCCAAAGCATGATGTTTCCACCTCCATGCTTCACTGTGGGTATGGTGTTCTTCGGATGCAATTCAGTATTCTTTCTCCTTCAAACACGAGAACCTGTGTTTCTACCAAAAAGTTCTATTTTGGTTTCATCTAACCATAACACATTCTTCCAGTCCTCTTCTGGATCATCCAAATGCTTTCTAGCGAACCGCAGATGGGCCTGGACGTGTACTTGCTTCAGCAGGGGGACACGTCTGGCAGTGCAGGATTTGAGTCCCTGGTGGCGCATTGTGTTACTGATAGTAGCCTTTGTTACTGTGGTCCCAGCTGTCACTAGGTCCCCGTTCTGGGATTTTTGCTGACCGTTCTTGTTATCATTTTGACGCCACGGGGTGAGATCTTGCATGGAGCTCCAGATCGAGGGAGATATCAGTGGTCTTGTATGTCTTCCATTTTCTAATAATTACCCCAACAGTTGATTTCTTTACACCAAACGTTTTACCTATTGCAGATTCAGTCTTCCCAGCCTGGTGCAGGTCTACAATTTTGTCGCTGGTGTCCTTCGACAGCTCTTTGGTTTTGGCATAGTGGAGTTTGACTGACTGAGTTTGTGGACAGGTGTCTTTTATACCAATAATGAGTTAAAACAGGTGCCATTAATAGAGGTAACAAGTGGAGCCTCGTTAGACCTCTGTAGAAGAAGTTAGACCTCTTTGACAGTCAGAAATCTTGCTTGTTTGTAGGTGACCAAATCCTTATTTTCCACTCTAATTTGGAAATAAATTCTTTAAAAATCAAACAATGTGATTTCCTGCCCCCCCACATTCTGTCTCTCGTGGTTGAGGTTTACCCATGTTGACAACTACAGGCCTCTCTCATCTTTTAAAGTAGGAGAACTTGCACAATTGGTGGTTGACTAAATACTTATTTGCCCCACTGTACACTCAGGTGACTTGAAGTTCTGCTCTGAGACCCCCAGTTTGGCCAAATTTTAAAATTGTCCTATATGCATGTGTGATGCATCGTCGAAAAGCTTAAAATCTCTTTTCTGGGGGAAGAAAAATTTTGAACATGGCATTAAAAAAAAAAAAAAAAAAAACTGCGAAACCCTAACTGTAGGTGAGAGCATGAGAGAGCGTAATTAAAGACACCATGATTTTAACGAGATATTATTGCGTACTTACCTCTTTTCGATCCAAAAACTCCATGTAGCATGTATCACCGAGTGTCAAGACACAGCTGTGAATGGCCAGAGCCGAATTTTGGGGGGATTTTATGGGTGAAACATGGTAATATAACCAGGGCGCGATGCAGAAATCGCAGACATCACGGAGTGGTCGAGATTTTCTTTTTCATATATTTACCCTTGGAAACGTTTTTTTCCCCCCGTTTTTCTTTGTTTGGGTCGATTATTTATCATCTAAAATATTGGGAGAAGTGTGATGGTAACAAAAAAAATACAATTAAGCGATAGTTATGAGGTCGATATCCGTGACTTATTTAGAGACAACATTTTATTCATTGTGACATAATTTGTTTAAAAGTTTAAAATATGCGAGTGAATAATTTATAATTGTTTAGTTTTTTTAAATTTATTTATTTATTTATTTTAAACAAAATATTGACATCAATTAATGATTGTAATCTAAAAAGGACAGACATTTCAAATAATAAATATAATTACTTACCTTCTTTTAATGGCTGGCTTGAAACAAAAGCAGTTGTGCGACGCCTCTAAATGGGGGTCTCCAGGGTAAAATGGACAAATTAAAAAGAGTTCGGGGGCTTAATGCACCACGAATCTGCCATGGTACCATATAGACATTGTTGTCTCAAACACAGCAGTTCTTTTGGCTTACAATACAGCAGTTTATTTTAAACGGGTTGTTATCAGTGCGCTCACAGCGGAGCCAATATGTCAGGTTTTTACTGTTCGCTGCCCAATAATGGTACAATATGTTAGGGAGAGCCATTCCACCCAGTTCTTTGGGTCTCTGTAATGTTTGAATTACAATCTCTAATCGTGAAGGAGTTTTGTCAGCAAAGAAAAAGTGTGAGTAGATGAAAAAAAATTCTCGTAATGGCTCTAATTTTAGTCTTAAAATGGCCCCATTTGGGGACAGTGTGGACCCCTGAGATGAAGAAAAAAAAACTTGCGCTGGCTCAAATTTTAGTCTCAAAATGCGATTATTTGGTCGCAGTTTGGGACCCTGCCTTTTGAACTGCAGGATTCCATTGTCTCCAAACCTTTTTCTGCTTAGCAATCTGAATGCTGTGAATATCTCAAATAATCAAGCCGTCTTCTACTGGCAACTTTAACAACACTTGCTGAAAGAAAAACAATATTGCTATATTGGAAAAAGAAACAAAATATTAACACGAACCAATGGCTAAATTTAGTCATGGAGCATATAACACTGGAGAAAATATCTGAAAAACAGACAAATTGTTGAACAAAAACAATGCGCAACATTTCCTAAAATGCTGTAGCAAGAATAACGATTCTTTCTTGCATGTGAAGGAATTCCATAATATTAATAGCAATACTGCAATAATATATATATGGTGGAAAACACTCAGGTGACTTGAAGTTCCCCTCTGAGACCCCCAATTTGGCCAGCTTTCAAAATTGTCCGATATGCAGGTGTGATACATCATTGGAAAGCTTAAAATCTCAATTTTCTGATGGAAGAAAATTTTTGAAAAATTCTGGAGGTGAGAGCATGAAAGAGGAGAATTAAAGACAGCATGATTTTATTGAGATATTATCGCGTACTTACCTTGTTTCAATCCAAAAACTCCATGTAGCATGTATCACTGAGTGTCAAGACAAAGCTGTGAATGGCCACAGCTGGATTTTGGGGGGATTTTATGGGTGAAACATGGTAATATAACAGGGGTCGCGATGCAGAAATCGCAGACATCAAGTAGTGGTCGAGATTTTCTTTTTCAAATATTTACCCTTTTAAACTTTTTTTTTTTCCTTTCTTTCTTTCTTTGGATCGATTATTTATCATCTAACATATCGGAGAAAATGCGACAGCAACAAAAAAAAAACAATGAAAGCATAGTTATGAGGTAGATATCAGTGACTTTTTTACAGACACCATTTTTTTCATTGTGACGTAATTTGTTTAAAAGTTTTAAATATGCGTGTGAATAATTTTTTTAAGTCTTTTTTTTTTTTTTGTCAAATGAAATATTAGACATCAATTAATGATTCTAAGCTAAAAATGACAGACATTTTGAATAAAAATATAATTAATTACCTTCGTTTTGTGGCTGGGTTGAAACAAAAGCGGTTGCGTGACGTCTGTAAGCGGGGGTTTCCAGGGTAAAACGGACCAATTAAAAATAGTTCGGGGGCTTAATGTTCCATAAATCTACTTTGGCAGACATAGTGTTCTATCAAACACAACAGTTCTTTTGGCTTAAAATACAGCAGTTTCTTTTAAAGAGGACTGCAAGAGTGCAACTGCTTTTTCAGTCTTGTCAGTGTTTTCCACCATATATGGAAATAACTACAATAATAATAAAACAAAGATCTATGTTTAAAGAATGCCCTTCAGTGATCCCTGGCACATGTCTATGGGTTCTCAACAAACCTACTAATCTCTTTTTCTACCAGCGTCATAGGTGCTGTGTGAGTGCCCCCCCCCCCCCCCCCCCTCCTCGGGGGTGGGGTAGCGGTGAGCGGTGGGCATAGTGCCTTCACAGTTTGGGCCGGCCCGGGCTCTGTCCTGGGAGGTCCTTTCCGGAACCATACTGGGAACTCCTCTAGGCCTGTAGGGTGGGTGGTATTACGCCTCCATCCTCTTGGCCTGTCCGCCCGATATCCGCATAGGATTGATATAAAATGATGTCAATAGTTTGTGCTGTAAAAGGTTTTGTTTGTGCTGTTATCGTTTTTTAGAATATTGACAATCCTTTTTTAGGTCACTCTCAGGTCAACCAGCTCCCCCTTTTGTTTTAAAATGGTGTCAGTCGTTTGTGATGTATGACGTCACTCGCAGCCCTTCCATATCCAACACCCAAGGCTGACTGAGTGTACCGACTCTCTCAATCACAGAGGGGTGCCCAACAACTAGCGCAAACATAGTATGAACGAATGGCATCCCTTCAGGTCATTTTGCAGTAAATGGGGGGCTTGAGATATTAATTTGAGTGATGACGTTACTCGCATAGTTTATGTTTGTGTCTTCATTATTAAAATGTGATGTCAAACAATTAGAATTCCATTGTTTCACAGTGGATAACAACAAGATACGAATAAATACAAAATCGTCATGGAGGAATATTTCTTAAGCTATAAATATTTGGGGGACTGCAGTGTTTCCCACAGGATTTTAGGAGACTGTGGTGGGAGGGTCTCTGACCCTCGGGTAGGGTGTGTGTGTACATTTTCAAGCCTGGTGTATCTCTTTAGGGCATTTTGAGACCACTGAATGTAATATAAATTGCTGTATGCGGTGTCGCCGGATCGCGCCAAATGCAGCAGAATGCAGCAGACAGTAGTCCCGTAGCCTGGTACACCAGACTCAGCGGCAATATGTTCCAATCCGCGGTAAATTGGTTTTACATGACCAAAAACACATCGAGTCGCTAAAACCAACAGTCTGTCTCGCGCTAGCCATATTGAATATGTTGAAATGTCTTTCGCTAGTTTCTTGTCGCTTTACCCACGTCGCGTCAGCCCGTCGCTGATTGGTCCGCTCCGCTGTCTATTTGCTGTGGCTGGCTCCGCCCTGGAAATTTTTTTCTGCTGAATGGTGGCCAGACTCATGCTCTCATAGCCAGGCATGAAAATGGGTCAGGGGTTAAAAAGGTGAGAAGGGTGTGGAGGAAATATGTTCCAGTACACTGTACACCCCAACAAAATATTGAGCTCTGTCAAACCACACTGTGTTTCAGCTGGGCCATGCAGAGACCGGTGGAGGGGCGGGTGCTCGTAGATCAAAAGGAGCACATGAACAAGTATTTAATACACCTTAAAACAACATAACTTCAGTTTTAACCAGCTTTAGATAATAATTGGCTGCAACTGTGACGACATACTTTAATTGTGAGGGGGCAACAGTGAATAGAAATAAAAACTGTCATCAACACTTTCTGGCTGTGACTCAGTTAGTCTGCCTCTTTTCTTCCTTCAACCTCTGCATCAAAACTTCCTTCCTCAACTTGTTCATCTGAGAACAAACCGCATCAGATGGTCACTGAGCCACCAACAGCACAGTTTTCTCAAAACTATTATTTCATTATTATCCATACTTAACAACTCTAGCACCTAATGATTAATAAAGCAATGACATAAAATCTTATAGAAAAATAACATTGTAATTGTGTTTATAATTGTATTTAATACCCGACTATCCTTGCAAACTTTTTCTTACCAGGTCTGCTATTCACCCAGCTGATGAGGTATCCACTGCCTTTAGCAGCCTCATCCAACTCCTTTTTTTATCCCTCAAACTCCTTTCCCTGCGAGGCATGTCTATGTAATGAAATATAAATATTAAAAAAAAAATTTTTTTTTAAACACTCCCCGGTGGCTTTTAGTTTTAAAGCTTTCTTAATTTCTTTCTCTCTCAATAACGATGGAGGTAGATTTGTGTTTTTATTATTCAATCAAAAAACAAAGTTACTTCTATCAAAAACAAAGTTGCTTCAATCAAAATACAGTATGTACTTTTAATCCCAAAAAAGTCACTTCAATTAAAAAAAAATGTCTTTGATAAATAAATAAATAAATAAATTTGAGATAAAAAAAGCATTTGAAAACTATTTTTCTTGATTGAGACAAATTTTTCCATTGAAGTAATGTTGTTTTGCGTTTGGGCCACATTTTGGCTAGGACATTTGTGTCTTTATTATTCAATCAAATAAGTTGCTTCAAACAAAAAAATATATATAAAAAGAAAAACTTATATAATTATATATATATATATATATATATATATATATTAATAATAATAAAGCCAAGCATTTTCTTACTACTTTATTCTTGTTTAAAAATAATTCGGTGGGGCAGTAACATGTTTAAAACTTCATAATTCTTACATTTTGAAGTGCTTGAAAAGCATTTATAAATGATACTTTGGTGAAAAAAGTGAAAAAACATGTCTTATATGTATGTATCTTTTTTCCAAAGTAAACCTGAATAAATACATTGAACAGGCACAAAGAAATGGGGGGGGGGGGGGGGGGGGGGGGCTACTTCGCGGTTTTCACTTATTGCGGCGGGTTCTGGTCCCCATTAACCGCGAAAAACGAGGGATCCCTGTATTTCTGAAAAGCTTTAAGAAGCAAGAGTCATTCCCACCACTCGTCGGGCCTGTGTTGTGCCGACACTGGCCGTCAGCTCAAGTCCCAGCCGAAAATAACGCATCTCAGGTGGACGACGCGAGCGATACGAGGCGCCCCCCTCCATCCGAGAGCATGCCGCTTAATTTGACTCAACAGTGCGTTTCTTTGTTTATATTACCGCTAAATACACAAGCTTGACGCCAATTTAACGGGAGCTATTTTTTTTCATGGGAGATTTGGCTAGCTCTGGCAGTGTTCAACGCAAGCTGCAACAAATGGCAGTAACTTTTTTATATCGCAAAATGTGAAAACGATTGAAACCATTACTCACCAAATTCAATCTGCTGGCAAATACAGGCAAGTGTGTATGCTGCGCTCTGGTCTGCCCCGGTGTGGATAAGGCCTGCTTTTTGTTTTCGCAGCTTTGCAATGCAACCAAAGGCTCTCCGAGCACTCCATGTACACGTAAGGAGTGCGCGCGTTTGGAATAATGGAACGCAGCTTGGGCCGATGATTGGTTCTCGTCAGCGAAGCATCTAGAACAGTGGTCTCAAACCGGTCCTCAAAGGGCCGCAGGGGGTACTGGATTTCATTCCAACCAAACGAGACAAATACCTTTTCACCAATCTGGTTTCTTACAAGTGTAATCAGTTGATTGCAATCAGGTGCTGCTTATGTTAGTAGAAACCTCATTGGTTGAACTGTTTGTGCTGGATCTGTTGGAACAAAAACCAGGACCCACTGCGGCCCTTTGTGGAGTCGGTTTGAGACCGCTGATCTAGAAGGATTTGCTGACTGTCCAAGTGTCACTTTTTTAAAGAACCGATTTCTTAAGTGCTCAGTTTACGTACTAAGTTAATCACATGATGATGATGATAATAATAATAATTAAATAAAACCTCCCGACCCCCCCCCCCCCTCCCAAAAAGAATTTCTCCTCGGATCTACGCAATTCACGTAGGTCGCCCTTTTTGACTTCAAAACGGCGAATTTTGCCGAAAGGTGAGAGATTTTCATGCCTGCATAGCACAGCTATGAGTCTGGTGTACCAGGCTAGTAGTCCCGTCTATGTGCGCGACCTGTTGGCGCGTGTGTCTGTGTGTGTGCATGCACGCGCGCGCTCTCGCTTGCGCAGGTAGTAGAGTGGAGTGGGCTACAGCTGTGTAATCGGCTGACTGACGCATCTGATTATTATCTTTTTTTTTTTTTTTTTTTTCGGCGGGGGGGCAAACAAGACTGTGGCGGCCCGCCACAGTCTCGTTCATTGGTGGGAAACACTGGGACTGAACATGGCAAATGAAGAAATAAGATTTGGCCTATGTGTGATGATGGTCTTGGGTCTTGCAGATGTCAGTCAAGCGCATTGTCCTGAACGCCAGGAGGCTGCTTGTGTCAAAGAAGAGGAGGAGGAAGAGTGGTCACACATCAAGAAGAAGGAAGAAGAATTGATCCACATTAAAGAGGAGTGGGATGAGTATTTCATCATAGTTGAGAACCCCTGCATTGAGGTGCAGCAGCAACCTCATCTCCTTAAAAAGGAGGAGGAGGATCCTCCATATTTTAAAGAGGAGGTGAACATCTCCAAGTGGACTGTTGAGCCTTTGAAGGTCGAAGATGGAGGTCCGAGTGAGGCCAGCAGAGAGGCAGAGCCTCCGAGTGGCGGCAGCAGTTCAAAAGAAGGATCCCAAGCAGGCAATCTCATCGCTCAACCATCAGAGAGTGACGACGCCACATCGCACTCGCTGTTCTGTGAGTATCAAGTTACATTTGGGGAGTGAGAGCTCTGTCTGAAGAAGAAGCTGGAATTCAAGGGCGTTTGGTCTCAACATGATAACAGCATTAGGGATGTCCCGATCCAGGTTTTTGCACTGCCGAGCCGATCCCGATATTGTTTTGCACTTCCGATCCGATACCGATACCGGCCTACACCGATACCGGCCAATCCGAGCATGTGTTAAAGTTTAAAGTTATTTAGCCTCCTTACTTAGTTGTCAGACTCATGTTGAAAAAGGTTTTAGTACTCTTGATAACAACTAGCCAGCTGAATAAGGTGAGTTTGAATAACACACAACGGTTGGTAACAAGAAACTGACCTGTTTATTCAGTGACAAACACAAAACATTATAAATAACAAACAGAAATGGCATAGTCAGTAAAACGTGCAAATAATATTGTAAACTATCTTAAAAAAGCAAAACACACACACAACCTCAGTAGAAAATCCCACAAACCCCCTGAAGCTATTAGATGCTTTTAATGTTTCGTGCATTAGTTACAAAAATTGTATGAAAAGCCTCTCAGGTTTAAATAAACGATTTTATCAAGTTAACATTTTAAAACGGTAAATAAAATACTCAAGTCCCCATTCTGTATCAGTAGCTTTAAACTACATTCAATTCATTTAATTTTGCGAACTAACAGTTAAAGTTGTTAAAATTGCTCCCGTTATTCCATAATTTCCCTTCTGTCTACTTTCGACATGTGAAAGTTTTAAAACTGTTTTGAAGATAGATTCAAGTCATGATTTTGACGATTTAGGAGTATTTTAGATAAAAAGTTAATTAGGTTCGCTTGGAAGGTTCACAACAGGCTACTAGGGAAGTCTCCTGCTTTAAGATGACGGCTGTTTACTAGCGCAACTAGTTTTCAATACTTCAATGTTGCTAACGCCGTCGAGTCTGTCATTTTGCATCTAGTTCTATATACATATAATATCTATTATCTACAGTAAAACGATGTTGACGTAGTTTTTAGCGGCTGTCAGCAGCAGTCGGGTATTCTTGTGTTTTTTATCCAGCGGCATGAGTTGAGCTAAAGCCGTGAGTTGAGCATTGGCATTACCTGGGTCTATGACAAGCATGATGTTTACTCTCGGGACGCAATGCGGTCTGTTTCTCATTGCGTCCCGAAGACCGCGCTGTGTATTAGTTCCGCTTTACTTGACATATTTCAATAATCGTAATTTGGATGTTTGTGAATCGTTCTCGAATCTTCCACGGCCGAATCGCTCAAGGATGTAATGACGGTGTGTACTGTGACGTGGCTCGGTGGTAGACTGGTTGTCCCCGAACCAGAGGTTGTGGATTCGATTCTCTGCCCTGATGAACTCGTCTAAGTGTCCTTGAGCAAGATACTGAACCCCACATTGCTCCTGGTGCTGCGTCACCAGTAGGTAGATGGCGAGATAGTGTAAAGCGCTTTGAGCGCCTTGAAAGGTGGAAAAGCGCTATATACAGTGCCTTGCAAAAGTATTCGGCCCCCTTGAATCTTGCAACCTTTCGCCACATTTCAGGCTTCAAACATAAAGATATGAAATTTAAATTTTTTGTCAAGAATCAACAACAAGTGGGACACAATCGTGAAGTGGAACAACATTTATTGGATAATTTAAACTTTTTTAACAAATAAAAAACTGAAAAGTGGGGCGTGCAATATTATTCGGCCCCTTTACTTTCAGTGCAGCAAACTCACTCCAGAAGTTCAGTGAGGATTTCTGAATGATCCAATGTTGTCCTAAATGACCGATGATGATAAATAGAATCCACCTGTGTGTAATCAAGTCTCCGTATAAATGCACCTGCTCTGTGATAGTCTCAGGGTTCTGTTTAAAGTGCAGAGAGCATTATGAAAACCAAGGAACACACCAGGCAGGTCCAAGATACTGTTGTGGAGAAGTTTAAAGCCGGATTTGGATACGAAAAGATTTCCCAAGCTTTAAACATCTCAAGGAGCACTGTGCAAGCCATCATATTGAAATGGAAGGAGCATCAGACCACTGCAAATCTACCAAGATCCGGCCGTCCTTCCAAACTTTCTTCTCAAACAAGGAGAAAACTGATCAGAGATGCAGCCAAGAGGCCCATGATCACTCTGGATGAACTGCAGAGATCTACAGCTGAGGTGGGAGAGTCTGTCCATAGGACAACAATCAGTCGTACACTGCACAAATCTGGCCTTTATGGAAGAGTGGCAAGAAGAAAGCCATTTCTCAAAGATATCCATAAAAAGTCTCGTTTAAAGTTTGCCACAAGCCACCTGGGAGACACACCAAACATGTGGAAGAAGGTGCTCTGGTCAGATGAAACCAAAATTGAACTTTTTGGCCACAATGCAAAACGATATGTTTGGCGTAAAAGCAACACAGCTCATCACCCTGAACACACCATCCCCACTGTCAAACATGGTGGTGGCAGCATCATGGTTTGGGCCTGCTTTTCTTCAGCAGGGACAGGGAAGATGGTTAAAATTGACGGGAAGATGGATGCAGCCAAATACAGGAACATTCTGGAAGAAAACCTGTTGGTATCTGCACAAGACCTGAGACTGGGACGGAGATTTATCTTCCAACAGGACAATGATCCAAAACATAAAGCCAAATCTACAATGGAATGGTTCAAAAATAAACGTATCCAGGTGTTAGAATGGCCAAGTCAAAGTCCAGACCTGAATCCAATCGAGAATCTGTGGAAAGAGCTGAAGACTGCTGTTCACAAACACTCTTCATCCAACCTCACTGAGCTGTTTTGTAAGGAAGAATGGGCAAGAATGTCAGTCTCTCGATGTGCAAAACTGATAGAAACATACTCCAAGCGACTTGCAGCTGTAATTGGAGCAAAAGGTGGCGCTACAAAGTATTAATGCAAGGGGGCCGAATAATATTGCACGCCCCACTTTTCAGTTTTTTATTTGTTAAAAAAGTTTAAATTATCCAATAAATTTTGTTCCACTTCACGATTGTGTCCCACTTGTTGTTGATTCTTGACAAAAAATTAAAATTTTATATCTTTATGTTTGAAGCCTGAAATGTGGCGAAAGGTTGCAAGGTTCAAGGGGGCCGAA
Source organism: Corythoichthys intestinalis (assembly GCF_030265065.1). Classification (NCBI taxonomy): domain Eukaryota; kingdom Metazoa; phylum Chordata; class Actinopteri; order Syngnathiformes; family Syngnathidae; genus Corythoichthys; species Corythoichthys intestinalis. The sequence continues at coordinate 61,538,031 of NC_080399.1, read as the reverse complement.
TACTTTTGCAAGGCACTGTATATGTAGAACTACGTAGATGCAAAATGACAGACGAAGGCGGTGTTAGAACAAATATTATCGAAACGAGATGCGAAATGACAGACTTTCCGGCGTTAGTAAACAGCCGCCATCTTAAAGCAGTACTAAAGCAGTAACTTCTCTAGAAGGCTCTGTTGTAGCGAACCTAATTAACTTTTTATCTAAAATACTTCTAAATCGGCAGAATCTTGTCTTGAATCTATCTTTAAATGATGAAATAGTTTTAAAACTTTGACAAAAGTAGACACAAGGGAAATTATGGAATTACCATAACGGGAGCAATTTTAACAACTAACAGTTGATTCACAACATTAAATTAATTGAATGTAGTTTAAAGCTGCTGATACAGAATGGGGGCTTGAGTATTTTATTTACTGTTATTTTTGTATATTTGTTTACTGTTATATGCTAACTTGATACTGAAATAGTAGTTTGGTTTAGCCTGAGAGCATTTTTGAACAATTTTGGAATTAATGTACAAAACTTTTTTTTTTTTTTTTTTTTTTTAAATAAAAGGACGGGGGTGCATCAATAATCGTTTTATAATCGAATCGTTACGTGCCCAAAGATTCCCAGCTCTAATACAGTGTGTGTATATATACATATATATATATATATATATATATATATATATATATATATATATATGGCGGAAAACACAGACAAGACTGAAAAAGCAGTTTCTGCTCTTGCACTCCTCTTCAAAAGAAACTGCTTTATTTTAAGCCAAAACAACTGTTGTGTTTGATAGAGCAATATATCTATGTGCTGCCAAAGCAGATTCATGGCGCATTAAGCCCCCGAAGTATTTTTAATTTGTCCGTTTTACCCCGAAAACCCCTGTTTACAGACTTTGTGCAACCGCTTTTGTTTCAACCCAGCCATAAAACGAAGGCAATTATATTTCTTATTCAAAATGTCTGTCGTTTTTAGCTTAGAATCATTAATTGATGTCTCATATTTCACTTACAAAAAAGAATGACTTTAAAAAATGATTCACTCACATATTTTAAACTTTTAAACAAATTATGTCACAATGAAAAAAATGGCATCTGTAAAAAAGTCTAGGATATTTACCTCATAACTATCGCTTAATTGTATTTTGTTACTGTTGCATTTTCTCTGATATATTAGATGATAAATAATCGATCCAAACAAAAAAAAATTGAAGAAAAAAAAACTTTCAAAAGGGTAAATGTATGAAAAAGAAAATCTCGACCACTCCTTGTTGTCTGCGATTTCTGCATCGCGACCCTTGTTATATTAGTGTTTCACCCATAAAATCCCCCAAAAAATCCAGCTTGTGGTCGTTCGCAGCTGTGTCTTGAGACTCAGTGATACATGCTACATGGAGTTTTTGGATCGAAACAAGGTATGTCCGCGATAATATCTCGTTAAAGTCATGGCGTCTGTAATTCTGCTCTCGTGTGCTCTCACCTACAGATAGGGTTTTGCTGTTTAAAAAACATTTTTTTTAAAAATGCCCTCCTGTTCAAAATTTTTCTTCCCCCAGAAAATTGAGATTTTAAGCTTTCCAATGATGTATCACACATGCATATCGGACAATTTTGAAAGTTGGCCAAATTGGGTGTCTCAGAGCGGAACTTCAAGTCACCTGAGTGTTTTCCGCCATACACAAAGTGAATCCAATAGAACTTTTTATTGCATACCTGGTATAGGTGACAATAGTTAAATAAGCCTTTGGCTCTCAAAGGCCAAAATAGTGCTAAATATGTGAAATTAAAACATTTATAATACTAGCCCAACAGTAGGAAAGTAAAAATACGATGAATGAATAATGAATATAAAGTTTTGACTCTCAAAAGACAAACAGTGCAACTTTCATGAAATGACCACAGCATCCTGTCTCTCTACTAGCCTCCCTCTCTGTGCACCAGCAGCAACACACACTTGGCCACCTAGCTTAGCTTACTTTGGTTACTTCTACATCACTTTTGAATAGGCTTGCCACTCGTCCTTTGAAATAAGGAATTGTTCCGAATTGGGAATTAAAAGTTGAGTTCTGTATTGAACCAATACCCAATATATATAAATAGATACATTTCTATGCACTTAAGGAGTTTTGGTGATTTCCCTATTTTTTCGTCGCCTGTACAGTTTTGAAAAAACAAAAACAAAAAAAATCCAGATGTGGCCATTCACAGCTGTGTCTTGACACTCGGTGATACATGCTACTTGGAGTTTTTGGATAGAAACAAGGTAAGTACGCGATAATGTCTCGTTAAAGTCATGGCGTCTTTAATTCTGCTCTTTCATGCTCTCACCTCCAGATAGGGTTTTGCTGTTTAAATTTTTATTTTTTCCTGTTCAAATTTTTTCCTCCCCCAGAAAATTGAGATTGTAAGCTTTCAAATGGTGTATCACACATGCATATTGGACAATTTTGAAATTTGGCCAAATTGGGGGTCGCAGAGCGGAACTTCAAGTCACCTGAGTGTTTTCCGCCATATGCATTTTGTTAACTTCAAAATCTGGATTGTGCCAGATTGATGAAAATTTACCCGGTGCTAAATTTGAACAGGGCCTATACGCAGACTATGCAGCTGCATAGGGCCCCTGACCACTTGGGGGCCCCCAATCTGGCGATTGTTTAATTTATATTCTATTTTGTTTACGACAGTTCGCTTTATTTTACTTTTGTGAGTTTTGATACTTGATTACAAGCTTAAAACAAAAAGTTCTTCCTTAACTTCTTTCCTCTTATAGAAAAAAGTTTGGCGCTATCTACTGTAAGTACTGACAGTCATTTGGGGTGAGAAGTTTGAAGTATGCAGTGCAACAAAATCTGATTAATATACAAAATATGGACGTATGGGTTGGATTGCATGTATGGGTTTCACAGTACACTGTGACGAAATGGTGGGCCAAAAATATGGGCCCCTTTGCATTATTTTGCTTAGGGCCCCCAAATGGCCTGGGCCAGCTCTGAATGTGAATGCATGATTTCCATTACTTTCCACCAGGCTTCAAGGTACATGCTATCATTGGATTCTTGAAGCAGCTATGTCACTTGACATTGGAACTAATAAAAGGAAGGGTTGCCAGTTCCATGTGATTACAGCCTATTTGCTCTAATTGGTAATTCCAGCCATGGTTGTTGTTCTGTGTTAAGGTGTCATTTGCTATATAATAATGTTGGAAGTTGGGAGTGTTTTTCTGCTGGTTGCAGATGCTAATTCTGTCATTTTTATTCTTAAAGTAGAATTTTGTGACAGCTGAATCTAGGTCTTGAAACCATTTTTGAGTGGGTTTAAAGTCAAGGCAGTGCAGAGACGGATGGAGGGGCAGGTGCTCATAGATCAAAAGGGGCACATGAACAAGTATTTTAATATATCTTACAACAACATAACTTCCATTTTAACCACCTTTACAGTACAATTGGCTGTGACTGTGACAGACTTCAATTGTGAGGGAGGAATAGTGATTAGAAATCAACACTGTCATTAACACTTTCTGGCTGTGACTCAGTTGGTCTTTGCCTCTTTCTTTTCTTCCTTGAACCTTTACATCAAAACTTCCTTCCTCAACTTGTTGTTCATCTGAGAACAAACTTCATCAGATGGTCGCTGAGCCACCTTCAGCAGTTTTTTTTTTTTTAAACTATTATTTCATTATTATCTAAATTTGAAAACTTTTTTGCACCTAATAATACAGTAATAACATAAAATGTTATACAACAATAACATTGTAATTGTGATTATAATTGTTGTGTTTTACACCTGAATATCCTTGCAAACTGTGTTCATCTTACCAATTGTGCTATTTACCCAGCTGATGAAGGATTCACTGCCTTTAGCAGCCTCATCCAGCTCTTTTTTTTTTTTAATTCCTCAACCTCCTTTCCTAACTAGTCATGTCTACATAATGAAATATAAATCTTTAAAAAAACTAAGATTGCCTGGTAGCTTTATTTTTAAAGCCTTAATTTCTTTCCTTCCTTAACTATGGAGGTAGATTTGTGTCTGTATTATTCAATCAAAAAAAAGTTTGATCTAAAAAAAAAAAAAAAAAAATTTAAAAATTCTTCAATCAAAATATATATATTTCAATCAAAAAGAGTCACTTCAATAAAAACGTGTGGATTGAAGTTTTTTTTGTTTTTGTTTTTTAATTGAAAATTTTTTGATTGAAGTAATGTTGTTTTGCGTTTGGGCCACACTTTGGCTAGGACATTTGTGTGACTGTGTCTTTCTTATTCAATCAAAAAATAAGTTGCTTCAAACAAAACGTATTTTCAAAGATAAATCATACTGGTGTCAACAATAATCGATGCGGCGATGCATCCCGATGCGTGGCATGGACGATTCGATGCAGGCAACAAGCCGAATCGATTCAGCACATTTTAAAATATATAAGACTAATAGCCTAAATCTTGAGCCCGAACCCGACCCGAATTTCGAGCCGAGTCGGGCCCAAAATGTCAATGATTTACGTAAGGGTCGGGATGGCCGGACTTCTCGCTCGCTTTTTTTTTTTTTAATTTTTTTTTTTTAATAAATATATATTTGTATACTAAAACGATATATGGATGTCAAACTAAGGAATATTTGTTATAAAAATAAATAAATTGGATAAAACAGAGAGAAGGCGCTTTGGTAATCCCAAACATGAGCTGCAGCAGAGCCAGTGCATTGTTTGCGCACATGAATGCCGTGGCCCCGCCGTCCTTTTAATCTTCCCCTCGCGCTTTGGCCTCTCCACGAGTCTGCAACTGCATCCTCGTATTTCCTTTTCGAATTTCAATATAGAGCAGCAAGAGGTGAAAAGCAAACTAAAGACGGCGGGATTGAAAAGGCAAGAATCCACGAGTGGTGTGTGGAAAGGATTTAAATCGATAGTGAAAGATGCCACAGAAATCCGTGTCGGCCTTGCCGAATGCAACAAATGTGGCGCTTTGCTCTCGTACGAGAGCAGAAAGACTGGCACCTTGACGCTGAGCAGGCATTTTAAAAACTGTACTGGCCTAAAAGATGATATTAGTCAAACATCGTTATTATCATTTGTTTCGAGGGCTGCACCCCTTCGTGCTAAGCAGGACATTGTGGTGTTCCTTTAAATGTTATTATTTATTTTGTTTCAGTGCTCCTTAAAGGCAGGTTGTTCTTTTGTGTGTTCTAATGCGAGTTATTAAAATAAAGAATGTTGTTTAAAAGCATTTTAGTTTATTTTTGTATATGCTGCTGTTCCTCTCATTGTCATAGAGGCGCGTGGTGAGCAAAATATCCCACACAGAAATATATTTAACAAACCTTTCCAGCGTTATTTCGTTGTGTAAAAGCATTTATAATCAGAAAAATAGGTAGACTATTTAAACATTAAGAAAACTTGCGTTTTTTTCTGGCAACTCGAAGAAATTAAAATAAATGTCTATTGCATTTTGACGAGGAAATGACGCATGAACTATCCACCTGATAGAACGGACACAAAAATATAAAAGATATAAATGTTTATTGAATATGCATCTTACAGTCTTGTTTAACTGGGAGAATTTGTTACAAAAGACGGGCTTTAATTTGTTATCATTATGCACATAGCATCGTCGCAAAAAACGCAACCACGCATCGCATCCCCGCATTTCCTCCCCCACCTGAGTCCTCACAAATAAAATGGGCTCTGGCCTACAAATAAAACGTAAAATTTCGGGGGGGTGTGGGGGGGGTTCGGGCTCGGGCCTACGAATAAAACGTAAAATTTCTCGTTTTTTTGGGCCCGAGCCTGCAAGGTAAGTTAATTGCTCGGGCCGGGTCGGGCTTTAATACGCGCTGGCCGGGCCGGGTCGGGCTGGATTTTTTAGGCCCCAACGAGGCTCTAATAAAAGTACGTTCAAAAATCTTCCCTGTGCAATTCCGGTGATGCAACGGATTTGGTTTCCCCATTTGTCTTATTATTCTCATGTTTACCTGTAGAGGAAGCTACTTTACATTCAAAGCAATGCAGGGGGGACGAGGAACCCAATTCTGCTTCCTCACCAGAGTAACGTCACAGACATGCACAGTTGCAGTCGAGTGAGCAGAGAGATAGGACATAACATAACAATGGCTGAAGCAGAGAAAGAGGGAGTGCTACTCTGTGTAAAAAAATAAATAAATAAATAAAAGAGAGAGAGAGAGAAAGCCCTGGTCTCATTCAAAGCACAAATTAAATGCTGTGATTTTTTTTTTTGATTTTTTTTTTAATAATATATATACTATATCTGAAAGTATAGTATTTTCATTTGACTTCAACCAGGAGTGACACAAGAGCCAATAAAGAGTTGTTTAATATCTGACCGCTTGTGTTGCCTCATGATTCACGAAAAATATGCTTTGCTTTAGAATTTTAATGAATCCCAGGCTTTAATGCATCGCGATGCATTGCCAAATCGAACCGCATCGAATCGTGACCTTCTGAATCGAATCGAAACGTGGCCCGCCGTATCGTAATCGAATCGAATCGTGAGGGCAGTGCCGATGCACGCCTCTAAATTAAATCACTTTTAAAAAATCATAAATTTTTTGGAAAATATTATTTCTATTTGAAATTATTGTTTTTATTAAAGTGCAAAAGGTTTTGAACTCACTTTTTTTTCAAGTGCAAGTGCAGGACATGACCTAATGCTCTCCTAAAGCTGATGAGTTTAAGAGTACAGTGATCCCATTGCGATATATTTCGATACTAAAACCAAAAGAATTTTTTAAAAAAAGAATAGGTGCTCCACACAGCCTAGTATGCACTAAGACACACGTTGACAGTTTTCACATACCACTGAAAATGACCCGGGAGATCCTCTTGAGAAAAGTTTTGCACAAAGGACAGACTGGCCAATTGCACCACAAAATATATGAATGGTTTTCTTGTGTTTTGCAGGTTTCAGAAAATATCTTGGTGCTGAGTGTCGGGAGCTAGAATCTCCTGGCGTTAAAGAGAATGCTGCGCTTCCCCAGATCAAAGGGGAGGAGCCAGATCCCTGCCAACAGAAGCAACTTCCGATCAAAAAGGAGGATGAAGAGCTGCCATACGTTAAAGAGGAGGAAGGTATCACCAGTTCGACTGGTGAGCCCTTGAAAACTGAAGATGGTCTCAGTGAAGCCAGAGGAGGGGCAGAGTCTCCAAGCTTTACTAATCAAGATAATTTTCCGATTAACCACTCTGGTGAAAAAAATTTTGTCTGCTCAGTTTGTGGTCAAAGATTCAGTAGCAAGACCACCTTAAAACGACACACAAGAACCCACACTGGTGAAAAACCCTTTTCCTGCTCAGATTGTGGTCAAAGATTCAGTCACAATACCACCTTAAAAAGACACACAAGAACCCACACTGGCGAAAAACCCTTTTCCTGCTCAGTTTGTGGTCAGAGATTCAGTCACAATAGCACCTTAAAAAGACACACAAGAACCCACACTGGGGAAAAACCTTTTTCCTGCTCAGTTTGTGGTCAAGATTTCACTGGAAAGCAAACCTTAAAAAGACACGAAAGAACCCACACTGGCGAAAAACCTTTTTCCTGCTTAGTTTGTGATCAAAGATTCACTCAAAAGGAACACTTGAAAATACATACAAGGACTCACACTGGCGAAAGACCTTTTTCCTGCTCAGTTTGTGGTCAAGGATTCAGTCACAAGAGCACCTTGAAAATACACGAAAGAACCCACAGTGGAGAAAAACCTTTTTCCTGTTCAGTTTGTGGTCAAAGGTTCATTCATAAGGGAAACTTAACGCAACACACAAGAATCCACACCGGAGAAAAACCTTTTTCCTGCTCAGTTTGTGGTCAAAGATTCACTTGGAACGATCAGATTAAGAAACACGTGTGTGTGTTGGGTTGAGAAGCAGTGGCCAAGGACTGTCTTGCCTGTCATCCATGCTGGCTTCATCAGATTTTGCACGATTTTGGACGATTGTATTCTGTAAAGCTTCCTCAAATCATGTTAAGGATGAGTACTTTTGGTGCCCTACACGTGCTTTGTCCAAACCTTGTATGATATGCATCCACACTCTTGCCAAAAGTATTGTTTCACCTGATTTAACTCTCAAGTTAGGTGCCATTATTTATATAATACTCTTCCTCTTCCAAACTCCACTTTTCACAGTTAATATTTATAACTATTGACTCCAAGTTACAAAAATTCAAAATCATTCAAAAATAATGTCATTTAAGAAACACTAGGTAACTTTTCAACCTTTAAATTTTCACAATCTTTTTGATATGTTGACTGACAACTAGTTGAATAACACTTCTTTTATATCTTGAGGGGTTCTGTATCGTTTTCACCGGCACTAATTAACTTTGAGGAGGGTGGCAAGAACCCTGTCACACAAAATAAAACTACAAATGTTAAGCTGACTGCTTAACAGCATATGTAACTTCCCCCTTTACCCTATTCATTCTAAGGACAAAAGTCAATGCTAACGTTTCGCGCGAATTCTGCAAAGATGGCAGGGCAACAGACAAAAAGTTAAGTATGAGGAGTGTTATTTATGTACTTATAGTTATATCTTCACTTGTATGCATTATGTAGTCTTTTCTTCTTAGTCAAAGCAATCATGCATTCACATTCTGGTTTTAACATGTACCATTTTGTGTCATATGAGTAAGCTCAGCTATCTTAGTCCTTTGAAGACCATAAAGGTGTAACATGAACCCCCCTCAGTCTACTCAAGTCTTTGTTCATCTAATCAGAGGAAGTCACAAGACATCCCCCAGAACTGTTCCTTGTTGATCACTGGTTTGAATGAGTAAACGCCCACTAGATTGTAAACTGTGCGGTATATAGACCCTACTCACCAACGTCACAGAATGACGTGTCGCTGTATCCGGACGCCATATTGTCCGTCATTGTTTATCCGTATTCTCAATGGTTTCAATTTGTCGTGCAATTTATAGTGCAATTCATGGAAGCCCCGGTGCTTTCAGACGCTGTAAACTCATTGGATGCGTTGCATAAAAGGCGTTATGTGGAAAAGCTTCAGTCTATCCATTCGCCAGATCCATTTTTGATGCCTAAATCGATATTTTTCGACCCGCTGTCTTCGTCGTCTCTGCCTGACATCTGCTACCCTGATATCTACAACTATCTTGTCCACAGAAACTCATCCTATTCTCACGAAACTTTGCAATGATCTTAATTGTGCTTGTCAGCCCAAAACCCTCTAAATATATATTAAATGCATCTTACCAGATGTAAAATGACTACTACATAATCTGTGGTGATCGTTTGGTGCCGTTTTCTCGTCGAATTGCAGCAGTCCATCTCGCTCTCCTCTCCGGGTCTCTCGGAATACGGTAGAACTTCAAGTCTCTCCGTCTATCTTCTCTGTTACTACAACCAACTGCCACACACGCCTTCACCATTTTGATTAATAATGTTAACGAGCAGAAAAACACGCCATAATAGGAGGAATTTACGTAGCGGTAATGCTTTAACCCGACGAGCTGATGGACAATGTGGCGCGGAGGCGTGGTTGTGACGTCATGTGAGTAGGGTCTATATTGGAGTCAGATGCTGTAATGTGTGTGCCTCATTCATTAAAATGTGCTTATTGTTTGACCGCACCCTAAGACTCAGTATTTGTGTGTCGACTCCGTTTTTATTAAAGCCTCCAAAACAGAAAAAGATTGCGCAGCGTTGAAAGTACGAGGTCGAGAGCCAACGCCAACAAAATGGTGAACCCGACGTGATGTCCTGGAGGTCCAAGGCGAACTGACGATCATCTTCACAGACTCATGGCCACATACTAAAACAGGTAAGCAGATTTTACTTCTGCACCATTTACACCTGTTTTAGTAGAGCCTGTGAGGAGAGATCTGAATTAGTTGTCCTGGTAAGACAAATTTGTTAGTGATATTTTTTTATCATTTTTAGCGTTATTGTTCAACTAGTCAAAGTAAATGCGTTTTGTACCCTGCGTCGTTTAGCAGCTGAGTTTTGTACCCTACGCCGTTTAGAAGAATAAATAATGTTCATAAGATTAGTCGGGGACAATCTTAAATAAAATAAGTTAGTCCCAGACTTATCGCATTAAATCCCTATCTTGAATAAAATAAGTCAGGGAATTAATGCGACAAGTTTGGGCAATCTTTAATAAAATGTGTAAATAAAATTAAGGATCCATATAAACTAACATTTGTGTTTGTTTGTCTGTGTGAGTGAGAACTTCCCAGGATTTGATATAACTGGAACGAATGTTGTGACTTTTTCCGAAGGGAATTAAAATAATTTAAAGTGTGGGGTAAAACCCAACGAGGAAAGGCTCAGTATTTATACTGTAGAAGCTTCCTTTTCTGCACTTTTCATTTGCCACATGGCATTAACTTTTCTACGGAAGAGTCAACATTTCATAAACTTTTACAGTACATTACGTTACAGCATTGTGAATAACAAATACGTGAAAAAACAAATATACGAATAAATAAAGTAGTTCATGAATAAGTAATGCTAAAAGTACGTGCATAAATGAAATCAAATGAATTAAAGAAGGGACAGTAATGCAGAGTATATTACACTCCTTATCTATCTGGTTAGAGAGTAGTGGGGGTCAAAGATAGCCTGGTACACCAGACTCAACGCTGTTCCAGCTATTGAGTCTGGCCACCATTCCCACGGAAACAATTTCCAGGGCGGAGCAAGCCACAGCAAACAGACAGCGGAGTGGACCAATCAGCGACAGGCAGACGTGACGTTAGTAAAATGGCGACGGCAGGACGAAGGACTTGCGCGCGGAAGTAAACATACGAAGAGAGCGGAGTTTATTCGACATGGCTAGCGCGAGACAGACTGTTGTCAATGACTCGTGTCGATGTGTTTTTGGTCATTTAAAACTGATTTTACCGTGGATTGGAACATATTCTCGGCTCTGCCGTTCACCATCTGTGTTGCTGAAGAGACGACTTTCGACGCGCAAGAGTGACGTTGCTCGTGAAGAACACCTCACGCAAATAAACGAATCTGATTTGTCAATTGATTTTGTATCTGCTCGAAAAGGCCGTTAATGGGATGGTTCCCAGACTATTTCTCTCAGTGTTTGAAAAATACAGTGAGAATAGTCTGGCAGAGCCAGGCTAGGTCAAAGAAGGAGATAAGTTCAGTAAGAAGTTAAGAGATTGGCTTAAAGAGAAAATACTTAATGTTTTGAAAAAGAAACATTAAAAAATAATAATCTAGAGGATTATGAAATTAAATTGAAAACACGAATGAGAAAACCGCAACAACGCACCTACATGAAGCTAGTTAAATTCAAATAAGTGAAATCTGCCAGTGATTCAAATAATTTTTACTTAGATTTTTGGAATTACGAAAAATAGCTTTTAGACTCTCGTGAAGGTGTAAGTGAAAATATGTAATTAAACAACCTAAAAAAAATGGTCTTGGATAAAATAAAATAAAAATTCAGCAAATGAAAAATAGCTATTTCAAAATAAATTTTAACAGATTTACTTTAAGCAAAGAGTTAGTATATTTTATAAAAAAAAAAATTAGATTGTCAGAAATGTTCTTTATTCAAGAATAGATATTGTTCATAACATTATTTGAAATTAAATTCTTCTTGATTCAGGTGAAAAAAAAAAAGTTTAAATGATCCAATAAATGTTGTTCCACTTCACGATTGTGTCCCACTTGTTGTTGATTCTTGAAAAAAAATTTAAATTTCATATCTTTCTGTTTGAAGCCTGAAATGTGGCGAAAGGTTGCAAGATTCAAGGGGGCCAAATACTTTTGCAAGGCACTGTATATTAACAGCTGGTACAGAATCAGTTTTAGCAGACATTAGAGCAATTTTACACTTGCGACATTTAAGACTGGCAGAAATTGAGAATGTCGCATATTTGACTGTGAGAGGGGATGTAGATTTATTCACAGCCATCCGCAGGAATTGTTTGTGATAGAATATTGAAATGGAAGCCTTTCCTCCATCCAAGTCCCCTAAATGGATTAAGATTAAAATTGAAGATCAGCCAGGCAGTTGTACTACTGATTGGGAGTTACATTTTATGAAGGGACATGTGGCTTAAATTGGTGCACATAATACTTAATTGAAAAAGATATGGAAAACTTCTTAGTGACCCCCTCATTGCACCCTGTTTTATGACCTTTTCTGTGATCTAGTCAACACCTTCGAGGAGTTGGCCGGTCACACTTGTAATTTGCCTTGTGAATCAATAAACAGGGGGGTGCCTGCAGATGTTAAATTGCAATTAACACAAATACCACAACTCGAATTTTCACCAGAGAAAGACATGTACTGTATTTAAGTGTAACACCAATGATAAAGTGATATGGGAACATCAAACATTAACGAGACATCGTTGTAGGGAAGTTTGTGATTAAGAGGGACCAGAGGAATGGAATGGAATAGAATAGCCCTTTATTGTTATTATACAGTTGTACAATGAAATTGTGGAGCATCTCCCTTGACAGTGTAGAAGAATTAAAAACCTCAAAGTGACTTGCAAGAATAAAATTATAAAATCTAAACAAATGTAAAGTGTGTATGAGGTAGTCCTATGTTCAGGGAGTGCAAATAATTGAAGCAAGTTGATAGTGAAGGCATTGAATGTTGCACATTAATATAGCACGGGAAAAAATATTGCTTATAGACCCTACTCACCTACGTCACAAAATGACGTGTCGCTGTATCCGGCCGCCATATTGTCCGTATTTTTTAGACTTATTCTCATTGTTTTCAATTAGTCGTGCAAGTTATAGAGCAATTCATGGAAGCCCCAGTGTTATCTGACGCTGTAAACTCATTGGATGCGTTGCATAAAAGGCGTTATGTGGAAAAGCTACAGTTTATCCATTCGCCAGATCCATATTTGATGCCTAAATCGATGTTTTTCGACCCGCTGTCTTCGCCGTCTTTGCCTGACATCTGCTAGCTAGCCTGATATGTACAACTATCTTGTCCACACAAAATCAGCCTATTCTCACGAAAGTTTGAAAAACTTTAAGAGCTTGGAGGCTTATAAATACTTCGTTGCTGGTTGGGTGAAACAGGTCCTCGTCCACGAAAATTCGGCAGGAATCTATCGTGTGCTCGGGAAGGTGAGTTACGAGATTTTCAATTCAAAATCTTATGTTCTTGCTAACATCCACCGTCAAGTCTAATGTATTTCATGTCATTTGTCAATGGAGCTAGGGCTTTTAATGTTTATATGGCTTAGCGATAGCACTCTCACTACATACATATATAATATGTAATAAATCTGAAGTGCGATAGCACTACTCCAGATTGTCCCTAGTTGAATTTATTTTTTGGCTTTTGACCTCAATAGTGAAATTGTAAATTAATTGTATGACAACTGTCTGATTATCCCCTTATAATTATATATTTTCAGGTAGTTCATTCACAACGTCTGAGTGTATGTTGTCGGCGATTAGCCTAGCAATGATCTTAATTGTGGTTGTCAGCCCAAAACCCTCTAAATATATATTAAATGCATCTTACCAGATATAAAATGACTACTACATAATCTGTGGTAGTCGTTTGGAGCCCAGTTTTCTCGTCGAATTGCAGCAGTCAATCTCGGTCTCTCGCAATACGGTAAAACTTCAAGTCTCTCGGTCTATCTTCTCTGTTTTTGCAACCGACCGCCACACACGACTTCACCATTTTGATTATTAATGTTAACGAGCGGAAAAACACGCCATAATAGGAGGAATTTACGAAGCGCTAATGCATTAACATGACGAGTATACGGACAACATGGCGCGGGGGCGTGGCTGTGACGTCACGTGAGTAGGGTCTATTTATAGGCAGGGGTGCACATAAGTGGTCCTCATGCGCGCATGCGCACTGGACGCAGACAAACGCGCTGGCCCTCAACGGGTTCCATACGCTTTTGCGTACCGATGGCTGACCACTGTATTTGCGGCGGACACGAGAAAATCACTTCTCAAAATGTCAAAGAGGAAGGCCCCACTGAGTAATTATTTCCGTGTTCCCCTGCTCCCGTCAAAAGACAGACAGACGACAGACGTCACCGGAGCTACCGGAAAAAAGGACTTTTGCTGAAAAGTGGCTGCCGTTTGCCGTGAGAATCCCAATGTCGTTAATAAGACCAGCGCATTTTATGTAGGGTCAAAGAATTTTAGCCATCCAAACTTTGAATAGCACGAAAAAAACAGAGCATGTGGCAATTAAGCAAACTATTGATGTCACACAGGACCCCACTCGCCCTATGGACAAGTGGCGGAAAAAAGTTATTGAAGAACAGCGCCATGCACTGACAAACGTGTTTTTGCTCGCATTTCACAAAGCTAAACATGCACGTTCAATGAGCTCTTATGAGGAGGACATCCCACTTTTACAAAGGCTTGGCGTTAATGTGGGAGCCGCATATGAATGCCCTTTATTTTGAATTAGTGCTTTTATGTTTATTTCTTTACATTTCACTTCAAAGTAATGGCACTTTTTTTATGCCAGCTGATTTTAATCAAGCGTTAATTGTTTATATAATTAATTAAAGATAATTGGCTCTAAGTAAAGCTTGTCATAATTTTATCACATCAGGCGGGTCGGCTCTCAAGGTCAATGAGGACCAAGTCAGATCTCCAGGTCCTCCTCTGAGAACCTGGGCAAAAAAAATATGTGCACCCCTGCTTATAGGATATGTTTGAATTAAGCCTGAACAATATATCGTTTGAACATCGCCATTGCGAAATGTTAAAAATCTTAAAAAGAAGTACATAGATATGTTTGGTACAAGCACGGTTTAAAAGATAACATTTTGATTGTGGATGTTGTGTGTGTGTGTTGCTAAAAAGGGGTTAGTCTAATATAAGGAAACGAGTTGTTACAGAGAGTGTATAAATAAAATAATACAAATCAAAAGTTGGGAATAAAAAATGTTCTAAAATTCACACGTAAAGCAGGTCATTCTGACAACCTGGGGTGAGACACAAATGGATGTTTTTTAGTGCACGAAAAAACATTCTTTGTTCTCCTCTGGACTGCGGAATTATTTTCCATGATAAATTATGGGGTTGCCAATTGAAAAAGTATATTTATATTAACAGCGCTAGTTGAAATCATGATTAGGATTAAAGTTTGAATTGATTAATGGTAAGAGGTAGTGTTTAAGTGTTAAATAACAGCAGAGAAGCCATTGTGGAATAAAAAAAAAACAAAGTTAAGAAATATGAAGCGAATTGATCCTAAAGAATTAGATTCTCACTAAAATAAATTACTGTAGCAATCACGCCGAATGTTAAAATGCTTTTTTCATCCACACTTTGTGATTGAGTGGAAGTGTCAAATGTAACCTGTTCATTTGATCACAGAATCTGTCGCTTACAATGTGTGGAAGGGTGTTATTGTCGCGGATGGCAGTTGAAGGCGGGCGGAGAGCAGACTTTTAACTCTTTGCGGTCGTTGGTGTGTGCGTGCGTGTGTGCGTGCGCGCGCGCTGTCACAGGGAGAGATGGACACAAATGAACTGAATAGGGTCAGCTGTGGAGGGACGTTTCCTTCCAGGTATGGCAGCATGAGCAATCGGCAGCCATATAAAGGAGGAGAACGGCGACGGGGGTCTTCCTGCTGCTGAGAATCACGAGCTGACGTGAAGGACTGGGCGCTTTGCTGAACGGACACGGCTCGAGTTGGTGCGCTCTCAATTCCCCCGCCACAAAGGGACGGTCTACCCTAACACTAGAAGTACTAGGGGTTTTGGTGCTTCCTAATATTACCAAGGGTGTCCCAAAATATCCGCCCCCAAGCCGAGCCCACCCCTCGGCCCACCCCTTGGCCTTTCAAACGAAGCAATAAGGGGTCGGGCTTGAAACGTCAGCCCTACGAATTGGGACACCTCTTTACACTTGCGTACGTCATAAGTCCGTTCGGCCAGTTGTCACGTAACCAAAAGCGACGATAAAAAGTGCACTTGTGCGTTTAGCAAAACTGAAAAACAAAGCAAACATTACAAATGAAGAAACACAATGAACAAGCATTACAATTAGTGGTGTCGATTTTTTATTTATTACACCCCTAAATAGTGCACTTTTTATCGTGATTAATCTTTTTTCACTATTACTTTTTTGACTGAAGAAAACACAATGAGAGGAGATAATACTGGTCATCAGCTGTTAGAGTATTATTTGGATGTATCAAGCTTGTTTCATTTAATTTAAGCAAAGCAAACAAAACAAACACTTGTAACAAACAGAAGGGTCCACAACACATGCACGTAGATGTGGAGCACTAGTTCAGTTTAATTTAATTTGGTTTCAAATTCAATGTAATATTTACCCCATTGTATGAAACCTGAATGATAGTTTGTTTCTGAAGTGGTATTTACTAGTCTTGCATATTTTTTTTCCAGCCATTTCATGTGAGGTGCTTTTCTTGTTACCACTGTTGCTTGGTGTGCTTAGTTGTAGTATTTCTAAATATCTATGCATCTAAATGTATATCCAAAGCAAACTGTTAATTGATCTTTTTAAAAATGTTTTTTTAACATGTAGAGGGTATTTAAACAAATACATCCGAATAAATTAGAATTATTAAAATACTGTTATCAAAATATTCTCAGAAGTTTAGCAGTTTAGTGTCAAGTAAGAAATAAGTGTCTGATAGTCAGGCTACTTTAGCTGAAGAGGGGGTTGGGGCGAAACGGGCTCAGTCAGGCTACTTTAGCTGAGGAGGGGGTTGGGCGAAACAGGCTCAGTCAGGCTACTTTACCTGAGGGGGGGTTGGGCGAAACCTTGCTGAGTGAGGCTGCTTTCTCTTTCGCTACTACTACTAGTCAGGCTACTTTCAGACACTTATTTCTTACTTGCCTACTGTAGGTTGATACATTTGTAGGTAGATTTGTGTATGTCTTAGTCGATCCAAAAAAAAGGTTCCTTCAATCAAAGTATATATTTTCAATAGAAAATAAAAGTCACTGGAATGAAAGCAAAATGTGTTTGAATCCAAAAGTTGCCTGAACGATAGCTTGTTTCTGAACCAAGAGTGGTATTTACTAGTTTTGCATATTTTTTTCCAGCCATTTCATGTAAGGTGCTTTTCTTGTTACCACTGTTGCTTGGTGTGCTTAGTTGTAGTATTTCTGAATATCTATGTATATCAATGTATATCCACAGCAAATTGTTAATTGATCTTTTCAAAATTGTTTTTTAACGTGTAGAGGGTATGCAAACAAATACATCCGAATAAATTAGAATTATTAAAATACTGTCAAAATATCCTCAGAAGTTTAGCAGTTTATTGTCAAGTAAAAAGTGTCTGAAAGTAGCCTGAAGCCCAACCCCCTTCCACAGCTAACGGCTGGTTGCAAGTAAAGAAACAGCAGCCTGACTTATTTACTTTTGCATTCAAACACATTTTGCTTTCATTCAAGTGAGTTTTTTTTTCTCGATTGAGAATATATATTTTGATTGAAAGCACTTTTTTTGGCTTGACCAAGAAATTAACAAATCTTAAGCAGAAAAACACGCCATAATAGGAGGAATTTACGTAGCGGTAATGCGTCAACACGAGTTGACGGACAATATGGCGCGGAGGCGTGGTTGTGACGTCATGTGAGTAGGGTCTATATTTTGATTGAAGCAATTTTTTGGGGGGGATTTAACAATAAAGACACAAATCTACCTACAACTTTATCAACCAACAGTAGGCTTTCAGAGCTGTGACTGATTCTAATAAAATATAAAAACATATCAAAAGCAAAATAAAATTACCGAACAATACAATTTTTTTATTTTTTATTTTTTCTCAATAGTGTTAATTATTTTCTGGCCTTTTTCTGTGAAGAACTCAGAGAGGGTTATTTGGTTATTATCTATTTGATTAACAGTGTTGTTATTATTATTAATTATTATTATATTATATTATCATTTTATTTACTTTTGTTCCGTGAAATATCCAGAAAGGGTTATTTGATTGTGGCATTCTGAAAAACAATAATTTTTTTACATTTAGGCTCTCCAGCAATCGTCACACTTTTTCTGTTACAAACTGACCCCGGCCCCTCATCCGAGAAGGGAAAAGTTATGCGGCCCTCACTGGAAAAAGTTTGGGGACCCCTGCAAGTTTAACACATATTGCTAACGGCAGACCAACGACCTATATGCCAATATATACCAATATTTTTTATTTCTATTAGAAAAATGTTTTAGTAAACTGTTACATTCTTGTGCATTTGCCACTTATTGCCACAGTTAATATTGAGGCTTTGGGCCTCTTTTGACCTTGTTGTGAGTTTTTAAGGTTGTGACTTCTGATTAAACAAACTCAATGCCAATCAAAACGTTTGTTCTTCCTTTTCCCCAAATTAGAATCGATAAGAGAATCGATAAAGAATCGAATCGTTCAGCAATAGCGATAATGGAATCGGAATCGTAAAAATCCTATCAATTCCCATCCCTATTCCCCAATTCTTAGGGCTGATGTTTCAAGCCCTACCCCTTATTGCTTCGTTTGAAAGGCCAAGGGGTGGGCCAAGGGGTAAAAATGAGATGGGCTTGGGGGAAGATCTCCTTATAAGGCTGTCCCAAAATGGGACACCCTTAGGGATGGTCCTAGGTTGTCCCAAAATGGGACACCTATGGTAATTCTAGTGCTAATGGATGAGTGAGTGGGTCGCGAACGGCGTTGTTCGAGCACGACTGATTTTTGCTGCTTCTGCCTCACAGCCTCTGAACCTAAGAGACGTCCGCCTTCCCGGCGACAGTCTGGATTGACCGCGCGCTGACGACTCTTCCAAGTGCCACGCCTCCTTCACCGCGTCTCAACAGAAAAAAGGAATCACGACAAGGGCTCTGGGTCGAGCCACCAGGACTCAAGGCAGCTCGTTCGTATTTGTTTTAGGGTTTTATATTTTTTCCATTTTATGAATTTGAAGTACTTTCTTTTAAACAGCAGTCCATGCTAATTTAATTGTCTCACTGGGATGTTATATGCAGTTAAGTCCTTACGGGCAATACGTGTAGTAGGGGTGTACTGATGCATGGGTTGCAGTGTTGCCTAGTGTGTTAAGTTTGCTGTACATGTGTTGATTTGCAGTGACCTGTATTGATGGGAGTGTAGTGCCGTTCATATTTTTTTTGTATCATATGCCCCGGTGTTCCAAGGGCTTTTAATTGCTGTGTTGCCTGCCTCCTGTTACAATAAATATACTGTGGACTGACGCTGGCTGTGGTCTATTGGGGTTAAAAGTACCTGTCTGTGTGGTGACATACGTACTTTTTGGCGCTGTTGGCAGGACCCCAATAGACCGTTAGCTCTTGTTAGATATTATGAGTAACGATCGTTCGGAGGCGGGGACAAGTCAGCAAAGAGAACAGAACCGTCCTGATCCCCGCTCTAATACTACCAACATGTTCCCATGGTTTATGGGTGCTTCATCGGTTTCTAAGTTCTGTGGAGAGGGAGGGGTGGACGTGTATGATGGATGGCGGGCTCAGGTGGAGGCATTTTTGCGGGCACAAAATTTGAACGTACGACAGCGAGTAGATTTTATGTTAAGCACCTTAGATGGTAAAGCACGCAGGCAGGTTATGCTATTTGCGCCTGAGCACAGGGACACCGAATATAAAATCATAGATGTCTTAACCAGAAAATATGGAAGCAGTAGCTCCCCTGACCAGCTGAGGGCAGATTTTTTTGACTGTAAGCAAACACCGGGGGAGGGCATTGAAGACTTTACTCTACGCCTTTGTGACTCCTTCAACAGATGGCACAGTCGCGATCCAGTCAATGTTGGCCCCACGGACGGTGTTCTACGTGCACAATTCGCCAGAGGACTGAGGGACGGCCCAACAAAACGTGAACTGCAGAGGACGCTACGACGGGCGATTCCACCCTTGTCATTTGAAGCAGCTTGTGAGGAGTCTCAGGCCTTGGAGCGAGAGTTTGCGAGAGCGGAAGACACCATTGCCTGTCAAGCATGTGTAATTTCACCATCTCGAAGACCTGCATCGCCAACCCTGGATGTCGAACAAATCAAAGAGGCCCTTCGGGCTGAAATGCGGCAGGAGATTAAAGAACAAGTTACACTGCTGGGTAAAACCATCGCGGAAGAATTACAAAGCCAGGTGTCTGCTCTTTCTGCTCCCTCCAGATCTCGTTTGAATGACCGCCGGCCTGCAAGCAATAGCAACATCCGAACCTACCAGTGGGATGAGCAGGGTCGCCCAGTTTGCAAGCTTTGTAAAGAGGTGGGTCACATCCAGAGATTTTGCCCCCGAAGAACGGGACAGCCACCGGGTTTTCAAGTCCACCGGCCACTGTAGGGCAAGTGACCGGGGTTGAGGTGGGTCAGGATCCCCCTGAGAAGCCCTTGTTTGTAGGTCGCTGCCCAGAGGTTAGAGTTAATATTCGTGGAAAAGAGATACCCTGCATTTTGGATACAGGTTCCCAGATGACCTTGTTTAGCCACACACTTTTCCATCGCCATTTCGGGATTGATTTGATTAAGAACCCTGATGACCTCTCGTGGCTGGCCCTAAAAGCGGCAAATGGTCTGAAAATTCCCTATGTAGGCTACGCAGTCATGGACATGATGGTGGGGGGAATAACATTACCCGAGCAGGGTGTGATCGTGGTTCGAGATGAATGTATGGACACCGAACGTGCCTTGCTGGGCATGAATGTAATATCCCAGTGTTGGGAAACTATCTTCCAGACTGGTCACCCAGGACAACAGGCCTTTCGCTCCTCCCTCTCTCCTTTTGCAGGCCGAGCTTGGGAGAAGGCATTTGCTGCTTGTAGACGGAGTCAAGTTACAGCTCCCCTGGCTCCAGTACGAGGTACCGTAAAGCTCCATCGACAAACACCAGTCTCTGTGCCTCCAGAGTCAGAGTTGATCGTGTGGGCCTGCGTTCCACCAGTCCTTGGTGCAACGGAGACGCTGGTGCTTGTCGAAGATTTGTCCAGTGATTCAGATGGTGGTCGAGAATGGAAAGTGGCAAGGACAATATCTTATGTACGAGGAGGGAAGGTTCCAGTGAGGCTTTGCAACCCCCATCCCTTCCCGATCACTCTACCACAGCGACGAGCCCTTGCTACTGTTGCCCCGATTTCACCCGAGGAAGTTCGTGTCCCTGCACAGTTGGAAATGCAGCTCACGGGTCCCCAAGAAGTGGAAGTTGGAATTCGTCATGTGGAGGCAGCAATGACACGCCAGCCCGTTGACACTACAGAGCGGGAAAGGACCCACCCGGCGTTAAAACTGCAAGGCGATGGGCTGACCACCGAAGAACAACAGAAGTTGACAGCTTTTTTGGCCAAGTAGAAACATGTGTTCGCAGCCCACGATGAGGACTTTGGGTGCACTACGGCGGTGCTCCACCATATTCCGACTGGAACAGAACCCCCGATCCGAGAAAGATACCGGCCAGTTCCACCGAAGTTGCAAGCTGAACTCCGGGTGCTGTTGCAAGGGATGCTCCATAGTGGTGTCATCACAGAAAGTGCAAGTCCATGGGCCGCACCTATAGTCCTGATGCGAAAGAAGAACGGCGCTCTAAGATTTTGCGTGGACTATAGGAAGCTGAACTCGATTACACACAAGGATGCTTTCCCTATGCCCCGCATCGAGGAGTCGTTAACCTGTTTGAAGAAGGCTGCCTGATACTCGACCCTGGATCTCGCATCAGGCTATTGGCAGGTTGAAGTAGCCCCAGAGGACCAAGAAAAGACCGCTTTTGCCACTGCGCTGGGGCTCTATCAGTTTACACGAATGCCTTTCGGCCTCTGCAACGCCCCAGCAACTTTCCAACGTTTGATGCAGCGTCGCTTGGGTTCTTCTGTGCATGACTACCTGCTGATTTATTTGGATGATGTCAGTGTTTACTCCCCAGATTTCCAGTCCCACCTAGATCATCTAAAGGCTGTATTCCAACGACTCTACAATCATGGATTGAAACTTCAGCCCAGCAAGTGCCGCCTCTTCCAGCAAAGAGTGACTTATCTGGGCCACGTTGTCAGCCGAGGGGGAGTGTCCACCGACCCAGAAAAAACATAAGCTGTAAGGGACTGGCCGGTGCCCTCTACTGTAAAAGAAGTTCGTTCCTTCTTAGGTTTCGTGGGGTACTACCGAAGATTCGTCCCTGCCTTCGCCCGAACCGCTGCCCCCCTGACGAAGCTGTTACAAGGCACAGCCAGTCGGGACTCCTCCCCTGTGACTTGGACAGCAGACTGTCAAGGTGCGTTTAACAAATTGAAGCAAGCCTTGCTGCCGGCACCTATCCTGGCTTTTGCAGATTCTACCCAGCCCTTTAAACTGTACACTGATGCCAGCTTTGATGATCTGGGAGCTGTCCTCTCAAGGGTTCAAGAGGGCTGCTTATGCTTATGCAAGTCGTAGTTTGGCGGGAGCAGAACGTAACGACCAGAACTACAGCTCTTTTAAATTGGAGCTTCTAGCTTTGATATGGGCTGAAGGAGAAAAGATATCGTCATTGCACACACCATATAATTGTTTGCATTAGTCTAACATATATAGTCTAACACATACACATGGTACAGGTTTTCGTAGGCACTGTCTAACTGTTTGCATTAGTCTAACACACGTAATATAATTAATCAGGAAGTAGTATCATTTTCATATTTACGATAGGACTACACTAATAATATAAAACAAATAGCACACCATAGTTTAATGAGAAGAAATAGAAGAGATACACAATGCCGTCTTATCACAAGATTGACGCACCAACTCTGGCAATCAGCTCTCCCAGCAAACTCCAAGGACAAAGCGCTTTGTCCTAAAACAAGTACAACCAGACCGGACAGCAAAGTTGACAGCGAGCGTCCCAATCCGCGCACGAACCTAAGCCGCCCAAAACCGGCCACAGAGGGGATGGCCCAAAAGCAACGCCCAGAAACGCCTTCGACAAGGTCCGCCTCCGCAAAGACTTTAAAAAGACTGGACACTGAGATAACACAGATTTTTTCTGCTCGGAAACACATAGCCTTGTTTTGGATCCAGAATTGTCCCTCCGTCGTCTGTTTTTGCCTTGTTTTTACCATTGTCGACGAATAAATTGTCAACCTGTTTTCGGTGAGTGTTCTTCGAGCTGTTGAAACATGGAGTCAGTACAAAGGGTTAAAATAAGAGGACGCGCGAGATTCGGCCTTCCCGGCGGGCGCGCACGGAGCAGCGTCAGCCGAGCGGCAATTGTTTTGGCTGGTGCTGTTCTCGGGTGCGAATTTCAACAGGGCGGTGACAGAAAAGTTCAAAAGATTATCTATGGGGTGCTGAATTTACAGTATATACTGACAATAACCCACTGGTACACCTCAATACTGCCAGATTGGGAGCTGTAGAACAGAGGTGGGTCGCCCAACTGTCCAATTACTCATTCAATATCAAATATCGCCCAGGATCATTAATCAAAATGCAGATTTATTGTCCAGGCTTCCTGAAGCTGCTAGAGTTGACTGTCAGTCAAACAATTTGGAGGAGGTGGTCAAGGCAGATGTGCGGCAAGTCAGCGGGGTCGAGCCTCCCGTCGGTGGCAGCCTGTGGAGAGAGCGACAACAATGAGACCGCGATTTAATCCAGGTACAAGAGTGGCTCCGAGCAAGGAAGGGTCCCCCCAACAAAGTGGACATTGCCTTCTCATCATGGCTGAGCCTCATGCTGCGAGAATGGGACCGGCTGACGGAACAGGACGGAGTTTTTCACCGTCGAGTAGAAGAGCCAGACACTGGAATCCCCATGCAGCAAGTCATTGTTGCAGCACAATATACCAGAGAGCTTTGGGCTGAATATCATCAAGCAAAAGGGCACATGAGCGCGGAGAAAGTGTTGTCCATCCTCCGGAGGCGGTTCTTTTGGCCAAAAATGAGTAAGGAAGTGCTGGCCTGGACCAGGGATTGTCAACAGTGCCAGGTTAGTAAGGCTGGTTCGTCCACTCGTGCACCACTCCAGTCCATAAAGACAAACTACCCGTGGCAGGTAGTAGGGCTGGACTATTTAACGTTGAGTCGCCCTGGTGATGCCTTTCCATACATATTGGTGATGAGTGATCTCTTTTCACGCTACTCTCTGGCAGTGCCGACGAAAAACCAGACCGCAGCTACTACAGTTAAGGCCTTATGGACATCCTTAATCCAGCCTTTTGGGTGCCCAGAGAAAATTCTGACCGACCAAGGTGCTGCTTTTGAGTCAACCCTAATGCAACAGTTGTGTGGCATGTACGGATGTGCCAAAGCACGGACGACACCATATCACCCTCAGGGAAACGGGGCATGCGAACGCTTCAACCAGACCCTGTTGGGCTTGCTAAGCTCATTGGATGTTCAAGATCACTCCCGATGGCATAAAAATTCCCTGAACTGCTCCAAGCCTACAACAATTCTACCCACGCAAGTACCGGGTTGACCCCCCATTATGTACTTTTTGGGCGACATGCAAGACTGCCAGTGGATATGATTAATCATGTGAATCCACCACAGCCCAGTCAGACTTTAGAAGAGTGGGCTGAGAGCCATTACCATGCCCTTAGAGATGCATATGCGAAGGTGAAGAGGCAGACCGAACGCCGCCAAGCCTGGGACCAGGCTCGATACAATCGAACTGCTCATGCCTTGCCTCTGTTGCTGGGAGAAAGGGTTTTGGTGAGGAATTTTCGTCGGCGGGCCCAGGGAAAGCTTGCTCCACGATGGGGCCCTCAGCAGTTTGTCGTATTGGCACGGCCCAACCCAGAACAGCCAGTGTATGTTATTCAGCCAGAGGCAATGGAAGGGCCCATTCGCACAATTCACCGCAACAATCTGCGTTTGTGCCATTTTGACCAGCCCATTGCCACGCAACCCGCAAATGGTGAGAACCCTGTCCAAGTGCATCCAACAAGTTTCCCTTTTGATGCACCTCTCCCAGTAGCTAGTGTTGCTGACCTCGCCCCAATAGCCTGGAATCAAGTGCCTGCTAATCGTGAACTCACTCCCAAACGCACTAACCCTGCATATAATGCCCCCTGCCTTGTTGATTCTGAATCCGCCTCAATTCAGAGTGATTTAAATTCTTTTTCTGATTCCAGAGTACCTGATCAGAATCAATCTGAAAGTGACCGCAACGCAGATTCTGACTCCCCTGAGCCCGATCATTCGCACTGTTTGGTGTCCGATAAGGTAAATATTCCGGAGCAGCTAGTATCGGGTAGACATTTAGTTGGTGGCCCCAATCCAGAGCCCAATGGGGACTCTACAGCAGGGCCTCCTGAGGTCATTGCCTACCCACGATGCTCACAGCCGAGTAATTTTGGCAGGCGCCCCCTTCGTTTCACACAATTGTAGTGACCGGGACGGCCACTGGAAAAAGGTGGGGGAGTGTCGCGGGCGGAGAGCAGACTTTTAATTCTGTTTGCGGTCGTTGGTGTGTGCGTGCGTGTGTGCGTGAACGCATGCTGTCACAGGGAGAGATGGACACAAATGAACTGAATAGGGTCAGCTGTTGAGGGGCGTTTCCTTCCAGGTGTGGCAGCATGAGCAATCGGCAGCCATATAAAGGAGGAGAACGGCGACGGGGGTCTTCCTGCTGCTGAGAATCAGTGACCTGTATTGATGGGAGTGTAGTGCCGTTCATTTTTTTTTTGTATCATATGCCCCTATGTTCCCAGGGCTTTTAATTGCTGTGTTGCCTGCCTACTGTTACAATAAATATACTGTGGACTGACGCTGGCTGTGGTCTATTGGGGTTAAAAGTACCTGTCTGTGTGGTGACATTATCTACAAACGGTATGTGGGAGCAAAATTGAGTTAAAAGGAAGGAAACAGTAATAAACGTTTATGATCAAGTTGATCTGGAAGGAAGCTAAATAATTGTAAAACTTTATGACAACTGGCGTGTCTGTAAGAGTAACATGAAACAACATAGACTTGAATGGGTTTAAAATTTTTTTTTTTTTTTTTAAACTGATAAGGTTCCTTAAAAGAGTGCTGTCATCCCACAAAACTCTCCCATGCAAATGAAAAACTTTGCCTGGGTCAATAAAAATCAGATTTTGACTCATGTGGACTATACATTGTGACATGGAAAATTCAAATTCGAAATAGAAATTTAAATTGAGTATTAAATTTACCCAAAATATATCCTAGGCCTAATGAGATACTGCATTTTTACTACATAATTGATCAATTAAGTAAATTACAATTGCGTCGTGGAATCATAATTTTTGGATTACATGTTGATGAATCTTCAAATTTGACCCCAAAAAAGACATTTTGTCAGCTCTTAAAAAAAATAAAAAATAAAAAATAAAATTCCAAAACAAAGACAAATTCCAATTTTGTAATCTTGAGTGGAACAGTGCACGATATATTAATGCCAATGCAAAATTCAATTTCCGGATTAAAATGGGAACTGACAAAATGTTGTACACAAAGAGGAATTAAAGCCTTCTGTGAGCATAAGCAATTATTGGCATTGCGCCAAGCAGAATTATACTGTGAAAATTGGAATGTGACAAGTCAGAGACTAAGTTTCATTAAATTGTACAGAGTTATTGAATTGTTCTTGTCTGGAGCTGTTACTATGGGGTGTTGCAAATGTTTAATGAAATATTTCATTTTATGGAATTTAGAGAAATAGGTTTTCTTTTATAATGTTTGTCACAGTAACCCTAACCCTATTTCTAAATTAATAGTATATGATTACAATTTTCTGAGTATAATTCAATTTTTTACTTTTTTCATTTGTAGTTTTTATTTAATCACTTTATGATTCATATTTTTGGGGGTTAGATAAGATATTTTCGTTTCACAATTTTTGCACATTTACAGAATTGATTTAGTTCGTCTGTGGTTTTGTTTTAGTTTAAGATTTTGTTAAAGTTGATTTGCAGATGCAGAATTGATCTGTCACGTGTATATTGCTGTAAATTTGGAAGTTAAGTTTAAGCTACTGATACAGTGCTTTGGGCACTAATTGATCGATACAATCTATTTATGTTTATAGTCCCCCATAATTTAGGATGATATCATTATCTAAGTATGAGATTCTTGTAATGAATGTGAAATTGATTGTTTTTTATACCTGATATTGACTGACAAATCCATTTTATGTTCCAGATGACTGTGTTGGCGAATAGAGACTTAACACTCACGAAGTCTCAGCTTGAGGGGTTTGAATTTTTGGCATATTTTTTAAAATGAATATAGGATTAACTAGTTAAGTGCTATTAATGGGGGGAAAAATGTAAAACTAAATTAGTCAGCTCATGCTGGTAAGTTGACTTGAATTGAATGTGTTAGTTTAGTGGACAAGTTGGGTAAAAAGAGTGTTACTTTGGATTTGATCATCAATGTGCATGCACAAGGACACACGTGGGTTGATTTAAGATAACAACGGTAAAGATAATTTGTGTTTTAGGATATGTTGATTTTAATTTAGCCCTGTGTTTTGTTTTTGTAAATTCACATGGCTAAACAGGGGGAGTTAGCTGTATAGTTAATAACTTTACTGCATACATTTTTTGGTTCGCTTTTAATCTGTGCAAGATTTTGATGGGAATTTAAGGGGTTAACTACCAATACCATAATATTTAGATTTTTGCAAGTGGGCTGTTTTTTTTTTTAAAGAATTTTTCAATTATAATGAAAGAATGTTGTTTGTGTTTTCAAGCAGTAAAAATGTTCTCAGCAAAACATGCAAATGTGATTGAAATTTAATTTTTAAAATTTGTGGCTGGCACAAGTTGTTATAGGAAGTGTAGGGTCTGAGGAGTGCACGAGGTGGGGGGAGAGTTCTTGGATTTTATGGATGCAAAGGAGATGTTTGCCCTTCCAGAGAGGACCAAGCGAGCTTCAGACTGGTCAGTATGGACACTCGACGTCTCTATGCTGCTCCCTTCCCCCACAGACAATGCAACAGCCACCAGAGGGACTTGAAAGGCTCCATCCCAAATGCTGTCTTCCATGCCTTGGAGGAGAATGCCACTGGCACCATGGCAGCAGCAACGCGAGGACCACAACGACAGCCCCCAATCAACCTGTGCTGCTGTGATGGAAAGCTGGCAGTCACGCCAGTGGAGATGTCCAGAGACTTGGTGAGGAGGTAACAATATCATCCTTATCTCCATAAAGGTGGATGCTCGCGTGCTGGTGGACACAGGGGTCCTCCCAAGTTGAGATCAAGGCCGTTGGAGGACTGCAGCAGCAGTCTGTCTGTGGGGAGCCCCAGTGAACTGGGGGGACTGCAATTGACTCACCAAACTGGAAGCCAACATCATCTGCAGCCCAGCTGGACTGACCATGTCGTTCGTGGATGGACAAGAACTGCATGAATCGACAACCAAACAGCAAGGAGTGGTTGTGTTTACAGGTCCTCTTGCGATGAGGGTCCATCGTCATCATCCTAGTGACATCCCGACCTCGTGCCGCCTCAGAGTTTGTTTGTTTTTAGTTTTATTCCAGTTCAAAGAGTGATATATTTGTGTGTTTTTTAGTTTTAGGATGAAGTACAGTGATATTAGATTTATATATTTTTTTTTTTGTTAAAATCATCTAAATTTACTCAGGTTTAGATGATACACGTACACATTTGTAGGTTTGGCTGACAGCAATAAAGTCACTAATACATGATTTGAGTTGCATAAAATTTGTTGAAGATGATTTGCTTTATATTTTTTTGTCTAGTTTTTGTCACCGTGCTAATTTACATTGAAGTGCTGTTTTCTTCCTGTGCAAAATTAGGGTGAAGTTTTGCTTCACCAGTGGATTTTTTTGTGTTTCTGATGTTGTTGTATCTTCTGTTGTTTTTGTGTGTGTTATTTTTATATTTCTCTGATTTATCTTTTTGTTATACAGCTTTACTGTAAACAGGGGGATTGTTATGTACTTACATTTATATGTTCACTTGTATGCATTATGTAGTCTTTTATTCTTAGTCAAAGCAATCATGCATTCACATTCTGGTTAGCTTTAACATATACCATTTGGTGTCATAAGAGTAAGCTCAGCTAGCTTAGTCCTTTGAAGACCATAAAGGTGTAACATGAACCCCCCCCCCCCCCCGTCTACTCAAGTCTTTGTTCATCTAATCAGAGGAAGTCACAAGACATCCCCCAGAAATGTTCCTTGTTGATCACTGGTTTGAATGAGATTGTAAAATGTGAGGTATATATTGGAGTCAGATGCTGTAATGTGTGTGCCTCATTCATTAAAACATGTGCTTATTGTTTGACCACACCCTGAGATTCTCAGTATTTGTGTGTCGACTCCACTTTTATTATCACCTTTAATGCCTGCAATATGAAGTAATTGTCAGAGAATCACAAAATTTGAAAAATAAGGTCTTAATGAAACCTTTTTTTCAAATTTGAAAAAGTAAAAGTCAAAATGAAAATGTGTTAATCTAATACCTGTAACCCTTGCTAAATCCTGTTTCTTTTTCTCATGGAACCTGCAGATGCATATGCTGACTTGCATCCATCTTTTTTTTTTTTTTTTTTTAAGAAATGTCAAATTTCTGAATTAGTCTCAAAATCATGAAATTTTAGGTGTATCAAGTGAGATACATTTGGCAATAAAGGGTTAAAGCCTCCAGAACAGAAAAAGAATGTGCGGCGTTGAAGCCAGGAGGAACAGGAGGAAAAAGAAAGGGCAGCAAGCAGGATATTCAGAATGGATATTGGCCTGGCTTTCACTTGTTTGCATGACGCCAAACCAAACTTCTCAGTGCTGACGAGTTTGATAGGGGTGTGGGAGATTAGCTACACTAAGCCACAGGTGTGCTATTGTTTAGCCATTAACTTTTTACTTTTCATCCTTCACACAGCCGCTGGAAAACAATGTTTTTTAATCTATTTGCAGCAGACCATCATGATTTTACGACACTATGCATGTGTGCGCTGGTCCTCCTAGGAAATGCAGCACTAGTCCTCATGGGAAATGCAGTCTTCCTGAAGGCAAAACACTAACGCCGTTGTCCACCGGTGTCGCTAAAATCGACAAAAACTAAAAAGTTACCAAGTGTTGCTTTAAAGCAGTAATGTGAAGTAAGGTTGGCCAACCATGTTTTTGAATAATATCAATGGCTAAACATAAGCATATTTTCGTTATTTTTTTTTCCGCAACCCTTCCAGATTCTTTGTTTAACCCATAGCAACGCCCCTGACAACGAAAATGCTTATCTTCGGCAATCTTCGGAGATTACGTCACACCGGGAAGTGCGAGGGAAGTCCGCCATAGAACAGTATTGTTTGTTGCATTGCTTCTCGGTAAGATGTCACGGCGGTGTGTGGCAATGTTTTGTTCTCACTCAAACAAAAAGTTGTATGAGTGGCCAAAGGATAGCAGGGCACGTAAATGGACATCTTTCATTCACACGAAGCGAATGAATTTCACGCCATCATCAACTAGTGTTCTCTGCTGCAAACACTTCGAAGATGCCTGCCTCCTTAACCGGTCTGCTTATGATCAAGGATTTGCCAAAATGTAAGTGTGATTTTTGGATAGATGACTGATGACTTTGTCAAAGCAGAGCTGCCAACTGTTGTGGAATGTACAGTAGAAGCTAGCGACGTTAGCCGAAAGCCAACTCGTGGCAATAGTCGTGGCATAGTTGTTGTTGTGTTCACTAGTGTTACGTCCCAAGGACGGCTCGCGAATGACGTAACATAAAACGAGCCACACAATTTCACAAGTGGCACAAAATTCACACACCAATCAAACTCGCAATGAATATGTACAAAATGTAGATGAAGCGCGGCTTCAGGGTAAGCCCAGGCCAAAACAACAAACAAAAGGAATCTACACTTGAACCCCACCCGCTAACTAAACCCTGATCATGAAAAAGAACGAAGAAAAGACAGCCACTAACCTAGCTTCTTATGCTAAAAAAAACAGGAGAAAACGGGTTGAACAGAAATGGCGACTTACCCCTTCTTGCTTCAGTGCTCTTATTTACAGTGGTGAACAAAAACAATCCAATAACGAATAAACACAAAAGACCTCACCGAAAAAGCAGAAGTGTATCAGACTAGCGATCAAATGCAAACGAGCGTGAATGGCGAGCAAACAGCTGGCGAGGAGGACCGCGGCAGAATGCTGTCAAATGTGAGCGTTGACAGCTCAAGTCCCGCAGTGAATCATGGGAAATGTAGTCTCGGGACAACACTGAAGTGGTGCTTTGAAATCTGTTCGCTTGTTTGAAAAAACTACATTTCCTCACGCCATTAGACGCCACTTCCTGCCGATAGCCCCAGGAAGTAGTAGTAGCTGGTAGTACGAGGCGAGGCGGAGATGAGCGAGAAGCAAAACTTTGCGGTCGAATGTGGCGGCAGTCCGCTATTATTTTGTTTTTTTATTGTTGCCACAATAAAGTGGAGAAAGCCATCAACGACTCATCTCCTTCTTTCCCCCCAACGTTTTTATATTATTATTTTATATGCATGAGAGATGCAGGATCTGCCAAAATGAACATGCAGTCTGATTATTATTTTTTTAAACAATGTCATCGGATAGACAAAAACATAAAATTATGTGCAAATGCCTGCATCTTCAAATCATGAAAATAATAACAGATATTTTACCAATCTTGTAATCTCGATGGGTCTTGTCTCCATTCCATGTCAGGTAGTCTAGGCACATTGTCTGCATCCTGATTAGCGTCTGGCTAATACATGTTAGGTCCAACATAAAATTCCAAGCTCCTCTTCTTCCTTCAACTCTTCAAAAACTTGGATCTCCTCGATCTCGCTCGATCTATTGCTTATATCGCTGTTTGAATTATTGTTTGAAGGGCTTTGTATGGCGGCCGTATGGAGCTACCTGTATGCCATCGCTGTTCTCGGTGTGACGTATCAGTTCCGGGTTCGTCCCCTTTCAGGCTCGAACTTCGGAAACGCGATTATTTGGTCAAATATACAACATATAAATTATTTTTTCATGCTTTATTTGTTGGACAATGTTTAATTACTTTAATTGTGACCCTATTTGGCATGTTATGAAATTACTTCACATTACAGCTTTAAATCAGTTCTTCTCAATTATTTTGTTACGCCTCCCCCTGAAAGACGTAAACGTTTTGCTTGCACCCCAACTCTCTGCCTACACTGTAAGTCGTACCATTTGTCTAAAAAAAAAAAAAAGTTATTATAAGCGCACCTCTGCATACCATTGCATACCGCTGAGAAGCTTGCTTCAACCCGATAAACCTGGCAGTAAAACGTACAGGGAAATCGTGGAAACTCTTAATGGACATTTTTCACCGAAGCCCCTTGTCATAGCAGAGAGATTCCGATTTCAAAGGAGAAATCAGGAAGAGGGGGAATCTGTCACTATGCTCGTAGCAGCGCTGCGGAAGCTGGCATTGTTGCGGACTCGCCTCGCGTGCATATGGTGCCGGCGAAGACGATAAATTCTGAATCCTGCCTCCAAAGTGAAAGAATCCGATTGCGGGGGGTTGAAGGGGGGGCTTCCTCGGCATGCATATCAAAGGCTCCTGCCGCGCGAGACCGCGCTGTTAACGTCAGCACTCGTACACGTCACATTGGGCGTGCGCAGCGCTGCTAGTAAACATTAAAAACAGCAAATATGGCGGAATGTCAGCTTTAATTTACTGTTTTAATAATATTTTTAAATTAAATATGTTGAACGTTTCAATTTTTGTGCCTTTTTGAACAAAAGAAAAATGACATCGCTTCGAATGGGCGGGCATATTTTTTTCCGGGCTGAGGGAGCTTGGTGGGGTCAACGTGCATCATTCTCTGTCGCCCAGTAAATCTGCACTGCCCCCTAGGGCTTGGGATGAATATTACATCGTTTTCATGCGGAATTGCGACATTTAGGCTGTATTGGCACCATGGAAAAAGTGCTTAGAAAATGGATTTCGTTCCACTGAAGTGGATCTACATGACCTCTGCTTTATAATATGCATACTTTGCTAATTAGTACCAAAAAAAAAGGTCTACTCACGGTTTCCAGTCATTTTTTAATAATTAGCGTTCTCGTGTCGGTCTTTTTTCCCCCCGTGGCGCAGTGATATTGATACGGCAGAGTCGTATCGTCAGGATGTGAAGCCATTTTAGGTCACGTGCACCAATAGGAGACGAGGATTGTTGCTATCGGTTTCGAAAACAAACAACATGGCGGCGACCGTGTCAAGCTACGACACGAGCGAAGATGAACAAAAGATAAGAAAACCGCATTTGAAATTTAGTCAAAAGGCATCGAAACGATGCTATATGCATCTCTCAACTGTCCAAGGGCGAAAAAGGGCAGGAATTTGGCCGAAACGGTGGGCAACTTGCTAAGCCTTCGTGGCTACGTCAGACAATGGCTTTCTCTCCAGGCTCCGTCGAAGGATCTTGCTGAAAATGTTAACATTGCCTCGACATGGATTTTCAACGACATTGACTACAGGTAAACAACACACGCCTTTTGTTGTGAATAACTATGGGAGTTGGGGGGCTTCTGGTCAGATCACATATGAAGTTAAGACTTGCAATATGAATTCTGGGCTGTAGCGGTCATTATTATGATGTTAGATTGTTAACTTTGAGCAAAAAGTTTAGATTGACAAACAACATAGTATTTAGTTTGTTTAACTGTAGTTCCAAAAACCTATTTGATAATTTCATTCAGGAAAAAATGGCAGAATAGATAAGCCTAGATAATTTGGATTGGAAGATTATGTAAATATGATATGGATGAAAAAGTTCTCACATGTGTGTGTGTGCGTGTTTTTCAGAAATGAAACACCCTTCACTGACAGCTACAACTTTTTCTGTGAGACCGTCGTCCATTAAAAGATTAGAGTTGAACAGGAAGTGCTGCGAATGGACATGCTTGTGGAAATATGGCTTTATTGGGACCATGGAAAAAGTGCTCAGAAAATGGATTTCATTCCTCTACGCTGGATCTATACGTTCAATGCATTTTTTCAAAGCCAATACCATCCTAACTCAGTCACCAGCCAGAAATGTATCTTGATGTGAATACACAAAAATACAGATCTAGTGTTGCTGTTTTTGCTTGTTTTAGGTGTTATATTAATTCTGGCAACACGAAATCTTTATCAAATGTCATAAACACATCTACCAAACATTTGAAACAAGTATTGGTGCCTTAGTATACACATAGGTGAATTCAGATGGAGAAATGTAGCTAATTTCTTGAAGGAAAAACTTCAACATTAATTATTTGCACCCAGCACAATGAAATATATATTGAATTAAGCTAAAGGCTTATGTGTCATATATCAAAAATATCACAACCTACTATGCAATGAAATATATAAAATAAAAAATGCACACCATGATCATAAATGGCTGAAAATCAACCGAATTGCTACCATACTCTCCTGAATCTGAATCAAGGGAGTAAGACAAAAAATTACAGGGTGATCAAAAAATAATGTGCCAAAATCATCAGGTGATACTTAAAAAATGAAAGACATCACAAAAGAAGTGATGGACACATGTGTTGAAGATAACTCCCAAGTTTTATTTCATGTTTCACAAGTGCTCAAATGTGAGCACACCCAGCAGCACGGACAAAATCAAGCCACGATGAGAATTCCTCTCAAACGTGTGCATGTCGCAGTCATTGTCTTGATTGCAACTGTTGTTCGATATTTCACATCATCAGTACTTGCTGGACGTGTTGGTATGTTAAAGACAAAGTTCATTATCCATCTTCATGGCACATAACGTATGTTATACACTAAGTGTATGTTCCACCACTTCCAGCAAATATTGATGACATGAAAGATCAAATAACAGACACAATCAACGCGGGAGGGAGGAATTCTCATGTCAACTTGATGTTGTCCATGCTGCTGGTGATGGCCATATTTGAATACTATACATGAAATTGAACTTAGTTACTTCCTACATCTGTCCAAGGTAGTTTAAATTTTTTTTTTTTTTTTTTTCGTTTTGGACATGGCATTATGATTTTGGCACAGCCTTTTTCAATCACACTGTATATACACAAAAGGTTGGAATCATTCAAGTATGGTACTGTTGGTACACAACATTTATTTAAACATGGAAGTGTCTCATACTATAAAAATACACATTATTACACATACAAATATTGAAAAACGAATTTTAAATATATATATGTACAGTGCCTTGCAAAAGTATTCGGCCCCCTTGAACCTTGCAACCTTTCGCCACATTTCAGGCTTCAAACATAAAGATATAAAATTTTAATTTTTTGTCAAGAATCAACAACAAGAGGGACACAATCGTGAAGTGGAACAAAATTTATTGGATAATTTAAACTTTTTTAACAAATAAAAAACTGAAAAGTGGGGCGTGCAATATTATTCGGCCCCCTTGCGTTAATAATTTGTAGCGCCACCTTTTGCTCCAATTACAGCTGCAAGTCGCTTGGGGTATGTTTCTATCAGTTTTGCACATCGAGAGACTGACATTCTTGCCCATTCTTCCTTGCAAAACAGCTCGAGCTCAGTGAGGTTGGATGGAGAGTGTTTGTGAACAGCAGTCTTCAGCTCTTTCCACAAATTCTCGATTGGATTCAGGTCTGGACTTTGACACTTTGGTCTGGACTAACACCTGGATACGTTTATTTTTTAACCATTCCATTGTAGATTTGGCTTTATGTTTTGGATCATTGTCCTGTTGGAAGATAAATCTCCGTCCCAGTCTCAGGTCTTGTGCAGATACCAACAGGTTTTCTTCCAGAATGTTCCTGTATTTGGCTGCATCCATCTTCCCGTCAATTTTAACCATCTTCCCTGTCCCTGCTGAAGAAAAGCAGGCCCAAACCATGATGCTGCCACAACCATGTTTGACAGTGGGGATGGTGTGTTCAGGGTGATGAGCTGTGTTGCTTTTACGCCAAATATATCGTTTTGCATTGTGGCCAAAAAGTTCAATTTTGGTTTCATCTGACCAGAGCACCTTCTTCCACATGTTTGGTGTGTCTCCCAGGTGGGTTGTGGCAAACTTTAAATGAGACTTTTTATGGATATCTTTGAGAAATGGCTTTCTTCTTGCCACTCTTCCATAAAGGCCAGATTGGTGCAGTGTACGACTGATTGTTGTCCTATGGACAGACTCTCCCACCTCAGCTGTAGATCTCTGCAGTTCATCCAGAGTGATCATGGGCCTCTTGGCTGCATCTCTGATCAGTTTTCTCCTTGTTTGAGAAGAAATTTTGGAAGGACGGCCGGGTCTTGGTAGATTTGCAGTGGTCTGATGCTCCTTCCATTTCAATATGATGGCTTGCACAGTGCTCCTTGAGATGATTAAAGCTTGGGAAATCTTTTTGTATCCAAATCCGGCTTTAAACTTCTCCACAACAGTATCTCGGACCTGCCTGGTGTGTTCCTTGGTTTTCATAATGCTCTTTGCACTTTAAACAGAACCCTGAGACTATCACAGAGCAGGTACATTTATATGGAGACTTGATTACACACAGGTGGATTCTATTTATCATCATCGGTCATTTAGGACAACATTGGATCATTCAGAGATCCTCACTGAACTTCTGGAGTGAGTTTGCTGCACTGAAAATAAAAGGGGCCGAATAATATTGCACGCCCCACTTTTCAGTTTTTTATTTGTTAAAAAAGTTTGAATTATCCAATAAATGTTGTTCCACTTCACGATTGTGTCCCACTTGTTGTTGATTCTTGACAAAAAAATAAAATTTCATATCTTTATGTTTGAAGCCTGAAATGTGGCGAAAGGTTGCAAGATTCAAGGGGGCCGAATACTTTTGCAAGGCACTGTATAAATATATATACATATATATATATATATATATATATATATATATATATATACATATATATATATATATATATATATATATATATATATATACATATATATATATATATATATACATATATATATATATATATATATATACACATATATATATATATATACACATATATATATATATATATATATATATACATATATATATATATATATATATACATACATACATATATATATACATATATATATATATTATTGGTGTCAACAATAATCGATGCGGCGATGCATCCCGATGCGGGGCATGGACGATTCGATACGATGCGGGCAACAAGCCGAATCGATCTAGCGCATTTTAAAATATATAAGTACGTTAAAAAATCTTCCCTGCGCAACTCCGGTGATGCAATGGATTTGGTTTCCCCATTTGTATTATTATTGTCATGTTTCATTTTTTACACACTGCATAACTCTGGTCAAGTTTCCCACCAACCTCATAGAAGCCAAAATGTCTCCAGATGTCAGCTTTCAATGTCTTAGGTGTATCAAGAATCTTTCTTGCTCCCTCTTTCTCCGCTTCAGCCATTGTTATGTTATGTCCTATCTCTTAGAAGTTAGATATTGTGCCGGAACCCGAACGGGTCGGGCCCAAAATGTTAAGCATTCACGTTCGGGTCGGGCCGCCCCGCACCGGACTAATAAATTATATTTTAAAAAATGGGATAAAACCGAGAGCAGGTATTGTGCATTTGCTTGTGCACTCACATGAAGCAGTGGCGCCGCCCGCTTTTTCTTCTTCTCCTCCGCTGTGGCGCTTGCGAATCGTTACGAAAGACACTTTTATTTATGCACACAAAGGCAACACAAATGTGATCCTTTTGAATCCTCTCCTCTGTGTGTCTGCAAACTCGTTTTTTTTTTTTTTTTTTAATATTAAACTTTCCCAGCGTTATTTCGTTGTGTAAATGATTTTATAATGATCACAAAAATATGTAGACTATTGAAAACTTGCTTTTTTTTTCTGCCAACTGAGAATTCGTTACGAAAGACACTTTTTTATGCACACAAAGGCAACACAAATGTGATCCTTTTGAATCTTCTCCTCTGTGTGTCTGCAAAATCGCATGTTTTTTTTTTAATATTAAACTTTCCCAGCGTTATTTCGTTGTGTAAATGCTTCTACAATGATCCCAAAAATATGTAGACTATTTAAACATTAAGAAACATGCGTTTTTTTCTGCCATCTCAAAGAAATGAAAATAAATTGCTGCTGCTGTGTTGTTGTTTTTTTCGCTTCACTCCAAGCCGGG
This sequence comes from Corythoichthys intestinalis, assembly GCF_030265065.1. Lineage (NCBI taxonomy): Eukaryota > Metazoa > Chordata > Actinopteri > Syngnathiformes > Syngnathidae > Corythoichthys > Corythoichthys intestinalis. The sequence continues at coordinate 61,500,035 of NC_080399.1, read as the reverse complement.
TCGGGCTTCAATACCAGCGGGCCGTGTCGGGTCGGGCTGGATTTTTTAGGCCCCATCTTACCTCTACTATCTCTCTGCTCTCTCAATTGCAAAAAAATGATATTTCCTCATGTTGAAACAGATTGTTATGGCTGCTAAAATGCTGCTGCACTTCATTTTAATTCTTTATTTTTTATTGTTATGTGGTAGTTACTGATTGCATTTCTAAGTTGATTGCACATATATAGTGGGCTAGGCCTACATTTTAGTTTTGTTCTACATTGCAATTTAGTTGGATGTTTTGTTTGCAACTGAACTGACCCCTGGATTGATATTGCGATAAAGATGCTGCTGCACTACAATATTTTCTTTGTCGCTTTCTTTAATATTTACTTGAATATTTTTATCGATGGGTTGTTGTGACTAAAATACAGTGACTGTTATTACTGATTTTGCACAGGAGTTCAGATGTTGCACTGTGTGAAAGGCTGCTACTGTGTGTAAAAAAAAGAGAAAGCCCTGGTCTCATTCAAAGCACCAATTAAATGCTGTGATCTGTTTTTTGTATTTTTAAAAAAAATATATATCTAAAAGTATTTTCATTTCACTTCAACCAGGAGTGACACAAGAGCCAATAAAAAGTTGTTTAATGTCTGACCGTTTGTGTTGCCTCATAATTTACGAAAAATATGCTTTGCTTTAGAATTTTAATGCATCCCAGAATTTAAGGCATCGCGATGCATTGCCGAATCGAACCGAATCGAATCATGACCCTCTGAATCGAATCGAATTGAATCGAATCGTGGCCCTCCGAATCGTAATCGAATCGAATCGAATCGTGAGGGCAGTACCGATGCACTCCTCTAAGATATATATATATAGAAATAAAAAATAGTAAAACTGTACATGACAACATTACTCCTCAAAATCGCTTTCATCAAAGTCATCATCCCATCCAAGTGTCTTCTGTTTCTTTGGAAACAGAAGACACTTGGCACATGCTTGGCACCGATAATAAATCAGTACAAGAAAGTTTTGCAGACATACAGGAACATCTTCCCGTGTCACAATTGGTTGCCTTTCAACTACAGTTGACTACTTGCAAAACAGTATCAGGGGCAGGATTTTTAGTCATCCATGTCACTGCCAACTGCCCATCCTCAATGTCCCACCCATTCCCAATGGGTGAAGGGGCACACATTTTACCTGTCAGACAATGTTTCATAATTGCTGCTTGATAGTTTGCTGTCCTGCAATGTTGGTACAGAGCATCAGTTTTGGGGAGAATAGAATGTTCTGGCAAGACTGATGAGGTCATACAGAAAGATCTGCATTTGGCATCATTTTTGGCATATGACTGGCCAAAGAGGTGGCACATGTATTTATTTACACAACGTGTTAAATGTTTGTAGGTCAAGTTTAAAACTGCTGCCCAGCTTTGCAAACCCAGTCAGGTATTCTTTTTTATGACGTGCAAAAGAAAATGTTTTTTTGCCTTTGCCATGAAAGGCACAAGCAGAGTCACAACCTGTGAATGTATGGATGCCAATGAGTGCTGAACACACACTAGTGCCAGGAGCTGCAGAGACCTTAGAGACGTAAATCCTCGTTCTGTTGCCTCCTCCTGCAAAAAAATGCAATTTACACTGTAAATCTATCTGCAGACTTACAGCAATCACTGCCACGTCAGTATCAGGGCTTTTATTGACTACAGCTTGATGTTCTTGAGCCAAAAGGTTTATTTAACCTTTGTCACCCATAACAGCTATGCAATGAAAAGTTCTACTGGATTCACTTTCTATACACTGTATATACATTTTATAACAAAGTGGTATTGATATCTGGGCTAAAAATTGTATCGTTACAACACTAGTTTTAATAAGAATTTTGTGAGCATAAGTTAATAACAATTAACCTTGTAGTAAATGCGTGCGTGTGGCTTACCTGTAGTGAATGTCGTTAAAAATCCCAGTAGACGCATTTTCAGCAAGATCCTTCGACGGAGCCTGGGGAGAAAGCCATTGTCTGACGCAACCACGCGGGCTCTGCACATTTTTTCCAAATTCCTGCCCTTTTTCGCCCTTGGACAGTTGAGAGATGCATATAGCATCGTTTCGATGACTTTTGACTAAATTTCGAATGCGGTTTTCTTATCTTTTGTTCGTCTTCGCTCGTGTCGTAGCTTGACACGGTCGCCGCCATGTTGTTTGTTTTTGAAACCCATAGCAACAATCCTCGTCTCCTATTGGTGCACGTGACCTAAAATGGCTTCACACACTGACGATACGACTCCGCCGTATCAATATCACTGCGCCACGGGAAAAAAAAAGACCGACACGAAAACGCTAATTATTAAAAAATGACTGGAAACCGTGAGTAGAACTTTTTTTTTGGTACTAATTAGCAACGTATGTAAATTACAATGCAGAGGTCATGTAGATCCACTTTAGTGGAACGAACCAACACAATTTTCGCTCACCCAATACAGCCTAATTGTTCAAATGGAGACGCAAATGCAAATTTGAAATTGTTCGTATTCTCAGAGAGTCACCATGTAAACGGCCCCTCAGAAAGTGGACTGACATTAAAGAAAGCCTTTGATGTAAGCGTGGTATGGAAATGGCTTCAAAGGAGGCTCAACAACTGAACATTACGAGCAGAATACACAAAGTGGCAAGTACCCAAAGCAATGTTGCTGGTTCCTGTTTTAGGTGCGGTAAAACAGGGCACCTTTCCTCCACCTGCTGGTGCAAAGAAATGAACTGTCATAATTGTGGGAAGAAGGGTCATGTTCAGGGGCGGACTAGTAATCTGTGGCTTCTGGAGGATCACAGTACGGCTGGTGCCCTGGACGGCCGGCGGCCGCCATTCATTATACATCACTGTTTTTATCCCCCCATCCTCTGATTATCTACAGTTCGCATCCATTCCGACAGGTGGCAGCAATGCGCCCGGTTGTTCACCGCCAATCTTATAGAAGAACGAAGAAAGCACAGAGTAGCCTTCATTGGTTCCTTGTAGAAGCAAGATAGCGACGAGTGTTAATGCACAATATCGATTGTGGTGGCAAAAAAAAGAAACAGAAGGGTGGCGCAGAGAAGGTTAGGGAGAAAAAATTAAAGAAACTGGAGAGCGAAGCATTAAAATGTCATAAGTTGACAAATATTTTCGCAAGCAGCAGTCTGGCTGCAACGGCCACGTCGGATAACAACTGCCCAGCCCCCGGCGATGGTGAGAGTGGGAGCAGCAGCCACTCTGATGTGCAGCCGGTGCAGGGAGAGAAAAAAGAAGAGGGAGGGGGTAATGATAAGCTGGTGGAAGTTACCCAGCCAAGCGCAGAGCATGTAAGTAGGGATGAAGAGGGTTACTTGCTCGGTATACTGGCAATTGTTATCCACCAGGTAGCTACATTTTAAATGAAATAAATGACAGTTAAAGGGTTAGGGCCAGCTAGTCCATGTACCCGTTTGAAATCGTGTCAAATTACAGTATGCTAGTCCTACTATAAAAAATATTTTAGCTGTAAAACAACGTGTGCACACACAGCAGCAATATTAATTCAGAAGAAATATAAAGTATGAATGAAATGAATGGTTTTACTTGAAAGTTTAGGTATCTAAATTGATATGACATATATTTTTAATCATTTATATATTGTTTTGTTTTCTGGCTAATACTTTCCAATGAAGGTTATGTATAAAGGATTTGTCTTGAAATGTCTATTGTATTTTCATTGAAATTTATCATTTGTGTGGCAAGATTAATTATAGCATAAACAATGAAGTCATTTTATAGACAAAGGGGATAGGTGCTATGTTGAGGTGGTTGCAGCTCAACGTTGCATTCGTATGAAGAATTGACGGAGAATAAGTTGTCTTTTAGCCAAAACTCTTCTCTGATTCACAGTAGATCTAATAAAATGATATTTTATGTCTACGTGCTTGCATCTCTGTCTGTTAACAGGATTTTTGGCAAGAGCGATTGTCCCTTGGCTGTCTTCGTGGACAGTTGTTGGAGTGTACTGATAATAATCAATGCTACCTCGTAGTTGTTCTAAATATAGGCATTCTTGTATGGTTGAAGCCAGTGCCATATATTCAGCTTCACAGGTAGATAGTGCGACTGTAGGTTGTTTCTTTGTTTTCCAAGAAATTGGAGAACTCTTCTTGCTCAAGAAAACACAGTATCCTGAAGTACTGCACCTGTCGCTAGTATCAGCTGCCCAGTCAGCATCACTATATGCCTGCATACCAGGTTTCTCATTGTCTTCTCTTGTGAAACTAAGGCTCTTTTTGGAAGTACCTTTATCTCTCCCATCTTCATCCTTTTTGAGTGTGTAAACCCACCTACCCCCCACAATTTTCTTGCCTTTTGGCAGTGTTGTCAAGGTAAATGTTTTATTTTCGTTTAGTGACTGAATTTCTTCATCCATGGCTTTTGACCAATCTTTTGAGTTATTGGAATTCATGGCCTCCTCATATGTTTGAGGTATACCAACTACCATCCTGTAGCAGTAGTCTACAGTGGTATGAACTCCATCACTATCTCTGACTTCGGTAATTAAGTCTTCTAAATGACTCGGTTTTCTCCTCTCTCTTGAAGGATACCTTCTACTCTCAAGTTCACATTGTGTCACTTCCTTTGGACTCTCACTATGTGCACTTGGTTCTACAGGATCTTCAGTTCTGTTTTTCACCTCTACACTTGCTCGATCAGCCCTTGGGAACCCCATCTTGTTGTATTCTTCATCTTGATCCATGTCACATGTCTCTGTCTGTTTTTCTATGACTTCCTTGTTCACAAACTTTACCAGCCTATGTTTTTGTACTTTCTTTGTGTCTGGATAGTAGACTAGATATGCTGGACTATTTTTGTCATAGCCAACAAACTGTCCTTGGCCACACTTAGAATCCAATTTTCCCTTGTCTTGTTTGTATGCGTAACATACAGACCCAAGTTTTTGCATTCTGGAAATATTTGGTTTCTTGTTTGTCAACATCTGGTAAGGAGTTTGCCCTGTACGTCTATTATAGCATCTGTTGCGTACCATTGCTGCAGTTTCTACTGCATAGTGCCATAGGTATTGTGGTAGCCCACTTTCGACTAGCATGCACCTACACATTTCAAATAGTGTATGCCATCCTCTTTCAGCTGTCCCGTTCTGGTGTGGCGAATACGGCGCTGATGTTTTGTGTCTTATTTCACTTTTTCTCAACAATGTTTGGAACTCATTGCTAGTATATTCAGTCCCGTTATCAGATCGGATGCACCTTACTTTCCCATAAGGAGCTATATCTGCGAGAAATTTTTCTGTTGCTAGAACAGTGTCACTTTTCTTTTTCAGGAAATATGTGAAAATTGCACCAGAGTAATCATCTGTGAATAACTGCACATATTTGTAACCATCAATCGATTCTGGAGTTATAGGACCCACAAGATCTGAGAACCAATTTTAAGGGTGTATCTGCTCGAGTATCTGGGTCTCTATTTCGAGTCTGGTTAACCATTAATCGATTCTGGAGTTATAGGACCCGCAAGATCTGAGTGTACCAATTTTAAGGGTGTATCTGCTTGAGTATCTGGGTCTCTATTTCGAGTCTGGATAAATTTTCTTTGTATGCATATCTCACACATTTGTTCAGGTCTTGTTTCTTTTCCCTTAATCTGCATTCCATCAACTACTTTCTGTAATTTGATCACATCCTCATAATTACAGTGGCCTAATATTTGGTAACATGTTTGAATATCATAACATGCATTGCACTTGTCAGACTCACCAATTGTATGCAAAAAGTACAGCTTGCCATACACTTGAATATTGAATTTCGTACCGTCTTTGGTTATCAGTGCGTCTTCACCTTCTTTGATAAGTACCGTGGCTCCACTCGATGTTGCTGCTTTCACCGAAAATATGTCTTGTGGGTATGATGGTATGGAGAGGCGTTTCTGAGTGTTGCCTTGCGCTGCTGTCCTCTGTTGTCAATCAGGTAGCACTCTGCATCTCCTCTTTTTAGTGCGACTCCACTGCACCTGGTACCATCTGCCAACTCGACGCTGTGATTCTCTGGTTTGAACGTCTCCTGGAAGCTTTTGAACTTGGTCACGTCCAGTGTTGTTAATCTTACTTAAAAAAAAGTAATTAATTATAGTTACAAATTACTTCTCCCAAAAAGTAATTGCGTTAGTAACTCAATTACCTGAATGTAAGAGTAATTAGTTACTTGGCAAAGTAATTGGTGATAATTACTTTTTTTTTTTTCCTCAAAAAAACAAAAAAACAAACATTGGCCACACTATGTGAAGTTTTTTGTGAAGGTTTTTGGTACAATTGGCCCGAGCCCAATTCTTTACCCTAATTTACCCTTTACCCTGAATCAACTGTTAAAAGTTGTTAAAATTGCTCCCATTATTGCATTAGTTCCCTTCTCTCTACTTTCGACATATGAAAATTTTAAAACTGTTTCATCATTTAAAGATAGATTCAAGTCAAGATTTTGCCGATTTAGAAGTATTTTAGATAAAAAGTTACTTAGGTTCGCTAGGAAGGTTCTCTACAACAGAGCCGTCCTAAAAAGTCTACTGCTTTAAGATGGCGGCTGTCTACTAACTCATTTAGTGCCATGTCTGTCATTTTGCATCTAGTTATATCTATGTACAGTACATGTGATATCTACCATGTCTACCATATCTACCATAACATGCGGACGTAGTTTGTACTAGCTATCGGCTACAACATGTATTATTGGAGCTACCTAGCATCGCGTTTGCTCGGCGTCACAACTTTCTTGCCTCCTCCCTACTCCTGCTCTGCTCTGTCGTCTCAGTGAGTCCGTCTCCCTCAGACTTTTCGACCGATATAGTAACGCATAGTAACGCATGCCGTTCCGTCCTCAGTAACGGTAACAGCGTTGCCAAGATGAGAAAAGTAATTAATTAGATTACCCATTACTGAAAAAAATAACGCCGTTAGTAACGCCGTTATATTGTAACGCCGTTATTAACAACACTGGTCACGTCAGTGATGATATGAGATGTCGCTCCCGTGTCCACCATCAGGCCTCGTTCCCGGATGCAGTGTGTATCCTGCCGCCTGGTGTCGGGCTGATCATCTCTCACCTTGAACCCGAAGTCAGGATCTCCATCTTCAGCAGTTTTTCTCGCTCCGTCCGGTGTTTCCTTGCGTCTGCAAGTGGCGTCTTTGTGCATGTCTGTTTTGCACCGACTACACCATGTCTTTTGTCGACATGATTTTGCACGGTGGCCTTTGATCCCACATTTGAAGCACACTAACTCTGTGTCGTCTTTGATCCGGTCACGAGCGTTTGCTTTTGTGGCTTGCTTTGAAGCTCTTGCTTGAGTCTTCATCACTCTGTCGCTTGATTCTGCTGCATTTAACTTTTCCGTTTCTTCAAAACTTCAGAGTTTGGTTTTAAATTCTGCAAATGTCATGTTCTCATCAGTATGCGCCACATGAACTGCAAATGGCTTGTAACCTTCTGGCAGCCCCTTCAAGACCATTGCGATAAGTACACCATCTCCCAATGTTTCACCTGCATTTCGCAATGCTGTGATGGCGGTCTCAGCTCTTATTATGTAGTCCATTATGCTTTCTTCGTTTCCCTTTTGAAGAGATGTTAGCATAGTGTACAAGTTTATAATCCTGGGTTTTCCCTTCCCAGCATAATATTCTCTTAATATTTTCAGAGCTTTTCTTCCATCATTTGGCGCATCTCTCATTATTAATGAAAGGCTTTTATCATCAAGAAGTTGTATCATTTCAGCATACACGTCCGCATTTTTCATTTCATCATTTTCTCTCTCTGCTTCAGTGGTTGGTCCTACCAGCACTGTCTTCTTTAGCCCGATTAAATGAAAATGTCCCAACATTTTAGTTTCCCAGAGTTCATATTTAGCTTCATCTCTGTCAAATGCCAGTCGAGGTAACCTACTTGTTCCTCGTGGATCCATGTTGCCTGTTAGCTTTTTCCGCTAATCAGCAGTCCGTGAGCACGCTGTCCTTCGCAACCTTCTACACGGTGGAAACTGACTTTACCTTCGAATGACTCCTGGGCCCATAACCTGTTGAGGTGGTTGCAGCTCAACGTTGCATTCGTAGGAAGAATTGACGGAGAACAAGTTGTCTTTTAGCCAAAACTCGGCGTATTTAATTTCCATTGACATGCGGATACATCCTCTCTCATTACTGTCTTCACAGGCAATCCCACAAATCAAAGTCATCAAAGTCAAACAAGAAGAAGTAATAAAAGTAGCACTTTAGACAATTAAGTCCCATCCTGCCATCTTGTGGCGAAAAGTTAATATGTCAATAATAACAAGCAATAGGAGCATTATTTCCACATCAACTGAGGACACATTTATGAATACAAAACATTTCCTCCACCATTTCTCTCAACATGCTATTATAATCAATTGGATACATAAAACTTGCTTTAAAAAATAAATTCTTTAATTTGTTTATTCAGGTTGATCATAGAGCTAGGGCAGAAGATGAATCCAATTCAGACAGTCACAGTCTAGACATATTTTTTACTTACCACCCTAAGAAGACAAAACACCTGACTGTACAAAGAGTATTCATACGCAAAGATGGCAAAGTTAGAAAATGGCTAACATACTGCAAAGAAAATCATAAACTGTATTGTATATGTATAATAATGCAATGTGTAGTTCTTCATAGCCGCTTCATTTTTCTCTCAAAGTGCACGAAATTGATGCATTTTACAATAAAATGTAAAAAAAAAAAAAAAAAAATCTCCCGGGGGGGGCATACCCCCGGACCCCCGGAAAGGGTCTGTGTTTCCCTTCGTACAGCGATTCTTGTGGGCTGGGCTGAGTCAAAGTCCAGGGCTGCTTTTTGGTCCCAGTCCGCCCCTGGACATGTTGAGCGTGCCTGTCGGAAAAAAACAAGCACAGACAAAGATAAGGAAATGAATGACAAGAAGAAAACAAAGAAATATGTCAAAGCAGTAGAGAGTGCCTCTACTTCGGAAGATGAAAGGGACGTGCACACGGGAAGTCAGGGTGTTACTGGGTCACACCAAAGTTAGAGGGTCACCCAGTTAAAATGCAAATAGACACTGGATCACAAGCATCGCTTGTATCTTACTAAGTGTATGAACAGTGTTTAAGACACCTTCCATTAAGACCGTCAGACACTGTGTTCAAAGCGTACACTGGACACGAAGTGCACATGAAAGGAATGACTGACATTACTGTGCAATGCAAGGATCAAACTGCTAAACCTCCGGTGTATGTCACAAAAGGGAATTTTGCTTCCATCAAGGGCCGACTGTGGATTAATGCACTTCGTGTAAATTGGCTAGAAGTTCGGCAGCTGTCAGACGGTTCTTCACAACTACAAGTCATCCTGGACAAGAATAAAGAGGTTGTCCGTGAGGAATTGGACAGCATGAAGGACATTAGAAGAAAGGATAATCCAGTTATCTTCACTCAGGAATGTGGGGGCAGTGTTGTTAATAACGGCGTTACAATATAACGGCGTTATTTTTTTTCAGTAGTGGGTAATGTAATTAATTACTTTTCTCATCTTGGCAACGCCGTTACCGTTACTGAGGACGGAAAGGCATGCGTTACTATGCGTTACTATATTGGTCGAAAAGTCTGAGGGAGACGGACTCACCGAGACGACAGAGCAGGAGTAGGGAGGAGGCAAGAAAGTTGTGACGCCGAGCAAACGCGATGCTAGGTAGCTCCAATAATACATGTTGTAGCCGATAGCTAGTACAAACTACGCCCGCATGTTATGGTAGATATGGTAGACATGGTAAATATCACATGTACTGCACATAGATATACCTAGATGCAAAATGACAGACATGGCACTAAATGAGTTAGTAGACAGCCGCCATCTTAAAGCAGTAGACTTTTTAGGACGGCTCTGTTGTAGAGAACCTTCCTAGCGAACCTAAGTAACTTTTTATCTAAAATACTTCTAAATCGGCAAAATCTTGACTTTAATCTATCTTTAAATGATGAAACAGTTTTAAAATTTTCATATGTCGAAAGTAGAGAGAAATGAACAAATGCATTAATGGGAGCAATTTTAACAACTTTTAACAGTTGATTCAGGGTAAAGGGTAAATTAGTGTAACGAATTGGGCTCGGGCCAATTGTACCAAAAACCTTCACAAAAAACTTCACATAGTGTGGCCAATGTTTGTTTTTGTGTTTTTTTGAGGAAAAAAAGATAAAAAATTTATTATCACCAATTACTTTGCCAAGTAACTAATTACTCTTACATTCATGTAATTGACTTACTAACGCAATTACTTTTTGGGAGAAGTAATTTGTAACTATAATTAATTACTTTTTTTCAGTAAGATTAACAACACTGTGTGGGGGTTGATTTATGATGATTTATGACCTGACCTTTGACATGTGATTGACAGGTTGACCTTTGATTGATGGGTTGACCTTTGATCTGTACCCCCCACCCCACCTGTCACCCCCACAATTAAGGATTACCCGATGTTCCCTTTGACCTGCACCTGTTGGGAAACAAGGGGGGTTATGGGAAAGTGTGGGTGAGAAGGGAACTGTGTCCAGGCATGTCCGGATGTCCGGTCAAAGGGGTGTGTCCTTTGACCCGCGCATGTTGGGAAACAAGGGGAGTTATGGGAAAGTGCGGGTGAGAAGGGGACTGTGTCCAGGCATGTCCAGGCATGTCCAAACAAAACCCTAAGAACCTGTGATTTGGGTGGGTGTGGTTTGCGTGTAGGCTAGTTTTGTAGCAATGCGAAGTGAACATTTTTTCGATGAGTAGCAATGAGGAAAGATTTACCATGATCAACGAGACGTGTGTAAGCATTAGCCGCGGTTCATTTTCAAGCATTTGTGAAACTACAGTTTTTACATTCAAGTAACTTAATTCCATTTACTCCAAAGTACAGCGTCTTTCAAGTATGAAGCTTGTTTGATCATTTCACCACAGATACTGCAGACAGAGCATCGACTTCAACCCTAGTCGGCTTTTTGCTGCAACTATAGGTTGGTACTCATATATACATTTAGGCAAATAACTATGTATTTCAAACGGGTTTAATTCATTCTATTTCACAAAGTGAGCATGCTCTTTATACTTAAAAGTATCCAAATAAGAGTTAGTGACGTACCCGTTTTGCTGCTGAAGTCTTTTTCAATTGCACCTGTTAAGGCTGACTGTCTCCCACTGACATAGCCATCCACACAGCCTTCATGTTCCCCACAGACACTGCCATCCACACAGCCTCCATGAAACACCCCACACCCACCTCCAACAGCCTCAGCGAAACACAGCCCCCGCCCCTACCTCCATTCTCAAGTACGACAGGATCAAATATGGATCTGGCGAATGGATAAACTGATGCTTTTCCACATGACGCCTTTTATGCAACGCATCCAATGAGTTTACAGCGTCAGATAACTAATTGAAACCATTGAGAGTAGGGCTAAACAATGACAGACAATATGGCGGCCGGATACAGCGACACGTCATTTTGTGACGTTGGTGAGTACGGTCTATATAGACCCTACTCACATGACGTCACAATCACGCCTCCGCGCCATATTGTCCGTCAACTCGTCGTGTTTACGCATTACCGCTACGTAAATTCCTCCTATTATGGTGTGTTTTTCTGCTCGTTAACATTAACAATCAAAACGGTGAAGGCGTGTGTGGCGGTTCGTTGCAGTAACAGAGAAGATAGACGGAGAGACTTGAAGTTCTACCGTATTCCGAGAGACCCGGAGAGGAGAGCGAGAGGGACTGCTGTAATTCGATGAGAAAACTGGGCACCAAACGATCACCACAGACTATGTAGTAGTCATTTTATACCGGGTAAGATGCATTTAATATATATTTAGAGGGTTTTGGGCTGACAACCACAATTAAGATGATTGCGAGGCTAATCGCCGACAACATACAGTTTCAAATTCAAGATGTTTACTTCTTCCGCCATCATTATTTTTTAAATAATATTTAGCTGGTACCAAGTGAAAGAAGCTGGCCTCGTCTCCAGATCATCAGTTAAACAGGTGTGTCCAAACGTTTTGCAAAGGGGGCCAGATTTGGTGTGGTAAAAATGTGGGGGGCTACCTTGGCTGATTTACCTAGAACAATATATTTAAACACATTTTAGCAAGCCCTTCTGTGTGTCACATTTGCTTTATTATAATTTTTTAAATTCATAATTTCAACAATCTCACCTTTGTGGCGTTCTCTTTCGACACTTGGGCTCTTGCGAAATACTGCTGCTGTGAAATTAAACTAGCTTCAAGTTGCTATAATTTCTCGCTGCGTATCTTCCCTGTAATGTTATACATGTCAGCGTGTCTTGTTCTGTAATATTGCATTACATCGAACTCTTTGTGTGACATATTTATGTCATACTGCTGTTGCCATAGTGTGCACTTCCTGTGGGTGTGGTATTAGGCTACGTTCATACTACAGGTCTTAATGCACGAATCCGATTTTTTCGTGTTTTTCCGACTCGAATGAGGCATTAACTTGACGGTCTGAACGTGACAAGTCGCATAGAACGAGACCATTTCAAATCCGATCTGGGTCACTTTTGTATGTGGTCTAAATCCGATCTGGGCCACATTTTTCCAGACTGTCGCGGCGGTCTGTACTGTCCGGTCCCGCAAATCGGATTTAATGCAGCAATTACGTCATCAAATAGCGAGAGAGTCGTTACCGTAGCGATGCACCTGTGCGTTATTAGCGCCTAGCTTGCAGTGAACACGGCTTTCGAGGAAGGGCTGAGCTTGACAACAGTCATAAAAAATAAAAATGGGTTGAGGATAAGCCTGAGAATGCTCAGTTTTCTCTCTGTTCCAAGTGAGCAATATTTCAACATTGCCTCCACGGCCGAGAGTCGGGACAAACTGCCCGTATGTGTGTGTGACGTGCACGGACAGTGCGTGCATGCTATCGATCCATATAAACTTTGAATATAAGCCTAAACGGGGATTATTTATGTCTGTTATTTGTGTCCACCTTTTGAAAAGCAAAATATGATATCCCTGGAATGACGGATGACGTCTGTCATTTGTTTTGATGCTTCTGCGCATGCGGGTCTTCTTGTTTAGCGCGTGTCGGACTGCGAATTAGTGCGCATGCGTAATACTTGAACGGTCTCAATGGATAAAGGCAGTCTGAACGGGCACGCCAAAAAAACGGATATGACAAAAAATCGGATTCGTGCATTAAGACCTGTAGTATGAACGTAGCCTTACAGTATAAAAAGGAACCTCTGTTATGTCTCTGTGACATATATGATGAGAAGCACACTGAATAAAGAAGTGTTGTTCCATTCAAGTCTCGGCCTTACATGTACTTAGAGGAATTGGGCAGCATGAAGGCCATTACAGTGAAATTCCACATTAAACCAGGAAGCAATCCTGTGTTTATGAAGGCTAGGACAGTGCCGTATGCTATTCGTGACAAAGTCGAGGCTGACCTGGATGCGTTGGTCAAAAGTGGTGTTTTGGAACCAGTCACCACCAGCGAATGGGTGACACCAATTGTGCCGGTTCCGAAAAAGAATGGCGGAATTCGCAAATGTGGCGATTTTAAAGTGACTTTGAATCCGGTGCTTTGTGTGGAGCAGTACCCACTTCCATTGATCGATGATTTGTTTGCAGGTCTGAGCGGTGGTCAAAAATTCAGCAAAATTGACCTCAACCAAGCTTATCTGCAGATGCATGTGAAGGAAGAATCACGGGAGTGGCTGACAATTAACACGCACAAGGGACTTTTCAGATACTGCAGGTTACCTTTTGGCATCACATCTGCTCCTGCTCTGTTTCAACGGGCTATGGATCAAATTTTGAGTGGATTGCCAGGAGTACAAAGTTACTTGGATGACATTCTCCGCACCGGTGCCAACGACGAGGAGCATCTTCGCAACCTGGATGCTGTCTTAAAAAGGCTAAGGCAGTATGGTCTTCGAGTGCACAAGGAAAAATGTGAATTTTTGAGACCATCGGTGGAGTATCTCGGGCATGTGATAGACCACGAAGGACTACACAAGGCTCCATCAAAGACAAAAGCAATTGTGGATGCACCCGCCCCAGAAAATGTGAGTCAACTTAGATCTTTTTTAGGTCTATTGAACTATTATGGACGGTTTATTCCCAATTTGTCATCACTTCTTAAACCATTGCATGAGCTGTTGTGCAAAGATGTAAAATCGAAATGGACGAATGAGTGTAACAAAGCTTTTCAAAATGCGAAAAACGCCCTGATTTCATCAGAGGTTCTCACTCATTTCAACCCTTCATATCCAATACAGCTGGCATGTGGCGCTTCACCTTATGGGGTGGGTGCTGTCATCTCCCATGTGTTCCCGAACGGAGATGAAAGACCAATTGCTTTCGCATCGAGAACTCTTAACAAAGCAGAGTCAAACTATGCTCAATTGGAACGAGAAGCATTGAGCATTATTTTTGGTGTGATGAAGTTCCACCAATATTTGTATGGAAGGAAGTTTACTCTGTTAACGGATCACAGACCACTGACAACGATTTTGGGATCTCATGCAGGAATCCCTTTACTTGCTGCTGCACGTCTTCAGAGGTGGGCTTTGTTGTTATCAGCTCACTCATACGACATCAAATATCGTAAATCTGATTTGCATTGCAATGCTGATGGACTTTCGAGGTTGCCGCTTCCTGTCACAAAACACGAACCTACCTCAGTGGACATATTCTATTTCCGAAATGTTGAACATGCACCAATTTCAGCGTCGCAAGTGAAACGTGCAACTCGGAACGACCCCGACCTGTCAGTCGTCATTCATGGACATGGTAATTAAAGGACAAACCAAGTGTAAAAACACCGCTCTCAAACCTTTTTTGGATAGGAGGTGGGAACTTTCTGTTCAATCGGGTTGTTTGCTGTGGGGGAGGAGAGTGATTGTGCCACAGTCATTGCGTGCTAAAATGCTTGCGCAACTGCATGCAGGTCACAGTGGTATTGTTAAAATGAAAGAAATGGCGAGAAGTTATTTTTGGTGGCCAGGATTAGATAAACAGATCGAAGAGACGTTAAAAAGTTGTTCATCTTGCCAGAAGATTCGCAACAATCCACCTGCAGCCCCACTTCATCCTTGGGATTTTCCTCAGGACCCTTGGCACCCTTGGCATTCATATTGACTTTGCAGGGCCTTTTGAAAATCGAATGTTTCTGGTTGCTATCGATGCCCATAGTAAGTGGCCAGAGGTAGCTATCATGAAATCAACCACATCGGAAAAGGCAACTGAGAAGTTAGGGGAGATGTTTAGTCGTTTCGGAGCCCCTGCACAACTCGTCTCAGACAATGGGCCCCAATTTGTGTAAAAAGAAATGGTTGAATTCCTGCAAGCCAATGGGGTTCAACACATTAAGTCGGCTCCCCATCACCCGGCAACCAACGGCTTGGCAGAGAGGTTTGTGCAGACCCTCAAACATTCTCTCAAAGCATCACAAGGGCAAAGTACACTCCATCAGAGACTACACGAATTTCTCCTCAAATACCGAACATCGGTGCATGCAACTACCAAAGTATCGCCAGCGAGCCTCATGTTTTCTCGAGAGATACGAATTGGCATGGATCTTGTGAAACCACCAACCCTGAGCGAGATTGTTCAAATGGATCAACCGAAGCAAGTCAAGTACAGAGACCTGCATTCCAAGAACTGAGTTTTTGCACCTGGTGACTCTGTTATGGCCCGGAGTTACCAGAGTAAGGAAAAGTGGGCCACTACCACCATCATTGCTCAAACTGGGCCTGTTTCCTACACCGTTCAGACAGCTGATGGTGTTTGGCGTCACCATGTGGATCAATTGTTGGGAACACCAGACACTACTCCAGAACTGTCTAATGATCGTGATGATGCTAGCAGTGTAATTATACCAGAAATGTCCAGCTTACCGGATGTGCCAAAAATACCAGAAATGTCTAGCTTACCGGATGTGTCAAACCCAAACTATCCTGCTGTAATTGTGTCTAATTCAACCAATGCACAAACTGAACCTGAAACGGTATCGAAACCTGTTTCCACAAGTGGGAAATCGGAAGTGACTGTTGAACGTCGTTATCCTGCACACGACAGGCGACCGCCTGATAGATTGGATTTATAAGTAATGAGGTGAAAACAGGAGGTATTTTTGTGTTTATTTCTAGGACATGTTATGTAAGGGGGGAGGAGATGTGACATATTTATGTCACACTGCTGTTGCCATAGTGTGCACTTCCTGTGGGTGTGGTATTACAGTATAAAAAGGAATCTCTGTTATGTCTCTGTGACATATATGATGAGAAGCACACTGAATAAAGAAGTATTGTTCCATTCAAGTCTCGGCCTTACATGTACTTAGAGCAAGGAAGTACATAACCCTTTGAAAACAGCGACTGTCTCTTTGCAAATGAGGCAGACACAGTTGTTGCGTATTTTATTGAAAAAATAGTCCAATATCCACCTATCCTTGAAGCGTCGGCCATCGCAGTCAACTTTTTTTTTTTTTTATTGTCGCCATTTTAGAAAATTGGAAGTAAAGGGTTACACGGGGTAATATTGCTTAGAGTGAGTGCTGCTCTTAAAGTTTTTCAAAGTTTCGTGAGAATAGACTGAGTTTCTGTTGACAAGATGTAGATATCAGGGTAGCAGATGTCAGGCAGAGATGGCGAAGACAGCGGGTCGAAAAATATCGATTCAGGCATCAAATATGGATCTGGCGAATGGATAGACTGAAGCTTTTCCACATCGGGGCCGGATGTATGGGTGGGCCGGGGTGGGCACAGCCCACCCAGACGTGAGTCGTGCCCACCGAATCAAAATGTCGGGAATATCTATTGTAGCGTCGCACTGGATATAGAGAACGCACGGAGAGTTGGTCTCATCTACTTTTTTACAGCAGGATTAACGGTTACTGTTGGCCGCAACAACGCCGAACAAGCAATCACCTAAACAAGCTGGTTTTCCAACCTCGTTTGTTATCCGCGCGCTTCCTCTCTCTCCTCCAGGCACATACACACACACGCACCCTCCGCTTGCCCCGCCCACTCCTACTTATCCAACCACACACACCCATCCGTACCAGAGGCGTTCGCTGACGGTAGGAAGCTGATAGAACAACAATAATACTGTGGGGTCGTTACACTAAATATTCGGTCAAAGAAAGTAAAAAGATATTACAATATCTGTACCAATACCATATTATTTGGTGGGCAGCCGTTTTCCTCCCGACAGAACATAAAAAAGTGTTTTTGCCAGCGATGCAGAGTCGCTGTAAAAGCTGTTGTAGTACCAAGTAGCTCTACCGATTTCACCAATGAGACGTCGCAAAAATAATCACATGACTCCATTATACAAATCAGACGCAAGCTTGCCGTCCTAGCTTCACGCCAGCCTGCTCAATCATGTGGTCTTTAGTACCGTAAAAAAATGAATTATTTTATATTGAGCGCTGCTCTCAACAGGACTCAAAAGTGCGGATTTCAACCTCTATACCAGTTTTTATTTGGCATTGATTGACCAAGGATAATCGGATATATGCTCCTTTTAATTTCTAAATAGTAATAATGAAGAAACTCTTAACTATTCAAACGAGGAACTATTTTTTCCACCAGAGGGCACTCATGCTCTTTGGACGAAGAATGCCTCGTTTATGTTTTTATTCTCTCATTGGAATACATTTTTATTGTATTTCTTTGGCTTTATGCGGTTATGTAATGTGTTATTGTCCAGTATCATTATAACAACGGTTCATATACCACTGTAAAAAAAAATAAGCAGTTACTCAAAATGTCACTCTTAATTGAGTATTCTTTTCACTGCATACTTTTTTATTTGTAATTGAGTACATTTTTTGGATGACTACTTTTACTCTTACTTGAGTAATATTAGTTTGAAGTAACACTACTCTTAGTTGAGTAAAAATGTTGGCTGCTCTACCAACCTCTGTGTTTAAATATTGCAATTTAAATTTGCTTATAAAATCCAGACACTTATTCTGGAAGTTTTCAAAATGTTTCTTAAGTAGTTTTTAAAAACAAAGGTTTAATCAAACGGTGTACCAATGAAACCATTACATATGCACTGCAAAACCCAAACCAAAAAAAAAAATGAAAAGCTTCCCTTGTTTTCAGTGTAAATATACTAGAAATAAGTGAAATTATCTGCGAGTGCTTCAATTAAATTTACTCACTTAGATTTCTTGAAATAAGAAAAATATCTAGCTGAAAATAAGCTTAAAAAACTTGTCAGAAATGTTTTTAATTTCAAGAATAGATATTGTTCAAAACATTATTTGAAAGCATTTTTCTCTTGATTTAGGTGAAAAATGACCAACTTGTAGTTGTATGGCCTTAATAAGAACAAATACTGTAGCAATAGTAATATTTACTTAAAGTGGAAGAATCTGATGCATTAATCTGTTAACCAGCCGTGAACACTCAGAACAAGATGGAGAAAATTATTCGACTAAATTTAAGAAAAATTAAAGAAATGCAGAGGGTAAAAAAAAAGCCTGCATTGGGGGTGCCCCCTCAAGATTTCTTAGTGCCCACTCAGGTGGGTAAACCTAGATCCGGGCCTGGCACATAACGCCTTTTATGCAACACATCCAATGAGTTTACAGCGTCTGAAAGCACCGGGGCTTCCATGAATTGCACTATAAATTGCACGACAAATTGAAACCATTGAGAATACGGATAAACAATGACGGACAATATGGCGGCCGGATACAGCGACAGGTGAGTAGGGTCTATAGACCCTACCCACGTGACGTCACAACTCCGCTCTCCTGAATGGTACCGCCCAACTGTCCGTCAAAACATAGTGTTAACCTGTTACGGCTACGTACATTCCTCCTATTTACGGCGTGTTTTTCTGCTCCTTAACATTAATAATCAAAATGGTGAAGGCGTGTGTCGCTGTTGGTTGCACTAACAGAGAAGATGGAAGGAGAGACTTGAAGTTTTACCGTATTCCGAGGGATCCAAATAGGAGAGCGAAATGGACGGCTGTAATTCGACGTGAAAACTGGGCACCAAAAAATCACCACAGACTATGTAGTAGTCATTTTATATCCGGTAAGATGCATTTAAGATATACTTAGAGGGTTTTGGGCTGACAAATAACCACAATTAAGATCATTGCTAGGCTAATCGCCGACAACATACACGTATGTATGTAGTGAGAGTGCTATCGCTAAACCATGTAAACATTAAAAGCCTTAACTCCATTGACAAACGACATGAAATACATTAGACTTGACAGTGGATGTTAGCAATAACAAAAGATTTTGAATTGAAAATTTCGTAACTCACCTTTCCAAGCACAAGATAGATTCCTGCCGAATTTTCGTGGACGAGGACCTGTTTCACCCAACCAGCAACGAAGTATTTATAAGCCTCCAAGCTCTTGAAGTTTTTCAAATTTTCGTGAGAATAGGCTGATTTTGTGTGGACAAGATAATTGTAAATATCAGCGTAGCAGATGTCAGGCAGACAGGGCGAAGACAGTGGGTCGAAAAACATCGATTTGGGCATCAAACATGGATCTGGCGACTGTATAGAACGAAGCTTTTCCACATAACGCCTTTTATGCAACACATCCAGTGAGTTTACGGCATCAGAAAGCACCGGGTCTTCCATGAAATGCATTTTAAATTCCTCGATCAATTGAAACCAATGCTAATACAGAGACAAAATGACGGACAAGTGGGCGGAACCATACAGCGAGCACGTGGTTTTGTGACGTCGGTGGGTAGGGTCTATAGGTTGAAATTTGATACCACTACCAAGACAGACCGTCTAACCTTAAAGTGGAACGCTATCGCCATCTAATGTCTGAAACATATAACTACGACCATAGAACATTGGGTTAAAAAAAAGGTCTCCTTAGAGTTGCTATAAGCAATGATAAAGTTACTTTCGTGCTTAAAAACTAACAGCATTCTACAACTCGGTTTTTTTCGTCTTCTATGTTAAGGATGAAAATAAGTAACTTTTTAGATGCATGGATT
Organism: Corythoichthys intestinalis; assembly: GCF_030265065.1. Taxonomy (NCBI): domain Eukaryota; kingdom Metazoa; phylum Chordata; class Actinopteri; order Syngnathiformes; family Syngnathidae; genus Corythoichthys; species Corythoichthys intestinalis. The sequence goes on along the minus strand of NC_080399.1, from coordinate 61,480,024 downwards.
ATGGAAAATACAACAGCTGCATGTCACTGACATAGATTTCTTGAAATATAAAAAAGTAGATAGACATAAGCTTAATAAACTTATTATGAATATTAATTGAGTACTTTAATATTATAGAAAAATAAATAACATTATTTCAACAATATATATTGTTCAAAAAACACTATTTGAAAGCACCATTTGCTTGGTTGAGATGGAGCCTTTTTGGGCTTGTTAGGGGGTAGAGAGGAGCCACAGACGTGTTGACTTTTACGATGTTAGGGGATTAGAGAGGGACACATACATCCCCCTCAGATTGTTTTCTTAAACAGTGCTGTTTCTAGTTGAAGGTAAGGGTACACATTAACATACATAAATAATGACAGATTAAGGATGGGAACCCAGTCCAAATTGGCTGTCTTTTACCATGCTCCCTATAAAAACGGTGGGGGACACATCCGCATTGGTCTCCTAATGCTGAAGGACTTACAGTGCCTTGCAAAAGTATTCGGCCCCCTTGAACCTTGCAACCTTTCGCCACATTTCAGGCTTCATACATATGAAATTTAATTTTTTTGTCAATATTCAACAACAAGTGGGACACAGTCGTGAAGTGGAACAACATTTATTGGATAATTTAAACTTTTTTAACAAATAAAAAAACTGAAAAATGGGGCGTGCAATATTATTCGGCCCCTTTACTTTCAGTGCAGCAAACTCACTCCAGAAGTTCAGTGAGGATCTCTGAATGATCCAATGTTGTCCTAAATGACCGATGATGATAAATAGAATCCACCTGTGTGTAATCAAGTCTCCGTATAAATGCACCTGCTCTGTGATAGTCTCAGGGTTCTGTTTAAAGTGCAGAGAGCATTATGAAAACCAAGGAACACACCAGGCAGGTCTGAGATACTGTTGTGGAGAAGTTTAAAGCCGGATTTGGATACAAAAAGATTTCCCAAGCTTTAAACATCTCAAGGAGCACTGTGCAAGCCATCATATTGAAATGGAAGGAGCATCAGACCACTGCAAATCTACCAAGACCCGGCCGTCCTTCCAAACTTTCTTCTCAAACAAGGAGAAAACTGATCAGAGATGCAGCCAAGAGGCCCATGATCACTCTGGATGAACTGCAGCGATCTACAGCTGAGGTGAGAGAGTCTGTCCATAGGACAACAATCAGTCGTACACTGCACAAATCTGGCCTTTATGGAAGAGTGGCAAGAAGAAAGCCATTTCTCAAAGATATCCATAAAAAGTCTCGTTTAAAGTTTGCCACAAGCCACCTGGGAGACACACCAAACATGTGGAAGAAGGTGCTCTGGTCAGATGAAACCAAAATTGAACTTTTTGGCCACAATGCAAAACGATATGTTTGGCGTAAAAGCAACACAGCTCATCACCCTGAACACACCATCCCCACTGTCAAACATGGTGGTGGCAGCATCATGGTTTGGGCCTGCTTTTCTTCAGCAGGGACAGGGAAGATGGTTAAAATTGACAGGAAGTTGGATGCAGCCAAATACAGGAACATTCTGGAAGAAAACCTGTTGGTATCTGCACAAGACCTGAGACTAGGACGGAGATTTATCTTCCAACAGGACAATGATCCAAAACATAAAGCCAAATCTACAATGGAATGGTTCAAAAATAAACATATCCAGGTGTTAGAATGGCCAAGTCAAAGTCGAGACCTGAATCCAATCGAGAATCTGTGGAAAGAGCTGATGACTGCTGTTCACAAACACTCTCCATCCAACCTCACTGAGCTCGAGCTGTTTTGCAAGGAAGAATGGGCAAGAATGTCAGTCTCTCGATGTGCAAAACTGATAGAAACAGTTTGTGCTTCAAGATAATCCGCCACTAGTGACTAGAACTCAGATGAAAAGGACATTAGGTGATCGCTCTGTTTCAGAGTATAAACAGATAATTCAGCCTATATTTGTCTCCATGTCATCTAATTATGAAGGAATAATGTCCGGCCTTGCTGTTAATGACGAGTTTGTTGATCGTGTTATGTTTACGTTTCGTACTACCCTCGATGTCGTCGCTCCCTCCAAATTAAAGTTTGTCAAGCCGAGACGAGCCTCTCCCTGGTATAATGCTGAAACACGCTCTCTTAAACAATCGACACGTAAATTAGAAAGACTTTGGCGCCGTTCCAACACAGAGCACACCCTCTCTGCCTGGAAACACAGCTTAGTGACATATAAGCAGGCCTTGCGTACGGCTAAAACCAGATATTACTCATCCTTAATAGATGAAAACAAAAATAATCCTAGGTTTCTGTTCAGCACTGTAGCAAGGCTGACAAACAGTCACAGCTCAATAGAACCTTATATCCCAACCACCCTTAGCTGTGATGACTTCCTAAATTTTTTTAACAATAAAATCGCAACTATTAGAAATAAAATAAATTAATCACTTCCAGTTATTAGTTCTGATAAAGTGCAGACAAAGAATTCGGAATCTCTTATAAAACCCTCTAAAATATTAAATAACTTTACCACTGTAGACCAAATCGATGTAATTTCAATTATAATGTCCTCCAAACCATCAACGTGCCTCCTCGACCCAATCCCAACCAAACTTTTTAAAGAGACCCTGCCTCTAACTATTGACACTATCTTAAATATAATAAATACCTCATTAGTTACTGGCTACGTGCCGCAGTCCTTTAAATATGCAGTTATTAAACCGCTCTTGAAAAAACCTTCTCTTGATCCTGATATTTTGGCCAATTATAGACCTATTTCTAACTTACAATTTCTCTCCAAAGTCCTTGAAAGAGTGGTAATTAAACAGCTCTGTCAGCAACAACAGGACAATAGTTTATTTGAACATTTCCAGTCTGGCTTTCGAGCTCATCATAGCACTGAAACCGCATTAGTTAAAGTAACTAATGACTTCTTACTTGCTGCTGACGTTGGATTAGTCTCGATCCTGGTTCTGTTGGACCTGAGTGCAGCCTTTGACACAATCGACCATAATATCTTATTGCAGAGATTAGAATGTGACATAGGCATTAGAGGAGCAGCCCTCTGCTGGTTTAAACCATATTTATCTAATAGGTACCAGTTTGTCAATGTAAACCAGCAATCATCATCGTACTCTAGAGTTAGTTATGGTGTGCCGCAAGGATCGGTCCTCGGGCCCTTCTTGTTTACGCTGTATATGCTTCCTCTAGGTAATATCATCAGAAAACATAGCATTAACTTTCATTGTTACGCTGACGACACACAACTGTATTTATCAATTAAACCTGAGCAGGTCAGGCAAGTAGAAAAACTAAGCGCCTGCGTCCGAGATATAAATACCTGGATGAGCACTAACTATCTTCTACTTAACCCTGAAAAGACAGAAGTCCTCATAATAGGCCCGAAAATTGTGAGAGACTCTTTAGCTGCCCAGATAGTCACTCTGGACAATGTAAGTGTAGCCTCCAGCGCCACAGTTAAAAACCTAGGAGTTTTATTTGACCCTGACTTATCATTTAAAGCACACATTAAACAAACCTGTAGAACGGCTTTCTTTCACCTGCGCAACATCGCCAAAATTTGAAATATTTTATCTAAAAGCGATGCAGAAAAATTAATTCACGCGTTCGTTACATCGAGATTGGATTACTGTAACTCCCTACTTGCAGCTTGTCCTAAAAGCTCTCTAAAAGGTCTTCAGCTAGTCCAAAACGCAGCAGCATGACTTTTAACAGGAACCAATAGAAGAGAGCACATCACCCCTGTGCTCCGGGCACTTCACTGGCTTCCAGTCGAGTTTAGAATTAAATTTAGAATACTCCTTCTTACATTTAAGACCATTAATGGGTTGGGGCCATCTTATCTCACCGATGCTCTGGTTCCATACCGCCCCAACAGAACACTCCGATCTCAGAATGCAGGTCTACTGGTAGTTCCCAGGGTTTATAAAAGTACTGTCGGAGCTAGAGCCTTTAGCCACCAAGCCCGTTTTATGGAATCAGCTTCCAGCTAGTATTAGAGAAGCCGAGACAGTCTGCACATTTAAGATTAGATTAAAAACGTTCCTATTCGACAAAGCTTATGGTTAGGCTAGTTGAAGTCGGAGTAGACTCACAGTTTAGTCTAAGCTGCACTAGAAGCTATAATGCTGGGGCAGTACAGCCGCTGAGTTCTATCTCCTTTTCTTACTCTACCTACCACTTGTCTTACTTTATTTCTATTTTCCAATGTTAATATCTAGTTGTCTAGTCTCTTCATCACTAGTCACCCGGTGTCCCCTTTCCCCCCTCCCCTCTGGAGAGGGGCTATTTTTCAGCTGCAGCATCCTGACTGTCCGGACCCCTGGCTGGATAGACGTCCTCGTTGCTACCCCCATCTCATCTGACTAGAGGGACCTCTTCTTGCTCCTTTACTCCACTGTATTTTTACGGACTATAACTTCACTTGCTAATTCCCATTAGCAGTTCTGGGGTTCCTGTCTATCCGTCCTGGGAGTGGATCTCTCCTGACTGTGGTACTCCCCAAGGTTTCTCATTTTTCTCCCAATTGACTCTGGAGTTTTTGGAGTTTTTCCTTGCCGGCATGGAGGGTCTTAAGGATAGGGGATACCCAGGACTTGAACTGTATCTATTCATCTTTGTTGTTTCATTTCTTATTGTGTATCATATTGCCTCTGTAAAGCCCTTTGAGACTTCTGTTGTGATTGAGGGCTATACAAATAAAATTGAATTGAATTGAATAGAAACATACCCCAAGCGACTTGCAGCTGTAATTGGAGCAAAAGGTGGCGCTACAAAGTATTAACGCAAGGGGGCCGAATAATATTGCACGCCCCACTTTTCAGTTTTTTATTTGTTAAAAAAGTTTAAATTATCCAATAAATTTTGTTCCACTTCACGATTGTGTCCCACTTGTTGTTGATTCTTGACAAAAAATTAAAATTTTGTATTTTTATGTTTGAAGCCTGAAATGTGGCGAAAGGTTGCAAGGTTCAAGGGGGCCGAATACTTTTTGCAAGGCACTGTATCAGAGGATGCTTCCCCAAGACATTCCGTTCAACTTTAACGTGGAGTACGGATGCCATCTAGTGTCTGAAACAAATAACTACGCCCATAGGACATTGGGTTCAAAAAACGGTCTCCTTCGAGTTAGGCAATGATAAAGTTACTTTCGTGCTTAAAAACTAACAGCATTCTACAACTCGGTTTTTTCGTCTTCTACGTTAAGGGGTAAAATAAGTAACTTTTTAGATGTATGGGTTATGGAGAATACAACATCCGCATGTTACTGACATAGATTTCTTGAAATATAAAAAAGTAGATGGACATAAGTTAAACTTATTTTGAATATTAATTGAGTACTTTAATATTATTATAAAAATAAATAACATTATATATTGTTCAAAAACACTATTTGAAAGCATGCTTTGCTTGGATGAGAAGAGCCACAAACGTGTTGACTTTTACGATAGGGATTACAGAGGGGGACACATACATCCCCTCAGATTGTTTTCTTAAACAGCCCTGTTAACAGCTGAAAGTAAGAGTTCACATCAAAGTACATCAATAATGACAGATTAAGAATGGGACCAGGTCCGAACTGGTAGCCTTTTCCTAACCTCCCCAAAAAATGAGGGAAAAAGCTCTGAGTTGGCGGTTTACTCTTCATGTTGCGAAAAGCAATGAAAAAGTTAGTTTAGTGTTGAAAAGTAATAACACAACACAGTTTCATGACAAACGTATTAGTTGTAGAGTGATCCATTTAAAACATCTCCTACCAAAACCAAAATAGGAGTCTTTATTTACATAGACATTAAAATGACATTTTATAAAATATGGAGTATAAAAAAGTACTGCGTTTGAAGCATTATAAAAAGTGACATTGTTAATAATTGTAATTCAGGGTTTCCAGTACAAATCTAGTAGAAAAGAAGTGAAACTATTTGCCATTGCTTGATTTTTGCTCAGATTTTTTTTTTAAATAAAAAAAAGTAGATGGATATAAACTTAATTTTTGCTCAGATTTTTTTGGGGAAAAAAAGTAGATGTATATAAACTTAACATATTTTAATATTAATTGGGTATATTTAATCTCATATAGCTTTGAAATGTTGAAATACTCTTATTTCAAAAATAGATATTGTTCAAAACATGATTTGAAACAGAGAGTGCTTGATATAAATATGTTGTATAAGATTAATATATTAAAAAAAACGCTTTTCTACATTATATTGGCGAGTTTTTTAGCCTTAAACAATTGGGAAGATGAAGTCGCGGTTGAGGGGCGATTTGTACCATAGAGCACGAGTGCCATCATGTGGAGCCTTTGAAAAACTACAACGGGGCGTTTCTCCGGTCATAAACATGTAAATTTCTCAACACACCTCTTTCGTGAAAAATGCTTATAAACAGCAACGCTACGAAACAATTCATTCGCTGTTCCTGACATCACTCGCTGTTCCTGATATCCTTTGAGAATGGAAGAATGGTGGTAAGACTCTATTAACTTTTGGGGGGGGGGAAAGTCTAGTATTAACATTGTCTTATTTCATTTTATCAGGTAGAGCCAACAACCGTAAGTCTGCTCATCTTTTATGTAATTGTAATTGACAATACTCTTTTTAATTCATCACATTTAAGGGGTAGTCAACTCTATTATTAAAATGTATTTTTATTATTTCTTTCACAGAGGGATCATCCTCTTCTTCATTTCCTGAGAATCAGAGGTTGACACGAACTACGATGGTCTTTACAGAGCCAGAAAACGTAAGTCTGCCCAACTTTTATGTAATTGACATTACTCGTTTTAATTCATCACATTTAGGGGGAGGTAACTCTATTTTTAAAGTTTTTTCTAAAAATACCCCTCTCCTCCAGAGAAAACTTCAGGGGTTGACAAGCCCTCTGAGAATGAGTTAGAGGTTGACACGCCCTTATGATATCCTTATAGATACAGCAAACATAAGTCTGCCCAACTTTTATGTAATTGACGTTACTCTTTTTAATTCATTACATTTAGGGGGGAGTCAACTCTATTTTTAAACTGTATTTTTATTATTTCTTTCACAGAGGGATCAACCTCTTTCACAATCACGCCTCCAAAAGTCCTATTTTATATGTTATAATATATATATTATTTTATTTATAGTGTGCAAAATACCATTGATTGAAGAGTTTTGCTTGTTGTTGTTTTTTATGCAGTGGAGGTAAACCCATATGAACTCCGGGATTCTGGTATGTACTTCATAATCTTAAACTCTATTCATAAAGATTTTTTCTAATAATAAAAAAAAAAGTATTCTTTTTAAATCATCAGAATTGGTCGAACATGTCCTCAGGCGGTTTTTGCCATGGGCAATGTGGGCGACCGCCCAGGGCGCAATCTATTTGGGGGCGCACAAGCGCCCTCGAGAAAAAAAAAAAAAAAAAAAAAATCCGCTAGTTGTCTAGACTATTTACGCTCATTTCCACATCGTCTTGGTAGAGTGGGCGCTGGGGCGCCCCTCATCATCATATCAACTGCTGCAGAGAGATGTGTGTGTCAGAGGAAAAGGCAGTGGGAAACGGGAGAGGATCAGCTGGTCGCAACTGTAAAGTGAGTGAGCAAGACGAGTCGCACTCATTCTCAGAGGGTAAGTTAGGAGGGTGGAGGAACGACGTACCCTGTAAACCTTTTCACAGGCCACCTCATTATTCATGATGTGACTACTTAAAGAAATGGTGATTTTTTTCCAAGAAAGTCCATTAATGGGTCTATCATATTCCTCGTTCAATATTCTATAAGAAAAATATAACATATATGCATCTAAAATAATCCTAAAAGATTTTATTAGCAATTTTAATACTCCTTTTAGCAAGGTTACTTGGGTATGCAGCTGTGTACGTTCCCATAGCAACCAGTCCTGTTATTGTCCTACGTCAAAAGCGCTGCATATTCTGAGAACGAGAATAGGCGTAAGCGTAAGGTGCGCATCTTGAGCAGAGTGGTTGATCCCACTCGTTCTCGCTGCGTCGAGGAGAGCGTTCTTTACTTTATATTCGCATTGCACATTTGCTTTTAGAGGGAAGGTGTTAGTTTAGCATCTTAAAATGATGTTGTACATCCATATGAGTGTAAAGTGCTTAGTTTTCGCCACTTTTATGGCCAAAATGACCGCACGCAGCGCACACTCGAACCCCCCGCCCCCACCTTCGTGTTCATTTTACTGCACAAATATGTATGTGTGTCACGTGACTCAGAGTGAGTGGGCGGCGATCGGGCCCTTTTTTAATTGGCAAAATGAAAAGTTATCCGTCTGGAAATAAAAAAAGAAAGAAAAAAAAGCAGAAGAGGAGAAAAGAAAGCAAGACAGCGGTGAGTGTACTATGTTACTGTAGTTTTATGTCCTAATGTAGTCGAAGCACTGCTGACTAGTAGTAGTAAACCAATTAACTGCCTTAACTTGTTGTAACTAGCTTGTTAGCGTTTGCTAACAGCATTGCAGCATTCTAGCGTTTCTTCATACATAAAGATGTTACCTAGAACATTAAATCAGTGTTTAGAATCACCATACACACTGATCAGCCAGACTGATAAGATGTTACATGATTCACTTCTGTGCCAGAATGGTATCCTTATTAAGTAAAAGCAATATAACTTACCAGCTAGTCAGTAGAATACGGTATGTGTAAAGGTATGTGCACTAAGCACAATAATAATAATAATCTGAAGTACATTTAGTTTATTAAGGCAAATGTGTGTAAATAATTAAGGATAGTGTGAAGTGAATGAATAATGCAATGGGGGGGGGGGGGGGGGCACTTTGAGTGTCCAAAAAAGCGCTGTATGAGAGCGAGGCTTTATTAGACTTATATTAAATATGCTATTGCTACAAGTCCAACTGTCCCCCTTACTTGCACATGCTCAAAGGGCCCCATGTTGCCTGTTGCCTAGGGCCCCCGGGGACCCTTGCTACGCCTTTGGGCGGGGGATAGACTATTTTAATAAAATAACGTAAAAAACGTAACACATTGTTGTGTTTGATGTCGGCGGGGGGTTGGGTAGTTTGGATGTCGGTGGGGGGGGGGGGGGGGGGGGGGGGGTCTGATGGGGTGGTTCGCCCAGGGCGCGAAAGTAGCCAGGACCGCCACTGAACATGTCAATCGTTGGCGTGAGGCCAATACCATTGATTTTACAAAAGAACCCGAGGAAGACGAGGAAAACGATGACACCTCCCCTCCCCTCGAAAATGCCCAAGTTTTCTGCACACCTGAAGCTCCGATTGAGTCCCCCCTCAAAAACGGCCAGGTTTTCTGCACGCCTGAAACTCCAGTGAGAGAAACAAGCGGTGCTTTTGGGGTCCCAATAGGTGAGTGTTTTGTTTTTTACGTTTTAATTTTTTTTTTTTTTTTTTTTTTAAAGCCTTTTAGCGATCTTGCATCGCCCCGTGGCAGTTCCTGGGCGTTCTCCTGCCTCCGCCTTCCCCTCTCTTCTCTGGCTGGGCATCCGCCCTGCGCTCCGTCGCGGGTCGCTGACTGGGCGCCGGTGTATCGGCGGGGTGTCGCCTGCACCGGCGGGGGACCCTGCCTTGCCTGGGGCTTGGTGGGCCGCTGGGGGTCCCGTGGCGTGCCGTGCCGGTTGGGGGGCTGTGGCTCGTGGCCCGGGTGGGCGGGCGGGAGTGGGTGTAGGCGTGGGGTTGGTGGTGCGTCCCCTCCTGCCATCCCTGAAGGCCGGTTGATGGGTGCGCGGGTGGCCCAGGGGACCACCCTGGGTCCCGGGGGGGGGACGATGGCTCCTTTGCTGGGCTGCGGGAGGAGGGATGGGCTGCGCATGGCCCCCCGCCCCCGCGCCTGCCCTCCCTCCCTCTCCGGGCTGGCTGGGTGGGGGCTGTGGCCCTGGGTTGGCGCCCGCGCGGCTTCTCCGCCCGTCTGCGTGGCTGTCGCGCGCCCGGTGGGGCCTGCGTGCTGCTGGATGTGGTAGGGCATTCTCGGGTCGGGGGTCCCGGTGCCGGGATTGGCGATGCGGCGGCGTAGGGTTGGTCGCCAACGGGCTTACTCGTAAGAGATTCACACGATTACTGGGTTCTAGATCACAGAACTGATTTGTGCACACTCTACCCCTTTCAATCACTTAGCTTATAGGCTTATAGACACCCCCACCCCCATTCTCCTCTTTCACTGGCCAATAGGCCCCCACATGGTGTAAACCGGAAATACATCTCGCTGACGATAGCACCAGCATATTAGTAACTAGTTTAGATGTTCAATGTATATCTAGTTGTTGTTTGTGTATGTGTTTCTTTTCCTTCTTCTCTTGTATTTCTTTTCTTCTGTCCCCCCATAATCCCTTCCTGTTCGCTGGTTTGTCATAATAAAAAGGTATTTTGAATGATCACAATGGGAGTATGTCAGACTCTCAATGTGAAACATTAAAACTGTTCAGAATCTGGGCACTTAGACTTCCATTCTCTGTGTCAAACAGCTGAACAGGACAGGTTTAAAAAAAAAAAAAAAAAAAAATAGAAAAGAAAAAAAAAGCCCGCATTAAATATTAAGTCTAACATATTTTTTCCCCCCTGGACACAGGCTTTTTTTCATTCACTCCTGAGAGTCCAGATAACGGTAAGTGTTCCGCCTACGTCATGACATTCCCCGCCTCTTAAAAAGGCATAGAGGATGCACTATCGTAAATAAGACACATGAGGGCGGCATTGTACCAATTTTAACAATTGCTCTCCTGTCTTTTCATAGACGTGTTACAACCGGTGTTGTTAAGGAGCACTGAAACAACATTTTAAGGAACACCACGAACTCCACGATGTCCTTTGCACGAACAGGTGCGGCCCTCGAAACAAATGATCATAAAGATGTTTGACTAATATCATATCCATATCGAAATTCGAAAAGGAAATATCAGGATGCAGTTGCAGACGCGCGGTGAGCCCCAGAGCCTTCATGTGCGCAAACAATGCACTCGTCAGCTGAGGTTAATGTTTGGGATTACCACAGCGCCCTTTCTCTGTTTTATACAATTTATTTATTTTATAATACGTAGTCCTTAGTTTAACATCCATATACAAATATATATTTATTTTTTAAAAGCGAGAGAAGAAGTCCGACCCGACCCGTCCCGAACTAAAATGATTGACATTTTGGGCCCGACCCGAGCTCAAGATCTAGGCTCTACTGCTAATACCAGTGCAGTGGAGTTAAGAGACACAATTGCTAACCCTTCAGCATGGCGAAAGGAACGGGAAGCGATACTCCACCCATCAAGCCAAAGTTAAAAAGAAATGCAGTTCTTTTAAGATGGAATGGCTGTCCTAGTATCTGCAAATAGAACAAGCGGTGAAAGATTTTTTTTTTTTAAACTGGCCTGTATAGCTGCATTGACACAGAATTGTAACTTGCTATGATCCACAGTTTTGAACAGATATGATAAATCAGATGTTGCTCACAGTGGTCCTCAGTGGTCCTCATGTCTGGTCAGACACATTAAAAGTTAGAGGGAACATTGTACGTAGGTTAGTCATTTTGCCTCCCATGGTGAATTAAAATTGGTTTGATGAACTCAAATCTTTGTGTGTGATAAATGTGCAAAAAGCAGAGAAGAGGGCAAATCCTTTTTGTGGCATGGTACTTTTATCAACAAGTCCATTTTTATTCTAATTATATGTAAAATTTGGTTGCATGAGGTACAATGAGACATTCGATCAAGGGTGTATGTTCTAGAAATATGAACAAACTATTATTCTTGGGAATCGCACAGTGTTCAAACCAGCTGGCTTTTTTAAAGCGGTTGGTCAAGAAATCGTCGAAAAGTATTAAGTCTGACACGAGACAACGTCGCCACAGGAACCCACCATTTGGAGCCATAAATGTCCATGAGGTGGTCAGGCTAAGCACTGCTTTTGTCAATCTGGATGACACACATTGTATTTAATATTGGAGTGCAGAAAGAAAAAGTGTCTCTGCAAATGACCATCAAGAAATGCACAAACACAAGGTCATGCCAAATAAATAGAAATATTGAATATATCGTTTTGATCCAAGAAAAGGGCTGGCATCTGGTTTGTTAAGTTGTTTTGCATCATCGTCTCTGATTTGTTCCGGTGAGATTCCTCATCTGTAGAAAAAAAGCAAAAGAAGAAGAATTCGGATAGTACGGCATATCATTTGTTGACATTGGCTAAGTGTAAAACCATGGCTTAACTTGAAAACTGACTGCTGTCCATTTTTGTGAGCTTTCTAGACAAATGGTAAAAATCAAAGAACACTTACAGTTACAGTTGCTCCCATGAGCCCTTGCACCACGGCTTCGCTTGTAGACTGTATCTGAAGGACCAAAGAAAACAAACACAGTAAAACTTTTATACGTGCATGCTTCAGTTGCTGCAATTTAGTGAATACATTGGGGGGGGGGGTTTCCTTTACAGTTAATTAAAAGGACTTTCCCATTAAAAAAAATCTTTTGCATGTCCTTTGCAAGACTGTTGGAAATGCCCAGAATGTCCTTTTTAAGCAATTATTGTTGCTATTTGCTTACTTCTGGAAACAACCAACTGATGCAGCTGACTGTATCAAATTGAAATACTTCTTATTTAAACACTTAACTACAACGTTGGGGGATCTCGGGCAAGCGGGCAAGCTAATATAACAAACTGGCATTTTGATAATAGAGGTAAGATCTGAAGTCCGGGCCAGGCCCAAAATGTCAATTATTACGTTCGTGTTGTGGTGGTGGTGGTGGTCGGGGGGGGGGGGGGGGGGGGGGGGGGGTTCCGCTGGGTAGGGCCGGTTGGGACGTGGAGGGGAGCGCCATTTTGGGGACTTGCGCCCCAGATACTAAACCACAGCAAATGCACATGAATACATTTAAATACTACTCTATTTGTACATTGTATGCTTGATTAAAATCAAAAGTCTAACTACGGACAACAAATGCACTGTACTCTTGAGAGGGACGATATGACATGGGACATTAAGGGAAAGAACAAGCATGTAGCAGCAATCAAGCAAATTATCTGATTTTCCTTCATTAACAATTTCTATTTTTAGACAGAGTACAGAGAAATATTATGTGCCTAACACGTCTAAGCATTTTCAAGGACTTGACACAAAATTCAAGCATTTTTCAAACCTTGAAAACACCAGTAAAATCCAAGCATTTTCTAGGATTTAAAGAACCCTTACGAACTCTGAAAATAGGCTGGCATTTCTTTGGTGTGCTATTTCCAAAAGCATGTAACTGAAGAAAGGTACCCAAAAAAATCCACCAATAGATGAATCTAAACTTGCTATATCACAGTTGTGCAGGAGTCTATTATAATACTGCTGTTGGGAGTTACAAGAACACTCTGTTTTATGCAGCTTTTCAGGATATGTGTCGACGAAAATTTCATGAACTGCTGTTTTCAAGCACTGCAAGGTCATTCGTAGCAATAACAGAAATGAAAAGGAACTACAGTGATACCTCAGCTCACGAACATAATTGGTTCCCAGAAAGTGTGTGTAAGGCGAAAAGTTCGTCTTCCGAACATTTATTTCCCATAAGAAACCATTAAAATGAGAATAATCCGTTCCCAGGTCCCCATAAAACATAATTTTCTACTAAATAAGCCTTAAAACTACACAAAAATATACCTTATTTTCTTTAATGTCTTCTTAGGCTTAACACTAGCCTGTGGTGGGGTCTTTTTCGGTCCCATAATAGCAAAAGTACACTCAATATGGTCCAAAATGTCTATCAAACACAAACCACGTCCGCACTCAACGAAAGGGAGGGGACGAACTGGGACGCCGTGAGCGTGCGTCAGCTTCTCGTGGCGCTGTTCGACCGCGTGGTTTGGTTCGTCCGCCGAAAACTAGTTCGTCAGCAGAGACTATATGCTCGCGAATTTAATGTTCTTGAGGCGAAAAGTTTGTGAGCTTAAGCGTTCGTGAGCTGAGGTATCACTGTATAATCCTTTCTATTTTCCTATGTTCATGTCTTCATGGCTGCACTCTACCTGTTTGGCAGAAGAAGCCATGCTGAATATATCCTGAATGCGGTTGTCAAGGAAGTTCCAAGTGTCCTGGAAGTCTGGGGAGGAATCCTGAAGCATCACTAGCTCGGTGGTGTTGTAGACGCCGGTCAGTGCTGCTCTTTTACTGTACCAGCTCATCTGTAACGGAAATAGAAGACAGTTAAGTTCTGCAAGTGAATCATACTACATTTGGACTATTTTACAGGGTGTCCACAAAGTCTGGGTACATAGGAATTTTCCTTTTTTATTTATTTGACGGCAATGTAGACCTACTCAACCGAGTTCACCTGAATTTTGCAAGGGGCATCAAATTATGCATTGATAATAATGGAAATCATATTGAAAATGTAATTTGTTAACATTATAATTCAATAAAATTGTTTTGTTCTGAAAAAAAATATATTTTATTGTTTTAGAAATATTTATAAAAAATATTTTATTGAATTAATGATGATTTGATTTTAATGGAAATCATATTCAATTTCTTAACATTATTATTATATTCAATGAAATTGTTTCATTAAATTATAATGTTATGAAATTGCATTTTCAATATTATTTTTCTTATTACTATATTATTATTCATTATTATCAATGCATAATGTGATACGCCTTGCAAAATTCAGGTGAACTCGATTCAATAGGTCTACATTGCCATCGAATAATTAGAAGAGTAAAATTTCGATGTACCCAGACTTTGTGGACACCCTGTAAATATCCTTAGTTAAGGAGGAATTTTTACAGCAAAACTAACGCCCAGATATTAAAAATATACAATGAAATCTTTCATAATCCAAACCTGTTTTGAAATAATACAGTGGCATATTGTTTTTCATTTAAGGCATTTCTTTATCTGTCTCACCGGTCGTCAGTTACAAATGAAAATTCAAATGTCAGAATCGGGTATTCTTTGCAATTTTTGGAGATTACATCACGAGCGGGAGCTGGATGTAGAAAGTCTGTCTACTTGTAGTCTGTCTACTTGTGTATGCGTCACTGGTTGAGCTTTCTGCCACAAAATGCCAAACTATTGCGTTGTCGGTCGATGCAAGAGTGTTACAAATTAAGATTTAGTGATATCCACATATTAATTTCCAAAACAATACACTTTCACGAATCCGGGTGAGATGAGTGCTACAAAGCCGGAGTGATTTTCGAGAACCTGGACCAGGGGCTGTCGTGTGTTCGCGACATTTCAGAAGTACTTAGAAACGTGCAATGTGCTTCGAAAGCCGTTGAGGTGCCATCCTAGAAAATAGACAGGAATCAGGACTCTTTAATGGATACGTTGGTTTCTCGACTTCCAACGTTGAACAGGAGAACTAGTCTGGACCCACATGGACTTTGTTGCCGCTAGGCTGGGAGACGGGTACGGTATCCCCATTCAAATAAGTGTTCCAAATAGAGTAAGACTTTCCTGTTAGAAATTCATGTCAAATGTGCCACATTCGAGACTCTTGCATGTTTAAAGATTCTATCTAAAACTTGCAACAGCCATGAATGTTGTTGTTCTCATGAACCAATGTATGCATTGCTGTATATTTTGTCAATATCAAATGTTTCTGTTATGTAAATATCATGTATGTTTCTGTAAGTTTTCAAATATAAATGTATGCTTTGTAAAAAAAAAAAAAAACACGTATTGCGGAAGTTTTGCTTCTGTATATTTTGTAAATATACACAGCGGAAAACACAGACAAGACTGAAAAAGCAGTTTCTGCTCTTGCACCCCTCTTTAAAATAAGCTGCTGTATTTTAAGCCAAAACAACTGTTGTGTTTGATAGAACACTATGTCTATATGCTGCCATTGCAGTTTCATGGCGCATTAAGCCCCCTATTTTTAATTTGTCCGTTTTACCCTGGAAACCCCCGTTTACAGACAACTGCTTTTGTTTCAACCCAGCTATAAAAAGAAGGTAATTATATTTATTATTCAAAATGTCATTTTTAGCTTAGAATCATTAATTGATGTCTAATATTTCGTTAAAAAAAAAAAAACGACATTAAAAAATTATTCACTCGCATATTTTAAACTTTGAAACAAATTACGTAACAATGGAAAAAATGGTGTCTCTAAATAAGTCACGGATATCTACCTCATAACTATCGCTTAATTGTATTTTATTTTTTTTGTTACGGTCGCATTTTCCTCAATATTTTAGATGATACATAATTGATCCAAACAACGAAAAAAAAAGTGTTTAAAAGAGTAAATATATGAAAAATTAAATATCGAGCACAGCGATTTCTGCATCGATTTCTGCATCGCGGCCCTTGTTACATTACCATATTTCACCCATAAAATCCCCCAAAAATCCGGCTGTGGCCATTCACAGGTGTGTCTTGACACTCGGTGATACATGCTACATGGAGTTTTTGGATCGAAAAGAGGCAAGTACTTGATAATGTCTCGTTAAAATCATGGCGTCTTTAGTTATGCTCTCGCATGCTCTCACCTCCAGTTAGGGTTTTGCTGTTTGAATTTTTTTTTTTAATGTCCTCCTGTTCAAAAATTTTCTTCCCCCAGAAAATTGAGATTTTAAGCTTTCCAATAATGTATCACACATGCATAAAGGACAATTTTGAAATTTGGCCAAATTTGGGGTTTGAGAGCAGAACTTCAAGTCACCTGCGTGTTTTCCACCATACAGTATATATTTTATCTTTGAATATCATGACAAATATAGTCTACATTAACACAGAAAATGTTTGGCTTTTTGTTTTTAATGCAAGATCTCCCCTTCCATCCGACTCTGTGGAGGGCTTGAAGCACATTGCATTCATGGTATTCTCTCATAAGAAACTTCCCTATAATAGAATGGAATCGTCTTTGTCATTGCCAAGAAGTTCAAATATTATACACTATGTTAAATATGATGATATACTATACTAAATATCGAACGTTACATATCTTGAATATTAAGCTCCTGAGACCCAAGCGTTATTATTTTTATTTTTTGCAATGCATTTTTCCAGGCAGGGGTGGCCACGTCTGGTCCACATGATTCTCAATCCAGCCTGTTTTCCAGGTTTCCCTCCTCCAACATGCACGAATCAAATAATCAGGGCCTCAGGAGGAAGTTAAGAGTTTTTAGGACATGGGAACACATTTTCTAGAATGTTGACGTCGATTTCTTCAACTTCACCGTCAGCGATCGTGTCATCTGCTGGAGATTCTGCCTCTGGCTCATACGTGTGTGTCGCAGCAATATTGGGAAGAGTTCCGCCCTCGTCAGCTCACAAATCGTCCTCAAAATAATTTTCCGTGAAATCGAAAACATTTTCATTTGATTCAATGCCTGAATTGCTGAAGAAAAACGAGCTTTCCGACAAATCGCCGTCTATGGTGATTGTATGTTCTGTTGCATAAATACTAAGGCTGGGACTTTAACGCGTTAATTTCGATTAATTAATTATAAAGCTTTTAACGCGTTAAAAATTTTAACGCAATTAATTGTTTCAGTTCCATTTGTCCGCATGCAGAACCTTCCTACTCATGTGTTTCTGGTACGCCGGTAAATCTGATGCACAAAAACAAACGCTAACAGCAGCAGTGATGGGAGGTGACATTTTATTTGGACAGTTATGGGCTAGTTTTCCCCTATAAAACGCATCCTGATGGGACAATGGACAGGAGCATCGTTTTGTGCAACCTGCCGACGCGGCCGTGCGCCTTCCTCGTTCCCCTCTTCCCGCCCGCCCTTTAACCAGGGCGCGGCGGCAGCGAGGGTCCCGGCGGGGTCGGCTTGGCGGTCACGGTTGCACCCGGCGGGCTGCCTCGGCCGGCGCTTGTGCAAGCTGCTATACGATTACGAAAAGCAGACCAAAGAAGACCGATTGAAGTCTGTCGAGTATGTTGGTTTGACACGGGACCACTGGACTTTCTTGAGCAATTCTAACTATCTCGGAGTGACCGCACATACAATACAAGTCATCAACAATGAATGGCATTTGGCGTCTTTCGTCCTGACTGTGCAAAAAGCCAACGACAGACGCTAAAGAGTAAACTGTGCAGACCAGTTTTTTTTTTTTGGTAGCTGAGTCCTGGGAGATTGAACAAAAAGTCACAACAATTGGTACGGATTGTTAAAAAACTTAATGTTGAAATGTTGCACTTTGTTATTTTCTTGCAGTTTAATTATCAGTGTTTACATTTCACTATTTGAAAGAAAATGTTTGGCAATATTTTATGCCTCATAGTTTCATCGTGTAACGACTGAAAAGTAGTTAGTTACTGTTTTTTAACTGTATACATATCTAAAGAAAAATGTTTTCAAAGAACATAAATCCGGGGCCTGAAACACTTGAAACCTGAATAGCTGTATTAGCACTTTGACCAATTGTTTGCTGATGACATTACATATTAACAGTAATAAATTTGTTGTTAAGCTCAAAAAGGCTTTTTTTATTGAGAACATGATTTGTTTTGTCAATATATGGTTTTCAATTAGAATGCGATTAATTTCGATTAATTAATTACAGACCCTGTAATTAACTCGATTAAAAATTTTAATCGAGTCCCACCACTAATAAATACATGCTCCCGCCTGTGACGTAACAGCTGCTAGCAAACAATGTTTAGCCATGCTGTTGAATTGGCTGAGTATCTTAGGAACACCTGTGGCGTACGCAAGTAAAATCAGCTTTTCTTCAGTAAGTACGGAAAATATTTAACGGAGGGTGACAGTTACATACACAATATGATAATAGAAACAAAATTATGTGATTTTCGGAATGCGACACACTGTATTTACTTTTGAATAGTTCATGATTAAGAAACGCTTAACAGTCAGGCAATACGCAGTAAACGTGCAGTAGATATCACAAGAGGGAGCAAATGTGGTGGAAAAAAATGCAAAAGATAAGACACACTCACATCTGTTGATCTGTCACCTGCATAGTACCAGATGTCATCCACGAGGGTGGAAAGTAGTTTCAGACTTTTAGGGATGTTGTGAGGCAAAAGCAGAATGCTCATAGCCTGGGGACATACAGAAGCAGCAAAGTCAAGACACTAATGGGAGTTATTCATGCAGTAACATGCAGACTTTACCTGCGGCCATGTTTCTATGTAAGGGATAATCATCCTCAGTCTGGTCTCGACAGCATCTCTTAGAAAGACACCAGTCTCCTTTGGTCTGCAAATATATGGTATTTTAACCCAAAATGATTTCATTATTACATTAGAATAGAATCAGAGCAGTGACTTTGTGTGTGTGTGTGTGTGTGGGGGGGGGGGGGGGGAGTATGTGTGTGTGTGTGGACCTACTCTGCTTGGCCTAACTGGACCTGCTTCTGTTGCTCGGCTAGTGTCTCAGCCAGTTGTAAATTACACTGAGTGATGAAATATAGGACGAGGTCTCCGGCTCCATTTTGGAACATACCAGTGGAAGCAGTTGAAAGACCAAGTGTCTGGTAGCAACACAGACCAAGGAGAAATAAGGAGAAATAAGGACAAATAAGGAGACGTCAACATGATCAGTTAGGAATTGTGCCGAATCATTCTAAACCTAACCTGGCAGAGCGAGGCGGTCGAATCCAATCTAACTAACCCTGTCGTCCATTGCGCGGACTTTGGAAACAAGATTTTAGGACAGGGTTCTTACAGGTTAAATTTAAGACTTTTTAAGACCTAATTAAGACCATTTAAAAAAAAAAAAACCAACAACAACTTAATACCTATTTCACAGCCATATCGACCAGGAAAAACAAAGTCTGTGAATTTGTGTTAATTTATTTCTCAAAAGTGGAAATGTGGAATGTGTGCAGGATGTAAGAATGCAGCATATTGAATAGGCTACTCACCACCACAGCGCAGACACGGACCACAGATAACAGGCCGAGTAGAGGCGTTCTCTTTAGCATTAGCATTTAGCATGGCAAACATAATCTTAAACTCTTGGGCAACCACAATGTCAGGGAAATTCAACTTTGAACTCCAAGACAAGTGTCAACTTGATAGCTCAATGAGAAATGAATCAGACCAACCAAAGATTGCCTGCTTCGAAGACTTTATAAACATGATATATCAAGGGTACAAAATAATGTGATTCAGCCAGGAGCTGTGATCACCCAGAAGTACAAAGAGGCAACATCGAGCAAGTCCGTATACATCATTGAAAGGGTGGTGCCGAAGCCCACCGTGAAACGAAACTTACTAAGAAACGAAACTCATCATTTCACAAACCTGGGTATTTTTCCCATACAAAAACATCTTTGAGCTGGGACCTTGAGCACTGGTCCCGGCTGGTAGAGAGTTAGTCATATCTGATAAGGGGGTCCACAGACACACATTGTGGATGTTCAAAGGAATGTTTGGAGCACACGAACATAGTAGGGTGTCCCAAAAAAGTAAATCCAGGAAACTAATCTCGCACACCCTCTCAATGCATTCCACTTCTTGCCAGAGTACTGTGAGAAAAAATTCACAATGATCGCTTAATATTTAGGGGTCCCTCAGAGCACATGTAATGTCTGCTATGCCGTATATAGGGGCCAGCCGGGTAGGGGCGTCATCCTGATCTGTTTTGACCTGTCCATTTGCACTCACATGCATAGAATGTATGCGGTGTTGCCTTGACCTGGTGTTGACAGTGGCCGATCCAGAAAAGCTATCTGAAACTCGAAGGGGGGGGGGTTTCCCCCCAAAATATCATCGATTTTGAAAAACTCATCGGATTTGGGAAGCTTACCACGTGGGAGGTGGTTTAAACAAGTCTTATTCTGATTGAATGTGACTTCAAGAAAATCGCTTTTTCAAGCGATCATAGCATGGAACTGGTCATCGCGGCTGTCTTCGACCTCTTCTTCCGATCCTCTGGCCCTGATATTTCCCTGTTCATCCGCTTCAAAGCAGAATGGAATTTTTTGGACCACTCGAAGGCATCTCCCTTTGACGAAGATCCGAACGACAACCTCTCCGAGTGGGTGCGTCTCAAGAAGGAAGAAGTCGTGGGGTTTATCAACAGCCAGCTGGAGACCACCCACCACAGGGACGACTACTGCCAGTTCCTCCTCCTCGCCCGCTTCTTCCTCACAGGCCCCCGGGACAGAAGTTGTCCACTTCAACCGGCCTGGGGCGTACCACCGGGCTCGATGGATGGCCAAAGGCATCTACTTGCTGAAAATCTACATCTTCCGGAAGCAGTTCCAACTCACTCCACATGAAGCAAGAGCTCTGCGCAAGATCAACGTGTTCGCAGTGACGGTCTACCTCAAGCGGTGGTTCGAAGCTCCAGTGACCGTCGATGCACCTGTCAACGACCTGGAGATGTGCGAGGAGCTGGACAGATACACAGCTGTTGACAGTGAAGTCGGCTCAGCTGCTCTCAAGAAGTTCCGTGGGCATCTCTGGTACTTGAGCGAGGACTTGGCCCCCCTGGCGATGTTTTCAATGAAGACCGAGGAAGAGGAGAAGGCCAAAATGCTGCACAACCTCTACGAGGCTCAGGAGAAAGGGAAGGAACTGCGGCGGCTGGAAGGAAGGAGGACCCTTACACTCAAGAGGGCTGACCTGGGTGACTTTATCACCCGGAGGTCGCAGAACCTGTTCCACTGCCTGAAGCTGCCTCTCCCAGCTACGGTCGCGGATCTGCGGGAAGTTCCAGTTGTCGTGTCCGAGCTGAGGTCAATGAATGATGTTGCCGAGCGAGCGGTGAAGCGGGCGACCGACTTCAACCAGTGCCTGACGAAGGACGAAGACGAGCGGCAGCTCATCTTTCAGGTTGTCGAACATCACCGCCGCCAATTCCCCACGGCTGACAAGGCCAGCTTCCAGTAGTGCAGCTGTCACTTCCCTGTCTTCAGTTGGATTGCTACTATCCAGTTGTATTGCACTTCAGTTCTATTGCACCAGTGCATGTAACACCTTGTCCAATGTGAATTGTGCAAGGTAGACAATCGGTCTGGCAGAGAGACGATCATTAGTCAGAAGAGTGCAAGACCGACACGTTAATCACTGCCAGTCCAGTAGGAATGTCAATGAGGGAAGCCTTAGCAACCAGCTATGGGAGTGAAATTTCGTGTGCTAGGTTCTTTTAGCAAGTGGAATACAATGAAGGGGTGTGCGAATCCGAATCTGTTAATATGTGATTTTATATAGGGGGCCTGGGACACCCTAGAACATAGCCATGTATTATGCTATGATACGGTCTCACAAATGAATATAATATCACACCAGTTATGTTTTATAAGCATGAATAAAATTTCTTTCACACAACAACACCTCTGCTTTCATGATTCCTGTGTGCGTAGAGCCACACTCACAAATCCACTAACAATCGTAGTTGGGCTGGGATGCAGGGGGGCTGCAACACTAGCAGCTAACTGGCTAGTGTTAGCTGCTGTCGCTTCGCTTACATGAGCAGCTTGCTGGCTGGCTTAAACAGGCAGATTGAAAAACGCCGGCAATGGAGGGAATTTTTTTCTTTCCTCTCATGGAGTTTATGTGCTTGGACGATTTAGAATGGGACTCTAGCGCATTTCATGCCCATTGTACCCAACCGAATTTGTTTTTTGCATACGATCCAAAAAGCCTCGAACACACTGCTATTCACTGGTTTAAGCCAAAGGCGAAAGGATTGTTTAATCAACCACACTTTGTTTAATTTTAAATTTCTCCATCTCTCTAATATTACATGTACGGCTACGTGTTCGTTAAAAAAAAAAATTGCGTCTGTGTAGTGTAGAGCAAGACATTTTGTAGGGACGTCCGTCGTGACACAGGATTCATGCGGGAATTCCGCGGTCGGGACGGGACGTGAAAGAAAGTCAACGGGAGCGTGCAGGAGCAGGAGTGATATCGATCTGTGCTTTCAGTTGGTCGCACAACACACCAAATAGCGTACCGCACGAAATCTTAATTTTAGACCGTGACGTCGCAACAGTAACCTAGAAGTGGGTCAACATAGACAAGCCCTCGCATACAACTCATGGTATTACTACTTGTTTTCTGCCAGTAATCATTCAAAAAAGAACATGCCGAGTAAACACTGCTGATATTGAACTTGTAGAAACGACTCTAAGGTGAAGCCATATACTTTCATATGCAGTAAACATTTTGTCGGGGGGCATTGTCCTACAGAGGGCGAAGAGGTAAGCCATTTTGATATTTTTATTTTTTAGCATGGCGTTTTGCCGTGCTGTTTCTGTCTGACAATGAATGACCTGAAAAAATTTAAATGGTATCTGACTGCCACTGTTTTCTGTTGTAAAACATAACTTTAGTAAGGGGGAAGTGTAAATAAATTATAGAATTAAGACTTGTTATTAATGAGAAAATTAAAAGTGCTCGTTGGCTGTCACTGAGTAGCATTTGCGATCGCTACAAAAAAATAGCAATGTAAATTACTCCCAAGAACGGTCGGAGACGTAAAACAACCAGAGGATATGATATATAAGAAAGACATAAGTATATGGTGGTAAAGGATAGCTTGTTGAAACAGGAGAATGGCGTTGTCCGTGGCGTAAGGCAAGGCACACAAGAAAAAGGTGTCGATAAAAAAGCTACCTCTGGATCAGGTCGGCTCTTTTTCAGCCCTCGACACTCAAACCATCTCTTTAACTGAACATTTGTGTGTTCTTCCACATCTTCAACAGTGAATTTGGCACCAGGGACATCATTTTTGGACAGAATTGGTAGGTTTAGCTCAGTAAACATCTCATTCGTACACTTTTTACGTGCATTTAGCATTGGGACAAATGCGAGCTTGACCCGCCTAGCAACAATTGCTGACGTCATGATTATTAATGAGCAAAAGTGACGTGTTGCGTGCGGTATGCCATTGATGAAGCAGCCATATTTTTAGTCATCTTTCAGTGACCCACTGCTGTTTTGACTTGGGTTAGCAAGTCAAAAGAACTACACAATATCCCATAATCCATCAGTGCTTGTGTGATACACAGTTAAAGACGAAATTGTTATTTCAATATTTTGTTTTTTTTTATTTAGTTGTGTTTAAAAAGTATTTTTCTAGTGTTTCAGGTGAGAAAAAAACTCAAATAACACTGCTCATATTAGGTTTAGAATTATCAAGTGAAACGTTGTGGCCTCAAGTAAATGACACGCAGGCCACTGTTCAGATCCTATTTAGAGCTGCAGCTATCGATTATTTAAGTAATCATTTAATCTATCAATTAGTTAGTTCAGGGGTCAGCAACCCAAAATGTTGAAAGAGCCATATTGGACAAAAAAACCCAAACCAAATAGGTCTAGAGCCGCACAAAATGAAAAGCCTTATTATGAATGCAACACATGCTGTATGTACAGTGGGGAGAACAAGTATTTGATACACTACCAATGGGAAAACCCATTGGCAGTGTATCAAATACTTGTTCTCCCCAGTGTATGTGTATTAGCTATATTAGCCTATTATCAAAATGACTAGGTTGGCTACAAATACACAATGAGCCTTCATGATTAAATGTTTGATTTCCTGAAAGTGCATCCTACAGAGAATGACGACCACGTGACTACTCTGTTGTACGATACCGCCTCAAGTTTAACTTCATGACAATATTAACTTCATGACAATATTAGTGAATTAGAAGAATGTTTGTGCTCCTACCGAAAGCATATTAAAAAAAAATATGTATTTCCCTCCCATATTTTTCCATTTCAAACATTTTTGAAAAAGCTCCAGGTAGCCACTACCACAGCGCTTAAGAGCTTGCCTGGACCGTTGTGCGGATCAAATTTCCTGGGCGGAGCAACCCACAGCAAACAGACAGCGGAGTGAACCAATCAGCGACAGGCAGACGTGACGTTGGTAAAGCAACAAGAAACTCTAGTGCGAGGACGTCAACATACAAGGAGAGCGGAGAAGTTTATTCAACATGGCTAGCGTGAGAGAGACTCTTGGTTTTAGCGACTCAATGTGTTTTTGGTCATTTAAAACTGAATTTACAGCGGATTGGAATATATTCTTGGATCTATTTTTTGCCATCTGTGTTGTTTTGAAGACGACTTCCGACGCGCAAGAGTGACGTTGCTTGTTAAGAACACGTCTCGCAAATAAACGAATCTGATTGCACGGATGATTTCGTTCTTGCTCGAGAGGCAAATAAGGAGCTGGGTCCCAGACTCTTCTCACAATGTTTGAAAAATACAGGGAGAACAGTTTGGCAACTAAAGAACTGCATGCGGATCTAGAGTCGCGGGTTGCTGACCCCCTAGTTAGTTCGAATCATCAACTAATCTGATTATGAACAGACAATACAATGCGTTGCAGAATAATTTTTAGGAAATACAAAACCAACAATTGTTCATGCTTGCAATATTTATTTTGGCTTGCTAAGATTACACTTTCATAAGAGGGGTCTTACAAACTATGCAAAATTGCACTTTAATTTCACAAGAGCAATAAATGCATTGAAAAATAAATTAAAATACCTGAGCTTAGCCTCAAATGATATAAATAAATAAATAAATAAATAAGGGATCTAAGTTCAAAAAATAAAAAACAAAACAAAAATTGGCTAACTTGCATAGCAAAAGTCCAGTAGCTTAAATGCAATAAAATGCTACCTTTTTTTTTTTTTTTTTAAACAATGCTCTTAACTAATCGTTCAAACATATATTCCTACAAAAAACTGTTAAATATATTTCTAAACTCAATAACGAATGCATAAACAAACATATTAGCTCCAAAAAAATACCTAAAGTTGGTCTTAACGGTGGACAGCTGGATTCAGCCATGTTAGACGAGTTATGTCATATTCGCTGTTGCCACGAGAGGGCAATGTATCCACCCATATCAATAAAAATAAATGCAACACTTTTAAAACAAATCATTACAATGCCACTGTAATTAAACGAATCATCGAAGCAGCAAAACTTGATTCGAAGCTTTTTTCTAATCGAATTACTCAATTTAATCGATTAATAGTTGCATCACTAGTCACAAGCACAGGGGTGCTCACATTAGCTGGGGGGGGGGGGGGGGGTTACCTTCCGGTTTTTCACTTATCGTGGCGGGCTCTGGTCCCCATTAACTGTGAAAAACGATGGCTCACTGTATATACTGTACTTTTGATAAGGTGATGGGTGCAACACCTAACCTCACAAAGAGATATCCTCCAAAGTCCAAACCCTTTTTATTTAGATGTTATACACTGTATATATTTACTATTTTGACTGGTGGTCTACTGTATACCCCCAATTACAGTATTTCAAATTTGAGTCAAGTAATTAAAAAAAAAAAAAATCCCTTTTCATACACAAAAAAATAAATAGTGACAGATATTGGCTCTAACAGTGAACCCTATCTGTTCTTGAGAAGGATTTATAATACTGCTGCAATGATATATCGATTAACTCGAGTAATTCATTTAGACAAAAGCTTTTTTGCAAATTTTTTGCAAATTTTGCTGCTTCGAGAATTCTCTTAATTAGAGTGGCGTTGTAATGAATTGTTTTGAAAGTGTTTGCATTTTGTTTTATTGATTTGCGTGGATACACTGCCCTCTAGTGGCAACAGTGAATATGACATATCTAATTTAAAGTGCATTCGACACAAGAAAAAAAGTCTTAAATAGGATTATTATGTGAATTAGAATCATATTTTGAGACGATTCGACTGTATACAACACTTTAGCAAAGCGCAGATGACGAGAAATTAGTCTTTTAATCTGTCGGTTAGCCACGCCTACCATTAACCTAGAGCCCTACCATTATAGGGCTCTAGCATCCCCAACAGGTGGATGACGTCAGCGGGAGAATGGGCTCATCGGTTTTACTATTCAGCCCATTGAGGGGGAATTATTCAGAACGAGGAAAACGCGACGAAGAGAGCCGTAAAATGTCATTTTTTCAGTCTCTCTACTCCAATATTTTTACAGGATATTCTTTTTATCCAAGTATTTTTCCCCAATAGCTAAATAAATGGCTTGAGAAGGACCAGTCAGCCCGTTGAGGGGGAATTATTCAAAATGAGAAAAACGCGACGAAGAGAGCTGCAAAATGTCATTGTTTCTGTCTCTCTACTTCAATATTTTTACAGGATATTCTTTTTATCCAAGTATTTTTCCCCAATTGCTAAATAAATGGTTCGAATATGAAATAATGAAAATGCACTTATTCAGGATGACATGGCAAAATTACTCCATAATGGTCGAACCTGTTGACTTCACCTTTACGGTCGCACCTCCCGAACGATATTTTATGACACCTAAATCGGGCTTCTGTCATTTCCCTTCCCCTGCTTCGGAGAATGTAAACAAACCAAGAGGCGTGACAGCTAGCCGACATGCTAACCTGAACCGAGTGATGTTTCAAAGTCTTCGAAGCGGAAAATCACACATAACTAGCCCGGAACATTTTACATGACGACTGGTTTGTCGATTGTCTTTGCCGATCGGCAAACCGCCCGGCGGGGAGCAATTTACAGCTCGTTCCCCTGAGGAGCGCGGCTGCAGTTGTTGTGCAGCTAACGTACAGCTAATGTGCATGAGGAGAGCTTTTTACATGCCTATCAATGATCAAACGTAATTAGTGCTTTATTTACAGAAAGTTTGTAGTGTTTACTTTGTAATCGCTGTATTCGCGGCTATTTTTAACTCAAAGTTGCAACTTTTGATCGGTCGGAAAATTCGACAGAACACCGGGCACATGAAGAGGGCTCTATGCCGAGTATAGTTCTCTCCCGGCGGGGGGATGTCCAACAAGCCGCCGAGGGGGCAAGGACCATGTCAGCCACAAAATGCAAGCCACCTACGTATTAAAATGATCCCAGTATTTGACATAATACAAAAAACGATGTTTACTCACTTCTTCATAAGTCCCATGGTCCCACAGTAGTAGGGATTGTTTTGGCCAATATCCACCGGTGAATGGGAACTTTTTGAAACCCCAAAAAGGCGCACACGTTTCTTCCTCGTACAGCAAGAGTTTTCTGCAGCCGTTTGGGTGGCGTGATGCGAAAAATAAACGTATTAATCCGCAAAATCAGCTGAATCCTTAGTCCTTCTCATACAACAGTACGGCTGTATAGTGACGAGGACTCCTACTGTACACGTCACAGCGCCCTCTTTCTCAACTCGAGACTGTTGCCGGAAGTCACTCATTTTCATGGCGCAGGATTAAAAAAACTAAATAAATATAGCGATCACTTCCACACATCCAAGCAGTCCATTTCATTCAGGAGCATAAAATACCACTTGTATTATGAAACAAACATGCTTTTTCTTGTCACAGGCACTTTATCATGGCTTAATCCAGCTGCTCCCTTTTAAATCCAACACAAGTTTTTGTTTGATTTGATTTTTTTTTCTTTTTTCTATTAATTATTTTTTATTCATTCTTAATTTATTTTTATTTTTGGGGGAATATGTGTTTGAACTAATAATTCTCGAAAGGCTCATATTACACTGTTCATTCCAGTTACTGTCAAGACCAATAAAAATATTTAGTAAATCTCTATAGGCAAATGAAAGAAGAAACATTTTGTGCCAAATCATGCTCTTTCAAATGTATCTGTATTGCTGCATTTTTATTCTGATTGAGACTCACCTCAGCACCAGCCGCAATGGCCTCCATTGTCCATCCATGTTGTGGGACAAATTCCAAAGCAGCATTGAGAACCTGAGCTTGAAGCTGTTCCTCTGTTTCATACTCATCTTGTTCTGAAGCTGAATCCTGGTAACTTGCACACAAAAAGGGACAAATTCATATTACTAGGAGGAAAAAAAAACATGAGGTAGTTTTTATGACAATAGAAACAAAAAAACAGATCAATTACATTGCCCAAAATTTCTGCGATGTATTTATGCATGAACATTTGTTTTGATTAGCTTTTGAAGTGCACTAACCTCAATTTTGGTGCGGC
Organism: Corythoichthys intestinalis; assembly: GCF_030265065.1. Classification (NCBI taxonomy): domain Eukaryota; kingdom Metazoa; phylum Chordata; class Actinopteri; order Syngnathiformes; family Syngnathidae; genus Corythoichthys; species Corythoichthys intestinalis. Next base: position 61,451,242 of record NC_080399.1, on the reverse strand, counting down.
GGACTCATCTGCTATTGGATTAGATGCAGAGTCTCCCTGCGAAGCTGTGACTGGGTCATGACCAGAAGAGTATGTGTATTTGTTTGATTTGGATTCATCCTGAAGCCTCAGAACTGCACAGTGGAAGCCTCTTTTGGTGCTGACAGGCAGAGTTTTTGCTGTTGGTAACACCACAACTGCAAGGAGCGATGCTGTCAATTGACTGTACACGTAATTATGCACAACCTGTCTTTAAAGAGACTGTCCACTCATTTCTTCCTAAATACATGAATATGTTTGAAAATTTGTGCCTGCATGTGTTCTCTTTGGGTACTCCAGCTTCTTCCCACATCCCAAAAACATGTAGGGTTGGCTGATTGAACATTTCAAATTGTCCGTAGGTGTGAGTGTGCGCATTAATGGTCTCTATGTGCCCTGCGACTGGCTGGCAACCAGTTCAGGGTCTACCCTGCAACTTTAAATAAAAATGATGTCAATCGTTTGTGCTTGTTTGTGATGTAAAAAGTTTGGTTTGTACTGCTATCGTTTTTCAGATATTCACAATTTTTTATAGGTCAATCTGAGGTTAAGCAGCCCCCTATATTGATTTCAAATGGCTAAAAGTGGTGTCAATTGTTTATGCTTCGCTTGTGCTGTAAACATTTTCGGTTGTGCGGCTATTGTTTTTGAGATACTGAGATATTCATTTCGAGTGATGATGTCAAGCAGCCCCCAATTTATTCCAAATGGACCCAAAATGGTGCTACTCTTTTATTCTATTTCATGGATATTGAGACATGAATTTCGAGCGATGACGTCAATTGCAGCCCCTCTGTCGCAGCTGACGGAGCGTACCAACTCTCTCAAAACAAAGGGGTGTCCCAAAAACTAGCACAAACGTAGCACAGACAAATGGCATCCCGTGTGGTTCATTTTGCAGTAAACGGGGCGCTTGAGATATTAATCTTGAGTGATGACGTGACTCGCAGCCCCCCCTATTTACCGCAAAATGGACCTGAAGGGGTGCCATTCATTTGTGCTATGTTCGCGCTTACAATTGACTAACTTGCATAGCGATATAACGATTTGCATCACGTAATTTAATCATGTTACGCACATTCGATTCAGCAAGTAAGACTACATGATTACTCAGAGGGACCACTCACCAAGATTAATCTGGAGAGTCGTTGCCGAGTGAATTTGCATTGATTTTCACAGGCCAGGTCATTATTCATGAGAAATGGTGATTTTTCCCAAAAAGTCTATTAATGGGTCTATCGTATTCATCGTCTAATACTCTATAAGAAAAATATAACATAAATACATTTAAAATAATCCTAAACGATTTTATCAGCAATTTCTTTTTTTTTTTTTAAACCTGTCCTGTTCAGCTGTCTGACACAGAGATTTTATTAGCAATTTCAATACTCCTGTTAGAAAGGTTTCTGTGTATGCGTTCGTTCCCATGGCAACCAGTCAGTTACTTCCTGTAATAGTTCTATGTACGCACTGCGTATTCTGGGACCGAGAAAAGGCTTAAGGTGCACATTTCGAGCAGAGAGCGGCCACCTGTTAAGATGTGTGCGAGGAAGTGTTAATCTTTGTGCATCCATGAACGAATGTAAGTATTTCCTGTTCATGTCATAAAGTTCTTATGATAAGTTAGAGCTGTTATCAGCCCAACCGTTTGGTGTTTTTATTGTTATGTCGGCTGGTTGCACCCGCTCTTCCTCGCTGCGTCTCCCGCTCGTCCTTGCTGCATCGTGGAGAGTGTTGTTTACATTACATTCGCGTTGCATATTTGTGTTAAGAGGGAATGTTTTAGTTTAACATCTTAAGATGATAATGTACATCCATACGAGTGTAAAATGCTTAGTTTTTGCCATTTTCGCGCCCCCCCCCACCTTTGTGTTCATTACACTGTGCGAGTCATGTATGTGTGTTATTGACTGCTTTACAGTCAATTTGCATTGTTTATTGAATCAGCACTAATATGATGTAATTTTCTTTCCTTTCAGAACCACACATATACCCACATATTCCAGTCTTCTTCCACACGCATACAAATACATCAACATCTTTCCACGCATGCGGTCATCTGCTCATTGAGTGATTCGCATATCAAGTGCCACTGCCTGTACAGTGCCCTCCATAATTATTGGCACCCCTGAAAAAGATGTGTTTTTTAGCTTCTAATAATTTTTTGTATTATTCAAATAATATGGGACCTTAAAGCAGAAATGTGAAGCAATTTCATAACATGCCAAATAGGGTCACGATTAAAGTAATTAAACATTGTCCAACAAATAAAGCATGAAAAAATAATTTATATGTTGTATATTTGACAAAATACTCGCGTTTCCGAAGTTCAAGCCTGAAAGGGGACGAAACGTCACACCGAGAACATCGATGGCAGCGCTCCATACATACGGCCGCCATACAAAGCCCTTCAAACAATGATTCAAACAGCGATATAAGCGACAGATCGAGACGAAAGGAGGAGATCCAAGTTTTTGAAGAGGTTGAGGAAGAAGAGGAAGATGGAATTTTATGTTGGACCTAACATGTATTAGCAAGACGCTAATCAGGATGCAATACAATGTGCCTAGAGTATCCTGACATGGAATGGAGACAAGACCCATCGAGATTACAAGATTGGTAAAATACAGGCTGTTATTTTTTTCATGATTTGAAGATGGAGGCATTTGCACATAATTTTATGTTTTTGTCTATCTGATGACATTGTTTAAAAAAATAATAATCAGACTTCATGTTCATTTTAGCAGATCCGGCAGCTCTCGTGCATATAAAATAATATAAAAACGTTGGGGGAGAAAGAAGGAGATGAGTCGTTGATGGCTTTCTCCACTTTATTGTGGCAACAATAAGAAAACAAAATAATCGCGGACTGCCTTCACGTTCGACCGCGAAGTTTTGCTTCTCGCTCATCTCCGCCTCGCCACGTACTACCAGCTACTACTACTTCCAGTCCCAGCGTCTCTTAAACGGATCGTGCATACTGTCTTGTTATGAGCTTTTTGTTGACAAAGGTATCGAACACACGACTTGCTGACAACTTTGTTTCTTTATTAACACATGGAGCTAACAGTACAAATACAGCTTGGGGCTCTCGACAGGAAGTGGCGTCTAATGGCGTGAGGAAATGTAGTCTTTTCACACAAGCGAACAGATTACAAAGCACCACTTCAGTATTGTCCCGAGACTACATTTCCCATGATTCACTGCGTGACTTGAGCCGCTCGCTGATTCGCTGCCAGATTGACTCAATGCCAACACACTAGTTGTCACCTGTCAGCGGCTCTCGCAAAACACAAACCAGAAGGCTATCAAGCGATCACCGTGAAAGAAACGCCGAACCGTACAAATGCAATGCAATGCTTGAAGCATGAAGGTGGAAATACATAATTCAAATACAAATAAATGTGCACAAACTCACCGGCGGTGTGTGTCTCTTACGGCTCCGTGACCGTGAATAACCGCGACGCTGACCCGCTTATATGCACATCATTCCCCTTTCCCGACTGACAGTGGACAAGATCGTAGTTGACGCACAATTTAAACACGCTTAACCTAGCGAACACAACAACAGCTATGATCGGGGATTGCCACGAGTTGGCTTTCGGCTAACGTCACTAGCTTCTACTGTACATTCCACAACAGTTGGCAGCTCTGCTTTGACAAAGTCATCCGTCATCTATCCAAAAATCACACTTACTTTTTGGCATATCCTTGATCATAAGCAGACCGGTTAAGGAAGAAGGCATCTTCAAAGTGTTTGTAGCAGAGAACACTACTCAATGATGGCGTGAAATTCATTCGCTTTGTGAGAACGAAAGATGTCCATTTACTTGCCCTGCTATCCTTTGGACACTCAAACAACTTTTCGTTAGCGTGAGAACAAAACATCGCCACACACCGCCATGGCATCTTACCGAGAAACAATGCAACAAACAAAACTGTTCTATGGCGGACTTCCCTCACACTTCTAGGTGTGACGTCATTTCCGAAGATTGCCGAAGAAAAGCATTTTCGTTGTCAAGGGCTTTGCTACGGGTTAAACAAAGAATCTGGAAGGGTTGCGTTAAAAAAATAATAACGAAAATATAACCATATTTTTGAATAATATCAATGGCTAAACAATTATAAGCATATAATTGTTTAGCCATTGATATTATTCAAAAATATGGTTGGTCAACCTTACTTCACATTTCCGCTTTAATGGAAAAAAAGAAAAATCCAACCTTCAATACAAGTGCATTCATTCAGTGGGGAAAAATCCCACATAAAGAAAAAAATATTTGACATCAAATAATGTGTGTCACAATTATTAGCACCCCTGGTGTTAAAACTTTGTACAACCCCCTTTTGCCAACAAAACAAGGTCTGGGGACTGAGATGGCCATGGGAGGAGCTTGATTTGGTGAATCTGGTGAACCATTTCTGTGTAGATTTGGCCATATGTTTAGGGTCATTGTCTTGCTGAAAGACCTGGTGACGACCCATCTTCAGCTTTCGGGCAACAGATTTTGATTTAAAATGTCCTGGTATTTCAAAGCATTCATGATGCCATGCACCCTAACAAGGTCCCCAGGGCCTTTGGAAGCGAAACAGCCCCACAGCCTCACTGACCCACCCCCATACTTCACAGTGGGTATGAGGTGCTTTTCAGCATGCGCATCTTTCGTGGCACGCCTGACCCACTTAGAGTGTTTGTTGCCAAAAAGCTTAATCTTGGTCTCATCCGACAAAAGCACACTGTCACAGTTGAAGCCTGGGACCGTGTGTATTTTTTGTGCGAGACCAAGACTGAGCTTTTTGGCAACAAACACTCTAAGTGCAGGGGCACCATTAATTATGGAGGGCACTGTATATAGTTGTTCCTGTTGCCTGTTGCCAAGTTGGATTAAAAGTGTTAAAGACCAACTCCACTCTACGCTCCTTGTGTTCTAACAGACACCCCGAGGCGAATGAACTATTAAAAATATTGAACCCAGAACCTCATCCAGTCCATTAGTACAAATTAGAGTCGATAAGAGAATCGATAAGAGAATCGATAAAGACTCAAATCGTTAAGCAATATCGATAATGGAATCGGAATCGTAAAAAACGTATCAATGCCCATCCCTACTCGCACAGTATAATGAACACAAAGGCAGGGGGGTTGCAAGTGCGCGCTGCGTGCACGTGTGGTCATCTTGGCCATAAAAGTGGTGAAAACTAAGCACTTTACACTGACTCATATGGATGTACTTACATTTGTTCATGGACGCACACATTTTAACAGGTGGCCGTCCTCTGCTCAAAATGTGCACCTTACGCCTATTCTCGCTCCCAGAATACGCAGCGCTTGTGACGTAGGACAATAAAAGGACTGGTTGCTACGAGAACGTACGCATACCCAAGGAACCTTGCTAAAAGGAGTATTAAAATTGCTAATAAACTCGTTTAGGATTATTTTAGATGCATATGTTATATTTTTCTTATGGAGTATTCGATGAGGAATACGATACACCCATTAATAGACGTTTTGGGAAAAATCACCATTTCTTTAAGTAGTCACATGAATAATGAGGTGGCCTGTGAAAATCAACATTAAAACAACTCGGCAAGGACTTTCTAGACAGTACTTGTTGAGTCACTCTTTAAACAATCATGTGGTATTAATAGCTGATTGGACTTTCTTAAACATGTATAATCTATGTGACATGATAAGTGCTGATTGGAATTGATAACAGAATCGTTAGATAATCTGCCAAATTATTCCATGGTATTGAAACACTCCCTACACTTGTTGATGCGACAGTGCAGTAAAGCTGCGTGTGCTAAATCTGTTGGCCCTCAGGGTGCCCCCAGCCAGCAGTCCCATTAGGCAATCGCGTGGTTTGCCTAATGGGACGCGATGCCTCTGCTCTCAACAAATCTTTTCATATTCTTCTTCTCATGTTTCCACAAAAAAAAAATTGCTAAATATACTTCTAAACTAAACAACTAATGCATAAACAAACATATTAACTCAAAGAAAAACATACCTTATGTTCAGGAGCTGGATTCAGCCATGTTAGCGAATTATGGCATATTTACTATTGCCACGAGAGGGCAGTGTATCCACCCAAATCAATAAAACTAAATGCAGCACTTTCAAGACAATCCATAAAATGTCACTCTAATTAATTGAATCCTCATAGCAGCAAATTTTGATTCAAAGCTTTTTTCTAATCGAATTACTTAAGCAAATTTTGATTCAAAGCTTTTTTCTAACTGAATTACTTAAGGCACAGGTGTCAAACCGATTCCAGAAAGGGCCAAGAGTGTGCAGGTTTGCTTTCCAACCAATGAAGAGGACACCTTTTCACCAATCAGATCTTTTATATGTGTAATCAGTTAAACTTTGTCAGGTGCTGCTTGTTTCACTAAGAACTTCATTGGTTAAACTCTCTACACGGTATCGTTTGGAACAAAATCCAGCACCCACTTGGCCCTTTCTGGAATCGGTTTGACACCTGTGACTTAAGGTAATCAATTAATTGTTGCAGCACTAGTTGTGATTAAGGACTATTGAAATAAATGTGACTTGGTTGAGTTGGTGAAATACTGGCAATTCTTGGGGAAAATGTGACTTTTTTTTTTTTTTTTTTTTTTTTTAATCAAATAGGGAACCATATTATTTCCTATGTCCATTTTGTTTACGATGTTTTAACAAATTGCTGTTAGTTTAATATGCAAACCGGATTCGGTTGAAGTTGGGAAATTGTGTAAAATGTAAATAAAAACAAAATACAACGATTTGAAAATCGTTCTCAAGCAATATTCAATCGAATACACTACAAAGACAACATATTTAATGTTCAAACTGATAAACTTAATTGTTTTTTGCCAAATAATAATTAACTTAGAATTTCATGGCTGCAACATGTCCAGTAGAAGTTGGGAAAGGTGGCAAAAAAATACTGAGAAAGCTGAGAAAAGCTCATCAAACACCTATTTGGAACATCCCACATGTGATCAGGCTAATTGGGAACAGGTAGGTACCCTCCCCAAACATGCTCAGTCATTCACAAGCAAGGCTGGGGCGAGGTTCACCACTTTGTCCACAACTGCGTGAGAAAATAGTTGAACAGTTTAAGAACAACATTTCTCAAAGCAAAATTGCAAGGAATTTAGGGATTTCAACATCTACGGTCCATAATATCATCAAAAGGTTCAGAAAATCTTTTGAAATCAATGCACGTAAGCGCTACGGCCGGAAACCAAGACTGAATGACCGTGACCTGATCCCTCAGCCTTAAAAACCGACATGAGTGTGTAAAGGATATCACCAAAAGGGCTCAGGAAAACTTCAGAAAACCACTGTCACTAAATACAGTTCGTCACTACATCAGTAAGTGTTGGTTAAAACTCTACCATGCAAAGCAAAACCAGTTTATGAACAAAATCCAGAAACGCTGCCGGGTTCTCTGGGCCCGAGCTCATGGAAAATGGACTGATGCACAATGGAAAAGTGTTTTGTGGTCTGATGAGTCCACTTTTCAAATTGTTTTTGGAAACACTGAACGTCGTGTCCTCCGGACCAAAGAGGAAGCGGACCATCTGGACTGTTATCAACGCAAACTTCAAAAGCCAGCATCTGTGATGGTATGGGGGTGCAATAGTTCCAAAGGCAAGGGTGACTTACATTTCTGTGAAGGCAACATAAATGCTGACAAGTACATACAGATTTTGGAGCAAAATATGCTGCCATCCAAGCGATGTCTTTTTCATGGACGCCGCTGCTTATTTCAGCAAGATAATGCCAAGCCACATTCTGCACATGTTACAACAGCGTGGCTTCAAAGTAAAAGAGTCCAGGTTCTCCCCTGGCCCGCTTGCAGTCCAGACCTGTTTCCCATTGAAAATGTGTAGCACATTTTGAAGCATAAAATACGACAGGGAAGACCCGGACTGTTGAACAACTGAAGCGGTTCATCAAGCAAGAGTGGGAAAGAATTCAACATGAGAAGCTAAGAGAATTAGTCTCCTCTCTTTCAAAACGTTTATTGAGTGTTATTAAAAGGAAAGGTGATGTAACGAAGTGGTAAACATGCCCTTTCCTAACTTCTGCACGTGTTCCAGCCATGAAATTCTAAGTTAATTATTATTTGAAAAATGAAATATAGTTTATGAGTTGATCATTAAATATGTTGTCTTTGTAGTGTATTCAATTGAATATAGGTTGAAAAGGATTTTCAAATCATTGTATTTTGTTTTTATATACATTTTACACAATTTCCCAACTTCAAGCGAATCCGGTTTGTATTATAACTAACAAAAATATGTTTAGCCTAATGACTTGGATTTTTATGTAAATAAATGGGACATATTTTACAAGTTACTGTATGTCAGGTTAGTAGGTATAAAGTTATGGCGCTAGAACAGTCTCATAATGAACACACACACACACATTTTCGATGCACAAACACATTTGACATGAAACACACACATTGTGGGATTTATAAACACATCTGACACGAAACACAAACACACACATCGATTGCGTTAATTTTTACTACTTCTGTTATTCTATAATGTAACAACTAAAAAATTGAGAAAACAAAACAGTATAATTTCGCTTACACTCAAACCCTTGCGGCTCCTACTACCTTATGCAATTCCTCCTGTTAAGGGAGCACAACAGTGATGTTACACAACATCCTAGCCCGTGTGATTGACTGTAAAGGAGGGGGACTTCTGATTGGCTGGAGACGGGCTCCGTCCCCAAAAAATGCTTGTGTGTTTCTTGGCTGCGCTGCGAACCGAGGGACCCTTTACATGGTGACGCTGAGACACCAAGACGTAACGATTGTGTTGCAGAATTGCCTTGCATTTACATGGTGACAGCGAAAACGGAAGGCGAAGACGCAAACTTTTGACCCGGGCCTCTAAACCGGAATGATTCAAATGCGGGGATTGCTCTGCAACCATTTGAATGGAACGCTCTCGCTCCGATGACGTCAGCACTCTCACACTCTTAGGCATGCGCAGTCCCTGCTACTAAACTTTCAAAACAAGAAACATAGCGGAACATTGGCTTTAATTTACTGTTTTTATTATAGATTTAATTGATTTATCATTTTTATTTTATTTATTTATACATTATTTAATTAAAAAATATTATTTACTAATTGTCATTATTTTTATCATTGTTGTAATATACTTTGAGGACCTTTTCGAGTTTTTGTAAAGGGCTTCATAAATAAAGGGTGTGGTGTCTACATATGGTGTTTGTATACGGGTGTGTATTGTGCAGTTGTGTTGAATGCATTCATGTTATTTTGTTTCTTTCGCAAACTTGAACAAATTACTTCATATAAAAACAAGAAAAGAGCAAGCCTTGTGTTTTATTGGAGGACATTCTATGTAAATGTTGGCTGTCGGGCAGTGCACAAGGAAATGCACCGTTTTGAGCAGTACTTAAGTTTTTTTTTTTATACAGTGGGGAGAACAAGTATTTGATACACTGCCAATGGGTCCCATTGGCAGTGTATCAAATACTTGTTCTCCCCACTGTACATATCTATTTTAAGGGCTAAAAAGTAACAAAATAATCCAGAAATACAATGGCCTTGCCAAAAGAAACAAAAATATGTATATATATATATATATATATCAGTGTTTCCCCTAGGATTTTTTGAAGCTGTGGTGGTGGGCTGCATCGGAGTCGGACAGCCTCACCATGTCGTGCCACAGCGAATTTTTTTTTCTTCATTTTTTCCCCCAAGAAGAACCATAACAAAGATATATTTGAAATATTTCATTAGCCAGGCTAATGTTGTACCTCTCAGCTACAGTACATGTATGTAAAATGCGTAGCTGATTACAGCTACGTTACCCGATGTACTAATGCGACTTTTTTTCTCGTGGCAATAGTACGACTTACATCTCGTAGTGACTCAGGGTTGGCAACCCAAACTGTTGAAAGAGCCATATTTGACCCCCAAAAAAACACAAAAAAAACTGATACAGTATGTCTGGAGCCACAAAAAATTAAAAGCCTTTTACAAGCCTTATAATTATCGATACTAGCTATATTAGCCTACTATAGAAATACGTAATTAGCCTTCATGATTAAATGTTTGTTTTCCCTGCAGTGGATCCTATAGAGCATGACGCACCACGTGACTACTCTGTTGTACTATGCCACCACAAGTTTAACTTCATTACAATATTAATGAATTGAAAGAATGTTTGTGTCATGTTTGTCCTCCTAGAAATCCTATTAAAACAAAAAAATATATTTCCCTCCCCCATCTTTTTCCATTTTAAAAAAAAAAAAGCTCCGAAGCATCGCTAAAGAGCCGCATGCGGCCCGAGAGCCGCGGGTTGCAGACCACCGTCGTAGTCCTCCTTTTTCCTTTTATTTGACCCTCATAAGTACTACATTACCACAACAATAACAGTCCTTCTGTCAACTGACCCATTTAGAGCACTGGGGGAATTCTAATAGCCGTGTAAAGAGTTTTACTTGATTCGGTGAGAAGGTGAATAGTTTTTTCCCCGTTGTTCGTAAACTAAATTTCCACACAAAGGCACGTCGAGGTACCATTAACTTAGCAAGGAGAGGTATGAGAGTCATTTTTCGAGTGTCCCAGAGCTCGCGAAATTTGGGTGGGGGGGCGCATTTATCAAAGTTTCGTCAGCCGCAATTGTCTGAAGTTGGCGCGCCGGTGTTGTGCCGAAAAATAGCCACTCCACGTGAAATGTCCCCCCTGACGGGAGCGCCCACACGTCACTCGTACAAACAGCCTTTTCTTACCAATCGATGGACACAGAAACGACGTTCTTGTACCGTGAATATGTATCATTTTACTCTGCTTGAACTGATAAATCGTTTACTGTGACCAACGCTCTGAAAATAGAGCAAGGCTTTATTTTGGGCCCCGCCTCTCCGCAGTCTCTCAGCGCAAGTTAGTCAAAGTTTGCTTTAGACGGCCTGTCCACCGCTCACTTTCGCCGAAAAGTCCGATCCAAATTATTGTAATGCCCCGGATATGGGCAAGAAGGAGAGAAGTCTGTATTTGCTTACCCACTTTATTGTGGTAACAATAATAAAGAAAAACAATAACAAAATAACAGCGGGCTGCTACAACATGCGACCGCTATCTCTCGCTATCTCGCTCGTTCTCCCATTCTTCCTACTCGTTCCCCTTGCGTCTCTTAAGGGGGGGCCTGCATAGTTACGAACATTAGGCTACAATACACAATGAATAGGTGTCCGCTGAACTCCTCCCACTCGGCTGCCGCTAGTTTGAAGCGGCCTTAAAATTTTTTTTTTATTTAAATAAATAAATAAAATACATCTCATTTGCCAGGCGTGGCGGCTTTCATTTTAGTGTGGCGGTGCGCCACAATCTGTTGAATATAGGGGAATCCCTGTATATATATATATATATATATATATATATATATATATATATATATATATATATATATATATATACATATACATATACAGTGGGGAGAACAAGTATTTGATACACTGCCAATGGGAAAACCCATTGACAGTGTATCAAATACTTGTTCTCCCCACTGTATATGTGAGAAAACCCATTGACAGTGTATCAAATACTTGTTCTCCCCACTGTATATATACATTTACAGCAGACATCAGTCCAGTGTTCTAAGGGTACATTGTGCTTGCTAGTCGCCTTAGAAGGATAATAGATGATTAGAAAACCTTGTGCAATTGTGTTGGCACAGCTCAAAACAGTTTAGGTGGTTAAAGAAGCTATAAAACATATCTTCCTCTGAGCTAGTTGGGTATCTGGAGCATCACCTTTGTGGGTTTGATTAAACTCTCAAAATGGCCAGAAAAAGACAACTTTCACGTGAAACTCGACAATATGTTCTTAGAAATGAAGGCTATTCCATAAGAGAAATTGCCAAGAAATTGAAGATTTCCTATAACGCTGTGTACCACTCCCTTCAGAGAGCAGCACAAAAACGCGATCTAACCAGAGTAGAAAGAGAAGCGCTAGGCCCCGCTGCACAACCGAGCAAGAAGACAAAGTACATAAGAGTCTCCAGTTTGAGAAATAGATGCCTCGCAGGTCCTCATCTAGCAGCTTCATTAAATAGTACCTGTAAAACGCCAGTGTCAATGTCAACAGTGAAGAGACGACTCGGGGATACTGGCTTTCAGGGCAGTGTGGCAAAAAAAAAAAAAAGCCATATCTGAGACAGGCTAATTAAAGGAAACAATTATGATGGGCAAAAGAACACAGACATTGGACAAAGGAAGACTGGAAAAAACGTGTTTTGGATAGATGAATCATAGTTTGAGGTGTTTGAACTTTGGATCAAAGAGAAGAACATTTGTGAGATGCTGGAAGAGTGCCTGATGTCATCTGTCAACCATGGTAAAGGTAATGTGCTGGTGAAGTGGGAGGTTTGTACAAGGTCAACGGGATTTGAAGTAAGGCTATCACTCCATTTTGTAGTGCTATGCCATACCCTGTGGACAACGCTTGATTGGAGCAGATTTCATCCTACAACATGACAATGACCCAAAGAACACCTCCAAATTATGCAAGAACAATTTAGGAAAGAAGCAGGCAGCTGGTATTCTATGTATCTGTAATGGAGTGGCCAGCACAGTCAACAGATCTTAACCCCATTGAGCTGTTGTGGGAGCAGCTTGACAGTATGGTACGCAAGAAGTGCCCTTTAAGCCAATCCAACTTGTGGGATGTGCTTCTGGAAGCGTGGAGTGAAGTTTCTCCAGATTACCTGAACAAATTAACAGCTAGTATTTATTTATTTATTTATGTATTTATTTATTTATTTAATAGGGACAGTGCACATTGATGAACATCTAAAAAGATGTAAATATGCCAGATTGTAGCAAGAATATGCTAATTTACATCTGTAGTCCCTAAACAGGCGACACAAAGATACAAAAAGAAAAGAAATAACAAAAGATTACAATAAAACACCACAATACAATACGTTACTAAGAACTTAAAAGTCAGTGATTACAAGACTGATTTGCTTTCAACCACTGCTTGAGCTGAGTTTTGAAAGTTCGTATTGTGGGACATTGCCTGATGGCGAGTGGTAAACTGTTCCAGATTTTACTGGCCTTTACAGAGAGACAATTGTGACCGAAGGCTGTTTTTCTGATTGGAACCTCACAGTATGTCATTGGTCTGAAAAGATGTAATTGTTGCAAAGCTAGCATTCTTTGATAAAAGCTAAGTTTGATGGAGAAAATTATTATCTCAAATAAAAATCCTTATTTCTAACCTTGTCAGTGTCTTGACTTTATTTTCTATTCATTTTGCAACTCATTTGCAAGATTAAAGTGTGACTCTTGAAAGAAAACACAAAATTGTCTGGGTGACCCCAAACTTTTGAACGGTAGTGTATACTGTATATATATTTATTCATTCATTTCCGAGCCACTTATTCTCAGGAGGGTCACGGGGGTGCTGGAGCCAATCCCAGCTAATAAATTATATACTCCGCAACACTCCGGGTAAAAAATGGAAGAAGTACTGTTGACAGTACAGTAATGTAACATGTTTTGAACTTCTGTTCAAAATTTGAAAAAAAATTGGTATCTAATTGGGACTTGGTATTGGCACATTCTCAAAATCAGGTGACTCGGACCCAAACTTGGGTGCAAAAATATGCTATCGGGACATGCACCATTTTCAAAATCGTTCAAATGGAGACGGAACCAAGACGAAGCCATGCAAATGCAAACATGAAATGTGTCGTATTCTTGGAGCGTCACCATGTAAACGGCCCGAGGCTCAAAAAGATCCACACACTTATGAGTGCGGATTTCAAATTAAAAGTAGGTTATAAATGCGCATTAAGACAATGTGAGGTTTTCGTGTCTGTCCGTCTGTCATTCAAAGGATAGACTATAAAATACTACTGCTCGTCTATAAAACACTTCTTGGACCAAAATACATGCTTGATTTGTTTGACCCCTATGAAGCATGAAGACCCCTAAGGTTGTCTGGAACAGGTCTGCTGTATGTTCCAAAAACAAGAACCAAGCTGGGTGAGGCACCATGCCGCCACCTCTGGAACAAGTTACCTGAAGGTCTGGAGTTTGCGCAAACTGTTAGCTCATTAAATCCGCTAAAAACGCTATTGTTTACCACAGCATATTCATAATTGCCAATATATTTCAAATGTCAAGTTACCTGCTTTTTATTCATTTTTTTAAAAAGAAAATTCATTTCTGATAACAATTATATTTTTAAATTCTCTTGATGATTTAATGTAATTATTTTTATGTACAATGTTAATTGAATCAATTGTCCGTGTTTTCAACTTTCTTTTTGATTTCATGTGATTTTTACGAATCAATTTGTGTGTTCGTGGAGCTTCAAGTGATGTCAAGCACTTTGAATGGCGTACCGCACGCAGGCTATTTTTAGACCGTGTCGTCTCATCGTAAAGCTGAAGTAAAGCCGAAGTGGGACATTATAGACCCGCCCTCGCATAGACTCAACGTAATTTGTGCTACTTTTCACCGGTAATCTTTCAAAAACGAACATGCAGATCACGCATTGCTTTTTTGGCACTTGTAGAAACTACTCTAGACATTACGACACATGAAGGATGTTTTCTTCTTACGTTTCCGGAAACCAAAAACTTGGGAGGAAAAAACCGAATCAACTTGTGCACTTTAACACCAGCTTGGTGAATCCATTCATTCATATGCAGTAAACATTATGTTGGGTTGGCATGGTCTTTCAGAGGACAAAGAGGTAAGCCATTTTTATATTTTTAACTTATTCTTTTAGTGTAACATTGTGCTGTACTGCTTCTGTCTGACAATGAATGACCTGAAAAGAATTACCATGGTATCTGACTGCCACTGTTACCGTTTCTGTTATATATATGTGTGTGTATATAAAAAAACAACTTTAGTAAGGGGGAAGTGTAAATAAATTATAGAATTAAGATGTGTTATCAATGAAAAAATTAAAAGTGTTCGTTGGCTGTCACTGAGTAGCATTTGCGATCGCTACACAAAGCTAACTAAATTACCCCTAAGAACGGTAAGAGACGTAGGACAACCAGAGGATATATAAGAAAGACAGGGCTGATGGTAAAGGATAGCTTGTTGAAACAGGAGAATGTCATTGTCAGTCGCGTCGATAAAAAAGCTAAAGCTATGCTTAGGTCGGCTCGTTTTTTTCGTCTTTTTCAGCCTTCGACTCTCAAGCCATCTCTTTAATTGAACATTTTTATGTTCTTCCACATCTTTGCCAGTGAATTTGGCACCAGGCACATCATTTTCGGAGAGATTTGGTAGGTTTAGCTCTGTAAACATCTCCTTCGTACACGATTTCCATTAATTTCCTAATAGGGACAAACGGTGGCTTGTCCCTACTTAGCAACAGTAGCTAATGTCATGAATATTAATGAGCGGAAGTGACGTGATGCTTGCGGTACGTCATTGCCTTGTATTGAATTGTGCCATACAAATAAATTTGCTTTGCCTTGCCTTGTGTGTATCGTAAATGTTTTTCGTGTCCGATGTGTTCATAAATCCCACAATGTATGTGTGTGTGTGTATTTGTTATGAGACTTCTAGCTCTGTATTTTCAAGCAGAACTGTGCCTTGACATTAGATAATCCTGTCCTTCAATACAAGCAGGCAGCTAAACTTAGAGTCATCTAGTACATTGAGCTCTACATATCCCCGCCCTTCTCCCGAAAAAACAACAACAATGTAACAGTAATTATTTCTGAACAGTTCCGTCTGGATCACGTATATGGAAAATTATGCACGTATTTACCGCTACAACGCTCCCGAAATGCCCTTGCTACACGTACAGCTCTCAGGAGCGCCGCCATTTGTCGTAGTTTGTGTCGAAATGATGTCGATGGCAAAGATAGATATCATATACCAGGCTAAATGTATTCAGCGCGCTGTGAGCCAACCTGTACTGACGTACGCACCTGTCCGCACTTTTGGGACAGGACCATCTGAGCCACAAAATGTCTGAGTCACAGGAGCATGTATCATGAAATACTTATAGATTACTCAGTTTTCAACCAATTTTCTGATGGTTTGGTTTGTCACACGCGTCAGATTTTAACCGCATAGTTAATATAAATATATATGTATATATATATATATATATATATATATATATATATATATATATATATATATATATATATATATATATATATATATATATATATATATGTTTTAAATGTCAAAATCCATGCTGTATCATAACCTTATTAATACACTTTTTAAACCAATTTTAAAAATTCAAATATTTTAGTAGCGTAAAGATCAGGACTGCCACCACCTTCGGAGCCTTTATCTGTCCCAAGATGGCGTCCAGTTAGCTACGCCAGCAGCTCCTCCTTTTAACATCAGTCAGTCTTGCTGAGCCATAGAGATCGCAAATCTCATAAATTAGATGACTGGTGTGCGCGCTCAGCCAACAATGTATGGAGCCAAAGGAGTGCCAAAATGTATAGGACGACCAAAGACAATCAATAAAAGAACATTTACAAATGTAAATAAACCCAGCGAACAAAGGAGAAAATTAACAAATGCCAGTGCTGGATGAATTTCTTACTTTTTTTTTTAAGTAAAAGTAAAATACAGGTGCACTTTTGTGTTTTTGTTTAAGATCGTATCTGTCTAAACATGTCCTTATTTATGTAACTTTGTCATTTAATTAAATACTTTAATTAACTAGAAACTGCAATTTCTTTAGAAATTGCTCTGGGTCTTTGGTATGTGGAGATCTTAGCCCCGCCCAGGTTTGTTTGGGGACATTTTGGGGGCAATATCAGGTCACTTCCTGTTGATCTGGGGGACACGTCCTGGTCATAACAGGTCACTTCCTGTTGATTTGGGGACATGTCCTGGTCATTTGGGGACATTTGGGGGCGTGTCCTGGTCATATCAGGTCATTTGGAGGACGTGTCCTGGTCATTAAGGTCAATTGGGGACATTGGGGGGACACGTCCTGTTGATATGTGATAATTTCCTGTTGATTTGGGGACATTTGTTTTTTTGCCATTGAAAATGAATAGGAAATTTGGACGTCAATGGCATCGACTGACATTTGCGTCAATGGAATCCAAGTACATTGGCATCAATACAATCAACAAACATGGCCGTCAATGGCATTAAACAAAATAAATGCCATTGAAAATGAATGGGAAATTTTGACGTCCATGGCAGTCAATGGCATCGACATCCATATGCCTCAGTGGAATCCAAGTACATTGGCATCAATAGAATTGATATACATAGCCGTCAATGGCTTCAGTGCACTGTAAATTCCATCCGAAATTCCAATGGAAGCGAATGGGACATTTGAACCAACGTTGCATCCCATTAAAAATGAATGGGAAATCTTTGGCAAATTTCCGGGGAACAGTAATTTTTTTCCAAATTCTGTATACAACGTATATGCCCCTCGTCATCCCAGAATTTTTGATGTCCAAATTATGTGATTTGGTCAAAAATTGTAGGACTAAATTTGATTTTTCTTCCCCCAAAAAATCGGGTGAAAATCGGCGTTAACAGGCGAACGGAAAATATTTCAGGGTCGTTCAAAAAATTCCCTGCGTCACGTGAAAATTCCGGCCGTTCTGATATTTGAACGGTGCCAATCGGTCAAACATTTCGGGCTGTGCGGTGCGCCGAAGAAATCCCATTTAAAAAAAAAACAAAAAAACAAACCAGAATAACCCTATCTGGGTCTTTTGATAATTACTATTTACATGACTTACTCCTTTTTCCTGCTGTACATGATCAATAGATGGCACTTTGAGTCTTAAAAGTGGAGTACGAAGTACCATCGAAGAAGAAAAACTAACTATTATAGATTGGTGGAAAAATGTAAAAAGGTCAATAACATATTGAGGTGCCTGTCAGGGAGGGATTGGGGAGCAGCGAGAGCTGCCTTACTCAATATATATCGGGCGATCATGAGGTCTTCAATTGATTATGGGTGTATGGCTTATGCCTCGGCAGCGAACTCCCACCTCAGAAAGCTGGAGGTGCAACAAGCGCACGGTCTGAGAATATGCAGTGGAGCTTTCAGAACGTCACCAGTCGCAGCAGTACAGGTGGAATTGGGGGAGCTCCCTTTAAGACTTAGAAGATTGAAAATTATGCTTGCGTATGGGGTGAGTGTAAGGGGCCATGGAGACACACATCCAGTAAATAAAGTGCTGATGGACAGGTGGGAGGACATAAATCAACAGAAGATGACCTTCAGCGTGGTGGGGAATGCAGTGGCAGAACTGGCAGGGCTTAGCCAGTTGGAGTTCGGCAAAACAGTACCAGTGTCCAGTGTTGCGCCCTGGCTATTCACGATGCCAGTGGTAAATTTTGGGATCAAGGAAGTGATCCGGGAGAGGGGAAACCAGAGTATGGTGGCCGAGGAGTATCTGGGACAGAGGTATGGGCAAAGCGTTCTGGTATTTACGGACGGGTCGAAGGATCCGGAAACTGGACGTACTGGGGCGGCGGTACATGTGCCGAGTTACAATGTGGACATTAAAACGAGGTGTACGGATCACTTGTCTGTTTATGCAGTGGAAGTAACAGCAATTATAATGGCACTTGGTTGGGTTCAAACAAATAGGATAAAATTGGCAGTGATTGCTTTGGACAGTTGGTCGGCGCTCACGAGTATTTTAACCATGAAGTCCAGTAGACTTGACTTAGTATTTGAGTCGCACAGGCTACTGTATGAAGCACAGAAAGGTGGGCTCAGGGTGGAGTTTGTGTGGGTCCCGGCGCACGTGGGGATTGAGGGAAATGAGGTGGTGGACATCCTGGCCAAGCAATCGCTGAGAGCACCGGGGATAGAAAGGTGGGGCGTCCTGAGTAGAGCGGAAGGGAAATCCATTATTGGGGGCTACATACAAAAGAGGTGGCAAGAGTATTGGGAAGCACAAGAAACGGGGAGACATTTATTCTCAATACAGTCACAGGTGGGTGTGGGAAGGAGATTGGGGAGAAGCAGAAGGGAGGAGGTGGTGTTGAGTCGAATGAGGATAGGGCACACGGGGCTAAATGATTCGTTGCATAGGATAGGAAAACACAAAGATGGGAAATGTAAACACTGTGGGGAGCGTGAAACGGTTGAACACATTCTAATGGTATGCGGGAAGTATGGAGAGCAGAGGGATCGGTTCAGAATGGTGCTGCACCAGGCAGAAGAGACATTTGGGATGGGAAATGTTCTGCAGATGAAAAGGGCCAATATTCAAAAAGGGCTAATAAAGTTTCTCAGGGACACAGGGCTGTTGGACAGGATATAGAAAGAGGGTAATTCATTAGTATTTAATTCGGTTGTTAGTATTTCATTTGTCCAATTTTCTGGCTCGGGTTTTGTCTACACTCTGGGTGTGTTTCACTGGTTGTCAGGAGGGATTACTTTTAGTCTGTAACTGCCTGATCTCGTACTAAACCGTCGGTCCAGTAGGTGGCGGTAATGCCCCACGGCACCGAGGGGTTAACTGCCAATAAACAAAAAGAAGAAGAAAACTAACTATTTCCGGAATGTCATGTTTACATGTCATTCGGTGGAGACGGGAGAGATGCCTTCGTGAAACAAACGATGTTTCTAGAGCTTGGATTTCATAAGGTAAGCTTTGTAACGGGATGCATAAATGCTTAGCAAGTCAATTTTCAGGCATCCTGGCACTTGTGTACTGAGATTGTTTCAATATCAGTGTCCAAATGTAAACGCTTGCGTTTGCGAAAATATTATTTTGCGTTGCACTCTTGCGACCGCAAAGACGTCACCTTTTTGGGATTCCGACTCATAGTCCTTATGTCCTCTTGTGGCATGTTCTGAAATTATCCTTACAGAAAGTGTGTCGTATCTGGGCAAAGTTATTTATTTTGCTGCTGATAACATGGGGGAGCCACCACTCAAGTTCACAGCCACTGTGGTAAGCACTTGGGGAAAAAAATTAGAAGTCATGTTTTTCACTCATTTTTGCTTGAATCCCACAAGGCTCACTATAGTGTCACTTTTTATTTCATTCAAAAATTCTAAACAGAAAAAGAGTTATAGGGGGTAAAGTGCACTAATAATTGGCCCAAAACGGATCAGCTCTGCGCTCCTTCTTGTTCGATATGGTAATGGACAGGATGACAGACAAAGTGAAACAGGAATCTCCATGGACTATGATGTTTGCAGATGACATTGTGATCTGTAGTGAGAGCAGGGAAGAGGTGGAAGAGAACTAGAGGTGTTGAGGTTTGTTTTTGGAGTGTCGCAGAATTTTTACAGATATGAAAGTAAAACAGTCTAAATTCTTGGTTAAAAGCAAAAACGGGCAGTTATCGTACATTTCACGTAAATATTTCAAGCAAAAGTTACATGGGAGGACAACATGAAGAAATGGCTAAGTGTCGCCGCAATAAAAATAGTTTTGTATTTTATTGATTTAATGGCAGTGGATGATACGTAAAAACCTGGTGAAGAACTACCGAAAGCGTCTTGCCTCTGTAAAACAAGGGCTTTTGTACTAAATATCAGCACTTATGGGGTACAAATACTTATGGACTCCAGTAAATTACAAAAAAAATATTTAAAAAAATCATACAATGTGAGTTCCGGATTTTTTTTAGGTTAAGTCTCTATAAGTGGAAATGCATCTATGATTTAAATTTTCAGACCTCTACCTATTTTCTAAGTGGGTGAACGTGCAAAATCACAAGGGTTGCAAATACTTCTGCTCCTCACTGTGTGCGCCACACCATCTATTATGTTTTCTATGATACTTGCAACATTTTAGTTTCACTGATTGTTTTCTAACACGTTTTATTTTACAGATACAGTATCTACGAAGGATATTGCATGTGCAATTCCTGTCATATAGTGTTCTTTCAAGGTCTCAAAATATACAAGTTTCATATATTGTACAAATTTACTGAGGATCGTATATGTGGTTTGTGTGTCACATGCTTTACATACAAGTTCTGACAAAGTCTGAATTTTGAAGGCCTTGGAACGGACTGGGGCATTTACATGGAAAACGCGTCTCTACTTACGGAATTTCCACTTTACAAAACTACTTCCAGAATCAATTAATTTTGTAAGTAGAGGTACTATTGTATGTGAAATGTGAAGTTTTTTTTAGGACTTTGCCTAAATTACATCAAAGGTCAAGTTGTCGGGGTCGAATGTTAAGTACAAGTACATGAAGTTCTTGTCATAAAGATGATGTACTGAACATTTAATAAAAAATATTTGGTCCAGAACATTTAGAATCCGCTACACTTGATCACAAAAAAAAAACAATGGGCTTTATCCTTGTGCCATTGGGCCAAATAGTCGTTCCCATTTTTCCCTATAACTTAAATTAATTTTTGAATTAAATAAAAAGAGCCATCAGTGATTCTGGGAGCCTTGTAGAATGCAAACAAAAAATTGTGAAATAGATGACCTCTTATTTTTTGTCCAAGAGCCAAATGGAAGCATCAGTTGTCTTTTTTTCCCAAGTTGTAATATAAATGAAAATCATTACTGTTATCATGAGATTATAAAATTAAATTCGATGGTGTAAAAAAAAAAAAAATCTGAATAACTACACTTCCAAATTTGCATCGATTGTATGAAATAATTTATTGTAATGCTCAAGAACCCAAATTTATTTAAGCAGCACTAGCTTGTTTGTCTGCAAGTATGCCTTGTGAAATGATGCAAATTCGTTTAAAGGAATTTTCATCTTTAGAACTTGTTAAATTGCTTCTGTATCAACAGGGATATCGGAGATCCAGTAATTACATCAGATACTGAGAAACCATGAATAAGAAAAGTAGATGCCAAAGGTCATCTGAAGTGTCACAACAGAACAGGAGAGTCAATGAAGGGAAGAAACCCCGTGGACGTAGACGGCAAACCCAGAAGAACATCCACGTGA
Source organism: Corythoichthys intestinalis (assembly GCF_030265065.1). NCBI lineage: Eukaryota > Metazoa > Chordata > Actinopteri > Syngnathiformes > Syngnathidae > Corythoichthys > Corythoichthys intestinalis. The sequence goes on along the minus strand of NC_080399.1, from coordinate 61,429,315 downwards.
CTGCAGGAACATCTGCCCTCCATCATGAAGGTGCCACAACAGAGTCTTATCTATACTTTGATTAACAAGTACAAGCTCTCACATAACAAATCCAAATCCTCCAGTAAGTGGCTAATTGCTTCATAGCTTTACTGGTGGAAACCATTTGAAAGTTCATTCAAATTGAATGTAAAATAATAATATTTAATCAGTGCCATTATGGAAATTTTGAATGACATAATAGAACATTAAACCATGTTTTATCACCAAATGTGATACACGAGAAGAATTTTAACATTCATTTACTGATTTGTGTCATGTTTAATCCGTATAGGACTATCCACAGCGATCTGCAGGCTTTGCCATGGAAAGTTTTCCCCACGGAGTCTTCTGTATGCCTTCAACAAATGGCCTCAGGATAGCATTAATGATGAAGCATATGCTGCCACCCTGTCACCTCCTTTATTCCACGTTGACTTCCAGCGATTGGTTGGAGTGCAGTTGGACTCGGACCCTCGATTGTCAGAATATGTTTGTAAGAAATGCCACAGCAAGTTTTATAAGTGCCACAATATTCTAGTCAGGTTTATGCAAAGGGTCAATCACCTGCCTGCAAAGGAACACAATTCTAAAATCAGGTAAGACTTCAAAACATTTATAATAGTCGTGATAATCTTAAAGGGAATTCGATTTTTTTCCCTCCACTGTTACGATAGGTCAAAATGAATGTGTGACCCGGATGACGTTTGTCATTGATGTGATTTCTGAATTGAATCACTATCGGTTTTGTAAGGCAAACAGCTATGCAAATGAGTAGATTACAAATTTGGGACAGTGTGATATCACACAGCACCTTATTATGCACGTGGCTACCCGCATAGCGCGTCTGTCCACTCACCAATTGCCCCGTAATGTTTTAATATAAACACATGATCACTGGTGCACCCACTCGCCAACGGTCACTCCAATTTGATCCAATCAGCCACATATTAACTAGAGCTCGTCTGTTTAGAGCAGGGGTCGGCAACCCAAAATGTTGAAAGAGCCATATTAGACGAAAAAAAAACAAAAAAACAATTATGTCTGGAGCCGAAAAAAATATTAAAAGCCTTAAATAAGCCTAATAATGAAGGCAACACATGCTGTATGTATCTGTATTAACTACAGTATATTAGCCTACTATCAAAATGACGAAGTCGGCTAAAAATACATAATGAGCCTTCATTATTTTTCGTTTATTTTCCTTGCAGTGCATCCAACGCACCATGTGACTACTCTGTTGTATGATGCCACCTCAAGTTTAACTTCATTACACTATTAATGACTTGTTTCATTGCTTTTATGAAATTATAGAAATGCAATAAAGATATCCGATTTTTATGTCATTTTTATTTTGAGGTTTTGAAAAACAACAAATTGAACATGCATAACATGCCCTTTAGCTGGGCATGTCTTTTTTTTTTTTTTTTTTTTTAATGATCTCGGTTTTGTTTTTTAAGTCTGCAAATAGGTGTTCTGATACGTTTAGGAATGTCTCCTTCATGTACTAACCATCTGGGAACGGCTTTCCACTCATTATTATCTCCCTGTGTATGTACACCATCCACTCGCCCTCACTATCCCCTTGTGGGGCCTGCGCTTGACAGTGACGTTTCGTTATTCTCGCTATATGATTGGCCGAAGAGTTGAAATGCTCTCCAATAAAATGCCTGTTTAAAAATGATCCGGTTGTTCTTGAATACGTTGGCTTAAAATTTCCTGTTTAAAAATGCATATGTAAAGCAATTGATGATATCACACACACAGAGTATTATTAACAAATGTGAAAGTTATATAAAAGACCAAACGTGTGCGCACACATCTGTCTCTCGAATGTGGGCTTTTTGGCCCTTGGGACATTATGAGGAGAGTCCTGATGCTGCATTCTCCTGTCTTTAAGTAGTGGACAATGTCCTCATATTAATTGTCCATGGTTACAGAAAAAACCTAACAGTTCGTGCAAGCGTTCTTGTGACAGACGTTTCTGCGTTTTGTGGGAGAGCATTTTGACTCTTCAGCCAATAATATAGCGAGAATAACGGAACGTCATTCTCAAGCGCAGTCGAGCGTGCGTTGCAGGCTATGACGCAACTCTTCGTTGACAGAAATGTTGAAATTTAATATTTAATCTACACATTTTAACAGCATTGGAAAACTTTAAGAATGTTTGTGTCATTTTTGTCCTCCTACAGAAATCATATCAAAGCAAAAAATATATTTTCCACAACCACTTTTTTCCATATTCAAACATTTTTGAAAATGCTCCAGGGAGCCACTAGGGCAGCAGTAAAGAGCCGCATGCAGCTCTCAAAACACGGTTTGTCGACCCCCGAGTTTAGACAGACAACCAAAAAGGACCCACTAAAATGGCTGGAAAAGGACTTCCTGGGCAATTTTAATGTAAAGTGTATTTCAAACCCAATAGTATGGCATCAAAAGTTTTAAACAAAGGAGGTCAAATACAAGGTCACCTTTAAATACAGTGGTACCTCTACATACGAAGATGATTTGTTCCAGGATCTTGTTTGTAAGTCGAAATGGTCGTATATCGAGCAGGATTTTCCCATAAGAGTACATTATAATTCTATTAATTCATTTCACAGCCCGAAAACCTACACTAAATCCTTAATAAATACTGGTTGTACTATTGCGAATAGCAATTATGCAGAGCAAAACAAATAATGAATAAAAATCGGAATAATAATATACTATAATTGTAGTGATAATACCTGTAATAATGTAACAAATCGGGTTCTAATGTGGCAGATGTATTTTTGCGTGGTGTACCTGAACGCACCGAGTGGTTGACGTGTGAGGGAGGATGATTTACTTTCACTTTACATGTTCAGCTGTGACGGACAGTAGGCGTGTTGTACAAGTTCTGAAATAAATGATCAAAAGCCTAAGGAAGCTGGTGATTTCTTTGGCGATGTTACAATAATAATAATTGTCACCTTAACTTAGAGAGACTGGGTGAACAGAGGAGGACCGCCGAGATCATAGATCATCTATCATTCACGGATGTGTACCCTCACCTTTTACTTTAATCACCACGTTGGAACCCAGGTTGTTTTCTCTCACAAAAAATCCGCCGTGCGTCCGTCTTGCGGGAAAACAAACTGCGGCGCTATGGAAAATCATGTTCCGAGCATGTTGTCGGATGTAGAAACAAATGGCGAATCCAATTTTACGTCAGATGTCGAAAAGCTCGTGTGTCCAAGTGATCCTATGTCTAGGTACCACTGTATGTGAGTTTACAATTGACATGTCTATTTTGATTGTACATTCACAAATATCTGTACTTGGTGTTTTTTTTAGGCACAATCCAATTTTCTCCGACTCCTTAATAAAAGATATGTCTTCAAGTAAGAAAAACATCATCTGTAAATCAATATTGTCCATGAGAACCTCAAAGTCAGTTCAACAATTTATTACAATCTGAGACATTTTTGTTATTTATATATAAAATATTTTTTTTCCCACTCCAGCTTCACCACCCTTTTCTAAAGATGCTGCGTGCCTTCACAACCTTGTGTCCTGGGCTCACCATCACGGAGAGGCTTGCAAATCTTGCCCAAATCTAAAGGAGGTGCTTGAAGGGCAGTGCTGGGGCTCAGTCAAAGCAGTGTGGTGTTGTGTTGAAGGGCACAGCTACACTATGAACAAACAGGGCACTGTCGGGTATGGATATATGCTCAACCCAGGAGAGAGTGGAAATAGTGGCAGAGAGATTTTCGAAGCGGTGCAGTGTGACGAAAGGGGCTCGGTGGAAGCGGCAACCTGTCAGGCTCAGCTGATTCAGAGCCCAGAGATGGCTGCCTGGACCTGCAAAACGAAAGGTGCAGTTGAATCCAACCAACCTTTACTAAGTTCATCTTTCATAATGAAACTCAACAATTTTTAGACAGCAGTGTTTTTTTTCTTTAAAGCCCACAAAGTTTCCTGTTCTTTCTTGTTTTTAACATCTGTCCTGTTCAGCTGCTGAGACATGAAAAGTTGGAATGAACCGTTTTAATAAGCCACATGGGTGTTCAGTGTACTCCCACTGTGGTTGTTAATATTGTGTATTGAGAGAAACCTGCTGGACCAGAAAGAGTTTAGAGGGGACAGAGAGAAAAGAAGAACAGATATAAGTTGGTGATAAAAAAAAAAAAAAAAAAAAAAAAAAAAAAAAAAAACAACAATAAAATTTTTAAAATAAAACAGCGTTCTTCTCTTACCAAGAAACCAAAAGCAAAAAGGACAGATAAAAGTTTGTGAACAAGTGAGTGCACATGCAATTTTAATAGTGTAGTAGGGTTTCCAATCCAGTGGTACCTCAAGATTTGAAAGCTTCGGGACATGAAAAATTCATTTTACGAAAAGTTTTAAGAAGCTTTTTTCGCTTCCTATTAAGAAAAATTATTCAGCTTACGGAAGATAATACAGTGGTACCTCTACATACGAAGTTAATTCGTTCCAGGACCTTGTTTGTAAGTCGAAATGGTCGTATGTCGAGCAGGATTTTCCTATAAGAATACATTGTAATTCCATTAATTTGTTCCACAGCCGGAAAACCTACACTAAATTCTTAATGAATACTGATTTTACTATTGCAAATATCAATTACAAAGAGCAAAACAAATGATTTAATAAAAATTGGAATAATTATATCAGTAACAATAATAATAATAATCACACCTTTAATAATGTAACAAACCGGGTTCTTACGTGGCGGATGCTTTTTGCTGTACCTGAACACACTGCGTGGCTGACTTGACAGAGTGAGTCTTAACTTTCGTTTTGTTTACTTGCTGCGGGGTACACTAGGCACAAGTTGATGAAATAAATGATTAGAAACCTGACGAAGCTGGCGATTTCTTTGGGGATGTTACCACAATAATAATTGCCACCTTAACATATCAAGACTGGCGAACGGAGGAGCACCGCCGAGATAGTAGCCTACAGTCTACGGCTATGTTGTTGAGCCATGTCACGGATGCGCACTCCACGCTCATATTTTTCTATCATATCCATCTTCATGTCAATGGTAAGCAATCAACTTTTTCCTTTTTTTTCCACCACTTGCAATAACATTGTTGGAACCCATGTTGAGTTCTCACAAGAAAATATGCTGTGCGGCTGTCTTGCGGATAAACAAAGAGACTGCGAGTGCGGTCATAGATCGTCATATTTAGAGCATGTCGCCGGATGTAGAGTCAAATGGCGGGTCAAATTTTACGTCGGATGTAGAAAAGATCGTGTGTCGATGTACCACTGTACGTACTAACTCCCGCGCCATAAACATGCCAGTACTGTCCTCGCTAAAATGTGGGTGCTCAGTCTATGCTAGACAGCGAGCTAAACTCTGAAAGTCAGTAGTGCTGCCTTTATTTGGCTGTTCCTGACATCAATGCTTTGTAGAGGGAAACAAAAAATTTAAATGAAATAAATCAGTCTTGTCCTTAATAACAGACATATCCACAGCAACGTAAATCTAATCTAATACAGCAATAACACCCATAATAGCTTGCATTAGCTAGCGTCTGCACATCCTCCAAAACAACGACACAATTTGCTGTTAAGTTTCCGATGACAAGTGAAAACATCAAACAGTATAAAACATGGTACATAACGGTGCTGCCTCTGTAGACGTTAGAAGCATTGAAAGTTACTCGTAAGCCTGAAATGGTATGGCGTCTCTGTAATTCACTCGGCTACATGACTTAGCGTGCGTAAATGCGTTCTTCTTCGCATGCAGATCTATAGCACTACGTGCTCTAAGGTATTTGCATCGAAATCAAAGGTTGGAAGTAATGCGTTACATTTATTCCGTCTTATTTACTTAACTTTTTGAGAAAACTACTTCTTAGAGTAGTTTTTCCAAGCCATCCTTTATACTTGAATAGATTTGTGAAGAACAAACTACTTTTTCTCCGCTACTTTTGGCTACACTAGTCGTTACATTTTTCCACTTTATTCTCTCTACGACCTTCACGGGCGGAAGTTACACCCGAAAACCCCTCCGAAATGGCTGAAACGCACACTTCCAGTGGTCGGAGGGAGTCTAGCTTGGCACCCGACAACACGAGTGGGTCGACTTTCAGAAGTGTCGTCGGATTTCACCCCAAACCCTCCCTCCCCCAGTTATTCCCACAGTTGTACATGATTCAGTCGGTCCCTAGGGATGGGCAAACGGCATCGAAATGGAGTCGGGTTTTAGAGTTGTATCGGTCGTGAACGATTCGTTCTTTTTGAACGAATTGTTTGGGTGAACGAGACCGAACTAATCACCATCTGCATTGATTCGTTCTATGTAGTTGAGGCTTGTTAGCTGCGTGGGAGGGCGTTGAGCAAGCGGCAGCGTCTTCTGACATCGCACACGACCAATCAGACGCAAGCTTTATCGCGGTTAGGGGAGGGTGTGGAAACAGAATCAGGGCGTCTGTCACTTCCTCACACTTCCACACACTGTCACTTCCACACTTCCTCGTGTGGCCAATAAACAGCCAGCGTGCAGGCAGGGGGCAAGACTGAGTTATGTCACTTCCCGTTCACTTACTCGGTCCTCCGGCTCCTGACCGAGCTTGCTGCTGACTTGACTTTCCAGTCATGCGGTGAAAGAGTCAAAAAATGAAAGGAAATGACTTTGTCACATATTTGTTAATGTGGAGCCTATCATATGCTGCTCAGACAGACAAAAACACCACACAAACCTAGCGAGCATGGTTTAGTGTACTACTTGTCTCAAGAGACTCGGGACTACATATGACGACATACTATCAAATTTACAGTAGTTTAAAACACTTTCGCGGGTAGCTACGAGGCAGGCAAAAGCTGAGCTGCGGTCGCGTGACTGCAGTGCAGGGGGGAGAGAACTGTCACTGTTACCTCATATGTGCACAGAAAAAATATTTAGCATGATCACCATAATACTGATTTGCAATGAAACCGTATATACATGTCAATTTTTTCCGAGTGTTTTATTATTATTATTTTTTTCGTGTCAGAGCGTGTCAGATGTTGGTTGGTTTGACAAATTATGTCCATCCGTCTATCATGTGCTACTCAAGCGCCCAAAAAACAACGCACGAGGGCACGGGTCGCAATATGTCTACATTTTTCTTAACAGACTAATGAGAGTAGAAAGGCTACATCGTAAAGAGCAAACAATTATTTCTCGTCAGCATTTGACGATCTGAGATGAGGGGACGACAGGGGAGCTGACCGGATTATTTTATTTATTGATACCAGTGCAAAAATTCAATACGATCATCTTAATATGATTTGCAATGAAACTGTCTGATATCAAAATGTAATACTGTTTTCATTTCAGAGCAACACATTTGACAACTAGCTATTTACACTTTAGTTTTAACAATAGTTACCAAAAGTAATTAGTGATGAGCATAAAAACAAAAACACAACAGAGCGTGAGGTAAATATGATGTGTTGGTCGTTCCATATTTAGAAATTAAACTTTCGATTTATTTTTATTTTTGTGACAGCAAGCATGCCGCGTTGGCTGGTAGCAGCAGCATTGTATATGTGGTCAAGATCATGCTAACCCTAACCCCACAAAAGGAAAATGTTTAACGGTGTCCTAAATCGAAATGCAAGCACGTGCCATGACTTTGATCCAATAGATATACGACAGACGACGCGGAAGTTCTCCCTCGCTTTTGCAGCAGCGGGAGGGAGACGAGGCTGGGAAAGCAGAATGAGATCGTCTGTCACTAATTTCTGAAACTACGACGAGCGGTCAATGAGGAGCCTGTGTGGGACCAAGCAATGTCACTTCCCGTTCAGTTATACTGTGAAGCAGTCTTTGGTGATTCGTTCGGCAAAGTCACTTCCCGTTCACTAACCGAACGATTCATTTAGGCGTGGAGGGGGATGAGGGGGGCGAACGATTCGTTGAACGATTTGTTTGAACGAGTCTTTTTACTGCACGAACTGGAATTGATTCGTTTCCTCAAGTGAACAACAGATCCTGTCACTATCGGGTTCATAAAATCATACCCCAACTATTTTGAAGGTGAGGGGGTTGGAGTTTCGCCTTCTAGAGGTCCTTCCGTCGGACAAAAACGGAACTGCAGCCAGTTTGCCTCCTTGGTACCTACCCGGGAGGTAATTTGCGCACCGGCTGCCTTCCTTGGAAGTTGTAGCCGTTTCTGGGATTGAACACTTAACCTCAGAACCCTGAGGCGACGTGCTAACCAGTTGTACACTGTGTCTCGTATGCTACATAATAATTTTTACAATTTCCAATTCACCAGTTGCACATGTGTGAATAGATTCAAATTTAGTCACGCTGCCTGACATTTTTGATTGTTACAAAGTGATTATTTGGGGACAGTCAGCAGCCCTGGATACAAACTAATGCTAAACCAATTCAGAAGAAAGTTTACTATCGTGGTGAAAAAAGCCTATTTCCAACAAACTGTGCCTGCTTGTTGACTGAATGCCTAAAAGAAAGTTACTGATTTTGTCGTTAATCCAGTCTCTTAAGTATAATCTTCTCTTTTCTTTTCTGTATCAATTTGCATTTCTTAAGTACAATGATTGTGACTCTCTATTGACTTTACAGAAGCAGAGGTGTCAATTTCTCCCGCTCAAGACCAGCAGGAAGACAAGCAGACTGATAGTGACATATCTGACAGGTGTGTTACAGTTCACCTCTCTTCATTACAATTTTGAGAATATCAACATGATTGGACCTGCCGATTTGTTGTTGATTGTCAATATTGTACAATGAAATTATTACACCTTGGCTAAAACTATTCTTTTTTTGGAAAAGCAGGCCTGTACGCTAAGCTTTTTCATCTGGAGCACAGGTGGTTGCGAATTTAAAAAATTTAGGAGCACAGTAAATAAAATTAGGAGCACAAATTTTCTTTAGTGCTGATAGTGCACTTTTATTATAAACATGAAATAATGTACACATACATGCACTAAACATCATTGTCCCATTTTTTTATAGTCAAGTTTCCTAGCACGCTTGGCTGAATTAATCCAGCGATTTATGACAGGACTTGGCCTCTACTGAGTGATCTTCATTAGGTCCTTTGTCATGGATACTGCCATGCTGCTCTTCATCCTATTCTGCGCAGAGAAGCCCCTTTCACTCTGGGCAGCTGAATAGGCAGAACCATCAGGTGTACTGCTAATATTCACCAATGTTAGCCAGAATTTATTCAAAATTGTGGATTTACTGTAGCACAAAAATGAGAAATGTGAACTGATTAAAAGTTCACAGGCAAGACTTGAATTCATTTTTCCAAATATTGGTGCGGTCAAAATGCACAGTTTTGAGTATTGGAGTAGTAAGAGAGCTCCACTACTTAGATTCACCAACCTTGGCCAGTACGTATTAAGATTTGTGGATTTACAGTGCCACAAAAATAGGAACTGTAACCTACCATCTACTAAAACGACTGTTGCTCAGGGAATCGCATAATATTGTACTGACGTGACAGCGCACGTAACGCACATGCAGATGGAGCGGTTTTAAGATCAAGCGACTTTTATTTCATTTTTAAATGATGACAATAGTGTTGTCATCTATTTTGTGTGTTTTTTTTTTTTAAGAGTTGGGAACAACACAAGCTCATGGAAGTCAACTGCCTTGCAGCTCGGTCGGAATACATTTGTCGAAGGTGCTAATTTTATGGTCCACTCAATTGATCACGGGCACATGAACGTCCGCTGGCTTGACCGTAGTTTGCTCCTGCCCTTTGCAATATTTACAGAACATACACTGCTGGCCAAAAGTATTGGCACGCCTGTCAGATAATGCTCAATTTCTCCCAGAAAATGATTGCGAGGTAGTCGAGGTTCTTTATCCACCATCCACATGATCTTTGGTTGAAATCTGTCGTCAATTTTTCCTTTCCGTTGTAACGCTTGGCAGGGCAGGATGAGCGCATAAAAGGCAAAAAAAGGAAGCAGACGTCCACCTATGCACTTTTAATAGACAAAAATAACTCCAGCTCAACCACTCGTCACTCGGAGCTCAGCGGTACGCACACACGCGTTCCCAGACGAACTCCAACACACAAGTAAGCAACAACAGAAGAAGAACATATACAACATAAATAAAGCAGCGCCACCGCGCGGTGGACGTCGGGAGGACGACCACTCAAGGAGGTGACTGTTACATAGTCCCCCCTGGTAAGAAAAAGGCTGTCCACAGCCGTACACAGCTGAAGAGGAACCATGAAAGCACCTTAACAGCATCCTATACATAGGCAACAGTAAAGGCAAGTACGGCAAAGAGCACATAAAAAAACAAAAGTGCACAGTGATTTTTTTTTTTTTTTTTTTTTGAACAGTAAAAGTATGAACCTCAATAACAATCGCTAACATGGGCAAACACGATAAACAATAACAAACGGCAAATACAAAGAAGCAAGCCTAACAAAATAGTGCTAACAGTCAGAAAATGGCTCACTTCAGGTCGAGTCTGTCCGTGTGAAATGCATTAGTCCATTTGCAATCAGCCCAACCAGACGTTACTCTGGGGCAACGCCTGGGCCTGAGGACGTAAGGCCCTACGGGAACTGGGTTGATGTCACCAACAGAGTCCACATCAGTAGCAGAATCAATGTCCCCCAAACTAGGTTCATCACCTGTAGGCGGGGCAGCAGCACCAGAGTCTAAAAGCTCCGCGCCCCCAGTCACAGCAAGAGAGGAACCCGTACGAACATCAGAAGTGAGAGAGTCCCAAGTATGGAACGGTTGCATATTAACAACATGAAAAACACCAGCGTCAGTACCAGAGTCCACCCACGTGAGTCTGTAGTTAACATCACTGAGTTTCTGAGACACACGAAGCGGACCTTCAAACAAAGGTGCAAGTTTGGCTGTAAAATTGTTTAGAGCGTCTGACCTGGGGTGTGTCTTAACCCTGACAAGGTCACCAACACAAAATGAGGCTTGTCGATGTCTCAAGTCATAGTAGCGCTTTTGTCTCTCATGACTAAGGTCTAAAGCTGCTCTGGCATGGTCATGAGCATCCAGCAAGGAGGCTCTGAGAGACTCAGGGTAAGGTACCCCTGGGTCATCAACACCGTCTGAGGAGGGCTGAGTGATGAGGTCAAGAGGGGTGTCCAGCTCACGACCATAAAGCATCATAGAGGGACTAAGTCCAGTACTATCATGAGGAGCTGTACGTAGGGCAAAGCAAATGTGAGGGAGGTATTTGTCCCATGAAGTGTGTTTGTCACCTACATAAGCGCGAATGGCAGTTTTCAGAGTCCGGTTGACACCTTCAGTCGCGTTTGTCTGAGGGTGATACGCAGTGGTGAGTCTGTGTACAGAACCTAAAGCAGAAACGACATGTTCAAACAGTTCACTCACAAAAGGAGACCCTCTGTCGGAAATCAGGTAAGTAGGTGTGCCATGACAAGCAAAAATGTCGGAAACAAATTTACCTGCTGCCACCTGAGATGTGGCTTCTCTAACTGCACTGACTTCAATCCATTTAGTCAGATAGTCAACGAACACAATCACATAAGCATTACCAGCTGGGGTACGGGGTAAAGGACCAACAAAATCAACACCCACGTACTCCCAAGGTTTTTGAGGTACAATCGGAACCATGAGACCTGCAGGTTTGCGTTGACTAGGCTTAGTGAACTGACAGACTGAGCATGAAGACACATAGCGTTTGACATCAGCGGCCATTTTGGGCCAGAAAAACCTCAAACGAAGTCTAGTCAGAGTTTTAGAAACACCAAGGTGACCTGCTGTAGGGTGGTCATGATAATAACTCAGCAAAGTGCCTCTCATAGAAGTGGGTGCAAACAGTCTCAGTTCTTTCAAAGGATGCAAACCACATCTGTATTTAGAATCTTTGTAATACAACAGAGAATCGTAAACGACATACTGTGAACGATCGACACTGTCCGGGCTAGTCTGCAAGTCTTCCTCAATGCTTCGAAGTAGAGGACCCACGACCGGATCATCCACTTGAAGTTGCCTTAGTTGAGGACGATCTGCCAGCAAAACAAGGGGCAGAGCACGAATGTCCAAGCTGCCAATGACAGCATGTGCAGGTAATAGATCAGTCGGACTGTCACAAGGAAGAGGTAAAGGATTCCGAGACAGCGCATCAGGCACCTTGTTGTGTGTGCCAGGCTTGTGCACAATTGAAAAGTCAAAGTCCTGGAGACGAAGTGACCAGCGGGCAAGCCGGCCAGTGGGGTTTTGGCGAGACCGAAGCCATTTGAGACTGTTGTGGTCAGTAATAATTGTGACATGGACACCTTCGACATACGGACGAAAGTGCTCCAGTGCCCATATCACAGCAAGGCATTCCTTCTTCGAAGTACAATATGGCAGTTCAGATTTGTGAAGGGAGCGACTAGCAAAGGTCACGACATACTCACGCCCCTTGAGATCTTCTGCATCAGAGCTGCACCGAGGCCGACGTCATAAGCATCGGTATGAATGAAAAAAGGCTCCTCAAAATTGGGAAATGACAGGACAGGTGCAGATGTAATACGATCCTTCAAGAGATCCATGGCTTTTTGACAGTCGCCGTCCCAGAGGAAAGCGGCGTCCTTTCTTGTGAGAGCATGAAGAGGTTCGGCGTGTTGGGCATAATCCTGAATGAAACGACGATAATATCCAGTCAAGCCGAGGAAATGCCGGACCTGCTTCACTGTAGTGGGGGCGGCGAACTCCATGACTGCCTTGACCTTGTCCACATCCGGTTCGATGCCTGATGAAGTGATGCGGTAACCGAGGAAGGTGAAATCTTTGAGACAGAACTGGCACTTTTTGAGCTTTAGAGTTAGGCCAGCCGCTCGCAGCCTGTCCAGCACTTCCTGAAGATCCAACAAATGCTGATCAAACGTAGGCGAAGCAATGACGATGTCGTCGAGGTAGACAGCACATGTTTTGTAAGTGAGGCCGGCAAGCACAGAGTTCATGAGCCTTCGAAAAGTCGTGGGTGCGTTGCAGAGCCCGAACGGTAATACCCGAAACTGAAAAAGGCCACAATGAGAGATGAAAGCAGTTTTGTGCCTAGAGTTATCAGACACTGCAACTTGCCAATAGCCTCGTGCTAAGTCCAAGGTCGAAACAAATTTCCCCCTTGCCAAAAAGTCCAAGGACTCATCCCCCCGGGGTAAGGGGTAGAAGTCCTTTTGAGTCACTTGGTTGAGACCCCTGAAGTCCACACAGAATCTTGGGTCCGCGCCTGCTCTGTTGACGATAACCACCGGAGCCGCCAAGGACTGGTGGAAGGCTCGATGATGTTGTCTTTTAACATTTGTTGAACTTCTTCTTCGATCACACGTTTCTTAGCAGGTGACGTGCGATAAGGTGGAAGGTTCACGGGTTTTGCATCACCCGTCTCAATTTCATGCTCCGTGAGAGTTGTTCTGCCAAGATGGCCATCAAACATGGAACCATACTTAGAGATCACACCAAGCAGAGTGTCCTTGTTATTATCTGAGAGATTTGCCTCAGACACTTTAGCAGCCAAGTCCACGTCAAAAGATCCCACCGACATCGCAGCCACTGTTGCATGGGAATGAAAATCCTGATAGTCCTCATCCTCTGACAGAGGGTAGGGAATTTCATCCATGTACACAGTCCTAGTGGGAATGTGTATGGACACGGAAGCTCTTGTCATAAAATCCATTCCCAGGACAAAAGGAGACGACAACTGAGGAATCACTGCAAACCGCTGGTAAAAGTCCTTATTCATGAATCCAATATGTAGCCATGTGACACCTTCTGGGATGCACGGAGCATTATTGGCAAGGTTGACAGCAGGGCCGTCCCATGAAACGTGTCTTGACATTGCTATTTTTAACAAGATCCGCACATACGTCCGAAAGCGAAGCACCTGTGTCTAGAGTAGCATCCACAGAAGAGGCATGGAAGTTCACTTTGGCCCTCAGAGGAGTATTCCAATGTACGTCGGAAAAATGGTCTTCCAAGTGACCAAGAATTTGTCCATCACGAGGTTGAGGCGGAGGATGAGGCTCAGTCAGCGACTGGGGGGAGGTTGGCCTCTGCGAAACGACCTCCCCCCTCTGTAGTTTCCCAACTGTCTGCTGAGTTGTGGCGACGGGGAGCTGAGTCCATCGGTCCCTTGACTGTCGGAGCCAGGGGGACCAGGTGCTGAAGAGGACTGAGCAGAGCCAGGCTCCGTAACGTCGGCAGCACGTCGCCAAAGGAAGGTTGGCCATAACAGTTCGGGCACGTTCGTACTGTGAATCCCGGACGTGAGCATCTGAAGCAGTAGGGTTCCGATTCACGTTGCATTTTAAGACATGAAGAAGACGGAGGTCCACTAGGTCCGAGCACTGAGTGGAGCTCATGAGCATGCAGCAAAAGTTCCATAACAGAATTGATGTTGGCACCATACAGAGCAACTCTGTATTTCTCAAGACAGTGCTTACCAATTAGGTCGATCTGTTCTTTCTCAGGCGGAGGAGTTTTAAGTTTATTAAATTCACTCAGCATGTGTGCAACAAAGGTTGGAAGAGGTTCATCCTGAGCTTGAACACAATCCAAAAGTCCTCTCAGAATGCGTTCTTGGTTGTCAGAGGGCAAAAAAACAGCTGAAGAGCTGAGAAAACTGAGCCCATGAGGTTATGTGAGAGCTCAGTGCCTTGAACCATTTCTTGGGTTCCCTTGCAAGGAAGTGAGGCAGTTCATACAGAATCTGGTCATCTGTCAGGCTCAACGAACATTTATATGAACCGACAGCTTGTAACCAGTCCTCAGGATTCACTTTGCCATCCCTAGAAAACACAGGAGGCTCCAGTTTGGCGTGGTGCAAAGCTGCAGCAATTGCTCTTGAGGTGATGCTCAGCTCACGTGCATGCGACTGAAGAAAAGGCCTCGCCGGTGAAAATGGATTGGAAGGCAGGAAGGGATTAGTTGGCAAAAAAGGGTTGCTATTCGTCGCCATGACTGTGGGTTCCGCTGTGGCCCCAGCAGTTATATGAGGAGTGGACGCAGCAATAGGCGAAACATCAAACTGTTGGATTGCGGGAGAAATAGGGTTTTCCCTGGCAAGGCAGTCCCACTGACCAAGCAAACTCTGCTGTATGTTCAGCGAGTCACGTAAACAGTCACTAATTTTGCCAACTTCAGCTCTCAAGTCCATTATTTCTTGCCTAAGATTTTGGTCACAATTTTCAAAAATGCAGCATGCTGGTAATGGAGTAAGTTCCATGTCAGACTCACTGTTGTCACTGTAGTGAGCCATTGTGCTTAAATTATTTGTTATGATTTGGGGAAAACTCCCACGAAGAATAAAGTCCAAAAAAGATAGAAAAAATAATCCAAATCCGCCTATCTTTCACACGGTGATCCAAGAATTAGACGGATCCCATCCCAATGCTGCAGCCGCGATGAGACCGTCAAATCCAAAAAATAGACGGATCCGAAAAGACCGCGGTGGGACCGTCAAATCCAGATAATAGACAGATCCGAAAAGAATATCGCACCGGCGGCGGGATCGTCGGATCCAGAAAATAGACGGATACCAACTCGACTGAGGATCCAGGAAAAAAAATGTTCGGGCGCCAGGATGAGCGCATAAAAGGCAAAAAAAGGAAGCAGACGTCCACCTATGCACTTTTAATAGACAAAAATAACTCCAGCTCAACCACTCGTCACTCGGAGCTCAGCGGTACGCACACACGCGTTCCCAGACGAACTCCAACACACAAGTATGCAACAACAGAAGAAGAACATATACAACATAAATAAAGCAGCGCCACCGCGCGGTGGACGTCGGGAGGACGACCACTCAAGGAGGTGACTGTTACACCGTCCACATCTAGGGAGGTTAGCCACAGTGCCATGGGCTTTATACTTATTGATGACACTGCACACGGTAGACACAGGAACATTCAGGTCTTTGGACCTTGAGATTGCCCATGCTTCCTCACAATTTTGCTTCTCAAGTCCTCAGACAGTTCTTTGGTCTTCTTTCTTTTCTCCATGCTCAATGTGGTACGCACAAGGACATAGTACAGAGGTTGCGTCAACTTGAATCCATTTTAACTGGCAGGAAGTGTGATTTAGTTATTTACAATGACCCAAAACACACTTCAAAAAGCACTAGAAAATGGTTTGAGAGAAAGCACTGGAGACTTCTAAAGTGGCGAGCCATGAGTCCAGACCTGAATCTCATTGAACACCTGTGGAGAGATCTGAAAATGGCACCCTTCAAATCTAAGAGACCTGGAGCAGTTGGCCAAAGAAGAATGCTCTGCTGGAATTTTAGACCATTGGAAGAAACTCATTGATAGATACCGGAAGCAGTTGTTCGCAGATATTTTGTCTAAAGGTTGTGCTACCAAGTACATATTGGGCTGAGGGTGCCAATATTTTTGACTGGCCCATTTTTGGAGTTTTGTGTAAAATGATAATGATTTTTTCCCCCATTCTCGTTTGTGTTTTTTCATTGCAAGCAAAATAAATGAAGATTTTCTACTAAAGCATTTGTAATTGCAATCATTTTCTGGGAGAAATTGAGCATTATCCGACAGACTTTTGGCCAGCACTTTCATCATTCTTTTTTGTATGTGAGAGTGGCTGTTTCTGGGCTTTGGGACGCTCGTAAAGTGGCTCCTGCAACACAATCTCGCCCTAAACCAGTATGGCTGTTTCAATCTCGCCCTCCTGCTTTCAATAATAAAAGTCAATAAAACAAAATGAACCAAAGTGTCATTGCGTCAAGAAGCTTCATTTGGTCATCACTGCTCCCTTGGCGGAGACAGTCAACCTCTCCTGTCAACACTTACCGTCCAACATGCCTCCTAGTATGCATTGCAGCGCTACATAATTCATGTTCTGTGCTAATTACTTCTGCAGCTACTGTTCCAGTTTCATTAAAGGGTATGTCATGCCCTGGGAAAATGTTAATATTCCATCATTTATCCATAAACGCATGCCTTTTGTATTCATATCATGCCACTTCGTGTAATTACACACAAGAAAATGAGAGAAATTTGGCTCGATTGTCAAGCTAAAACGACCGGCGCCCGAGATCTGGCAGATTGTGTGCGTGACGTCACGACAAGTGAAGAGAGTGCCACCGGCCACTAGGGGGGCAGCGCCTGTCTGCATCAATATAATTCCTTCTAGTGAGGGGAGAATTAGGGGTGTTTTGAGCTGTTTATGCTGATGCATTGTGTTCGTCCTGCACATATTCCAGGTTCCCTCATGAAGAAACACCCCTCGTTGTCAATAAAAGAGAATTCAGAATTGACAGTGAGGGGTGTTTCTTCAGCAAAAAAAAGGCTCAGTGCTTTAATACTGAATGGCGGCGATGATGGCAGACAATTTCGTTTCTAGTTTCAGCGACGAATCCGACGTAGAAGGACGTAACGAATGTTCATCTAATGGTGACGAGGAGAGTTACGAAGCTTTAATCGGTGTTTTAGGTTACCAATTTTAGCCTAAACGAACGCCAATGCAGCGTAATGAAACGGTCATTGAGGGGAGCAATGACACTGATGAAACATCGGCAGCAGATCGTGTGGGAAACACCAATGATTTGTTTTGCATTTTTTTGTGAAGCTGATACACCGTGACTGCAAAATAAAGGAATGCATCGAATAACTATCATTTATTGCGCTATCATAGCTTTTCGCTCTGCCAACAGACACAAATATGAATGGGATTAGAGGATTTGTCTATATATTTTACGAACAATAATTTAAACATGTGTCCAGTCCTGTATCCAATGCGTGACATTTTTTTTATTATAAAAGAGTACTCACACTGGCCATTTCGAGCTTGGCTGCTCCCCTCCTTTGCTTAGCCTTAGCCTCTTTTGCCAGTCATCGTCCTCTTTCTTGATATCTCGGGACATTTAGGTGGCTGCGCCTGTATGGTCGGCACCGCATCTCCTTTGAGCAGCAATCTTTTAGCAAAATCCGATTTCACTTGTCCATAGTTCGAGAAGCTTTCTGGTGGAAAATGCGCACCACAGAAAAGCGTGCCGGAGGCTGGGTCTAGAAAATTAGCCCTCTTTGCACGGACGAACTTTACCCATTGTCTGCGTAGTCCAGCTTTTTTTTTTCGCGTTCGGGAACTCATGGATACTATATTCTGATAAATAACTATTTGTAGACCACATAGCACAGCAGTTTTGAACCATTTTTGTGATGTTTTCATCAAACAAACCCCAACGCTACTCTCTCGTCGTTAAAAAACAATGGCACCTGGCTCCGCCTCGACTGTCAATCACTTGTCGTGACGTCCCCGCCCCATTCGGCTGTTTCCGGAACACTTTCGGGAATGTTCGTCATTTTCGATCTATTTTCGATAATTGCTCATTAATGTGATTGATTTTTTTGTTAACTTTATCAATATTTGTTATCTTGGCACATAACGGTTCTATTGATGTCTCACACCCCCTTTGCCGCTACATACCCTTTGATTGCTAGTTCTGGTATTCGGTAACACTTTATTTGACAGTGGCGCTGTAAGAATGTCATTAGACAATCCTAATTTTGACATGACATACTGTCATGAGCTTGAATGCTTATAACAGATGTCGTTTAGTGTTATCCGGCAAATTATCTACATTTTGAATGGCTGTAAAAGATCCGAGCTGGACATAAATGGAGGTAGTGACATAATTTTCCGGTCTTTTGACGCCACTGTCAAATAAAGTGTTACCTATTAACCCAAATAAATCAACAAATTAGCTGCGCTGGACTATAAACTGCAGGATTGAAAATGAAGGAGAAAAGTAGCGGTTTATAGTCCAAAAATTACGGTAATTCAAATTTAAGCCTCATAAGAAACAGGAGTTGGGAAATTTTACAGGTGAATTAACCCTTAATCTTTCCCAAATAACTTTAAAAGCATAGCAGAGTGGTTAGAATGTCTGCCTCCCGGTTCTGAGCTGAAGGGTTTAAGCCCAGGCTTCAGCCTCACTGTGTGGAGTTTCCATCTTCTCCCAGTGCCTGTGTGGTTTTTCTCCGGGTACTCTGGTTTCCTCCCACATCCCAAAACCATGCATGTTTTCCTCCCACATCCCAAAAACATGCACGGTAGGCTGGTTGAACACTCTAAATTGTATGAATGTGTGCAATAATGGTTGTCTGTCTACTTGTGCTATGCGACTGACTGGCAACCAATTCAGGGATGGTCACGGCTACTGCCCATTGTTAACTGGAATAGGCTGCGGTACAGTGGCGACCCTCGTGAGAATAAGCAGGCAGAGGATAAATAATTGAAATGATAAAAATGCATCTCCAACCCCTTGAGCAAGGCAGTGATCGCACACCACACCTATGTATATGGGTGTGTGTATGTTTAATATCAGGGACTAAACTGAATTATTCCTTGCAGAGCAACTGGGCCTAATGAGCGACGACTAATTCCAAGTACCTCACAAGTTCATAAAGGAAAAAAGAAACCTGGACCTAAACCCGGCTGGAAGAACAAATTCAAATCTAAAGGGTAAACACACAAACTAATGTTTTACAATTGGGTGTGTGTGTGGGGTGTGTGTGTGTGTGTGTGTGTGTATAAAGTGGCTTGCAATAGTATTCAGGCATGAAAATCACTCACCTTTCGGCGAAATTCACCGTTTTGAAGTCGAAAAAGGGTGAAAAAGGGTACATGAATTGTGTAGATCCGAGGAGAAAATTTTTGAAGGGTGGGGGGTCGTAATTCCATCTAAGTAACTAACGACATGTTTTATTGAAGTTGCTAAGCCTGTCGCGATATACAATGAGTCCATTTGTCGCAAGGTAAATAAAAATGAGGGCGATAATTTTCACGGCTGCGTTTTGTCACCACGTGCGTGCGTGCATACATTTGTGCGTGCGTGTAGATGACATATGAGACTCCAGTTCCTTTCACAGATGTTTAATGGTAATCAACACGCTGTAGAATTACAGTTCAGACGTACAAAGTAACGAAACACGTATATTAAACACTGTAAACGTTACCAATGCTACATTGACACTAATGGGGAAAATAAGACAACCTACTTTAGCCTGCTATAAAACATTGGCAGTCTTCTCCAAAACGCAAACTTGCGGTTAAAGGTGACAGTTCAAACATAAAAAATCGTTGGTTTACAGCATTTGCAAACGAAAAAATGAAAAAAAAAAAAAATCTGACACCACAAGCAATGACGGAAAGTGCTTTTTTTGCAGAGTGTGAAGCTGTTAACGGTTTAGCGAATTTACTTCCGGTGAACATTTCAGAATAAAAGCACGTCACGTTAATATAAACGATTTCTGGAGTCCCCCAACCTTAAGAATGAATACTATAATATGTAAATATTATAACACTACAGAATTCAGATTCTACACTAAGAATAGCTTTAAAATGACCCCCTTTTTGAAAAATATGGTTGACAATGAATATTACAATTATAATACTATTATATATAGTAGGGCTGTCAAAATTATCGCATTAATGGGCATTAATTAATTTTTTAAATTAAGCACGTTAAAATATTTGACACACATGCACTGAATGACCCACTCACGCATTGCCTCAAACAGATTACAATGATGCCGTTTATGGACATTAAGAGTGAAGAGAATGCCACCGGCCGCTTGGGGGTAGCGCCGTTCCATACTAATGCTATTCCTTCTATTAGTGGGAGAATTAGTAGTTGTGAGACGTTTATGCTGTTGCATTGTGCTATTTGTGCTCCACACATATGTCTGTAAGTATTCTTTCTTTTAGTGGCAATTATGTGTCTCTTGTTCTATTTTGGGTAAGATATGTACAGAGACATACATGTTATAAAGGCGAGTAGACACAGGCGTTCTTTCGACCGCGCCGTTTATTGGCATAAGAATCGGCAACTCCTTCACAATAAACAAAAGTATCATTTAGTGAAAACACAACAAAAATAATATTCCTATCTCTCAAAAAAAAAATAATGTTCACAAAAAGAAAAGCACTTCAGTCTGTAGTAATGAGGCACTATTCTCACACAGTTAAACAACAATGTAGAGCTGAAACGAATACTCGAGCAACTCGAGGAACTCGAGTTTAAAAACTGATCCGAGTAATTTTGTTCACCTCGAGTAATCGTTTATTTTGACAGCTCTAAGCGTCACGTTTTGCTCGGACTACTTTTAATGCGGGACAACGCGCTTATGTGTGTAGAGGAAGAAGCAAAAAAAAAAAAAAAAACTTACTGCAGCCGACAGCCGCTACAAGCGACGCCGACGTTGCGAAAAACTAGCCCGCACGATGCTACGTCAGATGAGCCTCATAGAGATCACATGTATGTTGAACTAGATGCGAAATGACAGACTCGGCCGTTTCTGGGCAGCGTTAGTAAACAGCCGCCACCTTCAAGCAGTAGAGCGCTAAGCGCTAATAAAAAGCGCTAAGCGCTAATAAATAAGATTAACGTTACTGTCACTAGCTCACGTAACGTTAGCCCTGCGGAGGGCTAGGTTTCTATAAATTATGACCACTGTCGATGCGTGGCTAACGTGTCTTACATACAGGCTTTAACATAACAGCGTTGTGGAGTGATGAGGGTGTAAAATAAAAACTCAATAATGCTAACTATCAATTTTAGCTCAGTAGTCATTGCTGGGTAAAACACCAAGTAGCACTGGTCCCGTACATGTGCTCCAATACAGCCTTTATCATACATTTATTTTGAACACAGCAAAAACTCACAATCCTATCAGGACTTACAGTTTAGACCAGGGGTGTCCAAACTTTTTGCAAAGGGGGCCAGATTTGGTGTGGTAAAAATGTGGGGGGCCGACCTTGGCTGACGTTCTTTACATAGAACAATATATTTAAGCAAATTTTAGCAATCCATCCCTTGTGTCACATTTGCTTTATTATTTTTTTAAATTATTTAAATTAATAATTTTAACAATCTTGCAACTAGCCTTTGTGGCGTTCTCCTTCGACTCTCAGGCTTTTGTGAATACTGCTGCTGTAAAATTAAACTAGCTTCAAGTTGCTTCAATTTCTCGCAACGTATCTTCCCTGTAATCTTGTCTTACATGTCAGTGTGTCCTGTTTGGTAATATCTCCTCAAATTGAACTCTTTAAAAACAGTGACTGTCTCTGCAAATGAGGCAGGCACAGTTGTTGTATATTTTAGTGAAGAAATAGTCCAATTTCCACCTATCCTTGAAGCGTCGGCCGTCGCAGTCAACTTTTTTGTTGTTGATTGTCGCTATTTTAGATAATTGGGAGTTAAGAGTCACACGGGGTAATGTTGCTTAGAGTGCTGCTGCCTTTTAGTGGGTAAATGAGGAGCAGCATTTACTGTGTAAGCTACTTCATATGCTGGTAGCAGTACTGCTGACCAATTTATTAAGTCTATGTGCGGGCCAGACGTTATTGATTTTATGACAGAGGCTGGGGGCCGGATGAAATTTGACCAAGGGCCGCATTTGGCCCCCGGGCCGGACTTTGGACATGCCTGGTTTAGACTAACTTAAAACTTAACTAAAACTTAAAAATGGCTTGACACAAATAGAAATTCAATTGAAACACGTGGGAAAAAATTTAAACTTTTAAGTGATGTGTGTTATCAAGCGTAACGGCATTTTTAGGTGTGTGTGTGTGTGTGTGTGTATATATATATATATATTTTTTTTTTAATAAGATCTAAAGGTTTTTTGAGTGAAAGCAGTGAATTAGTCTTTTTTTTATTCTAGTTACATCTGAGATGCAATTGTTGGCTGTTTTCAACAATATACATCGAAAATAAAGACATTGATTGACTGAAAATGGTTCAAGATTAGATGAAATGTCTTGTTTTCTCATGTATATTTATAATTGCTCTTCACCTAAAAATATATTTGTTTTATCCGATTACTCGATGAATCGATAGAATTTTCAGTCGATTACCCGATTACTTAAATATTCGATAGCTGCAGCCCTACAACAATGCAAAGTGAACTGGCATTCCTAATCAAAATAGCTATGCAAAATACACATAAAACTTACTCAGACTTTGGTCACTCTATTCTTATTATTGTTATTTTTATTCTTATTATTATATTAACTCTACTTTTGATTGAAAATTTTACTAATTTTATTAAAACGAAAACATGAAGAGGGGTTTTAATATAAAATTACTATAACTTGTAACTATAACATTTGTCTTTTAAGAACTACAAGTCTTTCTGTCCGTGGATCATTTTAACAGAAAGAATGTTAATAATGCCATTTGTGGATTTATTGTTATAATAAACAAATACAGTACTTATGTACAGTATGTTGTATGTATATATCCGTCTTGTGTCTTATCTTTCCATTCCAACAATAATTTACAGAAAAATATGGCATATTTTAGAGATGGTTTGAATTGCGATTAATTGCGATTAATTACGATTAATTAATTTTTAAGCTGTTATTAACTCGATTAAAAAATTTAATCGTTTGACAGCCCTAATATATAGTAGTATCAGGGCCGGCCCAGGCCATTTGGGGGCCCTAAGCAAAATAATGCCAAGGGGCCCATATTTTTGGCCCCCCATTTCGTCACAGTGTACTGTGAAATCCATACGTGCAATCTAACCCATACGTCCATATATTGTATATTAATCAGATTTTGTTGCACTGCATACTTCAAACTTCTCACCCCAAATCATTTTCAGTACTTACAGTAGATGGCGCCAAACCTTTTTCTAAAAGGGGAAAAGAAAGAAGTTGAGGAAGAACTTTTTTTTTTTTTTTTTTAAAGCTTGTAATCAAGTACCAAAACTCACAAAAGTCAAATAAAGCAAACTGTAGTAAACAAAATAGAATATAAATTAAACAGTTTCACAGTCTCACAATGTACTGTACAGTCACAATAAGTACAACAGTACACAACTGTTATATAAAGTGAAAGTCAAATATCACAACAGCAAATAAAGTATATACAGTCAGATACTGTGTATATATATTGAAACTGTATATTTGGGGAAATCATCATCTTGTGAAGAGGACGGCACCCCACTTCTCAATAGCTCCTTTGAATCATCCAAAGTACAAAATATGATTACATGGAACAAAATTCAGCCCAGGAAAATATTCGTCAACAAAAACGTGTACTGTGGGGAGTGCACAACTAATTAAGTACATTCACCGTAGGCTGATACATGGCATACTACTTGATAATAACGTCCGATATAAATGAAATGACTATATCTACGCTCTCCAGTCCAAATGCATATTATGCCAATATTGTGTTTTACAACAACTTGTGGAAGCTGTACATTTGCCGTTGCCGACAGGTGACAACTTTCATATCATGCCACTTCGTGTAATTACACACAAGAAAATGAGAGAAATTTGGCTCGATTGTCAAGCTAAAACGACCGGCGCCCGAGATCTGGCAGATCGTGTGCGTGACGTCACGACAAGTGAAGAGAGTGCCACCGGCCACTAGGGGAGCAGCGCCTGTCTGCATCAATATAATTCCTTCTAGTGAGGGGAGAATTAGCGGTGTTTTGAGCTGTTTATGCTGTTGCATTGTGTTCGTCCTGCACATATTCCAGGTTCACTCATGAAGAAACACCCCTCGTTGTCAATAAAAGAGAATTCAGAATTGACAGTGAGGGGTGTTTCTTCAACAAGAAAAAAAGGCTCAGTGCTTTAATACTGAATGGCGGCGATGATGGCAGACAATTTCGTATCTAGTTTCAGCGATGAATCCGACGAAGAAGGACGTAACGAATGTTCATCTAATGGTGACGAGGAGAGTTACAAAGCTTTAATAGGTGTTTTAGGTTACCAATTTGAGCCCAAACGAACGCCAATGCAGCGTAATGAAACTGTCATTGAGGGGAGCAATGACACTGATGAAACATCGGCAGCAGATCGTGTGGGAAACAACGAATGATATTTTTTGCATTTCTTTTTGTGAAGCTGATACACCGTGACCGCAAAATAATGTATAGAATAATTATCATTTATTGTGCTATCATAGTTTTTCGCTCTGCCAACAGACACAAATATGAATGGGATCAGAGGATTTGTTCTATATCTTTTACGAGCGATAATTTATACATGTGTCCAGTCCTGTATCCAATGCGTGATTTTTTTTTTATTATAAAAGAGTACTCACTCTGGCCATTTCGAGCTTGGCTGCTCCCCTCCTTTGCTTAGCCTTAGCCTCCTTTGCCAGTCATCGTCCTCTTTCTTGATATCTCGGGACATTTAGGTGGCTGGTGTATGGTGGACACCGCATCTGCTTTGAGCAGCAATCTTGCAGCAAAACCCGATTTCACTTGTCCATAGTTCGAGAAGCTTTCAGGTGGAAAATAACAGAAAACCGTGCCGGAGGCTGGGTCTAGAAAATTAGCCCTCTTTGCACGGACGAACTTTACCCCTTGTCTGCGTAGTCCAGCTTTTTTTTTCGCGTTCGGGAACTCATGGATACTATATTCCGATACATAGCTATTTGTACACCACATAGCACAGCAGTTTTGAACCATTTTAGTGATGTTTTGGTCAAACAAACCCGAACGCTACTCTCTCGTCGATAAAAAACAATGGCACCTGGCTCCGCCTCGACTGTCAATCACTTGGTGTGACGTCGCCGCCCCATTCGGCTGTTTCCGGAACACTTTCGGAAATGTTCGTCAATTTCGATCTATTTTCGATAATTGCTCATTAATGTGATTGATTTTTTTGTCAACTTTATCAATATTTGTTATCTTGGCACATAACGGTTCTATTGATGTCTCACACCCCCTTTGCCGTTACATACCCTTTAAATAAAGAATTGGGCTCCAAAATGTTTTTGTGAATTAATAAGCATAAAAAAAATTCCAGTGCTAAATTCGTTAAAAAAAAAAAAAAAAAAAAAAAATTGGATTAGTCGACTAATCGTAAAAATAGTCGGCTGACTAATCGGGAGAAAATTAGTCGTTTGGGACGGCCCTACCGGAAAATGTTTTCTCCACACCCTTCTCAACTTTTTAACCCCTGACCTATTTTCATGCCTGAGTATTCATAAAACATCTTAAACATTTCCACATTTTAGACCACAAGCATATTAAATTGTAATTTTAAGTGAAAGACCAACACAAAGTGGCATACATTTGTGGACTAGAAAAAAATATATGGCGGAAAACACTCAGGTGTCTTGAAGTTCCTCTCTGAGACCCTCAACTTTCAAAATTGTCCGAAATGCATGTGTGATACATCATTGGAAAGCTTAAAATCTCAGTTTTCTGGGGGAACAAACATTTTGAACAGGAAGGCATTAAAAAAAAATTTTTTTTTTTTTTTTTTTAAACAGCAAAACCCTAATTGGAGGCGAGAGCACGCGAGAGCAGAATTAAAGACGCCACGATTTTAATGAGATATTATCGCGTATTTACCATGTAGCATGTATCACCGAGTGTCAAGACCAGGGGTCGCGTTAACCGAATATTTTCCGTCGTTGACCGGGTTTTTAAAACGGTGACGGAAAAAACTGAAGTCTATCCGTCATTTTGACAGGTTGCAATTCACACCCCGGACCACAGGGTGGCGAGTGAGCATATTAATTAGCTATTGTCTCTCTTGATGCATGACGTCGTTGGCCTTACTCGGAAAAATGTCAAGGCAACTGAGCATCCGAACTAAGGCTACGTTCATATGTCTTAATGCACGAATCCGATTTTTTCGTGTTTTTCCGACTCGAGTGAGGTCTGAACGTGACAAGTCGCATAGAACGGGACCATTTCAAATCCGATCTGGGTCACTTTCGTATGTGGTCTAAATCCGATCTGGGCCACATTTTTCGAGACTGTCACGGCGGTCTGTACTGTCCAGTCCCGCAAATCGGATTTAATGCAGCAATTACGTCATCAAAAAACGAGAGACTGTACGGTAGCTACGGTAGCGATGCAGCTGTGCGTTATTAGCGACTATCTTGCCTTGAACACGGCTTTTTAGGAAGGGTCGGACTTGACTACAGTCATAAAAAAATAAAATAGGTTTGAGGATAAGCCTGAGAATGATCGGTTTTCTCTCTGCTCCATTTAAGCAATATTTCAATATTGCTTACACGGCCGAGAGTCGGGGCAAACTGCCCGTATGTGTGTGTGACATGCACGAACAGTGCGTGCATGCTATCGATCCATATACTTTGAATATAAGCCTAAACGGGGATTATATATGCCTGTTATTTGTGCCCTCTTTTTAACAGCAACAAGCCTATGGCTACGTTCATACTACAGGTCTTAATGCACGAATCTGATTTTTTGTCATATCTGGTTTTTTGGCGTGCCCGTTCAGACTGCCTTTGTCCATTGAGACCATTCAAGTATTACACATGCGCACTAATTCGCAGTCCGACATGCGCTGAGCAAGACGACCCCCATGCGCAGAAGCATCAGAACAAATGACCATACAATCACACATGCTGGCTGTCATCCGTCATTCCAGGGATAACATATTTTGCTTATTAAAAAGAGGACACAAATAACAGGTATAAATAATCCCTGTACAGGTTTATATTCAAAGTATATGGATCGATAGCATGCACGCACTGTTCGTGCATGTCACACACACATACGAGTAGTTTGCCCCGACTCTCGGCCGTGTAAGCAATGTTGAAATATTGCTTATATGGAGCAGAGAGAAAACCGATCATTCTCATGCTTATCTTCAAACCCCCTTTTTTTTTTTTTTTTTTTTTTTAAATTTTTTTTTATGACTTGTCAAGTCCGACCCTTCCTAAAAAGCCGTGTTCAAGACAAGCTAGGCGCTAATAACGCACAGCTGATTGATGTGTGATGGCGCGGTGTGGATTCTCTGTTAAGCTTGTTCGGACAGAATATTAATTAAAGATGAATGAAAACTAAATACTATTGAATGTGTCATTATCAACATTTTAAAAATTTAAGTGACGGATAAAAATAGATTATGACCGGATTTTTATGACCCTGTCAGTCAAAATGACAGACAACGAAAAAGTCTAGCGCAACCTCTGGTCAAGACACAGCTGTGAATGGCCACAGCCAGATTTTTTTTTATTTTATGGGTGAAACATGGTGATATAACAAGGGTCGCGATGCAGAAACCGCAGGCAACAAGGAGTGGTTGAGATTTTCTTTTTCATATAGTTACCCTTTTAAATGTTATTTTTCAAAAAAATTTTGTTTGGATCAATTATTTATCATCTAACATATCGGGGAAAATGCGACAGTAACAAAAAAAAATACAATTAAGCACGAGTTATGAGGTAGATATCCGTGACTTTTTTACAGTCGCCAAATTATTCATTGTGACGTAATTCGTTTAAGTTTGAAATATGCGAGTGAATAATTTTTTTTTTTTTTTTTCCTAACTAAAATTTAGACATCAATTAATGATTCTAAGATAAAAATGACAAACATTTTGAACAATAATTATAATTACCTTCTTTTTATGGCTGGGTTTAAACAAAAGCGGTTGCGTAACGTCTGTAAACGGGGGTTTCTGGGGTAAAACGGACAAATTAACAATAGTTTGGGTACTTAATGCGCCATGAATCTGCTATGGCAGCATATAGACATATTGTTCTGTCAAACGCTACAGTTGTTTTGGCTTAAAATACAGCAGTTTCTTTTAAAGAGTAGTGCAGGAGCAGAAACTGCTTTTTCAGTCGTCTGTGTTTTTCGCCATATACATATTTTATTGTGTTTTTCTTCTCTGAAAGCATCCAATTGCTTTCAGAAGTTGCCTCATATCTGAATGATTGAATGCTGACATAATGACTACTTGGAATAAACCTGTGTATAATACTGTACGAATCCAGCTATTCAGTGATGGTCTTGGTGGTTTGGTCAGAGAATATTGAGGAGCAAACAAAGGAAAAGATGAAGAAAAAGCAACTTGAAGTCTAAAGAACACACTAGACAGGTCAGAGAGAAAGATGTGGAGTAATTTAACCCTTCGATGCACAAGTGACTGGACCCTGCTCTCTTCCATAAATGTGTGAAAAAATATTCATACTCAGAGTTAGGTAGAGTAGCCAAAAATGTTACTCCGATTAGAGTAGTGTTACTTCCAAATAAATAAAGGGCAAAGTCGTCATCCCAAAAATGTACGCAAGTCAAGTAAAAACATTTAGGGGCCGTTTACATGGTGACTCTCCGAGAATACGAAAAATTTCAAATTTGCATTTGCGTCTCCATTTGAACAATGTCGCAATTCCGCATGAAAACGGTGTAGTATTCATGCCAGGCCCAAGGGGGCATTGCAGATTTACAGGGCAACAGAGAATGATGCACTCTGACCCCACCAAGCTCCCTCAGCCCGGGAAAAAAAATATGCCCATCCACTCGAAGCAATGTCATTTTTCTTTTGTTCAGAAAGGCACAAAAATTGAAACATTCAATATATTTAATTTAAAAATATTATTAAAACAGTAAATTAAAGCCGACATTCCGCCATATTTGCTGTTTTTAATGTTTAGTAGCACCGCTGCGCACGCCCAATGTGACGTGTATGAGTGCTGACGTTAACGGCGCGGTCTCGCGCCGCAGAAGCCTTTGATATGCATGCCGAGGAAGCCCCCCTCAACCCCCCGCAATCGGATTCTTCCACTTTGGAGGCAGGATTCAGAATTTTTCGTCTTCGCCGACACCATATGCACGCGAGGCGAGTCCACTACTCAGTCATTGCGTCTTTGTGTCGCAGAGTTGCCGTGTAAACTGCCCCTTAATAAAAAGAAATAATGAGTAACGTTATGAGTAACTGCTTAACACCTTCAGAACTGCATTTTCTGCTGGGCAAATTTGATGCTTTATTGGTTATTTTTATTTTGCTCACCAGAGTGGCCATAAATTGTCATATGAACTTAACAAAGCTTACATAGAATAAATTCGAACTTCATGTAATTACACTTGCCGATCCACAAATGACAGCAGTGGCAGGGCACGACCAATCAGTCTGTACTTTATCATTTCGATCGGGTCGATTCCCAAATAAAGTGAAAATTGCTAAATTAATTCCAATACACAAAAATCGCAGTAAACATAGCTATGCAAATTACAGACCAATATCCCAATTACCACTATTTACCTCCTGATTTAATAAGTTTCTTGATAAACACAGCGTAATTTATCAGGGCCAGTATGGTTTTAGAGCAAAGATAACCACCTCAATGGCAATCACTGATGCAAGAAGACAACTGTACGATGTTAGGGGGGTTGGATGAGAAATTATCTAACAGGTAGGGTACAATATGTAACAATCAGGAAATGGTCATAGAAATACCTCATTACCTCATGGGGTCCCTCAGGGGTCTGTTTTGGGACCAAAATTATTTAAGATTTATATTAATGACATATATAATGTATCTCAACTTCTGAAATTTATACTTTTTGCAGATGACACCAACATATTCTATAGTAGTGAAAAGCAAAATGAACTGGTAACTATTGCCAATGAGGAATTCAGTCAATAGAAGGAGTGGATGGATATTAATAAATTATCATTTAACTTAAGACAAAAGTAATGATGTTTAGTAATCTTAAATGTAACTCAGAATTACGGATAATGATGATAGAATCCCAATCGTTAATGTGCACGAAATGAAATTTTTAGGAGTTATTATGGTAAATTATCTCTTGAAAGCCCACATCAGACACATTAAAACCAAAATCTCTAAAAGCCTCTCACTAATAAATAAGTTGAATTATACCTTGATGCTAGTGTACTCTGCACCTTATACTGTTCCCTGGTGCTCCCATATCTTACATAATGTCTTGAAGTGTGGGGGAACAGTTATAAATCTACCATTAATCCATTAGTTGCATTGCAGAAACGAGTGGTACGGATTATACATAAAGTTGGATTTTTTGATCACACCATCTATACTACTTAAAATGGAAGCTCTTGTCAAATAATATACATCTACAATGTTGTTTAAAGCAATTACTGCCATCTCATACACAAAAGCTTTTTAAGATTCAGGAGAGTACGCATAGTCTGCGAGGTTCTGGAGATTTCATTTTACCCAGATTTCGAACAACTCTCAAAGGTTTTTGTGTCTCAGTATGTGGAGTAAAACTGTGGAACAATTTAGACAAAAACACTTCAAGAACTGTCAAAATATCCCAAAATTTAAATTGTATAAAGAAATGGTCTGGTCACAATATAATGACATTTATTGACAAATTATGTTGCTATTCTTGTAGAATTGATGTGCATATAATCAAACAATTATTAGTAATCAGCCAACTGTGTTGGTCCAGTTGGTTGTCTATTGGTTTGGTTGTTTTTGTTTGCTTGTTTTTTGTTGTTGTTGTTTTTGTCCTTTTTCCTCTCTGTCCATTGTGTGAACTTAAAGTCAAAGGACAGGAGTATCCCACGAAATAAGACTGTTGGACGATGAGATCAGGGGTTGGATGAAATAAGTTTTTCTTCTTCCCACTCCCTTTCGAGCACAAATAATTATTGTGAGGTATACTGTATTTTTCTTCCTTGTGTATGCTCGAAATAAAGTTGCATTCATTCATTCATTCAACTTGAAATACAGAATCCTTTTTTCGATTACTCCAACAATACTTAAATGCGGCATCAATATTACGGTGCGTGTGCCAATCATACAGCCGACAATGCCAATTACATCTTCCCGCCTCTTTTACACAGGGTACCCGCGGGTTATTAAAAGTATTAAAAAAGCATTGAATTTAGTTTTCCATTACTAAAGGTATTAAAAGTATTACATTAGCTGTTGTAAGTCTGGATTTTTTTCACCGTGGTCTTAATTTTCAAGAACATCTCAGTGCAACCTAAATTATATCCGTGACGAAGTTTTTTTTTTTGTTTTTTTTTGTTTTTTTTAAATCCATATCTAAGATTACGCATAGAATTTTTACGATGCACTGCAATACAAATCGAAATGCAACTCGTGCGTGCCAAACCACCACAACCGGCAAAACGGAGAATCCATCCACCTCTGCATCGGGAACGCGTTCGTTTGTCGGTGGAACAAAAACCCTGCAGGCAGAAGTATTGTAGATTCTGAACACCAAAACAGACCACCATTCATATACTTCAAATGAGTCCATTGGTGATCTGTTTCGAATATTACGTCATTTTTGGTCGGCATCGGCTGTCACAATGTTGGTCATATTGCGTTTTGTTCCAGAGGGAGCGTTCCCGATGTCTTAACTGTCTTTTGTAACAAATTTTCAGTTGGCAGAAAAAAACCCCGCACATTTTCTTAATGTTTAAATAGTCTACATATTTCTATGACCATTATACATGCATTTACACAATGAAATAACGCTGGAAAAGTTTGTTAAACATAATGTTGCTCAGATCGTGGTTGTTTTCTGGAGGGAGCATTCCCGACTTTGTAACTGCAGCCAATTTAAGCTCATCAAGACATCAAGATAGAGGTAAAATTGGGCCTAAAAAGTCCAGCCCGACCCGAACTGGTATTACAGCCCGACCCGCGTTTTGTGTGATAACATTTGTGACGATGTCTGCATAAAAGCCTGTCTTTTATAACGAATTCTCAGTTGGCAAAAAAAAATGCACATTTTCTTAATGTTTAAATAGACTACATATTTTTATGATCATTATAAATGTATTTACACAACGAAATAACGCTGGAAAAGTTTGTTAAATATAAATAAACAGATGCGGTTTTGCGGACTCGCAGAGGGGAAGATTAAAAAGGGCGAATAGGACCGCTCTGGCTCTGCAATGACCATACAGTGCCTTTTTTTTTTTAAATCTAAATTATTTATTTTATAACAACTATTCCTTATAGTTGATCATTCATACATCGTTAATATATACAGTAGTTATTTCAAAAAGTTAGCGAGAAAGAACCCTGGCCCGGCCCGACGTAATAATTGACATTTTAATTTTGGTCGTGTTTTCAGTTTACCATAATTTAGCTGTTTCCAGCTTGCTATGTTTATAATTGCAATGTTTGTTTACCGCTTTTCCTCTTACTGCGAAGAGGGAGGAAGTTACATCGGCCGCCGCTATGATATTTAAGTCATCAGCAATCTGCTGTGACCCGGGAATTTAACGCCTTCTTTCACGCACACTGCTTCCCATGTCAGTCGACACGGGAAATTGTTTTCACACACAACTGCTGCACGGTTAAGTCTCGCGATATTCCCGTTGTTTTGGAGTATGCGATAGGGGCTCAAGTTACATCCAGATACTTTAGGTTGCAGTTTATGGGTCATGCGAAGGCAGTGGACCTGCTTAAACATTTCGGTTTGCCTTTCGAATGAATGTGAATTTTGCCGTTTTAGCTCGAGAGTTAGCCATGTTCACTGGGGTCTTGGCAGGTGCACTAGCGGCTAGCCTGTTACAGAAGATGGCTGGTCTGAGTCCTGTCCTCCTCCTCTTTTTGTCCATAATTATTGTGTGCGTGTGTGTGTTTAAAAAAATTATGACACTTTATAATGTGTTTTAATTGTATCTTCAATATATGTGCATTCTTTTGTCAAACACACTTAGTAATTGAGGTTAAATTTGATGTTCAGTGCTTTATTTATTTAATATGATACAATATGATCTAAATAATGGGTGCGAGAAAAGTATTAATTTTCAGTTGAAATGGCATTAAAAAAGGTCTTAAAAGTCTTGAATTTAGATTCATCAATCCTGGGGGGACCCTGTTACAGGTTAGTGCCAGATAAACTGCTCATTGTTGTTGTTGGTTTTTACCTCTGTGTTGATGTTTGTATGGTCGCTTTTTTCCCCATGAATTGTGAATTTAAATGGTTCAACTTTACTATCAGTAAAACTACTCTGTTCGCATATTGAAGCAGCAGATTAGCTGCCATCTTTTAGCTAACTGGCTATGAATACATTGACAATTAAATGCGATTTGCGTGAGAGGCTCTCTCTCACTCAAGAGCTTTGTCTAATATTTTGTTGATATGCGGTATTTGAATTTTATCAATACTGACGCTATTTGTTTATATGACCAAAATGAATAGAATCAATTTGTATAAATTGAATGAATGAATGAATGAATGAATTGGATATTAGAGAGTTGTTTGCTCGCAGCAAGGATAAATAAGCAAAGAGGAATGAGAAAGGTAAGCTAGTTAACCCACCTGGGCAACATTAACCACTTTTAGGTCACAACCTACCAGTTGAAAAAAACTAATTACATAACTGTCACAGTGATATTTCCCCATTTTTGTCAAGACAAAGTAGAGCAGCAGATTGTTGGAAGAGGTGAAGAAGAGATTAAAGTTGTTGAGCATGAGCAGAGTTGAATTGACTATCAACGAGGGATGTCCTAATTTTGATTTTGAATACTGATGGCAGAAAAACAACAAAAAAAGTTTTTTAACAGAAATTTACATTGTGGGTTTTATCATATATAATTTAAAGCTCTATTTCCGACTTTTTATGATAGTGTTGAAAAAAAAATCAAATTTGCTCGCTCGCTTGTGCCCAAGTATTGTATTAGGTTTATGACGCCCGTTTTTTCATATGGTATCACAAGTCATACATTTGTCCTACTCCACCACGTTACCACAGATGTCCACTGTGCGGCACAGCACACTTGAGTTGGAAAAAAAGTCCTCTAAAGAAATAACAGGATATGTTTTCAAAATAACTTAAATGTTTATCACTTGCAACTTTCAAACTACATTTCTCCAACACCCGGGAGTTGTAGAACATTTTGCTTACTTGTGAAAGGGCACCATGCCTGATTTCTGCCTCATTGTTAATAAATAAGTAAATACAGTAAATTTAAAAATGAGATAACCTATAAAGGTACTGGAAAAACTGGAAAATCGGTCCTTTAAAAGTGCTTAAATTTGGCCATTAAAAAATGTACAAACTATACAAACCCCGATGAAAATAATCTAGGAAAACTCAAAAGTACATCACCTGTTGAAGTGATGCAACTTTAGCATCTGTCAAAGTTTTCTTCCTTTTCACGAGTCTCCACTGATGGAAGGCATCTCCAATACATATCCTTGTTTTGGTTCTAATTTTGTAATGACTCATTTCAGATTCCTAACTATTTCCGATGAACTACTGAGGAAAACAAGTATTTGAACACCCTGCGACACCCTAAGTTTTTTGACTCAGGAATGTTTGGAGGGTTTGAAATTTTCAGAGTAGGTAGCTGCTTGTCCAATGTGAGAAAAAATAAATAAATAAAGAAATCAGTGTAAAATGACAATTCATGACACATTGGCGTATGACCAAAGTAATATTTGAAATTGTGGTCCCATCTCCTTTCAGGTCATTGACCAGCTCCTCTTGTGTAGTTCTTAGCTGATTCCTCACAATTCTTAGGATCATTGAGACCCTTTGAGGCAGGTCTTGCATGGATCCCCAGTCTGAGGGAGATTGACACTAATGTATAATTGCTCCAACGGTGGATCTTATATCACAAAGCTGCTTGGCAATTGCACCGTAACCCAGCCTTCCAGAACTCAACAATTCTTTCTATTGTTTTGACAATGTTAGTAATTGGAGCCTCAAACGGGTCAAAAAGTCAGACTCAAAAAATCCACCTCCACTGTGGAGTGGAGTTGGACTTGATAGGTGAGGCTCACAATTCTGGCTAATAGACAGGTGTACAAATACTTATTTTCAGCAGTATAATACAAATAAATTGTTAAGAAATTATACACTGTGATTTCTGGATTGTTTTTTTCTTAAGATTGTCTCTAACAGTGGACAAGCATCTACCATGAAAATTTCAAACCCGCCCATCATTTCTAAGTGGGAGAACTTGCAAAACTGCAGGTTGTTCAAATACTTATTTTCCTCACTGTAGTTAATTCATACTGTAAGAGTTGTACCAACCGTAGTTCACAGTATGTAGCCTACAGAGCTGTGGCAACCGGGACGAAGACAAAGAACTGACCCCGTAATTGGCTAATCGGTGGAGGGCGATCTGCCATTTTAAACTTTTCGCGTTGCAAATCGTCTTTTAAAATGGGGATATTTCTGCCTTATTGTATTTAAAAAAAACAACAACAAAAAAACGATTTCAATTCCAAAGAGGGCGTCCCTGACCCTACTACAAAAAGTGTTTGTGAAACGGTGCAATGGCAAACTATACACTATGTTTTTACAGTGGTAGTGGTTCAAACTAAAATTTTGCATTCTGTATGCAGGGAGGAGCTGCCCAACATCTACAAGTGTCTTTATCTGGGCTGCACAGCTGTCTATAGTGCTCCTGGTGGTTTAAAGGTGAGACCCAGTGTTGTTTTTGGTAGCCCTTTTAATTTTAGTCTTAGTATTAGTCTTTTGGATGGAAATACTTATTAGTCTTTGTCATATTTTAGTCATTTCAAAATGTGTTGGATTTAGTCTAGTTTTAGTCGACGAATATTCGAACAAGTTTTAGTTGACGAAAACTCAAAAATTTATAGATTAGTATTGGTTGACGGATAAACAAGGTTTGAGTAAAAAAAAATTAAGGTTTCTAACAATTTCGAATGAACATTGAAAGTCAAGTAAACACTTATTTTTACAACACTAGCTTCATTTTGGTGAAATCTACACAATGACTGCAGTAATATAAATAGGCCAAACCATGATAACTGTAAAACAACACAGTACTAATAACCACCTCCTAGCCCACTCAGTCCAAACAAGTCCAAAATGAATTGCACTGCAGTAACTCAACTGTGGAAGCTGGTAGCCCAGTACGCCCAATCCAAAGAGCAAGCGCATTTTCTCTGGCACATTGTTTCAAAGAGTCTCCGTTGTATTTGGACACTGTGGCAAAAGCTTTAGTGTTTTATATAAGTTCATTGGCTGCCATTGACGACGCTAGACGTCAAATTCATTAAAAATGGGAGGGCTGGCAAAGAATGCTAATATTTGCGGCCAACCTACAAACTGACAACTTCACAGCAGAAGGATGTCCCACGTTTGGACGTCTGGTACTGTCAATGCAAGTGAACGAGTTAACCATCAATCAAGATGGAAAAATGGGCTCCGTTACAGTCTGTTATGATTATCCAAAGTACAACCTTATACTGTATACTGTAGTATATGGACTATGTGTCCCATGATCACCCTGGGCTCACGCAGCCAATGGGGCTTGGGGGGATCTAACGTAGTACATCTAGGTTGCTGTTTTATGATATGGAGTATGAAGTGCGCGAGTGTTTTCGGGGCATTAAAAAAGCTAACATGAACCGTAGAAGTCATTTTAAACCTATGAGGAACAGCAACACATCTTTACACTATGTATTAGACAGTCCAAATACAGGTTAAAACGTGTGCTGTGTCATCAGATATAGCCAAATGTTCTTCCCATAACTTGATGTTAGCAGGCTGCACAGCAGCTTGTTTGCTTTCAAAGGCTTATTAATAAGAGCAGCACAAATTAACTAAAATATTAGCCTAAACTCGTTGCTCCATTTTTCACCGAAAATGTGGAAAATACATGTTAAAATGATGATGGACCATTTGCTGTATTAAATGAAGGGAATAGTTACCTTTCTCGCACACACCATATAACTGTTTGCATTACTCTAACACACATAATATAATCAATGAGGGAATAGTACCATTTCTCATATTTACTGTAGGACTGTTTGTATTACCTAACACACGTAATATAAAATAAATAGCACTTACACCATAGTTTAATGAAAAGAAGCAGAATAGAGGGCATAAAAGATACACAACGCCATCTTATCACAGAAGCCCAACGGGTCATGACCAAGATTGACGCACAAACTCTTGCAATCAGTTCTCCCGGGCACTCCAGGACAAAGAGCAGGGCGCTCTGTCCTAAAACAAGTAGCATCGGAAAGCACCCTCGCCCAACCAGGATAACAAGTTGATAGTGCGGGCGCCTCAGACGTCAAGACCTGCGTCTGTCGCCACGGCAACCACGTCCCAGCCACGAAGGAATTTAGATAACATGGTCGCTGCTCGGAAACATTTCTATGTAGCCATGTTTTGCCGTCCCTGGATTCAGCAGGGTCTCTCCATCGTCTGTTTTTGCCTTGTTTTTGACCATTGTCGACGAATAAATTGTCAACCTGTTTTGGGTGAGCCTTCTTCAAACTTTTGGAACATGGAGTCAGTACAAAGGGTTAACACCTGAGTGAACGCGCGGAATTTGGCCCTTCCGGCCGACCTGCGGGAGCAGTGCCAGCGGAACACCCATTTCGTTAGGCTGTCACTTGTTCCGCGGCTTGGCCGGAGGGGGGGCGAATTCCTTCAAAACTATAGGTCTATGATATCTTAAAAATGACTTGTAACAACTTACCTTTGCATAAATATCAGCGTGTCGACTTTGAGGTGGCGCTTCAGATTCGCAGTATTATTGCGGACACAGTTTTCACAGTTTTGTTCCACGGGGACAGCTGTGCAATGTGTTCTTCTTTTGGTCAGGTTTAGTTTTAAAATGCGACCATAAATCCTCACGCCGTTGCTGGCTGCCATTATTGATGTTAGATCACTCCTAATTTTGTGCACTGCCTCGGGGGAGGATGGGGGACCGGTGCAGAGTTAGAGTGGCAGGCAGTTGATTGCGGAGTGGAGGCAGGTGTGGAGATTGATGACAGGTCTGCAGAGCAGAGTCAGGAGGAGGTGAAGATGAGTGAGCCATTCCAATTATAGCCGTTTTTACAGCTTTCCTGAAAAAATAAAATGAGTGAGTGCTGGGGAATATAGTATTATAAATAGCTGCAAATGCAGGGTTTGGACAAGATAATGGAAACACACCTGTCACCAATCTCCTTACC
This sequence comes from Corythoichthys intestinalis, assembly GCF_030265065.1. Lineage (NCBI taxonomy): Eukaryota > Metazoa > Chordata > Actinopteri > Syngnathiformes > Syngnathidae > Corythoichthys > Corythoichthys intestinalis. The sequence goes on along the minus strand of NC_080399.1, from coordinate 61,390,682 downwards.
TGCCTCCCCTCCACTCAGCAATCAGCTGCCTGCCACTATAAGAGATCGGTCTGCACATCATTCGACGCCAGAGCTTCACCAAACCACACATGGTAAAGTACAGGCCACTCTATTTGACTAACTTTGTGACTTATTGCTAGTGATGGTGAGATGAACCCTCATGAGGCCTTGAACCACTTGAGCCAAATGATTCGAGAAAGGGTTCATTTCTCAGAGCTTCATGTGTGCACGGTACCACCTACTTGCTAAGTGTATATTCACAGTCAGTTGTCTACCACCACCATGAGTGATCTGTGGATTTTTATGTGTGTGTGTCTGTTGGGAAGGAATTATTTTGCAAAATATTGTCTGACCAAATCCTCAATGCACATAGATTATCACTTATGTATATGGCGGAAAACACAAGACTGAAAAAGCAGTTTCTGCTCTTGCATTCCTCTTTAAAAGAAACTGCGGTATTATAAGCCAAAAGAACTGTTGTGTTTGATAGAACAATATTTCTATATGCTGCCATAGCAGATTCATGGCACATTAAGCCCCTGAACTATTTTTAATTTGTCCGTGTTACCCTGGAAAACCCTGTTTACAGACGTCGCGCAACTGCTTTTGTTTCAACCCAGCTATAAAACGAAGGCAATTATATTTATTATTCAAAATTTCTGTCATTTTTAGCTTAGAATCATTATTTGATGTGTAATATTTTGTTTAAAAAAAAAAATTATTCACTCGCATATTTTAAACTTGTAAACAATTGACGTCACCATGAAAAAAATTGTGTCTGTAAAACGGTCGCGGATATCTACCTCTTAACTATCGCTTAACTGTAATTTTTTTTTTTGTTACTGTTGCATTTTCTCCGATATGTTAGATATGTTGGATTATAATTTAATTGATCCAAACAAAGAAAAATTTGGGGGAAAAAAAACATTTAAAAGGGTAAATATATGAAAAAGAAAATCTCGACCACTCCTTGATGTCTGTGATTTCTGCATTGCGACCCTTGTTATGTTACCATGTTTCAACCATAAAATCCCTCAAAAATCCAGCTGTGGCCATTCACAGCTGTGTCTTGACACTCGGTGATACATGCTACATGGAGTTTTGGGATTGAAACAAGGTAATTACACAATAATATCTCGTTAAAGTCATGGCGTCTTTAATTCTGCTCTCGCGTGCTCTCACCTACAGATAGGGTTTCGCTGTTTAAAAATTTGTATTTTTTTTTTAAATGCCCTCCTGTTCAAAATTTTTCTTTCCCCAGAAAATTGAGATTTTAAGCTTTCCAATGATCACACATGCATATACATACACATGTATCACACATGCATATCGGACAATTTGGCCAAATTGGGGGTCTCGGAGCGGAACTTCCTGTCACCTTATTGTTTTCCGCCCTATATATTTTTTTCTTCAACATCCTTTTCATTGTTTTCCAGTCACAGATGTTAAATTTGGCATACATCTTCAGCAATGGGATCAAACTCATAACCTGTGTGACCATAATGTATGAGGGGACGGTGCCCCCTAAATCAAAAAGAAAATAATAAAACAAAATTGACCTATTATACATACAAAACAAAAAACGCACACATACACACACAAACGGTACCTCACAGTCATAAAAATATGATTTGGCGATTTCTCCTGTAAGTCAGCAGTGCCAAGCAGCTCTCCAAAAATCAACGTATAACAAATTATACATATAAACGTATGAATGTTTGGGTCCAGTTAGAGGAGTGGCCACATACATACAGTACATAACTCATGAAGTGAAACAGACTATTTTCTTTCAATACAGTGTGTGTGGGAAAATATTTCCCCAAATATTATTATCATAGCATGAGCATAATGAGGAGGAGGACAGTAAGTGTGCTTTTGTAACCAGTAAAAGGGCACAGATAATGCTTGTGTAAATTGGTCATTGATGTAGCTGCAGGAACAGGATAGTGGGGATTTTCATTTATTCATTTTTTTCCACACAGAGGAAGTCCTCTTGTTGGCTCCGTCCTATTAACGACTGTACTACTCCTTCTCACCTCATTCCTACACCTTTCACCCTCCAAACTATCCAACTCTCACCTGATTGCAACTCTCCTTCAAACACCCACATTTTGAATGTATACTGCAGCGGGCTGTCAAACCGCGCGGCAAAAATCTAAAGCACTCCCTGAAGCAATCAAGTGGTACAGCTGGGCAGCGAGGCTTCGGATGTCATCGTTTTTGGAATCTCCCCTGAATAAAGCCAGCCTCGGCACACACTTCACGGAAACGTCCCTTCATTACTTGACACGCGCTCCGAAGGCTCAGCGCACCTTGTTACATCACTACTTATTTCTTATCTTCATCACAGAAATAACAAGCCTTCTCGGCCTCCCACCTCAGACAAGAGATCTGCAGAGCCACCACTTCTCACCAATTTTTATTTTTTAATACACACAACCCCTAGCAAAAAGTATGGAATCACCAGTCTCGAATGAGCACGCACTCATTTTATTATATAGAACAAACTCCGATAAAAAGCGAAAAAATAATGAATTAGTTAAAAAGTGCAACTCTTTAGCATTCAGAAACAATAAAAGAGATGAATAAAAACATTGTGGGGGTCAGTAGATGTTACTTTTATCGAGGGAGTGCAGGGAAATATAGAATCACTCCATTTTGAGTAGAAAATACAGACTCCTTCTTTCCTTTCCTTAATTGGGCCCCTGCCTCAGATTAGATCTGCTCACTAGTCAGCAGTTAAAAATGGTGCAGCTATCACACCTTGAAGGGCTGCTGGACCAAGGGGATTCACAAGAATCATGACACCAAAAAGAGAGATGTCTCTTGAGACCAAGAAGAGGATTATCAAACTTCTCAAAGAAGGTAACGCTACACGTATGGTTGCCAAAGATGTGGGCTGTTCAGTCAGCTGTATCAGAAATCTGACCAAGTACAAACAGCATGGCAAGGTTGTTAAACTTAAGCATACTGGTAAACATCCAAACGTCATGACAAACAACTAAAGGGCATATGTCTTGAAAACAGAAAATGTACAACAAGACAAATGAAGAAGAAATAGGAGGAAGCTGGACTCAAGGTATGTGGCAGAACAGTGCAAAATGGCCTAAAGGAAATGGGATTTTCATACAGGAAAGCTAAAAGGAACTCACAATTGACACTTAAACAGAAAAGAACAAGCCTGCAGTGGGCTAAGGAGAGGCAATCATGGACTGTGAATGACTGGATGAAGGTTATTTTCAGTGATGAGTCAAGAATCTGCATTGGACAAGGTGATTATGCTGGAAATTTTGTTTGGTGCTGTTCCAGTGAGATTTACAAGAGAAAGACCCATAAAACCAGATCTCAACCCAATTGAAAACCTGTGGTGGAAATTGAAAAAAAAAAAGGTCCACAGCAAGGCTCCGACCTGCTAGGACGATCTGGCAACTGCAATCAAAGAGAGTTGGCACCAAATTGATGAAGACTCATCAAGTCCATGCCTCAGAGACTGCGAGCTGTCATAAAAGCCAGACGTGGTGCAAATAAATACTAGAAATGTGTTTGGAATTTTATGTTTTTTTCTCAAGAGTCCATATTTTTTTCCTTAGAATGGAGTGATTCTATATTTATTTCTCTGTACTTGCTCTATAAAAGTAACATTTACTGACCACCACAATGTTTTATTCATTTCTTTTAGTGTTTCTGAATGCTAAAGAGTTGCACTTTTGTACTAATTCATTATTTTTTCAAGCTTTTTATCTGAGTTCGTTCTACATAATAAAATGTCTGAGTGAGTGCTCGTCCGAGACTGGTGATTCCATACTTTTTGCTAATGTTAGTATATATATTTGTTTGATAAACATGCCCTTGGGCTCCATCTTATCACTGACTCCTCATTGCTTAGCTTTTGGTTCACATTTTGGCATCATAGTCATTGAACATAATTGTTAATGAATGGCATGAGGAACATTTTCATGAAGTTGAGCATCTCTTATGGCCGGCACAGTCCTCAGACCTCAACATTATTGAACATTTATGGTCACTTTTAAAGATTCAATTAAGACGTTGATTTCCACATCCATCGTCTCTAAAAGAGTTAGAGGGCATCCTCACTGAAGAATGGCTTAAAATTCTTTTGGAAACAATTCACAAGTTGTATGAATCAATACCTTGGAGAATTGAGGCTGTAATTCCCGCAAAAGGCCTACACCGTATTAAATTAGTTTAAAAATTTTTTTTAAGGTGTTTTCATTATTTTGTCCAACCCCTGTATGTCTTTTGCGCTCGTGTTGTGGTTTGCACAAACCCCCCTCCACTCACAGCGATAAAAAGGTTGGTGACCACTGATTTCAAGCATGGATGAAACTATTAAACTCTTTTATGGTTGAATATAATCATGAGGAATTGCTGCCATAACAAAACGTCCAACAGGATTAGGATTAGGTTCAAATGAAGTTTTGGAGTTGTTGCATGTTCATTTTTAGCACAGAGATCTAATTTTAGCATATAAGGCATTGAACCTAAATGAATAAACGTTTCTCTAAAAACTTAAAGCACTGGGCACGGAGGAGTTTGTCGAGCGTTCAGGTTCTCCTTTTAAATTAAACACATAATTTCCAGTGTATCAGTAGTGCTCATGAACATATGGATAGTTGTATAAATGTCACCAGCAGGGAGATCACATAAATTTGATGAGGGCTTTCGATGCACTGTTCCGCATAGTCTGCCTCAGGCTCTGAAGTCTGTGTCAAATGTCCTCCCCTCTTCTGTTGGAAACAAATACAACCCTAGTGGGCTTTCCTCGAGTGAGGGTGTTTAGTGATAATGGGCAAAGCACCCAGTGATTGTGTGAAATGCAATTACAAGACAACAATTCCAGAGGTGCACCTGCAAATACTTAACTGTGGGATTTTGTATTTACACAACTCTTAATTTTGACCTTTTTGTTGTCCTCCAGAAACATGTAAAACAGCATCATGACGAGGTGAGAGAGCGACCCTGTCCCCATCCTGGATGCAACAAGGTCTTCACCATCGACCGTTACTTGCAGCGACACGTAAAGCTGATTCACACAGGTATGTTTGACAAGGTCGAGAAAAAAGTGGGTCTACTTTCAAAAGTATGTTCACTGCAAGCCTGACATAATTCCACTCCGGGTTCTGGTCTTCCTGCGTTTATAAAAATACATGTCATTTGTCTCGACTTGAACACAAATTGTTTATTTTTAGTGATCTCATTCAAACCCAATCAAAAATGGTTCCAACCCAAGACTTGACCAGAGGGACTTTTATATTTTAAAGAGAAGCAAAGCAGAATTAGCATATACACTGAAGAAGAAAAAAGTCGATTTTCTCTTTTTACGTTTTTTTTTTCCCCCTCTTAACGAACAGGAGATGACGACACACAATAATCACCTTAGACATATACTAGTCCTTCTCAAAAAAATTTGCAAATTGTGATAAAGTTCATTATTTTCTGTAATGTACTGTTAAATATTAGACTTTCATATATTTTAGATTCATTACACACAACTGGAGTAGTTCAAGCCTTTTATTGTTTTAATATTGATGATTTTGGCAAAAAAGTCAAGAAAAACCAAAAAGAAACCTTCAAAAGAATGCAACAATTATCGTTAGACAAAACACAAAATGGTCGACGGTCGCTTCAAGTCAACTTTTACCCGCCTTAAATTATGACCAAACATCTTTTTACCGTTAGGCTTTTTGAAGGTGCACCCAAAAGAGCTTCAGTTGACTCTTGCGCAGCCGTTCGTCCACTCCCTCCGTCGTCTGGGCTCTCACGTCTGGTCACCAACTATTGGAATTCGCCCCCCCGGCCAAGCCGCATGGAAACGGCGACAGCCGAACGGAAATGGTGCTCTGCTGCTTACCGCTTCCGTGCGCCAACCGGGAAGGCGGAAGTTCCGCGCGTTCACCTCCTGTGTTAACCCTTTATACTGACTCCATGTTCCAAAAGTTTGAAGAAGGCTCACCGAAAAACAGGTTGACAATTTATTCGTCGACAATGGTAAATGCCACAGCGACCGACACTGGTCTTGACGTCCCAAGCGCCTGCTACCAGCTTGTTATCCGGGCTGGGCGAGGCGCTACTTGTTTTAGGACAGCGTGTCCTGCTCTGCGTCCTTGCAGTGGCCAGGAGAAGTGATTGCAAGAGTTGGTGCGTCAATCTTGCTCGTGACGCACACATTGGGCTTCTATGATAAGATGGCGTTGTGTATCTATTCTGCTTCTTTTCATTAAATTATGGTGTGCTATTTATTTTATGTTCGGTGTGTTAGAGTAGTGCAGTCCTACAGTAAATATGAGAAATGACACTATTCCCTGATTAATCATATTACGTGTGTTAGAGGAATGCAAACAGACGGTCCCTACGAGAAACGGTACAATTTTTCCATTTTTCCCTCATGAGCCCCGTTAAGGTGATTCACTTTACTGTGTCCAAGGGCATGGAGTGAAGTCTACCTACAGTAAACTATAGTTAGATGAATGTGTTAGACCAGACATGTCCAAAGTCCGGCCCGGGGGCCAAATGCGGCCTTCGGTCAAATTTCATCCGGCCACCAGCCTCTGTCATAATAATCATTAACATCTGGCCCGCATAGACTTAATATATTGGTCAGCAGTACTACTACCAGCATATGAAGTAGCTTACACACTAAATGCTGCTCCTCATTTACCCACTAAAAGGCAGCAGCACTCTAAGCAACATTACCCCGTGTGACCCTTTACTCCCAATTTTCTAAAATGGTGACAATCAACAAAAACTGTTGACTGCGACGGCCGACACTTCAGGGATAGGTGGAAATTGGACTATTTCTTCACTAAAACACGCAACAGCTGTGTCTGCCTCATTTGCAAAGAGACAGTGCGCAGTTTTTAAATAGTTCAATGTTAGGCGATATTACCAGAGGCGATATTACCAAAGAAGACACGCTGACATGTACGAAAAGATTACAGGGAAGTAGCGAGAAATTGAAGCAACTTGAAGCTAGTTTATTTTACAGCAGCATTATTACATTATTACATTACCTACAACAGCAGTATTTCGCAAGAGCCCAAGAGTCGAAAGAGAACGCCCCAAAGGCTAGTTGGGAGATTGTTGATATTATTAATTTAAAAAATTAGGGCTGCAGCTATTGATTATTTTAGTAGTCGATTAATCGATGAACTAGTTAGTTTCAATAATCGAGTAATCGGATAAGGAACATGAAAAATTAAAATACCTCAGCTGAGCCTCAAACAGTATAAAAAATAAATACGGATTGACAAAAGAACAATGGCTAACTTACATAGCAAATGTCTGCTAGCTTAAATGCTGTAAAACACTAACTTTTTTTTTTTTTTTTTACAATGCTCTTGACAAATGGTTCAGACACATATTCCCACAAAAAAAAAAAAAACTGCTAAATATACCAATAAACTAAATTACGAATGCATTAAAAAAAAAAAAGCTCAAACAAAAACTTGGCTTATGTTGGTTTTAACATGGTGCAGCTGGATTCAGCCATGTGAAATGAGGCAGACTAGAGGGCAGTGTATCACTTAAACGAATACTCAAAGCAGCAAAATTTAATTCGAATCTTTTTTCTTTAATCGAATACTGGAGTTAATCGATTCAGCACAAAAAAAACAAATGTGACACACAGAATGGCTTGCTAACATTTTCTTAAATATATTGTTCTACATAAAGGACGTCAGCCAAGGTCGGCCCTCCACATTTTTACCACACCAAATCTGGCCCCCTTTGCAAAAAGTTTGGACACCCCTGTGTTAGACTAATGCAAACAATTATATGGTGTGTGCGAGAACGGTACCTTTTCCCTTCAATCCCTATCTCAAAAAATTAGCATATCATGAAAAGGTACTCTAAAGAAGCTACTAACCTAACCATCTGAATCAACAAATTTACTCAAAACCCCTGCGAAAGATTCCTGAGGCTTTTAAAAACTCCCAGCCTGGTTCATTACTCAAAACCGCAATCATGGGCAAGACTGCCGACCTGACTGCTGTCCAGAAGGCCATCATTGACACCCTCTAGCAAGAGGCTAAGACACAGAAAGAAATTTCTGAGCGAATAGGCTGTTCCCAAAGTGCTGTATCAAGGCACATCAGTGGGAAGTCTGTGGGAAGGAAAAAGTGTGGCAGGAAACGCTGCACAACCAGAAGAGGTGACCGCACCCTGAGAAAGATTGTGGAGAAGGGCCGATTCCAGACCTTGGGGGACCTGCAGAAACAGTGGACTGAGTCTGGAGTAGAAACATCCAGAGCCACGGTGCACAGGCGTGTGTGAAAAGGCGGCAGAAGCGCCTGACTTGGGCTACAGAGAGCAGCACTGGACTGTTGCTCATTGGTCCAAAGTACTTTTTTCAGGTGAAAGCAAATTTTGTATGTCATTCGGAAATCAAGGTGTCAAGAGTTTAGAGGAAGACTGGGGAGAAGGAAATGCCAAAATGCCTGACGTCCAGTGTCAAGTACCCACAGTCAGTGATGGTCTGGGGTGCCATGTCAGCTGCTGGTGTTGGTCTACTGTGTTTTATCAAGGGCAGGTTCAATGCAGCTAGCTATCAGGAGATTTTGGAGCACCTCATGCTTCCATCTGCTGAAAAGCTTTATGGAGATGAAGATTTTTTTTTTCAGCACGACCTGGCACCTGCTCAAAACCACTGGTAAATGGTTTACTCACCATGGCATTACTGTGCTCAATTGGCCTGCCAACTCTCCTGATCTGAACCCCATAGAGAATCGGTGGGATATTGTGAAGAGGAAGTTGAGAGACACCAGACCCAACACTGTGGATTTGCTTAAGGCCGCTATCGAAGCATCCTGGGCCTCATAACACCTCAGCAGTGCCACAGGGTGACTGCCTCCATGCCATGCCGCATTGAAGCAGTCATTTCTGCAAAAGGACCAAGTATTGAGTGCACAGCTGATATAATTAATTGAAGGTTGACTTTTTTTTTTTTGTATTAAAAAACTTTTTTTGTATTGGTTGGATAAAATATGCAAATTTTTTGAGATAGGGATTTTTTTTTTTTTTTTTACTTGTTTGCCAAAATCAATACTAAAACAATAAAAGGCTTGAACTACTTCAGTTGTGTGTAATGAATCTAAAATACATGAAAGTCTAATGTTTATCAGTACATTACAGAAAATAATGAACTTTATCACAATATGCAAATTTTTTGAGAAGGACTAGTACAGTGGTACCATCAGAGGCGTAGCAAGGGTCCCCGGGGGCCCCAGGCAACAAGCAACATGGGGCCCTTCGAGCGTGTGCAAGTAAGGGAGACAGTTGGACTTGGAGCAACAGAAAAAAGAGTAGCAACACAAAAATACCACCATCAGATGCGGAGGTATATACCTTTGTGTGAAACCAGTAGTCAGATTGGCCCTACGACCCACCAAATTCAAATTATTCCGTAAAAACCACTGATTAGTGGACTACTGACCAAAATAAGTATTAAATTTGCTAATAAAATTGTTTGATTATTTTAGATGCATATATGTTATATTTATCTGATAGAGTATTCAACGAGGAATACGATAGACCCATTAATAGACTGTTTTGAAAAATCCTTTCTTGAAGTAGTCACATAAATAATGACGTGGCCTGTGACGTGCAAGGACTTTCCAGAGAGTACTTGGTGAGTCACTCTTTAAACAATCATGTGGTATTGATAGCTGATTGGACTTTCTTAAACATGTATAATCTACGCGACACGGTTAATGCTGATTGCAATTGATAACAGAATCGTTAGATAATGTGCCAAATGATTCCATGGTATTGAAACACTCCCTATACTTGTCACTGCAACAGTGCAGTAAAGCTGCGTGTGCTAAATCTGTTGGCCTTCTGGGGGCCCCTGCTGGCTGAGGGCCCTAGGCAATTGCCTGGTTTGCCTAATGGGACGCGACGCCTCTGGGTACCATGACATACGATTGCTACGACACACAATCTTGTTGACAGCCGACGTAAAATTTGACTCGCCATTAGTTTCTACATCTGACAAAATGCTCGAAATACGACAATTTATGACAGCATCGCAATTTAATTGTTTTCCTGCAAGATGGACACGCGGCGGATTTTCTTGTGAGAGAAATCGACATAGGAATGCTAAAGCAGTTGGTGAAAGGGGAGACTTCACATTGAAATGAAGATGAAATGATGCAAAAACATGAGCGTGGGGTGCGCGTCCATGAACTGCTTGACAATACTCCTCCGACCTCCGTTCGCCGGTCTTTATAAGTTAAGGATACAATTATGATTGTGGTACCATCGACAATGAGATCGCCAGCTTCGTCAAATTTTAATCATTTATTTCAGACCTTGTGCAAGACAACACGCCAATTGCCAGCAACAACAGAACACAAAAAGTGAAGTAAAAACTCTATTGCACTCTCTCTCACTCTGCCGTCAGCCCCGCGGTGCGTTCAGGTACACCACGCAAAATACACCCGCCACATAAGAACCCGATTTGTTACATTATTACATGTATTATTATTATTATTATTATTATTATTACTATCCAGATTTTTATTCATTATGTATTTGTTTTGCTGTTTGTAATTGCTATTTGCAATAGTAACAGCAGTATTTATTAAGGATTTAGTGTAGGTTTTTGGGCTTTGGAACGAGTTAATGGAATTTTGATGTAGTCTTATGGGAAAATCCAAAATTTCAACTTACAAACAAGGTCCTGGAATGAATTAATTTGATATATAGAGCTATCACTTAGACCTGTCGCGATAACAAATTTTAGTGGGCAATAAATTATCTCATAAATTATTGCTATATGCGATATTATTACTGCCGCGCCCCCCCCCCCCCCCCCCCAATTTTATTTAACCAATTTAATTCAACACAGTGAGAATATAGTAGATATTAATAGATCAAGTACACCCATTTAAACGCAATAAATGTTTACTCTTAAATTCAATAATACTTTTTAAGAAATCACAACTAAAAGCAAAAGACCATGCCTCTTTTAAGTAAAAGACCACAATCTTAATACCGCACTGAAACACAGAATAAATAAAATGTCTTTTTCAAGGAAAAATAAAATCGTACTTTATACCTCTGTGCCTAAATGCTAAAGTTATTAAGTAAACACAAACAATTGCACTTCAACAACAACAGAGAAAAATAGAGTAATTGAGTAGCAGTAACACAAATGTGGCTTCAATAAGTATCAAACAGCATTAAACAGACACTAGAAAACCCAAGGAGGGATCAGTTGATGAATACACCTTTTTTGCCCAGAGGGCGATCATCTGATCCTAATTTGCGCATCTATTGTGGTCGTTGATGGTGGTCGTTGGTACTCACGCCTACGGACAATTTGGAATGATCAATCAGCCTAGCATGCACGTCTTAGGAATGTGGGAGGAAACCGGAGTGTTTTTCTATCTCTACATAAAGAAAGAAAGAAAAAAAAAAAAGCAAATGTGTATGTATGTGGGAATGAAGCATTTAGCTACAGTAAATATGCCACAGACCTAATGTGGATGTGTAGCTGAACAGGTTGACTTTCATAGTATATTGAACTATATTTTAGCAATCCTTTTTTTTTTTTTCATCTTGAATCCATTTCCAGCAGGCTTATAATGTAGACTCTAAGCCTAAACCAATATAGGATAACAAAGACAAAATAACCGAATTTCAATCTCTGAAAGATTTATTTAGAGCAAAACAAAAAACTGTACAGTGTACTGTATACAATCCTGACACATCACTGGGTAAGGCGTACAGCATGAGCCACAAGTCAATCGGCCACATTTCTGACAGACATGAGACATTCCCCCCCACCCCCCCCCCCCCCCCCCCCCCCGTACACTTCTTTATTTGGCAGCGCCTCGTTTTTGCTGGTGGACTGTGTGTCATGGGAACAAATAAATCTTTCAGAAATTAAATTTGCGTTGTTTTGTCATTGTTATCCTATGTTGCTTTAGGCCTTAGAGTCTACATTATTTACCAACTGAAAATGGATTCAAGATAGTGTTGAAATATACTGGTCAGAATATTCCTCCCCCCCAATTCCTAAAACGCGATTGCAAATTGGCAAAAGCACGAACCCCAATTGCCACAACACGACAGCAAATGGCTCGCAGAACGACAGCAAAAGGCTCGCAGCCCGAATGCATGCAAAAGGCTCGCAGCTCAACAGCAAAATCCCACAACACGACGGCAAAAGGATGACCGGAAGTTAAAAAAAAAAAAAAAGGACGACACTTTTATATTGCTATATATATACAGGCATGAAAATCTCTCACCTTTCGGCGAAATTCGCCGTTTTGAAGTCAAAAAGGATGACCTACGTGAATCGTGTAGATCCGAGGAGAAAACTTTTAAGGGGGGTGGGGGGTGGGGGGGGTTCGGGTGTAGGCATGTGCCGGTTACCTTCACGGTTTACCATGCTATGAAAACGTGGCGGTTACAAAACCACTAAAAATTTCCGTCATACAGTAGTACGTATTCGTTATTTTTCATGTGTCGAAAATGCAGCCAGAAGTGGCTTGGCGCGGCAGCACTTACCCCTTCCTCTGTTTGATGGTGCGAGTGTAAGTGACGCTATTCCAGCAAACCCAAAAAGAAACACTCCAAACGCAAGGCATAAATTCTTCAATTTATTGATCTCTCAAATCGTAGTAACTGAAATATACCAAATGAATACATTTAAAACGTTGTACAATCGTATTTTTCCACGTGGGAGTCACTTCAACAGTTTAGCTTCATGAAAAAGTTCGCCAAAAACAAAACACACATTTTCCTTTCAAATTCAATACACAAAGTTACTAAAAACTTACAAAGACGAATGATAGGCAAGGCTTAGTTAGGAGAGCAACTTAATTGAGGTTAATCACAGCCGCTGAGAGAGAATCAAGTTTGTATGTGGGGAGGAGAAAAAGAGCGTCAAAGATCGCTAATTGCGACAGATGATCTTGTCCTAAGAACAAATTCACGTTCGCTGGACGAGGTGAGGTCTCACTCCCAATTTTTTTTTTTTAGATGAATGCATTCGCCAGCATATTGAATTTGGTGAGTAATGGTTTGAATCGTTTTCATATTTTGCGGTATGACAAAGTTACTGCCGTTTGTCGCAGCTTGCGTTGGACACTGCCAGAGCGTCCGGTGAAAAAATAGCTCCCGTTAAGGTAACGTCAAGCTTGTGTATTTAACGGTAATATAAAAGCAGTGTTGTCAGTAACGCGTTATGTGAGTAATGCGTAACTGTAATCTGATTACTTTCTTTCAGTAAAGAACAATCTAACGCGTTCATTTTTCTAAATCAGTAATCTGAGTAAAATTAATTTCCTTGATGCCTGTGCGTTACTATTTTGTTATTGCCCCATAATGTATGTAGAATGAAGAATACTGTAGTCATGGGAGTGACATCACATGTCACATTTTCTAATCAAGGATGGAAAAAAAAGGGTCACGTGTAATATCATGATGCGTGAGCCGTGAGCGCTGGGAGTTTGCGGCCAAAACAACACAGCCTTGCTTCCCCTCCAGGATGCAATGAAATAGGCAGGAGATATACTACAAACGGCTGCATTTGCACACTGGAAACACAACCATTACGTCACATTTTTGTCCAGTAAAGATGACAAAAATATCTCCGTGCGCTGCGAACTTTGCGCTGGCTCAAAAAGACTGTCGACCGCTATAAGCATCCAATTCAAGCACCACTTGGAATTACAGCACAACAGGTAACACGAAAGCCAGGACTTTTTGATACTGCTCGTGCTCAATCCTCGGTTCAAGCTCAGTTGTTGTTGAAGGTTTTGAAAGCTTAGGTTTAAAGAAATTCTAAATATCCATCTTGCCTCCTCAGCTGTAGTTTTGGCTAAGCAATGCAAACGGCTGTCTCTAAGGTGCTATCGTCACATGATCTGTTCGAAAAATAATTTGGACCCATTATGAAATAGTTTGAAGGATTCTTGTTCATTTCATTCATTTTTGTTGTTTATTTTATTGCTCTAAAACTTTTATAGACAACATTTTAATGGCCATATTCAATGGTCTTTATTTAAAAGGGGAAGCAGAATTTTTTACATTAGGCTTAATCTTTGAGTTAGCCGGGGTTTAATTAGTCGTTGGAGTTGATTTGAACAAATTCTGTGCAGTTTGCCAGTTATTTGTTAGTTTCAGGGGTCCGGAGTGGCTAAGCTAGTGCGAGTCAATGGTGGTTGAAATCAACTCCTTCAACTAATTAAACCCCGCTCGAATATAAGCCTTATGTGAAAAATTAAAATGGTCAAATTCGCCACATGTAGGACGTTTCGCCGACAGAGGACATTTTGGCAGAACGCCGGAACATATTTCCTCCACACCTTTCTCACCTTTTAAACCCCTGACCCATTTTCATGCCTGTATATAGGTAAATCTGAGGTCAGCTAGCCCCTCATTTCAATTAACAATTGTGTCAATCGTTTGTGCTGCAATGGTTTTGTAGATCAGTATTATGCTTTTATTCAGATATTAATTTCGTGTGGTTACGTCACTCGTAGCTTTTCCTTAGCTTAGCTCCCGCGGCTAATGCAGCATACCAACTCTCAATAACAGAGGGGTGTCCTAGCTAGCTACCTAACAAGCACGATCATAACACAAACAACTTCGGGTCCGTTTCGCAGTAAATTGGGGGGCTTTAGATACTAATTTTGAGTGATGATGTCACTCTAAGCCCCTCATTTACTGCAAAATGGTCCTGAAGTGCTGCCATTCGTTTGTGCTACGTTCGTGTTAGTTGTTAGGTTACACCTCTGTTATTGAGAGAGTTGGTATGCTCTATTAGCCACGGGAGCTAAGCTAAGGAAAAGCTACGAGTGACGTCACCACTTAAAATTAATATCTCAATAAAAGCATAATACTGATCTACAAAACCGTTGCAGCACAAACTAGCACAAATGACAGACACAATTCAGAATTGAAATGGGGGGCTAGCTGACCTCAGATTTACCCAAAAAGAATTGTAAATATCTCTAGAACGAAAGCAGCACTAACAAAGCTTTTACAGTACAAACGATTGACATCATTTTTATATAAATATGTCTGATGGGGGGGAGGGGGCCAACTTCACAGAGGTCCGTAGAGATGGTCAGAAAGCACATACAGCAATATACAATGTGTCGTCCTTTTTTTTTTTTTTTTTTTTTCTTGTCCGTAGATGGTCTCAAAGCACTTATAGCAATATACAATATGTCGTCCTTTTTTTTTTTTTTTTTTTTAATCTGAATTTTTTTGTACTTCCGGGTCATCCTCTTGCCGTCGTGTTGTGGGATTTTGCTGTTCTGTTGCGGGATTTTTGCTGCTGTGTCTTTGCATTCACCTTCTGAGCCATTTGTGCTGCGAACCATTTGCTGTTGTGTTGTGGCAATTAGGGTTCGTGCTTTTGCCAATTTGCAGTCGCGCTTTAGGAACAGGGGATCGTGTTGTGGCTGTTTGCATTCATGCATTTTTTCTTTTGCAAAGTGTTTGCAATTGGGGTTCATGCTTTTTTTTATTTGCAAAGTGTTGAGACTTTGCATTTCGCCTGACACCTCTCAGCCACCATAATTTCCTGCTCCTGTTCAAATCTACCCCGCCAGTCGACTGTCGCTCGCTCACACGAGCTCGGTCATCAAGATAAGCACATCCCCTGCCCCTTGACATAGTTAGCACTTTGCATTCAGAAAGCCACATGGCAGAGCTGATCACACTTGGGTTGTGAGACCAAAACATTTGAGATTTTTTTGTCGTCACAAATGTATTGATTATTTCATTCATTATAACTTTATACACGTTGCAATGGTCTGTGCGTTTGTTTATTTCATTGCAGTAATTTATACATAAAGTTGCCTGTGTGTGCTATAGGAGAAGAAGAAAAAATGGGCAGAGCAATGAATGAATAAAATAAAGCCATATTCAAAAATAAAACTCTCAAATAAAAACTGAAACTATCATGGCAAGAGTCAGTGTAAACTGACCAACCGTTGTGGGTTAGAGTAAGGTTGTTTGCTTGCGTGCTTGAGTGGCCTATTTGCGAGACAATGACACACTCATTTGCACATATACAGATGCTAATTGTGGATACCCAGAGTTGTGGGGATCATCTGATCCCTTTTGGGTTTTCCAGTAGGCTAAAAAAATGTTGGGTTTTCTAGTGTTAAACAGAGCTAAAACGGTCTCATTTCTTCAGCAATGTAGCAGACTACACTTTCCATGAGGGAACGCCATTTTGCGTGGTCTCGTTTGTATTTCTCACATCAAGCGAACACCTCTGTAATTGTCGATTGCTCCGGAAGCTCCGCTTGTTGCGATGCAGTTTTCTTACCAAGCAGTGAAAACTAAAGAGGGTGATAGTGCTTCAAATGAGCATGTAGATTTGTTCTGTTTACCCTCTTTGTTGAAACAACCTCCAAACATTTTCCAGACTGGTTCAACCTTTTTGGTTGCCTCGCCATTTTTATTTGGTTTAAAATCAAAATATTCCCACACTAGGGCTGTGGTGTTAGGTCTGGAAATCAGGATTTTCCATCCATTTTCGTCTTCCTCACTCTGCTCACTCATTGCTGTGCGCCGACAGTGCAAACGGCCCCGCCTTCCTCCATTGAATGATGGTCACTCAAACTCAAATGTATAAAACGAACATATCCAGAAGTCAATAAAACAGAGTGAGTCCTCGTCGCAGCATATTGCGTAGTTGGTAACAAGTAGAGGTGTGCAAAATTTCCGATTCTTAGATTATTCGCGATTCGGCCGTGGAAGATTCGAGAACGATTCACAAACATCCAAATTCCGATTATTGAAATATGCGAAGTAAAGCGGAAGTACACAACACTCAGCGCGCCGCGCGGTCTTCGGGACGGAACGGAGTGAGAGTAGCTAAACATCATGCTTCCCATTACCCGGCCCCTTGGGTAATGCCAATGCTCAACTCACGGCTCTAGCTCAACTCATGCAACGAGATAAAAAAAACACAACGACATACCTGACTGCTGCCGAAAAGCTGCTACAAAGTACATCCATATAATGTTACGGTGGATATCATTTATATAGGACTAGATGCAATTTAGATTTGGTAGTGTTAGCAGCACATCTACAAAAAGCTAGATGCGGGCGTTATAAACGGCCGCCATCTTAAAGCAGTACACTTCCCTGCAAGGCTGTTGTAGCGAACCTTCCAAGCAAACTTAATTAACTTTTTATCTAAAACACTCCTAAATCGGTAAAATATTGACTTGAATCTATCTTTAAAATAGTTTTAAAACTTTCACATGTCGAAAGTAGACAAAAGGGAAATTATGGAATAACGGGAGCAATTTTAACAAATTTAACGGTTGATTCACAACATTAAATTAATTGAATGTAGTTTAAAGTTGCTGATACAGAATGGGACTGGAGTTTTTTATTTAATGTTATTTTTGTATATTTGTTTACTGCTATATGTTAACTTGATACTGAAATAGTAGTGTGGTTTAGCCTGAGAGTATTTTTGAACAATTTTGGAACTAATGTACAAAACATAAAAAAAAAAAAAAAGAGAAAAAAAAAAGGAGGGGGGTGCATCAATAATCGTTTTATAATCGAATCGGAGCCTCTGAATCGTAATCGTAATCGAATCGTTAGGTGCCCAAAGATTCCCAGCTCTAGTAACAATGAAGCCCAACTTTTAACAGCACGTCTGTTGGACATCTGCCGCACACGTGCACATCGGGAAAATTACTGCCTTCATTTTTATTCGCCGTGCGATAAATGGAATTATTGCATATCGTGACAGGCTTAGTACCACTGTACATTTATTAAGGAAAGAGTAATAAAGAGCTGCCTGGCCAGGACAAATGTCCCACATGGCACCACACAGGTGCCCCCAAGTAGATGTGCCTCGAACCGTCGAGATGTTACCGGGGTGAAAGCGGGCCGGAACATCGTTCCGGTATAAGATTTGGGGCCAGAATGGGGCAGAACGCTGCTTTGATCCCGAAAATATGACGGCAACTGTCAAAACCCTATGTTGAAAAAAAAAAAAAAAACTGCCAGGCTGCAACACACGCATCACATCTCCAAGAAGAAAACAATCTACCAACGTCAGATTCACATCCACAAGTGTTAACAACAACCCTAATAAAGTGCTTGTGTAGCGTCATCCGTTTCCACCTATATTTATTTATTCCAAGGACGGCACGGCGCTCCTCCCACCAGTTGCAGTTATCAGAGTCTGAAGAGTCAATGTGCGCATACGCGTAGCAAAGCAAAACACCCTGGACTCATTTGTTTATTCAATTGGTTGACATACTGACATGTGATCAGCAGAGATAGTTAGCTCTTACTGGTTCAAATGCGCGTTTTCTGAAACAGCCAAATTAGAAAAAGAACAAGTTTGTTGAGTTGATGTGATGAAAATGGGCAATGCAACAGAAAATTGATCAAATCTTTAAGAGAGAGAAAGACTGGACTTTGGACTTATATTTGTTGATTTATGTTAAGCTTCTTATTTATTTCCTTATAATTAAAAAAAAAAGTCAAATTTTGTGAGATCTTCAAAATATATTCCATTTCACTGTGCATAATGTATGTCATTTGTACTTATTTTTGTGAATGTATGGTACTTACAGTTGTATGAAAAAGTATCTGAACCTTTTGGAATTTCTCACATTTCTGCATAAAATCACCATCAAATGTAATCTGATCTTTGTCAAAATCACACAGATAAAACAACAGTGTCTGTTTTAACTAATACGACCCAAACACTTATAGGTTTTCATATTTTAATGAGGATAGCATGCAAACTATGACAGAAAGGGGAAAAAAAATAAGTAAGTGAACCCTCTGCCCAAGGAGACTTAAAGAGCAACTGAAACCAATTTTAAGTCAGGCGTGTGCCCAATTACTGATGAGTGGTTTAAAGCTGCCCTGCCCATTATAAAACACACACCTGGTAAGAATTGTCTCAATGAGAAGCATTGTCTGATGTGGCTCGGTCAAAGAGCTGTCTGAAGACCAAGGATCAAGGATTGTTGATTTTTATAAAGCTGGGAAAGGATACAAAATCATCCCTAAAAGTCTGGATTGTTCATCAATCGACAGTCAGAGATGTTGTTGACGAATGGAGAGTTTGGCACTGTTGCTTCTCTCCCAAGGAGTGGCCGTCCACCAAAGATGACGCCAAGAGTTGAGCGCAGAATACTCAAAGAGGTAAAAAAGAACTCTAGAGTGTCTGCAAAATAATCAGAAAAATCACTGGCACAGTCCAAAGTATTTGTGCACATATTAACTATATGTAAAACTATGGCCACGAAAGGCGGTCATGGGAGGACTCCACGGGAAAAGCTACTGCTGTCTAAAAAAAACATTGTTGCCCATTTAATGTTCGCCAAAAGGCACTTGGACACTCCACAGAAGTTTTGGAAAATATTTTGTGGACTGATGAAACCAAAGTTGAATTGTTTGGGAGTAACACACAATGTCATGCGTGGAGGAAAAATGGAACAGCTCACCAACATCAACACCTCATCCTCACCGTGAAACATGATGGAGGGAGCATAATGATTTGGGGCTGTTTTGCTGCCTCGGGGCCTGGACAACTTGTAATCATTAATGGAAGAATGAATTCAAAAGTTCATCAGGTTGTTTTGCAGGAAAACCTGAGGCCAACTGTCAAGAGAGTTGAAGCTAAAAAGACGATGGATGCTGCAACAAGACAATGATCCAAAAAGCAGAAGTAAATCAACTTTGGAATGGTTTCAGAAGAACAACATACACATTCTGGAGTGGCCAAGTCAAAATCCAGACTTGAAAACCATTTAGATGCTGCGGCATGACCTTAAGACCGCCATTCATGCCAGACATTCCAAGAATCTGGCTGAACTACAGCAGTTTTGTAGCGAAGAATGGGCCAGGATTACTTCTGATCGATGTGCCAGACTGATCTGCAGCTTCAGGAAGCGTCTGGTTGAAGTTATTGCTGCCGGGGGGCACAAAATATTAAATGTGATGGTTCACTTACTTCTTTTTCCCCCTTTAGTCAAATTGAATTGAAATTTAATTGAATTGAAAATATGCAAACCTATAAATGTTTGGCTGGTTTTAGTTAAAGCAGACACTGTATTTTCATCTGTGTGATTTTGACAAAGGTCAGATGTCATTTGATGATTTTATGCAGAAATGTGAGGAATTCCAAAAGGTTCAGATACTTTTTCATGCCACTGTATATCTATCATTAAAAAAAAAAAAAAAAAGTACATTCTCTTTAATTTTAATGAACATCCTATGTTCTTAAATAGTTGAAAATGGGGAAAAAAAGTTTAAATAGAAGACATCTTTATTTCTCATTATTTTTGTTTTGCCAAAAAAATCATAATTGATATCGGAAAATCGAGTTTGAGTGAAAATAATCGGGAATATTCTTATTCGGCAAAATCGAACAGCCCTACCCCTGAGTATAAATTGCACCAAGGCACACAGGAGTATATGCACATATTTGGAAGGGATTTTATTTGGTCAGAGACTAAAAATAAACAGTAAAATAATAGTAGTCAAATTAGGAACAACAGGGTGTCTGTTAACGTAACATATTTTAACAGTTATTAAACTATTTCATTGTAGTTCAAGAAGCCATAATTTTCAGTTGCAAATAATCTAACTAATCCTTGGTTAATTTATTGTGATTTATGTTATGTGTGTGCTATCATTTCACTGGGTCAATTGGCCGAGATGAGGCGAAATGCAAAATTACTGGCTATAACTAGCACAAATGAATTCAGGTCCATTTTGCAGTAATTGGGGGGCTTGAGATTTGAATTCTGAGTGATGACGTCACTCTCAGCCCCTCACTGCAAAATGGACCCAAAGTGGTGCCATTCGTTTCTGATTTTTTGTGCTAGTTGTTTGGTCACCCCTGTTATTGAGACAGTCTATCAGCTCCATCAGCCACAGGAGTTATGATATCCTCACTCGAAATTATTATCTCAATATCTATAAAATGACAGCAGCACAAACGATTGACACAATTTTTAGTCAAAATGGGAAGCTGATTGACCTCAGATTAACCTATAAAAGTGTTATAAATATCTCAAACGATAGTAGGACAAAAAAAACTTTTGATAGCACAAACGATTGACGTCATTTTCATATAAATTTGTGTCTGATTGGGGGGGTTGCTTGCCTGGCTCTGCCAGACTATTCTCCACTGAGAGAAATAGTCTGGGAACCATCCCATTAACGGCCTTTTCGAGCAGATACAAAATCAATCGACAAATCAGATTCGTTTATTTGCGTGACGTGTTCTTCACGAGCAACGTCACTCTTGCGCGTCGAAAGTCGTCTCTTCAACAACACAGATGGTGAACGGCAGAGCCGAGAAGATGTACCAGTCCACGGTAAAATCAGTTTTAAATGACCAAAAACACATCGACACGAGTCATTGACAACAGTCTGTCTCGCGCTAGCCATGTTGAATAAACTCCGCTCTCTTCGTATGTTTACTTCCGCGCGCAAGTCCCTCGTCCTGCCGTCGCCATTTTACTAACGTCACGTCTGCCCGTCGCTGATTGGTCCACTCCGCTGTCTGTTTGCTGTGGCTTGCTCCGCCCTGGAAATTGTATCCGAGTGAATGGTGGCCAGACTCAATAGCTGGAACAGCGGTGAGTCTGGTGTACCAGGCAAGGGGTTGCAACTTCACGGAGGTCCTGAGAGATGGTCACAAAGCACCTATAGCAATATACAAAGTGTTGTTCTTTTTTTTTTTTTTTATTTTTTTTTTTATTTTACTTCTGGATCGTCCTCTATTCAATTCAATTCAATTTTATTTGTATAGCCCTGAATCACAGCAAGGTTGTCTCATAGGGTTTTACAGAGGCAATATGATACACAATCAGAAACAGCAAATGAAGCAACAAAGATGAATAAATAAAGTTCAAGTCCTGGGTATCCCCCATCATTAGACCCTCCATGTCAGCAAGGAAAAAACTCCAGAAACTCCAGAGTCTTTGGGAGAAAATGAGAAACCTTGGGGAGTACCACAGTCAGGAGAGATCCACTCCCACGACGGATAGACAGGAAGCCCCAGGACTGCTAATGGGAATTAGCAGGCGAATTTACAGTCCGTGAAGATGCAGTGTAGTAAAGTAACAAGAAGACGTTCATCTAGCCAGATGAGACGGGGGTAGCAACGAGGACGTCCATCCACCCAGGGATCCGGACAGTCAGGGACACCGGGTGACTAGTGATGAAGAGACTAGACAACTAGATATTAACATTGGAAAATAGAAATAAAGTAAGACAAGTGGTAGGTAGAGTGAGAAAAAGGAGATAGAACTCAGTGGCTGTACATCCCCCAGCATTATAGCTTCTAGTGCAGCTTAGACTAAACTGTGAGTCTACTCGGACTTCAACTAGCCTGACCATAAGCTTTGTCGAATAGGAACGTTTTTAATCTAATCTTAAATGTGCAGACTGTCTCGGCTTCTTTAATATTGGCTGGAAGCTGATTCCATAAAACAGGGGCTTGGTGGCTAAAGGCTCTAGCTCCAACAGTACTTTTAGAAACCCTGGGAACTACCAGTAGACCTGCATTCTGAGATCGGAGTGTTCTGTTGGGGAGGTATGGAACCAGAGAATCGGTGAGATAAGATGGCCCCAACCCACTAATGGTCTCAAATGTAAGAAGGAGATTTTAAATTTAATTCTAAACTCGACTGGAAGCCAGTGAAGTGCTTGGAGCACAGGGGTGATGTGCTCTCTTCTATTGGTTCCTGTTAAAAGTCTTGCTGCTGCGTTTTGGACTAGCTGAAGACCTTTTAGAGAACTTTTAGGACAAGTAGGGAGTTACAGTAATCCAATCTCGATGTAACGAACGCGTGAATTAATTTTTCTTCATCGCTTTTAGATAAAATATTTCTAATTTTGGCTATGTTGCGCAGGTAAAGGAAGGCCGTTCTGCAGGTTTGTTTAATGTGAGCTTGAAATGATAAGTCAGGGTCGAATAAAACTCCTAGGTTTTTAACTGTGGTGCTGGAGGCTACACTTACATTGTCCAGAGTGACAATCTGGGCAGCTAAAGAGTCACACTTTTCGGGCCTATTATAAGGACTTCTGTTTTTTCAGGGTTAAGTAGAAGATAGTGCTCATCCAGGTATTTATATCTCGGACGCAGGTGCTTAGTTTGTCCACTTGCCTGATCTGCTCAGGTTTAATTGATAAATACCGTTGTGTGTCGTCAGCGTAACAATGAAAGTTAATGCTATGATGAGGATATTACCTAGAGGAAGCATATACAGCGTAAACAAGATGGGCCAGAGGACCGATCCTTGCGGCACACCATAACTAACTCTAGAGTACGGTGATGATTGCCGGTTTACATTGACAAATTATTAGATAAATATGAGTTAAACCAGCAGAGGGCTGCTCCTTTAATGCCTATGTCACATTCTAGTCTCAGCAATAAGATATTATGGTCGATTGTGTCAAAGGCTGCACTCAGGTCCAACAGAGCCAGGATCGAGACTAATCCAACATCAGCTGCTAGTAACAAGTTATTAGTTACTTTGACTAATGCAGTTTCAGTGCTATGATGAGCTCGAAAGCCAGACAGGAAATGTTCAAATAAACGATTGTCCTGTTGTTGCTGACAGAGCTGTTTAATTACCACTCTTTCAAGGACTTTGGAGAGAAATGGTAAATTAGAGATAGGTCTATAATTGGCCAAGATATCAGGATCAAGAGTAGGTTTTTTCAAAAGCGGTTTAATAACTGCATATTTAAAGGACTGCGGCACGTGGCCAGTAACTAATGAGGTATTTATTATACTCAATATCAATAGTTAGAGGCAGGGTCTCTTTAAAGTGGGATCAGGTCTAGCACTAGAATTACCAGGGGTTTTGGTACCTCCTAATATTACCAAGGGTGTCCCATTTTGGGACAGCCTTATAAGGAGATCCTCCACCAAGCCCATCTCATTTCTACCCCTTGGCCCACCTCCTGGCCCACCCCTTTGCCCACCCCTCGGCCCACCCACCCCTCGGCCCACCCCTTGGCCCTTCAAACGAAGCAATAAGGAGTAGGGGTAAGGGGTAGGGCTTGAAACATCAGCCCTAAGAATTGGGACACCTCTTTTGCAAGTAAAGAGAAAGCTGCCTACTCAAGAAAGTTTTCCCCCAACCCCCTCCTCTGCTAATGGCTCAATTTACGAGCAAAGACAAAGCAGCCAGCGGTGGCCTCAGAATTGTGACACAAATAAAACTCCATACAAAGCAGCCTCACTCTGGAAGGTTTCGCCCTTACTTTTGCATTCAAACACATTTTGCTTTCGCTCAAGTGACTTTTGTTTTTGATTGAAAATATATACTTTGATTGAAGGAACTTTTTGGGGGGCACTGACTAAGAAATAAACAAATCTACCAACAAATTTATCATTCAACAGTAGGCTTTGAAAGCTGTGATTGATTTTAACAAAATATAAAAACATATCAAAAGCAAAACAAATACAACAATTTCTTTGGCTGTCTTTATTTTGAGGCAACTTTTGCATTCAAACATTTTGCTTTCATTCAAGTGACTTTTGTCACGCAAAGAGAACAAGCTTTGTCAGCAGCCCCTCACACCCAGTCCCAGTAAAAGAGCCAAGTGTCAAGTTAGAGTTGAATGCTCACAGAACTCTGCAAACGGCAGTTGTGTTCACTGCTACAGGTACACCTGTGGCAAATGCAAGAAGGAGCCGGCATTGGAGTGCCAACCCTGTTATGACAGCCCAGACAGAATACGTCAGCACCACCGCTGAGACACCATGTATTTTGCATGATGACTATAATGAAAAGATAGACAAAATAATTGTTGTGTTCTGTAAATTTATTTTGCTTTTTATATGTTTTTATATTTTATTAGAATCAGTCACAGCTCTGAGAGCCTACTGTTGGTTGATAAAGTTGGAGGTAGATTTGTGTCTTTATTGTTCAATCCCCCCCCAAAAAATTGCTTCAAACAAAATATAGACCCTGCTCACATGAGAGATAGGACATAACATAACAATGGCTGAAGCGGAGGAAGACGGAGCGAGAAAGATTATAGATATAAGATAGGCTAGGCCTACATTTTACTTTTGTTCTACATTGCAATTTAGTTGATGTTTTGTTTGCAACTGAACTGATCCCTGGATTGATATTGCGATAAAGATGCTGCTGCACTACAGTATTGTCTTTGTCGTTTTCTTTCATATCTACTTGAATATTTTTATTGATGGGTCGTTGTGACTAAAATACAGTGACTGACTGTTATTACTGATTTTGCACCGGAGTTCAGATGTTGCACTGTGTGAAAGGCTGCTATTGTGTGTAAAAAAAGAGAAAGCCCTGGTCTCATTGAAAGCACTAACTCAAGGGTCCCCCAAACTACGGCCCACGGGCCACATTTGGTCCGGCCCCCTGAACAAAACAAAAAACAAAAAAAATAAATAAAAAAATTATATATATATATATATATATATATATATATATATATATATATATATTGTATATATATGTCCCACCGGCGGGAGGCCGGTGGGACATGCCCGTAACACCTCTCCAGGGAGGCGTCCGGGAGGCATCCGAACCAGATGCCCGAGCCACCTTAGCTGGCTCCTCTCTACGCGGAGGAGTAGCGGCTTGATGCCGAGTCCCTCCCGGATGACCGAGCTTCTCACCCTATCTCTAAGGGAGAGCCCGGAAACCCTGCGGAGGAAACTCATTTCGGCCGCTTGTATCCGGGATCTTGTTCTTTCGGTCACGACCCAAAGCTCGTGACCATAGGTGAGGGTAGGAACGTAGATCGACTGTTAAATCGAGAGCTTTGCCTTTCGGCTCAGCTCCTTCTTCACCACTACGGACCGGTGCAGAGTCCTCATTACTGCAGACGCCACACCGATTCGCCTGTCGATCTCCCGCTCCCTCCTACCCTCACTCGTGAACAAGACCCCAAGATACTTGAACTCCTCCACTTGGGGCAGGATCTCATCCCCGACCCGGAGAGGGCACTCCACCCTTTTCCGACTGAGGACCATGGTCTCGGATTTGGAGGTGCTGATCTTCATCCCAACCGCTTCACATTCAGCTGCGAACCGCTCCAGTGAGAGTTGGAGGTCACGGCTTGATGAAGCCAACAGCACTAAATCATCTGCAAAAAGCAGAGATTCAATGCTGAGGTCACCAAACCGGACCCCCTCAACGCTTCGGCTGCGCCTAGAAATTCTGTCCATAAAAATTATGAACAAAATTGGTGACAAAGGGCAGCCTTGGCGGAGTCCAACCCTCACTGGGAACGAATTCGACTTACTGCCGGCAATGCGGACCAAACTCTGACACCGGTCGTACAGGGACCGAACAGCCCTTACCAAGGGGCTCTGTACCCCGTACTCCCGGAGCACCCCCCACAGGACTCCCCGAGGCACACAGTCGAACCCCTTCTCCAGATCCACAAAACACAGGTAGACTGATCGGGCGAACTCCCATGCACCCTCGAGGACCCTGCCGAGGGTGTAGAGCTGGTCCACTGTTCCACGGCCGGGACGAAAACCACATTGCTCCTCCTGAATCCGAGATTCGACTTCTCGGCGGACTCTCCTCTCCAGCACCCCTGAATAGACTTTACCAGGGAGGCTGAGGAGTGTGATCCCTCTATAATTGGAACACACCCTCCGGTCCCCCTTCTTAAAAAGGGGGACCACCACCCCGGTCTGCCAATCCAGAGGCACTGTCCCCGATGTCCACGCGATGTTGTAGAGACGTGTCAGCCACGACACCCCTACAACATCCAGAGCCTTCAGGAACTCCGGGCGGATCTCATCTACCCCCGGAGCCTTGCCACCGAGGAGCTTTCCAACCGCCTCAGTGACTTCAACCCCAGAGATCGAAGAGCCCACCACGGAGTCCCCAGATTCTGCTTCCTCAAAGGAAGGCGTGTCGGTGGAATTGAAGAGGGCCTCGAAGTATTCTCCCCACCGGCTCACGACGTCCCGAGTCGAGGTCAGCAGTACACCATCTTCACTATACACAGTGTTAATGGTGCACTGCTTTCCCCTCCTCAGGCGCCGGATGGTGGACCAGAATTTCCTCGAAGCCGTCCGGAAGTCGTTTTCCATGGCCTCGCCGAACTCCTCCCATGTCTGGGTTTTTGCCTCGGCGACCGCCGAAGCCGCAGTCCGCTTGGCCAGCCGGTACCTGTCAGCTGCCTCCAGAGTCCCACAGGCCAAAAGGCCTGATAGACCTCCTTCTTCAGCTTGACAGCATCCCTTACTGCTGGTGTCCACCAGCGGGTTTGGGGATTGCCGCCACGACAGGCACCAACCACCTTACGGCCAAAGCTCTGATCGGCCGCCTCAACAATGGAGGTGCGGAACATGGCCCACTCAGACTCAATGTCCCCCACCTCCCCCAGGACAAGGGAGAAGTTCTGCCTCCCACAGGTGGTGAGCCCATGGGAAGGGGAACCCACGTTGCCTTTTCGGGCTGAGCCCGGCCGGGCCCCATGGGGACAGGCCCAGCCACCAGACGCTTGCCTTCGAGCCCCACCTCCAGGCCTGGCTCCAGAGGGGGGCCCCGGTAACCCGCGTCCGGGCAAGGGAAACTGGGGTTCATTAATGTTGCTCATCATAAGGGGTCTTTTTGAGCCATACTTTGTCTGGCCTCTCACCTAGGACCTGTTTGTCATGGGTGACCCTACCAGGGGCTTAAAGCCCCAGACAACATAGCTCCTAGGATCATTGAGACACGCAAACCCTTCCACCACGATAAGGTGATGACTCACGGGGGGTAGCCAATCCATTCCCATTATATCCTGTTGTTCAACGTATAGCTGTAGCAATCAACAGTGTGACCCGCATCACTTTACAAACGGTAAAGATTGTTCTCAGCACTTTTATACAAAATCTCTTCAGGTCAGTAAGAAATAACCGCGTAAATATTATGCACTAAAATGCATGTTTATATGATGGCAATTTAATTTTTGCTCATTAGCAAAAAAAAAAATTAAAAATTAAAAAACTATTTTTTTCCCAGAGCATTAAATGTATTGAATCGAATCGAAAGTCGTGTGCCGCGTATCGAAAATCATACCGAATCGTGACTTAACTGGATTGTTGCATCCCTATGGAACACCATAGCAGAAGCTATGAGGGGAAAAGTTTTCATTTGCCTAAATGCTTATTAAGTAAATTTTTTTTTTTTTTTCTTTAAAAACACACATTTATTTATTCTGTGTTTCTGTGCGGTATTAATACTGTTGTCTTTTACTTACGAGGCATGGTCTATTGTTTTTGTGATTTCTTAAAAAAATATTTTTTAATTCAAGAGTAAACGCGTTTAAATTGGTGTACTTGATTTATTAATATATACTGTATTCTCACTGTGTTATTGTAAATTGGTTTTTAAAAAAATGGGGGCGCAATAATATTGCATATCGCAATAATTTATGATATAAATTATCGCACACTAAAATTTGTTATTGCGACAGGCCTAGCATTCGTCTTGCGAGCCATTTGCATTGGTGTTGTGGCAATTGGGGTCTGTACTTTTGCCAATTTGCAATTGCACTTTAGAAATTAGGGATCGTGTTGTGGCAGTTAGCATTCGTGCGTTTTTCTTTTGCATCCGTGTTGCGAGCCACTTGCATTCGTATTGTTGCAATTGGGGTTTCTGCTGTTGCCAACTTGCAGTGGTGCTTTGGCAAGTGGGATTTGCGTTGTGCCAGCTTGCATTTGTGCTTTTTTTCTTTTGCAAAGCGTTTACAATTGGAGCCCGTGGTTTATACTATTTGCAAAGTGTTTGGACTTTACATTTTGCCTGACACCTCTCGGCCACCGTACGATTGACATCAAATTTGGCTGTAAAGGCCCAAGTACACTGCATGCGTGATCGTTGCGGTTCTGGTCCGACTCCGGTAAAAAATAGCGCCGGAGCCAATCCGTTCCCGTTATATCCTATTGTTCAACGTATACCGGCCGCGTCAGTGCTCCGGATTGACTGCGAACCACCTCCGGCGTGCCGCATGCCCGCCGGATGGTATAGGCTATTTTCTATTTCCGCCGGACACGCATCCGACAAAATGGGCGGAGCTGGGCCTGACATCAAAAGCCCAGGTGCGTAATCGCGGTTTAAACACGAGCGAAAATGGATGATGAGCGCTTCATCATGGAGGTGGAAAGTCACACAGTGATATACGATGCAGCAGATCGTTACTATAAGGACACCATTAAAAGCGAAACTGCAAAGTGTCCTATTATGTGTGTTTTTCTGGCAATGATATCAAACACACGACGTGCTAAGCAAAAAAAAAAAAAAAAAAAAACCCAGCGTATCTGGAAGTGGTTCCACTGCAGAAATTCTCGTGCCCCGCGCACAAACAATCTCGGTTTGTATACAGAGTCGAGGGGGAAAAGTACGAAAGAGAAAAAAGAGACGAAAGAGAAAAAAGAGACACCCACAAGTTTCGACCTGGTGGTCTATTCAAGACGTTTCTCTTTCTTTCCTACATTTCACTTGACTCTTAATAGAAAAAACAACAGTTTGCGCTGGGCACATGAATCTGCAGTGTTGAGACACCAATTCCAAGTACGCTGTTTTTTAGTTCGTGTCATATATAATTCGCTATCCATTTTATAAATATGACATATTATTTATCAGTTGTTTATAACAGCTCTATGAGATGTTATGTGCCATAAATTTTAAATGTGCACAAAGATATAAACGCACCGACACAACCAAGGGCATTACAGCCCCCCTGCACGGAGCCCTGATCTCAACATGATGCAGTCAATCTGGAATTAAGAGACAGACACAACTAAAATATTGTAGCGTCGCCGGTGTTGTGCCGACCGGGGCTGTCATCGGTGGGTTAATTTATGCACCAACGCTGGGCTGTCATTGGTGTGCTGGTGCACCAGCCCGACGCTCCGATTGGTGGACTAGATAGCGTCAGTGTAAATACAATGGGGAGAACAAGTATTTGATACACTGACAATGGGAAAACCCATTGGCAGTGTATCAAATACTTATTCTCCCCACTGTAGTTGTTGTTTTTTGCATTGGTGAGGTGGCGGTAAGTTAATAAAGAAAAAGAGGAAAAAGGCGTTGAAGCTCGTGTGTTGTTTTCGCGGCCAAACTTCCGCTTAGCAAACGTTACAATATCAATATGCAAGGAAAAAAATGTGCTCTCTCTCTGCTTCTCTGATGAGTACATACTACAGACTCCGTGTGTTTGTCGTTGTTTTAAATGGCACATTATCGCGCGCGATCACGCGAGAGCTCACGAGGTGACGGAGTTGGCGGACCGCAGCTGTGCAGCAGCCGGTATGATTTGCCTGTTTTTGACAAACTGCGTGGCACGCAGTCAACACGAAACAGGAACGGGACTGCAACGATCACGCATGCAGTGTACTTGGGTCTTAAGGCTGCTGAACTACTGTACAATGAGTTGACTTCAGCTTTTTCAAAGCACTAGGTTGTTAATGAAACATGGTGTGTCTTGTTTATTTTTCAGAAG
Organism: Corythoichthys intestinalis; assembly: GCF_030265065.1. NCBI lineage: Eukaryota > Metazoa > Chordata > Actinopteri > Syngnathiformes > Syngnathidae > Corythoichthys > Corythoichthys intestinalis. Next base: position 61,360,193 of record NC_080399.1, on the reverse strand, counting down.
AGAGGAACTACATCTGCGATCAGTGTGGACAAACTTTTAAACAGAGAAAACACCTATCAGTGCATCAGATGAGACATTCAGGTGTAAAGCCTTTACAGTAAGTACTATATCGAAAATGGATTTCTCAAGAAAACATACCGTAATTTCCCGAATATAACGCGCACTTTTTTCCCCCAAAATCAACTTGTAAAATCATGGTGCGCATTATAAACGGGTACATGGATGGAGACAGAAATATATATATATTACATATATATATATATATATATTTATAAACTGATTTTTTTTTTTTTTATTGACACGGCCACGTTGTGTTGAAGAAACGTATGCGGCGACCCATTGCCGACCATTACGGTATGTGACGTCACCATTTTGTTTCGGTAATACTTCACTCTAATCGGCCGAATGATTTCGTCTGTGTTAAATTCTGCTTTTTTCACTCTTCATAAAGCACAGAATTTAGTTTCTTGAACTCATTTGAGTCAACGTTTATTGCACCTCCGCAACTCGGACCATAACAAAAGTAAGCACACAGAATTCTTGTGTCCGTTAACTATATCTGTCCCTCGGGAAACTCAAACCCAAATAATAGTAATTCCTATTGTTACTGTCGTGTCGACAGCGATGAGATCTTACGGATTTCCGACTTACGTTCTGACTTTCATTTTACCGTATCAATCCATGGAAGAAAAATTTATTCATCATGATGAAACGAGCAAGTTATACAGCAGCCTTTAAAAGAAAAGTCACATCTGTTTTGTTTTCTGCTAGATTCTGGTAAGTTGGAGAAGTTGTCACATCATTTTATTACTGTAAATATTGTCAGTTTATGGTAATGTTTTGAACTACCACTGTGCTATGCTTGTGCTGTGTTTCAGTCAGTAAAATAACATTTCTGTATCTGTACACGAGCTCTGTTTTCTTGTATTCTTCTATTTATTGGTGCTAAAATTAGAGTGCGCGTTATAAACGGGTACAATAATTTTCCCTAGATTTTACAAGTAAATTTGCGGTGCGCATTATACACGAGTGCGCCTTATATTCAGGAAATTACGGTAACTGACTGAGAATAAGCAGGTGATTTTTCAACTTTTGCACTGTCTTTTGATTGTCAGTTTTAATGTGGGAGTTTGATATAGTGTCCCGTTGTGGTTGTTCATTATGTTAACTCAACCATACTACAATTGGACATAACCCAGGCCAAAGCAGGACTTTTCCTATGGTTTAAGCAGGACTCTCACATATAATATAATATATAATTTTCGGACTGTAAGCCGCTACTTTTTCCCCTCATTTTTAATCCTGTGTCTTATAGTCCAGTGCGGTTTATTTGTTGATTTATTTGGATTTACAGCTAACACTTTATTTGACAGCGGTGTCATAAGACTGTCATAAAATTGTCTTTATTATGACATGACACTATCATGGGCATTAATGAATGCTTATGACAGATGTCATTAAGTGTCAGCCAGTAAATTTTATAACTATGTCCAGCTCGAATCTTTTACATGCATTCAAAAATAAGATCATTTGCCGGATGACACTAAATGACATCTGTCATAAGCATTCATTAATGTTCAAGACAGTGTCATGTCATAATTATAACAGTCTTATGACAGTCCACTGTCCATTAGAATGTTACCAAATACCATAACTAGCAATTACTGAAACAACTGGAACAGTAACAGAAGAAATAATTAGCAAAGAAAATGAATTTTGATTGTTTTTTACATCTGTAGCGCTACAATGCATGCTAGGAGGCATGTTGGACAACAACAGTGTTGGCAGCAGAGGTTGATTGTCTCCCCCAAGGTAGCAGTAATGGCCAAATGAAGCTCTTGAAGCAATGAAGCTTTGCAGGCAATTGGTTCTTGGTGGTCCATTTGGTCTTATGACAGTCATAGGATGCTGCTGTCAAATAAAGTGTTACCAATTAATGTCTATTGATGTAAATATCCCATAGTACAGTGACAGCTGTGGCTTATCGTCCAGTGCCGCTTATCTATGAACAAATGTCTTTTCGTGCCAAATTTGGTGGGTGGCGGCTAGGGGTGCAACGGTTCAGTTAGCCCATGGTTCGGTTTGAACCTCGGTTTTGGGATCACGGTTTTGGTTCGGTTTGCTTTTTGCATTTTTTTTTTTTTTTTTAAACTGCCTGTCTTTTGCTTTTAAGAAAATGAAATAAACACTTAAAATGTAAACATGTTCGATTGTTAAAATGCCTCTTAGCTCTTTGGCTAGTTTAGTGACTGACTACTGAAATACACACACAGTAGTAAAAAAATTACTTAGCAAAGTAACTGGTATTACCTTTCATGTTTTTTTGTTTTTTTTTTAAACAAAAAAATAGTAACCTTTGCTATGTTTGGAGGTCATTTAATGTTCTGAATCAACTGTTAAAGTTGATAAAATTGCTCCCGTTTTTGCATTAGATCCCTTCTGTCTACTTTTGACATGTGAAAATTTTAAAACTGCTTCATCATTTAAAGATAGACTCAAGTCAAGATTTTGCCGATTTAGGAGTATTTTAGATAAAAAGTTACTTAGGTTCACTAGGAAGGTTCACTACAACAGAGCCTTTCTGAGAAGTTTACTGCTCTAAAATGGCGGCTGTTTACTAACGCTACCGAGTCTGTCATTTCGCATGTAGTTCTATATGCATGAGATATATATCTAGGCGTAGGTTGTAAGCTGTCTGCTACAGTCAGGAAATATTGGAGCCACCTAGCCTAGCATCGCGTTTGCTACAACGTCATTGCCTGGCACAGCCAGACTGATCTCCCTGTGTTTTTCAAACACTGAGAGAATAGCTGGAACAGTGGTGAGTCTGGAGTACCAGGCTAACAACGTCACAACAAACACTCTTCCCTCTCCGTCCCTCTGACTTTTCTCGCGTCATTCAACCAACGTATTAACGAACGGAGGGAAAAAAAACGTACAGAATTTGAACGTAGCGTACGGTGTACACATTTAAAAATCAGTGCTCACTTGTACAAATTACGCCGAGACTGTACAACTTGACAGGTATGAATTATAGTGGACTGTCACAGCTAGGTAGTAGCACTCTGTAGCACGAGACGTCCAACTATCAGTGGTCACGGTGAAACTATTTGCTTTAGCGAAGTCATCTTCGATGGCTTTGAGTGCCATTTCATAAATGTCGGGGAATTCGTTGTTGTAGAAATATGTCCGCGAGGGAACAATGTAACGCGGGTCAAGCGTTGCAAATAAATTAACGAAGCCCGCCGTGTGTTTTCACTGGTGTCATCTCCGGGGTTGTCCTGCTCTGAGAAAGTGATATCTGTGGGTGATGCCGGCTGAGGTGCCGGAGTCATGTTATAAGTAGAGATGTGCCGATCGATTGGGTACGATCACGTCATTTTCAAAGTATCGGAATCGGCAAAAAAATATCGGCCATGCCTTTTTTTAATATTTTTTTTAATTAAATCGTTTTCTAATTGTATTTAACGTTACAGACATAATATGTTACACTCATCCAGAGTCTTTAGTTTAGGCTTAAGGTAGGGTTATCAAATTTATCCCGATAACGGCGGTAATTAATTTTTTAAAAAATGTATCACGTTAAAATATTTAACGTAATTAATGTATGCACTGCACGACCCACTCACGCTTTGTCGTGCTCAATCTGTAATGGCGCCGTTTTACCTATATAGAGAGATTAAAGGCAGTGTAAAATGAGTAGAGTGAATTTTGGCAGCCTTTGGAGCCATTTTTAAAGCCTTACAATCCCTCTCCCTACGATTAGAAATATCATGGGAAGCAATGTGGGGAAGCAGGGTAGCAATTGATCTTTTTCTTAACACCTTATGTTATTTCCCAACGCAGAGAAGATATATCAAGTGGTAGCACTACGCACAGTCATGGTTCCACTTCCCATCATGCATTTGGGCATGGCTACAGTATCATTTACTGAAAGCTCAACAAATACACTAGATAGCAATATTTAGTCACAATATATAAAGTCACAAGTATTTCTATCAGTGGATCCCTCTCACAGAAAGAATTTTAATAATGTAAATGCCATCTTGAGGATTTATTGTTATAATAAACAAATACAGTGCTTATGTACTGTATGTTGAATGTATATATTCGTCCCAGTTTTATTCATTTTTTTCTTAATGCATTGCCAAAATGTATATGATCGGGAAAAATTATCGGGAATGATTGGAATTGAATCGGGAGCAAAAAAAAAGCAATCGGATCGGGAAATATTGGGATCGGCAGATACTCAAACTAAAACAATCAGGATCGGATCGGGAGCAAAAAAAAATGATCGGAACAACCCTAGTTATAAGTGTTGCCATTAGCATAGGGAACAAGCGCTGAGCAATGCTTGCAAATTTTTTTTTTTTTTTTTTCTTTCAATATTTTCTCTCCCTCTTATTTTCTCTCCCACCGCATTGTAGTCCACGGGGAAACTGAAATGTTGCCACACCGCATATTTGAAAGAAGCCAGTGCTTCCTCAAAATTCGGTCTCTCCAATCCTCCGCTCGCCATAGCTTTTTGTTTTCTTTCTTGTTTCACTTTCACTTTGCTCGTAAGCGAGAGAGGGCGTTACTCGGCTTCTATTACACAGGTGCTTGACAGCGATCGGACATTTACTTGCGGCGGGGGGGAATTTCTCCACAGCTGTGCTTCACGTCGCACACAGAGCTAGACCAATTCATTCCACAAGTGTTTGGAATAAATTAATTGCAAAACCGAAAATGCGCGGTTCATAAAGGCGAATTGAATCGTACAGGGCGAACCGTACGGTTCGGCTTTGAACCGCAAACCGTTGCACTCCTAGTGGCGGCTTATAGTCAAGTGGGCCTTATAGTGCGAAAATGACGCTATATTAAAAGTATACTAATGGAAATTGCTGCTGTAATTTCATTCTTTTAATAAGCCTTGTAACTTGCTATGATCCAAGGTTTTGAACAGGCGTGATACTTAGAGCTGGGAATCTTTGGGCACCTAACGATTTGATTACGATTACAATTCAGAGGCTCCGATTCGATTATAAAACGATTATTGATGCACAACCCCTCCTTTTTTTTTTTTTTTTTAATGTTTTGTACATTAGTTCCAAAATTGTTCAAAAATACTCTCAGGCTAAACCAAACTACTATTTCAGTATCAAGTTAACATATAGCAGTAAACAAATATACAAAAATAACAGTAAATAAAAAACTCCAGTCCCCATTCTGTATCAGCAGCTTTAAAGTGCCTGTGACACGAAAAAGCATGTTTATTTCATAATACACGCGGTATTTTATGCCCCTGAATGATATGGGCCGCTTGGATGTGTGTGGAAGCGATCGCTATTTTTATTTAGTTTTTTTAATCCCGCGCCATGAAAATGAGTGACTTCCGGCTTCGATCTTGCATTGAGGAGGAGGGCGCTGTGACGTGTACGGTAGAAGACGTCCTCTTCACGCTACAGTGTACTGTTGTGTATGAGGACGAAGGATTCAGCTGATTTTGCGGATTAATACGTTTATTTTTCGCATCACGCCAGCCAAACGGCTGCAGAAAAATCATTCTGTATGAGGGAGAGGCGTATGCACCTTTTTGGAGTTTCAAAAGGTTCCCATTCACCGTGGATATTTACTGTGGGACCATTGGAAGTGAGTAAACATTTTGTTTTGTATTATGTCAAAAACGAATACAGCGATTACAAAGTAAACACTACAAAACTTCCTTTAAATGAAGGACTACTTACGTTTGATCATTGATAGGCATGTAAAAAGCTCTCCTAATGGTCATTAGCAGCACCACGTTAGCTGCACAACAAATCCAGCCACCCTCCTCCGGGGAACGAACTGTAAATTGCTCTCCGCCGAGCGGTTTGCCGATCCACTAAGACAATTGACAACCGGGTCGTCATGTCAAATAATCCAGGATAGTTATGTGTGATTTTCCACTTCGAAGACTTTGAAACATCACTCGGTTTGGGTTAGCATGTCGGCTAGCTGTCACGGCTTCTGGTTTGTTTACATTCTCCGAAGCCGGGGAAGGGAAATGACATATGTCCGATTTAGGTGTCATAAAATATCGTTCGGGAGGTGCGACAGTAAAGGTGAAGTCGACATTTTTGACCATTATGGAGTAATTTTGTCATGTCGTCCTGAATAAATGCATTTTTAATATTTCATATTCCATTCAGCACAATACTGTTATTTGTCATGAACATGCCATTTATTTAGCAATTGGGGAAAATACTTGGATAAAAAGAATATCCTGTAAAAATATTGAAGTAAAGAGACCGAAACAATGACATTTTGCCGCTCTCTTCGTCGCGTTTTCCTCGTTGTGAATAGTTCCCCCTCGACGGGCTGACTGGTCCTTCTCAAGCCATTTATATAGCTATTGGGGAAAATACTTGGATAAAAAGAATATCCTGTAAAAATATTGAAGTAAAGAGACAGAAACAATTACGTTTTGCCGCTCTCTTCGTCGCGTTTTCCTCGTTGTGAATAGTTCCCCCTCGACGGGCTGACTGGTCCTTCTCAAGCCATTTATATAGCTATTGGGGAAAAATACTTGGATAAAAAGAATATCCTGTAAAAATATTGGAGTAGAGAGACTGAAACAATGACATTTTGCGGCTCTCTTCGTCGCGTTTTCCTCGTTCTGAATAATTCCCCATCAATGGGCTGAATAGTAAAACCGATGAGCCCAGTCTACCGCTGACGTCATCCACCTGTTGGGGACGCTAAAGCCCTATAATGGTAGGCGTGGCTAACCGGCAGATTAAAAGACTAATTTCTCGTCATCTGTGCTTTTCTAAATTGTTGTATATAGTCGAATCGTCTCAAAATATGATTGTAATTCACATAATAATGCCATTTAAGACTTTTTTTCTCGTGTCATATGCTCTTTAAACTACATTCAATTAATTTAATGTTGTGAATCAACCGTTAAAGTTGTTAAAATTGCTCCTGTTATTCCATAATTTCCCTTTTGTCTACTTTCGACATGTGAAAGTTTTAAAACTATTTTAAAGATAGATTCAAGTCAATATTTTACCGATTTAGGAGTATTTTAGATAAAAAGTTAATTATGTTCGCTTGGAAGGTTCGCTACAACAGCCTTGCAGGGAAGTGTACTGCTTTAAGATGGCAGCCGTTTACTAATGCCCGCATCTAGGTTTTTGTAGATGTGCTGCTCACGCTACCGAATCTATATTGCATCTAGTCCTATACAAATGATATCTTCCGTAACATTATGTGGATGTACTTTGTAGCAGCTTTTCGGCAGCAGTCAGGTATGTTGTTGTGTTTTTTTATCTCGTGGTATGAGTTGAGCTAGAGCCGTGAGTTGAGCATTGGCATTACCCGAGGGGCTGGGTAATGAGAAGCATGATGTTTAGCTACTCTCGCTGCGTTCCTCATTGCGTCCCGAAGAGCGCCCGGCTGGCTGAGTGTGTTTTACTTATTATATTATATTATATTTCAATAATCGGAATTTGGATGTTTGTGAATCGTTCTCGAATCTTCCACGGCCGAATCGCGAATAATCTAAGAATCGGAAATTTTGCACACCTCTGGTGATACTAGTGTGTGGCCACCGTGTACACATGTAATGTTGCTCACCGTGGTCCGCAGTGTGCTCAGGGAGCTTGTGTGTCTGTTCACAAATGCAAAATGGCGTACCGCAAGGAACACGTCACTTCCGCTCATTATCATTCATGGCATTAGCTACTGTTGCTAAGTAGGGACAAGCCACCGTTCGTCCCTAATAGGAAATGAATGGAAATCGTGTACGAAGGAGATGATTAGAGCTAAACCTACCAATTCTCTCCGAAAATGATGTGCCTGGTGCCAAATTCACTGGCAAAGATGTGGAAGAACATAAAAATGTTCAGTTAAAGAGATGGTTTGAGTGTCGAAGGCTGAAAAAGACGAAAAAAACGAGCCGACCTAAGCACAGCCTTAGCATTTTTTTATCGACGCGACTGACAATGACATTCTCCTGTTTCAACAAGCTATCCTTTACCATCAGCCCTGTCTTTCTTGTATATCCTCTGGTTGACCTACGTCTCTGACCGTTCTTGCGGTCGCAAATGCTACTCAGTGACAGCCAACGAACACTTTAATTTTTTCATTGATAACAAATCTTAATTCTATAATTTATTTACACTTCCCCCTTACTAAAGTTGTTTATACATACAGTGCCTTGCAAAAGTATTCGGCCCCCTTGAACCTTGCAACCTTTCGCCACATTTCAGGCTTCAAACATAAAGATATAAAATTTTAATTTTTTGTCAAGAATCAACAACAAGTGGGACACAATCTTGAAGTGGAACAAAATTTATTGGATAATTTAAACTTTTTTAACAAATAAAAAATTGAAAAGTGGGGCGTGCAATATTATTCGGCCCCCTTGCGTTAATACTTTGTAGCGCCACCTTTTGCTCCAATTACAGCTGCAAGTCGCTTTGGGTATGTTTCTATCAGTTTTGCACATCGAGAGACTGACATTCTTGCCCATTCTTCCTTGCAAAACAGCTCGAGCTCAGTGAGGTTGGATGGAGAGTGTTTGTGAACAGCAGTCTTCAGCTCTTTCCACAGATTCTCGATTGGATTCAGGTCTGGACTTTGACTTGGCCATTCTAACACCTGGATACGTTTATTTTTGAACCATTCCATTGTAGATTTGGCTTTATGTTTTGGATCATTGTCCTGTTGGAAGATAAATCTCCGTCCCAGTCTCAGGTCTTGTGCAGATACCAACAGGTTTTCTTCCAGAATGTTCCTGTATTTGGCTGCATCCATCTTCCCGTCAATTTTAACCATCTTCCCTGTCCCTGCTGAAGAAAAGCAGGCCCAAACCATGATGCTGCCACCACCATGTTTGACAGTGGGGATGGTGTGTTAGGGGTGATGAGTTGTGTTGCTTTTACGCCAAACATATCGTTTTGCATTGTTGTCAAAAAGTTCAATTTTGGTTTCATCTGACCAGAGCACCTTCTTCCACATGTTTGGTGTGTCTCCCAGGTGGCTTGTGGCAAACTTTAAACGAGACTTTTTATGGATATCTTTGAGAAATGGCTTTCTTCTTACCACTCTTCCATAAAGGCCAGATTTGTGCAGTGTACGACTGATTGTTGTCCTATGGACAGACTCTCCCACCTCAGCTGTAGATCTCTGCAGTTCATCCAATGTGATCATGGGCCTCTTGGCTGCATCTCTGATCAGTTTTCTCCTTGTTTGAGAAGAAAGTTTGGAAGGACGGCCGGGTCTTGGTAGATTTGCAGTGGTCTGATGCTCCTTCCATTTCAATATGATGGCTTGCACAGTGCTCCTTGAGATGTTTAAAGCTTGGGAAATCTTTTTGTATCCAAATCCGGCTTTAAACTTCTCCACAACAGTATCTCGGACCTGCCTGGTGTGTTCCTTGGTTTTCATAATGCTCTCTGCACTTTAAACAGAACCCTGAGACTATCACAGAGCAGGTGCATTTATACAGAGACTTGAATACACACAGGTGGATTCTATTTATCATCATCGGTCATTTAGGACAACATTGGATCATTCAGAGATCCTCACTGAACTTCTGGAGTGAGTTTGCTGCACTGAAAGTAAAGGGGCCGAATAATATTGCACGCCCCACTTTTCAGTTTTTTATTTGTTAAAAAAGTTTAAATTATCCAATAAATGTTGTTCCACTTCACGATTGTGTCCCACTTGTTGTTGATTCTTGACAAAAAAATTAAATTTCATATCTTTATGTTTGAAGCCTGAAATGTGGCGAAAGGTTGCAAGATTCAAGGGGGCCGAATACTTTTGCAAGGCACTGTATTTACAGTGGGGAGAACAAGTATATGATACTTGGCAGTGTATCAAATACTTGTTCTCCCCACTGTATATATAAACAATAACAGTGGCAGTCAGATACCATTGTAATTCTTTTCAGGTCATTCATTGTCAGACAGAAGCAGTACCGCACAACGTTATGCTAAAAGAATAAGTTAAAAATATAAAAATGGCTTACCTCTTTGTCCTCTGAAAAACCATGCCAACCCAACAAAATGTTTACTGCATATGAAGTGTGAATGGATTCACCGAGCTGCTGTTAAAGTCCGCGCAAGTTGATACGGTCTTCACATTTTTTCCTCCCAAGTTTGTGGTTTCCGGAAACGTATGAAGAAAACATCCTTCATGTGTCGTAATGTCTAGAGTCGTTTCTACAAGTTCCAAAAAAGCAATGTGTGATTGGCATGTTCGTTTTTGAAAGATTACCGGCGAAAAGTAGCACAAATTACGTTGTTTCTATGCGAGGGCTATAATGTATCACTTCGGCTTCCGCTTTACAATGCGACGTCACGGTCTAAAAATAGCATGCGTGCGGTACGCCATTAGAGGGAACGTTGCTGATGACACATACAGTGGGTACGGAAAGTATTCAGACTGCTTGAAATTTTTCACTCTGTGTCATTGCAGTTATTTGCAGACATAAGAAAAAGATAATATCATTTCCTGTTAATGTACACTCAGCACCCCGTCTTAACAGAAAAAAAACAAATGTAAAAATATTTGCAAATTTATGAAAAATGAAAAATTAAAATCAAATACGGTCTAAAGTATTCAGACCCTGTGCTCAGTAAGCACCCTAGTAAAGCCATGAGTCTTTTCACTCCTGGATTTGAGGATCCTCTGCCATTCTTCCTTCCATTTCTGTAAGGTTGGATGGTGAACGTTGGTGGACCGCTATTTTCAGGTCCCTCCAGAGATGCTCCATTGGGTTTAGGTCAGGGCTCTGGCTGGTCCAGTTAAGAAATTGTTCTGAAGCTTTGTTATTTTAGCTGTGCTCATCGGGGCATTGTCCTGTGAACCTTTGGCCAAGTCTGAGGTCCTGAGCACTCTGAAAGAGGTTTTCTTCCAGGATATCTCTGTACAGTGAGACCTCGACGTACGATCCATTCGACATCCGACGTAAAGCTTGATTCATGCTCGAAATACGACGATTTACCACAGCGTCACAATTGCATTGTTTTCCCCCCGAGACAGCAGCACAGCGGATTTTCTTGTGAAAGAAATCAACATGGGTCCCAAGGTTAGTGCGGGTGGTGAAAAAGCTTAACATTGAAATTGAGATGGAAATGATGGAATATGTCCACGATCTCGAAGGGTCTCCGCCAACCTCCGTTCGCCAGTCTTTAGAATTGAAGGTGACAACTATTATTATTGTAACATCAACAAGGAAGTCGACAGCTTTTTCATCGTTTATTTCAGAACATGTGCAACGCAACACGGCTACTGTCGGCCGTAGCCGACGCCAACAACAACAGAATATGAATAGTCAAAGTAAAAACTCTAAGGCACCTCTCTTACTCTCTCGTCAGTCTGTTCAAGACCGGCATGCAAAACGCAGCCGCCGCATTAGAACATGATTCATTAGATTATTGTTATTCCGTTTGGTACTAATAATTTATGCATTATGCTATGTGTAAATGCTATTTGTAATGGTTCAGTATTTATAAACTTTGTATTGAAGGAATCTGACCTACTAGCCAGACCGCCCTAATCGCGCCAGCCGAACTGCCGGAACCGCGCTGGCGCAGCTCCAACGCCTCGGGCCGGCGGGACCCCGGCAATCAGGCCAGAATGGCAAACTTCGCGCGCTCACCTCAGTTTTAACCCTTTGTACAGACTCCATTTTGAAAGGGTTAGAGAAGGCTCACTGAGAACAAGTTGACAATTTATTTGTGTCGACAGCAATCAACAGAAAGGTGACACAGACACAGGCAAGGAGGCAAACTCGTTCAAAGGTCACCATATCAGAAGTCAACAAACGGTTCGCGATAAAAATGACAACGCTTAGTTAAACATTGTCTTTTGAAGGATCTCGCTGGGTGGGCCGTGGGCAGGAAAAAAGGGTGTTTGGGTTATTGTCTGTTAATGGATTGAACAGGAGGATTCGGGAGTTACTGTTGTCCGAGCAACGAGGCTTGTGGATTTTTCCACCTCGGCGTCAAAGGGGCTCTTGGAGTCTTGTCAGTCGTATTATCTGTTGGTTATCGGGGGTTCTCCTTGTGTTGGGACAGAGTGTCCCGCCATTTGTTCTGGATTGTCCTGGAGAACTGATTGCAAGAGTTGGTGCGTGAATCTTGCTCATGACGCACACGTTGGCTTCTGTGATAAGAAGGCGTCATGTATCTTTTATGCCTTATTTTCTGCTTGTTTTCCTTAAACTATGGTATAAATGCTATTTATTTTATATTGGGTGTGTTAGAGTAATACAAACGGTAAATACGAGAAACGACACTATTCCCTGATTAATTATATTAAGTGTGTTAGAGAAACAGTTAGACAGTGTCGACGAGAAAAAGTACTATCTCCATCAGTAGCAACTGGTTTTATGGTTTGATATTTAATGAACTATTAAAATATGTCCCCTTTAAGAAATACCTCAGCCCCCCAATCAGATGCAAATTTATAGAAAATGTATGTCATTCATTTGTGCTGAAAATGTTTTCGTTTGTGCTGCTATCGTTTATGAGATAACAATTTTTTTATAGGTCAATCTGATGTCAACCAGCCCCAATTTTGATTTAAAAATGTCTAAAAATGATATCAATCGGTTGTGCTGTAAAAATTTTCGTTTGTGCTGCAATCGTTTTTGATATTAGCACAAACCAACTCAAACGTAGCACAACCGATTCACACCATTTTTAGACATTTTTAAGTAAAATGCAGGGCTGCTTGACCTCAGATTGACCCATAAGAGAATTGTTAATATCTCAAAAACGATAGCAGCACAAACAAAAACATTTCCAGCTCAAACTAATGACATATTTTTTCTATAAATTTGTATCTGATGGGTGGCACAGTTCACACAGGTTTAAGAATTGACAATTACAAGTTAACTGTCAGAAAATTTTGAATCAAAAACAATAATAATAATGAGTCGACGTAATTTGACAGCGTGGGGCTAGTGTAATCATTTGTCACATCTTCCTATGAACCGCATGCAAATAATGAGTGATTACGCAGCTCTATCGTGTGATAACCCAATGGCGTACTGCAAGCAATATGTCACTTTTGCTCATTAATATTCATGACGTTAGCAATTGTGGCTAGGCGAGTCAACCTCCCGTTTGTCCCTAATAGTAAATACATGGAACTAGTGTACGAACGAGATGTTTACTGAGCTAAACCGACCAATTCTGTCCGAAAAGGATGTCCCTGGTGCCAAATTCACTGGTAAAGATGTGGAAGAACATACAAATGTTCAGTTATATAGATGGCTTGAGTGTCAAGGGCTGAAAAGATCCAGAGGTAGCTTTTTTTTTTAATAGACACCTTTTTCTTGCGTGCATTGCCTTACACCACTGACAATGACATTCTCCTGTTTCAATAATCTATCCTTTACCACCATATGCCCTGTGTTTGTTATATATTACAGTATATCCTCTGGTTGTCTTACGTCTCTGACCGTTCTTGGGGGCAATTTATGTTTTTGTGTAGCGATCGCAAATGCTATTCAGTGACAGCCAACGAACACTTTTAATTTTTTTCATTAACAACAAATCTTAATTCTATAATTCATTTACACTTCACGCTTATTAAAAAGTTGTTTTTTTACAACAGAATTTGCACAGTGAGTGGTTGACTAAATACTTATTTTCTCCACTGTATTTTTTTTCCATTCATTGTCAGACGGAAGCAGCACGGCAAAACACCAAGCTAAAAAAATACAGTGCCCTCCATAATTATTGGCACCCCTGGTCAAGATGTGTTTTTTAGCTTCTAATATATATTTTTTAATTCAAATAATATTGGACCTCAGTGGAAAAAAAGAGAAAAATCTAACCCTCAATACAAGTGCATTTATTCAGTGGGGGAAAAAATCCCACATAAAGAAACAATTATTTGACATCAAATAATGTGTGTCACAATTATTAGCACCCCTGGTGTTAATAATAATACTAATAAAGTCCCAGTTGAAGCCTGGCACCGTGTGCTTTGGTCACATGAGACCAAGATTGAGCTGTTTGGCAACAAACGCTAAGTGGGTCTGGCGTGCCAGGAAAGATGCGCATGATGAAAAGCACCTCATACCTACTGTGAAGTATGAGGGTGGGTCAGTGATGCTGTGGGGCTGTTTCGCTTCCAAATGCCCTGGGAACCTTGTTAGGGTGCATGGCATCATGAATGCTTTGAAATACCAGGACACTTTAAATCAAAATCTGCTGCCCTCTGCCCGAAAGCTGAAGATGGGTCGTCACTGGGTCTTTCAGCAAGACAATGACCCTAAACATACAGTGCCCTCCATAATTATTGGCACCCCTGGTTTAGATGTGTTTTTTAGCTTCTAATATTTTTTTTAAATACAAATAATATGGGAAAAAAAGAGAAAAATCCAACCTTCAATACAAGTGCATTTATTCAGTGGGGGAAAAATCCCACATAAAGAAATAATTGTTTGACATCAAAAAATGTGTGTCACAATTATTAGCCTGGTGTTAATACTTTGTACAACCCCCTTTTGCCAACAAAACAGCACCTAATCTTCTCCTATAATGTTTCACAAGATGGGAAAAGACAGAAAGAGGGATCTTCAGCCATTCCTCTTTGCAGAATCTCTCTAAATCAGACATGTCCAAAGTCCGGCCCGGGGGCCAAATGCGGCCCGTGGTCAAATTTCATCCGGCCCCCAGCCTCTGTCATATAATCAATAACGTCTGGCCCGCACACAGACTTAATAAATTGGTCATCAGTACTGCAACCAGCATATGAAGTAGCTTACACACGAAATGCTGCTCCTCATTTACCCACTAAAAGGCAGCAGCACTTTAACCCTTTGTTCCAAATGCCACATTTGATACACCTAAAATTTCATGATTTTGAGACTAATTTAGAATTTTGACATTTCTTTTTGGAAAAAAAACCAACAAAACAAAACAAAAAAACAATGGATGCAAGTCAACACATGCATTTGCAGGTTCTATGAGAACAAAAAAAAACCATGATTTAGCATGAGTTATAGATATTAGAGCACTTATTACACATATTCATTTTGACTTTTCGTTTTACAAATATGAAAAAATGGTTTCATTAGGACGTTATTTTGCAAATTTTGGGATTCTCTGATAATTGCTTCATGTTGCAGGTATTGAAGGGCTACGCAACATTACCCGTGTGACCCATTACGTCCATTTTTTAAAATGGCGACAATCAACAAAAAAAAGTTGACTGTGACAGCCGACGCTTCAAGGATAGGTGGGAATTGGACTATTTCTTCACTAAAATACGCAACAACTGTGTCTACCTCATTTGCAAAGAGAAAGTCGCTGTTTTTAAAGATTTCAATATTAGCCGATATTACCAAACAAGACAGGCTGACATGTACGGCAAGATTACAGGGAAGATTCGCAGCGAGAAATTGAAGCAACTTGAAGCTAGTTTAATTTCACAGCAGCCATATTTCGCAAGAGCCCGAGAGTCGAAAGAGAACGCCAAAAAGGCTAGGAGTAAGATTGTTAAAGTTATTCAATTTTAAAAAATAAAGCAAATGTGACACACTGAATGGCTTGCGAAAAGTTGCTAAAATATATTGTTCTACGTAAAGGACGTCAGCCAAGGTCGGCCCCCCACATTTTTACCGCACCAAATCTGGCCCCCTTTGCAAAAAGTTTGGACACCCCTGCTCTAAATCATCCAGAGACCTGGGTCCTCTCGTCTTCAGCTCACCCAGCAAAAGATTTTGATTTAAAATGTCCTGGTATTTCAAAGCATTCATGATGTCATGCGCCCTAATAAGGTTCCCAGGGCCTTTGGAAGCGAAACAGCCCCACAGTATCACTGACCCACCCCCATACTTCACAGTGGGCATGAGGTGCTTTTCAGCATGCGCATCTTTCGTGGCACGCCAGACCCACTTAGAGTGTTTGTTGCCAAAAAGCTCAATCTTAGTCTCATCTGACCAAAGCACACAGTCCCAGTTGAAGCCTGGGAGAGCCTGGGAGAAAAAAAAAATATTAGAAGCTAAAAAACACATCTTAACCAGGGGTGCCAATAATTATGGAGGGCACTGTATGGCAAAATCTACACAGAAATGGTTCACCAGACACAAAATCAAGCTCCTCCCATGGCCATCTGAGTAAAGTATTAACACCAGG
The DNA here is from genome assembly GCF_030265065.1 of Corythoichthys intestinalis. Classification (NCBI taxonomy): domain Eukaryota; kingdom Metazoa; phylum Chordata; class Actinopteri; order Syngnathiformes; family Syngnathidae; genus Corythoichthys; species Corythoichthys intestinalis. The sequence goes on along the minus strand of NC_080399.1, from coordinate 61,344,063 downwards.
GGTGCTAATAATTGTGACACACATTATTTGATGTCAAATAATTATTTCTTTATGTGGGATTTTTTCCCCCACTGAATAAATGCACTTGTATTAAAGGTTGGATTTTTTTTTTCCCAGTAAGGTCCCATATTATTTGAATTTAAAAAAAATATATATATATATATATATATATTAGAAGCTAAAAAACACATCTTAACCAGGGGTGCCAATAATTATGGAGGGCACTGTAAGTAAAAATATCAAAATGGCTTACCTTTCGTCCTCTGTGGGACCATGGGCCCCAACAAAATGTTTACTGCATATGAAATATGAATGGCTTCACCTTGCTGGCGTTAAAAGTCCGCAAGTTGATCCATTCTTCAAAGTTTTTCCTCTGAGTTTTTGGTTTAGGGAAACATAGAAGAAAACATCCTTCATCCGTCGTAATGTCTAGAGTCGTTTCTACAAGTTCCATAGCAGCGGTGTTTACTCGGCATGTTCCGGAGAAAACAAGCAGAAATAACATGAATTGTTGCGAGGGCGTGTCTATAACGATCCACTATTCCAAAATTGCATTCGTGTGGTACGCTATTGAGGCATTATCTTAAGTAGCCCTCCATCAAGGGCTGATCATGTTTGGTTGTTTTTTTTTGCTAGGAAAACAAAAGTGACTGAGCAGGATGCACTTTTAATTATCCATTAGCAAGTGGTAAGGATTGTCTTTCTCAGAGCAGGTGAAGGTCTTCAAATAGCGCCTCCGAGGTCCTATTTTCCAATAAAAAATGTGTTCTTTTTTGATTGCCATGTTATTTATCAACAAAATACTTCCTAATTTTTAAATGAGGTATTTTTTCCTAACAGGTGCGAGGTTTGTGGCTTCCAGTGCCGTCAGCGGGCGTCGTTGAAATATCACATGACTAAACACAAGGCAGAGGCTGACCTGGAATTTGCCTGCTTATTATGCAGCAAGCGTTTTGAGAAGGCACATAATCTCAATGTCCACATGTCCATGGTCCACCCGCTGACTCAAACCCAGGTGCATAAAGGAGGCAACCAGCAGAAGCCACACTCTGCCTTTTCCGACCTGCACAACATCGTAGCGAGCGGCGAACCCGTGTCACAAGAGCAAGACAGGTGAAGACGACTGAAGAGAATTTCTATATTTTTTCGTGGATAACGAGTGGAATTTTGACTTTTTGAGATAAAGCATGCCTTCCCGGGCTGATAGCCAGTCTCACGTCTCTCCAGATTCAACATCTGGAGAAGACCCGCTGAATCCGATTCAAACCTCCAATCCACAAAGCTACTAACAAATGTCTTGCTCTGACTGGTTAGAGACACAGCTTGAGGGCTTTACGCCACAGACTACAGGGCTGTAACCGCCTAGGTTTGAGATGTCACGACAGCAGTTTTTTGTGTGTTCCGCAGAAATGAAAACGGCACTCTTGAGACAAAAACATTTTTCTGAGCCTTTTGTAAATGCTTTGCTGACATGTAATATGTCAAATGTTGTAATGTGTCTCAAGTTGTGTACAACACTCTTGAATAATAATCTTCATTTTTTTTACACATTGAAAGAATCCACATTCAGCATGAACTAACCAATATTTTGCAGAATCGTCATAGTTACAGTGTACATCATATTATAGAACACTCTCCTTGGAAAGTACAATTTTAATCAATGTCTCAATTAATACAAGAACAGTTTCTACAATTTTCACATAATTGAGTTTTACAAACAATGTAGCACTTGTTTTTGGCAGCCTTTTTAATTTTCGTCTGTATACTCTTGGATGAAAATACTTGTTAGAAGGGCTGTACCGAAAGCAAAAATGTTGGGCCAAACCGAATATTGGAAACACTTGGCCGAAAAACTGAAAGGCAGAACATAAACTTCATAATGTATTGACGGGACATGGGGCGCAGGGCTGATAAATAGGGGGCCTGCATTGTTGGCGAGGCTGTCAAAACTGACTGAGTGGAATCAGAGCTTTTTTCGTTGAAAATTCTTGAGAATAAATGCTTAAATCCCTGAATTCCTCACAGATGTGGACGTGAAAGTCTCCAGTCTTGGTTAAAAGCAAAAAAAGCATGCAGTTAAATTTATTTTATGTAAATATGTCGAAGTACAATGCTAGTCTGTTAGTGAATATTGCTAGCGGCCGCCTGATGTAAGCAGAGATTTTCCGGTGAAAATTCTTGTGATTAAATGCTTAAATCCCCGAATTCTTTGTAGATATGCACTTAAAACAGTCTCGATTATTATTTAAAAGCAAAAAATAAACAAAAACATGCAGTTAGCATTTATTTTACGTAAATATGTCGAAGTACGATGGTAGTCTGTTACTCAATGAGGCGGTTGCCGTATGTAAACAGAGCTTTTCCGTTGAAAATTCTTGTGAATGAATCCTCAAATCCCTGAATTATAGATATGGACGTAAAACCGTCTCGATTCTTGGTTAACAGCAAAAACAAAAACCTTCAGTTCGCATTTATTTTACGTAACTATGTCAAAGAATGATGCTAGTCTCTTAGCTCTTTGTTGTTATAAGGGGGCTGCCACAATGGCTTTTCCGTTGAAAATTCTTGTGAATAAATGCTTAAATCCCTGAATTCTTTATAGATATTGAAGTAAAACAGTCTTGATTCTTGGTTAAAAGAAAAAAAGTGCAGTTACCATTTATTTTATGTAAATATGTTAAAGTACGATGCTAGTCTGTTAGTCAATGTGGCGACCGCCATATGTAAACAGGGCTTTTCCGGTGAAAATTCTTGTGAATAAATGCTTAAATTCCTGTATTCTTTATAGATATGAACGTAATTGAGTCGCCATTCTTGTTTTAAAAATGGGCAATTTATGTCGAAGAATGATGCTAGTCTGTAGCGGTTAATTTCTCTCATTTTTTCACAACTTTTCAAAATGCATGCATGGTACGAAATATATAATAACTACTTCGAATCCCCGAACACATCACTCCTGAGACAATCCTTCCTGTTTGTATGCGGTACAGCTTTTGTACTTTTTCAATCCTAAATCAGTCGTTAGATCACAGTATGTGTTGACTCTGCGACTGACTGCGAATAACTGAATCGGACTGTAAGGCGGTCCAAACTTAAAGGCGTTGCGCAGTGAAGGTGGCTGACTCATCAATCATTATGAAGTCTACGGGCAGAATAATACACATGTATACAATTCTTTTTTTTCCCTTTGCCATTAATGCCCTTTGTTTATTTATTTATTTTTTTGTGATCAGGCGGAAATGAAATATGGGCCCTTCTTACAAGTACGCAAACAACTTCCAAAATTTTCTACGACGCCTGAGGGTCAAGAAATTTTGTTTGACAGGTGCAGATCTAAGCCCCTTGTAAGTGTGTGTTCCCAGCAGCAGTGAGCATTTTGTGACAAACTAATTGTCTTTGGTGGGCTTCTCGGCCGATGAAACCTTCATAAATGTGCTCTCTTGGCAGTTTGGGACACTTGAAAATGAATGTCACGCCTCCAATTGCCAAGTTAAATAAGATCTCTGTATGCTTGTGTGGAACTGTAGTTCACAACAACAACAAATGCCCGTTCTCGCCGAAACTAGTAAAGCTCTTTACAAGGCTATAAAAATCTCTCGTACTCCTTAAAATAAGATTCGCTGTTTTCTTGTGCAACAAGTGGAATCGATTGAGAGCCTGGCGAGTGAGCCGAGTCCTAGTGGCGACGAAGCCGGGCGAAGTCGCTCCCGGCCGGATTAACATCCACTGGCTAAAAAATGTGACAAAAAGAGGAAGTGGTCGTGCCATAAAATGATTGTACTAAACCACAGCAAATGCACATGTATGCATTTAAATACTATTATATTTGTATTCTGTTGGCTTTGTTACTATAACTCCAAACTACTCACAGACAGGTTCAAATACACTGTACTCGCTGTGACGCGGGATGAGAAGCAACGTTGCTTCTTGCCGTTTTGAGTGCATCATCAGAAGAGGACTACGTTTCTTGACACTATACAATGGGAAACATTTAGTTTTTTTGAACCAGAAATGCAATTTTAGCTATTTTCGCCGTCAAATTTTCAGTCACATTTCTACTTATTAGTCATAGTCATTTCAAAATGTTTGTCTAGTTTTAGTGGAGAAATCCTCAAAATGTTTTCATCTGTAAAAGTCAAACGTTTTAGGACATTTCCAACAATGTCGAATGAACATTGACAGACGAGCTCATAATGTAGGGTCTACAAAGACGACGCCAACTTAGTGATGACTAGCAGTATGGTTGTTTGGGTGATAAAGTGAGAATTGGCATTCGCGATGCTAATATTTTGAGTATCGAATTAATTCTCTGCACTAAATGGATGCCTACAGAGATCAAACTCATCTACGAACACTCCCAGACACATAAGCACAACTGTGTCAAATTCGGTCCCCTCATTTCGGCGTCCATAAAACACGAACACACAGCCATACAGACGACTCGCCTTTATAGAGAATAAGAAAAAGCTTGGCTGTCTCTGCCGTCCTCCTGCTATCTGCTCTCGCACTGTTGCCCAGCTCTGATTTAGTACCACAAAGTGGCCTGGATCCGATCTGAAATTTTCCACTTCCGTGCGACTTGTCCCGTTCAAGAAATTGTCTCACACGAGCCGGATAAAAATCGGAATTGGGTCACTTCATCCTGCGGTGTGAATGTAGCCATAGAGATCTTTACCTCACACCATTGTTATCGCTAAATGGGTCGCAATGTCAGATCTGAGAAAGTCAGACCTATTTCATTTTTCGGAGGTTGTACAATTGTAAAAATTTGAAAAAGAGGTAAATATTGTGTGTATATGTTTTGTTTCCCTGTGTGTATTGTTTTCTCAATGTGGACTGCCAATCACTTCTGTGTCTGCTCGTGCCAGTGCATAGAAATGTTCGTTTTACTCCCAAAACGATAATATACCTACCAAATTTCATTGTTATCTGTCTGCAAATAACAGAGGAATAGATTCAAAATGATAGTGTACACACCAACGTTAGCGTCACCTCAACGCTAAACATTTTGGGCCCATTTTTTTAGTTTACTATTATAGCCACTTTCCTCGTCCTTTGTGTCTTTTAGGCAGTTTGAAAATCCTCTTCTTGTGTGAGGAGCAGTTGTGCTTTGCACAACCAATGACCGCACAACTTCTGGGCACATTTACTGTATAGCGAAGGGAAATAGTGATGATAGCGATAAAAAATTATGTTAAGCTACTGCAAGCCTTACAAAAGCTACCGTAGTTTGTTTTCACCGGTGCAGACCTGGATGAAGTCATGTTCCCCGATGTCCGTGCTCGCTCACGCATACATACCAAGTTTAGCTGGTATTGCTTCTCCTTTCTAGAATATCAAGCGCAATACCTGTCCTGAGGGTTTTACCTGTTTACTTTCATGTCCTCTGTGCTTACATTTTTTTTTTTTTTTTTTTTTAAAACCTGTCCTGTTCAGCTGTTTGACACAGAGAATGGAAGTCTAAGTGCCCAGATTCTGAACAGTTTTAATGTTTCACATTGAGAGTCTGACATACTCCCAATGTGATCATTCAAAATACCTTTTTATTATGACAAAGCAGCGAACAGGAAGGGATTATGGGGGGACAGAAGAAAAGAAATACAAGAGAAGAAGGAAAAGAAACACATACACAAACAACAACTAGAAATACATTGAACATCTAAACTAGTTACTAATATGCTGGTGCTATCGTCAGCGAGATGTATTTCCGGTTTACACCATGTGGGGGCCTATTGGCCAGTGAAAGAGGAGAATGGGGGTGGGGGTGTCTATAAGCCTATAAGCTAAGTGATTGAAAGGGGTAGAGTGTACACAAATCAGTTCTGTGATCTAGAACCCAGTAATCGTGTGAATCTCTTATGAGTAAGCCCGTTGGCGACCAACCCTACGCCGCCGCATCGCCAATCCCGGCACCGGGACCCCCGACCCGAGAATGCCCTACCACATCCAGCAGCACGCAGGCCCCACCGGGCGCGCGACAGCCACGCAGACAGGCGGAGAAGCCGCGCGGGCGCCAACCCAGGGCCACGGCCCCCACCCAGCCAGCCCGGGGAGGGAGGGCGGGCGTGGGGGCGGGGGGCCATGCGCAGCCCAGCAAAGGAGCCATCGTCCCTCCCCCGGGACCCAGGGTGGTCCCCCGGGCCACCCGCGCACCCATCAACCGGCCTTCAGGGATGGCAGGAGGGGACGCATCACCAACCCCACGCCTACACCCACCCCCGCCCGCCCACCCGGGCCACGAGCCACAGCCGCAGCCCCCCAACCAGCACGGCACGCCACGGGACCCCCAGCGGCCCACCAAGCCCCAGGCAAGGCAGGGTCCCCCGCCGGTGCAGGCGACACCCCGCTGATACACCGGCGCCCAGTCAGCGACCCGCGACGGAGCGCAGGGCGGATGCCCAGCCAGAGAAGAGAGGGGAAGGCGGAGGCAGGAGAACGCCCAGGAACTGCCACGGGGCGATGCAAGATCGGAGACCCGACCCCCCAACCTACTCCCGCGGCCGGCAGCCGAGGCAGAGGGGAGGCCACACCCCAGGAGCCACGCCATATAAAAAAGTGTGGGACCCACCTACCACCCTATTACTGTGGCTGCCAGGTTCCCGACTGGCAGCCATCACCCAGCACCGTGATGGGGGTGTGAGGGGAGGGTAGTGCAATGTATGCATTAAAATAGGAGAGCTTGGCTTGGGGCAGTGGGACCGCAGCATGGAGCTTCTGCCCAGCCGCCCGTCCCACCGCCCTTTGCCAGAGCTCTCCTGTGGAGTATGATGTGTGGTGCATTTAAAAAAGGTGCAGAGATGGCGGGGCCTGTGGTGAGGAGGCAGCCGTGAGGTACCCCCACCCCCAACAGGTCCCAACCATCCCACAACCTTGGTGTGTGGTGCATTAAAAACAGGGGGGAGCCGGGCCGGGACTGTAAAGCCCCGTCCCAACTCTCCCCGGAGAAATGTATGAGCATGTAAGTGCCAAGGTGAAAAATATTTACAGTGCCGAAGTGAGAAGTGCGTGAGTTAAGAGGTAGGCTCCCGCGGGCGTGGCCCCGTCCACCAGAACCACCGGCCGCAGGGCAGAAGAGGCGTCAGGGCCCCGATCAATCTCCGCCCCAGACCACCCACGGCGCCTCCGCGACCGTCCACCCCCCCCCACCCACCGAGCACCCACCCCGCACTCCGAGCAGGCGCCACACCAAGCGCCGGCGACCAGGGGACGTCCACCCCACCGGCAAGGGACAGCAAGCCTCACCCAAGGCCCCGCGGGCCCCAAGAGGCCCCGCCAACGACCCCGCCGGCTGGGGGGCAGCAGCGGCCGCCGCGGCCCAGGGAGGCGGACAGGGCCAGAAGCAGACCAAAAGGACGGAAGCGCGCCCCCCACAACCCACCCCCGGGCCAGGAGGGGCGCGCGGCATGACACCAGAGGGCACCTCCCCGGCACCCGGTACAGGGAGACGCGGCTCCGGCCGGGCGGACCTGGGAGGGAACCATGGCTGCCGCATGCACCCCCCGGCCCCCACCCCATCTCCACCCCACCCAACCCCGGCCGGCCGGGGAAGGGCCGCGGCCCCGGACCGGCACCCGCGCGGCCCCCCCACCCGCCCACGACACCAGCGCGCGCCCGACGGGACCCCCGCACAGCCAGACGCAACCAGACAAGCCCCGGCCGAAAATCCCGGGGGCCAAGACCGGCGACGGGACGGCCCAGGGCAGGACGCCAACAAACTCCACCTGTAAAGCTGACAGAAGAAGAGGTTTATCAAACACCATTAGATGTATGCCAAGGACCGGTGAAGTGTATTATTTACGCATAGTTCCTTAATTGTTCCAAGTCTGATAATATATAGGGTGTTCCAAAAAAAAGTTGCATATGTTCCCCAGCAGCTGGAAACCAAATTGTCTGTGAGTATCCTTGTAAAATAAGCCCATTGACCGACTAAACTGTGAAGGAAGAAAGTGTATTTATTACATGCTGTTGGGAGTGTACAAAAACAGTTTGGATTTAAACATGTCCTGTTTCCAGCTGCAGAAGGATGCATACAACTTCCCTGGACACCCCGCATACATCAATTTATGTGTACATTTTTATTATTTTTGTGGCATTCCTTCGCAGGTGAGAGAGAATCCTTATTCTATGTTCATCATTCTTGCGACCGTTTCCCACTGTTGTTCGTATTTGTCCATTTTATTTGTCTGTTTGGCAGATATTTTCTCTAATGTTATATATTCAATGATTAGATTTAGCCATTGGTTAATGCTAATGTTTTGTTTGTTTTTCCAATTCAACAATATTGTTTTTTTGGCTATCGTTAGACTTGCTAGTAGTGGACGGGTTTGATGGATAGAGATATTCACTGTATTCAGATCGCCAAGCAGACAAAGAGTTGGAGACAATGGAATCCTGCAGTTCAATAGGAAAGAGAGTTTCTTCGTTACCTGTGCCCAGAAATCTTGTATTGGTTTACATTGCCAAAGAGCATGAAAGTATGTATCTGAAGTATCTTCGTTGCAGTTTGTACATTTATCGGATTGGGAGAACCCCATTTTGTGCATTTTAGATTGAGTAATATGCCATCTGTGCAGTATTTTGAACTGTATAAGCTGAAGGTTCTTATTCTTTGTCATTATAAATGTATTTTCACAGATGTTGGACCAATAGTTATTATCTAATGTTACCGAAAGTTCGTTATTCCATTTCTCGATTGGTAGGCAAGTAGAGTTGTTACATGAGAGGGCTTTATATACTTTTGAAAGTATTTTTTTTTGTTGAGGATGTATATTTATTATTTTATTTACGAAAGGTGGTGGGTCTAACGTACCCGTTAGTGATGGAAATTTGCTTCTGATGGCTGCCCTGATTTTATTGTATTGCAGGAAATTGACCCCTTTGATCTGGAAATCTTGCATTATTTTTTCATATGACATGAATGTATTATCTTTAAACAAATGCTGTAACTGGTTTATTCCCGTATCATCCCATGCGCTGAAATAAATAGGAATTATTTCCATACCTCTCCACCAGGCTTTCAAGGTACATGCTATCATTGGGTTTTTGAAGCAGCTATGGTGCTTAATACTAGAGCTAATAAAGGGGAGGTTTGCCAATTGTATTTGGTTGCAGTCTGTTTGCTCTAATTCTAGCCATGACTGTTGTTCAGTGTTAAGATATAACCACCTAATAAGATATTGTATTTGATTTGCTATATAATAGTGTTGGAAATTAGGGGCCTCTAGACCCCCCCTCTGGTTTATTTCTTTGCAATTTGGCAAGGCTAATTCTGTTTTTCTTGTTTTTAAAGTAGAATTTTGTGACGGCTGAGTCTAGGTCTTGAAACCATTTTTGAGTGGGTTTAAAGGGGATCATTGAGAACAAATAGTTTATTTGTGGTAATACTTTCATTTTGACTGTTGCTATCCGGCCCAAAAGTGAGATGGGTAGATTATTCCAGTGTGTCAAATCTTCACATATTTTTGCTAAGAGAGGTGTATGGTTTAGTTTAGTTAATTCTGTAAGTTTTGGTGAAATGTTGATTCCAAGATACTTTATATTCCCTAATGGAATATTGTGATTTTGATTTGCAGGATTCCATGAGTTTGTTGATAAGGGCATTATAATTGATTTTGACCAATTTATAGCATAATCTGATATTTGTGAAAATGTCTTTATTAGTTCAAAAGTCTCATGTAGGGAGGATTCTGGTTTTTCTAGATATAATAGTATATCGTCTGCGTATAAGTTAATTTTGTGTTCTGATGTGTGCGAGCAAATCCCTTTGATATTAGCGTTTTGTCTTATTGCAATTGCTAATGGTTCAATAAATAGAGCGAATAATAGGGGTGAGAGTGGACAGCCTTGTCGAGTTCCCCTTTGAAGACAGAAACTTTGTGAAATGACCCCGTTTGTGTTTACAGTGGCTTTTGGGGCGTTGTAGAATATTTTTATCCAGCGGATAAATGGCTCACCGAAGCCAAATTTTTCCAAAACTCTGTGCTTACATTAAAGATTGCATTTAGTCAAAAGTACAGCTTCCTGTGATTCCGCGTACATCTCTGGATGTAGTCTTAGTGAACTTCAATTCTTTTGTGTGTGTGATGCAGACAGAGATCCCACAGGTCCTTAAAAAGTCTTAAATTTAAAATCCAGATAATCTTAGTGTCTTAGTGAAAAGTTTTTTCACTTATTAAATCCCCAGACGATGCATTTAACGACAGGGAAATCACTGTCCTCTGCTTTAAAACTTCTAATAGTGTGCATTTGTTTTTTTAAAGGTCGTGCACTAGATACAAGACTTTGGGGCAGGCATGAAAACGGGTTAGGGGTTAAAAAGGTGAGAAGGGTGTGGAGGAAATATGTTCGTATGGATGTACTCCTTGTTCAAACGTTTTGTGCCTTTCTCATTCAACTGAATGAAAGTCTCCAAACTTTTGAAGGTGTGTGTATTACCCGAACAAAAACATGTAAAATCTTGATTTTTTTTTTTTTAATGTTGCAGTGGTTTGAAATGACAAGTCAATCAAGTTTTTAATAATATATCCAACAAACATAGTAGAACAAAATGTGGAACATCCTGCACAGATTTCATGTAAAACGGTTTGCCTGGTCAGAGAAACTGCAACTCTGGAATTATTCTGTGAGGGTTCAATTGAGTAGACAGAGCTGCTGCCACCTCTGGGTCAAAGTCCACACACTGAGTCTCCAACTGCACCGGCAAACAGAGAAATTAGAACAGGAGGACCAAATGAAACTCGTAATGAGATTGTGTTTACCTGTGTGATTGTGCCGGAGAAGAGAGTGGAAGGAGACGTCTGAGAAATGGCCTTAAGCAGGAAGGTTTTGGAACGGCTCAGAATTTGCCAAGACTCAATCTGATAATAATAATATGTGAAGGTGAATTCCATTTGAACGGTTGACATAGCTTGTGGGACACTCACCTGACTTTCCGTGATGGAGGGTCCGTCCAAGAAGAGCTTCAACAGACTGATGTAGCAAGAGACGGCAGTGTTTAGAAAGCCTTGACAACGCACAGCTCTTTGTTGCAGCTCCGAGCTCTGCTCAAGCAGGAGGCTTCACACACACACATACAGACAATGTGTTACCAACAAAATTGACTTCAATTATAGGATGAACTTTTCATTTAAACACTTAGATTGGCTTGAGATACTAACTTGTAAAAAGCCCATGGCACCAGTTGAGTAAACTGGTGTGATGTCAACAAGGTAACACTCTGGTAAGCACCTTTTTCAGCGTCTAAAGAAAAGTACCATATACTTTGCATTGAATCATTTCTAGCAAGTGTGAAAGTCAGACAAAATGAAATGGCAAAAACACCAACACCAGTGTTGTCACAGATTACTTGAAAAAATCATTTAATTACTTATTACGCCTCCAAAAAGTAATCTAGTTACTTTTGTGATTACTTTAATATCAAGGTAACTTAAATTACTTTAAAGGTAATTTTTCGGGTACTTTTACCAAATTTTCTCCCTTTGCTGCCTCAACCTAATGACAACAGAAAAAATGTCATTGCATGTAATTGACTTTCCGATAATTTAATTTAAAGGGAAAGATCAGAATTTTGCACATAAGGCTTAATCTTCGAGTTAGCGGGGGTTTAATTAGTCGATGGAGTTAATTTCAACCACCAACGACTTGCGCTAGCTTAGCCACTCCGGAGCCCCGAAAACTAACAAATAACAAACTGCATGGAATTTGTTGAAACATAATCAAACAAGTAGTTAGATACGTGGTTTTATCCATTTTCCCACACATGTCCCAATCACTACTGTAAGTTCCATAGAAAACCATTACAGCACTGCTTGTGCTTGGAACTACTCATCGTACATGAGCACCCGCGGCAGTATCAGAGAGTGTCACAACTCTCTTTCTACATGGCTCTGGATTACGCCGTACAGACACACTGTCAATTTGGCCACAAAACGTGGCGGCAACTTTTTGCACTATAAAGGCGCACCTGACTATAAGTCGCCACCCACCAAATTTGGCACAAAAACGGCATTTGTTCATAGTTAAGCCGCACTGGACTATAAACTGCAGCTGTCCTCACAGTATTATGGGATATTTACACCAAAAGATATTAACCGGTAACACTTTATTCGATAGCGGCATCATAAGACCAAATGAACCACCGTAAAGCTTTAAACCAATTGGCTGCAAAGCTTCATTGTTTCAAGAGCCTTCATTTGGCCATCACTGCTCCCTTGGGGGAGACAGTCAGCCTCGCCAACCACCTGCTGTTAACACAGTTGTTGTCCAACATGCCTCTAGCATGCATTGCAGCGCTACAGATTTAAATAACTATCAAGATTCATGTTCTGTGCTATTTCTTCAGTTACTAAGCAGCTAATTCTGTTACTGTTCCAATTGTTTCATTAATAGCTAGTTATGGCATTTGGTAACAGTTTATTTGACAGTGACAGTGGTCATAAGACCAAAAGAACCACCATGAAGCTTTGAACCAATTGGTTGCAAAGCTTCCTTGCTTCAGGGAAGCTTCATTTGGCCATCACTGCTGCCTTGGGGGAAGACAGTCAACCTCTGCTGTCAACACTGTTGTTGTCCAACATGCCTCCTAGCGCTACAGATGTAAATAACAATCAAAATGTATGTTCTGTGCTAATTATTTCCCCAGATACTTTTCCAGTTGTTTCATTAAATGCTAGTTATGCTTTTTGGTAACACTTTATTTGACAGTGGCGCCAAAAGACTGTCATTAACCCTTTAACACCTAAGCCTATTTTGGCCAAATTTGCATGAATTTGATGTTGCCTTTATATTTTAAAGAAAAAATTGTTTACAATGGCCAACTTGGGTCCCTTTTTTCAGGACACCTTAAACTTCATGTCCAAACTGTTGTTTTCTTCATTGACCAATTTTAATCCACATTTTGGACCCAAAAAGACAAAAAAATCCCTAAATCTTTTTTCAAAATTTGTAATGTTGACGTCCCACTGACAACCAAACATGCTCGACCAACCATTTTGAAGCTTGTTGATATTTATTCAACTTGTTCGGATAAACATTCAATAGAAAAAAATAAGATTGAATAGTTTTATGTTTGACAATTCAACACAAACAGCAGGTATGGTCATAGGCGTTTTTTGGCCTTTACACATACTATGGTCAAAACAGGTTATATACAGTGCAAAATAGTGAAAAAAAAATTATATATATCATCTAACACAAAAAGGGTTTGGAGGATATCTCTTTGTGAAGTTAGGTGTTGTACCCATCACCTTATGAAAAGTATATACCTTCATGCAATCAAGCATCTCGAACACACATCTACATAAAAAATGAAAAGATTATAGTAAAGAAAAAAAATATATATAACATTGAAAAAAGGTATTTTAAAAAATATTGACAAGTAGTTCAGTTCAATTCAAAATTTTCAGGCATGCGACCCAATAAAGTTTTTTTTTTTTTTTTTTTTGCGCACTCCATAAAGCTTGAACAGGTCACGAAGCTGCGTCACACACAACGTCACACAGCCTACTCTTTCGCCGTTTGTGCGCTGCCGTCACTTCTATTCGCCGAGACGCCAACTCATGCAAAGAAAAAGACAACAAATACTCATCTTCTTCCTTGAGTTAATGAAATAATGCATTAGCTTGCGCTAAATGTAGTTTTATATTCATTCTGTACGTTTCAAAGTCGCTCGCTCAAATCAAGCGGCCGTTGCTTGCGTCACATGCCTCCCTTTCATGAGTTGGCGCCTCGTTCGGAAATTTATTAAAAATGATCACATTCGGTTCGTCCTTCTTGACATCAGAACGGCTCTTGGGATATGTAGTCTTTTGTGCTGCTTTCAGTTTTAAAAAAAGGACAAGAAATGATGGAAATATGGAGATACAGTGCCTTGCAAAAGTATTCGGCCCCCTTGAATCTTGCAACCATTCGCCACATTTCAGGCTTCAAACATAAAGATATGAAATTTAATTTTTTTGTCAAGAATCAACAAGTGGGACACAATCGTGAAGTGGAACAACATTTATTGGATAATTTAAACTTTTTTAACAAATAAAAAACTGAAAAGTGGGGCGTGCAATATTATTCGGCCCCTTTACTTTCAGTGCAGAAAACTCACTCCAGAAGTTCAGTGAGGATCTCTGAATGATCCAATGTTGTCCTAAATGACTGATGATGATACATAGAATCCACCTGTGTGTAATCAAGTTTCCGTATAAATGCACCTGCTCTGGTGATAGTCTCAGGGTTCTGTTTAAAGTGCAGAGAGCATTATGTAAACCAAGGAACACACCAGGCAGGTCCGAGATACTGTTGTGGAGAAGTTTAAAGCCGGATTTGGATACAAAAAGATTTCCCAAGCTTTAAACATCTCAAGGAGCACTGTGCAAGCCATCATATTGAAATGGAAGGAGCATCAGACCACTGCAAATCTACCAAGACCCGGCCATCCTTCCAAACTTTCTTCTCAAACAAGGAGAAAACTGATCAGAGATGCAGCCAAGAGGCCCATGATCACTCTGGATGAACTGCAGAGATCTACAGCTGGGGTGGGAGAGTCTGTCCATAGGACAACAATCAGTCGTACACTGCACAAATCTGGCCTTTATGGAAGAGTGGCAAGAAGAAAGCCATTTCTCAAAGATATCCATAAAAAGTCTCGTTTAAAGTTTGCCACAAGCCACCTGGGAGACACACCAAACATGTGGAAGAAGGTGCTCTGGTCAGATGAAACCAAAATTGAACTTTTTGGCCACAATGTAAAACGATATGTTTGGCGTAAAAGCAACACAGCTCATCACCCTGAACACACCATCCCCACTGTCAAACATGGTGGTGGCAGCATCATGGTTTGGGCCTGCTTTTCTTCAGCAGGGACAGGGAAGATGGTTAAAATTGACGGGAAGATGGATGCAGCCAAATACAGGAACATTCTGGAAGAAAACCTGTTGGTATCTGCACAAGACCTGAGACTGGGACTGAGATTTATCTTCCAACAGGACAATGATCCAAAACATAAAGCCAAATCTACAATGGAATGGTTCAAAAATAAACGTATCCAGGTGTTAGAATGGCCAAGTCAAAGTCCAGACCTGAATCCAATCGAGAATCTGTGGAAAGAGCTGAAGACTGCTGTTCACAAACACTCTCCATCCAACCTCACTGAGCTTGAGCTGTTTTGCAAGGAAGAATGGGCAAGAATGTCGGTCTCTCGATGTGCAAAACTGATAGAAACATACCCCAAGCGACTTGCAGCTGTAATTGGAGCAAAAGGTGGCGCTACAAAGTATTAACGCAAGGGGGCCGAATAATATTGCACGCCCCACTTTTCAGTTTTTTATTTGTTAAAAAAGTTTAAATTATCCAATAAATTTTGTTCCACTTCACGATTGTGTCCCACTTGTTGTTGATTCTTGACAAAAAATTAAAATTTTATATCTTTATGTTTGAAGCCTGAAATGTGGTGAAAGGTTGCAAGGTTCAAGGGGGCCAAATACTTTTGCAAGGCACTGTAGATACAAGGTCCATGCAGCGTTTGAATGCATATTTATGAGTGCAATAAAACTATAAAACTCAAATGACGTTATATCTCCCGTTTTTCTTGGTCGATTGACTTCAAATAAAAACTGGTGTGGACATCAACTTCCGCACTTTCAAATGAGACCAACCAGCGGCACGTGGGTGACATAATTACAGCGTGACGAAGCTTCAAAGACGATATGCGTAAACGCGTTGCTGCCGACACGTTCGGTGTTAAAGTGATCCTCGATTTTAAAGACATGTAGGCTCTAATAAATCACAATTGTTCTCTTGTATTAAAATATGTCGTTAGAAACACATAAAATGTTAAATCAATGGAAATATTTTATAATATTTAGTGCATATTTTGACCGATAGTTGGCGCAATGTTCTGCGGGCGCGGAGTGATGACGTAGATGATATTTTTCCAATCGTGTAGCGTGTATTACTGGCTTAACTCGCGAAGTAAAATGCCACGATGTGCTGCTTATGGATGCAATTTCGAGTCAAATGGAAACAAGGAGAGTGATGCGAGTCTCCACAAATTTCCTGTTGACAAGAAGAGGAGAAAGGTTTGGGAAAATGCCTGTAGACAAGCAAATCTTCCCAAACAACCAAGGCTTTGTTGTCGCCATTTTTCTCCTACCGCGTTTGAGGATTTTAGTAGATGACAACTAATGAAAGATCTCACCGGAGCGGCTAGATATAAGCGCAGACTAAAACCAAATGCTGTTGCAACTATTTTCCCGCACAAGAAGCCTCAGCCTGCTCGGATATCGAGTGAAATGCGCGCAATGAAGCGAGACGGACGAGACACTCTGGCCGCCCTCTTAAGCACCCAAGCCGCTCCTGTCGCTACAGCGGGAGGCGAACCTTCGGGCGTACCGCTAGTCACAGAGGAAGCTAATAATTCACCTCTACTGTCAGTTCATCAGGCAGTGTGTGTTCAGTATTCAGCTAATATGAGTGATGCTGCCACTCAAACTGATCAAAGCACGTCCAATGCAATTCATTCAATGCAACACAAATGTCCCAACCCCATTGATAAAGCAATAAATTCTCATCGCCGGAATGGCATACATGTGAAGTCAAAATCCATTTTAGGGGACTCCCTCTGAAAGCTCATCGCGAGAATGGCAAGAGTGCCAAACAGTAATCAGAGAAAAGGGTGGCTACTTTGAAGATACTAGAATATCACACGTTTTTAGTTTTTAGTTATTTCACCTTTTTTCTCATCCAGCGCTGACGTGCTGACGTCACATCCGGTGAGTGTATCGTTTGTTTGTTAGCGCTGTTAGCGCTGCTACTAGTCGCTAATCTCCTAGTGCTCCTCAATTTGTTTTATCCCTCGGACACATCGGAGAATCGATCCTAGGCTGGTTCGGCTCTCCTAGTGCTCCTTAATTTGTTTTATCCCACGATTTAACAGGTCGTGGATTAAAACTCCTCTCCTCTTTAGCTCTATCTTGATAGCCTAGCTTATCCGATCTATGGCTAGCCCTCTGCCTTCTTCCTCCCGTCTTTTCTGCTCAGTGTGCTGTATGTATAGCGAGCACCCTGGCTCCTTCGTCGAGGACAGTAGTAGCTGTAGGAAGTGTAGCTTAGTCTCAGGGTTGGAGACCAGGGTTTCTGAGCTAGAAGCACGGCTCTGCACTCTAGAGACGAAAGCTAGTCCTAGCTATAGCCAGGTAGTGGCAGGGCCCGCAGGTCGTGCTTGCAGTAGTAGGATTGCTAGCGCAGTTAGCCCCCCAGCGAGCCCCGTGCAGCCGGGGGAAATTAAGGAGGGATTTGTGACTGTACGGGGGAAGCGCAGTGGTAAACGCACAACCTTAGTGCACCAGCAGCTTCACGTCAGCAATAGGTTTGCCCCCCTCAGCGACACACCGGCTGAACCAGACACTCTCGTAATTGGAAGCTCCATAGTTAGAGACGTGAAGCACCCGGCGGTGTCTGTCAGGTGTTACCCAGGGGCCAGAGTCGGTGACATCGAAGGAAACCTCAGGCTCTTAAAGCAGAGTAGGAAGAGGTTCCGCCGTATCGTGATTCACGCAGGCGGTAACGACGCCCGGCGGAGACAGTCTGAGGTGCTTAAATTAAACGTAACCTCGGTGTGTGAACTTGCTAAGTTGATGGCGGACACCGTAGTTTTCTCTGGTCCTCTGCCTAATTTGGTCAATGATGAGATGTACTCTAGATTCTCATCATTTAACCGCTGGTTGTCTAGATGGTGCCCAGAAAACGATATAGTCTTTGTTGATAACTGGCACGCGTTTTGGGGCAAGCCCGGGCTCATGCGCCGAGACGCCATTCATCCGACTTGGGACGGTGCTGCTCTCTTAACTCGAAATTTGGCCGCCAAACTAAGTCTCCCAAAGTGACACTTCAGAGTGGGGGCCCGGGCGCAGTGTTGTAGTGTAAAACACAACACTGTTTGTAGTGACCACTCGCCTCTTTCCGAGCTGTCACAAATCCGAAATTCAGGACAGAAGATAGAGACTGTGTCCGTGCCTCGTATAGTGAACAGGGGAAAACCGAGTACTATAGGAACGAGACCAAAGAATTTAATACATATAGCCCCTGATAGCAGTGAAAATAAAATAGCTCTTAATAAATATATAAGATGCGGATTATTAAACATCAGGTCAATCTCGCCCAAATCTCTGTTAGTTAATGACTTAATTGGGGATTATAATATTCATATTTTGGCCCTGACTGAAACTTGGCTTCAGCAGGATGAGTTTGTTAGACTTAATGAATCCACACCCCCAAGTCACGTGAATTTTCACACAGCTAGAACCACGGGCCGTGGAGGGGGGGTGGCAGTAATATCACACTCTTGTCTAGGTATGAGCCCAAAAAGTAAAGCTAATTACATTTATAACTCCTTTGAAAGTCTAGCACTATCAATTATAGACGCTAACTGGAAGAACCAAAAACCAGTTCTTTTCATAGTGGTTTACCGTCCCCCTGGTCCCTACTCACAGTTTTTGTTAGATTTCTCTGACTTTTTATCTAGTATTTTGCTAAGCTGGGATAGAATTATAATTGTAGGGGATTTTAATATACATGTTGACGATGAAGGTGACTCCCTTGGTAAGGCCTTTAATGACCTACTAGATGGGACTGGCTTCATTCAAAATGTAAATAAACCAACTCATAGTCACAAGCACACCCTGGACTTGATTTTAACCTACGGTACGGAGATTAGTGATCTTAGTGTCCATCCCCACAACCCCGTACTGTCTGATCATTTTCTAATTACCTTTCAGTTTGTGCTTCAAGATAATCCGCCACTAGTGACTAGAACTCAGATGAAAAGGACATTAGGTGATCACTCTGTTTCAGAGTATAAACAGATAATTCAGCCT
This sequence comes from Corythoichthys intestinalis, assembly GCF_030265065.1. Classification (NCBI taxonomy): domain Eukaryota; kingdom Metazoa; phylum Chordata; class Actinopteri; order Syngnathiformes; family Syngnathidae; genus Corythoichthys; species Corythoichthys intestinalis. The sequence goes on along the minus strand of NC_080399.1, from coordinate 61,325,200 downwards.
ATATTTGCCTCCATGTCATCTAATTATGAAGGAGTGATGTCCGGCCTTGCTGTTAATGACGAGTTTGTTGATCGTGTTCTGTGTACGTTTCGTACCACCCTCGATGTCGTCGCTCCCTCCAAATTAAAGTTTGTCAAGCCGAGACGAGCCTCTCCCTGGTATAATGCTGAAACACGCTCTCTTAAACAATCGACACGTAAATTAGAAAGACTTTGGCGCCGTTCCAACACAGAGCACACCCTCTCTGCCTGGAAACACAGCTTAGTGACATATAATCAGGCCTTGCGTACGGCTAAAACCAGATATTACTCATCCTTAATAGAGGAAAACAAAAATAATCCTAGGTTTCTGTTCAGCACTGTAGCAAGGCTGACAAACAGTCACACCTCAATAGAACCTTATATCCCAACCACCCTTAGCTGTGATGACTTCCTAAAAATTTTTAACAATAAAATCGCAACTATTAGAAATAAAATAAATGAATCACTTCCAATTATTAGGTCTGATAAAGTGCAGACAAAGAATTCGGAATCTCCTATAAACCCCTCTAAAATATTAAATAACTTTACCACTGTAGACCAAATTGATGTAACTTCAATTATAATGTCCTCCAAACCATCAACGTGCCTCCTTGACCCAATCCCAACCAAACTTTTTAAAGAGACCCTGCCTCTAACTATTGACACTATCTTAAATATAATAAATACCTCATTAGTTACTGGCTACGTGCCACAGTCCTTTAAATATGCAGTTATTAAACCGCTCTTGAAAAAACCTACTCTTGATCCTGATATTTTGGCCAATTATAGACCTATTTCTAACTTACCATTTCTCTCCAAAGTCCTTGAAAGAGTGGTAATTAAACAGCTCTGTCAGCACCTACAGGACAATAGTTTATTTGAACAGTTCCAGTCTGGCTTTCGAGCTCATCATAGCACTGAAACCGCATTAGTTAAAGTAACTAATGACTTGTTACTTGCCGCTGACGTTGGATTAGTCTCGATCCTGGTTCTGCTGGACCTGAGCGCAGCCTTTGACACAATCGACCATAATATCTTATTGCAGAGATTAGAATGTGACATAGGCATTAGAGGAGCAGCCCTCTGCTGGTTTAAATCATATTTATCTAATAGGTACCAGTTTGTCAATGTAAACCAGCAATCATCATCGTACTCTAGAGTTAGTTATGGTGTGCCGCAAGGATCTGTCCTCGGGGCCATCTTGTTTACGCTGTATATGCTTCCTCTAGGTAATATCATCAGAAAACATAGCATTAACTTTCATTGTTACGCTGACGACACACAACTGTATTTATCAATTAAACCTGAGCAGGTCAGGCAAGTAGAAAAACTAAGCGCCTGCGTCCGAGATATAAATACCTGGATGAGCACTAACTATCTTCTACTTAACCCTGAAAAGACAGAAGTCCTTATAATAGGCCCGAAAAGTGTTAGAGACTCTTTATCTGCCCAGATAGTCACTCTGGACAATGTAAGTGTAGCCTCCAGCGCCACAGTTAAAAACCTAGGAATTTTATTTGACCCTGACTTATCGTTTAAAGCACACATTAAACAAACCTGTAGAACGGCTTTCTTTCACCTGCGCAACATTGCCAAAATTAGAAATATTTTATCTAAAAGCGATGCAGAAAAATTAATTCACGCGTTCGTTACATCGAGATTGGATTACTGTAACTCCCTACTTGCAGCTTGTCCTAAAAGCTCTCTAAAAGGTCTTCAGCTAGTCCAAAACGCAGCAGCAAGACTTTTAACAGGAACCAATAGAAGAGAGCACATCACCCCTGTGCTCCAGGCACTTCACTGGCTTCCAGTCGAGTTTAGAATTAAATTTAAAATACTCCTTCTTACATTTAAGACCATTAATGGGTTGGGGCCATCTTATCTCACCGATGCTCTGGTTCCATACCGCCCCAACAGAACACTCCGATCTCAGAATGCAGGTCTACTGGTAGTTCCCAGAGTTTATAAAAGTACTGTCGGAGCTAGAGCCTTTAGCCACCAAGCCCCTGTTTTATGGAATCAGCTTCCAGCTAGCATTAAAGAAGCTGAGACAGTCTGCACATTTAAGATTAGATTAAAAACGTTCCTATTCGACAAAGCTTATGGTTAGGCTAGTTGAAGTCGGAGTAGACTCACTGTTTAGTCTAAGCTGCACTAGAAGCTATAATGCTGGGGGCAGTACAGCAGCTGAGTTCTATCTCCTTTTCTTACTCTACCTACTACTTGTCTTACTTTATTTCTATTTTCCAATGTTAATATCTAGTTGTCTAGTCTCTTCATCACTAGTCACCCGGTGTCCCCTTTCCCCCCTCCCCTCTGGGGAGGGGCTATTTTTCAGCTGCAGCCTCCTGACTGTCCGGACCCCTGGCTGGATAGACGTCCTCGCTGCTACCCCCGTCTCACCTGACTAGAGGGACCTCTTCATGCTCCTTTACTCCACTGTATTTTTACGGACTATAATTTTGCTTGCTAATTCCCATTAGCCGTTCTGGGATTCCTGTCTATCCGTCCTGGGAGTGGATCTCTCCTGACTGTGGTACTCCCCAAGGTTTCTCATTTTTCTCCCAATTGACTCTGGAGTTTTTGGAGTTTTTCCTTGCCGGCATGGAGGGTCTTAAGGATAGGGGATACCCAGGACTTGAACTGTATCTATTCATCTTTGTTGCTTCATTTCTAATTGTGTATCATATTGCCTCTGTAAAGTCCTTTGAGACCTCTGTTGTGATTGAGGGCTATACAAATAAAATTGAATTGAATTGAATTGAATTCTAAGTACACAATACACACGTGTGCATTTGTAGCAAGTTATAACAGAATTCACCGGCGGAAATTATGTTGGCACGTTGTGTGGTTGGGGGGGGGGGGGGGGTACTTTGTGAAGGGAACAGCTGGAAATAACTGTTCCCTTCCGCGGGTCACATGCCAGACAGACATTGCTATTTCTTGCAGCCTAAATGTCAATAAAACAACGCGGATTTGCTCCGTGGTTTGATACTCCGCATCCTTCCCTAGCTCGCCACACATTCATAGTTTTATTGCCTTCAGTGAGAGTTTATAATGTCAATGGTCAAGAAAATAAAAAGGCACGAATGCCAATGTGTTTTGGCCTGTACTGTATGTAAAGCATACGACAGCTCTGGATGCTAACAATCTACACAATTATATTGGAATGAGTTTGATGACGCAATAACTCACCTTGAAGATCTGCTGATAAAAACCTGAGTTCTCGACAACATACGCTCTCTCGCTCCGTTGTCATCGAGATGCACTTGCTGCAAGTACACCAGAAGTTTAGCCCAACTCTTGCCTCATCAGGTATTTCTTGCTCTGCATTTCGCCTTTGCTGCTCGTCTTGTGAACGACCGACAGTGCTGTCCTGCTCTTCACTTTTCCGCTCTGGTTCAAATTGGAAGGGACGAACTGACGAGATGTTGCTAATGAATAACACGCTGAAGTCCGGCAGCGGGATTTATGACGTCACAGCACTGCGACGTCAACAACCATGGCGAACAATCAGTTAAAATAATTTTACAAATTTTATTAAAACGAAAACATTAAGAGGGATTTAATGTCAAATTATTATAACTCATACTAAGATGTATCTTTTAAGAATTACTTGTCTTAAAACTAGAGGATCACTTTAAAGGGTTAAACAATTATAATTATGACATGACACTGTCATGAGCATTAATGAATGCTTATTACAGATTTCATTTAGTGTTAGGCGGCAAATTATCTCATTTTTGAATGGATGTAAAAGAGCCAAGATGGACATAAATGGAGTTAGTGGCATAATTTGCCAGATGAGATTTAATGACATCTGTCATAAGCATTCAGCAATGCCCATGATAGGGTCATGTAATATTTATTACGGTTTTATGACAGTCTTTTGACGCCGTTGTCAAATAAAATGTTACCTATTAACCCAAATAAATCAACAAATAAACCGCACTGGACTATAAGCAGCAGGATTCAACATGAAGGAAAAATGTAGTAGCTTATAGTCTGAAAATTTCGTTAAGCACTTTACACTGAATTGGACTTACAACACATTCCAAAGATGCTAAACAAACACACCACATCATGGCATAAATGTGCAACACGAATTTGATGCTCAATGCTCGCCGACTTGGTGAGAATGAGTGGGAGCGATGACTACCCGCCGTCGCAACGGCAAAACTACAAAACGGCGACTCCAACCTATTCCTGGAACCCTCCAGAATGAATGAAAAATACGTTCATTCATGGATGCACAGAGATCAACATTCCATCGCATATCTCAACAGGTGGCTGCACTTGGCTCGAATGTGCACCCGGATTGGCACACGCCTTTCTCAGTCCCAAAACACATAGCACGTGTGACTCGAGACCAAAACAGTAAGTAACTGTGAGCGGTTACCGTGGAATCTAAAAAGTAGCGGGAACCTTTCCAGCATTTTCTATTCAAAATGCTTTCGTACGTGACTACAATATTCTTGATTCTACATATATTATGACATGCAATAACAAAATAGTAATGCACAGACACTAAGGAAACTAAATCAGATTATTGGTTTGGAAAAATGAACGCGTTAGATTGCTCGTTACTGAAAGAAAGTAATGATGTTACAAAAATGCGTTACTTAGTAACACGTTAGTGACAATACTATCCAACACTATTCTTAAGCTTTATAAACCCCAGTGAGCCATTCATCACAGATGGCAAAAACAGTGGAGAATATTTCAGAAAAACTTTCCTTAATCGATATTGATATTGTATCGTAGGATATTGTGCCATGCCCATATTTGGCCATGTTTGAGTGCTTCAATATTGCTTTCAACAATCACAATGGGTATCTGTTGACCGCCTTATCAGAAACTGTGCTTATGACTCACTGTTCGTACCAGCCAGGACAGTCTCTCAAGGTTTCAACTTAAGATGTTTTTCTAATGAAAAAATCCCCCCGCTTGGGCTAGAGTTTCGGCAATGCCCTTTCAAAAGTATAAAAGACTTGCTTCGTATTGTGTTTCCTTGTACTTTTGCGAGATCACAACCCTTGTCTGTATCACATCTGTACTCAGAATATTCTGTAATAAGGAAACCTGTTCATCTCCAGCCTCTAATTTACAAGCATTCTTACCACCCGAAATTCAACGAACACGTGAAGGACAAAGAGAGAAAATAGCGTCCTTCAACAATATTTACATTAGTTTGATGATCTTAAACATTGAAGTGAATTCAACTGGAAACAATGCTTGTAGTTTCTTTTTTTGGAATCATTAAGATTGGGAAAGAAAATAATTTACCATTCATTTGAAAGATAAGTAGCCAGTCAGATGAATCCACCAACACTGTCAGGACCTCAGTGCATAGTTGTAAGGCTTTCCGATGGCAGCGCTCCTAAAGGGTGACATGACAAATTCTAAGGGGAGTTCCAGAAAGATTGAACATAAATTAAACTACAAAGTTGGTAATAAAATGTGAATAAATAAATACATTAAATACAACTGGGAAAAAAAAAAAACTCTTAGTCAGGGAATAACAAAAATAAATAAAAAATGGAGCATTTCTTCAGGTAAAACACAAAGGCTTTTGTCAACAAACAAGCACAGCCAAACAAAAAATTAAAGCTCCTTGTGGCTGCTTTAAGACCACATACATAAAATAAAAATTGGGGGGCAGGGGGTAAGCCTACATTTCTCAGTTTAATTAACATTAAAAATAGAAAACACATACAGGAGGACACTCAGTTTAATGTTATGCAGGTCGGACTTTCAGTAGCACAATTGGTGTTTTCCCCCACCTCCAAAACATTGACATCTTTAGGCTGCTGCTGGCCTAAAAAATGTATAATATCCCTCCTTCTCGGAGGGGGCGCAGGAGGTTTTCTGTTGTCGATATGTTGTATTTCTGTCGGGGCTGTGATTGTGTGTGTGTGTGTGTGGGGGGGGTTGTCAAATCATGAGCCAATCAACTGTGCGTTTGAGGGAAAAAAATGGACTAGCACATTCAGCAAGTGAAAGGGGCAAAATGTAAGTCTGAACATAAAATAATGGTAGGGTCAGTTCTATCCTTACATCATGGGAAGACAATCTAAATGACCTCTATAACTGTAATGCAAATAAGGTTGCTTAAATGTTGGTGGAGACAATTTGAGCATCCTGAAAAGTTGGTAGTGTTATGTCCCTACTGTCCTTATGCAAATTAAGCCCTTGATTCAAAGAATATTGTATTTATCACCAACATGCTAATCAATAATCACACACATGCCTGCTTCTATCGATGTAGTACATAACAGAATAATGATACTAAAACCATAATGTAACCAACAATAAAATACAGTGATCCCCCACTACTTCGTGCTTCAAACTTCGCGCCCTCATTCCATCGCAGATTTTTTTAAAGTAAAAAAACAAAATACAGATGAGCTGTCCCGAGTCGATCACGTAGTCTCACTCTCGCTCCTTTCCTCTCTGTTGTTCAGGCAGTAAGTGCACTGCAGTTGCTTATTAAGGTTAACAATGATTGACAGACGTTTAATGTTTAAACTTGCCAGAGAAGCGGACTTCAAAGCGCTGCATGCCTCAATCATTGTTTAACTTGTTAAACAGTTGCCGTGGCAACACATTGTGTGTAAGTTGAGCGGATTTGAGTGGACTCACTTAATGAAGCGTTTAATAAAGCCAAGCAATTTTCTGCTTTATTCTTGTTTAAAAATAATTCAGTTGGACAGTAACATGTTTAAAACTAAAATAAAATTAAATTGATTTTTAATTAATTAATAAATTTAAAATAGTAAATTTAATTAGTAAAAAAAAAAATATATATATATATATATATATATATATACATAATTTTTTTTTTTTTTTTTTAAATATACTTTGGGGGGAAAAAGTGACAAAACATATACATTTTTATTATTTATTATTTCCAGTGAGCAAATGCAGGCGTTTGTGGTATCCCTCCTGCCTCTTTGATTGATTGTTCGCTCCTGTCTCTTTCACTCTTTGCGTTCTGATGAGGTAGCTAGGCTACGTCGTTATTGCTAGTGACTCTCAGTGGTCACGGCATGGTAGTACACGTGATCCGTTTTTTTTTTTTTTTTTGTCCTTCGATAGGAAAATGTGGCATGTGATGTCACCAAGAGCAACATTTCCTATTCAAAACGCTCTTCGTACATGACTACAGTCTTCTTCATTCTACATACAATATGAGGCAATCACAAAATAGTAACGCACAAACAGATTACTGGTTTGGAAAAATGAACAGATTAGATTGCTTGTTACTGAAAGAAAGTAATCAGATTACAGTAATGCGTTACTTAGTAATGCTTGTCGGCGGCGACAAATTGTTACTTACGGTAGTAATGCATTACTGACAACACTGGTCGTGGACTTAATCACCCATTCAGCTCACTCCTGGCTGATGCTAGAATGGACCCGGTTTTCCCCCTCTGTTTGCCTGCCTTTTTTAATCAGGGTTCTTGCAGCGTTTTAAAATTTACTACTTTTTAAGACATTTTTAAGATCTTAAGAATATAATTTAAGACCAAAACATGTCGCAACAATTTCTGATGAAGAAAAAAAATAATTTTATGTAACTGTGACAGGTGTTTTTCCTCTCATGTGTTACTTGACGGCTTTGACCCCCATTGTCTCTAACGAAAAACAATGTTTTTAGACTTTGCACTTGGGGTGGGAACCTCTGGCTACCTCACAATATGATACGATTTGCGATACAAGGCTCATGTTAACGATCTCAAGATATGGCGGTACAACCATTATCAATACGTGGGTCAGGAAGTAATTCTAGGAACAAAACAGCTATTTACATTTAGAGGCCACTTCCTATTGATTTTGGGTCACTGAAAAGAAAGTGACTCAAAAATATCCCCATAACTAGGAGGTGACCCATAATAAATAAGGGCAACCTGCAAATGCCCTAAGATGGACATGAAATGCCCACAAAATAGGCTGTGGATGCTCGGATTTCAGTGCCATTGACGGCGCCAGATGTCCAATCCTGTCTTAATTAATTGGGTATTAACGCCGCCAATAACAGCTAACAGCTAGTTAGTTTAAATATACACTATTCTAATATAAGATCTGGTAGCAACCTGTTGGTTCCTTTTTTTTTTAAACAGTGAACCCTTTTTAAAACCATAGATCGCTTCTTGGTGTGAGCATATCGATAATGTTTTGGGCTATAAAGTATTGATATATATCACCTTTTCGATACATTGTTTGTCACACATCTTCTTTGCATCAGGCACTGTTGTTATTTTCACTAGGGGCCAACACTTCTTAAATAAACCATCTTCCATCCATTTTTTATTACACTGCTATCGTACGCTGAGGTTGCGGACAATGTACCATAAAACACATATTAATCCTAAACTCTTGTATTTAGTACACGGCCATTAAAAAAACATACTGCACACACCATAAATTTTACTGTAGACTACAGTGGTTTTCCTGGCATTAAACACATTGTCTGGAATTTTAATATCTACTGCAATTTTCCATTACATCTAAGACAATTTAAGACCTTGATTACCTGGATTTTAGATTGAAGACATTTTAAGACTTTTTAAGGACCTGCGGGAACCCTGTTAATTCCTTGTTACATGTTATTTTGACTGTTCTTGACTGAGAATAATTTGGTATCATTTTAGAAAGTTGTTTTTATACATAAAACAATTTCCTGTCTATGTTTATAGCACATCAGAAAACATCTAAGGCAGGGGTGAGTGCATTTTCAGGTTTTCATTTTGTAGTTTACTGACTGTGGTTTTGTGCAGTGTGTTTTTAGGAGAGTTACTCACCTGAGGGTAGAGGAGGGCTGACACGTAATTGTTTACACACAGGAAAAGCAGGAACACGAAAACCTGAAAGAAGAAATAATAAGCTGCAAGAACATTGCATCCAGAAGAATACAGAGTGCCATCTAGATTCTAGTAGTGACCAATGTTCCCTCTATTTTTAATGTGTCTGAGCATCCACACAAGCTCCCTGAGCACACTTAGGACCACTGTGAGCAACATCAGTTGCATCTGTGGCCAAACAACACTACAGTATCACGCCTGTTCAAAACCTTGAATCATAGCAAGTTTATTCACCCTTTAACGACGGATGTGCCGGCAGCGACAGGTTTACGCATACGTATTTTGAACTACCGTAACTCCTAAACGGTTTGTGCTATCGAAAAAATGTCAATGGTTCCTGAAAGCTGAGAGGTTGTCTCACTCTCCTACAACTAGGAACAGCTCCTTTATTCGCTGACGTGCAGGCAGTGGCGCATTTACGCATGCGACCCGTTGAACTATCGCAATAGACACACGGTGAAGATAAGTCAGGAGAGCGGTAAAAAAACAGCGATAAACGACAGGTTTTATTATTATTTTGCGCCGAAATGCCAGCAAGACGGTAATCCTGGACAATAAAACCTCCACAGAGGTTTATAGAAAAGTTTGGGAGCAATGGCGCAACGGGACGAGCAACTTTTGGTGAAGAAAGGTAACGATTTTTTCTGCGTAGTTCAACCTCTCTCTGTACTTTTCTCAAACTCATTTTTACTTTGTGCACGGTACTTTAGTGATAAAACATGTTTGTATTGTGAGTTGATTTACAGTACAATATAGTCTAAATGCACAAATGTGCGCATGGCAATCTACTATGTATGATGTGTGCCTCATTGGTTTAAAAACCATATTTGAACAGTGTAACATTGTCAAAGTCTTCAGTTTCAAAGTATATATACAGTAAAATTATGTTCATGTATGTGCAGTAATCCATACATTGTTGGTACTATACAGCGTTTGTGACTAAGCCTGAACAATATATCGTTTAAATATCGCCATCGCGATGTGCGCATGCGCGGTAGTCCCATCACAAGGACGCGCGATAGTAGCCGGGTAGCAATCTGTCAATCATTGTTTAACTTGTTAAACAGTTTCTGCAAAGAAGCGCGGGCTGGAATGAATGTGTGTCTGTGGGGGGAGAATGTGGAGACGTTCGAGACATATAAAATAAACGCCAGAAGCTATTATGAGGAGTTTGTAATTTCTACATGTCACTCCAAAAGTCACAGCCATGTTAGGTAAACAGAAGCATTTAATAAAGCCAAGCATTTTTCTACTACAATACTTTATTCTTGTTTAAAAATGATTCAGTGGGACAGTTATGTTTAAAACTAATCATAATTATTACATTTGAAGTGCTTAAAAAGCATTTATTAATATATATAAATATATATATATATATATAAATACTGTATATATATATATATACACACATATACTGTATATACATACATATATATACATACACACACACACATACATACATAAACATATATATACATACATATATATACATATACAGTGGGGAGAACAAGTATTTGATACACTGCCAATGGGTTTTCCCATTGACTGTATCAAATACTTGTTCTCCCCACTGTATACATATTAGGGCTGTCAAACGATTAAAATTTTTAATCGAGTTAATTACAGCTTAAAAATTAATTAATCGTAATTATTCATTCATTCATTCATTCATTCATTTTCCATGCCGCTTTTCCTCACGAGGGTCGCGGAGGTGCTGGAGCCTATCCCAGCTAACTCGGGGCAGTAGGCAGGGGACACCCTGAACTGGTTGCCAGCCAATTGCAGGGCACAAGGAGACATACAACCATTCACGCGCACACTCATACCTACGGACAATTTAGAGTGTTCAATCAGCCTACCATGCATGTTTTTGGGATGTGGGAGGCAACCGGAGTTCCCGGAGGAAACCCACGCAGGCACGGGGAGAACATGCAAACTCCACACAGGAAGGCCGAAGCCCGGGATTGAACCCTTGATCTTAGAACTGTGAGGCAGACGTGCTAACCACTCAGCCACCGTGCCGCTAATCGTAATTAATCGCAATTAATCTCAATTCAAACCATCTCTAAAATATGCCATATTTTTCTGTAAATTATTGTTGGAATGGAAAGATAAGACATGCGACGGATATATACATAAAACATACTGTACATAAGTACTGTATTTGTTTATTGTAACAATAAATCCACAAATGGCATTAACATTCTGTTAAAGTGATCCACTGATAGAAGGACTTGTAGTTCTTAAACGATAAATGTTATAGTTACAAGTTATAGTACTTTTATATTAAAACCCCTCTTCATGTTTTCGTTTTAATAAAATTTGTAAAATTTTCAATCAAAAGTAGAGTTAATATAATAATAAGAAGAATAAAAATAACAATAATAAAAATAGAGTGACCAAAGTCTACGTTTTACGTGTATTTTGCACAGCTATTTTGATGTGGAATGCCAGTTCAATTTGCATTGTTGTTTAACTGTGTGTAAGAATAGGGCCTCACTACTATAGACTGAATTGCTTTTCTTTTTGTAAACATTATTTTTTTTTTTTAGAGAGATAGGAATATTATTTTTGTTGTGCTTTCACTAAACGATACTTATGTTTATTGTGAAGCAGTTGCCAATAAACGGTGCGGTCCAAAGAACGCCTGTGTCCACTCGCCTTTACTGTATAACATATATCTGTACATATCTTACCCAAAATACAACAAGAGACACATAATTGCCACTAAAAGAAAGAAAACTTACCGAAATATGTGTGGAGCACAAATAGCAATTTGCATTGCATTGTGAATACAGCATAAACGTCTCACAACTACTACAGTAATTCTCCCACGTTAGAAGAAATAACATGAGTATGGAACGGCGCTGCCTCCAAGCGGCCGGTGGCATTCTCTTCACTCTTAATGTCCATAAACGGCCTCATTGTAATCTGTTTGAGGCAATATGCAAGCGGGTCATTCAGTGCATGCGTTAATTGCGTCAAATATTCTAACGTGATTAATTTAAAAAATTAATTAACGCTCGTTAACGTAATAATTTTGACAGCCCTAATTTTATATTATATACATATATATGTATATATACATTTTTTTAAATCATACTTTGGGGGAAAAAAAGGGAGAAAAAATATGTCTTATATGTATCTCTTTCCAGTGCTAGATCTGAATAAATACATTGACCACACACACACACACGCACACACACACACACACACCCACACACACCCACACACACAAAATGGGGGGGGGGGGGGGGCAGGGTGTTGCGCTACTTCGCGGTTTTTCACTTATGGCGGCGGGTTCTGGTCCCTATTAACCGCGAAAAAACGATGGAATACTGTACACTGTGGTCATGATGAGTCATCCAAAGTCTTTCCAAACAGCTATTCAAGTCATCTAGTAAAAATTTCTTTAAAAAAAAAAAAATATTTTTTTTTTCTAATATCGCAATAAAATATCGCAATACATCGCAAACCCCCAAAAAATCGCAGCAATAGTTTTTTCCAATATCGTTCAGGCCTATTTGTGACTACTATTACAGTTTGTGTCGTGATGAGGAACAGCTATACTGTGTATGTGCTGTGAAATGACAATAAAATAAGTACTCGTCTTCTTTCTCAAGTGACCTGTGTCCTGGAAAAGGTGGAGAGGCTGGAGCTGGAGGTTCCAGTGTGACCATAGATCGAAATCGCAGAGAGCCAGCATAGGACACCAACGCTGCAAACTCTGTCAAAAGAGCACTACCTGGATGTGTAAGACATGCAATGTGGACCTGTGTCTCCTGCCAGAGAGGAACTGCTGGTGGCAGTTCCACCAAGGCCTCTGAGTAATCAACGACTAAAAATTGTATATACACTGCTTGGCAAAAGTATTGGCATCCCTGCAATTCTGTCAAAGAATGCTCAATTTCTCCCAGAAAATGATTCCAATTACAAATATTTGGTAGTAATATCTTCATTTATTTTGTTGCAATGAAAAAACACAAACGAGAAAAAAATTAAATCATTATAATTTTACACAAAACTCCCAAAGTAGGCCGGACAAAAGTATTGGCACCATTTGAAAAGTCATGTGATGCTTCTCTAATTTGTGTTATTAACAATACCTGTTACTTACCTGTGGCACATCACAGGTGGTGGCAATAACTAAATCACACTTGATTAAAGTTGACTCAACCTCTGTCCTGTGCCCTTCCATGTACTACATTGAGCATGGAGAAAAAAAAAAAAGACCAAAGAACTGTCTGGGTACTTGGGACTTGAGAAGCAAAATTGTGAGGAAGCTTGGGCAATCTCAAGGCTACAAATCCACCTCCAAAGATTGAATGTTCCTGTGTCTACCGTGCGCAGTGTCATCAATAAGTGTAAAGCCCATGGCACTGTGGCTAACCTCCCTAGATGTGGATAGAAAAAAAAAATTGACAAGATTTCAACCAAAGATTGTGCGGATGGTGGATAAAGAACCTCGACTAACATCCAAACAAGTTCAAGCTGTCCTGCAGTCCGAGGGTACAACGATGTCAACCCGTACTATCCATCAGCGTCTGAATGAAAAGGGACTCTGTGGTAGGATACCGAGGAAGACCCCACTTCTGACCCAGAGACATAAAAAAGCAAGGCTGGAATTTGCCAAAACATACCTGAGAAAGCCAAAAATGTTCTCGGGTCAGATGAGCTTTTTGGGAAAAGGCATCAACATAGAGTTTACAGGGGCAAAGAACGATGCCTTCAAAGAAAAGAACACGGTCCCCACAGTCAAACATGGCGGATGTTCCCTGATGTTTTGGGGTTGCTTTGCTTCTTCTGGCACTGGACTGCTTGACCGTGTGCATGGCATTATCAAGTCTGAAGACTGCCAACCAATTTTGGAGCATAATGTAGGGCCCAGTGTGAGAAAGCTGGGTCTCCCTCAGAGGTCATGGGTCTTCCAGCAGGACAATGACCCAAAACACACTTCAAAAAGCACTAGAAAATGGTTTGAAAGAAAGTACTGGAGACTTTTAAAGTGGCCAGCAATGAGTTCAGATCCGAATCCCATAGAACACCTGTGGAGAGATCTGAAAATGGCAGTTGGAGAAGGCACCCTTCAAATCTCAGAGACCTGGAGCAGTTGGCAAAAGAAGAATGGTATAAAATCCTAGCAGAGCATTGTAAGAAACTCATTGATGGATACCTGAAGCGGTTGTTCACAGTTATTTTGTCTAAAGGTTGTGCTACCAAGTATTAGGCTGAGGGTGCCAATACTTTTGTCCGGCTCATTTTTGTAGTTTTGTCAAAAATGTTAATAATTAAATTTTTATCATTGTCTTTTGTGTGTTTTCATTGCATGCAAAATACCAAAGCATCTGTAATTGCAATCATTTTCTTGGAGAAATTGAGCATTATCTGACAGAATTCCAGGGGTGCCAATACTTTTGGCCAGCAGTGTATATACATTTTTTAGTCTTTGATTCCTCAGAGGCTTGGTGGTCTCCTGTATATAACCTGTTGTGACCATAGTATGTAGAAGGGACAAAAACGCCTATGACCATACCTGCTGTTTTTGTAGAATTATCAAATATAGAACTATTCAGTCTCATTTTTTCTGTTGAATATTTATCCTAACAAGTTAAATAAATATCACGCTACAAAATGTCTTGTTGAGCATGTTTGGTTGTCCATGAGACATCAATAATACAAATTTTGACAAAATTGTTGTATTTGGTGTACATGTATTTTTTGTTGTCGTCTTTTTTGTCTAAAATGTTGATTATTATTGGTCAGTGAAGAAAACAAAAGTTTGGACATGAAGGTTTTATCGTGTCCTGAAAAAAACGGGCCCAACCTGGGAAAAAACTTTTTCTTTGAAATACAAAGGCAACATCAAAGGCGTGCAAATTCGGCCAAATAAGCCAATGGGAGCATTGCATTCCAGTATTGAACGCACCAATAGGAGCGTCGCGTTGCCGTATCGAACGCACCAATAGGAATGTCGCGCTGAAACGTCACTGTGGCGCTGACAGTAGTCTTTGTGACACTATAATTCGTTTTGTTGAATTTTATTTTGAGTGCTGCATAGATACTGTATTTCTTGTGTGCTGAGTACGTGCAAGCAGTGATCGATTGCGCACGCGTGTCGCTTAGAGGGAATATTGGTAGTGACCCCTCTTCTGCTCATTCAATAAATGCTGGGATCAAAAGCCAAGGGTCATGTTGCAAAGCAACAATTAACTGCCTGGAAGTAGCACTGTCACTTTTAAACCTGCTCACTTGTTGCCCTTGCTGGTTCGTTCCACATTTACAGGTGTTCTGAAGACCTTATAGAGAATTCGGTGAAAAACTGCTTCGGCGAGGGCTGTTGCTTCATGAAGCTAAAAGAAAATGGCACGGCTTCTCCTGGATTGGAGTTTCGACCTCCATTCTGTCCAGTACCCCTGAATAGATGTTAATAAAGAATGCTGAGCAGTGTAATCCCCCTATTGTTGGAACACACCCTCTGGGCCCCCTTCTTAAAAACGGCAAGCACCACCTCGGTATACCAATCCTAAAGCACTGTCTTCGATGTCCACAGAATGTTACAGAAGCCTGTCAACCAACATACAGAGCATTTAGGATTTGTGGGCAATTCTCACCCATTCTAGGAGCCCTTCCACCAAACAGCTTTTTAACCAACTCAGTGACTTCAAACCCCCAACAGACAGACAAGCCCACATCATAGTCCCCAGTTTGGGCTTTCTCGTGGAAAGTGTGTGATAGAGTTGAAGAGGTCTTGAAAGTTTCTGCACAATGTCCCGAGTTGAGTACAGCAGTGGCCCATAACCACTATAGATTGTGTGGACTGTGCACCGTTTTGCACCTCCTGAGATGCCAGACGGTTTCCCAAAATTTAATCTAAAATTGTTCAGAAATCATCTTAATTGACCTCACCGAACTCCACCTCCTGGGAATTTGCCTTTATGACTACCAAAATGCAGACCTCTCCTTGAGCTAGATGGAACTCAACCTCAGTTTCGCTGGTGGCCAAATATGGGTACAGAGATTACTGCCATGACAAACACCTCAAATCACCTTAGGGTCACAGCTCTCTCACACACACATACATATAAATAACAGACACACACACATTTCTAAATCCAGTGGTTTTACCTCTTTGTATTTAATGTCCCTCTCTGGTTGCAACATTGTGAGAGCATCACTAACACCTTCTTCGTGGCCATGAAAGACAACATAGAGACTGGAGGCCAACAACAGTGCTGGAGCAGATGGCCTCCGCAGCAACTGACCCTTCATCAAACTGTAGACAAGAGCAGATCAAAATGATTAAGGAACAAGTAACAATTTTTTAAACACTTTCGATTAGTTTACTTTAAGATTTTACATTATCTTAAAAAAAAAATATATATATACAGTGCCTTGCAAAAGTATTCGGCCCCCTTGAACCTTGCAACCTTTCGCCACATTTCAGGCTTCAAACATAAAGATATAAAATTTTAATTTTTTTGTCAAAATCAACAACAAGTGGGACACAATCGTGAAGTGGAACAAAATTTATTGGATAATTTAAACTTTTTTAACAAATAAAAAACTGAAAAGTGGGGCGTGCAATATTATTCGGCCCCCTTGCGTTAATACTTTGTAGCGCCACCTTTTGCTCCAATTACAGCTGCAAGTCGCTTGGGGTATGTTTCTATCAGTTTTGCAAATCGAGAGACTGACATTCTTGCCCATTCTTCCTTGCAAAACAGCTCGAGCTCAGTGAGGTTGGATGGAGAGTGTTTATGAACAGCAGTCTTCAGCTCTTTCCACAGATTCTCGATTGGATTCAGGTCTGGACTTTGACTTGGCTATTCTAACACCTGGATACGTTTATTTTTTTAACCATTCCATTGTAGATTTGGCTTTATGTTTTGGATCATTGTCCTGTTGGAAGATAAATCTCCGTCCCAGTCTCAGGTCTTGTGCAGATACCAACAGGTTTTCTTCCAGAATGTTCCTGTATTTGGCTGCATCCATCTTCCCGTCAATTTTAACCATCTTCCCTGTCCCTGCTGAAGAAAAGCAGGCCCAAACCATGATGCTGTCACAACCATGTTTGACAGTGGGGATGGTGTGTTCAGGGTGATGAGCTGTGTTGCTTTTACGCCAAACATATTGTTTTGCATTGTGGCCAAAAAGTTCAATTTTGGTTTCATCTGACCAGAGCACCTTCTTCCACATGTTTGGTGTGTCTCCCAGGTGGCTTGTGGCAAACGAGACTTTTTATAGATATTTTTGAGAAATGGCTTTCTTCTTGCCACTCTTCCATAAAGGCCAGATTTGTGCAGTGTACGACTGATTGTTGTTCTATGGACAGACTCTCCCACCTCGGCTGTAGATCTCTGCAGTTCATCCAGAGTGATCATGGGCCTCTTGGCTGCATCTCTGATCAGTTTTCTCCTTGTTTGCAGGCATGAAAATGGGTCAGGGGTTAAAAAGGTGAGAAGGGTATGGAGGAAATATGTTCCAGTACACTGTACACCCCAACAAAATATTGAGCTCTGTCGACCCACACTGTGTTTCAGCAGGGCCGTGCAGAGACTGGTGGAGGGGCGGGTGCTTGTAGATCAAAAGGGGCACATGAACAAGTATTTAATACACCTTAAAACAACAACTTCAATTTTAACCAGCTTTAGATAATAATTGGCTGCGACTGTGACATACAGTACTTTAATTGGGAGGGGGCAACAGTGAATAGAAATCAAAACTGTCATCAACACTTTATGGCTGTGACTCAGTCAGTCTGCCTCTTTTCTTCCTTCAACCTCTGCATCAAAACTTCCTTCCTCAACTTGTTCATCTGAGAACAAACCACATCAGATGGTCACTGAGCCACCAACAGCACAGTTTTCTCAAAACTATTATTTCATTATTATCCATACTTAACAACTCTAGCACCTAATGATTAATAAAGCAATGACATAAAATCTTATAGAAAAATAACATTGTAATTGTGTTTATAATTGTATTTAATACCCGACTATCCTTGCAAACTTGTTCTTACCAGGTCTGCTATTCTCCCAGCTGATGAGGTATCCACTGCCTTTAGCAGCCTCATCCAACTCCTTTTTTATCCCTCAATCTCCTTTCCCTACGAGGCATGTCTATGTAATGAAATATAAATATTAAAAAAAAAAAAAAAAAAAAAAAAAAAAAAACAGACTCCCCGGTGGCTTTTAGTTTTAAAGCTTTCTTAATTTCTTTCTCAATAACGATGGAGGTAGATTTGTGTTTTTGTTATTCAATCAAAAAACAAAGTTACTTCTCTCAAAAATAAAGTTGCTTCAATCAAAATACAGTATATACTTTTAATCCCAAAAAAGTCACTTCAACAAAAAAAATTGTTTGAATTTGAATTTATTGTCATTGTCATCATCATCATCATCATCATCAACATTAGAATCAATGTCACAAGAAAGGAGAGAGAAAAGAGAAAGAAGGAAATCATCGCGCATGTTTGTTTATCCAAAGAAGATGAGAATAGACATGACAAAGGAGACGGAAAAAAAGCAGAAGCTTATCGGGACCCGTCCCCCTGCCACCAAGGTCGCAAAAGCAGCATGCTCTGGATCAGTCCAATGACAGTCTAACACATTTCATTCAAAAGTCATTAATTGCCATGGAGATTTCACATATAGTAATTTAAGTATATAGGATCAGTTCATATCCAAGTAGGTGAAGGGTGAAGGCCTGGGGTGCTTTGGAGGCTCTCATGTGTTGCATCCACCGTAGGATTTCTAGTCAGCGTCCCTTGCCCGGTTTAGGAAATTAGTCATCATCATCTCTGGCCCGGTTTGCCCGAGCGAGTCTCTCATGATCACGCAGCTCAGCTTCAATTTTTGTGGCCAGTCGTGCAGCGATGTCACTTAGCATTGCCTGCTCCTTCATTAACAGTGCCAACTCGTCGCCGTTGCGTCGAACAACCTCCAGTGTGTCATGGAGTTGGTTCTTCATCCTGATCAAGAAGCGACGAACCCAGAGAGCAGCAAGTAGCAGCAGGAAGGCCAGAGCCAGCAGCGTGCCGAAGATGTACAGATCCTCAGCGTCCTCTATCAGGAGGGACGTTAGGCATAGCGGCCTCCATTTACCCCAGGCGTCCTCCACATATCCAGACGTGAAGGTGGTCACTGGGCAAGGACGTTGCCCAGAGTTAGGCCGCATCGTAGAGAATATTCCGTCCATCGAACTCAGAGCCCAGTTTACCAGTTCCATAATTGCCTCAGGAGGAAAATTCAGCGTGTACGTGTCAATGGCAGAATCAGTAATGTGATTTCATTGGGAGGCATGTCCCAGAATTGTTATGTCTTATCCAGTTGGCCCTGACTTTTAAACGAGCTTTGCTGTGAGGACAGTCTTATCTGTGTTGTGTGTGCATTTACAGTTGAGTCTGGGCAACGTACTGGCTTATTATGTTACGTTTATACATTTTTTTGAAGTAGCTTAATGAATTTATATTCGTTAGCGCTGCATCACATGTATTCCACAGGCGAGCCCCAGTGTTTACAATGGAAAAAGATTTCATTTTCGTCCTAATGGTCTGGTAGGAAAACGTTCGGCATACTCTCAGTTTGTAGGAGGATTCTTTAATATGGAATAAAGCTTGCAAATTTGCTGGAAGACTGTTTGTGTTGGCCTTATACATCAATTGAGCTATTTTGTAGTTAACCAGATCATGAAATTTCAGTAGTTTGGACTTGATAAAGAGCTCATTGGTATGTGCTCTGTAGGAAGCTCCATGGACAATTCTGATGGCTTTCTTTTGGAGGACGAAGGGTTGAGGTGCGTTTCATAAGTGCATCCCCAAATCTCTAGGCAATAACTGAAGTGCGGCAGAACGAGTGCGCAGTATAGGGTTTGGAGAGACCGCGTATCTAACATGTTTTGTACTCTATAGAGAATTGAGATGATCCTGGCAATTTTGTTCCTCAGTTTATCTATATGTGGCTTCCAGTTTAGGCGTTGATCAATTATTATGCCTAGCACTTTGTACTGTTGTACCCTTTGTATCTCCACATTATTTATTTGTATCTTTAGGTTCATATCCAAACCTTTTCTTCCAAATACAATGTATTTAGTTTTCTCGAGGTTAAGAGATAATTTGTTTGCATCGAACCATTTTTGCAGTTTAGCTAATTCCACATTTATTTGTTTAAATAGACTCTGGGGGTCTTTTCCGGAACAGAAGATGTTAGTGTCATCCGCAAAAAGCACCATTTTTAGATTAAAAGCTAGATGCAGGTCATTTATGTATAGGATGAATAGTTTCGGTCCCAGGACGGAGCCTTGGGGCACGCCGCATGTGATTAGACGAGTTGATGATCTGCACCCTTCATATGAAACATATTGCGAGCGCCTTTCCAAATAGCTTCTCACCCAGTTTAGAATGTTACCTCTTATACCCAGTCTCTGTAGTTTGTCCAGTAGAATGTTGTGGTTGACTGTATCAAAGGCTTTTTTTAAGTCCAGGAAAATTCCCACAGAGTATTTTTTTTGGTCAAGAGCATCCGTGATCAGTTCCATAGACTCAGCTAGGGCCTGCACAGTGGAGTGATTTTTCCTAAACCCATATTGGCTGTCGTATAATAAATGATGTTTTGTTATGAATTTGTCAAGTCGGCTGTATGGAGAAAAACACCTGTGACCTTTTTGTGACCCGCACTGGTTCCATCATTATTAAATACACATATATATAACAAAGTGCCTTTGGGCTATGTGTAAAAGAACAGCTGTGTAGCTATGTAATCATTATGTATAAAAGTACAGCTGTGTAGCTATGTATAAAAAGTACAACTATGTACTAAAGTACAGTGAGTTCCTTCCTTTGAGAATACAACAACTGCCTTCGACAATAAAGAGCCTAACCATGATTGGACACGACAATAAAGAGCCTAACCATGATTGGACAGGCAGGGTGTCTCCTGAGATCAGGGGTTGGCCCCTCTGTTCTCATGTGACATATGCCTATAAAGAGCCTAATCCCGCGCCACACTTTAGGGTCGGTCAGAGGATTTCACGCGTAGTCGCTCGGCCGGAGCTCCTTGATCGCTCAAACCAGGAACGTTGTGTGGCCCTCCGTTCATTGTCGACAGGTAAGAGCTTGATTTCAATATCATAGAGGAACTCATTGCGCTTTGGTGCGGGGATATTTTAGCTTCGACAACTAATTATCTAGCGCCATTGTTATGTGTGTTGATGTGTTTTTAACTGCTTCGTAAGGGTTTTTGACAATTCAGACCTAGCGTTGTAGTTATAGTTGTGCTTGATTTTGTCTTTTGCTTGCTTTTGTGGGATTGTAATCAATTAAACTTCATTTATTCATTTATTTGCAATTTCTAATCAATAAACATTGTCTATTAAGCAAAAGTGTGCCTGTTGCTTACTCACAGCCAACCTGCTACGAAATTTCTTTCATCTTCCATAAAAGTGTGATCCGGAAATTTCGTTAAAAAAAAATTCGTAAAACATCGGCTATTAAAGAGCTTTTCAAGTATTTTTGAAAGTTGGGGCAGGATAGAGATAGGTCTGTAGTTGTTGAACTCATGTGGGTTCCCACCTTTGAATATTGGAATAACTTTAGCTATTTTCATTTCATCAGGGAAGATTCCAGACTCAAAAGATTTATTGAAAATATTGAGTTATTGGGAGCAGAATTTCATTATGGATACTTTTGATGAGTTTCATATCAATCTCATGATAGTGGAGTTTTTGTTTTCGCATTGCATAATTAGACTCTTTACTTCATTTGCGAGAATTGGTTCCAGGAACATTGATTTTAGTATGGGGTCAGGGTTCATAGGTGTAGCTACAGGGGGAATTTTCTCAGCAAGGTTAGTGCCCACTGTAACAAAGAAGTCATTGAATTTGTTTGCAATCTCTTCTTTGTTTCTCATTCGACTGTTATCGCCATAGAAGAACTCAGGGTAAGATTTTCCTGACTCCCTATTTCTTCTTATCATACCGTTTAGGATTTTCCATAGTTTGGAAGTATAGTTTTTGTTGTCTTCCAGTAAATTGCAGTAGTGTTGTTTTTTACAGGAACGCAGGATGGTGTTGTTTATTTCGGTACTTTTTGAATTTGTTTTCATTTTCAGTTGTCCGATTAGAGATTAACTCTCTGTACAGCTTAGTTTTTTGGTGGCAAGCATTGATAAGAGACTTCGTTATCCAAGGCTTGTTTACAATTATTTTCGTGAGAAACTGTCCCTCCGGGCAGTGCTTATCATAGAGGTGTTGGATTGTATTCAGAAGGTACCGATAAGCAGCATTCATATCAGTTGCATTGTACACATCATTCCAGTCTTGATTTAGCAGTTCTTTTTTCATGTTTTCAATATTTTTTTCACTTCTTACTCTTCTATATACAACCTTTGTTTTGCCTACGCAGCAATAGCTCAGAGGGAATTTAGTAAAGATAGGCAGATGGTCTGTAATATCACAGATTAGCAGGCCGCTATGAGTCTGCTCTAGAATGTTTGTGAATATGTTATCAATGAGAGTCGCGCTGTGTGCCGTTATGCGTGTTGGTTGCGTAATCAGAGGCCGTAGGCCTTGAGAATACATGGATGCGACAAAGTTATCTATATGAGGATTTTTTTTGGGATTCAGAATGTCCAGATTCATATCCCCACAGCAAATCACATGCTTGTTGTTCGTTTTAAACAGAATATTTTCCATTATTTGCTTCAATCAAAATACAAAATACAAAGTTACTTCTCTCAAAAATAAAGTTGCTTCAATCAAAATACAGTATATACTTTTAATCCCAAAAAAGTCACTTCAACAACAAAAAATTGTTTTTGATTGCAAAAATAAATTTGAGACAAAAAAAGCATTTGAAAACTATTTTTCTTGATTGAAACAAATTTTTCCATTGAAGTAATGTTGTTTTGTGTTTGGGCCACATTTTGGCTAGGACATTTGTGCCTTTATTATTCAATCAAATAAGTTGCTTTAAACAAAAAAATATATATTAAAAAGAAAAACTTTGCACATGTGTCAATCACCGTTTAACAAAGCCTGAGAGGGTTTGAGTAGACTCACTATGAAGCATTTAATAAAGCCAAGCATTTTCTTACTACTTTATTCTTGTTTAAAAATAATTCGGTGGGGCAGTAACATGTTTAAAACTCATAATTCTTACATTTTGAAGTGCTTGAAAACCATTTAGAAATGATACTTTGGTGAAAAAAGTGAAAAAAACATGTCTTATATATATATATATATGTATCTTTTTTCCAATGTAAAATCTGAATAAATACATCGAACACGCACAAAAAAATGGGGCGGGGGGCTACTTCGCGGTTTTCACTTATTGCAGCGGGTTCTGGTCCCCATTAACCGCGAAAAACGAGGGATCCCTGTATTTCTGAAAAGCTTTAAGAAGCAAGAGTCATTCCCACCACTCGTCGGGCCGGTGTTGTGCCGACACCGGCCGTCAGCTCAAGTCCCAACCGAAAATAACGTGTCTCAGGCGGACGACGGGAGCGATGCGAGGCGCCCCACTCCATCCGAGAGCATGCCGCTTGATTTGACTCAACTGTGCGTTTCTTCGTTAATATTACCGCTAAATACACGAGTTTGACGCCAATTTAACGGGAGCTATTTTTTCACGAGAGATTTGGCTAGCTCTGGCAGTGTTCAACACAAGCTGCAACGAATGGCAGTAACTTTATTATATCGCAAAATATGAAAACGATTGAAAGCATTACTCACCAAATTCAATCTGCTGGCAAATGCAGGGAAGTGTGTATGCTGCGCTCTGGTCTGCCCCGCTCTGGATAAGGCCTGCTTTTTGTTTTCGCAGCTTTGCAATGCAACCAAAGGCTCTCCAAGCACTCCATGTACACGTAAAGAGTGCGCGCGATTGGAATAATGGAACGCAGTTTGGGCCGATGATTGGTTCTCTTCAGCGAAGCATCTAGAAGGATTTGCTGACTGGATTTCTTAAGTGCTCAGTTTACGTACTAAGTTAATCACATGATGATAATAATAATAATTAAATAAAACCTCCCGACCCCCCCCCCTCCCAAAAAGAATTTCTCCTCGGATCTACGCAATTCACGTAGGTCGCCCTTTTTGACTTCAAAACGGCGAATTTCGCCGAAAGGTGAGAGATTTTCATGCCTGTGTTTGAGAAGAAAGTTTAGAAGGACGGCCGGGTCTTGGTAGATTTGCAGTGGTCTGATGCTCCTTCCATTTCAATATGATGGCTTGCACAGTGCTCCTTGAGATGTTTAAAGCTTGGGAAATCTTTTTGTATCCAAATCCGGCTTTAAACTTCTCCACAACAGTATCTCGGACCTGCCTGGTGTGTTCCTTGGTTTTCATAATGCTCTCTGCACTTTAAACAGAACCCTGAGACTATCACAGAGCAGGTGCATTTATACGGAGACTTGATTACACACAGGTGGATTCTATTTATCATCATCAGTCATTTAGGACAACACTGGATCATTCAGAGATCCTCACTGAACTTCTGGAGTGAGTTGGCTGCACTGAAAGTAAAGGGGCCGAATAATATTGCACGCCCCACTTTTCAGTTTTTTATTTGTTAAAAAAAGTGTAAATTATCCAATAAATGTTGTTCCACTTCACGATTGTGTCCCACTTGTTGATTCTTGACAAAAAAATTAAATTTCATATCTTTATGTTTGAAGCCTGAAATGTGGCGAAAGGTTGCAAGATTCAAGGGGGCCGAATACTTTTGCAAGGCACTGTATATATATATATATATTCATACCTGCAGGCCCAGCTTTGACTGTTTATGATGAGCTGCAGTTGTTCTGGTGGACTGGCTCCGTCACGCAGATGACGCCATAATGACAACAGCACTACTGACAGTTGCTCCCACCAATACTACACCATTCATAACCAAAACAGTCCATAAATAATTGCAAATAACTACTCAAATGAAGAAGAAACTAAAGACATAATAGAAGAGAATGAATGGTAATGCCAAAAAAAAAGTAGGAAATAGAGGGATAAAGTGAAAAAAGGCAAATTTCAACTGTAGAGACCATACAATGATTAACTCATTCACTAACAAACATCATGTCACAAGACATCCACTTCTTTCAAGCGCCATGTGTTCTGTGGCTACACGAACACAAAACTCCCATCTTTCATCATCAAGAAAAAGTTTGTTTCTACTATTTTTTGTTATGAGCACAATTATAAACAACATTGTTTAGACGTCTTTGGTAGTGAATGGGTTAAGCATCATCATCTTTCATAATAAAAGTAATGACATCTGGGCGGACGGCCGCTCAGATGACCTCGTGACTATCTGGCATGTCTCATGTTGGTATACAAGTGACTTAAAGCACATTCGACATATTTACGTAAAATAAATGCTAACTGCCCGTTTTTTTCTTTTAACGAAGAATCGAGACTGTTTTACGTCTATATCTATAAAGAAATTAGGGATTTAAGCATTTATTCACAAGAATTTTCAACGGAAAAAGCTCTTTGTCTGTGTTTCCACTTGGTCAGCTTTGACGGAGATGGGCCACCTATTAATCGGCCCCGCGCTCTGTCAATATATTATATAGTCTATGAGCACAGTATGGGGAGCTGCGTGTTTGGACAGGTTCTCGCAGCTCCTAGAGTCTACTGAAAGTGAGTACAATTTGGAGGTGTTTGCCGAAACATGTCAGGTAATTAAATCACCTCCTACTGTCTGGGATAAAAGAAAAGTTTTGACTAAAAAAAACGGTGTCTGAATTTTAGTGGGCTTGGAACGAATTAGTCTCTACTTACAGAATTTCAGGTTAAGAAACGTACTTCCAGAACCAATTAATTTCGTAAGAAGAGGTACCACTGTATCATTAAAAGACTTATTTTTTCACATTTAGTTAAAATCACATAATTTTTATCTCCAGTTTTGTTCTCTCCTCTGCATCGACCGACTGGACCGGTTCCTGAGCTAACCAAAGAAGTGTTGTTCTCCTGGAAATCTACCAGAAATACTTCATTTTGTTAGATGGACCCTTAAGTTGCTGTTTTGTTATAAATTTCGCACACCTGACATACACTTCTGCTTGCGCATTCTGAAAGTGCATCCCACCATCTGCGAGCCCTTCCTTTTTTTTTTCTTAAATTCCATTGCATTTTCCTCACGTGGCTGGCAGGGTAGATCAGAGGCCTTTGAGACTCTTTTGTAACCAAGTCATCCATCAATCTATTATCTTCCGCTTAGTCCGGGGTCGGGTCGCGAGGGCAGCAGCTTGAGCAGGGAGGCCCAGACTTCCCTCTCCCCAGCCACTTCAGTTAGCTCCTCCGGCGGGATTCCAAGGCGTTCCCAGGCCAGTCAAGCGACACTCTCCAGCGTGTCCTGGGTCGTCCCCGGGGCCTCCCGCTGGTAGGACATGCCTCTCTCTCCAGGGAGGCGTCCAGGAGGCATCCGAACCAGATGCCCGAGCCACCTAAACTGGCTCCTCTCAACGCGGAGGAGTAGCGGCTCAACACCAAGCCCCTGCCGGATGACCGGGCTTCTCACTCTATCTCTAAGGGACACCCTGCGGAGAAAACTCATTTCGGCTGCTTGTATGCGGGATCTTGTTCTTTCGGTCACGACCCACAGCTCGTGACTATAGGTGAGGGTAGGAACGTAGATCGACTGGTAAATCGCCTTTCGGCTCAGCTCCTTCACCACTACGGACCGGTGCAGAGTCCGCATTACTGCAGACACTGCACCGATCCCCCGCTCCCTCCTACCCTCACTCATGAACAAGACTCCAAGATACTTGAACTCCTCCACTTGGGGCACGATCTCATCCCCGACCCAGAGAGGGCATGCCAACCTTTTCTGGCTGTGGACCATGGTCTCGGATTTGGAGGTGCTTATCTTCATCCCAACCGCTTCACACTCGGCTGCGAACCGCCCCAGTGAGAGTTGGAGGTCACGGCTTGATGAAGCCAACAGCACCAAATCATCTGCCAAAAGCAGAGATGCAATGCTGAGGCCACCAAACCGGACACCCTCAACGCTTCGACTGCGCCTATAAATTCTGTCCATAAAAATTATGGAACAGAATCGGTGACGAAGAGCAGCCTTGGCGGAGTCCAATCCTCACTGGGAATGAATTCGACTTACCGCCGGCAATGCGGACCTGACTGTGACACCGGTCATACAGGGACCGAACAGCCCTTACCAAGGGGCTCGGTACCCCGTACTCCCGGAGCACCCTCCACAGGACTCCCCTAGGCACACGGTCGAACGCCTTCTCCAAATCCACAAAACACATGTAGACTGGTTGAGCGAACTCCCATGCCCCCTCGAGGATCCTGCCAAGGGTGGAGAGCTGGTCCACTGTTCCACGGCCAGGAAGAAAACCAGACTGCTCCTCCTGAATCCGAGATTCGACTTCCTTACGGACCCTCCTCTCCAACACCCCTGAACAGACTTTACCGGGGAGGCTGAGGAGTGTGATCCCTCTATAATTGGAACACACCCTCCGGTCCCCCTTCTTACAAAAGGGGACCACCACCCTGGTCTGCCAATCCAGAGGTACTGTCCACGCAATGTTGTAGAGGCGTGTCAGCCACGACAGCCCCACAACATCGGGCCCCTTCTCCGCCAGTGAGGTGACATTCCATGTCCCAAGAGTTAGCTTCTGTAGCCGGGGGTTGGACCGCCAAGGCCCCCACTTTGGCTGCCGCCCAAATCACTACGCACCCGACCCCTTTGGCCCATGGGAAGGTGGACCCACGTTGCCTTTTCGGGCTGTGCCCGGCCGGACCCCATGGGAAAAGGCCCGGCCACCAGACGCTCGCCTTCGAGCCCCACCCCACTCCGGTGGGGAGCCCCGGTAACCCTCGTCCGGGCAAGGGAAACTTGAATCCTGTAGTATTTTTCATCATAAGGGGTCTTGTGAGCCATGCTTTGTCTGGCCCCTCACCTAAGACCTGTTTGCCATGGGTGACCCTGCCAGGGGCTTAAAGCCCCCGGACAACATAGCTCCTAGGATCATTGGGACACGCAAACCCCTCAACCACGATAAGGTAATGACTCAACCAAGTCAAATCACATTTATTTATATAGCTCTTTATCACAACAAATGTCTGAAGAGTTATTGGATTTTTCAGGTCGTGATTCAAAAAAGCCACATGATAAGAAAAGCATAGCAGATTTTGACTTACTACTGTTGAGACCAGCAGCAGAGGACAATGATGACTTATTTCAGACCAGGTCTTGTTGAATTCTTCAGCCACGTTACTGCAACGTGCACAAGCACGTAAATTGCTCTAAGGAGAAAACACTCTTTCTTTAAGAGCTAGGAGACAGGCTTCAGGATATCAAGAATATTTTGTACTCACTCTGAGAAAGTGTGAGGTCAGATCAAAAGACAACAAGCCGCTCGGTGAGCATGCACGTCTCTAACACAAAAAAGAATAAGAAAATATTAATCACATACATGAGTCATAATGTTGTCAAGTACTGAATTCAATCTCATGTTATTGCTGCAATGGTAATTGATAAAGGGTCAAATTTAGCTCAGCTTTAGCTTTACTTGGACTTTTTGTTGTAGGCTAAATGAGATGATTTACTCGATTACCACCGCGTTCTGACAGTTAGTGAGGGCTGAAATCACTTTTGCAAGATACTATTTCTAAATGAAGTAAGCACATTAAAAATGTTATTAAAAATAGTACAGTGCAGAGTAGGTTTTATTTGAAACTGACTGCAAAACTCGCTGTTAAAGACGTTAAAGGAATCAACATACTGAAGGCTAATAATAATGAAAAATCAGATATTTCCTCAAGGATGTGTTTTGCAGCAGTGGGGGAAGGCATTTCATAATATTTTAAATAAATCTCATTTTTTCCAAATCATATATACTGTTTACAGTATATTAAGATTGTTATTCACAGGTATGAGTGTGCGTGAATGGTTATTTTTCTCACTGTGTCCTGCGATTGGCTAGCAACAAATTGAGAATGTACCCTGCATACCTGTCAACAGACCTCCGTGAAGTTGCCCCCATCAGACAAAAATTTATATAAAAATTATGTCACTCGTTTGTGCTTTTTTGTGTTGTTATCGTTTTTGAGAAATTAACAATTCTTTCATAGGTCAACTGAGGTCAACCAGTCCCCTCATTTCAATTAAAAATGGTGTCAATCGTTTGTGCTGTAAAAAGTTTCATTTGTGCTGCTATCGTTTTTGAGATATTAACTTCCAATGATGACGTTACGCAAATACGCAGCCCATTTATTGAAAAATGGACCGGAAATGGTGCCAATCGTTTACTATTTTTGTACTTGTTTTTGTTGTAAAATATTTTATTTGTGCTGCTATCGTCTTATAGATATTAATTTCAAGTGATGACGTCACTCACAGCTAACGCTAGGATTACATTTAGGGTCTAATGATCAATTAGCACAGACCTTTAAAGTGCCTATGACAGCAAAAAGCATGTTTATTTCATATTTCACGCGGTATTTTATGCTCCTGAAAGAAATGGACCGCTTGGATGTGGGTGTGGAAGCGATCGATTTGTATATTCAATTTTTTAATCCCGCGCCATGAAAATAAGTGACTTCCTGGATTGACCCGGGTCAGCATGTCACAATGCAGCATTGCTTTATAGCATGCAAATGGACTGCGGATTCATCTGATTTTGCAGATTGAAAGCTGTTGATATTTTTGCCTCACGCCAGCCCAATGTGCTGCAGGCTTTTGTTGATGTACCAGAGGCGTGTGAGCCTTTTTGGGTTTTAGAAAGTTCCTGTTCACCACGGATAATGGTCAAAACGAGCCCGACAACTGTGGGACCACTGGATCGACGAGGAAGTGAGTCAGCTACGTGTTTTATATTATGTCAAATGCTGGGATCATGGCACACGTTTTAATAAGGAGGCGGCTTGCATTTTGTGGATGACGATGCTCCTTGTCCACCGAGAGGGCCACTCGGCCGATGACCAGCAGCTTGTCACACACCATGGTCACTTCCACCACCTCGGTCCTATTCGCGTGCCCACGAAGAATGCGCTTTCCTCGGCTTGGCCACGGGCATACACCCGCTCAGACGTCTGCCGAATTGTCAACCGCGAATGGGCTATTTTCGGTGTCCATTCCCTGCGACGAGCACTGCCAGCCTGCCGGGGAATGGCCAATCGTTGAAGACAATCAACCCCGCCGCCGTGTGTGACATGAATCGGGGTAGTTTTGTTTGATTTTTCGTTACTGAAAGGCGAAAATAAGACTTGGAAAAGCTGCTCGGTTCAGGTTAGCATGTCGGCTATCTGTCACGCCTCGTTTGTCACGCTCTTTCCTCAGTGTCCAAAGCCGGGGCAGGGAAATGACAAAAGCCGGACTATCTCCGGTGGCATAAAATACCGAAAGAAAGAAAAGTTGGCAGTTTTGACCCATTATGCAGTAATTTTGCCCTGTAATACTGAATAAATGCATTTTGAATATTTCATATTCTATTTAGCACAAGACTGTTATTTGTCATGACCATACCATTTATTTAGCAATTGGGGAAAAATACTTAGATAAAAGCAATATCCTGTAAAAATATTGGAGTAGAGATTAAAACAATCATGACATTTTTCTGCTCTCCATTGTATTTTCCACGTTCTGAATATTCCCTATCAGTGGGCTGACTTCTAAATCAGATGAAATCAATACCCTGCTGACGTCATCATCCAGCTGGGGATGCTAGAGCGCTATAATGACAGGCGAAAGACTATTTTTTGTCATCTGCGCTTTGCCAAATTGACGTACAGTACATATAGTCGAATCGTCTCAAATTATGTTTCTAATTCACATAATAATGCTATTTAAGATATTATTATGCTGTCACAGGCACTTTAAAGGCTAAAGCAACATTGCATATTCTCTCTTGCCAAGATAAGAAAGCGAATCTTACCGTCTCTCCAAACAAGCAAGATGGAGAGCAGCCTAGATTGCGACACATCCTAAACTCCGGTGAGGAGGAAGAGGCGCAGCATATATCACCTTAGTGACATGACCTGAACACTGCAACAATGCAAGCTGACGTACTCCACGTACAATGTGAAAATGTCACGCATTGTGAACACAGAAACGATGTTGCATTTTCATCTCGTCGCCTCATCGGACGAAAATTGGCATTCGTCTCATTATGTTCTAGTCTCCTGAGCCACGTTTTTAGCTTGTCATCGTCATGAAAAAATTATTCGTCGACAAACTATTTTCATTATCTTAATTGTTGAGAAAACAACACTGCAAGGTACATTCTGAACTGGTTGCCAGCCAAACATTAAACCATTGTACCTTTTTTTCTTATAGACCATTACAAAATTTCCCTGCCCTGCAAATATAACTAATAAGTGTTCTGTGCATGACATCTCTCCAGTGGATGGACCACAATGAACCGCATGTATTTCTCCAGTGTGTAATACACAAAATAATTGATTGTACATTATAAAACATTATGCAGAAAAGCACCTGATGACTGTTGACATGTTGTATAAGCGTTTTACAGTCGAGATGCATCCTGTCTCCTTCCGCCTTGACTTTAATAAATGACATTGATTGGAGAGCCAGCATTACTCTGTGACACAGGGACATCAAGGTTTCCAAAGGTGACAATCTCGTGGATAGAGCTTAAACGACACGGCGGATTTCAGCCAACCTGTTCCATGTGTTCAGCGTGCATTCACTGTTTAGATGTGGTGAAGTTGAGCTCATTGAGCCGGAAAACCTCTGAGACACAATCTCAAACAGGACGTCACATACATGCATTCTCCTTGGTTGACTACCTGAAAGGTTGTACAACTCCATCTCAAAGATCACCTCCTGCGTTCAAGCATAAAGATGATACGTTTTTTTGGTATTAAAAATGAATGAAATGGCATATTATTCCATACCTGTAATCTACAGATAATCTCAGGAAGACAGGTTCCTTTTTGTGAGACTCTGTGATCTTGATGACTGTGGTCCCTGTAAACAACAATATTCATTCACTTTGGACAATAGAACGTTAAAAGGCAACACTTGTAATCACCTGACCAATAATACAATACAATTGTATAGAGTTTTACTCAAGAATTTTACTCAAGTAAGAGCAGCGTGACTTCAAAATAATGTTAAGTAAAAGTAGTCATCCAAAAAATGTATTCAAGTACAAGTAAAAAAGTATCTGGTGAAAACAATATTCAAGTAACTTTGTGAGTACAGTGATCCCTCGTTTTTTGCGGTTAATGGGGAACAACCCGCCACGACAAGTGAATAACCGCGAAGTAGCGCCCCACCTTGCCCCCTTCAAAATATATATGGTGGAAAACACTCAGGTGACTTGAAGTTTGCTCTGAGACCCTCAATTTGGCCAACTTTCAAAATTGTCCGAAATGTGTTATACATCATTGGAAAGCTTAAAATCTCAATTTTCTGGGGGAACAAAAATTTTGAACAGGAAGGCGTTTTAAAAAAAAAAAAAAAAAAAAAAAAATGTAAACAGCAAAACCCTAATTGGAGGCGAGAGCACGCGAGAGCAAAAATGAAGACGCCACGATTTTAACGAGATATTATCGCGTACTTACCTTGTTTCGATCCAAAAACTCCATATAGCATGGATCAACGAGTGTCAAGACACAGCTGTGAATGGCACAGCTCTACTCTTTCTAAATATATGAACTGTTATTATTACACTGGGCTATAACGTATTATATAAGCACATTAGGCCAAAAAATAAACAAAAATCATCAAAATCAAACGAGAAAAATGAAACATTAACCATGCAAAGAGGAAGCGAGCCCTCTAGTGGAGAAAAAACATTTCCTTCCATGAACTGAAATGGAGTATATGGTGTCAGATAAATCCCTGCCAAATAAAAACTTGGAGAAAGGTTCAAACAAATCCGCGCTTGGAGTATTATTTACTCTTTGTCAATTAGTTTTGTCAGTTAGTAATTTTTATAGTGCTTTAAAGACGCCACATGATTGAACAGGTCGGCGTGATCATAGGACTTCCGACTGTGAACCTGCGTCTGGTTATTTGACTGTATCGTTAAGACTGATTGGTAAAATGCAGTCCTTCTCAATTATTTTCTGTTGGCCCGCCCCCAACTCTCCCAACACTGTAAATCAGACATGTCCAAAGTCCGGCCCGGGGGCCAAATGCAGCCCTTGGTCAAATTTCATCCGGCCCCCAGCCTCTGTCATAAAATCAATAACGTCTGGCCCGCACACAGACTTAATAAATTGGTCAGCAGTACTGCTACCAGTATATGAAGTAGTTTACACACTAAATGCTGCTTCTCATTTACCCACTAAAAGGCAGCAGCACTCTAAGCAACATTACCCCGTGTGACCCTTTACTCCCAATTTTCTAAAATGGCGACAATCAACAACAAAAAAAGAAAGTTCACTGCGACACTTCAAAGATAGGTGGAAATTGGACTATTTCTTCACTAAAATACGCAACAACTGTGTCTGTCTCATTTGCAAAGAGACAGTCACTGTTTTTAAAGAGTTCAATGTGAGGCGATATTACCAAACAAGACACATTGACATCTACGACAAGATTACAGGGAAGATACGTAGCGAGAAATTGAAGCAACTTGAAGCTATTTTAATTTTACAGCGGCAGTATTTCGCAAGAGCCCGAGTCGAAAGAGAACGCCACAAAGGCTAGTTGTGAGATTGTTGAAATTATTAATTAAAAAAAAATAATAAAGCAAATGTGACACATGGAATGGCTTGCTAAAATTTGCTTAAATATATTGTTGTACGTAAAGGACGTCAGCCAAGGTCGGCCCCCCACATTTTTACCAGACCAAATCTGGCTCCCTTTGCAAAAAGTTTGGACACCCCTGCTGTAAATAGTACACCTCTGCATAATATTGTGTGCGTCCTTTACAATATTAAAGGAAAAAAAGTAACAAAGATCAACTTATAATAAAGTATAACTTTATGAACATTGTTTTGTTTGGAACAGAAAAGACAAAGCAACACTCGTAACTTACGGTCAATTTTAGCAACTTCAGTGGACAAAAGCGGTAGTGTTTGCCCAAAGGAAGACTGTTTCCCACCATGAGGACCAGCGCACACCCGCACAGTGTCGTGAAATCATGATCTCCCTGTCGCCGGCAGATGGATTAAACAACATTTCCGTTTCCAGCGGCTGTGTAAAGGATGAATAGTAAAAAGGTAATGAATCCAGTGGCCTATACTACGAAGCCGGTTTTCTGGCTTAGCAGGGTAACTTCGAGAGTAACTTTATCACGTGCGACGTAAGTTCGAGGCTATGCGAGACTACGAAAGGTGGATATGTTGGAACCGAGAAGTGTTGCCATGGCAACACACGCCACACGCCAAACCTGGTCGTGTCAGAGTTAGATCTTGCTTAACATCAGGATTCCAATTAACCACGCTCTATTTAAACAGCACCCCTCCGCGGACGTGTCCTCCTGACAATGACAGCGTACTTGGACGACATTGGCGCGCGGATTGTGAGGGGCTCTCTCTGGAGGGCACGGGTATTTCGGGACCACCAAAATTCGCTGGCGTACCCGGAAGATGTTCTCCATGAAAGACATATTTTCAAGTGAGGAAATTCTTTACCTGTGCCAACTGATCGAGGCGGACGTCACTAATGTAACCCGCCGAGTCAGGCCCTCACAACCGCGCAGCTTGTGTGCCTGTCCGTGCGCTCTTTTGCCAGGAACAATATATGTATTCCATGAGTCCATCGGTGATGCTGAATATCTGCGTAAGAACACTGTATGCCGTGCGATTCGGAGTGGGGTATGGAAACGCTTCAAATTGATTGTTGAAATCGCTGAATGTAAACGAATGCGGAGCTTTGCTCTCATACAAGAAATATATTTAACGGACTTTCCAGCGTTATTTCGTTGTGTAAATGTATTTATAATAATCATAGAAATATGTAGACTATTTAAACATTGAGAAAACTTGCGTTTTTTTCTGCCAACTCGAAGAGATTAAATTGTCAAATCCACTGATAGGACAGACGCACAAATATAAAAGATATAAATGTTTATTGAATATGCATCTTACAGTCTTGTCAGCCAGCGAATATTCGTTACAAAAGACGGGCTTTAATTTACGCAACAACGCATGGCATCCCCGCATTTTCTTCTTCTCCTGAGTCCTCACAAATATAACATAAATTTTGGGAGGGAGGGTTGGGCTTGGGCCTGCAAATCAAGTTGATTGATCGGACTCGGGTCGGGTCGAGCTGGATTTTTTAGGCCCAAACTAAAAAAAAAGAACATACGTATTCATACAGTCAAGGAGACTAAACATACGATCATCCTGCTTCATGTGGTGATGCGCGATAAATTATTTCTTACTGTTAACGTACCAAATCTTCTTTTATTGTCCTGACAGCAGGCTTTATTTCTTTTCATGGACATAAGTAAACTGGCATATTGACGCATTCACAAATCACATGATCTGTAAATTCGCTGTCAACAGACCCGTCGCGCTCAACTCGCCGAATCGGTGTTGGATTTCGCGGTGAGGGTGGATTTTAATCATCGCGCATTCCTCCTCTGTGAAGTAAGGTGCCCGTGCCATCGTCACAAGTAGTGTTTGACTCTGCTCTCCGCCCCCTTTTATGTGAACGTGCAGTAACTCTGACTGGGTTGACACAGGTTCGACTAATCAACCTCATAATCAGCGTCGTAGCACCGATTTATCACAAACTAGACAACCAGGTTTTGTCAACTCCGGTTACCCGCTGGTAAACTGGATTACTTCTGGGGAGGTTGAACTCGGTTCGTAGTATAGGCCACAGTTGTGGCTAAACAATAGCCAGTGTTGTTACTAAGTAACGCGTTACTGTAATCTGATTACTTTCTTTCAGTAACGAGCAATCTAATGCGTTCATTTTTCCAAGCCAGTAATCTCATTAAAGTTAGTTTCCTTAGTGCCTGTGCGTTAATATTTTGTTGTTGCCTCATAATGTACGTAGAATGAAGAATACTGTTGTCATGTACAAAGAGCATTTTAATTGAAAATACTGCTCTTGAGTTTAGGAGTGGCGTCACATCTCACGTTTTCTCATTGCGGAAAGAAAAACAAAAAAACGGGTCACGTGTATTACCATGCTGTGTGAGCAATGTCTGCCACGGTGATCAACAACATAGCCTGGCTACCTCGTCAGAATGCTAACAGTGAAAGGCAGGAGAGATGCCACAAATGGCTGCATTTGCTCCCTGGAAATACAGCCAGTACTTCACATTTCTGTCCAGTAAAGATGACAAAAATATCTCCGTGGATTGCAAACTGTGCGCTGGCTCAAAAAGACTGTCGACGGCTAAAAACTCGACATCCAATTCAACAAGGAATCACTTGCAATTACAGCACAACGAGACAAAACTCGAAACAAAGCCTACAGGTTACGAGACAGCCAGCACTTCGACAGTTTGTAACTAGCCTTTATGCACATTTTATAATTAGAGTTTGCAATCACAGGCAGAGTTTTACTTTTGTGGTACTGGGGCAAAACATGTTGATGACTCTGAAACAAAAGTCCAAAGTTTGGACACAGATAATCATTTTTTTCTATTTATATACAGTATTTCACTACTATTGTAAATTTTCACTGACAACATCAACACTATGAATGAACATGTGGAATCATGTACTTGGCAAAAAAAAGTGAAATAACTGAAATAGGGCTGCAGCTATCGATTATTTTAGTAGTCGATTAATTGAACTAGTTAGTTCGAATAATCGAGAAATCGGATAAGGAACATCAAAAATTAAAATACCTGAGCTGATCCTCAAACAGTATGAAAAATAAATAAATGAGGATCTATAAACAACAGAAGAACAATTGGCGAATTTACATAGCAAAAGTCTGCTAGCTTAAATGCTATATATATGCTTTTTTCCTTCAATGCTCTTAACAAATGGTTCAGACACATATTCCCACAAAAGAACGGCTAAATATATCTATAAATGAAACTATGAATGCATTTTTAAAAAATTAGCTCACACAAAACTAAGCTTATGTTGGTCTTAACAGGGAGCAGCTGGATTCCGGCTTGTGAAATGAGGCTGACTAGAGGACAGTGTATGCACCCAAATCAATACAACTAAATGCAAACACTTTCAAAACCATTACAACGCCACTTTAAACGAATATTCGAAGCAGCAAAATTTATTTGAATCTTTTGTTTCTAATCGAATACTCGAGCTAATCGATTAATCGTTGCAGCACTAAACTGAAAACAGGTTTTATATTCTACATTCCTCAAAGGCTTCAAACTTTTGGCCAATACTATTATACACACACACATCTTGACACTGTTCGTGTTCAATCCTCGGTTCAAGCTCAGTTGTTGTTAGTAGTGTTTGAAAGCTTAGTTTTAAAGAAATTCTAAATATCCATCTTGCCTCCTCAGGTGTAGTTTTGGCTAAGCAAAGCAAAGGATGGTCTCTAAGTGTTAGTCACATGATCTGTTCGAAAAATGATTTTGGCCCATTATGAAATACGTTGTAAGATTGTTTATTTCATTAATTTTTGTTGTTTGTTTTATTGCTGTACAACTTTTATAGACAACATTTTAACAGCTAGGTCTTCATTTTAAAGGGGAAGTTCAGAATTTTTGACATTAGACTTGATCTTGGAGTAGTGGGGGGTTTAATTAGACGTTGGAGTTGATTTGAAGAAATTACGTGCAGTTTGTGGCTCCGAAGTGGCTAAGCTAGCGCGAGTCAATGGTGGTTGAAATCAACTCCATCGACTAATTAAACCACCACTAACTCCAAGATAAATGCCTTATGTGAAGAATTAAATTTACATGCGATGACATTTTTCTGTTGTCATTTTTATGTTGAGGCAGCAAAAGAAGAAAAATTGGTAAAAAGTAACTTATAGGTTACTTTTAAAGTAACGTAGTTACTTTAGTAATAAAGTAATCAGTAAAGTAACTAGATTACGTTTTTGAGGGGTAATCAGTAATTAAATTACTTTTCCAAGTAATCCGTGACAACACTGACAATAGCATATGACGGTTAGCAACTGCGTGGCTTAGTGTGGCTAACCCCCCCCCCACCACCACCACCACATCCGAACATTTTAGCGTTGACGAGTTCGGTTTGTGTCACGCCAGCAAATGAAAGCTGGGCCAATGTTTATTCTTCAGTATCCTAGTAGCCTCCTTTTTTTTCCTCCACAGACAAAACTTTGTCTTTTTGTTGCTCTGCCATTTTTGCAAAATTCGCACGAATTGTGTTCACATCAATTTCTGTCTTTATAATGGATGGGGAAAGGGGGAAGTCACATATGCCATAAAGCAGTCAGCACATTTGTAGTTTTTTGTGTGACAGGGTTCCTGCCACCCTCCTCAAAGTTAATGACGGCTGGTGAAAGCGATACAGACCCCCTCAAAATATAAAAGAGGTGTCATTCAAATAGTTGTCAGTCGACATATCGCAAATGTTATGAAAATATTTTGTAAAGGTTGAAAAGTTACCTAGTTTTGCTTTAAAGTGCATCAGTTTGCCTGAAATAATAATTTTTAAAAAGTCATATCCAAACTGTAAAAATACATTCAAGGTACATTTTTTGACCATTTGATACTGAAAAATAAAATTTAATAAAATCAATAAATAATAATAAATTCAAATTGATGAGCAACATTAACTCATGAGGACAATATGCCAAACAATTTGACTGAAAAAACAAAATTTAAAAGAACAAAGAAAAACTGTCATTGGAAAGAGGGAGTTTTTATTTTTGCTGCAGGCAGTATCAGCTCCTTTGCTAAGGTGTGGTTGTATACTGAGCAACTTGATGCGCCATCTTATGTGATGCTAACAGTGCTAGCTGGTTTACTGATGTAACACTGACAAAGCGGGACGATTGTTGGCATTATTCGGCACGTTTTCGCTGGGATAAAAAAAAAAAAAAAAAGCGGCTTATGAATGTGGGAGGTTCTGATGTCTTCAAGTGACGTCTTAATTGATTTGGCTTGCTGCTGTCCACTGCAAACAATTTTAAACACAGTAAACAGACTGGTCTTTCCTCCTCTCCCACTGTATTAAAAGTCAAACCCAAATGCTACATACGTTTCGTCATATTAACTTGTCTTCGCTCTTCATGGGGGGGACCCCACTATTTGATATGTACTGGTTTAAGAGGATGCTCGCAATGCTAAAGTTAATGTTAATGCGAATGCTATTCTAATGCCTTGAGTTACATTTAGTGTGTGATGATCATTCAGCACAGACCTTTTCAAGGCTAAAGCAATATTACATATTCTCTCTTGCCAAGAAAACAAATCTTACCATGTGTTTCATAACAAGCAAGCCTGGAGTGCAGCCTGGCTTGAAGAACATCCCTTTTTATACATCTTTGGTAGTAAATGAGTTAACCACCAGTCACCGGTGACGGTCAGGGTGGGAGGGGGGCGCAGGACATGTCACATGAGTGAGATGACTCCAACACTGCTAACTACGTACATGAAAATTTCACACATTGTGAACATTTGACGGACACTATGCCACATTTTTATCTGGTTGCGCTTTCGTCTTGTTATATTTAGTTTCCCAAGACACGTTTTTAGCTCGTCATCATAGGCGGATCTTCTATTCAGGCGAAGTAGGTGATCGCCCTAGGGCCCCCAACCAGTAGGGGGCCCCCAACCAGCTGCCCTTGCCCCAACGAGCAAGGGCTTGGGCCACCGGAACCAGCAGCACCCCCAACTATTCGTCATGTATAATTATTAGGGTTGTTCCGATCATGTTTTTTTGCTCCCGATCTGATCCTGATCGTTTTAGTTTGAGTATCTGCCGATCCCTATATTTCCCGATCTGATTGCTTTTTTTTTTTGCTCCCGATTCAATTCCAATCATTCCCGATAATTTCCCCCGATCATATACATTTTGGCAATGCATTAAGAAAAAAATGAATAAAACTCGGACGAATATATACATTCAATATACAGTACTGTACTTGTTTATTATGACAATAAATCCTCAAGATGGCATTTACATCATTAACATTCTTTCTGTGAGAGGGATTCACGGAAAAAAAGACTTGTAATTCATAAAAGATGAATGTGACTTTGTATATTGTGACTAAATACTGCCATCTAGTGTATTTATTGAGCTTTCAGTAAATGATACTGTAGCCATTTAACTGTTCTGCCCAAATGCATGATGGGAAGTGCAACCATGACTGTGCATAGTGGCACCAATTGATATATCTTCCCTGCGTTGGGAAATAACGTAGGGTGTTAAGAAAAAGATCAACTATTACATTTCTTCCCCACATTGCTTCCCACGATATTTCTAATTGTTAAGAGAGGGATTGTAAGGCTTTAGCCAATTAAAACAAGGCTCCAAAGGCTGCCAAAATTCACTACTCATTATACGCTGCCTTTTAGCTCTATATTTAGGTAAGACGGCGCCATTATAGATTGAACGCGACAATGTGTGACAAAGTGGGTCGTGCAGCGCATGCATTATTTACCTAAAATATTTTTAACGTGATTAATTTAAAATAAAATGAATGCCATTAACGCAACAAATTTGATAGCCTTACTTTAAGCCAAAACTAAAGACTCTGGATGAGTGTAAGACATTTTGTCTGTAACATTAAATACAATTAGAAAACGATTTAATTAATAAATATATATATATTTTAAAAAGGCATGTCCGATATTTTTTTGCCGATTCTGATACTTTGAAAATGACGTGATCAGACCCGATCAATCGGCATCCGATCGGGACATCTTTAATAATTATGTCAGCATACCAAACAAACAAATAACAAAACAGAAAAGAAAGCCATTTGAATGCTGCATTTATATTATCTCTCCCCTACACACACGCACTAAAATGGACTGTTCCATGACGACGGACTGAGTATCAGTCGCTTAGCTTCATTTAGCGCCGTTTAGCTTCGCTTAGCTCCGTTTAGCATCGCTTAGCTCCGCTTAATTGTTCGTTAGCTTCACTTAGCTCTCCCGCGTTTTTCACGCCACTAAGCTTGCTATTTTTACAGCTCACTTGCTACTTTGCACGTCTGCGATCATTTATTTCGAACAGATGAGCGAACGTGCTCTCCATGAGGGCCAAAGTGCAGTGAGAGAGAAGTTGAGAACAGGACGCTAATGCCTCTTTTAACTTTCTTCTTCTTCACACCGAACATAAAATACAAGCCAGCACACCCTGCGGAGAAACAAAGCAGTACAGTTCCACTCAGTCATACAATAATGAAAAAAAAAAATAAAATCTATTAGTGACACCACAAGCAATGACGAAGAATGTTTTTTTTTTTTTTTTGTGGCGTGTAAAGCTTTCGGTGAGCAGTTTAGCGAACGTACCTCCGGTGAACATTTCAAAATAAAAGCACGTCATGTTCGTCATATAAATAACGGTTTTTGGAGTTAATCCCACATACATCAGAATATAATTATATGTAGAGTAAATACTACAGAATACATATCCTACACTAAGAATAGCTTTCATTATAATATTTAGAGTAAATACAACAGAATACAAATTCTACACTAAGAATAGCTTTCAAATGAAACTTTTTATGACAAATATGACTGCCAATGAATAATTATTGAAATTAATATACTACTATTATACTTTATATAGTAGTTTACTATAATAATAATGCTAGAATTTTTTTTTAAAGAATTGTTTTGAATAATGTTGGACATGAATAATGTTGGACAGGCAAAGTCAGTGTTCTGAATCTGTTTACTTTCCATTCTTTTGCACTAGTAAATGCTATCATTTAACCTCATTGTTTATTTGTGATTAATTATTGTTATTTACATGATTATTTGTACTTTAATAAAGAATTTAAGTGTTCCAAAATGGTTTTGTGAATTAATAAGCATCGACCAAAATGTCATTGCTAAATTAGTAAAAAAAAAAAAAAAGAAAATTATTAGATTAGTCGACTAATCGTAAAACTAGTCGGCTGACTAATCAGGAGAAAATTTGTCGTTTAAGAACATAAGGAAGGAACATATTTTCTCCACACCCTTCTTACGTTTTTAAC
The DNA here is from genome assembly GCF_030265065.1 of Corythoichthys intestinalis. Classification (NCBI taxonomy): domain Eukaryota; kingdom Metazoa; phylum Chordata; class Actinopteri; order Syngnathiformes; family Syngnathidae; genus Corythoichthys; species Corythoichthys intestinalis. The sequence continues at coordinate 61,283,315 of NC_080399.1, read as the reverse complement.
CTCTGACCCAAGAAAAGGGCCCCTGGATATGTTTGCCTTAGGCCCCAAAATTGCCAAGACCGCCACTGCTTGTCATCATCTCGTCATTGTCATGAAAAAATGGGTCATCGACAAAATATTTTTGTAATTGCCATTGTTGACAAAAACAGCAATGTATGGAAACAAAGTTTAAAATAATACAAATCTTTCTGACATAATAAAAATAATGGCGAAAGAGGGACACTGACGAATATCTTTTAAGACTTATGCTGTATTCAGACCAGAGACACAGATCCTGCATCGCCAACAGTAGAAGTTCGCAAAACCAAACAACTGACTAAGGTCAGAAATGTAACAAATCGGCTTGCATGAATGCTTCAGGTTTTAATGTTGATGTGCTGACAGGTTTTTTTTTTTTTTTTTTTTTGGGGGGGGGGGGGGGGGGGGGGGGCTGTCCTTTAATGCACCGCATGTCTGACTGTATTGAGAGGCGGAGTGGCTCGAGTGAGAAGGCTGTTTTGGTTTGGTTTTGGTGGCGTCACAGTAGATTTTGATTTTTTGATCACAAATAAACTATTAAAAACCTGAAAAAAATGGTCCACAGCAAGGCTCCGACCTGCAAGGATGATCTGGCAACTACATTCAAAGAGAGTTGGCACCAAACTGATGAAGAATACTCACCAAGTCCATGCCTCAGAGTCTGCACACTGTCATAAAAGCCAGAGGCGGTGCTACTAAATACTCAAGATGTGTTTTGATTGTTATTTCTTTGTTTGTTTCTCATGATTCCATATTTTTTTCCCTCAGAATGCAGTGATTCCATATATATCTCCCTGCACTTGCTCTATAAAATTAACATTTACTGAGCACCACAAAGTTTTTATTCATTTCTTTTAGTGTTTCTGAATGCTAAAGAGCTGCACTTTTGAATTACCGTAATTCTTTATTTTTTCAAGCTTTCTATCTGTGTTTGTTCCACATGATGAAATGTCTGAGTGAGTGCTCGTCCGAAACTGGTGATTCCATACTTTTTGCTAGAGGTTGTATATCTACATACATACATAGCCTATGGCTCATATGGAATAACATTTTGAAATCTCTCTTTGTCAAAAAGGTATTTAAATATTCTAATGTATACCAATGTGCACGTAGTGAAAATTACGAGTGTGGTTTCTCCACAACGTAATGTATACACAGTTTTGTCACTAGTTTTCTGACACCCAACTAAAGGATTTCTTTTCAGTGTGAGGCATTCACAACAACCTTTGCTGCTGGTCCATGATTGCATTGATGAGATGAGAGGAGAGACTCAGCAGGCTTCCACCGCAGCCGCCCTGATCGTCTGGACGAGTCAGGTAGAGTTGCATACAGGCCCACTCATGATACTCCAGCCTAAAGCACAAATGCCATTAGGTATTCTTGAATGTATGTCATATGGATGTGTATCAGCAACTTGAAATTACCGTTCAGAATCAGAAAGTGCATCTTTACTTCTGTCAACTTGGAGTTCATTTGCCAGCCATTCTGTAAAGAATAACTAGACACGGGAGATGGATAACCTTGTACATATTCAAACATGTAAATCCTAAAATATCATTAATAAATAAATACAATTACATATCAAGAACAATAGTTCCAGTAAATTCAGACGACACGACATCTACCATCACATCCAATGTTTTAAAAACCTAAACAAACGAAGCAGGCATGTTACCTGATATTGTGGCTCTCGCCGTAACCGATTGAAAGCAGAATGTTTCCAAAGATACAAAGCTGTCTTCTTCCATTTGCTAGTGGTATCTATGACATTGCTCCAGAGCGCACTGCTGTTCAGGTTCTCATTCTCTTTACCATCAAAAACCGCAATTCTGGCCTCAGGCAAGAGTCTTGGAATGAGGTACTGAAGCTGAAATGGGTAAAAATGCAAAGCTGGTGTCAAAACAATATAAAGTGGTGCCGCAACGATGAATCGGTCACATCAAGTAATTCAATTAGAAAAAAGCTTCGAATGGAATTTACTAGCATCGATGATTTATTTGAGTGATTTGTAATGGATTTTTTTTTTTTTAAGTGGTGTATTTAGCTCTATTTCATCGCTGTTGACTGCCAGACGGCATTCCTGCTGGCCATCGCCTCGCTAAGCGTGTCGGCGAATTGCACGTGCTTTCGATTAGCCGGTCGTGCATGTTTTGGCACTCTGGGGGCTCGGGTGCCACGCTGTGGCCTTCCAACATCTCCGCGGGAAGTTTGTTTTGTACCCTCTAATGAAGCATCACATCCTCGCAACATGCTCGCTTGAATTATTATTATATTTATTTTTAAATCCAACTTTGCCATTTTTCCACTTTTTGCAGGGGGTTTTGGTCCCCACAAACTGCGAAAAACAAGGGGTTAGTATATAAGCTCTGTGTAAAGTTGCGATCAAATGTCCCCACCCCAAAAACTTAAAAAAAATGACTGAAGAATGATGATGAAAACATGCCTTCTTATAAATGCAGCTGGGAGTCATGTCTTCCTTTTGAGGCATTAAGTCCCCCCTACAGATCCAATAGCATATGGCAGCCACACAAAACCTGAATGAAGAGTCATTTCAAAATATACTTGACAAGCAATCATGGATGACAAATTAAATATTTGACTGTATTGTATATCGTGCTAATACTCCACCTAAAACAGAATCGCATGCGAGTATCCGTGTTGCAGACCAGTGCTGAGCAAAGAGCCTCGGAGACAGACACTGGTTTGGGCTGTCTCAGGGAAATCAGCTGCACAACATGACTTTGGAACATGGAGGCATGGAGATGGACCACTAGAGCAGCTAGCCCAATCACTTGTGGGCCACTCAACATGGAACCCTAAAAACAGAAAATTCTATCAAACAAATAATACATAGGATATACTAAAAACATTGAAAAGCGAATTACATTTTAACACATAGACAACATTAAGTTCTAACAATGTGCACGTTTGCCTACAGTTCTGAGATCAAGGGTTCAATCCAGGGCTTCGGTCTTCCTGTGTGGAGTTTGCATGTTCTCCCCGTGCCTGCGTGGGTTTCCTCCGGGAACTCCAGTTTCCTCCCACATCCCTTCAGTTTATCCATTCGCCAGATCCATATTTGATGCCTAAATCGATGTTTTTCGACCAGCTGTCTTCGCCGTCTCTGCCTGACATCTGCTACCCTGATATTTACAACTATCTTGTCCACACAAAATCAGGCTATTCTCACGAAAGTTTGAAAAACTTTAAGCGCTTGGAGGCTTATAGATACTTCGTTGCTGGTTGGGTGAAACAGGTCCTCGTCCACAAAAATTCGGCAGGAATCTATCTTGTGCTCGGGAAGGTGAGTTACGAAATTTTCAATTCAAAATCTTTTGTTCTTGCACTGTCATCCACTGTCAAGTCTAATGTATTTCATGTCATTTGTCAATGGAGCTAGGGCTTTTAATGTTTATATGGTTTAGCAATAGCACTCTCACTACATACATATATAATATGTAATAAATATGAAGTGCGATAGCACTACTCCAGATTGTCCCTAGTTGAATTTCTTTTTTGGCTTTTGACCTCAATAGTGAAATTGTAAATTAATTGTATGACAACTGTCTTATTATTAGAGCTGGGAATCTTTGGGCACCTAACGATTTGATTACGATTACGATTCAGAGGCTCCGATTCGATTATAAAACGATTATTGATGCACCCCCCTCCTTTTTTTTTCTCTCTTTTTTTAAAAAAAATGTTTTGTACATTAGTTCCAAAATTGTTCAAAAATACTCTCAGGCTAAACCACACTACTATTTCAGTATCAAGTTAACATATAGCAGTAAATGGTAAACAAATATACATAAATAACATTAAATAAAAAACTCCAGTCCCCATTCTGTATCAGCAGCTTTAAACTACATTCAATTAATTTAATGTTGTGAATAAACCGTTAAATTTGTAAAAATTGCTCCCGTTATTCCATAATTTCCCTTTTGTCTACTTTCGACATGTGAAAGTTTTAAAACTATTTTAAAGATAGATTCAAGTCAATATTTTACCGATTTAGGAGTATTTTAGATAAAAAGTTAATTAGGTTTGCTTGGAAGGTTCGCTACAACAGCCTTGCAGGGAAGTGTACTGCTTTAAGATGGCGGCCGTAGATGTGCTGCTAACACTACCAAATCTATATAGCATCTAGTCCTATATAAATGATATCCACCTTAACATTATATGGATGTACAGCTTTTCGGCAGCAGTCAGGTATGTTGTTGTGTTTTTTTATCTCGTTGCATGAGTTGAGCTAGAGCTGTGAGTTGAGCATTGGCATTACCCGAGGGGCCGGGTAATGGGAAGCATGATGTTTAGCTACTCTCGCTCCGTTCCGTCCCGAAGACCGCGCGGCGCGCTGAGTGTTGTATACTTCCGCTTTACTTCGCATATTTCAATATTCGGAATTTGGATGTTTGTGAATCGTTCTCGAATCTTCCACGGCCGAATCGCGAATAATCTAAGATTCGGAAATTTTGCACACCTCTTCTTATTATCCCCTTATAATTACATATTTTCAGGTATTTCATTCACAACGTCTGAGTGTATGTTGTCGGCGATTAGCCTAGGAATGATCTTAATTGTGGTTGTCAGCCCAAAACCCTCTAAATATACATTTAACGCATTTTACCAGATATAAAATGACTACTACATAATCTGTGGTAATCGTTTGGAGCCCAGTTTTCTCGTCGAATTGCAGCAGCCCATCTCGCTCTCCTCTCCGGGTCTCTCGGAATCCGGTAGAACTTCAAGTCTCTCTGTCTATTTTCTCTGTTATTGCAACCGACCGCCACACACGCCTTCACCATTTTGATTATTAATGTTAACGAGCAGAAAAACACGCCATAATAGGAGGAATTTACGTAGCGGTAATGCATCAACAGTGACGAGTGGCGATTAGCCTAGCAATGATCTTAATTGTGGTTGTCAGCCCAAAACCCTCTAAATATACATTTAACGCATTTTACCAGATATAAAATGACTACTACATAATCTGTGGTAATCGTTTGGAGCCCAGTTTTCTCGTCGAATTGCAGCAGCCCATCTCGCTCTCCTCTCCGGGTCTCTCGGAATCCGGTAGAACTTCAAGTCTCTCTGTCTATTTTCTCTGTTATTGCAACCGACCGCCACACACGCCTTCACCATTTTGATTATTAATGTTAACGAGCAGAAAAACACGCCATAATAGGAGGAATTTACGTAGCGGTAATGCATCAACAGTGACGAGTTGACGGACAATATGGCGCGGGGGCGTGGTTGTGACGTCATGTGAGTAGGGTCTATATGCTGCCATAGCAGATTCATGGGGCATTAAGTCCCCGAACTATTTATAATTTGTCCGTTTTACGCTGGAAACCCCAGTTTACAGACGTCGCGCAACCGCTTTTGCTTAGCCATAAAACGAAGGTAAGTAATTGTATTTATTATCCAAAATGTCTGTCACTTTTAGCTTAGAATCATTGACTGAGGTCTAATATTTAGTTAAAAAAACAACTTTAAAAAGTTATTCACTCGCATATTTTAAACTTTTAAACAAATTACGCCACAATGGAAAAAATGGCGTCTGTAAAAAACTCACAAATATCGATCTACCTCATAACTATCGCTTTAATTGTATTTTTTTGTTACTGTCGCATTTTCTCCGATACGCTAGATGACACATAACCGATCCCAACAAAAAAAATTGGGGAAAAAAAACCTTTAAAAGGGTAAATATATGAAAAAGAACATCTCTACCTCTCCTTGATGTCTTCGATTTCTGCACCGCGACCCTTGTTATATTACCATGTTTCACCAATAAAATCCCCCAAAAATCCTGCTGTGGCCATTCACAGGAGTGTCTTGACACTTGGTGATACATGCGACATGGAGTTTTTGGATCGAAACAAGGTAAGTACGCAATAATATCTCGTTAAATCATAGCGTCTTTAATTCTGCTCTCTCATGCTCTCACCTCCAGTTAGGGTTTTGCTGTTAAAAGTCTTTTTTTTTTTTTTTTTTTTTTTTTAAATCCACTCATGTTCAAAATTTTTCGTCCCCCAGAAAATTGAGGTAGCTTAAGCTTTCCAATGATGTATCACTCATGCATATAGGACAATTTTGAAATCTGGCCAAACTGGGGGTCTCAGAGCAGATTTTCAAATGACCTGAGTGTTTTCTGCCATAGACAAAAAAAGGTGAAGAATCAGCCCAGAACTACACGACAGGAGTTGGTCAATGACCTGAAAAGAGCTGGGACCACCGTTTCCAAGGTTACTGTTGGTAATCAATGTTATTAATCTTACTTTAAAAAAGTAATTAATTACAGCTACAAATTACTTCTCCCAAAAAGTAATTGAGTTTAGGGCTGTCCCAAACGACTAATTTTCTCCCGATTAGTCAACCGACTATTTTTACGATTAGTCAGCTAATCTAATAATTTTGAAAAAAAAAATGTTTTTTTTTTTTTTTTTTTTTTTTTTACTAATTTAGCAGTGAAATTTTTGTTGACGCTTATCAATTCACAAAAACATTTTGGAACACTTAAATTCTTTGTTAAAGTACAAATAAACAGGTAAATAACAATAATAAATCACAAACAAACAATGAGTTCAAATGCTGATAGAATTAACTAGTGCAAAAGAATGGAATGTAAACAGATTCAGAACACTATATACTTCGCCTTTCCAACAATTCATTAAAAAAATAAATAAATAAATAAAAAATAAAAAAACTAACATTAATATTATAGTATAGTGCTATGTATAATAGAATTATAATAATTATTCATTGCCAATCAGATTTTTCAGAAAGGGTGTCATTTTAAAAGTATTCATAGTCTAGAATCTGAATTCTGAAGTATGTTGGATTAACTCCAGAAATCGTTATTTACATGACGAACATGACATGCTTTTATTTTTTAACTGTTCACATTCGCTAAACAGCTAACTTAAGCCTTACACTCCTCAAAAAAAAATACTTTTTGTCATTGCATGTGGTGTCAGTAATACATATTTTTTCTTTTTTTCCGTTTGCAAATGCTGTTAACAAGCGATTTTTTCACGTTTGAAGTGTCACCTTTTAATCACAAGTTTTGAAGAAGACTGCCAATGTTTCATAGCAGGCTAAAGTTGCCTTTTTTTCCCCACTCACCTCAATGTAGCAATCCTAACGTTCACAGTGTTTAACATACAGTGGGGCAAATAAGTATTTAGTCAACCACTAATTGTGCAAGTTCTACCACTTGAAAATATTAGAGAGGCCTGTAATTGTCAACATGGGTAAACCTCAACCATGAGTGACAGAATGTGGAAAACAGAAAATCATATTGGTTGATTTTTAAAGAATTTATTTGCAAATCATGGTGGAAAATAAGTATTTGGTCAATACCAAAAGTTCATCTCAATACTTTGTTAATACCCTTTGTTGGCAATAACGGAGGCCAAACGTTTTCTGTAACGCTTCACAAGCTTTTCACACACTGTTGCTGGTATTTTGGCCCATTCCTCCATGCAGATCTCCTCTAGAGCAGTGATGTTTTGGGGCTGTCGTTGGGCAACAGGGACTTTCAACTCCCTCCACAGACTTTCTATGGGGTTGAGATCTGGAGACTGTCTAGGCCACTCCAGGACCTTGAAATGCTTCTTAAAAAGCCAATCCTCTGTTGCCCTGGCTGTGTGTTTGGGATCAGTGTCATTCTGAAAGACCCAGCTACGTCTCATCTTCAATGCCCTTGCTGATGATGGAAGGAGATTTTCACTCAAAATCTCTCGATACATGGCCCCATTCATTCTTTCCTTTATACAGATCAGTTGTCCTGGTCCCTTTGCAGAAAAACAGCCCCAAACCATGAGGTTTCCACCCCCATGCTTCACAGTGGGTATGGTGTTCTTCGGATGCAATTCAGTATTCTTTCTCCTCCAAACATGAGAACCTGTGTTTTCACCAAAAAGTTGTATTTTGGTTTCATCTGACCATAACACATTCTCCCAGTCCTCTTCTGGATCATCCAAATGCTCTCTAGTGAACCGCAGACGGGCCTGGACGTGTGCTGGCTTCAGCAGGGGGACAAGTCTGGCAGTGCAGGATTTGAGTCCCTGGCGGCGCATTGTGTTACTGATAGTAGCCTTTGTTACTGTGGTCCCAGCTCTCTGTAGGTCATTCACTAGGTGCCCCCGTGTGGTTCTGAGATTTTTGCTCAGTGTTCTTGTTATCATTTTGACGCCACGGGGTGAGATCTTGCATGGAGCCCCAGATCGAGGGAGATTATCAGTGGTCTTGTATGTCTTCCATTTTCTAATAATTGCTCCCACAGTTGGTTTCGTTACACCAAGCGTTTTACCTATTGCAGATTCAGTCTTCCCAGCCTGGTGCAGGTCTACAATTTTGTCTCTGGTGTCCTTCGGCAGCTCTTTGGTCTTGGCCATAGTGGAGTTTGGAGTGTGACTGACTGAGTTTGTGGACAGGTGTCTTTTATAACGATAATGAGTTAAAACAGGTGCCATTAATACAGGTAACGAGTGGAGCCTCGTTAGAAGAAGTTAGACCTCTTTGACAGCCTGAAATCTTGCTCGTTTGTAGGTGACCAAATAATTATTTTCCACTCTAATTTGGAAATAAATTCTTTAAAAATCAAACAATGGGAAAAAACATCACTGCTCTAGAGGAGATCTGCATGGAGGAATGGGCCAAAATACCAGCAACAGTGTGTGAAAAGCTTGTGAAGCGTTACAGAAAACGTTTGGCCTCCGTTATTGCCAACAAAGGGTATTAACAAAGTATTGAGATGAACTTTTGGTATTGACCAAATACTTATTTTCCACCATGATTTGCAAATAAATTCTTTAAAAATCAACCAATATGATTTTCTGTTTTCCACATTCTGTCTCTCATGGTTGAGCTTTACCCATGTTGACAATTGCAGGCCTCTCTAATCTTCTCAAGTCGGAGAACTTGCACAATTGGTGGCTAACTAAATACTTATTTGCCTCACTGTAGATGTGTTTTCTTATTTTGTATGTCTGAACTTTTAATTCTACAGCGTGTTGATGAGAGAAAAGAACTGGAGTCACATATGCCATCAGCACGCACGCACAAATGTATCCACGCGCGCAGCGATAAAACGGAGCTGTCAAAAATTCCCGCCCTCATTTTTATTTACCGTGCGATAAATGGATTCATTGCATATCGCGACAGGCTTCCCAACATCAAGAAAACATGTCGTTAGTTAGGTAGGTGGACTTACTCCTGTCGTCTTCGAAAATTACAACTGGGTGACAGCGTAGGTGTTTATTTACGGTTGTAAGAGACAGGACACAACAGTGTACCCGCCTTTGTTTCTTTGAAATGAGCCAATGTTTTGGACACTCTGGTGCGCTTTTTTGGCTTTATGCCGCTTTGCCCGCTTGCATACCGAGCATCCGACATTCTCAACTTTCCACGCATACATTCTTTTTAACCCTTCATTAACCGTCAACGGGATGTTGCGCTCGTCGACGGGTTTACATCATCGATGATGTCGACTATGTCGACTAGTTGGGACAGCTCTAATTGAGTTAGTAACTCCGTTACCTGAATGTAAGAGTAATTAGTAACTTGGCAAAGTAACTGGTTTTACTTTTTGTGTTTTTTTTTTCCTATCCAAAAAAAAAAAAAAAAAAGATGGGTCACACTATGTGAAGTTCAAAGGGTTTTTGGGACAGTCGCCGTAGCCCAATTCTTTACCCTAAGCTTAACTAGACACAGGGGTATTCTGGATATTGCGATAACCAGTGATGGGAGTAACGCCGTTACGTAACGGCGTTATTTTTTCAGTAACGGGGTAATCTAACTAATTACTTTTTCCGCCGTTACAACGCTGTTACTGTTACCGACGGTCAAAAGCGGTGCGTTACTTACTCTGAATAAATTGAAGAAACTACCAGCCGTGTCGAGTCGACTCGCTGCTCTGTTGATTTGTCATCCAAGACTTGGGGTGCGTTCAGGTTCGAGAATAGCGCACGTACTTCTGACTCCAAGCTGTTTGTCCCTGCTCATTCAATTAGACAATGCTTTCCAAAGTTTGGTAACGTTTCTGTGTTTGCTACACCTGATGCTAGCCTCGTTCCCATCCCCCACTGTCAGCCAGCAATAATTCGGCTTCCATCTTGAGGACGGCAGACGCGTTGAAGAATACCTGAATGCGGCCCCTCGAGAGATACGATGGAAGTGATTGTGATTGGCTGAGGGTTAGAGTCATGTGTCATGGTAAGCCAATCAGAGCCGGTGATTTCAGCAGCCGGAACAGCGCGTGCGGCAAACACACACACGCAAAACAGATGCACAGGGTCGGGATGGCGGAGCATTCAGAAGAAAAATTGTCCTTTAAGAGGTGGAGATATACACACTATTTCAAGTTTGTCGAAATTAAAGGAAAGAACCTGCATGTAATGTGTAATTTATGTCCCGGGGCAAAGCTTTTGTCGACATCTGTGATAAGCAATTCAAATCTGCTGAAGCACCTAACAAGTTGACTACCTGTCTGTTCTTCTCTATTCCACTGACTCGAATACTGCTCAGAAAATTTCAAATTCTTTGACATACAACAAGTTATTTTTAAAGTAACGGAAATAGTTACTTTAAAAACTAGTTAACTAGTTACTAACTCAGTTACTTTTTGGAAGAAGTAGTGAGTAATGTAACTAATTACTTTTTTAAAGTAACGTGCCCAACACTGGCGATAACTAGATAGTAACCTTTGCTATGTTTGAAAATCATTTAATGTTGTGAATCAACAGTTATTCACAAGTTGTTAAAAATGCTCCCGTTACTGCATTAGTTCCCATCTGTCTACACGAGAAAATTTTAAAACCGTTTCATCATTTAAAGACAGATTGAAGTCAAGATTTTGCCAATTTGGGAGTATTTTAGATAAAAAGTTACTTAGGTTCGCTAAGAAGGTTCTGTACAACAGAGCCTTCCTGAGAAGTCTACTGCTTTAAGATGGCGGCTGTTTACTAACGCCGGCGACTGCGTTATTTCGCATCTACTTCTCTATACATTTGCTAACGCTGCTGAGTCTGTCATTTCGCATTTAGTTCTATATGCATGTGATATCTAGCGTAGCATCATGTGGGCGTAGATTATAGGCTGTCGGCTACAGTCACGTATTATTGGAGCCACCTACCCTAGCATCGTGTTTGCAACGGCGATGCTCCTCCCTTTGGCGCTCCCGCTCTTCTCTCTCCGTATCTCACACTTTTCTCGCATCATTCAACCAACGTAGTAACGCAAAGTAACGCGCGCCTTTACATCCTCAGTAACGGTAACGACGTTGCAAAGATGGGAAAAGTAATTAATTAGATTACTCACAAATGAAAAAAATAACGCCGTTAGTAACACCGATATACTCGAACGCTGTAATTAACAACACTGTTGGTAATACAGATGTCATGGTTTGAAATAATGCCTGGCTTGGAAGGTTCCCCTGCTTAAACCAGCTCATGCCAAGGCCTGTCTTTAGTTTGCCTAGGACCATTTGGATGATGCAGAGGAATCATGGGAGCAAGTTTTGTGGTCAGATGAGAAAAATTAGAACTTTTTGGTCATAAGTCCACTAACCGTGTTTGGAGGAAGAAGAGTGCTATCCTAAGAACACGAGCCCAACTGTGGCGCATGGGAGTGGTAGCATCAACCTTTGGGGGTGTTTTTCTGCGTATGGGACAGGGCAAGTGTGCACTGTATCACAGAGAGGATGACAGGGGCCCTGTAGTGTGAGATTTTGGGGAACAACTTCCTTCCCTTAGTCAGAGCATTGAAGATGGCTCATAGCTGGGCCTTCCAACATGACAATGACCCAAAGAATACAGCCAGGAAGACCAAGGAGTGGCTCCGTAAGAAGCATATCAAAGTTCTAGCATGGTCTAGCCAGTCTCCAAAGCTAGTAAACCAATAGAAAAAATTTGGAGGGAGCGCAAACGCTGTGTTTCTCAGCAACAGCCCAGAAACCTGACTGCTCTAGAGAAGATCTGTGAGGAGGAGTAGGCCAAGAGCCCTCCTGCAGTGTGTGCAAACCTGGCGAAAAACTACAGGAAAGAAAGGTTTAACCTCTGTAATTTCAAACAAAGGCTACAGTACCAAATATTCACATTCCTTTTGCTCAGGTGTTCAAATACTTATTTGGGTCTTTTTTTACCAAACTGCTTGGCAATTGCTCCGTAGCCCTTTCCAGCCTTGTGGAGGTGAAAAATTTGGTCTCTAGTGTCTTTGGACAGCTCTTTTGTCTTGACCATGTTACAATTTTGAGTCTTACTGATTGTATGGGGTGGACAAGTGTCTCTATGCTGCTATCAACCTGAAACGAGTGAATCTGATTCAGGATAATACATGGAGTGGAGGTGGACTTAGTATAGACTTAATAGGCGGACTAACAGGTCTTTCAGGGTCAGAATTCTAGCTGATAGGCAGGTGTTCAAATACTTATTTGCAGCTGTATCACACAAATAAATTGATTAAAAATACATTGTGATTTCTGGATTTTTCTCTCGCCCAGTGGACATGCATCTACGAAGAAAATTTCAGACTTCTCCATGATTTCTAAACGGGAGAACTTGCAAAATAACAGGGTGTTCAAAAACTTGTTTTCTTCACTGTACAAATAGCGCCACCAAGAAGTGGCAAAAAATGTCAACTATTTTGTTTTTTCAAATAGAAGTTTAGCAATACTGCAGTTGGTTAAAAGGGTATGTTTGGAAAAAATGAAATCAGAAAAAGCTGTATACTATTTTATTCCCTGTCATCATTTGCATCTAAACTAATTAAATTCACAAACAAAACAATGGTATGGAACAATTCAAAAAGTACAACAAATTTCATGACTTTGATTTCACACTGGATTCAGTCTTTGTGAATTGGATACGAGCAGATATACCTGGTGATGGAGCAGATGCCAAACTCGATGTAGAAGGCAGGAGAGGAAATGTGTGTTACAAACTATTATACACACAAACCTGGACGCCCACATCATCTGCCTGGAAAGACAAACAGTGTGATTGCATGAAAAATTACAATTTAAAATCAACGGAAATCTGTGGTGTCACCGGGGCCGTTAAAGAAGATTGTGTTATCTCGATAGTTCCAGTGTATAAAGGTGCAAAGCGAAATTGACACAGTGACAACCTACGCTGTTTTTTTGTGTTGTCTCGATAGTTCCAGTGTGTAAAGGTTCAAAGGGAAATTGACACAGTTACAACCTACACTGTTTTCGGACCTAGTCGGCTCAGCTAGCTTTGCTACAGAGTCACTGATTAACCAATTAAACATGAACGGACGCAATGCAAGCATCGCATTCCGAACAATAGGAAATTATTCAAATGTGAACACACGCTTTGCGACAGGTCTGGAAATCAGCCGCTTAAATGGCAAACAGTTTGATGAACTAAAGGAGGTGTTTTCACAAAAGGACATTCCTGTAACCATGGACAATATTCCAGGATACTGATAGTTTGCCTCAACTAAAGACAACAAAACAGAACGTGAAACTCCCCACTATCCAAGTGTAAAGGGTGCACGCAGGTCCTTTGTATTCCAAGTCAGTTCAACCATCAATCAAATGAAGAAAGTGAATGAAGAAATGAAGAAACAAAGGAGAGCGAAAATAAACAAGATGATACAACAACAATGATATGGCCATCTGATCCAGTATTGGGATTTATTACCAGTTTAATTGACAGATGGGATATTTTCAACTTGTGAAAATATCCGTCCATGAGCCATATCAGCACGAGACATGTGACGATTACCGGTTTCAAGGTATACCGTGTTATGAAAATGTCAAGGTTTCAAAACCGCAAAAAAAATCCGTCATACCGTCCCTAAGGTATTAGCTATTTTTTATGTCCCAAAAATGCAGGAAGAATGCAAATGCAGGCCCAACCCGTGTCAGTGAGTCAGCTGTGCTACTCGATGGCTGGAGGGGGTGACACTCCTGAACTTTTTCCCCCAACGAAGAAAACCAAATCGCTGGTATGGGAATACTTCAGCTACAGAAAAGTTAAAGACGGCCGTGCCTTAGAGAAGGAGGGTCAACCGACATGTAAAACATGTTTGCGGAGGGTGGCTGCCCGAGGAGGCAATACCTCTAATATGATTTCACATTTATACAAAATAAAATGTTAGCGAACACTGTCATGAATGTTTACCACCAGCTACGAGAGTTAACTCCAGCTGTTTAGTGTGTTTAGCGGGGGTAAAACGTGGTGGTTTTTTTTCTCTGGCAACTGTGTGGAGAACGAGACTGTGTCATATACACGTGTTTTTTATGGAAAATGTTTGAACTGTGGCTCAACCAAAGGACTGCATTATTTTAATTTTGTTTGGAATATTTTGTTATTTTTTTATATTTATTATAACATTATACTTATGTTCCAATTTGTTAATATGTTTTGAAAAATAAAAATTCTCTTCAACGGAAAAAAGTTATTTTTGTTTTTTTTAAACCCCCATATATCTCAAAGTAACACATTTAAGAGCTGTAATTGCAATCCCATGATACTGTGAAACCGTGATATTTTGGTTTAAGATTATCATACCATCAGAATGTCATACCGGCCCATGCCTAATCTGTGCATTAAATTTTGTATGTTAAAAATGACTCCAAAGTTGACACCCTACAATACCCGCCTTCAAGATGTAGAATATATATTCTAAAAAGTGTTCAGTCTTACAAGATGTAGACTAAAAACTAAACCTTTCCACAGTTTAGCCAGACGGTGGGATTTTTCTTTGAACAGGCTTTAACTTTATAATTTTATTGACGGGTCACATCCGTCAGCCACTGCGCAACGCCTTCAAGTAGGGGGCCGTCCTACAGTTTGCTTCAGTTATTCGCAGTCGGTCCCAGTTAGTCAATAGATACAGCGATCCAACGCCAGATTTAGGTTGAAAAAGTACGTAAGCTGTACCGCAAACAAACAGGAAGGATTGTCTCAGGTGTGATTTGTTCAAGGATGCAAGGTAATTATTATATTTTTCGTAACATGCGTGCATTTTGAAACGTGAAAAAAAATCAATGGGAGAAATTAACCGCTACGGACTAGCATCATTCTTCCACATATTTGCGTAAAATAAATGCTAACTTCTTGTTTTGTTTTGTTTTTTCTCTTTTAATTAAGAACCGAGACAGTTTTACGTCCATATCTATAAAGAATTCAGGGATTTACAGTAGTAATGTGCAGTAATTTCATAACATGCCAAATAGGGTCACAATTAAAGTAATTAAACATTGTCCAACAAATAAAGCATGAAAAAATAATTTATATGTTGTATATTTGACAAAATAATCGCGTTTCCGAAGTTCGAGCCTGAAAGGGGACGAACCCGGAAGTGATACGTCACACCGGGAACAGCGATGGCAGCTCCATACATACAGCCGCCATACAAAGCCCTTCAAACAATGATTCAAACAGCGATATAAACGATAGCTCGAGCGCAAGGGAGGAGATCCAAGTTTTTGAAGAGTTGGAGGAAGAAGAGGAGGTTGTGTTGGACCTAACATATATTAGCCAGACGCTAATCAGGATGCAATGTGTCTAGACTACCTGACATGGAATGGATACAAGACCCATAGAGATTACAAGATTGGTAAGATATAGGCTGTTATTATTTTCATGATTTTGATTTGAAGATGCAGGCATTTGCACATAATTTTATGTTTTTGTCTATCTGATGACATTGTTACAAAAAAATAATAATCAGACTTCATGTTCATTTTGGCAGATCCGGCAGCTCTCGTGCATATAAAATAATAAAAAACGTTGGGGGGAAAAGATTGAGATGAGTCGTTGATGGCTTTCTCCACTTTATTGCGAACAGATTACAAAGCACCACTTCAGTGTTGACCCTAGACTACATTTCCCATGATTCACTGCGTGACCTGCGCACTCGCTGATTCGCTGCCAGACATTAAAAGCAACGCGCTTCTTGTTGTCACCTGTCAGCAGCTCTCGTACAGTAAAACACAAACTAGAAGGCTATCAAGCGATCACCGTGAAAGAAACGCCGAACCGTACAAATGCAATGCAATGCTTGAAGCATGACGGTGGAAATACATAATACAAATACATGTGCACAAACTCACCGGCGGTGTGTGTCTCTAACGGCAACGTGACCGTGAATTACCATGACGCCGACCCGCTTATATGCACATCCACACCCCTTTCACGATTGACAGTGGATTAACCCTTTCGGACAAGATCGTAGATGACGCACAATTTAAACACGCTTAACCTAGCGAACGCAACAAAAACTATGATCGGGGATTGCCACGAGTTAACTTTCGGCTAACGTCGCTAGCTTATACTGTTCATTCCACAACAGTTGGCAGCTCTGCTTTGACAAAGTCATCAGTCATCTATCCAAAAATCACACTTACTTTTTGGCAAATCCTTGATCATTAGCAGACCGGTTAAGGAATCAGGCATTTTCGAAGAGTTTGCAGCAGAGAACACTACGCGATGATGGCCTGAAATTCATTCGCTTCGTGCGAACGAAAGATGTCCATTTACGTGCCCTGCTATCCTTTGGTCACTCATACAACTTTTCGTTTGAGTGAGAACAAAACATCGCCACACACCGCCGTGGCATCTTACCGAAAAGCAATCCAACAAACAATACTGTTCTATGGCGGACTTCCCTCGCACTTCCCGGTGTGACGGAATTTCCGAAGATTGCCGAAGAAAAGCATTTTTGTTGTCAAGGGGCGTTGCTAACAAAGAATCTGGAAGGGTTGCGTTAAAAAAAAAAAAAACGAAAATATGCTTATAACTAGAGGTGTGCAAAATTTCCGATTCTTAGATTATTCACGATTCGGCCGTGGAAGATTCGAGAACGATTCACAAACATCCAAATTCCGATTATTGAAATATGCCAAGTAAAGCGGAAGTACAACACACTCAGCGCGCCGCGCGGTCAATGAGCAACGAAGCGAGAGTAGCTAAACATCATGCTTCTCATTACCCGGCCCCTCGGGTAATGCCAATGCTCAACTCACGGCTCTAGCTCAACTCATGCCACGAGATAAAAAAACCACAACAACATACCTGAAGCTGCTACAAAAGTACGTCATCCACATAATGTTACGGTAGATATCATTTATATAAGACTAGATGCACTACGGCAGCGGTAGCGTTTGCAACACATCTACAAAAAGCTAGATGCAGACGTAGTAAACGGCCGCCATCTTAAAGCAGTACACTTCTCTGCAAGGCCGTTGTAGCGAACCTTCCAAGCAAACCTAATTAACTTTTTATCTAAAATACTCATAAATCGGTAAAATATTGACTTGAATCTATCTTTAAAATAGTTTTAAAACTTTCACATGTGGAAAGTTGACAAAAGGGAAATTATGGATTAACGGGAGCAATTTTAACAACTTTAACGGTTGATTCACAACATTAAATTAATTGAATGTAGTTTAAAGCTGCTGATACAGAATGGGGACTGGAGTTTTTTATTTACTGTTATTTTTGTATATTTGTTTACTGCTATATGTTAACTTGATACTGAAATAGTAGTTTGGTTTAGCCTGAGAGTATTTTTGAACAATTTTGGAACAAATGTACAAAATATTAAAAAAAATAAATAAAAAAATTTAAAAAAAAAAGGGGGGGGGGTGCATCAATAATCGTTTTAGAATCGAATCGGACCATCTGAATCGTAATCGTAATTGAATCGTTAGGTGCCCAAAGATTCCCAGCTCTACTTATAACTGTTTAGCCATTAATATTATTCAAAAACATGGTTGGCCAACCTTCCTTCACATTACTGCTTTAAGCATTTATTCACAAGAATTTTCACCAGAAAGCTCTGTTTACATATGGCGGCCGCCACATCGACTAACAGACTAGCATTGTACTTCGACATATTTACGTAAAATAAATGCTAACTGCACGTTTTTTTGGCTTTCAACCAAGAATCGAGACTTTTGCGTCCATGTCTATAAAGAATTAAGGGGTTTAAGCATTATTCACAAGAATTTTCAATGAAAAAAGCTTTGTCTGTGATTCCACTTGGTTAGCTATGATGGCCAAGCCAACAATGCAGGCCCTCTATTAATCGGCCTCGCGTCCCGTCAATATCGTTATGAAGCTGATGGAACAAGATTTTACTTTCCTCTGAGTGAATATATGGTCAAGATTCATATAAAATTCAACAAAAACTATTAGAATAATATTAAAGGAACAAGGGTTCTGCTATCGGTATAGCATCGCTTCCTGCCCATAGTTAGCTAGGACTGACTACAGCACCCCTGCGGCCCTCATAAACGATACGGAAGATGAATGAATAAATTAAACAGGCAAAACGAAAAATAGGGAAACACTCAATTACACTTATCTTTCAAAAAGTTAGCTCACCTTTTTGGAGGAAGTGTTTTGGAAGCATCCGCAATGCATTGGCAAAAGGTTTTTAAAATCTCATCGACAACCTGTGGATGAAAGTGAGGACACTTATAAATAACATGAATAACAAATGCAGACTGGCGCAAAATGAATGGCAGGTTTGAGTCCATACTTGTAAGTGGAGCTCTGGCAATGAAATTGTGTCCGTTTTCAGTTTGATGACCTTCTTTTCCAACAGGTCATCGGGAAGACCAGGAAAGATGAAGCTCAGAGTCTGGGAGATCTTTGACAGCTGAGCCACCATTTCTGATGGAACATTATGGTCAATATGAAACATCAGAAATATAATTGCTAAAAGGGAAAGAAAACGCCTAGTATAAATGCTCATCATGTAAAAGGCAGTTGTTGATCAAAGTATTCAGGTATGACATTTCTTTGACCTCTTACAATGGAGAAAACAGCAGTTGGCAAAATGAAACAACCTTTGCAGTCTCTACTAATGATGTGACGAGGTGCGTTGAGCGTTCGAAGTGTGTGTTGAATGATGAACACTTGTGGGGGGTTCTGGTCCGCATTAACCCGCGACAAAAAAAAGGGATCCCTGATTTGTAAATATGCTTGCCGGAGTCTACACACTTTTCACTTGCGGACAGGGTCTACATCAGCCTATGTGGCTCCTCCCGTTTTGCGCTTACCGTAAAGTGCTTTTCACACTGGGCTGCCTAGTGTGCAACAGCCTTAAGACTTTCTGCACCCTCTATTGCTGCTTTGTTGTCCATTTTGTTTCTTAAAGTGTGTATGACAGCAAAAAGCATGTTTATTTCATATTTCACGCGGTGTTTTATGCATCTCAATATAATGGATCGCTCGGATGTGTGTGGAAGCGATCATTTTATATATTCAATTTTTAAATCCCGCGCCACGAAAATGAGTGAATTCCGGCTCCAGTCTCGAGTTGAGAAAGAGGGCGCTGTGACGTGTACGGTAGAAGGAGTCCTCTTCACTATCCAGCCGTACTGTTGTATGAGAAGGACTAAGGATTCATCTGATTTTGCGGATTAATTTGTTTATTTTTCGCATCACGCCAGCCCAACGGCTGCAGAAAAATGTTGCTGCACCAGGGAAAGGCGTGTGAGCCTTTCTGAGGTTTCAAAAGGTTCCCATTCACCGGTGGATATTGGCCAAAACAAGCCCTACTACTGTGGGATCGTTGGACTTACGAGGAAGTGAGTAGACATCGTGTTTTGTATTATGTCAAATACTGGGATCATTTTAATACGTAGGTGGCTTGCATTTTGTGGCTGACATGCTCCTTGTCCACTCGGCCGACGACCGGCGGCTCATCGCACATCCCCCCGCCAGGAGAGCAGGGTTAGGCCGGCTTATAACCCTCTTCTTGTGCCCGATGTTCTGTCAAATTTTCCACCCGATCAGAAATTGCAACTTTATATTAAAAATAGCCGCAAATACAGCAATTACAAAGTAAACACGATAAACTTTCTTTAAATAAAGGACTATTTGCTTACGTTTGATCATGGATGGTCATGTAGAAAAGTTCTCCTGAGACACATTCTGTCATGTTAGCAGCACAACAACTGCAGCCGCTCTCCTATGACTCTATCGCTGCCTACGTCTTCGCTGTATAGTGAAGTGTTATTTCTCCATATCCGAGTTGACCATTTCGCAGCTACACGCTCCTCCGACGTCGGCCGATTTGTCTGACGATCATTGTCCAGCTGCTTCACCGCAAACGAGCCCTCTGCCCTCAGCAGGGGAATGACAAGCTCTAACTTGCTTGCCGCCGGGCGGGTTGCCGATCGGCGATGAAAATCGACAACCCCACCGTTGTGTGAAATTATCCGGGCTAGTTATGTGTGATTTTTCCACTTCGACGACTTTGAAACATCACTCGGTTCGGGTTAGCATGTTGGCTAGCAGCCACGCTTCTTGGTTTGTTAACATTCTCCGAAGCCAGGGCAGGGAAATGACAAAAGCCCGACTAACTATGGTGGCATAAAATATCGTTCGGCAGGTGCGACAGTAAAGGTGAAGTTGACAGTTTTGACCACTCTGGAGTAATTTTGCCATTTCGTACTGATTTCGCATTTTTATTATTTCATATTCCATTTAGCACAAGACTTATTTGTCATGACCGTTTTATTTAGCAGTTAGGAAAAATACTTTGATAAAAAGAACATCCTTTAAAAATATTGGAGTAGAGAGATTGAAACAATGACAATTTGCGGCTCTCTCCGTCGCATTTTCCTCGTTCTGAATCATTCCCCCTCAATGGGCTGCATATTAAATCAGATGAAAACATTCTCCTGCGGACGTCATCCTCCTGTTGGGGATGCTAGAGCGCTATAATGGTAGGCGTGGCTAACTGGCAGATTGAAAGACTAATTTCTCGTCATCTGCGCTTTGCCAAATTGTTGTATATAGTCGAATCCTCTTAAAATATGATTCTAATTCACAGAATAATGCTATTTAAGACTTTTTTTCTCCTGTCATACGCACTTTAACATAACAAGATTGTGACAGCCTATCATTTAACTGAATCCTTTTGTGAATACAGAATGATTTACGCTATACATATTAACTGACCTACCTTCATCATTTCCATTAGAAATGAGTCGTCTATGCTCTTGTAGCTGAAATTTTAGGACAGGCAGAGGATTATCATGATTCTCCTCGCGTACAGCATTCCCTGTAATCACAACTTGAATCTTGCATGTGTCAAACAGCAATTTCCGCAAGTCAATTGAAAATGAGACCTACCTTCTTGCTGTCTGAGTCTCTGACAAGATTCCATGTATGATGAATACTGTGTAGCAGAAATCTTATCTGCTCTAAACAAAACAATGAAAGTTAGAGTTGTCTATTAATGACTTTTTAAGCGATAACCAATATCCTGATGTTGATGAACTTCCATCACCCGACTGAGATATCAAACCAATATTGTTATATGCGGGCGTGCTTGCTAATTGTATTGGATGCCCTACTAATAAAACTTTAGCAGAGAAGCCCAGACTTCCCTTTCCCCAGCCACTTCAACCAGCTCCTCCGGCATAATCCCAAGGCGTTCCCAGGCCAGCCGAGAGACGCAGTAGCAAAATTGATTTTGCCATGTGGCATTTTTTTTGCCATGTGGCAAAATGTATTTTATTTTTGACATGTTTTTTTCGGTATGTGGCATTGTTTTTTTGGGATGTGGCCTTTTTTGGGGGGGGGTATATGGCATTTTTTGGAGGCCATGCACGTCCATGCGATTGACAGCTATGCACGTCCAAATTTTCCATGTGTATGGTCAAAAATCACAGCCACAGCACATGTATTTTTGCCATTTAAAATGGAAAATTTGGACGTGCATAGCCTGCAAAAATGTCATATACCCCTCCCCCCCAAAAAATTCCACACACCACAAAAAAAATAAAATGCCACAAACCAAAATTAATTTTGCCACATGGCAAAAAAATGCCACATGGCAAAACCCATTTTGCCATATGGCAAATACCACTTTGGTTCTCGCTGTCTCTCTTAATTTTTGTCTATCATGAAAAACAAAAAGAGGAAAAACAATTCAACCCAACACAAGTTGCGTTCACATGAATAAGAGTCAATTGCTTACCTTTTCAGGGCCTCTATGAAGTTCATTTGAGCATCTGCTTTCACAGGAAGCTAAAATAATCAAAGGTAAATCTGCATCATTCTGCATTATCAGTTAAAATATAAAGACATGCTTTATAATTAAAGCATTTAACTGGCAAACATACTGTACAATTGGGCTATTACCCATTATTCAAATATATTTTAATTATTTTTATCATTCTAGAACAGAATACAAAAAATATGGATTCCACAAAGTGAAGTAAGAACACGAGAATACACGAGGGAAACAACATAGGCAAGATAGACAATCAATTTAATGGGGGGAACAAAAGCTCCAAATATGTTACAGTCCCACAGTGCCGCTTTCAGAATATAAATCATTTTTAAACATGAATAATGTAGAAAAATGCTTGTCCTTATTAAATGCTTCAGTAGGTAAGTCCACTCAAATCCATTCCTGCTTTGACGCTCACGTATGGCGTTATATTTGTGCCACAATTCTGAGCGTGCAACGACTTTTTGAACACAGAAAAATAGATTTTGAGCACATAAAAATATATTGAACAAGCAATTAAAGATTTTGAGCACAAAAAAATACAGAGCCAAAAAAAAAAATCTACTCTGTGCTCCTTAATTTGGTTTGCATTTTAGTTTTACCCACTCAATTCCCCCTTCCCACTCTTGCTCAATCTCTCAAATTTTCTGTGCTCAAAATCTATTATTGCTGGCTCAAAATAGTGGCACAAGTATAACATCAGACTCACACTGCTGAGAACAGCGGGGGGGGGGGGGGGCTGGAGGGGACAGTTGCCTCACAAGATGAGGTAAACTTTCTGCAGCTACCATTTACCTAATTCAGTTGTGTTCACAGTGGACCGCCACTTTAGGTATTAAAACACACACCTTTACAAAGAAAGATTGTTGCCCGAAGTGTTGGGTTCAGTGATCATTTTGTAAAAAACGAAAAATGAGACTAACCAGTCTTGGTTTCAGAAGAGCAGGAAGGAACTGTGTGAGGAAATATGTCCGTCGAAAAATACTGTGAGGATAAGATCATATATTCATGAATTTTATATCATCGTGAAAAGTATGAGAATCTAAAAAGAAAGAAATAACTACAAATATAATTTTGAGGACAAATTTGCTGATCAAATTATGTAGAGTACCTGGCCTCCATAACAACGGCAGAGATTTTCCCTGTAATCTCAAAGAGAGATGAAGCTTTCTCCACGTCCTGTGCAGCCTGGAGCTAGGGAAATAGGGCAAAGCTTTATCAGAATCCATATATTACAGGCGGTCGTTAGTTTATGAAAGTTTGGACATTTAAAAGTTCGATATAACAAATAGTACACAACGAGATACTTTCATTTCTTTTAGTATGACCTACAGTGCTGCCCAAATGTATTGGGCAAAAGTAAGTACCCCTGCAATTCTGTCAGATAATGCTCAATTATTCCTAGAAAAGGATTGCAATTACAAATGCTTTGGTAGTAATAGCTTCATTTATTTTTGCTTGCAAGGAAAAAACAAAATAGAGAATGAAAAACAAATTAAACCATTATCATTTTACACAAAACTCCAAAAATGGGCCGGACAAAAAAAATCATGTGATGCTTTTCTCATTTGTGTAATAACAACACCTGGTACTTACCTGTGGCACATAACAGGTGGTGGCAATAACTAAATCACATTTGCAGCCAGTTAAAATGGATTAAAGTTGACTCCACCTCTGTCCTGTGTCCTTGTGTGTACCACATTGAGCATGGAGAAAAGAAAGAAAACCAAAGAGTCTGAGGTCTTGAGAAGCAAAATAGTGTGGAAGCATGGGCAATCACAAGGCTAGACATCCATCTCCAAAGACCTGAATGTTCCTGTGTCTACCGTGCGCAGTGTCATCAATAAGTGTAAAGCCCATGGCACTGTGGCTAACCTCCCTAGATGTGGACGGAAAAGAAAAATTGACGAGAGATTTTAACGAAAAATTGTGCGGATGGTGGATAAAGAACCTCGACTAGTTCAAGCTGTCCTGCAGTGAGGGTACAACAGTGTCAACCCGGACTATCCGTCGGCGTCTGAATGACCCAGAGACATAAAAAAGCCAGGCTGGAGTTTGCCAGAACTTACCTGAGAAAGCCAAAAACGTTTTGGAAGAAGTTTCTCTGGTCAGATGAGACAAAAGTAGAGCTTTTTGGGAAAAGGCATCAATATAGAATTGACAGGGAAAAAACGAGGGCTTCAAAGAAAAGAACACGGTCCTCACAGTCAAACATGGCGGATGTTCCCTGATGTTTTGGGGTTGCTTTGCTGCCTCTGGCATTGGACTGCTTGACCGTGTGCATGGCATTATGAAGTCTGAAGACTACCAACAAATTTTGCACGATCACGTAGGACCCAGTTTGAGAAAGCTGGGTCTCCCTCAGAGGTCATGGGTCTTACAATGACACAAAACACACTTCAAAAAGCACTAGAAAATGGTTTGAGAGAAAGCACTGGAGACTTCTAAAGTGGCCAGCAATGACTCCAGACCTGAATCCCATAGAACACCTGTGGAGAGATCCTTAAATGGCACCCTTAAAATCTCAGAGACCTGGAGCAATTTGCCAAAGAAGAATGGTCTAAAATTCCAGCAGAGCATTGTAAGAAACTCAATTGATGGATGCCGGAAGCGGTTGTTCGCAGTTATTTGGTCTAAAGGTTGTGCTACCAAGTATTAGCCTAGGAGTGCCGATACTTTTGTCCGGCCCATTTTTGGAGTTTTGTGTAAAATGATCATGATTCTTTTGCCCATTCTCTTTTGTGTTTTTTCATTGCAAGCAAAATAGATGAAGATATTACTACCAAAGCATTTGCCATTGCAATTATTTTCTGAGAGAAATTGAGATTATCTGACAGGGGTGCCAATACTTTTGGCCAGCAGTGCACATTTTGGTTTAAAAAAAAAAAAAAAAAAAAACATTTGGGGGTGTGAGGTGGGTCATTCAATATTAGAATTACTGCACAAGCAAAATTAAGAAAAAGAGTCATATTGTAAAGACATTTACCAATACCTTGGGCTTGTGAAAAAGCTGTATTAAATTACATGTTTTAATATGGCCCGTAAGGTCTAATGTTACAAATTAAGGATGTCCTGATAGCATATTTTTTGCACCCGAGTCAAAGTCACAGTTTTGAGAATCTGCCGACAGTCCCAACCAGATACCGAAAAAAAAGTTGTTTTATTTGCTTAACAGTATAGTAGTAGACTACAGTTAGGTCAGGAATAATAAAATATTATTTTTTTAAGGAAATAGTCATCCATTTTGTCTTCATTGTTACTTACGACATGCCTAAAACATCTACAAGTTAAATTGTGATGGTCTTTGATAAAAGTGACATTTATCTGATTATTTATCGTCCGATTAATCGATTATAAAAATCATTGTTAGTTGCAGCCCTACCAACTTTAGTTGTGCATTCCCCTTACACTACCGCACTCCTATTTCACCTACTTTTCCTCTGCATATCCTTCCCTACATGGAGGACACAATTTGGGAAGAGTAGTTATGCCAATGCTTCTTATATTAGGTAACATGTATAGTAGGGGTGTGACAATATATCGAAATAGTGATATATCGCCAGTGTTGTGAAAGATTACTTGAAAAAGTAAAATTTAATTACTGATTACGCCTCAACCATGTAATCTAGTTACTTTACTTATTACTTTATTATCAAAGTAACCAATTTACTTTAAAAGTAATTTATTGGTTACTATTTATCAATTTTTCTCCCTTTGTCGCCTCAACATGAGAATGACAACAGAAATATGTCATCGCATGTAATTGACTTTCGAGAATTTAATTTAAAAGGGAAGATCAGAATTTTTCACATAAGGCTTAATCTTCGAGTTAGCGTAGGTTTAATTAGTCTATGGAGTTGAGTTCAACCACCACTGACTCGTGTTAGCTAGGCCACTCCGGAGCCCTGCAACTAACAAATAACCGACAAATTGCATGGAATTTGTTGAAATCAACTCCATCCATCCATCCATCCATTATCTTCCGCTTATTCCGGGGTCGGGTCGCGGGGGCAGCAGCTTTACCAGGGAAGCCCAGACTTCCCTCTCCCCAGCCACTTCAGCCAGCTCCTCCGGCGGGATTCCAAGGCGTTCCCAGGCCAGCCGAGCGACATAGCTTCTCCAGCGTGTCCTGGGTCGACCCTGGGGCCTCCCGCCGGTGGGACATGCCCGGAACACCTCTCAAGGGAGGCGTCCAGGAGGCATCCGAACCAGATGCCCGAGCCACCTCAACTGGCTCCTCTCAACGCGGAGGAGTAGCGGCTCGACACCAAGCCCCTCCCGGATGACCGAGCTTCTCACTCTAAGGGAGAGCCCGGACACCCTGCGGAGGAAACTCATTTCGGCCGCTTGTATCCGGGATCTTGTTCTTTCGGTCACGACCCACAGCTCGTGACCATAGGTGAGGGTAGGAACGTAGATTGACCGGTAAATCGAGAGCTTCGCCTTTTGGCTCAGCTCCTTCTTCACCACAACGGACCGGCGCAGAGTCCGCATCACTGCAGACGCTGCACCGATCCGCCTATCAATCTCCCGCTCCCTCCTACCCTCACTCGTGAACAAGACCCCAAGATACTTGAACTCCTCCACTTGGGGCAGGATCTCATCCCAGAGAGGGCATGCCACCCTTTTCCGGCTGAGGACCATGGTCTCGGATTTGGAGGTGCTGATCTTCATCCCAACCGCTTCACACTCGGCTGCAAACCGCCCCAGTGAGAGTTGGAGGTCACGGCTTGATGAAGCCAACAGCACCACATCATCTGCAAAAAGCAGAGATGCAATGCTGAGGCCACCAACACCGGACACCCTCAACGCTTCAGCTGCGCCTAGAAATTCTGTCCATAAAAATTATGAACAGAATCGGTGACAAAGGGCAGCCTTGGCGGAGTCCAATCCTCACTGGGAACGAATTCGACTTACTGCCGGCAATGCGGACCAGACTCTGACACCGGTCGTACAGGGACTGAACAGCCCTTACCAAGGAGCTTGGTACCCCATACTCCCGGAGCACCCTCCACAGGACTCCCCAAGGCACACGGTCGAACACCTTCTCCAAATCCACAAAACACATGTAGACTGGTTGGGCGAACTCCCATGCACCCTCGAGGACCCTGCCGAGGGTGTAGAGCTGGTCCACTGTTCCACGGCCGGGACGAAAACCACACTGCTCCTCCTGAATCCGAGATTCGACTTGCTGACGGACCCTCCTCTCCAGCACTCCTGAATAGAGTTTACCGGGGAGGCTGAGGAGTGTGATCCCTCTATAATTGGAACACATCCTCCGGTCCCCCTTTTTAAAAAGGGGGACCACCACCCCGGTCTGCCAATCCAGAGGCGTGTCAGCCATGACAGCCCTACAACATCCAGAGCCTTTAGGAACTCCGGGCGGATCTCATCTACACCCGGGGCCTTGCCACCGAGGAGCTTACCAACCGCCTCAGTGACTTCAACCCCGGAGATTGAAGAGCCCACCTCAGAGTTTCCAGACTCTGCTTCCTCAAAGGAAGGCGTGTCGGTGGAATTGAGGAGGGCTTCGAAGTATTCTCCCCACCGACTCACGACGTCCTGAGTCGAGGTCAGCAGTACACCATCTTCACTATACACAGTGTTAATGGTGCAACACTTTCCTCTCCTCAGATGCCAGAATTTCCTCGAAGCCGTCCGGAAGTCGTTTTCCATGGCCTCGCCGAACTCCTCCCATGTCCGAGTTTTTGCCTCAGCGACCGCCGAAGCCGCAGTCCGCTTTGTCAGCAGGTACCTGTCAGCTGCCTCCGGAGTCCCACAGGCCAAAAAGGCCCGACCCGAGAGGCCTCCTTCTTCAGCTTGACTGCATCCCTTACCGCTGGTGTCCACCAGCGAGTTCGGGGATTGCCGCCACGACAGGCACCAACCACCTTACGGCCACAGCTCCGATCGGCCGCCTCAACAATGGAAGTGCGGAACATGGTCCACTCGGACTCAATGTCCCCCACCTCCCGCGGGACAAGGGAGAAGTTCTGCCGGAGGTGGGTGTTGAAGCCCTTTCTGACAGGGGATTCTGCCAGACGTTCCCAGCAGACCCTCACAATTCGTTTGGGCCTGCCAGGTCTGGCCAGCATCTTCCCCCACCATCGGAGCCAACACACCACCAGGTGGTGATCAGTTGACAGCTCCGCCCCTCTCTTCACCCGAGTGTCCAAAACATGCGGCCGCAAGTCCGATGACACGACCACAAAGTCGATCATCAAACTGCGGCCTAGGGTGTCCTGGTCCCAAGTGCACATATGGACACCCTTATGTTTGAACATGGTGTTCGTTATGGACAATCCGTGACGAGCACAGAAGTCCAATAACAGAACACCGCTCGGGTTCTGATCGGGGGGGCCGTTCCTCCCAATCACGCCCCTCCAGGTCTCACTGTCATTGCCCACATGAGCGTTGAAGTCCCCCAGCAGAACGAGGGAGTCCCCAGAGGGGGCGCTCTCCAGCACACCCTCCAAGGACTCCAAAAAGGGTGGGTACTCTGAACTGCTGTTTGGTGCATAAGCACAAACAACAGTCAGGATCCGTCCCCCCACCCGAAGGCGGAGGGAGGCTACCCTCTCGTCTACCGGGGTAAACCCCAGCGTACAGGCACCAAGCCTGGGGGCAATAAGTATGCCCACACCTGCTCGGCGCCTCTCACCGTGGGCAACTCCAGAGTGGAAGAGGGTCCAACCCCTCTCGAGAGGACTGATATCAGAACCCAAACTGTGTGTGGAGGAGAGTCCAACTATATCTAGTTGGAACTTCTCTGCCTCACACACCAGCTCGGGCTCCTTCCCCGCCAGAGAGGTGACATTCCATGTCCCAAGAGTTAGCTTCTGTAGCCGGGGGTCGGACCGCCAAGGCCCCCGCCTTTGGCTGCCGCCCAGATTGCTACGCACCTGACCCCTTTGACCCTTCCCACAGGTGGTGAGCCCATGGGAATGCGGACCCACGTTGCCTTTTCGGGCTGTGCCCGGCCGGACCCCATGGGAAAAGGCCTGGCCACCAGACGCTCGCCTTCGAGCCCCACCCCCAGGCCTGGATCCAGAGGGGGGCCCCGGTAACCCGCGTCCGGGCAAGGGAAACTTGGATCCTGTAATTTTTTCCATCATAAGGGGTCTTGTGAGACATTTTTTGTCTGGCCCCTCACCTAGGACCTGTTTGCCATGGGTGACCCTGCCAGGGGCTTAAAGCTCCCAGACAACATAGCTCCTAGGATCATTGGGACATGCAAACCCCTCCACCACGATAAGGTGATGACTCAAGGAGGGGTGAAATCAACTCCACCGACTAATTAAACCCACACACACACACAAAGATTAAGCCTAATGTGAAAAATTCTACACTTCGGGTTAGGGTTTTAGGGGTTAACAGCATATCAGTGCCAATGTAAAACAATTCAAATTGACAGCACAATAATCAACAACACACAAATGAATTGCATAGTGCAGAGGACTGCGGACCTCCAAGCCGTCTGGACCGGATCTCAAGCTGTCCGGACTAATACACGTTGCAAAAACAAAAATAATTTTTTTCTGTGGGTTTGCAGAGCGGAGGTGGGCAACAAACAAAACCTTAGTGGTGACGCGCGTGAGCAGGCCAATGGGAGTGAAGCATTTGAAAGTTATTTTTAGAACAGCATGTCTCATACTCGCTTTCCAGACTCCGTGGAGTGACAGCCAAAAACTGAGCCGAATGAAGTTGGAGGAAGAGGCGAAAAGGCAAATGGCGTGCTCAAAACTATGCAAGATTGATGCAGAAAACAGAGTGTTTAAGGGGGAGTGGACCAACACATTTTTGTTCATTTTACCTGGCGGCAGCACAAGACCGCTATGACTCATCTGTTCAGAGACGGTAGCGCTTGTAAAAAGCAGCAATTTGAAAAGGCACTACGAGACGAAGCACGCAGCTTTTTTGCAAAGTTTCCCTATGAACTCTGCCATCCGTTCTCAAAAAATAGCGGAATTAAGGGCTCAATATGATCGCACCTCAAGGCTCATGGTTCATTTATTCACTGCACAGCAACGCGCAAATGAATGCTCCCTCAGAATAGCGTGCATATTGGGTCTAAAAACAAAAAGTCTTTCAGTGACGCACCGATTGTCAAAGATTGTATGAGTGCAGTTGCTGAAACTTTGCTTGATGGAAAGCAAAAAGAAGAGCTCTGTCAAAAAATAAAGCAAATCCCCCTGTCAGCATCCACAATTTAAAAAAAAAAAGTCTTGAACATGTTCTTATGCTGCTATTTAATAATTCAATTAAAGCACTTTTTTAGTTTTATGCACCTTTTATATTTTATTTACATTTTTGAATGTTGTAATTATCATCATGGGCACGTAAAGATACGTTTGTATTTTGGGGAAAAAAAGAAGCATTAAAAATATTTCTGGACCCGAGATTTTTGTAGTTTTTTAATTTCGGACCCAGAGAATTTTTAATTCATGACCCCTGGCATAGTAATAAATAAATAAATAAGACACAAAGGTAAGGTAGGGGCGGGGACGTGGTCAATTTGTCAACAAAAAGTGGCAGCAACAAAGCACTATAAATGCAATCGGACTTACAACACATCCCTAAGATGTGAAACGAAAAAGTCACCTCACAGGATAAATGTGCAACATGAATATGACGTAAACAGTGATCGCCGATGACTACCCGCCGTTGCAACGGCAAAGCTACTAAAACGGCCGCGCATGTAGCAGCTCCAACTTATTGCTGGAAGCCTCCAGAATGAAGGAAAAATACTCACGTTCATTCATGGACACACACAGACCAACATTCCCTAACACATCTCAAGAGGTGGCTGCACTCAGCTCGAATGATTGTGCACCTGCGCTGGCACACGCCTTTCTCAGTCCTAAAACACTTATCGCGTGTGACTCGAGACCAAAACAGGAAGTCACTGTGAGCGGTTACCATGGAAACGAACACATAGTGCGGATCACGCTTACATTTTTTACTCAAAATGCTCTTCGTACATGACTACAATTTTTCTTCATTTTACATACATTATGAGGCAATAACAAAATAGTATCATTAAGGAAACTAACTTTAATCAGATGGGTTGGAAAAATGAACATGTTAGATTACTCGTTACTGAAAGAGTAATCAGATTACAGCAAGGCGTTACTTAGTAACGCGTTAGTGACAACACTGTATATCGCGATACTTCTTATCCTAATAGCTTATCGATACGTTTCCACAATGCCACTACTGTCTTTCAACACTCTACCCAGCCAAGTCTTCCATCCGTCATTTGTGTCAATTATATCATCAACTGTCATTTTAATTTCATAGCACATTGAATCCTCAAAATGTCACTGTACCTGGACTGGTGCAGCTTCAGCACCACAAAAATTCTGATAGAGACCCATGTCCTCCAATGATTCCTGAAAAGATGGACAAAATATATAAACAACCGAACATCCAATCGGTATTTAAAAAATGAATGTGATTAATATTGAAGGCCACAAAATTATTTTGTCCCTTAAAGTTACCTTGAGATCAGCAAGTCTTGTCTTGGCCAGGGAGACGTACTCCATCAGGAGGCTACGGTACTTCGTGGGTACATACGGAGGGTGGAGAATGTGCATCTTGAAATTGAAATTTATGTTATTTTATTGTTTTTTAATTATGAATAAGTTTGACAATTTGTACTAATATTGTCTTCTATTAGGAAAACCCACAAAATCTAATGCAAACAGTGATGAGTACATGTACAACTTAAAGGGAAATAGTATTTTTGCTAGCATGCTAATCTATCATTATAGACATGCCTGATTCTATTATTTTGAACATAATAAAGATGCTACAACCATAATGTTAACAAATGATAAAATACATCTAAAATGTGAGTGCATGAGAAAGGGTCATTCTGCTAGAAAGGGACCCTGGGCCCAGTTTTCTCCATCTGTTTGCCTGACTGTTTTCATTTTTGTATTTGTTATTTTTGAATGTTCTCGACTTGGATTAAATTGTCAACCTTTTGGAAAGTCGTTGTTAGAGGTTTTCTCAGGTTAATCAAAGTTAGTGTTCTTTGAATTAGCGGTCACAACAACTTGAACCCGCTGAATTTGGCTCAGAGGTAAATCACCAACACATGCATCAGATTACCTTTAGGTACTGTTGGGGTTCAAACGGAACCAAGTCAGACAGAAACTTAAGTAGAAACATCAGCGATTTCTTGCTTGTAGCATGGAAACCACTGGCGCTACCAAAAGACTCCTGGCATCACAACAAACAAAAAGAAAGATTTTGAGAAATCTTACATTCTGAAACGTAAACTCCTTTTGGCCATCGGTTTGTGTGAGATAAGAACATGACTTGCATTTCAAATGACAAAAAACATGTAAGGGTGATATTATTTTACGAGGCATATTTGCGTGGACCAACTTTTAGATGTATGGGCTTAATAAGAACAAATAGTAATATTTACTTAAAGTAAATGGAATAATCTTACATATTAATTTGTTAACTGGTCTAACATTAAAAACAAGATGTAGAAAATTATTTGACAAGATTTAAGAAAAAAAATCTTACTAAAATGTTACAAATTTGCTGTGTAAATAACACAGTACTGTAACATGTTTGGAACTTTTGTTCAAATAAAAAACTAACAAGACTTTTTCCGAGATCGGATCGGGACTCTGACAGCAGATTCTCAAAATCAGGTGACTCGGGTGCAAAAATATGCGATCAGGACATCCTTATAACATATGTTAGTCCCAAACTCTCTTATTAAGTGCACCGCAATCAATAAAACAAATACACACCATTAGCAGTTTTACGGCGGACTACAGTGATTTCCCTGGCATTAAATACATCATCTAGAAATTTATTACCGACTGCAATTCTCCACGAAGTTTAAGACCTTAATTATCCAGATTTCAAATTGAAGACACTTTAACCCTTTTTAAAGACCGGCAGAGACCCTGAATGTTTTTTTTTTTTTTTTTTTTTTTTTAATTCAACATGATTTTTTTTTTTCTCCAGAGTGTGACCGCTGATGCTCTGTGTGACCAAGCGGTTGAACAAGACAAAACATAACATGACTATTCTTATTGTTTATTTACGCGGAGTTCAAGATGGCGCCCCTGTGTTTGGCTGACCGACACACTCTGCCTAATGTATTGGTATTTACTAGGGGTGAGAATTGATACGATTTTTACGATTCCGATTCCATTATCGATATTGCTTAACCATTCGATTCTTTATCAATTCACTTATCGATTCTAATTTGGGGGAAAAGAAGAACAAACGTTTTGATTGGCATCGAGTTTGTTTAATCAGAAGTCACAACCTTACAAACTCACAACGAGGTCAAAAGAGGCCCGAAGCCTCAATGTTAACTGTGGCAATAAGTGGCAAATGCACAAGAATGTGTAACATTTTACAGAAACATTATTCTAATAGAAATAAAAAAATATTGGTATATATTGGCATATAGGTCGTAGTTCTGCCTTTGGCAATATGTGTGCAGGGGTCCCCAAACTTTTTCCTGTGAGGGCCACAAACTTTTCCCTTCTCTGATGAGGGGCCGGGGTCAGTTTGTAACAGAAAAAGTGTGAGGATTGCAGGAGTGCCTAAATGTAAAAAAATATTGTTTTTCAGAAAGCCACGTCAAATAACCCTTTCTGGATTCTTCACGGAACAAAAGTAAATAAAATAAAAATAATAATATAATATAATATAATAATATAATAACACTATCAATTAAATAGATAATAACCAAATAACCCTCTCTGAGTTCTTCACAGAAAAAGGCCAAGAAATAAATAACTGTTAGGTTTTGTGTTTGGTTTCTCCTTGTGTGACTTGTCCCTGTGATTACCCATTGCTCTCACCTGTGTGTGTTTTCCCAGTGTATCCTGCAATCTGCATCCACCTGTGTTACCCAGCTGTTCGTCGTCTTGTTACCCCTTGTCTGCGTATATAATGACCCAGTTTCTTGTCACTCCTTGTTGCGTCATTGTCTATGTCCGTCTTTGCCAAAGTCAAGTCCGTTCCACGCCCTTGTGTACCAGTCCCTCTGTTTAAGTAAGTTTTGGTTTGAACCTTGCCTTTTGATCCCTAGTCTTTTTGTTTGTACTTTGTGCTTTTTGTTAGTTATAATTAAAACCATTTTTTGAGTTCTCTGCCACCTGCTTTGCTGCTTTTGTTTTCCTGCGTTTGGGTCCTCACACACCTGCCCGCCCAGCAATCCCTGACAATAACACTATTGAGAAAAAATATATATAATAAAGATTCAAAATGCTCTCTGGTATTGTTCAGGGGGCCGGACCAAATGTGGAGGCGGGCCGTATCCAGCCCACGGGCCGTAGTTTGGGAACCCCTGTGTTAAAGTGTATTATTTACCATTATATTGAAACCCATGCCTTTTAGTTTTTATGGTGCTTTCACGCTCAAGTGGGGGCGCCCTTGCGCTTCTTCACGCAAAGAAGAACGCGCTCACGTGAAGAAGAGGGCGCTTACATGCGAAGAAGAAGTGCCACATCCAAGCGAGTGAGCGAGTTAGTGAGAGAGGGAAACACTGCTACGAGCCTACGTTCTTTGTTAATGTTTGTAAAATATCTACAGAGGCAACACCTGTATGTATCATCTTTTGTGTTGTTGTTGTGTGTTTCCATTCGCGATCGGACACTTAAATCCAGTTGTGTAGTGGTTTGCACAATGTGCTAATGCTAGCGAACGCATGCTAACCATTTGTGTCATTACTGTATTAGCAGCTAATCATCGCTGATTTACGTTGATGCAAAACCGTTTGTTATTGGGGACGAAATTGATTTGTTTCATTTCTATTTTTAGTTTCACTCTTTAAGTGATGGTTGAATAAAGTCAGCAAATTATACCAACGTCTTCTGCATCGTCATTTGGGAGTTTAGCTAGCTGTATAGCCGGGACTGAGCCTTAGCGTCTCGATGAGGACAGTGCAGTCGTATTCCCTCCCGATGCAGTTATCTCCACCTTGCAATGACTACAAGTCGCTTTGTTGTAATTTTTCCTCGTGAAGTGAAGACACACTTTGGAGCGTTTGAACCTACGTGCTGTCATTGTTATGTTTATGACTGCAATGCTCGTGCTAAACCATTGTAACCTTTCATTTTCACCCTCTTTCCTGGTGAAGTGTAGCCAAACTTTGGAGCGAGAGGTTCTTGGTGCCATGCTAGCTTGATGCGTCTGGACAACAAGACACGTCACACCGCAATACACGTCTTTAGGAATCGTTAAAGGGATCGTTAAGGCTTTTTCATTGTGATGTCGAGGCCTCGAAACACTAGGAATCGGTTCGGAATTGGAATTGGATTTCGATTCCCATCCCTAGTATTTACCCTGTATTTGCTACTTGTTATTCGGACAGTGTCACCGCTTCAAGTATACGATCGCCTGACGTTTCCTAATATCTGTGACACATTGGAAAAGCTGCCGTTCGGTGGCTCTTATGGTCACTCAAAGTCACCGCCGCATTTTCCGCCACATATACGGCGGTCATTATTGTATAATACTTTCCTGCACCTCCTTTATGTATCATGAACTATATTTTTCATTGTTGTAAAGCACTTTGAGGACCTTTCCGGCTTTTGTTAAGGGCTATAATAAATAGATTTGATTTATATGTGAGAACAGAATACTGAACCTTGAACCAGTCACTGTAGGAGGGGAAGATGGAAGGTCCATGCAATGATCCCTGCCGCGCCAACAAGAACGCAGTTACGATGCTCTCCAAGTCGTAACCTTCGAATGCCGAAGTCAGCAATCTGGACAGAAGTTCTGAAAGGCAATGGTGGAAAAATAAGAGTACGATACATACAAGACAAATGGCTTATGTTTGTCTTAAATAAGTATTAAAATCAAACCCCTGAACTTAAATTTATTTGAATCCGAGTGACCATTGTTTAAAGCAACACTATGTAATTTTTCAGTTTTGGTCTATTTTAGTGACGCAGGTGGACAAAAGCGGTAGTGTTTTGCCTTAAGGAAGACTGCGTTTCCTATGAGGACCAGCGCACAGTGTCGTAAAATCCGGATCTACCAGTAGCCTACAGATGGATTAATCGATATTTCTGTTTCCAGCGGCTCGCTGTGTGAAGAATGAATAGTAATGAGGTAATGAATCCAATTGTGGCTAAACAATAGTATATGTCGTTGTTGAAAATAAAAACGTTTGATTTTTTCCCGTATTCCCCCACCGGCTTTCCGACCCCTCCCCCCTGTGACGAGTTCGGTTGAGGGGGGCGCTCACGCTAGGAAGTGAAAGCCGGGCCAATGTTTATTCTTAAGTGTCTTTTTATCCTGGTATCCTCTCTTTTTATTTTTTTGTCTCCTCAGATAAAACTTTTTGTCTCTTTTGTTGCTCTGCCATCTTTAAATTGAATGAGGAAGTGACGTATGCCGTAAAGCAGTCAGCATATTTGTAGTTTTTTGGAGTGGCAGTGTTTCTGCCACCCTCCTCATAGTTAAAGGGTATGAAAACGCAAAGGGGGTGTGAGACATCAATAGAACCGTTATGTGCCAAGATAACAAATATTGATAAAGTTAACAAAAAAATCAATCACATTAATGAGCAATTATCGAAAATAGATCGAAAATGACGAACATTTCCGAAAGTGTTCCGGAAACAGCCGAATGGGGCGGAGACGTCATAACAAGGAAACAAAAGGTCGAGGCAGGTGCCATTGTTGTTTATCGACGAGAGAGTTGCGTTCGTGTTTCATCAAAAAATCGCTAAAATGGTTCAAACCTGTCATGCTATGTGGTTTACAAATAGCCATTTGTCGCAATGTAGTACCCATGAGTTCCCGAACGCAAGAAAAAGAGCTGGACTCCGCAGACAATGAGTAAAGTTCGTCAGTGCTAAGAGGGCTAATTTTGCAATTTTACAGGGAAACGGGAACCTGACGAGCCAGAAGATGTGCCTACAACCTCAAAGAAAACAAAATTTATGCTACTTCCCAATCACTAATGACCCACAAACTGCGAAGGAGTGAATTCGTGACCCGTATGTGAATAAATCGAGTGATTCGAGCATGTCTGTGGAACAGGAATATCAGCTTGTAGAGATCGCAAATCACGGCGACTTAAACGTACATTTGAGACAACAACTCTACCGAAGTTCTGGATTAAAGTCATTTCGGAATATCCCGACATCGCTAGGAGCGAGCTGAAAACTGTGCTACAATTTCCATCCAACATCGTGTATTTGTGATGCTAGCTTCTCTCACTCTCCCATCTCGGGACCATCTCGTCTCAACGAAACAAACTCAGCCCTCCCACTGATTCAGCGGGTGAGTTGTATTTTTTCCCTGCACTTAACACGACGGGGCTAAAAACAAATGCTATTTTTTATTTGCTGTATTTTTCTGCCGCACATTGCCGGTGTTCTGACAAAGTTGCGCGTAACGTTAAAAAGGACCGCGAATGCAGCGATTCCTAAGTACACACTACAAACTTTCTTTAAAGAAAGGAATATTAACTTACGTTTGCCATGTTTGGCGCACACAACAACTGCACGTAGCCCTTTCACTTAACGACTTCGCCGTGTCGTTAAGCGTTAATTTACGCCATTTCCGTGTTGCACATGTATGTTTGTGATGTAAATAGTTTTTTAGCACCATTGGATAACATTGAGAGTCCAACTGAATATAAAAGTGGGACACCGGTCCATGAAAAAAAAGACCCAAATCACACCGGCCCGTGGTGCAAAAAAGGTTGGGGACCCCTGCTCTAATCCCATTCATATTTGTGTCGGTTGGCAGAGCGAAACCGATGATAGCATATTAAATGATAATTATTCTATACATTACTTTATTTTGCGGTCACGGTGTATCAGCTTCACAAAAAGAAATGCAAAACATACCATTTGGTGTTTCCCACACGAACTGTTTTCGGGGTTTCATCAGTGTGATTGCTCCAGTCAATGATCCTTTCATTAGGCTGCATTGGCTTTTGTTTGGGCTCAAATTGATAACCCAAAACACCAAAGAAAGGTTCATAACTCTCCTCGTCACCATTAGAAGAATGTTCGTTTCGTCGGATTCGTCGCTGCAAATAGAAACAAAATTGTCCGCCATCATCGCCGCCATTCAGTACTAAGCACTGAGCCGGCTGTTTCCCGAAAGTGACGTCACGCACACAATATGCTAGATTTCCGGCATCTCGGGGGCGGGTCCTTTTAGCTTGACAATCGACCTAATTTCTATCATTTTCTTGGTGTTGCGATGTGTGTAATTACACGAAGTGGCATGATATGAATTCAAAAGGCATGCGTTGATGTATAAATGATGGAATATTAGCATTTCCCCAGGTGTTGTCATACCCTTTAATTAGTGCAGGTGAAAGCGGTAGACTAGAGATCGACCAATATGGATTTTTCAGGACCGATACCGATTATTAGTAGTTAGAGGGGCCAATAACCAATTTTTGGAGCCGATTTGCAGTAAAAAAAAAAAAGGTAAAGAAAGGTGTAAAACAAAAACATAAAAATTGAATAATGCAAACATTGAACTTTATTGAAATGCCTAAAGCATGTTTATTGAATCACCCAAATGGGAAATAATAGCTAATAATACAGGGTGGCTTGGTTCAGTGGTAGAATAACCGTTCCCCAAACCTGAGGTTGTGGTTTCAATTCTCTGCCCTGATGCTCAAGTGTCCTTGAGCATGATACCAAACCCCACGTTGCTCCTGTTGCTGCGTCACCAGTAGTTAGATGAGGATAGAGTGTGAAGCGCTTTGAGGGCCTGAAAATGGTGGAAAGGCGCAATACAAGTGTAACTCCATTTACCGTTACCATTTAACCAATCAGAGGACAGGAGACATCAGGCAGTAGACAGGCGCGGCTGCATCTGAGCCGAAAACCCCCAGATTTAAATGTATTTTTTCATATGGGCTGGATGGATTTAAAAAAAAAAAAAAAAGGCCGATACCATTATGTGTCAAATTTCCAAATATCGGCGCCCATAATCGGCCAGGCCGATAATCGGTCTATCTCTAATACAGACCACCCTAAAGATATAAAAGAGGTGTTATTCAACTAGTTGTCAGTCCACATATGACAAATATTATGAAAAAAATTTATAAAGGTTGAAAAGCTACCTAGTGTTGCTTTAAATCCCATTTTAACTTGAAAGGGGGCTGAATACAGAGCACACGAGTTACGATGGAGTTTGATTTGATTTCATACGCATCGGTTGTAAATTAATGTATCATTTTGTAAAACAATGGCTCCGATTCAGAAACAGTTTGAGTCAATGTCAACATGCGTGTGGTTATTTCTTAGCATTTTCATTACTTATTTTACGTAACTTATTTTAACCTGCCAAGAGTTGTAATAGTTTGGGATGATGCGAGTTTCCACCACTGTAAAATAATCAGGGAACGGTTTGCAACCCACAACAGAATGGTAATGGAGTTCCTCCCACCATACTTCTCAATCCCATAGACTTGCCAGATGGCAAATGTATGATCCCCAGCCTCACACTCAGATGACTCTTCTGGATGTCATGGATGCAGGATGCAGTGACATCAAAGCAGATACCTGCAGAGGCTGCACAAGGCATTCAAGAAGATTCTTTCCACACTGTATAGCAACAGTGGACATCAGTTGTGACGTTGACGAAAATATGTGGCCTAACAGAGAGGAACTTCAAGATATGTAGGAAGAATGGGGAAAAAAATCCCGACAGCATTCGAAGTTTAGTTGTGCCGTTTGTCTTACGTTCACATTTCTAATTTTGCTTTGATGTTTCTTTTCTTTGTGATTCTATGCTGTCTTTTGCTTCTTGTATTGCAATGACATGGTCCGTCAAGACATTGTAAAAACAGTATAAGAATAAACTGAATCTTGTTCAGTTACTTGCAATCAATCTCCCACACACAAAGGTGTGACTTGCAATTTTCATCAAAGATTTTTTAAACCATCTTCAGCATCAAAGCCTTCCACCAGAGTAATTGTTACATTGAGAGCATGACTAAGTAATTTGACTGTCTTGTCTGTACACGATGAAACAAAGACAGTTATTCTGACATGTTCATTGATACAGAAATTTAATTTTGAGAGACAGACTAAGAATTTTGCACAAAAAATGGCTTTTGCAGTTAATCCATGTTGTTTTACTCCTTGTGTGGCGTGTTTTGTAGAAATGCAAACTGTTTTGAGAATTTCATCTGATCTGAGAAAAATGTACTAAAGCAATTGAGAAAAACTAAGAATGATGAAACAGCAGTGACAAGAAAACAAACAAATTAACAGTAGCCACCACTCGCCTTTTTGTCTACCCGTCTATTTCTTTTTCTCTTCATCCTTTTTGTGTAGATGCTTATCATGTCTTGTTTAAACATTTTCTAAAACTGAGACATATAACTTTTCAATTCCTTGCTTTGTGAATGCCAGTTTTACACCGACAACATAATGCACATTGGTTTTAACCTTAGCCTTGCAAATCAATGTTTAAAATCAAGTTTCAGTCTGTTGCCCTTATCCTTGCTCTAATTCAATCAAGTTTTGTAAATCTTCTGGTAATGATCTGTACTTTGCTTCAAACATTGTTCCTTGTAACGTGTATTCTACATGACTTTAAGTAATGTGGTGTATTGTTGTCTGAACCACAAACTTTAACAAGTAAGAACAATAAAGACAATAAGGAGGAAGAGGAGGATGGTGGTGGTAACAGACCTATTTATCTAAAACTAAAGTCAACTAAACTTAAAGTAGATTAAACATATTGAAACAAAACTGCCTACAAATGATTAGGTCAAGAAAAATAAATACATAAATGATGAATTGCAAAAATAAAATTTTAATACTGAACTTCTGATAATTACCAGTTATAGAGGTATTGCCAATTTGCCATGAAGCGCGGAATACGACTCCGTCTTACTGACATGAGTCTGTATATTTTGTGTGATTTGGAATAGGCAGTACAGCGACAACTCAACAACATGTGGTTGATCCCTGCTTGTCTAGCCTGTGAGTGAACGAGGGCAGGTATGTTCCATTTCCCACTTCCCTCAGTGTTCCATTTCCCACTTCCCTCCGTGCTCCAAGTGGCCTCCGTGTGACGTCATAGCAAGGGCTGAGGGCAAGTGGGCGAAGGCGACTCAAACTATTTTTGAAAGGCAGCCAATGCCTTTTGACATAAGAAGCAGGATCAAAAGCAAACTGAAGCGATACCTCTCAAATTGGGTTGAGCAGATGGGTTATACACCAACAGAGTGGAGAGGAAGCACAGGACGTGTTTCCAGCTGACCTCATGGGTCTCTAAAACCTTTTGCAGGTGATGTAGCAGCTGTTTCACACTGAAGATCACAGTCATCTTTAAAGAAAAAAAACATTTAAAAAAATTAGAACCCATGGAGAAGCACCTATAGCAAAAGCTATTAAGGGCCTTGGCACCAAAAAAAGTTACCATTTTTATAGCATTTAAGCTAGCGGAGTTTTGCAGTGCAAGTTTGCCAATTGTTCTTTTGTTGTATTTGAAACCTCTTTTTGTTTTTTTTTATACCGTTTGAGGCTAAGCTCAGGTATTGTATTTTTAATTATTGCTATTGAGAAATGAAAGTAGCACTTAACAATTTTATGATCGGATTTAATGCTCTTTTGAAAGTGCAATCTTAGCAAGCCTTTGTTAAACATCTCCTAAAATTTATTCTGCAATGCATTAAATGTTCCTAATACAATGACTCGATTATTCGAACTAATTGATAGATTACTTCAATAAACGATAGCTGCAGACCTAGCTGTGACTCATCCTACTCCATAAAACATTTTGATTCATGGAAACCCAGTGTCAAACTCAACAGATTTGTTACTTGTCATTTTGTGGGTTCATCTCAAGTCTTTAAACCCTTTCATGCAGCACTTATACTATTTTTACCCTTACAGGGCACTCATTTCACTCATTCGTTGCCATTGACGGAGCTCGACGTCCAAACCATTGTGACTAGGAGGGGGCGAATGAATTAATGTTTATTCGTCCCTCCCAGTCAATATGGACCGTCGCATGTCGTGTCACATGAGTGTCACGACAAAACACTGCTACGATGCACATACGATATTACACATACGATAATAAAATCGTATTTGGTGCTCGGGCCCAAAAAATAATAATCATCCTATGCATGACAATAGGGCTCTCGCACCACTCGGTGCTCGGGCCCTAAAACTGACCCAATATCAGCAGTAAATGCCTCAAAGACCCCAAAATGTATAAGAAATGACAAATGAACCAGAAGTATCTCAGTAATGGCCTAAAATCAATGGAATCCTCTTAAGAAAAATCACAAAAAGTTTAAAAACCATGGAAACGTGAGGTATTTTTAATCATAAAAAAAACAAAAAACAAAAACACCAAAAACATTGATTTTGGAACAACCCTTTGGACTGGGAGGGCCGAATGAACAAACGTTCATATGCCTTCTCCCAGTCCAAATGGTTTGCACATCTAGTGCCGTCAGTGGCAACCAATAAGTTAACAAGGAATTGACCTGAGAATTCCCCAAAATTAGTAGGAAGTGACTGAAAATCTAAAGCAAGTGCCAAAGCATCCCCAGAAACTGCATCATGTAGTAATAAAATGTGTTCGTTTGACTTCTATTCAATACATGCCTTTATATTGTTAATACAGGTTTGTTTGTTTGTTTGTTTTTCAAGTAAAAAAGTTTGCTTTGGCTCAAAAAGGCTGAAAAACACTGGTTTAGTGCACCTCGAATGCCAATACAGTACTTAATATGTTAATAATCTAATTGAGGTCTCAAACTTCATCAAAACTGTATGCATTCAGAATTGTCATGTTGTTCAACTAACTCATATTTTCAAGATCACTTGAACATTTACATATTGCAAATAGTCTCCTTGTGGGATGAATTAAATTTATGAGGACTCTCACACTTTACCTTAGAGAAAAGAGAGGTTAGTAGCGGACTGGCTTTTGCAAAGGACCACTTGTTCTGCTGAGCAATTGCATCTGACGCTGAAGAAATAATCAGCAGAATTGACAATTAGAACCATAATGCGCTGCATGTTGTTGACAGACCTAGGTGAAGTTGGCCCATCATTAGACGCAAATTTATATAAAAATGATGTCATCCCTGCTACCTTCATGCTGTAAAAAGTTTCGTTTGTGCTGCTATTGTTTTTAAGATATTTACAATTCTTTTATTGGTCAATCTGAGGTCAACCAGCCCCCCAAATGGCTAAAAATGGCGTCAATCATTTATGCTTTGTTTGTGATGTAAAAAAGTTTCTTTTGTGCTATCTTTTTTGAGATATTATTTTTGAGTGATTACGTCACGCAGCCCTCCACTTACTGAAAATGGACCAGAAATGCTGTTTTTCGTTAATGCTACGTTTTGGTTTTGAGGTTTGATCTGAGGTCAACCAGTCCCCCATTTTGATTTAAAACAGCTTAAAATGGTGTCAATCGTTTGTGCAAAGTTTGTGCTGCAAAGATTTTCGTTTGTGCTTCTATCTTTCAATAGATATTGAGATATTAATTTCTCAATAACAGAGGGTTGTCCCAACAACTAGCGCAAACATAGCACAAATGAATGGCACCCCTTCGGGTCCATTTCGCAGTAAATGTTGGGCTGAGAGTCACGACATCACTGAAATTAATATCTCAAGCCCCCTATTTATTGCAAAATGGACCAGAAGGGGTGCAATTTTTTGTGCTACGTTTGCACTAGTTGTTGGGAAACCCCTCTGTTATTGACAGAGCTCTGTGAGCTACAGGAGTTGCATACGGAAAAGCTGCAAGTGACGTCATCACTCTAAATTAATATCTCAAAAACAATAGCAGCACAAACGAACATGTTTACAGCACAAATGATTGACACTGTTTTTAGCCATTTTTAATCAAAATGGGGGGCTGGTTGACCCCAGATCAAACCTCAAACCTAGCACAAACGAATGACATCATTTTCATAAATTTGCATCTGATGGGGAACCAACTTCTATAGTCTATCAACAACAATTATTTTGTCGATAGACAAAAATAACTTTGTAAGAGTTCATTTAAAAGCAATATTAGGTCTGTTACATGTGCATTACCTGCAAGTTGAGGCTTGTAAGTGAGAGTCTGCGTTAGTGAGTGCATAAAAAAGCGCTGGAGGGCATTTGGAGAAGCTGAAACTTCACACAACGAAGTATCAAATAGCTGACACCTGCATCAAATAAAGCACACA
Organism: Corythoichthys intestinalis; assembly: GCF_030265065.1. Taxonomy (NCBI): domain Eukaryota; kingdom Metazoa; phylum Chordata; class Actinopteri; order Syngnathiformes; family Syngnathidae; genus Corythoichthys; species Corythoichthys intestinalis. The sequence continues at coordinate 61,239,101 of NC_080399.1, read as the reverse complement.
ACCGCAGAGCACATCACCTTAATTATTTCCTTAAAATAGCAAATTAAATAATACACCTTGATAACAGTAAAAAGTGTTGTGTTCAAACAATATAAAAAGAAAAAAATGTTCGAGCAACATACATGGAGTCCTCGAGTTACGATCAAGTTCCATTCCTATGCTGGCGACTAGAGGTGTGACAATATCTCGAAAATGTGATATGTCGCGATACTTTCTAGCCCAAAAGGTTATCGATATGCTCCCACCAAGCCTCGACATATCGTTTTGAAAAGGTGTCACTGTTATTGGATGTCTAACGGCGTGAATGGCATTGAAACCAGAGCATAAACAGCTAGTCTTTTGTAGGCATTTACAGCTTACTTCATGTTCATTTTGAGTCACTTCCTATTCATTTAGGGACAATTTTTAGTCACTTCCTTTACAGAAATACTTCTCAAACAGTCGGTGCAGCACAGTGCCGGGGATGGCGCATGTGACCACAGCGAACATACTTTTTTGCCGTACTAGAATAAAGAGTGACACTAAGTAGGTGGCAGTGGCACTCTCATTTTTAGAGTGCGCTCAGTATTTTTGAACCAAATAGGAGCACACAGCAAAGAGCACTGGAGATATGCAGAGCTAAGACAAGAAAATATGATGAGGCATATGTAGCGTTTGGCTTTGAATTTGATACATACGAAAGACCAGTCTTTTTACTGTGTCTAAAATCGTTTGCAGCGGACAGCAGTAAGCCAAATAAAATTAAGGTGTCACTCAATCGCACTGATAAGCCGCTCGGTTTTTGTTCAGCGAAAACTAATATTGCCAACAATTGTCCCGCTTCATCGGTGTTACATCGGTAAATCAGGGAGCACTGTTAGCATAATATAAGGTGGCATACCAAGCTGCTCAGTCCAAAATAACCCCACACTATAGCAAAGGAGCTGATACTGCCTGCAGAGAAAATAAAAACTCTTTCCAATGACAGTTTTTTTTGTTCAATTAATTTTTGTTTTTTCAGTCAAATTGTTTGGCATATTGTCCTCATGCATTAATGTTGCATGTTGCAATTTGAATATGTTGTCATTTATTGATTTTATTAAATTTTATTATTCAGTATCAAAAGGTAAAAAAAAGGTACTTTGAGCGGTGTTGTTAATCTTACTTTAAAAAAGTAATTAAACAACAAATTACTTCTCCCAAAAAGTAATTGCGTTAGTAACTCGGTTACCTGAATGTAAAAGTAATTAGTTGCTTGGCAAAGTAACTGGTGATAATTTTCATGTTTTTTTTTTTTTTCTCAATAAAACAGGTCACACAATGTGAAGTTTAAAGGGTTTTTGGGACAATTGGCCCTAGCTCAATTATTTACCCTAAACTTAACTAGAAACAGGGGGATTGCGGATATTGCGATAACTAGATAATAACCTTTGCTATGTGTGGAACTCATTTAATGCTGTGAATCAACCGTTAAAGTTGTTAAAATTGCTTCCATTATTGCATTAGTTCCTTTCCGTCTCCTTTCGAAATGTGTAAGTTTTAAAACAGTTTTCATCATTTAAAGATAGATTTAAGCGAAGATTTTGCCAATTTAGGAGCATTTTAGATAAAAAGTTACTTTGGTTCACTCGGAAGGTTCTCTACAACAGAGCCTTCCTGAGAAGTCTACTGCTTTAAGATGGCGGCTGTTCAACCAACATAGTAATGCATAGTAACGCACGCCTTTCCCGCCTCAGTAACGGTAACGGCGTTGCCAAGATGAGAAAAGTAATTAATTAGATTACTCACTACTGAAAAAAAAAAATACACCGTTAGTAACGCTGTTATATTCTAATGCCGTTATTAACAACACTGACCTTGAGTGTATTTTTTCAGTTTGGAATGACAAATGACAAATGACAAATTGATGCGCTTTACGTCTTTTCTGAACAATGTTAGTAAAGTTATACTTTTTTGTAAGTTGATGTATATTACTTTTCTTCTTTAATATAAAAAAAGGACACAATGTTATGCAGAGGTTTACTTATAATAATGATAATTTCGTAGACAAATGATACTATTTACAGTGGCGGCAGAGAGTTGGGGTGGCGCAAAACGTTTACGTCTTTCTGGGGTGGGGGCTTAACAGAAAATAACTGAGAAGCAATGCTTTATAGTAACCCAAAATTCCCAGGTGGGAAAATAAATGGAATAAATTGGAATAAATGCCCCAAAATCAACAGGAAGTGACCTGTAAATGCTCTAAAAGGAAGTGACGGAAAAACAACAGGAAATAATATGAAATGCCAAAATTAACTCATTGCCTGCAATTGGCTGGCACTGGCGGCAACAGACGTCCAATCCGTTTGAAGTGGGAGTATCCCAAATGTATTGGACGTCTACTAGTGAAAAACTCATTCCAATTCACAGCAGATAAATGATAAGGCCTTGTTTTTCTGTTGTTTCTGCTGTTTCGTATTGTTTTCGTTTTTGTTGCTGTCAGCTATGGCTTACAGTAGTCGTGTTCCGTGCTTTCGTTGCAAACAAACCATTTAAAACTCGAAAAAAGTTGGCATTGTCCTTGAAGACGCTACAATTCATGAAAATACAAAAATAAAATGCTGTGAGAGCATACAATGATGTGTACACAAAACTAGTGCTGCAACGATTAATCGATTAACTTGAGTGATTCGATTAGAAAAATGCTTGGAAACAAATTTTGCTGCTTCGAGGATTCATTTAACTAGAGTGGTGTCGTAATGGTTTGTTTTTAAAGTGTTTGCATTTAGTTTTATTGATTTGAGTGGATACACTGTACTTTAGTGGCAACAGTGAATATGACATAACTCATCTAACGCTCCCTGTTAAGACAAGCATATTGTTGTAAATTTTTGTTGGAGCGAATATGATTGTTTATGGATTCGTAATATATTTTGTTGTGTTCGGACGATTTGTTAAGAGCATCGTTTAAAAATAATAATAGAAAAAAAATGTTAGCATTTTATAGCATTTAGGCTAGCGGACTTTTCCCATGCAAGTTAGCCAATTGATCTTTTGTTGTACTTCGATCCCCATTTACTATTTTTTAAGATCAGGGATTAATATTTATTGCAAAATGCAGTCATTGCTCTAATGAAAGTGCACTTCTGCATAGTTAGATTAATCAATTACAGTAATTTTCGGACTATAAACCGCTACTTTTTTCCTTTATTTTGAATCCTGCGGCTTATAGTCCAGTGCGGCTTATTTGTTAATTTATTTGGGTCAATAGGCAACACATGCCTCTAAGTATGCATCGCAGCATTACAGATGTAAATAACAATCATAACTCATGTTCTGTGCTAATTATTTATTCAGTTACAGTTCTAGTTGTTTCATTAATTCGTTGTTATGGTATTTTGTAACACTTTATTTGACAATCGCGTCATAAGACTATCATAAGACGGTCATATTTATGACATGACACTATCATGGGCATTACTGAATTCTTATGACAGATGTCATTAAGTGTCATCCGGCAAATTATGTTACTAAATCCAATTTATGTCCAGTTTGGATCTTTTACATCCATTCAAAAGTGAGATAATTTGCCGGATAACACTAAATGGCATCTGTTATAAGCATTCATTAATGCTCATGACTGTGTCATGTCATAGTTTTTATTGTATAATAACAGTCTTGTGGCGCCACTGTCAAATAAAGGGTTACCAAATACCATGACTAGCAATTAATGAAACAACTGGAACAGTAACCAAATTAATAATTAGCACAGAACATGAATTTTGGATTTATTTACATCTGTAGCGCTGCAATTCATGCTAGGAGGCATGTTGGACAACAACAGTGTTGACAGCAGGTGGCAGAAGAGGTTGACTGTCTCCCCCAAGGGAGCAGTGATGGCCAAATGAAGCTTCTTGAAGCAATAAAGCTTTGCAGCCAATTGGTTTAAAGCTTCATGGTGGTCCATTTGGTCTTATGACAGTCGTATGATGCTGCTGTCAAATAAAGCTTTAGCTGTTAATATCTTTTGGTGTGACTGTCCCATAATACAGTGAGGACAGGTGCGGTTTATACCCCAGTGCGGCTTATCTATGAACAAATGCCGTTTTCGTGTCACATTTGGTGGGTGGCGGCTTATAGTCAGGTGCGCCTTATAGTGCGAAAATTACTGTACTTACAGCAATCGATAACTGCAGCCCTACACAAAATTGCTTTTGGTAAAGAGTTTGGAAGGTGTTTTCGCGCAACGGTTTAACTTTGGTCTGAATGTAGCATATCTTTATGCTGTATGATGTTGGTTGGTGTCTCTCCTTTCTCCTATTTTTTTATGGTACTTCGATTCCATGGTAGTTGCTTTTCTTTCAGTTGGACCAGCATCGGTACAAGACCTTCTTCTTTGTGTCCACAATGTGTAAAAAGGAGGGCAAAAAAGGCAACAACACACAGACAAGCACTATGCACCAGCGAAGCAGAAACTGGTACTGGGGACTAAATGGTGGACGGGGAACAGGTGTTGTAAAGTTGAAACGTTGTATGTCAAGGACATTGTAAACCGAGGACTCCGTGTATTATAAAACCTTTAAGATTGTGTTGGATGCGGATTATCTCATAAAGAATGTGGGCCTTATTCTCTGCACGTCCATAAATTTCATGTAATCAAAGAAATATGAACCATCTCTCTGGTGCGGTTTCAGAAAACGGCTGTGCTGAATTGTCCGCAGAGTCCAGAAGCCCTGAAAAGGAAAGAGCACACAGGAGACACTTCAAGATTGAACTGTGTTGGAAATTGTCACAAAACCGAAACAGATTTAGGTCTAGGTAAGTAAATTTAAACTGTTTCAATTCACACTACCCAGCCATAATGTTTCAATCAGACAGAATTTAACAACTTCTTTCAAATAATATAATATGATTGAGAATGTATGAATGAATGAATGAATGAATGAATGAATGAGTTCTGGTTTTGTTGTGGTCACTAATAAAACAATTATCAAGCCTTAAATGGAAAAGTTAATTAGTGTATTTTTCTATTTTTTTTTTTTTTAATAGGGAGTTGGAGTTTCACTTAGATAGCACCTTTCCAACTTTAAGGCACTCAAAGCACTTTTGCACTATAGTGATACCTCTACATACAAATTCAATTCATTCCAGGACCTGGTTTGTAAGTCAAAATAGTCATATGTTGAGTGGGATTTTCCCATAATACATTATAATTCGATTAATTTGTTCCGCAGCCAAAAACCCTATCCTAACTAGATAGCGCAGGGTACAATTACAAATAACAATTAGCACTAGAGGTGGGAATCTTGGGGCACCTCACGATTCGATTACGATTCAGAGGCTACGATTCGAATATAAATCGATTATTGATGCACAACCCCCCCGTTCCATCGTCGTACATTAGTTACAAAAAGTACAAAAATCCTCTCAGGCTTAAATAAACTACTATTTCAGTATCAAGTTAACAATTCAAAACAGTAAATAAAATACTCAAGTCCCCATTCTGTATCAGCAGCTTTAAACTACATTCAATTAATTTAATGTTGTGAATCAACCGTTAATGCTGTTAAAATTGCTCCCGTTAGTCCATAATTTCCAATCAGTCTACTTTCGACATGTGAAAGTTTAAAAAATGTTTCATCATTTAATTATATTCAAGATTTTGCCCATTTAGGAGTATTTTAGATAAAATGGTAACTAGGTTTGCTCGTAAGGTTCACTACAACAGAGCCTTCCTGAGAAGTCTAGTGCATTAAGGTGGCGGCTGTTTACTAACGCCGGCGAGTGTCATTTCGCATGTTGTTCTCTATACATGTGCTAACGCCGCCGAGTCTGTCATTTCGCATCAAGTTCTATATACATGTGACTGTATCTACCGTACCATTATGTGGGCGTAGTTTGTAGCAACTGGGCGTTGTTTGTAGTGGCTGTCGGCTGTTTTTTAATCTATGGCCATGAGTTGTGGAATGTGGATGTTTAGCCTCGGCCCGTTCCTCATTGCATCCCGAAGACCGCGCTGACTGTGTTTTAGTTCCGATTTACTTAGCATATTCAAATAATCACAATATGGATGTTTGTGAATCGTTCTCAAATCCTCAGCGGCCGAATCGCAAATAATCTAAGAATCGGAAATTTCACAAACCTTTAATTACCACAGAGACACAATTGAATTTGTGAACTTCACAATTTGAAGTTCACTGGCTCCACTATCAAAACCACTGGCCCAGGTCAATACGTCAGTTATTGATGATAATAATCACGAAAAAGAACAATTTGCTTGAATAGCATTTTTTTTTAGGTAGATTTAATGAAAAGTGCAGCAAAACGGTGCAAAAACATGAATCTAATCCAAATAACCCTATTTCAATTCCATAATCACATCCATAATCACTCCAGGATAGTATATGTTTTGCGCTAAAATGATGTTTATAATTTTTATTATTCTTGTGTAACGTCAGTCATTACGTAATGTTTATATCACAGGTTTCATACTCGTTAACTTTTCTCTTACTTGTCTACATATGTAGGCAGTGATCTGCACACCTCACAATAAACCTTGTTTTTTGTCTCATTGTAACCGAGCCAATTCCAGCCTTTTCTTTTCATATTGAATTTCGCTTACCCTCATCTCCTCCTCAACTCTCTTCTTTGAGTGCCCCTCCCCCCCCCCGGTGCTTGGCAGGGTGCTGGGGGTTTCAGAAACATGTTGTCTTGTAGTATAACGTTAGGTAGGCACTGAGATAGTGACGATAAATCGGCAGCAGTATTCAGGTTGTGTGCGTTCACGCGGGAGCGGGCGAGCGAACGAGGTATGTTTACACCCCACAGAGAGCAACAGCTGGCTGAATAGACTAAGGTTGTCATTGATCGGGATAGCGTAACGTCATCAAAACACAGAACCACTGGGAAAAAATGTGTAATAAGATTTTTTTCTTTTAAATCAACACATTTTTTTTACTGGCCCAACCAGGCTAGTGGTTGGAGCATTCTGGTGGCACTGACGGGTTTAAAAGTATGTCCGGGCAACCGGGCTATTTATATCGTCGACCCCTGATTACAAATACTAAAACCGAATCGGAATAATAATAATATAATAAAAACAATGTAACAAATCAGGTTCTAATGTGGCGGTTGTGGTTAGCATGCTGTTCCTGAACGTGTGACTGACGAGCGAGTGAGAGAGGTGCGGAAGAGTGGGAAGTCTTTACTTTCTCTTATAATGTTGTTGTTGGCGTCGGCTACGGCGGACAGTAGCCGTGTTGTGTTACACAAGTTCTAAAACAAATGACGAAAAACCTCACAAAGCTGGCGACCTCCTTGCCGATCTTACAATAGTAATAAATCAAAAATGAAAAAGTGTTTTTATTTATTTATATTTATACTCAGGAAGCTGCAGCCAGTACAGAATGCTGCAGCCAGAGTCCTCACAAATACAAGGAAGCTGGACCACATTACACCGGTTTTGAAATCGCTACACTGGCTTCCAGTGAGTCAAAGGATAGACTATAAAATACTACTGCTCGCCTACAAAACACTTAATGGCCTTGGACCAAAATACATGCTTGATTTGTTAGACTCCTATTAGACATCTAGACCCCTAAGGTCGTCTGGAACCGGTCTCCTGCATGTTCCAAGAACAAGAACCAAGCAGGGTGAGGCAGCATTTAGTTATTCTGCTCCTCACCTCTGGAACAAGTTACCTGAACGTCTGAAGTATGCTCAAACTGTTAGCTCTTTTAAATCAGGGCTAAAAACGCTTTTGTTTAGCACTGCATATTCATAACTGTCTATATATTTCAATCTACTTGCTTTCTATTCCTCTTGTGCTTATCTCCATTGCTGATTTCAATTATTATCAGTAGTAGTAGTTTGTTTTGTTTTTATTCTATTTGTGATTAAATGCGATTTTTATGTATAATTTTATTTCCGATTTTGATTGTCTTGGTTTTTACGTTGTATTGATTTAAATGTGATTTTTATGATCTTCATGTGATGTAAAGCACTTTGAATTGCCTTGTGTTGAATTAAATTTGCCTTGCCTTGCCTTGTCACTTTAACTCATAGAGACTGAGGAACGGAGGTCGGAGGAGACAGCAGGTGGATTACAGGGCTCCAGACTGCTGCTAAATGGGGGCATTTCACTCGTAAAATTTGACAACGCAAGTAAATTTTTCCATCTACTTGCACCTGTGCAAGCAGGACTTTTGCAGATTTACATTTTTCATAAAACATTTTTCTTGAATTTTTTTGTAGCTGACAAACTTCTATTCCACACACTAATTGTTGGCTGCAATGTGCAAATAAATTGCTCAAGCATTGCATTTCTCAGTAATCTATTAAAAATGAGTGGAAATTTAAATATTGACAGGGTTCCTCCAGCTCATGGAAAGTTCAATTCGAGACTTATGTCTTATGTTGTTTGAGACCAACATGACAACAAAGCGAAATTGTGGGCGTGGGCAGGCACAACAGGACTTCAAGTACTATGACCTAATCGTTGCTAAAAGTCCCACCCAATCAATCGAAACAACATAGATTATCGGGAAGTGATATTACTTGATTTATCTGTTTTATTCTTACCACAAAATAAACATTTCTTGGAATAGACCTGCAAAGTCAAGATTCTTTGTTGAATTTCACCATTTTCACAGTCCCATTGTTTAGTTAAACTTGCAAGATTGCTCTCAGAAATCCTAGATGGGACGAGTTTTAAAAGTATTAGTATTTAACATGAAAAACAACAGGGCTCCAGACTGCATCCAATGGTTGCATTTTGCGACTAAAATTAGAGCCAGTATGAGTATTTTTTTCATCTACTCACACATGTGCGACCAGTAATGCAGTTTTTTTGTTGTCATCGTTGCTGACATACTCCTTCATGGTTAAATCCACTAGTTGGTGGTAATGTAACAAAGGTTTTACCAAGGGAAAATACAACAGAAGAAAAAGGTGGGCGATGTGTGGAGCAAGTCAGTGGCTCAATAACCGGGAGGCGATGAGCGATGGCGAAATGCGAAAGTCATCGCCGTTGAGCTGAAAGCCAACAAACGGAGCGCGATGCGACTGCAGCGGCAAGCGATAGCGACACGCCCCGCCTTCTGCCTGTGCATCATCGCTCGTCTCATATTAGCCATGAATTTGGAGGGCATTTTAACATTTCTTTTCTGAGCGGCAACAACTTTCCAAACTGTTGCTTTTTTATTTATGTCCTGAAAATCATGCCGAGAGGTATCAAAGTATGTGCTGGTCGCACATTGCTAAAATCATACGCTCCTCCAGGTTGACAAAGTGTGGCGTGTGGATGTGAATTTCCAGGTCACCCAGTGTCTTCGCAGTTGATTTGTCAATCAATATTTTTTATTATTTTATCATTTTATTTCATTTTTATCGTTTTAACTTAATTTCTAAGTAGTATACCGATAGAAAATTTGAGCGTTTGTAGTTTTTTTGCATTTATTATATAAGTATTTATCGGTTAAACAGTGAAAATTAGAGGAAAACTTTGAATGTCGATCTACAGTGTGCACCCCTGAATCTTCTGCTTCCGCCCCTAAAATTTTTAAAAGGGGGCCACTGTGCTCAATGTAAAAAAATGTTATGTCTGGAGCCCTGGATTGGAGGAGTTACATTTGCTTGTGGACTGTTGAAATTATAGCCAAACTGCGGCCATATTGTCGAGCCAGTTCACTCACACACACGCACACGCACACACACACACACACACACACACACACACACACACACACCACGCTCATATTTTTCCATCATTTCCTTCTTAATTTCAAGGGTAAGCGTCACCTTTTTCCTTTTCTCACAACCTACACTAACCTTCTTGGGACCCAACATGATTTCTCTCACAAGAAAATCTGCCGTGCGTCCATCTTGCGGGAAAACAAAGAAATTGCGACGCTTTCATAAATTGTTATATCTTGAGCATGTCGTCATATGTACAGACAAATTTTACGTCGGATGTCGAAAGGGTCATATGTCGGGGAACCACTGTATACTCATCTACCTACTGGTAGGTGACGCGGCGCCAGGAGCAAAGTGGTCAGTATCTTGCTCCAGGATACTTAAATGAGGTCATCAGGGTGAGAATCAAACCCACAACCTCTGGGTTGGGGAACGACTACTCTCAATTGTCTTGGATGTCAGTCATTGTAGATAGAACAAACATTTTGTAACCATGATGTTTGATTGATCACTCACAGAAGAGCATGTCATCTAGCGTAGAGATGCAGTGCAGAATGCACCTCTTCTCCACTGCTACTGCTGGCTCCCGACTTGACTGGAAGCCCAAACCAATTAGTCCACCCAAGATAGCTATGAAAAAAAAAAAAGGTTGAAATAATGCACTGTAGAAACATTGCAATAAATAACAAAAAATCTTTTGCGGTATGTCTTTCATACCATACAAGCAACCGTACCATATTTTTCGGACTATGAGTATAAATCGCACCCGTGGCCAAACTATAAAAAAAATAATAAGCAACTTATAGTTTGAAAAATTTGGTATATTTCATTTTCGAATAAAAGAGTCGAACTGACCTCTCACAAACTCCGCCTACTAAACGACCGTCGACCACTCATAAGTCTCAGAGACCGTATTTAAGTGAGCACACTCTGAGCAACTGTTGGATGGCCCATTGTTGAATTAATTGATTTGGTTGTTTTGAGGACTGCCGTAAAATTTTAGGGGAAGAAGAACAAAAGGATCAACAAGTTGCAGATGTCCAAAATGATTAAGTACCTATAATACGGTTCTTTCTCTCCCATGCTTGACATACGGTGTCTCTCCGTGCTAAATGTCTCCAAAATAAATAACCACATATACTGTATGTGTGCTCTAAGGTCAAGTAAGCTAAATTATTACAGGGGCTAACTAGTGAGCTACTTGCCTGAAATTCTTCAGTAAAGGCAAGAACATTCTTAAAACTGGATATCCAAGTTGTAGTTCCTGTTATCGGATATTATGTCTTACTAGGATGTAGTTATATATAATATATACATATACACGCACCGGCCACTTTATTAGGTACACCTGTCTAACTGCTCGTTAACCATAATTTCTAATCAGCTAATTACATGGCGGCAACTCTGTGCATTTAGGCATTTACACATCGTTTAAGACAATCTCCTGCAGTTCAAACAAAGCATCAGTATGGGGAAGAAAGGTGATTTGAGTGACTTTGAACGTGGCATGGTTGTTGGTGCCAGAAGGGCTGGTCTGAGTATTTCAGAAACTGCTGATCTACTGGGATTTTCACGCACAACCATCTCTAGGGTTTACAGAGAATGGTCCGAAAAAGAAAAAATATCCAGTGAGCGGCAGTTCTGTGGGCGGAAATGCCTGGTTGAAGCCAGAGGTCAGAGGAGAATGGCCGGACTGGTTCGAGCTGAAAGAAAGGCAACAGTGACTCAAATAACCACCCGTTACAACCAAGGTCTTTCAGCAGGATAATGCGCCATGTCATAAAGCTGGAATCATCTCAGACTTGTTGCACCTAGTTGAATCTATGCCACGAAGAATTGAGGCAGTTCTGAAGGCAAAAGGGGGTCCAACCCGTTACTAGCATGGTGTACCTAATAAAGTGGCCGGTGAGTATATACATATATATATATATATATATATATTAGGGCTGTCAAAATTATCGCGTTAACGGGCGTCAATTTTTTTAATTAATCACGTTAAAATATTTGACGCAATTAACGCATACACTAAATGACCCGCACGCACATTGCCTCCAACAGATTACAATGAGGCCGTTTATGGACATTAAGAGTGAAGAGAATGCCACCGGCCGCTTGGGGGCAGCGCCGTTCCATACTCATGTTATTTCTTCTAAACGTGGGAGAATTAGTAGTTGTGAGATGTTTATGCTGTATTCATAATGCAATGCAAATTGCTATTTGTGCTCCACACATATTTCGGTAAGTTTTCTTTCTTTTAGTGGCAATTATGTGTCTCTTGTTGTATTTTGGGTAAGATATATACAGATATATGTTATACAGTAAAGGCGAGTGGACACAGGCGTTCTTTGGACCGCGCCGTTTATTGGCATAAGCTTCTCCTTCACAAAAAACATAAGTATCGTTTAGTGAAAGCACAACAAAAATAATATTCCTATCTCTCCCCAAAAAAATAATGTTCACAAAAAGAAAAGCACTTCAGTCTATAGTAATGAGGCCCTATTCTGACACACAGTTAAACAACAATGCAAAATGAACTGGCATTCCAAATAAAAATAGCTATGCAATTTTTATAAGTAAAACTTAGACTTTGGTCACTCTATTTTTATTATTGTTATTTTTATTCTTATTATTATTATATCAACTCTACTTTTGATTGAAATTTTTACAAATTTTATTAAAAGAAAAACATGAAGAGGGGTTTTAATATAAAATTACTATAACTTGTAACTATAACAACTATCTTTTAAGAACTACAAGTCTTTCTATCCGTAGATCACTTTAACAGAAAGAATGTTAATAATGGCATTTGTGGATTATTGTTACAATAAACAAATACAGTACTTATGTGCAATATGTTGTATGTATATATCCGTCGTGTGTCTTATCTTTCCATTCCAACAATAATTTACAGAAAAATATGGCATATTTTAGAGATAGAGTTTGAATTGCGATTAATTACGATTAATTCATTTTTAAACTGTAATTAACGCGATTAAAAATTTTAATCTTTTGACAGCCCTAACATATATATATATATATATATATATATATATATATATATATATATATATACACATATATGCATATGTATATATACATATTGATATACATCAAATACTTGTTCTCCCCACTGTATATAGCTGTTTCATTAGCTGAAGTTAGTTAACTTCAATTTCTCAGTACACAAATCAGAAAAAGTCCTGTTCATTCAAATAAAAAAAAAAGTGCTACTGATTGACATTTTTTATTCTTGTGGGCAGAGCGCTGAGATAAAATGTTTCAATGACTCATTTATTTTCTTTAAACAAACTAAACACTAAAATCGAATAAGCAGGAGGCTGACTGTAATGAATCAGTTTACTTTATCAGTCGTTTATAGCACACTCGTATGACAATTTACAGTTTGTGTTGAAAGGAGACTAAGCTGTTATGTGAATTGGTTTATATGTGGGGTTCCTATTAAAAAGAAATTAGACAACTTTAATATTTAACAGTAACTCAACTGCTAATATGCTTCTTCAAAACACAATACAAACTAGCTTAGAGCTCCGTGCTAAGTAGTAATGTTTCATCAACAAAGAAAAAAAAAAATACAATTGGCTTCATTTAGTCCCCCCTCTGATAGAGGCATACTGGATTTTACACCACAAAAGACAATCTACCCAACATGAGTGTACCAGTGTACTCTGTCACTAATCACTACCGCACGCGCGTAGCCTCACACTACACACATATAAGGACTGAAACGGGACTGCTCATAGCTGCCAGCAAAAATCAATGATCAAATTCGTTGGCAACAAATTTATTAATCGATTATTTGTTGTAGCCTTAATCATATCAAACGCCTTGAACTTATTTTGTTTTCATGTAACATTTTGTGAAAGGAAACCTTACTATCCCAACCCGTTGCTCTAAGTCAGTGGTTCTTAACCTTGCTAAAGGTACCGAACCCCATGAGTTTCACACGTGCATTAACCGAACCCTGTGGAATTAGAAAAATAATAATAATAATAATAAAAAAAATAGTGTATTTAGCTTTGGATTAAATATATATGTTGATTTTTTTTTTCTTTTTGTAACATGGTCACCACCTGACACCTTGCTTGGTATTGGGTCACGTTCACCATGGCGCCATTTGTGAAAAGGGGGCGTTAAACCTAGGCTTATTGGACCTTTTAGTTTTCAAATATGTTTGTGTGTCACTGCACCGTCTAGCTGCGGGAAATTGCATTATAATAGACGGGCGGTTTTATTTCAAATACAAAAACTCCAACACACACTGTAAGTGAAATAGAACGCTGTCTTTGTAGTAGCCTAGTAGTAGTACGTAAACTATCCAGCATGCGTGTGTACTGCCATTGTGCACACCTTGTATGGAGAAAACGCGCAGGTTCGGATGGGAAAAACTAAGAAAGATCCACAGCACCCCCTGCAGTGAGTGACTTCCAGAGCCCCTGTGTACATCCTCATACCAAGTGAGAGTCAACCTTCCACTGAGTAAAGCAGTTTCTCGAGGACTAGCAGTTGAAAGAATTGGAATAAAGCCTGTAAATTGGGGACTAACCAGACCAAAACCTGGTCGAAAACGCCACTTTGCCTAGATTTAAGCGTCCTGCGTGTCTTAACCTTCACCGAACCCCTTGGACTTACTCACCAAACCCCTGGGGTTCGATCGACCCCAGGTTTAGAACCATTGTTCTAAGTGTTGAATCTGTACAGTATGGTTTTGCCTCGATAGCTTGCTACAATGATTTTATATTTTCTTCACATTTGTACATCGCACAGTGTTCTAGTTTTAGTTTGTTCAGTCTATATTCGGAGTACTATATCCCATTTTGTGCGGTATTACTGTTTTTGTAATTGAATTTTTGGTACCAACCGTAAAAAGCACATACGTAAAAGCAAGTGTATGCTGCCATTTTTCTTGAACGGTTTTATCCTGTTTTTATTGGCATATCAAGTTTTTAGCGCACTTATTTTGGTTTCACTTCATCGGGCATGGGGTTCTGCTGTGTTGTAAGCATTTGTCATGTTTATAGTTTTAACAATTGATACAGTAAAGAATATATTTTTTTAGAGAAATGTCAATTTAATCACTATCAGACTTTCAATGGTTGTCTATTCCACTCCAGTATTCCCGACAGTGTTGGTTTCGTCAACAATGACGACAACGAAAATATTCCGTCAGTGAACACTTTTTTTACGACGACGATGAGACCATAATGAGCCAAAAATGTGTTTTGGGTAGGGGTGTAACGGTACACAAAAATCTCGGTTTGGTAGGTACAGTACCTCGGTTTTGAGGTCACGGTTCGGTTTATTGTCGGTACAGTAAGAAAACAAAATGCAAAATATAAATGTGCTACATGTTTATTACACACCTTTGTGCTTTCAACAATAGGAACATTAGCCTATACAAAGCTAGAATTCTGCTCAAAAAGTAGCGGGTATTTAAAGATAATCCAACAACAATTTGCCTTTCAACCCCGCGTATTGGTCAGCTTTCTTTCTGAAAGAAAGAAGGAAAAAAGAAGTCTTGTGCTAAAGAGAAAAGCAATCCCAATGACAAAGATTTTAACATGTATTTTACAAATTAAATGACTCAATGAATAATTTTTTTTTTCTCATGAACGGTTTTCAAAAGCTTCATTGGTGGATTTTCTCAAGTTAAAGCGCCACACAGAAATTAATACATTTAATTGTGTAAGCAGGATGTGTGTATTATTCTTATTATTTAATTACAGGCGTTTTAGCTCATTTCAATTTATTTAAATGCGCTATTATTTATTTTATTATGTGTTTATATTTTACAAATGTGATGTAGTATTCATTTATATTGTATATTTTATGTTGTATAACTTTAGTTCCTATGTGAATATTAGTTCCTACTTGTTTTGTTGTAGTAGGAGGGTTTTGTATTGAACACGGGGCCGTGTTGGTTATTATTATAGCAGAGAGACAGCAGTAAATCAACAAAGACAAGTGACCGTCCACCAAACATGACGCCAAGAGTGCAGCGCAGAACACTCAGAAAAGTATAAAAGAACCCCAGAGTGTCTGCTTAAGACTTACAGAAATCACTGGCACAGTCCAATATCTCTGCAGACATCAACTATATGTAAAACTATGGCCAAGAATGGTGTTCATGGCAGGACTCCATGGAGGAAGCCACTGCTGTCTATAAAAACATTGTTGCTTGTTTAATGTTCGCAAAAAGGCTCTTTGATACTCCACAGAAGTTTGGGGACCGATGAAACCAAAGTTGAATTGTTTGGGGGTAACACACAACGTCATGTGTGGAGGAAAAATGGAACAGCTAACCAACATCAACACCTCATCCCCACCGTGGAGAATGGTGGAGGGAGCATCATGATTTGGGGCTGTTTTGCTACCTCCGGGCCTGGACAACTTGTAATCATTAATGGAAGAATGAATTCAAAAGTTTATCAGGATGTTTTGCAGGAAAACCTGAGGTCGTCTGTCAGACAGTTGAAACTAGAAAGAGGAGAAGTAAATTAACTTCAGAATGGTTTCAGAAGAACAAAATACTGTACATGTTGAACAGACTTGAACCCCATTGAGATGCTGTGGCATGACCTAAAGACAGCGATTCATGCCTGACATCCTAGGAATCTGACTGAACTACAGCAGTTTTGTAGAGATGAATTGGCCAAAATTAGTCCTGATCGATGTGCCAGACTGATCTGTCTGCAGCTACAGGAAGCGTCTGGTTGAAGTTACTGCTGCCAAAGAGGGTGGGGGCCACAAAATATTAAATGTTCACTTACTTATTTTCCCCCTTCTGTCATTGTATACATACTATCCTCATTAAAATATGAAAACCTATAAATGTTTGGGTGGTTTTGGTTAAACCAGACACTTCTTTCATCTGTGTGATTTTGACAAAGATCAGATAACATTTGATGGTGATTTTATGCAGAAATGTGAGAAATTCCCAAAGGTTCAGATACTTTTTCATACTACTGTAGTTAGCCTTCATCGTAGCAGTGTCTGGTTGTGTCACTCGTGACGTGCTGCACCCCCCCACCCCCCACCCCAACTCACCAGTGTGTCTCCAGGAGGGCTTGCACACATGGTGATATTTGTTTTCTTGGCCATAGAGAATATGCAATATTGCTTTAGCCTTTAACTTTCTGTACTGAGTTATCATCAAACATTAAATGTAACTCGTAGCGTTAGCACAGCATCCGCAGTCACGTTAGCGTTAGGCTAACATTAACGGCAAGCATCCTCTTAAACTCTCGGGCAACTTTTTTTTTTTGGTATTTACAGTTCGTGGCGTCCATGTAGGTATAATTAAATAAAATTGAAAATATTGTACTGCTTTCCTGTTAAGTGCCTAATAACACCAAGTTGGCGTTGTCCTTGTAGATAGACAGTTATACACTACAACAGGTGCTCATCTATCAATGTTCATTTGAAATAGTTGAAAACAGTCATTTTATTTTGGGAGTAAAAGCAGACGAACTTTTTTTAGTAAACGTCAACAAAAACCAGATGAAAACAAACACATTTTGAGATGGCTAAAATATGACTAAGACTAATAAGTATTATCGTGCAAAAGACCAAGATTAGGATGAAAATTAAAAGGGGTGCCAAAAACAACACTGATTCCTGATTTAAATGCAGTCACTAAAATATCTACTGAACTGATCAGCAACTACACAGTAAGGAGAATGGTAGGGGCAAAAAACTTGAGAGCATAACAAACTGGGCTGAACCAGTTTGGTATATTGGCATTAGCACGAATTTTGGCATAAGCACGTGTCTCTCAAAAACACAAAAATCCAGTGCGATACCAGGGTGTCCTTACTTGACAATACTTCCTTTTGAGTTTTAGTGGCATCTATCTCATCCTTAGGAGGTGTCCAACTGCACAGAGCCTTCAGCTGTGGCACCAACCACAACCTCACCCCTTCATCACTAAGAAAGCAATGGACGAAAAAAGGATAGAAACAGAGAAGAAGACCTGATTAATTATTGGATGCATTCATCAAAGCCTGGACTGATGGATGTACAGTACAATGATCCCTCATTTTGTGGACCGGAACCCCCCCACGTAACCGCCAAGAAAGATTGGCTTACCCCCAAATCAATCAGTCAATCAATCAAGCAGATAAAAAGATCAATGTAAACAGGGAGTTTCGTTTTGCCTGCTATTGCAGCATGTGTTAGTGTTCGTTCAACTTGAGTTTTGCGTGTGTGCGTAAACCGCATGTTGTAACTGTTGTGACATGATGTAAACTACCAACATATTTTACCGTTATGGATAATTTTTCACTCTGTGAAACAGCACAGTCTGAGGAGTGCTAGTATTAAAATTGTTACACTAAAAGCAAGAGTTATTGTGAGCTGTGATGTGACTACTGCGCAGGCGTACATTTCAATGATAATGCTTAAACATTGTTTTTGTGCAGCACTAATTGAAACACAACAATAATTGAAGAATGATGTGAAAAATAAACAGGAAAAAAACGGACTGATACGACTAAACTGTAACCATATAGGAACAACCTTTAAAATATATTATATTCATTGCGTTTAGATGAGCAGAATTAGCTAAACTATAATAATTAAATTTTTACAATTGTTCTCAAAGTGTCTGAAAATGGACAACAATGTCAATGCAAAGAAATATACAGTATATATGAAGTCCTTACCTTTCTATAATATCTTTTAATTCAAGGACATTGTGAATCTGAAACAGGTACACCACATGCAGATTTGGTAGTTTCTGTAAACACACAACCTGAATTATTTCATGTATGACCTACCACACATTCATTAAGCTTGAATACCTGTTAATACTAGAAATTCACCAAATTTTCAAACTTTAAAAATTTCTGGCTGAAACGTGACTAAAAGTGTTGTTTTAGTCTTTGGTCCGAGACGCTTTTTACACATGGACAATAAAATAATTACCAGTCCATTAAATGAAGCAACATTTTTAAGACAAAATTGTGCAATTCTGCAAAGGAATCCGTACCACTAACATGACTAAATATTATAAACTGTCTGATAACATCAATGACATTTTGTCACATTTAACACATAGTGTGAATATTTCAGTCTCATTTTTGCTGTCTTATATATACATCTTATTATGCCAGAGAATGCAGCAAGACAAAAAAAAGCTTTTAGATAAAAGACAGAAAGAAGTGATACATAAAATTTGATACCACATGCGACCAAATTAGGGCTTCAACTAAAAATTATTTTACAATAGATTAATCTGACGATTAATTGATTAATCAGATAAATGTCACTTTTTCAATTACGTCCCCAATTTAATTTGAAGTTGTTTTAAGTAACAAAGACAAAATAGATGACTATTTCCTTCAAAAATAATATTTTATTAAAGCTTCCTGACTTAACTGTAGTCTACAACTGCACCGTTTTCAGTACATAAAAGTTAAAGATTTTAATAAAGGTTCTGAGTACAATCCAAATCCAATTTTAAAGCACACCCTCTTGTTTGACAATTTAGTTTGAAAGGGAGTTTGTGTTGAAAGGAGACTGTTATATGAGTGGGTATATGTGTGTGGCTTCTTTATTAAAAAAATAAATAAATAAATGAGACAACTTTAATATTTAACAGTAACTGAAGTGCTAATATTCTTCTCCGAAAAACAATACAAAGCAGACACTTAAGACACTAATTAGCATCATCGCTAAGTCGCTTTAGCACTATGTGCCACACTGCTGGCCAAAAGTATTGGCGCCCCTGGAATTTCGTCAGATAATGCTCAATTTCGCCCAGAAAATGATTGCAATTACAAATGCTTTGGTAGTAATATCTTCATTTATTTTGCGAGAAAACACAAAAGAGAATGGGACAAAAAAAATAAATCATTATCATTTTACACAAAACTCCTAAAATGGACCGGACAAAAGTATTGGCACCCTTTGAAAAATCATGTCATGCTTCTCTAATTTGTGTAATTAACAGCACCTGTTACTTACCTGTGGCAATCACTAAATCACACTTGCAGCCAGTTAAAATGGAATAAATTTACTTAACCTCTGTCCGTTGTCCTTGTGTGCACCGCATCAAGCATGGAGAAAAAAAAGAAGACCAAAGAACTGTCTGAGGTCTTGAGAAGCAAAATAGTGTGGAAGCATGGGCTATCTCAAGGCTGCAAGTCCATCTCCAAAGACCTGAATGCTCCTGTGTCTACCCTGCACAGTGTCATCAATAAGTGTAAAGCCCATGGCACTGTGGCTAACCTCCCTAGATGTGGACGGAAAAGAAAAATTGACGAGAGATTTCAATGAAAAATTGTTCGGATGGTGGATAAAGAACCTCGACTAGTTCAAGCTGTCCTGCAGTCTGAGGGTACAACAGTGTCAACCCGTACTATCCGTCTGCGTCTGAATGAAAAGGGACTCTATGGTAGGATACTTTGGAAGACCCCACTTCTGACCCAGAGACATAAAAAAAGCCAGGTTGGAGTTTGCCAAAACTTACCTGAGAAAGCCAAAAACGTTTTGGAAGAATGTTCTCTGGTCAGATGAGACAAAAGTAGAGCTTTTTGGGAAAAGGCATCAAAAAAGTTTTAGAGTTTACAGGTGAAAAAAACGAGGCCTTCAAAGAAAAAAACACAATCAAACCACAGTCAAACAGGGCTGCGGTTCCCTAATGTTTTGGGGTCGCTTTGCTAACTCTGGCACTGGACTGCTTGACTGTGTGCATGGCATTATGAAGTCTGAAGACGACCAACAAATTTTGCAGCAATAATGTAGGGCCCGGTGTGAGAAAGCTGGGTCTCCCTCAGAGGTCATGGGTATTCCAGCAGGACAATGACCCAAAACAAACTTGAAAAAGCACTAAAAAAGGTTTGAGAGAAAGGACTGGAGACTCAAAGTGGCCAGCAATGAGTCCAGACCTGAATCCTATAGAACACCAGTGGAGAGATCTAAAAATGGCACCCTTCAAATCTCACAGACCTGGTGCAATTGGCCAAAGAAGAATGGTCTAAAATTCCAGCAGAGCATTGTAAGAAACTCATTGATGGATACCGGAAGCAATTGTTCGCAGTTATTTTGTCTAAAGGTTGTGCTACCAAGTATTAGGCTGAGGGTGCCGATACTTTTGTCCAGCCCATTTTTGTAGTTTTGTGTAAAATAATAATAATTTTTTTCCCATTGTCTTTTGTGTTTTTTCATTGCAAGCAAAATAAATGAAGCTATTACTACCAAAGCATTTGTAATTGCCAATACTTTTGGCCAGCAGTGTAAGTAGTAACGCCGCTTCAACAAAGTATACAAAAAATACAATCGGCTTTTTCCTCACCACTGATAGAGGCACAACAATACAAAAGACAATCTCAACAAAGTATACAAAAAATACAATCGGCTTTTTCCTCACCACTGATAGAGGCACAACAATACAAAAGACAATCTAACTCGCGACACCGATTTTAATCTATTTAATCAATTAGTTGTTGCAGCCTTAATTACTCGAAAGAGCGTATTTCAACCTTCCCCAGTTTTTACTTGGCACCGTCAAACCAAAGAAAACCGGAGATATGATTGTTTTACATTCATGGGAGGAAATATGTTTTCTCTCACTGGAGGGGCACTCATGGTCTTGGTACAGGTGTCGTTTCATTTTTCTAGTTTGACTTTGATGATTTGTATTTTTTGGCCTATTATAGTAATTTAGTAAGTTATGGTACTGTATAACAATAAAAATTCATATACTGCTGCATAGACTAATTATTATATTTTTCGTACCATGCATGCATTTTGAAACGTTGTGAAAAAAATCAATGGGAGAAATTAGCCGCTACTGCATTGGCATCATAGTTTGCAATATTTACGTGCAATAAATGCTAACTTTACGGGTTTTTTTTTTTTTTTTTTTTTTTTGCTTTTAAACAAGAATCGAGACTGTTTTACGTCCATATCTAGACAGAATTCGGGGATTTAAGCATTTATTTACAAGAATTTTCACTGGAAAAGCTCTGTTTACATAAGGCAGCTGCTAGCTACATTTACTGACAGACAAGAGTTGTACTTCAAGATATTTACATAGGTTTTTTTTTGCTTTTAACCAAGACCCAGAGACCGTTTTACGTCCATACTGTATCTATAAAGAATTCAGGGATGTAAGGATTTTTCACAAGACTTTTCAACAACAAAAAAAGCTCTTTGTCTGTGATTTCACTCGGTCAGGTTTGACGGCCTCGCCAACAATGCAGGCCCCCTATTCACCGGCCCCGCGCCCGTGTCCCGTCAATACATTATGAAGTCTATAACTGTAGATCAGTGGTCTCCAACCTGGTCCTCAAAGGTGTGCTGTGGGTGCAGGATTTCATTCCAACCAGACAAATGACAACACTTTTTCACCAATCTGGTGTTTTACAAGTGCAATCACTTGATTGCAGTAAGGTGCTGCTTGTTTTCGCAGAAACCTCATTGGTTCAGCTATCTGTGCTGGATTGGCAGGTACAAAAACCACTACCCACAGCGGGCCCTTGAGGACCGGGTTGGAGACCAATGCTGTAGATGATGTTTTGCTGAGAGAAAATATCTGCAATTGTTTAAAAAACTATCAGACATTGTAAGCAGTTACTCATAATGTTAGTCAGTGCTTGAATATGCTTTTCACCGATTTGGATGATTACTTTTACTTGAGTAATTATATTTTGAAGTAATGCTACTCTTACTTGAGTAAAAATTTTGGCTACCCTGCCCACCTTTGCATGGCATCCACACTTACAGTATCCTTAAACGCACCTGATCCTTCCTGTACTCCTGCCAGAACCCCTTGGGGCAAAGGGCTCCATGGGTGAACAGTTCATGGACAGTTATCAGAAGGATACCAAGCTGGTCCTGTAAACATGAAATAAATAAAAGAACACAACTAAATGGATGGTGTGTGTTGGTAATTTCCCTATATCAAAATGAATTGCTTTACATTCACTTTTCTTCCTTGGCTTAAAGGGCAGATGAAGAGTTCAATTCTTGAGCGTTTTCCTTAAGTGAAGGATTATACTAGAGGACCACCGATATATCGGCTGTCCGATATTTGGACTTTTTTTCCCCAACATCAGCCATAAAAAGGATTTTCATCTGGAATCTGTGTGGGCAACTGTGCCCGTCCCTGACTGACAGTAGGACCCCGGCAGGACCCAAACTCGGCAGTTTTGTAAATATTATAAGATTGCATATTCCTTAATGCAAGCTAAAAACAATGTTGCTTTAGACTTTAAAGGTGTTTACTGAGGGATCGTTACGCTCTAAATGTAACTCATAGCGTTAGTGTAGCGTTCGCGTTGGCATTAGCTTTAGCGTGGCGGCCTCCTCTTAAACTCTCACTTTTTTACATCTCGTCGTGATGTGCTGGTGGGTTTAATTATTTGATAATAATGTACTGTTTTTGCCGAGTGTGTATAGCAGGGGTGGGCAAACCGGTCCTCGAGGTCCGCAGTGGGTCCTGGTCTTTGTTCCAACTGATTCAGCACACACAGTATAACCAATGAGGTTTCAGTGGAAACAAGGAGCACCTGACTGCAATCAACTGATTGCACTTTTAAGAAACCAGATTGGTGAAAGGCTGTCCTCATGATGGGTATGAACAAAAACCCGCACCCACTGCGGCCCTTTGTGGAATTAATTGCCCACCCCTGGTGTATAGTCATCAAAAGAAGTGCTGCATTTGTGGCTTCGGTAGCACAAGACAGAATTAATCCTTCAAGTCTTAGGGCATCATTGTAAATTTGATATTGTTGAAGCATATTTATTAAAATTACAATTATTAAAATTAAAATTACTTTTACTTTTGAATTTTTGCTACAAAAAAAAAAAAAAAGTATATCAGCCTCAAATATCGGCTTACAAAATTGCTTTAGATATACACAGGAAATCGGCCGGAATGTTTTTTGAAGTATCGGTATTGGCATCAGCATTTGAAAATCCCATATCTGTCGACCTCTAAATCATACAATACACAATTTAATAACACGGGAAGATACTAACTGTCTGAGACGTCGTAAGAACACCTTTTGACCTCTCATCATCAGTTCCTGTGATCGTCGTCAGTCTTTCCAGCAGCAATTTTGCTGACAGTGTTGCTATTGGTACACCAAGCTGCCCAGCTTGGTGACTTAACTCATAGACTGCAAAGACAAAAATCATGGGAGCCTTACATTTGGTGTTCGGTTATGAGTGCAAGCACACATATTTAATTGATTTCATAATTCATGAAGAAACATCCCAGCAATCCCAGCAAGGTGGGTGGGCCTTCCAAAAAAATTCATATACCAGAGTTCTGGGACTATGCCGGAGTACTTAAACCATTGGTGTCAAATGTACGGCCCACGGACCGGACGCAGCCCACTGGTGGGTCCGACCCCTGATGGGGTTATTCTGCCTGCCAGGCACGTTGTAGCTCATTCATACTGTACATAGAAAATCAATTGCTTTTATTTTGACATTGGCGCTGCTTAACTGTAAATGTGATTTCTGTGCTTGAGTGCATACGCGCAGTTGCTGTACATTCGTTCATTCATCGCTCAGTCAAAATGGATTGGACGGCTAGCGCCATGAATGGCAGCCGACAAGTTCATGAGGAAGGAACCCAAGAGTACCCCAAAACCAACAAAAGCAAAGCTCACGATAACGATGCTCTCACCATGTGGCGATACAATGATTATTGATACATTCGTCAGGAAATCATTTGAAGATATTGTAAAAAAAATGTAATAAAGAGAAAAGCAAGTTATCTTCATCCTTCTGTTGTAAGTTCTCTAGTAGACATCCAATCCATTTGAAATGTTATACAAGTACTGCCAACCCATTGGCAGTGTATCAAATTAAAGATACACGATAATATCGGCTACCGATAATTATCGGCCGATAATGGCAATTATGACGTCACACAGATAATACAGATAATAAAAAAATCAACCGATAATGCAATCCGATAATTATATACTTGATTTAGCCTCCAAATGTGCGCAACCAAGCAGTTTTCTCCACTTCTTCACTGCCGCCTGCTCAACCCCTCCCCTCTCTGAAGCCCCTGTGGGAGGAGGGGTTTAGGAGTACGGCGTCATAGAGGAGGCGGTGTTACACATCAGTGTTGACACTGTTGAGGCGCTCTCACTAGCGTGCGTTGCTTTTCCCGTGTGTGAAATGAAATAAACGATGCTCTCGCCATCTACAAAACAGTTCCTCAAGGCCTAAAGAAAGCGTCCTCATTGAACACCACTAGCACTTACCCAGCAGCCATTTAAAACTGCATCACAATGATTTTTGGAACGAATATGAGGCTGCTGCTAGCATGAATGCTAAAGCTATTGTTAACAAATAAACTATAAAGGAAGCTACGGGGCTTGTGACGATACAGAGACGCTGCGGTCCTCCCGGAGTCGGGGTGTTTGGGAATGCAGCCCAAAGCGAGTGGTAAACTCCCATCTATGGCTAAACACCTCACGAGATCGATAGTTGACAAGTAGCTGTCTTCCGACGGAGCCCGCCGGTCCGGCAGGCCGCCGCCGCCTCGCCCTAGGCGGGTAGAGGATGAGAGCAGAGCCATGCACCGAATGCGCCGCAGCGAGCCGGCCGGGGCGGGCGGATATCCGGTACGAACTTAGCTGCCGCCGCCACTCCGGTTCAAGACAGAGGCCTGGCGCGGGTGCTAATTTGGCAGCCGGGCGGACTGAAGGGCACAGGCGGGAGGAAATTCCCGAAATGACCCGATAGCCAAATCCCTGGATGAAAAAATAATGCAGTTTATACGACCACGATTCTTCGTGAAAGACATGCCGATCACATCAGTTTTACCACGGACATTTACACAGGTGATGTCAACAAACCATGTTTATCATGACGGCACAGTGGTTAGTTGATAATTGTAACATGCACCAAACGACACAAAGAAGTCATCCAGTCAGTAATGCATTTAGTACGCTTTAAATTTATGACGTCTTAATCAGAGCATTCTTCTTAAATCTAGTCAAATAATTTCCCCATCTTGTTTGAGTGTTGAAGACTAGTTGGATGCGCCAGATTATTCCACGTACTTGAACTAAATATTGCAATTTGTTCTTATTAAGCCCAAACATCTAAAAAAAAAAATAAGGTCATTTTCACCTAAATCAAGAAAAAATTGCTTTCAAATAATGTTTTGAACCATACATATTCTTGAATAAAGAACATTTCTGGCAAGTTTTTTTTTTTTTTTTGGGATTATGTATAATAATTTATTGCTTAAAATAAGGCTGTTAATCTTATTTTCAGCTGGCCATTTTTCTTCAAGAAATCTGAGTGAAATATACTTGAAGTGCTGGCAGTTAATTTAACTTATTTCCAATAGATTTACACTGAAAACAAGGGACTTTAACTAGTCTTAAGGAGCTGTGTTTTTGCTGTGTAGTAATGTTATACTTTAGGAATGGCATACTTTTAAAGCCACTTATGTATTTACTCTGTAAGTAATTGTTGCCAAAAGTTTACCATTACACAATGTCAGACAATCTGTCTTTATTTAGATGTTGGAATTTACTACTACTACTACTTGTTCACATTTGATGTTGAAAAAAAAAAGAGCAATATTATTTTTGCACAGCAATATTTTCTCTTGTGTATACTTTAAAATTTTACATAAATCTTTAATAAAATTATCGGCTTGACATTATCGGTTATCGGTTGGAACGAGGAGGAAATTATCGGTTATCGGTATCGGCTGAAAAATGCATTATCGTGCATCACTATATCAAATAGTTGTTCTCCCCACTGCATAACACCATTTACCATTTGAACAAACTAAACAACAAAACTGAATAAGTAGGAGG
Organism: Corythoichthys intestinalis; assembly: GCF_030265065.1. Lineage (NCBI taxonomy): Eukaryota > Metazoa > Chordata > Actinopteri > Syngnathiformes > Syngnathidae > Corythoichthys > Corythoichthys intestinalis. The sequence goes on along the minus strand of NC_080399.1, from coordinate 61,212,627 downwards.
CAGACAGTAATAAATTCAGTTTTCTTGATCAAACAGTTCTTCATGAATACAATCCAAATTTAAAGGAAACCCTCTTGTATGACAATTTACAGTTTGAATAGGAGTTTGTGTTGAAAGGAGACTGTTATATGAATGGGTTTATATTAGTGACGGGATCTGTCGTTCACTTGAGTAAACAAATCCATTCCGGTTCGTTCAGTAAAAAGATTCGTTCAAACAAATCGTTCAACGAATCGTTCGCCCCCCTCATATCCCTCCCCGCCCAAATGAATCGTTCGGTTAGTGAACGGGAAGTGACGTTGCCGAACGAATCACCAAAGACCGCTTCGCAGTACAACTGAACGGGAAGTGACATTGCTTGGTCCCTCCCTCTCTTGCACACATTGACCACTCGTCGTAGTTTCAGAAATGAGTGACAGGCGATATCATTCTGCTTTCACAAACAGCCTCGTCTCCCTCCCGCTGCTGCAAAAGCGAGGGAGAACTTCCGCGTCGTCTGTCCTAGTTCAGTGGGATCAAAGTCATGGCTCGTGCTTGCATTTCGATTTAGGACACGGTTAAACATTTTCCTTTTGTAGGGGGGAGTGGGGGTTTGGGGTCGGGGGCGCATGGACTTTCTTTAGCATGATCTTGATCACATATACAATGCTGCTGCTACCAGCCAACGCGGCATGCTTGCTGTCACTAAAATAAAAATAAATCGAAAGTTTAATTTCTAAATATGGAACGACCAACACATCATATTTACCTCTCGCTCTGTTGTATTTTAGTTTTTATGCTCATCACTATTATTTTTGGTCACTATTGTTAAAACTAAAGTGTAAATAGCTAGTTGTCAAATGTTGCTGCTCTGAAATAAAAACAATACTACATTTTGATATTTGACAGTTTAATTGCAAATCAGTATTAATATGATCGTATTGAATTTTTGCACTGGTATTAACAAATAAAATAATCCGGTCAGCTCCCCTGTCGTCCCCTCATCTCAGATCGTCAAATGCTGACGAGAAATAATTGTTTGCTCTTTACGAAGTTGCCTTTCTACTCTAATTAGTCTGTTAAGAAAAATGTAGACATATTGCGACATCTCCCGTGTCCGCGTGCGTTGTTTTTGGGCGCTTGAGTAGCACATGATGGACGGATGGACATAATTTGTCAAACCAACTAACACCCGACACGCTCTGACACGAAAGAAAATAAAACAGTCGGAAAAAATTGACATGTATATACAGTTTCATTGCAAATCAGTATTATGGTGATCATACTAAATATTCTTTTTTTATGTGCACATATGAGGTAAATATCGCTGCCGTGAAGCCTCCATACAATGACAGTTTTCTCCCCCCGCACTGCCGTCACGCGACCGCAGCTCAGCTTTTGCTTGTCTCGTAGCTACCCGCGAAAGTCTTTACTACTGTAAATTTGATCGTATGTCATTATATGTAGTCCCGAGTCTGTTGAGAAAAGTAGTACACTAAACCATGTTCGCTAGGTTTATGTGGTGTTTTTGTCTGTTTGAGCAGCATTTGATAGGCTCCACATTAACAAATATGTGACAAAGTCATTTCCTTTCATTTTTTGACTCGTTCACTGCATTACTGCAAAGTCAAGTTAGCAGCAAGCTAGGTCAGGAACCGGGGCCTCCGGAGGACCGAGTCACTGAACGGGAAGTGACATAACTCAGTCTTGCCCTCCTGCCTGCACGCTGGCTGCTTATTGGCTACACGTGGAAGTGAGTGACAGACGCCCTGATTCTTTTTCCGCTCCCTCCCCTGCCCGCGATGAGGCTGGCGTCTGATTTGTCGTGTGCGATGTCAGAAGACGCTGCCGCTTGCTCAACGCCCTCCCACGCAGCGAACAAGCACCAACCTCATAGAACGAATCAGTGCAGATGGTGATTAGCTCGGTCTCGTTCACCCAAACAATTCGTTCAAAAAGAACGAATCGTTCGCGACCGATACAACACTAGTTTATATGTGTGGTTTCTTAATAAAAAGAAACAAAACAACCACTATCTCACAATAGCTCACGTGCTAATGTGCTTCTTCAAAACACAATACAGACACTTAAGACACTGATTAGCATAATCACTAACTAGCTTAGCGCTCCGTGCTCAGTAGTAACGTCTCATCAACAAAGAATATAAAAAAATACATTTGGCTTCATTTACTCACCTCTGACGGAGGTGCACTAGATCTAAATAACACAAAAGACCATCTAACTCTCGACACTTCGTAGTATTATTGATTCAGTAACCCAACCTGAGGATAGCACTGAACTCTCTCTTGCTCTAATCACTGGCATGTGCACGCAGCCTGACATTACACACAAACAAGGACCCCAACAGGAGTGCTCATAGCTGCCGTCAAAAATCGATTAACAAAGTAGCTGGCAACTAATTTATTAATCGATTTTAATTGATTACTTGTTGCAGCCTTAGTTTAGAAGGACAATTATGCATGGTCAACTTTATTTTAAAATGACATGAAGAAGCAGAAATCTTACCCAGAAGTGAACCTGCAATAGGTAATGGGATGCTTTCCTGTCTTTGCTTGTCATTGCCAGTGTTGAAAGGTTTACTTGGATCGGGATTCTATAAAAACAACAAGTCCTGAGTGTCAAATGTCTCGACATGGCTGAACTACACAAACAAATTCAAAATTGGAAAAGATGACAATTTGACACCAACTGCAATGAATGTACGAAACAACCCTATGGTAAAGACTTTTGACAGACTAACCCCAAGCTCCTTGAATAATCTGCAGAGATCCTGCTGCTGCTCCAACAAGTGGATGACTCTCTCCTGGAGCAGTTCACCATCTCCTTGTCTCTTTAAAACACGACCAGCTAGAAACGTAAGCGGACGGATGAGCCAAAAAAATGCTTTGACATTTTCAAAAGTTGACAAGTATGACACTCACATACACCCACATCCTGTATATGAAAAGGCAAACACACACACCCACACACACAATTACAGTGCCCTCCATAATTATTGGCTTCCCTGAAAAAGATGTGTTTTTTAGCTTCTAATATTTTTTTTTATTCAAATACTATGGGACCTTAATGGAAAAAAAAGAGAAAAATCCAACCTTCAATACAAGTGTATTCATTCAGTGGGGGGAAAAAATCCCACATAACGAAAAAATTATTTGACATCAAATAATGTGTGTCACAATTATTAGCACCCCTGGTGTTAATACTTTGTACAACCCCCTTTGGCCAACAAAACAAGGTCTGGGGACTGAGATGGCCATGGGAGGAACTTGATTTTGTGTCTGGTGAACCATTTTTGTGTAGATTTGGCCATATGTTTAGGGTCATTGCTTGCTGAAAGACCCAGTGATGACCAATCTTCAGCTTTCGGGCAGAGTGTAACAGATTTTGATTTAAAAGGTCTTGGCATTTCAAAGCATTCATGATGCCATTTACCCTAACAAGGTTCCAATGGCCTTTGGAAGCGAAACAGCCCCACAGCATCACTGACCCACCCCCATACTTCACAGTGGGTATGAGGTGCTTTTCAGCATGCGCATCTTTCGTGGCCTGCCAGGCCCACTTAGAGTGTTTGTTGCTAAACTCAATCTTGGTCTCATCTGACCAAAGCACACGGTCCCAGTTGAAGTCTGGGACCGTGTGTATTTTTGTGTGAGACCAAGATTGAGCTTTTTGGCAACAAACACTCTAAGTGGGTCTGGCGTGCCACGAAAGATGCGCATGCTGAAAAGCACCTCATACCCACTGTGAAGTATGGGAGTGGGTCAGTCATTCAATTTACCGTGATACGTGGTTAAGGCCATATCGGCCAACCCTAGTTCAATGCATAATAAAGTTCAAATGAATATTAAAGTATTAGTTGTGAAACATCTTTTTTCAGTGGTGGTTTTAAGATTTTTCTGAAACGGACGAAGAAGGGGCCACCTGTAACCCTCAGGGGCAAGGTGTCGCTGCCATCTTTGTTCAGCGTTTGTTTTGATCAACAAGGTAATACAGAGATTATTCTGCAAGTGGCGGTAAAAACTACTGGTTTGTCTTGTAAAATTTTCTGTTAGTGCCGCAATGGTTTTGTAGGTATTATGCTTTTAATTTGTGGTGATGACGTGACGCAGCCCCCATCTACGACCCCTAGCAAAAAGTATGGAATCGGACAATTTTTGATTACCGGCATATGGGGCTGCATGTCAGGCAAGGGCACTGGGGAGATGGCTGTGGTTAAATCTTCAATAAATGCACAAGTTTACATTGAAATTTTAGACAGCTTTCTTATCCCTTCAATGGAAAACATGTTTGTCCTTTTCCAAGACAACAATGCATCATGCCACAGAGCTAAAACTGTTAAAGCGTTCCTTGGAGATAGACTCATCCAGTCAATGTCATGGCCTGCAAATAGCCCAGATCTCATCTCTATTGAAAACCTGTGGTGGAAATTGAAAATAACGGTCTACAGGAAGGCTCCGACCTGCAAGGATGATCTGGCAACTGTAATCAAAGAGAGTTGGCACCAAATTGATGAAGAATACTCATCAAGTCCATGCCTCAGAGACTGCAAGCTGTCATAAAGGCCAGAGGTGGTGCTACTAAATACTAGAGATGTGTTTTGATTGTAATTTCTTTGTTTGTTTCTAATGATTTCGTATTTTTTTTCCTCAGAATGGAGTGAATCCATAAATATTTCCCTGCACTTGCTCTATAAAAGTAACATTTACTGACCGCCACAATGTTTTTTATTCATTTCTTTTAGTGTTTCTGAATGCTGAAGAGTCATACTTTTGCACTAATTCGTTATTTTTTTCAAGCTTTTTTATCTGAGGTTGTTCTAAATGATAAAATGTCTGAGTGAGTGCTCGTCCGAGACTGGTGATTCCATACTTTTTGCTAGGGGTTGTACGGCGAACTGAACCGCAGTGGTGCCATTTGTTTGTGCTAGGTTTTTGCTCATTTGTGCTGTAAAAATTGTTGTTTTCCTGCTATTGTTTCATAGATATTGAGATAATAATTTCAAGTGATGACGTCACTCGCAGCCATTCCGTATCCTAATGCTGCATTTGAGGAAGGTGGGTAGTCGGACTTATCCCACTCGGATGCACAAACAATTGACTGAAAATGTTTTAATCAAAATCAGGGGCTGGTGGACCTCGGATTGACCTTCAAAAGAATTCTAAATATCTCAAAAACAATAGCGACACATATGAATCTTTTTACAGCACAAACAAGCACAAACGATTGACATCACTTTTTATATGAATTTGCATCTGATGGGGGGTCAACATCACAGAAGTTTAAAGTTTGTAATCATTTGCATTTAATCATGCTGTGCGCAAGTAAGGATCCTATATATGGACAATAATTTTAATCACTTTTTCAAAAAGCCATTTTAAACAAGAAAAACAGCATTAATATTTAACGTACTCCGTAAACAACATAATCTCATTCTCTCTCACAAAAAAAGGATTGTATGAGGGGCCGTACAAGACATTTTTCATTCTGGCCCTCTCACACACATACATTCTCCTCTCACATGCATACATTCTCCTTTCACATCCATACATTTTTACTTTCACATTCATACATTTTCAGTCTCACATTCGTACATTTTTACTTTCACATTTATACATTTTCAGTCTCACATTCATACATTTTCACTCTCACATTCATACATTTTCACTCTCACATGCATACATTTTCACTCTCACATTTATACATTTTCACTCTCACATTCATACATTTTTACTTTCCCATTTATACATTTTCACTCTCACATTCATACATTTTTACTTTCCTATTTATACATTTTCACTCTCACATTCATACATTTTTACTTTTACATTTATACATTTTCACTCTTACATTCATACATTTTTACTTTCACATTTATACATTTTTACTTTCACGTTTATACATTTTCTCTCTCACGTTTATACATTTTCACTCTTATATTCATACAAGTTTACTCTCACATTCACACATTTTTAGTCTGTGAAATGTATGTTTGTATAAATAAAATATATGTGTATAAGAGTGAATTTATATGTATGTGAGGAAAGTATGTATGAACGTGAGAGGAGAATGTATGTATGTATGAGTGAAAGTGTAGTGAAAACGGAAGGAGTCTAGTTGAAACGGAAGCCAGCTCTGATTGGCTAGCTCTGACTGGTAAGCTCTGATTGGCTGAGAACCTGACGCGGGTTACTGTTCATAAAATAACAAGGAAGAGGACGCAAAATCACTTCGGCAAGCAGTTGGACTTTTGCAAAACATTTTGTCGACCCCAGAAACTAACTTCTTTGGCTTCCTGTCTCGAGCGGCGGCAAAGGACACAATCAACTGCACCCAACAGTGCTAATTATGACGCAGTTGAAAGTGAAATGAGAGACATTTTTAGACTGAGCAACTCTCGAACCTCTTCAACTGTCCAAGCGGGAGCTAATATGACCCGCTCCCAGACTACTGCGGTCAAGCCACCCTCCACTCGTAAAAACGAAGTCAAGCTAGCCGCCCCTCATTTGGATCATTGTTTGCATTGTGTGCATTATGGTACTGCAACACGCTGGCTTCATAATGGAACGCGGTGGCTTCACAGCGCAAGTCCCCCGGTGGCTTCACAGCGCTAGTCCCTTTATTGAAAAAAATAAATATGAATAAATAAAAAACGGGAAGCCATCCAAGAACGGGTCCACTTGAGAGAGGCACTCGAGCACCCCGAGACCCAAACTAAAGTATTATGATATAAAAAATAATTTAGGAATTCCGAGTAATACTACTTAGAAAATTGCTAGTTATTTCTGTCATTTACCCTTATTTCAAATTTTAATTTAAAAATATCTGGCTGATATCCCGGGACGGGTCCACTTCTGAGGTATACTAGACGACCCTAAGACTCGAACTAAAGTACTCTGATAAAATTCTGATGTATCATTTCAAAATAAAAGTACTTTGAAAATTGCCCATTTTTGCTGTCATTTTGCCCGATTTCAAAAATTGATTTAAAAAAAAATCTGGTTGATATCCTGGGACGGTTCCACTTCTGAGGTACACTAGACGACCCCAAGACTCGAACTAAAGTACACTGATAAAATTCTGATGTATCATTTCAAAATAAAAGTACTTTGAAAATTGCCTATTTTAGCTGTCATTTCGCCTGATTTCAAAAATTGATTTTAAAAAATCTGGCTGATATCCCGGGACGGTTCCACTTCTGGGGTATACTAGACTACCCCAAGTATTGAACTAAAGTACTCTGATAAAATTCTGATGTATTATTTCAAAATAAAAGTACATTGAAAAATAAACGTGAAAGTAAAAATGTATAAATGTGAAAGTAAAAATGTATGAATGTGAGAGTGAAAATGTATAAATGTAAAAGTAAAAATGTATGAATGTGAGAGTGAAAATGTATAAATGTGAGAGTGAAAATGTATAAATGTGAAAGTAAAAATGTATAAATGTGAAAGTAAAAATGTATGAATGTGAGAGTGAAAATGTATGAATGTGAGAGTGAAAATGTATGAATGTGAAAGTAAAAATGTATGAATGTGAAAGTAAAAATGTATGAATGTGAGAGTGAAAATGTATGAATGTGAAAGTAAAAATGTATGGATGTGAAAGTAAAAATGTATGGATGTGAAAGGAGAATGTATGCATGTGAGAGGAGAATGTATGTGTGTGAGAGTGAATATATATGTATGTGAGAGTGAATATATATGTATGTGAAAGGAGAATGTATGTGTGTGTGAGAGGGCCAGAATGAAAAATGTCTTGTACGGCCCCTCATAGGATTGGCCGATTGCCATGCTTTGTGCTAAAATTGGAACGGGCCACTGCAGAGGCCATTTAAATTAGAAGTGGGGCCAGTGCTCCTGTGCCCCCACCCCTAAAACCGCCTCTTCATTTCTTCATTTGTCTTTCCACTCCACCCAATTTTCATTCACAAATATGATCTAACAAAGTTGAAGAGCAAATATTAACCATGTTTGTAGTTCATATAACTTGCAATTTGAATGAAGTAAACATCTGTGGAGTATTTTCAGAGAAAATTTTGGGATTGTGAAAGCTAAAACTCAACAGACCCAAACACTTGCTCAGTAACGACAATACTAATACCATACAAGGGTTAAATTTTCATTACTGCCCTTGCTGCTGAAAAAAAGAATCCTCGCGGAAACACTGCACACAAACAGTAGGACACCAATCAATTTTCATAACTTGCTATTTCGAAGAGCAACAGTGATGTTGACTACATTCGCGAGATAAAAATAGTTTATTTTCGAACATTAACTTCGTTCACTCGAGATTTCAACTCACCAAGAAGGCTTGACAGAAATCTTTTCTGAGAGACAGAGTCGATCGAAGCACTAAGCGACATTGCAATCATGAAACCGCCGCTTCCTCTAAGATGATTTAAAATAAGACCAAGTTACTCCAATTTCCTACGACAAACAACTCCACGGGTACAATGATGTCTGTCGTGCAATGTTTCGACTGAGTGGTTGACGTTTTCCTCCATGTGTTTCCCCGCTCTGGCGCCTCTCTCCCTTATTGGCTGATCTCAGAACCAATCCGAACTGAGAGATTTGACCATAGATATACAGTATAAGGATAAGTGTCTTAAGTTAAAAACATCGCAAAACCATTTGGAATGATAGATGCCGCGAGACCTGCTAACGCTGACGAGAATTTTCATCGCCATCTTGGATCAGTCACCCTCTCGATCTCAAACTCATATCCACTTGTGTTCAAAATTATTCAACCCCCAAGTGTTTTTGCAAGTTTGACATTTATTTGTCATCTTGTTTAAAATCACATTAAATAATGAGAAATACAACTTAAATAACAAAAATATTTTTGGCAATATTCCAATTGATGGCCTTTCTGTGATTACTTCATTGATAAATTTATTCAACCCTTAGATATGTATATATGGGGCGCCGTTTGTAAAGTAGTTCATGCTGAAAATTACGGCAACATTTTGTCACATTTTTAGCGCCACACAGTGTTTAAAACGAGGTGTAAATTTTTTGAGTCACTTTTTTTTTTGCACATTATTTAGCAACTTAAATATTCATTTTTAAAGAAATTTTGTACCTGAATGTTTAAATTCAGAACGAAATATTTAATTTAAATCTTAAATTTATATCCTATATCCTAAATGCTAAATCTGGAAACGGTTGGAACTAAATATTTGGCCTAATATGCAAATTCACATGACTGGAGACCAGAAGTAACAAAATAAAAGCTGGAGCACACAAAATGCTCTTTAAATAGTTTCTCCTTGTTGAAATTCACCCCCCCGGCCAAGACGCACTCGGGAACAGCGACAGCCAAAACAAGTGCCGCTCGGCTGACGCTGCCCCCGCGCGCGCCAACCGGGAAGGCAGAACTTCGCGCGTCCTCTTCTTATTTTAACCCTTTGTGCTGACTCCATGTTTCAAAAGTTTGAAGAACACTCACCGAAAACAGTTTGATAATTTATTCTTCGACAATGGTAAAAAACAAGGCAAAAACAGACGACGGAGGGACAATTCTGGATCCAAAACAAAGCTACGTGTTTCCGAGCCGCAAAAATCTGTGTTATCTTAGTGTCCAGTCTTTTTAAAGTCTTTGCTGAGGCGGGCCTTGTCGAAGGCGTTTCTGGGTGTTGCTTTTGGGTCATCCCCTCTGTGGCCGGTTTCGGGCAGGTTAGGTTCGTGCGCGAATTGGGACGCCCGCTATCAACTTTGCTGTCCGGGCTGGTTGTACTTGTTTTAGGACAAAGCGCTTTGTCCTTGGAGTTTGCTGGGAGAGCTGATTGCAAGAGTTGGTGCGTCAATTTTGTGATAAGACGGCATTGTGTATCTCTTCTATTTCTTCTCATTAAACTATGGTGTGCTATTTATTTTATATTAGTAGTGTAGTCCTACCGTAAATATGAAAATGATACTATTTCCTGATTAATTATATTGCGTGTGTTAGAGTAATGCAAACAGTTAGACGGTGCCTACGAGAACCTGTACCATATGTATGTGTTAGACTATATATGTGTTAGACTAAGGCAAACAATTATATGGTGTGTGCGATTATGATATCTTTTCCCCTTCATCCTAAATATGTATTTTACCTATATACTGTTATTATCACAATGACTCATGTCTAAGAGCAGGCTGCCACCGTTGAGTAGATTTTATTCATTTTCAGACAACGTAAACAGACAGTCTGAGCTGCTCCACCAGCTTTTATTTTGTTACTTCCGGTCTCCAGTCATGTGAATTTGCAAATTAAGCTAAATATTTCATTCTGACCGTTTCCTGATTTAACATTTAGAATATAGGATATAAATTTAAGATTTAAATTAAATATTTAGTTCTGGATTTAAAGAATCAGGTCCAAAACTTCTTATCTAAAAATGAATATTTAAGTTGCTAAATAATGTTGTAAATGTGCAAAAAAAAAAAAATTGACTTTTAAAATTTCACACTATTTTAAGCACTGTGTGGCGCTAAATGTGAGAAAATGTTCTGCTTTACAAACGGCGCCCCATATGCATAACTTTAATACTTAGTACAACATCCTTTGCAACAATAACATCCTTTAGACGTGAAGCATAGCTTGTCACAAGTTTCTTGCAGTGATCCACATGTATCTTTGCCCGTTCCTCATGGGCAAAGGCCTCCAGTTCATTTACATTTTTGGGCTTGTGTGCTGGAACTGCCTTCTTCATGTACCACTAGATATTTTCAATGGGATTTAAGTCTGGTGATTGCGATGGCCACTCCAGAATCTACCAGCAATTCTTTTGCAACCAAGATGTGATATATGTTGAGGTATGCATGGGATCATTTTCCTGTTGGAAGGTCCAACCTCACCCAAGCTTCAGCTTTGTCAATGACTGCATGACATTTGCATCAAAGGTCTCCTGGTATTCAACTGAATTCATAATACCTTGCACACGCGAAAGATTCCCTGTACCTGAAGAAGCAAAACAACCCCAAAGCATGACTGACCCCTCACCGTGCTTCACAGTAGATAAGGTGTTCTTTTCTTTACCGGCATTATTTTTTCAGCTCCACACATACCGTTGATCTATTGCCACAAAAAGTCGCAGTTGGTCTCATCACTCCAGAGAACAGTATCCCAAAACCTTTGTGGTTTGTCCACGTGGTTTTTGGCATACTTCTTGTGCTTTGGAGTCAGCAGAAGGGTGGCCCTGGGAGTTCTTGGATGGAAGCCATTATTTCGCAGTGTGCGTCTTAAATGTATAGGATGAAACCTGAATACCTTCATATGACATGTCCTGTTGTAGTTTTCCTCAGCTGTCACCAGGGGATTTTTCTCCACCTTTCGCTTCAGGTATCGCACAGCATTTGCAGACAGTAACCTCTTTCTACCACGCTCAGGTAGGGTTTCCACTGTAGGTAGGTAGGTAGGTAGGTAAGTAGGTAGGTAGGTGGATGGATTAGATCAAATAGATTTTTTCATTCAAAAACTTTTTTTCTTTAATTGAAAATAATTATTTTAGATTGAAGTGACAGTTCTTTTAATTGAAAATGTACATTTGATTGAAGCAACTTATGGTTTTTAATTGATTGATAACACAAATCAAATCAGCCGCCATAACTCGCCAGAGAAGTCCTCCGACGCAATATGACCGTTGGTTACTTTGGCCGCCGATTTCGAAATAAGAGTTCTAAGCTTTTTATATGATATCTATGTCCGCACACAACCACACTCACTCACGCGCACACGCACTTTTTTTTTTTGTCTATGCTTACGATTACGTCAACGCTGAACCAGGAAGTGGTGGTACTGTACTCGTTTAAGCAAAACAATTTGTCTTTTTAGGTGAAAATCAAGACACAACGACGATTCGACATGGACGGTAGGTTAACGTTTAATAATCGTTCGTCCTAGTACCTTTGCCAGCAGCATAACTGTTTTGTGACAGATAAAACTTGTTAGCTTGGAAAGATGGTCAGGATATACTATGTATTAGCATTATTTTACCCGCATCATGCTTCTTATAGCCTACATTACTATTGTTGTATTATGTCCCAAATTGTGAATATAGCTTCTCTTATATTTTGGAATACGAACTTAGTTTTGTTCTTTGCCTCTTATTTCTATACCATTAGCTACTTAGTAAGGGCTAGGGCTCAATAAAATATCATGTGATCAAATAGTAAATACTTTGTAATTAGCAAAACAAAAATAATGACAGTGAATTTACTGTCGATTGTCTGAAAATGATCATAAAAACTGCGACAATTTGTGCTAATATGGACAATAGTGTAAATAAATCCAAAGACCAAAAAATAGCTCTTTAACTTATTCACTGCCATTTACGATGGTACTGTAGATATTCAATCATATATAGGCACTTGGGGGGGGGATGAGAAGTCATCTTTTTCACTAACATTTTCTTGAATCCTACAAGGCTCACTGACACAATGATGTCACTTTTTATTTCATTCAGAAATTCCAAACAGAAAAAAAGTTATAGTGCACTAATAAATTGGCCTGTTGACACAATGATAAACTTTGTGATCCAAATAAGGATGAATCATAGTGGCCTATCAATGTTTTAAGCTATATCTCAGTCAATGTTATTGTTTTAAGTCAAATTTTAAATATATAGTGTTTATAACGTGCTTGGCATTTGACCTGACAACTTGAACTTTGACCTATTTAGGCACAACCCTCGACCTCTTACCAATCAAAATGAAGACTCACAAATAGGTCCACATTTGTGTTGTAAAATTATCTTCTTTGACATTCATATTGTATTCCTGAAAATAAAAAGCGCATACAATTTAACCTGTGACCTTACAATGACCTTTGACCAATAAAATGACCTACTTTTAAAAAGTACACATTTGATACCTTCTGCTTCGAAAACAATAAGGAACATTCCGATTTCCTGCATATAAATACCCATATTTTAAGTTAAGAATAAATTTAAAAACATTAAAAGATGGAAAGAAATATGTTAGGTGCCATTTAAGTGCCATTCCGTACCATTTAGGTAGATTATCGCAGTCAGTAGAATAGAATGGATTTCACTATACATAGGCATCAATCATAGCAACTTCATATTTCATATACAAGTAATATACCTTACAACAACCTAGCAATTTTACATCATCCATGATCACTTTGAAGAGTCTCTGTTATTCAAATCATAAATAAGTGACCTTAACTAACCTCATTGTTCTTGAAATTAGCACGGGTGTATCCGCCATGTAGTCAGCTTCAAAACAAGACCCTGACCTTGAATTTGGAGTAAACAATAAAGTTTCTGTGACCATAGCTTCAAGGCTCGCCACAAGAGGGCATGCGGTGCTGGAATCACAAAAAGGTGACAAATCCGAGGACACCATTATGTTGCAAGGGTGCGGATTTTCACAAGTGCCTAAATTAGCCAAACAAAATAATGACAGCTAATTTACTGTCAATTGTCGCTGAAAATCCCTCCATCCCTCATCTACCGCTTAATCCGGGGTCAGGTCGCTGGGGCAGCAGCTTTAGTAGGGAAGCCCAGACTTCCCTTTCCCCAGCCACTTCAACCAACTCCTCTGGCTGGGATGCCAGTTTGTGTTATTATGGACAATAGTGAAAATAAATTTAAGACAAAAAAATAGTTCTTTAACTTATTCACTGCCATTGACGATGATAGATAATTACTAAGGGTGTAACGGTACATAAAATGTTATTGAACTGTTTCGGTACATGGTGGGCGGTTCGGAACACACGTGAACGAGTTTCTGACGTAATATAACCCTTACTTTTCGAGGCTGTGAGTAAATCGGGATACAGTTTCTTTGTGTAGATTATATTTACTTCGTCTTCTCTACTATAATGAGGACCAACACGGTAGGACAGTAGCCTATAACCCAGAAACGTCAACGGCGCGACAACGTGGCCGCCCCGAGAACGCAGTGAAACGCGGGTGTTAAAGTCAATCCGCCAATTCATACCAGTCGCAGTGCGGCCGCGTGTTAGACGCGTCCTAGAAGCAGCTCAAGACGACGCACGCGAAAAGAACGGCAGAGTTCATTAATTGACGCGAGACACGACCCTCCTGCGTCAATACTACTACCGGTAGCTAGGATCGGGCCGGAAGTCATTCGTGTAAAAATACAGTGGATCCGGTCGATTTTCAAACTAATATGCAATCGTAACCTACTTTTTGAGTCCATCAGATCTCTTGAGTTGTAGATTGGGGCACAGTTGACTTGTCTTTGCTGATTTACTGCTGTCTTCTCTGCTATAATAATAACCAACACGGCCGCGTGTTCAATACAAAACCCTCCTGAGTCCTACCACAACAAAACAAGTAGGAACTAACATTCACATAGGAACTAAAGTTATACAACATAAAATATACAATATAAATGAATATTTGTAAAATATAAACACATGATAAAATAAATAATAGCCCATTTAAATAAAATAAATCAAAATGAGCTAAAACACCTGTAATTAAATAATAAGAATAATACACACATCCTGCTTACACAATTAAATTTATTAATTTCTGTGTGGCGCTTTAATTTGAGAAAATCCACCAATAAAGATTTTGAAAACCGTTCATCAGAAAAAAAAATGTTTCATTGAGGCATTTATTTTGTAAAATACATGTTAAAATCTTTGTCATTGGATTTGCTTTTCTCTTTAGCACAGGACTTCTTTTTTCGTCTTTCTTTCAAGAAAGAGCTGACCAATACGCGGGGTCTGAAAGGCAAATTGTTGTTGGATTATCTTTAAATGTCCTCTACTTTTTGAGCAGAATTCTAGCTTTGTATAGGCAATTGTTCCTAATGTTGAAAGCACAAAAGTGTGTAATAAACAACTAGCACATTTATATTTTGCAGTTTGTTTTCTTACTGTACCGAAAATGAACCGAACCGTGACCTCAAAACCGAGGTACATACCGAACCGAGATTTTTGTGTACCGTTACACCCCTAATAATTAGATATCCAATCATATGGCTCTGTTCTTCCTTTTAAATTGAGCTTATCACTAGTAAACATCCAATCCATTTGAACTCATGATTTGGACATCTTGGGCCATCACTGGCAGCTAACAAGTTAAATCGCTGTTTGATTTGTTCAGCAATTCTGATGTTATTGAATTGTTGATAAACTAATAATAATAAATATTATACACTCAATATTGTTTGTTTTTGCCCATAAATGAAACATAAGTATTATTCCACAGCATACGTTATGAGAAATGTGTGTTAACTGTTATAATCAAAGCAGGTTCAAACCATCACTGAATTAAGACCAGGTATGTCTTAACTCCTCGCATTATTAAACAAGATGAAAGGATTGATTGAAGTACACTGCTCCTAAGTTGTGTCCAAACTACAGACCGCAGCCCTTCTTTCTATAATACACACTCAGCAGGAAAACAGTACATTAATTGCTATTAATTAAACGGATGGGATACAGAAAATGTGGTCCGTGTTTAAGACTACGCTCGCCATGCTAAAGCCAATGCTAATGTGAATGCTATCCTAACTTGAACACCTTAGTTGTTTTTGTCAATGATAACGGTGATAAAAAATATTTTGTCGACGAACAATTTTTTCATGATGGTGACGTGACAGTGATGAGCTAAACACATGTCTCGAGAGACAAAAGCATAAGGAGACGAATGCCAGTTTACGTCTGATGAGAATGTTCGGAATGTGTGGCATTTTCTTATTGTACGTGAAGTACATCAGCCTGCATCGTAGCAGTGTGAGATGTGCTGTAAAAAAATGACTGGTAGCCAAATTTATGCAACTGTCATTTTGTTTTTATACATATTGCACATCATCCGTTATTCCAATAAACCTAGTTTCATTTCTGAAACATAAATCTGTCTGTCAGTTTTTTGACTTACAGTATTAAAATGACCTTGCTGACCCAACCCATTAATTGATTCGTTCATCTTCCAAGTCGCATATCCTCACAAGGGTCTCGGGGGTGCTGGACCCTATCTCAGATAACTACGGGCAGCAGGCAGGGTACCCTGAATTGTAGAGGTGGGAATCTTGGGGCACCTAACAATTCGATTACGATTCAGAGGCTACGATTCAATTATAAATCTATTATTGATGCACCCCTCCACCCTCGGTTTTTAATGTTTCGTACATTAGTTACAAAAATTGTACAAAAACCCTCTCCGGCTTAAATAAACTATTATTTCACTATCAAGTTAACAGTTCAAAACAGTAAATAAAATAATGTACTAGTATTTTTTGGACTAAGTTGCAGTTTTTTTTCATAGTTTTCATAGTAACATTTATCTTTTAAGAACTACAAGTCTTTCTATCAGTGGATCCCTTTAACAGAAAGAATGTTAATATTAATGCCATCTTGTGGATTTATTGTTTTAATAAACAAATACAGTACTTATGTACAGTATGTTGAATGTATATATCCGTCTTGTGTCTTATCTTTCCTATCCAACAATAATTTACAGAAAAATATGGCATATTTTAGAGATGGTTTGAATTGCAATTAATTACGATTAATTAATTTTTAAGCTGTGATTAACTCGATTAAAAATGTTAATCGTTTGACAGCCCTGGTTTTTTTCAATATGAAAACCATATAATTTAATTTTGACTATTTGTTTTCCCACAGAAACACTATTCCAATTAAAGGTACGTGTACAATACTGATGAAAAAACATGATATGTTCTTTCTTTTCTGGTTTCTGTTCCTGTGTACAGTCTATCACAAAAGTGAATACACCCCTCACATTTCTGCAGATATTTAAGTATGTCTTTTCATGGGACAACACTGACAAAATGGCACTTTGACACAATGAAAAGTAGTCTGTGTGCAGCTTATATTATACAGTTAATTTATTTTCCCCTCAAAATAACTCAAAATATAGCCATTAATATCTAAACCCCTGGCAACAAAAGTGAGTACACCCTTTAGTGAAAGTTGTCAATATTAACATACAGTACAACATGTCAACTGTCAATATTTTGTCTGGCCACCACTATTATCCAGAACTGAGTTGACCAGAGCTTCACAAGTTGCCACTGGAAATAATGCTCTTCCACTCCTCCATGACGATGTTGCGGAGCTGCCGGATATTTGAGACTTTGCGCACCTCCACCTTCCGCTTGAGGATCCCCCAAAGATGTTCTATTGGGTTCAAGTCTGGAGACATGCTTAGCCAGTCCATCACCTTTACCCTCAGCCTCTTCAGTAAAACAGTGGTCATCTTGGAGGTGCGTTTGGGGTCATTGTTATGCTGGAACATTGCCCTGCGACCCAATTTCTGGAGGAAGGGGATCATGCTCTGATGCAGTATTTCACAGTACATGTTGGAGTTCATGTTTCCCTCAATAGAATGTAACTCTCCAACACCTGCAGCACTCATGCACCCCCAGACCATGACATTCCGACCACCATGCTTGACTGTAGGCATGACACACTTATCTTTGTACTCCTCACCTGGTCGCCGCCACACACGCTTGAGACCATCGGAACGAAACAAATGAATCTTTGTCTCATCAGACCATAGGACATGGTTCCAGTAATCCATGTGCTTTGTTGACACGTCTTCAGCAAACTGTGTCACGTCTCTGAGGTCTTAACGTTTTGTGTAGATTCATGTCAGATCCTTTTATTTTATTTTGGTAGTGGTGTGCCTTCATGAGTTAACTTTACTTCCTGCCCTTGCCAATCAGGCTGATCGTGTCCACCTGTGACCCTCTGTATAAATAGCCTGCTTCTAACCTTGCCCATTGTAAGTTTGTCTGCTATCCTGCCATGTCCTACGCCACGTCCTTGTGTAAGCCCCTTTTTGAGAACAATTCATGTTTTTTGAACCAATGCCTTTTGGTTTCTAGTGAAATCTACTCAGTTGATTGATGTCCAGCTGTTGCTGTGAATTTTTGTTGATTAATGTCCAGCTGTTGCTGTGAATTTTTGTTCCTTTTTTTTAACTTTGAACTGGAAAATAAATCTTTGTTTGGATTGAACTGTCGAGCATTTGGATCCTTTAGTGCATCCTTGTCAAACTGTTTGTGGGCTTTCTTGTGTACCGTCTTCAGAAGAGGCTTCCTCCTGGGGTGACAGCCATGCACACCAATTTGATGTGCAGTGCGGCGTATGGTCTGAGCACTAATAGGCTGACCCCCCCCCCCCCCCCCCCCCCCCCCCAACCACCACCTCTTCAATCTCTGCAGCAAAGCTGACAGCACTCCTGCGACGATCTTTCAAAGAAAGCATTCGGATGTGACGCTCAGCACGTGCTCTCAGCTTCTTCGGACAACCAACCCGAGGCTCGTTCTGAGTGGACCCTGCTCTTTTAAAACGCTGGATTATCTTAGCCACTGAGCTGCAGCTCAGTTTCAGGGTGTTTCCAAACTTCTTGTAGCCTCGGCCATCTTCATGTGGCGCAATAATACGTCTTTTAAGATCCTCAGAGAGTTCTTTGCCATGTGGTGCCATGTTGGAACTTTCAGTGACCAGTATGATAGAGGGTGACAGCTTCACTTCAAATTTGAACACACCTGCTCCCTATGGACACCTGGACCTAGTAACACTAACAAGTCACATGACATTTTGGAGGGAAAATGACAAGCAGTACTCAATTTGAACATTTAGGGATGTACGTTTTTAAGGGGTGTACTCACTTTTGTTGCCAGGGGTTTAGATATTAATAGTTATATTTTGAGTTATTTTAAGGAGAAAATAAATTAACTCTATTATATAAGCTGCACACGGACTACTTTTCTTCGTGTCAAAGTGTCATTTTTGTCAGTGTTAGACAGATATACTGAAATATCTGCAGAAATACAAGGGGTGTACTCACTTTTGTAATACACTGTATTCTTATGTCATTTTTCTGTTTGTTTGTGTGCTATGGACACCTTGTTTGACTCCTGAATAAAGATTATACATATATATATATATATATGTTTTTTTTTTATATATATATATATATAAAACGTATGTCATATATGGCGGAAAACAGAGAAAAGACTGAAAAAGCAGTTTCTGCTCTTGCACTCCTCTTTAAAAGCAACTGCAGTATTTTAAACCAAAACAACTGTTGTGTTTGATAGATCAATATGTCTGTATGCTGCCATAGCAGATTCATGGCGCATTAAGCCCCCGAACTATTTTTAATTTGTCCGTTTTACCCTGAAAATCCCGTTCACAGACGTCGCGCAACCGCTTTTGTTACAACCTAGCCATAAAAAGAAAGTAATTATATTTATTATTCAAAATGTCTGTCATTTTTAGCTTTGAATCATTATTTGATGTCTAATATTTAGTTGGAAAAAAAAAAAAAAACGACAAAAAAAATATTCACTCGCATGTTATAAACTTTTTAAAAAATTACGTCACAATGAAAAAGTCACGGATATCTACCTCGTAACTATTGCATAATTGTATTTTTTGTTACTATAGCATTTTCCTCATTATTTGAGATGATAAATCATCGATCCAAACAAAGAAAAATGGGGGGGGGGAGGCATTTAAAAGGGTAAATATATGAAAAAGAACATCTCGACCACTCCTTGATGTCTGCGATTTCTGCATCGCAACCCTTGTTATATTACCATCTTTCACCCATAAAAACCCTTCAAAAATCCAGTTGTGGCCATTCACAGCTGTGTCTTGACACTCAGTGATACATCCTACATGGAGTTTTTGGATCGAAACAAGCTAAGTACGTGATAATATCTCGTTAAAGTCATGGCGTCTTTAATTCTGCTCTCGCGTGCTCTCACCTCCAAATAGGGTTTTGCTGTTTAAAAGAAAAATTTTTTTTTTTTTAAATGCCCTCCTGTTCAAAATTTTCCTTCCCCAGAATATTGAGATGTTAACCTTTCCAATGATGTATCACACATGCATATCGGACAATTTTGAAAGATGGCCAAATTTGGGGTCTCAAATCGGAACTTCAAGTTTCCTGAGTGTTTTCCGCCATACATAGAATAACGTATGTCATACATATATATATATGTCTCATTTTTCTCCTCTTTTTGTAGTTCACCTCCAAACAACTCGAAAGACTAGCCAAAAAGGCAGAGAAAGAGTCTGAAAAGGAGCAGGCGAAGGTCAAAAAGGTGAGCAAAACACCACGTTGACGTTGGAGATTTTTGAGCAGCGGTGCCCAATACGTTGATTGTGAGCAACTGGTAAATCTCAAAGATGTAATTTATTAAACTATATTATTAATTAGCCTTTTTTTTTTTTTTTTTTTTTTTTTTTTTAAAGAACTGTGGGCTCCCATCCTATTATTAGCATTAGCGGAAGCAGAAATGTCAGAGCTCCTTTAACCTTCAACCCTCCCCTTTGATTAGCATCCAGATCAGAAGTCAGATCTAGATTTAGCCAAACTTGCCATAAACATAGCTACTGTTTATTATAAAAAGGATACATGGCTTACAGGGGCAGTATCGCCTATTTTTCAGGCATATGGTATCAATCTAAAGCACACTAAAGTAACAATTTTACCTTTAATTGATTTGTGAAAGCTATATATTTCATACATGACATAATATAAACTTGTCTTTGCATCATGGCTGTCTGAAACAGCTGGAAATGGGATCGTTCCTTCAAGAAATTTGCCTGCCCCCTTAATTTTATTTATTTTTTTACCGTTTGAGGCTAAGCATAGGTATCTTAATTTAGTTTTTAAATGCATTTATTGCTCTTGTGGAGTGAAAGTGCAATCTTGCATAATTTGAAGAAACACTCAGGAATTTTATTTTGTATTCGCATTTAATGCACTTTTGAGAATGCAGTCTTAGCAAGCTAAAATAAATGTTATTGCAGGCATAAATACTTGTTTGTTTTCATCTCCTAAAATTTATTCGTCAACGCATTAAATGTTTGTAATCCGATTACTGGATTATTCAAACTAACTAATCGATTACTCAAATAATCGAGAGCTGCAGCCCTATAATACAGGTAGTCCCCGGGTTACGAACGAATTCCGTTCCTACGTTGGCGACGCAACCCGAATTTCCGCGTAGGTCGGAATTAACGGGGACGGTAGCTCGTCCCCTTATCCCTTACCCGAGGGCCAGTTAATGAGCAGTGGCCCCCTTGCCGGAGCTGCAGGAGGAGGGGTGGGCCATATTTGGGCAATATTTTTTCAACTGACCACCAGAGGTACGCTACGCCACTTTGCAAGGTTGCCCATAAAATAAGACCTACAGTTAGATTCAATTGTGTTTTAAGTGGTCTTAATAATTGAATTTGTTGAAACCTGCAGGAACCCTGCTATAGACCCCATTCACCTACGTCACACAATAACGTGATCGCTTTATTGTGCCGCCATATTGTCCGTCATTGTGTGTCCGTATTGTCAATGATCGTAGTTTCTAAAGGTGGATTCACTTGGAAATGATGGAAGCCCCGGTGCTTTCAGACGTTGTAAACGCATTGGCTGAGTTGCATTAAAGCTGTTATTTGGAAAAGCTTCGGTCGATCCAGTCCCCAGATCCATATTTGATGCCCAAATGTTTCCTCCCGTCCGGACCCGTCCCGTGCGTCAGAGCTCGTCCTGAGACCACAAAATTTCCACTCATACTCCAGTTTATGTCACGATGAGGAGTCGGGTACCCAAAATCGGTACCGGCCCAAATATAAACCGACATTTGGGCAGCTGAGCGTCACCGTTGTCACGAATAGCCGCCCCGCGTGAAATGTCCCCCTTGACGGGAGCACTTATTTATAACGCTTTATTGAGGTGAAAGCATCAAATGTTTTCATGGACGCTTTACAGTAATGGATTTACGACTGTAAAATCAGTTTTGAATAAATAAATAAATTACACAAAATAATAGTACTGTATTTTAGTAACAAACTAAACTGGACTGGGCCACATAACCATCTTTGAACAGAAATGTATTAGTCTACAGGTTTTCACGACCATATCCCAATGGGTTTTTGGGTTCGTTTACTAGGCGGTGATTCCTTAGACAAGCAGAAAAACACGCAGTAATACAGTACTTCTCAAATAGTGGGGCGCGCCCCCCTGGGGGGGCGCAGAGCAATGCCGGGGGGGGCGCATGTGACCTCGGGGAACATGTTTTTTCGGGGGTTTTTTTTGTTGCCGTACTGGAATAAAGTGTACTTGCACATCCAGTAGGTGGCAGTGGCGCTCTCATTTTCAGAGTGCGCGCAGTATTTTTGAACTAAGGAAGAGCACTCAGCACACACAGACAACAGATATGAAGAGCAGTGTGCCACCGCCGTTTTCGAAAGCCGTTTTCCGACCGGACTCACTCACGCAGCGACCCACTGTCTTGTCCGGTTCTCACGTCGCCGCCCGAGAAATGCCATTTTCGGCTTGGGATCGTCACGACGACCGCCCTCACCTACGGTTCTACCTCGGCCGCCGTGAATGCGCTTTTTTCGTGCCGTTTGCCTTTTAGCTTGGACTTTTAATACAGTGGGTGATGATGAAAGACCACTGTTTACTGTGCCTAAAAATAATTATAGCAGACAGCTAGAAGCCAAATCAATTAAGACGCCACTTAAAGACATTAGACCCCAATCTCATTGTTAAGCCGCTTGATTTTTTCAGTGAAAACGTGCCGAATATTGCCAACAATCGTCCTGCTTTGTCAGTGTTATATCAGTAAGCCGGTGAGCATTGTTGGCATGCTAATTGCAAAATAACTCCACACCATTGCAAAGGAGGTAAATACTGTGAGCAGCAAAAATAAAAACTGTCCTGTCCAAGGACACTTTCCCCCCCTTTTATTCAGATTTGTTTTTTCGGTCAAATTTTTTGGCACATTGTCCTCATGAGTGAATGTTTCTAATCAATTTTAATTTGGTATTATTTACTGATTTTATTACATTTTATTTTTCTGTAACAAATGGTCAAAAATGTACCTTGAGTGTATTTTTTAGTTTGGATGTGAATTTTTTTTTTTTTAATTCAGGCAAATTGATGCATGTCAAGTCTTCTCTGTTACAAACAAAACAATGTTAATAAAGTTATACTTTATTATAAGTTGATCTATGTTACTTTTTTTCTTTATTAGAAAAAAAGGACACAATGTTAGGCAGATGCGTATTTATAATAGTAATTTTATAGACAAATGATACTATTTACAGTGGCGGCAGAGAGTTTGGGGGGGCGCGAAACATTTACGTCTTCCTTGGGGGGGGGCGTGACAGAAAATAATTGAGAAGCACTGCAGTAATAGGAGGAATGTACGTAGTGGTAACATGTAAACACAATCAGCTGATGGACAATATGGCGGCACAAGTCAGGGGGCGATGTTGCGACGTCACCTGAATGAGGTCTGTAGTTAAAAACATTAAACTAATGTGGTCTTTGTTGCACTAACTACTTTGCGGATTTTACCTATAGACCCTACTCACCATCGTCACAAAATGTCGTGTCGCTGTATCCGGCCGCCATATTATCCGTCATTGTTTAGCCCTATTCCCAATGGTTTCAATTAGTCGTGCAATTTATAGAGCAATTCATGGAAGCCCCGGTGTTATCTGACGCTGTAAACTCATTGGATGCGTTGCATATAAGGCGTTATGTGGAAAAGCTTCAGTTTATCCATTCGCCAGATCCATATTTGATGCCTAAATCGATGTTTTTCGACCCACTGTCTTCGCCGTCTCTGCCTGACATCTGCTACCCTGATATCTACAACTATCTTGTCCACAGAAACTCAGCCTATTCTCAAGAAACTTTGAAAAACTTTAAGAGAAGCACTCTAAGCAACATTACCCCGTGTGACCCTTTACTTCCAATTTTCTAAAATGGCGACAATCAATCAAAAAAAAAGTTGACTGCGACGCGTCAAGGATAGGTGCATATTGGACTATTTCTTCAATAAAATACACAACTGTGTCTGCCTCATTTGCAAAGAGACAGTCGCGGAAGATACGCAACGAGAAATTAAAGCAACTTGAAGCTAATTTAATTTCACAGCAGCACTATTTCGCAAGAGTCCGGGAATCAAAAGAGAACGCCACAAAGGCGAGATTGTTGAAATTATGAATTAAAAATAGTAATAATAAAGCAATTGTGACACACAGAAGGGCTTGATAAAATTTCTTTAAATGTATTGTTCTACGTAAATAAGCCCAGGTAGCCCCCCACATTTTTACCATACCAAATCTGGCCCCCTTTGCAAAAAGTTTGGACACCCCTGTTTAACCGATGATCCATAGACGAGGCCAGCTTCTTTCACTTGTTACCAGCTAAATATTATTCAAAAAATAAAGATGGTGGAAGAAATAAGCATCTTGAATTTGAAACGGTATGTTGTCGGCGAGGCGGCACGGTGGCTGAGTGGTTAGCACGTCTGCCTCAAATTGTCCGTAGGTATGAGTGTGCGCGTGAATGGTTGTATGTCTCCTTGTGCCCTGCAATTGGCTGGCAACCAGTTCAGGGTGTCCCCTGCCTACTGCCCCGAGTTAGCTGGGATAGGCTCCAGCACCTCCGCGACCCTCGTGAGGAAAAAGCGGCATGAGGAATGAATGTTGTCGGCGATTAGCCTAGCAATGATCTTAATTGTGGTTGTCAGCCCAAAACCCTCTAAATATATATTAAATGCATCTTACCAGATATAAAATGACTACTACATAATCTGTGGTAATCGTTTGGAGCCCAGTTTTCTCGTCGAATTGCAGCAGTCCATCTCGCTCTCCTCTCCGGGTCTCTCGGAATACGGTAGAACTTCAAGTCTCTCCGTCTATCTTCTCTGTTATTGCAACCGACCGCCACACACGCCTTCACCATTTTGATTATTAATGTTAACGAGCAGAAACACACGCCATAATAGGAGGAATTCACGTAGCGGTAATGCATCAACACGACGAGTTGACGGACAATATGGCGCGGGGGCGTGGTTGTGACGTCATGTGAGTAGGGTCTATATGTTGCTTTTACAACGTAAGCCCCACATTAAGCGTAGGACCACTGTTTATATTTCAAACACAGGTCTAATATTGTGATTTTCATGTCATATTCTTATCACAGGCTCTGCAAACGAAAAATGTGGAATGTGCAAGAATATATGCTGAGAATGCCATCCGGAAAAAAAATGAAGGTCTAAACTGGTTGCGCATGTCATCTCGAGTCGACGCTGTTGCCTCTAAAGTCCAGACTGCTGTCACTATGAAATCAGTAAGTCATACTTGGTATTTTGGAAAATATTTCTTCTTCTTTTCCTTTTGGCTTTTCTGTTCTGGGGTCACCACAGCGAATCAGTTGCCTCCATCTAACCCCTCTTTAACTACATTCATAAAGTTCGTCTTTGGTTTTCCTCCAGACATCCTTGCCTGGCATTTGGAAAGCCAGCATCTTTTTGCCAATATTCTCACTATCTCTCCTGTGGACATGCCCAAACCATCTCAGTTTGGCCTCTCTGACTTTATCTCCAAATCCTCTAACATGTGCTGTACCTCTCATGTGATTTTTCCTGATCCTGTCCATCCTGGTCACTCCCAACGAGAATCTCAGCATCCACATCCCTGCCACCTCCAGCTCTGCTTCTTGTCTTCCTCAGTGGCGCTGTCTCCAGACCAAATAACGTTGCTGGTCCCAACACAGTTTACAATTTATTTTATCGATTTCTTTTATGACTGATAATATGAACCCCCTAATCCCGAAAACTACATTTCCAAAAATTAGAATTTGTTTCCTCTGACACAGAAGGTTTACTGGGAAGAGTGTTAGTCCTTTCAACCATTGTTAGTTATTTGCAGGAGTTTCTTTGAAAGCCAAGACCTGCCTCTTGACACAATAGCTGATTACAATCGAGCTGGGGGATATGGCCCTTTCAATAAAAAAAATGCATTTCTCTGTTTGTCTTCCCAAGCAAAAAGTGACAATGACAATATTCCAAATTCCCTTTAAAACAGGAGTGTCAGTCATTTTGGTATGAGGGCCACATTCACAGCAATTTCTTCTCAAGTAGACCACACCTTTATGTGTTTTACTGACCTGTCAAGTAGCCACTCAGGTTGGAATTGTTCTTCTTGAACTTTGAAATCCTACATACTACTGTCATTCATGAACTGATAGTCTTGAAACATGGAAGCTATGTATTTAGGTGCCAGCGTCTATCGATCATCAGACCCTGATTTTTTTATTTTTATTTGGATCAGGGCTGATTAACTCATTGTAATTATAGTTAGGAGATAGCCAGTATAAGGCAGCTTTCTGTAGTTTAGAAATTTGCCAATAGAGTGCAGTGCAGAATTATTGTTTCCTGTAGGTAACCAATTTCCTGTAGGAAAAGTGTTCGCTAGTAGAGAGCAGCCTTCAATCTGTATTAGCACACATGTGCTTGACCTAATAAAACATTATTTTCCCCCTCCATTCATTTTAAAGGCCAAATGTGAAGTAAGGTTGGCCAACCATGTTTTTGAATAATATCAATGGCTAAACAATTATAAGCATATTTTCGTTATTTTTTTTTAACGCAACCCTTCCAGATTCTTTGTTTAACCCATAGCAACGCCCTTGACAACGAAAATGCTTTTCTTCAGCAATCTTCGGAAATCTTCGGAAATTACGTCACACCGGGAAGTGCGAGGGAAGTCCGCCATAGAACAGTATTGTTTGTTGCATTGCTTCTCGGTAAGATGCCACGGCGGTGTGTGGCGATGTTTTGTTCTCACTCAAACAAAAAGTTGTATGGGTGGCCAAAGGATAGCAGGGCACGTAAATGGACATCTTTCGTTCTCACGAAGCGAATGAATTTCACGCCATCACCGAGTAGTGTTCTCTGCTACAAACACTTTGAAGATGCCTGCTTCCTTAACCGGTCTGTTTATGATCAAGAAGTAAGTGTGATTTTTGGATAGATGACTGATTACTTTGTCAAAGCAGAGCTGCCAACTGTTGTGGGATGTACAGTAGAAGCTAGCGACGTTAGCCGAAAGCCAACTCATGGCAATAGTCGTGGCATAGTTGTTTTTGTGTTCGCTAGGTTAAGCGTGTTTAAATTGTGCATCATCTACGATCTTGTCCGAAAGGGTTAATCCACTGTCAATCGGGAAAGGGGTGTGGATGTGCATATAAGCGGGTCGGAGTCGCGGTAATTCACGGTCACGTTGCCGTAAGAGACACACACCGCCGGTATGTTTGTGCACATTTATTTGTATTTGTATTATGTATTTTCACCTTCATGCTTCAAGCATTGCATTGCTTTTGGACGGTTCGGCGTTTCTTTCATGGTGATCGCATGATAGCCTTTTAGTTTGTGTTTTACGGGAGCCACTGACAGGTGACAGCTGACAACTACCGTGTTGGTTTAGCATAGCCATTTAGTCAATCTCGCAGCGAATCACGGAGCGGTACAGGTCATGCAGTGAATCATGGGAAATGTAGTCTCGGGACAACACTGAAGTGGTGCTTTGTAATCTGTTCGCTTGTGTGAAAAATCTACATTTCCTCACGCCATTAGACGCCACTTCTACAGGCTCTATCTATCGCTCCGCACAGCCTGCCGAGAGCCCCAAGTTGTGTTCATACTGTTAGCTTCATGTGTTAATAAAGAAACAAAGTTGTCAGCACGTCGCGTGTTCGATACCTTTGTCAACAAAAAGTTCATGACACTATGCATGATCCGTTTAAGAGACGCTGGGACTGTTCTGCACTCTGTTTAGACAGCGTGTGTTGTATGTGTTACTTATCACTGGGACCCCCCTCCCAGAGATAAGTAACACATACAACTAGGCATGTGCCGGTATGAGATTTTGACGGTACGATAACCGTGAGCAAAAATACCACGGTTTCACGGTATCACAGTATCACGGTATTGCAATTATAGCGCCAAAATGTGTTATTTTGAGATGTATGGGTTAAAAAAAAAAAAAAAAAACTTCTTTCCATTGAACAGGATTTTTTTTTTAGAACATAGTTGCAAATTGGAATATGAATGTATTGTTAAAATATATAAATTATCAATAAAAAAAAACACATTTTAAATAAAATTAAAATATAACGTAGACTATACCCACAGCCACAGCTCAAGTTGCTCAAGTTTAGAGCAAAAACAAAATAATTTCTATTAAAAAAAGTAAAAACTCTTTTGAATAAAATTTTTAAAAATTTATACTGCATAATTTTTTTGAGGATTGAAAAGCTCAAGTGAAGTTTCGCCATTTTCAGCCACTGTGTCAACTCTAGTCTACATGATGTCATGCCTTTGTGTTAGAAAGAACAAAGAATTCAAAAGTTAATAAGTTAGTTAAAAATGTATAAGTTAGTTAAAATGTAAATATTGTTGTGGAAAGGTTTCATCTTAAAAAAAAAAATAATAATAATAATTGGGAGTGAGACCTCTCCTTGATCCAGCGAACGTGGATTTGTGCTTAGGGCAAGATCATCTTTCCTCAATTAACGATCTTTGATGCTATGCCTTTTTTCCCCCCTTCATTCAAGAGAATCATGCTTGTTTTCTCACTCTGCGGCTGTAACACTCGACGAAGTTGCTCTCCCAGCTAAGCCTAGGCTAACATTCGTCTTTTATAAGCTTTTAGTTAGTTTGTATATCGAATTTCAAAGGAAAATATGTGTTTTGTTTTTGGCGAACTCATAGTGCTAATCTGTTTAGCTACTCACACATGGAAAAATACAATTGTACAACGTTTTAAATGTATTCATTCTGTATATTTCACTTACCACGATTTGAGAGCTCAATAAATTGAAGAAAAGAACGCCTTATGTTTGGAGTATTTGTTTAGGGTTCGCTGGCTGTTTAGCCGATAATCACTTTCACACGCAGCAACAAACGGGAGGGGGTGAGCGCTGCCGCGCCACGCCACGCCACGCCACTTCTGGCTGGATTTTTGACACATGAAAAATGGCGAATACCGTACTACGGTCTGACAGAAAATTTTAGTGGTTTTGAAACCGCGACGTTTTCACACCACGGTAAACCGTGAAACCGGTAACCGGCACATGTCTACATACAACACACGCTGTCTAAACAGAGTGCAGAACATCCTGCGGGATAAACACCACCCTGCCCATTGCCTGTTCTTCCTTCTACCCTCAGGTAGAAGGTACAGATCAATGAGCAGCCGTACTAAAAGATTTGCTAACAGTCTGTACCCTCAGGCGATAAGACTGCTGAATTCACAAGTACACTGAAATTGCTGCTATGGTTATACTGTCATTAATACGCACTTGACACTGCGGGGTGCGGGGGGGCATGAATGGTTATGTAAATTTATCAATATTTATTATTATTTATGGTGGGATTGTGGGGGCACTGGGGACACTTTACCTTTATATTGCTCTGCCCCAAGCACTTTAATGGAAACTAACTCATAGTATTATTGTTGGAACTCCAATCTGAATTTCGTTGTTATCTTGACAATGACAAATAAACTCTGAATCTGAATCTGAATCTGACTGGAGAGCTGTGAGTAGTAGGAGGCAAGGGGGTGAGATGAGCGAGAAGCAAAACTTTGCGGTCAAATGTGGCGGCAGTCCGCTATTATTTTGTTTCCTTATTGTTGCCACAATAAAGTGGAGAGAGCCATCAACGACTCATCTCCTTCTTTCCCCCCAACGTTTTTATGTTATTATTTTATATGTGCGAGAGCTGCTGGATCTGCCAAAATGAACATGAAGTCTGATTATAAACAATGTCATCAGATAGACAAAAACATAGAATTATGTGCAAATGCCTGCATCTTCAAATCATTAAAATAATAACAGCCTATATTTTACCAATCTTGTAATCTCGATGGGTCTTGTCTCCATTCCATGTCAGGTAGTCGAGGCGCACTGTTTGCATCCTGATTAGCGTCTGGCTAATACATGTTAGGTCCAACTCTTCAAAAACTTGAATCTCCTCCGTTGCGCTTGATCTATCGTTTATATCGCTCTTTGAATCATTGTTTGAAGGGCTTTGTATGGCGGCCGTATGGAGCGCTGCCATCGCTGTTCTCGGTGTGACGTATCACTTCCGGGTTCGTCCCCTTTCAGGCTCGAACTTCGGAAATGCGATTATTTTGTCAAATATACAACATCTAAATTATTTTTTCATGCTTTATTTGTTGGACAATGTTTAATTACCTTAATTGTGAACCTATTTGGCATGTTATGAAATTACTTCACATTTGGTCTTTAAGTGTTGATAACTGCAAGTACAATATTCACATCAAACCCACGATAAGATGGTGACTCAATGGTGGGGGGTGGGGTGGTGAAGTTAAAGTATTTATTAACCCTTTGTTCTCTGAGCATGTATGTGGAAATAGGGGTTGATTTTTCTGTGCGTATTTATAAACTAAAAAAAAACAGTTCAAACATTCCTTGTTGCACAGCTTTTTATTCCTTAGTCATCACAGGATTATGCCATGGACTTTTTTCTCAAAATTTTTACAGTTTTGAAAGTGTCATAACCAGCTAAAGTTGAAGAATTTCAAATGCCAAATATGGAAAATCACAAACATTGCTTGATTGCTGATAAACTACAAATCTCAGTAAGGTTTTGACAACTGATCATAAAAAAATAACATCTTAGCTTTAATTTGACATGCACATGCACTGTGATTTTTTTTCCCCCACATTCTGTCCCTCATGGTTTAGGATTATCCATGTTGACAATTACAGGCCTCTCTAATCTTTTCAAGTAGGAGAACTTGCACAATTGGTGGTTGACTAAATACTTATTTGTCCCACTGTATGTGGCAGATTTTGACATGTGGCATTTTTTGCTCTGTGGCAAAAATGCCACATGGCTAAAAAAATGCCACATGGCAAAATCAATCTTGCCATGTGGCATTTTTTTTGCCATGTGGCAAAATGTATTTTGCCATGTGGCATTTTTTTTGCCATGTGGCAAAATTGATTTTGCCATTTGGCATTTTTTTGCCACGTGGCAAAATTGATTTTGCCATTTGGCATTTTTTTAAAAATCCATTTTGCTACATGGCAGATACCACTTTTGGTTCTCAGCCCTGCTGTAAATGCGAGTGTTGCAGCTAGGCTGCAAGATGAGAAGATCAAAGTGCCAAGCCTCACGCACCTATACTCGACTGGCAACCTGCTCTAGTCAAGGCCGCCGCTCCCACAGTAAATTATAGCTCATTCAAATGTACTTTTCCTTTTGTGTTTTACATAATTTTTAATACAACACTCAACAGCTGACATTTTTTGAAAATCCCACGCATGTTTGGCAGATGAGCTGCTAATGGCTGTAGTGGAGCAGCGTAGGCGTCTTCTATTACAGTAAAGTGTTGTTCCAATGCCGTAGACACTTTTTGCTGCCTCATATAGTCTGACAATATTGCCTAACTGGGTATTGGCTCTAAATTATTTATATCAAGTTGTAACACTATACTCTGTTTTCGCTCTTCCAAAAAACCCTGCTAGGTGAAGAGGTTTTAAAAAAGAAGTTGATTCCTCTAAATCAGCAATTCAGCGCTAAATCATTCTTGAGTCTTTGCACACTTTTCCAGCATTAATCAAACATATTTTTCCTGGGATTTCATTTAATTTTCATTTCTCTATTTGATTAGGACCATGAACATTGATCAATACATCAGTAAGCAACATTAATGTTAATATGCTGGAGTTTGCTAGTTGCTAGATTTCATCCGTTGTCCTAAGGCAGGTTTACTAAAACAATAAAATAAATAATGCGACCTAACATAACATACAGACATTATTTCCATACATCACGAACACAGAATACATACAAATGTACAAAAGAAAGTGAAACCAAGTTCACACTGTACACTTAGATTAAGATCATTAATGGGAGCAGGTCTGGTTGGTTTTCAGTCACTGTTTAACGCTCATTTTGAAGGTGCTGATATTGTCACACAGTTTGATATGAGCTAGCAGTGTATTCTATGACCACATTCCTCTAATTCAGGGGTCCCCAACCTATTCCACTAAGGCACACTGTGGGTGCAGGATTTCATTCTTACCAAACAAGATGACAACACTTTTTCCCCAATCTGGTGTTTTACAAGTGCAATCAGTTGATTGCAGTCAGGTGTGGCTTGTTTTAGCAGAAGCCTCATTGGTTCAACTGTCTCTGCTGGATCGGCTGGAACAAAAACCAGGACCCACAGTGTGCCTTGAGGACTGGGTTGAAAACCCCTGCTCTAATTCAGTGATCCCCAACCAGGGGGCCTGTTCTAACATCACAAAATGTGATTTATTTAAAGCGCCGTAAAAAATCAAGTATTTCAGATAGAGCCCTGCAGTCACAAATAAAAGTGCAGATTTCAAACTCTCTCCTAGTTTTTATTTGGCACTGATAGACCACAGAAAAGCAAAGAGAGTTTTAATTTCATAGAGCAAAATGTGTTTATCCACAAGAGGACAGTCATGCTCTTGGGACAGGCGATTTTCATTTTAAAAAATTTCACTCGAGTTTGATGATTCTGACTTCGGGCTTAATACGTTCATCTAATAGTTTATTATATGAATAATAATAACTGTTCATATTGATGGCTTTGTGCTGAGAAAAAAATATGCCATTGTTTTAAAAATAGAAATTATGAGGAATTACTCAGTACTACAGTAGTTTTTTTCATCAAATACTTTTTTCTTGTACTTGAGTATTTTTTTGAATGACTACTTGTACTTGAGTAATATTATTCTGAAGTAATGCTACTCTTACTTGAATACAATTTTCTTTACTCTACCCACCTCTGCGTAAAACTCACTTAAATGTTGGTAGTGGGCTGGTGTCTGTCAGATTTTTCACCCAGTCATAAAATGCAACTTTGCGGTTCTGCGGGTGAGCTTAACGCTACAAACGGCTACGAATGCAGCGATTCCAAAGTAAACACCAAAAACTTTCGACAAAAAAAGGAATATGTACTTATGTTTGGTCATGGACACGCACAAAGGAAAGTGCTCCTCGTACACATTCTGCCATGTAGCTGTGGTTAACCTGACCGCACACCGCTCCTCTAGCCGTTAACGCCTTCTCTGTGCTGTTAAGCATTTAATTAAGGTCGTTAAGCATTTATTATTCATGTTGCACATGTACGTTTATGATATAACTTGTTTATTTAGCCCCTTTGGATAATAATAAAAATCCAACTGAATGAAAAACAATGCTTATTCACCGCCATAAAAGCTTCGGGAGCAAAAAATGCTGTGTTTGCTAAAACAGCATGGCAGTCACAGGCGTCTTGGGTTGCCAGGTTGGATAGTTTCCCACTAATAAGGTTTGTTTTTTTTATAGTGTGTTTTAGCTTTTATGGCTTTATCTGCAGTTTTGTCGGAAAGGCTCTAATTCTGAACTCATGAACGAGGTTATGAACGCCACTCACAACCGCTAGAATGAGCGTGTTCAACAATGACATTCGTGAGACAGAAATATGACACGTTCAATTCATGTTTGCCCAAAATATGAACGATCGTTCATTGAATGCCGTCATGCACAACACTGTCCAGGTTATGTTTAAAACTTGGGGGTGGGAAAGGGAGGGGGATGATAAATTTTAAAGGAAGCTGTGCATCCCAACAGGGCTTTCTTGAAACCTGGGAGAGACACCTAGAGAAATAATCAGGATTTGCGTGCAAATTTAACCTAAGCTAATTGCTGTAATGGTGGGGACAATCACACGCTTATTCACTAAAGAGCAATGTAGATTTAAAAGTTGAAGTTGCCCACGGGCATGTGTGCTACAAATGAGACATGTTGTAGTGAATTGATTATTCTGCGATATGGCACGGCGATGGATAAATATTTCAAATGAAAAGCAGTCAATCTGACCTGTGTCCTGGGTATAATTCTGTCTCACATGAAGGCCTTGCATGAGTTGTGATCAGAAGAAAAACAGAAAATGTGGAAGTTTTCCTGTTTTTGGATTGACTTATACAAATTATAATAAATTATAATTCAATAAATATACTTGTTATGACATTTCTGTTGATTTTTTTTTAATTGTAAAAAGGGTTTCTCAACACACAAAGATTGGGTACTCCTGCCGTGTTGACCACACTGCACCCGAGGAGGCCAAGGCACAGCATTAACTGACATAAACTGCAATACAACCAATTGTTATTGATTTTAGCCAGCACTTTTCATAATTCATAGATTTTTTTTTCACATTTCTGATCATACTTTCATCATGCTTTCTATATCAGGTGTCTAAAAATATGGGCCAGGTGACCAAGGCTCTGGACAAAGCTCTGAATTCTATGGACCTTCAAAAAGTCTCTGCTGTTATGGATAAGTTTGAAAGCCAAGTCCAAAACCTTGATGTCCACACCTCAGTAAGTGACCGCAGCGTCAATGCAGCCTTTTTTTTTTTGTGTCACGTTTTGCATTTGGTTTGCTAACCATTTTTACGGACATTCTACCAAGGCTTCTGAGGACATCTCATCTTATATGGTTCGAGTTAAGCTCTTTTTTTGACAACAGGTTATGGAAGATTCCATGAGCTCTGCAATGACACTAACAACACCACAAGAACAGGTGGATGACTTAATCCATCAAATAGCCGAGGAAAGTGGCCTGGAAGTGATGGACCAGCTCAACAAATTGCCCGCAGGAGCCACATCAGTGGGTGCGGAGAGTTCACGCAGCCAGGAGAAGGAAGACCAGCTGTCAAGACGGTAAGATCCAGTAATGATTGTTTTTTTGTCCA
The DNA here is from genome assembly GCF_030265065.1 of Corythoichthys intestinalis. Taxonomy (NCBI): domain Eukaryota; kingdom Metazoa; phylum Chordata; class Actinopteri; order Syngnathiformes; family Syngnathidae; genus Corythoichthys; species Corythoichthys intestinalis. The sequence goes on along the minus strand of NC_080399.1, from coordinate 61,178,055 downwards.
TTGCATACAAATTAGAGCTGAAACGAATACTCGAGGAACTCGAGGAACTCGAGTTTAAAAACTGATCCAATAAATTTTATTCACCTCAAGGAATCGTTTAATTTTGCCAACTCTAAGCATCACGTTTTGCCCGGACTACTTTTAATGCGGGACAACGCGCTGATGTCACGTGCGTAGAGGAAGAAGCAATAAAAATAAAAAAATATATATATATATATATAAAGCTTTCTGCAGCCTACAGCCACTACAAACTACGCCGACGTTGCTAAAAACTAGCGCGGATGATGCTACGGCGGTAGCAGATAGCATCTGATGCGTCTCATAGATATCACATGTATGTTGAACTAGATGCCAAATGACAGTCAGTGGTGTTAGTAAACAGCCGCCATCTTAAAGCAGTACACTTCTCAGCGCTAATAAATAAAACATTAAGAGGGGTTTTAATATAAAATTTCTATAACTTGTACTAACATTTATCTTTCAAGAACTACAAGTCTTTCTATCCATGGATCGCTTTAAGAGAATGTTAATAATGTTAATGCCATCTTGTTGATTTATTGTTATAATAAACAAATACAGTACTTATGTACTGTATGTTGAATGTATATATCCGTCTTGTGTCTTATCTTTCCATTCTAACAATAATTTACAGAAAAATATGGCATATTTTATAGATGGTTTGAATTGCGAATAAATTTTTAAGCTGTAATTAACTCGATTAAAATTTTTAATCGTTTGACAGCCCTAAAACCATCACAACGATACTCTAATTAAACGACTCCTTGAAGCAACAAAATTTGATTTAAGGGTTTTTTTAATCGAATTACTTGAGTTAATCGGTTAATCGTTGCAGCAATAAAAATGGAGCAGAAATGGAGAAGAAATGGAGAGAAAAAAATAAAGCAGAAATTGCATACATGTCTTTCAGTATTTTTATTCCAATGTCATCTTTGCAAATTTTCTTGAAGTATGGTGATATCATTTTGAAGCTATATCACCTATTTTTGGCACCTAACGATGCAATTTCAGCTTCCTATTTTTCATGTTGCAGATTGGCAGCTCTGCGGAACTGAGCGGCGACTCGTCTCACGGCTGTGAGGGGGGGGAAAGTACAAAGTTGAAGTTGGTGGGAATTGTGGATTTGTACTGAGGGAGTATCACAATTTTCTTGTTTTGGCCAAAAAGATTGTCAGTCCCCTCCCTATGTATGCCCTGTCCAAATGAATTTGGTTTTACCTATGGGACAACGACAATAATGGAAATGTAGAGATTTAAGTGATAACAACTGAATTGATTACAAGGAAGTGCAACATAGTCCTAAAAACAGTTGGGACTCGATGAGAGGAGACTCACGTATAACATTGAATTTATCAGTACACAATCATTACTCTGTCATTTTATTTTTTGTTAATACACGCACGTCATCAACTACACCAGGGGCGTCAAACTCATCACTGTTTTGCCGGCTGCATTCACTGCAATTTGATCTGAAGTGGGCGAGAAATATTGAATTGTGGAGTGCAAATTATTGCATGTACAATTTTAACATTAACGCACATTTTGTGTCGTTTTTACTTATATACTGTATCTACACACAACTTAGAAGTCAAAGTATATCTATGTGGCTTTTTATGAAACATCCATCCATTGATCATCTTATCGGCTTATCCTGGTAAAACATGACACGGTTGGGAAATTATCCATCTTCGACTAACTCATCACACCATACAAAGTCGAATAGGAACTTTCGGTAATGTTAGTTCAGTTGTCCGTCTTGTTCGTTCAAGTTGTGGTGGATGGTGCATGGAAAAAAGGGAGTTGACTGTTAATTGCAATATTCGTTCTCTAAAAATATTTTTTACCCACCGTATATTTAAGCTAAGACTTGTGTTAAAGTATTATTTGGCCCGATGAACAGCACATTTACTAACACGGTAGAAAGCATGGATTTAGCGAAAGCTCACTAAAGCATTTCTCTGCCATGAGTGCCCACAGCGGGTTATTGCTGTTTGCTGGTATTTGGCATGGATTTGACGCTGGCTCCTGTTTGAGGCAACCCACTGCCGTAGGTTTGACACCCCTGATCTACACCTTCTGCATTAAATACCTTACTCAGAATGGAAGTGCCTAAAAGAGTTCTTCATCTCAGCTTGTTTTGTCTAACAGCACCTTTGCAAAAAAAAAAAAAAAACCTGATGGTCGCCGACTCTAGCTGTCATCGTTGAATTAGGAATTTGTTTTTGCAGTGTAAAATTGACCAGCCATGTCTTTATTTTTCTGTAAACATCCCCATATGAGACACCCAAGATTATGGAGCTTCAATACATGCTATAATGTATATTGTTAAACAATCCGTAAAACTCAAATTTAACTTAATGCGTCTGTTTTATGACTAGAGGGTTTTGTTTGTTTGCTTGATTGTTTTGTTTTGAATAATGGCTTTTTCTCGATTTAATTGCTTCTATTCACGTAATCATAGACAAGCTCGTCCAACATCTTTAACTGAGCAGTTTAACCGTTGGCTTCTGTTTCCTGTTTTTCATTTGTGGAATTTTACAATAGGTTGTTATTTATACTGAGAAACCTCGTCTTTGAAACACTTTTGTTTGTCTTATGGAAATAAAATATTTTCTTCCAGCACAGGCTTCAATTTGAATTCAGTGTTCAATGTGTTGATTGCATAAGTCAGTTGTTATTGCTTTATAAAGTTTGTTACGTTTAGTACCATTTATATTGTACTTTTTTTTTCTATCATCGCTAAGGATAAATCATGGTGTTGAATGCAGACGGATTGACAAAAATATACCTCCGTGAAGTTGGCCCCGCATCAGACGCAAATTTATATAAAAATGTCTCATTTTTGCTGCTGTCATTTTTTAGATATTACCTATTTTATAAGTCACCCAGCCCCCCCCCCATTTTGATTGCAAATGGTTAAAAATAGTATCAGTCGTTTGTGCTACGTTTGTGCTGTAAAAAGTTTTGTTTGTGCTGCTTTCATTTTTGAGATATTCGAGTGATGACGTCACGCAGCCCCCCATTTATTGCAAAATGGGCCTGAAATGATGCCATTCGTTCATGCTATGTTTGCGCTGTAAAAACTTTCCTTTGCGCTGCTATCGTTTTACTGATATTAAGATATTAATTTCGAGTGATGACGTAACTCGTAGCTTTTCCATATCCAGCTACCGCAGCTGACGAAGCAGACCAATTCTCTCCATAACAATACATAATAATATGTGATCGAGCACGACTTTCAATCACGTGATCCGATCAAAGACATCTCGAAATATGGTCCCATTCAGAATAGCTTGCCAGGCTCACAGGGGGGCTTGAGATATTAATTTCGAGTGATGACGTGACTCGCAGCCCACTATTTACTGCAAATTGGACATGAAGGGGTACCATTCGTTTGTGCTCTGTTTGCGTTAGTTATGGGCCTCCCCTCTGTTATCAAGAGAGTTGGTACGCTTCGTCAGCCGCGACGGAGGTGCTGCGATTGACGTCATTACTCCAAATTAATATCTCAAGAACGATAGCAGCACAAACGAAACTTTTTCAATTCAATTTTATTTGTATAGCCTTATATCACAACAAGGTTGTCTAAAAGGGCTTTGCAGACGCAATATGATACACAGTCAGAAAAAGTAGATGAATTAATAAAGTTCAAGTCCTGAGCATCCCCCATCCTTAGACCTTCCATGTCAGCAAGGAAAAACTCGAAAAACCCTTTGGGGAAAAATGAGAAACCTTGGGGAGAACCACTGTCAGGAGAGATCCACTCCCAGGACGGACAGGCTATAGATGCACCAGGACTGATGGTGGGTATTAGCAGCAGGAGGTCCAATTTGTAGAGATGCAATGGAATGAAGAAACGAGGAGGACCATCTAGCCAGATGAGACGGGGCAGGGGCCTAATACAAGGACGTCCATCCAGCCAGGGTTCAGGATAGTCAGGAGGCTGTGGCTGAAAAAAAAAGGGGAGGGAAGGGGACACCGGGTGACTAGTGATGAAGAGACAAGTCAACTAGATATTAGAAAACAGAAACAAAGTAAGACAAGTGGGAAGTAGAGTGAGGAAAAGGGGATAGGACTCAGTGGCTGAACTTCCCCCAGCGTATAGCTTCTAGTGCAGCTTAGACTGAACTGTGAGTCTAGTCCGGTTTCAACTAGCCTGACCATAAACTTTGTCAAATAGGAACGTTTTTAGTCTAATCTTAAATGTACAGACTGTGTCGGCTTCTTTAATACTAGCTTTTTACAGCACAAACGATTGACACCATTTGTAATCCAAATTGTGGGGGGGGGGGGGGGGGGGGGGGGGGGTTGACCTCAGACTGACCAATAAAAGTATTGTTAACATCTCAAAAATGATAGCAGGACAAACAAACAAAAATGGGCACGAATGAGCACAAATCATAGCACAAACGAATGACATCATTTTTCCTATGAATTTGCCTCTGATGGGGCCCAACTTCATGGAGGTGGTAGGGGAAGGTGTTTGAATACTGATAAGATTTTGAAAGGACACGGGACTAGGGGAAAGGATTAGTGATACCTCGTTTTTGTGGTTAATGGGGAGCAGAACCCGCCGCGATAAGTGAAAAACCCCAAAGTAGCGCTCCCTGCCGCCCAATTTTTATTTCCTTTTTTTGCGTGTGTGTGTGTTCGATGTATTTATTCAGATTTAGCATTGGACAGCGATCCATATAAGACGTTTTTTTCCCTTTTTTTCCTAAAATATCATTTAAAAAAAACCTTCATGTATATGTTTTTAATACATTCTTTTTAAGCACTTCAGATGTAATAATTTTAAGTTTTACACATGTCAATGTCCCACCGAATTATTTTTAAACAAAAATAAAGTAGAAAAATGCTTGTCTTTATTAAATGCTTCCTTGAGTGACTCCACTCAAATCTGGTCAAGTTGCTCACGTACACACAATGAGTTGGCAACAGCAACTGTTTAACAAGTTAACGATGATTGACGCATGCGACGCTTTGAAGTTTCGACCTCCAAGCGTCTCTGGCAAGATCAACCCTTAACGTCTGTCAGTCATCGTTAACTTTATTAAGCAACTCCAGTGCACTGCCTGACCAAGAAAAGCGGCTGGAGCGAGAGCGAGAGATGACGTGATCGGATGGGGACAGCTCGATAAATTACTGCATTTATTAATTCTTTTTTTTTTAATTGCAAAATAACCTGCGATGGGCTGAGGGTGCGAAGTTTGAAGCGCGAAGTAGCGAGGGATCACAGTATTGGCTGCTAGTCAATGTGAGAATTGAGACAGAAGAGACGGTAAGACTCTTGTATGTTGGCTGCCAACCGCTGTAAAACATCAAGGAGAATAAGCCCATCGACCTGTCCAGGCATGATTTGGGTTAGGTATCTGAAAGCAATTGCACAAGCTGCAACGTTTTCATTCCAACCAAACTGCTGTCTTACAAGTGTAACGGGTGCTGCATGTTTCAGCAGAAACCTTATAGATTAAACCATCTGTGCTGGATCTGTTGAAATGAAAACCTGCATTCACTGCGGCCCTTTGTGGAATTGCTTTGAGACCACTGATTTCGGTTCCAGTTACCCATTATACTAAAGACCAGCGGTAAGAGTGGCTAGAATTTGTTGCCGGAACTCCCTGACAAAAAGGTTGTCACGGAGCCAGATGTCTTTTTTTTATGTGTGTGGGGGGGTTCAAACCTCCTAAAACTACAGAAATGCAAAGCATTAGGATACTTACTGCATTACAGTTACTGTAACACAAACACATAACACAAACATTGATTATTATTATTTTTTTAATATTATAAGGAAATAAGTAGCCTAACTAGGTAAATGAATAAAAATAAGTCCTAAGTGCACATTAACTATACTGCCAAATGTATCACATTTGAGACGAGCATTTCTGGACCTCATTGCAGTTTTAATATTATAAGGAAATAAGTAGCCTAACATAGGTAAATAAATAAAAATAAGTCCTAAGTGCACATTAACTATACTGCCAAATGTATCACATTTGAGACGAGCATTTCTGGACCTCATTGCAGTAAAAAAAAAAAAAAAAAAAGTATAACATTATTGTGCTCAATCTCACTTTAGTTACATTTGTTTTACCACGAGAGCTGCATGTAATACTTCAAATGCCTGCGACAGCATAAAAAAAATCTTTAATAGCATTATTATGTGAATTAGAATCATATTTTGAGACAATTTGACTAACTCCAACAATTTGGCAAAGCGCAGATGATGAGAAATGAGTCTTTTAATCTGCCATTTAGCCACATCTGTCATTGTAACGCTCTGGTGTCCCCAGCTGGGGGATGACGTCGGCAGGGTCACAATTTCAGCTGATTTAGAATCCAGCACATTGAGAGGGAAGATTCAGAAGGAATAAAATACGACATAGAGCAGCAAAATGCCATCATTGTTTCAATCTCTATACTCCAATATTTTTGCAGGATATTCTTTTTTATCAAAGTCTTTTTCCCCAATTGCTAAATAAATGCTATGGTCATGACAAATAAGTCTTGTGCTAAATGGAATATGAGCTAAATGGAATATGAAATATTAAAAATGCATTTATTCAGTACGACAGGGCAAAAATACTGCATAATGGTAAAAAATGTTTACTTCTTGCACCTCCCGAACAGTATTTTATGCCACCAGAGTTAGTCCGGCTTTTGTCATTTCCCTTTAGAGACAGAGGAAAGAGCGTAATCAAAACAGGCAGCGTGACAGCTAGCCTACACGCTAACCCGAACCGAGCGGCATTTCCTAGTCTTATTCGCGCTTTTTGAAAACAAAAGGCACACAAAACTACCCAGAGTCATATCACACGTCGGCGGGGTTGACTGTCTTCACCGATAACTTGCAGCGAGCAAGTTACAGCTCATCGTTCCCCTACTGCGTGCAGAAGTGCTCGTTGAGGGGGAAGCAGCCAGAAAATGACTGCCGAGCAGCTGTTCCAATCTTTTTCACCTTTCGAAACGAAAATCGCACAAAACTACCCCAACTTATGTCACACACGGCAGCGAGGGTGACAGCCTTAACCGATCTGTGGCGAGCAAGCTCGTTGTTCCCCTGCTGTGGGCAGGAATGCTCGTTGAGAGGGAAGCAGCTGGAGTATGATCGCCGGCCGACATCGGAGGAACTTCACGAGCATAAGCCGAGTAAAGCGTTCTCTCAGCAGGCACGCGAAGAGGACCAAGAGGGGTGTGCAACAACCCGCCGGTCCTCGGCTGAGTGGCTTTCTCGGTGGATAATCAGCCACAAAATGCAAGCCACCTCCGTATTAAAGCGTGTGCCATGATCCCAGTATTTGTACATAATACAAAACACGTAGTTACTCAATTCCTCGTAAGTCCAATGGTCCCACATTGTCGGACTTGTTTTGGCCAATCTCAGGGGTTAACAGGAACTTTTAGAAACCTAAAAAGGCTCACATGCCTCTTCTTGGTGCAGCACATTTGGCTGGCGTGATGTGAAACATAAATGAATTAATCCGCAAAATCAGCTGAATCCGTAGTCCATCTGCATGCTATAAAACAATGCTGTATTGTGAGATGCTCACCCGGGTGACGTCACATTCGCATTTGTCCTCATCCCGAGAATGGAGCTGGAAGTCAATCATTTTCATGGTGCGGTGTTTTACGAAATTATCAGCAACAATTTCGAGATAGCAAAGATGTCGCTAAAATGGTTTAGAATAACCCGGATACTGCTTATAATCAATCACAGTATCTAATAATATCGGTGACTTACAGGGAAATTTCGTAACAAGTTCTTTTATACGAAGTGATCGAGATCACACTTTCATGGAAGATGAAAGAAACTTCGTAACAGGTTCGCAGTGAGTAGAATAACAGGCACACTTTTGCGTAATAGACAATGTTTAATGATTAGAAATTGCAAATAAAATGAAGAATAGATTACGATTAGGATAACAGGAGAAATTAAAGCTTAATCGATTACAGTCCCACAAAAGCAAGCAAAGACAAAACTCGAAGAATAAATGGGAGAATAAATGAAGAAGCTTAACTGATTACAGTCCCACAAAAGCAAGCAAAGACAAACTCGAGAACAACTACAACGTTAGGTCTGAATTGTCAAAAACCCTTACGAAGCAGTTAAAAACACACAAAGCAGTTAACGGTTACACACTTACACACTTACAATGGCGCTAGATATGGATTAGTTGTCGAAGCTAACACAGATATCTTCACACCAAAGCACAATGAGTTCCCTTTATGATATTGAAATCAAGCTCTTACCGTGTCGACAATGAACGGAGGGCCACACAACGTTCCTGGTTTGAGCAAAGGAAACTCCGGGCGAGCGACTACGCGTGAATCCTACGATCCCGACCCTAAAGTGTGCCCAGAAAAGTCCGCTCTTATATATGCAGAGGTCACGTGAGATCAGGGGGGCCAACCCCTGACATCAGGAGACGCACTGCCTTTAAGCTCTTTATTGTCGTGTCCAATCATGGTTAGGCTCATCACTGTAACAATGATGGAATAAGGAACTCGCGGTGCTTTAGTACGCAGTTGTACTTTCATACATCTTATGGAATCAGTGACTGTGCTTTAGCACATCACTGATGGAATAAGGAACTCGCGGTGCTTTAGTACGCAGTCGTACTTACACAGTCGTACCTTGTTACATATATACTTTGTTATATATACGTGCATTGAATAATGGTGGAACCAGTACGGGTCATAAAAAGGTCACAGGGGGCACAGGGGTTTTTCCCCATACATCCCACCCTTTGACCCGGATTGGGTCCATCATTTACTCCCTAATTAATCAATCCCTCGATATATTGTTCCCAATTAGCATTCTCATTTTAGTTAACGACCGCTTTACCTTTCGGACATAGCAGAAAACACATACATTCAAAACAGAGAGTATACTTAATACAATGATTACATATAAACATCGGAGGTACGAAATATTGTCTTGCTGTCATAGACATCCCAGTAAATATATCCCACCAATGATGAGCAGACTCCTGCTCAATTTCCTTGGCTGCATGTACCACTTCATTTCGAGTTATCAATGTGGACACTTTAAGCTTGGAAACATTAGACCTGTGTTCCTCAATCGCTAAAAAACAATGGTTTCAAAACGAACTGGGCCCAGCTCCCCCACTGCGCAGCCAATTTCCTGTTAGCAGCTGTTAATGCCTCATCAGTAAGCAAACTCATCTGTTTAGATGACATGCCAGCGGGTCAACGTAACGCTGTGCATCCCCACGCTGCACATTTTCTCCGGTCCAGTCCCTGTTCCTCCATTTGCACTGGCGGTACCAGGCCGCACACGCAAGGGACGGAGGTCGGGTAATCGTGACTGTGCCTGCCTTAGGTCGTCCCAAGGTTAGGAGGAGGGATCTTACCCGTCATGGGCTATCCAGCCTTCCATACCCGCCTGTTATAGTCAGGAGTTGTGCCAGGTAATCGTGACTGGGCCTGCTTTAGGTTTGTCCCAGGTTTTAGAGGGATCTTACCCGTCCTTAGCTCTCCAGCCTTCCATACCACGTGGGAAGCGTGTCACAAGTACCTCCTAGACGGCCCTTCGGCCGCTGGGGAGTCTCGAGCGTTTCTATATAGCGTTCTGCATAATCAAGAAGCCATAGCCTACAGCATCATTATTGGGGTGCTGCAAGAGATTTCTGCAGTGGTAATGCTGGGGCAGTACCACCTAGAACCTTAGTGCAATTTATAGGTCTGGTTATTCCAAATGAAAAACTCCACATTGTCAAGACAACCCGAAAACGGTGTTTTAGGCAACGGTGGGTGTGGTTTCATAGTACCAATCACATAATGCCTGTGTCACGTTTAAAACATGCTTCTTGATACATTACTTGTTTCATACATGTCATACCTTTATCCGATGTGTCGCATCCGCTTAGGTCATAAGTAGGATTGGTTTGTGGGCTAAACCATTCCCCTTGAGGTCTCACAAAATAATAGTATTAGTTGTAATTACAGGCAAAACATGATATCTGCAAACTAATAAGGGTTCAGTTACAGTTATTTGCAACCACATTATGTGACCACCCTTAGGACCCTTCCTTTCTGTAATTTCATGTTAAGTATCTGTAAATTACACACAGTCATATTCAATGCACTAAAACGTCATTTCCGATTGGATCGGCTCCCTTATATATGGAGCAGGCGGAAGTGATGTCTACCCTGCAGCCTCCCTCTGGCAGAACACGTCCCCAGTTGCCAGACCGCAATGAGCTTCCCAGAGAGTCGGTATCGCCAGGAATGGCAATGGACTCCCCAGAGAGTCGACGTTCTTCCTCCACCATAGCACAGAGGATGGTGGCCCGAGATCTGACACCACCTTCGAAGCGGAGGAACGCAGCACCGCTGCGATCTTCCCGCAGGTGTTCCAATCCACCGTCTCCATATCAATCACCAAGCTGGAAAAAGAAAACAGAACAAAACGCTTCGGAATGGACAAAGATTGGGCGCTCCGAAGTTTGTCCATTCCGATGATCCATTCCACTGAATAGATATCTTTTGGCAATCATCCAATTAAAAGGGGGAGTTGAACCTACACCCCATTCACATTCCCTTGCTAAAGGTTGTGCAATTTTATCGCCGGATTTCACAATGAACGGTTCAGGGGTCAAATTATACATTACAACCCCCAATTTTCCCTGAAAATCGGCATCGATGACTCCCGCAAGTATGGTTACCCCTTTTAAGTGACAATCCAGACCTAGGTAAAATGTGCCCGTAGTGTCCACAGCTTCAATTCCTTAAGAACAAATTTTAAATTCAAATTACCAATAAAGCAACTCATGTCAAGTACAAGTTATTAATAAAGCAAATCATGACAGTGAGTGTACATTATTAACCCTTAAGTTGCCAATACCACACTTCAACTGTTACAGCTTCAATTGTTACATGATAATCACTTTATCACTGTTCCATTACGCCATCCTGATAAAGAATTGTCTGTGGTCAATTTACGGATCGAGGACTTTAGAAGCCCATTCATCCTTTCAATCAATCCGGCAGCTTGCGGGTGATAAGGAACATGGTAAATCCAGGTGACATTATGTTCCTTAGCCCATTGCTTTATTTTCCCACCAGTAAAATGGGTGCCATTGTCAGTTTGTATTTGTAGTGGCACGCCATAGTACCTCTCAATTAAAGCCAAACAACGGAGAGTGAACACTTGATTCGCTGTTTTACACGGATGCCTTGTACGTGCTGGGGCACGCCTCTCCTTTGATGTTCACATCGCTCACAAGTTTCTACAGCAGTTTTCTCCATGCCCCAATGTCCAGATTTCTCGTGAGCCCAGCGGGCCAATCCCACACTTGATTGTCGTTCGACTACCATAGTTTTGACTACCTGATCGATCTGTTGATTGAACAAAGCCTCTAATGTTTGCTTATTAGTGTGGGCGTCTACATGCGTGACGTAGACTGGTAGGTTCCAGTAACAAGCCAAACGTTGTTTCTCAAATGGTGTATATCGTTCCCCAGCAGGGGCAATCGTCTAGACCAGAAACCCATAGGCTTCCGGACCCTGCCTTGTTTCTGCCACAAGCTCCAATTAGCATAATCATTATACGCTGAAACCTGTAACTTAACTAGACCTAGCTGTAACTTTCCTAACGATAAAGCCTGTTGTATGGCCTCCTTGGCCATGTCAAAAGCAGTTTGTTGTCTCTGTATCCATTCAAATTCGTTCTTTTTTCGAGTCACATGATACAGTGGCTGCAAGATCTGACTCAAATGTGGAACATGATTTCTCCAGTAACCAGTCCCTTTTTGTTTTGGGCACTCCAAAATTCTGAATCTTGTTTTTGGCCTTCTCCGTGATTTCTCTCTCACCTCGATTCCAATTTATTCGATAATTTGTCAACACTATCAATAATCCTGATTGTTTTGAGCTTCTGGGCGGGAACTGGAATACCGTCATCTGTTGATCAGGCAGATGCTGGCATGCACACTCCTCACCTCAGGCATTTTTATCAAATGTCATTTTTGTTTTACCTGTTTTCCCAATTTGTTTCTCAATTTTATCCTAAATAATATAAGGGAAAGGCTGGGATATTCCCAGCTGCAATCACAACCTACCCTTATAATCAATTTGGGCAAAAACCCAGCAGATGCCGTCGAGGACCCCATGTTGCAAATAGGGGCCACTGAAGGGCTGCACTCCTCATGTTGAGAATCCTCTACTTTTCTCCTGGTATTGCGCAACAAACGATCTGCCATAATAAACAGGTTCGTTATTTACGCCTGAGCTGGTTCCCATAAATTAGATCGTTCTCCGCCCCCGTGTCTACCAGAGCTTGCACTTCCTGCTCCGAGTTTTTCCAATGAATTTTCATTTTCACATGCGGTCGGGAATCCCTTCCTGACCAATCGGAACAGTGTGCCCTGATAGATATAGGTGAGGCTTAGCCCTCATCCTATTCTAAATCTAAGAGATTAGGATAGAGGGAAGAAACATTCTCCCCTCTTTGTTCCTTTCTCTTCTGTCGATGTTGTTTGTCCTTGGTTCGCTTGCACTTTTTTCCAGCGCTCTCTCAATTCCGAAGTTGGACGGCCATCTATCTCACTAGGCGGCACTCCCGCCTTCAAAAGAGCGTTCCGCAAGCCTCTCCTACGCCGAAATGTTTTACGAACTGGAGAGCCTCGATAGTCTCGCCTGGGAGGAGGAGGAGGACTAGTTGACTGGCAAGGAGCCTCCTTCCGTATGACCCCCCAGTTCCCTAAACTCCCTAATTCGGACATCGTACATGGCATTTCACCGAGCGTTTGATTCGGATTTCCTACCCTCAGGGTTAAAACCAATGTTTTGTAATCCTCCAGTGTCTTAGACATTTCAGGGGCAGGCTGCTCACGCGGTCTTTCCCGGTAAACAGGCTCCCCATCCCTGTCCAACACTGGATCGCCATCCTCATCCACAATTGCCTCGCGAATAGGTGGCAAATTGCGTTCAAATTGTTGTCGGCGAGATACGGGGCGTTCCTGATAGTTCCCATCACTCTGTGCATCCCAAATATCCCCGTCCCATGTTTCGGGGCTCCACGAATTGGCATTCTCTAACGATGACGCAACAAATGCCCGCACTTTGACGGGATCAGCGCGCCTTCGAGAGAGTGCGCGCTCTCGTGTTGGCAAACGTCCCATACACTCAACCGCTTGTTCACACAATCGATACAATCGCTCCCGTTGGCATTCCAGTAATTTAATTTTTGACTCCAAAATGCCTCTCTCATTTTGACAATTATCCAATTGTACTTTTAATTGTAACGCTCTTCTCTCAGCGCTCTCCACTTTCTTCCGCAATTTCTTAAACATCGCTATTCTGTTACGTCTCACTCAGTATTTACCAAATCAATTGACCAAATAAAATTCTCAGTATTACTTGATCACAATGACCAATTTTAATCAATAGTCAATTTATCAAAATACTATTGATCCTGCCAACAACGCCAAAATGTTTTACGAAATTATCAGCAACAATTTCGAGATAGCAAAGATGTCGCTAAAATGGTTTAAAACAACCCGGATACTGCTTATAATCAATCACAGTATCTAATAATATCGGTGACTTACAGGGAAATTTCGTAACAAGTTCTTTTATACGAAGTGATCGAGATCACACTTTCATGGAAGATGAAAGAAACTTCGTAACAGGTTCGCAGTGAGTAGAATAACAGGCACACTTTTGCGTAATAGACAATGTTTAATGATTAGAAATTGCAAATAAAATGAAGAATAGATTACGATTAGGATAACAGGAGAAATTAAAGCTTAACCGATTACAGTCCCACAAAAGCAAGCAAAGACAAAACTCGAAGAATAAATGGAGACTAAATGAAGAAGCTTAACTGATTACAGTCCCACAAAAGCAAGCAAAGACAAACTCGAGAACAACTACAACGTTAGGTCTGAATTGTCAAAAACCCTTACGAAGCAGTTAAAAACACACAAAGCAGTTAACTACACAAAGCAGTTAACGGTTACACACTTACACACTTACAATGGCGCTAGATATGGATTAGTTGTCGAAGCTAACACAGATATCTTCACACCAAAGCACAATGAGTTCCCTTTATGATATTGAAATCAAGCTCTTACCGTGTCGACAATGAACGGAGGGCCACACAACGTTCCTGGTTTGAGCAAAGGAAACTCCGGGCGAGCGACTACGCGTGAATCCTACGATCCCGACCCTAAAGTGTGCCCAGAAAAGTCCGCTCTTATATATGCAGAGGTCACGTGAGATCAGGGGGGCCAACCCCTGACATCAGGAGACGCACTGCCTTTAAGCTCTTTATTGTCGTGTCCAATCATGGTTAGGCTCATCACTGTAACAATGATGGAATAAGGAACTCGCGGTGCTTTAGTACGCAGTTGTACTTTCATACATCTTATGGAATCAGTGACTGTGCTTTAGCAGATCACTGATGGAATAAGGAACTCGCGGTGCTTTAGTACGCAGTCGTACTTACACAGTCGTACCTTGTTACATATATACTTTGTTATATATACGTGCATTGAATAATGGTGGAACCAGTACGGGTCATAAAAAGGTCATAAAAAGGTCACAGGGGGCACAGGGGTTTTTCCCCATACATGCGGGATTAAAAAAAAATTGAATAAATAAAATGATTGCTTCCACACACATCCAAGCGATACATTTCATTCAGGAGCATAAAGTACCGCGTGAAATATGAAATAAACATGCTTTTTGCTGTCATAGGCATTTTAATGTGTCATTCATGATATAAATTAGAGAACATATGTATACAAATTAATTTTGATAAAAATGTTCAATTTTTTTATTACGTATAAGGACCACATGAAGCTTTCAAATTGAATTTTCTGTTCATTATTTCTGGGGTCAGGCAATATTTAACATGATGTTCTGAACCTCCCCATCAGAGAAAATAAGTCTCTTTAAAGCAGTAATGTGAAGTAAGGTTGACCAACCATGTTTTTGAATAATATCAATGGTAACAGTTATAAGCATATTGTCATTATTTTTTTAACGCAGCCCTTTCAGATTCTTTGTTTAACCCATAGCAACGCCCTTGACAACGATAATGCTTTTCTTCGGCAATCTTCGGAAATTACGTCACACCGGGAAGTGCGAGGGAAGTCCGCCATAGACCAGTATTGTTTGTTGCATTGCTTCTCGGTAAGATTCCACGGCGGTGTGTGGCGATGTTTCGTTCTCACTCAAACGAAAAGTTGTATGAGTGGCCAAAGGATAGCAGGGCACGTAAATGGACATCTTTCTTTCGCACGAAGCAAATGAATTTCACGCCATCATTGAGTAGTGTTCTCTGCTGCAAAAACTTCGAAGATGCCTGCTTCCTTAACCGGTCTGCTTATGATCAAGGATTTGCCAAAAAGTAAGTGTGATTTTTGGATAGATGACTGATGACTTTGTCAAAGCAGAGCTGCCAACTGTTGTGGAATGAACAGTATAAGCTAGCGACGTTAGCCTAAAGTTAACTCGTGGCAATCCCCGATCATAGTTGTTGTTGCGTTCGCTAGGTTAAGCGTGTTTAAATTGTGCGTCATCTACGATCTTGTCCGACAGGGTTAATCCACTGTCAATCTGGAAAGGGGTGTGGATGTGCATATAAGCAAGTCGGCATCGCGGTAATTCACGGTCACGTTGCCGTAAGAGACACACACCGCCAGTGAGTTTGTGCACATTTATTTGTATTTGTATTATGTATTTCCATCTTCATGCTTCAAGCATTGCATTGCATTTGTACGGTTCGGCGTTTCTTTCACGGTGATTGCTTGGTAGCCTTCTAGTTTGTGTTTTACTGTACGAGAGCCGCTGACAGGTGACAACAACAAGCGCGTTGCTTTTAATGTCTGGCAGCGAATCAGCGAGTGCGCAGGTCACGCAGTGAATCATGGGAAATGTAGTCTCGGGACAACACTGAAGTGGTGCTTTGTAATCTGTTCGTTTGTGTGAAAAAACTACATTTCCTCACGCCAATAGACGCCACTTCCTCCCGAGAGCCCCGAGCTGTGTTGTACTGTTAGCTCCATGTGTTCATAAAGAAACAAAGTTGTCAGCACGTCGTGTGTTCGATACATTTGTAAACAAAAAGCTCATAACAAGACACTATGCACGATCCGTTTAAGAGACGCTGGAGTAGTCGGAGGCGAGGAGGAGATCAGCGAGAAGCAAAACTTTGCGGTCGAATGTGGCGGCAGTCCGCTATTATTTTGTTTTCTTATTGTTGCCACAATAAAGTGGAGAAAGCCATCAACGACTCATCTCCTTCTTTCCCCCCAACGTTTTTATATTATTATTTTATATGCACGAGAGCTGCCGGATCTGCCAAAATGAACATGGAGTCTGATAATTTTTTTTTTTAACAATGTCATCAGATAAACAAAAACATAAAATTGTGTGCAAATGCCTGCATCTTCAAATCATAAAAATAATAACAGCCTATATCTTACCAATCTTGTAATCTCGATGGGTCTTATATAGGCATGTGCCGGTATGAGATTTTGACGGTACGATAACCGTGAGCAAAAATACCGCGGTTTCACGGTATCACGGTATTGCAATTATAGTATGGGTACAGTATGGGTTTAAAAAAAATAAATAAATAATTTTTTTTTTTTCCATTGAACAGGATTTTTTTTTCAAAACACATTTGCAAATTGGAACATGAATATAATGTGAAAATAGATAAATTAACAAAAAATAACAAATATGTTATATAAAATTAAAATAAATAGAACCTGGACTATACCCACAGCCACAGCTCAAGTTGCTCAATATTAAAGAACAAAATAATTGCTATAAAAAAGCAAAAACACTTCTAAATAAAAATATATTCTATATGACTTTTTTTGAGGGGGGGAGCTCAAGTGAAGTTTCGCCATTTTCAGCCACTGTGTCAACTCTGGTCTACATGATGCCATGCCTTTGTGTTAAAAAGAACAAAGAATTCATAAGTTAATAAGTTAGTTAAAAATGTATAAGTTAGTTTTATAAATTAGTTAAAATGTAAATATTGTTGAGGAAGGGTTTCATCAAAAAAAAAAAAAAAAAAGTGAGGAGTGAGACCTCCGTTCTCAAATAGCGATATTTGACGCGATCTTTTTTCTTTCCCCCTTCATTCAAGCTTGTTTCACTCAGCGGCTGTGACACATAAAAACTCGACGAAGCTGCTCTCCCAGCTTAGCCTAGCCTAACATTCGTCTTTGTAAGTTTTAGTTAGTTTGTATATTGAATTTGAAAGGAAAATGTGCGTTTTGTTTTTGGCGAACTTTTTAATGGTGCTACTGCTATCCTGTTGAACCTAATCACACGTGGAAAAATCGAATTGTACAACGTTTTAAATGTTTTCATTTGTATATTTCACCACGATTTGAGAGCTCAATAAATTGAAGAAAAGTACGCCTTGTGTTTGGAGGGTGTGTTTTTGGGTTTGCTGGCTGTTTAGCAGAATAGCATCAGTGATACTCACGGCAACAAACGGGAAGGGTGAGCGCTGCCGCACCAAGCCACTTCGTCTGCATTTTGGCACATGAAAAATAGCGAATACCGTACTAAGGTATGACGGAAAATTTTAGTTGTTT
Organism: Corythoichthys intestinalis; assembly: GCF_030265065.1. Lineage (NCBI taxonomy): Eukaryota > Metazoa > Chordata > Actinopteri > Syngnathiformes > Syngnathidae > Corythoichthys > Corythoichthys intestinalis. Next base: position 61,160,446 of record NC_080399.1, on the reverse strand, counting down.
TGAAACCGCGACGTTTTCACACCACGGTAAACCGTGAAACTGGTAACCGGCACATGTCTAGTCTTGTATCCATTCCATGTCAGGTAGTCTAGGCACATTGTTTGCATCCTGATTAGCGTCTGGCTAATACATGTTAGGTCCAACATTAAATTCCAACCTCCTCTTCTTCCTCCAACTCTTCAAAAACTTGCGCTCGATCTATCGCTTATATCGCTGTTTGAATCATTGTTTGAAGGGCTTTGTATGGCAGCCGTATTTATGGAGCTGCCATCGCTGTTCCCGGTGTAACGTATCACTTCCGGGTTCGTCCCCTTTCAGGCTCGAACTTCGGAAACGCGATTATTTTGTCAAATATACAACATATAAATTATTTTTTCATGCTTTATTTGTTGGACAATGTTTAATTACTTTAATTGTGACCCTATTTGGTATGGTATGAAATTACTTCACATTACTGCTTTAACTCTTTCCTTTCTCTTAAAGATCTGATCAATTTTCCGTTGTGTTTCCCTTTTTTTATCGCTTTAATTCAACAAGCTTGTTCCTTTTTTTGTTGTCCCAGAAAACGTGCATTTGAACCAATCAGAGCTAACTATCCATGCTGATCATTTGTCAGTATGCATACCTGTCAACCCGAGGCCGTTGGCAATCTTACAAATAGTGACGTATTCCCTTACAAATTGGTGACTAATCTTACAACGTTGTATATAGCGTGCAATATGAAACAAAAATAAAACTCAATTTTTAAAATAATATGAATTTATTGGTTATATTGTAACATATAACCTGGTGCAATCAAAGAACAATATCTTCAGCTACATCATGATTACTAAAATTTAACAGTGACTTTTGTTATAATTGTATGTCGCACTTTTGGCAATTTCTATCATGTCTTGATGGCTGCACTTCAGCTCGCAATTCAGTTTGACTTGAAGGTAGTTTGTCTTTGTTTCCTATTGTAAATTAAAAAGATCAAGTAATAAAATTAACTTACCGATGCAATCTTTCAGTCTGGGAACATTTCTTTTGCTGATTCTGAGAAGTGATCAACAATAGTTACAGGCAAATTATGTTCGGCAACAAATTGGCAGAATGAAATCTCCGCTTTCGTCACTTTTCATTCTGCAGACTTCAACTTTATAACCAGTGTTGTTAATCTTACTTTTAAAAAGTAATTAATTAGTTACAAATTACTTCTCCCAAAAAGTAATTGAGTTAGTTACTCAGTTACCTGAAGGTAAGCGTAATTAGTTACTTGGGAAAGTAACTGGTGTACCTTTCATGTCTTGTTTTTCATTTAAAAAAAAAACAACATAGAAACCTTTGCTATGTTTGGAAATCGTTTAATGTTGTGAATCAAATGTTAAAGTTGTTAAAATTGCTACCGTTTTTGCATTAGTTCCCTTCTGTTTACTTTCGGCATGTTAAAGTTTTAAAACTGTTTCATCATTTAAAGATAGAGTCAAGTCAAGATTTTGCTGATTTAGCAGTATTTTAGATAAAAAGTTACTTAAGTTCGCTAGGAAGGTTCACGACAACAGAGCCTTTCTGAGAAGTCTACTGCTTCAAAATGGCAGCTGTTTATTAACGCCGCCGTCTGTCATTTCTCATTTGATATCTAGGCGTAGATTGAAGGCTGTCGGGTACAGTCAGGAAATATTGGAGCCACCTAGCCTAGCATTGCGTTTGCTAAAGCGTCACAACACTTTTCTCTCTCAGTGTTGCTGACTTTTCTCGTGCCATTCATGTAGTAACGCATCGTAACGCACATTGTCTCGTTGCCGAAACGGTGACAAAATCCGAACGGAGACAAAAAAAGGTAATGCACGAAAAACGTACAGATTTTGAACGTACGGCGTATACATTTAAAAATCAGTGCTCACTTGTACAAATTTCGCCGAAACCGTACATCTTGACATGCAGTATGTCAGCCAAATGAACTGGCAACTGGAGTCCCGGCCAGGGTGGGTGGTTAGCTGAGCGCATGCACACATCGATACGACACATCAGACACACGCTGGGAGAACTCTGTGCTGTCCGTGGAATAAATAATAAGTCTCGGTGGAAACGGATGACACTACACAAGCACTTTATTATTCTTGTTGTTAACACTTGTGTATGTAAATCTGACGTTAGTAGATTGTTTTCCTCTTGGAGATGTCTGTTTGACAGCCAGGCAGATTGTTTTTAGCATTGGGTTTTGACAGTTGCCATCATATTTTCGGGATCAAAGCACCGTTCCACCCCAGGACTCCGTTCCGGCAAGAAATCACTTTCACCCCTGCTAAAGAGTGACATACACCAAGAGCACGCAAACGCCACACATGACATGTTAAGCACTTGTCCCATTGTGACAATATTCCATGACTATGAATAACAAATGGACACTAAATATAGCACGGGAAGATGAATGATTTGGCAAAAAGCAGTCAGGTAAGAATGAAACCTTGCCGACCTGCATTACCCTGTTCCAGTACTGCTATGGGCTGTGATGTCAGGTTTCCCAGTTGTGTCTGCTGTTTATGTACAAGTAATAAGCCCTGTTCACAGTGTTGTCACTCAACTTCCGGATTACTTCCGCTTTAGCGATATTAGTGTATCATCAGTATTTCTTCTATGGTGAGTGCACTGCTCCATAATCCAACAAAAGTCATTTTAATTCGAAAGGTACAAGTTAACATTAATACTTTTTTCCATTTGTCTTGATAATGTTATCGGTCTTTTATGTTTTACCATTCAGAGCTGATCTTAAATTTTGCCTGGGAATTCATGATAACAACCAATACTAGTGACGTTGTGTATCACAGCCTTATTTTTGTTGTTGTTGTGATTATTTTAGAATAATGATAGAATAGTGATAGAATCATCCAAAATAAGCGTAACAAAGGATTTCTTGTGTTATCATTTAAGCTTAAATTTGTCAGTGGACGTTATGCTGTATAAATTTCTGTCGGTGGCTTTGAACCTTTTTCATATTAAGACCCACTGTTTATTTGACATTTGATTAGATGCACGGTGATTGATCATACATTGATATTAAAAGGAAATATATAACCCAAGTGAGGCTTTACATACAGGTAGGTAACTAGCATTATTAGCCTTACTTAGCTTCCACTCCCACCTAATCTAGAAATGTTCATTACAGTTAATTCAAAATATGTATACTGTAGGACTGTTATTATCTGTTCCACCCGCAACGGCTGACGAATAGTTGTGGCAACCGTGACAGGTAGTGGTGGTTGCTGTTGTTATGTTCTGTGTAATAAAGTGCGCTGTCTCCTGGGGGGCACCAGAGCAGCGAGTGTGAAATATGAAAACTCTCTCTCTCATTCTTTTCCACGTCGCTTGCCACAATACATTAAGCAAGATATATATACACATAAGATACATAATATATACAGACATAACATAACATAAGATAAAAGAACATATTGCCTTGCTGCAAATATTATTCTTCGTTACACCTTTCGAAATTGAATGTTATTTCCTTGTAGATGCTGGTGGTCCATATAAACTCAATGAAGATATGCAGCTTTTTTTTGTTGTTTGTTAAATAAACATGAGTAACAGACAAAAGGTGAACAATCATCAACGATATACACCAAAAACAAAATAACAAACATACACAAATATGCCAGGGGGTACAAATATTCAAAGCACTACACATCGAAAGTAGAAAACAATGAACAATGCTGTCATTCAACTATAGTTTCCGTTATTTACAGATACTAAGCCTTTTTTCTGTTTTTAGATTCTTTGATATTTGTCAACAGATTTATATAGGAAAGTCTCGTTATGAAAGAGAAAAAATGAAGGTAACAGCTTGCTAATTTTACATTTTTGGAGGTAGAATTTTGATAACAAAATGAGTAGATTAACAATAAAAAAAACCTTATTTTTTAGGTTTTTTTTTAATAGAAACAAAAAAATGACATTTTCCAATTTGATTTTGTAGTTCACGCTCAGGTTCCTGATGATGAATTCTTTCCTAAATTTATTGGAGAAAGAGCAGGTCCAAAAAAGGTGCTGAAGTGTCTCTGGATGATTTCCACAGAACAAACAGCATGTATCTCTTGATTTTTTTTTTCATGTAGGGGTTTGCAGGATCGTATCGATGGATAATTTTGAAAGAGATTTCTTTGATCTTATTTGTCAACAGAAACATGTAAGGGATAGTCCATAGCTTAGACCAAATTATATCTCCAACAAATTGATTTAAAAAAGACTTAACATACGGTGTTCATTTTGAAATAAAGATCGAGCAGATACAGCGGGGCAAATAAGTATTTAGTCACTCACTAATTGTGCAAGTTCTCCCACTTGAAAATATTAGAGAGGCTTGTAATTGTCAACATAGGTAAACCTCAACCATGAGAGACATAATGTGGGAAAAAAAAACAGAAAATCACATTTTTTGATTTTTAAAGAATTTATTTGCAAAGCATGGTGGAAAATAAGTATTTGGTCAATACCAAAAGTTCATCTCAATACTTTGTTATATATCCTTCCTTGGCAATAACGGAGGCCAAACGTTTTCTGTGATTCTTCACAAGCTTTTCACACACTGTTGCTGGTATTTTGGCCCATTCCTCCATGCAGATCTCCTCTAGAGCAGTGATGTTTTGGGGCTGTCGTTGAGCAACACGGACTTTCAACTCCCTCCACTGATTTTAAATGGGGTTGAGATCTGGAGACTGGCTAAGCCACTCCAGGACCTTGAAATGCTTCTTACGGAGCCACTCCTATGTTGCCCTGGCTGTGTATTTGGGATAATTGTCATGCTGAAAGACCCAGCCAGGTCTCATCTTCAATGCCCTTGCTGATGGAAGGAGATTTTCACTCAAAATCTCTCGATAGATGGCCCTATTCATTCTTTCCTTTACACAGATCAGTCGTCCTGGTCCCTTTGCAGAAAAACAGCCCCAAAGTATGATGTTTCCACCCCCATGCTTCACAGTGGGTATGGTGGTCTTCGGATGCAATTCAGTTTTCTTTGTCCTCCAAAAATGAGAACTTGTGTTTCTACCAAAAAGTTCTATTTTGTTTTCATCTGACCATAACACATTCTCCCAGTCCTCTTCTGGATTATCCAAATGCTCTCTAGCAAACCGCAGATGGGCCTGGACGTGTACTTTCTTCAGCAGGGGGACATTTCTGGCAGTGCAGGATTTGAGTCCCTGGCGGCGCATTGTGTTACTGATAGTAGCCTTTGTTACTGTGGTCCCAGTGGCTCTCTGTAGGTCATTCACTAGGTCCCCCCTTGTGGTTCTGGGATTTTTGCTCACCGTTCTCGTTATCATTTTGACACCATGGGATGAGATCTTGCATGGAGCCCCAGATCGAGGAAGATTATCAGTAGTCTTGTATGTCTTCCATTTTCTAATAATTGCTGCCACAGTTGATTTCTTTACACCAAGTGTTTTACCTATTGCAGATTCGGTCTTCCCAGCCTGGTGCAGGTCTACAACTTTGTCTCTGGTGTCCTTCGACAGCTCTTTGGTCTTGGCCATAGTGGAGTTTGGAGTGTGACTGACTGAGCTTGTGGACAGGTGTCTTTTATACCGATAATGAGTTAAAACAGGTGACATTAATACAGGTAACGAGTGGAGCCTCGTTAAACCTCGTTAGAAGAAGTTAGACCTCTTTGACAGCCAGAAATCTTGCTTGTTTGTAGGTGACCAAATACTTGTTTTCCACTCTAATTTGGAAATAAATTCTTTAAAAATCAAACAATGTGATTTTCTGTTTTTTTCCCCACATTCTGTCTGTCATGGTTGAAGTTTACTCATGTTGACAATTACAGGCCTCTCTCATCTTTTCAAGTAGGAGAACTTGCACAATTGGTGGTTGACTAAATACTTATTTGCCCCACTGTATATTTTTGTTCTCATCACCCCACACTTGAACTTGTTATATTTAGAGTAGACAATTTTTGTAATAGCAAGTTTACATTTCTACACAGCAACATGAAGGAATTGCACGGGATACGCTCCTATCGGCAAACCCGGACGAGGGTATGATGTCATGTGAATGAGGTCAACTGGAAAAAAAGGGTGGGCTCACACCATTTTTTAAAAAATTATTGAACCATATACAAACAAAACAAAGCATTCAAGTATCAAAATAAAATAAAATACTCTATTATAGATTGAGCATAACCATATAACCAAGCAGACAACAGCAACAACAAACACAAAAGTAAACAAAAAAATGAATTTTGTTTTGAGAGAGGACTTTCTAAATCAACTTAAATTGTTTAAATAAAGAAAATAGATGAAGGGCCTTTCCATCTATCACATCCAACGCTTTGTAAAAGATGGAGAAACCATTTCTCCAGTGAGCCAAACATGGTTTCGTTTTTAAAAAACTACACTCGTGAATAAAAAATTTCCCCATAAGCATTAATACATTTAAAACAAATTCTAAGTTGTTGTCTTTTTTATAAACACCAAACCAAATTATTTCTTCTGTCAGGAGCATATCAATATTTTTTGATTGCAGCCAAATCTTATGCCCTATGGAGTACAGTCTGTATGCTCAACAATCCCAGTGGTGATAAACAACAAAAAAAGGGCTAGATTGGTGAGAAATAAAAAACGTTCAATCAACTCTGCCAACCTGTTAAGCATAGTATGTAATTCCCAAAACTCACCAGTGAATCCAGTCTGGAATCTGCAATTGGCTCTGCTAAATATCAGATCTTTAGCTGGCAAATCTTTCTTAATTAATGATTTTATCTGCAAACCTAACCTTGACATGATGTTCCTAACAGAAACTTGGTTAGACCAAGATAATAGCTCTACAGTTCTGATTGAGGCAACCCCCACAAACTTCAATGTCTTTAGTGCGCCAAGAACCCATAAGAAAGGAGGTGGGGTTGCCAGTCTGATCAGGGACAGTTTTCAGTGCACGAATATTTCATGTGGTCAGTTTGATTCCTTTGAATATATTGTCATTCAGCTAAAAAGCCCTTGCAGAGCTGCCTTGGTAACAATTTACAGACCACCAAAGTATAACACAATGTTTTTTGATGAGTTTACCAAAATACTGTCTTTTGTCTGCGTGGACTTTGATTGTGTTGTTTTAGTGGGTGACTTTAACATTCATGTTGATAATCCTGAAGAAGGATGTGCTAGAGAGCTTTTAAATATTTTGGATACATTTGGTTTATCTCAGCATGTCACAGTTCCAACACATAACAGAGGGCACATACTGGACTTAATAATATCCAAAGGTCTTAACATCTCTGAGGTCACAGTGAATGATGTTGCTCTGTCTGATCACTACTGCATTATGTTTAAAATGACCACCCCTGTCCATCCTCTGAAAAGGGAAACAGAGGTGATTAGGAAGCGTTACATAACTGATAACACTTGTGCGTTATTCACACAGGCCTATGCCTCACCATTAAACCCTACAACAGCTCCAGTGGAAGAACTTGTGAATAGTTTCAGTTCCAGTGTGATGACTGTAATTGACACTATTGCCCCGATTAAGACAAAAACTTTGTCAAGAAAGAAGAGGTCACCCTGGAGAAATGCCATACTAGCTTTAAAACAAAAGCAAGATTGTAGACGAGCAGAACGCAGATGGCGAAAAAACAAACTCCTAGTTTTTAATGATATCTACAAAGAGAGTCTTCGCAAATACAACCAGGAACTGAAAAATGCTAGACAGTCATATTTTTCAGAGATCATTAGTAGAAAACCCAACACTATTTTCTGTTGTTGACAAACTGACAAACCCACAGGCATCAATACCTCAGGAATTGGCATCTGAGGTGTCCTGTAATGATTTCGCAGCATTCTTTACACACAAAGTACTGAAAATTAGACAGACTGTGTGCAACTCCAGATTAACAATTGGTACACTAAATGCCTCCCCAAATGTCCCCCACGTCAATCTTAGACAGTTTAGCCTCTTGGACTATGCCACTTTAACAGAAATTGTGTCAAAATTAAAGCCCACAACATGCTGCCTTGACATCCTTCCTTCAAACTTTTTCAAAACTGTTTTTCATTGCATAGCCCCAGACATACTTCAGATTATAAATACTTCTCTCCAAACAGGAGAGTTTCCACAGACTTTAAAAACTGCAGTAATAAAATCTCTCCTAAAAAAACCTAATCTGGATGCCTCAACCATTAGCAATTACAGGCCAATATCAAATCTGACATTCCTGGGGAAAATTATCGAAAGGGTTGTGTTCGAACAGATCCAGACTTTTATGATGCAAAACAATCTTTTTAACTCATTTCAGTCTGGACTTCGGCCACAACACAGCACCGAGACCGTGCTTATCTAAGTCCTAAATGATATTCGTCGGAATACCGATGCAGGCAAATCATCTGTTCTGTTACTATTGGATCTCAGCGCCGCATTCGCACGGTTGATCACAACATACTACTCAGCAGATTGGAACAGTGGGTAGGGCTTACTGACACTATTCTTCAGTGGTTCACATCCTATTTACATGATAGGGATTTCTTTGTGTCAATCGGAAACTATCAGTCAGAACGAACCAAATTCACGTGTGGAGTCCCTCAAGGGTCAGTTCTTGGACCACTCTTATTTAACATCTATATGCTTCCGTTAGATCAGATAATGGAACAGTATGACATCTCCTATCACGCCTATGCAGATGACACACAACTGTACATTTCTGTGTCCCCACATGATTACAGTCCCTTAGTCTCCCTGAGTAAATGCATTCATCAAATCAATGAATGGATGTGCCAGAATTTTCTCCAGTTAAATGTGGAGAAGACAGAGGTGATCATTTTTGGGCCAAAAAAGGAAAGGTCAAAGATAAGCAGGGAACTTAGCACAATGTCACTTACAGCTACAAATCAAGTCAGAAACCTTGGCGTAATTATTGAATCAGACCTAAAATTTGATAGCCATCTAAAGTCCGTCACTAAATCCGCTTATTACCACCTAAAAAATATAACCAGAATTAAGGGGCTTCTGACTTCTGCATTCATTTTCAGCAGATTGGGCTATTGCAACGGTATATTTACAGGTCTTGATAAAAAATCAGTCAGGAAGCTGCAGCTAGTACAGAATGCTGCAGCCAGAGTCCTCACAAATACAAGGAAGCTGGACCACATTACACCGGTTTTGAAATCGCTACACTGGCTTCCAGTGAGTCAAAGGATAGACTATAAAATACTACTGCTCGTCTACAAAACACTTAATGGCCTTGGACCAAAATACATGCTGACTTGTTAGATTCCTATGAGACATCTAGACCCCTTAGGTCGTCTGGAACCGGTCTTCTGCATGTTCCAAGAACAAGAACCAAGCAGGGTGAGGCTGCATTTAGTTATTATGCTCCTCACCTCTGGAACAAGTTACCCGAACGTCTGAAGTATGCTCAAACTGTTAGCTCTTTTAAATCAGGGCTAAAAACGCTTTTGTTTAGCACTGCATATCCATAACTGGCTATATATTTCAATCTACCTGCTTTCTTTTCCTCTTGTGCTTATCTCCATTGCTGATTTCAATTATTATTATTAGTAGTAGTTTTTGTTTTATTTTTATTTCTGTTTCATTTTTTTAATTTATTTTTATTCTATTTGTGATTAAATGCGATCTTTTGCCTTGGTTTTTACGTTGTATTGATTTAAATGTGATTTTTATGATCTTCATGTGATGTAAAGCACTTTGAATTGCCTTGTGTTGAATTGTGCTATATAAATAAATTTGCCTTGCCTTGCCTTAATTGACCCCAGAAGAAATCAACTACGAGGGGCATTCAAAAAGTAATGCACTCAAGTGCATTGCTCGTACAGGATTTTACCAATCTTGTTTAAATTTTGCACAAACATGATAGGACACACCTTTTTGTGATTGTTATATGTGTTTTTCTTATTTTCAGATTTTTAAAGCTTAAACTAGCTTCCAAAATGGCTGCCCTTCTTGAAGCTCGTCAGAAACAAAGAGCTGTAAATAAATTCCTTGTTGCAGAGGGAGAAACCCCTCTGAGGATTCACAACTGGCTGGAAAATGTCTTCAAGGATGATACCATAGTACTGTAAAAAGATGGGTACAGCCATTTAAAAACAGTACTGAAGACCATGAAGAGGTGGGTAAAGCCAGCATAGCCGATAAGTCCCGTAGTGGTCGGCCATCCACCTCTGTCAATCCTGACAACAAAACTTATGCTGATGAGTTAGTTTAAGCTTTAAAAATCTGAAAATAAGAAAACCACATATAACAATCGCAAAAAGCTGTGTCCTATCATGTTTGTGCAAAATATAAACAAGATTGGTAAAATCCTGTACGGGCAATGAACTTGAGTGCATTACTTTTTGAATGCCCCTCTTACCTTGCAGTGAAAAAAAATCCATCCATTATCTTCTGCTTAGTCCGGGGTCGGGTCGCGGGGGCAGCAGCTTTAGCAGGGAAGCCAAGACTTCCCTCTCCCCAGCCACTTCAGCCAGCTCCTCCGGCAGGATTCCAAGGCGTTCCCAGGCCAGCCGAGCAACATAGTCTCTCCAGCGTGTCCTGGGTCGTCCCTGGGGCCTCCCGCCGGTGGGACATGCCTGGAACACCTCTCCAGGGAGGCGTCCAGGAGGCATCCGAACCAGATGCCCGAGCCACCTCAACTGGTTCCGCTCAACGTGGAGGAGTAGCGGCTCGACACCAAGCCCCTCCCAGATGACCGGGCTTCTCACCCTATCTCTAAGGGAGAGCCCGGACACCCGACGGAGGAAACTCATTTCGGCCGCTTGTATCTGGGATCTTGTTCTTTCGGTCACGACCAACAGCTCGTGACCATAGGTGAGTGTAGGAACGTAGATCGACCGGTAAATTGAGAGCTTCGCCTTTTGGCTCAGCTCCTTCTTCACCACAACGGACCGATCTGCCTTTCAATCTCCCGCTCCCTCCTACCCTCACTCGTGAACAAGACCCTAAGATACTTGAACTCCTCCACTTGGGGCAGGATCTCATCCGTGACCCGGAGAGGGCATGCCACCCTTTTCCGGCTGAGGACCATGGTCTCGGATTTGGAGGTGCTGATCTTCATCCCAACCGCTTCACACTCGGCTGCGAACTGCCCAAGTGAGAGTTGGAGGTCACGGCTTGATGAAGCCAACAGCACCACATCATCTGCAAAAAGCAGAGCTGCAATGCTGAGGTCACCAAACCGGACACCCTCAACGCTTCGGTTGCGCCTAGATATTCTGTCCATAAAAATTATGAACAGAATCGGTGACAAAGGGCAGCCTTGGCGGAGTCCAATCCTCACTGGGAACGAATTCGACTTACTGCCGGCAATGCGGACCACACTCTGACACCGGTCGTACAGGGACCGAACAGCCCTTACCAAGGGGCTCGGTACCCCGTACTCCCGGAGCACTCCCCACAGGACTCCCCTACGCACACAGTCGAACGCCTTCTCCAAATCCACAAAACACATGTAGACTGGTTGAGCGAACTCCCATGCCCCCTCGAGGATCCTGCCAAGGGTGTAGAGCTGGTCCACCGTTCCACAGCCGGGACGAAAACCACACTGCTCCTCCTGAATCCGAGATTCGACTTCCTGACGGACCCTCCTCTCCAGCACCCCTGAATAGACTTTACCTGGGGAGGCTGAGGAGTGTGATCCCTCTATAATTGGAACACACCCTTCCGTCCCCCTTCTTAAAAAGGGGGACCACCACCCCGGTCTGCCAATCCAGAGGCAGTGTCCCCGATGTCCACGCAATGTTGTAGAGGCGTGTCAGCCACGACAGTCCCACAACATCCAGAGCCTTTAGGAACTCAGATCTCATCGACCCCCGCGGCCTTGCCACCAAGGAGCTTTGCAACCACCTCAGTGACTTCAACCCCAGAGATCGGAGAGCCCACCTCGGAGTCCCCGGACCCTGCTTCCTCAAAGGAAGGCGTGTCGGTGGAATTGAGGAGGTCTTCGAAGTATTCTCCCCACCAACTCACGACGTCCCGAGTTGAGGTCAGCAGTACCCCATCTTTACTATATATACAGTGTTAATGGTGCACTGCTTTCCTCTCCGCAGACGACGGATGGTGGACCAGAATTTCCTCGAAGCCGTCCGGAAGTCGTTTTCCATAGGCTCGCCAAACTCCTCCTATGTCCGAGTTTTTGCCTAGGTGACCGCCGTAGCTGCAGTCCACTTGGCCAGCCGGTACCTTTCAGCTGCCTCCGGAGTCCCACAAGCCGAAAAGGCCCGGTAGGCCTCGATTCTTCAACTTGACGGCATCCCTTACCGCTTGTGTCCACCAGCGGGTTCGGGGATTGCAGCCACAACAGGCACCAACCACCTTACGGCCACAGCTCTGATCGGCCGCCTCAACAATGGAGGTGCGGAACATGGTCCACTAGGACCCAATGTCCCCCACCTCCCCCGGGACAAGGGAGAAGTTCTGCCGGAGGTGGGTGTTGAAGCTCTTTCTGACAGGGGATTCTGCCAGACGTTCCCAGCAGACCCTCACAATACGTTTAGGCCTGCCAGGTCTGACCAGCATCTTCCCCCACCATCGGAGCCAACACACCACCAGGTGGTGATCAGTTGACAGCTCCGCCCCTCTCTTAACCCAAGTGTCCAAAACATGCGGCCGCAAGTCTGATCACATGATTACAAAGTCGATCATCGCACTGCGGCCTAGGGTGTCCTGGTGCCAAGTGCACATATGGACACCCTTATGTTTGAACATGGTGTTTGTTATGGACAATCCATGACGAGCACAGAAGTCCAACAACAGAACATCGCTCGGGTTCTGATCGGGGGGGGGCGTTCCTCCCAATCACGCCCCTCCAGGTCTCACTGTCATTACCCACATGAGCGTTGAAGTCCCCCAGCAGAACGAGGGAGTCCCCAGAGGGGGCGCTCTCCAGCACACCCTCCAAGGACTCCATAAAGGGTGGGTACTCGGAACTGCTGTTTGGTGCATAAGCACCAACAAGAGTCAGGACCTGTCCCCCCACCTGAAGACGGAGGGAGGCTACCCTTCTTGTCTACTGGGGTAAACCCCAGCGTACAGGCATCAAGCCAGGGGGCAATAAGCATGCCCACACATGCTCAGCGCCTCTCACCGTGGGCAACTCCAGAGTGGAAGAGGGTCCAACCCCTCTCGAGAGGGCTGGTACCAGAACCCAAATTGTGTGTGGAGGAGAGTCCAACTATATCTAGTTGGAACTTCTCTGCCTCACACACCAGCTCGGGCTCCTTCCCTGCCAGAGAGGTTACATTCCATGTCCCAAGAATTAGCTTCTGTAGCCGGGGGTCGGACTGCCAAGGCCCCCGCCTTTGGCTGCCGCCCAAATCGCTACGCACCCGACTCCTTTGGCCCTTGCCACAGGTGGTGAGCCCATGGGAAGGCGGACCCACGTTGCCTTTTCGGGCTGTGCCCGGACGGACCCCATGGGAAAAGGCCCGGCCACCAGACACTTGCCTTCGAGCCCCACCCCAGGCCTGGCTCCAGAGGGGGGCCCCAGTCCGGGCAAGGGAAACTTGAATCCTGTAATGTTTTGCATCATAAGGGGTCTTGTGAGCCATGCTTTGTCTGACCCCTCACCTAGGACCTGTTTGCCATGGGTGACCCTGCCAGGGGCTTAAAGCCCCCAGACAACATAGCTCCTAGGATCATTGGGACACGCAAACCCCTCCACCACGATAAGGTGATGACTCCAGGAGGTTTTTTTTTTTTTTTTCAAAATATATATTCTTTTAATTTTGTTCCGATAATATTCATACATCAACATTTTCCTCATAACTTGGTTATTAGATTTGTTATCCTGGAAATCCTGCCCCCCAATAAATAATTTCCTCAAATTTTGTGAGACTTTTGAATATCTTCCTTCACCATTGCTTTTAATGCTATAGGAATCGCATTTGTTAATGTTTTAAAATCTTTCAAACGACATTGTATTTGGTATTTATGACAGACATCTTAATGGAGCGACAATTTCCCATTTTCATCCAACAAGTGAGCAACAGCCCATATACCTATTCAATGCTATTCTGCCTTAAAAACTGACTTCCTATGTATTGATATGTAATAATAATAATGATAATGATTTACATTCCAAGTTACATCTCATTGGGCGGGCCCATACCAAATGATATGGCAGGATTAGAAGAGATTAAATAGGAAATGAAGATTGAACGTCTACAAAATGAATGTGGCAGTAATAGATTGGGAGAGTCGGTTCATTAAAAATGCTGTTCTTCATTAGGATTAATACATGATTTTGTCATTTATTACAGTACATTTCAAAACACAGTGTGTGGAATTTCAGGTACTTATCAACTGCACCCTAATTAAATCCTAATCATGATCACTGATCTTCGCCGAGGAAATGCAAAGTTGTGACTTTTGTGCTGTCACGTCATGGTGGGGTGTGTCGTGTCATTTCCTGTTTAATATTGAATTTCCTCATGTCACTGAATCACCTATTCTTTCCACCTGTTCCCCATTACCTCTTGTGTATGAATAATCTCTGTCTCCCTCCCTCTCTTTTCCCACCCATGTAGCGCATGTCGGTCTTTTTTCTTAGTTTTCACAGTCATCTTGTTTTTTCCCCCTCCATTTGGAGCACTTTGTGATTGATTTCGCCCTCCGCAGCTTAGTCCACCTCGTCATCTCAGCCCGACGGTAGCTAGTTACCCTTAATGACACTATTTTTTTCATGATTCTACTGGCCCCTATAATTTGAATCTGAAAGACATTATTTGTTGTACTACACTTACCCCGGAGATAATTGTTTTGAATATTTTTTTTAAATTCTTTATGCTGTTTTTTTATTCACAAGCAAAAGTTTGCAAACAAACCTATATTTGCATTTTTCCAATCAGAAACATTATACACCGAAATCAAGAATAAATAGCATTAAAAAAAAAAAAAAAGTAATAAACTGATGAGAATATATGATGTTTTTTCCCCCTGAAGCCTGAAGGTTAAAATTTGTTTTCTAGCTCAGATTATGGAACATTATGACATCTCCTATCACACCTGTGCAGATGACACACAACTCTACATTTCTGTGTCCCCACATGATTATAGTCCCTTAGTCTCCCTGAGTAAATGCATTCATCAAATCAATGAATGGATGTGCCGGAATTTTCTCCAGCTAAATGTGGAGAAGACAGATGTGATCAGGAAACTGCAGCTAGTACAGAATGCTGCAGCCAGATTCCTCACAAATACGAGGAAACTGGACCACATTACACCGGTTTTGAAATTATTACAGTGGCTTCCAGTGAGCCAAAGGATAGACTATAAAATACTACATAACACTTACTGGCTTTGGACCAAAATACATGCTTGATTTGTTAGATTCCTATAAAACATTTAGACCCCTTAGGTCATCTGGAACCGGTCTCCTGTATGTTCCAAGAACAAGAACAAAGCACTGTAAGGCAGCATTTAGTTATTATGCTCCTCACCAATGGAACAAGTTACCTGAAAGTCTGAAGTATGCTCAAACTGTTAGGTCCTTTAAATCAGGGCTAAAAACACTTTTGTTTAGCACAGCATATCCATACAGTAACTGTCTATGTATTTCAAGCTATTTGCTATTTATTCCTTTTGTGCTTTATCTCCATTGCTGATTTCTTAGTAGTAGTAGTAGTGTTTTTGTTGTTGTTGTTTTTTAATTCTATTTGTGATTAAATGCGATTTTTACGTATAATTTTATTTCCTGTTTCGATTGTTTTTGTCTTTACATTCTATTGATTTAATGTGATTTTTTTTTTTTTTTTTTTTAAATATGATGATTATATGATGTAAAGCACTTTTAATTGCCTTGTGTTGAATTCTGCCATATAAATAAATTTGCCTTGCCTAAATTCGAATTAAAAAAAAAAAAAAAACTTTCCGACACAGTTTGTGATAGTTTCATAATGACAGGCATGCATGTTTTTGGTTTTGATAATCCTAGTATTTCATTTGAAAATGGAATGAAAATACCTGAAGGCCAAAGTACAATAAATTCGAGTTTTTCACCGCGGTTTGATTCTGGAAAATAAACGTAGTTTTATTTTGTAAGGTATAAACCGGAACAAATGATACTTCCTTGTACGTTTCATGTCATAAACGAGTTGAGGTTTTGCTTTCAATTTTCGGCAGCGCACGAGTCGACAAAGACAAGAATAACGAGAGATGTCGATGGCTAACCGAGCTAGACATTTTGGCAGCGAATCGGGCATTTTTAGCAGCTGAAAGGGGAAACCCGAGTGATTGTATTTCCTGTTTGGAGACGCCCGCTGTCAAATACGCGTCATTGGCGAGACAGGGTGGGGTGATGTTTCGGTTCCGGTAAGATGGCAGCAAACAAAATGGGAAACGTACGCGATGTAGAGACGTCAAACGCTCTCGTTTTACAGCAGGGAGGCGAGGCAATGACATCGTTTGTGGTGGCGGAATACTAACAGCCCGGCGTGGGGGGAGAGAGGAGGACGAGCGGCGAACGCGGCCGTCCGTCGGAGAATACAATGAGGACGCTATTTACATTCTGCTGTCTGTTCCTTGTTACCGGCGAAGCGGACCGGGCGTGGGCCGTCAGCGCCCCTTCCAATTTGACGGCGGATAGCAGCAGGTATCTTACAATTGGGGACGGTTCGTCCCAGGAATTCGAATTCCCCGAAAACACCAAAGGGGTTATAGTCATCTCCAGCCAGTACGGGAGCCCGTCGGGTCGACAGAACTGGAAAGAGACGGTTAGAGTGCGCTCCTTGGATCCGGAGGTCCTCTCTATCCTGAATGTGACTCAAAGCGGGGGCCACGCGAGGAGCTACATTATCAATATCCGCTCGGGATTCCCGGGAAGGGCCCAGCTTCACATCCAGCTGCTGGACCAGGAGCGGGACTCGACGCCCGTTCTGATCGAGGAGAGGAGGGATTACTGCATCGTGGTGGCCCCCGGGAGCGACGACCCGGCCGCGCGACTCATCAAGTCGGGCGGACTATCCCATTTCTCGGAGAACCCCGTACTTTTTGCTTTGCTTCCCCTCATTTTTGTCAACAAGTGTGCCTTTGGGTGCAAGGTGGAGGTGGAGGTACTGAAAGCGCTACTGAAGAGCCCCGTGCCTCTGCTCCTCGGGGCGCTGGGTCAGTTCTTGGCGATGCCTCTGTACGCTTACTGCATGTCTCAGCTGGCAGCGCTTCCCAAAGCGCTCTCGCTGGGCCTGGTGATCACGTGTTCCGCCCCGGGAGGCGGAGGGGGTTACCTTTACAGCCTGTTGCTCGGCGGAGACGTCACCCTGGCCATCTCCATGACGCTGGTGTCTACGGTGGCGGCGGCAGCCACCATGCCCCTGTCGTCGGCTCTGTACGGCCGTCTGCTGGGGGTGCACGCCGCGCTGCACGTCCCCTTCGTGAAGATTCTGGGCACCCTCCTCTTCATCGCCATCCCTATTTCTCTGGGCATGCTGGTCAAGCTACGTCTGCCCGCGCTCACTCGCGTCTTGCTGGGACTGATCAGGCCCTTCAGCTTCGCGCTCATCATCGGGGGCATCTTCATGGCCTATCAAATGGGCGCCTCCATACTGGCCGACGTCAGGCCCCAGATCGTCGCCGTCGGGGCCACGGTGCCTTTGCTCGGCTTGTCGGTCGGGGCCCTTCTGGCTAAGTCGGCGGGCCTGGCGCCGCCGCAGAGGAAGACGGTGAGCATCGAGGTGGGCGTCCAGAACAGCTTGCTGGCTCTCGCCGTCATGCAGCTGTCCTTCCGTCGGACGGAAGCCGACTTTGCGTCGCAAGCTCCTTTCATTGTGGCGCTCAGCAGCACCACGGAAATGCTTCTCATAGTTCTGGTATATTACATTCATCACTGGTTGTGTGGGCCCGCTGTCCCGGGAACTGAAACATGATTGTAGCTGCCATTTTTCAGAAAGTTCCAAATCTACCTGTGGACAACAACAAGAAAAAAGCAGCTTATACCGTTTTGCATGCCTGCTGGTTTTCCGTCTGAACAAGACAAGCTGTCTTTTTGTAGATAACATTTTTCATGAAAACCAATGGCCTTATACCCTCCTGATCTCTTTATGTCTCTCTCCAACTCTACAATTACCAAGAAAAGAAAATGGCATAAATCTATTTTTCTACTCAAGGTACTTTTCTAAACAAAATTCAAAGATTGACTCGTATCATGTTTACAAGCAGTTCAATGTGTCTTAGCTGTTGATGGGAGAATTGTCAACACAAGGAGGGTGGGCATTTTGTATGGACTGTAATGATGTTTTGAAAGTATTTGTTATCGTGTTTGCTGGATCTGTGTATCCACATACTTGAATAATGAAGAAAAAGCAAGTCAATAAAAACATGTCAAAGCAGCAGTAACTTTACACAGTGTCTGTGTGTAAGAAACCAAAATCTTAAACGTTTATTGGAAATGAAAATGCATACTGTACAATTTAGGGGTGGGAACCTCATCCATAGAATTCATAATGTATTGACGAGTCAGATTGGTCATGCACTGCGCCTCGCATTCAAGTAGGGGGCCGCCCACATCAAGAGGAGCTATTCACAAACACGCACGCAGCGATCTAACGCCGGATTTCTGTTGCAAAAGTACAAAAGCTGTACCGCTTACAAACAGGAAGTATTGTCTCAGGAGGGAGTTGTTCGAGGATTTAAGGTAATTATTATATTTTTCATATCATGCATTCTGAAACGTGAAAAAAAATCAATGGGAGAATTTTAGCCGCTTCTGCATTGGCATCATAGTTCTCAATATTTACGAAAAATAAATGCTAACTGCATTTTTTTCTTTTTTCTTTTTTGCGTTTAACCAAGAATCGAGACTGTTTTACGTCCATATCTACAAAGAATTCGGGGATTTAAGCATTTATTCACAAGAATTTTCACCGTTAAAGCTCTGTTTACATCAGGCGGCCGCTTGTTACTGTACATTGACAGACTAGCATTGTACTTCGACATATTTACGTAACATAAATGGTAACTGCACGTTTTTATTTATTTATTTGCTTTTTACCAAGAATCGAGACTGTTTTACATCCATATCTATAAAGAATTCGGGGATTTAAGCATTTATTCACAAGAATTTTAATTGGAAAAGCTCTGTTTACAGCAGGCGGCCGCTAGTTACTGTTGAGGTGGTTGCAGCTCAAAGTTTCATTCGTAGGAATAATTGACAGAGAATAAGTTTTCTTTCAGCCAAAATCGGCGTGTTTAATTTTCACCGACATGCGGATACATCCTCTCTCATTGCTGTCTTCACAGGCAATCCCACAAATCAAAGTAATCAAAGTTAAACAAAAAGAAGTAATAAAAGTAGCACTTTAGACAATTAAGTCCCATCCTGCCATCTTGTGGCGAAAAGATAATATGACAATAAAAACAAGCAATAGGAACATCATTTCAACATCAGCTGAGAACACATTTATGAATACAAAATATTTCTCCCAACATTTCTCTCAACAGCTATATTCACTAACAGACTAGCATTGTACTTCGACATATATACAGTGCCTTGCAAAAGTATTCGGCCCCCTTGAACCTTGCAACCTTTCGCCACATTTCAGGCTTCAAACAAAGATATAAAATTTTAATTTTTTTGTCAAGAATCAACAACAAGTGGGACACAATCGTGAAGTGGAACAAAATTTATTGGATAATTTAAACTTTTTTAACAAATAAAAAACTGAAAAGTGGGGCGTGCAATATTATTCGGCCCCCTTGCTTTAATAATTTGTAGCGCCACCTTTTGCTCCAATTACAGCTGCAAGTCGCTTGGGGTATGTTTCTATCAGTTTTGCACATCGAGAGACTGACATTCTTGCCCATTCTTCCTTGCAAAACAGCTCGAGCTCAGTGAGGTTGGATGGAGAGTGTTTGTGAACAGCAGTCTTCAGCTCTTTCCACAGATTCTCGATTGGATTCAGGTCTGGACTTTGACTTGACCATTCTAACACCTGGATACGTTTATTTTTGAACCATTCCATTGTAGATTTGGCTTTATGTTTTGGATCATTGTCCTGTTGAAAGATAAATCTCCGTCCCAGTCTCAGGTCTTGTGCAGATACCAACAGGTTTTCTTCCAGAATGTTCCTGTATTTGGCTGCATCCATCTTCCCGTCAATTTAAACCATCTTCCCTGTCCCTGCTGAAGAAAAGCAGGCCCAAACCATGATGCTGCCACCACCATGTTTGACAGTGGGGATGGTGTGTTCAGGGTGATGAGCTGTGTTGCTTTTACGCCAAACATATCGTTTTGCATTGTGGCCAAAAAGTTCAATTTTGGTTTCATCTGACCAGAGCACCTTCTTCCACATGTTTGGTGTGTCTCCCAGGTGGGTTGTGGCAAACTTTAAACGAGACTTTTTATGGATATCTTTGAGAAATGGCTTTCTTCTTGCCACTCTTCCATAAAGGCCAGATTTGTGCAGTGTACGACTGATTGTTGTCCTATGGACAGACTCTCCCACCTCAACTGTAGATCTCTGCAGTTCATCCAGAGTGACCATGGGCCTCTTGGCTGCATCTCTGATCAGTTTTATCCTTGTTTGAGAAGAAAGTTTGGAAGGACGGCCGGGTCTTGGTAGATTTGCAGTGGTCTGATGCTCCTTCCATTTCAATATGATGGCTTGCACAGTGCTCCTTGAGATGTTTAAAGCTTGGGAAATCTTTTTGTATCCAAATCCGGCTTTAAACTTCTCCACAACAGTATCTCGGACCTGCCTGGTGTGTTCCTTGGTTTTCATAATGCTCTCTGCACTTTAAACAAAACCCTGAGACTATCACAGAGTAGGTGCATTTATACGGAGACTTGATTACACACAGGTGGATTCTATTTATCATCATCGGTCATTTAGGACAACATTGGATCATTCAGAGATCTTCACTGAACTTCTGGAGTGAGTTTGCTGCACTGAAAGTAAAGGGGCCGAATAATATTGCACGCCGCACTTCTCAGTTTTTTATTTGTTAAAAAAGTTTAAATTATCCAATAAATGTTGTTCCACTTCACGATTGTGTCCCACTTGTTGTGGATTCTTGACAAAAAAATTAAATTTCATATCTTCATGTTTGAAGCCTGAAATGTGGCGAAAGGTTGCAAGATTCAAGGGGGCCGAATACTTTTGCAAGGCACTGTACGTAAAATAAATGCTAACTGCAGGTTTTTTTGTTAATTTTTTTTTTTTTGCTTTAAACCAAGAATTGAGACTGTTCTACGTCCATATCTATAAAGAATTCAGGAATTGAAACATTTATTCACAAGAATTTTCATTAGAAAAGCTCTGTTTACATCAGGTGGCCGCTACCTACATTCACTAACAGACTAGCATTGTACTTCGACATAACTTACGTAAAATAAAATAAATGCTAACTGCACGTTTTGTTTTTTGTTTTTGCTTTTAACCAAGAATCCAGACTGTTTGATGTCCATATCTATAAAGAATTCGAGGATTTAAGCATTTATTCACAAGACTTTCCACCAGAAAAGCTCTGTTTACATCAGGCGGCCCCTAGCTACTGTACATTGACTGACAGACAAGCATTGTACTTCGACATTTTTATGTAAAGTAAATGGTCACTGCACGTTTTTATTTATTTATTTATTTGCTTTTAACCAAGAATCGAGACTGTTTTACGTCCATATCTATAAAGAATTCGGGATTTAAGCATTTATTTACAAGAATTTTCAACGAAAAAGCTCTGTTTACATCAGGCGGCCGCTAGCTACATTCACTAACAGACTAGCATTGTACTTCGACATAACTTACGTAAAATAAATGCTAACTGCATGTTGTTGTTGTTTTTTTTTTTTTTTGCTTTAAAACAAGAATCGACCTGTTTTACTTCCATATCTATAAAGAATTATGGGGATTTAAGCATTTATTCACAAGAATTCTCATTGGAAAAGTTCTGTTTACATCAGGCGGCCGCTAGCTACATTCACTAATAGACTAGCATTGTACTTCGACATAAATACTTAAAATAAATGCTAACTGCAGGTTTAAAAAAAATTTTTTTTTGCTTTAAACCATGAATCGAGACTGTTTTACGTCCAAATCCATAAAGAATTCGGGGATTTAAGCATTTATTCACAATAATTTTCATTGGAAAAGCTCTGTTTACATCAGGTAGCTAGCTACATTCACTAACAGACTGGCATTGTACTTCGACATAACTTACGTAAAATAAATGCTAACTGCACTTTTTTTTTTTTTTTTTTTTGCTTTTAACCAAGAATCGTGACAATTTCACGTTCGTATCTATAAAGAATTCCGGAATTTAAGCATTTATTTACAAGAATTTTCAGTGAAAAAAGCTCTTTGTCTGTGATTCCACTCAGTCAGCTTTGACGGCCTCGCCAAAAATGCAGGCCCCCTGCTTATTTGCCCTACGCCCGGTGTCCTGTCAATACATTATGAAGTCTATGCCTCATGATATGATTTGCGATACAAGACTGGCGATAACGACGATCTCATGACATGGCGATACAACAATTATAGGGGTCAGTAAATCATTCAATGATATTCTACAACCAACAAACTGAAAAACAAGCTATTTCATTTTCTGATGTGAACCGCAATGAGTATCACTACTACTACTAGTATTACTCCAATCTTTTTAAAGTGGGAAGGAATAGTAGCGAATGAATATTCGGATTGGACTTCAATGGCCGAAAATTGCAGTCAATAAATTCATATTAGGTAAGCAGTTGGGGAAAAAAAAGTCATCTTTTTGACATTTTTTTGCTTGAATCCTACAAAGCTCACTGACACGATGATGTCACCTTTTATTTGATTTAAAATTTCCGAAGCCGAAGAGAAAAAAGTTATAGGGAGAAAAAAGTCCACTCATTTATGGGGCGCCGTTTGTAAAGTATGGAGGACCAGGAGTGCAAAAATTCAATAAATAAATACACAATTAAATAAATAATAAAAAGTGTCATTAAAATGCTTCTATTTCAATTTATATTTATTTATTTCAATATTTATTTATTTATTTAAATTTATATTTATTTATTTCAATATTTATTTATTTCAATTTTTATTTATTTCAATATTTATTTATTTCAATTTATATTTATTTCAATTTTTATTTATTTATTTTGGGTTTTATTTATTTATTTCAATTTATATTTATTTATTTCAATTTTTATTTATTTATTTAAATTTATATTTATTTATTTCAAATTTTATTTCGATTTTTATTTATTTCAATTTTTATTTATTTCAACTTTTATTTATTTATTTCGATTTTTATTTATTTATATCATCATTTATTTATTTATTTCAACATTTATTCATTTCACTTTTTATTTATTTCATTCTTGCACTCTTGTTCCTCTGGAGGTGCAACCATGAAATAATTTTATCTGTCACGTTTGCTCGTCAAAGTTTCTAACGTCTGATTGGTTGCTCAGCAAAGTAAGTCTTAACTAGTCAATCTCAGATAATAGATTGACGCCTGAGGCATTGGCTAATTTTTATGTACACTCGATACATAAAGTGGCAGTGTAGATCCGTATAATCTGAAAAATCATTGCTCCCTCAAAATCACAAAGACGACGAAGATTAGTAGCGTCACTAGCGTGGTCAGTGTAGCGGTAGTAGGCTTTGACGCATTTCGTGTGTTGTCCAAGCAAAACATACATATGTCCAAAATGTGCCCAGAGCTGCCCAGAGAAGCAGCAAATTTAATCGAGGACACTCTGAGGAGAACTCCACCAGCAGCCCATGGTGGAGTCCAGTCTGTGGCTTCTACATCGCGCGGGCCAGCGCCTTTAAACGGGCTGATGTCTGCATACGGGAAACTCTAGTATAACTCAGAAGTGGAACGGTCCTTGGATATTTACCAGATTTTATTTATTTATTTATTTTTATCAAGTTTTGAAATAAGGCTAAATGACAGAAATAACTAGCAGTTTTCTAAGTAGTTTTACTCTGAACTCCGACATCATTTTTACATGATAATAATTTAGTTTGGGTCTAGGGGTGCTCCAGTGCCTCTCTAAAGTGGACCCGTTATCGAATAGGTCACCGTTTTTTCCCCATATATTTAATAAAGCGGCTTGCGCTCTGAAGACACGTCATTGCATTCTGAAGCCAGCGCATTGCATTACCTTAATGCAAACAATAATCCAAATGAGGGGCGGCTGGTTTGACTTCGTTTTTACGAGTGGAGGCTGGCTTGACCGCAGTTCTAAACTATAGAAAACTCTTCGATCAACATCTTGATCTGACAGAGCCGAGATGATGCCAATAACGTTAATTAATTGCTCTGTTTTGTAGGACAAGTACTCAGGGTCCAAATGTCCTGCTTCAATTTGTTCTGAGAAATCTAACATGTCCCAAGAGAGCTCATGCAAAATCTCAGATAATGCCGCCATGTTGGGAAGAAATAGGACGAAGCAATCGCTTATTACTCGATCAACTCAAACCCCGCCTAGTTCACGCCCGCCCACCGAGTTTGATGAGCCAATGACAGATAAAATTATTTCATGCGGCCACACGGGGAACAAGAGTGCAAGAATGAAATAAATAAAAAGTGAAATAAATAAATGTTGAAATGAATAAATAAATGATGAAATAAATAAATAAAAATTGAAATAAATAAATAAAAATTGAAATAAATGAATAAAAATTGAAATACATTTTGAAATAAATAAATATAAAATGAAATAAATAAATAAAAATGGAAATAAATAAATAAAAGTTGAAATAAAAGAATAAAAATTGAAATAAATAAAAATCAAAATAAATTTTGAAATAAATAAATATAAATTGAAATAAATAAATAAAAATTGAAATACATTTTGAAATAAATAAATATAAAATGAAATAAATAAATAAAAATTGAAATAAATAAATATAAATTGAAATAAATAAATAAAAATTGAAATAAATAAATAAATATTGAAATAAATATTGAAATAAATAAATAAATATTGAAATAAAAGCATTTTAATGACACTTTTAATTATTTATTTAATTGTGTATTTATTTATTGAATTTTTGCACTCCTGGTCCTCCATAGTAAAGCAGCACATGGTGAAAATTATGACAACATTTTCTCACATTTAGCGCCACACAGTGTTTAAAATGTGGTATGAGTCACTTTTTTTTCACCCTGCACATTTATAACAATATTTAGCAACTTAAATATTTATTGTTAAACAATAAGAATTAGACCTGAATCTTGAAATCCTGAACTAAATATTTAATTTAAATCTAAAATGTAAATCTTAAATATATATCTTAAATGTAAATCCTAAATTTATATCCTAAATATAATCCTTAAATCTATATCTTAAATCTAATTGATAAATATAAATCTTAAATCTAAATCTTAAATCCAAACGTTAAATCTAAATCTGGGGATTGCATGACTGGGGATCGGAAGTAACAAAATTAAACCTGGAGCAGCTCAGAGTGTTGACTGTTTATGCAGTTGAGAAGTATGATGACTTTGATGATTATGAAGTGAGAGAAGTTAACATTGCTTTCCAGTGCAACAGAGACTCCTCGTGGGTATTCATAGTAAACATACTGGGTTGAATTATGTAAAAGTGACACGAAAAACACAAAATACTCTTTAAGTAAAGTTTGTCCTAAATGTGTATTTTACCTATTGTTATTATCACAACGGTCCATTTCCAAGAGCCGAGTGTAACCGTTGAGTAGGTTTTATTCATTTTCAAGCAACGTACACAAACACAGACTGAGCTTCTCCAGCTTTTATTTTGTTTCTTCCGGTCTCCAGTCCTTTCAATTTGGATATTAGCTAAATATTTAGTTTCACCCGTTTCCAGATTTAACGTTTAAATTTAGTATTTAAATTTAGGATTTATATTTAAGATTTACATTTAGGATATGAATTCAAGATTTACATTTTATATTTGTATATTTATATATTTAAGATTTAGATTTAAGAAATATTTAAGATTTATATTTAACATTTAGATTTAAGATTTATATTTAGGATATAAATATTAGATTTACATTTAAGATATATATTTAAGATTTACATTTATGTTTTAAATGATTTAGTTCTGGATTCAAACATTCAGGTCTAATACTTATTATTTAACAATAAGTATTTAAGTTGCGAAATAATGTTTTAAATGTGGGGGAAAAAAGTGACTAAAATTTTCATACCACATTTAAACACTGTGTGGCGCTAAATATGAGAAAATGTTGTCATAATCTTCAGCATGCTTTGCTTTACAAATGGCGCCCCATAAATGAGTGATCAAAATAAGGCTGAATTATAGTGGACTATGAATGTTTTAAGATGTATCTCAATCAATTCTTTTTTTTTTTTTTTTTTTGTTATCAAATTTTCATTACATAATGTTCATAATGTACTTAACATTTTAACTGACAACTTGACCTTTGACCTAATTAGGCACAAGTTACAACCCTGAACCTCTCACCAATCAAAATAAAGATTCACAGATAGGTCCACGTTTTTGGTGTAAAATCATCTTCTTTGACATCCATTTTGTATTCCTGAAAAAAGAGCATATAATTGAACCTGTGACCTTATAATGACTGACTTTTGACCCAAAAAAATGACCTACTTTTAAAAAATACACACTTGCTACAAATGTTCTACTTCACACAACAATAAAGAGCATGCCGATTTCCTGCTTAGAAATACCCATATTATATATAATTTAGGGCTGTCAAACGATTAAAAATTTTAATCGAGTTAATTACAGCTTAAAAATTAATTAATCGTAATTAATCGCAATTAATCGCAATTCAAACCATCTATAAAATATGCCATATTTTTCTGTAAATTATTGTTGGAATGGAAAGATAAGACACAAGATGGATATATACATTGAACATACCATACATAAGGACTATTTGTTTATTATAACAATAAATCAACAAGATGGCATTAACATTATTAACATTCTGTTAAAGCGATCCATGGATAGAAAGACTTGTAGTTCTTAATAGAAAAATGTTGTACAAGTTAGAGAAATTTTATATTAAAACCCCTCTTAATGTTTTCGTTGTAATAAAATTTGTAAAATTTTCAATTAAAAAATAAACTAGTAGCCCGCCATTGTTGAGGTCAATAATTACTTACTCAATGCTCATGGATGCCTATAAAATCAGTCGCACCCAAGCGCCAGCAGAGGGCGGCAAAACTCCATAAAACACAACAAGTGAGCGTTTCAATGTGTACTGTTATTTAAAACTGCGAGCGGGGCATCTGCGTTAATTGCGTCAAATATTTTAACGTGATTAATTTAAAAAATTAATTAACGCCCGTAAACGCGATAATTTTGACAGCCCTAATTATAATTATATTAATATTATTATTATTAATTAATTAATTATATATAATACCTTGTAACATTAAAATATGAAAGAAATATGTTAGGTGCAATTTACATATACACCCTTTACATCTATTACACCAGTCAGTAGACTTGAATGGATTTCAAAACCGTACGCCTATTAGCCACTAGGGCTAGGCCTGACACTACAAGGCATCATCATAGCAACTTCGTATTTCATATACAAGCAACATAAAACATCAACGACAACCTAGCAGGTAAAAATCACATCTATATATAATTTTAAATCATCCATTATCACTTTGAAAAGTCCCCATTATTCAAATCATTAATAAGTGACCTTAACAAACTAACCTCATTGTTCTTCAAATTAGCATTGGTGGATCCGGCATGTGGTCAGCTTCAAAGCAAGACCCTGACCTTGAATTTGGAGTAAACAATAAAGTTTCTGTGACGATAGTTTCAGGACTTGCCACAAGAGGGCGTGCGGGGCAGGATCACAAATGGTGACGAATCATTTTGTAGCGAGTCAAAGGGTTTTCGCAAGTGCCTATTTTGGGTCATTTCCTGTCGATTTTTCATCAATTCTCGTTTATTTTTGGGTATTTACAGGTCACTTCCTGTTGATAAGGGTTACTGAGCAGGAAGTGACGCGAACATTTCCCAAAATGACTGTGACTCAAAATCAATTAAAACAGTGGTGTGATCTTAGGACTGCATGCTTGTGTGTGGTCATGTGGCTACTAGGGGTGGGTAGGTCACGATACTATACGATTTGCAATAGAAGGCTCACGATAACAATCTTACGATATGGCGGGACAACAATTACCAATACATCGGACAGGAAATTATTCTACGATATTCTATGATACAACTAATAAACAGAAAAAGCCATTTTTATCCTTCTGCTGTGAAATGGAATGACGTTATCACGAATAGACGTCAATGGTGGTCAGTGACAACCAATGAGTTTATTTTTGGGGCATTTCACATCATTTGCTGTTCATTTTCAGTCACCTCCTGTTGATTTTGGCGCATTTATGGGTCACATCAGGTTGATTTTGTCAGGTTTGCAGGCAGGTGGTGTGTGGACCCAAATGCAGGGAAAGGGAGGCGAGGCAGATAGATGGTGCAAAAATGATTTAATTCAAGCCAACAAAAACAAAGTACAAAACAAAGGCTGTGGTGATCCAAAAACTCTTAACAAACAAAAGTCAGGCTAACTAATAAACTTACTTTCCAAGCAGAATGAGGAACCGAGGAACTGGGGTAAAACGCTGACATGAACGTGGAGATTGACATTGACATAGACTCTGACATTGACAATGACACAACAAGGAGTGAAAAGAAACTGGGTGCTTATATACACACATGCAGACAAGGGGTAACGAGACAACGAGGAACAGCTGGGCAATACTGGAGGACTCACTAAGAGCAGGCACAACAGGTGAAATCAATGGGTAATCACAGGGACAAGTCACACTAGGAAAAAACCAACACAAAACCAACAGATTTTGGGTTACGGAACAGGAATTGACATGAGAATGAATAGGCAGTGTCTCAAATGCACACCTGTTGTGTTCCTAGGTAAAAGTGAAAGGTGAGTCCAGTTTTCCTTGCCCTTTTTTGTCGTGGGTGGGAGACGCTGTTGCACCCGGTAACACAACAATACACACCCATAATTTCTTTCTAATGCACCGAAGGAATTAGCTTAACACTACCACACGTTACAATCCCCGTTGAGTCTGCCGGACCGGAAGTAAAGGATATTACCAGCATGGAGGCGTGTCCAAACAATGACGTAGTACGTCCCATTCCCTATTTTCATTTTTATTTTATTTATGCGGTCTTAAAGCAGCCCAAATAAGCTTTCATTTTTGGTTGAGTTTGACTGTGCTTGTGGACAAAGCAGTAGTGTTTACCTTAGGGCAGACATGTCCAAAGTCCGGCCCGGGGGCCAAATGCGGCAAATTTCATCCGGCCCCCAGCCTCTTTCATAAAATCAATAACGTCTGGCCCCCACACAAACTTAATAAATTGGTCAGAAGTAGCTTACACACTAAATGCTACTCCTCATTTACCCACTAAAAGGCAGCAGCACTCTAAGCAACATTACCCCTTATGACCCGTTACTCCCAATTTTCTAAAATGGCGACAATCAACAAAAAAAAGAAAGTTGACTGCGACGGCCGACGCTTCAAGGATAGGTGGAAATTGGACTATTTCTTCATTAAAATACGCAACAACTGTGTCTGCCTCATTTGCAAAGAGACAGTCGCTGTTTTTAAAGAGTTTAATGTGAGGCAATATTACCAAAAAAGACACGCTGACATTTACAACAAGATTACAGGGAAGATACGAGAAATTGAAGCAACTTGAAGCTAGTTTAATTTTACAGCAGCTGTATTTCGCAAGAGCCCGAGAGATGAAAGAGAACGCCACAAAGGTAAGTTGCAAGATTGTTGAAATTATTAATAAAAAAAATAATAAAGCAAATGTGACACACCAAATGGCTTGCTAAAATTTGCTTAAATACTTAAAGGACGTCAGCCAAGGTCGGCTCCCCACATTTTCACCACACCAAATCTGGCCCCCTTTGCAAAAAGTTTGGACACCCCTGCCTTCGGGCATTGATCATTTAGCGTATCAATTAATTAGATTCATATTTGTGTAGCCCTAAACCCCTGTTCACCCGGTCTGTTTGGTCTTATTAATGGTCTTATTAAAGTCCCGTCCTCAGCAAAAAGTGTATATGCAGGTTATGCTTTTATATCGTCCCTACCAGTATTGAGACCAACCCTATGCCTTTGCTCCCTGTCCACTCCGAGGTCCGCCCCTGCATCTGAGTAGTTACTTTATAGAACATAAGTCGTTCTGAATAGCATTCATAAGACCGTGTCTAGTCCCTCTTAATAACTTGCAGAACAGGATTAGTGTTAGTGAGAGAGACAGTTAGAAGCATGAAGATGAGGCAGCACACGATGCTCTCCAACACTGTTTTTAACTCGAAATGTGATGTGGTCAAGGTAGATGCGACATTGAGGAATAGCTGACTGAATCCTGATGGGTTCTGCACCAAGCCAGAAGGAGGGATCAGGTCAGAACAAGTACTGTCATTGCACAGTGACTGTCATATTAGGAAGAAATATTGGTTTACGATTGACCTTACATTAAATGTAATGGCTTTGCAATATTTTGCAGTCAGATTTGTGACAATTCATTGCAAGTCAAATGATAATTATTGCAAACGTATGCCTTTTCAAAATGATAAGTGATTAAATGGGCTTTGGAATGAGACAATCACAGTTCATACTCAGCTATGGACAAAATGGCAGTACAGGCTAGTTTAAGGTGGATTTCTCCTTTAACCCTTGTATTGTGTTGGGGTCAAAATGTTTTCTAGTTTAGTTCTATACAAAAATCAATGGTACTTTTGACAAAATCAAACTTGAAAACGGGTCAATCTTGGCCTGAAAATAACACACTGTAAAAGTAAGTATTTTCAGGCGAAGGCTAGTTACAGATAAAATTTGAGCCGTACAGAGCCTCTAAAGGGACGTCGACAGAAATCAAATAAATTTAAACCATCTGGTGCAGATGAGAAACAATCTGGTGCGCACCAGATAGTATGTGGCGCTCTAAAAACTAAATATCGTTTCGAGACAATGTAATGGCGAGGATGTGCAACTAATGCAGTGATATCTTTATAGTTGAGTCCAAGATTGAAGTAAAGCTCAACTAAACCCTGTATTATCATTTTTAGCATGCTGAAACTGCTAGTATCCAATGCACGCCTGCAGTTTGTGGCCTTTAAAAGGGAACTTTCTGGTGCACACCATATTGTTTCTTGTGCGCACCAGATAGTTTCTAGTGTGCACCACATACTATCTGGTGCGCACCACATGGTTCTAATTTATTTTATTTCTGTTGATGTCCCATTAGAGCAGGGCTCTGCAACCCAAAATGTTGAAAGAGCCATATTGGACCAAAAAAACAAAAAAAGAAATATGTCTGGAGTCGCAAAAAATTAAAAACCTTACATAAGCCTTATAATGAAGGACACACATGCTGTATGTATCTGTATTAGCTAGATTAGCCTATCAAAATGACTAATTTGGGTAAAAATACATAATGAGCCTTCATGATTTAATGTTTATTTTTTCTGCAGTGCATCCAACGCCACCTCAAGTTTAACGTCAATATTAATGAATTGTTTCATTGCTTATATGAAATTAAAGACATGCAATAAAGAAATCCGATTTTTGATGTCATTTTTATTTTGAGGTTTCGAAGAACAACAACATAGAACGTGCGTAACATGCCCCTTATCGGGGCATGTCTTTGATTTTCTGTATTATCTCGGTTTTGTTTTTGAAGTCTGTACATAGGTGTTCTGATATGTTGATGAATGTCTCCGTCATGTATTCACCAACAGTTTTCCACGCATTATTATCTCTCGGGTTGCAACAAAACTTGAGGCAGTAGTGGAGTTTGGCCATGCAATCCACTTCTTAAATCTATTTTTGCGCTTCTTTAAGTTCTTCAGAAGTAATGAAATCAGACTTTTTCTGTCACTCCCAACTGGGTACTCGGCTGCAAATGTAGCATGCCTTCCATGGACATGTCTTTCACAATGACTATTTTTGTTATTTGACAACTCACCACAGAATAAACATTCAGGTAATCCTTCCACATTGGCAATGAATGAAAATGATTCGGTCCAAAAAAACGTTGAAGCCTGTTTTCCTCAGTTATTTTTTTCTTTTTCCCTTTGGGATCCATGGCCTATCACACATTCGCCAGTTTGTTTACAATAACCACCTGTCTGGCATCCCCCCCCACTGAACAAACGTGTGTCGCAGGCTATGACGCAAATCTTCGTTGTTAGCAATGTTGAAATTTAATATTTATTCCACACCTTTTTACAGCATTGGAAAACATTAAGAATGTTGGTGTCATTTTTGTCTTCCTACGGAAACCATATTAAAACAAAAAATATATTTCCCTCCCCCATCTTTATCCATTTTCATACATTTTTGAAAATGCTCCAGGGAGCCACTAGGGCAGCGCTAAAGAGCCCCTTGCGGATCTTATAACAGGGGTTGCAGACCCTCGCTCTAGAGGCTCCATAGATCTGCTAGGAAAAAAGTCGGCAGATTTCTAACACATTACAAAGGTTATTTTATTCAGTATAATTTATGAATAATGGAGGGGGGGGGGGGGGGGATTTGACAACTTCAGTATGGAAAGACGTTAAAAACGTTAACATTGTAGCTCAATACAGATTTTGTTAATCATGACCCACATCAATGTTTGCCCACAAAACATGAGAGTGGCTCAGCTCTAACACGCTTAAGTCATGAGCACAATCCTATTTTAAATAGCTGATGTCATTCATTAGCTATAAATAGTTACCCTCCACACACGCACACTCAGACGTCTGAGAACGTGAACTTCACTTGACTTGAGGTCAGTCAGTATGTGAGAAGATCTTAACAGAGTGAGGATCTTGGAAAAATATAAAAGTAATAAAAGCTGGATAATGTTCAGTCAAATACGGTCGGATCAATAACTTGATCGTGAAGGTCGCTGCATTTTCCTTTGAAATTTATGCCTCTCGGTTTCAGAGATCCCCTCGTCCTCACAGACTCGAATGGAGTCCTCGGATCTACCTGCCATCCTCATCACCGCTCCTTCACGAGATGACATCTATGCCTCCTCGTCCAACTTCTCGATAGCTGATGCTGTCAAAGAGCGGAGGCCCTCCTCAGCACCCATTGTTGTTGGTAAAAAATTCATGAAGAGGAAATGAACAGTCGCTTCAATTCCTACCCGTGATTTGTGACAGTGTGAATGATGATTTTTCTCCGAATTTACTCTGTGATTGACTGGCAATCAGTCCAGGGTGACGTCCATCTCTTGCCTAAGATTGACTTGAAAATGATAAGCGGTATAAAAATAAATCAATAAAACTAATTGGATGGACCTACTTCTTAGAGGAAGCACAACTCCAGTTGCTACTATATTTTATTTACTCATTTCCAGAGGTAAGGTTCCTTGAGTAACTGTTTGAGGGAAACGTTTATCTAAGTGTACTTTTACTATGCCATACTTTTTACATGAGTAGATTTGTCAAGAAGAAGAAACAATACTCCCTATCCACAACTTAGAATTGTTACATTTTTCCTCTTTATTTTAGATTTGACTTTATTTTTGACAGCAGAGTGGCTTTTTTATAATCACGTGACTCCTCTATATCATTATATCCAATCAGAAGAAACAATCTTGTTGTGCATGTTATGCTTTCAGTGAACGATCGCTCATGAACACGTTCATATTTTGGGCAAACGTGAACTGAACACATTGTATTTCTGCCTCATGAACGTTACTGTAAATGCGCTCATTTAAGCGGTTGTGTGCGATGTTCTTAACCTCATTCATGAGTTCAGAATTGGAGCCTTTCTGAGAAAAACAACAGATAAAGCCATTGGTTAAAAGCAGACTATGGATAACAAACCGTAATAGCAGAAAGCTATCCAAACTGGCAACCCGAGCTGCCTGTCACGGCTGTGTTGTTTTATCAAATACGGCAGCTTTTGCTCTCGAAGCGTTTATAGCGGCGAATAAGCATTCCTTTACATTCAGTTGGACTTTCAATATTATCCAAAGGGGCCAAATAAACAAGTTATATCATAAACACACACGTGCCATAGACTTCATAATGTATTGATGGGTCAGATCTGTCATGCACTGCGCCTCACATTCAAGTAGGGGGCAGCCCGCATCAAGAAGAGCTATTGACAAGTACACGCAGGCAGCGATCTCACGCCGGATTACTGTTGAAAAAGTACTAAAGCTTAACCGCATACAAACAGGAAGGATTGTCTCAGGAGGGATTTGTTCGAGGATTCAAGGTAATTATTATATTTTTCGTACCACGCATGCATTTTGAAACGTTGTGGAAAAAAACCAGTGGGACAAATTAGCCACTACTGCATTGGCATCATAGTTCGCAATATTTACGTAAAATAAATGCTAACTGCACAGTTGTTTTGCTTTTAACCAAGAATCAAGACTGTTTTATGTTCATATCTATAAAGAATTCAGGGATTTAAGCATTTATTCACAAGAATTTTCACTTGAAAAGCTCAGTTTACATCAGGCGGCCGCTAGCTACATTCACTAACAGACTAGCATTGTACTTCGACATATTTATGTAAAATAAATGCTAACTTTACGTTTTTTTGTTTGTTTGTTTTTTAACCAAGAATCACGACAGTCTCACGTCCATATCTATAAAGGATTCGGGGATTTAAGCATTTATTCCAAAGAATTTTCACCGGAAAAGCTCTGTTTGTATCAGGCGGCTGCTAGCTACATTCACTAACAGACTAGCATTGCACTTCGACATATTTACGGCAAATATGTCGAAGTTATGGCACTTTTTTTTGTGTGCTTTTAACCAAGAATCGAGACTGCTTTATATCCATGTCTATAAGGAATTTAAGGATTTAAGCATTTATTCACAAAAATTTTCAACGAAAAAGCTCTGTCTGTGATTCCACTCGGTCAGCTTTGACGGCCTGGCCAACACTGCAAGCCCCCTATTTATCGGCCCCGCGCCCCATAACCCGTCAATATATTATGAAGTCTATGCATGTGCAACATGAATACGGGGTAAATATATGCTTAGCAGCACAGGGAAGACGTTAACAGTGAGAGAGCGGTGTGCAGTCAACTTGAGCACATGTTGGATAGTGTGAGAGGAAAACTTTCCTTCGTCTGCGTCCATGACCAAACATAAGTGCATATTCCTATCGTTATAGAAAGTTTTTTATGTTTACTTAGGAATCTCTGCATTCGCGGCCCTTTGTAATGTTAAGCGCATGCGCAGAATCACAAAGTTGCAATTTCTGACGGGGTGCAAAATCTGACCAAACACCGGCCCATTATCAACATTTAAGCGAGTTTTACAAGAAGGTCAGTACCGACGCGGATTTGAAATTGAATATGAATCTGACACAATTTCAGTGTTAAAGTGGATAAAATAATTGCTGTCTGTGATTCTATATGGACTATGTCAATAATAGCTTGCAGCAATTATTGAGGAGAAGGACCCAAACTACAAAAGTTAATTTTTTAAACCATGAACTTTAGTTCAAAATTTTGATTTATGAACTGAACAATTAATTTTAAAATTTGTGAACTGCAATATAAAGTAGTTCATGTAGAAAATGGACAACAATACAGTCACATTACCACACACAAGTTTGAAGTCCTATGATCACACCAGTGTGTTCAATCACTTTAAAGCACCGTAAAAAAATTAACAATTTAACATGCGCTGCTGTCAACATGACTCGAAAGCCTGGATTTCAACTTGTCTCCCGGTTTTTTATTTGGCACCGATAAACCACGGAAAACTGGAGCTATGATCAATTTAATTTCATGGTAGGCAATGTTTTCTCCACTAGAGGGCACTTATGCTCTTTGGATGGGTGATGTTCCTAATGCTCCTCCTCAATACCTAACTGAATCTCATGTTGGGAGCAACGAGGACGTCCATCCAGCCGGGGGTCAGGATAATGAGGCGGCTGCGGCTGAAAAAGTAGCCCCTCCCCTTTGGACGCAGGTACTTAGTTTATCCACTTGCCTGTGGCCTGTACAACGAAGCCGGTTTTCTGGCTTAGCAGGGTAACTTCGAGAGTAACTTCATGACGTGCAGCATAATTTATCGGCTAAGCAGGACTACGAAAGGTGGATATGTTGAAACTGGGGAATGTTGGCATGGCAACACACGCCACACGGCAAACCTGGTCGTCTCAGAGTTAGATCTTGCTTAACTCCATTCCACAATTAACCACGCTCTATTTAAACAGGACTCCTCCGTGGACATGTCCTCTCGACAATGACAGCGTACCTGGACGACATTGGCGCACAGATTGTGAGGGGCTCGCTTCTGTGAGGGGCTCTCTTCAGAGGGCACGGGTTTTTGGAGACCGCCAGAATCCGCTGGCGTACCCGGACGATGTTCTCCATGAAAGATATAGATTTCAGCTGAGGGAAGTCGTTACCTGTGCCAGCTGATCGAGGCGGACATCACTAATGTAACCCGCCGAAGTCAGGCACTCACAACCGCGCAGATTGTGGGCCTGTCCTTGCGCTATTTCACCAGCGGACAAAATATGTATTCCATCGGTGATGCTGAATATCTGAGTAAGAACACTATGCCGGGCAATTCGGAAAGTTGTAGGAGTGGGGTATGGAAATATGGGGCGTGTTCCTTATGAGAATGATCTGGCCCCATATGGAAACGCTTCAAACTGATTGTTGAAAATGCTATTCAGAAACCTGTGTCAGCTTCGCTGAATGTAAATGAATGTGGAGCTTTGCTCTCATACAAGAAATATATTTAATAAACTTTTACAACGTTATTTCGTTGTGTAAATGCATTTATAATAATCATAAAAATATATAGACTATTTAAACATTGAGAAAACTTAAGTTTTCTCAAAAAAAGGTTTTTTTCTGCCAACTGGAAGAGATTAAAATAAATGTCAAATCCACTATACGCCAGATAGAACAGACACACAAATGTTTACTGAATATGCATCTTACAGTCTTGTTTCGGGAATTCGTTACAAAAGACGGGCTTTAATTTTTTTATAATTATGCAACAGGAATCGTCACAAATGTGATCACACAAAACGCAACCACGCATCGCATTACCGCATTTCCTCTTTCTCCTGAGTCCTCACAAATATAACATAAAATTGCGGGTTGGTTTCGGGCTCTGGCCTGCAAATCAAGTTAATTGATCAGCTCGGGCTGGGTCGGGCTGGATTTTTTTTGGCCCGATCTAACCTCTACTCTGAAGATGTTCAATTCATCCAGTCAATGGGACTAAACATACAATCATCCTTCATGAGGTGATGCACAATTAATTATTTCTTACAGTTAACGTACAAAAACTTATTTTATTTCCTGACAGCAGGCTTTTTTTTTTTTCATGGACATGAGTAAACTGGCATATTGCCGCATTCACAAATCACACGATCTGTAATTCGCTGCCAACAGACCAGTCGCGCTCTACTCGCTGAAGCGGTGTTGTATTTCGCGGTGAGGGTGGATTTTAATTCCTCATAACTCCGCATGATTATCGCGCATTCCTCCTCCGTGAAGTAAGGTGCCTATGCCTAGCCTGGTACTCCAGAATCACCGCTGTTCCAGCTATTGAGTCTGACTACCATTAAGCGGATAAAATTTCCATGGCGGAGCAAGCCACAGCAAACAGACAGCGGAGTGGACCAATCAGCGACGGGCGGATGTGACGTTAGAAACGCGACGAGAGACTTGCGCGCGGAAGTAAACATACGAGGAGAGACATGTTCATTCAACATGGCTAGCGCGAGACAGACCGTTGTCAATGACTTGTGTCGATGTGTTTTTGGTAATTTAAAACCTATTTCACTGTGGATTGGAACATATTCTCGGCTCTCCTGTTCGCCATCTGTGTTGTTGTGGAGACGACTTCCGACGCGGAAGAGTGACGTTGGTCGTTAAGAACACGTCACACAAATAAACGAATCTGATTTGATGATTGATTTTGTACTTGCTCGAGAGGCCGTTAATGGGCTGGGTCCCAGACTATACTCTCAGTGTTTGAAAAATACAGGGAGAACAGTCTGGCCGTGCCAGGCAAGCCCGTGCCATTGTCACAAGTAGTGTTTGACTCTGGTCTCCGCCCCCCTTTTTACGTGAGTGCGCAGTACTCTGACTGGGGTGACACAGGTTCGACTAATCAACCTCATAATCAGCGTCGTAGCACCGATTGACCACAAACTAGATAACCAGGTTTTGTCAACTCCGGTTACCCGCTGGTAAGCAGGATTACTTCTGGGGAGGTTGAACGTTCGTAGTATACAGGGTGACCCAAAAAAAAGTTTACACTGCCATAATACAACTTAAATGCCATGTTTATTCATCTTAGAATTGGAATTTAATCACAAATTATACATTATTGTAAAGAACATGTACAGTACACTCTATTTTTCAATGTGTCCTCCCTTAAGTGTGCACAACAGCCTCCAGGCGCCTGCGGAACGCTTGACAGGTCTTCTTTATGTAGGATGCTGTCATCTTTTCGCAAGATCTAACAATGGACATCTCCAAGGCTGCCACAGAAGTTTGTGGCTTCTTACAGGCACTGTCCTCCACAGTTGCCCATATGCTATAATCCAGGGGATTGAGATCTGGACTCTGGGGTGGCCACATATCACCTTGTCAATCAACTTTTTGGTCCGCACAGATCGGCACTTCCAGACCCAGGTTTTCGTGAGGCTGTTCCAGTATCTTTCAGCTTCTTTTTAACTTTTTAGACTGCACATCTGGATATTCTCAGATTTGCTGCAATCTCAGTAGGTGTCAGACCGGCACGCAGCAATTCAGGTACAGCTAAAGTTTTCTTCATTTTCAGCAGAAGCACAGGAATTGTAGAGACGAGAGATTACCAGCTGCATTGAGTGACCTTAATGAATCACTTAAGCATGACAACCTATTTAGATATGTTTCAATGGCTTTTAAACAAGCAGTCAACTGAGTGTAAACTTTTTTTTGGGTCACCCTGTAGGCCACTGATCTGATCAGGTTTAATTGATAAATACAATTGTGTGTCGTCAGCATAACAATAAAAATTAATGCTATCTTTTCTGATAATTTTGCCTAAAGGTAGCATATAATCCGTAAACAAGATGGGCCCGAGGACCGACCCTTGCGGGACACCATAACTGACTCTGGAATACGGTGATGATTGCTGGTTTACATTGACAAACTGGTACCTATTAGATAAATAGGATTTAAACCAGCAGAAGGCTGCTCCTCTAATCCCTATGTCCCATTCTAGTCTCTGCAACAAGATGTTATGGTCGATTGTGTCAAAAGCTGCACTCAGGTCCAACAGAACCATGATCGAGACTAATCCATTGTCAGCGGCTAGTAACAAGTCATTAGTTACTTTAACTAATGCAGTTTCAGTGCTATGATGAGCTCGAAAGCCAGACTGGAAATGTTCGAATAAGCTATTGTTCTGTAGGTGCTGACAGAGTTGTTTAACTATACCACTCTTTCAAGGACTTTGGTTTTTTTTGGGAAAATGTTTTCTTTGATTGAAGCAATCGTTTTTGTGGTGGGCCATATTATGGGTTGGACATTTGTGTCTAAATCCTTCATCCCCCAAAAAGTTGCTTCAATCAAAAAACATTTTTTCAATCAAAGAAAACAATCATTTGAAAAATAAAGTTGCCCTCTCCTAATTTTTTAAAATGATATTTTTACTTTCAATTATTTTTTTAACTGAAGTGTCACTTTTTTTTAAGTGCAAAATGTTTTGAACTACCTTTTTTTTGATTAAAGAGGAAAAAGTTTTGAAGGCACTTTTTTTTTTCACTTCACGCTATTGTCAGACATGTTCAAATGACAGGTGATTAGTAACTTAGTATTAATTAAGTGTTGAAACGCAAATTTTTGAGTCTTATATATTTTTTCGCATTCAAAAACTTTTTCTATGATTGAATTTTTTCTTTTTTTGATTGTAGCGATTTTTCTTTTGAAAATATGCAACTTATTTTTTTGATGTACCGGTAATAATAAAGACACAAATGTCCTAGCCAAAATGTGGCCCAAACGCAAAACAACATTACTTCGATCAAAAAAGTAGCTTGAATCAAAAAGAGAAAAAAACCTTTCAAATGCATTTTTTCAAGTTTCAAATTTATTTATGCATTCAAACACATTTTTTAAAGATGTTTTTTGAATAAAACATGGTTTTAAACCATTGGCAATATGAATTCACATTTAGAGTTTAGATTTTGTCGCCAATAGCTTAACCGTGCGAGTTTGCTAAATGCAGGCTACAGTATCTCATAAACTGTATCAAAGCATTCCTTGTGAGTATACTGTGGAGTGTGAGGGAAATTTCAGCTAATGAATAATATAAGGTCAGACAACACACACTGAATGATGAATTTTTTTTTTTAACTTGCTATTGCCCGTTTGCGCCAGTGAAAAAAAAGGTTTAGGCAGAATAACATGAAGTGCGGCTGAAGTAAGCTGTGTGTAGACAAAATTAAAATGAAAAAATCAAACCAGAAGAATCCACGGAATATCCTGCTATGCATCGTTGTTGTTGTGTTTACAGCCACATGCAATGTCTTATGTTGGACGATACCAGTTATGCCAGTTAGGGCGCTGTGCGAGAGTATAATGCGTAGAAGAAGAGGTTAGCGTACTGCATGGATGCATGTTTTATGTCTGCATGTTCTGGCTGCTGCGAGTTATTAAAAAGTAATCGAACAGTTCATGTGGCTCCTTCTTTCCAAACAAGCACTACAACAGTTGTGTCAACTCGTGGAAGCGGCGATATAGAAGAGCCAGTGTGGATGTACCCCGCCATAAATCGAAATCGAAATGAGCAGGAGACAATAAGTTAATTTATGTGGCTCACTGCTTTAAACTTTCCAACAAAAAGATTTGAAGGAGAAAGTAAATTTTCTCGTAGGCACCGTCCAACTGTTTGCATTAGTCTAACACACCTAATATAAAATAAATAGCACTTTTACCATAGTTTAAGGAAGACAAGCAGAATCTAGAGCATAAGAGATAAACATCGCCTTTTTATCACGGAAACCCAGCGCGTGTGTCATACAACTAACTAAGCAAGATGGACGCTGACGAGCCCATGTCTGCACCACCAAGTCTCGCAATCAGTTCTCCCGGACTGTCCACAACAAATGGTGGGACGGTCTGTCCTAACACAAGGAACACAGGAGAACACCCGATATCCAACTGATAAAACGACTGACAAGACTCCAAGAGCCCCGTTGAAATCCACATCCTCCTTGCCCGGACAACAGTAACTCCTGAATCCTCCTGTCCAATCCACAAACAGACAATTATCCCAAACACACCCTTCTTCCTGCCCACGGCCCGCTCCGCGAGAGCCTTCAAAAGACTGAATGTTTAACTAAGCGTTGTCATTTTTCTTGGAAATTTTGATAGGGTGACCTTGCCTCCCCGCCTGACTTTTTCTATTCCGCCTTGCCGTTTAAAAAAAAAATTTTTTTAAATCTCTGTCGAACCGAATAAATTGTCAACTTGTTTTCAGCGAGCCTTCTTTAAACCTTTCAAAATGGAGTCAGTACAAGGGGCTAAGACTAAGGTGAATGCGCGGAGTTTGCCCTTCTGGCCGGATTGCCGGGCCCCCCCCGGCCCGGACCGTTGGATCTGCTCCAGCACGGGTCCGCCGGTTTGGCTGGCGTGATTCCGGCGATCTGGCTAGACGGTCAGATTCCTTCAGATTGTATGTATGTTCTTATCACTTTGTTGATCGTTCGTGGACAAAATCCTAACAATGTGTGCAGCCTATAATAATTCAAAAGCTAATAATTCAAAAAACCGAGGTACTCAAGAAGTACAAAAATAAAAAGCCTTTATTCAGTCATGGCTTTGTATAAATTAAAAAATGCCGACATGTTTCGGTCGTGTAGGCCTTCATCAAGACAAACCAAATGTGTGCAGCCTGTGTTAATATAAGGTGTAGATTTATATGCCGGCCACATGAGTGACCAAAATGGGGCGAAATTACTAGTAGTGTAACAGCTGCCAAATGCAGAAATGCTGCAAGGGATTTTGCTGTTACAAGGAAATAGTACAAGGTATTTTTCACCTTGTTAGATTATAGTTAGAGTATTATGAGCTCATCATCCATGTCCCATGTAAACACAAATAGTATGTAATTCTTTTTTATTGCAGATATTGATCACAATAAAACTTTTAGACAGCATGATTCCATTTATTGTTTTATTTAAAAGAATTGGTGCATGTACAAAACAGATCTATAAATCACAATTCATAAAGTTATTAGAAAAACATCAACAAAGGTGGAGCATAACTGGAGCCATCCATCATCAAAGTCATCTACAACTTTAGGCGGCATTTGTAAAAAGTAGATTGCACGTAGTCTCGATATATGTCAATCAACGTACAGTAAGTGTTGTTGTTGGCACATCAAGTTATCTTCGCTTGCCTAATAGTGTTTTCCACCTGCAAACGAACAAAAAACTTGTAACAGTTGCATTTATGTATTTAGGGTAAGAAGCTTGTGTTTGATTTGTAGTAGATGAGTATTTTCCATTTCTTTATCGTGGTATAACTACGTTTAGCGAAGTTAATGATGTCTCAGCTGTGATGCAAAACACAGAATTGGGTAGTCAAATTGAAAATAATTGTACTATCCTACACAAACATAAGACAAACTGATTACTACTCGCCTAGTAGTTGGCATGTGTTGCAGCAACATAATCATAATTATAAATTACTTTGTCTCCTCCACAATTTGTTCTTCTTCAGCATTCTTTCCAGGGTCTGGAGGCTCATTTTCACATTCTGAGATTCCTCTAAAACAACCATAATTTGTCAGTTTGTGACCCACTTCTATGATGTCCATTGCCCCATCCCAACCGTAGTGCTACACAATGGTTGGGTGAATAAAACTACGATTTCATACACACATCATTTACTTCATTTTGTCAAAAAAAAAGTATACAATGCCTTCACAAAGTCACAGATAAGGTTGCAGTTAAGTGCAACATCTGCAGTAATTATCGGCTATGTTAAGTATATGTGTGTGTGTTATGGATATGTTGTTATTTTTATAAATATGTATATTTTTTAATATAGAGTTATAAGTATATATGTGTGTGTTATGGATATGTTGTTATTTTTTATAAATATCTTTTTTATAATATAGAGTTATCATTTAAGCATTTAAATCTCGTAAGGATAAGCGGTACTGAAGATAAATCAAAGAATGAAGTAGTTCGAGTAGAAAAAAAGAAAAGAAAAAAGATCCACACTCCAGTCCAGTGGATGGCGGTAAGGCACCAATAAGTTGTTTGACAACTTCTAACAATCGGTAGAATAAGAAATTGAAAGCTGATGAAGATAAGAACGCGAAAATGACTGAAATGCTGGTTGTATTGGAAAGCCTTTTTAAAAACAAAAAAAGGTCAAAGCTTTGAAATTCAAAAGCGTTTGTTCATTTAGCCGGAAAGGCTCCGTGTATTAGGATAAGAAAGGATGGACGTCGCAAGAGAGGAGGAACCGGAGCCAATCAGGCTGAAATCGCTGAAGAACAAAGTTTTTACAGTGCCCCAAAACGACAGGGTAAGAACGTGAAAGCTAAATCATATTTCATCGAATGTATTCACATTTGCGTCGAGGCAACGACGAACTAACTAGAAAACAAATTGCCGAATTTTGAAACACGCCATTTCAAAGCTTTTTAATTGTTGATCTCGTTCAGCAGGTGTGCCATAATATTGACATCATTTTTAAAATCAATTATCTTCACAGCCATTCGGTTTAGCTGAAGGGAACTTGCAATATAGCAATGGGCAATGTAATATCCATTTGTGTTGCAGGGTTGCACTGTTGTACTATTAACGTCCCTATCCGATAACAAGCAATTTTACTTGAACAATCGTGGAGCAATACCTCATTTAGACCTAGTAGCTAATCCTCCCTCCTAACATCTTGAACACAAACGCACCCTATTCAGAAATTAAGCATGTCATTATTGAAATTGTTAGCTGGTTAAGTGGTTTGTTCTGGTCTTAAGATGGGGTTGCTGGTCCACCAATCTGGTTGACTAGTACGGGGTGCTAGGTCAACGGGTCAGTTATTGATCCCAATAATCACGAAAAAGAACAATTTGCTTGAGTAACATGAATGACATTTAATTTTTTAAAGGTAGATTCATTTCAAACACTGATATAGCCGACAGCATGCAATGTAGTTAGTTTTAAGTTGAATATTCAACAGATATTTTGCTCCAAACAGATGTACAATGTACAAAGAGGCATAGCTTCACTCCCACTCACATTTTGAGTCCATTGGTCTCATAACTAGGGAGGTTTGGGGCTAAAATTGTTTATATTTCTTTTTATTTTTGTGTAACCTCGGCGTGTAACAAACGGACATGTGGCAACAGGGTGCACCAACCCGGAACACGAATAAACTAGAAATTGGAATAAACCCAAATTGACACCACTGACTACTTACACATATTTTAATGTTTTTTGGGAAACAAACACACACAACAAAACCCAGTGCCTGGACGAAGCTTTCCTGTCTTCCCCTTACCGCCCTCTGGAAGTCTCCCCCCGGCTCCGTGTTTATAAATGACCCGGTGGCCCGGATGTACTTTTAAAACCGTCAGGGCCACCGAAATGCTCCCACCACTGGCCTGGGTGGGGCCAGTAAAATTATTGCATCGATTTAAAAAGCAAAAATCTTATTTCACAATTAATTCCCAGTCTTTCCCTGTTTTGATGACGTTACGCTATCCCAATCAAAGACAACCTTATAGTCTTTGCAGCCAGCCGTTGTTCTTCGTGGAGCATAAACACCCCTCGTTCGCTCCTAATTGATGCGCACAATCTGATTACTGCTGCTGATTGGTTGTCAGTATTTCAGTACCCACCTATCATTATACTGCAAAATGACATGTTTCTGAAACCCCCAGGTGGTGTTGAGGGAAAGCAAAATCTAATATGGACGGAAAAGGGAGAGAAATTTTAGCAGCA
The DNA here is from genome assembly GCF_030265065.1 of Corythoichthys intestinalis. Classification (NCBI taxonomy): domain Eukaryota; kingdom Metazoa; phylum Chordata; class Actinopteri; order Syngnathiformes; family Syngnathidae; genus Corythoichthys; species Corythoichthys intestinalis. Next base: position 61,115,551 of record NC_080399.1, on the reverse strand, counting down.
GTGGCTTGACCGCTGGACAGGGCTGCAACCAGCATTGTTTTCGTCAACGATGACTATAACTAAAATATTTCGTTGACGAACAGTTTCTTCATGACGATGACGAGACGATAACGAGCTAAAAACGTGGTTTCGGAAACTAAACTATAACGAAACGAATGCCAGTTTTTGTCTGATGAGGCGTGAACGAGACAAAAATGCGCCATAGTTTTCGTCACTTGTTCGCAATGTGTGACATTTTTATGTGTAGTTAGCCTGCATCGTAGCAGTGTCTGGTCGTGTCACTCGCGTGACGTACTGCGCCAGTGTAATCTCCAGTCTCCCCATTGCTTGTTATGAAACACACGGTAAGATTTTTCTTATCTTGGCAAGAGAGAATATGAAATGTTGCTTTAGCCTTTAAAGGTCTGTGCTGAGTGATGATCACATACTAAATGTTACTCATAGCATTAGCATAGCATTCCCATTACCATTAGGCTAATGCTAACGGCGAGCGTTTTTTTTACATACAGTTCGTGGCGTCAGGTGGGTATAATAATTGACAATAATTCTTGCTGACTGTGTATTATCACCAAGTTTGTGATATATTTTTTGATGCTTGCTTGGAGAAGCGACAGTATATGCTTGTCTGTCAGCGCTCTTTCGAAATAGTTGGAAACCTTTATGAATTATTTTTTTATTTTTACAGATGAAAAACACTGGGTAAACATAGACTAAAACAGGATGAAATTAGTCTGAGTTTTCGTTAACAATAACTAGATGAAGACACATTTTGAAATGACTAAAATATGACTAAGACTAATTAGTATTACTGTCCATAAGACTAATACGAAAATTAAAAGGACTGCCAAAACAACACTGGCTGCAACTAACAATTATTTTTATAATCGATTAATCAGACGAATATATAAACGATTCATCGCTAAACCATAATACCTCAGCAGTAAGCCTGTCGCAATATGCAACAAGTCAAATTATCGCATGGTAAATAAAAATGAGGGCGGTAATTTTCCCAGCTACGATTTATCACCGCGTGTGTGCGAGCATTTGTGTGTACTTGTGTTTGCATGAGCTGCGTGCACTCGGCACACATGCATATTGATTGCATATGAGACTCCAGTATCTTTCACAGATGTTTATCGTTCATCAACACGACGATTGAAGATCAGACATACAAAATAAGGAAACACATCTATATTAAACATTGTAAAACGTTGGCATTGCTACATTGAGGCTAATGGAAAACAGACAATGCACCCACTACTTTAGCCTGCTAAAAAACATTGGCAGTCCTCTCCACGACGCAAAATTGCAGTTGAAAGGTGACACTTCTAACATGAAAACTGGATGAAAGCCGGATTACAGCATTTACAAACGAAGCGAACAAAAGAAAAATAAAAACTATTATTGACACCACATCCATGACGAAAAGTGAAGTGCACTTTGTTTTTTCTCATGGAGTGTAAAGTTTATGGTTAGTGGCTCAGCAAACGTACGTCCAGTGAGCATTTCAAATTAAAATCATGTCATTTTCAGATTTCTGGAGGCAATCTCACATATTTCAGATTCTACACTAAGAAAATATTTAAAATGACACCTGTTATGAAAAATCTGATTGGCAATGATAATATGATGTAACAAATGATAATAATTTGGCTTCAAATTTGTTAACAAGATGACAGTCATTTTGGATCAAATTAACACTATTTATGGGCTTGACTTGGCAGACAACAAAAATGGCATTGGGTTTCTCATCTCTTTCATATTCTGCACTTAACTACTTTTAAAGTGACTCATTATTGCATTGTATGTGTCTTTTTTTGATATAGGCATTTTTTGTTTTTTCTTGACATCTTTGCCAAAATCATCAATATTAAAATAATAGAATGCTTGAACTACAGTGCTGGCCAAAAGTATTGGCACTAGTGCAATTCTGTCAGATAATGCTCAATTTCTCCCATTAAATGATTGCAGTTACAAATGCTTTGTTAGTAATAGCTTCATTTATTTTGCTTGCAATGAAAAAAAAAACAAATAAGAAAATGAAAAAAAAAAATGTAAATCATTATCATTTTACTCAAACCTCCAAAAATGGGCCGGACAAAAGTATTGGCACTCTCAGCCTAATAGTTGGTAGCACAACCTTTAGACAAAATAACTGCGAACAACCACTTCTGATATCCATCAATGACTCTCTTACAATGATCTGCTGGAAACTTAGACCATTCTTCTTTGGCCAACTGCTCCAGGTCTCAGAAATTTGAAGGGTGCCTTCTCCAAACTGCCATTTTCAGATCTCTCCACAGGTGTTCTATGGGATTCAGGTCTGGACTCATTACCGGCCACCTTAGAAGTCTCCAGTGCTTTCTGTCAAACCATTTTCTAGTGCTTTTTGAAGTGTGTTTTGGGTGATTGTTCTACTGGAAGACCCATGACCTCTAAGGGGGAGACCCAGCTTTATCAAACTGGGCCCTACATCATGCTGCAAAATTTGTTGGTAGTCTTCAGACTTTATATTGCCATGCACACAGTCAAGCAGTCCAGTCCAGAGGTAGCAAAGCAACCCCAAAACGTCAGGGAACCTCCGCCATGTTTGACTGTAGGGACTGTAGAAGGCCTTGTTTTTTTCCTGTAAACTCTATGTTGATGCCTTTTCCCAAAAAGCTCTATTTTTGTCTCATCTCTCATCTGACTAGAGAACATTCTTCCAAAACGTTTTTCGGTTTTCTCAGGTAAGTTTTGGCAAACTCCAGCCTGGCTTTTTATGTCTCTGGGTCAGAAGTCGGATTGTGCGTGTTGACACTATTGTACCCTCTGACTGCAGGACAGCTTGAACTTGTTTGGATGTTAGTCGAGGTTCTTTATTCACCATCTGCCCAATCTTTCATTGAAATCTCTCGTAAATTTTTCTTTTCTGTCCACATCTCGGGAAGTTAGCCACAGTGCAATGGGATCTACACTTATTGATGACACTGCGCACGGTAGACACAGGAACATTCATCTCTTTGGAGATGGACTTGTAGCCTTGAGATTGCCCATGCTTCCTCACAATTTTGCTTCACAGGTCCTCAGACAGTTCTTTGGTCCTCTTTCTTTTCTCCATGCTCAATGTGGTACACACAAGGACACAGGACAGAGGTTGAGTCAACTTTAATCCATTTTAACTGGCTGCAAGTGTGATTTAGTGATTGCCACCACCTGTTACTGTATGTGCCACAGGTAAGTAACAGGCGCTGTTAATTACACAAATGAGAGAAGCATCACATGATTTTTCAAAGGGTACCAATTCGGGCTATTTTTGTAGTTTTGTGTAAAAAAAATAATGGTTTCATTTTTTTCCCCATTCTCTTTTGTGTTTTTTCATTGCAAGCAAAATGAATGAAGATATTACGACTGAAGAATTCGTAATTGCAATCATTTTCTGGGAGAAATTGAGCATTATCTGACAGAATTGAAGGGGTGCCAATACTTTTGGCCAGCAGTGTTCTTCTGTTGTGTGAAATTAATCTAAAATTATGGAAAATTAATTTTTATCATTAGATTATGGAAAATAACGAACTTTTATCACACTATGCACATTTTTTGAGAAGGACTAGTATTGTGTAGTAGTAGTAGTAATAGTATTGAGGAGTTTGGATAGAGAAGCGTAGTGAATGGGAGTTCAGTAGTCCACTCTGGAGGTTTCTGCATCAGAGAAGGTGAGGGAGAGGCAGAGACGAGCATTGATGTAGCGAAACTATCTACAAATGTGTACCCAGATTGACGAATGTGTAACGTGAGTCGCACATGTGTAACTAAAGTGACAAACGTCTACTTTGTGTCAACTGTAATTACAAGACCGCTGGACTGAATATGATTTTAAGTATGACCTTAGCTACAGGTCTGCCATGGCACTCACTGTATCAGCAGTGAAAAACCCATTGTTTTCGCTATTAAAATTAATTTGGAGTTCATTTAATAGACAATATTGTTTAAAAAAAAAAAAAAAAAAAAAAAGTGGTAGTCTAAATTAACATTAGCTTCAAATGTTTTTTTTCCCCCAAATATTTTTCTTTTCCCAGTTTGGAAGGTGCAGAAGTGTTAAGGGTTTTGAAAAGCTCAACCGGATAGGGGAAGGAACCTATGGCATTGTTTGTAAGTCATTTACATATTTTGGAGAAAAGATGTTTTCTAATTTGTAACTCCACTGGTAAAAACCTTGTTTCTTGTTTTCCATACAGATCGTGCTCGCGACACCAAGTCTGACGAAATTGTGGCATTGAAGAAGGTTCGGATGGATAAAGAAAAAGATGGTAATTCCAAAGCTGTGTTTTTGTCAATTCGTTTTTCAACGCATATGTGCGTGTATATGCTAAAACTGGAATGACTTCTTTCTGTGTACGTGCATTTTTTTTCTTTGTCAGGGATTCCAATCAGTAGCCTCCGAGAGATCACTCTGTTGCTGGGGCTTCGACATCCCAACATCGTGGAACTGAAGGAGGTTGTTGTTGGCAACCACCTTGAAAGGTCCACATCATTACACTCTTTGCTACAGTGCATTTTTCTCATCCATCCAACTTCATCTGCATGTAGAAAAGAACCAACAGCTGCGGCCCCAGTTCAACATGTGCTATGTAATGAGTAATAGTGTCGAATAGCCTCAGCAAGTGGTTTTAGTTGGGGGTCATTTCTGTGCTCTCCTTGACTCATCAAGTGCTGGTCGCTCTTACAAGCACTCTGCTTCTGCGTTGTTACAATAACCCCACCCCCCTGACTACACTTTACTGTCCCTTGCTCGGCCCAGCAAGTAGTTGGAGTTGCTACCTGCTAAGCAGAAACATTTTTTGGGGGACTGTTTATCTAACGACACGAACATAAACAAACACCAACAAAACTAGACAAACTTAAATATCAAACATAAGCAATCAGAGACAAACACAAAGTCAAACAAATACAAATATAAGCTACCAAACAAAAAACAGACAAGCATAAACATGTACAAATAAACATGTACAAACATTAATAGGCATGCAAACAAACTTATATGCATAAGCATAAAACAAAGAGATATTAATGAAAACAAACAAATATAAATATGAACATAATTAAACGCTAATCAACATTAGTGCTGCAGCGATTAATCGAATAATGAGTAATTCGATTAGAAAAAAGCTTCGAATCAATTTTTTCTGCTTCGAGGATTGGTTTCATTAGAGTGGCGCAATGGTTAGTTTTGAAAGTGTTGCATGCAGTTTTACTGATTTGGATGGATACACTGCCCTCTAGTGTCAACAGTGAATATGCCATAACTTGTTTAACATGGCTGAATCCAGCTGCTCCCTGTTAATAACAACAAAAGGTGTGTTTTTGTTTAAGCTAATGTTTGTTTATACATTTATTTAGTTTAGAAGTATATTTAGCAGTTTTGTGAGGGAATGTGAACGAAAACGACAAACATAAAACAACAAAAACTTAAATGAACAATAACAAACTTATATTAATATAAACTAAAGATACGCGATAATATCGGTCGCCGATAATTATCGGACGATAATGGCAATTATGACGTCACACAGATAATCCAGATAATAAAAAAATTCAACTGATAATGCAATCCGATAATTATATACTTGATTTAGCCTCCAAATGTGCACAACCGAAGAATTCAGCACGCCGCCTCCTCAACCCCTCGCCTCTCTGAAGCCCCTGAGGGAGGAGGGGTTGAGGAGGTGGAGTTACACGACAAGAAATAGTTGAATATTATGGCAGCTGTTACTGAAAAAACGACGCTCTCGCCATCTGCGAAACATGTACCGCAGAAGTTCCACGAGGCCGAAAGAAAGCGTCCTCATTCAAAACCACTAACCCAGCATCCATTTAAAACTGCATCACAAAGATTTTTGGAACGAATACGAGGCTGTTGCTAGCGGGAATGCTAAAGCTATTGTAAACACAAGCTAAACTACGGGGCTTGTGACATTACAGAGTCGGGTTGTTTGGGAAAGCAGCCCAGGGCGGATGGTAAACTCGCATCTAAGGCTAAACACCGGCACGACTGGAGACCGATAGTCTGCAAGTAGCCTTCTTCCGACGGAGCCCGCTGCTCTGGCCGGTCCGGCAGGCCGCCACGCCGTTGGTGGGGTGGGCAGAGCCCGGTTCCCCGGCTTCAGGACCTCCGGCGAACACCCCGGTTTCTCGAGCGTTCCCCACGGCGTGCGAGCAGAGCCAGGCCCCGAATACGCCGCAGCGAACTGGCCAGTGCGGGCAGATTATCCGGTACGAACGTAGCTGCCACCGCCGCCGAGAAGAGACACGATTTTCTTTTTTACCGAAATGACCCGAGAGCCAAAGCCCTGGAAAAAAAAATAATGCAGTATATACGACCACCATTCTTCATGATAAACATGCCAATCACATTTTCACCACGTACATTTGGAAAAGTGATGTCCAGTAAGCAATCTTATCATGACGGCACAGTGGTTAGATGATAATTTAAACATGGAGAAAACAAAGTCAGCCAGTCAATAATGCATTCAGTATGTAAAATGACGAGAGGTCAGATGACTTTGTAACGCTGCCTTTATTTTCGGCTTAATAAAACTCGGGCACAAAACAACACGCACGGAGATGCGAGCTCCAACTCCATCCAAATAGTACTGCCGTGTATCAGTTTAGCTGCTGTAAAGCTATTGTCGTGAGTGCCGCAAATGTAAACAAAGCGCTGCAGAATGGGTACATGACATCTCGCTCTTTTGAGTTAATCATTTTCACAGTGTGCAACAAAGCATATAACATTAGCAATCACTTTTCAAATTAATTTAACTTATTTGTCTGCTCAATTACAGTCACAGTAGATAATCAGAACTTATTGGCACTTATTAACACTTATCAATTTAAATATGCGCATTCCTGTTGTAGTGAAATAACAATAATATTCTGTAGCCACAAATATTATTCAAAATCTTTTCTTCTTCCAAGTTTTATTTTTAGGATTAAGTATAATATTGTATTGCTTAAAATAAGGCTGTTAAGATTATTTTCAGCTAGCTATTTTTCTTCCATGAAATCTGAGAGAAATACACTTGAAGCGCTTGCAGATAATTTCACTTATTTCCAATAGATTTACACTTAAAACTGACTAGTTTTATGGAGGTGTGTTTTGCAGTGTATTAATGTTATATATGTTAGGAATGTCTTACTTTTAAAGGCATTTTTGTGCAACTTAGGTATTTACTCTGTAAGTAATTGTTGCCAAAAGTTTACCATTACGCAATGTCAGACAATCTGTCATTATTTAGATGTTGGAATTGAATACTTGTTCATACTTTACGTTGAAAAAAACAGCAATAAATTATATTTTTGCACAGTAAATTTTTTGTGTGTATACATATATAATTTTACATAAATCTTTTAATAGAATTATCGGCTTCACATTATCGGTTATCGGTTGTAATGAGGAGGAAATTATCGGTGATCGTTATCGGTTGAAAAATGTATTATCGTGCATCACTAATATAAACATATGCTAAGATACACAAGCAAACATTTACATTTAACAAACAAACAAAATAAGCATAAATGAACAAATATACACAATATATAGATATGCATACAAACAATATACACAGATATATTAATATACATTAACAAGCACACAGTATATAAACATGTACAATTATAAATGAGCATGAGCACCAGCTTGATGGAAAAGGGGCAAGAAACCTTATTCTTTTTGGTTACTGTCCCCCTATTTGCAATCCTACATACTATGCATTTGTGCGCAACCCAAAATATCCTATATAAAAGTACTTATCATAATAATTATAAAGAAATGTCAATGTTAGTCATATGCTGTATATCAAATAAAGTAACTCAATAACAATTGATTCCTTTCCCTAAAATCTTTTTTTCTTTTTCGCTCTGTTTAGTCTGTTTCTGGTGATGAGCTACTGTGAGCAGGACTTGGCGAGTTTGCTGGAGAACATTCAGACACCATTCTCTGAAGCTCAGGTAGGGCAGAACCTCATGTTGGACTACAGATTATCATTTTACAAAACAGTATGTCAAATGGTTCAGGGCGCGCTAGTGTCACTTGATTTTTCTTTGTGATAGATTCAACAAAAGCTATACTAATTAACTAGGGATGCACAAATGAGCTAATCTTTTACCGACGCTAAACACAACAAAAATGCACAGATGCCACGAGTTCTTGGTTTGATAAGTTGACGGTAGTGGGTTTAAGAGTGTTCAAATGAAGAAGGAAACGCATGATGAAGCACAGCTACGAATATTTGCATGAAAAGGAAGTGCTGGGTGCTCCAGCGGTGGGAGTCTGAACGGAATAGAAAGTAAAAACAGCATCTGGAATTGACTATAAAATGCACAGGTAACTTCAGCCTGTAGTGTGCTCGCCAATAGCAACTGTGACTTGCAATGAAACTGTAGTACATTTTCTAAATAACGCGTGGGGTTACACTCGCAAAGCCAAACTGCGACGGGTAATGTCGCCTGTGATGTCAACGTCTCGATGGTTGTGTGACGGACCCGCGACTATAAATCCAGCTAAAACAGAGGTGGGCATATTATCCAAAATTTTTACTCAAGTAAGAGTAATGTTACTTTGAAATAATATCACTGAAGTAAAAGTAGTCATCCCGAAACGTACTTAAGTACAAGCAAAAAAGTATTCCTTGAAAAGTAACATTGTGAGTAACTTCTTACAAAGTCAATATCAGATTTTTTTTTAGATAATGGTATATTCTCAGCACAACTTCATCCATATAGCCCATTCGTCTCCAACCTTTTTTGCACCACGGACCGGTGTCAAGTGGGCCTATTTTCACAGACTGTCAAAGTGTGGCAGAAAATGACAGGAAATATTAAATAACACGACGGGGCTAAAATCGAATCGTGCGTGCAGGGAAAATGTAACTCCCCATACGCTGATTTAATATGTGATAAAGTTCATTATTTACTGTTTTTTTCGGACTACAAGTCGCACCTGAGTAAAATTTGCACCAGCCATAAAATGCCCAACGAAGAGGATAAAAACATATATAAGTCGCACCGGAGTATAAGTCGCATTTTGGGGGAAAATTTATGCATAGATCAGATATGTCATCTTGAAAGGCAATTTAACATAAAAATACAATAGAGAACAACATGCTGAATAAGTGTACAGTATGATGTTAAATGATGCATAAACAATGAAATGTGAATATACTGTCTTCACCAGGACGCTACGGCTCGGTCCTGGGTATATACAGTGAGCTAAACTCCCAAATGACGATGCTTGACGTCCGTGTAATTTGCTGAATCAATTTCGTCCTCGATACCAAACAGGTTCGCATCAATGTAAATAAATGATAATTAGGTTCTATTACAGCAATGACACAAACGGTTAGCATGCGTTCGCTAGCATTAGCACATCGTTCAAACAACCACACAACTGGCTCTAAGTGTCCGATCGCGGGTGGAAAACACACAACAAAAACAGAAAAGATGATACACGCAGGCGTTGCCTCTGTAGAGATATTTTACAAGCATAAATAATGAACGTAGGTTCGCAGCCGAGTTTCTCTCTCTCTCGCCCAAACTCTGTCACCTTGATTTCTAAATGACATGCAAAATTTTCTTACATCTGAAAAAAGTACTTTGGACCAATGAGCAACAGTCCAGTGCTGCTTCTCCGTAGCCCAAGCTCCTGCCGCTGTTTCACACACGCCTGAGCACGGTGGCTCTGGATGTTTCTACTCCAGACTCAGACCACTGTTTCTGCAGGTCCCCCAAGGTCTGGAATCGGCCCTTTTCCACAATCTTTCTCAGGGTGCGGTCACCTCTTCTGGTTGTGCAGCGTTTCCTGCCACACTTTTTCCTTCCCACAGACTTCCCACTATGGTGCGCTTGATACAGCACTCTGGGAACAGCCTATTCGCTCAGAAATTTCTTTCTGTGGCTTAGCCGCTTGCTTGAGGGTGTCAATGATGGCCTTCTGGACAGCAGTCAGGTCGGCAGTCTTGACCATGATTGCGGTTTTCAGTAATGAACCAGGCTGGGAGTTTTTAAAAGCCTCAGGAATCGTTAGCAGGGGTTTTGAGTTGTTAATTCGTTGATTCATATGATTAGGTTAGTACCTTCTTTACAGTACCTTTTCATGATATGCTATTTTTTTAAGACAGGGATGTTTGGTTTTTCTTGACTTTTTTTGCCAAAATCATCAATATTAAAACAATCAAAGGCTTGAACTACTTCAGTTGTGTGTAAGTAATGAATCTAAAACATATGAACGTCTAATGCTTATCAGTACATTACAGAAAATGATGAACTTTATCACAATGTTAATTTTTTGAGAAGGACTAGTATATTAGGGGTGTGACAAAATATCAAAATGGTGATATATCTTGATACTTGATATGGGGGTGGCGTGGCTCAGTGGTAGAGTAGTTGTCCCCCAACCCAGAGGTTGTGGCTTCAATTCTCCGCCCCGATGAACTCGTCTAAGTGTCCTTGAGCAAGACACTGAACCCCACGTTGCTCCTGGTGCTGCGTCACCAGTAGGTGGATGGCGAGATAGTGTAAAGCGCTTTGAGCACCTTGAAAGGTGGAAAAGCTCTATATAAGTATAACACCATTTACTACCATACTTTGCATCCTAAAAGGTTAATTGATTTGCTCATGCCAAGAATCGAGATAGCGTTTTAAAAAGGTGTCAATGTTTTAACAAAAATAGTAGTAATAGTGTCTTGGTTAACTCTATGGCTGCCATTGACGGCGCTCGACGCCCAGTCCATTGAGACCGGGAAGGGTGAGTGAGCGTTTGTTCGTTCGTTCGAAACGAGCATTCACAGTCACTCGTTCTGGATTTTGGGGCATTTACAGGACACGTTCTGTAAATTTTAGGGCATTTACAGGTCACTTCTTGTTGACTTAAAGTCACTGCCTATTCATTGCCGGGTCACTCCCTGTTCTCTAACCCAAAATCAACAGAAGTGACCCATGAAATGCCGCAAAACTAACAGGAAGTGACTAAAAGTCAACAGGTGACCTGAAATGAGCCAAAATTACCTCGTTGTCTGGCATTGGCTGCCACTAACAGCCATAGAAGTTGGAGGGGCCCATATGAAGTGGGAGGGGTTCCTTAGCTGTCACCCTCCCAGTTAAAATGGGTTTGGACGTCTACTAATGATAAACTTGCAGCAGAATGATGAAAAGAACTTGATTATCTGTTTATTAGTTGTTTTGTAGAATATCCTAAACTTCCTGACCAGTGTATCGATAATCGTTGTATCGCCATATCATGACATAATCGTTATGGTTAGGTACAAAGAGGTTCCCACTCCAACTTTATATAGAATATACAATTTGTGCATATATTTATATACACACATACTGTACTGTATGGCTTTTGTGGAATTGCATTTAAAAATATGTTGGGTGTTTTTGCTCTCTCGGTCAAAAAGGTTCCCAACCCCTCACTTAAACCCATGACTAGATTCTGCTTTTTTTAAAACCTCTTTTTCATATATATATATATATATATTAGGGCTGTCAAACGATTAAAATTTTTAATCGAGTTAATCACAGCTTAAAAATTAATTCATCGTAATTAATCACAATTCAAACCATCTATAAAATATGCCATATTTTTCTGTAAATTATTGTTGGAATGGAAAGATAAGACACAAGATGGATATATATTGTACATTCAACATACTGTACATAAGTACTGTATTTGTTTATCATAAAAATAAACCAACAAAATGGCCTTAACATTAACATTCTGTTAAAGCGATCCATGGATTGAAAGACTTGTAGTTCTTAAAATATAAATGTTAGTACAAGTTATAGAAATTTTATATTAAAACCCCTCTTAATGTTTTCGTTTTAATAAAATTTGTAAAATTTTGAATCGAAAAATAAACTAGTAGGTCGCCATTGTTGATGTCAATAATTACACAATTCTCATGGTCATAAAATCAGTTGCACCCAAGCGCCAGCAGAGGGTGACAAAACACAAGTAACAAGTGCACATGACCCTGTTCTGTCATTTTAATCTGTTTGAGCGGGGCATGTGCGTTAATTGCGTCAAATATTTTAACGTGATTAATTAAAAAAAATAATTACAGCCCGTTAACGCGATAATTTAGACAGCCCTAATATATATATATATATATATATATATATATATATATATATATATATATATATATATATATTTATTTTTTGTCATGAATGGGCACTCTGCATCCATGTTACACCTGGGTCTCCCCCCTCAAAAAATTCCCATGTTAACATAATTTCTAAGCAGTATACTGATTGATGTCAAAACTGATAGAGAATAAAGTATACAGTATGGCCGGGGACCCCTATGTCATCCCAAAAAGATGACACAAAAATCATCAAACTTAGATCACAACACTACAATTCATTACCCGTCCAAAGATTAGTGCCTTCTTGTGGAGCAAAAACATTGGTACCTATCAATACGTAAACTAAAGAGGAAAAATGTAACTGCAGATGTAAATGTAACTCTAGTGTAGCCCAAAGTAGCGGAGTAAGAGTAGCGTTTCTTCACAAATCTACTCAAGTAAAAATAAAAGATGTTGTAAAACTACTCTAAGAAGAACATTTTTCTCAAAAAGTTACTCGAATAAATGTAACATGTTACTATCCACCTCCGAGCTAAACTCACATCATTAGATAAACACAGTGTGCTTAAACGAAAGAGCACAATAATTTTTTTTTTTTTTTTTTAATTGAACACAATGTCTAAAATTGACAGTGTAAGGTGGAAAAATATGAGCCTTTTGGATTCAATAACTGCTTGACCCTCTTTTGGCAGCAAGAACCTAGAAAAAAACGTTTCCCATAGTTGCACATGAGATCTTGGAAATTGGACTAATTTTGTTGAATTCGAGTTTCAAATTGTAAGAATGTCTAGTTGTTGAATTTCTCGAATACTATTTGGTGAATATTACAGAAATCCTAATCATGTCCATTAGCAGAAATTATTCAGTTAATACTGATATGTTGATACATGACATGACATCCAAGTTTCTGCAAAATGGTAATTCTTTTTCTTTTTCAGGTGAAATGTATCATACTGCAGTTGTTGAGAGGATTGCGCTATCTCCATCATAATTTCATCATTCACAGGTCCGAATGCAGAATCGTCTTTTCCCACAAATATCTTGTGATCATGTAACTTCAACAAAGTGCTTATGCTGTTTAACAACCATGTACACTAAAACCTTTTTTTTGTTGTTGTTGAGCTGCAGTCCACAAATCAATGTTTTCCGTTACTTAAAACTCAAAGCTATCATTCAGTCTGTGCCACGGTACTAGATATTTATTGGTTGGTTGTTAAGCTCTCAGGAGCTGGTGTTAGAGGGGTTCTTTGACTCAAAAAGCAAATTAGGTGTTTGTTATATTGTGTCACTCTTGTATTATCAGGGACCTAAAGGTGTCTAATCTGCTGATGACGGACAAAGGTTGTGTTAAGATTGGTGAGTACTCATCTCCGTTGCTCACAATCGTCACATCGACCCGTTTTAGAGAAACCTGCCTGATTTTGGTTTGAAAATGCTATTCCCTAAACCCAAAGTCACGTAGCGAGAAAATAACATTCGAAATTGCCTTAAGACAAATAATTTTTTTCTATGATTAAGTGAACTGCATTTATCACATAACCCAACAAGCTAGAGTGATTGTTCCATATATTCGCTACGCATAAATTCCACATATCTGGGAAAGATCCAATCAAGAGCTTTTAAAAAATTTAACGCTGCCGATTGGACGATGGCCATTGTCGTCACACTCGCTGGATATCGTTTCCAGCAAAAAAAAAAAGCTTTTCGTGATTTTCTTTGGTCCTCTTTTAATGAGGAAATGAAGTGTATTTCAGATAGAATTTGGAAAATCAAACCATCCGAAAGAACCGCTTTGCACTCCGACATGGTATTCAACTAGATAGTTTCTCCCTGGTCACATCTGCAACTCTTGCCTCTTCTGCCTGATTGGCTCAAACACCAGATTACCAAGGAAGTGGTTGAACAGTAAAGGTTTTCCAGACTGTACTGCATGGTTAATGGAGAAGACTATTTACCTCAGATACCTTTCTCACATTTTGTCCTCAGCTGATTTTGGATTGGCTCGCAAGTATGGCGTCCCCCAACAACCCATGACACCCAGAGTGGTTACATTGTGGTGAGTGTCTTCTGAATGAATGACTTGCATGTGAGAAGATAAAACTATTATGTTGCTTTTCTTAAAATGTGATACCAGTTTCACCACCCCACTTTAATGAAACAAAAACCCACCGTGGTCACCAGTGTTGTCAGTAATGCGTTACTAAGTAACCTGTTACTGTAATCTGATTACTTTCTGTCAGTCACGAGTAGGGATGGGAATCGAAATCCGATTCCAATTCGGAACCGGTTCCGAGTGTTTCGAGGCCTCGACATCATAATGAAATAGCCTTAACGATCCCTTTAACGAGTCCTGAAGACTCATATTGCGTCGTGACTGTCTTGTTGTCCAAACACATCAAACTAGCATGGCACCAAGAACCACCCGCTCCAAAGTTTGGCTACACTTCACCAGGAAAGAGGGTGAAAATGAAAGGTTACGATGGTTTAGCACGAGCATTGCAGCCGTAAACATAACAATGACAGCACGTAGATTCAAACGATCGAAAGTGTGTCTTCACTTCACGAGGAAAAATTACAACAAAACGACTTGCAATCATTGCAAGGTGGAGATAACTACATCGGGAGGGAAGGTAGAGATAACTGCATCGGGAGGGAATAGACTGTCGGGAGGGAATAGACAGCACTGTCCTCACCGAGACAGCTATACAGCTAGCTAAACTCCGAAATGACGATACAGAATACGTTGGTATAATTTGCTGACTTTATTCAACCATCACTTGAAGAGTGAAACTAAAAATAGAAATGAAACAAATCAATTTCGTCCCCAGTAACAAACAGGTTTGCATCAACGTAAATCAGCGATGATTAGCTGTAATAACAAAACAGTTAGCATGCGTTCGCTAGCATTAGCACATCGTTCAAACCACTACACAACTGGATTTAAGTGTCCGATCGCTAGTGGAAACGCACAACAACAACAACACAAAAGATGATACATACAGGCGTTGCCTCTGTAGATATTTTACAAGCATTAACAAAGAACATAGGGTCGTAGTGCTTCCCTCTCTCACTAACGCTCTCACGCTTTCTCTCGCGTTCTTCTTCACGTGAGGAAGCGCAAGGGCGCCCCCACTTGAGCGTGAAAGCACCATAAAAACTAAAAGGCATGCACTTCAATATACTGGTAAATAATACTTTAACAGGGGTCCCCAAACTACGGCCTGCGGGCCGAATACGGCCCGCCCCAACATTCAGTCCGGCCCCCTGAACGATACCAGAGAGCATTTTGATTTTATTTATTTTTATTTTTTTCTCAATAGTGTTATTTATTTTCTGGCCTTTTTCTGTGAAGAACTCAGAGAGGGTTATTTGGTTATTATCTATTTGATTAATAGTGCTATTAATTATTATTATATTATATTATTATTTTTATTTTATTTACTTTTGTTCCGTGAAATATCCAGAAAGGGTTATTTGATTGTGGCTTTCTGAAAAACAATAATTTTTTTACATTCAGGCACTCCAGCAATCGTCACACTTTTTCTGTTACAAACTGACCCCGGCCCCTCAGAGAAGGGAAAAGTTATGCAGCCCTCACTGGAAAAAGTTTGGGGACCCCTGCAAGTTTAACACATATTGCTAACGGCAAACCAACTACCTATATGCTAATATATACCAATATTTTTTATTTCTATTAGAAAAATGTTTCAGTAAAATGTTAAACATTCTTGTGCATTTGCCACTTTTTGCCACAGTTAATATTGAGGCTTTGGGCCTCTTTTGACCTTGTTGTGAGTTTTTAAGGTTGTGACTTCTGATTAAACAAACTCAATGCCAATCTAAATGTTTGTCCCCCCCCCCCCCCCAAAATTAGAATCGATAAGAGAATCGATAAAGAATCGAATCGTTAAGCAATATCGATAATGGAATCGGAATCGTAAAAATCCTATCAATTCCCATCCCTAGTCACAAGTAATCTAACGCATTCATTTTTCCTTAATTACTATTTTGTTGCCTCATAATGTATGTAGAATTAAGAATATTGTAGTCATGTACAAAGAGCATTTTGAATTGAAAATGCTAGAAATGTTCCCCCTATTAGTTTGTTTCCATGGTAACTGCTCACCGTTACTTCCTGTTTTGGTTTTGAGTCACACGCGCTAAGTGTTTCGAAACCGAGAAAGGTGTGTGTCAAAGCGGGTGCACATTCGAGCAGAGTGCAGCCACCGGTTGAGATGTGCGAGGGAATGTTGATCTGTGTGCGTCCATGACTGAATGTGAGTATTTTTGCTTGATTCTGGAGGGTTCCAGCGATAGGTTGGAGCCGCTGCAAGTGAGGCTGCTTCATAGCTTTGCCATTGCAAAGGCGGATAGTCATTGCTCCAAGTCGGCAAGCATTTTATACATCATATTCGTGTTGCACGTTTATGCTGTGAGGTGACGCGTACGTTTAGCATCTTTGGGATGTGCTGTGAGTTCGATTCAGTGTAAAGTGCTTAGTTGCCGCCACATTTTCTGGCCAAATTGACCGCGTGTTGTACGGCGTACTTCCGGGTTGTCCGCGTGCATTCACCCTTACCCCCACCTTTGTGTTTATTGCACTGTGCAATTTGTGTGTTGTTGAATATTGTGAAGTCAATTTGCATTGTTTTACATTGCTACTTGTATGCTGTTAACCCCTAAACCTTAACCTGAAATTTAGATTTTTTGACATTAGGCTTAATCTTTGAGTTAGCGGGGTTTAATTAGTCGGTGGAGTTGATTTCAACAATTTCCATGCAGTTTGTCAGTTATTTGTTAGTTTCAGGATTCCGGAGTGGCTAAGCTAGCGCGAGTAAATGGTGGTGGAAATCAACTCCATCGACTAATTAAACATCCGCTAACTTGAAGATTAAGCCTTGTGTGAAAAATTCTGATCTTCCCCTTTTTTTCTGTTGTCATTCTTATGTTTAGGCGGCGAAGGGAGAAAAATTGGTTAAGAGTAACCGATAAATTACTTTAAAGTAACTTTGGTAATAAAGTAATCAGTAAAGTAACTAGATTACATTTTTGAAGCGTAATCAGTAATCAAATTACTTGAGTACTCCGTCAAAACACTGGTGGTCACAAAGATTACTTGAATTGGACAAATGTGTGAATACAGGGTTTTTATGGGTCATCGAAAAGTCATTAAAAATTCAGGCATCAAATGGCAAGAAAAGCATCTATTTAAATATTTGAGTCATTAAAAATGATGTAAACTTGCCGGTAAGAAAAAAAGAAACATTTTTTTATGCGATTTATTTCGATTATATAAACATCCAAATCTAATTTCTAAAACATTTTGAAAAATTAAAGACATTGGAACTCCCTCGGGCAGCTGTCAAACGATCACCTTATTTTTGAAAATTTTTTTATGGCCCTTACCAAAATGGCGGAGCGGGTGGGGGTCACCCTGTATATGGATAATTAAAAATGTTTTCAGTTGCTTCAAAACAAAAAAAAATCATCATACAGTTCAAAAGCAACGTCTTGTTTCCCATTGGCTAATTTTCCATGACATTCTTACGTATTATTACTTTTGCCCAATTCAAATGATTTTTGTTGTCTGTCTTCTTTCAAAAGTATAGTCGGTATGTTCTTTGGTGAATACGGTTTTGTCGCCTCAGTCTTGTAACTATCCTGATGTAGCTATCACTAAATGTACACATCATGTCACATAACTGTCTCATCCTTGCCTAGGTACAGAGCTCCAGAGCTGCTCTTAGGAAGTAAGACCCAGACTACGTCGCTGGATATGTGGTGAGACTCGATGCCGACCTGCAAGCAGTGTTGTTTTCGTCAAAGATGACGACCAGAAAATATTTTGTCGACTAACACTTTTTTCATGACGATTACGAGAGGATATTCAGCTTAGAACTTGTTTTGGGAGACTAAAACATAACGAGATGAATGACAGTTTTCGTCTTGACGAGACGTGATGAAAATGCACAATAGTTTCTGTCACATTTTCAAAATTTGTGATATTTAATGTGTAGCTAGCCTGCAACGTAGCAGTGTCGAATTCACAAGTTGACCAAATTTATTATACAAGTCCAAATCACAATGAATACAAAATATGGAAGAAGCTTGCCTTCAGGGTAAGCCCAGGCACAGACCTCATAACTATTGACGGGGCGCGGGGCTGATTAATAGGGGGCCTGCATTGTTGGCGTGGCTGTCAAAGCTGACCGAGTGGAATCGCAGACAAAGAGCTTTTTCCGTTGAAAATTCTTGTGAATAAATGCTTAAGACCCTGAATTCTTTATAGATATTAAAGTAAAACCGTCTCGATTCTTTGTTAAAAGAGCAAAAAAACGGGCAGTTATGCATCTATTTTACGTAAATATGTTGAAGAATGCTGCCGATGCTGTAGTGCAGGGGTGTCAAACAGATTCCTGGTCTTTGTTCCAACAGATCCAGCACTGACAGTTCAACCAATGAGGCTTGTGCTAAAAGAAGCAGCGCCTGACTGCAATCAACTGATTATACTTATAAGCAGTGTTGTTAATCTTACTGAAAAAAAGTAATTAATTATAGTTACAAATTACTTCTCCCAAAAAGTAATTGCGTTAGTAACTCAATTACCTGAATGTAAGAGTAATTAGTTACTTGGCAAAGTAATTGGTGATAATTGCTTTTTTTTCCCCCTCAAAAAAAAAAAACAAAAACAAAAAAAAACACAACATTGGCCACACTATGTGAAGTTTTTTATGGAGGTTTTTGGTACAATTGGCCCGAGCCACCTGTGCTGTAGCGGTTCCCATTCTCCCATTGATTTTTCTCACAACGTTTCAAAATGCATGCATGGTATGAAAAATATAACAATGACCTTGAATGACCTTGAATCCTCGAACACATCACTCCTGAGACTATCTTTCCTGTTTGTATGCGGTACAGCTTTCCTACTTTTTAAATCCGGCATGTTAAAATCCTGCGTGTTTTTACTCAGCGACCGACTGAAGCGGACTTCAGGGCGGCTCCCTCCTTAAAGGTGTTGCGCAGTGAAGGTCGATTCTGACCTGTCAGCAGGGGCGGACTGGTAATCTGCGGGTTCTGGAGGATCACAGAACGGCCGGTGCCCTGGACGGCCGGCGGCCGCCATTCATTATACATCACTGTTTTTATCCCCCCTAGCCTCTCATTATCTACAGTTCGCATCCAATCCGACAGGTGGCAGCAATGCCCCTGGCTGTTCATCGCCAGTCTGATAGAAGAACGAAGAAAACAAAGTAGCCTTCATTGGTTCTTTGTAGAAGCAAACTAGCGAAGAGCGTTAATGCACAATATGGATGGTGGTGGCAAAAAAAGAGAAGGGTGGCGCGGAGAAGGTTAGGGAGAAAAAAATTAAAGAAACTGGAGAGCAAAGCATTAAAATGTCCTAAGTTGAAAAATATTTTCGCAAGCAGCAGTCTGGCTGCAACGGCCACGTCGGGTAACAGTTACTAACAGCAGCCCAGCCCCCGGCGATGGTGACAGGGGTAGCGGGAGCCGCTCTGACGTGCAGCCGGTGCAGGGAGAGAGAAAAGAAGAGGGAGGGTGTAATGATAAACTGGTGGAAGTTCCCCAGACAAGCGCGGGGCAAGTAAAAAGGGATGAAAACGGTCACTTGCTCGGTATACTGGCAATTGTTATCCACTAGGTAGCTACATTTTAAATGAAATAAATGACAATTAAAGGGTTAGTGCCAGCTAGTCCGTTTGCAATCGTGTCAAGTTACAGTATGCTAGTCCTACTATCACTCTCCTAAGGAAAAATATTTTAGCTGTAAAACAACGTATGCACACGCAGCAGCAATATTAATTCAGAAGAAATATAACAAAAATATTAATAAAATGAATGGCAAGTTAAAGTGATATATTTTTTTAAATCATGTATATATCGTTTTGTTTTCTGGTTAATACTTTCCAATGAAGGTTATGTATCCAGGATTTATCTTGAAATGTTTATTGTATTTTCATTGAAATTTATTATTTGTATGGCAAGATTAATTATGGCAGGGGTCTCCAAACCGGTCCTCAAGGGCCGCAGTGGGGCCTGGTTTTTGTTTCAACCGATCGAGTACCGACAGTTTAACCAAGGAAGTTTCTGCTAAAACAAGCAGCACCTGACTGCAATCAACTGATTGCACATGTAAGACACCAGATTGGTGCATAGGTGTTGTCTTGTTTTGTTGGAATGAAATCCTGCGCCCACTGCGGCCCTAAGTGGAATAGTTTGGAGACCACTGAATTGTGGCATAAACAATGAAATCATTTTATAGACAGATATATAGGGATATATCATAATAAATTAGATACATAAAACTTGCTTTGAAAAATAAATTATTTCATTTGTTTTTCAGGTTGATCATAGAGCTAGTACAGAAAATGAGCCCAACTCCAGTTCAGCCTTGCAGTACTTTGAGCGCCCCAAGTCACAGTTACAGTCTAGACACATTTTCTTCATTTTCTCTCAAAGTGCACGAAATTGATGCATTTTACAATAAAATGTAAAAAAAAAAAAAAAAAAAAAAAGTCTTCCGGGGGGCATGCCCCCAGACCCCTAGGGGGTCTGTGTTTCCCTTCGTATAGCGATTCTTGTGGGTTGGGCCGAGTCAAAGTCCAGGGCTGCTTTTTAGTCCCAGTCCGCCCCTGCCTGTCAGTCATAATGAAGTCTATAGCCCAGGCCAAAACAACAAACAAAACGAAATCTGTACTTGTACCCAACCGCTAACTATTCCCTGATCGTAAAAAAAGGAAATAACAACAAGACAGCCACTACCCTGGCTTCTTACAATAAACAAAACAGGAGAAAACGAGTTGAACATACATGGCGGCTTAAACCATTCTGCTTCATGCTCTTATGTACAATGTTGAATAAAAAGGATCTAATTACAGCAAAACACAAAAGACCTCACCGAAACGCGGGAGTACAGTGGTACCTCTACATACGAAGTTAATTTGTTCCAGGACCTTGTTTGTAAGTCGAAATGGTCGTATGTCGAGCAGGATTTTCCCATAAGAATACATACTGTATAATGGAATTAATTCGTTCCACAGCCCTAAAACCTACACTAAATTATTAATAAATACGGATGTTACTATTGCAAATATCAGTTACAAAGAGCAAAACAGATACATTATTAATAAAAATTGGAATAATTATAAAATAATATTGATAATAATAATAATAAACAAACCGGGTTCTAATGTGGTGGATGCTTTTTGATGTACCTGAACGCACCGCGTGGCTGACTTGACGAAGCCTTTTTACTTTTTTGTTTATTTGCAGCGGGGGACAGAATCCTGTTGAGTTGCACAAGTTGATGGAATAAATGATTTGAATACTGACAAAGCTGGCGATTTCTTTGGCGATGTTACCACAATAATAATTGCCACCTTAACTTATAAAGACTGGAGGGGGACCGCCCAGATCATAGGCCGTCTACGGCTGTGTTGTTGAGCCATATCACGGATGCGCACTCCACGCTCATATTTTTCTGTCATATCCATCATATCCCTCTTCATGTCAATGGTAAGCACCACTTTGGCACTTTCTTTCCGTGTTTTTCCACCACCTGCACTAACCAATGTTGATTTCTCTCACAAGAAAATCCGTTTTACGGGCAAACAAAGAGACTGCGGTGCTGTCATAGAGCATGTCGTCGGCTGTAGAAACAAATGTTTAGTCAAATTTTATGTCAGGTGTCGAAAAGATCGTGTGTCGAAGCGATCGTGTGTCGAGGTACCACTGTATAACAAACACTAGGTGAATGTATGGCGATCAAAAGCAGCTGGCGAAGAGGTACGCGACGGCCATCAAATGCGACCTACATAATCGTTGAAAGCGGCTGTCATTTGAAGTGTGCCGATGTCCATCTGTAGCCAATTGGCGACGGCCACGTCGTCTGCCCATTCGGTGTCGACCAGCTTACGTCATGGTGGGAGGGGAGGCAATCGGCCGGCGGAGGCGAGGATCATTTGACTGGCCAGGGCCGTCATAGGGCTGCCAAAAACGACCGAAGAGGAAGCAAATCTTTAATGGGACTATACAGAGTCGGTCGCTCTTTTACTCGCGATTGCCACTTGGCTTGAAGCGTAACTGCAGCTCGTGCGTGCTTGTACGAGCAAAGAGCATTTTGCCCATTAAATCACCGGGAACGTAAAAACAGTCAAGGTCAATTGCACATTTAATGTCATTTGTCATTGGATCATAGGGCTGTAGGATGCATCCTGGCTGAGCTTCTGGCACACAAGCCTCTACTGCCGGGAACATCTGAGATCCAGCAGCTCGATCTGATAGTTCAATTGTTGGGGACGCCGAATGAAAACATCTGGCCGGTAAGAAAATTTATTTCCATAAGGGTCATCAATCTTTTTTTTTTTTAAGGCAGGAACTGCTTTTAATACATCATTTTTTAAAAAGTTGACCCTTGCAAGTGATCGCTTTGACAGCTGTGGGTGACCATAGGTCATGCTGCTACTTGCTAGTACTATTGGGCATACGCAGAGATTAAAGGGGGGGGGGGTACTATAGCCCCTCCCCTGGAGGCCGAAAATGTAATTGCATAGAAGTCTGCAGACCTGAAGGTCAAGTTAAATATAACCAGGTTGGTTATACACATCCAATATTGCTGCCAACCTTCGGATCGCATTTCTCTTATTATTGTTGCTTTTTGGATATTATGGAGCCAAAAATGAATGGTGAATGCATAATACATCAGGGATGCATAGCTGTCAACTGGTACAGTTTGCCTACATTTTATACGGGTTAGGATCAATTTAATGGAAATGCTAATCCATACAAAGAAAATGTATGTAAACCTCTGACATTGGGGAAAATAATATTGTCTAACTAATTCTCATTATTGTGGCGAAATGAAATTATTTCTGATGAAATGCCTGACTGCCCTGAAACAAGTGGTTTAGTCTGATTTGACTTTAGACAGCGAGAAAAAAAGTGAAATTTCTGCTTTTACACAGTGTATGTACAGGCTTTAACTGTTTACATATAGTAAACAAGTGTAACTAGAGTTAGGTTTCTTTGTTTTTTGATAAATGACACCTCAAATGTATCTGGGAATTTTTTTTGCATTGTTTTGACGGTGGTGGGCTCTCTGATAATGTTTTTTTTTTTTTTTTGTGTGTGTGTGACACAGGGTTTTTCTGAGCTGCCTCTCATTGGACAGTACAGTCTGAGGAAGCAGCCCTACAATAATCTAAAGAATAAATTCACATGGTTGTCTGAGGCTGGACACAGGCTGCTTAATCTACTCTTCATGTACAATCCACAACGCAGGTAAACAAGTGCAAGATTAGAAAAAGCATTCAAAAAGAGTACAGTGGTACCTCAAAATACAGAATTTATGGGTTGTGGTTTTACATGTAAATTGCCTAATTCACTCTAAACACTACTAAAACACCACATTCAATTTTATTATAAGGGTACAACCAGATAGAAGTAAGAGCCAAATACATTTGAATCACTCAATATTCCTAACCCCCCCTTACCATTAATACCTGTAATGAAATAGATAATAGAACATAATGCAACAAATGAAAACCTGACATTTCATGTGAGGTGATGTCCAAAAGCGAAAGTGATACCAATGTAGCGGACCTCTGTGGAGTTGGCCATCCATCAGACGCAAATGTTTATAAAAATGATGTTAATCGTTTGTGCTGCTATCATTTTTAAGATATTTACAATTCTTATATAGGTCAATCTGAGGTCAATCAGCCCCATATTTTGATTAAAAATGTTATCAATCGTTTTTGAGAAATCAAGACCTGAATTTCGTCTAATGGGGGGCCAACTTCACGTAGGATTATAATTACTGTTGAAATCGACATCAGTTTTTTTAATCAAGTGCAAGTGCAATAAGGCACTTATTTGGTCCTCAATGTGCGTGTGTAGGGATGGGAATTGATAGGATTTTTACGATTCCGATTCCATTATCGATATTGCTTAACGATTCGATTCTTCATCGATTCTCTTATCGATTCTAATTTGGGGGAAAGCTTTTGATTGGCGCAACGTTACAAACTCACAACGACGTCAAAAGAGGCCCAAGGCCTCAGTGTTAACTGTGGCAATATGTGGCAAATACACAAGAATGTGTAACATTTTACTGAAACATTTTAAATAGAAATAAAAAATATTGGTATATATTGGCGTATTGGTCATATTGCCTCCCGACGCAGTTATCTCCACCTTGCAATGACTCCAGGTCGCTTTGTTGTCATTTTTCCTCACACTTTTGAGCGTTTGAACCAACGCGGTGTCATTGTAATGGTTACGGCTGCAATGCACGTGCCAAACCATCGTGACCTAATCACGTAGTCGTACTTGCTGAATCGAGCGTGCGTAACATGCATAAGTTACGTGACGTAATTCATGCTGGTTGGAATTGATAAGAGAATCGTTAGATAAACTGCCAAACGATTCCATGGAATTGAAACACACAGAACCGTTCTCTATAGGAACCGGTTCACGACTCCCATTCCTATGCGTGTAGGTAATCAAATCGACAGATGGCGACCAAATCAGGCTGTAAAGTTGAATTGGCTTTACTGGGGTCATCTATCTCTTGACAAGAGCACTGATACTTATTTTGTAAAACTAAAAATAGCAAAACAATGTGTCCATAATATGAAATAAAGTCACAAATAAAGCAAAGTATACAGCACGTGTCAATTTGAATGGCAACTGGTAGTACAGCTTGCAAGCAATGAAATAATGTAACTTAATTTTACCACAAATGCAAAAAAAACAAAATATACACATCTCCAATTTACTACATACGCTCCTGAATATATAATGAGAAGAATATAACTCACAAGTGATCCTTGTATAAGGCACAAACAATGTGGTCAGATGGCAAGAACTGGCTGCAGATGGTTGTTAGCTCATTCATTTAGCTCTCTCCATTCGCCTCGACATGTTTTTTCACAACTAATGACACATAAGCACCCACCAACAGGGGGCGTCAAAACACCAGAAACACAGGCAGGCAATAAGTTGACATGACAGCACTCCCATATGCATATTGGCCCGAAACCGGTAATGGATAAACTATATATTTTAAAATGCTTTGATCGGCCGATACCCGATAATATTGGACAACAATACTTTTTAACATGTTGCAAGTAAAGTAAGTCAGACGTATGTTTACTCAGAGCTACTGCCATGGATTGTTTGGAGAGCTCCTACTTCAAGGAGAAACCTCAACGTGAGTAAACCGTCGCCACACGCGGTGGTTGCTAGAATTCCTTCATATTTCCTCTTTTCCTCTGCAGCTTGTGAGCCCGAGCTGATGCCGACCTTCCCTCACCATCGCAACAAACGTACCGCTTGTCAGCCGGAAAGCCACTTGAAACGCAGCAAAGTATGACCGACATATAGGACTGAAACGCCCGTTCTCATTAAAACTCCAATGGTTTTGCTTTCGTTCGCGATGAAAACAGACTCCAAATGTTCTTGAGTCCTGACGTTGTTTGTACTCGTGGAGTCAAGTGATTCAGAACTCTCATAGCGGTTTAGTGCGGCTTTGAGAGAAGACTTATATCAGTTTACTGTGGAACTATGCTGAGGTTTTATGACAAAACAATATGGACATTATGTTTTGAACAAAACTGACTAAATTTACAATGTCTCTTAATAGTTATTAAAGTGTCTGTGACAGGATAAAAAAATGTCTCAAATAGCATTATTATGTGAATTTCATATTTTGAGACGATTCAACTATATACGACAGTTTGGCAAAGCGCAGATGACGGGGAAATTCGTTTTTTAATCTGCCGTTTAACCCCACTGTCATTATAGCGCTCTAGCGCCTCTAGCTGGCTGATGACGTCAGCAGAGTAACGATTTCGGCTGATTTGGAATCCAGCCCATTGAGGGGGAAGATTCAGAACGAAGAAAATGCGACAGAGAGCAGCAAAATGTTATCATTGTTTCAATCTCTCTACTCCAATACTTTTACAGAATATTCGTTTTATCCAAGTATTTTTGCTATCCAATTGCTAAATACATGGTATGGTCATGACAAATAACAGTCTTGTAGTCTTGTGCAAAATGGAATATGAAATGTTCAAAATGCATTTATTCAGGTGACAGGGCTAAATTATTGCATAATGGTTAAAACTGCCTGCCTCTTAAACCTCCCGAACGGTATTTTATGCTACCGGAGTTAGTCCGGCTTTTGTCATTTCCATGCCATGGCTTGGGAGACGGCGGAAAGACCGTAAAAAAACAGGAGGCTTGACAGCTAGGCGACAAGTTAACCCGAACCGAGCAGCTTTTCCATATGTTTTCCTTGTCTTTCAAAAATGAAAAATCACATAAAACTACCCTGACTGGTTGATTGTCTTCACCGATCGGCCAGCCCCTGGCGGCGAGCAAGTTTCGGCCTGTCGTGCTCGTCGCCGGGACACAGAAGGGAATGAATGCCGAAAATAGAGCATTCTCGGTGAAAAAACTGGCCGACGTCGAAGTGCGTGGCTGCCCGAGCCCAAGCCGAGTATAGCGGGCACGTGAACAGGACTGAGGGGGCTGGAAGTCTGGACACAATTGAGAACCGAGGACGCTCTCCGGGCCCAAGCCAAGGTACGCCTTTATCGGGAGGCCACCATGGTGTGCGACAAACTGCCGGTCATCGGCCGAGTGGCCTTCTCGGTGGACAGGGAGCATTGTCACCCACAAAATGGAAGCCACCGAGTGGCCTTCTCGGTGGACAGGGAGCATTGTCACCCACAAAATGGAAGCCGCCTCCTTATTAAAACGAGTATTCTGTCATAACATAAAACACATAGCTTACTCATGTAGTCATTCGTCTGGTGGTCATACTTGTTTTGCCCATTATTCGTGATGAAAATGATCTTTTAGAAATCACCACTCTCCCTGGTGTAGCAACAAAAGCCTGCAACACAGTGGGGTGGCGTGACGCAAAAAATAATCCGCAAAATCAGGTGAATCCGCATTCTTTCTGCTTACAATACTAAGGGCTGTATTGCGAAGATGCTGATGTCACATTTGCCTTCATCAATCCAAGACAGTCGCTGGAACTCCAAAATAGAAAAAATGTATCGATTGCTTCCACACACATCCAAGCGGTCCGTTTCATTCAGGAGCATAAGCAGGCCTTTTTGTGTCAGAGACACTTGAAGATGTCATTCGTGACCACAATACACAGCATTAGAGTTGTCCCAATTTTGCACCCCAAGTCACCTGATTTTGACGCGCTGCCAAAACAAAGTACACATCCAGTACCTTGCAAATTTATTTTATTCCAAACATACATTCTGTTTTAGTTCCTTTTGACAGTGTCCTTGTCCATCTTGATTGCTTTGTTGCTTTGTAGGCATAAAAAAAATCCTAAAAGCCATTTTTAATCTTGATTCCAATCTTCTAAATAGGTTGTGTAGGACAAAACATGTCTTTTGATATCTTTGTACATCTTTTTATTTGCTTTGTACCCCCCAAAAAAACATCTTGATGCTTTTCACCCAATCCAGTAATAATCCTGTAGTAATTTGTTCTTGAAAATGTAGAGCTAGCGATATCTAGATGAATTGGACAATATTGGAATATCGGTTAAAAAGTCATTATCGGACAACTGTAATGACGACTGTTCTCCCCCCTTTATTTTGTATAATTGTTTCCCTGCATTCTATGGGTGCCTGTCCCTTTAAGAGAGTACGTTTTTGTGCGCAAACAGCAAATGTGTGCCAAGCTGAGCAGAAAACAGAAACAACTTGTACTGTATGGATTTAAGTTCATACATTGGCATTCCCTGTAAGCTTGTGAAAGCAAAGTGCTGCTTATTGTGAAGCATACTAATTATCGTTCTTGTGTAAGTCGTTGTTAGTTTTACACCTGCCGTATAAAACAAGGTCCAAACCCATCTTGGCGTCTGTGACTTATTCTGTGGAGGTGAACTGGCTGGATAGCAGAAAGGATCTAACAACCTTAAAGAGAAGTCCCTGACGGACTAAATCAGCCAATGTATTGTAGTTTATTTGTTGGTGGATATTTATATTATTTAAAAAATGTAACAACAGACTAAATCCAGTGACGGCAAATATACTGTGTATTTATCAATGCTTAAAATTGCCACCGTGAAGTTGCCCTCATCCCCATCATTGTCAAATCTGTAGAAAATGTCATTCATTTGTGCTGCTATTATTTTTGATAATCTTTTATAGGTCAATCTGAGGTCAATAATTTGTGTAGCAATTTAAAAAAAAATTTTTTTTTACATATGACGTCACTCGCAGCTTTTCCGTATCCGACTCCACCGAACCGAGCGAACCAACTCTCTCAATAACAGAGTGGTGTCCCAACTAGTGCAAATGCAGCACAATCAAATGGCACCCAGTCGGGTCCATTTTGGAGAGGGGTCTGACTGGCTGCAGCCACACTACAAACTACGCCCCTCAAACCACGCCTTCTGTTGGTATGGTGGTGTGAAGAATTCGATTACTATGTGAAGTTCAACCCAATTGTTTACCCTAAACTTTAGACACAGGGGTATTACAGATATTGCGATAACTATATTGTAACCTTTGCTATGTTTGCAAGTAATTTAATGTTGTGGCTCAACTGTTAAAGGTGTTAAAATTGGTCATTATTCCATTGTACTTTCAACATGTGAAAGTTTTAAAACTTTTATCATTTAAAGATGGATTCAAGATTTAGTATTTTAGATAAAAAGTGAATTAGGTGCTACAAGAGAGCCTTCCTGAGAAGTCGCATCTAGTTCTTTTTATATACACGTATCTACCGTGGCATCATGTGGGCGTGGTTTGTAGCGGCTGTCAGCCACAGTCAGGTATTATTGCGATTTTGCTGTAAAAGGGGGGGGGGCTGAGATATTTCAAGTGGTCAAATACATAGTCGTGTACTGTTAATGTGAGGTATAAAGAGTGGAACAATGTGATGCTGCTTATGGTGTCCACTTAACATAAATTTGGAAAAGATGTCGAACAGGTTTTTCTCAATAACAAGCAACGCGGCATCGATCACGTGACTTTGTGTGCAATGGGCTTCACGCCTCGACCTTAACTGAAACAATGAGACAAAGTGCTTGTCCACACCACTGAAATATTAAGTTTTTATTCATCCATCTTAAATTAGTAATATTCACATGACCAGTAGGGTAACAAAGGGACAAGTAATCATTGTGTTAAACCTCCAGAGAAATACACTTTAGCATAGTTTTATCACTTCAAATCTTGCATCCAGGGCAGATGTTCCTTTTAACATCGCTCAATCTTCAAAGTTGAAATAGTATGCATTTAGTCCAGAACTGCCGTGACTCAACTGTTCATTCTGTACTACTACCGTACTTGGGTGAGCTCAAATACTGTCAGAATTGAATAGAATTAGCAGCAGGCCCCTCACCCGAAAAAATAAATGTGCTTGATCGGGTTTCTTCGACTCAAGTAAAAGGTTTTATGAATCTGGCAACAAAAATATGGAATCCTTTATAGGAAGGCTGATATGAAGAGCATTTGCAATGCCATGTTTTACACTGTGTTAATGCTCCATGACAGCTTTTAAGCAATTGACTATGCTTCATTTCAACAAAGAGTCAGACTTGTTTGGTGTACGGTCAATTAGTATTTAAAAGCAGGAACTGTAAAATGATGCAGTTGATCAAACAAGGACACTGATGGACAGACGGACATTAAATAAAACACTGATTCTTCATTCCAAAGCAAAGTGGTGAGAAAATGTACAATCCTTCAATTAGTGTCACCTCACTTTAACTGTTTTGTAGAGTAGCGGCATCATTTCAATGGGAGTCATGCCAAGTTTTCCTTCGCATCATTTTATCAGTACTCTCCAAGGATTGCAAAAACGGGATGATTCTTGCTGTGGGGTCTTCTGCTTTTGAAATCCCAGAGAGCGCAGAAGAGGGACTACAATGATGAGTGATGTGTCAGGCGCTCGACTCAACCCTCCATCCCAAAGTCCTCCGTGAACTTCTTGACCTTGAGGAGATCGTCAGTGTTGACCGTTGGCCGAGTAGTGGAAAGAGATCGCAGCATGTCTGACTGTGAGTGGAAAGAAAAACAAAAAAGATCACACTTAGCAATTCATTTTGTACATAGCAGCACACATTGCGCATTCTGCTATATTTGGCTAGAATAAATATTTTTCAGTTGGTTTGTGAAGAAGAAGGAACAATACTAGGCTACTTTGGACTACACCAAATTCCTTACAATTTTCCTCTTTATTATACATATTACACTTAGACTTGCCAGAGATGCTCACTTGTACCATTTTCACCAATGAGACGTGGCTACAATAATCACCTGACTCCCATTATACCAATCAGACGTAATGATACAGCCACGTGAACACACACAAGCTTACGGTCGGAATTCCTATGGTCAAGACTGCTTGTTCAATCACATGGCGTCTTTAAAGCATCGTAAAAAAATAAAGCATTTCACATAGAACACTGCGAATGTCTGATCTTTCTTGAAAACGCCGGCTTCAAGCTCTCTCCCAGTTTTTATTTGGCACCGAATGACCACCGAAAACCGATATGATCGTTTTAATGTCATCGTAGCAAATATCATTTCTCCGCTACAGAGCACTCACGCGCTTATTTAATGTTTCATTTCTGTAGATTTTTTCTAGTTGGAAATCAATTGTGGTGTATTTTTCTGGACTGATATAGTCATGTATTCGATTTTAGTACAGTATATTATAACAGTTCATTGTGGTGGTATGAAAAAGTATCAACCTTTTGGAATTTCTCACATTTCCTCAATAAATCACCATCAAATGTGATCTGATCTTTGTCAAAATCACACAGATGAAAAAAACTGCTTTAACTAAAACCACCCAAACATTTATAGGTTTTCAGATTTGAATGAGGATAGCATGCAAACAATGAAGGAAGGGGGAGAAAAATTAGTGAAACATCACATTTAATATTTTGTGCCCACCCCCTTTGGCATCAATAACTTCAACCAGAGGCTTCGTGTCGCTACAGATCAGTCTGGCACATCAATCAAGAATGGCCCAAGATTAGTCCTATCTAAAAAACTGCTGTAGTTCAGTCAGATTCCATGGATGTCTGGCATGAATTGCTGTATGCCACAGCATCTCAATGGAGTTTAAGTCTTGATTTTGTCTTGGCCACTCCAGAATGTATATTTTGTTCTTCTGAAACCATTCTGAAGTTGATTTACTTCTGTGTTTTGGATCATTGTCTTGCTGCAGCATCCACCCTCTTTTTAGTTTCAACTGTCTGACAGATGGCCTTAGGTTTTCTTGCAAAACATCCTGAATTCATTCTTCTAGGTAGCTAAACAGTACAGAGGTAGCAAAACAGCCCCAAATCATGATGCTCCCTCCACCATGCTTCACGGTGGGGATGAGGTGTTGATGTTGGTGAGCTGTTCCATTTTTCCTACACAAATGACGTTGTGTGTTACTCCCGAACAATTCAACTTTGGTTTTTATCACTCCACGAAATATTTTCCCAAAACATCCATGGCATGTCAAAGTGCCTTTTTGCGAACATTAGACGAGCAACAATGTTTTTTTAGACAGCAGTGGCTTCTTCCGTGGAATCCTCCCATGAACGCCATTCTTGGCCATAGTTTTACGTACATTTAGTTGATGTGTGCACAGATATTGGACTGTGCCAGTGATTTCTGTATTTAGCAGCCACTCTAGGGTTCGTTTCTACCTCTCTGAGTATTCTGCGCTGAACTCTTGGTGTCATGTTTGGTGGACAGCCAATCCTTGGCAGAGAGGCAACAGTGCCAAACTCTCCACTTGTAGACAACTCCAAGCTTTATACAAATCAACAATACTTGATCGCAGGTCTTCAGACAGCTCTTTCAATGATGCCATGATGCACATCAGATAATGCTTCTCATCAAGACATTTCTCACCAGGTGTGTGTTTTATAGTGGGCAGGGCAGCTTTAAACCATTCATCAGTGATTGGGCACACACACACCTGACTTAAAATGTTTGGTAAAAATAGGTTTCAATTGCTCTTTAAGTCTCTTTCAGCAGATGGTTCACTTACTTATTTTCCCCCTTCTGTCATTGTTTGCATGCTATCCTCATTATGAAAAACCATAACTGTTTGGGTGGTTTTAGTTAAGGCAAACATTGTATTTTCATCAGCGTGATTTTGACAAAGATCAGATCACATTTGATGGTGATTTTACACAGAAATGTGAAAAATTCCAAAAGTTTCAGATACTTTTTCATACCACTGTAGATGACGTTGGGAAAAAAATTAATCAACCCATATCAGCCATTGTAAGCAGTTACTCAAAATGTTGAGAATTTTTTTCACCAAATGCATTTTTACTTGTACTGGCGTAATTTTTTTGGATGACTACTTTTACTCGAGTAATATTATTTTGAAATAACACTACTCTTCCTTGAGTAAATTATTTAGCTACTTTAACCACCTCTGTAAATTACTAAGTGAAATCCTGCATCGATTCTGAATCTTAATTCCTATAATGTGTCACTCGCTCACCATGCAGACTATGGGCTCCAGAAGCTTATCACTCGGCACATCCATCCAGGTCATCTCTAGGGCAGCAGGGTCACCGGGCGAACAAGGCGTCAATAGGTCGTCCACCGTGAGCTGGTTGTTGCTGCGGGACGGGCCGGAGA
This sequence comes from Corythoichthys intestinalis, assembly GCF_030265065.1. Classification (NCBI taxonomy): domain Eukaryota; kingdom Metazoa; phylum Chordata; class Actinopteri; order Syngnathiformes; family Syngnathidae; genus Corythoichthys; species Corythoichthys intestinalis. The sequence continues at coordinate 61,082,763 of NC_080399.1, read as the reverse complement.
TCTGCAAATGTGGAAATAGTACAAATTCGAAGTCGATAAGTCTCGACAAAGTCGAGAAAGAAAACTGCAGGAAGCACAGTGTTAAAAATGCATATGTCATTGAGGAGTAGGCCTGTCGCGATAACAAATTTTAGTGTGCGATAATTTATTTCATAAATTATTGCGATATGCGATATTATTGCACCCCCCCAATTATAAAAAAATAAAAATAAATACAAATTACAATAACACTGTGAGAATACAGTATATATTAATAGATCATGTACACTAGGCCTGAACGATATATCGTTTAAACATCGCCATCGCGATGTGCACATGTGCAATAGTTCCATCGCAAGGACGTGCGATAGTTTTATTTTTTTTAATCCACAAATGTATGTTGCTCCATGCTTTCTCTGTCCTGAGCTGATCGCTTTAGTGACACTCACACAACCTCCCTCTCCCCCTCCCTCTCCTTTGTTCCTCTGCGCACTTGCTTATTAAAGTTAACGATGGTTGTGTTTGATCTTGCCACAGAGGCGGACTTCAGTCACACCGCATCTTTCAGTCGTCGTTTAACTTGTTAAGAAAGTGTTGCATGAAGGAAGCGTGCGCTGGAATGAATGTGTGTGCGTGGAAATGTTGGGGACAGCCGGTGTTCTGACGAATGGGTATGCTTTGTACACCTGTTGTGTTGTGTCAAGGAAATAAACACTAGAAGTGATTCTGCAGCCAAGGTAGATAAACAGAAGCATTAAATAAAGCAAAGCATTTTTCTACGACAGGACATTATTCTTGTTTAAAAATTATTCGATGATCTGCTCGTGTGGTACATGATTGGAAAGCTTAAAATCTCAACTTTCTGGGGGAAGAAACATTTTTAACAGGAGGGCATTTTTAAAAAAAAGAAATGTTTTTTAACAGCAAAACCCTAGCTGGAGGCGAGAGCAGAATTACAGACACCATGACTTTAACGAGATATTATACTTATCTTGTTTCGATCCAAAAACTCGCATGTATCACTGAGTGTCAAGACACAGCTGTGACTGGCCGCAGCTGGATTATTTCATTTTATTTTATGAGTGAAACGTGGTACTTTAACAGGGGTCGCAATGCAGAAATCGCAGACATCAAGGAGTGGTCGAGATTTTCTTTTTCATATATTTACCCTTTTAAAAGTTTTTTTCCCCCAATTTTTCTTTTTTCGGATAAGTTATTTATCATCTAACATAGCAGGGAAAATGCGACAGTAACAAAAAAATATTATTTAGCGAAAGTTATGTGGTAGATATCCGTGACTTTTTTACAGATGCCATATTTTTCATTGTGACGTGATTTGTTTAAAAATTTAAAATATGCGAGTGAATCATTTTTTAAAGTTAGCCATATACATTTTTTAAAGCATATTTTAGGGGGAAAATTTTGAAAAAAACATGTCTAATATATGTATAATATGTATCTTTTTCCAATGCAAAAAAAAAAAATAAAATAAATAAATATTTTTTTAAATATCGCAATATAATATCGCAATATATTGCAACTATCTTGCAAAAATCGCAGCAATAGTTTTTTCTAATATCGTTCAGGCCTAATGTACACCCATTTAAACGCAATAAATGTTAACTCTTAAATTCAAAAATAATTTTTAGGAAATCACAACTAAAAACAATAGACCATGCCTCTTTTAAGTAAAAGACAACAATATTAATACTGCACAGAAACAGAAGAAATAAAATGTGTTTTTTAAGAAAAATAAAAATCCACTTAATAATTTAAGCATCTAGGCAAATGAAAATGTTTCCCCTCATAGCTTCTGCTATGGTGTTCCAGTGGTACCTCTACATACGAAGTTAATTTGTTCCAGGAGCTTGTTTGTAAGGCGAAATGGTCGTATGTCGAGCAGGATTTTCCCATAAGAATACATTATAATTCCAATAATTCGTTCCACAGCCCAAAAACCCACGCTACATCCTTAATAAATACAGCTGTTACTATTGCAAATAGCAATTACAAAGAGCAAAACAAATAAAATATGAATAAAAATCAGAATAACAATAATATAATAATAGCAATAATAACGATAATACAGTACAGTACCTGTAATAATGTAAAGAATCGGCTTCTAATGTGGCAGACTTTTTTGCTGTACCTGAACGCACCGCGGGGCTGACGGTGAGCAGCAGAGCGCTATTTTACTTTGTTTCGATCCTGGCGTTAACAGCAGTGGACACTCGGCAAATTGATGGAATAAATGATATGAAACCTGACGAAGCTGGCGATTTCTTAGGCGATGTTACCACAATAAGAACTGTCACCTTAACTTATAAAGACTGGCGAACGGAGGGGGACCGCCGGCCGAGATCGGCATTCTACGACCCAGTTCATGGATGCACACACCATGCCTATATTTTGCTATCATTCACATCTTCATTTCAATGGTAAGCGTCATCTTTTTTTTTTCTCCACCTGCACTAAACTGCACTAAACTAAAAACAGAACTAAAATGCATTTTGCGTAGTTGGTAACAAGGAAGCCGAACCTTTAACAGCACGTCAGCCGCAGGCGCCTACGCAGGTGCACGCGAGGCGATAAATCGCAGCGGAAAAATTATCGCCTTCATTTTTATTTACCGTGCGATAAATGGAATTATTGCATATTGCGACAGGCTTATTGAGGAGGGTTTCCAAGATTTACTGTTAAATGAACCAATGAAGCGCAAAACGCAGTTTTAATCCCAGTTTAAATCTTCTTCAGTAACCGGAAGTGATATATGAAAAGGCAACCAGCGGATGTGGTGGCCAGCGTTTTACTTTTTGATGATACGTTGAAGCCATTGCACTGCAAATCATAGTTACGCATGAGCAGAGTCTAGATCATTTTAACCAAAAAGAATTGTACCTACAGTGTGTATGGGGCAAATGTGAAGTAGGTCATTTCAAGTCTCACCTTTTTAAAGTGTGTTGCAGACTGGACCTTCCTAACAGGCTGCATGAGCGCATCCCGTACAATGATGCTTATGTCGGCGCCAGAGTAGCCGTCTGTTTTGTGAGCGAGCTGCCGCAAGTCGGTCTCGCTCAGGCTGTGTGGTGTGTTGCCCAGATGTAGACGAAACATCTGAGCCCGGGCCGGCTCCTCGGGCAGAGGGATGTAGATACGCTTTTCAAACCTGATCAACAGAGACAAGTTCCATCCGATCATTGCTAATGTCCATAGAGTGCACATTTTTTTATTGTTGCTGTTAAGTATTGCAGTGACCTTCTTCGGATGGCGGCGTCGAGCACCCAGGGAATGTTGGTGGCTCCCAGCACCAAAATGCCATCGTTGTTGTTGCCCACACCTATAAAATCACATAAATTAGAAGAAAATCAAGAGGCTTTTACAAACACACAGTTACGAAAGAACTTCCAACAATTTTAACAAATTTAACGATGCCGGTGTCTCATCCGCCATTTCATTCTTCAGTCTTTTTTTTTTTTTTTTGTCACGTACACAGTACCTTATTGTACTTCAAAGTATGTTTTCTTTTTTTTACTTTATTTTATTAATACTATTTTTCTGCCCTTTGGCGAAATATGTATTTGATTATAATGTTGACTTTTGTTTTGTGATGCAATTTTGGCGCTGGGAGCAAAGAGCAGGTAGTACTACCACACGCGAGTAAGATTTGCTGCATGTACACTAGGGCGTTTTGCGTTTTTTTTTTTTTTTTTTGCGTTTTGCATTTTTTTTTTTTTTTTTAAAACTGCCTTTATTTGCTTTTAAGAAAATGAAATAAACACTTAAAATGTAAACATTTTCACATGTTAAAATACCTCTTAGCTCTTTGGCTAGAATAGTGACTGACTACTGAAATACACACACAGTAGTAAAAAAGTTACTTGGCAAAGTAACTGGTGTTACCTTTCATGTTTTTTTCCCGTTCATTTAAAAAAAAAAAAAAAAAAAAAACCATAGTAACCTTTGCTATGTTTGGAGGTCGTTTAATGTTCTCAATCAATCGTTAAAGTTGATAAAATTGCTCCCATTTTTGCATTAGTTCCCTTCGGTCTACTTTCGACATGTGAAAATTTTGAAACGGTTTCATCTTTTAAAGATGGACTCAAGTCAAGATTTTGCCGATTTAGGGGTGTTTTCGATAAAAAGTTACTTAGGTTCGCTAGGACGGTTCACTTCAACAGAGCCTTTCAGAGAAGTTTACTGCTCTAAAATGGCGGCTGTTTACTAACACCACAGAGTGTCATTCCACATGTAGTTCTATATGCATAAGATATCTAGGGGTAGATTGTAGGCTGTCGGCTATAGTCAGAAAATATTGGAGCCACCTAGCCTAGCATCGCGTTTGCTACAGCGTCACAACAAACACTCTTCCCTCTCCGTGTCTCTGACCTTTCTCGCGTCTTTCAACCAACGTATTAACGCACATTGTCTCGTTGCCGAAATGGTGCCAAAATCCGAACGGAGGAAAAAAAACGTAATGCACGAAAAACGTACAGATTTTGAACGTAAGGTACAGTGTACACATTTTAAAAAATCAGTGCTCACTTGTACAAATTACGCCGAGACCGTACAACTTGACAGGTATGAATTATAGTGGACCGTCACAGTTAGGTAGTAGCACTCTGTAGCATGGGACGTTCAACTATCAGTGGTTAGGGCGAAACGATGTGCTTTAGCGAAATCATCTTCGATGGCTTTGCGTGCCATTTCATAAATGTCGGGGATTACGTTGTTGGAGAATAATGTCCGCGAGGGAACAATGTAACGCGGGTCAAGCGTTGCAAATAAATTAACGAAGCCCCCGTGTGTTTTCACTGGTGTCATCTTCGGGGTTGTCCTGCTCTGAGAAAGTGATATCTGCGGGTGATGCCGGCTGAGGTGCTGGAGTCAAGTTATTGTGTTACGTTGCCATTAGCATAGGGTACAAGCGCTGAGCAATGCTTGCAAATTGTTTTATTTTTTCCCCCAGTATTTTCTCTCCCTCCGCATTGTAGTCCACGGGGAAACCGAAATGTTGACACACCGCAGATTTGAAAGAAGCCAGTGCTTCCTCAAAATTCGCTCTCTCAACTCCTCCGCTGGCCGTAGCTTTTTGTTTTCTTTCTTGTTTCACTTTCACTTCGCTCATGTGCTTCACGTATCACAGGCACACAGAGCTCGACCAATTCATTCCACAAGCGTTCGGAATAAATTAATTGCAAAACCGAAAAGGCTTAGCTCATAAAGGCGTATTGAATCGTACAGGGCGAACCGTACGGTTCGGCTTTGAACCGCAAACCGTTGCACTGCTAATGTACACACAAAGAAGAACGTATTCGCGCACCCGAATAAGACCGCACGCGCACACCTACGAAGAAGTCACGCAGCTGTGAGAGAGAGAGGGGAAAGATTATAGTTTAGCTTGCCGTCTAGCTAGGACTTAGCTCCAATGTCTTGTCGAGGACAGAAGAATGACATATAATACATGTTTTGGGATAGTTATTTTCAGATGTAGGGGGTATTTAAGGGTACTTAATGGGCTAATTCCGACAAATATATAAATTCGGGTTAGCTCGCCAGCGTAGCAACGGAACTCGTTCGTACCCCGGGGACTGCATAGTAAAGCTTCCCTTTTTTCTTTCATACAACTGAATTGGGGTTGTAATAAATTTGGTAGTTTTTATAGTCTAATTGTTGATGTGTGCTTTCAAATTATATACAGCAATCCCTCCTTTTTTGTGGTAAATGGGGAACAGAACCCCCCCCCAAAACAAAGGAAAAAACACTACTACTTCACATATACAAACACACATACACACAAACATACATACATACATACAGTGCAGTATTTAAATCTATTAACAATAATTGAAGTATCTACAGTGAGGAAAATAAGTATTTGAACACCCTGCGGTTTTGCAAGTTCTCCCACTTAGAAATGATGGGTGGGTTTGAAATTTTCAGCGTAGGTACTTGCCCACTGTGAGAAACAATCTTTTAAAAAAATTCCAGAAATCACCGTGTATAATTTTTTAAACAATTTATTTGTATTATACTGCTGCAAATAAGTATTTCAATACTTGAAAAAAATCAATGTCAATATTTGGTACTGTAGTCTTTGTTTACAATTACAGAGGTCAAATGTTTCCTGTAACGTCTCACCAGGTTTGCACACACTGCCAGAAGAATTTTGCACCATTGCTCCACACAGATCTTCTCTAAATCAATCAGGTTTCTGGACTGTCACGGAGATACACACAGTTTGAGCTTCCTCCAAAGATTTTCTATTGGGTTTAGGTCTGGAGACTGGCTAGGTCCCTCCAGAACCTTGATATGCTTTCAACTCCTTGATTATTCTGGCTGTCTGTTTCGGGCCATTGTATTGTTGGAAGACCCTATCACGACCCATTTTCATTGCTCTAACTGAGGGAAGGAGGTTATTCCCCAAAATCTCACAATACACGGCCCTGGTCATCCTCTCCTTAATACAATGCAGTCGTTGAGTCCCATGTGCAGAAAAACGCCCCAAAAGAATGATGCTACAACCCAAATACTTCACAGTAGGGATGGTGTTCTTGGGATGGTACTCATCATTCTTCTTCTTACAAACACTATGAGTGGAATTAAGACCCAAAAATTCCATTTTAGTCTCATATGACCACATGATTTTCTCCCATGGATCATCCAAATGGTCATTGGCAAATTTTAAACGGGTCAGGACACGTGCTGGTTTAAGCAGGGGAACCTTCCATGCCGTGCATGATTTTAAACTAGAGCTGAAATGAATACTCGAGCAACTCGAGTTAAAAACCTGATCCAAGTAAACCATGATGTCTTAGTGTATTACCAACAGTAACCTTTGAAATGGTGATTTCCTCCTCCTCCTTCCTCCTTTCCTTCCTCTCCTTTCAGGTCATTGGCCAGCTTCTTGGCTGATTCCTCACAATTCTTAGGATAATTGAGACCCTGAGAGTTAGATCTTGCATTGAGCCCCAGTCCGAGGGAGACTGACAGTCATGTTTAGCTTCTTCCATTATCTGATAATTGCTTCAATGATAGATCTTATATCCCCAAGCTGCCTGGCAATTGCCCATGACTCTTTCCAGCCTTGTAGAGGTCTACAGTAGTGTGTCTGGTCTCTTTGGACAGCTCCTTTGGGTGTATGGTGTGGACAGGTGTTTACATGCACCTAACCGCCTCAAACGGGTCAAAAAGTCAGACTCAAAAAGTCCACTAACAGGTCTTTGAGGCTCACAATTCTAGCTAACAGACAGGTATGCAAATACTTATTTGCAGCAGTATAATTCAAATAAATTGTTTTAAAAAATCATAGTGGGATTTCTTTTCTTAGATTGTCTCTCACAGTGGAAAAGCACCTACCATTAAAATTTAAAAACCAGCTCATCATTTCTAAGGTGGAGAAATCGCATAATCGCAGGGTGTTCAAATACTAATTTTCTTCACTGTAAGAGGCTGGGTGACGCTGGTATGTGCACAGCCAATTGGCTCATGGGATGATGCCACTCTTATTGGAGGTCTGTTTGTCAATCACCATAGAGTAAGCTGCAATGGTGCGCAGCCAACCACCTCATGGAATAAAGCCACCGTTGTTGGTGGTCTTGTCGTATCAATCGTAATAGAGGCAGCTGCGATGGTGCTCTTTGGTTTTCTTAGGAGTGCCGGGATCATTCCTGTGCGTTGGATGAGTGTCCGTGGGTATGTACAAAGCCCCCTCGAATCATGTACAGTGTCTTGTTGCGAAAGATTCTCATGAGCCTCATAATGAAAAAATGCATGACTTTTTATTTTTTTGAGAACTTTTTAAAACCGTGCAATGCACTGAAAACTGCGAACCGCAAAGTAGCGAGAGATTACTGTATTTAATTTGAATAATTAAAGACCTGAATCATATGGGGTGGGATGGATGGTGGCACATTTGACAACGTCATTACGTCCGGCGAAACAATTTATCTCATCCATGGGGTAATTTTTGGCAGAGAAAATTTGTTTTCTATACAGAATTAATTCTGTTTAATTAAAAATGACTGCTGTGAAAAGTATGTAAACATGCATAGCAACATGGACATACAAATTGAAGCACATCTATGCAATTTTATGGCTGCAAATTTTCAAGAAAAAAAAAATAAACTGAGGCACTAAATATTTGCTGTTCAATTAATCAGCAGCAGAGACAGCTTCCGCTCACCCTGCATCTGGACCAGAAACTCTGTCTTAATGCGGCGAGCAGCTTCACTCTCGTTCTCATTCCTGGAGCCACACAGAGAGTCCACCTCATCGATAAAGATGATGGAGGGTTTGTGCTGACGGGCTAGATCAAACAGGTTTTTGACAAGTCTTGAAAAGAAAAGAAAAAGATGTTTCAAGTAATGTTCCCTCTAAGCTGCTTGCGCATACTCAGCGCACAAGAAAATCTATGCAACGCACAAAATAAAATCTAGCAGAAACGTATTATAGCATCACTGTCAGCGCCGCAGCGATGTGTCAGCGCGACAGTCCTATTGGTGCGTTGGACACAGCAACACGACAAGTTCAACTGTCGGCGCCGCTGTGATGGGTCAGCGCGACACTCCTCTTGGTGCGTTCGATATGGCAACATGACGCTCCTATTGGTGCGTTCAATACGCCAACGCGACGCTCCCATTGGTGGTGAAAAGTGAGCTAGACTCCTGTGCTAATTTACTGAAGCAACATTCCTTTGCCAATCATAGCAAGCGTTACAGTATTAATTTATATCTAATTTTAGAATTGACATAATCTAGTTAATTAGATCAACAAATTTGTTTTCTGTACCATTTTGCAACTTAACTCAAGGAACGACAAGTGTGTAACTAATAATGTGATACAATTCACTTCACTTAAGATGCGCAGCCAATCATAGCATTAACAGTGTTGTGCATACAGTGCCTTGCAAAAGTATTCGGCCCCCCTTGAATCTTGCAACCTTTCGCCACATTTCAGGCTTCAAACATAAAGATATGAAATTTAATTTTTTTGTCAAGAATCAACAACAAGTGGGACACAATCGTGAAGTGGAACAACATTTATTGGATAATTTAAACTTTTTTAACAAATAAAAAACTGAAAAGTGGGCCGTGCAATATTATTCGGCCCCTTTACTTTCAGTGCAGCAAACTCACTCCAGAAGTTCAGTGAGGTTCTCTGAATGATCCAAGGTTGTCCTAAATGACCGATGATGATAAATAGAATCCATCTGTGTGTAATCAAGTCTCTGTATAAATGCACCTGCTCTGTGATAGTCTCAGGGTTCTGTTTAAAGTGCAGAGAGCATTATGAAAACCAAGGAACACACCAGGCAGGTCCGAGATACTGTTGTGGAGAAGTTTAAAGCCGGATTTGGATACAAAAAGATTTCCCAAGCTTTAAACATCTCAAGGAGCACTCTGCAAGCCATCATATTGAAATGGAAGGAGCATCAGACCACTGCAAATCTACCAAGACCCGGCCGTCCTTCCAAACTTTCTTCTCAAACAAGGAGAAAACTGATCAGAGATGCAGCCAAGAGGCCCATGATCACTCTGGATGAACTGCAGAGATCTACAGCTGAGGTGGGAGAGTCTGTCCATAGGACAACAATCAGTCGTACACTGCACAAATCTGGCCTTTATGGAAGAGTGGCAAGAAGAAAGCCATTTCTCAAAGATATCCATAAAAAGTCTCATTTAAAGTTTGCCACAAGCCACCTGGGAGACACACCAAACATGTGGGAGAAGGTGCTCTGGTCAGATGAAACCAAAATTGAACTTTTTGGCCACAATGCAAAACGATATGTTTGGCGTAAAAGCAACACAGCTCATCACCCTGAACACACCATCCCCACTGTCAAACATGGTGGTGGCAGCATCATGGTTTGGGCCTGCTTTTCTTCAGCAGGGACAGGGAAGATGGTTAAAATTGACGGGAAGATGGATGCAGCCAAATACAGGAACATTCTGGAAGAAAACCTGTTGGTATCTGCACAAGACCTGAGACTGGGACGGAGATTTATCTTCCAACAGGACAATGATCCAAAACATAAAGCCAAATCTACAATGGAAGGGTTCAAAAATAAACGTATCCAGGTGTTAGAATGGCCAAGTCAAAGTCCAGACCTGAATCCAATCGAGAATCTGTGGAAAGAGCTGAAGACTGCTGTTCACAAACACTCTCCATCCAACCTCACTGAGCTCGAGCTGTTTTGCAAGGAAGAATGGGCAAGAATGTCAGTCTCTCGATGTGCAAAACTGATAGAAACATACCCCAAGCGACTTGCAGCTGTAATTGGAGCAAAAGGTGGCGCTACAAAGTATTAACGCAAGGGGGCCGAATAATATTGCACGCCCCACTTTTCAGTTTTTTATTTGTTAAAAAAGTTTAAATAATCCAATAAATTTTGTTCCACTTCACGATTGTGTCCCACTTGTTGTTGATTCTTGACAAAAAATTAAAATTTTATATCTTTATGTTTGAAGCCTGAAATGTGGCGAAAGGTTGCAAGGTTCAAGGGGGCCGAATACTTTTGCAAGGCACTGTATGTGCCCTGCTCATAGGCATCCTGCAAGTTAGCTAGCTAACAACAGTGCAGCTGAGTTAAGAGACACAAATGCTAACCCCTTGTCATGGCGAAAAGAACGAGCAGCAATACTACACTCATTAAGCCAAAGAAAAAAAAAAGTTCTTTTAAGATGGAATGGCTGTCTGGAGTATGAGCAAATAGAAGGACAAGCGGTAACTGAGTGAGATTTTTTTTTCTGCTTTCCCCTTTTTTAACCTGTCCATTGCAAATTTATAACGTCTTAACTTTTCTTAGATCTAATCAAATACTTTTCTCCATTCTGTTTTGAGCGTTAAAGACTAGTTAACAGATGAATGCAACAGATTATTCAACTTATTTAAGTAAACGTGACTTTTTATTAAGCCTATATATCTAAAATTTGGTCATTTTTTACCTAAATCCAGAAAAAATTGCTTTCAAATAATCTTGAAAAATATCTATTCTTGATTTAATAGCATTTCTGACAAGCAAGCTTAAGTCCTTAAACCTATGTTCAGCTAGCTATTTTTCCTTGTTTCAAGAAATCTGAGTGAAATTGACTTGAAGCACTGGCAGATAATTACACTTATTTCTAGTAGATTTACACTGAAAACAAGGGAATTTATCTTGTTTTAAGGAGATGTGTTTTCGCAGTGTATCTGCTCAGACACTGAGAATAGGAATCTTGAAGTGTCCATATTGTCTGAACAGTTTTAATGTGGGAGTTTGATATATATACTGTACTGCCATTGTCGTTGTTCATTATGTTAACTCAACCATACTACAACTGGACTTTAACCAGGCCAAAGCAGGCTCCTCCTATGGTTAAAGCAGGACTCTCACATATAAGATAGTACACATCTCATGAACAACGAGATTTTGGTCTTTTTCATTTTAAGTTGGCAAATCAATTATATTAAAAGTATACTAATGAAAAAATTGTTGCTGTAATTTCATTGTTTTAATAAGCCATGTAACTTGCTATGATCCAAGGTTTTGAACAGGCATAACACTGGTAAATGGCCACAGTGTATACATCTGATGTTGTGCTTGTGTGTCTGCTCAGACAAATGAAAAGATAGAGGGAACATTGGTTTCAAGGTTTTAGTGTTTATCTAAGTACAGTGGTACATAGGGTTGGGCATCGAGCATCGATGTGATCCGGGACTAACACTCCGATGCTCCTGGAACCGTTCGAATTTATAAATTTCAATTCCATGTTCCTGTGCCCTGACCGCAGATCGGAAAAAAATGGCTGCCGAACACCACTAAGAAGAAGCCAGATGAAGAGTGTGTATTGCAACTTCACTTCAATCGTAGTTACTGTGCGGCGGTGTGCGAAAGTTTCGCTCAACTTCACAAAGAACAATGAGCAGTCAGCTCAGTGCAACATTTCCAGCACAGCTATATCATGCAAATGTGGCTGCACGACCAATAGGATTAAACACCTATGGCTTCTTAAGTGTATTTTTTGTAAAAACAAGTTAACATACTTCTCACTTTCTCCCAGCCACTTAGACATGAGGTCTGAGGAAGAGACCGAGAAGAAGGTGGAGTTGTTAGCCTCAGTGGCCACAGCCTTTGCCAGGTATGATTTTCCTGTTCCCGGTGGGCCAAACAGCAGGATGCCTCTCCATGGCGTCCGCTTACCTGGGAACAAACATCTTGTTGTTGTGTATGACAAATAGGACACGAGGTGAACATTTACATATCTGGCAGGCAACCATATTCACAGAAAAATACTTTTTTTGGTTTGTTTTACATTTATGCAGAGTTCTATCACATGGCAAGATTTTTCCCTGTGCCCCCCATAATCCTCAAAGAGAAGACATTTGCAATGGAAACCAGAACCCTTCGTAGTTATGGTAATTGTGGCGGTTGACCAAACCGAGCAATGGACCCATTGCAAAACCATGCCCCCAGATCCCAAAAGTCGGACACCAGCTGTAGAGTTGCATAGGAATACTGTGTAGTCTTGACTTAAAACTAGGGCTGTCAAACGATTAAAATTTTTAATCGAGTTAATTACCGCTTAAAAATTAATTAATCGTAATTAATCGCAATTAATCGCAATTCAAACCATCTATAAAATATGCCATAATTTTCTGTAAATTATATATATATTCTGTAAAATAAATTGTTGGAATGGAAAGATAAGACACAAGATGGATATATACATTCAACATACGGTACATAAGGACTGTAGTGGGCATTTCACTCTACTGTCATTTAAATCTGTCTATGCTGTCCTCACTCCGAAGCGTCTACTTTTTCCAAAGCTAGACAGCTAGTGAACGACGCCTTAATAATCAGACTTCTTCCTTTTTCATTTGATGTATTAGTAAAATGGCCTCAAACCATTGTCCTCTTTAGACCGTCGTAAAACTACAAAAAAAGCACACAAGCATTGCATTAGCAACAACGTTAGCTTAGCACGCTATACAGGTTCACTAAACATAAACAAAAAGCGTCTCATACAAAAAATATAACATTTCGCTTACTAACATAATATGTACATTCTTTACAACAACCATACTTACGGACAAATCTTGTCCAAGGATCATACAAGCACAACATTACAACGTAGGCGTCAGCCCGAGACGTCGTGCAGCCATATTGAACTGGCAAGAAAACAACAAACCATGTCGCAAAGCGACCACAAGAGTTCGCTGTGAGACAGCACAAAAAGCCTTGCTGTAAAACTTACCAAAAGGCAGAATACTGTCTGGGCGGGACATGTGCGTTAATTGCGTCAAATATTTTAACGTGATTAATTTAAAAAATTAATTACCGCCCGTTAACGCGATAATTTTGACAGCCCTACTTAAAACATCTTTTTTCTAACTTTAAAATTGCAAAAACCTGATGGTTTAATGCTGTGCGTTGGGTACCTGTCATTCCGACACCAGGTACCCTGAAAGATTGGGGGAGGAATTTTAAGGTGCCTTTTTCAAAGTCTAAAAGAAAGCTCGCCAAATGCAAGCTATGGAGAAGGCTCCGTTGTCGACCGAATAAACAACTGAATGTCAAGACAGGCACCCAAGGACACTTATGCTTGCTCAAAGGTAAGTTAATGATCGATTTGTAAAAAAAAAAAAAAAAAAAAAATATATATATATATATATACACATATATTAAGGGTGTAACGGTACATGTATTCGTATTGAACCGTTTCGGTACTTGGTGCTCGGTTCGGAACGGAGGCGTACCGAACATGTTTCTGACGTAGTGTAACCCTTACTTTTCGAGGCTGTGAGTCGATCGGGTTACAGTTTCTTTGTGTAGATTATATTTACTCCGTCTTCTCTACTATGATGAGGACCAACACGGTAGCACAGTATATAACCCAGAAACGGCACGACAACGTGGCCGGCGCGAGAATGCAGTGAAACACGGGCGTTAAAGTCTGTCAGCCAATGCACACCAGTTGCAGTGCGGCCGCGTGTTAGACGCGTCCCGGAAGCGGCTGAACGCGATGCATGCGAAAAGAACGGCAGAGTTTATTATTTGACGCGAGACGCGGCCCTCCAGCGTCAATATTACTAGCTAGCAGACCGGGCAGACCGGAAGTCACTCGTGTAAAAATACGGTGGATCCGGTCGATTTTCAAACTAATATGCAATCGTAACCCACTTTTTAAGTCCATCAGATCTCTTGGGTGGTAGACTGGGGCAAAGTTGACTTGTCTTTGTTGATTTACAGTTGTCTTCTCTGCTATAATAATAACCAACACGGCCCCGTGTTCAAGACAAAACCCTCCTACTACAACAAAACAAGTAGGAACTAATATTCACATAGGAACTAAAGTTATACAACATAAAGTAGACAATATAAATGAAAACACATAATTAAAAAAATAATAGCCCATTTAAATAAAATGAATTGAAATGAGCTAAAACACCTGTAATTAAATAATAATAATAATAATAATCCTGCTTACACAATTAAATTTATTAATTTTTGTGTGGCGCTTTAACTTGAAAAAATCCACCAATAATGCTCTTGAAAACCGTTCATAAGGAAAAAAAATGTTTCATTGGGGCATTTCCTTTGTAAAATACATGTTAAAATCTTTGTCATTAGGATTGATTTTCTCTTTAGCACAGGACTTCTTTTTTCTTCTTTCTTTCAGAAAGAAAGCTGACCAATATGCGGGGGTCTGAAAGGCAAATTGTTGTTGGATTATCTTTAAATTCCCGCTATTTTTTGAACAGAATTCTAGCTTTGTATAGGCTACTGTTCCTATTGTTGAAAGCACAAAAGTGTGTAAAAAACAACTAGCACATTTATATGTTGCATTTTGTTTTCTTACTGTACCGAAAATGAACCGAACCGTTACCTCAAAACCGAGGTACGTACCGAACCGAGATTTTTGTGTACCGTTACACCCCTAACATATATATATATATATATATATATGTATATATGGCGGAAAACACAGACAAGACTGAAAAAGAGTTTCTGCTCTTGCACTACTCTTTAAAAGAAACTGCTGTATTTTAAGCCAAAACAACTGTAGTGTTTGAAAGAACAATATGTCTATATGCTGCCATAGCAGATTCATGGCGCATCAAGTCCCCAAACTATTTTTAATTTGTCCGTTTTACCCCAGAAACCCCCGCTT
This sequence comes from Corythoichthys intestinalis, assembly GCF_030265065.1. NCBI lineage: Eukaryota > Metazoa > Chordata > Actinopteri > Syngnathiformes > Syngnathidae > Corythoichthys > Corythoichthys intestinalis. The sequence goes on along the minus strand of NC_080399.1, from coordinate 61,067,632 downwards.
ACAGACGTTGCGCAACCGCTTTTGTTTCAACCCAGCCATAAAACGAAGATAATTATATTTATTATTCAAAATGTCTGTCATTTTTAGCTTTGAATCATTAATTGATGTCTAATATTTCCTTTAAAAAAACAAAAAAAAAACGACTATAAAAAATTATTCACTCGCATGTTTTAAACTTTTGAACAAATGACATCACAATGAAAAAAATGGTGTCTGTAAAGAAGTCCCGGATATCTACCTCATAACTATCGTTTAATTGTTTTTTTTTTTTGTTACTGTCACATTTTCTCCGATATGTTAGACGATAAATAATCGATCCAAGCAAAGAAAAAAAAAAAAAAAAAAGAACGTTTAAAAGGATAAATATATGAAAAAGAAAATCTCAACCACTCCTTGATGTCTGCGATTTCTGCATTGCGACCCTTGTTATATGACCATGTTTCACCCATAAAATCCCCAAAACATCCAGCTGTAGTCATTCACAGCTGTGTCTTGACACTCAGTGATACATGCTACATGGAGTTTTTGGATCGAAACAAGGTAAGTACGCGATATCTTGTTAAAATCATGGCGTCTTTAATTCTGCTCTTTCTCAAGCTCTCACCTCCATATTTTTTTTAAATGCCCTCCTGTTCAAAATTTTTCTTCCCCCAGAAAATTGAGATTTTAAGCTTTCCAAGGATGTCTCACACATGCATATCGGACAATTTTTAAAGTTGGCCAAATTGGGGGTCTCAGAGCAGAACTTCAAGTCACCTGAGTGTTTTCCGCCATATATATTTGATAGCATGGAGACTATTAATGTTATTTTTCTAACATTTGACCGCCTACTTGTTTACTAGCTTGTCACTACACAAATAGAGTAAAATATAACTAATCTAAACTGTCAAGACCCCACAAACTTTCTATAAAAAAAGGAATACGTACTTGAGTTTGGTCACGGACGCACACGAAGGAAAGTTCCCGTCGAATGCACGTCACTATCTCAACGTTGAGAGAAAAAAAAATCTCAACTTTAAGCATTTTATTTATGTTGTATTCATGTTGCACATCATCATGTATGTCTTTGATGTACGTCATTTATTTAGCACCTCTGGTTAATATTGAGAATCCAACTGAACGTAAAAGACTGCTTATTGATCACCACAAAAGCTTTGGGAGAAAAATCTGACAGAAAAAATTACGTTACTAAGTAGCTAACGTTATAGCTAGATAGCTATTCGGCCTGTGGGGTTTCTCGTTTTAAGTTGCGAGTGGCAGCATTTCGCCTTGATGATAATAATCGTCTCCTCTCTGCATTAGTCAAAGCTTTTTGGCAGTGGCCCGACGGTAGGCTCTCCTTTATTATTATTTTTTTGGTAAAACCTTGTGTATCCATCAACTAATACAATTTTTTTTTTTTTTTTGTCAACTAAAACTAGACTAAAACTTGTTTGAATATTCGTCGACTAAAATTAACACATTTTGAAATGACTAAAATATGACTAAGTCAAAGGCTAATACTGTATGTATTTTCGGCCAAAAGATTAAGATAGAGATTAATAGGGCTGCCAAAGACAACACTGGTGGCAGCCAATGAACGAATGTTCATGTTTTGAACCGGAAGTGACCCTGGAATCTCCCAAATGAATAGGCAGTGACTCAAACTCAACAGTAAGTGACCTGTATACGCCCTTAAAATGAAAAGAAAGTGACCTACCTTTAAATGCTCTAGTTTCCAGTTGCCCCTCCCAGTCTAAATGTAGTAGGCGTCGAACGCCGTCAATGGCAGCCATAGAGTTAACTGAGACACTATTATGGTGGAGAATTTTGGTAGCAACTAGTTGGTTCTTTCTTTCTTTTTTTTTTTTTTTTTTAATATTGACACCTTTTTAAATCTCGATGTGGTGATGATTTCAACAATGGCTGCAACATCAAAAATTAGTGAAGGATGTAAGGGTGTCTAAATGCCTTACAATTCTATATCAGAACCTCTTAAGATGTGGTGACGGTTTCAAATTGTGAAGAAAATAAATATGTCATCCTGTAATTAGAGTGATGGCAATAAGAAATACATTTCAGCAACTGTAACCTCTTTTGACGTTCTTTATTTAGACGTTACCTGTAAAAAGGTGCGGGAATTTGATGGGAAGAATGACGGCCTCTTTTAGAGCTTCCTTGGCTCCCTCTAGCCCAGCCACATCATTCCACCTTACATTGGGCTTCTCCATTACAATCGCACCTGGACACAGACATTAGCATTCATACTTTCATCACTTGTTGGACAGACTTGTAATAATTGTGATATGTTTGTGCTAGGTAGGGCTGCAACTAACGATTATTTTCATAATCAATTATTCAGATGATTAAATAAATGATTAATCATATAAATGTGACTTTTTCAATTACCTTCACAATTTAACTTGAAATTGTTTTAGGCATTTTGTAAGTAACAATGACGACAAATGGGATAACTATTTCCTTAAAAAAAAAATAAAAAAAAATAAAAATAAAAAAAAAAAAAAGTATTTTATTACAGCCTCCTGTCTTTAGTCTACAACTGTACTGTTTTATAGACATACACATACATACATTAGCAAACATAAAAACAGTTTCTCTGTACACAAATCAGACCAAATTGGATGTTAATTATATTGATGCAAAATGTCCTCCAATTCCGGCATGACTAATTTTCATTGTCTTTAAGGATTTCTGTTAGGATTCATTGATATTATGAGGCCAGCTGGAAAAAAACTGTACGATACTATTAAATGTATAAATTATTTATGGAAGTTTTATTATTATCATCAAGATGTGCACTGTGCAGTCATGATTGTAGGATGTGACTTATTTCCTGTTTTGTTCACTCACCCATAAGTTGCTCCTGAAGCTTCTTCTTCTCCGGGTTTTCCCCCTCACTGTCACTGTCACTTCTACACAGAACACATAATTTTCAACTTTAGAGATAAACTATTAAAACACATCTCGTATAAATAGACACAACAGACAACACCTAACATACTGAAAACGGGACAATGCATATTGCTGATGTCAGGAGGAAGGGCCGGCGATTTAAAATATAAGCGGCACAGATAAATGTTTGCCCACTTCCTGATGGGCATTCTAAAAAGGTGGATCACCAAAATCTGGGTTCATCAGTCAACTCTGAATTGACTTACGCTGATGTGGAAAACACTGATAACCTGACTCCAAATTAGGTGATCTCAATTAGTTAAGGGAACACAGAGTATATTCTTCTGGGGTTTCGGGCATAAATAGCCATAGTTAACGGAGCCCCAATACAATGATTGTCACCATGGCAGTGGGGGGAAGAAAGGGCCTGTTACTTCAGACCCAGTGAGCTGGAGATACTAATGCAGGCATACAGTGAACTTTTTGCCGAAGGTCCCAGTGCTATTGAAGCAACAAAGGAGAGAGAAGCAGAATGGGGGTGAAATTGCAGCTCAAGTAAAGGTGTAAGTTTGAAGTATTCAATTAAACATTTAAGATTCAGGATATAATTATTATTTAGGTCCAATCCAACATGGCAAAAAGGAGTTGGAAGCAGCAAAAAAGGAAATATAAAAATCATCTAAAGTGGTATTATATTTATCTCGGCAATTGAACCATTTTGATTTTAATTCAATCATGTTTTTTTAATTGCTTTGGGCTAATCAACAAAATAAACGTTTATACTCTACTATGTTGTAACTCCGTCTGATAATTCCCAATAGGAGTACTGCTGAATCTTGTCTATCCGTCCTGGGAGTGGATCTCTCCTGACTGTGGTTCTCCCCAAGGTATCTCATGTTTTCCAAAGGGTTTTTGGAATTTTTCCTTGCTGACATGGAGGGTCTAAGGATGAGGGATGCCCAGGACTTGGACTAGAACTTTATTTAATTCATCTACTGTTTCAACTGTAGGAGTGGCAACCTCTTGGTACCTCACGATACGATACGATTTGCGATACAAAGCTCACGATAACGATGATCTGACTATATGGCGATACAACGATTATCGATACATTGTTCAGGAAATCATTCTAGGATATTCTACAAACAACTAATGAACAGAAAAACAAGCTTTTGCTGTGAATTGGGATGAGTATCACTAGTAGACGTTCAATCCGTTTGAAGTGGGAGGGATGACAGCGAATGAACGAATGTTCATGCGCTGCCACCCTCCCATGACCGGTAGAGGCAGCCAATGCCAGGCAATGCGGTAATTTTGGGCCGTTTAAGGTCATTTACCTGTTGATTTTGGGGTATTTTATGGGTCTCTCCCTGTTTATTTAGCGTTACAGAGCAGGAAATGACCTGGTAATCATCCAAATGAATAGGCAGTGACTCAAACTCAACAGAAAATGACCTGTAAATGCCCTAAAATGAACAGCAGGTGACGCGTAAATGCCCTGAAAATTGGACAGAATGACTGTGAATTCGTTGGTTTCAAATGAAGGAACATTCCCAGTCTATATGGATTGGGCTTCGAGCACCGTCAATGCAGCCTTAGACTTAACTGAGACACAAATATGGTGGAAGATTTTGGTAGCAACTTGTTGGTTCATTTTTGTTTTGTTTTTTTAGACAATAGCCACGTTTACATGCTGACTTTTATTCATACCGATTCAAATCATTCCGAATGGAAATTTCAGATCAGCTGTTTACATGTCACTTCATCTATTCCGATCCAGCGTTTACATGTGACTGCCTTTATTCCGAAAGGACGTTTGACAACTGCCGTCTGACATGCGCAGATTAATCAAAACAAAGCGTCACGTTGCAAAACATGGAGATGGATCGTCAGAGTGCTGCTGTTGTGTTTGTGGGGTCGTATCCGCTTCTGCTGTTTTGCTCTTTTGCCTTGTAGTAGCCGGTTTTCCACCGGTTTCTAATCTGGTCAACGCTCCGGTCTATTCTGGCTTCGTGTAACCTCTCGTGAACTTTTTTTAAATAGTTCACTGTTCCTCGTTTTACGCCCGTCTAAGCGAGCAATTATATTCAATTCTTTTAAAGTTTGAATTAAATACAATCTTTCCGCCGGACTCCAATTAGGTGCGCTGTGCTTGGAAGCCATGTTGCAAGTGACGTTACTTACGTCACAAAGTGACGTCACCACGTCAGTACGGAGCATGTGCAGAAAGAACGCAACCAGACACCATTCCGCTTCCCTGTTACATGATATAATTTTACTTCTAATCGGTTTGGGAAAAGGAATATTCCACCCCTGTGAATCGGAATGAAATTCCATTCGGTTTGGGCCTGTTCATTCCGAATGAGGTGTTTATATGGAACACATTTATTCGGTTTGAACAAATATTCCGATTGTAATTGGAATATTTGGCTCCATGTAAACGTGGCAATTGACTCCTTTTAAAATATATCGATTATCTCGATTCTTGGCAGGAGCATATCGATAACCTTTTGGGATGCAAAATATCACGATATATCACCATTTCAATATTTTGTCACACCCCGATTTGACTGTGTATCATATTGCCTCTGCAAAGCCCTTTGAGACAACCTTGTTGTGATTTAGGGCTCTACAAATAAAATTGAATTGAATTGAATTGAATTATACAGTGGCTACTTCACATAGTGATGTAACAAAATGTTTTATATACCCTCAAACTTGCATGGTACAGTGGTACATACAGTGGTATGAAAAAGTATCTCAACCTTTTGGAATTTCTCACATTTCTGCATAAAATCTCTAAATGTGATCTGATCTTTGTCAAAATTACACAGATGAAAAAAAACAGCGTCTGCTTTAACTAAAGCCACCCAAACATCTATATGTTTTCATATCTTGAGGATAGTATGCAAACAATGACAGAAGGGGGAAAACTAAGTAAGTGAACCATCACATTTAATATTTTGTGGCCCCCCACCTTGGTAGCAATAACTTCAACCAGACGCTTCCTGTAGCTGCAGATCAGACTGACACATCAGTTGGGACTAATCTTGGCCCATTCTTCTCGACAAAACTGCTGTCATTCAGTCAGATTCCCGAGATGTCGGGCATGAATCGCTGTCTTTAGGTCATGCCACAGCATCTCAATGGAGTTCAAGTCTGGACTTTAACTTGGCCACTCCAGAATGTGTATTTTGTTCTTCTGAAACCATTCTGTGGCTGATTTACTTCTGTGTTTTGGCTCATTGTCTTGTTGTAGTATCTATCCTCTTTTTAGCTTCAACTGTCTTACAGAAGGCCTCAGGTTTTCCTGGAAAACCTCCTGATAAACTTTTGAATTCATTATTCCATTAATGATTGCAAGTTATGCAGGCCCTGAGGCAGCAAAACAGCCCCAAATGATGATGCTCCCTCCACCATGCTTCACAGTGGGGCTGAGGTGTTGATGTTGGTGAGCAGTTTCATTTTTCCTCCACACATGACGTTGTGTGTTACTCCCAAACAATTCAACTTTGGTTTCATCACTCCACGAAATATTTTGCCAAAACGTCTGTGGAGTGTCCAAGTGCCTTTTTGCGAACATTAAACGAGCAACAATGTTTTTTTTTTTTTCAGACAGCAGAAGCTTCCTCTGTGAAGTCGTCCCATGAACACCATTCTTGGCCATAGTTTGATGTATAGTTGATGTGTGCACAGAGATATTGGACTGTGCCAGTGATTTCTGTAAGTCTTTAGCAGACACTCTAGGGTTCTTTTTTTACCTGTCTGGGTATTCTGCTGATCTCTTGGCGTCATCTTTGTTGGACACCCACTCCTTGGGAGAGAAGCATTAGTGCCAAACTCTCTCCATTTGTAGACAACTTCTCTGACTGTCGATTGATGAACATTCAGACTTTTAGAGATGGTTTTAGATCCTTTCCCAGTTTGATACAAATTAAGAATCATTGATCGCAGGTCTTCAGACAGCTCTTTTGACCGAGCCACATCAGACAATGCTTCTCATTGAGACATTTCTTACCAGGTGTGTTTTATATAGTGGGCAGAGCAGCTTTAAACCACTCTCCTTAGGCAGACAGTAGGTGCCTAAAATAACGTTTTGATAGTTATTTATGTTAATTGTAAAGAATTGATTTTGTTCTATAAAAGAAGTTGTTACAGTAATTGTTATTTGGTTATATAAGACAGGCTTGTTATTTGTCGTTTGGTTTAGTGGGACGGGCTTGTGACGTTATGTCGTACCATATAATCGGCAGCGAGAGCCATTTTGGACGAGTCCGTCGGCGCAGGGCATGAAGGAGTAAGCATAGGAAGTATTGCGCCCAGATAATTTTTTGACCTACATTCTCTATCTCTCAGTTGCTCTTTTGTTTGTAATTTTGATGTCAAGCTGTGGATTACATTTTGTTGGATTAAAGAACGAACGTATGGAGCGGCGTGAAAGAAGAGGATAGCGTCGGGTTGAAGGGCTTTCGTTGTGGATCCTACACACTTACTTCACTTACTTATTTTTCCCCCTTCTCTCATTGTTTGCATACTACACTCATTAAAAATATGAATACCTATAAATGTTTGGGTGGTTTTCATTAAAGCAGACACTGTATTTATATCTGTGTGATTTTGACAAAGATGATTTTATGCAGAAAAGTGAGAAATTCCAAAAGGTTTGGAAACTTTTTCATACCACTATAGGCCAAAATTATATTTGAGCCCTAGATATTGTACTGTGAAAAGAAAAATCTGTTCACATCATCCCCATCATTTACAGAAGGTGCAGAAATTGGAATTTATGTTCCATCAATGCACACAATGATTTGGAAACACAGTAAAATGAAAATGAATTAAGCTATTTATCTCATGCTGAGGTAGCAGCATACTCATAGCCAATTTAAAGATGTAAAAACTCGAGAGAGTGGGCCCATATGACTTCTACAGCAGTCACCTGACAATCCTGTGGAATTCCACCTTGAGGTTTCTGGGAGCATCACCATTACTGGCAAGAAATGTTTCCGTGTCAGTTACTTTTCTCACTACTCTGCACACTCTACTCACCCTGTGCTCTGCATCGCCAAAACTGCTGTTTGGAAAAAAACCTAGCGCTATGCATAAGATTTGCAGAGATGCGCACATTTACGGTGTGTCAGGTTATTTATGTATCAGGGATTTTCCGATCCGGTCTGGTAATCAGAAATCGGCCGATCGCACCATTTTTCGGAGAATCTGAATCGGGTGAAATGGCTTTGCTTTTTAATTTAACAAATATATTTGTTTTCATGCTCTTATGGCCTCTCACCTCCCTTCTACTAGCTAAGCAGTGCGACCAAACTTGTTTTTTTATTTCTTGTTCACCTGCTGGTGCTCGGTACTTTAAGTTGACAATGGTTGACAGATTTGTAGCTTTGATCTAGCGAGAGAAAGCTCGTACCAGCAGATGCCTAGTTGCTGCACCTGAAGAAAAAAAGTTAGGTGCATTGCAACCAATGCAAAAATATTTCCCAACGTTATTATTTTCCAATATCATTCAGGCCTACTTTATATATGTTTTTTCCCTTTTTAAGGGCTATAAAGTAACAACATAATCCAGACATACAATGTCATTGCCAAAGGATACAAAAATATACATGTTTTATACTCTGCAATACTCCAGGAAACAGTGGAAGAGGAAAGAAATACAGTAAAAAGTACAGTACTGTAACATGCTTGGAACTCAGATCGTGACTGTGTCGGACTCGGACTCAGGTGCATACATATGCGATAGGAACATCTCCACTATGTATGGCCAGAGGAGGCTGTCAGGTAAATTATACTATTACATGAGAAGCGGTAGCGTTCGTAGGTCTACCCAGGATCAGAAGATTTTCTCGTGTCGCAAAGCATTTTGAATGATTTACACTTCAGATGTCGATGGGATCAGATTGGAATGGACATGTCACACAGCAGGTGTAGCACAGAAACTCAAGAGAACCTGCCAGCGAGTAGGCTAAGTTCACAGAGACTGTTACTACGGTGAATGACTCAGTGTTTCAGTTACCTCCTTGCTCAGTTTTCACATAACCTGCTTTTTGGAATACCCCTCTGGAAATATCGGCTTTAAGGCCTATTTTTACATATCAGAAAAGTGATCCCCCCCCCCCCCCCAATTTCTTAGACAAGACTGTTTCCGCTGGGATGCACGTGATAAAGGTGTTGCCTGTCCCTTTAAATAAATCGAATTAAAAAAAAAAAAAAAAAAAAAAAAAAACACTTACTTGTCATTGTTCTGGGACTCCTTCACTGGCTTCTTGCCCTGTTTGTCTTTATTCTTCAGGTAATCCTTAAGTTTCTCCGCTCTGTCCAAATATTGCATACACTTTGCCCGAATGCTTTCCTTCGCCTTGTCACTGTGGGCCTCATCTATGTGGGCAAAACATTTCAGACAACACTATGAAAATAACCACGTTTGCTCCAGTGGAATGCAAACGTCCGACTGCTACTGCTCACATTTAATGGCGTGAAGAAAATACTCCACAGCATGTTGGTAAAGGCGCAATGCCTCCTCATAATTCTTCGACTTGTCTTCTTCTGTGGCTTTGGTCACAAGATCAATCGCTTTCTGACAGTGACGCAGAGACAAGTAAGAGATAAATAAACAGACATCTCAAATGCCAGGTTGGTAACGTGTTCACCTCACCATCAACAGCAACTGACCGAGAACACTCATTGCTGCATGTCATTAAATATAATGCAGACCATAACGGGCCACAAATGCGCTGCAGCGCGCTCAACAACCTCTAGCACAACACAACGTGCATTTAATCATGACACACAATAATTAAACAGTTTTGTCAAACACTGTGTTTTTATAAAGGAGATAATTGAAGACGACAGCTCACTGTGGCGCCTGCTGTTAGCTGAACCGCATCTTTCCGACGGTTGTTTAGTAACAACTACGACATGCTAGCTTGAAAAGCAGTCTACCTGCAATGTTGACGTTGACATTTCATCTCACACTTCTGCTCTCCGTCCAGATTTATTTCTTCAATATTTCCGAACGTATGACTAAACACACTCTCAGATTAACTATGCGGTGTTTTCAACAGATACATTGATATTAACATGACAAAACAGGCTAATTCCAGTGGAGTTAGCTAGCAAAGACGCCAGCTCCGCCCTTATCTCAAAGATGAAATAGGCTACTACATCCGGTTTAAACCTTCAAACTATCACACAGATTGTGAGTTTGATCGTTTTGCTGAGGATGTATGCCAAATTAAATTTTCGTGACTGGAAAACAATGAAAAGGATGTCAAAAAATAAATAACGCACTTCCATATGAAAGAAAATGGCATAGCGTGTTAACACTTTCAACATAATATCAGGGTTGAAAGTGGCTAGAATTTCTTGCCAGAGCTCCCTGACGTTTTTTTTTTTTTTTTTTTTTTTTTTTAAATAAAATTGTTATCATTATGACAAGCAATTGAAACTTATAAAGAACATCAAATATACAAGAAATACGAGAGAAAAAAATACACAGAAAAACCGTTTCTTTGACTGCAATGCACGGGTTTTTTTTTTTTTTTGTTTTTTTGTGTGCTGTTGTATGTTTTTGTATGTTGTCTTTATTATGCGTGTTTTTAACACTTGTGTATGTAAATCGGACGTTGGCATATAGCAGAAAACACTCAGGTGACTTGACTTTCCGCTCTGAGACCCCCAATTTGGCCAAATTTCAAAATTGTCCGATATGCATGTGTGATACATCATTGGAAAGCTTAAAATCTCAATTTTCTGGGGGAACAAAAAATTTGGACAGGAGGGCATTTTTTAAAAAAAAATGTTTTTTAAACAGCAAAACCATATCTGGAGGTGAGAGCACGCGAGAGCAGAATTACAGACGCCATGACTTTAACGAGATACTATCTCGTACTTACCTTGTTTCGATCCCAAAACTCCATGTCGCATGTATCACTGAGTGTCAAGACACAGCTGTGAATGGCCACAGCTGGATTTTTGGGGGGGTTTTATGGGTGAGACATGGTAATATAACATGGGTTGCAATGCAGAAATCGCAGACATCAAGGAGTGGTCGTGATTTTCTTTTTCATATATTTACCCTTTAAATTTTTTTCCCCAATTTTTCTTTGTTTGGATGGATTATTTATCATCTAACATATCGGGGAAAATGCAACAGTACCAAAAAAAAAAAAAAAAAAACAATTTAGCGAATAGTTATGAGGTAGATATCTGTGACTTTTTTACAGATGCCATTTTTTTCACATTGTGACGTAATTTGTTTAAAAGTTTAAAATATGCGAGTGAATAATTGTTTTAAGACTTTTTTTTTTTTAAAACAAAATATTAGACACCAATTAATGATTCTAAGATAAAAATGACAGACATTTTGAATAATAAATATAATTACCTTGTTTTCATGGCTGGTTTGAAACAAAAACGGTTGCGCATTCTGTAAACTGTAAACCAGGGTTTTCAGGGTAAAACAGACAAATTAAAATTAGTTCAGGGGCTTAATGCGAAATGAATCTGCTATGGCAGCATATAGACATATTGTTCTATTAAACACAACAGTTGTTTTGGCTTAAAATACAGCAGTTTCTTTTAAAGAGGAGTGCAAGAGCAGAAACTTTTTTCAGTCTTGTCTGTGTTTTCCACCATATTGTTTTCTTCTTGGAGATGACAGGTGGTGGCAATAACTAAATCACACTTGCAGCCAGTTAAAATGGATTAAAGTTGACCTAACCTGTGTCCTTGTGTGTACCACACTGAGCATGGAAAAAAGAAAGAAGACCAAAGATATGTCTGAGGACTTGAGAAGTAAAATTGTGAGCAAGCATGGGCAATCTCAAGGCTACAAGTCCATCTCCAAAGACCTGAATGTTTCTGTGTCTACCGTGCGCAGTGTCATCAATAAGTCCATGGCACTGTGGCTAACCTCCCTAGATGTAGACCAGGGGTGCCCAGTCCCGGTCCTCTAGAGCCCCTATCCAGCTTGTTTTCCGTGTCTCCCTCCTTTAACACCCCTCAATCAAATGATCAGCTCATCAGCAAGCTCTGCAGCAGCCTGATAACGATCCTGATTAGTTGATTCAGGTGTGTTAGAGGAGGGAGACATGGAAAACAAGCTGGATAGGGGCTCACGAGGACTGGGATTGGGCACCCCTGATGTAGACAGAAAAGAAAAATTGACGAGATTTCAACAAAAGATTGTGTGGATGGTGGATAATGAATCTCGACTAACATCCAAACAAGTTCAAGCTGTCCTGCAGTCCGAGGGAACAACGGTGTTAACCCGTACTATCTGTCAGCATCTGAATGAAAAGAGACTCTGTGGTAAGATACCCAGTGAGACCCCACTTCTGACCTAGAGACATAAAAAAGCCAGGCTGAAGTTTGCCAAAGCTTAGCTTTGAAAGCCAAAAACGTTTTGGAAGAATGTTCTCTGGTCAGATGAGACAAAAGTAGAGCTTTTTGGGAAAACGCATCAACATTGAGTTTACAGGGAAAAAAATAAGGCCTTCAAAGAAAAGAACATGGTACCCACAGTCAAAGATGGTGGAGGTTCCCTAATGTTTTGGGGTTGCTTGGCTTCCTCTGGCACTGGACTGCTTGACTGTGTGCATGGCATTATGAAGTCTGTAGCTTACCAACAAATTTGCAGCATAATTGAGGGCACAGTGTGAGAGAGCTGGGACTCCCTCAGAGGTCATGGGTCTTCCAGCAGGAAAATGACCCAAAACACTTCAAAAAGCACTAGAAAATGGTATGAGAGAAAGCACTGGAGACTTCTAAAGTGGCCAGCAATGAATCCAGACCTGAATCCCATAGAACCCCTGTGGAGAAATCTGAAAATGTTAGTTTGGAGAAGGCACCCTTCAAATCTCAGAGACCTGGAGCAGTTGACCAAAGAAGAATGGTCTATAATTCCAGCAGAGCATTGTAAGAAACGCATTGATGGATACTGGAAGCGGTTGTTCGCACTTATTTTTTCTAAAGGTTGTGGTACCAAGAATTAGGCTGAGGGTGACAATACTTTTGTCCGGCCCATTTTTGGAGTTTTGTGTAAAACGATAATGATTTTTTCCCCCACATTCTCTTTTGTGTTTTTTCATTGCAAGCAAAATAAATAAAGATATTACTACCAAAGCATTTGTAATTGCAATCATTTTCTGGGAGAAATTGAGCCTTATCTGACATAATTGCAGGGGTACCAATACTTTTGGCCAGCACTGTAGTTCAGTATCCCACAAGAAAAAGCTTGAACAGTTGTGAGTACAATTTAGTCATTTCTTTATTTGTGATTATATTGCATATTGTTTATGGGTACAAAATATAAAATACATTGCATAAGAAGCAAAGAATCCTCTTGTAACCTCTGCCTAATGATTGTGTCGAAGGTAAACCTTTGGTTAAAACAACCCAATCCTCTGAAGATTTAATTTGCATAGACAGGATAGTCAGTCGTTTTTCTAACACAGGATAAATCATCTTAATATTGGTAGTAACTCAGAGGAAAAACTATACACAGAAAATGAGATAACCACAGAAAGGACGGACGCTATTGCTTGCTGAAGGATGACCAAAACCAACCAACCAACCAACCATGGAACAACAATCCTGAAAACAATCATTAAAACTCTTGTTTTAAAATGTCTTTTCTTAAGTTGTTGAGAGCAGCATTCAGTGAGAGCAAACAATGCCTTACTCCTTGTACATTTTGACACAGGCACAGATTTAACAGAGAGGTATTGTAACAGTGTTTAGAAACAAAAAAAAAGTTGTATGCATATGTCTTTATAATTATTATAATAATGGCTAATCATTATAATGATATGGCTAAATTTATACCATTGTCTAATTCAGGGGTCAGTAACCTTGACTGTCTCACACAAAAAAATTGGTACCTCAAATGTGAAATTAATTAGTTCCGGAGTGTCCTATCATGATATATTTTCGTAAAATGAATCGCTTATTACAGGTAGTCCCCGGGTGATTTACGTGATTTCATTTTGTCTCCAGTTGTTTTTTTGTTTTTTTTTTAAAATAATGTTGACTTTTATTTTGTGATGCATGCTTTTATTTTGGTGCAAGAAGCATAGAGCACGTAGTACTTTCACACACGAGTAAGATGTACTTGCGCACACAAAGAAGAGCGCATGCGCACACACACGTGGAATAGCGCACTTGCTCCCACGAAGAAATCGAGCAGCCGAGTGAGAGAGGGAGGGGAAAGATTACAGCTGCAAGCAGACGCACACATTTGTTGCTTGTGAACTAGCTAACTGATACATGCTAATAAGTTTTTTTGGATTGTAATTGATGTATCAGCAGCTAATGCAAATTTGAATTGCTGTTATTGAAGATGAAACTGGTTTCATTTTTATTTTAGTTTCATTCTGAGCATGAGCAGCTGAATCAAGTCAGCGAACCACACGGATGTCTGACATTGTCATTTCGGAGCTTAGCTCACTGTTCAGCTAGGACTTACCTCATCCATCTCGGTGAAGACAGTACAATGACGTTCAATACATGTTTTTGGATAGTTAATTTGAGATTTAGGGGGTATTTACAGGTAGTGAAAGGGTTACTTCCAATTTACTTGAAAATTCGGGTTTTATAGCCTGCCATGGACTTCATAATATATTGACGTGACACATTCCCTATTCACTGAGTCAAGCCTTCCCGAAGGGGGCCATCCCACACGCCACTTCATTTATTAGCAGTCGGTCACTTGTAGCGATCTAACGCCGGATTTAGGTTGAAAAAGTACGAAAGCAGTACTTTATACAAACAGGAAGGATTGTCTCAGGAGTGATTTGTTCAAGTACTCAAAGTAATTATTATATTTTTCGTACCATGCATGCATTTTGAAGCGTTGTGAAAAAAATCAATGGGAGAAATTAGCCGCTACAGCATTGGCATCATACTTTGTAATATTTACATGAAATCACTGCTAACTGCCCGGTTTCTTGCTTTTAACAAAGAATCGGGACTGTTTTACGTCCATATCTATAAAGAATTCAGGAATTTAAGCATTTATTCACAAGAATTTTCAACGCAAAAAGCTCTTTGTTGTACTATTGGGGCCGCCAGAGTCACTTAGAGACTAGCAGCACATTCGACATATTTACGTAAAAGGCTAACTGCCCGTTTTTTTGTTGTTGTTGTTGCTTTTAACCAAGAATCGAGACTGTTTTACTTCCATATCTATAAAGAATTCAGGGATTTAAGCATTTATTCACAAGAATTTTCAACGCAAAAAGCTCTCTGTTTACATATGGCAGCCGCTAATTAGCTTACTATCCTCATAGTTCGAAATATTTACGTAAAATAAATGCTAACTGCACGTTTGTTTTTTTGCTTTTAACCAAGAATCAAGACTGTTTTACGTCCATATTTATGAATAATTCAGGGATTTAAGCATTTATTCATTTTCAATGGAAAAAGCTCTTTGTCTGTGTTTCCACTCGGTCAGCTTTGATGGAAATAGGCCCCCTATGAATCGGCCCCGTGCCCCATCAATACATTATGAAGTCTATGGGGCAGCGTAGGAACGGAACTCGTTCATAACCCGGGAACTACTAACTGCCATCAAAATCAACGCGGTGACATTAAAATGAAGTCATAACTAGGAGATTTCTCAACCGATCTTTAAAAGATAATTTGATCAATGTCAAAACATCTGCAATTTACTCAGTGGCTGCCATTGATGGCGCCAGATGTCCAATCCATTTGAAGTGGGAGGGTTGGCAGCGAATAATCAAGATAACTGCCTGCCAACCCTCACACTTCAAATGGATTTGACGTCTTCTTGTGATACTCATTTCTATTCACAAGGACAATTGAATGCCACACGATTGGGCGTCTAGCATCGTCGAGAGTGCCACAGCAGAAGGATAAAAGCAGACCCCTGGTCTAGATCATAACTGTCAAACTCAAGGCATGGGGGCAAGATTTAGCCTACCGTATCACAAAGCCAATGATGTGCATTGACTTTGTTGCTTGCATTAATGATAACATTGCAGATTGCCATTATTTAACAACATTGAACCGGTATAATCCAATTTGTTGTGTTTATTGTATGTAATAATATAGGCAATTATACATTTATATTATCATTTATTTTATTTCTATTAAATTTTTAAATTTTTTTTAACCGCCTTACTGATTTCATGTGACTTTTATGTATCATTTTTTATTTGTGGCTTTATTTCCATTTCTTAACTTATCTGACCTTGTGTTGAATTGTGCCATACATTTGTCTTGCATATAGAAGTCTGCAGGCACATCTATGATGTGGTCCGGGACAGAAATGATTTTGACAATCTACATTAAAACAATAAACATCTTAAATAAAATGGGGGTTTGGAGGCAAAACAAAAACATCAGAACAGAAACTTTTACATGAGAAGACGACCCAGAAACAGTTGATTGTATCAAAACGCTATTACAGAGAGTCGTTTAAAGAAAAGTTCTGGTCAAAATCTGCTTGCTAACATTTTACACTTTAAGTTACATCTACAAAAATATATATCAATTTAAAACTGTGAAAAAACAGCTCGCACGATATTGCTGCACTCCAGAAAACAGAATTGTTCCAACAGCATTTGGAAAAAGGCTCATTGAGAATCACAATAAAAGATAGTGATATCTTTCCCATGTATTTAAATATCCAAGTGATTTCAAAAAGTAGAATTCTCTTGCTGTACAGAACAGTTATGCTATTATGTGTAATTTTCAAAAACAATCCTTTGACAAAAATGTAAACAATTTTTCTAAACCCCAGTATGTCATCATTTGGTCATGGGCAAAGATTTGAAGTGGTTCTAAACAGAAATGACCAATACAGTGCTGGCTGAAAGTATTGGCACCCCTGCCATTCTGTCAGATAATGCTCAATTTCTCAATTCCAGAAAATGTTTGCAATTAAAAATGCTTTAATATCTTCATTTATTTTGCTTGCAATGAAAAAACACAAAAGAGAATGGAAAAAAATTAAATCATTATCATTTTACACACACACACACAAAAAAATGGGCCGAACAAAAGTATTGGCACCCTTTGAAAAATAATGTGATGCTTCTCCAATTTGTGTAATTAACAGCACTTGCTACTTACCTGTGGTACATAACAGGTGGTGGCAATAACTTAATCACACTTGCAGCTAGTTAAAATGGATTAAAGTTGACTCAACTTCTGTAATGTGTCCTTGTGTGTACCACATTGAGCATGGAGAAAAGAAAGAAGACCAAAGAATTGTCTGTGGACTTGAGAAGCAAAATTGTGAGGAAGCATGGGCAATCTCAAGGCCATCTCCATAGACCAGAATGTTCCTGTGTCTACCGCGCGGCGTGTCATCAATAAGTGTAAAGCCCATGGCACTGTGGCTAGATGTGGACGGAAAAGAAAAATTGACGAGAGATTTCAACAAAAGATTGTGCGGATGGTTAATAAAGAACCTCAACTAACATTCAAACAAGTTCAAGCTGTCCTGCAGTCTGAGGGTACAATAGTGTCAACCCATACTATCCGTCGGCGTCTGAATGAAAACGGACTCTATGGTAGGATAGCCAGGAAGACCCCATTTCTGACCAAGTGACATAAAAAAGCCAGGCTGGAGTTTGCCAAATCCTGAGAAAGCCAAAAACGTTTTGGAAGAATGTTCTCTGGTCAGATGAGACAAAAGTAGAGCTTTTTGGGAAAAGACATCAACATAGAGCTTACAGGGGAAAAAAAACCCGAGGCCTTCAAAGATAAGAACACGGTCCCCACAGTCAAACATGGCGGAAGTTCCCTAATGTTTTGGGGTTGCTCTACTGCCTCTGGCGCTGGACTGCTTGACCGTGTGCATGGCATTATGAAGTCTGAAGACAACCAACAAATTTTGCAGCATAATGTAGGGCGCATTGTGAGAAAGCTGGGTCTCCCTCCGGGGTCATGGGTCTTCTAGCAGGACAATGACCCAAAACACACTTCAAAAAGCACTAGAAAATGATTTGAGAGAAAGTACTGCAGACTTCTAAAGTGGTCAGCAATGAGTCAAGACCTGAATGCCATAGAACACCTGTGGAGAGATCTGAAAATGGTAGTGTGGAGAAGGCACCCTTCAAATCTCAGAGACCTGGAGCAGTTGGGCAAAGAAGAATGGTGCAAAATTCTAGCAGAGCATTGTAAGAAGCTCAGAGATGGATACCGGAAGCGGTTGTTCGCAGTTATTTTTTTCCTAAAGGTTGTGCTACCAAGTATTAGGCTGAGGGTGCCAATACTTTGTCCGGCCCATTTTTGGAGTTTTGTGTAAAATGATGATCCCCCCCCCCCCCCCCCCCCATTCTCTTCTGTGTTTTTTCATTGCAAGCAAAAAAATGAAAATATTACTACCAAAGCATTTGTAATTGCAATATTTTTTGGGAGAAACTGAGCATTATCTGACAAAATTGCAGGGGAGCTAATACTTTTGGCCAGCACTGTTTGTGGAGGCGCACCTAATGCAATAAAAATATTTGATATTTACAATATGCTTGCATTTTAAATTCCATCATTTTCAAGGTCGCATTCCAAAAACAGTATGTCACGAGTATATGGTTTTTAGTTAAGAGCCTAAGGAAATACCAATTGCCTATTACCAGAGATGTAAAATCCCAATAATGGCTCTGAAGTAAAGAAGGTTACTTGAAAGAAGGTTAACTTGAAATTTTAAACTTCAGTGCAAGTGTATGTGTGGTTGGCTGGTGATCAATTAAGTGTATGTCATATTAGATGTGCTTCAGCTTATTTGAAACCTTTAGAGGTGCCATGAAATACGATAGCAAGTGACATTAAATGGACAGCAGAGCATATTTCAGACACAAATCCATCCAAAAAAGGCTCAATAATGAAAATAGATGATAATTAGTCTTCCTTTCTCAGCTGCCTTGGCTCCGCCCACAAAAAATGTCTGCAAGCAAGCTATCCATAGGCTTCCTATTATCTTGTTGCCATGTGATCGTTCTGTCAGTCTGTCAACATGTGCAGCACTCGAAAGTGAGACATGATCAATCAATTCTGGTTGTGATGTCACAACCAGAATTACTGAAAAAAAGGGCATTCCCTGATGCACAGTTTCAGGTAGAGTGACTATGAAATGTATGTGGTAAATTGTTTTTTTCATTTTTTGATATGCACCATTTCATAGCACCTTTAATGGAATCAAGCGGTGTAGAAAATGGAAGTTTAGCCATCAGGATGACACCTTACAAGGCTTTGATGCCAGCAAGTCATGCTAATAAAAATGAACACAAACAATTTTAGATCCCACAATAAGTATAATACTGTTTGTGCAAGTTTCCTATTGTAAATGATAAAAAAAAAAAAAAAAAAAGAAAAGTATGTTTGCCATGCAGCAGGCACACAAGATATAAACAAACACACGCAGACATATCTGCTTCACTTGTACAGTTTTTCCATTTTTAACTGCATACTGATATAGAAAACATTTTGCCCTGCCACTTTCTGATACCACGAATAAAAAAACTGAACAAGCCAAACGTACACTAGAAGGCTGCTGTGGAAATCTAGGCAAAGAAGACTATATTATTGAGTATAGTTATTACTCATAAAAGCTCAAGTGTTTATTATTGATTGTCGAAAATCCTTCATCCTATCCTAGGGGTCGGCAAACTGTGGTGTGTGACTCTTTCATCCTTCACTTGTGGACCCTGCGATTTTGGAAAATAATGACTATTTATGAAAATTCATTGATTTGAGTTTTTTTTAAAATATGAATTTGAATACAGGTAGTCTCCGGGTTACGACATACCCTACTTGCGTGATTCCGACTTTGTGACGCCAGAGTCTCGTTTTTTGTTTTGTTTTGTAATGTTGAGCATCCACCTAGGCAACACCTGCATATAACACCTTGTACTGTTTATTGAGTGTTTTCAATTGTGGTTGAATACTTGGAGCGAGTTGATGTGATTGTTTTAGATGATGTGCGGACACTAACTGATACATGCTAATCGTTTGTGTGGATTGTTATTGCTGTATTGGCAGCTAGTTATAAACGCAAATTTGAATTGCTGTTACAAAAGATCAAACTTGCGCTTTTGACTATTTATGTTTTCTGCTGTTGTTTTTTGGTGATTTTTTTGTTGTTGTTGCTGTTTTTTGTTACGGTTTTGCCATTTTCTTTCTACAGTTTTTGTAGTTTGGCTTTTTTTTTTTTTGTTTTCGTTTAACCTTATGTCTTCTCCCCCCGATTTTTGGGAGATATTTGTTGTTTTCGGTTAAAGTTTGGTTTTTTTGTGTTTTTGCAGCGATTCTAGGGCATTTCTGGGTCACTTCCTGTAGAATAAGGGGCTTTTCAGGGCATTTTCTGTTATTATCGGGTCATTTTCTCCAATTGGTAATTAATGAGGCCATTGAGTGAAAATTGAAAAGTTTTTGTCACATTTTGGTGGAACCGCATGTTTTTGGCAAAAACCGTATCCAACTTTTGTGTGCCTTGAGTTTGGGTTCAGAGATTCTTGGACGTGTAAACAATGTGAATCGGATCAAAACTGTAGGACAAAATTTAGTTTAGTTTTGCCATTGAAAATGAATGGGGCTGTTTTTGTGGAAAACTCTGCGTTTTGAGAAATCGAAAGCTTGATCGATTTTTGGGGAATGTTTAGGAGTTGGAACAAATAATGGATAAATCAACAAAAGGAATAAAAATATAAAGATAGCAGAACATTTACATGGGTGGTGTTCCCAAATGAAGTACAAAAGGTTGCCGACCCCTTTCCTATGCTTTATTTTTCTGTGCGACTTAAACTGAAGTACGATAAGTTCATCTAACCAATTCACTTCATGTAAGGCCATATTCTCGTGTCATTTTTTTGCACCCAGACTTGCACACTTTTCATCCACGTGGATTTTCCTTCCCATATATTTACTGCGCACTCATCATGCGTAAACTGAATATGACTCCGGAAAAAACGGAGACAGCTAAAACCATCCTGGAAATTATTTTCTTTAGACTTGTAAATATTTTCGAAATATGGGCTATATATACATTTATTAAATCTGAAGAATAATTAAAAAATAAAAGCCTCCTATTTTTTAGGAGTGTAGTGTGTCACCAATTTCATGGCAATACGATTATTGATTCTTTGGACAACGTTAAGAGATTGGCCGATATTGCGAAGTTTGGACGATTCGATTCAATGGTCGCCAATCGATTTAAAGGATCAATATGTAAGATTCATAGCACACAACATCCCTTTCCTTCCCTTCTGGGCTGCCAGATAAGTGCTTCACCGTGGATAATCACGCTGCATTATCATACCAATGTTGCATTTCCATCAAAAAATAGAAAATGCAATTTCTTGAGAAATTGTGCGTGGAACTGTGCTGTGCTAGTTTGTGGAACAAGTACACGCGAGTACTAGTGCTTGTAGTAAAAGTGCACGCAAGTACACTTGCTAGGAGTACAAGTACACGCGAGTACAGGCACTTGTAGTACAAGGATACGCGAGTACAGGCACTTGTAGTACAAGTATATGCGATTGCAAGTGCTTTGAGTACAAGTACACGTGAGTACACTTTCTAGGAGTAGAAGTACACGAGAGTACAGGCGGTTGGAGTACAAGGATACACGAGTACAAGCGCTTGTAGTACCGGCACACGCGAGTACAGGTGCTTGGAGTACAAGTGCACGCGGGTACAGGCGCTTGTAGTACAAGTACACGTAAGTACAGGCGCTAGTAGTACAAGGTCACAGAAGTACGCGTACTTCAAGTACTGGTAATTTACAGAGCTGTTGCAATCTGGTTGAAGACAAAGAATTTATCTCGTAATTTGCTGATTAGTGGGGGCGGGACATCCATTGAAAACAAAGAATAAAACCAATAGCAACGTTTACGGGCTGACAATCGATTTAAAATGGGAAAATCACAGCTTAACCATTGAAAATGGTTTTAGAAGTATTTCCAAAATACGTGTTTCTTTTATGTCTGTTGAAATATTAGGGCCATATATGGAATCCTTGAAGTGCAAATCTTACATAGTCCTCCTTTAAATTATGAGTACTGGTTGAGGAAATATTGGTATGATTGGAGGGATGAGCCTTCATTTCAATATAGGCATCATACCAACCTTGGTATAAAAGAAGAGGGGGAAAAAACAGAATAAAAGCAAATTATAACAGTTGTTGTTTAAACACCTTTTTAAGTATTTTTAGCACGTGGCTTATATTTGAACTGCTAAGTGCAATTTAATGTTGCACCTTCACTGGACACTGGACTTACAATAGACTCAAGTAAGTAAAAGTGCAAAAAGTGCTTAAGTTGATTAGAGCATATAACGCGAGCCCATATTTCACAGGGAATGCCCGCGTACGAAGAATCTATGCAGTAAGAAAAGTGTGCCACTGTGTGCCTTTTCGCTTTTATGGACACAGGAGAATATGACCCTTGTCTTTAATGAGAACTGTCACTGGAATGTTAAATGCTTTTTTCCCTGGAAGTCTGAGAACTTCAAGCAAAGTGCTACTTTAAGACTTGATATAGCAATACAGCTGCTGTGGTAAGAAAAGTAGAAAATGGAAGCCAAGGCACATTTTTAGGATGGGGGTCGGTGGTGGCAGCGCACATGCCTGTGCTGTGAGTTCCAATTGATTTCATTTGTTGATGGGAATGACTTCATGTGAGTAAGCCCATACGAGTAAGCTTTGCCGAGAGAAAAGCATGAAGGACAAACACAACTGGCTTTGGACCCGAGTGAAGGTCAAATACCTGGTAGGGGAACAAAAAAAGGAAAAGGACAGAATATGGGAGAAAGGTTAGTAGTTGAAACACAAATTGAGATTAATGACTATTTCGTCTGTGTATTTCTGCCTGAGCATTATACTCCTGGTTCAAATTGGAAATTTTGGAATATATAATCTGGTCCAGAAACGCTTTTGACTGAGGAGCATCTCCACTTTAGAAAAATCTTTTATGTACAGTATACCAGTGGCGGCGGACTGTCAGGGCCCGCAAGGCCTTCTCTGTTGCCCTAAAATGATATTTCTGGTAAACAGAGGTGGGTAGTAATGCGTTACATTTACTTCGTTACAATTACTTGAGTAACTTTTTGAGAAAAATTTTACTTCTAAGTTGTTTTACTAAGCCATACTTTTACTTGAGTGGATTTGTGAAGAAGAAACGCTACTCTTACTCAGTTACTTTGTGTGAAAGA
Organism: Corythoichthys intestinalis; assembly: GCF_030265065.1. NCBI lineage: Eukaryota > Metazoa > Chordata > Actinopteri > Syngnathiformes > Syngnathidae > Corythoichthys > Corythoichthys intestinalis. Next base: position 61,044,553 of record NC_080399.1, on the reverse strand, counting down.
ATATTTTATTCATGCTTATAAAACACAATTATTAACTGCTGTGAAACTATATGCTTGCATGTGAGACTGTTTTCATGTTCTTGTGTTCCAAATATGTGTGCTCCAAATATTCCTTTGAACATTTACAATGGGTATCTGTTGACTGCCTTATCTGATTTGACTCCCTCTTGTACCAGCTAGAGCTAGTGCTCAAGGTCATAACTCAGGATGTTTTTCTGTGGAAAAAAAGTTGGGCTGTAATAAGGTTCACTTTCGTTTTCGTAGCAGGTATTGTTCCATAGTTCATATCGTTTTCATAGCAACGCCCTTCATAGAGTCCTGTTGTGCACCGTTTTATTGTACTTCTGCGTGGTCACAGCTCCTGGCTGGATCACATCATTTTGTACCCTTGAGATATATACAAAGTATATACAGTACTGTGCAAAAGTTTTAGGCAGGACACATCTTGTTTATCTATAAAGTCTTCGAAGCAGGCAATCCTTGGCTGAGTCTGATTCTTTTCACTTATTTGAGCTATTGATTGCTACTTGGGGTTTAAAAAGTGAACTTCCCTGACATGTTGGGCTACACTACTCATTACAATTTTCCATTTTACTCTACATATTTTATAATCTACATATTTTATAATTTTTTTTAATTTGCCAGAGACGCCAACAGTGGCTCAAGCAATTCCACTAATGAGATGTCGCAATAATAATCACATGACTCCATTATGTTTTTAAGGTTTCTTTAAACATGGCATTCTACCTGATTCTATGTTGGCAGTTCAACTTGTGCCTAGTATAAAAGATAAGACTGGTAAAATTAATAGCAAAGATAACTACAGACTACTTGCTCTGGCCAGTGTGCTTTCTAAAGTGGTAGAGACAATCATACTGAATACAATAGCTATATTTATTTCCGCAGGTGACAATCAGTTCGGGTTCAAAAGAAAACTTGGAACCGATATGTGCATATTTGCATTGAAGGAACAATTACTTAAGTATCAACGCCTGAACTCAAAAATTTTTTTTTATACTTTATTGACTCATCGAAAGCCTTTGATTGGATCCATCATAGCAAACTTTTCTTATTTTGACACAAAGGGGGGTGCCTAAATATATCATTCATATTATAGCCTTCTGGTTTGCAAATCAACTTGTTCACATTAAATGGGGTAACACGGTTTCTTTTTGCTTCATAGTAAGTAATGGTGTGAGACAGGGAGGAATACTCTCACCATATTTGTTCAATGTTATCATGGACGAATTGTCCAGCCATCTCAATAGATTTAATAAATACTGGCAATGTTGTAGGAAGCACTATCATTAACCATCTTATGTACACAATTTGTCATCAAATACAATGCAGAGAAAAGTAACATTATAATTATACAATCTAAAGATATGGGGGCTATATTCCCTCGCTTCTTTCTGGGCAAGAAAGCGCTAAATGTCTGCAATGAGGCTAAATATCTGGGCCACTTTATAACTGCTGATTTGTCAGTGACAGGAACATTCACCTTCAATGCAGTAAACTTTATGCACTAGCAAATATGCTTAAGAGAAAACTTTTTATGTGTTCCTTCCACGTGAAAACATCACTGTTCAGGGCATATAGACCCTACTCACCTACGTCACAAAATGGGCGTGTCGCTGTTTCCGGCCGCCATATTGTACCTATTTTTTAGACCTATTCTCATTGTTTTCAATTAGTCAAGCAAGTTATAGAGCAATTCATGGAAGCCCCGGTGTTATCTGACGCTGTAAACTCATTGGATGCGTTGCATAAACGGCGTTACGTGGAAAAGCTTCAGTTTATCCATTCGCCAGATCCGTATTTGATGCCTAAATCGATGTTTTTTGACCGGCTGCCTTCGCCGTCTCTGCCTGACCCTGATATTTACAACTATTTTGTCCACACAAAATCAGCCTATTCTCACGAAAGTTTGAAAAACTTTAAGAGCTTGGAGGCTTATAAATGCTACGTTGCTGGTTGGGTGAAACAGGTCCTCGTACACGAAAATTCGGCAGGAATCTTGTGCTCGGAAGAGTGAGTTACGAAATTTTCAATTCAAAATCTTTTGTTCTTGCTAACATCCACTGTCAACTCTAATGTATTTCATGTCATTTGTCAATGGAGCTAGGGCTTTTAATGTTTATATGGTTTAGCGATAGCACTCTCACTGCATACAAATATAATATGTAATAAATATGAAATGCGAAAGCACTACTCCAGATTGTCCAGTTGAATTTATTTTTTGGCTTTTGACCTCAATAGTGAAATTGTAAATTAATTGTATGACAACTGTCTGATTATCCCCTTATAATTATATATTTTCAGGTAGTTCATTCACAACGTCTGAGTGGATGTTGTCGGCGATTAGCCTAGCAATGATCTTAATTGTGGTTGTCAGCCCAAAACCCTCTAAATATATATTAAATGCATCTTACCAGATATAAAATGACTACTACATAATCTGTGGTAGTCGTTTGGAGCCCAGTTTTCTCGTCGAATTGCAGCAGTCAATCTCGGTCTCCTCTTCGGGTCTCTCGGAATACGGTAAAACTTCCAAGTCTCTCCGTCTATCTTCTCTGTTTTTGCAACCGACCGCCACACACGACTTCACCATTTTGATTATTAATGTTAACGAGCAGAAAAACATGCCATAATAGGAGGAATTTACGAAGTGCTAATGCATTAACATGACGAGTATACGGACAACGTGGCGCGGGGGCGTGGCTGTGACGTCACGTGAGTAGGGTCTATTGCACAACCTTTTACATCGCTCACCTGTGGACCAGGTACATAGCTAAGTCCATCCAGAGGCTAAATGTAGCCTATAATGATGCCTTGAGGCTGTTATTGGGTGTGCCTGGATGGTACAGCGCCAGCCAATTTTTTGTCAGTTCTGGGTTACCCACCTTTAAAGCGCATTTAAGAAATCTGATGTATAAGTTCATGTGTCGATTAAATGAGTCTGAAAATGGTAATTTAATGAAAATAACGGACCCTACAAATAGTTATAGCTGTAGGTCAAGCATGTGGCGCCGTTGGCGTAAAAGCCTGTTTGTCGTGCACAGATAGTTTGTGCCTCTGTTCTCTGTTCCTGTTTGCTTAAGGACACCCTGTGTGACTCCTGAATAAAGATCATATATATATATATATATATATATATATATATATATATATATATATATATATATATATATATATATATACATACAGTACTGTGCAAACGTTTTAGGCAGGACACCTGCCTAAAACTTTTGCACGGTACTGTATATTTTTATTATATTATGTATATACAGGATATACTGTATGTATATATTTTCCCCAAGTGGAAGCTTCCATGATCCTAATAAATTTAATGATTTAAAAAAATATATATACGCATATATACATATACAAATATACATATACATATATATACACACATATACATATATACATATACACACATATATGTATATATATATATACTAGGGCTGTCAAAATTATCGTGTTAACGGGCGGTAATTAATTTTTTAAATTAATCACGTTAAGATATTTGACGCCATTAACGCACATGTCCCGCTCAGACAGATTTAAATGTCAGTAGAGTGAAATGTCCACTTGTTAATTGTGTTTTATGGAGTTTTGCCGCCCTCTGCTGGTGCTTGGGTGCAACTGATTTTATAGGCTTCAGCACCCATGAGCATTGTGTAAGTAATTATTGACATCAACAATGGCGGGTTACTAGTTTATTTTTTAATTGAAAATTTTATTAAAACGAAAACATTAAGAGGGGTTTTAATTAGTGATGCGCCGATACCATTTTTTGGCCCCGATACCGATACCTGGCTGTGCAGTATCGGCCGATACCGATACCATACCGATACCACCCCGTTTATATATATATATATATATATATATATATATATATATATATATATATATATATATATATATATATATACACACTATTACTAATATTTCTGACCGCCGCCTTGTCATTGGTCAGGAGTGGCTATTGGCCCGTTCTCGCCAATAGCGATAGCTGACACAACACAGAGACAGAGTGTAGTGAGCGCCAGGAGGAAAAAAAAAGGCTGCGGTCAAATGTTATAATATTGGACAGGTAAGTGGTATCGGCGCCGTCTTTGTTGGTACTCGCCGATACCGATACCACCATTTCGGGCCGGATCGGCGCCCCCTGCCGATACTAGTATTGGTATCGGTGCATCTTTAGTTTTAATATACAATTTCTATAACTTGTACTAACATTTATCTTTTAAGAACTACAAGTCTTTCTATCCATGGATCGCTTTAACAGAATGTTAATAATGTTAATGCCATCTTGTTGATTTATAGTTATAATAAACAAATACAGTCCTTATGTACCGTATGTTGAATGTATATATATCCATCTTGTGTCTTATCTTTCCATTCCAACAATTTATTTTACAGAATATATATATATATAATTTACAGAAAAATATGGCATATTTTATAGATGGTTTGAATTGCGATTAATTGCGATTAATTACAATTAATTAATTTTTAAGCTGTAATTAACTCGATTAAAAATTGTAATCGTTTGACAGCCCTACTTACTATATACTGTAAGTATTTAATGCATTCGCAATGTATATGTTATGTTGTATTCCCTGAATGTAAACACGGATCACGCATATGATGTTTGAACATTTTTTGTTGCAGGCAGTGACGTTTCGACTGTTCAATAGGACTCAAGCTTGCTGTTTATGATCACGCCAGCCTGTTCAATAATGTGGCGTCTTTAAAACACCGTAAAAAAATAAGTATTTGAGGTAGAGCACCGTTGTCAACATGACTCGAAAGTGCGGATTTTAATCTCTCCCACAGTACTTATTTTGCACCGATTAACCACAGAAAACCGGATATATGATCCTTTTAGTTTGATAATATTAAATCCTGTTTGTTTTCTCCACTAGAGGGTACTCATGTTATTTATACATAATAACACTTCATTCCTCAGATTTTTTTTCACTAGCCGGACTTCAGTGTATTGTTTTTTTGTAATTCTTTAGCTTAATGTGGTAATTTAGTATGTTATAGTACAGTATAATAATCACCGTTCATATAGATAACTGTGCTGAGAAAATAAATAACTTTTTTTTTTTTTTAAATCTTAAGCAGTTACTCACAATGCTACTTATTACTTGAGTATTCTTTTCACCAAATACTTTTTTATTTGCAATTGAGAACATTTTTTGGATGACTGTTTTTACTTTTACTTGATTAATAATTTGAAGTAACGCTACTCTTACTTGAGTCAAATTTTTGGCTACTCTACCCACCTCTGATGGTAAATTTAAATTCTAATGTATGTTCCCTAATTGTGTAGAATTGTTCTTCAAATACATTCATCTTCCTACTGCTTATCCTGATGGGGGGGGGGGGGGGTATATTCATGTCATATTATATCCCAGTGTCTTTTTTTTAAGTTTATGTTTTGAAACCATCAAAAAAGGTCTTATAGTTAGCTTGTAACTGGCATCACTGTCACAACTTACCATTTCTCCTTCTGGACCACCAAAATCAAGGTAAAGGTTGCGTATTCCGTCATCAGCAGACATTTTCAGTTTTTCATACGGGTATCTGAAGAGTACAGCTCCGTTGGATGGGTCGGATGGCTCTCTTACCACAGTAAAGCCCTTCTCATAGTGCAGAGTCAGTCGAACATCTTGTCTGTTCAATGTGCAGCCTGGGGGAAGCAAGGAATAATCAGTTTTTTCCATCTATAGTGCATTTGAGTAGTAACACAACAATTTACAGCCCAAAACTTTTCAACTGAGCGTAAACAGCTGGTTTGCTGGTTTAAATATACCTTAATATTAGGACTATGAGGCACACCTGACTATAAGCCGCCACCCAACAAAATTGACATGAAAGCGGCATTTGTTCATCGATAAGCCGCACTGGACTATAAGCTGCAGCTGTCCTCACTGTATCATGGGATATTTACACCAAAAGATATGAACTGATAACACTTTGACAGCGGCATCATAAGACTGACCAAATGAACCACCATGAAGCTTTGAACCAATTGGCTTCAAAGCTTCATTGCTTCAAGAAGCTTCATTTGAACATCACTGCTCCCTTGGGGGAGACCGTCAACCTCTGCTGCCACCTGCTGTCAACACTGTTGTCATCTAAATTGCCTCTTGGCATTCATTACAGATCTAAATAAAAATCAAAATTCATGTTCTGTGCTAACTATTTCTTCAGTTACTATTGAAGTTGTTTCATTAACTGCTAGTTATGGTAATTAGTAACACTTTATTTGACAGTAGCATCATAAGACTGTCATAAGACCGTCATAATTATGACATTAAACTGTCATGAGCATTTATGAATGCTAATAACAGATGCCATTTTGTGTCATCCTCATGCCCATGATAGCGTCATGTCATAATTATGATGGTCTTATGGCAGTGTTATGACGCCGCTGTTAAATAAAGCGTTGCCTATTAACCCAAATAAATGAACAAATAAGCCGCAGGATTCAAAATGAGGAAAAAAAGTAGTGTCTTATAGTCCGAAAATTACGGTATACTTGTTTTCTTTTTTTGTGCTTGTTATAGTAACATGACTGAGGCTAAGTGTACACGTAAAGATATCTCGCATAAAGAAGGCGTATCATCCGCACGCATATGAACATTTTGCACATTAAGAATGAGGGTTTCCAAAAACTCCGACCAAAGTGAAGATTTGCGAATCCTGTGTTTGATGTGCCGTCATGTCTACAGTAATAACCAGAGGTTTGTGTTTCTTTAACAGTCGAAACGTCACTGCCTGCAACAAAAAATGTTCAAACATCATATGCGTGATCCGTGTTTACATTCAGGGAATACAACATAACATATACATTGCGAATGCATTAAATACTTACAGTATATAGTAAGTAGGGCTGTCAAACGATTAAAATTTTTAATCGAGTTAATTACAGCTTAAAAATTAATTAATCGTAATTAATCGCAATTAATCGCAATTCAAACCATCTATAAAATATGCCCTATTTTTCTGTAAATTATATATATATTCTGTAAAATAAATTGTTGGAATGGAAAGATAAGACACAAGATGGATATATACATTCAACATACGGTACATAAGGACTGTATTTGTTTATTATAGGGCTGTCAAACGATTAAAATTTTTAATCGAGTTAATTACAGCTTAAAAATTAATTCATCGTAATTAATCGCAATTGATCACAATTCAAACCATCTATAAAATATGCCATATTTTTCTGTGAATTATATATATATATATTCTGTAAAATAAATTGTTGGAATGGAAAGATAAGACACAAGATGGATATATACATTCAACATACGGTACATAAGGACTGTAGTGGGCATTTCACTCTACTGTCATTTAAATCTGTCTATGCTGTCCTCACTCCGAAGCGTCTACTTTTTCCAAAGCTAGACAGCTAGTGAACGACGCCTTAATAATCAGACTTCCTTTTTCATCTGATTTATTAATAAAATGGCCTTAAAACATTGTCCTCTTTAGACCGTTTAAGTAAAACTACAAAAAAAAATTGAACAAGCATTGCATTAGCAACAACGTTAGCTTAGCACGCTATACAGGTTGACTAAACATAAACAAAAAGCGTCTCATACAAAAAATATATTAACATAATATGTACATTCTTTACAACAACCATACTTACGGACAAATCTTTTCCAAGGATCATATAAGCACAACAGAGACGTCGCGCAGCCATATTGAACTGGCAAGAAAAAAATAAACCATGTCGCAAAGCGACCACAAGAGTTCGCTGTTAGACAGCACAAAACGCCTTGCTGTAAAACTTACCAAAAGGCAGAATACTGTCTGAGAGGGACATGTGCGTTAATTGCGTCAAATATTTTAACGTGATTAATTTAAAAATTGAATTACCGCGCGTTAACGCGTTAATTTTGACAGCCCTAATAGTAAGTTAATTTTACGGCTGACACTGCATTTCGGGGTCATCAACATGTGTTGTCCCCCTCCCCCCAAACACACACATACACACAAAAGTCAAAATTCTGCCTATAGTCACAACGAATCGCATAAGTTTTTATTTGGCATCGATAGACCACGGAAAACCGGAGATATGATTGTTTTAGTTTCATGGTAAGAAACATTTTTTCCTCCACTGGAGGGCACTAATGTTCTTTGTACAGATGATGTTTCACCAGTTTCACACCAGTTTTCAGCCTCCTGTGCCAGTGCTTCACTGATCAAAACAGAAAGAACCGATGCTAATCCAAGAGCTAGTCCGGACCAAGCACGAGCATCAGCTCGATCGAAAAGGGGCCACTTTAAGTACCAAGAACTCTCAAGTCCCGTGCTTAGTTTGGATAAGAAAGTCTAGGAAAGTTCTTACTCTTGTTTTTCCTTTTACAGACTAAATGATTCATTCTCACCAATAGAGACTTCTTTGATGAGTTCTGCTGCAGCATGTGCACCTTGCACAAGTGCCCTTGTCCATGAAGACAGATCCCAGTGGGTCTCCACACGAAAGATGTGTGATTCGATGCCCCGCCCTGTGCCAGTCCGAGTGGCAAACACCAGGTCAGAGCTCTGAGCAGGAGAACCACGGGCACTGCCAGAATGCACCAGTCTGGATGGAAGTAAACAAATAGACCTGTCATTTCTTTTTATACAAAAATGTCTCCTCTGTATTGCAAAAGCATTTGACTGTTCAAGGACGACATTTATTGAACGGCCACTGATCATTATCTTTTGATTTCTGTGAAAAAGGATGTGTTTGGTGAAGGCCAATCCATGCCTTTCATTCCTGAAGCAAAAATAGAGCAGGAAAACGTCAACTTTAATTGTCTGTGTTTGTCTGCGTGAGAGAGAAGCTGTTCTCAGCAGCGTGAGTGGACTCTCTCAACAAAACCAGTTCATTACATTACCGCCAACTAGTTGATTTAACCGTGAAAAGGAGTTTGTCAGCAAAAAACAAACAAACGAACAAACAAACAAAAATACCCGCAATGTTATTGGTCGCGGATGTGTAAGTAGATAGCTCTACTTTTAGTCGCAAAATGCAACCATTTGGTTGCAGTCTAGAACCCTGGTGTATAAATGCCAACCCATCAAGAGGGCACCTTTTCACCAATCTGGTGTCTTCCAAGTGCATTCAGTTGATTGCAGTCAGGCTGATGATGTCAAACAGGCTGTGCGGGATTGATTAAAACAAAAATCAGGATCCAAGGCTGCCCTTGAGGGCTGGTTTGTCCACCACTGAACTAGATCCATGTTGGAAATGTCTAGAGGGATAGTGCTCGTAGTAGATGGTATAGGATAATTTAATTTACAGTGGTATGAAAAAGTATCTGAACCTTTTGGAATTTCTTCATAAAATCACCATCAAATGTGATCTGATCTTTGACAAAATCACACAGATAAAAATACAGGGTATGCTTTAACTAAAACCACCCAAACATTTCTAGGTTTTCATATTCATAAAGAGCAATTGAAACCAATTTCTTTACCAAACAATTTAAGTCATGTGTGTGCCCAATCACTGATGTGAGGTTTAAAGCTGCCCTGCCCACTATAAAACACACACCTGGTACGAAATGTCTTGATGAGAAGCATTGTCTGATGTGCATCATGGCTCGGTCAAAAGAGCTGTCTGAAGACTTGCGCTCAAGGATTGCTGATTTGTATAAAGCTGGGAAAGGATACACAACCATCTCTAAAAGTCTGGATGTGCATCAATCCACCGTCAGAGAGGTTGTCTACAAATGGAGAGAGTTTGACATTGTTGCTTCTCTCCCAAGGAGTGGCCGTCCACCAAAAATGACGCCAAGAGTTCAGCGTGGAATACTCAGAGAGGTAAAAAAGAACTCTAGAGTATCTGCTAAAGACTTGCAGAAATCACTGCCACAGTCCAATATCTCTGTGCACACATCAACTATATGTAAAACTAAAACTATAGCTAACAATGGTGTTAATTGGAGGACTCCACGGAGGAAGCTACTGCTGCCTAAAAAAAAAAAAAGAAGAAAGAAATACATTGTTGCTCGTTTAATGTACGCAGAAAGGCACTTGGACACTCCACAGAAGTTTTGGCAAACTATTTGGTGGACTGATGAAACCAAAGTTGAATTGTTTGGGGGTAACACACAATGTTATGTGTGGAGGAAAAATGGAACAGCTCACCAACATCAACACCTCATCCCCACCGTGAAGTATAGTGGAGAGAGCATCATGATTGGGGCTGCTTTGCTACCTTAGGGTCTGCACAGCTTGCAATCATTAATGGAAGAATGCATTAAAAAGTTTATCAGGATGTTTTGCAGAAAAACTTGAGGCCGCCTGTCAGACAGTTGAAGCTAAAAAGACGATGGATGCTGCAACAAGACAATGATCCAAAACACAGAAGTAAATCAACTTCAGGATGGTTTCAGAAGAACAAACTGCACGTTCTGGAGTGGCCAAGGCAAAGTCCAGACTTGAACCCCATTGAGATGCTGTGGCATGACCTAAAGACAGCAATTCATGCCAGACATCCTAGGACTGAACTACAGCAGTTTTGCAGAGAAGAATGGGCCAAGATTAGTCCTGATCGACGTGCTAGACTGTTCTGCAGCTAAGAGGAAGCGTCTGGTTAAGTTATTGGCGACTGTATCTGACTGTGTATCAAATTGACTCTTTAAAGCCCTCTGAGATACCCTTGTTGTGATATAGTGCTATACAAATAAAATTGAATTGAATTATTGTTGCCAAATTGGGGGGGGGCAGAAAATATTAAATGTGATGGTTCACTTATTTATCCCCCCCCCCCCCTTCTGTCATTGTTTGCATACTATCCTGATTAAAATTCTAAACCAATAAATGCTTGGGTTGTTTTAGTTAAAGCAGTCGCTGTTTTTTCATCTATGTGATTTTGACAAAGATCAGCTCACATTTGATGATTTTATGCAGAAATGTGAGAAATTCCAAAAGGTTCAGATACTTTTTCATACCACTGTAGTTGATTATTAGTGTTAAATGCCTTATACGTCAATATGAGCTTACCTAAAATAAATCACACAAGAAAAGTGAGAATGTGGAAATTAACATGGGAAGGGAAACCCCAGGATTAGATGGAAGAACAAACCCACCCACTGACCATGTTTGTAATATCATGCTATTCATTTTGGGTTCTGATTAGAGATGCAGTATGAAGAAAAATCATTATCGTTTCAAATAGTCCTACCTTGTAGCAAGCAGCGGGTGTGTGAGCAAAGGCAATGCCCACAATTCTCTACCCCATGGCACAGATTCAAAGAGCAGTATGTCCTTTTCTGTAAGTGCCATGACAACAGGTCTGTGCTGCTGTCGTCCACCTTCTAGCTGGACCTAAAAAACGTTAAACAAGCTCAGCTTTTGTCAGTAATTTGGGTCATTGAAGTACCACAAGATGCGAAATTAATTTGTTCCGGAGTGGCTTTCGTATCAAGCTGTACTAAAAAATTCCAAGCTGTACTAAAAAATAACATTAAATTTGCTGTCCTCCGATTGCCAGTCTTTATTTCTAATTCATTGTCGCCACCTAGTGGAGCTTAAGTGTAAGTAGTTTGTTAGGCTCATTCTCAAGAAGGAGCTGCAGCTTGTCAGTTATATTCATATGTTTCATATACATTAGCACTGCGCCACACATTTCGGTTTGTATATTTTATTTGTTTATAGTCAAACGTAGTTGTGGTGTTAGGAGTTAGCACTCTATTACTCAGCATACAATGAGATTAACCATGGGGCCACACGTCGTTCTATACAAAAAAGGGTACTCTAAACACTGGGCGACTGGTAGAGTGAAAACGAAACATTAGAGCATGATTTTCACGCTTTGTCTGGTTATTAGAAAAATAAGATGGACAACACAGTAGTTACATTAATGCATTGCTGGGAATACCAATATTAATTTGCTTTGAAATATACCTGTTCAGCCAGCCATCCTATGTGCTTGAGGTGAGGCTGTGAGGAAGCTGAGGCAGAAGCCCCCAGGTAGGCATTGATGTGAGCCAGGGTCTGCGGGAGGAGGGCCGCAATGTTGGTGTGGATGGCAGTGAACCAGGAGTTGGCTGTGGGGGCATCTTTACAGCGAAGTACCACTGTGTGCTGACCATCGGGGGAATGCAGTTCCAAAAGTCTGAAAATGAAGAAAGGCATTCACAATACTGCAGCATAGATAGTAGGTACTGTGCTCTGTCCTTCCAGACCCATGTGATTGTATCAGATGTCAGCGACTGCTGTGTGTACAATGTGAAAGGGGAACTTTCATGGAAAGGAGGTCAAAATGACTGTGTAACCTGGTTGGAGTTTGTCATTTAATGTGTTTTGTAGTGTGTTTGCATTTTGCAATCACTTTTACGATTCCTGACAATTATCATCCATGGTTACACTAAGGAGCAATATGTAAGAATCATACTTCATTTATTCATGAACTTGCCCTAATATTTCAATGGACATTTTATAAACATGTTTTTTTTAAAAAAAATACTTCTAACACGGTTCATAATGATTCAAGATTTTCCCAATTTCAAAGTCAATTGTCAGTCCATAAAAGTTATCTTGATTTGATTTTGTGTTTACAACGGCTGTTCCGCCCTCCACCAATTAGGGTAGCCAATTACGGAGATCAGGTCTTTGTGTCGTTGTCCAGGTTGCCAGAGCACTGGAGGCTTTGTAAACTAAGGTTCCAGAGGTAAGACAAGGATATGCATTCTAGTACAGTATACGTCGTGCACTTGTACTACAAGAACGTGAACTTAATTTTACTCAACTATGGTTAGTGCACGTACTTAAAAAAAAAAAAAAATCTCAAACTATTTACTCCCAAGTAAAATGCAAATTGTTTCATTGTGGCCATGCAAGAAAAAACAATCTCAAGTAAAGAATGACATTGACATTAAAATAAAAAAGACTGCATAGGCTTTATTGGCTGAGTGAAATTGAGTTGGTTCGTTCCACTCAAATGGATCTACATGAACTCTGCTTTATAATATATATACGTTGCTAATTAGTACCCACAAAAAAGTCCTACTCACGGTTTCCAGTCAATTTTTAATAGTTAGCGTTTTTGTGTCGGTCTTTGTTTTTTGTTTTTTTTACGGTGGCGCAGTGATATTGAGCATAGTCTGTGTGTGAAGCCGTTTTAGGTCACATGCACCAATAGAAGACGAGGATTGTTGCCATGGTTTCAAAACCACACAACATGGCGTCGACCGTGTCCAGCTCCGACATGAGCGAATATGAACGAAAGAAACAGAAAGAACTAAGCTCAAAGCAGAAGCAGAAAGAACTAAGGAAACCACATTTCAAATTTAGTCAAAAGGCATCGAAACGATGCTATATGCATCTCTCATTTGTCCAAGGGCGAAAAAGTGCAGGAATTGACACGACAACAGTGGGAAACTTACAGAGCCTGCGTTAGACTGGCTTTCTCTCCAGGCTCCATCGAAGGATCTTGCTGAAAATGATAAACATTAGGTCGGCGTCTACAGGTAAGCCACACACACGCCTTTTGTTGTGAATAATAATGCGGTTTGCGGGGCTTCTGGTCAGATCACATATGAGCACAAAGTTTAGTTTGAGACTTGGATAGCATTGCCATTAAATAACTGGGGGGTCTTTTGTGTTTAGAGATCGTACAGCATGTAAAAAAAAAAAAATGAGGCACTGACAAACAACCTAGTCTTTAGTTTGTTTAACTATAGCTCTAAAAACCTATTTTATATTTTTATTCAACAAAAATGGGTGGAATAGACAAGCTTAGATAATTTTGATTGGACGATTATGCAAATATGACATGGATAAAACGGTTTCCACATGGTTTATGTGTGTGTGCACGACGTGTTCTTTAGAACTGAAACACCCTGCACTGACAGCTACAATTTCTTTTGTGAGACCATTCATCCGTCAAAAGATTATAGTTGACCAGGAAGTGCTGCGAATGGACAAGCTACAAAAGACGTGTGGACATAGTGAAGAATCAAGAGGGTCTTGATGCTTGAGAATACAGGTAACCAAAATACTGTATGTGTCGCTCTAATGGTTCTTGTAAACAAAAAAAGTAAATCCTACTAATTTAATTGTTATGAACTTTTTCCATGGTCCCAATACAGCCTAGCATGGGCTTTTTTGAATTTGATCAGAAAGTTTTAAGGTGGCCTCAAATTTCTATTTTTGACATTAATTCTCATCATCTCTGATTCCATTTTACCAGGTTAGCATGTTATTTGTTTGAAAGTGCCCAGACTGTCATTTTTCTAGCTGTTTTAGATGCTCCTCTTGAAGCTCTTTTGCAGAAAGGCAAATTCTCATAATTACGTGGCATGTAAATGACCCGTGCACTGATTGGCTGGAAGTTTCCTCATGCAGCTTTACGCTGATTGGATGCCTGGTTTTCTCACTTTGAATGCAGCATTTCTCAGTCATTTTATTCGGTAGTGTACATCATATTTCACAATTTAACAACAAAGATATTCTATTAATCTACATTTGAACTCTTTTCAGTGCCATTGACGATGATAGCCGTTCAATATTGTGGCTTTTTTCGTTCTTCTGCTGTGAATTTAAATGGGTTTGACACTACTAGGTGTCCAATCAATTTGAAATGAGAGGGTTGGCAGCAAACGAACTCTCCCAGCTCAAAAGAATTGGATGTCTAGTGTCGTCAAGTTCACCCAAACAGTTATAACAGAAAAACCAGCCGCAGGCAAAAACAACTTTATCAAACACAGTTCAGTGTTCCCCGCACGTGGTTAGTACACAACCACATCCATAATCAGCACTTTGAGCTCTATGTCATGTGTGAATAAGCGCTCTATAAGCATAAGGGTATGGCACGGGGTTAATTAGCTTGCGGCTTATGGCACGGAGATAATTAGCTTGTGGCTTACGGCACAGGGATAATTAGCTTGAGGCTGCCAGATTTCTTCGCAACGTTGTTTTTTGATGCTAGGATGCTATGACTATCATCTGCAGGGTTGGGTAGTAACGTGTTACATTTACCACACCATACTTTTTTTACTTTTACTTAAGTTAAATTGTGACGAAGAAACTTTACTCTTGCTGCACTACTTTAGGCTACATAAGAGTCATTTTCCTCTTTATTCTATTAGATCTTACTTCATTTTTGGCCAAGGCGCCCACACTGGATCTACCAGTTATACCAATTATTATTATATGATTACACCAATCAGAAGTTACAATGATCACGTCGGCCTGTTCAATCACGTGGTGTCTTTAAAGTGTTGTCTCAAACGCATGGACTTCAACAGTTTTTATTTGGCAAAGATCGACTAGAGAAACCCGCAGATCTGATTGTTTTAATATCATGGTAGGAAAATATGTTTTCTACGGTGGCCGAGAGGTGTCAGGCGAAATGCAAAGTCCAAACACTTTGCAAATAGAAAAAAGCACAAACCCAAATTGTAAACGCTTTGCAAAAGTAAAAAGCACGAATGCAAACTGCCACAACACGATCCCCAATTCCTAAAGCGCGATTGCAAATTGGCAAAAGCACGAACCCCAATTGCCACAACACGACAGCAAATGGCTCGTAGCACGAATGCAAACTGCCACAACACGATCCCCAATTCCTAAAGTGCGATTGCAAATTGGCAAAAGCACGAATCCCAACTGCCACAACACGACAGCAAATAGCTCGTAGCACAACAGCAAACGGCTCACAGCACAGCAGCAAAATCACGCAACACAACGGCAAGAGGATGACCCGGAAGTTAAAAAAAAAAAAAAAAAAAAACCTCCATGAAGTCCCCCCCGATCAGACGCAAATCTATATGAAAATGATGTCAATCGTTTGTGCTGCAACGGTTTTGTTGATACAGTGTTATGCTTTTATAGAGATATTAATTTCGAGTGGTGACGTCACTCGTAGCTTTTCCTCAGTTTAGCTCCCGCGGCTAATAGAGCGTACCAACTCTCTCAAAACAGAGGGGTGTCCTAATAACTAGCACGAGCATAGTGTTATGTACTGATGTGCTTGCCGTACTGATGATGTCAGAGATGCATGTAAGGTGGAGCAAGCGGGAGAGTGGAGAGAAAGAGGTAATCGCGGGAATGTGGCCGTGTATTGACAACAGGGAATAAAACTCATACATTGTTTCAATACGGAGTTGTTCCTTTAAGATAGGAGTCATTATCTAACAATGGCGACGAGGATACTGGATTGACCTAAATCCGACAAGTTTGACTGCGTTTTGGAGACAGTATGGATCATTTGCCGAAGTTTGAGTGCTACACCGAGCCTGCTACGCTGGGACCGAGATGGACTAGGTGGCTGACGGCGTTTGAGCTGTACGCGGACGGGAAAGGCTTGATTCTGGCCGCGGACGCGGAAGCTACGGTGAGGCAGAGGAGACGGGCTCTGCTCCTACACCATGCCGGTACGGACGTGCAAGATATCTTTTCTACGCTGCCTGACACGGGAGGAGTGACAGACTATGATAGAGCAGTCACGGCGCTGAATGACTACTTTGTGCCACAAGTAAATACGGCGTTTGCGCGCCAGGCTTACTACCAAGTTGCGCAGAAACCGGGAGAAACGGTGCAGCAGTTTGTGACGAGGCTTCGTCAAGCGGCGAGAGACTGTGCGTTTGGTGCGGACATCAGCAATCAGATAAGAGATGCGGTGTTGGGCAAATATACATCGGATTATGTACGGAGAAAAATACTGGAAGAACCTCAACCGACACTGCAGCGCGCTCTGGAGATAGCCGCGCAGTGCGAACGAGTGGAGACCCAGATGTCAGCGATGAAAGTGACCGACGCGGACGGCGCGGAGGGGGGAGCGACGGTGAATCGTGTCTTCTCCAAGACAGAGCGGAAATCGCGAAAATGGAGATCAGCACCTCGAGGAGATCGGGGAGAAGGAAAGGAGCGATCGAATAAAGTGTGCTACAGGTGTGGACACGGAGACCACATGGCCAAAGACTCTGCATGCCCAGCAAGAGGACAGATGTGCAGAAAATGCAATGGAAAAGATCACTATGCAAAAATGTGCAAATCAAAAGGTAAAGACAAGCAAACTGTGAAATGTGTGGAAGCGGAAAACAGTGATGCTGGGGACAGACACTATGCATTTACAATTGATGATGATTCAAATACAGAGAGGGTCATTTTTGATGTGGGGGGAGTTGATCTTCTTATGTTAATTGATTCTGGGGCATCCAGTAATATTGTTGATGAAAACACATGGGAAATGCTTAAAAGTAAAAAGATAAAATGTGTATCAACTAAAGCAGTTTGCAAACCCCTGTACCCATACTCCTCCAAGGTGCACCTACCAGTAATGGGTGTGTTCAGATGTGATGTGAAAGTGGGAAAACGAAATACTGAAGTTGAATTCACTGTGATACAGGGAAGGGGGGAGCCACTACTGGGGAGGAAAACTGCTATTGAGCTAGGAGTACTTAGAGTGGGAACCAACATAGCAGCAGTGACAGATGTTAAATCTGAAATACAGAATAAATACCCCAAACTGTTTAAAGGTGTTGGTAAACTTAATACAAAGCAAATTCGCTTGCATATTGATGAGAATGTGACACCAGTTGCACAGCCCCTAAGGCGGGTGCCTTTTCACCTAAGAGAGGCAGTAAAAAAGTGAATCAGCTGCTGGACCTAGATATTATTGAAAAGGTTGAGGGACCCACACCTTGGGTGAACCCCGTGGTTGTTGCACCAAAAGAACATGAAGATGACATTAGGATGTGTCTTGATATGAGAATGGCAAATACAGCTATTATCAGAGAAAGGTATACAATCCCCACGGTGGATGAGCTCTTACAGGGAATGAACGGGTCTGCTCTTTTCAGTAAATTAGATCTGAAATGGGGCTACCACCAACTAGAACTCACACCAGAGTCCAGAGGCATCACTACATTTGCAGTGCACACAGGTACTTACCGATATAAGAGACTCATATTTGGTGTTTCATCTGCCAGTGAACAGTATCAACGGGAAATTGCAACAGCTACAGCTGGCATTGAGGGGGTAGAAAACACCTCTGATGACATAATTGTCCATGCCCCAGACCAGGAGACTCATGACAAGCGACTCCATGCAGTTCTGAAAAGGTTGGAGGACTGTGGGCTGACCTTAAACAAGGAGAAGTGTCAGTTCAATATGGACAAGCTCATCTTCATGGGCATGTTACTCTCACAGAAGGGCATAGGTCCCACAGCGGAAAGGGTGAGAGCAGTAGCAGAGGCACGAGAGCCTGAGAACGCCTCAGAAACCAGAAGTTTCCTTGGTCTGGCTGGATACTCATCCCGGTTCATACCACAGTTTGCAAGCATATCAGAGCCACTGCGGAGGCTTACTAAGAAAGACACACCGTTCATCTTTGGGCCAGAGCAAAAACAAGCATTTAAAATACTGAAGGAAAAGTTGGCTGAGGCTGGCACGCTGGCGTACTTTGATAAGGACGCCCCTACTAAAGTCATAGCGGACGCAGGACTAGTAGGAATAGGAGCAGTGCTGGTGCAGCAGCAACAACAACAAATGGTGCCCATTTGCTATGTCAGCAGGAGCCTGACTGACTGTGAGCAGAGATACTCACAAACGGAGCGAGAGGCCCTTGCCTTGGTGTGGGCATGCGAGAGACTGCACCCATACATCTATGGAAAAAAGTTTGACCTCGTGACGGACCACAAGGCTCTGGAGGCCATCTACACCCCGACCTCCAAGCCATGTGCCCGGATTGAACGGTGGGTGCTACGGCTCCAACCGTATGACTTCAGAGTAGTCCACGTACCCGGAAAGGACAATATTGCAGACCCCCTGTCGCGACTGCTGGGAGCGAGCACGACGGAGGGGAATCAGAAATACGGAGCGGAGGAATATGTGCGCTTTGTGGCCACACATGCTACTCCACGAGCACTTACCACCAGAGAGGTAGAGGAGGCCTCGGCGACGGATGATGAACTCAGGGAGCTGAGATGGGCCATACAGAGTGGGCGTTTTGACAAGTGCCAGGTATACGCACGAATCGCGTCTGAACTGTGTGTGATTGGACAATTGGTGCTAAGGGGGACACGCATCATATTGCCGCATGCTCTCAGAGACTGGGCCCTGGAGTTGGCTCATGAAGGACACTTGGGCATTGTGGGCACAAAGCAACACCTCAGGAGTAAGGTGTGGTGGCCTGGTATGGACAAAGCGGCTGAGAAATACGTGAGGACGTGTCACGGTTGCCAGATTGTGTCAAGGCCAGATGTGCCGGAACCTCTGAGGCCCACAGCACTTCCAGATGGGCCGTGGCAGGACTTAGCTAATGATTTACTAGGTCCATTACCAACCGGACACTCAATATTAGTCGTGATCGACTACTACAGCCGTTATTATCAATATGAGATCCTGCAATCGACTACTGCTGAAAAAGTTATTGACAGCCTGGAGAATATCTTCAGCAGGCATGGCCTACCTATCTCGATCCGCTCTGATTGTGGGCCACAGTACATGTCTGCACAATTTCAAGCGTTCTGCCAGGAGAACGGAATTGAGCATGTGAAAACCACACCGAAATGGGCTCAGGCCAACGGTGAAGTGGAAAGACAATATGCCTCATTAATGAAGAGGATTCGCATTGCTCAGTCTGAGGGGCTAGACTGGAAAAAGGAGCTACGCAAGTATGTGACCATCTACCGATCCATCGATCATGCCACAACAGGGAAAAGTCCTGCAGAGATCATGTTCAAGAGAAAGATCAGAGGAAAGCTCCCAGATATCACGACACCACAACGAGACCTGGAGGTCAGAGACACTGATGCGGAAAGAAAAGGTAAATCAAAAATCTACACAGACAACAAAACAAATGCAAAGTACTCTGATGTGTCAGTGGGCGACCAAGTCCTACTAAAACAGGACAAAATTGACAAGTTCACAACGACCTTCAACAGGACCCCACACAAAGTGATCAGTAAGGAGGGAAACAATGTGGTTGTCGAAGCACCAAGTGGAGTGACCTACTCCAGGAACACCACATTTGTCAAAAAGTACTACACGGAGGATCCAGCTCCACAGTCATCTAGCAAAACACAAATGACTTGGAGTGAGAATGAGGACAGACCAAAAACACCTGACATGGAGTCCAACACAGAGATTCAAACTAGGGTGTCCACGCCCAAACCTACCACAGCTGCCAGGTGTGACAGACCCCGCAGGCAGAGCAGGCTGTCATCGAGATTAACCGACTTTGTTATTAAGTGAAAAGCCTGTCTGGTGATGTTTACATGCACTTATTGTTCACAGGGTCACTTTGGAGGAAAAAGAAAAAAAAAAGAAAGTTCTGAATTGTTTGTGTTCTAAATGAGAAAAAAAAAAGGAAAGTTCTGAATTGGTTGTGTTCTGTATGGAAAAAAAAAAAATAGACCTATTTGTATTGTGAAGAAAAGAGTTCAATTTCACTGAGGTTCTGTGCATGGCATACTGGAGTTTAATTCCTAGTAAGGGGGGGATGTTATGTACTGATGTGCTTGCCGTACTGATGATGTCAGAGATGCATGTAAGGTGGAGCAAGCGGGAGAGTGGAGAGAAAGAGGTAAACGCGGGAATGTGGCCGTGTGTTGACAACAGGGAATAAAACTCATACATTGTTTCAATACGGAGTTGTTCCTTTAAGATAGGAGTCATTATCTAACACATAGCACAAATTCAGGTCCATTTTGCAGTAAATTTGGGGGCTTGAGATATTGATTTCGAGTGATGACGTCCCTCTAAGCCCCCAATTTACTGCAAAATGGACCCGAATTTGTGTTATGATCGTGCTAGTTATTTGGACACCCCTCTGTTATTGAGAGAGTTGGTACGCTCCATTAGCCGCGGGAGCTAAACTGAGGAAAAGTTACGAGTGACGTCACCACTCGAAATTAATATTTCAATAAAAGCATAATACTGTATCCACAAAACCGTTGCAGCACAAACGACTGACATCATTTTTATATAAATTTGCATCTGATGGGGGGTGGGGGGCAATTTAATGGAGGTCCGTATAGATGGTTGGTCACAAAGCACATATAAAGTGTATAAAGTGTCGTTCTTTTTTTTTTTTTTTTTTTTTTAAACTTCCGGGTCATCCTCTTGCCGTTGTGTTGCGTGATTTTGCTGCTGTGCTGTGAGCCGTTTGCTGTTGTGCTACGAGCTATTTGCTGTCTTGTTGTGACAGTTGGGATTCGTGCTTTTGCCAATTTGCAATCGCGGTTTAGGAATTGGGGATCGTATTGTGGCAGTTTGCATTCGTGCTGCGAGCCATTTGCTGTCGTGTTATGGCAATTGGGGTTCGTGCTTTTGCCAATTTGCAATCGCGCTTTAGGAATTGGGGATCGTGTTGTGGCAGTTTGCATTCATGCTTTTTTCTTTTGCAAAGCGTTTACAATTTGGGTTCGTGCTTTTTTCTATTTGCAAAGTGTTTGGACTTTGCATTTCGCCTGACACCTCTCGGCCACCGTAGTTTTCTCCACCAGAGAGCACTCATGCTCTTTGGGTGCATAAAGTTTCATTTTTATTGATTTTTCCAGTTGATCCTCCATAAGCCGCAAATTTATGGAAAAATTCTGTCATTCGTTGGTGCATAGACTTCATAATATATTGACGGGACATGGGGTGCGGGGCCGATTAATAGGGAGCCTATCTCCCTCAAAGCTGACCGAGTGGAAACACAGACAAAGAACTTTTTACATTGAAAATTCTTGTGAATAAATCCCTGAATTCTTTATAGATATGAATGTAAAAAAGTCTCGATTCTTGGTTAAAAGCAAAAAACCGGGCAGTTAGCATTTATTTTACGTAAATATGTCGAATGTGATGCTAGCCTTTTAGCCAAAGTGGCGCCGCCTTAGCACCACATAGAGCTTTTTACGATGAAACTTCTTCTGAACAAATGCTTAAATCCCTGAATTCTTTATAGGTATGGGCGTAATTGATTCTTGGTTAAAAGCAAAAAATTGGGCTGTTAGCATTTATTTCACGTAAATATTGCGAAGTAGGACGCCAATGCTGTAGCGGCAAATTTCTCCAATTGATTTTTTCACAATGTTTCAAAATGCATGCATGGTGCGAAAAATATAATAATTACCTTGAATCCATCAATCCTTCCTGTTTGTATGCGGTACAGCTTTTTCAGTCTAAATCCGGCGTTGGATCGCTGCATGTGTTTAAGAATAACTGTGACCGACTGCGAATAATTGAAACGGAGTGTGGGACGGCCCCTTACTTGAAGGCGTGACTCAGTGTATCGGGAATAAGTCCCGTCAATATAATTATGAAGTCTATGCATTTGTGCTAGGTTTGTGCTGCTATCGTTTTTGAAATGTAACAATTCTTTTATCGGTCAATCTGAGGTCTACCTGCCAATTTGATTAAAAATGGTTAAAAATTGTGTGAATCTTTAGTGCGACGTTTGTGCTGGCTGGTATGTGCTTTATAAAATGTCATTTGTGCAGCTATCATTTTTTAGATATTAATTTCGAGTGATGACGTCACGCAGCCCCCCATTTATTGCAAAATGGACCCAAAATGGTGCCATTTGTTAATGCTGTTTGTGCTGTACAAATATTCATTTGTACTTTTTTCGTTTATAGATATTGAGATATTGATTTCGAGTGATGACGTCAATCGCAGCGACTCCGTCAGAGGGGTGTCCCAAGAACTAACGCAAACGTAGCACAAACGAATGGGCACCCCTTAGGGTCCATTTTGCAGTAAATGGGGTGTGAGATATTCTTTTAAGTGATGACGTGACTCAATATCTCAAAAACGATCGTGTGGGGCATGCTATCGGTACGCTTGTATTTGTTGTCCTAATGAATGGATATCAGTGGAAAGTGTTTTGCATCAAAATTCTACCATATACACAGTGTTATTTCATCACAACAGTTTTGTATTATGTGTATGAAAGGTGCTATACAAAAAATGAGTTTTGATTAGACATAGCAAACCTGTTCTCCAGGTCTGGCATGGTTAGGTTCCGACTGATGAAGCACATCTTTAAGCTGATGACCTTCCTATCTGTGGAGGAGCTGTGTTTAGGAGATCCAGAATCCTCACTGTCATTGTAGCTGGGAGACTGTGGCCGAACACCATTCCATGGCAAGTCAGCCACAAGCGAATGCTTCTTGAATAGTGGGGATACCTCACGAATGTATTTCACTGTGGACGAAAACAGACGTTGAAAGGATAAAGTTGCATTCAGTGCAGAATAATTATGTAACTCTACCCGACTGATTAACCACGTTACTTCTGCTGATTGTTTAATAAAATGCATTACCAAATGAAATATTATTTGCATTATTTGAGTACGGTAGTTTCCCTTCCGTCATGGCGGAAGAAACAAAAGTTGAGCTCGTAACACGGCTCTTATATTGTATCTTTTTGTTATTATGATAATACTGACATTCTGAATATGAAGAAAGTGGACATGCTCGTTCTATGTTGTTTTGAATGGGGGTTGATTGACTGGGACTACGATAGCGCCTTTGTTGGTCGGTAATTGAAATGGAAGGAGTTGTTGTATGTGTGTGAGACAATTGTGGTAATTCCCCTCCCGTCATTGTATGAGAAACTAACCTGTGCTCGTAAGCAGTTTGAATTTTTTTTTTCTTCTTCTCCTTCTTTGTGCGAACCTAACTCACTAAAAATTATTGTTTGTGCACCAACTTAATGCTGGTGCAATTTCAAACCCTTACTTTTGAAAACTATAGCATCATGTACTCATTTAATAAATATTTAGTATGTAATATACATTGGTTGTAGACTACACATGCTGTATGTTCACATGATGATTATGGTCATGTGTTGTTTGTCAGCGTTTGTATTTTCTGATTAAAATGCAACAGTGGTATGATAATAATGATTCTCCATTGACTTATCTGGTAATCCAAAGGGGAAGTTGTGAGCTTCAATATTGTGATCCTGGTTGCAGTGCCATTTTACAAATGGCTATTACATCTTACCTATGGCTCCTTTAAATGGTAAAATATTGGCTGTGTCCTCACACTTATTATTAGGGTTGGACATCGTTTGAATTTGAACGATTCCGGTTCCAAACGATTCTTGATCCCGATTCTTTTAATGGGCGTGGTCCAAAAAATTGCGAAGTTTATATTAATTTCTTAACTTCTCGATTCTTTTTTAAATTATATGAACTTTCAGTTAACTTTGCTATGAATTTCTCACAGGGCTGTTTTTAACTTGCATATAAATATCAGTCTTTGAACTTGAACATGATAAAGTTTCTTTCCACAGGAGAGCACTTTCACAAAGATGTTCATTTTTCAAAATCTCACGGAGATAACATTTACACATTTTCTTTTGCCTATATTTTAGAGTGTCTTATGCTACAGGCATTTATTGTATTGCATCTTTTGTTTTAGGTGGTATTTCTACAAGTTAGTTAAGGGCTGACATCTTGCAGCTGTCAGGTGGGGAGTGTTCTGTCCCTTGAGCTTAAGTTGACTACTTTTTAAGATTGATTTCTTTCTCAACTGATATATTGTTTTATGTTATTTACTCTGATGGGAAGATTGACAAAATCTTCCATGATAATGTGCACATTTGGACTTATTTTTGTACATTTATGTTAGGTTCCCTTTTTATTTCCCTATAATTTAAAAGAGTGAAAGTTTGCATTAGCTTTAAAATATATTTCAGTCATTTGTACTTATTTTGCTGAATTATAAAAAGTAACATACATTTAAAAAAAAAAAGTCAATATTTACACTATTTTCAATTTTAATGCACATTGTATGTTGTAAAGTAGTAAAAACTGAGGTTTTGCATTTAGATGTGAGGAAATGAGGGAAAATAAAAATTAGGAGATGGTTGGTGTTTTTGTTATTTTGCACATCATTGAAAAAATACAATTTTTAGTAGAAATAAGTTTCTCATGTATGCCTTGTTACAAGCAGTAGCCTAATGCATGCGTAAAGCCTGTTTTGTTTTCTTGTTTGTTATAGGTATAGTTGTGCCAAAAGTAGTTTTCTTTGCGTTACGCTGGCTTTAGGAGGTATGACCCCACACCCCACTCCTTGCTATTAGAAGCGTGACTGCAAAGTATGACAGAAAACAATATTTCCAACAAACTCTCGTTATGACAGTTGTATGGGATGAACAGATGTCAGCAAATCAGTCTATTTCGGTGACATTACAGCCCCAACAGTTGCATGTGGTAATGCACTTTAAACATTGGATGACCGGCCCCAATAAAAATGACGAAGAAGCACAAGACAACATTGGGCCGAATCTCTTAGTCATTTATTATATCTATAAATATATATATATATATATATCTATATCTATATATATATATGTATATATTTTATACAGTTTACAGGCTGAATATACAGCAAGTGAAAACATCAGTTATTGTGCTCATTATGATAATGACAAGATGTCTGTTGCTACTCCTATTGTATAAAAATTTAAAAGACGAGGGACGCTTGCCATTTTGTTGATTGATATATGCCAATCAAATGTGTACTGTAGTATTTCTCACCTATATTGAAAGCTGCGCTGATAAAGAAAAATGAAAGCCGAAAGACACTGACAGGCAGATGGATTCACACTAGACTGTTTTTATCAGTGGGTGTCTGTTTGGTGAATTGTGGGATGTAATTTACAGTGAATTTTTTTATTGACGTTTTTATACACATGGCGCATTTGCACGGGATTATAATCTCAGACATCCTCTGTAATCATTAAAAATCAGAGGTCCCCACATAATACTATCCTATGCGAATCGGGCTTAAAACTGAATGTTCAAATGTAATTTGTTTGTTACCTTATGTTTTGCTGTGTTAAAAAAAGTATTTACTTATGTTTTTACTTGGTATAAAACCACTGCTGTCCTAACCTTATATTAGGACAATACGACAGAGTATTTAGGACCAAGGAAAGAAAAAAAAAATAGGACTGTGAGATTTAAGTCACACTAACAGAACCAGAAAACCTTTTCAGTACCCCTAAATCTCAAAATAATTATCCAAAAAGTCCAAAGGTATTGTATTTTGTTTAATGATGGAGGATACACTGCCCTCTGTGGCAGCGTTGGGTATGGCTGCACTGTCGCCTTGTATGACCGAGCAGCAGATTTAGACATCAGACATGGATAAAGGATATCTACGTTCTGGTTTGTCCCACATAAGTCTGTAAGTTGTTTCAGCTAATATATGTGTGCGTATGCATTTGTAATTAAGTTTAGAGCTACAGTTTGTGGAGTTATGTGCGAGCAATTTGCTATGAGAATTGTAAATAAGTTAGCATTCGTAGCATTTAAGCTAGCGGACTTTTGTTAGGCTAATTTAATCTAAATTTACATATTGATCAGACTAGATGGGCGTTTGAACACTAATTGTTTTGTGTCATATGTTTTATTGTTATAATGTGTCTTTCGTTTTGAACATAAGTGTACAAATGTGTGCTACAGCTTTACAAATTGTCATAAGTGAAGGAAGTAAAAAGCTTTAATAACCACAATTGTGTTGTTTACCGTCTGTCAAGCTGAACAACTTTAGTGAGGACAGAACACTCATACTAAAAAATAAAATTAAATAAAAGATACTGTGAGGTACAATAAGGTAGCCTACTGTTTACTCAACTTAAAAAAAAAAAAAAAAAGTCTGGAGACAAAATGGTAGACGAGAATCCAACGTCGCTAAGCCCAAATCACGCAAGTCAAGTACGTCGTAACCCAGGGACTACCTGTACTGGTACGAGAATAAAGTCATAATTAGGTATGCCTAAATTAGCAGCTATGTACTTTAAGCTGCCTCCATTAAAATCAACTATATTGAGGGCATCTTATGAGTCTGTTTTACAATTGGTTTGACAAATTAGGAAATCCTTAATCCGTTGTAGGGCTGCAGCTATCGATTATTTTAGTAGTTGAACAATCGATGAACTAGTCACTTCGAATAATCGAGTAATCAGATAGGGAACATACCTGAGCTGAGCCTCAAATCGTATAAAAAAATAAATGAGGCTCTAGGTACAACAAAAGAACAATTGGCTAACTTACATAGCAAAATTCGGCTAGCTTAAATGCTATTAAATGCCACCAATTTTTTTCTTACAATGCTCTTAACAAATGGTTCAAACACATATTCCCACAAAAAACGGCTAAATATACCTATATAGTAAATTACGAATGCATTAAAAAAACCATGAGCTCAAACAAAAACTTATGGAGCTTATGTTGGTCTTAACAGTGAGCAGCTGGATTCAGCCATGTGAAATATATCATATTCATTGTTTCCTCTAGAGGGCAGTGTATCCACCTAAAATCAAGAAAACTAAACGCAAACCCTTTCAAGACAAACCATTACAACAACAAATTAACTAAACGAATACTCGAAGCAACAAAATTTAATTCAAATCTTTTTTTTCCTCATCGAATACTCGAGTTAATTGAGTTATTTGGCTTATCTACATCAAATTATAATCAATAGAAGGAAATACTAATACTTTGTCATAGCTCCCAGCTAAAGTAAGCTTATTTATATATGTTTATGTACATAAAGTAATCGTGAATTGGAACAATAACTTGAGTCTTGTGAGTCTATATTTTAGAACCTTTTTAATAAATAAGGAAATCAGATTCTAAAACTCAACTCTCAATATTGCTGATTTTAACGGAGGCCAGCGCAGCGCTACGTAAAGTGCGTAGCAGCTAATTCAGCTTTATTAGCTGTATGTAATGATACGACTTTTTTATCATCCTAATAGTACGACGTTAATCTCTTCTTCCTAATTTTATCGCTCGTTCTTTGAGAGACAGCGAGAACCAAAAGTGGTATTTGCCATGTGGCAAAATTGATTCTGCCATGTGGAATTTTTTGCCATTTGGCAGAATGGATTTTGCCATGTGGCATTTTTTTGCTAAGTGGCATTTTTTCTGGTATGTGGCAAAATGGATTTTGGTTTGTGGCCGTTTTTTTTGTATGTTGCATTTTTTCGGGGGGTATTTGGCATTTTTGCAGGCCATGGACGTCATGCCATTGACGCCTATGCACTTCCAAATTTTCCATTCATTTTAAAAAGTAGAAAAACGTGTGGCTGTGATTTTTGACTATACGCTTACAATTACAGCGCATTGACATTCAATTGGCACCCAAGTAAGGCTATGCCATTGACGGCTATGAACATCCAAATTTTCCATTCATTTTAATGGCAAAATGCTACATGGCAAAAAAAAAGCCACATGGCGAAAACAATGACGTCAAAATCTATTTTGCCACGAGGCAAATAAAAATGCACATGGAAAAATCAGTTTTGCCACATGGCAAAACAAATGCCACAGGGCAAAATCAATTTTGCCACATGTCAAATAGCACATTTCATGTTCGGTCCTGCTGCTTTCTTTAGCCTCAATACAGTCGTGCCCCCCTAACCCCACCCCACCACCTTCATAAATACAATCCCAAGGTATTGTATCAGGACTCAAAATCAGGTGACCCGTACTCAGGGGCAAAAATATGCTGTCATGGCAAAAGCGTCTAATCAACCGTGCAAAACAATCATAGCATGTCAACTTTGTTCGTATTCCAAATGTAAGTTTACCATATTTACATAAAAGATATCCTTATTTAGTTTGTTTGGTGTTCTAGCAACCTTAGTGTACATAGCCTAAGGAGCTGTGGCAACCTGGACGAAGACGATGAACTTGTCGTGTAGTTGGCCGATTGTGGAGAGCGTGACCTCCGTTGTAACACAGAATCAAAGCAATCAAAAGGGGTTGAGTGTCGACTTTTAAAAAGGAAAATCTCGGTTTAACCATTTAGAACTATGTTCGAAGTATTTGCTAAATACTTCTTTGATGTCCATTTTAAGATATTAGGGCCATTCAATTAATAATTCAAGTGCAAATCTTGCATCTTGCTCCTTTAATTTTGTGTTCTAGGCTCTATCAACAACACATAAATTTTCGGCTGACTGCTGATATCCAAAGCCGATTTTGTAAGCAGAAATACTTTTTTTTCTTAAAGCATGTAGATTATGAAAGTCAATTAAAAAAAAAAAAGCATTGACAGCTTCAAATTTACAATGATGACCTGAGACTTAAAGGATTAATTCGGTCTAGTGCTACCAAACCATCGAACGCAGTACTTCTTTTTATGATTATACACTCAGCAAGAACAGTACATTATAAAAAAAAAAATTAAACCCACCAGGACGTCACGATGAGATGTACACAAGCGAGAGTTAAAAAGGATACTGTCCATGCTAAAGCTAACGCTACAAATTACATTTAGAGTGTAAGGATCACTCACTAAACATCGGTCGACCTCTAATCAAAATAGGACTTTTCAAAGAGGGGGTACTCAATTATGATGTCTGCTGTATATGGCAAGGTACGTACAATGATCCAGTCAAAAAATGCCTTAAAAAAATGAATGGTTTCCTCATTTTAGGTTTCAGCCTAGAATTTTCAATTTCACCTCTTAAGAGCAAGTCTAAACATTTGATGTAGAAACATATTTTCTACATATTTGCGGAAATTTAGCAAGTCTACTTCTTTTGATTTCATTTCAGAAAATTTGCTCCAAAGCAATAGAGAAATGCGAGGATGTTCTGAACACAAATAAATCAACATTATTGTCATTTCATGTAAAAAAAATACATGCATATGAGCCTTAGCTCTGTCCACATCAGTCTAAAATGATCCAAGTGAATGACTTTCTCACAAATATAAACACACACAGGAAGAAAATAAATCTGAGCTTTGCTAAGCCAACTCAAGGAAAAGTGCATTATAGAATGTTGTAATGTTGATGATAATCCTACATTTCATGTAACATGCAATGACATAAGTCAAGTTGGGTTTTTGGCAATCACTGTATTATCAAAAATGTGTGTCATCTCACTCAAAAGATAAAGCAGATTATGGACAAAAATAATCACATTTGGCGTGCTCCACTGTAAAAGATTAGCAAAGTCTACTTCTCATGTCAGCAGGGAGGGTAGCATGGATGTTTTTTTTTTGGGCTGTATAATGCAGCGCCTCATTAACCTGATGGCTATCAACCATTAAAAATGATCCCCCCCGTTCAATAATAGACCAATATAAATACGAGGGGCATTCAAAAAGTAATGCACTCAAGTGCATTGCTCGTACAGGATTTTACCAATCCTGTTTATATTTGGTACAAATATGATAGGACACACCTTTTTGCTATTGTTATATGTGTTTTTCTTATTTTCAGATTTTTAAAGCTTAAACTAGCTTCCAAAATTGCTGCCCCTCTTGAAGCTCGTCAGAGGTGAATGGGCGACCACTAAAGGGCTTATCGGCTATGCTGGCTTTACCCACCTCTTCATGGTCTTCAGTATTGTTTTTAAATCCCTGTACCCATCTTTTTACAGTATAATAGTCTCTATGGTATCATCCTTGTAGACATTTCCCAGCCGGCTGTGAATCTTCAGAGGGGTTTCTCCCTCTGCAACAAGGAATTCGATTACAGCTCTTTGTTTCTGACGAGCTTCAAGAGGGCCAGCCATTTTGGAAGCTAGTTTAAGCTTTAAAAATCAGAAAATAAGAAAAACACATATAAACATCACAAAAAGATGTGTCCTATCATGTTTGTGCCAAATATAAACAAGATTGGTAAAATCCTGTACAAGCAATGCACTTGAGTGCATTACTTTTTGAATGCCCCTGGTACATACACTGTATGATTCACTATTATTTTTATTGAAGCTAGGAGTCTACCAACAGGTTGCTACCAAAATGTTCCACTGGAATAGAGTCTGTGATACCTCATTGGCTGCCACTGACGGCATTAGACGTCCAGTTTATTTTGACAGAGAGGATTCGCCCCTCCCGGTCAAGATGGATTGGATGTCTAGCACTGTCAATGGCACTGAAACCAGAGCATTCACAGCCAGTCTTCCCAGTTTTGGTGGCATTTACAGGTCACTTCCTGTTAAATTTGGGGCTTTTACAGATCACTTCCTGTTCATTTTGAGTCACTTCCATTTGGGGTCATTTCTGGGTCACCACCAGTTTAACAGGAATTGACTCATAAATGCCCCAAAATCAACAGGAAGTGACCTAAAATCGCCCAAAATGAATTAATTGGCAGGCCAGACACGTCCATTTTGTTTGATGTGGTAGCATGGCAGCGAATAAAAATTGTCACCTTCCCACTTCAAATGGATTGGATGTCTACTAGTGATGATCCCATTTCAGTTCACAGCAGAAGAATGAAAACATTTTTTCCCTCTTTATTAGATGTCTCGTAGAATACCTGAGAATGATTTCCTGACCCGTGTAATCGATAATTGTATCGCCATATCTTGAGCTAATTTTTATCTTGAGCCTCGTATTGCATGTCGACTTAAGCGATTTGGACTTTACAACGCTGGGGTCTCGTCCACCATTTTTTCCCCCAGTCTTTTGTTTTCTTTTTGCAAAACCAGTACCTTGTTGTACCTCCGTTTCTTATTTTATACTTTATTTTATTAATATGCCGTGTTCTGTCCTCACTAAACGTGAAGTTATTCAGCTTGACAGAGAGCAAACAACGCAATTGTGGTTGTTAAAGCTTTTTACTTCCTTCACTTTTGTCAATTTGGAAAGCTGTAACACACATATGTTCAAAACACATTTTAACAATAAAACACTCGGCACAAAAAAAATTGTACTCAAACGTCCATCTAGTCTGATCAAAATGTTGATTTAGTAGATTAAATTAGCCTAATTTACCTAACAAAAGTCAGCTAGCTTAAATGCTCCGAATGCTAACGTATTTACAATTCTCACTGCAAATTGCTTACACGTAACTCCACAAATTGTAGCGGTAAACTTAATTAAAAATGCATACACAAACATTAAATAGCTGAAACAACTTACAACCTTATGTGGGCCAAACCAGAGCGCAGCTGTCCTTTATTCATGTCATACGAGAGTCTACTCCTCAGTCATAAGGCAGGGTTTCCCCTACACATAAGAGATTGTGGCGCACCGCCACACCAAAATAAAAGCCGCCACGCCTGGCAAATGAAATGGTTTTTTTTTTGTTTTAAAATTTTAACGCCGTTTCAAGCTAGTGGCAGCAGAATGTGAAGGGTTCAGTGGCAACCTATTCATTGTGTATCATAATGTCCGTAACTACGCGCGGCCCTCTTAAGAGACGATTGGGCTGCGGAACTGTGATGCAGGGAGAAGGGAGTAGGAAGAATGGGAGAACGAGCGAGATAGCGGTCGCATGTCGCGGCAGCCCGGTGTTATTTTGTCATTGTTTTTTTTTTTTTTTTTTTTTTTTTTACTATTGTCACCACAATAAAGTGGTTAAGCCAATACAGACTCCTCTCCTTCTTCCCCCATGTCCGAGACAGCAGTTAGAATCGGACTTCTTGGCGAAAATGTGACGGCTGTCTTGGACCAAGTTTGAATGAATTTGCGCCGAGAGGCGCAGCCCAAAATAGAGCCTTGCTCTATTTTCAGAGCGCCACGCGCTAACGTCGACAACGAGGTGCAGGCTTACTTATATCTGTGCTATCAGGCGGTTTCGGAGGATGGATATACCAATCACGGCTGACGAACGTTTGATAAATCTACTTTTAATCAAGTCGCGCAAGCTCTGGGACACTCGAAAAATGACTCTCATAATTCTCCATGCTAAGTTAATGGTACCTTGATGTGCATTTCTATGGAAATGTAGTTCACGAACAACAACAAAAAAACTTCACCTTCTCACCGAAACTAGTAAAACTCTTTACACGGCTATTAGAATTTCCCCCCTACTCATTGAAATGGGTCCGTTAACAGAAGGACTATTATTGTCGTGGTAATGTAGTACGTATAAGGACCATATAAAAGGAAAAAGAAGGACTACAACGGGGGTCTGCAACCAGCGGCTCTAGAGAGTAGTCACGTGGTGCATCATTCTCTATAGCTTCCACTGCAGGGAAAATAAACATTTAATCATGAATAATGATGTAATTGTACCCAACTTGGTCATTTTGATAGTAGGCTAATATAGCAAATATCGATACATACAGCCGGTGTTGCTTTCATTTTAAGGCTTATACAAGTCTTTTAATTTTTTGCAGCTCCAGATATATGGTATCAGTTTATTTTGTTGGTCAAATATGGGTCTTTCAAAATTTTGGGTTGTGGACCCCTGGAATATGAGATGTGCGTCATACCATTGCTGCAAGGAAAAAATTGTATTATTGGGTAACGTAGCTATAATCAGCTACGCATTTTATGTAGATGTACTGTAGCTGAGAGCTGTGACATTAGCCTGGCTAATGAAATATTTCAATTATATCTTTGTTATGGTTCTTTTTGGGAAAAAAACATGAAAAACAAAATTTTTGCCGTGGCACGACATGGTGAGGCAGTCTGACTCCGATGCAGCCCACCACCACAGCTTCAAAAAATCCTACAGGAAACCCTGTAAGGCGACAGTCCAGCCAGACCCAACGTTGCCACCAGACGACAGTGTATCCTCCATCATTAAAGAAAATACAATACTTTTGGACAGCTATTTTGGGTTCCTTGAGGTTTAAATCCGACTTGCGCAGAAATTTTACGTCGCCAGCGTAGGAACGGAACTGGTTCGTAGCCCGAGGACCACCTGTATTTTGATTTTTAAATCTGCTTAGTTGCTTCGAATAGCTGCTGTGTTTGAATTTTTTAATTGTACTAAAACCAGGCCAATGGATCGGCCACTCATGAAAATGGCTGCTTAACACTTCACATTGTGGGGAATTTTAATTTGAATATTAGGCACCATGAAAAAACAGGCTACTGAATTTGATATCGCTGGTTTAAACATAACTCGTCCATTCTTAATTGAGGGTTAGACACTTCTCAGTGTGTTACAAGGATATGTCAACGGTAAGATTCTGCGTTGAGTCTCCAGTGCTCACCTTTGCCCTTAAAACGTGGATGTCAAGTGGGGTCAGGAATGTAGGGCACCTAAGGTAATTGTTCGTGTGAACCTATGTGGGGATGTGTGTACACAGCACAGTCATTTGGAAAGTCAAAATTTTCAAACTGAATGCTATTCCCTTCTCGGGGTAGGGGAGGGGGGTACAGGGATAGGAAGGGACAGTAAAAGCACATCCAATGCTGCCTGCGCAACTGACAAACATTCTCAGGCACCTGACACATTCCTCTTAACAAAATAGTCAGGTTTGTGACTGTCAAGAAGCTTCAGTTTTTCTTGGTGCATCGACAATTACTGAATTATCAACATCATTGGCTATGTTTATTTCTTTATTCCAATCAGCGTTCAGATTAAAATTATGATCGGATGCACTGTTTTCATGGACACTCAGACGTCACACCTTTGGTCGGAAAAAAATTATTTTGACATGCGCAGAATGACCAAATATGCTTCAAATAGTAGTAGAACAGTGGTTCTAAACCTGGGTTTGATCGAACCCTAGGGGTTCGCTGAGTACGTTTAAGGGGTTCAGCAGGGCCCTATTTTCGTATGCTGACTAAATCTAGGCAAAGCTGTGTTTTAAACCAGGGTTTGGACTGTTTTCCTGCCAATTTACAGGTTTTATTTCTTTTTTTCACTGCTAGTCCTCTATCTGAGGGCCGCTGTGGGTACGGGTTTCCGTTCCAACCCATCAAGAGGAAACCTTTTCACCAATCTGGTGTATTGCAAGCGCAATCAGTTGGTCGCAGTCAAGTGCTTCTTGTTTCAGCAGGAACCTTATTGGTTAAACTGTCTGTGCTCGATCAGTTGGAACAAAGACCAGGACCGACTAGAGCCATACGGACCGGTTTGCCCACCCCTTGCTTAGACATTAGCTTGCTAGCTTAGATATACAGTACTATCAGTTTTAAATTTGAGAATAAAAAAGCTTTATTATCTAATACGAAATATTTGGTGAATGCACAGGTGAAACTCGTGGAGTTCGGTACCTTCATCAGGGTTAAGAACCACAGTAGAAGAAGAAGAAGCCGGAGCAACTTCCGTGTCAAAGATATGTCACTGTCTATTTCTACTTTAAAGAGATCCTCGATCTTAAAGACAAGTAATTAATTAAAGACAAATGTTAGCATGAGTTATAATAATTTGATATTAAAACCCCTCTTAATGTTTTCGTTTTAATAAAATTTGTAAAATTATTTTAACTGATAGGTCGCCATTCTTGTTGACGTCGCAGTGCGGTGACTTCACCGGTCCCGCTGCCGAATTTCCAGCGTGTCACTCGTTAGCTACCCCAACATGTCGTCGGTTCTGCCCTTCCAATTTAAACCATAGCGGAAAAGTGAAGAGCATGACAGCACTGTCGGTCGTTCACATGACAAGCAACACAGGCAAAACGCAGAGCAGGAAATACCTTATAATACCTTTCATAACTATTGACAGTATAAACTCTCACTGAAGGTAATAGAACTATGAATGCACACGTGTGATAGTCAGGATCAGAGTCGTGTCGTGGCTTACTGTCCTCATTAAATTCGTCATCTGGATCGAGTGTCCTCCATGTCTTGTACATCCAACTCAAGTTTAGCTACGTGCTGGTCTATATTAAGTGCTCAGCGCGCATCAGCTGGCCACTGTATCGCTGCATCGGACATGTCTGGATCAGTTTAAGTTGCAGCATCACTCATATTAGGTGAGTACTGAACAGACACACTTACTGCCTGATGAACTGACAGTAGAGGTGAATTATTAGCTTCCTCTGTGACTAGCGGTACACCAGAAGGTTCGTCTACCGCTGTAGCGACAAGAGCAGCTTGCCAGCTTAAGAGAGTGGCCAGCGTTTTCTTGTCTTTGGCGCTTTATTGCGCGCACTTCACGCACTATCAGAGCATGTTGAGGCTTCTTGTGAGGGAAAATAATTGGAACAGCATTTGATTTTAGTCTCCCCTTATATCCAGCCGCCCCAGTGAGCTCTTTCATAAGTTGTCGTCGACTAAACGCCTCGAATGCGGTAGGAGAAAAATGGCGAGAATAAAGCCTTGGGTCTTTGGGAAGTTTTGTCAGTCTACAGGCATTTTCCCAAACCTTTCTCCTCTTCGTGTCAATAGGAAATCTGAGGAGACTCACATCACTCCCCTTGTTTCCATTTGAATGGAAATTGCATCCAAAAGCAGCATATCGTGGCATTTTACTTAGCGAGTTTAGGCAGCAATACACAATTGTTGTACACAAATGGAAACATTCCAATTACGTCATCACTCCGAGCCCGCAAAATATGGCGCCAACTATCAGTCAAAATATGTAGTAAATATTATAAAATATTGCCATAGATCTAACATTTTATGTGTTTCTAACAACATATTTTAGTACAAGAGAACAATTGTGGTTTATTACAGCCTACATGTCTTTAAGATTGAGGATCCCTTTAAACCTTAATGCAGAGCTTCTCAATTATTTCTCTTACTGTTACAGAAAGAAATCATGATACGAAAGCCGCTCCAGTACCACCGTATTTAGAAAAAAGTAAATAATTTGCACTTAGTTGTACTTTAATTGTTTTGTTTAATGCACTGTTCAGCACTTAATAAGATATACAGTATATTTCTGCTGCAAGGCTTACTGTTTGTAGGCCTGAACGATATTGGAAAAAAAACTATCATTGCGATTTTTTGGGGGTTTGCAATATATTGCGATATTATGGTAATATTGGGATATTAAAACTAACTAACTAAAAATAACTTCAATAGCTGTTTGGGATAGGCCTTGGGATAGGCCTGAATGACATTGCGATATACTGTATATTGCCAAGGCTCCACACTTTTTATTATAGGTTGGAGTGGTGCACCTATTTTTTTGTCTTAGGGTGCACCAGCACAAAATGTAGACGCACTCACATTTTTCATTGTATCATCTTTAACGCCATACTTTTAATCAATCTCCATAACATTCATATAATTCATTCATCTTCTGAACTGCTTATCCTGACAAGCGTCGCAGGGGTGCTGGAGCCTATCACAGCTAACTCACGGCAGAAGGTGGAGTACACCCTAGACAACCAGCCAGTCACAGGCCACGCAACCATTCACGCACATACTCAAACCTACGGACAATTTGGAGTGTTCAAACAGCATACCGTGCACGTTTTTGGGGGATTTGGCAGGAACCCAGAAAAAAACCCACACAGGAAGAGGAAGAACATGCAAACTCCACACAGGAAGCCCGGAGCCGGGATTGAACCCACGATCCCAGAACTGAGGTGGGCGTGCTAACCACTGTCCCACCATACCACCTTCATAATGTGTTGTTTTTTTCTTTCTTTAAAGACCAAATGTGAATTAAGGTTGGCCAACCATGTTTTTGAATAATATCATTTTAGTTTTTTTTTTTAACGCAACCCTTCCAGAGTCTTTGTTTAACCCATAGTAACGCCCTTGACAACGAAAACCCTTTTCTTCGACAATCTTCGGAAATTACGTCACACAGAGAACTGCGAGGGAAGTCCGCTATAGAGCAGTATTGTTGCATTGCTTCTCGATAAGATGCCACGGCGGTGTGTGGCGATGTATTGTTCTCAATCTAAATAAAAGTTGTATGAGTGGCCAAAGGATAGCAGGGCACGTAAATGGACATCTTTCGTTTACACGTAGCGGATGAATTTCACGCCATCATCGAGTAGTGTTCTCTGCTACAAACACTTCGAAAGATGCCTGCTTCCTTAACCGGTCTGCTAATGAGCAAGGATTTGCAAAAAAAGTGTGATTTTTGGATAGATGACTGATGACTTTGTCAAAGCAGAGCTGGCAACTGTTGTGGAATGAACAGTACAAGGTAGCTACGTTAGCCAAAAGGTAACTCGAGGCAAAACCCCGATTGTGTTGTGGAATGAACAGTTGAAGCTAGCTTTCGGCCAACGTCGCTAACTCGTGGCAATCCCTAATCATAGTTGTATTGAGTTCATTTTGCCTACACTTATAAATTCGTCAAAACTTTTCTTTTATCCCAGGCAATAGTAGGTGGTTTATTTACCTGACATGTTTCGGCGAACACTTCTGTCAGGTAAATAAAAGCTAACGTCGCTAGCTTCTACTGTTCATTCCACAACATGATCGGGTTTTCGTCAAAACTTTTCTTATATCCCAGGTAATAGTAGGTGGTTTATTTACCTGACGTGCTTCAAATCATAAAAATAATAACAGCCAATATCTTACCAATCTTGTAATCTCGATGGGTCATGTCTCCATTCCATGTCAGGTAGTTTAGGCACATTGTTTGCATCCTGATTAACGTCTGGCTAATACATGTTTGGTCCAACATAAAATTCCAACCTCCTCCTCTTCCTCCAACTCTTCAAAAACTTGGATCTCCTCCCTTGCGCTCGATATATCGCTTTTTGAATCATTGTTTGAAGGGCTTTGTATGGCGGCCGTATGGAGCGCTGCCATCGCTGTTCTCGGTGTGACGTATCACTTCCGGGTTTTCCCCTTTCAGGCTAAAACTTTTGAAATGCGATTATTTTGTCAAATATACAACATATAAATTATTTTTTCATGCTTTATTTGTTGACCAAATGTTTAATGCAGTGGTGTCCAAACTATTCCACATAGGGCCGCAGTGGTTGCTGGATTTCATTCCTACACAACAAGACTAGGGCTGTCCCAAACAACTAATTTTCTCCCGATTAGTCAGCCAACTATTTTTACGATTAGTCGACTAATCTAATAATAATTAAAAAAATTAATTAATTAAAAAATAAAAAAAATTATAAATTGTTTTTGTTTACTAATTTAGCAATGAAATTTTTGTTGACACTTAGCAATTCACAAAAAACATATTGGAACACTTACATTATTTATTAAAGTACAATAAACACATAAATAATAATAAATCACAAATAAACAATGAGTTCAAATGCTGATAGAATTAACTAGTGTAGCATCCCGATTGAAAAGGTGGTCTCTTAAACTGACGGTTTACAACTTTTATTCCATCCTTGATGTAATCACACCGTAAGAGCTATGGTGCACACAAATAAAACATTACAATTGGAAATAAACAAAAACTTTTCACCTTTTTCCTTTTAACCTTATTTATATATCAATGAATTGCCTTTACCTTAATTTATTACCTTATCATTGACAATCTCTCCCTTGAGTGCAATCACTGTATATACTGTATATATTTATGACCTTTTAACCTTATATAATTTTCTATACCAGAAAATAAACCATAACATGAAATAAACCTTTCAGTTAGCATTAAGGACAATACTAATAGCACTTATAGACCCACTGTCAATGAAACATTATTATTCAGTAAGGCGACAGCACCCTCTGGTGTACAAAAAAAATTACAAACGGTGACGGCGCTTGAGTTGTTTATTCACGGTCGACGTGCAGCCAAGCTTGGCATTAAAGAGACAGGACAGAAGAGTGTACCCTCCGTTGTTTCTTTGAAATAAGTCAATGTTTTGGACACTGGTGCGCTTTTTTTTGGCTTTATGCCGCTTTCCCCGCTCGCATACAGAGCATCCGACATTCTGAACTTTCCACGCATATATATATTTTTTTATCCCTTCATTAACCGTCGACGGGATGTTGTGCTTGTCGACGGATTTACGTCATCGATGACGTCGACTATGTCGACTAGTCGGGACAGCTCTAAACAAGACGACATCTTTTCACTAATCTGGTGTCTCACAAGTGTAATTACTTGATTGCAATCAGGTGCTGCTTGTTTTAGCACAAACTTCATTGGTTAAACTGTCTGTGCTTGATTGGTAGGAAGAAAAACCAGGACCCACAGCGGCCCTTGAGGACAGATTTGGACACCCATACTTTAATGTGACCCTATTTGGCATTTTATGAAATTACTTCACATTTGGTCATTAAATACAGTGGTTCCTCTACATACGAAGTTAATTCGTTCCAGTACCTTGTTTCTAAATCAAAATGGTCGTATGTCGAGCAGGATTTTCCAATAGGAATACATTATAATTCCATTCATCCGTGCCACAGCCCAAAAACCTACACTAAAACCTTAATAAATACTGCTGGTACGATCACAAATGGCAATTACACATAGCAAAACAAATAAATTATAAGTAAAAATCGGAATAATTTTTTTTTTCTTTTTTTCCTGTAATAATGTAACGAATCTGGTTCTAATGTGGCGGACGTTTTCTACTGTACCTGAACGTACCGCGCCCGAGAGCGGTGAGCTTGAGAGTTTCACTTTCAATGTTTTCTTGAGAACACGTCAACTTTGGCAGTCAGGAGGCGTTTTGTGTTGAATAAGTTGTGAAATAAATGATAAAAACGTGACGATTTCTTTGGCGATGTTACCACAATAAAAATTGTCAGCTTAACTTATAAAGACTGGCGAACGGTGGTCGGAGGAGTACCTTGGAGATTGTTGTTGTTGAGCCAGTTCACGAATGTGCACCCCACCCTCATATTTTTCTATAATTTGCATCTTCATTTAGCAGGTGAGCGTCAACTTTTTCCCTGTTTCAACACCTGTACCAACCTTTTCGAAACCTGTGTTGATTTCTCACACAAGAAAATCCACCGTGCATTCGTCTGCGGTGCTGTCATGTCGTCATATTTCAAGCATGTCGTCGGATGTAGAAACAAATGGCGAGTCAAATTTTACGTCTGAGGTCGAAAAGATTGTGTGTCGAAGAGATCTTATGTCGAGGTACCACTGTAACAATAATGTCGAAACATGCTTGTGTGTATTAAATGCGTTATTGAGTGACTCCACTCAAATCCACTCGCGCTTTGACACTCATGCTTCCGAGAACAGTCTCTCTCTCATAGCCCCCCTGGTGGGTGAAAATGTCATTGCCTGTAATTGACTTTCCGAAAAGAATTTAAAATTAAGACTTTCCCGGTAAAATGTTGTCTATAAAATTTGTAAAGCAATAAAACGAATGAAATGAACTTTTTTTTTTTTTAATGGGTCAAAATTATTTTTCAGACAGATCATGTGACTAGCACCTTTGGGACGGTCATTTGCTTTGCTTGGCCAAAACCACCTGAGGCCCTTCAAGATGGATATATGTAATTCTTTCAAACCTAAGCTTTCAAAAGCAACAACAACTACTGAGTGAGAACCAAGGACTAAAGATGTGAACCATGAAATGCTGGAGACTCGCCATTTGTTTCTACATCCGACGACATGCTCGAAAGACGACGATTTATGACATCGCCACAGTTTCTTTGTTTTGCCGGAAGACGGACGTACTGCGGATTTTCTTGTGAGAAAAATCAACACTAGTTTCAAGAAAGTTAGTAATGGTGCTGAAAAGAGGAAAAGGTGATGCTTATCATTTAAATGACAGAAAAATATAAGTATGGTGTGCGCATCAATGAACTGGCACGACATTACGGCCGTAAAATGTCGATCTCGACAGTCCTCTTCCGACTTCCATTCGCCAGTCTTTATAAGTTCATGTGACAATTATTATTGTGGTAACATCGCCAAAGAAATCATTAGCTTCATCAGGTTTCTGATCATTTATTCCATCAACTTGGACAACACAACACCCACATACTGTCCTCTGCAGTTGATGGCAGAAACAAAACATTAAAAGAGAAAGTAAAATAGAACTGCACTCTCCATCTCACCGTCACGTCAGCAACGCGGTGCGTTCAGGTACAACAAAAAACGTCCGCCACATTAGAACACGATTTGTTACATTATTACGGGAATTATTAGTATTATTATGTAATTATTCTGATTTTTATTTATAATTTATTTGTTTTGCTATGTGTGATTGTCATTTGTAATAGTACAAGCAGTATTCATTAAGGATTTAATGTAGGCTTTCGGGCTGTGGAACAAATTAATGGAAATATAATGTATTCTTATGGGAAAATCCTGCTCCACATTCGACCATTTCGACTTACAAACAAGGTCCTAGAACGAATTAACTTTGTATGTAGAGGTACTACTGTATAATTCGGTCAGGAAGCTGTACTAAAAAATTATTTTTTAAGGAAATAGTCATCCATTTTGTCTTCGTGGTTACCTACAACACGCTTAAAACAACTTCAACTTAAATTGTGAAGGTATTTGACCGAAAAAAATACATTTTTACGATCAATCGTCTGATTAATTGTCCGCTTAATCGTTTATAAAAATATTCGATAGTTGCAGCCCTAACAACTACAATGTTTTGCAGTGCTTTTGTATTGCAAATACAGTCATTTCTTAAGACAATTCCTGGGGGCGGGGGGCTTCACGGCACAGTGTATATGACTGTCATCATGACTGTTTATCTATCATGTGACTGAGTTAGGCGGATCTAGTGTTAAGATGGAAGTGGGTGGTCAAAAGGTACTGTCCACTGATGGGAGCTTCCACTTGTAGGAATAACTACGTGTTAGCATGAAGCAAATTTGACCTATTTCCGTGTTCGCTTTCGAGTGAACCTTTAACGTGCTGATTGTAATTATGAAAGAATCATTAGAAAGAGTCGCTCATGAACGTTGAGTTCCCACCCTAATCACGGCCTCGGTAAATCCCCGCTCTAACGTGGCTCAACTTACCCTCGAGCGTCACTTGTTTTCCAGCCTTCTTAAGGGCCTGCACCGCCAGGTCGTGCGTCGCCTCCCGGAGGTCGTTACCGTTCACCGACAGGATGGCGTCGCCCACGCGGAGCGCGCGACTTTGGTCCGCCGCGAGCCCCGGGAAGATCTTGGAGATGAGGATCGGCATCCGATTCTCGCGCCCCCCTTTGATACTGATGCCTAGCCCGCCAGACTCCTGTTTGACAACTCGGACCTTTCGCACAGCCTCCGCGCAGATGTCCGCACAGACCTCGCCGTGCCTCGAGCCCGAACTCGAGCCGGGACTCCCGTAGCTCGAAGCGGGACTTCCAAAGTCCGAGTTTGCGGCGTTGTTGGAGTACTTCCCGGGGCTGCCTAATCCGTAGGGGCCGTCGTATGCACCCACGCGATCGGGGCTGCTGCACCCTTTCTGAAAGTGGTCGTGGCCAGAAGATAGACCGCGACCAGTGTTCCGTGACTTCGTTCCCAGCTCGTTTCCGTTCGATATGCCATTTCTCAGATCATCGGGAGCAGCGCTGTGGCCCCACGGGTTCGCCCCCTGTGTGATTCCCTCCGCCTCGGCGGCTAAAGTCAGCGATTCGCGGCTAAGTTCGGCCGAAACTCGGATCCAGCGGTCGCGGAGAAGTAGATCCAGCTGACCGTTCTTATCAGCTCTGGTCCAAACTGCCATTCCTGATGGGCTAGCCAGCACCGATGCGGCCACTTTCACATTAAACTACTCATAAACTTTCTTTCGTCTGCAGTGTTTGCACAGGGAACAACTAGCTAAGCCTTTCAACTGGGTCACAGCGACACACCCACCCACTCACCCACCTTCTCACTCTCAAACGACGACAGAAGAGAGTCCACGCAGTCTCCAAAAAAGAGGGGAGGACTACAAAACTGTAACCAATGTTGTGAAGTTCAGTAATTAAATCAATTCGAGTTCCAACTTCAAAGTTGCTCTGTTTAACAATTTCATATCCAGTTGAATTCTTCAAAAATAAAGATTACTCACGTCTACTTATGTTCCTTGTTACTGTGCTATGTATTTATTGTCCCCCAATCATTTGTAACGTTCATTTTGGTTAAAAATTATGGAGACACACTATTGAAGTGAAAGTAAGCAAAGCACAAAACATTACAATGTTGCTTTTATTTTGAATAACAGAGCCCACTTCCACGTCAGGCGTTGTTTTGCTATGTTAGCTTGGAGCATGTAGTGGACTGTCTAACGTGCAATAATACAACCCTTTTAAAGTATGGAATCACCAGTCTCGGACGAGCACTCACTTAGACATTTTATCATGTAGAACAAACTCAGACATAAAGCTTGAAAAAATAATGAATTAGTGCAAAAAGTGCAACTCTTTAGCATTCAGAAACACAAAAATAAATAAAAACATTGTGGTGGTCAGTAAACGTTACTTTTATAGAGCAAGTGCAGGGAAATATATATGGAATCACTCCATTCTGAGGAAAAAATATGGAATCATCAGAAACA
Organism: Corythoichthys intestinalis; assembly: GCF_030265065.1. Taxonomy (NCBI): domain Eukaryota; kingdom Metazoa; phylum Chordata; class Actinopteri; order Syngnathiformes; family Syngnathidae; genus Corythoichthys; species Corythoichthys intestinalis. Next base: position 61,000,586 of record NC_080399.1, on the reverse strand, counting down.
AACAAAGAAATAACTATCAAAACACATCTCTAGTATTTAGTTGCACCACCTCTGGCTTTTATGACAACTTGCAGTCTCTTAGGCATGGACTTCATGAGTATTCTTCATCAATTTGGTGCCAACTCTCTTTGATTGCAGTTGCCAGATCATCCTTGCAGGTCGGAGCCTTGCTCTGGACCATTTTTTTTCAATTTCCACCACAGGTTTTCAATAGGGTTGAGATCTGGGCTATTTGCAGGCCATGACATTGACTGGATGAGTCTTTCTCCAAGCAATGCTTTAACAGTTTTAGCTCTGTGGCATGATGCATTGTCATCTTGGAAAATGACAAACATATTTTAAATTGAAGGGATAAGAAAGTTGTCTAAAATTTCAATATAAACTTGTGCATTTATTGAAGATTTAACCACAGCCATCTCCACAGTGCCTTTGCCTGACAAGCAGCCCCATATCACCAAGGACTGAGGGAATTTTTATGTTTTCTTCAGGCAGTCATCTTTTTAAATCTCACTGGAACAGCACCAAACAAAAGTTCCAGCATCATCACCTTGTCCAATGCAGATTCTTGACTCTTTGTTTCTCATGATTCCGATTTTTTTCCCCCTCAGAATGGAGTAGTTCCATACATATTTCCCTGCACTTGCTCGATTAAAGTAACTTTTCCTGACCACCACAATGTTTTTTATTCATTTCTTTTAGTGTTTCTGAATGCTAAAGAGTTCCACTTTTGAACTAATTCATTAGTTTTTCAAGCTTTTTATCTGAGTTTGTTCTACATGATAAAATGTCTGAGTGAGTACTCGTCCGAGACTGGTGATTCCATACTTTTTGCTAGGGGTTGTATAAGCTTTGCACTTCATTTATTCATTCAATTCCCCTAGAATTTCAATGGACATTAACCCCTTCAGACCTGCATTTTTTCTGCTGGGCGCTGATTTCTACTCAAAGACCAATTTTTTGGTCAGGGATATTTCATGCTTTTATTGGTTATTCTTTATGTTATGTTAATGTGTTTTTAATGAGAAATGAGCATTTTACGTTATCCTTTTTGAAGTCGGATTTGGTCAGCCATTTTCAAAAGCCAATAATAGCAAAGAGGGCGTGCCAAACCTCATGATTTGATTTTGATGTGTAAAGGTTCATCCAATCATCTACCAGAAGTGGCAATTGCAACTAAATTCAGTATATTAATTTTTTTAGAGACACCACTGCATCAAGTCCTTCAGCAGCACGCTTAGGTCTCATAGGGTTAAATCAGTGGAAGCATTAGGACTATTTTAGGGGGGCTGAAAGACCCCCTAAATAATTTGCTGTTGTTTTATTTGAAAAAAAAAAAATGCTGACGTATTCACTATGAACTTGCCAGAATAATAATTTGAATCAATAATCATATAACCCGTCATTATTAACTTAATTATGCTCATAAATCTGTCAGTTTTCCCTTACTTCATAGAGTAAGGTAGAGAGCCCTTTCAGTGCGTCGCTATCCAATCCATTCCACTTTTTCATATAGAGAACGCCCACATCTCTGAAAATCTACGTTTTCCCTTCGATATTGCTAGCAGTCGGTACTACCTTTTTTTTTTCTCTCGCAGTCGGTCTCTGAGCACGTCTTACCTTTGTTGTTTTGTGGTCAAAAGCTACATCCCAGCTCTAAAATAACGCTGCTACTTAGCTGCTGCTAGCTAGTTACAGTAGTCTGAAATGCATTGTGAAGGTCCTAGTAGAGTTAAGTGTGCACTCTTGTTACCACTATCTTTGGGGTGACTTCCTTCTGGAGCATCAGCTTTGTTTCTCACTTTACGCATAGATGAGCACAGGAGCTAAGCTCATTCATGTATGATTATCACCAATGAATAGATATAATAATACACTAATAATAATCACTCCACCACCTTTATTGGAGTCAGAGAAAAGGAGCGAAGAGGGTGACAGGGGAGAGCCCGCGACTAAAAAGGTGAGTTGAAGAGTAATGATTAGAAAGTGGAGAATGCCAAGAGTAGGATTATATATAGCATACATACACCCCCCCCTCACACACATATACACTACAGGCCAAAAGTTTGTACACACCTTCTCATCTGTGTGTTTTCTATATTTTAATGGATATTTACAGTACATTGTAAATTTTCATTGAAGGTAATATGAATGAATATGTTCGAAATTATGTAGTTAGCAAAAAAAAGGTGAAATAACCAAAAACGTATAGTATTCTAGCATCAAAGTAGCCACCATTTGCTCTGATTACACTTTTTTGAACACTCTTGCCTTTCTCTTGATGAACTTCAAGAAGGAGTCACCTAAAATGGTTTTTGACTTTCAGGGTTGATTAGTGGAATTTACAGCTTTATCAATGGGTTTGTGACCTTCATTTGTGTTGCATTGAATGGGGTGTGTCAAACTTTTGGCCTGTATGAATTGTAGTTTGAATTGTTGAATGTCTACAGTATGTCTTTGTCCTTGTCATGTGCTGTCCTTGTGATTTTCTTGTCATGTCATGTCCTTGTAATGTCCTTGTCATGTGATGTGATGTCCTTGTGATGGGATGTGATGTCATGTCCTTGTGATGTGACGTGATGTGATGTCATGTCATGTCATGTCATGAGATGTGATGTCATGTCACGTCACGTCACGTCACGTCACGTCACGTCACGTCACGTCACGTCACGTCACGTCATGGTCTTCTGCTGCTGTAGCCCATCTGCCTCAAAGTTTGTTGTACTGTGCGTTTAGAGATGCTCTTCTGCCTACCTTGGTTGTAACGGGTGGTTATTTGAGTCACTGTTGCCTTTCTATCAGCTCGAACCAGTCTGGCCATTTTCCTCTGACCTCTGGCATCAACAAGGCATTTCCGCCCACAGAACTGCCACTCACTGGATATTTTTTCTTTTTCGGATCATTCTCTGTAAACCCTAGAGATGGTTATGTGTGAAAATCCCAGTAGATCAGCAGTTTCTGAAATAGCCCTTCTGGCACCAACAACCATGCCACGTTCAAAGCCACTCAAATCACCTTTCTTCCCCATACTGATGCTCGTTTTTGAACTGCAGGAGATTGTCTTAAACCATGTCTACATGCCTAAATGCACTGAGTTGCCGCCATGTGATTGGCTGATTAGGAATTAAGTGTTAACGAGCAGTTGGACAGGTGTACCTAAAAAGTGGCCGGTCAGTGTATACTTTCGTTTGATCATGGACGGCTAATGGCTAATTACTGTCGAATGGTAACTTCGATACATCTGTATCTCTCACCCGTAAAACCGGATATCCGGTCATATCGGTTTATCGTTCTCAAGCTTAGCTCCTTCCCCACAAATGAGCCTTTTGCCCGCAGAAGGGGAACGACGAGCTCTAACTTACTCGCCGCCCTAACCCTAACCCTAACCCTAACCCTGCCGCCGTGTGAAAGGATCTGGGCTATTTTTGTGTGATTTTTTTTGCTCCGAAGAATTTGAAATATCACTCGGTTCGGGTTAGCATGGCGGCTAGCTGTCAAGCCTCTTGGTTTGTTTATATTCGCCGAAGCCATGGCAGGGAAATGACAAAAGCCCCACTAACTATGGTGGCATAAAATATCGTTCGAGAGGGGCGACAGTAAAGGTGAAGTCGACAGTTTTGACCATTATGGAGTAATTTCGCCATGTTGTACTGAATAAATACATTTCTATTATTTCATATTCCATTTAGCACAAGACTCTTATTTGTCATGAACATACTATTTATTTAGCTATTGGGGAAAAGTACTGTACTTAGATAAAAAGAATACCCTGTAAAAATATTGGAGTAGAGAGACTGAACCAATTACATTTTGCGGCAGTCTTCGTTGCATTTTCCGCGTTCTGAATAATTCCCCCTCGATGGGCTGAATTGTAAATCAGATGAAACCATGACCCTGCAGACATCATCCTCCTGTTGGGGACGCTACAGCCCCATAATGGTAGGCGTGGCTAAACAGCGGATTAAAAGACTTAATTTCTCGTCTTCTGCGCTTTGCGAAATTGTTGTATATAGTCGAATCGTCCCAAATATTATTCCTACTGACATAATAATGCTATTTAAGATTTTTTAAAAAAAATTCTGTCGTAAGCACTATAAGTCCTTTCATTTTTTCATCATAGGGGTCTTTTGAGTCATGCTTTGTCTGGCCCCTCACCTAGGACCTGATTGCCATGGGTGACATTGCCAGGGGCATAAAGCCCCAGACAACATAGTTCCTAGGATCACTAGGACACACAAACCCCTCCACCACAATCAAGTGGTGACTCACGGCACGACAAGTTGTTTTTTATTTTGGCGATTGAGACGAGCATATTCTTAAAAAAAGTGAGTAAAAATCATATTGTGTTACATGAAGTTGTGTTGAATAACACAATTTAACAATATATTTGTATAATTTGCTTTATTTCTATCAATAAAGGAATATCATTTGTACAAATCATCGGATAACTTCATGCAGAGATTGCAGCATATCCTCTCAAAAGTCAGTAAAATCATAATATGTTATGTGAAGTTGTGTTGAATAACTAAATTAATCTAATAATATGTAAATATTCATTCATTCATTAGGGTTTAATCATGAAATTCATGTTTTACCATTGAGTCTGCTTTTCGTCAGGCAGCGCCATTTTGTCGAGTGACATCAGGACTAGGACCTCCCAGTTCGAGTGGTGTTCGAAGGATATTTTTCCTGGTCTGAGGTCAGAAAACTCCGACTTCCCACAAATGCAGCATCAGTTTCACCAATGAGATGCCGCAACAATAACCACATGACTCCATTATAATAATCAGAGGTAACAATGTTTCTTCTCATGCTATTTGGACGGATGATTGTTTATAGCGTTGTTCTGGTCTGAATTTGATCATTTTTGTGTCATCTTTTTAGCCTAATATGGTCATTCATTCATTCATTTTTCATGCTGCTGTTCCTCACGAGGGTCGCGGGGGGGGGGGATACACCCTGAATTGATTGCCAGCCAATTGCAGGGCACAATGAGACATACAACCATTCAAGCACACACTCATATACCTACGGACAATTTGGAGTGTTCAATCAGCCTACCACACATGTTTTTGGGACGAAACTGCAGGCCCCGGAGAAAACCCACGCAGGCACGGGGAGTACATGCAAACTCTACACGAGAGGGCCAGAGCCACAGTCTGACAGTTCTAAGATCAAGGGTTCAATATGGTCATGTTATAGTATAGTATTGAAGCGGCATGCAATGTTAAAGAGTCTTGGTAGCTCAATTGCTGTGTCCAGCGCTGTAACTCTGCTGCACTCTGTGAACTCTCTAATGAGCCGGAATGCGCGCGGCTCTTTATAGTGTCTCTGTCACGTGACTGTGACGCAGCCGGTAACGCGCTCGGCCAAACAGACACACAAGTACGGTGGGTGAATTATGTCAAACAAAGGGTCACCACACAGGTCACCCCAGAATTCACCCACACAGGACGCCAGGCGCAACCCGAATCAACAGTACGGAACGGAAGGGTTGCACGGCCGGGGCGTCCGTGGAAGACGACCGAACGGACAGTCAGACGGCCGTCCAGGATGCCAGATGCGGGATGCCCAAGCAGAACAGTCTGGAGGACGCCCAGGATGCCAGGCAGCGGGCGACCGAAAGCGACGTTCAGGCCGGGGCGTCCGTGGAAGACGACCGAATGGACAGTCAGGCGGCCGTCCAGGACGCCAGATGCGGGACGTTCGAGCAGAACGGTCTGGAGGACGCCTATGACGAGGAGCGCGCCGTGCAGCACCGCCCAGGCGAGGCCGGAGAAGCGGACGCCAAGAGAGGCGGCACGCGTTGCTCAGCAGCGGTCGAGGAAGAGGTCGAGACGTGCGACGAGCAGCACCACCCAGTCGAGGCTGCAGACGAGGGCGACGAGGGCGACGGGTGCGGCGGTCGGAATCGACCGGTAGAGGCCGGAGACGAGGGCGACCGACGTGGTGGTCGGAGTCGCCCGGCCGTGGACAAGGGCGACAGGCGAGACGAACCAAGTTGACCGGTCGTAGCAGGAGCGGGGGAAACGCCGAAACCAGAGCGACGCCATCGTTGTCCAAAGGCAGTGGACGAGGAGAGACGTCGGGGGCGGCGTTAGCTGGCGCTGGCCGAGGTGCGACCTCGGAGACTACCGGAGGTGCCGGCACAGCAGCAAGGCTAGAGGTGATGGCCAGCAGCGTAGGTAGAGGACTGACTTCGCAGACTCCCGGAGGCGCTGGAGTGAGGTCAGTGGTGGCGGTGTCCAGCGGCGCCGGTAGTGGGGCGACCTCGGAGACTTCCAAAGGCGCAGGTGCTGGAGCGACGTCAGCAGCGGCCAGAGACGCAGGCACTGGAATGACGTCGTGAGGCAGGCCAAGAGTAGGCGCAGTGTCGTCGAGTAGACCAGGGCCGGACAGGACGCCGTCGATTAGACCAGGGCTGGACGGGACGCCGTCGAGTAGACCAGGGCCGGATGGGACGCCGTCGAGTAGGCCCGAGGCGGACGGGGCGTCGTCGAGTAGGCCCGAGGCGGACGGGGCGTCGTCGAGTAGGCCGCAGGCCGGTGCACCGTCGTCGAGTAGGCCGCAGGCCGGCGCAATGGCGCCGCAGCCAGGAAAGCCAGGGACGGGCGCAGCGGCGTCGATGGAGAGCGGCGACGGAGCCGAGGCGAGCGAGAGCGGGGCGGGAGGCGAGACAGCAACGTCGGCGTCGGGAAGTGCCAGCGCGGAAGAACGCGACGGTGGCGCGGGTACCGGGACAGAAGTACGGCTGCGAGAAACCGGGGCGGAAGTGCCGCCATCTTTGGCGGGTACCTCGGGCAGCAGGGCTCTTGAGGCGGGCACCATGGGCGCCTCTGAAGTTGATTTGCAGGACGGTTCAAAAAGTCAGAGGAGGTGCGCCTTGAGCCGCGTGTACTTGCCCACCCTCGGCGGATAGACCACGAAGCGCTGTGCTCTGACCGCCGTTGAGTACCCGAGCGCGGCCACCACGTGGTAGAAGCGCATGGTGTCGTCGGAAACACCACGGAGGACGAACTGCTCCTCCGCAAATGCAAACCACGCGGCCGCAGCAGACTCGTTAAAAATCGCTAGCTCGAGAAAGCTCGCATCCGCCATTGCTTAAAGTGGTCAAAAATGCCTCTGAGAGTTCAGCGAGGCTCGTCGGGGTCACCAGTGAAGCGGCATGCAATGTTAAAGAGTCTTGGTAGCTCAATTGCTGTGTCCAGCGCTGGAACTCTGCTGCACTCTGTGAACTCTCTAATGAGCCGGAACGCGCGGCTCTTTATAGTGTCTCTGTCACGTGACTGTGACGCAGCCGGTAACGCGCTCGGCCAAACAGACACACAAGTACGGTGGGTGAATTATGTCAAACAAAGGGTCACCACAGTATAATAATAACAGCTCATATAGATGTTGTGCTAAGAAAAAAAAAACATTTTTTTTTACTTGAGTAATATTACTTAGCAGTAAAACTTCTCTTACTTGACTAAAATTTTTGGCTAATCTACCCACCTCTGTCTCAAAGTTGATTGTCAGCCCGAAAAAGTGATATTGTTTCGATTCTGTGTTTACAACGGATGTTCTGTCCTCCACCAATCAGCCAATTACAAGATAAATTCTTTGTCTTCATCCATGTTGGCAGAGCTCTGGAGGCTTCATAGACTAAGATTGTAGAAATAAGACAAGAATATGCAATACGTCATATACTTGCACTAAAAGTATGTTTAGCTACGTCCACTGACTTACAGTGTATCACAAAGGTGAGTACACCCCTTGGATTTCTCTCGATATTTAAGTATACCTTTTCATGGCACAAGACTGACAAATGACACTTTGACACAATGAAGACGAGTCTGTGTGCAGCTTATATAATACCCTCAAAATAACTCAAAATATAGCCATTAATATCTAAACCCCTGGCAACAAAAGTGAGTACACCCCTTAGTGAAAGTTGTCAATATTAACATACAACATGTGAACTGTCAATATTTTGTGTGGCCACCACAATTATCCAGAACTGCCTTTACTCTCCTGGGCATGGAGTTGACCAGAGCTTCACAGGTTGCCACTGGAATGCTCTACCACTCCTCCATGACGATGTTGCGGAGCTGCCGGATATTTGAGACTTTCCGCACCTCTACCTTCCGCTTGAGAATCCCCCAAAGATGTTCTATTGGGTTCAAGTCTGGAGACATGCTTGGCCAGTCCATCACCTTTACCCTCAGCCTAAAGATGTTCTATTGGTTTCAAGTCTGGAGACATGCTTGGCCAGTCCATCACCTTTACCCTCAGCCTCTTTAGTAAAGCAGTGGTCATCTTGGAGGTGTGTTTGGGGTCATTGTCATGCTGGAACACTGCCCTGCGACCCAGTTTCTGGAGGGAGGGGATCATGCTCTGCTGCAGTATTTCACAGTACCAGTTGGTGTGTTTGGGGTCATTGACATGCTGGAACACTGCCCTGCGACCCAGTTTCTGGGGGAGGGGATCATGTTCTGCTGCAGTATTTCACAGTACATGTTGGAGTTCATGTTTCCCTCAATGGAATATAACTCTCCAACACCAGCAGCACTCATGCAGCCTCAGACCATGACATTCCCACCTCCATGTTTGACTGTAGGCATGACATACTTATCTTTGTACTCCTCACCTGGTCGCCGCCACAGACGCTTGAGACCATCGGAACCAAACAAATTTCTAATCTTCGTCTCATCAGACCACAGGACATGGTTTCAGTAATCCATGTGCTTTGGTGACATGTCTTCAGCAAACTGTTTGCGGGCTTTCTTGTGTACCGTCATCAGAAGAGGCTTCCTCCTGGGGTGACAGCCATGCACACCAGTTTGATGTAGAGTGCAGCCTATGGTCTGAGCACTAACAGGCTGACTCCCCACCTCTTCATTCTCTGCAGCAATGCTGACAGCACTCCTGCGATGATCTTTCGAAGAAAGCATTTGGATGTGACGCTCAACACGTGCGCTCAGCTTCTTTGGCCGACCAACCCGAGGCCTGTTCTGAATGGACGCTGCTCTTTTAAATGTCCCGATAAGCTTCTGCTTTTTTTCCGTCTCCTTTGTCATGTCTATTCTCATCTTCTTTGGATAAACAAACATACGCGATGATTTCCCTCTTTCTCTTTTTTCTCTCTCCTTTCTTTCTTGTGACATTGAGTTTAATGTTGATGGTGATGATGACAATGACAATAAATTCAAATTCAAAATGCTGGATGATCTTAGCCACTGTGCTGCAGCTCAGTTTCAGGGTGTTGGCAATCTTGTAGCCTTGGCCATCTTCATGTAGTGCAACAATACGTCTTTTAAGATCCTCAGAGAGTTCTTTGCCATGTGGTGCCATGTTGGAACTTTCAGCGAGCAGTATGAAAGAGTGTGAGAGCTGCACTACAAATTTGAACACACCTGCTCCCTATTCACACCTGGACCTAGTAACACTAATGAGTCACATGACATTTTGGAGGGATAATGACAAGCAGTACTCAATTTGGACATTTAGGGATATAGTTTCTAAGGGGTGTACTCACTTTTGTTGCCAGGGGTTTAGATATTAATGGCTATATTTTGAGGGGAAAATAAATTACCTCTATTATATAAGCTGCAGACAGACTACTTTTCATTGTGTCAAAGTGTCATTTTGTCAGTGTTGTCCCATTAAAAAATATACTTAAATATTTGCAGAAATGCAAGGGGTGTACTACTTTTGTGATACACTGTATACTACAAGTACGTATGTATTTTTGCGTGTACTTAAACCACAAGTATGTGTACTTGGGTGTACTTGTACTACAAACGTGTACTTGCGTGTACTTGTACTATAAGTACGTGTCTTTTCATGTACAGTGGGGCAAATAAGTATTTAGTCAACCACTAATTGTGCAAGTTCTTCCACTTGAAAATATTACAAAGGCCTGTAATTGTCAACATGGGTAAACCTCAACCATCAGAGACAGAATGTGGGTAAAAAAAAAACAGAAAATCACATTGTTAGATTTTTAAAGAATTTATTTGCAAATCACGGTGGAAAATAAGTATTTGGTCTATACCAAAAGTTCATCTCAATACTTTGTTATGTACCCTTTGTTGTCAATAACGGAGGCCAAACGTTTTCTGTAACTCTTCACAAGCTTTTCACACACTGTTGCTGGTATTTTGGCCCATTGCTCCATGCAGATCTCCTCTAGAGCAGTGATGTTTTGGGGCTGTCATTGTGCAACACGGACTTTCAACTTCCTCCTCACCCAGTGGCGTCAAAATGATAACAAGAACGGGGAGCAAAAATCCCAGAACCACACGGGGGGACCTAGTCAATGACCTACAGAGAGCTGGGACCACAGTAACAAAGGCTAATATCAGTAACACAATGCGCTGCCAGGGACCTGCACTGCCAGACGTGTCCCCCTGCTGAAGAAAGTACACGTCCAGGCCCGTCTGCGGTTCGCTAGAGAGCATTTGGATGATCCAGAAGAGGACTGGGAGAATGTGTTATGATCAGATGAATCCAAAATAGAACTTTTTGGTAGAAACACAGGTTCTCTTGTTTGGAGGAAAAAGAATACTGAATCGCACCATACCCACTTTGAAGCATGGGGTTGGAAACATCATCCTTTGGGGCTGTTTTTCTGCAAAGGGACCAGGACGACTGATCTGTGTAAAGGAAAGAATGAATGGGACCATGTATTGAGAGATTTTGAGTGAAAATCTTCTTCCATCAGAAAGGGCATTGAAGATGAGACGTGGCCGGATCTTTCAGCATGACAATGATTCCAAACACACAGCCAGGGCAACAAAGGAGTGGCTTCGTAAGAAGCATTTCAAGGTCCTTGAGTGGCCTGGCCAGTCTCCAGGTCTCAACCCCATAGAAAATATACAGAGGGAGTTGAAAGTCCGTGTTGCCCAACAACGGCCCCAAAACATCACTGCTCTAGAGGAGATCTGCATGGAGGAATGGGCCAAAATACCAGCAACACTGAGTGAAAAGCTTGTGAAGAGTTACAGAAAATGTTTGGCCTCCGTTATTGCCAACAAAGGGTGCACAAAGTATTGAGATGAACTTTTGGTATTGACAAAATACTTATTTTCCACCATAATTTGCAAATAAATTATTTAAAAATCAAACAATGTGATTCTTTGATTTTTTTTTCTACATTCTGTCTCTCATGGTTGAGGTTTACCCATGTTGACAATTACAGGCCTTTGTAATATTTTCAAGTGGGAGAACTTGCACAATTAGTGGTTGACTAAATACTTATTTGCCCCACTGTACATGTACTTGCATGTACGTGTAGTACAAGCAGGTGTGAATGTGGGCCGGAAAGGTTCAGAACGGCGTTCCGGTATAAAATTCGGGGGCGGAACATTTCTTTGATCGCGAAAATATAACGGTAACTGCATAAGCGGATTTTAGGGGGGGATGGTCGAAAAGTATCATTGCATCTAATTGACTTTCCTATCTATATAAAATTTATATATATAATCATATAATTATTAGGGTTGTCAAAATTATCGCGTTAACGGGCGGTAATTAATTTTTTAAATTAATCACGTTAAAATATTTGATGCAATTAACGCACTTGCCCCGATCAGACAGATTTAAATGACAGTACAGTGAAATGCCCACATGTTAATTGTGTTTTGTGGAGTTTTGCCGCCCTCTGCTGGCGCTTAGGTGCGACTGATTTTATAGGCTTCAGCACCCATGAGCATTGTGTAAGTAATTATTGACATCAACAATGGCTACTAGTATATTTTTTGATTGAAAATTTTACAAATTTTATTAAAACGAAAACATTAAGGGGGGGTTTTAATATAAAATTTCTATAACTTGTACGAACATTTATCTTTTAAGAACTACAAGTCTTTCTATCCATGGATCGCTTTAACAGAATGTTAATAATGTTAATGCCATCTTGTTGATTTATTGTTATAATAAACAAATACAGTCCTTATGTACCGTATGTTGAATGTATACATCCAACTTGTGTCTTATCTTTCCATTCCAACAATACTTTACAGAACAATATGGCATATTTTATGGATGGTTTGAATTGCGATTAATTGCGATCAAATACGATTAATTAATTTTTAAGCTGTAATTAAAACATTTTAATCGTTCGACAGCCCTAATATATATATTAGGGGAGGGCAATTTTTATTTTTCAAATGATTTTTTTCTTTGATTGAAAAAAATTTTTTTGATTGAACTTTTTTGTGGGATTGAATGATTTAGACACAAATGTCCTACCCATTATATGGCCCAAAAAACAAAAAGAATTGCTTCAATCAAAGAATTTTTTTTCAATAAAAAAATTAAATGTTCAAATGCAAATTTTTCAATCTCAAATATTTTTTTCGCATTCAAAAACCTTTACTATGACTGAAATTGTTCTTTTTTTGATTGAAGTGATTGTTTTTTCAAAAAAATATTTTTTTTGAAGCAACTTATTTTTTGATTGAATAATAAAGAATGTGGCCCAAACACAAATCAACATTACTTCAATAAAAAAAGTTGCTTCATTAAAAAAACAAAACAAAAAAAACTTGACTTCAATCCAAAAAAAAAAAAAAAAATGTATATAATATATAGTTTTTTTGAGTTTCAAATTTGTTTTTTGATTGAAGAAACTTTTTTTTTAAGCTAAGCCACTTTTTTTTGATTGAATAACAAAGACACAAATCTAGCTCCATATGGGGATACAATTTTTGACTGGGGTAACTACATTCGCACGACACCGGCGGGCGTACCATCTTCAATGAATGACGATCTTCTAAGCGAATTTTATGGCTAACACAGTGTTTTTCGGGGCCATCAACATGTTGTCATACATGCATCTTGAAGAAGAAAACAATCTACTAACATACACAAGTGTTGACAACTAGCCTTATAAAGTGCTTGTATAGGGTCATCCGTTTGCACCGCTATGCATTATTTATTATTTATTCCACGGCCGTTCTTCCAGCATGTGTATCTGAGTCCGATGAGACAGTCGACTCGCGTCGACGTGCCATGCACACAGCATCACCCAGCCTGAACTCCACTTGTCCATTCAATTGGCTGACATACTGACATGTGATCAGCATGGATAGTTAGCTGTGATGGGTTCAAATGCCAATGTTTCTGGGAGAAAAATGAAAAAGAACAAGCTTTTTAAATTAATGTGATAGAAAAAGTGCAATGCAACAGTAAATTGATCTGCTGTTTAAGAGAGTTTAAGAGTTGAAGAGGCATATTTTTTTTATGTGCTCTGATGGGAAGGTTCAGAATATCTTCCAGATATTCCATGTTTAGTGCCTGACCCCAGAAATAATGAACAGAACATTTTAAATTTGAAAGATTTATGTTGTCTTTAAATTTAATTATTTTTTAAAAAAATGTATGAATGAATAAAACGGACAACTATGTCCAACAGTGGGAAACAGTTGCTGAAATGATGAATATAGAATAAGGATTCTCTCTCGCCTGCGAAGGAATGCCCCAAAAATAATAAAAATGTATACATAAATTGATATATGCGGAGTGTCCTGGGAAGTTGTATGCATCCTTTTAAAGCTGATAGCATGTTCACACCTGAACTGCATTTTCATACCCCCAGTGGCTTTTGATAAATACATTTTCAAAGTTTAGTCAGTCAATGGGTTTAATCTACAAAGAAACACATAGACATTTTGGTTGCCAGCTGCTGGGGAATGTATTCATTTTTCTGGGACACCCTATATCAGTGGTTCTTAACCTTGATAAAAGTACTGAACCCTGTGAGCTACACGCGTGCATTTTCCGAACCCTTCAGACTTAGAAAAATCTTTTTTTTACTTTCAAATTCAAAATCAATATATCTAAGCTAGAAAGCTATAACCCATGAGAATTTTCATTCAAATTTCTTCCCATTTAGACAGCTTGTTTTTAAACAGGCCAAATGTATGTTATCTCTATGCGTGCAACATCATCAGATGGAGGAATATATCTTGTATTGTTTAACATGAAACCTGCTTGGTTGCATTAACCTTAACCGTGCAGTTTCTGTCGTGTTCTCAAACGATATCAAATTTAATGAAAATCCCTGCACAAAATGATTGCCAAATTTGCACACAAAGTCATTATGTTAGAAAAAATAAACATGAATCTTCTACAAATCCAATAAACAGTGTGAATTTACAACAAATACTTTTACTTTTGATTTGCTTTTCACATTGGAAAATTAAACTCGATTAATTTCACACTGTTTCTATTTTTGATTCATGTCGACATTCCCATTCTATCACATCCATGCCCACCATACTATATTCATGGCGTAAAATGTGATGCAAATGTTTTTCTTTTTTTAATGTAAGCGCAGTGCACGTTACCCGTAAGTCTGTTGTGAGTCAACCTTCCACTGAGCAAACCAGTTTCTCTAGGACTAGCAGTTGAAAGAATTGGGGGAAAAAAAGTCTGTAAATTGGGGACTAACTAGTCTAAAACGCCACTTTGCTTCGACTTAGTCAGCGTCCAAAAATAGGGCCCTGTGTGTCTTAACCTTCACCGAACTCCTTAGACCACAGGTGTCAAACCGATTCCAGAAAGGGCCAAGTGGGTGCAGGTTTGCTTTCCAACCAATGAAGAGGACACCTTTTCACCAATTAGATCTTTTACATGTGTAATCAGCTAAACTTTGTCAGGTGCTGCTTGTTTCAGCAGTAAGTTCATTGGTTAAACTCTCTGCGCGTTATCGGTTGGAACAAAATCCAGCACACACTAGGCCCTTTCTGGAATCGGTTTGACACCTGTGCCTTAGACCATGGTTGTCCAAACATGTCCACAGGGCCGCTGTGGGTCCTGGTTTTTGTTCCTACGACTGGAGCACAGACAGTTTAACCAATGCAGTTTGTGCTAAAACAAGCAGCACCTGACTGCAATCAGCTGATTACAGTTGTGAGACACCAGATTGGTGAAAAGATGTCATCTTGTTTTGTAGGAATGAAATCCAGCATCCACTGCGGCCGTATGTGGATTAGTTTGGACAACACTGCCTTAGACTGACTCACTGAACCCCTGGG
Organism: Corythoichthys intestinalis; assembly: GCF_030265065.1. Taxonomy (NCBI): domain Eukaryota; kingdom Metazoa; phylum Chordata; class Actinopteri; order Syngnathiformes; family Syngnathidae; genus Corythoichthys; species Corythoichthys intestinalis. The sequence continues at coordinate 60,985,566 of NC_080399.1, read as the reverse complement.
GTTTGATCAAACCCAGGTTAAGAACCACTGCCCTATATATAAATGACCAGATTCAGAACAATTAAGGAACTATGTTTAAATACTACACTTAACAATACACGTCACTGGTCCTCGGCACACATCTGATAAATCTCTTCTTCTCTCAGCTTTACAGGTGCTGGGTGGAGTTTGTTGGTGTCCTGCCCCATGCTGTCCCGTCGCTGGTCTTGGCACCGGGGTTTTCTGCTTGGGCTTGTCTGGTTGCATCTGGTAGTGCATGGGTCCCGTCGGGCGTGTAGTGGTCCCGTGGGCGGGTGGGGGTGCCGCCCCGGGGCTGTGGCTCTTCCCTGGCCTGCCGGGGTGGGATGGGGTGGGGGTGGTATGCGGCGGCCACAGTTCCCTCCCGGGTCGGGTCGGGTCGGCCCGGCCAGAGCCGCGTCTTCTCATACCGGGTACCGGGGAGGTGCTCGCGATGTCATACCGCGCATCCCTCCTGGCCAAGGGGTGGATTGGCGGGTCGCGCCCCTTGGTTTCCAGCCCTGTCCGCGGCGGCTGCCGTTCCCCTACTGTCGGCGGGGTCGGCGGCGGGGCATCTAGGGGCCCATTGTGGGTGGGGTTTGTTGTCCCCTGCCGGTGGGGTGGATATCCCCTACGCTTGGACTAGCGCTTGCTCAGGGTGCGGGTTGGGTGCTCTGGCGGCGGGGGGAGGGGTGGGCGAATGCAGCAGTCGTCTGGGGCCGGGGGTTGATCGGAGCCCTGGCGCATCCCACGCCCTGCGGCTAGTGGTTCTAGCGGACGGAGCCATGCCTGCGGGAGCCTGCCTCTTAATCCATGCTCTCCTCACTTTGCACTGTGGGAAGAGGGGACACACCCCAGCCGGTTGATGGGGGGCGCGGGTGGCCCGGGGTACCACCCTGGATCCCAGGGGGGTGACGATGGTCCCTTTGCTGGGCTGCGGGAGGAGGGATGGGCTGCGCTGGCACCTCCCCCAATCCTGGGCTGGCTGGGTGAGGGCCATGGCCCTGGGGTGGCGCCAGAGCGGCGTCTCTACTCGTCTGCGTGGTTGTCACATGTTTGATGGGGCTCGCGCGCAGCTGGATGTGATTGGGTGTGCTCGGGTAGGGGGCCTCGGTGCTGGGATTGGCAATGGGGCAGTGTTTGGTCAGTTGCCAACGGGCTTACACTCACAAGAGATTCACACGATTACTGGTTTCTAGATCACAGGGCTGATTTGTGTACACTCCACCCCTCCTAATCACATATTTTATAGAACTCTATAGAACCTTCTATCACTGGTCAACAGGCCCCCCACATGGTGTCAACTGGAAATACATCTAGCTGACAATAGCACCAACAGATTCATAGTTAGTGTAGGCGTTAAATGTATTTGTTGTTGTTGTTTGTGGTTTTCTTTTTCTTGCGTGTTTTTTTTTTTTCTTCTGTCCACAAATAACCCCTTCCTGTTCGCTGCTTTGTCTTAATAAACGAGGTATGTTGAATGATCACAATGGGAGTATGTCATACTCCAATATGAAACATTAAAACTTTTCAGACCAACCAACCGGACACTTGGACTTCCATTCTCCGTGTCAAACAGCTGAAAAGGACAGGTTTAAAATAAAGAAATAGATAGATAAATAAATAAATGTATGAATGGATGGAATTTGTATACAGTATATGTTCTCTAATTTGTATCATCAGTGATACATTATGCATTATATGCATAACTAAAGTGAGATTGAACGCAACAAGATTTTAAACAATTTTTTTTACTGCAATGAGGGCCAGAAAAGCTTGTCTCAAATGGGATACATTTGGCAATATAGTTAATGTGCACTTTGGACTTATTTTCGTTTATTTACCTATGTATGGCTACTTCTATATTTCCATATAATATTAAAAAAATTGTGTTATCTTCAAATTATATTCCATTTCACTATGCATAATGTTAGTCATTTGTGCTTATTTTTGTTAATGTACGTTACTTTTTTTTTAACAATAATATATGTCAATGTTTACATTATCTTCATTTTTAATGTACATCCTATGTTCTTAAGAAGTTGAAATTGAGGTTTTGCATATAAATGTTAGGAAATGAGAGAAAATAAAATTGAGGAGATGGAGGGTGGGGTTACTGTATGGTGTTTTTGTTCACTGTTATTTTGCACATCATTGAAAATATACAATTTTGAATAAAAATCAGTTTCTCATGTATGCTGTTACAGTAAGTTGAATGCAGTGGCCTAATGCACGTGTAAAACCTGTTGTGGTTTATTGTCTGTTATCATCAGTGCTGTTAAAGACGACGCTTGCCACCCTAAATGCTAATGCTAACAAGAACGCAAATGCTATGCTAATGCTCCGAGCTACCTAGCTAATCATTATCGCGTTTGCAACAGCGTCACCACCGCCTTCCCTCCTCCCTGCTCTGCTCTCTCCTAGGAAGCTGTGACAAAATCAGATAACTCGCGTTTCATTCAACCAAACTGTAGTAACCCGCCCCTTTCACATCCTCAGTAATGGTAACAGAGTTGCTAAAATGGGAAAATATCAAAATAGATGACTAATTAATGAAAAAAATAATGCCGTTTGAAACGCCGTTATACTATAACACAGTTATTAACAACGCTGCTATTAATGACTTATGGAAAGATAAATATCCAAAAATGAATAAACATGGATTTGAAAAATAAATGTGTAGATTTTGCTTTATTAATATTTGCATTTAATTTTTTTTGTGTGTGTTTGTCTTTAATGAAAGCACTGACTTTTGCTGAGATTATCCAGAGTAATCAAGGGCATTCATCTTCATAAATAATATATTTACCATATTTGTTTTTGCCCAGAAATGCTCATTCATCAAGTTTGGAATTTTTGAAGCAAAGCAATAGACTGACTTCATAATTACATTGACGGGTCACATTTGACATGCACCGCTTCAGTTATTCGCAGTCGGTCGCAGCGACGCATGCAGCGATCCAACGCCGGATTTAGGATGAAAAAGTATGAATGTTGTAGCGCATAAAAATGGGAAGGATTGTCTCAGGAGTGATTTGTTTGAGGATTCAAGGTAATTATTATATTTTTCGTTCCATGCACACATTTTGAAACGTTCTGAAAACAACCAATGGGAGAAATTAACCGCGACAGCATTGGCATCATTCTTCAACATGTTCATGTAAAATACTGTAAATGCTAACTGCTCGTTTTCTTTGTGTTTTTAACCAAGAATCGAGACTGTTTTACGTTCCTATCTTTAAAGAATTCAGGGATTTAAGCATTTATTCACGAGAATTTTCAACGTAAAAAGGTCTTTGTGGTGATAAGGGGCGCCACAGTGGTTTAAAGACTAGCAGCACATTCAACATATTTACATATAAGAAATGCTAACTGCCCGGTTCTTTGCTGTTTTAACAAAGAATCGAGACAATCTTATCTCCATATCTATAAAGAATTCAGGGATTTAATCATTTATGCCAGCCATGTTCAAAGTGTGGCCCGGGGGCCAAATGCCGCCCGTGGTCAAATTTCATCCGGCCCCCAGCCTCTGTCATAAGATCAATAATGTCTGGCCTGCACACAGATTTATTAAATTTGTCAGCAGTACTGCTTACACATTAAATGCTTCTCCTCATTTACCCACTAAAAGGCAGCAGCCCTCTAAGCAACATTAGCCCGTGTGACTCTTGACTTCCAATTTTCTAAAATGGCAACAATCAACAACAAAAAACAAAGTTGACTGCGACGGCCGACGCTTCAAAGATAGGTGGAAATTGGACTATTTCTTCACTAAAATATGCAACAACTGTGTCTGCCTTATTTGCAAAAGGGACAGTCGCTGTTTTTAAAGAGTTCAATGTGAGGCAATATTACCAAACAAGACACGCTGACATGTATGACAAGATTACAGGGAAGATAGGCAGCGAGAAATTGAAGCAACTTGAATCTAGTTTAATTTCACAGCAGCAGTATTTCGCAAGATCCCGAGAGTTGAAAGAGAACGCCACACAGGCTAGTTGCGAGATTGTTTAATTTATTAATTAAAATAAATAAATAAATAAAGCAAATGTGGGGTGGCGTGGCTCAGTGGTAGAGTAGTTGTCCCCCAACCCAGAGGTTGTGGGTTCGATTCTTCGCCCTGATGAAGTCGCCTAAGTATCTTTGAGCAAGATACTGGTGCTGTGTCACCAGTAGGTGAATGGCGAGATAGTGTAAAGCGCTTTGAGTGCCTTGAAAGGTGGAAAAGCGCTATATAAGTATAACACCATTTACCAAATGTGACACACAGAATGGCTTGCTAAAATTTGCTTAAATATATTGTTCCACGTAAAGGATGTCAGCCAAGGTCGGCCCCCCACATTTTTACCACACCAAATCTGGCCCCCTTTGCAAAAAGTTTGGACACCCCTGATTTATGCACAAGAATTTTCACCGGAAAAGCTGTTTTCATAAGGCGGCCACTAGATTTGCTTACTGACTCGCATCATAGTTTGCAATATTTACGTAAAATAAATGCTAATTGCACTTTTTGTTGTTGTTGCTTTTAACCAATAATCAAGATTGTTTTATGTCCATATCTATATAGAATTCAGGTATTTAAGCATTTATTCACAAGAATTTTCAACGGAAAAGCTCTGTTTTCATAAGGCGGCCGCTACATTTGCTTCCTGACTAGCATCATAATTCAAATTATTTACGTAAAACAAATGCTAACTGCCTGTTTTTTTTTTTTTTTGCTTTTAACCAAGAATCGAGACTATTTTATGTCCATAGCTATAACGAATTCAAGGATTTAAGCATTGTTTCACAAGAATTGTCAACAGAAAAAAGGTCTTTGTGATTCCAGTCGGTCAGCCATAGACTTCATTACCTATTGACGTGACACTTTGTCATTTTTTGCGTAACGCCTTATCAGAAGGGATTGAGCTTCATTTAGTAATAGCCGAAGACGGTACACGCTCATGTCGGATTTAAGCTTGGATTTTTGAAGAACTCCGAAAGCTGTACCGCATAGAAACAGGAAGGATCATCTCATGAGTGATTTGTTTGAGGATTCAAGTTTTTTTTTTTTTTTTGTACCATGCATGCGTGATTGAAGCATTTATTTGCAGGAATTTTCTTTGTTTACACATGGAGGTGGCAAATTTTTTAACTGACTAGCCTCATGGTTGGGAATATTTACGCAAAATAAATGCTACCTGAACATTTTTTTTTCTTCTTGTAACCAAGAATCTAGACTGTTTTAAGTCCATATCTTTAAAGAATTCAGGGATTTAAGCATGTATTCACAAGAATTTTCGCCAGAAAGCTCTGTTTACGCCAGGCGGCCGCTAGCCTCATTCACTAACAGAGTAGCATTGTACTTCGACAATATATGTAAATTAAACGCTAACTGCACAGTTTCTTGGTTTTAACCAAGAATCGAATCACGTTTTACGTCCATATCTATGACGAATTCGGAGATTTAAGCATTTATTCACAAGAATTTTCGCCAGAAAGGATCTGTTTGTGTCAGGCACTGCCACTAGCCTCAATTGCTAACAGTATATAGTGTATAATGATTATAAAGGGCTATTCTATTCTAAAATAAGTTGTGATTGTATATGAAATTTATTTATACTCTATTTACATACTAATTATAATTGATTCTGCATGTTTTCCTCAAGTATTAAGTTTCTGATGTTAAATTGATTTATCAGCTGTTGAAAAAAAGAATAAGTTGCTATTTTGGTCAAAATCCTATATGATATGTTAAATATTGCTATTGCTCCTGAAAATATAGGTGATTGTCTCTGCGTTTCGTGATTTTGGTGCATCTAGTGTAAAATCTGAGACTTTTATAGCCATTTTAAGTTGTGTTATATAAAAAATAATCAGGATTTTATAAGGAAACAACTTTGAAAGTTTTTATGCTGCTGCTCATGGAGACTCATATATGGCAAATAAGGTAGGTGCCTGTTTTGGTTTTAGGTTGGTAGCTGCTTTGGTTTTGAAAATGTTTGAAGTTTTTGAAAATAGGCCCCCTACCGATCGGCCCCGTTTCCCGTGTCATGTCAATAGGTTATGAAGTCTATGGGTCAACTTTGACGGCCACGCCAAAAATGCAGGCCCCCAATTAATCGGCCCCATGTCCCATCAATATATTATGAAGTCTATGGCAAAGCTATGACCATTGCTTTAGGGAGCAGTATTCACACAAAGTATACATCTGTTATAGATTATTATTGCAGTTCATTTTAAACAGGGTTGGCAAACCAGAGATTAAAACCATCCATGGAGGTGAGAAAGGCAAATTTCTTCTGCTTAATCCACATCTTCAATGTAGTCTACAGTTTCAGCCAATAAATTGACATACAGTATTTACTCTCTGAGAAAGCTAGTAGAGCTAGAATTTCCTTTAAATAGAAGTGGTTTTATGATGAAGTCATTAAGTGAAATGCTTTGCAGATAAGAATCTAAGTTCCATAACGTTTGTCTTCATGAGGTTCAAAGGTCATCGGTGGAATTTGCACTCTCTGGGAAATGGCTTTCACCTCCTTCTTCGGCGTGTTGTTAATAATGTCCAGGCTTCGACGGCTAGATGAAATCACATCGGCAACAAATTTAGAGCATTCTGCGCAGATGTCGTGCAGCGTGCAGCCATTTGCATACAGATGGGGAAACTCCTCCTCCACACGGCGGCAAGATAGATTGCACAGGGATCTGTAGTGAGATTGGAAGTTTGAATACAAAGTTTTCATTCAGTAAACTGAAAAGGCTCACATCATATATTTGAGCCATATCACTCAATACTTTCGGTGCCCTTGATAACACTTTCCCAAATAATGTGCCGCCATATTGTACGTCTTGCTACGTTAGTATAAATTCACATTTTTTTGCGGTTTCACTTTTTATTCCCCCCAAAATTTGATCAGCCAGAACAAGGCGTAATGTGGGTTCTGTGTTTCATTTGCCTGTACAATTCGGCAGAATACATACATAAAAAAAATACTTTTTCCCAGGCCACGAAGGAAAGACGCAACATGAAAAGTTATTAGCCGTAATCAAACGGGAGAACTTTGTGTGATTCCAACAATTGAATGAATGTACAGGGTGTACCAAAATGGTTGACACCATTCTAAATGCCCATATCTCGGAAACTACTTGATGGATCTTAATGAAACTAAATACACTTTATGTTGAAGGTCATACGTTTTATTGGTGAAATTTACAAAGAAAAGTACAAATATTTGTTGGTTCTATAACAGATTTTCATAAGTGTTCAATACGAACGCCGCCTGTGACTCTGCACGTCGGGTCGGTATTCGAGCTCGTGCCAAACTCGCTGAAATTTCTTGAATTTTTTGGTGCTAAGTCCTAATTTGTTTTGTAGTTGGTGCCTTCTTTGCAAAATTTGTGAAGAAGGCACACTGCACTGTCTTCGGTGACCGAGTCCAAGCATACTCTAACACGCAACATGCCTTTTCTTTTGAAGTGAAGGGCATTTCTTAACCTGAAAAGATAAAAATGCCATACGTTACACACAAAAACTTGAAACGTGTCTTCACAAGCTGTGAAAATTTGAGGAAAATTGTCAAAATTATTGGCCTACGAAATGGGGTCACACATTTTGGAACACCCTGTACAATGCAGTAAATTAGCGTAAAATACCATTGGAGAACAATGGCAGCTGTAAAAAAACAACAACAACAAATGTTCTGAGAATAAACTTGAATGGAGTATAATACAAAATGATGCATATTTTGTACGCATCGTATAATGAACGTCATTTGGAAATGAATAAAGCTCTAACAATAAAGTACAATCCCAATTCAAAATGAAGTTGGGACGTTTTAAACATTAATACAATACAAAGATTTGAAAATCATGTTCAACCTATATTTACCCATATAGAACGTAGAAGAATGTACATCAATTCCAGTCATAAATCTTTATAAGTCTCATATTATGATTTACTCTTGAAAGTGGCCACTTTCGTATTCTTTTCATGCAACATAGTTAAAGGATTTGAGTATGAAACAAAAATTATATATGTGGTAAAAAAGAAAAGTACAGTATAGGGTCTGCTACAGACCTCCGGTTTAGACGGAACAACATGAAGTGCGGTTGAAGTAAGCTGTGTGAATTCGAAGTTAAAACTGCAAAATCAAACCAGAGGAACCCACGGAATCTCCAAAAATGGCTTCAGCACGACGTTGCTGTAGCGTGCGTTTGTTACAAGGGCGTGGGTTTGGTCTCAACATTGGTAGGGAAGCTAGAACAGCATGATCTGCATATACACTTTTTGCTGGGGACAAGAGAGTAAAACCAAACAGATTAGGTGAACGGGGATCAGGGCTATATTTCCCACGAATATGCTGCTGTGTTTCCTACGTAAAAATGAAAGAAATTAAAATGATTATTTTCATGGGAATTCCCCCTTGCTTCATACAAAGAAAATTTACAGTGGTTGTTTTTTGGGGGGTGGGGGTGTATACTACTTACATGGAACTACTGTACATGTTAGCCGATATTGTTCATCACCACAAGAGTAATACTTGCTTCAATTGGTTGTCTCTTTTATCTGCTTTTCCCATATTTTCATCTCTTAAGTGCATTAGTGGGTTGAGGAATTATGGGGAAAAAATTCTCCATTGGGATTAAACTTTATATCTTGATTATGATTAATGTATGATTATCTGAAAATAATGTCTGCATAGGCTGCAAATAAAGATATTTTTAAATAAATGATGTAGAAAATAACTGAATTCATTTTAATAAATGAATGAATGCACTAATGGGTATTTGGTTTCAAAAGTGTAAAGTCACAACATGCTGTTCCTTCTAAACTAGGCCGATGACAACAAGAAAAGCAGCAGCATGTGGTTTTCTGACTGTCTCAACTCTTTCCTGGCTCCTGACCTCTCACTAAGCAGCTTCTTGCTCACATTTTAATGGTTCTACAGATTCCAGCAGAGTTCACTACATTTCTCACAGTTCAATTAACAATAACAGTAGAAAACACACTGTAAATTAATAATTAGATCATAAATAAGTCTGTCAATATTACCTTCAGCCAGCTATTTTTCATATTCCAAGAAATTTGAGTAAAATTAACTTGGCTGATACAGTAATTTCACATATTTCTAGAAGATTTACACTGAAAACGAGAATTTAACTGTTTTAAGGGAGTGTATTTTTGCAGTGTATTCAAGTTTTACTGGTTGGCAAGTTCACGGTTTAATGCTATGCTAACTCAGATGCAGATCGGACTGTCAGTAACAAAATTAGTGGTGTGTTCTCCACTGTCATTGACATCTGTTTAAATTACTTACAGTGGCTTCTGCTGCTAGTGGTGGTGGCCGAAAAGGACTTCTAATATCCGTCCTCTTCGAAGGGGGCAGAGGAGGCGGAACTTAGACATTTATTTCTATCGAGGCTGTGTGTCTGTGTTGAGAGCTGGTGGGGTGGGGTCTACAGTAGTCTTCAGCCAATAAAATGTGCATTTGAGGGGGTGAGAAATGGATCGGCACATTCAGCAAGGAAAAGAGGTAAATGTAAGTCTGAACATAATGAGAATAATTCACTTGATGGTCGGGTAAATTCTATCCATATAACATATGGAAACGCAATCTAAATGACATATACTGTATAACTGAATTCATAATATAATGCAAATAAGGTTGCTTTAAAGTTGGTGGTGACAATTTGAGCATTCTAAAAAGTTGGTAGTGTTTTGTCCCTACCGTCCCTATACAAACTTACACACTTACACTTACATTTATAGTTTAACAACTACTGTACAAGTCTTTCTCTCTGTGGTTCCCTTGAAAAGTTCCTTGAACTTTTTTTATTTAACATTTTGTGAAAGGACACCTTAGTATCCTAACCCTTAGCTTTGCTGTAAGGATAAGCGTTGCTTTTGCCTCGATACTTTGCTGCAATTTTTTAGTATTTGCAATATAACTCTGTGCTTTTGCCTCAATCTTGAGAATGTTTAGCTTGTATTGCTCCAAAATAAATCATGTAAAACACTCTGATAGACGTCTGCCTACTATGGCTTGTGCCGTTAGTCTCGACCGTTACTAAGGGGGGGTGGAGCTTTTGCGAAATGTCAATGGCGTACCACACGCATGCTATTTTTAGACCGTGACATCGCAACCTAAAGCGGAAGTAAAGCAGCAGTGGGACATTATAGACCCGCCTCGCATAGAAACCATGTTAATTCTGCTACTTTTCTCCGGTAATCTTCCAAAGACGAACATGCCGATCACACATTGCTTTTTTGGAACTTGTAGAAACCACTCTAGACATTACGACAAATGAAGGATTTATTTCTTCATACGTTTCCCGAAACCAAAAACTCGTGAGGAAAAAATGTGAAGAATGAATCAACTTGCGCGGACTTTTAACCCCAGCTCGGTGAAGCCTATCACATTTCATATGCAGTAAACATTTTGTTGGGTTGGCATGGTTTTTCAGAGGAGAAAGAGGTAGCCATTTTGATATTTTTAACTTATTTTTAAGCGTGACATTGTGTCGTGCTGCCTTTGCCTGATAATGGTTGAGCTGAAAAGAATTAAAATGGTATCTGACTGCCACTCTTACCTTTTCTGTTGTAAAAAAAAGAAAACAACTTCAGTAAGGGGGAAGTGTGAATAAATTATAGAATTAAGATTTGTTATCAATGAAAAAATTAAAAGTGTTCATTGGCTGTCGCTGAGTAGCATTCGTGATCGCTACACAAAACTAACGATATAAATTGCCCCCATGAACGGTCAGAGACGTAGGACAACCAGAGGATATAAGAAAGACAGGGCTGGTGGTAAAGGATAGATTGTTGAAACAGGAGAATGTCATTGTCAGTGGCGTAAGAAAAAGGTGTCGATAAAAAAAGCTAAGGCTAAGCTTAGGTCGGCTCGTTTCTTTTCTTTTTCAGCCCTCGACACTCAAGCCATCTATTTAACTGAGCATTTGTATGTTCGTCCACATCTTTACCAGTGAATTTGGCACCAGGGTCATCATTTTCAGACAGAATTGGTAGGTTTAGCTCTGTAAATATGTCCTATGTACACTATTTCCATTCATTTCCTATTGGGGACAAACGGTCGCATGTCCCCCCCATAGCAACAGTAGCTAAGGTCATGAATATTAATGAGCGCAAGTGACGTGTTGCTTGCGGTACGCCATTAAATATGGAGGTAGATTTGTGTCTTTATTATTCAATCAAAAAAAAGTTGCTTCAATCAAATAAAAAGTTGCTTCAAAATATATATTTTCAAACGAAGAAAACGTCACTTCAATTAAAAAAAATGTGTTTGAATGCAAAAATAAATTTGAAACTCAAAAAAATATATTTGAAAACTATTTTTCTTTGATTTAATTTTTTTTTTATATTTAAGTCAAGTTTTTTTTTTTTTTTTTTTAATTGAAACACCATTTTTGATTGAAGTCATGTAATTTTGCGTTTGGACCACATTTTGGCTAGGACATTTGTGTCTTTAATATTCAATCAAAAAATAAGTTGCTTCAAACAAAAAAAATATATATTTTCAAAAGAAAAATCACTTCAATCAGAAATTTAAAAAAATTAAATCGTGGAAAAAAAGGTTTGAATGTGAAAAAATATTTGAGACTCAGAAATTCGCATTTGAACACTTTATTTTTCATTCAAACTGTTTTCTCTGATTGAAGCAATCCCTTATGTGTTGGAGCCATATTAGGGGTAGGACATTTGTGTCTAAATCATTCAATCGCAATAAAAGTTGCTTTATTCAAAAAACTATTTTTAATCAAAGAAAAAAATCATTTGCAATAATATATTTTTTTTCGAAAAGATATTTTTTTATTTGAAATATATATATTTTTTTATTGAAGTGTCAATTTTTTTGAAAAGGAAAAAGTTTTAAACTTTTTTTTTTCAAAGTGGAAAGTTTTGAACACACTTTTTTTTTTTTGACGTGGAAAAAGTTTTGAAGGCACTTTTTTTCGATTGAATCATTTTGACACAAAGATTTAACTTCAACGCTATTTAACTTCAACGCTAGTTACCGTGTGTTTGAGTGGCAGGTAATTACGCCAATGGCATAAAAGTATGAAGCAAGAATAATGGCCACCAGGGCTCCATCCAGCCATCGCAGTCTCCTGGAGTCCAAGCCGAATATAGGGCACCGGTACGGGGGTGTGACATCGGCATTTCACCGGAGTATGGTGCCCTGCTGCTTAATGTGATTCAACACGACGAACTTCACCCGCTGCCCTGACATGATGGTTGGCAATTGGTTCCAACCGGAGTGTCTGCGATGCGCCGGTACAGGAGTGGTCGGCGTTTGGCCCGACACTAGCCTGCCCAGTAAGCGAGTGGAGTACCGGCGAGTCGCCGGCATCCACGCCGGGAGCCCCGTCGCTTCAGCATTGAATGAGTGTCGTGTCATTCGCGGGCCGTCCACTCGACAGCCGGCCTCCGCGCCTGGGGGGTGATATCAGAGTCCGACCAGTGTGCTGCGACACGGAGACGTACCGTCACGGGTACTCCGGTGAAAAACTTATTTTTCGATTGAATAATAAAGACACTAGCCAAAATGTGGTCAAAACGCAAAATTACATGACTTCAATCAAAAATGGTGTTTCAATAAAAAAAACCTGACTTTAATTAAAAATAAAAATAAAAAAAAACAATCAAAGAAAAATAGTTTTCAAATATATTTTTGGGAGTTTCAAATTTATTTTTGAATTCAAACACATTTTTTTTTGATTGAAGTGACGTTTTCTTCGATTGAAAATATATATTTTGATAGAAGCAACTTTTTATTTGATTGAAGCAACTTTTTTTATGACTGAATAATAAAGACACAAATATACCTCCATAATTAGAAGGTTTTGAAAATTCTGAATTGTATGAAAAGCCAAACAAGTTTTTTTTTTTTTTTTATGGGGGTTTGATTCACATATATGAAATTAGTTGCATGTTTATTTGACAAGTATCCACACAAACTCACTTATAAACTTTGCTTTTGTGTTCATGGTTCTTCGGAGTCATGTGGAAGCCCACGGTGTACACAGGAATATATGCCATCTTTTTGCAGGGAAGCTTCATCTGGAGCAAAGGAAGAACACAAAAGATGTGAGGACTCAGATAAAGGAAAAAAATACTTGGCACTCCAAAGTGAAAATCCAAAGCAGCAACAAAAAATACACTTGAAAATATATAATATATATAATAGTTTTCGACCACCATTAAAGTTGTTCTTTTATCATCCTTCACCAAGGTGGAACTATTAATAAAAATGGCAATAATTCACAAGGCTTTTCGGGTTCTTTGTCCTTTTATTATTATTTACCTATTTTTTTAATGAAATAGGCTACTTGCTGGTTATTGGGGGATGAAGAACAGACAATATCAAAGGCGGGTAGAGTAGCCAAATATCTGACTTAAGTAAGAGTAGTGTTAATTCAAAATAATATTACAAAAATAAAAGTAGTCATCAAAAAAAAAAAAAAAAAAACTCAAGTACAAGTAAAAAGTTATTCGGTAAAAAGAGTGCTTGCTTACAATGTCAGATTAATTTTTTTCTTTTTTTAAACAGTGGCGTGTTTTTTTTTTCTTCAACACGTTATCTGTATGAATGTTATTATTATACTGTACTATAACCTATTATAGTGGAACGTCTACTTACGAAATTAATTGGCTCGGGAAGTTTTGTAACTTGAAAATTATGCAAGTAGAGACACGTTCTCCATGTAAGTATCCTAATTTGTTCCAAGCCCACCAAAATTCAGATATAAATCTTGCATAAAAATGCATCAAAACATGTAACAAATACATGTTACAATTAGATTATTACACAATATATACAAAATCAGAATTGTGCATAAAGTTAAAAAACAAGAATAGCGTAAAGAATAAAAGTTAATACACTCATGTAAAGTGTTGTTCTATTGCTATCTTTCCATTTTGAGTGGTGGACTGTAATGAAGTAAAAGTACTTTGCTACAGTACATAAGTACATTTTATGTATCTTTACTTGAGGACAAATATGAAGTGGTACTTTTTATTTATTTTACAGCACGTATTAGTACTTTTTACTCCACTACTTTTCAAATTGTCGCTTGTGTTACACATTACCTTTGTTTTCTTTTATCTCATTGTGAATTAATCGTTCCGTTTTCATGCCTCAGGCGCAATCGATAAGCCCCGTGCAATTATACCCTAATTGAGCAGAAGAGGCAGCAACAAGAGTACAAGCAAGATTAGGCAGGTGAACAAGATATTGACCAATAAAAACCAACCGTGAGAGCAGCGCACCATCAAATAGGTGCTGCACATTCTTGGACAGTAGGTGACGGTATGCACCTGATAGTTGCTTGCAATCTGCCATTAAGCTAAATTTTTGCGTTTTTGAGCTGGTTAAGCTTCTGTTTACAGTGCAGTCAATTTTATTGCTCGTTTTTCCAATCTGCACAGTTTTACAGAAAACTGAGCAGTCAATGAATTTTCTTACTTTTCTTTTTTTTCTTCACTTTGAATCTTGACTCAGATCTCTGTATGTATATAAAAAATATTTAAATATATGTATATTACATTTTTGCATTGGGACAAATAGTGTACTTTTAATTTTTACTTGTAAAGTAAATTCTAAAGGTAAAAGTATTTTTTCCACCTTTATTTTTACCCAAGTAAAAAAATCGAGTACTTCATTCACCATTGTCCATTTTATATCAGTAATGCTAAACACACATTTCAAATGTTGAATCCACATGAAAAGAAACTTGGCTATTTTCTGCTTAAAGTAGTAATGTACTACAACTACTAGTATAGTGATGTTGAAACCTACATTACTACATGCAAATTCATTGACTGGAATTGTTTAATTGCATATTGATAAACTACAGTAATTTAAACTAAATAGGCTGGGGAGGGCCAATTTTGTTGTTGTTGATGAACCTCAATAGAGTTAGAGAGAGTTATACTTACCTTATTTTTATCAGTTAAGATTGAATACAACATGTAGACCCATGTGTGAACGTACAGTTACAAAGAAATTATACACAGTTTAATTTTGACTTGGGAGTTGTGAACTTCTGAGTTAGGTGTTTCTTCCTCCCGCGAAGGTGTCATTGCAATTTTGGCTACAATTTTATTCAAACCATGCTTTTTAAGGAATTCCTCCATGTCACTCATTTCTTTTATAATTTTCAGATTCCGCTTGTCCCCAAAACATCCTCCTTTGTTGCAATTAACAGTTGATGTGGAAACTAGTCTTCAATTTTGTGAACTCTACAACAAATTCCTCAGCAGCTTGTTTATTTGAACTCACAGCCTCCCCATGCCTAATAATACTGAATTCCACTTTGCTTGGGAAATGTCTTAGACCGCCTTTAAAGTCCTGAACTCCACTTGGACCTGCCTAAAGAAAAGTGTGGAAAACTATTCTCATGGGATCATGTCAGTATTAATAGTTCATTGTCTTGATTAAAGATATGCTAGAGTAAAACATACTGTGTATCACAAAAGTGAGTACACCCCTGGCATTTCTGCAGATGTGTGAAAATGTGATTTTCTGGTTTTTTTTACCCACATTCTGTCTCTGATGGTTGAGGTTTACCCATGTTGACAATTACATGCCTTTGTAATATTTTCAAGTGGGAGAACTTGCACAATTAGTGGTTGACTAAATACTTATTTGCCCCACTGTACATGAAAAAACACGTACGCATAGTACAAGAACACGCAAGTGCACGTTTGTAGAACAAGTACACCCAAGTACACATACTTGTGGTTTAAGTACACGCAAAAATACATACGTACTTGTGGTATACAGTGTATCACAAAAGTAGTACAACCCTTGCATTTCTGCAAATATTTAAGTATATATTTTCAAGGGGACAACGCTGGCAAAATGGCACTTTGACACAATGAAAAGTAGTTTGTGTGCAGCTTATATAATAGAGTTCATTTATTTTCTCCTCAAAATCACTCAAAATATAGCCATTAATATCTAAACCTCTGGCAACAAAAGTGAATACACCCCTTTGAAAAAGCGTACATCCCTAAATGACCAAATTGAATACTGCTTTTCATTTTCCCTCCAAAATGTCACGTGACTTGTTGCAGGAGTGCTATCAGCATTGCTGCAGAGATTGAAGAGGTGGGGGGGTCAGCCTGTTAGTGCTCAGACCATACGCCGCACTCTACATCAAATTGGTGTGCACAGCTGTCACCCCAGGAGGAAGCCCTTCCTGAAGACGGTACACAAGAAAGCCCGCCCGTCTCACCAGACCATAGGACATGATTCCAGTAATCCATGTACTTTGTTGACATGTCTTCAGCAAACTGTTTGCGGGCTTTCTTCCTCTTGGCGTGACAGCTGATCGCCCACATTGTATTTCTGCTCTGCTGGCGACAAGCGGCATGAAAGGAAGGCGCAGGGGTGCATCCATTGCTGTCTGTTGCGTGTCCCAGTAGCCCATTTCTCACCATAATGCCCTGGTTCCTCAGCATCGGGCGCAGACCTTGTTAAATTGGGCCACGTCTGAGCTACTGTATATCTCTCTGTTCTGTATCACTTATCATGTGAGGTAGTTAGGCGCAAGCACTAAGGGTCAAAGAGTCAAAGAGGTCTAACTTCTTCAAACGAGGTCTAACAAGGCTCCATTCGTTACCTGTATTAATGGCACCTGTTTTAACTCATTATCGGTATAAAAGACACCTGTCCACAATCTCAGTCAGTCACACTCCAAACTCCACTATGGACAAGACCAAAGAGCAGTCGAAGGACACCAGAGACAAAATTGTAGACCTGCACCAGGCTGAGAAGACTGAATCTGCAATAGGTAAAACGCTTGGTGTAAAGAAATCAACTGTGGGAGCAATTATTAGAAAATGGAAGACATACAAGACCACTGATAATCTCCCTCGATCTGGGGCTCCATGCAACATCTCACCCTGTGGCGTCAAAATGATAACAAGAACGGTGAGCAAAAATCCCAGAACCACACGGTGGGGACCTACAGAGAGCTGGGACCACAGTAACAAAGGCTACTATCAGTAACACAATGCCCCGCCAGGGACTCAAATCCTGAACTGCCAGACATGTCCCACTGCTGAAGCCAGTGCACGTCCAGGCCCGTCTGCGGTTTGCTAGAGAGCATTTGGATGATCCAGAAACCAAAATAGATATTTTTGGTTGAAACACAGGTTCTCGTGCATGGAGGTGAAATAATACTGAATTGCATCCGAAGAAAACCATACCCGCTGTAAAGCATGGGGGTGGAAACATCATGCTTTGGAGCTGTTTTTCTGCAAAGTGACCAGGACGACTGATCTGTTTAAAGGAAAGAGTGAATGGCACCATGTATCGAGAGATTTTGAGTGAAAATCTCCTTCCATCAGCAAGGGCATTGAAGATGAAACCTGGCTGGGTCTTTCACCATGACAATTATCCCAAACACGCAGCCAGGGCAACAAAGGAGTGGCTTTGTAAGAAACATTTCAAGGTCCTGGAGTGACCTAGCCAGTCTCCAGATCTCAACCCCATAGAAAATATGTGGAGGGAGTTGAAAGTCCATGTTGCGCAATGACAGCCCCAAAACATCACTGCTCTAGAGGAGATCTGCATGGAAGAATGGGCCAAAATACCAACAACAGTGTGTGAAAAGCTTGTGAAGAGTTACAGAAAACGTTTGGCCTCTGTTATTGCCAAGAAAGGGTACAAAACAAAGTATTGAGATGAACTTTTGGTACAGACCAAATACTTATTTTCCACCACGATTTGCAAATAAATTCTTTAAAAATCAAACAATGTAATTTTCAGTTTGTTTTTTTTTTTCACATTCTGTCTCTCATGGTTGAGGTTTACCCATGTTGACAATTGCAGGCCTCTCTAACATTTTCAAGTGGGAGAACTTGCACAATTAGTGGTTGACTAAATACTTATTTGCCCCACTGTATATATATACACTGCTAAAAAAATATAGGGAACACTAAAGTACAACATTGTAGATCTGAATGAATTAAATATTTTTGTTAAATACTGTATTCTTTCCATAGTTTAATGCGCCGACAACAAAATCACACAAAAAATATCAATGAAAATCAAATGTATCAACCCATAGAGGGCTAGAATTTGAGATATACTTACAATTTAACAGAAAAAACGCACTATAGGCTGATCCAACTTTGATGAAATGTTGTTTAAACAAGTCAAAATGAAGCTACACTAGTGTGTGTGGCCTCCCTACAACGCCTAGGCATGCTCCTAATGAGACGATGGCAGGTGTCCTGGGATATCTCCCGCCAGATCTGGACCAGGGCATCACTGAACTCCTAGTGACAATTATTATTATTGCAACATCGGCAAGCGCTACTGTGCGCCTTAGATGACACCAACAACAACAGAACATGAAAAAAGAGTAAACACTTCCTTCCGCACCTCTTACACTCTTGTTTGTTACATGGTGCGTTCAGAAGCAGCATGCAAAACACAACCGCCACTTTAGAACCTGATTCGTTACATTATTACTATTATTATCATTATTATTATTATTGTGATTTGTATTTTTGATTTATTTGTTTTGCTATGCGTAATTGCTATTTGTAATTGTACCTACAGTATTTATGAATAATTGAGCGGAGGTTTTTGGGCTTTGGAACAAATTAATCAAATTACAATGTATTATAATGGTAAAATCCAGCTCGACATATGACCATTTCAACTTAGAAATCAGGTCCTGGAACGAATTATATTGGTATGTATGGGGTCAGATTAGTCTCATAAGTACACGTACACATTTAACAGGAAACACACACGTATTGTGGGATTAGTAAACACATAGCACGCGAAATACACACACATTGTGGGATTCGTAAACACATAGCACGCGAAACACACACACATTGTGAGATTCGTAAACACATAGCACGCGAAACACAAACACATTCATCAAATGTGTGTGTGAATTGTTTTACGCGCGTTTGTAACGTGCTTCCAATTTCAAATTCCCACTTACGAGTGTGTTGATCGTTTTGATACTCGTCATGCGCAACTGAGAAGAACACATGCATTTTTTTAACCGGAGCCCGTCTTCAGCCAATCAGACGTCTTCTTCTTAAACAGCCAATCACAAGGGCTGGGCTGTTTCATTACGTCACTGCTGTGCGCCTTCAAGTCCGGCTGGAGATTCCTTTTAGACTACGACGCAGTTCCTGCTGTTGTCGTTCAGGTGAGTAAATTTCTAAAGTATTTTCTTTTTATAGTGCCTTTTGACCACTAACCTCTGTAAGCAATTACATATACACGAAATACTTAATTGGAATATTGTTGATATTGCAAGACAAAAGCGTAATGAAGTTAACGTCTCATGATAAGGAGTAAACACGTGCTTCCTTGCCTCTATTGCTGTCGTTGGAAGGGAGTAATATTTCTAAAGTATATTCATTGTATAGTGCGTTTTGTCCGCTAACCTCTGTAAGCAAATGCATATACACGAAAGACTGAATTGGAATATTGATGATATTGCAAGACAAAAGCGTAATGAATGATAAGCAGTAAACATGTGAGTCGCCAAGGTTTTAATGGCGATTCGGTTATTGTTCAAGAGAGATTTTTTTTACATTATAGCGGGTTAGCAGCGTACGGAAGTTAGCATTGTATGATATAAGCATTAAACATTTGGGTCACCTGGGTTTTAATGGAGTTTCGTGCTTGAAATCATACAGAAATTTACCATATCTACAAATGGCTAGTGACCCAATTAAGCCATTATATTTTGAGAAAGCTAAGTCCTATATATATTAAAAATTTTCAAAAAAGCTTAACTGCTAATCATTGTTTTCGGGAGTGTATGTACAAAGTATTTGGAAGTCATTTTTCAAAGTTGTCTTTCTGTGCATGTGCTTTACAGTTGGTGTACAACATGGAGAAGAGGTTCCAGGAGATTTCAATTTTATGTCTAGGGGTGAATTCCCTAATTTATAGTGAATCTCAGAAATGTGCTTTAAGAAGATATATGCAGAAGCTCAAACTGAAGGGTGAGTAGGCAAAGTATTTGTGATGTTGCTGTTATTTATAATTATGTGTGTGTGTGTGTGTGTGTGTATATACAGCTATATAATTGTTATTTGTGTGTATTTGTGTTTATATGTGATCCAGTCCCGAACAGAAGCACGATCACTGTTTAATGAAGTACACTCGGCTTCAATTGGTGCACACACAGGCACTGTTAAAACCAGATCCTCAATGTACTCCAGAAATTATTGGGATGGCATGACAGTGGACATTGACTGATGGGTATGTGATGGTTTATTTCTGCATTTTGTCACTAACTAATTTTGGTCAGCTATTTCAGATCTTATTAACCTGACCCGTTTCTCATGACGATTTGTTTTAAGGTGTCTGAATGCGACGGATGTCAGAGGACTGGTAACTCTTTGGCTGTGTGTGACACAGCCATTACAAAGCATTAAGGTATATTTTTATCGTGACCGTGTGTAATCAAATAAAGAAATGTATTTCTGGTTTTTATTACATGCGTGAAAAATTGGAAACAGCTTCGTCTAATGTCACGCATGTATTTAATATTTGGACATGCGTGAAAATTAGGTTTTTATGTGTTCCCTTCATATCAAGGTGGGAGCCATCTACCCAGATTAAGGTAAAAACTTCAAAGATAAAACATTGTGTCTTCAGATTGTGTAGGAATAGCTGTAAGAGATATGTTCAATATTGGATTTGCCTTTCACAGGTGTCTGCTGTTTGGGAGTTGGTTGGGATAGACCTGACTGGGCCTCTCCCAAAAACCAAGGATGGCTTTCAGTACATTCTTACTGCCACCGATTATTTTTCCAAGTGGGTTGAGGCCTTTCCTTTAAAAACCAAAACAGCATCAGAAGTGGCATAACGGATCTGCTCAATTGTTTATAGACACAGATGCCCCCAAAGAATCCTGTCCGACCAAGGAAGAGAATTTGTCAATTAGGTATCTGAATGCATTAAATTATTTTCACAGTGGGATTTTGGCATTGTTGTTTTCCCCCTTTTTTATTTATTTTTTATTTTTTAATTTTTTAAATTGGATTTATTTACAATGTATCAAATTTTCAGCTCAACGATAACCTTTGTGCCCTCCTGTGCATTGAAAGGAGTGTTACAGCTGCATATCATCCTAAAACGAATGGGCTGGATGAGAGGACAAATAGCAACATAAAACGGCAAGTTTTTTTTTTTTTTTGGGGGGTTCTAAAATGTATATCTAATTGTACCCTTCTACTTCGTACAGCTCTTACAAAATTGGTGAACGACCGACAGGATTTGTTTGGTGGTTTGGCCTATTCAGTAGATAATTTTGACCGGATGGTCATCTGGTCAAGTGCCGTAAATAATTACTTTTTTTGATTTAACAATGTTGTGTTTTCAGTTAAATTACTGTGGGCTGCAGAGGACCAAGGCAAGGTGGAGGCTGTCGTTGGACCGTATAAATTATATGACACGTCTTTTCATACGATAAAAGGCAACGGCTGTCTGTCTGATGAAGTCAGTGGGAGCAATAAGTATTTAGCAAATAACAAAGATTCTTGCCTTTTGCCAATTGTTTTATTTTTTTTATTTTGCTATGCAAGTAATTGATGCATACATGCATATCCTCATTGAAAGGCAGCAGGCAAGTGCTGGATATAGTTTTTCTCAATGCATTTATTTTTTGCCGGAGTATAGTTGTAATGTTGTTACCCCTTTTTTTAACAGGAGCCCATTCACCAACTCTCTGCTGTGGTAGCTGGGAGTCTGCTTTTGGGAAAATTTCAGCCTGTTAGAAAGGTAATCTATTTCATGCCAATATTTAGCTATATTATTTTAACGCCAGTAACCCAAAATAACAATAATTTGGTATTGTATGTTCTTCAGAGGAAATTCCCTGTTGAAAAAAAGTGGATTTGTCCTGTCCTGTATGCGCTCATTGGATTTTAGTGGTTAGTGGGTTTCTTATATTTTCTTAAGACCTACCGATTCTGGAATGTATTATATATAGCTATTAATTTAGCTGATGCCATACAGAAGTTAAATTTCATTAGTAAGTTAACTACATAAATCTGTCATTGTGCAGAATTACACAAAGGAACTAACCTTTTATAGATTGTCCACATTTCTGAGAGAACACTGGTGATCATCGATCCCTTGAGTAACGAGGACAAATATGAGCAAAATCTTGCGGAATTGGAGGTAACCGCTTCAGAAAGTTTAAATTCCTAATATTATGTTAATATGGAAGTTAAAAGTTCAATGTTCATGTTCATTGTTTTGCTTATAAAACAATAATTAGGAACTTCTTGAGGTTGGCGGGCCGTGAGTTCCAAATAGAAACTTGGACTACCAAAACTGTGGCCCATAACAAGCAGCAGAACAACAGTAGCTGTGGGGTTTTCACATTAAAGGTAATGATTTTAAGATTTCGGAGTCTCTGCAATAAAACTTTGCTGCTGTTGTTGTTTAGCACTGATATGTAACAGAATGCCTAAAATGCCATTTCAGTTTGCGGAAGAGTATATGGCCAATGGAGATCTCAGGCACAACCAGACCCACGTTCCCGAAGTTCTGAAGGCTCGAGGAGATATAGCCTGTGCCCTCCTACAGGCTGGGAGTCTGAGATGTCTATTTAAATAAAAAAAATGTCTGAAACTTACTTGGTCTCCTCACTTCACATAATTGAACTCCTGATTGCTCTCAATGTCACTATTTACTTTCAAAGGCATCCAAAGAACAGATCTGAGGATTTGCTGCTGCGCTTTATCCTCTCTTGCCATCATTGATCACTTATTAGGTTTGTCACGATAAAAAAAAGTGTTTAAAAAGGTAGTAAAATTCATGTGGCAGGTCTTTACCCCTTAATGCCTGCAATATGAAGCAATTGTCAGAGAATCACAAAATGTGAAAAATAAGGTCTTAAACCTTTTTTTCCAAATTTGTAAAGAAAAATGTGTAATAAGCGCTCTAATATCTAGTTTCCTTGTTAAATCCTGTTTTTCTCATGGAACATGCAGATGCATGAGTTGACTTGCATTCATTTTTTTTTTTTTTTTTTTTTGAGGAAAGAGTTCTAAATTCTGAATTTGTCTCAAAATCATGAAATCCTAAGTGTATCAAATGTGACACATTTGGCAAGAAAGGATTAAGCTCTTGCTCCAAGTCTTTCAAAAAATATATTTTTTTATATCCGTAATTGACTACCATCCTTTAAATAGTACTGTCACTGTAGGTAGCATTTTTAACAGGCTTATAATGTCAATTTTTTTCCCTTTTAAAATGGTCTTAAATTGGTTTAAGCATAGACATCACAATCATACATTAACAAGTCCGGTTTAAGTCTGAATTTTCCCAAGTATGACTTTCAAATAGGCTTGAAATTGAGAAAGTAGTCTTAAAAAGACTTATTTAGCGGACAAAAAGCCTGTTAAAAATGTGCCACATATAGTGCAGTATTAGACATCTAATCTTGCTCTCATCATCCCTCTGCTGAGCGGTTCAATGAGTTTTTCACTAGTTGACATCCAATCCATTTGAAGTGCATGGGAGGTCCTCCCACTCAAAATGGATGGGACGTCTTCAGCTGTCAATGACAGAGAAAGGCAAAACCGTTAAACGACGTAAGCCTATTAAAAATGCTAATCGTAGTAAAATATCATTACGTGTGACTTGATAAGCCTGCTAAAATATGCTAATTATAATCTTTAATATTAGTGCTTCGACAGTCAGTGGCAGGACCTTACTAAACGTATGCTACACGTATGCTACATTTGTTTGACGGGACACCTTGCATCGATAGTCCCCGCGGTCGAGTTGAGGAGCTGTCAAAAACGGGGCTCCTACTTCGACAAAAGCTCCCCATTTGTAACTTGTCAGTACACCGGACTTGAAGGCGCACAGCAGTGACGTAATGAAACAGCCCAGCCCTTGTGATTGGCTGTTTAAGAAGAAGACGTCTGATTGGCTGAAGACGGGCTCCAGTTAAAAAAATGCATGTGTTCTTCTCAGTTGCGCATGACGAGTATCAAAACGATCAACACACTCGTAAGGGGGAATTTGAAATTGGAAGCACATTACAAATGCGCGTAAAACAATTCACACACACATTTGATGAATGTGTTTGTGTTTCGCGTGCTATGTGTTTACGAATCCCACAATGTGTGTGTGTTTCGCGTGCTATGTGTTTACGAATCCCACAATGTGTGTGTGTTTCGCGTGCTATGTGTTTACGAATCCCACAATACGTGTGTGTTTCCTGTTAAATGTGTACGTGTACTTATGAGACTAATCTGACCCCATAGGTATGTAGCAAAATTACAATTCATGATGAGAATAATGAACCAACTAATTACTTTGTACATTATCTACTATATGAGATATTTAAGACACAACATGTTTAATCTCAATTAGGAGTTACCTTCGCACTGCACGCATTGCACACAGATCTGAAAGAAATAGAGAAAACACAAAGTTGAATTCAGATCTCACTTTTTAAAAAAAGTATAATACCGCCGGGAGAAAAACATCCATTCATCCTTCAATCCTCTTTGGTTTATCTGCGGTTGTAATCACAGGGGCAGCATCCTCGGCATTGACCACTTTGCCCTCTTCAATCTGGGGCTTTTCAAGGCAAGTTGAGCCACAGTATATTTATGATAGTGATAGTATTTATTTCTTTTCAATTCAAATGAGTCCCACTGTCCCTGACTGCAGCCCTTTAATCCCAAAAATTGGACACAGTCGATTTTTATCACCCGGCAACTGTGCGCCAAGTAAATTTGCAGGGTTAATTCTTTTGTAATAATTAATTATTTGTTAACTATTTTTGTTTTTAGATAAACCATTGTGTTATTGGTGATATTACACAAATAAACTGTCAAAACTTTAAATCTCCTTGTACTCTGTACAATGACAATAAAGGCTTACTATTCTATTCTATTCTATTGAACCTTTTAAGATAACATGGTTAAAATGAGCAGAATTGTGAATTGCTTTTGTTCTTGTTATTCTTATTATTGGGCTATAATACAGCTATATGACTACTCGCTCACAGTAGTGGTCTCCAGGCTCCCAGCCATCATACAAGTTGGTGTGAGCTGTAAACTTTCAACTGATGAGTAGAAGGTAGATTAGAACGTTATCCCAGAGACTGACAAGCACCGTGATTTCCTTATTTTATCTTATTTTTGCCACCAAGGGTTGCAAACGTTCCAGTTTTGGCTATCAATGGATATAAAAAAATTCATGAGGGACTCCCATATTTTAAACACTGTATATGTAATATTTATTTCAAAATAAAAACAACTTTCTCTGTGTCTGTGAGTGCATGACTGACTGTATGTGTGATGGCGGTTACATGGGACAAAATTAAGAAGAGACCTTTACTGGGAGCGGGTTAGTCAAAAACTGTAATAATACAACCCAATAATAATAAAGTAATATTCCAACACTCCGCTTGCTGCCACTCCACCTAGCATGAATCTCATCTCCCAATCACACCTAATTACCACCACCTGAAACCTGTTAACAGCTGTGCATTTAGGGCACGACCTCCAAACAGTCGGTGTCATATCGTCACCGATTCAACATGCTCCTGCTCAGAGCCATATAAAGAGAGTTGCGACACTCCCATAGGGATCCATTATACGATTTTACTTCTGGGTTTTCCGGGTAGTAGAGGCTCACGTAGTTGCAAACATGGCTTCGACGAGGACGGACCAAATTCATACGAATGGCGGGCTGTAAAGTATATTCGGAGGTAAGTTGATGAAAAAAAAAAAAAACGATCCCTTTTGAATTTTCAACAGTCTGTATTCTATCAGAGGCGCTTTATGATGTGTATGTTGAGCTTTATTTGAATGTGCGTGGCATAATCATACATATATTCTATCTTGGTTGACGAGTGATTTTCTCCTTTTTCTCCTCTGCTAACTGTGAATCTATCGCCAGTGATAAATTCATTAAGTCACTACCTCTTTTAAATTGTCAACTTTTTAAGAGGCCCTTTACCAAGTCGATGCATGACAACCTGTATTCTTTACACCAAAATTTTATGTCATGACCACAAACCCAAACAACAACAACACAAACAAGTGTTTTTATATGTCAATGCGACAAAAAAAAAAAAAAAAACTACCACTTAGAACTTGGAAACAAAATGTTACACGTGCCATTTAATATATTACAACAGGTAGGCGAATCAAGGAAATCTAGACATTCTCTGGAAAAACAGTACAGTAGTTGTAAAAAAAAAACTTAAATCTTTTATTTCAATGCAAGTCGATTTCCCGTGCTAATGCTAACACAGACATGATACTTTCACTCCACAACATGGGAAAGTTCCCTTCTGCATTAGTTTATATACAGGGTGTCCATAAAGTTTCTTTACCATTTCAAAAATTTATTAAAAATTGCAATTGATTATTTTATTCAGATTTGTTCTATTGTAGTCAGCATTTATTGAAGTTTTTATTTTAATTTTATTTTTTTACCTCTTTTAATACACTTCTACATGGGCACCATTAGTTGCACGAAGCACATCAAGACGGTACTCGATTTCTTGCCATGTTCGCTGTAGAATAGCCTCATCAATTGTGGCAATGGCATCAGTAATCCTCCTTCCCTTAAGGTCAGTAATGCAGTGTAATAAAAAACTTTAATAAACACTGAATACAATGGAACAAATCTGAATAAAATATCTAATCAATTTCATTTTTAATATTTTTTTTAAATGGTAAAGAGACTTTATGGACACCCTGTAGTTTTCAATTGTCACATTATCACTCCGAATGTAAAACTAGCACTTACATGTCATGATGCAATGACATAAACAAGTACTTAGATAAGTGATTTTATCCATTTTTCCATAAATGCAATCACCGCTGTCGGCTCAATTGCGAACCATTACAGCGCTGCTTGTGATTGGAACTACTCACGCCCTACATGAACCACCCGCGGCGACATTAGAGTGTCGTAACCCTCTTTACATGGCCCTGCTCATTAACAGTCCTTGACAGACCATCGCTTCAGACTTGGTTGACGAGTGATTTTCTCCTTTTTCTCCTCTGCTAACTGTGAATCTATCGCCAGTGATAAATTCATTAAGTCACTACCTCTTTTAAATTGTCAACTTTTTAAGAGGCCCTTTACCAAGTCGATGCATGACAACCTGTATTCTTTACACCAAAATTTTATGTCATGACCACAAACCCAAACAACAACAACACAAACAAGTGTTTTTATATGTCAATGCGACAAAAAAAAAAAAAACTACCACTTAGAACTTGGAAACAAAATGTTACACGTGCCATTTAATATATTACAACAGGTAGGCGAATCAAGGAAATCTAGACATTCTCTGGAAAAACAGTACAGTAGTTGTAAAAAAAAAACTTAAATCTTTTATTTCAATGCAAGTCGATTTCCCGTGCTAATGCTAACACAGACATGATACTTTCACTCCACAACATGGGAAAGTTCCCTTCTGCATTAGTTTATATACAGGGTGTCCATAAAGTTTCTTTACCATTTCAAAAATTTATTAAAAATTGCAATTGATTATTTTATTCAGATTTGTTCTATTGTAGTCAGCATTTATTGAAGTTTTTATTTTAATTTTATTTTTTTACCTCTTTTAATACACTTCTACATGGGCACCATTAGTTGCACGAAGCACATCAAGACGGTACTCGATTTCTTGCCATGTTCGCTGTAGAATAGCCTCATCAATTGTGGCAATGGCATCAGTAATCCTCCTTCCCTTAAGGTCAGTAATGCAGTGTAATAAAAAACTTTAATAAACACTGAATACAATGGAACAAATCTGAATAAAATATCTAATCAATTTCATTTTTAATATTTTTTTTAAATGGTAAAGAGACTTTATGGACACCCTGTAGTTTTCAATTGTCACATTATCACTCCGAATGTAAAACTAGCACTTACATGTCATGATGCAATGACATAAACAAGTACTTAGATAAGTGATTTTATCCATTTTTCCATAAATGCAATCACCGCTGTCGGCTCAATTGCGAACCATTACAGCGCTGCTTGTGATTGGAACTACTCACGCCCTACATGAACCACCCGCGGCGACATTAGAGTGTCGTAACCCTCTTTACATGGCCCTGCTCATTAACAGTCCTTGACAGACCATCGCTTCAGACCCAGAAGCTCAACCTGTCCTGCTTGACCAGACCACCCCAGTCCTACAGTTCCTGACTGCTTTCATTGCCTGCCAAACACTAATAAAATCCTGTTTTTGTGATAAGCAACTGGTTCCCCCATCTTGTACTTGGCACTTGTAGCAAAGGAAACATTTTCAATTTTTTTATTTTATAAAAAAATATACTGTATATATTTTTTTTATTTGAGTATATATTTTTTGATTAATACACACATCTACCTCTGTGTGGGGTGTGTGTGTGTTTGTGGTGTGTGTATATCCCCAAATCACAACAAATGTCTCAAAGGGCTTCACAAGCCCTTTCTTTAAAAGGCTGATTAAGAGTTTTTAGGGAAAAATGTCAGGCTTCTGAAATTACATTGATTTTCATGCACTCGATATTTAGTTAGACCTGATTTTTCATGAATCCTCAATGCGCAGGGCATAAAGCCAATCAACCTGTGGCTAAGTGTAAGTATAATAGACCCAGGTTGCTTTGATAAGTAACGCCCAACTACCTTCGGGTACCAGGTCCCGCAAGAAAATTAAATCGGCACCACTACATGGCATGTCATCACTAACTGGAAAGACTACCTTAACTTCCAAGGAAAAGCATGAACTTTCTCTTAAGCTCAGGTAAGACACTTCTGACTTTTTCTCTGGTTCAGGGGTAGCTTGACACGAGAGATTTAATATTTGTAGCCATTCTATTTGTCCGTGTGACTTCATCAACAGGCTGCTCCTTGAGAGGTGTAAGTTTCCTCAAAAACATGCATGGTAAGCTGACTGAAAACTCAAAATTGTCCCATGGTAAGAGTGTGTGTGTGTTAATTTTTGTTTGTCTCATTCTGCCCTGCAATAGGCTGGCAACCAATTCAGCATGTACCCTGACTACTGCCCATAGTTAGCTGGGAATAGGCTCCACCATCCCCGTGACTGTCGTGAGGATATGTGGCTTGGAAGATGAATGAATGATTCAATATAATGTGTGAGTTGACTGGAAAAAGATCTTTTAATTATCCCTTCAGATAAAACCAACCAACAAGCAGTGAAATTCTTTACCTTTTACATAACAAGCAGGAAGATGGCCAAGAGAAAATGGGGAACTTCACTCTGCAGCAGCAGCAAACCTGAAAAAAAAAAACACACACTTGATGTATTTTAAGAAGTACCATATTGAATCATTTCGATGAAAGTCAGGATTACTTTGCCTTTTTTCAGGTTATTGTAAAGTTCTTTACTCTGAAGAAATTTCTCCATTTCCGCTTTGACCAACACTCTCCGTACGTTGATGACCTCATCCACTGTTAAGGCAAGACTATCCACTGGGTGGCTGAATTCCTCCTGGACACACTGATGAGCAGGCAAATCCATTCATTCATTCATTATTGTTGGTGCCATCATAGATGTTACATATTTATAAGCATGCACGCCCGCACATGGTGCTGTCAAGCAATCAACATTTTTAATCGCGAATAATCTCATGCGGTCCATAGTTTACGCGCGATTATTCGCAGTTTTGGGGGGGATTTTTTAAAAATGCAAAAATGATAATTTGGTTTTAAATACACCTAACACAGGAGTGGACCATTGTGCTAACTTTTCAAAATTTAAATTTTGTGTGACGATTCATGTTTATATTGAATCTGTGTACAAATTCTGTCGATCATTTTGTGCACTAATAAAACAAAGGGTTTTCCATTAATTTCTAAACCCAAACACAACGAAAACTGCATGGTCACTAAATCAAATTTTAACCTGTTTAAAGACATTTTTAAAAATTAAACACATTCACTTAGATATTAGCTTGCTAGCTTAGCTATATCTGTTTTTGAAAAGCTTTTTTTTTTTTTTGAACCGTTCGGTGAATGCATTTGTGAAACTCGTGGGGTTGGTACCTTTAGCTAAATGAAGAGCCCCTGATTTAATGTATATTTTCTTCAAGTTTTCGATTTGAAATATTAAAGTGTATTTTTTTCAGGCATATAGTATCATTCTAAAGAACATGTAAGTAACAATTTTATGCCCAGGTTTTTGCTTCAGTGACCGCCAGGGCCGCGTACCCCTTGGCCTCCCGATACCGGAAAGTATCGTCATGAAATGAACGCTTTATATTCGTGCTTCATTCTAGGGTGTAACTGTAAATCACTCTGTATAGATTGGTTGAACAACAATCAATCAAATGAATAGAAATGCCAAACTTCATTAGATATTGGCTGCCATTTTGTTAAAAAAATGGTCTCCAGCAGGGCCGGAGTGGGACTCATTTTCAGCCCTGGAGATTCATGCAACAGATCGACCCACCTTGTATCATGACTTACCGGATTAAAATACAGTGATCCCTCGTTTTTTGCGGTTAATGGGGATCAGAACCCGCAGCTATAAGTGAAAAATCGCGAAGTAGCGTTTGGCATTTGTTTTTCTCAACGCAAACATTTTATATTATATATATATATACCTATATATGGCGGCACGGTGGCTGAGTGGTTAGCACGTCTGCCTCACAGTTCTAAGATCAAGGGTTCAATCCCGGGCTTCGGCCTTCCTGTGTGGAGTTTGCATGTTCTCCCCGTGCCTGCGTGGGTTTCCTCCGGGAACTCCGGTTTCCTCCCACATCCCAAAAACATGCATGGTAGGCTGATTGAACACTCTAAATTGCCCGTAGGTATGAGTGTGTGCGTGAATGGTTGTATGTCTCCTTGTGCCCTGCAATTGGCTGGCAACCAGTTCAGGGTGTCCCCTGCCTACTGCCCCGAGTTAGCTGGGATAGGCTCCAGCACCTCCGTGACCCTCGTGAGGAAAAGCGGCATGGAAAATGAATGAATGAATGAATGAATACCTATATAATGATATATTTAAGTTTTAAATAGACTCATTAGCTAAGGAGTTGACCAATGTGCTTACCTTATGAAATTCAAATTTAAGCCTCATTAGAAACAGGTGCTGGGCAACTTTACACTTGTAAAGATAAATTAAACCTCAGTTGTAAAATGGGCTGCATGAATGAAGGAAGAGTGGTTAGCATGTTGGCTCACAGTTCTGAGATCGAGGGCTTAAGCAGGGGTCAAGTGTGTGTGTTGGGGTGTACAATCTATAAAAAGTGTATTTTTAACATTTCTGCATGAAGTCATCTAATGTGATCTGATCTTTGTCAAAATCACACGGATGAAAAAACAGTGTCTGCTTTAACAAAACCACCCAAACATTTATAGGTTTTCATATTTTAATGAGGATAGCATGCAAACAATGACAGAATGGGGAAAAATAAGTTAGTGAACCCTCGGCCAAAGGAGACTTAAAGAGCAATGGAAACCAATTTTTAACCAACGAATTTAAGTCAGGTCTGTGCCCAATCACTGACGAGTTGTTTAATGCTGCCCTGCCCACTATAAAACACACACCTGGTAAGAATTGTCTTGATGAGAAGCATTGTATGATGTGCATCATGGCTCAATTAAAAGAGGGGTCTGACGACCTACGATCAAGGATTGTTGATTTGTATAAAGCTGGTAAAAGGTACAAAACCAACTCTAAAAGTCTGGATGTTCATCAATCGACAGTCAGAGAAGTTGTCTACAAACTGAGAGAATTTGGCACCATTGCCTCTCTCCCAAGGAGTGGCGGTCCACCACGAATTCAGCGCGGAATACTCAGAGGTAAAAAAGAACCCTAGAGTGTCTGCTAAAGATTTACACAAATCACTGACACAGTCCAATATCTATGTGCACACATAAACTATATGTAATACTATGGCCAAGAATGGTGTTCATGTGAGGACTCCACGGAGGAAGCCACTGCTGTCTAAAAAAAACCTTGTTGCTCATTTAATGTTCGCAAAAATGCTCTTAGACACTCCACAAAGGTTTTGGCTCAATATTTGGTGGACTGATGAAACCAAAGTTGAATTGTCTGGGAGTAACACACAATATCATGTGTGGAGGCAAAATGGAACAGCTCACCAACATCAACATCTCATCCGCAAGCATGGTGGGAGCAGCATCATGATTTGTGGCTGTTTTGCTTCCTCACTTCCTGGACAACTTGCAATCATTAATAGAAGAATGAATTCAAAAGTTCATCAGGATGTTTTGCAGGAAAACCTGAGGCCGTCTGTCAGACAGTTGAAGCTAAAAAGAGAATGAATGCTGCAACAAGACAATGATCCAAAACACAGAAGTAAATCAACTTCAGAATGTTTTGAGAAGAACAAAATACACGTTTTAGAGTGGCAAAGTCAAAGGCCAGACTTGAACCCTATTCAGATGCACTGGCATGACTTAAAGACAGAGAGTCATGCCAGACATCCCAGTAATCTGACTGAACGACAACAGTTTTGGAGAGAAGAATGGGCCAACATTAGTCCTGATCGATGTGCCAGACTGATCTGCAGCTACAGGAAGCGTTTGGTTGAATTTATTGCTGCCAAAAGGGGGGCCACAAAATATTAAATGTGATGGTTCACTTACTTATTTTCCCCCTTCTGTCATTGTATGCATACTATCCTCATTTAAATATATGAACCTATAAATGTTGGGTGGTTTTAGTTAAAGCAGACACTGTTTTTTCATCTGTGTGATTTTGACAAAGATCAGATCACATTTGATGGTTATGTTATGCAGACATGTGAGAAATTCCAAACGGTTCAGATAATTTTTCATTCCACTGTATGTACATAATACTGTATTAAATCGCTCGAATCCAATCGAAATTAAATTGTGGCAGACTTTGTAATACCAGCAGTTATTCAACTGGCATCCAAAGAATCGATACTGTATTGTATCGTCATGAAATCTGTGATTCACAAACCCTTTAAATAAGTTCTATTTACGCTACCATCTCTCACCATCCACTGATGCTCGTCATCTGTCATGAGGTTGAATGGCTTTTCACGATCCTCTCTTGCCTCACTTAGGGCCAAGTGTGTTTGGTGAGGTGACACCCATCCAAGTAGTGGAACGGATGCTGGAGCACAGATTGGGAAATGGAAAATTGACAAATATATGAATTGGTTGATCATGAAATAGAAATGATAAAACTAATAACTAAATAAAACAACCTCCCCCCCACCAAAAAATAGTCAATACCACTAATTTAAACTATCACTACACTTTTTCAATTTTAATTTAAAAAGAGGCACTTAAGTCGTTTTCCAATATTTGTCACTGTTTCATGTAAAAGTTTGAAATGTGAACGCCCTGGTTGACGTGTATTGCCTAAGTAGGTTTTTGTTTGATTACAATTAATTTTGTTGTCTGGTATTCTCTGATCACACTGTGCCTTATTATGCAAGTACCTGACCTCTTCGTTATCCTCCACGCATACTAACATCAGGGACATCTAGGAGGCAAGCAAATTTGTCTCGAGTTGGCCTCTTCCTGGTTCTAATCTGAGCCACACCAAGAATACTATATATAAATAATGCAGTATTTAAAGTTATACATGTGCATTTGCAATAATTTTGTCGCATGACCAGTTCCTGTCTTCATCACTTTTTTCTTTTGACTCAAACACGCCCTTCCGCCAGTCGACATTTACCCGGCTGGGAGCCATTTTGCCCAGCTTGCTCGCCGGCAACAGTCTGCCTCCTTGCCCGGTCCTTGATCGACTTTAGGCATCCCTTTAATCACTTCTGAACATTTGAAAGTGGAAGATGACCTCCTGCCGATGAAGTGTGTGAGTGTGTTGGCGTCAAGTGAATTACAGGTACTCCCCGGGTTACTACGTAACTGTTTTTTTTTTTTTTTTTTTAATTATTGTTATTATTTTTTTAAATAATGTTGACTTTTGTTTTGTGGTGCATGCTTTTATTTTGGCGCAGGAAGCTTAGAGCAGGTTTTACTTCCACACGCAAGTAAGAGCGCATGTACACACAAAGAAGAACCTATTTGCTAAGGGTGTCAACAATAATCGATGCGGCGATGCATCCGGATGTGGGGCACGGACGATTCGATTCGATGCGGGCAACAAGCCGGATCGATTCAGCGCATTTTAAAATATATAAGTACGTCCAAAAATCTTCCCTGCGCAATTCCGGTGATGCAATGGATTTTATTTCCCCATTTGTATTATTATTCTCATGTTTAATTTTTTACACACCGCATAACTCTGGTCAAGTTTCCCACCAACCTCGTAGAAGCCAAAATGTCTCCAGATGTCTGCTTTTCATGTGTTAAGTGCATCAATAATCTTTCTCGCTCCCACTTTCTCCGCTTCAGCCATTGTTATGTTATGTCCTATCTCTCTGCTCTCTCGATTAGAGCTTAGTTTGGGCCTAAAAAATCCAGCCCGACCCGACCCGGCCCCGTGTATTAAAGGCCGAGAGTCCGAAATTTTAAGTTTTATTTGTAGGCTCAAACACCCGAACCCCCCCCCCCCCGAAAATGTACGTTTCAATTGTAGGCCCGAGCCCGTTTTATTTGTGAGGGTTCAGCAGGAGGAGCAAATGCGGGGATGCAATGCGTGGTTGCGTTTTGTGTGATCACAACTTGGACGATGCCTATGTGCATCATGTTAAATTAAAACCTCTCTTTTGTAACAAATTCTCCCAGATAAACAAGACTGTAAGATGCATATTCAATAAACATTTATATCGTTTATATTTGTGTGTCTGTTCTATCAGGTGGATAGTTCATGCGTCAATTCGTCGGCAAAATGCAATAGACATTTATTTCAATTTCTTCGAATTGGCAGAAAAAAACGCAAGTTTTCTTAATGTTTAAATAGTCCACATATTTTTATTATAATTATAAATGCATTTACACAACGAAATAAAGCTGGAAAGGTTTAAATATATTTCTGTGTGGGATATAGTGCTCACTATATGCGCCTCTCTGACAAGGAGAGGAACAGCAGCATATTCAAAAATAAAAAATACTTTTAAATAACATTCTTTATTTTAATGACTCGCATCAGAACACAAAAAAGAACAACCTGCCTTAAGGAGCACTGAAACAAAATAATGACGTTTTAAGGAACACCATGAACTCCACGATGTCCTGCTTAGCACGAAGAGGTGCAGCCCTTGAAATAAATGATAATAACGATGTTTGACTAATATCTTTTAGGCCAGTACAGTTTTTAAAATGCCTGCTCAGCGTCAATGTGCCAGTCTTTCTGCTCTCGTACGCAGAGCAAAGCGCCACATTTGTTGCATTCGGCAAGGCCGACAGTTTTCTGTAACATCTTCCACTATCAATTTAAATCCTTTCCACACACCACTCGTGGATTCTTGCCTTTTCAATCCCACCGTCTTTAGTTTGCTTTTCACCTCTTGCAGCTCTATATCGAAATTCAAAAAGGAAATACCAGGATGCAGTGTTGCAGACTCGCGGAGAGCGCCAAGAGCGGGTGGGGAAGATTAAAAGGAGGGCGGGGCCACGGCGTTCATGTGCGCAAACAACGCACTGGCTCATGTTTGTGATTACAAAAGCGCCTTCTCTCTGTTTCATCCAATTTATTTATTTTATAACAAGTATTCCTTAGTTTAACATCCATACATTCTTTTAGTATACAAATATATATTTATTTTAAAAAAACGTTAGTGAGAGTGAAGTCCGGCCCGATCCGACCCGAACGTAAATTGACATTTTGGGCCCGACCCGGCCTGAAATTCGGTCGGGTTGGGTTCAGATCCGGGCTCAAGATCTAGGCTCAACTGTAGCGGGAGCTACCTTACATTCAAATATCAATCAATTCCCTGGATTGTTATTGCGATAAAGATGCTGCTGCACTACAATATTTTCTTTGTCGTTTTCTTTAATATTTACTTGAATATTTTTATTGATGGGTCGTTGTGACTAAAATACAATGACTGTTATTACTGATTTTGCACAGGAGTTCAGATGTCGCACTGTGTGAAAGGCTGCTAGTGTGTGTAAAAAAAAAAAAAAAAAAAAAAAAAAAAAAAAAGAGAAAGCACAAATTAAATGCTGTGATCTGTTTTTATATATATATATATATATCTGAAAGTATACTATTTTCATGTGACTTCAACCAGGAGTGACACAAGAGCCAATAAAAATTTGTTTAATGTCTGATCGCTTGTGCTGCCTCATGATTCACGAAAAATATGCTTTGCTTTAGAATTTTAATTCATCCCAGGCTTTAATGCATCGCGATGCATTGCCGAATCGAATTGTGACCCTCTGAATCGAATCGAATTGGATCGAATCGAATCCTGGCCCTCCGAATCGTAATCGAATCGAATCGTGAGGGCAGTGCCGATGCACACCTCTATTTGCTCACACGAAGAAGAGCGCACGGGCACATACGAGGACAGGCGCATTTGCTCCAATGAAGAAGTCGCACAGCCGAGGGAGAGAGAAGGGAAAGATTACAGCTACAAGCCTACGCGCACATTTGTTGCTTGTGAAGCATCCAAAGAGGAAATTCCCCTTTTGTACTGTTTATATGAGTTTTCAATTGTGGTCAAATACATGGGGCGAGTTTATGTGATTGTTTTTGATGATGTGCAAACGCTAACTGATAAATGCTAATCGTTTGTGTGGATATTGCTGTATCAGCAACTACAAAAAAAAATAAAAAAAATAATGAATTAGTTCAAAAGTGCAGCTCATTAGCATTCAGAACCACTAAAACAAATGGATAAAAAACATTGTGGTGGTCAGTAAATGTTACTTTTATAGACCCTACCCACCGACGTCACAAAATCACGTGCTCGCTGTATGGTTCCACCCCCTTGTCCGTCATTTTGTGTCTGTATTATCAATGGTCTCAATTGATCGAGCAATTTATAATGCATTTCATGGAAGACCCGGTGCTTTCGGATGCCGTAAACTCACTTGATGCGTTGCATAAAAGGCGTTATGTGGAAAAGCTTCAGTTTATCCATTCGCCAGATCCATATTTGATGCCTAAATCGATGTTTTTCGACCCGCTGTCTCCGCCGTATTTGCCTGACATCTGCTAGCTACCCTGATATGTACAACTATCTTGTCCACACAAAATCAGCCTATTCTCACGAAAGTTTGAAAAACTTTAAGAGCTTGGAGGCTTATAAATACTTTGGTGCTGGTTGGGTGAAACAGGTCCTCGTCCACGAAAATTCGGCAGGAATCTACCTTGTGCTTGGAAAGGTGAGTTACGAAATTTTCAATTCAAAATCTTTTGTTATTGCTAACATCCACTGTCAAGTCTAATGTATTTCATGTCGTTTGTCAATGGAGTTAGGGCTTTTAATGTTTATATGGTTTAGCGATAGCACTCTCACTACATACATACGTGTATGTTGTCGGCGATTAGCCTAGCAATGATCTTAATTGTGGTTGTCAGCCCAAAACCCTCTAAATATATATTAAATGCATCTTACCAGATATAAAATGACTACTACATAATCTGTGGTAATCGTTTGGAACCCAGTTTTCTCGTCGAATTGCAGCAGCCCATCTCGCTCTCTTCTCTCCGGGTCTCTCGGAATCCGGTAGAACTTCAAGTCTCTCCGTCTATCTTCTCTGTTATTGCAACCGACCGCCACACACGCCTTCACCATTTTGATTATTAATGTTAACGAGCAGAAAAACACGTCGTAAATAGGAGGAATGTACGTAGCCGTAACAGGTAAACATGATGTGTTGACGGACAATTGGGCGGCACCAGTCAGGAGGAAGGAGTTGTGACGTCACGTGGGTAGGGTCTATAGAGCAAGTGCAGGGAAATAAATATAGAATCACTCTACTCTGAAGAAAAAAATACTTAAAAATACTCCATTTTGAGTAAATAATACAGACACACCCAGTCAATTTCTTTTCCTTAATTGGGCCCCTGCCTCAGATTAGATCTGCTCGTTAGTCAGCAGTTAAACACAGTGCAGTAATAAAGCTACATGGGATGGAGGAGGGGAGCATGCTGTGACGTCGTTACTCGCGAGACTCCGTAGACGCATGACCCAATCAACTCGCTAGGCTAGCAAGTAACTTTGCTCGAGAAGACTTCAACTAATTTTTGCCTCAGATTTTTCACAATCGTGATTCACCTTTTTTCTCCGACTCCGCCACACATCAAGGAAACGCCATGGCAACATCTAGCCAACGCAGTGATCTCCCGGCGAAGCGTAAAAAGGCAGATTCTATTGATTCGGCTACATCGACCGACGACTTGTTGTTCGCAAGCCCCCCCAAATACACAAAGTCAATTAGCGAGGGAATTGGATCAATCGATAAGAAAATATCGATTGCATTAGAAATCCTTCAAGCCGAGATTAAAGATTTAAAAGAAAGCCTCGTGTTTACACAGCACGAGGTAACGTCTCTCAAATCGCAAAACGCTATACTTAGAGACGCCTTCGAGACGACGACAGGAGCATTAGAAGCTATTAAAAAAGAGAACAAGATAATGAAGGAATCAATGTTAGACATCCAATCAAGGAGCATGAGGGACAATTTAATTTTCTCTGGCATCGAAGAAAACACAGTAGACAAACCAGAAGCCCTCGTTAAGTCATTTATGGCAACATCTCTCGAGCTGCCCAAGCAAATGGTGGATTCGATAAAGTTACGAGGGTACACCGTCTTGGGAAGCCAAGAGGAAGCGGTCCGCGTCCAATAATCGCTAAGTTCGAGCTCTACCAGCAGAAAGTACTGGTGAAATCCAAAGGAAGAGAATTACAAGGAACAAGATTCGGTATGAATGATCATTTCCCGCGCGAGATCAACGAAAGACGGGAAATCCTCTATCTAATTCTGAAGCGGTCCAGAGCAGAGGGCAAACGTGCGATTATCACAGTCGACAAACTTTACATTGATGGTCAACTATATCGAGACCAAGTGCTCACCCCACTGCTATTCTGACCGTAACTAATGCCTAAATATTTCTATTATGCATACAATGCTGAATGTAGCTTACTTGATTTAAGTAAGAATTATGTATAGATTAGGGATGCTTAATACTTAGTTTGCTATTCCTAAACACTTCCAGTATGCATATAATGCTGAATTAAATTGTTTTGGTTTGAGTAAGGCACATATGTAGATTAGGGCTGCATGATAATTATTTTGCCTGTAACTTCGAAACACTTTCAGTTCGTATATAATGCTGAATTAAGTTTTTTGTTTGAGCAAGGCACATGTGTAGATTAGGATTGCATGATAATCACTTTGTCTGTACTTCCTAAACATTTCTAATATGTACATGATCCCGTATTAAGTCGATTTTATTTCAACAATGCACACGTACAGATCAGGGTTGCATGATAATCACTTAGTCTTTGAGTCTACGCATGTCTCACACTACACATTTCTGTACTGGCGCTCATATCTTTTTTTCTGGGTTATTTGTTTCACCTTTTCCACACGCTGTTTTCAAACACACACTAAGTACACGCTTTAAAATTGTAATGTTTAGTGTTGATGCTACCCATGTATTTACTCCTTCTAACAACTTCTTAATGTCGTGTGAATTATGCCAAGCTGTTTACAAAAAATTGCATTCAGTTCTATTAGAATTTGATTTATTATTTATTATTATTATTATTTTTATTATTATTTATTATTTATTATTACACACTCGTATGGCTTCTAATGAATGTGAATGGTTGATGACATTCAGGACCGAATATTATAACACATCCTGAGATCATTACTTTCCTTAAGATACTTATAAATATCCGTATATGACATACAGTTGTGGTCAAAAGTTTACATACACTTGTGAAGAACATAATGTCATGGCTCTCTTGAGTTTCCAGTTATTTCTACAGCTCAGATTTTTCTCTGATTGAGTGATTGGAACAGATACTTCTTTGTCACAAAAAAAAAAAAAAACATTCATGAAGTTTGGTTTGTTTGTGACTTTATTATGGGTGAACAGAAAAAAGTGATCAAATCTGCTGGGTCAAAAATATACATACAGCAGCGCTAATATTTGGTAACATGTCCCTTGGCCATTTTCACTTCAATTAGGCGCTTTTGGTAGCCATCCACAAGCTTCTGGCAAGCTTCTGGTTGAATCTTTGACCACTCCTCTTGACAGAATTGGTGCAGTTCAGTTAAATTTGATGGCTTTCTGACATGGACTTGTTTCTTCAGCATTGTCCACAAGTTCTCAATGGGACTTTGGGAAGGCCATTCGAAAACCTTAATTCTAGCCTGATTTAGCCATTCCATTACCTCTTTTGATGTGTGTTTGGTGTCATTGTCCTGTTGGAACACCCAACTGCGCCCAAGACCCAATCTTCGGGCTGATGACGTTAGGTTATCTTGAAGAATTTGAAGGTAATCCTCCTTCTTCATTATCCCATTTACTCTCTGTAAAGCACCAGTTCCATTGGTAGCAAAACAGCCCCACAGCATAATACTACCACCACCGTGCTTGACGGTAGGCATGGTGTACTTGGGGTTAAAAGCCTCACCTTTTCTCCTCCAAACATATTGCTGGGCATTGTGGCCAAACAGCTCGATTTTTACCACAGAACTTTCCTCCAGAAGGTCTTATTTTTGTCCATGTGATCAGCAGCAAACTTCAGTCGAGCCTTAAGGTGCCGCTTTTGGAGCAAGGGCGTCCTTCTTGCACGGCAGCCTCTCAGTCCATGGAGATGCAAAACACGCTTGACTGTGGACACTGACACCTGTGTTCCAGCAGCTTCTAATTCTTGGCAGATCTGCTTTTTGGTGATTCTCGGTTGAACCTTCACCCTCCTGACCAATTTTCTCTCAGCAGCAGGTGATAGCTTGCGTTTTCTTCCTGATCGTGGCAGTGACAAAACAGCGCCATGCACTTTATACTTACAAACAATTGTTTGCACTGTTGCTCTTGGGACCTGCAGCTGCTTTGAAATGGCTCCAAGTGACTTTCCTGACTTGTTCATGTCAATGATTGTTCAAGTCAATAATCCCTCACAAGAAATTGCTAATTCGTGTTGCTGTATGTATATTTTTGACTCAGCAGATTTGATCACTTTTTCTGTTAACCCATAATAAAGTCATAAAAGAACCAAACTTCATGAATGTTTTTTGTAACAAAGAAGTATCTGTTCCAATCACTCTATCGGAGAAAAATCAGAGTTGTAGAAATAACTGGAAACTCAAGAGAGCCATGACATCATGTTCTTCACAAGTGTATGTAAACTTTTGACCACAACTGTATATATTTTTTTTCATTATTAAATTTATTAGGATCATGGAAGCTTCCACTTGGGGAAAATATATACATACAGTATATCCTGTATATACATAATATAATAAAAATATACAGTACTGTGCAAAAGTTTTAAGCAGGTGTCCTGCCTAAAACTTTTGCACAGTACTGTATAAAAATTTTGTTTCATTTAATGTGAATGGCTTCCGATCGCAGGCAAAGAGAACTAAAATTATGGAATACATCACCAAATTAAAGGCAGACCTTTTCTTTATGCAAGAATCACATCTAGCCAAATCCGAAGAGAAATATCTTAAACACTCAAATTTTAACTTGATGCATTCAGCCAGCTATAACAGCAGACTAAGAGGAGTATCAATATTAATAAATAAAAGAATGTCATTCACATTAAATAATGCAATTGCAGACCCGGAAGGTAGATTCATAATAGTACAAGCTACCATAAGTAATAAACTGTTCGCATTAGTGAACACATATGCCCCAAATAACGAGGATACACAGTTCTTCCACAGTATCTTTGGTAAATTGAGTGACATGTCAGTGAACTCAACAATTATTATAGGAAGGGACTTTAACACAACACTTGATCCAAGTATAGATAGCTCCAATTTTAAACTCACTAAACAGTCACAAACTGCAAGAACCATTAGGAAATATATGGACGATTTCGGCTTAAGTGA
Source organism: Corythoichthys intestinalis (assembly GCF_030265065.1). NCBI lineage: Eukaryota > Metazoa > Chordata > Actinopteri > Syngnathiformes > Syngnathidae > Corythoichthys > Corythoichthys intestinalis. The sequence goes on along the minus strand of NC_080399.1, from coordinate 60,943,636 downwards.
CGTTTGGAGAGCAACATATTTAACAAAAAGGGAATATACCTTTCAATCCCTAGCCCATGGTTCGTGTTCAATAATCGATTTTTTTTCTAGCGAATAATTCCGCTATTAATATTTCGCCAAGAATACATCCAATAATCATCAGTGATCATGCACCAATTTCTCTAGCCCTTAAAATTGACTCCCGCACGATACCCCACGCAACCTGGCGCTGTAATGATTCCTTATTAGATGACCCAGCATTTGATACATTCATTAAGAAAGAATGGAGAGACTTTATGGAACTTAATGATTCCCCAAACATCTCACCATCATTGCTTTGGGAAACAGGAAAATGCGTAATTCGAGGCAAGATTATCTCATATTCGTCATATAAAAAAAAAAAAACAAGAGCAGAAGTTGGAAAACGAATTAGAAATAAAAATCAAACAACTGACGGAAGAATTCGCCAAGAATTCCATAGACAATACCATAAAAGAACTTTTCAGCGCCAAAGAACGGCTCAATAGTATTCTGTCTAAAAAAACTCAGTTTCTGTTACAACAACTACAATATACCAACTTTGAGCATAATAACAAATCCGGGAAATATTTAGCAAACCAACTCGAACGTAACAAAGAAAAAACATTAATTACAACAATACAAGATTCAGCCAGCATAACAACACAATCACCAGAAAAAATTAACGAAACTTTCTATAGCTACTACAAAAACTTATGATCGTTTGTCACCGAGTATAACGAAGAAGACATTGATTTATTCATTAGTAATCTTGACATCCCCCAAATAACTTTAGAAAGCCAACAATTGCTAGATACCCCACTTACCCTCGCTGAATTATGGAATGCCGTAAAGGACATGCCAACAGGTCGCGCACCGGGGCCCGACGGGTTCTCGACATCATATTTGAAACACTTTTGGAATATGCTGGCACCACTTTTCTATAGAATGGTTCAAGAAATCAGTGCCAAGGGTCAAATTAGAGACAATATGAACACTGCAGTAATCAAACTACTGCCAAAAGCGGGGAAAGACCTAACCCAACCAGCAAACTATAGACCAATATCCTTAATGATTACAGATACTAAAATTATTGCAAAGGCTTTAGCTACTAGATTAGAACAAACTCTTCCCACTATAATTCATAAAGACCAGACCGGCTTTATTAAAGGACGTAACTCTACAAACAATATAAGACGCTTGTTAAATCTTATTAATATTGCACAGAATTATAAACAGAAAGCAATTATCCTCTCTTTGGACGCAGAAAAAGCATTTGACAAAGTCAACTGGATTTTTCTCTTCAAAATTTTGGAAAAATTTGGCTTCGGTGAGCCATTTATCCGTTGGATAAAAATATTCTACAACGCCCCAAAAGTCACTGTAAACACAAACGGGGTCATTTCACAAAGTTTCTGTCCTGAAAGGGGAACTCAACAAGGCTCTCACCTCTATTATTCGCTCTATTTATTGAACCATTAGCAATTGCAATAAGACAAAACGCTAATATCAAAGGGATTTGCTCGCAAACATCAGAACACAAAATTAACTTATACACAGACGATATACTATTATATCTAGAAAAAACAGAATCCTCCCTACATGAGATTTTTGAACTAATAAAGACATTTTTACAAATATCAGATTATGCTATAAATTGGTCAAAATCAATTATAATGCCCCTATCAACAAACTCATGGAATCCTGCGGATTAAAATCTAAATCACAATATTCCAAAAGGGAATATAAAGTATCTTGGAATCAACATTTCACCAAAACTTACAGAGTTAACTAAACTAAATCATACCCCCCTCTTAGCAAAAATATGTGAAGATTTGACACACTGGAATAATCTACTCATCTCACTTTTGGGCCGGATAGCAACAGTCAAAACAACCAAAAATGGTTTCAAGACCTAGACTCGGCCGTCACAAAATTCTACTTTAAGAACAAGAAAAACAGAAATAGCCTTGCCAAATTGCAAAGAAAAAAACCAGAGGGGGGTCTAGAGGCCCCTAATTTCCAACACTATTATATAGCAAATCAAATACAATATCTTATTAGGTGGTTATGTCTTAACACTGAACAACAGTCATGGCTAGAATTAGAGCAAACAGACTGCAACCAAATACAATTGGCAAACCTCCCCTTTATTAGTTCTAGTATTAAGCACCATAGCTGCTTCAAAAACCCAATGACAGAATGTACCTTGAAAGCCTGGTGGAGAGGTATGGAAATTACGCAATCACAACAAGCCCCGTGTAAATTTTCACCAATCTGGCACAACCCAGACTTTGGAGTTAATAAAATTCCTATTTATTTCAACACATGGGATGATACGGGAATAAACCAGTTACAGCATTTGTTTAAAGATACATCCTCAACAACAACAAAAAATACTTTCAAAAGTATGCAAAGCCCTCTCATGTAACAACTCTACTTGCCTACCAATTGAAAAATGGAATAACAAACTCTCGGTAACATTAGATAATAACTATTGGTCCAACATCTGTAAAAATACATTTATAATGACAAAGAAGCCTTCAGCTTATACAGTTCAAAATACTGCACAGATGGCATATTACTCAATCTAAAGTGTACAAAATGGGGTGCTCCCAATCAGATAAATGCACAAGCTGCACGAAGATTCTTCAGACACATACTTTCATACTCTTTGGCAATGTAAATCAGTGCGAGTTTTGGTCACAGGTAACGAAGAAACTCTCTTTCCTATTGAACTGCAGGATTCCATTGTCTCCAACTCTTTGTCTGCTTGGCGATCTGAATACAGTGAATATCTCTATAACCATCAAACCCTTCCACTACTAGCAAGTTTAACGATAGCCAAAAAAACAATATTGTTGAATTGGAAAAACAAACAAAACATTAGCATTAATTAATTAATTACTTTTTCCGCCGTTACAACGCCGTTACCGTTACTGATGGTCAAAAGCGGTGCTTTACTTATTCTGAATAAATTGAAGAAACTACCAGCCGTGTCGAGTCGACTCTCTGCTCTGTTAATATGTCATCCAAGACTTTGGGTGCGTTCAGGTTCGAGAATAGCGCACGTACTTCTGACTCCAAGCTGTTTGTCCCTGCTCATTCAATTAGACAATGCTTTCCAAAGTTTGGTAACGTTTCTGTGGTTGCTACACCTGATGCTAGCCTTGCTCCCATCTCCCACTGTCAGCCAGCAATAATTCTGCTTCCATCTTGAGGACGGCAGACGAGCCTACCTGAATGCAGCCCCTTGAGAGATGCGATGGAAGTGATTGTGATTGGCTGAGGGTTAGTCATGTGTCATGGTAAGCCAATCAGAGCCGGTGATTTCACAAGCAAACCGGAACAGCGCGTGCGGCATACACACACACGCAAAACAGATACACAGGGTCGGGATGGCAGAGCATTCAGAAGAAAAATTGTCCTTTAAGAGGTGGAGATATAGACACTATTTCAAGTTTGTCAAAATTAAAGGAAAGAACCTGCATGTAATGTGTAATTTATGTCCCGGGGAAAAGCTTTTGTCGGCATCTGTGGTAAGCAATTCAAATCTGCTGAAGCACCTAACAAGTTAACTACCTGTCTGTTCTTCTCTATTCCACTGACTCGAATACTGCTCAGAAAATTTCAAATTCTTTGACATACAACAAGTTCTTTTTAAAGTAACGGAAATAGTTACTTTCCCTGGTAACTAGTTACTTTTACTATAGAGTAATTCAGTTACTAACTCAGTTACTTTTTGGAAGAAGTAGTAAGTAATGTAACTAATTACTTTTTCAAAGTAACGTGCCCAACACTGAAAGAAACCCATAGACAATTTGGTTTCCAGCTGCTGGGGAACGTATGCAACTTTTTTGGAACACCCTATATATTACTTATCAGACTTGGAACAATTAAGAAACTATGCGTAAATAATACACTTCACTGGTCCTTGGCATACATCTAATGGTGTTTGATAAACCTCCTCTTATGTCAGCTTTACAGGTGGAGTTTGTTGGTGTCCTGCCCTGGGCTGTCCCGTCGCCGGTCTTGGCCCCCGGGATTTTCGGCCGGGGCTTGTCTGGTTGCGTCTGGCTGTGCGGGGGTCCCGTCGGGCGCGCGCTGGTGTCGTGGGCGGGTGGGGGTGCCGCACGGCCCTTCCCCGGCCGGCCGGGGTGGGGTGGAGTTGGGGTGGGGGCCGGGGAGTGTATGCGGCGGCCATGGTTCACTCTGTACCGGGTGTCGGGGAGGTGCCCTCTGGTGTCATACCGCGCGCCCCTCCTGGCCCGGGGGTGGGTTGTGGGGGGTGCGCTTCCGTCCCCTTGGTCTGTCTCCGGCCCTGTCCGCCTCCCTGGGCCGCGGCGGCCACCGCTGCCCCCCGGCCGGCGGGTTCGACGACGGGGCCTCTTGGGGCCCGCGGGGCCTTGGTGGGGCTTGCTGTCCCTTGCCGGTGGGGTGAACGTCCCCTGGTCGCCGGCGCTTGGCGTGGCCCCTGCTCGGAGTGCGGGGTGGGTGCTCGGTGGGTGGGGGGGGGGGCGGTCGCGGAGGCGCCGTGGGTGGTCTGGGGCGGGGATTGATCGGGGCCCTGATGCTTCTCCCGCCCTGCAGCCGGTGGTTCTGGTGGACGGGGCCACGCCCGCAGGAGCCTGCCTCTTAACTCACGCACTTCTCACTTCGGCACTGTAAATATCTTTCACCCTGGCACTTACATGCTCATACATTTCTCCGGGGAGAGTCGGGACGGGGCTTTACATTCCCGGCCCGGCTCCCCCATTTTTAATGCACCACACACCAAGGTTGTGGGATGGTTGGGACCTGTTGGGGGCGGGGGGGTACCTCACGGTTGCCTCCTCACCACAGGCCCCACCATCCCTGCACCTTTTTTAAACGCACCACACACATCATAAACTCCACAGGAGAGCTCCGGCAAAGGGTGGTGGGACGGGCGACTGGGCAGAAACTCCATGCTGCAGTCCTACTGCCCCAAGCCAAGCTCTCCTATTTTAATGCATACATTGCACTACCCTCCCCTCACAATCCCATCACGGTGCAGGGTGATGGCTGCTAGCCGGGAACCTGGCAGCCACAGTAATAGGGTGGTAGGTGGGTCCCACACTTTTTCCTTATGGCATGGCTCCTGGGGTGTGGCCTCCCCTCTGCCTTGGCTGCCGGCCGCGGGAGTGGGGCCCGAGCGCCCTCCCTCTCCGGGCTGGCTGGGTGGGGGCCATGGCCCTGGGTTGGCGGCCGAGCGGCTTCTCCGCCCGTCTGCATGGCTGTCGCGCGCCCGGTGGGGCTCGTGTGCTGCTGGATGTGGTAGGGCATGCTCGGGTTGGGGGTCCTGGTGCCGGGATTGGCGACGGGGCGGCGTAGGGTTGGTCGCCAACGGGCTTACATTCATAAGAGATTCACACGATTACTGGGTTCTAGATCACGGAACTAATTTGTGTACACTCTACCCCTTTCAATCACTTAGCTTATAGACACCGCCACCCATGTCCCCCTCTTTCACTGGCCAATAGGCCCCCACATGGTGTAAACCGGAAATACATCTCGCTGACGATGGCACCAGCATATTAGTAATTAGTCTAGATGTTCAATGTATTTCTTGTTGTTGTTTGTGTATGTGTTTCTTTTCTTTCTTCTCTTGTGTTTCTTTTCTTCTGTCCCCCCATAATCCCTTCTTGTTCGCTGCTTTGTCATAATAAAAAGGTATTTTGAATGACCACAATGGGAGTATGTCAGACTCTCAATGTGAAACATTAAAACTGTTCAGACTATCCGGGCACTTAGACTTCCATTCTCTGTGTCAAACAACTGAACAGGACAGGTTATAAAAAAATTAATGAAAAAAAATTAAAACAGTGCACTTATCACACCTTGGAGGCCTGCTGGACCAAGTGGATTCAATAGAATCATGGCTCCAGCAAGAGAGATGTCTCTTGAGACCAAGAAGAGGATTATAGAACGTCTTGAAGAAGGTAGCGCCACACGCATGGTTGCAAAGGATGTGGGCTGTTGAGACAGCTGTATCAAAAATCTGGACCAAGTAATAGGGAAAGAAAAGATTCTGCAATTCTTTCTTTACATGCCGAAAAAGCCTTTGATCGGGTGGAGTGGCCTTACCTTTTTAAAGTGTTAAAAAAATTGGATGTGGTGAGTCTTTCCTTAAGTGGATTCAACTTATGTACATTAATGCAACAGCAAAAATTCTGTCTAATCGTAATGTTTCATCGCCTATAAACATAAGAAAAGGTTGTCACCAGGGCTGTCCTCTCTCCCCATTATTATTTAATATGGCAATAGAGCCATTCGCGATTGCAATCCAGTCTAGCACACAAATTAGGGGACTTGTGGTGGGACAGAAGGAACATAGAATTGCCCTGTATGCTGATGACATCATTTGAATGATTTCTCAACTGTCGGAGTCAGTACCAGTTTTACTGCAACTAATAGAGTTTTTTGGCAGGATTTCTGGCTACAAGGTGAATAATAGTAAATCCTCTATACTATTACACAACACGAAGGAAAGGGACAACCCGCTTCTGGTAACAATACAGTTTAATGTGGTCGAAAAATTCGAATACTTGGGGATTCAAATTTTGCGTCAAATGGAATGTGTGGTTGAAGCTAATTATTCTCCTTTAAGGAAAGAAATTAATAAATCAATAAACAGATGGACTTCACTACCAATATCCGTCATTGGAAGAATTAATGCATTGAAAATGAACGTGCTTCTCAAGCTGATTATCTTTTTCAAAATATCCCCTTGCCACCTCCTCCAGAATTTATTTCAACCTTGAGAAAGGAATTTGTAAAAATTATATGGAACAACAGAAAATCTAGATTGAGATTAACACTGCTGTACTTCCCATTTGACTGAGGGGGCTTGAAGTGCCCCAACCTGAATTGGTACTATCTAGCAGCCCAACTGAGATCCATTATGTTTTATTTTTTGAACACAGACCCTCCGTGTTGGGTCGAAATGGAGTCATGTGGTCTTAAATTACCGGTGTTTTTATATATACAGTATACTCTGATTTGAAAAAAAGGTTGCTCAAGCAGACCAAAAACCCAATCCTGAAAAACATGATAAAAATATGGCATCAAATAAAAGAAAGTTTACAGGAACCAAATACGTTATCTCGGTTTAGCCCAGTCTGGGGAAATAATTTGTTCGTTCCAGGGAGAGCGGACGCTATTTTTAAGTTGTGGCACTCAAAGGGACTTAAAACAGTTAATGACTTTTATATTTCTGACACCAATGTTATGATGTCCTTGGACTAGATAGGAAACATTTTTTTAAATACTTGCAACTCAGGAGTTTTATTAAAACAAATCACAGTCTCGATCTCTTTAAACCGCCTCTCTCCCTCTTAGAAGATTTAATGACTAAAGAAATCCTTGGGAGAGGGGCTATCTCAAGGTGGTATACAACTTTAACGTGTAACTCTCCTGAAAACTCAAAGGACAAAATGAAGGCATGGAGTCATAATTTGGTTGAGGATATAACAGAAAGGGATTGGGCTAAATTGTGTGTGAATGCTCAAACTAAATGCATGAACGCAAGGCTGAGACTTATTCAATATAAGTGGATAATACGAACATACATAACACCTGTAGAACTAAAAAGATATAATAAAAACATTCCTGATACCTGCTTTAAATGTACAAGAGAAAAAGGTACCCTATTTCACTGTGTATGAACATGCGGAGAAGTTAAGAAATTTTGGCACGAGGTAAAAAAGATGTTGGAGGAAGTGATTTTAAGATATTCCATTTGGACCAAAGTTTTTTTTGTTGGGACTGTTTCCAGAAGAACATAATTTTAGCAAACATGAACAGACACTTATTAATCTTGGTTTAACAATGGCGAAGAAATGCATTGCACTGGTATGGAAATCGAACTGTGGACCTTCTACTAAACAGTGGATGAATCACATGTTGTCAATAATGCCTCTAGAACGCATGACATACATTTTGAAGAGCAAACAACAGACTTTTGAGGACATGTGGACACCTTTTATGAGTTATATCAAAAAGAGGAAACTAACATGAGGGCCACTGGATCAAACTGAACTGTGATTCTGTGTTATGGAGGATAAAAGGGGAAGGAGGAGGAAGGAAGGAAGAAAGAAAAAAAAAAGGTGAAACTGGAGCTTAATAATGGTAGAGGAACAATTGTTTTTTGTTTGTTTTTTTTGTTGGGGTTTTTTTTGTGTTCTGGTGTGTTTTCTATGGTATTGTTTTTGACGGTGTGAATTATTTGTTGGAAAATCAATAAAAATACAGTGGGGGGAAAAAAAATCTGGACCAAGTACAAACAGCATGGCAAGGTTGTTAAAGTTAAGCGTACTGGTAGACCGAAGAAGACATCCGAACTCCACGACACACAACTAAAGGCCATATGTCTTGAAAACAGAAGATGTCCAACAAGACAAATGAAGAAGAAATGGAGAGAAACTGGAGTCAAGGTATGTGACAGAACTGTGCAAAACTGCCTAAAGAAAATGGGATTTTCATACTGGAAAGCTAAAAGGAAACCATCATTGACACTTAAACAGAAAAGAACAAGACCGCAATCGGCTAAGGAGAGGCAATCATGGACTGTGAATGACTGGATGAAGGTTATTTTCAGTGATGAGTAAAGAATTTGCATTGGACAAGGGGATAATGCTGGAACTTTTGTTTGGTGCCGTTCCAGTGAGATTTAGAAAGATGACTGCCTGAAGCGATGCTCAAATTCCCCTCAGTCCTTGATGATATGGGGCTGCATGTCAGGCAAAGGCACATTGGTTAAATCTTTAATAAATGCACAAGTTTACCTTGAAATTTTAGACAGCTTTCTTATCCCTTCAATTGAAAATATGTCATTTTCTAAGATGACAACTCATCATGCCACAGCGCTAAAACTGTTAAAGCATTACTTGGAGAAAGACTCATCCAGTCAATGTCATGGCCTGCAAATAGCCCAGATCTCAACCCTATTGAAAACCTGTGGTGGGAAAAAAAAAAGGTCCACAGCAAGGCTGCAAGGATGATCTGGCAAATGCAATCAAAGAGACTTTGCACCAAATTGATGAAGAATACAAACAAGTCCGTGCCTCAGAGACTGCAAGCTGTCATAAAAACCAGAGGTAGTGCTACTAAATACTAGAGATGTGTTTTGATTGTTATTTCCTTGTTTGTTTCTCATGGTTCCATATTTTTCTTCCTCAGAATGGAGTGATTCCATATATATTTCCCTGCACTTGCTCTATAAAAGTATCATTTGAGTGCTCGTCCGAGACTGGCGATTCCATACTTTTTGCTAGGGGTTGTAGTTTTCAACGCAAATTTGAATTGCTGTTATTTGAAGATGAAACCGATTTCATTTCATTTTTATGTTAGTTTCATTCTGCAAGTGTTGATGTCATTAGCAGCTGAATAAAGTCAGCAAACAACACTTAGCCTGCTGCCTAGCAAGGACTAAGCTCCAACGTCTTGGCGAGGACAGTACAATGATGTATAATATGTTTTTGAATGGTTATTTTTAACTGGTTTGTAACCCGGGGATTACCTGTAATGTTGTATTAATAGAAATAAGGAATATGGAAGGATTTTGGAACCAGGACGTCCTAGCAAATGCTTGCCTCCTGACTCTACCTACCACTTGTCTTTACTTTATTTCTCTTTTCAAATTGTAATATCTAGTTGACTGGTCTCTTTATTACTAGTCACCTGGGGTCCCCTTTCCACCTTCCCCTCTGGGGGAGGGTATACTTTTTCAGCCGCAGCCACCTGACTATCATGACCCCTGGCTGGTTAGACGTCCTCATTGTGTATCCTGTGTATCAAATTGATTCTGTAAAGCCCTCTGAGACAACCTTGTTGTGATATAGGGCTATACAAATAACATTGAATTGAATTGAAAGTTGAAAGATGCCATTCTGCTTGTAATTGCGCACACTCAAATGAAAACAAAGCGGAAGTGTCAACTGAATCAATATTGTACATTGGTACCTTGACATACGATCACATTGACGTCTGATGTAAAATTTGACTCGTCATTTGTCTCGACATATGATGACATGCTCAAAATACAATGATTTATGACGGTCACAGTTTCATTGTTTTGTCAAACAGCAAAGCTTGGTGTCATTGCAGAACAATTGTAGTCCGTGTCGCAGCATGGTATCAAAGTCACCACATGCATTAATCTAGGAACTGAATTGTTTTTTGTTTTTAATGATATGTACAAGAGAAAAAAAGGCTTGAAATTTTTAGCATGCGTGATGATTTGGTATAATGTATAAAGTACACTTTCTGAATAACTAACAAATATTGAACTTTAAATTATCCAATTCTAATGATATAAGATGCTCCTGTAGCGAACAATTTTTCAGAAAGAGGCTTCAAGTTTTTTTCCACTGCTGATCAAAGTTTCCCGTTTCACAAATGATAAACAATGAGAATTGTATATTTTATATTTTAAATAACACACACATGGCAAGTCTTTCAGTCTAAATATATATAAATTCTGACCTCGGTGATTAGGAGGGAGACCCTCACCGCTCAACTTGGCCACATTGTCCAACTGGACGGATTCTGAGAAGCAGGGAAGACTCTCTCCACGAAGCAAAGCTAGGTCATCCTCGGAAAAGGAACGATCTCTTTTCATTGGTGTAGGGACGCTTTCTTCCCTCCAAAGGTCTGTATTGTCAGGGGACTCGTCTTCCTAGTCCAGAGCAAGATGAGGGGATTCCGTGAGGACAAAAATAACACACAAAAGGTAACCATACAACAGAGTGAATAAATATATCCTTGAATTCTGTTCATGATATATTGAAATATTATATTGTGATATTGAAACTAGAAAAAAATTCACCAGATAACTTGAATAGCTCTGTTTGGGATAGGCCAGAACGATATTGGAAAAAATTAATGTTGCGACATCCATTGCCAAGACTTCACACCTACATTTTGCATTGGTTGCACTGGTATGCCTAACTTTTTTCTTAAGGTGCACCGGCACAAACGGTATGGACATTTTTCATTGCATCACCTTTAATGCAACACTTTTAATCACTCTCCATAGCATTCATGTAATTCATTTATCTTCTGAACTGCATATCCTAACGAGGGTCGCTGGGGTCCTGGTGCTTATCACAGATAACTCCAGGCAGAAGGCAGGGTACACACTGAACAGTGGCCAAGACAGTACCAGTCGCAGGGCACATATAGACACACAACCATTCACGCACACAATCACACCTACGGACAATTTGGAGTGTTCAATCAGCATACCATGTGCGTTTTTTTTGGGATGTGGCAGGGTCCCAGAGAAAACCCACGCAGGCATGGGAAGAACAGGCAAACTCCACACAGGAAGGCCGGAGCCGGGATTGGGCCCACGATCCCAGAACTGTGAGGTGGACGTGCTAACCACTGTCCCACCGTGTACCCCTTCATAATGTGAATTATTTTTAATAGGGCTGTCAAAATTATCGCGTTAACGGGCGGTAATTATTTTTTAAAATAATCACGTTAAAATATTTGACGCAATTAACGTACATGCCCCGCTCAAACAGATTAAAATGACAGCACAGTGACATGTCCACTTGTTACGTGTGTTTTTTTGTTTGGTCGCCCTCTGCTGGGGCTTAGGTGCGACTGATTTTGTAATTATTGACATCAACAATGGCGAGCTACTAGTTTATTTTTTATTGAAAATTTTACAAATTTTCTTAAAACGAATACATTAAGAGGGGCTTTAATATAAAATTTCTATAGAAGAAAGAACTACAAGTCTTTCTATCCATGGATCGCTTTAACAGAATGTTAATGTTAATGCCATCTTGATTTATTGTTATAATAAACAAATACAGTACTTATGTACAGTATGTTGAATGTATATATCCATCCTGTGTCTTTCCATTCCAACAATAATCTACTGAAAAATTTTAATCGTTTGACAGCCCTAATTTTTAAACAAGAACAATGTAGAAAAATGCTTGTCTTTATAAATGCTTCATTGAGTGAGTCCACTTAAATTCACTAACGCATTGATGCTCACGCTACCAAGAACAGCCTCCCAATTACACAATGAATGAGTTGGCACAGCACACTTCAGACAGGGTAGCAGGTTTAATGATAATTAACACATTTGGGCCTTTGATCGTAGAGCTACCAAGGCTTCCCTGGCCAGATCAAAGCTACAAACCTGTCAATCATAGTTAACTTTTAGTACCAAACACCCGCTGTGCTGGTGACCAAGAAAAACAGTTTGGTCTCACTGCCTTGCGTGTTCAATTCAATATACAGTATTTATATGTATGTATGTATGTATGTATGTATGTATGTATGTATGTATGTATGTATGTATGTATGTATGTATGTATGTATATGTATATGTATATGGCGGAAAACAGAGACAAGACCGAAAAAGCAGTTTCTGCTCTTGCACTGCCCTTTAACAGAAACTGCTGTATTTTAAGCTAAAACAACTGTTGTGTTTGATAGAACAATATGTCTGTATGCTGCCATAGCAGATTCATGGCACATTAAGCCCCCAAACTATTTGTAATTCGTCCATTTTACCCTGAAAACCCCCATTTACAGACGTCGTACAACCGCTTTTGTTTCAACCCAGCCATAAAACAAAGGTAATTAATTATATTTATTATTCAAAATGTATGTCATTTTTAGCTTAGAATCATTCATTGATGTCTCATATTTCGTTTAAGAAATAAAATGACTTTAAAAAAATTATTCCCTCACATATTTTAAAGTTTTAAACAAATTATGTCACGATGACAAAAATGGCGTCTGTAAAAATGTCACGGATATCAACCTCATAATTAGCGCTTAATTGTATTTTTTTGTTACTGTCGCATTTTCTCCAATATGTTAGATGATAAATAATTGATCCAAACAAAAAAAGTTGAAAAAAAAAAACAATTTAAAATGGTAAATATATGACAGAGAAAATCTCGACCACTCCTTGATGTCTGCGATTTCTGCATCGTGACCCTTGTTATATGACCATGTTTCACCCATAAAATCCCCCCAAAATCCATCTGTGGCCATTCACAGCTGTGTCTTGACACTCAGTGATACATGCTACATGGAGTTTTTGGATCGAAACAAAGTAGGTACGTGATGATATCTCGTTAAAGTCATGGTGTCTGTAATTCTGTTGTTGTGCTGTTTAAAAAATATTTTTTTTCTTAAAAATGCCCTCCTGCTCAAAAAATTTCTTCCCCCAGAAAATTGAGATTTTAAGCTTTCCAATGATGTATCACACATGCATATCGGACAATTTTGAAAGTTGGCCAAATTGGGGGCATCAGAGCGGAAGTTCAAGTCACCTGAGTGTTTTCCGCCATATACTGTATATATATATATATATATATATATATATATATATATATATATATATATAATATATACAGTGGGGAGAACAGGTATTTGATACACTGCCAGTGTATTGGCAATATATAATAAAGTACTTTCCTGCCTTTTATTTATCATGAAGTATGTGTGTCGTTGTCATAAAGCACTTTGAGGATCTTTCGAATTTTTGTAAAGGGCTATAGAAATAAATTTGATTTAGATTAGATTGGATGGGATTTGGGAAACTGCTGCCACCTTAAGGTATGGCATTGTTATGAATGTACTTGAAACAAATAAATGTGGTTGGTTGTGGATGCTTTTTTTTTTTTCTACAAATGTGCTGGTGTAAACGTAATTTTTTTCCCGGATGTATCCTCGGTTTAAAAAAAACCAAAAAAACCTGCCAGGTGTAGACATGGCCTGAGTTGCCACATATTTAACAAGCTAAACGAGTCAGCTCCGGCAAGATCAAAAGGTTGCATGCCTGTCACTCATAGTTAACTTTAACAATCAAACTGCAGCTGCCCTAGTGAGTAATAAAAGCAGCAGAAGGTAGGGTGCGAGGCTGTACGTGATACGATCGTGACATCTCTATAAAATACTGTACTTATTCAAATTGAAAAAAAAGAATCCGCGGTGGACTGAGGGCGAAGTTTGAAGCGCGAAGTAGCGAGGAATCACTGTATTTCTCATTATTTAAGGTACCAATGGATAATAGTATATACAGTTAAGATGTACTGTCAGGACATTAACTAATTATGCAGACTACTAAAAATGATCACAGCACTGAAGAAGATTTTATCCACTTGAACCGCCACCCTACGATTAATTTTTTTTTTCATTTAACAACACCTCACCTCAGATGTGTTCATCTCCTCCATTTCATCTAAGGTTGGAGCCTTGAGCAGAATGCGAAAGCGAGACGGTACCCGGAACCCACATCCAGGTTCTAATTCGGATAGGTTAATGCACGAGGATGATTTGACCTTACATGGACAAGCCTGAGCCAGGCAAGGTAGTGAGCCAAATGCTTCGGGATAGAAAAACAACATAAACAGTATTAATTAAGCACAAAACAGAAAGCAGTGTGATTCAAGGCAGAAAAGTTGTTTTTTCTTCTTTTCTTTATGAGCACATAAAATATCTCATCAACAGACCTTAACAGGTCAGGCGGCTGAGACTCAGCCCCTGCAGCCCCTGTTTGGACTACTTCTGCATTAAAGCGGTCCACTATTGTATGACCTTTCTTTTTGTTCTTTCATTTTTTGTGAGCTGCACACATGCTCAATTATTTTGCCTTTTGGCAAATAATGGCTTTTAGTTCTTAAATACTGTAAATACATATTGTGTATCTATAAAGAATTCAGGGATTTAAGCATCTATTTACATGAATTTTCACCGTCAAAGCTCTGTTTACATATGGCGGCCACCACATTGACTAACAGACAAGCATCGTAATTTGACATATTTACGTAATATACAGTGCCTTGCAAAAGTATTCGGCCCCCTTGAACCTTGCAACCTTTCGCCACATTTCAGGCTTCAAACATAAAGATATAAAATTTTAATTTTTTGTCAAGAATCAACAACAAGTGGGACACAATCGTGAAGTGGAGCAAATTTTATTGGATAATTTAAACTTTTTTAACAAATAAAAAACAGAAAAGTGGGGCGTGCAATATTATTCGGCCCCCTTGCGTTAACACTTTGTAGCGCCACCTTTTGCTCCAATTACAGCTGCAAGTCGCTTGGGGTATGTTTCTATCACTTTTGCACATCGAGAGACTGACATTCTTGCCCATTCTTCCTTGCAAAACAGCTCGAGCTCAGTGACGTTGGATGGAGAGTGTTTGTGAACAGCAGTCTTCAGCTCTTTCCACAGATTCTCGATTGGATTCAGGTCTGGACTTTGACTTGGCCATTCTAACACCTGGATACGTTTATTTTTGAACCATTCCATTGTAGATTTGGCTTTATGTTTTGGATCATTGTCCTGTTGGAAGATAAATCTTTGTCCCAGTCTCAGGTCTTGTGCAGATACCAAAAGGTTTTCTTCCAGAATGTTCCTGTATTTGGCTGCATCCATCTTCCCGTCAATTTTAACCATCTTCCCTGTCCCTGCTGATAAAAAGCAGGCCCAAACCAAGATGCTGCCACCACCATGTTTGACAGTGGGGATGGTGTGTTCAGGGTGATGAGCTGTGTTGCTTTTACGCCAAACATATCGTTTTGCATTGTGGCCAAAAAGTTCAATTTTGGTTTCATCTGACCAGAGCACCTTCTTACACATGTTTGGTGTGTCTCCCAGGTGGCTTGTGGCAAACTTTAAACGAGACTTTTTATGGATATCTTTGAGAAATGGCTTTCTTCTTGCCGCTCTTCCATCAAGGCCAGATTTGTGCAGTGTACGACTGATTGTTGTCCTATGGACAGACTCTCCCACCTCAGCTGTAGATCTCTGCAGTTCATCCAGAGTGATCATGGGCCTCTTGGTTGCATCTCTGATCAGTTTTCTCCTTGTTTGAGAAGAAATTTTGGAAGGACGGCCGGGTCTTGGTAGATTTGTAGTGGTCTGATGCTCCTTCCATTTCAATATGATGGCTTGCACAGTGCTCCTTGTGATGTTTAAAGCTTGGGAAATCTTTTTGTATCCAAATCCGGCTTTAAACGTCTCCACAACAGTATTTCGGACCTGCCTGGTGTGTTCCTTGGTTTTCATAACGCTCTCTGCACTTTAAACAGAACCCTGAGACTATCACAGAGCAGGTGCATTTATACGGAGACTTGATTGCACACAGGTGGATTCTATTTATCATCATCGGTCATTTAGGACAACATTGGATCATTCAGAGATCCTCACTGAACTTCTGGAGTGAGTTTGCTGCACTGAAAGTCAAGGAGCCGAATAATATTGCACGCCCCACTTTTCAGTTTTTTATTTGTTAAAAAAGTTTAAATTATCCAATAAATGTTGTTCCACTTCACGATTGTGTCCCACTTGTTGTTGATTCTTGACAAAAAAATTAAATTTCATATCTTTATGTTTGAAGCCTGAAATGTGGCGAAAGGTTGCAAGATTCAAGGGGGCCGAATACTTTTGCAAGGCACTGTAAATGCTAACGGCACGTTTTTTATTTTTCCTTTTAACCAAGAATCAAGACTTTTTTTTGCATCCATATCTATGAAGAATTCAGGGATTTAAGCATTTATTCACAAGAATCTTTAACGAAAAATGCTCTTTGTTTGTGATTCCACTCTGTAAGCTTTGACGACGACGCCAACATTGCAGGCCCCCTATTAATCAGCCCCGCGCCCCGTCAATATCATTATGAAGTCTATGATCATGATTATCTCACGATATGGTGATAAAACAATTATCGATACATGGCTCAGGAAATCATTCTAGAGTACTTTTTATCCTTCTGCTTTGAATTTTAATGAGTTTATCACTAGTTGACCTAAGATCTGTTAGAAGTGGGCGGGATGGCAGCCAATTAATGAATGTTCTGTCAATGGCGGCCAATGAGTTAATTTTGGGGGCACTTCTGGGTTAATTCCTGTTGATCTTGGGTCACTTCCAAAATATTTTGGGCCATTCCGAGGTCATTTCCTCTAAACTTTTAAACATTTCCTAATGATTTTAAAGCAATAGCATACCGCACGAATACTATTTTTAGACCGCAAGGTTGCATGACGTCACCATCGTAAACCGGAAAGGGGTCAACATTGAAGCGCGCTCGCATAAAACCCATGCTAGTACTGCTTGTTTTCTGCCGGTAATCTTTCAAAAAGTACATGCCAAGTAAACACTGCTGCTATGGAACTTGTAGAAACAACTCTAGACATTGCAACATATGAAGGATGTTTTCTTTATACGTTTCCCAAAGCCAAAAACGTGAACAATGCATCAACTTGTGTGGGCGTCCAAAAGACCAGTTTAACATCAGTAAGGTGAAACCATTCACGTTCATATGTAGTAAACATTTTTTGGGGGGCCATGGTCCAACAGATGACAATGCCGATCCATTGCCTGCCACAGCCTTCCCCGAAGAGGAAAGCCATTCTGATATTTTTACTAATTTTTTTAACGTGGTATTTACCCGTGCTGCTTCTGCCTGACAATGAATGACCTGAAAAAAACGTTAAAATGGTATCTGACTGCCACTGTTGTTTCCTTTTCTGTTGTAAAGAAACAACTTTGGTAAGGGGGAAGTGTAAATAAATAAATAGAATTAAGACTTGTTATTAATGAAAAAATTAAAAGTGTTCGTTGGCTGTCACTGAGTAGCATTTGCAATCGCTACACAAAAATAGCAATGTAAATTACCCCAAGAACGGTCAGAGACATAAGACAACCAGAGGATATAATGTATAAGAAAGACAGGGCATGTGGTGGTAAATGATAGCTTTCCTTTAGTCAGTGGCGTAAGGCAATGCAAACAAGAAAAAGGTGTCGATAAAAAAGCTACCTCTGGATCAGGTCGGCTCTTTTTCAGCCGTTGACACTCAAGCCATCTCTTTAACTGAACATTTGTATGTTCTTCCACATCTTTACCAGTGAATTTGACACTAGGGACATCATTTTCGGACAGAATTTGTAGGTTTAGCTCAGAAAACATCTCATTCGTAAACTATTTTCATGCATCTAGCATGAGGGACAAACACAAGTTTGACCCCCCCCAGCAACAGTTGCTATTGTCATAAATATTAATGAGCAAAGGTGACGTTTTACGCGTGGTACGGTATTCTGAGTCACTTCCAGTTGATTTTGGGTTACTGAAAAGGACGTGACCCAGAAAGGTCCCCAAATGAATAAGAAATGACTACAAATAAACGGGAAGTGAACTGTGAATGCCTTCAAATGAAAAGGAAGTGACCTGTAAATGCCCCCAAAACCATGAAGACTGGTTGAATGGTCTGGTTTTAGTGCCATTGACGGCGCTTGACGTCGATTCATTTTGACTGGGAGGGCTAAATGAACAAATGTGCATTCATTCAGTGGCAACCAATTAGCTTAACATTGACATTATTCTAATGGAAGATTTTGGTAGCAACCTGTGGTTCCTTTTTTTGAAGCAGTGACACCCTTCTAAAACGATATATCGATTGCATCGATAACCTTTTGGGATAAAAAATATTGCGATACATGATCATTTCGATATATTGTTGCATAATAAGTGGCACAATCATCTGGACTAGAAAAACACCCATATTACTTTTCTTTCCTACCTTTTGATGTTGCAGGGACTATCGGCCTGAGCTTTCGTTCCTGTTTGATCTCAGCCAAGACCCGCTCATGGAGAGACTGCTGCTGAGGGGGAGGAGGGAGGAGACTACGCTCCGCAACCTAGTGAGTAGGAGTAAAATCTTTAATGTGCAACAGTGGTAAAACCTGAAAAATAGAAATAATCATTTCTATAGCATAGTTCTTTGTACAACCTAGCTGTCAAGTAATGGGGCAAAGAAACGTGCATCCCTGATCCGATCATCATACACTGATGGCCAAAAGTATTGGCACCCCTGCAATTCTGTCAGATAATGCTCAATTTCTCGCAGAAAATGATTGCAATTACAATGCTTTGGTATTAATATCTTCATTTATTTTGCATGCAATGAAAAAACACAAAAGAGAATGAAAAAAAAATCATTATCATTTTACACAAAACTCCAAAAATGGGCCGGAGAAAAGTATTGGCTCCCTCAGCCTAATACTTGGTAGCACAACATTTAGACAAAATAACTGCGAACAACCGCTTCCGGTATCCATCAATGAGTTTCTTACAATACTACGTCGGAAATATTTTGATTAATGGAGCTAACCGCTCCAGGTGTCTGATATTTGAAGGGTGCCTTCTCCAAACTGCCATTTTCAGATCTCTCCACAGGTGTTCTATGGGATTCAGGTCTGGACTCATTGCTGGCCACTTTAGAAGTCTCCAGTGCTTTCTCTCAAACTATTTTCTAGTGCTTTTTGAAGTGTGTTTTTGGGTCGTTGTCCTGCTGGAACACCCATGACCTCTGAGGGAGACCCAGCTTTCTCACACTGGGCCCTACATTATGCTACAAAATTTGTTGGTAGTCTTCAGACTTCATAATGCTATGCACACGGTCAAGCAGTCCAGTGCCGGAGGCAGTCAAAGCAACCCCAAAACATCAGGGAACCTCCGCCATGTTTGACTGTGGGGACCGTGTTCTTTTCTTTGAAGGCCTCGTTTTTTTTTCGTTGAAAACTTTATGTTGATAACTTTTCCCAAAAAGAGTTACTTTTGTCTCATCTGACCAGAGAACATTCTTCCAAAACATTTTTGGATTTCTCAGGTAAGTTTTGGCAAACTCCAGCCAGGTTTTATTTATGTCTCTGGGTCAGAAATGGGGTCTTCCTGGGTGTCCTACCATCCCATTTTCATTCACACGCCGACGGATAGTACGGGTTGACACTGTTGTACCCTCGGACCGCAGGACAGTTTGAACTCGTTTGCATGTTAGTCGAGGTTCTTAATCAACCATCTGCACAATCTTCCGTTGAAATCTCTCATCAATGTTTATTTTCCGTCCACATCTAGCCACAGTGCCATGGACTTTACACTTATCGATGACACTGCGCACGGTAGACACAGGAACATTTAGGTCTTTGGAGGTGGACTTGTAGCCTTGAGATTGCCCATGCTTCCTCACAATTTTGCTTCTCAAGTCCTCAGACAGTTCTTTGGTCTTCTTTCTTTTCTCCATGTTCAATGTGGTACACACAAAACACAGGGCAGAGGTTGAGTCAACTTTAATCCATTTTAGCTGGCTGCAAGTGTGATTTAGTTTAGTGCTGCAACGATTAATCGATTAACTCGAGTAATTCAATTAGAAAAAAAGACTCAAATTATATTTTGCTCCCTTGACCATTCTTTTAATTAAAGTGGCGTTGTAATGGTTTGCTTTGAAAAGGTATGTATTTACGTTTATTGATTTGGGTGGATACACTGCCCTCTAGTGGCAACAGTGAATATGATATAGCTTATTTCCCATGGCTGAATCCAGCTGCTCCCTGTTAAGGCCAATATAAGCAAATGTTTTGTTTGAGATGTTTTTTTTTTTTTTTATGTTTAATTTGGTTTATAGGTATATTTAGCCGTTTTTTTTCTGTGGGAATATATGTTTGAACCATTTTGTTAAGAGCATTGCAAAACAAAACAAAACAAAAAAAAAAGTTAGCATTTTATAGCATTTAAGCTAGCAGATTTTGCTATGTAAATTAGCCAATTAGTCTTTTGTTGTACTTAGACCCTCATTTATTTATTTATTTTTCTAATGTTTTAAGCTCAGCTCAGGTATTTTAATTTTTTGTTACTTAGTCAATTACTCGATTATTCAAACTAACTAGTTCATCGATTAATCGACTACTAAAATAATTGATAGCTGCAGCAGTAATTTAGTTATAGCCACGACCTGTTATGTGCCACAGGTAAGTAACAGGTGCTGTTAATTACACAAATTAGAGAAGCATCACACTATTTTTAAAAGCCTTTGTTTGTAATTACGGATGTCAGACACTTCCTGTAATTCTTCGCCAGGTTTTCACATATGGGAACAGGGATTATGGCCCATTCCTCCACACAAATCTTCTCTCGATCAGTCAAGATTTGGGGCAGTCACTGAAAAACACGAGTTTTCAGCTCCATCCAAAGATTTTCCATTGGATTGAAGTCTGAAGACTGGCGAGGCCACTCCAGAACCTTGATGTGCTTTTTACGCAGTCACCCCTTTGGTCATCTTGGCTGTGTGCTTTGGATCATTGTCATGTTGGAAGAAACAATACATTTCACCATTCACCCTCTGCTTTACACAGTACAGTCGTCCTGTCCCCTTTGCCGAAAAGCAGCCCCAAAGAGGTTTCCGAGGCTAAATATTTACGTGGCTGAGTAGCATGAGTTTACATCACAAATCATGACTGATTACTGCCAGCCCCTACCAACGTCTCCTTTAAACTTAAATATATCCTTAGCAGGCAACCTTTTTCGCAATCGCTGCTAGAAATCTTCCAAGGTGTTCCAAACTTACTGGCTTCAATGGGGGTCTTGATCTGATGATATCTAGTATGAGTTCGTGGGCATTTCTCTTTCTTCTTGAAGGAGTGACACCATCCACCTAAAAAAGAAAACAAACATTGCTTCTTTTGACTGATGACATAATACTATAAATGATCATATATGAAACATGTACTAAATCAAATCATTTCAAAACTGGAAGAACAAAATGAGTGTACTGTAGAATGTAAATGAAATGTCTAGACAATACCATACGATGACGCTGAAATGAATATACAGTTTAATGTTTTATATTGTATTCATCACTCCTCTTGGTCCTTCCCTTGTTTACTTGCAACCAGGCGGTTCAGTTTGATATATGGCGGAAAACACTCAGGTGACTTGAAGTTCCGCTCTGAGACCCCCATCCATCCATCCATCCATCCATCCATCCATCCATCCATCCATCCATCCATCCATCCATCCATCCATCCATCCATCCATCCATCCATCCATCCATCCATCCATCCATCCATCCATCCATCCATCCATCCATTATCTTCCGCTTATTCCGGGGTCGGGTCGCGGGGGCAGCAGCTTCAGCAGGGAAGCCCAAACTTCCCTCTCCCCAGCCACTTCAGCCAGCTCCTCCGGCGGGATTCCAAGACGTTCCCAGGCCAGCCGAGCGACATAGTCTCTCCAGCGTGTCCTGGGTCGACCCCGGGGCCTCCCGCCGGTGGGACAGGCCCGGAACAACTCTCCAGGGAGGCGTCCAGGAGGCATCCGAACCAGATGCCCGAGCCACCTCAACTGGCTCCTCTCAACGCGGAGGAGTAGCGGCTCGACACCAAGCCCCTCGCGGATGACCGAGCTTCTCACCTTCAACCAAATTTCAAAATTGTCCTATATGCAGAGGTGTAGCAAGGGTCCCCGGGAGCCCCAGGCAACAAGCAACATGGGGCCCTTCGAGCATGTGCAAGTAAGGGTGACAGTTGGACTTGGAGCAATAGCATATTTAATAAAAGTATAATAACGCCTCGGTCTCATAGAGCGCTTTTTAGGACACTCAAAGTGCCCGGCTTCTACTACATTAGGACATAAAACTACAGTAACATAGTACACTCACTCCTGTCTTGCTTCCTTTTCTCCTCTTCTGTTTTTTTTTCTTTCTTTTGTCGCTTCCAGAAGGATAACTTCTCTTCATTTTGGATATATGCCAATTAAAAAAAAGCCAAACTGCCGCTCACTCTCACTCTGAGTCACGTGTAGGTAGTGTAGAGCGAGTGAAGGGCCCCCTTCAGGGAACTCAGACACAAGGCTTTCACTGGCACTGTCGCACTTGTCGCTGCGACAGTGCAGTAAAGCTGTGTGTGCTAAATCTGTTGGCCCTCTGGGGGCCCCTGCTGGCTGGGGGCCCTCGGCAATTGCCTGGTTTGCCTAATGGGACGCGACACCTCTGCCTATATGCATGTGTGATAAATCATTGGACAGCTTAAAATCTCATTTTTCTGGGGGGAGAAACATTTTGAACATGAGGGCATTTAAATTTTTTATTTTTTTTTAAAGCAAAACCCTAACTGGAGGTAAGAGCACACGACAGCATAATTAAAGATGCCAAAATTTTAACGAGATGTTATCACATACTTACCTTGTTTCGATCCAAAAACTCCATGTAGCATGTACATATCATCGAGTGTCAAGACACAGATGTGAATGGCCACAGCCAGATTTTGGGGGGATTTTATGGGTGACAAGGGTCGCGATGCAGAAATCGCAGACATCAAGGAGTGGTCAAGATGTCATATATGTCATATATTTACCCTTTTAAACTTTTTTTCTTTGTTTGGATTGATTATTTATCATCTAACATATTGGGGAAAATGTGACAGGAACAAAATAAAAATAAAATCTAGCCATAGTTATGAGGTACATATCCGTGACTTATTTACAGACACCATTTTTTTTCATTGTGATGTAATGTGTTTAAAACTTTAAAATATGCGAGTGAATAATTTTTTAAAGTCATTTTTTAAAACTAATTATTAGACATCAATTTATGATTCTAAGCTAAAAATGACATTTTGAATAATAAATATATATACCTTCTTTATATTGCTGGGTTGAAACAAAAGCCTTTGGGCGATGTCTGTAAATGGGGGTTTCCATGGTAAAACGGACAAATTAGAAATAGTTTGGGGGCTTAATGCGCCATGAATCTGCTATGGCAGCATATAGACATATTGTTCTATCAAACACAACAGTTCTTTTGGCTTAAAATACAGCAGTTTATTTTAAAGAAGGGTGCAAGAGCAGAAACTGCTTTTTCAGTCTTGTCTGTGTTTTCCGTCATATATTTTAGCAATTTCTTGAAGTAAAAACTTATGTGCTGTTTGCACAACCAATTGGCTATGATTGTCATGACCTGAAGAATACTCAGTAAGGCTAGAATCATTTTTGAAAAGGAAGAGGACAGAGGGTAAAGAGCCCATTAACTTTGAATGTTTTTTTTCTGTTAGTGTAATTGCAGAGTTATTGTGTGTGAAGTTGTGCTGGGTGTGAGACTGGTTGGACAGTTGAGGTTTGCAAGACGGTACTGCATGATGAATCAATGAATGCTTACAATGTTAACTTTGTACTGAAGGGATTAAAATTTGGACTTTTTGAGAGGTATGTGTTTTGTTACAGTACTTCCAAAAATAGCATCATGCCAACAGTCAAGCATAGTGGCATTAGTGTGATGAGCAGTGTTTTGGGGCTTTTCTAATTCAGGAATTGTACAACTTCGAGTTTTGAATCTCACCATGACTTTGCGTAGTTTGAAGTTCCGTGCTCGTATGTCCTCCATCAAGATTTCAAATGGTGTAAGGCTGAACTCAGTGGGTGGCGGGTTGAACGGATGCTCCTGTGGATTCTTCAGCTTCACTCCCTGCCTGAGCTCCTTCATCAACTGTACCCATAGACGCGCCTTGAATGGAAAAAGAAAATGCACAAAGTTGTGGAGGTCCAATTGACAACAATATTGTTTTCTGCCAGTCACAATGTGCTCAAGTCTGCCTCGTCTCACCCAGTCTCTACGCTTAAAGGTGTCAAGTTCAGCTGCGGACCTCTCCTGCAGGGATTCCTCCTTGGTGAGCCTCTTGAGCATCTGTGTAGAAAAGAAAAAAAAAAAGACAGCAGGCATTCTGTCTCCTGGTGGTTGGCATGTTTGAAGTTTGTTTAGTGCGTTTTGCTTTAGTTACATTCTTGATATTGCCCCTGTCTTGTGTTGTGTTTGCTTCATTCTGTTTTGGGATTTAGGCTGTGTTCAGGCTGCAGATTTATCTGATTCCAGTCGGATTCCTTCTCAAATCAGATTTTTAGGGCTGACAGTTCACACTATTTTTAGCAAGTGTCCAAATCAGATCTAGGCCTGCTCAGACTGGATCAGATTATTGACACACCTGACAGGTTGCTGTGGCAACTAAGGCGTCAATCAAGCATAGAGTGACAGTCAAAACCCATCTGAGATGTTTAGACTGAGAAGCATCTTGTCCATATAAGATATGAAACTACCTCCCATATGTGGTTTTAATCCATCCCTCAAAAATCTGATTTCTGTGCTTTGTAACTGTTCAGGTTACAGAAGAGCCATCCAGTTTCAATCTGGATGGGCTAAAAATAAGATTATGGCTGCCAGTCTGAACAAGGCCTTTGTGTGACTTGCCCTATACAATCTTATTGATCTTACCTGTTCTTGCCTGCACCTCCTTATTTTTCAGGTTTTATGGCAGTTAGAACCCTTCATTCAGGCGCATTACAGCCAACTACTGGAATGCAGGGATTCCCCTACATACAAGAGATTGTGGCGCACCGCCACACCAAAATAAAAGCCGCCACGCCTTGCAAATGAGATGTTTTTTTAATTATTATTATTATTATTTCAAGAAAAAAATTAAGGCTGTTTCAAACTAGCAGCAGCCGAGTGTAAAGAGTTCAGCTCAACCTATTCTTTGTGTATTGTAATGTCCGTAAATATGTTCGGCCTCCTTAACTCATTCACTCCCAGCCATTTTCACCGGAGCAACCCCCTTCGCTCCCGGCCGTTTTACTGGAATTTGACTAATTTTGCAAGGCCCACAGAAAATTCTGTTCTATTGCAATATAAACATGGAACCCACCAAAAGAAAGATTAGACTCTCTTCTTTCAGCAGGAAAAAAAGTTAGTGCACATCTTTTTCCATTCTTCAGAAATCAGCATTAGAAAATAGCTTGGTTTGAGCAATTTTCCAATTTCTGATGAAAAAACAGAGAAATTGAGCTTTTTGTAAAAGCATACATTTCAAACATAACTTTGACTTTAACACAGCTATTTTTGCTTTTGTGACATCCCAAACATCTGAATAATGTTTTCCTTCTACAAAATAACACAAATAACAAGAAAAAATTGAGATTTTGATAGCAAAGTAACAATTTATTTACACATAACTAAACTATTGAACTGAGAGATGACGCTGTTGTGGCTGCGGCTGTCGGCCCGGCCGTGCAACCCGATCGTTTCGTTAAATGGGGTTACGCCTGGCGTCCTGTGTGGGTGAATTCTGGGGGGGACCTGTGTAGTGACTACTACCTCATAACAGAATTCACCTGAGAACTTGTGTGGGGCATGTGCCTTGTGTTTGACATCGTTCTCCACATTTTTCTCACTCTTCTTACTTCTTCCAACTTCCGTTTCCTGACTATTTGTCTTTATTCACTTCCTTTTATGGTCCGATATGAGTTCTTACCAAATGCGCAACTGCCCTTCTGTGGCCAGTTTTATTGCTTTAAAATGGATTTTCAGCGTTGTGCTTTGGAGCGAAGTTGCATCAGAACCTAGAGATGTCTCTTGTGAAAAAAAAAACGTAAAAGACATATAAATATGTCTTTGGGACACTGAAACAATTAAAAATAGAACGTATTTATGTTTTTGGGAGCAAATTAGTTAAGAGACGATCGGACTGGGGAGCTGTGATGCAGTGGGAAACGAGTAGGAAGAATGGGAGAACGGGCAAGATAGCCAGAGATAGCGGTCGCATGTTGAGGCAACCCGCTGTTATTTTGTTATTGTTTTTCTTTATTATTGTTACCACAATAAAGTGGTTAAGCCAATACTGACTCCTTTCCTTCTTCCCCGTATTCGGGGCCTTACAGAAGTTTGGATCGGACTTTTCGGCGAATGTGAGCGGTGGATGGCAGTCTTGGAGGGAAGGCCATGTTTGAATGATTTTGCGCGATTGTGCTATCAGGCTATTTTGGCAGACGGATGTACGCGATCACATCTGAGACACTCGAAAAATGATTTTCAAACCTTTCCTTGCTAAGTTAATGGTACCTGGATGTGCGTTTGTGTGGAAATGTAGTTCACTAACAACAACAAAAACTATGCACCTTCTCATCGAAACTAGTAAAACTTTACACGGCCATTAGAATTTCCCCCAACTCCTTGAAATGGGTCCATTGATGTTCTGATAATGTCTTCCTTACTACAGCCAAATAAAAGGAAAAAGAAGGACTACGACGGGGTCTGCAACCCGCGGCTCTAGGGCTGCTTGCAGCTCTTTAGTGCTGCTCTGGAGCTTTTTCAAAGATTTTTGAAAATGGAAAAAGATGGCGCAGGGAAATATATTTGTTTATATTCGTTTCTGAGAGGACAAACATGACACAAACATTCTTTCAATTCATTAATATTGTAATGAAGTTAAACTTGAGTTGGCATCGTACAACAGAGTAGTCATGTGGTGCATCATTGTCTATAGCAGGGGTTCCCAACCTATTCCACTAAGGCACACTGTGGGTGCAGGATTTCATTCTTACCAAACAAGATGACAACACTTTTTCCCCAATCTGGTGTTTTACAAGTGCAATCAGTTGATTGCAGTCAGGTGTGGCTTGTTTTAGCAGAAGCCTCATTGGTTCAACTGTCTCTGCTGGATCGGCTGGAACAAAAACCAGGACCCACAGTGTGCCTTGAGGACTGGGTTGAAAACCCCTGGTCTATAGGATCCACTGCAGGGAAAATAAAAATTTAATCATGAAGGCTAATTATGTATTTGTAGCCAACATAGTCATTTTGATAGTAGGCTAATATAACTAATATCGATGCTGGAGTGGAGGGTCCGTCAGGAAGTCGAATCTCGGATTCAGGAGGAGCAGTGTGGTTTTCGTCCCGGCCATGGAACAGTGGACCAGCTCTACACCCTTGGCAGGATCCTCGAGGGGGCATGGGAGTTCGCTCAACCAGTCTACATGTGTTTTGTGGATTTGGAGAAGGCGTTCGACCGTGTGCCTAGGGGAGTCCTGTGGAGGGTGCTCCGGGAGTATGGGGTACCGAGCCCCTTGGAAAGGGCTGTTCGGTGCCTGTACGACCGGTGTCAGAGTCTGGTCCGCATTGCCGACAGTAAGTCGAATTCGTTCCTAGTGAGGATTGGACTCCGCCATGGCTGCCCTTTGTCAACAATTCTGTTCATAATTTTTATGGACAGAATTTCTAAGCGCAGCCAAAGCGTTTAGGGTGTCCCGTTTGGTGACCTCAGCATTGCATCTCTTCTTTTTGCAGATGATATGGTGCTGTTGGCTTCATCGAGCCGTGACCTCCAACTCTCACTGGGGCGGTTCGCAGCCGAGTGTGAAGCGGTTGGGATGAACCTGGGATCCAAACCTGAGACCATGGTCCTCAGTCGGAAAAGGGTGGCATGCCCTCTCCGGGTCGCGGATGAAATCCTGCCCCAAGTGGAGGAGTTCAAGTATCTTGGGGTGTTTTTCACGAGTGAGGGTAGGAGGGAGCGGGAGATTGACAGGCAGATCGGTGCAACGTCTGCAGTGATACAGACTCTGCACCGGTCCGTTGTGGTGAAGAAGGAGCTGAGCCAAAAGCCGAAGCTCTCGATATATCGGTCGATCTACGTTCCTACCCTCACCTATGGTCACGAGCTGTAGGTCGTGACCGAAAGAACAAGATTCCGGATACAAGCAGCCGAAATGAGTTTCCTCCGTAGGGTGTCCGGGCTCTCCCTTAGAGATAGGGTGACAGGGGGCTTGGTGTCGAGCCAGTTGAGGTGGCTCGGGCATCTAGTTCGGATGCCTCCTGGACGCCTCCCTGGAGAGGTGTTCCGGGCATGTCCCACCGGCGGGAGACCCCGGGGACGACCCAGGACACGCTGGAGAGACTATGTTGCTTGGCTGGCCTGGGAACGCCTTGGAATCCCGCCGGAAGAGCTGGCTGAAGTGGCTGGGGAGAGGGAAGTCTGGGCTTCCCTGCTAAAGCTGCTGCCCCCGCGACCCGACCCCAGATTAAGCCGAAGATAATGGATGGATGGATGGATGGATGGATCGATACATACAGCCGGTGTTGCTTTAATTATAAGGCTTATACAAGACTTTAATTTTTTTGCAGCTCCAGACATACTGTATCAGTTTGTTTTTTTTGTGGTCAAATATGGCTCAACATTTTCGGTTGCCGACCCCTGGGTCACTACGAGATGTAAGTCGTACCATTGCTACGAGAAAAAAAGTCGATTACGCTACTCATCTTACGTACATGTTACCGTAGCTGAGAGCTATGGCATTAGCCTGGCTAATGAAATATTTCAAAGATATCTTTGTCATGGTTGTTATTGGGGGAAAAAAACATGAAAAAAAAAATCGCCGGTGAGGCTGTCTGACTCTGATGCAGCCCAGCAGCAGTTTGAAAAAATCCTAGGGGAAACTCTGTAGTGGAAAATACACCAGCACACACAGAAGACAAAACAAAAAATGTATGTTCAAATGAGCAGTCATGTAAAATTGCCACCTAAGTATTACTCCACGACTCTCCTATTCACTACCCCTAACACGTGTACCCATGGTCAACCTGAAATCAGAGCTCATCCCTAAGCTCCGCCCAAGTTAACTTCCAGAAGAGTTTCTGCTGCTATGACTACAATCTGTATTCTTTCTGTTTTTGAATGTATTCCCGTAGTCGCATTTAGCACCCCTGCACTAAACATTATCATTCTCTTCATATCCACCAGCAACCTTTTGTCCCCGAATTCGTGCCATTCTCGTGAACGTCCTCCTATTTTTTGTACTCCCTCTACCCTGCCCCATTGCCACACCACCATTAAAGCCTCAGAATACAGTGGTATGACAAAGTATCTGAACCTTTTGGAATTTCTCACATTTCTGCATAAAATCACCATCAAAAGTGGTCTGATCTTTGTCACAATCACACAGATGAAAAAAAAAGTATCTGCTTTAACTAAAACCACCCAAACATTCATAGGTTTTCATAGTTTAATGAGGATAGTATGCAAACAATGACAGAGGGGGAAAATAAGTAAGTAAACCATCACATTTAATATTTTGTGGCCCTCCCATTGGCAGCAATAACTTCAACCAGACACTTCCAAGGTGCAGATGGGACTGGCACATCGATCAGGACTAATCTTGGCCCGTTCTTCTCTACAAAACTGCTGTAGTGCAGTCAGATTCCTGGGATGGCTGGCGTGAATGGCTTTCTTTAGGTCATACCACAGCATCTCAATGGGGTTCAAGTCTGGACTTTGACTTGGCCACTCCAGAACGTGTATTTTGTTCTTCTGAAACCATTTTGAAATTGATTTACTTCTGTGTTTTGGATCATTGTCTTGTTGCATCATCCATCCTCTTTTTAGTTTCAACTGTCAAAACTTCAACTTCAACTGAAAATCATCCTGATAAACTTTTGAATTCATTCTTCCATTAATGATTGAGAGTTGTCCAGGCCTGAGGCAGCAAACAGCCCCAAATCATGATGCTCCCTCCACCATGCTTCACGGTGGGGAGTCGGTGTTGATGTTGGTGAGCTGTTCCATTTTTCCTCCACACATGACATTGTGTGTTACTCCCCAACAATTCAACTTTGGTTTTATCAGTCCACAAAATATTTTGCCAAAACTTCTATGGAGTGTCCAAGTGCCTTTTTGCGAACATTAAACGAGCAACAATGTGTTTTTAGACAGCAGTAGCTTCCTCCGTGGAGTCCTCCCATGAACATCGTTCTTGGCCATAGTTTTACATATAGTTAATGCGCGCAGAGAGATATTGGACTGTGGCAGTGATTTCTGTAAGTCTTTAGCAGACACTCTAGGGTTCTTGTTTACACTGAACGCATGGCGTCCTCTTTGGTAGACGGCCACTCCTTGGGAGAGAATCAACAGTGCCAAACTCTCTCCATTTGTAGACAACTTCTCTGACTGTCGATTGATGATGAAGGGAATAGTTACCCGTGGCTATAGGCATCAGCTCACAGTTCCCTCTTACTACAGGTGGTGTTTGACCTTAACTTAACGGAAGTTGACAAGGGGGGACTTAAATTTTAATCTACTGGGCCAAGTTTAACTCAGTGCGTTTCTCACTTTTTCCTAATACAGTATAAGGGTTTTTATTTACTGGACCAAATTTAACATTTTTTTCTAACTAAAGACTAGATTGATTTTTATCTATGGGGCCAAATTTAACCTTGTGTAGATCTCAATTTTTCTAAAATTCTGGACTAACCTGATTGGTAGTCCGTCTAATTGATCATGGAAAAATTGTTCTCAATACACCTGTACAAAGAGGTCACTGTGAGCTGATGCCTATAGCCACGGGACCAGAGACAACCAAGGATTAACCCTTTGTAGCGGTAGTAAGTTGTTTTATAGAGTATTTAACTGGAGTCCTGAGGGGGACTTGCTGATTTTGTCCATCACTGTTTAATCTGTTCGTCAATTGCTAATTTTTTTCCACCACTTGCTAAGACTAAGTTCTAAGGCCCCATCCAGGTTTTTACGATCCCCTATCAGGGCTTGTGAGGGGGAATGAAGGGAATAGTTACCTTTCTCGCACACACCATATAACTGTTTGCATTACTCTAACACACGTAATATAATTAATCAGGGAATAGTATCATTTCTCATATTTACTAGTGTTGCACCGATACAATTTTTTGGCCCCGATACCGATACCTGTCTGTGCAGTATCGGTCGATACCGATACCATACCGATACCACCCCGTTTATATACATGTATATGTATTTATAAAAAATAAATAAATAAATAAATAAATAAATAAATAAATAAATATATATATATATATATATATATATATATATATATATATATATATATATATATATATATATATATATATATATATATATATATATATATGTGTATATAAATATATATATAGATAGATAGATAGATAGATAGATAGATAGATAGATAGATAGATAGATAGATAGATAGATAGATAGATAGATAGATAGATAGATAGATAGATATAGATATACATGTTTTTTTTCCCAAAGAGCTACATAATTGGATGTGAAATCATTGCTATCAAGTCTTTAAATCTATGTCAGGCTGTTGCTTACCTTTGCAAAATAAGAAAAAGACTAGTACAAAGTGAACAGTCTACTAAACCCTAGTAGACAATACTTGAATAAACCTTTGGCTCTCAAAGGCCAAACTAGTGCTACATTTGTGAAATTAATAAAACATGTATAATGCTAGCCCAACAGTAAGAAAGTATAAATAAATTCATTATAATAAACTCAGAATGAACTGAATAAACCTTTTTAAACCTCTCAAAGGCCAAACAGTGCAACTTTCATGAAATTATTGTCACATTCTGCTGCCGGTTAGATTGTGTCTTGTTGCTGGGCTGGTCATGGGGGCTTTCCTGACGTCGCACCTGAATCCAATGCAAGCTCATCAGCGCAGCATTTAAGCACGGGTGATCTCAAAGATATTTGCCTTGCTGATCGCCATTTGACATCTCGCACTATAGTCTCGCTACATTTGCTTGTTACGCCCCTGCATTGGGTTTTTTTCTGTTAGTGTGCTGTTTTCGTTTGTAACCTCTACCTTGTGCAGGTATTTGAGTGTTTTTATTTTGGCTTTTTGGCTCTCTGCCTATCGTCTTAGTTAACCTTCGAGTTTGTAGTATTGAGCTCCGTCGACCCGCTGTCACGGACCCCTTTTTTATTCCTTCTATCCCGCGATCGCATGTTATTTTTTGTTTGCAATCATTAAACCCTTGTACGTATCCCCCGCTTGTTGTCTGCTTCGAGTTCCAACCTTGTTTCCGCATTTGCGGACGCTAACAATTATAATTAATAATAACTGACCACAGCATCCTGTCTCTCTATTAGCCTCCTTTTTTCGGGAGGGGGGAGTCCCTCATTTCTATTTTTGAAAGGTGGCAACCCTACTTTGGAAACAGTTCCCAAATTACTGCGGCATTTCTTTCAGTGAAACACAATAAAAGTAAAGTAGACGTAGTGAACTGACCAGAGATTGTTGCTCCGGTCCAGCGCCCTTCCTCTGGATACCACTCCTGCTCTTGCAGGCTCAAACTCGTTGTGTTCATTTACATTTCGTCTTCAAATGTTTTATCAGGTTCTAGGTATTGAAATTGGCCGATTTAACTCCACATCTCGAAACTTTCAGGCCGCCAGTCTTGCATGCAGTCATTGATTTTAATCGACGGGATTTCTATTTTGAAATACTTCCCGACCGCCGCCATTTCTCCAGGTTTGTGTTTCCTCCATACGAAGAAGCGGCCTTGTCATTGGTTAGGAGTGGCTATTGGCCCGCTCTCATTGGTCTGGAGCAGGCCAATAGCGATATAGCGATAGCTGCTTGGTGTTCACGTGTCATCACACAACACAGACAGTAGTAGAGACAGAGTGTAGTGAGCGCTAGGAGGAAAAAAAGGCTGCGGTCAAATGTTATAATAATGGACCGGTAAATGGTATCGGCGCCGTCTTTGTTGGTACTCGCCGATACCGATACCACCATTTCGGGCTGGATCGGCGCCCCCTGCCGATACCAGTATCGGTATCGGTGCATCTTTAATATTTACTGTAGGACTATACTACTCTAACACACCTAATATAAAATAAATAGCACACCATAGGTTAATGAAAAGAAGCAGAATAGATACACAACGCCATCTTATCACAGAAGCCCAACGTGTGCGTCACGAGCAAGATTGACACACCAACTCTTGCAATCAGTTCTCCCGGCCACTCCAAAGACAAAGAGCAGGGCACTCGGTCCTAAAACAAGTAGCGTCTCGCCCAGCCAGGATAACAAAGTTGATAGCGGGCGCTTGGGATGTCAAGACCAGCGTCGGTCGCTGTGGCAACCACGTCCCATCCACACACGAACCTAACCGCCCAAAACCAGCCACAGAGGGATGATCCCGAAACAACACCCAGCCACACCTTCGGCCCGGCCCACTCCACCGCAGCCTTTATGATCCGATCACATTTGATGGTTATTTTATGCAGAAATGTGAGAAATTCAAAAAGGTTCAGATACTTTTTTAAACCACTTTATGTCATTTTTTCTCCTTCACCTGTTGCACTTGAACCTCCCCCCAGAAGCCACACTTTGCAGGGGTCGACAATATAGATGGCCCGGTGGCCCGGATGAACTTTTAAAACTGTCAGGGCCACCAGAATGCTCCAATCACTGGCCCAGTGGGGCCAGTAAAAATAAGGCATCGATTAAAAAAAAAAAAAAAAAAAAAATCACATTAACAGTGGTTCCCTGTTTTGACGATGTTATGCTATCCCAATCAAAGACAACCTTACCGTCTATGTTGAGCCGCTGCTCTCTGTGGGATGTAAATACACGTTGTTCACTCGCTAATGCGTGAACGCGTTTCCCACCAGCTACGAGAGTTCATTCCAGCGTGTTTAGTGTGTCTTGCAATGGTATAACGTATGCTTGTTAACGAAGCAGATAACGTGGCTAGTTAGCATGGCAAGACAGCTAACTAGTTTCCTCTCTACTATTAGCCTACTTTTGTAAAGTCTTCCACCATTGTAAACATCTGTTCAAAAAAACATTTTTGTAATACTGCCTGTGGTGTTTTTTTCCCTCTGGCGACTTCCTGTGTTGAGAGAGGGTGTGTGTGTGTGTGTGTGCGTGTACTGTATAGTGTGTAAATAATGATACAAGGCATTAGGGATGGGAATTGATACGATTTTTACGATTCCGATTCCATTATCGATATTACTTAACGATTCGATTCTTTATCGATTCTCTTATCGATTCTAATTTCGGAAAAAAGTTTGTTTAATCAGAAGTCACAACCTTACAAACTCACAACGAGGTCAAAAGAGGCCCAAAGCCTCAATGTTAACTGTGGCAAAAAGTGGCAAATGCACAAGAATGTGTTTACTGAAACATTTTTCTAATAGAAATAAAAAATATTGGTATATTTTGGCATATAGGTCGTTGTTCTGCCTTTGGCAATGTCCCTAAACTTTTTCCTGTGAGGGCCAAATAACTTTTCCCTTCTCTGATGAGAGGCCGGGGTCAGTTTATAACAGAAAAAGTGTGACGATTGCAGGAGTGCGTAAATGTAAAAAAATTATTGTTTTTCAGAAAGCCACAATCAAATAACCCTCTGTGGATTCTTCACGGAACAAAAGTAAATAAAATAAAAATAATAATATAATAATAATAAATAATAATAGCACTATTGATTAAATAAATAATCAAATAACCCTCTCTGAGTTATTCACTGAAAAAGGCCAGGAAATAAATAACACTACTGAGGGAGAAAAAAACAAAAAAAATTCAAAATGCTCTGGAATTGTTCAGGGGGCCGGACCAAATATGGAGCCGCGGGCCGTAGTTTGGGGACCCCTGTTTTTATTTACTAGTATATTGAAATGCATGCCTTTTAGTTTTTATGGTGCTTTCACGCTCAAGTGGCGGCGCCCTTGCGCTTCCTCACGCGAAGAAGAGCGCGCTCACGTGAAGAAGAGCGCGCTTACACCGAAGAAGAAGAAATGCGTATCCAAGTGAGTGAGCGAGTTAGTGAGAAAGGGAAACACTGCCACGAGCCTACCTTTGTTAATGTTTGTAAAATATCTACAGAGCCAACGCCTGTATGTATCATCTTCTGTGTTGTAGCTGTGTGTTTCCACTCGCGATCGGACACTTAAATCCAGTTGTGTAGTGGTTTAAACGATGTGCTAATGCTAGCGAACGCATGCTAACTGTTTGTTATTACTGTGTTAGCAGCTAATCATCGCTAATTTACGTTGATGCAAACCTGTTTGTTATTGGGGACAAAATTGATTTGTTTCATTTCTATTTTTAGTTTCAAGTGATGGTTGAATAAAGTCAGCAAATTATACCAACGTCTTCTGCATCGTCATTTGGGAGTTTAGCTAGCTGTATAGCCAGGACTGAGCCTTAGCGTCTCGTGAGGACAGTGCAGTCTATTCCCTCCCGATGCAGTTATTTCCATCTCGCAATGACTGCAAGTCACTTTGTTGTAATTTTTCCTCGCGAAGTGAAGACACACTTTCGAGCGTTCGAACCTACGTGGTGTCATTGTTATGTTTACAGCGGCAATGCTCGTGCTAAACTATCGTAACCTTTCATTTTCACCCTTTTTCCTGGTGAAGTGTAGCCAAACTTTGGAGCGAGTGGTTCTTGGCGCCATGCTAGTTTGATGCGTCTGGACAACAAGACACGTCACGACGCAATATGCGTCTTTAGGGATCGTTAAAGGGATCGTTAAGGCTTTTTCATTGTGATGTCGAGGCCTCGAAACCCTCGGAACCGGTTCCGAATTGGAATCGGATTTCGATTCCCATCCCTACAAGTCATACACAAGCGCTCTGTCTTTTGCTCTCGTTCTTCATTAATATTCAACTAATTAATATTAATAGTAGTGGTGGTATGCGTTTTCCATATACTCAATTTGATTATATATTGTTTAAGTCCAGTTCTATATTACCAAGGGTTCTTGTTCTAATGTTGAGCAACCTGAGCTGTGGCTTGTGGGTTTAGTCTATAAGTTCTATTTATTTTAATTTTATTTAAAATATTTCAGTTATATTACATTAATATTACAGTTTTAATTCAGTTTATTTTGACATTATATTCATGTTGATGTTCCAATTTGCAAATATGTTGTGAAAAATAAAAAATCCTGTTCTATGGGGAAAAAAAAAATTAACCCATACATCTCAAAATTACACATTTTAGAGCTACAATTGCAATACCGTAAAACCGCTGTATTTTTGCTTAGGGTTATCATACCGTCAAAATCTCATACCGGAATATTCCTAGTACACACACATATATAAAACAAAGAGAGAATGGAAAATATTTCCCTTGCCACACGCTGTTTAAAGTTGCTGTTGGCGATGTGGCAAATACGAAGCGCGAACCTTGAGATATTTTATAATCCATGATTTTATACTTTGTTCAGTGTTGACAACTTCACCTACCTCCTGAGCCTCTCGGATCTTGAGCAGGAACATCTGGAGCTCTAGTGACTCTACAAACAAAGCCCTGCAGACAGCCTTGTAGTGTTCTGGGGCCAAACTTGAGTTTGCCAACCGAGATGTGCATTGCGCCATGACTTGGCAGAATGTAGGCACTTGCCAGATTGCGCCGTCCAGTGCAGTTTCTTCTTTTTTGTGACCACCGTAATCCTCACGTGTTGTAATTGCAGGTGTGTTATCCATCTCATCGCCCTGGTCTCCTCCAGTCATGCATTCAATAAGGTGCTCAAGTTGTGGGCTTAGGTCCCTCTCCTCAGTATCATCCAGCCCCCAGTCCAGAGCACGATAGATGGCGACGCCAAGTGACTGGATCAGCTTGATGGATATAGATGAAATGAAGGACAAAAACATTCAAGATATAAAATTGACATTGATGGGAAATGGTATTTTTGCTAACATGCTAATTAAGGATGCAATTGACAGGATTTTTAGGATTCCGATTCCATTATCGATATTGCTTAACGATTCGATTCTTTATGGATTCTCTTATCGATTCTAATTTGGGG
Source organism: Corythoichthys intestinalis (assembly GCF_030265065.1). Lineage (NCBI taxonomy): Eukaryota > Metazoa > Chordata > Actinopteri > Syngnathiformes > Syngnathidae > Corythoichthys > Corythoichthys intestinalis. The sequence goes on along the minus strand of NC_080399.1, from coordinate 60,906,421 downwards.
AAAAAGAAGAAACATTTTGATTTGCGTCTAGTTTGTTTAATCAGAAGTCACAACCTTACAAGCTCACAACTAGGTCAAAAGAGGCCCAATGCCTCGATGTTAACTGTGGCAATATGTAACTGCGGCAAATAGACAAGAATGTGTAACATTTCACTGAAACATTTTTCAAATAGAAATAAAAAATCCTCCTTTTTAAAAGGACATATAAGCTGATAGGAATAGTTGGGGTACTCTATGGAAAGGCCTTTTGATACTGAGCAGAATAAAAGCGGTTTGGGACCAATGGGACCATCCTATCTCCAATTACGGGCGAAAATACGCTGATTGGCTGTCGTCGTCAGGTGCATTTCGGGAAGTCATTTGGAACATGCACTTCCGTTAGTCGTAGCAACACAAAAATACCACCATCGGATGCAGAAGTATTTAGTTTTGTGTGAAATACGTCGTCAGATTGGCCCTACGACCCACCAAATTAAAATTATTTTTTAAAAAAAGAAAAAAAAAAAAGAAAAGAAAAAAACTGATTGGTGGACTACCGACTGAAATGAGTATTAAAATTGCTAATAAAATCGTTTAGAATTATTTTTAGATGGATATATGTATATTTTTCTTATAGAGTATTCGACGAGGAACACGATAGACCCATTAATAGGCTTTTCTGGAAAAATCACCATTTCTTTAAGTAGTGTCATGAATAAGGACGTGGCCTGTGAAATTCTATGCATAATCACTAGGCCACGATTCTTCAGGTTATACTTGGTGAATGGACACTCTTTGATGAATCTCATAGTCTTACTTGCTTAATCGAGCGTGCTCATAAAGCGTAAATTGCATGACGTACGTTGTGCTGGTTGGAATCTATAGGAGAATCGTTATATTAACTGCCAAACAATTCCATGGAATTAAAACGCACGGAACTGATTCCCTGTAGAAACTGGTTCTCGACTCCCATCCCTAAGGCTAATTGATAACCATTGACAAGCGTCCTTCTATTGTTTTAGTACAAAATAAAGATATGACGAACATAGTGTAACCAACAATAAAATACATCTAAAATATGAGTGCATTAGAAAGAATGTTTGTGAGAGCAGACAAAAGGGCCCTTCATCCAAGAAATAAATGACTAAGTGATAAGAACAAACTAGTATGTGAATAGTTGACGGTCCACATTTTCGCCATTTTATAAAGCAGGGGTCTGCAACCTATTCCACAAAGACTCACTGTGGGTACAGGATTTCGTTCCAACCAAACAAGATGACTACACTTTTTCACCAATCTGGTGTTTTACAAGTACAATGGGCAACGGGCTCACACTCACAAGGGATTCACACGATTATTGGTTTCTAGATCACAGGTCTGATTTGTGTACCCCCCCCCCCCCCCCCCCAAAAAAAAATCACTTATCTTCTAGACTCCCCCCTTTTCTTTCCCCGGTTAACAGGCCCCCCACATGGTGTCAACCGGAAATACATCAATCTGAGGATCACACCAACATATTCATAGTTAGTGTAGGCTTTTAATGTATTTCTTGTTGTTGTTTGTGTTTCTTCTGTCTCTACCTCCTTCTTTTCTTCTGTTCCCCCATAACCCCTGCCTGTTCGCTGCTTTGTCTTAATAAATGAAATATGTTGAATGATCACAATGGGAGTAGGTCATACTCCAATGTGAAACATTAAAACTCTTCAGACCAACCGGACACTAAGACTTCCATTCTCTGTGTCAAACAGCTGAACAGGACAGGTATAAAAAAAAAATTTTTTTTAATTAAAAAAAAGTACGTGTGAATGCAGTTGTTTAATTCCCGGGTTAAAGAGCGGAGGCTGATGATGTAAACATCATGGCGGGCCGATTGTCAGTTCCTCTGTCTTCGTAGTAAGACAAAAAGCGGTCAACAAACATCGCAATTATCAACATGGCAAATTGTAAAGATAGCAAAATTAAACTGGAAACATAATGAACATTAATTGCTATGGCATATTAGAGCCGAGGAAGAGAAAGTCCATCGTCCATCTTTGGAAACATGTAGATTATTTTGTTGCCGATGCCGACCAAAATAATGTAATGTCCGGGTTATAAAATCCAGTCCCATGCCCTCCCCCGAGAGTGCCATGTCGTCAACACGGGACAAATCTGAAAGTGTCCAAACTGGGTAATTCCCTGTACATCTCCTCATGTCTGAAAAGCATGACACGGGTAAATCCCGAGTCACCTTACACAGGAATTTCCCGGGATATAAGCCTGAAAGGTGCTAAAGAATCCTTCCCACAAATGGAACATTGTTTTCAATTGTTTTGCTGAAGTGAGTAACAATACGAATAGTGTTTAATTTTGCGAAAGCTTCAAGCTGCTCTTTTTGTGTGGATGTTTGAGTTTTACAATGAGAAGTTTGGTTTTGTTTATTTAGCTTTTGAAAAGTACACGTATGTTGTGTTTAGACATTGGCGAAAATGGAGGTGACATTTGGGAAATGTGTTTTAGCATTTGAGAAAACCAAATATCATACTACTGTAGCATTTTGTATAGTTTGGACATTTCACTTTGTTAAAAAGGAGCAATTAAGTCATTAAAAAATCTTACCCGTTGTTCTGTATTCGAAGGAGCAGGTGGCCAATCAGCATATTCTGAAAGAAGGACAAGACACAGTTAATTAGCAATAAAAACAATCATTTTTAAATGAATTTAATTTGAGATTTCGTCTTTTATTGGTAGTTTAATAGTTTGTTTGTTATGTCAGTGTCCCATTACTCAGACCTTTCTCAGACGGCAGTTTATGAGACTGAATGTAATTAAAAACGTCCTGTACTTTCTCATGCTTACATAAGTATAGTACTTTTTTATGCAATCATAATGTCTTAGAATGGGTAGATTACGGTGATCCCTCGCTACTTCGCGCCTTCAGTCCATCGCGGATTTTTTTTTCAATGAAAAAAAAAAACAAAAAACAGATGAGCTGCCCCGAGGCGATCACGTAGTCTCACTCTCGCTCCCCCCCTCTGCTGTTTGTTTGTCAGGCACTGCGGCACTGCACTGGAGTTCCTTATTAAAGTTACGATGTTGACTTATGTTTGTGTTGGGTCTTGCCAGAGTCACGAGCTTCAAAAACACCCTGTGCGTCAATCATCGTTTATTTTGTTATACAGTTGCTGTGGCAACTCATTGTGTATAAGTGAGAGGATTTGAGTGGACTCGCTCAATGAAGTGTTGCGAGTGCTGCCTTTAGACAGACAGGCTCTGTGTGAGCATGCACGGGCGGGGAGATAAGGAAGCACACGCTGGAATGAATGTGTGCGTGTGGCGACGTTCGAGGCAGCCGGACGTGTTATGTTCACGGCAATTAACGCCACATGTTAAAAATGATCCTGAGCAGTGTGTAATTTCCACATTTCACTCCAAGAGTTACAGCCAAGGTAGGTAACAGAATCATTTAATAAAGCCAAGCATTTTTCCACAATAGTACTTTATTCTTGTTTAAAAATAATTCGGTAAGACAGTAACATTTTTAAAACTTATGACATTTGAAGTGCTTGAAAACCATTAACTCATTTGCTCCCAAAAACGTACAAATACGTTCTTTTTTTAATTGTTTCAGTGTCCCAAAGACGTATTTATATGTCTTTTACGTTTTTTTTTTGTTTTTTTTTAACAAGAGACATCTCTGGGTTCTAATTCAATTTAGCTCCAAAGCACAAAGCTGAAAATCCATTTTAAAGCAGTAAAACTGGCCACTGGAGTGCAGTAGCACATTTGGTAAGACCCGCAACCCGATTCAATGGCAACGAACGGTCAGGCTGCATGGCCGGGGCGCTGGAGGAAGACGACCGAAAGGCGCCCAGGATGCCAGGCGGCAGACGACCGAGCAGAACAACCGGTACCACCAGTGCAGCGGACGATGCCGTTGAGTCCGTGCTGCACACCGAGCAGACCCCGGCAAAGACTCAAAGAAATCCATCTTTATGAGACAGGCGGCGATGAGGGAAAAGTTTACCCGGCTGTCGCGGCCGCAACAGCGTCATCTCTCAGTTAGTTATGTGTAAATAAATTGTTACTTTGCTATCAAAAGCTCTATTTGTCTTGTTGATTTTGTTATTTTGTAAAAGGAAAACATTATTCAGATGTTTGGGATGTAATTATAGCAAAAAATATTTGTGTTAAAGTCAAAGTTATGTTTGAAATGTATGCTTTCACAAAAAGCTCATTTTTTCTGTTTTTTCATCAGAAATTGGAAAATTGCTCAAACTAAGCTATTTTCTAATGCTGATTTCTAAAGAATGGAAAAAGATATGAACTTGCTTTTTTTCTTGCTGAAAGAAAAGAGTCTTATCTTTCTTTTGGTGGGTTCCATGTTTATATAGCAAAAGAACAGAATTTTCTGTGGGCCTTGCAAAATCAGTCAAAATCCAGTAAAATGGCTGGGAGCGAAGGGGGTTGCACCGGTGAAAATGGCTGGGAGTGAATGAGTTAATTAATATATATTAGGGCTGTCAAACGATTAAAAATTTTAATCGAGTTAATTACAGCTTAAAAATTAATTAATCGTAATTAATCGCAATTCAAACCATCTATATAATATGCCATATTTTTCTGTAAATTATTGTTGGAATGGAAAGATAAGACACAAGATGGATATATATATATTTAACATGCGGTAAATAAGGACTGTATTTGTTTATTATAACAATAAATCAACAAGATGGCATTAACATTATTAACATTCTGTTAAAACGATCCATGGATAGAAAGACTCGTAGTTCTTAAAAGAAAAATGTTAGTACAAGTTATATAAATTTTATATTAAAACCCCTCTTAATGTTTTCGTTGTAATAAAATTTGTAAAATTATCAATCAAAAAATAAACTAGTAGCCCGCCATTGTTGATGTCAATAATTACACAATGCTCATGGTGCTGAAACCCATAAAATCAGTCGCACCCAAGCGCCAGCAGAGGGCAGCAAAACTCCGAAAACACAACTAACAAGTGGGCCTTTCACTCTACTGTCATTTAAATCTGACTGAGCTGTGCAAGTGCGTTAATTGCGTCAAATATTTTAACGTGATTAATTAAAAAATTTAATTAAAGCCCGTTAACGCGATAATTTTGACAGCCCTAAGAAATATATATACTTATATATATATCACAACTTTAAAAAAAAAATTGTACTCTGGGGAAATTTTTTTAAAAAAATAGTTCTTATATTTTTCTCTTTCCTTGAACACACACACACACAAAAATTGGGGGGTTGTGCTACTTTGAGGTTTTTCATTTAGCGCAGCGAGTTCTGGTCCACATTAACCGCGAAAAACGAGGGATCACTGTATAGTGCTTTTATTTACGTGTATGCTTGTCAGGAGCGTCACGAGACCTAATACAATACTGGGGCACAGCTGTTGAGCGAGCAAATTTTTCTTAGCACTTATCTATCATAAAAAGTCATAAATAGCGCTTTAATCTATGTATAATCAACAAAAATACAAGTTTCTGTATAAAAGTGATTTTTTTTGTTTTTCAGCCATCAGTATTCAAAATCAAAATTGGGACATCCTTGTTGATAGTCAATTCACCTCTGCTCATGCCCAACAACTTCCATCTCTCCTTCCCCTTTTCCTACAATCTGCTGTGCTACTTTGTCCGGACAGAAATAGGAATGTATCAGTTTAACCTTTATGCAATTAATCAGTGTTTCTCAACTGGTAGGGTGTGACCTACAGGTGCTTTATGTTGCCTAGATGGGTTACCTAGCTTACCTCTCTCATTCCTCCTTGCTTATATATCCTTGCTGCGAGCAAATAACTTTGTAATATCCATTTGCAAGAGTAATGCTGTTTGAGTCAAATAGAAATAAAAAAATAAGACATCTTGTCACACATTTCAAAGACTGCAGTAACAAACAAAATGCTTTTAAAACAGCTGAAAATTATGATGAGCACACATACAAAATTGTTAGAGGTAATATCACAAAGATAAACAATTCATACTGATTGATTCTATTCATTTAGGTCATGTAAACAACATCAGCATTGACACAGTTCAAATACCACATATCATATTCACACAATATTACTTGAGTGAGAGCCTCTCCCTCAAATTGCATATGATTGTCATTGTATTCATAGCCAGTTAGCTAAAAGACAATGGCTAATCTGGAATTTCAATTTGGGACGAGTGTATTTTACTGCAGTTACAGTGGTATGAAAAAGTATCTAAATCTTTTGGAATTTCTCACATTTCTGCATAAAATCATCATCAAATGTGATCTGATCTTTGTCAAAATCACACAGATGAAAACAAAGTGTCTGCTTTAACTAAAACCGCCCAAACATTTATAGGTTTTCATATTTTAATGAAGACAGAATGCAAACAATGACAGAAGATGGTAAAATAAGTAAGTGAACCCTCTGCCTAAGGAGTCTTAAAGAGCAATTGAAACCATTTTTTACCAAACAATTTAAATCAGGTGTGTGTGCCCAATCACTGATGAGTGGTTTAAAGCTGCCCTGTCCGCTATAAAACACACAACTGGTGATAACTGTGTTGATGAGAAGCATTGTCTGATGTGCATTACGGCTCGGTCAAAGAGCTGTCTAAAGACCTGCGATCAAGGATTGTTGATTTGTATAACGCTGGGAAAGGATGCATAACCATCTCTAAAAGTCTGGATGTTCATCAATCAACAGTCAGAGTGAGAAGTTGTCTACAAATGGAGAGAGTTTGGCACTGTTGCTTCTCTCCCATGGAGTGGCCGTCCACTAAAGATGACGCCAAGAGTTCACCCCAGAATACTCAGAGAGGTAAAAAAGAACCCTAGAGTGTCTGCTAAAGACTTACAGAAATCACTGGCACCGTCCAATATCTGTGCACACATCAACTATATGTAAAACTGGCCAAGAATGGTGTTCATGGGAGGACTCCACGGAGGAGGCCAATGCTGTCTAAGAAAAACATTGTTGCTCCTTTAATGTTCGCAAAAAGGCACTTGGACACGCCACAGAAGCAAAATATTTTGTGGACTGATGAAACCAAAGTCGAATTGTTTGAGGGTAACACACAATGTCATGTGTGGAGGAAAAATGGAACAGCTCACCAACATCAGCACCTCATCCCCACAGATTAATCCTGCATTCAAGTCTTGTTAGTGTAATTGGGGAAAAAAATCTTTATTTCATGGTGTCTATAAAAAGCGGCAAATAGTCACTCAACCTGTTATATATTGTGGGAGCATTAAAATAGGCTACATATCAATGTAGCAACCATGTTTTTATCCCACATTACGACTATACAACACATCAAAATGATTTTTCAACTCAGATCCCCAGATATACATGAACACAGCCTATCTCCCGAAGATGTCAACTCATATGCCTGTCACAGCCAAAGTTAGGTGCATGAATTACCATAGGAAGGAGCCATGTGCAGATTGTGGATATGGGAGTGAATAGAGTCATATGACCATATTAAATAGGCACATTCTGTAAATATGCTATGTAGACTTACAACTAAAATATATATATATATATATATATATATATATATATATATATATATATATATATATATATATATATATATATATATATATATATATATATGTATGTATATATATATTTGTTTGTGTTTTTTTTTTTTTTAACGGTGAAATTTTCACTGGGGCACTGCAGATCAATACTCGGCACGTGCCCCAGTGCAATATGTCTGGTGTTTCCCATGCAAGTAGCCACATCTACATAAATGGGGCCCGATATGGTGGAAATGCCCCCAAAACACCAAAGGCTTTTGCATGCCAGGAAAACACAGTTTATTGGAAACTGCACGAAAGTTTTATCTTTTTTATAACAACCATTGTTGTGAATTTTTAGTTTTGAATGGTAATGATTAAAACAACATTAAAAAATTACAAATATGAAAAACTGACTTTGGGCGGAAACTGTCAAAAAATGCCAAAACCATTTTTTTTTTGCTTTTGATTGTGATTAAGTAGGGTATATCACAAACATACGCGGAGATTATGGGGGCTGGGGGCATATCCCCCTGGTGGCCTAAAATGTCATTGCATGTAACTGACATTCCTATATATAAATTTAAAATTAAGATTTTGCTGGAAAAATGTATATAAAAGTTGTAAAGCAATAAAAAAAACCAAAAAAATGAATGAAATGAATATATATATATATATATATATATATATATATATATATATATATATATATATATATATAATGTTTCAAACACATGTGACTAGCACCTTAGAGACCGCCATTTGCTTTGCTTAGCCACACACACACACACACACACACACACACGCACAGCTGGGATGCCTGTGTCTACGAGCATCGGCTAAGCCACTATCCGAGCATACACTACATCTTGTAAGTTACTTTTATTGCTGACACTGTATTTCAGTGTCATCCACATGTTTTTCCCTCCTGTGACAAAAGTCAAACTCCGCCTATGATCATAAGACAACTTGAAAACTTAGGGCCCCCTCTCATTTCTCAACTTTTTTTTCTTGACACACCCTAAAACCCATGGTCAATTTGAAGTGGTCAATCAGCCTACTCTGACTGGTTTTGGGGTGTGGGAGGAAATTGGAGTACCCAGGAGAACATTTAAACGTCGCTAATGAAGGCCAGAACCCGTGATTGAACACCTGATCTCAGAACTTTGACCCTCAGAGCCTCATTGGAAACGATAGCATAGGGGCTGTTATTTTTCTAAAAGGATGATCGACGAAAAGTTGATGCAATTTTTCTGTTGGAGTTGCCAAATTTATGCACCTGGCTCCTTTTGTTTGAATCATTACTGCACACTTTCTTTAACTCTCATAAACCTTTTTACACCTCTCAAATATTACTGTGTATATTACTGTGTTTTTCTGCTATTTCATACAGTATATTTCACTGAAATTGCTGACCTGCACAAGCAATGATTTACAATGGAAAACCTTGAATTTTTTTTTCATACCACTGTTAGCTGGGGAGAAGCCAAGCCTATTGAATTATTAATCATTTACCAGAAATATACAAGTCATCAATGCTTTCAGACAGTGGATTCTCCGGTCAGCTTGAATAAAAACACTGCACATCAAATGATGTGATCAAATTCAATGTAAATGTGTGTGAATTTTGTGAGTAAAAAAAAGTGTAATGCAATGCACATTTCTATGGTCGAAAATGTTCAAATACACGCATCATTGACTATTTAGATACTGACATTTGTTTCCTTCACCCATCGTCCCAGAACAAATTTTATGACGTTGAATTATCGATTCAAATAAAGTTGAAATATAGGGACTGTAAATGAGTTATTAGCCTGTTATTACATTTCCCCATTTTAAAACAATTTGGTCCATATCTCTAGTAACACTTGAATGAACTTAAGTTTTTGCCAGGTAGAAATGATTACGATGGAGCGAACGGGCAGCTTTATGACCTACCGCTAAGTGGCGTGTCCCGCAATAACGACACGGTTCCGTCTCTGTGGAGTAGGATGGAGGACGGGTCCTTGTCCTTCACCCTGGCCCTCGCCGATTTCCCGGTCGGCGGGAGAGGCACCGGCACCGTCAGCCCTCTGCAGCACTGGTAGCAGAGCGCCCAAGCCTGTTCCTCGTTAATTGGCTGCTCGTAGGACTTCAGCACCGCTTCCAAAGACAGTTCCCGTGGCTCTTCCGGGTCTGTAGACACGGTCACCCGTGATTCCTGGTCTCGGTCACGTATGTTTGTCCGTGTAGCCATGGCGTGGGACCCATTTCTCACTCCAAAAACACCGGAGCCATTTACACTACCAGCTCAAATTTTAAAGGTGGCCAACTTTGCTTTGTACCTTCTCCTTCCGCACCGCAGTGCTCCATTCCGGAGTCACTACTGTCCTCTTCTGTTAACGCAACCGTTCATTCCGAACCTTTCATTTCCGGTTTAATATTTTTTTAAAAAATAAAATACATAGTTATACATGACAACATATTGCAACTTTGGTTTGTAATCAAATCCGTTTTGCCTGATTGTATTCATTTTTCAACAAGACACATTTTTGTTTGATTTTAACCTCAACTAAAAATGGGTTATTTGATAAATAACGCTTCATGGTCTGTTTTGATTTGATTTGCAGGGGGAAGCAAAGCGGCCAAACCTAAAAATGAATACATAAATAAAGTGGTAATCACAACGACAATAAATAGTTTAATTAGATTCAAATATCCAAAATAAATGAAAGTAACAATCTAAATGAATATACAGTAAAGGCAAAAATGAGAAATAAGATTGAAAAATTACAAATAAATTTGAGGTGCAACAATTAATCGATTAATCGACAACTAATCGATTAGCAGATTAACAACTATTTTGATAACCAATTATTCGTTTAGGACCTTCTTCACTTTAAACTTGTCTAAATTCTTGAAATTATAACATACATATAACTTTTCAGTTGTATCAGATTTCTTCATTATATTTTTTGTCAAGCCAAAATAGGACATAAACAAAAATATGCTCTTACTTTGCAAAACCAACAATTAACATTTCGGAAAATTTTTTGACATCTTACTGTCTAAACTAGCTTCTTAATAAGGCTGCAACAACTAATCGATTACATCGATTATTAAATTAGTTGCCAATGAATCTGATAATAAGTCAGGAAGCTGTAATAATCAGAAAACAGCGGTGACATAAAATATATTGTATTGATATCCACCAAAATGATTAGAACTTCTTTGAAAGGTTTATTACATTTTGATAATCATCCAGTTGAATTTTATTGTTTTGTTAAAAAAAGTTAATATTATTGTACTGTTGTAAAGTGAACACACAGAGGTGGGTAGATAGCCAAAATTTTTACACAAGTAAGAGTGGCAAAATAGTATTACAAATGTAAAAGTAGTCATCCACAAAATGTACTCAAGTACAAATACAAAATATTCTGTGAAAAGACTACTTAAGTAATGAGTAACTACTTAAAATGTCAGTTTTTTTTTTAAACAATGGCAAATGTTTTTCTCATCACATCATTTATATCAGTGATCCCGCGGACCGGTACCGGTCCGTGGCGCATATGCTACCGGGCCGCAGAGAAATACTAAATCATTTGTTAACAACTGCAACCTGTCCCGTGACTCTTGACACATCAATATCCCTGTCTACTCTATAGACCCCAATCTCGTGACGTCACAACTCCGCCCCCCTGACTGGTGCCGCCATATTGTCCATCAGCTCATCGTGTTTACATATTACCGCTACGTACATTCCTCCTATTACTGCGTGTTTTTCTGCTTGTCTAAGGAATCACCGCCTCGTAAACAAACCCAAAAACCTTCCTGACAATCGTAAACATTGATTAATCAAAATGGTGAAGGCATGTGTGGCGGTTGGTTGCAGTAACAGAGAAGATAAACGGTCATTTTAGTAGTTTCTGTGTGCCCATTGTTAAAAGGGCAAATCTCGAAAGCAGCACGGTTTGTTTATCTCGCTCCATGATGCGTTTGTGTCTACAACCGTTAGACAGCGGCGAAAACATCAATATGATGCCAACACGATCGCAGACATCATAGACGGAGATTACGAAGCTCGTCGCCACTGTCACGCAGCAAGAGGTGAGCGCAACAATAGGTGTTGTGCCGAAAAATAGCCGCCCTGCGTGAAAGGTCCCCTCTGACGGGAGCGCCCACACGGAAATGACTTTTTTGGTTCCGTGAATATGTACTATTTTACTCTGCTTGAACTAATAAATGTCATACCTGTGTGATTGTCACTGAGATATGGTCGTAAAAACCTGTAGACTAATAATACATTTCTGTTCAAAGATGGTTATGTGGCCCCGTCCACGATTTGTTACTAAAATACAGTACGAATATTTTGTGTAATTTAATTATTTAAAATTGATCTTACAGTCGTAAATCCATTACAGTAATGCGTCCATGAAAACATTTGATGTTTTCATGTCAATTAAGCGTTATAAATTAGCGCTCCGGTCAGGGGGGACTTTTCACGCGGGGCAGCTATTTTTTGGCACACACCAGCCCGTTGTCGATCAAGTTTAATTTTACAATCGTGACAACGGTGACGCTCAGCTGACAAAATGTCGGTATATATTCGGGCCGGTGCCGATTTTGGGTACCCGACTCCTCATCGTGACATAAACTGGTGAATGATTGGAAATTTTGTGGTCTCAGGACGAGCTCTGACGCACGGGAAGGGACTGGATGGGAGGAAACATCGTTTTGGGGATCAAATATGGATCTGGTGACTGGATCGACTGAAGCTTTTCCAAATAACGGCTTTTATGCAACTCATCCAATGAGTTTACAGTGTCTGAAAGCACCGGGGCTTCCATCATTTACAAGTGAATCCACCTTTAGAAACTACAATCATTGACAATACGGACACATAATGACGGACAATATGGCGGCACAATACAGTGATCACGTGATTGTGTGACGTTGGTGATTGGGGTCTATAGACTAATCCGAGTAAAGCTTTGTAGGTCGCCATCTAGTGGTTGAGCCGCAATTACTGGTGTGTTTGCAGACGTATAGCAGCCCAGTGTCAGTCAATGTAAAAAGTAAGCTTAGCTGCTGTTGACTGTGTGCTGCGGGCGGCAATGTCTTTGACCACCTGCTGAGCCAGAAGAGGAGCCTACAACCAAGTCCATTCTGCATAATATGTGGCTAAAAGCTAGCAAATGAGGCAACAAAAGCGAATGCACGGAACGCATCATACCTCATGGCGAACCATATTGCTAAAGCTAAGAAACCAATTATGCTTGCGACCGTGGATATTTGCCATCAAGTTCTAGGAGAGGCTGCTGTTAAAAAAAGGTTGATTCAGCGTATGGTGAGTGACATTTTCCCTGCACTTTATGTATTTATTTTTAGCCCCATCCAGTTATTTTACATTTGCTGTCATTTTCTGCCACACATTGCCGGTCCATGAAAAAAAGGCCCACACCGCCTCGGTCTATGGTATAAAAAAGGTTGGGGACCAATAATCTATATGAACTGTTATACTGTACCCATTACATGACCATATTAGGCCAAAATAAATACACAGAAATCATTGAATTCCGACCAGTAAAAGCAACAGCAATGAAACATCAATCGTCCAAAGAACACGAGTGCCCTCAAGAGGAGAAAACATATTTCCTACAATGCAAAATAAAAACAATCATGTCTCCGGGAAATCCGTGGTTTATTGGTGTCAAATAAAAACTGGGAGATTGAAATCCACACTTTTGAGTCTTGTTGATGGCAGCTCTCACTGTCAAATGGTTATGTTTTTTAAACGCACTTTAAAGACGCCATGTGTGATAATTGGACTGCAAGCTTGTGTCTGATTGGTATATATACAGTATTGTTGCGACGTCACTCTGGTGAAACTGGTAGAGCCACTGTCAGCATGTTTTGCAAAGATAAAGTCAAATCTTATGTAGAATAGCCACCTTTGAACACACGACACACACCACAATGTTATCATACAAATTTAATACAGAATCAAAGGAAGTAATCGTTGTTGGTTGCGCTTTACAAGTGCTGCTTCTCTTTGGGCAGGTGGTTAATTTTTCAACCACTCAGCAATTTCACCAACCACAATTTTTTGGTTAGATAATAGGGTTTTTGTGCAACCAACTTTCACATTTGTTGAAACAAAAAGATGTAGTCAAAAATGCCCAGTATGCTAGGGTGACCATATTTTGATTTCCAAAAAAAGACACTCGGCCTGGCCTCGAGATACTTGAATTTTACTTGAAGTTCAGGCAAAGATGCCTATATCACTATTTAAAGTATGCCTTGTCCGTCTGGATAGAAAAATTCAGTTTAAAAAAAAAAAAAAAATTGTCATATCATATGTACTATATACTATATGGAAATATTTTTTACTCAACAGGCTTTATTCTTCCTAAAAAAATTTCAAAGAATAAAAACGGGAAAAAATAAATAAATTATAAAACCCGGCCGGACCCAACAGAGAGGACGTGAAAAGTGGACTTGTCCGGGCAAAAGAGGACGTTTGGTCACTGTACAGTAGCCTATGCCCAAACTTTGAATTTTTTTTTTTTTTTTTTTTTTTTTTTAACACGTTTCATTCACCCTATGCCTACTGTGGAAGACTTGTTTCATAATGCTTTATGTTGCATTTACAGTATGTGCCCGCTTCTATATATCTACAGTATGCATCAATCCGCGTCACAGTATCTACAATATTTGAAATACACCTCAACAAAGTTGGCCCCCATCAGATGCAAATTTGTAGAAAAATTGTGTCATTTTTTTGTGCTGCTATGGTTTTTGAGATAGTTTTAACAATTCTTTTATATATAATATTGAGTAAAAATGGCTAAAAATTGTGTCAATCGTTTTTGTTGCTATTATTTTTTAGATATTGATATTAATTTCGAGTGATGACGTCAATTGCGGCCCCTCCGTCGCGGCTGACGAAGCGTACCAACTCTCAATGCCAATAACAGAGGGGTGTCCCAACAATTAGCGCAAACGTCCCACAAACGAACGGCACCCCTCCTTGTCCATTTTTCAATAAATGGGGGGCTTGAAATGTTCATTTCTACAACCCCTAGCAAAAAGTATGGAATCACCAGTCTCCTTGTCCAATGCAGATTCATGACTCTTGACCAGGTGATGATGCTGGAACTTTTGTTCGGTGCTGTTTCAGTGAAATTTACAAAGATGACTGCCTGAAGAAAACATCAAAATTCCCTCAATCCTTGATGATATGGGGCTGCATGTCAGGCAAAGCCACTCGGAAGATGGCTGTGGTTAAATCTTCAATAAATGCACAAGTTTACATTGACATTTTAGGCAGCTTTCTTATCCCTCCAATTGAGAATATGTCATTTTCCAATTTGACAATGCATCATGCCACAGAGCTAAAACTGTTAAAATATTTCTTGGAGAAAGACTCCTCCAGTCAATGTCATGGCCTGCAAATAGCCCAGATCTCAATCCTATTGAAAACCCGTGGTGGAAATTGATTTAAAAAAAAAAAAAAAAAAAAATGGTCCACCACAGCGAGGTGTTTGGGTTGTTATTTGTTTCTCATGATTCCATTTTTTTTTTCTTCGTCAGATTGGAGTGATTCCATATATATTTGCCTGCACTTGCTCTATAAAAGTAACATTTACTGACCACCAGAATGTTTTTTTAGTCATTTCTTTTAGCGTTTCTGAATGGTAAAGAGTTGCACTTTTGAACTAATTCATTATTTGTTCAAGACTTTGTCCCCCCATAACCCATTCCTGCTCGCTGCGGTCTCCTATTAAACAAAATACAATGAATCAGCATGGGAATATATCGTACACCCATGTTATACATTAAAACTGTTCAGAGCAATAGGACACTCAGATCCCCCTTCTCCGTGTCGAGCCACTAAACAGGACAGGTTGAAAAAAAAGTTACAGAGACAAATGCTACTTCACGAGACAAATAGTTAAGAAACTGAGGTTTAGGGGGGCACACACATACATGTGTTACCTCTGTGTAGGGGCTGGAGGCAGGGGTGAGGAGAGGGCGTGAATGGAAGCTATTGTACTGTGCTTCTGCTGTACGCAATGTGCCTGCCCGCCTCATGTTGAGAAATTATATGTGGTTAAGCACACAGGAGGTGTTTCCGTGTTTGAAGGATAGAGGGCGCTTTCACAGTGATAATGGCTGCAGCGCTTGGGGGGCACACGCATTACTAACATAATTATGATCATGACTTAATAACCTTGATAAGGGCACTCGCTCGGTTAAGAGGGCAAGGGCCACTGCTTTTGCACCACCTGGCGTCTTGTGTGCACGCCAGTGACAGCAACACAACAGCAATGAACGTATAAGTGAAGATCTCTTCAATCCCTCAACTGATCATAAATTAAAATCTTATCACAAAATAATGTAAAAATAATAATAGTAAAAAAAGAAAAGAAAAAAAACTAAAATGGCTTCAACCCGGTGATCAGGGGATCCTACAAACGTTTCAAACCTGAATAATTGGCAGCCAAAAATATATGAATAAAAGAAATGTGATAACAAATATAGTTCACCTATTCATTACCCAAGAGTGCTCCTGGTAGGAAAAAAAACCCAAAAACATTCTAAAGAACAAATAAATAGAAGCACATTTCTATTTTTCCTATTTGCAAGTTCTGTTGTTATAGAACACAATATTCTGGGGAACTAAAAAAGACGGACCTATTTTTTGCACTTTTAAAAGTTTTTACCCCCTTAATCTATTGACAATTTCTTTAAAAGTGAGATGTACTGTGGCTTTTTAAAAAAGAACTATTTAGGATTCTTACATTGTTTTAGTTTTTTTTGGTATTGTTTTTTGTATATTTTCATAGCCCGATTGGCAGATTGGTATTGTTGTTTTTTGTATATTTTCATAGCCCAATTGGCAGAGGAAGCTGCAATACAGTTGATTTTGTAAACCAAAAATGGGATGCAAAACACAGTGGTACCTCGACATACGATCGCTTCGACACCACACACACACACACACACACACACACACACACACACACACACACACACACACACACACACACACACACACACACACACACACACACACACACACACACACACACACAAACTTTTTGACATCCGACGTAAAATTTGACTTTCCATTTGTTTCTGCATCAGACGACATGCTCAAAATATGATGATGTATGACAGCCCAGCAGTTTGTTTTCTGGCAAGGCAGGCGCACGACGGATTTTCTTGTGAGAGAAATCCACATGGGTTCCAACAATATTAGTACAGGTGGTGAAAAAAAAAAAAGGTGATGCTTACCATTGACATGAAGATGGGTATAGTATGATGGACATGATAGAAAAATATGAGCAAGGGGTGCGCATCTATGATATAGCTTAACAATAAAGCCGTAGACTGTCGATCTGGGCGGTCCTCCTTCGTTTGCCAGTGTTTATAAGTTAAGGTGGCAATTATTATTGTGGTAACATCGCCAACTTCGTCAGGTTTCTAATCATTTATTCCATCAACTTGTGCAACACAACACGCCTAGTGTCCCCCGCAGCAAGTAAACAAAATGAAAAAGGCTCACTCTGTCAAGTCAGCCACGCAATTTTGCGTTCAGGTACACCATGCAAACACATTCGCCTCATTATAACCCGGTTTGTTACATTATTACAGGTGTTATTACATTATTCCAAATCTTATTATTTGTTTTGCTCTGTGTAATTGATATTTGCAATAGTACTACTAGTATTTAATTTTTAATTATCTAAAAATATAAGTATCAATTCAGTATTGGCAAAACATTCCGTTAAAAAAATATCAGGACGACCCTTAACTCTTTTTAATTCCAAAACCAATTGGCCTGACCATCACTTTTAAACCACAGGAATGATTATGGTACAATCTTAAACAATCACTTCATTGTTAACACTCCAGTGACCATCATTAAATGAAAGTAACTCCAGTGAACACATTTGCAAGACAAATGCTACTTTTGAAATGAAAACATCACGCTTTCACATAAAAATTAAATCAGGCCAACTTTTGTGTAGTGCTCAACACAACGAGATAAAGCTTTTGAAAATATTTCAATACAGTAGTAAATCCCGTTCTTGGTATTTTTTTTTTTTTTAATTCAAACAAAAATTATCTCTCAAAACGTACAATTTGAAGTCATGTCACAGTTGTCACATTTGATTGCTTTGCCCTGTCTTTTCTCTCACTTTGGTCCAATATTATTTCAAGTTTGAAACTTTCCACACTGTGAAAAAGCAAAGGCGGAAAATGTACATGACCAATACAGCTTCAGACAGTTTTAGACATAGGACAAAATGTGTTTCAATGCAAACTCTACCACTAGCACAGCTTATAAAGACTACATAGAACAATGAATTCAGTTCAGAAGAGTCTCTTTTACTACTCATTGTTTTAACCTTTACCAGGGCGCTCTGTTCTGGCTGGTAACCAACTGAACTGGTACGGTTTACGTGGTACCAGTAAATCAATGTCGAGTTTCTTCTGTTCTTTATCGCTGTTAACAGTCGTGTACCCGAACAGCGACATGGCCGCCTTACACACTTCCTGGATGCGCTTGACTTTATTGTGCGGCAGCGTGGTGCGCCAGGCCTGGGAAACGTCGGCAGCGTTTCTTGAAGTTATTTGAAAGGCCTCTTTCACAGAACCTTTGCCTTTTCCATGAGTCAGCTTATAAATCCATCCTTCCATCTGATTTGTCATGTCCAGACCTACAAACTCATACATGGCGCGTATTTCTTCTTGCGGATTTCGGGCCACGTCCTCGTAGCGAACCATTTTGTACCGGCCTTTTAAGAACGGCGGGGGTGTCTGCAGGGCCCTTTCACTAATGCGGACGTGGCTTTGGCAGATTTCCTGCATGACTTGGTATTGTACCTCAGCCGCCGGTATGCTCCTCTGCTCCAACACGACGGCGCTATCACTGACGAAAGCTTTGGCAGACTGTTCCCTTGACCGCACCACGGCCCGTGGATCCCGAACCAGATGAATGATGCGGAGGTCGAGGCTCGGGTCCTCAAAGAGCGGGTATAGGGATTCCAGCTCAAAAACGCGCACCGATTTTAAAACTACATGACTGTAAGAAACGCAGGCGTCCTGCACACCCTGATGTCCCATGGCTTCGCATGTTTTCAAGCACTGAGTTTGATTGCTGAAATCGCCACGTGGTGTGAGCGAACAAGCTGGTGGTGAGCACAACGCTCGACTGTGACTCCACATGAACAAAGAGGAAACATTATAACGCTCCGGCAGATAGGCCTCCGTCACAGAGAAGTCGCAATGGAACACGCTGCGCATTAGATCCCTTACAGCCATGCGTAATGCCTGCGCGCCAGAGTTCTTGAGTTTAGTCCAAATGTGCCAGGCAGGTTCCATTAGGTAGAAGACAGACGGATGTTGACTGAACACCTGACCAACAAAGGATGATCCTGATCGCCACGATGACAGAAGCAAAACGTGGACTTTCCCATTGGATGGATTGGAGTCACAAGGGGTTAGTCGGATGTACCAGCCACAGAGGAGCACCACCGCTGCTCCCTGCAGGATCAGCAGGAAAATCATAGTGTTAAGCTTCCCTCTGTAACGGGGCATGATTGCTTGTCAATTATTATCTTGGTGTTGATGGTTTTCCTCTGTGGAGTCGCAAGCTGTCCGTGCTGCAAAAAAGGCATAGGAAGAGGATCAGAAGTGTTTCAACTATTTCAAGCTTATCTCTTAAAAGGTGCTATATGGAGTTAGTCACTTTAGCCCCTTTCAGATCTACACTGCTGGCCAAAAGTATTGGTACCCCTGCAATTCTGTCAAATAATGCTCAATTGCTCCCAGAAAATGATTGCAATTACAAATGCTTTAGTTGTAATATCTTCATTGATTTTACTTGCAATGAAAAAACACAAAAGACAATGGAGAAAAATAAATCATTATTATTTTACACAAAACTCCAAAAATGGGCCGAACAAAAGTAGTGGCACCCTTTCAAAAAAATCATGTGATGGTTCTCTAATTTGTGTATTTAACAGCACTTGTTACTTACCTGTGGCACATAACAGGTGATGACAATAACTAAATCACACTTGCAGCTCGTTAAAATGGATTAAAGTTGACTCAACCCCTGTCCTGTGTCCTTGTGTGTACCACATTGAGCATGGAGAAAAGAAAGAAGGCCAAAGAACTGTCTGAGGACTTGAGAAGAAAAATTCTGAGGAAGCATGGGGAATTTCAAGGCTACAAGTCCATCTCCAAATACCCGAATGTTCCTGTGTCTACAGTCATTTATAAGTGTAAAGCCCATGACACTGTGGCTAACCTCCCTACATGTGGACGGAAAAGAAAACTTGACGAGAGATTTCAATGAAAGATTGTGCGGATGGTGGGTAAAGAACCTCGACTAACATCCAAACAAGTTCAAGCTGTCCTGCAGTCCGAGGGTACAACAGTGTCAACCCGTGCTATCCATCGGCATCTGAATGAAAAGGGACTCTATGGTAGGATACCCAGGAAGACCCCACTTTGACCCAGAAACATAAAAAGTCAGACTGGAGTTTGCCAAAACTTACCTGAGAAAGCCAAAAACGTTTTGGAAGAATGTTCTCTGTCAGATGAGACAATAGCAGAACTTTTTGGGAAAAGGTATCAACATAGAGTTTATAGGAAAAAAACGAGGCCTTCAAAGAAAAGAACACTGTCCCCGCATTCAAACGTGGTGGAGGTTCCCTGATGTTTTGGGGTTGCTTTGCTACTTGTGGCACTGGACTGCTTGACCGTATGCATGGCGTTATGAAATCTGAAGACTACCAAGAAATTTTGCAGCATAATGTAGGGCCAAATGTGAGAAAGCAGGGTCTGCCTCAGAGGACATGGGTCTTCCAGGAGGACAATGACCCAAAACACACTTCAAAAAGCACTAGGAAATGGTTTGAGAGAAAGCACTGGAGACTTCTAAAGTGGCCAGCAATGAATCCAGACCTGAATCCAATCCCAACACCTGTGGAGAGATCTGAAAATGGCAGTTTGCAGAAGGCACCCTTCAAATCTCAGAGACCTAGAGCAGTTGGCTAAAGAAGAATGATCTCAAATTCCAGCTGATCATCGTAAAAAACTCATTGATGGATACTAAGTACTGTATTAGGCTGAGGGTGCCAATACTTTTGTCCGGCCCATTTTGGAGTTTTGTGTAAAATGGTAATGATTTTTTTTTAATTATACTGGGACGCGACCCGGTTAATATCCGTGTGAAATTGCTTTCAGATATAAGGGCTACCTGTTGAAATCCCGGGATTTAAACGGAGTTCAGGGTATGTCTGAAAAGGGGCTTTTTTTTTTTTTTTTTTTTTTAAAATCACGACTGCCACCTAAAGTGAAACTGCAACCTATGTTAAACTCATGCATAGCGTGTATACCTGTACGTGCACAAACATGAAGCAATGAGACTTTGGCCCATCAAATCAGCGCCAGAAACAAACAGCAGACGTCATCGTTTACTGTTATTAGCAAGGTTAAAAAAGTGCTTTTGCCAAGCGGAATCTAGAGGTAGGCTTGGTAAAACAGCGCTGCTGCCGCGGCACGTGTTCGCCCAGAGTGTTTGACCCGAATACCCTTAATTGATGGAAAGACAAAGCTAAAATGTCAGGGCTACCTCCATGAAATTGGCTTCCTATCAGATGCCGAATTATGTAAAAATGATGTCAATCGTTTGTGCTACATTTGTGCTTTTTTTTGTGCTGTAAAAAGTTTAGTTTGTGCTGCTATCGTTTTTGAGCTATTAATTTCGAGTAATGATGTCACGGAGCCCCACATTTTTTGCAAAATAGACTTGAAATGGTGCCACTCGTTTGTGCTGTAAAAAAATAGTTTGTACTGTTATCTTTTTCATAGCTATTGAGGAAATTGATTCCGAGTGATAATGTCACTCGCAGCTTTTCTGTATCCAACTCCCGCGGGTGACGGAACATACCAATTCTCTCAGTAACGGAGGGGTGTCCCAGCAATTAGCCCAAAAGTAGCACAAATATATGACACCCATCACACAAGTGCTGATGTGGCTCGCAGGCCCCATTTACTGCAAAATGGACCGGAAAGGGTACCATTAATTTGTTATCTTTACATTGAAATTATTTGGTGAAAAATATTCTACTTTTAATATGGCAATATAATATCGCAATAAGGCAGTCCCAGGGTTACGAACGAGTTCCGTTCCTACACTGGCGACATAACCCTGAGTTTTCACATTTCAGGGATTGCATCTTATTTTAAATGTGATTTTTTACACACACATTCTTGGTAAGACTTTTTTGCAGTGCTATGTGTAATAAACACAGTAGTTTCACTTTTCAATGTAATTACTGAAAAAAATCTACTTTTTAATGCTTTCTCTTGAGTATCCAAAATCAGAGCCAAATTGACTTTGGCATGAGCGAGTCCATGTAAAATTCTCACTTATTCAGTCATGCAAAGTTACAGATGACATCCCTTCTTGAAACGCGATATGACTGTGTAAACTGACAATGTATGAGCAAATATTGAACTGAGGCATCTAGTGAGTGATGCTTTGTCTAACTTAATGACAAAGCAGGACATCCTTCTCTGAGGATTTTTCGCCTCTGGGCGTGTCAATCCGTTGACACAACGCCATGAGTGGAAGTACACCTTCTATTTTGGATTAAAGGAGCAATATGTAATATTTGCACTTCAATCATTCATGAAATGGCCCTAATATTTCAGTATACATTAAAGAAACATTTTTTAGAAATACTTGTAACGCAGTTCTCCACGGTTAATCCAGGATTTCCCCATTTTAAAAGTTGATTGTCAGCCCGTAAAAGTTATTGTTTATATTCTGTGTTTATAACGCATGTCCCGCCCTCCAATCAACGGCCAATTACAAGATCAGTTCTTTGTCTTCATCCAGGTTGCTAGAGCTCTGGAGGCTTCATAAATTAAGGTTGCAGAAATAAGACAAGGATAAGCATTTATGTTGTGCACTTGTACTAAAGACGTGTATTTAATTGTACTCAACAATGGTTACTTGTACTACAAGTATGTGTACTTACTAGTGATGGGCTAAATGAAGCCCTTTGAATCAAAAAAACATTGTAATTTGTGTCAGCCAGAGGTTCATTACTCAATGCTTTATTCATACTCGCTCTCTACCGACACCTACTGTACAGGTGTATATACAGTATGCCCCTAAAATCATGCTGAGGTATCATAAAGTATGTGCATGTCGCACACTGCTAAAATGATACGCTCCTCCATGTTGACAATCAATCAATAAATCTGTTGCTAATTGGTTGTAGTCGGGTTAATTTGAGCCGGATCTTGCCTGAACAAGATCCGGCACCTCTTGATTTTGGACTCCCTGTGTTCCGGGACTTATTTGGGCAGATCCGGCACCTCTCGTGCATATGAAATAATAATAATATAATAACGTTGGGGGGGAAAGAAGGAGAGGAGTCATTGATGGCTATCTCCACTTTATTGTGGCAACAATATGAAAACAATAAACAAACTAATGCGGACTGCCGCAACATTCGACCGCGAACTTTTGCTTCTCGCTCGTCTCCCCCTCCCTTCCTTCTACTCACAGCTCTCCAGTCCCAGCG
This sequence comes from Corythoichthys intestinalis, assembly GCF_030265065.1. Lineage (NCBI taxonomy): Eukaryota > Metazoa > Chordata > Actinopteri > Syngnathiformes > Syngnathidae > Corythoichthys > Corythoichthys intestinalis. Next base: position 60,883,332 of record NC_080399.1, on the reverse strand, counting down.
TCTCTTAAACGGATCGTGCATAATGTCTTGTTTAGAGCTTTTTCTTGACAAAAGTATCAAACACACGACGTGCTGACAACTTTGTTTCTTTATTAACACATGGAACTAACAGTAATTACACAGCTTGGGGCTCTCGGCAGGTTGTGCTTCTCTATCGCACTCCCGCATCAAGTGACCAAAACAACAGTAACATTGCGTGCACTTCAGGGTGCCTCGGAAAACATATCAGAATATTACACATAGTTGCGGACATTACAGTATAAAATAAAATAATATTAGGGCTGTCAAAATTACCGCGTTAACGGGCGGTAATTGATTTTTTAAAATTAATCACGTTAAAATATTTGACGCAATTAACGCACATGCCCGCTCAAACAGATTAAAATAAGAGCACAGTGTCATGTCCACTTGTTACTTGTGTTTTTTGGTGTTTTGTCGCCCTCTGCTTGCGCTTGGGTGCGACTGATTTTATGGGTTTCAGCACCTTAGCATTGTGTAATTATTGACATCAACAATGGCGAGCTACTAGTTTTTTTTTTTTTTATTGAAAATTTTACAAATTTTATTAAATTGAAAACATTAAGAGGGGTTTTAATATTAAAATTTCTATAACTTGAACTAACATTTATCTTTTAAGAACTACAAGTCTAAGTTTACTAAGTCTTTCCATCCATAGATCACTTTAACAGAATGTTAATGGCATCTTGTGGATTTATTGTTATTAGAGATCCCGATCGATCGGGTCCGATCACGTCATTTTCAAAGTATCAGAATCGGCAAAAAAATATCGGCCATGCCTTTTTTTAAAAAAAATATATATATATTTTTAATTAAATCATTTTCTAATTGTATTTAACGTTACAGACATAATATGTTACATTCATCCAGAGTCTTTGGTTTAGGCTTAAGTTAGGGTTATCAAATTTATCCCAGTAACGGCGGTAAATTTTTTAAAAAAATGTATCACGTTAAAAAATTTACGCAATTAATGCATGCGTTGCACGACCCACTCACGCATTGTCGCGCTCAATCTGCAATGGCGCCATTTTGCTTGTATAGATAGATTAAAGGCAGCATAAAATAAGTAGTGAATTTTGGCAGCCTTTGGAGGCTTATTTTAATTGGCTAAAGCCTTACAATCCCTCTCCCTACGATTAGAAATATCATGGGAAGCAAGGTCGCATTTGATCTTATTCTTATCACCTTATTTTATTGCCCAACGCAGAGAAGATATATCAATTGCTAGCACTACGCACAGTCATGGTTCCACTTCCTATCATGGTTCCACTTCCCATCATGCATTGGGGCATGGCTGCAGTATCATTTACTGAAAGCTCAACAAATACACTAGATGGCAATATTTAGTCACAATATACAAAGTCACAAGTCTTTCTATCCGTGAATCCCTCTCACAGAAAGAATGTTAATAATGTAAATGCCATCTTGAGGATTTATTGTCATAATAAACAAATACAGTACTTATGTACTGTATGTTGAATGTATATATTCGTCCGAGTTGTATTCATTTTTTTCTTAATGCATTGCCAAAATGTATATGATCGGGATAAATTATCGGGAATGATTGGAATTGAATCGGGAGCAAAAAAAAAGCAATCTGATCGGGAAATATCAGGATCGGCAGATACTCAAACTAAAACGATCGGGATCGGATCGGGAACAAAAAAACATGATCGGAACAACCCTAATTGTTATAATAAAAGAATACAGTACTTATGTACAGTATGTTGAATGTATTATCCGTCTTGTGTCTTATCTTTCCATTCCAACAAAAATTTACAGAAAAATATGGCATATTTTACAGATGGTTTGAATTGTGATTAGTTACAATTTTTAAGCTGTGATTAACTCGATTAAAAATTTTAATCGTTTGACAGCCCTAAATAATATGCATAAATTGATTTAAACGACAAATCCCAAGAATTGCATGTTGTTTAATAAAAATCTATCATCATTTGAAAGAGTCTGAGATTTGCTGATGCTCTGAAAAGCTGGACCAACAAATCACGCCCGACATTAAAAATAGAAAAAAAGAAAAAACAAAAAACTTGAAATTTGCGTCATCTGGGGAGCAAGCAGCCAGGATCAAACGGTATTTCAACATGCCAAAAAGACGATAGGATTTATTCTTTTTTCAAAAAGAAGGAAGATGGTTCAAAACAAGTCAGAAAAGCACATAGAAAAGAAAGAAAAAAAGGTAAGTCCCACAGCATGGCAAGCGGGCATTTGTGTTTTGTTTTCAGCACCATTTTCTGCATATGTTCCGGGACATGTCTCCGTGCTGTCATCCCTGCGCTGTCATATGTAGTTTGCGTTTCGGCACCTTATGATTTACAAATTAAGCTCTGGTTGTAGTGCCAGTTGACAGAAATGGAACAAAATTCCCATGTTAACATAATTTCTAAGCAGTATACTGCTTAATGTCTAAACTATAGAAAAAATATAGATTCATAAGTTTTTATTTATATGCATTTATTATTAAAGTATTTATCTGTTAAACAGTGAAAATTAGAGGGGAAATTTTTCATGTCGATTTAAAGTGTGCACCCCTGAATCTTCTGCTTGTGCACCTAAAATTTTTAAGTTAGGGGCCACTGTGCTCCTGGTAAAAAAAAAATGTTATTCTGATCTGGAGCCCTGGACAGACAAAATCAAGACAAACAGAAATAAGTATTCATTTTAACTTGTACCTCATTTCTAATGGCCATCATTTCCCATTCATTTTCAATGGCAGAAAAAACTGTGTAGTTGTGAATTTTTGACCAAAAACTTACCAACTTACATTCCATTGACATTCAACTGGGGCCCATGTAAGTCGATGACATTGACAGCCATGCACGTCCGTTCTATTGATGCCAATGTACTTCGATTCCAATGACAGCCTTGTATGTGGTTTCTATTGGTGCTAATTAGAGTTGGGCATCGAGCATCGATGGGAACCGGGACTAACACTCCGGTTCTACCAGAACCGTTAGAATTTTTTTTTTTCGATTCCAAGTTTCGATGCCGTGACCACCGGCCGGAAAAAATAGCTGCCAAAAACCACAAAGAAGAAGCCACAAGAAGTGTGTGTTTGTGTATTACAACTTGATTTCAATCGTAATCACGGTGTGGCGGCGCTCAAACGTTCGGCTCAACTTCACAAAGAACAATGACCAGTCAGCTCACTGCAACATTTGCAACACAGAGCTACATCATGCAATGGTTGCTTCACAACCAATATGATTAAACACCTCCGGCTTCATGGAATACAAGTGCTGAGTAGTGCACAGCTGAGTGCGGCGTATTTGACGTGCTTTGCCGGACCTCTAACCAGTTAGACCCAGCAAAGTAAAACACTGAATTACGTCAGTCTTCTGCTGGTCCTGCGACCTAAGCCCGGGTTAAACGGTAAATGATGGATGGATGGATAGATGGATGGACAGACGGACGGATTGGAATTGTACGACAACAAGTCGTATTATTATATACGTCGGGCTAATGTAGTGATATAAGCAGCGACGTACTTTATGTGGCTCATTGCCGCCTCCATTAAAATCAACAGTATTAAAAGATCATCAAATGATAATCAATAGGACAGTGTCGCGTGAGAGATCGTCAGGTGTGCCGCGAAATAATTATCCAATGTCGCATATATATAGAGAGAGAGTGGGGCAAATAAGTATTTAATCAACCACTAACTGTGCAAGTTCTCCCACTTGAAAATATTAGAGAGGCCTGTAATTGTCAACATGGTTAAACCTCAGCCATGAGAGACAGAATGTGAAGAAAAACCCCAGAAAATCACATTTTTGATTTTTAAAGAATTTATTTGCAAATCATGGTGGAAAATAAGTATTTGGTCAATACCAAAAGTTCATCTCAATATTTTGTTATGTACCCTTTGTTGGCAATAATGGAGGCCAAATGTTTTCTGTAACTCTTCACAAGCTTTTCACACACTGTTGCTGGTATTTTGGCCCATTCCTCCATGCAGATCTCCTCTAGAGCAGTGATGTTTTGGGGCTGTCGTTGGGCAAAACTGCCTTTCAACTCCCTCTACAGATTTTCTATGGGGTTGAGACCTGGAGACTGGCCAGGCAATTCCAGGACCTTGAAATGCTTCTTACGAAGCCACTCCTTTGTTGCCCTGGCTATGTTTTTGGGATCATTGTCATACTGAAAGACCCAGCCACGTCTCATCTTCAATGCCTTTGCTGATGGAAGGAGATTTTTACTCATAATCTCTCGATACATGGCCCCATTCATTCTTTCCTTTACACAGATCAGTCGTCCAGGTCCCTTTGCAGAAAAACAGCCCCAAAGCATGATGTTTCCGCCCCCATGCTTCACAGTGGGTATGGTGTTCTTCGCATGCAATTCAGTATTCTTTCTCCTCCAAACACGAGAACCTGTGTTTCTAGCAAAAAGTTCTATTTTGGTTTCATCTGACCATAACACATTCTCCCCTCTTCTGGATCATCCAAATGCTCTCTCGCAAACCGCAGACGGGCCTGGACGTGTACTGGCTTCACCAGGGGGACACGTCTGGCATTGCAGGATTTGAGTCCCTGGCGGCACATTGTGTTACTGATAGTAGCCGTTGTTACTGTGGTCCCAGCTCTGTAAGTCATTCACTAGGCCCCCCGTGTGGTTCTGGGATTTTTGCTCACAGTTCTTGTTATCATTTTGACGCCACGGGGTGAGATCATGCATGGAGTCCCAGATCGAGGGAGATTATCAGTGGTCTTGCTCCCACAGCTGATTTCTTTACACCAAGCGTTTTACCTATTGCAGATTCAAGCTTCCCAGCCTGGTGCAGGTCTACAATTTTACAAGTTAGACCTCTTTGACAGTCAGAAATCTTGCTTGTTTGTAGGTAACCAAATACTTATTTTCCACTCTAATTTGGAAATAAATTGTTTAACAATCAAACAATGTGATTTTCTGTTTTTTTTCCCCCACATTCTCTCATGGTTGAGGTTTACCCATGTTGACAATTACAGGCCTTTCTAATCTTTTCAAGTAGAAGAACTTGCACAATTGGTGGTTGACTAAATACTTATTTGCCCCACTGTATATAATATCTTTTTTTTTTTTCTTTTTTCGGCCGGAGTTGCAGTAGGAAGGAAGGAGTAGGCAGAAAGTTCTCGGTCGTGTTCAGATGGGCGAGGTATTGCTCATGTTGCATTCAAGAACTGCTCTGATTTCTAGCCATCAGCGACCTTGCTGTCCGCGAAAATGTGGACCCCAGCATGTCTACTGCACATCATTTGGTTAAACTCGTCATTCAATTCAATTCAATTTTATTTGTGTAGCCCTATATCACAATAAGGTTGTCTCAAAGGGCTTTGCAGAGGCAATATGATACACAGTCAAAAACAGTAGATGAATTAAATAAAGTTCTACTCCAAGTCCTGGGCATCCCTCATCCTTAGACCCTCCATGTCGGCAAGGAAAAACTCCGAAAACTCTTAGAAATCCGAGCAGTTCTTGAACGCAACACAAGCAGCTATCCAACAGCGCCACGGTGCCAAGCAAGTTTGAACGTCATCTCCAAACACCCATCGCTTCAAAACAAGTCAATGGAATACTTTGTTCGCCTTTTGAAAAAAAACTACAAAGGTAAATGAGAAAGCCCTCGAAGCAAGTTACCTTGTTGCTAAATCGAAAAAGTCCCACACCGTGACAGAGACATTAATACTACCTGCCTGCAAAGCCATTGTCTGCGAGATGCTAGGCCTTGATGAGGGTAAAGACATTGCTGAAGTCCCCCTGTCTGATAATTCTGAGCTTTTTCAAACCTAATTTCTATAAAAAAATAAAAACAGAGAAAGACTGATAGCTGTTGAAGAATATCAACCTTGTGTTCATCTAAACAGGCTCAAGTTTCACCTGAGTAAGCATGCATACTGAGAAATTATTTTATAATTAAATATACAGTTCAGAAAATAATTTCGGAACATTTTTGGTTTGTTGTGTGCCCCGCGAGATTTTTTCCAATGTAAAAATGTACCGTGACTCAAAAAAGGTTGAAAAACACTGCAATAGAAGAATTTATACTAATGCTTCGTCATTGCTCCCAGCTCAGGTACATGTGTGTAAAGTGCGTAACGGCTCACAGCTACCTTACCGCTACGTAATATTTGCGACTTTCTCGTAGCAACAGTACGACTATTCTTGTAGTCCTTTTTTAAAATGTATTAATTTGGCCCTAATAGTCCGTCGTATCAAAGTTCATCATTATTATTTTTTTTCCCAAGTACTTCACTAGTGATACGTGAGATTTATTTGTATACTCGGCTGTGAGCACCTGCCACCTGGTAAACGTGTGTTCTCTACTGCACTGTCCAGAACGCTTACGTTTACTGCCTGAGAAGGCAGATATGATCATTTGCCTCAACAAAAACTGTTTCTGATTTTATGCTGTACCCGCTGCAAATCTGGACTGGGTATTACAAGTTGTTTTTTTGCTTGATATTCTGTACCAGGTTCGCCCATTAGTGGGAGCTCGATAAAATGTAAAAATGCCTGCAGCATAAGACACTCTAAAACATACGCAAAAGATTTTGTGTAAATGTTTTCTCCGGGAACTTTTGAAAAATAAACATCTTTGTGAAAGTGCACTCCTGTGGAAAGAAACTTCATCAAATTCAAGTTCAAAGACTGGTATTTAAATACAAGTTAAAATAGCTCTGTCAGAAATTCATTGCAAAGTTAATTAAAAGTTCATATAATTTAAAAAAGAAAAAAAGTAAGAAATTAATATAAAGTATGCAATTTTTTTCACCCTGCCTATTGAAAGAATCGGAATCGAGAATTGCTTGGAACTGGAATCGAAACGTGGTATCGGAACCGTTCAAATTAAAACGATGCCCAACCATAATGCTAATATACTTCAATTCAATGGAGGCATATGTAGGTCGAGCTATTGATGGCCATGTAAATCAAAATATCAACAGAGAGTGAAAAGATATCAACAAGAAGTGACCCTAAAATGTCCCCAAATCACTACAGCAAAGCTCCCATTGTAGTTTCTGCTGAAATTATGTGTTTTTTAAAGTTCTATTTAAAATTTAATATTAACATTTAACCTTTTGTCTTGACAGAATGTATTTTTTCTGAGAATGCTTAAATCATCTAGCTGTATCAGAAAGAATTGGCTTGTTAGGGTTGTTTTAGATTTTCTGTCGCTGCATGGAGCTGCCGTGAATGTCTGTAGAAAGAGGCTGCATATAAAGGATAAATAAACAGGCCAGGTCGTCTTGGTCAACAGCTGCCCAATGTCTCAACCTCAGTCACTGAATTGATTCAGCTCAAACGTTGCAAGCTAAATGTTTAACTTTTGCAGTATATAAAATAATTATCATAAGGCAAACTGTCCATTTGAACTGAGTGGATACCATCTGTTAAGCAGATGAAGTGCAGTAAAATAATCAATAGTTTACCTTTAAGAGTATTTACATGAACAAAAAAAAAAACAACAACAAAAAAACAAAAAAAAAGTCTCTCTTCAAAAGTGATATCAATCACTCTGTACCTCTGAGCTCCAAACAATACTCAAAATATGGATTAGATTTTATGATGAGACATTGAAGTGGGAGTTGAAGACAAACTGATTGGATTGATTCTATTCATTTTGGTCATATAAACAAATAGCAATAAATATCGCATATCAATTGAATGCAATATTAGACAAAGCTCTTGAGTGAGAGCCTCTTACTCAAATTGCATTTAACAAACGAGCTGCACCATTGCGGTTCCATTCCACAGTAGATGAAGGGCTGTGTGACATCATCACTACAAAATAAAAGTAGAATACAGATAGTACCCGGGTTACGACGTACCTGACTTGCGTGATTGACTTTACGACGCCGGAGTCTCATTCGCCACTGCTTTTATTTATTTATTATTTATTTATTTTAAAGTCACGCAACAGTGTCTTGTTGGACAACTCTCAGCATTGATGGTAGGAGTGGGAACATCTTGGTACCTCACGATACGATACGGTTTGCGATACAAAGCTCACGATAACGATGATCTGATGATACAACGATTATCGATACATTGGTCAGGAAATCATTCTAGGATATTCTACAAACAACTAATAAACAGAAAAACAAGCTTCTGCTGTGAATTGGAATGAGTTTATCACTAGTAGACGTTAAGCCTGAACGAAATATCGTTTAAACATCGCCATCGCGATGTCCGCGTGCGCGATAGTCCCATCGCAAGCACGTGCGATAGTTTTTATTTTTTTTAATCCACATACGCCTTGCTTTCTGCTCTGCGCACAGCCTCACACCCTCCCTTTCCCAACCCTTTGTTCCTCTCAGTCACTGCGGCACTTGCTTATTAAAGTTAACGATGGCGTTGATCTGGCCAAAGACTTGGCACGGACATCTGTCAATCATCGTTTAACTTGTTAAACAGTTTCTGCAAGGAAGCCGCGCTGGAATGAATGTGTGTGTGTGTGTGTGTGTGTGTGTGTGTGTGTGTGTGTGTGTGTGTGTGTGTGTGTGTGTGTGTGTGTGTGTGTGTGTGGAGACGTTGGAGACATATAAATGACAGAAGTGATTATGAGGAGTTTGAAATTTCTACATGTCACTCCAACGCTCAGCTACGGGAGATAAACAGAAGCATTAAATAAAGCCAAGCATTTATCTACAGTACTTTATTCTTGTTCAAAAATGATTTGGTTGGACAGTTATGTTTAAAACTGATCATAATTATGACATTTGAAGTGCTTAAAAACCATTTATTTATATACATTTTTTAAATCACTTTGGGGGAAAAAGTGAGGAAAAAAACATGTCTTATATGTATCTCTTTTCCAATGCTAAATTTGTATAAATAAATTGAGCACAAAAAAAAAAAAAAAAAAAAATTGGGGGGGTGCTACTTCGCGGTTTTTCACTTATCGCGGCGGGTTCTGGTCCGCATTAACTGCAAAAAACGAGGGATCACTGTACACTGTGGTGATGGTGAGTCATCCAAAGTCTTTCCAAACAGCTATTCAAGTCATCTAGTGAAAACTTCTTTAAAAAAAAAAAAATTATATATATATATATTTTTTTTTTTAATATTGCACTATATGATCGGAATATATCGCAAACCCCCAAAAAATCGCAACAATATTTTTTTCCAATATCGTTCTGCCATCCCTCCCAGTTCAAATGGATTGAACGTCTATGGCCGTCAGTGGCAGCCAATGCCAGGCAATGAGATAATTTTGGGCCATTTAAGGTCATTTACCTGTTGATTTTCAGTTACTTCCTGTTGATTTCAGGGTATTTTATGGGTCACTTCCTGTTTATTTGAGTTGCAGAACAGGAAGTGACCTGGAATCAACCAAATGAATAGGCAGTGACTCAAATTCAACAGGAAATGACCTGCAAATGCCCTAAAATGAACAGAAAGTGACCTGTAAATGCCCGGAAAATCGGACAAAATGACTGTGAATGCTCTGGTTTCCGAATGAACAAATGTTCCCAGTCTAAATGGATTGGGCGTCAAGCACCGTCAATGCAGCCTTAGAGTTAATTGAGACGCTATTATGGTGGAAGATTTTGGTAGCAACTTGTTGGTTCATTTTTATGTATTTTTTTAGACATTGACACCTTTTTAAACCGATATTTAGATTCTTTGCAGGAGCATATCGATAACCTTTTGGTATACAAAGTATCACGATATATCACCATTTCGATATATTGTCACACCCCTAATTGATGGTAAGTACAGTATATTATTCATCATTTAATTAAGTTAGTAATGAAATCTAAATGGTTCATCTTTAAATGCTTTGAATAATTGGTATTTCATTGTACTATACGCTCTATATAATTCGTCATTTAATTTTGTTATTTATTAAATCTAAATGGTTGATTTCTAAATGCTTTTAATATTTGGTATTTCATTATACTATACGTGCTGTCCGCTTTCCTTTGTTGCACTCGGACTTGTTTCAGGTCATGCCAGCGCTACTTTCTGTTAGGCTTGGTTCATACCGCAAATCCAATTGTAATTTTTTATTTTTGGCGTGCCCATTCAGACTGCCTTTGTCCATTGAGCCCGTTCAAGTATCACGCATGCGCACTAATTCGCAGTCCGAGATGCGCTGACGAAAATGACCTGCATGAACAGGAGCATCAAAACAAATGACCACACATCATTCAACGCTCAACGTCATTCAAAAGTGATCATATTTTGATTTCCAAAAAGAGGACACAAATAACAGACATAAATATTCCCTGTTTAATCTTATATTCAAAGTTTATATGGATCGATAGCATGCACGCACTGTCCATGCATGACACACACACACATATGCGGACAGTTTGCCCCGACTCTCGGCCGTGTAAGCAATCTTGAAATCTTGCTCAAATGGAGCAGAGAGAAAACCGAGCATTCTCAGGCTTATCCTCAACCCATTTTATTTTTTTATGACTGTTGTCAAGCCCGACCCTCCCCAAAAGCCGTGTTCAAGGCAAGCTAGGCACTAACGCAGAGCTGCACCGTTACCATAGCGCCCCGTCTCTCTCGCTCTTTGATGACGTAATTGCTGCATGAATTCCGATTTGGGAGACTGGACAGTTCAGACCGCCGCGACGTTCTGGAAAAATGAGGCCCAGATCGGATTTAAACCACATACGAAAGTGACCCAGATCGGATTTGAAATGGTCCACTTCTATGCGACTTGTCACTTTCAGACTGTCAAGTTAATGCCTCACTCGAGTCGGAAAAACACGAAAAAATCGGATTCGTGCATTAAGACCTGCGGTATGAACCTAGCCTTAGTTTTGTGCGTTGCTTTCACGTTGGGAAGCGGGGTGAACGCCAGTTATCATTACAAGAAGCCAGAGAAAGGGTAAACAGCGCAAGCTCTGCATTTTTTTCGGCGTTCTGCCGCTGCTCCAGCACCGCTGTCTTTTTCTGAACTTTTTAATGTTCACAGCTAATGTTAGCTGGCCGGAAATTGCCCATATACTTTTAGCCGCAAGAACCCTGGTTGGCAACGATCTAAGATAAAGACTTCACGAGAATGTACAAACATCCGCAGCAGCTATCTGAAATGGACCAACTTGAACTCAGTACTGCCACAGTTACTTTGAAATAGTAATCTGATTATGGATTACTGATTACTCATTGGAATAGTCATTTGGTAAAGTCATGCGATATCAAAAGTGTGTTAGATTACAAGTTTTTTTTTTTTAGATTACATTCAGCAGGTTCAACATATAAATGACAACCATATTCTTTCCTTCGCAAACTTGATTGCACTTCCCGCTCTATTGCTTTGAATTTCCAAAACATGTTTCCTCATATACAGTACGTTGTTGTGAGTTTCTCAAGCAGGATAACACCTTGTGGCCAGTATACCCAACCTTTAGATGTGACGTATCAGGTTGCATGTGCAGTGGTACCTCAACAGCCGATCGCTTCAACACATGATCTTTAAGACATCCGACGTAAAATTTGACTCGCCATTCGTTTCTTCATCTGACGACATGCTCGAAATACAACAAATCATGACAGCGCTGTAGTTTCATTGTTTTCCCGCAAGACGGACGCAATGGCGGATTTTCTTGTGAGAGAAATCAACACAGGTTACAAGAATGTTAGTGCAGGTGGGGAAACATGGAAAAAGGTGACACTTATCATTGAAATGAAGATGGAAATTATAAAAAAAAAAATATATGAGCGTGGGGTGTACATACGTGAACTGGCTCAACAATACGGCCGTAGAATGTGTACAATCTCGACTGTCCTCCTCCAAACGCCGTTCGCCAGTCTTTATAAGTTAAGGTAACAATTATTATTGTAACATTTCCAAGGAAGTCACCAGCTTCGTCAGGTTTTTAATAATTTATTTCAATTTGTGAAACACAACACGCCTACTGTCTGCCGCAGTTGACGCCAACAACAACAGAACATTAAAAGAGAAAGTAAAATCTCAACCGCACCCATCTCGCTGTCACGTCAAACACATCTGCCACATTAGAACCCGATTCATTACATTATTACAGGAATTATTATTATTATTATTATATTATTCCAAGTGTTATTTATAATGTATTTGTTTTGCTATGTGTAATTGCGATTTGTAATAGTACCAGCAGTATTTATTAAGGATTTAGTGTAGGTTTTCAGGCTGTGGAACTAATTGATGGAATTATAATGTATTCTTATGGGAAAATCCTGCTCAACATACGACATTTCGACTTACAAGTAGTGGTGTGCGAAATTTCCGATTCTTAGATTATTTGCGATTCGGCCGTGAAAGATTTGAGAACGATTCACAAACATCCAAATTCCGATGATTGAAATATTCCAAGTAAAGCGGAACGCAATGAGGAACCGACCGAGAGTAAACATCATGCTCAACTCACGGCTTTGGCTCAACTCATGCCGCTAGATAAAAAAACCAATAATACCCGAATGCAGCCAACAGCCACTACAAAATGCCCACATCATGCTACGGTAGATATCACATGTATAAAAAAACTAGATGCGAAATGACTCGGTGGCGTTAGTAAACATCCACCATCTTAAAGCAGTAGACTTCTCTGGAAGGCTGTTTTAGCAAACCTTCCGAGCGAACCGAACTAACTTTTTTATCCAAAATACTCCTAAATCGGCAAAATCTTGACGTGAATCCATCTTTAAATGATGAAACAATTTTAAAACTTTCACATGTTGAAAGTAGACATGTAGAAATCATGGAATAACGGGAGTAATTTTAAAGGGATCCACAGATAGAGAGGCTTGTAATTCTTGAACGATAAATGTTATTGTGAGTTAAAATAATTTGATATTGAAACCCCTCTTGGTGTTTTCTTTTTTATACAATTTGTAAAATTTATTTAACTTGTAGGTCGCCATTGTTGTTGCCGTCGCAGAGCGGTGACGTCACATGGTTACGCTGCCGGGCTTCTAGAGTATGACTCTAGCGACACAAACATGTCATCTGTTCAACCCTTGAAATTTGAACCCGAGAGGAACATTGATGAGCATGACGGCACTGTCGATATTTCACAAAACAAGCAGCAATATGAACAGGAAAGACTGGATGAGACAAGTTGAGAGTAGAAAAAAAAAACTTCTGCCAAAATGTGATCCACCGGCGAAACGTCTACAAGCAGCGAAATTGACACCCACAGTACTACCGTGCACTTTCAGCTTGTTTTGTTTAGATGCATACAGACAGAACATACGAAAGATGCCTTTAGAAAATAATTAAACGTAGCAATATCAAATAAGGGTGGTTTAAATATGCTCCGTGAGATATTGTGGTCAACACATCAACAATCTGCTTTAAAGCTACCACAAGAAAACCCAACGCTTAAAAGTATGAGAGGGAAACACATTCAAAAAGTATTTTAAGTATTTCAATAAATCGATTTACCGTATTGGCCCGAATATAAGATGGCCCTGATTATAAGACGACCCCCTCTTTTTCAAGACTCAAGTTTGAAAAAAAGACTTTTTGAACACCAAATTATTTTTATACAGAAAATAATTACAGTACATCCGAAACAAATGATTATAACCATATACTTGAGAGATAAAACCATTTTATTTTGCCTCATTCAAATCTTAATATCTGAACATTTAAATAGGTAAACTAAAGGGCAATCACATTCGTAAATGAATGGCTTCTGGTTTTTGAAATGTTAATAAACCAATCTATTGTGATAAAACAACAAAATTGCAATAACTGCATTAACCATCAAAGTCTAACTGTAACTGTAGTCTTGAAACAAATCTGCATAAGGAAAAACATTACAATAAAATAATGCAAACTGGTTAAACTAAAAAGAGTAGCTGAGATCTGTCGTTACAGAACATCGCTTCAATGATATCTGGCGCCATCTAGCGTTGTGAATGGGGAGAGTAGCTGAGATCTGTCATGACAGAACATTGCTTCAATGATATCTGGCGCCATTTAGCGTCGTGAATGGGGAGAGTAGCTGAGATCTGTCATGACAGAACATTGCTTCAATGATATCTGGCGCCATCTAGCGTCGTGAATGGGTATAATGTCTAGACCGCGAATATAAGACGACCCCATCTTTTTCAGTGTTATTTCAATGCAAAAAACACCATCCTATATTCGGGCCAAAACGGTATAATCAAATCATAGCCTCTAAATCGTAATCGAATCCTAAGGTGCCCCAAGATTCCCATCTCTACAAACAAGCTCCTGGAACCAATTCCCTTCATATGTAGCGGTACCACTGTAGTTTGTTGTGTTGAACATTGTATTTTTTAGGTGTGCGCAAAATTTCCGATTCTTAGATTATTCGCGATTCGGCGGTGGAAGATTCGAGAACGATTCACAAACATCCAAATTCCGATTATTGAAATATGCGAAGTAAAGCGGAAGTACACAACACTCAGCGCGCCGCGCGGTCTTCGGAACGGAACGGAGCGAGAGTAGCTAAACATCATGCTTCCCATTACCCGGCCCCTCGGGTAATGCCAATGCTCAACTCACGGCTCTAGCTCAACTCATGCAACGAGATAAAAAAACACAACAACATACCTGACTGCTGCCGAAAAGCTGCTCCAAAGTACATCCATATAATGTTACAGTGGATATCATTTATATAGGACTAGATGCAATATAGATTTGGTAGTGTTAGCAGCACATCTACAAAAAGCTAGATGCGGGCGTTATAAACGGCCGCCATCTTAAAGCAGTACACTTCCCTGCAAGGCTGTTGTAGCGAACCTTCCAAGCAAACCTAATTATATTTTTATCTAAAATACTCCTAAATTGGTAAAATATTGACTTGAATCTATCTTTAAAATAGTTTTAAAACTTTCACATGTCGAAAGTAGACAAAAGGGAAATTATGGAATAACGGGAGCAATTTTAACAAATTTAATGGTTGATTGACAACATTAAATTAATTGAATGTAGTTTAAAGCTGCTGATACAGAATAGGGACTGGAGTTTTTTATTTAATGTTATTTTTGTATATTTGTTTACTGCTATATGTTAACTTGATACTGAAATAGTAGTGTGGTTTAGCCTGAGAGTATTTTTGAACAATTTTGGAACTAATGTACAAAACATTAAAAACAAAAAAAACAACAAAAAAAAGAGAAAAAAAAAAGAGAAAAAAAAAGGAGGGGGGTGCATCAATAATTGTTTTATAATCGAATCGGAGCCTCTGAATCGTAATCGTAATCGAATCGTTAGGTGCCCAAAGATTCCCAGCTCTAGTATTTTCCGTGATGCATCGCATGGCACTCATGAGCTCATTCACTGGTTTTGGCATCGCTACGACATGGTGGCCATGTGCCACCAGCCGTTTTGCAACTTTTAATGTGGGCCCCACAATGTTCCACTATGTTGGAGAACTATTATTTTAAAGGGAAACTCAGACTCAAAGACTTGTAGGCTCTAATAAGTCACAATTGTTCTCTTTTACTAAACTATGTTATAAGAAACACATTGCCATTGATTTAAAAAATCTATAATATTTAGTACATGTTTTGACCCACGGAGGGCGCCATGTTTTATGCGCACAATGGACGCTCGGGGTGATGACGTAGTTTGTCACTCACTAGACGAACACCACCGGTCTTCTGCAATCCGTTCTATGCGGCGAGACGTCCAAAACATGCACACATCGGTTAAAAGCGGCGAGTACTTACCATTTGTCTTTTTATTGAGTCTTATTACCATTTCAATGCCTCAAAATAGTTTTTGCATTTGTTTCCCTCTCTTATTTTCCAGCATTGTGTTTTCTTTTGGTAGTTTTAAAGCAGAATGTTGATCTGTTGACGACATTAGTCAAGTAGCATATTTAAACCACCCTCATTTAACTATTTTCTTAAGGCATCTTTAGTATGTTCTGTCCGTATGCATCTAAACAAAACAAGCTGAAAGCGCATGGTAGTACTTTGGGGGTCAAATTCACCTCTTGTAGGACGTTTTGCCGGTGTAGCACATTTAACACTTGTTTTGTCATTGTCTTGTCTCACCCTGTCGTTCCTGTTCATTTTGCTTTTGCTGTTCGTTTTGTGAAATATCGACAATGCTGTCATGCTCATTAATGTTCCTCTCGGGTTCGAATTGTTAGGGTTGAACGAATGACATGTTTATGTCATACTCTGGAAGCCTCGGAGCATAACCAAATGACGTCACCGCCCTGCGGCGTCAACAACAATGGCGACCTACTAGTTAAAACTCATTTTAGAAATTGCGTAAAAACTAAAACATCAAGAGGGTTTCATTTCAAATTATTTTAATTAATAATAATGTTCATATTTTAATAACTACATGTAATTTTATCTGTGGATCCTTTTAAAGGTCATTCTCTCAAATTTGTTATCAATACATTTGAAATACAGTGGTACCTCTACATACGAATTTAATTCGTTCCAGGACCTTGTTTGTAAGTCGAAATGGTCGTATGTCGAGCAGGATTTTCCCATAGGAATACATTATAATTCCATTAATTCGTTCCAAAGCCTAAAAACATACACTAAATTCTTAATAAATACTGCTGGCACTGTTACAAATGGCAATTAAACATAGAAAAACAAATAAGTTATAAATAAATAATTCAGAATAATATAATAATAAGAAGAATAATTAATAATTATTCCTGTAAATAATGTAACGAATCGGATTCTAATATGGCGGACACTTTTTACTGTCCCTGAACGCACCGCGAAGCTGACGTCTCAGTGAGATAGGTCTGTGCGGTAGAGATAATACTTTCGTTTTCTTGAGAGCCGTCAACTGCTTAAGACAATGGGCGTTTTGTGTTGGATAAGCTCTTAAATAAATGATAAAAACGTGACGAAGCTGGCGATTTCCTTGGCAATGTTACCACAATAATAATTGTCACCTTAACTTATAAATAGTGGCGAACGGTGGTTGGAAGAGGACCATGGAGCTGTATTGTTGAGCCAGTTCAGGGACGCGCACCCCAAGCTCATATTTTTCTATAACTTGCATCTTCATTTCAAAGGTAAGCATCACTTTTTTCCTTGTTTCTCCAACTGTATCAACTTTTTTTGAAAACTGTGTTGATTTCTCACACAAGAAAATCCACCGTGCGTTCGTTTGCAGTGCTGTCATGTCGTCGTATTTCGAGCAACTCGTCGGATGTAGAAACAAATGGCGGCTCAAATTTTACGTCGGATGTCGAAAAGATCGTGTGTCGAAGTGATCGTATGTAGAGGTACCACTGTAATTTATGATAACAATTAATTGGAATTTGGAAATCATTTGAAATTTAAACAAAAAAAATTTTTTTTTTCATAGGGGTGGCCAGATGGGGCCACTCAAAATCTTGGGGTGGCCAAAACTAAAAGCCATAATTTCAGGTTTTCAATATATCATTGCAGTAAAAAGATCAGGGGAAAACTATCAGAAAGACTTAAGGACACGGTTACTGATATACGTTGGTGTATTGTGTAATATTTGATGTTATTAATGATTTAATGTGCATGTTCATAACTGTCCAGTCAACATTTTGAATTCCACAACAATTGTTTTATTGTGTTAGGTATATATTAAGCATAAGGTGTACATTTAACTAGGGCTGTCAAACGATTAAAATTTTTAATCGAGTTAATCACAGCTTAAAAATTAATTAATCACAATTAATCGCAATTCAAACTATCTCTAAAATGTGCCATATTTTTCTGTAAATTATTGTTGGAATGGAAAGATATGACAAGACGGATATATACATTCAACATACTGTACATAAGTATTGTATTTGTTTATTATAACAATAAATCCACAAGATGGCATTAACATTACTAACATTCTTTCTGTGAAAGGGATCCACGGATAGAAAGACTTGTAATTCTTAAAGAATAAATGTGAGTTTGTATATTGTGACTAAATGTTGCCATCTAGTGTATTTGTTGAGCTTTCAGTAAATGGTACTGTAGCGACTTAACTGTTCTGCCCAAATGCATGATGGGAAGTGGTGCAACCATGACTGTGTGTGGTGGGCGCAAATGCTATATCTTCTCTGCGTTGGGTACACTACAGGGTGTTAAGAAAAAGTTCAACTCCTGACATTCTTCCACATGTCGCTTCCCACAATATTTATAGTTGCTGCGGGAGAGAGATGACTAAGCTTTTGCCAATTAAAAGCACGGCCCCAATGAATGCTTGTATCTACTCCACTCACTTGACACTGCCTCTTATCTCTGTATATAAGTAAAACGGCGCCATTGCAGGCTGTTTGCAGCAATGTGTGAATAAGTCGTATCGTGAATGTGTTAATTGCGATAAATATTTTCACGTGATTAATTTAAAAAAATTAATTACTGCCCGTTCATGCGATAAATTTGACAGCCCTACATTTAACAATTCAAAATAAATGCATTCATTTGGGATGAAATGCATAACTGATGCTCCAACAATCTAACGATATACTGGCAAGTGGGGTGGCCAACCAATGTCAGTTCGCTTCCTCCACTTTAAATTAATCAAAGAATTATGAAAAAAAAAAAAGATGCTTTGCGTTCTGGGACATAGAAATGCGTAGCGTCTAATATTTGTTCCCAAAATGTATTGATTAATAAACGTGACGCAAAGTGGCCCCGGCTAATCACTACTTAATTTAATAGAGGTGCGTCTCAATTACTTCTTTTGTTTATTATTCTATATCATGCGTCCGGGATGGCAATTTTAAAGATATCGGTGTGTGAGTCAAATAATCATTTGTACGTTAAGGCACAAAACGCGTAAAAGACTCATTCCTTCAGTTATTTGTTTAAATACTTCTGATGGAAGACAAATGTTTCCGTTAGCTTCGATCCTATGGCAACTATTGTACTTCAACAAGCACGAGTCGTGATAGTGAAGAAAACGAAGAAAAAAAAATATGGCAAAAGAAGAAAAGACTTCGTCGTTTGTCCCTTTGTTGTCGTTTCAATCAATTGGAGTAGTTGAAACTCACCTTTCTTTCTGTTTGGATATTGCACTGTTTTGAGGTGGAGCCGGTGCTAGCGCTGGCTTCCCTATCCCAAGACCTCCAGTTTTAGTTCTGTGATTCAACACACTCTCTTTTCTTCCCTGAAAGAAGTTGCTCTGCTCTGCTCTGCTCTGCTCTGCTCTGTTCTGCTGGCCAACCTCCCTCCACCTTGTGTCCCGTCCCGTCCGGCTGTGTACAAGTTGCAAAGCCAAGTTTGAGACGTGGCCAGAGACCGCTGGCGAGCCGCCAGTGGGCTGGGCGGGGGTTTAGGTTACAGGGAAGGCTGTTGGGTAGGTGGGTGGGCAAAGAAGGGCAGGCGGGACGAGAGCCAGTGACAGAGGCTCGCTGGCGTTTTGTTGTCCCCTGTTCAGCCAGAGTCAAATATATGAGGAGGGTCATTCTCAACCTAGTCTCAATGTACCCCAGGGGTTCAGTGAGTCAGCGGTCAGAACACTGTGTGTGCCTGTGTGTTCTGTTCACATCCGTGACGTCACAATCTCCTTGGCCATTATTGGCTGCATTGCATACCATTACATATATTTTTGGCTTTGCTCATGTTTAGGTCTCAAGGACCGAATGGTGCGAGAGCCCTCTTGAAAGTCAAAAGATGAGTATTATTAGTATGATTATTGTCAAGGGCGCAGGCTTGGTCTCCACATTTGTAAGGACAATATAACAGCATAACCTGCATGTACACTTTTTGCTGGGGACGGGAGATTCATAATGATTAATGCAAAATAAATCTGTATAGATTTATACTAACTTTTATGCATAGGCAGAGTTTGACTTTTTTGGGGGGGGGGGGGGGGCACAACATGTTGATGACACGGAAACGCAGTGTCAGCAATAAAATTAACTTACAACAATATTTATAATAATAAGTTGACAGTGAGCGTTTTTTGTTTCACATCATTCTTGAGGGGAATTCTAAATCAGGCTGCTTAGGCAATACTTTTTGCCAAGATTGTCAACCATTGAATATGGTATGCCCGGTGTCGTGCCAATGTAGTTACCCCAGTCAAAGATTGTATCCCCTGGGCGGAGCCATATGGAGGTAGATTTGTGTCTTTATTATTCAATCAAAAAAAACAAGTTGCTTAAAAAAAAAAAAAAAAAAGTTGCTTCAATCAAAATATATATTTTCAATTTTTTTAAAAAGTCGCTTCAATCAAAAAAAAAAAAAAGAAAAAATCTGTTTGAATGCAAAAATAAATTCGAAACCAAAAAAATGCTTGTGAAAGCTATTTTTCTTTGATTTATTTTTTTTGTTTGTTTGTTGGATTCAAGTTTTTTTTTTTTTTTGATTGAAGCATCTGTTTTGATTGAATAATGTTGATTTGTGTTTGGGCCTCATTTTGGCTAGGACATTTTTGTCTTTATTATTCAATCAAAAAATAAGTCGCTTGAAAAGAAAAAACATTTTCAAAAGGAAGAATCACTTAAATCAAAGAAAGAAAAAATTCAATTATAGAAAACGTTTTTGAATGCGAACAAATATTTGAGATTTAAAAATTTGCATTTGAACACTTAATTTTTCATTGAAAAAGTTTTATTTGATTGAAGCAATCCTTTTTGTGTTTGAGCCATATTATGTGTAGGACATTTGTGTCACAATCCTTCAATCCCCCCAAAAGTTGCTTCAACCCAAAAAAAATATATATATATATATTTTCAAAGATTTTTTTTTTTTTTAAAGAATAAAATTGCCCTCCCCTATTTTTTTTTTGGGGGGGGGGGGCGGAAATTGTATGCATAGTAAATGACCGTCTATGGTGCTAGTCACATGATCTGTTCGAAAAATAACTTTGACCCATTATAAAAATACATATTTTTTGTTCATTTCATTCATTTTTGTTGCAGTTTTATTGCTCTACAACTTTTATATATATTTATATATAGGAAAATCAATTTCATGCAATTACATTTTTCAGCCACCAGGGGGGCCTGGCCCCCCTGCCCCCTCCCTTAAAATCCGCTTATGCTTTTATGTGTATTGGTTCAGCTTACACTGTTCAATTCAAGCCTTTGTTTTCTAAAACGACTAAACATTTTGAAAACTTCCAGAAAAAATGTTCGGATTTTAATAGCAAATTTAAATTGCATTATTTGAACATAACTTCTATTATATTAACATAATAAAATAAATACAAGCTTGTTAATTATCTCTTAACGATCCAGGAATAAAAAAAAAATAAACATTTGTCTTAAAACCATTCAACATTGTCGAAATACAGAAATCAAATATAACTGAAAAAACTTCTTTGTCAGGGAATAACAAAAATAAATAAATAAATAAATAAAAATGGAGCTATCCTTCAGGTAAAACTGATTTTGTCCACAAGCACAGCCAAATTCAACAAAAAAAAAAAAAAAAAAAAAAAAAAAAAAAGCTCCTGTAGGCTGCTTTAAGACCACATAAATAAAATAAAATGTAAAATTAGGGAGAAGGAGGTGGACCTAGATTCACCTTCATTTCTCACAGTGAATTTAACTTTAACAGTAGAAAACACATACAGGACCCTTCTCTCTAAGCAGCTTCCTACTCAAGTTTTGCACGTTAACAAGTTCAAACAGTTTAATGTTATGCCAACTCTGATGAAGGTCAGACTTTCAGTAGCAAAATTAGTGGTGTGTTCCCCACTTCCACAACATTGATATCTTTTTACATTTGTTACAGTGGCTGCTACTGGCTGAAAAAAAAACTTCCAGTAACCCTGATATCTAATGTGTGTTTGTGGGTGTTTGTTGGGGGGGTCAAGTTATCAGCCAATCAAATAAGCGTTTTCGGAGGGTAAAAAATGAACTGGCACATTCAGCAAGTGTGAAGAGGTACATGTCCCAGATAGCAGACCGACGTTGAAAAAATGTTGGATCAGCTGTCAATCTTATATCATTGAATCAACGTCACTTTTGCGCCCTCAATTAATGTTGTTTCACTGGTGAAATCCTTACAGAACCTAAACATCATTTCGATTATTAATAGTGGAACAACTCTGAATCAATGTTATGTTTTCGACCAAAACGCCCGCTCGTCCATAATTCAATGACTTTTCAATCATATTTCACGGTCAATCATAATTCAACTTTTTGTCAACATTAGTTCATCAACCATAAAACAATGTAAACAACAACCATCAACAACCATCACCTGACATACCATAGAACAACGTAATTTTAACATCACTTGACGTCGAAAATTTCCATGTCAACTATACTGATGATTTTGATGGAAAATCAACGTTTATTCCATGTCGGTCTGCTCTCTGGGGAAAGTCTGAATATAATGAAAATAATTCACCTAATAATGGTGGGGTCAATTACAACAATAAAACATATGGGATGACAATCTAAAAGACCTATATAACTGAAGTCATTATATAACGCAAATAAGGTTGCTTAAAAGTTGGTGGGGACAATTTGAGCATCCTGAAAAGTTGGAAGTGTTTTGTCCCTACCGTCCCTATGCAAACCTACGTCCTCGATTATTGTTATTATTTTCTTAAATGGTTCAACATCTCCCCCTTCCTTGAATTTTTCAAAAGACCTCCCCTATTAGAATTTTTTGACGTAGAGCGATGAAAATAGCCTACGAATGCTATTTTTAGACCGTGACGTTGCCATCGTAACACGGAAGTGGGACATTATAGACACACCCTCGCATACAAACCATGTTATTTCTGCCTGTTTTCTTCGGTAATTTTTCAAAAAAGAACATGCCGATCAAACACTGCTGCTATGGAACTTGTAGAAACGACTCTAGACTTTGCGACATATGAAAGATGTTTTCTTCATACATTTCCCGAAACCAAAAACTCAGAGGAAAAAATGTTAAGATTGGATCAACTTGGACGTCCAAAAGACCAGTTTAACGCCAGCAAGGTGAAGCCATTCACATTAGATATGCAGTAAACATTTTGTTTGGGGCCATGGTCCTTCAGAGGAGGAAGACGTAAAGCCATTTTGCTATTTTTTAGCGTGGCGTTTTGCTGTGCTGCTTCTGTCTGACAATGAATGACCTGAAAAAAATTCAAATGGTATGTGACTGCCACTGTTACCTTTTCTGTTATAAAATTTAAAACAAAAAAATTAAATTAAATTAAAAAAAACTTTAGTATGGGGGAAGTATAAATATACTGTATTATAGAATTCGGTTTGTTATTAATGAAAAAATAAAAGTGTTCGTTGGCTGTCACTGAGTAGCATTTGTGATTGCTACACAAAAATAGTAATGTAAATTGCCCCCAAGAACGGTCAGAGACGTAAAACAACCAGAGGATATGACATAATATATATATATATATATATATATATATATATATATATATATATATATATATATATATATATATATATCATATATATATATATATATTAGGGCTGTCAAAATTATCGCGTTAACGCGTGGTAATTAATTTTTTAAATTAATCACGTTAAAATATTTGACGCAATTAACGCACTAGGCCCGCTCAGACAGATTTAAATGTCAGTACGGTGAAAGGCCAACTTGTTAATTGTGTTTTATGGAGTTTTTTCGCCCTCTGCTGGTGCTTGGGTGTGACTTGCATATATTATGTGGCGTAATGTTGCCCTCTGCTGGCGATTCAGTGCAGCTGATTATTTGGGTTTCGGCGCGCTTTTCTGACGTGATTATATGTCGACGCAAACTCACACTAATACACAGTGCTATTCAGACCAGCTAACGTCCGCATCCAGTATTCAGTGGCAGTTCTCATAGCCCCATCACACTGTTTGTGTCTAATACATGCGTCGCTTGTGAGTTATATTCCTCCTTTGTTTATATTCATGAGCATTAGATAGTTATTGATGACGTGTATTTGAATTTGTTCACATATGTGGTGAAATGCAGTTACATTGTTAGATGCTTGTGAGCTAATTGGCTAGTGCTACTGCTCAAATGGACACGTGTGTGTACATTTTATGTTATTTTGTGATTTATGCATAACATTGCCTTGTTATTTTCAGTTTTACAAAAATACAAGAAACGTGCTCCTGTCAAAAAGAGATGACTTCAGTAAAGCCCATGCAACTTTGCCACACCGTCTGATTTATTTTTGGAACTTACGTTCGCTATCTGTCAGTTTGTGTACTCACACACATTGAAGACAGAATAGGGCCACTAGTTTATTTTTTGATTGAAAATTTTACAAATTTTATTAAAACGAAAACATTAAGAGGCGTTTTAATATAACATTTCTATAACTTGTACTAATATTCATCTTTTAAGAACTACAAGTCTTTCTATCCATGGATCACTTTAACAGAATGTTAATAATGTTAATGCCATCTTGTTGATTTATTGTTATAATAAACAAATACAGTCCTTATGTACCATATGTTGAATGTATATATCCATCTTGTCTTATCTTTCCATTCCAACAATAATTTACAGAAAAATATGGCATATTTTATAGATGGTTTGAATTGCGATTAATTACGATTAATTAATTTTTAAGCTGTAATTAACTCGATTAAAAATTTTAATCGTTTGACAGCCCTAATATATATATATATATATATATAGATATATATATAGAAGAGAGCACATCACCCCTGTGCTCCAGGCCCTTCACTGGCTTCCAGTCGAGTTTAGATTTTAAATTTAAAATCCTCCTTCTTACATTTAAGACCATTAATGGGTTGGGGCCATCTTATCCCACCGATGCTCTGGTTCCATACCGCCCCAACAGAACACACCGCTCTCAGAATGCTGGTCTACTGGTAGTTCCCAGGGTTTCTAAAAGTACTGTTGGAGATAGAGCCTTTAGCCACCAAGCCCCTGTTTTATGGAATCAGCTTCCAGCTAATATTAAAGAAGCCGAGACAGTCTGCACATTTAAGATTAGATTAAAAACGTTCCTATTCAACAAAGCTTATGGTCAGGCTAGTTGAAGTCGGAGTAGACTCACAGTTTAGTCTAAGCTGCACTAGAAGCTATAAAGCTGGGGGAAGTACAGCCACTGAGTTCTATCTCCTTTTTCTCACTCAACCTACCACTTATCTTACTTTATTTCTATTTTCCAATTTTAATATCTAGTTGTCTAGTCTCTTCATCACTAGTCACCCGGTGTCCCCTTTCCCCTCTCCCCTCTGGGGAGGGGCTATTTTTCAGCTGCAGCCTCCTGACTGTGTGGACCCCTGGCTGGATGGACGTCCTCATTGCTACCCCCGTTTCATCTGGCTAGATGGACCTCTTCTTGCTCCTTTACTCCACTGCATCTTTACGGACTGTAACTTCGCCTGCTAATTCCCACTAGCGGTCCTGGGGCTTCCTGTCTATCCGTCCTGGGAGTGGATCTCTCCTGACTGTGGTACTCCCCAAGGTTTCTCATTTTCTCCCGAATACTCTGGAGTTTTTGGAGTTTTTCCCTGCCGACATGGAGGGTCCAAGGATGGGAGATACCCAGGACTTGAATTTATTTATTAGGGCCCGAGCACTAAGCGTGCAAAGGCCCTATTGTTTGCAAAGGATTATTATTAGGGCCCGAGCACTAAGCGTGCGCGGACTGAGGAGAATTTGAGGATCGCTTCAGGCAGTCATCTTTGTAAATCTCACTGGGACGGCACCAAACCAAAGTTCCATTATCATCGCGTTGTCCAATGCAGTTACTTAACTCATCACTGAAAATAACCCTCATCCAGTCATTCAAAGTCCATGATTGCCTCTCCTTAGCCCATTGCGGTCTTGATCTTTTCTGTTTAAGTGTCAATGTTAGTTTCCTTTTAGCTTGCCTGTATGTTTGCACAGTTCTGTCACATACCTTCACTCCAGCTTACTCCCATTTCTTCTTCATTTGTCTTGTTGTCTATCTTCTGTTTTCAAGACATCTTCTGTTTTCAAGACATATTTTGAGTTATTTTGAGGGGAAAATAAATTAACTCTATTATATAAGCTGCACACAGATTACTTTTCATTGTGTCAAAGTGTCATTTTGTCAGTGTTGTCCCATGAAAAAATATACTTAAATATTTGCAGAAATGCGAGGGGTGTCCTCACTTTTGTGTTACACTTTATGGCCTTTAGTTGTTTGTCATGACGTTTGGATGTCTCCCTCGGTCTACCAATACGCTTAACTTTATCAAACCTTGCCACGCTGTTTGTACTCGGGCCAGATTTTTGATACAGCTGACTGTGAGCAGCCCACATCTTTGGCAACCACACGTGTAGCGTTACCTTCTTCAAGAAGTTTGCTAATCCTCTCCTTGGTCTCAAGAGACAACTCTCTTGTTGGAGCCATGATTCTTGTGAATCCACTTGGTCCCGCAGCCCTCCAAGGTGTGATAACGGCACTGTTTTTAACTGCTGACTAACGAGCAGATCTAATCTGTGGCAGGGGCCCAATTAAGGAAAGGAAATTGACTGGGTGTGTCTGTAATTTCTACTCAAAATGGAGTGATTCTATTTTTTTTTTCAGAATGGAGTGATTCTTAAATAAATTCCCTGCACTTGCTCAATAAAAGTAACATTTACCACCACATTGTTTTTTATTAATTTCTTTTAGTGTTTCCGAATGTCAAGGAGTTGCACTTTTGAACTAATTCATTAATTTTTCAAGCTTTTTATCTGAGTTTGTTCTACATGATAAAATATCTGAGGGAGTGCTCATCCGGGGCTGGTAATTCCATACTTTTTGCTAGAGGTTGATAGCATTTATGAAAGAACCTTAGAGGTTCCACACAACTGCTATAAGTAATTCTTACGTTATGCAGTTAAATGAAAAATGCTTCAATGATTTAAGTAAGACTTAAATTAACTACTTGAACAAGTTAAGCAATTCCTATTCAAACCTGTTACATTCAAAATGTGGAACCACCTGTCAATTTTAAATATTCGTTGTGATGTTGTCAATATTCTGGATAAGTGGTGGACCTCAGTGCAGAGCATGGGCCTAACTGGCAATTGTATCCTACTGTAGCGCTCGCAAGAGGTAACAGAGGGACTTTGAATCCCTTAACCCCTGGGTGTTATTTGTCCATTTTTTGGCTTTTTTCGTTTTTTTCTGTGTTTAAAAGGAAAAAAAGCATATGAAAAAATACACTAGGGAGCTGATATTTCCTGCAGGATACTAAATCATGTAGAAGTTCGAAATGGCACCATCCGGCAATTTCTAACTTATTGCAAACAGGCTGGGAAGATTTGCACTAAACTCTTGTTATTTTGCCATTTTTTGGCTCATTGACTCCCATTATAAATCATGATTTTTAATATGCTGTAAACCTGATGTTTTATCATGCATTTTCCGTGATTATTGATGCAATCGCTTCTTTGGCGAGTCAAAAACATGCAGATAAAAAAATTTTTGTGTTGACACCCAGAAGTCACTAGATGGAGCCATAGGCCAATACATGAATTTTCTTGCGAAGCTAGCTTCAGATCGGTCAAAAATTAATGCAATAAAGACGGTTGGCTTTACAAAAAAAATGGTGTCAATGTTGTCTGAGCTCACTTTCAGTCTATTTGGGCATGCGTATTTGCAATTTTGCACGTTTGCACAAGACAATAAAAAGGTACTTCCCGGAAATGCAAAAAAACCAAAACAAAAAACCACGTGTTTATTGTTGTCGTTTGAATTTCAACTTTTATTGGTTGGGTGTTTGAATTTCTTTACTCTCATTGGTTCTGGGCATTTTGGGAGTCTCTGTTCTCGCGAGGATCACCATTTTGCATTTCTTCCAACACAACTTATGATCGATGGCGGCGAGAAGTATTTCACCGCAGGACACGATTCGAATGGTGTTAGAAAATCCTGATTCCGACGACGACGACCTTTGTTCGGACGCTTCTTTGGAGAGCCCAGAAGACATTGAACAAATTCTTCCGGACTTTCGATGCCGGAGGAGGACGGCTTTGATGACGAGGATTAGGAAATAGTTGACAACATAACGAGATGAAAGCGGGGAGCAGAAGGCGGGGGCACGGACATGACCACGTTGAGGCGCATGACGAAAATGACGGCGATCGAGGTAATGACGAGAGTGAGTAAGCAAATGTTTTGCATATCAAGGTTTGTCTTGTAAAAGCTGATCAAAGATCAAAGCTGTTATTGTTGCGTGCGCTTGTGCTTTGCAGGCCTGAGGCACATACTCCTGCCGCCGGCGCGCACTCAGGTGGCCAATGTGTGTTTTTTCACATGCCGGACATTTCGTCATGCAGCGCGTTTGTGCTGTTCACGGAGATCTACCCTCGTTTGTGCTGTTCACGGAGATCTACCCTGAGTGGAACGTGAAGAAAAGCTACAAGCGCCGACTATTTCTTGAGGAACTTGGCAAGGCTCTAATTCGGCCAGAAGTCCTAAAACGGGAACCACCGCCTTCTGCCGAAGGCTTGGTTGAGCAGCGAGCTGGACCCCCGTCCAAGCGCAAACAATGTGGCCTTTGCACAAAGCCACTTCGGGCTTCGAACATAATAATAAATAATAATACATTTTATTTATAACGCACTTTACATTTGAACAACAAATCTCAAAGTGCACATCATGAATTGTGTATGTTGTTATTATGTTAACTGTTATATTGTATGTATGTTTTGTAAAATTGTTAACATAAATTCTATTATCAAATCAGTTATTGTCACGTTGTCACAGTCTTGTTCTAAAACAAAAAATCTATTGTTACGACTTTTACTTATCCAATGATGTAATTATGTAATATAAAATATTTTAGTTTGATTTATATATAGCCTATATAGCATAGTTAGTTTTACTATTAGGATAATGCTGCTATTATTGTCCATAGGGGGCCAAAACAAAAAAACTATATGTTTAGATAGGTCTGATGCCACTGAACATTGTGAGTGGTTGAAAATGAAAACATATTCAGAAATAACTTAGTTATCACACTTCAAAGGAAAAGCCATTTTTTGGACAAAATCACAAGAGTTGAATGTAAATGAGAAAACTGCAATTGTGTAAAAAGTGGGTGTGCATAAAAAAATTGGTTGTTACGACTTGTGGACTTATTCAAGCCTCTAACTATGTGATATGGAATATTCAAATTAGACTTTTGTTTTTTATATATATACAGCATAGTTAGTTTTGCTATTCGGATAATGCTGTTATTATTGTCCATAGGGGGCATTGAAAAATAAAAAAAATAAAAAACTTTATATGTGTAGATAGGTCTGACGCCACTGAACATTTTGAGTGGCTGAAAGTGAAAAAATATTCAGAAATGACTTAGTTATCACACTTCAAAGGAAAAGCCATTTTTTGGACAAAATTACAAGAGTTTAGTGTAAATGAGAAAACTGCAAATGTGTAAAAACTGGGCATGCATAAAAAAATCGGTTGTTATGACTTAACGACTTATTCAAGCCTCTAACTATGTGATATGGAATATTCAAATTAGACTTTTGTTTTTTATATATATACAGCATAGTTAGTTTTGCTATTCGGATAATGCTGCTATTATTGTCCATAGGGGGCATTGAAAAATAAAAAAAATAAAAAACTATATATGTGTAGATAGGTCTGATGCCACTGAAGATTTTGAGTGGTTGAAAGTGAAAAAATATTCAGAAATGACTTAGTTATCACACTTCAAAGGAAAAGCCATTTTTTGGACAAAATCACAAGAGTTTAGTGTAAATGAGAAAACTGCAAATGTGTAAAAACTGGGCATGCATAAAAAAATCGGTTGTTATGACTTAACGACTTATTCAAGCCTCTAACTATGTGATATGGAATATTCAAATTAGACTTTTGTTTTTTATATATATACAGCATAGTTAGTTTTGCTATTCGGATAATGCTGCTATTATTGTCCATAGGGGGCATTGAAAAATAAAAAAAATAAAAAAACTATATATGTGTAGATAGGTCTGATGCCACTGAAGATTTTGAGTGGTTGAAAGTGAAAAAATATTCAGAAATGACTTAGTTATCACACTTCAAAGGAAAAGCCATTTTTTGGACTAAATCACAAGAGTTTAGTGTAAATGAGAAAACTGCAAATGTGTAAAAACTGGGCATGCATAAAAAAATCGGTTGTTATGACTTAACGACTTATTCAAGCCTCTAACTATGTGATATGGAATATTCAAATTAGACTTTTGTTTTTTATATATATACAGCATAGTTAGTTTTGCTATTCGGATAATGCTGCTATTATTGTCCATAGGGGGCATTGAAAAATTAAAAAAAATAAAAAACTTTATATGTGTAGATAGGTCTGACGCCACTGAACATTTTGAGTGGCTGAAAGTGAAAAAATATTCAGAAATGACTTAGTTATCACACTTACAAGGAAAAGCCATTTTTTGGACAAAATCACAAGAATTTAGTCAAGATAAAATAACGCCCAAGGGTTAAAGTGCTTATGACAGAATTTTTAAAAAAAAGTCTTAAATAGCATTATTAAGTGAATTAGAATGATTTTTTTCGAGACGATTCGATTATATACAACAATTTCGTAAAGCGCAGATGACGAGAAAAAAGTCTTTTAATCTGCCGTTTAGCCCTTGCCTGTCATTATAGCGCCCCACCGTCCCCAGCTGGAGGATGACGTCGGCAGGGTCACGATTTCATCTGATTTAGAGTTCAGCCCATTGTGGGGGAATTATTCAGAATGAGGAAAATGCGACAAAGAGAACAGCAAAATGTCATTGTTTCAATCTCTACTCCACTATTTCTACAGGAGATTCATTTTATCTAAGTATTTTTCCCCAATTGCTAAATAAATGGTATGGTCATGACAAATAACAGTTGTGCTAAATGGAATATGAAATATTAAAAATGCATTTATTCAGTACGACATGGCAAAATTCATTCATAATTGTCAAATTTTCTTGCACCTCCCGAACGATACTTTATGCCACCGGGGTTAGTCCGGCTTTTGTCATTTCCCTGCCCCGGCTTCGGAAAGCGTAAACAAACCAGTAGGCGTGAAACTAGCCGACATGCCAACCCGAACCGAGCGGCGTTTCAAAGTCTTATATTTGTTTTTCGAAGTGAAAAATCACACAAAACTACCCAGGATTATGTCACACGGAGGTAGGATTGTCGATTGTCTAGTAACAGCTCATCGTTCCCCTGCTGCGGGCAGGAGAGCTTGTTTGCCGGGTAACAGCTGGAGAATGACCGCCAGACAAACCGGCCGATGTCGGAGGAGCGCGTAGCTCCCCGAGCCCAACCCGAGGATGGTGGTCTATGGCCGGTGTTCTGCCAAATTTTTGACCCTTATAATATTCTGCTCCCAAAGCTGTTGTTGTGAATAAGCCCTCTTTTACATTCAGTTGGAATCTCAATGTTATCCTCAGGTGCTAAATAAACAAGTAACATCGTAAGCATACATGTTCAACAGGAATATGGCGTAAATTAATGCTTATCTACACGGCAAAGACGTAAACAGAGGGAGAGCGGCGTGCAGTTGTTGTGTGCAGCTAACATGGCAGGACGTCTCTGAGGAGAACATTGTACACGTCCGTACATTTTTTGACCATTTGATACTGAATAAAACATGATAAAATCAATAAATAATAATAAATTCAAATTGATTAGTTACATTAACTTAAAGTACAATATGCTACACAATTTGACCGGGAAAAATAAAAATAGAACAAAATCAACAGTGTCATTGTACAGAGATTTGCTGCAGGCAGTATTAGTTCCTTTGCTATGGTGTGGAGTCATTTTGCACTGAGCAACTCGGTACACCGCCTTAAATGATGCTCACAGTGCTCGCTGGTTTACTGATTTAACACTCACAAAGCGGCACGATTGCCGGCAATATTCGGCACTTTTTCCATTATAAAAATCAGGCGGCATATCAATACTATTGGGGTCGAATGTCTTTAAGTGACATCTTA
The DNA here is from genome assembly GCF_030265065.1 of Corythoichthys intestinalis. Lineage (NCBI taxonomy): Eukaryota > Metazoa > Chordata > Actinopteri > Syngnathiformes > Syngnathidae > Corythoichthys > Corythoichthys intestinalis. The sequence goes on along the minus strand of NC_080399.1, from coordinate 60,851,553 downwards.
ATTGATATGGCTTCATAATGCCCGCTGGCAACATTTATAGACACAGTAAAAATACAGGTCTTTCCTCATCTCCCACTGTATTAAAAGTGAAGCCAAACGTTACATACGCATCGTCAGATTTCCTAGTCTTAGCTTTTCATATCCCCGTGCCCACTTGCTATGTACTCATTTGGTTCAAAAATACTACGCACACTCTGAAAATGAGAGCGCCACTACCACCTACTGAATGGGTGTGCAATTACATGTTATTCTATTACGGCACAGGTGTCAAACCGATTCCAGAAAAGGCCTAGTGGGTGCAGGTTTGCTTTCCAACCAATGAAGAAGACACCTTTTCACCAATTAGATCTTTTACATGTGTAATCAGTTCAACTTTGTCAGGTGCTGCTTGTTTCAGCAGGAAGTTCATTTTTTAAACTCTCTGCGCGTTGTCGGTTGGAACAAAATCCAGCACCCACTAGGCCCTTTCTGGAATCGGTTTGACACCTGTGTATTACAGCAAAAAAGTATGTTCCCCGAAGTCACTTACGCCCCCTTTTCAACCGAACACACTCCGGCTATTTACAAACAACACTACTTGTGTCCGAGTTATGCTTCTGCGGCAGACCCGATTTACGACCCTCCGCCGTAGCCTGACGTGCACCTCCACAGATTCCTGACTGGACGTCACGGCAACACATGGTGACGTGACGCAAATGGACTGTGATTGGTCCGTTCGAACTGCTGTTTCCGATTCCGCGCATAATCACCGCCATTTTCAAACATTGTTGTGCTACATGCAAAAATGGACCAAGCCGACGAGAGGATCATCGAAGAGGTCCGCAAGTACGAACACCTCTACAATGTCTCTTCAAGACAGAATAAAGATTGCCAAATGGCAAGCAATTTGTGGAAGGAGATTGCTGAAAATACGGGGCTGGAGGTCAGCGATTGCATAAAAAAATGGAAGAACCTCCGAGACAAGTGTGTGTGTGTTCGGAAGCGAATGGCCACACGAAGCGGTGAAACAGTCGGCCAAAACTGCGAGCTTTTTATGACTACCGTATTTTTCGGACTATAAGTCGCGTTTTTTTTTCATATTTTGGCTGGGGGTGCAACTTATACTCAGGAGCGACTTATGTGTGAAATTATTAACACATTATGATATCATTTCACATGTTATTTTGGTGTTTTGGAGTGACACTGATGGTTTTGTCAACTTGTTAGCATGTTCTTATGCTATAGTTATCTGAATACCTCTTAATAGAAATGGCCAAATTCGCGTTCTGCCTTTGGCAATGTACAGTATGTTCAATTGTATTATTGACTTTTTTTATATTGAAATGGATGCATTTAGTTTGTGGCGCTTTCACGCCCACGTGGGTGCGCACTCGCACTTGTTTACGTGAAGAAGAGCGCTGACACGGCAGAAGAAGACGGACAGTTACGTAGCTCTGAGTGAGTGAGTGGGCGAGTTAGCGAGAGAGAAAGACGGCTGCGAATCTACAGTCATTGTTTATGTTTTTAAAATATCTCTACAGAGGCAACGCCTGCGTGTATCATCTTTTCTGTTGTTGTTGTGTGTTTTCCAGCCGCGATCGGACACTTAGAGCCAGTTGTTTGGTTGTGATGTGCTAACGCTAGCGAACGCATGCTAACCTGTTACCGTAATTTCCGGACTATAAGCCGCTACTTTTTTTGTTCATTTTGAATCCTGCGGCTTATAGTCCAGTGCGGCTTATTTGTTGATTTATTTGGGTTAATTGGCAACACATGGCTCCTAGCATGCATTGCAGCACTACAGATGTAAGTAACAATCAAAATTCATGTTCTGTGCTAATTATTTATGCATTTACTGTTCCAGTTTCATTAATTGCTTGTTATGGTATTTGGTAACACTTTATTTGACAGCGGCGTCATAAGACTGTCATAACACTGTCATAGTTATCACATGAGACTATCATTGGCATTACTGAATGCCTATGACAGATGTCATGAAGTGTCATCCAGCAAATTATGTTACCAACTCCATTTATGTCCAGCTTGGATCTTTTAAATCCATTCAAATGGAGATAATTTGCCGAATAAAACTAAATGATAACTGTTATAAGCATTTGTTAATGCTCATGACAGTGTCATGTCATAATTATGTCTAATTGTCTCATGACAGTCTTATGGCGCCACTATCAAATAAAGTGTTACCAAATACAGTATCTAGCAATTAATTAAAGAACAGGAACAGGATTTGAAAAATAATTAGTACAGAACATTTAAGAACGTATTTTAATTGTTATTTACATCTGTTGCGCTGCAATGCATGTTAGGAGGCATGATGGACAACAACAGCGTTGATAGCAGGTGGCATAAAAGATTGACTGTCTCCCCCAAGGGAGCAGTGATGGCCAAATGAAGCTTCTTGAAGCAATGAAGCTTTGCAAGCAAATGGTTCAAAGCTTCATGGTGGTTCATTTGGTCTTATGACAGTCGTATGATGCCGCCGTCAAAAAAGTGTTACCTGTTAATATCTTTTGGTGTAAATATCACATAATACAGTGAGGACAGCTGTGGCTTATAGTCCAATGCGGCTTATCTATGAACAAATACCGTTTTTGTGTCAAATTTGGTAGGTGGCGGCTTATAATCAGGTGCGCCTTATAGTGCGAAAATTACTGTATTGCTGTAATAGTACCTAATTATCATTTATTTACGTTGATGCGAATCTGTTTGCTATCGAGGACCAAATTGATTCAGCAAATTATACGGACGTCCAGCATTGTCTGTTGGGAGTTCGCTATATAGCCAGGACCTAACCGTAGTGTCCTGGTGAGGACAGTATATTCGCATTTCGTTGTTCATGCACTGTACATTTATTCAGCATGTTGTTCTCTATTGTATTTTTATATTAAATTGCCTTTCAAGATGACATATCTGTTCTATGTGTTGGATTGTATCAAGTAAATGTCCCCTAAAAATGCGACTTATACTCCGGTGCGACTTATATATGTTTTTTTTTCTCTTCATTGGGCATTTTATGGCTTGTGCGACTTATACTCAGGTGCGACTTGTAGTCCGAAAAATACGGTATACTGTATGTCATATTTTTGGTTGGTGCACTTTATCATTTATTGTGTACATATGTTTGCTGTGAGTCTGTGACTTACAGTGGGGCAAATAAGTATTTAGTCAACCACCAATTGTGCAAGTTCTCCTACTTGAAAAGATTAGAGAGGCCTGTAATCGTCAACATGGGTAAACATCAACCATGAGTGACAGAATGTGGAAAAAAAACCAGAAAATCTCATTGTTTGATTTTTAAAGAATTTATTTCCAAATTAGAGTGGAAAATAAGTATTTGGTTACCAACAAACAAGCAAGATTTCTGGCTGTCAAAGAGGTCTAACTGCTTTTAAGGAGGTCTAACAAGGCTCCACTCGTTACCTGTATTAATGGCACCTGTTTTAACTCATTATCGGTATAAAAGACACCTGTCCACCTGTGTGTTCAGTCACACTCCAAACTCCACAATGGCCAAGACCAAAGAGCTGTCGAAGGACACCAGAGCCAAATTGCAGACCTGCACCAGGCTGGGAAGACTGAATCTGCAATAGGTAAAACGCTTGGTGTAAAGAAATCAACTGTGGGAGCAATTATTAGAAAATGGAAGACATACAAGACCACTGATAATCCCCCTCGATCTGGGGCTCCATGCATGATCTCACCCCGTGGCGTCAAAATGATAACAAGAACTGTGAGCAAAAATCTCAGAACCACATGGGGGGACCTAGTGAATGACCTACAGACAGCTGGGACCACAGTAACAAAGGCAGTTCAGTTACACAATGCGCTGCCAGGGACTCAAATCCTGCACTGCCAGACATGTCCCCCTGCTGAAGCCAGTACACGTCCAGGCCCGTCTGCGGTTCGCTAGAGAGTATTTGGATGATCCAGAGGAGGACTGGGAGAATGTGTTATGGTCAGATGAAGCCAAAATACAACTTTTTGGTAGAAACTCAGGTTCTCGTGTTTGGAGGAGAAAGAATACTGAATTGCATCCGAAGACCACCATACCCACTGTGAAGCATGGGGGTGGAAACATCATGATTTGGAGCTGTTTTTCTGCAAAGGGACCAGGACAACTGATCTGTGTAATGGAAAGAATGAATGAGGCCATGTATCGAGAGATTTGGAGTGAAAATCTCCTTCCATCAGCAAGGGCAGTGAAGATGAGATGTGGCTGGGTCTTTCAGCATGACAATGAACCCAAACACACAGCCAGGGCAACAAAGAAGTGGCTTTGTAAGAAGCATTTCAAGGTCCTGGAGTGGACTAGCCAGTTTCCAGATCTCAATGCCATAGAAAATCTGTGGAGGGAGTTGAAAGTCCGTGTTGCCCAACGACAGCCCCAAAACATCACTGCGCTAGAAGGAGAGCTGCATGGAGGAATGGGCCAAAATACCAGCAACAGTGTGTGAAAAGCTTGTGAAGAGTTACATAAAACGTTTGGCCTCCATTATTGCCAACAAAGGGTACATAACAAAGTATTGAGATGAACTTTTGGTATTGACCAAATACTTATTTTCCACCATGATTTGCAAATAAATTCTTTAAAAATCAAACAATGTGATTTTCTGTTTTTTCCCCCCACATTCTGTCTCTCGTGGTTGAGGTTTACCCATGTTGACAATTACAGGCCTCTCTAATATTTTCAAGTGGGAGAACTTGCACAATTAGTGGTTGACTAAATACTTATTTGCCCCACTGTATTTATATTTTACACTTCAAGTATATGAAGAATAAAGCACAGATATGGTGTCATAATCTAGTGCTATTAAACCCAAGTTTTACCAACATAGGCATTGCCCCATTTCCTACAGGTGATACTTTATACAGTTTTCATTCCCATTGAAATTATTATTTCTTTACTAATTGAATATTTTTAAAGCTATCTCTTGTTACCACTGTCTTTCCTTGATGAACAGGGTAGCGACAATTTATTCCACATGTGTACCTCAGCAGGAAACTGAACACGCCCTGCTGACAGTAAAACAAAACAAAAAGAAAAAAAGACAAAGGGAAATGCATAACTACAAACAGATGGGTTGTTGGGGCAAAGAGTTAGAATGGAAAATGAAAACAACAAAAAATAGGAAAATGCATAAATACAAACATTGGGGCAAAATTGAGGCAGTGACTATGGGAGGGGGAAAAACAATATATATATTAATATCAGCAAATTTTTGGTTAAGTGATCTCACGACTATTTAGCACACCCTCACAAAAAAAGTCAAGGTAATAAAAATGTTCTTCCTGCAGTGTCATGCATCTTTGGCTGTGACTGTTAAGTTGTGGGTCCACACATTATCATGTGGAATTTGCCCACAACAATACAGGTGGAAGGAACAAAAGCTCATTTCATTGTTCACCCAGGTCTGCCACCAACTTTGAATCAACCAGAGAAAGCTTATATTTGCCAAGGTTGGAAATAAAGAAACAAAAAAAACAAAAAAACCCAATCAGATCACATTCCTACAAGCTGGATCAGACAAAATAGAGTCCAGAGCAAGGACAATAGGGACAAAACACTACCAACTTTTCAGGATGCTCAAAATGTTGTAAGCAACCTTATTTGCATTATGTATTGTGTTCAGTTATATAGGTCATTTAGATTATCTTCCTATATGTTGTAATGATAGAATTGACCCTACCATTATTAAGTGAATTATTTTCATTATCTTCAGACTTACAGTTACCCCTTTTTCACTTGCTGAATATGCCAGTCCATGGTTTTTCCTTAAACACACGTTTGATTGGCTGTAAATGACCTTGTTCATTATTTCACATATTTGTAATTCATTTCCGTTTTTGAGATTTCATGCTTTTATTGCGAAAGGGCAAAGGAAGGCAGAATGCCGTAAAATGTAGCAACTGCTGAAAAGTCTAAGGAAGTAGGCAAAAACGGCGCGCTGACGAGAAGGCATAGACGTGCGTCGCCGTCACGGTGAAAATAAGAACCAAAACAGTTGTTTTTAACTGCTAAAAGTTCTTAGCGCCTGGTTGGTGAGGGAACAAGGTTCGTATTCAGGGTTTCATTTTGTAAATATGTTCATTATATTTCGCTAAGTGTAACATCTGTAGTCTGTCTGAGTGTAGTATTGCAGTTCATTTTTTGTACACTAGAGGGTGCTGTCGCCTCACTAAATAATGATGTTTCATTGACAATGGGCCTATAAATGCCATCAGTATTGTGAGTAATGATAATTGAAACGTTTATTTTATGTTATGGTTTAATTTATGTTATAGAAAAAAATATATAAAAGGTTTAAATGGAAAAAGGTAAAAGGTTATTGTTAATTTCTAATTGTGGTTTTTTTTAATTTGTGTACATCGTAGCTCTTACGGTGTGTTTACATAAAAGACGGAATAAAGGTTGTAAACCATCAGTTGAAGAGACCATCATTCCAATCGGGACGCTATAGTAAGAGCTTGACCCAAGCTGAGGAACGCTACAGCCACTCTCAGCTCCAAGATCCCAGTAAGGTTCCAGCTTCACAGCTCCAATCAAAGTCAACGGGGATCTGATGGTCAACAGCGTCGCTCTATCCTCAATATGGAAGCATCTGAAAGGAAAGCAGAGCACACGGAGGATCTCCAGGTCCACATAGAAGAGGAATCTTCACGCTCTGTTCGTCAAAGGAGACCAACGGAAAAGATCCAGGCGTATCTGGAGGAAGAGTCACTTAAAAAGGAAAAACAGCTTCATAAGGTTTATGATGAGTGGAAGAAACAAGTGCGCACCACACGTGAGCAATTGAAAGAAGACATATCAGACATTCAAATAGCTTCTCTCATGGACAATGTAGAAAAGGAAAGTGACTGTGTCATTAAGTTATATGAGGAAATCAGGGACCATATTACTCCCTCCAGTGACACAAGAAGACGTGTAGATGCATGTGAAGCAGTCACAAGAGACCTTATCAAGGTTGCACACGAAAGGCTCTCAGGCATTGATGACTATGATCGTGATAACGTAAAAATATGTCTTCGTAAACTTCTCAAACCAGACTATGCACAGTCCATTTACAGTTCTTCCGGCACCATGTCCAGCAAACGCTCCAGCTCCAGTAAGTCATATTCGTCCAAGTCAATGGTGGCTGTAAGGAGAGCAGACGCTGCAGCAGAGTTAGCAGCCAAAGAAGTGGAGTATGAGGTGTTATTAGAGGAAGAAAAACAAAAGGAAAAAATTCAGCTTTTGGAAGAAAAACAAAGAAAAGAACTACAAGCCCAAAAACGTGAATTAGAACGAATAAAGGCCGAACGGGAAATAAAGTCTGCTCGAGCTCGACTACGGACATATGATCAAGAAATGAAAAGTGAAAGCAGTGATAGTAGTGATTGCAGTGTTCACATTGCTAAAGATGTAAGTGGTGAAGTCCATCGGCCCTCCACAGATTCTGCTCCTAGTCAGGTTCCTGTAAGCAATATGGTGTCCACTTCACTTCAACAATCTGACATTCATTACTTAGCACAAGCTATACAGGACAGCATCACCATGAACAGACTGCCAACACAAGAACCCTCCATATTCACCGGTGACCCAATACAGTTCATTGAGTGGAAAGCTTCATTTACTGCACTCATTGATAAAAAGAGCATCTCACCTGCTGACAAATTGCATTATTTGAAGAAATATGTAGGAGGCTCAGCTCGAAGGAGCCTTGATGGCATTTTTTATAGAAATGACAGTGACGCATACAAGAACGCATGGGAACGCCTCAACCAACGTTATGGACATTCATTTGTCATACAAAAGGCATTCAGAGAAAGGCTAGCAAAATGGCCTAAAATACAAACAAAGGACTCAACAGGATTTAGGGCATTTGCCGATTTCATTCAAGCATGTCAAGAAGCTATGCCCCACATTGAAGGATTAAATATTTTGAACGACTGTCAAGAAAATCAAAAACTTGTTCAAAGGTTGCCAGATTGGGCAGCAGCAAGATGGAATCGTCAAGCTACTCAATTCATGAAGGAAAGAGGGAAATTTCCAAAATTAAAGGACTTTGCTGAGTTCATGTCAGCTGAAGCAGAAATCTTGTGTAACCCAATCACATCATTTCATGCTCTCCACTCTACAGACGTCACCACGATGAGTGGTAAAAGTTACCAAAGGGAAAAAGGACCAATCTCCAGCGTTCTCCACACGCAGGCTGTAACAGAGACTGAAAATATAAAACAAAGGTCAAATGTCAAACCACCATGCTTCGTTTGTCAAGACAAAGGACACAAAATTCACAATTGTCCACAGTTTAAAGGCAAATCACTTAATGAAAGGAAGACGTACATAAAGGAGAAAAAGCTTTGTTATGGTTGTCTTAAACCCGGACACTGTGCAAAAGACTGTCGTTACAGACTTGTATGTGAAGTGTGCAACAAAAGGCACCCAACTTGTCTGCATGACTTCAGTTACGATAAATCAGCCACAAGTTCAATGCAGAACAACACAGAACAGACAGCAACTACACTCTCTCTCAATGCAGAATCCAATGAACAATGTGTCAGTACTTCGATGATTGTGCCAGTATGGGTTTCTTCAGAGCAGCACTCAAGTATGGAAAGGTTAGTGTATGCACTCTTAGATACCCAGAGTGACACAGTGTTCATTGACCGAGATGTGTCTAACAGTCTTCAGACAAAGTCCACTCCAATACGGTTAAAGCTCACTACAATGCTTGGTAAGGATGCTGTGGTGCCAAGTGAACGTGTTTCAGGCCTCAAAGTTAGAGGCTACAACTCCTCAGAAATGATCGAACTCCCTCCTGCTTACACTAAGGACTGTATACCAGTGAACCGCTCCCACATTCCTACTTGTGAAACGGCAAGGCATTGGAATCACCTCAAGGAACTAGTGAATGAGATTCCATCACAGTTGGAGTGTGAAGTTGGTTTGTTAATAGGCTATAGTTGTTCTAAGGCACTGGCTCCAAGGCAGGTAATTTTAGGAGAAGAGAAAGAACCCTTTGCAGTCCGCACAGCATTGGGCTGGAGTATTGTAGGCCCCACGTCATTCCACAATGACACTCTGAACATGTCCACTGTGTGCCACAGAGTTGCAATTAAAGAGCTCCCCCTAGTGACTCCGGCTGAAGCACTCAAGGTTCTCGAGTCTGACTTCAAAGATGACAACAAGGACAATAAGGTTGCGTCTCAAGACGACATTCTCTTTCTGAACACATTGAAGGAAGGCATTTACAAAAACAAACAAGGGCATTATGAAATGCCACTCCCATTTAAGGAAAGACCGTACTTACCGGACAATAAGCAAATGGCTTCTGTGCGACTTGAAAACCTCAAAACCAAGCTGTCAAAGGATCAAAGGTACAAAGAGCAATATGTTCAGTTCATGAGTGAAATCATAGAAAGGAATGAGGCAGAAGAAGTGCACAGTGAAGCAAAAGAAGGAGAAAAGTGGTATATTCCCCACCATGGGATATATCATCCCCAAAAACCAAACAAACTCAGAGTGGTCTTTGACGCATCAGCAAAATATAAAGGTAACAGTCTCAATGATCATTTGCTCTCAGGCCCTGATTTGCTGAATAATCTAAATGGAATTCTCATCAGATTCAGAAGGCATCAAGTTGCATTGTTATGTGACATTGAAAAAATGTTCCACCAATTTCATGTGTATGATGGAGACAGAGACTATTTCAGATTTCTTTGGTGGAAAAATGGCAACCTGAACACTGAACCCCAAGAGTTCAGAATGAAAGTTCACCTTTTTGGTGCCACCTCCTCACCAGGTTGTGCCAATTACGGCTTAAAGCATCTTGCTAAAGAAAACGAGACACAGTTTCCCCTTGGTGCACAGTTCATAATGAAGGATTTCTACGTGGACGATGGTGTATCAAGTACGGCAAGCATCAAGGAAGCTATTCAACTCGCACAGGAGGCTCGATCACTCTGCGCAGCAGGCGGCCTCAGACTGCACAAGTTCGTAAGTAACGAGCAAACGGTGTTGGAAAGCATTCCAGCTTCTGAACGTGCCGTACCACAGCAAGCATGTGACCTAGCGTTTAATGACTTTAACTTTGAAAGAGCACTAGGCATACACTGGCACATTGAATCGGACACACTCAGGTTTCGCTTTCACCCCAATGACCAACCTACTACAAGGCGTGGCGTGCTATCCATGGTTGCATCGCTCTACGACCCACTGGGATTCATCTCCCCCTTTGTACTGACAGGAAAACGGGTTCTCCAAGAGACGTGCAAACAAAGCATTGGCTGGGATGATCCTCTTCCCAGTGAACTCGAGACTGTGTGGGATAAATGGAAATGCGACTTAGAGAACTTGGAAAAAATAAAAATTCCTCGTTGTTATGTTCCTAAAGACTTTGGTCAAATAGTGAAAACAGAACTGCACCATTTTTCTGATGCAAGCTCATATGGATATGGTCAATGTTCATATTTGAGACATGTAAGCAAAGATGATAATGTGCATTGTGCTTTGGTTACAGCAAAGACCAGAGTTGCTCCTATTAAGGTAATCACGATTCCAAGGCTCGAACTTACAGCTGCTGTTGTCTCCATTACTGTGAGTAACATGTTAAAAGATGAGCTTGGATTGACACAGGTTGATGAGTATTTTTGGACGGACTCTAAAGTAGTTTTAGGCTACATCAATAACGAAGCACGACGTTTTCACACATTTGTTTCGAACAGAGTTCAAAAAATAAGGCTCAACAGTTCTCCTCAGCAGTGGAGATATGTACCCTCAGAGCAAAACCCTGCGGACATTGCTTCCAGAGGCTCAAGTGCGAGTGAGCTCATCACCTCAGACTGGTTCAAAGGGCCACAGTTTCTATGGGACAAAGAAATACCTCCAGCTGCAGACATTGACACAGAAGTACCACTCGGAGATCCAGAAGTAAAAAAGGTACATGCGCTGAACACACTCAAAACAGAAACCAAAGGATTGACGGACAAGCTAAGAAAGTTTTCCTCATGGTACAAAATCACTCAAGTCATTGCTCGACTTATTCGCCGTGCCAAGGGAGATAAAACAACTGGTCACAGCACAGTACAAGAAAGACAGAATGCAGAATGTGTTATTATAAGGGATATACAAGCAAGTGAATATGCCAATGAAATAAAGATGCTAGAAAATGGAAAGGCACTTCCTCACAACAGCAAACTGTTTCACATGGACACATTTCTTGATAAGGATGGACTCCTTAAGGTGGGAGGAAGGCTTAAGCATGCAACGTGCTCCTCCATAGTGAAACATCCTGTAATCGTTCCAAAGAATCACCATGTCACTCAACTGATAATTGCTCATTTCCACAGTAAAGTGCAACACCAAGGGAAAGGACTGACAATAAATGAGATCAGATCCAATGGATTTTGGATTCCTGGCATAAACAAGGCAGTAGCAACCTTTGTGCACCAATGTGTAAAATGTCGCAGACTGCGAAGAGGCACAGAGGAACAGAAAATGTCAGATCTTCCAACACAGCGGTTAGATTCAACTCCACCGTTTACGTTTTGTGGAATGGACTGTTTCGGTCCCTTTCAAACTAAGCAAGCTCGCAAAGTGCACAAGCGTTATGGACTTCTTTTTACGTGCCTTTGTTGTAGAGCAGTGCATATAGAAATGTTAGATGACCTAACCACTGACGCCTTCATCAATGCACTTCGCTGTTTCATAGCTCTAAGAGGAGCAGTCAGTGAGATAAGATGTGATCAAGGAAGTAACTTTGTCGGAGCTAAAAACGAACTACAGGAAGCTTTAAAACAGATGGATACAGAGCGCATCGTCACATTTCTTGCTGAGAAACAGTGTGATTTCAGAATGCACACTCCTCATTCCAGCCATACCGGAGGTGTTTGGGAAAGACAGATAAGGACTATTCGCAACATTCTGTGCTCAACAGCATCAGTTTCATCAGGCAGAATGGACGACGCTTCCCTCAGGACATTCTTCTATGAGGCAATGGCAATCGTGAACAGCAGACCGCTAACAGTGGACACTCTCAGCGACCCAAACAGCCCTGCGCCATTGACCCCAAATCACTTGTTGACTATGAAGTCCAAAGCAGCCCTGCCTCCTCCAGGTAAATTCATCAGAGAGGATATCTATGCACGAAAGAGGTGGCGGCAGGTGCAGTACTTGTCAGAACAGTTTTGGTCACGTTGGAAAAGGGAATATCTATCCAACATCGCAACAAGGCAGAAATGGCACACTCCCAGGAGAAACCTAAAAGTTGGAGATGTTGTCATGGAGAAGATGGATGATTTGCCTCGCAATGAATGGAGATTAGCATGCGTAACGGACACTACAACTGACAAAGATGGACTTGTAAGAAAAGTAAAGATTCGTTTTGGAGAAAGAAAGACTGAGAAAGGACAAAGTTCCGGAAAACTTTCCATTGTGGAACGCCCAGTGCAGAAACTGGTTCTGCTCCTAGAGACTCTTTAACGATATGTACAGTTCAATGTTTATTCTTCATCTTGTTGTGTGTTTTGCAGATGTTAAAGGTTATGGGTCATTTCATCATTAGGAAATCATTATCGGTCTGTATAGTTATCAGCCAATGCTAATGATTTGGTGGGAGTGTAAATGACCTTGTTCATTATTTCACATATTTGTAATTCATTTCCGTTTTTGAGATTTCATGCTTTTATTGCGAAAGGGCAAAGGAAGGCAGAATGCCGTAAAATGTAGCAACTGCTGAAAAGTCTAAGGAAGTAGGCAAAAACGGCGCGCTGACGAGAAGGCATAGACGTGCGTCGCCGTCACGGTGAAAATAAGAACCAAAACAGTTGTTTTTAACTGCTAAAAGTTCTTAGCGCCTGGTTGGTGAGGGAACAAGGTTCGTATTCAGGGTTTCATTTTGTAAATATGTTCATTATATTTCGCTAAGTGTAACATCTGTAGTCTGTCTGAGTGTAGTATTGCAGTTCATTTTTTGTACACTAGAGGGTGCTGTCGCCTCACTAAATAATGATGTTTCATTGACAATGGGCCTATAAATGCCATCAGTATTGTGAGTAATGATAATTGAAACGTTTATTTTATGTTATGGTTTAATTTATGTTATAGAAAAAAATATATAAAAGGTTTAAATGGAAAAAGGTAAAAGGTTATTGTTAATTTCTAATTGTGGTTTTTTTTAATTTGTGTACATCGTAGCTCTTACGGTGTGTTTACATAAAAGACGGAATAAAGGTTGTAAACCATCAGTTGAAGAGACCATCATTCCAATCGGGACGCTACATTGGCTGATGACTTGACCACCCCCGCGTACACACACATACACACCTACACACACACTCTCACAGTACAGAATTACGTTACATATCGACATGCTGTCACCTCCACCCGCTTCGAAGAGGAGGGATATTAGAAGTTTTTTTTTCGGCTAGCAGCCACCGTAAGTAATGTAAAAAGTCATTGTTGTGAAGGTAGGAAACGCACCACTAATTTTGCTACTGAAAGACCGACCGGAATTCAGAGTTAGCATTACCATTACATTAAACCATGTGAACTTGCTAACCTGAGTAGGAGGCCGCTTAGGGATGAGTGTCCTCGTCACAGCAAAATCACGAGTGTTAATTTAACTCAGATAGAGTTAAAATCAACACTTTCTGAGTTCATATAATCCTCACAGATTATGAGTTAAAATATTAACACTTTTCAAAGTGTAACTTTAACTAATTGTGTTAAATATTTGACACTGTCAGTGTTGTGCTTAAGAGTACTTTCAACACTAAATTGTGTTACTTTTAAATATTCATTGGGATGTTGCTAATATTTTGAATGAGTGGGGGACCCAAGTACAGAGCGGGCTTAACTGGCAATTGTAACCTATTGCTACACTCAAGAGAGGTAACAGAGATTTTGCTTTTCTTATGTAACCATCGAGTTCAGGCTCATTTTTACAACATTAATTACTCGATCACAACCCCACCTATTTGCAGACAAGACTACTTACAGTCATGGTGTCACTTCACCCACAAGTCTTTGCGCCTGCTTTGTTTTCTGACAAATGCACTTCAACTGGGTATGGCTGATTAGCTCTGCTAGGAGGCTAACCCTAACCCTAACCCTAACTGCCAGGGGAGTCAGTATTCAACTCAATTGACACCGCGCCGAGAGCGATCTTAACACTGCTAGTGTTAAAACAACACCCAAATCAACACCGATCAACTCAAAATAATTTACACCAAAAAAATCAACTCTACACATTTTATGCTGTATGTGTTTTTGACTATGTTAACTATATTTCTCACAGTTTAATTAACGTTAACTCTGCTCAGCTGTAAGAAATGCAGTGAACCAAGGTTTACCCCCTTCTTCCCAGTTTTCATTTTTATTTTACTTATGCGGTCTTAAAGTGCGTATGACACCAAAAAGCATGTTTATTTCATATTTCACGCGGTGTTTTAGGCTCCTGAATGAAATGGACCGCTTGGAAGTGTGCAGAAGCGATCGTTTTATAAAGCATCTAACAATATGGCATTGCTTTATAGCATGCAGATGGACTGCGGATTCAGATGATTTTGCAGATTAATTTGTTTGTTTTTCGCATCATGGCAGCCAAACGGCTGCAGAAAATTGCTGCACCAGGGAGAGGCGTGTGAGCCTTTTTGGGTTTCAAAAGGTTCCCGTTCACCGTGTATATTGGCCAAAACAAGCCCTACTACTGTGGGACCATTGGACTTAAGGACTTTAGGAAGTGAGTAAACATCGTATTTTGTATTATGTCAAATACTGGGATCATGGCACACGTTTTAATATGGAGGTGGCTTGTTGCTGATTGTCCAGAATGCCACTCGGCCGACGACTGGCGGCTTGTTTGCACCCCACCCCCCACCCCCATACTCGGCTTATTATCCTCTTCGTGTGCCCGGTGTTCTGTCAAATTTTCAACATCATCAACAAATCAACATTCAAATCACCAACATCAACATTGTGTTAAAAATGGCCGCGAATAAGCGATTACAAAGTAAACACTACAAACCGTCTTTAAATAAAGAATTATTTACTTACATTTGATCATGGACTGACATGTAGAGATGTTCTCCTCAGACATATCCTGCCATGTTAGCTGCAAAACAACTGCAAGCCGCTCTCTGTTTATGTCTTCGCCGTGTAGTAAAGCATTATTTTACACCATATTCGTGGTGACCATGTGGCAGCTACGCACTCCTCCGACGTCGGCCGGATATTCCGGCAGTACTCTTCAGCTGCTTCCCCAGCAAGCTCTCCTGTCCGTAGCAGGGCAACGAGCTGTAACTTGCTCGCTGCCGGGCGGTTTGCCGATCGGCAGTGCCGATTGACAACCCCGCTGCCGTGTGACATGGTCCAAGCTAGTTTTGTGAGATTTTTCGCTTCAAAAAGCGTAAATAAGACTTTGACTTGACTTCGGCTACCTGTGACGCCCCTTGGTTTGTTTACTTTCTCCGAAGCCGGGACAGGGAAATGACAAAAACCTGACTAACTACGGTGGCATAAAATATTGTTCGGGTGGTGCGACAGTAAAGGTGAAGTCGACAGTTTTGACCAGTATGGAGTAATTTTGCCGTGTCGTACTGAATAAATGAATTTTGATTATTTCATATTCCATTTTGCAACCTAAGACTGTTATTTGTCATAACCATACCATTTATTTAGCAATTAGGGAAAAATACTTGGATTAAAAAGAATAGCCTGTAAAAATATTGGAGCAGAGTGACTGAAACAATGAGATTTTGCGGCTCTCTTTGTCGCATTTACCTCGTTCTGAATAAATTCCCCCTCAATGGAGGATCCCCTTGTAGATAGTTAATTGCTGATTAACAAGTTCGTATTTCTTCTGTATGTTAACAAGTTCGTATTTCTTCTGTATGTTAATATATTTTGTGTTAAAATAATGTGATTTAAATTTGCTAATAAAATCCAGACATTCATTTTGGAAGTTTTAAAAAAATTTCTTTAGTAAGTATTAAGAACGGGACATCCCTAGTTTATACATGGGTATAATTTAAAGATCAACATGGCACCTTCACGCGTCTGGAAATTGCAGCCAAAGATGAGCTCCACAATTCTCTGATTTCCTAGCATTTCAAACTTCAAACACGGTAGCAGAGTCTTCGAGGTGTGGCCTTAAATACATCCCCATGTGTGCAGTCATTTCACTTACATGCTGTCAGTAGCTTCCAAAGCTATGACCTCATCATCCGGACTTCCCCATAGTACTTTTTGACCTCAAAGAAAACAATATAAAATTCTCGAAGAAAGTCATTATTGTTGGCATGTGACAAAATTTAATCATTTCATAAATCCTGACGAAAAAGTAGAGGTTAAGTCTGATTTGACTTCAGAGATTGAGGGAAAAAAAGGGGTTTTGCAGAGTGTATGTAAACTTCTGGTTTCAAATGTAGGGGGAGTAATTTTCATTCCCCCTTGTTGCACAATGTACAATATGGCTACTACAACTCTCACTAACAGTAATAATTTTAAAAAATGAATTACTGTCAGTGATAATGTCAGGAATAAAAAAAACTTGTAAAGTGACATAATTCACGAGCAATTATTTGACCAGGGAGAAACCCTACAATAGAAAAATTGAAAATCCAGCAAGGTGGTTATCAAACATTTGAATCCAAGTACAACCTTAGCTGTTCAAGTACCACCAACATAAACAAAATTAAATTACAATAACACAGAAAGTCAAAGGGTTTATTTAAAAAAAAAAAAAAAATTAAAAATTAGAGCACGCCTTGTCAATCCTGGTGAGGTTTTCCAGTGGACATGGGTACGGTTGTTAAAACTTGGTTCTGGAAAACAAATGTCTGGATGCGTTGAAAGATCCAGAGAAAGATGAGGAGAACACTAACATACTGGATCCAAGCAAACTTGATGGTTTCCCAGAAGCCGGGATAATAGGTGAGGCAAACAGTCAAAGAAAAAATGAACACATGCAAATTCAAACACAATAGGCCAAACATTATCATTTTTGATTATGCATTTACTGTGCCATGAAAAAGTATTTGCTCCCTTCTAGATTTCAGATTCCAATGAAACGCCACTCTAGTTAAACGAATACTCGAAGCAGCAAAATTTGATTCAAAGCTTTTCTCTAATCCAGTTAATCGTTGCAGCACAAGTAGACGACGGATCCAAAGGCAGGCGACATTTCTATGTTTTATGGAGGCGGACAGGAGAGCAGACAGTAGAGGACAAAGAAGGTGACGTGTAACATATGAAATGCGTTTACTGTATACCCAAATCCACGGCTGATACTGTGAATTAATATTTTATTCATGCTTATAACACACAATTATTAACTGCTGTGAAACTATATTCACTTGTGAGACTGTATCCATCCATCCATGTTCTTGCGCTGCACATCTATTTCTTTGAACATATTACAATGTGTTTCTGTTGACTGCCTTATCTGATTTAACTCCCTCTTATACCACTCAGAGCTAGTTTCCAAGGTCGTAAGTCAGGATGTTTTTCTGTGGAAAATCATCCGAGTTGAGCAGTAATAACTTTCACTTATGTTTTCGTAGAAAGTATCATCTCAGAGTAAGCAATGCCCTTTCATCAAGCATGTAGACCCTTGACTTTTGTGTATTTTCGTTGTACTTCTGCGTAGAGCTGGGAATCTTTGGGCACCTAACGATTCGATTACGATTACGATTCGGAGGCTCCGATTCGATTATGAAACGATTATTGATGCACCCCCCTCCTTTTTTTTTTTTTTTTTTTTTTTTTTTTTTTAATAAATGTTTTGTACATTAGTTCCAAAATTGTTCAAAAATACTCTCAGGCTAAACCAAACTACTATTTCAGTATCAAGTTAACATATAGCAGTAAACAAATATACAAAAATAACAGTAAATAAAAAACTCCAGTCCCCATTCTGTATCAGCAGCTTTAAACTACATTCAATTAATTTAATGTTGTGAATCAACCGTTAAAGTTGTTAAAATTGCTCCCGTTATTCCATAATTTCCCTTTTGTTCTGCTTTCGACATGTGAAAGTTTTAAAACTATTTTAACAATTGATTCAAGTCAATATTTTACCGATTTAGGAGTATTTTAGATAAAAAGTTAATTAGGTTTGCTTGGAAGGTTCGCTACAACAGCCTTGCAGGGAAGTGTACTGCTTTAAGATGGCGGCCGTTTACTAACGCCCGCATCTAGCTTTTTGTAGATGTGCTGCTAACGCTACCGAATCTATATTGCATCTAGTCCTGTATAAATGATATCTACCGTAACATTATGTGAATGTCAATGGCTTTGTAGCAGCTTTTCAGCAGCAGTCAGGTATGTTGTTGTGTTTTTTTATCTCGTGGCATGAGTTGAGCTAGAGTTGAGCATTGGCATTACCCGAGGGGCCGGATAATGAGAAGCATGATGTTTAGCTACTCTCGCGCCGTTCCTCATTGACCGCGCGGCGCGCTGAGTGTGTTGTATTTCCGCTTTACTTGGCATATTTCAATAATCGGAATTTGGATGTTTGTGAATCGTTCTCGAATCTTCCACGGCCGAATCGCGAATAATCTAAGAATCGGAAATTTTGCACACCTCTACTTCTGCATGGTCACAGCACTTGTCTGGATCACGTTATTTTGTACCATTGATATATATTTTGTTCATAAAGTCTTTGAAGCAGCAATCCTTGGCTGAGTCTGATTCGTTTCTCTCATTTGAGCTATTGATTGATACTTGTCTTGGGGTTAAAAAATGAACTTCCCTGACAGGTACCACGGTCCAGGGGTCGCGTTAACCGAATATTTTCCATCGTTGACCGTTTTTTTTAAAACGGTGACGGAAAAAACTAAAGTCCGTCCGTCATTTCGACAGGTTGCAATTCACACCCCAGACCACAGGGTGGCGAGTGAGCATATTAATTAGCTACTGTCTCTCTCAATGCATGACGTCGTTGGCTATTCTGTCAGAATATTGTAGCGTCACCGGGGTCTGGCGGCGGCATCGTGACTGACACATCAACGCGAGGTTCTTATTGGTGCACCCGGTGTGCCAGCGCGTCATCCAATTGGTGGACTAGATTGCCGCCTGTGTATAGACCCCAATCACATGACGTCACAACTCCGCCCCCCTGACTGGAGCCGCCATATTGTATGTCAGCTCGTCGTGTTTACACATTACCGCTATGTACATGCCTCCTATTACGGCGTGTTTTTCTGCTCGTTAACATTAATAATCAAAATGGTGAAGGCGTGTGTGGCGGTTGGTTGCAGTAACAGAGAAGATAGACGGAGAGACTTGAAGTTCTACCATATTCTGAGAGACCCGAAGAGGAGAGCGAGATGGACTGCTGTAATTCGACAAGAAATCTGGGCACCAAACGATCACCACAGACTATGTAGTAGTCATTTTATATCTGGTAAGATGCATTTAATATATATTTAGAAGATTTTGGGCTGACAACCACAATTAAGATCATTGTGTGACGTTGGTGATTGGGGTCTATATAGTTGCCTCTTTTTCTTTGGGGGCGGAGTTGTTGTTTTGCTGGTGTTGTTGGCAGTAAGCAGAGTAAAAAGAGGGAGAAAAATACCACGACTTCCGTGTCTAATTTTTCACCACCAAGCAAGCGTTACAATATTAATTAAAAATGAATGAAAACTAAATACTATTGAATATGTCATCATTATCATTTTAAAAATCTAAGTGACGGGTAAAACTAGATTATGACTGGATTTTTATGACCCTGTCAGTCAAAATGACAGACAACGAAAATGTTTAGCGCAACCTCTGCCACGGTCTTTTTTTTTTTTTTTTTTTTTTAAATACGGATGAGACTAGACGCGCTATGGCAAGGGTCGAAGCTTCTAATTGTAACAAATCACCAAATTCCGATGTAATCCAGTTCCTACGGCTCTACAGAGAGACCCTACCTCAGAGTAGGAGCTAGAATGGTTAAAGGAACTCGCTGTTGTGGTTCCTAGTTTCTACATGTGCAAAAACAGCAAATGATGACATCTAAAAGGTTATAGGAACAGCAGATAGTTCCTACAGTGCCAAAGCACCTAATGTATCAAAAAATACGGTCTTGCTTGCCATGCTAGAAACTATGGTGTTGGGGATTAAATGGTGGACGAGGCAGGGCGTCATGAAGTGAAACGTCGTAGTTTGAGATCGTAACCTGTGGACTCCCTGTACTGTATATTCTGATTAACCACATTTAATTTCAACCTGCTGCATATTAAAAATAAACATTTTGATGAAGTGTGTTTATGAAAGGATATCTGATAACCTCCACAGGATACTGAATTTCTGCAGTAAGCTGAAAAGGAGAACCAGCAGCGCGTCCAGTAGTCCACACCGGCATGGGACAGGTAAGTATAGTTGTCACTGAAATAAAAACGTAAAGAAGTGAGTGTATCCATTTTCAATTGATAAAATGTATATGCAGTAGATGTGGGAACGTCTGGATACCCCATGATATGATACGATATGCGATACAAGGCTCACGATATGGCGATAAGACAGTTATTGGGGTCAGGAAAACATTCTACGATATTGTACAATACAAATAAGAAACGGAAAAGCAAGCTCTTTCCATACTTCTGCTGTGAATTTCAATTCCATATTTATTTTCCTGCACTTGCTCTATAAAAGTAACATTTATTGACCACCACAATTTTTTAAATTAATTTCTTTTTGTGTTTTTGAATGCTTAAGAGTTGCACCTTTGAACTAATTCATTATTTTTTCAAGCTTTTTATCTGAGTTTGTCCTACATGATAAAATGTCTGAGTGAGTGCTCGTCTGAGACTGGCGATTCTATACTTTTTGCTAGGGGTTGTACAAGCTTGGGCCAGCCAATCAGCGACAACTAAACAACGTTCAAAACACCCGAGTATCCTGTAGTTGTAGTGTATGAAAAGCTTTTCAGTTGTGTAAAGACCAACACAGTGGAGGTCCTGAACTCGGGTGTCAGACGTGGCTGCCGAACACTTGGATGAAGTGAAGAAGCTAACAGACATCATACAGCCTCACCTGCAGACAGTCCTTGCCAGGCAGATGAGGGGCTATGGGATTGACAAAGAGATCTTCCCAAAGGACTATCCTGTCAGTGAACAGGCTAGTAACATTGATGACATCCATGTGCACAACATTGGTAAGAAGTTAGGCACACCGTCAGTAGGTCTACCATTTTACAGAGGAGCCAGGATCTTAGGAATGGACAGATTCCATTATTCAGAGGTCTCAAGGCAGCAGCCCAAGCAAAAAGAGAGGTTGAACTCAACTGAAGTAAACTTATGAAGGCGGAATTTGAGAGTAGGGCAGACCAGAAACAGGAGATGGCTCAAAGAAAAGAGAGGAAGAGACTTGACATCACTGAAATCTAGAGGTGGCCCCTTTACTGACAGTGGGGAAGCGGAGAAATTCTTTATTGATGAAAGTGTAAACAACAAGGCAAAGCTGCAGAGGATGAAGTTTGAGGTTCAGTTTTCAAGAGAAAGTACGACACTTCTGCCAAAAGTCAATCCTATATTCAGAATCCAGGTGACACTCCCCAGTGGGAAGAGGAGGATGAATTTTTTCCAAGTCAATATGACTGAAAAACTATTTGTATTTGAAAAAAAAAAATTATCAAGTATTACCAACACTCCATTTTAGTGTTTTAGTATTAGCAGACTGTAAGAATAGTAGTAATAGAAAGGGCGGAACAGCCCAAAAAAATGCTGTTTTAAAAAAAAAATTTTTTTTAGGATTATTAATTAATGAATTATCCATTATCTTCAAGATACAGAGTTAGTTTGCTGTGAAAAAGTGGTGTTTATTAATTCCCAAATGAGTTGAAAGTACGTATTCAAACAGTTTATTGGCAAACAGTAAATTTATAGCTTATGCATACCATGCGGAATGTGCAGAAAATGCCACTTTTTGGGTCCTTTGTTCATCTTCAAGGGGTGGGGCGGTATTTTCAAGATAAGAGTTACTTTTGGTGTCAATGTTCTTGAACTGATAGTGTTAATCAAGTCCCAAATGGGTGTGTTGAAATGTTGAACTTGATGATTAGAAAAATGTAACGACTCTTGTAGCCCAAAGTAGCGGAATAAGATTCGCGTTTTTAAAGTAGTAGTAAAACTACTCTTAGAAGTACATTTTTCTCAAAAGGTTACTCTAGTAAATGTAACGGAGTACATGTAACGCGTTACTACCCACCTCTGCTTCCAATTGATTTTGGGTTACTGAACAGGAAGTGACCTGTAAATGGCCCCAAAACCGGGAATACTGGCTTTGAATGCTCTGGTTTCAATGCCATTGACGGCACTAGATGTCCAATCTATTTTGACTGGGAGGGTTGAATGGACATTTGTTCTTTCAACGCTTCCCGCTCAAAATGGGCTGGACAACCAACACTATCCCGCCCACCCAGCTCACCAGCTCCCGCTGCAACCCCCCAACCGACACAGCACACCGCAGGACCCCTACAGCCCACTATGCTCGGGGCAGGACAGGATCCCCACCCGAAGGGGGCGACACCCCTTTGACCCACCGGCACTCATCCGGTAACCTGCGCCAGGGGCCAAGGAGGATACCCGGCTAGAAAAGACAGAGGAAGGCAGTAGAGGCAGGAGAGCGCCGAGAAGCCACCGCGGGGCGGAACGAAAGCCCCGACCCTCTCGACCCCCGCAACCGTGATACCTTTTTAAAACAATCCAGGTAGTCCCCGGGTTATGAAGAAGTTCCGTTCCTACGCTGGCGAAGTAACTAGAATTTCAGTGTAAATTGGAATTAACCCTTAAAAACAATAACTATCCAAGAAGTCCAAAAGTATTTCATTTTGTTTAATATTAGAGGATACACTGCCCTCTGGTGGCAGTGTTGGGTGTGGCTGGACTGTCGCCTTGGCTTCTATGACTGAGTAGGAGACTAGTCTGACATGGCTATAGGACAGCTGCGCTCTCGTGTGGCCCACGTAAGGTTTTAAATTTTTTAAGCTAATATATGTTTGTGTATGCATTTGTAATTAAGCTTAGAGCCACAGTTTGTGGAATTATGAGTGAGCACTTTGCTATGAAAATTGTAAATACGTTAGCATTCGTAGCATTTAAGAAATTAGGCTAATTTAATCTACTAAATTTACATTTTGATCAGAAGAGATGGACGTTTGAACACCAATTGTTTTGTGTCAGGTGTTATATTGTTAAAATGTGTGTTGTTTTGAACATAAGTGTATAAATGTGTGCTACAGCTTTACAAATTGTCAAAAGTGAAGGAAGGAAAAAGCTTCAAAAACCACAATTGCCTTGTTTGCTGTCTGTCAAGATGAACAACTTCACCTTTAGTGAGGACAGAACACGTCAAATAAATAAAGTTAAAAATAAGATACTGTGTGGTACAATAGGTTACTGTTTAGGGCTGTCCCAAACGACTAATCTAACATTTTATTTATATATTTTTTTTACTAATTAAGCAATGACATTTTTGTTGACGCTTACTAATTCACAAAAACATTTTGGAACACTTATGTATTAAAGTACAAATAAACACGTAAATAACAATAATAAATAAAAAATAAACAATGAGGTCAATGCTGATAGCATTAACTAGTGCAAAAGAATGGAATGTAAACAGATTCAGAACACTGACTTCGCCTTTACAAACTGATTCAAAGTAATTCATAAAAAAAAATTTTTTTAAAATCTAGCATTATATTATAGTATACCACTATATATAATAGTAGTATAATAATTATAATAATTATTCATTGCCAACCAGATTTTTCATAAATGGTGTCATTTTAAAGCTATTCTTAGTGTAGAAGCTAAATTCTGAAGTATGTGGGATTAACTCCAGAAATTATTATTTATATGAGGAACATGACATGCTTTTATTTTGAAATGTTCACCGGAAGTACGTTCGCTAAACCGCTAACCACCACCTTTACACGCCGCAAAAAAAGCACTTTTCATCATTGCATGTGGTGTCAGTAATAGATTTTTTTTTTCGTTTGCAAATGTTGTTAACCAGCGATTTTTCATGTTTGAAGTGCTAAAGTAGGTAAGAAGTAAGTCTTGTCCCCATTAGCCTGAATGTAGCAATGCTAACATTTACAGTGTTTAATATAGATGTGTTTCCTTATTTTGTATGTCTGAACTTTAATTCTACAGTGTGTTGATGACCAATAAACATCTCTGAAAGGAACTGGAGTCTCATATGCCATCAACACACACGCACAAATGTATGCACGCATGCGGCGATAAAAGCAGTGAAAATTACAGCCCTCATTTTTATTTACCGTGCGATAAATGGACTCATTGCAAATCGCGACAGGCTTGGCAACTGCAATAAAACATGTAGGCAAGGCAAATTTATTTATATAGCACAATTCAACACAAGGCAATTCAAAGTGCTTTACATCACATGAAGACCATAAAAATTACATTCAAATCAACACAACGTAAAAACCAAGACAATAGATTGCATTTAATCACAGATTAAAAATAAATAAATAAAAATAAAACAAAAATAAACAAAGCAAAAACTACTACTAATAATAATCATTGAAATCAGCAATAGCGATAAGCACAAGAGGAAAAGAAGGCAGGTAGATTGAAATATATAGACAGTTATGGATATGCAGTGCTAAACAAAAGCGTTTTTAGCCCTGATTTAAAGGAGCTAACAGTTTGAGCATACTTCAGACGTTCGGGTAACTTGTTCCAGAGGTGAGGAGCATAATAACTAAATGTTGCCTCACCCTGCTTGGTTCTTGTTCTTGGAACATGCAGAAGACCCGTTCCAGACGACCTTAGGGGTCTAGATGTCTCATAGGAATCTAACAAGTCAAGCATGTATTTTGGTCCAAGGCCATTAAGTGTTTTGTAGACGAGCAGTAGTATTTTATAGTCTATCCTTTGGCTCACTGGAAGCCAGTGTAGCGATTTCAAAACCGGTGTAATGTGGTCCAGCTTCCTTGTATTTGTGAGGACTCTGGCTGCAGCATTCTGTACTAGCTGCAGCTTCCTGACTGATTTTTTATCAAGACCTGTAAATATACCGTTGCAGTAGTCCAATCTGCTGAAAATGAATGCATGCATGCATAAGTTTTTCCATGTCTTGTTGAGTCAGAAGCCCCTTAATTCTGGTAATATTTTTTAGGTGGTAATAAGCGGATTTAGTGACAGACTTTAGATGGCTATCAAATTTTAGGTCTGA
Organism: Corythoichthys intestinalis; assembly: GCF_030265065.1. Lineage (NCBI taxonomy): Eukaryota > Metazoa > Chordata > Actinopteri > Syngnathiformes > Syngnathidae > Corythoichthys > Corythoichthys intestinalis. The sequence continues at coordinate 60,826,379 of NC_080399.1, read as the reverse complement.
GTCAATAATTACGCCAAGGTTTCTGACTTGATTTGTAGCTGTAAGTGACATTGTGCTAAGTTGGCTGCTTATCTTTGACCTTTCCTTTTTTGGCCCAAAAATGATCACCTCTGTCTTCTCCACATTTAACTGGAGAAAATTCTGGCACATCCATTCATTGATTTGATGAATGCATTTACTCAGGGAGACTAAGGGACTATAATCATGTGGGGACACAGAAATGTACAGTTGTGTGTCATCTGCATAGGCGTGATAGGAGATGTCATACTGTTCCATTATCTGAGCTAACGGAAGCATATAGATGTTAAATAAGAGCGGTCCAAGAATTGACCCTTGAGGGACTCCACACGGGAATTTGGTTCGTTCTGACTGATAGTTTCCAATTGACACAAAGAAATCCCTATCATGTAAATAGGATGTGAACCACTGAAGAATAGTGTCAGTAAGCCCTACCAACTGTTCCAATCTGCTGAGTAGTATGTTGTGATCAACCGTGTCAAATGCGGCGCTAAGATCCAATAGTAGCAGAACAGATGATTTGCCTGCATCGGTATTCCGACGAATATCATTTAGGACTTTGATAAGCACGGTCTCGGTGCTGTGTTGTGGCCGAAATCCAGACTGAAATGAGTTAAAAAGATTGTTTTGGATCATAAAAGTCTGGATCTGTTCAAACACAACCCTTTCGATAATTTTCCCCAGGAATGTCAGATTTGATATTGGCCTGTAATTACTAATGGTTGAGGCATCCAGATTGGGTTTTTTTAGGAGAGGTTTTATTACTGCAGTTTTTAAAGTCTGAGGAAACTCTCCTGTTTGGAGGGAAGTATTTATAATCTGAAGTATGTCTGGGGCTATGCAATGAAAAACAGTTTTGAAAAAGTTTGAAGGAAGGATGTCAAGGCAGCATGTTGTGGGCTTTAATTTCGACACAATTTCTGTTAACGTGACATAGTCCAAGAGGCTAAACTGTCTAAGATTGACGTGGGGGACATTTTGGGAGGCATTTAGTGTAACATTTGTTAATCCGGAGTTGCACACAGTCTGTCTAATCTTTAGTACTTTGTGTGTAAAGAATGCTGCGAAATTATTACAGGACACCTCAGATGCCAATTCCTGAGGTATTGATGCTTGTGGGTTTGTCAGTTTGTCAACAACAGAAAATAGTGTGCGAGTATTGTTGGTGTTTCTACTAAGGATCTCTGAAAAATATGATTGTCTAGCATTTTTCAGTTCCTGGTTGTATTTGCGAAGACTCTCTTTGTAGATATCATAAAAAACTAGGAGTTTGTATTTTCGCCATCTGCGTTCTGCTCGTCTACAAACTTGCTTTTGTTTTATAGCTAGTATGGCATTTCTCCAGGGCGACCTCTTCTTTCTTGACAAAGTTTTTGTCTTAATCGGGGCAATAGTGTCCATTACAGTCATCACACTGGAACTGAAACTATTTACAAGTTCTTCCACTGGAGCTATTGTAGGGGTTAATGATGAGGCATAGGCCTGTGTGAATAACGCACATGTGTTATCACTTATGTAACGCTTCCTAATCACCTCTGTTTCCCTTTTCAGAGGATGGACAGGGGTGGTCATTTTAAACATAATGCAGTAGTGATCAGACAGAGCAACATCGTTCACTGTGACCTCAGAGATGTTAAGACCTTTGGATATTATTAAGTCCAGTATGTGCCCTCTGTTATGTGATGGAACTGTGACATGCTGAGATAAACCAAATGTATCCAAAGTATTTAAAAGCTCTCTAGCACATCCTTCTTCAGGATTATCAACATGAATGTTAAAGTCACCCACTAAAACAACACAATTAAAGTCCATGCAGACGGAAGACAGTATTTTGGTAAACTCATCAAAAAACATTGTGTTATACTTCGGTGGTCTGTAAATTGTTACCAAGGCAGCTCTGCAAGGGCTTTTTAGCTGAATGACAATATACTCAAAGGAATCAAACTGACCACATGAAATATTCGTGCACTGAAAACTGTCCCTGATCAGACTGGCAACCCCACCTCCTTTCTTATGGGTTCTTGGCGCACTAAAGAAATTGAAGTTTGTGGGGGTTGCCTCAATCAGAACTGTCGAACTCTTATCTTGATCTAACCAAGTTTCTGTTAGGAACAACATGTCAAGGTTATGTTTGCTGATAAAATCATTAATTAAGAAAGATTTGCCAGCTAAAGATCTAATATTTAGCAGAGCCAATTGGAGATGCCAGACTGGATTCACTGGTGAGTTTTGGGAATGACATACTATGCTTAACAGGTTGGCAGAGTTGATTGAACGTTTTTTATTTCTCACCAGTCTAGCCCTTTTTTTGTTGTTTATCACCACTGGGATTGTTGAGCATACATACTGTACTCCATAAGGCCCCGGCTTTTGCTGGGACAGAACAGTCTTTGTAATGTTGTCACAGCCTGGACCCGGTGCACATCATATTAGTGTCGCAAACATGGCTTCCTCCATAGAAGGATAATACCGTGTAGTTCCAGAGTTGTAGTGCTTTGGCTTTGCCCCGAGAGAATTCCAGGGGAGGCTGGTTGGTTTGTTGCCATCTTCCCCTGGCACCTGTCGGGTGTGGCAGGTACAGGGTGGAAGCGAAGACATGAACTTGAGGAGATCAAGAGACTGGTTAACCTTGCTATCTAGATCCATGGAGTCCCAATCAGGTTGACTCATTATTCCATCCAAACTAAGTCGTCGGCGGGGTGGCTTCCAGGACTGTGGGGATTTAGGCCTTGATGAGGCCTTAGCCTGACTGAGTCGGCGGAGTGGTGGCGTCTTGGAGTGTAAGGATTTGGTGCTGGATGGGGCCTTATCCTGGAGTCGGCGGCGTTGTGGCGTCTTGGAGTGTGAGGATTTGGGGTTGGATGGGGCCTTATCCTGGAGTCGGCGGCGTGGTGGCGTCTTGGAGTGTGAGGATTTGGGGCTGGATGGGGCCTCGACAGCAGAGGATTGCACGGTCGGGTCGTTCTCCTCCTGTTGAGCTGATGGAGCCACTTCTTGAGTCTCGTCTGAAGGGGGTCGATCACCTGCTACCAGGGTCTCCTCCCGTTGAGGCAGTGGAGCCTCAGCAGAGGAGGGTTGGTCACAGCCTGGCAGGGCTGGCTTAGTCACTTCCCCTTCAGCGACTATCGGCTCCATTTTTGGAGGAGAGATTGATCCTGCGTGCACACTGTCTGATTCAGCACTCATCCCAGCCACCATGTTTATCCGATGTTTTGGGACAGCTTGCCTCCTTTCCTCGAGATAAGCAGACTGTCTGTACCTCAAGAGATAAAACATGCTGCTGCTTAGTAGTATGTAGTCAGTTAGTTAGATGGACTTAAGATCTGTCTCCTGTCGTCTTCCAAAATTACAACTGGGTGAGGGCGCTTTAGGTGTTCATTCACGGCTGACGTGCAGCAAGCTTGGCATTGAAGAGACAGGACACAACAGTGTACCCTCCTTTGTTTCGTTGAAATAAGTCAACGTTTTGGCCACTCTGGTGCACTTTTTTGGCTTTGTGCTGCTTTCCCCTCGTCGACGCATTTACATCATCGATGACGTCAACTATGTCAACTAGTCGGGACAGCTCTAGTACTGTTTACGCAGATTAAAAAAAACTTGACTTTTTTTAAAGTCACGTAAAAGTGTCTCGTCTGCCAACTCTCAGCATAAATGGTAAGTACAGTAAACTATTTGTCATTTAATTTTGTTAATTATTAGGTGTAATTGATCTAAATGGTTGATCTCTACATCAACTATGCACAGCTGGTATTTCATTATACGACAGTATATGTGCGGTACGCTTTTCTTTGTTGTACTTGGACTTGTTAGAAGTCACGCCAGCGTTATTTTCTGTTAGTTTTGAGCGTTGCTTTCACTTTGGGAAGCGGGGGTGAACACCAGTTAACATTTCAAAAAGGCAGAGAAACGGTAAACGGGGTGGGCTCGGCGATGCCTTCCCCTGTTAGCTCGCTATTAGCCCGCTAGCTTCTTGAGCAGCATTAGTTTTTACTGCTGGACCGGTGCCACTAAAAGCTGCCGTTTTCTTTGTTGAATTGCCCAAGATTGTGACCTAATTTCCCTTGGTACTATTGTGCAGCCATTGAGGTACAGTGGTATGAACACGTATCTGAACCTTTTGGAATTTCTCACATTCCTGCTTAAAATCGCCATCAAATGTGATCTGATCTTTGTCAAAATCACACAGATGAAAATACAGTGTCTGCTTTAACTAAAACCAGCCAAACATTTATAGGTTTTCATATTTTAATGAGGATCGTATGCAAACAATGGCAGAAGGGGGAAAAATAAGTGAACCATCCAATTTAATATTTTGTGCCCCACTCCCCTTTGGCAAAAATAAATTCAATTAGACGCTTCCTGTAGCTGCAGATCAGTCTGGCACATCGATCAGGACTAATCTTGGCCCATTCTCCTCTACAAAACTTGGGATGTCTGGAATGAATAGCAGTCAAGTCTGGACTTTGACTTTCCCCCACGCATTTCCCCCCCACGCATGATGTTGAGTGTTTCTCCCAAAAAATTCAACTTTGGTTTCATCAGTCTACAACATATTTTCCCGAAACTTCTGTGGAGTGTCCAAGTGCCTTTTTGCTAACATTAAACGAGCAACAATGTTTTTTTAGGCAGAGGTGGCTTCCTCCGAGGAGTCCTCCCACGAACACAATTCTTGGCCAAATTTAACATATAGTTGATGTGTGCACGGGGATATTGGACTGTGCCAGTGATTTCTGTAAGTCTTTAGTCGGCCACTCCTTGGGAGATAAGCAACAGTTCCAAATTATCTCCATTTGTAGACAACTTCTCTGACTATCGATGGATGAACATCCAGACTTTTAGAGATTGTTTTGTATCCTTTCCCAGCTTTATATAAATCAACAATCCTTGATCACAGGTCTTCAGACAGCTCTTTTGACTGAGCCATGATGTACATCAGTCAATGCTTCTCATCAAGACATTTCTTGCCAAGTGTGTTTTATAGTGGGCAGGGCAGCTTTAAACCACTCATCAGTGATTGGGCACACACCTGACTTAAAATGTTTGGTAAAATTTGGTTTCAATTGCTCTTTAAGTCTCCTTAGGCAGAAGGTTCATTTACTTATTTTTCCCACTTCTGTCATTGTTTGCATGCTCTCCTCATTAAAATATGAAAACCTATAAATGTTTGGGTGGTTTTAGTTAAAGTAGACACTGTATTTTCATCTGTGTGATTTTGACAAAGAACAGATCACATTTGATGGTGATTTTTTGCAGAAATGTGAGAAATTCCAAAAGGTTCAGATACTTTTTCATACCACTCTACGTTTTTGTAAGAAAATATGTTCCTGTTGATTTACTTTAAAGCATTATTGTACGTTCTTTGTCATTACTGTATTTAATACTGTAGTGTGTTCATAGCTTGACGGGGACAAATTAATAAATGCCCATTGTAAGGAGAACTATGGTGATATCAAGAGTTACCAGGGAGAGGTAACATCTTTCTTATTTTTTTACTATATTAATATAAACGTATAATACATGTTTTTGGATAGTTATTTTGAGGGGGTAATTAGGGGTACTGAAAGGGTTGATTCCGACTTACGTGGAAATTTGGGTTACATCGTCAGCGTAGGTATGGAACTCATTCATAACCCGGGGACTACCGTACCTGTATTGACACACACCTAATGGCCATTGGTATTCTTGCCCAACATTGTACATTTCTGTGTCCCCACATGATTATAGTCCCTTAGTCTCCCTGAGTAAATGCATTCATCAAATCAATGAATGGATGTGCCAGAATTTTCTCCAGTTAAATGTGGAGAAGACAGAGGTGATCATTTTTGGGCCAAAAAAGGAAAGGTCAAAGATAAGCAGGCAACTTAGCTCAATGTCACTTACAGCTACAAATCAAGTCAGAAACCTTGGCGTAATTATTGACTCAGACCTAAAATTTGATAGCCATCTAAAGTCCGTCACTAAATCCGCTTATTACCACCTAAAAAATATAACCAGAATTAAGGGGCTTCTGACTCAACAAGACATGGAAAAAGTTATGCATGCATTCATTTTCAGCAGATTGGACTATTGCAACGGTATATTTACAGGTCTTGATAAAAAAATCAGTCAGGAAGCTGCAGCTAGTACAGAATGCTGCAACCAGAGTCCTCACAAATACAAGGAAGCTGGACCACATAGCACCGGTTTTGAAATCGCTACACTGGCTTCCAGTGAGTCAAAGGATAGACTATAAAATACTACTGCTCGTCTACAAAACACTTAATGGTCTTGGACCAAAAAACATGCTTGATTTGTTAGATTCCTATGAGACATCTAGACCCCTAAGGTCGTCTGGAACCGGTCTTCTGCATGTTCCAAGAACAAGAACCAAGCAGGGTGAGGCAGCATTTAGTTATTATGCTCCTCACCTCTGGAACAAGTTACCTGAACGTCTGAAGTATGCTCAAACTGTTAGCTCTTTTAAATTAGGGCTAAAAACCCGTTTGTGTTTAGCACTGCATATCCATAACTGTATATATATATTTTAATCTACCTCTTGTGCTTATCTCCATTGCTGGTTTCAATTATTATTAGTAGTAGTAGTTTTTGTTTTATTTTTATTTATTTATTTTTATTCTATTTGTTATTAAATGCGATTTTTATGTATAATTTTATTTCCGATTTTGATTGTCTTGGTTTTTACGTTGTATTGATTTCAATGTGATTTTTATGATCTTCATGTGATGTAAAGCACTTTGAATTGCCTTGTGTTGAATTGTGCTATATAAATAAATTTGCCTTGCCTTGCCTTGCCTTGCCAACAGTTTTGTGCTCAGTACATAGTGTATTGTGACTATGCAGAGTGAATAATATGTCTATGATGAGGTTTTAAGGACATTCTGTTTCTATATTATAAATGATGTTGCTGTAATTTCAGCAATATTTGTTTACTTAACTTGTGTAAATCCACAATTATACCTTATTAGAGCGTTTCAACTCCATTTTGTTAGATTTTCAATCAGCATTGGTATTAACCTGCATTAACTTTGAGCAAATATGAGAGCATTTTATTAACTTACAGTTTCGTTCGCGGTAGCGCCTCACTATGTTGTCAAGGTCATAAGCACTTGCAAAAGGACTGGTGCCGTCAATCACAGAAACCTTGAATAAAAAGAGAGACAACGTTTGACATTTCCATATTAATGCAACAATGACAGGGTTCTTGCACCGTTTTAAAAGTCAAATTCAATGCTTTTTAAGACATTTTTAAGACCTTAAAACTAATTTTATCTCATTGTAGCAGGCGTTTTTTCTCCTCTCATGTGCAAGTCGATGGCTTTGACACCTATGGTCCCTAACGCAAAAGTTTTTTTTTTGCAGACTTTGCACTCAGGGTGGGAACCTCTGGATACATCACGAAACAATTTGCAATACAAGGCTCACGATATGGTGATACAAAATTATTGATACACCTTTCTACAAAATAACTAATAAACAGAAAAACAAGCTCTTTTCATCTTTCTGCTGTGAATTGGAGTTTATCACTAGTAGACATCCAATCCGTTTGAAGTGGGAAATCTTCATTCGCTGCCATCCATCCTACTGTCCGCCGAGGCTGAACAAAGTAAACAAAGTGAAAGTTAAAAAAATCCTATCTCATTGTGTAAAGTCAGCCACGCGATGCGTTCAGGTACACCACGCAAACACATTCGCTACATTAGAACCCAATTCGTTACATTATTACAGGTATTATTATTATGACTATTATTATTTTATTGTTCTTTTTTTTTATTCATAATTGATTTCTTTTGCTCTGTGTAATTGCTATTTGCAATAGTACCAGCAGAATTTATCAAGGATTGAGTGTATGTTTCCAGGCTGTAGCACGAATTAACGGAATTATAATGTATCCTTACGGGGAAATCCTGCTCGACATATGACCGTTTCAACTTACAAACAAGGTACTGGAACGAATGAACTTTGTATGTAAAGGTACCACTGTATTCCGAATGGGGTGTGTACAATCATGAAGCATTTCTGCTCCACTTAGGTTTTTAATCCGAATAGAAGTTTCTATGTAAATATAGCCAATGATGTGTTTTGTTTTAAACAAAGAAACTGGTGTGTCAGGCTAGGTGGGATTTTGAACAAAATACAATTTACATTTACTAATACTTACATTGTATATATTGAAGAGTCCACGGTGAAGCAGGGGTACTCTCTGTTGCAGCCTTAGGTCTCCACTGATAAACACCTTAGCTCCAGGTACAGAGGAGGAGTGTTGCACATAGGCCAGGCTCTGCATCACTACTCTTGACTTTGTCTAACAAAATCAGACACATATTGCATACTGTATATAAAATATACTTAAGCATTTTTGCATCATGCCACTACACTCGTATAAATTAATTATTCGAGAAAAATACATACAAAGAGCTGGTAGCTGAAAGTCAGCAGCAGTTGTACACTGTAAACATTTTCCTCATCTTTCAGGGGTAACTGCATTTGGAAAATTAGCCGGTCCAACTTTCCATCATTGTTTTGGTCTTCTTCCCGCGCCTAAAAATGCATGACAATGGTCGCGATATTGTACATTTGCAGAGGCTAAGGAAAATATTGTCGTACAGAGACAGCAGGGATTCGCAGGCTTTTTCCAAGCATGTTATTCAGATGGGGAAAGGTGCTCCACGCCACATAATCCCCGTTGGTGCCTGTTGCAGCCACCAGCAGGGTCTCATACTGGAATCTAACTACCGCTTGTTCTTCATACGTGTTCCTTTTAATCCAGAACCCTATGATATGGTAACACCCAAAAAGATTGGTATTATCCCACTTGATTTTTGAATTAACGTCAAAATTGCAATACCTTGGCTCCGGTAAACCACCAACAGCGGCGAGATGTAAGTCAGGCACAAAGTCACAACGAGAAACAAAGTGGCACTCGTGCAAACACCCGTTTTGTACCGAATCAAAGCGGGATGCGAGTAAACTTCATAAAAAGCCATAACTAGCGATATTTTAACGTTGGCCGACTTCCGTCTCAAATGCCCATGTTGTGTTTCCAGCAGAAAGCTAAAGGCTAGCGTCTTGTTGATTCAAACTAATGCTGATCCGGAGAACCAGATTATCGTTTACTAATGCCACCCAAACATAATTCGGTTTTAAATCGACTTCAGCGAAAAGTATATTTTGATACAGTGCTCATTCTATTATTCGCGCCATGTGTATTGCTTCGTTGGCTTGTTATTGTTGTCAAGTAGCACCGTCCCCCTGTCAGTCAATGACGTCAGCTCTCAACTCGATGGATGGATGGACAGACAGGCAGACAAAAAAAAAAAAAAAAAAAAAGACAGACAGGCAGACTTAATTACCGTAATTTTTAGACTATAAGGCACACCAGACAATAAGCAGCAGTTGTCCTCACTGTATGGATTATGGAATATTATCATAGGCGGAGTTTGACTTTTGGGGCAGGTGGGGCACAACATGTTGATGACCCCGAAACGCAGTGTCAGCAATTAATTTAACTTACCAGAATATTTATAATAATAAGGTGAAAATGAGCGTTTTTTTTGTTTCCCATCATTCTTGACTGGAATTTTAAATCAGGCTGCTTAGGACAGCTATACTTTTCGTCAAGATTGTCATCCATTGAATATTGTACACCCGCCGGTGTCGTGCCAATGTAGTTACCCCCGTTAAAAATTGTATCCCCTGGGCTGAGCCACTACGCTACACTGATTTGCTTGATTTCCGTGTTTTGGTGATGTAGTAATCTATGAGGTATTAAAAAATGGCCCATCCATTTGTTTCTGTCGAATAACGTAACTTACGTGCTGGACAGAAAAAAAGGCAATGTTCACTCGTAGGAGGACCTATAACTGTTATTACTGTAATTCAAGTCCTGTATGGAGTCTCACCAGTTTAATAAACATTGATGTCCAAAATATATAACTGTGGTTCTTTTCTGGCTTCATTTAATGGTCTAAGTTGACATAACTCATAACTAATGTGTGTGTGTGCACTCCCGCGGCCAGGGGATAGTTTTTGACGGGGGTAACTACATTGGCAAGACACCGGAGGTGGCTCTGTTGGACAATTAGCGTCTTTAGTGTGGCAAATTGAAACTCCGCTCACCATTTTGGCGGTGCTCTCTGGCATTTCATGGTCCACATTTTCATTCCTTGGTTGTTGCTCAGTAGTTGTTTTTGCTTTTGAAAGCCTAGTTTTGAAAAAATTACGTATATCCATTATCCAGCTTGCCTCTTCGGTGCTCGGGTGGTTTTGGCTAAGCAAAGCAAATGACCGTCTAAGGTGCTAGTCCAGTCAATGTCCAAAGTCCGGCCCGGGGGCCAAATGCGGCCCTTAGTCAAATTTCATCCGGCCCCCTGCCTCTGTCATAAAATCAATGACATCTGGCCCGCACACAGACTTAATAAATTGGTCAGCAGTACTGCCACCAGCATATGAAGTAGCTTACACCTTAAATGCTGCTCCTCATTTACCCACTAAAAGGCAGCAGCACTCTAAGCAACATTATCCCGTGGGACCCTTTACTCCCAATTTTCTAAAATGGCAACAATCAACAAAAAAAGTTGACTGCTACGGCCGACGCTTCAAGGATAGGTGAAAATTGGACGACACTATTTCTTCACTAAAATACGCAACAACCGTGTCTGCCTCATTTGCAAAGAGACAGTCGCTGTTTTTAAAGCGTTCAATGTGAGGCGTGATTACCAAACAAGAAACGCTGACCTGTACGACAAGATTACAGGCAGCGAGACTTTGAAGCAACTTGAAGCTAGTTTAATTTCACAGCAGCATTATTTTGCAAGAGCCCGAGAGTCGAAAGAGAACGCCACAAGGCTAGTTGCGAGATTGCTGAAATTATTACCATATTGGCCCGAATATAAGACAGTTCTGATTATAAGACGACCCCCTCTTTTTCAAGACTCAAGTTTTAATAAAAACTTTTTGAAAACCAAATTAATTTTTATACTGAAAATAATTACAGTACATCTGAAACAAATGATTATAACAATATATTTGAGAGAAAAACATGCTATTTTGCCTCATTCAAATTTTAATATCTGAACATTTAAATATGTAAACTGAAGTGCAGTCACATTCGTAAATGAATGGCTTCTGGTTTTTGAAATGTAAATAAACCAATCTATTGTGATAAAACAACAAAATTGTAACAACTGCATTAACCATTAAAGTGAAGTCTTACTGTAACTGTAGTCTTCAAACAAATCTGAAAGGAAAAACATTGCAATAAAATAATGCAAACTGGTTAAACTTGAGAGTAGCTGAGATCTGTCATGACAGAACATATCTTCAATGATATCTGGCGCCATCTAGCGTCGTGAATGGGTATAACGTCTAGACCGCGAATATAAGACGACCCCCACTTTTTCAGTCTTATTTCAATGCAAAAAAAAACACCGTCTTATATTAGGGCCAATACGGTAATTAAAAAAGATAATGAGGCAAATGTGACACACAGAATGGCTTGCTAAAATTTGCTTAAATATATTGTTCTGTGTAAAGGTTGTCAGCCAAGGTCGGCCCCCCACATTTTTACCACACCAAATCTGGCCCCCTCGGCAAAAAGTTTGGACACCCCTGTGCTAGTCACATGAGCTGTTTGAAAAATAATTTTGACCCATTATAAAAACTATATATTTTTGTTCATTTCATTCATTTTTGTTGTGTGTTTTAATGCTATACAACTTTTATACACAATAATTTACCGGAAAATTTCAAATTTTAAAAGCATAAATAGGAAAGTAATTTACATGCAATGACACTTTTCGGCCACCGGGGGGGGCTTAAACTCAGCATATGCTTATGAGGCGCTGAGCTTAACCATTTATCGTAAAACCGTCATAATTATGACGTGACACTGTCATAAGCATTAATGAATGCATTAATGAATGCTTATGACAGATGTTATTTTGTCATCTGGCAAATTATCTCACTTTTGAATGGATGTAAAAGATCCGAGCAGGACATAAATGGAGTTAGTGACAAAATATGCCGGATGACACTTAATGACATCTGTCATAAGCTAGGGCATAGGTTTGGTCTCAACATTGCAAAGGGCGATATTACCTTATGCACATAATTGAAACAATGATCCAAATAAGGGACGGTTAGTTTCGTTGTTCCTTGTGAAGGCTGGCTTGACCGCAGTACTTTTACAGGTTAGCAAGTCTAATGTTATGCTAACTCTGATGCAGGTCAAACTTTCAGCAGCAAAATCAGTGGTGTTTCCCCCACTTATGCAACACTGACGTCTTTTTACATGACTTACAGTGGCTGCTGCTGGCTGACAAAAAAAACTTCTAATGTCCCTTCTTTCTGAAGTGGGGCGGAGGAGGCGGCAGTTGCTGACATGAATCTGTTGGGGCTGTGTGAGTATGTGTGTGTGTCTTTGAGGCGGGATGGGGGGGGCTTCAACTCATCAGCCAACCAGCGGGGTGGGGTTGGACCGGCACAATCAGTGAGTGAAAAGGGAGAAATGTATGTCTGAATATAATGAAAATAATTCACTTAATAATGGTAGGGTCTATTCTATCATTATGGGAAGACAATCTAAATTACCTATATAACTGACCTCTTTATATAATGCATATAAGATTGCTTAAAAGTTGGTGGGGACAATTTGAGCATCCTGAAAAGTTGGTAGTGTTATGTCCCTATCATCCCTATGCAAACCTACGCCCTTGGTCATAAGCATTCATCTACAGTGTATCACAAAAGTGAGTACACACCTAACATTTCTGGAGATATTTAAGTATATCTTTTCATGGGACAACACTGACAAAATGACACTTTGACACAAAGAAAAGTAGTCTGTGTGCAGCTTATATAATAGAGTTAATTTTATTTCCCCTCAAAATAACTCAAAATATAGCCATGAAAATCTAAACCCCTGGCAACAAAAGTAAGTATACCCTTCAGAAACTACGTACATCTCTAAATGTCCAAATTGAGTACTGCTTGTCACTTTCCCTCCAAAATGTCATGTGACTCATTACAGGAGTGCTGTCAGCAATTGCTGCAGAAATTGAAGAGGTGGCGGGTCAGCCTGTTAAGTGCTCAGACCATACATCAACTTGGTGTGCATGGCTGTCACCCCAGGAGGAATTCTCTTCTGAAGACGGTACACAAGAAAGCCCACCCGTCTCATCAGACCATAGGACATGGTTCCAGTAATTCATGTGCTTCGTTGACATGTCTTCAGCCAACTGTTTGCGGGCTTTCTTATATTATTGTAGACATTGATCGCAATAAAACATTTGGACAACATGATTTAATTTCTTGTTTTATTTAAAACGATTGGTGCATGTGCAAAACAAGTCAATACATCACAATTTATAAAAGGATTAGAAAAATATTAACGAAGGTTGAGCATTCGAGGAATGTGTTATCAGACAGCAGAGCTTAAGGGAGCCAAACTTTTACCCGACATTACGACGGGCTTTCACCCGCTGTCCTTGGTAGTCCCAGCTCCAATAGCGTATCTTAAAGTTGCTGCAGTTAAAAAGCTTGTAGTTGGATCTCGGGATCGAGCTGACGGCCCGCCATAAGGCAAGCCACCGTGTGTCCCAGCCCCTGCCTCTCCCCCGGGAGTCGAGCCTTCCATCATCAAAGTAGAACGCAGATAGTCTCGATATATGTCCAATTTACAAGTCGTCTTCCCTTGCCTAACAGCGTTTTCCAGCTGTAAACAAACGAACAAAACACTTGCATTTAGCGTTAACATAATTGTGCCATCTACACGTACTGATTAGCAACAGGCTAGCAGGAAATACAGTAGTTGTAGTATATAATATTAAAGATCATCATAATTACTTCTACTAATAATAATCAGACATACACTGCTGGTCAAAAGTATTGGCACCCCAGTCAGATAATGCTGAATTTCTCCTAGTAAAATGATTGCAGTTACAAATGCTTTGGTAGTAATATCTTCATTTATTTTACTTGCACTGAAAAAAACACAAAAGAGAATGGAGAATTTTTTAAAAATTATTTTACACAAACTTCAAAAACAGGCCGGACAAAAGTATTGGCACCCTTTGAAAAATCATGTGATGCTTCCCTAATTTGTGTAATTAACAGCACCCGTTACTTACCTGTGGCACATAACAGGTGGTGGCAATAACTAAATCACACCTGCAGCCAGTTAAAATGGATTAAAGTTGACTCAACCTCTGTTTTGTGTCCTTGTGTGTACCCCATTGAGCATGGAGGAAAAGAAAGAAGACCAAAGAACTGTCTGAGGACTTAAGAAGCAAAATTGTGAGGAAGCATGGGCAATCTAAAGGCTAAAAGTCCATCTCCAAAGACCTGAATGTTCCTGTGTCTACCGCGCGCACTGTCATCAATAAGTGTAAAGCCCATGGCACTGTGGCTAACCTCCCTAGATGTGTACAGAAAAGAAAAATTGACGAGCGATTTCAACCAAAGATTGTGCGAATGGTGGATTAAGAACCTTGACTAACATCCAAACAAGTTCAAGCTGTCCTGCAGTCAGTGTCAACCTGTACTATCCGTCCGCGTCTGAATGAAAAGGGACTCTATGGTCGGATAACCAGGAAGACCCAACTTCTGACCCAGAGACAATAAAAAGCCAGGCTGGAGTAAGTCAAAACTTACCTTAGAAAGCCCAAACATTTTTTGATTTGAAATTTGATTTTGAAGAGTCATGTAACTCCAGCTCCACTGTTGTTTTGAATGGAGAAATTCTAAAACGTAAGCTGTTTGCAGACATAAGGAAGTAAAGCGAAAGTACCTCGGAAACTTGTCTATACAGTAGTATACATTTCACATTTTTGTAACGAATGAGCAAATGTGCTTGTCTTGTTATATTTTAGTAAAGATCTACTCATGACTGGGGACCCACATTTTAATTTTATATTAATTGAGACAATTAATTGCATGCTTGTACTCAAATGCTGATGGCCTGCATTTACAAACACCATATCTCAAGAATCTGGCCTATTTCATAACACTGACTAGTGTATTGTCACGATAATGCACTGTTACCTTTAGGGAGTTTTATCTCTTCAACCTCAAATTGTTAATATGTAGGCCATGATTTATCAAACAATAACAAACATCTCCAGTTTCAAAATGCGGGGGGTTCTCACTTGCTTCCGTCTTTTGTCCATTTTTAACTTTAAAAGAACTGTTGCTCCTTTCTGTGTTTGCTAACACACCATAATTTGCAAACAACTGAGGTCAAACAATTCGGAGTTTGATCAAAGGTTTTTTGTTTTTATTTATTTTTTTACCAATTCCAATTTTTAAAAAGTAAAACTTCTGTAAAAGTTCTGTTTTAGAATAGTTCTAGAGTACTAAAAATTGAGGTTTTGCATTTAGATATGAGGAAATAGGGAAAAACCAAAATTAGGAAATGGAGGTTGGCGTTCTGTGCCAAAAGCAGTTTTCTTGGCATTTTGGTAGTTTTAGGAAGTTTGCCGCTCTCCCTCAAAACAAACAAACTCAAAAACAAAAAACAAATTCTGGCTCTGTGGCGACCTTGATGTAAGAAATTCTGGCCACTTTCACCCATGCCTATAAAAGAATTGTAAATATCTCAACACAACTCGAACAAATGATTGACATAGTTTTTATATAAATTTGCGTCCAACTTCAAGGACGGCCTGGCTAAAGATACCGAACCCCATGAGTTTCAGATATGCATTCACCAAACCCTTCATAATTACTAGATAATGAAGGAATTTGGTTTTCAAATTCAAAACAGACATATCTAAGCAAGCATTTTGACAGCGTGTTTTTGAACAGGTCAAAATTTGAGTCCACGCTGCCCGCCGGGGATGGGAATTGAGAAGATTTTTCCAATTCCATTATCGATATTGCTTAACGATTCGATTCTTTATCGATTCTCTTATCGATTTTAATTTGAACTAATGGACTGTATGAGGTTCTGGGTTCAATATGTTTTATGGTTCATGCGCTTCCGGGTGTCGGTTAGAACACAAGGAGCACAGAGTGGAGTTGGTCTTTGGCACTTTTAATTCAACTTGGCAACAGGCACAACTATATACAGGCAATGGCACTTGATATGACAATCACTCAATGAGCAGATGAGAGCATGTGTGGAAAGATGTTGATGTATTTGTATGTGTGTGGAAGAAGACTGGCATGTGTGGGTACATGTGTGGTTCTGAAAGGAAAGAAAATTACATCATTTTAGTGATGATGCAATAAATAATGAAAATGGACTGTAAAGCAGTCAATAACACACAGACATGACTCGCACAGTATAATGAACACAAAGGTGGGGGTCGCGAGTGCTCGCGCACAACCCGGAAGCACGCTGCGTGCACGTGCGGGTATCTTGGTCATAAAAGTGGCGAAAACAAAGCACTTTACACACATATGGATGTACAAGATCATCTTAAGATGCTAAACTAACACATTCCCTCTGAACACAAATGTGCAACGCGAATATAATGTCAACAACGCTCTCCTCGACACAGCGAGGACGAGCGAGAGCAACCAGCCGACGTAACAGTAAAAACACGAAACGGTTGCGCAGATAACGGCTCTAACTTATCATAAGAACTTTATGACATGAAGAGGAAATACTTACATTCGCACTCTGCTCGAAATGCGCACCTTAAGCCTATTCTCGGTCCCAGAATACGCAGGACGTGTGACGTGGGACAATAACAAGAAGTACCTGACTGGTTGCCATGGGAACGAACGCATACACAGGAACCCCTTTTAACAGGAGTATTAAAATTGCTAATAAAATCGTTTAGGATTATTTTAGATGCATATACTGTATGTTATATTTTTCTTACAGAGTATTCGACAAGGAATAATATATACCCATTAATATACTTTTTTTTTTTTTTTTGGAAAAATCAACATTTCTTTAAGCAGTCTCATAAATAAAGACACTCGGCGACAACTCACTAAATTATACTTGGTGAGTGGTCCCTCTTTGAGTAATCATGTACGAGTAGTCTTGCTTGCTGAGTCGAAAGAGCGTAACACGCGTAAATCACGTGATGTAAATCGTGCTGGTTGGAATCGATAAGAGAATCATTAGATAAACTGCAAAACGATTCCATGGAATTGAAACACACGGCACCGGTTCTCTGTAGGAACCGGTTCTCGATTCCCATCCCTATTGCCCATTGACTAGGTCAAGGGTCAGCAACCCAAAATTTTGAAAGAGCCAAATTGGAGAAAAAGCAACACATGCTGTATGTATCTATGTTAGCTATGTTAGCTTACTATCAAAATAACTAAATTGGCTACAAATACAGCCTTCATGATTACCGTATTTTCTGCACTATAAGGCGCACCGGAAAGCCTTCAATTTTTTCAAAAGCCGACAGTACGCCTTATAATCCGATGTGCCTTCATTTCAATTCAATTCAATTTCATTTGTATAGCCCTATATCACAACAAGGTTGTCTCAAAGGGCTTTGCAGAGTCATTATGATACACAGTCAGAAACAGTAGATGAATTAATAAAGTTCAAGTCCTGGGCAACCCCCATCCTTAGACCCTCCATGTCGGCAAGGAAAAACTCCAAAAACCATTTGGGAAAAATGAGAAACCTTGGGGACAACCACAGTCAGGAGAGATCCACTCCCAGGACGGACAGGCTATAGATGCACCAGGACTGATGCTGGGTATTAGCAGCAGGATGTCCAATTTGTAGAGATGCAATGGAATGAAGAAACAAGAGGAGCTCCATCTAGCCAGATGAGATGGGGGGGGGGGGGGGCGAGGACGTCCATCCAGCCAGGGGTCAGGATAGTCAGGAGGCTGCGGCTGAAAAATAGCCCCTCCTCAAAGGGGAGGGGGGAAATGGGACACCGGGTGACTAGTGATGAAGAGACTAGTCAACTAGATATTAGAATTGGAAAAGAGAAATAGAGTAAGACAAGTGGTAAGTAGAGTGAGGAAAAAGGGATAGGACTAAGTGGCTGAACTTCCCCCAGCGTTATAGCTTCTAGTGCAGCTTAGACTGAACTGTGAGTCTAGTCTGATTTCAACTAGCCTGACCGTAAGCTTTGTCAAATAGGAATGTTTTTAGTCTGACCTTAAATGAACAGACTGTGCCGGCTTCTTTAATACTAGCTGGAAGCTGATTCCATAAGACCGGAGCTTGGTAGCTAAAGGCTCTAGCTCCTACTGTACTTTTACAGACCCTGGGAACTACCAGTAGACCTGCATTCTGAGAACGGAGTGTTCTGTTGGGGCAGTATTGGAGATAAGATAGCCCCAAACCATTAATGGTCTTAATAGTAAGAAGGAGGATTTTAAATTTAATTCTAAACTCGACTGGAAGCCAATGAAGGGCCTAGAGCACAGGGGTGATGTGCTCTCTTCTATTAGTTCCTGTTAAAAGTCTTGCTGCTGCGTTCTGGACTAGCTGAAGACCTTTTAGAGAACTTTTAGGACAAGCTGCAAGTAAGGAGTCACAGTAATCCAATCTAGATGTAACGAACGCGTGAATTAATTTCATATATGTATCTATTTATGTATCTATCTATTTATGTATGTATCTATCTATGTATCTACTGTATGTATTATATATGTACCTTATATATGTATCAATATTAGTTAATCATGACATGACATTCCGTTTAGCTCATCTCCATCTTGTGAATGCATAATGCAACACCAACCACTACTTATAATGCAGTGTGCCCTATACATGAAAACTGTTGTAAAATAGGCCACTAATTGAAGGTGCGCATTATAGTGCGTAAAATATGGGATTTTTTTTATTTTCTCGCAATGACGCAAATGACTACTCTGTTGAACAATGCCGCCTTAAGTTTAACTTTATTACAATATTAATCAATATTAATATTAACCATATAAAACTAAAAATATATTTCCCTCCCCCATCTTTTTCCATTTTCAAATATTTTTGAAAAAGCTCCAGAGAGCCACAAGGGCTGCACTAAAGAGCCACATGCGGCTTTAGAGCATCGGGTTGCTGACCCCCTGACTAAGAGCATGATCCAACTTCGGTTTTGCTTCCGGTGTCACGAGAGTGGGCACGCAGACTTCTGGCTTGCCGAAAATGTCATTATTTTTCTCAAGATGTCTGCAAGACCTCCCAAAAGACAACCATTCCAGTCAAGACTAGCTAGCCGGAAGTAGGCACTAGGGAAAAAAATTAAGAACCCTAATATCTGGCCCATTAACACAACGATAAACTTTTTGTGATCTAAATAAACATGAATTATAATGGACTCTATGTTCTAAGCTATATCTCAGTCAATTTTGATTTATTCTTTTAAATCAAGTTTTCAGTACATCATGTTTATCATCATATACTTGACATTTGACCGAACACTGGTCCTTGACCTACAGTGGTATGAAAAAGTATCTGAACCTTTTGGAATTTCTCACATTTCTGCATAAAATCACCATCAAAAGTGATTTGATCTTTGTCAAAATCACACAGATGAAATTACAGTGCCTGCTTTAACTAAAACCACCCAAACATTTACAGGTTTTCATATTTGAATGAGGATAGTATGCAAACAATGACAGAAGGGGGAAAAATAAGTAAGTAAACCATCATATTTAAAGGGATCCTCTATTTTTAAGACAATTCTTAAAACATAAATGTTAGTATGAGTTATAATAATTTGATATTAAAACCCCTCTTAATGTTTTTGTTTTAATAAAGTTTGTAAAACTATTTTAAGTGATAGGTCGCCATTCTTGTTACGGCGCAGTGCGTGACGTCACTGGCCCCGAATGCCGAAATTCCAGCTTGTCACTCGTTAGCTTTCCCAACATGTCGTCAGTTCTACCCTTCCTATTTCAACCAGATCTGAAAAGTGGAGAGCAGGACAGTACTGTCGGTCGTTCACAAGACGAGCTTCAGGGAAAAATGCGTGCAGCAAATACCTGATAAGACAAAAGTTGGGCCAAACTGGTGATGCGAGAGAGTCTTGTTGGGAACTCCGGTTGGGAGCAAGAGTGCATGCTGTTGGGATTCGGGAACTCCGGTTTTATTAGCAGATATTCAAGGTAAGCATATTGCATTTTCAAACGTTTTCCCAATATAATTATGTAGATTGTTAGCATCCAGAGCTGTCGTGTGCTTTTACATACAGTACAGGCCAAAGAGCACACCTTGTGTAATCCAGGTCTTGTACATTGTAACGCGTGGTAGCTAGGATACGTGTATAAAAGTACCAGAAAGGGGAGAAGATTCTACTTATGCACATTTATTCACAAAAAATAATATTTCCACCTTGATCACTCTTCACTCGGGAGCTCAGCAGTATGCAAACACGCATTCCCTGACGAACTCCAACATTGCTGTAAGGTCCACGTCAGAGTCACTGTCGTCACTGTAGCGTGCTATAGTGCTTTAATTATTTAATATGATTTGGGGAAAACTCCCACGAAGAATAGTCAACAAAAAAGATAGCAATACTAATCCAAATCTGCGTTTTTTACTCACTCGAAGATCCAGGAATTAGACCGATACCATGGCAATATCGCAGCCGCGTTAGGCCGTCGATTCCACAAAAAAGACTGATCCGAAAAGCCGCTGTGGGACCGACGGATAAAAATAAATGGACAGATCCAAAACCATTATTGCAGACGCGATGGGCCCCTTACTTGACTGAGGATCCAGGAAAAATATTCGGGAGCCAGTTGTAACGCGTGGTGGGTAGGATACATGCATACAGGGACCAAAAAAGGGGAGAAGCTTCCACTTATGCACATTTATTCACTAAAAATAAAAATTCCACCTTGACCACTCACTTCACTCCTTTTTTCCATTTGACTGCAAATTGCATCCAAAAGCAGCACATCGTGGCATTTTACTTTGCGAGTTTAGGCAGCAATAAGCAATTGTTGAACACGCTACACATTTGGAAAGATACCAATTAGTGTCCAAGTGCCTTTTTGCGAACATTAAATGAGCAACAATTTTTTTTTTTTTTTTTTTTTTTTTTTTTAGACAGCTGTGGCTTCCTCTGTGGAGTCCTCCCATGAACACCATTCTTGGCCAAAGTTTTACATATGGTTGATGTGTGCAAAGAGATATTGGACTGTGCCAGTGATTTCTGGAAGTCTTTCTAGGATTCTTTCTTTACCTCTGAGTATTCTGCGCTGAACTCTTGGCATCATCTTTGGTGGACGGCCATTCCTTGGGAGAGAAGCAACAGTGCCAAACTCTCTCCATTTGTAGAAAACTTCTCTGACTGTCGATTGATACACATCTAGACTTTTAGAGATGGTTTTGTATCCTTTCCCAGCTTTATACAAATCAACAATCCTTGATAGCAGGTCTTCAGACAGCTCTTTTGACCGAGCCATGATGCAAATCAGACAATGCTTCAATCTTATTCTTTCGGTCACGACCCACAGCCCGTGACCAGGGCTCTGCAGAGACCGATGGAAGGGCCGGTGCTGATAGATCAAAAGGGGCACATGAACACGCTCCGCTCCCCCCCACTCTGCACTTGCCAGCTCGTAAAGATAGGTAAATAGGGAGTGTCGCCTTTCGGCTTCGCTCCCTCTTCACCACGATGGACCGATGCAGATTCCGCATCACTGCAGACGCGGCACCGATTCACCTGTCAATCATCCGCTCCAGTTTTCCGTCACTCGTGAACAAGACCCTGAGATACTACTCCTTCACTTGGGGAAGGATCTCATCTCTGAGCTGTGGAGGGCATTCCACCCTTTCCTGACTGAGGAACATGGTCTCAGATTTGGAGGTGCTGATTCTCATCCTGACCGCTTCACACTCGCCTGATGAAGCTAACAACACTACATCATCTGCAAAAAACAAAAATGCAATACTGTGGCCACCAAACCAGACCCCCTCAACGCCTCTGCTGCGCCTAGACATTCTGTCCATGCGACATAGGGAAGCCTTGGCGGAGTCCAACCATCACTGGAAACGGATCCAACTTACAACCGGCTATGCAGAACACACTCAACACCGGTTATACAGGGACCGCACTCCCCGTATCAGAAACTCAGATACCTGTATTCTCCTGGAGCAACCCCTACAGGACTCCCCGGGAGACACGGTCGAATGCCTTCTCCAAGTCCACAAAACATGTGTAGACTGGTTGGGCGAACTCTCATGACCCCCTGAGAAGCCTGCTGAGGGTATAGAGTTGATCCACTGTTAAGAGAAAAACACGAAAACCATACTGCTCCTCCTGGATCTAATATTCGACTTTCGAGACTTTTGAGATTCGACGGACCCTCCTCTCCAGTACCTCTGAGTAGACCTTCCCAGGGAGGCTGAGGAGAGTGATCCCCCCTATAATTGGAACATACCCTCCATTACCCCTTTTTAAAAAGAGGGACCATCACCACAGTCTGCCATTCCAGAGGCACTGTCCCCAATGTCCACGCGATGGTGCAGAGGCGTGTCAACCAAGACAGCCCCACAACATCCAGAGCCTTTCGAAACTCCGGGCAGATCTCATCCACCCCCGTGGCTCTGCCATCGAGGAGCATTTTAACCACCTCAGTGACTTAAATCCCAGAGATAGGAGGACCTGCCTCAGAGTCCACAGGCTCTGCTTCCTCATGGGAAGGCGTGTTGTTGGAGTTGAGGCGGTCTTCAAAGTATTCGGCCCACCGACTCACAACATCCCAGGTCAAGGTCAGCAGCGCCCCATCCACACAATACACTGTGTTTGTGGTGAACTGCTTTCCCCCGAGGGCCAAGAAGCTGGATGGTTAGGGTTGCCACCTTTCAGAAATAGAAATAAGGGACGCCCCCCCCCCCCCCCCTCGCACCCAGAAGCCTTACGGGCGAAAAAAAAGGGGCATCCCCAAAACTCCTAAAATGCATAGAAATACATCTATTTTTAGATAAGAGAACTGTATTGTGCACTATGTGGGCATGGTAGTTTCCTTGCAGCAGAATGTTTTTTTCTTTCTTTCTGCAGGTTAGTGAAAACGAAGTTGTGAATATCGTAATTAACATTTGTGTCGTTGGCACTGAATCCGATCACGTGACCTATTGACAAGCCAAATTTCTTGAGGGAATGTTCCAGGAGAGCTACAATTCCAGCAGCTGATTCGTCTGCATTCTCTATGAAGTCCAGCATTTTGTTGGTGACCCCAGACTCTGGACTGAAGTATTGGACAGCAAGGGGAAACATCTTCCTGCTTAATTTATTCAAGGTATCGGTCTGTATGGAGAATGGGATGAGTGACGTTAAGATCTTGAGCACATCACCCACTGTTTTTGGACCCAGGACTTGTTTCAACAGTGCCTCTTGCTTTGTTCTCCCCAAAGTCATTTTCTTCACCATTTTGGAATCACATAAAAATCTTCTGATTGAGCATGTGTCCACAGTCAGCACTATTGTAGCTCTGGCCGCGTTTTACTGTGTGCTATACCTGTGTCACCTCAGCTGCAGCAATTTAGAGGGTAGGAGTGGGATGATGTCAAATTATTGCTTTAATTTTGGTATCACTATTAATCAATCAATAGACTCCAAAATGAGGAGCATTAGTTAGCTCTTTATGTTCTTTATGGGTACATAAATTCATTCCATATTGATTGATAATAAATTCATGTTTCAAAAAAAAAAAAAAAAAAAAAAAATCAACATTCCTGAAAATAATCAACCATAGCAGCAACTGAAATAGCAGAGCTATGCTCCCGTCAATGCAAGATGTATGAAGGTAAATATAAATATGGCCTATATGTTATCCATATAAAAGAGCATAGTAACATACCAATTCAAGCTCAGGGGATGTTTCAGGTACAAATAATTTGTGACGAAGGCTCTTCTGGGATCTTATATTCTGTTTGTGGAGGTCCCCTGCAGCATGCTGTTTCACACCTCCGTGAGACACTGCAAAAACTTTCCTGCCTGCCTTGCAGTTCGCTTTATAATCATCATCAGTGACTCTATCGAGCCACGGGTTACCCTCTTCCCGCTCCAGTCTAATTCTTCTAATTCTAAGTCTTTGGAGACAATTCCTTTTTTGAGGATGAGGTGGGGTGTGGTGTTCTGAGCGTCTGGTGTTGAAGACATCTTTGTTTTGAAAACGCACGTGGCGGTGCACTGAGCAGAGTGAGCGAGGTCACTAGGCAATGAACCCGGAAATGCAGGGCAGACAGCAGCGGACAGGCAGATAACTATCTTGCTGTCTTTAAAATCTCCTGCCGTTTTTGCTCATTATCGTTAGCTCAGTAATCACTGATGAGCGCAGGTGTGTGTTTGTGTGTGCCAGACGTGCATGGGCTGGGCACCCCGCTGCCGGAGCCGCCTGTTTTCCGAAATTTCTAGGTTCGCGGTGAGTCAGCAACAGGCAAACACTTTTGCTCAATAGACGATGTTTATTGATTAGAAAATGCAGAATAAATGAATAAATGAGATTTATTGATTACAATCCCACAAAAGCAAGCATCAACAGGTCAAACCTGCACAATCAAAACAGGTCAGACATGCAAACAAGTAGTAACGGGTCGCTAGATTTGAGTTTGTCAGTCTCAGATCCCCGCATTACCGTTACAGCTCAACCAAGTTGTCCCTTAGAAATGCAAATCGCTTACCGTGACAAAATGAGTGGGAAGCCAGCAGCCCTCCAGTAAGGCAAAAAAAAAAAAAAAGGGACACGCTGCGGGATGGGTACCAGATCCGCCAGCAGATTTCAGGGAGGCAGAGGAATCTCTCGATTCTTATAGACCCTACCCACGTGACGTCACAACTCCTTCCTCCTGACTGGTGCCGCCCAATTGTCCGTCAACACATCATGTTTCCCTGTTACGGCTACGTACATTCCTCCTATTTACGACGTGTTTTTCTGCTCGTTAACATTAATAATCAAAATGGTGAAGGCGTGTGTGGCGGTCGGTTGCAATAACAGAGAAGATAGAAAGAGAGACTTGAAGTTCTACCGGATTCCGAGAGACCCGGAGAGAAGAGAGCGAGATGGGCTGCTGCAATTCGACGAGAAAACTGGGCTCCAAACGATTACCACAGATTATGTAGTAGTCATTTTATACCTGGTAAGATGCATTTAATATATATTTAGAGGGTTTTGGGCTGACAACCACAATTAAGATCATTGCTAGGCTAATCGCCGACAACGTACACGTATGTATGTAGTGAGAGTGCTATCGCTAAACCATATAAACATTAAAAGCCCTAACTCCATTGACAAACGACATGAAATACATGAGACTTGACAGTGGATGTTAGCAATAACGAAAGATTTTGAATTGAAAATTTCGTAACTCACCTTTCCAAGCACAAGATAGATTCCTGCCGAATTTTCGTGGACGAGGACCTGTTTCACCCAACCAGCAACAAAGTATTTATAAGCCTCCAAGCTCTTAAAGTTTTTCAAACTTTCGTGAGAATAGGCTGATTTTGTGTGGACAAGATAGTTGTACAGTTCAGGGTAGCTAGCAGATGTCAGGCAAATACGGCAGAGACAGCGGGTCGAAAAACATCGATTTAGGCATCAAATATGGATCTGGCGAATGGATAAACTGAAGCTTTTCCACATAGCGCCTTTTATGCAACGCATCAAGTGAGTTTACGGCATCCGAAAGCACCGGGTCTTCCATGAAATGCATTATAAATTGCTCGATCAATTGAGACCATTGATAATACAGACACAAAATGACGGACAAGTGGGCGGAACCATACAGCGAGCACGTGATTTTGTGACGTCGGTGGGTAGGGTCTATAGGTGCGTCTGACATGAGAGCGCGGGCGGCCACTCCTCGCTCCCACGAAAACGCACCACCCGAGATCGTGAGAGTCCCCCCCCCCCCCCGTAAGGGTATGAGAATCACCCCAGTCGAGGCTCCCAGCGGTTAAAGTCAAAACCAAACAAGTTATCTCGTGAGAGTCTATGGGACCCAGGCGTGTAAGCAAAACAATACCATGGTGCAAAACAAGTTATCTCGTGTGAATCCCTTCAAAACAAGTTATTTCATGTGAATACCTTCTAGCTATGGGAATAAAACAATCACGTAATATTTTCCCACACCACCGCCCCATGGGACAACTGTTATATACGGAATAAACTTAAAAGTTGCGCTCCGTATTGAACCAATATGGAACGCAACTTTTAATTCCCAATTACAGAATGATTCCGTATTTCAAGAGACGGGTGGCAAGCCTACGGATGGTGGACAATTTTTTTTTTTAAAGTGGTCCAAAAGTCGTCGTCCATGGCCTCACCAAACTCCTAGCCCGGGTTTTTGTCTCAGTGACTAGCTGAGCTGCGTGCTGCTAGGCCAGCCGGTACCCATCAGCTGCCTCTGGAGTACTAGAGGCCAAAAAGGCGCGATAGGACTCTTTATTCAGCTTGACGGCATGAACACCAGCAGGTTCTGCGATTGCCGCCATGACAATGACACAGAATCTGACCGTGACTCTATCACCTTTTGACATAACAAAAAACGGAATTGAATTACTGTATTTCCTCTTTGCTGTAACAACAGTTGTCTGTCGTGTAAATGATATCAGACAGTTATTATGTCATGTGCATATGTAGTGATTTACCGGGATAAAAATGTGCTAGTCTTGAATGGACAAAGATTTGGAATTTACTACCTACCATGTATTTGGTTACTCAAAGAAAATAAAAAGTGATTTTCAACATTATATATAGGCTCTATCTGTGCAGAGCATATTGATATCATCTGTTGGTTTAGGAGAGAGCTTCTGAGGATGTGTATCATTTGTTTTGAGACAGTCCTTTCATTGTTTCAACACAACAAGGTAAATGTATCAGGTATTTTTTTTATTGCATAGTGACAAACCTTTTACTCTGTTTTGAAAATAATTATTTGATTTCACTCATTATTCACAAAAATATGAAAAACAGTTAATTGGTGTTATTCTATTAATACTTTTTACTGAAGCAATCTGACCTTTTAGCCAGATTGCCAGTATCACGCCAGCCCAACCGCCAGACCCGCACTGGTGCAGCTCCAAGAACCCCGGCTGGCAAAACCCCTACAATCCAGCCAAAAGGCCAAACTCCGCTCGTTCACCTTAGTCTTAACCTCTTGTACTGACTCTATTATGAAAGCTAGAAGAAGGCTTCGAAACACAGGTTGACAATTTTTTCAAGTCGACAGCGATCAAACAGCAAATAGGTTCTGGACAGAGAGCCAATTCTGGATCCAGGGTCAGCAAAACAACGAGCACATCGGAATGTCTCCGGGAAGCGACAGTTGTTAGCTAAACGTTCAGTCTTTTTTAAGTCTGCGGTACGGTTAGCCGGACTAAGGTTGTGCCTGGGTGTTGTTTAGGATAATTCTTCTGTTGCAGATTTGGGCGGTCAGGTTCATGCGTCACTGTTCGTTGCTGTGTCATGGTTCGGTGGGAGGTTCAGTCTGCCTTGACGTCTGAGAGGCACCGAGCGAGAGAGTTGTTTTTGTTACCGGGTGTTGTGGAAGTACAGGACGTCCCGCTATTTTTTCTGGATTTTCCTGTACTGTAGAGCTGATTGCAGGATTTGGTGTTGCAGTAATGGGCTTGTAGATGTCTTGCCTATCATCTGGTAGTAAGCGTCAATTTTGCTCAGTCAGCTGCATGACGCACGCATTGGGCTTCCGTGGTGAGAAGGCATCATGTATCTATGTCAAATATATTCTGCTTGTTTCCCTCAAACTATGATATAAATGCTATTTATTTTATATTGGATACGTTGAGTGATACAAACAGTAAAACGGTAAATACTAGAAAAGATACTATTCTCTTCATTACTAAATGGTATATTCATAAATCCCAATACTCTAATCATAATTTTTTTTTTTTTTTGTATACTTAAAAATGAATCCAAACAATATATCATATATGTTTATTATATTGATCGAACAGTCTACCAATCAAAAGCTGGCAAAACATATGTGCCTCTATTAATATATTTTAATAGAATGTACGTCCGCATGGCATGTAATTTTGAGTTTGTTGGTTATGATTGTATTGACTTTTTACATGTTTTAAAAAAAAATAAATGAAAAAGCAGTAGTAGCAGCAGCAGCGAACTTTTAGTTTTTCCTGTTGATATTTGTAGAATGATCATCTCTATTGAAAAAAAAAAAAGTTAAAAAAGAACAACCAAATACAATGACTAACACAACTTCACAAGTGAACGGCCGTGCGTTACATTTTATTGAGTGTACTCTGCAGTCCAATGTGCTGTGTCTAACAAGATGTTGAATTTACAGTGTCAAAACAGGGAGAGTGACAATAGTCATTGGTACTTTTTTTTTTTTAAGTTTCCTTAGCCCCCCCATCTGATACATAAAGTTTTTTTTTTTTTTTAATGTCGGCTAAAGACCCGCGTTTTAGTTTTTCTCTCCGGTTTTTCTGCAGACACTGGACCGCAGCGTTGACAGGGAATGCATGGAAGCAGATTTCTTTGTTGCAGCACAACGAAAGAGTGCACAACGACACATTAAGAAGTTTGGTCACGACTTGAAAGGAAACTCATGCCTTCTTAATGTTTAAAGACTCATCCTGATAAAATTTCTCCCTACTTGCTGTCTTGTTTCACTCTCATATGTCTCCCGCCCTCTGCTGTCATAACACCGGAGGTCAGAGTGACAACGTCCGTCAGCGGGCGCCATCTTTGTGCACTTAGTCAATAGTCATATCAACTATCAGCCGAGTCAACCTTCCACTGAGAAAACCAGTTTCTTCTCTAATCAGAAAGAGGACTAGCAATTGGAAGAAATTGAATACATTGGGTGCAAACCAGTACAAAACCTGCTCTAAAACATCAAACCTTGGTTTAGTCAGCAAATCAAAATGGGACCCTGCATGTCTTAACCTTTGCTGAACCTCTTAGACTTGGGTTCAATTGAACCCAGGCTTGATGGTTGTCTATATTAAATATCTATATTAAATGCAAAAAAAAAACAAAAAAAACCCAAAACAAAACACAATTATCAATATTGTATTACAAAATTTGCCACTCCAAAAGTGAAGCCCAATTATGTTTTCGATATAACACACCACTACATATTGTAAACCCTTTTGCCTCAATCTGTAGGATATTGCTTTGAAAAAGATCACTTATAGAAAAAAAAAACAAACCCAAAACCCTCCAGTATACGTCCCCCTGGGAATCCCGAAGCTTCCTGGCTTAGCAACAATAACTAAGGGGCCGGAGCTTTTGTGAAAGGTCATTTCTGTTACAATTTATTGCGTTTTTTATTTTTAAACAAAAGATTATAGCAAACTATAGCAAAAGATTACAAAACCAATAAAACATACACAAACGCTCATTTAACCTTAAATATTTTGAATTTTATTTGAAGAGCAGAAGGTCTCTGTCACTGCGTGGCCAAAGGGGGAAGGCCTGATTGCGAAGTAGCTGCCAAGCTTTCTGGTAGGTCTCCGAAGCCTCCTTGTAGTCCAAGTAAGTGTGTAGATCATTCCTTCTGGAAACATAAAAGTCACATCATTCTCATTTTTCGCTGCTCTTGCCTCAGTTCAATAGCATTGCATTGCACGCGAACCTCCGCCAAAGATGCACAGTTAATTGGTGATAATATTACAAGCAGTCCTATATTCAATGATCCCTTGTTACTTCGCGCTTCAAACTTGGTGCCCTCAGTTCATCACGGATTTTTTCTGATAAAAATAAATAAAAATACATTATTTTATTTTAAACGTTCAGATATATGCATGTATATATGTACAAATAATTGTTTTCTTTTATATATCTCATTTATATCATAACTATTAC
This sequence comes from Corythoichthys intestinalis, assembly GCF_030265065.1. Taxonomy (NCBI): domain Eukaryota; kingdom Metazoa; phylum Chordata; class Actinopteri; order Syngnathiformes; family Syngnathidae; genus Corythoichthys; species Corythoichthys intestinalis. Next base: position 60,796,631 of record NC_080399.1, on the reverse strand, counting down.
TTTTGCAGTGTTTAAAAACTATTTATTAAAATATACATACGTTTTTTTTTAATGTTTTTTTCCCTTTAAATATCCTTTAAGGAAAAAAAGGGGAAAGAGATGTCTTCTTATATCTGTCTCTTGCCAATGCTGTCAGATCTAAATAAATACATTGAACACACCAAACACAGACAAGACTGACAAAGCAGTTTCTGCACTTGCACCCCTCTTTAAAATAAACTGCTGTATTTTAAGCCAAAAGAACTGTTGTGTTTGATAGAACAATATGTCTATATGCTGCCATAGCAGATTCATGGCGCATTAAGCTCCCAAACTATTTTTAATTTGTCAATTTTACCCTGGAAAACCCTGTTTACAGACGTCGCGCAACTGCTTTTGTTTCAACCCAGCAATAAAACGAAGGTAATTAATTATATTTATTATTCAAAATGTCTGTCATTTTTAGCTTAGAATAATTAGTTGATGTCTAATAATTTGTTAAAAAAAAAAAAAAAAAGCCTTTAAAAATTATTTACTCGCATATTTTAAACTTTTAAACAAACTACGTCACAATGAAAAAATGGTGTCTGTAAAAAAGTCAATGGTGTCTGTAAAAAAGTCAAGTATATCTACATCATAACCATCACTTAATTGTACTTTTTTTTTTGTTACTGTCGCACTTTCTCCGATATGTTAGATGATAATCGATCCAAACATCCATCCATCCATCCATCCATTATCTTCCGCTTAGTCCGGGATCGGGTCGCGGGGGCAGCAGCTTTAGCAGGGAAGCCCAGACTTCCCTCTCCCCAGCCACTTCAGCCAGCTCCTCCGGCGGGACTCCAAGGCGTTCCCAGGCCAGCCGAGCGACATAGTCTCTCCAGCGTGTCCTGGGTCGACCCTGGGGCCTCCTGCCGGTGGGACATGCCCGGAACACCTCTCCAGGGAGGCGTCCAGGAGGCATCCGAACCAAATGCCCGAGCCACCTCAACTGGCTCCTCTCAACGCGGAGGAGTAGCGGCTCGACACCAAGCCCCTCCCGGATGACCGAGCTTCTCACCCTATCTCTAAGGGAGAGCCCGGACACCCTGCGGAGGAAACTCATTTCGGCCGCTTGTATCCGGGGTCTTGTTCTTTCGGTCACGACCCACAGCTCGTGACCATAGGTGAGGGTAGGAAAGTAGATCGACCGGTAAATCGAGAGCTTCGCCTTTTGGCTCAGCTCCTTCTTCACCACAACAGACCGGTGCAGAGTCCGCATCACTGCAGACGCTGCACCGATCCGCCTGTCAATCTCCCGCTCCCTCCTACCCTCACTCGTGAACAAGACCCCAAGATACTTGAACTCCTCCACTTGGGGCAGGATCTCATCCCCGACCCGGAGAGGGCACTCCACCCTTTTCCGGCTAAGGACCATGGTCTCGGATTTGGAGGTGCTGATCTTCATCCCAACCGCTTCACACTCGGCCGCGAACCGCCCCAGTGAGAGTTGGAGGTCACGGCTTGATGAAGCCAACAGCACCACATCATCTGCAAAAAGCAGAGATGCAATGCTGAGGCCACCAAACCGGACACCCTCAACGCTTCGGCTGCGCCTAGAAATTCTGTCCATAAAAATTATGAACAGAATTGGTGACAAAGGGCAGCCTTGGCGGAGTCCAATCCTCACTGGAAACGAATTCGACCTACTGCCGGCAATGCGGACCAGACTCTGACACCGAACAGCCCTTACCAGGGGGCTCGGTACCCCGTACTCCCGGAGCACCCTCCACAGGACTTCCCTAGGCACACGGTCGAACGCCTTCTCCAAATCCACAAAACACATGTGGACTGGTTGGGCGAACTCCCATGCACCCTCGAGGACCCTGCCGAGGGTGTAGAGCTGGTCCACTGTTCCACGGCCGGGACGAAAACCACACTGCTCCTCCTGAATCCGAGATTCGACTTCCCGACGGACCCTCCTCTCCAGCACCCCTGAATAGACTTTACCGGGGAGGCTGAGGAGTGTGATCCCTCTATAATTGGAACACACCCTCCGGTCCCCCTTTTTAAAAAGGGGGACCACCACCCCGGTCTGCCAATCCAGAGGCACTGTCCCCGATGTCCACGCAATGTTGTAGAGGCGTGTCAGCCATGACAGCCCCACAACATCCAGAGCCTTTAGGAACTCCGGGCGGATCTCATCTACCCCTGGGGCCTTGCCACCGAGGAGCTTACCAACCACCTCAGTGACTTCAACCCCAGAGATCGAAGAGCCCACCTCAGAGTCCCCAGACTCTGCTCCCTCAAAGGAAGGCGTGTCGGTGGAATTGAGGAGGGCTTCGAAGTATTCTCCCCACCTACTCACGACGTCCCAAGTCGAGGTCAGCAGTACACCATCTTCACTATACACAGTGTTAATGGTGCACTGCTTTCCTCTCCTCAGACGCTGGATGGTGGACCAGAATTTCCTCGAAGCTGTCCGGAAGTCGTTTTCCATGGCCTCGCCGAACTCCTCCCATGTCCGAGTTTTTGCCTCGGCGACCGCCGAAGCCGCAGTCCGCTTGGCCAGCCGGTACCTGTCAGCTGCCTCTGGAGTCCCACAGGCCAAAAAGGCCTGATAGGCCTCCTTCTTCAGCTTGACGGCATCCCTTACCGCTGGTGTCCACCAGCGGGTTCGGGGATTGCCGCCACGACAGGCACCAACCACCTTACGGCCACAGCTCCGACCGGCCGCCTCAACAATGGAGGTGCGGAACATGGCCCACTCGGACTCAATGTCCCTCACCTCTGTTCTGCCGGAGGTGGGTGTTGAAACTCTTTCTGACAGGGGATTCTGCCAGACGTTCCCAGTAGACCCTCACAATACGTTTGGGCCTGCCAGGTCTGGCCAGCAACTTCCCCCACCATCGGAGCCAACACACCACCAGGTGGTGATCAGTTGACAGCTCCGCCCCTCTCTTCACCCGAGTGTCCAAAACATGTGGCCGCAAGTCCGATGACACGATTACAAAGTCGTTTGAACTGCGGCCTAGGGTGTCTTGGTGCCAAGTGCACATGTGGACACCCCTATGTTTGAACATGGTGTTCGTTATGGACAAACCGTGACGAGCACAGAAGTCCAATAACAGAACACCACTCGGGTTCTGATCGGGGGGGCCGTTCCTCCCAATCACGCCCCTCCAGGTCTCACTGTCATTGCCCACGTGAGCGTTGAAGTCCCCCAGTAGAACGAGGGAGTCCCCAGAGGGGGCGCTTTCCAGCACACCCTCCAAGGACTCCAAAAAGGGTGGGTATTCTGAGCTGCTGTTCGGTGCATAAGCGCAAACAACAGTCAGAACCCGTCCCCCCACCCGAAGGCGGAGGGAGGCTACCCTCTCGTCTACGGGGGTAAACCCCAACGTACAGGCACCAAGCCGGGGGGCAATAAGTATGCCCACACCTGCTCGGCGCCTCTCACCGTGGGCAACTCCAGAATGGAAGAGAGTCCAACCCCTCTCGAGAGGATTGGTACCAGAACCCAAGCTGTGTGTGGAGGAGAGTCCGACTATATCTAGTCGGAACTTCTCTGCCTCACCCACCAGCTCAGGCTCCTTCCCTGCCAGAGAGGTGACATTCCACGTCCCAAGAGTTAGCTTCTGCAGCTGGGGGTTGGACCGCCAAGGCCCCCGCCTTTGGCTGCCGCCCAACTCTCTACGCACCCGACCCCTTTGGCCCCTCCCACAGGTGGTGAGCCCATGGGAAGGGGAACCCATGTTGCCTTTTCGGGCTGTGCCCGGCCGGGCCCCATGGGGACAGGCCCGGCCACCAGACGCTTGCCTTCGAGCCCCACCCCCAGGCCTGGCTCCAGAGGGGGGCCCGGGTAACCCGCGTCCGGGCAAGGGAAACTGGAGTTCATTTCTTTTTCTCATAATAAGGGGTCAGTTTGAGCCATGCTTAGTCTGGCCCCTCACCTAGGACCTGTTTGCCATGGGTGACCCTGCCAGGGGCTTAAAGCCCCAGACACTCCTAGGATCATTGGGACACGCAAACCCCTCCACCACGATAAGGTGATGACTCACGGAGGAGTCGATCCAAACAAAGAAGAAAAAAAGACGTTTAAAAGGGTAATTATATGAAAAAGGAAATTTTGACCACTCCTTGATGTCTGCGATTTCTGCATCGCGACCCTTGTTATATTACCATGTTTTACCCATAAAATCCCCCCAAAATCCAGCTGTGACCATCCACAGCTGTGTCTTGACACTCAGTGATACATGTGACATGGAGTTTTTGGATCGAAACAAGGTAAGTACATGATAATATCTTGTTTAAGTCATGGCGTGTTAAATTCTGCTCTCGCGTGCTCTCACCTCCAGTTAGGGTTTTGCTTTTCCAAAAAATTTTTAAAAAAAAATGCCATCCTGTTCAAAAATTTTCTCCCCCCCAGAAAATTTACATTTTAAGCTTTCCAATGATGTCAGTGCTTCCTCTAGGATTTTTTGAAGCTGCGGTGGTGGGCTGCATTGGAGTCGGACTGCCTCACCATGTCGTACCATGGCAAAATTGCGTCATATCATGACTTTTTTTTTTCCACATTTTGTTTCCCAAAAAGAACCATCACAAAGATCTATTTGAAATATTTCATGAGCCAGGCTAATGTCGTAGCTCCTAGCTACGGTTCATGTACGTAAAATGTGTAGCTGATTACAGTTACATTACCCTACGTAATAATACGACTTTTTTCTCGTAGCAATAGTTTGACTTACATTTCGTAGTCCCTTCTTTTTCCTTTTATTTGGCCCTAATATGTATTACATTAACACAACAATAATAGTACTTCTGTTAATGGACCAATGGCTTAGGTTTGCATAGGGACGTTTGGGACATAACACTAGGAACTTTCAGGATGCTCAAATTGTCCCCACCAAATTTTAAGCAACCTTTTTGCATTATATAATGAGTTCAGTTATGGAGTCAGTCATTTAGATTGTCTTCACATATTTTGTAAGGATAGAATTGACCCTACCATTATTAGGGTTTACAGCCCGGAGGTCCTCCGAGAGGCGGGATGGAAGATGGACCGAATAGGACAGATGACACGGTAATGACCGGAACGGAAATGGCAAAAGATTTACGGATCCTAAGAAGATGCAGCTGCGGTTGGTCCAAGATTAACACCTACCAGGGCCTGCGGATCCACCAAGGGAGGAAGAGATGCGGTGGCAGCACCCAAAACTTGCACAGCACAAGCAGGTCAGACAAGGAGGAGTCAGAGCCAGGTTGAGCACCACAGTGCTACTGACCCCACTATTGCATCCGGGGAAAGTCCCCACGCGTACTCTTCTCAGCAGGCCCCGCAACAGCTGCAAACTACCCCACTAGGGGCCGAAAAACCTCCCAGAGAGCCTGCCATAGGAAGTGCGGAGAAGCCCGTCCGGAAATCCAAGATCAAGTGGCCAAAAGCCAGCAACAAAGAAGGATGGAGCAGTTTTGATGCCACCCTGCACGCAGTTCTTCAAGGCACCCTAAAGGGCAACACAGGCAGAGAAAGATTTGGAGAAATGCCGAGGAAAAGCACTCCACCAAGGCGGATGGGGAGACGGGAGAAAGCGATCTTACAGCTGGTAAGGGACTGACGTCTTCTACGAAAAGAATGGAGGAGAGCAGTGGACGAGGAGAAAGAAGGCCTCCAGAGCCTATGGAGACAACTCAGGGCCAGGCTAAGGCGAGCTGAATGGATCAAGAAGCTCAGAAGCCGCGAAGAGAGAGCAAGGGCACAATTTTTTCGAGGTCCCTTCAATTACGCCCGAGGCTTGTTGGAGGAGAAAAAATTGGGAACACTGCAGGTCTCAGAACAGGAGTTAGAAGTCGTCGTCAAAGGCCAGCTTAGGGACAGCCTAAGGGAGTGCCCCCTCGGATCACCAGGGTACGCTCCACGCCCACCAGCACCCACCTCTCTATTCGACCCCCCCCCAAGTGGTCCGAAATCAGTCACGTGGTGGATCGAGCGAGAGCTGCTTCTGCGCCAGGACCAAATGGCGCCCCATACAAAATCTACAAAAACTGCCCCAGGACCCTGAAGCTTTTGTGGAGACTAATGAGCTCTGCCTGGAAAACCCAGTCCATTCCTCCAGCATGGAGCAGAGCAGTTACCACATTCATCCCGAAAGAGAACGACTCCCGTAGCATCAACCAGTTCAGAGGCATACAGTAGCCTTACTGAACGTGGAGGGGAAGATCTTCTTTTCGGTGATGGCAGAACGCATGAGCAACTTTTTCCTGGCAAATCACTATGTGGACACCAGCTGCCAGAAGGCAGGCGTACCTGGTTTTCCCGGCTGCATTGAGCACTCAGCTATTATTTGGGAACAGATACAGTCAGCAAAGCAGAGCAAATCAGGCCTCCATGTGGTCTGGCTAGATCTAGCAAATGCCTACGGATCTGTTCCCAACCAGCTCATCCACTTCGCCCTGGATTTTTTCCACATACCATTGCACATCCAGGGCCTCGTAGCAAAGTACTTCAACAACTTCCACGTCGGCTACACCAAAAAAGATATATCAATTGGCTGGCATCGCCTGGAGAAAGGGATAGCTATGGGTTGTTCCATCTCCCCCATTCTTTTCACAGCAGCATTTGAGATCATCCTGATCGGCGGAAGGCAGATGGCCAGAGGTGTAAGATCCCAGTCAGGCCAACGACTTCCAGCCATCCAGAGCTACATGGACGATGTAACCACCCTCCTCCAGACCTCGGCGTCTACACCAAGACTCCTGCAAAGGCTGGAAGAGCTGCTACCATGGGCCCGGGTGAGGATAAAACCAGCGAAGTCCCGCAGCCTCTCCATCAGAAAAGGCATACGGATTGACAACATCTGCTTCACGGTCGGCAGCGAAAACATCTCGCTGCTAGTGGAAGGCTTGGAAGGCTGTATACAGCTGACTTCAGCAGCATGGCAGGTCTGGCTTTGGCTGGGGTCCTATACTAGGGATGTCCCGATCCAGGTTTTTGCACTTCTGATCCGATATCGATATTGTTTTGCACTTCCGATCCGATACCGATACTGGGCCGATACCGATACCGGCCTATCTGAGCATGTATTAAAATTTAAAGTTATTTAGCCTCTTTACTTAGTTGTCAGACTCATGTTTATAAGGGTTTTAGTACTCTTGATAACAACTAGCCAGCTGAATTAGGTGAGTTTGAATGACACACAATAGTTGGTAACAAGAAACTGACCTGTTTATTCAGTGACAAACACAAAACATTATAAATGACAAACAGAAATGGCATAGTCAGTCAGTAAAACGTGCAAATAATATTGTAAACTGTCCGTGGAAAATCCCACAAACCCCCCAAGCTATTAGATGCTTTTAATGTTTCGTGCAGTAGTTACAAAAATTGTATAAAAAGCCTCTCAGGTTTAAATAAACGACTATTTCAGTATCAAGTTTACATTTTAAAACAGTAAATAAAATACTCCAGTCCCCATTCTGTGTCAGCAGCTTTTAACTACATTCAATTAATTTAATTTTGCGAATCAACTGTTCAAGTTGTTAAAATTGTTCCCGTTATTCCATAATTTCCCTTCTGTCTACTATTGATATGTGAAAGTTTTAAAACTGTTTTGAAGATAGATTCAAGTCAAGATTTTGCCGATTTAGGAGTATACTGCTCCCCTTGTGTGTGTAAGCGGACACAAGTTCGCAGCAGGCCAAACTCCATTCAAAAATGAACGCGGAAGTCAGGAAGTAGCATCCAAGCTCCAGGTGCTTTTATTTAGCTGCACTGTCACATCCAAAAATGAATCCAGGTGAAACTAAAAGAAATAGAATGTACAGAACGAAAATGATTGACAGGTTTGACTATCCATATGTTATATATGTCAAATATATACGAAGCTAATTCCCATACAATGCCTCTCAATATTCTAATATGCAAATGAAGCATGCACCAGGTGCCAAAGTTTACAAAGTGGTCAAAACGCTCCAAATATGGCACATAAATCGCTAAATACTATATATATAAAATGTTGTACTTACAGACGATGCCTTCGAAGGCGCAAACAACAGGACAAGTTTAGGATAGCGTGAGCACAGTAAACAATGCTGCCAAGCTCTCGTCAAACGGCGGACTGACGAAACGACTACAAACATGGCCGCCGCACTACTTTCCTGTCGGACGGCTGTCAAAATAACAGCAGGAACGAAAAATGCACATGGTAAATCGCGAAATGAAGGGCAGAACAAGTAGTATTTTAGATAAAAAGTTAATTAGGTTCGCTTGGAAGGTTCACTACAACAGCCTACAAGGGAAGTCTCCTGCTTTAAGATGGCGGCTGTTTACTAACGCACCTAGTTTTCAATGCATGTGTATGTCGCTAAATGCTTGATTAGGTTGGTTGTATTAAAACTTCTTATAGCTTTACCACCATGCTTGACTTTATTGTGGCATATGTTGCACTCTGCCTCTTCGTCTTTGTCGTCCTTTAAGGTGAAATGATCCCACACGGCTGACATTTTTACAGATAAAGTCTCTCGGTAAATTGGGAGACGGTAATGCAGTGTGTTGAAGGTGTGCCTTAAAATGCGGACCGGATTTTAGGGAAACCGAAGCAAAAACTGGAATGGATTATGTATATCGGTGCGCTGGAAAACCCGGACCGGATTTTCAAAAAAACTGGATCGGAAGTCTGGATCTGAATTTTTCCGTGTCGGCCGATCCGATACCGATCCGCATTTTTTTGCCCATATCGGCGTCCGATCCGATCCAAATATCGGGTCGGGACGTCTCTATCTTATACCAAACGTGGTCCAAGGCTTCAAAGAAGGAAAGGAAAGACCTTGTGATGTCAGAGGTCGTTAAGAAGGAGAGTGCTATAAAATCAAAGCTGTCAGTCAACAACAGCAAGGAAAATGGACGAGATGGGAGGCTGTTGTCAATAGATCCATCTCGTGGGCCGACATGTGGAGGATGCCCCAAGCAAGGCTGAGTGTCATGATCAGGGCGACATATGACACGCTTCCCAGCCCTCACCCCAGAACCTTCACCTGTGGTACGGCACAGAGGAGAAATGCCAAATTTGCAGCTCTGGCAACCCTAGTCTGCAACACATCCTCTCCAGTTGTAAGGCCGCACTGACACAGGGCCGGTTCAGGTGGCGCCATGACAAAGTCCTGCGCAAGTTGGCCGAAATCCTCGAGGCTCGTAGCTAACAACACTAGCCCACTAACACCACGGCAGAGGATACAGTTCATCCAGCAAGGAGGCAAGCGTCTCAGTAGCAGAACCACGAAGTGGTCCCTCCTTTTCGCCCGAGGCGAGTGGAACATGAGAGCCGACTTTGACCGGCTACTCACGTTCCCCCGGGTCATAACATCTACCACCCTTCGGCCGGACATCGTCCTCTGGTCGGTCCCCATGAAGACAGTCATCATTGTGGAGCTCACAGTTCAATGGGAAGAGGGGATGGACGCTGCCTTCGAGAGAAAGAAGGAGAAATATGTTGACTTGGCAGCTGAATGCCGTCAACCAGGCTGGAAGGCAACCGTGTTCCCAGTAGAGGTCGGGTGTAGAGGCTTCACAGGACCCAGCGTCTCATGGCATCACTGGGAGTTACGGGATCGAAATTGAGGAAAGCCCTAAAGGACCTGGCAGAGGAAGCAGAGCAAGGCAGCTTCTGGCTCTGGAGAAAAGGATCAAACGTGGGGGAAACAAGCAGCGTAGGACCTCCAAGTTTGCTCGGTATGCGGTCAGGCCTGCACTTGACTCAGGGACTTGGACTCCCCTGCCATGCATACTCCATTGGGGCTTAGCCCACAAGCCAGCTGCAGCGAGTGGCAGGGAGACGTCCTTGACACTGCCCCACCACCCAGAGATGTTCCGGGATGAAAGGGGCGAAACATCAATGAGGCGGGGCTCCCGGCTGACGACCCTGCAGCGTGCCTACTGGCACCATCGGAGGTGCGACAAGCAGTTATGCTCAGCAGGCTACATCTGCCTGTACTCCCAATTAAGTGAATTACTTTCCTTATGTTCAGACTTACACTGACACCATTTTTTCCCCTCAAATGCACGTTTGATTTGCAGTTGACTAAATTCTCTTGTTTTCAATCTACTAGAAATAAGTGAAATTATCTGCCAGTGCTTTCAGTAAATTTTACACAGATTTCTTGAAATAAGATTATTTTCAGATAGCTATTTTTTTTAACACACTTATTTTAGGAAGAAAAGAAAAGCTTTTTTCCCCCCGTCAGGAATGTTATTAATTCAACAAGTAATATTGTTCAAAACATTATTTAAAAGCATTTTCCCCCTTGATTTTGATAAAAAATGACCAACCTTTAGATGTATGGGCTTAATAAGAAGAAATGGTAATATTTATCTAAAGTAAATTGAATAATCTGACACATTAATGTATTAACTAATTTTTAACACTCATTTATTCAGATAGATTTCAGAAAAATCATCGTATTAAAACGTTCCAAATTTGCAGTGTGAAAGTTGGTATGTCAATACAGATTTATTTTTGCATTGATCATTTAGCCTCTCAATTAGGTTCAAATTGGTGGTGAGAAATGTAGCCCTGACCCCTGTTCACCCAATCTTTTGGGTCTTATTACGGTAACGTCCGTCCCCAGCAAAAAGTGTACATGGAGGTTATGGTGTCATATCGTCCCTACCAATATTGAGACCAAACCTACGCCCTTGTAATGGATCCATTTCAAGGAGTAGGGGGAAATTCTAAATGCCGTGTAAAGAGATTTACTAGTTTCGGTAAGAAGGTGAATAGTTTTTTGTTGTTGTTCGTGAACTAAATTTCCACATAAACGCATATTGAGGCACCAATTAGCTCAGCATGGAGAAGTATGAGAGTCAATTTTCGAGTGTCCCAGAGCTCGCAAAACTTGAATAAAAAGACCGCATTTATGAAGGTTTCGTCAGCCGTGGTTATTATAGCCGTCCGCCGAAACAGCCTGGCAGCAGATATAATAAGTACACCTGCCCCTCTGCTATTGAACGCGTTGTTGATATTAGCGCGGTGGCGCTCTCCCCGCCTCTCGGCGCAATTTCATTCAAACTTGCCGTTCCGTCCAAGACGGCCGTCCACTGCTTACTTTTGCCGAAAAGTCAGATCCAAAATACTGTAATGCTCCGGATGGGGGGAAGAAGGAGAGGAGTCTGTATTGGCTTACCCACTTTATTGTGGCAACAATAATAAAGAAAAACAATAACAAAATAACAGCGGGCTTCAGTGACATGCGACAGTTATCTCGCTTCCCTCTACGTCACAGCTACTCCTCCGATCGTCTCTTAAGGGGGCCCCGCAGAGCTACAGACATTACTATACACAATGAATAGGTTGCCGCAGAACCCTTCACACTAGGCTGCCGCTAGTTTGAAACGGCCTTAATTTTTTTTCTCCTTTTTTTTAATACATCTCTTTTGTACAGCATGGCGGTTTTTATTTTGGTGTGGCGGTGCGCCACAATAATTAATATGAAGGGGAAACCCTGGATGTATCACACATGCGTATCTGTCAATTTTGAAGGTTGGCCAAATTGGGGGTCTCAGAGCGGAACTTCAAGTCACCTGACTGTTTTCCGCCATATTTCACTAGTTGCAGGTTGTTATCTGCAGAATATGATTTTCTTTTCAGTGCCATTTTGTTCAGCCCTTCTCAGTTGTTTTTATAAGTTACCGTCAATGTTGAAAGACAGGCCTGGAGGGCCCACTTGCAGTTTATCGTGAAAATAACATGAAATGTTATAATAATTAGTGCTGTCAAATTTATCGCGTTAACGGGTGGTAATTAATTTTTTAAATTAATCACGTTAAAATATTTAACGCATTTAACGCATGCGCGGAACGATACACTCAAGCATTGCCGCATACAGACTACAATGGCGCCGTTTTATGTATATTGAGAGGTAAGAGTCAGAGACAAGCGAGTGGACACAGGCATTCATTGGGGCCGCGCTATTTATTGGCAAAAGCTTTGGCATCTCTTCCACAACAGTTATAGCTATTATGGCGAGCGAGGTGGGGAAGAATGACAGAAGATGATCTTTTCTTAACACCCTGGTTTGAACATAACGCAGAGAAGATATACTATTTGCAGCCACCACTGACAGTCATGGTTGGCCAACTTTACATCATGCATTTGGTCGCTACAGTATCATTTACTGGAAGCACAACAAAAATAATATTTATATCTCTCAAAAAAAAAAAAAATGTTCACAAAAAGAAAAGCGCTCAATGCAATGTACAGTTGAATGTATATATCAGTCTTGTCTTATCTTTCCATTCCAACAATAATTTACCGAAAAATATGGCATATTTTAGAGGTGGTTTGAATTGCGATTAATTACGATTAATTAAATTTTAAGCTGTGATTAACTTAATTAAAAAATTTAAACGTTTGACAGCCCTAATAATAATGTGTTAATAATTTCACACGTAAGTCGCTCCAGACTATCAGTCGCACCCCCAGCCAAACAAGAAAAAGAAACAGCGACTTATAGTCCGAAAAATACGGTATATGGAATTTGTGGGTTAGACTGCCTTCCTTTTTCAGTTGGTTAAAGATTTTTTAGGATAAACTGTAATAATGCTCTAAAATCAAAACTTTGACATGATAAAAGGGACTATGCTGTGGTACCTGAGAGAGTCGGGAAGAACTGAGGCCTCAGTGGATGACACCAGAGACAGGAATGCATGGAACAGCTCCAATTTACAAAGTGCAGACCTAGAGTGTGAGACACATAATTGATATCGTTTAAAAAATAAGGTCTGCAATCCAATTTTATAACAGGTCTTTTTTTCCCCATTACAAGAGTACTGTATGACTACCTTGCTTTAGCTGTACCCATGGCCTTCTTGGTGACTCCTTGTTTCAAGCCATTGGCAGTGACGTCGAGTGGCTGATCAGGCACTTTACACCAGCTGACAGCTAAAACCCATAATCACAGTCACATTTGTTTGCGTCCTTACAGTCAGTTATTTATTTTTTATTCTAACTTTGTATGTAATACACAAGCTATCGTCTATAATATTCCTTTTTCTGTCTTTCTTTTTTTTTTTTTTTTAAGAAAGGCATTTCTTCGGCACACCGCCCAGCCAAAACCGTTTGACCCACCGACGCAGTTCATTCACCAAAACAACTGAAATTCTCATGCAACGCGGGCTTTTTGTTTGACACACCAAAAATAATCATTCGCCCCAAAACACTACTTGTCCTCAAATTTTTGTCCTAATCACATCATTTATACATAAAAAAAAAATCAGGTCGTTAAGGGGCAAAAAAGTTCTGTACAGTTTTTGCTAAAAACATATCCATTCATTTCTAATGCCCCAAATTTCCCATTGATTTCCAACGCCCCTATTTGCCGTTCATTTCAATACCACAAAAACTTGGAAAAAGAAAAAAAGTGACCCTAAAATGCCCACTAATCAACAGCAAGTGAGACAGTATCAAAAAGCGAACCCAAAATGCCCCTAAATCTTAAGGAAGTGACCCCGAAATAACCCCCATATCAACAGGAAGTGACCCAATATAAAAAGGAAGTCCAAATGCCTCAAAATCAACAGAAATTGACCTGATATACCATCACAGCAAAGCTATTGTCGCAATTTCTTCAGAAATTGTATTTTCTAGTTAATTATTATTAACCATAAAAATAAGACTGAAAAAAGTGTAGCTTGTGAAAATACTCATTAATAATATATATATATATATATATATTTTTTTTTTTTAATTCTAAATATTAATTAAATAAAATATATATTTTTAAAACTACAGTTCCATTTTAAAAAATCTATTTTTGTAAATTGTAGCAAAACTAACACATTTTAATGTTGTCATTTTTAGATTTTTTTTTTTTTTTTTTTGCAGCGCATTGAAGACATTTTAATGTTATACCATTTTTAGAATTACAGGTAGTCCCCGGGTTAAGAATGGGTTCCGTTCCTACACTGGCGACGTAACCCGAATTTCCGCACAAGTAGGAATGAACCTTTTAACTATTGTATGTTGTTTACTGATGGAGGATACACTGCCCTCTGGTGGCAGCGTTGGGTCTGGCAGGACTGTCGCCTTGTGACTGAGGGGCTGACTTTTGTCTGACATGGATAAAGGACGGCTGCGCTCTAGTTTGGCCCACATAATGCTGTAAGTTGTTTCAGCTAATATATGTTTGTGTATGCATTTGTAATTAAGCCTAGAGCTGCATTTTGTGGCACTGCGTGTGAGAGATTTGCTATGAGAAATGTAAATACGTTAGCATTCATAGCATTTTAGTTAGCAGACTTTTGTTAGGCAAATTAGGCTGATTTAATCTACTAAATTTACATATTGATCAGACTAGATGGACATTTGAAAACCAGTTGTTCTGTGTCAAGTGTTTTTTTTTGCTAAAATGCGTGTCGTTTTGATCATAAGTGTACATACAGTCATGTGAAAAAATTAGGCCCCCCCATTAAATATTCAGTTTTTTTCTTAACAAATGTTCACATATCAATGTATGATCTTGTTTTTCCTTGTCTCTGGAAAAGAAAGTGATTTAATTGCAGGTAAACAAAAAAAAAAAAAGTTTTAATCATTAAACCAAATATATCAACAAAAATGCATATTATAACTGAGGAAAAAGTTAGGAAACCCTATGACTTAATAGCTAGTGTTACCTCCTATGGCTGAAATAACTTCAGTGAGACGCATTTTGTAGCCATCTACCAGGCTTTGACATCGGTCAGAAGAAAGTTTGCCCCACCCTTCAGCACAGAATACTTTCAACAGTGACTGACTGTTGAAGTGAGAGAAAACACCATGGTGAGATCAAAGGAGCTGTCTACAAAAAGCGTCTCACTTATTTCAGTCAAGGGGGGTAGCACTAGGTATTAGGTGGTAGGGTTTCCTAACTTTTTCTTCAGTCAGAATATGCATTTTTGGTGATATATTTGATTTTATGAGTAAAACAATGACACTTTTTTGTTTAAATGCAATTACATCACTTTCTTTTCCAGAGATAAAGAAAAACAAGAACAGACATTGATATGTAAACATTTCTCAATAAAGAACTGAATATTCCTGTCCTAATTTTCTCACATTACTGTATGTGTGTTACAGCTTTACAAATGATCAAAAGTTAGGTAAAAAGCTTTAAAAAGCTCAATTGACTTGTTTGGTGTCCGTCAAGCTGAACAACTTCACATTTACTGAGGACAGAACAAGAAAGTTCACGGCTCCTTGCGCTGTGAGGCGCTAAACTGCAAGAAGAAGAATTAGAGCAATGAAGATGCTGCTGTAAGAAAGCAATGTGGCTGAACTTCAAGGTGTTAAACACACGAGTTTAACAGTTAAAACTAATCAAAACGGTTCCTTCAAAAACTGCCAAATTTTGTCAATAGTAGCCCAAATTTGATCAACCTGCCCAGGGCATTTTTTACCCCGCCTTGTCTTTGAAACTAGTCCAATTGGGCAGGAACCCTCTCAATCTGGCAAAACTGGGAAAGATAACAAAGACGTTTATTCTGATATGTTAAATAAGCATTTGCAGTCTTGAAGGGGAAAAAATGTTTCAGTTAATGAATGTTATGCTTGATCCATTTCTGATTTCACAAAAAATGCATAAACTTGGAAAATGTTCGCTGGGATTTAAGTTGATAAAAGTTTTTCTTTGAACTGCTTTTTTTCCCTTCAAATGTTTGTGGCTCACTAAAATTAAAGACAGTCAGCGTTAAACTATTTACCAAGGCTGGATGAACTCTCCCTCGATTTGATTATGGTTTGGCGAATCTTAATGAAGCATTATTTAATATACCAATGAGTTACATTAAAAAAAAAACACATCAGGTGTTTCAAAAAGTACCAGGACTGGTGTCACGGTGTGTTCTAGACAATCAACAGGCCGACTTACAAAGACGTCCTGGAGCATTTGCTGTGCTCAATGTGTATAATGGGAAGAAGGTAGGAAGAATTCTTCCACAAATGCATGAAGGCAAAGAGGAAGAGGATTACTTGAGCACGCTACCTGCTCCACAGGGTGTAACGCATCCTTGTCCAGCCTTGTGTTGGAGCTCAGTCTGGGCCTGGCTGAAGGGAAACTCCAGTTTAGACTGAAGAAAAACTGGTGGCGACACTGAGAAACCAGCAGGGAGATCTGACACATGGGAGCACCTAAAGAGCATAGGACCAACAAAATGCAAGCGCTCTGAATACAACCTTGACTGTTGACATTGTTCAATATTACTATAATTACTCCAACCAACAGTTTTCTAATAAGAAATACTCATACAGGCACACGACTTCAGATGATCACAGAGTATTCATATTGTAATCTCAGTGTTCAAGTGGTTTAATTTACAGTGGTATGAAAAAGTATCTGAATCTTTTGGAATTTCTCATATTTCTGCATAAAATCACCATCAAATGTGATCTGAACTTTGTCAAAATCACACAGATGTAAAAACAGTGTCTGCTTTAACTTAAAACACCCAAACATTTATACTTGTAGGTTTTCATTTTTTAATGAGGATAGCATGCAAACAATGACAGAAGGGGAAAAATAAGTGAACACTCTGCCTAAGGAGACTTAAAGAGCAATTGAAACCAATTTTTACAAAATAATTTAAGTCAGGTGTGTGCCCAACCACTGATGAGTGGTTTAAAGCTGCCCTGCCCACTATTAAACACACACGGTAAGAATTGTCTTAATGAGAAGCATTGTCTGATGTGCGTCATGGCTCGGTCAAAAGAGCCGTCTGAAGACCTGCGATCAAAGACTGCTGATTTGTATTAAAGCTGGATACAAAACCATCGCTAAAAGTCTGGATGTTCATCAATCGACAGTCAGAGAAGTTGTCTACAAATGGAGAGAGTTTGGCCCTGTTGTTTCTCTCCCAAGGAGTGGCCGTCCACCAAAGATGATGCCAAGAGTTCAGCGCACAATACTCAGGGAGGTAAAAAAGAACCCTAGAGTGTCTTCAAGACTTACAGAAATCACTGGCACAGTCCAATATCTCTGTGCACACATCTAAAACTATATGTAAGCTATGGCCAAGAATGGTGTTCCTGGAAAGAAGCCACTGCAGTCTAAATAAAACCTGTTTTTTGCTCATTTAATGTTCACAAAAAGGCACTTGGACATTCCACAGAAGATTTGGCAAAATATTTGGTGGACTGATGAAACCAAAGTTGAATTGGTTGGGAAGTAACACACAATGTCACGTGTGGAGGAAAAATGGAAGAGCTCACAAACATCAACACCTCATCCCCACTGTGAAGCATGGTGGAAGGAGCATCGTGATTTGAGGCTGTTTTGCTGACTCAGGGCCTGGACAACTGGCATTCATTAATGGAAGTATGAATTCAAAAGTTTATCAGGATGTTTAGCAGGAAAACCTGAGGCCGTCTGTCAGAAGCTGAAGCTAAAAAGAGGATGGATGCTGCAGCAAAACAGTGATCCAAAACACAGAAGTTAATCAACTTTAGAATGGTTTCAGAAGAACAAATTGCACGTTCTGGAGTGGCCAAGTCAAAGTCCAGACTTGAACCCCACTGAGATGCTGTGGCATGACTTAAAGACAGCGATTCATGCCAGTTCTGCAATTCATGCATGTTCTGACTGAAGTACAGCAGTTTTTTAGGGAAGAATGGGCCAAGATTAGTCCTGATCGATGTGCCAGACTGATGTGCAGCTACAGGAAGCGTCTGGTTGAATTTATTGCTGCCGGGGGGGGGGGGGGGGGGGGGGGGGGCACAAAATATTAAATGTGATGTTTCACTTACTTATTTTTCCCCCTTCTGTCATTGTTCGCATACTATCTTCATTAAAATACGAAAACCTATAAATGTTTGGGTGGTTTTATTTAAAGCAGACACTTTTTTAATCTGTGTGATTTTGACAAAGGTTAGATCACATTTGATGGTGATTTTATGGAGAAATGTGAGAAATTCCAAAAGGTTCAGATACTTTATCATCCCGCAGTCGTCGACCAGCAGTTGAAAACAAATTACATACTTTCCAGCTTGCGTTTAGCACTTTTAACCATGACTGACAGGTTTGTAGCTCTGACCTTGCCAAAGAGGTTTTTTAGCTCTAAGATGAAAGGCACAAATGTGTCATAGTTAAACTTGCATAGTTGTGCTGTGGCAACTCATTGTGTAAGTGAGAGGCTGCTGTCAGCAGCGTGACTGTCAAAGTGTGAGTGGATTTGAGCGAACTCAATAAATTAAGCATTTAATAAAGACAAGCATTTTTCTATATTTAAAAAATAATTCACATTATGAAGGTGGCACAGTGGGACAGTAACATGTTTGGAACTTTTGTTCAAAAAAGCAACAACAACACAAAAAGTTTTTTATGGTATCAGATCAGAACTATCAGCAGTGAGGTGACTCGAACTCTGGTGCAAACTCGGACATTCCTAATAACAACTATGCAACACTGCAATTGGCTGGCAACCAATTCAGGGTGTACTACGTCTCTGGATCATAGTTAGCTGGGATATGTTCCAGCACCCCCGTGACCCTTGTTAGTAGAGGTGTGCAAAATTTCCGATTCTTAGATTATTCGCGATTCGGCCGTGGAAGATTCGAGAACGATTCACAAACATCCAAATTCCGATTATTGAAATATGCCAAGTAAAGCGAAAGTACAACACACTCAGCGCGCCGCGCGGTCAATGAGCAACGGAGCGAGAGTAGCTAAACATCATGCTTCTCATTACCCGGCCCCTCGGGTAATGCCAATGCTCAACTCACGGCTCTAGCTCAACTCATGCCACGACATAAAAAAACACAACAACATACCTGAAGCTGCTACAAAAGTACGTCATCCACATAATGTTACGGTAGATATCATTTATATAAGACTAGATGCACTACGGTAGCGGTAACGTTTGCAGCACATCTACAAAAAGCTAGATGCAGACGTAGTAAACGGCCGCCATCTTAAAGCAGTACACTTCTCTGCAAGGCTGTTGTAGCGAACCTTCCAAGCAAACCTAATTAACTTTTTATCTAAAATACTCCTAAATCGGTAAAATATTGACTTGAATCTATCTTTAAAATAGTTTTAAAACTTTCACATGTCGAAAGTTGACAAAAGGGAAATTATGGGTTAACGGGAGCAATTTTAACAACTTTAACGGTTGATTCACAACATTAAATTAATTGAATGTAGTTTAAAGCTGCTGATACAGAATGGGGACTGGAGTTTTTTATTTACTGTTATTTTTGTATATTTGTTTACTGCTATATGTTAACTTGATACTGAAATAGTAGTTTGGTTTAGCCTGAGAGTATTTTTGAACAATTTTGGAACTAATGTACAAAACATTAAAAAAAAAAAAAAAAAAAAAAAAAAAAAAGGGGGGGGGTGCATCAATAATCGTTTTAGAATCGAATCGGACCATCTGAATCGTAATCGTAATCGAATCGTTAGGTGCCCAAAGATTCCCAGCTCTACTTGTTAGGATAAGCGGCATGGATGAATGAATGAATGAATGAATGAATGAATGAACTATATACAATCTGGATTCTGAATGCAATGATGTGAAAGTGCTAAATTTCAATATTGTTCTCTGAATAGAGCATCATTGACAAATCAAAAATTTACCTCTAAGTGGAAGCCTATAATTTGTGGCCATTGTTCAATGTCTTCTCGGGACATATTGAAGCGTAAAGTTTACAAGCGCTTTCAGTTGTAAAAAGAGGAGCAGGAAAGCTGCGTGTGTACCATTCGCCTCCATTGTTTACGATGCCATAAAAATGGCGATGAAGCACCCTATGACCATTTCCATTGGCTCAGATTTTACACGGGTAGTTGGCGGCTATTTATTCAATTTGTTTAATACTGCGCCATGAAAATGAGTGACTTCCTGGATTGATGAAGAATGCGAATGTGACGTCAGCGAGCTAATAGTCTTCAGAATACAGCCAACACTACAGTATGCAGAATGACTGCTGATTCATCTGATTTTGCGGATTATTTCGTTTATTTTTCGTCAACCCAATGTGCTGCAGGCTTTTGTTGCTGCACCAGGGAGATGCATGTGAGCCTTTTTGGGTTTCAAAAGGTTTCCATTCACCCCAAGATTGGCCAAAACAAGTCCGACAACTGTGGGACCATTGGACTTATAAGGAAGTGAGTAAACATGGTGTTTTATATCATGTCAAATTCTGGGATCATGGCACATGTTTTAATAAGGACGTGGCTTGCATTTTGTGGGTGACTAAGCTCCTTGTCCACAGAGAAGGCCACTCGGCCGACGACCGGCGGCTTGTCACACCCCATGGTCACTTCCACCCTCTCGGTCCTATTTGTGTGCCCGCTAAGAATGCGCTTTCCTCGGCTTGGCCATGAGCAGCCCCCCGCTCCGACTTTGGCTGGTTTGTCCACCGAGAATGAGCTATTTTCGGAGTTCATTCAAGGCAAAGAGCACTGCCAGCCCGCCATGGCTGCAGCAGAACGATGAGCCGTAACTTGCTCGCCACCAGGGGCAGTGAAGAGAATCAACCCCGCCACCGTGTCTGGCATGAGTCGGGGTAGTTTTGTGTTTTTTCGTTTTCGAAAGGCGAGAATAAGACTTGGAAAAGATGCTCGGTTCGGGTTATCATGTTGGCTAGCTGTCACGCCTCCTGTTTTGTTTAAGCTCTTTCCTCAGTCTCCGAAGCCGGGGAAATGACAAAAGCTGGACTAACTTCGCTGGCATAAAATACCGTTCGGGAGATTTAAGAAGTTGGCAATTTTGACCATTATGCAATTTTGCCCTGTCGTACTGAATAAATTCATCTTTACTATTTCATATTTGGGAAAAATACTAAGATAAAAAGAATATCCTGTAAAAATATTGGAGAGATTGAAACAATGACATTTTGCTGCTCTCTGTCGCAATTTTCCTCATTCTGAATCGTCCCCCTTTAATGGGCTGAATTCTAAATTAGCTGACATCGTGACCCTGCACGTCATCCTCCACCTGGGGACGCTAGAGCGCTATAATGACAGGCAGCGCATAAAGGCAGATTAAAAGACTAATTTCTCGTCTGCGCTCTGACAAATTGTTGTATATAGTCGAATCGTCTCAAAATATATGATTGTAATTCACATAACAATGCTATTTAAGATTTTTTTTATGCTGTCACAGGCACTTTAAACTTGTCGTCCATATCACCGCATTGTTATTATTTACAATTTTTATAGCAACCCTACTTTAGGACATTAGGACAAATATGGACCTATTATGACAAGCCATCATTATAGTTTATTGCATTGAACTGGGCCATAGCCAGGGCCGGCGCAGGCCATTTGGGGGCCCTAAGCAAAATAATGCAAAGGGGCCCATATTTTTGGCCCACCATTTTGTCACAGTGTACTGTGAAACCCATACATGCAATCTAACCCATACGTCCATATTTTGTAAATTAATCAGATTTTGTTGCACTGCATACTTCAAACTTCTCACCCCAAATGATTGTAAGTACTTACGGTACATAGCGCCAAACCTTTTTCTAAAAGAGGAAAGAAAGAAGTTAAGGAAGAACGTTTATTTTTTTAAGCTTGTAATCAAGTATCAAAACTCACAAACGTCAAATAAAGCAAACTGCAGCAAACAAAATAGAATATAAATGAAACAATTGCCAGATTGGTGGCCCCTTAGTGGTCAGAGGCCCTAAGCAGCTGCATAGTCTGCGTATAGGCTGGGCCGGCCCTGGCCATAGCTATGCTGAAAAAATGATAATCCATGTATGATAAATGAAAATCAGAATGACTATTGGATCTAAGATAACTACATAATAAATGTGTTCTTGTTTTACCACACAGTAAGGCTCACCTTGTGATCAAAGCTCTTTGCATGGCCTCTTGGCTAAAGGGGCACTTTCCAACTACCACAGTGCTAAAGTAGAGTGCCTCCTGTAGATAATGGGACAAGAGTGCACCCTGGAAGCCCAGCACTCCCCAGCGGGCCATTTTATCACTGCAGGAGAGAGACAGTGTTGGCTCTCCTCGACCAGGCTTTACCCGCAGTAATCCTGTGCTATGGTAGCCCGCCCCCGGTTGAAGAGGGTCGCTGAGCCCACCTGGTACAGACTTGGCTCCTGTTCGTAGAACATCATAAACTGGTGAGTTTTGCCGGGCACACACAGTTTGGTTAACGTTTGAAATACTGCTGGTGTTTTCTGCCAGCTCCGCTGAAGAATGTAAGATGGTCTCCTGATGCGTTTTAGCAGATGAACTCTGTGGGGGCTCATCACCAACTGTAGATGAGGATGAAGCTCGTTTTGATACATAAAGACCCTCTTGTTTCGTCTCTTCAGTTTCCTTTTCTTCTAGGGAGGGCCGTTTGGAGTTTTGCAGCGAAATAAGATGTTCTGCTTTTCTTTTTAGGCCTCTTCCATCTGTCCCTTTATCATTATTTACAGATGAGACAGAAGGACATGGTTGAAGGTGGCTGCCATTTATGGGGATTATAGATGCATCACCACCTAGTAAAACAAAACACAAATGACGCCATTGTCTTGATTAGAATTTTAGAAGCTAAATACATTTACCAACTCGAATTCCCTCTATAACAGATTAATGCAAAAAAAAATATTACAGTATTACTAGCAGGATACAGGTACTTCCAACAAAGTACCCGTACCTTCATGAAAAAAAGTGAAAAAAAGTTGCCAATGGCTATTACCTAGCATCTTCCTGGAATCCAAATGGCTAAAAGGGACCTCTACTATGTGTGTATCCAAGCATCCTCTTCATTCGCTATGAGGTGAATTATGCACAACTCATGTTGTGTTTATTGTGCAATAGTCTAATTGTAACATGTATTTGTTACATGTTGTGCTATATAAATAAATTTGCCTTGCCTTTGCTGCATTTTTATGCTTTATAAAAGATTAATGTCTCAATTTTGGGGGGCTTAGAACAGATAAGGGCGTTCACATGGAAAACGCGTCTCTATTTACGGAATTTTCAGGTTACGAGACTACTTCCAAAACCAATTAAATTCATGAGTGAAACCACTGTATTTTCAATTGTACGTCCAAATCAAAAATGAAATGCAGTTCACAGCTCCACACGCTGTGTGGCTCTAAAACACCAGATATAATTAGTACTGATGCACCGATAAAGATACCAATATTGGCAGGGGGGCCGATCCAGTCGGAAATGGTGGTATAGGCGAGTGCCAACAAACAAGGCGCCGATACCATTTACCGGTCCAGTAACACTGAATGCAGCTTTTTTTCTCTTCATACTCACTACACTCTGTGTTGTGTGTGGAGGTAAGATCGAGCCTAAAAAATCCAGCTCGACCCATCCCAGCCCGGGTCCAATCACTTAACTTGATTTGTAGGCCTGAGCCTGAAAAAAAAACTAAACTTTATGTTTTATTTGTAAGCTTGAGCCCGAAAAACCCCCAAAATTGTATGTTTTATTTGTTAGGACTCAGGAGAAGGAGGAAATGCGGGGATGCGATGCGTCAGTCAGGCCTGGACAGAGCACTGCTTGGAAAAAGGTTGCGTTTTGTGTGATCACATTTGTGACGATGCCTGTGCATAATGATAACAAATTAAAGCCTGTGTTATGTAACAAATTCTCCCAGTTAAACCAGACTGTAAGATGTATATTCAATAATCTTTTACATTTATGTCTGTGTAATCAGGCGGATAGTGGATTTGACATTTATTTTAATTTCGAGTTGGCAGAAAAAAGTTTTCTTAATGTTTAAATAGTCTACATATTTTTATGATCACTACACATGCATTTACACAACGAAATAACACTGGAAAAGTTTGTTAAATATATTTCTCGTATGAGAGCAAAGCGCCACATTCATTTACATTCAGCGAAGCCAACACAGGTTTCTGTATAGCATCTTTAACAATCAATTTGAAGCCTTTCCATACCCCACTCCTACCAGTGCATGTTTGCCTTTTCAATTCCCCCGTCTTTGGTTTGTTTTTCACTTCTTGCTGCTCCATATAGAAAAGGAAATACTAGGATGCGGACTCGCGGAGGGTTCCAGGGGAAGATTAAAAAAGAAGGCGGAGCCACAGCATTCACGTGCGCAGGCATGCACTGGCTCTGCGTGCACGGCTCCTGTTTGCAATTACCATAGAGCGCCAGTTTTATCCAAATTATTTATTTTATAACAAGTATTCCTTAGTTTAACATCCATACATCATTTTATACCTACAAATATGTATATATATTTTAGGGGTGTAATGGTACACAAAAATCTCGATTCGGTACGTATCTCGGTTTTGAGGTCACGGTTCGGTTAATTTTCGTTACAGTAAAAAACAAAATGCAAAATATAAATGTGCTAGTTGTTTATTACACACTTTTGTGCTTTCAACAATAGGAACATTAGCCTATACAAAGCTAGAATTCTGCTCAAAAAGTAGCGGGTATTTAAAGATAATCCAACAACAATTTGCCTTTCAGACCCCGCGTATTGGTCAGCTTTCTTTCTGAAAGAAAGAAGAAAAAAGAAGTCCTGTGCTAAAGAGAAAAGCAATCCCAATGACAAAGATTTTAACATGTATTTTACAAATGAAATGCCTCAATGAATCTTTTTTTTCTTTCTTATGAACGGTTTTCAAAAGCTTTATTGGTGGATTTTCTCAAGTTAAAGCGCCACACAGAAATGAATACATTTCATTGTATAAGCAGGATCTGTGTATTATTATTTAATTACGGGTGTTTTAGTTCATTTCAATTTATTTTATTTAAATGGGCTATTATTTATTTTATTATTGGTTTATATTTTACAAATGTGATGAAGTATTCATTTATATTGTATATTTTGTGTTGTATAACATTAGTTCCTATGTGAATATTAGTTCCTACTTGCTTTGTTGTGGTAGGACTATTTTGTATTGTATTGGCCGTGTTGGTTATTATTATAGCAGAGAAGACAGCAGTAAATCAACAAAGACAAGTCAACTGTGCCCCGATCTACCACTCAAGAGATCTGATGGACTCAAAAAGTAGGTTACGATTGCATATTAGTTTGAAAATCGACCGGATCCACCGTATTATTACACGAGTGACTTCCGGCCCGATCCTAGCTAGTAGTATTGACGCAGGAGGGCCACGTCTCGCGTCAAATAATAAACTCTGCCGTTCTTTTCACGTGCGTCATGTTGAGCCGCTTCTGGGACGCATCAAACACGCGGCTGCTCTGCGACTGGTGTGCATTGGCTGATTGACTCTGACGCCGCGTTTCACTGCATTCTCGCGGCGGCCACGTTGTCGCGCCGTTGACGTTTCTGGACTGTCCTACCGTGTTGGTCCTCATTATAGTAGAGAAGACTGAGTAAATATAATCTACACAAAGAAACTGTAACCCGATTGACTCACAGCCTCGAAAAGTAAGGGTTATATTACGTCAGAAACTCGTTCGGTACGCGTCCGTTCCGAACCAACGACCACGTACCGAAACGGTTCAATACTATTACATGTACCGTTACACCCTTAATATATATATATATATATATATTTAAAAAGTATTCGAGAGAGAGGTCCGGCCGGACCCAAACGTAGATTATTGACATTTTGGGCCCGACCCGGCCCTGCCCGTGCACAAAGAGGGAGGCTAATAGAGAGACAGGATGCTGTGGTCAATTATTATTACTTATAATTTCATGAAAGTTGTACTGTTTGGCCTTTAAAAGGTTGAAAAAAAAGTTCATTCAGTTCATTCAGAGTTTATTATTATGAATGTATTTTTACTTTCTAACTGTTGGGCTAGTATTATACATGTTTTAATTTCACGAATTTAGCACTATTTTGGCCTTTGAGAGCCAAAGGTTTATTCAACTATTGTCACCCATACCATGTATGCAATAAAAAGTTCTACAGATTTTGTATTAGTCTTTTTCCTGTTTAGCAAAGGTAAGCAGCAGCCTGACAAAGCCATGATAGCAATGATTTCACATCCTAGTATGTAGCTCTTTGGAAAAAAAAAAAAAAGTATATATAAACGGAGTCGTATCGGTATTGGCCGATACTCACAGCCTGGTATCGGTATCGGGGTCAAAAAATGGTATCGGTGCAACACTAATAATTAGAGCAAAGAAGACACTGATGTCTCTGGTCCCCCAAGGGAACCGGAGGGTGTGTTCTACCTATAGAGGATCACACTCCTCAGCCTCTCTGGTAAAGTCTATTCAGCGGCGGTGGAGAGGAGGGTCCGTCGGAAACTCGAATCCCAGATTCTGGAGGAGCAGTATGGTTTTTGTCCCGGCCGTGGAACAGTAGACCGACATTAGACTCTACTAGCCTGGAACTCCAGACTCACCGCTGTTCCAGCAATAGAGTCTGGCGACAGTTCGGTGGATCAAATTCCCAGGGTTGAGCAAGCCACATCAAACTGACAGCGGAGTGGACCAATCAGCGACGGGCGGACGTGACGGTGGTAAAGCGACAAGAAACTTTAGCACGAGGACGTAAATATACAAGGAGAGCGGAGAACGGAGATAAATATTCAACATGGCTAACGCGAGACAGTTGCTGGGGTTTTAGTGACTGGATGTGTTTTTGGTCATTTAAAACTGAATTTACCGCTGATTGGAACATATTCTTTGCTCTCCCGTTCGTCATCTGTGTTGTTGTGGAGACGACTTTGGACGTTGCTCGTTAAGAACACGTCACGCAAATAAACAAATCTGATTGCACAGTCGATTTCGTTCGGGCTCGAGAGGCCATTAAGGGGCTGGGTCCCAGTCTCCCAGACTATTCTCACAGTGTTTGAAAAATACAGGGAAAACAGTCTGGCCGTGCCAGGCACAGACTCAACACCAGTGGTGTCCAAACTATTCCACATAGGGCCGCAGTGGGTGCGGGGTTTTGTTCAAACCCATCATGAGGACAACCTTTCACCAATATGGTGTCTCACAAGTGTAATCAGTTGATTGTAGTCAGGTGCTGCTTGTTTTAACACAAATTTCATTGGTTAAACTGTCTGTGCTCGATTGGTAGGAACAAAAACCAGGAACCACAGCGGCCCTTGAGGGCAGGTTTGGACACCCATGCTCTACACCCTCAGCAGTGTCCCCGAGGGTGGATGGGAGTTCGCCCAGTCTGCATGTGTTTTGTGGATTTGTAGAAGGCATTTGACAGTGTCCCTCGGGCAGTCCTGTGGGGGTGCTTCGGGAGAATGGGGTACCGAGCTCCGTGGTAATGGATGTTCCGTCCATGTACAACCAGTGTCAGAGTTTGTGCCGGCAGTAAGTTGGAATCGTTCCCATGAGGGTTGGCCACAGTTGCCCTTTGTCACCGATTCTGTTCATAACTTTTATGGACAGAAACTCCTGGTACAACGGAAGCGCTGAGGAGGTCCGTTTTGGTGGGCTCAGCAGGACATGCTGGAGAGACAATGTCTCTCGGCTGGCCCGGGAATGCCTTAGGATCCCGCCGGAGGAGCTGGCTGAAGTGGCAGGGGACAGGGAAGTCTGGGCTTCCTTGCTAAAACTGCTGCCACGGCAAACCCAACTCTGGATTAAGTAAGATGCTGCTGTAAGAAAGCAATGAAACCTAACTTCCAGGTGTAGAAATAAGAGTTGAACTGTTAAAATTAAACAAAACGCTTCCTTCCAAAACCCACCCAGTGCATTTTTCTTCCACCTAGAGCAGACATGTCCAAAGTCCGGCCCGGGGGCCAAATGCGACCCGTGGACAAATTTCATCCGGCCCCCAGCCTCTGTCATAAAATCAATAACGTCTGGCCCACACACAGACTTAATAAATTGGTCAGCAGTACTGCTACCAGCATATGAAGTAGCTTACACACTAAATGCTGCTCCTCATTTACCCACTCAAAGGCAGCAGCACTCTAAGCAACATTACACTGTGTGACCCTTTACTCCCAATTTTCTAAAATGGCGACAATCAACAACAACAAAAAAAGTTGACTGCGATGGCCGACGCTTCAAGGATAGGTGGAAATTGGACTATTTCTTCTCTAAAATACGCAACAACTGTGTCTGCCTCATTTGCAAAGAGACAGTCGCTGCTTTTAATAGTTCAATGTGAGGCGATCTTCCCAAACAAGACATGCTGACATGTACAAGATTACATGGTAAATATGTAGCAATGAATTGAAGCAACTTGAAGGTACTGTAGTTTAATTTCACAGCAGCAGTATTTCGCAAGAGCCCAAGATTCGAAAGAGTACGCCACAAAGGCTCGTTGCGAGATTGTTGAAATTATTAATTCAAAAAAATAATAAAGCAAATGTGACACACAGAATGGCTTGCTGAAATTTGCTTAAATATATTACTTTACGTAAAGGATGTCAGCCAAGGTTAGCCCCCCACATTTTTACCACACCAAATCTGGCCCCCTTTGCAAAAAGTTTGGACACCCCTGACCTAGAGTGTTTTAAAAATAACCCACAATGTGGCAACACTGATTACTGGTCAGTTTCCAGGCCACACCACTTTCCACGCAGATTATGTTCTTTTTGTTTAGAATATTCATCGAGACACGTAGCAAGCATTTGTACTGAAAGAGTCATGAATCATTCAGTTTTGAAAGTAGAAACTATTGATCTCGCAAGCAGATTGAAGTTGGTTCTCTAAAATTTTCGAAGCAAATTATTTTCCGTGACTTTCCATGAACAAAGCACAAAACTCTATTTTAAATACGGGAAATGGCTGCAGTCACCCTCGACATTTGAATCGAGCAGTAAATTATTATGAATGTAAATGAGTTACTATTTGACTGTTGGTCACCATTAAATGGGTCGGGGGGGGGGGGGGGGGGGGGTAAATGAGAATGTTGCACTAATGTTCTTTGCTAGAAAATCCGTATTAGTAAAATGTCAAGGATCAATGATCACACGAAAACATTTATTTTTATGAAGCAAGTTTACAAAAATGCATCTAAAATTTTCTTGAAAGAAACTTACATGGTGTATGACTGGTGAAGAAGAGGAAAGAAATTCCTGGTTGAAGTCTCCATTTGCCTTGATGCTTCGACTGACAATACACAGAGCTTCCCATTCCGGTCACAGCCCTGTGCAATTCATGGATCAAATACCTACAAATATACAGGGGGAAAAAATTGTATTTTATCTATATTCGGATATCACAACTTTTGCTCCACCTCATATAGTCTCACATTTGATAACAAAAATGGGTCTCAAGGAGCATTATGTAATATTTGCACTTCAATTATTTTCTAATTGGCCCAAATATTTCAATAAACATTAATGTTTTTGGGAGATACTTCCAACACAGTTCTCAATGGTTAACGTGTATATGACACCAAAACTGAAATCTTACATAGCATTTAGGGATGTCACGATCCGCAGCCCATCCCTCCTCCCGCGGCCCAGCAAAGGGGCCATCGTCACCCCCCAGGGATCCAGGGTGGTCCCCCTGGCCACCCGCGCCCCCGTCAACCGGCCTCCAGAGATGGGATAAGGGGACGCACCACCACCTCCACCCGGCCCACGGGCTACACCCGCAGCACCCCAACCGGCATGGCACATCGCGGAACCCCCAATAGCCTACCAAGCCCAGGGCAGGGGAGGATCTCCCGCTGGAGCAGGCTATACCCAGCCAACCCACCGGCATCCAGCCAGCGACCCGCGCCGGAACACGTTTTTCTATTTCATGCTCGTAGAGCGCCAATGCCTCTCAGCCTCACTCCTGCTAAGCAGTGTGGGCAAACTGTCCAACTTGCGTTTGGTACTTAAAGTTAATGATGATTGACAGGTTTGGAGCTTTGCTCTTGCCAGAGAAGCTTTGAAGATCTATGATTAAAGGCACAAATCTGTCAATCATCGTTAAACTTGCATAAGAGTGCAATGGCAACTCATTGTGTCAGTGAGAGGCTGTTCTCAACAGCGTGAGTGGATTTGAGTGGACTCACTCAATGAAACATTTAATAAAGACAAGCACTTTTCTACCTTATTCTTGTTTAAAAATAATTCACATTATGAGGGCGGCACTGTGGGACAGTAATATGTTTCGAACAGCAAAACCAAAAAAAGATTTTTTCCCAGTATCGGATCGGAACTCTATCAGCAGTGAGATGACTCGGACTCGGGTGCAAAAATATGCAATCGGACATCCCTAATAACAAGTATGCACTACTGCCATTGGCTGGCAACCAATTCTGGGTGTACTACGTTTCTGGATCATAGTTAGCTGGGATATGCTCCAGCACCCCCGTGACCCTTGGAAGGATAAGCGGCATGGATTAATGAATGAATGAACTGTATACTACAATCTGGATTCTGAATGCAATGATGTGGAAGTGCTAAAGGCGGCATAGTGGGACACTATTATGTTAAATAACTTGTAGCTTTTGTTCAAAAAACGAAAAAAATATTTTTGAACATTATACATATATATTTTGAAAATTTATTTATTTATTTTTTGCTAGTGGATCAGAATTCAGTATCGGCAGATTCTCAAAATCAAGTGACTCGGACTGTGGTGCAAAAATATGCTAATGGGGCAGCCCTAATAGCAATATTATTGGAATTAAAATCGTATATTGAAACGAATCGACTGAATCAAATAACTTAGAATAGTATACAATAGAATAGCCCTTTATTGTCATTATACGGTTGTACAATTAAATTGTGGAGCATCTCCCTTTATAGTGCAGGACAAGTAAAAAATCTCGAAAGTGGCTTGTAAGAATAAAAGTATAACATCTAAATTGATATAAAATAAAAAATGAGGTATTCCTATGTTCAGGCAGTGCAAATAATTGAAGTGAAGTAGCAGCAGTTGACAGCGTAGGCATTGAATATTGCAGATTAATATTGCACGTAAAAAAGTCCATAGCGAACAAACACACACAGGCTTTGCCTAGACGACATGTTCACATGATCATTGTTAACATTAATATGTAGTTTGTTAGCCTGTCTTTTCTGATTGAAATGAAGCATTAGTATGATTACTCAGAACGATTCCCCATTGCGAAGCAATTATTTGGAAACCCAAAGCGGAGAGCATTGTGAGCTCTCAATATTTTGATCCTGGTTGCAGTACTATTTTTGGCCGCAGGTCTTACATATTGCTCCTTCCAAATAAACCCATGAATGAATGTGTATTGTACTCACCTAATACACCCTCGTCTTGCAATAACTTCTGCATGGCTGTCATTCAACACATCACCTAACCAGAGTTGAAACAAAATGTGTCAGAGAAAAAAATAAAAACCAGTAACACAGTAATAGTAGTTTACAGGGGATGGAAAAAATAATGGAAACACCTTAAAAAAATCAACAAAAACTAATTTATTATGGTGTAGGTCCGCCTTTAAAGCCTCAATTTTCCGAGGTATTGATTCATACAACTTGTGAATTGTTTCCAAAGGAATTTTAAGCCATTCTCCAGTTAGAATACCTTCTAACTCTTTTAGAGATGATGGCGGTGAAAATCGAGGTCTCAATTGAATCTCTAAACCGGGCCATAAATGTTCAATAATGTTGAGGTCTGGGGATTACGAGATGCTGAACTTCATTAGAATGTTCCTCATGCCATTCTTTAACAATTATGTTCAATGATTATGATGTCAAAATTGTATATTTCCATTATTTTGTCCAACCCCTGTATATCAGGTGTGTTTTTCACGATACGATACGATTTGCAATATAAGACTCATGATAATGATGATCTTACGATGTGGCGATACAACAATTGTCGATACATGGGTCAGGAAAGCATTATAGAATATTCTACAAAACAACTAATAAACAAAAAAACAAGCTATTTTCATCCTTCAATCAGTGACAGCCAATGCCAGGCAACGAGTTAAATCTGGGGCATTTCACGTAGTTTCCTGTGGATTTGGGGCATTTACAGGTTACTTCCTATTGATTAAATGCAGTAGATAATAGAATATTATGCCCATAAAAATTATGAAAATGTGGAACCTTTCCTTTTTATGGAACTTTTTTTTTTTTTTTTTTTTAAGACTAAAACCTTTAATTTTTGCAGATTCGTCGACAAAAACTATACAAAGACTAACCCATTTTCAAATGACTCAAATATTACTAAGAACAATAAGTATTTTCTGTCCAAAAGACAAAGACGAAATTAAAAGGGCTGCCAAAAGCAAGTGATGTAATGTAAAAATACTTCTTTACTGTAATTAAGTACATTTTTATGTATCTGTACTTTACTTGAGTACAAATATGAAGTAGTCCTTTTTACTTTTACTTCGCCACATTTCACAGCACGTATCTTTATTCTTACTCCACTACTTTTCAAATGGTCGCATGTGTTACACGTTACTTTTTTTTACCCTCATTGTGAATTGACAGTTTCGTTTTCATGCCTCCGGTGCAACTGATTTAAAAAAAAAAAAAAAAAAACGAGAAAAAAAAGTCAGTGAATTTGATAATTGATGTATAGACTTCATAATAATTATATTGACTGGACACATCAGTCAGCCACAGCGCAACGCCAAGTATGGAGGGGCCTGTCCTACAGTCCGCCTCAGTTATTCGCAGTCGGTAGCAGTAAATCAACACATGCAGGGATCCAACGCCGGATTTCGGTTGAAAAAGTATGAAAGCCACATACAAACAGGAAGGATTGTCTCAGGAGTGATTTGTTCGAGGATTTAAGGTAATTATTATATTTTTCGTACCCTGCATGCATCCTGAAACGCTACAGCATTGGAATTATACTTCGCAATATTTACGTAAAATACTGCTAACTGAAAGTTGTTTTTTTTTTTTTTTTGCTTTTAACCAAGAATTGAGACTGTTTTACGTCCATATCTTTAAAGAATTTAGGCATTTACTCACAAGAATTTTCAACGGAAAAAGCTCTTTGCGATATGGCGGCCGCTAATTTGCTTACTGGCTAGCATCATAGTTGGTAATATTTACGTAAAATAACTGCACGTTTTTTTTTTGTTTTTTTTTTTTGCTTAACCAAGAATCGTGATGAATGATTGATGAATTGAGGCAACTCAAAAACAATGAAAAAGGAAACAAGCCTACACACCTTTGGGGCTCATGGCAGTCCGTCCAATACATTTTGTTCCAGTTCCAATGGAAACCACTTCTTTCTCAACTGCAACATAAAAGTGATATGAAATGAATGGTGTTATACTTATATAGCGCTTTTCCACCTTTCAAGGCGCTCAAAGCGCTTTACACTATCTCGCCATTCACCTACTGGTGACACAGCACCAGGAGCAACGTGGGGTTCAGTATCTTGCTCAAGGATACCTAGGCGAGTTCATCAGGGTGAAGAATCGAACCCACAACCTCTGGGTTGGGGGACAACTACTCTACCACTGAGCCACGCCACCCCACTCACTATGTGATGCTAGTTCATCTAGTTTCTGGATTATAAACACATCACAAAATCCACACCGAACCATGTCTGACAAAACAGGATTTAAAATTAACACCCAATTCGCAAAGAAATATGATAGATATCGAGAGAAGGAAGAACTACAGAGACTAAAGGATCGATATGGAGATCGAGGGGATGACGATGAGTCGGAGTTATCTGAGTCCAGTTCGGACGACAGTGAAGTGGAGTTGGATCCAGAAATTGAAAGGGACTTTTACAGGACATTGT
The DNA here is from genome assembly GCF_030265065.1 of Corythoichthys intestinalis. Taxonomy (NCBI): domain Eukaryota; kingdom Metazoa; phylum Chordata; class Actinopteri; order Syngnathiformes; family Syngnathidae; genus Corythoichthys; species Corythoichthys intestinalis. The sequence goes on along the minus strand of NC_080399.1, from coordinate 60,763,125 downwards.
CACTCCTGAAGAAGAAAGACCCAAAGATCTATCAAAAAGATGCCAAATTCTACTCAGAAGACTCACCCAACACTGACGTGAAACCTTCCACCTCAAAGTCAAAAGTTAAGCCCATGTACCTGAAGGACTATGAGCGCAAAGTCATACTCGAGAAGGAAGGAAAATATGAAGACGAGGATAGTGACAGTGATGATGAGGAGGTAGCAAAAAGACTAGAAAGAGCCTCTTCCCCCAGCTACATGCAAGAGCAGAAGCAACTGAAAGAAGTTTCCGAAATGAATAAATACATTTTGGGTGTAAAATAACGGTACATATGGAAAAGCAAAATAGAACAAGCTTATTTAAAACTGAAATACGGTAGATGTTATGCTTCTTGAACAAATTACGTGTAAATGACCCAGACACTGATAGACAAGTAACTCCCTATTTCAAAATACAGTCATGGACGAAATTATTGGCACCCCTAGAATTTTTCTAAAAAATACAGAATTTCTCACAGAAATGAATGAAATTACAAATGCTTTCAGTATTAATCTGTTTATGTGTTTGACGTGCATTGGAAAAACACAAAAAAAGCTGAAGAGATAAGCCAAATGTACCCAGTTTTACACAGAATGCAAAAAATGGGCTGAACAAAATTGTTGGCACCCTCAACTCAATATTTGCTTGCGCATCCTATAGAAGCAATAACGGAAAGTAATCGCTTCCTATAACCATCAACAAGTTTCAGGCACCTCTCAGATGGAATTTTGGACCACTCTTCTTTTGTTAACTGTTCCAGGTCTCTCAGATTTGAAGGGTGCCGTCTTGCAACAGCAATTTTGAGATCGCTCCATAGTGTTCAGTATGATTTACATCCAGACTCATCAATGGCCATCTGAGATTTCTCCAGCGCTTTGTCTCCAACCATTTCTTGGTGCTAATTGAGGTATGTTTTGAGTCATTGTCCTGTTGGAACACCCATGACCTCTGACGCAAACCCAGTTTTCTGACACTACACCCGATGTTCCAGCCCAAAACATTTTGATAGTCTCCATATTTTATGACTCCTTGCAAACTGTCAAGGCACCCAGTGCCAGGGGCAGCAAAACAACCCCCAAAAAATCATTGGGCCTCCAACCTGTTTGACTATAGGTACTGTGTTCTTTTCTGTGTAGGGCTTATTCTTTTTTCTGGTACTGGGCACTGGTCTTCAACCATTTCTTGGTGCTATTTGAGGTATGCTTTGGGTCAATGTCCATGACCGGCCCAAAACATTTTGATAGTCTCCATATTTCAGGACTCCTTGCACACTGTCAAGGCACCCAGGGTTAGGGTTAGGTTAGAAAGAATGAGGCCTACAAAGAAAGAACACAGTGCCTATAGTCAAACATGGAGGTGGTCCGATGATGTTTTGGGGTAGTTTTGCTGCCTCTGGCACTGGGTGCCTTGACAGTGACCAAGGAGTCATAAATTACTATCAAACTATCAAAATGGTTTGGGCCGCAATGTAGGATGTAGTGTCAGAAAACTGGGTCTGCTCAGAGGTCATGACTGATCCATCTGGACAATGACCCAAAATACCTCAAATAGCACCAAGAAGTGATTGGAGACAAAGCGTTGGAGAATTCTGAAGTGGCCATCGATGAGTCCGGATCTAAATCATATTGAACACTGTAGAGAGAACTTAAAATTGCTGTTGCAAGAAGGCACCCTTCATATCTGAGAGACCTGGAACAGTTCGCAAAATGTGGAGAGATCTTAAAATTGCTGCTGCAAGAAGGCACCCTTCATATCTGAGAGACCTGGAACAGTTCGCAAAAGAAAAGTGGTCCAAAATTCCATCTGAGAGGTGAACGAAACTTGTTGATGGTAATAAGAAGCGATTGCTTTCCATTAATTCTTCTAAAGGACGCGCAACCAAATATTGAGTTGAGGGTGGCAACAATTTTGTCCAGCCCATTTTTGCATTCTGTGCAAAATTGGGTACATTTTGGCTTTTCTCTTCAGCTTTTTTTGTGTTTTTTTCCAAAGCACATCCAAGACATTCATACTGAAAACATTTGTAATTGCATTAATTTTTGTGAAAATGCTGTATTTTCTGGAAAAATTCCAGGGGTGCCAATAATTTCGTCCATGACTGTACCTACAATATGTGTTCTCAATTTGTTTTCCATGATGTATGGGAATTAAAACTACAGTGATCCCTCACTTCAAACCCTCCATCCATCGCTAATTTTTTTTTTAATTTAAAAGAAAAAATAAAATAAAATACAGATGAACTGTCCCGAGCCGATCGAGCATGCGCCAATCACTGTTTAACTTGTTAAACAGTTGCTGTGGGAACTCATTGTGTGCATGTGAGCAACTTGAGCAAATTTTAGTGGCCTTTACTACTTTATTCTTGTTTAAAAATAATTCGGTGGGACAGTAACATGTTTAAAACTTATAATTATTACATTTAAACTGCTTGAAAACCATTTATTAAAATAAATATTTACATTTTTTAAAATTATACTTTGGGGGAAAAAAAGGGAAAAGCATGTCTTATATGCACTAGTATGTCTCTCTTTCCAATTCCAAATCTGATAAAAATACATTGAACACACACAAAAAAAACAAACAAACAAACAAAAAAAAAACTTTTTCTTTTTTTGGCGCTACTTCGCAGTTTTTCTCTTATCGCGGCGGGTTCTGGTCCCCATTAACCGTGGCTAGGGTTTTAGGGTGGTTAGGTTCTTAAACCCTAACCTATGTATATTATATTTAATTAATTGCCTATCTTAGGGATATAACCTCTAACAATTTTGTATGTGTGCTCATCATCATTTTCATCTGTTTTACAAACATTTATACTTGTTACTGGGGTCCCTTCCTGAAATGTGTAACAAGATGTATTATTTTTTTATTTCTATTTGACTCAAACAACATTACTCTAGCAATTAGATATTAGAAAGTTATTTGCTTGGAGCAAGGAGAAATGAGAAAGGTAAGCTACGTAACCCATCTAGGCAACATAAACACCTTTTAGGTGACAACCTACCAGTTGAGTAACACTGATTAATTGCATAACACTTACAGTGCTATTACCCCATTTCTGTCCAAAGTAGCACAGCAGAGTGTGAGAAGAGGTAAAGGAGAGATGAAAGTTGATGAGCGTGGGCAAAGGTGAATGGACTATCAACAAAGAATGTCCCAACTTTGATTTTGAATACTGATGGCTGAAAAACCAAAAACCTTTTTTACAGAAACTTGTAATTTGGTTTGCTTATACAGGGTGATTAAAAAAGAATGTGCCAAAGCAACTGTGGTATTAAAAAAAAAAAAAAACAATAACTAGCTGGACACAGGCAACATCAAGCCGACATGAAAATTCCTCCTAAACGTGCTTCAGGAAACACAGAAATTCAAGTACACAAAACACCCTCTCCTGAGGAGTCGCCATTTTGAGCGTAAATAAAAATTTTCCCGACAAAGACAAATTGAAATTGACACCCAGTTAAACAAGGATAATTCCTGTACCAAATGACCACTAATTATGTCTATTTGAATTATTTGAAAATGAATAAATGTGTGATGATTTTGGCACATTCTTTTTGAATCACCCTGTAGTTTAAAGCAGTGTTTTTCAACAGGTGTGCCGCGGAACACTAGTGTTCCGTAAGAGATAGTCAGGTGTGCCGCGAGAAATTATCCAAGATCGCTTTTTTTTTTTTTTTTTTTTAAATTTAAATGTTGTAGAGTCAATGGGGCTGTTGTCCGTGCATCGCTCCTATTGGAGCGCCCAATGTGCCAACGCGATGCTCCCATTGTTGCGTCGAATGCCCCAACACGACGCTCCCATTGGTGGACTACGGATACACGAGTATATATAGTGGTGTTTTTGCCAATCCTTATTTTGCGAGCGCTACAATTCATAACATTATTAGGGTGGCCCATGACAGTATTTTGCAGGACAATCAGCCTTCTTAACAGCACGCGGACTTTGTCAGGCGGAGTTGCAGCAGGAAGGCAGGAGTAGGTAGAAGGTTCTGTTGTGTGCAGGCTAGCGTGTTATTTCTCGTGTCACATTCAAGATCTGCTTGGATCTCTCGCCATCAGCCACGTTGCCATCCACAACAATGTGTTGGAATAAAGCGCATGGGGAGGATTGACGGTCGTGACATATGAAAATGGAAAGGATACTTTTGTGTATATAGAAACTTGACGAGTCTAATTAACTGATGTACAGTAGACGTGCTAGGGTCCACATTTTCATGGACAGTACGGTGGCTGACGACTATAATTCCGAGCAGTTCTTGAACGCAAGACGAGCTCGCACGCGACCGAGAACCTTCCTTGGAAATTTTTTAAAAAGGAGAACTTTGAAATTCAAACTGAACCCTTGACAAGATGAAGGCCCCAGATGAAGGCCCTAAATTGAGTTGTGGTTTAAAAAAAAAAAAAAAAAAAAAGCGAGGACAGCTCAAAGACAAGGCAATGTTTCGATCAAATTTACTTTCACGAGGTTTCATGAGACGAAATCTACTACATTACAGTATGTTTCATGTTCCATCAAATGTCACACTGAGTATAAATATTATTATTATTATTAATATTAATAATATAAATATTGAGAAAGTGCATTAAATATACTATACAGAAAGTCATTTTGGAACATTTGTAATTTGAGGGGTGCCGCAAGATTTTTTTTGCAAAGTAAAAATGTGCCGTGACTCAGAAAAGATAGAAAAACACTGGTTGAAATCGCTATGTCTGACTTTTTATGATAAATAACTGCATTTTTCTTTGCTGGCTCGCTAGTGCCCCGCTGTGGCCCAGTATTGTACTACGTCTAGAGACGCTCCTGAAAGGAGGTAAAAATAAAATAAAATTGCTTACCACACACCACTGATGTGATGTTATCGCAGAAAAGTTATGTCATTAAAAAAAATGGGGGATTTTCAGTGTAGACAGTCACACTGTGGACGAACATAAGACTTTTTTTCTTTTTTTTATTAAATATTTTTAAAATAACACATGATTAAAGATAGTTTATCCAGGACAATAAAACTACATACTATAACAATATAACTATTTGGGATTTTTTCCCCTACATATATTAGTTATTTTGCAAACTGAATTTGAAACACACAGGGGACATAGCAAAATTCTATTACAACCTTTTACCAGAATTTAAAAAAAAAAAAAAAAAAAATGGGAGCCTATACCCTAGAATTTATAATCGACGACAACTGATAATATATCAAACAATAAGATGAAATAGTAATTGTCCAACTTTAGTCAAAATACAGCTTAATTTATACTGGGGACACAAATGGCACGTGTGTGGCCAGTTTGTGAATCCGGGGACGTAGATAGGTAGTTTTTCTCCAATAATTTCCCCAAAATGAATAATCAAGGGCGGTCCAATAAATGTTTTCATGTACAAATATTTATTTATGCACAAACCTATGTCCGATTTTGCACATCGGGTGATTTTCACCACAGCGGCGAGCGGGGTCCACTCTCTCCCCGGCTCTGGCTTTCCCTTCCGGGGAAGTTCGTTGAAACGCTCATAGCACAATTTGGCAATTTCGTCAGCGGCCACCACGGGACCTATAATTCGAGATCCGCGTATACTATATTATGATAAAGTGACACAATCATAGAACCTACATTTTAGAACAAATGCAACGTCTTACTTGAGTTTAGGGCAGTCATTGTAAACACGCGCTCTTGTTCTTCTAGTGTATTATGGCGATTGGGAAGATGTACGTTATGTTTAAATGTATTACCGCCTCCTGGTGGTAAAGAACCGATTTTCAAAAATACAAATTCCAATAAAAACCTAGCAATAATTTTCCTCCTGCTCTACATTTTTCAACTTAAAAACGAGATCAACTTTGACAACGTTTACGGTTTCTGAATTTTGTGCAAAATCAATGTATTTTCTTCTAAAGAGAGTTCGTTTGTCTTCATGCCATCATTATATTATTTTTTTACAATGTTTCTCTCCACGTTTTCCTGACTCGTGTGTTTTAATTAAAAAAAAAGTATGGCTGCTGAAAATTGTGTACACTTAGTCTAAAACGTGATACTATCAAATAGTTATTACAACTTGTTTTCAAAGGTGGGTAGTAGCCAAAGATTTGACTCAAGTAGCCTTCCTTCGAAAAAATTAATCCAAAAAATTACTTAAATACAAGTTGAATAGAACACTTAAGTAATGAGTAGCTGCCTACAAGTTTTATTTTTTTTTTCAACAATGGCATATTTTTTCCTCACCAGAATGTCATCTATATGAACCATAATTATGATATTTTACTATAACCCATTACATGACCATATTAAGCCAAAACAAAACAAAGAAGCCAGCACTTCTGGGGAGGACAAAACATGTTGATAACCCTGAAACAAAAGTCAAAAGTTTGGACACACCTCATCATTTGTGCGTTTTCTCTATTTTTCAGTCCTATTTACATTGTAAATTATCACTGAAGATATCAAAACTATGACTGAACACACAGAATTATGTACTTGGCCAAAACTATGTAAAATAACTGAAAAAAAGGTTTTATACTCTACTAAACGGCAAATATTGTTTTATTCATTAAACCAAATATATAAACAAAAATGCATATTCTAACTGAGGAAAAAGTTACCACCTTATAGCTGGTGATACCCTCTTTGGCTGAAATAACTTCAGAGAGACGCTTTTTGTAGCCATCTACCAGTCTTTGACATCGGTCTGAAGAAAGTTTGCCCCACTCCTCAGCGCAGCTGTGAGATGTTTGAGGGGTTTCTTGAATGTACAGCCTGTTTCAAGTTACCCCACAGCATCTCAATGGGATGAAGATCTGGGCTTTGACCCCGCCATCTCAGGACTCTCCATTTCTTCCTTTAAAGCCAGTCCTTGGTGGATTTACTGGTATGCTTTGGGTCATAGTGGGAGTCAATGGTGGTTGAAATCAAGTCCATCGACAAATTAAAGCCCCGCTAACTCGTAGATTAGGCTTTATGTGAAAAATTCATTTACATGTAATGACATTTTTCCATTGTCATTCTTATGGTGAGTCAGCAAAGGGAGGAAAAAAGTGGTAAAAACTGATTACTTTTAAAGTAACTTACTTTGATAATAAACTATCAGTAGATTTGTCAAGTAATCTGACAAAACTGCATATGACGATGTTAAAATGAAGAAACGTTTGATTTCATACCGTATTTGGGAGAGGCAAGGGTTACCCCAGCGAGTGACAGCCAGGCCAATGTTTATCCTAGAGTGTCCTGATAGCATCCCTTTTTTCTTTTGTCTCCTCGGACAAAACTTTTCATCTCTTTTGTTGCTCTGCCATCTTTGCAGAATTCGCGCGAAAGCGTTTGCATCGACTTCAGTCTTTTTTGTATTTTTTGTTGTTGTTTTTGTGCGGCAGGGTTCCTGCCACCCTCCTCAAAGTTAATTAGTGCCAGTGAAAGTGATACAAACCCCCTCAGGCCGTAACAGAGGTGTCATTCGACTAGTTGTCAGTCAACATATCATATATTATATGAAAATATTATCAGAAGGTTGAAAAGTTTAGTTTGCAAATAAAAACAAAGGATGAGTCAAGTCAAATAGAACAGTGTATTTGCAATTTCTCATCAACACATTCAAGTCTCCACATCCAAAATGAAGCTATGTATTAGTTTTAAGAAAAGAAAACAGTCATTGGTAAATGCTATAACATGTCTTGTGTCATATACAGCAGTGGTCCGCAACCACCGGTACCGGTCCGTGGTGCATATGCTACCGGGCTGCACAGAAATAATTTATTAACGACCACAGGCCAATCTGCCTGCCTACACTGTTGACTAATCCGAGTCCAATGCAAATTTATAACGTCTTAATCAGATTATTTTTCTTAAATCTAGTCAAATTATTTTCTCCGTCTTGTTTTGAGTGTTAAAGACTAACAGACTAATGCGTCAGAATATTACTATTTGTTAATATTAAGCCCTTCCATCTAAAAGTTGGTCATTTTCACCTAAATCAAGGAAAATTTGCTTTCAAATATTGTTTTGTTCGGGTTACTAACAAGTTCCTACGCTGGCGACGTAACCCAAATTTCAGCGTAAATCGGAATTAACCCTTTAAGTAACCCAAAATAAAGATCCAATAAAGTCCAAAAGTATTTTATTTTGTTTAATGATGGAGGTTACACTGCCCTCTGGTGGCAGCGTTGGGTCTGGCTGGAGTGTCGCCTTGTGACTGAGGAGCTGACTAGTCTGACTTAAAGGACAGCTGCGCTCCGGTTTGGCCAACATAAGGCTGGAAGTTGTTTCAGCTAATATATGTTTGTGTAAGCATTTGTAAATAAGTTTACAGCTACAATTTGTGGAGTTATGTGTGACCGATTTGCTATGAGAATTGTAAATACGTTACCATTCGTAGCATTTAGGCGAGCAGACTTTTGTTAGGCAAATTAGGCTAAATTAATCTACTAAATTTACATATTGATCAGACTAGATCGACATTTGAACACTAATTGTTTTGTGTCAAGTGGCTTATTGTTAAAATGCATGAGGTATTGAACACAAGTGTACATCCAGTAGAGGCCAAACGTTTGGACTCATCATTTGTTCGTTTGCATACAATGTAAATTCTTACTGAAGTTTAATAAAACTATGAACACATATAGAATTATTTACTTGGCAAAAAAAGGTGAAATAACTAAAAACATGTACAATATTCTGGTATCTTCAAAGTAACTACCTTTTGCTCTGATTACTTTTTTGCACTCCTGCCATTCGCTTGATTGGTTGATGATTAGTGGGATTTATTACTTTATCAATGGGGTTGGGACCTTCATTTGTGTTACTTCGAATGAGGTGTGTCCAAACTTTTGGCTTGTACTGTGTGTCCAGCTTTACAAATTGTCAAACATGAAAAAGCTTGAAAAAGCACAATTGCCTTGTTTGCTGTCTGTATAGCTGAACAACTTCACGTTTAGTGAGGCCAGAACACGTCATATTGATAAAGTTAAAAAAAAAAAAAAAAAAAAAACACGACTGAAGACGGGCAGACGAGACTTGGGCGTCGTAAAGTCAAAATCGCGTAAGTCGAGAACGTCGTAACCCAGAACTACCTGTAATAAACCCACACGTTAGTGAAGATGACTAAAAAACTGACGTATTTGGACAGCTTTTTTTACGGGGAAAAGTCCACCTGCTGAGCCAGAAGAGGAGCCTACAACCATGTCCATTATGCATAATATGTGGCTAAAAACTAGCAAACGAGGCAACAAAAGCGAATGCACTGAGTGTCATACTTTGTGGCGAACTGTATTGCTAAAGCCAGGAAACTTTTCACGATTGGCAAAGAACTCATTATGCCTGCGATCAAGTATATTTGACGTCAAGTTTTAAGAAAGCCCGCTGTTTAAAAAGGTTAACTCAGCGTACAGCGAGTTACATTTTGCCTGCACTTAAATGTTCGTTTTTAGCCCTGTTATTTTATATTTACTGTCATTTTCTGCCATACATTGCTGGTCCGTGAAAAAAAAAAAAAAAAAGCCCACATCACACCGATCCGTGGTGCAAAAAAGGTTGGGGACCACTGATATACAGTATGTACATACAGTGAGGAAAATAAGCATTTGAACATCCTGCGATTTTCTAAGTTCTCCCACTTGGAAATGATGGGTGGGTTTGAAACCTTCATGGTAGGTGCTTGTCCACTGTGAGAGAATCTCAAAAAAAAGAAAAAAAAAAATACACTGTGAGTTCTGGATTAACATTTTATTTGTATTATACTGGCGCAAATAAGTATTTGAAAACCTGTCCATCGTCGAGAATTGTGAGCCTCAAAGACCTGTTAGTCACCTTTAAAAAGTCCAACAAATAAGTAGAGGGGAGGTGGACCTTTTGAGCTGTTTGAGGCGGTTAGCTGCATAGAAACACCTGTCCACCATATACAATCAGGAAGCCTCAAATTCCTAACATGGTGAAGACCAAAGAGATGAATTGTAGACCTCTACAAGGCTGGACAGGGTTGCAGGAAAATTGCCAAGCAACTTGGTGATATAAGATCAATCGCTGGCGCAATTATTAGAAAATGGAAGACGCTAAACATGACTGTTATTCTACCTCACACTGGGGCTCCATGCAAGATCTACCTCGTAGGGTCTCAATGACCCTAAGAATGGTCAGCAATCAGCCAAGAACTACACAAGAGGAGCTGATCAATGTTCTGAAAAGAGCTGGGACCACCATTTCCAAGGTAACTGTTGGTAACAATTGAAGAAGTCATGGTTTAAAATCATGCATGGTACGGAATGTTCCCCTGCTTAAACCAGCGCATGTCCAGGCCCGTTTTAAGTTTGCCAATGACCACTTGGATGATCCAGAGGAGTCATGGGAGGAAGCCATGTGGTTATATGAGATCAAAATGAAACTTTTTGTCTTAAGTCCACTCATAGTGTTTGGAGGAAGGATGATGAGTACCATCCCAAGAACACCATCACTACTGTGAAGCACAGGGTTGGTAGCATCATACTTTAATGTTTTTTTTTCTGCACATGGGACTGGTCGACTGGACTGTATTAAAGAGAGGATGACCATGTATTCTGACATTTGTGGGAATTACCTCCTTCCCTCAGTTAGGAGCATTGAAAATTGGTCGTGACTGGGTCTTCCAACATGGCAGTGGCCCGAAGCAGACAGCTAGAATAACCAAGGAGTAGCCCAGACACCTGATCGATCTAGAGAAGATCTGTGTGGAGCAGTGGTGCAAAATCTCTGTCGCAATCTGTGCAAACCTGGTGAAAAGTTACAGAAACGTTTGACCTCTGTAATTGTAATCAAAGGCTACAGTGCCAAATATTAATTCATTTTCTGAGATGTTCAAATACTTATTTGCAGCAGTAGAATACAAATAATTTTAAAAATTGTACAGTGATTTCAGGATTTTTTTTTATTTTAAGATTGTCTGTCACAGTGGACAAGCACCTACCATAAAATTTCAAACTCGCCCATAATTTTAAAGTGGAAGAACAAATACTTATTTTCCTCACTGTATATCTCATAAACTCTTCATCCATACTTATTATTCATCCAGTTTTCATACATACGGTCACAGGTTGTTCTAATCACTAGGTTTTGTACATGCATGTTTGTGGAATGTGGGAGGAAGCCAGAGTAGCAGGAGAAAACTGAGGCAAGCACAGAAATGCATATCATCCCCATACATAGATTTTTTTTTAGCAGATTCAAACACACATTCCCGGATTCTGAGGCAGATGTGCTCAAAACCATTTCACAGTGCTGCCTTATTGCTGGAATCTTCACTCAAATGCATGTTCCCCTCTTTTCACAGTGAAATAATTTTCCAAAATGGCCCTAAGCATTATTAGTACAGTATCTTGTAGGTATTTAACAGTCTTTAAAGTAGAGCATCTAAGCATCAACACAATCTGAAACAAGCAATTAAAAAAGTATCACAAATATCCGTTTTGAGCTCTTTCACAACAGTGGAAAAATTTTAAGTGTATTCAACCCCTGGAAAACTATGTGTGTGTGTTTGTATATATATATATATATATATATATATATATATATATAAAACGATGGAAAGTTACAGTGCTTGGCTTTTACTCTTAGGTGGATATACACATTAAACACATGGTTTGAGTCCACGTTTTGGGATGTTACTACACTCTCAAGTCCTCGGCATAAGGCGTTTTATGTGGGAATCATTTAAAAAAAAAAACTTGATGAATGTGCTTTTTGTCATTGCTATTTACCAAATCCAAGTGAACCCATTCTCATGGCCATTTTTAAAACAGTTCCTTCTTCCTTTTGACATGATGCACTTCTCTACTCAGTCTGGGCATCATAGTTGGCGCCCCCTGCCTTCTTTATCTCTTCGCGAAGGTAGTCCTCATTCAGTTCTTTTGGATCGCTGATCATGAACTCCTTGGCAAAGTTCTGCAGGAATGGATAAGGAATAAAAACATGGATATAGGATGGAGGTTAGCAAAAATACAGCGGTGTTCAAAAAACTAGATGTCGCCCGATATATCGGCCGGCCAATATATCGGGCCGATACAGGGACTTTTTTCCAACATAGGCCATCAGCCTACTCTGTGGGCAACTATGGCCGCCACTGACTGACAATAGGACCCCAGAAGGACTCTGCAGCAGCTTGAAAGCCGGCTGGTACAGGAAGCTTCAGTTCACTTACATGACTTACAGTGTATCACAAAAGTGAGTACATACACCCCTCGCATTTCTGTAGATATTTAAGTACATCTTTTCAAGGGACAACACAGACAAAATGACACTTTGACACAATGAAAAGTAGTCTGTGTGCAGCTTATATAATAGAGTTCATTTATTTTCCCCACAAAATAACTCAAAATATAGCCATTACTATCTAAACCCCTGGCAACAAAAGTGAGTACACCCCTTACAAACTACGTGCATCCCTAAATGTCCAAATTGAGTACTGCTTGTCATTTTCCCTCCAAAATGTCACGTGACTCGTTGCAGGAGTGCTGTCAGCATTGATGCAGAGATTGAAGGGGGGGGGGGGGGGGGTCAGCCTGTTAGTGCTCAGTCCATATGCCGCACTCTACATCAAATTGGTGTGCGTGGCTGTCACCCTAGGAGGAAGCCTATTCTGAAAATGGTACACAAGAAAGCCCGCCCATCTCATCAGACCATAGGACATGGTTCCAGTAATCCATGGGCTTTGTTGACATGTCAGTAAACTGTTTGCGGGCTTTCTTGTTGAATAAAATTAAGATGATTCTGCATACTTTCCTCAAGTATTAAGTTTCTGATCTGAAAGTTGAGTGATTTATTAGCTGTTTGAAACGTCAAAATTGTATACATATGTAATAATGTTAAATACTGCTACGGATCCAGAAGATATAGGTGATTATCTATGCATTTGGTGTTTTTTGTGCATGTAGCGTAAAATCTGAGAATTTCATAGCCCTTTTAGTTTAGTTTTGTTATACCTATATACAAAAAATAATCAGAATTTTATTTAGGAACAAATTTGAATTTTTTGATGCTGCTGACTATGGAGATATCTTTATGCCTAAGGGAGGTGCCTGTTTTGGTTTTAGGTCGCTAGTGGCTTTGGTTTTGAAAATTTTTGAATTTGAAGTTTTTGAAAATAGGCCCCTCGCCCCGTTTCCCGTCAACTGATAGTGAAGTCTGTTATGAGGAAGCTATGTTCACTTAAAAAGAGGAAGCGTAGCTTGAATGTTAGCACACTCAAAGGACAGACTGCGAAATAGATATGAAGTTAACCAACTCTAGCTAATGAAGCAGCTACACTTAGCTGGTATAGCGATGACAGCTTCCTAAGATATAGTATTCGACAACCATAAGTACCACTTTGATATTTCAGTTTTTTCATATCCTTGCTTCTGCTTCAGCATTATAGGCAAGACCGCTCACTAGTGAGGCTCTGCCGTTGGCGTAATCTACCTTGAGAGAGAGTATGCTTGTTTATTTTGAAAACATTTAGCTGGGAGTGACGCCATAAATCCAGATTGTTTAATCCATTGGAATCCAGTTTTTTTTTTTTTTTCAGCTTTCGGAAGGAAAAAGAACGCTATTCATATAAGCCCCTTTCAGACTTATATCCCGCTAAATTCCCGTGTAAGGTGACGCGGGATTTAACTGTGTCATGGCTTTCAGACATTGGGAGATCTAATGGGAATCACCCGGATGCACATTTTCAGCCTTCTCCTGTGTTGGGGACTCGGCGCTCTATGAGGAGAGAGCGGGGTACGGCATTTTATAACCCGGACATTACGTCATTTTTGGTGTTCAGCGGTAACAAAATAAACCACACATTTCCAAAGATGGACTGTCTCTTCCTCGGCACCAAGGTCCAATGGCAATTTAATTTTGTCATGTTTCCAGTTTAATTTAGCTATTTTCAGTCTGCCATGTTGATAATTGCAATGTTTGTTTACCGCTTTTTGCCCGACTGCGAAAAAGGATGAAATGACGACCGGCCCCTCATGAATCATCAGCCTTCACGCTGTAACACGTGAATTAAACGGCTGCTTTCACACATGCCGTGTCCCGGGTAAGTCCAGACATCATACTTGGACGCGACCCGGTTAATGTCCCTGTCATCTCCTTGTCAGTCAACCAGGGAAATTGCTTTCAGACGTAAGAGCTACCAGTTTCAATCCTGGGATTTAACCGGAGTTCAGTGTATATCTGAAAGGGGCTATACAAGGGGTGGGCAAACCGGTCCTCAAGGGCCGCAGTGGGTCCTGGTCTTTGTTCCAACTGTTTCAGCACAGACATTTAAACCAATAAGGTTTGAGCGGAAACAAGAAGCACCTCACTGCAATCAACTGATCGCACTTGTAAGACACCAGATTGGTGAAAGCCTGGTCACATTGTGGGTTGGAACCCTTTGTGGAATGGTTTGCCCACCCCTGGGCTATACTGATTTGAGTTGGGAATCTTTTGGTACCTCAAGATTCCATTAAATTCAGAGGCTACGAATCGATTATAAATCAATGTTCATTGTTGATGGCCAATAAACATCTGTGAAAGCTACTGGAGTCTCATATGCATTCAACACGAACGTGTGCAGCGTGCACGCGACACACGCACGCACAAATGTATGCACGTGCGCCCTTTTTTTTAAAATTACTGCCCTCATTTTTATTTACCGTGCGATAATTTGACTTATTGCATATCGCGACAGGCTTAAGTGACGTCTTCATTGATTTGGCTTCGTGCTGTCCGCTGCAAACATTTTTAGACACAGTAGACAGACTGGTCTTTCATAGTCTCCCACTGTATTAAAAGCCAAAAGTCAAATGCATACCTGTCAAGTTGTATGGTTTTGGTGTGATTGTTACAAGTGAGCACTGATTTTTTAAATGTGTAGGCCGTACGTTCAAAATCTGTACGTTTTTCGTGCATTACGTTTTTTTCTTCTCCGTTCGGATTTTGTCATCGTTTCGGCAACGAGACAATGTGCGTTACTATGAGTTACTATGTTGGTTGAATGACGCAAGAAAAGTAAGACACAGAAAGAAGAGCGGGAGTGTGAAGGAGGGAAGACTGTTGTGACGCTGTTGCAAATGCAATGTTAGGCTAGGTGGCTCCAATATTTCCTGACTGTAGTGTAGCCGACCGACAGCCTTCAGTCTACGCCCACTTGATGCTACACTAGATATCATATGCATATAGAACTAGATGTGAAATGACAGACTCGGCGGCGTTAGTAAACAACCGCCATCTTAAAGCAGTAGACTTGTCAGAAAGGCTCTGTTGTAGTGAACCTTCCTAACGAACCTAAGTAACTTTTTATCTAAAATACTTCTAAATCGGCAAAATCTTGACTTGAATCTTGACTTGACTTTAATGAAAATGAAATAAAAACAGGAAAGGTAACACCAGTTACTTTGCTAAGTAACTAATCACTCTTACATTCAGGGAACTGAGTTACTAACGCAATTACTTTTTGGGAGAAGTAATTTGTAACTGATTAATTACTTTTTTAAAGTAAGATTAACAACACTGGTCATAAAGACGCAGTCTGCAGAATGAAAAGTGACGAAAGTGGAGATTTTATTCTGCCAATTTGTTGCCGAACACAATTTGCCTGCAACTATTGCTGATCACTTCTCAGAATTAGCAAAAGAAATGTTCCCTCACTCAAAGATTGCATTGGTAAGTTCATTTTATAAATTGACCTTCTTAATGTATAATTGGACACACTAACGAACTATCTTCAAGCCAAACTGTGAGCTGAAGTATATGACAGAAATTGCCAAAAGTGCTACATACAATTATAACAAAAGTCACTGTTAAATTTTAGTAGTCATGATGTAGCTGAAGGTATTGATTGTTCTTTGATTGTACCAGGATATACAGTATGTGACAAGATTATCAATGAATTTATATTATTTTAAAATTTTAGTTTTATTTTTGTTTAATATTGCACGCTAAATAAAACGTTGGAAGATTAGTCACCAATTTGTAAGGGCATACGTCCCTATTTGTAAGATTGCCAGCGGCCTCGGGTTGACAGGTATGCAAATGCTACCTACGCTTTTTTGTAATATTTCCTCATCAAGCTATTCATTTCTCCAGTGTTTTTTGCTGTGTGCTCTTGTTTGGCTAAAAAACACTGCGCACACTCTGAAAATGAGAGCGCCACTTCCACCCATTGAGTGGGTGTGCAATTACACTTTATTCTAGTACAGCCCACTATTTGGGAACTACTGGATTAAACAATGAGGCATCCGAGTGTTTGTCGCATCTTGCTAACTTAACAATATTCTCTGAGATGTATGATGGGTCGATGGCCTTTGAAGAGATGAGTTTGCGAAAGGTCAATTGATCTCCCACTAAAGCTAAAATGATTGGCGAACGTTTGGGCACCCTTTCATTTCCTCAACCCTTTTCGTGACACACATTCACACAAAATATAACCAAATTCCTATTTTCTATCCAACTGTACTGAGGCTGTTGGGATGTTTGTAATTCTGCATCATTTTTTTTTTTTGGTATAATTTCTAACATTTTGTGGCCGTAACTCTTGTTACTCTCACAATACCTGATCCACTAACCTGCACAACTTCTTTGACCAGTGCCTTGTCTGTGCTGATCTTGGCACGCTGCAACCCACCAATACTCTCGCCGATCCAAGTGATGAGGATGAACTTGGCTCGTTTGCTCATTGCGTCTCCGGTCATAATACGCAGGAAGCAAAACAGTCGGGCGTCATCTAAAAAGGAAATAAAAGTGAATCGCCTGTACAGAATTGCTTACTAAAACAAGTATAAGGTAATGTCTTTGTTTTTTCGATGATCTCCAATGGACAATGAGTTTGTACTTCAGGACAGTTGACATGATTGAATTTTAACACCTAAAAATAAAAAAGGACCAGGTTGATGCCAAAATTTTCAACTAAAACCGTTTCTATGTTAAGTTGTTTCTAAGTTATGCTTGACTGGGAGGGGGTGAATGAACATGGGTTCTGTTCTTTAATTCATTTTGGGACATTCCCAGGCCACATCCTGTTCAGTACCCCAGAAACCAACAAGAAGTAACACGTAAATGCCCCAAAATCAACAGGAAGGGACCCAGAAATGCCCTTAATTAACCAAAACATATGTTTTGTCTTGCAAAAATCCAGATAATTCAAGAGATTTATCACTCAATTGTTGTTAGTAGAGCTGCAACGATTAATCGATTAAATCGAGTAATTCCATTGGAAAAAAGCTTTGAATCAAATTTTGCGGCTTTGAGTATTCGGTTAGTTAGAGTGGCGTTGTAATGGTTTGTTTTGGAAGTGTTTGGATTTAATTTTATTGATGTGGGTGGATACACTGCCCTCTAGTGGCAACAGTAAATATGACATAATATAAAGAACAACATAAGGTATGTTTTTGTTTGAGTTAATGTTTATTTATGCATTCGTAATTAATTTAGTTTATAGGTATATTTAGCAGTTTTTTTTTTTTGAGGGATTGTGTGTTTGAATGATTTGTTCAGAGCATTGTAAAAAAAGGGGGAAAAAAACCAAAACTTAATTTTATAGCATCTAAGCAAGCGGACTTTTGCTATGCAAATTAGCCAATTTTTGCACTTAGATCCTTATTTATTATTTTTTTTTATACCATTTGAGGCTAGGCTCAGGTATTTCTAGCTTTAAATGAAAGTGCAATTCTGCATAGTCTGAGGAAACACACAGGAAATATATTTTGTATTCAAATTTAATGCTCTATTGAAAGTGCAATCTTAGCAAGCCTTTGTTATACATAGCCTAAAATTCATTCTGCAACACATTAAATGCTCCTAATCCGACTACTTGATTATTCGAACCAACTAGTTGATAGATTAATCGACTACTAAAATAATTGATAGCTGTAGCCCTAGTTCTTAGCTTGTAGCCATGTTTTTAGCACTTCAAATATATTTTGTGTCATTAGAAACAAATCATCAAATTGACTGGACAATCTCTTTAAATAAATGGGTGGATCTCCACAGCCAGAAAAGTGCGTACTCATCTATGTGCCTTGTCTGGCACTCTGGACAACATGTACTACTACTGCAGATCAGTCTGGCAGATCGATCAGGACTAATCTTGGCCCATCCTTCCCTAAAAAACTGCTTTAGTTCAGTCAGTTTTCTGGGATGTCTGGCATGAATCACTGTCTTTAGGAAATGCCACAGCATCTCAATGCGGTTCAAGTCAGGACTTTGACTTGGCCACTCCAGAACATGTATTTTGTTCTTCTGAAACCATTCTGAAGTTGATTTACTTCTGTGCTTTGGTGTTTTGTTTTTGCTGCAGCATCCATCCTCTTTTTAGCTTCAGCTTCTGACAGACAGCATCAGGTTTTCCAGCAAAACATCCTGATAAAATTTTGAATTCATACTTCCATTATTGAATGCCAGTTGTCCAGGCCCTGAGGTAGCAAAACAGCCTCAAATGACGATGCTCCTTCAACCATGCTTCACAGTGGGGATGAGGTGTTGATGTTGGTGAGCTATTCCATTTTTCCTCCACACATGACATTGTGCATTACTCCCAAACAATTCAACTTTGGTGTCATCAGTCCATAAAATATTTTGCCAAAACGTCTGTGGCGTGTCCAAGTGCCTTTTTGCAAACATTAAACGAGCAACAATGTTTTCTTTAGACAGCAGTGGCTTCCTCCATAGAGTCCTGCCATGAACACCATTCTTGGCCAAAGTTTTACATATAGTTGATGTGTGCACAGAGATATTGGACTGTGCCAGTTATTTCTGTAACTGTTTAGCAGACACTCTAGGGTTCTAGGG
This sequence comes from Corythoichthys intestinalis, assembly GCF_030265065.1. Classification (NCBI taxonomy): domain Eukaryota; kingdom Metazoa; phylum Chordata; class Actinopteri; order Syngnathiformes; family Syngnathidae; genus Corythoichthys; species Corythoichthys intestinalis. The sequence continues at coordinate 60,744,345 of NC_080399.1, read as the reverse complement.
TTTTTACCTCTCTGAGTATTTGGCGCTGAACCCTTGGCGTCATCGTTGGTGGACGGCCACTCTTTGGGAGAGAAGCAACAGCGCCCAAAGTCTCTCCCTTTGTCGACAACTTCTCTGACTGTCGATTGACGAACATCCAGACTTTTAGAGATGGTTTTGTATCCTGTCCCAGGTTTATACAAATCAACAATCCTTGATCGCAAGTCTTCAGATAGCTCTTTTGACCGAGCCATGATGCACATCAGACAATGCTTCTCATTAATACATTTCTTACCAGGTGTGTGTTTTATAGTGGGCAGGGCAGCTTTAACCCACTCATCAGTGATTGGGTACACACCTGACTTAAAATGTTTGGTAAAACTTAGTTTCAAATGCTCCTTAGGCAGAGGGTTCACTTACTTATTCCCCCCCCCCTCTTCTTTCATTGTTTCCTATCCTCATTAAAATATAAAAATCCTATAAATGTTTGGGTGGTTTTAGTTAAAGCAGACACTGTATTTTCGTCAGTGTGATTTTGACAAAGATCAGATCACATTTAATGGTGATTTTATACAGAAATGTGAGAAATTCCAAAAGGTTCAGACACTTTCATCGTAACACTAATTTGGAAATAAAAGACAGACAGACAGAAAGACAGAAAGAAAGACAGAAAGACAAAGACAAAGAAAGAAAGAAAGAAAAAGAAAAAAAAAAAAAAAAGACTAAAATGCATGCTTAAGTAATTACGTAAATTTACATTCATTTTACTAATGCGACATAAGGAAAAAATAGTGCTTCTTTGTACTATCTGTGTATGTGGATTCATAAAAAGGAAATTAGTGCAGTCCTTTTTAAGAGTTAAAAAAAAAAATCTAGGTTTTACTGACAAAACAAATCATCCTTAGTGCTTCTCTTTGAACAAGTTCAATCTCTCTCAAATACTGTTTGCACATGTTAGCTTACGTAGTGAACCAACTTATCTACAAATTTCAACACAGGAATGTGGGTCCAGGCCTACAATGTTACGAAAGAGATTTAGTCAAGCAGCAACACGTTTAAAAAAAAAAAAAAAAAAAAAAAAAATCAGGATATGCATCAGACGCACCCAATTGCTCTGCAGAGTATTGGCCCCAGAATGGCTCGCTTGAAATTTACTGATTTAACATTCATTGGAAAGTGGAACAACAAGAGTCCCTTGTGCCCTGCGATTGGCTGGCAACCAGTTCAGGGTGTACCCTGCCTGCTGCTCGTAGTTAGCTGGGATAGGCTCCAGAACCTCCGCGACCCTCGTGAGGAAAAGCGGCATGGAAAATGAATAAATGAACAACAAGAGTCAGTCCTCTTCATTATTTTGCTGCCGAGTTTTATCTTTGGACAGAAAAGAGCAGTGGTGGATAAAGAACTCACTTTTAACTTATGTAAAAGTACAGATACAGGTGCAAAAACATAAGTATCTAAGAAATAATTTTGTCAAGTACAAAACTATTTGCTTTAAAATTTACAAGTAAAAATATTTTCTCCCGATGCAAAAATGTAATATACGTGTACACATATATATATATATATATATTTTTTTTTGCGCTTAATGTGGACCGCCAGCGCGATAATCGAAAATCCACGGAGGCGGAGCTTATTTACAATAAAAAATATATACATATTTTGTTGTGTGTTCTATTTATTCAGATTTAGCATTGAAAGATATAAGATATGAGATATAACGGATATATAGATACAGTATAAGAGAAGACATTTTTTTCCCCCCACAAAGTATAATAAATAAATAAAAACTAATGTATATTTTAATAAATGTTTTTTAAGCACTTCAAATTCTTCAAGTTTTAAACATGTTTACTAGAGGTGTGCATCGACACCGCCCTCACGATTCGATTCGATTACGATTCGGAAGGCCACGATTCGATTCGATTCAGAGGGTCACGATTCGCATTGCATTAAAATTCTAAAGCAAAGCATATTTTTTGTGAATCATGAGCCAACACAAGCGGACAGACATTAAACAACTTTTTATTGGCTCTTGTGTCACTCCTGGTCGAAGTCAAATGAAAATAGTATACTTTCATATATATCTTTAAAAAAAACACAGTAGCAGCCTTTCACACAGTGCAACATCTGAACTCCTGTGCAAAATCAGTAATAACAGTCACTGTATTTTAGTCATAACGACCCATCAATAAAAATATTCAAGTAAATATTAAAGAAAACGACAAAGAAAATATTGTAGTGCAGCAGCATCTTTATCACAATATCAATCCAGGGATCAGTTCAGTTGCAAACAAAACATCAACTAAACTGCAATGTAGAACAAAAGTAAAATGTAGGCCTAGCCAATCTTATATCTATAATATTTCTCGCTCCCTCTTTCTCCGTTTCAGCCATTGTTATGTTATGCCCTATCTCTCTGCTCTCTCGATTACAACTGCGCTTGTCTGTGACGTTACTCCGGTAAGGAAGCGGATTTGGGTTCCTCGTCCCCCCTGCATAGAGGTTAGATCTTGTGCCCAAACCCGACCCGACCCGAAATGTTAAGCATTCACGTTTCGGTGGGTCGGGTCGGGCCGCCGCGCCGGACTAATAAAGTATTTTTAAAAAATTAAAAAAATGCGCAGAGGGCTGTGGCGCAGCCCTCTTTTTCTTCTTCTCCTCCCGTTATTTCGTTGTGTGAATGCTTTTATAATTCTCATAAATATATGTAGACTATTTAAATATTGAGTAAACTTGCGTTTTTTTCCTGCCAACTGAGAATTCGTTACGAAAGACACTTTTATTTACGCACACAAAGGCAAATGTGATCCTTTTGAATCTTCTCCTCTGTGTGTCTGTAAAACCGTGTTTTTTGTTTTGTTTTTTAATCAAACTTTCCCAGCGTTATTTCGTTGTGTAAATGCTTCTATAAATTTCATAAAAATATGTAGACTATTTAAATATTGAGTAAACTTGCGTTTTTTGTCTGCCAACTGAGAATTTGTTAGGAAAGACACTTTTATTTATGCACACAAAGGCAAATGTGATCCTTTCGAATCTTCTCCTCTGTGTGTCTGCAAAACCGTGTTTTTTTTTATATTAAACTTTCCCAGCGTTATTTCGTTGTGTAAAGGCTTTTATAACTCTTATAAAAATATGTAGACTATTTAAACAGTAAGAAAACTTGAAGAAATGAAAATAAATTGCTGCTGCGTTTTTTTTTTTCCTGCATCACTCGGCTTGGGCATGCAAATCTATAGTTAATTGATCTGGCCGGTCGGGCTTCAATACCAACGGGCCGTGTCGGGTTGGGCTGGAATTTTTTAGGCCCGATCTAACCTCTACGGGCTTGCTTCGAATGTAAAGTAGCTCTCTCTACAGGTAAACATGAGAATAACAATACAAATGGGGAAACCAAATCCATTGCATCACCGGAATTGCGCAGGGAAGATTTTTGAAAGTACTTATATATTTTTAAATGCGCTGAATCGATTCAGCGTGTTGCCCGCATCGAATCGAATCGTCGCTGCCCCGCATCGGAATGCATCGCCGCATCGATTATTGTTGACACCCTTAATGTTTACCGTCCCACCGAATTATTTTTAAACTAGCATAACGTCAAAAAATGCTTTATTAAAACCTTCATTGAGTGAGTCCACCCAAATGCGTTCACGCTGCTAAGTTACACACAATGATTGATTGACACATGCGGCGAAGTTTCAGCTTCCAAGCTTCCCCGAAACATCAAAGCTTAATGCCGGTCTATCATCGTTAACTTTAGCAAGCTACTCCAGTGCACTGCCTGACCAAGAAAAGCAGCAGAAGGGAGAGTGCGAGACTACGTGATCAGAACGCCAAAATTTACAGTGGTATGAAAAAGTATCTGAACCTTTTGGAATTTGTCACATTTCTGCATAAAATCACCATTAAATGTGATCTGATCTTTGTCAAAATCACACAGAGAAAAAAAACTGTCTGCTTTAACTAAAACCACCCCAGCATTTATAGGTTTTCATACTTTAAAGAGGATAGCATGCAAACACTGACAGAAGGGGGGAAAATATATGAGTGAACCCTCTGGCTAAGGAGACGTAAAGAGCAATCGAAACCAATTTAAGTCAGGTCTGTGCCCAATCACTGATGAGTTGTTTTAAAGCTGCCCTGCCCACTATAAAACACACACCTGGTAAGAATTGTCCTGATGAGAAGCACTGTCTGATGCGCATCATGGCTCGTTCAAACGAGCTGTCTGAAGACCTGCGATCAACGATTGTTGATTTGTATAAACCTGGGAAAGGATACAAAACCATCTCAAAGTCTGGATGTTCATCAATCGACAGTCAGAAGTTTGGCACTGTTGCTTCTCTCCCAATGAGTGGCCGTCCACCAAAGATGGCGCCAAGAGTTTAGTGCAGAATACTCAGAGGTAAAAAAAGAACCCTAGAGTGTCTGCTGAGGTCTTACAGAAATCACTGGCACAGTCCAATATCTCTGCGCACACATCAAATATATGTAAAATTATGGCCAAGAATGGTGTTCATGGGAGGATTCCACAGAGGAAGCCGCTGCCCTTTAAAAAAAAATTGTTTAATGTTCTCAAAAAGGCACTTGGACACTCCACAGACAGTTTGGCAAAATATTTTGTGGCCAGATGACACCAAAGTTGAATTGGGTTAGGGTTAGGGTAACACACAACGTCATGTGTGGACCAAAAATGGAAATGCTCACCAACAGCAACACCTTATCTCCACCGTGAAGCATGGTGGGGAAAGAATGATTTGGAGCCGTTTTGCTTCCTCAAGGCCTGGGCAACTTGCAATCATTAATGGAAGAATGAATTCAAACGTTTATCAGGATGTTTTGCAGGAAAACCTGAGGCCGTCTGTTAAGAGAGTTGAAGCTAAAAAGAGGATGGATGCTGCAACAAGACAAAAATCCAAAACACAGAAGTAAATCAACATCAGAATGGTTTCAGAAGAAAAAATACACGTTCTGGTGTGGCCAAGTCAAAGTTCATGCCAGACATCCCAGGAATGTGACTGAACTACAGTAGTTTTGTTTAGTAGAATGGGCCAAGATTAGTCCTGATTGATGTGCCAGACTGATCTGCAGCTACAGGAAGCGTTTGGTTGAAGTAATTGCTGCTAAAGGGAGGGGCCACAAAATATTAAATATGAAGGTTCAATTACTTACTTTTCCATCTTCTGTCATTGTTTGCATACTATTCAAATTAAAACATGAAAACCTATGAATGTTGGGATTGTTTTAGTTAAAGCAGGCACAGTTTTTTTCATCAGTGTGATTTTGACAAAGATCATTTGAGGGTGATTTTACGCAGAAATGTGAGAAATTTCAAAAGCTTCAGATACTTTTTCATACCACTATAGCTTAATGGCAGATTGGATTGCAAACATCAGGTGCACACCTCCACCTACTGTACAAGAGTAAGTCCACACAGTTTAATGTTATGCTAACTCTGATGCAGGTCAGACTTTCAGTTGCAAAATTGTTGGAGTCTTCCCCACCTTCACAACATTTGTCTTTTTATTCTAAAATGGCTGCTGCCGGCCGGAAAAAAACTTCTCTCCTCTTCAAAGGGGGCGGAGGAGGCGGCATGTCGACATGTATTTCTATTGAGATTGTGTGAATGTGGGGGTTCTAGTCATCAACCAATTAAACGTGCGTTTGAAGGGGGAAAAAATGGACCAGCACATTCAGCAAGTGAAGAGGGGTAAATGTAAGTCTGAAGATAATGTAGAGTCAATTCTATCCCTACAACTTATGGGAAGACAATCTAAATTACCCATGTTGGAGAAAACGGACAAGACTGAAAAAGTTGTTTCTGCTCTTGCACCCCTCTTTACAATAAACTGTTGTTATATTAAGCCAAAAGAACTGTTGTGTTTGATGGAACAATATGTCTACATGCTGCCATAGCAGACTCATGGTGCATTAAGCCCCCAAACTATTTTTAATTTGTCCGTTTTACCCTGAAAACCCCAGTTTACAGACGTCGCGCAACCGCTTTTGTTTCAACCCAGCCATAAAAAGGTAAGCAATTATATTTATTATTCAAGATGTCTGTCATTTTTAGCTTAGAATCATTAATTGATGGCTAATGTTTCGTTTAAAAGACTTTAAAAAATTATTCACTCGCATATTTTAAACAAATTACGTCACAATGAAAAGAACGGTGTCTGCAAAAAAAGTCACGGATATCTACCTCATAACTATCATTTAATTGTTTTTTTTTTTTGTTATTGTCGCATTTCGTCCGATATGTTAGATGATAAATAATCGATCCAAACAAAACAAAACAAAAAAAAGAAAGAAAAACGTTTAAAAGGGTAAATATATGAAAAAGAAAATCTCAACCCCTCCTTGATGCCTGCGATTTCTGCATCGAGACCCTTGTTATATTACCATGTTTCACCCATAAAATCTTCCAAAAATCCGGCTGTGGCCATTCATAGCTGCCTTGATACATGCTACATGGAGTTTTTGGATCGAAAAGAGGTAAGTACGTGATAATTCTGCTCTTTCATGCTCTCACCTCCAGATAGGGTTTTGCTGTTTAAGTTTTTTTTTTTTTTTTAATGCCCTCCTGTTCAAAATTTTTCTTACCCCAGAAAATTGAGACTTTAAGCTTTCCAATGATGTATCACACGTGCATATCGGACAATTTTGAAATTTGGCCAAATTGGGGGTCTCAGAGCGGAACTTCAAGTCACCTGAGTGTTTTCCGCCATATATACCTCATTATATAATGCAAATAAGGTTGCTTAACGGTTGGTGGGGACAATTTGAACATCCTTACAAGTTGGTGGTGTTATGTCCCTACCATCCCTATGCAAACCTACGCCCTTGCAAAAATGTACCTAAGTACAGTACATTCCACCACTGGAAGAGAGGCTAGTATCCGTTAATATACAAAGAAATTCAGTTCTAAACTTGGAATGGACCATTGTAACCCATTTTATGCAAATGAACTTTGCTGTTGAGTTACTGGTCTCAAATCCAATGGGTTACAGAGTACAGTCTTAAAAGATTAGTGTGCTACAAAGCAAAGCTGTTGACCATACAGGCAGTTTAAAATCTGCCCTGAATAGTAATAAGGGGTTAAAAAAAAAGTTCTATGCATGTTCACCACTCAATTGCTGAGTGGGTTTAATGACCAACCTGTGCACATCTTTTTGAACTCCCCATAGTCACTTCCTTGGTCAGCTGGCAAGATCCTGGAGCCTTCATACTTAAACACGGCCCTGGATGATGCAAAAAAACAATGAAAATTGTTCCTCCAAGTGTGGCAGTCTCATAATAAATCACAGCAGTTCATTGTGTGAAGCAACGATGGGAATGCCTAGCACGCCCATGCAATTTGGGGCTTTAGTGTCACAATTCGCATTGAATACCAGACAAAGGACATTATTTCTACTCGTCTAGGCCTGTTACATTGCTTTCACCGAGGCCACGTCGGAACTCAATTAGGGCGACAGGCGCGGTTCATATTTAATATTCCTGATTGAGTATAAACAAGAAACCTGTTTAGAATTGTATCACATAAGTATACGTCAAACGTTACAGATACAATTATCGCGAGAATATAACATATACTTCAGTTTTTAACGGCAAAAGGCGTGGTGTACTTCCTTTTTTCATCGGGCAAATATTGCCACAGGAGGGTGTTAACGAGCGCTCGGACTATTGTTTCGCTGATAACATTGACAAATGATACGTCATTGTTCGTGCGTACTATTGAATTTCTGGCGCATTCAATTAGTAAATGTTTGATGTAGAAAATGCTCACCAGTTAGTGTCCGTGTTGTCGTCTCTGACTTGATTGTAAGCCTCTCTGCAAGCCTCTTTATCAATCTGGGTTGCCATTCTTCGGACGGTACGGACAAAGGGGAGTTATCCGTAAACGTTAAAAGAATGCCTTTCTCTCATTTCCTGAATATAGCTACTAAATGGCGTTGGCGAATAGCGATGTGAGTGAGTCAATCAAAAGGCTGGCTTGGATTCAGTCACTCAAGTTCCTCCGCCCACCTCTTTTCATGACTTTTTATTATTATTTTGAAAATTGACCGGAAATCCGATCGCCTGGGTTTATATATTTTTACAGAGATATCTTGTAAGAAGACTAGATGTCTTTTTAGTGGAGTAGGCGGCGTTTGTAACTGGCGGCCACGTCGGAACATAAGAATATATGAAGGTAGATTTGTGTTTTTATTATTCATTCAAAAAAAAAAAAAGTTGCTTCATTCAAAAACAAAGTCCCTTCGCTACAACTATATATTTTCAATAGTAAAAAAAAGTCACTTCAACAACAAAAAATGTGGTTAAATGCAAAAATAAATTTGAAACAAAATAAAATGTATTTGAACACTATTTTTCTTTTATTTATTTATTTTTTAAATTGAAGTGTTTTTTTTTTTTTTTTTTTTTTTTTTTTTTTAGAAACAACTCTTTTGATTGAAGTAATGTTGTTTTGCTTTGGGCCACATTTTGCTAGAACATCTGTGTCTTTACAATTCTATAAAAAAAAATACGCTGCTTCAAACACAAAAATATTTCAAAAGAAAAATCACTTCAATCAAGAAAAGAAAATTTTTACAGAGAGATCTTGTAAGTAGGCTAGATGTGTATATAGAGTAGGCGGCGATTGTAACTGGCGTCCACGTCGGAGCAGAAGAATATATGCAGGTAGATTTGTGTCTTTATTATTCAATCCAAAAAAAGTTGCTCCAATCAAAAACAAAGTCGCTTCGATACAAATATATATTTTCAATCAAAAAAAAAAAAAGTCATTTCAAACCCCAAAAAATGTGTTTGAATGGAAAAATAAATTTGAAACTCATAAATATGCATTTGAACACGATTTTTCATTGATTTTGTTTTTTTTTTAATTGAAGTCCATTTTTTTTTTTTTTTTTTTGAAACAACTCTTTTGATTGAAGTAATGTTGTTTTGTGTTTGGGCCATATTTAGGCTAGAACATTTGTGTCTTTACAATAAAAAAAAAAAAATAAGTGGCTTCAAACAAAAATATATATTTTCAAAAGAAAAATCACTTCAATCAAGAAAAGAACATTTTTTACAGAAATATCTTGTAAGAAGGCTAGATGTCGTATACTGGAGTAGGCGGTGTTTGTAACTGGCGTCCACGTCGGAGCAGAAGAATATATGCAGGTAGATTTGTGTCTTTATTATTCAATCCAAAAAAAGTTGCTTTATTAAAAAAAACTCACTTCAGTTTTTTCGAGCCTTGTCCTTTGCTTGCGATGGAACCTGCGCGAAAAGAGCGATCCTCCCCTGTATGGGAACATTTTGATTTGATTGCTTTCAATAAGGTAAGGGAGAAAAACTATTTTAATATAAATGTGAGTGTGTGTGTGTACCTATCTGAACCAAACATCAACAGAATGAACAATCCATTAGTATACTGGGAGGCACAAAAGAATACTTACCCAAATTTATATAAACTGGTACTCACATTTCTCTGCACCCCAGCTTCATCTGTGCCTTGTGAAAGAATATTTTCTAAAGCTAGTGAAATATTTTCCCCCCAAAAAAGAAACTGTTTAAAGCCAGCCACTGTGGGAAAGCTATTATTTCTAAATAAAAATGAATAACAAATTACCCTTAGCACTTGTTGTATTTTGTTCACATACTAAATTACTAACACAAGCACATTCATATCTTTGTCTTGAGCAAATAGCCATTGAATTCTTAACAATGTTGACCTCTTGGGCTTCTAGACCACTTGATGGCGCCATAGGGTAAATGAAGCACCATGAAGCTTTGCTACATGTGCAAACCAATTGGCTGCAAAGCTTCATTGCTTCATGAGGCTTCATTTGGCCATCACTAAATTACTTCCGTGTTCCCCCACCCCCGTCAAAAGACAGACAGACGACAGAGACGTCACCGGAGCTACCGAAAAAAAGGACTTTTGCTGAAAAGTGGCTACAGGAGGTACCATGGCTAGAAGCAAATGATGCTCGCACGGAAATGCGGTACAAAATGTGCCGTGAGAATCCCAATGTCGCCGATAAGAGCAGCGCATTTTATGTAGGGTCAAAGAATTTCAGCCATCCAAACTTTGAAAAGCACGAAAAAAACAGAGAGCATGTGGCAATTAAGCAAACTATCGATGTCAAACAGGACCCCACTCGCCCTATGGACAAGTGGCGGAATAAAGGTAATGAACAGCGACATGCACTGACAAACGTGTTTTTGCTCGCATTTTACAAAGCTAAAAATGCACGTTCAATGAGGTCTTATGAGGAGGATATCCCACTTTTAAAAAGGCTTGGAGTTAATGTGGGAGCTGCATAATGCCCTTTATTTTGAATTGGTGCTTCTAATTTCTTTACATTTCACTTCAAAGTAATGGCAATTTTGTTGTGACAGTTGATGTTAATCAAGCATTAATTGTTAATATAATTAATTAAAGTTAATTGGCTCTAAGTAAAGCTTGTCATAAATTTATCGCATCAGGCGGGTCGGCTCTCAAGCTCAATGAGGACCAAGTCACATCTCCAGGTCCTCCTCTGAGAACCTGGGCAAAAAAATTATGTGCACCCCTGTATATATATATATATATATATATATATATGGCGGAAAACACAGAAAGGCTGAAAAAGCAGTTTCTGCTCTTGCATCTCTCTTTAAAATAAACAGCCGTATTTTAAGCCAAAAGAACTGTTATGTTTGATAGAGCAATATGTCTGAATGCTGCCATAGTCGATTCATGGCGCATTAAGTCCCAGAACTATTTCTAATTTGTCCGTTTTACCCTGGAAACCAACGTTTATAGACATCGCGCAAGTGTTTTTGTTTCAACCAAGCCATAAAATGAAGGTAAGTAATCATATTTATCATTCGAAATGTCCGTCATTTTTAGCTTACAATCATTCACTGCTGTCTAAGATTTAGTTTTTAAAAAAAGACTTTAAAAAATTATTCACTTGCATATTTTAAACTTTTAAACGAATTACGTCACAATGAAAAAATTTGCGTCTGTAAAAAAGTCACAGATATCTACCTCATAACTATCGCGTAATTGTATTGTTTCGTTACTGTCACATTTCCCCCAATATTTTAGACTATAAATAATCGATCCAAACAAAGAAAAATTGAAAAAAAAAAAAAGAAAAAGTTTAAAAGTATAAATATTAGGCTCGAGCGTTTACGTCATGGCAACACGGGATCATGCGAGATTTGCGTCAACGCCGTCATATTGGAAGCACGTCTGCATCACAGGACATTTAAAATTACAACGGCAAATACAATTCAACTACGAGTGCCAAAGATGGAAAAAAGTAAGGAAAACTTGCCAGTTCGATACAGAGACAAACTTGTTACCACGGCGAAGGACAGATATGTGAGCAAACTTAATGAGTGAACAATGTTGACCCTTACGAGCAAGCCGAACACAAATGGAATAAAGATGTCGACAAGCTTTCACCACTATGTGAAATGGACATCATGCTGTATTTAGTGTTGGGTGTAAGTTACTACACTCATCAGCAATTCCAAAACTACAAATCGCTACAAAGATACGAACAGTTTTTCTGCTGATGGGTGCAGGACCTGCACATTATGACCGTAGCAAACGGCAACACCATTGTTCTTGCAAAGGTGGGCAATGTGTGTTTACATTTTCATTGTCATGAACATCTGAATTTGTGCTGTGCTAAGCTGTGATAGTTAAGTGACAAATCAATGCTGTGTTTTAGAAAACAGATTTACCTTGCTCAATATTCCCATGCCATTCTTCAACGTTTGGTAAGGTCATATATGACCTTTCTCTCGCCTTTTCTCCATGTAGGGATCCGGAAGAAACTCAATGGGGTTCCGTCAAGCTGTACATTCTCCTTTCTATTCGATCGGTTGTTGCAATTCTTTACCGAACAATAATTTCCAACCATTTTTAAAGAGCAACCTGTGTCGAAATGCCTCACTGTTTATGTTTCCCGGAGTTCTGACACCGAACTTCCTGCTTCCAGGGGCGGAAACATCGCGAGTGCCACGTCATACGCTCGAGCCTAATATGAAAATGAAAATCTCGACCACTCCTTTATGTCTGTGATTTCTACATCACGACCCCTGTCATTTTACCATGTTTCACCCATAAAATGCCCCAAAAATCCGGCTGTGGCCATTCACAGCTGTGTCTTGATACATGCTACATGGAGTTTATGGATCGAAATGTGGTAAGTACGCCATAATATCTCGTTAAAATCATGGCGTCTTTAATTATGCTCTCGCTTGAGCTCACCACCAGTTAGGGTTTGGCTGTTTTAATTTTTTTTTTTTTTAAATCCCCTGTTGTTCAAAATTTTTCTTCCCCCAGAAAATTGTGATTTTAAGCTTTCCAATGATGTATCACAAAGGCATATTGGACAATTTTGAAATTTGGCCAAATTGGGGGTCTCAGAGCGGAACTTAAAGTCACCTGAGTGTTTTCTGCCATATATATATATCTCCTGGGGGCTAAGCCCTCCTACTTCCTAAAAGCTAGTGATGCCCCTGCTTCAGACCGATGTCAACGACTCGTAGATGGCTAGAAAAAAGTATCTCACAAGTTATTTCAGCCAAAAGGGGTAACACGAGCTTTTAGGTGGTAGGGTGTCCTAACTTTTTCCTCAGTTAGAATATGCATTTTTGTTGTTATATTTGGTTTAATTAGTAAATCAATTGTTGAGAGAATTTGGGGGTTCATTATACATTTGCTCTAGTTAATCCCTGCTGCATTTCATATATAGTTTAGTTGTTGAATTAATGATGCTTTAGGTCACAATAATCAACTTCCCTATAAAACTGGTACTGACAGGTTTTATCCTGTTTGCTGAAGAAGAAAGAAGAAGACGAAAAAGCTGCAGATGTTTGATAAATGACTTGCATAAATGTGTTGCTAAGATGAGCAATCTGTTTTTACACACATCTACTAATTGCACTTACTTGCACACACACACGTGGACAGACAAGTTTATTGGGTGTCGCCAGCTTGCTTCCCCAATTCCCTTTTAAGGTAAAACACACATGTTGCTAGGGCCAACCCTAATAAAAAGAAAGGACAGGAAGGTTTAGGTTTAGAACAATCTTTGCAACTGGATAGTGTAGTCTAGTATTGCATTGTATACTGTTGTTCCGTATCATTCTCCTTGCAAGTTTCAGAAAAAGTTGAGTCCCTTCTCTTCTTATTTTGTGTAAGATTTATGAATGTCATCCTAAGGATTTGTATTTGAACTTGACAAAAATGTTAGTTTTTGTTGCTTACCTGCAATTAAATCACTTTTTTTTCCAGAAATAAAGAAAAACTAGATCAGACGTGTGAACATTTCTTGATAAAGAACTGAATATTTATAGGGGTGAAGTCCTCAAATTAACTGTAATGAATTCAATTTCAGTAACATATTTGACTTTACAGGATTTAAACGCAGATATATTGGACTGTGCCAGTGATTTCTGTAAGTTTTTAGCAGGCATTGTATTGTTCTTTTTTTACCTCTCTGAGTATTCTGTGCTGAACTCTTGGCGTCATCTTTGGTGGATGGCCACTCCTTTGGAGAAAAGCAACAGTGCCAAACTCTCTTCATTTGTAGACAACTTCTCTGACTGTCGATTGATGAACATCTAGACCTTTAAAGATGGTTTTATATCCTTTCCCAGCTTTATACCAATCAACAATCCTTCATCGCAGGTCTTCAGACAGCTCTTTTGACCGAGCCATGATGCACATCAGCCAGTGCTTCTCATCAAGAAAATTCTTACTAGGTGTGTTTTTTATAGTGGGCAGGGCAGCTTTAAACCACCCATCAGCGATTGGGCACACTCCTGAATTAAATTGTTGGGTAAAAATTGGTTTCAATTGCTCTTTAAGTCTCCTTAGGCAGAGGGTTCACTTACTTATCCCCCCACCCTCCTTCTGTCATGGTTTGCATGCTATCTTCATTGAAATATGAAAACATATATATGTTTGGGCTGTTTTATTTAAAGCAGAGTTTTTTTTTCATCTGTGTGATTTTGACCAAGATAAGATCAGATTTGATTGTGATTTTATGCAGAAATATGAGAAATTCCAAAAGGTTCAGATACTTTTTCATATCACTGTATACCACCAATGGTATCCCTGCAGGTTGTCTCAGGAGGTTCTGCAGAGGCTGTCTTTTGAATCATGACCAAGCATTCTTGTCTGCATTTACAGGGAGTATCGGAGCCAACTTATATTAACCTCTTTCCCTTTTCATTCAGACAGCGACGGATAGTACGGGTTGACACTGTTGTACCCTCAGACTGCAGGACAGCTTGAACTAATCGAGGTTCTTGATCCACCATCTGCACAATTTTTCGTTGAAATCTCTCATTTTTTCTTTTCTGTCCACATCTAGGGAGGTTAGCCACAGTGCCATGGGCTTTAAACTTATTGATGACACTGTGCATGGTAAACACAGGAACATTCAGGTCTTTGGAGATGGACTTGTAGCCTTGAGATTTTCCATGCTTCCTCACAATTTTGTTTATCAAGTCTTCAGACAGTTCTTTGGTCTTCTTCCTTTTCTCCATGCTCGATGTTACACAAAAGGACACAGGACAGAGCTTGAGTAAACTTTAATCCATTCTAACAGCCTGCAAGTGTGATTTAGTTACTGCCACCACCTGTTATGTGCCACAGGAAAGTAATAGGTGCTGTTAATTACACAAATTAGAAAATCATCACATGATTTTTCAAAGGGTGCCAAAACTTTTGTCAGGCCCATTTTTGGAGTTTTATCCATCCATCCGTCTGTCCATCAGTCCGTCCGTCCGTCCGTCCGTCCGTCCGTCCATCCATCCATCCATCCATCCATCCATTTTCTCCCACTTATCCGAGGTCGGGTCGTGGGGGCAGCAGCTTCAGAAGGGAAGCCCAGACTTCCCTCTCCCCAGCAACTTCAGCCAGCTCTTCTTGGGGGATCCCAAGGCGTTCCCAGGCCAGCCGGGAGACACAGTCTCCCCAGCGTGTCCTGGGTCAGCCCCCGTGGCCTCCTCCCTGTATAGATTTTTTTTTTTTTCATTGTCTCTTATGTTTTTTCATTGCAAGCAAAATAAATGAAGATATTACTACCAACACATTTGTAATTGCAATCATTTTCTGGGTGAAATTAAGCATTATCTGACAGAATTCCAGGGGTGCCAATACTTTTGGCCATCAGTGGACTCACTTTGCACTTATTTATATTCTGTTTATCAAAAATGTAATAATAACAAATTTAAAAAAGCAACTAGACAGAGGGTAAAGCGGCAAGGATGAAAAACAAATACAGTCATCCCTTGTTTTTCGCACCACGCCCTTTCCCACGCGAGAATCGAAAATCCAAGAAGTAGAGGCAGAGCTTATTTCCAGTTTAGATAAATAAAAAATGGGGTGTGTTCAATGTATTTATTCAGATTTAACAGCATTAGAAAGAGATGTTTTAATACAATTAACAGAGAGTACAATTAAATGAAACAAAACAAACAAAAAAAACTCATTTGTATATTTTATTAATGGTTTTTATGCCCTGCAAATGTAATAATTATGATATAAATGAGATATATGTAAAAGAATAATTTTTACATGTACACATGCATATATCTTAACATTTTCGATAAAATACTACTTTTTTAAATGAAAAAAAAATCACGATGGAGTGAGGGCGTGAAGTTTGAAGCGTTAAGTAGTGAGGATCACTGTACAGAATACACAGTATATGCTACCTTGTTATTAAAACATTTGCAAACTCATTACAACTTCACTCAGTCTTGATTCTGAAAGACAGAAAAAAAAAACAAATAATATTGGGAAATGTACACATAACATTTACCAGCCACTCAAAGTAAGAGATTACCACTGACGTATCTGAAATTTATGTTCATCTTTACATCACCGTTTCAAAGTTCTCAGCCGTGAAGTGTCAAATATTTGGACAACATTTGGTTTATAGAGATTTTCTAAGTTTTGTCTTATGAACGTTCTTCAACAGATGATTCTGACTAATAAAATACAAGCCATCGACTTCATTATATATTGGCATGATACTTCGACCAACCCCGTGCCACGCCTACGGTAGGGGGCCTACCCACACACTAAGGCTAAGGAATGTTTTTGTTGCAGTACTTCTTAAAACCAACGCAATGCCGGATTTAGGTTGAACAAGTACAAAAGCAGGAAAGGATTGTCGCAGGAGTGATTTGTTCAAGGATTCAGGGTAATTATTATATTTTTCGTACCGTGCATACATTTTGAAACGTGAAAAAAATCAATGGGAGAAATCAACCACTCCAGCATTAGCGTCATAATTCGCAATATTTACATAAAATAAATGCTAACTGCCCATTTTTTTGCTTTTAACCAAGAATCTAGACGTTTTACGTTCATATCTATAAAGAATTCAGGGATTTAAGCATTTATTTACAAGAATTTTCAACGTAAAAAGCTATTTGTTGTAAGGCTGCCACCACAGTGGCTTAAAGACTAGCAGCACATTCGACATATTTACGTAAAATAAATGCTAACTCTCCGGTTTATTTGCTTTTAACCAAGAATCGAGACTGTTTTACGTTCATATCTATAAAGAATTCAGGGATTTAAACATTTATTCACGTGAATTTTCAATGTATAAAGGTCTTTGTGGTGATAAGGCAGCGCCACAGTGGCTAAAAGACTAGCAGCACATTCAACATATTTACGTAAATTAAATGCTAGCTGCCCGTTTTTTTGTTGTTGTTGTTGTTTTCTTCTAACCAAGAATCGAGACTCTTTTACGTCCATTTCTATAAAGAATTCAGGAATTTAGCAAATTCAACATGTTTACGTAAAATAAATGCTAGCTGCCCGTTTTTGTTTTTTGTTGTTGTTTTTGCTTCTAACCAAGAATTGAGACTCTTTTACGTCCATTCCTATAAAGAATTCAGGAATTTAAGCATTTATTCACAAGAATTTTCAACATAAAAAGCTCTTTGTCTGTGTTTCCACTCGGTCAGCTTTGACGGAGATAGGCCCCCTATGAACCGGCCCCACGCCCTGTGTCCTGTCAATACATTGTGAAGTCAATGCTCTACAATTACTGTAGTATTCTTTTCACCAAATACTTTTTTTTACTTATACTTTGAATGACTACTTTTACTTGAGTTTTGAAGTAACATTACTCTTATTTGAGTAAAGGCTTGACTACTCTACCCACCTCTGTTGTTAATTGACTTTAGCTTTGACACTACTCCGTGGTATTATATTACACTGTTGTTAACTAATACTTACGTATCAAGTTTGAGGTTCCTCAAACCTCATTTCAACCCTCTGAGTGCTGTCATGTCTTCTTCGCTCAGACTGAAGTAAAAAATCTGCAGATACAAAAGTATGTGAATCTTACTTAGGGATTGAAGATGATGGGTGGTCTTGAGTTGGTGTTAGGATAATAATGTTAGGCGATACATGGAATATGTTTTAAGATACAGTAAGTGCTGAAAACAGGGCACAAGCTGAGAACAATTGAGTGTTGAATCTCTGAGTCACAGCAAGAATTTTTTTTTGTCTGGATTCATGCCAGGATTTTTTAGGTGGGTCTAAAATTGAACCAGGTGTTATGACAGGCCGGGGCGTCGTCATACCGTGCTCTCTGGCCAGACCGGACAACTATATCATGCTCAGCCTTGCCAGTTGCTCATCCTGTTTAGTCAGTTGGTTTTCGATTTTAACAAGGACTTATACAACTAAAAACTGCAATTTCTGGAGAAATTACTGGAGCTTTGTTGTGTGGAGATATAGATCTTAGCCCCGCTCAGGTTGGTTTGGGGACATTTCGGGGACAATATCAGGTCACTTCCTGTTGATCTGGGGACATTTGGGGGACACGTCCTGGTCATATCAGGTCATGTGGGGACATTTGGGGGTGTGTCCTGGTCATATTAGGTCATTTGGGGACATTTGGGGGGGCGTGTCCTATTGATATTTGGTAATTTCCTATTGATTTACGGAGGTTTTTTTGCCATTGAATAGGATTGAGAAATTTGGACGTCCATGGCCGTCAATGGCATCAACTTACATATGCGTCAATGGAATCCATGTACATTGGCATCAATAGAATTGACATACATGGCCGTCAATGGTATTAACGTGCATAGCCCTAAAATACATGGCCGTCAATGACATCAATACAATGTGAATGACATTGGAAATGAATGGGAAAATTGGACGTCCATGGCCGTCAATGGAATCGACTTACATATGCGTCAATGAAGTCCAAGTACATTGGCATCAATAGAATAGATTCAACCAAGGGCGTAGGTTTGGTCTCAACATTGGTAGGGACCATATAACAGTATAACCTGCATGTACACTTTTTGCTGGGGACGGGACATTAATAAGACCAAACATACTGGGTGAACGTGTGCTACATTTCTCATGAATATAGACCTAATGAATTTCTAGGCTAAATGATCAATGCAAAATAAATCTGTATTGACTTATACTAACTGTTATGTGTATTGGTTCAGTTGATACATCGTTGGATTCAACCCTTTGTTTTCAAAAACTACTAAAGGAGCATTTTGAAGTGCAGTCCCTTTATTAAAAAACGGGGTGCTATCCAAGACTGGGTCCACTTCTGGGGGACACTGGAGCACCCCTAGGCTCAAACTAAAGTATTGTAATATGAAAGAACTTTGGGAAATAAAATAATGAAAAAAATCCAAGGATATATATCTATCTAAATCTGAGGAATACTAGACTCGAACCAAAGTACCCTCATGAAATTATGATGTGTTATTTAATTTCACCGATTTGTTTTTCATGTCAGTTCATGTTCATGTCAGTGCCCCCCCTGAAATGGACCCACTCTTGGATGGCTCCCTGTTTTTTTTTTGTTTTCTTTTTTTTATAAGGGGGCATGAACTCTGAAGCCACCGCGTTGCATTACAGTAATGCACATCATGCAACCAGCGATCCAAATGAGGGACGGCTAGCTTGACTTTGTTGTTTCTGGATGGCAGAGCAACAAAAGAGACTTTTTTTTTTTTCTGAGGAGGAAATCAAAGGCAGGCTACCTGTATATACAGAATAAACAATGGCCCGGCTTTCATTCGTTGGTGTGGAATGGGGGGTTAGCCACACTAAGCCACATGGTTGCTAATCGTCATATGCAATGGTTTAGCCACAACTGGATTCATTACTTTATAACTATTCATCCTTCACACAGCCGCTGGAAACAGAAATCTTTTTTAATCTATCTGCAGGAGATAGGGAGATTGTTTTCTGATTGATTGATTGATGATTTTATGACACTGTACGAGGGTGCGCTGGTCCTAATGTGAAACGCAGTCTTCCTTAAGGCAAAACATTACCGCTTTTGTCCACCAGCGTCGCTAAAATGGACCCAAACTGAAAAGTTACCAAGTGTTGCTTTAAAAGTTGGTGGGGACAATTTCAGCATCCTGAAAAGTTGGTAGTGTTATGTCCCTACCATCCCTATGCAAACCTACGCCCTTGGATTCAACATACATGGCTGTAAATGGCATCAATGCAATGTAAATTTCATTGGAAGTGAATGGGATATTTGGACGTGGCATCCCATTAGAAATTGATGGGAAAGTTTTGGGCAAATATCCAGGGACCTTTAAATTTGCCACATTACAAGGAAACAACATGGTGATGTTATTCAAACTACTAAAAAATTATGAGTCAAAAAAGAGGTGAATTAGGTTGTTTTAATAGAGTGTCGTTGAAAGTCCTTTTAAGTACATTTCGTGGTCTGGCATGTATGAAGCTTATCCGCAATTCCATTATACTAATATTTTTGATAACCCTGAGAAAGGTAGCCATTCACGTCATGATATGCAATATTCATATACAGTGGTACCTCTACATACGAAGTTAATTTGTTGCAGGACCTTGTTTGTAAGTCGAAATGGTTGTATGTAGAGCAGGATTTTCCCATAGGAATACATTATAATTCCATTAATTCGTTCCACAGCCCAAAAACCTACACTAAATCCTTAATAAATACTATTACAAAAGGAAATTACACATAGCAAAACAAAATATAAATAAAAAATCGGAATAATGTTATAATAATAATAATTAGGGTTGTTCAGATCATGTTTTTTTGCTCCCGATCCGATCCCGATCGTTTTAGTTTGAGTATCTGCCAATCCGTTATTTCTCGATCCAATTGCTTTTTTTTGCTCCCGATTCAATTCCAATCATTCCCGATAATTTTTCCCGATCATATACATTTTGGCAATGCATTAAGAAAAATATGAATAAAACTCGGACGAATATATACATTCAACATACAGTACATAAGTACTGTATTTGTTTATTATGACAATAAATCCTCAAGATGGCATTTACATTATTAACATTCTTTCTGTGAGAGGGATCCACGGATAGAAAGACTTGTGACTTTGTATATTGTGACTAAATATTGCCATCTAGTGTATTTGTTGAGCTTTCAGTAAATGATACTGTAGCCATGGCCAAATGCATGATGGGAAGTGGAACCATGACTGTGCGTAGTGCTACCAGTTGATATATCTTTTCTGCGTTAGGAAATAACTTAGGTTGTTAAGAAAAAAATCATTTGCTACCTTGCTTCCCCACATTGCTTCCCATGATATTTCTAATCGTAGGGAGAGGGATTGTAAGGCTTTAGCCAATTAAAAAAAGGCTACAAAGGCTGTAAAAATTCACTCTACTCATTATACGCTGCCTTTTATCTCTCTATATAGGTAAAACGGTGCCATTAAAGATTGAGCGCGACAATGCGTCAGTGGGTCGTGCAGCACATGCATTTATTGTGTTAAATATTTTAACGTGATACATTTTTTAAAAAATTAATTACCGCCGTTATCAGGGTAAATTTGATAATCCTACCTTAAGCCTAAACTAAAGACTCTGGATGAGTGTAACATATTATGTTTGTAATGTTAAATACAATTAGAAAACGATTTAATAAAAAAAAATAGATATATATATTTAAAAAAGGCATGGCTGTATTTTTTTGCCGATTCCGATACTTTGAAAATGACGTGATCGGACCCGATCGAAGTCCTGTAATAATATAACAAATCGGGTTCTAATGTGGCAGACGGTTTTTGCTGTACCTGAACGCACCGCACCCGAGAGCGGTGAGCTTGAGAGTTTCACTTTCACTTTCAATGTTTTCTTGAGAACACCATCAACTTTGGCGGTCAGGAGGCGTTTTGTGTTGAATAAATTGTGAAATACATGATGATTAGTGCTGTCAAATTTATCGCGTTAACAGGCGGTAATTATTATTTTTTTATTAATCACGTTAAAATTTTTGACGCATTTAAGGCATGCGCAGAATGACCTGCTCATGCATTGCTTCAAACGGATTACAATGACGCCGTTTTTTGCATATTGAGAGCTAAGAGGCAGAGAAAGGCGAGTGGACACAGGCGTTCATTGGACCGCGCCGTTTATTGGCAACTCCTTCACAACAAACATAAGTATCATTTGGTGAAAGCACAACAAAAATAATATTCCTATCCCTCAAAAAAAATGATGTTCACAAAAAGAAAAGCGCTAAATGCAAAGAGAACTGGCATTCCCAATCAAAATAGCTATGCAAAATACATATAAAACTTACTCAGACTTTGGTCAAACTGTCTTCAAACATTTCGTTTAGCTCAACAATTACACTGGATGGCAATATTTTGTCACAATATAAAAACTATCAGAGGTCTCGTGCGCTGTGAAGCCAACGCTCAAATGAACATAACGTACAATGAACCCGGAAACTATGGCGTCAGTTGAAGGACAAAACGCACTCGTTGGCTAGATCTCTAATTTAAAACTCGCCATTGACACATTGTGGTGTATTTCAATCACTACCTTAGGTAGTTAAAGACACTGTCTTTTTGTTGTTGTTGTTGTTTTATAGTTAAGTTAAAGACACTGTGGAAGAATGAATGGCAGAGAGCTTATGTGATGTCACCGCTCGGCAACATCAGCAATGGCGAGCTACTGGTTTATTTTTTTAAATTGAAAATTTTACAAATTTTATTAAAATGAAAACATTAAGAGGGGTTTTACTATAAAATTACTATAACTTGTACAAATATTTATCTTTTAAGAACTACCAGTCTTTCTATCTATGGATCCCTTTAACAGAAAGAATGTTAATAATGTTAATGCCATCTTGTTATGATAAACAATACATTACTTATGTACAGTATGTTGCATGTATATATCCGTCTTGTGTCTTATCTTTCCATTCCAACAATAATTTATAGAAAAATATCGCATATATTAGAGATGGTTTAAATTGCGATTAATTATGATTAATTAATTTTTAAATTGTGATTAACTCGATTAAAAATTGTATTTTTTGAAAGCCCTAATAAAAATGCGACGAAGCTGGCGATTTCTCTGGTGATGTTACCACAATAATAATTGTCATCAACTTATAAAGACTGGCAAACGGTGGGCGGAGGAGGACCGTGGAGATTTATTGTTGAGCCAGTTGACGGATGCGCACCACACGCCCATATTTCTCTATAATTTGCATCTTCATTTAAAAGGTAAGCCTTTTTCCTTGTTTCACCACATGTACCAACCTTTTTGAAACCTGTGTTGATTTCTCACTCAAGAAAATTGCCGTGCATTCGTCTGCGGTGCTGTCATGTCGTCATATTTCGAGCATGTCGTCGGATGTAGAAACAAATGGCGAGTCAAATTTTACGTCGGATGTCGAAAAGATCGTGAGTCGAAGCGATCGTATGTCGAGGTACCACAGTAATTTCATTTATGTATTTTATGTACCTTTGTGTTTTCAAGAATATGGTGGGACTTATAACTCCTGGGAATGACTGCAATACCCTGCTGTACATAGTACCTCAGCAACACCTATGGAAAATAACAAGGTTACATATGACGATCACACATTCTTAATAAACATACGGCACACTAAGCTGACCTGCGAAGGGCTGCGTTTGTATTTCCTGGCTATATTGGCAATTAGTTGCTCATCTAGGAGATTATGCGAATTCATATCTTCTCTGTATCTAGTACCATAAAAAAGAAAAAATCCTTTTAGACTTAACAAAGTAACGAGATAGAATTGATACAAGAGGGGGAAAAAACTGCTCCAATTTGCTGGAACAGTAAACTGAAGGGGACTGCTGGTTGGCTGAGCTCCATTTACAAACATAAGCATTTCTTCTTAAACAAGAAAATGCCATTCATATTGAACGAGCATGCAAATGCTTTCATGCTGGTTGGTACGCTGAAGCGTTTAGAAAGATGTGGAATGATATTAAAGTAAAAAATCGGAAAAATACAGCAATGTGTGGCATGAAATTGTGGACATTTTTGGAGTTGAGACAGTGTGAATAAGGTGTCAACTGTGGGAGGAGATTCAAAAGTTTTTGTGACAAAAAAGAAAAGGAAAAATAACGTCGATGCTTTGATTGTTGTCCAAGTTCCAACAATAACCAGATGCAAAAACCATCATTCATCTGACATAATACAATGTGTAGAAACGAGGCCTTACACTGGTGGTGATTTTGCAGGTGAGCCAAATGGGTTGTGAGCTGTGATGGCAATATCCCTGGATTTACAGAACTCTGTCAGTTCATGCTGCGCCTGGTGGAGATGTAACTCTACCTAGCACGACACAAAGAGACTGATTAAAATTAAATCGGTATCTTAACCATTCATTTAATCATGAAATGAATCTCATTGAAGGTGCACAAATACAACCAATGTACCTGATTGACTGCAGGAGGTACTTTGCAAAACGACAGAAGCTTCTCTAGCTGTTCAGTATTGAAGTTGGATACACCAATGCTCCTTACTTTCCCTGAAGCTTGCAGTCCTTCCATTTCCTGAAAAAGGGATAGCATGAAACCAAGGGCGTAGGTTTGCTGTCAACATTGGTAGGGACAATATTACCGTATTGCACATATTACAAACAATTATCCAAATAAGTGACGACTAGCTTGACTTCGTTGTTCCTTTTGGAAGCTGACCTGACTGCAGTAGTTTTGACGGTTAGCAAGTAACTCT
The DNA here is from genome assembly GCF_030265065.1 of Corythoichthys intestinalis. Lineage (NCBI taxonomy): Eukaryota > Metazoa > Chordata > Actinopteri > Syngnathiformes > Syngnathidae > Corythoichthys > Corythoichthys intestinalis. The sequence goes on along the minus strand of NC_080399.1, from coordinate 60,720,332 downwards.
GATGTACAGTGCCTTGCAAAAGTATTCGGCCCCCTTGAATCTTGCAACCTTTCGCCACATTTCAGGCTTCAAACATAAAGATATGAAATTTAATTTTTTTGTCAAGAATCAACAACTAGTGGGACACAATCGTGAAGTGGAACAACATTTATTGGATAATTTAAACTTTTTTAACAAATGAAAAACTGAAAAGTGGGGCGTGCAATATTATTCGGCCCCTTTACTTTCAGTGCAGCAAACTCACTCCTGAAGTTCAGTGAGGATCTCTGAATGATCCAATGTTGTCCTAAATGACCGATGATGATAAATAGAATCCACCTGTGTGTAATCAAGTCTCCGTATAAATGCACCTGCTCTGTGATACTCTCAGGGTTCTGTTTAAAGTGCAGAGAGCATTATGAAAACCAAGGAACACACCAGGCAGGTCCGAGATACTGTTGTGGAGAAGTTTAAAGCCGGATTTGGATACAAAAAGATTTCCCAAGCTTTAAACATCTCAAGGAGCACTGTGCAAGCCATTATATTGAAATGGAAGGAGCATCAGACCACTGCAAATCTACCAAGACCCGGCCGTCCTTCCAAACTTTCTTCTCAAACAAGGAGAAAACTGATCAGAGATGCAGCCAAGAGGCCCATGATCACTCTGGATGAACTGCAGAGATCTACAGCTGAGGTGGGAGAGTCTGTCCATAGGACAACAATCAGTCGTACACTGCACAAATCTGGCCTTTATGGAAGAGTGGCAAGAAGAAAGCCATTTCTCAAAGATATCCATAAAAAGTCTCGTTTAAAGTTTGCCACAAGCCACCTGGGAGACACACCAAACATGTGGAAGAAGGTGCTCTGGTCAGATGAAACCAAAATTGAACTTTTTGGCCACAATGCAAAACGATATGTTTGGCGTAAAAGCAACACAGCTGAACACACCATCCCCACTGTCAAACATGGTGGTGGCAGCATCATGGTTTGGGCCTGCTTTTCTTCAGCAGGGACAGGGAAGATGGTTAAAATTGACGGGAAGATGGATGCAGCCAAATACAGGAACATTCTGGAAGAAAACCTGTTGGTATCTGCACAAGACCTGAGACTGGGACGAAGATTTATCTTCCAACAGGACAATGATCCAAAACATAAAGCCAAATCTACAATGGAATGGTTCAAAAATAAACGTATCCAGGTGTTAGAATGGCCAAGTCAAAGTCCAGACCTGAATCCAATCGAGAATCTGTGGAAAGAGCTGAAGACTGCTGTTCACAAACACTCTCCATCCAACCTCACTGAGCTCGAGCTGTTTTGCAAGGAAGAATGGGCAAGAATGTCAGTCTCTCGATGTGCAAAACTGATAGAAACATATCCCAAGCGACTTGCAGCTGTAATTGCAGCAAAAGGTGGCGCTACAAAGTATTAACGCAAGGGGGCCGAATAATATTGCACGCCACACTTTTCAGTTTTTTATTTGTTAAAAAAGTTTAAATTATCCAATAAATGTTGTTCCACTTCAAGATTGTGTCCCACTTGTTGTTGATTCTTGACAAAAAATTAAAATTTTATATCTTTATGTTTGAAGCCTGAAATGTGGCGAAAGGTTGCAAGGTTCAAGGGGGACGAATACTTTTGCAAGGCACTGTAGGTCGAAGTTTCAGTAGCAAAATTAGTGGTGTTTCCCCCACCCCCACAACATGGACATCTTTTTACATGACTTACAGTGGCTGCTGTTGGCTGAAAAAGAAAGTTCTAATATCCCTCCTCTCCGAAGGGGGCGGAGGAGATTGCATGTTGTCGACACTGAATCTTGTGTGAGTATGTCTGTGTGTATGTCTTTGTGGCGGGACGGGGGGCTCCAAGTCATCAGCCAACCAAATGTTCATCTTCAAGTTTCATCCGGCAAATTATGTCACTAACTCCATTTATGTCCAGCTCGGATCTTTTAAAACCATTCAAAAGGGGGATAATTTGCCAGATGACACAAAATGACATCTGTCATAAGTAATATTTAATGCTTATGGCAGTGTCATGTCATAATTATGATGGTCTTATGACAGTCTGATGGCGTCACCTTCAAATAAAAAGTTAATAAATACCATAACTAGCAATTAATGAATCAACTAGAACAGTAACCGAAGAAATAATTAGCACAGAACATGAATTTTGATTTGTTATTTCCATCTGTAGCGCTGCAATGCATGCTAGGAGGCATGTTGGATGACAACAGCGTTGACAGCAGCTGGCAGCAAAGGTTGACTGTCTCCCCCAAGAGAACAATAATGACCAAATGAAGCTTCTTGAAGCAATGAAGCTTTGGAGCTAATTGGTTCAAAGTGTTATGGTGGTCCATTTGGTTTTATGACAGTCTTATGATGCCACTGTCAAATAACGTGTTACCGCTTGATATCTTTTGGTGTAAATATCCCTTAACACAGTGAGGATAGCTGCAGCTTATAGTCCAGTGTGGCATATCTATGAACAAATGTCGTTTTTGTGTCAAATTTGGTGGGTGATGGCTTATAGTCAGGTGCGCCTTGTAGTGCGAAAAATACAGTATATATCTGAACTCTTTATAAATTTGCAAATAAGGTTGCTTAAAAGTTGGTGGGGACAATTTGAGCATCCTCAAAAGTTTCTAGTGTTATGTCCCTATGCAAAGGTAGTAATGTGTTACATTTACTTGAGTAACTTTTTGAGAAAATTGTACTTCTAAGAGTAGTTTTAAAAAGCCATACTTTTTACTTGAGTAGTTGTGTGAAGAAGAAACACATTTTTCCTCGTTGTTCTACATATTAGATTCTACTTTTTATTGCCAAGGATGCCCACAGTGGCTCTACCACTTTCCCTAGTGAAGCATTGCAACAATAATCACATGACTCCATGATACCAATCAGATGTAACATGAGAATCACATGACCACACACAAGCTTGCTGTCGTAAGTTTCCATGATCAGACTGGCCTGTTCAACCACGCAACGTCTTTAAAGCACTGTAGGAAAAGTGCCGGATTTTCCGCCTTATGAGGCGCACCTGAAAGCCTTCTATTTTCTCAGTAGAAGACAGTGCGTCTTATAAACTGTTGCGCCTTATATATGGATCAATATGAGTTAAGCATGGCATAACATTCACTTTAGCGCAGCTCCATCTAGTGGATGCATTAAGCAACCCCAACCACCACCACCACCACCACCACGTCTACTACTGCGCCTTATAATGCAATGCGCCCTTTCAAATGTAAAGTGCGTCTTAAATAAAATGTATTATTATTATTATTATTATACTCCAATGCGTCTTCTTATAGTGTGGAAAATACGGTAACTATTTCAACCTTACAAGCGCGGATTTCAACCTCTCCCAGTTTTTATTTGGCATTGATACACTACAGAAATCGGAGATATGATTGTTTTAATTTAATGGTACGACCTTAAACGAGAGATGTACCGATCGATCGGGTCCGATCACGTCATTTTCAAAGTATCGGAATCGGCAAAATAATATCGGACATGCCTTTTCTCATATATATATACTTTTTAATTAAATCGTTTTCTAGTTGTATTTAACGTTACAGATATAATGTTACACTCATCCAGAGTCTTTAGTTTAGGCTTAAGGTAGGGTTATCAAATTTATCCCAATAACGGCGGTAATTAATTTTTAACAAACTGTATCATGTTAAAATATTTAACGCAATTAATGCATGTGCTGCACGACCCACTCACGCATTGTCGCGCTCAATCTGTAATGGCGCCGTTTTACCTATATAGAGAGCTAAAAGGCAGCGTAAAATGAATAGAGTGAAGATTGGCAGCATTTGGAGCCTTTTTTTAATTGGCTAAAGCATTACAATCCCTCTCCCTACAATTAGCAATATCATGGGAAGCAATGTGGGGAAGCAAGGTAGTAATTGATCTTTTTCTTAACACCCTATGTTATTTCCCAACGCAGAGAAGATATATCAATTGGTAGCACCACGCACAGTCATGGTTGCACTTCCCATCATGCATTTGGGCATGGCTAAGGTATCATTTACTGAAAGCCCAACAAATACACTAGATGGCAATATTGAGTCACAATATACAAAGTCACATTTATCTTTTAAGAATTACAAGTCTTTCTATCCGTGGATCCCTCTCACAGAAAGAATGTTAATGATGTAAATGCCATCTTGAGGATTTATTGTCATAATAAACAAATACAGTACTTATGTACTGTATGTTGAATGTATATATTCGTCCGAGTTTTATTCGTTTTTTTCTTAATGCATTGCCAAAATGTATATGATCAGGAAAACTTATCGGTAATGATTGGAATTGAATCGGGAGCAAAAAAAAGCAATCGGATTGGGAAATAACGGGATCGGCAGATACTCAAACTAAAACGATCAGGATCGGATCGGGAGCAAAAAACATGATTGGAACAACCCTCCCTACCTTACACTCTTTGGACAGGTGGCGTTTAATTTCTGTAAATTTTTCTAGTCTAATTCTTTTGTGCCTAATACAGTGGTACCTCAACATACGACTGCATAGGCATACGATTCTTTCAAACATCCGACGTAAAATTTGACTTGTCATTTGTCTCGACATATGACGACATGCTCGAAATACGACGATTTATGACGGCTTCACAAATTCTCAGTTTTTCCGCAAGACAGATGCACTGCTGATTTTCTTGTGAGAGAAATCAACATGGGTCCCACGAAGGTTAGTGCAGGTGGTGAAAAAAAGGTAAAATGTGACGCTTCACAGTGAAATTGAGAAGGAAATGAGAGAAAAATATGAGCTTGGTGTGTGTATGAGTGTATATATGTAAAACTATGCCCAAGAATGGTGTTCATGGGAGGACTCCGCAGAGGAAGCCACTGCTGTCTAAAAAAAAAAACATTGTTGCTTGTTTGATGTTCGCAAAAAGGCACTTGGACACTCCACGGAAGTTTTGGCAAAATATTTTGTGGACTGATGAAACCAAAGTTGAATTGTTTGGGAGTAACACACAACGTCATGTGTGGAGGATAAATGGAACGGCTCACCAACATCCACACCTAATCCCCGCCATGGAGCATAGTGGAGGGAGCATCATGATTTGGAGCTGTTTGCTGCCTCAGGGTCTGGACAACTTGCAACCATTAATGGAATAATTAATTCAAAAGTTCATCAGGATGTTTTGCAGGAAAACCTAAGGCCGTCTGTCAGACAGTTGAAGCTAAAAAGTGAGTGGGTGCTGCAACAAGACAATGATCCAAAACACAGAGGTAAATCAACTTCACTGTGTTAAATCAACTTCAGAGTGGTTTCAGAAGAACAAAATACATGTTCTGGAGTGGCCAAGTAAAAGTCCAGACCTTAACCCCGTTGAGATGCTGTGGCATGATCTAAAGACAGCGATTCATGCAAGATATCCCAGGAATCTGACTGAACAACAGCAGTTTTGTAGAGAAGAATGGGCCAAGATTAGTCCTGATCCATGTGCAAGACTGATCAGCAGCTACAGGAAGCATCTGGTTCAAGTTATTGCTGCCAAACGGGGAGCCACAAAATATTAAATGTGATGGTTCACTTACTTATTTTTCACCCATCTGTCATTGTTTGCATACTATCATCAAACGTATTAAATGTTTGGGTGATTTAAGTTAAAGCAGTTTTTTTTCATCTGTGTGATTTTGACATTCGAACACACTCCATTTGAAAAGACATAAAAACATTTTCTCTACATTTAATGATAATAAATGCCCCCCCCAATTTGACTTCACTTGTACAAGGGATATGTGTAGGCAAGCAGGAAGCAGATAGACACTGACCCTCTTAAAAGGAATAGATGAATGAGCGTTCTTACCATCCATACGCCCTCATAGTCCATATCTGAAGTTTCAAAGTGCCCATCCTTCCTTGGGGAGTGCTCCTCATCCATTTTCTATTAAGTCATGTCAGGAAATATGCTTTAGATGAAATGTTCATAAAAGTGTGACATTTCTCTTCACTTCCAACAATCGTACAACTCATTTAAGTTGCCTCTGTTTTGATGTTGCATCAATTTATAATAGAGGTATACCTTTTTCAACTGCACAATACACATTTACCGTATTTTTCGGACTATAAATCACTCCAGAGTTAAGTCGCAGTGCCCAAAAATTACATAGTCATGAAAAAAAAAAAAAAAAGTCTTTAAGTCATGCTGCCGTATAAGTCGCATTTTTATTGAGTAATTTATTCAGTCAAATCCAACCCCAAACATTTTGAGGGCAACTTCAAATAATGTGGTGAGTGACAAGGAATGGCCACGCTTGTACAACCCCTGGCAAAAATCATGTAGAACGAACTCAGATAAAAAGCTTGAAAAAATAATGAATTAGTTCAAAAGTGCAACTCTTTAGCATTCAGAAACACTAAAAGAAATGAGTAAAAAACATTGTGGTGGTCAGTAAATAACTACCCCAGTGCCTTTGCCTGACATGCAGCCCCATATCATCAAGGACTGAGGGAATTTTTATGTTTTCTTCAGGCAGTCGTATTTGTAAATGTCACTGGAACAGCACCAAACAAAAGTTCCAGCATCATACCCTTGTCCAATGCAGATTCTTGACTCTTGACACCTTGTCCATTTCAGATTCTTGACTCTTGACAAAGGTGATGATGCTGGAACTTATGTTTGGTGCTGTTCCAGTGGGATTTACGAAGATGATTGCCTGAAGAAAACATCAAAATTTCCTCAGTCCTTGACGATATGGGGCTGCATGTCAGGCAAAGGCACTGGGGAGATGGCTGTGGTTATATCTTCAATAAATGCACAAGTTTACATTGAACTTTCTTATCCCTTCAATTGAAAATATGTTTGTCATTTTTCAAGGTGCATCATGCCAAAGAGCTAAAACTATTAAAGCATTCCTTGGAGAAAGACTCATCCAGCCAATGCCATGGCCTGCAAATAGCCCAGATCTCAACCCTATTGAAAACCTGTGGCGGAAATTGAAAAAAAATGGTCCACAGCAAGGCTCCGACCTGCAAGATGATCGGGCAACTGCGATCAAAGAGAGTTGGCACCAAGTTGATGAAGAATACTCATCAGGTCCATGCCCCAGAGACTGCAAGCTGTCATAAAAGTCAGAGGTGGTGCTAATAAATCCTAGAGATGTGTTTTGATTGTTATTTCTTTGTTTGTTTCTCATTCCATATTTTTTCCTCAGAATGGAGTGATTACACATATATATTTCCCTGCACTTGCTCTATAAAAGTAACATTTACTGACCACCACAATGTTTTTTATTCAATGTTTTTATTTATTTTAGTGTTTCTGAATGCTAGAGTTGCACTTTTGAACTAATTGATTATTTTTCAAGCTTTTTATCTGAGTTTGTTCTACATGATAAAATATCTGAGTGAGTGCTCGTCCGAGACTGGTGATTCCATAATTTTTGCTAGGGGTTGTATTTAATTCACAGGCTGTTCTTGAGTTTCATACACGACTTCAAGAAACATCTCACTATACTGAAAGCAGTAAAAAGACATGTCATGCTCAGTCATAGTGTCTTAATGCTCATCTACCCATCAACCTTTGCAGATAGAACAGACCAATAAGAACAGCTTAATATCTCACAGTGTGCATTGTGGCGCTCGGGGTGTAAATCATTAATTTTCAGTGCTAATTACGAGGGTAAGTCAATCAGTATCTGCACAATTATTCTAAATGCTTGTATAATGGCTGTCCAGCTTTGCACTCTATGTCTGGTTCTAGATGGCGCCTCACTGCTTGCTTGTGGAAAGTTTCTACATCATCACTTCATTGCACTTCACATTTTTGGGAAATAAAGATGACTGCACCACTCTCCATTTGCACCAAAGAACAACAGTGATCTATAATCCATCTTTTGATGTCGGAAGTTGTACCAGGAGCTGAAATCCACAGAAAATTTATGGCAATATGGGGCCAATGTTTTACCATGGCGTAGTGTTTACCAGTGGCTTGAAAAGTTGAACAGTTCAGTTGCTTTTCTGCATAACAATACGTATCCACATACCGCCTCCCACACGGTTCAAACTCTTCCAAATCTTCATTTTGCGGTCTTGGAGCATCCTCATTACAGTCTTGATCCGTCCCCTCATTTTTGGTTCACTTAAAGATGCTTTAAGGGGCTGTTGTTTCACCACTGATCAGCAGGTGAAGGAAGCGGTGCATACTTGGTTTGCAGCGCAACTGAAAACTGTTTTTTCCTGAAGGTCTCAGTCAGCTTGTGCAAAGATGAACCAAGTGTATTGAAAAGCAGGGTGACTGTGGTGAAAAATTATGTATATGTAACTTTTGTATTGTTGTTCAATCAAATAACACAGTGCAGATACCTATTGACTTACTCTCATGTTTCTTCAGTTGCCGTTCCAATCTTTTTTTTATTACTTGGTAGTCATGCTATTTAGTTAATTTCTATGTGATCCATTCAGTTCTTTTTCACCAGGGGTTAAAGTGGGCCGGAACATTCCGGTACGCTGTTCCAGTAAAAGATTCGGGGCCAGAATGGGGCGGAACAGAGTTTTGATCTAAAAAAATATGACAGCAATTGTCAAACCCCAATGTTAAAAAAAAAACAACTATCATGTTGCCATACACACATCTCATCTCTAAGACGAAAACAATCTACTAACGTCAGATTTACATGCACAAGCGTGACCACCAAGTATAATAAAGTGCTTGTGTAGCGTAATCCGTTTCCACTAATATTTATTAGAGATTTAGTTCACAGAGCTCTCCCCAACTGCAGCAGTTTATCTGAGTTTGACAAGTCGTGTGGATGTGCGCATGCGTGCAGCAAACAACCCTGGACTCAGTTGTCTGTTCAAATGGCTGACATATTGACACGTGATCAGCACGGATAGTTACACAGCTGGCCAAAAGTATTGGCACCCCTGCAATTCTGTCAGATGATGCTCAATTTCTCCCAGAAAATGACTTCAATTACAAATGCTTTTGTAGTAATATTTCATTTATTTTGCCTGGAGTGAAAAATCACAAAAGAGAATGGGGAAAAAAAATCATTAGCATACAACACAAAACTCCATAAATGGGCCAGACAAAAGTATTGGCACCCTTTCAAAAATCATGTGATGCCTCTCTAATTTGTGTAATTAACAGCACCTGTTACTTACCTGTGGGACGTAACAGGTGCTCACACTTGCAGCCAGTTAAAATGGATTATAGTTGACTCAACCTCTGTCCTGTGTCCTTGTGTGTACCACATTGAGCATGGAGGAAAGAAAGAATACCAATAAACCGCTGGATAAAAATATTCTACAACGCCCCAAAAGCCACTGTAAACACAAACGGGGTCATTTCACAAAGTTTCTGTCTTCAAAGGGGAACTCGACAAGGCTGTCCACTCTCACCCCTATTATTCGCTCTATTTATTGAACCATTAGCAATTGCAATAAGACAAAACGCTAATATCAAAGGGATCTGCTCGCACACATCGGAACACAAAATTAACTTATATGCAGACGATATACTTTTATATCTAGAAAAACCAGAATCCTCCCTACATGAGACTTTTGAACTAATAAAGACATTCTCACAAATATCAGATTATGCTATAAATTGGTCAAAATCAATTATAATGCCCTTATCAACAAACTCATGGAATCCTGCAAATCAAAATCACAATATTCCAATAGGGAATATAAAGTATCTTGGAATCAACATTTCACCAAAACTTACAGAATTAACTAAACTAAACCATACACCCCTCCTAGCAAAAATATGTGAAGATTTGACACACTGGAATAATCTACCCATCTCACTTTTGGGCCGGATAGCAACAGTCAAAATGAAAGTATTACCACAAATAAACTATTTGTTCTCAATGATCCCCTTTAAACCCACTCAAAAATGGTTTCAAGACCTAGACTCAGCCGTCACAAAATTCTACTTTAAAAACAAGAAAAACAGAATTAGCCTTGCCAAATTGCAAAGAAATAAACCAGAGGGGGGTCTAGAGGCCCCTAATTTCCAACACTATTATATAGCAAATCAAATACAATATCTTATTAGGTGGTTATATCTTAACACTGAACAACAGTCATGGCTAGAATTAGAGCAAACAGACTGCAACCAAATACAATTGGCAAACCTCCCCTTTATTAGTTCTAGTATTAAGCACCATAGCTGCTTCAAAAACCCAATGATAGCATGTACCTTGAAAGCCTGGTGGAGAGGTATGGAAATTACGCAATCACAACAAGCCCCGTGTAAATTCTCACCAATCTGGCACAACCCAGACTTTGGAGTTAATAAAATTCCTATTTATTTCAGCACATGGGATGATACGGGAATAAACCAGTTACAGCATTTGTTTAAAGATAATACATTCATGTCATATGAAAAAATATTACAAGATTTCAAAATCAAAGGGGTCAATTTCCTTCAATACAATAAAATCAGGGCAGCCATCAGAAGCAAATTTCCATCACTAACGGGTACGTTAGACCCACCACCTTTCGTAAATAAAATAATAAATATACATCCTCAACAAAAAAAAATACTTTCAAAAGTATATAAAGCCCTCTCATGTAACAACTCTACTTGCCTACCAATCGAAAAATGGAATAACGAACTTTCGGTAACATTAGATAATAACTATTGGTCCAACATCTGTAAAAATGCATTTATAATGACAAAGAATAAGAACCTTCAGCTTATACAGTTCAAAATACTGCACAGATGGCATATTACTCAATCTAAAATGCACAAAATGGGGTTCTCCCAATCCAATAAATGTACAAGCTGCAACGAAGATACTTCAGATACATACTTTCATGCTCTTTGGCAATGTAAACCAATACAAGATTTCTGGGCACAGGTAACGAAGAAACTCTCTTTCCTATTGAACTGCAGGATTCCATTGTCTCCAACTCTTTGTCTGCTTGGCGATCTGAATACAGTGAATATCTCTATCCATCAAACCCGTCCACTACTAGCAAGTCTAACGATAGCCAAAAAAACAATATTGTTGAATTGGAAAAACAAACAAAACATTAGCATTAACCAATGGCTAAATCTAATCATTGAATATATAACATTAGAGAAAATATCTGCCAAACAGACAAATAAAATGGACAAATACGAACAACAGTGGGAAACGGTCGCAAGAATGATGAACATAGAATAAGGATTCTCTCTCACCTGCGAAGGAATGCCACAAAAATAATAAAAATGTATACATAAATGGATGTATGCGGGGTGTCCAGGGAAGTTGTATGCATCCTTCTGCAGCTGGAAACTGGACATGTTTAAATCCGTACTGTTTTATACACTCCCAACAGCATGTAATAAATAATTTTTCTTCCTTCACAGTTTAGTCGGTCAATGGGCTTGTTTTACAAGGATACTCATAGACAATTTGGTTTCCAGCTCCTGGGGATCATATGCAACTTTTTTTGGAACACCCTATATATTACTTATCAGACTTGGAACAATTAAGGAACTATGCGTAAATAATACACTTCACTGGTCCTTGGCATACATCTAATGGTGTTTGATAAACCTCTTCTTCTATCAGCTTTACAGGTCGAGTTTGTTGGCGTCCTGCCCTGGGCCGTCCCGCCGCCGGTCTTGGCCCCCGGGATTTTCGGCCGGGGCTTGTCTGGTTGCATCTGGCTGTGCGGGGGGTCCCGTCGGGCGCGCGCTGGTGTCGTGGGCGGGTGGGGGGGCTGCGCGGGTGCCGTTCCGGGGCCGCGGCCCTTCCCCGGCCGGCCGGGGTGGGGTGGAGTTGGGGTGGGGGCCGGGGGGTGTATGCGGCAGCCATGGTTCCCTCCCAGGTCTGCCCGGCCGGAGCCGCGTCTCCCTGTACCGGGTGCCAGGGAGGTGCCCTCTGGTGCCATACCGCGCGCCCCTCTTGGCCCGGGGGTGGGTTGTGGGGGGTGCGCTTCCCTCCCCTTGGTCTGTTTCCGGCCCTGTCTGCCTCCCTGGGCCGCGGTGGCCGCGGCTGCCCCCCGGCCGGCGGGGTCGTTGGCGGGGCCTCTTGGGGCCCGCAGGGCCTAGGGTGAGGCTTGCTGTCCCTTGCCGGTGGGGTGGACGCCCCCTGGTCGCCGGCGCTTGGTGTGGCGTCTGCTCGGGGTGCGGGGTGGTGCTCGGTGGGTGGGAGGGGGGTGGGCGGTCGCGGAGGCGCCGTGGGTGGTCTGGGGCGGGGATTGATCGGGGCCCTGACGCTTCTTCCGCCCTGGGGCCGGTGGTTCTGGTGGACGGGGCCACGCCCGCGGGAGCCTACCTCTTAACTCACGCACTTCTCACTTCGGCACTGTAAATATTTTTCACCCTGGCACTTACATGCTCATACATTTCTCCGGGGAGAGTTGGGACGGGGCTTTACAGTCCCGGCCCGACTCCCCCCTGTTTTTAATGCACCACACACCAAGGTTGTGGGATGGTTGGGACCTGTTGGCGGGGGGGGGGGGGAATGGGGGGGGGGCCTCACGGCTGCCTCCTCACCACAGGCCCCGCCATCCCTGCACCTTTTTTAAATGCACCACACACATCATACTCCCCAGGAGAGCTCCGGCAAAGGGCGGTGGGACGGGCGGCTGGACAGAAACTCCATGCTGCGGTCCCACTGCCCCAAGCCAAACTCTCCTATTTTAATGCATACATTGCACTACCCTCCCCTCACACCCCCATCACGGTGCTGGGTGATGGCTGCCAGTCGGGAACCTGGCAGCCACAGTAATAGGGTGGTAGGTGGGTCCCACACTTTTTCTATATGGCGTGGCTCCCGGGGTGTGGCCTCCCCTCTGCCTCGGCTGCCGGCTGCGGGAGTGGGTTGGGGGGTCGGGTCTCCGATCTTGCGTCGCCCCGTGGCAGTTCCTGGGCGTTCTCCTGCCTCCGCCTTCCCCTCTCTTCTCTGGCTGGGCATCTGCCCTGCGCCCCGTCGCGGGTCGCTGGCTGGGCGCCGGTGTATCAGCGGGGTGTCGCCTGCACCGGCGGGGGACCCTGCCTTGCCTGGGGCTGGGTGGGCCGCTGGGGGTCCCGTGGCGTGCCGTGCCGGTTGGGGGGCTGTGGCTCGTGGCCCGGGTGGGCGGGCGGGGGTGGGTGTAGGCGTGGGGTTGGTGATGCGTCCCCTCCTACCATCCCTGAAGGCCGGTTGATGGGCGCGCGGGTGGCCCAGGGGACCACCCTGGGTCCCGGGGGGGGGACGGTGGCTCCTTTGCTGGGCGGCGGGAGGAGGGATGGGCTGGCTGCGCATGGCCCCCCCATCCCCCCGCCCGCCCTCCCTCCCCGGGCTGGCTGGGTGGGGGCCGTGGCCCTGGGTTGGCGCCCGCGCGGTTTCTCCGCCCGTCTGCGTGGCTGTCGCGTGCCCGGTGGGGCTTGCGTGCTGCTGGATGTGGTAGGGTATGCTCAGGTTGGGGGTTCCGGTGCCGGGATTGGCGATGTGGCGGCGTAGGGTTGGTCGCCAACGGGCTTACACTCATAAGAGATTCACACGATTACTGGGTTCTAGATCACAGAACTGATTTGTGTACACTCTACCCCTTTCAATCACTTAGCTTATAGTCTTATAGACACCCCCACCCCCATTCTCCTCTTTCACTGGCCAATAGGCCCCCACATGGTGTAAACCGGAAATACATCTCGCTGACGATAGCACCAGCATATTAGTAACTAGTTTAGATGTTCAATGTATTTCCTGTTGTTGTTTGTGTATGTGTTTCTTTTCTTTCTTCTCTTGTATTTCTTTTCTTCTGTCCCCCCATAATCCCTTCCTGTTCACTGCTTTGTCATAATAAAAAGGTATTTTGAATGATCACAATGGGAGTATGTCAGACTCTCAATGTGAAACATTAAAACTGTTCAGAATCCGGGCACTTAGACTTCCATTCTCTGTGTCAAACAGCTGAACAGGACAGGTTTTAAAAAAAAAAAAAAAAAAAAAAAAAAAAAAGAATACCAATAACTGTCTGAGGACTTGAGAAGCAAAATTTTGAGGAAACATGGACAATCTCAAGGCTACAAGTCCATCTCCAAAGACCTGAATGTTCCTGTGTCTACCATGTGCAGTGTCACCAATAAGTGTTAAGCCCACGGCACTGTGGCTAACCTCCCTAGATGTGGACGGAAAAGAAAAAATGATGAGAGATTTCAACAAAAGATTGTGCGGATGGTGGATAAAGAACCTCAACTAACATCCAAAGAAGTTCAAGCTGTCCTGCAGTTCGAGGGTACAACTGTGTCAATCCGTCGGCATCTGAATGAGAAGGGGCTCTATGGTAGGATACCCAGGAAGGTCCCACTTCTGACCCAGAGACATAAAAAATCCAGGCTGGAGTTTTCCAAACCTCACCTGAGAAAGCCAAAAATGTTATGGAGGAATGTTCTCTGGTCAGATGAGACAGAAGTAGAGCTATTTGGGAACAGGCATCAACAGAGTTTACAGGGAAAAAAACGAGGCCTTCAAAGAAAAAAAACATGGTCTCCACGGTCAAACATGGCGGAGGTTCCCTGATGTTTTGGGATTGCTTTGCTGCCTCGGGCACTGGACTGCTTGACCATGTGCATGGCATCATGAAGTCTGAAGACTTTGCAGCATAATGTAGGGCCCAGTGTGAGAAAGCCTGGTCTCCCTCAGAGGTCATGGGTCATCCAGCACAACAATGACTCAAAACACACTTCAAAAAGCACTAGAAAATGGTTTGAGAGAAAGCACTGGAGAATTCTAAAGTGGCCAGCAATGATTCCAGACCTGAATCGCATAGAACACCTGTAGAGAGATCTGAAAATGGCACCCTACAAATCTCAGAGACCTGGAACAGTTGGCCAAAGAAGAATGGTCTAAAATTCCAGCAGAGCATTGTAAGAAACTCATGGATGGATACCGGAGGCGGTTGTTCGCAGTTATTTTGTCTAAAGGATGTGCTACCAAGCATTAGGCTGAGGGTGCCAATACGTTTTTGGAGTTTTGTGTAAAATGATAATGATTTAATTTTTTTTTTTCATTCTCTTTTGTGTTTTTTTCATTGCAAGCAAAATAAATGAAGATATTACTCCCAAAGCATTTGAAATTGCAATCATTTTCTGGGAGACATTGAGCATCATCTGACAGAATGTCAGGGTGCCAATACTTTTGGCCAGCAATGTCGCTCTGATATGGTTTAAATGCACGTTTTCTGGAACATGAAAAAACAGAAAAAAGAACTTGCTTGTTGAATGAATGCAATAAAAAGGGCAATGCAACAGATAATTGATCAGATTCATAAGAGAAAGGAAAGAGTTGTAGAGGCTTATTTATTTTATTTTTTTTGCTCTGATGGGGAGGTTCAGAACATCTCCCATGTTAATCGCATTATCTTCAAAATATATTCCATTTCACTGTGCGTAATGTAAGTCATTTGTACTTCTTTTTGTTAATGTATGTTACTTTTATCTTTATTATTTGAAAAAAAAGTAAATGTTTACATTATATTCAATTAAACGTAAATGTAGCGAAAACAGGTTTTGCACTTCGATGTGAGGAAATGAGGGAGAAAAGATTAAGACAAGAAGGTTGGGGTTACTGGTGTTTTTGTTAACTAATCATTGAAAAAATAGTATTTTGAATATAGGCATAATAAGTATAACTATGCCAAAAGCAGTTTTCTTTGTATTTCAGCGGTTTTAGGAGGTTTGACACCCACCCGCTCCCCAAAAAGTAAATCAGATAATTTGGCTCTGCGGCGACCTTTATGTCAGGGAGTTCCGGCAAGAAATTCCAGCCACTCTCATCCCTGGGTATGACACTGTCATTGCATGACATTTGAGTAAACAACCAGCCATTATTTGTTGTTTTGTGTGGCTTTGAATATAACTCTGCTCTTCTGCTTACAATATTAAAGTGCAAATTGGCTCTCACTCACTCATTTTGGTGCAGTCGTCCACTTAACAATTTTACTTATAAGTCGCTATGGAGTACAAATTGCACCTCCGGCCAAACTGTGGAGAAAAAAATTGACATATTGTCTGAAAAATACGGCATTTTCTTGCTTTAACATGCTTGTGGAAGAACTAGATGTTTCAGAACATAAATATTTTTCTCATAAACAGAAACCTTTAGTCCAGTAGGCTCATGTATGAGGTATAGATCCAGGTAGTCCAGCTGGAGGTTGGTCAGGGATTTATTGAGGCTTAATGAGATGCCTTCTGGTTTATCACAGGTACACAGCAACTAAGGAGAGATGTGAGACAAATGTTAAGTTAAAAGCAAGAAAATAAGTACTAGAACAAAATTATTTCAAAAGTAATTTCTTGCAACTAGAAATACAAAAAAATAAATTGAATATTCATCGTATTAATTAATACAGATGAACAATTGTAAATGCAAGACAGACTTATTATGAATAGAATAGAATAGAATAGAATAGAATAGAATAGAATAGAATAGAATAGTTAGGTTTTGTGTTGGGTTTTTCCTAGTGTGACTTGTCTCTGTGATTAACCATTGATTTCACCTGTGTGTGTTCTCCCAGTGTATCCTGCAATCTGCATCCACCTGTGTTACCCAGCTGTTCCTCGTCTCGTTACCCCTTGTCTGCGTGTGTATATAAAGACCCAGTTTCTTGTCACCCCTTGTTGCGTCATTGTCAATGTCAGTGTCTGCGTCCAAGTTGAAGACCTTTCCAAGCCCTCGTGTACTAGTCCCTCCGGTAAAGTAAGTTTTGTTTGAACCTTGCCTTTTTGATCCACAGTCCTTTTGTTTGTACTTTGTGCCTTTGGTTGGTTATAATTAAAACGTTTTTTGAGTTCACCTGCCTTGCCGCTTTTGTTTCCCTGCAATTGGGTCCACACAACCTGCCTGCCTGCCCGCGTCCCTGACAGAATGACGCAACCACTAGTGGACCCAGCGGGAAAGATTCATTTTCGGCCGGCACGTCGACACCCTCAACCCACCCACAGACCACAACACATTTTTTTGGACTCTGATTTTTCAGATTTTGAGGAGGATCACAATTTATATGACCTCCTCTATTCTGACTCTGACTCCGACCCAGATTTTTTTTCCATGCCCTTTTCTTCACCCTCTCGGTTTTTTTCAGGCCTCCCTCATTCCATACCACCCAGTCTGTCAATGAACCCTGTCCAAAAGCCTCGGCGATCTCGTCCACGCCGACGTCGTGGGCACGTCTTGATGGCTCGGCTTCCCGAGGCTCCACGCAGTCAAGTTCCTCCCGCGCCGGCTCCACGCAGTCAAGTTCCTCCCGCGCCGGCTCCCCGCAGTCAAGTGCCTCCCGCGCCGGCTCCCCGCAGTCAAGTGCCTCCCGCGCCGGCTCCCCGCAGTCAAGTGCCTCCCGCGCCGGCTCCCCGCAGTCAAGTGCCTCCCGCGCCGGCTCCCCGCAGTCAAGTGCCTCCCGCCGGCTCCCCGCAGTCAAGTGCCTCCCGCCGACTCCACGCAGTCAAGTGCCTCCCGCCGGCTCCACGCAGTCAAGTGCCCGCGCCGGCTCCCCGCAGTCAAGTGCCTCCCGCCGACTCCACGCAGTCAAGTGCCTCCCGCCGACTCCACGCAGTCAAGTGCCTCCCGCCGACTCCACGCAGTCAAGTGCCTCCCGCCGACTCCACGCAGTCAAGTGCCTCCCGCCGACTCCACGCAGTCAAGTGCCCGCGCCGACTCCACGCAGTCCTGTGCCCGGGCCGACTACACCAACAGACTCCTGCGACCAAGCTGCTGTCCCGCCAGCAGATTCCTGCGACCAAGCTGCTGTCCCGCCAGCAGACGACCACGCTGCTGTCCCGCCAGCAGGCGACCACGCTGCTGTCCCGCCAGCAGGCGACCACGCTGCTGTCCCGCCAGCAGGCGACCACGCTGCTGTCCCGCCAGCAGGCGACCACGCTGCTGTCCCGCCAGCAGACTCCGAAGTTCCTGACCCTCGCCCCGACGATGCTGCTCCTCGTTTCCTGCCACGGCTTGGCAGCATGGACGACCGAGCACTGCCTCGTCTGGGACGCCCGCCTGACCATCCCGTGCGGTCGCCCAACGTCTGGCGCCCCGGGCGCCCTCCTGATCGACCCGCGCGGTCGGCCCATGTCTGGCGACCAGGACGCCCGCCTGACTAGCTTTGATGGGCTGTTGTTGCTCCCTCCTCTGGCCCCTTTCTGCCCGCCATGTTTGGGACTTTGTCTTTCCAGGGGACGTCTGGGATCCGTCCCTTGAGGGGGGGGTACTGTTAGGTTTTGTGTTGGGTTTTTCCTAGTGTGACTTGTCTCTGTGATTAACCATTGATTTCACCTGTGTGTGTTCTCCCAGTGTATCCTGCAATCTGCATCCACCTGTGTTACCCAGCTGTTCCTCGTCTCGTTACCCCTTGTCTGCGTGTCTGCGTCTGTTTTGCCTAGACAACGAAATTGGATGTGCAACTCCAGTTATTACAAATATGAAAATATTTACTCAAAAGCAGCAGTTTAAATTTTTACAAAGCATTATTACCGTATGTGACTTAGAATCATATTTTGAGATGATTCAACTAAATACAACAATTTGGTATAGCACAGATGATAGCGCTCTAGCGTCCCCAGCTGGATGATGACTTCAGCAGGGTCGCGATTTAATCTGATTTAAAATTCAGCCCATTGAATAGGGGAAGATTCAGAACGACGAAATACCACAGAGAGGAGCAAAATGTCATGAATGTTTCATTCACTCTACTTCAATATTTTTACAGGATATTCTTTTTATTTAAGTATTTTTCTCCAATTGCTAAATAATTGGCACTGTCATGACAAATAACAGTCTTGTGCTAAATGTAATATTAAATATTCAAAATGCATTTATTCCGTATGACAGGACAGAATTACTGCATAAAATTGTAAAAATTGGCAACTTCATCCTCTTACGAATGGTATTTTATGCCACCGGAGTTAGACTTTTGTCATTTCCCTGCCCCGGCTTCGGAGACAGAGGAAAGAGCGTCGTTCTGCTGCAGCCACGGCAGTACTCGTCGCCGGGAATGAACGCCAAAAATAACCCATTCTAACCCCAATATTTTTACACGACATTCTTTTTATTGAAGTATTTTCCCCAATTGCTTAATAAATAGTATGGTCATGACAAATAAGTCTTGTGCTAAATGGAATATGAAATAATAAAAATGCATATATTCAGTAAGACATGGCAAAATTACTCCATAATGGTCAAAACTGACAACTTCCCCTTTACTGTCTCACCTCCCGAACGATATTTTATGCCACCGTAGTTAGTCAGGCTTTTGTCATTTCCCTGCCCTGGCATCGGAGAATGTAAACAAACCAAAAAGCGTGACAGCTAGCCGACATGCTAACCCGAACCGGGTGACATCTCAAAGTCTTATTTTTTCTTTTCAAAGCGAAAAATCATACAGAACTAGCTTGGATCATATCACACGGCGGCGGGGTTGTCAGTTGTCTTTGCCGATCGCCAACCCGCCCGGCGGCGAGCAAGTTACAGGTCGTTCCCCTGCTATGGACAGGAGAGCTCGCCGGAGAAGTAGCTGCAAAGTATCGCCGGACAAACCGGCCGACGTCGGAGGAGCGCGTAGCTGCCACATGGTCACCATTAATATAGCGTAAAATAATGCTTTACTACACATCCAAGAAATAAACAGAGAGCGGCGTTCAGTTGTTGTGCAGCTAACATGGCAGGATGTGTCTGTGGAGAACTTTTCTACATGTTTGTCCATGATCAAACGTCAGCAAATAGTCCTTTATTTAAAGAAAGTTTATAGTGTTTACTTAGTAATATCTGTATTCGTGGCCATTTTTAACTCAGTGTTGCAATTTCTGATGGGGTTTGACAGATTTGACAGAACACTGGGCACACGAAGATGATAATAAGCCGAGTACAGGGGAGGGGGTGCAAACAAGCCGCCAGTCGTCGGCCCAGTGGAATTCTGGACAATCAGCCACAAAATGCAAGCCACCTCCGTATTAAAATGTGTGCCATGATCCCAGTAATTGACATAATACAAAATACGATGTTTACTCACTTCCTCGTGGGTCCAATGGTCCCACAGTAGTAGGGCTAGTTTTGGCCAATGTCCGCGGTGAACAGGAACCTTTTGAAACCCAAAAAGGCTCACACACCTCTCCCTGGTGCAGCAACAATTTTCTGCAGCCGTTTGGCTGGCGTGATGCTAAAAATAAACGAATTTCTCCGCAAAATCAGCTGACTCCGGGTTCCATCTGCATGCTATAGAGCAATTCTGCATTGTGAGATGCTGACCCAGGTGACGTCTCATTCACATTTGTCCTAAACCCAAGACTAAAGCCAGAAGTCACTCATTTTCATGGCGAGGGATTCAGAAATTGAATATATAAAACGATCACTTTGCACACATCCAAGTGGTCCATTTCATTCAGGAGCATAAAACACCATGTGAAATATGAAATAAACATGCTTTTTGGTGTCATACGCACTTTAAAAAGGTGGTGGCTTGGATGGAAAAAGTCATCAATAATGTTAATAGCTCAGCTGTTGTAGCAAGAGTGGAAGTAGTAGAGAGATAGAGGAATTGGTGTTTAAAATATAATTTTAAATCCAAACAGGAAAAATAAAATTATTAACAGCTGATTCGCTCTGCTTCGACACATCCGTTGACATGCTACCCACCTTACTCACGATGAACATGTCCTGGCGTCTTATGATGCCCTGCTGTATTTTTGAGCGGAGAGCCTTGCCAATCTCCACTTCATTGTCATAGAAAACAGCCGTGTCAATGTGGCGGTAGCCTGCAGCAATGGCAGCTTCAACTGCACCCTGAAGAGTTGTGTGGGGAAGATGGGAGGGCTGCAACAAACAAAATATATTTTCAAGCCATCCTTGCTTTCTATTTCTTAAAACAGTGGCATAACATACTATTGACATAAAACCTGCAAAATGAAGCTGAATTCATTTCCAAATATTTTGAAATGGGTAGCACTTTACAATAAGGGTCCCTTAATTAACATTAGTTGATGCATTTTTAGACAATAACACGTTTCAGTAACATGACAATAATTCATTTAATCCCTTATCTAACATGTATTAATATACATTAATTAACATGAGTTAATGCATTAGTTAATGCATTTCAAGACAATAACTAATGTTTAAGTAACAGTACAATAATTAATTGCTAATCTAACATTTATTAATATATTAATTAACATGAGTTAATGCATTAGTTAATGCATAACAGTAACTAATAGTTTGGTAAATTAAAAAAAAATATATATATAGGCCTGTATAGGGTTAGGGTTTAAGGTTTGTTAACTTAAGCATTTATAATTTTTTAGTTAAAGGACACATGCGCTACACTTTACAATAAGGATCCAAAAAGCATTCAGTAATGGTTAATAAAGGTTAAGGGGGAGAACTTAAGCATTTATAATTTCTTAGTTAAGGGACACATGTGCTACACTTTACAATAAGGGTCCAAAAAACAATCAGTAATGGTTAATTAAGGTTAAGTAATACTTATGAGGTACGTTCACGTGAAATAATACCATATTTAAGGTTACGTTTTAATATATATATCACATTACTTAACATTAATTCACATATACGTACAGGACATTAGTGCATCAATAAATAGTTATTAATGTATACTGGTACTAGTAAGTGATTGTTATTTTTAAATGAGAAACGTTGCTCTGTGAGTCCTTGGGTGCTGCTAACCTAACTTTAAGTATGGTATTATTCCACAATTTTTTAAAAATTTCACCTATTTAAGAGTGTAACAGTATACAATGACTTCCAAATGCTGTGAGTAAAAAGCCTTTTTGTTTTTTTCTGTTGTACTAAAACCAAACCAAACTGTGACCCCGAGTACCGAAGTACGTACTGAACCATGGCTTTTGTGTATCGTCACACCCCTAATATATATAGATATATCTTACAATATGCAGTAAATGTATATGAGTAAATGTAGCGGGTTACCATTAACCTCTGAAAATAAGGTCGTTCATTGAGAGTGCGCCTTATAATCCTGTGTGGCTTATATTCCGCACAATACGGTAAATTAAAAAAAAAGTTTTAATTAAGAGATAATTTAAAAACCCCATCGGCTTTCAGTTGAGCGCGAGTTAAGGTTACCTTCCACGTTCCCAGACCCAAAACTGGCATTTTTGAACCGTCATTCAGCTTTATGATCCTGGCCACTTGCGTTTCTTCGGTGCAGGTCATTTATGTTTGAGCTACACATATAAATACACTGTCAAAGCTGCACTCGTTGTTGTTGACACTGTTGAGTCACTGCCCTTCTACTATCTTAGCTGAAGTCGTTTCTCTTTTTGAATTGCAAACGTATTCACTTTAGCACACCATGATATACTGTTTCCGTTTCCTTCCTTATCTGCATGGTTAATAATTGCACAATACTTCACCACAATGAAGCAAATGTCAGTCAATGTGACAGTACGTTACAAAGGTTAGTCTTCCCTTCCCAGTCAAGCGTGTCACTCCTATGTTTTTAATTTCCACTTCAACAGTAGGAAGTGGTGTTGTATCATTTTACCATAAGTGTCTCAGTGGATTTTCACAGTTGTTTTAGTGTGTAGAAAAAACGTAAATCATAGAGATGACAGAAAATTGTAGTCATTTTAAAGTGCATGTGACACGATTAACAAAAAAATCTTAGCATAGCATAGCATTATTAATGGAATCAAAATCATATTTTCAGATGATTTGACTATATACAACAATTTGGCAAAGCGCAGATGATGAGAAATGCGTCTTTAAATCTGCCGTTTAGCTCCTCCTGTCATTATAGCGCTCTGGCGCCTCCATCTGGGTGATGACGTCAGCGAAAGAGTAATTTCAGCGGATATAACATGAGCCTAAAGGAGGAGGAAGCGTTTTTCAGCGATTCTGATTTAAGAGTGGATCGTTCAAGTGATCATGTCAATGCAGAGGATGCCTGTGGCATACAGCCATATATGTTTGAGTCATATTTGGAGGAGGAGAAACATTCAGAATGAGAAAAAGGCGACAGACACAACAAACATGAGGCTGATGACTATAGACCCTACTCACATGACGTCACAACCACGCCTCCGCGCCATGTTGTCCGTCTACTTGTCGTATATATGCATTACCGTTACGTAAATTCCTCCTATTATGGCGTGTTTTTCTGCTTGTTAACATTAATAATCATAATGGTGAAGGCGTGTGTGGCGGTTGGTTGCAGTAACAGAGAAGATAGACGAAGAGACTTGAAGTTTACCGTATCCCGAGAGACCCGGAGAGGAGAGCGAGATGGACTGCTGCAATTCGACGAGAAAACTAGGCTCCAAACGATTACCACGGATTATGTAGTAGTCATTTTATATCTGGTAAGATGCATTTAATATATATTTAGAGGGTTTTGGGGTGACAACCACAATTAAGATCATTGCGAGGCTAATCGCCGACAACGTACAGTTTCAAATTCAAGATGCTTATTTCTTCCACCATCATTACATTTTGAATAATATTTAGCTGGTACCAAGTGAAAGAAGCTGGCCTCGTCTACGGATCATCAGTTAAACAGGTGTGTCCAAACCTTTTGCAAAGGGGGCCAGATTTGGTGTGGTAAAAATGCGGGGGGCTACCTTGGCTGATTTACATAGAACAATATATTTAAACAAATTTTAGCAAGCCCTTCTGTGTGTCACATTTACTTTATTTATTTTTCATTAATTCATAATTTCAACAATCTGGCCTTTGTGGCGTTCTCTTTCGACACTCGGGCTCTTGCGAAATACTGCTGCTGTGAAATTAAACTAGCTTCAAGTTGCTATAATTTCTCGCTGCGTATCTTCCCTGTAATGTCGTACATGTCAGCGTCTTATTTGGTAATATTATCGCGTCACATCGAACTCTTTGAAAACAGCGACTGTCTCTTTGCAAATGAGGCAGACACAGTTGTTGCGTGTTATATTGAAGAAATAGTCCAATATCCACCTATCCTTGAAGCGTCGGCCATCGCAGTCAACTTTTTTTTTTTTTTTTGATTGTCGCCATTTTAGAAATCACACAGGGTAATGTTGCTTAGAGTGCTGCTCTTAAAGGTTTTCAAACTTTTGTGAGAATAGGCTGATTTTGTGTGGATATGATAGTTGTAGATATCAGGGTAGCAGATATCAGGCAGAGAGGGCGAAGACAGCGGGTCGAAAAATATCGATTTAGGCATCAAATATGGATCTGGCGAATGGATAGACTGAAGCCTTTCCACATAGCAACGCATCCAATGAGTTTACAGCGTCTGAAAGCACTGGGGCTTCCATGAATTGCTCTATAAACTGAACGACTAATTGAAACCATTGAGAATAGGGCTAAACAGAGACGGACAATATGGCGGCCGGATACAGCGACACGTCATTCTGTGACGTCAGTGAGTAGTATCTATAACAGACTGTAAAATATCATCATAGTTTTTATCTCCCTACTCCAATATTTTTACAGGATATTCTTTGGCTCTAAATATTTGTCCCCGATTGCTAAATAAATGGTATGGTCATGACAAACAACAGTTTTGTGCTAAATGGAATATGGAATATTATAAATGCATGTATTCAGAATGATCATGATTCATCAGAATGATTTTCTAACATGGGAAAGCAGATTTACCGACACACATGAACGCAGCACATCTCCCCAAAATGCTTTGCGGAAGTATCAACTCATATGCCTATCACAGCCAAACCACATTAAGTAGTCATGTGCAGATTTTGTATATGGAGTGAATAGAGTAATATGACCATATTAAATAGACACATTCTGTAGATTTTGCTATGTAGATTTAAAACTCCAAAGTTTTTTTTTTTATATATACTGATGAAATTTATACTGGGCACTGCAGATCAATACTGGGGCACGTGCCTCAGTGCAATATGTCCGGCAAGCCCATGTTCTATCTATAACTGAGCTGCATCAGTGGGCTCCCAGAGCCGCAAGTGGCTCTGCACCCCTTCTGTTTAGGTTTTGATGATAGTATTTGAATGGTTTTTCTGTATGTTAATCCAATTTCATTTAGGGCAATTTCTATTAGTTCAGTCACATATGTTGACTTCACTTTTTTCCTATTTGATCTTTATTTCTTTTGTTGCGCATCTTTTTTTCAAGGGATTTTGCGTGAAATTTTCTGTCTTGACCCCTAACCCTAACCACTCAAAAAAAATAAAACATAGTATTTATGCAAGAACCTTATTTCAAGTGGTTTCACACAGCTGCTTTAAGTAACTATTAAGTGATGTAGTTAAATGAAAAATGCCTAAATGATTTAAGTAAGACTTAATAAACTACTTGAGCAATTCCTATTCACACCATTTACATGCAAAATGTGTAATTGTGTAACCTTTTGTTTTCTTACAATAGGAGTGTTAATTTTAAATATTCATTGTGATGTTGTTAATGTTCTGATGAGTGGTGGACCCTAGTGCAGATCTGGGCCTAACTTTTACCCAATTTTACCCTACTGTTGTGCTTGCGAGAGGTAACAGAGGGACTTGGCAAGCATTCCAGCCTCACTATTATGTGCTTTTTCAACCGAACACACTCCAGCTATTTACAGAAAACGCTACTTACACTCGTGGTGTCACCACCCAAAAGTCTTGTTTTCTGACCCATGCACTTAAAGTGGGTGTTGCTGATTAACTCTGCTACTACATTTAACTCTCCCAGGGGTGTCTGTGTTCAACTCACTTAATTGACACCGTGCCAAGAGCCATCTTAACACTACTAGTGTTAAAACAACACCCAAATCAACAACAATCAACGCAAAAATAATTTACACCAAAAAATCAGCTCCACAGATTTTGCTGTGTACGGCAACCTCATACGGACAAAAGTCATTCAATTTTTGCAGTCACGTTAAATATATACAAAGCAATGCTTTTTCATAACTGTTTTAATTGACTCTCTTACATCATGATAAGTACAACAATAGATTCGGTTATGTGTAAAAACACAAAGCTAATGTGTATATACAGGGTACCCGCGGGTTATTAAAAGTATTAAAAAAGCATTGAATTTAGTTTTCCATTATTAAAGGTATTAAAAGTATTAAATTAGCTGTTGTAAGTCTGGAATTTTTTTCACCGTGGTCTTAATTTTCAAGAACATCTCAGTGCAACCTAAATTATACCCGTGACCAAGTTTTTTTTTTTTTTTTTTTTTTAATCCATAACGAAGATGACGCATAGATTTTTTTACAGTGCACTGTCCATAATTATTGTGTGTGTGTGTATGAAAAAATTCTGACAGACTTTATAATGTTACTTTAAATGTGTTTTAATTGTATCTTCAATGTATGTGCATTCTTTTGTCAAACACACTTAGTAATTGAGGTTAAATTTGATGTTTAGTGCTTTATTTAATATGATTCAATATGATCTAAATAATGGGTGCGAGAAAAGTATTCATTTTCAGTTGAAATGGCATTAAAAAAGTCTTAAAAGTCTTGAATTTAGATTTATCAATCCTGGGGAGACCCTGATATACAATGAAAAACACCTAATTAAAAGGTAAAATAGTGCATGTGCATTTTTTAGTGTACTTGGTGAAGATTTTAGACATCTTTTGCAACACTGCCTTATCATATACTGTACTGTTTTGAATAGCATACCGCACGAATGCTATTTTTAGACCGCAAGGCTGCGAGGCGTCATCATCGTAAACCGGGAGGGAGTCAACATATGCAAGTACTGCTTGTTTTCTGCCGAAATCGTTCAAAAAAGAACATGCAGAGTAAACACTGCTGCTATTGAACTTGTACAAACGACTCTAGACATTACGACCGTCCACATATGAAGGATGTTTTCTTCATACGTTTCCCGAAGCCAAAAACTGGAAAAAATGTGAACAATGGATCAACTTGTTTGGATGTCCAAAAGACCAGTTTAACGCCAGCTAGGTGAAGCCATTCACCTTCATATGCAGTAAACATTTTGTTGGGGCCATGGTCCTACAACTGACATTCCCGATCCATTGCCTGCCAGGAAGAGGCAACCCATTTTTACTTATTTTTTAGCATGGCGTTTTGCCGTGCTGCTTCTGTCTGACAACGAATGACCTGAAAAAAATTAATCTATATATCACAACAGTCATGTAGGCCTATTTTTCTAAAATACAGATATCTAAATAAATTAGCCATGTTTGGCCTAGGTCTTTTTGTAGTAAGCCTGTTCATGTTTACAGGTAGGCTCTAGATTTAACAGCTTTACCTTATCTGTTGTAAAGAAATAACCTTATTAAGGGGGAATTGTAAATAAATTAATAGAATTAGGATTTGTTATTAATGACAAAATTAAAAGTGTTCATTGGCTGTCACTAAGTAGCATTTGCAATCGCTACAACAAAAATAGCAATGTAAATTACCCCCAAGAACGGTCAGATGCACACAAGAAAAGGGTATCAATAAAAAAGCTTCCTCTGGATCAGGTCGGCACTTTCCCCGTCTTTTTCAGCCCTCGCACTCAAGCCATCACTTTAACTAAACATTTGTATATTCTTCCACATCTTTACCAGTGAATTTGGCACCGGGGACATCATTTTCGGACAGAATTGGTAGGTTTGGCTCAGTAAACATCTCGTTCGTATACTATTTACATGCATCTAGCATGAGGGACAAACGCGAGTTTGACCCCCCTAGCAACAGTTGCTAACCTCATGAATATTAAAAAGCAAAGGTGACGTGTTACGTGCTGTACGCTATTGAAATACATTATCTTCATGGTGTGATCACTCATTTTAAACTGCAAACTAATGAGTTGATTGAATCTGATGCAGATATTAGTTTTGTGAATTCATTTCTAGGGGGTGATTCCAGTTTCTAAAATTCTTAGTAATAGTTTTTCCTAAAGTTAGAAATGTGCAGTTTGTATGACTTTAGTTTTAAGTTTGACTTTAGTTTTGGCTTCTTCGGCGATCGGTATGACAGTGTTGTAACTGTTGTTATTAAAAATATGATGTCAGCTAAATTATTTCACGTTGATGGGAATAAAGAAAAAATGGAATGTCAATGAGCTAGCTAACTATTGTGAGATATAATGTATTATACATCACGTGATATTGTGACAGTGCCGGAAATGGAAGTTCACAGGCGACGTCAGCGGATCACAACCTGTAAAGGTAATGGGAAAGTCTATGTTTGAATGATTTAATAGTAGGTGAATACACGCACGTCAATTGGTATGAAGTACGCAACCACTAGGTCAGTTTTTACTTCTTGTCAGGGCAGGTTTTATGGACGTATTCGCATCAAACCCACAAAGCTTGCTGCTCGCTAACAGTTAGCTTCATGCAGGTCAATTTTCTGACGTTAGTCATAGATATCGGAAAAGCCTTAGATTTCCCCTTCAAAATAAATGACAAATTAGCAACGATAACAACGTTATATTAATGCTATGTTGCAAATTACATCTTTGACATAAGAGTTTATTGATACATACCGCTATTTCAATATAATAAGAGCATTCTTCACATAAAAATATGGCAATTTAAATAAATTAACCTATGTTTAACGTGAATTTGAAAAATATACCGGAAGTGCGAATGTCTTTGCTGTACCGTACTGTAATGCGTAAAATGCCATCGTCTTCCGTGTTGATTTTATTCACAACATTCAATGGTACGGAACGTTGACTTTGAATTAAATAAGTATTATGTATTCATATTCTAAACAGTTATTCCATGACTGTGTATTTATAGTTACTTAACGGTACGCAGTCGTTGAGAATGTCAGTTTCTGATCGAAGTGCATTTTTTTCCCTTGCCCTAAACTGGCCCTGTTCCTAAACCAAGGTTGCACTTGATGTAGTTTATAATGCAAGTATTTATTTTTAATTATTATCCCCAGCAGTACATCACCTTAGCCTCTGTGGTCCCAGATACGCGGATGTGCCAGGCGCAGTCACCTTGGCACTGCAGCGAGAAATGTCTCACTGATATTGCAGCGTAATGTCTTTGTCATATTTTTGCCAAATTTTCCTCGATTTACCATGTAAGTTTAAAATAGACTTACGATATATTACTGTTGTCTTCATAGTCTGTATGTATTGCTCCATATCCAAGTTTGGACAATAAATATCATGTTATAAACTATGTTTGAATTTAAAATTGCACAAGGACAGCTAATATGTCTTTTCTCTTACGGAGAAGCTAAAACTTTTGGATGCCCTGCCAAATGTTTTCTCTTATTTGCAACAATTTTTTTTTTTCAGTGCTATGATGTCATGGCAGCTGCCAGTGTGATCAGACCTGGTGTCCACTCACCTGAAAAGTCTCAATTGATTTTAAAAGGTAGTAACCATTTATTCTTCTTCTTATTATTAATATTAAAACTAAATTATTTGATAGAATACAATTCGCTTAGGGATATTGAATTTACTTTCATTTACAGAATTGTGGTGGTTTGAATGCAGGTTTTTCAGCTATTTAAAGTTGTTGGATAGCATCCAACAAGCTATCAATCAAATCATTTACTTGTCACCATCCAGCTTTGGTCTGTGGTAGTAGTAAATCATGTAGTAGACATTGCTCTTGAATTTATGTTCAACATAATTAAAGAAACAAACTCATGACTAGGGCTGCCGCTATCGATTATTTAGGTATTCGATTAATCTATCAATTTAATTGGTTAGTGCGAATAATCAATAAATCCGATTGCGAACATTTAATGCGTTGAATAATAAATTTTAGGATGTGTAAAACATGTGTTTATGCTTGGATTAATGTTGATTTTGCCTTGCTAATATTACTTTCAAAAGAGCATTACAGTAAATGCAAATACAAAATGAAATTCCTGAGTGTTTCGTCAAACTATTCAGGGTTGCACTTTCATTTCATGAGAGCAATAAATTCATTAAAAAAAATACCCACGTTTGGCCTCAAATTATATAAAAAAAAACAAACAAAAAAACCAATTGGCTAATTTGCATAGCAAAAGTCCGCTATCTTAAATGCTAGAAAATGCTAACGCTTATTTATTTAAATCTTTTTTTTACAGTACTCTTGAGAAATCATTTAAACACATATTTCCACACAAAACTGCTAAATATGCTTATAAATACACAAATGCATAAACAAAAATATTAGCTCAAACAAAAACATACCTTATAAATCAATAAAACTAAATGCGACACTTTTGAAACAAACCATTTTACAAAGTCACTCTAATTAAACGAATCCTCAAAGCAGCAAAGTTTAATTCAAAGCTTTTTTCTAATCAAATTACTCGAGTTAATCGATTAATCGTTGCAGCACTAAACATGACACAGGCCATGACAAAATTGGTGGTAATGATTGAGAGGACAGGGTTTCCCCTAGGATTTTTTTTAAAACTGCGGTGGTGGGCTGCATCAGTCTGACCGCCTCGCCATGTTGTGCCACGGTAAAATTGCATCATATCGTCACAATTTTTTTTTTTTTTTTTCAGATTTTGTTTCCCAAGAAGACCCATAACAAAGATCTATTTGAAATATTTCATTAGCCAGGCAAATGTCGTCGCTCTCAGCTGCGGTACATGTACGTAAAATGCGTAGCTGATTACAGCTACATTACCCTACGTAATAATACGACTTTTTTTTCTCGCAGCAATAGTACGACTTACATCTTGTAGTCCTTCTTTTTCCTTTTATTTGCCCCTAATATGTACTACATTAACACAACAATAATAGTCCTTCTGTTAATGGACCAATGGCGTACTTTTGCATAGGGACGTTAGGGACATAACACTAGGAAATTTTCAGGATGCTCAAGTTATCCGCACCAACTTGTAAGCAACCTTATATTTGCATTATATAAGGAGTTCAGTTATAGATGTCATTTAGATTTTCTTCACATATTTTGTAAGGATAAAATTGACCCTACTATTATTAAGTGAATTACTTTCATTATGTTCAGACTTACGTTGACACCATTTTTTTTCATCAAAGGCAGGTTTGATTGGCTGATGACTAGTTAAATTCCCTCGTTTTTAGTGTAAATCTACTAAAAAAGTGAAATTATCTGCCAGTGCTTCAAGTAAATTTTACTCAGATTTCTTGAAATAAGAAAAATAGCTATCTGAAAACAATCTTCACACTTATTTTAAACAAAAAGTATATTTATTTTAATCGTTTAAAAAAAAAAAGCTGTTTTTCGTCTCAAATGTTCTTAATTCAAGAAGTCATATTGTTCAAAACATTGTTTGAAAGCATTTTTTGAAAAATGGGTTTAGATGTATGGGCTTAGTATGAACAAATAGCAATATTATTACCATATCATTACCTATTACCTAAAGTAAACTGAAAAAATGACCCATTAATCTGTTAACTAGTCTTTAACACTCAAAACAAGATGATCAATTAATTAGGTTCATATTGGTGAGAAATTTAGCCCTGACCCCTGTTCACGTAATCTGTTTGGTTTTATTAATGTTCCGTCCCCAGCAAAAAGTGTATATGCCGGTATGATGTTATATAGCCCCTACCAATATTGAGGCCTTTGTAATGGACATATTTCCAGGAGTAGGGGGAAATTACAATTGCCGTGTAGAGTTTTACTAGTTTCAGTGAGAAGATGAATATTTTTTTTTGGTTGTTGTTGTTCGTGAACTAAATTTCCACACAAACGTGCATCGAGGTACCATGCTCAGCAAGGAGAAGTATGAGAGTCGTTTTTTCGAGTGTCCCAGAGCTTGCGAAACTTGGATTAAAAAAAGCACATTTATCAAGGTTTTGTCAGCCGTGATTGCGTATATCCGTCTGCCGAAACTCCCTGATAGCACAGATATAGTGTAAGTACGCCTGCTCCTCTGCTATTGAATGCGTTGTTGACATTAGCGTGGCAGCGCTCTGCCCTTCTCTCGGTGCATTTTCATTCAAACTTGCCGTTCCGTCCAAGAAGATCGTCTACCCTTCACTTTCGCTAAAAAAGTCCGATCCAAAACACTGTAATGCCCCGAATGAGGGGAAGAAGGAGAGGAGTCTGTATTGACATACCCACTTTATTGTGGCAACAATAATAAAGAAAAACAATAACAAAATAACGGCGGGCTTCCACGACATGCGACCGCTATCTCGCCCATTCTCCTTCTCGCTTCCCTCTACGTCACAGCTCCCCGTCTGATCGTCTCTTAAGGGGTCCTCGCTTAGTTACGGACATTACAATACACAATGGATAGGTTTAAACCTGTCGCAATATGCAATAATTCCATTTATCGCACGATAAATAAAAATGAAGGTGGTAATTTTTTCCGCTGCGATTTATTGCCGTGCACGCGTGCGGCAGACGTGCTGTTAAAAGTTTGGATTCCTTGTTACCAACTACGCAAAATGCGTCTTCGTTCCGGGTCCGGCAAAAAATAGCGCCGGAGCCAATTGTTCCCATTATATCCTATTGTTCAACGTAGACCGGCCGCATCAGTGCTCCGGATTGACTGCGGATCATCTCCGGCATGCCGGTGTTGTTGACGTGTGGGCGCTCCCGTCAGGGGTGGCCTTTCACGCGGGGCGGCTATTTTTCGGCACAACACCGGATATTTATAACGAAGTCCGCCAAAACATTGTTACGGACTTGGCTGCTATGAACAACCTCGCTTTGACAACCGACAGCTGAAAGGACACGATGAACATTGAGTGGCAAATTAAGAGCGCTGTGCTTCAAACTCGTCCTGTTTATGAAAGTCGATTGTCATATGCTGGTGTTGTGCAGTAATGAGCAGACATGACTGTGGCGTTTGCTAACTTTTTATGCGCACACACACTAGATATCAACGTCCCGTGCCATTGGCTACGTGAGCCCAGAGCGATTATGGGACACGTAGTCCATATACTACATCAATGAATTCAAAACTGCCATGACTGAATGGAAGTTAAGAAGGCCAAATCAATCCATACCAGTGACTATAGATAATGCTGCAAATATTGTTAATTCAGTACGTGACACACATGGATTCGGACCACAAATAGGATGTCTTGCTCATGTAGTAAACCTAGCTGCTAAGAGAGTTGTAGCAATCAACAGTGTGCCCTGCCTCACTTTACAAACAGTAAAGATTGTTCTCAGCACTTTTATACAAAATTTCTTCAGATCAGTAAGAAGTAAGCACATAAATATTATGCACTAAAATGCATGTTTATATGATGGCAATTTAATTTTTGCTCGTTTGCAAAAAAAAAAAAAAAAAAAAAAAAAAAAAAAAAAAAAAAACCCGAAACAAAACAAAAAATTCAATTGTTATTTTTTTTTCCAGAGCATTAAATGTATTGAATCGGATCGAAAATCGTGTCCCCCGTATCGAAAATCGTACCGAACCCTGACTTAACTGTATCGTTGCATCCCAATGGAATACCCATAGCAGAAGCTATGAGGGGAAACGTTTTCATTTGCCTAAATGCATAAGTTATTAAGTGCAATTTTATCTTTTTTTCTTAAAAAACACATTATATTTATTCTGTGTTTCTGTGCGGTATTAATATTGTTGTCTTTTACTTAAGAGGCATGGTCTATTGTTTTTAGCTGTGATTTCTTAAAAATTATTTTTGGATTGAATTAAATATTTATCGCGTTTAAATGGGTGTACTTGAGCTATTAATATATACTGTATTCTCACTGTGTTATTGTAAATTGTTTTTTTTTTTTTAAATTGGGGCGCAATAATATCGCATATTGCAATAATTTATGAGATAAATTATCGCACACTAAAATTTGTTATCGCGACAGGCATAGATAGGTTGCTGCTGAACCCTTCACACGAGACTGCCGCTAGTTTGAAACGGCCTTAAAAAAAAAAAAAAAAACAACCTCTTTTCCATGGCGTGGTGGCTTTTATTTTGGTGTGGCGGTGCGCCAAAATATTTAATAGGTTTGTAGGGGAAACCCTGCTCTTTTCTTCGCATATGACCTTTGTTGCCACAAGCGTATTGGTGTAAAATCTAAAGTGTGTCCACACGTGTGATGTGTAAGAATAGTTTTCTCACTTTTTTCCTCCACCATTGTCACTCAACTTTTTACTTTTTTTTTTTTTTTTCATCCCAATTTTCTAGACGACTTGCGCGCACTTTACCTTAACCGCCACTCTTGAGAGCCCCTAGCGGCCCGCCAAGAAATTGCTTAACAAACATTGAATGAGCAGTCTACAGCACCCATACTTCATAGTATGGCCAATATGTCAAATAAAAGTATCGATACTTGGCGGGAGCATATCGACAAACCCATCGGATTGCAAAATATCGCGATATATCGCCGTATTGATATATTGTCACACTTAATATGCTGTATCGAATACGTCACGGCTGATCAGAGACCAACCTAAAAATCTTGATCTCAAAATCCGCGAGCCAATTCCATTAGGAACAAAAATCCTTAGTTGTCATCCCACCCTCCTGGAAAATAGCAATGGCAGTCAATAGTCAGCACAATTCAATTTTTGGATTGATCTGCAATAACGTGCCAGGCCATTACGCGGTGTACAAATAAAATGTCTGATATTGAGTAGTTTTTTTTTTTTAATTTTAGACATCACACAAACAGCAGGATAAATATGTAAACTGCTAATAGTAGTAGGTTCATCTGCAGTGTTGATCATAACTTGTTAAAGTGAAAAAAACAGCTGTTTTTCTTCATATGAAACGAATTTAACTAAAATTGCTGATTTTATATTTTTATTTTACAATATAAATAAAATTTGATGTGATTTTCTTCTCTTTTATGGAGTCTTGGTTACAGCAAGACGAAAGTGCTTTAAATTGAATCTTTATTTAATCATTTATTTGCATTATGATATGTTACATTTGTTTGGGTTGTCAATTACCCTAACAAGAACTGTATTGTGTTCATAGTGGTCTCTGCCAAGCCTCAGTCTCCCAAGCTGCCACCACGTCATTCTCGACTCAGCTCCTTTGTTGAGGTGACTGCAGACGGCCTATCAAGTGAAACAAAAAAGACAGCCAAACGCAGTGGGCACCTTGAGCTGCAGTGGAATGAAGACCTCACCCTGTAAGAAACTATATAAAACACAAAAGTTAAACAAGTTCAAAATGATCTACGACCACCCAGCTCCCTCTACCGGCTAACTAGGAACTTGCAGGCAACAATAAGTGAGCAATAAATAAATGTAATTAATCAGCCCTAACACAAAATTTGGAATCTCAACTCCCAGCACTTCACCCATGTCCAGGGTGAGGTGGTGGATTTTGAGTCTGAGTGGACCATGATCCGCGTCTCTAGCGCTGAAGAGGCAGACCGGAGCTGCAGCTGTAAGGTAGTAGGTGCCTGTTGTGGAGGCAATCCCAGAACCCGCTGGTGAATACCGGCAGTGAGGGAAGCTGTCAAGCTGAAGAAGGAGTCCTATCTGGCCTTTTTGGCCTGTAGGACTTAGAGGCAACTGACGGGTACCGGCTAGCCAATCAGCACACGGCTCTGGTGGTCACTGAGGCAAAAACCAGGGCATTAACTCATCGCAGTCTTCTCCCAAACGCAATCTTTCGGTAAAAAACTGACACTTTTAAAATGAAAACTCGCTGGTTTACAGCCTTTGCAAACGTCAAAAATAGAACAAATGTACAACTGACACCATATGTATTAAGAAAATAGAAGACAAGTGCAGTTTATTTTTACCAAGTGTAAAGCTTACGGATAGCGGCTTAACACACACACACACACACACACACACACACACACACACACACACACACACACACACACACACACACACACACACACACACACACACACACACTAATGAACATTTTAAAATAAAAGCAGGTAATATTAAACTTTTAAATACAAATGTCTGAAGTTAATACAACATGGGTACTTTGCAGGCCAATATGAAAGTTATTTTGGATCAAATCAAAACTTTTGATGGGTTTTAATTGGCAGAGAACAAAAATTTTATTAAATTTAAAAACAATATGTATTGTTTTTAATGTACGTTGTATGTTGTATTTAAGAATAAACATTTCTTGTGTTCTAAAGGGTGATTTATTAGGATGTATTGTCACTACATAAGTGGTTGAATTGGTACAATGTTTTTTTGTTGACAATAACATTGCATAACGGTAATAATTTATGAGACAATATGCATGCAATTTGTGTACTTGTACTACAAGTACATGTACTTTTCAAACAAGCATGTGGACTAGTACGACAACTAAGTGTACTTTCAGAACAAGCATGTGTACTAGTTCTACAAGTATGTGTACTATTACTGCAAGTATGTGTTGGTTGGTTCACTTGCACAGCGCATAACAGTACAGCAGTAAATGTTAGTCTTTGTCGTGTAATCACCAGCAGGCATACACGCTTTTTATTCAGCTCAACACATCCACTAAAATGACCATGTGTCACAAGCTAGTCGGTTGCCATAGCAATCAATCAATGCAATCAACAGAAGGTGAGCACCCCACTCAACAGTACTTTCAGAACAAGCATGTGACCTAGTACTACAAGTACGTTTTCTTGGGTGTACTAGCACTACAAGTATACGTACTTTCAGAACAAGCACGTGTATTTGCACAACAAACTCGTGTACTAGTGTGTACTAGTACAACAAGCATGTGTACTTGTACTACGAGTACCTGTACTTCAGTGGGATTGTACTACAAGTACACGAACTAGTACAGGAAAGCTACCCACACTTTCCAAAAATGGTTTTTTTCTACTTTCTGATTGAAATGCAACATTGGTATGATAAAGCTACTTGATTTTCCATTGCGTAGCGCTTATCTGGCATCGCAAAGGGGGAAGAGAATTTGTGCTCTACAATATTTTGATCCTGGTTCCAGTACCATTTTTGGCTACCATTCTTACACATTGCTCCTTTAATCTAATTAATCAACCCTCAGACATGCCTACATGCCAAGAATATTCCAACCAAATATTCTAAAGATGCACGATAATATCGGTTAACGATGATTATCGGCCGATAATGGCAATTATGACGTGACACAGATAATCCAGATAAAAAACAATTCAACCGATAATGCAATCCGATAATTATATACTTGATTTAGCCTCCAAATGTGCGCAACCGAAGCAGTTTTGTCCACTTCTGCATCGTCGCGTCCTCAACCCCTCCTCTCTCTGAAGCCCCTGAGGGAGGAAGGGTTGAGGAGTATGGCGTCATAGAAGAGGCGGCGTTATAAGTACAATAGGGTTTGTTAAGTATAGGGTTGAGGGATATCATGGCGGCTCTGTCAATAGCGTGGGTTGATTTTTCCGTGTGTGAAACAAATGACACTCTCGCTATCTGCAAAATATGCACTGCAGAAGTTCCACAAGGCGGAAAGAAAGCATCCTCATTCAATACCACTAACCTGATCAGCCATTTAAAGCTGCATCACTAAGATTTTTGGAATGAAAACGAGGCTGGTGCTAGCACAAAGGCTAAAGCTAATGTCAACAAACAGCTAAGGAATGGGGCTTATGACACTTTTGACAGCTCAGTCTCGGGCAGGGCAGCCGCCACTCATCTCCGGTTCAACTCATCAAGCACCACAGCCAGACGGAGGCCTAGCGCGGGTGCTAATTTGGCGGCCGGATGGACTGAACGGTACAGGTGGGAGGAGATGCCAGACGAGAGACGTTGTTTTACATATTTTAGCACAGTAATATTTTTTCTTGTGTATACTTTAAAATTTTCCCAAAATCTTTGAATAGAATTATCGTCTTGACATTATTGGTTATCAGCTGGAACAAGGAGGAAATTATCGGTATCGTTTGAAAATGTATTATCGTGCATCACTAAAATATTCTAATCAATCCACAAATAACAGAGGAGTAGCAATTTTATTTACACAATGAATTAATCAAATTATTCAGCCGTGAGACAAACAACAATTATCCGGTTCTGAAGAGCGACATGTACACATCCTTAGAATACACCTGCCAAGTGGAGGAGTAGCAATTTGAACTCCGCAATTAATCAATCTAATTATTTGACACTGAGAAAAAAAATTACAAATCATGGACGAACAAAGTACCGTAACCGAGAACTTGAGACCTCCTTCCAGGCGGTCTAAGAAAGTATTTTAAAAGAACACATTTCTTGTTATTATTAAAAATTATTTGTTTTTCATTGCATGGTAATCCTTCTCAACCACAGCAATTCACCACTTATCTTGATCACAATTGAATTTAGTTTTTTATGGGGTTGTTTTCTCTCTACAGAAATGTGACACCTCAGAGTCGTTTGGATCTGAAGCTGTGGAGTTGCCACACGTTGAGGAAAGAGTTACTGGGCAGTGCTTCAATAGATTTGCTGGACACATTGCGCATGCACAATGGCAAGAGTAAGGAAACAGTTGTTCATTTAAGTCCTTACTTGAATAATTACAATTAATTTCGGAAAAAACTGTGTCTGGTGTAACAGCATCGGGTGTATCGTGTCACAAAGTAACAAAGTATGCTGTTTCACACTAGTGGCAGCCCAGTGTGAAAAGCGGCCCACAGTAGGCACAAAACTGGAGGAGCCACGTAGGCTGATGTAGACGCTGTCAGAAACAGGGTTCCCACGGGTCCTAAAAAAGTTTTAAAATGTCATAAATTTAAAATCCAGATAATCAAGGTCTTAAAGCACGCTTGATTTTGACTGGATTTCAGTGACCAAAATGAGAAAAAATTACAAATAATGTTACAGTGGCCGAATGCACAAGGGTTGACACAGATTTTGTTGTTGCAAGGAAATACTACAAGGTATTGTTCATCTGTTTAGATTATAGGTATGGTATTACGTGCTCACCACACATGTACATATAAACACAATTAATATGTCATTAAAATTATTAGAAAAATATTAACAAAGGTGGAGCATAAGTCGAGCCTTCCATTAATCAAAGCAGAATGCACGTAGTTTTAGGGCTGCAGCTATCGATTATTTTAGTAGTCGGTTAATCGATGAACTAGTTTGTTCGAATAATCGACTAATCGGATAAGAAACAAAAAAATAAAATACCTGAGCTGAGCCTCAAACGATATTACAAATAAATAAATTAGTATGTAAGTACAACAAAAAAACAATTGGCTAACTTACATAGAAAAAGTCCGCTAGCTTAAATGCTATAAAATGCTAACTTAAAAAAAAAAAATAATCACAATGCTCTTAACAAATGGTTCAAACACATATTCCTACAAAAAACAGCTAAGTATACCGATAAACTAAATTACGAATGCATTAAAAAACATTAGCTTGAACAAAAACCTAGCTTATATTGGTCTTGACAGGGAGCAGCTAGATTCAGCCATGTGAAATGAGTTATGTCACATTCACTGTCGCCACTAGAGGGCAGTGTATCCACCAAATAAAAAAAAATAATGCAAACACTTTCAAAACAAACCATTACAACGCCACTTTATTTAAACAAATACTAAAAGCAGCAAAATTTAATTCGAATCTTTTTTTCTAATTGAATTAATCGAGTTAAGTAACTGTTGTTGTGAGGCACATTAAGTTGTCTTCCCTTGCTTAACAACGTTTGATACCTGTAAAAAAACAAAAACTTGTAATACTTCCATTTATGCATTTAGGGTAAGAAGCCCATGTATGACTTGTTGTAGATGAGTGTTTGTTTTCAATTTCTTTATCGTTGTATAACTAGAATTGGCGAAGCTACTGATGTCTCAGCTGTGACGCAAAACACAGAATTGTAGTCAAATTGAACATCATTGTGCCATCCTACACGTACTGATTAGCAACAGGCGAGCAGCAGATATCATATGTTGCAGCCACAGCAGTACAGCAGATGTAGTAAATAATATTAAACATCATAATTACAATCATCATTGTAATTATAATAATAATATTACATATAGTTTATATGTATAGTGTTCTAGTGTTGCTTTAAAATAATAAAAACTAAAACGTGCTGAGTATCGACTTTTAAAATGGTAATATCTCGGCTTAACCATTGCGAATCATGTAAGAAGTATTTTCAAAAATCAGGATTCTTTAATGTGTATCAAAACATTAGGGCCATCTAATGAACTAATGAGGTGCAAATCTTACATATTACTCCTTTAAGACTGGAGAAATAAACTTGACATTTTTTCCCGCTTAACCACTTATATCTTTGTCACTGTCTTTTCTCTCTCTAGTGGAGAACGTCCAACTAAGTCTGGTGCTTCAGACTGAGAACAAAGGCTCAGTTGTTGTGGGTGGGGAGCTTAACGTCTGTCTGGACGGCATGGATGTTGATCTGGGCTCTCTGCCCAATGGTAGCACAGCGGCAGACAGTGAGTCCCGCCTTTTCTGGACACTCAACCATTCACAAGCACATACAGGCCTGTCCATTCTCAAAAGGAGAGAGAGCTATTGACTAAAATGATATCATTTCCACATATTCATTTGAATAGAGTAATTGAAAGATGAGTGAGCACAACTTGAAATTTTAAGTAAAAAAAGTACATTTTAGCCCAGCTGGACTTCATTTACATTGATACAAAAATATTTGGGAACCACTGGAAATTTTTATTATTTTCATTTACAAATCATTGGATGTTTGGATCAGCAACTTAAAAAAAATAAATAAATAAAAAAAAATGCTTTTACTCAAAAACGCAAGACAGTTTTCATGGAAAACTCAGAAAAACAAGTTGCACGATAATTATCGGTCCGATAATAGGAATTATGACATCATCCCAATAAATCCGATAACATAATATATTATCGGCCCTATTAATAATATTTTTGGCATGGTGTCGGATTGGGATTTGTG
Organism: Corythoichthys intestinalis; assembly: GCF_030265065.1. Taxonomy (NCBI): domain Eukaryota; kingdom Metazoa; phylum Chordata; class Actinopteri; order Syngnathiformes; family Syngnathidae; genus Corythoichthys; species Corythoichthys intestinalis. The sequence continues at coordinate 60,679,724 of NC_080399.1, read as the reverse complement.
CGTTTGTTTCCACTCCTGTTTTTCCAGTGTGCAAAGTGTTGTTACTGTCTTTGTTTTTTTCATTATAATAATGTTCATGTCATCATGAAAATTTTGGTTCGGTCAATTGCAAATCTAAGCTGAATCAACCACTAGTATTATCGGTTATCATATCGGCCTTGAGGAGCAGGAAGTTATCGATATCGGTATCGGTTTTTAAAAAAATGGCTATCGTGCACCCCTAATTAAGACTGTATTTTAAATTCAGAATTTAAATTTCACAATATTAACTTGATAAAATGAGTAAATAATACTCAAAATAACAAGTTATTGCAGAAAACTAAGTGATTTTGGTAGTGTTTACCGTAAATCTTAAAGGGCCTATGACTGCGAAAAGTATGCTATTTTTTTCATATTTTCCACGGTATTTTATGCTCCTGAATGAAAACAGACCGCTTGGATGTGTGTGGAAGCGATCGCGCTCCAGTCTCGAGTTGAGAAAGAGGGCGCTGTGACGTGTACGGTAGAAGAAGTCCTCTTCACTGTCCAGCCGTAATGTTGTATGAGAAGGACTAAGGATTCAGCTGATTTTGCGGATTAATTTGTTTATTTTTCGCATCACGCCAGTCAAACGGCTGCAGAAAAATTTTGCTGCACAACAGGCCCACTAACAATAGTATGTCATACTCTTCCATGATCTGAGCTAGGGGAAGCCTATAGATGTTAAATAAGAGTGGTCCCAGAATTGATCCTTGAGGGACTCCATATGTGAATTTGGTTCGTTCTGACTGATGGTTTCCGATTGACACAAAGAAATCCCCATCTGCTGAGTAGTATGTTGTGATCAACTGTGTCGAATGCGGCGCTGAGATCCAATAGTAGCAGAACAGATGATTTGTTTGCATCGGTATTCTGACGACTATCATTTAGGACTTTGATAAGCACGGTCTCGTTGTTGTGTTGTGGCGGAAATCCAGACTGAAATGAGTTCAGAAGATTGTTTTGCATCATAAAAACCTGGATCTGTTTGAACACAACCCTCTCGATAATTTTACCAAGGAATGTCAGATTTTATATTGACCTATAATTACTAATGGTTGAGGCACCCAGATTAGGGTTTTTTAGAAGAGGTTTTATTACTGCAGTTTTTAAAGTCTGTGGAAACTCTCTTTTTCGGAGAGAAGTATTTATAATCTGAAGTATGTCTGGGGCAAAACAATGAAAAACAGTTTGAAAAAGTTTGAAGGAAGGATGTCAAGGCAGCATGTTGTGGGCTTTAATTTTGACTCAATTTCTTTTAAAGTGGCATAGTCCAAGAGGCTAAACTTTTCTTTGGTCTGGGGGACATTTTGGAAGGCATTTAGTGTAACAATTGTTAATCTGGAGTTGCACAGTCTGTCTAATCTTTAGTATTTTGTGTGTAAAGAATGCTGTGAAATCGTTACAGGACACCTCAGATGCCAATTCCTGTAGGTTTGTCAGTTTGTCAACAACAGATATTAGGGTGCGGTTATTTTTGTATTATGAAGTGTCGAGAGTTAGCTTGTCTATTGTGTTGTTAGATCCAGTGTGCCTCCGTCAGAGGTGAGTAAATGAAGCCACTTGTATGTTTGTATTCTGTGTTGATGAGACGTTACTACTTAGCACAGAGCGCTAAGGTAGTTAGCGATTATGCGAATCAGTGTCTTCTTAAGTGTCCGTTTGTATTGTTTTCGAGAAGTATATTAGCTGTTATGTTACTTAACACCTATATTGCATAATAGGTATTAATAGGCTTAATATTTTTTTTAACAAGAGACAACAAATCCAAACCAGAAGTTGTTTAATAAAAACATTTGCAAACAATTTTTTTTTTTTTTTTGCAGAAACAATTTATAAAAGGAATTATTATTACTACTGATAAAAAAAAAAAAACCTTTTTATGCAATGATTAATTCAAATGTTTTTTTACATAGAAGGTGAAATAAATTTTTAGCTAAATAAAAGTTCAGAAACAGACGTTAAATACTATATTTACAAAGGTATTAAAAGTTAACTACAAGCGAATTAGACATACGCAGTGAACCATGAACCAGTAGAGGGAGACAGCATACCAGGTGTTGAGAATTACTGCCCTTAATTTAGCTCTTCATGGCAAGCCTGCCTGCACCATAAAAATCCAGTTTATAAATGCATGCATTTGTTGTGGTTGACCTTTAAGGTCCGGGCTGCTTTTGTCCGATTCTGCATGGCTTTGATGGTGCTGATATTTTCCAAAGAAAAAAATATTCTCAATGGCCTGGTTGGGTCCCTTTTTTTCAAAACACCATAATCTTTATGTCCAAACTGTTGTTTTCTTCACTGACTAATATAATCAACATTTGTCAAAAACACACACAAAAAAAAAAAGTCCCCCAAGTGTTTGTCAAATGTATGTTTGTAATTGATTTCCCATTGACTACCAAACATGCTCAACAAACTGTTTTGAAGCCTGATGATATTTATTCAAATTGTTAGGATAAAGCTTAAATAAAAAAGACTGAATAATTTAATATTTGATCATTCAACTAAAACAGCAGGTATGGTCATAGGAGGGACGGAATCTAATACAAAAATCAAGAAAATCACATTGTATAATTTTTAAATCATAAATTTGTATTTAACTGCATGAAATAAGTATTTGATACATTACCAACTAGTAAATATTTCGGCTCTTAGTTCTTTTTTACGAACCCCTCCTGTTCTCCATCATTACCGGAAGTAACTGCACCTGTTTGAACTTGTTACCTGGATAAAAGACACCTGTTCACATGCCCAAACAAACAAACTCCAACCTCTCCACAATGGCCAAGACCAAAGAGCTGTGTAAGGACATCAGGGATAAAATAATAGACCTGCACAAGGCTGGCATGGGCTACAGGAAAATAAGCAAGCAGCTTGGTGAGAAGGTAACAACTGTTGGAGCGATTATTAGAAAATGGAAGAAGTTCAAATTGACGGTCAATCTGCCTCGTTCTGGGGCTCAATACAAGATCTCACCTCGTGGGGCATCACTGATCATGAGGAAGGTGAGGAAACCTGAAGGTTCTGGAGAAGATCTGCATGGAGGAGTGGGCCAAAATCCCTGCTGTAGTGTGTGCAAACCTTGTCAAGGACTACAGGAAACATTTGGTATCTGTAATAGCAAACAAAGGTTTCTGTACCAAATATTAAGTTCGATTTTTGTGATGTATCAAATACTTATTTCATGCAATTAAATGCAAATTTATTATTTAAAAATCATACAACGTGATTTTCTGTTTTTTTGTATTAGATTCCGTCCCTCACAGTTGAAGAGAACTTATGATACAAATTACAGACCTCTACATGCTTTGCAAGTGGGAAAACCAGCAAAATCGGCAGTGTATCAAATACTTGTTCTCCCCACTGTATGCTCGGCGACTTGACTGTGAGAAATGGGACATTGATGTTTTTTGTCTTTAGATACAAATACAGTACGTGTATGTGTACATTATTTGGTGTTTATAATAAAAGTGCACTATTAACTATTATACTAAAAAAAAAAAAAAAAAGTGCTCCTAATTTTTTTTCTGTGCTCCTAAATTTCATAATTTGCAAGCACCTGTGCTCCTGATGAAAAAGCTTAGCGCACAGGCCTGCTTTGAGGATCAGTTTGGCGACCACTGCTATCAACATTAGCAGATTGTTGTAAGACGCGGTGTTGTTTTTGGCAGCCCTTTTAATTTTCGTCTTACTCTTAGTCCGCCCGTCCGTCCGTCCATCCATCCATTCATCCATCCATCCATCCATCCATCCATTTTCTCCCGCTTATCTGAGGTCGGGTCGCGGGGGCAGCATCTTCAGAGAGGAAGCCCAGACTTCCCTCTCCCTAGTCTTTTGAATGAAAATATTTATCAGTCTTAGTCATACAGTATTTTGGTCATTTTTTTCAAAATGTGTTCGTCTTCGTCTAGTTTTAATGAACGAAAACTCGAATTTCGTCTAGTTTTAGTCAACAATTGCTCAAAATGTTTTCGTCTATAAACTTCAAATGTTTTAGTCCATGGATAAAAAAATAAATAAAAGGTTTCTAACAATTTCAAATGAACATTGACAGACGCGCACGTACAGTGGGAAGAAAAAGTATCTGAACCTTTTGGAATTTCTCACATTTCTGCATAAAATCACCATGAAATGTGATCTGATCTTCGTCAAATTCACACAGATGAAAAAAAAAGTGTTGTATGCTTTAACTCAAACCACCCAAACATTTATAGGTTTTCATATTTTAATGAGGATAGTATGCAAACAATGACAGAAGGGGGGAAAAATAAGTGACATAATATTTTGTGCCCCCCTTTGGCGGCAATAACTTCAACCAGACGCTTCCTGTAGCTGCAAATCAGTCTGGCACATCGATCAGGACTAATCTTGGCCCATTCTTCTCTACAAAACTGCTTTAGTTCAGTCAGATTCCTGGCATGTCTGGCATGAATCGCTGTCTTTAGGTCATGCTATAGCATCCCAATGGGGTTCAAGTCTGGACTTTGACTTGGCCACTCCAGAACGTGTATTTTGTTCTTCTGAAACCATTCTGAAGTTTACTTCTATTTTTTGGATCAATGTCTTGTTGCAGCATCCATCCTCTTTTTAGCTTCAGCTGTCAGACAGACAGCCCCAGGTTTTCCTGCAAAACATCCTGATAAACTTTTGAATTCATTCTTCCATGAATGATTGCAAGTTGTCCAGGCCCTGAGGCAGAGAAGCAGCCCCAAATCATGATGCTCCCTCCATCATGCTTCACTGTGGGGATGAGGTGTTGATGTTAGTGAGCTGTTCCATTTTTCCTCCACACATGGCGCTGTGTGTTCCTCAAAACAATTCAACTTTGGTTTCATCAGTCTACCAAATATTTTGCCGAAAATTCTGTGGAGTGTTCAAGTGCCTTTTTGTGAATATTAAATGAGCAACAATGTTTTTTTTCTAGACAGCAGTGGTTTCCTCTGTGGAGTCCTTCCATGAACACCATTCTTCTTCATAGTTTTACATATAGTTGATGTGTGCACAGAGATATTGGACTGTGCCATTGATTTCTGTAATTCTTTAGCAGACAGTTTAGGGTTCTTTTTGACCCCTCTGAGTATTCTGCGCTGAACTCTTGGCGTCATGTTTGGACAATCCTTGGGCGAGAAGGAACAGTGCCAAAGTCTCTCCATTTGTAGACAACTTCTCTGACTGTCAATTGATGAACATCAAGACTTTTAGAGATGGTTTTGTATCCTTTCCCAGCTTTATAAAAATCAACAATCCTTGATCCCAGGTCTTCGGATAGTTTTTTGACCGAGCCATGATGCACATCAGACAATGCTTCTCATCAAGACATTTCTTACCAGGTGTGTGTTTTATAGTGGGCAGGGCAGCGTTAAACCACTCATCAGTGATCGGGCACACATCAGACTTAAAATGTTTGGAAATAATGGTTTCAGTTGCTCTTTAAGTCTCCTTGGGCAGAAAATATGAAAACCTATAAATGTTTGGGTGCTTTTAGTTAAAGCAGACACTCTATTTTCGTCTGTGTGATTTTGACAAGGCTAGGATCACATTTGATGATGATTTTACGATGAAATTTTAGAAATCCCTGAAAGATTCAGATACTTTTTCATACCACTGTAATTGTAGTCTGTAAGGACATCCCCATCTTTGTGATTCTAATATCCACTCAGCAGGAAAACGGGCACATTATTTTCAACTAGTTAAACTCACCTGGCAGGCCACAACAGGTGAAATCACATGGACGAGACACAATAGGGCACACAACCAAATTCAAACCATGTCAGATAATACACACTCAGCAGGAAAACAGTACATTATTATTAATTAATTAAACTCACCTGGACGCTATGAACTGTATTTTAAAAGTTTTCCAAGAGTTAACGATGACACGCAGCATGCTAAACGCTAATATGACCGCTATGGTAACGCTATAAGTTATATATAGTGTGTGATTATCACTCAGAACAGACCTTTAAAGGCTAAAACAACATGGTATATCTAGCCGAGATAAGAAAACAAAATTTACCAAGCAGCACCTGACACTAGGGATGTCCCGATCCAGGTTTTTGCACTTCCGATCCGATACCGATATTGTTTTGCACTTCCGATCCGATACCAATACTGGCCGATACCGATACCGGCCTATCTGAGCATGTATTAAAGTTTAAAGTTATTTAGCCTCCTTACTTAGTTGTCAGACTAATGTTGAAAAGGGTTTTAGTACTCTTGATAACAACTAGCCAGCTGAATTAGGTGAGTTTGAATAACACACAATGGTTGGTAACAAGAAACTGACCTGTTTATTCAGTGACAAACACAAAACATTATAAATAACAAACAGAAATGGCATAGTCAGTCAGTAAAACGTGCAAATAATATTGTAAACTGTCAGTGGAAAATCCCACAAACCCCCAAGCTATTAGATGCTTTTAATGTTTCATGCATTAGTTACAAAAATTGTATGAAAAGCCTCTCAGGTTTAAATAAACGACTATTTCAATATCAAGTTAACATTTTAAAACAGTAAATAAAATACTCAAGTCCCCATTCTGTTTCAGCAGCTTTAAACTACATTCAATTAATTCAATTTTGCGAATCAACTGTTAAAGTTGTTAAAATTGCTCCCATTATCCCATAATTTCCCTTCTGTCTACTTTTGACATGTGAAAGTTTTAAAACTGTTTTGAAGATAGATTCAAGTCAAGATTTTGCCGATTTAGGAGTATTTTAGATAAAAAGTTATTTAGGTTCGCTTACAGCCTAGAAGGGAAGTCTCCTGCTTTAAGATGGCGGCTGTTTACTAACGCACGTAGTTTTCAATGCATGTGTTGCTAATGGAGTGGAGTCTGTCATTTGGCATCTAGTTCTATATACATAAATAATGCTTCGTTCCAGAAAAGTGGGATGTCGGACTTTTCCGACCTCCGACTAGGAAAATATCATTGGAACGCCACTCGAACTGGGAGGTCCAAGTCGCAAAGTCGGAGAAAAAATAACTACCCCGACTTCCAAGTTGTTTCAATCTGACGTCACTGGACAAAATGGCGCTCAAGAAAACGTATTGAATGATAACACAATAATGAAGTAAATCAAGTTTATTTGAGACGCCATGTATTTTTTTCTCATACAGTGAATTATCTTTGTTGTGCTATGTTTTTATATTGACGATCAGTAAAGGATGTAACTAAAAAAAAGGCTGTTTACAGTGTGGGCAATAACGCAGCCGTCGTTTTTCCTCTACTATTTGATCGCTTATAGGAAGTCAGGTTCGCTGGAGGTCAAAATGTCTTTGGATGGCCAAAATAAAACACGTCGTCGCGATCAGCCATCTTTGTTGTTTAGATTTGCTTGGAACGCTTTGAGATCGGAACTGGTCCCATCCGAGTGGGATAAATCCGACTTCCCACTTCTCTGGAATTCAGCATAAAAGTGTTGGATGGTGCGTCTTTACTCACGATAGATAATGGCTCGTCATCCAGAATGAATTCTTTGGCAATGACTCTTGTTATTCCCTGGGCTTTGGGACTGTCGAGTGCCAGTTTGTCACGCATAGCAAAAGTTTCTGCCAGTGTTAGTTGCGTAGGACCTTTCTTTTTGTCTTCGGTTTTCTTAACATACTCCTTATATTGTTTGTGGTGGTATGTCGCGAAATGCTTGATTAGGTTGGTTGTATTAAAACTTCTTACAGCTTTACCACCACGCTTGACTTTATTGTGGCATATGTTCCACTCTGCCTCTTCGTCTTTGTCGTCCTTTAAGGTGAAATGATCCCACACAGCTGACATTTTTACCGATAAAGTCTCTCGGTAAATTGGAAGACAGTAATGTAGTGTGTTGAAGGAGTGCCGTAAAATGCGGACCGGATTTTAGGGAAACCGAAGCTAAAACTGGAATGGATTTTTTAATCGGTGCGCTGGAAAACCCGGACCGGATCGGATCTCTGGATCGGAATTTTTCCGTGTCGGCCGATCTGATACCGATGCGCATTTTTTTGCCCATATCGGCGTCCGATCCGATCCAAATATCGGATCGGGACATCTCTACCTGACACATGTGTTTACGAAATGAGCATGGAGTGGGCACACGCTTAGTCACCTGCCCATAAGTAAGTGTGTGTTTGGGGCGGGCGCAGCACGTCACATGAGTGACACGACCAAACACTGCTAAGATGCGTGCTAACTACACATACGACAGGGGTCGGCAACCTATGACACGCGTGTCAGCACTGGCACGCGAAGGGTTAACCAGTGACACGCGAGGGCATGGCAAAAAAAAACAAAAAAAACATGCGTGTTATGTTTATCGTCGGTTGTCACTTGCTCAAGCGCCCCATCTTGTGGCCGTTTTATTAATTGGTTCTAAAACAGTAGAAGAAAAATGCAAATAGGAAGTTCTTCAAATGGGATTCAGTGTGTTACATACATGGCAGCTCCACTCTCCCAACTTGAGTGGCATTTGTGTTCTTTAGAGCAACGTCTGTGAGTATTTTGTTGTCAAATTGAGAATTACACTCTTTATATTGTCTTTAGGTTGCATGTTTGAGGGGAAATGTGTTTGATATTTCTAATTAAGAACTACTGAATACAGGCTAATTGTGTTTGCATATATGGATGGCATTTTTGTTATTTGCAGCATTGTTGCTGATTGCATGAATTTTTTCATTGTTTTAGTTTCATAAAAAAGAAAACAGACACATAAAGGATTACTGAAAACATCCGGAGTGTGAACCTTTTCATGTTTAGCTGTTTGGATAGCGGAAGCGAGCCCATTTACAATGTGCCTTTTTACCGGAAATCAAGGCATTTTCAGTTGCGAGGGGCTTTACGGGACCGCCCCTCTCACCCACTCTGCCTGTGGCGTTATATGCGAGCAATAATGGATTTTGAGCACACCTCCAGCTCTCCCCCAATTTCTCGACGCCTGCGCTTGTCGGGTTTTTTTCTCTGCGCGTTTAATTCAGCACACACTACTAACCTGTCACGAAGCCGACCAATCAGAGAGCTGGCGGAAGTACACTGTGTCACCAATTGCACTTTTTGGTAATTGCAACTCTGCACCGTAGGGTGTAGTGGACAGGCGATTAACGTGGCTTGTTGTCGTCGATTTGCCCGGTACTTATTACTTCAGAGAGGTGGTGATGTGTATAAAAACACAGTGACACGTTGGATGGTATTTTGCTGGAGACTTTTATTAACAAAACTAAAACCAGCATGGGACACAGCCACTTTTCATGGCGCTCTTCGCACAACTTTCTCAAAACACCTTGCTCCCTGCCTCTCTTTTTCTTACGCTTAACTAGTAAGCTGGTCATACTGTAGGGGAGAGCGGCCCCTTGGGGGTGCCGGTAACAACTGGTTGGCTGGTTACTTCCGCTTGCTCTGTGCATTATGCCTCAGGAGCGTTGTGTGTGTGTCGCACAACAAGTGTCAAACGCAACTACGAGACGAAACATGAAATTCATGGAAAACAGGGCCAGGGATCACATTAAGGTAGGCATCTTTTGTATTTGTTATATAAAATCTAAAATTGTGCATAGAATTCACTGTTAGTGAAAAAGACACAGTAGTCGCCTGAAGGTTAAAACAGTCCGCTCTGTACTGTGAGAGACCTGCACTGAGAATAACGCTTGTTCCCCTTTTCTTGCTGGGTTGTGTGTGTGTGATATGTTTACATAAGATGATGCTCAAGTTTTGATATTTTCTACAATATACTTTTATTTGTTAGTTATTTGATAAAGAAGAATGGTAGTTGTAAGATTTCAACGTATGTTCATGTTGTTTTCTTTGGAGTAAAATTACAGCTCTGTTGGATATAAAAATTCGGATGTGCGTCATTAATCTTGGTGTGGCACACTGATTGACAAGAAAATTTGAAAGTGGCACGCCACACCAAAAAGGTTGCTGACCCCTGACATACGATAAGAAAATGTCACACATTATGAACTTATGATGGAAACTATGGCGAATTTTCACCTCGTACTGGCATCCATCTTGTTACGTTTTGGTCTCCAAGACACATTTTCAGCTCGTTATCGTAACGTCATTGTCATGAAAAAATTGTTCGTTGACGAAATATTTACTATATAGCTGACGAAAACAACACTGGTAAAAACGGGGTGAAAATTTCAATTTAAAATAAACATTTTCCTTTTAAAATGATACATTTTATCAGTTTAAACTTTTGACCGTTCGATTCCGACAAAAATACCGAAATTTGGCACTTCTGCATCATTGCATTCAGTTTTTACTCACCACTTCTATACTATGCTGACTTTTTTTTTTCATCCAAATCCAGTTCGGAAATGTAAACCTTCATGCTCTAAGTATACTGCATTGATTTTCAGTCAACAGTATTCAATTTTCCCATGCTCGACTGACATCTTATTTTCCTTTGTGGTTTGAAAGCAAAGTTACAGTTTGTAAGATGCCTCTATGCACACGTACAGGCATGCACACATATGCTCACACAGAGTCCAGTGTATTCTGGTGAATGAACACTGGGCCAAAAGTAATTGGTGGGCGCTGCAACTGCTCGGACACTATAAATGTGCTTCTTTGTGATGGGAAAAGAGGGGAAGGCAAGTCACGGTTTGTGTTTACTGACCTTCGCAAGCACAAATAGATTACAAAATATTGGACACATTTTGACACGTAAATCTGAAAATGAACAGAGTAAGAATTTGATTTTGTGTGAGAACACGGCATCTTTTTGTGGCCTGTATACTAGCTGTGTTAGGAGATTAAAAGCAGAAATTGCGCAAATTGTTGAAGTGCCTGTGCAATACTTTTTCACAGGACTTCATAACTTCAATTCCTTCTGAATTAAAAAAACAAAACGCGAAACAATTCAACAAGTTCCATGTATAATTTCTCAAATAGTGAGTCTTATTTCAACTATTTGCATGTGCATGCATGCATGTGTGTCAGTGGTGTTCTTTTCCTGGTTTGCAGCAGTGGGGGCGGTTCCGTTCTGTTCCTGGCATGCAGTGGACTGGATGAAAGGCCTTGTGTGTGAATACGTGTGTTTTTAGGGGTGGGGGAGAGAGGAAAGGTCTGTCAATTGATTTGTGTTAACTAAATGTACAGCATTTAGCTGAGGGTGTTGTAGCTCCATATGTGGATGACCATTATACAATCCCTAGCAAAAAGTATGGAATCACCAGTCTTGGACGAGTACTCAGACATTTTATTATGTTGAACAAACTCAGATAAAAAGTTTGAAAAAATAATTAATTAGTTAAAAAGTGCAACTCTTTAGCATTCAGAATCACTAAAAGAAATGAATAAAAAACATTGTCTTGGTCAGTAAATGTTACTTTTATGGCGCATTTGCAGGGAAAAAGACATAGAATCACTCCATTCTGAGGAAGAATATAGAGAATCATGACAAACAAATCATGAGAAACAAACAAAAAAATAACAATCAAAACACATCTCTAGTATTTAGTTGCACCGCCTCTGGCTTTTATGACAGCTTGCAGTCTCTGAGGCATGGCATTTTTTTAAAGAGGGGTGAAAGAGCAGAAACTGCTTTTTCAGCCTTGTCTGTGTTTTCCGCCATATACATAGCAATAGCAAATAACAAAAAAAACAATAGGCGAACATTTCAATCCACTCATTTAATCTTTGATTTTAGTTTTATATTGATTGTTGTTTATATTTTCACTTTTATTTATCTGTTTTCATAAACCCTCCATATGCCCTCCTGCTTCACTAATATTTTTGACTACTCTATGCACTTCTGCTTACAGTGGGGCAAATAAGTATTTAATCAACCACTAATGGCGTACCGCAAGCAACACGTCACTTCCGCTCATTAATATTCATGACATTAGCTACTGTTGCTAAGTAGGGACAAGTCACCGTTTGTCCCTAATCGGAAATGAATGGAAATCGTGTACGAAGGAGATGTTTACAGAGCTAAACCTACCAATTCTCTCCGAAAATGATGTGTCTGGTGCCAAATTGACTGGCAAAGATGTGGAAGAACATAAAAATGTTCAGTTAAAGAGATGGCTTTAGTGTCGAAGGCTGAAAAAGACGAAAAAAACGAGCCGACCTAAGCATAGCTTTAGCTTTTTTTATCGACACTGCTGACAATGACATTTTCCTGTTTCAACAAGCTATCCTTTACCATCATCCCTGTCTTTCTGATATATCCTCTGGTTGTCCTACGTCTCTTACCGTTCTTGGGGCTAATTTAGTTAGCTTTGTGTAGCGATCGCAAATGCTACTCAGTGACAGCCAACAAACACTTTTAATTTTTTCATTGATAGCACATCTTAATCCTTAATCCCCACTTCCCCCTTACTAAAGATTTTTTTTAATATATATATACAGTATACATAACAGAAACGGTAACAGTGGCAGTCAGATACCATTGTAATTCTTTTCAGGTCATTCATTGTCAGACAGAAGCAGTACGGCACAATGTTACGCTAAAAATATAAGTTAAAAATACAAAAATGGCTTACCTCTTTGTCCTCTGAAAGACCATGCCAACCCAACATAATGTTTACTGCATATGAAACGTGAATGGATTCGCCGAGCTGGTGTTAAAGTCCGCGTAAGTTGATTTGGTCTTCACATTTTTTCCTCCCGAGTTTTTGGTTTCCCGAAACGTATGAAGAAAACATCCTTCATGTGTCGTAATGTCTAGAGTCGTTTCTACAAGTTCCAAAAAAGCAATGTGTGATCAGCATGTTCGTTTTTGAAAGATTACTGGAGAAAAGTAGCACTAATTACGTTGGGTCTATGCGAGGGCAGGTCTATAATGTCCCACTTCGGCTTTACTTCCGCTTTACGATGCGACGTCACGGTCTAAAAATAGCTTGCGTGCGGTACGCCATTGTGCAAGTCTGCCCACTTGAAAATATTAGAGGCCTGTAATTGTCAACATGGGTAAACCTCAACCATAAGAGACAGAACGTGGGAAAAAACCCAGAAAATCATATTGTTTGATTTTTAAAGAATTTATTTCCAAATCATGGTGGAAAATAAGGATTTGGTCAATACCAAAAGTTCATCTCAGTACTTTGTTATGTACCCTTTGTTGGCAATAACGGAGGCCAAACGTTTTCTGTAACTCTTCACAAGCTTTTCACACACTGTTGCTGGTATTTTGGCCTATTCCTCCATGCAGATCTCCTCTAGAGTAGTGATGTTTTGGGGCTGTCGTTGGGCAACATGGACTTTCAACTCCCTCCACAGATTTTCTATGGGGTTGAGATCTGGAGACTTGCTAGGCTACTCCAGGACTTTGAAATGCTTCTTACAAAGCCACTCCTTTGTTGCCCTGGCGGTGTGTTTGGGATTATTGTCATGCTGAAAGACCCAGCCACGTCACATCTTCAATGCCCTTGCTGATGGAAGCAGATTTTCACCCCAAATCTCTCGATACATGGTCCCATTCATTCTTTCCTTTACACAGATTAGTCATCAGATTCAGTATTCTTTCTCCTCCAAACACGAGAACCTGTGTTTCTACCAAAAAGTTCTATTTTGGTTTCATCTGACCATAACACATTCCCCCAGTCCTCTTCTGGACGTGTACTGGCTTCAGTTGCGGGACACGTCTGGCAGTGCAGGATTTCAGTCCCTGGCGGCGCATTGTGTTACTGACAGTAGCCTTTGTTACTGTGGTCCCAGCTCTCTGGGTCATTCACTAGGTCCCCCCGTGTGGTTCTGGGATTTTTGCTCACCATTCTTGTTATCATTTTGACACCACGGAGTGAGATCTTGGATGGAGCCCCAGATCGAAGGACATTATCAGTGGTCTTGTATGTCTTCCATTTTCTAATAATTGCTCCCACAGTTGATTTCTTTACACCAAGCAAAGAGAGAAGAGTTACAGAAAACGTTTGGCCTCCGTTATTGCCAACAAAGGGTACATAACAAAGTATTGAGATGAACTTTTGGTGTTGACCAAATACTTATTATCCACCATGATTTGCAAATAAATTTTTAAAAAATCAAACAATGTGATTTTCTGTTGTTTTTTTCCACATTCTGTCTCTCATGGTTGAGGTTTTCCCATGTTGACAATTACAGGCCTCTCTAATCTTTTCAAGTAGGAGAACTTGCACAATTGGTGGTTGACTAAATACTTATTTGCCCCACTGTATATGTTGCTTTGAGTTTCATGGTTAAAATATTCTTCTCAGGTTTAAATAAACTACTATTTCAGTATCAAGTTAACAGTTCAAAACAGTAAATCAAACACTCAAGTCCTGATTCTGTATCAGCAGCTTTAAACTTCATTCAATTAATTTAATGTTGTGATTCAACCATTAAAGTTGTTAAAATTGCTCCCGATATTCCATAATTTCCCTTTTGTCTACTTTCGACATGTGAATGTTTTAAAACTGTTTCATTCTTTAAAGATACTGTCGATTCAAGTCGGTATTTTGCCGATTAAGGAGTATTTTAGATAAAAAGTTAATTAGGTTCACTCGGAAGGTTCGCTACAGCAGAGCCTTCCTGAGAGGTCTACTACTTTAGGTTGACGGATGTTTACTAACGCCGGCGATTCTGTCATTTTGCATCTAGTTATATATACATGTGATATCTACCATAGCATAATATGGGCGCAGTTTGTAGCAACGCGGTTATAGTTTGTGGCAACTGGGTTTTGTTTGTAGCGGCTGTTAGCCGCAGTCAGGTATTATTGTTTTTTTATCTAGCGGCATGAGTTGTCGGTCCGTGCCTCACTGCGTCCCGAAGACAGCGCTGACTGTTTTAGTCCCGCATTACTTAGCATATTTAAATAATCAGAAAATGGATGTTTGTGAACCGCTCTCCAATATTTAGAATAATCTAAGAATCGGAAATTTCACCCACCTCTAATTTCTATCCATATATTTCAGGGATTTAAAGATTTTTTTTTCATGCAGGGTATATCCTCAGAGCTGCTTCAAGTGGAAATCTCAACCTCCCCAACGTTCGACTCAAAGTTACATCCTTGCTCTTGAGTATTTTAAAAGATAATAATGGACTATTGAAGTTGTTTTTGTAAGTGAAGAGGGGGACATACCTAGGAAGAGCTCCACGGATGCATTATAGAACTGTGATAATTCAATAGGAAATCTAGAGTGTCGAGACTAAGGATGCTACAATACTCGTTTTTTTTATTGAACCGTTTGATACACCCTCTTCGATTCAATATGCAAAAACATTCGATCCAAATGAAAAGCTCCCAAAATGTATTTTCCGAATTTATTTTTGTCGTCTCTCTCGCTAAAATGTCCGGCGCAGCTTTGCCTTGAAAAAACAAACTCTGCCGCTAGCAACCCCCCTCTTCCACTCCTCCCCCAAACTGCCTGAAAGGTGTGAGGTGTGGCGCACGAGGATCATTGCTCATGAAGAAAGACAGAAAAAGGAGGCGGCTTGCCGGCTTCAGTGTTGCACAGATCCGTCGTTTGGCAGCATTTGGGTGAGCTGATATGCTATCCCCACTCGTACATATTTAATAAAGACTGTCTTTACGGATACGTACAACAAAGTCCGTCAATATATTGTTGCTGACTTGGCTGCTACGAATAACCTCGCTTTGACAATAGACAGCTGGACACCCGGGACGACACTGAGAGCTATCTCACGGTTACATGATGAACAATGAGTTGCAAATTAAGAGCGCTGTACTTCAAACTCGTCCTGTAATTGAAAGTCGATTGTCAAATGCTGGTGTTCTGCAGTAATGAGCAGACGTAACTTCTGTGGCATTTGTTAACTTTTTTTCATGCCCGACAACACTCGCACGCACGCACTAGATATCATCAAATAGCAACTTAGATATGCTACATTAGATTCCCCCCCCCCCCCCCCCCCCAAAAGTCCCAAGTCCCAAGTCCCATGCCATTGGCTGCATGAGCCCAGAGTGATCATGGGACGCGTAGTCCATATACTACATCAATGAATTCAAAACTGCCATGACTGAATGGAAGTTAAGCAGGCCAAATCAATCCATACCAGTGACTATAGATAATGCTGCAAATATTGTTAATTCAGTACGTGTCACAGATGGATTGGGACCACAAATAGGATGTTTTGCTCATGTTGTAAACCTAGCTGTAGCAATCAACAGTGTGCCCCGCCTCACTTTACAAACAGTAAAGATTGCTCTCAGCACTTTTATACAAAATGTTTTCAGATCAGTAAGTAAGCACATAAATATTATGCACTAAAATGCATGTTTATATGATGGCATTGTTATTTTTGCCTGTTAGCAAAATAACCTGTTAGCTAAATAAAAACACCAAACAAAAAAAGCCTTGTATTTTTTGTTTCAGAGCATTAAATGTATTGAATCGAATCGAAAATCGTGTCTCTCGTATTGAAAATCGTACCGAACCAAGACTTACTTTATCGTTGCATCCCTATCAGAGACGTATATTAGAATAGTGCAGGACATTTAGAAGAGAAGTAGAACAGAAATAAGGTGTGTTGCAGACATGACGTGAGGCTCCAGGGAAAAGAAATGGCGTAAGTGGGGGACATTAAATAGGATGTGAAAAAAATGATCCAAGCAGGCTGTAACGGGTGGTGGAAGGTGTTGGCTGTTTAATCTCTGTTAGAATATACGGCAAAGTTTATAAAACAGTGGTGAGTCCAGCCATGGTGTATGGATTGGAAAATGAAGATGAAGATGACGAGGTTGTCTGTAAGAGTAAACAGGTTGGAAAGAGACAAATTGGTTGGTCAGCAGCTCTTTGTTTGAGGCTGGTGGGATCTGCTGGGGGTTGGTGCCCAATCTCCATGGATGGTGGCATACAGTGCTGCTCGAAAGTTTGTGAACCCCACAGCGATGGTCAGATTTTTTGTAAAAAAAAAACTAAAATAACCTTATTAAATGTTAAGTTATACCCAAATCCACAATACTGACATTCCAAATAATGGACTGAAACAAAAGAAATAGTTATATTGTCATTCTTTATTTAACAAAAGTGGTTGATTTAAGAAAAACTCAGATATCATGTGTGCAAAAGTATGTGAACCCCTTCAGTTAATAGGATATTGCGCCTCCTTTTGCAGAGATTACCTCAACCAAACGGTTTCTGTAGTGACTAATCAGCCTCTCACATCTACTTTGGGGGATTTTTGCCCATTCTTCCTTGCAGAACGCAGTCAGTTGAGAGAGGTTTGATGGGCGTCTGGCATGAACTGCTCGCTTCAGGTCCCGCCACAGCATTTCAATGGGATTTAGGTCAGGACTTTGACTGGGCCAATCCAGAACACGAATCTTCTTCTTTTTCAGCCATTCCTTGGTTGTATTGCTGGAATGCTTTGGATCATTATCATGTTGCATGATCCACCTTCTGCCAAGCTTTAACTTCAAAACAGATGGCGTCAGGTTATGTTCTAGGATTTGACAATATTCCTCAGAATTCATGATTCCCTGGACTATGTGGAGTTGTCCAGGTCCTGAGGATGAAAAGCAAGCCCAGATCTTGACATTCCCACCTCCATGCTTCACTGTTGGGAGAAGGTTCTTTTGGTGGTATGCAGTGTTGACTTTTCGCCAGACATGGCGGTTTTGGTTGTGACCAAACAGTTCAATTTTGCACCTACATCAGTTGATGAAAACTCTTTTTAATTTAGTCTCGACAACACAACTGTTAAAAAAACAAAAAAAAAAAACTACTGAATTGATTGATTAGGAAATCAGGTTGAAATAATAGAAAATTCCAAAATGTTGAGGGTGTTCACAAACTTTTGAGCAGCACTGTATCAACTAACAATTGGTAGTCAAGAGTTCACCAATTTCACGGTGACAAGGTTGTAGACTTTGATTAAAGTTGCTCCATAAAGATAGGGATCATTTGCATCAACCCTACAGCGGCAACTAGTGGCAATACAAAGTCACTCATTTTACTTATACATGTCCAGCTCCTATCAGGTTGTAGTTACAAAAACTTTTATAATACTACATATTTTGGCTTATGTCCACAAGTCTCTGACTGTTGCCATGACGACCCTTTGTTCACTATTAAAAGGACGTAGATTTCTTCAGGGACTTGGGAAGCTTATAGAGCCATGAAATTTGGCACACTTGGTCGAATTGGCCCTATTAGAAGATTCATTTTGGTTTTGAATAAGGGCGTAGCTGCACAGCTTAGTAACCCCTCCTTTTTTATAGGACCCTCTTCAATAGGGTTTTTTTCACCCTGGTGTGTTAATGTATTTCTCATCTCAGGATGTACAAAAACATTTCTGTCAGCCATGGTCACAACACTAAACGGGTTTCAGACAAAAAACAAGGTGATTTTCGGGCACATGTTCGTGTCTCACCACCCTGAGCTGGGTGCCGTCCGAGTTGAGTGATGTCCGACTTGCGCCAAACTGCGAAGGTCCGTTCAGTCCTTCTTGCAGGCCTGGTTTGAGTTGCTCTTCTCAATATTCGTTCCACCATATGAACCCTACCTTTAAGAGCTCTGAGAAAACGTAGTAGTAGTAAAAAGTAATATTTACTTTCTCTGCGTTTTAATTAGTTGCTGATGCATTTTCTGTCTTCTTGTTGCAGAAATATTTAAATCTGATAGACCCACCTTGAGGAGGACACAAAGTGAAGAGACTTCCAGTGCTGCTGGATCTCAAACAAGGTTAGACCAAAAGAGGCACATTCACTCCAATTACCAGAAATATTTAGTGCCAGTTTACATTGTTTTCTGGAATAAAAAGTTCCTGAGGCCCATTGTTTTCTGTTCTGACAGGTCCGCTCTTGATATGATAATCAATGTAACTGCAGTTAAGTGCAACACTTGCTATAATACAGTGAGGAGCAGAAATATTTGCACCCCTTGTGATTTTGCGAGTTCAGCCACTTAGTTAGAGGTCTGAAATTTCCACTCATGAAGACATCATCTGAAAAAAAAATCCAGAAACGCATTGTATGATTTGTAAAATTATTTATTTGTAATTTACTGGGGTTCATAAGTATTTGTACCCCTGAGAATAAGCAATAATTATGAAACTCAAAGAGTTGTCAGTGTACCTTAAAAAAAAAATCCACCTTTACCCCATGAGTAGACCACCCGTTTTAGCTCATTATTGTCACTTGTGCACCCCACAGTCAGTCATAATCCAACTGCTACAATGTGCAAGACCAGAAAGCTTTCAAAAGACACCAGAGAAAAAAAATTGTTGTGCTCCACAAAGCTCGAAAAGGCTATGGAACAATTGCAATGCAGCTTGGTGAGAATAAATGAACAGTTGCAGTAATAGTTAGAAAATAGAAAAGGCTAAACATGACTGATAATCTACCTCAGTTCCATGTGAAATCTCTCCTCATGGGTTATCACTCATTATGAGAAAAGTGAGGGCTCAGCCTAGAAACACACGGCAGGAGCTGGTCAGTGACCTGAAGAGAGCTGGATGTACAGTTTCAAAGGCTTCTGTCAGTAGAACACTACAGTGCGATGGTTTAAAATCATGCATTGCTCAGAAGGTTCCCCTGTTGAAGCCAGTACATGTGAAGGCCTCTCGTTTTTTTTTTCCAAAACTGTCCTGTTCAGCTGTTTGACACGGAGAATGGAAGTCTAAGTGTCCAGTTGGTCTGAACAGTTTTAACGTTTCACAATGAGAGTATGACATACTCCCATTTAGATCATTCAACATACTTCGTTTATGATGACAAAGCAGTGAACAGGAAAGGGTTATGGGGGAACAAAAAAAAAGAAAAGAAACACAAGAAATTAAAGAAAAGGAAGACAAACAACAACAAGAAATACATTGAACGCCTACACTAACTATGAATATGTTGGTGCTATCGTCAGCTAGATGTATTTCCGGTTGACACCATGTGGGAAGCCTGTTGACCAGGGAAAGAAGGGGAGGGGGAGAGGGGAATCTATAAGCTAAGTGATTGGGAGGGGTAGAGTGTACCCAAATAAGCTCTGTGATCTAGAAACAAGTAATCGTGTGAATCCCTCGTGAGTGTAAGCCCGTCAGCAACAGACCCTACGCCGCCCCATCGCCAATCCCGGCACCGGGGCCCCCCCACCCGAGCGCGCCCAATCACATCCAGCCGCGCGCGGGCCCCACCAAACACGTGACAGCCACGCAGACGGCGCCACCCTAGGGCCACAGCCCCCACCCTGCCATCCTGGGGGGTCAGCCCAGTGCAGCCCATCCCTCCTCCCACAGCCCATCTAAGGAGCAATCGTCACCCCTGGGGATCCAGGGTGGTGCCCCGGGCCACCTGCGCCCCCAACAACCGGCCTTCAGGGATGGGAAGAAGGGACACACCACCAAACCCACCCCCGTCCGTCCACCCGTCGCCGAGGAGCCGCCGTGTGGCGACGTAAGATCGGAGCCCCAAACTCCCCCTTTCTCCCGCGGCAGTGAAGGCCTGTCTGAAATCTGCTAGGGACCATTTGAATGATGCAGAGGGGTCATGCGAGAAAGTCATGTGGTCAGATGAGACCAAAGTAGAACTTTTTGGTGCTTTACTTGTCGTTTGTGGAGGAAAAAGAAGGATAAGTACAACCCCAAGAACGCAATTTCCACTGTAAAGTATGGTGGTGGAAACTGGAAACCTGATGGTTTGGGGCTGCTTTTAGGCAAAGAGGACAGGACAACTGTACTGTAGAAAGTGGGAGTATGAATGGTGAAATGTATCGTCAGACTTTGAGCCACAACCTCTTTCCCTCAGTCAGAGACTTGAAGATGACTGGCCGGATCTTCCAAAATGTCAACGATCCGAAGCACACAGCTAAGCTGACCAAGGAGTGGCTGCGTAAAAAGCTTATTAAGGTTCTGGACTAAAACTAGATTACATTTATCTGAGTTTTCTTTGACTAAAACTGGACAAAGACTAAAATATAAAATGACTAAAATGTGACTAAGACTAATAAGTATTTTCATCCAAAACACTTAAGACTAGGACGGAAATTAAAAGGGCTGCCAAAAATAACACCGATGACTGTTGATATTGACCTAATATTAGGGCCATGTAATGAATAATTGAAGTGGAAATCTTACATATTGCGCCTTTAACACATTCTATGTCAGTTTGAAGAGCTGAAAAAAGTACAGTATTCTGTACAGTATACAGTTAGTACAAAAATACACTCATAAAACTAGTGCCTGAACAAAGGAAATAAACCTTAAGATATTATTTTGTTTGGCCCCATGTTTATTTTTTTTTTAGAACAAGAGCAACACTTCTTTTCCTTTTTTTACTCTAACTAATCATGGTGTCGCCCCTGCTTCCCCTTATCTATTTTCAGTTAATTCCTTTCTCATGGGATCTATATTTTCTTTTTTCTCTTTTTGGCTTCCCCAGAAGGAGCAACCATTATTCAGCGGGTGGTTCACACGGGAGCTCCCCAGGATCCTCCAGAGGAGTTTCTATAACAAATGGTGAAGCGAACATAGAACAGGTTCTTGACCCAGGTTCTGCTGATGGTCATCCTTCCTCCAAAAGTCACTGCAGCCCTGGAAACAGTGCAGGTATGTGCAGTATAACAAACTAGATGATCGAAATGATCTAAGTGATTGGAAATCAGGCCGATTACATAATTTTCATAGGATTAAAATTGGGTGAAGAATTTTTGATTATTTCAACACAAAGTGAAATAATCCAAAATAACAGAGGACTGGTAAAATCTTTACTTTTATATTAAACTGTATACTTGTGTTGATTCTTTTTCCCCCTACCATTGAACTAGTAAATCACATCCTGTACACACAAAATCGCACACTTTTCCATTTTTGTATATGCCCATAATATGTATCGAAAACGCTACGCGATCCTGTCTAGTGTTGTGAGAAGGAGTCATTACACTCTACTCTTAAAGACAAATACAGTGATCCCTCGTTTTTCGTGGTTAATAGGGACTACAACCTGCTGCGATAAGTGGAAAAACTGCGAAGTAGTGCCTCCACCCCAAAAAACCAAAAAATCAAGAAAAAATGTTTTTTTGTGTGTTGTTGTGTGTATATTTTAAGCCAAAAGAACTGTTGTGTTTGATAGAACAATATGTCTATATGCTCCCATTGCAGATTCATGGCGCATTAAGCACTCAAACTATTTTTAATTTGTCCGTTTCACCCTGGAAACCCCCGTTTACAGACGTTGCACAACCGCTTTTTTTTTTCAACCCAGCCATAAAACGAAGGTAATTAATTATATTTATTATTCATAATGTCTGTCATTTTTAGCTTTCAATAATTAATTGATGTCTAATATTTCATTAAAAAAAAAAAAAAACACTTAAAAAAATTATTTCCTTGCATTTTATTAACTTTTAAACAAATTATGTCACAATGAAAAAATTGGCGTCTGTAAAAAAGTCACGGATATTTACCTTGTAACTATCGCTTAATTGTATTTCTTTTTTTGTTACTGTCGCGTTTTCTCCGATATGTTATTCAAGTCAATTCAATTCAATTTTCTTTGTATAGCCCTGAATCACAAAAAGATTGTCTCAAAGGGCTTTGCAGAGGCAATATGATACACAATCAGAAACAGCAAATGAAGCAACAAAGATGAATAAATAAAGTTCAAGTCCTGGGTATCCCCCATCCTTAGACCCTCCATGTCGGCAAGGAAAAACTCCAAAAACTTTGGGAGTCTTTGGGAGAAAATGAGAAACCTTGGGGAGTACCACAGTCAGGAGAGATCCACTCCCAGGACAGATAGACAGGAAGCCCCAGGACCGCTAATGGGAATTAGCAGGCGAAGTTACAGGCGGTAAAGATGCAGTGGAGTAAAGGAACAAGAAGAGGTCCATCTGGCCAGATGAGACGGGGGTAGCAAAAGTATTGGCACCCTCAGCCTAATACTTGATAGCACAAGCTTTAGACAAAATAACTGCAAACAGCCACTTCCGGTATCCATCAATTAGTTTCTTACAATGCTCTGCTGGAATTTTAGACCATTCTTCATCGGCCAACTGCTCCAGGTCTTTGAAGGGTGCCTTCTCCAAGCTGCCATTTTCAGATCTCTCCACAGGTGCTCTATGGGATTCAGGTCTGGACTCATGGCTGGCCACTTTAGAAGTCTCTTGTGCTTTCTCTCAAACCATTTTCTAGTGCTTTTTGAAGTGTGTTTTGGGTCATTGTCTTGCTGGAAGACCCACGACCTCTGAGGGAGGCCCAACTTTCTCACACTGGGCCCTACATTATTCTGCAAAATTTGTTGGTAGTCTTCAGACTTCATAATGCCATGCACACGGTCAAGCAGTCCAGTGCCATAGGCAGCAAAGCAGCACCAAAACATCAGGGAACATCCGCCATGTTTGACTGAGGAGAACGTTTTCTTTTCTTTGAGGGCCTAGTTTTTTTCCCCCTGTAAACTCGTATGTTGATGCCTTTTCCTGAAAAGCTCTACTTTTGTCTCATCTGACCTTCCAAAATGTTTTTGGCTTTCTCAGGTAGGTTTTGGCAATTCCAGCCTGGGTTTTTTATGCCTCTGGGTCAGAAGTGGGGTCTTCCTGGGTGTCCTACCATAGAGTCTCTTTTCATTCAGACGCTGACGGATAGTACGGGTTGATACTGTTGTACCCTTGGACTGCAGGACAGCTTGAACTTATTTGGATGTTAGTCAAACTTCTTTATCCACCATCCGCACAATCTTTCATTGAAATCTCTCATTAATATTTCTTTTCCGTCCACATCTAAGGAGGTTAGCCACAGTGCCATGGGCTTTACACTTATTGATGACACTGCGCACAGTAGACACATGAACATTCAGGTCTTTGGAGATGGACATGTAGCCTTGAAACTTGTAGCACATGCTTCCTCATATTTTTGCTTTTCAAGTCCTCAGACAGTTCTTTGGTCTTTCTTTTCTCCATGCTCAATGTGGTACACACAAGGACACAGGACAGAGGTTGAGTCAACTTTAATCCATTTTAACTGGCTGCAAGTGTGATTTAGTTATTGCCACCACGTGATGTGTGCCACAGGTAAGTAACTGGTGATGTTAATTACACAAATTAGAGAAGCATTACATGATTTTTCAAAGGGTGCAAATAAGTTTGTCCAGCCCATTTTTGGAGTTTTGTGTAAAATGATAATGATTTAATTTTTTTCCCATTCCCTTTTGTGTTTTTTCATTGCAAGTAAAATTGGTGAAGACATTTATACCAAGGCAATTGTAATTGCAATCATTTTCTGGGAGAAATTGAGCATTATCTGACAGAATTGGAGGGGTGCCAATACTTTTGGCCAGCACTGTAGTTATTTGAAAGTTCATATAATTTAAAAAAGGTAAGAACTTAATATAGACTACGTAATTTTTTTGATCCTGCGTATTAAAAGAATCTGAATCTAGAATCATTCGGAACCGGAATCGAAATGTGGAATCGGAATCGAAAACATAACCTTTCAAATTCAAACGATTCCCAACCCTACCTATGGCGCTACGAGCAGGAAGCAGAAAAACATTTTTGTTTTTTAAATTACAAACCCAAGACGTTTCAGAGGATTCCGATCCTCTGAAAACGGGCGCAGTCGGCCTGATTTCCGATCAAGTGATCGGATTGGGACATCCCTAGTCAACACAAGTTAATGAAATACAGGTTTTCATTTGTGTCCTTTTGGTCATCTCTCAGATAAAGTAGAGCCGGCATCCAATAGGCTGGAAGACAGCCTGATGCATCACACGTGTCCTCATTTGAGTCAGCCCAAAGCAACCTGTAGCATTACACTGTGTCCAGATCACCAGGATGGCCAGGACTCGGTACCACCATCAGAGCTTGGCCCGCGTCCCACTCCCAGTGCAGAGCAGGCGAGCAATACCGCCTCAGAACATCATTCAGACTCTCTCCCAACTGGGTAAGGTTCAGTTAGTACAATTGTGCAAAATGAAATAAAAAAAGATTAATTGGTTCTGGAAGTGGTTTCGTAAACTGGAAATTCAGTAAGTAGAGAAGTGTTTGCCATTAAAATGCCCTAAATATTTTGACATAGAGCATAAAAATGGATCAAAATAGCATAAAAATGCATCAAAACATGTAACAAATATATGTTACAATTAGATAATTGCACAATAAACATGAAATTAGAGACAAAGAACAGAGTAAAGAATAAAAGTTAATACACTCATTTAACGCTGTCGGAACACAAGGGGCCAGTTGGATGCCAGGAAGATGCTCTGCAATAGCAAATGGCAGAGCAGCTATAATAATGTTACATTCAGTAAACTCTGGGAGCTGCGAGTAGCAGCCCATCCTGTATTTTAGCCTTATGTAACCTGAAATTTCTTTCGTAACAAGACAAGACACTGTATTTCATTCTGCTGAATCGTATCTCTTTCAGAAGCGAACTGAATCGTAATGTGTTTGAAGATGTCGCTGCTGTATCGAATCGCAACTGATACAGTGGTATGAAAAAGTATGTGAACCTTTTGGAATTTCTCACATTTCTGCATAAAATCACCATCAAATGTCATCTGATCTTTGTCAAAATCACACAGTGTCTGCTTTTCCTAAAACCACCCAAACATCTATAGTTTTTTATATTTTAATGAGGATAGCATAGAAACAGTGACAGAAGGGGGGAAAAATAAGTGAACCCTCTGCCTAAGGAGACTTAAAGAGCAATTGAAACTAATTTTTACCAAACATTTTATGTCAGGTGTGTGCCTAATCATTGATGAGTGGTTTATAGCTCCCCTGCCAACTATAAAAGACACACCTGGTAAGAATTGTCCTGATGAGAAGCATTGTCTGATGTGCATCATGGCTCGGTCAAAAGAGCTGTCTGAAGACCTGCAAGGATTGTTGATTTGAATCAAGCTGGGAAAGGATACAGAACCATCTCTAAAAGTCTGGATGTTCAATGGACAGTCAGAGAAGTCTACAAATGGAGAGAGTTTGGCACTGTTGCTTCTCTCCCAAGGAGTGGCCGTCCACCAAAGATGATGCCAAGAGTTTAGCGCAGAATACTCAGAGAGGTATAAAATAACCCTAGAGTGTCTGCTAAAGACTTACAGAAATCACTGGCACAGTCCAATATATCTGTGCTAAGCTTGAGAACGATAAACCGATACGACCGGATATCCCGTTTTAAAGGTAAGAGATACAGCTGTATCGATAGTAAAGTTACCATTCGACAGTAATTAGCCATTAAACATTCAATGAACCGATAGTAGAGATAGAATTCGGCTATCGCGACCACAAGAATCGGCTTCTGTTGCCTAGTTAAGTGCATTGCTTATTATGATAATAAATTAACTTTTACTTCACATGCTGCACTTGTGTCATTCACCACACAGCGCACTTGGATCGAGACTGCACGCATGGTATAATATGGACAAGCACTACTCACAGTCGTGGTTGCCTCAACTTCCCATGCATTTTGGCAGAATCGCTACTAGTCGCCG
Organism: Corythoichthys intestinalis; assembly: GCF_030265065.1. Lineage (NCBI taxonomy): Eukaryota > Metazoa > Chordata > Actinopteri > Syngnathiformes > Syngnathidae > Corythoichthys > Corythoichthys intestinalis. The sequence goes on along the minus strand of NC_080399.1, from coordinate 60,653,387 downwards.
TCATTGCCCGATCGTCACGGGCGTGTCATAACAATGCGAGAGCTAACAAAACCACTGTAACACACGCACCGTATTGTTTTCTTCAGAGCCCAAAACGAAACTTGTAGTGGCAATGAAGCAACATGCTAAAGCAATGGACAGTTTGATCACCGACGCCAACGACGTGCAGCGATTGATTTTCAACGCACCCAGGAAAACAAAAGTCGGACTTTCAAGTGATGAAGGCAGCTAGATCTGTTCGCATGGGACAGAGCTTGTATGAAGTGTGGAGCGGTACAGAGATCGTAAGTTTTTAACCCTGAAAAATAACCCACTACAATGGTGGAAAGGGCGGCATATAGTTTCCATGAAACGCAGTCTACTTAAACATGAACATGTGGATTAGTTGATCTTCCTCAAGAAAAATCTGCCCTTCAAAAAAGATATGGACAGTGATGAGGAGTAAAAAATGTGGAAGCACAGGCATAAGTTAATGACTTTGCTGTGTATAAGGTTAAAGTAATGATTATTGACCTATCTGTCTAAAATGCCATGTTTTTATTCCTCCAATTATACCAGTTATAAAGCATAATTTATTATTTATTTATGATAACACTAGCAGGTTTAATTCTTTTTTTCTAGAGCTGCTGCGTATAATTAATATTTTTTGTTTGTAAAATGTTTACGTTGAAAGTTTACACTTAAATTACTTACCTCTTGTGTTAAAAACACCAGGAAATACAGTAATTGAATTACTGCACTTTATAGTTGTCTGTCACTGAAGTTTTATTTTATTATCAATCCCATCCAACCAAAATGACGGTCATATAGTAAGCCTTATTTTTTTTTCCATAAAAAAAACAAAACATAACATTGGTATGAAATGTTGTTTAATTTTTCTATTAGAAATGTGGTCTTATTTATATGTTTAAAATACTGTACGAACACACCCAACAAATGTTTACTATCGTATCGTTTTCACTCTGTATCGAACCGTATCGTTCTTTAACTGTATCGAATCGTATTGAATCGCTCGGCCTTAAAAATGTTTTGTTTTTTAATCGAATTGTAACCTGTGTATCTAGATACATATTGAATCGGCTTCATGCCAGAGATTCCCAACCCTAATCTGTGCACACATCAACTATAAGTAAAGCAATGGCCAAGAATAGTGTTCATGGGAGGACTCCACGGAGGAATCCACTGCTGTCTAGAAAAAACATTGTTGCTCGTTTGATGTTCGCAAAAAGGCACTAGCACACTCCACAGTAATTTGGGCAAAATATTTTGTGGGCTGATGAGACTAAAGTTGAATTGTTTGGGTTTAACACACAACGTCATGTGTGGAGGAAAAATGGAACAGCTCACCAACATCAACACCTCATCCCCACCGTGAAGCATGGTGGAAGGAGCATCATGATTTGGGGCTGTTTTGCTGCCTCAGGGCCTGGACAACTTGCAATCATTAATGGAAGAGTGAATTCAAAACTTTATTAGGATGTTTTACAGGAAATCCTGAGGCTGTGTGTCAGACAGTTGAAGCTAAAAAGAGGATGGATGCTGCAACAAGACAATGATCCAAATCACAGAAGTAAATCAACTTCAGAATGGTTTCAGAAGAACAAAATTCACGTTCAGGAGTGGCAAGTCAAAGTCCAGACTTGAACCCCATTGAGATGCTGTGGCATGACCTAAAGACCGCGATTCATGCCAGACATCCCAGGAATCTGACTGATCTACAGCAGTTTTGTAGAGAAGAATGGGCCAAGATTAGTCCTGAATAATGTGCCAGACTGATCTGCAGCTACAGGAAGCAGCTGGTTGAAGTTATTGCCGCCAGAGAGGCCACAGAATATTCAATGTGATACTTATTTTTCTGCCTCATTGTTTGCATACTATCCTCATTAAAATATGAAAACCTATACCTGTTTGGGTGGTTTTAGTTAAAGCAGACACTGTGTTTTCATCTGTGTGATTTTGACAAAGATTAGGTCACATTTGATGGTGATTTTATGCAGCAATGTGAGCAATTCCAAAAGGTTCAGATACTTTTTCATACCACTGTAATTGCTATTAGTAATTTTACCAGCTGTATTTATGAAGACTTAGCGTAGGTTTTTGGGCTGTAGAACGAATTAATCGAATTATAATGTTCTTTTTGGGGAAAATCTCGCTTGACATACAACCATTTCGATTTACAAACTAGGTCCTGGAACAAATTCTATTCGTATCTAGCGAACCACTGTATTTTGAATGATAATAAAATATTGTGTACAGTAATATTTTTTTGTGCTTTCTCACTAGCTGGGAGCAAAGAGTGTTGCCTCATGGTAGAGTTTACTACGTAGACCACAACACCAAAACCACGACATGGGAGAGGCCACTGCCACCAGGGTATGACATCTTTACAGCCTTTTATCCATGATACTACCTGTTATCCATATTGATGATTTCCAATATGTTGCTGTGCAGGTACTAAGTTGTTCGAAAAAAACCCAACATGATAATTACAATGCATAGCATATTTCGTTACTTGCCACATGTATTTTTCTGCATGCAGAAAACCAAACTACAGTGGTAACATTTTTGAGAATTTATAATAGGCCTTTAGTCAGTCCAAAATATAAATCAGGCGTGTAAGAATTACTCCCATGGTGGTCATTTGAACACTTTCTTGTGTTTATATGCGACCACACCAGAAAGGTGTTGAAATGAATCTTTTTGCAGTGGTAAACAATAAATCCCATGTTGAAGTAAAAAAATACTCATTTTCATATTTTCATATTTCAGTGTTAAATGTAACCTATTCGTAGTGTTAAATTAAGCCTACTGGAGAGTTATTATTATTATTATTTTTTTTTTTTTTTTTTTGACATCTTCATTATATGGTGCAAAGCATAGCAGTTTGTCACTAGTTGACAGCTGCTTAATTGAATGGCTTAAAGTGCCTGTGACAGCATAAATAAATCTTAAATAGCATTACTATATGAATTACAATCAAATTTTGAGACAATTTCACTATATACAAAAATTTGGCAAAGCGCAGATGACGAGAAATTAGTCTTTTAATCTGCCATTTATCTCTTGCCTGTCATCATAGCGCTCTAGCGTCCCCAACTGGAGGATGACGTCTGCAGGGTCACGATTTCATCTGATTTAGAATCCAGCCCATTGAGGGGGAATTATTCAGAACGAGGAAAATGCGACGAGGAGAGCAAAATGCGATTGTTTAATCTCTCTACTCTAATATTTTTACAGGATATTCTTTTTATCTAAGTATTTTTCCCCAATTGCTAAATGAATGGTATGGTCATGACAAATAACAGTCTTGTGCTAAATGAAATATGAAATATTCGAAATGCATTTATTCAATACGACATGGGAAAATTACTCCATAGCGGTCAAAACTGTTGACTTCTTGCACCTCCGGAACGATATTTTATGCTACCGAAGTTTATCTGGCTTTTTTCATTTTCCTGCCCCGGCTTCGGAGAGCGTTAACAAACCAGTAGGCGTGAGAGCTAGCCGACATGCTAACCTGAACCAAGTGATGTTTCAAAGTCTTATTCTTGCCTTTCAAAGCGGAAAATCACACAAAACTACCATGTCACACGGCGGCGGGGTTGTCGATTGTCTTCGCTGACCAGCAACCTCTCCGGCGGCGGGCAAGTTACAGATCGTCGTTCCTCTGCTGCGGGCAGGAGAGCTCGTTTGCCGGGGAAGCAGCTGGAGAATGACCGCCGGACAAACCGGCCGACATCGGAGGAGTGCGTAGCTGCCCGAGCCGTAGGAGGATAGTGGTCTATTGCTGGACACACGAAGAAGGCAGAGGGGACTGGAAGTCTGGACGATATGGAGAACCGTACGAGCTTAAGCCGAGTATAGCACTCTCCCGGGGGGCACGCGAAGAGGACCGGGGGGGGTTGTGCAACAAGCTACCGTTCGCCGGCCGAGTGGCATTCTCGATGGACAAAGAGCATTGTCAACCACAAAATGCAAGCCACCTACGTATTAAAAGGTGTGCCATTATCCCAGTATTTGACATAATACAAAACACGATGTTTACTTACTTGCTCGTAAGTCTCGTAAGTAAGTTTATGGTCCCGCGTTGCAGTGATGGCGAAGTGACTACGGCGTCAATGAGCATTCGATAGTTCTGCGGTGAGGGAACGCCTTGCTCTGAAATTCATCGCCAAACCACTTGAGGAGTGTTAGCTTTGTGTTTGTACTGTTTTGGGGCACGCTTGTTGACTTCCTCTAGTTTAACGGAGAAAAAATAAATAAACAATGCAAGATGGAATGCTTGAATGTGGATCTTCAGCTCATCATAACTGAATAAATGTTGATCATGCAAATGTTGAGGCGCGGGCGACGCAGAGGACAGTTTTGAGGCGGTCTGTCCCACTTTTGATGCCACACAGAGAGTTTTAGCCTCGGGTGGAAACCGACAGGCTGTGGCGTCTAACTTGAAACTGGTGTCGAGCACTGTGTCCAGCGGTTTGTCCGAGGTCTGCAAAGCCGCCAGCCCGATTTGTTTGCCGTGTCCTACAACCAGCCAGTGGAAAGCCATTGCAGATTTCTGGTGGCTATGGAACTTGCCAAACTGTGTTGGAAGCCTTGATAGTAAACAAGTTATCATAAAAGCACCGAGGCACTCTCAATCATTGATGATGGATCAAGTGTAAACTGTCTGTTGTTGAAAATTAAACATCAAAACAACTCCTTTAACACCAAACCCGTGCTTTATTCTTCATATACTTGAAGTGTGACATGTAAATAAGTCACAGGCTCACAGCAAACTAATGTATGTACGCAATAAATGATAAAGTGCACCAACCAAAAATACGACATAAAGTTATAAAAAGCTGGCAGTTTTTGGCCGACTGGTTCACCGCTTCATGTGGCCAATCGATTCCGAACACACACATGATTGTTTCGGTGGCACTTCCATTTTTTTATTCAATCGTTGGCTGACCTCCAGCCCCGTATTTTCAGTAATCTCCTCCCACGAATTGCTTGCCATTTGGCAATCTTAATGATGTCTTGACGAGACATTGTAGAAGTTGCTGCTCTTTGTTGCTTCGTTGCTCTCGTCGGCTTGGCATGTAGCAAAATCATGTTTGACAATGGTGGTGATTTCACGCTGAACTGGAAACAACAGTCTGAGCGGACCAATCACAGTACATTTCCGCCACGTCATATGCGTCGACGTGACGCGAAGTCAGAAAATTTTGCAGGAGCACGTCAGGCTACGGCGTAGGGTCGTAAATCGGGTCTTCCTTGACAGCGCTGGTCTGACGCGGAAGCATAACTTGGCCTTAAGTCTAACAAAAGTACAACTGGCTAACTTGCATAGCAAAAGTCCGCTAACAAAACAAAAGCACACTTTATGTTGGTCTTAACAGGGAGCATTTGGATTCATTCATGTTAGACGAGTTATGGCATATTCACTGTTGCCACTGGAGAGCAATAAATTATATTTTTATAGACTAATTTACACAATACTATTGTACTATCAGAAAAAATATGTAGAATGTATGTAAAACCCTAAAAACAAAATCACACACTTTTTAAGCCAAATAAGCTTTCTGAATAGGTTTTAACTTAAATAGTGCATTTTTTAAAAATATAAAAATATGCAATGAACGTAAACGTAAAACGCAATGAACATCAACACATGACACTTTTGTAACCTAAAATCTAAAGACAAAAAAGAGATGATCAACGATTTACCGATCTTTCAGCTTTATGAGATCGTCAACATGTTAAAGTCCTTAACGGTCGAATATCATCATATAGCCAACCACTACTACCCACAAAATGAAAATAATCGACCTGTTTTGTAACTGAAAAATCATTTTTTAGGTCAGTGAAAACGTTTTTCCCATTCTGATTCATAAACAGAACACATTAATATAATTTGAATTTTTAAAATATTTTATCACAACAGACACAAAGACATTTTAACAAGTTGCCAGTCTCTAAAATCAATGCAGTTGAATATAATTCCTGCCTACCTGGGCCATCAAAGACCGAGTCCTATCAGATTTTCATTACATAATACTCGCCTCCCTTGTTTTGTTTGTGTACGTTTTGTTGCTCTTTGTTAATTGCAGATTGCTGGTGACACAGGGGTTGCCAAACTATTCCACATCGGGCCGCAGTGGGTGCTGGATTTTGTTCCAACAAAACAGCACGACACCTTTGCACCAATCTGATGTCTTAAAACTCTGATCAGTTGATTTAGTTGGTGCTGCCTTTTTTTTTGCAGAAACCTCATTGGTTAAACGGTCTGTGCTCAAATAACTCATTGGTTAAACGGTATGTGCTCAATTGGTAGGAACAAAAACAGGGACCCACAGCGGCCCTTCAGGACAAGTTTGGACACTCCTATTCAGTGTAGTTTTCGGCAGCCCTTTTAATCTTTTTCTTAGTCCGTCTTTTGGACAAAAATACTTATCGTATTTGTGGACTGCAATTCGCATCAGACTGTAAGTCGCACCAGCCATAAAATGTCCAACGAAGAGAAAAAAAATAAGTCGCACTGGTGTATAAGTCGCATTTTTGGGGGGAAATTTACTTGATAAAATCCATCACATAGAACAGATATGTCATCTTGAAAGGCAATTTTATATAAAAATACAATAGAGAACAACATGCTGAGTAAGTGTACAGTGTACAGTGCATTAACAACGAAATGCGAATATTCTGTTCTCACCAGGATGCTACGGCTCGGTCCTGGCTATACAGCGAGCTAAACTCCCAAATGACGATGCTGGACATCCGTATAATTTGCTGAATCAATTTCGTCCTCGATACAAAACAGGTTCGCATCAACGTAAATAAATGATATTTAGGTGCTATTACAGCAATGACACAATTGGTTAGCATGCGTTCGCTAATATTAGCACATTGTTCAAACAACCACACAAGTGGCTCTAAGTGTCCGATCGCAGGTGGAAAACACACAACAACAACAGAAAACATGATACACACAGGCGTTGCCTCTGTAGAGATATTTAACAAGCATAAACAATGAACGTAGGTTCGCAGCCGTGTTTCTCTCTCGCTAACTCGCACACTCACTCAGAGCTGCGTAGCTGTCCTTCTTCTTCTGGCGTGTGAGCGCTCTTCTTCACGTAAACAAGTGCGAGTGCGCCCCCACGTGGGCGTGAAAGCGCCACAAATTAAAGCATGCATTTCAATATAAAAAAGTCAATAATACAATTGAACACACATTGCCAAAGACAGAACACGAATGTGGCCATAGCTATTAAGAGTTATTCAAATAACTAAAGCATAAAGAACATGGTAACAAGTTTACCAAACCATCAGTGTCACTTCAAAACACCAAAATAACATGTGAAATGATATCATAATGTGTTAATAATTTCACACATAAGTCGCTCCTGAGTATAAGTCGCACCCCCAGCCAAACTATGGAAAAAACTGCGACTTATAGTCCGAAAAATACGGTAGTCATAAGTCATATATAACCTATAGTCTTAGTAATATTCGAGCAGTGTTGTTAATCTTACTTTAAAAAAGTAATTAGTTACAGTTACAAAGTACTTGTCCCAAAAAGTAATTGAGTTCGTAACTCAGTTTGGTCATTGGAAAAGTAATTAGTTTCTCCGCAAAGTAACTGACGTTACTTTTCAGGCTCTACACCTTATTACATTATACATTCTAAAACATCTTACACATCAAATATGTTTATATTAACAGATTTAATTGAACGGATTTTTTCATTAAAAAAACAAAAAAAAAAACATTGGTCACTCTTTTTTCATTGCATTTTTAATTTCACCGATGTAAGAGTGTAACGGTATACAAACTTTTACTTTCAAATGCTGTGGGAAAAAAAAACCCTTTTTGTTTTTCCTTTTGTACTGAACCCGCACCGAACTGTGATCTCCGTACCGAGGTACGTACTGAACCGTGACTTATCTCCTGCCTCTGCTCTAGTTGTTTTGATTAAAAAACATCACGCAAGGTTCATGGATATGTTATTCAAGAAAAATTTTGGGCAAATTACTATTTTTGGTATTTAAAAAAAAACAATATTATGTTGTAGCATATACAAGGACAACACCAACTTGGTGATGATAATCCACACTCAGCAGGAAAGCAGTACATTATTTTCAAATAATTGTACCCACCTGGACGCCACGAACAGTATGTAAAAAAAAAAAAAAAAAAACATTGCCCCAGAGTTTCGGATGACACTCGCCACCCTAAATGGTAATGCTCATGAGAACGTGAATGCTATGCTAACGCGCTTAGCCACCTAGCCCATCATCATTGCGTTTGCTTGGCGTCACGAGACCCTTCCCTCCTCCCCCTCTCGCTTTGCACTCTCCAGGGCAGGTACTGGCAGGCAGATGTGTGACAAAATAAGACTACTTGCTCTTCATTCAACCAAATCGTAGTAACGGGCACCCTCACATCCTCAGTAACGATAATGCTGTTGCAAAGATTGACAAAGTAATTAATTAGATTACTCACTCCTGGAAAAAATAACGGCTTTATACTCTAACGCCGTTATTAACAACACTGTATTTTAGTCACTTGAAAATGTTTGTCTAGTTTTAGTCAACGAAAACTGACAAATTTTGTCTAGTTATAGTCGACAATTACTAATTTTTTTTGTCTATGAACTTCAATCAATGAATAAATAAATAACTAAAATGTTTCCAACAATTTCATATTAACATTGACATAAAACCGCATCATTGTAGAGGCTACAAGGACATCACCATCTTCATGGTGATAATACACACTCAGCAGGAATAGAGTACATTATTTTCAATTAATTCAACTCACCTGAATGTCACGAACTCTATATAAAAAGTTTACCACGAGTTTTAGAAGATACAACGCTAAATGATAATGCGAACGCTTTGCTAACGCTAAGAGTTACATTTAGTGTGTGATGATCACTCAGCACAGTTATATAAAGGCTAGAGCAGACCCAAACAGCACCTGACATGTATTTCACTAAAGTCTAGAGCCTGGAGAGGACACACACTTATTCACCGGCAGATGAGTAAGCGTGTGTGTATGTGGGGTGGGGGGCAGCAAGCCACATGAGTGACATGACCAAACACTGCTATGATGCGTGCTAACTAACTATACATATGTTAAAATGTCACAAGTTGTGTATTTATTATGGATACCAAGGCACTTTTTCATCTCGTTCTCGTCTCCTCAGACGAAAACTGGCATCCGTCTCGTTATGTTTTAGTCTCCCGAGACATGTTTTTAACTTGTCATCGTCACGTAATCGTCATGAAAAAGTTGTTAGTTGACGAAATATTTTAGTTATCGTTGGCGAAAACAAGACTGCTCCTATTGTAACATAACAAACAAAACCTCACTGTCTTCTCAGCTGGGAAAAGCGTGTGGATCAACGAGGGAGGTTCTACTACGTGGATCACAACACAAGAACTACCACATGGCAGAGGCCTACAGCAGAGTCTGTGCGCAACTATCAGCAATGGCAGAGCCAACGCAACCAGCTGCAGGGCGCCATGCATCAGTTCAGCCAGCGCTTCCTCTACCAGGTAATTCCCATTCACTTTTTAATGACACTAGCGAATGACGTTCAAATGGTTTAGAAAAGTTAATCATTGCTCTCTGAAAATAAAAAATAAAAATACAGTTTCATCTAAATCAAGGCATCAAACTCAAGGATAAAACTGGCTTGCCACATGATTTTTTTTGTGGACCGCAAAAGCAAATAATGTGCATTAGATTCCATGTTTGCGACCCAGGATATGAACAAAATTGGCATGTTCACACTAACGTTGTGTAGCATCTGAGTCCATTGCGATAGATAGCATCTTCTAATCTGTTTGTCCGTAATTGGAGTGGATGGAGGAATAAAATCGTCTTTGTGGAGGCTGCCAATGCATTACCATTAGTCCCTCCTCCCGTCATGGGGAAAGGAACACTGACAAATGTGGTGCTCTTAACTCAGCCCTTTGTACTGTATCATTGTTTTAATATGGTAAACTGACATTTTAAATATTAATAAAGTTGACATGCTTGTGTGCGTTGATTTGGTTGGGGTCGTTTGACCATGTCAAAGATAGCGTCTTTATGCGCGCACAAATGTTTGTCCATAACTGAAATGGATAGATGAATAAATAGACTTTGTGGATGCTATCAATGCATTACAAAATTAAATACGGTGGCCCCGAAATGCCCCAAAATAGATAGGAAGGTACCCCGAAATGCCAATGCCTTAAAATCAAAAGGAAGTGACCCGATATAACAACCATAACAGCAATGCTACATTGCATTTTCTTTAGAAATTGCATTTTCGAGCACCAAGTGCTACGAGAGCCCTATTGTAATTCAAAGGATTATTATTATTATTAGCCTTCACATGCTCAAAAACTCAACAAAATTACTGTAATACTGTACATGCAGCTTCATGTAAATTTTGATAATTTTGTGACCTTGTGAAAAATGTTGGGCGATAAAATTTGGGGAGTCGATACCTTATACAAAATGTCACCAAAAGGTCTCTGAACCCATATCCCAAACCCTACAGGAAATTGGGTATTTTGGATTGTAAGTAAATAAAATATGCAATTTTAGTCAATTTACCGGGTGCACATTTGAGACATTGTCTCCTAGGGAGTTAGTTGGATCCTCCTCAAAATTGATGAGACTGTTCATGAGAGAGATCTAAAGTTATCAAAATGGTGAGTTTTCATTGACATGCCTGACCAGGGTGGGGTGCCGAAGTAGGCCTTTTTTTTTTTTTTTTTTTTTTTTTTTTTTGGCAACACGCCAATTTAGTAAATGATTAATAACTCCCTGATCCGAGGTTGAGTTTTTTCATATCTGGAATGTATGAGACGTTTCCCTGCCTAAACATGACTTGCCTGGAACTCCAGACCCACTGCTGTTCCAGCGATAGTCTGGCGACCGTTCAGCAGATGAAAATCCCAGGGCGGAGCAAGACACAGCAAACATACAGCGGAGTGGAACAATCAGCGACGGGCGGACGTGACGTTGGTAAAGAGACAAGAAACTCTAGCGCGAGGAACTAAACATACGAGGAGAACAGAGAACGGAGAAGTTTATTCAACATGGCTAGCGCGAGACAGACTGTTGTCAATGACTTGCGTCAATGTGTTTTTGGTCATTTAAAACTGAATTTACCGCGGATTGGAACATATTCTTGGCTCTCCCATTCGCCATCTGTGTTATTGTGGAGACGACTTCCGACGTGCAAGAGTGACGTTGCTCGTTAACAACAAGTTACGCAAATAAACAAATCTGATTGCACGGATACTTTCGTTCTGGTTCGAAAGGCCATTGAGGACCTAGGTCCCAGACTGTTCTCCCAGTGTTTGAAAAATACAGGGAGAACAGTCTGGCCGTGCCAGGCAAAAACATGACATCATTTTAACATTACCCATTAGGCCTGGCGCCCTCTGCTGGGATCAGGAAATGCCCTTTTTTACTAGACAGGCTTCTCCTCCAAGGGAAAAAAAAATCAATTGACTTCAAACCTGCATCACGAGAACCTCAAGACATGTGTTGAGGTGCCTGATAAAAAAATATTGGTTTCGTTGAAGCTGAGGGATCCAAGCAGGAAGTGAAAATAACTGTCGCCATGTTGTCTCACTGCAAATTTTGAACAGTCATAACTTGGAAGGTATACAACATACAGTGCCTTGCAAAAGTATTCGGCCCCCCTTGCAACCTTTCGCCACATTTCAGGCTTCAGACATAAAGATATGAAATTTAATTTTTTTGTCAAGAATCAACAACAAGTGGGACACAATCGTGAAGTGGAACAACATTTATTGGATAATTTTAACTTTTTTAACAAATAAAAAACTGAAAAGTGGGGCGTGCAATATTATTCGGCCCCTTTACTTTCAGTGCAGCAAACTCACTCCAGAAGTTCAGTGAGGATCTCTGAATGATCCAATGTTGTCCTAAATGACCGATGATGATAAATAGAATCCACCTGTGTGTAATCAAGTCTCCGTATAAATGCACCTGCTCTCTGATAGTATCAGGGTTCTGTTTAAAGTGCAGAGGGCATTATGAAAACCAAGGAACACACCAGGCAGGTCCGAGATACTGTTGTGGAGAAGTTTAAAGCCGGATTTGGATACAAAAAGATTTCCCAAGCTTTAAACATCTCATGGAGCACTGTGCAAGCCATCATATTGAAATGGAAGGAGCATCAGACCACTGCAAATCTACCAAGACCCGGCCATCCTTCCAAACTTTCTTCTCAAACAAGGAGAAAACTGATCAGAGATGCAGCCAAGAGGCCCATGATCATTCTGGATGAACTGCAGAGATCTACAGCTGAGGTGGGAGAGTCTGTCCATAGGACAACAATCAGTCGTACACTGCACAAATCTGGCCTTTATGGAAGAGTGGCAAGAAGAAAGCCATTTCTCAAAGATATCCATAAAAAGTCTCATTTAAAGTTTGCCACAAGCCACCTGGGAGACACACCAAACATGTGGAAGAAGGTGCTCTGGTCAGATGAAACCAAAATTGAACTTTTTGGCCACAATGCAAAATGATATGTTTGGCGTAAAAGCAACACAGCTCATCACCCTGAACACACCATCCCCACTGTCAAACATGGTGGTGGCAGCATCATGGTTTGGGCCTGCTTTTCTTCAGCAGGGACAGGGAAGATGGTTAAAATTGACGGGAAGATGGATGCAGCCAAATACAGGAACATTCTGGAAGAAAACCTGTTGGTATCTGCACAAGACCTGAGACTGGGACGGAGATTTATCTTCCAACAGGACAATGATCCAAAACATAAAGCCAAATCTACAATGGAATGGTTCAAAAATAAACGTATCCAGGTGTTAGAATGGCCAAGTCAAAGTCCAGACCTGAAGACTGCTGTTCACAAACACTCTCCATCCAACCTCACTGAGCTCGAGCTGTTTTGCAAGGAAGAATGGGCGTGTGAAGCCTGAAATGTGGCGAAAGGTTGCAAGGTTCAAGGGGGCCGAATACTTTTGCAAGGCACGGTATCTGTGCCAAACTTCCTGTGCTTGTTGAGAGTCATACCCTGAAGGGTTCTGTCATTTACATCAACCCTACAGCGCCAACTGGTGGCGACAAAAAGTTTTACTAATACATGTCCAGATATTTTCAGGTTGGTTCGAATAGTTACAAGACCTTTTGTAAGACTACATTTTAAGGCCCATGTCCACAAGTCTCTGTTAGGGATGTCCCGATGCAGGTTTTTGCACTTCCGATCCGATACCGATTTTGTTTTGCACTTCCGATCCGATACTGGCCGATACCAATACCGACCTATCTGAGCATGTGTTAAAGTTATTTAGCCTCCTTACTTAGTTGTCAGATTCATGTTGAAAAAGGTTTTAGCACCCTTGATAACAAATAGCCAGCTGAATTAGGTGAGTTTGAATAACACACAACGGTTGGTAACAAGAAACTGACCTGTTTATTCAGTGACAAACACAAAACATTATAAATTACAAACAGAAATGGCATAGTCAGTCAGTAAAACGTGCAAATAATATTGTAAACTGTCTTAAAAAAGCAAAACACACCAACAACCTCAGTGGAAAATCCAACAAATCCCCCAAGCTATTTGATGCTTTTAATGTTTCGTGCATTAGTTACAAAAATTATATAAAAAGTCTCTCAGGTTTAAATAAACGACTATTTCAGTATCAAGTTAACATTTTAAAACAGTAAATAAAATACTCAAGTCCCCATCCTGTATCAGCAGCTTTAAACTACATTCAATTCATTTAATTTTGCGAATCAACTGTTAAAGTTGTTAAAATTGCTCCCGTTATTCCATAATTTCCCTTCTGTCTACTTTCGACATGTAAAAGTTTTAAAACTGTTTTGAAGATAGATTCAAGTCAAGATTTTGCCGATTTAGGAGTATTTTAGATAAAAAGTTAATTCGGTTCGCTTGGAAGGTTCACAACAGCCTACTAGGGAAGTCTTCGGCTTTAAGATGGCGGCTGTTTACTAACGCATCTAGTTTTCAATACTTCAATGTTGCTAACGCAGTCGAGTCTGTCGTGTAGCATCTGGTACTATATACATATGATATCTATTATCTCCAGTAAAACGACGTTGACGTAGTTTGTTGCGGCTGTCAGCAGAAGTCAGGTATTCTTGTGTTTTTTATCCAGCGGCATGAGTTGAGCTAAAGCCGTGAGTTGAGCATTGGGATTACCCGGGTCTAAGACAAGTTATGTTTACTTTCGGGACGCAATGCGGTCAGTTTCTCATTGCGTCCCGAAGACCGCACTGTGTATTAGTTCCGCTTTACTTGAAATATTTCAATAATCGGAATTTGGATGTTTGTGAATCGTTCTAGAATCTTCAGCGGCCGAATCACATGTTGGATGGTGCATCTTTACTCACGTGAGATAATGGCTCGTCATCCAGAATGAATTCTTCGGCAATGACTCTTGTTATTCCCTGGGCTTTGGGACTGTCGAGTGACAGTTTGTCACGCATAGCAAAAGTTTCTGCCAATGTTAGTTGCGTAGGACCTTTCTTTTTGTCTTCGGTTTTCTTAACATACTCCTCGTATTGTTTGTGGTGGTATTTCGCTAAATGATTGATTAGGTTGGTTGCATTAAAACGTCTCACAGCTTTACCACTACGCTTGACTTTCTTGTGGCAAATGTTGCTCTCTGCCTCTTCATCTTTGTCCTCCTTTAAGGTGAAATTATTCCACGCAGCTACATTTTTACCGATAAAGTCTCTCGGTAAATTGGGAGACGGTAATGTACATGTAGTGTGTTGAAGGTGTGCCGTAAAATGCGGACCGGATTTTAGGGAAACCGAAGCAAAAACTGGAATGGATTATGTAAATCGGTACGCTGGAAAACCCGGACCGGACCTCCAAAAAAAAACTGGATCGGAAGTCTGGATCGGAATTTTTCCCGTGTTCCGATCCGATACCGATGCGCATTTTTTTTGCCCGTATCGACGTCCGATCTCTAGACTCTCTGTCCCACATGTCTCTGTCTGTTGCCACGAAGACCCTTTGTTTGCCATTAAAAGGAAGTATATTTCTTCAGTGACTTAGGCAGCGTATAGAGCCACAAAATTTGGCACACTTGGTCGAATTGACCCAATTAGAAGATTCATTTTGGTTTTGAATTAGGGCGTGGCTTCACAGTTCAGTGATGCCTCCTTTTTTGTAGGACCCTCTTCAAAAGTTTTTTTTTCCCACTTAGGTGGTCGAATGTATTTCTCATCTTAGGATATACAAAACCATCTCTTTCAGCCATGCCCACAACATAAAAGAGGATCCAACCAAAAAACGAGGCGAGTTTCGAGCACAGGTTAGTTTCACATGAGATGATGGGAGGGGTACGATCTGCCGCCACCCTGAACTGCGTAACGTCCGAGTTGCCCCAAACTGCGACGACCCATTCAGTCCTGCTTGGCGGCCTAGGTGGAATTGGGGTTCAATCATTTACTGTTTTAAAGTGCGTATGACACCAAAAAGCATGTTTATTTCATATTTCACGCGGGGTTTTTTGCTCCTGAATAAAATGGACCGCATGGATGTGTGTGGAAGCGATTGTTTTATATATTCAATTTTTGAATCCCACGCCATGAAAATGTGTGACTTCCGGCTTTAGTCTCGGGTTTAGGAGGAATGCGAATGTGACGCTACCCGGTCAGCATCTCACAATACAGCATTGCTTTATAGCGTGTAGATGGACTGCAGATTCAGCTGGTTTTGCGTATTAATTTGTTTACTTTTCACATCACGCCAGCCAAACGACTGCAGAAAATTGTTGCTGCACCAGGGAGAGGCATGTGAGCCTTTTTGGGTTTCAAAAGGTTCCCGTTCACTGCGGATATTAGTCAAAACAAACCCTACTACTGTGGGACCATTGGACTTACAAGGAAGTGAGTAAACATCATATTTTGTATTATGTCAATGCTGGGATCATGGCACACGTTTTACTACAGAGGTCGCTTGCATTTTGTGGCTGATTATCCATCGAAAATGCCACTCGGCCAACGACCAGCGGCTTGTCGCACCCCCCCCCCCCCCCCCCCCCCCGCCGGGAGAGTGCTATACTCGGCTTATTGCCCTCTTGTGTGCCCGGTATTGTCAATTTTTCAACCCCATCAGAAATTGCAACTTTTTGTTAAAAATGGCCGCGATTACAGCGATTACAAAGTAAACACTACAAACTTTCTTTAAATAAAGGACTATTTACTTAAGTTTGATCATGGACGCAAGTGTAGGAAAGTTCTCCTTGGACTAATCCTGCCATGTTAGCTGCACAACAACTGCACGCCGCTCTCTGTTTATGTCTTCGCCGTGTAGTAAAGCATTATCATAAGCCATAAATTCTGTTGACCATGTGGCAGCTACGCACTCCTCCGACGTAGGCCAGTTTGTCCGGCGGTATTCTCCAGCTGCTTCCCTGGCGAGCTTTCCTGTCCGTAGCAGGGGAACAAGCTGTTGCAGACAATCAGCAACCCCACCGCCGTGTGAATTGATCCGGGCTAGTTTTGTGTGATTTTTCGCTTCGAAAAGCAAAAATAAGACTTTTGAGACGTCACTCGGTTCGGGTTAGCATGTTGGCTAGCTGTCACGCCTCTTGGTTTGTTTACATTCTCCAAAGCCGGGGCAGGGAAATGACAAAAGCCTGACTAACTACGGTGGCATAAAATATCGTTCGGGGTTGCGAAGGTAAAGGTGAAGTCGACAGTTTTGACCATTACGGAGTAATTTTTCCATCTCGTACTGAATAAATGCATTCTTATTTTTCCATATTCCATTTAGCACAACTGACTGTTATTTGTCATGACTATACAATTTATTTAGCTATTGAGGAAAAATACTTTGATTAAAAACAATGTACTGTTAAAATATTGGAGTAGAGAGACTGAAACAATGACATTTTGCAGCTCCCTTTGTGGTGTTTTCCTTGTTCTGAATAATTCCCCCTCAATGGGTTGAATTCTAAATCAGATGAAACCATGACCCTGCCCACGTCATCCTCCTGTTGGGGAAGCTAGAGCCCTATAATGGTAAGCGTGGCTGAACGAAGGATTAAAAGACTAATTTCTAGTGCTGTCAAATTTATCGCGTTGACGGGCGTTAATTAATTTTTAATATTAATCACGTAAAAATATTTGACGCATTTAACGCATGCGCGGAATGACCTGCTCATGCTTTGCCTCAGATAACAATGACGCCGTTTTATTGCACATTGAGAGCTAAGAGGCAGAGAAATGCGAGTGGACAAAGGCGTTCATTGGACTGCGCCGTTTATTGGCAAAAGCTTTGGCAACTCTTTCACAACAAACATAACTACTGTGGTGAGCGACATGGGGAAGATTGACAGGAGATGATCTTTTTCTTAACATGCTTCATTGAACACAACGCACAACATATACCACTTGCAGCCACCACTGAAAGTCATGGTTGCCCAACTTCCCATCATGCATTTGGGCAGAACAGTTAAGTCGCTACAGTATCATTTGGTGAAAGCACAACAAAAATATTCCTATCTCTCAAAAAAAAATGTTCACAAAAAGAAAAGCGCTCAATGCAAAGAGAACTGGCATTCCCAATCAAAATAGCTATGCAAAATACAAATAAAACTTACTTAGACTTTGGTCAAACTCTATTCAAACATTTCGTTTCGCTCAACGAATACACTTGATGGCAACATTTAGTCACAATATACAAACTATCAGAGGTCTCGTACGTTGTGAAGTCAACACTCCAATGAACGTAAGGTACAATGAACCTGGAAACTACTGCGTCAGTCAAGGGGCAAAAAGCCCTCGTTGGTTAGATCTCAAATTAATTTTAATTCGCCATTGACACCTTGTGATGTATTTGAATCACTACCTTAAGTAGTTAAAGATACTGTGGATGAACGGCAGCGAGCCCATGTGATGTCCCGCTTGGCGACGTCAACAATGGCGAGCTATTAGTTTATTTTTTGATTGAAAATTTTACAATTTTTTTTAAAACGAAAACATTAAGAGGGGTTTTAATATAAAATTGCTATGACTTGTACTCACATTTATCTTTTAAGTATATACAGTGGGGCAAATAAGTATTTAGTCAACCACCAATTGCTCTCCTACTTGAAAAAGTTCTCCTACTTGAAAAGATTAGAGAGGCCTGTAAATGTCAACATGGGTAAACCTCAACCATGACAAATCACAGTTTGATTTTTAAAGAATTTATTTCCAAATTAGAGTGGAAAATAAGTATTTGGTCACCTACAAACAAGCAAGATTTCTGGCTGTCAAAGAGGTCTAACTTCTTCTAACGAGGTCTAACGAGGCGCCACTCGTTACCTGTATTAATGGCATCTGTTTTAACTCATTATCGGTATAAAAGACATCTGTCCACAAACTCAGTCAGTCATACTCCAAACTCCACTATGGCCAAGACCAAAGAGCTGTCGAAGGACACCAGAGATAAAATTGTAGAGCTGCACCAGGCTGGGAAGACTTAATCTGCAATAGGTAAAACGCTTGGTGTAAAGAAATCAACTGTGGGAGCAATTGTTAGAAAATGGAAGACATACAAGACCACTAATAATCTCCCTCGATGTGGGGCTCCATGCAAGATCTCACCCCGTGGCGGCAAAATGATAACAAGAACGTCGAGCAAAAATCCCAGAACCACACGGGGGGACCTAGTGAAATACCAACAGAGAGCTGGGACCACAGTAACAAAGGCAAATCAGTAACACAATGCGCCGCCAGGGACTCAAATCCTGCACTGCCAGACGTGTCCCCGTGCTGAAGAAAGTACACGTCTAGTCCCGTTTGGGGTTCGCTACAGAGCATTTGGATGATCCAGAAGAGGACTGGGAGAATGTGTTATGGTCAGATGAAGCCAAAAAAGAACTTTTTGGCAGAAACACAGGTTCTCGTGTTTGGAGAAGAAAGAATACTGAATTGCATCCGAAGAACACCATACCCACTGTGAAGCATGGGGGTGGAAACATCATGCTTTGGGGCTGTTTTTCCTGCAAAGGGACCAGGATGACTGATCTGTGTAAAGGAAAGAATGAATGGGGCCATGTATCGAGAGATTTTGAGTGAAAATCTCCTTCCATCAGCAAAGGCATTGAAGATGAGACGTGGCTGGGTCTTTCAGCATGACAATGATCCTAAACACACAGCCAGGGCAACAAAGGAGTGGCTTCGTAAGAAGCATTTCAAGGTCCTGGAGTGGCCTAGCCAGTCTCCAGATCTCAACCCCATAGAAAATCTGTGGAGGGAGTTGAAAGTCCGTGTTGCCCAATGGCAGCCCCAAAACATCACTGCTCTAGAGGAGATCTGCATGGAGGAATGGGCCAAAATACCAGCAACAGTGTGCGAAAAGCTTGTGAAGAGTTACAGAAAACTTTTGGCCTCCGTTATTGCCAACAAAGGGTATACAACAAAGTATTGACATGAACTTTTGGTATTGACCAAATACTTATTTTCCACCATGATTTATTTGCAAATAAATTCTTTAAAAATCAAACAATGTGAGTTTCTGTTTTTTTTTTTTTTTTTTTTTTTTTTTCCACATTCTCTCTCTCATGGTTGAGGCACAATTAGTGGTTGACTAAATACTTATTTGCCCCACTGTATCCGTCTTTTGTCTTATCTTTCCATTCCAACCATAATTTACAGAAAAGTATGGCATATTTTAGAGATGGTTTGAATTGTGATTAATTACGTTCAATTAATTTTTAAGCTGTGATTAACTCAATTGAAAATTTTAATCGTTTGACAGCCCAACTAATTTCTCGTCATCTGCCCTTTGCCAAATGATTGTATCTAGTCAAATTGTCTCAAAATATGATTCTAATTCACATATTATTGCTATTTTTTTAATCCTGTCGTATGCACTTTAAATGAATCATTTTCCTTCCACCTTTTTTAGCCATGAAAAAAAAAAAAAAACAACCAACAACAGGTATGGGAGGGACTGTGGGGTTGGGTCCTGTTGGGAACAATGCACACACAAACACATACACTGTATAAGCCAGCAACATGCCCAGTCTTGGTCCTTAAACAAACCTTGTTAGTCCTCTTTGGAATCCTTCAGAATTTCCATGACAGAGTGACTTTAAATGGGAACTTTTTCTGTTCAGGAAACAGTATAATGTTGACATTTGGTCTTTCTACGGCTCCTCAGGAAATCATCATCACTTGGTGCAAAAACAAGTTAAACATCCAACCACAAAATCAAACTCATATATTCCAAGTGACTGGAGTGGCATTCTGTCATTCATGTGCTTTGCATTTTGTGGTGGAGTACATAATGTCCGAGCTGTTTGCAGCATAGCTCAACTAGTCGGCTATTAACATCTATTAAGCATGATAAAACGGCCAGTTTTGCCTCACAGGCGTCTCTTAAGCTATGATTCCTCCAAGATTGATTTTTGTTTCTCTGGCAGGTGTGGGGGTTACAGTATGTCTTAACATGCAAACCTACACATTGAATGACTGTTTGCCGAGGGCAAACTTTCCACTTCTTGGCACACAAATGGTCTTTTCCACTGTGTGTGTGTATGTGTGTGATTACAGGCTGAGTAAACCTCATAGTGGTCCAGGCCCAAAATGAATAAAGGTGCCTTTTGTTAACCTCAGGCTAGGTTGAGGAGGTAGAGTGGGTGGGGCAGGAGCTAGGCAGTCTGGAACAAACATGAATGTACCCTCAGTTCCCTCAGACATCGCACGTCCCTGACTACTTTCACAGCGGTACTAGAAGAGAGGAGGTGGAACTCGATGTGGGGAAAGGAAAGGAGGGGCATCAGTGTGAAGGTGGGGAGGGGTGTGTTTAGCAATAGAGGCAGTGAGCTCATTGGAACAGCAATGTTGTTTTATCCTCCTACCAAGCATGTAGGTTTTGGAAGACATACAAACCACCAGTGCGCCAGCTCCCTCAGTCGCCCCAGACCACTGCAGCAGAAAAGAGAACTTGTCACAATCTTAAGCATCCTCACATACTTCTGCCCACACGACTTACCTCTGTTGGCACTCAGATGGGCATTCTTGACACCCGAAGATTCGGACGGCTTCTTGAGTGAGTTCGGCAGACTTTTATCGTATCGTTTGTTCCGTTTCTTGATATTAGGCCTCACCGTTTTCTCATTGTGCTGATAACTTTGTAAGTGTAGGATAAATTGGCAAAGAAAGTGCGGAAGGATGAGACCGCACTGATAGATGCCCTAAATGCATTTGTTTTGTCTCTTTGTGATTTTCCCCTTAGCTTTCCAGTGCTCCTGTCGAAAATGACCCTCTGGGCCCATTGCCGCCAGGATGGGGTAAGTACCTTACATTGTACTCTCACTCCACATGGAAAAGTACTTGGTATTAGGGATGTCCCGATCGCATATTTTTGCACCCGAGTCCGTATCATCGGATTTTGAGAATCTGCCGATACAGAGTTCTAATCCGATGCTGACCAAAAAGTTTTTTTGAACAAAAATTCCGAACATGTTATTGTCCCACCATGCCACCTTCATAATGCGTATTATTTTTAAACAAGAATAACGTAAAAACAAATGCTTGTCTTTATTAAATGCTTCATTGAGTGAGTCCACTCAAATCCACTCACGTTTTGCCGCTCACACTGCTGAGAGCAGCCTCTCACTTACACAATGAGTTGCTACGGCACACCTATGCAAGTTTTACAATGATTGACACATTTGTGCCTTTGATCGTTTAGCTACCAAGCTTCTCTGGTAAGATCATAGCTCCAAGCTCATTCATCGTTATCTTTCACTCCCAAACACAAGCTGGACAGTTTGGCCGCACTGCTTAGCAGAAGGCAGGGTGTGGCGCTGTACGAAATTAAATTAAAAACCCGATCCTTTTCACCCAGTTCTGATCCTATGAAGAATGGCGCGATCGGATCAGGACAACCCTAGGGATATCTCAGTTTTTGATGTGAAATGTTAGTGCCTGGGTTCTTAAACTGAGCTGTTTTTGCACAATCACTTAGAACACCGAGCAGTATATTAGGGATGTCCCAGATCCGATCACCTGATCGGAAATCGGGCCCGATTGCGTCATTTTTAGAAGAGCTGTATCGTTTGAAAAATATCAGGTTTGCACATCTACCGCCATTGCAATCCATTTTGACTGGGAGGATGGCAGCTGCTGGCGGGGAAACATGATCATTCAATGCCAGCCTTCCCAGTTCAAATAAATTTAACGTCTATTGCTGTCAGTGGCAATGAATGAGTTAGGGGTGACAAGCAACAAAAAGATCAGACATAGAACGATTAGGGATGTCGCCAATCTGATCACATGGTAGAAAATCGGGCCCGAGCACGTCATTTTTAGATCGGAGATGGGTGAGATTGTGTTTTTAAGATTTTTTTCAATGGCTACAAAGCCACACAATAATTAAAATGAACAAGGTATTGGCAGATCCTCAAAATCAGGTGACTCAGACTTGAACTCAAGTTAAAAAATATATAAGATTGGGACAACTCTAGATAGATAAATGGACTAGTTGGTAGATAGCTTGCTAGTTATAGAGCTAACAATACTATGTAAAGCCGCCACACTCAAAATTTGAGCCCATGACAGCCCCCCTTTCCTCCTAAGCCCAAAAATGACAAAGAATATTGTGATTGGGACTTCAAATGTTCTGGTATTCCTACAAATATGTAAAGGATTTGATGCCAGTTTAACTTTGTGACATACATTCATCTATAAATGTTTGTGCCAGGTTCCATCTCTTCAGCATTTCTGTGACTTCACCACTTAGCCATGTTCTATCCAAAAACTATTACCCTGTTCCTGATGAATTTTCATCATGTTGCGGTATTTCAGAAGAAAACCTCACAGCTGTAACATTGTGCCAGTTTCACTTCTGTGGTACGCACGTCCTCAACTGCGGTTACTTCCCTTTTTTCCTCTTTTCGCTTAATTATAATACTAAAGGGGAAGCAAGTCTACAAGCAGGAATGTTTTGAAATATACTAGAACTGCATTGAATAGGGGGAATGTAAGTCAAGTTTTTGCACTGTGAGCACTACTGTTTCTGATTGCTCCACACACTCCTGTTAATGAGAAAAAGATGTCAGCACAGCAGAGGGAGGCGATGGGGACATGAGCCACTTTTTGTTTGACCCAAGGTCTCATATGTCTACACATTAACAATTGTACTCGTTGTTCTACAGGTTTTTTTTTTCGTAGTAAAATACAATTAAGTATAATGCTATTGTTCTAGAGGGAGTTTTTTTTTTTTTTTTTTTTACAGTTACAGATACAGTTAAATGTAATCCTAATTTCCCATCATGGCAAATTTTCCAAACCCCACTACACACGTGAAGTCACATACTGAGTTGACTTGGATCACGCCATGTGAAATACCACACCAACTTGCTGGTTGTCTAGCATTGTAGTGACTTTATTTTTACTATGGCAGGGTGACAGTATCTCAGAAAAGTAAGTAAATACAGTGGTACCTCTACTTACAAGATTAATTGGTTCTGCTAGTCGTCCTGTAACCCAAAAATTCCCTAAGTAGAGCGTTTTTCATGTAAATGCCCTAATGCAGTGCTTCTCAATTACTTTCTGTAAGGCCCCCCCAACACAAGAAGACGTAAACGTTTCGCCCCCAACTCTCTACCGCCACTTCAAATAGTATCATTTGTAGAGGCGTGCGAAATTTCTGATTCTTAGATTATTCGCGATTCGGCCGTGGAAGATTCGAGAACGATTCACAAACATCCAAATTCCGATTATTAAATTATAACCAGGTAAATAAAACAGCCAGCGCGGTCTTTGGGACGCAATGAGGAATGGACCGAGAGTAAATATCATGTTAAACTCATGCAGCTAGATAAAAAAAAACAAAAAACAATAATACCTGACTGCGGCGGACAGCCGCAACAAACAGCGCCCAGTTGCTAGTTGCTACAAACATACGGCAACTACGGCTATGGTAGATATCACATATATGTAGAACTAGATGTGAAATGACAGACTTGCCGGCGCTAGTAAACAGCCGCCATCTTAAAGCAGTAGACTTCTCTAGAAGGCTCTGTTTTAGCGAACCTAATTACTTCTATGTAAAATACCCCTAAATCGACAAAATCTTGACTTAAATCTATCTTTAAATGATGAAACAGTTTTCAAACCTTAACATGTCGAAAGTAGACAGAAGGGAAATTATGGAATAACGGGAGCAATTTTAACAACTTTAACCGTTGATTCACAACATTAAATTAATTGAATGTAATTTAAAGCTGCTGATACAGAATGGGGACTTGAATATTTTATTTACTGTTTTTAACTGTTAACTTGATACTAAAATAGTAGTTTGGTTTAGCCTGAGAGGATTTTTGAACAATTTTTTGGTCTAATGTTCATAACATTAATAGCGGGGGGTCATCAATAATCGATTTATAATTGAATCGGAGCCTCTGAATTGTAATCGAATCGTTAGGTGCCCGAAGATTCCCACCCCTAATCATTTGTCTATAGAGTTATTTTTATAAGTACACCTTCGCTTAACATTGTATCTCTTTTAAAATTAAGGAAAAAAAGTAATATAGAGAAGTTTCCTGAGCAATCTTCGAAAATTTCTTTTTCGAACCTCGAGTTTAGATAAAACCTCATGAGTTGCGCTTGAAGTTGGCAGTATGTTGACGAAGTTAAAACTGCAAAATCAAGCCAAAGGAACACGGAATCTCCAAAAATGGATTCTGCTCAACGTAGATTAGATGTAGATGAGATTGTATGATTGTTCCTATTACTTCGTTGATCATTCGTGGACAAAATTATAACAACCTGTCAGCCTGTGTTGACATGAGGTATAGATTGATACGCCGGCCATTTGACTGACCAAATTGAGATGAAATTACAAATTATATTACATTTGCCCAATACAGAAGGGCTGAAACAGATTTTGTTGTGACAAGGAAATGCTACAAGGTATGTACATATGAACAAAAATAGTGTGTCATTCTTTTTTATTGCAGATATTGATCGCAATAAAACATTTGGACAACATGATTCCATTTCTTGTTTTATTTAAAACAATTGGTGCCCTTGGGAAACAGGTGAATAAATCACAATTTATAAAATTATTGGAAGACTAGCATACGAGAATGTGATATCAGACAGCAGAGCTCTGGAGCCTCGCCAACATTACGACCTCCAGACGGGCTTTCTCCCGCTGTCCTCGGTAATTCCAGCTCCAATAGCGTATCTTAAAGTTGCTGTAGTTAGTAAGCTCGTAGTTGGATCTCGGGATCAAGCTGATGGTCCGCCGCGAGCCGAGCCACTGCCTTCAGCCCCAGCCTCTCGGCCGCCCCCGGGTAGAAGGCACGTAGTCACTCGTGCCGCGGCACACTGGTTGAAAAACACTGCTGTAGAAGAAATAACAGAAAGCAATCGCTTCCTATAACCATGAACAAGTTTCGTGCACCTCTCAGATGGAATTTTGGACCACTCTGTTTTTTGCAAACTGTTTCAGGTCTCTCAGATTTGAAGGGTGCCTTCTTGCAACAGCAATTTTGAGATCTCTCCATAGTGTTTGATATGATTTAGATCTGGACTCATCGATGGCCACCTCAGAACTTTCCAGCACTTTGTCTCCAACCATTTATTGTTGTTATTTGAGGTATTTTGGGGGTCATTGTGCTGTTGGATCATTCATGACCTCTGACGCAGACCCAGTTTTCTGACACTACATCCTATATTGCAGCCCAAAACATTTTGATAGTCTCCATATTTCATGACTCCTTGCACACTGTCAAGGCGCCCAGTGCCAGAGGCAGAAAACTACCCCAAAAGATCATTGGACCTCCAGCATGTTTGACTATAGGCACTGTGTTCTTTTCTTTGTAGGTCTCATTCTTTTTTCTGGCACTAGGTGCCTTGACAGTGTACAAGGAGTCATGAAATATGGAGACTATCAAAATGATTCGGGCCTGTCATTGGTGTTCCAACAGGACATTGAACCAAAACATACCTCAAATAGCACCGATATATGGTTGGAGACCAGTGCCCAGTGCCAGAAAAAAGCCTAACGGGAAAGATTATGCCCAATAGGGCAGCAGGATCTTTTTGGGCAACATTTAAAAGTATCTTTTAGAATACTGTAAAATATTTTTTTGCTTTCATAACCTGAAAATTTCATTTTTAAGAGGCAATTTTTTTCCCATTGAGGCGTGTCGCAACCTGAAAATTACATATGTAGAGACGTTTATAAGTAGAGGAAGCACTGTAAATTTTCATACAATATCATCTTAAACTTGGTCCAACTGTTTTGTGTTCACAGAAAAGCGCCAGGACAATGGCAGAATGTACTTTGTCAATCACAACACACGGACGACTCAGTGGGATGACCCACGAACCCAAGGGTGAGTCTATTGGTGCGGGTTTGCTTTAGTATTCATGCATGTTTGTCACCTGTATTAAGTGTTGCTCTTCATGCGCCTCTGCTCATGCCCTTCCTACCCCCAAAAAACACAAACAAAGCAAGTTTATCAAATGCTAAAATTCATACTTTGTTCTTCTTGGTTGTATGGCATCAACTTTTTTTTTTTTTTTTTTTTTTCTTTCATGGAACATTTACAGACTTTTTGTTCTTTTACTGATCATTTAAATGAGCATTTTTAGAGGATAGGAAATGGGTAAAAAAAAAAATGGTTTATGAAATATATTTATTTTTAATTTAAAGTATCAATTTATTGGCTGCCATTGATGAGGATAGCCATTAAGGTTTTTCAATTAATCGATTTTGAACCGCAACAGACTTTTCTGGTTAAAACGATGTTAAAAACTTAAAAACTCAAAGTGATACATTCGATTTTCAAAACCGCATAATTTCGGTGTATCGAAGCCACCGTAGTTTCCTCTGCATTTCCGCTTCCTCCCACAAGACTGCGCCGTCCTAAACAACAAGAACAACAACAACCATGACTACCAGCTCTTTTGCTACTTTTGCCAAGCAAACTTTGGACACAAATTGCATAACACCATGAGTAAGGTATTATCTCACGATGTACGTAAAGTATTGTGGTATATGTAGAAGGATTGCAGTGGATTTTCAAATAAAACATGCAACCTTGAAACGTTCAACACTTCCTTATTTACTGTATTTTCCGCACTATCAGGCACATCGGAATGTGAGACGCACCTTTTCATACATGGGGCGCACCGCTTTATAATCCGTAGTACTTGTAGTGTTTGGGTTACCTTTTGATGTATAGGTGCGGAGCTCAACTGCGCTATTTTCTAGAGTCATTCTAGAAAACTCTGGAGTTCTTTTTTGTTTAACATAGAAAAGAGCATTAACTGTTGCAGCAACTGTTCCAGTGCAAAATAGGACATAAACTATTTAAAACACTTCACATTTTATACCGAGTCCCAATCCGATATCCCCCAAAAACTTGTTTAAAAAAAAAACAAATAAAAATTTTATATATGTTACCGTCACACTGAATTATTTTTAAACAAGAATAACGTAGAAAAAACATGCTTCATTGAGTCAGTCTGCTCACGCTGCTCACTTACACGCAATGAATTGCCACCCACACTACTGCGAGTGTTTAAACAAGCTCAACGATGCGGCATCCTTCAAGTATAGCGCTCCCAGGCTTCTCTGGCAACATCAAAGCCTCAACAGCTGTCACTCATCGTTAACTTTAATCAGGAATCTCAAGCGCACTTGGGACCGAGAAAAGCAGCAGGATGGAGCGTGATCAGATCGGGACATCTATAGTTTGTTGGCCTGTAGCCGCCGTTGCGTTGGCGCAGCACATTAGAAGTACCTAAAGTATCGATACTCATAAAAAAGTATCAATACTCGAATCGTGACATAAAGGACCCCGATATATCGCCAGATGATATTTTTTCCCAGCTCGAGCTAATTGTATTGTAATGCACCACTGGATGCTTTAAGCTTTAATAATGTAACGACAATTTCCAAATTATATGATCATTCTGTGAAAAATAAGAGAACAACTTCAACTGAAGTTATGGATAAAGTACCTAAATGGACCACTGTATTTTTTGTTGAAATCAATTTTTCTCTGTTTTTGGATCAAGTGCAAAGTGCTGATAAGGCACTTATTCTGTCTTCAATGTTTGGGGGTACACAAATTGACAGATAATGAACAAATCAGGCTCTAAATAGAAGTCAGACTCTGGAGTAAAGTTGAATTGGCTTACTGTGGTCATCTTTTTATTGACAAGAGCACTGATATTTTTCTTTGTCAAACTAAAAACAGCAAAACATTGTGTCAATAATATGAAATAAAG
Source organism: Corythoichthys intestinalis (assembly GCF_030265065.1). Classification (NCBI taxonomy): domain Eukaryota; kingdom Metazoa; phylum Chordata; class Actinopteri; order Syngnathiformes; family Syngnathidae; genus Corythoichthys; species Corythoichthys intestinalis. The sequence continues at coordinate 60,625,118 of NC_080399.1, read as the reverse complement.
TAAAAAATAAAGCAAGTATACACCAGGTGTCAACTTAAATAGGAACTGGCTGGTAGTACAGCTTGCAAACAATGAAATAATGTAACCACATTTTACCACAAATGCAAACTAATTGAAATATACACATCTCAAATATACAACACAACGCTCATGAATATATAACAAAGGCAGAACATAACTTACAAGCCATGCTTATCTAAGGCGCAAACAACGTTGTGAGATGGCAAGAACTGCTATGGTACAAAGGTTGCAGACGTTAGCTTGTCCATTTAGCACCCTCAATTCGCAATGACCTTGTGTCGACATATGATGAGGTCAGCAGAAAGGGCTAAAATGTTTCAAAACTAATTACACCTAGCGCTAGCAGTCAAAACACCAGAAACGCAGGCAGTACGTGGACATGACAGCACTGCCATATGCATATTGGCCCAAAACAGATCATGAAAAACCGATGCCAACGTTATCCAATATCATTTTAAAATGCTTTTATCGGCCGATATTATCGGCTACCTGATAATATCAGACAACTTTAGTATAAATCATTCTATTAATTATAATTTGATGTAGACGAGACTAAAGGTAAATGTAAATGTCTTATTTACGAAACAGATTCTAAAACATAGGGTCAAAAAAGGCACGTTCCACTTCACAATTACGTTACATTTGTAAATTAATTTACTTTAACTGGGAGCTATGGTGCAGTATTAGTATAAATTATGGTATTGATTATAATTTAATGTAGATGCAGGATTTCCTTATTTGTGCAACAGATTCTAAAACACAGCCTCACGAGATGCTCTCAATATTGTTGATTTTAATGGAGGCGATGAAGCGCTACGTAAAACTAGGTAGCAGCCAATTCAGCTACATTATGTACTGTAATTTTCGGACTATAAACCGTTACTTTTTCATTTGAATCCTGCAGTTTCTAGTCCAGTGCGGCTTATTTGTTGATTTAATTGGATTAATAGTTAACACTTTTTTTGACATTGGCGTCATAAGACTGTCATAATTATGACATTACACTATCATGGTCACCACTGAATGCTTATGACAGATGTCATTAAGTGTCATCTGGCAAATTATGTCACTAACTCCATTTATGTCCAGCTCGGATCTTTTACATCCATTCAAAAGTGAGATAATTTGCTTGATGACACTAAAAGACATCTGTAATAAGTGTTCATTAATGTTCATGACTATGTCATGTCATAATTATGATTGTCTTATTATGACAGTCTTATGGCACAACTGTCAAATAAAGTGTTACCAAATACCATAACTAGCCATTAATGTAACAATAGGAACAGTAACCGAAGAAGTATTTAGCACAGAACATGAATATTCATTGCTATTTAGCGCTGCGATGATGCTAGGAGGCATGTTGGACGACAACAGTATTGACAGCAGGTGGCAGCAGAGGTTGACTGTCTCCCCCAAAGGAGCAGTGGTGGCCAAATGAAGCTTCTTGAAGCAATGGAGCATGGTGTTTCATTTGGTCTTATGTTGCCGCTGTCAAAGAAATTGCTACCGGTTAATATCTTTTGGTGTAAATATCCCATAATACAGTGAGCACACCTCCGGCTTATAGTCCAGTGCAGTTTATCTATGGACAAATGTCATTTTCGTGTCAAATTTGGTGGGTGGCGGCTTATAGTCAGGTGCGCCTTGTAGTCCGAAAATTACAGTAATAATACGGCTTTAATGTCGTACGTATAGTACGACTTTTTTGCTTGTACTAACAGTACGACTTTATTCTCGTATGATTTAAGGGCGCCTTCACACGAGCATTGTTCGATCCATTTTAAACGGACCAGAGTTCTTTTTCTCAGATAGCCTGCTTCGTTTTGTAAATGTGATCATGCATCCGAACTCTAGTTCAGACCAAACAACCCAATTTTGGTCCGCTCAAAAATCGTGGGTCTCGGTCAGCTTTAAGCACACCCTGTTTCGCTTGTAAATGCAACCAGAGCAGGGTGCGCTTTTGGTACTTTATGTGGAGCGTCACAGCATGGCGCTGTGATGCTGTAGGCTGTGATGGTACACGCAGGGCATCCTTGGAAGCTGAAGGAATTTAGTCCTCCCAGCCCAAACCGCACGGGGAGGCCGGCAACAGAACGGAAATGTGCTCCGCCGCTCGACGCCCCCGCGAGCCAGGCCAGGAGGAAGCTAAACTCCGCGCGTTCCTGTGTTAACCCTTTGCACTGACTCCAAGTTCCAAAAAGTTTGAAGAAAGCTCACCGAAAGCAGGTTGACAATTTATTCGTTCACAGTGATCAAAAACAAGGCAAAACAGACGGCGGGGGAACAATGCTGGATCCAGGGTCGGTAACACAACGGCTACATAAGAATATTTCCGAGGAGCGACAAATTGTTATCAGAGTTCAGTCTTTTTAACACTTGCGTTGGAGTGGGCCGGGTTGGAGGCGGTGGGATGTGGTTGCCATAGCGACCGACGCAGGCCTTGACGTCAATTCGGCCTTTAGGCGCCTGTGCTATCAAGTAAGTACAGCGTGGACGCTATTCAAAATCAACAACGGCAAGATAACAGCCATGGCCAAATGTTGCTGTGCTGCGCTAAGCAGTTGCATTTGATACACAAGAATCGGGTTCTAATGTGACAACTGTGTTTTGCATGCTGTTGCTGAACGTACCGAGTGAGAGGGACTGGCTGAGATAGGCGGAGCCTCTCGTGGCGGCCGTTTTGTGAGTTTGGCTCTCCTGGAAGTGGTGACTGACAATTTGACAGTCCAAAAAGTGTGAATGCGGAACTTTTTCAACAACTCATTTGCAAGTGTTTTTCAAGGTAGCTCTCCAACCGGACCCTGGTCCTCTTGGTCTTGTGTGAAAGCGCCCTTAATCTCATCGACCTATTTTTTAAAATTCTTTTCTTGGCCCTAACAATCCATAATACAAACCCGACACTCAGAATCTTAATTCGTCTTCCCGATGGCTCCCCTATGGTCTTCAGGGCTTCACGGTTGGCCGTGCTCACAAGCCTCTCACTGTTGCAGGATGATCAAGGAGCACCCTTTGCCTCCGGGCTGGGAGATGAAGTACACCGCAGAGGGAGTTCGATATTTTGTGGACCACAATTCACGCACTACCACCTTTAAAGACCCCCGACCTGGGTTTGAGTCAGGGTAAATATTGCCTTGTCGCGCTTTTCTCCTTAACTTAAATTTTGTTAGAGCAAGGATGTATATTGTTTGGCCATGACAAAAAGAGTATTTTGATTATAACATTATTGTAAACGTATTTTTGCATTATAACTCGGCGATATTTTTATCTGTTTTGTTTTCATCACATTGCCAATAAGATTTGTTTTACTTGAGCCACCATTTTGATTAATTTCATTGTTTTTCCATTGTAATTGTTTTTTGCATAAAATTTTATACATTGTGAGAAGTTTCATTTTTACTGTAGCTTCATATCTCTCTGTGTCACACATTTCATAGCTTTTCCATTTCCGATTGCTCTTGCATGCAAGTGATAATGCTGTTATCCGTTCCGTTGTAGTTAAGTATTTGTAGCGTGGAAGCGTAAGTTTAAGTGGTGACTCATAGACTTCATAATGTATTGACAGGACACGAGGCGCTGGGCCGATTCATAGTGGGCCTATCTCCGTCAAAGCTGACCGAGTGGAATCACAGACAAAGAGCTTTTTTCGATGAAAATTCTTGTGAATAAATGCTTGAATCCCCAAATTCTTTATAGATAAGGACATAAAGCAGTCTCGATTCTTGGTTAAAAGCAAGAAAAACCCTGCAGTTAGCATTTATTTTACATAAATAATTCAAAGGACGATGCCAGTCTGTTAGTAAATGTAGCTAGCGGCCGCCATATGTAAACAGAGCTTTTCTGGTGAAAATTATTTTGAATAAATAATTAGATCCCCGAATTCTTTGTAGATATTGATGTAAAACAGTCTCGATTCTTTGTTAAAAGCAAAAAACCTTGCAGTTAGCATTTATTTTACGTAAATATGTCGAAGGACAATGCTAGTCTGTTAGTGAATGTAGCTAGCGGCGGCCCTATGTAAACAAAGAGCTTTTTTCCGTTGAAAATTCTTGTGAATAAATGCTTAAATCCCCAAGTTCTTAATAGATATGGATGTAAAAAAGTCTCAATTCTTGGTTAAAAGCAAAACAAACCGTGCAGTTGGCATTTATTTTACGTAAATATGTCGAAGTACAATGCTAGTCTATTAGTGAATGTAGCTAGCGGCTGCCTTATGTAAACAAAGCTTTTCCGATGAACATTCTTGTGAATAAATGCTGAAATCCCTGAATTCTTTATAGATATGGATGTAAAACAGTCCCGATTTTTGGTTAAAAGCAGAAAAAAAAAACATGCAATTAGCATTATTTATTTTACGTAAATATTGCGGACTATGATGCCAATGCAGTAGCGGCTAATTTCTCCCATTGATTTTTTTCACGTTTCAAAATGCATGCATGGCACATAAAATATAATAATTATCTTGAATCCTCGAACGTATGACTCCTGAGACAATCCTTCCTGTTTGTATGCGGTACAGCTTTCGTACTTTTTCAATAGAAATCCGGCGTTCGATCGCTGCGTGCGTGTGTTTGTGAATAGCTCCTCTTTGATGTGGGCGGCCCCCTACTTGAATGCGAGGCGCAGTGCATGACCGATCTGTCCTGTCAATACACTATGAAGTCTATGCGGTGACTATTGTTGAATTTTGATCTGTGTGCAACTCTGTTAGTGTTTCATACATTTATAGTCACTGAATTAAAATAATCATACAATGGGTCTTATTTTAAGAACTAGTGCTCAACAAGATTCTGCTCACATCGACTCTGGCTAATTTGATCCAACTTTCTCATCCTAGCTGCAGCATTTTGTTACCATTTGCAGGCTTTTTATGTGAAGACTAGAGAGAATAGTCAAGACAGAACATGACGAATGCGTAAACTATTATCATCTCTGCATCGCTTGTGTATAAGATGGGTCTTTTATTTGCATTGATATTAAAAATGCAATGTCAATAATATTTCTAATGTGCATTGAAAAGGAAGAGCTGGGTCCAATGTCACGTCTACATTTTTTGCTGTGTCACTTTGAATACTATTATTATCGAAATTGAAAGTAATATTGTTAAAAGCAAAATTGTGTCTCGGTGGGCCAGTGATCAACATGCAGGTAGTCCCTGTGTTACGAATGAGTTTCGTTCCTACGTTGGCTACGTAACACAAATTTCCGCGTAAGTCGGAATTAACCCTTTAAGTAGTGCTGGACCAGGTGGAGACACGAATATATACATATCATTATTACCAGGAAGCGTTGGCACACACCTAAGAGAAACCTGGGAGTTCATGACATTGTGTGGACATTGATGAACAGTTATCTAGAGGTGAATGAACACTTGCCAGAGTCTTAGAAACTTTCAACGGCAACTTGTACTTGTACGGAGAGTGAAAATATCCTTTGGTGATCAAAGACTGAATTACAAAGGGCAGCACACGTCACTTCCGGTTACGCTTTTATTTTGGTGTGTTTCCTGTTTTAAGTGTTTTTGCAATGTTTGTAGTTTGAAGGCAGGCTAAAAAGGAGTGATGGCCAATGTGCGTGTTTTGATCTCATCTAGTGGCCCCTCTGGAAGAGGCAAAGCGCTTACCGTGATCTTGGTGATCGTTTATTTCCGAAGGTTATCGGTTTAATTTTCCTATGGTTAAAAGGAATGTTTTTCAAGGTTTGCTAATGAAAGACACCAAATCATCAGTCAAGTCTCACCGTTATTCGGCCCGGGTCTGCTATAATTCCTATTTTTGACTTTTCTTTTTGTGCCTTTTGTATGTGGAGGTCACGGCAAGGCGGTTCACCTGGGGCCTATGATCGCAGCTTCAGGTGGAAATACCACCAGTTTCGCTTCCTATGCCATGTAAGTTGTACTTCTTTACTGTTTTAAACATATGGATAAAAAACAGACATATGGATAAAAAGGCTTGTTTTTTAGCCACTACACAGGAAACTAACCTTTAATGAAATCAACAACTCCTCTACATGATTGGTTTGATCTTTTATGTTAAACTGACAAAATTAAACAACTTTTACTTGATATAGTGGATCCTCGTGACAGGAGCACAATCCATTCCATGAGGAAACATGAATATGACGTTACATGAATATGCTCGTATCATGAATGGATTTTCTCTGTAAGATACACAGCGGTACCTCTACTTACGAAATTAATTACTTCTGGAAGTTCGTAACTTGAAAATTCTGTAAGTAGAGAGGTGTTTTCCATGCAAATGCCCTAATCCCAACCTTTATTGCACCACGGTTCGCAGTTTGTAGGTCTTTAGTGATTGGGAAGTAGCGTAGATTTTGTTTTCTTCGAGGTTGTATGTTCATCTTCTGGCTCGTCAGGTGGCCTTTTCCACGTAAAAAAAATCTGTCCAAAGACGTCTGTTTTTCAGTCATTCTAATGTGGGGGGCTAATTATTTCCTGGAACAAATGTGATGCGCCCGCACTACGTCATACATTATTATCGCGGACAAGCGGACATAGATATACATAACAAGATGTATTGCTAGCAGTCCAATGAATGGATTTCTATGACGACATTCTATCCTGTAGTATTATATCTAGAGTAGACAGGGATATTGGTGTGTTAAGGAGCACAGGCCAAAGTTAATTTGTCCAGAATGCAGTCGTTAATAAATTATGACTTCTTTTGCGGCCCAGTAGCAAAAGCGCCACGGACCGGTAGCGGTCTGCAGCCCGGCGGTTGGGGACCCCTGCCCTAATCCGTTCCAAGCCCCCCAAAAGTCAGACTTAAATCTTTTGTAATGCATAAAAATGCATCAAAACGTGTAAAAATACTTGTCACAAATAGATTATTGCACAATAAACGTACAATCAGAGTTGTGCATAAAGTAAAAAACTAAGATTAAAAGTTAATACACTCATGTAAAGCTATCGGAACACGACAGGCGAATGAAGAAGATCCAAGGATACACACATACACATACAGTAGAGGTCCTTCTTGGCCAACAGGATGCAAGGAACGCTAGGCAATAGCCAATGGCAGAGCAGCTATAAGTATGTTACGTTCCGTAAATTCTGGGAGCTGCGAGTACCAATCATACTGTATTTCTGTCTTTCGTATCCTGAAATTTCTTTCATAACAAGAAGCAATATTTTCCCAGTTGAAGCGTGTCTGAACCCTGAAAATTCTCTATGTAGGGACAGTCGTAAGTAGAGGTACCACTCACTGTAACTGAATTCCAGTTAATGCGTGCAACACTTCCTATTACCACCCATCTTACCTCTAAATAATAATTCAAGGCATCATTTTTAAGGCTAAACAATCTGATAAAGAAATGAAAGATATAAAAACAATATATGGCGGAAAACACAGACAAGATGTAAGAAGGCACCCTTCAAATCTCAGACCTGGAGCAGTTGGCCAAAGAACAATGGTCTTAAATTCTAGCAAAGCATTGTAAGAAACTCATTGATGGATACCGGAAGCGGTTGGTCACAGTTATTTTGTCTAAAGGTTGTGCTACCAAGTATTAGGCTGAGGGTGCCAATACTTTTGTCCGGCCCATTTCTGGAGTTTTGTGTAAAGTGATAATGATTTAAAAAGAAATTCCATTCTATTTTGTGTTTTTTCATTGCAAGCAAAAATAAATGAAGATATTACTACCAAAGCATTTGTAATTGCAATCATTTTCTGGGACAAATTGAGCATTATCTTACAGAATGCAGGGGTGCCAATACTTTTGGCCGGCAGTGTACCTCTACTGTAAATATTTATTATTCTGGTTGAATGTATAATGCCTTAACATGGAGAGTTTATGTTTTACTCTTCTTTTTTCTTTCCAGTCCAATGCCTTGCCGAGCCATGTTAAGATCTCAGTGTCCAGACAGACGTTGTTTGAGGACTCATTTCAACAGGTGTTGATCCTGCCTACCACTGCAATTGATAACTCCAAATATTAAAAATGATTTAGTTCAGCGTTTTGTAGTTAACATTGCTAGGTAGCGTACTCTGTGGGTAATACATTACTGTAATATTTATAGTGAAATATGTATCCTCGGTATTATGCTTTTCTGCGTCATTAGATCATGAATGTGAAGCCATATGACCTTCGCCGGAGACTTTACATCATCATGAGGGGAGAGGAGGGCCTTGACTATGGTGGCATTGCCAGGTAAGAATTCATCGTTAAGTTGGAATTTAAAAAGAATAAAATAAAGAAGAATGGTATTAAAAAACATTCAAATGAAAAAATGTATCATGTCAGGATGAGTGAAATATTTAAACATCACCAATACAGTCTATACAGTATAATACTGTCATCTGTTTACCTCCCTCAGTCATCCATCCAGCACATTGCCTTTCTCTTTCCCTGTTCTGTTTTTTTTTTTTTTTTTTTTTTTAATGTTGGTGCGTCAATTTTTCATCTGTTTTTGCATTTTGTCTCTGTCTCCGGTGTCACGTCAGTGGTTTTACCCTATGGTAGGTGACATCATGCTGTTCTACCACAGGGTAGAACCACGGACGGGTTGCTGAGAGGTGTCTGCGTCTACCCGTCAATCCATCTTCTCTACATCTTCCCATATGTCTCAAAGAGGCATGGATGTTGGTTCTGGTGCTGGAGCTGGTGGTGGTACATCTGGTGTGCTTTGTGTTCTCTAACATGCATCTTTGTACTATTTCAGTGTTTGTCTTTTTTTAAAAGTTAGTTGTATGCCTGTATGTTCAATATTTTGTCCATTCATTGTATGTTTCAAGTGTGTACATAAAATGCAGAATATATCGAAATAGATGATTGATACAACTTCACATTTGAAAGCAATATCAATAAATATACAGTAATGTTAAATGCTTTTACACTCCAGATGGCAAAATATGGACGGAAAACACAAAGCTGGTGACAACATGACTCAATTTTGAGATTTTAAACCATGAGTACAACAAAAGAACAACTGGCCAACTTTCATAGTACAAGTACGCTTAAATGCTATAAAATGCTAATGTTTTTTACAATGCCCCTAACAAATCAAACACAATTCCCAGAAAAAAACAAATACATAAAGATACATATTAGCTCAAACAAAACATAGCTTATGTTGGTCTTAACAGGGAGAAGCTTGATTCAGCCATGTTAGAAAAGTTCTAGCATTTTCACTGTTGCCACTAGAGGGCAGTCAATAAAAGTAAATGCAACACTTTCAAAACAAACCATTCCAATGTCACTCTAGTTCAGACATGTACAAAGTCCGGCCCGGGGGCCAAATGTGGCCCGTGGTCAAATTTCATCCGGCCCCCAGCCTCTGTCATAAAATCAATAACGTCTGGCACTCACACAGACTTAATAAATTGGTTAGCAGTACTGCTACCAGAATATGAAGCAGCTTATACACTAAATGCTGCTCCTCATTTACCCACTAAAAGGCAGCAGCACTCTAAGCAACATAACCCCGTGTGAACCTTTACTTTCAATTGTCTAAAATGGCGATAATCCACATTGCTCCTGGTGCTGCGTCACCAGTAGGTGGATGGAAAAGCGCTATATAAGTATAACACCATTTACCATTTACCATCAACAAAAAAAAAGAAAGTTACTGCGACGGCCGACGCTTCAAGGATAGGTGGAAATTGGACTATTTCTGTGGATGTATATTGCGTATGTGTAGAGACGGTCGCTGTTTTTAAAGAGTTCAATGTGAGGCAATATTACCAAACAAGACACGTTGACATGTACGACAAGATTACAGGGAAGATACGCAGCGAAAATTTGAAGCAAGTTGAAGCTAGTTTAATTTCACAGCAGCAGTATTTCGCAAGAGCTCGAGAGTCGAAAGAGAACGCCACAAAGGCTAGTTGCGAGATTGTTGAAATTACTTTAAAAAATAATAAAGCAAATGTGACACACAGAATGGTTTGCTAAAATTTGCTTAAACATCTACGTAAAGGGTTGTATGTCTCCTTGTGCCCTGCAATTGGCTGGCAACCAGTTCAGGGTGTCCCCTGCCTACTGCCCCGAGTTAGCTGGGATAGGCTCCAGCACCTCCGCGACCCTCGTGAGGAAAAGCGGCATGGAAAATGAATGAATGAATGAATCTACGTAAAGGATGTCAGCCAAGGTCGGCCCCCCCATTTTTACCACGCCAAATATGGCCCCCTTTGCAAAAAGTTTGGACACCCCTGCTCTAGTTAAACAAATCCTCAAAGCAGCAAAATTTGATTTGAAGCTTTTTTTCCTAATCAAATTACTCGAGTCAATCGATTAATCGTTGCAGCAGTAGTGATTTACATGGATAGCTTAGATGATTAAGTATTTTATTTTTTAATCCATCCATCAACCTGCAGTCTTATACTCTAAATGTAGATTTTACTCAACTTTATTTATAAAGCATTAAATACAACAGTCTGAATACAGTAAACATAAAACATATAATAGATCAAAAGTGCAAATAAAAACAACATAAATGGCTCGACTTGTTTCTTTTTGGCCAAAAAAATTTAACTCGCTCGCTGTCATTGACAGCGCTTGACATCCACTCCATTTTAACTGGGAGGGGCGCATGAATTTGCACTCTTTTGATTGGTTGGATTGAAACTTGATTGGTCGTTTATTGGCAGGCAATGAGTTCATTTTGCCTCACTTCTTTGTCATTTTATGGAAACTTATGGGTCACTTCCTCTAAATTTTGGATTATTTCCTGTTGATTTTCTGGGCTGCTTCCTATTGATTTTGGGGCATTTCCAGGTTACTTCCTATTATTTGGTGTTACTTCTTGTGGGTTTTGGGTTCATTTTTGGGTCACTTGCTTATTAACTAATTGACTGCCATTGGCGGTGCTAGATGTCCAATCCATTTTGACTGGGAGGGGGCGAAAGAAAGAATGTAACTGCAGACACGAAAGTGAGCCAAGTGCAGTAGTGCACAAAGTCGACCACACAAATCACAAATCTACGGTTTTACCGAGCCGATGTCAAAATAAAAGCGTGTGATTTGCTATGCATTATATCACAGGTGTCAAACCGATTCCAGAAAGGGCCTCCTGGGTGCTGGATTTTGTTCCAACCGATAACGCGCAGAGAGTTTAACCAGTGAACTTCCTGCTGAAACAAGCAGCACCTGACAAAGTTTAACTGATTACACATGTAAAAGATCTAATTGGTGAAAAGGTGTCCTCTTCATTGGTTGGAAAGCAAACCTGCACCCACTAGGCCCTTTCTGGAATCGGTTTGACACCTGTGCATTATATGAATGAGTTCAATGTGTCAGGCAGAACAACCCCGCGGACCGGATTGCACTCTCTTGGTTTCTGCTTTCATAGAGTTGAAAAAGTTGTGTGCCAACCAAATTTTACATTAAGATATTTATTATGACAAGACCATTAGAATTTTTTTCACCTAATTTTCTGCAGACATTCGGCGACATTTTATTAACAGTTACAAGTGTCTTCATTCAGTGTAGCTGAACATGTTAAATGCGCATACGATGTACGAATGCTAGCTAGGTTATTTGCTTGTAAATTACATTAATTAAAAATCACATTAGTAATACAGTTTAATATTCCTTTTTTTTAACTTTACATACTTCCAAAGCTGAAATGAAAACAGAAACATTTCCCAAGCTTTGAGCATTTTTTTTATTCGTGCCTCAACAAAGTATTGACTAAGATACTATTACTTATGTACATGTGATGGCCTATTTGTTTTCATTATTAAATTAATTAATAATTAAAAAAAAAAAAACACTTTTCACACTATCCTTATGGGGTGTTTTGTGTCGATAAAATGAATATTTTTCATTTTCCATTTCGGCCAATCATGTTCGTCTTTGAATGTATTACTCAATTTTGTTGTGCCTTATCTTCATGATCTTGATTTTTGTTATAGATGTCGAGTTACCATGTAATTTGTTCGAGTCACATCTTCAGTTTGTCTGTACACATCTACATGAGTTGCCCATGTTTGTAAAAGAAAATATGCCAGTTTTTCCTCATTATTGTTTCGAAGCGGTAGTTGTTAAGCTGTGGGTGTATAAGCTTTGTGAAGGGTACATCATCAAAAGTATCCCCACAAATGACAAGAATGGATTAAAAATAAAATTCTCATTAGTTTTACTCCTAATGCATTGTCAGCTTTTAACTAAAACGCATTTCTGCTGTTGCCCTTCAGGGAATGGTTCTTCCTGCTGTCTCATGAGGTTTTGAACCCTATGTACTGTCTGTTTGAGTATGCTGGCAAGAACAACTACTGCCTGCAGATCAACCCAGCCTCATCCATCAATCCAGATCACCTCATGTACTTCCGCTTCATCGGACGGTTCATCGCTATGGTAAGTTGAACAGCACAATTCAGGGTTTGAATGGGTTGAAAGTGAGCCGGAACAGTCCGGTTTGCCATATGGTTGTAAGATTCGGGGCGGGAATGTTGCTTTGATCCCGAAAATATGAGAGCAACTGTCAAAATTCCTTGTTAAAAAAACAAACTCCCAGTCTCCCAGAAGTAAACAATCGACTAACGTAAGATCTACGTACACAAGCGTTAACAACAAGCCTAATAAAGTGCTTGTGTGGCGTCATTAGTTTCCACCGATATTATTTATTCCATCGAGTTTGGCACAGGACCTCTGTCTCAGTGTGTTTGTTAGCGGCAGCCCAAATTGTGTCTTAGAGGCAGGGCTGTCAACAGACTTGCAGGGGCACGGGGACAAGAGACCATTATAGGGCACCCTACCCCACCCCACCCGTGCCACCGGCTTGTCACGACAACATACGCAGTACTTTTAACGCTTTGCAAGCAATTACAGTGTAAATTTTCAAATTATTTAACTTGAGATGGACAGTTAAATTTAACAGACCATAATGTGATGTGACACAATATAAGCAAACAATTTCCATCTATTGTCCCATGTAGGCTACAGTACAATACAACTGAGAGTGCTATGCCTGTCTGCTAAGCAACAAAACAGTATAACTAAACATCCCTGGGTTTTCAAGCCCTCAAACAGTGATGTGCCTAGGTTTTTTGATAGCAAAGTCATTTATATCAGTGAAATCCAGTTTTTGAGCAAACTCACGCTCAATGGAGAGCATGGCTAGGTTGTTAACCCAAGATAAATCCAGCCACCGAAACAGAGTCTGTTCAGCCTCGCACGCTCGGCTCAACGCGAGCAGTATGTCTTGTCATACCGCAGCTCAATAGGCTACAAGCGGCCGGTGACAGACTCAAATCGGGCTTTGGTCGCGGTGATCGCGAATGTAAACGTTCACTGTTAGCGGCTGTTTTTCAGTTACCAACATCACCGTCCACAGCCAACTCTAGCCCTAATTCTGTGGCTTCTTGTCTCCCTTTTAAAAACTTGATCATTTTTTCTCGTTCACCTCTATGATCCTCATCTCTTTTTCTTTTCTTTTCTGCGCCCCCGGTATATGTCGACTCGCCATGTTTAGAGTTTATAACAGTGACAGATTTTAATTTCCCAATTCAGGGCACGTACGTAGTGTTGAGTTACGTATTTAATATGTTAAAGTTTTTAAGTACATATCGAGTAGAACATTATATTTAATCAGACAATGATTTAAATAAAAAAGAAATATGTGAATGTAAGCCTCTATGCAAGCCGCCGCCGGGCTTGCATAGAGGTATAACTGTGCCAAAAGCAGTTTTCTTTGTATTTCGGTAGTTTTAGGAGGTTTACAGTGTGTAATATGAGTGTCATTGTTTCTCCTTGCAGGCTCTCTACCATGGGAAGTTCATTGACACTGGCTTTACACTTCCGTTCTACAAGCGAATGCTGGACAAAAAAAACACACTCAAAGACTTGGAGTCCATTGACCCAGAGTTTTATAACTCCATCATGTGGGTTAAGTAAGTATTTATATTTGTGTTCACTTCATGCAAAACAGAAGTTCTTAAATTTCATAAACTGACATTATTTTAAAAGCAGTTTAAAAAATTCTGTACTCTTGAAAAGTTCAACACTGATAGAGATATATCCCCAAAGAGTTAAAGACAGCGTAAATTGAGCAAAAGCTGGTTCCAATTGGGTAGCCAAAAGTTTTACTTAAGTAAGAGTAGCTTTACTTTAAAAATGATATTACTCAAGTAAAAGTAATCATCTAAAAAAATTGACTCGAGTGCATGTAAAAAAGTAATCGGTGAAAAGAATACTGAAGTAATGAGTAACTGCTTTTTTCTCAGCACAACAACATCATCTATCTGAACTGTCATTATTATATTGTACTATAACCTGTTACATGACCATATTAGGCAAAAAAAAAAAATACACAAAAACTGTGTGGGGCAGGGGCGGACTTTGGAGAGGGAGTGGCCTGGGACTTGAAAAACCAGCCCACTTCCCGTAAAGTGTTGGAAGCCATCCAGCCGGCAACACACATACCTGTACAGTACTTTGATGGAAAAAAACAGCATTTGTTTTGGACATTAATCATACAGTAAACAAAAACATGAGCCGGTAAATAGCCTACAGTAAAATAATTACAATAGTGTCGTAGTTTTAAGGCATGCAGTGATTTTAATACACACAGGTCATTGATACAATGAACAATAACATGAGTAAAGCATTAATTAACAAACTGTAACCTGATCAAAGTATGCAGGTAGGACTTTAAATTCAAATTTTCTAAATTTTGATACAGTAAAAATGCAGTTTTGAGTGTGTGAGTAGCCAGAGAGTTCTACTACGAATTTTCACAAACCTTGTCCAGAGGTTATTCAAAATTGTGGATTCACAGGAACCAATCATCTAGTAAAACGACCCGTTGCTCATGGGAATCATATAAGATTGTACTGAGACGTGAAAGCCCACGTAACGAACATGTAGATGGAGGTTTTGTTTTTTTTGTTTTTTTCACCAATAATGATAATGGTGGCATTATATATTTTAGAGTGTTGAGAGTATATTTAAGAATTGAGTACAGTAATGCTTGGATTACACAGGTCCGTTAACTTCAGAGTCAGCTCATTTGACCACGGGAACACGAACCTCAAAGCATAGACTTCATAATAATATTGACGGGACACATGCCGCAGACACTGCGCCACGCCTTCAAGTAAGGGGCCATCCCACATTCCGCGTGTACCGTGAATTTGTACCATTTTGAAACATTGGGAAAAAAATCAATGGGAGAAATTAACCGCTTACAGCATTGACGTAATAATTCACAATATTTATGTAAAATAAATGCTAACTGCCCGTTTTTTTGCTTTTAACCAAGAATCGAGAATGTTTTACGTCCATATCTATTAAAAAAATCAGGGATTTACGCATTTATTCACTTGAATTTTCAACGTGAAAAGCTCTTTGTGGTGGTAAGGAGGCGCCACAGTGGCATAAAGACTAGCAGCACATTTGACATATTTACGTGAAATAAATGCTAATTGCCCGGTTCTTTGCTGTTTTAACAAAGAATCAAGACTGGTTTAAGTTCATATCTATAAAGAATTCAGGGATTAAAGCATTTCTTCACATGAATATTTAACGTAAAAAGCTTTTTGTGGTGATAAGGCGACTTGCAGCACATTCGACATATTTACGTAAATTCAGTGCTAACTGCCTGGTTCTTTGCTCTTTTAACAAAGAATTTAGATTGTTTTACGTCCATATCTATAAAGAATTCAGGGATTTACACATTTTTTCCACAAGACCTTTCAACGTGAAAAGCTCTTTGTGGTGATGGGGCGGCGCCACAGTGGCTTAAAGACTAGCAGCGCATTCGACATATTTACGTAATAAATGCTAACTGCCCGTTTTTTTGCTTTTAACATCTATCAATATCTATAAAGAATTCAGGGATTTAAGCATTTATTCACAAGAATTTTCAACGGAAAAAGCTCTTTGTTTGCGTTCCCACTCGGTCAGCTTTGACCTCCGGAGATAGACCCCCTGTTAATCTTGTCCCGTCAATATATTATAAAGTCTATGGTCAAAGGTCAAAAACATTCCCGACCCCTGGTCTATATGAACACAAAATTGCATTAAGCAATGAGCGAAGTGTTTAGACATGACTGTTTAACTTTGGTCTGAACACAGCATCGGTTTATACCTATGATCAGCGGTGTCTCTCCTGTCTCTGTTCTTTTTATTATGTTAAGCTTTGTTTCCTGGCCGTAGCCAGTCGTTTCACGTTGAATAAAAAGTTGTGGACGACTGCCCGTAGACTTCATAATATATTGACAGGACACTGGGGTGGGGACGATTCATAAGGGCCCATCTCTGTCAAAGCTGACCGAGTGGAAACAGAGACAGAGAGCTTTTTCCGTTGAAGATTATTGTGAATAAATGCTTAAATTCCTGAATTCTTTATGGACGTAAAACAGTCTCGATTCTTGGTTAAAAGCAAAAAAACGTGCAGGTAGCATTTATTTTACGTAAATATTGCAAAGTATAATGCCAATGCTGTAGCTGCTAATTTCTCCCATTGATTTTTTTTCACAACGTTTCAAAATGCGTGGATGGTACGAAAAATATCATCATTACCGCGAATCCTCGAACAAATCATGCCTGAGACAGGCAGCTTTCACACTTTTTCAACCTAAATCCACCGTTAGATCGCAGCATGAAACCGACTGCTAATAAATTAAGCGGAGTGTGGGATGGCCCCCTTCGTGACGAAGTAAATGGGGAACGTGTCACGTCAATACATTTTGAAGTCTATGCACTGCCTTAGAGCATTCTTTACGAAGGTTTTTATCTTGCTGTTTGTTAGAAACAAATTACCGATTTGTAACAAATAACAGGAGGCCCATTTAAAAACTCCATGGGAATTATGATAGCTTTTACCGCTTTTACTATTCATCTTTCAGTGGGTCGTTATTCTAAAAATAAGAAGTATATTAATAGTCTATCCTTTTTTTGTCCAGAGAAAACAACTTGGAGGAATGTGGTTTGGAGTTGTATTTTGCGCAGGACATGGAGATTCTTGGGAAAGTTTCTACCCACCAGCTTAAGGATGACGGAGAAAACATAATGGTCAATGAAGAGAATAAGGAGGAGTACATCAGGTAGCGACCATCAGCAGTAATTTTCACCCGGCTAAGCATCTAGTACAAAAATGAACTATAAAGATGCAATGTTTCCCTTTCTATCAGCTTGCTGACAGACTGGAGGTTCACACGGGGAGTGAAGGAACAAACTAAAGCCTTCTTGGACGGCTTCAACGAGGTTGTTCCTCTGGAATGGCTTCGCTACTTTGACGAGAAGGAGCTGGAGGTGAGTGATGAGGTTGTTGCTCAGGATCATCCCTTACGAGGCCTTCATCAATTCAAACTGTAAAATCACTTGTATGTAGAGCAAATAGATACCATAGAAACCACTCACAAACCTTGCTTTTGTGGACTAATCCATATCTGCTTTGCATTTTTTAGCTGATGCTCTGTGGGATGCAGGAAATTGACTTGGTGGACTGGCAGAAGAACACCATCTACCGACATTATACAAAGAACACCAAACAGATCCACTGGTTCTGGCAGGTTTGAGAGGGGATTATGGGAATTGACCTTTTGCAAAAGCTCCGCCCCATTAAGTTACATCTTTTCTCGTATTTACTGTTTGACTCTTTCTATTACTCTAACACACCCAATATGAAATAAATAGCACTCATACCATAGTTTAAGGAAAACAAACGGAATATATTTGCCTTAGGGCATAAGAGATACATGACGCCTTCTTATCACGGAAGCCCAACGTGTGCGTTATGCAACTGACTGAGCAAGATTGACGCTGACGAGGCAAGACATCCACAAGCCCACGTCTGCAACTCCCGCAATCAGTTCTCCCGGACAGTCCAAAACAAACGGTGGGACATCCTGTCTCAACACAAGGAACACCGGAGAACGTCCGATATCCAACTGATAACACGACCGATTAGACTCCAAGAGCCGCTTTGATGCTGAGGTGGCAAAATTCACTACCCTCATTGCCCTGACAACAGTAACTCCCGAATCCTCCTGTCCAAACCACAAAGAGACAATAATCCTAAACATCCCCCAAGCACACCCTTCTTCTGCCCACAGCCTGCCCCGGCCCGCCAGAGCCTTCAAAAAGACTGAATGTTTAACTAATCGTTGTCATTTTTTTCTCGGGAACCTTTTTGACCTGAATAAATTGTCAATATGTCCTTTGAAGCCGTTTTTCCAGCTTTCAAAATAGAGTCAGTACAAGGGGTTAAGACTAAGGTGAATGCGCGGGGTTTGGCCTTTTGGCCAGGTTGTTTCAGTCTCGCAGGCCCGGGTCGTTGGATCTGCGCCAGCGCGAGTCCGGCGGTTCGGCTGGCGTGATTCCGGCAATCTCGCTAAAAGGTCAGATTCCTTCATATGTTTACTTATAAGGAGGACTCTTTGCTTTAATATTAGCGCACTTGTGAAGTTAACAAACTTAAGCTAATGAAACAGCTATACTTAGACATTGTAGCGTTGACATCCAAGTGAGATGTAATATTAGATAACATCAACTACAACTTTGATATCCAGTTTTATAAATGTTTTTACCTCTACTAGAGCAAGCATGCTAGCCAGATAGACCCTTGCATTAGCTTAGTGTCACATTAGAGCACACGCATGTCTGTTTTGGAGACATTTACCTGGCCATCCATACTGTTTTATCAATGGCGTACCACAAGCAACACGTCACTTCCGTTCATGAATATTCATGACATTAGGTACTGTTGCTAAGTAGGGACAAGCCACCGTTTGTCCCTAATAGGAAATGAATGGAAATCGTGTACGAAGGAGATGTTTACAGAGCTAAACCTACCAATTCTCTCCGAAAATGATGTGCCTGGTGCCAAATTCACTGGCAAAGATGTGGAAGAACATAAAAATGTTCAGTTAAAGGGATGGCTTGAGTGTCGAAGGCTGAAAAAGACGAAAAAAACGAGCCGACCTAAGCATAGCTTTAGCTTTTTTATCGACGCGACTGACAATGACATTCTCCTGTTTCAACAAGCTATCTTTTACCATCAGCCCTGTCTTTCTTATATATCCTCTGGTTGTCCTACGTCTCTTACGGTTCTTGGGGGTAATTTAGTTAGCTTTGTGTAGCAATCGCAAATGCTACTCAGTGACAGCCAACGAACACTTTAAATTTTTTCATTGATAACACATCTTAATTCTATAATGTATTTACACTTCCCCTTTACTAAAGTTGTTTATATATATATATATATATATATATATATATATATATATATATATATATATATATATATATATATATATATATATATATATATATATATATTAGGGCTGTCAAACGATTAAAATTTTTAATCGAGTTAATTACAGCTTAAAAATTAATTAATCGTAATTAATCGCAATTAATCGCAATTCAAACCATCAATAAAATATGCCATATTTTTCTGTAAATTATATATATATTCTATAAAATAATTTGTTGGAATGGAAAGATAAGACACAAGATGGATATATACATTCAACATACGGTACATAAGGACTGTTGTGGGCATTTCACTCTACTGTCATTTAAATCTGTCTATGCTGTCCTCACTCCGAAGCGTCTACTTTTTCCAAAGCTAGACAGCTAGTGAACGACACCTTAATAATCAGACTTCTTCCTTTTTCATCTGATTTATTAATAAAATGGCCTCAAACCACTGTCCTCTTTAGACCGTAGTGAAACTACAAAAAAAAGTACACAAGCATTGCATTAGCAACAACGTTAGCTTAGCACGCTATACAGGTTCACTAAACATAAACAAAAAGCGTTTCATACAAAAAATATAACATTTCGCTTCCTAACATAATATGTACATTCTTTACAACAACCATACTTACGGAGAAATCTTGTCCAAGGATCATATAAGCACATTACAATGGAGGCGTCAGCCATGTCGCAAAGCGACCACAAGAGTTCGCTGTTAGACAGCATTAAAAACCTTGCTTTAAAACTTACCAAAAGGCAGAATACTGTCTGAGCGGGACATGTGCGTTAATTGCGTCAAATATTTTAACGGGATTAATTAAAAAAATTAATTACCGCGCGTTAACGCGATAATTTTGACAGCCCTAATATATATATATATATATATATATATATATATATATATATATATATATATATATATATATATATATATATATATATATATACATATATATACATACATATATATACATATATATGAAACAGAAACGGTAACAGTGGCAGTCAGATACCATTGTAATTCTTTTCAGGTCATTTATTGTCAGACAGAAGCAGTACAGCACAACGTTACTCTAAAAGCATAAATTAAAAATATAAAAATGGCTTACCTCTTTGTCCTCTGAAAGACCATGCCAACCCAACATAATGTTTACTGTATATGAAATGTGAATGGATTCACCGAGCTGGTGGTAAAGTCCGTGCAAGTTGATTCGGTCTTCACATTTTTCCTCCCGAGTTTTTGGTTTCCGGAAACGTAAGAAGAAAACATCCTTCATGTGTCGTAATGTCTAGAGGGGTTTCTACAAGTTCCAAAAAAGCAATGCGATGCAAAAAAAGCATGCAATGATCGGCATGTTCGTTTTTGAAAGATTACCGGCGAAAAGTAGCACAAATTACGTTAAGTCTATGCGAGGGCGGGTCTATAATGTCCCACTTCAGCTTTACTTCCGCTTTACGATGCGACGTCACGGTCTAAAAATAGCCTGCGTGCGGTACGCCATTGAAGGCACCAATTCAGTTGTGTTTTGGCTTTGGGAAGAGGAGAAACCGCAGTCTCTCTGGACCTTGTGTCCTATTTACATACGCCATAGGCACACCACTTCACCATTTTGGGATGTCCGCAGCTTGTTGATTCTTCCCGGGGTTCTGTAAAGTTGTATGACTGGTAGTATGGCAGTTGGTAGTCAGGTAATGCTTACAGTAACCACTGAAATAATCAATGAGACAATGGGGGTAATTTTGAGTTTCTGAGATCATACAGAAATACAGGAATACAGAGCTTTAATAGTCAGTGACACACAGACATGACAACAAAATTATGTTCGATGATTGAGCATTGGTCCGCTGCAGATGAACCGCGCCGCCGGCTATGTCCCTCTTCTTCAGAAATGACAGAGCAGTTTCAGCAGTGCTGAGGGACCAACTAATCAAATCCATATTTGAAGTTATGCTCGCTTAACAACGCTTGCTAGACCATATGAATGGTCAATGGCCGTTTTGGGGGCAGACTTTGCAAAAGATCATTTGATTAAAAAAAAAAAAGATTAATTATAACCTTTTGATAAGATTCAGTTGTGTTCTTCCAGGTGGTGAAGGAGATGGACAATGAGAAAAGAATTCGTCTTCTTCAGTTTGTTACAGGAACATGTCGACTGCCTGTTGGAGGCTTCTCTGAGCTTATCGGTACAGCTTCACACAACTGTTCGGATTTAAAGTTTTTTCTTGTCAACCAAGTGGAACTAGACATTTATATAGGATTAAGATGACATACTTTACATAGTAGCCAAAGGTTGTTTTGTGCAGTCAGTGCATTTTGAAGCATTATTTTCTTTGTAAGGTTGCTGTAGTCCGAAAAATACGGTATGTAAAGCTATATAGTAGAGTTGTACGATAATGACGTTTCAACTGATAACCCAATGTTGTCCAACTCCAGAAATTTGATATTAAACCGGTACATGCGGTCGTGGACTTAACATGTCATGGCTAAAACTGTACTGTAAAACCCTACTGGATGCTTTAATGATAAATGTAACAACTTCAAGGTTGTTGTTTTTTTTTTTTAATTAAAATTCTGTGAAAAATAAAACAACACCCTCAACTGATGTCATGAGGGGGAAAGGGTCAATATTTTGCTCCTATATTTATTGTTCAACTCAAAACAGCAAACATTAGTTTTTTGGATCAAGAGCAAAGTGTCAACAAGGCCTTCCATGTCACATATGGCTCACAAAGTGCTTATGGCAGCTTCAGAATGGTGAAGGAGAGTAAATGTTGGAATATAATAACCAACATGCAGAAACACACATACCAGCCTAATTCATGATATGCTTGACAAACACTCAGGGACACTAACAGCAGTTATCTGAGTCTGACAAGTCGCGTCAATGTGCGCATGTGGGCCGCAAAGTAAACTGCATTGGACTCAGTTGTCCGTTCAATTAGCTGACACGCTGACATGTGATCAGCAGAGATAGTTAGCTCTGATTGGTTTATTTTTTTTTACTCACTTTATGCTTCTCCTACAATTTCATTCCTCTCGCCTACAGAGTCCATAGCAAATATATTGCAAATTGGCAATTATTTCGTCATCTGGTGACTTTTAGGACAGCTAATAGCTACTTTCCTTACTGGGGAGTTGACAACACTGCTGCCCGATAATATCGGACAACTCTACTATATAACTAATATTTTGCGTTTTTTTTTTTTTTTTTTTTTTTTTTTTTTTTTTTTTTTTTTTTTTTCTCCAGGAAGTAATGGGCCTCAGAAATTCTGCATAGACAAAGTGGGAAAGGAGACTTGGCTTCCAAGAAGCCACACATGGTAAGTAGGAGTGTATTGATACATCAATCTAGATCAACATATCTACTGGTTAAAGGAGCAATATGTAAGATTTTCCTCTTCAATTTTTCATTAAATGGCCCTAAAATTTCATTAGACATCAAAGGGACGATACAGTGTTTGTCACTTGTTTTTACTCGCAGCTGCCACCTCCGGTCTAAAGCGTAACTTCAGCTCGTTCATGGAGCACATCCTTGTACAAGCAAGAACATAAAGTAATGAGGGTTTGGCCCATCAAATCAGCACTAGAGACGTAAAAACAGGAAGTAGCAAGTCTTAAAGGGCTCAGAAAAGTGGTTTGCCAAACGGAGATGAGGCAGGAGCTCGCTATCCAGTTTTAAAAGAAAAAGATTCTGTGTTTACAAAAATGTCCCGCCCTCCACCAGCAGCCAATTACGAGATTTAAATCCAATACGCCTTATATAATACGCAGTATTTGTTAATAATGACATGACATTCCCTTTAGCGCAGCTCCATCTAATGCATGCATAACGCAACCACTACTACTACTACTGCAACCCCTAGCAAAAAAGTATGGAATCGCCAGTCTCGGATGAGCACTCAGTCAGACATTTTATCATGTAGAACAAACTCAGATAAAAAGCTGTAAAAAATAATGAATTAGTTCTAAAGTGCAACTCTTTAGCATTTAGAAACACTAAAAGAAATGAATAAAAAACTTTGTGGTATTTGGAAAACATTTTCAATTCAATGCAGATTATTTACTCTTGACACCTTGTCCAATGCAGATTTTTGTCTCTTGACAAGGTGATGATGTTGGAACTTTAGTTTGGTGCTGTTCCAATGAGATTTACATAGATGTCTGCCTGAAAAATACATCAAAATTCCCTCAGTCCTTGATGATATGAGGCTGCATGTTAGGCAAAGGCACTGGGGAGATGGCTGTGGTTAAATCTTTAATAAATGCACAAGTTTACATTGAAATTTTAGACAGCTTTATTATCCCTTCAATTGAAAATATGTTTGTCATTTTCCAAGATGACAATGCATCATGCCACAGAGCTAAAACTGTTAAAGCATTCTTTGGAGAAAGACGCATCCAGTCAATGTCATGGCCTGCAAATAGCCCAGATCTCAACCCTATTGAAAACCTGTACTGGAAATTTTAAAAAACGGTGCACAGCAAGGCTCCGACCTGCAAGGATGAGCTGGCAACTGCAATCAAAGAGAGTTGGCACCAAATTGATTAAGAATACTCATCAAGTTCATGCCTCAGAGACTGCAAGCTGTCATAAAAGCCAGGGGTGGTGCTTCTGAATACTAGAGATGTGTTTTGATTGGTATTTCTTTGATTGTTTCTCATGATTCCATATTTTTTTCCCTCAGAATGGAGTGATTCCATATATATTTCCCTACACTTGTTCTATAAAATGTGTATTTACTGACCACCACAAAGTTTTTTATTCATTTCTTTTAGTGTTTCTGAATGCTAAAGACTTGCACTTTTGAACTAATTCATTATTTTTTCAAGCTTTTTATCTGAGTTTGTTCTACATGATAAAACGTCTGAGTGAGTGCTCGTCCGAGACTGGTGATTCCATACTTGTTGTTAGGGGTTGTACTACTACTATTATGCTTATAATACGGTGTGCCCTTTGTATGAAAACAGTTTTAAAATAGGCCATTCGTTGAAGTGCGTCTTATACGCCTATGCCCCTTACAGTGCGTAAAATTTGTGTGTAGCACAAGTACTATAAGTATACTGACAAGCTTACCCACGCAAGTTAGGCTTTTCTAGTTTGATTAAAATAGAAAAATGGTATGATAACACAGCTTGATTTTTCATTGCAAGGCACTTATCTAGCAGCCCAAAGGGGAAGGGATGTTGAGCGCTTCAAGATTTTGATCCTGGATGCACTACCTTTTTTGACCACTGATCTTACATATTACTACTTTAATCATTATTACTCCTTTTTTCCAGCAGCACGAATACATAAAAGTATTTAATGTAGCTAATCTTGTTAAAGAAATAACTTTGATTTTTTTAAATTTCCCTACAGTTTTAATCGCTTGGATCTACCGCCTTACCGAAGCCTGGAGCAGTTGCGAGAGAAACTAATGTTTGCTATTGAGGAGACAGAGGGATTTGGACAGGAGTGAAATGGAAGTGGATGTTTTATAGTTGCATTTCTGAAAAATAGTGTGATGCTGGATGGACACAGTATTCAATATACATGCCATATTTTGCTTAGAAATGGTGTATGTTTTAGAGTTTGGTTAAATGGCTGAGAATTGTATTTAACTGAAGTCCACACACACACACAAACCTCTGCTCATAATTGCACAGTCAGATAAGATGATCACCAATATACTGTAGTATCATATCAATTTAAAAGAAATCATTCCATATTTTTAAGGTGTGTTAGGAAACCATTGTATTGAAAAGTAGAGGAAGCGGATGATCTGATCCAGGGGTCTGCAATCTGTGGCTCTGGTTCCCTGTGCAATTAATCATATTACATTTTGCAATGTAGGCCCAAGCAAACAACAATATTATTTTTATCTTCCTAGGAAAGGACTCATTTTCTATGTAAAAACATTAAGGGACCATTGATTGGTTTTAACAGTGGAGCTTGTTATAGGTCTGTAAGTGAAAATGATGTCAACACTAATATGAAAACCAATACTGTTTGTTTAGCTGCTAAACGATATTAGACAATTCAGCATGATTGCACTAAAAAAACTTCATCAATGTAAAAATAATTGTCTCCTAGTGGTTGATTTTCTAAACAGCTCTTTGAGCAATAAAGCTTGCTGACCCCTGGTCTGATTGCATGTGTCTGACGATGACATCCGTTTCAAATGTTGAAGACAGTCATTTTGGTTTTATATTATTCTCTTGATAATGAATTTCTGTTAATAGTTGATCTTGTACATGTGTAAAGTATGATAAAACATTTCTCGGCATACAATGTGGAGTGGATGTAGGCCACGCCTACTGAAGTGACCCTGAGACCTGCATCAACCAGGGATGTAGTCTCAGGAGGGAAGAGTGGATTAGTCTCATGTGAGTGTGCCAACAGTTACAATAAAAAAAATATATATATTGGAAATAAATTCTTTTAAATGTTAGGTCTTTGGTCATTTTTTCCTCTTTATTATCTTGATGAATCAAATATTCTATAGAGCCTGAGTAGATCATCAAGCTGCACATTCAAACGAGGGGTCTTAAAAACTCCGTCCAAAGTGAAGATGTGCGAATTCTGCGTTTGTTGCGCCATCATGTGGACACTGATAACCGAAGATTTAACCGTGGAAACGTCACTGACCACGACAAGCTTTGTCCCTACATCACACTTGTGACGAATGTTTGCATTTGGAGTAAATTAGGTGCTTTTTGCTGCCATTTATTTACAAACTATTGCACTGCTTCAAATTAAGGAACACATGCGAAGGATGGGGGTATTATGGCCATTATTTTTCCCGCATTTTTATGAATGTACTTTAAATGCTAGATGTAGACATGGTCTAAGGCAGTGCTTCTTAATTATTTTCCGTTATGCCCCCACCCCCCCAGGAAGACGTAAACGTATCACATAATCATAATAAAGTATAGCTTTATTAACATTGTTTTGTTTGTAACAGAAAAGACTTAAAGCGCACCAATTTGACTGCAAGCAGGACTGAACGGGCCCTTGCACTTAGGCGCAACTTGGACGTTACGCAACTCGGATGGCACGCAGGTCAGGGTGGTGGCAGATCATCTCCCTCTCATCATCTTCTGAGCCTAACTTTCTCGGAATTTGCCTCTGTTTTTGGGATTAAAAATACACTCACACAACTAGGTGAAAAATCCCCTATTGAAGACAGACCTACACAAAAGGAGGCGCCGCTGAGCTGTGCAGCCACGCCTATATTCAAAACCAAAATAAATCTTCTAATTGGGCCAATTCGACCAAGTGTGCCAAATTTTGTGGGTCTATAAGCTGCCTAAGTCCCTGAAAAAATCTACTTCCTTTTAATGGCGAGCAAAGGGTCGTCATGGCAACAGACAGATGTGTCGACATGGGCTTTAAATTGTATTCTTACAAAAGGTCTTGAAACTACAGTGACCAACCTGAAAAGAACTGGACATGTATAAGTAAAATGAGTGACTTTCTGTCACCACTAGTTGGCGCTACAGAGTTGATGCAAATGACCCCTACATGACCCTTCAGGGTACGACTCTCACCAAGCTCGGGAAGTTTTGCGCAGATATGTTGTATGCCAAGTTATGACTCTTCAGAATTTGTGAAGAGACGAAATGGCGACGGTCATTTTCACATTGCTGTTTTGACCCCTCCGCTTCAAGGAATCCTCAATATTTTTCATCAGGCACCTGAACACATGTCTTAAAGCTTCCATGAAACAGGTTTGAGGTCAATAGATTTTTTTCCCTTGGAGGAGGAGCCTGTCTCGTAAGAAAGGGCATTTCCTGTTCCCACTAGGGGGCGCCAGGCCTAATGGGTAATATTTCAATGGAGTCGTGTTCAGGCTGGGAAACCTCACATACATGCCAGACTTGAAAACGATTGAACGTTGTACGAGGGAGTTATTAAGTCATTTTCTGAATTTGTTGTTTTGCCCCCCAAAAAATGACTGACTTTGGAATGAAAAGTGAATCAGGTTTTGACAACTTAAGATCTCACATGTCTCATGAACATTCTCACCAATTTTGAGGAGGATCCAAAAAACAAACATTTAGAACAAAAACGGCAGTGTCATTGGACAGAAGGACAGTTTTTTATTTTTGTTGCAGGCAGTATCACCTCCTTTGCTTATGGTGGTGGTGTTATTTTGCACTGAGCAACTTGGTGTGCCACCTTATCTGATGCTAACAGTGCTCGCTGGTTTACTGATGTAACACTGACAAAGCGGAACGATTGTTGGCAATATTCGGCTCATTGTGATTGGGGTCTAATGTCTTTAAAGTGCATACGACAGGATAAAATAAAGTCTTAAACAGGATTATTATGTGAATTAGAATCATATTTTGAGACGATTCGACTATATACAACAATTTGGCAAAGCGTAGATGACGAGAAATTTGTCTTTTAATCCGCCGTTTAGCCACGCCTACCATTATAGGGCTCTAGCATCCCCAACAGGAGGATGACGTCATCAGGGTCATGGTTTCATCTGATTTAGAATTCAACCCATTGAGGGGGAATTATTCAGAACGAAGAAAATGCAACGAAGAGAGCCGCAAAATGTCATTGTTTCAGTCTCTCTACTCCAATATTTTTTACAGGATATTCTTTTTGTTGTAGTATTTTTCCCCAATTGCTAAATAAATTGTATGGTCATGACAAATAACACTATTGTGCTAAATGGAATATGAAATAATAAAAATGCATTTATTCAGTACGACATGGCAAAATGAATCCATAATGGTCAAAATGTTTGACTTCACCTTTATTGTCGCACCTCCCGAACAATATTTTATGCCACCGTAGTTAGTCAGGCTTTTGTCATTTCCCTGCCCCGGATCATTTCACACGGCGGCGGGGTTGTTGATTGTTTTCGAAGATCGGCAACCCGCCCGGCGGCGAGCGAGTTACAGCTCGTCCCCTACTGCGGGCAGGAGAGCTTGTTTGGCGAGGAAGCAGCTGGAGAATTACTGCCTGACAAACTGGCCAACATCAGAGGAGCGCATAGCTGCCACATGGTCAACACGAATATGCCGTAAATTAATGCTAAATACATGGCGAAGACGTAAACAGTGAGAGTCATACGAGAGCGGCTGCAGTTTTTGTGCCGCTAACATGGCAGGATGTGTCTGAGAACTTTTCTACATGTTTGTCCATGATCAAACGTAAGTAAATAGTCCTTTATTTATAGAAAGTTTGTAGTGTTTACTTTGTAATTGCTGTATTCGCGGCCATTTATAACACAAATTTCTGATGGGGTTGAAAATTTGACAGAACACCGGGCACATGAAGAGGGCAATAAGCGAAGTACAGCGCTTTCCCGGCGGGGTTGGGGGGGTTTGAGGGTGGGGTGCGGCAAGACGCCGGTCGCTGGCTAAGTGGCATTCTCGGTGGAAAAGGAGCATTGTCAGCCACAAAATGCAAGCCACCTACGTATTAAAACGTGTGCCATGATCCCAGTATTTGACATAATACAAAACACGATGTTTACTCACTTCCTCGCAAGTCCCACAGTCGTCACACACTTGTCTTGGCTGATCTCGGGGTGAACGGAATTATTCTGAAACCCAAAAAGGCTCACACGCCTTTCCCTGGTTCAGCTACAAAAGCCTGTGGCCGTTTGGCTGGCGTGATGCAAAAAATAAATGAATTTAATCCGCAAAATCAGCTGAATCCGCAGTCCTTTTGCATGTTGTAATGCTGAATTGTGAGATGCTGAACCGGGTGACGTCACATTCGCATTCGTCCTAAACCCGAGACTGAAGCCGTAAGTCACTCATTTTCATGGAGTGAGATTTAAAAATTGAATATATAAAAATATTGCTTCCACACACATCCAAGCGGTCCATTTCATTCAGGAGCATAAAACACCACGTGAAATATGAAATAAACATGCTTTTTGGTGTCATACACACTTTAAGTGTCTTCATTGATTTTGCTTCCTGCTGTCCGCTGCATTATAGACACAGTAAACAGACTGGTCTGTCCTCATATCCCACTCTATTAAAAGTCAAAGCCAAAACCAGACGCTAGATACGCTTTGTCATATTTCCTCATTTTAGGCTCTTCATATCTCCAGTTCTCTTTGCTGTGTGGTCTTATTTGGTTCTAAAACACTGTGCACACTCTGAAAACGAGAGCACCGATGCCACCCTCTGAGTGGATATGCAATTACACTTTATTTTAGTACAGCAAAAAAGGTCACATACACCACCTCAGACATCGCTCTGTGCCCAACTATATGAGAAGTAATGGACTAAGATGTTTAATTAAATGGAATATCAGGGCCAAAGGAAAAAAAATAGGACTACGAGATTAAAGTAGTATTACTATTATGAGAACAAAGTACTGTTAGTACAAGGAATATGAAAGTCATACTATTAGTTTAAGATTAAAGTCATACTATTGAAAAAATACAGTCATATTATTACATACGGCATATGTAGCTGAATTAATTGCGACATACGCTGTGTAAATTGGCTTACCTTTGCTGGAAGATATGACAAAGTATTAGTATTAATCTTTCTGTTGATTATAATTTGATGTTGATGAGCCAAAAGTTGATAAAGGATTTTTTAACATGATAGCCTAGGAATGTAACTGGTTCATAACCCGGGGACTACCGCCATTTGACTTTCTTACAAATTAATTTAAAGGGGAAATTCAGAATTTTTGATATAAGGCGAGGTAGCTGGTGTTTAATTAGTCGGTATAGTTGATTTCAACAAATTCCGTGTAGTTTGTTAGTTTCAGGGCTCCGGAGTGGCTAAGCTAGCGCGAGTCAATGGTGCCTGCTTAGCATGCAAATAAAAAACAATAACATATGCACGCATGAGAATCACCTATGATCCATGCAATCAATAGTGTTGGCTATGTTTTCAGGATGAAGTTATTAAAACTTACGGGTATGAACGAAGCACTCCTCTCTAAAAAATGATAGTCCTGCAGAATTAAATGAATTAAGGCAGTTTGGTGTGACATTGTTTTGGCCGCATGGGTATTTCGAACAGTGATATGCATTTTGAATTTATTTGGTTGTTAGATCTGTAAACATCATTTTTATTTTATTATCTACAGTGTATCACAAAAGTGAGTACACCTCTCACATTTCTGCAGATATTTAAGTATATCTTTTAATGGGACAACACTGACAAAATGAAACTTTGACACAATGAAAAGTAGTCTGTGTGCAGCTTATATAATAAATTTATTTCCCCCTCAAATTTTCTCATTATACAGCCATTAATATCTAAAACCCTAGCAACAAAAGTGAGTGCACCCCTTAGAAACTACACCCCCTAAATGTCCAAATTGAGTACTGCTTGTCATTTTCCCTCCAAAATGTCATGTGACTCATTAGTGTTACTAGGTCCAGCTGTGCATAGGGAGCAGGTGTGTTCAAATTTGTAGTGCAGCTCTGACACTCTCTCATACTGGTAACTGAAAGCTCCAACATGGCACCACATGGCAAAGAACTCTCTGAGGATCTTGAAAGACGTATTGTTTCACTACATGAAGATGGCCAAGGCTACAAGAAGATTGTCAATACCCTGAAACTGAGCTGCAGCACAGCGGCTAAGATCATCCACCGTTTTTAAAGAGCAGGGTCCACTCAGAACAGGCCTCGGGTTGGTCGTCCAAAGAAGCTGTGCGCATGTGCTGAGTGTCACATCCAAATGCTTTCTTTGAAAGATCGTCGCAGGAGTGCTGTCAACATTGCTGCAGAGATTGAAGAGGTGGGGTCAGCCTGCCAGACCATATGCCGCACTCTACATCAAATGCATGGCTGTCACCCCAGGAGGAAGCCTCTTCTGAAGACGGTACACAAGAAAGCCCGCAAACAGTTTGCTGAAGACATGTCAGCAAAGCACATGGATTACTGGAACCATGTCCTATGGTCTGATGAGACGAAGATGAACTTATTTGGTTCCGATGGTCTCAAGCATGTGTGGCAGCGACCAGGTGAGGAGTACAAAGATAAGTGTGTCATGCCTACAGTTAAGCATGGTGGTGGGAATGTCATGGTTTGGGGCTGCATGAGTGCTGCAGGTGTTGGAGAATTACATTCCATTGAGGGAAACATGAACTCCAACATGGAATGTGAAACACTGCAGCAGAGCATGATCCCCTCCCTCCAGAAACTGGGTCGCAGGGCTGTGTTCCAGCATTACAATGACCCCAAACACACCTCCAAGATGACCACTGTTTTACTGAAGAGGCTGAGGGTAAAGGTGATGGACTGGCCAAGCATGTCTCCAGACTTAGACCCTCTTTGGGGGATCCTCAAGCGGAAGGTGGAGATGCGCAAAGTCTCAAATATCCGGCAGCTCCGCAACGTCGTCATGGAGGAGTGGAAGAGCATTCCAGTGGCAACTTGTGAAGCTCTGGTCAACTCCATGCCCAGGAGAGTAACGGCAGTTCTGGATAATAGTGGTGGCCACATAAAATATTGACAGTTGACATGTTGTATGTTAATATTACAACTTTCACGAAGGGGTGTACTAAATTTTTTTGCCATGGGTTTAGATATTAATTAAACTATATTTTTGTTAAGGATCGCGGAAGTGGTGGGGGATCCCAACGCAGACAACAGGGAACGTGAGTGGGGAGATGCCAAGTTTATTGAACACTCGATGATTACTCAGACTGAAGGAGGAGTTGTTGCAAGTTGAATCCAACGTGGGATGTCGGCGGCTGTCGGGTTTAGAGGGTCAGAAGATAAGCTTAGGTATTCGACGAGGGGCGCGCTGATCAGGTCCTGGAAGTGAGACAAAGAGGTCATGATCCGAGAGTCAAAATCAAGGTGTATAATAGGGGTGCGGGTTACAACTGACTGAGAAGAAAAACAAGTTGATATGTCAACGTGGTGGTGCGTCAGCTGGGCTTTTAAAGCTGGCTGATTGTAACTGCTCACAGCTGCAGCCACTCCACCCGTCTGACCTGTAATTAGGAAGGAGGGGCAGAGGCCCTAACAATTTTGAGTTATTTTGACGGGAAAATTAATGAACTCTGTTGTATAAGCTGCACACAGACTACTTTTCATTGTGTCAAAGTGTCATTTTGTCAGTGTGACATGAAAAGATATACTTAAATATTGAGAGAAATGCGAGGGGTGTAATCACTTTTTTTATACACTGTATATATGTGTTATATGATATATATTACCCAATGCCCCCCCACATACAAAAGTCAAACTCCGCCTATGCCTGTGACAAGGGCATAGGTTTGCATAGGGACGGTAGAGCCAAAAAAACACTACCAACTTTTCAGGAGGCTCAAATTGTCCCCACCAACTTTTAAGCAACCTTATTTGAATTATACAGTATAATGCGTTCAGATATATAGGTCATTTTGATTGTCTTCCCTTATGTTGTAACGATACAATTGACCCTACCATTATTAAGTGAATTATTTTCAGACTTACATTTACCCCTTTTTCACTTGCTGAATCAGCCAGTCCATGTTTTTTTCCTCAAACGCACATTTGATTGGCTGATGACTCTCACAGTTCCGAATTACATTCCATGTCGACATGCCGCCTCCTCCACCCGCTTCGAAGAGGAGGGATATTTTTTTTTCGGCCAGCAGCCACTGTGAGTAATGTGAAACGTCATTGTTGTGAAGATGGAAAATGCACCACTAATTTTGCTACTGAAAGTCCGACCTGCATCACAGTTTAGCATTACCATTACATTAAACTGTGAGAACTTGCCAACCTGAGTGAGAACCTGCTTCAGGAGAAATTTACTCCTGTATGTGTTTTCTACTCTGCTAACGTAAATTAAACTTAGAAATATAATGAACTTTGCTCAGCTGTAAGAAATGTAGTGAACCAAGGTTTACCCCCTTCTTCCCAGCTTTCATTTTTATTTTGCTTAAGAAGTCTTAAAGCATCCCAAAGGAGCTTTCATTTTCTGTTGAGTTTGGCTGTGCTTGTGGACAAAAGCAGTACTGTTTTTCTTGAAGGAAGGTTCCATTTTTATTTTTCATTTTTGTTATTCCCTGACTAAGACGTTTTTTGTTATATTTAGTTCATTTAGACAGACAATTTTGAGCGGTATTAAGACAAATACATATTTTTTGCATTTCTAGATAGTTAAGAGATGATTAGCAATTTTGTACTTCTTTGTATGTTAATATACAAATTTGTGTTCAAGTATTGCAGTTTAAATTTGCTAATAAAATCCAGACATTTATTCTGGAAGTTTTTCAAAAATGTTTCATCAGTAGGTTTTGAAAACAAAGGTTTGAATCTGTGTAAATCTACTAGAAATAAGTGAAATTAGTGCTTCAAGTAAAGTTTACTCAGATTGCTTGATATAAGAAAAATAGCTGGCTGAAAATAAGCTTAATAAGACTTATTTTAAGCAAAAAGCTTGTATATTTAATCTTAATCTTTTAACGCTTTGTTTTGTTATGTTTTTATGGTCTAATCTAAATTAATCTCGATTTAGGTAAAAAATGAACGATTTTTAGATTTTTGGGCTTAATAAGAACAAATGGTAATATTTAATAAAAGTAAGTAGAAGAATCTGATACATTAATCTGTTAACTGTCTTAAAACTCGAAACAAGATGAAGAAAATATTTGACTAGATTTTAGAAAAATTATCAGATTAACACGTTATACTGTACTGTAAACTCGCAGTCTGAAAGTTAGTTTTAGTCAATACAGATTTATTTTGCATTAATCATTTAGCCTATCAATTAAATAGGTTCTGATTGGTGAGAAATGTAGCCCTGATTGCCGTTCCCTCAGTCTGTTTGGTCTCATTAATGTCCCGTCCCCGGCAAAAAGTGTTCATGCAGGATGTGCTGTCATATCGTCCCTACCTATATTGAGTATGTTTGTATATATGTTTTTAGCCTTATTGCACTTTCGTTTTACGCCTTACGCCACGTTATGGCAAAGCTTTCTATTCCATTCTATTCTATATTGTAAAGATCAAATCGTGTGCTCAAAATGTCACCATTGATTTGTAAGGCTATTGAAGCCTTTGATCTTTTTTATTTTATTTCATTTTTTATCTATCACCAATGAATATATAGCAGTCCCCAAACTTTTTCCTGTGAGGGCCACTTAACTTTTCCCTTCTCTGATGAGGGGCCGGGGTCAGTTTGGAACAGAAAAAAATGTGACGATTGCAGGAGTGCCTAAATGTAAAAATTTATTGTTTTTCAGAAAGCCACAATCAAATAGCACTTTCTGGATTCTTCACAGAACAAAAGTAAATATAATATAATATAATATAATATAATTAATTAAATAGATAATAACCAAATAACCCTCTCTGGGTTCTTCAGAGAAAAAGCCAGGAAATAAATAACACAAGTAAAAAAAAAAAAAAAAAATGTTCAGGGGGCCGGACCAATTTGGAGGCGGGTATCCGGCCCGTGGGCCGTAGTTTGGGGTCCCCTGATATATAGCTTTCAAGTTTTTGTTTTTTTTGGTCAATGTTGTTTTTAATGTGTATGCTTTTTTTATTCTGATTTATAATTTGTAAATTAGGGCTGTCAAACGATTACATTTTTTAATCAAGTTAATTACAGCTTAAATATTAATGAATCATAATTAATCGCAATTCAAACCATCTATAAAATATGCCATATTTTTCTGTAAATTATTGTTGGAATGGAAAGATAAGAGACAAGACGGATTTATACATTCAAGATACGGTACATAAGTACTGTATTTGTTTATTATAAGGATAAATCAACAAGATGGATAGAAAGACTTCTTCTAGTCCATAAAAAAATAAATGTTAGTACAAGTTATAGAAATTTTATATTAAAACACCTCTTAATGTTTTCGTTTTAATAAAATTTGTAAAATTTTCCATCAAAAAATAAACTAGTAGCTCGCCATTGTTGATGTCAATAATTACACAATGCTCATCCATAAAATCAATCACACCCTAGCGCCAGCAGAGGGCGACAAAAAACCCAAAAAACACAAGTAACAAGTGGACATTACATTTTAATCTGCTTGAGCGGGGCATGTGCCGGGGTGAAAGTGGTTGGAATTTCTTGCTGGAACCCCCTGACGTGAAGGTCGCCACAGAGCCAGAAATTTCATTTTTTATTTTATCTTATTATTTTATTTTATTTTAGGGGGGCGGGGGGGGGGGGGGTGTCAAAACTACTGAAATGTAAAGAAAACCTTTTTGGTCAGTTATTTCTATAACCCATACATAAACTGATTTTTAATCAAAATTGTATTTTTTCAATGATTTGCAAAATAAAAGTTAACAAAAACAGATATAACCCCAACCCCCACCTCCTAATTTTTATTTTCCCTCATTTCCTCACATACTAGGTGCCAAATCTCAATTTTAACTACTTAAGAACATAGGATGTATATTAAAATTGAAGATAATGTAAATATTTACTTTTTGTTGTGTTTTTTTTTTAACTATAAAGCTATAAGTAACATACATTCAGAAAAATAAGTACAAATGACTTATATTACGCAGAGTGAAATGGAATATATTTTGAGGATCGTGCAAACATTGACTTTTTTAAATCATAAGGAAATGCATAAGTAGCCTAACATAAATGAACAAATATAAGTCCAAAGTGCACATTGATAGCTAAGATGACCCCAACAGAGCAAATAAAACTAAATATGACAAATAAGCCACTTTAACTCTTTCCTTGCTCTTAAAGATTTGATCCATTTTCTGTTGGATTGCCCTTTTTTTTTCATTGTTTTTTTTTTTTTTTTTTTTTTTGCTGTTTCAGAAAACATGCATTTGAACCAATCAGAGCTAACTATCGCTGCTGATCACATGTCAGTATGTCAGCCAACTGAATGGATAAATGAGTCCAGGCATTTTGTTTTGCTGTGTGCATTCGCACATTGACGTGACTCATCAACGTCAGACTCAGAAAACTGCAGCAGCTGGGGAAACCTCCATGCCGTCCGTGGAATAAAGTAAATAATAAATATCGGTGGCAATGGATTATGCTACACAAGCACTTTATTATGCTTCTTTTTAACACTTGTGTATGTAAATCTGATGTTGTTAGTGGAGATGAAATGCATGTGTGGCAGCTTAGCATTTTTTTTTTTTTTTTTTACATCGCGTTTTGACAGTTGCCGTCATATTTTCAGAATCAAAGCACCGTGTACCGGAACAGCATTCCGGCCTCGAATCTTATAACGGAAGTGCGTTCTGACCCTGAATCTTAAACCGGAACTGCGTTCTGGCTCATTTTCACCCCTGGGCATGTGCGTTAAATGCGTCTATTTTAACGTGATTAATTTTAAAAAATTAATTACCGCCCGTTAACACGATAATTTTGACAGCCCTATTTTTAAAATTCGATTCAGTTTGTGAATTGTGGAAGTTGCGTTTGTGGCTCAGCAGGCACATTTACTTATTTTGCTTTTATTTTTAGACAAACAGGTGGATAGTCAAAATATGAATGATATGCGCACACACTTGCCACGTTTACATGCTGACTTTTATTCATACCGATTCAAATCATTCCGAATGGAAATTTCAGATCAGCTGTTTACATGTCACTTCATCTATTCCGATCCAGCGTTTACATGTGACTGCCTTTATTCCGAAAGGACGTTTGACAACTGCCGTCTGACATGCGCAGATTAATCAAAACAAAGCGTCACGTTGCAAAACATGGAGATCGATCGTCGGAGTGCTGCTGTTTTAACTTTAACCCACTTGTTGTGTTTGTGGGGTCGTATCCGCTTCTGCTGTTTTGCTCTTTTGCCTTGTAGTAGCCGGTTTTCCACCGGTTTCTAATCTGGTCAACGCTCCGGTCTATTCCGGCTTCGTGTAACCTCTCGTGAACTTTTTTAAATAGTTCACTGTTCCTCGTTTTACGCCCGTCTAAGCAAGCAATTATATTCAATTCTTTTAAAGTTTGAATTAAATACAATCTTTCCGCCGGACTTAGGTGCGCTGTGCTTGGAAGCCATGTTGCGAGTGACGATACTTACGTCACAAAGTGACGTCACCACCACGTCAGCAACTGAGAAACTTCAGTTAACACGCTTTGGAAGGTTTATCCCCTCCATCCGCAAGGTGGCAGTGGTGTTATGTCCGTTGATGACTTTTGTCACAAGTGCCCCATCCAGTATGGCGGCGATGTGAAACTCCTTATGCTACGTTTAGGTGTCTGTGAGCACTCCGCTCAGTTGAGTCGATGTTGAGTACAGGACGAGAAGCCAGCTGAATTTGCCTGAAGGTTGGTGTACATTCATAGTGCGTCTTCATCTACTTCGACTGCAACCTTCCTCTTTCTTGGCTGCGGCATACTTTCGCTTTCGATTGTGGTCACCTTCCTCGAACAGCTCGACTGTCCTTGAGGCTGACAGTTGGCTTTCCTGCATACAAAGGCTAGATGCTGCGCCACATGCCAAAAAAAGAACATAACCATTGTTTTGAAGTCGTTTGAATATCCACACCACTGAGCATTTCTTGACTAATAGGGAAGGACGTGGTCGGTTGTCACAATACATTACCCTTACTATCAGCACGTTTTAGAAGAGTCATTCAGGGAAACTTGAGTTTCCTATTTCTTCAACTCTTGTTCCCCCCCCCCTTGGTTTATGTATTATCATCCAAAGACATCTTGACACCTTGTGACAATCATCCCAATTGACCTTTTACAAAAGCTTCGCCCTCTTAGTTACAGTTGCTAAGCCCAGAGGCGGGGCACACGGAAAGGCAAGCAAGGCAGGTGCCAAAATTTACTCCCCAGAAACAACTAGAATGGCGTACCGCAAGCAAGACGTCACTTTTGCTCATTAATATTCATGACGTTAGCAATTGTAGCTTGGCGCGTCAACCTCCCGTTTGTCCCCAATAGTAAATGAGTGGAAGTAGTGTACGAACGAGATGTTTACTGAGCTAAACCCATAAGCGGATTTTAAGGGGGGGGGGGGGGGGGCAGCCACCACCCCCGGTGGCCGAAAAGTGCCATTGCATGAAATTGACTTTCCCATATAGACCCTACCCACCGACGTCACAAAAACACGTGATCGCTGTATTGTTCCGCCCCTTTGTCAGTCATTTTGTGTCTGTATTATTAATGGTCTCAATTGATCGAGCAATTTATAATGCATTTCATGGAAGACCCGGTGCTTTCGGATGCCGTAAACTCACTTGATGCGTTGCATAAAAGGCGTTATGTGGAAAAGCTTCAGTTTATCCATTCGCCAGATCCATATTTGATGCCTAAATCGATGTTTTTCGACCCGCTGTCTCCGCCGTATTTGCCTGACATCTGCTAGCTACCCTGATATGTACAACTATCTTGTCCACACAAAATCAGCCTATTCTCACGAAAGTTTGAAAAACTTTTAAGAGCTTGGAGGCTTATAAATACTTCGTTGCTGGTTGGGTGAAACAGGTCCTCGTCCACGAAAATTCGGCAGGAATCTTATCTTGTGCTTGGAAAGGTGAGTTACGAAATTTTCAATTCAAAATCTTTTGTTCTTGCTAACATCAACTGTCAAGTCGAATGTATTTCATGTCATTTGTCAATGGAGCTAGGGCTTTTAATGTTTATATGGTTTAGCGATAGCACTCTCATTACATACATACGTGTATGTTGTCGGCGATTAGCCTAGCAATGATCTCAATTGTGGTTGTCAGCCCCAAACCCTCTAAATATATATTAAATGCATCTTACCAGATATAAAATGACTACTACATAATCTGTGGTAATTGTTTGGAGCCCAGTTTTCTCGTCGAATTGCAGCAGTCCATCTCGCTCTCCTCTCCGGGTCTCTCGGAATACGGTAGAACAAAAAGTCTCTCCGTCTATCTTTTCTGTTATTGTAGTCAACCGCCACACACGCCTTCACCATTTTGATTATTAATGTTAACAAGCAGAAAAACACGCCATAATAGGAGGAATTTACGTAGCGGTAATGCGTCAACACGATGAGGTGACGGACAATATGGCGTGGTTGTGACGTCATGTGAGTAGGGTCTATACATATATACACTCACCGGCCATTTTATTAGGTACACCTGTCCTACTGCTCGTTAACACTTAATCAGCCAATCACATGGCAGCAACTCAGTGCATTTAGGCATGTAGACATGGTTTAAGACAATCTCCTGCAGTTCAAACCGAGGGTAAGAAAGGTGATTTGAGTGACTTTGAACGTGGCATGGTTGTTGGTGCCAGAAGGGCTGGTCTGAGTATTTCAGAAACTGCTGATCTACTTTGATTTTCACGCACAACCATCTCTAGGGTTTACAGAGAACGGTCCGAAAAAGAAAAAATATCCAGTGAGCGGCAGTTCTGTGGGCGGAAATGCCTTGTTGATGCCACAGGTCAGAGGAGAATGGCGAGACTGGGTCGAGCTGATAGAAAGGCAACCGTGACTCAAATAACCACCCGTTACAACCAAGGTAGGCAGAAGAGCATCTCTGAACGCACAGTACGTAGAACTTTGAGGCAGATGGGCTACAGCAGCAGAAGACCATGCCGGGTGCCACTCCTTTCAGCTAAGAACAGGAAACTGAGGCTACAATTTGCACAAGCTCATGAAATTGGACAATAGAAGATTGGAAAAACGTTGCCTGGTCTGATGAGTCTCGATTTCTGCTGCGACATTCAGATGGTAGGGTCAGAATTTGGCGTCAACAACATGAAAGCATTAATCCATCCTGCCTTATATCAACGGTTCAGGCTGGTGGTGGTGGTGTAATGGTGTAGGGAATATTTTCTTGGCACTCTTTTGGCCCCTTGGTACCAATTGAGCATCGTTGGAACGCCACAGCCTACTTGAGTATTGTTGCTGACCATGTCAATCCCTTTATGACCACAATGTACCCAACTTCTGATGGCTACTTTGAGCAGGATAATGCACCATGTCATAAAGCTGGAATCATCTCAGACTGGTTTCTTGAACATGACAATGAGTTCACTGAACTCAAATGGCCTCCACAGTCACCAGATCTCAATCCAATAGAGCATCTTTGGGATGTGGTGGAACGGGAGATTCGCATCATGGATGTGCAGCCGACAAATCTGCACCAACTGTGTGATGCCATCATGTCAATATTACTGGTGCACCATAATTATTGGACCGATAATTATCGGTCCGATAATAGGAATTATGACGTCATCTCAATAAATCCAATAACATTATTAATAGGACCGATAATACTGTATGTACTGTGCTGCGCTACACACCAGTATGGGAAATCAGTTGACCATTTGCAGGGCATTGCTGCCACCTGCTGGTCAAAATAATTCGCTGCATCTATTTTTTGTTTTGCTCACAAACTCATTCACTTACACAGTGCGGTGTCTAGCGGTATCTTAAGCCGCTGAAAAGATGACAATCACTTTGATGGTGTTTTAAAGATTGATATTATTATAAGGTAAGCCATTAATCCTTTTTGCTCTAACATATTTTTGTTATGAGTGATGAACCTTACTTACTATATAATGTTTGCATTTTAAAGTGTTAGTTATAAGTTAGTAAGTTATTGAGAGGCCTTTTGGTTATTGATAGGCTTGCTGTCCTAACTTGTCTCCCAGGTTAAGAAAGTTGTTCCATGGACCAAGACCACAGCTGTCTCCTCTCCTGTAGGACCAAATATTTTTTCTGATGATAAAGCACAATACCTGTTGGGTTTATGTTGTAGTTCAGTGCTCATTAGTCAGAAAACACATCTTCAATTATTTTGACTAATTGATTGTGATTGACTCAAATTATATTTATTTGAAAAAATAAATATTGGCACTTTATTTGAAGTCAAGACTGTTCTTGTCTTTGTTTTGTTCATAATAATGTTCATGTCATTACGAAAAATCTGGTGAGGTCAAAGGCAAAAATCTGTGTTGACTGTGTTAACTAGTTGTTGTTGTTTTTTTTTTTTTTAACCTCCAGGTGTTCAAAAACTGGTGAATATACATTCAAAAAATTATATATTTATTATCGGTTATCGATATCGGTTTCAAAAAATGGATATCGTGCACCCCTAGTCAATATGGACCAAATTGTCTGAGGAATGCTTCCAGCACCGTGTTGAATCTATGCCACGAAGAATTGAGGCAGTTCTGAAGGCAAAAGGGGGTCCAACCCGTTACTAGCATGGTGTACCTAATAAAGTGACCGGTGAGTGTATATATAAGTTGTAGAGCAATAAAACTGCAACAAAAATGAATGAAATGAACAAAAAAATCTATTTTTATAATGGGTCCAAATTATTTTTCGAACAGATAATGTGACTAGCACCTTACACGGTCATTTTCTTTGTATATACTTAAAAAAAAAAAAAATTAGGGGTGGGGAATTTTATTTTTCAAATGATTTTTTTCTTTGATTGAAAATGTTTTTTTTTATTGAAGTAACGTTTTTGGGGATTGAAATGATTTAGACACAAATGTCCTACCTATAATATGGGTCAAACACAAAAAGGATTGCTTCAATCAAATAAAACTTTTTCAATGAAAAATTAAGTGTTCAAATGCAAATTTTTGAATCTCGAATATTTTTTCCCATTCAAAAAGGTTCGCTATGATTGAAATTTTTCTTTTTTTGATCGAAGTGATTTTTCTTTTTGAAAATATATATTTTTATGAAGCAACTTATTTTTTTGATTGAATAATAAAGACAAAAACGTCCCAGCCAAAATGTGGCCTAAACACAAATCAACATTACTTCAATCCAAAAAGTTGCATCAAAAAAAAAAAAAAAAAAATTTCAATCAAAGAAAAAAAAAAGTCAAACTCCACCTATGGCTAAACCTACCAATGTCTGTCCAAAAATGATGTCCCTGGTACCAAACGTCACTGATAAAGATGTGGAAGAACATACAAAAGTTCAGTTAAAGAGATGGAAGGAGTGTTGAAGGCTGAAAAAGGCAGGAAAAAGCATTGTGCATTGCCTTACGCCACTGACAATGACATTCTCCTGTTTCAATAAGCTATCCTTTACCACCATATGCCCTGTCTTTCTTATAGACCGTATTGGCCCGAATATAAGACGGCCCTGATTATAAGATGACCCTCTCTTCTTCAAGACTCAAGATTGAAAAACGACTTTTTGAACAACAAATTAATTTTTATACATAAAATAATTACACTACATCAGAAACAAATGATTATAACAATACATTTGAGAGAAAAAGCATCTTATTTTGCCTCATTCAAGTCTTAATTTCTGAACATTTAAATATGTAAACCAAAGTGCAATCACATTCGTAAATGAATGGCTTCTGTTTTTTTGAAATGTAAATAAACCAATCTATTGTGATAAAACAACAAAATTGCAATAACTGCATTAACC
Organism: Corythoichthys intestinalis; assembly: GCF_030265065.1. Classification (NCBI taxonomy): domain Eukaryota; kingdom Metazoa; phylum Chordata; class Actinopteri; order Syngnathiformes; family Syngnathidae; genus Corythoichthys; species Corythoichthys intestinalis. The sequence goes on along the minus strand of NC_080399.1, from coordinate 60,582,660 downwards.
ATCAAAGTGAAGTCTAACTGTAACTGTAGTCTTGAAACAAATCTGAGTAAGGAAAAACATTGCAATAAAATAATGCAAACTGGTTAAACTTGAGAGTAGCTGTCATTAGTCAGAACATCGCTTCAATGATATCTGGCGCCATCTCGCGTCGTGAATGGGTATAATGTCTAGACCTGGAATATAAGACGACCCCCACTTTTTCAGTCTTATTTCGATGCAAAAAACACCGTCTTATATTCGGGCCAATACGGTATTATATCCTCTGGTTGTCTCACGTCTCTAACCGTTCTTGGGGGCAATTTACATTGCTATTTTTGTGTAGCAATCGCAAATGCTACTCAGTGACAGCCAACAAACACTTTTTTTTTTTTTTTATTAATAAAGAAATCTTAATTTTACAATTTATTTACTCTTTAAAATTAATTATGAATTATTAATAATAATTCATAATTAATATTATTATTAATTGAAATTAGTCGCGCCTCGAGGGTTGTGGAACATTTTGGAAGATGTTTGTGTACTTGTGAGAAGGGACCATATTTTATTTCCGCCTGATCATTAAAAAAAAAAAAAATAAGAAAAGGCAAAGGGCATTAATCGTGAAATAATAATAATAAAAATAATAATTTAATACATGCGTATTATTCGGCCTTTCGTTTTTTGGGTTTTTCGGCCAAAAGCAATATTCGTTTTTGGCCAAGAATTTTGCTTTCGGTGTTACCTTCAGTCGCCCGCTGAGGTCACACCACTGGATTCATAGATCGTGGTGACAAAAGTGGATGAGTCAGTATTTACAGATTAATCAAAAATGGATTGATAATTATTGAAAATGAATGGCATTTTCATTTTTCTTCACAAAATTCATTCAGTTTGTTCGTGAGAAATATTGTAGCTCTTGTCCTATTACAGACATGTTAAAAAGCGCTTTACATTGCAATTCACATTCAAACCAAACATTAATACGCCGGTGTACCTTCTTAGTTCCTTTGGTGAGCTTCTCGAATGCTGCATATCTGGTCGGAGGCGCTAATATAAACTGTCGCAGAAGCACAAAGTTTCAAATAAATTTTCTTTCTTGCTCCTCTCGAGTGATCATTCTAGAATGCGGAAGCCCAACAAGGATCGAGAAGTTTCCAAATAACAAAATGAGATTGACCCAAAATTATTTCTGTTTTTTAATTTGCAGAGTGCAAGCATAATGCCACTGATGTGACCCACTGCCAGCATACCATGGGTAACGCAGAGAGTGCGGTTGTGCAGAAGCGACTGTCTCGCTTCCGTCCTGAAGATCGGCCGGTGATTGAAGGAGTGTTTGACCGCCTGAGGGGCAGTCTTGGGGGCCAAAAGATAACAGGAAACACTCTCACCTTTGAGATGCTGCAGGTAGTACTATACATACGAACTGTGGTGGGTAGAGTAGCCAAAACTTTTACTCAAGTCAGAGTAGCGTTACTTCAAAATAATATTACTCAAGTAAATATAGTCATCCAAAAAAAGTGTCTTTCATATCATGATGTTTTTTTTTTTTGTATATCTAACCACATTTTACATGTAAATCACCTAAATTGTTGCAAGCACTACTAAAACACTACATTACATTTTTATAACAAGGGTAAAACCAAATTGAAACAAGAGCAACATTTGAATCATTCATTAGGCCTAAACTCAGGGGTCCTGCGGGTCCTTGAAGAAATCTTCAAATGTGTTAAATAACAAATACGGATAACCAAAGTCTTAAATTTTCTTAAACTTAATGGAAAATCAGTAGGTATTACATTTCCAGACGATGTGTTTAATGCCAGGGAAATCACTGTAGTCTGCCGTAAAACTCCTAATGCTCTGTATTATATTATAAATGGCTGTGCACTAAATACAAGAGTTTGGGATTAATATATGTAGGCGACTTGAGTTGTCGGCATGACACCATTTCCTGGTTAATCGAGGTTGTAGAGGTGAGGTTTGGGGCGCCATTTGTAAACCGGCACAAGCCGAAGAATAGGGCAACATTTTGTCTTATTTAGTTAGCACAGTGTTTAAAATGTGTTTTGAAAATTTTAGAGTCACTCTTTTTTGCACATTTACAACAATATTTAACAACTTAAATATTTATTACTAAATAGTAAATGTTACACTTAAAGGTTGAAAACTACTAAATAATTAAAGAATAAATAGTTCATTTAAATCTAAATGTTAAATCTTAAATCTAAATATTAACTATAAATCCTTAATCTTAAATATAAATCGTAAATCTAAATTTTAAATATATACATTAAACATTAATTCCAAATCTTAAATATAAATCTTGAATGTTAAATCTAAATAATATATTTATATCTAAATCTTATACCTTCATCCTCAATATTGAAACGGGTGAAACTAAATATTTAGCTAATATGCAAATTCAAATGACTGGGGACTGGAAATAGCAAAATAAAAGCTGCCTGAGCTCATACTGTTGTGAGTTGGGGAAAAAAAAAAAAAAAAACACACAATGGTGGCAGTCATGGATCCTTGTGAAAATAACAATATCAAATAAATGTTTGGAGATACTGTATTTAAAGGGTATTTTGTGTTTTTTGTGTTACTTTCACGTAAGTACCTAGACCTGAAGCCAGTATTGATTGATCCGAGTACAGATATGTGTACGCCGCCCTCTAGTGCTTTGCTTCGAGGATTCGTTTAATTAGTGACATAATAATGGTTTGTTTTGAAAGTGTTGCATTTAGTCTTATTGATTTGGGTGGATACACTGCCCTCTAATGGCAACAGTCAATATGCTCTAACTTGTCTAACATGGTTGAATCCAGCTGCTTCCTGTTAAGACCAATATAAGGTGTGTTTTTGTTTGAGCTAATATGTATGTGCATTTGTAATTTAGATGTATATTTAGCAGTTTTTTTTTGTGGGAATATGTGTTGTAACGATTTGTTAAGAGCACCGTAAAAACAAAACAAAAAAAATGAACGTGCAAATCTGCATAGTTTGAAGACACACTCAGGAATTTTATAAACGTGTAATCTTAGCAAGCCAAAATTAATATTATTGCAAGCATTTATTATGCAACCTATTATATTTTTGTAATCTGATTAGTCAATTATTCAAACTAATTAATTGATTAATCGAATACCTGAATAATCTATAGCTGCAACCCTAATTAAGTTATTCTTTACTCTGTTCTTTGTTTTTTACATTATGCACAACTCTTTTTGTGTTTCTTACAATAATCTTATTGGAACATGTATTTGTCACATGTTTTGATGCATTTTATGCTTTATAAAAGATGTCTAAATTTTGTGAGATTAGGGCATTCACTTGGAAAACGTGTCTCTATTTATGGAATTTTCAGTTTCCAAAACTACTTCCAGAACCAATTGATTTTATAAGTATAGGTACCACTGTAAATATGATGCCGTACTAGCCACTTCTGTAAGTAAATTGTCTTATTGCAGCAAAAAAAATAAAAATAAATGCTGTATTCTTTCGCATGCAATTGCTGATTGTTCTTTGTTCCCAGTCGTCCATGTGCATGCTCGCACCAGACTCCATGGTAAGGAGATCATACCGGTGCATGTGTAGTATTGCCTGTGAGGCAACAACGGCAGCCGGCAAAGTCGGTGCATCTGCCGCGTCAGGAGTGCATCGAGAGCAATTGGTCATCTTCCTTGCAGACACCTTGCGGGGTACTGCTGAAGAACGAGCTCCTCTTGTCATGTTTATGTGCCAAAATGAACCTTGTGACAAGGGTGTCACCAATGAGAAAGTAACAGAGGTGAGTGTAGGTCAGTAGAAATCATTATTGTTGTTTCCGTCCTACATATGTGTCTTCCCTCAATAGTTCTTACAGGACCTGATCACTGCTGTAGTTCAGATCCTTGCCCATAAAAAACTCCTTCAGGGGTGGAAACCAGAGAAAATGGGTGATGTCTCACAGGGTGTCAAACTTTTAGCAGAGCAGATGTGTTCAGAACTAAAAACCACAGGTAAACATTTTGCTATTGTTTGATTGTGATTCTAAAGACACCATGGTGTTTAAATGTTACTGACTACTTTTTTGATAGAACATTATTATTTTGCATTTTTTATTAGAAATGTATATGTATTTGAGGTTATTCCTATTATTTGGCTAGGTTCATACCACAGTTCTTAATAGATATCCGATTTTTCTGTGTTTTTCCAACTCGAGTGAGGCATTTACTTGACGGTCTGAACAGGACAGGTCGCGTTAAAGTAGACCACTTCAAATCCGATCACGGTCAATTTCGTATGTGGTTAAAATCCGATCTGGGCCACATTTTTCCAGAATGTGGCTGCGGTCTAAACTGTCAAGTTTCCCAAATCGGAATTCATGCAGCAATTACATCAGCAAGGAAATGTTACTACTTACCATTGAGCGCTAAGCCAGTGAGCGATTATGCTAATCAGTGGTGTCCGTTTGTACTGTATTTTGTTTTGGAGAAGCATATTAGTAGAGGTGTGCAAAATTTCCGATTCTTAGATTATTCGCGATTCGGCCGTGGAAGATTCGAGAACGATTCACAAACATCCAAATTCCGATTATTGAAATATGCCAAGTAAAGCGGAAGTACAACACACTCAGCGCGCCGCGCGGACTTCGGGACAGAACGGAGCGGGAGTAGCTAAACATTATGCTTCTCATTAACCGGCCCCTCGGGTAATGCCAACGCTCAACTCACGGCTCTAGCTCAACTCATGCCACGAGATAAAAAAACACAACAACATACCTGACTGGTGCCGAAAAGCTGCTACAAGTACAGCTAAGCTACATAATGTTACGGTAGATATCATTTATATAGGACTAGATGGATTATAGACTCGGTAGCGGTAAGAGCACATCTGCAAAAAGCTAGATGCGGGCGTTAGTAAACGGCCGCCATCTTAAAGCAGTAAACCTCCCTGCAATGCTGTTGTAGCGAACCTTCCAAGCAAACCTAATTAACTTTTTATCTAAAATACTCCTAAATCGGTAAAATATTGACTTGAATCTATCTTTAAAATAGTTTTAAAACTTTCACATGTCAAAAGTAGACAAAACAGAAATTATGGAATAACGGGAGCAATTTTAACAACTTTAACGGTTGATTCACAACATTAAATTAATTGAATGTAGTTTAAAGCTGCTGATACAGAATGGGGACTGGAGTTTTTTTATTTAATGTTATTTTTGTATATTTGTTTACTGCTATATGTTAACTTGATACTGAAATAGTAGTTTGGTTTAGCCTGAGTATTTTTGAACAATTTTGGAACTAATGTACAAAAATTTAAATAAATAAATAAATAAATTAAAAAAAATTTAAAAAAAAGGAGGGGGGTGCATCAATAATCGTTTTATAATCGAATCGGAGCCTCTGAATCGTAATCGTAATCGAATCGTTAGGTGCCCAAAGATTCCCAGCTCTACATATTAGCACTTGAGTTATTGTTAGATGATAAAGTTGTCTCATTTCTTTGTTAAAGAAACCACACACATAAATTAATTCATATAACAGATTTCAACACAAACTCCCATTCAAACTGAATTGTCATACAAGAGAGTTTACTTTGAAATTCAATTTGGATTGTATATATCAACAAGTGTTTGATAAAGAAAACAGAATCATTACAGTCTTACCCTCCCTTATTTAGGTTTAGTTTAGTTTAGTTTAGTTTAGTTTGTTTAAAGATAATAAATGAGTCATTGACACGATTTATATCAGCGCTTTGCCCACATGAAAAAAATGTCAATCAGCAGCACTTTTTTTTGTTTTTGTTTTCAATTTTAAATGAACAGGACTTTTGATTTGTGAACTGAGAAATTATTTTTATGTTTTATACTCAGGACTTTTATTAAAAACTTTAACAGTTGTATATACCGTATTTTCTGGTATACGGAAGACTTCAATTTTTCAAGACTAAAAGACTTCAATTTTCTCAAAAGCAGACAGTGTGCCTTATAATCCGATGCGCTTTACATATGGATCAATATTGGTTCTTCATTGCATGAGATTCCTTTAGCGCAACTCCATCTAGTGGATGCATAACACAAACCCAACCACCCAACAATCCATTAATGAACAATCCTAATGAACAATTTTAAGGTGTAAATTAAAAAAAAAAAGTGGGAGTTAAAATTGACTGAGACCGGGAGTGATGGTGGGACGTTTTTGTGACTGCGCCCCCTGTCAACTATGGCACAATTTCTGGCATTCGTTTCGTTATGTTTTAGTCTCCCTAGACACATTTTTAGCTCGTTTTCTTCATGAAAATATTGTTCTTCGACAATTTTTTTCCGTCATTGTTGACATAAACAATAGTTAGCTACAGTTTTTTTTTTTTTTTTTTTTAGAGTGCTGTGGAAACCTAGTTGAGAAGTTGAGTTGATAGTGATTAAAATACCTTTCATTTTCTTGAAAGAACAGGGAGACTATGATGTTGCCTCCTTAGAAGACTGGATCTTTCGAGTACCCCAAATATCTTTGTACATGGAGATGTTGGTAGCTGAGGGACTAAATGTATGGCCAAATGTGCGGCCAGTCCTCCCTCTGTTGCCTCCTTGTCAGGAGACATCTTGGAAAGATCTACACTCTCTCTTGGATATTCCCACCCTCATGTTTCTTGCTCCGCAGGTTAGTGTCTGACTGAAACATGTTAACTTATGTATTTTATGCTCTTGAGTCTATGTCACACTTGAGTTACCCATCCATCAATTGATCATTCATAGATTCATCTTCCGAGTCGGTTGTCCTCATGAGGGTCGCGGGGTTTGCTGAAGTCTATCTCAGCTAACTATGAGCAGTAGGAAGGATACACATTGAAGTGGTTGCCAGTCAACATCAGGGCACAAGGAGACAAACAACCATACCCGCACACACTCTCATACAATGGTATGAAAAAGTATCTAAACCTTTTGGAATTTCTCACATTTCTGCATAAAATCACCATCAAATGTGATCTGATCTTTGTCCAAATCCGACAGATGAAAAAAGTGCTTTAACTAAAACCACTCAAACATTTATAGGTTTTCATATTTTAATGAGGATAGTATGCAAACAATGGCAGAAGGGGGAAAAAAATAGTAGTCAACGATCACATTTAATATTTTGTGCCCCCCGTCCCCCTTTGGCAGTAGTAACTTCAACCAGACACTTCCTGTAGCTGCAGATCAGTCCGGCACATTGATCAGGACTAATCTTGGCCCATTCTTCTCTACAAAACTGCTGTAGTTCAGTCAGATTCCTGGGATGTCTGGCATGAATCGCTGTCTTTAGGTCATGCCACAGCATCTCAATGGGGTTCAAGTCTGGACTTTGACTTGGCCACTCCAGAACGTGTATTTTGTTCTTCTGAAACCATTCTGAAGATGATTTACTTCTGTGTTTGGGATCATTGTCTTCTTGCAGCATCCATCCTCTTTTTAGCTTCAACTGTCTGACAGAGGGCCTCTGGTTTTCCTTCAAAACATCCTGATAAACTTTTAAATTCATTCTTCCATTAATGATTGCAAGTTGTCCAGACCCTGAGGTAGCAAAACAGCCCCAAATCATGATGCTTCCTCCACCATGCTTCACGGTCGGGATGAGATGTTAATGTTGTTGAGCTGTTCCATTTTTCCTCCACACATGACATTGTGTGTCACTTCCAAACAATTCAACTTTGGTTTCATCAGTCCACAAAATATTTTGCCAAAAAAGCTGGGGAGTGTCCAACTGCCTTTTTGCGAACATTAAATAAGCAACAATGGTTTTTTTAGACAGCAGTGCCTTTCTCCGTGGAGTCCTTCCAGAAACACCATTCTTGGCCATAGTTTTAAATAGTTGATGTGCGCACAGAGATATTGAACTGTGCCAGTGATTTCTGTAAGTCTTTAGCAGACACTATAGGGTTATTATTATTATATATTTTTTTTAACCTCTCTGAGTATTCTGCACTGGCGTCATCTTTGGTGACCGGCCACTCCTTGGGAGAGTAGTAACAGTGCCAAACTCTCCATTTGTAGACAACTTCCCTGATGGTCGATTGATGAAAATCCAGACTTTTAGAGATGGTTTCGTATCCTTTCCCAGCTTTATACAAATCAACAATCCTTGATCGCAGGTCTTCAGACAGCTCTTTTGACCGAGCCATGATGCAACTCAGACAATGCTTCTCATCAAGACAATTCTTACCAGGTGTGTGTTTTATGGTGGGCAGGGTAGCATTAAACCACTAATCAGTGATAAGGCACACACCTGACTTAAAATGTTTGGTAGAAATTGCCTTAGGTCTCCTTAGGCAGAAGGTTCACTTATTTATTTTTCCCGCTACTGTCATTGTTTGCATGCTATCCTCATTAAAATATGAAAACCTATAAATGTTTGGGTGGTTTTAGTTTAAGCAGACACTGTTTTTACATCTGTGTGATTTGGACAAAGATCAGATCACATTTGCTGGGTATTTTATGCAGGAATGTCAGAAATTCCAAAAGGTTCAGATACTTTTTCATACCACTGTAATTTCGTAACTTAAGAATTCTGTAAGTAGAAACACGTGTTCCATGTAAAGCACTAACGAAAATTTTTACAGCACAGACGTAGGACAAATGATTGACACCACTTTTAGCCATTTTTTAATGAAAATGGGCTGGCTGACTTCAGATTGACGTATAAGAGAATATCTGATAGCAGTACAAATGAATTTTTTTTTCAGCACAAATGAATGACATAATTTTTCAAAAAATGTGCGTCTGATGGGGGGTCAATTCACAGAGATGCGACAAAGGTAAAGCTACTCTTGGCGCACAAACACTGACAAGCACTCTGCAATAGCTAAGCAGACACACCGGTGCTGGGGACTAAATGGCAGATGAGGCACAGGCGTCGTAAAGTCGAAACGTCGTAGGTTGAGACATCGTAAACGGAGGACTCCCTGTATTCTTAAGCAGAACTCTCAGGTGATAACTCTTGCTTTAACTAACATCGGAGGGTAGAGGTTAGGGTACAGCCATTCATAATCATTATTTACAAAATCAACATTTTTTGTCAGCCAATTATTTGAAGAAGGATAATAATGATGCAACTTTTTCATTTGATTTAAAATTTCAGTTGCCGGACAGATATAGTGCACCCTGGAGACTTGTGTTTTCCACGCTGCTGCATGGTGAGAGCTTCACAAGGATGCTGGCAGGCCTGACAAAATGTGGGCCGACCTTGCTGCTCATTAAAGACACAAAGGGACATATTTTTGGGGGCTTTGCCTCCTACAGCTGGGAAGTCAAGCCTCAGTTTCAAGGTGAGCAGGGGAGCTGTGCGTCGACCAATTTCATACTATTATTTACTGAAGTAGGAACGACATTGGCATCAGTTACAATGAGATATACAGTAAGTCTGAAAGGGGCCTGTCTGCTTCTAGATGAAATTCATTTAAAGAAAACATTAAAAAAGAAAACAAACAAACAAACAAAAAAACTGGACTATTTCCAGCTGTGGTAGTGCAAATTCAGAAATTTGAACTCCTGCCATCATCCATAAATCGTTCGTTCACTCAATCACTGTCACTGAAAGAATTTGACAGCTTTGGATTGACCAAGTTTTACAAAGGGGCGGGGCTTTGCGATAGGGCCATTGACTTATTGAAGTGTATTGAAATATTTATGCCATTCAATGAAAAATTGAAATGTACAGTGGGGCAAATAAGTATTTAGTCAACCACTCAAGTGCAAGTTCTCCCAATTGAAAATATTAGAAAGGCCTGTAATTGTCAACATGGGTAAACCTCAACCATGAGAGACAGAATGTGGGAAAAAAAACAGAAAATCACATTGTTTGATTTTTAAAGAACTTATTTGCAAATCATGGTGGAAAATAAGTCTTTGCTCAATACCAATAGTTCGTCTCAATACTTTGTTATGTACCCTTTGTTGGCAATAACGGAGGCCAAACGTTTTCTGTAACTCTTCAAAAGCTTTTCACACACTGTTGCTGGTATTTTGGCCCATTCCTCCATGCACATCTCCTCTAGAGCAGTGATGTTTTGGGGCTGTCGTTGGGCAACACGGACTTTCAACTCCCTCCACAGATTTTCTATGGGGTTAAGATCTGGAGACTGGCTAGGCCACTCCAGGACCTTGAAATGCTTCTTATGAAGCCAATCCTTTGTTGCCCTGGCTGTGTGTTTGGGATCATTGTCATGCTGAAAGACCCAGCCACGTCTCATCTTCAATGCCCTTGCTGATGGAAGGAGATTTTCACTCAAAATCTCTTGATACATGGCCCCATTAATTCTTTCCTTTACACAGATCAGTCGTCCTGGTCCCTTTGCAGAAAAACAGCTCCAAAGCATGATGTTTCCACCCCCATGCTTCACAGTGGGTATGGTGTTCTTCGGATGCAATTCAGTATTCTTTCTCCTCCAATCACGAGAAGCCGTGTTTCTACCAAAAAGTTGTATTTTGGCTTCATCTGACCATAACACATTCTCCCAGTCCTCCTCTGGATCATCCAAATGCTCTCTAGCGAACCGCAGACGGGCCTGCACGTGTACTGGCTTTAGCAAGGGGGACACATCTGGCAGTGCAGGATTTGAGTCCCTGGTAGCGCATTGTGTTACTGATAGTAGCCTTTGTTACTGTGGTCCCAGCTCTCTGTAGGTCATTCACTAGGTCCCCCCGTGTGGCTCTGGGATTTTTGCTCACAGTTCTTGTTATCATTTTGACGCCACGGGGTGAGATCTTGCATGGAGCCCCAGATCGAGGGAGATTATCAGTGGTCTTGTATGTCTTCCATTTTCTAATAATTGCTCCCACAATGGATTTCTTTACATCAAGCGTTTTCCCAACCTGGTGCAGGTCTACAATTTTGTCTCTGGTGTCCTTCAACAGCTCTTTGGTCATGGCCATAGTGGAGTTTGGAGTGTGACTGACTGAGTTTGTGGACAGGTGTCTTTTATACCGATAATGAGTTAAAACAGGTGGCATTAATACAGGTAACGAGTGGAGCCTCGTTAGACCTTGTTATAAGTTAGACTTCTTTGACAGCCAGAAATCTTGCTTGTTTGTAGGTGACCAAATACTTATTTTCCACTCTAATTTGGAAATAAATTATTTAAAACTCAAACAATGTGATTTTCTGTTTTTTTTCCACATTCTGTTTCTCATGGTTGAGGTTTACCCATTTTGACAATTACAGGCCTCTCTAATCTTTTCAAGTAGGAGAACTTGCAAAATTTGTGGTTGACTAAATACTTATTTGCCCTACTGTAAATCAGTGCTCCTTTCAGACAATTATACAAATAGAACTATGAAACAAAAGTAACCAAGTGAACACAAAATGTGTTTTTTAAAATTGTGATTTAATTGTAATGGGAAAAAAATTCAAAGCTACAGTACGTGGCTCTGTATAAGTCAGTAATATAACAGAACATTTTCTTTCCTAAACCATTTGTGGTCAACATCAAATCACGAAACAGCCCAGTGCACAAGTGAGGAAAGACTGGTTTATAATGAGAATGTAACTGAATTTATTGTGAGTTCATGATTTGCCTGTCATATTTTATTTGTGCTTTGTCTGTGTGTGTGTTGGACCTTGTGCAGGCGATTCCAGATGTTTCCTGTTTTCAGTGTTCCCCAGACTGAGAGTTTATTCAGCTACAGGTTACAACCAACACTTCATGTACCTTAACCAGAATCAGCAGACCATGCCCAACGGACTGGTGAGTTAAGAATTGACAATGCTTACTGAAACTTGGACTCTGTGATAGCAGTACATAGCATATAGTTTCCTTTAGTTTATTAGATCTATCGATATTCCATTTAGTAGATTTACATGACACTTTGAAAGTGCCCAGAGTGACGTTTTTAAAGCACTTGAGCAAATGTTTTCATTAACCACTAAAGCCCTGAGCCTATTTGGGCTGTTTTTTAGGAGTCTACTTTTTGTTTTGCCTCTCTGTGTCACTTAAGAACTATTTAACATGCCCTTGCTGCTTGTTATTGTTTTTTTCCCCTAGCATAACTTCATCTGTAACTACTTCATTACCATATAAGCCTAAAAGAATAGGCAGAAATCATCAGATTCGAATTGAAAAATCTGCTATTTATTGAAATAAAAATTACAAAATTTCTCAACAAAGGGTTTTGGAACTTGAAATCGAGAAAATGGTGGGCAAGCATGAAAATATCACAATGTATAATTGAAATAATGTAATATTATGTACAAATACAGTAAAAACATAACTAGGTGCTTTTGTTTTAGCTCAAACTCTTCAAAAGAAAAATTTTAGCTGCGACTTCAAAAACAAAAAATAAAATTGTAAAATAACAAAGGTTTATAAGTGTCAGATTGTTCAAATATAACATTACGAGACAATTGAAATGTAAACTAACTATAAAAACTAAATAAAAATATTTCAAACTATGTACAAGGGACCATAGTTTTGACCCCTCTTATCCTTTCATTTTCTAATCAAAATTGATTGATGATTTTCAAAATATCAATTTAATTTTTCTCATTAAAAAAATACATAAATGGAGTATTTCAGAGAGAAAAAAAATAATGCTCATGTCCGATGTCGATATCGTTGTCCACTTGACACACACCACATGATTGCCTGTCTTTATTTATAATGCTTTGTCGCCCCCTAGTAGCGCTTAAGTGTAACTAGTTTGTCAGGGTCCAGATCATTCTACAGACGTTATCATATGACTACTCGAGCTCATAGCAAACACAGGGTGCTACAAGGCAATCTAACTTCGGCAGGCATTGCTCGCTATTTCATCTAGCTGTTTGTGCCTTGAAAAGCATTGCATTTAAGTTACTGTATGTTCTTTTGTTTCATATACATAAGCATAGTGTTGCATTTTGTGGTGTGTATATTTTGTTTTGTTTCACACGGAATTACATTACATTGCTGCAAGCGGTAATTATCTATGATGCATGTTTTCTGCAATATGAAGTGAAAAAAGCTTCAAAAAACCTTTTGTAAAATGAATTTTTCTTGAACCGAAGCTTTCACATCTCGAGGTACTACTGCACAGCCCTATCATTAACCCTTTAACACCTGAGCCTATTTTGTCCAAATTTGCATGCCTTTGATGTTGCCTTTCAAAGAAAAAAAATGTTCACAATGGCCTGGTTGGTTTCCTTTTTTCAGGACACCATGTCCAAACTGTTGTTTTTTTCACTGACCAATTATAATCAACATTTTGGACCCTAAAAGAAAAAACAAAAACAAAAAAATCCAGATTTTTTGCTCAAAATTTGGAATATTGATGTCCTGTTGACAACCAAACATGCTCGACGAAATGTTTTGAAGCTTGATAGTATTTACTCAACTTGTTAGGATAAACATTCAACAGAAAGAAATGAGAATGAATACTATTATATTTGATAATTCAAAAGAACCAGCACGTATGGTCATCAGCGTTTTTGTTCTTTCTTCATTCTATTGTCAAAACAGGTTATATACAGTAGACCAACAGTATAAAATAGTAAAAATATTAAATATATATATGTATATCATCTAACACAAAAGTGTTTGGAGGATAGCTCTTTGTGAGGTTAGGTATTGCACCCATCTCCTTATCACGGATTATACATACAATTAATTTTCTTTCTTTAAAAAATTTTTTTTTTTTTTTTTTTTAATAATAGTGTCCTGTTCAGCTGTTTGACACCGAGAATGGAAGTCTGAGTGTCCAGTTGATCTGAACAGTTTTAATGTTTTGACATTGGCGTATGACATACTCCCATTGTGACATTCAACATATCTCGTTTATTAAGAAAAAAGTGGCCAACAGAAAGGGGTTATTGGGGAACAGAAGACAAGAGGGAGAGAATGACAGAACAGTTGTCTGAACAGTTTTAACGTTTCACATTGAGAGTATGAAATACTCCCATTGTGATCATTCAACATACTTCGTTTATTATGACAAAGCAGTGAACAGGAAGGGGTTATGGGGTAACAAAAAAAAAAAGAAACACAAGAAACGAAAGAAAAGGAAGACAAACAACAACAAGAAATACATTGAACTCCTACACTAACCAGGAATATGTTGGTGTTATCGTCAGCTAAACGTATTTCTGGTTGACACCATGTGGGGTGCCTGTTAACCTGGGAAAGAGAGGGGGGTGGGGGAGGCTAGAAGTTAAGTGATTGGGAGGGGTGTAGTGTACTCAAATCAGCCTAGATCTAGAACCCAGTCATCGTTTGAATCCCTTGTGAGTGTGAGCCCACCGGCAACCCACCCTACGCAGCCCCATCGCCAATCCCGGCACTGAGGACCTCCACCCAAGCACGCCCATTCACATCCAGCCATGCGCAAATCTCACCGAACATGCGATAGCCACGCAGACGCCAAGCTGACCTGGGGGGCAGGGGGGACGCACCACCAACCCCTACAGCCCACCCGGCCCACGAGCCGTAGCTAGCACGGCACATCGCGTGACCCCCAATGGCCCACCAAGCCCAGGGTAGGGCCCCCCCCGCAGGAGCAGGCGATATCCAGCCAATACACCGTCGTCCAGTCAGCGACCCGCGCCAGAGCGCAGGGCGGATACGCAGGCAAACAAGACAGGGAAAGGCGGAAGCAGGAGAACGCTGAGGAGCCGCCGCAGGGCAACACGAGATCAGAGCCATGACTTCCCCCCACTTCCACGGCCGGCAGCTCAGGCAGAGGGGAGGCCACGCCCCAGGAGCCACGCCATAGAGAAAAAGTGTGGGCACCCCTACCATCCTATTACTGTGGCTGCCAGGTCCCCGACTGGCAGCCATTACTCAGCACCGTGATGGGATTGTGTGGGGAGGGTAGTGCAGTGTATGCATTCAAATAGCTCCGGATTGACTGCGGACCTTCTCCATCGTGCCGGAGCCCGCCGGATGGTTTAAGCTATTTTTAATTTTTGCCGGAGACACAGTCGTCAAGGAGCCAGGCCTGGAGTCAACAGCCCAGTTGGTCATTCACGGTTTAACCAGCGTACAAGAACCCTCCATCCTGGAGGTGGAAAGTCACAAAGTAATTTATGATGCAGCAGATCATCATTATAAGGACAGCCTTAAAGAGGAAGCTGTATAGTGTCCTATTATCCAATGATATCAAACACACGACGTGCTGACAACAGTGTTTTTTATTAACACACGGCGCGAACGACACTATTTCTCTCTCTCTCTCTGTCTCTCTCTCTCTCTGCCGCGTCACATGAACAAAACAACATCACCATTCAGGGTGCCTCGGAAAACATACAATCAGAATATTACACATGGAGCGCCATAGCATTGGCTTAAATGCTTAAGTTATTAAGTGCAATTTAATTTCTTCAAAAAGACATTTTATTCAGTGTTTCTGTGCGGTATTAATATTGTTGTATTTTACTTAAAATAGGCATGGTCTATTGTTTTTAGTTGTGATTTCTTAAAAGTATTTTTGAATTTAAGAGAACATTTATCGCGTTTAAATGGGTGTACTTGATCCATTAATACTGTATATACTGTATTCCCACTGTGTTATTGTAAATCGGTTTGAATTAATTTTTTTTTAAAAATTAGGGGTGGGGCGCAATAATATTGTATATCGCAATAATTTATGAGATAAATTATCCCACACTAAAATTAGTTATCGCGACAGGCCTACTGTAAAGGCAACATCAAAGACATGCAAAATCAGACAAAACGGACCTTAAAAGATAAACTTTACTATTTTCAAAGATTTCAAGTAAAGGGTCAACAAATGCAAAGAAAGTTCAAGTCCTTGCTTGACATTTAAATCAAGCAAAATTCATTGTAAAAATCAAATGATATCGTGTATTTAAAATGTGTTTTGGCCATTTTTTTCCTGTTTTCTTTATCAGGGGATGGGCGGTCAGCACAGCTACTTCGGGCTGTGGTTAGATAGTGACTTTGGACATGGTCACAGCCGTGCGCGGCCAAAGTGCACAACCTTTGGAAGCCCTCAACTGTCAGGGGACGAGAACTTTATTTTGGACTCCGTGGAAGTGTGGGCAGTGGGAAAGACGTATGAGCCGGAGGAGGTAGGAGCTTCATTATCTCAATAAAAATAGTATCAAATACAACATCAAACTGCTTTGTTAAAGAATCAATTTATGATTTATAAACAGAATTTTTCTTAGAATTGTATATTAATGAGGGGAAATGTTCCCTCTAAGTTGCGCTCGTGCGCAATTCTCAGCATTTTCAGCGCACAAAATAAAATTCAGCAGAAACGTATTGTAATGTCACTAGGACTACTGTCGGCGCCGCAAAGATGTGGCAACCCGAAACTCCTATTGGTGCGTTCAATACAGAAACAATACGCCCCCATCGGTGGGTTACTACACCAGGATCGTATATAGTTGTGATGTGCATGGCCTGGGTGGATGCGGAGTAGTGTTGTTTTCATCAACAATAACGATAACAAAATATTTTGTCAATAAATTTTTTTTTTTTGACGATGACGTTACGATGACGCACTGAAAACGTGTCTTGGGAGACTAAAACATTACGAAATGGCTGCCAGTTGTTGTCTGAGGACACGAGAACGAGATGAACATTCGCCTGATTCCATCATATATTCACAATGTGTGATTAACCCTCTGCCTAAGCAGACTTTAAGAGCAATTGAAACCAATTTTTACCAAAAATTTTAAGTCAGGTGTGTGCCCCATCACAGATTAGTGGTTTAAAGCTGCTCTGCTCACTATAAAACACACAGCTGGTAAGAATTGTGTTGATGAGAAGCTTTGTCTGATGTCCATCATGGCTCGGTCAAAATATGTGTCTGAAGACCTGCGATCAAGGATTGTTGATTTGTATAAAGCTGGGAAAGGATACAAAACCATCTCTAAAAGTCTGGATGTTCATCAATCGACAGCCAGAGAATTTGTCTACAAATGGAGAGATTTGGGCAGTGTTGCTTCTCTCCCAAGGAGTGGCCGTCCACCAAAGATGATGCCAAGAGTTCAGCGCAGAATACTCATACCCCTTTCCCACTGGCCAAAAAACCCGTGTCAACCCACTAACAATCGGCTTTTGGTGGCAGTGGGAAAGGTGCAGCAACCCGCCTCGACCCGTGTCAATCAACCCGCCAAGCGACCCACGTTAAAATCACCTCAGCTCTGATCGTCATGCAGTGTGAAAGCAAAACCCCGGGTCAACAGTCAACACTCTAATGTACGTGGTGACGTCGGCTCTTACATGATGCGTCATAACAACATGCCAGTCGCCTCCCATTTAACACGCCCCACAACCGTAGTTACGTCGATGCTAACAACAAAGCTAATAGAAGAAGAAGAATTCGCGTCGCCTACATTGCCTCAGCACAAGCAGAGTGTTGATCCTTTGTCGCATTTCGACCATTTTGAGGGCAGTAAAAAGCATGAAAACAGAGAACACAAACGGAAAGGAGGCTTCCATAATGCTCTGCATTGTTTACTTCCTTGAACTGAATGAATTCGGTCGCACTTGTCGACGTTGATCTTAGCGGGGTGACGTCACGTAACCTTACGCACGGCTGAGGAGGGGTGGGGGATTAGACGGGTGAAAAAAATAATTAAAAAGACACGGCTTTTTTGTCAATGGGAAAGGTGCCAAATGCCAATTGCTAGTGGGTTGCATCGGCTTGGAAAAACCGCGCGTTGACTCACTAGTTTCAGTGGGAAAGGGGCATCAGAGAGGTTAAAAGAACCCAAGAGTGTCTGCTAAAGATTTACAGAAATCACTGGCACAGTCCAATATCTCTGTGCACACATCAACTATATGTACAACTATGGCCAAGAATGGTGTTCATGGGAGGACTCCACAGTCTAAAAAAAACAACTTTTTGTCCGTTTAATGTTCGCAAAAAAGCACTTGGACAAGTTTTGGCAAAATATTTTGTGGACTGAAGAAACCCAAGTTGAATTGTTTGGGAGTAACACACAACGTCATGTGTGGAGGGAAAATGGAACAGGTCACCAACATCAACACCTAATATCCACCGTGGAGCATGGTGGAGGGAGCATCATGATTTGGGGCTGTTTTGCTACCTCAGGCCTGGACAACTTGCATCAATTGAATGAATTCAAACAGGATGTTTTGCAGGAGAACCTGAGGCCGTCTGTCAGACAGTTGAAGCTAAAATAAGGATGGATGCTGCAACAAGACAATGATACAAAACACAGAAGTAAATAAACTTCAGAATACTTTCAGAAGAACAAAGTACACATTCTGGGGTGGCCAAGTCAAAGTCCAGACACGAACCCCATTAAAATGCTGTGGCATGACCTAAAGACAGCGATTCATGCCAGACAGGACTCAGGACTGAACTACAGCAGTTTTGTAGAGAAAAATGGGCCAAAATTAGTCCTGATCGATGTGCCAGACTGATCTGCACCTACAGGAAGCGTCTGGTTGAAGTTACTGCTGCCAAAGGGAGGTGGCCCACAAAATATTGAAATGAAATGAAATTTATTGTCATCATCATCGGTATCATTGACAATCATTGAATATTACAAAATGTGATATGATTTGCCCGAAGGAACCGAAGAAGAAGACAAAGGTGGACAGGAGGAACCATATGCTTATCAGTTTCCCGTCCCCCATACAACTAAAGACGCACATTCAGACATGGGACATACATCAGATGGCCACAAAACTGTACAATAACACAATCAACAATCTGGGTTTAGTAACTCAGCGTCCAGTCATGCAGCTCGATTAATTTCAGGGCGTGCAAGGTTATGGCTTTGTCATGTCCCTGACATTTTTGCATCTGTTTGCTGTGGGAACATTTTTTTGTGGCTACGTGTGTGGCAAAAGTGATTATGTGTTATCACAGATGGTGTGAGTAGCGACTCAAAATGCTTTTCTTATAAGTCTCTTAAAGGGATACATTGCTAAGTTGTACATGGTGACAACAATTGGCGCACACAAAGATCACTGTAACAGTTTCATCAGACATGAATGTATGAGGAAAATCAAACAACATGTTGTACATATTTTATCCCAAGATTAATGTCTCCACAACGAAAAACATTCTTATTATTTGTTTTATACAGTATCTTTTCCATATACTCAGTAAACTAGACATTTGAATCAGGAGCTCGGTAGACATAGCAGATAATTATGTTTTTACAATTGGGGATAAGGAGCCCAATTGTAATACATTCCAGGAGATTGTCAATCATAATTGAAACACCCTCTCCCCCCTTAGAGGCCCGATTCATTTGTGTCATGTTATATCCGTGCAAATTAAAGTCAGAGTCCTTGTTATCTTTAGTAGATAATCCTTAATGTGTTCAAGATTCATGTAGAGACTCCTGCCGTTGATGGCATCATTAATTTTCAAGTGAGGTCAGCTGGTCAAGACTCGTAATAGCTTTAATCTTCATATCTTGCGTCTTGACAATATTAGATATGATGGTTCACTCACTTTCCCCCCCCCTTCTGTCATTGTTTGCATACTATTCTCATTAAAATATGAAAACGTGGAAATGTTTGGGTGGTTTCAGTTAAAACAGACACTGTTTTTTCATCTGTGTGATTTTGACAAAGATCAGATCACAATTGATGGTGATTTTATGCAGAAATGTGAGAATTCCAAAACGTTCAAATACTTTTCCATACCACTGTCACTCTGCCAGGGGTGTCTGTGTTCAACTCACTCAATTGACACCACGCCAAGAATGATCTTAATACTGCTAGTGTTAAAACAACGCACAAATCAACACAGATCATCTCAAAATATTAAATGAATAAATAAATAAATAAATAACAACGTATGTAAATATTCTTGAATAATATTGTTATAATAATAATGAAATTGATAAATGGTTTAGAAAAGAAAAAGTGTAGTAATGTCTCGGATTATAATCTGTTGTACTGTTTCAATTTGCAACCTGTAAAAGTAATTCAATGCACTTTTTTCCTGTTTCAGGATGAGGAAGGTCACGCTAAGAAGAGTGTTTTGGACATGGATCCGGAGGTTCAGGCCATTATGGAGATGACAGGGAAAAAACTGCACAGTCAGGGCCTCAGGGAGCCAGATGAGGACTAAAAACACTAATCTACCCATTTTATGGTAGATCTGTTGCTGATTTGAAGTGATCTTTAACAAATATTACTGTAATTGTGCTGTACACCTGGAAAGCAAAAACTAATAGAAGTTGGCTTGTATGTAATAGGTGGATGAAATACCGCCCACGTAATGGATTACATACAGTTGGCATGTACATTTAAATACCGTTTTGACAATGTATAAGGATTCGAGTATCCACAGTAACATTTCCTTTTGAATTCTAGGC
The DNA here is from genome assembly GCF_030265065.1 of Corythoichthys intestinalis. NCBI lineage: Eukaryota > Metazoa > Chordata > Actinopteri > Syngnathiformes > Syngnathidae > Corythoichthys > Corythoichthys intestinalis. Next base: position 60,562,414 of record NC_080399.1, on the reverse strand, counting down.
AGACAAAGTCTTGTCAAATTCTATATTCCACTGGAAATAAGTCAATAGGTTGGAAATAGGTTGGTGAAGCTTGTTATCTTAAATCACCAGGATAGAGCAGTGTTTTTCAACCCGTGTGCTGCGGTAAACCATCAACCTTTATTACAATTTAATTATTAGGTGAAATGATGATTTTCTATGGCACACCAGAAACCACGCCATGGCGCAGTAGTGTCCTGCCGCACAGCAGTAGTGCCTCGCGGCACACTCTGCAGCACAGTGGTTAAAAAGACTGGAATAGAGAAATCACAATTTGTATAATCTGTACAGCATAACCAGGGTTGAAAGTGGTGGGAATTTCTTGCCGGAACTCCCTGATATAAAGGTCTCCATGGAGCCAGAATTTTTTTAAACTAGCGAAATGCAAAGAAAACTTTGCTTTGTTGCAGTTATACGGGTAAGACACACAAGAAAACAACAGGTTTGACACATGCATTAGGCTACTGCATGTAACAAGGCACCCTGTACATGTAAAACTCATTTAAAATTCATTCAAAATAACAGTTAACAAAAACACCAGCAACCCCAACCTCCATCTCCTAATTTTTATTTTCCCTCATTTCCTCAAGTTCAACTCCAGGTAGTCCCCAGGTTACGAACGAGTTCCGTTCTTACGCTGGCGACGTATACCGAATTTCCGCGTAAATTGCAATTACCCTTTAAGTGCTCCAAATAACTATCCAAAAAGTCCAATGGTATCGTATTTTGTGTAATGACGGAAGATACACTGCCCTCTGGTGGCAGTGTTTGGCCTGGCTGGGCTCTCTCCTTATGACTGAGGAGTAGACACTCGTCATAAAGGACAGCTGCGTTCCGTTTTGGCGCACATAATTCTGTAAGTTGTTTCAGCTAATATATGTTTGTGCTTGATTTGTAATTAAGTTTACAGCTACAGTTTGTGTAGTTACATGTGAGCGATTTGTTAGGCAAATTAGGCTAATCTACTAAATTTACATACTGATTATACTCGATAAATATTTGAACAACATTTGTTTGTTTGTCAAGTGTTTTATTGTTAAAATGTGTGTCATTTTGAACATAAATGTACATATGTGTGTTCCAGCTTTACAAATTGTCAAAAGCACAATTGCCTTGTTCGATGTCTGTAAACTTAAACAACTTCATGTTTAGTGAAAACAGAACACTTCATATTAATAAAGTAAAATAAGATACTGAGAGGTATAATAAAGTACTGTTTATGCGCCCCCCCAAAAAATGGAGAAAAAAAAAAAAAAAAACGACTGGAGACAAAATGGCAGACGACTCCGCATCGTGAAGTCGAAATCATGTAAGTAACCCGGAGACTACCTGTATTTCGTTGTCATTTCATTTCAGTCAAGTAGTAGGAACCTGAATATGTCTAGAGAGAATAATCTAATAATATTATTATATGCTAAAATAAATGTATTATTGTTGCCAATCCATTCAACGCCGTGTTTATGCACTGAAAAAAATAAAGGATTATTTTTTTGATAATGATGACAAATTACAGTTATTTCTTTGTTTTAGATGGGTTTGAATCCACATTGGTCCTCAACCTTTTTTGCCCCATGGACCAGTGTGATGTACGACTTTTTTTCACGGACCGGGAATGTGTTGCAGAAAATGACAGTACAGTTATCCCTAGCTACTTCGCGCTTCAAACTTCGTGCCCTCAGTCCATCGCGTATTTTTTTTTCCAATGAAAAAAATAAATAAATACAGCGTTTTATAGAGTTTCCCCAATCTGATCACGTACAGCCTCTCACCCTCCCTCCTACTGCTTTTCATTCTTACTAGGGCAGCTCCGGTTTGTTAAGGTTAACGATGTGTGACAGGCGTACAACCTTTGATCTTTTCAGAGAAGCTTGGGTGCGTTGCGCCTCAAAGGAGCAGACTCGTAGCTTGTTAAACATTTGGCAACTCGTGTGGGTAAGTGAGCAGCGTGAGCATATTTGAGTGGTCTCACTCAATGAAGCATTTAATGAGATGAGTCGCATGTTTAAAATTTATCATAAATTATTCAATTAGAAGTGCTTGAAAACCATTTATTAAGATATACATAAAAGGTTTTTATTTTTTTTTTTTTACTGTACTTTGGGCGGGGGAAGCATATATGTATCTCTTTCCAATGCTAAATCTTAAGAAAATACATTACTTTGCAGATTTTGATTATCATGCAGGGGGCAGTCCCCATTAACCGTGAAAAATGAGGGATCACTGTAAATGTGAAATAAAAATGACGGGGCTAAAAACAAACATTAAATTCAGGGAAAATGTAACTCGCCATGCGCTGAATCAATCTTTTTAACAGCGGACTCTCTTAAAACTTGGCGGCAAAGGCATAATTTCATCTCCAATCCAATGCCGCGAGGCATGATGCTCTGAGTTCATTCGCTTTTGTTGCCTCGTTTGCTAGCTTTTAGCCACATATTATGCAGAATGGATCAGCAGGTGGACTTTTCCCCGCAATAAAGCTGTCCAAAAACGTCTGGTTTTCAGCCATCTTTGCTAACGTGTGGGAGCACATTTCCGGGAACAAATCGGATGCGGCTACGTCCTTATCGAGACAAGTGCATATAGATATAAAAAATATATGCTAGATGCTACAGTATCTCGAATAATAATACCCAGTCCGCCATTGCTGAGGTGTGCCGCCCATAGCAGCTAACGTTACTGTTTACATTGACTGAAGCTGGGGTGCTATAGCTGTGCAGAGGATTTATTAATTCTCTGCAGCCCAGTAGCAAATGCACCACGGACCGGCACCAGTCTCCAGCCCGGTGGTTGTAGATCACTGCTCTAAGGCCCATTTTCTACCGACCAGGCGCTTGCTTATGCTTAGATGAGCACCAATTCATCACGGTTACCTCCTCACGGCAAGCCCCACCATTCCCGCACCTATTTTAATGCACCATACTCCACGGGGGAGCTCCAGCAAAGAGCGGTGGGACGAGCTTCTGGGTAGAATTTCCATGCAGCGGTCCCACTGCCCCAAGCCGAGCTCTCCTATTTTAATGCATACACTGCACTACCCTCCCCACACAATCCCATCACGGTGCTGGGAAATGGCTACCAATCGGGAACCTGTCAGCCACAGTAATAGGGTGGTAGGTGGGTCCCACACTTTTTCTCGATGGCGTGGCTCCCGGGGCATGGCCTCCCCTCTGCCTGGACTGCTGGCCGTGGGAGTCGGAGGAGATCGGGGCCCCGATCTCACCCCGCCCCGTAGCGGTTCCTCGGCGTTCTCCGCCTTCCGCCTTTCCCTCACTTCTCTGCCTAGGTATCCACCTTGCGCTCCGGCGAGGTCGCTGCCTGGACGCGGTTGTGTCGGCTGGATGTCGCATGCTCCGGCAGGGGGGTCCTGACATACCCCGGGCTTGGTGGGCCGCTGGGGGTTCCAAGATGTGCCTTGCTGGTTGGGGGGTTGCGGCGTTTGCTCGTGGGCCGGGTGGGCGGACGGAGTTCGGGCCGGGCGTGGGGCTTCGTGATGCGTCACCTTTTCCCATCCCTGGAGGCCGGTTGATGGGGGCGCGGGTGGCCGGGGGGACCACCCTGGATCCCTGGGGGGTGACGATGCACCTTTGCCGGGCTGCGGGAGAATTAATGGGCTGCGCTGGCTGGTTTATTTAATTTTATGTTTAATTTTTGTTTATTTTACAATTTTGTTACATTATTTTTTTATGTAACATTTGTCGATTCTATTGATGCCAATGTACTTGATTCCATTGATGCAATTGTAGGTTGATGACATTGACAGCCATGGACGTCCAAATTACCCATTCATTTGCAATGGCCAAAACAGATGTCCCCAAATCAACAGGAAATGGCTAGATATGTCTAGGACACGCCCCCAAATGTCCCCAAATGACCTGATATGACTAGGACACCCCCCCCAATGTCCCTAAATGACCTGTAATGACTATAGGACACGCCCCCAAATGTCCCCAAATGACCTTATATGACCAGGGCAAGCCCCCCAAATGTCCCCAAATGACCTTATATGACCAGGACACATCCCCCAAATGTCCCCAAATGACCTAATATGACCAGGACACGCCCCCCAAATGACCTCATATGACCAGAACACGTCCCACAAATGTCTCCAAATGACCTAATATGACCAGGACACGCCCCCCAAATGACCTATATGACCAGAACACGTCCCCCAAAAGTCCCCAAATGACCTGATACGATCAGGACACGCCCCCCAAAGGTCCCCAAATCAACAGGACAGGAAGTGACCTGATATTGAAATGTCGCCAAACCAACCTGGGCGGGGCTAATATATCTGTATCTCCACACAGCAAAGCCCTAGAGTAATTTCTCCTGAAATTGCAGTTCAGCTTTAAATGTTCTCCATACTCCATCCTCAGGGCTTATACGCACCAATAAAAAGCATTAAAAGTCATTAAATGCTCGACACATTTCAAATTATGTAAACCTGACAGTTAAAACAACTTTATACATAATTTGTTTGAATCTAATTTTGATTATGAATGTGAGTAACGTAACGTCAGAGAGAGGCAACATTGTTTTTTTAGGGCGCGGTGAGGGGGGAGGGGAGAAATAAACGGAGTGTGTTTCGCTGTTGACTTTCTAATGGCTGGCGCACGAAGATGGGGAAATGAAAATTTCAACACAAGTGGTTGGAGAACGAGCATAAGCAAAGCATATGCACAGTCTCCTCTTGTGTGATGTGTTTTTTTTTCTGGATGAATTTCTGTGAGAGTATGAGTGTTTATGCTTTTGCTCCCAATAACAGTTATGTTATCTTAAGCCCGCTCATGTCTGAGTCACCTGGTTTTGAGAAGGTTTAAAAAAAAAAAAATTTTAATAAACAAAAGTTCAAAACATGTTACAGTACTGCACTGTTTGCCACCAATAGTTCACCATGTCAGAAGGGGTTCATGTGTAATCATTGACCAGTGGCGAGCTTATCAAAATGCTCTGCCTCAGCTGGGATACAGGCAATTCATAGTGTGTCCTATGTCAATGCTGAGACCGGTTTTGGAGGTCGTATGGAGATTAAGGGGAAATCATACTAAGCCTTTTCTAAGAAACCACCTTTATGCTATTGAGTGGCACTCATGGCTTGGAGAAAAGCATCGACATGGTCCGCTAGGAAGGATACTTCATGACATGAAACTGAAATATAGGTAGAATATAATATAAGAAAAAAGAGTTTTTCTGCACTCACCTTCAAAACATGTTCAACCACTTTCTACTTACAAGTTCCCACCTCCTCAGATGTCTTTGCTTTTTTTCATTGCATGTAACTGTTGAAATTAAAATGTCCTCTTTAAGAAGGTTTTTGTTTTCAATAAAATATGTACAAGTCTTTGGTTGTGATTGCTTCAACTTCATTCATTTGAACAATTCATGGTTCATCTTATCTGCACCCCAAGGGTTACATGTGTTCCACTCTACAATAAGTATCTAAAAAGCAATCAGTAATGGTTAATTATGGTTAAGGGGAGTAACTTAAGTATTTATAATTTCTTAGTTAAGGCATAGACTTCGTAATTATATTGACGGGACAGATTCCCCAGACACTGCGGCACGCCTTTTTATAGGGGGCCGTCCCACACTCCGCTTCAGTTATTCGCAGTCAGTCTTAGTTCTTCTCAAACACATGCAGCAACCCCACGCTGGATTTAGGTTGAAAAAGTACGAAAGCTGTACCTCATACAAACAGGAAGGATTGTCTCAGGGGTGATTTGTTTGAGGATTCAAGGTGATTATTATATTTTTTGTGCCATGCATGCATTTTGAAATGTAAAAAAAAAATCAATGGGAGAAATTAGCCGCTACAGCACTGCATTATACTTCGTAATATTTACGTAAAATAACTGCTAACCAATATTCCCTCCAAGCTCACGCGTGCGCAATCGTGCACTGCTTGAACATACTCTGCGCACAAGAAAATCTATGCAGCGCACAAAATAAAATTCAACATAAATGTATTGTTGCGTAACTACTATGGGGCGCCGTTTGTGACGATACAGCAATGCGACGCTCCGATTGGTGCGTTCGATACGGCAACGTGATGCTTCCATTGGTGGTGAAAAGAGAGCTTGACTCCTGTGCTTATTTACTGAAGCAACATTCCACTGCCAATCTATGCAAGCGCTGCAGTATTAATTAATATCTCATTTAGAACTGATGTAATCCAGTTAATTAAACCAACCGATCACCTTAGAAAATAAAAGGATCACCGTAAGAGCTTTGCCTCTTCCAGAGGGGCAACTAGACTAGGTCAAAACTATCGCTGTTTGCAGTCAATCATTTGGGCCTGTCTTAAAGTTTAAAAACATGGCAAATCATACAGAACAGGAAATACACCAAAATAAAAGCGTAACAGGAAGTTATGGTGAATTACAAAATAAAATACGTTCATGGGACATTAATTGGGCTTTGGTTATTTACACTCCCAGCCATAAGCGGATTTTAAGGGGGGCAAGGCCCCCCTGGTGGCCGAAAAGTGTCATTGCATGAAATTGATTTTCATACAGTGGGGAGAACAAGTATTTGATACACTGCCAATGGGTTTTCCCATTGGCAGTGTATCAAATACTTGTTCTCCCCACTGTATATAAAAGTTGTAAAGCAATAAAACTGCAACAAAAATGAATGAAATGAACAGAAAAATATATTTTTATAATGGGTCAAAATTATTTTTCGAACAGATCATGTGCCTAGCACCTTAGACGGTCATTTGCTTTGCATATAATTTTCACACAAAAAAAAAAATAGGGGAGGGAAATTTTATTTTTCAAATGATTTTTTTTCTTTGATTGAAAACATTTTTTTTTTTGATTGAAGCAACTTTTTTGGGGATTGAATGATGACTTGATTATGAGTCACCTAAAATCAAGACTAAGTGACTCGTAAATGCATCAACAGGATAAGGAGTTGACCAGAAATCTACAGGAAATGATGTGAAATGCCTCAAAATGATCTTGTTTGGCATTGGCTACCGCTGATGGCCATAGATGTCCAATCCGTTTGAACATTTGTCCATTCGCTGCCACCCTCCCACTTCGAATGGATTGGACGTTTAGTGTGATAAATTCACTGCAAATGGAAGAAAAAAGCTCATTTTTCTGCTTATTTGTTGTACGGTTACCTGACCCCAATAATTGTTTTATCGCCATATCGTGTGATCATCGTTATCGTGAGCCTTGCATTGCAAATTGTATCGTATCATGAGGTTCCCACCCCTAGTACAAAGTCTTGAAAAAAAAATTTTTTTTTCTTTAGGGAAATGGGGGTCAAAGCCGTTGAGTCGCACATGAGAGGAGAAAAACACCAGTTGCAATGAAATAAAATGTTTTTTTTCTTCATCAGAAATTGTTGCGCTACACTGCTGGCCAAAAGTATTGGCACCCCTGCAATTCTGTCTGATAATGCTTAATTTCTCCCAGAAAATGATTGCAGTTACAAATGCTTTGGTAGTAATACATTCATTCATTTTGCTTGCAATGATAAAAACGCAAAAGACAATGAAAAAAAAACATTAAATCATTATCATTTTACACAAAACTCCAAAAATGGGCCGGACAAAAGCATTGGCACCCTTTAAAAAATCATGTGATGCTTCTGTAATTTGTGTAATTAACAGCACGGGTTACTTACCTGTGGCACATAACAGGTGGCGGCAATAACTAAATCACACTTGCAGCCAGTTAAAATAGATTAACATTGACTCAACCTCAGTCCTGTGTCCTTGTGTGTACCACATTGAGCATGGAGAAAAGAAAGAAAACCAAGTCTGAGGACTTCAGAAGCAAAATTTTGAGGCAGTATGGGCAATCTCAAGGCTACAAGTCCATCTCCAAAGACCTGGATGTTCCTGTGTCTACCGTTTGCTGTGTCATCAATAAGTATAAAGCCCATGGCACTGTGGCTAACTTCCCTAGATGTGGACGGAAAAGAAAAATGACGAGAGATTTCAACCAAAGATTGTGCGGATGGTGGACAAAGAACCTCGACTAACATCCAAATAAGTTCAAGATATCCTGCAGTTCGAGGGCACAACAGTGTCAACCCGTACTATCCGTCTGCATCTGAATGAAAAGGGACTAATATGGTAGGATACCCAGGAAGACCCCTCTTCTGACAAAGACACATAAAAAAGCCAGGCTGGAGTTTGCCAAAACTAACCTGAGAAAGCCGAAAACGTTTTGGAAGAATGTTCTCTGGTCAGTTGAGACAAAAGTAGAGCTTTTTGGGAAAAGGCATCAAATTAGAGTTTACAGGAAAAAAACTGAGGCCTTCAAAGAAAAGAACACGGTCCCCACAGTCAAACATGGCGGAGGTTCCCTGATGTTTTGGGGTTGCTTTGCTGCATCTGGCATTTGACTGCTTGACCGTGTGCATGGCATTATGAAGTCTGAAGACTACCAACACATTTTGCAGCATAATGTAGGCCCCAGTGTGAGAAAGCTGGGTCAGATAGGTGAGATGTCATGGGTCTTCCAGCAGGACAATGACCCAAAACACACTTCAAAAAGCACATGAAAATGGTTTGAGAGAAAGCACTGGAGACTTCTAAAGTGGCCAGCAATGAGTCCAGACCTGAATCCCATAGAACACCTGTGGAGAGATCTGATTATGGCAGTTTGGAGAAGGCATCCTTCAAATTTCAGACACCTGGAGCAGTTGGCTCCAAAAATAAAAAAATTTCCGGCAGAGTATTGTAAGAAACTCATTGATGGATACCGAAAGTGGTTGTTCGCAGTCATTTTGTCTAAAGGTTGTGCTACCAAATATTAGGCTGAGGGTGCCAATACTTTTGTCCGGCCCATTTTTGGAGTTTTGTGTAAAAATGATAATGATTTTGTGTTTTTTCATTGCAAGCAAAATAAATGAAGGTATTACTACTAAAGCATTTGTAATTGCAAGCATTTTCTGGGAGAAATTGAGCATTATCAAACAGAATTGCAGGGGTGCCAATACATTTGGCCAGCAGTGTATGTTTTGATCTTGAATTATATTTCTAAGGTCTTAAAACTGTCTCAGTAAGCATTAAATTTGACTTTTATAAGGGTGCAAGAACCCTGAGGCAGATGCTAGGGGTGCACAAAAGTACTAGGTAAGTAGTAGTAAGTAGTAAAAAATGTTAAACTAATATTTGGTTATTTACAGTATCAAAAACTTTATACAAAAAGACAAAGCAAAAGTAAAACAGTACATGTAGTCATAAGTGATTAAGTAATGATGAAATCAATTTTCTAAAGTGGTTTTCTGTCCGTTTCCTACACTGTTTCCTGAAGTATTTTTGTGACAGTCCCCATCTCACTCACCCCCCACAGCTATATCTGGAGCTATTTTTAGCCTGCTGTCATCTGTAATTATTGCTCTAAGTGACACGAGCTGTCTGGCTCAACAACATTTTATCATATTTAAAATAAGTCTCTTGGATCGAATTTCAGAATTAAAAAGGAGGTTTGTTGTGATGAAAACAAACAAACTTTTTTTAAAAAATTTTAATGGTTTAAGCATGCAATTGCAAGCTAGTGGTTAATAACAGAGGTTGCATGACATACATGAACTTTATTGCTATGTTACATGATTAACCTGTTGTTTTAGAAATGTACTTTCAGTATTCGGGTGTGGATAATTGTCAGCTGCAGCAAGGGCGTAGGTTTGCATAGGAACTGTAGGGACATAAACACTCCTAACTTTTCAGGACGCTTGTCCCCGACAACTTTTAAGCATCCTTATTGCATGATATAATGACTTCATTTATACAGTATAGGTAATTCCGATTGTCTTCCCATATGTTGTAAGGATAGAATAGACCCTACCGTTATTAAGTAAGTAATAAGTCTGACCTAGAGCTGAAATGAATACTCTGGCAACTCGAGTAACTCAAGCTTGAAAACTGATCCAAGTACCGGTAATTTTATTCACCTCGAGCAATCGTTTAATTTTGCCAGCTCTAAGCATCACGTTTTGCCCAGACTACTTTTAATACGGGACAACACGCTGACGTCACGTGCGTAAAGGAAGAAGCAATAAAATACCTTATTGCAGCCGACAGACGCTACAAACTACGCCGACGTTGCTAAAAACTATGCCCGCATGGTGGTACGGTGGTGGCAGGTAGCGTTTGATGCCTCTCGTAGATATCATTTGTACGTAGAACTATATGCGAAATGACCCGACTCGGCGGCGTTAAACAGCCGCCATTTTAAAGCAGTAGACTTCTCAGCGCTAATAAGTAAGATTAACGTTACTGTCAGTTGCTCACGTAACGTTAGCCCTGCAGGGGGCTAGGTTTCTTTTAAACATGACCACTTTCGATGCCTGGCTAACTCATTTATTTAATCTGTGAAAATATAGCGCTGTAAAGTGATTAGGGTGTAAAATAAAAACGTAATAATGCTAACTGTCAATTTTACCTCAGTCGTCATTGCTGGATAAAACACAAAGTAGCACTGGTCCTTAATGTGCTCCAATACAGCAGGTATCATACATTTATTTTTAACACTGCAAAAACTCAAAATCCTATCAGGACTTACAATTTAGACTAACTGACAATTGAAACACGTGGGAAAAACACTTAACTTTTAAGTGATGTGTGTTATAAAGCGTAATGACATTTTTAGGTAAGAAATAATTTCTTTTTTAAAATAAGATCTATAAGTTGTTTGAGTGAAATTAGTGAATTAGTCTTTTTTCTTTATTCTAGTCACATCCGTGATGCAATTGTTGGCTGTTTTCAACAATGTAATTCGAAAATAAAGACATTGATTGACTGAAAATGGTTCAATATTAGATGTTTTTCTCATGTATATTTATAATTGCTCTTTACCTTAAAAAAAAAAAAGTTTTATCCGTTTACTCGATAGAATTTTCAGTCGATTACTCGATTACGAAAATATTCGATAGCTGCAGTCCTTGTCTGAACCTCACATTATTAAGTGAAGAATGAGTCTGAAAATCATTATGTACAGTACAATTTTATCCCTCTTCACTTGCTGAATGTGCTGGTCCATTTCCCCCCCTCAAATATACGTTTAATTGGCTGATGACTTGACCCCCCCCAACCCCTTTCCGCCACACAGACACACACGCAGTGTTGTGCATGAACAATGAACTATCGTTCATAACATGTTTATATTTTAGGCGAAAGTGAATTGAACGCATTGCATTTCTGTCTCATGAACGTTACTGTGAACGTGCTCATTCTAGCGGTGAGCAGCGTTCATAACCTTGCTCATGACTTCATAATTAGACCCTTTGCGACAAAACTGGAGCAGAGACTCCATCATGTATTGATGAGGCGCGGGCCTATAAATAGGGGCCTGCATTGTTGGCGAGGCCGTCAAAGCTGACCTAGTGGTATCACAGTCAAAGAGCTTTTTTTCATTGGGAATTCTTTTGAATAAATGCTTAAATCCCTGAATTCTTTAGAGAACACAGTCTCGATTCTTGGTTAAAAGCAACAAAAAAAAAAAAAAAGTGCAGTTGGCATTTATTTTACGTAAAATGAAAACAGATAAACTGATAACGTTTTTGAGAAAAACGACAAAAGTAAATAAGAAAGCACTCAAAGACAGTTAGCTTGTTGCTGAAGTTTTTGCTAAATCCCAAAAGTCTCACACTGTGGAAGACACATTAACACTACCTGCCTACAGAGCCATTGTCAGCAAGATGCTTGGCCCTAATGCGGTTAAAGACATTGCTTAATGTTATGCCTGTTTGAGGAATCTGAGCTTTTCAAGCCTAACTGCTCTAAAAAAAAATAAAAACAGAGCGAGACTGAAAGCTGTTGGAGAAGATTTCCTGCCAGGAAATCGGCTTTGTGTTCATCTAAACAGGCTCCAGTTTCACAGTGAGTAAGTATAAATATTTAGAAATTATTTTATAATTAAAAATACTGTACAGAAAATAATTTTGGGACATTTTTGGTTTGTGGTGTGCCGGGAGATTTTTGTAATGTAAAAACGTGGCGTGACTCAGAAAAGGTTGAAAAATACTGTGTTAGTGAATGTAGCTAGTGGCCGCCTTATGTAAAAAATGTGAAAATTCTTGTGAATAAATGCTTAAATCCCTGAATTTGTTACGTACATGGAGTTTTTTGATCGAAACAAGGTAAGTACGCGATAATATCTCGTTAAAATCATGGCGTCTTTAATTCTGCTCTCGCGTGCTCTCACATCCAGATAGGGTTTCGCTGTTTAAAATTTTTTTTTTTTTAAATGCCCTCCTTTTCAAAATTTTTCTTCCCCCAGAAAATTGAGATTTTAGGCTTTCCAATGATGTATCACACACACATGCATATCGGACAATTTTGAAAGTTGGCCACATTGGGGTTCTCAGAGCGGAACTTCAAGTCACCTGGAGAGAGGGTAAAATGAGGGCTCAAGGAAGAGCTGTAGAGCGCCTGGAAGGTGAAAGCAACAGTGGTACTCGTGTTCATAGGAGCACTGGGGGCCGTGTCCCCCACACTGGAGAAGTGGCTCCAGCAGATACCTGGAAAAATATCAGACATCTCCGTCCAGAAGAGCGCAGTCTTGAAACAGCAAAGATACTGCGCTGGACCCTCAAGCTACAAGGCCTCTGGTAGAGAATCCGAGCTTGAGATGAACAACCTCTCACCCTACCAGGGGAGATGGGAGGAAGGGTGAGGAAAGATTAAAAGAAAAAGAAAAAAAAATTATCGTCACATCATGGTGGGGTGTGTCGTGTCAGTTCCTATTTTATTTTGTACGCATCACCCTCCTCGTGTCTGGCTACTTGCCCTTCCACATGTCACCTAATCGTCTATTGTTTCTACCAGTTCCCCATTACCTTTTGTGTATAAATTGTGGGCATCTCCCTTGTCTTGTGTCAATCTGTTTTCACACCCATGTCGGTCATGTTTCTTAATTTTCACTGTCATCTTGTTTTTTTCCTCCAACTGGAGCGCTTTGTGTTAGAAGTTTTTCCCAATTTTTTGTTTTTGTGAAAAGTTTTTCCCGAACTCCGCAGCTGAGTCTGCCTCGTCATCTCCGCCTGACACAAACAGACACAAACACATATACAGTATAATCTCGAGCAGAGGACAGCCGTTGTGATCAATGTAGCCATCCCCAAGGATGGCAATATCAGGAAAAAGGAACACGAGAAACTAGAGAAATACCAAGGGCTAAAGGAAGAGCTGGAGAGAACCTGGATGGTGAAAGTGACAGTAGTGCCTGTGGTCGTAGGGTGCTGTGTTCCCCTCACTGTAGAAGTGGATCCAGCATACACCTGAACAAACAACAGACACCTCCGTCCAGAAGAACACAGTCCTAGGAACAGCAGAGATACTGCACAGGACCCACAAGCTCCCAGGCCTCTGGTATAGGACCTGAGCTTGAGATGAATAGCCACTCACCCTACTAGAGGAAGATGGGGGAAGGTAACATACATACATACATACATACATACATACATACATACATACATACATACATACATACATACATACATACATACATACATACATACATACATACATACATACATACATACATACATACATACATACATACATACATACAGTACATGACATCTGAGCCAATATTCAAAGAAAGAACAAGAAAATTTATTGATTGCTCGGTTTTATCTAAAACTGTGAGGAATGGAAAAAACAAGCAATACAATTGACTACACTATAAACATGTCTAAAAAAGAACTCCAAAACATAGCTTTTTTGTGTGGATTGCAAGCAACTAACAGGTGCGTACTGCTACGTACTGCACAAGTTTGTGTGTGCAGAACCCATCTGATGGCGTGCTGCTCTCACTGTTGGTTTTTATTGGTCAATATCTTGTTCACCTGCCAAATCTTGCTTGTACTCGTGTTGCCGCCTCTAGTACTCAATTACGGTATAGTTACACTGGGCTTATCTATTGCACCGGAGGCATGAAAATGAAACTATCAATTCACAATGAGAATAAACAAACAAAAGTAACGTGTAATGCAGGCGACAATTTGAAAAAGTAGGGGAGTAAAAATTACAGATAGTTGCTATCAGATGTAGTGAAGTAAAATTAAAAAGTGCCATTTCATATTTATTCTCACGTAAATTACAGATACACAAAAATGTACTTCAGTACAGTAACGAGGTACTTTTATTTCATTACATTTCATCACTGCTAAAAGAGGGGACATTTTGTGCTAAAGTTAGGCCTCAGCCTAGCTTTGCTATCCTAATATCTGAAAGGATACCTGATTTTAACTGAGTTCGACACGTGATGATCAACCACTCGGAGTACTTCATACAACTGCAAAACATGTTTTCTTTTTTTAAATTAATAACAAATATAATTGCTTACCACAGTGCAATTTATCACTACAGGTGCAGGTGTGATATTATTGCACAAGAGAAGACTGATAATAATAAATAGGGATTTTTCTTGGGGACATTAACACAACACAGTGGACAATGACACTGGAGATGAACATTGACTCTTATGCACAAGTGACTGGATCCTAGACTCTTCCACCATCATCACCTTGTCAAGAGTCAGGAATCTGCATTGGACAAGGTGTCAAGAGTCAAGAATCTGCATCGGACAAGGTGATGATGCTGGAACTTTTGTTAGGTGCTGTTCCAGTGAGATTTACAAAGATGACTGCATGAAGAAAACATCAAAATTCTCTCAGTCCTTGGTGATATGGGGCTGCATGTCAGGCAAAGGCACAGGGGAGATGGCTTTGGTTAAATCTTCAATAAATGCACAAGTTTACATTGAAACTTTAGACAGCTTTTTCCTCCCTTCAATTGAAAATGTGTTTGTCATTTTCCAAGATGACAATGCATCATGCCAGACCTAAAACTGTTAAAGCATTCCTTGGAGAAAGACTCATTCAGTCAATGTCATGGCCTGCAAATAGCCCAGATCTCAACCCTATTGATAACCCGTGGTGGAAATTGAAAATAGTGGTCCACAGCAAGGCTCAGACCTGCAAGAATGATCCGGCAACTGTAATCAAAGAGAATTGGCATCAAATTAATGAAGACTACTCATCATTTCCATGACTGCAAGCTGTCATAAAAGTCAGAGGTGGTGCTACTAATTACTAGAGATGTGTTTTGATTGTTATTTCTTTGTTTGTTTCTCATGATTCTATATTTTTTTCTTCAGAATGGAGCGATTCCATATATATTTCCCAGCACTTGCTCTATAAAATTAACATTTCCTGACCACCACAATGTTTTTATTCATTTCTTTTGTGTTTCTGAATGCTAAAGAGTTGCACTTTTGAACTAATTCATTATTTTTTCAATCAATGACAAAATGTCTGAGTGAGTACTCCTTCGAGACTGGTGATTCCATATTTTTTGCCAGGAGTTGTAAATGCTTGGATGTGGAATGTTTTGAACAGCATCCAGCTTCAAAGCACCAGTGTGGATCTACCTCGCCATACGCCTTAAATAGAGTAGACAATAAGTTAAGGATGTGCTTTAAATCTAAGGTGCTACCTAAAAGATTGTATGTTTGTTTTTATCACTTCGTTAATCGTTCGTGGACAAAACTCTAACAATCTGTGCAGCCTGTGTTAACATGGGGTGAAGACTGATACCGTGATTGCGTTTCCATACACTGCCATTAAATCAATAAAATACAAAACTATTTTGGTTGTGGCGACTGTAAGCCATTTCTTCATGTTGTCCTCACATGTCACGATGATGGCAGATGGATGCGGCATTTCTAAATTGTTGTTTTGAGGGATTTTGATGTGTAATTCCACGCCAGCTCCACTGTTGTTTCGGATGAAGAAAGTGTAAAATGGAAGTCGCGAGCAGAAATGCGGAAGTACCTCGGCAACTTGTCTAAAATCAATGTGTTTTTATGCTATTTTGGTGAAAAATAATGACTTGAATAATTTCTAGTGTTATATTTAGGGCCACACAAGAATGATTTCATGTTTGAAATTTTTCACTTAACATTTTTGTAAAAAACAAACAAACAAACAAACAAACAAACAAACAAACAAACAAACAAACAAACAAACAAACAAACAAACAAACAAACAAACAAACAAACAAACAAACAAACAAACAAACAAACAAACAAACAAACAAACAAACAAACCAACCAACCAACCAACCAATCCACAGAACAGTAATAAAGTTTATCCCCTCTTGTATCATATTATCAAAGATGAACAGCTCCCATGGATCTTTTTGGTAAGACAGTGGTGCTAATTCCTTGTGCAGGCCCTGACTGCCTTCTGAGGATATTGTGGCTCTGTGTTTGGCCCTCGGTGGGTGGTAATTTGCTCCAGTAAGAGCCCTACCGACTCACTCTGGTGGCCATGATTTGGACACTTTCTTCTTCAGTGTACACAAAAATGAAATCTTATGAGTCACATAGATCCTGTTCAGTTGGATTGCCACTGCCACCTGGTCCTCATCATCAGAAATTTTGGACTCCAGTCCGACCCCATTACGGCCTCTCCATCATCCAGCATCTGCAGGATCATTCAAGCTGTGTATGTATACGCCATGACCTTTTAGATAAGTAAACATAAGAGCAACGTTTCCAATAAATCAGTATGTAGCTATATAGTAAATAAATACACTACATATACAGTAATGTTGGCTAACTTAGCTGGCAAGCTATGAAGTAGGCTAATTTGTTGATAAATAATATTAACAACAGTCATGAAAGGCACACACACACAAAATACTATACATGTATCTGCTCTTGCAGTGTAAAATACCGTATTGGCCTGAATATAAGACGGTCCTGATTATAAGACGATCTTTTTCAAGACTCAAGTTTGAAAGAAGACTTTTTGAACACCAAATTAAATTTTATGCAGAAAATAATTACAGTACATCTGAAACAAATGATTACAACAACATATTTGAGTGAAAAAGCATGTTATTTTGCCAAATTCAAATCTTAATATCTGAACATTTATATATGTAAACTAAAGTGCAATCACATTCGTAAATGAATGGCTTCTGGTTTTTGAAATGTAAATAAAACAATGTATTGTGATAAAACAACAAAATTGCAATTACTGCATTAACCATCAAAGTTACGTCTAACTGTAACTGTAGTCTTGAAACAAATCTGAATAAGGAAAAACATTGCAATAAAATAATGCAAACTGGTTAAACTTGAGAGTAGCTGAGATCTGTCATGAAAGAACATCACTTCAATGATATCTGGCGCCATCTGGCGTCGTGAATGGGTATAACGTCTAGACCGCGAATATAAGACGACCCCCACTTTTTCAGTCTTATTTCAATGCAAAAAACACCGTCTTATATTCGGGCCAATACCGTAATCTTCCTGGGGGGGCACTTTCTTTATATACATAGTTTGTGTGGTCCACAGTTAATTTATATCTGACAGCCAATAGAAAATGCATGTGGGTAATTTTTTACCTATTTATGTAAACTTGGGGTAGTAATACAAACATTACAATTTCTTTAAATGTATTAAAACTTAAAAACTGAATGGCACTATATAAAAAAATGTTTTTTCAGGAATATAGTGGTATGGAAAAGTATCTAAACCTTTTGGAATTTCTCACATATCTGCAAAAATCACCATAAAATGTGATCTGATCTTTGTCAAAATAACACAGAAGAAAAAAGACTGTCTGCTTTAACTAAAACCACCCAAACATTTATAGGTTTTCATATTTTAAATTAGGATAGTATGCAAACAATGACAGAACGGGGAAAAAATAAGTAAGTGAACTATCACCATCCATCCATCCAGCCATTATCTTCCGCTTAGTCCAGGGTCGGGTCACGGGGGCAGCAGCTTTAGCAGGGAAGACCAGACTTCCCTCTCCCCAGCCACTTCAGCCAGCTCCTCCGGCGGGATTCCAAGGCGTTCCCAGGCCAGCCGAGCGACATAGTCTCACCAGCGTGTCCTGGGTCGACACTGGGGCCTCCCGCCGGTGGGACATGCCCGGAACACCTCTCCAGGGAGGCGTCCATGAGGCATCTGAACCAGATGCCCCAGCCACCTCAACTGGCTCCTCTCAACGCGGAGGAGTAACGGCTCGACACCAAGCCCCTCCCGGATGACCGGGCTTTTCACCCTATCTCTAAGGGAGAGCCCGGACACCCTGAGGAGGAAACTCATTTCGGCCGCTTGTATCCGGGATCTTGTTCTTTCGGTCAGGACCCACAGCTTGTGACCATAGGTGAGGGTAGGAACGTAGATCGACCGGTTAATCGAGAGCTTCGCCTTTTTGCTCAGCCCCTTCTTCACCACAACGGACCGGTGCAGAGTCCGCATCACTGCAGACGCTGCACCGATCCACCTGTCAATCTCTCGCTCCGTCCTACCCTCACTCGTGAACAAGACCCCAAGATACTTGAACTCCTCCACTTGGGGCAGGATCTCATCCCCGACCCGGAGAGGGCATGCCACCCTTTTCCTGCTGAGGACCATGGTCTCGGATTTGGAGGTGCTGATCTTCATCTCAACCGCTTCACACTCGGCTGCGAACCGCCCCAGTAAAAGTTGGAGGTCGCGGCTTGATGAAGCCAACAGCACCACATCATCTGCAAAAAGCAGAGATGCAATGCTGAGGCCACCAAACCGGACACCCTCAACGCTTTGGCTGCGCCTAGAAATTCTGTCCATAAAAATTATGAACAGAATCGGTGACAAAGGGCAGCCTTGGCGGAGTCCAATCCTCACTGGGAACGAATTCGACTTACTGCCGGCAATGCGGACCAGACTCTGACACCGGTCGTATAAGGACCGAACAGCCCTTACCAAGGGGCTCGGTACCCCGTACTCCCGGAGCACCCTCCACAGGACTCCCCTAGGCACACGGTCGAACGCCTTCTCCAAATCCACAAAACACATGTAGACTGGTTGGGCGAACTCCCGTGCACCCTCGAGGACCCTGCTGAGGGTGTAGAGCTGGTCCACTGTTCCACGGCCGGGACAAAAACCACACTGCTCCTCCTGAATCCGAGATTCGACTACCCGACGGACCCTCCTCTCCAGCACCCCTGAATAGACTTTACCAGGGAGGCTGAAGAGTGTGATCCCTCTATAATTGGAACACACCCTCCGGTCCCCCTGACCACCACCCCGGTCTGCCAATCCAGAGGCACTGTCCCCGATGTCCACGCGATGTTGTAGAGGCGTGTCATCCATGACAGCCCCACAACATCCAGAGCCTTTAGGAACTCCGGGCGGATCTCATGGACCCCCGGGGCCTTGCCACCAAGGAGCTTTCCAACAACCTCTGTGACTTCAACCCAATGGATTGGAGAGCCCACCTCGGAGTTCCCAGACTCTGGTCCCTCCAAGAGAGGCGTGTCGGTGGAATTGAGGAGGTCTTCGAAGTATTTTCCCCACCGACTCACGACATCCCGAGTCGAGGTCAGCAGTACCCCATCTTCACTATACACAGTGCTAATGGTGCACTGCTTTCCTCTCCTCAGACGCCGGATGGTGGACCAGAATTTCCTCGAAGCCGTCCGGAAGTCTTTTTCCATGGCCTCGCCAAACTCCTCCCATGTCCGAGTTTTTGCCTCGGCGACCGCCGAAGCTGCAATCCGCTTGGGGGATACCCAGGACTTGAACTGTATCTATTCATCTTTGTTGCTTCATTTCTAATTGTGTATCATATTGCCTCTGTAAAGCCCTTTGAGACCTCTGTTGTGATTGAGGGCTATACAAATTGAATTGAATTGAATTGAATTGAATTGGCCAGCCGGTACATGTCAGCTGCCTCCGGAGTCCCACAGGCCAAAAAGGCCCGGTAGGCCTCCTTCTTCAGCTTGACAGCATCCCATGCCGCTGGTGTCCACCAGCGGGTTCGGGGATTGCCGCCACGACAGGCACCAACTACCTTACGGCCACAACTCCGATCGGCCGCCTCAACAATGGAGGTGCGGAACATGGCCCACTCGGACTCAATGTCCCCCACCTCCCCCAGGACAAGGGAGAAGTTCTGCCGGAGGTGGGTGTTAAAGCTCTTTCTGACAGGGGATTCTGCCAGACGTTCCCAGCAGACCCTCACAATACGTTTGGGCCTGCCATGTCTGGCCAGCATCTTCCCCCGCCATCGGAGCCAACACACCACCAGGTGGTGATCAGTTGACAGCTCCGCCGATCTCTTCACCCGAGTGTCCAAAATATGCGGCCGCAAGTCCGATGATACAATTGCAAAGTCGATCATCGAACTGCGGCCTAGGGTGTCCTGGTGCCAAGTACACATATGGACCCCGTTATGTTTGAACATGGTGTTTGTTATGGACAAACTGTGACGAGCACAGAAGTCCAATAACAAAACACCACTCGGGTTCGGATCGGGGGGGCCGTTCCTCCCAATTACGCCCCTCCAGGTCTCACTGTCATTGCCCACGTGAGGGTTGAAGTCCCCCAGAAGAACGAGGGAGTCCCCAGAGGGGGCGCTCTCCAGCACACCCTCCAAGGACTCTAAAAAGGGTGGGTACTCTGGACTGCTGTTTGGTGCGTAAGCACAAACCACAGTCAGAACCCGTCCCCTCACCCGAAGGCGGAGGAAAGCTACCCTCTCGCCAAGCCGGGGGGCAATAAGTATGCCCATACCTGCTCGGCGCCTCTCACCGTGGGCAACTCCAGAGTGAAAGAGAGTCCAACCCCTCTCGAGAGGATTGGTACCAGAACCCAAGCTGTGTGTGGAGGAGTGTCTGACTATATCTAGTCGGAACTTCTCTGCTTCGCACACCAGCTCGGGCTCCTTCCCTGCCAGAGAGGTGACATTCCATGTCCCATGAGTTAGCTTCTGCAGCTGGGGGTCGGACCGCCAAGGCCCCCGCCTTTGGCTGGCGCCCAACTCCATACGCACCCGACCCCTATGGCCCATCCCACAGGTGGTGAGTCCATGGAAAGGGGAACCCATGTTGCCTTTTTGGGCTGTGCCTGGCCGGGCCCCATGGGGACAGACGCTACCAGACGCTTGCCTTCGAGCCCCACCTCCAGGCCTGGCTCCAGAGGGGGGCCCCGGTAACCCGCGTCTGGGCAAGGGAAACTTGAGCTCATTTGTTTTACTCATCATAGGGGTCTTTTTGAGCCATGCTTTGTCTGGCCCCTCACCTAGGACCATGGCCATGGGTGACCCTGCCAGGGGCTTAAAGCCCCAGACAACATAGCTCCTAGGATCATTGGGACACGCAAACCCCTCCACCACGATAAGGTGATGACTCACGGAGGGGGTGAACTATCACATTTAATATTTTGTGGACCCCCTCTGGCAGCAATAACTTCAACCAAACACTTAATGCAGCTGCAGATTAGTCTGGCATATAGATCAGGACTAATCTTGCCCCATTTTTTTCCTACAGAACTGCTGTAGTTCAGTCAGATTCCTGGGATGTCTGGCATGAATCGCTGTATTTAGGTCATGCCACAGCATCTCAACAGGGTTTAAGTCTGGACTTTGACTTGGCCACTCCAGAACGTGTATTTTGTTCTTTTGAAATCATTCTGAAGTTGATTTACTTCTGTGTTTTGGATCATTGTCTTGTTGCAGCATCCATCCTCTTTTTAGCTTCAACTGTCTGACAGACGGCCTCAGGTTTTCCTGCGAAACATCCTGATAAACTTTTGAATTCATTCTTCCATTACTGATTGCAAGTCATCCAAGCCCTGAGGCAGCAAAACAGCCCCAAATTATGATGCTCCCTCCACCACACTTCACAGTGGATATTAGGTGTTGATGTTAGTGAGCTATTCCATTTTTCCTCCACACATGACGTTGTGTGTTACTCCCAAACAATTCAACTTTGGTTTCATCATTCCACAAAATATTTTGCCCAAACGTCTGTGGAGTGTCCAAGTGCCTTTTTGCAAACATTAAACGAGCAACAATGTTTTTTTCAGACAGCAGTGGCTTCCTCAGTGGAATCCTCACATGAACACCATTCTTGTCCATAGTTTTACATATAGTTGATGAGTGCATAGAGATATTAGACTGCGACAGTGATTTCTGTAAGTCTTTAGCAGACACTCTATGGTTCTTTTTTACCTCTCTGACTATTCTTCGCTGAACTCTTGGCGTCATCTTTGGTAGACGGCCAACTGTCTCCATTTGTAGACAACATCTCTGACGGTCGATTGATGAACATCCAGACTTTTAGAGATGCTTTTGTATCCTTTCCCAGCTTTATACATATTAACAATCCTTGATCGCAGGTCTTCAGACAGCTCTTTTGACCTAACCATGATTGTTTTTTTTATGCATTATGCACAACTGACTTTATGTTTAGTGTGCAATAATCGTGACATGTATTTGTTACATGGTTTAATGCATTTTTATGCATTAGAAAAGACTTATGTTTGAATTTTGGGGGGTCTTGGAACGGATTCAGGCATTTAGCCTACATGGAAAACGTGTCTCTACTTACAGATTTTTCAGGTTACAAAACTACTTCCAGAACCAATTAATTCATGGGTCATTATTGACCCATATTTGCATCTGGGGGTTAATTTATATCATATATTTTAATTCAAAAACAACACATGATTATAGGTGGTTTATCCAGGACAATAAAAGTATAACAATTATGTTTATTATTTATTATTTTCAATTTATATTAGTTATTTGGGACACAAATGGCCTATAAAATAACCCAAGTATCATGTAATTAAAATATATAAATAAATAAAATATATATAAACTACTGAATAAAATTATGACTATAAAAAGAGTTTAAGTTATTGTTGATCCGACCCCTGATCACAGTAAATATTTTTCATATGGCGCCAGGTTTCAAATAATTGCCTGTCCCAGCATAAGATTAATATATATATATATATATATATATATATATATATATATATATATATATATATATATATATATATATATATATATATATATATATATATATATATATATATATATATATATATATATATATATATATATATATTTGGCCACAATGTACTGTTTTCTGTTCTGAACTGTTCACAAGAAAATGTGTTAATATTTTACCACATTTTCTTACTGAATTGAAATTGTATGTACTGTACAATTACACCTGCGCATTAACACACTGCACACTGTGGTCCGAAGCATCTCTTTAGTTAGTTTTCATACATATCGCCTTTCCTTCCGGACTTTTTTTTCTCCTTTTTTTTTTTCTTCTTTTTAAACATTCAGGCTTAAACATACTGCAAGTTGACTTCACTTCCTTGTATAGCCAGATAGAGGAACTATAAAAGCTTTGTGGCTGTTACGGTCAACACTCTTATCGACTTTGTCTCCGTTCGGCACTGCTGAAGGCATGATCAAATGATAAGAATCATTTCAAAATTGGCTACTGTGGGGCGGTTGTAGGATCGCTTCGACGTGGAAGGTAGGTGAAGTCGTTCCAATTAAAATGCCTTTTATTTTTGCGAGCTGCAAAGTATACTATACTTTAAATAGCGAGAGGAAGTATTTTTTCCCTCTCGGGTGAGACAATATGATAAAGCTGACAGCAATGACCTTGAGTAATAAACAAGGCTGCTTTTGCTTTTAGCCACAGCAAGCTTTTCATGTGGCAATTCTATCAATGCAAGGTCTGCAGATGGCGAAAAGGACAAAAATATATGCGACGCATATTTTCAAAGCTTGCGCAATGTCATCATTTAACGTCACTGGGCCCCGTCCAACTCGGCAATGTCTCATTAAGTTATTTGCATTTCCTGCTTCAGCAGTCTAGATGTGAAAGCCGGCTTTGTTACTCAGCATAAATAAGAATTCTAAAATCTACAAAGAATGGCACAAAAGAATATTTATATAATGAACAAATTATTATTTTGTTGAAACAGGGAGAGCAACAGCAGAGAAAGGCTGGAGGTGTAAAAGACTCATGTGGAAGTATGTACTAAATGACACATATACAAGCAGTGGCGTGTAAACAAAAACTACCTGTACTAGTGAACATAATTGACATTTTGCAAACTCTGCCTCCTAAACGGCCATCAACCAATCATATGTCCAAGAAACCGTTGTTAACCGCGGTTGAAAAAGTAGTGTATTCTTTTTAAAAACTTTTTATTTATTTAATTATTTATCTTTTAATACTTAAGTAAAAGTACAGATACAAGTGCAAAAAAATTACTTAAGTAAAAGTACAAGTATCCAAGAAAAAAATGTACTCAAGTAAAAGTACTTGCTTTAAAATTTACAAGTATAAAAAAAAAAGTATTTTCTCCTGATGCAAAAATGTAATATATACATAAATAACACATAATTAGATACTAGGCCTGCATAATATGTCATTTGAACATTGCCATCTAAAGGTGTCCCGACTAGGCATGTGCCGATAACTGGTTTCAAGGTATACCGTGGTATGAAAACGTCAAGGTTTTAAAACCTCAAAAACATTCTGTCATTCCGTCCCTAAGATATTAGCTATTCTTTGTGTACCATAAATGCAGGGAAAAATCCCCTCGCTTGCAGCTGCAAGGTTCAACCCTCCCCAACTGGTTGTAGCTCAGAGTCAGTTGGCTCTGCTACATGATGGCTGGAGAAGGTGAAACTCCTGAACTTTTTCCCACCATTGAAGGAAAAAAATAAAATTGTGTGTTCAATGTATTCATTCAGATTTAACATTGGAAAGAGATACATGTAAGACATGTTTTTTCACTTTTTTTCCCCCAAAGTATAAAAAAATATGTGTATATACTAGGGCTGTGAACATTATCGCGTTAACGGGCGGTAATTAATTTTTAAAATTAATCACATTAAAATATTTGATGCAATTAACGCACATGCCCTTCTCAAACAGATTAAAATGACACAACAGTGTCATGTCCACTTGTTACTTGTGTTTTTTGTCTCCCTCTGCTGGCGCTTTGGTGCAACGGATTTTATGGGTTTAAGCACCATAATGTAATGCAGTACTTCTCAAATAGTGGGGCGCGCCCCCCTGGGGGGGCGCAGAGCGATGCCAGGGGGGGCGCATGTGTCCTCGGGGAACATGCTTTTTTTTTTTTTTTTTGCCGGACTGGAATAAAGTGTACTTGCACATCCACCCAGTGGGTGGCAGTGGCGCTCTCATTTCAGAGTGCGTGCAGTATTTTTGAACTAAGGAAGAGCACTCAGAGTCAGCACACAGAAAACAGATACGAAGAGCAGTGCGCCGCCGCCGTTTTCGAAAGCCGTTTTCCGACCGGACTCACTCACGCAGCGACCCACTGTCTTGTCCGGTTCTCACGTCGCCGCCCGAGAAGTGCCATTTTTGGCTTTGGATCGTCACGACGACCACCCTCGCCTCCGGTTCTACCTCGGCCGCCGAGAATGCGTTTTTTTTCGTGCCGTTTGCCTTCTAGCTTTGACTTTTAGCACAGTGGGATGATGAGGAAAGACTACTGTTTACTGTGTCTGAAAATAATAATAGCGGACTGCCAGAAGCCAAATCAATTAAGACGCCACTTAAAGACATTCGACCCCAATCTCATTGATAAGCCGCTTGATTGTTTTTCAGCGAAAACGTGCCGAATATTGCCAACAATAGTCCTGCTTTGTCAGTGTTATATCAGTAAACCAGTGAGCATTGTTAGCATGCTCATTGCAAAATGACTCCACACCATTGCAAAGGAGGTAATACTGAGTGTGAGCAGCAAAAATAAAAACTGTCCTTCTGTCCAAGGACACTCTTTTTTTCCTTTATTCATTTTTGTTTTTTCGGTCAAATTGTTTGGCATATTGTCCTCATGAGTAAATTTTTCTAATCAATTTGAATTTGTTATTATTTACGGATTTTATTACATTTTATTTTTCTGTATCAAATGGTCAAAAATGTACCTTGAGTGTATTTTCACAGTTTGAATGTGACTTTTTTTTTTTTTAATTCAGGCAAATTGATGCACGTCAAGTCTTCTCTGTTACAAACAAAACAATGTTAATAAAGTTATACTTTATTATAAGTTGATCTGTTACTTTTTTTCTTTATTAGAAAAAAAGGACACAATGTTAGGCAGATGCGTATTTATAATAGTAATTTTATAGACAAATAATACTATTTACAGTGGCGGCAGAGAGTTTGGGGGGGGCGCGAAACATTTACGTCTTGCTTGGGGGGGCGTAACAGAAAATAACTGAGAAGCACTGATGTCATGTAATTATTGACATCAACAATGGCAAGCTACTAGTTTATTTTTTGATTGAAAATTTTACAAATTTTATCAAAACGAAAACATTTAGTGGGGTTTTAATATAAAATTTCTATAACTTGCACTAACGCTTATCTTTTAAGAACT
Source organism: Corythoichthys intestinalis (assembly GCF_030265065.1). NCBI lineage: Eukaryota > Metazoa > Chordata > Actinopteri > Syngnathiformes > Syngnathidae > Corythoichthys > Corythoichthys intestinalis. The sequence goes on along the minus strand of NC_080399.1, from coordinate 60,536,180 downwards.
ACAAGTCTTTCTATCCATGGATCACTTTAACAGAATTTTAATGTTAATGCCATCTTGTTGATTTATTGTTATAATAAACAAATACAGTACTTATGTACAGTATGTTGAATGTATATATCTGTCTTGTGTCTTATCTTTCCATTCCAACAATAATTTACAGAAAAATATGGCATATTTTATAGATGGTTTGAATTGCGATTAATTTTTAAGCTGTGATTAACTCGATTAAAAATTTTAATCATTTGAAAGCCCTAGATACCCCTACATACACACATATATATGTATGTATATACATATCTATCTATCTATCTATCTATCTATCTATCTATCTATCTATCTATCTATCTATCTATCTATCTATCTATCTATCTATCTATCTATCTATCTATCTATCTATCTATCTATCTATCTATCTATCTATCTATCTATCTATCTATCTATCTATCTATCTATACGTATGTATGTATGTATGTATGTACATAAATATATGTATGTATACATATGTATGTATGTATGTATGTATGTATGTATGTATGTACATACAGTTGTGGTCGAAAGTTTACATACACTCGTGAAGAACATAATGTCATGGCTCTCTTGCGTTTCCAGTTATTTCTACAACTCTGATTTTTCTCCGATAGAGTGATTGGAACAGATACTTCTTCGTCACAAAAAACATTCATGAAGTTTGGTTCTTTTATGACTTTATTATGGGTTAACAGAAAAAGTTCAAATCTGCTGGGTCAAAAATATACATACATGGATCTGAAAAAGCGAATCATTGACTTGAACAAGTCAGGAAAGTCACTTGGAGCCATTTCAAAGCAGATGCAGGTCCCAAGAGCAACAGTGCAAACAATTGTTTGTAAGTATAAAGTGCATGGCACTGTTTTGTCACTGCCACGATCAGGAAGAAAACGTAAGCTATCACCGGCTGCTGAGAGAAAATTGGTCAGAAGGGTGAAGATTCAACCGAGAATCACCAAAAAGCAGATTTGCCGAGAATTAGAAGCTGCTGGAACACAGGTGTCAGTGTCCACAGTCAAGCGTGTTTTGCATCTCCATGGACTGAGAGGCTGCCGTGCAAGAAGGAAGCCCTTGCTCCAAAAGCGGCACCTTAAGGCTCGACTGAAGTTTGCTGCTGATCACTTGGATAAAGATAAGACCTTCTGGAGGAAAGTTCTGTGGTCAGACAAAACAAAAATTGAGCTGTTTGGCCACAATGCCCAGCAATATGTTTGGAGGAGAAAAGGTGAGGCCTTTAAAAGTAAATGGGATCATGAAGAAAGAGGATTACCTTCAAATTCTTCAAGATAACCTAACGTCATCAGCCCGAAGATTGGGTCTTGGGCGCAGTTGGGTGTTCCAACAGGACAATGACCCCAAACACACATCAAAAGTGGTAATGGAATGGCTAAATCAGGCTAGAATTAAGGTTTTTGAATGGCCTTCCCAAAGTCCTGACTTAAACCCCATTGAGAACTTGTGGACAATGCTGAAGAAACAAGTCCATGTCAGAAAGCCATCAAATTTAACTGAACTGCACCAATTCTGTCAAGAGGAATGGTCAAAGATTCAACCAGAAGCTTGCCAGAAGCTTGTGAATGGCTACCAAAAGCGCCTAATTGAAGTGAAAATGGCCAAGGGACATGTTACCAAATATTAGTGCTGCTGTATGTATATTTTTGACCCAGCAGATTTGATCGCTTTTTTCTTTTCACCAATAATAAAGTTATAAAATAACCAAACTTCATGAATATTTTTTTGTGACAAAGAAGTATCTGTTCCAATCACTCTATCAGAGAAAAATCAGAGTCGCCGTCAGTACCCGATCATCATGGGCGTGTCCAAGCAACGCGAGAGCTAATGAAATGAGTAACGCATGCTCCGTAGCATTTTCTTCACAGCCCAAAGCTAAACTAGTAGTGGCAACGAAGCAACATGCTAAAACAATGGACAGTTTGAGCACCGACGCCAGTGACGTGCAGCGATTGATTTTCAATGCACCAGGAAAACAAAAGTCGGACTTTGAAGTGAGGAAGGCACCCAGATCTGTATGGGACTGATTTAGTGTGAAGTGTGAAGCGGTACAGAGATCGTGAGTTTTTAACCCTGAAAAATAACCCACTACAATGGTGGAAAGGGCAGCACGACCCGCTGGAGATTTTGTTTCCACGAAACGCAGTCTACTTAAACATGAACATGTGGATCTTCCTCAAGAAAAATCTGGCCTTCAAAAAAGATATGGACAGTGATGACGAATAAAAAAATGTGGAAGCACAGGCATAAGTATGACTTTGCTATGAATTAGGTTAAAGTAATGATTATTGACCTGTCTGTCTAAAATGCCATGTTTTTACTCCCCCAATTATACTAGTGGTAAAGCATAATTTATTAATTATTTATGATGATAACACTAGCAGGTTTGATTAATTTTTCCTAAAGCTGCTGCATATAATTATTATATTTAGTTTGTAAGATGTTTACGTTGAAAGTTGTACCCCTTGTGTTCAAAACACCAGGAAATAGTGATTGAATTACTGCACTTCATTGTTGTCTGTCACTGGAGTTTTATTTTATTATCAATCCCATCCAACAAAATGATAGTCATTTAGTAAGCCTTATTTTTTTTTTCATAAAAAAAAAAAAAAACATGCATTGGTATGAAATTTTGTTGTTTAATTTTGCTATTAGAAATGTTTTTGTTATATGTTTAAAAAGCTGTAAGAACAGACAAAACAAATGTTTACTATCGTATCGTTTTCACATTTTATCGAACCGTATCGTTCTTAAACTGTATCAAATTGTATCGCTCGCCCTTAAAAATTAAGGGCTGTCAAATTTATTGCGTTAACAGGCAGTAATCAATTTTTTAAAATTAATCACGTTAAAATATTTAACGCATTTGACGCTTGCGCGGAATGACCCACTCATGTATTGCCGCAAACAGACTACTATGGTGCAGTTGTATGTATATTGAGAGCTAAGAGGCAGAGACAAGCGAGTGAAGTGGACACAGGCATTCATTGGGGCTGCTCTATTTGTTGGCATAAGCTTTGGCATCTCTTCCACAACAATTATAACTTTTGTGGCGAGCTTAACACCCTGTATTGAACACAACGCAGAGAAGATATAACATTTGGAGCCACCACTGACAGTCATGGTTGCCCAACCTCCCATCATGCATTCGGGCGGAACAGTTGAGTCCCTACAGTATCATTTACTGAAAGCACAACAAAAATAGTATTCCTATCTCTCAAAAAAAAAAAATTCACAAAAAGAAAAGCGCTTAATGCAAAGAGAACTGGCATTCCCAATCCAAATAGCTATGCAAAATAATACTCAGACTTTGGTCAAACTCTATTCAAACATTTCGTTTAGCTCAACAAATACACTAGATGGCAATATTTAGTCACAATATACAAACTATCAGCGGTCTCGTACGTTGTGAAGTCAACACTCAAATGAACGTAAGGTACAATGAACCCGGAAACTACGGCGTCAGTCGAGGGGCAAAATGCACTAGAAAAACTTGGCTGGATCTCTAATTAATTTAAAATCCGCCCTTGACACCTTGTGGTGTATTTCAGTCACCACCCTCCACAATGGCAAGCTATTATTTTATTTTTTGATTGAAAATTTTACAAATTTTATTAAAACGAAAACATACAAAAGGGGTTTTACTATAAAATTACTATAACTTGTACTCACATTGATCTTTTTAAGGATTAGAAGTCTTTCTATCCGTGGATCCCTTTCACAGAAAGAATGTTAATAATGTTAATGCCATCTTGTGGATTTATTGTTATAATAAACAAATACAGTGCTTATGTACAGTATGTTGAATGTATATATCCGTCTTGTCTTATCTTTCCATTCCAACAATAATTTACAGGAAAATATGGTATATTTTAGAGATGGTTTGACTTACGATTAATTACGATTAATTAATTTTTAAGCTGTGATTAACTCGATTAAAAATTTTAATCGTTTGACAGTCCTATTAAAAATGTATTGTTTTTTAATCGAATCGTAACCTGTGTATCTAGATGCATATCGAATCGGCTTCATGCCAGAGATTCCCCACCCTAATGTAAATGTGCATGTTGGTGGCATATTAGACTCCAGTTCCTTTTTACAGATGTTTATTGGTCATCAACACGCCGTAGAATTAAAGTTCAGACATACAAAATAAGCAAACACATCCATAATAAACACTGTACACATTAGCATTGCTACATTGAGGCTAATGGGGAAAAAAGACATTAAGCAACCTACTTGGCAGTCTTCTCCAAAGCGCAAACTTGCAGTTAAAAGGTGACACTTCAAACACAAAAAATCTTTGGTTAACAGCATTTGCAAAAGGAAAAAAAAAAAAATCCATTATTGACTCCACTTGCAATGACGAAAAGTGCACTTTTTTTTCAGAATATAAAGCTTGCGATTAGCGGTTTAACGAACGTACTTCCGGTGATCATTTCAAAATAAAAACACGTAATGTTCAACATACCATAAATAATGATTTCGGGAGTTCATCTCACATACTTCAGAATTCAGATTCTACGGTAAAAATAGCTTTAAAAAGATACCCTTTATGAAAAATCTGATTGTCAATGAATAAATAATGAATTACCAGATTAGTTGACTAATCGTTAAAAAAAGTCTGCTGACTAATCGGGAGGAAAATAGTTGTTTGGGTCAGTTTTTTAACATGTTAACTTTTGTTTTACTTCATAAAAACAGCAAGTGTGCAGATCCGGAATCCCTTTAAATACAGCAAGCCTGGATTAAATGGCATTACATACTTTAGGGATGTCCCCGATCCGATCACGTGATTGGAAATCGGTCATCCATCCATCCATTATCTTCCGCTTAGTCCGGGGTCGGGTTGCGATGGCAGCAGCTTTAGCAGGGAAGCCCAGACTTCCCTCTCCCCAGCCACTTCAGCCAGCTCCTCCGGCGGGATTCCAAGGCGTTCCCAGTCCAGCCGAGTGACATAGTGTCTCCAGCGTGTCCTGGGTCGACCCCGGGGCCTCCTGCCGGTGGGACATGCCCGGAACACCTCTCCAGGGAGGCGTCCAGGAGGCATCCGAACCAGATGCCCGAGCCACCTCAACTGGCTCCTCTCAACGCGGAGGAGTAGCGGCTCGACACCAAGCCCCTCCCGGATGACCGAGCTTCTCACCCTGTCTCTAAGGGAGAGCCCGGACACCCTGCGGAGGAAACTCATTTCGGCCGCTTGTATCCGGGATCTTGTTCTTTCGGTCAAGACCCACAGCTCGTGACCATAGGTGAGGGTAGTAACATAGATCGACTGGTAAATCGAGAGCTTCGCCTTTTGGCTCAGCTCCTTCTTCACCACAACGGACCGGTGCAGAGTCTGCATCACTGCAGACGCTGCACCGATCCGCCTGTCAATCTCCCGCTCCCTCCCACCCTCACTCGTGAACAAGACCCCAAGATACTTGAACTCCTCCACTTGGGGCAGGATCTCATCCCCGACCCGGAGAGGGCATGCCACCCTTTTCCGGCTGAGGACCATGGTCTCGGATTTGGAGGTGCTGATCTTCATCCCAACCGCTTCACACTCGGCTGCGAACCTTCCCAGTGAGAGTTTGAGGTCATGGCTTGATGAAGCCAACAGCACCAAATCATCTGCAAAAAGCAGAGATGCAATGCTGAGGTCACCAAACCGGAAACCCTCAACGCTTCGGCTGCGCCTAGAAATTCTGTCCATAAAAATTATGAACAGAATCGGTGACAAAGGGCAGCCTTGGCGGAGTCCAATCCTCACTGGGAACGAATTCGACTTACTGCCGGCAATGCGGACCAGACTCTGACACCGGTCGTACAGGGACCGAACAGCCCTTACCAAGGGGATCGGTACCCCGTACTCCCGGAGCACCCTCCACAGGATTCCCCTAGGCACACGGTCGAACGCCTTCTCCAAATCCACAAAACACATGTAGACTGGGTGGGCGAACTCACATGCACCCTCGAGGACCCTGCTGAGGGTGTAGAGCTGGTCCACTGTTCCACGGCCGGGACGAAAACCACACTGCTCCTCCTGAATCCAAGATTCGACTTCCCGACGGACCCTCCTCTCCAGCACCCCTGAATAGACTTTATCGGGGAGGCTGAGGAGTTTGATTCCTCTATAATTGGAACACACCCTCCGGTCTGCCAATCAAGAGGCACTGTCCCCGATGTCCACGCGATGTTGTAGAGGCGTGTCAGCCATGACAGCCCTACAACATCCAGAGCCTTTAGGAACTCTGGGCGGATCTCATCCACCCCCGGGGCCTTGCCACCGAGGAGCTTACCAACCGCCTCAGTGACTTCAACCCCAGAGATCGAAGAGCCCACCTCAGAGTCCCCAGACTCTGCTTCCTCAAAGGAAGGCGTGTCGGTGGAATTGAGGAGGGCTTCGAAGTATTCTCTCCACCGACTCACGACGTCCCAAGTCGAGGTCAGCAGTGCAGCATCTTCACTATACACAGTGTTAATAGTGCGCTGCTTTCCTCTCCTCAGACGCCGGATGGTGGACCAGAATTTCCTCGAAGCCGTCCGGAAGTCGTTTTCCATGGCCTCACCGAACTCCTCCCATGTCCGAGTTTTTGCCTCGGCGACCGCCGAAGCCGCAGTCCGCTTGGCCAGCCGGTACCTGTCAGCTGCCTCCGGAGTCCCACAGGCCAAAAAGGCCCGATAGGCCTCCTTCTTCAGCTTGACGGCCTCCCTTACCGCTGGTGTCCACCAGCGGGTTCGGGGATTGCCGCCACGACAGGCACCAACCACCTTACGGCCACAGCTCTGATCGGCCGCCTCAACAATGGAGGTGCGGAACATGGCCCATAAAGAAAAAATCGGTCAGATCGCGTCATTTTTCAGAGGATAGGAATCGGGTGAAAAGGATCAGGTTTTTAATCTAAAAACTATATTCATGTTTATCTGCTTCATCCTCGTACAGCGCCACAGCGTCTCACCCTCCCTCCTGCTCGGGAATGCGACCAAACTATTTTTCTTGTTCACCAATGCAACTGGCGTTTGGTAGTTATTGATAATGATGATTGACAGGTTTGTAGTTTTGATCTGTTCTGAGAAGCCTCAGTAGCTCTACAATCAAAGACACAAATGTGTTAATCATCGTTAGACTGCCCAGTCTGAAGTGTGCTGTGCCAACTCATCCATTGTGTGAGAGACCGTTCTCGGCAGCATGAGTGAATTTGAGTGGACTCACTCAATTAAGCATTTAATACATACAAAGCATTTTTCTACTTTATTCTTGTTTAAAAATAATTCACATTATGAAGGTGGCACAGTGGGACAGTCCACTTCATAGTTCCGGGATCGTGGGTACAAGTCTGGGTCGGGCCTTCCCGTTTGGAGTTTGCACGTTCTTTCCATATCTGCGTGTGTTTTCTTTGTGCTCGTGTCACATCTAAAAAAAACATCCGTAGGTAAGAGTGTGTGCGTGAATGGTTGTGTGCCTATATGTGCCCTGCGACTGGCTGGCCACCTGTTCAAGTTGCATTCTGCCTGGAGTTAGCTGTTTTAAGCTCCAGCACCCCCGCGACCTTCGTAAGGATAAGCGGTTCAGAAGATGAATGAATGACGGAATTATATTAATATTATGAAGAGTGATCAAAAGTATGGCGTTAAAGGTGATGCAATGAAAAATGTGGGTGTGCCTACATTTTATGCTGGTGCACCTTAAGAAAAAGGTAGGTGCAACAAGTGCAACCTATGCAATAAGTGTGGAGCCATGGCAACATATATCGCGATGTTCATTTTGTCTAATATTGTTCAGGCCTATCCCAAACAGAGCTATTCAATTTATCTTGTGAAAATTCTTCTAGTTTTAATATCACAATATTACGAACCTCCCAAAAATCGCAATGAGAGTTTTTTCCATTATCGTCCAAGCCTAATACATACACCTTAGAGAGATCTGAGTCAATATTCAAAGAAAGAAGCAGAAAATCCATTGACTGCTCAGTTTTCTTTAAAACTTTGCAGAATGGAAAAAACAACCAATAAAATTGACTGTACTGTAAACAGAAGCTTAACAAGCTCAAAATTGAGCTTAATGGCGGATTGCAAGAAACCATCAAGTGCATACCGCCACCTACTGTACAAGAGTGGGGTGGACTTTATTGGTCAATATCTTGTTCACCTGGCTAATCTTGCCTACTCGTGGTGCTGCCTCTAGTGCTCAGTTACTGTGTAGTTGCACAGGGATTGATTGAATTGATTTATTTGGCAGTTTGGAGTTCGCCAACTGCCACAAAACTTTATGGAAGATGAAAAGGATCAACAAGCTTTGGACATCCAACATGGTGAAGCGATGTTGCCTGGCACGGCCAGACTGTTCTCCCTGTATTTTTCAAACACTGAGGGAATAGTCTGGGACCCAGCCCATTAACGGCCTCTCGAGCAAGTACAAAATCAATTGTCAAATCAGATTTGTTTATTTGCGTGACGTGTTCTTAACGAGCAACGTCATTCCTGAAGTCGTCTCCACAAGAACACGGATGGTGAATGGGAGAGCCGAGAATATGTTCCAATCCACGGTAAAATCAGTATTAATTTACCAAAAATACATCGACACAAGTCACTGACAACAGTCTGTCTCGCGCTAGCCATGTTGAATAAACTCCGCTCTCCTCGTATGTCTACTTCCGCGCGCAAGTCCCTCGTCCCTTTACTAACGTCCGCCCGTCGCTGATTGGTCCACTCCGCTGTCTGTTTGCTGTGGCTTGCTCCGCCCTGGGAATTTGATCCACTGGAACAGCGGTGAGTCTGGTATACCAGGCTAGAAGCGATGTGCCTATGGAATATCTAAATCGGACACGAGGACCCCAGCCCTCTTGTTGGCCCTCTATCAGTCGTAAATTTATATAAAAATGATGTCATTCATTTGAGGTACGTTAGTGCTATAAAATGGTTGGTTTGCTATGCTATATGATGGCTCCTCCTGCTGCTTCGCTACTGTGCAGACGTCTCTCTGCTTTGCTCCTGCTTCTCAAGCTTCAATCATCTTTTTAATCATTTTTAATCACCTCTAAATTACTCAGCAAGTCTTGGGATTTTCTTTTAATCTTGTTTATATTTAAACAAAGGCTTTTTGAGCATTTTTGAGCCTTTTAAATGGCTTTTTTGTCGTTACTGGAACACAAGTCTGCCTTATCGCGACTGGAACTGAGGAATTCGGCTAACGGAAGCTAAGTAGCAACATGCCTCCCCTGTCAATGGATGATTACCACAAACTGCTCCAGAAGATAGCAGTACTGGAAACAAAAATCTACCGGCTTGAAGTGAATATGGAGGTAAATGGACAGCTCCGGAATGAAACCACTCTGCCGATCTCCCAAAACAGCGAGTGGGAGCGGACCCACAGAATGCAAACAAACACCATCGAGACTCAACGGGACCCTGGCAGAACCCAGCCCTGGCAGATTTACGATGAAAAGGAATGGCCACCTCTGCAGAAGACTGCGTCATCTACTCCGGCACCAGAAAAGAAATTATCACAGATCAAGGCAACAACAAAGGGTCAAAGCAAAGTGCCTCAAGCTGCTGGAATTCTACTGGAAAATAGATTTACGCCACTCTCCGAGACTCCTGAACCCGTGAAAGTTGGAACACCCAGCTCGAAAGAGAGGTACGAGGCTAATGCATGTGCTAACAGGCTACAGAGAAAGCGACCCACTGGGCCCCGCACTCTGATAGTGGGCGACATTGCTGTGAATGGGATAAAACACTTTTGTAGGAACAATACCAAAGTATGTTGTTTTAATAAAGCAACTGTGTCTGATATCAGAGCTAGTATCCTGAGCATTGCTGCTCAGCATCCAACAGCCACTACTCTGATAATACACACAGGAGCACTCGATATTGCGAAGCAAAAATCAGAGCTTTTAAAGCAAGACTTCACTGAACTGATAAACAAAGTCAGTACTTTAAATACCGAGGTGTTTTTCAGTGGACCCATACCCGTGCCCAGGCTGGGGGATGAAAGTTTCAGCAGAGTGATGATGCTCAACAAATGGCTCAAAGCTACATGCGCTGGACAATCGATGTACTTCATTGACAATTTCAACATATTTTCAGGGCGCAGGCATCTCTTTAAAAACGATGGCCTTCACCTAAATAAGTCAGGAGTGCGGTTACTAAGCAGCAGCATGTTTTATGTCTTGAGGCACAGACAGTCTGCTTATCTCGAGGAAAGGAGGCAAGCTGTCCCAAAACATCTGATAAACATTGAGGCTGGTGAGCACGCAGGATCGTCTCCTCCAAAAATTGAGCCTACAATCGCTGAAGGAGAAGTGACTAAGCCAGCCCTGCCAGGCTGTGACCAACCCTCTGCTGAGGCTCCACTGCCTCAACGGGAGGAGACCCTGGTAGCAGGTGATCGACCTCCTTCAGACGAGACCCAAGAAGCGGCTCCATCAGCTCAACAGGAGGAGAACCACCTGACCGTGCAATCCTCTGCTGACGAGGCCCCATCCAGCCTCAAATCCTCACACTCCAAGACGCCAACACGCCGCCGACTCCAAGCTAAAGCCCCATCCAGCCCCAAATCCTCACACTCCAAGACGCCAACACGCCGCCGACTCCAGGATAAGGCCCCATCCAGCCCCAAATCCTCACACTCCAAGACGCCACTACGCCGCCGACTCCAGGATAAGGCCCCATCCAGCACCAAATCCTCACACTCCAAGACGCCACCACTCCGCCGACTCAGTCAGGCTAAGGCCTCATCAAGGCCTAAATCCCCACAGTCCCGGAAGCCACCCCGCCGACGACTTAGTTTGGATGGAATAATGAGTCAACCTGGTCTGGACTCCATGGATCTAAATAGCAAGGTTAACCAGTCTCTTGATCTCCTCAAGTTCATGTCTTCGCTTCCACCCTGTACCTGTCACACCCGACAGGTGCCAGGGGAAGATGGCAATAAACCAACCAGCCTCCCCTGGAATTCTCTCGGGGCAAAGCCAAAGCACTACAACTCTGGAACTACACGGTATTATCCTTCTATGGAGGAAGCCATGTTAGCGACACCAATATGATATGCACCGGGTCCAGGCTGTGACAACATTACAAAGACTGTTCTGTCCCAGCAAAAGCCGGGGCCCTATGGAGTACAGTCTGTATGCTCAACAATCCCAGTGGTGATAAACAACACAAAAAGGGCTAGATTGGTGAGAAATAAAAAACATTCAATTAACTCTGCCAACCTGTTAAGCATAGTATGTCATTCCCAAAACTCACCAGTGAATCCAGTCTGGCATCTCCAATTGGCTCTGCTAAATATAAGATCTTTAGCTGGCAAATCTTTCTTAATTAATGATTTTATCAGCAAACATAACCTTGACATGATGTTCCTAACAGAAACTTGGTTAGATAAAGATAAGAGCTCGACAGTTCTGATTGAGGCAACCCCCACAAACTTCAATTTCTTTAGTGCGCCAAGAACCCATAAGAAAGGAGGTGGGGTTGCCAGTCTGATCAGGGACAGTTTACAATGCACAAATATTTCATGTGGTCAGTTTGATTCCTTTGAATATATTGTCATTCAGCTAAAAAGCCCTTGCAGAGCTGCCTTGGTCACACTTTACAGACCACCAAAGTATAACACAATGTTTTTTGATGAGTTTACCAAAATGCTGTCTTCTGTCTGCATGGACTTTGATTGTGTTGTTCTAGTGGGTTACTTTAACATTCATGTTGATAATCCTGAAGAAGGATGTGCTATAGAGCTTTTAAATATTTTGGATACATTTGGTTTATCTCAGCATGTCACAGTTCCAACACATAACAGAGGGCACATACTGGATTTAATAATATCCAAAGGTCTTAACATCTCTGAGGTCACAGTGAATGATGTTGCTCTGTCTGATCACTACTGCATTATGTTTAAAATGACCACCCCTGTCCATCCTCTGAAAAGGGAAACAGAGGTGATTAGGAAGCGTTACATAAGTGATAACACTTGTGCGTTATTCACACAGGCCTATGCCTCACCATTAACCCCTACAATAGCTCCAGTGGAAGAACTTGTAAATAGTTTCAGTTCCAGTGTGATGACTGTAATTGACACTATTGCCCCGATTAAGACAAAATCTTTGTCAAGAAAGAAGAGGTCACCCTGGAGAAATGCCATACTAGCTATAAAACAAAAGCAAGTTTGTAGACGAGCAGAACGCAGATGGCGAAAAAACAAACTCCTAGTTTTTTATGATATCTACAAAGAGAGTCTTCGCAAATACAACCAGGAACTGAAAAATGCTAGACAGTCATATTTTTCAGAGATCATTAGTAGAAACACTAACAATACCCGCACATTATTTTCTGTTGTTGACAAACTGACAAACCCACAAGCATCAATACCTCAGGAATTGGCATCTGAGGTGTCCTGTAATAATTTCGCAGCATTCTTTACACACAAAGTACTAAAGATTAGACAGACTGTGTGCAACTCCAGATTAACAAATGTTACACTAAATGCCTCCCAAAACGTCCCCCACGTCAATCTTAGACAGTTTAGCCTCTTGGACTATGCCACTTTAACAGAAATTGTGTCGAAATTAAAGCCCACAACATGCTGCCTTGACATCCTTCCTTCAAACTTTTTCAAAACTGTTTTTCATTGCATAGCCCCAGACATACTTCAGATTATAAATACTTCTCTCCAAACAGGAGAGTTTCGTCAGACTTTAAAAACTGCAGTAATAAAACCTCTCCTAAAAAAACCTAATCTGGATGCCTCAACCATTAGTAATTACAGGCCAATATCAAATCTGACATTCCTGGGGAAAATTATCGAAAGGGTTGTGTTCGAACAGATCCAGAATTATATGATGCAAAACAATCTTTTTAACTCATTTCAGTCTGGATTTCGACCACAACACAGCACCGAGACTGTGCTTATCAAAGTCCTAAATGATATTCGTCGGAATACCGATGCAGGCAAATAATCTGTTCTGCTACTTTTGGATCTCAGCGCCGCATTTGACACGGTTGATCACAACATACTACTCAGCAGATTGGAACAGTGGGTAGGGCTTACTGACACTATTCTTCAGTGGTTCACATCCTATTTACATGATAGGGATTTCTTTGTGTCAATCGGAAACCATCAGTCAGAACGAACCAAATTCACGTGTGGAGTCCCTCAAGGGTCAATTCTTGGACCACTCTTATTTAACATCTATATGCTTCCGTTAGCTCAGATAATGGAACAGTATGACATCTCCTATCACGCCTATGCAGATGACACACAACTGTACATTTCTGTGTCCCCACATGATTATAGTCCCTTAGTCACCCTGAGCAAATGCATTCATCAAATCAATGAATGGATGTGCCAGAATTTTCTCCAGTTACAGTGCCTTGCAAAAGCATTCGGCCCCCTTGAATCTTGCAACCTTTCGCCACATTTCAGGCTTCAAACATAAAGATATGAAATTTTTTTTTTTTTGTCAAGAATCAACAACAAGTGGGACACAATCGTGAAGTGGAACAACATTTATTGGATAATTTAAACTTTTTTAACAAATAAAAAACTGAAAAGTGGGGCGTGCCATATTATTTGGCCCCTTTACTTTCAGTGCAGCAAACTCACTCCAGAAGTTCAGTGAGGATCTCTGAATGATCCAATGTTGTCCTAAATGACCGATGATGATAAATAGAATACACTTGTGTGTAATCAAGTCTCCGTATAAATGCACCTGCTCTGTGATAGTCTCAGGGTTCTGTTTAAAGTGCAGAGAGCATTATGAAAACCAAGGAACACACCAGGCAGGTCCGAGATACTGTTGTGGAGAAGTTTAAAGCCGGATTTGGATACAAAAAGATTTCCCAAGCTTTAAACATCTCAAGGAGCACTGTGCAAGCCATCATATTGAAATGGAAGGAGCATCAGACCACTGCAAATCTACCAAGACCCGGCCGTCCTTCCAAACTTTCTTCTCAAACAAGGAGAAAACTGATCAGAGATGCAGCCAAGAGGCCCATGATCACTCTGGATCAACTGCAGAGATCTACAGCTGAGGTGGGAGAGTCTGTCCATAGGACAACAATCAGTCGTACACTTCACAAATCTGGCCTTTATGGAAGAGTGGCAAGAAGAAAGCCATTTCTCAAAGATATCCATAAAAAGTCTCGTTTACAGTTTGCCACAAGCCACCTGGGAGACACACCAAACATGTGGAAGAAGGTGCTCTGGTCAGATGAAACCAAAATTGAACTTTTTGGCCACAATGCAAAACGCAACACAGCTCATAACCCTGAACACACCATCCCCACTGTCAAACATGGTGGTGGCAGCATCATGGTTTGGGCCTGCTTTTCTTCAGCAGGGACAGGGAAGATGGTTAAAATTGACGGGAAGATGGATAAAGCCAAATACAGGAACATTCTGTAAGAAAACCTGTTGGTATCTGCACAAGACCTGAGACTGGGACGGAGATTTATCTTCCAACAGGACAATGATCCTAAACATAAAGCCAAATCTACAATGGAATGGTTCAAAAATAAACGTATCCAGGTGTTAGAATGGCGAAGTCAAAGTCCAGACCTGAATCCAATCGAGAATCTGTGGAAAGAGCTGAAGACTGCTGTTCACAAACACTCTCCATCCAACCTCACTGAGCTCGAGCTGTTTTGCAAGGAAGAATGGGCAAGAATGTCAGTCTCTCGATGTGCAAAACTGGTAGAAACATACCCCAAGCGACTTGCAGCTGTAATTGGAGCAAAAGGTGGCGCTACAAAGCATTAACGCAAGGGGGCCGAATAATAATGCACGCCCCACTTTTCAGTTTTTTATTTGTTAAAAAAGTTTAAATTATCCAATAAATTTTGTTCCACTTCACGATTGTGTCCCACTTGTTGTTGATTCTTGACAAAAAATTAAAATTTTATACCTTTATGTTTGAAGCCTGAAATGTGGCGAAAGGTTGCAAGGTTCAAGGGGGCCGAATACTTTTGCAAGGCACTGTAAATGTGCAGAAGACAGAGGTGATCATTTTTGGGCCAAAAAAGGAAAGGTCAAAGATAAGCAGCCAACTTAGCACAATGTCACTTACAGCTACAAATCAAGTCAGAAACCTTGGCGTAATTATTGACTCAGACCTAAAATTTGATAGCCATTTAAAGTCCGTCACTAAATCCGCTTATTACCACCTAAAAAATATAACCAGAATTCAGGGGCTTCTGACTCAACAAGACATGGAAAAACTTATGCATGCATTCATTTTCAGCAGATTGGACTATTGCAACGGTATATTTACAGGTCTTGATAAAAAATCAGTCAGGAAGTTGCAGCTGGTACAGAATGCTGCAGCCAGAGTCCTCACAAATACAAGGAAGCTGGACCACATTACACCAGTTTTGAAATCGCTACACTGGCTTCCAGTAAGTCAAAGGATAGACTATAAAATACTACTGCTCGTCTGCAAAACACTTAATGGCCTTTGACCAAAATACATGCTTGACTTGTTAGAGTCCTATGAGACATCTAGACCCCTAAGGTTGTCTGGAACCGGTCTTCTGCATGTTCCAAGAACAAGAACCAAGCAGGGTGAGGCAGCATTTAGTTATTATGCTCCTCACCTCTGGAACAAGTTACCCGAACGTCTGAAGTATGCTCAAACTGTTAGCTCTTTTAAATCAGGGCTAAAAACGCTTTTGTTTAGCACTGCATATCTATAACTGTCTATATATTTCAATCTACCTGCTTTCTATTCCTCTTGTTTTTATCTCCATTGCTGATTTCAATTATTATTAGTAGTAGTAGTTTTTGTTTTATTTATTTACTTTTATTCTGTGATTAAATGTGATCTTTTGTCTTCGTTTCTACGTTGTGTTGATTTAAATGTGATTTTTATGATCTTCATGTGATGTAAAGCACTTTGAATTGCCTTGTGTTGAATTGTGCTATATAAATAAATTTGCCTAGCCTTGCCTTGCCTATAGTTTTTGAGATATTTACAATTCCTTTATAGGTCAATCTTAGGTCAACCAGCCCACCATTTTGATTAAAAATGGCTAAAAATGGTTTCAATCGTTTATGTGTCGTTTTGTGTCGCAAAATTTTCATTTGTGCTGAAATCATTTTTGAGAAATTATTATCGAGTGATGACGCCATGCAGACCCCCATTTATTGCAAAATGGACCCAAAATGGTGCCATTTGTTTATGCTATGCTTCTGCTCTTATGTGCTGTTAAAAAATTCATTTGTGCTGCTCTTGTTTTATAGATATTGAGATATTCATTTGGATTGATGACGTCAATCGTAGCACCTCCGTCGCGATTGACGGAGCGTACCAACTCTCAGATGGGTGTTCTATCAACTTGCACAATGGAGGCACAAATGAATGGCACCTCTTTGGGTCCATTTTGCAGTAAATGAGGGGCTGCGAGTCATGACATCACTCGAAATTAATATCTCATCTGAATAATAAGTGAAAAAAGTTTTGTGTACCAAAGCTTTCGTATATCGGGGTACCACTGTTTTACTCTAACCACCAGTATCTAGTAAGCAATATACTGTAAAACACATGAATTCCTGTCAATAATGAAAGAAAAAAAATATAATTACTCCAATCACCAGTATCTAGTAAGCAATATACTCTAAAACACATGAATTCCTGCCAATAATGAAAGAAAAAAAAAATAATTACTCCAACCACCAGTATCTAGTAAGCAATATACTCTAAAACACATGAATTCCTGCCAATAATGAAAAAAAAAAAAAAAATCTGAATCTTTGTCATCTGCTGTCATCAAATGTACATTCATTTCCCCCATGTTCCACCAAGGTTCGAGAGATGGCGCATTGGGTGCAGCAGGGAGAGATGACGGAGTACAGGAAGAATATGATCAAACGGGAAATGGAGATGGGTATGGTCATGACAGTCTTCCGGCAAAAGGCGGAGAGGCTCACTGTTCAAGTCATCATGGAAACACGTCAGGTTGCTTGGACACGCACTGCTGAAAAGACTGATGGTGTCTGTAAGTACTTTATGCGACTGTGTTAAGTTATACTAATGTACAGTGATCCCTCTTTTATTGCGTTGATGGGGACCAGAACCCGCCGCGCTAAGTGAAAAACTGATTTAGCATTGGAAAGAGAAACATATAAGACATGTTTTTTTTCACTTTTTTCCCTAGAAGTATAATTAAAAAAAAAAACTTTTAGGTATATACTGTATATGTTTTAATAAATGTTTTTTGAGCACTTAAAATGTAATAATTATGATAAGTTATAAACATGTTACTGCCCCCACCAAATTATTTATAAACAAGAATAAAGTAGTAAAATGCTTGGCTTTATTAAATGCTTCATTGAGTGATTCCACTCAAATCAGCTCATGCTGCTCACTTACACACAATGAGTTGACACAGCAACCGTTTAACAACTTAAACGATGATTGACGCATGCGGCGCTTTGAAGTTTCGAGTTGCATGCGTCTCTGGCAAGATCAAACCTCAACGTCTGTCCATCATTGTTAGCTTTAATAAGCAACTCTAGTGCACTGCCTGACCAAGAAAGAAATCGCCAGCTTCGTCACGTCTTTATCATTTATTTCACAATTATCCAACACAAAAGGCCTACCGCAGTTGATGGTGTTCTCAAGAAAACATTGAAAACGAAATTAAACTCAAGCTCACCGCTCCCTCTCTCTGTCACGTCAGCCATGCGGTGCGTTCAGGTACAGCAAATAATATCCGCCACATTAGAACCCGATTCATTACATTATTACAGGAATTATTATTTTTTTAGTATTCCGATTTTTCTTTATAATTTATTTGTTTTCCTATGTGTAATCACTATTTGTAACAGTACCAACAGTATTTATTAAGGATTTAGTGTAGGTTTTTGGGCTGTGGAACGAATTAATGGAATTATTATGTATTCCTATGGGAAAATCCTGCTCGACATACGACCATTTCATCTTACAAACAGGGTGTTGGAACGAATTAACTTTGTATGTAAAGGGTACCACTGTATATGCTATCAAAAATTATTATTGTTATTATTATTATTTTGTTTTACAAATCAATAGGGCTGCAGCTATCGATCATTTTAGTCGTCGATTAATCGATTAACTAGTTAGTTCGAATAATCGAGTAATCGAATAAGGAACATAAAAAAATTAAAATACCTGAGCTGAGTCTCAAACGGTATAAAAAATAAATACAGTAAATGAGGATCTTTGTACATCAAAAGAACAATTCGCTAACTTACATAGCAAAAGTTAGCGAGCTCAAATGCTATAAAATGCTAACGTTATTTATTTATTTATTTATTTTTACAATGCTCTTAACAAATGGTTTAGACACATTTTCCCACAAAAAAGAGCCAAATACACGTATAAATTACAAAAAAAAACATTAGTTAAAAAAACCTTATGTTTAAAAAAGCTTATGTTGGTCTTAACAGGGAGCAGCTGGATTCAGCCATGTGAAATGAGGCAGACTAGAGGGCAGTGTATCCACCCAAATCAATAAAACTAAATGCAAACACTTTCTAAACAAACCATTAAAACACAACTTTAATTAAACGAATACTCGAAGCAGCAAAATTTAATTTGAATATTTTTTTCTAATCGAATACTCGAGTTAATCGATTAATCGTTGCAGCACTACAAATCAATCATTAAATTACCTTTGAAATAACATAAGTGTCCTTGGGTCATTGTATTGACATTCAGCCTTATCCATAGAGTGGATTTGGCGAGCCTTCTTTTAAGCTTTGAGAAAGGCGCAGAAAAAAATTCTCCCTCCCAATCTATCAGGGTACCTGGTGTCGGTATGACAGGTACCCCTAGCACAGCATTAAACCATCGGGTTTTTGCTATTTTAAAGTCACGACCACATGGGAATACAATGCAACTCTAAGGGTAGGTCTCCGACTTTTGTGATTTGGGGGTGAGGTTTTGGGATAAGTCCATTGGGCTATCTCAAAGACTTGGGGCGGGAGAAAAATGAATTTGGCGGGTTGATCAAATTTGGGCTACTTTTGACAACATTTGGTGGTTTTGGAAGGAAGGGTTACTTTCAACAGTTAAACTTGTATGTCTGGACCAAGAAATTCAGCTACTTTGCTTTCTTACAACAGTATCTTTGCTCAACAACAAACTACATCGCATAACTAGCAATTAATGAAACAACTGGAAGAGTAAATTAGGAAATAATTAGCATAAAACATGAACTTTGAACGTTTTTTTATAGCCTCAGTGCTCCATTGCATGCTGGGAGGCATGAAACAAGAGTTGTAATATTTTGGAACAACAACAGTGTTAACAGGAGGTGGTACCAGAGTTGAGTAGTGATGGCTACAAGAAGCTTCTGCATGTGGGTTCATTTTCTCTTAAGCGGTCTTTTATAGAATTCTATGGCTATTTGTTCAAAAAAAATATATGAATGTACTTGTCTAACTATATGGACAAAATGTAACAAGTGTAATAAAGATAATTTTGAATTCATTTTTATTTAGAAATAATAACGTTGCCACAGTCTTTGGCTCTAGATAACAAATTTTCACAGCACGAAATCCGCAAAATGTGAGATGACAGGTGATCGCCATTGCGTTTTGCGGCCACTTTATACTGTAGTCTGTCCTGAAGTTGCAAGTTTTAATTCTATAGTTTTTATTTATTTACTTATTTTTACCGTTTTTGTTTTTGGTTCATGGCGCATCATATTGTGACCCTGGCATATATCTCATGTGAAAAAATTAGGACACCCCATTGAATATGCTGGTTCTTTCTTAAGAAATGCACACATATCAATGTCTGATCTTGTTTTTCTTATCTCTGGAAAATAAAGTGATTTAATTGCAGGTAAACAACAAAAATGAACATTGTTTTACTCATGGAACCAAATATATGAACAAAAATGCATATTCCAAAAAATGTTAAGACACCCTACAACCTAGTGGCTGGTGTTACCCACTTTTACCCCCTTAACTTCAGTGAGACGCTTTTTGTAGCCATCTACCAGTCTTTGACATCTGTCTGAAGAAAGTTTGCCCCACTTTACCTCCAATTGACCAGAGACAAACAAAAAGAAGACATGGATATCTGAACATTTCCTAATAAAGAACGGAATATTTAATGGGGTGTCTTAATGTTTTCACATGACTGTTTATATGCATGGTATTGTGAGTTTATCATGAGTGACCTGTCCCATCCATAGTAATATGCAACATCATATATACTGTATATTAAAGGCAGTTTAGGTCATTAAGGGGCTGTTTACATGGTGACGCTCCAAGAACACGACACATTTCCTGTTTGCATTTACATGGTTCCGTCTTGGTTCCGTCTCCATTCGAACGATGAAAACGATGTAGTATTCATGCAAGGCCCTAGAGGGAAGTGCAGTTTTACAAGGCTCCATCAATGAATGAAAGTCTGGATGACAAATATGTTTTATTACTCACCAGCAGCATTACATAAACTCTTTGTGATTTTGAGTGATAAAATGTCACTCCTCATGTAACACAATTGTATTGACTCTAATAATTCTTCTGGAAATGTGTGCTTCTGTGTTTCAGTGGATCTGTTTGAGATCCGCGAGGTCCGTCCAGGGAGAAATTCAAAAGACTTTGAGCGGTTCAAAGATGGCAGAGATAAGCATGACGACAATACCTGCTTTACAATCTTCTACGGCTCACAGTTTGTTCTCAACACCTTGAGCCTGGGAGGTGGGTATTTAAAGACCCCATATTATTGTATGGATATAATGGATAATTCCTGCTCACAGAAATGCAATAATGATTATATATTATAAATTTTAAACATACACCTATTAGCTTAGGAGTTGATCTGGAGTTGCTTACCTTACATAATTCAAACTCAAGTCTCATTCGAAAAAAATGTGTTGGGCAACTTTCATTTATAATAAAGAATTAAACAATCATTTCCCCCCAAAACATAAATAAATAAAAGCATATCTGCTCACAGTTCTGAGGTAAAAGGTTCAAAGCACAGGTTCTATGTGGAGTTTCCATTTTATTTTTTTGGTACAATCTTGTATTTTATTTTATATATCTTTGTTTCATATACTTAACAAACGTGTACATTTTAATATAACATTTGTTGTAGTTGGTTTAATATTACTTATAAAATGAAATTCCCCAAACAGTAAAAAAAAATAGGTTAAATAAATAAACACACCAAAATGTTTGTCATCCAAAGCATTTACAGTATATACTTCATCCGTGCATTTTAGGGGATTTGCGCCAGTCAATCCAACTCAGAAAGCCACATAATATCTCGTTAAAATCATGCCGTCTTTAATTATGCTCTCGCGTGCTGTCACCTCCAGATAGGGTTTTGCTGTTTAAAAAAAAAAAAAAAAAAATCCCCTCCTGTTCAAAAATTTACTTCCCCCAGTAAATAGAGATTTTAAGCTTTCCAATGATGTATCACACATGCATATAGGACAATTTTGAAAGTTGGCCAGAGCGGAACTTAAGGTGTAGTAGCACTAAATATATAATAAAGGCAACAGTGGTGCCAGTAGTGATCCAGACACTAGGGGCAGTAACCCCCAAGCTGGGTGCATGGCTCCAACAGATACCAGGAACAACCCCGACGTCTCCGTTCAGAAGACCGCAATCCTAGGGACAGCTAAGATCCTGCGCAGAACCCTCATGCTCCCAGGCCTCTGGTAGAGGACCCGAGCTTGTTAGGTGGGCGAGACATACATCATTGAAAAGCTTAAAATCTTATTTTTCTGTGGGAAGAAAAATTTTGAACAGGAGGGCATTTTTTTTTTTTAATGCTTTTTTTTTTTTCAAACAGCAAAACCCTATCTGGAGGTGAGAGCACGCGAGAGCAGAATTACAGACGCCATGACTTTATCGAGATATTATGGCGTACTTACAGTACCTTGTTTCGATCCAAAAACTCCATGTAGCATGTATCACTGGAACAGTAACTGAAGAAATAATTAGCACATAACATGAATTTTGACTGTTATTTACATATGTAGAGCTGAATGCATGTTTGGAGGCTTGTTGGACAACAACAGTGTTGACAGCAGTTGGCAGCAGAGGTTGAATGTTTCCTCCAAGGAAGCAGTGACGGCTAAATGAAGCTTCTTAAAGCAATGAAGCATTGCAGCCAATTGGTTTAAAGATTCATGGTGGTTCATTTGGTCTTATGACAGTTGTATTGCCGCTGTCACATAAAATGTTACTGGTTAATATCTTTTGGTGTAAATATCCCATAATACAGTGAGGACAGCTGCGGCTTATCTA
This sequence comes from Corythoichthys intestinalis, assembly GCF_030265065.1. Classification (NCBI taxonomy): domain Eukaryota; kingdom Metazoa; phylum Chordata; class Actinopteri; order Syngnathiformes; family Syngnathidae; genus Corythoichthys; species Corythoichthys intestinalis. Next base: position 60,513,907 of record NC_080399.1, on the reverse strand, counting down.
TGAACAAATGCCGTTTTCGTGTCAAATTTGGTGGGTAGCGGCTTATAGTCAGGTGCGCCTTATAGTGCGAAAATTACGGTATACAGTATATGATGCAGCACACAACCGCTACTATTGATACATCTGGGTATGCTTCCCTCCCCAGCTGACTCTATGGAGGATGCATCTAAATGGCTGATTGGACTTGAACTGTTAGTCCAAGAAACACTGATTGCTCCAACTCCAGTTCTTATTGAGAGGTAATACACCACACAGCCATATATGTAAAGTATGTGTAAATACAGGAGAGTAATGGCTGATCAAGAAAGGTTTCATTTTGCTTCAAGCTGGCTCAGAAAGAAGATGTATTCTGTCAACCAGACAAAAACAAACAGGTACATTTTACAGGCTTTTCATTTGTTTATCTGTTTACTCAGTCACACTGTAGTTATCAGAGGTGGGTAGAGTTGCCAAACATTTTAATCAAGCAAGAGTAGCGTTAATTCAAAATAATAGTACTCAAGTAAAAGTTGTCATACAAAAAAAAATTACTCAAACGTATTCGGTGAAAAGAATACTCAGGCAATGAGTAACTGCGTACAATGGTTTTTTTAATTGTTTTTTTATATATATATATGTTTTCTTAACACAATGTCATCCATTGAACTGTTTCTATTACTATACTGTACTGTAACCTATTAACATATTAGGCCAAACAAACACACAAAAATCATCGAATTCCGACTAGACAACCCTACCCTGCAAAATTCTATCGTCTTAATCTACAGTAGATTATTTTTCTTAATTCTTGTGAAATTATTTTCTCCATCTTGTTTTGAGTGTTAAAGACAGGTTAACAGATTAATGCGTCAGATTATTGCATTTACTTTAAGTAAATAGTTATAATTTTTCTTATAAAGCCCATACATCTAAAGGTTGACCATTTTTCACCTAAATCAAGAAATCTTTTCTTTCAAATAATGATTTGAACAATATCTTGAATAAAGAATTCTGACGAACAAGCTTTTTTTAAGATAAAAAATACTAATTGAAAAAATACTAATTGCTTAAAATAAGTCTGTTTAGCCTTTTTTCAGCTAGCTATTTCTCTTATTTCAAGAAATCTTAGTGAGTAAAATTATTTGAAGCACTGGCAGATAATTTCACTTACAGTGGTATGAAAATTTATCTGGACCTTTTGGAATTTCTCACATTTCTGCATAAAATCACCATCAAATGAGATCTGATCTTTGTCAAAATCACACAGATGAAAAACCTGTTTCTGCTTGAACTAAAACCACCCAAACATTTATAGGTTTTCCAATTTTAATGAGCAATGTATGCAAACAATGACAGAAGGGGGAAAATAAGTAAGTGAACTATTGCATTTAATATTTTGTGGCCCCACCTTTGGCAGCAGTAACTTCAACCAGACGCTCCCTGTAGCTCAGTCTGGCACATCGACCGGGACTAATCTTGGCCCATTCTCTTCAACAAATCTGCTGTAGTTCAGTCAGATTTCTGGGATGTCTGAATTGCTGTCTTTGGGTCATGCCACAGCATCTCAAGTCTGGACTTTGACTTGGCCACTCCAGAATGTGTATTTTATTCTTCTGAAACCATTCTGAAGTTTATTTACTTCGGTGTTTTGGATCATTGTCTTATTGCAGCATCCATCCTCTTTTTAGCAAAACATCCTGATAAACTTTTGAATTAATTCTTCCACTAATAATTGCAAGTTGTCCAGGCCCTGAGGCAGCAAAACAGCTCCAACTGATGATGCTCCCTCCAACATGCTTCACGGTGGGGATGAGCTGCTGATGTTGTGACGTTGATGTTATGTGTTACTCCCAAACAATTAAACTTTGATTTCATCAGTCCACAAAATATTTTGCCAAAACTTCTGTGGAGTGTCCAAGTGTCTTTTTGCGAACATTAAACGAGAAACAATGTTTTTTTTTTTTTGACAGCAGTGGCTTCCTCCGTGGAGTTCTCCCATAAACACCATTCTTTCTGTAAGTCTTTAGCAGACACTGTAGGGTTCTTTTTCACCTCTCTGAGTATTCTGCACTGAACTCTTGGCATCATCAATGGTGGACAGCCACTCCGTGGGAGAGAAGCAACAATGCATAACTCTCTTCATTTGTAAACAACTTCTCTGACTGTCGTTTGATCCAGACTTTAAGAGGTGGTCCTTTCCCAGCTTCATACAAATTAACAATCCTTGATCGCAGGTCTTCTGAGAGCTCATTTGACTGAGCCATGATGCACATCAGACAATGCTTCTCATAAAGACAATACTTACCAGGTGTGTGTTTTATAGTGGGCAGGGCAGCTTTAAATGACTCATCAGTGATTGGGCTCACACCTGACTTAAATTGTTTGGTAAAAATTGGTTTCAATTGCTCTTTAAGTCTCCTTAGGCAGAGGGTTCACTTACTTATTTTTCCACCTTCTGTCATTGTTTGCATGCTATCCTCATTACAATATGAAAACCTCTGGGGGGTTTTAAATAAAGCAGACACTGTATTTTTATTTGTGTGATTTTGACAAAAATCTGATCACATTTGATGGTGATTTTCTGCACAAATGTGAGAAATACCAAAAGGTTCAGATACTTTTTCATACCACTGTATGTCTGGTAGACTTAAACTGAAAACAAGGGAATGTAATTAGTTTTAATGAGGTGTGTTTTTGCAGTGTAAAGAAATGAAACATCCCTCTAGTGGAGAAAATATTTCCTACCATGAATTAAAACAACCATATCTCTGGTTTTCCATGGTTTCTTGGTGGCAAATAAAAACTGGGATAGAGGTTGAAATTAATGCTTTTAAGTAATGTTGACGGGAGTGCTCAATGTTAAATAGTTTATTTTTTCCGGCACGTCAGACGCCTTCATGATTGAACATGTTGGCGTGATCATAGGACTTCTGACTGCAAGCTTGTGTGTGGTCATGTGACTGGTATAATGCGGTCATGTGATTATAGCTGCCACGTCTAATTGGTGAAACTGGTAGAGCCACTGTGGGCATCTCTGGCAAAAAAATTGTAAATGTTGAATATAGGGGTAAATTGTAACTGTAGCCCAAGTAGTGAAGAGTAGTGTTACTCTTTCACAAATCTACTCAAGTAAAAGTAAGGTGTGACTCTAAGAAGTACATTTTCTCAAAAAGTTATTCACTTAAATGTGAGTAAATTTAACGCTTTATTACCCACCTCTGGTAGATATACAGTACAAAGAGTAGCCAGTTGCATTTGACTGAACATTTTGTTTTTATACTAGTATATCTTCTGTTTGATTTTTACAGCATAACCATTAAGGAGCTGAAGACTCTTCTTCCTTTTCTCAACTACAAGCCCCCCAGTGCTCGGTCCCTGAAAGACAAATTCCTGGTATTTTTTTTTTTTTTTCTTTTTTGGTTTGGTTGGCGTTCATTCTTTGATATTTTTACACAAACACTGCTGTGAAAATTTGACTTATTCTTAGGGCATAACAGACATTTCTAGCATCCTAAAAGAAATAACAAGGATAAAGGGTGAATCCAGGCTTGTTAGTTTGAAAAATGCCAACATACTAGATGTCCGACAGGTTTAAGGCTGATTTATGCTTCTGAGTCGTTAGATCACTGTAGCGTCTACAAGGACAACTTCGTTACGGTTTTCAGTGGTTCATTTGCAACTGAAAGCACATAACACCACTCCTGTAGGTCATATACGATGCCAACAAGACAAAAAAAAAAGAAAAAGACTTCCACCCTTCTCACCCTGACTCCAGTCAGATATGCGGTGCGTTTAGGGACAGCCCAGAAAAGACAACATTCAACATATCAACATTGCAACCTGAAGCATAAATGCAACTGGATTCATTACATTACTGTTAATATTTTTACATTACTTGAACGGGAAGCTGTATGACTTTGACTGCTAAGAACTTAAAGTCTGTGTTAACACAAAACCATTTTGACTTTTGTGGCGGGGGGGGATGATGACCCCAAAACGCAGTGTCAGCAATAAAATTAACTTATGGTTGGATAGTAGCTTAGCCCATACTCGTACGTACTGGCATCCCACCTGTGTGTGTGTGCGTGTGTAAGTGCGCCCATTTTACTGTCTTACCTAGTGGAGAAGTAGGCGCCGCATCCTTTAGACTGAATATTCCAGGCAGAAGTGGCTTTGGCTAAGAGATTCAGATTCAGAATATTTATTGTCATTGTTGCAAAAAGCACAACGAAACTTTGTTTGGAGCATCCATACAACCAAGTTGGTAAAGTGCAAAACCCATATAATAAATACCCTTAAGTACCAAGTGTAAACATTGACACAGTATTAGACATAAGTACAAAAAAGATTTCACAGCAGCATAAAGTCATGTCAGTGCTAAAGTGCAGAGCAAAAATATACCTGATAAGAACAGTTATAAGTCAGTGCAAAACCAGATGAGTTAATCAAGTAGATAATCAAGTATACTGGTTGTCAACCAATAGGCAAGGGTAAGGGAGGAGGAAGTAGTGGGTAGTGACATACTGCAACAATGCAAACCAGTTCAGAGTTATTGTTGTTGGTGGATGTGAGTTATTGTCGGTAAAAAAGGGGGGGCAGAGAGGGGAGAGGGGCAGAATTCAGTAGCCTCACAGCCTGTGGATACAGACTGTTGGCCAGTCTTGATGTTCTGGCCTGTATGGACCTGTACCTTCTCCCTGAGGGCAGCAGGTGGAAAAGGTGGTGAGCAGGATGGTGCTGGTCCCGCAGTATGTTGTGCACTCTTCTTAAACAGCGAGTGGAGTAGATGGTGCTGATCTCAGGGAGAGTCATTCCAATGATTCTCCCGCCAGCTTTCACCACGCGCTGGAGCGCCTACTGGTCAGACTTGGTGCAGCTTGAAAACCACACTAGAAGTCCATATGACAGTACACTGCTGATGGCACAGTTGTAAAAGTTCTCCATCAGAGGTCTGTGGATGTGAGTGCTCCTCAGCTTCCTCAAGTAGTAGAGGCGTTGTTGTGCCTTACCCACCGCTGCGGAAATGTGATCCCCCCAGGACAGGTCCTCAGTCACCGTGACCCCCAAGAATTTAAAACTTCTCACCCTCTCCACCACGTCGTTGCCGATAGAGAGAGGCTGATGGGTGATGTGACTCCCTTTACGGAAATCCACCACAATCTCCTTGGTCTTTTTGGTGTTTAGAGCCAAGTTGTTGTTGTGACACCATGACTCCAGATGTTGCACCTCTCTTCTGTAATCTGTTTCGTCGTTGTTGGAGATGAGTCCGAGCACTGTGGTGTCGTCGGCAAACTTGACGATGAGGTTGATTCAGAGGAGGCGGAGCAGTCATGAGTGTACAGTGTGTAAAGCAGAGGGCTCAGAACACACCCTTGAGGGGCCCCGGTGTTGATGGTGAGAGTGGAGGAGGTGTTTTTGCCCACTCTGACACTCTGTGTGTGGTTGGTTAAAAAGTCCACAGTCCAATTGCACAGGGCTGTGTTGAGGCCCAGTAGGTGGAGTTTGGACCGGAGTTTGAACGGCCGGATGGTGTTAAATGCCGAACTGTAGTCCACAAAGAGGAGCCGTGCATAGGTGTTTTTATGCTCCAGGTGCACTAAAAGTGTGTGCAGCACCGTGGCGATGGCGTCCTCAGTTGAACGATTCTCTTTGTATGCAAATTGGTGTGGGTCCAGTGAAGGCGGTAAGGCAGCTCTGATGTGTTTGATGACCAGTCTCTCCAGACATTTGGCAGGGATGGAGGTGAGAGCCACAGGTCTGTAATCATTGAGACATGTGACATTGGACTGTTTTGGGAGAGGGACAATTGTGGCTGCTTTAAAGCAGGCAGGGACCAGTGAGCAGGACAGTGAGGTATTGAAAATGCCGGTGAAGACGTCTGTCAGCTCTGCGGCAAAGCAAAGCAAATGGCCGCCTCTAAGGTGCTAGTCACATGATGTGTTCATAAAATCATTTTGACCCATTATAAAAATATTTTTTTTTGTTCATTTCATTCCTTTTTGTTCTTTGTTTTATTGCTTTACAACTTTTATAGACAACATTTTACCGGCAAAGACTTAATTTTAAATTCATATATAGCAAAGCAATGACATTTCCGACCACCGGCCCCTTATATGCACAAAACCACATTTGGCGACGAGCAAGGCAAAGCGTTTTCATGCGATGGTCAAACTTTGTTCTGAACGCTGCCTATCTTTCTAAATGTTTGTTGGTGTATCTCCTTTCTCCGTTCTTTATATAATATTAAGCTTCATTTCCCTGGTACAGTGATCCCTCGCTACTTTGCGTTTTAAACTTCGCGCCCTCAGTCCATCACAGATTTTTTTCAATTAATTAAAAAATAAATAAATATAGATTACCTGTCCCTAGCAGATCGCGTAGTCTCTCTCTCCCTCCCTCCCTCCCTTTGTTGGTCAGGCACTGCACTGGAGTTGCTTATTAAAGTTAACGATAATTGACAGATGGTTAAGGTTTGATATTGCCAGAGACTCAAACTTCAAAGCGCTGCATGCGTCAATCATTCTTCAACTTGTTAAACAGTTGCTGTGGCAACTCATTGTGTATAAGTGAGCAGCTTGAGCAGATTTGCGTGGACTCACTCAATGAAGCATTTAATAAAGCCAAGCATTTTTTGTACTTTATTGTTGTTTGAAGATTATTTGGTGGGACAGTAAGATGCTTAAAACATGTAATAATTATTACATTTAAAGTGCTTAAAAACCATGATCAAAATATATATATGCATAAAAGTTTCCCAAGTTGACGCCAAGAGTTCAGTGCAGAATACTCAGAGAGCTCGTGAAGATAACAGCCCTTGCTGGTTATAAGCAAGGACTCCCCCCAAATTTTCTCTTCTTGGGTTTGTCTCGTATGTCCCTCGTGAAATATCAACAACTTTAAGGAAGAACCCGACTCTTAGCCAAAGCCATCTGGCAAATGCTCCTCCAGCACACCTGCGAGCCCAATGAGGACGAGTGATACAGAAGACCAATGGATGGTGATGTCACAAGTGCTTATTTGTGTTTTTTTTCCCCCTCACAGGAGGTAGGAGCAAAAAATGATCGGCTGGACTTTGAGCAGTTTCATAAATTGTACAACCTTATAATGTTTGAACAGAATGAGGTAAGTATTATCCATTTTGTTGTGTGACATGTACAGTATACAACCCTAATTCCAATGATGTTGGGACGTTGTGTTAAACATAAATAAAAACAGAATACAATGATTTGCAAATCTTGTAACCTATATTTAAATGAATAGGGTACAAAGCCAAGATATTTTAATGTTAAACTATACTTATTGTACATTCTAGGTCAGGGGTCGGCAACCTTTAATACTCAAAGTGCCATTTCGACCATGTTTCCACAGAAATGAAAACACTGGGAGCCGCACGCACATATTGACACATGCAATGATCAGCTTTACTGTATACTAGGCATGTGCCAGTATGAGATTTTGACGGTACGATAACCTTGAGGAAAAGTACCGCGGTTTCAGGGTATCACGGTATTGCAATTATAGCTCCAAAATGTGTTATATTTAGATGTATTTAAAAAAAAAAAAAAAATTCCATTGAACAGGATTTTATTGTATTTTGAGATGTATGGGTAAAAAAAATTCAATTGAACAGGATTTTATTGTATTTTGAGATGTATGGGTTGAAAAAAAAAAAAAAACATTTTTATGGGATTTTTTTTATTTTTCAGAACATATTTGCAAATTAGAACATGAATATAATGTTAAAATGAATTTAAAAATATATATTTTAAATAAAATTAAAATCAATAGAACTTTTAGACTACCCACAGCCACATCTCAGGTTGCTCAAGATTAGAGCAAGAACAAAAATAATTGCTATAAAAAAGTAAAAACACTTTTAAATAAAATTAAAATATATCTACTGTACGACTTTTTTTTTTTAAGGGGGCAAAAAGCTCAAGTGAAGTTTCGCCATTTTCAGCCACTGTGTCAACTCTAGTCAACATGTCATGCCTTTGTGTTAAAAAGATATAACTTAGTTAAAATGTAAATATTGTTGTGTAAAGGTTTCATCTAAAGAAACATTGGGAGTGAGACCTCTCCTTGACCAGCGAACGTGCATTTGTACTTAGAACAAGATCATCTGTCGCAATTAGCGATCTTTGATGTTATCACTTTCTCAGTGGCCGTGAGGTTAATAACCTCGACGAAGTTGGTCTCGCGGCTAAGACTAAGCTAACATTCGTCTTTGTAAGTTTTTAGTTTTTTTTGTATTTTGAATTTGAGAGGAAAATGTGTCTTTTGTTTTTGGCGAACTTTTTCATGGTGTTCATGGATATGACTTCCTCACATTCTGCTGTGTTTGTGCTAATGAAGCTACTCACACGTGTAAAAATATTATTGTACAACATTTTAAATGTATTTGTTTTGTTTATTTCAGTTACCATGATTTGAGACGTCCATAAATTCAAGAAAACTGTTCGGAGTGTTTCTTTTTTGGTTCGCTGGCTGTATAGCAAAATAGCGTCGCTGACACACACAGCGACAACGGGAGAGGGAGGGGTGAGCTCTACCACTCCAAGACACTTCTGGTTGCATTTTGGGAAGTGTATAATAGTGAATACCGTACTCGGTATGACGGAAAATTTTAGTGGTTTTGAAACCCTGCCTTTTTCATACCACGGTAAACCCTGTAAGCGGCACATTCCTACTGTATATGTATAAATAAACTATATATAAGTATACATATATATATACAGTATATTCTGTATTCCATATTTCACTTATCGAGTTTTGCCTCATTTTAGTAAGCAGAATAAGTACTCACTTTTTACAGTTTTATTTAGAGATGTCCCGATCCGATATTTGGATCGGATCGGACGCCGATATGGGCAAAAAAATGTGCATCGGTATCGGATCGGCCAACACGGAAAAATTCCGATCCAGACTTCTGATCCAGTTTTTTTAAAGTCCGGTCCGGGTTTTCCAGCACACCAATTTACATAATCCATTCCAGTTTTTGCTTCGGTTTCCCTAAAATCCACTCCGCATTTTACGGCACACCTTCAACACACTACATTTACATTACCGTCTCCCACTTTACCGAGAGACTTTATCGGTAAAAATGTTAGCTGTGTGGGATCATTTCACCTTAAAAGACAAAGAAGACGAAGAGGCTGAGTGCAACATATGCCACAATAAAGTCAAGCGTGGTGGTAAAGCTGGAAGAAGTTTTAATACAACCAACCTAATCAAGCATTTAGCGAAATACCACCACAAACAATATAAGAAGTATGTTAAGAAAACCGAAGACAAAAAGAAAGGTCCTACGCAACTAACACTGGCAGAAACTTTTGCAATGCGTGACAAACTGGCACTCGACAGTCCCAAAGCCCAGGGAATAACAAGAGTCATTGCCGAAGAATTCATTCTGGATGACGAGCCATTATCTCTTGTGAGTAAAGACGCACCATCCATCACTTGGAACCATGGTACAACATGCCCAGCCGTCATTACATCCTTGAGTGATTCGGCCATGGAAGACTCGAGAACAATTCACAAACATCCAAATTCCGATGATTGAAAAATGTCAAGTAAAGCGGAACTAATACACAGTGCGGTCTTCGGGACGCAATGAGAAACGGACCGCATTGCGTCCCGAGAGTAAACATCATGCTTATCATAGACCCGGGTAATGGCAATGCTCAACTTACGGCTTTAGCTCAACTCATGCCGCTGGATAAAAAACACAAGAATACCTGACTGCTGCTGACAGCCGCTATAAACTATGTCAACATCATTTTACTGTAGATAATAGATACCATATGAATATAGAACTAGATGCACAATGACAGACTCAACGGCGTTAGCAACACTGAAGTATTGAAAACTAGTTGCGTTAGTAAACAGCCGCCGTCTTAAAGCAGGAGACTTCCCTACTAGGCTGTTGTGAACCTTCCAAGCGAACCTAATTAACTAAAATACTCCTAAATCGGCAAAATCATGACTTGAATCTATCTTCAAAACAGTTTTAAAACTTTCACATGTCGAAAGTAGACAGAAGGGAAATTATGGAATAACGGGAGCAATTTTAATAACTTTAATAGTTGATTCGCAAAATTAAATGAATTGAATGTAGTTTAAAGCTGGTGATACAAAATGGAGACTTGAGTATTTTATTTACTGTTTTAAAATGTTAACTTGATCCTGAAATAGTTGTTTATTTAAACCTGAGAGGCTTTTTATACAATTTTTGTAAATAATGCACGAAACATTAAAAGCATCTAATAGCTTGGGGGGTTTGTGGGATTTTCCACTGAGGTTGTTTGTGTGTTTTGCTTTTTTAAGACAGTTTACAATATTATTTGCACGTTTTACTGACTGACTATGCCATTTCTGTTTGTTATTTATAATGTTTTGTGTTTGTCACTGAATAAACAGTTCAGTTTCTTGTTACCAACCGTTGTGTGTTATTCATACTCACCTAATTCAGCTGGCTAGTTGTTATCAAGAGTACTAAAACCTTTTTCAACATGAGTCTGACAACTAAGTAAGGAGGCTAAATAACTTTAAACTTTAACACATGTTCAGATAGGCTGGTATCGGTATCGCCAGTATCGGTATCGGATCGGAAGTGCAAAACAATATCGAGATCTGAACGGAAGTGCAAAAACCTGGGTCGGGACATCCCTAGTTCTATTCAGAGAACATCTCGCAGGTCATGAATTCACCAAATATGTAAAGTCACGGTTGCAACTCAGGAGGCGTACCTACAAGTCTTTTCGCCTGTAAATGGCATGACCTGAATGTTCTGTTGCCAAACACAGAAAATAGTGAGCCTGACTTAATCTACCTACTAAAGGGAAGATAATAATATCAAATAGTCATTTATTTATTTAATATAGAACTGAGCCGCATCAGAGCGTTCAAAGAGCCGCATGCGGCTCCGGAGACGCAGGTTGCTGACCCCTCTACTAAGTCATCAAATCTGTGTCAGTCTGTCAAGTGGGTTGCCTGCAGGGATTGTTGATGTCCAGCAGATGTCAGTATTAAATGATACAGTATTAACACAGGCAACCCTTTGTCCCATCAGCGGATCAATTCAATTCATCACACAACACGTCAGTAGGAAACTGTCACGAATCGATTAACAATGTGCTATGAGCAGTCGCATTTGGGTCCTTGTTTGTGTGTCATGTGAGGCTGCGCGCCCTCCTGTGATTAGGGCAAGAGAGAGTGAGTTCACTGCCACTGAAGTTGGGTTGCTGAATAAATATTAAGAAGCGTTGAGATTTAGATTGTCTTTTGTGTTGTTGTGCCTCCGTCAGAGCTGAGTAAATGATGCTAATTGGATTGTTTGTATTCTTTGTTGATGAGACGTTACTACCTTGCATGGGGCGCTAAGCTAGTTAGCGTTTATGCTAATCAGTATTTTAAGTGTCCATTTGTATTGTGTTTTTGGAAAGCATATTAGCACTTGAGTTCTTGTTAGATGGTAAAGTGTCATTTCTTTGTATAAAGAAACCACACACATAACACACCTTATATAGCTTAGTGTCGCATTTCAACACAAACTCCCATTAAAACTGTAACTTGTCATATAAGAGACTGTGGTTTGAAATAGGATTTGGATTGTATTTATGAACAACTGTTTGATAAATAGAAACTGATTTATTACAGTCTACTCCTCATTTGATTTTGTTGTTTAGTTTGTTTAAAAAAAAAAAGTCATTGACACAATTTGTATCAGCGTTTGGCACACAAGAAAAAAAAATGTCAGTCAGCAGCACTTTTTTGATTTAAATGTCCAGGACTTTTGTCTAATTTGCGGACTAAGAATTTTTTTATTTTTTATACTCGGAACCTTGATTAAATACTTTAACAAGTTTTATGTACTTAAAACAGTACAGTGGTAGAGTACAGCGTAGTCAGGAAGTTCTAATAAAATATTGTTTGTGAAGGAAATAGTCATCCATTTTGTGTTCGTTGTTACTTACAACATGGCTTACAAAAAAGTACATTTATCCGATTAAGCGTTTAATCGTTTAATTAATCGTCCGATTAATCGATTATTAAAAGTAATCATTAGTTGCAGCTCTAATTTGGCATAACAAAAAGTGTATGCGTTGGAAGGTAAAGGTCGATCTTTTCAAAGGCACCTGGGGCACTCAAGGACATTTGTCCTCGCCGGCCAGCTTTAAATTGTTCTTTTCTAACTGAATGTATTTAGCTTAGGTATTGACTGCTTTCTTATTGTTCATGAATCGTGTGTCGTCATCTCATGTTCATTAAGAGAAATAAAGAACTTGTGTGAATAGAACATTAACATTATTCTTCTTCAACCCGTGAAATATGACTGAGCTGTTGAACATTAAGCAAGAATGGGGAAGAATTTTAGTCACAAAGCTTAAAGTGCCTAAGACAGCAAAGTTCCCATTCACCTTGGATAATGGCCAAAACAAGTCCGACAACTCTGGGACCATTGTGAGATAAGTAAGCTACGCGTTTTATGTTATGTCCCAATACTGGGATCATGGGACACGTTTTAATAAGGAGGTAGCTTGCATTTTGTAGGTGAACTGAACATACTCACTGTCCACCGAGAAGGCCACAAAGCCGACGACCGGCAGCTTGTCCCACACCATGGTCGCCGGCCGATAAAGGAATGCCCGCTGAGATAGCGCTTTTCTCGGCTTGGCCTCGAGCAGCACCCTGCTCAGACGTCAGCCGGTTTGGCTGGCCAATCCAGCCCGCTCGGTCCTGTTTGTGTGCCTGTCGAGAATGCGCTTTCCTCGGCTTGGCCACGAGCAACACCCTGCTCCGACGTCGGCCAGTTTGTCCACCGAGAATGGGCTATTTCCGCCGTTCGTTCCCGGTGACGAGCACTGCCGTGACCGCAGCAGAACAACGCTCTTTCCTCCGTATCCAAAGCCGGGGCAGGGAAATGACAAAAGTCGGACTAACTCTGGTGGCATAAAATACAGTTTGTGAGAGGAAGAAGTTGCCAGTTTTGACCATTATGCAGTAATTTTGATCTGTCGTACAGAATAAATGCATTTTTAATATTTCATATTCCATTTAGCACAATACTGTTATTTGTCGTGACCATACTATTTATTTAGCAATTGGAGAAAAATACTTCGATAAAAAGAATATCCTGTAAAAATATTGGAGTAGAGAGATTGAAACAATGACATTTTGCGGCTCTCTTCTTCGCATTTTCCTCGTTCTGAATCTTCCCCCCTCATTGGGCTAAATTCTAAATCAGATGAAATCGTGATACTGCCGATGTCATCCTTCAGCTGGGGACGCTAGAGTGCTATAATGACAGGCGGGGCTAAACGGCAGATTAAAAGACTAATTTCTCATCATCTACACTTTGCCAAATTGTTGTATATAGTCGAATCGTCTCAAAATATGATTCTAATTCACATAATAATGCTATTTAAGATTTTTTTTTTTTTTTTTTTCTGTCGCAGGCACTCTAAACAATTAGTTTCCTCAGTTTAAAATGTTAACTGAATGTTGTCCATAAAATAAGATGTGACACAGTGGTAAACATGTTACAAGCATAAAATTTAATGATTATTTGCGATAAGTAATGACTTTTATCAGTTTGAACATTGAATATCTTGTCTTAGTAGTGTATTCAATTAAATATAAGTACAACATGAATTGCAATTCATTGTATTTTTTACACAACGTTCCAACTTTATAGGAATTGTGATTGTATTTATGCTGTATTTTGATTTCATTTTCACTTAGATTCTGGAAGAGTTCAAGAAGGATTGCTCATTTATTTTGGGGTAAGATCCTCTTTTCACTTTTGGAAAGTAACTTTTATCTTGCACATACAATAAAAAGGCACACGGCCTTATCGATGTGTATTCTCTGTTAGACTATGTACTCTCTCTTCCATCATACAGTAATACAGATAAACCTGATGCTTCTGTGGTTTTGCTCCATGACTTCCAACGATTTCTTATCTACCAGCAGAAGGTATGCAATCTGAAAATTTACATTGATTCCAGCAGATTTTTTTTTTGCTCTAATCAAACTGTTACTTTTTAATTTTTACAAGAAATTTCTCCTGCTTTATAGATTTAAGCAAGACACAATAATCTATATTCTGTATAGTGCACTGGATAAGTAGCAGACATGAAGTGAATATGGCAATGGTTTGAAATTGAAAACGTGATGCAAAAGACACTTTTCAAGAACAAACTTTAAGATGGGAGTATGTCATACTCTCAATGTGAAACATTGAAACTGTTCAGACCAACTGGACACTTAGACTTCCATTCTCCGTGTCAAACAGCTGAACAGGACAGGTTTAAAAAAAAAAAAAAAAAAAAAAAAGTTTTAGATGGAGTAAATAATGAGTGCCTGGTTTCTGGGCCTTTACCCAATGGACCCTGACTACAGAAGTTGTGGAATGCCAACTTTCTGGTAGGGATCTGTGCAGCCACGCCCTTATTCAAAACCAAAATTAATCTTCTAATTGGGCCAGTTTGACCAAGTGTGCCAAATTTCGTGGCTCAATAGGCTGCCTAAGTCCTTGAAGAAATCTACCTTCTGTTAACGGCGAGCAAAATCGTCATGGCAACAGACAAAGACATGTGGATTTGGTCCTCAAAATGTAGTACAGGTAGTCCTCGGGTTACCACTGACACGACTTACGCAATTTTGACTTTACTACGCCTAAGTCTTGTTGTTTTTTGTTTTTTTTAAATGCTGGCTTTTGTTTTGTGATGCATTCTTTTATTTTGGCGCAGGAAGTGTACATACTGATGCGCCAGCCCACCCCACACACGCACACACAGATCAGCTGACTGACAGAGGTGACAGCCAAGTACATTTATTTAAATTGAATTTTAAAAATTAAATTTTAGTTTAGTTTAGTTTATTCACACATCGTATCATGGTACACACAAGAACATGGTCATATATACAAGCAGTTCATCTGACAAGATGCATGAAAGGGACACTCCGAATAAGCTATTTAAAACTTTGTTGCTTGTTGCATCCAGAAGCGATGGCTGTATATAACCCATTTTGTACTGTTTATTGTGCGTTTTCAATTGCGGTCGAACACTTGGGGCGAGTTTTTGTGATTGTTTTTTATGATGTGTGGACGCTAACTGATGCATGCTAATCGTTTGTTATTGCTGTATCAGCAGGTACTTGTAAACGCAAATTTGAGATGCTGTTATTGAAGATAGGACTGATTTAATTTCATTTTATTTTAGTTTCATTTTGCAAGCGTTGGCATCATGAGCAGCTGAACAATGTCAGCAAACCACACAGATGTCTGACATTATCATCTCGGAGTTTTACTGTTTAGCTGGGGCTTAGCACCAACATCTTGGCGTGGACAGTACAATGACGTATAATATATGTTTTTGGATGTACAGTATATATATTTTAATTTAGAGGGTGTTTTGATGCATTTAACTAGAACTACCAAGGGTGGATCAGTTGATACAAATCACTTTTGTATCCAGAGAAGTATCAGCTGACTCCAATCAGCATATCTTTTGTGAGCATTGAGGTCCTCATTAGTCATTTCCATTCACACACGCAAAACCATAGTGTTGAATTGCTCCGATTAGCGTCTTGAGTGTTTGCAGGGCAGGGCTGCCTGTTTGCGGAGGACTGTCTGACATTACAGCATTGCGAAAGAACAGCTGTCTCAATCTCTCTGAATATTTAGTTGCACTGTTTCTTGTATATATGAAGCTATAATTGTCATATTGCTGATGATGGATGGCTGATGATGCACAAGTTATTGTTTGCACAAAAACGCTTTTTATTCAATAAATGTATAATGTATAATGCATGTCAGACGGTCAAAAAAGACAACAAAAGAAAATACTGTATATACTACAAGGGACAGTGTAATAAAAAAATAAAACAAAACATTTTTTATGTGGTGACATATGACACTTCGCCCTTTCCCGGGGCTAGGTGTTGGTGGTTGCTTGCGCCTTCTTTGCGCCCACATGAGAGTGAGCCAATTCCTTTTCAAGACCCACCAAGAAGTCCACCCGTCTCTCTTGCCTGCCTTTGCATGCCTTATACAACATATATGCATGCAGTGCTGCCACGTCAATCATATTGTAGAACACGGCGACTGGCCATCTTCATGTTCCTCCGTGTTTGATAAAGCTATGGGAGCCCTGGATTTGCAAATATTCAAGATGCTAATTGCAGCTTTCCAGGTAGCGACCATACAGAAGTGTGTAGGGGGTTGTCTGCTTGATTGCTTGTTTGAGCGGTCTATTGTTTGACAAAGCCAAATAGTCAGTTTGGTATCGGGGTCATTTGACACCTTTCTGGTCTTTTTGTATAGCCCCCCAAACCCCCAAATAAAACGGGAAACTGGGGGCTACCTGTATGACTTATGACTATTCTGACCAACCTAAAAGGAACTGGACATGTATAAGTAAAATGAGTGACTTTCTGTTGCCACTAGTTGGCGCTGTAGGGCTTATGCAAATGACCCCTACCGGACCCTTCAGGGTACAACTTTAAGCAAGCATGGGACGTTTGGTGCTAATGTGTTGTCTATCTGCCAAGTTATGACTGTTCAAAATTTGTGGTAAGACAAAATGACGGCGGTGATTTTCACTTTCCTGTTTTATATTCCTCTCTGCTTCAACCAAACCAATATTTTTCAACAGGCACTTGAACACATGCCTTAAGGCTCCTCTGATGCAGGTTTGAGGTTAATTAATGTCCTTGGAGGAGGAGCTTGTCTTGTAAAAAAGGGCATTTCTTTTTCCCAGCAGGGGGCGCCAGGCCTAATGGGTAATATTTCAGTGCAGTTGTGTTCAGGCTGGGATACCTCTCATACAAGCCAGAAATGAAAACAACCGAATCGTGGATCAGAGAGTTATTAGTCACTTACTGAATTTGGCATGTTGCCAAAAAAAAAAAGGGAAAACACCCTGTCCAGGTCAGGCCTATGAATGAAAAGTCACCATTTTGATAACTTTAGATCTCGTATGTCTCATGAACAGTCTCACTAATTTTGAAGAGGGTCCAAATAAATCCCAAGGTGCCAAGGTTTCAAATGTGCACCCTGTAAATCGCCTAAATTTTCACTTGTTTCTATTTTTTTCACATTCAATTCAAAATACCTGATTTCCTGCTGGGTTTGAGATATGGATCCAAGAGACTTTTTCTTGTTATTATTATTTTTATTTGTTTTCAAACAATTAAATATTACCTGTCACCTTTAAGAAACTACTGTAATGTCTTCATCAAGTCGTGACCTTCAACTCTTACCGGAGTTGTTCGCAGGCCGTGTACGAATGTTGTAACAAGAGTCAGCACTTTCAGATCAGAGACCATGGTGTTCATTAAAAAGGGTTGAGAATGAGAACCGTTCCCCAAGCAGAGGAGGAGAGAAGAGTTGAGTGTGGGGCGAACGGACGCATCGAATTAATGCGAATTCTGTCATGAAGACTGAACTTAGCTGAATGACATCTGAAATGGAATGAACAGTATGTGTGTTTGCTCTCTATTCCTAAAGGAGTCATGGGCTAGTGACCTCAATAAGGTTAGAGAGTTGATGACCACTTTCATTGATGACACCATGAGAAAAACCAACGACCCTGAGTTCACTGTCAGTGAGGTATTGTATATTTGGTGAAGAAAATCAGCAATAGTTTCACTTATTTTTAGGATTTCATTTCTGAAATGCAACGTGCATTAAGTCTTGCATGTCTCAATGTCTTTTCTAGTTCCTTAGCTTCCTGTTCTCCAAAGAGAATAGTCTGTGGGATGAGAAATTGTCAGAGATCAACAACCAAGACATGAAGAACCCTTTGTCCCACTACTGGATCAATTCATCACACAACACGTCAGTATGACACTCTCACGAATCGACTGACAAAAGAGATTTCATTTATGTTTTCTTGCATTTCCGCTGCCTAGTAAGTTTTAGAATTGGTTTCAATTGAACACACTTGCCACGTTTACATGGAGCCAAATATTCCAATTACAATCGGAATATTTGTTCAAACCGAATAAATGTGCTCCATATAAACACCTCATTCGGAATGAACAGGCCCAAACCGAATGGAATTTCATTCCGATTCACAGGGGTAGAATATTCCTTTTCCCAAACCGATTAGAAGTAAAATTATATCATGTAAACAGGGAAGCGGAATGGTGTCTGGTTGCGTTCTTTCTGCGCATGCTCCGTACTGACGTGGTGACGTCACTCGGTGACGTAAGTAACGTCACTTGCAACATGGCTTCCAAGCACACGCACAGCGCACCCACACAACTTTTTAAATGAACGGCGTATCATTCTGAAGTTTTGTTTCCACTCGAAAAGTTAAAACAGCAGCTGATCTGACGATCGATCTCCATGTTTTGCAACGTGACGCTTTGTTTTGATTAATCTGCGCATGTCAGACGGCAGTTGTCAAACGTCCTTTCGGAATAAAGGCAGTCACATGTAAACGCTGGATCGGAATAGATGAAGTGACATGTAAACAGCTGATCTGAAATTTCCATTCGGAATGATTTGAATCGGTATGAATAAAAGTCAGCATGTAAACGTGGCTACTGTCTTTAATAATATATCATATTAAATGTGTTCAGACGTAAAGATACTGGCTTTGTAGAGCTTATTGGTAAAATATGTGAAACATTTCAAGTTTCCATGTTCTTACTGAACATAACATAAATGTCACAGTGCTTGGGTGGAAAAAGAATGTGAACATTTGATTTAATTAGGGCTGCAACTAATGATTTTTTTTTAAATACACACATCCTACAACATTCGATTCAAATCTTTGTTTTCAAAATCAACCAAAGAAACATTTTGAAGTGCAAGTCCCTTTGTTAAAAAAAGACAAAAAAAAAAATGGGGTGCTATCCAAGAATAGGTCCACTTCTGGGGGACACTGGAGCACCCCGAGTGTCACACTAAAGTATTGTAATATAAAAGAGATTTGGGAAAAAAATAATGAAAAAAAATCTGAGATATCCAAGGATTGATCAGCATCTGAACTAGACTACCTCAAGACTCGAAACAAAGTACTTTCATGAAATTCTGTGTGATTTCATTTCACAGATTTTTCTTTTCATGTCAGATCATGTTCATGTCAGTGTCCTCCTGAAGTGGACCCATTCTTGGATAGCTCCCCATTTTTTTTTTTTTTTTAAAATAAAGGGACTTGCACTCTGGAGCCACCGCGTTGCATTACGTATTGTAAGAATGGAAACAATAATTCTAATGAGGCACGGCTGGCTTGACTTCATTGTTCTTAGTGGAGGCTGGCCTGAGTTCAAACAGTTTATTTTTATGGTACCGCTGATGTAAGTCGGATTTTCAGTAGCAAAATTAGCGGTGTTTCCCACACCTCCTCAACATTGACGTCTTTTTACAATACTTACAGTCGTTGCTGCTGGCTGAAAAACTATTATCCCTCAGCTTCGAAGGGGGAGGCGGCATGTTGTCAAAATAGATCTGTCGGGGCTGTGTGAATGTGCCTGTGTTGCCATTGGGGGATGGGAGTTAGGGGGGTGGGACATGCGTTCAAGTCATCAGTCAATGAAACATGCGTTTGAGGAAAAAAAATGGACGGGCACATTCAGCAAGTGAAAATGGCAAGCACACATGCTTGTATTACAAGCACTCGTGAGTACAGTACTTGTAGCAGAAATAACAATAGTTGAACACAATTCAGTACACAATCTTTTAGTGTAGCACAAGTGCACGGCATATATGGATACAGTTGCCTTTTCTGCAACCTTAGTTTACGTAGCCTACTGAGCTCCGGCAACCTGGACGAAGACAAAGAACCTATCTCATAATTGGCTCATAGGTGGGGTGCGGGACATCAGTTGTAAACACAGAATCAAAACAGTAACAACATCTATGAGCTGACAAGCGACTTTTAAAATGGGAACTCCTGGTTTAACTATTGAGAGCTGTATTAGAACTAAAACTGTAAGAACTACTGTATTTCCAAAAAACATGCTTCTTTAATTCTAGCCTGGAACTCCAGACTCACCACTGTTCGAGCTATAGAGTCTGGGACCTAGCTCCTTATTGGCCTCTTGAGCTCGAACGAAATCGTCCGTGCATTCAGATATGTTTATCTACGTGACGTGTTCTTAACGAGCAACGTCACTCTTGCGCGTCGGAAGTCGTCTCCACAACAACACAGATGGCGAACGGGAGAGCCGAGAATATGTTCCTATCTGCGGTAAATTCAGTTTTAAATGAACAAAAACACATTGAGTCGCTAAAACCAACAGTCTGTCTCGCGCTAGCCATGTTGAATAAACTTCTTCGTTCTCCGCTCTTGTATGTTTACGTCCTCGCGCTAGAGTTTCTTATTGCTTTACCAACATCATGTCCGCCCGTCGCTGATTGGTTCACTACGCTGTCTGTTTGCTGTGGCTTGCTCCACCCTGGGAATTAGATCCGCCGAACAGTCGCCAGACTTTATAGCTGGAACAGCTTTGAGTCTGTAGTTCCAGGCTACTTGAATTCCTATTGAAATTATTTTTGGGGGATGTTATTATTAAAGTACTAAGACTACAGTTTTTTTTTCTTGTGTTTCTCATAGATACCTGACAGGTGATCAGCTTCGTAGCGAGTCATCTACTGAGGCTTATGTACGGTGTCTGCGCCTGGGATGCCGCTGTGTTGAATGTCAGTACTTTCCATGCCAGGGGTATCCAACTCTGGTCCTCGAGAGCCCCTATTCAGCTTGTTCGCCATGTCTCCCTCCTTTAAGACGGCTGAATAAAACGATCAGTTCATCAGCAAGCTCTTCGGGAGCCTGATAATGATCCTGATTTTTTGAGGCAGGTGTTTTGGAGGAGGTAGACATGGAAAACAATCTGGATAGGGGCTCTCGAGGACCGGAGTTGGTTACCCCTCTTCTGTACTTTGACCATGGATGTCCTCTTGCACCTAAAGATTACTTTAAGATTTTGATATGTGTTTGTGTGAAACACAGTGGATTGCTGGGAAGGACCAGGAGAACCAATTATCTACCATGGTTGGACCAGGACGACCAAAATAAAGTTTGAAGATGTGGTTAAAGCCATCAATGAGCACGCTTTTGTAACTTCAGAGTAAGTCTGGATAACCAAACCAAACATCAATTTTTATTAACATTATTTCTTATCCTCTTTAAAGTCCTTTTATCATGTTTCCATGATAATTTGCCTTGAAAATGCCCAGATTGTCCTTATTCCCCCTAGCTATTGTAGTTGGCTACGGACTTTGTCAAGCTTTGCTCTGATTGAATCAAATGTCAATATAGGACAATACTTTGCTCTGAGTGGTCTTTGGCAAGATCTCCGAGGGCAAGCATTTATAACAGAAATGTCCCAATCACATATTACTGTACCCGTGTTCGAGTCACCTGGTTTTGAGGATCTGCTGATAAATAGTCCGAATATGATACCTTGGCAGTGTATTGGAGGGAAACAATAACCCACATCCAAATCTATACATTGAGGGGAATAGTATCTTTTCTTGTATGTACCGTTCGACTGTTTGTATTCCTTTAACACACTTAATATAATCAATCAGGGAATAGTATCTTTTTTCATTTGACTGTTTGTATCTAACGTACCCAATATAAAATAAATAGCATTTATATCGTAGTTTAAGGAAAACAAGCAGAATATATTTGACATAGGGATTAAGAGATATATGACACCTTCTGATCACGGAAACCCAAGGCGTTCGTCATGCGACTGACTGAGCAAGAGTGACACTAAAAACCAGGTGACAGGCAAGACATCTACAAGCCCACGTCTGCAACACAAAAAAACCTGCAATCAGTTCTTCAGGACAGTCCAGAACAAATGGCGGGACGTCCTGTCCAAAAAGGCACACCGGCCTGATATCCAACTGATAACACGACTGATAAGACTCCAATCGCCCCTTTGACGCTGAAGCGGGCAAAATCTCCCACTTCGTTTACCTCAGTAATGGTGACTCAGAAACTGTGACGCATGAACTAAACAGCCCAAACTGCAATAGAAGATAATCCTAAACAACGCCCAAACACACCCTTCTTCCTTCCCACAGCCCGCCTCGCGAAAGCCTTCAAAAAGACAGAGTGTTTAACTAATCATTGTCATTTTTTCCGAAAACCTTTTGTTGACTTGTGATATGGTGACACTGAGTCTGCGTCCTCGCCTGAGTCTGTCGCTGTTTGCCTTGCTGTTTGGTTGATGTCGAGGTGAATGAATTGTGAACTTCTGTTTCGAAGCCTTCTTCTAGCTTTCAAAATGGAGTCAGTACCAGGGGTTAAGACTAAGGTGAACGTGCGGAGTTTGACCTTTTGGCTGGGTTGCCGGTATACCGGGTCATTGGAACTGCACCAGCGCGGGTCCGGCGTTTCGGCTGGCGTGGTTCCGGCAGTCTGGCTAAGAGATCAGATTCCTTCAACATATATATTTTAATACATTTATGCAAAAACTCCTGTTCACGTTTTTAGTCATCACATACCTGGCCCAAACATGGCATAATACTGGTTCCGAAATAATAATTGATTTCTCCCGAAATAAAATTTAGTGATTTATAATCTCTTGTGTTTTTGGCAAGTGACATAACACTTTGGGGGAGTCCTGTGGAGGGTGCTTCGGAAGTGCGTGGTAAGGGCTGTTCGGTCCCTATACGACCGGTGTCAGAGTTTGGTCTGCATTGCCGGAAGTAGGTCAGATTCATTCCCAGTGAGGGTTGGGCTGTGCCAAGGTTGCCCTTTGTCACCGATTCTGTTCATAACTTTTATGGAAAGAATTTCTAGGCGCAGGCAAGGTGTTGAGGGGGTCCGGTTGGGTGGCCTCAGCATTGCATCTCATTTTTGCAGATGATGTGGTGCTGCTGGCTTCATCAAGCCGTTATCTACAACCCTCACTGGAGCGGTTCACAGCCGAGTGTGAAGAGGTTGGGATGAAGATCAGCACCTCCAAATCCAAGACCACAGTCCTCTGTCGAAAAAGGGTGGCGTGCCGTCTTCGGTTCGGGGATGAGATCCTGCCCCAAGTGGAGGAGTTTAAGTATTTTGGGGTTTTGTTCACAAGTGAGGGCATGAAGAAGCTGGAGATTGGTGAAGCGTCTCCAGTGATGCGGATGCTGTACCGGTCCGTTGTGGTGAAAAGGGAGCTGATTCAAGACACGAAGCTCTCAATTTACCAGTCGATATAAGTTCCTACCCCTCACCTATGCTCATGAGCTGTGGGCCATAACCAAAAGAACAAGATACCGTATACAAGAGGCCGAAACGAGTTTCCGCCGAAGGATTTCCGGAATCTCTCTTAGAGAAAGGGTGAGAAGCTCAGTCATCCGGGAGAGACTCAGGGTCAAGCTGGTACTACTCATTGAGAGGAGCCAGCTGAGGTGGCTCGGGCATCTGGTTCGGATGCCACCTGGGTCCGTCCCTGGAGAGGGGTTCCGGGCATGTTCCACCGGCGGGAGGCCCCGGGGACGACCCGGAACATGCTGGAGAGACTATGTCTGTCGGCGGGCATCGGAAAGCTTTGGGATCCCACCGGAGGAGCTAGTTGAAGTGGCTGGGGAGAGGGAAGTCTGGGCTGCTGCCTCCGCGACCTCACCCCAAATTAAGCAGTAGATAATGGATGGCTAGATGGCATAACACTTTGCAAATGAATGACGACATGTTGTTAATCAGTCAGCTCTCCTAAAATGAGTGGGTGGTATGATGTAGTTGCATAACGACATAATGACCCTTACGTCACATCGTTGTCCTTTTCAAATATGTTGTTTTCAAATAGGTGTGACTTTCAATGGTGATTTACATGACGCTTTTCCCCAGGTTCCCGGTTATCCTGTCTATAGAAGAGCATTGCCCAGTTGAGCAGCAACGTCATATGGCCCGCGTCTTTCGAGAAGTGTTTGGTGAAAAACTACTTCTTGAGCCAGTGGAGCACATGGCCGAGCAGCTACCATCACCCACGCACCTGAAGGGCAAAATTATTCTTAAAGTAAAGTGTGTGTGCGTGAGAGTGTTTGAGGGTTTTCTAAGTATTTTTTTCATGATGATACCATGCTGCTAATTTTCCATGTGCAGCACAAGAAGCTCAGTGTTGATAGCGTAGAAACCAGCAAAGACTTCAATACGTGGCAGAAACAGGGAGACTTAGAGATGTGGGACCCTGTCAACCAGGTACTTCTGAATTCTATCAAACGGCTCTAAAATGCACTATGCTGTTATCACGAGAGGGATTTGTAGGTGTAAAACAATAATACAACCCCTGGCAAAAAGTATGGAATCACCAGTCTTGGAAGAGCACTCACTCAGACATTTTATCATGTAGAACAAACTCAGATAAAAAGCTTGAAAAAAATAATGAATTAGTTCAAAAGTGCAACTCAAGACAAGAATCCACATTGGACAAGATGGGGCTGCATGTCAGGAAAAGGCATTGAGGAGATGGATGTGGTTAAATCTTCAATAAATGCACAAGTTTACTTTGAAATTTTAGACAGCTTCCTTATCCCTTCATTTGAAAATATATTTGTCATTTTCCGAGATGACAATGCATCATGCCACAGAGCTAAAACTGTTAAAGCATTCCTTGGAGAAAGACTCATCCAGTCAATGTCATGGCCTGCAAATAGCCCAGATCTCAACCCTATTGAAAACCTGTGTTAGAAATTGAAAAAAAAAAAAAAAAAAAAAAAAAAGGTCCACAGCAAGGCTCCGACCTGCAAGGATGATCTGTCAACTGCAATCAAAGAGAGTTGGCACCAAATTGATGAAAAATACTCATCAAGTCCATGCCTAAGAGACTGCAAGCTGTCATAAAAGGTGGTGCTATTAAATACTAGAGATGTGTTTTGATTGTTATTTCTTTGTTTATTCCATATTTTTTTCCTCAGAATGGAGTGATTCCATATATATTTCCCTGCACTTGCTCTATAAAAGTAACATTTACTGACCACCATGTTTTTTATTCATTTCTTTTAGTGTTTCTGAATGCTAAAGAGTTGCATTTTTTAACTAATTCATTATTTTTTCAAGCTTTTTATCTGAGTTTGTTTTACATGATAAAATGTCTGAGTGAGTGCTCATCCGAGACTGGTGATTCCATACTTTTTGCTAGGAGTTGTAGATAAATGCAGCAGAAGATCTCAGCTCTGATTCTTGTTGCAGTAAATTACTTCATTTATTCTCTACACCACAGGACGCATTGCTTTAAGGACTGTTGTAAACTCATTATCAATACAATCAACATTAGTGCATTAAGTTATCAACACACTTTTGCATATGATTTTTTCAGCGCTGGAACAAACACTACTGTGTGATTTCTGATGACATGCTGTACTACGCAGAGGAGTACGAGGAGGAAAAAGAAGATCTCAGGAAGGTAAAGGAGTAATAGTTATTTTTGAAAACATCTGAACGTAAACAAAACAAAACAAAAAAAAGATCCAATGCACAACAGTGTTGCCTCAATACCTTGAACAGACAACTGATCTACCGGTAGTTAACTGACTTTAAGATTACTACTAAAAACTAACAACCTGCGGACAACCTTGATTTAGAGAAAAATAACCAGTTTAACAGTAATACTAAACATTAAGTTTTTGTGTAATAGTAGATTTGACTTTACTAAAAGTCCTTGTATTTCTTGGGGGAAATAAACGAGACTTTTTAGCTGGAATTGTATTTTTTTATATCAATACAGTGGTATGAAAAAGTATCTGAACCTTTTGGAATTTCTCACATTTCTGCATAAAATCACCATCAAATATGATTTGACTTTGGCAAAATCATAGAGATGTAAAAACAGTGTCTACTTTAACTAAAACCACCCAAACATTTATCGGTTTTCATATTTTAATAATAGTATATAAACAATGACAGAAGGGGGGGGGGGGGATAAGTAAGTCAGCCATCACATTTATTTTGGTCCCCCCCCATGGCAGCAATCTCAAGTTGTATTTACTTCTGTTTTTTGGATCATGTCTTCTTGCAGAATCCATTCTCTTTTTAGCCTTAACTGTCTGACAGGTGGCCTCAGGTTTTCCTGCTAAACATCTTGATGAACTTTTGAATGAATTCTTCCATTAATGGTTGCAAGTTGTCCACGCCCTGAGGTAGCAAAACAGCCCCAAATCCTGATGCTCCCTCCACCATGCTTCATGGTGGGGATGAGGTGTTGCTGTTGGTGATCTGTTCCATTTTTCCTCCTCACATGACGTTGTGTTTTACTCCCAAACAATTCAACTTTGGTTTCATCAATGTACAAAATATTTTGCCAAAACTTCTGTGGAGTGTCCAAGTGCATTTTGGCGAATATTAAACGAGCAACAATGTTAGTTTTTTTTTTAGACATCAATGGCTTCCTCTGTGGAGTCCTGCCATGAACACCATTCTTGGCCATAGTTTTACATCTAGTTGATATGTGCACAGAGATATTGGACTGTGCCAGTGATTGCTGTAAGTCTTTCGCAGACAATCTAGGGTTCATTTTTTTAAACTCTCTGAGTATTCTGCACTGAACTCTTGGCGTTATCTTTGGTGGATGGCCACTCTTTAGGAGACAAGCAACAGTGCCAAACTCTCTCCAGTTGTAGACAACTTCTATGACTGTCGATTGATGAACTTCCAGATTTTTAGAGATGGTTTTGTATCCTTTCCCAGCCTTATACAAATCAAATCCTCGATCGTAGGTCTTCAGACAGCTCTTTTGACAGAGCCATGATGCATATCACACAATGCTTCTCATCAACACAATCTTACCAGGTGTGTGTGTCATAGTGGGCAGGACAGCTTTAAACCACTCATCAGTGATTGGGCACACACCTGACTTAAATTGTTTGGTAAAAATTGGTTTCAATTGCTCTTGAGTCTCCTTAGGCAGATGGTTCACATACTTATTTTCCCCCCTCTGTCATTGTTTGCATGCTATCTTGATTAAAATATGAAAATCTATCAAGTTTAAGGTTAAAGTTAAAGGTTTTAGTTAAAGCAGACAGTGTTTTTACATCTGTGTGATTTTGACAAAGATCAGATCACATTTGATGGTCATTTTATGCAGAAATGTGAGAAATTTCACAAATTCAGATACTTTTTCCATCCCACTGTACATTCAGTCGGATCATCAATATTAGCCAAAGGAGCTTAATAAACACCTTACATCATAAACATACTTGCGCAACATGAATACGACGTAAGTAAATGCTCAACATTG
Organism: Corythoichthys intestinalis; assembly: GCF_030265065.1. NCBI lineage: Eukaryota > Metazoa > Chordata > Actinopteri > Syngnathiformes > Syngnathidae > Corythoichthys > Corythoichthys intestinalis. The sequence continues at coordinate 60,486,739 of NC_080399.1, read as the reverse complement.
AGAGAGTGGCTTGCATTCGAGTTGACCTAAGCCAAATGCTAGGTGTGTGTGAACACGCAATTTCCCCAAGACCTTGCCAGCACTCCAATTCGAATGCTATCCCGTCATATATTGCAACTATTTTCTGGTTTTACTCGTGAGATTCGTCATTCCATCTCGATGTGATGCAATGAATTGCTCCCATGAAGGCACGAGACTATGAGTTGCCCAAAAAACCCTTCTTCAAGGATTTGGACATATTTTGTGAGAGTTAAGTGGAAGAACTTGTCCCCGGGTCCTCGATCGCGTCTTTGTTTAAATTTCAGCGACAATGTTAGGGTGTGCTGGAAACGGACCCCAAAGCAGACAAACAAAATAACTGTCAGGGATACACGGGCATGCTGGTGGTGTGGACCCAAATGCAGGGAAACAAAACGCGGCAAGGCAGGTGGCGGTGAACTCAAAAATCGTTTTAATAATAACTAACAAAAACACAAAGTACAACCAAAAGCACTGGGGATCAAAAAGGCAATGTTCAAACAAAACTTACTTTATTTGAGGGACTAGTACACGAGGGCTTGGACAGGACATCGACTTTGACAATGACGCAACAAGGAGTGAAAAGAAACTGGGAGCTTATATACACACAGAGACAAGGGGTAACATGACAATGAGGAACAGATGGGTGACACAGAAGGATGCAGGTTGTCGGATACACTAGGAGCAGGTACAACAGGTAAAATCAATGGGCAATCACAGGGAAACACTAGGATGGAACCAACACAAAACCTAACAATTACTGTGCTAGTATGCAAGGTTTATAGGCTCGGAGCAGCGCACGCACACACCGGGTCGTAGCTGTCAAAAGTTGATGGGCGGTCAACAGTGTTGTCAGTAACGCGTTACTGTAATCTGATTACTTTCTTTCAGTAACGAGCAATCTAACGCGTTCATTCTTCCAAGCCAGTAATCTGATTAAAATTAGTTTCCTCGATGCCTGTGCGTTACTATTTTGTTGTTGCCTCATACTGTATGTAGAATGAAAAATATTGTAATCATGTACGAGGATCATTTGAAAAGAAAATACTGCACTTGAGTTTGAGAGTGACATCACATCTCATGTTTTCTCATCAGGGGGAAAAAAACAGGTCACGTGTTTTACCATGCTGCCTGTGCGCGCGCTGTCTGCCACGGCGGTCAACAACATAGCATCCTGATAGGTAGCGACTAGCCAGGCTAACAGTAAAGGAGCCGGAGAGATACAACAAACGGCTGCATTTGCTCACTGGAGATACAGCCATTACTTCACATATCCGTCCAGTAAAGATGACAAAAATATCCCCGTGCGTTGCAAACTGCGCTGGCTCAGATAGACTGTCGACCGCTAAAAACTCGACATCCAATTCAACAAGGAAGCACTTGGAATTACAGCACAACGCGAAAAAAACTCGAAACAAAGCCGTCAGGTAACGAGACAGCCAGCACTTCTACAGTTTGTAATCAGGCTTTATAATATGTATAATTATGTACATTTTATAGTTAGAGTTTGTAATCATAGGCGGAGTTTTACATTTATGGGACTGGGGGGAGAAGCATGTTGAAGACTGAAACGAAAGTCAAATGTTTGGACACACTTCATAATTTTTGCGTTTTATATATTTTCACTACTATTGTATATTCTCACTGAAAACATCAGAACTATGAACGAACATGTGGAATGGCAAAAAAAGTGAAATAACTGAAAACAGGTTTTGTGTTCTACATTCTTCAAAGTATCCACCTTTGAGGTGTTTCCAAACTTTTGGCCAATACTGTATATATATATATATCATGACAATGTTAGAGTTCAATCAACTGTTCAAGTTGTTGTTGGCAGCATTTGAAAGCTTAGGTTTAAAGAAATTCTAAATATCCATCTTGCCTCCTCTGGTGTAGTTTTGGCTAAGCAAAGGATAGTCTCCAAGGTGCTAGTCACATGATCTGTTCGAAAAATGATTTTGACTCATTATGAAAACTTTACGTTGTAGGATTTTTGTTCATTTCATTAATTTTTGTTGTTTGTTTTATTGCTTTACAACTTTTAGAGACAACATTTTAACGGCTAGGTCTTTATTTCAAAGGGGAAGTTCCAAATTTTATACATTAGGCTTTATCTTGGAGTCAGCGGGGGTTTAATTAGTCGTTGGAATTGATTTAAACAAATTTTGTGCAGTTTGTCAGTTATTTGTTAGTTTTAGGGCTCCGGAATGGCTAAGCTAGTGCGAGTCAATGGTGGTCGACTAATTAAACCCCCGCTAACTCAAAGATGAAGCCTTATGTGAAAAACTCAGCAAATTACACGTGATGACATTTTTTTGTTATTTTTATGTTAAGGCATCAAAAGGGAAAAAAATTGGTTAAAGTAACTGATAAGTTACTGTTAAAGTAACTTAGTTACTTTGATAATAAGGTAATCAGTAAAGTAACTAGATTACTTTTTTGAGGTGTAATCAGTAATCAGTAGTTAAATTACTTTTTTAAGTAATCAGTGACAACACTGGCGGTCAATCAGGCGACGGTACAGCTCAGGATCAGGCATGGGGAATTCTGGGATGGAACAAGAAGTCAAATTAGCCGGGTGTGATACAATATGAGAAATACCTGAATGCTGGATGTGACTGACGGGTATGCCGAAAGTGTTGGTCTGGCGACAAGCAGGCTTATGAAGGCGGCTGATTGTGATGGGTCGCAGCTGTCATTGTTCCCGTCTGGCCTCCAGCCTGCAATCAGGGAGCCCTAACAGACTAGTCTAGGAGGATACAACGTAAGTAGACCCTTACTGACAATTTGATACCTTTATTACTTGATCGCGACCTGTTTGGTGTTGTTGTTGTTGTTGCTTGCCTATCATAAGACAGCTGACAGGTTGTCTCTTAATGTCTTAATTTATTACTAGATCCAAATAACTACCCGTCTTTTTTTGCAGTTATTGATAATTATATCACACAATGACTGGGTAAAGAAAGGTTCAGAGAGAAATCACGATGCTAGAAGCCTACCACTCTATCGTGATGAGTGTCACGCTCCCAACCGGTGTCATCACCACTGTCTGCTGTGCCAAATATATTGTCATTATCAGACGCATCAGGTTCAAACATGTAAGGATTAATTGTAGATCATCTTTCCTGGAAGCCTTTGCCATTGTTAGTGTCACGAAAGATCAATCCTGAATGGTTACTTTTGGTGGAAATGTCACTGATATCGTTGTTGCTGTTATGATCGCTGTGGATAGCCTTCTGTTGGGTTGGGGAATTTACGTCTTTTCCCGGATTCGGGAAGAGACTATTAACGGAGTGCACAAAACTTAAAAAAACGCAAATTATCATCAGTTACGCGTTAAAAATGACATGGTTGTTTTGACGAACTCGTCCAAAGTTCATATTCGGTAATTATTAGGTAAAAGGGCAAAACAGAACAAACATTAAATCATTTAACAATACTGCAGGAAGCGATGTTTGAAAAGCCCCTGAAATGTGGTCCGATTTGGAACTTTTTCCTGGTTTGCATAATGTTATTTGTTAAATAAATAAATGACAAACAAAGAGTCACTGTTTTGTGTTTTCCAGTACCAGGATTTGCATTTCTCTGAAACATGGTTTCACGGTGGCATAAAAGAGGGACGACTGATGGCGGAGCAACTGATTCATGATTACTGTACTGAGACGAGAGGAAGAGATGGCACTTTCTTGGTCCGACAGAGTGATCGTGTTCCCACGGATATCACCCTTTCTTTCTGGTAGTGTTAACTTGATGAAAACGTTATAATTTTGAGAATATTGTTTTTGTGATAACATCCAACCTTTTTGAAATGCTGTAGCCTTCGGATGTTTCTAGAAGGCTCCATATACTGTCACCGGAGGTGGGTAGAGTAGCCAAAAAGTTTAAATGTAGTTTAAATAGTTGAAATAGTCAAGTGCAAGTAAAAAAATATTTGGTGAAAAGAATAAGTTGTGAGTTGTGAGTAACTGCTGAAATGTCAGATTTTTATTTTAAGCAATGGTATATACTGTATATATGTTTTTTTTTGTATCAGCACAACTTGATCTATATGAACTGTTACAGTATATAATTACACTGTACTATAACCTTTTACATGACCATATTAGGAGAAAAAATACCCCAAAATAATTCAAGTCCAACGGAGAAACTCTACAGAAGTGAAACATCACCCGCTCAAAGAGCATGAGTAGCCTCTAGTAGAGAAGACATATTTCCTACTATGAAATTAAAGCGATTATATCTCAGGTTTTGCGTGATCTATTGGTGCCAAATAAAAACTGGTTGAGAGCCTAAAATCCACACTTTCAAGTAATTTTGGCGGCAGTGCTTTATGTGAAATAGTTTATATTTTCCAGCGCTTCCAAGACACCACGTAATTGAACAGGCTGACATGATCATAGGACTTCCGGCTACAATCTTGTCTCTGGTCATGTGACTGTATTGTTACATATGATTGGTATAATGGAGTCATGTGATTATTGTTGCGGTTTCCCATTGGTGAAACTGGTAGAGCCACTGTGGGCATCTCTGGCAAAAATCTATGTAAAATCTATTATATAGAATAAAGGCGAAAAATGCGACTACTCTTTGTAGCCCAAAGTAGCGGACTAAGAGTAGAGTTCCTTCTTCACAAATCTACTCAAGTAAAGTATGGTGTGGTAAAACTACTCTTAGAAGTACATTTTTCACAAAAAGTTACTCAGGGAAATGTAATGCAATACTACCCACCTCTGACTGTCACAGTGACAGTGTCCCTTGATGACTACAACAACTGAATTGAACAATGGTGAATATACATATAATCCATTTGGATTAGTTATTCTATTTTCACAATGTTCAAATCCAATGAGAAAATAATGCATTTCATGGTTGCGGCATGGTCTGTGACTGCTGAGCACATCACCTCGCAGTTCTGAGATCAAGGATTCAATAACGAGGTCTTTGCGTTTGCTAATGTACTTCATACATGATATGCTCACATAGGTTTTTCCACATTTTCAATATCAAAATTTGGCACAGTATTTAGGGCATTTTGTTTCATTTAGGGCAAATTTGGTAAAACACCACATTTTGATTTCTTTTAAGGAGGCATGTTGTCAACAAATACAGTGGAGCCTCATGGTACGAGCACAATCCGAGTACCCCTAAATACCCAGTAAATCTCAAAATAACTATCCAAAAACATGTATTATACATCATACTAATAAAATAAAGTGAAAAACAACATAGATAAGACATGACACATTTCTTCCCCAATGTAACATCGACCACACCATAGTTCTTCTTACAAGTGACATTTATTAATTTGTTATTGTCAAACTGCCACGACACGCCATACCATACTATACTATACCTCTTCCGCTTCCTCCGGCGGGATCCCAAGGCATTCCCAGGCCAGCCGAGAGACATAGGCTACGTTCATACTACAGGTCTTAATGCACGAATCCGATTTTTTGTCATATCTGTTTTTTTGGCGTGCCCATTCAGACTGCCTTTGTCCATTGAGACCATTCAAGTATTACACATGCGCACTAATTCGCAGTCCGACAAGCGCTGAGCAAGATGACCCGCATGCGCGGAAGCATCAAAACAAATGACCACACATGCTGGCTGTCATCCGTCATTCCAGGGATATCATATTTTGCTTTTTAAAAAGAAGACACAAATACCAGACATAAATAATCCCAGTTTAGATTTATATTCAAAGTATATGGATTGATAGCATGCACGCACTGTCCGTGCATGTCACACACACATACGAGCAGTTTGCCCCGACTCTCGGCCGTGTAAGCAATGTTGAAATATTGCTTATATGGAGCAGACAGAAAACCGATCATTCACAGGCTTATCCTCAACCCATTTTTATTTTTTATATGGCTGTTGTCAAGTCCGACCCTTCCTAAAAAGCCGTGTCCATGCAAGCAAGGTGCTAATGACGCACAGCTGCACCGCACCATGGCGTCTTTCTCGCTTTTTGATGACGTAATTGCTGCATGAATTCCGATTTGAGAGACTGGACAGTACAGACCGCCGCGACAGTCTGGAAAAATGTGGCCCAGATCGGATTTGAACCACATACGAAAGTGACCCAGATCGGATTTGAAATGGTCCAGTTCTATACGACTTGTCACGTTCAGACCGTCAAGTTAATGCCTCACTCGAGTCGGAAAAACACGAAAAAATCGGATTCGTGCATTAAGACCTGTAGTATGAACGTAGCCATAGTTTCTCCAGCTTGTCCTGGGTCTTCCACAGGGCCTCCTGCCGGTGAGACATGCCCGGAACACCTCTCCGGGGAGGCGTCCAGGAGGCATCCTAACCAGATGCCCAAGCCACCTCAGCTGGCTCCTCTCAATGCGGAAGAGAGTAGCGGCTCGACGCCGAGTCCCTCCCAGATGACCGACCTTCTCACCCTACCTCTAAGGGAGAGCCCGGACACCCTATGGAGAAAACTCATTTCGGCCGCTTGTATCGGTCACGACCCACAGCTTCGCCTTTCGGCTCGGCTTCTTCTTCACCACTACGGACCGGTGCAGAGTCCGCATTACTGCTGACACATCACTGATCCGCCTGTCGATCTCCGGTTCCCTCCTACCCTCACTCTCGAACAAGACCCCAAAGTACTTGAACTCCTCCACTTGGGGCAGGATCTCATCCCTGGCCCGGAAAGGGCACTCCACCCTTTTCCGACTGAGGACCATGGTCTCAGATTTGGAGGTGCTGATTTTCATCCCAACTGGTTCAGCTGCGAACCGCTCCAGTGAGAGTTGGAGGTCATGGCTCAATGATAACAAAAGCACCACATCATCTGCAAAAAGCAAAGATGCAATACTGAGGTCACCAAACCGGAACCCTCAACGCTTCAGCTGCGGCTAGAAATTATTTCCATAAAAATTATGAACAGAATCGGTGACAAAGGGCAGCCTTGGCTGAGTAAAACCCTCACTGGAAACGAATTCGACTTACTGCCGGCAATGCGGACCAACTCTGACACTGGTCTTACAGAAAAAAATATATACAGTGCCTTGCAAAAGTATTCGGCCCCCTTGAATCTTGCAACCTTTCGCCACATTTCAGGCTTCAAACATAAAGATATGAAATGTAATTTTTTTGTCAAGAATCAACAACAAGTGGGACACAATCGTGAAGTGGAACAACATTTATTGGATAATTTAAACTTTTTTAACAAATAAAAAACTGAAAAGTGGGGCGTGCAATATTATTCGGCCCCTTTACTTTCAGAGCAGCAAACTCACTCCAGAAGTTCAGTGAGGATCTCTGAATGATCCAGTGTTGTCCTAATTGACCGATGATGATAAATAGAATACACCTGTGTGTAATCAAGTCTCCGTATAAATGCACCTGCTCTGTGATAGTCTCAGGGTTCTGTTTAAAGTGCAGAGAGCCTTATGAAAACCAAGGAACACACCACTTTTCAGTTTTTTATTTGTTAAAAAAGTTTAAATTATCCAATACATTTTGTTCCACTTCACGATTGTGTCCCACTTGTTGTTGATTCTTGACAAAAAATTAAAATTTTATATCTTTATGTTTGAAGCCTGAAATGTGGCGAAAGGTTGCAAGGTTCAAGGGGCCCGAATACTTTTGCAAGGCACTGTATATATTTTTTTAGGGAAGGGCAATTTTATTTTTGCAAATGATTTTTTTCTTTGCTTAAAGAGTATGAAAACACAAGGGGAAATGCTAATATTCCATCATTTATCCATAAACGCATGCCTTTTGGATTCATATCATGCCACTTTGTGTAATTACACACATCGCAACACCAAAAAATGATAGAAATTTGGATCGATTGTCAAGCTAAAACAACCAGCGCCCGAGATCCCAGAAATCTAGCATATTGTGTGCGTGACGTCACAACTAGGAAACACCCGGCTCAGTGCTTAGTATTGAATGGCGGCGATGATGGCGGACAATTTTGTTTCTAGTTGCAGCGATGAATCCGACGTAACGAACGTTCTTCTAATGGTGACGAGGAGAGTTATGAACCTTTCTTTGGTGTTTTGGGTTATCAATTTGAGCCCAAAGGAAAGCCAATGCAGCCTAATGAAACGACTATTGAGGGGAGCAATCACACTGATGAAACACTGGCACCGGATAGTGTGGGAAACACTGAATGGTTTGTTTTGCATTTCTTTTTGTGAAACTGATACACCGTGACCGCAAAATAAAGTAATGTACAGAATAATTATCATTTATTGTGCTATCATAGGTTTTCGCTCTGCCAACAGACACAAATATGAATGGGATTAGAGGATTTGTTTTATATATTTTACGAGCGATAATTTCCACATGTGTTGAGTCTTATATCCAATGTGTGATATGTTTTTTATTATAAAAGATTACTCACTCTGTCCATTTCAGCTTGGCTGCGCCCCTCTTTTGCTTAGCCTAGGGTGGTGGGGTGGTCTCATCAGTGCCAGTCATCGTCCTCTTTCTTGACATCTCGGGACATTTAGGTGGCTGCGCGTGTATGGTGGGCACCGCATCTGCTTTCAGCAGCAATTTCTTAGCAAAACCTGATTTCATTTGTCCATAGTTCGAATAGCTTTCAAGTGTAAAATGTGCACCATACAAAACCGTGCCGGAGGCTGGGTCTGCAAAATTAGCCCTCTTTGCACGGACGAACTTTACTTATTGTCTGCGTCGTCCAGCTCATGGGTACTACATTGCGACAAATGCGATTTTTTTTGATAAAACACAAACACAACTCTCTTGTCGATAAACAAAGATGGCACCTGCCTCGACCTTTTGTTTCCTGGCTGTGAGGTCAAAGCCCCATTCGGCTGTTTCCGGAATACTTTCGGAAATGTTCATAATTTTCGATCTATGTTCGATAATTGCTCATGAATGTGATTTATTTTTTTGTTAACTTTATTAATATTTGTTATATTGCCACATAACGATTCTATTGATATCTCACAGCCCCTTAGTATTATAATTCTCTTTAAAAATATATTTTTTTGATTGAAGCAACTTTTTGTGGGATTGAATGATTTAGACACAAATGTCCTACCTGTAATATGGCCCAAACAAAAAAAGGATTGCATCAAAGAAAACGGTTTAAATGAAACATTAAGTGTTCAAATGCAAATTTCTGAGTCTCAAATAATTTTTCGTATTCAAAAACCCTTCTTCTATGTTTGAATTTTTTAAATTTTTGATTGAAGCTATTTTTCTTTTTAAAATATATATATTTTTTGTTTGAAGCAACTTATTTTTTGATTAAATAATAAAGACCAAAATGTGGCCCAAATGTAAAACTGCATTACTTTGACTTGAAACTTGACTTCAATCAAAAGAAAAAAATTCAAAAGAAAAATAGTTTTCAAATGCATTTTTTTGAGTTTCAAAATTATTATTGCATTCAAACACATTTTTTTTTAATATGAAGTCACTTTTTTTTAAATTGAAAATATATATTTTGATTGAAGCGACTTTTTTCTTTTTTTGATTGAAGCAACTTTTTTTTGGATTCAATAATAAAGACACAAACCTACCTCCAAAGACACCTAGCCCTCCGTAGGGCTAACGTTACGTGAGCGAGTAACAGCGAGCGACATCTTATTTATTAGCGCTGAGAAGTCTGCTGCTTTAAGATGGCGGCTGTTTACTAACGCCGCCCAGTCTGTCCTTTCGCATCTAGTTCTACATAGATGTGATATCTATGAGATGCATCACACGCTACCTTCTACTACCGTAGCATCATGCGGGCGTAGTTTTTAGCAACGTCGGAGTAGTTTGTAGCGGCTGTCGGCTGCGATAAGGTTTTTTTTTGTTTTTAATTGCTTCTTCCTCTACGCACGTGACGTCAGCGTGTTGTCCGGCATTAAAAGTAGTCCGAGCAAAACGTGATGCTTAGAGCTGGCAAAATTAAACGATTCCTCGAGGTGAATAAAATTACTCGGACTAGTTTTTAAACTCAAGTTACTCGAGTTGCTCGAGTATTCTTTTCAGCTCTAGTATTTATATACAAACACTTACTACTTACTTACAAAGTCTTCTAATGATGTAACAAGAGTGGGACCCTAGCAGCCATACATACTCCGTAACATTAAAGGAAATGATAGCATAAGATGGACAAAACAACATTTTTGGTGTAAGTAAACTGGGAGACATGGTTAATGTACATCATCAATGTACAACATCAGCACAAATGATTCGGATGCATATTGTTACAAAAATTCTATCACCGGAGACAACAAAGATAGGGGGGATTCTGTTTATGTGAGATGCTCATACGCCACCTAGAGAGACACTGGAAGAGACAAAGTGAAAGAGAGAGCTCGCATGTCTCCTGGCGGGATGCCGTAGCACTCGGACACGCCAAGCGAAAGAGAGGCTTTTTCTGGATACCGCTTGTCACCCGTATAGTACAAATTGGCTCGCATGATGAGGCTCAATTTCTCTGGTGGCGATGCTCGTATCCTGAAAACCTGATTAGGTGCTCGTATCACTAGTGTCCACTGTATAGGCCCTTTCTTAAAAATTAGCATATTGTGATAAAGTTCATTATTTTCTCTAATGTACTGATAAACAAAGGACTTTCATATATTTTAGATTCATTACACACAACTGAAGTAGTTCAAGCCTTTTATTGTTTTAATATTGATGATTTTGGCAAAAAAGTTAAGAAAAAACAAAAATCCCTTTCTCAAAAAATTAGCATATCATGAAAAGGTACTCTAAAAAAGCTACTAACCTAATCATCTGAATCAATGGGTTAACACAAAACACCTGCGAAAGATTCCTGAGGCTTTTAAAAACTCCCAGCCTGGTTCATTACTCAAAACCGCAATCATGGGCAAGACTGCTGACCTGACTGCTGTCCAGAAGGCCATCATTGACACCCTCAAGCAAGAGGCTAAGACACAGAAAGACATTTCTGAGTGAATAGGCTGTTCCCAGAGTGCTGTATCAAGGCACCTCAGTGGGAAGTCTGTGGGAAGGAAAAAGTGTGGCAGGAAATGCTGCACAACCAGAAGAGGTGACCGCACCCTGAGAAAGATTGTGGAGAAGAATCCAGACCTTGGGGGACCTGCAGAAACAGTGGACTGAGTTTGGAGTAGAAACATCCAGAGCCACCGTGCACAGGTGTGTGCTGGAAATGGGCTGCAGGTGCCGCATTCCCCAGGTCAAGCCACTTTTGAATTGAACCTGAAACAGCGGCAGAAGTGCCTGACCTGGGCTACAGAGAAGCAGCACTGGACTGTTGCTCAGTGGTCCAAAGTACTTTTTTTCAGATGAAAGCAAATTTTGCATGTCATTCGGACATCAAGGTGCCAGAGTTTGGAGGAAGACTGGGGAGAAGGAAATGCCAAAATGCCTGTAGTCCAGTGTCAAGTACCCACAGTCAGTGATGATCTGGGGTGCCGTGTCAGTTACTGGTGTTAGTCTACTGTGTTTTATCAAGGGCAGGGTCATTGCAGCTAGCTATCAGGAGATTTTGGAGCACTCCATGCTTCCATCTGCTGAAAAGCTTTATGGAGATTAAGATTTTATTTTTCAGCACGACCTGGCACCTGCTCACAGTGCCAAAACCACTGGTAAATGGTTTACTGACCAAGGCATTACTGTGCTCAATTGGCCTGCCAACTCTCCTGACCTGAACCCCATAGAGAATCTGTGAGATATTGTGAAGAGGAAGTTGAGAGACACCAGATCCAACACTGTGGATGAGCTTAAGGCCGCTATCGAAGCATTCTGGGCCTTAGGACCTCAGCAGTGCCACAGGCTGATTGCCTCCATGCCACGCTGCAAAGAAGCAGTATTTTCTGCAAAAGGATTCCTGACCAAGTATAGAGTGCATAGCTGATATAATTTATTGAAGGTTGACTTTTTTTGTATTAAAAAACACTTTTTTGTATTGGTCGGATGAAATACAGTATGCACATTTTTTGAGATTGGGGTTTTTGGTTTTTCTTAATTTTTTTGCCAAAATCATCAATATTAAAACAATAAAAGGCTTGAACTACTTCAGTTGTGTGTAATAAATCTAAAATATGTGAAAGTCTAATGTTTATCAGTACATTACAGAAAATAATAAACTTCATCACAATATGCTAATTTTTTGAGAAGGACGTGTAATATGTATGTTTGTTCTCTCTTTTTTTCTTTTATGGTGTTAAATATTTTAACCTATTGTCTTTAATCTTATCAGGCGCAATGGGAGAGTCCAGCATTGTCGCATTCGTTCTTGTACAGAGGGACAAGGCACATACTACTACCTGACTGCAAACCTCCAGTTTCCCAGTGTGTATGCACTTATACAGCACTATAGGGAGAACCCACTGCGTTGTCAAGACTTTGAATTGCGTCTCACCGATGCTGTACCTCATCCCAACCCACATCTCCAACAACGGTTTGTCCCTGTCAACTCATATTTCAGTAAAACCAAAATATGATTCATGAATTACTTTGCCTATTTTTAGCTCTCATTTTGAAGATACTCTCCAGGCTAACTTATGTAATCGTTATTGCGCAAAGACAGAATGCAAGACAAAAATGATTTCACGAAGGGCGCAGTGGGTAAAGGTTTTCATTTCAACTGATCAAGTGGACACCTTTTCACCAATCTGCTGTTTTACAAACGTAATCAGTTGATTGCAGTCAGGTACTGCTTGTTTCATAAGAAAACTCATTGTGTAAAGCAGTGCTTCTCAATTGTTTTCTGTTACGCCACCCCCCCAGGAAGACGTAAACATTTCATGCCCTCCCCAACACTCTGTCGCCACTATAAATAGATACCATTTTTTGGCCCCAATGCCGATACCTGGCTGTGCAGTATCATCCGATACCATACCGATACCACCTCTTTTGAAAGAACCTCTTACTGCATACCTGGTATGGATAACAATAGTTGAATAAACCTTTGGCTCTCAAAGGCCAAAATAATGCTAAATTTGTGAAATTAAAACATGTATAATACTAGTCCAACAGTAAAACAAAGAAGAAATACAATAAATGAACTGAATTTTTTTTTTTTTAAACCCTGAGTTTTTGCTCTCAAAGGCTAAACAGTGCAACTTTCATGAAATTATAAGTAATAATATTTGACCACAGCATCCTGTCTCTCTGTTAGCCTCCCTCTCTGTTCATCACCTTATCCCCTTAGCTTAGCTTACTTCTACAGCACTTTTAAATAAGCTTGCCATCCGTCCTTTGAAATAAGGAATCGTTCCGAATTGGGAATTAAAAAGTTGCGTTCTGTATTGAACCAATACAGAATATATATAAATAGATACATTTCTATGCATTTTATGAGTTTTGGGGATGTGCCTTTTTTTGTCGACTGTTGGGCTTTGGGCAGGAAGGGGCGTCCCTTATTTCTTTTCTGAAAGGTGGTAACCCTACTTTGGGAACAGGTCTCAAATTACTGCGGCATTTGTTTCTGTAAAAGACAATAAAAGTAAAGTAGACGGTGAACTGACCAGGGATTGTTGCTGCGGTCCAGCCTCCTTCCTCTGGGCAGCAGTCTTGCTGTTGCCAATCTTAATCCACCTCTCGAAACTTTCAGGCCACAAATCTTGCATGCAGTCATTGAATGTAATCAACGGAATTTCTGTGCAGAAATATTTCCAGACCACTGCCATTTCTCCTGGTTTGTTTTCCCTCCATATGAAAAAGCTGTCCCGACATCGGTTAAGAGCGGCTATTGGCTCGCTCTCATTGGTCTGGAGCAGGCCAATAATGATAGCTACTTGGCATGCAAAGTGATCACGTATCATCACACAACACAGAAACAGAGTGTAATGAGCGTCAGGAGGAAAAAGGCTGCGGTCAAGTGTTATAATACTGGACCGGGTAATGGTATCGGCGCCCTGTTTGTTGGTACTTGCCGATACCGATACCGCCATTTAGTACCGGATCGGTCCTCCCCCGGCGATACTGTTATCGGTATCGGTGCATCAGTAATAAATAGTATCATTTGTAAATGGGCTTTCTCGGGATTTAATAACGGACATGTTAGACTTAGCAGAACACGTTGACGCAGGAAATTCGGACCCTGAGCACGTGGCTTAGAAAACACAGTGGTTTATAGCGAGAGAGCGCTCATGCAAAACCTCAGCAATGGCTGCCATGCTGCCATGTTGGGAAGGAAGGAGCACTATCTTGACTCCAGAGCCATGTAGCTTGACTCGCTCAACTCAAACCCCGCCGAGTTCACGCCCGCCTACCGAGTTTGATGAGCCAATGACAGATAAAATTATTTCATGCGGCCACTGGGGGAACAAGAGTGCAAGAATGAAATAGATAAAAAGTGAAATACATAAATGTTGAAATAAATAAATAAATAAGGAAATAAATAAATACAAATTTAAATAAATACAAAATGAAATAAATATATATATATTGGAATGAATAAATAAATGTTGAAATAAATTAATAAAAATGGAAATATATGTTAAAAATGAATATAAAGTGAAACAAATAAAAATTGAAATGGATAAATAAAAATTGAAATAAATATATTTAAAAATTAAAATAAATAAGCAAATATTGAAATAAATGTTAAAATAAAATAAATATTGAAATAGAAGCATTTTAATGACACTTTTAATTATTATTTTAATTGCGTATTTAATTAATTTTTGAACTGCTGGTCCTCCATTTTAATGACACTTTTAATTATTTATTTGCGTATTTATTTATCTAATTTTTGCATTCCTGGAAAATATTAGAGCCTACAAGTCTTTAAATTCGTGGTTCCTTTTAACATCATAAAAACATCATTAAAGATATGCAGCCTTCAGACCAAAGTTAAGCCATCGCTAGAAAATGCCTTGCTCGCGCTATGCTAACCTGTCACTAAAACCAGGTTTGTGTTCACACAGACCTTGCGTTGTCAAAAGTCGGTACAAATGCTTGCTCACTTGCTCACCAATAGCTCTCACAGCTTCCCCTCCTTCTCCATTCACCTCTCAGCAGTAATGTCAAGTACATCTTATTTATTCATTTTATTTAATTGTAGCGTCAACAGGAACAACGCCAATTTTGTGAGAGTTTTCAAAGGTTTATCTGCAACCGGAAGCACAGAGCACGACTACTGTTACCTGTAGCCAACGCCATCAAAAACGAAAACAAAACAACAGCCTTCCACCCCTTCCTCTCTTCAGTCAGTGACGTGGTGCGTTTAGGGACAGCTTAGAAAACACAAAACTCCATTCATCAACTTTGCAACCTGAAGAATACATGCAATCTGAATTGTTACAGTATTTTTTCTATGAAGTAGTTTCACATTAATTTCGACTTAAACAGTGAACTCCAACGAAGGCGGAAATTCGGGTTACGTTACGGTGTAGAAGCGGAACTCATTCATAACTTGATGACTCCCTGTATTAGGGTGTGAAAAGCCTGCACTGTTTGTTTTACATCAACAATTGGTTGAAGATTGTATTGTATTTGTTTTAGGTGGTTCTACCCAAACCTGAGCAGAGGTGAAGCTGAAGAATATTTGCTCAAAATCCCTAGAGATGGAGCATTCCTCATCCGACAGAGGGAGGGAGAACCTGAATCCTTTGCTATCACGTTCAGGTCGAGCAGCGTGTTTATACCTAGGTTGCTTCATTGAATTGATTTTGTACAAAAATACCAATTCTCCATCTTTCAGAGGCGACGGTAAGGTGAAACACTGTCGGATTCAGAAGGAAGGCAATGTTTATCTGCTCGGTACAACAACCGAATTTGAAAGCCTCGTGGAGATGGTAAACTACTTTAAGAAGAAACCACTATATCGCAAGACCAAGCTACGCTACCCAGTCACTCCTGACCTTGTGGCTCGCTTCAGCACAGTGAGTTAAAAAGGAAATGGGTAAAAATACTGTCTGTAGACACATTTTCAAAGATTACAGTACAGCTGCACAGTATGTAGGGAATAAGTCACAGGAGTATGCCATTTTTTTCTGAGATTCTGAGAATCGTTACATTTTCCTAATATTTGCCCAGAAAATGGAGAGTCGTTTCTTAAGATAAAATGTATTTCTAAATAATCTAAATAATCATAACCCTTAAAGCAGAAGTAGGGAACCTATGTCTCACAAGCTATATCTGGCTCTTTTGAAGAGTCCATCTGGCTCTCCCCAACCCGTGATTTTAAATGTGGAACCGGCCAGCTTGTTTGACATACATTGGTATGAAAAAGTGTCTGAACCTTTTGGAATTTCTCACATTTCTGCATAAACTCCCCATCAAATGTGACTTGATCTTTGTCAAAATCAGACAGATGTAAAAACAGTGCCTGCTTTAACTAAAACCACCCAAACATTTATAGGTTTTCAGATTTTAATGAGGATACAGTATGCAAACAATGCCAGAATGGGGAAAAATAGGTAAGTGAACCCTCTGCCTAAGGAGACTTTGAGCAATTGAAACCAATTTTTACCAAAATATTTAAGTCAGGTGTGTGCCCAACGACTGATGAATGGTTTAAAGCTGCCATGCCGACTATAAAACTCACACCTGGCAAGAATTGTCTTGATGAGAAGCATTGTCAGATGTGCTTCATGGCTGGGTCAAAAGAGCTGTCTGAAGACCTGCGATCAAGGATAGCTGATTTGTATATAGCTATGAAAGGATACACAACCATCTCTAAAAGTCTGGATGTTCATCAATCAACAGTCAGAGAAGTTATCTTCAAATGGAGAGATTTTGGCACTGTTACTTCTCCCCCAAGGAGTGGCAGTCCACCAAAGATGACACCAAGAGAGGTAAAAAAGAAGCTAAGCGTGTCTGCTAAAGACTTAAAAGAAATTACTGGCACAGTCCAATATCTCTGTGCACACATCAGCTATATGTAAAACTATTGCCAAGAATGGTGTTCATGGGAGAACTCCACGGAGGAAGCCACTGCCCTCTAAAAAAAACAATATTGCTTGTTTAATGTTCGCAAAAAGGCACTTGGACACTCCACAGAAGTTTTGGCAAAATATTTTGTGGGCTGATGAAACCAAAGTTGGTTTGGGAGTAACACACAACGTCATGTGGGGAGGAAAAATGGAACAGCTCACCAACACCAACACCTCATCCCCACTCGCATGATTGAGGGAGCATCATGATTTGGGGCTGTTTGCTGCCTCAGGGCCTGGACAACTTGCATACAGTAATGGAAGAATGATTTCAAAAGTTATCAGGATGTTTTGCAGGAAAACCTGAGGCCGTCTATCAGACAGTTGAAGCTAAAAAGAGGATGAATGCTGCAACAAGACAATGATCCAAAACACAGAAGTAATCCAACTTCAGAATGGTTTCAGAAGATCAAATTACACATTCTGGAGTGGCTTCAAGTGGGGTTCAAGTTCAGACTTGAACCCCATTGAGATGCTGTGGCAAGACTTAAAGACAGCGATTCATGACAGACATCCCAGGAATCTAACTGAACTACAACAGTTTTGTAAAGAAGAATGGGCCAAGATTATTCCTGATCGATGTGCCAGACTGATCTGCAGCTACAGGAAAGCTACAGCTACTGGTTGAAGTTATTGCTGCCACAAGGGATGGGAGGGGGGCACAAAATATTAAATGTGATGGCTCAGTTACTTATTTTCCCCCTTCTGTTATTGTTTGCATACTATCCTCATTAAAATATGAAAACCTATAATATTTGCTTGGTTTTAGTTAAAGCAGACACTCTTTTTTCATCTGTGTGATTTTGACAAAGATCAGATCACATTTGATGGGGATTTTATGCAGAAATGTAATTCCAAAATGTTCAGATACTTTTTCATACAACCGTAAACAGGCTGTGATTAGCTGATGGTCCATTCACACATTTTTCATGAACCTTCAAATGTACGTCGCAATAATATGCTTCAATTCAGTGCCCATTGGTGGCCCTCCCGTCGCGGATGGCAAGGAGATGGGAGTTGGTACAGAGCTCATCACGTGTGTCAAGACTCTGCTCAGCCAGCAGCGAAGCTGGCCCCTTCCAACACATGCCGTGCAGGATGATATTAAAAATGCGTAGAGGAAAGATTAAACCATGAAAGTGAACTGCGTGGTACCTAAGGGCGTAGGTTTGCATAGGGACTGTAGGGACATAACACTAATAACTTTTTAGGATGCTCAAATTGTCCCCACCAACTTTTACGCAACCTTATTTACATTATATAATGACTTCAATTAAATAGGTAATTCAGCTTGTCTTCCCATGTTATAAGGATTGAATTAACCCTACCATTATTAAGTGAATTTCAGTACTTTCAATATGTTCAGACTTACATTGACCCCTTTTCCCTTGCTGAATGTGCTAGTCCATTTTTTTGCCCTCAAACGCAAGTTTGATTGGCTGATGACTTGACCCCTTCGCTCCCTACACGCACACACACACACACACACACACACACACACACACACACACACACACACACACACACACACACACACACACACACACACACACACACACACACACACACACGTTTGACAGAACACAGCCTGTCAAAATTTTTGCCCTGATAATATTTGGCTCCCGAAGCTTTTGTGGTAGTGAATAAGCACTCTTTTACATTCAGTTGGACTCTCAATGTTATTCAAAGGTGCTAAATAAATATAATCGTACATCGTAAACATACACGTGCAACATGAATCTGGCATAAATAAATGCTTAAAGACACCGCGAAGATGTTAACAGTAAGAGAGCGGCGTGAAGTTGAGTTGTGTGCAGCCAAATGGCAGGATGTGTCAAAGGAGAACTTTTCTACATGTCCGTCCATGATCAAATGTAAGTAGATATGTTTTTTATCGAAAGTTTGTAGTGTTCACTTTGGAATCGCTGCATTCGCAGCCATTTTTAACATTACGCTTATGCGCAGAACTGTTTATTTTTTTTGCATTCCTAGATACTTAAGAGATTATTAACAAGTTTTCTTTTTCCTTTTTCTGAAAAAAGAAAGAAAAAAACCTTAAATTCCCTTGTTTTCAGTGTAAATCTACTAAAAATAAGTGAAATTATCTTCTAGTGCTTCAAGTAAATTTTCCTAACTTAGATTTCTTAAAATGAGAAAAATAGCAAGCTGAAAATAAGCTTCACACTTATTTTAAGCAAAAAGTGTGTAGGCCTAAATTTCATCTTAAAAGACTTGTTTGTCAGAAATGTTCTTAATACAACAATATTGTTCAAAACATTATTTGAAAGCATTTTTTCTTGATTTAGGTGAAAAATGGCTTTTAGAGAGAGACATCGAGAACCAAAAGTGTTATTTGCCTTGTGGCAAAACTGATTTTGCCGTGTGGCAAAATTCATTTTGATTTTGCCACTTGGCAAAGAAAAAATGCCACACGGCAAAAAAAAAAAAAAAAAAAAAAACGCCACATGGCAAAATCCATTTTGCCACATGACAAATACCAATTTTGGTTCTCGGCCCTGCTGCTTTTAGATGTACGGCCTTAATAAGAACAAATACAGTACTGTAGTAATATTTACTTAAAATAAGTGGAAGAATCTGACACATTGAGCTGTTAACTAGCCTTTACAACTCGAAACAAGATACAGTGTACCACAAAAGCACTCACTTTTGTTGCCAGGGGTTTAGATATTAATGGCTTTATTTTGAGTTATTTTGAGGGGAAAATAAATTAACTCTCTTATATAAGCTGCACACAGACTACTTTTCATTGTGTGTGAAAGTGTCATTTTGTGAGTGTTGTCCCATATAAATATATACTTAAATGTCTTAAATATACTTAAAATATCTGCAGAAATGCGAGGGGTGTACTCACTTTTGTGATACACTGTAAATTTTCCAAGTGGTAAGTGCGCAACTGAGCAACGATAGTAACATCCCAAGTAACGATGTCAGACGTTAGTTGTGGTTTTCTAAAGATTTATTTCAATCACAACTCGGCAACTGCTCATAAAAGCCGAGTGGGCCCTCACTCTCGCTCCTGCATGATGCGTTCCCATGAGCGCATGGGGAAAAAAAACTAATCATAAAACAGACTCAGACAAGCTAAAGCAAAATAAATAAAACTTCCCTCAACCTTCCCCTCGTATGCTGGGTGGCTGTTCATCTCAAGCTCGGGTCCTCTACCAGAGGCCTGGGAGTTTAAGGGTCCTGTGCAGTATTTTTTGCTGTTCCTCGGACTGCGCTCTTCTGGATGTAGGTGTCTGTTGTTTCTCTATGTATTTGCTGGAGCCACTTCTCCAGTGTGGGAGACACGGGCCCCAGTGCTCTTATGACTATAGGCACTACGCCTGACTATGCCTGTCGCGATATGCAGTAAGTCAAATTATCGCACAGTTAGTAAAAATGAGGGCGGTTATTTTCCGGCTGCGATTTATCGCCGCGTGCGTGTGTACATACATGTGTGCGTTCGTGTGCTACGTGCACTCGGCACACGTGCATGTTGTTTCCATATGAGACTCCAGTAGCTTTCACAGATGTTTATTGGCCATCAACACGCCGTCGAATTAAAGTTCATCTAAGTTCAAGACATACAAAATAAGGTAATATTTCTATATTAAACACTGTAAAATGTTAGCATTGCTATATTGAGGGTAATGGAAAAAAGACAATATACGAACCATTTTAGTCTGCTATAAAAGGTTGACAGTCTTCTCCACAACGCAAAATAGCGGTTAAAAGGTGACGCATCAAACATGAAAACTCGCTGGATTAAAAGAATTTGCAACAACAGCAAACAAAAGGAAAAAAAAATCTATTACTAATACAACATGCATGACGAAAGAGAAGTGCATTTTGTTTTTCGTTTGACTGAGTGTAAAGCTTACGGCTAGTGGCTTCGCAAACGTACTTCCGGTGAACATTTCAAAATAAAAGCATATCATGTTCAGATTTCTGGAGGCAATCGCATATACTTCAGATTCTACACTAAGAATAAATCTAAAATGATACCTATTATGAAAAATCTGTTTGGCAATGATAATATGATGTCATAAATGATAATAATTTGGCTTCAAATTTGTTGCATGCGCACTTTGCTGGACAAGATGATAGTCATTATGAATCAATTTAACACGTTTAATGGGCTCTAATTGACAAAAAAAAAATATGACGGTGGGTTTCTCACCTATTTCATCTTTTGCACCAACTTATAAAATTTGTTACCGCGACAGGCCTAGGCACTATTGTTGAATATGTTGGGTGTTTTGGCTCTCTCGGTCAAAAAGGTTGTGTCGGAAAAAAACTGAGATGAGTTGGATTGGACTTTGGCCTTTGTTTGACAGGATAAAGATGCTGCCTCACTCTATCAAATGAAAACGTATGTTGAACCCAACGAGATTGAATCATCACTGGTGAGTACGCTAATATCTCGTATTGCGTGTCATGATTTGTGCACTGTAGGGTCACTGTATTTTCATTTTTTTGTCTGTCTTCTTTCAGCCAA
Source organism: Corythoichthys intestinalis (assembly GCF_030265065.1). Classification (NCBI taxonomy): domain Eukaryota; kingdom Metazoa; phylum Chordata; class Actinopteri; order Syngnathiformes; family Syngnathidae; genus Corythoichthys; species Corythoichthys intestinalis. The sequence goes on along the minus strand of NC_080399.1, from coordinate 60,465,355 downwards.
AGAGTACTGTTAGGGCTGTTTACCGCTACCAAGCTGAGAGACCCGATGAACTCACCTTCAGTAAAGGGGCTCTGATACATAATGTATCAAAAGACAATGATGGATGGTGAGTCTGCATTATTTTTGGTTGACATAACCAATTGCAAATATACCCAGAAAGAAAAAAATGTTCACATTCGTCTAATATTCCAGGTGGAAAGGGGACCATGGTGGAAATGTACAGCTCTTTTTCCCATCCAATTATGTTGAGGAGGTGTCTTACAACCCAAAACTTGATTTTGGACAACAGGTGAAAGGCATTTAACATAATTATTTCTGTGAGTGCTTGAAGGTATAAAGATGAAAATGTCACATGCATTTGTAACCTAAATTAAAACAGGACATAGAAGACAATCCTTTGGGTGAACTATGTAAAGGCGTGGTGGATATCTCTAAGTGCAACATCTGTGAGTAGAATTTATTTTCCCGTCTCATACCTTACCACGTTAATGTGGAATAATTTATAAATATGGTGGAAGACAAACAAACTGTATCAAACCTGAGTTTAAAACCCAATGTAATCAATTGACCCTTCGCAAACGCTGCCTCCTAAACAGCAATCAAACAATCGAATGCCTTCGAGACCGTTGTTAAGAAAGCATGATCCGACAAACTCTCGGATGCCCCATTGTCATAATGAATTGATTTTGTATCAACTACCGTAAATTTTTACAGCTGAAGACAAAAAAGCTCACAAAGCCGCGCACGTTCAAAAAAGTAGTAGTAGTAGTAGTAGTAGTAGTAGTAGTAGTAATAGAATTACTTTTACTTCGCTACATTTTACCACTGCGGACTGTATGTAAAAAAAGTTGTCCAAGAGTTTAAGAGGATGCTCGCCATTAGCATTAGCCTAATGCTAACGCTAATGCTACGAGCATAGACTTCATAATCATATTGACGGCTTAGATTTGAATGTCACTGCGCCACACCGTCAAGTAGGGGGCCATCCCACCATCCGTTTGTTATTCGCAGTCGGTCCCAGCGACACAGGCAGCCATCCAATGCCGAATTTATGTTGAAAAAGTACGAAAGCTGTACCGCATACAAACAGGAAGGATTGTCTCAGGAATGATTTGTTCGAGGATTCAATGTAATTATTATATTTTTCGGTTTTCTCACAAGGATTTTTAACGTAAAAAACTTTTTGTTACAAGGCTGCCGCCACATTGTCAACAATCGAGACTGTTTTACGTCCATATCAATTAAGAATTCAGGGCTTTAAGCATTTATTCACAATAATTTTCACCGGAAAAGCTCTGTTTACATATGGCGGCCGCCACATTGACTGACGGTCTAGCATCTTACTTCGACATATTTATGAAAAATAAATGCTAACTGCATAATTTTTTTTGCTTTTAACCAGGAATCAATCAGTCATTTATTCACAAGAATTTTCAACGAAAAAAGCTCTTTGTCTGTGATTCCACTCGGTCAGCTTTGACGGCCATGCCAACAATGCAGGCTCCCTATTAATTGGCCCGCGCCCCGTGTCCCGTTAGTACCATTATGAAGTCTATGCTACGAGTTACATTTTGTGTGTGATTATCACTCAGCACAGACTTGTAAAGGCTAAAGCAATATTGCATATTCTCTCTGGCAAAGATAAGCAAACAAATATTACCATGTGTGCATGTGTTGGAACTGGAGAGCAGCAGCACATCTCATGAGTGACACAACCAGACACAGGCTACGATGATAATAATGATAATAATAATACTGATAATACATTTTCTTGAGCGCTTTTCAAGCCACACAAAGACACTTCACAAGAGAGATGGCGATATTAAAAAGATAAATGGTTAAAAGCACAATAAAGAGAAGTAAAGATATAACAGAGCTGGGGAAAATGGTGGGTAAGAAAGAGTGAACAGGTGTGTTTTGAGTCTGGATTTGGAAAGTGAAAGGGTAGATATACTGCAAAGATCAGGGGGCAGGGATTTCCAGAGCTGGGGGGCACACTGCTTAAAAGCTCTGGAACTAAAGGTGGAGAGACGGACTCAAGGGACGGAAAGGGGGAGGATAGTGGAAGAGCGAAGTGGACGGGGTGAATTGTTTAAAAAGAGTAGATTGCAAAGGTAGGGAGGGGCCAAGCCATGGAGTGCTTTCAAGGTAATGATGAGGATCTTGTAACTGATTCTTTGTTTGACGGGAAGCCAGTGAAGTTGATAGAGGATGGGGGTGATGTGGTGTGTGGCGGGGGTCTGAGCTGCTGTTTTTGGAGGGACTTGTTTGGGAGACCGAAGAGCAGTGAGTTACAGTAATCAAGCCGAGAGGTTTTTAGACTACTGACCAGGGTGGAAGCGGTATAGCGGGTGAGAGAAGGGAGGAGACAAGAAATATTGCGAAGGTGGAAATAGGCTAATCTGGTGATACGTTGAAATCTGACCGGAAGGAGAGCGTGCTGTCGAGGATGACACCCAGACTCTTAACCTGAGCAGAAGGAGAGATCTGTCCATTGTTGATGGTAATAGATGATGGTAATGGTTCCAATTAGGAGGGCTTCTAATTTTGAGCTGTTGAGTAGGAGGAAGTTAGAGGAGAACCAAGAGTTAATGTCACCTAAGCAGAGGGTGAGGGAGGAAGGTGGAAGGAAGGCGGTTGGTTTTAAGGAAATGTAGAGCTGGGTGTCATCCGCGTAACAGTGGAAGTGAATGTTGTGTTTGCTAAAGATAGAATTTAGGGGGAGAATTTAAATGATAAAGAAGAGCGGCCCCAGGACAGAACCCTGGGGCACACCAGCCGAGATAGGGAGGGAATTGGATTAATGGGGTCTGAATTTGACAAATTGTGTGCTGTCGGACAGGTGGGAAGTGAACCAGGAAAGGGGTGTGTGGGTGATACCAACAGAGGAGAGTCGGTCAAGTAGGATTGTGTGGGAAATGGTGTCGAAGGCGTTAGTAAGATCGAGGAGGACAAGGATTGATAATAGACCAGAGTCGGATGCTATGAGGAGGTTGTTTGCAATTTTAAGTAAGGCTGTTTCAGTGCTATGGAGGGGGCGGAAACCGGATTGAAACTGCTCGTAAATGTCATTGGTAATTAGGTGGTTATTGAGTTGGGATGGAGCATTTTATTGTGATTGTCATGTCATGATAACAGTGTTCGTTGACGAAATATTTTCTTTATCGTCATCTTTGACGAAAACAACATTGCGACTTACCCAGGAATTTATCAGTGTAAAAAACAAAAAAAAAAACCAAAAAAACTTAATTCTAATGGATTAAACAGTTTCACTTCCAGCTAAATGTCTTCAAAATTAAACAAGCAAACATACGAGTTGCCTTAAAGTAAGATTAAGTTAACGCCAGAGGCTAACTAGCGAGCTGCCTTGCATGACATGGTTTAGTCGAGTCAAAAACATTTATTAAAGTGTATATCAAAGTTCTAGTTACTGATTTCCAATATGATATCTTACTAGGATGTCCTAGCTATAATGTCTTAGTATAGCTGTTTAATGAACTAGTCAGTTAGTTTTATGTCTTCGTTTACATTCCACTCTATCAATGCATGAATAATTAAAACAAAGTTTCCTCCTTCAAAATAAACATACCGTCTTAATAAGCGCCTTCATACAACATTTTGTGAACGGACACCTTTGTTTTCCCAACCCTTTTTTTATTTGCTGTCAGTGTTGAACCCAAGGGCGTCGGTTTGCATAGGGACTGTAGGGACATAACACTTCTAACTTTTCAGGATGCTTAAAATGTCCCCACCAACTTTTACGCAACCGTATTTGCATTATATAAAGACTTCAATTATATATGAAATGACTTCATCTTCCCATGTTGTAAGGATAGAATTAACCCTACCATTATTAAGTGAATTACAGTACTTTTAATATGTTCAGACTTACATTGACCCCTCTTCCCTTGCTGAATGTTTCCCCCCTCAAACGCAAGTTTGATTGGCTGATGACTTGGCTCCCCCTACATTCAGACACGTGTTCACAGCTACTTTTACTCTTACTTGAGCAATATTATTTCGAAGTAACGCTACTCTTACTTGAGAAAAAGTTTTGGCTACTCTACCCACCTATGCGTTTAAATATTGCAATTTAAATTTGCTAATATTCTGGAAGTATTTAAAATGTTTCTTTAGTATTTAAAAAAAAAAGGTTTGAATCGAATTATATTATTTAATATTTAAAAAAAAAAAAAAAAAAAAAAAAAAAACCTTGTCAGAAATGTTCTTAATTCAAGAATAGATATTGTTCAAAACATTATTTGAAAGCATTTTTTTCTTGATTTAGGTGAAAAATGACCAACTTGTAGTTGTATGGCCCTAATAAGAACAAATACTGTTGTAATATTTACTTAAAGTAAGCGGAAGAATCTGACGCATTAATCTGTTAACCAGCCTTTAACACTCACAACAAGATCGAGAAAATTATTCGACTAGATTTAAGAAAAATTGTCAGATTAAGACGTTATAAATTTGCAGTGCGGAAGTTAAATACATTTGTATTGATTTATTTTGCATTGATAATTTAGCCTATCCATTAGTTTGGTTCACATTGGTGAGAAGTGTAGCCCTGACTGCTGTTCACCCAATCTGCTTGGTTTTATTAATGTCCCATCTCAAACAAAAGGTGTACATGGAGGGTATGCTGTTATATCGTCCCTACCAATATTGAGACCAAACCTACGCCCTTGGTTGAACTTATATGCTTTTGCCTTGATAGCTTGCTACATTTTTTAATATTTTCAATATAACTCTCCGCTGCATATCGCAAATGATTTTTGCCTCAATCTGCACTGGTATAGCCCCAAAATAAATCATGTAAAACACTCCTTTATACGTCTGCTTGCAATGGCTTGTTCCGTTGTAGTGTCGGCTCAGCAACTGTAAGTAAGGAGGGCTGAGCTTTTGCGAAAGGTCAACTGTGGAAATGAATTTGTAAGATAAAATAAAAACAAACATTGTTAATTCTTCTCTATTTTCAGTGAAAAATTGTAAAAATGGAAAGCTTAATGTTCTGACACTGCAGAACATGGAGGACGACAATCTGTATTTTGACTTGGCTGCAGAGTCTTTGGAGGAGTATTATGAATGGTATATGGTGTTGTGGAACATCACTCAAAGAGAGATGAGCAAGCAATTCAATATTCAGCAAGGGGCAAGTATTTCCATCTTAAATATTTCGATGAGAAATGTTAAATATTCTTTGTTAGTTTTAATCTTAGCCCCCTCAGCCGCATTGCAATTTCGTTCCTCACAAGGCTTCTCATATACTGGAAGGTAGATGTATACAGTGATATGTAAAAGTATCTGAACCTTTTGGAATTTCTCACATTTCTGCATAAAATTACCATCAAATGTGATCTGATCTTTGTCAAAATCACACAGATGAAAAAAACAGTGACTGCTTTAACTAAAACCAAGCAAATCTACACACACATTCAAAATGGGCCGAATAAGGCTTAATAATTGGATCCTAATTAGTCTTCCTTTCTCAGCTGCCTTGGCCCTTCCCACAAAAAAATCTCCAAACAAAAGACGATATCACACCCAGAATAAACTGCAGCTGTATGAAGCCAGCTAGCAGGCTACCTTTATTCTCTTGTTGCCATGTGACCGTTCTATAATTCTGTCAATATGTCTAGCGCAGCATTAGAAGACAAGACATGATCATCAATTCCGGTTGTGATGTTACAAGCAGAATTTTCTTTCCAAATTTTCTTTCTTCATGTAAAATTACGTTAGTGCACTTGTTTTCATTTTTTGACAAAGTCTCCATGTCTTAGCACTTTGAATGTATTTTCCGGACCATAAATTACTCCGGAGTATAAATCGCACTTGTTGAAAAATATATCATAATGAAGAAAAAAATTATTATTATAAATCATAATTTGGGGGGAAAATGTGTGTCATGTGCGATTTGTCTTCGCCAAGTAGCTAAACACAGTCAGTAGTGTTACTTCCAGGAAAGGCTTGCAGTATATTCTTGATAACCTCGACAATAGGGGTCGGGACCGTATGGCCGTTATACAACCACGAGCAAAAAGTATGGAATCACCATTCTCGGATGAGCTCTCACTCAGACCTTTTATTATGTAGAACAAACTCAGATAAAAAGCTTGAAAAAATAATGAAAATTTTCCAAAAGTGCAACTCCAGCATTCAGAAACACTAAAAGAAATTAATAAAAAACATTGTGGTGGTCAGTAAATGTTACTTTTATAGAGCAAGTACAGGGAAATAAATATAGAATCACTCCGTTCTGAGGAATAATATATGGAATCATGAGAAACAAAGAAATAACAATCAAAATACATCTCTAGTATTTAGTAGTACCACCTCTGGCTTTTATGACAGCTTGCAATCTCAGAGGCATGGACTTGATGAGTGCCACCTCTCTTTGATTGCAGTTGCCAGATCATCCTTGCAGGTCGGAGCCTTGCTGTGGACCATTTTTTTCAATTTCCACCACAGGTTTTCAATAGGATTGAGATGTGGGCTATTTGCAGGCCATGACATTGACCAGATGAATCTTTCTCCAAGGAATGCTTTAACACCTTTAGCTCTGTGGCATGATGAGTTGTCATCTTAGAAAATGACATATTTTCAATTGAAGGGATAAGAAAGCTGTCTAAAATTTCAATGTAAACTTGTGCATTTATTGAAGATTTAACCACAGTGCCTTTGCCTGACATGCAGCCCCATATTATCAAGGACTGAGGATCGCTTCATGCAGTCATCTTTGTAAATCTCACTGGAACGGCACCAAACAAAAGTTCCAGCATCATCACTTTGTAGATTGACTCATCACTGAAAATGATCATTATCCAGTCATTCACAATCCACGATTGACTCTCCTTAGCCCATTGCAGTCTTGTTCTTTTCTGTTTAAGTACCAATGATGGTTTCCTTTTAGCTTTCAAGTATGAAAATCCCATTTCCTTTTGGCGATTTTGCACAGTTCTGTCCTATACCTTGACTCCAGCTTCCTCCCATTTCTTCTTCATTTGTCTTGTTGTACATCTTCTGTTTTCAAGACATATGGCCTTTAGTTATTTGTCATGACGTTTGGATGTCTTCCTCGGACTACCAATACGCTTAACTTTAACAGCCTTGCCAGGCTGTTTGTACTTGGTCCAGATTTTTGATACAGCTGACTGTGAAGAGGCCACATCTTCGGCAACCATACGTGTAGCGTTACCTTCAAGAAGTTTGATAATCCTCTCCTTGGTCTCAAGAGACATCTCTCTTGTTGGAGCCATGATTCTTGTGAGTCCACTTGGTCCAGCTGCCCTCCAAGGTTTGATAACTGCACTGTTTTTAACTGCTGACTAACGAGCACATCTAATCTGAGGCGGGGCCCAATTAAGGAAAGGAAATTGACTGGGTGTGTCTGTATTTTCTACTCAAAATGGAGTGATTCCATATATTTTCTTCAGAAGGGAGTGAGTCTACATTTATTTCCCGGCACTTGCCCTATAAATGTAACATTTACTCACCACCACAATGTTTTTATTCATTTCTTTTAGCGTTTCTGAATGCTAAAGAGTTGCACTTTTGAACTAATTCATTATTTTTTTCAAGCTTTTTATCTGAGTTTGTTCTACATAATAAAATGTCTGAGTGAGTGCTCGTCCGAGACTGGGGTCGTACAGTATATCCGAGTGCATCAGTTTGCTGAAATGCCTCTTATGTTGAAGTGAGTTGAATAGATTTTACAGCCACAATATAACACTCGTATACTAAGTTTGCATTTACAGATTAAAGAAACGTTCCTTTTTACGTGTTTTTATTGAAGCTTTTGCAAATGATGATATCCAACCATCACTACAAGTAGTGACATATTTGTCCAACCTCAGATGAAGGCGCAAGAGGAAGTGGAGAAGAAAGCAGAGGTTGCTATGGAGATGTCAGACCTTGTGGTATACTGTCAGCCACGCAGCAAGGACAAGGACCGTTTTGGTAAATACGTGCTGTTAAAGTGGTCACTCATTACATAGTGAATCATCTTAGTCTAGTAGCTTTAGAAAATTATACAGCCGTACCAAGGTAGGAAAGTACAAACAACAGTTAATAAGCACAACAACTTATTAAAATGTATTCTTTCATGAGACTGCTGTACTTTGTGAAGATCATAAACTTCCCTCTGTCTTTCCAGACTACTACAACTGCAAAGAAGTTCGTTCTTTTGTAGAGAATAAGACACCAGGAAAGAGCCTTTCCTTGAGTTTCCTGCAGTACAATCACAAGGCTCTTAGTCGGATTTACCCTAAAGGCCAGCGTGTGGAGTCCTCCAACTATGACCCCTACCCTCTTTGGGCAAATGGCTGTCACATGGTGGCTCTTAACTTTCAGACAGCAGGTGATTATAGTATCTCGGTTTATCTGAAAATTGATTCATTTTAGAAGCAATGGTCACCAACCTTATGATTTAGAATGTTGATTAAGCCCATGAAAATGATTAGATTTTCCACTGTTGCATGCAAAATATACTGTAGGTATGTGTCTGTGTGGTTTGTCAATTAATTGCCGTTGCCTTTTCGTGTCAAACGTCTAAGAAAATGAGCATATTTGACGACGGTTTGAAGCTATGTAGATGTATCCCCATATTATACACTAAGCGCACAATTCATGCTTACCAGACGCACACTCATCATAGGAGAGCTGTGGCCTATACTACGAACCGAGTTCAACCTCCCCAGAAGTGATCCAGTTTACCATCGGGTAACCGGAGTTGACAAAACCTGGTTGTCTAGTTTGTGGTCAATCGGTGCTACGACGCTGATTATGAGGTTGATTAGTCGAACCTGTGTCAACCCAGTCAGAGTTACTGCGCGTTCACATAAAAGGGGGCGGTGACCAGAGTCAAACACTACTTGTGACGATGGCACGGGCACCTTACTTCACGGAGGAGGAATGCGCGATGATCATGCGGAATTATGAGGAATTAAAATCCACCCCCACTGCGAAATCCAACACCGCTTCGGCGAGTAGAGCGCAACGGGTCTGTTGACAGCGGATTTACAGATCGTGTGATTTGTGAATGCGTCAATATGCCAGTTTCTTATGTCCATGAAAAGAAATAAAGCCTGCTGTCAGGACAATAAAATAAGATTTGGTACATTAACAATAAGAAATAATTGTCACGCATCACCACACGAAACATGATGATTGTATGTTTAGTCCCCTTGACTGTACGAATACGTATGTTCTTTTTTTAGTTTGGGCCTAAAAAATCCAGCCCGACCCGACCCGAGTCCGATCAATAAACTTGATTTGCAGGCCCGAGCCCGACAACACCCCCCGCCCCCCCCCCCCAAAAATTATGTTATATTTGTGAGGACTCAGAAGAAGAAGGAAATGCGGGGATGCCATGCGTTGTTGCGTAAATAAAAGCCCGTCTTTTGTAACGATTTTTCACAGTTAAACAAGACTGTAAGATGCATATTCAATAAACATTTATATCTTTTATATCTGTGCGTCTGTCCTATCAGTGGATTTGACATTTAATTTAATCTCCTCGAGTTGGCAGAAAAAAACGCAAGTTTTCTCAATGTTTAAATAGTCTACATATTTCTATGATTATTATAAATGCATCAATTTGAAGCGTTTCCATACCCCACTCCGAATCGCACGGCATACAGTGTTCTTACGCAGATATTCAGCATCACCGATGGAATACATATATTGTCCCTGGCGAAAGAGCGCACGGACAGGCACACACAATCTGCGCGGTTGTGAGGGCCTGACTCGGCGGGTTACATTAGTGACGTCTGCCTAGATCAGTTGGCACAGGTAAAGAATTCCCTCAGCTGAAAATCTATATCTTTCATGGAGAACATCTTCCGGGTACGCCAGCGGATTCTGGCGGTCCCGAAATACCCGTGCCCTCCGGAGAGAGCCCCTCACAATCCGCGCGCCAATGTCGTATGGGTCGTCCAAGTACGCTGTCATTGTCAGGAGGACACGTCCGCGGAGGAGTGCTGTTTGTTTGTGGTTAATTGGAATCCTGATGTTAAGCAAGATCTAACTCTGACACGACCAGGTTTGGCGTGTGGCGTGTGTTGCCATGGCAACACTTCTCGGTTCCAACATATCCACCTTTCGTAGTCTCGCATAGCCGCGAACTTACGTCGCACGTGATAAAGTTACTCTCGAAGTTACCCTGCTAAGCCAGAAAACCGGCTTCGTAGTATAGTTCCACTGGCTGATTGCAAGACAACACAAGATCTCACCCTCAGACAATCAGAGGGAGGGTGAGAGCTGAAATATGACCTATGGAGTCCAATGTTGTTTTTGGTAGCCCTTTTAAATTTCGTCTTAGTGTTAGTAATTAATCATAATTAATCTGAGTCATATTTTAGTCATCACAAAATCTGTTTGTCTTCGTCTAGATTTTTTGACGAAAACTCAAGACTAATTTAGTCTAGTTTTAGTTGACTTTTACTAAAAATGTTTTCTCTAAAAATAAAATAAAAAATACACCCAAAATAAATAAATGTTTCCAAGTATTTCGAATGAACATTAACGGATGACCTCTAACTTTCGCTTTCTCCCCATTCTCCCTACTCGCGTCCCGCTACGTCACCGCTCCCAGTCTGATCGCCTCTTAAAGGGCCGGCGCTTAGTTACAGACATTACAATATGAATGTGGTTCTTTCCCTTCCCTAAAGCAGAAAAACTGGATTCCAATGGATTAATCAATTTGGACGTATGATGTCACTCCCAGCTAAATTTCTCCAAACTAAACAAGCAAATATACGTGCTCTCTTAAAGCAAGATTAAGCTAATGGTAGAGGCTAACTAGCTGGCTGTCTTGCCGAACTTGCACATAGCGGCAAGAGGAATCAAAATTGGATATCAAAGTCGTACTGTTATGGAATATTATATCTTACTAGGATCTCATCGCTATAACGTCTAAATACAGTAGTTGTTTTGTTAAGTCTTTGTTTGCAGTCACTTCTATGATACCCATTTCCCACTGAAACTAGTGGGTCAACGCTCGTTTTTTCCAAGCCAATGCACCCACAAGCAATTGGCATTTGGCACCTTTCCCATTGACAAAAAAAGCAGTGTTTTTTTTTTTTTTTTTTTCACCCGTCTACCCACCCCTCAGCCGTGCGTAAGGTTACGTGACGTCACCACGCAAAGATGCGCGTCGACAAATGCGACCGAATTCATTCAGTTCAAGGAAGTAAACAATGCAGAGCAAAATGGAAGCCTCTTTTCCGTTTGTTTTCTCTGTTTGCATGCATTTTACTGCCCTCAAAATGGTTGAAATGCAGCAAAGGATCAACACTCTTCTATGCTGAGGCAACGTAAGCGACGTGAATTCTTCTACTAGCTTTGCTGTGAGCATCGACGTAACTACGGTTGTGGGGCGTTGTTACAAGTACCCCTGGTGGTCAGGGGCCGCGAGTAACATAAGACGGCAGGTGTGCAAGGAGGAGGCAGTGACAAATCAAAATTGCAAATAAAAAGTTTATTTAACAGGAAAAAAAGGCAATGGACACAGAGCACACAAACATTTACCCAACCCCCTGCACGATGCAGCAAACACCAAATAAAAGTTCCAAAAACCCCCAACTAAACCTAGAACCCAAAACAACTGCCAAACTAAATCACTACCGTGGCAGGCACCAGTGTACCCCAAAATACATGGGTGGTGTTGCTGCTCTATCTAATGGACTAATAAAGAGAGTTAGTACCTACGTGAGGTGGGAGACACGATGTATACCTGCAGGTGTCTAACTAAAGTCCCTACCTCTGTGCTCTGTGCCAACCTAAAGAAAAAGACAAAAGAGATCATTAATAAACAAGTGGCAGAAAGCAAACTTCACAAACAAAATCAAAGTCAAAACATAACGCTTCAACAAACCAAGACAACCAAAATTGAGAGCTGCCACCGCCTCCCCTGAACCAAGCAAACAATTCAATTTATATAGTGGCAGGACGAACAGATGATTGGATGATTAACTAATGAGAAAGTGGTTCCAGCTGTGGAGGCCTTCTGAGATCACACAGGTGGAAACTACTGCAAAGGAAAAATACAGGTGAAAACCAACATAAACCAGTATAAAGTGAAAGGAAAAAACATACATACCTGAACAAAAGGATAAATTACTCTCCATCCGTAACAGGCGTGTTAAATGGGAGGCGACTGGAACGTTGCTATGACGCATCACGTAAGAGCCTACGTCACCACGTAGATTAGCGTGTTGACTGTTGACCCGGGGTTTTGCTTTCAAACTGCATGACGATCAGAGCCGAGGTGATTTTAATGCGGGTCGCTTGGCGGGTTGATTGACATGGGTCGAGGCGGGTCGCTGCACCTTTCCCACTGCCACCAAAAGCCGATTGTTAGTGGGTTGACACGGGTTTTTTGGCCAGTGGGAAAGGGGTATGAGTGAACTAACATTAAAGCCATTCTTCCTCTTTATGTAAACTTAACAGCCTAATAAGCACATACAACTTATTATTATTATTATTATTATTATTTTTCCTTGTAAACTTGTGTGAATGGACACCTACAGTGTATCACAAAGTGGGTACACCCATCATCTTTCTGCAGATATTTAAGTATATCTTTTCATGGGACAACACTGACAAAATGACACTTTGACACAGTGAAAAGTATTCTGTGTGCAGCTTATATAATTTATTTTCCCCTCAAAATAACTCAAAATATAGCCACTAATATCCAAACCCCTGGCAACAAAAGTGAGTACACTCCTTAGTGAAAATTGATGATATTAATACACAACTTGACAATTGTCAATATTTTGTGTGGCCACCACTATTATCCAGAACTGCCTTTACTCTCCGGGGCATGGAGTTCACCAGAGCTTCACAGGTTGCCACTGGAACGCTCTTCCACTCCTCCATGACAACATTGCGGAGGTGCCAGATATTTGAGACTTTGCACACCTTCACCTTCCGCTTGAGGATTCCAGAAAGATATTCTATTGGGTTCAGGTCTGGAGACATGCTCGGCTAGTCCATCACCTTTACCCTCAGCGTCTTCAGTAAAGCAGTGGTCATCTTGGGTTTGTGTTTGGGGTCATTGTCGTGTTGGAACACTGCCCTGTGACCCAGTTTCTAGAGTTAGGGGATCATGCTCTGCTGCAGTATTTCCCAGTACATGTTGGAGTTCATGTTTCCCTCAATGGAATGTAACTCTCCAGCACCTGCGGCACTCATGCAGCCCTAGACCATGACATTTCCACCACCGTGCTTGACTGTAGACATGACACACTTATCTTTGTACTCCTCACCTGGTTGCCGCCACACATGCTTGAGACCATTGGAACCAAATAAGTTAATCTTCATCTCATCAGACCATAGGACATGGTTCCAGTAATCCATGTGCTTTGTTGACATGTCTTCAGCAAATTGTTTGCGGGCTTTCTTGTGTACCGTCTTCAGAAGAGGCTTCCTCCTGGGGTGACAGCCATGCACACCAATTTGATGTAGAGTGCGGCGTATGATCTGAGCACTAACAGGCTGACCCCCCCCCCCCCACTTCTTCAATTTCTGCACAGCACTCCTGCGACGATCTTTCAAAGAAAGCATTCGGATGTGATGCTCGGCACGTGCGCTCAGCTTCTTTGGACGACCAACCCGAGGCCTGTTCTGAGTAGACCCTGCTCTTTTAAAACGCTGGATGATCTTAGCCACTGTGCTGCAGCTCAGTTTCAGGGTGTTGGCAATCTTGTAGCCTCGACTATCTTCATGTGCGCAACAATTCAATCTTTTAAGATCCTCAGAGAGTTCTTTGCCATGTGGTGCCGTGTTGGAACTTTCAGTGACCAGTATGAGAGAGTTTGAGAGCTGCACTACAAATTTGAACACTCCTGCTCCCTATGCACACCTGGACCTAGTAACACTAACGAGTCACATTACATTTTGGAGGGAAAATGACAAGCAGTACTCAATTTGGACATTTAGAGATGTAGTTTCTAAGGGGTGTCCTCACTTATGTTGCCAGGGGTTTGGATATTAGTGGTTATATTTTGAGTTATTTTGAGGGGAAAATACCGTATTGGCCCGGATATAAGACGACCCCTTCTTTTTCAAGACTCAAGTTTGAAAAAATACTTTTTGAACACCAAATTAATTTTTTATACAGTAAATAATTACAGTACATCCGAAACAAATGATTATAACAATACATTTGAGAGAAAAAGCATGTTATTTTGCCTCATTCAAATCTTAATATCTGAACATTTAAATATGTAAACTAAAGTGCAATCACATTCGTAAATGAATGGCTTCTGGTTTTTGAAAAGTAAATAAACCAATCTATTGTGATAAAACAACAAAATTGCCATAACTGCATTAACCATCAAAGTGAAGTCTAACTGTAACTGTAGTCTTGAAACAAATCTGAATAAGGAAAAACAATGCAATAAAATAATGCAAACTGGTTAAACTTGAGAGTAGCTGAGATCTGTCATGACAGAACATCGCTTCACTGATATCTGGCGCCATCTAGTGTCGTGAATGGGTATAATGTCTAGAATATAAGACGACCCCCTCTTTTTCAGTCTAATTTCAATGCAAAAAACACCGTCTTATATTCGGGCCAATACGGTAAATTAACTCTATATTATATAAGCTGAACACAGACTACTTTTCATGGTGTCAAAGGGTCATTTTGTCAGTGTTGTCCCAAGAAAAGATATACTTAAATGTCTGCAGATATGCGAGGGGTGTACTCACGTTTGAGATACACTGTAGGTATCCACACCCTTTGCTCTGCTGTAAGTGTTAAACTTGAATACTTTTGCCTCAGTAGCTTGCTACATTTATTTTCAATATAAACCCTCCGCTGCATATTGTAAATAGTTTTTCCTCAATCTGGGGGATGTGGCACTGGTATTACTCCAAATTCAATCACCTAAAACACTTCGTTATACTGTATGTATGCCTGCAATGGCGTGTGCCGCTGGAGTAGAAAAGCTGACCATAACAGTAACTCTGGAGGGGTGGAGGTTTTGTGAAAGGTCAATTTTACACAAAAATTCCCATCATGAGCTTTGTGGCTCCTCGGAACGAGTACATGTTCCTCACAAATGTAACACCATGTTCCAAAGGGGAATCAAACAAGTTTCCAATTAGTAAAAGATCTATTGCTAAGAAATATTGTTACGCAAGAGCAACAGTTTACTCTCCCAAACAGAAGTTTCGAATCATTTTCGTAACTTTTTGTTTTATTGAGAATTATATCTACAATTGTTCCTGTATATTCAAAACATACTCTATGTAAAATCATATTTATAATGGAAACAAATGAATGTATTTTTTGACTACCTGCAGATAAATACACCCAGCTGAATCATGCCCTGTTCAGTATGAATGGACGTACTGGCTACGTTTTGCAACCAGAACTTATGCGCTCTGATTGCTATGACCCTCACCAGCAGAAGAAAGACGTCAAGTACAACATTGTGATTAGGGTACGTTTGGTCACATACTCAAATACATGCTTTCAACAGAATTCCGTACTCATGCAAAAAAGATTTCTGTGCACCCAATCACCCCAAATAATGGGTTTTGGCATGTTTAGTAGGCTTTCCTCATATAGACTTTTTGAATAGGAACTTTCAGGTTTTGCGCTATTGCTGATTGGTATTTTGCAGAGGTGGATAGTAACACACTAGATTTACTCCGTTACATTTTTTTTGTTGTTGTTGTTTTTTTTTTTTAGAAAAATGTACTTCTAAGAGTAATTTTACCACTCCTTTTGATGATTTATGTATACTTTGGGTTGGGCTAATGGTCATGCTATATTGTGGTATGGAAATTTATCTGAACCTTTTGGAATTTTTCACATTTCTGCATAAAATCACCATCAAATGTGATCTGATCTTTTCCAAAATCACACAGATGAAAAAACTGTCTGCTTTAACTAAAACCACCCAAATATTTATAGGTTTTTTTATATTTTTTATGAGAATAGTATGCAAACAATGACAGAAGGGGGAAAATAAGTAAGTGAACCTTCACATTTAATATTTTGTGGCCACACCTTTGGCAGCAATAACTTCAACCAGACGCTTCCTGTAGCTGCAGATCAGTCTGGCACATCAATCAGGACTAATCTTGGGCCATTCTTCTCTACAAAACTGCTGTAGTTCAGTCAGATTCCTGATGTCTCGCATGAATCCCTGTCTTTAGGCCATGCCACAGCTTCTCAATGGGGTTTCAAGTCTGGACTTTGACTTGGCCACTCGGGAACGTGTATTTTGTTCTCCTGAAACCATTGTGAAGTTGATTTACTTCGTGGAGTCCCCCCATGAACACCATTCTTGGCCATAGTTTGACATATACTTGATGTGTGCACAGAGATATTGGACTGTGCCAGTGATTTCTGAAAGTCTATAGCAGACACTCTAGGGTTCTTTTTTTACCTGTCTGAGTATTCTGCGCTGAACTCTTGGTGGCATTGTTGGTGGATGGCCACTTCTTGTGAGAAAGCAACAGTGCCAAACTCTCTCCATTTGTATACTTTTCTGACTGTCGATTGATGAGCATCCAGACTTTTAGAAATGGTTTTGTATCATTTCCTAGCTTTATACAAATCAACAATCCTTGATCGCAGCTCTTCAGACAGCTCTTTTGACCGAGCCATGATGCACATCAGACAACGCTTCTCATCAAGACATTTCTTACCAGGTGTGTGTTTTATAGCAGGCAGGGCAGCTTTAAACCAGTCATCAGGGATTGGGCATACACCGGACTTAAAATGTTTGGTAAAATTTGGTTTCAGTTGCTCTTTAAGGCAATTGAAATTTGCTCTTTAGGTGGAGGGTTCACTATTTTATTTTTTTCCCCCCTTCTGTCATTGTATGCATGCTATCCTCATTAAAATATCAAAACCTATAAATGTTTGGGTGGTTTTAGTTAAAGTAGACACTGTATTTTCATCTGTGCGATTTTGACAAAGATCAGATCACATTTGAGGGTTATTTTATGCAGAAATGTGAGAAATTCCAAAAGGTTCAGATACTTTTTCATACCACTGTATGTATGGTGTACTTGAACAGTGAAATGTGCTATAAATTGTGACTACAAAAATATCAGAAAAGGCCTACTAGAAAATCTGAACTTTATTTGGGGTTAACCAGAGGAACTTTGAAACGTATTAGATGTTGGATTCGTTTATTCTGAAAACTGGCACATCCCTAGTTTTAAGAGGACATGCACACATTTGTCATTTCAGTGGTTCATTTAGACTTTTACACAAGAAACATTTATTTTTATTCAAATACAATTTTACAGCCTCACATAGTGATTTAAAAAAAAAAAAAAAAACTTACCTTTGCCTTTGTTTTTCTTCACACATCACAAAAACCAGGCACTTGAATAGAGGCGTGTAGACTTATATTTAAAAGCTGTTGTGTAGAAAATGCATTAATCTTTTTTTTAATTTTTTGCTGTTTTCAAATTAAGTTCAACTGAGCTCGGTTTAACTTAACATTTCACCTGGACTTTTACTCTGTATTTTGCAGGTCATTGCTGCCAGACACCTACCGAAGCTTGGCCGCTCGATTTCTAGTCCTTTTGTGGAGATTGAACTATGTGGTCACACCGAAGCAAAGTCCAAGACGACGGTCTATCGTAGGCAAAAATAAATTGGATATCTTACTATTAGGACATACAAAATGTGACACGACGACTTGTATTTCCGATATTTGTAGGGGATAATGGTCTGAATCCAGTGTGGAAAGCGACGACACGGCCCGTGTGCTTTAAAGTGTACGAACCTGAACTCACTTTCCTGCGCTTTGTGGTCAATGAAGAAGACATGTTTTCAGATCCCAACTTCCTTGCTCAAGCTACCTTTCCAGTTAAAGGTATCTGTTCAGGTGAGAACAAGCTGTACACCTGTTTTTTTTCTCCCCCTCTCTCTCAACATCTAAATTCAATATAGACATGTCATTATACATTATATACATTATACTATATACTGTTACCGAATGAGTCTAGCGGAAACAGCTTTTCTGGCGAAAAAGAAATGCTTAAATTCCCAAATTCTTTATAGATGTGGACGTAAATCAGTCTGGATTCTTGGTTAAAAGCAAAGAAACCGTGCAGTTAGTGTTTATTTTACGTATGTTGTTGAAGTACAATGCTGCTCTATTATAGAGTGACCATATTTTGATTTCCAAAAAAGAGGACACTCGGCCCGGCCTCGAGATACTTGAATTTTACTCGAAGATCACTCAAAGATGCGTATATCTCCCACTTTTTTTTACTCAACAGGCTTTATTCTTCCAAAAAATAAAAAATAAAAAACAAACAAAAAAAAAAAAAAAAAAAAAAAAAAAAAAAGAATAATTGTTAAAAAAATAATACAATGCAGACTCATGGAAATGTAGTCCAGTTAATACACACACACACACACACACACAGTTGGCTATGTGCCAACTCAACATTTTTTAAAATTACGATCACGACAATTGTCGTTGACAAAATGTTATTCCCACTCAATTTTTATTCTCATACAATGTTCTAAATTGTACGCAAACAGTAACTGAAATAAACTGACAAGCGATTCAACCAGCATGTTTCCAAACGCAGCAGTTCAAATTCAAAACTACATTGCCCATAATGCCTAGCGCAGCTGAGGTCACTGATTGCTACCCTATTAGCGAATACGGGAGCCAAGGCAAAATCAAGACTTTGCTATAAAAGTTTACTACCATCGGCAGCGCAAAGATGCGACAACAAATGGGATTTTACAGATTACACCAGTACAAATCTCCGACAGAAGTCAACAGTTGCCATTATATACGTATTTATCGTAAAAAAAAAACCTCATAAGCAACACAGCTATTTAGCTATACTGGCATTCAACCACTAACTAACGCAGAACAATTACAAGACTCATACAATATACTGCATCTCTGTGTACACATATAACCCTATGTACAACAGAAGACACGTGATCGACATTAACAGGAGAAACTTACAGAAAGGTGTATGGAGCCACGTCTTTTAGAACTTCTTATTGAACTCCTTACTGTAGTCTGAGCTCTCGCCAAACCGTCAGTAGATGGTGGTAATTCCCCATGAAACAAAGGGTGAACTGCCAACAAAAAAGAAGAAAAAGATGTACTCCTTCTCCCGCCCCTACTAGTAGGAGCAACGTCAACGCAGGCAAGCGCTGCCCCCTAGCGGCCGGAGGAATTCTCTTCAAGTTGGTCCTGTAAAAAAAATCATAAAAACCGGACATTTTTATGAATTTATAAAACCCGCCCGGACAACGAGGATACTGCGTGAAAGTAGGACTTGTCGGGGCAAAAGAGGACGTTTGGTCACCCTACTCTATTAGCGAATGAGGCTAGCGGCCACCTGGCGTAAAAGGAGCTCTTCTGGTTAAAATTCTTGTTAATAAATGCTTAAATCCCTGAATTTTTCATAGATATGGACGTAAAACAGTCTTGATTCTTGGTTAAAAGCAAAAGAAACCATGCAGGTAGCATTTATCTTACGTAATTATGGCTAATGTGCTGCTCCTCTTTTAGCCGCCTCCATGTGTAAACAAAGAAGAAAATTCTTGCAAGTAAATGCTTCAATCACTGAATTCTTTATAGATATGGACGTAAAGCTGTCTCGATTCTTTCTTTAAAGAGCCAAAAACCGGGCAGTTACGCATATATTTTATTTATCATTTAACATATCGGAGAAAATGCGACAGTACCAAAAAAAATACAATTAAGCGATAGTTATGAGGTAGATATCCGTGGCTTTTTTACAGACGCCATTTTTTTCCATTGTGATGTAATTTGTTTAAAAGTTTAAAATGTGCGAGTGAATAATTTTTTAAAGTCATTTTTTTAACAAAATATTAGGCATCACTTGATGATTCTAAGCTAAAAACAACAGACATTCTGAATAATAAATATAATTAATTACCTTCGTTTTATGGCTGGGTTGAAACAAAAGTGGTTGCGCGACGTCTGTAAACGGGGGTTTCCGGGGTAAAACGGACAAATTAAAAATAGTTCAGGAGCTTAATGCGCCATGAATCTGCTATGGCAGTATATAGACATATTGTTCTATCAAACACAGCAGTTCTTTAGGCTTAAAATACAGCAGTTTATTTTAAAGAGGAGTGCAAGAACAGAAACTGCTTTTTCAGTCTTGTCTGTGTTTTCCGCCTTATCAAAAACTAGTAGATGTCATGAAGCTTAAGAATTCTTTGTTTTCATGTGTTTGTCTGACCGTTAAATGGTTTCTTTTTAAGGTTACCGCTCTGTGCCTTTGAAGAACGGCTACAATGAAAACTTAGAATTAGCCTCTCTGTTGGTTGATATAAAAGTACTACAGCCGGAGGTGAGGACAATGAATCACAGTGTAATGCAAAGAGTGTATTTGTTTCCTATAATACTGGCTTTCATGTCCTGTGTCTTAGAACACAGAAGAAGAGCTTTATTCTTCCTCCAGTCAACTGAAGAAGAATAAAGTCGAGCACAGCAGTGAAGGACTCCTGTACACCTCCACATTAAATCAGTCTGTTAAAGAACCCACAAACACAAGTGAATACAGGTAAGTCTTCCGCATATTGAAGAAAAGTACAGTAGTTCCAAGTAGTTTCCCCTCTTCGTACTGTGTTCAGTTTACCACACTCAAATGTATTACAGTCAATATGTACAGTGCTGGCCAAAAGTATTGGCACCCCTGCAATTCTGTCAGATAATGCTCAATTTCTCCCAGAAAATGATTGCATTACAAATGCTTTGGTAGTAATATCTTCATTTATTTTGCTTGCAATGAAAAAACACAAAACAGTGGAAAAAAAATAAAATCATTATCATTTTACACAAAACTCCAAAAATGGGCTGGACAAAAGTATTGGCACCCTTTGAAAAATCATGTGATGCTTCTGTAATTTCTGTAATTAATTGCACTCACCCTCGTGAGGAAAAGCGGCATGGAAAATGAATGAATGAATGAATAATTGCACTTGTTACTGACATGTTGCACATAACAGGTGGTGGCAATAACTAAATCAATCGTGCAGCCAGGTGGCGTGGATTAAAGTTGACGCAACCTCTGTCCCGTGTCCTTGTGTGTACCACATTGAGCATGGAGAAAAGAAAAAAGACCAAAGAACTGTCTGAGGACTTGAGAAGCAAAATTGTGAGGAAGCATGGGCAATCTCAAGGTTACAAGTCCATCTCCAAAGACCTGAATGCTCCTGTTTCTGTTTTCCTCGTGAGGAAAAGCGGCATGGAAAATGCATGAATGAATGAATAATTGCACTTGTTACTGACATGTTGCACATAACAGGTGGTGGCAATAACTAAATCAATCGTGCAGCCAGGTGACGTGGATTAAAGTTGATGCAACCTCTGTCCCGTGTCCTTGTGTGTACCACATTGAGCATGGAGAAAAGAAAAAAGACCAAAGAACTGTCTGAGGACTTGAGAAGCAAAATTGTGAGGAAGCATGGGCAATCTCAAGGTTACAAGTCCATCTCCAAAGACCTGAATGCTCCTGTTTCTACCGTGTCCAGTGTCATCAATAAGTAACCTAAGCTAACCTCCCTAGATGTGGACAGAAGAGAAAAATTGACGAGAGATTTCAATGAAAGATTGTGCGAATGGTGGATAAAGAACCTAAACTAACATCCAAACAAGTTCTAGCTGTCCTGCAGTCCGAGGGTATAACAGTGTCAACACGTACTATCTGTTGGCGTCTGAATGAAAAGGGACTCTATGGTAGACCCCACGTCTTACCCAGAGACATAAAAAAAGCCAGGCTGGAGTTTGCCAAAACCTATGTTATCTGGTCAGATGAGAAAAAAGTAGAGCTTTTTGGGAAAAGGCATCAACATAGAGTTTACAGGGAAAAAAACGAGGCCTTCAAAGAAAAGAACACGGTCCCCACAGTAAAACATGGCGGAGGTTCCCTGATGTTTTGGGGTTGCTTTGCTGCCTCTGGCACTGGATTGCTTGACCGTGTGCATGGCATTATGAAGTCTGAAGACTACCAACAAATTTGCAGCATATTGTAGGGCCTAGTGTCACGTGCGCTAAACGTGCGCTCATGTGATAGTATATCGCATCACACTCATGCATCACAAAGGTTTCCATCATAAGGACTGTGCGCTCCCTAATATGTCACAAAGAACAACTGAGAACTGCCATTTTCAGATCTCTCCACAGGCGCTCAAAGGGATTCAGTTCTGGACTAATTGCTGGCCACTTTAGAAATCTCCAGTGCTTTCTCTCAAACCATTTTCTAGTTTTTTTAAAAGTGTGTTTTGGGTCATTGTCCTACTGGAAGACCCATGACCTCTGAGGGAGACCCAGCTTTCTCACACTAAGTGTCACGAAGGGACGGAGGAACCAGTTGCGTATCGCATACACGGTACTTTATTGATGTTGACAGGCAAAGGAAACAATCAGGTCAAGCGGTAATGGACAGTTAACATGCTAGCGTATGCTGGAACGCTGACGACCTGACACTGAATGCTATTTGTGCCTTTTTTAGTGTTTTGTGAAGGCACCCTTCAAATCTGAGACCTGGAGCAGTTGGCTAAAGAAGAAATGTCTAAAATTCCAGCAGAGCATTGTAAGAAACTCATTGATGGATACCTTAAGCGGTTGTGCGCAGTTATTTTGTCTAAAGGTTGTGCTACCAAGTATTAGCACTGAGGGTGCCAATACTTTTGTCCGGCCCATTTTTGGAGTTTAGTGTAAAATGGTAAAGATTTCTTAAAAATCCATTCTCTTTTTTGTTTTTTCATTGCATGCAAAATAAATGAAGATATTACAACCAAAGCATTTGTAATTGCAATAATTTTCTGGGAGGAATTGAGCATTGTCTGACAGAATTGAAGGGGTGCCACTAGTTTTAGCCAGCAGTGTAATTAAATATAACATATAAATATAATTAAACTGGTATTGAGTAAAAATATATGAGGGATCAGTACAAAATACCAATAACATAAGAATATTACAAAAATGTACACAAAAACTAAAGCATACAGAGAAGTAACCACAAATTGTGTGAATCACTTAAAAAAAAAACACTCATGTTACAGAAAAAGAAAATACTAGTATATTGGCCAGTCTTATTATTGTGAAGTATTAAAACTGGTTCGATCTAAAACATTGAGATCGGATGAATATGCAATAATGATAGTAATTGTTTATAGCACTTTTACCTGCTCAAGTGGGTAAAGACATTATCGTGATCTCCCTTCTTTGTTTTTATCTTTTAGCACAAAACAAAAGAAGGTAAAAAACAGTGCATCCTATTCCTGAGGAGTGGATGAACCTCACCTCCTCCTTCTACGTTACTTCCGGAAAAACACTGACAATAAAAAGAATTGTGATGTCTGAGTTCCAAGAAATCTCAATGGAAACACTTTTTTAAAATGCCTCCTGTCTTTACTTTCAAAAGCCTCAGGCAAACTGTCAGTTTTTTTTTTTTTTTTTTTTTTTTAAATGCAATTTCTTGCAAGAACTCTTAAAGTGTACTTTTTCTTGTTACTTCTTGTTTCGTTTTTATTTTATCTTTAGATTTTAGTTACTGAGAGAAGATGGTCAATCTGCATTCACTCTGGCTTGTATTGTGTGCATTCTGACTGTAGCATGTTGCAGACAAGACACTGGAGATTTTTTTTTTTTAATAAGGTGAAATTGTAATATCTCATTAAATGTGTTTATCAGCCAATATTCAGAGAGTTTCACTCAAAATGATCAAGCCACCATTGTGAATTAATGTGGACCCTCATGATATGAGCACAAACTGGTCCACGACCAGGCTGCTAACATGAATATGTGCATCATTAATAGATATTCTCCATTAGAAATAACTGTACAGTTAATACATGCAACACTTTCCATGACCACACATATTACCCCCAAATAACAATTCAAGACATCATTTTAAGGCTAAATAAACTGGAAATGAAATTAAGTTAAAAAAAAAAAAAGTTATTTATATACAAGCACTTACCGTAGTTTTCGCACTATAAGGCACACCTGACTATTTAAGCCGCAACCCACCAAATTTGACACGAAAACGATATTTGTCCATTGATAAGCCGCACTGGACTATAAACCGGAGCTGTCTTCACTGTATTATGGGATATTTACACCAAAAGATATTAACCGGTAACACTTTATTTGACAGCGGCATCATACAACTGTCATAAGACCAAATGAACCATCATGAAGCTTTGAACCAACTGGCTGCAAAGCTTCATTGCTTACAGAAGCTTCATTTGGCCATCATTGCTCCCTTGGGGGAGACAGTCAACCTCTGCTGCCACCTGTTGTCAACACTGTTGTTGTCCAACATGCCTCCGAGCATGCATTGCAGCGCTACAGATGGAAATAACTATCAAAATTCATGTTCTGTACGAATTATTTCTTCAGTTACTGTTCCAGTTGTTTCATTAATTGCTAGTTATGGTATTTGGTAACACCTTATTTGACAGTGGCGCCATAAGACTGTCATTAGACAATCATAATTATGACATGACACAGTCATGAGCATTAATGAATGCTTATAACATGTCATTTAGTGTTATCTGGCAAATTATCTCACTTTTGAATGGGTGTAAAAGATCCGAGCTGGACATAAATGGAGTTAGTGACATAATTTGACGGATGACACTTAATGACTGAATGCCCATGATAATGTCATGACACATTTATGACGGTCTTATGACGCCACTGTGAAATAAAGTGTCACAAGAACCCAAATAAATCAACAAATAAGCTGCACTGGACTATAAGATGGAGGATTCAAAATGAAGGAAAAAAGTAGCGGCTTATAGTCCGAAAATTACGGTACTATGAGGGCTGAAGCTTAGCGACGTGACGAAAGTGCAAGCCAGGAGGAAAGGGAGCAGGCGGCGGCCGTACATATGTCGTAACATTAAAGGAAACGATAGCATAACATGAACCAAACAAAATTTTAGGTGTCAGTAAATTGGGGGCCATTGTTAATGTTCACTTGTAAGCACAAATGATTTGGAGGCACTTTGATAAGAAATTCTATCACCGGAGACAACAAGGATGAGGGGCAGATGGTGGATTCTGTTGATGAGAGATGCTTGTGTACTCTCTAGCAGGCCACAATTGTTGAGTCCAAGCACAAGAGAGAGCTGGCAGGTCACCTTGTGGGATGTCGAGGCACTTGGACAGGCCAACTGAATTTTGCCCGTCGCTAATATATTGAAAAGTTTCTTGCATAACGCGACTCATTTTCGCTCAACGATTGACGTATCGTGAAAAAGTCCTGTGGTGAGATGCTCCTATCAGGAGGGTCCACTGTGCATTTCTTTACAAATTATATTGAGATGAAAAAGGTGTCTGCTTTAACTAAAACCACCCAAACATTTATAGGTTTTCATATTTTAATGAGAATAGTATGCAAACTAAAAAATAAGTAAAAAGTAAAAAAAAAAAAAAAAGTGAACTATCACATTTGATATTTTGTGTCTCCTCTCTTGGCAGCAATAACTTCAACCAGACACTTCCTTTATCTGCAGATCAGTCTGGCACATTGATCAGGACTAATCTTGGCCCATTCTTCTCTACAAAACTGCTGTAGTTCAGTCAGATTCCTGGGGTGTCTGGCATGAGTCGCTGTCTTTAGGTCATGGCACAGCATCTCAATGAGGTTCACGTCTGGATTTTGACTTGACCACTCCGGAACGTGTATATTGTACTTATGAAACCGTTCTGAAGTTCATTTACTTCTGTGTTTTGGATCATTGTCTTGTAGCAGCATCCATCCTCTTCTTAGCTTCAACTGTCTGACAGAGGGTTTTCCTGCAAAACATCTTGATAAACTTTTGAATTCATTCTTCCATTAATGATTGCAAGTTGTCAAGGCCCTGAGGTAGCGAAACAGCCCCAAATCATGATGCTCCCTACACAAAATTTCGCAGGGGGGATGAGATGTTGATGTTGCTGAGCTGTTCTATTTTTCCTCCACACATGACGTTGTGTGTTACTCCCAAACAATTCAACTTTGGTTTCATCAGTCCACAAAATATTTTGCCAAAACCTCTGTGGAGTGTCCAAGTGCCTTTTTACGAACATTAAACGAGCAACATTTTTTTTTTTTTTTTTTTAATATTTAGACAGCAGTGGCTTCCTCCGTGGAGTCAACCCATGAAAACCATTCTTGGCAATAGTTTTACATATAGTTGATGGGTGCACAGAGATACTGGATTATGCCAGTGATTTCTTTAAAGGGATCCAAGGATAGAAAGACATGTAAATAAATAAATGTCAGCACAAGTTATAATAATATGATATGAAAACCCCTCTTAATGTTTTCGTTTCAATAGTATTTGTAAAATTATTTTAACCAGTTGGTCGCCATTGTTGTTAACGTCGCTGGGCCAGTGACGTCACTGCGCCACGCTGATGTTTTTCACACAAAACAAAAAACGTATCACTTTTTAATAATGTAAGGTAGTGATTAAAATACGTCACAAGGTGTCAATGACAAGCTTTAAATTAATTAGAGATCAAGCCAATGAGTGCGTTATGTCCCTTGACTGACGCTGTAGTTTTCCTTTAATGCACAAGGGGGTGTGAGGCAAGGAGAAGGGAGAGTGTACACAGGCGTTCAGATTTGTCGCTCGGACCGCCCCCTTTATTTGCAGAAGCTTCAACAACTCCTTCGCAACAAACATAAGTATCATATAATGAAAATACAACAAAAATAATACATATCTGTCAAAAAATAATGTTCACAAAAAGAAAAGTGCTTCAATCTGTATTAATGAGGCCCTATTCTCAGACAGCTAAACAACAATACACAGAGAACTGGCATTCACAAATTCAGAATCAAAATATATATGCATAATACACATAAAACTTACTCAGAGATCGGTCAAATTCTATTTAAACATTTTACCAACTCGTTTAGCTCAACAAATACGCTGGATGGCAATATTTAGTCACAATATACAAACTATGATGCTGGGCGCCATTATCAGAAGTTTTGTTTGTTGTGACTCACTACTACAGCGTCAGTCGAAGGTCAAAAAACAGTCATTGTCTTGAGCTCTTATTAATTTAAAACTCGCCAATGACACCTTGTGGTGTATTTAAATCACTACCTTACATAGTTAAAGTGACACTGTGATGTATGGCCGCGGGGCCATGTGACGTAACCGCCGTGCGACATCAACAACAATGGCGAGCTACTAGTTTATTTTTTAATTTAAAATTTTACAAATTCTATTAAAACGAAAACATTAAGAGAGGTTTTAATATCAAATTATTGTAACTCGTACTAACACATCTTTTAAGAACTACATGTCATTCTATCCAAGGTACTCTTTAAGCCTTTAGCAGACGCTAGGGTTCTTTTTGATCTCTTTGAGTATTCTGCGTTGAACTCTTAGCGTCATCTGTAGTGGAAGGCCACTCCTTGGGAGAGAAGCGACAGAGCCAAACTCTCTCCATTTGTAAACAACTTCTCTGACTGTCGACTGATGAACATCCAGACTTTTAGAGATGATTTTGCATCCTTTCCCAGCTTTATACAAATCAACAATCCTTGATCGCAGGTCTTCAGACAGCTCTTTTGACTGAGCCATGATGCACATCGGACAATGCTTTTCATAAAGACAATTCTTAACATTTGTGTGTTTTATAGTGGGCAGGGCGGCTTTAAACCACTCATCAGTGATTGGGCACACACACCTGACTTAAATTGTTTGGTAAAAAATGGTTTCATTTGCCTTTTAAAAATACGTACGCCAGGATAAAAAAAGTCTTAAATAGCATTATTATGTGAATTAGAATCATATTTTGCGACGATTCCACTATATACAACAATTTGGCAAAGTGCAGATGAGGAGAAATTAGTGTTTTAATCCGCCGTCTAGCCATGCCTGCCATTATAGGGCTCTAGCGTCCCCAACAGGTGGGTGACGTCAGCAAGAGAATGGTTTCATCTGATTTAGTATGCAGCCTATTGAGGGGGAATTTTTCATAACGAGGAAAATGCGACGAAGAGAGCCGCAAAATGTCATTGTTTCAGTCTCTGTACTCCAATATTTTTAATGGATATTCTTTTTATCGAAGTATTTTTCCCAACTGCTAAATAAATGGTATGGTAATGACAAATAACAATCTTGTGCTAAATGGAATATGAAATAATAAAAATGCATTTATTCAATACGACATGGCAAAATTACTCCATAATAGTCAAAAATGTCGCCTCACCTTTACTGTCGCACCTCCAGAACACTATTTTATGCCGCTGTAGTTAGGCTTTTTACATTTACCTGCCCCCCAGCTTCCGAGAATGTAAACAAACCAAGAGGTGTGACAGCTAGCCGACATGCTAACCCGAACCGAGTGATGTCTCAAAATCTTATTTTCGCTTTCTAAGCGAAAAATCACACAAAACTAGCCCTGTTCATGTC
This sequence comes from Corythoichthys intestinalis, assembly GCF_030265065.1. Taxonomy (NCBI): domain Eukaryota; kingdom Metazoa; phylum Chordata; class Actinopteri; order Syngnathiformes; family Syngnathidae; genus Corythoichthys; species Corythoichthys intestinalis. Next base: position 60,436,932 of record NC_080399.1, on the reverse strand, counting down.
ACACAGCCGCGGGGTTGTCGATTGTCTTCGCCGATCGGCAACCTGCCCGGCGGAGAGCAAGTTACAGCTCGTTCCCCTGCTACTACGGACAGGAGAGCTTGCCGGGGAAGCTGCTGGAGAGTACCACCGGACAAACCAGCCGACATCGAAGGAACGCGTAGCTGGCACATGGTCAACACGAATATAATGAAAAATAATGCTTTACTACACGGCAATGACGTAAACAAAGAGCGGCGTGCAGTTGTTGTGTGCAGCTAACATGACAGACAGACTGTGTCTTAGGAGATCTTTTCTACTTGCTCATCCATGATGAAACGTAAGCAAATATATTTAAAGAAAAATTTGTAGTGTTTACTTTGCAATCGCTGTATTCGGTGCCATTTTAACACAAAGTTGCAATTTCTGATGGGGTTAAAAATTTGACAGAACATCGGGCACATGAAGAGGGCATTAAACCCAGTGTAGTGCTCTCCCGGCGGGGGGATGTGCGACAGGCCGCCGGTTTCGTCGGCCGATTCAACAAGGAGCATGTCAGCCACAAAATGCAAGCCACCTACGTATTAAAATGATCCCAGTATTTGACATAATAAAAAACATGATGTTTACTCACTTCCTCATAAGTCCAATGGTCCCACAGTAGTAGGACTTGTTTTGGCCAATATCCACTGGTGAATGGGAACCTTTTAAAACCCCGAAAAGGCTCACACGCCTCTCCCTGGTGCAGACAAAATGTTCTGCAGCCGTTTGGCTAGCGTGATGCGAAAAATAAACGAATTAATCCGCAAAATCAGCTGAATCCTTATTCCTTCTCATACAACAGTGACTGGACTGTGAAGAGGACTCCTTCTACCGTACACGTCACAGCGCCCACACACATCCAAGCTGTCCACTTCATTCCGGAGCATAAAATACCGCAGAAAATATGAAAAAAACATGCTTTTTGCTGTCATTGGCACTTTAAGTCTCCGTAGGCAGAGGGTTCACTTACTTATTTTCCCCCCTTTTGTAATTGTTTGCATACTATCCTGATAAAAAATATGAAAACCTGTTTCTGGTTGGGTGGTTTTAGTTAAAGCAGACACTGTTTTTACATCTGTGTGATTCTGACAAAGATCAGATCACATTTGATGGTGATTTTATGCAGAAATGTGAGAAATTCCAAAAGCTTCACTTTTTCATACCACTGTATATATATATTTTTTTCCCTGCAGACCCTATCAACAAGACTATTATCTATTGGTTTGTTCTCATTCTGTAACGGCCACAAGATGGCCGGAAAGCTCTGTGTAACATAAAAGTAGTAATTTGTGTCAAAGTAGTATGTTGGAGTGGTACTGTACTTGACTGAAAAACTGCTTGAAGATATGTGGTCCGTTCGTTTTGTTCTGATTCTGGGGCTCAATCAATACAGTTATTCCCCTTTTTCATTTGGAGCATTTTTGTCCAAAAGGCAGCTGTCTGTACCGGCTTAAAAATGCAAACAAATGCCATGCACGAACCAACTGCACTCTCTTTGGTGACGGAAAGGTCTAGGGGGAAAAAAAGATCATTGTAAGTAAGTGTGTCGTCACTGTTTTTGTGGCTACCATACAAGATTTGTCAAAAAAAAAAAAAAAAAAAAAATCTAATTCTCTCGCCAATCCAAATCACACTAGGAAAATAGTGTCCAACTGATCTTCATGAAAGGAAGACGTGCCCATTTCTGTCATTTCCACAGTCCGCACTTCCCAACATGTTACTTCAGGTGAGTCGGTTTTGCTTTTATCGGAAACAAACTGTTCCAGAGACCACTGACTTATAAGCGATTTCTGCTGTTGTTTTTTTCCATATCTGAGCGCAATTGTTGTGTTCACCTAAGCCCAAAGGACCGATTTTAGGAGGAAACACTGCCTGTTTTGAAACAATTGCTCCAAACTGGACAGGTCTGAACAAATTTTAAGGGTGCTTTCATTGCCTTTCTTTTTTGCTCTAAAACAAACCCAAAGATCGATTAGTTTGAACATATTTGAACACAGCAACCATGTTCGGATGCGGAACACAACAGTCGAGCCAAGAGCACCTGGATGAGGTGGTTTCGGTTCACATCCATTTTTATGGTTTGGTCATGGTGAGAAAAATTGACACAACTCACTCATAACTATGGTTATACAGTGTAACACATAAGTAAGTACACCCCTTGTATTTCTGCAGATATTTAAGTATATCTTTTCATAGGACAACACTAACAAAATGACACTTTGACACAATGAAAAGTAGTCTGTGTGCAGCTTATATAATAGAGTTAATTTATTTTCCCCTCAAAATAACTCAAAATATAGCCATTAATATCTAAACCCCTGGCAACAAAAGTGAGTACACCGCATAGTAACTACGTACATCCCTAAATGTCCAAATTGAGTACTGCTTGTCATTTTCCCTCCAAAGTGTCATGGGACTGGTTTCAGGATTGCTGTCAGCATTGCTGCAGAGATTAAAGAGGTGGGGGGTAAGCCTGTTAGTGCAAAGACCATATGCCGCACTCTTGATCAAATTGGTCGGCATGGCTGTCACCCCAGGAGGAAGCGTCTTCTGAAGATGCTACACAAGAAAGCAAGTACAAAGTATTCCATGCTGCGGTCCCACTGCCCCAAGCCAAGCTCTCCTATTTTAATGCATACATTGCACTACCCTCCCCTCACAATCCCATCACGGAGCTGGGTAATGGCTGCCAGCCGGGAACCTGGCAGCCACAGTAATAGGGTGGTAGGTGGGTCCCACACTTTTTCTCTATGGCACGGCTCCTGGGGCATAGCCTCCCCCCCTGCTTGCCAGCCGCGGGAGTGGGGGGAGTTCGGGGCTCCGATCTCGCGTTGCCCCGTGGCGGCTCCTCGGCGTCCTCCTGCCTCCGCCTTCCCCTCTCTTCTCTGACTGGGTATCCGCCCTGTGCTCCGTCGCGGGTCGTTGGCTGGGCGCCGGTGTATCGGCTGGATGTTGCCTCCTCCGACGAGGGACCCTGCACTGCTCTGGGCTTGGTGGGCCGCTGGGGGTCCCGTGGCGTGCCGTGCTGGTTGGGGGTCTGCGGCCGTGGCTCGTTGGCCGGACGGGGCTGGGGGTGGACATGGGGTTGGTGGTGCGTCCCCTCTTGCCATCCCTGAAGGCCGGTTGATGGGTGCTGGATCCTGGGGGGTGGTGATGGCTCCTTTGCTGGGCTGCGGGAGGAGGGATGGGCTGCGCTGGAGTGCTGACCATAAGCCGCACTGTACATCAAATTGGTGTGCATGGCTGTGACCCCAGGAGGAAGCGTCTTCTGAAGATGGTACACAAGAAAGCTCGCAAACAGTTTGTTGAAGACATGTCAACAAAGCACATGGATTACTGGAACCATGTCCTATGGTCTGATGAGACAAAGATTAATTTGTTTGTTTCCGATTGTCTCAAGCATGTGTGGCGGCGAACAGGTGAGGAGTTCAAAGATAAGTGTGTCATGTCTACAGTCAAGCATGGTGGTGGGAATGTCATGGTCTGGGGCTACATGACTGCTGCAGGTGTTGGAGAGTTCCATTCCATTGAGGGAAACATGAACTCCAACATGTACTGTGAAATACTGAAGCAGAGCATAATCCCCTCCCTCCAGAAACCGGGTCAGAGGGCAGTGTTCCAGCATGAAAATGACCCCAAACACACCTCCAAGATGACCACTGCTTTACTGAAGAGGCTGAGGGTAAAGGTGATGGACTGGCCAAGCATGTCTCCAGACTTGAACCCAATAGAACATCTTTGGGGGATCCTCAAGCAGAAGGTGGAGGTGTGCAAAGTCTCAAATATCCGGCAGCTCCGCAACGTCGTCATGGAGGAGCGAGCCTTCCAGTGGCAACCTGTGAAGCTCTGGTGAACTCCATGCCCAGGAGAGTAAAGGCAGTTCTGGATAATAGTGGTGGCCACACAAAATATTGACAGTTGACAGGTTGTATGTTATTATTGATAACTTTCACTAAGGGGTGTACTCACTTTTGTTGCCAGGGGTTTGGATAATAATAGCTATATTTTGAGTTATTTTGAGGGTAAAATAAATTAACTCTGTTATACAAGCTGCACACAGACTACTTTTCATTGTGTCATTTTGTCAGTGTTGTCCCATGAAAAGATGTACTTAAATATCTGCAGAAATGCGAGGGGTGTACTCACTTTTGTGATACACTGTAGTTTGAGCAAAGAAGATGCTGCTCTAAGAAAGCAAAGCACTGTAGCTGAACTTCAAGGTGTTAGACATACGAGTTTAACTGTTAAAACTAAAAGAATGATTCTTTCCAAAACTAGTAAATTTGATTAACCCGCTCTGAGTTTTTGAATAGTCATTTTGGACAGGAATTTATCCAGTCTGCCAAAACTGGGTGCGGGGATTTTCGGAGGCTGTGGGGTCGGTAGCCCCGAAAGCCCGTCTTCTTCTTGAGCGTTGTGATAGCTGGACCTTCCTATAATGTTTATACTTGTGGATAATTGTTTGAACAGACGAACATGGCACCTGGAAATTGCACCCAAAGATGTAACGAGTCACATGACATTTTGGAGGGAAAATGACAAGCAGTACTCGATTTGGACATTTAGGGATGTACGTAGTTTTTATGGGGTGGACTCACTTTTGTTGCCAGCGGTTTAGATATTAATGGCTATATTTTTAGTTATTTTGAAGGGAAAATAAATCAACTCTATTATATAAACTGCACACAGACTACTTTTCATTGTGTCAAAGTTTCATTTTGTCAGTGTTGTCCCATGAAAAGATATACTTAAATATCTGCAGAAATGCGAGGGTGTGCTCACTTTTGTGATACACTGTATGATAAAGAAATGATTATAGCTTAGATTTGTGTTTTCGAGTTCCTGGAAACCACATCCATAAACTTTTGTTTCTCCTACTGATGCTGAAATCATTTTCAGTTATATTTGCATGCTCGTTTTAGATTTATTATGCAGAGTGATGTAAAGTACATACATGCATGAATGTAATGACATGAAAAATTGCATATTCAAATTAATTTCTTGGACACATTCTGAATATAACACATGCGTCAGTGCTTCAATATCCATACAATGTCATATGATCGCTTTCAGTTTCCACAACTCTCTTGCACATCAGTAAGCTGCCCTCCCAATCATTGGAATGTTTAGAAAAAATTAAGATGCATTTAGTGGCAGTCTACCCACAGTCAGGGGTGGAAAGTTACAAATTAAATTTACAGTACTGTTGTTACTGTAACTGAGAAGTTAAAAAAAAAAAAAAATATATATATATATATATATATATATATATATATATATATATGTGTGTGTGATAAGAGGTTCAGAAGATGATTGAATATATGTGTAGCTGTATATGTATAGGTACATATGCTTCATAATGGTATTGACATCGGGCACATACTGCGCCTCCCCTTCAAGCAGGGGGCTGGCCACATCAAGAGGAGCTATTCACAAACACACCCACGCAGCTTATGTAAAGCTGGATTTAGTTGAAAAAGTAAGGAAGCTGTACGGAATAAGTACCCCTAAACCCTAACCCTAAATACCTCTTGAAAATCAAAATAAATATCCAAAAACATGTTTTATACAGTGGGGAGAACAAGTATTTGATACACTGTCAATTTTTCCCATTGGCAGCGTATCAAATACTTGTTCTCCCCACTGTATGTCTTTTTAATAAAATAAAGTAAAAAAAAAAAAAAAAAACGGCTGGAGAAAGTCGAAATCATGCAAGTCGGGTACGTCGTAACCCAGGGACTGCTTGTATATACATATACAGTGGGGCAAATAAGTATTTAGCCAATCACTAATTGTGCAAGTTCTCCCACTTGAAAATATTAGAGAGGCCTTTAATTGTCAACATGGTAAACCTCAACCATGAGAGACAGAATGTGGGGAAAAAAAACAGAAAATCACATTGTTTCATTTTTAAGGAATTTATTTGCAAATCATGGTGGAAAATAAGTATTTGGTCAATACCAAAAGTTCATCTCAATACTTTGCTATGTACCCTTTGTTGGTAATAACAGAGGCCAAACATTTTCTGTAACTCTTCACAAGCTTTTCACACACTGTTGCTGGTATTTTGGCCCATTCCTCCATGCAGATCTCCTCTAGAGCAGTGATGTTTTGGGGCTGTCGTTGGCCAACACGGACTTTCAACTCCCTCCAAAGATTTTCTCTGGGGTTGAGATCTGGAGACTGGCTAGGCCACTCCAGGACCTTGAAATGCTTCTTACGAAGCCACTCCTTTGTTGCCCTGGCTGTGTGTTTGGGATCATTGTCATGCTGAAAGACCCTGCCACATCTCATCTTCAATGCCCTTGCTGATGGAAGGAGATTTTCACTCATAATCTCTCGACACATGGCCATTTCATTCTTTCCTTTACACAGCTCAGTCGTCCTGGTTCCTTTGCAGAAAAACAGCCCCATGTTTCCACCCCCATGCTTCACAGTGGGTATGGTGTTCTTCAGATCCAATTCAGTATTCTTTCTCCTCCAAACACGAGAACCTGTGTTTCTACATAAAAGTTCTATTTTGGTTTCATCTGACCACAACACATTCTCCCAGTCCTCTTCTGGATCATCCAAATGCTCTGTAGCGAACAGCAGACGAGCCTGGACATGTACTGGCTTCAGCAGGGGACACTTCTGGCACTGCAGGATTTAAGTCCGTGGCGGCACATTGTGTTCCTTATAGTTGCCTTTGTTACTGTGGTCCCAGCTCTCTGTGGGTCATTCACTAGGTCCCCCCGTGTGGTTCTGGGATTTTTGCTCACCGTTCTTGTTATCATTTTGACGCCACGGGGTGAGATCTTGCATGGAGCCCCAGATCGAGGGAGATTATCAGTGGTCTTGTATGTCTTCCATTTTCTAATAATTGCTCCCATGGGTAATTTCTTTACACCAAGCGTTTTACCTATTGCAGATTCAGTCTTCCCAGCCTGGTGCAGGTCTACAATTTTGTCTCTGGTGTCCTTCGACAGCTCTTTGGTTTTGGCCATAGTGGAGATTGGAGTGTGACTGACTGAGATTGTGGACAGGTGTCTTTTATAACGATAATGAGTTAAAACAGGTGCTATTAATACAGGTAACGAGTGGAGCCTCGTTAGACCTTGTTAGAAGTTAGACCTCTTTGACAGCTAGAAATCTTGCTTCTTTGTAGGTGACCAAATACTTATTTTCAACTATAATTTGGAAATAAATTAATTAAAAATCAAACAATGTGATTTTCAGTTTTTTTTCCCCCACATTCTGTCTCTCATGATTGAGGTTTACCCATGTTGACAATTACAGGTTTCTCTAATCTTTTCAAGTAGGCACAATTGGTGGTTGACTAAATACTTATTTGCCCCACTTTACATGTACATACAGCAAATATGCATATATATATAAGCAATGTAAACTTTTACTCAAGTAAATTGTGTTGGAATTAATGTACTCAGTTGCATTTTAGAGTAATTCCGTTACAAAGTATTTGAAAGAAGCGAAAAAAGGGGGGAAATTGCAGCATCAGACAGCTACACATTGCAGAATGACAATTATGTCAAAAAAGGCGTTTTGCATCACCTCCATATTGGATGTGCTCCCTCACCGTCACCGTGCTGTAATGGTTTGTTTTGAAAGTGTTTTCATTTAGATTTATTGATTTGGGTGGATACACTGCCCTCTAGTGGCAACAGTGAATGTAACATAACTCATTTAACATGGGTAAATCCAGCTGCTCCCTGTTAAGGCCAATATTAGGTAATTTTCTGTTTGAGCTAGTGTTTTTTTTAATGCATTCTTAATTTAGTTTATGGGTATATTTAGCATTTTTGTTGTTGTTGAAATATGTGTTTGAATGATTTGTTAAGAGCATTGTAAGAAATAAAGTTAGTATTTTAGAGCGTTTAAGGTAGCGGACTTTTGTTAGCCAAGTTAAGTTAGCCAATTCATTTGTTGTACTTAGATCCTCATTTATTTATTTATACCGTTTGAGGCTAATATCAGGTATTTTAATTTATTTTTAAATGCATTTATTGCTCTTGTGAAATGCAAGTGCAATTATGCATAGAATGAAGAAACACTCTCAAATTTTATTTTGTATTCGCATTCAATGTTCTTTTTAAAGTGCAATCTTGCAAGTTTTACATCTCCTGAAATTTATTCTGCAAACGCATTGAATGTTCATAATCCGATTACTCGACTATTTGCACTAATTGATAATCGAGTTATACAAATATACTCTATTGCTGCAGCCCTTGACTTAAAGTTCCTAATTAGCATAGCAAACATAATTTACAACACATTGAAAACTAAAAAAAGAAAAAAAAAAATATTTTATTTTTTTAACAAATAAAGGGGTCCTGCTACCTTTGTGCTACATTATCAGTAGGTGCTATAACTTCTGTAATCTTGGTTGTGTCGGAATATATTTCCATTTATTCACATATAATTATACATATTTTTGATTGCCCGTTTATGCAAGCTTATGCAAAAAAGTGGGTTTTCCCTTTTGTGTAAAAATTTGAACTCCTCCTCTGAGAATCCTGTCCATGATGCCAATTAAAGAGAAAAGAAAGTTGTGGCAAAGATAGAAGGAGTCGGCTTTCTCTTTTTACAGGATTTCTAATTTTCTTATATGAACAGAAGATGACGACACACAATCCCGGTCAGCAAAGAAAATAATACAAGTTATAAATGAAATATGGAACAAAGTATCAAATTAAATGAGCACAAAAGATAGAAAATAATACTTTTAGAAAGTCCAATCGCAAAAAAAAGCCTGGGCCTTGCACCATTGCCCAGGTTCGACCGGGTTCTTGTGTTCTTATGCAAATGAGCAAGTTAATCCCAGCCTCCTGGGCCGCGCCATTGAAGCGCACACGATGGAAAAGCACACGTTGGTGGTCAGAAATCCAGTATAAATTGCTATATCCTGATATCAAGATTTTGAGGAGGAGACTTCAAATGTTTCCAGAAAAGGGTAAAGCCATACTGTAATAGAAAGAAAATAAACACATATGTATGTATATGTAACGACATGGAAATATATTCGTACAAATGTCATAAATGTTGTTGCACCCCCCTGGCGCACACACACACCCACACAGAAAACTAAGTAACTATTACTTTGAGTAAATTTGAAATGAACTACTTTTTACTTTGAGTGGCTTTTTACATCAGTACAGTTACTAGAGTAAATTGTAATTGCACTCTTTCCACCCCTGCGTACAGTAAGTATGTGGAAGCCAACTAAAACAGCATTAATGACTACAGTAGTTGTTCTAATAGGCGTGTATTTGTGAGTCTGAATACAGCTGTGAGGTTGTGTTGTTGTTGTTCCTGCTGTGCTTGTTCACTGCCGAGGCACTGCTCTCAAGGTTGATGCTCTTCACTTGCTCTTCTCTCATAAATAGATCGACTAATAAAATCTTCTCCTTGTGGATCTGGAGGCTGATGTCTTTTGGGATGTCTGGGATTAGCCAGTCCACAAGGTCATTCATCATCATGACGACATTCTGAAATAAAAAAAATTAGTCTTTAACGGTCCTAAGGAATGGTGACCGATGTTCTCTCTAAACTCAGCGCACAATAAGATCTATGCAGCGCACAAAAAAAATTTAACAGAAAAGTATTGTAGCACCACTAGGACTCAGCTGTCAGCGCTGCAGTGATGTGTCAGCGCAACACTCATATCGGTGCGTTCGATATGGCAACGCCACGCTCCTATTGGTGCGTTCGATATGGCAACGTGGCACTCCAATTGGTGGGTTACTACACTAGGATTTTATATAGTGATGTACATGACCTGGGTGTGTACTGCGAAGAATAAAGAGTGAAAAGGGAGCTACACTCCTGTGCTGATTCACTGAATCAACATTCCGCTGTCAATTTTTGCTAGTGCTTCAGTATACATTCTTTCATTTTTTTTATTTTTCAATATCTAATTTTGAACTGAACTACTACAGACCTATGAGTGGTGTGCACTGCGATGACATAAAAAAAAAAAAATTTGCATCACATTTTACGCCATGAAAATAGAATGCGAGGCAATTAATTAATTAATTTAATTAATTTCATTTCATTTTCCAATGTGAAAAGGCAAAAATAATTGTTGTTATTAACACCGTTTATTGGACTTGGTTTGTTGGAGAAGATTCCTTTTTTTTTTTTTTTTTCTTCTTTTTTTTAACATTATGACTTTGTGTAGAAATTTGGCAATTATTATGTGCAAGGTTAAATTTGATATCGTTTGAGATGTAAACATGACAGATATTGCACGGTGAAGGTTAATGCAACTAGGCAGGTTTAATTTTGGGCCAGTCTTGGTTTAGTGGTCTGATGACGCTTCACGCATAAATATAAAAACATACATTTTGACCTGTTTAAAAACATGCCATCTAAATGAGAAGAAATTTGAATGAAAATTTACTTAGCTTTTAGCTTGTTAGCCTAGATATATCGATTTTGAAGTTGGGGGTGGGGGGGATTCAAATTCTATAGGGTTCGGTTCATGCGCGTGTGAAAGTACTGATCAAGTCAAATAATTTTCCCTATCTTGTTCTGAGTCTTAAAGACTAGTTAACAGATTAATCCGTCAGATTATTCCACTCACTTTAAGTAAATATTACAATTTGTTCTTCTACATCTAAATTTTTTTTTTTTTTTTAACCAAAATAAAAAAAAAAAAGGCTTTCAAATGATGTTTTGGACAATCTTGAATAAGGAGCCTTTCTGACAAACAAGCTTTTTAAAAAAAATAAAAATAAAAATACTAACCTTACACCTAAAATAAGTATGTTAAACTCATTTTCAGCAAGCTATTTTTTCTTTTTCAAGAAATCTGAGTAAAATTTACCTGAATCACTGGCAGATAATTTCACTTATTTCTAGTAGATTTACACTGAAAACAAGGGAATTTAACGGGTTTTAAGGAGGTGTTTTTGTGTCTAAGCAGCTACACTGCAGAGAATAGGAATCTTGAGTGTCCTTATTGTCTGAACACTTTTAATGTGGGACTTTGATATACTCCTATTGTGGTTGTTCATTATGTTGCATTTATTAAGTCGCCCATGTCACAACGGGACTTTACCTAGGCCAAAGCAGGACTCTTCCTATGTTTAAAGCAGGACTCTCACATATAATATAGTACACATCTCATCTCACATCTTTTTCATTTTAACCAGGCCAAATCAATTCTATTAAAATTAAACTATTGAAAATTGCTGCTGTAACATTATTATTGTAATAAGCAATGTAACTTGCTATGATCCAAGGGTTTGAGGCCTGGTGTACTGGTGTGTGGCCATAGCTTACAAATCTAGTGTTGGTCACAGTGGTTCGCAGTGTGCTCAGGGAGCCTGTGTGTCTGCTCAGAATGAAAATGATGCAATTTCACATGTAAAAACGAATTTGGCACTAAAATCTGTCTTTGCACTAGGGGATGCCCCTACCACTTGTTTCAGCAATTCTGGTAGTGTTCAGGCACAGCTTTCTTGTGCTGCGCTAGCGAGTACTTTTTTTTAAAAAAAATTTTATTTTTAAATTTTATTAATTAATTTATTATTATTATTATTTTTTTTTTAATCTGTACTGTTCAGCTGCTTGACACGGAGAATAGGAATCTGAGTGTCCTATCTGTCTGAACAGTTTTAATGTATCACATTAACATGTTGACAGAATGACAGAACAGTCACACGACACAAGAGTAGTAGAGAAAGTCTACTGAAAAATCTTCAGCTCATTGTGGGTGTGACATTATCTTCTGTTCGTATTTTTCTAATGGGTAAGGCAAAGGCAGCTAAGGAAGACAGACTAATTAGGATTCACTTTCATTATTGAGCCTTTTCTACCACAATTTTGATGTATTTGTGTCAAGAAAAATCTCGTCTGCTATCATTTTAAAGTCATTTGTTGTAGTATTTCATCACACCTTTTAACGCTTTTAACCTTTTAATGTGTCAGAAAAGTTTGAGACTAGCATCGCAAAAGACCCTCAAGTTCTCAAAACTAGTAACCTTCCACAACAATGACAAACAAACAAACAAACAGACAGACAAACAGACAAACAAACAAACACACAAAAAACGTTTGAACATTATAGGCATTTTCATGGTATCCAAACAATGGAAAGTCATGGCATTTTTGTGCAACAATGAAAAATACATCCATTCATGAGACATGCTGTAGTACTTGTCGACAGAATATTTCGCTGTGTATTTCCTGAAATTACTGCAGCACTGTCGAATTTGGTCATTCCTGCAACGCAGTAATGACTGGCACTAGTGTGAAAATGCCTTCAATTGATGTGAAAGACGTTTTTTAATGTTAATTCATAATTATCTTTAAAACTCTTGAAACAACATGAAGAAGATGTGCATGTGCAGTTTCTTCTATAGATGTTCATTGAACATTGAATTTAGGTCTGGGCTCAAAGAGAGACACTACATAATAATCCAATGTTTTTGCTGTCAGGTATTCTTGAGCTTTTTTTTCCCCTCAATAAGAAAAGAAAGAAAGGCGGTATCAAAACTTTTAAACATTTGTGTAATCTGTGTAACTAGTCGTGGAACTTCACTGAAACATCTCATAAAAGCTACAAAAAAGTAAATGCAGGGATTCCTCGGGTTATGATGCCCTCGACTCACACCACTTTGGCTTTACGGCACCCGTGCCTCGCGTGCCATTTAGTTCCCAATATTGTCTTTTTGCTTTGCTATTGTACTGCAGTTGTCTGTGTTTGTGCGCCAGGAGTATCTTTGCCTTTTTTGCCCTCCTTTTTTCACATTATGGCTGCAAAGAAGAAAGCTCTTCCAGCCAAAAGAAAAGCAATTACCATGATCCGTCGCACAGAAATGACTTGCAAAAAGCAGTTTTGTATTCATACAGTCCTCACGTTGCCTACCTTCAAAGTCCGCGAAACCAAAGAACTTACATTACAGTAAAGTAATGTCATGTGTATAAAGTCATGTCATGTATGCATAAGGTTTTTTCTGGGCTGTCCCTAAACGCACCGCCTGTCTGACTGGAGTGAGAGGGAGGGGTGGGTGAGTGTTTTTTTTTTTCTACGTTTTGTTGGCATGGTCCAACATGAGTTGTGTTCCGGGCTTTCGGTTGCAAATAAACCATTGAAAACCCTAACGGAGTTGGCGTTTTCCATATAGATGCTACAGTAATAGTAGGAGGGATGGCAGCAAATGAAAGTTCAAGTAGATTGGATGTCTACTAGTTGGTTTATTCATTCATCTTCCGAACCAATTGTCCTTACGAGGATTGTGGGGGTGGTGGAACCTATCCCAGGTAACAACGAGAAGGCAGGGTAAACGCTGAACTGTTGCCAGGCAGTTGCAGGCCGCATAGAGACAAACCACCTTCCACGCACACATTCACACCTATGGACAATTTGGAGTGTTCTGTCTACTAGTAATAAACCCATTTACATTCACAGCAGAAGGATGATTGGATGCCACACCATTGGATGTCTAGCAGTATCAGTGGCATTGAAAGAGTCACAAACCTGGATCCCCAGGTTGCAGACTGTTGTACTAGCCCCATGCAGTGCAAATACTATGGGCATGTAAATAAAAGGTAAACATAAACACATTTACCTGAAAAATAATCACAAAGGCCAGCCGAATTGCCAGTACTGCCCAGAATTCTTTTGAAATCTCATACGGAGTTGTTGACCAAGGCGGTTCTCTGTAGTCCTTGTATCTAGAAAAACAAACTGATTTTGTTAATGTTTGATTCTTTTCTGTGTCATACTAATACCATTAAATCTAATCCTCAGTCAGAGTATTTCCAAGAGAACCTCAAACATTTAACCCCAATCAAAATGGTGATGTCAATGGAATGGAATCACAACATACAACCCGCCCCTTCAAGATGCTTTACTAATACAACTCAATCTATATTTTGATATTATAACCAGAAAACAGATCAACAGTAGGAGACACATTACAGAGGAATCATTGTTGTCTCGCTACAAGCATAATGGGGGGGGGTAGTTCTTCTTAGAAAAGTTTAAAACTACTCTATTAGTTTCATTTCAATACTAACCCTTTCATGCAAAAATCATGTTGTTGTTTCAATTTTCCTTAAATGTTTTTTTTTACAATCATACAGTACAAGGGTGTCAAACGGGCAGGCCAGGGGCCATAATTACTTTATTTAAATCAGAGGTCTCCAAACTTTTCCATATAGGGCTGAATTGGGTGAAGGATTTTGTTCCAACAAAACAAGATGACACAATTTCAACAATCTGTTGTCTTGCAAGTGTACAGTGGTATGAAAAAGTATCTGAACCTTTTTGAATTTCTCACCTTTCTGTCTGAAGGCCTGCGATCAATGATTGTTGATTTGTATTAAGCTGGGAAAGGATACAAAACCATCTCTAAAAGTCTGGATGTTCATCAATTGACAGTCAGTGAAGTTGTCTACAAATGGAGAGAGTTTGGCACTGTTGCTTTTCTCCCAAGGAGTGGCCATCCACCAAAGATGACGCCAAGAGTTCAGTGCAGAATACTCAGAGGAGTAAAAAAGAACCCTAGAGTGTCTGCTAAAGACCTACAGAAATCAGTGGCACAGTCTAATATCTCTGTGCACACATCAACTATACGAAAAACTATGGCCAAGAATGGTGTTCATGGGAGGACTGCACGGAGGAAGCCACTGCTGTCTAAAAAAAACAAAACATTATTGCTCGTTTAATGTTCGCAAAAAGGCACTTGGACACTCCACAGAAGTTTTGGCAAAATATTTTGTGGACTGATGAAACCAAAGTATAATTGTTTGGGGGTAACACACAACGTCGTGTGTGGAGGAAAAATGGAACAGCTCACCAACATCAACGCCTCATCCTCACTGTGAAGCATGGTGGAGGGAGCATTATGATTTGGTGCTGATTTGCTGCCTCAGGGCCTGGACAACTTGCAATCATTAATGGAAGAATGAATTCAAAAGTTTATCAGGATGTTTTGCATTAAAACCTGAGGCCGTCTGTCAGACAGTTGAAGCTAAAAAGAGGATGGATGCTGCAACAAGGCAATGATCCAAAACACAGAAGTAAATCAACTTCAGAATGGTTTCAGAAGAACAAAATACACGTTCTGGAGTGGCCAAGTCATAGTCCAGACTTGAGATGCTGTGGCATGGCCTAAAGACAGCGATTCATGCCAGACATCAGGAATATGACTGAACTACAGCAGTTTTGTAGAGAAGAATGGGCCAAGATTAGTCCTGATTGTTGTGCCAGACTGAGCTGCAACTACAGGAAGCGTCTGGTTGAAGTTATTGCTGCCAGGGGGGCACAAAATATTAAATGTGATGTTTCATTAAGTTATTTTCCCCCTTCTGTCATTGTTTGCATGAAAACTTATAAATGTTTGGGTGGTTTTAGTTAAAGCAGACATAGTTTTTTCATCTGTGTGATTATGACAAAGATCAGATTCTATTTGATAGTGATTTTATGCAGAAATGTGAGAAATTCCAAAAGATTCAGATATTTTTTCATTCCACTGTATTAACCACTGTAGTGTAGTGAATAAAATCAGACATTGGCTTCGGTGGTAAATTTGATCTTTTGCTGTCTTTTTTGCAATGACAATTTTGGACTGAGACCAAGTTCTCACCTGCATATCTCAACTGTATAACCAAGTTGCATGGGATCAAGGGGCTCCTTCCCATCCTGGAAGTGGCTGACATTGAAATAGGAGAGAGTATGGTTGACAAACCCATGCATGGTACCGTCAGGGCTGTACATGTACTGGTAGACCATCCGAGGAATGAAGTCTGAGGTGAAGGAGATGACAAATGCCTGGGAAATGTAGGTGCGTAGGTGTTGTTAAAGATGGTATTAAAAAATGAAGGACCAAATAATGGTCAGACTGATTTTGATTGGTGACGATTCACCAACTGCTGTATGTGAAGTGACGGTAAACACTCGGAAGGTGTGCCCAAGTCTTTGCACCATTCACAAGCTTGTGGGTGCACCTTCCGAGTGGCCACCGTCACTTTACATACAGTAGTAGTTGGTGAATTCATGACCTGCGTAAGTGTTCCGTGAATAAAAGTACCGTAGTTTTCGGACTACAAGCCGCTACTTTTTTTCCTTCATTTTGAATCCTGCAGCTTATAGTTCAGGGCGTCTTATTCGTTGATTTATTTGGGTTAATAGGTAACACTTTATTTGACAGCGGCGTCATAAGACCCTCATAATTATGACATGAGTCTATCATGGGCATTACTGAATGCTTATGACGGATGTCATGAAATGTCATCCAGCAAATTATGTCACTAACTCCATTTATGTCCAGCTCGGATCTTTTACATTCAAAAGTGAGATAATTTGCCGGATAACACTAAATTACATCTGTTATAAGCATTCATTAATGCTTTTGACAGTGTTGCGTCATAATTATTATTGTCTAATGCAGTACTTCTCAAATAGTGGGGCGCCCCCCCCAGGGGGGCACAGAGCGATGCCAGGGGTAGCGCGTGTGGCCTCGGGGAACTTTTTTTTTTTTTTTGCCGTACTAGAATAAAGTGTACTTGCACATCCACTCAGTGGGTGGCAGTGGCGATCTCATTTTCAAAGTGCGTCAGTATTTTTGAAGTAAGCAAGAGCACACGGAAGAGACTCGTGAAGAGCTGGAGAGCTGTGTGCCGTTTTCGAAAGCCGTTTTCCGGCCGGACTCACGCAGCGACCCAATGTCTTCTCCGGTTCTCACGCATCCGCCCGATAAGTGCCATTTTCGGCTTGGGATCGTCACGACGACCGCCCTCACCAACGGTTCTCCCTTGGCCGCCGAGAATGCGCTTTTTTCGGGCCGTTTGCCTTCTGGCTTTGACATTTAATAAAGTGGTAGATGAGGAAAGACCACTGTTTACTGTGTCTAAAAATGATTATAGTGGACACCCGGAAGCCAAATAAATTAAGACGCCATTTAAAGACGTTAGACCCTAATCTCATTGATAAGCCGCTTGGTTGTTTTTCAGCGCAAACATGCCGAATATTGCCAACAATCGTCCCGCTTTGTCAGTGTTATATCAGTAAACCAGTGAGCACTGTTAGCATGCTCAGTGCAAAATAACCCCATAGCATTGCAAACTGGAGGTGATATTGTGAGTAGCGAGCAGCAAAAATAAAAACTGCCCTTCTGTCCAAAGACACTATTTTTTCTTCTATTCAGTTTTGTTTTTTCGGTCAAATTTTTTGGCATATTGTCCTCATGAGTTAATGTGTCTAATCAATTTGAATTTATTATTATTTATTGATTTTATTTTTCAGTATCAAATGGTAAAAAATGTACCTTGAGTGTATTTTTACAGTTTGGATGTGACTTTTTTTTTTAATTCAGGCAAAATGATGCGCTTTAAGTCTTTTCTGTTACAAACAAAACAATGTTAATAAAGTTATACTTTATAAGTTGATCTCTTATTTTTATTTGTATTTATAATAGTAATATTATAGACAAATGATACTATTTACAGTGGCGGCAGAGTTTGGGGGGGGCGCGAAACATTTGCGTCTTCCTTGGGGGGGCGTAACAGAAAATAATTGAGAAGCACTGGTTTAATGACAGTCTTATGGCGCCACTGTCAAATAAAGTGTTACCAAAAACCATAACTAGCAATTCCCAAAACAACTGGAAGAGTAACTGAAGAAATAATTAGCACAGAACATGAATTTTGATTGTTATTTACAACTGATTTAGTAACTTACCTTACCAGTTACCTGAATGTAAGAGTAATTACAGTGCCTTGCAAAAGTATTCGGCCCCCTTGAATCTTGCAACCTTTCGCCACATTTCAGGCTTCAAACATAAAGATATGAAATTTATTTTTTTTGTCAAGAATCAACAACAAGTGGGACACAATCGTGAAGTGGAACAACATTTATTGGATAATTTAAACTTTTTTAACAAATAAAAAACTGAAAAGTGGGGCGTGCAATATTATTCGGCCTCTTCACTTTCAGTGCAGCAAACTCACTCCAGAAGTTCAGTGAGGATCTCTGAATGATCCAGTGTTGTCCTAAATGACCGATGATGATAAATAGAATCCACCGGTGTGTAATCAAGTCTCCGTATAAATGCACCTGCTCTGTGATAGTCTCAGGGTTCTGTTTAAAGTGCAGAGAGCATTATGAAAACCAAGGAACACACCAGGCAGGTCCGAGATACTGTTGTGGAGAAGTTTAAAGCCGGATTTGGATACAAAAAGATTTCCCAAGCTTTAAACATCTCAAGGAGCACTGTGCAATCCATCATAGTGAAATGGAAGGAGTATCAGACCACTGCAAATCTACCAAGACCCGGCCGTCCTTCCAAACTTTCTTCTCAAACAAGGAGAAAACTGATCAGAGATGTACCCAAGAGGCCCATGATCACTCTGGATGAACTGCAGAGATCTACAGCTGAGGTGGGAGAGTCTGTCCATAGGACAACAATCAGTCGTACACTGCACAAATCTGGCCTTTATGGAAGAGTGGCAAGAAGAAAGCCATTTCTCAATGATATCCATAAAAAGTCTCGTTTAAAGTTTGCCACAAGCCACCTGGGAGACACACCAAACATGTGGAAGAAGGTGCTCTGGTCAGATGAAACCAAAATTGAACTTTTTGGCCACAATGCAAAACGATATGTTTGGCGTAAAAGCAACACAGCTCATCACCCTGAACACACCATCCCCACTGTCAAACATGGTGGTGGCAGCATCATGGTTTGGGCCTGCTTTTCTTCAGCAGGGACAGGGAAGATGGTTAAAATTGACGGGAAGATGGATGCAGCCAAATACAGGAACATTCTGGAAGAAAACCTGTTGGTATCTGCACAAGACCTGAGACTGGGACGGAGATTTATCTTCCAACAGGACAATGATCCAAAACATAAAGCCAAATCTACAATGGAATGGTTCAAAAATAAACGTATACAGGTGTTAGAATGGCCAAGTCAAAGTCCAGACCTGAATCCAATCGAGAATCTGTGGAAAGAGCTGAAGACTGCTGTTCACAAACACTCTCCATCCAACCTCACTGAGCTCGAGCTGTTTTGCAAGGAAGAATGGGCAAGAATGTCAGTCTCTCAATGTGCAAAACTGATAGAAACATACCCCAAGCGACTTGCAGCTGTAATTGGAGCAAAAGGTGGCACTACAAAGTATTAACGCAAGGGGGCCGAATAATATTGCACGCCCCACTTTTCAGTTTTTTATTTGTTAAAAAAGTTTAAATTATCCAATAAATTTTGTTCCACTTCATGATTGTGTCCCACTTGTTGTTGATTCTTGACAAAAAATTAAAATTTTATATCTTTATGTTTGAAGCCTGAAATGTGGCGAAAGGTTGCAAGGTTCAAGGGGGCCGAATACTTTTGCAAGGCACTGTAGTTACTTGGCACAGTAACTGGTTTTACCTTTCATGTTATTTTTCATCCCTCCAAAAAATAAACGTAGTAACCTTTGCTATGTTTGAAATTTAATGGTCATTTAATGTTGTCTATCCACCGTTAAAGTTGTTAAAATTGCTCCCGTTATTGCATTGTTTCCCTTCTGTCTACTTTCGACATGTGAACGTTTTAAAACTGTTTCATCATTTAAAGATAGATTCAAGTCAAGATTTTGCCGATGTTGGAGTATTTTAAATAAAACCTCCGCGACCCTCGTGAGGAAAAGCGGCATGGAAAATGAATGAATAAGTTACTCAGATTCGCTAGGAAGGTTCTCTATAACAAAGCCTTCCTGAGAAGTCTGCCATTTCGCATCTAGTTATATACTGGACTGTCTCAGAAAATTAGAATACACAATATTCTAATTTTTTGAGACAGTCCTGTGTATATATACAGGACTGTCTCAGGAAATTAGAATACACAATATTCTAATTTCCTGAGACAGTCAGAAATTAGACAGTCAGGAAATTAGAATATTGTGTATTCTAATTTCCTGAGACAGTCCTGTATATATACACAGGACTGTCTCAAAAAATTAGAATATTGTGTATTCTAATTTCCTGAGACAGTCCAGTATACACATGATATCTACCTTAGCATCATTTGGGCATAGTTTGTGGGTTATGGGTTACAGTCAGGTATTACTGGGGCTACCTAGCATCGCGTTTGCAACAGCGTCACAACCCTTCTCCCCAATCCCGGTCTGCTCACTCGTTTCTGAGTCGTGTCTCTCACGGACTTTTCTCGTGTCATTCAACCAACATAGTAACGCTTAGTAACGGACGCCTTTACATCCTCAGTAACGGTATAGGCATCGCCAAGATGAGAAAAGTAATTAATTAGATTACTCACTACTGAAAAAAAATAACACCGTTATACTCTAACGCTGTTATTAACAACACTGTCTGTAGAGCTCCAATGCATGCTAGGAGGAGCAATGATGGCCTAATGAATTTTCTTGAAGCAATGAAGCTTTGCAGCCAATTGGTTCAAAGCTTCATGGTGGTTCATTTGTTCTTTTTACAGTCGTATGATGCCACTGTCAAATAAAGTGTTATCGGTTAATATCTTCTGGTTAGTTGAATTTTTCTTTCATCCCAGACAATAGTTATAGGTGATTTATTTACCCGACACATTTCGGCGAACACTTCCGCCTTCATCAGAGTCGCTGATGCTGGTGTGACGCGTCTTTTTTAGGTGAAGGCCTGACTCGCCTGTCAATCAGGCCCTCTGCTGACCATTCACTCTTCCAGGATGCTGGTCCAGGTAGTAGAGAGCATGTACCCCCTCGTCCCTATTGATGGTCCTTGGGCCCCGCTTGCGGATCTCAATGGCCTCCCTGATCCAGCGCTGATGTTTGTTTTCATCTGATAAAGACGTGTCACACCAACACCAGTGACTCTCTGATGAAGGCGGAAGTGTTCGCCGAAACATGTCAGTTAATTAAACTACCTATAACTATTGTCTGAAATAAAAGAAAAAAACGACTAATCTATAAGTGTAGACAAAATGAACTCAATACAAATATCTTTGGGTATAAATAGACCATAATACAGCGAGGACAGCTGTGGCTTATAGTCCAGTGTGGTTTATTTATGAACAAATGTCGTTAGTGCTAAATTTAAGGTATATAAAAACTGAGCACTTATCCTGCATACTGAAAGGAGGCTAAATTACTTAGTTGAGTCAAATATGCATCACAGAATATATAGTTAGTGGTCTGGTAGATGGTTTTTGGTTGTCAGGTTGATGAGCCCTGGCTTAGATAGTTGTATTTCTCCTTTGCTACAATGATAATAAAAAAATAAATAAAAAATAAACATTTTAAATGTAACCCACCACTGCATATTTTTAACCCGGTCTGGAGAATATTGCACTGGTCTTACTCTCCCGGTCTAAATCTCCCGGTCGCCTGCAGATGGATCAGTGACGTGCGGTGAGGTTCATGGTCGGTGAGGCACTGACTCCTTTAGTGTCAGATTTCCAAATATATAAACCAAAAACGGTAGCTTATTCAATTGGCTACCGGTTATTTCATATCTCATCAGCATTCTTCACAAAACACGCACACACGGTACATATTATCGATACGTAAAAGTAAGAAAATAACATGCATTTGCCCCACACCCTGAATGTGTTGGTCGTCGCAATTCTATAATTCATGCAACATAAATGAGAGTAAAGAGTGGTGTACAAAGCCACAGAATTCAATTCTGACCTTTAGTGAAATATTCAGTTGTTTTTAAAACTTTTAATTCTGATACTTTAATCAATTTATTACAGATTGCTAAACAAAAAGTGTGAAAAGAAAAACAAAGAATATTTTATTTAAGGCCAAAATTTAGTTTTTAAATATTCTATTGTATTTTTCTTGGTCTAAGCTCTTTTTTTTTTTTTTTTTTTTTTTTTTAATAAGATTGAAATGAAAACTGCTTGTGCTCTTGCGCCTGTCCTTCACTACAAAAACCGGCATTACTTTGGAAGGGCATAGGTTTGGTATCAACATTCGTAGGGACGATATAACAGCATAACCTGCATGTAGGTACACTTTTTGCTGGGGACGGGACATTAATTAGACCAAACAGATTGGATGCAGGGGGCAAAGGGCCACATTTCTCATGTATATGAACCTAATTAATTAATAGGCAAAATGATCAATGCAAAATAAATCCTTATCTTCTGATAATAACTTTTACATGCATTGGTTCAGATGATACACTGTTCGATTCAAATCTTTGTTTTCAAAAAATACTAAAGAAACATTTTGAAAACTTCCTGAATAAATGTCTGGTTTTTATTAGCAAACAAACATAATGAAAATAATTCACTTAATAATGGTAGGGTCAATTCTATCCTTACAACATATGGAACTATTGAAAGATCTAAATTCTCTATATAACTGAACATTATATGCAAAAAAGGTAAGGTTGCTTAAAAGTTGGTGGGGACAATTTTAGCATCCTGAAAAGTTGGTAGTGTTATGTCCCTACCGTCCCTATGCAAACCTACACCCTTTTTGTAAAAGTCCTCCTTATTTTCCTTTACTTTAAAAAAAAAACAAAAATCTCTCCGCCTCAATGGAGAGGATTGCTTCAATTAGATCGTTCTGTGTTCTATTTGACAAGCCAGAAAACACAGTGGATGTGTCCAAAAGTCTAGCTAACCTTTCATCTTTCTCAGCAAAACCATGTAATCGTTCTACATATATGCCACGTTTAGAAGAGCTTACACGCTCATCGTTACCACGAAATGTTAACTCCTGTTTAGCTAGGATGCAGGTTGCATTAATGAGGTCTTTCAAACTCTTTTCTTTACCTTAGCATTGAGGACGCTACCGTTGAGCTTCCGCTGTTCGTCAAAGCCAAATCGATCCTTGAGCTTCCAAAAGTTTTTAAAGCAATCAGGCTTTGAATGTGAGTGGTCGAGCTCTCATGTTTGCTGAGGCTTCGTCGTAGTTTTTTAATGTCACAATATCTCGTGTTAGTCCAGACCTTGGCACAAGTTGAGAAGAAAAGGCAGGGAAAGCAGCAAAGCCGATTTTTCGAAGGACAGCCACATAGCCAGTCTTTTCGGGTGTACCAGTCCGTTTGAAAAGCGCGAGTTATCTTCTGTCCCGTAGTTTGGAGCAAACCTTCTAGCTCCGGTGTTGTGTTAACCGCGTCCACATTTAACAGAAAGTCCAGTTTCACGTACGCCCCCTTGCAGTGCGGCAGAGTACTATCTGCCGCAGCATGTGCCTTTTCACTGCGGTTTTATGTCCCATCAGCAAAACTAAATATGTCGCTAACAAACATTAAACTTTAAGGGATAAAGACATTAGCCAGAATGTGGAAAATCAGGTCAAATAAACGTATCTGGAAACATTATAACGGCGACATGCAGATGTACGGCAACCAGCACGCTCCAATTCCATGTATCAACCCAGTTTGTTATGGATTGCGCAATCAGAGGTGAGGCTTTACTCGTTGCTGCCGCACCTCTCGTTTCATTTCTTTATTTGAACAGGAAATAGGCAAATTCAGCGATTTTGACTATAAAAAATGTTTGAAATGAGTCATACATAAAGAGCAATGGACAAATATTCATATAAATTTGATGCTATAATTATTTTTTTTGTCATGATGACAGGTGAGGCTCTGCCTCACCTGCCTCCCCTGACCGCACGTCACTGAGATGGATTAAACATTTCTGTTTGCAGGGGCTGTGTGAAGGATGAGTAGTAATAAGGTAACGAATCCAGTTGTGGCTAAACAATAGCATATGACGGTTAGCAACCTGTGGCTTAGTGTGGCTAACCACCCCCCATCCCACCCGAATTCGTCAGCTGTTGGGGGGATGGGGGGGGGGGGCGGCTTCACGTCAGCATGTGAAAGCCGGGCCAATGTACTGTATATTCTGTATATCCTGGTAGCCTCTCTTTTTTTTTCCTCTTCAGAAAAAACTTTTTGTCTCTTGTTGCTCTGCCACCCTCGCAGAATTTGGGCAAAAGCGTACGCATCGACTTCCGTCTTTATAATGAATGGGGAAATAGGAAGTGACGTATGTCGTAAAGCAGTCAGCACATTTGTAGTTCTTGTGTGTGTGTGTGTGTGTGTGGCAGGGTTCCTACCACCCTCCTCAAGATTAATTAGTGCCGGTGAAAGCAATAGACACCCCCTCAAGATATAAAATACTACCATTCATCTCGTTGGCAGTCAACATATCATCACAAATGTTATGAAAATATTTTATAAATGTTGATAGTGTTGTAGTGTTTTTAAATGAAATAAAAATTCTGGTTTTCACTTACATTGATAATGACAGCCACTTTAGCCACCCCTCTAAGGATGTTGTACCAAATACCTGAAGAATTAAAAAAAAAAAAACATCCATAAAACCTTGATTTCTGCACAGTCTGAAATTCAGAACAGTCACAAAGCATAGAAATCTGATTTTTGTGAGACGGATTAAAACCACATATGGGAAATAGTGTCAAAGGAGGTATGGATGCGATGCTTCTCAGTATGAATAGCTCAGATGGGTTTCGACTGACCCTGACGTTACTCTACACCGCCTCTGTTGCCACACCAACCTGTCAGTTGTGTCATTATTGTGGCCCGGTCTGAACAAGCCCAGATCTGATTTGGACACTTGTTAAAAACAGTCAGTGCTAAAAATCTGATTTGAGGAGGGATCTGATTAAAATGGAAGCATTTAATGTAAATTTATGATTTAATAACTCATTGAACCCACTTTTTCATCAAGTGACATTCCATTTACACTGTGTGGTTTTTCATAGCATGAGTAAGACACTATAGGCATAGGGCAGTCTATAGCAGGGGCCCCCAAAATATTCCACATAGCCCCGCAGTGGGTGCAGGATTTCATTCCAACCAAATATGACAACACCTTTTCACCAACCTGGGTTTTACAAGTGTAACCATTTGCTTGCAATAAGGTGTTTTTTGTTTTAGCAGAAACATAACTGGTTCAACTGTCTGTGCTGAATTAGTTGGAACAAAACCAGGACCCACAGCAGCCTTTGAGGACCGGTTTGGATACCCTTGCTCTATAGTATATACACTGTATAAACTGTATAATATTCAGTATGAGAAGAAAATGTTGCAGTATATTGAGAGTACAAACCAATATCTTTGGCTCTTGCTGCCACTGGTCTACGTAGCTCAGTCACAAACTTCTTTGCATCAAGTCGTATTTCAATAATATTGTTGAGCAGAGCGAACAATGGAGCCAACGGGAAGGACGCCACAAATAATGTGACAAACCCAAACTGGATAACTGGAAGTACAAAAACAAGATGGAGGAAGGTATACAGCATTATTTTATGAATTGTCTATTCATTTTTTGCGATGATTATATTGCAATTGAAAGTTTATGCTGAATCCTTTTTAACATACTAATATAGTAAACAAATAAATGCATACATTGTGTGCGTCCTTATTTCTCTTTTGGAGGAGATCAGAAATCCTTAGTTTGTTCACAGTAGGTCAGGGGTCAGAAACATTTAACATTGAAAGGAACATTTCTACTCAGTTTCCACAGATTAGACAACATTGGTCACATATTAACATTTGGAATGATTGCGTCAGCTTGGTTGTCTGCAAGGTTGAAAGTGGCTACAATGTTTTGTCGGAAATCCCTGACATAAAAGCCTAAATTCCTGAACCTCCCAAAACCACAGAAATGCAAAGAAAACTGCTTTTGTAATAAGCAATACATGAGAAATTGATTTTCATTTACAATTGTTTTTTCGAATGATGTGCAACATAACAGTTCACAAAAACACCATACAGTTGATTGCAATCAGGTGCTCCTTGTTTCCGCTCAAATCTCAATGGTTTTAACTGTCTGTGTTGAATCAGTTGGCCTGTTGTAGATGCTTATGAGTCTGGTAAAGGATTTCAAAAGACCTAAAATAATGTACAATCAGCCATTCCACTGTCCAGAAAATAGTCTACAAGTGGAGGACATTCAAAACTGCCAACATGCCCAGGTCTGTATGTCCAAGCAAGTTCACCCCGAGATCAGATCGCAAGATGCTAAAAGAAATCTCCAAAAACCATAATATGTCATTACGGGATCTACAGCAGGTATGCCTCTACAATCTTTAAGAGTTTAACCTTCATGGGATGTGTACAAGGAGGAAACCTTTGCTCTCCAAGAAGAACATGAAGGCCAGACTGAAGTTTGCCAGAGTGAAAGTAGACAAAGACCAGGACTTCTGGAATAATGTTCTTTGGACAGATTAATCTTTTTTTCCATTTCTTTTTTCTAATTTTCTTTCTAACATACCCTGACGTATCCTAAAGAAATCCTGACATATCGTAACATTTCGTTTTTGTTTTTTTTCTTCTTTTTTTATTTAAACCTGTCCTGTTCAGCTGTTTGACATGGAGAATGAAAGTCTATGTGTCCGGTTGGTCTTCATCTCAAGCTCGGGTCCTCTACCAGAGGCCTGGGAGCTTAAGGATCCTGCGCAGTATCTTTGCTGTTCCTAGGACTGCGCTCTTCTGGACGGAGATGTCTGATGTTTTTCCAGGTATTTGCTGGAGCCAATTTTCCAGTGTGGTGGAAAATTCAATGCTCCAATGACCACGGGCACCACTGTTGCTTTTTACCTTCCAGGCTCTCTTCAGCTCTTCCTTGACACGTTGGGGATGGCTACATCGATCAGAATGGCTGTCCTCTGCTGCTTATCCACGATCACGATGTCCGGTTGGTTGGCCACAACCATCTTATCAGTCTGTATCTGGAAGTTCCACAGGATCTTAGCACTCTCATTTTCTACCACCTTGGGAGGTGTTCCCCATTGCGATCTAGAGGTCTCCAGTCAATACTCTGCACAGATGTTTCTGTACACTATACCGGCTACTTGGTTATGGCGTTCCATGTGTTCTTTTCCTGCCACTATCTTCCACCCTGCTGTTATGTGCTGGACTGTTTCAGGGCCCTCTTTGCACAGCCTGCACCTGGGATCTTGTCTGGTGTGGTATATTTGGGCCTCTATTGCTCTAGTGCTCAAGGCCTGCTCCTGTGCTGCCATGATAAGCACCCCTGTGCTGTTTTCAGTCCAGCCCTCTATTCCTTAGGATTTGTTCAGATCTGCCACTTCAGTTATCTGTCAGTGGTACATCCCATGCAGAGGTTTTTCCTCCCATTATGGTTCTTCCAACTCCTTTTTTTCCCAGTTTCCAGTGGCTGAGACATTCACTAAGTGCTTCATTCATGGAGCCATCTTCGTGATGTATTCGAGGAGCTTGGATGTTTCGTCTTGGATAGTGGTCCTGATGCTCACTAACCCTCGGCCAGCTTATTATTCTAGAAGGGTATCTGATCACTGGTAGGGCATAGCTGTTAATTTGTTGGATCTTGTTCTTGCCTTTGAGCTGACTTCTCAGGACCTGCCTTAAGCCTGAGTTATACTCCTGCATTGCGGTGATGGCGAAGTGACTACGGCGTCAATGAGCATTCGATAGTTCTGCGGAGAGGCAACGCGTTGCGCTGCAATTCACCGCCAAGCCACCAAAGGGCTGTGGCGTTGTGTTTGTACAGTTTTGGGGCACGCTTGTCGAGTTGCTCTAGTTTAACGGAGAAAAAAATAAAATAAACAATGCAATATGGAACGCTTGAATGTGGATCTTCAGCTCATCAACATTGAATAAATGTTGATCATACAAATGTTGAGGCACAGGCGACGCAGAAGACTGTTTTAACCCTTTAACACCTAAGCCTATTTTGGCTGAATTTGCATGCATTTGATGTTGCCTTTATATTTCAAAGAAAAAATTGTTCACAATGGCCAAGTTGGGTCCCTTTTTTAAGGACACCTTGAACTTCATGTCCAAACTGTTGTTTTCTTCACTGACCAATTATAATCCACATTTTGGACCCAAAAAGACAAAAAAATCAAAAAAAAAATTTGTAATGTTGATGTCCCATTGACAACCAAACATACTCGACCAAACGTTTTGAAGCTTGATAATATTTATTCTACTTGTTAGGATAAACATTCAATAGAAAAAAATAAGATTGAATAGTTTTATGTCTGACAATTCAACACAAACAGCAAGTATGGTCATAGGCGTTTTTGGCCTTTACACATACTATGGTCAAAACGGGTTATATACAGTGCAAAATAGTGAAAAAAAAAATATATATATATATATATATATATATATATTATATATATATATATTTCCTGAGACAGTCAGGAAATTAGAATATTGTGTATTCTAATTTCCTGAGACAGTCCTGTATATATACACAGGACTGTCTCAAAAAATTAGAATATTGTGTATTCTAATTTTCTGAGACAGTCCAGTATATATATCATCTAACACAAAAAGGGGTTGGAGGATATCTCTTTGTGAAGTTAGGTATTATACCCATCACCTTATCTAAAGTATTTATGTACATGCAACCAAGCTTCTCGAACACTCATCTTTATAAAATTTTCTTGAAGAAAAATGTATATAACATTGAAAAAAAGTATTTAAATAAATATTGACAAGTAGTTCAGTTCAATTCAAATTTTTCTGGCAAACGACCCAATAAAGTTTTTTTTTTTTTTTTTTTTTTTGCAAACTCAATAAAGCTTCTGCATGAACAGGTCACGGAGCTGCGTCACACACAACGTCACACAGCCTACTCCGTCCCGTTTGCGCGCTGCTGTCAGCCTGTCATTTCTACTCGTAGAAACGCCGACTCATCCCAGGAAAACAACGGCAAATACGGCTCATCTTCTTCCTTGAGTTAATGAAATAATGCATTAGCTTGCGCTAAATTTAGTTTTAGATTCATTCTGCACGTTTCAAAGTCGCTCGCTCAAACTGGCCGTTGTTTGCTTCAGCATGCCTCCTTTTCCTTAGTTGGCGCCTCGCTCGGAAATGTATTTAATTTTTTTTTTTTTCAACAAATGTCCACATTTGGTTCGTCCTTCTTGACATCACAACGACTCTTGGGATATGTAGTCTTTTGTGCTTCTTTCGGTTTTGAAAAAGGACAAGAAATGATGGAAATATGGAGATAGATACATGGTCCATGCAGCGTTTTACTGCATATTTATGAGTGCAATAAAACTATAAAACTCAAATGACAATATCTCCCGTTTTTCTTGGTCGATTGACTTCAAATAAAAACTGGTGTGGACATCAACTTCTGTACTTTCAAATGAGACAAACCAACGGCACGTGGGTGACGTAATTACAGCGTGACGAAGCTTCAAAGACGACATGGGTAAACACGTCGCTGCCGACACGTTCGGTGTTAAAGGGTTAAGGCATTCTGTCAGACTTTGGATGCTGCACAGAGAGTTCTAGCCTCGGGTGGAAACCAGCAAGCTGTAGCGGCTAGCTTCAAATTGGCATCGAGCACTTCGTCCAGCGTTTTGTCCGAGGTCTGCCAATTCCTCCGGCCCGATTTGTTTGTCGTGTCCTACAACCAGCCAGTGGGAAGCCATAGCAGATTTCTGGTGGCAATGGAACTTCCCAAACTGCGTTAGAAGCCTTGATGTTAACGTTATCATAAAATCACCGAGGCACTCTCAGTCAGTGATGATGTATTGAGTGTGAACTGTCTGTTGTTGAAAATCAAACATCAAAACTCTTTTGACACCAAACCTGTGCTTTAGTCTTCATATACTTGAAGTGTGACACGTAAATAAGTCACAGACTCACAGCAAACATATGCATACAATAAATGATGAAGTGCACCAACCAAAAATACGACATAAAGTGATAAAAAGCTGGCAGTTTTTGGCCGACTGGGTCACCACTTCGTGTGGTCATTCGATTCCGAACGTACGCATACTTGTCTTGGTAGTTCTTCCATTTTTTTATTCAATCGCTGGCTGATCTCCAGCCCCGTATTTTCAGCAATCTCCTCCCACGAATTGCTTGCCATTTGGCAATCTTCATAATGTCTTGACGAGACAATGTAGAAGTTGTCATACTTGCTCTTCGTTGATACTCTCGTCGGCTTGGTCACTTTTTGCGTGTAGCAAAATCATGTTTGACAACGGCGGTGATTTCGCGATGAACCGGAAACAACAGTCTGAGTTGACCAATCACAGTCCATTTCCACCACGTCATATGCGTCGATGTGACGCAAAGTCACAAAATTCTGGAGGTGCATGTCAGGCTACGGTGGAGGGTCGTAAATCGGGTCTTCCTTGACGGCGCAGGTCTGACGCGAAAGCATAACTCGGCCTTTACTCATTGCAGATACTTGACTTCTGCAGCTTTCCTTGTTGCGTCTTTGTGGTTATCATTTGCTTGTGGTATTCCAAGGTACTTGTAGTTCTCCTCAACATCTTCTATCCTCCTCTCTTGGAGAGCAACCCCTTCTGTCCGGACTCCCTTCCCTCTCTTAGTCACCATTCGGCCAGATTTCTCCACTCCGAATGACATTCCGATGTCCCTGCTGTAGATCCTGGTGGTGTGGATCAGTAAGTCAATGTCTCGCTCGCTCTTAGCATACAGCTTGATGTCATCCATACAGAGGAGGTGACTCAATGTGGCCCCATTCTTAAGTCTGTATCCATAGCCAGTCTTGTTGATTAATTGGCCCCATGTGTGCGTCATTGAGTCATGTGAAACGTCACATATGCAACCCATGTTTACATTCTGAGACTCCACTTCGAATCAAGATGCTTTTTTCTTGCTTGTTTTTAAAAGTCCAAATACAGCTCCGAATTCAAGAACACAAAGGACAATGTTTCTATAATCTTTGCCATTCCACGTATGAGGCATGTTCTTTCAAGTTTCTAACACCGTATTAGCTCTCTATAGATTCGACAAGGATTCACTGTGTTCTACTCGTGACAAAGGCAGGATATGCAAAATGTATGTGTGAATATATTTTAATATTTGGTACTCACTCATTTCCATATATTCAGGTGTTAACCCTGAAAATGGCTCCAGGAAGTGGTCGGTTTCATATCGCTCCAACTTTTTTTGCCTTTCCTCCTCTTGAAAAGTGCTTTGCTTTGACTGGATATAGCGAATAAGCTTCTTTAGCTTGCTGAGGATTGCACAAAAACACACCTTGATTGATATATTTTTACAATGTTTAATACTTTCACATTTTAACAATTGCCACAGAATCACTAAAACTGAGATGGTGAAAAAAGCGTGACACTAAATCGGTACAACTGAGTACTCTATATTGAGCGAGTCTTCAAATTATGAACAAATTTCCCCATAAGTTGGATTTCACCATTACTGTCGAAATTTACATGAAAATACTTCATCCAAAAATACTACAGTATCGTAACGAACCGGGTTGCATGTATTCATCAGGTTGCAATGTTGATGTGTGAACTAATGTTTACAATGTTGTCCCCAAACGCACTGTGTGACTGGAGAAAGAGAGGGAGGGGTGGAAGGCTTATGTTTTGGTTTTATTTTTTTATTTTTTTGCTGTTGGCTATGGCTTACAGTAGTAGTGTTCTGTACTTTCTGTTGCAAATAAACCATTGAAAACTAAGAAAGTTAAAAATTTTAAAAATAGGATACTGTTATTGCCTTTTCTGCTGAGAGGTAGATGCAGACAAAGGAGGGGAGCCTGTGAGAGCTATTGTGAGGAAGCATTGTGCACAGACTGTTGGCGATGTAGTAGTCTTTTTAAAAAAAATTGCAAATTGTGATAAAGGTAATTTTCTGAGGTTATTATTATTATTATATATTATATATTATTAGGAAGGTTATTTTCTGTAATGTACTGATAAACATTAGACGTTCATATATTTTAGATTCATTACACACAACTGAAGTAGTTCAAGCCTTTTATTGTTTTAATATTGATGATTTTGGCAAATAAGTCAAGAAAAGCCAAAAATCTCTATCTAAAAAAATTAGCATATTTCATCCGACCAATAGAAAAAAAGTGCTTTTTAATAGAAAAAAAGTCAACCTTCAATTAATTATATCAGCTATGCACCCAATACTTGGTCGGGAATCTTTTTTTTTTTTTTAGAAATGACTGCCTGAATGCGGCGTGACATGGAGGCAATCACCCTGTGGCACTCCTGAGGTGTTATGGAGACCCAGGATGCTTCGATAACGGCCTTAAGCTCATCCACAGTGTTGGGTCTGGTGTCTCATAACTTCCTCTTCACAATATCCCACAGTTCAGGTCAGGAGAATTGGCAGACCAATTGAGCAAAGTAATGCAATGGTCAGTAAACCTTTTACCAGTGGTTTTGGCACTGTGAGCAGGTGCCAGGTCGAGCTGAAAAATGAAATCTTCATCTCCATAAAGCTTTTCAGCAGATGGAAGCATGAAGTGTTCCAAAATCTCCTGATAGCTAGCTGCATTGACCCTGCCCTTGATAAAACACAGTAGCCCAACACCAGCAGCTGACATGGCACCCCATACCATCACTGACTGTGGGTACTTGACACTGGACTTCAGGCATTTTGGCATTTTCTTCTCCCCAGTCTTCCTCCAAACTCTGGCACCTTGATTTCCGAATGACATGCAAAATTTGCTTTCATCTGAAAAAAGTACTTTGGACCACTGAGCAACAGTCCAGTGCTGCTTCTCCGAGCCCAGGTCAGGCGCTTCTGCCGCTGTTTTCAGGTTCAAAAGTGGCTTGACCTGGGGAATGCGGCACCAGTACCCCAATTACCAGCACACGCCTGTGCACGGTGGCTCTGGAATCGGCCCTTCTCCACAATCTTTTTTTTTGCTCTTAACCAAGAATCGAGATCGTTTTACATCCATATCTATAAAGAATTCAGGGATTCAAGCATTTATTCACAAGAATTTTCAACATAAAAAGCTCTTTGTCTGTGTTTCCACTCGGTCAGCTTTGACGGAGATAGGCCCTCTATTAATAGCCCCGCGCACCCGTGTCCCGTCAATAAATTATGAAGTCTATGGACAAGCACTATGCACTAGGTCAGTACTTCTCAAATAGTGGGGCGCGCCCCCCTGGGGGGGCTCAGAGCAATGCCAGGGGGGGCGCATGTGTCCTCGGGGAACATGCTTTTTTCTTTCTTTTTTTTTTTTTTGCCGGACTGGAATAAAGTGTACTTGCACATCCACTCAGTGGGTGGCAGTGGCGCTCTCATTTTCAGAGTGCGTGCAGTATTTTTGAACTAAGGAAGAGCACTCAGAGTCAGCACACAGAAAACAGATATGAAGAGCAGTGCGCCGCCGCCGTTTTCGAAAGCCGTTTTCCGACCGGACTCACTCACGCAGCGACCCACTGTCTTGTCCGGTTCTCACGTCGCCACCCGAGAAGTGCCATTTTCGGATTGGGATCGTCACGACGACCGCCCTCACCTACGGTTCTACCTCGGCCGCCGAGAATGCGCTTTTTTTCGTGCCGTTTGCCTTTTAGCTTTGACTCTTAATACAGTGGGGTGATGAGGAAAGACTACTGTTTACTGTATCTGAAAATAATTATAGCGGACTGCCAGAAGCCAAATCAATTAAGACGCCACTTAAAGACATTCGACCCCAATCTCATTGATAAGCCGCTTGATTGTTTTTCAGCGAAAACGTGCCGAATATTGCCAACAATAGTCCTGCTTTGTCAGTGTTATATCAGTAAACCAGTGAGCATTGTTAGCATGCTCATTGCAAAATGACTCCACACCATTGCAAATGAGGTAATACTGAGTGTGAGCAGCAAAAATAAAAACTGTCCTTCTGTCCAAGGACACTCTTTTTTTCCTTTATTCATTTTTGTTTTTTCGGTCAAATTTTTTGACATATTGTCCTCATGAGTAAATGTTTCTAATCAATTTGAATTTGTTATTATTTACGGATTTTATTACATTTTATTTTTCTGTATCAAATGGTCAAAAATACCTTGAGTGTATTTTTACAGTTTGAATATGACTTTTTTTTTTTTTTTAATTCAGGCAAATTGATGCACGTCAAGTCTTCTCTGTTACAAACAAAACAATGTTAATAAAGTTATACTTTATTATAAGTTGATCTGTTACTTTTTTTCTTTATTAGAAAAAAAGGACACAATGTTAGGCGGATGCGTATTTATAATAGTAATTTTATAGACGAATAATACTATTTACAGTGGCGGCAGAGAGTTTGGGGGGGTGCGAAACATTTACGTCTTGCTTGGGGGGGCGTAACAGAAAATAATTGAGAAGCACTGCACTAGGTGGAGAGTAAATGGTGGATGAAGAACAGGCCTTGTAAAGTCTGAACTTTGTAGGTCAAGGACATCATAACCCACGGACTACCTGTAATTCTCAGTATTTTCAGCAAATTTTTCAGATTTCAGCTTTTAAAGCGTACTATCTGATTCCAATTTCGAGAGACATTAAAATCTTAGATACTGTTGTTGTCGTGTCATTGCAAGATTAATCTATCTCCGTTAATGCTCATGTACTGTAGTTGAGGTCAGTAACAACGCAGTGACCGCTAAACTTATGATCTGTAATGCGATGGTTTAGTTTAATCTAGGGGAAAAACTTACTTTAAATTAACTTTATTTCAATGCGTACGAATGAAGATCTGATTAAAACTTACGGTATTCCAATCTCAAAAAGGTTGTTCTGAATTAACTGCTTCCCCAACATGGTGATACTCAGTTGAATACACAACTCCATCAGACAGCCTCCATGAGTACACTGTAAACACAGAATCAGGTGATGAAATAGCAGACCTGTTATTCTCATCCGTGTAAATATTTTGAAATTAATGCACTTTCCAATATTTTGAAATTAATGCACTTTGAATTTGTCATATTCTGCATTCCTGAATAAAAAAGGGTAGTTGAGGTACACTAGCTTTACAGAAATCTTAATTCTCAATACCGGTGACACATGCAGTGAATTAACAGCCTATGTGAAACAATTATTTGAAAAATCTACAGTGGTATGAAAATGTATCTGAGCCTTTTGGAATTTTTCACATTTCTGCATAAAACCACCATCAAAGGTGATCTGATCTTTGTCGATATCACACAGATGTAAAAACAGTGTCTGCTTTAAATAAAACCAGCCAAACATTTATAGGTCTTCATATTTTGGTAACACTTTACAAAAAGGGTCCCTTAATAACATTAGTTAATGCATTTTTAGACAATAACTCATGTTTAAGTAACATGACAATAATTCATTTAATCCCTTCTCTAACATTTATTAATATATTAATGAGTAATTAATGAGTTAATGCATGGTGTTGGTGTTGTGTGTTATACTTATATAGCGCTTTTCCACCTTTCAAGGCGCTCAAAACTGTCTCGCCATCCACCTACTGGTGACGCAGCACCAAGAGCAACGTGGGGTTCAGTGTCTTGCTCAAGGACACTTAGACGAGTTTTTCAGGGTGGAGAATTGAACTGACAACCTCTGGGTTGGGGGACAACTACTCTACCACTGAGTCACGCCACCCCAATGCATCAGTTAACGGATTGTAATGTAATTTAAACTAATGTTTAAGTAACATGACAATAATTAATACAATTGCTTATCTAACATTTATTAATGAATAAATTAACACAAGTTAATGCATGAGTTAATGCATTAGTTAATGATTAAACAGACAGTAACAAATAGTTTGGTAAGGGACCCTTATTGTAAAGTGTTACCTATATTTTAATGAGGACAAAATGCAAACGATGAGACAAAGGGGAAAAATAAGTAAGTGAACCCTCTGCCTAAGAAGACTTAAAGAGCAATTGAAACTAATTTTTACCAAACAATTTAAGTCAGGTGTGTGCTCAATCACTGATGAGTGCTTTAAAGCTAACCTGCCCACTATAAAACACACACCTGGTAAGAATTGTCTTGATGAGAAGCATTGTCTGATGCGCATCATGGCTCGGTCAAAAGAACTGTCTGAGACCTGCGATCAAGGATTAATGATTTGTATAAAGCTGGGAAAGGAAATAAAACCATCTCTCAAAGTCTGGATGTTCATCAATCGACAGTCAGAGAGGTTGTCTACATATGGAGAGAGTTTGGCACTGTTGCTTCTCTCAAAAGGAGTGTCCGTCCACTAAAGATGACGCCAAGAGTTCAGCGCAGAATACTCGGAGAGGTAAAAAAGAACCCCAGAGTGTCTGCTAAAGACTTACAGAAATCACTGGCACAGTCCAATATCTCTGTGCACACATCAACTACTGCCATGAATGGTGTTACTGGGGGTACCCCACAGAAGAAGCTGTTTCAGTCTAAAAAACCATTGGTGCTCGATTAATGTTCGCAAAAAGGCACTTGGACACTCCACAGACGTTTTGTCAAAATATTTTGCAGACTGATTAAACCTAAAACCTAAGCTAAAAAGAGGATGGATGTTGCAACAAGACAATAATCCCAAACACAGAAGTAAATCAACTTCAGAATGGTTTCAGAAGAACAAAATACACGTTCTGGAGTGGCCAAGTCAAAGTCCAGACTTGAACCCCATTGAGATGCTGTGGCATGACCTAAAGACAGCGATTCATGCCAGACATCCCAGTTTTGTAGAGAAAAATGGGCCAAGATAAGTCCTGATCGATGTGCCAGACTGATCTGCAGCTACAGGAAGCGTCTGGTTGAAGTTAATGCCGCCAAATGGGGGGCCAGAAAATATTAAATGTGATGGTTCGCTTACTTTTTTCCCCCTCTTCTGCCATTGTTTGCATACTATCCTCATTAAAATATGTTAACCTATAAATGTTTGGGTGGTTTCAGATAAATCAGTCTTTTTCATCTGTGTGATTTGACAAAGATCAGATCACATTTGATGGTGATTTTATGCAGAAATTTGAGAAATTCCAAAAGGTTCAGATACTTTTTCATACCACTGTATTTAATATTCAACTGCAGCTCCTGTCGATCAGGATTTTTCCCGAATTACAAGCCTTACCTCTTCCATTCTGTAGGATTCAAAAACATATAAATAGTTCCCTGGTCGGCCGACCAGTCTGGTAAGAAAAGATAATGAAAGCACTTGAGTATTCGGTTTGATTCTAAAACATTTTATATTTATATTTTATATTCAATATATTAATATAAAATGAGCTAAACAAAAATGACAGTGAATCTACGTACCTTCCCCTGAAGAAAGCAATGTAGATGATTGGTGTGAAAGCATTGACAAACTTCAGAATAAAGGTCTTAAATATGAGTCTTTCCTCAAAACTCTTGTCCGTTTTTGGAACCTCTAAAATAGAAAGCACACACTGATTTGCAAGGATTTCACTTCTTTCATGCAATTGCTGCAGTACTGAATTTCAAGTTTCTTCCTGTATGAGGGAAGCCGCAGTTGACAGTGTAATGAGCAGAGGTAGGTACTAACGCGTTACATTTACTATACTCCGTTACATTTATTTGAGCAACTTTTGCAGAAAAATGTACTTCTAAGAGTAGTTTTACTACGCCATACTTTTTACTTTTACAGGGTTACTACAGGTATCAGCGATCTCATTTAATGCTCTTTTAATGCCACTTGTAATACTACTTTAAATGCTTAAATGTCCATGCCGAAATGCAGATAGTTTCTCACACACGCAGAAAGTGTAAGTAGAGTTGTCAGCATTGTCCAACTCCTAAAATCCGATACCGATATCAAATCGTTACCGATATATCCTGTCGTGGACCCCGCAGGATACTTTAATAATGATAAATGTAACAACTTAAGGGTTATCCATAAACATTCTGTGTAAATAAGAACAACTTCAACTGAAGTTATGGAAAAAGTGCCTATCTTGCACCACTATATTAATTGTTGGAATCAAAATAGTGCAAATGTCAGTTTTTTGGATCAAGTGCAATTGCAAAGTGCCAATAAGGCACTGCCATATCACATATAGCTCACACAGTGCTTCTGGGTCAAAATAACGTCAAAGGCAAACAGCTTCGGTACAGAGAATGAGGTATGTAATGAGTTTATATTTCATTGTTTTTCAATCATTTATTGTTCATTTAATTTTTGCATCATATATGCAAATGGTCTGGTCACACAACAACTCCTAAGTATCTTTGTTTGGAGATATCTAATGGTCAATAAGCATAACTGCTGCGCTAAGCTATGACCAGCCCTTATACATAGACAGAAGGCTTCTACCTTCACCTTGAAGGCAACATGCATATTGGCCTAAAGTTGATCATGAAAAACGTGTCGATTTTATCCGATATCATTTTAGAATGCGTTTATCAGGCGATATTATCAGATCGTATCAGTTCTCTTAACCCGTAATGAGCTTATGTTCTGTTATCCTGGCTACATGATAATATCAGACAAATGTCTAAAAAGTATTTTTTAACCATCAAGTTTACATAATTTTTAATGCCACAGAAATTTAGTTTAATGTTTTGTAATGCTTTTTAGGCCTGAATTTTGAAAATTCAATTTAATGACTTTTAATGCTTTTTAATGACCTGCATAAACCCTGTTTTACTTCTGTAGATTTGCAAAGAAACGCTTTTCTGACTCCACCACCCTTGGGTACACTAGTCGTTACTTTCACTTTTACTCGTTTTTTCTCTTAATTCTACTTATTTGATTTGACTTTATTTTTGCAAGGGATGCCCACAGTGGTTCTACCAGTTTCACCAATGAGACATCGCAACAATTTCATGGTTTGAAATGTTTTCTCCTTTGGATGGGTGATGTTTCATTTCTGCAGATTTTTCTAGTCGGAATTCAATGATTTTTGTGTATTTTCTTTTGGCTTTATATGGTCATGTAATATTTTATAGTTCAGTAACAAGGGCGTAGGTTTGCATAGGGACGGTAGGGACATAACACATGATGCTCAAATTGTCACCACCAACCTTTAAGCAACCTTATATGCATTATATAATGAGTTCAATTATACAGATAACTTAGATTGTCTGCCCATATCTTGTAAGGATAAAATTGACCCCACCATTATTAAATGAATAATTTTCATCATATTCAAACTTACATTTACCCCTCTTCACTTGCTGAATGCGCCGGTCCATTTTCCCCTCCTCAAACACGTTTGATTAGCTGATGACTTGATCCACCCCCAACACTCACACGCATGCTCACACTCACACAGCCCCGACGGAAATACAGTGCCTTGCAAAAGTATTCGGCCCCCTTGAACCTTGCAACCTTTCGCCACATTTCAGGCTTCAAACATAAAGATATAAAATTTTAATTTTTTGTCAAGAATCAACAACAAGTGGGACACAATCGTGAAGTGGAACACAATTTATTGGATAACTTAAACTTTTTTAACAAATAAAAAACTGAAAAGTGGGGCGTGCAATATTATTCGGCCCCCTTGCGTTAATACTTTGTAGCGCCACCTTTTGCTCCAATTACAGCTGCAAGTCGCTTGGGGTATGTTTCTATCAGTTTTGCACATCGAGAGACTGACATTCTTGCCCATTCTTCCTTGCAAAACAGCTCGAGCTCAGTGAGGTTGGATGGAGAGTGTTTGTGAAAAGCAGTCTTCAGCTCTTTCCACAGATTCTCGATTGGATTCAGGTCTGGACTTTGACTTGGCCATTCTAACACCTGGATACGTTTATTTTTGAACCATTCCATTGTAGATTTGGCTTTATGTTTTGGATCATTGTCCTGTTGGAAGATAAATCTCCGTCCCAGTCTCAGGTCTTGTGCAGATACCAACAGGTTTTCTTCCAGAATGTTCCTGTATTTGGCTGCATCCATCTTCCCGTCAATTTTAACCATCTTCCCTGTCCCTGCTGAAGAAAAGCAGGCCCAAACCATGATGCTGCCACCACCATGTTTGACAGTGGGGATGGTGTGTTCAGGGTGATGAGCTGTGTTGCTTTTACGCCAAACATATCGTTTTGCATTGTGGCCAAAAAGTTCAATTTTGGTTTCATCTGACCAGAGCACCTTCTTCCACATGTTTGGTGTGTCTCCCAGGTGGCTTGTGGCAAACTTTAAACGAGACTTTTTATGGATATCTTTGAGAAATGGCTTTCTTCTTGCCACTCTTCCATAAAGGCCAGATTTGTGCAGTGTACGACTGATTGTTGTCCTATGGACAGACTCTCCCACCTCAGCTGTAGATCTCTGCAGTTCATCCAGAGTGATCATGGGCCTCTTGGCTGCATCTCTGATCAGTTTTCTCCTTGTTTGAGAAGAAAGTTTGGAAGGACGGCCGGGCCTTGGTAGATTTGCAGTGGT
Organism: Corythoichthys intestinalis; assembly: GCF_030265065.1. Taxonomy (NCBI): domain Eukaryota; kingdom Metazoa; phylum Chordata; class Actinopteri; order Syngnathiformes; family Syngnathidae; genus Corythoichthys; species Corythoichthys intestinalis. The sequence continues at coordinate 60,396,907 of NC_080399.1, read as the reverse complement.
CTGATGCTCCTTCCATTTCAATATGATGGCTTGCACAGTGCTCCTTGAGATGTTTAAAGCTTGGGAAATCTTTTTGTATCCAAATCCGGCTTTAAACTTCTCCACAACAGTATCTCGGACCTGCCTGGTGTGTTCCTTGGTTTTCATAATGCTCTCTGCACTTTAAACAGAACCCTGAGACTATCACAGAGCAGGTGCATTTATACGGAGACTTGATTACACACCGGTGGATTCTATTTATCATCATCCGTCATTTAGGACAACACTGGATCATTCAGAGATCCTCACTGAACTTCTGGAGTGAGTTTGCTGCACTGAAAGTGAAGAGGCCGAATAATATTGCACGCCCCACTTTTCAGTTTTTTATTTGTTAAAAAAGTTTAAATTATCCAATAAATGTTGTTCCACTTCACGATTATGTCCCACTTGTTGTTGATTCTTGACAAAAAAAATAAATTTCATATCTTTATGTTTGAAGCCTGAAATGTGGCGAAAGGTTGCAAGATTCAAGGGGGCCGAATACTTTTGCAAGGCACTGTACATGTCGACAACATGCCGCCTCCTTCGCCCTCCAAGAACAGGAGGGATATTAGATAGACTAGCCTTGACTATATATATATATTTTTTTCCCGGCCAGCAGCCGCAGCAGCTATAAGTAAAGTAAAAAGATGTCAATGTGGTGGAGGTGGGGAACGCACCTCAAATTTTGCTACTGAAAGTACAACCTGCATCAGAGTTAGCATAACATTAAACTCTGTGAATTTGCTAACCTGCAAAACTTGAGTAGGAAGCTGCTTAGTGAGAAGTGTCCTTCTGTTTATGTTTTCTACTGTTAACGTTAATTAAACTGTGAGAAATGTAGTGAACTCTGCTGGACACCATAGAACCAGAAAAACATGAGCAAGAATCTGCTTAGAGGGAGACTGGTGCTGCATAACCTCATATGTTGTTCACACAACACAACATGCACAATACCTCCATTCACCCAATCTGTGTGGTCTTAATAATGACCCATCCCGAGCAAAAAAGTGTATATGCAGGTTATGCTGTTATATCGTCCCTATCAATGTTGAGGCCAAACCTACTCCCTTGTTCAGTATAATAATAATATTTAATTAAATTTACCTAAAACAGTGAGCCATCGTGCCACAGCTCCATATACCTCATCCAGTATAAGGATGATCACAAGGTTGATAATGGCTGCTGTTGTTTTGACAGTAAGTTGTACATGGTTCCGGGTGGTTGGATTGGAGCTCATATGAAGAGCAGCTTTTGTAGAGATGCGGTACAGGATGACACCAAATACAATGGCGAATGTAACACCAATCTGACAACACACAAGTGCACGGATATGAATACAATATTTATCCAAATACATACATACGTTTAATAACAACCATTTTCAACTGTACATCTTACCATTAACAACATTGTGACAATATTCGTCATATAAGCGGGAAGACGATCTCGGCACGTCAGCTTTTCCATCTGCAAAATACAAAAAAATATTGAAAATGCAGATAATACGTGTAGTGGAGGTCATCTATAGAATACAAAGGATGAAATGTCAATTACAAGTAAAATGTATTTAGCATGAAACATAATTGAAAGACTGTTGACCTACATTTAATTCAAAGTATTAAAAAATAAATGTTGAAACATGGCTGCTTTAGTGTATACGACACCTAAAATTAAATCTTAAATGCAATAATATTGGAATTAAAATCATACATTAAAACGGGAAATCTTTAAATCTGCCATTAGCTCTTCCTTTCACTGGAGTAACGATTTCAGTGGATTTGAGACTCGAGCACTATGAAGGAGGAAGTTTTTTTATTGATCCTGGTTCAAGTGTGGATTTTTCTATTTATTTTGTCGATTCAGAGGAAGCTTGTGACATACAGCCTTATATGTTGACTCGGATTTGGAGGAGGAAGAAGATTCAGAACAAGAAAAAGGAGACATAGACAACAAACCCGAGGCTTTTGACGAGAGCAGACTATATTGGTTACACAAAATGTTATAATTATATTTATCTCTCTACTCCAATATTATTGCAGGATATTCTTTGTTTAAGTATTGATTCCACGACTGCAATATACAGTGGTCTGAAACCTTCTGGACCTATCTGAACCTTTTTGGAATTTCTCCCATTTCTGCATAAAATCACCATCAAATGTGATCTCATCTTTGTCAAAATCACAAAGATGAAAATACAGTGTCAGCTTTAACTAAAATCACCCAAACATTTATAGATGTTCATATTTTAATGAGGATAGCATGCAAACAATGACAGAAGGGGTAACAATAATCAAATATGATCTGATCTTTGTCAAAATCACATAGATGAAAATACAGTGTCTGCTTTAACTAAAACCACCCAAACAATTACGTGTTTTCATATTTTAATGAGGATAGCATGCAAACAATGACAGAAGGGGTAAAAATAATCAAATGTGATCTGATCTTTGTCAAAACCACACAGACGAAAATACAGTGTTTGCTTTAACTAAAACCACCCAAACATTTACAGGTTTTTATATTTTAATGAGGATAGCATGCAAACAATGACAGAAGGGGGAAAAATAATCAAATGTGATCTGATCTATGTCAAAATCACACAGATGAAAATACAGTGTCTGCGTTAACTAAAACCACCCAAACATTGCTGCTACCGCTAACAAACATGCCTGTGACACGAAAAAACATGTTTATTTCATAATACACACGGTATTTTATGCTCCTGAATGAAATGGACCACTTGGATGGGTGAAAAAGCGATCGATAAATTAATTCAACTTTTTTGAATCCCTGCTACAAAAATGACTGACTTCCGGCTTCGGTCTTGCATTGAGGAAGAGGGCGCTATGACGTGTATGGGAGAAGGAGTCCTCGTCACTATACAGCCGTACTGTTGTATGAGAAGGACTAAGGATTCAGCTGATTTTGCGGATTAATTCGTTGATTTTTTGCATCACGCCAGCCAAACGGCTGCAGAAAAATCTTGCTTTACGAGGGAGTGGCATGTGAGCCTTTTGGGGGCTTCAAAAGGTTCCCATTCACTGGTGTACATTGGCCAAAACAAGCCCTACTACTGTACTACTACTACCCAACTACTTGTGTTAAAAATAGCCGCGAATACAGCGATTACATAGTAAACACTGCAAACTTTCTTTAACCCTTTACCACTGAACGTGTCGGCAGCGACGCGTTTACGCATATCGTCTTTGAAGCTTCGTCACGCTGTAATTACGTAACCCACGTGCCGCTGGTTGGTCTCATTTGAAAGTGCGGAAGTTGATGTCCACACCAGTTTTTATTTGAAGCCAATAGACCAGGAAAAACGGGAGATAATGTCATTTGAATTTTATATTTTTATTGCACTCATAAATATGCATTAAAACGCTGCATGGACCATGTATCCATCTCCATATTTCCATCATTTCTTGTCCTTTTCCAAAACCGAAAGCAGCACAAAAGACTACATATCCCAAGAGCCGTTGTGATGTCAAGAAGGACGAAACAATTGTGATAATTTTTAATAAATTTCCGAGCGAGGAGCCAACTAATGAAAGGGAGGCATGCCAAGCATGCAGCGGCCGGTTGGTTTGAGCGAGCGACTTTGAAACGTGCAGAATGAATCTAAAACTACATTTAGCGCAAGCTAATGCATTATTTCATTAACTCAAGGAAGAAGATGAGCCGTATTTGTCGTTGTTTTCTTTGGATGAGTCGCCGTCTCGGTGAGTAGAAGTGACAGCAGCGCGCGAACGGCGAAAGAGTAGGCTGTGTGACGTTGTGTGTGACGCAGCTCCGTGACCTGTTCAAGATGAAGCTTTATTGAGCGCGCAAAAAAAAAAAAAAAAAAACTTTATTGGGTCGCATGCCTGAAAAAATTGAGTTGAACTGAACTACTTGTCAATATTTTTGAAAATACTTTTTTTCAATGTTATATATATATTTTCTTCACTATAATCTTTTCAATTTTATGTAGATGTGTGTTCGAGAAGCTTGATTGCATGTACGTATATACTTTTGATTAGATGATGTGTAAAACACCTAACTTCACAAAGAGATATCCTCCAAACCCTTTTTGTGTTAGATGATCTATATAATCTTTTTTTCCTTACTATTTTGCACTGTAAATAACCTGTTTTGACCATAGTATGTGTAAAGGCCAAAAACGCCTATGACCATACCTGCTTTTTGTGTTGAACTGTCAAACATAAAACTATTCAATCTTATTTTTTTCTATTGAATGTTTATCCTAAAAAGTTGAATAAATATTATCAAGCTTCAAAACGGTTGGTCGAGCATGTTTGGTTGTCAATGGGACATCAACATTGCAAATTTTCAAAAAAGATTTTGGCTTTTTGGGTCCAAAATGTGGATTATAATTGGTCAGTGAAGAAAACAACAGTTTGAACATGAAGTTCAAGGTGTCCTGAAAAAAGGGACCCAACTTGGCCATTGTAAACATTTTTTTCTTTGAAATATAAAGGCAACATCAAATGCATGCAAATTCATCCAAAATAGGCTTAGGTGTTAAAGGGTTAAATAAAGGACTACTTATGTTTGCTCATGGATGGGCATGTAAAAAGATCTCATACACATATTATCATGTTAGCTGCATAACAACTGCAGCCGCCCTCCTCCACTGAGTCTCTCACTGTTTACGACTTCGCCGTGTAGGAAAGCATTATTTTGCCATATTCGTGTTAACCATTTGGCAGCTACACGCTCCTCCGACGTCAGCCCGTTTGTCTGGCGGTCATTGTTCATCTGCTTACCCGCAAACGAGCCCTCTGCCCTCAGCAGGGGAACGACAAGCTCTAACTTGTTCGCCGCCAGGCGGGTTGCCGATCGGCGAAGACAATCGACAACCCAGTCGTCATGTGAAACGATCCGGGCTAGTTATGTGTGATTTTCCGCTTTGAACACTTTGAAACATCACTCGGTTCGGGTTAGCATGTCGGCTAGCTGTCATGCCTCTTGGTTTGTTTAGGTTCTCCGAAGCTGGGGAAGGGAAATGACATAAGCCCGACTTGGTGTGCGACAGTAAAGGTGAAGTCAACAGTTTTGACTATTATGGAGAAATTTTGCCATGTTGTCCTGAATAAATGCATTTGTATTATTTCATATTCCAATTAGCACAAGACTGTTATTTGTCATGACCATGCCATTTATTTAGCTATTGGGGAAAAATATTTGGATAAAAAGAATATCCTGTAAAAATATTGGCGTAGACAGACTGAAACAATGACATTTTGCGGCTCTCTTTGTCGCGTTTTCCTCGTTCTGAATAATTCCCCTTCAATGGGCTGCATACTAAATCAGATGAAATCGTTACTCTGCTGACGTCATCCACTTGTTGGGGACGCTAGAACCCTATAATGGTAGGCCTGGCTAACAGGCAGATTAAAAGACTAATTTCTCGTCATCTGCACTTTGCTAAATTGTTGTATATAGTCGAATCGTCTGAAAATATGATTCTAATTCACATAATACTGCTATTTAAGACTTTTTTTTTTCTCTTGTCGTACGCACTTTTTAAAGAGCAATTGAAATGAATTTTTACCAAACATTTTATGTCAGGTGTGTGCCCAATGACTGATGAGTGGTTAAAAGCTGCCCTGCCCACTATAAAACACACACCTGGGGAGAAATGTCTTGATGAGAAGCATTGTCTGATGTGCATCATGGCTCGATCAAAAGAGCTATCTGCAGTGATGATAGGATTGTTGATTTGTATAAAGCTGGGAAAGGATACAAAACCATGTCTAAAAGTCTGGATGTTCATAAATCGACAGTCAGAGAAGTTGTCTACAAATTGAAAGAGTTTGGCACAGTTGTTTCTCTCCCAAGGAGTGGCCATCCACCAAATATGAAGCCAAGAGTTCAGCGCCGAATACTCAGACAGGTGAAAAAAAAAAAACTAAAGTGTCTGCTAAAGACTTACAGAAATCACTGCCACTATGTCTTTGTACACATCGACTATATGTAAAACTATGGCCAAGAATGGTGTTCATGGGGAGGACTCCACGGAGGAAGCCACTGCTGTCTAAAAATTGTTGCTAGTTTAATGTTCGCAAAAAGGTACTTGGACACTCCACAGATGTTTTGGCAAAATATTTTGTGGACTGATAAAACCAAAGTTGAATTATTTGGGAGTAACACACAATGTCATGTATGGAGGAAAAATGGAACAGCTCACCGACATCAACACCTCATCCCCACCGAGAAGCATGGTGGAGGGAGCATCATGATTTGGGGCTGTTTTGGTCCCTCAGGGCCTGGACAGCTTGCAATTATTAGTGGAAGACTGAATTCAAAAGTTTATCAGGATATTTTGCAGGAAAACCTCAGGCTGTCTATTAGACAGTTGAAGCTAAAAAAAGAGGATGAATGGTGCAACAAGACAATGATCCAAAACACATAAGTAAATATCCTCAGAATGGTTTCAGAAGAACAAAATACATGTTCTGGAGTGGCCAAGTCAAAGGCCAGACTTGAACCTGCTGTGGCATGACCTAAAGATAGTGATTCATGCCAGACATCCCAGGAATGTGACTGAACTACAGCAGTTTTGTAGAGAGGAATGGGCTAAGATTAGTCCTGATCGATGTTCCAGACTGATCTGCAGCTACAGGAAGCGTCTGGCTGAAGTGATTGCTGCAATTAAAATATGAAAACCTATAGATGTTTGGGGGTTTTAGTTAAAGCAGACGCAGTTTTTTCATCTGTGTGATTTTGACAAAGATCAAATCACATTTGATGATATTATGCAGAATTGTGAGAAATTCCAAAAGGTTCAGACACTTTTTCATACCACTGTATATTGTATTTTCATGACAAATATCGGTCTCGTGCTGAATGGAATATGAAATATAAATAAAATATATATTTACTACGGCAGGGCTAAATTACTTCAGATTGGTCAAAACAGCCAACTTCTTGCACCTCCCAAACCGTTTTTCAGTGGACTACTCCTCTCTTGTCATTCCTCTGCTGTGGTCTCGGTGAACACTCCTGCCGAACACTTGCCGACAAAGGCAGGAAGGAGTGCTCGCCGTGAGCCAGAGTTGAAAATGGCGCACTCTCGGCAGATGCACTGGCCGGTGTCCGGCAGTGTGAGCGGGATCTTTTGGAAACCCAAAAAGGCTTACACTATAGACTTCCTCATGCAGTATTTAGATGGATAGATCGATTTTGTTAACAGTCTCAAGGTCCAAATTACAACAACATAATACAAGGTAAAGATTACAAATAAAAACAAAATAATAAAAAGTGAACTACCGTGATACAGCACTGGGTACAGTGATGGTGACACTCTCAGCATCTTGGTACTTTATATTGTATAACTTCCTATACCTGCACCTGCAGACGAGCTGAACTTGGGCTAAGTACCACACAATCATCTGCATAAATTTGATGGTTCACCACAAAGTCACCAGCCATACAGCCAGTTTTACACCTCCTTAAGTATTCTGACAGACTGTTCATATAAAAATGCAATAAAATTGAAGATTTTGGAGAACCCTATTGCTGACTTGTATGGGGGCAGATACACGATCATCCCCCTTAACCTGCATAGTTTAGTGTGCATACAAACATGAAAAAAATCTTATAATGTCATTGGAAACACCCGCTTGGCTTAATTTCTTAAACAACCTCCCATGGTTCACATGGTCAAAAGCCTTGGAGGCATCTAAAAAACACATAACCAGAGGAGTTTTATCTGCGTATTGACCATTTTTTCCCCAAAAAACATAATTACACATGTCTATGCCATATTGGCACCCCTGCAATTCTGTCAGATAATGCTCAATTTCTTCCAGAAAATGATTGCAATTACAAATGCTTTGATAGTAATAAGTTCATTTATTTTGCTTGCAATGAAAAAAACACAGAAGAGAATGGGAAAAAAAATCAATCATTATCATTTTACACAAAACTCCAAAAATGGGCCGGACAAAAGTATTGGCACCGTTTGAAAAATCATTTGATGCTTCTCCAATTTGTGTAATTAACAGCACCTGTTACTTACCTGTGGCACATAACAGGTGGTGGCAATAACTAAATTACACTTGCAGCCAATTAAAATGGATTAAAGTTGACTCAATCTCTGTCCTGTGTCCTTGTGTGTACCACATTGAGCATGGAGAAAAGAAAGAAGACCAAAGAACTGTCTGAGGACTTGAGAAACAAAATTGTGAGGATGCATGGACAATCTCAAGGCTACAAGTCCATCTCCAAAGACCTGAATGTTCCTGTGTCTACCGTGCGCAGTGTCATCAAAACGTTTAAAGCCTATGGCACTCCCTAAATGTGGACGGAAAACAAATAGTGACGAGAGATTTCAACAAAAGATTGTGCGGATGGTGGATAAAGAACCTCGACTAACATCCAAACAGGTTCAAGCTGTCCTGCAGTCCGACAGTACAACAGTGTCAACACATACTATCCGTTGGCGTCTGAATGAAAAGGGACTCTTATGGTAGGATACCCAGGAAGACCCCGCTTCTGACCCAGATACGTAAAAAAAGCCAGGCTGGAGTTTGGCAAAACTTACTTGAGAAAGCCAAAAACGTTGTAGAAGAATGTTAATAGTAAAACATGGCGGAGGTTCCCTGATGTTTTGGGGTTGCTTTGCTGCCTCTAGCATTGGACTGCTTGACCGTGTGCATGGCATTATGAAGTCTGAAGACTACCAACAAATTTTGCAGTATAATTTCGAGCCCAGTGTGAGAAAGCTGGATCTCCCTCAGACGTCATGGGTCTTCCAGCAGGACAATGACCCAAAACGCACTTCATAAAGCACTAGAAAATTATTAAATGTTAGCACTGGAGACTTCTAAAGTGGCCAGCAATGAGTCCAGACCTGAATCCCATGGAACACTTGTGGAGAGATCTGAAAATGGCAGTTTGGAGAAGGCACCCTTCAAATCTCAGAGACCTGAAGCAGTTGGCCAAAGAAGAATGGTCTAAAGTTCCAGCAGAGCATTGTAAGAAACTCAGTGATGGATACTGGAAGCGGTTGTTCGCAGTTATTTTGTCTAAAAGTTGTGCTACCAAGTCTTAGGCTGAGGGTGCCAATACTTTTGTCCGGGCCATTTTTGGAGTTTTGTGTAAAATGATAATGATTCCATTTTTTTTCATTCACTTTTGTGTTTTTTCATTGCACACAAAAGAAGCTCTTACTACTAAAGCATTTGTAATTGCAATCATTTTCTGGGAGAAATTGAGCATTATCGGACAGAATTGCAGGGGTGCCAATACTTTTGGCCAGCAGTGTATTAACTCTCTCTAATACGACAGTTAAAAACCTTCGCGAACACTAGCGAGGGCTATGGCGAGGTCTATAATTGTCGGAACTGCTCACTTTCCCTGCTTTACCCTTCATGACAGGGACCAGCAAAACCAACATTACAAAGTCATTAAGACACCCTTGAACCATAAAGGAAGCAAAAGTGCAAGAAGTAGAGCAAGCCTTGGGCTAGTGTGCATAAGATGTTCGGCAGATATAGAATCCATAGTTTATAATTTTTGATACAGTATTTACTTTCATTCCGTGAAGAATCCAGAAAGGGTTATTTGATTGTGGCTTTCTGAAAAACAATAATTTTTTTACATTTATGCACTTCTGCAATCGTCACACTTTTTTTTTGTTACAAACTGACACCGGCCCCTCATCAGAGAAGGGAAAAGTTATGTGGCCCTCACAGGAAAAAGTTTGGGGACCCCTGCTTTAACACATATTGCCAAATGCAGAACAACAACCTATCTGCCAATATATACCAATATTTTTTATTTCTATTAGATCAGACATGTCCAAAGTCCGGCCCGGGGGCCAAATGCGGCCCGTGGTCAAATTTCATCCGGCCCCCAGCCTCTGTCATAAAATAAATAACATCTGGCCCGCACACAGACTTAATAAATTGGTCAGCAGTACTGCCACCAGCATATGAAGTAGCTTACACACTAAATGCTGCTCCTCATTTACCCACTAAAAGGCTACCCCGTGTGACCCTTTACTCCCAATTTTCTAAAATGGCGACAATCAACAAAAAAAGTTGACTGCGACGGCCGACGCTTCAAGGATAGGTGGAAATTGGTTTATTTCTTCAGTAAAATACACAACAACTGTGTCTGCGTCATTTGCAAAGAGACAGTCGCTGTTTTTAAAGAGTTCAATGTGAGGCGATATGACCAAACAAGACACGCTAACCTGTACGACAAGATTACTGGGAAGATACGCAGCGAGAAATTGAAGCAACTTGATGCTAGTTTAATTTCACAGCAGCAGTATTTCGCAAGAGCCCGAGAGTCGAAAGAGAACGCTACAAGGCTAGTTGCGAGATTGTTGAAATTATTAATTAAAAAAAATAATGAAGCAAATGTGACACACAGAATGGCTTGCTAAAATTTGCGTAAATGTATTGTTCTTTGTAAAGGTTGTCAGCCAAGGTCGGCCCCCCACATTTTTACCACACCAAATCTGGCCCCCTTTGCAAAAAGTTTGGACACCCCTGTATTAGATAAATGTTTCAGTAAAATGTTACACATTCTTGTGTATTTGCCACTTATTGCCACAGTTAACATTGAGGCTTTGGGCCTCTTTTGATCTCGTTGTGAGTTTGTAAGGTTGTGAGTTCTGATTAAACAAACTCGATGCCAATCAAAACGTTTGTTGTTCTTTTTCCCCAAATTAGAATCGATAAGAGAATCGATAAAGAATCGAATCGTTAAGCAATATCGATAATGGAATCGGAATCGTAAAAATCCTATCAATTCCCATCCCTAGAGGTGCATACATAACCATCTCAGAACACCTATTTGCAGACTTTAAAACAAAAACAAGGTAATACAGAAAATCAAAGACATGCCCAGATGAGGGCCATGTTACACACGCTCCATTTTGTTGTTTTTCGAAAAGTCAAAATAAAAATTACATTGAAAATCGGATTTCTTTATTGTATTCTTTAATTTCATAAAAGCAATGAAACAATTCATTAATATTGTAATGAAGTCATCATCACAAGGCTCATTATGTATTTTTAGCCAACTTAGTCATTGTGATAGTAGGCAAATATAGCTAATACAGATACACACAGCATGTGTTGCCTTATGAAAGGCTTTATTATTATTATTATCTTTTTTTTTTTTTTTTGCTGCTCCAGACATATGTGTTGATTTTTTTGGTTGAATATGGCTCTTTCAACATTTTGGTTTGCTGACCCCCGAGCTAAGGAGTTGGTTGACGTGATAATCAAGAGGAAGATAAGTTTACTGTGCACGCAGGTTTCGATGGTGCATATGCTATTGCTGCTTTCTGGTGACATTTTGAAAATCTATTAAACTGTGTCCCGACTGAATCCTAACAAGCAGGCAATGTCGAAGAGCACAATTAAGACCCATGATGTGTATCAAGTTACAGTGGTACCTCTACATACGAATTTAATTCGTTCCAGGACCTTGTTTGTAAGTCGAAATGGTCGTATGTCGAGCAGGATTTTCCCATAGGAATACATTATAATTCCATTAATTCGTTCCAAAGCCTAAAAACATATACTAAATTCTTAATAAATACTGCTGGCACTGTTACAAATGGCAATTAAACATAGAAAAACAAATAAGTTATAAATAAATAATTCAGAATAATATAATAATAAGAAGAATAATTAATAATTATTCCTGTAAATAATGTAACGAATCGGATTCTAATATGGCGGACACTTTTTACTGTCCCTGAACGCACCGCGAAGTGAGATAGGTCGGTGCGGTAGAGATAATACTTTCGTTTTCTTGAGAGCAGTCAACTGCTTAAGACAATGGGCGTTTTGTGTTGGATAAGTTCTTAAATTAATGATAAAAACGTGACGAAGCTGGCGATTTCCTTGGCAATGTTACCACAATGATAATTTTCACCTTAACTTATAAATAGTGGCGAATGGTGGTCGGAAGAGGACCACGGAGCTGTATTGTTGAGCCAGTTCAGGCTTTTTACTGTCCCTGAACGCACCGCGAAGTGAGATAGGTCGGTGCGGTAGAGATAATACTTTCGTTTTCTTGAGAGCAGTCAACTGCTTAATGGGCGTTTTGTGTTGGATAAGTTCTTAAATAAATGATAAAAACGTGACGAAGCTGGCGATTTCCTTGGCAATGTTACCACAATGATAATTTTCACCTTAACTTATAAATAGTGGCGAACGGTGGTCGGAAGAGGACCACGGAGCTGTATTGTTGAGCCAGTTCAGGGACACGCACCCCAAGCTCATATTTTTCTATAACTTGCATCTTCATTTCAAAGGTAAGCATCACTTTTTTCCTTGTTTCTCCAACTGTATCAACTTTTTTTGAAAACTGTGTTGATTTCTCACACAAGAAAATCCACCGTGCGTTCGTTTGCAGTGCTGTCATGTCGTCGTATTTCGAGCAACTCGTCGGATGTAGAAACAAATGGCGGCTCAAATTTTACGTCGGATGTCGAAAAGATCGTGTGTCGAAGTGATCGTATGTAGAGGTACCACTGTAAAATAAAAATAATATAATAATAATAATTAATAATAAAAACACTATTAATTAAATAGATAATAACCAAATAACCCTCTCTGAATTCTTCAAGGAAAAAGGCCAGGAAATAAATAACACGATTGAGAAAAAAAAAAAAATCAAAATGGCCGGACCAAATGTGGAGGCGGGCCGTATTTGGGCCGCGGGCCGCAGTTTGGGCACTTGAAGAAATGCCGCATCCAAGCGAGTAGTGACGAGATTTGTCGTTCACTTGAGTAAACGAATCCATTCCGGTTCGTTCAGTAAAAAGATTCGTTCAAACAAATCGTTCAACGAATCGTTCGCCCCCCTCATCTCCTTCCCCGCCCAAACGAATCGTTCGGTTACTGAACGGGAAGTGACGTTGCCGAACGAATCACCAAAGACCGCTTCGCAGTATAACTGAACGGGAAGTGACATTGCTTGGTCCCTCCCTCTCTTTCACATTGACCACTCGTCGTACTTTCAGAAATGAGTGACAGGCGGTATCATTCTGCTTACACAGACAGCCTCGTCTCCCTCCTGCTGCTGCAAAAGCGAGGGAGAACTTCCGCGTCGTCTGTCCTAGTTCTATGGGCTCAAAGTCATGGCTCGTGCTTGCATTTCGATTTAGGACACGGTTAAACATTTTCCTTTTGTGAGGGGAGTAAGGGGCGGGGGCGCACGGACTTTCTTTAGCAGGTTCTTGATCACACATACAATCACATATACAGCATGTTTGCTGTCACGAAAATAAAAATACATCGAAAGTTTAATTTCTGAATATGGAACGACCAACACATCATATTTACATCTCGCTCTGTTGTATTTTTGTTTTTTAGTATTAAGATGATCGTGTTGAATTTTTGCACTGGTATTAATAAATAAAATAATCCGGTCAGCTCCCCTGTCGTCCCCGCATCTCAGCTCGTCAAATGCTGACGAGAAATAATTGTTTGCTCTTTACGATGTCGCCTTTCTACTCTCATTAGTCTGTTAAGAAAAATGTAGACATATTGCGACATCTCCCGTGTCCGCGTGCTTTGTTTTTGGGCGCTTGAGTAGCACATGATGGACGGATTGACATAATTTGTCAAACCAACCAACACCTGACACGAAAAAAAAAAAAAACACTCGGAAAAAAATTACATGTATATACAGTTTCATTGCAAATCAGTATTATGGTGATCATATTGTTTTTTTGCACTGGTATTAATAAATAAAATAATCCGGTCAGCTCCCCTGTCGTCCCCGCATCTGAGATCGTCAAATGCTGACGAGAAATAATTGTTAGCTCTTTACGATGTCGCCTTTCTACTCTCATTAGTCTGTTAAGAAAAATGTAGACATATTGCGACATCTCCCGTGTCTGCGTGCGTTGTTTTGGGCGCTTGAGTAGCACATGATGGACGGATTGACATAATTTGTCAAACCAACCAACACCCGACACGCTGACACGAAAAAAAATAATAAAACACTCGGGAAAAAATTGACATGTATATACAGTTTCATTGCAAATCAGTATTATGGTGATCATACTAAATATTTTTTTCTGTGCACATATGAGGTAAATATCGCTGCCATGAAGCCTCCATATAGTGACAGTTCTCTGCCCGCTTCACTGCCGTCACGCGACCGCAGCTCAGCTTTTGCTTGCCTCGTAGCTACCCGTGTTTTAAATTACTGTAAATTTGATAGTATGTCGTCATAGGCAGTCACGAGTTTGTTGAGAAAAGTACTACTCTAAACCATGCTCGCTAGAGTTGTGTGGTGTTTTTGTCTGAGCAGCATTTGATAGGCTCCACGTTAACAAATATGTGACAAAGTCATTTCCTTTCATTTTCTGATTTGTTCACCGCATAGTCATTACTGGAAAATCAAGTTAGCAGCAAGCTAGGTCAGGAACCGGAGGACCGAGTCACTGAACGGGAAGTGACAAAACTCAGTCTTGCCCCCCTGCCTGCACGCTGGCTGCTTATTGGCCACACGTGGACGTGAGTGACAGACGCCCTGATTCTGTTTCCGCTCCCTCCCCTGCCCGCGATGAGGCTGGCGTCTGATTGGTCGTGTGCGATGTCAGAAGACGCTGCCGCTTGCTCAACGCCCTCCCACGCAGCGAACAAGCACCACCTTCATAGAACGAATCAGTGCAGATGATGATTAGTTCGGTCTCGTTCACCAAAACAATTCGTTCAAAAAGAACGAATCGTTCGCGACCGATACAACACTACAAGCGAGTGAGCGAGCGAAGTGAGAGAGGGAAACACTTCTACGAGCCTACGTTCTTTGTTAATGTTAATATCTACAGAGGCAACGCCTGTATGTATAATCTTTTGTGTTGTTGTTGTGTTTCCACTCGCGATCGGACACTTAAATCCAGTTGTGTAGTGGTTTGAACGATGTGCTACTGCTAGCGAACGAATGCTAACCATACTGTTATTAGCAGCTAATCATCGCTGATTTACGTTGATGCAAACCTGTTTGTTATTGGGGACGAAATTGATTTGTTTCATTTCTATTTTTAGTTTCACTCTTCAAGTGATGGTTGAATAAAGTCAGCAAATTATACCAACGTCTTCTGTATCGTCATTTCGGAGTTTAGCTAGCTGTATAGCTGTCTCGGTGAGGACAGTGCAGTCTATTCCCTCCCGATGCAGTTATCTCCACCTTGCAATGACTGCAAGTCGCTTTGTTGTAATTTTTCCTCGTGAAGTGAAGACACACTTTCAAGCGTTTGAACCTACGTGCTGTCATTGTTATGTTTATGGCTGCAATGCTCGTGATTACCCGTCGTAACCTTTCATTTTCACACTCTTTCCTGGTGAAGTGTAGTCCAGCTTTGGAGCGAGTGGTTCTTGGCGCCATGCTAGTTTGATGCGTCTGGACAACAAGACACGTCACGACGCAATACGCGTCTTTAGGAATCGTTAAAGGGATCGTTAAGGCTTTTTCATTGTGATGTCGAGGCCTCGAAACACTCGGAACCGGTTCCGAATTGGAATCGGATTTCGATTCCCATCCCTATGCACCTCCATCATGTACTCACCATCTCTGAACGGTTTTCTACGCTTTATCATCTCCCGGGTTGCAACAAAACTTGCAGCAGTAGTGGAGTTTGGCGATGCAATGCACTTCTTAAATCTATTTTTGTGCTCCTCTAAGTTCTTCAGAAGTAATACAATCGCACTTTTTCTCTCACTCCCAACTGGGTACTCAACTGCAAATGTAGCATGCCATCCCTGGAAATGTCTTTCCACATTACTCTTTTTGTTATTTGATAACTTCTCGCCACCGATTAAACATTCAGGCAATACAGTACTTCCGCATCGAGAATGAATACAAATGATTCGGTCCAGAAACGTTGAATCGTCTGTTCTCTTCAGTTTTTTTTTTTCTTTTTTTCTTTTGGATCCATGGCCCATCAAACAGCCGCTGGTTTGTTTACAATAGCCACCTGCCTGGCATCCCGCCCTGCTGATAGAAACGTGCATCGCAGGCTATGACGCAAATCTTGGTTGACAGAAATGTTGAAATTTAATATTTATTCTAGACATTTTTACAGCATTGGAAGAACGTTTGTGTAATTTTTGTCCTCCTACAGAAACCATATCAAAACAAAAAAAAATCCCTCCCCATCTTTTTCCATTTTTAAACATTTTTATAAATGCTCCAGGGTGCCACTAGGACAGCGCTAAAGAGACGCATGCAGGTCTTAAAACACAGGTTGCCGACCCTGCTCTAGCTTTTCCTGTTAAAGGCGCCCACATTAAAAGAGTCTTTCTGGCTGAGAATTTGCTGTCCACCACTTCTTCATCCTCAAATTCTGATTCATGTTTACCTTGATTTGATCAGTAGTTCAAATGAAATATTGCGCAATATTTAAGTAAAATCATACTTCATTATTTAAGGGATCCAAGGATAGGAAATTTTGTAGTTTTTAAAAGATAAATCTTAGTACAAGTTATTATAATTTGATATTGAAACCCCTCTTGATATTTTCGTTTTTATAAAATTTGTAAAATTATTTTAACTAGTAGGTTGCCGTTGTTGTTGATGTCACAGGGCCATGCTGAATTCCACCTGTCACTCTTTAAAAAAAAAAAAAAAGTGTCAATCCTTAATTATGTAAGGTAGTGATTTAAATACGCCACAAGGTGTCAATGGCGAGTATTACAATATTTAGGGATCAAGCCAATGAGTGCGTTTTTTCAAGCCAACGACTGAGATAGTTTCTTTAATCCACAGTGGGAGAGAGAAAGGTGAGTGGACACAAGCATTCAGATTCCTAGCTCGGACCGCGCCGTTTATTGGCATAAGCTTCAGCAACTGTTTCACAACACACATAAGTATGATATAGTCAAAATACTTCAAAACTAATACTCACATCTCTCAAAAAATCTCACTAAGAATAAAAGTGCTTCAATCTGTATTACCGAGGCCCTATTCTCACACAGTTAACACAACAATGCAAAGAGAACTGGCATTCACAATCAAAATAGATCCGCAAAATACACATAAAACTTACTCAGACTTTGGTCAAACTATATTTAAACATTTTAGCAACTCCTTTAGCTCAACAAATACACTGGATGGCAATACTTAGTCACAATACACAAACTATGATGCTCGGAGCCATTTTGAGGAGTCTTGTGAAGACAAAACTCAAATGAATGTGATTCACAATAGATCCAGTCTAAAAAAAAAACGGAGCTACGGAGTCAGTCGAGGGACAAAACACACTCATTGGCTTGATGTCTTATTAATGTAAAACTCGCCATTGACACCTTGTGGTGTATTTAAATCACTTACATAGTTAGAATTACTGTCAAGTACGGCAGAGTGGCCCTGTGACGTCAACGCCCTGCGACGTCAACAACAATGGTGAGCTACGAGGTTATATTTTTATTTAAAATTTCCAAATCTAAAACATTAAAAGGGGTTTTAATATCGAATTATTATTACTCGTACTAACATTTATCTTTTAAGAAATATATGTCATTTATCCGTGGTTCCCTTTAAGAAATAACACAAGCCAAAATGTGTGCATATCTTACCTTGTACTGTTTTTTGTTATCTTTGCTGAGAGACTTCTGC
Organism: Corythoichthys intestinalis; assembly: GCF_030265065.1. Lineage (NCBI taxonomy): Eukaryota > Metazoa > Chordata > Actinopteri > Syngnathiformes > Syngnathidae > Corythoichthys > Corythoichthys intestinalis. The sequence continues at coordinate 60,379,282 of NC_080399.1, read as the reverse complement.
ATAACTTGGAATTCATATTCAGCTCTTGGGTGGTCCTATAGTGGTGACATACAGAAAAATAACAGATCGAAATAAAAAGTGAAGGAATGTAAATCAAATAATTAATGAAAATGAATTAATTAAAAGATGAGAGGAGAGCTTGTGGAAGAAATACTGTAGTTTCATCATTCATTCCAATATACAGTGCTATGAAAAAGTATCTGAACCTTTTGGAATTTCTCACATTTCTGTATAAAATCACCATCAAATGTGATCTGGTCTTTGTCAAAATCACACAGATGAAAAAACTGCTTTAACTGAAACCACCCAAACATCTATAGGTTTTCATATTTTAATGAGGATAGTATGGAAACAGAAGGGGGGAAAATAAGTAAGTGAACCATCACATTTAATATTTAGATGGTTTTGTATCCTTTCCCAGCTTTATACAAATCAACAATCCTTGATCGCAGGTCTTCAGACTGCTCTTTTGACAGAGCCATGATGCACGTCAGACAATGCTTCTCATCAAGACAATTCTTACCAGGTGTGTGTTTTATATTGGCAGGGCAGCTTTAAACGACTTATCAGTGATTGGGCACACACCTGACTTAATTGTTTGGTAAAAATTGGTTTCAATTGCTCTTCAAGTCTCCTTAGGCAGGGGGTTCACTTACTTATTTTTACCCCTTCTTTTTTTTGCATGCTATCCTCATTAAAATATGAAAACCTATATATTTTTGAGTGGTTTTAGTAAAGCAGATAGTTTTTTTCATCTGTCTGATTCTGACAAAGATCAGATCACATTTGATAGTGGTTTTATGCAGAAATGTGACAAATTCCAAAAGGTTCAGATAGTTTTTCATTCCACTTTAATGAAAAGGACCAGTATGCAATGTAATAATACAGAAGAGCTATGTGGTCATATGATAATGTAAAATATTTTTCATATATTTTGACTGCTTGAAACTAAGCCTTAAACCATTTGAGGATTACGGTATATATGGAAGAAATACATTGTGTTATTGAGGTTGTAACAGAAACAATCAAAAGGCCTTTTCACACTAGCGCAAGCACCTTGCAGCGCACTGTGGTGAGGAGGCAGTACCAGTACAAACTGCTTTGCTTTGCCAAGGTGCGGCCAGAGTAATGCCAGTTTCACAGTAGCGGTAGCAGCACGTACTTTGCCCTTCAAAAACTTATTCATTGTGTCATCCTAGCCCAGTGCTTCTCAATTATTTTCTGTTATGCCCCCCCCAAGGAAGACGTAAATGTTTCACGCCCCCCCAAACTCTGCCGCCACTGTAAATAGTCTCATTTATCTATAATATTACTATTAGAAGTACAAATAAAAATAAGAGATCAACTTATAAAGTATAACTTTATTACCATTGTTTTGTTTGTAACAGAAGACTTAAAGCGCATCATTTTGCCTGAATTTAAAAAAAAAAAAAAGTCACATCCAAACTGTAAAAATACACTCAAGGTACATTTTTTACCATTTGATACTGAAAAATAAAATCAATAAATAATAATAAATTCAAATTGATTAGACACATTAACTCATGAGGACAATATGCCAAAAAATTTGACCGAAAAAACAAAACTGAATAGAAGAAAAAAATAGTGTCTTTGGACAGAAGGACAGTTTTTATTTTTGCTGCTCGCTACTCACGATATCACCTCCAGTTTGCAATGCTATGGGGTTATTTTGCACTGAGCATGCTAACAGTGCTCACTGGTTTACTGATATAACACTGACAAAGCGGGACGATTGTTGGCAATATTCGGCACGTTTTCGCTGAAAAACAACCAAGCGGCTTATCAATGAGATTAGGGTCTAATGTCTTTAAATGGCGTCTTAATTTATTTGGCTTCCGGGTGTCCGCTATAATCATTTTTAGACACAGTAAACAGTGGTCTTTCCTCATCTACCACTTTATTAAATGTCAAAGCCAGAAGGCAAACGGCCCGAAAAAAGCGCATTCTCGGCGGCCAAGGGAGAACCGTTGGTGAGGGCGGTCGTCGTGACGATCCCAAGCCGAAAATGGCACTTCTCGAGCGGATGCGTGAGAACCGGAGAAGACAGTGGGTCGCTGCGTGAGTCCGGCCGGAAAACGGCTTTCGAAAACGGCGCACAGCTCTCCAGCTCTTCACGAGTCTCTTCTGTGTGCTCTTGCTTACTTCAAAAATACTGCGCGCAATTTGAAAAACAGAGCGCCACTGCCACCCACTGAGTGGATGTGCAAGTACACTTTATTCTAGTATGGCAAAAAAAAAAAAAGTTCCCCGAGGCCACACGCGCCACCCCTGGCATTGCTCTGCGCCCCCCTGGGGGGGCGCGCCCCACTATTTGAGAAGTACTGTCCTAGCCCAAGGTGAAAGTGTAGGTAGCAGCCCCCCCAAAAGTCAACATATTATTGAAAAACATTTTGTAAATATTGTATTTTTTACAACTTAAAGGGTGTACGTCCATCACTATTTATGGTTAACCTGAAACTAGTGGTTGAGGTTAGGCCCCGTGCATTAAAATCCAATTTAAAGTTCACTTTACTTGATATCCCCATTGTATGTTGTTTATTTTTGATAATAGCTAGAGCCTGTGTGGAAAACCCACACTCACAAAAGTGTTGAAGGTGATTAAATGTCCTACAGTGGTATGAAAAAGTATCTGAACCTTTTGAAATTTCTCACATTTCTGCATTAAACCACCATCAAATGTGATCTGATCTTTGTCAAAATCACATAGATGAAAAAACTGTCTGCTTGAACTAATACCACCCAAACATTTATAGGTTTTCCTATTTTAATGAGGATAGCATGCAAACAATGACAGTATGTCTTGTTTGCATGCTATCCTCATGAGTGTCTTGTATGGAATCACAGAAGTGCCAAAATAAATGTAAAAAATGAATGAATGAAGAAATAAATATCAAGACAAATAAACGAAAACATAAAGGTATATTTGGTCATTTACACTTTTTTCCATTGACAAACAAACGGGAAAAAATGGACAATTTTTGTCATTGACTTTTACTTTTTATCGTTGAAAAAGGAACGGAAAAAACAATATATTTTTTTCTTTACCTTTTCTATTTAGCTTTTTGATGTCTTTAACTTTCTCTTTCGCAAATGCCTTTTGCCCTTACTTTTACCAAAAGGAATGGTCTGTCAGTCCAATGGTGTTAGGAGGGGTTTTCTAATCAGGAAAAGTTGATAAAAACTGATTACGCATAGGAAATCTGATTACGCATAGGAAATCTGATTACGCCTAAGGAAAGTGACGTCAAAGTTACAATAGCTAGGTATGTGGAATAAAATGTTCAGCCGGCCTACATTTCATGGATGGTGGAGGATGACATTTGGCTCAGACTTTCACTGACATCCCATGCCATACATAAAATGTAGGCTGGCTTAGCATTTTCCTCCCCATACCTAGCTATTGTCCACAGTTGTTGCCTAACACTTTCCCTTAAATCCTCCATGTTGTCCATTTCTTATTTATATTCGTCTGTCAGTTTAAGTGCCTTTGTAAATAATGTCGTTCAGTTTACGACACGTTCCTTCAGGTAAGATAGGAGTAATCAGTTATCTATTATAGTCTAAATTTATATATACAGTTGTATGAAAAAGTATCTGAATCTTTTGGAATTTCTCACATTTCTAAATAAAGTCACCATTAAATGAGATCTGATCTTTATCAAAATCAAACAGATGTAAAAACGGTGTCTGATTTTGCTAAAACCACCCAAACATTTATAGGTTTCATATTTTAATGAGGATAGCATGCAAACAATGACACAAGGGGGAAAAATAATTAAGTGAATCCTCTGCCTAAGGAGACTTAAAGAGCAATTAAAACCAATGTTTACCAAACAATTTAAGTCAGGTGTGTGACCAATCACTGATGAGGGGTTTAAAACTGCCCTGCCCACTATAAAACACACTCACACCTGGTAAGAATTGTCTTGATGAGAAACATTGTCTGATGTGCATCATGGCTCGGTCAAAAGAGATGTCTGAAGATCAAGGATTGTTGATTTGTAGAAAGCTGGGAAAGTATACAAAACCATCTCTAAAAGTCTGCATGTTCATCAATCGACAGTAGAAAAGTTGTCTACAAATTGAAAGAGTTTGGCACTGTTGCTTCTCTCCCAATGAGTGGCCATCAACCAAAGATGACGCCAAGAGTTCAACGCAGAATACTCAGAGAGGGAAAAAAAGAACCCTAGAGATTCTGCTAAAGACTTACAGAAATCACTGGCACAGTCCAATATCTCTGTGCACATACAGTGGGGCCACTAATTGTGCAAGTTCTCCCACTTGAAAATATTAGAGAGGCCTGTATTTGTCAACATGGGTAAACCTCAACCATGAGGGACAGAATGTGGGAAAAAAAACAGAAAATCACATTGTTTGATTTTTAAGGAATTTATTTGCAAATCATGGTAGAAAATAAGTATTTGGTCAATACCAAAAGTTCATCCCAATACTTTGTTATGTACCCTTTGTTGGCAATAACGGAGTCCAAATGTTTTCTGTAACTCTTCACAAGCTTTTCACACACTGTTGGTGGTATTTTGGCCCATCTCCTCTCGAGCAGTGATGTTTTGGGGCTGTATTTGGGCAACACGGACTTTCATCTCCACTCCAGGACCTTGAAATGCTTCTTACGAAACCACTCCTTTGTTGCCCTGCCAGTGTGTTTGGGATCATTGTCATGCTGAAAGACCCAGCCACGTTTCATCTTCAATGCCCTTGTTGATGGAAGGAGATTTTCACTCAAAATCTCTGGATACATGGCCCCATTTATTCTTTCCTCTTTCTTTCTTTTTACACAGAGCAGTCGTCCTGGTCCCTTTGCAGAAAAACAGCCCCAAAGCATGATGTTTCCACCTCCATGCTTCACAGTGGGTATGGTGTTCTTTGGATGCAATTCAGTATTCTTTCTCCTCCAAACACAAGAACCTGTGTTTCTACCAGCAAGTTCTATTTTGGTGTCATCTGACCATAACACATTCTCCCAGTCCTTTTCTGGATTATCCAAATGCTCTCTAGCAAACCGCAGACGGGCCTGGGCGTGTACTTTCTTCAGCAGGGGGACACGTCTGGCAGTGCAGGATTTGAGTCCCTGGCGGTGCATGGTGTTACTGATAGTAGCCTTTGTTACTGTGGTCCCAGCTCTCTGTAGGTCATTCACTAGGTTCCCCCGTATGGTTCTGGGATTTTTGCTCATCGTTCTTGTTATCATTTTGACGCCACAGGGTGAGATTTTGCATGGAGCCCCAGATCGAGGGAGATTATCAGTGGTCTTGTATGTCTTCCATTTTCTAATAATTGCTCCCATGATTGATTTCTTTACACCATGCGTTTTACCTATTGCAGATTTAGTCTTCCCAGCCTGGTGCAGGTCTACAATTTTGTCTCTGGTGTCCTTCGACAGCTCTTTGGTCTTGGCCATGGTGGAGTTTGGAGTGTTACTGACTGAGATTGTAGACCGGTGTCTTTTATACCGATAATGAGTTAAAACAGGTGCCATTAATACAGGTAACGAGTTGAGCCTCATTAGACCTCGTTAGAAGTTAAACCTCATTGACAGCCAGAGATCTTGCTTGTTTATAGGTGACCAAATACTTATTTTCCACTCTAATTTAGAAATAAAATTATTTTAAAAAAATCAAACAATGTGATTTTGTTTTTTTTGTTTTTTTCCCCCCACATTCTGTCTCTCATGGTTTAGATTTACCCATGTTGACAATTACAGGCTTTTCTAAACTTTTCAAGTAGGAGAAATTGCAAAATTGGTGGTTGACTAAATACTTATTTGCCCCACTGTATCAACTATTTGTAAAACTATGGCCAAGAATGGCGTTCATGGGAGGACTCCACGGAGGAAGCCACTGCTGTCAAAAAAAAAAAAAAAAACATTGTTGCTCGTTTAAATTTTGCAAAAAGGCACTTGGACACTCCACAGTAGTTTTGGCAAAATATTTTGTGGACTGATGAAACCAAAGTTGAATTGTTTGGGAGTAACACACAACGTCATGTGTGGAGGAAAAATGGAACAGGTCTCCAACATCAACACCTCATCCCCACCGTGAAGCATGGTAGAGGGAGCATTATGATTTGGGGCTGTTTGTTGCATCAGGGCCTGGACAACTTGCAATCATTAATAGAAAAAGGAATTCAAAAGTTTATCAGGATGTTTTGCAGGTCAACCTGTCAGACAGTTGAAGCTAAAAAGAGGATGGATACTGCAACAAGACAATGATCCACAACACATAAGGCAATCAACTTCAGAATGGTTTCAGAAGAACAAAATACACGTTCTGGAGTGGCCAAGTCAAAGGCCAGACTTGAACCCCATTGAGATGCTGTGGCATTACCTTAAGTCAGAAGAATGGGCTCAGATTAGTCCTGATCAATGTGCCAGACTGATCTGCAGCTACAGAAAGCTGGATGAAGTTGTGCTGACATAAGGGGGGGGGGGGGGCACAAAATATTAAATGTGATGGTTCACTTATTTATTTTCCCCCCTTCTGTCATTGTTTGCATACTATCCTCATTAAAATATGAAAACCTATAAATATTTGGGTGGTTTTAGTTAAAGCAGACACATTTTTTTCATCCGTGTGATTTTGATAAAGATCAAATCACATTTGATGGTGATTTCATGTAAAAATGTGAGAATATCCAAAAGGTTCAGATACTTTTTCATACCACTGTAAATAGAACTTTTTTGTTTGTGTGTCTTCCTTTCTTATGGACTCCGAAACGGCTAGCCAAATTTTGACGAAATTTTACACAGTTGTACTTTGTCTCTGGGAGTGTTGTTGGATGGGATTGATCTCTGTAGGCCTCTATTCCGTGCAGGAAATTAATTCGAAACTCCAAGAATCCCTGATCGTGGAGGCGACAGAGCCATCTTTTCGGCTAAAGACGTTAATATATATATATATATATATATATATATATATATATATATATATATATATATATATATATATAAATATATATATATATATATATATATGTGTGTGTGTGTGTGTGTGTGTGTGTGTGTGTGTATATATATATATATATATATATATATATATATATATACAGTGCCTTGCAAAAGTATTCGGCCCCCTTGAATCTTGCAACCTTTCGCCACATTCAGGCTTCAAACATAAAGATATGAAATTTAATTTTTTTGTCAAGAATCAACAACAAGTGGGACACAATCGTGAAGTGGAACAACATTTATTGGATAATTTAAACTTTTTTAACAAATAAAAAACTGAAAAGTGGGCCGTGCAATATTATTCGGCCCCTTTACTTTCAGTGCAGCAAACGCACTCCAGAAGTTCAGTGAGGATCTCTGAATGATCCAATGTTGTTCTAAATGACCGATGAGGATAAATAGAATCCACCTGTGTGTAATCAAGTCTCCGTATAAATGCACCTGCTCTGTGATAGTCTCAGGGTTCTGTTTAAAGTGCAGAGAGCCTTATGAAAACCAAGGAACCTACCAGGCAGGTCCGAGATACTGTTGTGGAGAAGTTTAAAGCTGGATTTGGATACAAAAAGATTTCCCAAGCTTTAAACATCTCAAGGAGCACTGTGCAAGCCATCATATTGAAATGGAAGGAGCATCAGACCACTGCAAATCTACCAAGACCCGGCCGTCCTTCCAAACTTTCTTCTCAAACAAGGAGAAAACTGATCAGAGATGCAGCCAAGAGGCCCATGATCACTCTGGATGAATTGCAGAGATCTACAGCTGAGGTGGGAGAGTCTGTCCATAGGACAACAATCAGTCGTACACTGCACAAATCTGGCCTTTATGGAAGGGTGGCAAGAAGAAAGCCATTTCTCAAAGATATCAATAAAAAGTCTCGTTTAAAGTTTGCCACAAGCCACCTGGGAGACACACCAAACATGTGGAAGAAGGTGCTCTGGTCAGATGAAACCAAAATTGAACTTTTTGGCCACAATGCAAAACGATATGTTTGGCGTAAAAGCAACACAGCTCATCACCCTGAACACACCATCCCCACTGTCAAACATGGTGGTGGCAGCATCATGGTTTGGGCCTGCTTTTCTTCAGCAGGGACAGGGAAGATGGTTAAAATTGACGGGAAGATGGATGCAGCCAAATACAGGAACATTCTGGAAGAAAACCTGTTGGTATCTGCACAAGACCTGAGACTGGGACGGAGATTTATCTTCCAACAGGACAATGATCCAAAATATAAAGCCAAATCTACAATGGAATGGTTCAAAAATAAACATATCCAGGTGTTAGAATGGCCAAGTCAAAGTCCAGACCTGAATCCAATCGAGAATCTGTGGAAAGAGCTGAAGACTGCTGTTCACAAACACTCTCCATCCAACCTCACTGAGCTCGAGCTGTTTTGCAAGGAAGAATGGGCAAGAATGTCAGTCTCTCGATGTGCAAAACTGATAGAAACATACCCCAAGCGACTTGCAGCTGTAATTGGAGCAAAAGGTGGCGCTACAAAGTATTAACGCAATGGGGCCGAATAATATTGCACGCCCCACTTTTCAGTTTTTTATTTGTTAAAAAAGTTTAAATTATCCAATAAATTTTGTTCCACTTCACGATTGTGTCCCACTTGTTGTTGATACTTGACAAAAAATTAATATTTTATATCTTTATGTTTGAAGCCTGAAATGTGGCGAAAGGTTGCAAGGTTCAAGGGGGCCGAATACTTTTGCAAGGCATTGTATATATATATATATATATATATATATATATATATATATATATATATATATATATATATATATATATATATATTTATATGTAGAGTCCCTTACGATTGCAATGTTACAGTTGGCTTTCAAAATTAACGTTTCATGTACAAATTTATATGTGCTGTGAAGATACGTTGTTGCTTTGAGTGCTCCACAGCAAGACGCTGGATTAAAAAAAAAAAAAATGCAATTTTCTGGAAAATATTAAGGGATTCATTTCAGCTGGATATTCATACTGTAGCGACTGGTATTTATTATCACGCCCGCAATGGTTCATGGGTAGTTGTGGCAACCATGACTGAGAGTGGTGGTTTCCGTTGTTATGTTCGATAAAGGCATAGTCTCTTGGGGTCGTGTGGTTTATAGGCAACAAGAGCAGCAAGTGTGAAACATAAAAACTCTCTCATTCTTGTCACTGTTGCTCGCCACAATTTTGTGCACAGTGATGGAAAACCGATTGCGCATTAACCAACTTATAGTGACCTTTCACTATGACTACATTACAGCTGCATCTTTAAGGAAAGTATGTTTTAGCTGTGATTTGCCGGGCCGTACTGCTACTATTATTCCTAGTTGGAAAGCCCCTTCCACGGCCATGCGACTGACAAAACATTACTTTTGGTAAAAGCAAAGGCAATTGCAGGATAAAAAGGCAAAGGCAATGAAAAGCTAAATAGAAAAGGCTAGAAAGATAACAAATCCCATTGTTTTTTCCGTTGTGCTTTTCAATGTCAAAAAGTAAAAGTGGATGACAAAGAAGTGGATAACTTCTTCCTGCCTTCGACGGGGGCGGACGTGTTTCTTCGCTGCTCTTGCTCTTTCTGCTATCTTTTGTCAGTCTAGTCAGTCTGCTTTTTTTGTATTTTTTTTCCTCTATGGACCAACTGTTGCCGATCTGATTAGTTGTTCCCTCAGCGCTACTGACAAGATTTTTTTCAACAAGACACGGCACCCCGGGAGAGCCGTCCTGCACGGATGGGACCTTTGTGGCAGGCTTCGTGAAGGAATCATGGGACCACTGGAAGCCCGCCTGTCTCACTGTCCTATCCGTGGAAGATATCGAGGATATTTGGCTGTTTGACTTGATGGTCGTGGGTTTTCATCTGCTTGGCTCGGGAGGTGCCCTGCTGTACCGGAAAGTTTCCAAGACAGCAACTTTCAAGGACATTGACAAATTGTCCACAGATCAAATGGTGCAATTCAAGGCTTTGGAAGACCGGGTGAAAGCTCAGATTGTGACTTATCCCGTGAGAATACGGTTCAGTCCGAGTAAGGATGGAGAAAGGCGGGTGACATCTGGCACCAAATGGTGGAACTGTTGAGGCTGACCGTGACTGTTGGCAGTGACTTGAGGGAACTGAGGTCTCGCCTTTGACTGACGACTACCTATTAAATTTTTGATTCGGCTTGAATTATTATAATTTTTCCTTAGCCGACCCCCCCCCCCCCCCCCACCACCTCCACCCTCCCTTTCCTTGGGAGAGCCACACAGATGGTCCTTATCTCATGCCCTTGATCTCTCCTCCCAAGACCGGTTGCAGAGTTCTGTGACTCTTATTTTGTCTGTATGCACACACAAATGCTGATGTACATATGCACAATTACGCATCCACCCACATCCCTACCCCCATTTAAATCCGCCTCCATCCTTCAAACTATGACATTTCCTCCTCCTACCAGCCATGAGTTGGAAGTTCCTTATTTTCATATAAAAAATTCCTGCACGTGATCTGTGCGTTGTGTCATATCCATGCTATGTTGTATGATGTGTGTTCACTGTAACTTGCCCGCAAATGCTCATTTCTGGAGAGAGAACGTTGGCGGCACGGTTCATCTGCAGCGGCCTGATGCTCACTCATCGAACGTAATTTCGTTGTCATGTCTGTGTGCCAATGACTATTAAAACTCTGTATTCCTGTATTCTCTGTATTCAAAAAGTATCAATATATGACAAAACATGCCTTTTTAATTCTTGCACTCCTATGATTCCATCGTCCAGCACGTGTGTGATTGGAGCAGTATAATACAGTTATGCGCCAACTCAATAGGTTTGATGTCATTCAGCAAAACCCGTTTTCATACATAAGGCACACTGTCAACTTTGGAAAAAATAAAAGAATTTTAAGTGCGCCTTGTTGTCCAGAAAAATATGTTTATTTGTAAATAGTTCTATATTTAGCTTTGCAAATTCTATTTTTTTAAACTGTGTATAGATAAAGTTGTATCTATATATCAGTATTTATTTATATAATAAACATCTGATATAATGGATGTTATATATATTTTTTTAATTTCTAAATTAGTACGTACTGTATTTTCCACACTATAACGTGCATAGGAGTATAAGGCGCACCCTGAATGAATAACCTATTTGAATTTTTTTTTTTTTTTTTTTTAAATATATAGGGCGCACCACATTAAAAGGCGCAGTAGTAGTAGTAGTAGTAGTCAGGATTGCATTATGCATCCCCTAGCTCGAGCGGCGCTAAAGGGTATTAACCAATATTGATCCATATATAAGGCGCACTGTCTGTTTTGAGAAAATAGAAGCGTTTTATGTGCGCCTTATAGTGCAGAAAATACAGTACAAATATTGTTAGTGGTTAATTCATTAATATCCCCCATAATTTGAAGAGCCATTTAGAAGCCGTAAGGCTATTTTTAGTGAACCTTTTCTCTAAAAATAGCTGGAATGCCCGTCACTGGAACAAACAATAGAAGACCATATTGCACAAACATAAAACTTTGAGTTTACCTAATGCTCTCTAGAAGAAATTCTAACACTCCCCAAAGTCCTTGTTTGTTTTCAAATGATTTTTATCAATTTATTTGCTATAGTAATCGTAATTGGTAAACAATATAAGTAGCTAGTAGCAGAGTGACAGTTTGATAACATGTAAAAATGTATATTTTATCCAAACCTTGAGTGCTTCCTGTGAAAAATAAACCAAGAGAGACAGAGGAGGGGATGGAGGAGAAAGATCTACTGTTAGTAAAAGTATAAAGTAAAAATTTCAATAACTGCAACTATGGTTACATAATCATTTTTAACAAAATTATAACTAGCATAGATTATTAACTGGAAGTATAATGTCTTGCAAGCAAAGTAAAAAAAAAAAAAAACTAAAAAAACACATTGTCATAATGGAGTATTGTGGGTAAAATCTTTCAGGAAAAGATTAGTCTAATACATTTTGATAAAGTAGCTCCTAATACAGTATCACATGCCATTATATGTTTAAATAGACTTCCATTTTTTCTTGGTTTATTCTCGACCACTTGTCTTGTTTACAATTGTAGGTGAGCTAAAGCAATACCAGTTGTAAATCCATTATGAATTGGTTAAAATGTTCATGAAAAAAAATCATTCTGATGGAATCATTATTTCTATATTTCAAGTATCAAATCTTGTTGTCTCGACATACAGGGTGACCCCAAAAAAAGTTTACACTGCCATAATACAACTTAAATGCCATGTTTATTCATCTTAGAATTAGAATTTAATCACAAATTATACATTATTGTAAAGAACATGTACAGTACACTCTATTTTTCAATGTGTCCTCCCTTAAGTGTCACAACAGCCTCCAGGCGCCTGCGGAACGCTTGACAGGTCTTCTTCATGTAGGATGCTGTCATCTTTTCCCAAGATCTAACAATGGACCTCTCCAAGGCTGCCACAGAAGTTTGTGGCTTCTTACAGGCACTGTCCTCCACAGTTGCCCATATGCTATAATCCAGGGGATTGAGATCTGGATTCTGGGGTGGCCACATATCACCTTGTCAATCAACTTTTTGGTCCGCACAGATCGGCACTTCCAGACCCAGGTTTTCGTGAGGCTGTTCCAGTATCTTTCAGCTTCTTTTTAACTTTGTAGACTGCACATCTGGATATTCTCGGATTTGCTGCAATCTCAGTAGGTGTCAGACCGGCACGCAGCAATTCAGGTACAGCTAAAGTTTTCTTCATATTCAGCAGAAGCACAGGAATTGTAGAGACGAGAGATTACCAGCTGCATTGAGTGACCTTAATGAATCACTTAAGCATGACAACCTATTTAGATATGTTTCAATGGCTTTTAATCAAGCAGTACACTGAGTGTAAACTTTTTTTTTGATCACCCTGTATTCTTACCCCCATGCTAACATCGCCCAGTTTACAAGTGCTGGTTAACACCTTTCTGGATTTTTGTTGTTGTTGTCGTTTTTAACGCCGTTTTTTTTAACCTTGTCCAGCAAAACCAGCATGGAACTCCAACAAATAGTCAACAATTGTGTCTTCATGTTAATCCTTGTGATGCTATTGAGATGACTGCTAAACACTCAACGCAAAGTTTAACGATTTATTTCTATGTGCAATTTTTGTGTGGTGTGATAACAGGGTTTATGTGAAGGGAAACAAACTATTAATCATAGTGTACAGTGGTATGAAAAAGTATCTGAACCTTTTAGAATTTCTTACATTTCTGCATAAAAACACCATCAAATGTGATCTGATCTTTGTCAAAATCACACAGATGAAAAAACTGTCTGCTTTAACTAAAAAAAAAGAAAAGAAAAAAAAAAAAAAACGAAAAAAAAAAAAAACATTTATAGGTTTTCATATTTTGATGAGGATAGTATGCAAGCAATGACATAAGGGAAAAAATAGGTAAGTGAACCATCACATTTAATATTTTGTGGTCCCCCTTTGGCAGCAATTCCTTCAACCAGACGCTTCCTGTAGCTGCAGATCAGTCTGGCATATCGATCAGGACTAATCTTGGCCCATTCTTCGCTACAAAACGGATGTAGTTCAGTCAGATTCCTGGATTGTCTGACATGAATCGCTGTCTTTAGGTCATACCACAGCATCTCAATCGGGTTCAAGTCTGGACTTTGGCTTGGCCACTCCAGAACGTATATTTTGTTCTTCTGAAACCATTCTGAAGTTGATTTACTTCTGTGTTTTGGATCATTGTCTTGTTGTAGCATCCATCCTCTTTTTAGCTTCAACTGTCTGACAGACGGCCTCATGTTTTCCTTCAAAACATCCTGATAAACTTTTGAATTCATTCTTCCATTGATAATTGTAAGTTGTCCAGGCCCCGAGGGAAGAAAACAGCCCCAAATCATGATGCTCCCTCCACCATGCTTCATGGTGGGGATGAGGTATTGATGTTGGTGAGCTGTTCCAATTTTCCTCCACACATGACGTTTGTGTGTTACTCCCAAACAACTGAACTTGGGTTTCATCAGTCCACCAAATATTTAGCCAAAACTTCTGTGGCGTGTCCACGTGCCTTTTTGCGAACATTAAAGGAGCAACAATGTTTTTTTAGACAACAGTGGCTTCCTCCGTGGAGTCCTCCCATGAACACCATTCTTTGCCGGTTTTACATATAGTTGATTTGTGCACAGAGATAATGTACTTTGCCAGTAATTTCTGTAAGTCTTTAGCAGACACTCTAGGGTTCTTTTTTTATCTCTTTGAATATTCGGCGCTGAACTCTTGACGTCATCTTTGGTGGACGGCCACTCCTTAGGAGGGTAGTACCAGTTCCAAACTCTCTCCATTTGTAGACAACTTCTCTGACTGTCGATTGATGAACATCCAGACTTTTGGATATGGTTTTGTATCCATTCCCAGCTTTATACAAATCAACAATCCTTGATCATAGGTCTTCAGACAGCTCTTTTGACCGAACCATGATGCACATCAGACAATGCTTCTCATCAAGACATTTCTTACCAGGTGTGTGTTTTATAGTGGACAGGGCAGCTTTAAACCACTTATCAGTGATTGGGCACACACCTGACTTAAAGTGTTTGGTAAAAAATTGGTTTCAATTGCTCTTTAAGTCTCCTTAGACAGATGGTTCATTTACTTATTTGTCCCCTTTCTGTCATTGTTTGCATGTTATCTTCATTAAAATATGAACACCTATAAATGTTTGGTTGATTTTAGTTGGTTAAAGCAGACATTGTATTTTCATCTGTGTAATTTTGACAAAGATCAGAACACATGATGGTTATTTTATGCAGAAATGTAAGAAATTCCAAAAGGTTCAGATACTTTTTCATACCACTGTATCAACTACAAGCTGTACTTTATTTGCCTTGCTGAGGTGTACATTTTACTGTAGTTTTAGGTCTTTGCTACTGACTGTTTGAGAAACAGAGACATTTTCATTAGGTTGTATTGCCAATACATATAATCTGATATTAGAGCCTTACCTCCTCGTCTTCAAATCCGGTCAGGTCCCATTCATAATTAAGTCTCATTTGTCTCCTCTTCCAATGCTCCATGAACATGGCAGCTGTTATTTAAAGACAAAGTAGAACAAAAATATGGTAACACAAGCAAGTTAGGAAGATGGTTGTTTCTTTGCCATTTTAAAATACACCTGTCTCACTGAGTTTGGACCACATGAATTCTAGAATGTGCAAATAATGAAATACAATGGTTCTCTCCCCCACAAAAAAGCCAGAAAAAAAACAGGCTCCAAATTTTGGTAGGTGTCATTTCCTGATTGTTTGTCCAAATAAAAAGAGACTGCAGCTATAAAGTTTTTTTTCAGATAATTTAAAAATGAGAATAATTGTATTTTAGTGGTGGTATATTATTTAAAGTGTATGCTCAGGGCAAGATGTCTTTTATTGATGGCATTTTGAATCCACAAAGATATCGTGAAGAGATATTGAGGGCCGCTATTGTGGCATCGATGCAAAACCATCACCTCATGTAGAAGCGCGATAATGCATGCAAATTTCTGAAAGTTGAAAACATCCTAGGTTTTGCATGGCCAGCATATGGACATGTCACCCATTCAGCATGTTTGAGACACTTTGGCCAATACAACAAGCATGTTAGCACTGAGCGTTTCAGCAACCCCCACCGGCAGACATGAGACACGTGAGAACTTCTCAAACAAAGGGGAATGGTTCAGAAAAACGACTTTTCCATTTTTAAACAGGGAATGGCCAAAAGTGAAATTTGGATGCACCCTCCCACAAGTGTCATGTTCAAGACGACATTTAAGCAACAGACAAACCAAAACTGAAAACCTAATTTAAAGTGCGGACAGGATAAAAAAATGTCTTGAATAGCATTATGATGTGAATTAGAATTATATTTTGAGACGATTCGACTATATACAACAATTTGGCAAAGCACAGATGACGAGAAATTAGTCTTTCAATCCGCTGTTTAGCCACGCCTATCATTGTAGGGCTCTAGCGTACCCAACAGGAGGATGACGTCGGCAGGGTCATGGTTTCATTTGATTTAGAATTCTGCCCATTAAGGGGGAATTATTCAGAACGAGGAAAATGCGACGAAGAGAGCCACAAAATTTCCTTGATTCAGTCTCTTTACTCCATTTTTTTTTTCAGGATATTCTTTTTATCGAAGTATTTTCCCCAGTTGCTAAATAAATGGTATGGTCAGGACAAATAACAGTCTTAATGGAATATCAAATAATAAAAATGCATATATTCAATACAGCATGGCAAAATTACTCCATAATGGCCAAAACTGTCGACTTCACCTTTGCTGTCACATCTCCCGACTGATATTTTATGCCACCAAAGTTAGTCCGGCTTTTGTCATTTCCCTGCCCCGGCTTCGGAGAATGTAAACAAACCATGAGGCATGACAGCTAGCCGACTTGCTAACCCGAACCGAGTAACGTCTCAAAGTCTTATTTTCGCTTTTCGAAGCGAAAATAAGCTTGCCGGGGAAGCAACTGGAGAGTACTGCCAGACAAAACGGCCGACGTCGGAGGAGCGCGTAGCTGCCACATGGTCAACACGAATATGACGTAAAATAATGCTTTACTACATGGCAAAGACATGAACAGAGAGCGGCGTGCAGTTGTTGTGCAGCGAACATGACAGGGTGTGTCTGAGGAGAACTTTTCTACATGTCCGTGCATGATCAAACATAGGTAAACAGTCCTTTATTTAAAGAAAGCTGATAGTGTTTACTTTGTAATCGCTGTATTCGTGGCCATTTTTAACACAAAGTTGCAATTTCTGATGGGGTTGAAAATTTGACAGAACATCGGGCACACGAAGAGGGCAATAAGCCGAGTATAGAGGGGGTTGTGCAAACAATGGTAATGGTGTTATACTTGTATAGCGCTTTTCCACAGCCGCCGGTCGTCGGCTGAGTGGCATTCTCGGTGGGCAATCAGCCACAAAATGCAAGCCACCTCCATATTAAAATGTGTCCAATGATCACAGTATTTGACATTATACAAAACACAATGTTTACTCACTTCCTCGTAAGTCCAATGGTCCCACAGTAGTAGGCCTTATTTTGGCCAATATCCACGGTGAACGGGAACCTTTAGAAACCCAAAAAGGTTCAAAAGTCTCTGCCTGTTGCAGCAACAATTTTCTGCAGCCGTTTAGCTGGCGTGATACGAAAAATAAACGAATTGATCCGCAAAATCAGCTGAATCCGCAGCCCATTTGCATGCTATAATGAATTACTATATTGTGAGATGATGACCTGGGTGACGGCACATTCACATTCGTCCTAAACCCGACACTGAAGCCGGAAGTCACTCATTTTTATGGTGCGGGATTCAAAAATTGAATATATAAAACGATCGCTTCCCCACACATCCAAGCGGTCCATTTCATTCAGGAGCACAAATCACCGCGTGAAATATGAAATAAACATGCTTTTTGGTGTCATACGCACTTTAAAGGGTATCAAAGGGATGCAAAAATATGTGAACGGGGCTTCCATATACTGTGTGTGAGCGTGTGCATGTGTGTACGTTTTCCTACCCACCCCAAAGGGCCATGAATATCGAGAAGAATACAGTAGCCGGGTTGTCGAATAAGTGACTGGCCCTTGCAGTTCCACAAGCAGAACTCAGCTTCCAATAGCTGCACACTTTATCACACAAAGGACACATGGTGATGTTGTTTTTTTGGTGGCATATCTCCATGCTGTAAAGACAAAATCAAAGCATAATGTTACGTATCGGTGAGAGAGAAAATAGTACGTGAAAAACTTGGTTGACCTGAAGGTTCAAATGCACTAATTAATTTATAATGTGATCCCCTTTGAACATTCAAACAAGCATTTTTTTTGTTTTGTTTTAACCAGTCCTGTTCAGCTGCATGGTCTTGCAAAATGGTAAATCTGAATACCTATTTATGCGGAAACAGTTTACCTGTGGAGTTTTAAGTTTGCTGTTTTTCTTTTTCTTAATAGTGAATTTTTTTTTTTTTTTTTTGGAAATTGCAGCAGGACAGAAAAGGGTTTAAGGTGAGAGAGACGGAACATATATGGGAAATAGAAATACAAAGCAAACCAAAAAGTAGTGGAATTATCATAAAACAGTACATAATGACAAGAACATTAGAAATGGTTGCTTTCTTATTTGTGAATGGAAGGGAACACCCTGTGAGGAAAAGATGCAAAAACTATGAGTACAAAATTGGAGAGGATAAGAAAAGGAAGAACAGAATGGGGTAGTGAGCGAGACCGTAATGTGTATGTGAGTTATCACCTGTAAGAATGCAAAAGAAAGGCCAGTCTGGGGGGTAGGGGTTGATGTCATAATACAAGCTGTGTCAATGTTAGTTGCAGATGTGGGTAGTAACATTTACTCCGTTACATTTACTTGAGTAACTTTTTGATAAAAATGTACGTTTTACCATGCTATAAGAAGATGAAACGCTACACTTACTCCACGACTTTGGACTACACTCGAGTCGTTACATTAATCCAATTAATTCTACATACTGTATTAGATTTGACTATATGTTTGCTAGTAGCTTTACCAGTGCATAGACTTCATAATGTATTGACGGGTCAGAGGCACTGAGCCTCGCATTCAAGTAGGGGGCCGCCCACATCAAGAGCAGCTATTCACAAGGGTAACCCTAACCCTACCCGAACCCTACGCACGCTGCGATCTAACGCCAGATTTCGGTTGAAAAAGTACGAAAGCTGCACCGCTTTCAAAGAGAAAGGATTGTCTCAGGAGTGAAAAGTAAAATAAATGCTAACTGCACGTTTTTTTTTGCTTTTAACCAAGGATCGAGACTGTTATACGTCCATATCTATGAAGAAGACAGGGATTTAAGCATTTATTCACAAGAATTTTCACCGGAAAAGCTCTGTTTACATAAGGTGGCCGCTAGCTACTGTAACCCTTACTTTTCGAGGCTGTGAGACTGTGGGCAGATCGGGTTACTGTTTCCATGTTGTTTTTTTTATTTACTTTGTCTTCTCTACTATAATGAGGACCAACAAGGCAGGACAGTATAACTCTGCTTTATTCTTTCAGCGCGGTGCAGACCAGAACTCTCTCGTGTTCAACTCAAAAACGTCCTACCACAACACAACCCGTGAGGAACTAATATTCGAACAAGAACTAAATTTATACAACATAACATTGAATATAAATAAACACTGCATCACATTTGGAAACATAAATATATAATAAAATAAGTAATAGCCCATATAAATAAAATAATCTGAAATGAGCCAAAACACAAAGAATGAAATGATAATAATAATACACAATTGCTGCTTACACTACATTCACTAATAGACTAGCATTGTACTTCGACATATTTTCGTAAAATAAATGCTGACTGCACGTTTTTTTGTTGTTGCTTTTAATCAAGAATCGACTGTTTGACGCCCATATCTAAAAATAATTCGGGGATTTAAGCATTTATTCACAAGAATTTTCACCGGAAAAACTCTGTTTACATCAGACGGCCGCTAGCTACAGTGACCAGGGGTTCCCAACCTATTCCACTAAGGCACACTGTGGGTGCAGGATTTCATTCTTACCAAACAAGATGACAACACTTTTTCCCCAATCTGGTGTTTTACAAGTGCAATCAGTTGATTGCAGTCAGGTGTGGCTTGTTTTAGCAGAAGCCTCATTGGTTCAACTGTCTCTGCTGGATCGGCTGGAACAAAAACCAGGACCCACAGTGTGCCTTGAGGACTGGGTTGAAAACCCCTGAGCTACACTCACTAACAGACTAGCACTGTATTTCGACATATTTAAGGAAAATAAATGCTAACTGCACGTTTTTTTTGCTTTCAACCAAGGATCAAGACTGTTTTACGTCCATATCTATAAAGAATTCGGGATTTAAGCATTTATTCACAACAATTTTCACCGGAAAACCTCTGTTTACATCAGGTGGTCGCTAGCTACATTCACTAACAGACTAGCACTGCACTTCGAAATATTATAGTATAATATTCACGCAAAATAAATGCTAACTTTTTTTTTGCTTTTAACCAAGAATCGAGACCATTTTGCGTCCATGTCTATAAAGAATTCAGGGATTTAACGATTTATTCACAAGAATTTTCAACAAAACATTTGCTCTTTGTAATTCCACTCAGTCAGCTTTGACGGCCTCGCCAACAATGCAGGCCCCCTATTTATCGGCCCTGCACCCCGTCAATACATTATGAAGTGTAACCAATGAGATGTTGCAACAGTAATCACATGACTCCATTATACGAATAGCGTACTGCACGAATGCTAGTTTAGACCGCAAGGCTGCGTGACATCACCATCATAAATCGGAAGGGTGCCAGCATAGAAGCACGCTCGCATACAACCCAGGCTAGTACTGCTTGTTTTCTGCTGGTAATCTTTCAAAAAAAGAACCTGCCGAGCAAACACTGGTGCTATGAAACTTGTAGAAACGACTCTAGACTTTATGACCGTCCACATATGAACAATGTTTTCTTCATACCTTTCCCGAAGCGAAAAACTCCCCCAAAAAAGAGGGAAAAAATGTGAACAATGGATCAATTTGTCCGGACGTCCAAAAGACCAGTTTAATGCCACCAAGGTGAAGCCATTCACCTTCATATGCAGGAAACATTTTGCCATGGTCCTACAGATGACAATCCTGATCTACTGCTGCCACAGCCTGCCCCGAAGAGGTAAGCTATATATATTACAACAGTCGTATAGGCCTATTTTTCTAAAATACAGATAGTTAAATAAAATAGCAGTGTTTGGCCTTGGTCTTTTGATAGTAAGCCTGTTCATGCCTAAAGGCAGGCTTTCGATTTAACAGCTTTACATTTTCTGTTGTAAAGAAACAACCTTAGTAAGGGGGAAGTGTAAATACATTAATAGAATTAAGATTTGTTATTAATGAAAAAATTAAAAGTGTTCGTTGGCTGTCACTGAGTAGTATTTGTGGTTGCCACACAAAAATACCAATATAAATTACCCCCAAGAACGGTTGTAGAGAGGCGTAAGACAACCAGAGGATGTAAAATATAGGAAAGACAGGGCATATGGTGGTAAAGGATAGCTTGTTAAAATAGGAGAATGTAATAGTCAGTGGAGTAAGGCAATGTACACAAGAAAAAGGTATCGATAAAAAAGCTACCTCTGGATCAGGTCAGCTCTTTTTCCAGTCTTTTTCAGCCCTTGACACTCAAGCCATCTCTTTAACAGAACATTTGTATGTTCTTCCACATCTTTACCAGTGAATTTGCCACCAGCGACATCATTTTCAGACAGAATTGGTAGGTTTAGCTCAGTAATCATCTCGTTCATACACTATTGACATGCATCTAACATGAGGGACAAACACGAGTTTGACCCCCCTAGCAACAGTTGCTAACATCATGAATATTAATGCGCAAAGGTGACGTGTTACGTGCAGTACGCTATTGGACGTAACCATACAGTCACATGACCATACACAAGTTTGCAATCGGATCATGCAGGCCTGTTTAAACACGTGGCGTCTTAAAAGCACCATAAAAAATAAACGACTTCACACATAGCACTGCCATCAACATTACTGGAAAGCACAGTTTTTTGGCATGGACAGACCGTGGAAAATCAGAGATTATAATTGTTAATTAATTTCATGGTAGGAATTGTCTTCACCAGTAGGCACCCCCGCTCTTTGGACGGGTGATGTTTCATTTCTGTAGATTTTTCTAGCCGGAATTTGATGATTTATGTTTATTTTTTTGGTCTAATATGGTGACGTAATATGATATAGTAAAATATATTAATAACAGTATAATAATAACAGTTATAGACATATATACATTGTGTTGAGGGAACAAACTATTTTTAAAAATTCATATATAATAAGCAGTTACCCATTACTTGAGTATTCTTCTCACCAAATACTTTTTTTTACTTCTACTTGAGTCTTTTTTTTTTGGATGACTTCTTACAGTATACTTTTACTTGAGTAATACTGCTTTGAAGTAACGGTACTCTTACTTGAGTAAAAGTTTTGGCTACTCTACCCACCTCTGGTTAGTGGTCCCAAAGCAAGCAAATAAGTCCTTTAGCACAGCCCATGTCCGGTCCTCGAGAGCCCCTATCCAGCTTTCATTTCCATGTCTCCTTCCATTAATGCACCTGAATCAAATGACTAGCCAATCAAGAAGCTCTGCCAGACACTGATAACAATCCTGATTATTTGATTCAGGTGTGTTGGAGGAGGGAACCATGGAAAGCAAGCTGGATAGGGGCTCTCGAGGAACAGACTTGGGCACCCCTGATTTAGCATGTCTTTATAAAATTAGTAGGAGTTAAAGACCGTCAAACAAGCATGTTAGTCATCTGGTGTATGGGGAGTTTCTGTGCCAGCACACTAAGGAAGGGCGGACTTGGCCCCGCCCACCTGCAAAGGAGTTGGGCCTTCACGCCCAGTCAGTGGGGATCCAGTCAAGAGGGCACCATCCACCAACAGGGCCTGATGCTGGGGCACTGAAAATTGGCGAGGGATCCTGGAGAAAGGAGATGAAGCCAGGGACCAGAGCTTGGGGGATAGAGGGGGTACGGCATCCGCATCACCATACCCTGTGCAAGCCCCCTGGGGACCCTGACTGAGAATGTGCCCAATGTGCAAAAATTATACAGTGGATGCTGTATGTGCTGAGTATGTGATGTAGGAGGCTAGGCTCTGTGAGCCCGGGTAAAATGACACATCCTGCCTCACAATATGACACTGTGTCACATACTTAAAAACTTTTAATTGTTCAATTTCAAAAATTTTCCCACAAATCTATCTTTACTATACGGGTCAATTGGTTAATAACTGCGACCAATCTAATCTAAACTGATCTAATCTGCTTTCTTGAAAATGCAATGTTAAAGGCTAGGAGGCAAGGAGGGTTTTATTATTTGTATTTGTATATTTAGTCAATTAATCGCATGATAATAATAATGATAATAAAAAAATTTTTTAAATTAAAAAAATACAATTCACGTAGATTTTGAAGTTTTTTTTACTTCAAAACGGCAAATTTCGCCAAAAGGTGAGAGATTTTCATGCCTGAAGAAATCCCAAATCAGGATTTGACCGTATTCAGGCCCATTTCTTTCCAATTAACTTGGTAGACAGCAAAGCAAAGAAATACAGTAAATCACTGGACAACCTACAGTGGTTCTGTGATTTTGAATTTAGCTGGTGTCTAATCCCCTGTCACAAGACCCCGAAACGCCACAGAAGGAGGTACGATTGGAACTAATCTGAAAATGAAACTAACACTCTTCAGTCTGACTGTCTTAAAAAAACGGAGATGTTCAAATCTCTGAAATGGAATGCTTCACTTAACGAAGAACCATTTCCAAACTTTCGGAAGCCAGCACAAAAGACCCTGACATTCAGCATCGGGAACATAAACAAAGCCCACAAATCCACATTATGTGACCAACACAACTGATCTATTCTGAGAATTGCCACAAATGAATTTACTCCTTAATTATTTTTTATTTATATTACTGGTACTAATGATGTAACCCTGTGATACATTGCAACAAATCTAAAGTAGATGGCACTTACCAGTTGTAAGTCCCACACACTGGAAGAAGAACCAAAAAGCACCAAAAAGGATTTCAGATTCCTTAGGAAATACGATCTACTCATTCCTATCTTGTACACAGACATGCACACTTGCACACATGACTTGCACACATCTAATCTTAACGTCCTTCCTAATGGTAGCAGTAGGTTGAGTTGTGGTCCAGGTCATTCTAGGCTCTTTAGTTTTGCAAGTGTTGAGAACCAGTAAATGCCCAGGTGGCCAGACCACATCCTTCATACAACTAACAATCGCAGCGCCCTCAGAGACTTCCGTTGGGGCGTGACCCATAGTTCTATTACAATTTACCTTTCGCAAACTGCGCCTCCTAAATGTCCATCGACCAATCTTACTTAACAGGCACCATTGTTAAGGGAGCATGAGCCAACAAATTCTCTGATGCCCCATTGTATGATTGATTGATTTGGTAGTTTTGAGATCACCAACCACCATAAAACTTTACGGAAAAAGACAAAAAAGGATCAACATTCTGCGAACGTCCAAAATAGTGAAGTGATGTGCCTATGGAATATCTAAATTGGACACGAGGTACCCTAGGAGTATATCAGTATGTATGAATGTGTTTTTTTCCCTTCCCAAAGCTGAAAAAAACAACTAGATTCCAATGGATTAAGAAGTTGGGACGTATGGCTTCACTCCCAGCTAAATGTCTTCAAAATAAACAAGCAAACATACGTGTTCTCCTAGAGTAAGATTAAGCTACCAGCAGAGGTTAACTGGCGAGTTGACTTGCCTGTATTCACAAAACTGGATATCAAAGTTGTAGTTCCTGTCAGAAGTGTGTAGTACACACTACTAACTGTAGTAAGTGTGTATTACATTTACTCTGTTAAATTTACTTGAGTAACTTTTTGAGAAAAAATTATTTCTTAGAGTAGTTTTACCGCTCAATACTTTTTACTTCTACTTGAGTAGATTTGTGAAGAAGAAACACTACTCTTACTAGCTACTTTGGGCTACACTAGTGTCGTCATATTTTCCCTCTTTATTCTACATACTGACATTATTTTTCCCAAATATGCTGAATGTAGCGCTACCTGTCTTACCAATGAGATGTCGCAACAAAAAACACATTATACCATTCAGAGGTAACAATGTTTTCTCTCTACTATAGGGCACTCATACTCTTTAGATGGGTATAGTATCCAGGTCTAGATTTAAAGATTTTTCTGTAATTTTTTGGCATAATAC
Source organism: Corythoichthys intestinalis (assembly GCF_030265065.1). NCBI lineage: Eukaryota > Metazoa > Chordata > Actinopteri > Syngnathiformes > Syngnathidae > Corythoichthys > Corythoichthys intestinalis. Next base: position 60,354,492 of record NC_080399.1, on the reverse strand, counting down.
GGTCATGTAACTCGCTCAGCAACTCAGCAGGGATCCCCAACTATCGGGATGGGGACTGGTGCCGCAGAGAAATAATAAATAATATGGTAACGACTGCAGTCTGGCCTGTGCCGCTTGACTAATCTGAGTAGAGATTTGTGTATGTCGCCCTCTGGTGGTTGGTAGCCATTACTGTGGTGTTTGCACACCTATAGCAGCCCAGTGTCAGTCAATGTAAACAGTAACGTTAGCTGCTGTCGAAGGGTGAGCGGCAACGTCTTTAGACAGCTTTTTTCAAGCAAAAGGCCCCCTGCTGAGCCAGAAGAGGAGCCTACAACCAAATGAATTCTGCATAATATGCGGCAAGCAAACAAGGCAACAAAACCGAATGCGCTGAGAGTATCATACCTCGCGGCGAACCGTATTGCCATAAAGCCAAGTAAACTTTCACGATTGGAGAATAACTAATTATGTCATTATCATGAGTTTTATGAGAGGTTGCTGTTAAAAAAGATTGATTCAGCGTACAGTGAGTTACATTTTTCCTGCACTTAATGTTCCTTTTAAGCCCCGTCATGTTATTTTGTGTTCACTGTAATTTTCTGCCACACATTGCCGGTCAGTGAAAATAAAGCCCATATCACTCCGGTCACACTGGTGCAAAAAAAATTGGGGGCCACTGTGCTATAGTACAGTATAATAATAACAGTTCATATAGATGAAATTGTGCTGAGAAAAACAATATACCATTATTAAAAAAAAAAAAAAAAAAATCTGACGTTGTAAGCAATTACTCACAATGTTAGTCATTACTTGATTATTATTTTCAACGAATACTTTTTTACTTGAGTAAATTTTTGGATGACTACTTTTTCTTGAGTAATATTATTTAGAAATAATGCTCCTCTTACTTGAGTAAAATGTTTGGTTACTCTAGCTCTACCCACCTCTGATTACAATTATCGAATATTAAATCTTAGAAGGATGTCATCACGATAACGCTATATGTACAGTATAGCCGTTTCATTAGCTAAAGTTCACTTTAGGTTTGCTAACCGTCCCTTGAAAAATGGAATCGTCCGGTTACCCAAAAGAAGACTAAACATCCTGTGTTTAGGGGACACACTTTTTCTCGGTAGTATCACGGAAGTCAAAAATAGTGTTTTATTTGTAGAATGAACAAATACTGGTATGGTACTTTTCAAGAATATGTAGGGGAACGCATTCTCCCACCTCTCCCGCTTTCTGACCAATGCTGACAGAACAATAATAATCCCGCTCATCTCATTTGTCGATGAGGTACTGTCCCTTGGCATGAAGAAAATGGAAGACAACATAATATTGTGGGAGAAAAAGAGTTTTTTTTTTTGCACAATAAAATAAGCAGTACTTGTTTTAATATAATAGAAAGGTAAAAAATTTGGGGATTTTTTTTCCCAGCCTGTTGAATATGGCACATCACAGGATGTTGCAAATGGTTTCAACATAGCGATCTCTTCCAAAGTAAAAGTAACATTAACACAAGGCTTGTGTGTTTTGTCAGTCCCAAGACAAATGACAGCAACTGCCATAATATCCTGTGGATGATGAGAAGCAGGGCCTTGAGGTGAAAAGTCAAACATACGTTCACATTCCACGTGACACAGATTCTGATTTTGGGAACCCAGTCCACAGCCATGACTTTAAAGTCATTCAGCAAGGCACAGAAAATTAGTTGACTTTTGACGGGACTGTATGCTCGCCAGCAACGGACTTCTTCTTAATGCCTGTGGTGGTAAAATTAAGACGGTGGGATTTTATGAAACAGGTCATTTCTGGACGCTAAGAGAATTCAAAATGCTGGAAAACAATGCAGGTTTTACTAATAATATGATCAAGATTATACACGACCAATTCATATTGTCTTAAAAATATTATTTTTCTTAAATTTAGTCAAATAATTTTCTCTGTCATGTTTTTTGTGTTAAAGCATAGTTAACAGATTAATGCGGAAGTTCAGGATTTTTGACGTTAGGCTTAATCTTCGAGTTAGCAGGGGATTAGTCAGTTAGTGGAGTTGATTTCAACATATTCCGTTTCGTTTGTATGTTATATGTTAGGTTCAGGGCCCTGGAGTGGCTAAGCTAGCACGAGTCATTGGCACCATTATAGCATGCCAATAAAAAAACATATCTACGAACAGAGCCAACATAGCCAAATAAATTCACAACACAGATCATTATTTCAAAACACCCTTGCGGCCAAAACAATGTCACACCAAACTGCAGTATTTCATTTCATTCTGCAGGACTATTTTTTTAGATGTGTAATACGACCCCAATAAAGAGGAGTGCTTCGGCCACTCGTTCTCACGCTTTATTTGAGGAAGGTGGGAAGTCGGGCTTATCCAGCTCGGAGGGTACCAGTTGCGACCTTAAAGCATTCCAAGCGAATGTAAACAGCAAAGATGACTGACCGCCACAAGTTTTTTTTTTTTATTTTGGCCTCCAAAAGACATTTTGACTTCCAGCAAACCTGACTTCTCATCAGCGATCAAATAGTGGGGGCGTACTAATGATATTTTTCAAGATCAGAGGTTGGAAACTTCCCACCTTCCTCGAATGCAGCATCAGTTTACTTAGTTAACTGACGGCTGGCAACATGACGAAATGTGCATTTAGAGGCTGTGGAAACATACAAAAGAAACGGGTAAGGAAAGTTTCGACAAATTCCCTATGAAGAACGAGGAAAAATATAAACTGGTCACGTGCTGCTGGCTACGACATAAAAAATCAGTGGTGAAAAAAACCCGATGTGATATCACTCTGCCCTGCTCCTCTGCAGAGCTTCTGGATTACAAATGTTGCTGTTCATACTGCAATTATTGACATGCAATGGTAAGTTTTAATAACTTTATCCTGAAACCATAGCCAACACTATTGATTGCATGGGTCATGGATGATTTTCATGTGTGCATATGATGTTTTTCATTGGCGTGCTATAATGGTGCCATTGACTCGCGCTGGCTTAGCCACTCCAGGGCCCTGAAACGAAAAAATAACTTGCAAACGAAACGGAATTTGTTGAAATCAACTCCACCAACTAACTAAACCCCTGTTAATTCGAAGGCTAGGCCTAATGTCTAAAATCCTGAACTTCCGCTTTAATATGTCAAATTATTCCACTTACTTTAGGTAAATGTAGCTGTTCTAATTAAGACCATATATCTAAAAGTTGGAAGAAAAATTTGCTTTCAAATAATGTTTTGAATGATATGTGTTCTTGGATTACAAACGTTTCTGACAAACAAGCTTTTTAAAGATTAAATCTACTAATGTATTGCTTAAAATAAGTCTAGTAAGATGATTTTCAGCTAGCTATTTTTCTTATTTCAAGTAAAAGGCACTTGAAGCACTGGCAAGGGAAAACAAGGGAATTTAACTAGTTTTAGGGTAGGATGCTTTTGCAATGTATTTATATCCACACCTTGTAGAGTCCACTCGATGTTGACAAACAGTTTTGATCATCTTACTCGCATACAGAAAGCTCTGTCCAAAGTCAACAATCAGTCACAGCTGAACATGAGGTTTGGTTCATACCCTCAGGTTTCTCCGCACTTGAACCCTATGGGACGTGACCCGCCGTTAGGAGGGGGACCCCACAGTGCCTTTTTGGGCTGTGCCCGTCCGTGCCCCATGAATGCATCCATATGTAAATGTTAAGATAATAAATAATTGGATTTTGTTTCAATAGCGTTATTTGTTTGATAAATATTTTTAATACAGTATTTATCAAACAAATACTTGCAACATTATGCAATATTTACATTATCATTAGCCATATAACTTCATACAACATACCGGTAGTCAAAAGGAGGAGAAAAAAAAAAAACATACTTTACCTTGGTATATTGTCATCAACAGTTGCACATCCATACAGAAAGACTATGACTCCCACAAGGGAAGCAGGAATCAACATTTGAGTGTACAGGCCTAACCAGGCAAAGTACAGTCCAATCTTCTCGCCAAAGTACTTCCTGAACAGAATTAATGATAAACAATTAATGATAGAGTACATTTGCATGCCCACATTAATTGGCTTTCCAAGTTCATTCTCAGTTTACAACACTTCACAACACAAAACCAAGGATGTATTAGCGTTGGAGCACACAAGAACTCAAGAGTGTTGTTACAACATAATAAGCCGCTTCGTTATAAAAGCCGCATAGTACACATGGAGAGAAAAAACCTAGCGTTTTTTTAGTCCGAAAATGACAGTTTATGGAATATTTTAAAATTATTCTTATGACTCTACCCCCCTGTTTTTTAAGTAAATGTTCTCATCTGCAGGCCAATATTTAAAATGCCAAGTTATTTAAAATGGGAGCATAAACAGAGAGTGTATACATTTTGTTGTCCGTAAGTAAATAGACAGATTTACCTTACTAGCCCGATGGGTTGGTACTTGTAGAAGACACTGTAGTTTGCCCACTCTTCATACAAAAGCTGAGAAAATAAAACGTTGATGATCACGGTATACATATGAATATACATACATATTAATATTATATATACTGTAATATCCGTAGTATTTGGCGCACCTGACTATAAGTCACCAAATTTGACACGAAAACAACATTTGTTCATAGATAAGCCGCACTGGACTATAGAGCCTACCCACGTACCACGTGCTCGCTGTATGGTTCCGCCCACTTGTCCGTCATTTTGACTCTGTATTAGCATTGTTTTCAATTGATGGCGGAATTTAAAATGCATTTCATGGAAGACCCGGTGCTTTCTGATGCCCCAAACACACTGGATCTGTTGCATAAAAGGCGTTATGAGGAAAAGCTTCGTTCTATACAGTCGCCAGATCCATATTTGATGCCCAAATCGATGTTTTTCGACCCACTGTCTTCGCCCTGTCTGCCTGACATCTGCTACGCAGATATTTACAATTATCTTGTCCACACTAAATCAGCCTATTCTCACGAAAATATGAAAAACTTCAAGAGCTTGGAGGCTTATAAATACTTCGTTGCTGGTTGGGTGAAACAGGTCCTCGTCCACGAAAATTCGGCAGGAATCTATCTTGTGCTTGGAAAGGTGAGTTACGAAATTTTCAATTCAAAATCTTTTGTTATTGCTAACATCCACCGTCAAGTCTAATGTATTTCATGTCGTTTGTCAATGGAGTTAAGGCTTTTAATGTTTATATGGTTTAGCGATAGCACTCTCACTACATACATACCTGTATGTTGTCGGCGATTAGCCTAGCAATGATCTTAATTGTGGTTATTTGTCAGCCCCGTAGACAAGGCCAGTTTCTTTCACTTGGTACCAGCTAAATATTATTCAAAAAATAACGATGGTGGAAGAAAGGGAAGTCACAAACATCTTGAATTTGAAACTATGTCGTACTACGTCGTATGTTGTCGGCGATTAGCCTCGCAATGATCTTAATTGTGGTTATTTGTCAGCCCCGTAGACGAGGCCAGTTTCTTTCACTTGGTACCAGCTAAATATTATTCAAAAAATAACGATGGTGGAAGAAAGGGAAGTCACAAACATCTTGAATTTGAAACTATGTCGTACTACGTCGTATGTTGTCGGAGATTAGCCTAGCAATGATCTTAATTGTGGTTGTCAGGCCAAAACCCTCTAAATATATATTAAATGCATCTTACCGGATATAAAATGACTACTACATAGTCTGTGGTGATTTTTTGGTGTCCAGTTTTCACGTCGAATTGCAGCCGTCCATTTCGCTCTCCTCTTTGGATCCCTTGGAATACGGTAAAACTTCAAGTCTCTCCTTCCATCTTCTCTGTTAGTGCAACCAACAGCCACACACGCCTTCGCCATTTTGATTATTATTGTTAAGGAGCAGAAAAACACGCCGTAAATAGGAGAAATGTACGTAGCCGTAACAGGTTAACACTATGTTTTGACGGACAAGTGGGCGGAACCATACAGCGAGCACGTGGTACGTGGGTAGGCTCTATAAACTGCAGCTGTCCTCACTGTATTATGGGATATTTACTCCACAAGATATGAACTGGTAACACTTTATCTGACAGTAGCATCATAAGATTATCTAAGACCAAATGAACCACCATGAAGCTTTGAACCAATTGGCTGCAAAGCTTCATTTGGTCATAACTGCTCCCTTGTGGGAGACAGTCAACTTCTGCTGCCACCTCCTGTCCACACTGCTGTTGTCCAACATGCCTCTTAGCATGTATTGCAATGCTACAGATGTAAATAAAAATCAAAATTCATGTTCTGTGCTATTTCTTCAGTTACTGTTTCAGTTGTTTCATTAATGCTAGTTATTGTTTTTGATAGCACTTTATTTGACAGTGGCGCCATAAGAGAATTATAATTATGATGATAATAATTATGACATGACACAGTAATAACAGATGTCATTTAGTGTTATCTGGCAAATTATCTCACTTTTGAATGGATGTAAAAGAAATAAATATAAATATAAATAAATGGAGTTAGGGTTTCCAATTAACCCCAAAAAATCAACAAATAAGCCATACTGGACTATAACAGTAACATGTTTAAAACTTAAAACCCAAACCCCCCATGTTTTTTTTTTTTATCTTGAGAGCTATTTATTTAACCTTTTGTTCTTTGTAAAGAGATGTTTCGGAGTTTAGGAAATTCAGGCATTTCTGGAGCTACTATTTTTTTATTTGTGTTAATTCAATAAACATGCTGTAGGCATTTCAATGAAGTTCAGTGTTTGCATTATTCAATTTTTTTCTACGCCAATTTTTACACTTTTGCTGCAAAGGAATATTAGCTCCTAAAATCGGTTATATGCCCCTCTAACTACTAATAATCTGTATCAGTCCTGAAAAACACATATTGGTCAATCTCTAGTTCATAACCAGAACACAATATTATACCTGGAGTAAGGTCATTGTTTCTCCCTTATTGTACTTACTTTTCTGTCATTAGGCTCGGCGCTCTCTTCATCAATATCCCCCTAAAGAGCACAAGTTAAATATTTGCAGTGTTAAAAACGTAATTGAGATTTTGAGGGATATAATTTACATGTTAGCAAGATTTTATTACCCTCATCAGACTTAACACCTCATCACACCTAACAGTGTCTAGGCAAATAAGGCACAATAAATTCAGAATTGGTTGGGGTCTATCACTGAAACAAATCCCTGAAATACTGATGACTTGTAGAAAATTGTACAAATGGATCTGACATTTCGTCTACACTTGCAATGTCGGCTGTCATTCATGAATACGAACTAAATACAGTATGTAACTAAATTACGTATAGAGACATGGAAACATGCCAAAATTCTAAAACAATATTTACAAAATATTATTTACTGTATATCAGTTTTTGATCAATGGTAATTTCAAGTTATGCTCGGGCCAAGTCTGTTGTTATATTTTTGTCATGTTTAAGATACTCACATCGTGGAGAGGGTAAGCAGCTGTATAAACACCACTACCTAGGAGACTGGTGATACCTGCCAGGGGAAAAATATCATTACTAATAATAATTGTATAATTAGATATAATTACTATGTATCTAATCTAGGGTCAAAGATCAGCACTCACCTTGGCACAATGTCACTTACAGCTACAGCTACAGATCATCACTGAATCAGAGATAAAACGCTATTGTTTTCCACGGCGTTTTCATAACTGCCGGTATGGTTCACATTTGAAGTTATGTGACTTCTGCTTGACATTTATTTTTTGGTTTCATTTCTATTTCCGGTATTTCTGTTCTTGTTATTAACTGTCTTGATAATATAACGTGACATTTATGTATGATTTTATTGGTTTTGGGATTTAAAATTTACACATTTTTAAAGAAGAACATATAGACATCTGTCCTCCAGTTAAGGTGCTATTAAATGGTGACCATGTCAAATTGTCAAAAAATTTAAGTCGTATTACTGGGCTGGCTTTGGAGTAGTTTTGTTTCGTTCTTTTCCTCCCCCCCAGAGCATCAAACTTACCCATGCTGTACTTGGCCTTGCATTTTGTCCGTTTTAGTATTTCGTAAACCTAAAAGAAGAGCAACATGATGAATGTGTTACAAAATATGTAGTCCAATACACAAACTAAAGGCAGGCCATTAAAAAAAACGTTTTTTTTTTTTTTTTTTGCTTCAGTTTCAGTTAAGCATGGATGCCACCTTTGTTTTGTTTCATTGAGTAAGCCAAACAGCAGATTAATTAACCCCTCCAGACACGCATTTTTTTCTGCTGGGCAGAAAAAAAAATCTGTGCTGATTTTTACTCTACTCAAGCACCAGAACAAAGTGCAATTTTTTGGTCGGGGCTATTTATTGGTTTTATTGTTTATTTTTAATGTTGATGTGTTTTTGATGAGGAATGAGCACTTTATGTGATCCTTTTTAAAGTTGCGTTTGGTCAACCATTTTTAAAGAGCCAAAAACAACAAAAAGGGCATGCCAAACCTCATGGTTTGATTTCTATAGGTAAAACTTCATCTCCAAGAAGTGCAATAGCAACTAAATTCAGTGTGTTTATTAATTTAGAGACCTAAACACATCATGTCCTTTAGCAGCATGCTTAGGTCTGAAGGGGTTAATTGATTTAACTTTAGCTTTAAATGTTTTTGTTTTGTGTTTTTTTCACCAACTCCATTTATGTCCAGCTCGGATCTTTTACATTCATTTAAAAGTGTGATAATTAACCGGATAACGCTAAATGACATCTGTCATTAGGAATTAATAAATGCTCATGACAGTGTCATGTCATAATTATGACGGTTTTATGACAGTCTTATGATCTGCTGTCAAATAAAGTGGTACCGGTTAATATCTTCTGGTGTAAATGGAGTATGGATGCTGTAAGCTGCTCATTCAATGTTTGTTGAGCAATTCCGTGGCGGTCCACTTGGGGCGCTCAAGAGTGGCGGTGAAGGTAAAGTGCGCGCAAGTCGTCTAAAGAAGAAGAGAGGAAGCTACAAGTGGGATGAAAAAAAAAAGTTTAGCGAGAACGATGGAGGGAAAAAGTGAGAAAATATTCCTACAATTCACATGTGTGGACACACTTTAGATTTTACACCAACAAGAAAGGAAGTAAGGTGAACAAGGACTTTGCTGGATGCAAGAATTATCTAACAAAAATAAGGTGCAGTGGAAAAACAATAATTATGCAGAGCCACTTGGTGACGAAGTGGTTAGCAGATTTCTTCCCTGCCATCACTGCTTCGCTTTCATCACCTGAAGTAAGAAGGTTTTGCCATGTAATTGATTTTTTAATTTACATGTATTATTTTGATGACATTTGGTGTTGAATGATACTAAATAAACCTAAATTGGATGGAAATGAATATCATACAAGCTTACATTAATTTACTGATTTATTTGATATTATTTGAGAACCACTTTCCATCTAATTTACCACACAAACTGTTTTTACTGCTATAGTACAATAAGCTATAAAATGGTTTGAATAGCTCCAAGGTATATAAGGTTATGTGCATGTTAATTGATGTAGCCTACACATTAAAAATGAGTAATTATTGCATTTTTAATTTCTATACATTCATTTCATATTTGTTCTAATTCACTCAATACTTCCAACACGAAAAAAATCAGGATTTGAACTCAAAAGGTATTAAGTATAGATAGCTTTTTTCTATTTTGTTTTTAAAGTGAGGAAGAATGTGACTGACTGAGTCCGACATCTCAAATGCTGAAGCAGATGGTGCAAGTGCTCAAACCAATGCTTTTGCACTCCAAAAAATGGGGTGTTGAACTGACATAAAAAGAATGATGGAAAGAATTTGCACCTGATGATATTGCTTTCCTTCAGCATTTAGCAGTTGTGTCCTTTTAACATAAAGCACACATGTCTAGCCAACATTAGGCACTCATGTTGCGCGAACATATCGCACTCTTGTTGAGCCAACATAAGGTACTCATGTTCACCCCAAAATACATGTTGAACCCACATTAAAGAAATACATAATTTGCACCTGATTACATTGATTTCCTTCAGTATTTAGCAATTGTGTTCTTTTAACATAAAGCACACATGTTGAGCCAACATAAGGCACAACTAGGGCTATCAAATTTATCGCGTTAACGGGCAGTAATTAATTTTTTAAATTAATCATGTTAAAATATTTAACGCATGCACGGAACAACCCACTCACGCATTGCCGCAAACAGACTACAATGGCATCGTTTTATGTATATACAGAGCTAAGAGGCAGTGACAAGTGAGTGGAGTGTATACAAGCATTCATTTGAACCGTGCTTTTAATTGCCAAAAGCTTTGATATCTCTTCCACAACAATAATAACTATTGAGGCGAGTGATGTGGGGAAGACTAACAGGAGTTGATCTTTTTCTTAACACCCTACATTGTACACAACGCAGAGAAGATATAGCATTTGCAGCCACCAGACACAGTCATGGTTGTCCCACTTCCCATCATGCATTTGGGCAGAACGGTTTAGTCACTACAGTATCATTTACTGAAAGCTCAACAAATACACTAGATGACAATATTTAGTCACAATATACAAACTCACATTTATCCTTTAAGAATCTATCTGTGGATCCCTTTCACAGAAAGAATGTTAATAATGTTAATGCCATCTTGTGAATTTATTGTTATAATAAACAAATACAATACTTATGTACAGTATATACAGTATATACAGTGAATGTATATATCCGTCTTGTCTTATCTTTCCATTCCAACAATAATTTACAGAAAAATATGGCATATTTATATTTTGAATTGCACTTAATTATGATGAATTAATTTCTAAGCTGTGAAAAACTTGATTAAAAATTTTAATCGTTTGACAGCCCTAATTTTAACGTCAATGGCATTCATTTATTTATGCCTCAATGGAATCCAGTACATTGGCATTGGCAGCAACATTCATGATAGTCAATGGCATGGAGGTACATAGCTACTGTCAGTGGTATTGACTTACTTAGGCGCCAGTTCAATGTCAATGGGCTGTAATGGTAAGTGGTCAAAAATCACAACCACCCATGTTTTCCTGTCATTGAAAATGAAAGGAAAATGCTTGCCATTAAAAATGAATAGATTTCCGGTCATTTTGATATTTAAACGATGCCGGTTGGTCAAACGGTTTGGAGTCTCAAGTGCGCCCAAAAAACGTGAATGATAAGATTATGAAGGAAAGAAATAAAAATAAAGTTGAGGAATTTTACTAGCTGGGCCTGTGCCTTGCAAAGCCCCATCTAATAAAAAAAAAAATCACTTTTCACAAACAAAATAATAATTAAATGGTGACGGTTATTGGGCCGGCCGGCTCTACCAATGAGGTGTCACTTATTTTTTCAGGGAGTTGGTAACCGTACTTTTAAATCTCGCGAGAAATGACGAGACTATTGCAATTGGTTGGAAAGGCAAGTTAACATTATGTTGCATCAACATGATCTAATCTAGCTACTCATTCATTGTTCATGTTTATGTATGGACTGCATGATTTAATCATGCTCACCTTGGAAACATGATGTGTTCTTGCTGAAAATGCACATTGTCTTTTAGTAAACTTTACAAGCTACCGGAGTCATTTTTTTGAGTGAATATATTCAGGTACAAAATTTGCAGAAGATTTATATTTTACAGCAATGTTGCACAGAAATGGTGTCACTGTTCCATAAATGACTTAAATAGTATTTTTTTCTATTTTGAAATATCTTGCTTTTCGTTTCAACAGGTGTATCGTACTCATATATTAATTATCTGACCAATATATCAATAATCGCTGTAACCCGATATTGTGAGATAATCGTTATTGTAAGCCTTTTGTTGCGAGTCGTATCGTATCGTGAGGTGCCCTGAGGTTCCCACTCCTATGTCCTAGTACAGAGGTCAGGAACTTATGTCTCGCGAGCCATATCTGGCTCTTTTGATGAGTGCATCTGGCTTTCTGCCAATGCGTAATTTTAAATGTGGAACTGGCCGGCTCGTTTGACTTGAGTGAGCTGTGATGAGCTGATAGGCCATTCACACATTTTTCTTGGACCTTCAAACATACATCGCAATAATATGCTTCAATCATCCCCTCGCGGATTGCACGGAGATGGGCGTTAGTACAGAGTTCATCTTACACCTTAAATCTCTGCTTAGCCAGCAGCGGGGCTGGCCCCTCCCAACTCAACACCGATCAATCTGGAGTATATAAAATGCGTAGGGGAAAATTAAACCACGAAAGTGAACTGCGTGGTATCTCAAGTCATTGAGGTGCGCAATCAGTTTGACTTTCATGACTTTTTCACTTGTCAAAATTGTCACAACTTCCAGGAGAGCGAGACTCACGAAACAGCTGCTCCGAGAGGCTCCACCTGTCTTGGCCACTGTTATTTACAAGTTCCCTGGTTGCGGTTTCCACTTCCAGGAAATAGATGCAGTGCCACACCATGATTCTATTTTTTATTTTCCAAGTGGTGAGTGCGAAACCATTGTAAGATACCAAGTAGCGATGTCAGGCTTTCGTTGTTTTCTGAAGATAGTAAAAGCCGAGCGTGCCCTCACTCTTACTCCCGCATAATGCGTTCAAATGCGCTCACGAAAAAACAGTAATCACAAAGCTGGCTCAAAGCTGGCATTAGAAAATGTAACTAGATATGGCGGAAAACACTCAGGTGACTTGAAGTTCCGCTCTGAGGTTAAAATATAATAGGTTATAAAATTGCTCTATATGCATGTGTGATACATCTTTGGAAAGCTTAAAATCTTAATTTTCTGGAAAAGAAAAACAGGAGGGCATTAAAAAAAAATTGTTATTTTTTTAAACAGCAAAACCCTATCTGGAGGTGAGAGCACGCGACAGCAGAATTACAGACGCCATGACTTTAACGAGATATTGTCGCGTACTTACCTTGTTTCAATCCAAAAGCTCCATGTAGCATGTATCACTGAGTGTCAAGACACAGGTGTGAATGGCCACAGCTGGATTTTTGGGGGATTTTTTTGGGTGACACATGGTAATTTAACAAGGGTTGCAATGCAGAAATCGCAGACATCAAGGAGTGGTCGAGATTTTCTTTTTCATATATTTACCCTTTTAAACTTTTTTTTTTTTCTTTGTTTGGATCCATTATTTATCATCTAACATATCGGAGAATATGCGAACACAAAAAAAATAAAAAATAAAAAAAATAAAAAAATACAATTAAGCGATTGTTACGAGGTAGATATGCGTGACTTTTTTACAGACAACAGTTGTTTCATTGTGACGTCGTTTAAAAGTTTGAAATATGCGAGTGAATAATTTTTTTAAGTCGTTTTTTTTTTTTTTAAACGAAATATTAGACATCAATTAATGATTCAAAGCTAAAAATGACAGACATTTTGAATAAGAAATATAATTAATTCCCTTTGTTTTATGGCTGGGTTGAAACAAAAGCGGTTGCGCGACGTCTCTAAATAGGGGATTCCAGGGTAAAATGGACAAATTAAAAATATTTCGGGGGCTTAATGCGCGATTAATTTGCTATGGCAGCATATAGACATATTGTTCTATCAAACACAACAGTTCTTTTGGCTTAAAATACAGCAGTTTCTTTTAAAGACGAGCGCAAGAGCAGAAACTGCTTTTTCAGTCTTGTCTGTGTTTTCCGCCATATGTATTCAAATAGTATATAGACACACACAGACTGTATGGCTCTCGCGGAATCATATTTTAAAATATGTTGAGTGTTTTGGCTCTCTCGGTCAAAAAGGTTCCCGACCCCTGTCCTAGTACACTGTTCAAAGAAATAAAGGTTACACTAATGTAACACATTGTAGATATAAATGAATGCAATATTTTTTATTAAATACTTTGTTCGTTCCATAGTTGAATATGCTGACAACAAAATCAAACAAACATTATCAATGAAAATCAAATGTATCAACCAATGGAGGTCTGGATTTGGAGTTATACTCAAAATGAAAGTGGAAAACCATACTACAGGCTGATTCAACTTTCATGTAAACAAGTCAAAATGAGGCACAGTAGTTTGTGTGGCTTCCAAGTGCCTGGATGACCTCCCTACAATGCCTGGGCATGCTGCTCATGAGATGATGGAGGGTGTCCTGGGGAATCTCCTCCCAGATCTGGACCAGGCATCACTGACCTCCTGGGCAGTCTGAGGAGCAACCTGGCTCTGCCAGATGGACTTAAACACAATGGCCCAGAGGTGTTCTATTGGATTTAGTTCAGGTGAACGTGGGGGCAAGTCAGCGTTATCAATTCCTTCTTCCTTCAGGAACTGTTGCATACTACAGCCAAATAAAGTTTTTTAGTGGGGGGCATGGTTGTGGACTAGGAGGAACCTGGGTCCCACTGCACAAGTGTAGCTTATGACAATGAGTCCAAGGATTTCATCCCGATACCTAATAGCAGTCAGGGTGCCATCATCTAACCTGTAGAGGTCTGTGTGTCCTTCCAGGGAAATGCCTTCCCTGACCATCGCTGACCTACCACCACACCAGTCATGTTGAATGATGTTGCATGCAGCATAACGTTCTCAATGGGATCTCCGGACCCTTTCACGTCTGTCGCATGTGCTCAGGTTGAACCTGCTTTCATCGGTGAAGAGCACAGAGCCAGTGGCAAAGTTGCAAATTCTGGTGGTCTATGAAAAATGCCTCTTAAGCTCTACGGTGATTGGCAGTGAGCACAAGGCTCTGTACAGGATGTCAGGCCCTCAGACCATCCTCATGGAGGCCATTTCTGATTGTTTGGTAGGAAAAATTCACACCAGTGGCCTGCTGGAGTTCATTGTGTAGGGCTCTGGCAGTGTTCATCCAATTCCTCCTTGAACAAAGGAGTGGATGCCGAGCCTGCTGAGGGTTTTACGGATCTTCTACGGCACTGTCCAGCTCTCCTGGAGTAACTACCTGTCTCCTGGAATCTCCTACAGGACGACAGGTTGGTCCAGGAACTCAGTGATGTGCTGGTCCAGATCTGGGTGGAAATCCCTCCGGAAAACATCCGCCACTTCATCACGAGCATGCCCAGGCGTTGCAAGGAGATTATACAAGCAAACACACTACTAAACTTCATCTTGACTTGTTTAAAGGATATTACATAAAAGTTGGATCAGCCTGTAGTGTGTTTTTCCACTTTCATTTTGAGTATAAATCCAAATCCAGACCTCCATTGGTTGATACATTTCATTTTCATGGATAATTTTTGTTTGACTTTGTTCTCAGCCCGTTCAACTATGGAAAGAACAAAGTATTTAATATAAACTATTTCATTCATTCAGATCTACAACGTGTTATATTAGTGTTCCCTTTATTTTTTGAGTAGTATAAAATGTCTGGGACTTCACCGGGATGTGGCATGCATGAAAGCAGACGGGTTATTCCCCGGTCACAGCACGAAGGCTGATGACGTAAATATCATGGCAGCCCAATCGTCATTTCCTCTTTCTTAGCAGTAAGACTAAAAGCTGTAAACAAACATCACGAATATCAGTCATATCAACACACAATTCAACTCGAATCATAACGAAATTAATTTGCTACTGAATCTTAGAACCGAGGAAGAGACGGCCCATCGTCCATCTTTGGAAATGTGCGTTATTTTTGTTGCCAATGCCAACCAAAAATGACAT
Source organism: Corythoichthys intestinalis (assembly GCF_030265065.1). Lineage (NCBI taxonomy): Eukaryota > Metazoa > Chordata > Actinopteri > Syngnathiformes > Syngnathidae > Corythoichthys > Corythoichthys intestinalis. The sequence goes on along the minus strand of NC_080399.1, from coordinate 60,338,913 downwards.
AAGGTCCGGGTAATAAAACCTGTCCCTCACCCTCCACGTACAGAGAGCGCCGAGTCGCCAAAGCCAACATGGGTCATTCATCTCTCAATGTCTGAAAGCCATGACATGAGGAAATCCCGTGTCACATTACACGGGAATGGATGGGGCTTTAGTCTTCGCACCTCTGCCACAGGCAGAGCAGTCAGGGAGAGAAATGCCCATACCCCACCCCCCACCACCACCACCACCAGTGTTGTTAATCTTAATTTAAAAAAGTAATTCATTACAGTTACAAATTACTTTTCCCAAAAAGTAATTGCGTCAGTTACTTGGCAAAGTAACTGGTGATAATTTTAGTTCTCCCCCCCCTCCCAAAAAAAAACAAAAAACATCACACAATGTGAAGTTTAAAGGGTTTTTGGGACTATTGGCCCTAGCCCAATTCTTTACCCTAAACATAACTAGACACAGGGGTATTGCGGATATTGCGATAACTAGATAGTAACCTTCGCTATATGTGGAAGTCATTTAATGTGGTGAATCAACCATTAAGGTTGTTAAAATTGTTCTTGTTATTGCATTAGTTCCCTTCTGCCTATTTTCGACATGTGTAACTTTTAAAACTGTTTAATCAATTTAAGATAGATTTAAATTAAGTTTTGCCGATTTAGGAGTATTTTAGATAAAAAGTTACTTAGGTTCGCTAGGAAAGTTCCTACAAATGAGCCTTCTTGAGAAGTCTACTGCTTTAAGATGGCGGCTGTTTACTAACGAATCTAGTTCTTTATTACACTTGTTGCTAATGCCGCCGTGTATGTCATTTGCACCTAGTTCTGTATCTAGTTCTTGCTTTCTCCCCACTCCATCTCTGCTCTCTCATCTCCGTGAGTCCGTCTTTTTCAGACTTTTCGCACGGTCATCATGGCCAACATCTGCCTCAGTAACGGTAACGGCGTTGCCAAGATGAGAAAAGTAATTAATTAGATTACTCACTACTGAAGAAATAACGTCGTTAGTAATGCCGTTATATTCTAACGCCGTTATTAACAACACTGACCACCACACACACACAGGCAGCCATATCAGGAATGTCTTTCTCCTTCAATTATTTACCTTATCTTTATTCAATCAGATTTTGTTACATCAATGAAGTTGAAATAAAGAACCTGAATGTTTGGTCTAAAATAGCTCGTAAATACATAAAACGTTTGCCTTTTTAACTTTTTATTTAATATGTCTACTAAATTGTGAGTTTGTTTGCTTATAGACTAGTCGGCAGGAAAATTAGTCGAAATTCCCATCCTTAGTAAGTAGCCTATATTTTTATTTTAATGTATATTAGTTTTTTATATGAAGTATTTTGATGTAAATATTGGCGAGATCCAACTTACATTGCTGGCCAAAAGATTTGGCACCCCTGCAATTCTGTCAGATAATGCTCAATTTCTCCCAGAAAATGATTGCAATTGCAAATGCTTTAGTCGTAATATCTTCATTTATTTTTCTTGCGATGAAAAAACACAAAACAAAATTAAAAACGAAGTAAATTATTATCATTTTACACAAAACTCCACCCTCAGCCTAATACTTGGTAGCACAACCTTTAGACAAAATAACTGCAAACAACCGCTTCAGGTATCTATCAATGAGTTTCTTATAATGCTCTGCTGGAATTTTAGACCATTCTTCTTTGGCCAACTGCTCCAGGTCTCTGAGATTTGAAGGGTGTCTTCTCCAAACTGCCATTTTCAGCTCTTTCCACAGCTGTTCTATGGGATGCAGGTCTGGACTCATTGCTGGCAACTTTAGAAGTCTCCAGTGCTTTCTCTCAAACCATTTTCTAGTGCTTTTCGGAGTTTGTTTTGGCACATTGTCCTGCTGGAAGACCCATGACCTCTGAGGGAGACCAAGCTTTATCATACTGGGCCCTACATTATGCTGCAAAAATTGCTGGTAGTCTTCAGACTTCATAATGCCATGTGCACGGTCAAGCAGTCCAGTGCCGGAGGCAGCAAAGCAACCCCAAAACATCAGGGAACCTCCGCCGTATTGACTGTGGGGACTATGTTCTTTTCTTTGAAGGCCTTGTTTACTTGCTGCTTCGCTACTGTGCAGACGTCTCTCTGCTTTGCTCCTGCTTCTCAAGCTTCAATCATCTTTTTAATCATTTTTAATCACCTTGAAATTACTCAGTAAGTCTTGGAATTATCTTTTAATCATGTTTATATTCAAACAAAGACTTTTTGAGCATTTTTGAGCCTTTTAAAGTGCTTTTTTGTCGTTACTGGAACACAAGTCTGCCTTATCGGAGCTGAGGAATTCGGTTAACGAAAGCTAAGTAGCAGCAACATGCCTCCCCTGTCAATGGATGATTACCACAAACTGCTCCAGAAGATAGCAGTACTGGAAACAAAAATCTACCGGCTTGAAGTGAATATGGAGGTAAACGGTCAGCTCGGGAATGAAACCACTCTGCCGATCTCCCAAAACAGGGAGTGGGAGCGGACCCACAGAATGCAAACAAACACCATCGAGACTCAACGGGACCCTGGCAGAACCCAGCACTGGAAGATTTACGATGAAAAGGAATGGCCACCTCTGCAGAAGAATGCGTCATCTACTCCGGCACCAGAAAGAAAATTATCACAGATCGAGGCAACAACAAAGGCTCAAAGCAAAGTGCCTCGAGCTGCTGGAATTCTACTGGAAAATAGATTTACGCCACTCTCCGAGACTCCTGACCCAGGGAAAGTTTGAACACCCAGCTCAAAAGAGAGGTTCGATGCTAATGCATGTGCTAGCAGGCTACAGAGAAAGCGACCCAATGGACCCCGCACTCTGATAGTGGGCGACTTTGCTGTGAATGGGATGAAACACTTTTGTAGCAACAATACCAGAGTATGTTGTTTTAACAAAGCTACGGTTTCTGTTATCTCAGAGAATATCCTGAGCATTGCTGCTCAGCATCCAACAGCCACTACTCTGATAATACACACAGGAGCCCTCGATATTGCGAAGCAAAAATCAAAGCTTTTAAAGCAAGACTTCACTGAACTGATAAGCAAAGTCGGAACTTTAAATACTGAGGTGTTTTTCAGTGGACCCATACCCGCGCCCAGGCTGGGGGATGAAAGTTTCAGCAGAGTGATGATGCTTAACAAATGGCTCAAAGCAACATGCGCTGGACAATCGATGTACTTCATTGACAATTTCAACATATTTTCAGGGCGCAGGCATCTCTTTAAGAACGATGGCCTTCACCTAAATAAGTCAGGAGTGCGGTTACTAAGCAGCAGCATGTTTTATCTCTTGAGGCACAGACAGTCTGCTTATCTCGAGGAAAGGAGGCAAGCTGTCCCAAAACATCGGATAAACATGGTGGCTGGGATGAGTGCTGAATCAGACAGTGTGCACGCAGGATCAATCTCTCCTCCAAAAATGGAGCCGATAGTCGCTGAAGGGGAAGTGACTAAGCCAGCCCTGCCAGGCTGTGACCAACCCTCCTCTGCTGAGGCTCCACTGCCTCAACGGGAGGAGACCCTGGTAGCAGGTGATCAACCCCCTTCAGACGAGACTCAAGAAGTGGCTCCATCAGCTCAACAGGAGGAGAACGACCCGACCGTGCAATCCTCTGCTGTCGAGGCCCCATCCAGTCCCAAATCCTCACACTCCAAGACGCCACCACGCCGCCGACTCCAGGATAAGGCCCCATCCAGCCCCAAATCCTCACACTCTAGGACGCCACCACGCCGCCGACTCCAGGATAAGGCCCCATCCAGCACCAAATCCTCACACTCCAAGACGCCACCACTCCGCCGACTCAGTCAGGCTAAGGCCTCATCAAGGCCTAAATCCCCACAGTCCCGGAAGCCACCCCGCCGACGACTTAGTTTGGATGGAATAATGAGTCAACCTGATTGGGACTCCATGGATCTAGATAGCAAGGTTAACCAGTCTCTTGATCTCCTCAAGTTCATGTCTTCGCTTCCACCCTGCACCGGCCACACCCGACAGGTGCCAGGGGAAGATGGCAACAAACCAACCAGCCTCCCCTGGAATTCTCTCGGGGCAAAGCCAAAGCACTACAACTCTGGAACTACACGGTATTATCCTTCTATGGAGGAAGCCATGTTTGCGACACCAATATGATGTGCACCGGGTCCAGGCTGTGACAACATTACAAAGACTGTTCTGTCCCAGCAAAAGCCGGGGCCTTATGGAGTACAGTATGTATGCTCAACAATCCCAGTGGTGATAAACAACAAAAAAAGGGCTAGACTGGTGAGAAATAAAAAACGTTCAATCAACTCTGCCAACCTGTTAAGCATAGTATGTCATTCCCAAAACTCACCAGTGAATCCAGTCTGGCATCTCCAATTGGCTCTGCCAAATATTAGATCTTTAGCTGGCAAATCTTTCTTAATTAATGATTTTATCAGCAAACATAACCTTGACATGTTGTTCCTAACAGAAACTTGGTTAGATCAAGATAAGAGTTCGACAGTTCTGATTGAGGCAACCCCCACAAACTTCAATTTCTTTAGTGCGCCAAGAACCCATAAGAAAGGAGGTGGGGTTGCCAGTCTGATCAGGGACAGTTTCCAATGCACGAATATTTCATGTGGTCAGTTTGATTCCTTTGAGTATATTGTCATTCAGCTAAAAAGCCCTTGCAGAGCTGCCTTGGTAACAATTTACAGACCACCGAAGTATAACACAATGTTTTTTGATGAGTTTACCAAAATACTGTCTTCCGTCTGCATGGACTTTGATTGTGTTGTTTTAGTGGGTGACTTTAACATTCATGTTGATAATCCTGAAGAAGGATGTGCTAGAGAGCTTTTAAATATTTTGGATACATTTGGTTTATCTCAGCATGTCACAGTTCCAACACATAACAGAGGGCACATACTGGACTTAATAATATCCAAAGGTCTTAACATCTCTGAGGTCACAGTGAATGATGTTGCTCTGTCTGATCACTACTGCATTATGTTTTAAATGACCACCCCTGTCCATCCTCTGAAAAGGGAAACAGAGGTGATTAGGAAGCGTTACATAAGTGATAACACATGTGCATTATTCACACAGGCCTATGCCTCATCATTAACCCCTACAATAGCTCCAGTGGAAGAACTTGTAAATAGTTTCAGTTCCAGTGTGATGACTGTAATGGACACTATTGCCCCGATTAAGACAAAAACTTTGTCAAGAAAGAAGAGGTCACCCTGGAGAAATGCCATACTAGCTATAAAACAAAAACAAGTTTGTAGACGAGCAGAACGCAGATGGCGAAAATACAAACTCCTAGTTTTTTATGATATCTACAAAGAGAGTCTTCGCAAATACAACCAGGAACTGAAAAATGCTAGACAATCATATTTTTCAGAGATCCTTAGTAGAAACACCAACAATACTCGCACACTATTTTCTGTTGTTGACAAACTGACAAACCCACAAGCATCAATACCTCAGGAATTGGCATCTGAGGTGTCCTGTAATAATTTCGCAGCATTCTTTACACACAAAGTACTAACGATTAGACAGACTGTGTGCAACTCCGGATTAACAAATGTTACACTAAATGCCTCCCAAAATGTCCCCCACGTCAATCTCAGACAGTTTAGCCTCTTGGACTATGCCACTTTAACAGAAATTGTGTCGAAATTAAAGCCCACAACATGCTGCCTTGACATCCTTCCTTCAAACTTTTTCAAAACTGTTTTTCATTGCATTGCCCCAGACATACTTCAGATTATAAATACTTCCCTCCAAACAGGAGAGTTTCCTCAGACTTTAAAAACTGCAGTAATAAAACCTCTCCTAAAAAAACCTAATCTGGATGCCTCAACCATTAGTAATTACAGGCCAATATCAAATCTGACATTCCTGGGGAAAATTATCGAAAGGGTTGTGTTTGAACAGATCCAGACTTTTATGATCCAAAACAATCTTTTTAACTCATTTCAGTCTGGATTTTGGCCACAACACAGCACCGAGACCGTGCTTATCAAAGTCCTAAATGATATTCGTCGGAATACCGATGCAGGCAAATCATCTGTTCTGCTACTATTGGATCTCAGCGCCGCATTTGACACGGTTGATCACAACATACTACTCAGCAGATTGGAAAAGTGGGTAGGGCTTACTGACACTATTCTTCAGTGGTTCACATCCTATTTACATGATAGGGATTTCTTTGTGTCAATTGGAAACTATCAGTCAGAACGAACCAAATTCACGTGTGGAGTCCCTCAAGGGTCAATTCTTGGACCGCTCTTATTTAACATCTATATGCTTCCGTTAGCTCAGATAATGGAACAGTATGACATCTCCTATCACGCCTATGCAGATGACACACAACTGTACATTTCTGTGTCCCCACATAATTATAGTCCCTTAGTCTCCCTGAGTAAATGCATTCATCAAATCAATGAATGGATGTGCCAGAATTTTCTCCAGTTAAATGTGGAGAAGACAGAGGTGATCATTTTTGGGCCAAAAAAGGAAAGGTCAAAGATAAGCAGCCAACTTAGCACAATGTCACTGACAGCTACAAATCAAGTCAGAAACCTTGGCGTAATTATTGACTCAGACCTAAAATTGATAGCCATCTAAAGTCCGTCACTAAATCCGCTTATTACCACCTAAAAAATATAACCAGAATTAAGGGGCTTCTGACTCAACAAGACATGGAAAAACTTATGCATGCATTCATTTTCAGCAGATTGGACTACTGCAACGGTATATTTACAGGTCTTGATAAAAAATCAGTCAGGAAGCTGCAGCTAGTACAGAATGCTGCAGCCAGAGTCCTCACAAATACAAGGAAGCTGGACCACATTACACCGGTTTTGAAATCGCTACACTGGCTTCCAGTGAGTCAAAGGATAGACTATAAAATACTACTGCTCGTCTACAAAACACTTAATGGCCTTCGACCAAAATACATGCTTGACTTGTTAGATTCCTATGAGACATCTAGACCCCTAAGGTCGTCTGGAACGGGTCTTCTGCATGTTCCAAGAACAAGAACCAAGCAGGGTGAGGCAGCATTTAGTTATTATGCTCCTCACCTCTGGAACAAATTACCCGAACGTCTGAAGTATGCTCAAACTGTTAGCTCCTTTAAATCAGGGCTAAAAACGCTTTTGTTTAGCACTGCATATCCATAACTGTCTATATATTTCAATCTACCTGCCTTCTATTCCTCTTGTGCTTATCTCTATTGCTGATTTCAATGATTATTATTATTAGTAGTTTTTGCTTTATTTTTATTTTATTTTTATTTATTTATTTTTAATCTGTGATTAAATGCAATCTTTTGTCTTGGTTTTTACGTTGTGTTGATTTAAATGTGATTTTTATGGTCTTCATGTGATGTAAAGCACTTTGAATTGCCTTGTGTTGAATTGTGCTAAATAAATAAATTTGCCTAAATTTGCCTTGTTATTTTTCCTGTAAACTCTTTGTTGACGCCTTTTCCCAAAAGGCTCTACCTTTGTCTCATCTGAGCAGACATTCATCATTCTTCCAAAACTTTTTTTTTTGGCTTTCTTAAGTAAGTTTTGGCAAAATCCAGCCTGGCTTTTTTAGGTCGGTCGGTCAGCAGTGGGGTTTTCCTGGGTATCCTACCATAGAGTCCCTGTTCATTCAGATGCCGACGGAAAGTACGGGTTGACACTGTTGTACCCTCGGACTGCAGGACAGTTTGAACTTGTTTGGATGTTAGTCCAAGTTCTTTATCGCCCATCCGCACAATTTTTCTTTGAAATCTCTCGTCAATTTTTCTTCTCCGTCTACATCTCGGGAGGTTAGCCACAGTGCCATGGGCTTTACACTTATTGATGACACTGCGCGCGGTAGACACAGGAACATTCCGGTCTTTGGAGATGGACTTTGAGATTGCCCATGCTTCCTCGCAATTTTGCTTCTCAAGTCCTCACACAGTTCTTTGGTCTTCTTTCTTTTCTTCATGCTCAATGTGGTACACACAAGGACACAAGACAGAGGTTAAGTCAACTTTAATCCATTTTAACTGGCTGCAAGTGTGATTTAGTTATTGCCACCAACTGTTATGTGTCACAGGTAAGCAACAGGTGCTGTTAACTACACCAATTAGGGAAGCATCACATTATTTTTCAAAGGGTGCCAATACTTTTGTCCAGCCCATTTTTGGAGTTTTGTGTAAAATTATAATGATTTAATTTTTTTCCCAATTCTCCCTAGTGTTTTTTTTTTTTCAATTGCAAGCAAAATAAATGAAGATATTATTACCAAAGCATTTGTAATTGCAATCATTTTTGGGAGAAATTGAGCATTATCTGACAGAATAGCAGGGGTGCCAATACTTTTGGCCAGCAGTGAATGTGGAAATTCGGGTTACATCGCATGCATAGGAACGGACCTCGTTCGTAACTCGAGGACTTCATGTATTATATAAATTATACTATTTATCATTCTATATGTTGGCCTATTTTAACACATTTCACTATAGCCCTTAGCTAGACCGAGGCACCATAGAATTTGACTGGGTGAAAGGAACATACAAGTGTTGACCATTTCAGCATAATCAAGCAACATCTGGTGGTTGTCTAACGGAGAATTGATCTCTTTAAAAGATGGCAATGTTTGAAAGTTTTCTATTTTGGAGAATTTAATTACAGATATCAGATGACTTACTATTGAACTCCTTGTTTTACTGTCAAAAAAGGAATCCTTGTCTGAAAGGTCAAACCTGGTGACACACAAAAATAATTACATATTTCATCACAAAAGCTGCTGTCATATACATACAATGAAAAATCACTATTAGCGGTGTAAAATACTCAAAACATATAAGATGATTGTAGTTGAATACTTTTGTCACAAGTCGCTACTTCGTCCACTCGACCAGCAATTTATTTCATTCAATAATAATGAAATTCTTGTCCATCCCACTCATCCATTTTCAACACTATTTCTCTTCAGGGTAATGCTATCCCTGACTTTGGTCGAAAGGTGGACTAAAAAAGGTAATGAAAAAGTATCTGAACCTTCTGTAATTTCTCATATTTCTGCATGAAATCACCATCAAATGTGATCTGATCTTTGTCAAAATCACACAGATGTAAAAACAGTGTCTGCTTTAACTAACCCCACCCAAACATTTATAGGTTTTCATATTTTAATGAGGATAGCATGCAAACAATGAAAGAAAGGGGGCGATAAGTAAGTGAACCCTCTCCCTAAGGAGACTTAATGAGCAATCGAAACCATGTTTTACCAAACAATTTAAGTCAGGTGTGTGCCCAATCATTGATGAGTGGTTTAAAGCTACCCTGCCCACTATAAAACACACACATGGTAAGAAATGTCTTGATGGGAAGCCATGTCTGATGTGCATCATGGCTCGGTCAAAAGAGCTGTCTGAAGACCTGCGATCAAGGATTATTGATTTGTATAACGCTGGGAAAGGATACAAAACCATCTCCAAAAGTCTGTATGTTCATCAATCGACAGTCAGAGAAGTTGTCTACAAATGGAGAGAGTTTGGCACTGTTGCTTCTCTCCCAAGGAGTCTCTGTGCACACATCAACTATACGTGAAGCCGCTGCTTTCTAAAAGAACATTGTTGCCCATTTAATGTTCGCAAAAAAGGTACTTGGACACTCCACAGATGTTTTGGCAAAATATTTTGTGGACTGATGAAACCAAAGTTGAATTGTTTGGGAGTAACACACAACGTGATGTGTGGAGGAAAAATGGATCAGCTCACAAACATCAACACCTCATCCCCACAGTGAAACATGGTGGAGGGAGCATCGTGATTTGGGGCTGTTTTGCTGCCTCAGGGCCTGGACAGCTTGCAATCATTAATGGAAGAATGAATTCCAAAGTTTCTCAGGATGTTTTGCAGGAAAACCTGAGGCTGTCTGTCAAACAGTTGAAGCTAACGAGAGCATGACTGCTGCAATAAGACAATGATCCAAAAAACAGAAGTAAATCAACTTCCTCATTAAAATATCAAAACCTATAAATGTTTGGGTGGTTTTAGGTAAAGCTGACACTGTTTTTCATCTGTGTGATTTTGACAAAGATCAGATCACATTTCATGATTTTATGCAGAAATGCGAGAAATTCCAAAAGGTTCAGATACTTTTTCATACCACACTGTATACCCTAAACTGCTCGCCGGTCAGTCGCACAGCACATAGTCATGGGCAACTTTACCCACGATGCCTGCACCAATTAGAAGAATGTACCGCCATAGAATTAATTACTTATATGATTTTAAGTCCCACTATCACATTTCCCCCCCCACACTAATTAAGGAATATTGTCAAAAATCAATTTACAAGACTGCCACACAGCTATACTAGTATCTATTAAAACACTAGGACTGCCAAGGGTGGATCAGTTGATACAAATCCCTTTGTATACACAGAAGGGTCATCTGACCCTAATCAGCATATCTTTTGTGACCATTGAGGTCCTCATTAGTCATTTCCGTTCAACTTGCAAAACCACAGGGTTGGATTGCTCCAATTAGCATCTTGAGTGTTTGCAGGGCAGGGGAATTGGAGGGGTGCCAAAACTTTTGATAAGCACTGTATGTCGTATTCATTGTTGACACTAGAGGGCAGTGTATCCACCCAAATGAATAAAACTGAATGCATCACTTTCAAAACAAACCAATAAATGACACTCTAATTAAACGAATCCTCGAAGCAGCAAAATTTGATTGAAAGCTTTTTTACTAACCGAATTCCTCATGTTAATCAGTTAATCGTTGCAGCACTACTTACAGATGTTGCTTTTCCCGGGAGAAAGTGTGTGACAGGTGTTTGATGTTCTTTGGTTGGGGTTCCTCAACTTGAGGATGAAGAGGCTCAAGAACTTTATTGATGATTTGATTGACCTTCTCGATAACACCGCTTGACTTCTTGACTTCATAGACCTAAAAATGTTCATGGACACACAGACACAATTTGGAGTCTTAACAAATTTGGAGGAACATAGAACAAGGAATACTTCTAGCAAGACCACTGTATACAGTGTATGAATCACAATGGAAGGTTAAATCATCTTTACCCTTTTAGTGGGCATCTTAAGCTTCATGAACTCCGCTTCTCGACAAAGAACATTCCATGGAGCATGAATTTTTACAAATCCCACACCTAGGATCTTGGTCTGTGGTAAACAAGACAGAAGCAAAATTTATTTCAACGTGTTTCTACAGTAAAATCTCATTAATAAGTGTCTGAGATGAATTATCGTTTGACGAAATATCACGACACAAAATGTCACAATACGCATCATGATTGAATGAAAAAAGTGAAAAGGAAAAGGAAAAAAATCTCGAAATAAAGATTAGAACGCGCTGCCACTTGATTTGTGCAATAAATCCCATAAATTCTTTAGTGGGTTTATGTATGTGAGGTAAGTGTTGTATCCTTTTTGGCTTCACAATCTAATCAGAATACCCAGAAAAACACTCCACGGACGCATGAATAGTCAACAAGAACTCTAGCATTGACATTAAGTATGCACACAGTGACACCTGATGGATGTTGTGGCCAGAAAGAGGTTGCACAAGGAGTTCAACTCCTCCAGGATGGCACATCAATACGCTCCCCTGCAAGGAGCTTTGCTGTGTCCTCAAACACAGTCTAGCATTTTTTGTGTGTCAAAATTCAATCATTTTTGTGTATTTCCTTACAACTAATATGGTCATATTATAGGTTCTAGTACAGGATAATAACTACATTTCTGTAGATGACGTGTTCGAGGAAAAAAATATTCCATTGTTTAAAATGTAATCAGACATTTTACGCAATTACTAATTACAGTAGTATGAAAAAGTATGTGAACCTTTTGGAATTTCTCACATTTCTGCATAAAATCACCATCAAATGTGATCTGATCTTTGTCAAAATCACACAGATGAAAATACAGTGTCTGCTTTAACTAAAACCACCCAAACATTTATAGGGTTTCATATAGTAATCAGGATAGCATGCAAATAATGACAGAAGGGGGGGGAAATCCTTCTGCCTAGGGAGTTTTAAAGAGCAATTGATACCAATTTTTACCAAATATTTTAAGTCAGTTGTGTGCCCAATCACTGATGAGTGGTTTAAAACTGCCTACTATAGTACACACACTGGGTACGAATTGTCTTGATGAGAAGCATTGTCTGATGTGCATCATGGCTCGGTCAAAAGAGCTGTCTGAAGACCTGCGATCAAGGATTGTTGATTTTGTATAAAGCTGGGAAAGGATACAAAACCATCTCTAAAAATCTGGATGCTCATTAATCAGTCACAGTTAGAGAAGTTGTCTACACATGGAGCGAGTTTGGCACTGTTGCTTCTTTCCCAATGAGTGGCTGTCAACCAAAGATGATGCTCAGAGTTCAGTGCAGAATACTCAAAGAGGTAAAAAAGAACCTCTGAGTGTCTGCTTAAGACTTACAGAAATCACTGGCACAGTCCAATATCGCTTTGCAAACATGAATTATATGTAAAACAATGGCCAATATTGGTGTTCATGGGAGGACTAAACCGAGGAAGTCACTGCTGTCTAAAAAAAAACATTGCTGCTCGTTTAATGTTCGCAAAAAGGCACTTGGACACTTCACAGATGTTTTGGCAAAATATTTTGTGGACTGATGAAACCAAAGTTGAATTGTTGGGGAATAACACACAATGTCATGTGTGGAGGAAAAATGGAACAGCTCAACAACATCAACACCTAATATCCACCGTGAAATGTGGTGGAGGGAGCATCATGATTTGGGGCTGTTTTGCTTTGTCAGGGCCTAGGCAACTTACAATCATAAATGGAAGAATGAATTCAAAAGTTTATCAAGATGTTTTGCAGGAAAGCCTGAGGCCATCTGTCAGAGAGTTGGAGCTAAAAAGAGGATGGATGCAGAGGTAAATCAACTTCAGAATGATTTCAGAAGAAGAAAACACACATTCTGGAGTGGCCAAGTCAAAGTCCAGACTTGAACGCCATTGAGATGCTGTGGCATGACCTACAGACAGTGATCATGCCAGACATCCCAGGAATGTGACTGAACTACAGCAGTTTTGCAGAGAATAGGGCCAAGATTAGTTCTGATCGATATGCCAGACTGATCTGCAGCTACAGGAAGAGTCTGGTTGAAGTTATTGCTGCCAAAGGGGCGGGGGGCACAAAATATTAAATGTGATGGTTCACTTATCCCCTCCCCCCTTTCTGTCGTTGTTTGTATGCTATCCTCATTAAAATATGAAAAACTATAAATGATTGGGTGGTTTTAATTAAAACAGATGCTGTTTTTTCATTTGTATGATTTTGACACAGATCAGATCAAATTTTGATGGTGATTTTGTGCAGACCTGTGAGGAATTCCAAAAGGTTCAGATACTTTTTCATACCACTGTACTTGAGTATTCTTTTCACCCGATCCTTTTTTACATGTACCTGAGTACATTTTTGGATGACTTTTACTTTTGGAATATTATTTTAAAGTAAGGCTACTTTTACTTGAGTCAAATGTTTGGCTACTCTACACACCTTTGGTTAAATCTCACTATAAGTATTCCAAGTTTGTGAGTTAGACATACACTAATATTAATATGGTGTTCAATATATACTTTTTAATAGGCATATCCGACCTCACAGACAGAACTTTCATGGGAATATGAGAAACGTGCTCTTCGAAAAACCATGGAATAACATGTTGTGTGTCGCATGAACTTGGGCCCTGTCCTGTTTGTTTGTATATGCTCCCTCATGGAGGTTTCAACAGAAAAAGATTGAACTTCCACAGCTGCACTGATCACATGCAGCTGGACATTGTCTACTGATGACCCTTACTTATTCCGTCATAAATTAAATTATAATCAGATAGATTAAATTAATTGCCATGACATTATGGCATGAATCAACAACATTCAATTTTATTTATGTAGCCCTAAGTCTCAAAAAATCCTAATGGGCTTTACAAAAAACATTTGATTTGATGATGATTACAGCTGGAACCGCGTTGTGTAAAATGTTTTAGTATTTTGTCAGCAGACGATTATTCTATTACAGTGGTATGAAAAAGTATCTGAACCTTTTGGAATTTCTCACATTTCTGCATAAAATCACCATCAAATGTGATCTGATCTTTGTTACAATCACACGGATGAAAAAACAGTATCTGCTTTAACTAAAACCAATGACAATGAAAAACAATGACAGAAGGGGGAAAAATAAGTGAAACATCACATTTAATATTTTGTGGCCAAATGCAACAAAAATGGAAACGTTTTACAGTGATTATGATTAATGTATGATTATCTGAAAAAACATGTCTGCTAAGGTATAAACATATTTTATATTGAGATATTATCTCTTTTTTTTTTTTTCCAAAATGATCATAACCTGACTGTGTGGACCACTTGTTGCTTGTTGTGTTCCTCTTGCACTCTTGTTTACAGTGAAAATTGACACTTCATCATCTCGCTGTGTTAACAGCTAGCGCTATTGATTAATGAATGTCTCACTTCTGTTGCCGTCAATACGACATTTGAAACTTTTAATATGTAACAGTCCAAGCCCTCATGTGCTTCTTTAAGGAAACGACGAAAGGAGGTGGAGGAAAAACGGGTTCGGGTTAAAGGTATTAAAGATCTTAAATAAAAGTTCAACATTAAATTGGGATACCTTTGTTGATAGTTTGGATCCTGTTGAATGCTGCACTTCTACATGCATGCAAGTTAAGTGTAGTGTTTATCCCCCTCACCTCCACCTACGTCAGTTGTGTGAGTGTGGGTTTTTCACACAGGCTGTAACTATACTTAAAAATAAATGCCATACGGCGGGAATATCCGGTAAAGTACACTTTAAATCAAACTTTAATGCACGGGTCGGAAACTTGAATCTATCGTTTCAGGTAAATAATGAATGGTGACGGACGTACACCCTTAAAGTTGTGAAAATACAATACGTACAAAATATAAAATATTTATCTGAACCTTTTGGAATTTCTCACATCTCTGCATGAAATCACCATCAAATGTGATCTTATCTTTGCTAAAATCAGAAATGAGAAAACAATGTCTGCTTTAACTAAAACCACCCAAACATTAATAGGTTTCATATTTTAATGAGTATAGCATGCAAACAATGACAGAAGGGGAAAAAATAAGTAAGTGAACCCTCTGCCTAAGGACACTTAAAGAGCAATTGAAACCAATTTTTACCAAACAATTTAAGTCAAGTGTGTGCCCAATCACTGATGAGTGGTTAAAGGTGCCCTGCCCACTACAAAACACACACCTGGTAAGAATAGTATTGATGAGAAGCATTGGCTGATGTGCATCATGGCTCGGTCAAAAGAGCTGTCTGAAGACCTGCGATCAAAGACTGTTAAATTGTTTAAAGCTGGAAAAGGACACAAAACCGTTTTTTAAAGTCTGGATGTTCATCAGTCGACAGTCACAGAAGTTGTCTTCAAATGAAAGAATTTGGCATCGTTGCTTCCCTCCCAAGGAGTGGATGTCCACCAAAGGTGATGCCAACAGTTCAGTGCAGAATACTCAGAGAGGTAAAAAAGAACACTAACGTGTCTGCTAAAGACTTACAGAAATCACTGGCACTGTCCAATATCTCTGTGCACACATCAACTATTTGTAAAACTATGGCCAAGAATGGTGTTCATTGGTGGTCTCCATGGAGGAAGCCACTGCTGTCTAAAAAAAAAAACATTGTTGCTCGTTTAATGTTTGCAAAAAGGCACTTGGGCACTCCACAGACGTTTTAGCAAAATATTTTGTGGACTGATGAAAGCAAAGTTGAATTGTTTGGGAGTAACACACAACGTCATGTGTGGAGGAAAAAATGGAGCAGCTCAACAACATCAACACCTGAACCCCACAATGAAGCATGGTGGAGGGAGCAGCATGATTTGGGGCTGTTTTTGCTGCCTCAGGGCCTGGACAACTTACAGTCATTGATGGAAGAATGAATTCCAAAGTTTATCAGGATGTTTTTCAGGAAAACCTGAGGCTGTCTGTCAGACAGTTGAAGCTAAAAAGAGGATGGATGCTGCAACAAGACAATGATCCAAAACACAGAAGTAAATCAACTTCAGAATAGTTTCAGAAGAACAAAATACACGCTCTGGAGTGGCCAAGTCAAAGTCTAGACTTGAAACCCATTGAGATGCTGTGGCATGACCTAAAGCCAGCGATTCATGCCAGACATCCCAGGAATCTGACTGAACTACAGCAGTTTTGTAGAGAAGAATGGCCCAAGATTGATGTGCCAGACTGATCTGCAGCTACAGCAATGGTCTGGTTGAAGTTATTGCTGCCTTTTACCCTCATTAAAATATGAAAACCTATAAATGTTTGGGTGGTTTTAGATAAAGCAGACACTATTTTTTCATCTGTGTGATTTTGACAAAGATCAGATCACATTTGATGGTGATTTTAGGCAGCAATGTGAGAAATTACAAAAGATTCAGATACTTTTTCATCCGACTGTAAAAAGTTATTTGGCGGGGAGTTCGGGGGCATGGATGTAATTCCAAACGCAGTAGATTGGACCAATGCAGGAGGTAATATTCTAGCGCTCTGAGCTGGCATTTCATTCAACTTTTGTTGCTCTGTTTTTAATGTATGCAGCACTGTTGCATTCTGTGTTGGCACGTCAATTTCTGACGAAACTCTACAAGGAATTACTGCAATGTATCCAACCAATCTGCAACATAATTTATATACAATCAAAATGGCGT
Source organism: Corythoichthys intestinalis (assembly GCF_030265065.1). Classification (NCBI taxonomy): domain Eukaryota; kingdom Metazoa; phylum Chordata; class Actinopteri; order Syngnathiformes; family Syngnathidae; genus Corythoichthys; species Corythoichthys intestinalis. The sequence goes on along the minus strand of NC_080399.1, from coordinate 60,322,178 downwards.
AATCCATTTCTAACAGCATGTAATAATATCAAACACAAAAACAGTGGTTTATTTATGGGTTTCGAGTGTAATTCTGGCACAGTGTGGGAACCTTTGTTGAAACATTTCCTGTTTGTATGCAGAAATGTCCAGATTTTTCCCAAGAGAGGGTCATTCTGTTCACACTTTGGGTGATGATCTCTTTTTATTTGCACAAAAATACTGTGACTTGTTTCTTATACACATACTATAAACGTGATATAACGGATTGAATCTTCAGGATCAACCAAGTTAATAAGTCATGGTGCCTTTTCTATTTAGGTGCTACAGAATTGGGTCACACATTTGGACATTGGTTATACATAGCAGGAATATCAGATTGCAGATTTACTCTGATATGCACACCGCTTGGCAAACATCATAAGATTACATTCTAAATCATTAAATTAACACCGATGGTGAATACAAATAAATACTCACGTCTTCATCAATCTCCAGCTCCAGGCCCATATCTCGAAGTTTCCCTTGAAACTCCTCTCTCCTGAAGTTTTTATGATCCTCGTGTGCACTATAGGTTTCTCCTGGGCAGTTTAGCTCCACATTGGAAAGTGTTGACGTTTTTGAAGATGGATGATGGTTACGCCGCAGGCTGCGTGCCACAGCATTTTCTGTGAGCAAATGTGTTGAGTATCGAATGGAACGTCCCGCCGATGATTTCTTCAAAGCGTAGGTGAGAACGTAGTCCACGTGCCGCTGACCATCTTGAAAATAGAGGCCGTGTTGGCAATGGGTATTTTCCTCTGGGGTTAGCGTCTTCAGCAACTGACAACATTCACAACAGACGAGAAAGAGCATTTATGTATACAGTAGGAAAACAATTTGCAGGCAAAAATTAGTACGGTATGTTTTTTTAACTAGTCCTTTTAAATATTTGGAGCTTTCTTCTTGCAGGGTTTCTACAAGTATCAGACAATCTCATTTAATGCTTTTTAATGCCAGTTTAAACAATTTTAATGCCTAACTGCGGTCGGTGGGTCATCAAACCTCCTAAAACCAATGAAATGCTGATAAAACTGCTTTTGGCACAGTTATTCCTGTAACACAGGGGTCAGGCAGCTTTTTGGCTGAAAGAGCCATGAACACCACATATTTTTGAATGTAATTCTGTGAGAGCCATACAATATGTTTAAAACTAAAAATACAACTAATATGTGCATTTTATGTCATTTCAACACTTTTAACACTCTGAATTCTTTTTAATAATTTATATAAATAATAATAGTTTAAATTAATTAAATAATAAATAATATTAAAATAGTTATTTTAATATTCTGTTGTGTCCACAGATCAATTCACCCTATGCTTAAAATGTTTCATCTTATTTTGTTGTGTTTGTGGAAAATATACACGCAAGTTTCAGCCTGAAAAGACTGTTGTACTTACGGTTTTGAAACAGCAGGGGGCAGCGTTCGCTTCTTGGTACGCATGGGCAATAAATGTTCGCATTTTTAGAGCGAATAAGAAATGAGCCGTCTTTGTAGCAATACGTGACGGACGCTGTAAACTAGTACCATATTTTTTTCTTGTTTCAGGTAAGAGACTGAGTACAATTTGACTTTGTATATTAACGGATTACTTTATTTTAGGATGATTGTGATGTGTACTGTGTGTTAGTATAGTTCAGAAATATGTTAATCTTTAAGCATGTTTATGTATGACTGCAGATGTGTTGATAATGGTGAGCAGACGACGAGTGAACGCTAGTAGTGTCTAAAATGCAGAAGTTAAATGTTTTGTCACAAAAACTTGTATTTGTTTATTAGTATAATTATATAAGAATCCTAATTTTCGAGCAAATAAGAAATGAGCCATCTGTGTGCAGAAATGTTTCAGTTGTACAAGAAAAATGAAAATAAAATAAAATGTATAACAACAGACTGAAGCATTTAATCTCTGTCTGCACCACGCTAAAGATGCATAGCTATTTCAACCACCTGCCACACGCATCATCAGACTTTTCAGACGTTCTCCACTGCCGCACCTGTCCTAGTGTCCTGAATGTCGCTGATCACTGGCTTGCCAATGGAAAAAATGTGAGCGCCCCTCACTGGTAGGCTGTATTGGCTGAGCCAAAATTGTGTTGGTTCGTTCCACTGAAATGGATCTACGTGACCTCTGCATTGTAATTTACATACGTTGCTAATTACTACCAAAAAAAAAGTTCTACTCACGGTTTCCAGTCATTTTTTAGTAATTAGCGTTTTCGTGTCGGTCTTTTTTTTCCCCCGTGGCGCAGTGATATTGATACGGCGGAGTCGTATCGTCAGTGTGTGAAGCCATTTTAGGTCACGTGCACCAATAGGAGACGAGGACTGTTGCTATGCGCTTGGAATACAAACAATATGGCGGCGACCGTGCCAAGCTACAACACGAGCGAAGATGAACCAAAGATAAGAAAACCGCATTCGGAATTTAGTCAAAAGGCATCGAAACGATGCTATATGCATCTCTCAACTGTCCAAGGGCGAAAAAGGGCAGGAATTTGGAAAAAACGTGCAGAGCCCGCGTGGTTGCGTCAGACAATGGCTTTCTTCCCAGGCTCCGTCGAAGGATCTTGCTGAAAATGCGTCGACTGGGATTTTTAACGACATTCACTACAGGTAAGCCACACGCACGCCTTTACTACAAGGTTAATTGTTATTAACTTATGCTAAAAAAAATCTTATTTAAACTAGTGTCGTAACGATACCGTTTTTTAGCCCAGATATCAATACCACTTTGTTATAAAATGTATATAGGATACAGTGTGTCGAAAGTGAATCCAGTAGAACTTTTTATTGCATACCAGTTATGGGTGACAATGGCTAAATAAACCTTTTGGCTCAAGAACATCAAGCTGTAGTCAATAAAAGCCCTGATACTGACGTGGCAGTGATTGCTGTAAGTCTGCAGATAGATTTACAGTGTAAATTGCATTTTTTCACAGGAGGAGGCAACAGAACGAGGACTGACGTCTCTAAGGTCTCTGCAGCTCCTGGCACTAGTGTGTGTTCAGCACTCATTGGCATCCATACATTCACAGGTTGTGACTCTGCTTGTGCCTTTCATGGCAAAGGCAAAAAAAACCTTTTCTTTTGCACGTCATAAAAAAGAATACCTGACTGGGTTTGCAAAGCTGGGCAGCAGTTTTAAACTTGACCTACAAACGTTTAACACGTTGTGTAAATACGTGTGCCACCTGTTTTGCCAGTCATGTGCCAAAAATGATGCCAAATGCAGATCTTTCTGTATGGCCTCGTCAGTCTTGCCAGAACATTCTATTCCCCCCAAAACTGATGCTCTGTACCAACATTGCAGGACAGCAGACTATCAAGCAGCAATTATGAAACGTTGTCTGACAGTTAAAATGTGTGCCCCTTCACCCATTGGGAATGGGTGGGACATTGAGGATGGGCAGTTGGCAGTGACATGGATGACTAAAAATCCTGTCCGATACTGTTTTGCAAGTAGTCAACTGTAGTTGAAAGGCAACCAATTGTGACATGGGAAGATGTTCCTGTATGTCTGCAAAACTTTCTTTTACTGATTTATATCGGTGCCAAGCATGTGAGAATGTTTCCAAAGAAACAGAAGACACTTGGATGGGATAATGACTTTGAGTAAAGCGATTTTGAGGAGTAATGTTGTCATGTACAGTTTTACTATTCTTTTATTTCTATTTTTTTTATTCGTTTTTCAATATTTGTATGTGTAATAATGTGTATTTCTATAGTATGAGATACTTCCATGTTTAAATAAATGTGTACCAACAGTACTATACTTGAATGATTCCAACCTTTTGTGTATATACAGTGTGATTAAAAAAGGCTGTGCCAAAATCAAAATGCCATGTCAAAAACGAAAAACATAAAAAATTTTTTTTAAAAACTACCTTGGACAGATGTAGGAAGTAACTAAGTTTAATTTCATGTTTTCATAGTATTCAAATATGGCCATCACCAGCAGCATGGACAACATCAAATTGACATGAGAATTCCTCCCTCCCGCGTTGATTGCGTCTGTTATGTAATCTTTCATGTCATCAATATTCGCTGGAAGTGGTGGAACATACACTTAGTGTATAACATACGTTATGTGCCATAAAGATGGGTAACGAACTTTGTCTTTAACATACCAACACGTCCAGCAAGTACTGATGATGTGAAATATCGAACAACAGTCGCAATCAAGACAATAACTGCGACATGCACACGTTTGAGAGGAATTCTCATCGTGGCTTGATTTTGTCCGTGCTGCTGGGTGTGCTCACATTTGAGCACTTGTGAAACATGAAATAAAACTTGGAAATTATCTTCAACACGTGTCCATCACTTCTTTTGTGATGTCTTTCATTTTTTAAGTATCACCTTATGATTTTGGCACATTATATATTTGACCACCCTTTAATTTTTTTGTCTTATTCCATTTTTGCCATGATTCACATTTAGGAGGGTGTGGTAGCTATTGGGTTGATTTTCAGCTATTTATGATCATGGCGTGCATTTTTTATTTTATATATTTCATTGCATAGTAGGTTGTGATATTTTTAATATGACACATAAGCCTTTAGCTTAATTCAATATATATTTCATTGTGCTGGGTGCACTGCAAATCATTAATGTTGAAGTGTTTCCTTCAAGAAATTAGCTACATTTCTCATTCTGAATTCACCTATGTGTATACTAAGGCACCAATACTTGTTTCAAATGTTTGGTAGATGTGTTTATGACATTTGATAAAGATTTTGTGTTGCCAGAATTAATATAACACTTAAAACAAGCAAAAACAGCAACACTAGATCTGTATTTTTGTGTATTCACATCAGGATACATTTCTGGCTGGTTACTAAGTTAGGAGGGTATTGGCTTTGAAAAAATCAATTTTCTAAGCACTTTTTCCATGGTCCCAATAAAGCCATATTTCCACAAGCTTGTCCATTCGCAGCACTTCCTGGTCAACTCTAATCTTTTAATGGACGACGGTCTCACAGAAGAAGTTGTAGCTGTCGGTGAAGGGTGTTTCAGTTCTGAAAAACACGCACACACACATAAACCATGTGAGAACTGTTTCATCCATATCATATTTACATAATCTTCCAATCCAAATTATATAGGCTTGTCTATTCTGCCATTTTTTCCTGAATAAAATTATCAAATAGGTTTTTGGAACTACGGTTAAACAGACTAAATACTATGTTATTTGTCAATCTAAACTTTTTGCTCAAAGTTAACAATCTAACATCATAATAATGACCGCTACAGCCCAGAACTCGCATTGCAAGTCTTAACTTCATATGTGATCTGACCAGAAGCCCACAACTCCCATAGTTATTCACAACAAAAGGCGTGTGTGTGGCTTACCTGTAGTGAATGTCGTTAAAAATCCCAGTCGACGCATTTTCAGCAAGATCCTTCGACGGAGCCTGGGAAGAAAGCCATTGTCTGACGCAACCACGCGGGCTCTGCACGTTTTTTCCAAATTCCTGCCCTTTTTCGCCCTTGGACAGTTGAGAGATGCATATAGCATCGTTTCGATGCCTTTTGGCTAAATTCCGAATGCGGTTTTCTTATCTTTGGTTCATCTTCGCTCGTGTTGTAGCTTGGCACGGTCGCCGCCATATTGTTTGTTTTCCAAGCGCATAGCAACAGTCCTCGTCTCCTATTGGTGCACGTGACCTAAAATGGCTTCACACACTGACGATACGACTCCCCCGTATCAATATCACTGCGCCACGGGGGAAAAAAAGACCGACACGAAAACGCTAATTACTAAAAAATGACTGGAAACCGTGAGTAGAACTTTTTTTTTGGTAGTAATTAGCAACGTATGTAAATTACCATGCAGAGGTCATGTAGATCCATTTCAGTGGAACGAAATCCATTTTCTAAGCACTTTTTCCATGGTGCCAATACAGCCTATGGTTGCTCTTTTTAACGCTTCCCCTGTGGCTCTTACGCCCGCCAGGTTTCTCCGAGGTCCTAGCGCCCTTCGTATTACTTAACAAAACTTTTTTTTTTTTTAAATAATTGAAAATTTGTCTGTGAGCCAGATGCAGCCGTCAAAGGAGCCATATCTGGCTCGGGAGCCATATGTTGCAGACCCCTGCTATAACACACACAAACAAAATAATACTTTTCATTCAAAATTGTTTTTTTTTCAACGACGTGCAAAATAAAAGTGGAAGAAGAACATTGGATGTACATTAAAATTGAAGCTGACGTAAACGTTTACTTTGACGTATATCTTAAACGGTAAACGTTCCTCCAGTAAAATCAATATGTAAATTTAGTAAATCATATCAGCCCAATCTGCAAAATAAAGTCCGCTAGTTCAGATGCTTTGAGTGCTAACGTATTTACACTTCTCTCATTGCAAATCGCGACACATAACTAAACAAACAGTATCGCCAAACTTAACCACAAACTTAACAACAACATACATCAACTGAAACAACTTACACCTCATGTGGGCCAAACCAGAGTGTAGCTGTCCCTTAGCCATGCCAGACTCGTCTGGTTCTCAGTCATAAAATGTAAGAGTCCAGCCACACCCAACGCCACCACCAGAGGGCATCATTTGACAAAATACAATACTTTAAACAAACCATCACACATAGGGTTTTGACAGCCATCATATTTTTGGGATCAAAGCACCGTATGCCAGAACAGCGTTCCAGCTTGGAAAGTCCTGGCGAAACGGCGTTCCGGGCCATTTCGGCCCACTTTCACCCCTCCTGCCTCATAAACTTCATAATTGTATTGACGGACAGATTCCCTAGACATTGCAGCAAGCCTTTTCGTAGGGGAACGTCCCACACTGCGCTTCAGTTATTCACAGTCAGTCTTAGTTCTTCTCAAACATATGCAGCGACCCAATGCCGGATTTAGGTTGAAAAAGTACTAAATCAAAAAGGAAGGATTGTCTCAGGAGTGATTGGTTCGAGGATTCAAGGTATTTAAGTATAATAAATGCTAACTGCACGGGTTGTTGCTTTTAACCAATAATCGAGACTGTTTTACATCCATTTCTATAAAGAATTCAGGGAGTTAAGCATTTACTCACAAGAATTTCAACGCAAAAAGCTCTTTGTTGTGATAAGGCGGCACCACAGTGGCTTAAAGACTAGCAGCACATTCGACATATTTACGTAAAATAAATGCTAATTGCCTGTTTTTTTTTGTTTTTTTTTTGGTTGCTTTTAATCATGAATCGAGACTGTTTTACGTCCATATCTATAAAGAATTCAGGGATTTAAGCATTTATTCACAAGAATTTTCAACGTAAAAAGCTCTTTGTGTTTCCACTCAGTCAGTTTTGACGGAGATAGGCCCCCTGTTAATCAGCCCCATGTCCTGTCAATACATTATTAAGTCTATGATTCCGATATTGTCCAACTCCAAAGATCCGATACCGATATGAAGCCGATACATGCGGTTGTGGACTTCACATATTATGGCTAATTGTATTGTGATGCCCCACTGGATATTTTATTGAATGATAATTGTAACAACTCCAAGATTTTCCAATAAACGTTCTGTGAAAAATAAGAGAACAACTTCAAGTGAAGTTCTGGAAAAAGTGCAATCAAAATAGTGAAAACACGGTTGTTTTTTTATTTTGTTTTTGATCAAGTGTAGAGCGCCAATAAGGCCCCTGACTCAAAGTAACAACAAAGGCACACAGGTTCAGTATGCAATGATTGTATGATTCATTATTTTTCAATCAGTTATTGTTACTTTAGTTTTTGCACCATGAATGCAAAGGGTCTGCTCACATAACAAATCCCAAGCGTATTAATTTGGAGACATTTAATGGTCAATAAGCATAACTCCTGTGGTAGGCTGTGACCAGCCCCTGAACAAAGGCAGAAGACTTATACTTTGAAGGCAACATGCATATATGCCCAAAACCGATAATGAAAAACAGATGTCAATATTACCTGATATCATTTTAAATGATAAAATGATTTTATCGGCTACTATCGGACGACTCTAAAAAATTATGTATGTATGTGTATATATGACTGTAATGGTTTTTAATGACCCGCATAAACCCTGTCTTGGGTGCAATGCTTCACAAATATGAATATATATACATATATATATATAGCGCACAAATGCCCCGCTCAAACAGATTAACATGAGAGCACAGTGAAAGATGTACTTGTTGTGTTTTTTGGAGTTTTGCCGCCCTCTGCTGGCGCTTGGGTGCAACTGATTTTATAGGCTTCAGCACCCATGAGCATTGTGTAAGTAATTATTGACATCAACAATGGCGGGCTACTAGTTATTTTTTGATTGAAAATTTTTACAAATTTTATTAAAACGAAAACATGAGGAGGGGTTTTGATATAAAATTTCTATAACTTGTCTTTTAAGAACTACAAGTATTTCTATCCATGGATCGCTTTGACAGAATGTTAATAATGGTAATGCCATTTTGTTGATTTATTGTTATAATAAAGAAATACAGTACTTATGTACCGTATGTTGAATGTATATATCCATCTTGTGTCTTATCTTTCCATTCCAACAATAATTGCAATGCGATTAATTGCGATTAATTACGATTAATTAATTTTTAAGCTGTAATTAACTCGCTTAAAATTTTTAATCATTTGACACCCCTAATATGTGTGTATATATATATATATGTATGAATATATAAAACGTTTAAAGGGTAAATATTTGAAAATGAACATCTCAACCACTCCTTGATGTCTGCGATTTGTGCGTCGCGACCCTTGGGGATTGTATGGGTGAAACATGGTAATGTTTCACCCATACAATCCCCCAAAATCCAGCTGTGGCCATTCACAGCTGTGTGTTCACACTCGGTGAGACATGCTACATGGAGTTTTTAGATAAAAAAAGAGGTAAGTACGTGATAATATCTCGTTAAATTCGTGGCGTCTTTAATTATGCTCTCGCATGCTCTCACCTCCAGTTAGGGTTTTGCTGTTTAAAAATACATATATACTGTATATATTTTTTTTAAATGCCCTCCTGTTCAAAAATTTTCTTCCCCGAGAAAATTGAGATTTTAAGCTTTCCAACGATGTATCACATGCATATAGGACAATTTTGAAATGTGGCCAAATTGGCGGTTTTAGAGCGGAACTTCGTCACCTGAGTGTTTTCCACTGTATGTATATATATATATATATATATATACAGAATTTCCCCTCTATTATATAATAATATATAATATAATCTATACACTGTTTCCCATTCCATCCCTAACTTATGAGCTGGCATCAGCCTGCCGATTTGCATAACCATAAATGTAAGGTTGTATATGGGTGTCGTGGTTTTTGTTGTTTTCTTTTTTTTTTTCTCTGTTTCATTGTGTACCCCAAAAGTCGTAGGACAGGAGTATCCCATGAAATAAGAATACTGGACAATGAGCTCAGGGGTGGGATCAATTTTTTCTTCTTCCCACCTCCTTTCAAGTCCAAATAATTATTATGAACTATACTGTATTTTTGTTTCTTTTGTGCATGCTCGAAATAAAAGCATCATTCATTCATTCAAAGTGTAACATTGTCTGAGGTCAAAATCAAATTTCCAATACCAAACACTTTTTCTTTTTACATGGGCTTTATTCCCGACTACACATGCAAACACCTATACTGCATTATTTGGGTAAATACTGAGAATGACAAAAAGTTTATAAATCAAATCATAGTGCCATAATTCCCCCTAATCCTCAAAAGTAAAATGGTTCTCTTTACAAATTTAATAAGCAAAATAATACACTGTTAGTTTGACTAAAAAATAAATAGACAACAATAGTGGCTTGTGTATTTCCCGTGTGCTTTGCTTGCCAAGACACACGAGGAAAGCTACACTTCAATTCTCCCCTGCTGCACCGCTGTTTCAAACTTTGACTTATTTCTATTTATTTACTTGTGTTAGCCTACTTATGTATTTCCTTATAATATAAAAAAAAAGTCCATGTTTGCATGAGCTTCAAAATAGATTCAATTTCACTGTGCATAATGTAAGTCATTGGTACTTATTTTTGTTAATGTATGTTATATTTTTTAAATGATATATAACTCAATGTTTACATGATCATCAATTTTAATGTACTGTTAATCCTATGTTCTTAAGTAGTTAAAATTGAGGTTTTGCATTTAGATGCGAGGAAATGAGGGAAAATAATAATGAGGAGATGGAGGTTGGGGTTACTGTATGGTGTTTTTGTCAACTGTTATTTTGCACATCATTGAAAAATGTTGAATTTTGAATGAAAAACAGCTTATCATGTATGTCTTGTTGCAGTAAATGTAATGCTGTAGCCTAAAGCATGTGTAAAGCCTGTTCTGTTTTATTGTGTGTTCTTGGTATAACTTTCAAAAGCAGTTTTCTTTGCATTTCTGTGGTTTTAGGAGGTTTAACCCCCCCCCCAATAAAAATAAATAAATACCGTAATTTTCGCACTATAAGGCACATCTGATTATAAGCTGCCACCCACCAAATTTGACACCAAAATGGCATTTGTTCATAGATAAGCTGCACTGACCTATAAGCCGCATCTGTCCTCACTGTATTATGGGATATTTACACCAAAAGATATCAACCGGTAATAATTTATTTGACAGCGGCATCATAAGACTGTCATAATACCAAATGAACCACCATGAAGCTTCGAACCAATTGGCTGCAAAGCTTCAATGCTTCAAGATGCTTCATTTGGCCTTCACTGTTCTCTTGGGGGAAACAGTCAACCTCTGCTGCCACCTGCTGTCAACACTGTTGTTGTCCAACATGCCTCCTAGCATGCATTGCAGCACTACAGACGTAAATAACTAATCAAAATTCATGTTCTATGCTAACTATACCTTCAGTTACTGTTCTAGTTGTTTCATTAATTGCTAATTGTGGGAATTTGGTAACACTTTATTTGACAGTGTCACCAAATTATCTCCATTTTGAATGGATGTAAAAGATCCGAGCTGGACATAAATTGAGTTAGAGACATAATTTGCCAGATGACACTTAAAGACATCTGTCATAAGCATTCATTAATGCCCATGCATAGACTTCATTACTATTGACGTGGCGCTTTGTCATTCTTTGCGTAACGCCTTATCAGAGGGGGCTGAGCTTCAATTTGTAACAGCCGAAGACGGCACACGCTCATGTCAGATTTAAGCTTGGATTTTTGAAGAAAGCTGTGCGGCATACGAACAGGAAGGATTGTCTCAGGAGTGATTTTTTTTCGAGGATACAAGGTAAATATTATATTTTTTGTACCATGCACGTGTGATTGATGCATTTACTCGCAAGAATTTTCTTCTTTGTTTACACATGGAGGCGGCTAATTTTCGTAAATGACTAGCCTCATAATTTACTTTTAACCAAGAATTTAGACTGTTTTACGTCCATATTTATAAAGAATTCAGGGATTTCAGGGAAGAATTTTCGCCAGAAAAGCTCTGTTTACACCAGGCGGCCGCTAGCCTCATTCGCTCACAGAGTAGCAATGTACTTCGACAATATACGTAAAATAAACGCTAACTGCACAGTTTCTTTGCTTTTAACCAAGAATCGAGCCTGTTTTTTGTCCATATCTATGATGAATTCGGGGATTTAAGCATGCATTCACAAGAATTTTCGCCAGTAAAGCTTTGCTTACATCAGGCGGCCGCTAGCCTCATTCGCTAACAGTATATAGTGTATAATGATTATAAAAGGCTATTCTTTTCTATAATAAGTTGTGATTGATTGATCTATTTTCATATTATTTATAATTGATTCTGCATGTTTTCCTCAAGCATCAAGTATAAGTTTCTGATGTTAAATTGATTAATTTATAGGGCTGTCAAAATTATCGCGTTAACGGGCGGTAATTAATTTTTTAAATTAATCACGTTAAAATATTTGACGCTATTTATGCACATGCCCCGCTCAGATTAAAATGACAGCAGTGTAATGTCTGCTTGTTACTTTTTACTTGTTTTTTGTTATTTGGCGCCCTCTGCTGGCGTTTGGGTCCAAATGATTTTATGGGTTTGGAGAGTGAGCATGGTGTAATGACATCACCAGTGGCGAGCTACTAGTTTATTTTTTGATTGAAAATTTTACAAATTTTAATAAAACGAAAACATTAAGAGAAGTTTTAATATAAAATTTCTATAACTTGTATTAACATTTATCTTTTAAGAACTACAAGTTTTTCTATCCATGGATCGCTTTAAGAGAATGTTAATAATGTTAATGCCATCTTGTTGATTTATTGTTATAATAAACAAATACAGTACTTATGTACCGTATGTTGAATGTATATATATCCATCTTGTGTCTTATCTTTTCATTCCAACAATAATTTACAGAAAAATATGGCATATTTTATAGATGATTCTAATTTCGATCAATTACGATTAATTAATTTTTAAGCTGCAATTGACTCGATTAAAAATTTTTATCGTTTGACAGCCCTAGTGATTTATTAGCTGTTGAAAACTTGCAGTAAATAAAATAAAATAAAGTTGCTATTTTGGTCAAAAACTTATAAGATATGTTAAATATTGCAATTGATCCTGAAAATATAGGTGATGATCTCTTGGTGATTTTTGTGCATCTAGTGTAAAATCTGAGACTTTGATAGCCATTTTAAGCAGTGTTATACTTATATAAAAAATAATTATCGGGATTTTATAAGGGAACGACTTTGAATTTTTTTTATGCCATCATCATTCAATTCAATTCAATAAACTTTATTTATCCCTTTGGGAGAGTTCCCTCAGGCAAATTGATTTCCAGCGCCCATAACAACACAGTAACAAAGATAAGTGTAAAGTGTAGGATAGCAAAAAGTGCTAGAGTAAAAAAGATTTTAAAAATTAAATATAAAGGTTAAAAGTAAAATAAATACAAGATGCTACCACTACAGTATAATAAAAGAATAATAACACCTGGCAGACACTAACAGGAGAACCAAGTAACAGAGGTGCTAAAGTGCTAATATTGCATTACTGTCCCTCGCCTTCCCACCTAAAGTGGAGTTGTGGACCTTAATAGCTCGTGGAACAAAGGAGTCTTTCAGTCTGTTGGTTCTACACCTGGGGAGGAGCAGCCTATTGCTAAACGAGCTCCTCTGTACACTGATGACAGCGTGTAGAGGGTGACTGGCATTGTCCATAATAGCCAATGGGGACTCATATATGGCTAAAGTAGGTGCCTGTTTTGGTTTTAGGTCTGTAGCAGCTTTGGTATTGGAAAATATTTCAATTTGAAGTTTTTGAAAATAACCCCCCTACGAATTGGCCCCGTTTCCCATGTCATGTCAATAGGTTATGAAGTCATTAAGTGACATCCGGCAAAATATGTTATAAACTCCATTTATGTCCAGCTCGGATTTTTTTCATCCATTCAAAAGTGTGGTCATTTGTTGGATAACACTAAATTACATCTGTTATGTGCATCCATTTACGCTCATGACAGTGTCATGTCATAATTATGATGGTCTTATGGCAGTCTTATGACGCCACTGTCTAATAAAGTTTTACATATTAACACTAGAACTACCAAGGGTGGATCAGTTGATACAAATCTCTTTAGTATCCAGAAAGGGGTCATCTGACCCTTATCGGCATATCTTTTGGAGCATTAAGGTCCTCATTAGTCATTCCCATTCACACTCGGTTGGATTGCTCCAATTAGCATCTTGAGTGTTTGCAGGGCAGGGCTGCCTTGGCTTTGTCTGACGGTGGATCGCTCAGGCAGGCAATCAGGCGGACACCCTTTTTACATATTTCAAAAGCTGCAGTTTACCCACAGTACAAGGGACGTTGTAATAAAAAACAAAACATTTTTTATGTGGTGACATGTGACACTTCACCCTTTTCCCGGGGCTAGATGTTGGAGGTTGTTGCCTAAGCAATATTCCTTCTTCGCCTTCTTTGCGCCCACATGAGAGTGAGCCAATTCCTTTGCAAGACCCACCAAGAAGTCCACCTGTCTCTCTTGCCTTCCGGCGCACGCCGGATAAAACACATATGCATTCAGTGCTGCCATGTCAATCATATTGTAGAACACGGCGACTGGCCATCTTGGTCATCCGTGTTTGACAAAGCCAAGGAGCCCTGGATTTGCAAATATTCAAGATGCTTATTGCAGCTATCGAGAGTTAAACCCCCTCTTTACACCTAGGCTGCTTGACTGCTTGTTTGAGTGGTCTATCGTTTGACAAAGCCAAGTAGTCAGCTTAGTATCATGGTCATTTGACGCCTTATAGTAAAAAAAAAAACCTGGGACTTGTAGTGTTAACGCATATAAATCAACAAATAAGACGCACTGGACTATAAGCCACAGGATTCAAAATGAGAAAAAAGTAGCGGCTTATAGTCCGACAATTACGGAGAATAAAATCTAGCTTTGTGGTGACCTTTATGTTTATGTCAGGGAGTTCCGGCAAGACATTCTAGCCATTTTCACCCCTGCTTGTCTCACATACAATAAAGTCAAACTAGAATCATCTGATCAGAGATCACTTCCACTATTTCTTTTTACTTTAAGAGATAGCAAAACTTTAATTTACCTCCACAAAGTTAAGCATTATGCATTAATATTTACTTACAATATATAGAGAGGCAGGGCTAAAAAAAAGTTGTTTAATTTGGTGAAATGTTAAACAGGATGGATACTAACATCGCAGAACTAATATGCCATGGAAAAACAGGATTTCATAAACGTTATCATTTCCTCGAAGCCAATTTGTACTCCTTCACATGAAGCCTAGGTCATGTGACACATACATCACACAGCTGTTTTTGAACTGTGCATCTGAAAAACACTAACGTGGTTTTGTGACTCACTGTAAATTAGCCCCAAAAGACAATTAAAGTAAGATGAAGATTCTTTACTGGGTTGGAACAATATAGCTATATAAAAATAAAAACTTATGGGTAGCATCACACAACAGGGTAGCTGGGTTAGCATCCCTGCATTGTGAAAATGGATGTACAGTACTTTAAGTACAATTGAAACTCACCTCAAACTTGCCATGGAAGACGACATCCTGCAAAAAATGTGGAATCTGCTCCACTGAAGATCCTGAACAGTCCGTAGCCTCTGCCTCATCTCTCATCGTCGGTAGAGACCCTGACGAGCTAAAGACGGCTCGAGATGAAAAATCCTCACTGTTCTCCTCACGTCCGTTTATTGTTAGTTGAAATGTTTCACTTTACAGTGGATCTGGAATCAAACTCTCCTTATTCCTCTTGTGGTTTTGATCATCTCCCTTGAAAGCTCAGTGTAGAGTACTGTTTCCGTCCGTTTCTGTCACCATGTTGAGCGGTTGTGCTGACCCACAAGACCTGCTACTTGAGAAGCTGAATTTGAGCCAACTTCTAAACTTAGACAACCATAAAACTCTGATGAACACAAGGCAAACTCTCTCACTTCCTGTCAATCTCCCCCTCAAGAGTATCCTCTGCAAAATCAACCAACTCCCAACCGCCTGTCCCCCTCTGTTCTTCCCTCTTTTAAGGCTGTGAAAACACATTGCTGACAGTCCAACTGTGATTCACGTGTTTTGAAGAAATGCACACGCTATAGACGGTAAATGTCAAGTGGCCCGCACCCATCTTCTCAGAAGTCAGAGGATGCTAATAAATGAGTGTCAACACACAGCGGTATAAAATAGAAAATAAAAACAGATCACGCAAATGAACAGAGAAAACATCTTTCAGTATGTTATACAGGGAGTCCTCGAGTTGGGAATGAGTTCACTGCTGACCAAAAGTACTGGCACCCTTGCAATTTTGTCAGATAATGCTCAATTTATCCCAGAACATGATTGCAATTACAAATGTTTTGGTAGTAATATCATTAATTTATTTTGCTTGCAATGATAAAACACAAAAGAGAATGAAAAAAAACTTTTTTTTAAGAACAGAAAAGGTAACAGCGGCAGTCAGGTACCATTTGAATTTTTTTCAGGTCATTCACTGTCAGACAGAAGCAGCACAGCAAAACGCCACACTAAAGAGTAACTAATAATATCAAAATGGCTTACCTCCTCATCCTCTGAAGGACCATGGCCCCCAACAAAATGTTAACTGCACATAAAATGTGAATGGCTTCACCTTGCTGGCATTAAGCTGGTCTTTTGGACGTCCATGCAAGTTGATCCATTCTTCACATTTTTTCCTCCGAGTTTTTGGTTTCGGGAAACGTATGAAGAAAACATCCTTCATATGTCGTAATGTCTAGAGTCGTTTCTACAAGTTCCATATCAGCAGTGTTTGATTGAACTGTTTAGTTTTGAAAGATTACCCGAGAAGACGAGAAGAAAAATAATCAGTGTTGAAAATAACGCCGTTATAAATAATGCTGTTACATAACGGTGTTATTTTTTCAGTTACTGGGTAATCTAACTAATTATTTTTTCCGCCGTTACAACGCAGTTACCACTA
This sequence comes from Corythoichthys intestinalis, assembly GCF_030265065.1. Classification (NCBI taxonomy): domain Eukaryota; kingdom Metazoa; phylum Chordata; class Actinopteri; order Syngnathiformes; family Syngnathidae; genus Corythoichthys; species Corythoichthys intestinalis. Next base: position 60,305,734 of record NC_080399.1, on the reverse strand, counting down.
CTGACGGTCAAAAGCGGTGCGTTACTTACTTTGAATAAATTGAAAAAACCAATAGTCGTAGCGAGTCTACTCTGCTCTGTTTATTTGTCATCCAAGACTTGGGGTGCGTTCAGGTTCTTGGCAATGAAAATAGTAAACACACATAGCCTACCTTTGCAAGAACGATGGAGTTGCCGTTTGATACGGTCATAATGTGCAGGTCCTGCACCCATCCGCAGCAAAACTGTTTGTAGCTTTGTAGTGATTTGTAATTTCGTAATCGCTGATGAGTTTAGTAACATACACCAAACAATAAATACAGCAGAATGTCCATTTCGAGTAATTGTGAAAGCCCGTCGACATCTTTACTCCATTTTTCTTTGGCTTACTCGTAAGGGTCAACATTGTTCACATCCTTAAGTTTGATCACATATCTGTGCTTCGCCTTAGTAACGCGTTTGTGTCTTTATCGAACTGGCAAGTTAAAGTTTAATGTCCCGCGAGCCAGACCTGCTTCCAATATGGCTGTGTTGTTGTCAAATCTCACGTGATCCCTCATTCTGTGACGTAAACGCTCGAGCCTAATAGCACACAAACTGGAACAGCGTGTGCAGCAAACACACACACACACAAAACAGATGCAGAGGGATATGATGGCAGAGCATTCAGAGAAAAATTTGTCCTTTACGAGGTGGAGATATAAACACTATTTCAAGTTGGTCGAAATTAAAGGAAAGAACGTGCATGTAAAGTGTAATTTATGTCCCGGGGCAAAGCTTTTGTAGACATCTGTGATAAGCAATTCAAATCAGTTTATTTTTGTTGCACTTCAAGTGTAGGATAAATCTGTTGCTGGTGAGGTGCAATAAATATTACAAGGTTCTATCACACAAATACCTGTCTGTTCTTCTCTATTCAACTGACTCGAATAATACTGCTCAGAAAATTTCAAATTCTTTGATATACAACAACTTTCTTTTTAAAGTAACGGAAATAGTTACTTTCCCTGGTAACTAGTTACTTTTACTATAGAGTAATTCAGTTACTAACTCAGTTACGTTTTGGAAGAAGTAGTGAGTAACTATAACTAATTACTTTTTTAAAGTAACAAGCCCAACACTGAATATAATGGATTGTATGCATGGGCGTTTGTATAATGTCCCACTTCCACGTTACAATGGCGAAGGTACGGTCTAAAAATAGCATTTGTGCGGTACGCTATTATCCAGGTTGGACATTTTCAAACTTGTCCCATGTTAGCAACTCGGCGCTCTCTGTGCAGGGGACGGGACTTTATAACCTGGACATTACGTCATTTTTGGTTGGCATCAGCAAGAAAATAAACCACCCATTTCCAAAGATGGACAATGGACTATCTCTTCCTCGACTCTATGGTCCAGTAGCCATTTAATTTCGTTGTTTTCAGTTTAATTTTGCCATCTTTCCAGTTTGCCATGTTGATAATTGCGATATTTGTTTACCGCTTTTCATCTTACTGTGAAGAAAAAAGAACTGACGACAGGCCCGCCATGATATTTGCGTCATTAGCCTTCACGCTGTTACCCCGGAATGAACCGGGTGCTTTCATACATGCCGCGTCTCGGTTAAGTCCCAGACATCATACTAGGATGGGACCCGGTAATGTCTGTGTCATCTCCGTGTCAGTCGTCCCAGGCTAAAATGGCGGACAAGACTCTGGCATCGCGAAGTCGAAATTGCAGACTTTGCTGGCCAAAAGTATTGGCACCCCTGCAATTTTGTCAGCTAATGCTCAATTTCCCCCAGAAAATGATTGGAATTACAAATGCTTTGGTAGTATATCTTCATTTATTTTGCTTGCAATGAAAAAAAACATAAAACCGAATGAAAAAAACAAATTAAATCATGATCATTTTACACAAAAGTCCAAAAATGGGCCGGACAAAATTATCGGCAACGTCAGCCTAATACTTGGTAGCACAACCTTTAGACAAAATAACTGTGAACAACCGCTTCAAGTATCCATCAATGAGTTTCTTAGAATGCTCTGCTGGAATTTTAGACCATTCTTCTTTGGCCAACTGCTCCAGGTCTCTGAGATTTGAATGGTGCCTTCTCCAAACTGCAATTTTAAGATCTCTCCACAGGTGTTCTATGGGATTCAGGTCAGGACTCATTGCTGGCCCTTTTAGAAGTCTCCAGTGCTTTCTCTCAAAGAAACAATTTTCTAGTGCTTTTTGAAGTGTGCTTTGGGTCACTGTCCTGCTGGAAGACCCATGACCTTTGAGGGACACCCAGCTTCATCCCGACATCATGCTGCAAAATTTGTTGGTAGTCTTCAGACTTCATATTGCCATGAACATGGTTAAGCAGTCCAGTGCCAGAAGTAGCAAAGCAACCCCAAAACATCAGGGAACCTCCTTCATGTTTGACTGTGGGGACCGTGTTCTTTCCTTTGAAGGCCTCATTTCCCCCCCTGTAAACTCTATGTTGATGCCTTTTACCAAAAAGCTCTTCTTTTGTCTCATCTGACTAGAGAATATTCTTCCAAAATGTTTTTTGGCTTTCTCAGGTATGTTTTGGCAAACTCCAGCCTGGCTTCTTTATGTCTCTGGGTCAGAGGTGGGGTCTTCCTGGGTATCCTATCATAGAGTCACTTTTCATTCAGACGGCGACGGATAGTACGGGTTGAAACTGTTGTACCCTCGGACTGCAAAACAGCTTGAACTTGTTTGGATGTTAGTCGAGATTCTTCATCCACCATCCGCACAATCTTTCATTGAAATGTCTCATTGATTTTTCTTTTCCTTCCACATCTAGGGAGGATAGCCATAGTACCATGGGCTTTACACTTATTAATGACACTGCACACGGTAGACACAGGAACATTCAGGTCTTTGGAGATGGACTTGCAGCCTTGAGATTGCCCATGCTTCCTCACAATTTTGCCTCTGAAGTCCTCAGACAGTTCTTTGGTCTTCTTTTTTTCTCAGGACAGAGATTGAGTCAACTTTAATCCATTTTAATTGGCTACAAGTGTGATTTAGTTATTGCCACCACCTGTTACGTGCCACAGGTAAGTAACAGGTGCTGTTAATTACACAAATTACAGAAGCATCAAGTGATTTTTCAAAGGGTTCCAATACTTTTGTCCGGCCCATTTTTGGAGTTTTGTTTAAAATGATAATGATTGAATTTTTTTTCCTTTTCCTTTTGTGTTTTTTTTTCATTGCACGCAAAATCATTTTCTGGGAGAAATTGAGCTTTATCTGACAGAATTTCAGGGGTGCCAATATTTTTGGCCAGCAGTGTACCAGTGTTGCCAACTCCCCAGTAAGGAAAATAGCTATTGGCTGTCCTAAAACTCGCTAGATGACTTAATCAACTAATTTGCAATTATTACAGTTATTATAAATGCAGTCATTTTATATTTTCAACTCAGGAAATGTTTATTATCTATAGCTCTAGGCTGAAATAATTGAAACATTGAGTATTTTTTGCACTATTTGAGGAGATACTTCTTCAGTTTCGGAACGATTTGCACATTTAATTTTATTTTAGCCAATACAGTGAATACAATAATATATCTTCTGTGGGAGTCTATGTTCACTTGTAATGGTTACAGTTACAGTAACTTTGTGTATCCAACATTGAAAGTGGTAGTAAGTTATTATTATTATTTTTTTATAAAAGAAAGTTATCAAGGTTGCCAGTTGCCATTTTGCAATGATAACAGCTGATTTTTAGTTTTTGAACTTCAACTTTCAAATGCTGTTATTAAAAGAAAGCCCCCCCGGTTGTACCAAACCTGTACAGAACCGTGACACCCGCCCCCCCACCAAGGTATGTACCGAACCGTGACTTGTGTGTACCGTTACACCCCTAGAGCGTATACATGAAAAATATATAAAGAAATGAAATTACAAGTGTTTATGAATTGTACACCAAAAAAATGGACGCAAGAGAAGAGGAGGATTGCTTGGTAATGGCCCACATCCACAATGCAGTTCGCCACTGATATTGACTATAAATACATTTTTGCTTTGTAGTTTTAAAAAAATGTTTTTGCCTTACTTCACACTTGGGCCATTGGTATCCATAAAGTTTATTTTAGTATTAACACAACTTCCTACTATTTCCTGTGAGAGCTGGCCTCTGAGCACAATATCTTGCTCTCATCATCAAGTAATACACATACTCTACCATCCTCCTGAGAGTTGGACATCTTGTGCTCCTATGGGGTCTCTGCTTTCCTTTTTACTTCAATCTGTATATATTTTTCCTCCCTTAAAATCTAAAAATATGCTTGAGCACGGATATGAGTATTGTATAACTTCTGAGTTCTAAGTGTAAGGAATAAGAGGTTAAGCTGAGGAACTTGGTTTTAAGTAAACAATCATGGGAGATGGACAGTTTCCTGGAACTCCTAAAAAGAGGAATCTTCAAACTTTAGGAGTGTTCATTGTAGGGCTGCAGCAATCGGCTATTTATGTAATCGATTAATCTATCAATTATCAGATTGGATTAATCGAGTAATCGGATAATAAACATTTAATACTTCACTTATCAAATTGGATTAATCGAGTAATCAGATAACAAACATCTAATGCTTCATAGAATAATTTCAGCTGTTAAACAAAGCAAAAAGTGTTTATACCTGAGAATAGCCTCAAAAAATGAGGACAACCAAATAATATTATGTGAAAAAGGTTGTATTGCATTGTATTATCAAACAACCAGTTATTTATTTGCTCATTTGTAAACTCAGGCAGCCACAGTTTGCCATTTTAATAGCGTGTTCCGTCCTCACTAAATATACTGTTGTTCAGCTGGATAGACAGCAAACAAAACTGTGTGGTTCTTTGAACTATACTTGACTTCCACTTTTCCACAGTTTGATTTTTTGTAAAGCTGTAACGCATGTACAACTATGAGCACACATTTCGACAATAAAACACCTGAAACAAAAAATGTAAGTTTAAATGTCTAATGCTAATGTTTTTTGTTTTTTTTAATTCTCTTAAGAAATAGTTCACACGCATATTTCTACAAAAACAGCTAGATGTATCTCTTAACTAAATTACAAATGCCTAAACAAACACATTAGCTGAAACAAAAACCTACAGCCTTATGTTGGATTCAACTATATTAGACGAGTTATGTCATATTCACTGTTGCCACCAGATGGTAGTGTATCTTCCCAAATCATTAAATCCAAATGCAACACTTTCAAAACAAACCATTAAAAGGACTCAGATTAAACAAATCATCGAAGCATCTTAATTGAATTCGAAGCTTTTTTCTGATCAAATTACTGAATTTAACCGATTAATCGTTGTAGAGCTAGTTCATTCTTTGATTATGCAGAATAATAGTTTTTCCATATTCTTGAAATGGAAGGCCCTATATTTAACAATAGTGTGCATAATATGAATATTTATATGAAAAAAATCAGTGTAAGCACTTAGCATCAGTGAGTTAGGTGGTTGCCTAGCACGCCATCTAGTGGAGGGGGTCCCAAATTGCTTTGGGGTAAAATAAATACTAATGCTATTCTTCCCAAATGTTTTCGAACGTATCAAGTACAAAGTACATTTCAATATGCTACATATAAAAATATATCAAATCTGTGGCCATAAGTCAGATCATGACCTGGTGCCCTGTACCTCTTGTTGAGCTTGTTTTATTCCTCATGTGCTTGTGTTAACACCATTTATGCTATGTGGGGATTTTGTTACCAGAGTTTGGTCTAATTTTAGATTTTAATTAGTTCTGTTTTAAAGGGCAACTGAAGAGCTTTTCGGATTTCGCTCTTGAGTGTTTTACTCAGTTGAATTGTATTAAATGCATAATTCGCTGTCTCAAAAAGTCACATGAAGAAAAATAAATAATAATTGACCGCGTAGTTTTTGAGTTATGGCCATAGCAACACCATAGCAACGAGGGACGCGTCGTCCTGCCGACCGCTACCTCATGACGTAACTTCCAGGAAGCCTCGCCACCACTCTGAACACGGAAATATAGCACCACGCTATCCTCGCCGTATATTGCAAACATTTTCTGGGTTTTACTCGCGGGATTCGTCATGCCATCTCGATGTGTAGCGATGAATTGCTCACAGGAAGACTCGAGACTCGAGGAGTGGTCCAAAAAAACTTCTCCTGCAAAAGTTTGGACCGTTTTTGTGAGCATGCATACAGGTCCCCAATCGGCTCATTGTTTTCATCATTTCAGCCACGACAGCTTTGAAAACCTACAACAATGCAACCTTGGTTTTACAAATACGTAAGTAGACCCTTACTTTTCTGATTCTAAAATTTGATGCACATCTGTTGATAAACGAGGGGGACTCCTACTGCCTGTTTGTTGAAGCGTGACATTTTTTGTTGTTGTTGCTGTTGCCCTGACATAAGTAGATAGGTTTGCTGACAGGTCTACTCATGTGATTTTATTACTATATCAATAGGTATTATGTAAATTCAAATGTCCCCAGCACCAAATAGGTCCTTGGCTCGTTGTTTTTTGGCCTGTCACAGGGTAAATATAAAGCCTACATATAAAACAATCCTCTGCCAGGCCCTAATGTATCAAATACATCTCAATAAAACAATAACTATTATACTTCAACATCAAGGTCTGCCTATTTGAAGAGGGAACAATAGCATCAAATAGATGCTGCTTTGACTGGGGCATTATTATTTGATCACCAAGAAATTATTATTAAATTAAAATTAAGATTCATCCAATATTTTCATGCTGCTGTGATTTTTTTTTTCTCCAGGAAGCCAAACATAAAAAATTAAGCGGCGGAAATCCTCAACACAATGAAAAAAGCGTTGCAAGTCAGTCGCCACCCAGTTTCCCAAAATCAAGAGTGGGTCGAGTCATATGATGACCCAAGTGATGCAGTGTCCAGCGATGACGACTTTAGAGATCCTATGAGGCCTGCCAGATGCTGAATTTCTTCCGTCTGCGACATCAGATGACGATGACTTAGGAGAAATAAATGAAGCAAATTTTGATGACATGAACTCATAAACTAGTCATATATACAGTACACATTTTTTTTTAAAGAAAAATCTAGTTACCTTCATATTTTAATGATAATGCATTATCTTTGTATCGAGAACACTTAATGCTACAGAAAAGAGTATATACATATTTCCCACTGCCATTATCATTTTTCAATGTTGCGCTAGTTTGTTGCTATCCTAACTTTGTGTTGCTTACTAAATTTATGTTCTTTGATGTGTTCCATTGTGTGCTTGGTATAACTTAGTTTATATGTTGTGTCACAATCTGACAGGGAAAACTGATGCTGATTCAACATAAATCTGGTATCATTTATTATTATGGCCTATTTTATATTTTTTCAGAATGTAATATAATTACAATATATTATATACCAATAGAATACATTAAACAGTCAACAAAATGTGTCAATGTTGTTTACAATTTATGGTTTCATTTTTTTAATGTAATTCATGCCCCTGTCAGTGCTTCGGCCTCCTCAAGTTTGGCTCTCACGTCTGGGATCTCCTGACGACACAGGCATACTCTTGGAAGGGTAATTACTTGACGGTTTACAGCAATACCTGGAAAATAAAATTGTTTTGTCATTTATTTTGAAAAATCAATAACATTCCTTTAGCCACATTTTGGGCTAGCTTTATCATATTTAGATTGGTAGGCGCTGTCCCATTACCTAATATCCAGTTTTAGCTATGTGGAGAGCACGGAAAAATATACAACCATGTAATCGCATTCTCTCTATTAAAAAAAATCACGATGCTGGACTTACCACTCACTCTCCCATTCGTGAAGTGTCGAGCTGTCAATTGGCGTCATGACGCCATCTGCTGTGTCAAGTAAATCGCCGTCATCTGATGCCTCAGGTTCAAACATGTAGGGATTAATTGTAGTTCATCTTTCCTGGGAGCCTTTGCCATCGGTAGCGTCACGAAAGAGCAATCCTGAATGGTTACCTTTGGTGGAAATATCACTGACATCGTTGTTGCTGCTATGCTAGCTGTGGATAGTCTTCTCTGTTGCCTCGGGGAATCTACGTCACACATCCGGGTTTGCGAAGGGACCATTATGGAGTGCAAAAAAAGTAAAAAAACGCAAATTATCCTTGCAATTACGTGTTGATAATGTCATGGTTGTTTTGACGAACTTGTCTAAAGTTTATATTCATATAATTACACCAAAATCTGGAAAGGTCTTCAGTTGCCCTTTAAAGGGAACCACGGATAGAAGGACATGCAGTTCTTAAAAGATAAATCTGAGTACAAGTTATAATAATTTGGTATTAAAACCCCTATTATTTTTTTCGTTTCAATCAAATTTGTAAAATTCTTTTAATTAGTAGGTCGCCATTGTTGTTGACATCGCAGGGCGGTGACGTCAGATGGCCACGCTGCCGGAACTCAACGCATCACGCTTTAAAAAAAGAAGGAAAAAAACGCGTGTCGCTCTTTAATTATGTAAGGTAGTAATTTAAATACGCCACAGGGTGTCAATGGCGAGTTTTAAATTAACTAGGGTTCAAGCCAATAAGTGTGTTTTGTCCCTTGACTGATGCCGTAGTTTTTCTTTAATCCACAGTTGGGTGTAAGGCAGAGATAAAGGAGAGTGGACACAGATTCGTAACTCGGACCGCGCCGTTTATTGGCATAAGCTTCGGCAAGTCCTTCACAACAAACATAAATATCGTATAGTGAAAATACAACAAAAATGTTATTCATATCTCTCAAAAATAATGTTCACAAAAATAAAAGTGCTTCAATCTGTGTTAATTAGGCTCTATTTTCACACAGTTATACAACCTAGCAAAGAGAACTGGCATTCACAAATTCACAGTCAAAATAGATACAAATTAAAATACGCATAAAACTTACTCTAACTTTGGTCAAACTCTATTTAAACATTTCAGCAACTCGTTTAGCTAAAAAAATACACTGGTTGGCAATATTTAGTCACAATATACAAACTATGATGCTGGGAGCCTTGTTTGTTGTGAAGACAACACTCAAATGTAAAGTAAATCACAATGGACCCGGACTATAGAGGAAACTACAGCGTCCGTCGAGGGACAAAACGCACTCATTGGCTTGATTGATTTATTAATTTAAAACTCACCATTGACACCTTGTGGTGTATTTAAGTCACTACCTTACATAGTTAAAGAGTGACACTGTGAAGTACGGCAGCGTGGCCATGTGATGTCACCACCCTGTGACATCAACAACAATGGCGAGCTACTAGTTTATTTTTTTACTTAAAATTTTACAAGTTTTTTTTTAAATGAAAACATCATTTGCTCCCAAAAATGTATAAATATGTTCTATTTTTAATTGTTTCAGTGTCCCAAAGGCGCATTTATATGTCTTTTCCATTTTTTTTTTTTTTCATAAAAGACATCTCTGGGTCCTGATTCAACTGAGCTCCAAAGCACAAAGCTGAAAATCAATTTTAAAGCAATAAAACTGGCCACTGGAGGGCATAGCGCATTTGGTAAGACCCGCAACCCGATTGAACAGCAACGAACGGCTGGGCAGCACGGTCGGAGCGCTGGCAGAATGATGCCAGTCGGCGGACGACCGAGCAGAACAACCGAGAGGACGCCCGGGATGCCAGGCGCTGGACGACCGAGCAGAACGACTGGGACCACCGGTGCAGCGGACCCGCCGAGAAGACCCCGCAGAGACTCTAAAAAATCCATCTTTATGAGACAGGTAACGATGAGGGAAAAGTTTACCCAGCTGACGCGGCGACAATAGCGTCATCTCTGCGACAACATCGTCATCTCTCAGTTAGTCAAGTGTAAATAAATTGTTACTTTGCTATCAAAAGCTCTATTTGTCTTGTTCTTTATGATATTTTGTAAAAGGAAAACATTATTCAGATGTTTGGGATCTAACTAAAGCAAAAAATAGCTGTGTTAAAATCAAAGTAATGTTTGAAATGTATGCGTTTACAAAAAGCTAATTTTCTCAGTTTTTTCATCAGAAATTGGAAAACTGCTCAAACTAAGCTATTTTCTAATGCTGATTTATAAAGAATGGAAAAAGATATGAACTTTAATTTTTTTTCTGCTGAAAGAAGAGAGAGTCTAATCTTTCTGTTGGTGGGTTCCATGTTTATGTAGCAATAGAACAGAATTTTCTGTGGGCCTTGCAAAATCAGTCAAAATCCAGTAAAACAGCCTGAAGCGAAGTGCCTTGCTCTGGTGAAAATGGCTGGGAGTGAATGAGTTAAGAGGGGTTTTAATATCAAATTATTATAACTCGTACTAACATTTATCTTTTAAAGTGATCCTCTTATTTAAATACATGTAGGCTCTAATAAACCACAATTGTTCTCTTGTACTAAAATATGTTGTTAGAAACACATAAAATGTTAAATCAATGGCAATATTTTATAATATTTAGTCCATATTTTGACCGTTAGTTGGCGCCATGATTTGTGGGCTCGCAGTGATGACATAATTGGTATCTTTCCAAATGTGTAGCGTGTTAAACAATTGCTTATTGCTGCCTAAACTCGCGAAGTAAAATGCCACGATGTGCTGCTTTTGGATGCAATTTCCAGTCAAATGGAAAAAAGGGGAGTGAAGTGAGTGGTCAAGGTGGAATTATTATTTTTAGTGAATAAATGTGCATAAGTGGAAGCTTCTCCCTTTTTTTGGTCCCTGTATGCATGTATCCTACCCACCACGCGTTACAACTGGCGCCCGAACATTTTTCCTGGATCCTCAGTCAAGTAAGGGTCCCATCGCGTCTGCAATAATGGTTTTGGATCTGTCCATTTATTTTTATTCGTCGGTCCCACCACGGCTTTTCGGATCAGTCTATTTTGTGGAATCGACAGCCTAGTCGCGGCTGCGATATTGCCATGGGATCGGTCTAATTCCTGGATCTTCAAGTGAGTAAAAAACACGGATTTGGAGTAGTATTGCTATCTTTTTTGTTGACTATTCTTCGTGGGAGTTTTACCCAAATCATACTAAATAATTAAAGCACTATGGCACGCTACAGTGACGACAGTGACTCTGACGTGGACCTTACAACAATGTTGGAGTTTGTCAGGGAATGTGTGTTTGCGTACTACTGAGCTCCCGAGTGAAGAGTGGTCAAGGTGGAAATATTATTTTTTTGTGAATAAATGTGCATAAGTGGAAGCTTCTCCCCTTCCTGGTACTTTTATACACGTATCCTAGCTACCACGCGTTACAATGTACAAGACCTGATTACACAAGGTGTGCTCTTTGGCCTGTACTGTATGTAAAGCACACGACAGCTCTGGATGCTAACAATCTACATAATTATATTGGGAAAATGTTTGAAAATGCAATATGTTTACCTTGAATATCTGCTAATAAAACCAGAGTTCCCGAATCCCAACAGCATGCACTCTCGCTCCCAACCGGAGTTCCCAACAGGACTCTCTCGCATCACCAGTTTTGCCCAACTTTTGTCTTATCAGGTATTTGCTGCACGCATTTTTCCCTGAAGCTCATCTTGTGAACGACCGACAGTGCTGTCCTGCTCTTCACTTTTCAGATCTGGTTCAAATAGGAAGGTTAGAACTGACGACATGTTGGGAAAGCTAACGAGTGACAAGCTGGAATTTCGGCATTCGGGGCCAGTGACGTCACGCACTGCGACGTAACAAGAATGGCGACCTATCACTTAAAATAATTTTACTTTATTTTTTACTTTAACTTTATTCAAACAAAAACATTAAGAGGGGTTTTATTATCAAATTATTATAACTCATACTAACATTTATGTTTTAAGAATTACTTGTCTTAAAATAGAGGATCCCTTTAAGAACTACATGTCTTTCTATCCGTGGTACACTTTAATATTTTGCAAGTACTGTACATAATTTACGTAATTTCAGTTTGCACAAAACAACTGCACTGCACTCTACCTTGCACTGTTTATTTATTTTTATCAATGTATAGCTTTTGTTTTAAAAAACTAAAATATATAATAATAGATATAAGTGTAGCACAACACTACAGCACTTCTATGAGGAATCGTGTGAGCAGGTGACCATAAAAGGTAACATCACTGTTATATCATTAAGGGGTGTTGACTAATGGTCAACACCCCTTGATGATATAACAATGATGACATACTAAGTACAGTATATCATCGCTGTTTCCAAATCTGATCCATTTGACGGATTTTCAAAAAAAAAAAAAAAAAAAAAAAAGGTAGTCACCACATGGTCTGATATTCTTATCAGACCATTCTTATCTTAAATTTATACAGGATGACAGACATGCTCATATTTCATATTTAACCTCACTACCCTGTAATAGCTCTTTTGTCTAACTTTGCCACTCAATGACTGTGGGAATGCCACATGGTAGAAATATAATATTTTAGTATTTTTGTATGTGTTGCATGATTATGTGTAATGTTTATATTTATGCTTGTTGCATGTTCTGCTTTATGTGTTTTTGGTTGCAGAGAAAATTGGAACTCACTTCCAACGTGAATATGAACACTCCAATTAGGTACAAGCTCTGGACTAATCGTAGGCTGACAAGGGCTGATCAGAAACCACCCAGCAGGTTAAAAGGCACAGGTGGATGAACATGATGTCACATAGATAGGATTTTAGAAGTAAGCCAGATCTTTGGGATCTGTACACTTCTACGATCTGTTGAAGCCCCCCCCCCCCCCCCCCCCCCAATTCTCTCTCTATCCCTTACTCCAGGCCAGCACTTCTTAAATAGTGGGGGAAGAGCAATGCTGGGGGTGGCACATGTGACCTCGGTGAGCATACATTTTTTTCCGTAACAGAATAAAGTGTAATTGCACATCCACTCAGTGGATGGCAGTGGCACTCTCATTTTCAGAGTGCGCACAGTATTTTTGAACCAAACGAGCACATGGCAAAGAGCACTGGAGACATAAAGTATGATGAAGCATATGCTGCGTTTGGCTTTTGACTATGACTTTTAATATAGTGGGAGACGAGGAAAGACAAGTCTGTTTACTGTGTCTAAAAATGTTTGCAGCGGACAGCAGGAAGCCAAATCAATGAAGACATCACTTAAAGACATTACATCCCAATCACATATGTCGCTTGATTTTTTTTCCCAGCAAAAACGTGCTGAATATTGCCAACAATCGTCCCGCTTTGTCAGTGTTACATCAGTGAACCAGTGAGCACTGTTAGCATCATATAAGGTGGCATACCAAGTTGCTCAGTGCAAAATATGCATGTTATGGCAAAGGAGCTGATACAGCATGCAGCAAAAATAAAAACTGTCACTATGTGCAATGACACTGTGGTTTTTGTTGTATTGATTTTTTGGGGGGGAAATTTAGTTGTCATCCAAATTGTTTGGCATATTGTCCTCATGAGTTAATGTTGCTGATCAATTTGAATGTATTATTATTTATTGGTTTTATTAAATTTTATACCTCTGTATCAAATGGTCAACAAATGTACCTTGAGTGTATTTTTACAGTTTAGATGTAACTTTTTTTTTTAATTCAGGCAAATTGATGCGCTTTGAGTATTTTCTGTTACAAACGAAACAATGTTAATAAAGTTAACTTTATTGCAAGATGATCTAAATTAATTTTTCTGTAATATTAAAAAAGACACATGTTATGCAGAGCTGTACCTATATTAATAAGAATAATTATATAGACAAATGATACTATTAGTGTCAACAGAGAGTTGGGGGAGGGGGGGGGTTGCGAAACATTTACGTCTTCATGGGGGGTGTAACAGAAAATTATTGAGAAGCACTGCTCCAGGGTTCATGGCATTCAATTAGATTACATGTGGTACAGACCAGTTTATTTTTTCCAATTAAGTTCATTCGCCCCTTTCCATCCAAAATGGATTAGATGTCTTGTGCCGTCAATGGCACTGAAAGATGAGCATTCACAGCTTGTCTTTCTAGTTTAAGGCTAAACACATAACACAAGTTGTTTCCCATCGTTCATGTTATTGAGCCATTCAAAAGATTGTATTGGTAAGAACAGGAGGTCAAACGAAGCTGCAAGCTTAGCAAGAGTGAGTTATCCTGAGTAATGATGGGCAAAATGAAGCCTCCTGAATCACCGAGGTATTGCTTTAGCTAGACTAGGTTCATTAGTCAATGCTTCATTCACATTAGTTTTTTAATGACACCTGCTTTAAAGGTGCAAGTATAGCCGATTAAATCTTAAAATGATTTTAAGAATGTTCCAAATCCAAATATTTACTAAACCTACTGTACATACTGTATGTACATCAATATATATACAATATATGCATGCAGACATATCATGACATTAAACATGGTTTGTCAATTATGATCTTTATTCAGGAATCACACAGGGTCTCCTTAGCACACACACCAACAGAAAAATGCAGTACATAAGAAAACAAAGGAAGACTCAAAGACAAGAAAGGAAAAATCATTAAGAAAGCACAAGCTGTCAAGGAATTATATCACCCATGCAGTATAAGATAAGAGTGGAAGGCCAAAGCAGCCTCAAGGCATGAAGAACGGTTGTGTCATGGCGGCAAAATAAAGCATTGTAAAACAACGACGGAGGTCTCGTTAATTGCATGACATGGTGTCAGAAGTGGGATAGAACAATTCAAATTAATAACTGACCATAAACCGCTTGTGCCCTTAATAAACACGAAAGACTTGGACACAGTTCCAATCAGGTACCAAAGACTGCTCCTCAGGCTGATGAGGTATAATGTTAAGGCCGAATATGCACCTGAGAAAACGCTGGTGGTGGCAGATAGACTGTCAAGGAATCCCCCAAGCAGCAGCGAGAGTAGTGACACTGAGGTAGATGTCGGCTGCTACGTGAACACCATTATCAGCACTTTGCCAGCTTCTGGAGGAAAGATAGGAGAGATAAAGAGAGCCACATTAGCCGATGATGAGCTTCAAGTAGTAACAAGGTTCATCAACACTGGCTGGCCAAGATTCCAAAAGCAAATTCAACCTTCTGTGGCAGAAAACTTCGTGCACAGAGGAAGTCTTTCAATAAGTGAAAGACTGGTCACTGTGGAGAGCCGAATCGTCATTCCTCGAGCGATAAGAAATGAGGTTTTGAACAAACTTCATGAAGGGCATCAAGGCATCTCCAAGTTCAGGGAACGAGCACAAGCCTGGGTGTGGTCAGTGGACTTTAAGGAAAGACTGGAAAAGTGTAAGTTCTGCTGTGAAAACAGAAGAGCACAGAGGAAGGAACCACTAAACCTAACTCCATTACCTGACAGGCCTTGGCAGGGGGTTGGAATAGATCTCTGTTCTCACAAAGGCAAGACTTATCAGATTGTTTCTGATTACTTTTCCCGTTACCTCGAAATACTACATCTGTCTGTCACAATAGCTGACCATGTGGTAGCAAAGCTGAAAGTTACCTTTGTGAGGTTTGGGATACCTGATGTTGTTTGTACAGATAATGGGCCTCGATTTGCATGTGGGATTTTTAAAAAGTTCAGTTTAGAGTATGACTTTGACTTTTGTGTGTTTGTATGACTTTTAACATATTACGTCCAGTCCGCACCATCCTTCTGGTAATTGATATGCTGAAAGAGCAGTGCAGACAGCAAAATGGATTTAGCAACAAAAAGACCCCTTGTTGGTCCTCATAAGTTAAAGAGTCACACCATCGTCATGTACTGGGGTAAGTCCGGCAGATGGGCCGTAAAATTCGTACATTACCTACCCTTGATGACAACTTGAAACCAAGATGGCCAGACCTGGGGCTGATCCGGCGGAAGGATTCTGAGGAGAAGAGGAAGCAAGCCTTCTACTTCAACTGAAGACACTGGGCACAGGAACTACCACCTCTCCAGCGGGGCAGCAGAGTTTTGGTGAAACTGGACTCTGATAAACAATGGAGTGATCCTGCAGTGGTGCAACGAAAATGTGAGTTGAAACGTTCTGATCTTATTCACACTCCGGGTGGTGATGAGAAACGGAGAAAACAACGTCCCTACGCACAACGTTGCTAGCGAATTGGAAGGACAAGATGCTCAGCCTATTCCAGAAATGGCTGGTGATCAACAGGGGAGGCTACCTCAAAACCAGGTACCAACTGTTGATTTGCCTCAACAGCAAACACAGCCATCACCTGCAATTAATGTTACGCGAGCCGGAAGGGTGAGCAAGACTGTTAAAAGATTGAATCTTTGAATCTGTAATGTTAACCAAGTTGTGTTATTGTGAAGAAAAAATGATGTAATCTATGGTGATCTACACATGTTCTTACACTTTTGTAATTGTGTAAATGAAAACAAACAAAAAAAAAGTAGAGAGTTTTGATCCTGTTCATTTCATAGTTGTGAGTGTTTTGAGAGGGTTCAGGGTCCGTGTGAAAATGTTTTGTGTTTTGTCCTTGGCTTAAGGCCTTCACACAAATAAAAGGGGGAGGTGTCAAGGAAATATATCATCCTTGCAGTATAAGATGGGGGGGTAAGAGGGGAGGGGCTAAGCAGCCTCAAGGCATGAAGAACGGCTGTGTCATGGCAGCAAAATAAAGCATGTAAAACAACGACGGAGGTCTCGTTAATTGCATGACACAAGCTATCAGTGCACAATAAATAGTCTTACGCCAATGGCACCAAATGCTTGAACTAATATCAAAAATCTAAAAAAATCTAAAGTTCTTTGTAGGGTCTGTTATTTTAATTGAAATATTATTTTCAGGTTCATTTTGAAGTTATACATTAAATTTCTTAATAGAGCTTTATAGGTGGATAAACGAAGGCTGATCTCAGCCTGATAGAAACATTTTGGAGAAATGCAGACTGTCGTGGCTGATGCCTCGAGGCCAGAGGGGCCGATCGCCTCATATAGTGTATTCACAGATCAGCAGACATGCAAGCAGGCAACAAGGGATTCGTGGAGTGGAGTCAGGTTGTGCAAGCAAGCAGATGGACAGGCAGAGGGATTTGAAGACGACAACATTTCCGCCCTCATGTTCACACTGACAATGAAATAATTAAATACTAGAGCAAAGCACTTATATGTATATATATACTGTATTTTGATTGATATTTAATTCAATTTATATGGTGGAAAACATATATTTACCCTTTTAAACGTTTTTTTTCCCCCAATGTTTCTTTGTTTGGATCAGTTATTTATCACCTAACATATCGGAGAAAATGCAACAGTAACAAAAAAAAAAAAAAAAAATACAATTAAGCGATAGTAATGAGGTAGATATCCGTGACTTTTTTATAGACACCAGTTTTTTCATTGTGACGTCATTTGTTTAAAAGTTTAAAATATGCGAGTGAATAATTTTTTAAAGTCGTTTTTTTTTTTAACGAAATATTAGACATCAATTAATAATTAGAAGCTAAAAATGACAGACAATTTGAATAAGAAATATGATTAATTCCCTTTGTTTTATGGCTGGTTTGAAACAAAAGCGGTTGCGCGACGTCTCTAAATGGGGGTTTCAAGGGGTAAAACGGACAAATTAAAAATAGTTCGGGGGACTAATGCACCATGAATCTGCTATGGCAGCATATAGACATATTGTTCTATCAAACACAACAGTTGTTTTGGTTTAAAATACAGCAGCTTCTTTTAAAGAGGAGTGCAAGAGCAGAAACTGCTTTTTCAGTCTTGTCTGTGTTTTCCGCCATATATATTTCCACATGTGTTCTTGTATTTAATTTTACTGTTTTAAATCTTATTATTTTTGTCAAATTAACCTTGGTTTGTTTTAGTTTTTAATTTTTTTTAAATTGGGGAAAATTATTATTATATTTATATGTATCGCTTTCCCATGCTGTAAATGTGAATAAATAAATTTAGCACACCCCAAAAAAAAAAAAAAATGTAAATAAGCTCGGGCTCCACTTCACAGATTTTAGATTTTCGTGGGTTGGGGCGGTCCCCATTAACCGCAAAAAAAAGAATAGGGATCACTGTATTCTTTTATATGTTTTTTTTTTTTTTTTTTTTTTTTTAACTTCTATTTATTTATGTATTTATTTCCAATCTTGTTTCTTATTTTTGTAGTTATGGTCGTTTTTATTTCAACTCTTATTTATTTTTTAATTTATATATATTCTTTTGGAGCAATTTTGGTCCTCCATAGAATTTTTTTTTAGGTCTGATGCTAAGCGATGGGGTGAGTGTACCCAGCCAATATGGCGGCGACAAGCAACCCTCGGCACATAATAGGGCGTCTAGGTAAACGATGTCTGTGGCCTTTCGAGCTTCAGGGCCAGTCTACTCAACATTTTTGTATGGTGATTGTGTTTTGGGTAGGTGAGGAGGTCTCTCCTGTAAGCCTGATGTCCAAACCGTGGGTGTTTTAACATTACATTTGGAATCTTTACCTGAGTAAGTACTACAAACCAAGCTCGTTTTTTTCTTACTATAAAAGCAACACCGAGCAGATTTTTTTCTCCCTGACTCCACCGTTTGCTCGCTTTACAATTCGGTATTTAATGTTTGCCCATTTGACGGCATTTGCTTTACTGGGCACACATAGCTTTCGAGAGACAGTATTTAGATGTTTTTTGATATTTGCCTGAAAATTGACTTCATTACAAATCTTGCGACATTTAGCAACATCGAAACACGTTTAAGTCTGAACTGGAAAAAAAACCCATGCGCTGGAATTTATTCCAAAGGGGGTTTTTAAATATTACTTGAAGCGTGATCAAATGAATCGGTATATCTATGTGCTACATGTGTATTGATATGATGAATGCCTTTAAACATGTGACTAGTTGACGGCCACAATCTGTCGAAACAATGTTTATGTTTGGTGGTGTGGTCCCACTGTTTATTTTATTTTAAAGCTTCCGTGGCATTTGTTTTTTTACCAAGTAGTCCGTAGCTTCCATTCACGAGGCACACCTTTTGCTTGGAGACCAAGTTCTGCCATTAAAAGTGGCAGAATATTTGTGGCCTTGTGAGGCAACTAAGTAGCCACAATAATACCCTCTCGTTTTGTTTACATCTAAAGAAAATGTATGCTTGCACGGTTGACCGCATGATAAGAAATGAGTTAAAGGGCTTGGTATTCGTTGCTTTGTTGGGAGTCTATGATGACGAGAGAGAATTTTAAAAATTATGACAGACAAAAAAAAGAATTATGAAAATTAACAGAAATTACCTGACATGGAAGCACAACATTAGCTCTGTTTACATGCAGAAAATATTCTGGTTACTCTCCCGTTTACACAGGGTTCACTTAAATGCACTGTGCTTTTTGGCGCAATTGATTCTGTCATTGACAAATAGTCCAGGGCTCAAGACTAACATTTTTTTACTAAGAGCACAGTGGCGCCTAACTTAAAATTTTAGGGGTGCACAATCGACATGCAAAGTTTTCCTCAAATTTTCACTGTTTAACCGATAAATACTTTCATAGTAAATGCATAAAATTACAAACTTATGAATCTAGTGCTTATCGATATTGGAATAAAACTATCATTGCAATTTTTGGAGGGTTTGCGAAATATTGCGATGCTACATTGCGATATTTTAACGAGATAACCAGATAACTTGAATAGCTCTGTCTCTCTATCGAGATAGGCATGAACGATATGAGAAAAAAAATTAACATTGCGATATGTATTGCCGAAGCTCCACAGTTACTTTTTGCATTGGTTGCAACTTTCTTCTTCAGGTGCACCAGCACAAAATGTAATGTAAGCACACCCGCATTTTTCATTGCATAACATTTAACGCGATACTTTGAATCACTCTACATAACATTCATATAATCCCTTCATTCATTCATCTTCTGAAAAGCTTATCTTCACAAGGGTTGAGGGGTTGCCAGAGCTTATCACATCTAACTCCAGGCAGGAGGTGCGGTACAGTGGTATGACAAAGTATCGGAACCTTTTGGAATTTCTATCATTTCTGCAAAAAATCACCATCAAATGTGATCTGATCTTTGTCAAAATCACACAGATGAAAAAAACAGTGTCTGCTTGAACTAAAACCACCCAAACATTTATAGGTTTTAGTATTTTAATGAGGATAGTATGCAAACAATGACAGAAGGGGGGAAAATAAGTAAGTGAACTATCACATTTAATATTTTGTTCCCCGCCCTTTGGCAGCAATAACTTCAACCAGACGCTTCTTTTAGCTCAGTACTTCTCAAATAGTGGGGCGCGCCCCCCTGGGGGGGCGCAGAGCGATGCCAGGGGGGGCGCATGTGTCCTCGGGGAACATGCTTTTTATTTTATTTTTTTGCCGTACTGGAATAACGTGTACTTGCACATCCACTCAGTGGGTGGCAGTGGCGCTCTCATTTACAGAGTGCGTTCAGTATTTTTGAACTAAGGAAGAGCACTCAGCACACAGAAAACAGATATGAAGAGCAGTGCTCCGCCGCCGTTTTCGAAAGCCGTTTTCCGACCGGACTCACTCACGCAGCGACCCACGGTCTTGTCGGGTTCTCACGTCGCCGCCCGAGAAGTGCCATTTTCGGCTTGGGATCGTCACGTCGACCGCCCTCACCTACGGTTCTACCTCGGCCGCCGAGAATGCGCTTTTTTTGTACCGTTTGCCTTTTAGCTTTGACTTTTAATACAGTGTGTGATGAGGAAAGACCACTGTTTACTGTGTCCAAAAATATTTATAGCGGACAGCCAGAAGCCAAATCAATTAAGACGCCACTTAAAGACATTCGACCCCAATCTCATTGATAAGCCGCTTGATTGTTTTTCAGCGAAAACGTGCCGAATATTGCCAACAATCGTCCCGCTTTGTCAGTGTTATATCAGTAAACCAGTGAGCATTGATCGCATGCTCATTGCAAAATAACTCCACACCTTTGCAAAGGAGGTAATACTGAGTGTGAGCAGCAAAAATAAAAACTGTCCATCTGTCCAAGGACACTCTTTTTTTCTTTTATTCACTTTTGTTTTTTTCGGTCAAATTTTGGGGACATGTTTCTAATCAATTCGAATTTGTTATTATTTACTGATTTTATTACATTTTATTTTTCTGTATCAAATGGTCAAAAATGTAACGAGTGTATTTTTACAGTTTGAACGTTGACTTTTTTTTTTTTTAATTCAGGCAAATTGATGCTCGTCAAGTCTTCTCTGTTACAAACAAAACAACGTGAATAAAGTTATACTTTATTATAAGTTGATCTGTTACTTTTTTTCTTTATTAGAAAAAAAGGACACAGTGTTAGGCAGATGCGTATTTATGATAGTAATTTTATAGACAAATGATACTATTTACAGTGGCGGCAGATAGTTTGGGGGGGCGCGAAACATTTACGTCTTGCTTGTGGGGGGCGTAACAGAAAATAATTGAGAAGCACTGTTTTAGCTGAAGATCAGTCTGGCACATCAATCAGGACTAATTTTGGCCCATTCTTCTTTACAAAACTGCTGTCATTCAGTCAGATTCCTGGGATGTCTGGCATGAATTGCTGTCATTAGGTCATGTCTTAGCATCTCAATGGGCTTCAAGTCTGGATTTTCCTTTGGCCACTCCAGAACGTGTATTTTGTTCTTCTGAAACCATTTTGAAGTTGATTTACTTCTGTGTTTCGGATCATTGTCTTGTTGCATCATCCATCCTCATTTTAGCTTCAACTGTCTGACGGACGGCCTCAGGTTTTCCTGCAAAACATCCTGATAAACTTTTGAATTCAATCTTCCATTAATGATTGCAGAAAAAAAGCCCCAAATCATGATGCTCCCTCCACCATGCTTCATGGTGAGGTTGAGGTGTTGATGTTGGTGCGCTATTCCATTTTTCCTCCGCACATGACGTTGTGTGTTACTCCCAAACAATTCAACTTTGGTTTCATCAGTCCATATGTTTTCTTTAGACAGCAGTGGCTTCCTCCGTGGAGTCCTCCCATAAACACCATTCTTGGCGATTGTTTTACATATAGTTGATGTGTGCACAGAGATATTGGACTGTGCCAGTGATTTCTGTAAGTCTTTAGCAGACACTCTAGGGTTCTTTTTTACCTCTCTTGAGTATTCGGGGCTGAACTCTTGGCGTCATCTTTGGGTGGACGACCACTCTTTGGGAGAGAAGCAACAGCGGCCAATCTCTTTCCATTTGTAGACAACTTCTCTGACTGTCGATTGATGAACATTTAGACTTTTAGAGATGGTTTTGTATCCTTTCCCAGCTTTATACAAATCAACAATCCTTGATCGCAGGTCTTCAGACAGCTTTTTTGACCGAGCTTTGATGCACATCAGACAATGCTTCTCATCAAGACAATTCTTACCCGATGTGTGTTTTATAGTGGGCAGGGCAGCTTTAGGCCACTCATCAGTGATTGGGCACACAACTGACTTAAAATGTTTGGTAAAATTTCAATTGCTCTTTAAGTCTCCTTAGGCAGAGGGTTCACTTACTTACCCCCCCACTCCCCCTTTCCGTCATTGTTTGCATGATATCCTCATTAAAATATGAAAACATATATATTTGGGTGGTTTTAGTTAAGCATACACTGTATTTTCATCTGTGTGATTTTGACAGATCACATTTGATGGAGATTTTATGCAGAAATGTGAGAAATTCCAAAAGGTTCAGATACATTCTCATACCACTGTACACCCTGAAGAGGTTGCTAGCCAGTCACAAGGCACATACAGTGCCCTCCATAATTATTGGCACCCCTGGTTAAGATGTGTTTTTTAGCTTCTAATAATTTTTCTTATTCAAATAATATGTGACCTTAATGGAAAAAAAGAGAAAAATCCAACCTTCAATACAAGTGCATTTATTCAGTGGGGAAAAAATCCCACATAAAGAAATAATTATTGGACACCAAATAATGTGTGTCACAATTATTAGCACCCCTGGTGTCAATACTTTGTACAACCCCCTTTTGCCAACAATACAAGGTCTGGGGACTGAGATGGTCATGGGAGGAGCTTGATTTTATGTCTGGTGAACCATTTCTGTGTAGATTTGGCCATATGTTTAGGGTCATTGTCTTGCTGAAAGACCCAGTGACGACCCATCTTCAGCTTTCGGGCAGAGGGCAACAGATTTTGATTTAAAATGTCCTGGGATTTCAAAGCATTCATGATTCCATGCACCCTAACAAGACTGGGTTGCAAGTTTAACGATGATTAACACATTTGTGCCTTTCATCGTCGAGCTACCAAGGTTTCTCAGGCCAAAGGTACAAACTAGGGCTGTCCCAAACGACTGATTTCCTCCCGATTAGTCAGCCGACTATTTACGATTAGTCGACTAATCTAATATATATATATATTTTACTACTTTAATGATGACATTTTTGTTGAAGCTTATTAATTCACATTTTGGAACACCTAAATTCTTTATTAACGTATAAATAAATAACATAAATATCAATAATAAATCACAAACAATGAGGTATGCTGCTGGCATTTATAGTGCAAAAAAAAAAAAAAAAAAATGTAAACGGAAACACTATGACTTCCCCTTTTTAACAGGAGTCAAAACAATTCTTTCTCTTTTTGTGGTATATCATTGTCTATATTGTTCTACATGTTAAGATGAATTGCAATGTCCCGGACAATCATTTTCAGAATACTTTGTGTGAGTTCAAATGCTTTTTCTGGTGTGCATTCCGCATTTTTTGGGGAGAGGAAAATTCTGTTCAACTGTTGTTTTAACCTGAAAATAGATAAAGCAGAGGGCACACTGAAATATTACCACAATTATTTTGAATGAAAGGCACACATAGTCACTGTAACAAAAATTAAATATATAGTATTAATTTTATAGTATACTACTATATGTATATAGTATACACATTAATACTTTATAATATAAAGTAACTAACTTTAGTGCAGTCATGGATTACAGTAAGCAGGCCAGTGCTGTGTTAACCATATATATTTTTATTACATTATGTATATACAGGATATATGTATATATTTTCCCCAAGTGGGACCTTCCATGATCCTAATAAATTTAATAATAATTAAATGAAATATTATATAATGATTTTATATTTATATATATATATATATATATATATATATATATATATATATATATATATATATATATATATATATATATATATATATATATATATATATGTATGTATATATATATGTATGTATATATAAATATGTATGTATATACACTCACCGGCCACTTTATTAGGTACACCATGCTAGTAACGGGTTGGACCCCCTTTTGCCTTCAGAACTGCCTCAATTCTCCGTGGCATAGATTCAACAAGGTGCTGGAAGCATTCCTCGGAGAGTTTGGTCCATATTGACATGATGGCATTACACAGTTGGTGGAGATTTGTCGGCTGCACATCCATGATGCGAATCTCCCGTTCCACCACATCCCAAAGATGCTCTATTGGATTTAGATCTGGTGACTGTGGAGGCCATTTGAGTACAGTGAACTCATTGTCATGTTCAAGAAACCAGTCTGAGATGATTCCAGCTTTATGACATGGCGCATTATCCTGCTGAAAGTAGCCATCAGAAGTTTGGTACATTGTGGTCATAAAGGGATGGACATGGTCAGCAACAATACTCAGGTAGGCTGTGGCGTTCCATCGATGCTCAATTGGTACCAAGGGGCCCAAAGAGTGCCAAGAAAATATTCCCCACACCATTACACAACCACCACCAGCCTGAACCGTTGATACAAGGCAGGATGGATCCATGCTTTCATGTTGTTGACGCCAAATTCTGACCCTGCCATCCGAATGTCGCAGCAGAAATCGAGACTCATCAGACCAGGCAACGTTTTTCCAATACAGTATTCTATTGTCCAATTTTGATGAGCTTGTGCAAATTGTAGCCTCAGTTTCCTGTTCATAGCTGAAAGGAGTGGCACCCGGCGTGGTCTTCTGCTGCTGTAGCCTATCTGTCTCAAAGTTCAACGTACTGTGCGTTCAGAGATGCTCATCTGCCTACCTTGGTTGTAACGGGTGGTTATTTGAGTCACGGTTGCCTTTCTATCAGCTCGAACCAGTCTGGCCATTCTCCTCTGACCTCTGGCATCAACAAGGCATTTCCGCCCATAGAACTGTCGCTCACTGGATATTTTTTCTTTTTCGGACCATTCCCTGTAAACCGAAAAGATGGTTGTGCGTGAAAATCCCAGTAGATCAGCAGTTTCTGAAATACTCAGACCAGCCCTTCTGGCACCAACAACCATGCCACGTTCAAAGTCACTCAAATCACCTTTCTTCTCCATACTGATGCTCGGTTTGAACTGCAGGAGATTGTCTTAAACCATGTCTACATGCCTAAATGCACTGAGTTGCGGCCATGTGATTGGCTGATTAGAAATTAAGTGTTAACGAGCGGTTGAACAGGTGTACCTAATAAAGTGGCCGGTGAGTGTATATACATGTAAATAAAAATGCATGTTGATACGACGCACATAAAGGCAACTTCCATTAAAAAAAATTGTTAGAAATTTGTATGGACTTACAATCCGCTAGCTTGTTGTTTCTTGTAGTCTTCGAAAATTACACTTGGGTGACGGCGCTTCAAGTGTTCGTTCATAGCCGACGTGCTACCGTGCGTGGTATGCGAGCTCAGCTTAGCAAAGAGTATCAGAGTGGCACCATCCATATTTTCCTTGAAATAATTCCAGACTCTGGCTATTCTGGTCTGCTTTTTTTGCTGTATGCCGCTTTCACCGTGTTACCAATTCTGCCTTTTTTGGTAATTGGCGGCGTTTTCAAGTGAGGAGTGAACCGGCGATTCACTTGGCTCGTTGTCGTCGGTTCATTCGATTTCCTCCTCAGGAAGGCGGAGGCGTGCATAAAAACACGGAGAGGCGTCGGATGGCTTTTTAAGGATACTTTTATTGACCTAAACAAAAACGTGGGGGATGCAGCTACTTCACTCTGCGCTTAACGCGCAGTTTCCCAACTCGGTGCTCACCTATCTCGCTCCCCCTCCTGCTCGCCCACTTTCTTCCTCTCTGCTCAATCTGACAATGCCAACACCGGTCACATTGAGAATAACAGCGGCTCCCTTGGGGGTGCCAGTAACAACCGCATGCATCGCGAGCACCCACCATTCTAAACTTTATCAGCATGTAATTTTTTTTTTAACCCGTCATTATCCGTCGACGGTATGTTTTGCCTGTCGACGCATTAACGTCATCGATGACGTCGACAACGTCGACTAGTCGGGACAGCTGTAGTACAAACCTGTCAATCATCGTTGACATAAGTACCAAACGCCTACTGCACCGGTGACCAACAAAAAACAATTTGGTCGCACTGCTTAGCAGGAGGGAGGGTGAGAGGCTGTGGTTCTGTATAAGCATGTAGCAGAAAAACATTTTTTAATGTATTTAAAATTGTATTTTTTAAAATTAAAAACCTGATCCTCTGAAAAATGGCACGATTTCCGATTTGGTGATCAGATCGGAACATCCCTATAATAAGGTATAATATTTGTTCTTGGTTTCTGATTAAATGGCATTCTCCCAAAAAAGTATGGCATAATACTCCTGTGCGACTTAGGTTTTTTTTCCCTCTTTATTGTGCATTTTTTTAGCTGGTGAGGAAAATATGGTTACTTGGAAGGTTTACTGATCACACAGGAACTAGGCCTAAATGACACAGGAAGAATGACCGGGCTAGATGTAGGTCCATTTTCACTACCGAGCCAAGTTGTTGCCCATTCTGATATGGTATGCATACACTGGGGATAGGGTCTGGGAGTGACCGACCCCCTTCGCATTTTTGTAAATACAGAAAAGCGCTATATAACTGTAACACCATAACCATAACCATGACATGGGGATGAACTAGCCAATTTTCCTTAAAGTAGGATTGATTGTTTCTATGCAGGAACTTGATATGCCATCAATACATTAGTGCATATGCACTATAGCTGCAATGTTAATGCAGTTCTGTTTTCTTCCCTTAATGTTAATAACTAGACTCCATCATGTCGGTGACTGTTCATGAGAATCGGAAATCCCGCACCAGCACGGGGTCCATGAACATTTCACTGTTCCACAAGCCTTCCCACCCTGACAGTGTCTTGACTCATCTAAACACAATGAGGAAACAGAGTATGTTCACAGATATCACGCTGTGGGCTGGGGACCACTCCTTTCAGTGTCACAGGTAAGGAAATTATTCTTTGTTGAAATGTATATTACTATCAGGTTCCCGCAATTCACACAATCATCTACGATTCATGCATGTTTTTTCAAGCGCCACAAATATATCCATGATTTTCACATGTATTTTCGAGATCCTAAATTAGTGTATATTCGTGATTTGTGTCAAGTTCAAAAATAGATCCTTAGGTAGACATTGTAAAATTACCCAAAAATAAGGAGAGAAGACACTCAGTTTTCTTGGCCAAGGAGAGCAAAGAGTGACTAGTGACAGTCACCAAAACTGATCTAAAGAAAAAAATCCTCCTTGGTATTTTATTTAGGGGTTTGTCCTAAAAATGGGTGCCGCCCTGAGGGAGGGGGAGAGCAAGCTGGAGACACCCATGTGATTTTCGATTGGATATGTGTGTGCATGTAGGTGGAACTAAGTCAGTACACGTGTGTAAGCAAGGGCTCATGTAAACAATCATGTAAACAGTCAAAATGACCCAGACACTTCAGTTATGCAACGCTGCGGCCATGGTAGATGTCCTCGGATGGAAAATTGTCCTCGAAGGTCTAGACGAAAGACGCCAGGTGCTGAAGATGCCTCGGAAGGTCTAGTTACGCAATGATGCGGCCATGAAGCAAGGCAGTTGTCATCCCGACCCTCTTTTACTCTTTATAACACTTAAGCATTATACTACAACCTGGTATAGCAAGCAATAATCATTTACTGGTTATACTAGTAAGAAAAATATGGCAATATGTATTATTTATGGTATATATGAGCACAAGCAAATATTCAATCAATCAATCAAGCAAATATTTAATCAATCAAACCTAGATAATTACCTCAACATTTCCCGCCTGTTTATTCAATATTTGCGACAGAAACATCATCAGAAAGAACCTCCTAAAAAGCTTTATTCAATCGGATCATTAGGCATGTCGACGCATATTGTCATAACCCGGAGTTGGAGGTGGTGGCGGGGTCTGAATGAAAGTTTCCGGAATGGAAAAACCATCATCATCATCGTCAGGGAGATCGCCATCATCTAAAGCCACTTCGCAAACCACAAACTCCGTATGGGCACCTGTGTCATACTCCTCTCCCAGGCCCAAAAGGGGGTATAATTCCTGTAATCGTGGATCTATAGCCGCGGAAACAAACCGGTGAAGTATAACACGAATGCAGGGAATGCAACAACAACCACATAATCCCAGAGTCAATGTGTGACACAATGGCGGAACACACACAACAAACTGGAAAAAGTCTAAATGCTCCCCCCCAGGAGCTCAATATATACACTATATACTGTTAGCGAACGAGGCTAGCGGCCGCCTGGCGTAAACAGCTTCTCTGGTGAAAATTCATGTGACTAAATGTTTAAATCCCCGAATTTTTCATTGTTATGGATGAAAACAGTCTCGATTCTTCGCCAAAAGCAAAGAAACCGTGCAATTAGCATTTACAGTGGGGCAAATAAGTATTTAGTCAACCACTAATTGTGCAAGTTCTCCCACTTGAAAATATTAGAGAGGCCTGTAATTGTCAACATGGGTAAACCTCAACCATGAGAGACAGAATGTGGGGGAAAAAAAAACAGAAAATCACATTGTTTGATTTTTAAAGAATTTATTTGCAAATCATGGTGGAAAATAAGTATTTGATCTATAACAAAAGTTCATCTCAATACTTTGTTATGTACCCTTTGTTGGCAATAACGTAGGCCAAACGTTTTCTGTAACCCTTCACAAGCTTTTCACACACTGTTGCTGGTATTTTGGCCCATTCCTCCATGCAGATCTCCTCTAGAGCAGTGATGTTTTGGGGCTCTCGTTGGGCAACACGGACTTTCAACTTCCTCCTGACCCCGTGGCGTCAAAATGATAACAAGAACGGGGAGCACAAAACCCAGAACCACACGGGGGGACCTAGTGAATTACCTACAGAGAGCTGGGACCACAGTAACAAAGGCTACTAGCAGTAACACAATGCGCTGCCAGGGACTCAAATCCTGCACTGCCAGACGTGTCCCCCTGCTGAAGAAAGTACACATCCAGGCCCGTCTGTGGTTCGCTAGAAAGCATTTGGATGATCCAGAAGAGGACTGGGAGAATGTGTTATGGTCAGATGAAACCAAAATAGAATTTTTTGGTAGAAACACAGGTTCTCTTGTTTGCAGGAAAAAGACTACTGAATTGCACCATACCCACTGTGACGCATGGGGTTGGAAACATCATGCTTTGGGGCTGTTTTTCTGCAAAGGGACCAGGACAACTGATCTGTGTAAAGGAAAGAATGAATTGGGCCTTGTATCGAGAGATTTTGAGTGAAAATCTCCATCCATCAGCAAGGGCATTGCAGATGTGGCGTGGCTGGGTCTTTCAGCATGACAATGATCCCAAACACACAGCCAGGGCAACAAAGGAGTGGCTTCGTAAGAAGCATTTCAAGGTCCTGGAGTGGCCTAGCCAGTCTCCAGGTCTCAACCCCATAGAAAATCTGCAGAGGGAGTTGAAAGTCCGTGTTGCCCAACGGCAGCCCCAAAACATCACTGCTCTAGAGGAGATGTGCATGGAGGAATGGAGCAAAATACCAGCAACAGTGTGTGAAAAGCTTGTGAAGAGTTACAGAAAACGTTTGGCCTCCATTATTGCCAACAAGGGGTATATACATTAACAAAGTATTGAGATGAACTTTTGGTCTTGACCAAATACTTATTTTCCTCCATGATTTGAAATAAATTATTTGAAAATCAAACAATGTAATTTTCTGTTTTTTTTCCCCCACATTCTGTCTCTCATGGTTGAGGTTTACCCATGTTGACAATTACAGGCCTCTCTAATATTTTCAAGTGGGAGAACTTGCACAATTAGTGGTTGACTAAATACTTATTTGCCCCATTGTATTTTACGTAAATATGTCGAAGTACAATGCTACTCTGTTAGCGAATGAGGCTAGTGGCCGTCTGACGTAAACACAGCTTTTTTGGCAAAAACTCTTGTGAATAAATGGTTAAATCCCAGAATTCTTCATAGACATGGATGTAAAACAGTCTTGATTTTTGTTAAAAGCAAAGAAACCGTGCAGTTAGCGTTTATTTTACGTATATTGTCGAAGTACAATGCTACCCTGTTAGCGAATGAGGCTAACGGCCGCCTGGCGTAAAAGGAGCTTTTCTGGCAAAAATTTTATGAATAAATGCTTAAATCCCTGAATTCTTTATAGATATGGATGTAAAACAGTCTCGATTCTTGGTTAAAAGTAAACTATGAGGCTAGTCAGTTATGAAAATTAGCCGCCTCCACGTGTAAACAAAGAAGAACATTTCTGCGAATAAATGCTTCGATCATGCATGCACGGTACGAAAAATATAATATTTACCTTGAATCCTCGAACAAATCACACCTGAAATAATCCTTCCTGTTTGTATGCGTTACAGCTTTCGTACTTTTTCAACCTAAATCCGGCGTTAGATTGCTGCATGTGTTGAATAACTGTGACAAACTGCGAATAACTGAAGAGGACTGTCGGACGGCCCCCCTTCTTGAAGGCGTGGCGCAGTGTCTGGAATGTGTCCCGTGAATATCATTTTGAAGTCTATGATTACTGATTCAGCAACTCAACCTGAGTGTAGCAGTGAACTCTCTCTCTCTCTTGCCCTAATCACTGGCATACGTGAGCAGCCTCACATTACAAACAAACAAGGACCCAAACGGGGCTGCACATACTGTAGTTGCTGGCAAAAATCAATTATCAAAAAATCGTTGGCAACTAATTTAATAATCGTGTTGCAGCATTAAGTAAGTAAGTAAAATAACACAATTAGTAAATGACAATATTTTTATTTTTATCCATTTTGACTTATTTATAAATCACAAATTGTAATAAGATCTGCTTGTTGCCATTGGCGTTGGAGTTGGTGTGGGACCAGGTGCCCTCGGGGAGCTCAAGGCTGGTGTAATTAATTTTTACCTTGAATCCTTGACCAAATCACTCTTGAGACAATCCTCCCTGTTTGTATGCGGTGAGACAATCCTTCCTGTTTGTATGTGGTACAGCTTTTGTACTTTTTCAACCTAAATCCGGCGTTGCGTGTTTGAGAATAAATGCGACCGACTGTCCCCATAGCTTAGGAATTAATTCAGGTTGATGAATCTTATTGCAGAAAATCTCCCATTGATTCAGCATTATGGTGAAAAAATGTTTTCCAGATGTGTTATTTTGGTGGGAAAAAGAAGTCTTTTCAGGTGAAATTTTTCTACAGCTGGATTTTTGGTGCATTCCTTTATTGGTTCAGTCATTATGCTTTCAAAAAGGTACACATATTTTTATGTTTAGAAATCGCTTCCTCAGATTGAAGAAAAGTTTTCCTCCATACTCAGTCCTAGTTTTAAAACAAATTATCAGTATTTCACAAACCTTACCAGGGCATTTAAACTTTTGAGCAAAACATTTTGATGGGTGCCTAACGGTAAGACTTTCTATGTTACAGAGCAGTATTGGCAGCTTGCAGCCGTTACTTTGAAGCCATGTTCAGTGGAGGGCTACGGGAAAGTATGGACAGAGAAGTCAATTTTAGAGACAGTATACACCCAGAGGTATGAACATTACAATACTATTATTAATATTACAATATTACTTGGAAAATCTACACTCACCATATATAAATTAATCACTGAAAGGTGCAATATGTAAGATTTGTTGCCAAAAATGGTACCGCAACCAGGATGAAACTGATATTGAAGTTCACAACATCCCTTTCCATCCCCTTTGGGCTGCCAATAAGTGTTTCGCAAAGGAGAATCAAGTTATATTGTCAAACCAATGTTGCATTTCAATCACAAACTACAAAATATAATTTCTGGAAATTGTGTGGGTTTTGCTGTGCTATAGAGCCTACCCACGTACCACGTGCTCGCTGTATGGTTCCACCCACTTGTCCATCATTTTGACTCTGTATTAGCATTGTTTTCAATTGATGGCGGAACTTAAAATGCATTTCATGGAAGACCCGGTGCTTTCTGATGCCGCAAACTCACTGGATCTGTTGCATAAAAGGCGTTATGAGGAAAAGCTTCGTTCTATACAGTCGCCAGATCCATATTTGATGCCCAAATCGATGTTTTTCGACCCACTGTCTTCGCCCTGTCTGCCTGACATCTGCTACGCAGATATTTACAATTATCTTGTCCACACTAAATCAGCCTATTCTCACGAAAATATGATAAACTTCAAGAGCTTGGAGGCTTATAAATACTTCGTTGCTGGTTGGGTGAAACAGGTCCTCGTCCACGAAAATTCGGCAGGAATCTATCTTGTGCTTGGAAAGGTGAGTTACGAAATTTTCAATTCAAAATCTTTTGTTATTGCTAACATCCACTGTCAAGTCTAATGTATTTCATGTCGTTTGTCAATGGAGTTAAGGCTTTTAATATTTATATGGTTTAGCGATAGCACTCTCACTACATACATACGTGTATGTTGTCGGCGATTAGCCTAGCAATGATCTTAATTGTGGTTGTCAGGCCAAAACCCTCTAAATATATATTAAATGCATCTTACCGGATATAAAATGACTACTACATAGTCTGTGGTGATTTTTTTGGTGTCCAGTTTTCACGTCGAATTGCAGCCGTCCATTTTGCTCTCCTCTTTGGATCCCTCGGAATACGGTAAAACTTCAAGTCTCTCCTTCCATCTTCTCTGTTAGTGCAACCAACAGCCACACACGCCTTCACCATTTTGATTATTAATGTTAAGGAGCAGAAAAACACGCCGTAAATAGGAGAAATGTACGTAGCCGTAACAGGTTAACACTATGTTTTGACGGACAAGTGGGCGGAACCATACAGCGAGCACGTGGTACGTGGGTAGGCTCTATACAGTATACTTGTAGTATAAGTAAATGCAAGTATACCTACTTGTAGTATAAGTGCACGCAAGTAAAACTAGTTGTACTATAAGGCCACGCCAGTACACATACTTGTAGTACTAGTACACGCGCTGGTAGTACTAGTGCATGCTAGTACATGCGCCTGTAATACCGCTGGTACGCGCCCCTGTAGTACTGATGCACGCTGGTACGCGCGCCTGTAGTACTGGTGCATGCTGGTAAGGGCGCCTGCAGTGCTGGTGCACGCTGGTAAATGCGCCTGTAGTACTGGTGCACGCCTCTTAGGACTATTCATCTTAGGGCACCCAAAAGGAGTTGCAGCAGACCTGCTCCATAGTGAGGTGTTATGGTCATGTCTCTCTGGAAAGGGGCCGTGAGGATGACATGTTGGAGAGAATGTCTCCTTTCTGGCCCGAGAAAGCTTTAGGGTCCCACCGCAAGAGTTGGAGGAAATGGCTGGGGAAAGGAAGTCTGGGCGTCCCTGCTTAAAATTCTTGTCCCACCCAAAAACTGATTAGAAGACTATTGATGGTAGATGTAATCCACAGGGAAGAAAAAACTTGAGTAACAAATTTCCTAAATGCAAGAACGTGAATATTATGACATAAATTAGTTGTTTATTCATCTGTGTTTGTGTGTATGCGTGTGTGGTAGTGTTACTGAAAAAATAGAATAGTACTAATTTACTCTTTTTACTCATACAGGTCTTGGAGCTTTTGCTGGATTATGCGTATTCATCTCGAGTTATAATAAATGAGGAGAACGCGGAGTCATTGTTGGAGGCAGCAGACATGTTGCAGTTTCACGACATCCGGGATGCTGCAGCAGAATTTTTAGAAAAAAACCTCCATTCTTCAAACTGTTTAGGGATGATGCTTTTATCAGATGCCCATCAGTGTAAAAGACTGTACGAGCTCTCTTGGAGGATGTGCTTACTACACTATGAAACGGTAAAGAGATGCACCTATAAGTAAATCATCAACAAGTTAATAATTGTATTTACCATTCATAGTGGCTTTTTACGCCGGCACGGTGGAAGACTGGTAGACTCATCTGTCTTACAGTTCTGAGATCAAAGGATCAAACCCGGGCTCTGGCCTTCCTGTGTGGAGTTTTCATATTCCTCCCCGTGCCTGTGTGGTGGGTTTTTTCCGGGTACTCTGGTTTCCTACCACATCCCAAAAACGTGCATGGTAGGCTGATTGGACACTCCAAATTGTCCGTAGATATGAGTGTGTGTGTGTGTGTGGGAATGTCTTTTTGTCTCGTTGTGCTCTGCAATTGGCCTTTCCTAAAAGCTCCGCCCCCTTAGTTACAGTTGGTTAGTCGACATGCTTCTTCACTCCAACGGCACAAGCAATTGCAGACGTATACTGGAGTGTGTCAAGTGATTGATTTTGGAGCAACAACAGTGCAACATCCTCCAGGTTGAGGCAAAATGGTTTACAACTTGAAGCGGAGGGTTATGTTGAAAAAATGAAAAATTGTAGCAAGCTATCGAGGCATACAGCTTCAAAATTGACAGCAAAGCAGAGGGTTAGGTTACTAAGGTGTCCGTTCACGAAATGTAACATGAAAAATAAAACCAAAATATGTTCAATATGCTTCCTAGGACGCCCTGTATACGTACTTAGAAGAAGCATCACTTTAATGTTCGCGCACTCGTATAATTCACTGCGAACGAAGACATTAAGTTAACGAAGTAGCTAATGAAACGGCTACGTTTACTTAGACGTTATGTTAGTGACATCCGAAGAAGATATAATATTCAATAACATTAACTACAACTTGGATATCCAGTCGCTAGTTAACCTCTGGCATTAGCTTAGTCTTAAGAGAACACATATGTGTCCTTGTTTATTTTGGAGACATTTAGCTGAGAGTGACACCATATGCCCCGACTTCTTATTAAGAGGTCGACCGATATATTGCCCGGCTGATATATCGGGCCGATATATACACTTTTTTTCAACACTGGTCATTGGCCGATTAAACAAACAAGCAAAAAGCTGATAAAACAGGAGTTTGATATAGCATCCGTGTGGGCAACTGTGGCTGCCGCTGAATGACTGCAGGACCCCAAAAGGACCCGGCAGCAGTTTGAAGAAGCTTGAAGCTTGAAGACAGGCTGCTATGGGAAGCTTCTGGCTTGCCTGTTTTGTATATATTTTAAGATATTTTTTTATCATGCATGAGAGATTATGCAATGTTGCTTTAGCATCTAAAGGTGTTTACTAATGTAACGGGTACATGCAGGTCTGTTGTGGAGCGTGGAAACCTCCCTGCCGATTCCTTGATGTAAGGATGCTAACGGCTGTGCCGTCGGCTCGAGCTTTATGGGCGCAGTGGTTACCATCCTTGCCTGCCGAGTGGAAGCGTCGTGGCACGCGGGGCTGCGCTGACACACCGGTTAGAATGGTGCCGAATGAGCCACGACGCTTCCACTCGGCAGGCAACTCTGCAACCACTGTGCCAATAAAGCTCGGGCCAACGGCGCAGCCGTTAGCGTCCTTACGTGAAGGAATCGGCAGGGAGGTTTCCACGCTCCACAACGGACCTGCGTGTACCCGTTACACTAAGTTATCCTTACACTCTAAATCAGGGGTATCCAACTCCGGTCCTCGAGACCCTTTATCCAGTTTTCCATGTCTCCCTCTTCAACACACCTGACTCAAATAATCAGAATCGTGCAGAGCTTGCTGATGAACTGATCATTCGATTCAGGTGTGTTTAAGGAGGGAGACATGGAAAATAATCTAGATAGAAGCTCTCAAGGACCGGAGTTGCATACCCCTGCTCTAAATGTTGCGTTAATGTAGCATTCACGTTAGCATTAGCTTTGGGGTGGCGAACATCCTCTTTAACTCTCACTTGTTTACCTCTTTGTCTGTATTTATCTGTTTATCTCTTCGTGACACCGTGGTGCGTTCAATTATTTGAAAATGATATTCTGTTCTTGCGGAGTGTGTTTAGTCATAGAAAAGTGTTACGTTCGTTGGTTTGGTAGCACTAGACCAGACATGTCAAAAGTCCGGCCCGGGGGCCAAATGCGGCCCGTGGTCAAATTTCATCCGGCCCCCAGCCTGTGTCATAAAATCAATAACGTCTGGCCTGCACCTCATTTACCCACTAAAAGGCAGCAGCACTCTAAGCAACAGTACCCCTTGTGACCCGTTACTCCCAATTTTTAAAAATGGCGACAATCAACAAAAAAAAGGAAAGTTGCCTGCGACGGCCGACGCTTCAAGGATAGGTAGAAATTGGACGATTACTTCACTAAAATACGCAACAACTGTGTCTGCCTCATTTGCAAAGAGACAGTCGCTGTTTTTAGAGCTTAATGTGAGGCGGTATTACTAAACAAGACACGTTGACATGTAAGACAAGATTACAGGGAAGGTACGTAGCAAGAAATTGAAGCTAGTTTAATTTTATAGCAGCAGTATTTCACAAGAGCCCGACAGTAGTTGAAAGATTGTAGAAATTATTAATTTAAAAAAATACCGTATTGGCCCGAATATAAGACGGTGTTTTTTTTTTGCATTGAAATAAGACTGAAAAAGAGGGGGTGGTCTTACATTCGCGGTCTAGACATTATACCCATTCACGACACTAGATGGCGCCAGATATCATTGAAGCGATGTTCTGTCATGACAAATCTCAGCTACTCGCCCCACTCACGACGCTAGCTGGCGCCAGATATCATTGAAGCGATGTTCTGTCATGACAGATCTCAGCTTCTCTCAAGTTTAACCAGGTAGAATTATTTTATTGCAATGTTTTACCTTATTCAGATTTGTTTCAAGACTACAGTTATAGTTAGACTTCACTTTGATGGTTAATGCAGTTATTGCAATTTTGTTGTTTTATCACAATAGATTGGTTTATTTACATTTAAAAAAAAAAAAAAACAATGTGATTGCACTTCAGTTTACATATTTAAATGTTCAGATATTAAGATTTGAATGAAGCAAAATAACATACTTTTTCTCTCAAATATATCGTCATAATCATTTGTTTCGGATGTACTGTAATTATTTTCTGTATAAAAATTAATTTGGTGTTCAAAAAGTCTTTTTTTCAAACTTGAGTCTTGTAAAAGAGGGGGTCGTCTTATAATCAGGGCCGTCTTATATTCAGGCCAATACGGTAAAAAAGCAAATGTGACACACAGAATGGCTTGCTAAAGTTTGCTTAAATATATTGTTCTATGTAAAGGACGTCAGCCTAAGTCGGCCCCTTACATTTTTAACACACCAAATCTGGCCCCCTTTGCAAAAAGTTTGGACACCCCTGCACTAGACCGAATGAATTGTTTAAGTCTCAGGTCATCATTGTAAATTTAAAGTTGTTGAAGAAATTTTTAACAATTGCCTTTCATTATCTATCAGCCTCAAATATCGGTTTTGGATATCGGCAGTAAGCTGAAAATTGTTTTAGATATCGGTATTTGCATCAGCATTAGAAAATCCTGTATCAGTCGACCTCTATTCTTAATCCATTGGAATCCTGTTCTATTTTTTTTTTTTTTTTAATGGCTTTGGGAAGGGAAAGAACCGCATTCATACTCATACAGGTATACTTCTGGGGTACCTCGTGTCTGATTTAGATATTTCATTAGTGCATCGTTTTACTATTTTGGACATACGCAACTTGTTGAAGCTTTTCACCTTCTTCGGTGAAATTTATGAAGGTTGCCGATCTCAAAAGCACCAAAAGAATCAATTTGGTAATTCGGCATCTGAGATTTTGTCGGATGATGCCCCTCAACAATGGTCTCTAGGACATATGATTGGTTGATAGCCGCGTAGGAGGCAGAGTTTGCAAAAGGTCAATTGGCAGTAAATACCCGCAAATTAAAGCCGAACGTCTTCCATTAAACCACTTTTTTTTTTTTATTTAAAATTTGTTTGTGTTTGGAGCCCAAAATATGATCACAGTCTGTTTGGTATTTGTCATTTTGGTCAACATTTTTTATTTTAAAGAAATTTTCATTGTCCTTTAGATACGTGATTCTGAGGACTTCTATAGTTTGACAAAAGAAAAGCTGCTGGAGCTTGTGCTTAGTGATGAGCTGGAGATAGAAGATGAACAGGTAAGTGAATTTGTTTCTGTTTTTCTTTTTTTGGTTGCTGTTTGTCTTTAAATATATATCCAATACTCTGTCAGAACTGAGGCTACGTCTACATGAGGGCGCATATTTTATTTTTTTGTAAAAAGAGGAGCAGGAAAGCCGCATCTTTACCATTTGCCTCCGTTGTTTACAATGCCATTATGCCACGCAAAAAATAGCAATGGCGCGCTCTATGACGTCACTTCCTCTGTATCTGATTATTACTGTATACAGTGAGTAGCGGGAGTATTTGCACCCCTTGTGATTTTGCAAGTTCACCCACCTAAAAAATACACTGTATACTGTATGGATACCCCGGCTACACTAGGTGGCCGGTCCGTAGTTTATGAAATTACACAACCTAGTCTAACTAATTACACGTTTAAGGCAATTATCCGTCCTAGCGAAGACGTAGCCTAAGAATAGGGAAGTCTTCTAAGAATAGGGAAGTCGTCTCGATTGCAGAGTGATTTGATTAAAAGTGATTTTAACCAAATCACAAACCACATAGATGACAAACTTCCTCCAGGTCACACACTAGTTCCTATGCATTAAACAGTTGGGGGAAAAATACTCGCTGCGGCATATTGTAAACAATAAATTCCTATGTCAAGCTATCATACAGGCTTTGAGAAGAAAAGTTCGTTTTGTTTATGAAAAGAGCAGACACTCAGTGAATATGGCCTGAAGACAGAACAGCAATGAAGAAATGTTTATGATTATAAATAATGATATAGAAATATTTTCCGACACCTGGCATTTTTTCCCCCATCCTGTATTAACATATTAACAAGTTCTGCATTTCTATATTGTTTTTGTAAATAATGACATTTAAAAGTTTGTCATCTGAGGTTGTAAATACTAGGGAATGGGACTTGTGTCACGATGTGATGCACCTCGATATGGCAGGATCACGATATGTCCCGATGTGATATAAAAAAATGTAAAAATAAATAAAAATACTATGTAATGAAAACTTTTTAAAAATGTAGTTGGACTTGAAAATGCAGTACAGATTACAGTATTAGGCTCGAGCGTTTACGTCACAGCAGCACGGGATCGAGCGAGATTTGCGACAACGCAGCCATTTCGGAAGCACGTCTGCATCATGGGACATTTAAACTTAACGGCAAATACAATTCAACTACGAGTGCCAAAGATGGAAAAATGTAGGGAAAACTTGCCAGTTCGATACAGAGACAAACTTGTTACCACGGCGAAGGACAGATATGTGAGCAATTTTAAGGATGTGAACAATGTTGACCCTCACGAGCAAGCCGAACACAAATGGAATAAAGATGTCGACAAGCTTCCACCACTACGCGAAATGGACATCATGCTGTATTTAGTGTTTGGTGTATGTTACTACACTCATCAGCAATTCCGAAACTACAAATCGCTACAAAGCTACGAACAATTTTGCTGCGGATGGGGTGCAGGATCTGCACATTATGACCATAGCAAACGGCAACACCATCTTTCTAGCAAAGGTAGGCAATGTGTGTTTACATTAGTCTGTGACCACGGATGTACAAATTTTTTGTTGCAGAAAATGTAGCCTGTGTACAAATTCTTTGCCACTCTCTCACATCAAAATATTACAGCTTTTTCATTTAGCAACGACAGGAATGATGTCTTATGAAGACAATGCACATGTCTGCATGCTAGTTGTTTAGCTGTAGCTATAGCTAACAACAGGCCAGGGCATAAAGTTACTGAAATTTGCGTAAACAAATGAAATTAACTTACCGGAGTGGAAGTGCATAGAGCAAACTCTGTGTGTAACTGGAGAATCAAACGTTATGCCCTTCCTTCTGATCGAGGCCACCCATGCCATTCTTCGACGTTTGGTAAGTTCAGATATGACCTTTCCCTCGCCTTTTCTCCATGTAGGGATCCGGAAGAAACTCAATGGCGTTAAGTCGAGCTGTACATTCTCCTTTCTATTCGATCGGTTGTTGCAATTCTTTACCGCACAATAATTTCCAACCATTTCTAAAGAGCGACCTGTGTTAATATGCCTCACTGTTTATGTTTCTCGCTTCCAAAATGGCGATAGCGGCGGAAACCTCGCGAGTGCCATGTCATACGCTCGAGCCTAATTAAGCAGCCACAAAGCGCAATGGCAATCGCCTGTCATCTCATATTTTGTGGATTTGTGTATGAAGAATGTTGGTGAAATGAAAATCTACTGCTAGTGAAACACTTTCCAAGAAACGTTTTAAAGCCGAACACTGTGGGAAAGCTATTATTTCCAAATTAAAAATGATTAACAAATTATCCTGATGGCACTTGTTGCATTTCATACATGTAAAAACACAAGCACATTCACATTCAGAATTCTTAACACTGTCGGCTTTCGGGCTTCAAAATTACTTGGTTGCACTTGGAGTACAAATTGGCTGCAAAGCTTCATTCAAGAAGCTTAATTTGGCTATCACAGCTCACTATCCCTGGGAGAACAGTCAACCTTTGCTGCCACTTGCAGTCAACACTGTTGTAATGATCATTATTATGCTAATAATTAGAGGTGGGAATCTTTGGGCACATAACGATTCGATTACGATTCAGAGGCTCCGATTCGATTATAAATCAATTATTGATGCACCACAAACAATTCCCCCCACCCCCGCTTTTAATTTTTTGTACACTAGTTCCAAAATTGTTCAAAAAACCTCTCAGGCTAAACAAACAACTATTTAAATATTCAAGTCCCCATTCTATATCGGCAGCTTTAAACTACATTCAATTAATTTAATATTGTGAATCAACCATTAAAGTTGTTAAAATTGCTCCCGTTATTCCATAATTTCCATTCTGTCTACTTTCGACATGAAAGTTTTAAAACTGTTTCATCATTTAAGATAGATTCGAGACAAGATTTTGCCGATTTTTTTTTTTTTTTTTTTTTTTTTTTTAGATAAAAAGTAATTAGGTTCGCTACAACAGAGCCTTCTACAGATGTCTACTGCTTTAAGATGGCGCCTGTTTACTAGCGCGAGAAAGTCTGTACATTTCGCATCAAGTTCTTGGTATGTGATCTAACACGGTCGTCGTCTGTCATTTCACATCTAGTTCTAGATATATGTGATATCTACCATAGCCGTATGTTGCCGTATGTTTGTAGCAACTAGCAACTGGGCGCTGTTTGTAGCAGCAGACGGCCGCAGTCAGGTATTATTGATTTTTTTTTTTTAATCTAGTGGCATGAGATGAACATTTAATTTACTCTCGGTCATTCCTCATTGCGTCCTGAAGACTGCGCTGACTGTGTTTTATTTCCGCTTTAGCTGGTATAATTCAATAATCGGAATTTGGATGTTTGTGAATCGTTCTCGAATCTTCCACAGCCGAATCGCGAATAATCTGTATCCGAAATTTCGCACGCCTCTACTAATAATTAGCATTAGTGCCCTTCCAAGCGCCGGAGCCAGAATCACTGTGTTTAGGCATGTGCCGGTATGATATTCTGACGGTATGATAACCTTAAGCCAAAATATCATGGTTTCACGGTATTGCAATAACAGCTCTAAAATGTGTTACTTTGACATATCTGGATTTTTTTTTTTTTTTTCCATTGGAGTTTTATTTTTCAAAACATGAGCACATTGGAACATAAGTATAATATTAGGTTAAAATAAATATACTGGACTGTCTCAGAAAATTAGAATACACAATATTCTAATTTTTTGAGACAGTCCTGTGTATATATATTTCCTGAGACAGTCAGGAAATTAGAATATTGTGTATTCTAATTTCCTGAGACAGTCCTGTATATATACACAGGACTGTCTCAAAAAATTAGAATATTGTGTATTCTAATTTCCTGAGACAGTCCAGTATATGTATTCTACATAAAATTGAAATTAATGCAGTTCTTTTGGTAAGCCTAAACCCACAGCCACAGCTCAACATTATTGCCATCAGAAAAAAAAAAATTGAATTATTTTCCATATAAAGCACCTGTGTATGACTCGTATCATGTTTACATTAAACACTACTCTTTCTCAACAAATACAGTTGCCAGCGAGAAAAAAACAGCATGTTTTGCCACCGCTAAACACACCAAACACGCTGGAGTTGACTCTCGTAGTTGGTAGGAAAAGTTGTGGTAAACAGTGTTTGCTAACTTTTAATTTTGTATAAATGTGAAATCATATTGGAGGTATTGCCTCCTCAGTAGCCATCCTCTGCAAACATGTTTTACATGTCAGTTGGACCTCCGCCTCTAAGCCGCGGCCATCTATAAGTTTTATGGAGCCGAAATATTCCCATACCAGCGATTTCGTTTTCATCGATGGGGGGGGTAAGGAGTTTCACCTCCTCCAGCTGTCGTGTAGCACAGCTGATGCACTGACTCTTAGCAACAACCGGTGGGGGAGGGTTGAGCCTTGTAGCTGCAAGCAAGGGATTTCTCTATGCATTTTTGAGACATAAAAAATAGCTAATACTGCAGAGACGGTATGACGGAAATTTTTTCCTGTTTTGTAACCTTGACGTTTTCATACCACGGTATACCTTAAAACCAGTAATTGGCACATGTCCAACTGTGAGAGCGTGTTCTGTCCTCTGAGCGTGAAAACACGCCCTCATTCATGTGAATGTTTGAATGTGAATTCATGTGAGGTAGTCGTCCCAAAATATTGCAATTCTTTACTCCCAGCATGCAATGTGGTGCTGAGGCTATAAATACCTTTCAAAGTTCATGTTCTGTGCTCATTATTTCTTTAGTCAGTGTTCGAGTTGTTCCATTAATTGCTAGTTATGCTATTTAGTTTTTTATTAAGTGATATTTGCATTCTTTTGAAACTGCAAGTTTGAATGTCGTTGATTTAATCAAGTGCTACTACTTGCCATTAGTCGTGAAGTGAGTGGAAGCCTGTTTGTCTGCCTACACATTATAAGCGGGAGTTGACTTTTCCTGTCCCATGAGTGCAACAAAAGAGCTGGTGGTTGCTCGTGAGAAAA
Organism: Corythoichthys intestinalis; assembly: GCF_030265065.1. Taxonomy (NCBI): domain Eukaryota; kingdom Metazoa; phylum Chordata; class Actinopteri; order Syngnathiformes; family Syngnathidae; genus Corythoichthys; species Corythoichthys intestinalis. The sequence continues at coordinate 60,262,734 of NC_080399.1, read as the reverse complement.
CTACTGAGTCAGTGAAGCAATCTGACTAAATTATTTAAAGGCTATGTTGCTCAAATCATGTGGCAGTGCATCTAGTCCACTGTTGTTTTTGGTAGCCCTTTTAATTTTTCTTTTAGTCTTAGTCTTTTGGACGAAAGTACTGATGAGTCATATTTTAGTCATTTCAAAATGTGTTCGTCTTCGTCTACTTTTAGTCGACAGTTGCTCAAAATTCGTCTGTAAAATTCCAAAGTTTGAGTCCAAAAATAAATTAAAGGTTTCCAACATTTGCAAATGAACATAGACAGACAAGCACATAATGTGGCGTCTACAAGGACAACGCCAACTTGGTGATGATAATACACACTCAGCAGGAAAAGCAGTCATCAACATCAGCAGGATCATTTTCAATTAAACCCACGTATAAGCCACAAACTGAACGAAAAAAAATGTTGTCCAAGCGTTTGACTCTGGGAAGTCTGCAATGTTTTTTTTAATTAAAAAAAAAAAAAAATCTTACAGTCTAGCCAGTAGTTGCAAGCAATCAGTATTTCCCAGTAATTGCTCATTTACCAAACAACAGCTGAAGTGGGCTATTGGCTAAATGCCATTTCACCAACTGGCTCTCCTCTAGACTTATTAAACAGAAAAGCCAAGTGTTTTAAGGAAATGCTTGCCATTCTGAAGCTAATGATAACGCTATGAGTTACATTTAGCGTCTGATGATCTCTTGGCACAGACCTTTAAAGGCTAAAGCAGCATTGCATATTCTCTCTTGCTAAGGTAAGAAAACTAATCTTACAGTGTTTCTATGCATGTAAGATGGAGCACAGCCTAGCTTTAGACACATCCTAAACTCCAGTGAGGAGCGTGAGGGAGAGGCGCAGCACATCTCACATGAGTGACAAGACCTAAACACTGCTACGATGCAAGCTGAATACTGAAGCCAGACCGCCGGAATCACGCCAGCCGAAATGCCGGACACGGCTGGCACAGGTCCAACGAGCTGGGCCGCCCAGCCAGAAGGCCAAACTCCGTGCTGTCACCTCAGTCTTAACCCTTTGCACAGACTCCATTTTGAAAGGTTTAAAGAAGGCTCACTGAGAACAAGTTTTATTCGGGTCGACAGCAATCAAACAGAAAGGCGAAACACTCAGGCGAGGAGGCAAACTTGTTCCAAGATCACCATATCAAACATCAACAAAAGGTTCCTGAGAAAAATGACAACGCTTAGTTAAACATTGTCTATTGATGGCTCTCGCTGGGCGGCCGTGGGCAGGAAGAAGGGTGTGTTTGGGATTATTGTCTGTTTTTGGGTTGGACAGGAGGATTCAGGAGTTCCTGTTGTCAGGGCAACTAGGGTGATTTTGTCACCTCAGCGTCAAAGGGGCTCTTGGAGTCTTATCAGACGTGTTATCCATTGAATATCAGGTTCTCCGGTGTTTCTTGTATTGGGACAGGGCGTCTCGCCATTTGTTCTGGACTGTCCGGGAGAGCCGATTCCGAGAGTTGGTGGTGCAGATGTGGGCTTGTCAGCGTCAATCTTGCTCATGACGCACACGTTGGACTTCCGTGATAAGATGGCGTTGTATTTCTTTTATGCCCTATATTATGCTTTCCTTAAACTATGGTATAAGTGCTTTTTATTTTATATTGGGTGTGTTAGAGTAGGGATGTCCCGATCCAGGTTTTTGCACTTCCGATCCGATACCGATATTGTTTTGCACTTCCGATCCGATACCGATACTGGCCGATACCGATACCGACCTATCTGAGCATGTATTAAAGTTATTTAGCCTCCTTACTTAGTTGTCAGACTCATGTTGAAAAGGGTTTTAGTACTCTTGATAACAACTAGCCAACTGAATTAGGTGAGTTTGAATAACACACAATGGTTGGGAACAAGAAACTGACCTGTTTATTCAGTGAAAAACACAAAAGATTCTAAATAACAAACAGAAATGGCATAGTCAGTCAGTAAAACGTGCAAATGATATTATGAACTGTCAGTGGAAAATCCCACAAACTTCCTAAGCTATTAGATGCTTTTAATGTCTCGTGCATTAGTTATAAAAATTGTATAAAAAGCCTCTCAGGTTTAAATAAACTACTATTTCAGTATCAAGTTAACATTTTATAACAGTAAATAAAACACTCAAGTCCCCATTCTGTATCAGCAGCTTTAAACTACATTTAATTAATTTAATTTTGCGAATCAACTGTTAAAGTTGTTAAAATTGCTTTCTTTATTCCATAATTTCCCTTCTGTCTACTTTTGACATGTGAAAGTTTTAAAACTGTTTAGGGGATAGATTCAAGTCAAGATTTTGCCGATTTAGGAGTATTTTAGATAAAAAGTTAATTAAGTTCGCTTGGAAGGTTCACAACAGCCTACTAGGGAAGTCTTCTGCTTTAAGATGGCGGCTGTTTACTAACGCACGTAGTTTTCAATGCATGTGTTGCTAACGGCGTCGAGTCTGTCATTTTACATCTAGTTCTATATACATATGGTATCTATTAGACAAGCATGATGTTTATGCTGCATTCCAGAGAAGTGGGAAGTCGGATTTATCCCACTCGGATGGTAGCAGTTCCGACCTCAAAGCGTTCCAAGCAAATGTAAACAACAATGATGGCTGATCGCGACGAGGTGTTTTTTATTTTGGCCATCCAAAGACATTTTGACCTCCAGCGAACCTGCCTTCCTATAAGCGATCAAATAGTAGAGGAAAAACGACGGCTGCGTGATAGCCCACACTGTAAACTGCCTTTTTTTAGTTACATCCTTTGCTGATCGTCAATATAAAAACAGCACAACAAAGATGATGTCGGACTTTTCCGGCCTCCGACTAGGAAAATATAATTGGAACACCACTCGAACTGGGAGGTCCAAGTCGCGAAGTCGGAGAAAAAATAACTACCCCAACTTCCAAGTTGTTTCAATCTGACGTCACTGGACTAAATGGCGCTCAAGAAAACGTATTGAATGATAACACAATAATGAAGTAAATCAAGTTTATTTGAGACGCCATGTATTTTTTTCTCATACAGTGAATTATCTTTGTTGTGCTATGTTTTTATATTGACAATCAGCAAAGGATGTAACTAAAAAAAAAGGCAGTTTACAGTGTGGGCAATAACGCAGCCGTCGTCTTTCCTCTACTATTTGATCGCTTATAGGAAGGCAGGTTCGCTGGAGGTCAAAATGTCTTTGGATGGCCAAAATAAAAAACACCTCGTCGCGATCAGCCACGTTTGTTGTTTACATTCGCTTGGAACGCTTTGAGATCGGAACTGGTCCCATCCGAGTGGGATAAATCCGACTTCCCACTTCTCTGGAATGCAGCATAAAAGTGTTGGATGGTGCGTCTTTACTCACGAGAGATAATGGCTCGTCATCCAGAATGAATTCTTCGGCAATTACTCTTGTTATTCCCTGGGCTTTGGGACTGTCGAGTGCCAGTTTGTCACGCATAGCAAAAGTTTCTGCCAGTGTTAGTTGCGTCTCACAGCTTTACCACCACGCTTGACTTTATTGTGGCATATGTTGCACTCTGCCTCTTTGTTTTTGTCGTCCTTTAAGGTGAAATGATCCCGCACAGCTGACATTTTTACCGATAAAGTCTCTCGGTAAATTGGGAGACGGTAATGTAGTGTCTAGTGTGTTGAAGGAGTGCCGTAAAATGCGGACCGGATTTTAGGGAAACCAAAGCAAAAACTGGAATGGTTTATGTATATCTGTGCGCTGGAAAACCCGGACCGGATTTTCAAAAAAACTGGATCGGAAGTCTGGATCGGAATTTTTCCCGTGTCGGCCGATCCGATACCGATGCGCATTTTTTGCCCATATCGGCGTCCGATCCGATCCAAATATCGGATCGGGACATCTCTATGTTAGAGTAATACAAACAGTCAAATAGTAAATACGAGAAACGATACGATTCCCTGATTATATTAACTGTATTAGAATAATGCAAACAGTTAGACGTGCCTACGAGAAAAGGTACTATCTCCTTAAATACGTACAATATGAAAATGTCACGTATTGTGAACATACTGTATGACAGTACATGCCTTGCATATCTGCCGATATTTAACTATATCTTTTCATGGGACAACACTGACAAAATGACACTTTGACACAATGAAAAGTAGTCTGTGTGCAGCTTATATAATAGAGTTAATTTATTTTCCCCTAAAAATAACTCAAAATATAGCCATTAATATCTAAACCCCTGGCAACAAAAATGAATACACCCCTTAGTGAAAGTTGTCAATATTAACATACAACATGTCAATTGTCAATATTTTCTGTGGCCACCACTATTATCCAGAACTGCCTTTACTCTCCTGGGCACGTAGTTGACCAGAGCTTCACAGGTTGCACCTGGAGCGCTCTCCCACTCCTCCATGACGACGTTGCAGAGCTGTCGGATATTTGAGATTTTGCGCACCTCCACCTCTCACTTGAGAATCCCCCAAAGATGTTCTATTGGGTTCAAGTCTGGAGACGTGTTTGGCCAGTCCATCACCTTTACCCTCAGCCTCTTCGGTAAAGCAGCGGTCATCTTGGGGATGTGTTTGGGGACATTGTCATGCTGGAACACTGCCCTGCGACCCAGTTTCTGGAGGGAGGGGATCATGCTCTGCTGCAGTATTTCACAGTACATGATGGAGTTCATGTTTCCCTCAATGGAATGCAACTTTCCAATACCTGCAGCACTCATGCAGCCCCAGACCATGACATTCCCACCACCATGCTTGACTGTAGGCATGACACACTTATCTTTGTACTCCTCACATAGTCGCCAGCACTCACGCTTGAGACCATCGGAACCAAACAAATTAATTAGAGCTGTCCCGACTAGTCGACGTCATCGATGACGTAAATGCGTCGACAGGCAAAACATACCGTTGACGGGTAATGACGGGTTTTTAAAAAAATTACATGCGGATAAAGTTTAGAATGGCAGGCGCTCGCAATGCAAGCGGTTGTTACTGGCACCCCCAAGGGGGCCGCTGTTATTCCAATGTGACGGGCATTGTCAGAATGAGCAAAGAGGAAGAAGTGGGCGAGCAAAAGAGAGGGAGCGAGATCGGTGAGTTGGGAAAGTGCGCTGATACCGCGGAGTTCAGTGGCTGCATCCCCCGCGTTTTTGTTTTGGTCAATAAAAGTATCCAAAAAGAGCTATCCGACGCTTCTTGGTGTTTTTATGCACGCCGCCACCTTCCTGAGGAGGAAATCGGACGAACCGACGACAACGAGCCAAGTGAATCGCCGGTTCACTCTTCACTAGGCGAGGAGTTGAAAACACCACCAATTACCAAACAGGGCAGAATTCGTGACACGTGAAAGTGGCATAAAGCCAAAAAAGCGGACCAGAATAGCAAGAACCTGGAATTATTTCAAGGAAAATATGGAGGGTGCCACTGTGTGTACTCTTTGCTAAGCTGAGCTCGCATACCACAGTAGCACGTTGGCTATGAACAAACACTTGAAGCGCCGTCACCGAAGTATAATTTTCGAAGGAAACAAGAAACAACAAGCTAGCGGATTGTAAGTCCATACAACTTTCATACAACTGTTTTTTTTTAAAATGGAAGTTACCTTTATGTGCGTCGTATCAACGTGCATTTTTATTTAATAAAATAATTAATATATATATTATATATAGTTATATATATATTTTTAAATTATTATTACAGTTATTAGGATCACGGAAGCTCCCCCTTGGGGAAAATATATACATATATCCTGTATATACTTAATATAATAAAAATATATATGGAAACAGCACTGGCCTGCTTACTGTAATCCATGACTGCACTAATGTTAATTACTTTATATTATGAAGTATCATTGTGTATATACATATAGTATTATATTATATTTAAATAAATAAATTAATTAATACTATATATTTAATTTTTGTTACTGCGAGTATGTGTGCCTCTCATTCAAAATAATTGTGGTAATATTTCAGTGTGCCCTCTACTTGATCTATTTTCAGGTTAAAACAAACAAAAGTTGAACAGTTTTTCCCTCCCCCAAAAATGCGGAATGCACACCAGAAAAAGCATCTGAACTCACACAAAGTATTCTGAAAATGGTTGTCCGGGACATTGCAATTCATTTTAACATTTAGAACAATATAGACAGGGGTGCACATAATTTTTTTGCCCAGGTTCTCGGAAGAGGACCTGGAGATGTGACTTGGTCCTCATTGAGCTTGAGAGCCGACCCGCCTATTGCGATAAATTTATGACAAGCTTTACTTAGAGCCAATTAACTTTAATTAATTATATTAACAATTAATGCCTGATTAACATCAACTGGCACAACAAAATTGCCATTACTTTGAAGTGAAATGTAAAGAAATAAACATAAACGCACCAATTCAAAATAAAGGGCATTATGCAGCTCCCACATTAACTCCAAGCCTTTTTAAAAGTGGGATGTCCTCCTCATAAGACCTCATTGAACGTGCATGTTTAGCTTTGTAAAATGTGAGCAAAAACACGTTTGTCAGTGCATGTCGCTGTTCATTACCTTTATTCCGCCCTATTCCGCCACTTGTCCATAGGGCGAGTGGGGTCCTGTCTGACATCGATAGTTTGCTTAATTGCCACATGCTCTCCTATTTTTTTTCGTGCTTTTCAAAGTTTGGATGGCTGAAATTCTTTGATCCTACATAAAATGCGCTGCTCTTATCGGCGACATTGGGATTCTCACGGCACATTTTGTACCGCATTTCCGTGCGAGCATCATTTGTTTCTAGCCATGGTACCTCCTGTAGCCACTTTTCAGCAAAAGTCCTTTTTTTTTTGGTAACTCCGGTGACGTCTCTGTCGTCTGTCTGTCTTTTGACGGGGGTGGGGGAACACGGAAGTAATTACGCAGTGTGGCCTGCCTCTTCGACATTTTGAGTTATTTTCTCGTGTCCGCCGCAAATACAGTGGTCAGCCATCGGTACGCAAAAGCGTATGGAAGCCGTAAAGGGCCAGCGCGTTTGTCTATGTCCAGTACGCATGCGCGCATGCGGACCACTTATGTGCACCCCTGAATATAGACAATGACGTACCACAAAAAGAGTAAGAATTGTTTTGACTCCTGTTGAAGAGGTGAAGTCTTAGTGTTTCCGTTTACATTTTTTTCGCACTAGTTAATGCCAGCAGCATTTGACCTCATTGTTTGTGATTTATTATTGATATTTATGTTATTTATTTATACGTTAATAAAGAATTTAGGTGTTCCAAAATGCTTTTTGTAAATTAATAAGCTTCAACAAAAATTTCATTATTATAGTAAAAAAGAAAAAAAAAAAAATTAGATTAGTCGACTAATCGTAAAAATAGTCAGCTGACTAATCGGGAGGAAATTAGTCGTTTGGGACAGCCCTAAAATTAATCTTCATGTCATCAGACAATAGGACATGGTTCCAGTAATCCATGTGCTTTGTTGACATGTCTTCATCAAACTGTTTGTGGGCTTTTTTGTGTACAGTCTTCAGAAGAGGCTTCCTACTGGGGTGACAGCCATGCACACCAATTTTATGTAGAGTGCGGCGTATGGTCTGAGCACTAACAGACTGACCCCCCCAGCTCATCAATCTCTGCAGCAGTGCTGACAGCACTCCTGCGACGAGCTTTCAAAGAAAGCATTTGGATGTGACGCTCGTGCGTTCAGCTTCTTTGGACGACCAACCCAAGGCCTGTTCTGAGTGGACCCTGCTCTTTTAAAACGCTGGATGATCTTAGCCACTGTGCTGCAGCTCAGTTTCAAGGTGTTGGCAATCTTCTTGTAGCCTCAGCCATCTTCATGTAGCGCAACAATACGTCTTTTAAGATCCTCAGAGAGTTCTTTGCCATGTGGTGCCATGTTGGTACTTTCAGTGACCAGTATTAGAGAGTGAGAGAGCTGCACTACAAATTTGAACACACCTCCTCCCTATGCACACCTGGACCTAGTAACACTAACGAGTCACATGACATTTTGGAGGGAAAATGACAAGCAGTACTCAATTTTGAGATTTAGGGATGTAGTTTCTAAGGGGTACTCACTTTTGTTGCCAGGGGTTTAGATATTAATGGCTATATTTCGAGTTATTTTGAGGGGAAAATAAATTAACTCTATTATATAAGCTGCACACAGACTACTTTTCATTGTGTCAAAGTGTCATTTTGTCAGTGTTGTCCCATGAAAAGATATACTTAAATATCTGCAGATATGCAAGGGGTACACTCACTTTTGTGATACACTGTAGTCATTTGTGTTTCTGTTTGTACTTTTTTCTGTACTTCATTTGTAGGTTGTCTTTAACTCTGTAATGAGATGGGTTCGAAATGACGTGGATAATCGTCGTCACCATTTACCAGAGCTGCTTGGGGCTATAAGGTTGGCTCTCCTCCCATCTGAATATCTCCTGGAGGCTGTCGCATGTGAAGAACTAGTAATGGCTGACAAGAGGAGCAGGTAGGTTATGTTGATAAAAAGGCTATCGAAATTTATTGATCAATCATCAACTAATCAATCTGTCATGACAACTATTTTTATAATCAATAATTATTTGGAGCCATTGTTTATCTTCCTAACGCTTCAGATTTATTCTTCAAAATTTGTTTTTTAAAACGTGAGTGATTGTTAATAAATCATGCATTAATATCCTTTTACAGAGTAATTGTAGAAGAGGCAATGCAATGTAAAAAAAGAATTCTTCAAAATGACGGAGTTGTGACAAGTCCCTGTGCTCGACCACGCAAGGCAGGGCACACACTGCTTATATTGGGAGGCCAAACATTTATGTGTGACAAAATATATCAGGTAAAACCAAGCACAAAGTCTACATTGATGCAGCACTACACATAAAAACACAAGTTTAATGAACGATAAACTTGGACATTGGTGATATGAAAAACCTTTAATGACTTCTGTGCAGTGGCTCCTTGATGTGCGAATCTGTTTTATGACCATGCTTGTAAACCAAAATATTCTACAACTGAAATAATCCTTTGAAATTAATGGAAATATCATGAAACCTTTCCAGCCTCCCAAATATCACCCTATATTTTGTAATATAACATTATTAACATTACTCACAGGCATGCTACAGTGATCCCTCGCTATTTTGCAGTTCACATTTCGCGCACTCAGTACATTCAGGTTTTAAAAAGTACTGACATAAGTCACCATGGGGGGTGATTCTTTGGTCACAGTTAGACCCATAACACACAATAAAACACAACAGGTTTTGTAAATGCACTAGGCTACTGCATTACACTTACTGTAACAAAGCATACATGAGAAACTGATTTTCATTCAAAATGTTATTTTTTCAATGATTTGCATAAGAACAGTTAACAAAAACACCAGTAGCCCCAACCTCCATCTCCTAATTTGGAGATGCTGGTTATTTATACTCCTCGGAATGTGAGAGCTAAATACATTCGGAACCTTGGAGCGTGAGCCTCACTTTCCAAAATATTTAATTAACATGCTAATTAAATATTTCAGAACGTGACGGTCTACATCACCTTAACAATAATAGTCTGTTTGTTACCTGACCCGTCTCTTCAGGATTTTTTCTCTTTCCAAAGTACTTCAAAATACTCATCTGAAATTACAATGAATGACGTCACTAACGAACAAATGCTAGGCTCAAGTTAACATTTCAGACGACTTATGGCAAATAGTGCGTACATAATGAGATATATATTATTTATACGTCATTTTAAATTATACAAGTTATAAATTAGAATGTATCTTTAAATCTAAAAAATTTCATTTGCAATACGTGGCGGTTTTTATTTTAGTGTGGCACACAATTTGTTTTACGGCACAAACTTTGCAAATTTTGCAATAAAAGGGGGTGTGTGTGGCGTCATCACTCGAAATTAATATCTTAATCTCAAAAACGATAGCTGCACAAACGAAACCTTTTACAGCACAAACCAGCACAAACGAAGCATATTGACACCATTTTTAATCATAATGGGGGGCTGGTTGACCTCAGATTGACCTTTAAAAGAATTATAAATATCTTAAAAAAGATAGCAGCACGAACAAAACTTATTTTACAGCACAAACATCATTTTTATATAAATTAGCGTCTGACTGGGGGGCCAACTTCACGGAGGTCCCCAATCTTTTACCAGAAAGGCGTACCGGACCGTTCCGGTCCCACTTTCACCTAACTCGAGAACTCAATGTAGTTATTTTATTATATCGCCATTTAATCTGTAAATGAGCCAATGGTCAATGTTGGAGGAAAAAGTCTGTTAAATAGCCCGGTACGTTGGCTGGCCGATGTATCGGCCCACCTCCAATGTTGAGTCAGCCATATAGCCATTTTCCCAACGAAAAAAAATCCCAATGGTTGTTTTCCTCGCTAACCAATTTCATTAATGAATCAAAAATTATGCCATCATTAGGACCACCCTTTTTTTTTCTTTTATTAATAAATTGTCTTTCTGGTTAATACATATCAAGGTTGACCACAAAGCCAAGGAGATCATACCAAAGGCAGACCTTCCTAGTCCAAGAAAAGAATTCAGTGCATGTGCCATTGGCTGTAAGGTATATGTAACTGGAGGAAGAGGGTCAGAAAACGGAGTGTCAAAAGATGTCTGGATCTATGATACAGTTCATGAAGAATGGTCGAAAGGGGCACCCATGCTTATAGCAAGGTCGGTTATCAATAATAAATTAATTTGCTTGCTTTACCTAAGAGTTCTTTAAAAAACAATGTGTCTTGCATTAAATCAGATTCGGGCATGGTTCAGCTGAATTGGAGAACAGCTTGTATGTTGTTGGAGGTCACACAGCTATTGCTTTTGTTTATCCAGCCTCTCCATCAGTTTCTTTAAAACAGGTAAGAGACGGACATATTCAACCCAATTTTGAGGTGAATTACATTATATTGTTTCTTCATATTTTCCCAGGTTGAGCGTTATGACCCCGTCAGTAACAAGTGGTCTATGATGGCTCCCTTAAGAGATGGTGTCAGTAATGCAGCAGTGGTCAGCGCCAAATTAAAACTATTTGTTTTTGGGGGAACCAGTATACACAGAGAGAAAGCCTCTAAGGTTGGTGTAGGTTGTATATTGTCAAGTTGTTTTGGTCTCTTTTCAATGCCTGCTCCACGATAACCCAGTATATGGGGTCAACGAAGAATCTTTGTCCATGCCATAGTCTTTCGTTTGTTTACATTCTCATTACATTATCATTAAAATATTCCATAAAGTCACAATATTAAATAGGGATGTCCCGATCACACCCGAGTCCGAGTCACCTGATTTTGAGAATCTGCCAATACTGAGTCACCATCCAAGACCAAAAAAGTTTTTTGTTTCCACAAAAAAAAAGTTCCAAACGTGTTACTGTCCCACTGTGCCAACACAATGTGAATTATTTTTAAATAACAGTAACGTAGAAAAATGCTTCTTCATCAAATGCTTCATTGAGTTAGTCCACTCAAATCCACACTGCTGAGAACAGTCTCTCACTTACACAATGAGTTGCCACAGCACATTTATTCAAGTTTAACAATGATTAACACATGTGTGCCTTTAATTGTAAGGCGATATGGTCTTAAGTACATATCATGGTGAACTGAGCAGAGTTACCTCAATAGGGATAAATGACAATAAATTCACCCAAGTGGACTGTAATATAATTTGAAAATCTGAATCAATGCATGAAATACAAATTAACCATTTCTCGTTGAATTACTTACCGGCTTTCAACTTAACATATTTAACAATTGTACATGCAGTCTAAACAATAAGTATATAAAAATTTCTTGTAAACAAAAAGAATTCAAGTATGAACATTTATAACAGCTTATACGCCTTGAACAATGTACAACATTATAAAAATCAATACGACGACTGTGCAAACATGTCATTGTAACACAAATGACTTACATCTTGAACAGTACACTTCAAACAGACAACTTATTGTTCATAGCTGCTGTGACATAAAGCATTTTTTTAATACATGCACGCACACATGCACCCCCCCACTCAGATTAAAGCTATATTGCTCTTATACCAATAAAACATTTAGGATTTTATGATGGCAGTAAAGACACAGAATAAAGCAAGCACATACAGAAAAATAGCTGTGGTTATTAAACGGTCCTATTATATGCTTCGCTGTTGGATTATACTTTATGCTGAATGCTTTACCATCATAAAAGATATCAGTGAAATCATACACACACAGAGATACAAAAAAACGCAACATACTGATTGCTAGATGCAGTCCGTGCCCAATCCACTCATTAAGTTAGGCTGTTTTGACAAGGTTAGAGCCGCTATCAGAGTCCATCACGTTCATTTGTAGCGTTAGCCGCTAGCGTTAGCCTGTGTCCTGGCTACCAGAAGAAAGCACAGAAAAGCACCCACTCCTGAAATCGTGGGAACCAAGGAGGACAGCGGGTGAAAGCCCGTCTGGAGGCTGCCAAGAGTCTACTTAATGTCTGGTAAAAGTTTGGCGAAGCTCCCTTAAGCCTGACTCCATCACGTTTGCTTGTAGTGTTAGCAGCTAGCGTCAGCCTACCGGGCTTCTATTTGTTTGATTTCCTGATAACCTTGTGACTTCATACGTAAGCCCACCGACTGCTTTCTTAAAGGGGAATGAACATAGCCGAACAACACACAGTCAAAGCGGGATGAAAAGACTATATTTTCTTGTTTTAGCCGAACAACACACAGTCAAAGCGGGATGAAAAGACTATATTTTCTTGTTTTATTAAATTACCGAACGTCTGTTATCGTGAAGAATTCCAGCAATGGTCAATTTTCGGTATACCGCCCAGCTCTATGACCAAGCTTCTATGGCAAGATCATAGCTACAAACCTGTCAATAGGGATGGGAATTGATAAGAGTTTTACGATTCCGATTCCATTATCGCTATTGCTTAACGGTTCGATTCTTTATCGATTCTCTTATCGATTCTAATTTGGACTAATGGACTGTAAGAGGTTCTGGGTTCAATATGTTTTAAGGTTAATTTGCCTCGGGGTGTCGGTTAGAACAGTGTTTTCCAACCTTTTCTGAGTCACGGCACGTTTTTACATTGGAAAAATCTCGCGGCACACCACAAACCAAAAATGTTCCAAAATTACTTTCTGTACAGTATATTTAATTATGAAAAAAATTCTTAATATTTATACTTACTCAGTGTGAAACTTGAGCCTGTATGGATGAACGCAAAGCCGATATCTTTGCAAGAATCTTCGTCATCCGCTCTTAGTCTCTCTGTTTTTATTTTTTTATTGCAGTCAGGCTTGAAAAGCTCAGAATTGTCAGACGGGGACTTTAGAAATGTCTTTAATCGCAAGCATCTCACTGACAATGGCTTTGCAGGCAGGTAGTATTGCCTCTTTTTGGATTCAGCAACAAGTTTAGCAACAAGGTAACTGGCTTTGAGAGCTTTCCCATTTTCCTTTGTAGTGTTTCTCAAAAAAAGTTGCCTTTTTTCTCTGTGTTTTCATGGAGGCGAACAAAATAGTCAGTCGACTTGGTTTGAAACGAGAGCAAATGCAACTGCTCGTGTCACTTTCAAGAACTGCTTAGATTTTTAGCCATCAGCTACCTTGCTGTCCTCAACAATGTGATGGAATAAAACACGGGGAGGATTGACGGTCTCAAATATGGATGAAATGGAAAGGACACTTCCGTGTATATTGGCACTTGATGACTCTAATCAAATGATGTACAGTAGACGTGCTGGGGTCCACATTTTTGCGGACAGCAAGGTACAGTAGCTGAGAGCTAAAAATCTGAGCAGTTCTTGAACGCGACACCAGCAATACATTGCTCATTTGCACACGACCGCAAGCTTGTACCTACTCCTCTTTTCCTACTGCAACTTGTAACGCGTGGTAAGTAGGATGCGTGCATAAAAGTAACAAAAAGGGGAAAAGCTTCCACTTATGCACATTTATTCACAAAATAATAATAATAAATCCACCTTGACCACTCGTCACTCGGGAGCTCAGCGGTTCGCACACGCGCGTTCGCAGAACTCCAACATAAAAGTAAGCAGCAACAGAAGAAGAACATATTCAATGTAAATAAAGCAGCGCCACCGCTTGGTGGAATTTGGGAGGAACACCATTCAAGGAGGTGACTGTAACAAACTCCGCCCGACGACGTAAAAAAAATGCATTATTGGATAACTTCTCGCAGCACACCTGACGATCTCTCACGGCACACTAGTGTGCCGCTGCACACCGGTTGAAAAACACTGGGTTAGAACACAAGGAGCGGAGAATGGGGTTGGTCTTTGGCACTTTTAATCCAACTTTGCGAGAGGCACAACTATATACAGGCAATGGCACTAGATATGAGAATCACTCAATGAGCAGATGAGAGCATACGTGGAAAGATGTTAATTAATTTGTACGTAGGTGGAAGAAGACTGGAATGTGTGAGTATATGTGTGGTTCTGAAAGGAAAAAAAAATAGTGCTGATGCAATAAACAATGCAAATTTACTGTAAAGCAGTCAATGACACACATACATGACCCGTACTGTATAATGAACACAAAGGTGGGGGGTGCGAGTGCGCGCGCACAATCCGGAAGCACGCTGCGTGCATATGTGGTCATCTTGGCCATAAAAGTGGTGAAAACTAAGCACTTTACACTCATATGGATGTAAAATATCATCTTAAAATGCTAAACTAACACATTCCCTCTTAACACAAATGTGCAATTTGAATATAATGTAAACAACACTCTCCTCGACGCAGCGGGAGCAACCAGCCGACGTAACAGTAAAAACACGAAACGGTCGCGCTGATAACGGCTCTAACTTATCATAAGAACTGTATGACATGAAGAGGAAATACTGACATTCGTTCATGGACGCACACAGATTAACAGGTATTCTCGGTCCCAGAACGCAGTGCGTGTGATGTAGGAAATAACAGGTAACAAGATAACAGATAACAAGTAACTGACTGGTTGCTATGGGAACGAACGCATACCCAATGAACCTTTCTAACAGGAGTATTAAAATTGGTAATAAAATTATTAAGGATTATTTTAGATGCATATATGTTATATTTTTCTTATAGAGTATTCGACGAGGAATAGACTTTACATTAATATTAATGACATTAAAGACATTAATAGACTTTTTGGGGAAAAAACTTTTCTTTAAGTAGTCTCATGAATAATGACGTGGCCTGTGAAAATCAATGCAGTCACTCGATGATGTCTCTTCAGGTAATACTCGATGAGTGGTCACTCTTTGAGTAGTCATGTAGACTTATTTGATGATTCGACTGTGAGTAACATGCATACATTACTTGACGTAATTCATGCTGGTTGTAAATCGATAAGAGAATCGTCAGATAAACTGCCAAACGACTCCATGGAATTGAATCACAAAACCGGTTCTCTATAGGAACCGGTTCTCGATTCCCGTCCCTACCTGTCAATCATCATTAACTTTGAGTACCAAACGTAAGCCGGACAGTTTGGCTGCAATGCATAGCAGGGGTTGAGAGGCTGTGGAGCTGTAAAAGGCAGGAAGTAGAAAAACATATTTTTAAAAATTAAAAACCTGATCCCTTTCACCCGATTCCGATACGCTGAAAATTGGCGCGATTGGCCCGATTTCTGTTCACGTGATTGGATCGGGACATCCCATTTATTGAAAATAGTACAAAAACCAAGGATCCAAAAATGTAAACATCAGTAAAAGGACTCATTCTTGCCTATAATTTCAATGAGCGACAAATAGTGTCGGTGTTCTATCAATTTGGTGTCTCTGTCGAATTTTTTTTATCACAGTTCCGATGTCCTTTGAATTAATCTACCATTTTGACTATGACGTCGTTGCTGTTGTTGTTGCTGCGAGTAATATTTTTAAAGTATATTCATTTCGTATTGCCTTTTGACCACTAAGCCTATTAAAAATGCTAATCAGAGGCGAACATTATTTAAAGTAACTTGTAAACCTGCTAAAATATGCTATTTGTCTTTCATTTATCTCTATTTATATTTTGTCTATTTGTTTTTCTTATCAGTCTTATTTTAAGGACATTATAAGGCTGATGAAATAGACTATACCTGTGCCATAGACTTCATAATGATATTGACGGGACACGGGGTGTGGGGCCAATTAATAGCGGGCCTCTCTCCGTCAAAGCTGACCAAGTGGAAACACAGACGAATAGCTTTTTACATTGAAAATTCTAGTGAATAAATGCTTAAATCCCTGAATTCTTTATAGATATGGATGTAAAACAGTCTCAATTCTTGGTTAAAAGCAAAAAAAAAACGGGCAGTTAGCATTTATTTTACGTAAAAATATCGAATCTGCTGCTAGTCTTTAAGCCACTGTGGCGCCGCCTTATTACAGCAAAGAGCTTTTTACGTTGAAATTTTTCGGGATAAATTCTTAAATTCCTGAATTCTTTATAGATATAGACGTAAAACAGTCTTAATTCTTGGATAAAATAAAAAAAAAATAAAAAAAAAAAAAGGCAGGTCGCATTTATTTTGCATAAATATGTCAAATGTGCTGCTAGTCTTTAAGCCACTGTGGCGCCGCCTTATCACAACAAAGAGCTTTTTACGTTGACGTTTTCGGGAATAAATGCTTAAATCCCTGAATTTTCTCTAGATAGATCTCTAGATGGGCGTAAAACAGTCTCAATTCTTGGTTATAAGCAAAAAAAAAAAAAAAACAGGCAGTTAGCATTTATTTTACGGAAATATGTCGAATGTGCTGCTAGTCTTTAAGCCACTGTGGCGACGCCTTATCACAACAAATAGCTTTTTACGTTGAAATTTAGGGAATAAATTTTTAAATCCCTGAATTCTTTCCATAGAAGTAATACAGTCTCGATTCATGGTTAAAAGCAAAAAAACAGGCAGTTATCATATATTTTACGTAAATATGTCGAATGTGCTGCTAGTCTTTAAGCCACTGTGGTGCTGCCTTATCGCTTGGACAGCTTGCTTCGATAGTTAGACAGCTGTCAATAATGGGGAGTTTACTTCGACACAACACCAGCACTAAACGGAGCATGATCCGCCCACCTAGCCAATCATCATCGTGTTTGCAACAGCGTCACCAGCCCGTTCCCTCCTCTGCCCTCCCACTCTGTTTGACCCAGGCAGGAGACTGCTAATGTGTGACAAAATCAACTGTCGACAACTTGCGCTTCATTCAACCAAACTGTAGTATCGTGCCCCTTCACATCCTCAGTAACGGTAAAAGCATTGCAAAGGTGGGAAAAGTAATTAATTACATTACTTGCTACTAAAAAATAACAACGCCGTTATACTCTAAAGTCATTATTAACAACACTGATGGTATACAATTGCCTCTCATGATACGAGCACCCACCTCTGTGGATACCTAAAAACAGTTTTTAAAGTGAAGATAGTAACAACTTAGCTTTTGACTGAACACAAAATTAATTCAAACACCCCAACCCACAGTTGCTTCCATGTGATGTCATGGCAGCAGTCGCCTTTTTTTTCTCTCTTCTATTCAACTTGTCCCCCAAAGAAGGAGACCTAATGAATGTAGTTTTGCAGGTGTAGGTTTCGTTTGTACACTTAAATTTATTGTTTGTGCTTAGCTTTAAATGGTTGTCATTTTCCTTTTTATGTTTTAGGTGCAATGCTATGACCCGGTCGGGAACCGCTGGAATATTGCTGCTGAATGTCCACAACCTTGGCGCTACACCGCAGCTGCAGTTCTGGGGAGTCAGATTTTCATCATGGGCGGTGACACAGAATTTACAGCTGCCTCTGCTTATCGCTTTGACTGTGAAACCAATCAGTGGAGTCGTGTGGGTGACATGACATCCAAAAGGATGAGCTGCCATGCTGTGGCCTCAGGAAATAAGCTGTATGTGGTTGGTGGTTACTTTGGGACACAAAGGTGTAAAACGTTGGATTGTTATGATCCAACTTCTGACTGCTGGAACTCAATCACCACTGTGCCTTATTCACTAATCCCCACCGCCTTTGTCAGCACATGGAAACACCTACCTGCCTAAATGGAATATAAGGTAAATTCTGAATGAGTGGGCCAAAGGATTTGGGTTTTTAGGTGCTGTTTCACCCACTGCT
The DNA here is from genome assembly GCF_030265065.1 of Corythoichthys intestinalis. Lineage (NCBI taxonomy): Eukaryota > Metazoa > Chordata > Actinopteri > Syngnathiformes > Syngnathidae > Corythoichthys > Corythoichthys intestinalis. Next base: position 60,244,650 of record NC_080399.1, on the reverse strand, counting down.
TTTCTATGGAGATACAGTTGAGACAAACAATATTCGGGTAATTGCTGGAATCATTTAAATGGCATGCAGAAAACTGCCCCCCGATATACCAGAACTTTTGTATGCAGTTGTATATTTGAAGTGTTTTTAATTATCTTTTCTGGGGGTAACCAACCGTGAAAACTGCTGAATGGCACTTTATCATCTAGGGATGTCCCGATCGCATATTTTTGCACCCGAGTCCGAGTCACCTGATTTTGAGCATCTGCTGATACATAGTCCCCATCCGATACCGAAAAAAGTTTTTTTAATAAAGTTCCAAACATGTTGCTGTTCCTCCATGCCGCCTTCATAATATGAATTATTTTTAAACAAGAATATCAAAATGCTTGTCTTTATTAAATGCTTCATTGAGTGAGTCCAATCAGGGTTTGGCGTTCACACTGCAGAGACCAGCCTCTCATTTACACAATGAGTTGCTACAGCACACTTATGCAAGTTTAACGATGATTGACAGCTTTGTGCCTGACAGCTTTGTGCCTTTGACCGTAGAGCTACCAAGCTTCTCTGGCAAGATCAAAGCTACAAACCTATCAGTCATCGTTAACTTTAAGTACCAAACACAAGCTGGACAGTTTGGCCGCACTGCATAGCAGAGGATGAGAGGCTGTGGTGCTGTACGAGCATGAAGCACAAAACCATACTGTAAATACATATGTTTTTTAATTTAAAAAACAATCCTTTTCACCTGATTCCAATCCTCTGAAAAATGGCGCGAGCGGCCAAATTTTTGATCACATGATCGGATCGGGGCATCCCTATTATCATCACTTGTTTAACAATTTGGGAGGTTTAAGGTGGGGGATAGGTGGGAGAGGGCATTTTATTTTTTCAAGTCATTTTTAATGGAGCACAATTTTTTAAAAAATCTTTTTTTGGTTAAGTGTATTAGAAGCACACAAGGAGTTTGTCTCCACTATGTAGAGCCACACTAGTATTACAAACCAAATGTACTATCTTGACACTGAAATATGTTCATATACAGTGGTACCTCTCCTTATGAAATTGATTTTTTCGGGAAGTTTTGTAACTTGAAAATTATGTAAGTAGAGCCGCGTTTTCCATGTAAATGCCCTAATCCGTTCCAACCACCCCAAAATTCAGACATAAATTTTGGGGGAAAAAAATGATTCAAAACATGTAACAAATACATTTTACAATTAGATTATTTCATAATAACAATACAATAAGAGTTGTGCACAATGTAAAAAGATAGGAATAAAAGTTGAGAACATGAGAGGCGAATGAAGAGAACGCTGGGATACACACATACACATACAGTAGAGGTCCCTCTTAGCCAATTAGATGCAAGGAAGATATGAGACAATAGCCAATGGCAGAGCGTCAGAGTATGTTATGTTCAGTAACATCTGAGAGAAGCAGCCCATGCTATATTTTTGCCATTCATATCCTGAAATTGCTTTCTTATCAAGAGGCTATATTTTCCCTTTAAAGCATGTCTTAACCTGAAAATTCCTTATGTTGAGATGTTCTTAAGTAGAGTTACCACTGTATTACTAAGAAAAGTTGAATTTGTTCATTTTACATGTCCTTAGTTGATCTGATTTCAAACAAAATTTAGAAATAAATGTCAAACTTGCTAAAACACTTTACTGCAGTGGAGGTTGAATTTTGACACAACTGTTTCTATTGTTACAAGAGGTAGAGTAACAGTTCACGTACTGTCTTTCATAATCAGGTTTTAGGCCTTAACAAGGCTAAGTTTGCCATGAATATGCGTTCAAAAAGCGGAATATTAGCTTATTCCAGGATGCTGCATAGAGTTGCATTGTGGTACGTGATGTTTTATTCTTTTTGTGGGAAGGTAAACAACAATACAGTACAGACACACACATGCACACATGTATATTTTTTCAAAATTGCATACCTGAGCATGTTTACTAAATGAGCGAGTCTCTCAAATGTAAAATTCTCAATATCTAGCACGTTTTGGCCCGTCTAACACACCTACGGTTGCAAACTGCCATCGATAATGCTGTAGAAACATGCTACCAAGTAGGGCTGGTGTTATGGACTATATATCAATATTTAGGCTAAATATCAATATAAGATGCATATCTTGATACTTGCAGCAAATGTGTAGTCAGAACCAAATATGTAGTCCACAAGTCATGAAACTAAACCACCTCTTTCAGTCAAGAAGGTGAATCTAATACTTTTAGATGGAAAAAATCCTCAATTGTTCAAATAATTTAATGTAAACATCAAATGTGTATAACAACAGATTTTTTTTTTGTGAGACTTCCACTACACTAATTCTTTTGTGGCAGTAAAAAGTAGCGACATTTTGCAGACAAGTGAGCCTTTTTTTTTTACCAAATATAAAACCGATATAACTAACATACCAAGTTAATGTCTAAGTGAATTCCTGTTCAAATGTCATATTTTGAAAGGAAGTTTATGTCAAAATTTTAGTCCACACTGGCCGTAAGTCTTGTACTTCCTCATACACAGCGCGAGTCAACCTTCTATAAATCAGTCTATAAATTGGGTGCTAACCAGTCCCAAAACCTGGTCTAAAACCTCAGTTTGCCTAGTTTAGTGACTGTACCAAAATAGGAGTGGCACCATGCATCCACAGTATTTAAACCATTCGGAATAGGGTTTTTTTTCTGTTTGTTTGGGTTATTTTTAGGAAGGAAAAGAAACCTACTCTCCAAGATAAATTCTTTGGGTAACTCGTTTTACACATAGTGTCACCATTTTGAATGTCTACAACTCTGTTGATCTTTTCCGGGGCTTCCGTAAAGTTGTATAGCAGTTGGCAGTCAGGTAACTCTTACAGTATCACCAAATTAATCAATGAGACTAAATGAGAATGCTGGGTATGTCATATCATATTCACTGGACGATTGCTAGAGCATGATTGGTCAACGGCCGTCTTGGAGGAGAAATTTTTGAAAGGTCGGTGGGTGCTAGATTCCTGACTAACAGCCATTACCCAGGACCATGATGTGTTAAGAGGCTCACTCCTGCCCCACCGCCCAGAAATAAGGTCACAGGGGGAAAGAGGTAGCCCCCGCCCCCCCCACACACACTCAGACGCGTCTAGTGCCTGCCCGAACCCTCGTAAGGGTTTATTAAACCTACTTTTTGAAACAGACTCCATTGCTGAAGGTTTGGGTTTTGTTTAGCATGAATTGTAATAACTTAGTGGTATAAAACGGAGTGTTGAAGTAGCAACCCTATTGCTTGCATTTACATTTGTCTTGCACACACTTCTTTAAAAATTCATGCTGTGTAAGTGCTGCCTGTACTTTAATCTGAATAGCATGTTCACTTTTATGCCTTGTCCTCCACTCTAGTGTATGCACTACTTATTGTGTGTTGCTAACTATATAACATAATAGGGCTCAACATAATAGCATTAAGTGGTACACTTAAAAGATTTTTTCCTTTCAAAGTCAAATATTTTTTATGGAGTACTGAACTATACAATGTGCATTGATTCCATAATAGACATTACCATTTGCATAAATGTCAGGCATAGACTTCATAACCTATTGACATGACACGGGAAACGGGGCCGATTTGTAGGGGGCCTACTTTCAAAAACTTCATACTCAAATATTTACAAAACCAAAGCTGCTACTGACCTAAAACCAAAATAGGCACCTACCTTAGCCATATATGAGTCTCCATGAGCAGCGGCATCAAAAAATTCAAAGTCCTTCCCTTATAAAATCCCGATTAATTATTTTCTATATAACACTTAAAATGGCTATAAAAGTCTCAGATTTTACACTAGATGCACAAAAATCTCCAAATGCAGAGATAATCAACTATATTTTCAGGATCAATAGCAATATTTAACATATGAGTATAACATATAAGAAATACCAACTTTTTTTTTTTTTTTTTAATTTACTGCAAGTTTTTAACAGCTAATAAATCACTCAATTTAACATCAGAAACTTAATACTTGAGGAAAACATGCAGAATCTATCATAAATAATATGTAAATAGATCATTAAGAAATTCTATATACAATCACAACTTATTATTGAATAGAATATCCCTTTATTATCATTTTACACTACAGTATATACTGTTTGTGAATGAGGCTAGCGGCCGCCTGGCGTAAACAGCGTTTTCTTGTGAATAAATGCTTAAATTCCCAAATTCTTCATCGATATGGACATAAAACAGCCTGGATTCTTGGTTAAAAGCAAAGAAACCGTACAGTTAGCGTTTATTTTACGTGTATTGACAAAGTACCATGCTACTGTGTTAGCGAATGAGGCTAGCGGCCGCCTGGTGTAAAAGGAGCTTTTCTGGTGAAAATTCTTGTGAATAAATAGTTAAATCCCCGAATTCTTCATAGATATGGACGTAAAACCGCCTCTATTCTTGGTTAAAAGCAAAGAAACCGTGCTGGTAGAATTTATTTCGCGTAAATATTGCCAACTATTAGGCTAGGCAGTTACGAAAATTAGCCGCCTCCATGTGTAATCAAAGAAGAAAATTCCTTTGCATAAATGCTTCAATCACACATGCATGGTACGAGAAATATAATATTTACCTTGAATCCTCTAACAAATCACTCCTGAGAGAATCCTTCCTGTCTGAATGCGGTACAGCTTTCGTAGTTAAATCCAATCGAAAGTAAATCCAAGCTTAAATCCGACATGAGCAAAGAATGACGAAGTGTCAGGTCAATACATTTTTTAAATCTATGTGTCAGATAAGACGGTTAGGCAGGTGGTGTGGACCCAATTGCAGGACAAGAGAGGTGACTGAGAGAGGCCGTGCAAAATGATTTAATTAAGGCAAACAGAAAACAAAGTACCAACTAATATTGTGGAAATCCAAAAAAACACCGAAGCAAACAAAACTCAGGTTATTAAGAAAAGGATGTGCATCAAAAACTTACTTGGGAACACGAGGGCTTGGACGGAGAGAACTGACAAAACAGATGCTGACGTGCACATAGACAATGTCGCGACAAGACTCAAGCAAAACGGGGCGCTTACTGTATATAGACACGGACACAGGTTAATGAGTCAACAAGGAACAGGTGGGGGACACAGGAGGATTCAAGTTGGAGGATACACTAGGAGCAGGCACAACAGGTGAAATCAATGGGCATGGATGGAGGTCAGCAACCCGCGGCTCTAGAGCCGCACACGGCTGTTTAGCGCTGCCCTAGTGGCTCCCTAGAGCTTTTTCAAAAATGTTTGAAAATGGAAAAAGTTGCGGGAGGAAATATTTTTTTTAGTTTTAATGTGGTTTTTGTAAGAGAACAAACATGACACAATCATTGTTCTAATTCATTACCGTTATTCTCGGACTATAAACCGCCCCCCCCCTTTTTTTTTAATCCTGCAGTTTATAATCCAGTGCGGTTTATTTATTGATTTATTTAAGTTAATATGTAACTCTATTTAACAGTGGCGTCATAAGACCGTCATAATTATGACATGACATTATCATGGGCATTACTGAATGCTTTTGACAGATGTCATTAAGTGTCATCTGGCAAATTATGTCACTAACTCCATTTATGTCCAGCTCGGATCTTTTACATCCATTCAAAAGTGAGATAATTTGCCGGATAACACTGAATGACATCTGTTATAAGCATTCATTAATGCTCATGACGGTGTAATTATGATTGTCTAATGACAGTCTTGTGGCGCCACTGTCAAATAAAGTGTTACCAAATTCCATAGCTAGCAATTAATGAAACTGGAACAGTAGCTAAAGAAATAATTAGCACAGAAGATGTTTGATTGTTATTTACATCTGTAGTGCTGCAATGCATGCTCGGAGGCATGTTGGACAACAACTGTTCACAGCAGGTGGCAGCAGAGGTTTACTGTTTCCCCCAATGGAGCAGTAATGGCCAAATGAAGCTTCTTGAAGCAATGAAGTTTTGCAGGCAATTGGTTCAAAGCTTCATGGTGGTTCATTTGGTCTTATGACAGTCGTATGATGCTGCTGTCAAATAAAGGGTGACCGGTTCATATCTTTTGGTGTAAATATTCCATAATACAGTGAGGCTTATCTATGAACAAATTTGATTTTTGTGTCAAATTTGGTGGGTGGAAGCTTATTGTCAGTTGCGCCTTATAGTGCGAAAATTACGGTAATATTGTCATGAAGTTAAAGTTCAGGCGGCATTGTACAACAGAGTAGTCACGTGGTGCCTAATTCTCTATAGGATGCACTGCTGGAAAAATAAACATTTACCGTATTCTCCGCACTATAAGGCGCATGAGCGTATAAGGCTTACCTTCATTGAATGGCCTATTTTAAAACCGTTTTCATGTATACGGCGCACTGCATTATAAGGGGCAGTAGTAGTCTTAGTAATAGTGGTTGGCATTGGGTTATGCATCCACAAGATGGAGCTGAGCTAAAGGGAATATCATGCCATGATTAAACAGTATTGATCCATATATAAGGCACATTGGATTATTAGGCGCACTGTCGGCCTTTGAGAAAATTGAAGGCTTTCAGGTGCATGTTATATTGCGGAAAACACGGTAATAATGAAGGCTCATTATGTATTGGTAGTCAACTTAGTCATTTTGACAGTAGGCTAAGATAGATACATACAGCATGTGTTGCCTTCATTATAAGGTTTGTATGAGGCTTTTAATTTTTTGCGGATGAACATAGAATTCATACAGTATGTACATATGAAAATATATAAATCAATGGCCCACGTTTGCAGGATCATTTTGCAGATTAGTTTGATGTCATAATTTTTTTCTGAAAGGAAAGCAAAGGTTTTCTGAAATAATTCATGAGGAGTTCACTCATTTGTTATGTGCACTGAATATATAACAATCCATTGACTAAGCTAATGTGTTCAAAATTGTCTGCTTTTTTTGAGAATGCAATATTAATGGCTCAAAACAAGACCATTTCCAAAGGATGCGATAATTTTCTAAGGTTTTTCGCTCAACATCAGCAAAAAAAAAAAGTTTCTTTCAACGGGATTTTACTCAATTGTCAAAACCAGTGCAAAATTATTTCTGCTTTTCCACTGGATTTTCTATGCCGTTTTTCTTGCCAGTTCGGTAAAATGGATCTACCTTTCTCATGGAAGCCTGCCCATTTTTTCTCTGTAGGCCTGTTTACCTCGTTGTCATCATTTTTATGCTTATGATTTATTCATCAAAACATGTCTTACTGAGGAGATTAAGAAATTAAAGGGTCTATTTTTACATCGACTAAACATCAAGTACCTCTGAGGACTCCGCCAAGTAAAACCAAACAAAAAAATGTTTTCTTTTCATTGACGGAGACATGCACCAGCAAGTAAAAAAAAAAAAATTCACTGATGGAAACAGGCACCTGCAAGTAAAAAAAAATAAAAAATAAATATATATATATATATATATATATATATATATACATTTAATATACATAGGCCTATATATTCTTTTTTCTTTCCACTGGCGGAAACGGGCACCAGCAAGTTAAAAAAAAAAATCTATTTGCATGTGTGCAATAGTAAGACCAAAAAAATAAATATCATAAATTAAGTTTCATTGAATGTCTCCTGCAGCAGTTTTAACACTAGGTACAGTCATATAAAACAGTTAAGGCAAACCCACGGTGCTCAAAATTTTTACATGGGTCTGCCATTCAAGTATATAGTGGCATACAAAAGCTTTGGCACCCTGGAAAAGCAGACTTTTTCATGCCTCCAAAAACTTTCAATTATTTTTATCCGACAGGTTTGTCTACCAAATATTTTAGGTGTTGCTAGAATAAAATGTGTACAAAATTTTTGTATTGAAAATAAAAAAGATTTACATTTTCAAAATCACTTGCATTCCATTATTTCTTACAAATAGGTCTGAAATTATACATGTCTTAAATACACTTGTGATATATGCATTACATGATTAAAAGTGCATATTTCATGACAGTTTCATGTCATAATAATGACCGTCTTATGACACAGCTATCAAATAAAGTGTTACCGGTTAATATCGTTTGGTGTACATATCCCATAATACAGCGAGGACAGCTGCGTGTTATAGTCCAGTTCGGCTTATCTATAGACACGTTTGCTGAGCGAAACAGGGGCGGCGTCATCTTGGAAAATTTCTGCTCCGCACTTCCGGTTCAGAAAAAAAACCAACATGTATATATAAACAAAAATAGTATGTCATTCTTTTTTTATTGCGGATATTGATCGCAATAAAACATTTGGACAACATGATTTCATTTCTTGTTTTATTTAAAACGATTGGTGTATGTGCAAAACAGGTCAATATTATCAATTTATAAAATTACTGCAAAAATAGCATACGAAAATGTGATATCAGACAGCAGAGCTCCGGAGCCTCTTTCACCTGACATTACGGCCTACAGAAGGGCTTTCTCTTGCTATTTCCAGCCTGAATAATGTATCTTAAAGTTGCTGCAGTTAAAAAGCTCATAGTTGGATTTTGGGATCAAGCTGACTGTCCGCCGCAAGGCGAGCCACCAACTCCAGCCCCAGCCCCTGCCCCAGCCTCTCTGTCGCCCCCGGGTAGAACGATGTAGTCTCAATATATGTCCATCAACGTACAGTAAGTGTTTCTGTGAGGCGCATCAACTTACCTTCCCTTTGCCTAACAGTGTTTTCCACCTGTGAACAAACGGACAAAAAACTTGTAACACTTGCGTTTATGCGGCCATTTCTTAATGTTGTCTTCTCATGGCAGAAGGATGCGGTATTTCCAAATCGTGTTTTTTCAGGGTTTTTAGTGTGTGATGTCACTGCAGCGCCATTGAAGTCAATGGTAAAAAATTTGAAAACTGAAGTCGCTTGCAGAAAAGCGGAAGTAAAGCGGAAGTACCTAAACTTGTCTAAAAACAAATGCAGTTTTCGTCATAGGCGGAGTTTGACTTTTGGGGCGGGGGGCACAACATGTTGATGACCCTGAAACACAGTGCCAGCAATAAAATTAACTTACAAGAATATCTATAATAAGAAGTTACAAGAATATCTATAATAAGAAGTTGAAAATGAGCGCTTTTTGTTTCCCATCATTCTTGAGGGGAATTCTAAATCAGGCTGCTTAGGACAGCTATACTTTTCGCCAAGATCGTCATCCATTGAATATGGTATGCCTGCCGGTGTCGTGCCAGTTTAGTTGCCCCCGTCAAAAATGGTATCCCCTGGGCGGAGCCACTGCAGTGCATTCAGAGAAGGCGGAGCCACTGCGCTGCACTGATTTGCTTGATTTCTGTGCTTTGGTGATGTCGTTATCTACGAGATTTTGAAACATGGCCCATCCATCAAAAAAAAAAAAAAAACATTTTTATTTTTTTTAAAGCCCTGCTTTAAACTTTGCGTATGTTCCTGTCAAATTTGTCGGCCTATAATCAGTTGCCCCTTATAAAATTACGGTTCTTGAGTAAAATCTTTTACTGCTATACCCACCTCTGCTGGCACTGTGAAAACATGATATAAAAATGTATTTTAATAAAATGTGTATTAAAACAACAACATGAAAAAAATGTGTAGTTTTTAATTCTATAAATCATTGACACTTGGGACTGATTGCACTTTATTCTAATTGTACACAATGCATAATGGCTAAATGGTGCTTCAATGTGTTTGATTTGATCTCTGTGCTCCACTATCTAACCTGAGTCTGCAGCTCTCTACTGGGGGGATGTTCCATTTCCATTTCTTTAATGTATTCAGGAGTTTTGCCATTTAATGATTTATAGACCTGTAGCAGAACTTTAAGGATTATGCTATGGATGACTGCCAGCCAGTATAATGATTTAAGAACTTGAGTGATATGCACTGATCTTGAGCTGCAGCTGTTTAAGGCCCTTATGGGGGCGTCCAGTCAGAAGACTATTAGAGGTCTACTAGGGATAAAAGCATGCATGAGTCTAGAGCTTCTTGGGAATAGCGAATCCTCAGGTTACAAAGTCCTCGACCTACAATGTTTCGACTTTGGGACGCCCGTGCCTCGTCCGCCAGTTAGTCCCCAGAGCCATAGTTTCTGTTTAGCTAATGTGTAGTGCTTGTCTGTGTTTATGTGCTGTTTGTTTGATCTTTGCCTTTTTCCACAAATGACCCCTAAGAAGTAAGAACAAAGAAAGGAGAGACGAACATTGGTAAAGACTGCGTTCAGATCAAAGTTAAAACGTTGTGCCAAAACATCTTGCTTGGCACCAAAAGCAGTTTTGTGTTCACACAGATATTGCATCGCCAACAATCGAAGTCCACGAAACCAACCAACTTCTGGTTCACGGAGCGTAAAAATAAGGACAGTAATTTAACAAAGCATGCATGATTCAGGTTGCAATGTCGATGTGTTTTCTGGGCTGCCCCTAAACAAACCGAGTGTCTGACTGTACTGAGAGAGGGAGGGGTGGACGAGTTGGCTGGAACGAGAAAGCTGTTTTGGTTTAGTTTTGTTGGAATCACAAAAGTCGTGTTCAGTGCTTTTATTTGCAAATAAACCATTGAAAACCCGGACTATCCATCTGTCAGTAGGAATGGAAAGTACAACATCTTATTTTGTTTATTTAGATGTATTTTAGTTTTTTTTTTTTTTTTTTTTTTTTTTTTTTTATATATACAGTTTTTATATATACAGTGCCTTGCAAAAGTATTCGGCCCCCTTGAACCTTGCAACCTTTCGCCACATTTCAGGCTTCCAACATAAAGATATAAAATTTTAATTTTTTGTCAAGAATCAACAACAAGTGGGACACAATCGTGAAGTGGAACAAAATTTATTGGATAATTTAAACTTTTTTAACAAATAAAAAGCTGAAAAGTGGGGCGTGCAATATTATTCGGCCCCCTTGCGTTAATACTTTGTAGCGCCACCTTTTGCTCCAATTACAGCTGCAAGTCGCTTGGGGTATGTTTCTATCAGTTTTGCACATCGAGAGACTGACATTCTTGCCCATTCTTCCTTGCAAAACAGCTCGAGCTCAGTGAGGTTGGATGGAGAGTGTTTGTGAACAGCAGTTTTCAGCTCTTTCCACAGATTCTCGATTGGATTCAGGTCTGGACTTTGACTTCGCCATTCTAACACCTGGATACGTTTATTTTTGAACCATTCCATTGTAGATTTGGCTTTATGTCTTGGATCATTGTCCTGTTGGAAGATAAATCTCCGTCCCAGTCTCAGGTCTTGTGCAGATACCAACAGGTTTTCTTCCAGAATGTTCCTGTATTTGGCTGCATCCATCTTCCCGTCAATTTTAACCATCTTCCCTGTCCCTGCTGAAGAAAAGCAGGCCCAAACCATGATGCTGCCACCACCATGTTTGACAGTGGGGATGGTGTGTTCAGGGTGATGAGCTGTGTTGCTTTTACGCCAAACATATCGTTTTGCATTGTGGCCAAAAAGTTCAATTTTGGTTTCATCTGACCAGAGCACCTTCTTCCACATGTTTGGTGTGTCTCCCAGGTGGCTTGTGGCAAACTTTAAATGAGACTTTTTATGGATATCTTTGAGAAATGGCTTTCTTCTTGCCACTCTTCCATAAAGGCCAGATTTGTGCAGTGCACGACTGATTGTTGTCCTATGGACAGACTCTCCCACCTCAGCTGTAGATCTCTGCAGTTTATCCAGAGTGATCATGGGCCTCTTGGCTGCATCTCTGATCAGTTTTCTCCTTGTTTGAGAAGAAAGTTTGGAAGGACGGCCGGGTCTTGGTAGATTTGCAGTGGTCTGATGCTCCTTCCATTTCAATATGATGGCTTGCACAGTGCTCCTTGAGATGTTTAAAGCTTGGGAAATCTTTTGGTATCCAAATCCGGCTTTAAACTTCTCCACAACAGTATCTCGGACCTGCCTGGTGTGTTCCTTGGTTTTCATAATGCTTTCTGCACTTTAAACAGAACCTTGAGACTATCACAGAGCAGATGCATTTATACGGAGACTTGATTACACACAGTTGGATTCTGTTTATCATCATCGGTCATTTAGGACAACATTGGATCATTCAGAAATCCTCACTGAACTTCTGGAGTGAGTTTGCTGCACTGAAAGTAAAGGGGCCGAATAATATTGCACGCCCCACTTTTCAGTTTTTTATTTGTTAAAAAAGTTTAAATTATCCAATAAATGTTGTTCCACTTCACAATTGTGTCCCACTTGTTGTTGATTCTTGACAAAAAATTAAATTTCATATCTTTATGTTTGAAGCCTGAAATGTGGCTAAAGGTTACAAGATTCAAGGGGGCCGAATACTTTTGCAAGGCACTGTATATACGAAGTATGCTCACATGATTTCGCCTTTTCAAAAAAACGAAAAAAAAAAAAAAAAGTTCATGGCATACTGCACACGACACGTCACTTTTGCTCATTAATATTCATGATTTTAGCAATTGTTGCTAGGCGGGTCAAGCCCGCGTTTGTCCCTAATGTTAAATGCATAGAAATAGTGTACGAACAAGATGTTTACCGAGCTAAACCTACCAATTCTGTCCGAAAATGATGTCCCTGGTGCCAAATTCACTGGTAAAGATGTGGAAGAAATACAAATGTTCAGGTAAAGAGATGGTTTGAGTGTCGAGGGCTGAAAAAGACGGGAAAAAGAGCCGACCTGATCCAGAGGTAGCTTTTTTATCGACACCTTTTTCTTGTGCACATTGCCTTAAACCACTGACAATGACATTCTCCTGTTACAACAATCCATCCTTTACCACCATATGCCCTGTCTTTCTTATATATTATATCCTCTGGTTGTCTTACGTCTCTGACCATTCTTGGGGTAATTTACATAGCTATTTTTGTGTAACAATCACAATTGCTACTCAGTGACAGCCAACGAACACTTTTAATTTTTTTCATGACTAAAAACTGAATTTACAACAGAAAAGGTAACAACAATCGCAGTGAGATACCATTTCAATTTTTTTTCAGGTCATTCATTGTCAGACAGAAGCAGCACAGCAGAACGCCACGCTAAAAAAAACAGTAAAAATATCAAAATGGCAGACCTCTTCGTCCTCTGTTAGACCATGGCCCACAACAAAATGTTTACTGCATATGAAATGTGAATGGCTTCACCTGGCGTTAAACTGGGAAGCAGCACAGCAGAACGCCACGCTAAAAAAAACAGTAAAAATATCAAAATGGCAGACCTCTTCGTCCTCTGTTAGACCATGGCCCACAACAAAATGTTTACTGCATATGAAATGTGAATGGCTTCACCTGGCGTTAAACTGGTCTTTTCGACGTCTGCGCAAGTTGATCCATTCTTCACGTTTTTTCCTCCGAGTTTTTGGCTTCAGGAAACATGAAGAAAAAATCCTTGATATGTCGTAATGTCTAGAGTCGTTTCTACAAGTTCCATAGCAAGAGTGTTCACTCAGCATGTTCTGTTTTGAAAGATTAAGGACAGAAAACAATCAGTAAAAACATTGATTGTATGCGAGGGCGTGTCCATGTTGACCCAATTCCGGGTTACGGTGGCGATGACACGGTCTAAAAATAGCATTAGTGCAGTACACTATTGAAATCAAAAGCTTGTCAAAAATACAAATGCACTTTTTTTTTTCCTACGGAGTGTAAAGCTTACAGTTCGCTACTCAGCGGGTTCACTTCTATTTAAAAAAGGGTTAGGGTTTTGTGTTCAACATATAGGCAGTTACTCTCTCATATTTTATTGTGGTGGCTTAGCGGCGTCACCCGGCTTTCTTTTTTTTTTTTTTCCTTTTTTTTTTAAAGATGTTTTTAGTGTTGAAGTAAAGTACTCGGTGGTGTGCTTGCATGTCTGGGCAAAGGGGCAGGTGCTCAAGAACCCACCCCCCCTCCCCCGCACGTGCCAGTTGCGGAGCAATCCTCGAATCCTTACGCCAAGGAGGCCGGAATCAAAAGTCTGCACCATCACTGTGTAAAGACGAGGCCATTCTGAAACACAATTGTTGCGCCTTGGTGTCGCAGCGTCACCATGTAAACAGCCCATAAGATAGCTTTCAAATAACACCCATAATAAAATCTAATTGGCAAAAAATGGAATAATTTGGCTTTAACGTAGCTAACAGGCGCACATTGCAGGCCAAGATGACAATCATTTTGGATCAAATGAATGCGTTTCGATTGACTCCATTTAGCAGAGAACAAAAATTGCGTTGGTTTCTCGCCTATTTCGTATTCTACACTAAGCTAGCTCTTAAATTACACGTTATGCTTTGTGATTTTTGAAAAATATGTACAGTGATCCCTCAATTATCATTGTTAATGGGGAGCAGAATTGACTGCGTAAAGCGAAAAACCGAGAAGTATCCCCCCCTTATCCCATAGATTTTTTGGTGTATTAATAGTATAAATAACATACATAACATAATGCAAGGGTTTGGTCTCAACATTGGAAGATGATATAACAGCATAACTTGCATGTACACTTTTTGCTGGGGACAGGCCATTAATAAAACCAAACTGATTGAGTGAATGGGGGTCAGGGCTACATTTCTCATTAATGTGAACCTAAATAATTGATAGGCTTAATGATCAATACAAAATAAATCTGTATTGTATCTTTATCATTCTGTATTATACTGACATTTATATGTATTGTTTCAGGTGATCCACCATTCGATTCAAACCTTGGTGTTCAAAAACTACTAATGAAACATTGTGAAAACTTCCAGAATAAATGTCTGGATTTTATTAGCATATTTAAATTGCAATATTTGAACATAGCTTATATTATATTAAAATACACAATAAATATACACGTGTTAGTAATCTCATAAATATCCAGGAATGCAAAAAAATAAACAATTTTTCTTAAGACCACTCGACATACTCTGTCTAAATAAAGTTTAGAAAATTAAATATAACTGAAAAAAAGACTAAGGCAGTGGTCGGCAACCTAAAATGTTGAAAGAGCCATATTTGGCCAAAATAACAAAAAAACAAATATGTCTGGAAATTAAAAGCCTTATAGAAGCATTATAATGAAGGCAACACATTTTGTATGTATCTATATTAGCCTATTATCAAAATGAATAAGTTGGCTATAAATACTGGACTGTCTCAGAAAATTAGAATACACAATATTCTAATTTTCTGAGACAGTCCTGTACATTAATCCACCATTTAAAGCAGGGGTGTCCAAACTTTTTGCAAAGGGGACCAGATTTGGCGTGGTAAAAATGTGGGGGGCCGACCTTGGCTGACGTCCTTTACATAGAACAATATACAGGACTGTCTCAGAAAATTAGAATATTGTGTATTCTAATTTTCTGAGACAGTCCAGTATATAATGAGCCTTCATGAATAAATGTTTATTTTCCTGGCAGTACATTCTATAGAGAATGATGCACCACGTGACTACTTGTCGTTGTACGATGCTGCCTCAAGTTTAACTTCATTACAATATTAATGAATTATGTTAAATTGTTTTGATAAAATTAAAGAATGCAATAAAGAAAGTATATATGGTAATCGGAGTTCACGTACCTGCATAAAATTGCTGGGTGTTCAATATCGATCACATCACACGACTCATCACAGGTATGCTGACGCTGAATTAATGTCATTGATTTGCTGATTGGTGATGTTGCCTGCCATTTTTATGGCCCTCTCCTTGACTGTCTTAGTGCGAGAGGCATGTATTTGATTTTCTATATTATCTCGGCTTTTTTTTTGAAGTCTGCAAATACAGTAGGTGTTCTGATATGTTGATGAATGACTCCTTCATTTACCAGTCACCATCTTTGAACGGTGTTTGGCAATTCCTTCTATGAAGCAAAACGTCCTACACAATGCTCAGCGTGCTTGCGCAAGCATCCGCACGCATGCACACATCGGTTGAAAGCAGCAAGTACTCATTATTTATTTATTTTTTATTACCTTTTCATTGCCTCAAAAATAGTTTTTGCATGTATTTCTAATACTAGCCAATAGGGCAGTGCTAAAGAGCAGCATACGGCTCTCAAAACATGGTTGCCGACTCCCTGACAAAGGGAATATCAAAAATGAATAAAAATGGAGCCTTCCTTCAGGTAAAACACTACTGCATTTGCCCACTAGCACAGCTAAACTCAACAAAAAATGAAAGCTCCTTTGGGCTGGTTTAAGACCACATAAATAGAATAAAAATTTAAATCTGGGAGAACGGGGTTGGTTCACTACTTTTCTCATAGTTGAATTAACTCATTTGCTCCCAAAAACGTATAAATACGTTCTATTTTTAATTGTTTCAGTGCCCCAAAGAAGTATTTATACGTCTTTTAAGTTTTTTTTCATAAGAGACATCTCTGGGTTCTGATTCAACTGAGTCCCAATGCACAAAGCTGGAAATCCATTTTAAAGCAATAAAACTGGCCACTGGAGGGGAGTAGCGCATTTGGTAAGACCCGCAACCCGATTCAACAGCAACGAATGGCCGGGCAGCACGGCCTGGGCGCCGGCGGAAGGATGCCAGGCGCTGGACGACCGAGCAGAACAACCGAGACGACCAGTGCAGCGGACGATGTCGTTGGGTCCGTGCTGCTCGCCGAGCAGACCCCGCAGAGACATGAAAACATCCATCTTTATAAGACAGGCGGCGATAAGGGAAAAGTTTACGTGCTGTCGTGGCAACAACAGCGTCATCTCTCAGTTAGTTATGTGTAAATAAATTGTTACTTTGCTATCAAAAGCTCTATTTGTCTTGTTATTTTGTAAAAGGAAAACATTATTCAGATCTTTGGGATGTCACAAAAGCAAAAAATAGCTGTGTTAAAGTCAAAGTTATGTTTGAAATGTTTGCTTTCACAAAAAGCTCAATTTCTCTGTTTTTTCATCAGAAATTGGAAAATTGCTCAAACTAAACTATTTTCTAATGGTCATTTCTAAAGAATGGAAAAACGATATGAACGGACTTTTTTTCCTGCTGAAAGACGAGACTCTAATCTTTCTTTTGGTGTGTTCCATGTTTATATAGCAATAGAACAGAATTTTCTGTCGGCTTTGCAATATCAGTCAAAATCCAGTAAAACGGCCGGGCGTGAAGGGCCTTGCTCCGGTGAAAATGGCTGGGAGTAAATGAGATAACAGTGGAAAACACATACATACACATACATTTTTCCAGGTTAGCAAATTCACGCAGTTTAATGTTAGGCTAACTCTGATGCAGGTATGACTTCAAGTAAAATTAGTGGTGTGTTCCCCACCTTCACAACATTGACGTCTTTTTACAGTACTTACAGTGGCTGCTGCTCCTGCTGGCCGAAAAAAACAAAAAAACAAAAAACATCTAATATCCATCCTCTTCGAAGGGGGCGGAGGTGGAGGCATGTTGTTGACAAGTTTTATTCTGTCAGGGCTTCGAGTGCAGTTTTGTGTGGTGGAAGATTAAGTCATTAGTCAAACAAATGTGCGTTTGAGGGGGGAAAAATGGACTGGCAAAGTCAGCAAGTGAAAACGGGTAAATGTTACATTGAACATAATGAAAATAATTCACTTAATAATGGTAGGGAAGACAATCTAAATTACCTATATTACTGAAGTCTTTATAGAATGCAAAAGCATGCTTGCTTGAAAGTTGTTGGGGACAATTTGAGCATCCTGATCTACGCCCTTGACATAATGTATTAATAACTTAAATAATATGTACTGCAGATTCACTCTCTCTCGCGTATGATACGTGTGTGTGTTGTGGCGCCACAGTGACCAGTTCCACAGAGTTCACCACTAGGGTCCAGCACCATGGACAGCGACCTCACCTGGGATACCACAAAAGGTACAAGAATCGTCAGCACCCCGCAAAAGCCACACTCTACAGAGGTAGAGAGGTGACCCCACCAGCAGCCAACTGCCTCATCAGGCAACACATGGTCACTCGTCACCAATCAAGGGACTCTCCCCAGCAAGGAGCAAAGGAGCAAGAAAATCACAATGAAGAGGTCGTGAGACAATTAAGGAGTAACATTCCATGGCTTGGCCATGATGCCGACGACGGAAGTTTTGTTTTTACTTGTTGGTTAGTTCTTTTTTTTTTTTTTTTTTTTTTTTTTTATGAAATAAGACTTGTCAAAAGCGCTCAGCCTTTTGTAACCTCCTTCTTCCTGTCTTCCTTCCTACCCCCAGAGTTCACTGTGTGTGTGTATGTGTAATTGTACATGCATACATGCATACATACATACATACATACATACATACATAGATGGCCAAATGGACCGTCACTCTTCATCTATTAAATATTTTTTTGCGTTGTATAACGTTGTATATAGCGAACCCCTGCTAATGGCGGTAGGACCCTGCCATCAAAAGTGGAAAAAAATAACACCCAACCCTACTTCCATGAAAGGTTTTGAAATTGTGCTCTGCCATAGACGGTGAAAAAAAATAATACCCAACCCTACTTCGAGAAAGGATTTGTAATTGTGTATAAATGCCACAAGATGGGAGCAAAGCTCTTGTGAAAAATTATAACGCATCAACTATCTATTATAGTGGAAAACAGGAGTGTGCAATTATTTCCCCCCGATGGCCAAATGAGACGCAGAAAATACTGTTGAGGGCCTGCCAAAACTTTGAAATCTACTCTGGTTAATTATTTTATTTCTACGTTGAAGTAAGTTAAAATAAAGTACATTGTTTACAGAAGCTGGTAAGGGTGTTAGTGATATACAATGACAAAGTGTGATTTTACCACAAAAAAAAAAACTATTACTATTTTTAATTTTTCCGTTTTACCCTGAAAACCCCCGTTTACGGACGTCGCGCAACCGCTTTTGTTTAAATCTAGCCACAAAAAGAATGTAAGTAATTATATTTATTATTCAAAATGTCTGTCATTTTTAGCTTAGAATCATTAATTGATGTCTAAATTTTAGTTTAAAAAAACAAAAACGACTTTAAAAAATTATTCACTCGCATATTTTAAACTTTTAAACGAATTACGTCACAATGAAAAATTTGGCGTCTGTAAAAAAGTCATGGATATCTACCTCATTACTATCGCTTAATTGTATTTTTTTATTTTATTTTTTTGGTCACTGTCACATTTTCCCCGATTAATTAGATGATAAATGATTGATCTAAACTAAAAAAAAAAATTGAAAAATAACGTTTAAAAGGGTAACTATATGAAAAAGAAAATCTAAACCACTCCTTGTTGTCTGCGATTTCTGTATCGTGACCCTTGTTATATCACCATGTTTCACCCATAAAATTAAAAAAAAAAAAAATCCGGCTGTGGCCATTCACAGCTGTGTCTTGACTCTCAGTGATACATGCTACATGGAATTTTTGGATCGAAACAAGGTAAGTACGCAATAATATCTCGTTAAAATCGTGGCTTCTTTAATTCTGCTCTCGCGTGTTCTCGCCTCCAATTAGGGTTTTGCTGTTTAAAAAAATAAAAGAAAATTTAAATGCCTTCCTGTTCAAAATTTTTGTTCCCCCAGAAAATTGAGATTTTAAGCTTTCTAATGATGTATCACACATGCATTTCGGACAATTTTGAAAGTTGGCCAAATTGAGGGTCTCAGAGCGGAACTTCAAGTCACCTGAGTGTTTTCCGCCATATATACGTATATATATATATATATATATATATATATATATATATATATATATATATATAATCAGCTGGCAAATGAGTTTAAAGGACTTCTGGACTCATTTGGCCTCACCCAGTCTGTGAGTGCCCCAACTCATGAGCAAGGTCACACCCTGGATTTGGTAATTTCACTTGGGCTTTCAGTCTCCATCACAGAAATTGTGGATACTGCTATCTCGGACCACCTTCCCATCATTTTCGACTTCTCTGCCCCTTTTTCTGCCGGAAAGCCAATATCTCCAGCCTGCTATCAACGACGCATTACTCCATGCACATCAGGAGAGTTTGTGGCTGCTTTTGGAGACTTACAGCAGCATCCTGGCGCCGTGCTGCCTTCTCCTCTTTGCTCTGACAGTCTTCTCTCCATTTTCCATTCCACTTGCACTGCTGTCTTAGACTCCATTGCCCCTCTACGGGAAAAAAGCTCCAAACCCAAAGCCGCTCCATGGTTCAACGACACTACCCGCCTGCTCAGGCAAAAATGCAGGCGTGCTGAACGCCAGTGGAAAAAGGACAAACTCCATGCTTCTCTGCGATTGCTGAGAGACACCTTAGCTGCCTACCAGGAGGCCATAAAACAGGCCAAGTCTAGTTATTTATCTACCATTATAAATAACAGCTCCAATCATCCAAGACTCCTTTTTAACACTATTGATTCTGTTTTAAACCCACAACCCACTGTCTTAACTGATGTGTCAGCTGCCAAATGTGAAGAGTTTCTCAATTTCTTTCAAAACAAGGTCTCTTCAGTTAGGCAAAATGTCTGCAACTCTGGTTTCTCATCCGATAACGTACGTCCTTCAGAACTGCTCAATGTCTTTGAGCAATTTGAACATATTTCATTGTCATCCCTCACCGAAATAGTTAGTAGCATGAAACCCACTAACTGTCCATTAGACCAGTACTTCTCAAATAGTGGGGCGCGCCCCCTCCAGGGGGGTGCAGAGCGATGCCAGGGGTGGCGCGTGTGACCTCGGGGAACATGCTTTCCCCCCCCCCCCGTACTAGAATAAAGTGTACTTGCACATCCACTCAGTGGGTGGCAGTGGCGCTCTCATTTTCAAAGTGCGCGGCACTGCGCGCAGTATTTTTGAAGTAAGCAAGAGCACACGGAAGAGACTCATAAAGAGCTGGAGAGCTGTGTGCCGTTTTCAAAAGCCGTTTTACGGCCATGCTCACGCAGCGAGGGCGGTCTTCTCCGGTTCTCACATGTCCGCCCGAAGAGTGCCATTTTCGGCTTGGGATCGTCACGACGACCGCCCTCACCTACGGTTCTCCCTCGGCCGCCGAGAATGCGCTTTTTTTGGGCCGTTTGCCTTTTGGCTTTGATATTTAATAGAGTGGTAGACGAGGAAAAACCACCGTTTACTGTGTCTAAAAATGATTATAGCGGACAGCCGGAATCCAAATCAATTAAGACGCCACTTAAAGACAATAGACCCCAATCTCATTGATAAGCTGCTTGGTTGTTTTTCAGCGAAAACGTGCCGAATATTGCCAACAATCGTCCCGCTTTGTCAATGTTATATCAGTAAACCAGTGAGCACTTTTAGCATGCACAGTGCAATGTAACCCCACATCATTGCAAACTGGAGGTGATACTGGGAAGCAGCGAAAATAAAAACTGTCCTTCTGTCCAAAGACACTTTTTCCCCCCTCCTTCTATTCAGTTTTGTTTTTTCGGTCAAATTTTTTGGCATATTGTCCTCATGAGTTAATATTTCTAATCAATTTGAATTTGTTAGTATTTACTTATTTTATTTTTCAGTATCAAATGGTCAAAAATGTACCTTGAGTGTATTTTTACAGTTTAGATGTGATTTTTTTTTTTTTTTTTTAAATTCAGGCAAATTGATGAGTTAAGTCTTAAGTGTGTTAAGTCTTTTCTGTTACAAACAAAACAATGTTAATAAAGTTATACTTTATAAGTTGATCTCTGTTATTTTCTCTAATAGAAAAAAAAGGATAGGCCTACAATGTGAGGCAGAGGCGTACTTATAATAGTATTAGACAAATGATAGTATTTACAGTTGCGGGAGAGTTTGGGGGGGCGCGAAACATTTACGTCTTCCTTCGGGGGGCGTAACAGAAAATAATTGAGAAGCACTGCATTAGACGTAATACCAGCTAGGCTTCTGAAGGAAGTCTTTAGTTGCCTTGGATCAAGTCTGCTGTCTCTCATAAACCCCTCTCTCAGTTCCGGTTCTGTCCCAGCTGCCTTCAAACAGGCTGTAGTCAGACCCCTTCTTAAAAAAACCCATCTCGACTCCTCTGTGCTGTCCAACTTTAGACCTGTCTCCCACTTGTCTTTCCTTTCCAAAGTTTTAGAAAAAGTTGTTTTTATTCAATTGCAAACCTTCTTAGATACAAATTCCACCCTTGACAAGTTCCAATCAGGTTTTAGGTCCAGACACAGCACTGAGTCAGCATTGTTAAAAGTACATAACGACATTGCTCTTTCTGTGGATAATGGAAACCCGGCTATCCTTGTTTTACTGGACCTCACAGCAGCATTCGATACAGTTGACCATTCAGTCCTTGTATCTCGTTTAGAACATTTCATAGGTATCCGTGGTAACGCTTTAAAATGGTTTAAATCCTATTTACAACATAGAACATTCTCGGTAATGATTGGGGAATGTTCCTCCTCACAAACTTCTCTGTCTTGCGGGGTACTGCAAGGCTCTATTTTAGGGCCTGTTCTTTTTGCGCTTTATCTCCTACCTTTAGGATCAATTTAAAAAAAAACATGATATCGCTTTTCATTTTTATGCTGATGACCTGCAGCTTTATCTGCCCCTGAGACCTAACAAAAAAACTGCTCTTGCTAAATTGATGGGGTGCATATCTGATGTGAAGCAGTGGCTTGCACAAAACTTTTTACACCTTAACGAGAGCAAAACTGAATTTATTACTTTTGGCACACCTTCCATGATGAAAGCCCTTGAGCCCAACTCTGGCGCTTCGGCTGACATTTTTAAGACACACGTTAAAAATCTCGGAGTGATATTCGATAGCAGGCTTAACTTTGAAAAACAGATTAGTTCCGTTGTAAGAGCAAGTTTTTTCCAGCTTCGTCTCTTAGCCAAAGTGAAGCCTTTTCTTAGTCGCCACGACCTTGAAAAAGCAATTCACGCTTTTATAAGTTCAAGGCTGGACTACTGCAATGCACTTTATGTTGGCCTACCCAAGTCCTCGATCTCTCGGCTGCAACTTGTTCAAAATGCTGCTGCTCGATTTTTAACAGGTACACCTAGACGTGAGCATATTACCCCCGTGCTATCATCACTCCACTGGCTTCCAGTCCATTTTAGAATTGATTTCAAACTTTTACTGTTTGTTTTTAATTCTATTAATGGCCAGGCTCCATCTTATCTATCGGAAATTTCAACTTTTCGTAACTCTGGCAGGACTCTTCGCTCGACCGGCCAGCTTCTTTTAGATGTTCCAAGGTCAAAACTTAAACAGTGGGGAGACCGATCCTTTGCGGTTGCTGCCCCCAGGCTGTGGAACAGCCTTCCCCCCGAAATCCGCACCACCACGGATGTAGGTCTTTTTAAGTCTCGGCTAAAAACACACCTTTTTAGACTCGCCTTTTACAAAGATTAGGATAGCCTGGTTTTATTAGCTTAAGGGCTTTTTTAATGTTTCTTTTCGATTTTATCGGTTTTATTGTTTTACTTGCTGGAATTTTATTGCGATGCGCTCTTTGTTTTATTTTATTTTGTAAAATGTCATTGTATAATATTTTCCTGCCTTTTATTTATCTTGAGCCATGTTTTGTTGTAAAGCACTTTGGGGGCCTTTCGGGTTTTGTAAAGGGCTATATAAATAAATTTGATTGATTGATTGATTGATATATACATACCGTAATTTCTGGACTATAAAACGCACCTGATTATAAGCCGCAAAATTTTAGAAATAAATCCTCATATATACCGTACCTGACTATAAGCCGCAGGTGTCCATATTTTAACATTGGCTATTCACATAGATGTCACACAGAAATATTAGTTGATCAAAAATATATTTATTAACCACATCCACTTTAATCCACTTTACCTTGCCTTCTAAACTTTAAGTGGATGAAAAAATGGTTAACAGCTAGTGCTAACTCTTATATAGCAGCTTTGTTGTAGCATACTGTTGCAATAAAGTCCTTCGAGTGCCAGCTGAAAATGGCTAATCAACGCTAGCATCGTCTCTTGTCGTAGCAAATAGTGGATGCCCATCCATTTAAAATTGTTCTTTAGTAGCATCTTATAATATCTGATGGAGCCATATTCATCCATAAAATCCTGAGTTTTTGAGTAAATCTGACGCGCATCTTGCAAGTTTTGTCGGTGCTAGTGTAGCGGTTGATCCATAAAAAAGACGCTTCCTTATAAAAGCCGCAGAGTAGAAATGGCGAGAAAAAAGTATCGGCTTATAGTCCAGAAGACGGTAAGTAAGAAAGGTATAAATAAGTAAGCAAGTCCTCATGACTCTTACATTCTGTATGTTGAAGTGGAACATATTTTGAAGATTTCGCAAACATTGACTTTTTAAATTATAAATGAATTAATCAGTAGCTGAACATAAATGAACAAAAATAAGTATTTCTTTTTTTTTGTTGTTGTTGCAGAAAACACATACACATTAGAACCAGTCAGAGCAAAATATCCAGTCAGCCCGTCAGTCAGTAGAACCAGCAACTGAATTTGTTCAGTCACTGTTGTCCCCTTCAACTTCAAACGGATTGGATGTCTATGGCTGTCAATGAGTTAATTTGGGGGCATTTCAGGTCATTTCCTGGTGATTTTGGTTTACCTCATATTTATTTATAGTCACTGAATAGGAAGTGACCCGGGAATTTCCCAAAATGAATAGGAAGTGACCTGTGAGTGCCAACAAATTCGTAAAGACTGGTTGAATGAACGGCTTTTTCATTCGCCCCGTTCCAGTCAAAATGGAATGGACGTCCAGTGCCGTCATGGCAGCCAACGTGTAAAAATAGACACTATTCTAATGGAAGATTTTGGTCGCGACTTATTGGTTCTTTTTTTTATTTTTTTTTTTTTTTATTTATTTATTTTATTTTTTTAAGTGATACCTTTTTAAAACGTTATATTAATTCTTGGCTGGAGCATATTAAATCTTTCAGGACACAAAGTATTGCAAAATACTGTATCACCATGTCAATATTTGTCACACACCTGGTATACAGTACTGTACATTGATAAATGTATCAACTGTATCACAGAGCCCGTGGACCACTAGTACAGTAGTACAAGCAAATTGTGTGGGTACTAGCACCTTTTGGCGTACTCCGAAAAGTCACGCCCTGTCATGTAATTTCATTAATGATCTTGGTTTCTGAATACCAATCTATTGTGGTGTTTTCTCAAATGAAATATGATAGTTTATTATAGTATTCTTTAATGGCTGGCCAGCCAACAGAGGCAGTAAATTTCACTAATGACTTTCTGATGATCTTTAATACTCAATTTAGAAGGAAAGGAAATGCCAGGGCCAATGGAAAGGTTAATGTAACGTTCACCCACTAATAAATATCAGAGAACAATGAAATTGAAAATGATTCCGTTATTTGGTGGTCACCCCCCCCACATGCCCATACACAATTTACTCACTGATATCACAGTGACTACTAAATTAGATATTCAATTTCAATTTATAGTAATGAAGTGAATGAAATGGGTTAGGGAGTCAGGGGGTGTGCGGTATTCAAAGTAAAGGAATCATTTCCTTTGGTCGTTTCGAAATAACATTAGTTTACTTATTTAATTATTATTCAACTGATTAAAAGCTAACAAAAATCTTTGAATGAAATTGTAGATGCAAAAATAAATGCCAACTGAACGCATGGTCTTGGATTTCTTTATTCCATTAAGTGAGAGTTATTGTTGGACATTTTTATGTTGGTAAATGCTGCAAATTCCAGTGAAGCGAATAGCTTGGTCTCACTACGAAAGGCTATGCTCATACTGCAGGATATGTTCATGCACTATGAACAGTCTAATTAAGATGTTCTCAAATCGGACCCAGGACTCTTTCATACAGTGCTAAGAAAAAGTATCTGAACCTTTTGGAATTTCTCACATTCCTGCATAAAATCCCCACCAAGTGTGATCTGATCTTTGTCAAAATCACACAGATGTAAAAACAGTGTCTGCTTTAAATAAAACCACCCAAACATTTATAGGTTTTCATATTTTAATGAGGATAGCATGCAAACAATGACAGAAGGGGGAAAAAATAAGTAAGTGAACCCTCTGCCTAAGTATACTTAAAGACCAATTGAAACCAATTTTTACCAAACTATTTAAGTCAGGTGTATGCCCAATCACTGATGAGTGGCTTAAAGCTGTGCTGCCCACTGTAAAACACACACCTGGTAAGAATTGTCTTGATGAGAATATGCATATATGGCAGTGCTGTCATGTCCACTTATGGCCTGCATGAGTTTCTGAGGTTTTGACGCCCCTTGCTGGCGCTAGTTGTAATTAGTTTTGAAACATTCCAGCACTTTAGGGGATAATACTACACTTAACTTGCATGGATGTAGTAGGGCTGGTGTCAAGAGGTAACAAGCTATATACTAAGCTAATGCTATGTTCATGTAAAATTTTATCTTAGACAATGATAGACCATAGACTTAAAGTCCCTACGACAGGATAAAAAAAGTCTCAAATAGCAATATTATGTGAATTAGAATCATATTTTGAGACGATTCGACTATAAACAACAATTTGGCAAAGCGCAGATGACGAGAAATTAGTCTTTAAATCCGCTGTTTAGCCACGCCTACCATTATAGGCCTGTAGCGTCCCCAACAGGAGGATGACGTCGGCAGGGTCATGGTTTCATTTGATTTAGAATTCAGCCCATTGAGGGGAAATTACTCAGAATGAGGAAAATGCGACGAAGAGAGCCGCAAAATGTCATTGTGTCAGTCTCTCTACTCCAATATTCGTAGTGTTGGACGGCCCCCGAACTCGTTGGACTCGTTCCCCTGCTGTGGGCAGGAGAGCATGTTTGCCGGGGAAGCAGCTGGAGAATGATCGCCGGACAAACCGGTCGACGTCGGAGGAGCGCGTAGCTGCCACATGGTCAACACAAATATGGCGTAAATTAATGCTTAATAACACGGCGAGGACGTAAACAGCGAGAAAGCGGCGTGCAGCTGTTGTGTGCAGCTAACAAGGGCAGAATGTGCCTTAGGAGAACTTTTCTACATGTCCTTCCATGATCAAAGGTAAGTAAATATTACTTTATTTAAAAAAAAGTTTGTAGTGTTTCCTTTGTAATCGCTATATTCGTGGCCATTTTTAACACAGAGTTGCAATTTCACACTTGTTCTGGCCGATGTCGGACTGAACAGGAACTTTCTGAAACCCAAAAAGGCTCGCACGCCTCTCCCTGGTGCAGCTTCAAAAGCCTGCAGCCGTTTAGCTAGCGTGATGCAAAAAATAAATTAATTAGCAAAATCAGCTGAATCCGCAATCCATCTGCATGCTAAAAAGCAATACTATATTGTGATATGCTGACCCGGGTGGCGTCACATTCGCATTCGTCCTAAACCCGAGACTGGAGCCAGAAATCACTCATTTTCATGGTGCGGGATTCAAAAATTGGATATACAAAACGACCGCTTGCACACACATCCAAGCGGTCCATTTCATTCAGGAGCGTAAAACACCACGTGAAATATGAAATAAACATGCTTTTTGGTGTCATACACACTTTAAAAAAGTATTGATGGGGCGCAGGGCCGATTCATAGGGGGCCTATCTCTGTCAAAGCTGACCGAGTGAAAACACAGACAAAGAGCTTTTTCCGTTGAAAATTCTTGTGAATAAATTGCTTAAACAATGAATTCTTTATAGATATCGACATAAAACAGTCTTGGTTAAAAGCAACAACAAAAATAACGTGCAGGTAGCATTTATTTTACGTAAATATGGCGAAGTATAATGCAAATTCTGTAGCGGCTAATTTCTCCCACTGATTTTTTTCACGTTTCAAAATGCGTGCATGATACGAAAGAAATATTCATTACCTTGAATCCTCGAACAAATCACTCCTGAGACAATCCTTCCTGTTTGTATGTGGTACAACTTTCGTACTTTTATACATAAATCCGCGTTAGAGCGCTGTATGTGACGGACTACGAATAAATAAAGCGGAGTGTTGGACGGCCCCCTTCGGGACGGCATGATGCAGTGAATAGGGAATGTGTCATGTCAATACATTATGAAGTCTATGGATAGACATACCTCCACCCAGGCCCCATTCTTCCTGTACCTCCTTTCATTGCTTTGTAAAAACCTGACAGCTTGAACCTTTTCATATTAGGTCTTAAATGTCGTATGGAGAGCAACAGAAGTCAGACAATCATTTATTAATAGTGCGAGCAGTTAACACAGCGAGGTCACAGGTTCAGACAAGAAGTCATTTTGAAAATAATAATTATCATATATACAGTGGGGCAAATACGTATTTAGTCAACCACTAATTGTGCAAGTTCTCCCACTTGAAAATATTACAGAGGCCTGTAATTGTCAACATGGGTAAACCTCAACAATGAGAGACAGAATGTGGAAAAAAAAACGAAAATCATATTGTTTGATTTTTAAAGAATTTATTTGCAAATCATTGTGGAAAATAAGTATTTGGTCAATACCAAACTTTCATCTCAATACTTTGTTATGCACCCTTTGTTGGCAATAACGGAGGCCAAACGTTTTCTGTAACTCTTCACAAGCTTTTCACACACTGTTGCTGGTATTTTGGCCCATTCCTCCATGCAGATCTCCTCTAGAGCAGTGATGTTTTGGCTCTGTCGTTGGGCACAAGGACTTTCAACTCCCTCCAGAGATTGTCTTTAGGGTTGAGATCTGGAGACTGGCTAGGCCACTCCAGGACCTTGAAATGCTTCTTACGAAGCCACTCCTCTGTTGCCCTGGCTGTGTGTTTGGGATCATTGTCATGCTGAAAGACCCAGCCACGTCTCATCTTCAATGCCCTTGCTGATGGAAGGAGATTTTCACTCAAAATCTCTCGATACATGGCCCCATTCATTCTTTCCTTTACACAGATCAGTCGTCCTGATCCCTTTGCAGAAAAACAGCCCCAAAGCATAATGTTTCCACCCCGATGCTTCACAGTGGGTATGGTGTTCTTCGGATGCAATTCAGTATTCTTTCTCCTCCAAACACGAGAACCTGTGTTTCTACCAAAAGGTTCTGTTTTGGTTTCATCTGACCATAACACATTCTCCCAGTCCTCTTCTGGATCATCCAAATGCTCTCTAGCGAACTGCAGATGGGCCTGGACGTGTACTTTCTTCAGCAGGGGGACACATCTGGCAGTGCAGGATTTGAGTCCCTGGCGCCGCATTGTGTTACTGATCGTAGCCTTTGTTACTGTGGTCCCAGCTCTCTTTAGGTCATTCACTAGGTCCCCCCATGTGGTTCTGGGATTTTTGCCCACCGTTCTTATTATCATTTTGACGCCACGGGGTGAGATCGTGCATGGAGCCCAAGCTCGAGGGAGATTATCATTGGTCTTGTATGTCTTCCATTTTCTAATATATGCTCCCACAGTTGATTTCTTTACACCAAGCGTTTTACCTATTACAGATTCAGTCTTCCCAGCCTGGTGCAAGTCTCCAATTTTGTCTCTGGTGTCCTTCGACAGCTCTTTGGTCTTGGCCATAGTGGAGTTTGGAGTGTGACTGACTGAGATTGTGGACAGGTGTCTTATATACCGATAATGAGTTAAAATAGGTGCCATTAATATAGGTAAAGAGTGGAGCCTCATTAGACCTTGTTAGCAGAAGTTAGACCTCTTTGACAGCCAGAAATCTTGCTTGTTTGTAGGTGACCAAATACTTATTTTCCACTCTAATATGTAAATAAATTCTTTAAAGATCAAACAATGTGATTTTGTTTTGTTTTTCCCCACATTCTGACTCTCATGGTTGAGGTTTACCCATGTTGACAATTACAGGCCTCTCTCATCTTTTCAAGTAGGAGAACTTGCACAATTGGTGGTTGACTAAATACTTATTTGCCCCAATGTATATGGTATATATATATGATATAACATACACTGTATGATATATGTATGATACTGTATATATACTGTGTATATATACTGTGTACATATACATATACATATATATACATACATACATATATATGTGTATGTATATATATATATATATATATATATATATATATATATATACATACGCAGACAGACAGACAGACAGACAGACAGACAGACAGACAGACAGACAAATACCACATCATCACGACAGGTGAGGAAAACATGTTCATGAAGGCAAATGTGGAACCAAGCTGTGCCACCACAAAGACCAGGTGTTTTTGTCGCCATGTGGCCGCTGTGTTATGGAAGGTATGTTCTTCCTATCCCTGCGTTTTCATGTGCCCGGTGCTCAAAAAATACTCAAGCTAATATCTTGCACATTAAACAACTTGTTGCTTTTGATATTGTTATTAGGGGGATGATTGGAGTTATGATGATCTTTAATATTATTTACTACAACTACTGTATCTGCTGCTAGCCTGTTGCTAATCAGTACGTGTAGTATGGCACAGTTATGTAAACGCATAAATGCAGGTGATAAAAGACAACTTGACTTGTACCTTGATAGACACAAATCGAGACTACGTGCCTTCCACTTTGATGATGGAAGGCTCGACTCCTGGGGGCGGCTGTGAGGCAGGGGCTAGGACAGACGGTGGCTTGCCTCGCGGTGGACCGTCAGCCTGGTCTGGAGATCTAACTCCTGTCTGAATGCCACCGAGGGTCTCGTAATATTGGTTGAAAGTTTGGCGAGGCTCCCTTAAGCACTGCTGTCTGATAACACATTCCTTGTATGCTCAACCTTCGTTAATATTTCTCTAATAATTTTATAAATTGTGATTTATTGACCTGTTTGCGCATGCTCCAATCGTTTTAAATAAAACAAGAAATGGAATCATGTTGTCCAAATGTTTTATTGCCAACAATATCTGCATTAAAAAAATGTCATACTTTTTTTGTTTATATGTACATACCTTGTAGTATTTCCTTCTAACAACAAAATCCGTATAAGCCCTTCTGCATTTGGCAAATGTAATACAATTTTTTAATTTCCCCTCATTTTGGTCCCTCAAGTGGCCGGTGTATCAATCTACATCTCACGTCAACACAGGTTGACAGTTTGTTATAATTTTGTCCACGAATGACCAAGGGAGTGATAAGAACAATCATACAAACTCATCTACGTCTCATCTGCGTCGTGCTGAATCCGTTTTTGGAGATTCCGTAAGTACCTCTGCTTTAATTCTGCAGTTTTAACTTTGTCAACACACTATTTATAACCCCTAGCAAAAAGTATGGAATCACTGATCTCAGATGAGCACTCACTCAGACTTTTCATCATGTAGATCAAACTCAAATAAAAAGCCTGAGAAAATAATGAATTAGTTCATAAGTGCAACTCTTTAGCATTCAGCAACACTAAAAGAAATTAATTAAAATCATTGTGGTGGTCAGTAAATGTTACTTTTATTTGATGGATAACAAAGCTGTATAAAATTTCTATGTAAACTTGTGCATTTATCGAAGATTTAACAGTGCCTTTGCCTGACATGCAGCCCCATATCATCAAGGACTGTGGGAATTTGTTTTCTTCAGGCAGTCATCTTTGTAAATCTCCCTGGAACGGCCCCAAACAAAAGTTCCAGCATCATCACCTTCTCCAATGCAGATTATTGACTCTTGACAAGGTGATGATTCTTATCCCTTCAATTGAAAATATGTCATTTTCCAAGATGACAATGCATCATGCCACAGAGCTAAAACTGTTAAAGCATTTCTTGGAGAAAGATTCCTCCAGTCAATGTCATGGCCTGCAAATAGCCCAGATCTCAACCCCATTTAAAACCTGTGGTGGAAATTGGACAAAAAAATGGTCCACAGCAAGGCTCCTACCTGCAAGGATGATCTGGCAACTGCAATCAAAGAGAGTTGGCCCCAAATTGATAAAGAATACTCATCAAGTCCATGAAACCATAAGTCTCAGAGACTGCAAGCGGTCATAAATGCCAGAGGTGGTGCTACTAAATATTACAGATGTGTTTTGATTGTCATTTCTTTGTTTGTTTCTCATGATTGCGATTGGAGTGATTCTCTATTTATTTCCCTGCACTTGCTCTATAAAAGTAACATTTACCTGACCACCACAATGTTTTATATTCATTTCTTTTAGTGTTTCTGAATACTAAAGAGTTGCACTTTTAAACTAATTCATTATTTTTTCAAGCTTTTTATCTGAGTTTGTTTTACGTTATAAAATGTCTGAGTGCTCGTTTGAGACTGGTGATTGCTATTTGCTAGGAGTTGTACTTCAACCGCAATTCATGTTGTTCTTTCTAAACCGGAAGTTCGGAGCAGACATTTTCCAAGATGGCGCAGCCCATATTTTGCTCAGGAAACTTGTCTGTTAATTTTTTTTTTTTCTTCCATCACTCTTGGTTTTCTTCGATTATTAAAAAGAAAAAAGAAAAAAAAAATCCTGTTTTGGGGGGGGGGGCCTTCACCCCTGTATATTGTCAGCCACCTTTATTTTTCTTTTGATGTGGCCTTATACATTGTTTACATATTCATTGTACATTTATGTGTGCACTTTCCCATTTCGCAAGAAACAGGCCACAACAAAGACACTGTTTATACATCATCTTTGAATATGGTCAACTGAACTGACACAGCAAGTACGACACAGCCTCTTTTCTCTCACTCTTTCTCTCAAATAGGCAACACATGCAAAAGCACTCACTAATGAACACACCACTGTGGTTTAAATGTTCACCGTCCCCCCGCCCCCATCCTGGCTATTGCTCACCTCCTCCTTCGTTACCCTCCCACTCTATCAACCAAACACCCTCCCTACCTCCCATCATCGTTCTGTCTCTGTCTTTCTTTGCACTTGTCTCTTCAGTCAAGGAGAAACTAATTGGAGGGAAGAATAAGAAGAAGGAGCTGTTGCGAAACTAAGCGGAGCAAAGTTATAGCAGAATGCCACAAAAAGGTAGGCCCACTCATGTTTAAATTTGCTTCTCATTTTTCCCTTAATAGTCACGCCAACATGCAGACGCGACTTGAAAGTTAAAGCTTTCATTTTACGGAGAACGAAGATGATGGAAATGGGGATTTAACAAAATATAACGCGTGATTACATGTTCACAAACACATTTAGGCTTATTTGACCACTTTCTTCTGATGGCAACTTTTTTTAAGGGAGGTGCGATTTTTCTTCATTTCATAATCTCAATATGAAGAAAAGCAACAAAACCATTTAAATGGTGGGTGGCCTTTTACACACAAATGATAAACGCAACATAATAAATCAAGTCATTTTACATATTGTGCTGACTATTTATTTTACTGAGCAAAAAAATAAATAAATAAATTTTGCAAACCAAGTCTGAGATTCTTGTCTAATTTAAATTTAACATTCTTTTGAAATTCGTTCTTAAACAGTTGGAAATGGTTGAAGTTGTTGATGACGATTTCAACTAGTTAATCAAAGCCTAGCTATTATTATTATTAATATGATTATATTTATATGGACATCATTAATTTCCCTTTACTCGAGCACCTCAAAAAAATCCTGATTATATGCAAAACCCGTTCGGATGCGCGCGGGACCGCCTGAGCCACGAACAAAACGAACTGAATTTAATTATTATTTTTGCTATTAATAAACGTTTGCTAATTTTGCCTGTGTCTGTCGCCTTCCCCTTTTCCAGGGGAAAATTAATGCATGATCCCATAACATTTCAATAATAGATTTTTGACATTTTAACACCCGAGCCGCTAAAAAACAAACAAAATCGTATTTTTTCGAACAACTACACAATGCATTTAAATATCAAAATGGATGAACCGTAGAGGAGCTAGTGTTAATAATGATAATAATTAACACAAGCACTTGTTGCAGCGGACTATACTCTTGACTGCAAAGAAATCGGGCCTCGCTTAAATTAATGTAATTATTATCATTCTAAATCACATAAACCTGTATTTTGTAGCAGGAGTTGTAAAATGTATTTCATTGATTGTAAGTGTATTTAGGTTCTGAACACTTTGCACTTTAGTTTAATGTCAATTATTATTAATCATTTATTTTCCGTTCGACTTGGATCAGAGCCGAAGCAAATTATTACTTTTTTTTTTTTGTAAATGTCTTTATGTCCATCAACTCCCTTGTCTGCATCACATCAAACTCCAAGCGGCTGAATGAAACGTTTATATTTGTCAGGAGTGTGTTCAACAGAACTCCATTATGTCAGCTATACTGGTCAAACTGGGCTCCCTGCTGCGGTTTTGTCGCGCTGTTTTTCTCCAGCCGCAACTAACGAGGCAAAGACACCGAAATTCTGCGGACACACAAAAGCGGCCGCGGCGGAGCTCCGGCTTTTTTCCCCCGGACTCTTTGTCCAGCTCTTTCACTGGTTTGACCGTGCTGTGCGGCGAGGACAAGGTGCCCGCAGCCGGCCGGCGCACTGTGCGCGCTGCCGGAGCAGCTTCACGTTCATTTGCACTTGCTTAATCACAAGCGCTTGAGCTGAAGAAAAGCTTTCTTAAAGCGAGTAGAAAGGACTTGCTTGGATGCGTTACATCAATGACCTGTAACATATCACATCAAGCAGTCAGTTTCTTTCAGTTTAACTAAAATTTTACAAGTAAACAAAATAATTGATCATTTTCTACAAATCTATTTCGAATTGATTAGCGTTAGAGTCTAAAACTGAGGGAAAATTGGAACGTTTTGGCAGGTTATGTACATTTTAAAGCCCGAAACATTCTTATTATTTTATTATTTAGGTGAATGAATGAATAAACAATTATTATTATATAAATCAAGGGCGTAGGTTTGGTCTCAACATTGATAACCCATGTAGACTTTTTGCTGGGGACAGGACATTAATAAGACCAAACAGATTGGGTGAACGGGGGTCAGGGTACATTTCTCACGAATATGAACCTAATTAATTAACAGGCTAAATGATCAATGCAAAGTAAATCTGTATTGATTTATACCAACTTTCACGTGTATTGGTTCAGGTGATACACTGTTTGATTCAAACGATTGTTTTAAAAAAAAAAAATTCAAAAGAAACATTTCGAAAACTTCTAGAATAAATGTATAAATTTCATGAGCAAATTTAAACTGCAATATTTGAGGATAACTTTATATCTATTTATATTATTATATAATATATTATATATCATCAACATATACAAAATAAATACAATTTAATAATCTCTAAAGTATCTAGGAATGCAAAAACAAACAAACAAACAAACAAACAAAAAACAAAATAAAAAACATGTGTCTTAAGACCACGCAGTTAAAAAAATGTATTTTCATGGGAGAAAGTCATTTTTCAAAATGGATGATTTCCCCCTTGCTTCATACAAAGGATTTTTTTATATATATACTATGCAAGGAACTACATGTTCGTCTACATTGTCCATCACCACAAGACTAATAAATACTTCAAATAAATACTGTCATCTTCTTCTTCCTTATTTTCATCTCTAAAGTGCATCAGTGGGTTGAGCAATTATGGAAAAAATCTAAATCGGGATTATTTAAATAACTTTTTACCTCAATTGTGATTAATGTATGATTACGTGAAAAATGTCTGCATAGGCTGCAAATAAAAATCTTTTTAAATAAATAATGTAGACAAAACAGATTATTGAACGGGTTTCAGGGCTTCATCTCTTACGAATATGAACCAATTAATTGATAGGCTAAATGATCTATGCAAAATAAACCTGTATTGATTTATACTAATGTCATGCATAGGCGTAGTTTGACTTTTGTGGCAGGAGGAGCAAAACATGCTGATGACCCCGAAACGGAGTGTCAGCAATAAAATAAACTTAAAGATATATGTTCGGATAGTAGCTTAGCCCATGCTCGTATCCCAGCTGTGTGTGAGTGTGCGTGTTTGTCTGTCCCTAAGGTGCTAGTCACATGATATGTGCGAAAAATAATTTTGACCCATTATGAATTTTTTTTTTTTTTTTTTGTTCATTTCATTCATTTTTATTGTGTGGTTTATTGCTTTATAAATTTTATAGACACCATTTAACCGGCAAAGTCATAATTTTAAACTCATTTATAGGAAAGTCAGTTACATGCAATGACATTTTCGGCCACCAGGGGGATTTGCCATCACCAGCCCCCCCCCCCATAATCTCCGCCTATGATTTCATGTGTATTGGTTCATGTGTTACAAACTACTGAAATATTTTGAAGTGCAAGTACCTTTATTAAAAAAAGGGGGGGGGGGGCGATCCAAGAATGGGTGCACTTCTGGGGGACACTAGAGCACCCCTAGACTGCAACTAAAGTATTGTAATGCAAAAGTGATTTGGGAAAAAATATTGAAAATAAATCTGAGATATCCCAGGAACCGATCTACATTTGAGGCATACTAGACTCAAACCAAAGTGCTCTCATGAAATTCTGATGTGTGATTTCACTTTTACAGATATTTTTCATGTCAGTTCATCTTCATGTCAGTGTCCCCCTGAAGTGGACCCTGTTATGTACGGTGTTGTGGGTACGAGGTCTAGAGAGAATGCCAACAACCCATTCTTGAATAGCTCCCCATAGCTTTTTTTTTTTTTTTTTTTTTTTAATACAGGGACTTGCACTCTGAAGCCACCGCGTTGAATTACGGTAAGGCACATAATGGAAACAATGATACAAATGAGGAACAGCTAGCTTGACTTAGTGTTCCTTGCGGAGGCTGGCCTGATCAAAGTAGTTTTTCAGTTAGGAAGTTCGATGTTATGCTAACTCTGATGCAGGTCGGACTTTCAGGAGCAAAACTAGTGGTGTTTCCCCAACCTCCACAGCACTGACGTCTTTTCACATTACTTGCAATGGCTGCTGCTGGCCCCCCAAAAACCTAATATCCCTCCTCTTCGAAGGGGGCGACATGTTGTCGATATGAATCTGTCGGGGTTGTTTTAGTGTGCGTGTCTGTGTGGCTGGAGGGGGTGCGGGGAAGTCAAGTCATTAGCCAATCAAATGTGTGTTTGATGGGAAAAAAATGGAGCGGCATATTCAGCAAGTGAAAAGGGATAAATGGTAGTCTGAACAAAATGAAAATAATTCACTTACGGTAATCATGGTACGGTCAATTTTATTCTTACAACATATGGGAAGACAATCTAAATGACCTACACCACTGAACTCATTATATAATGCAAATAAGGTTGCTTAAAAGTTGGTGGGGACAATTTGAGCATCCTGAAAAGTTGGTAGTGTTATGTCCCTACTGTTTGTATGCAAACCTACGCCCTTGTACAGAATGCATTTACCGTAATGCTTGGATTACGCAGGTCATTTGACCACGGGAACAGGAACGTCCGCTGGCTTGACCGCAGTCACCAATTCCTACTTATTTTTCACCCAATACTTATTTTTCTTCACTATACATCACTTGCATAGATTGTTGAACAAAGATACGCTACATTATTTGAATGACTGAATGATTTATTTTCAGGCTAATTAGTTGGTATTCGATATTTTCCCATGGCAAGTTGTAGAACAAATTGGAATAATTGAACCAATGGATGCATTTTATGGTGTAATACATGTGATTTAATGCAAAATGAATATGTTCATTAATTCATATTCAGTCGTCAATACACTCAAAAGTTTTGAGACTCTTTGTCATTCAACTGAATTGAGAATAGTTTCAAAACCTTTGACAGTACAGTTCACATTTACTGATGCACTCACAATTTAATAAATAAGTAAATCTTGAGTTTGTAGCAGTGTACAATTTAAAACAGTCAGATCAAAATACGTTGACTGCATATTACTCTTTCAAGGGATTTTTTCGGTCTTCTTCTTTCCCAACAATTCTTTGATGAAAATTGACTCGAATTTGATGCACAACAGTTTTGACATTTGACTCAATGACAATGTAAATGTTGTTCATAATGTAAAGATAACACAACATGATAAATATGTTATCTGTTTGGACAGATTACAGAAGCCAAACAAGCTGGGAGAGCGGCGTTGCCTCCATGATGCGAAACAGTGAGTTTATTGATATTATTATTGTTTCCTTTCAACCTATAAAGCAATCATCATTTCAAAGTTTATGTGCATTAAGTAAATGAATTCTGGATGCTGAATTGAGATGCTGAATGTGTAAATGTAGTTTGGCTGACTGACTGACTGACTGACTGACTGACCTTTCACCTCATATTTTGGCTATTTGAGTTCGATGATGAAAACCATCTGATTCATGTTTTCTTTCTTATTGCTGGACAAGAGGTTCAAGCTGTCTGCAGTGAAGGTGTGTTGAATCCACTGTGTCTCTTTTCACTTGTATCCCTTCGGTAATCAGTATAAGTCATATATTTTTGACCATTTGGACAGACAAAAAATTCTATTCTCAGGGCCAGGGTGGGTTTAATTTTCAGGCCTAGAGTTTCATGCAACAGACTGGCCTCTTTATATCATGACCTACCTGAAATAATGTAGTTATAATAGTGTTGTCAAGCGATTAAAATCTTCAATTGCGATTACTCGCATGCTGTCCATAGTTAACTCACGATTAATGACACTGATTTTTAAATATATCTATCAGCACAGGAGTTGAAAAAGATGCTCCCCTTAAACAATTCAAATGTAGGCCTCATTAGAAAAAAAGAGTTGGGCAAATTTACACTTGTAAAGATGAATTAAACATAAACTTTTCCCAAATAACTTGAAAAAATGGCGGCACAGAGGAAGAGTGGTTACCATGTCCCCTCACAGTTCTGAGATCAAGGGTTCAAGCACAGGTCCTGGATTGAAATTCCATTTCATTTCTGGGGTACAATCTATTTTATTTGTATTTTAGATATCTTTATTTTGTTCTCATTGGTTTATTACTATCTATGATATAAAATTGTAACAACAATGCCAAAAAATGAAATGGAAAAATGAAATAATATGATTGAACTCACCAAAATGGCTGTCTCCCAAAGCACTTATATAGTTCAACCCATATTTTGGGTTAAGACCAAAGAACGTGGATTTCGCCCGGATCCTCCGTCTCTCCAAAAACAGTGAGCTTCAGGCGGCCACGACTACACAGGGCCGATTCATAGGTGGCCTATCTCCGTCAAAGCAAACCCAGTGGAAACACAGAAGTTGAAAATTCTTATGAATAATGCCTAAATTCCTGAATTCTTTATAGTTATGAACCTAAATCAGTCTAGTGTCTAGGTAAAAAACAAAAAACCTTGGCCGTTAGCATTTATTTTACGTAAATACTATGTCGAATGTGACGCTAGTCTTTTAGCCAATGTGGCGCTGCGTTATTACAATAAAGAGCTTTTTACAATGAAAATTCTTGCGAATAAATACTTAAATCCCTGAATCCTTTACAGACATGAATGTAAAACAGTCTCGATTCTTGGTTAAAAGCAAAAAACCGGGCAGTTAGCATTTATTTTGCGTAAATAATGTGAAGTAGGACGCCAATGCTGTAGCGGCTAATTTCTCCCATTGATTTTTTTTCATGTTTGAAAATGAATGCATGGTACGAAAAATATAATAATTACCTTGAATCCTCGAACAAATCACTCCTGAGACAATCCTTCCTGTTTGTATGCGTTACAGCTTTCGTACTTTTTCAACCTAAATCCGGCGTTAGATTGCTGCGTGCATGTTTCCGAATAACTTCGATTTATGCTAGGTGTGGGCAGGCCCCCTACCCGAAGGCGTGGCGCAGAGTCAGCGCCCCATGTCCCGTCAATATATTATGAAGTCTATGGCTGGATTTACGCTATTCTAGGGCAGTACTTCTCAAATAGTGGGGCGTAGAGCAATGCCGGAAGTGGCACATGTGATCTAGTAGAACATACTTTTTTGCCGTACTAGAATAAAGTGTAATTGCACATCCACTCAGTGGGTGGCAGTGGCCCTCTCATTTTCAGAGTGTGCATTATTTTTGATCCAAACAGGAGCACACAGCAAAGAGCACTGGATATATGAAAAGCTAAGACATGGAAATATGACGAAGCGTATGAAGTGTTTAGCTTTGACTTTTAATACAGTGGGAGACAAGGAATGACCAGTCGGTTTACTGTGTCTAACAATGTTTGCAGCAGGCAGCAGGAGGCCAAATCTATTAAGACATCAGTTAAAGACATTAGACCCCAATCACATTGATAAGCCGATTGTTTGTTTTTTTTCCAGCGAAAACGTGCCAAATATTGCCAACAATCGTCCTGCTTTGTCAGTGGCACATCAGTAAACCAGCAAGCACTGTTAGCATCATATAAGGTGGCATACCAAGTTGCTCAGTGCAAAATGACCCCACACCATAGTGAAAGGGGCGGATACTGCCTGCAGTAAAAATAAAAGTGCACCTCTGTCCAATGACTTTGTCGTTTTTCTTCTATTAATTTTTGTTTTTTCGGTCAAATTGTGTGGCATACTGTCCTAATGAGTTAAAGTTGCTAATCTATTTGAATTTATTCGTATTTAATGATTTGATTAAAGTTTATTTTTCAGTAACAAATGGTCAAAAAATGTACCTTATGTATTTTTATAGTTTGGATGTGTCTATTTTGTTTTAATCCAGGGTAATTTATTTGCTTTAAGTCTTTTCTGTTACAAACAAATCAATGTTAATAAAATTACACTTTATTCTTGTCATGAATGGCAAGCCGTTGTTGTAGATCCAATCACAGACTGGGAGACCAGGAATAGCGTATGTTTTTATTTATTAGGTACAACCAATGGAGCACGCAAAATAATGCAAACATAACAAAGTATATCTAAGGGAGCACGCCAGAAAATGAGAGTCTAAGAATGTAGAAGTACAACTACCATAATTTTCGCACTATAAGGCGCATCTGACTATAAGCCGCCACCCAGCAAATGTGACACGAAAACAGCATTTGTTCATAGATAAGCCGCACTGGACTATAAGCCGCAGCTGTCCTCACTGTAACATGAGATATTTACACCACAAGATATTAACCGGTAACACTTTATGAGACAGCGACATCATGCAACGGCCAGACGACCAAATGAACCACCATGAAGGTTTGAACCAATTGGCTGCAAAGCTTCATTGCTTCATGATGCTTCATTTGGCATCACTGCTCCCTTGGGGGAGACAGACTCAACTGCCTCAACTGCCACCTGCTGTCAATACTGTTCTTGTCCATCATGCCTCCTAGCATGCACTGCAGCGCTACAGATGTAAATAACAATCAAAATTCATGTTCTGTGCTAATTATTTCTTCGGTTACTGTTCCAGTTGTTTCATTGATCGCTAGTTAGGGTATCTGGTAACGCTTTGTTAAACAGTGGTGCCATAAGACTGTCATTAGACAATCATAATTATGACATGACACCTTCATGAGCATTGATAAATGCTTATAACAGATGTTATTTAGTGTTATCCGGCAAATGATCTCACTTTTGAATGGATGTAAAAAATCCGAGCTGGACATGAATGGAGTTAGTAACATAATTTGCCAGCTGACACTTAATGATCGCTTTCGTAAGCATTTAGTAATGCCCATGATAGTGTCATGTCATAATTATGACAGTCTTATGACAGTCTTCTGACGCCGCTGTCAAATAAAGCGTTACCAAATACCACAACAAGCAATTTATGAAACAACTGGAACAGTAACTGGATATATAATTATCACAGAAAAAGAATTTTGGTTATTTATATCTACATCATTAACCCAGATAAATTAACAAATAAGCCGCACTGGACTATAAACTGCAGGATTCAAAACGAAGGAAAAAAGTGGCGGCTTATTTCCCGAAAATTACGGTATTATGATCACAAAGTCTTACGTATAGAAAAATAGAGCACAAAAAATAAAAATGATAAAACTTGGATACAACCGTACGAACGTCGAGGAGCACAAAGATGATGACGCACACAGCGGTAAGCAAGGCAATCGTCCGACACAGCTGATAGACACAGGAGTCCTTAAGTACATTACGCTCCTAATGCGCCACAGGTGTGTAGCTTTGCCATGCCCATCCTGCTCAATAGGCTGCTGCAATCAAGAAAAAGAATACTGAGAACACGAACATGACAAATCTAAGTTGATCTATATTACTTTTTTTCTCTTTAATTTTAAAAAGGACACAATGTTATGCTGAGGTGTACTTATAATAATAATAATAATTTTATAGATAAACAATACTATTTACAGGAGTGCGAAACGTTTACGTTTTCCTGAGGGGAGGGGGGCATAACAGAAAATAATTGAGAAGCTATAGACTTCATAATGATATTGACGGGACACGGGGCGCGGGGCCGATTAATAGGGGACCTGCATTGTTGGCTTGGCCGTCAAAGCTGACCGGGTGGAATCACAAAGAGCTTTTTTCGTTGAAAATTCGTGTGAATAAATGCATAAATCCCTGAATTCATTATAGATATGGACGTAAAACAGTCTTGATTCTTTGTTAAAAGAGCAAAAAAACGGGCAGTTAGCATTTATTTACGTAAATATGTCAAAGTATGATGCTGGTCTGTAGGTCAATGTGACGGCAGCCTTACAGCAAAGAGCTTTTTCGTTAAAAAATTTTGTGAAAAAAACATATATGATTATTATCTTGAATCCTCAAACAAATCACTCCTGAGACAATCCTTCCTGTTTGTATGCGGTACAGCTTTCGTACTTTTTCAACCTATATCCTGCGTTGGATCGCTGCATGTGTTGCTGCATCCGACTGCGAATAACTGAAGCGGATTGTGGGATGGCCTCCTACTTGAAGGCGTGGCGCAGTGAAGGTGGATTCTGACCTGTCATTATCATTATAAAGTCTATGGAGAAGCACTGTGGTGACCGTATTTTGATTTCCAATAAAAGAAGACACAAATAATAGACTTGAATATTCCTCGCTGTTTTCTCAAAGTTTAAGGTACTTTATGCGGGTATAGTACCGTAGACAGAATATACTGTACATAGAGTGCCTACGGTACATACATAGATTTATATTTACTGTACATACATGATTAAATACAGGGTTTCCCCTAGGATTTTTTTTAAGCTGTGGTGGTGGTGGGGAGCCCTGCCATGTCGTGCCGTGGTAAAATTGTTTCTTATCATAACAAATAAGATTTTTTTTTTTAATATTTATTTTTCCCAAGAAGAACAATTGCAAAGATTTATTTGCAAAGTTTGCATCTTGCCTGGGAACACTTGATTTTCCTGGATGAAACAATTTGAGGCCTCATAAGGGAAATTAGCAACAGGTGATCCATTTATAGCAGTCGTTCCAAATTTCCTTTCCAAACAAAGGAAAATCTAAAAAATTATCGGGGCGCCCAAACTTTTGCATACCACTGTACATAATTAAATAATTTTTGTAAAACTTGTCATTCGAGGCAGATAATAACACACAAACTATATTAAAATGGATATTTAGTACATATTTTTGGAAAATAGTTATTCAATTGTGGGATTATTACAAAACATGTTTTAAGGAGAATGAATATAAATTACAGCTCACTTTGAATGAATTCATTCAATGCGAAACCTGCTCCGGTCCCATGGGCATTTGAATTGTGGGTGTATGAATACCCACATGCTCATATGTTTTTGAATGGATGTGTGTGGGTGTGTGTGCATGTGTGTGTGGAGG
The DNA here is from genome assembly GCF_030265065.1 of Corythoichthys intestinalis. Classification (NCBI taxonomy): domain Eukaryota; kingdom Metazoa; phylum Chordata; class Actinopteri; order Syngnathiformes; family Syngnathidae; genus Corythoichthys; species Corythoichthys intestinalis. The sequence continues at coordinate 60,201,368 of NC_080399.1, read as the reverse complement.
GGGCTAGGGGGTGGACTGAGACATTCGCAAAGGGAGCGCATCCAAATTGACGCCATATGTCAGTCTATTAATTGTATTTCAGTAAGGGAAAAGTGTTGCTCCTCTGGGAAATGATACTGTGATTAACATTTCTACTGCAAGATGATCACACTGATAACACAGTGTAAACATGTTGTGTGAGGCAACGTAAAATGGGTTGACTAGGAGAAATTAACCACGGCATACAAGTAAACCACTGATACAGGTCACAGTTGAAAGAATTTTATTTCTGTAACACAGAATAAATAGGAAAGAATTCTCGAGATTTTCAATTCTAGTACAAATAAGTGAACATGTGTGGATACAATTATGGTCAGACATTCATTAATTCTTTGTTTGGAACTGAGGCAATGATTTATCTGCTCTTGAAAAATGTAGAACCATGAAATAATTGTGGAAATTGTGGAAAAAATGCATGCGATGCAGGCTCCCTTTTGAGTTTGCCTTCATATTTACGGTCACGACGAAAATGTACTGTATTTTCCGCACTATACGGTGCACCTAAAAGCCTTCAATTTTCTCAAAAGATGACAGTGCCCCTTATAATCCTATGCGCTTCACATATGGATCAGTATTGGTCAATCATGGCAAGACATTCCCATTAGTGCAGCTTCCTCTAGTGCAGGGCTCCAGACTGTGACCAAATAGTAGCATTTTGCATCTAAAATTAGGGCCAGTGTGAGTATTTTATTCATGTACTTGCAAATGCGCAACCAGTAACATTGTGGGTTTTTTGTTATTGTTGTTGCTGACAAACTTCACGGTTAAATCCACTAGTTGGCGGTAATGTAATGAGCCGGTTTGCCAAGGGAAAATACAACAGAAGAAGGTGGAGGTAGGTCATGTGTGAAGCAGTCGCCGCTTGGCTAGCGGCTGGGTCAGCCTCTCCCAACTCGATGCTGAGTGAACTAGATTACAGGTAGTCCCCGGGTTATGAACGAGTTCCGTTCCTACGCTGCAACCAGACGTAACCAGAATTTGCACGTAAGTGGAAATCAACCCTTTGATCACCCCTAAATCTCAAAATAACTATCCAAAAACATGTATTATGCGTCATTGTACTGTCCTCGCCGAGACGTTGCAGCAAAATCCCAGCGAGCTAATCTCCGAAATGACTATGTCAGACGTCCATGTGGTTTGCTGACTTCATTCAGCTGCTCATGACATCAACACTATTAGAATGAAACTTAAATAAAAATGAAATGAAATTGTTTAATCTTCAATCACAGCAATTCAAATTTGCGTTTATAACTAGCTGCTGATAAAGCAGTAACAATCAACACAAACGATTAGCATGTATCAGTTACACATACACATAAACTCGCCCCAAGTATTTGACCACAATTGAAAACGCACAATAAACAGTACAAAAAGTGTTATATACAGGCGTTGTCTCTGTGGATGCTTCACAAGCAACACATGTGTGTGCAGACTTGCAGCTTTAAAGTATCCTCTCTCTCTCTCACTCGTCTCTCGCAAACTTCTTAGAGAGCGTTTCGTGTGTACATATGCTCTTACTCGCTTGTGGAAGTGCTACCTGCTCTGTGCCAAAATAAAAGCATGCATCATAAAACAAAAGTCTAAATTAAACATATACTGTATATGTATATATATATATATATATATATATATATATATAGAGAGAGAGAGAGAGAGAGAGAGAGAGAGAGAGAGAGAGAGAGAGAGAGAGAGAGAGAGAGAGAGAGAGAGAGAGAGAGAGAGATAACGTATATATAACAGGTGCTGTGAATTACACAAATTAAAGAAGCATCACATGATTTTTCAAAGGGTACCAATACTTTTGTCTGGCCCATTTTTGAGTTTTGTGTAAAATGATATGAAATGATTTAATTATTTTTCCATTCTCTTTTGTGTTTTTTCATTGCAAGCAAAATCAATGAAGATAATACTACCAAAGCGTTTGTAATTGCAATCATTACCTGGGAGAAATTGAGCATTATCTGACAGAATTGTAGGGGTGCCAACACTTTTGGCCAGCAGTGTATATTCATCTCGTGTCATCAATGGGACACTCTGCATCCATGTTATAGCTGGGTCTCCCTAAAAAACATTCCCATGTTAACCATTAGGCAGTATACTGGTTGATGTCACAACTGATAGAGAATAAAATATAGATTCATAAATTTGTAGTTTTAACCATTTATCATGAAAGTATTTATCGGATAAAACAGTGAAAATAAGAGGAAAACTGCATGTCGCTTTACAGTGTGTGCCCCTGAATCTTCTGCTTGAGCCCTTAAATTTTTAGGTTAGGGAACACTGTGTTCCTAGTAAAAACTGTTAGTCAGGAGCCCTGGCTTAGCTTGCACTAATAGTACATTTATTGAGGGAAAAAAATGCATAAAGCCGAAACGGTACGTCAGTGAACTGAACTATGTGAACTGTTACACCCTTTAGTATTTATTGAGCGATGATGAAATTGAATTTATCCTATCAAAGTCATCCTGTATGTCATCTTTGCCAAGCGTAATACTAAACAAAAGACGAGTTGAACTTGTACAGTTAGCTTTGGTGAAGCTGCATTTGACAGCTGCCTTTGTAGTGTATATTCACAGTTTTTGTGTGTTCGTGCTGATAATGTATGTAATATTTTAATGCCCTTTGAAGGGCTCAGTAAATCTGCAATATGCTTTTCTCTACTAAGCTATTAACAGACAATAGACAGTTGATTAATTGTACAGTAAATCCCTACTTAACCTGACCGGCGCGGCGTTACAGAGCATTAAGCTGCAAACAAACAGTTTGACTTCCCCTTTCCCCTTTTGGACCAGAATTTACCTCATTAATGGATGCTGTATTCATCAATAGGGAAAAGCAGGGTGGATAAAAAACTATGGTTCTAATGAGTTTTTTTTTTTTTTTTTTTTTATCTTTTTACTGATTTAAATGATATAATAAAAGTTTATAATACAGATTACAGTAACACTAATGATTTTAAGGAAAACAATTTTTTTTTTTTTTTTTTTTTTTTTTCCCTTCAGGCATGACAAATCCGAACAAACATACAGCATTTATATGTGTTTACAATTAATTCCCCCCGAAAAGAAAAGGGCAGACGGGAGAAGCCGAAGCTTATTTAAACCCGCCCCCAGTATACCATATAGGATGCAGAAAATATCGAATAACAATTTTTGAAACTCAGATTTTGTAGTGATCACAAGTTTTTTTGTTTTTTTTTACCATCCCCTCTGATTGTTCATTTTCCCAGTAGTCCATTGTCGATCGTGGCAATGTGCTCGTTATGTTGATTAGATCCAGTAAATTAGTTCATAATTCAGTGGTTAGTTTATTCAGTTGATTCGATCCAGAAGATAGGGAATACCTGCGGACCAATGGCAGGCCGTGTCCGCCACACCCCTTTCATCAACTTAATCCACGTCGCAGTTTTCATTCCTTGCTGCCTCCCGACGAACATTCATCTCAAGGTTGCGCAGCTTGATAATAAGTTGCATCGCTATTCCAGTTTTGGACTCAGGGCCTGGGGTACTGGTGTCGCTAGGTCCTTCTGACCACCTCATAAGGACCGTCCCAGCGTTCACTGTCCCACCTGGCACGATCTCCAATCCCCTGCAGAAGCCAGCAGCGCACCAAAAAGAAAACATCCTCCATATCGTTCCACTTCGAGTGTGGTCAGACACAGCGGCCGCCATCTACCCCAGCTATCCTCCACATATTCAGACTTTGAGGTGTTTTCCGGGCAGGTACGTTGTCCAGGTTCTGACCGCATTGTAAAGATCTTGGCCAGGGCACACAGTGGCCAATCGACCAGTTCCGTGTCGTTAGATAATTTAAAGTCAGTTGTCTGTGCATTTACAGCCAACAGCTGATCTGTCCTTGTGAGTTCTGTTTGCATTGGCTTTGAGTCACCTTTGTTTTTTTTTTCTTTTTTCCTCTTTTATTTTTGGCCACCTTTGTTTTGGGTACACTCGGTTTTGTTTACAGGTTTGAGTTGCCACTAGGGATGTCCCGATCCAGGTTTTTGCACTTCCGATCCGATACCGATACTGGCCGACACTGATACCGACCTATCTGAGCATGTGTTAAAGTTTAAAGTTATTTAGCCTCCTTACTTAGTTGTCAGACTCATGTTAAAAAAGGTTTTAGTACTCTTGATAACAACTAGCCAGCTGAATTAGGTGAGTTTGAATAACACACAACGGTTGGTAACAAGAAACTGACCTGTTTATTCAGTGACAAACACAAAACATTATAAATAACAAACAGAAATGGCATAGTCAGTCAATAAAACGTGCAAATAATATTGTAAACTGTCTTTAAAAAAGCAAAACACACAAACAACCTCAGTGGAAAATCCCACAAATCCCCCAAGCTATTAGATGCTTTTAATGTTTCGTGCATTAGTTACAAAAATTGTATAAAAAGCCTCTCAGGTTTAAATAAACGACTATTTCAGCATCAAGTTAACATTTTAAAACAGTAAATAAAATACTCAAGTCCCCATTCTGTATCAGCAGCTTTAAACAGCATTCAATTCATTTAATTTTGCGGATCAACTGTTAAAGTTGTTAAAATTGCTCCCGTTATTCCCTAATTTCCCTTCTGTCTACTTTCAACATGTGAAAGTTTTAAAACTGTTTTGAAGATCGATTCAAGTCAAGATTTTGCCGATTTAGGAGTATTTTAGATAAAAAGTTAATTAGGTTCGTTTGGAAGGTTCACAACAGCCTACTAGGAAAGTCTTCTGCTTTAAGATGGCGGCTGTTTACTAACGCATTTGGTTTTCAATAATTAAATGTTGCTAATGCAGTCAAGTCTGTCGTATAGCATCTGGTTCTATATACATATGATATCTATTATCTCCAGTAAAACGACGTTAACGTAGTTTGTAGCTGCTATCAGCAGCAGTCAGGTATTCTTGTGTTTTTTACCCAGCGGCATGAGTTGAGCTAAAGCTGTGAGTTGAGCATCGGCATTACCCGGGTCTAAGACAAGTTATGTTTACTTTCGGGACACAATGCCGTCAGTTTCTCATTGCGTCCCGAAGACCGCGCTGTGTATTAGTTCCGCTTTACTTGACATATTTCAATAATCGGAATTTGGATGTTTGTGAATCGTTCTCGAATCTTCCACGGCCGAATCGCGTGTTGGATGGTGCGTCTTTACTCATGTGAGATAATGGCTCGTCATCCAGAATGAATTCTTCGGCAATGACTCTTGTTATTCCCTGGGCTTTGGGACTGTCGAGTGCCAGTTTGTCACGCATAGCAAAAGTTTCTGCCAGTGTTAGTTGCGTAGGACCTTTCTTTTTGTCTTCGGTTTTCTTAATATACTCCTCATATTGTTTGTGGTGGTATTTCGCTAAATGCTTGATTAGGTTGGTTGTATTAAAACTTCTTACAGCTTTACCACTACGCTTGACTTTATTGTGGCATATGTTGCTCTCTGCCTCTTCGTCTTTGTCGTCCTTTCAGGTGAAATGATCCCACACGGCTGATATTTTTACCGATAAAGTCTCTCGGTAAATTGGGAGACGGTAATGTAAATGTAGTGTGTTGAAGGTGTGCCGTAAAATGCGGACCGGATTTTAGGGAAACCGAAGCAAAAACTGGAATGGATTATGTAAATCGGTACGCTGGAAAACCCGGAACGGATTTTAAAAAAAAAAGAACTGGATCGGAAGTCTGGATCGGAATTTTTCCCGTGTTCCGATCCGATACCGATGCGCATTTTTTTGCCCATATCGGCGTCCGATCCGATCCAAATATCGGATCGGTACATCTCTAGTTGCCACTCAGACATTATTTACCTTTTGTAGAGTTCTTTTTATGTCCAAGAGTTAGCTTGAGTCAGCAACATAATTGTTGAATAAGGTTTGTTTATACCTCCTCTTAAAAACAGCCAATGACCCCTAGCTGGTCACTGCAGAATCTAGTTTGTTCCAAAGCTTTACACCAGAGTGAGTGACGGAAAATGATTTTAGTGTTGTTCTAGCATAGTTAAGTATAAACACATTTTCTCCCCTCATATCGTATTTCGATTCCCTAGCCTGGAAACGACTTTGCAGGTTATACGGAAGGCTATTAGTCGAGGCTTTGTACAACATCTGTCCCGTTTTGAAATTTATTAAATCATACAGCTTCAATAAATTGGATTTGATAATCATATTGTTTATCATATTGTTTTAAGTAACTTGTTATTTTGAGTAGTCTTAACTCGGATATTGTTAATTTTACTTTTAAAAAAGTAATTAGTTACAGTTATAAATTACTTCTCCCTAAGAAAAACAACAACAGTTGACCCACAAATTACAGCGCATGAAGTCTACCTAGCACAACCCAACAACCAAAACACAACATTTGCTAAGAGCGTTACATTTATTTATGCCAAACCAGTTGAAGGGGCACTACAACAACAAATATGTGCAAGATAATATTAGTTTAACATCACAATCATTAATGGTAGAAATAATAAAGAAAGTTTGGAAGATTCAACGGGCATCGAGGAGGACCCAAATGCAGGGAAAATGGGGAGGCAGACAGGTAGCAGTCGCGAAAATGTTTTAATTGAAGCAAACAAAAACCCAAAGTACAAACAAAAGACTGGGGATTTTGCAAAATCCGAACAAAATTCAGGAGTTCTAGCAAAGACCGGGAACCAAAATAACTTACCATGTAAAACAGAGCCAGGAGCACAGGTAACACGCAGGCATGGAAAATCCACCGACATAGGTGCTGGGATAGACACATAAGGGCACAGAACCAAACTCAAACCATAACACATTTGCTCAAAAACAACCCGTTCAATAATTTCCCCCATGAACACTAATGTTCTCTTTCAATGGCTTTTACAATCAAATGTACTATTTTTCATTAGTGTTGCAAAAGGCACAGTAGCTGATAACAATTATCTTAAAATTGCTATTTTTTGTCATGACAGACAAAATACACATGAGGATTTTAGAAAGCAACAGAAATGACACAATTGACTTAACTTTATTTCGGTCACTCTAAAGTGCATGCATTCCATTGAGATGGTCAGTTGTGGCAAACCAGCAAATTGTAGCTGTTTACAATCATCAAGTTTATCTACAGTAAATTTATTTTATTTTTGTGAGTGTAGGTCACAGTGGAGTGAACCAGCTTGGAGGCGTGTTTGTGAATGGGAGGCCTTTGCCTGATTCCACTAGACAGAAGATAGTGGAGTTGGCCCACAGTGGAGCTCGTCCATGTGACATATCCAGAATTTTGCAGGTAAACGCTGAATACTTTAACAACAGCTTGTTCATGTGCAATGGGCTAATTACTAAAGCATTTCATTTTGTTGAACAGCTTTCATGCTGTAACGATTATTCAATTAACTTAAGTAAATTCGATTTTAAAAAAGCTTAAAATTTTTTAATTAAAATTTTGCTGCATCGAGGATTTGTTGATTTAGAGTGACATTGTAATCGTTTGTTTTGAAACTGTTGCATTAAGTTTTATTGATTTGGGTGGATATACTGCACTCTAGCGGCAACTCGTCTAGCATGGCTAACTCCAGCTGCTCCCTGTTAAGACCAACATAAGGTACGTTTTTGTTTGAGCTAATATGTTTGTTTATGCATTCGTTATTTAGTTTAGAAGTATATTTACAGTGTATCACAAAAGTGAGTACACCCCTCACATTTCTGCAGATATTTCAGTATATCTTTTGATGGGACAACACTGACAAAATGACACTTTGACACAATGAAAAGTAGTCTGTGTGCATCTTATATAAAAGAGTTAATTTATTTATGATGGGTGGGTCATTCCCCCCATCATAAATAAAGGATTGTACAAAAAAAAAAAAAAAAAAAAAGTTAGCATTTCATTTGCATTTCATATCATTTAAGCTGGAGACTTTTGCTATGCAAGTTAGCCAATTGTATTTTTGTTGTTTATAGATCCTTTGAGGCAAAGCTCCATTATTTTAATTTATTTTTTAATGCATTTATTACTCTTGTGAAATGAAAGTGCAATCCAGTTTGAAAAACACTCTGGAATTTTATTTTATATTCGCATTTAATGCTCTTTTCAATGTGTAAACTTAGCAAGCCAAAATAAAATATTATCGCATGCATAAACACTTGTTGAATTGTTTTACATACCGGTATCCCAGAATTTATTCTTGCATTAATTACTCAATTATTCAAATAATCACAATTTCTTTCAACTAGACTCGTCCGCTAACTAGTTGATGGATTAATCGATTACCTAAATAATCGATAGCTGCAGCTCTAAACAGTTCATTTTTTTAAAAAAATTAGTAATCAAAGACGTAGTTTACTTTGTCATACTATTTGAAATAACTCCCGTGTAGTGGTTCTCAACTTGGGTTCGGTGTGCAATCTAAGGGGTTCAGTGAAGGTTAAAGCGGAAGTTCAGGATCTTTGACATTATGCTTAATCTTCAAGTTAGCGGGTATTTATTTAGTTGGTGGAGGTGATTTCAACAAATTCTGTTTCGTTTACAAGTTATTTGTTAGTTTTAGGGCTGCGGAGTGGCTAAGCTAGCGCGAGTCAATGGCACCATTATAGCACGCCAATTAAAAACAACATATGAACACATGAAAATCATCGATGACCCATGCAATCATTAGTGTTGGCTATGTTTTCAGGATAAAGTTATTAACATTTACCATTGCATGTCAATGATTGCAATATGAACAGTAACATTTGTAATCCAGAAGCTCTGCAGAGGAGCAGGGCGGAGTGATATCACATCGTTTTTTTTTTCACCGCTGATTTTTTATGTTGTGGCCGGCAGCAAGTGACAAGTTTATATTTTTCCTCGTTCTTCATAGGGAATTTGTGGAAACTTTCCTTTGCCCATTTCTTCTGTATGTTTCTCAGCCTCTAAATGCACATTTCGCCATGTTGCCGGCCCTCAGTTAAGTCAGCAGACTGATGCTGCATTCAAGGAAGGTGGGAAGTCAGAGTTTCCAACCTCTGATCTGGTAAAGTATCAGTAGTACGGCTCCACTATTTGATCGCTTATGAGAAGTCAGTTTTGCTGGAGGTCAAAAATTTTTTTGAAGGCCAAAATAAAAAACAACTTGTGGCCATCAGCCATCTTTGCTGTTTACATTCGATTGGAATGCTTTAAGGTTGCAACTGGTACCCTCTGAGCGGGATAAGTTCGACTTCCCATCTTCCTCAAATGCAGCGTGAGAAGGAGTGACCGAAGCACTCCTCTTTATTGGGGTCGTGTTACGCATCTAAAAAATAGTCCTGCAGAATGAAATGAATTATGGCAGTTTGGTGTGACATTGTTTTGGTTGCATTGGTGTTTTGAAACCATGATCTGTGTGTTGAATTTATTTGACTATGTTGGATCTGTTCATAGACCTGTATCATTTTTTTTATGGGCATGCTATAATGGTGCCATTGACTCGTGCTAGCTTAGCCACTCCGGAGGCCTGAAACTAACAAATAACAACAAAACTGAATTTGTTGAAATCAACTCCACCAACAACTAAGCTAGAGCTGAAACGAATACTCAAGCAACTCGAGTAACTCGAGTTTAAAAACTGATCCGAGTAATTTTATTCACCTCGAGTAATCGTTTATTTTGACAGCTCTAAGCATCACGTTTTGCTCGGACTACTTTTAATGCGGGACAACGCGCTGATGTCACGTGCGGAGAGGAAAAAAAAAAAAAACACCTTACTGCAGCCGACAGCCGCTACAAACGACGCCGACGCTGCTAACTACTAGCCCGCACAATGCTACGTTGGTAGCAGGTAGCGTCTGATGCGTCTCATAGAGATCACATGTATGTTGAACTAGATGCGAAATGACAGACTCGGCCGCGTCTGGGCAGCGTTAGTAAACAGTCGCCATCTTAAAGCAGTAGAGCGCTAAGCGCTAATAAAGAGCGTTAAGCGCTAATAAGATTAACGTTACTGTCATTACTAGCTCACGTAACGTTAGCCCTGCGGAGGGCTAGGTTTCTATTAATTATGACCACTGTCGATGTGTGGCTAACGTGTCTTACATACAGGCTTTAACATAACATAGCATTGTGGAGTGATGAGGGTGTAAAATAAAAACTTAATAATGCTAACTATCAATTTTAGCTCAGTAGTCACTGCTGGATAAAACACCAACTGAGCTGGCAGAAAAAAACATTGGCGTCACATTTACGCCATGAAAATAGCGTATGATGCAAGGATTCGACAATAGAATGAGAATGTAGACATGAAAACAAAACAGAAACAGTGTCAAATGAATCAGAATAAAATTTTCTGATGTGAAAAGCCGAAGGGAAAATTATTTTTCCTTTCGTTTCATTTTCAAATTGATATTACATGAGATGCAAAAATGACAAAAACGACATGGTCAAGGTCAATCTGCTGCTTAATCTGGGGTCAGGTCGCGAGGGCAGCAGCTTTAGCAGGGAAGCCCAGACTTTCCTCTCCCCAGCCACTTCAACCAGCTCCTCCGGCGGGATCCCAAGGTGTTCCAAGGCCAGCTGAGAGACATAGTCTCACCAGCGTGTCCTTGGTCGTCCCCGGAGCCTCCCACCAGTGGGACATGCCCGAAACACCTCTCCTGGGAGGTGTCCAGGAGGCATCTGAACCAGATGCCCGAGCCACCCCAACTGTCTTCTTTTAACGCGGAGGAGGAGCGGCTCGACACAGAGTCCCTTCCGGCTGCTCATCCTATTTCTAAGGGAGAGCCCAGACACCATGGGGAGGAAACTCATTTCGGCCGCTTGTATCCGGGATCTTGTCCTTTCGGTTACGACCCACAGCCCGTGGCCATAGGTGAGGGTAGAAACGTAGATCGCTTGGTAAATCGAGAGCTTCGACTTTCGGCTCAGCTCCTTCTTCACCATTACGGACCGGTGCAGAGTCCGCATCACTGCAGACGCTGCACCGATGAACCTGTCGACCTCCCGCTCCCTCCTACCCTCACTCGTGAACAAGACCCCAAGATACTTGAACTCCTGCACTTGGGGCAGAATCTCATCCCCGACCCGGAGAGGGCACGCCACCCTTTTCTGACACTTCATCCCAACCGCTTCACACTCGGCTGCGAACTGCTCCAGTAAGAGTTGGAGGTCGCGGCTTGATGAAGCCAACAGCACCACATTATCTGCAAAAAGCAGAGATGTAATGCTGAGGCCACAAAACCGGACCCCCTCAATGCTTCGGCTGCACTGAGAAATTTGTCCTTAAAAGTTATGAACACAATCGGAGACAAAGGGCAGCCTTGGCGGAGTCCAACCCTCACTGGGAACGAATTCGACTTGCCGGCAATGCGGACCAAACTCTGACACTGGCCCGGTACTCCGTACTCCCGGAGCACCCCCCACACGGTCAAACGCCTTCTCCAAATCTACAAAACACATGTAGACTGGTTGGGCGAACTTACATGCACCCTCTCGGACCCTGCTGAGGGTGTAGAGCTGGTCCACTGTTCCACGGCCGGGACGAAAACCCCACTGCTCCTCCTGAATCTGAGATTCGACTTCCCGACGGACCCTCGTCTCCACCACCCCTGAATAGACTTTGCCGGGGAGGCTGAGGAGTGTGATCCCTCTATAATTGGAACACACCCTCCTGTTCCCCATTTTAAAAAGGGGGACCACCACCCTGGTCTGCCAATCCAGAGGCACTGTCCCCGATGTCCAGGCGATGTTGTAGAGGGCATGTCACTAAACAGGGTTAACGTTGACAAATCTAAGATTCATTCCTCCAAATTTGAATGAAAAATTTAGAAATAAGCAGGGGGCTATTCTTGGCCTAGTCTTGGGCTAAAAGAATAATTTTGAACAGGAATTTGCTTAATAATAGCTTGCTAGCCTAGATATAGCCAGCGGTTTTGAATTCCAAAGGGTTCGGTTAAACTCATGGGGTTCGGTACTTTTATCCAGGTTAAGAACCACTGCTCTTGTGTCTACTTTCTGCTTCATTCCAAGCAAGGATTGGGCACTGTTCACATTGACGCAGTCGCTTTATTGTTTGTTGTATGTTTTATGGTATGTGCTATCCATGTATCTTATCCAGGTATCTAATGGCTGTGTGAGTAAGATCTTGGGCCGGTATTACGAGACTGGTTCAATTCGTCCTCGGGCCATCGGAGGAAGTAAACCCAGGGTGGCCACTCCAGAAGTTGTAGGCAAAATTGCCTCGTACAAGAGAGAATGTCCGTCTATCTTTGCCTGGGAGATACGAGACAGGCTCTTAGTGGAGGAAGCCTGCACTAACGACAATATACCAAGTGTAAGGTTTCATTTTTTTTCTACATTGCTACTGACAGCCAGAGCTAATCAAGCTTGATTAAGTGTGTTAACCATGTAAAGCATCCTGTTTGTTCTATTTCATATTATATTATAGTAAAATTGGCATATCTATATTTTCATCAAATTATGGCAATACCTGCGCATGTTTTAGATTATATTTCTAAGTGTTCTTTCTCAAGTCACATGTAAAATGTGGCACTGGTGGGCCAATGCAATTGGGGGGGCAAGACATTTATTTGAGGGAGCACCGCCCCCTCTTGCCCCTGCGTAAAGCCGACGTCGGTTACTAACCACCGCTGATAAAGATGTATAGATTCAGACATAGAAATACATGATTCTTAATTCTCCGCCTCATGTTGTCTGTTGCCACACCAGTCAAGCAAAGTAAAAGTACTCTGATCCCAGTGTACTTTTTAGCACAGATTTCTGTATGCGACATCGAAATGTGCCATTTTTAAAGGCAATGATAATTTTAGCTTTTCTATATCAGCTTTTGGTTGAGAATCAAAATAGCGAAAGTGAAACTGTGCACAATATTGATCAAACATTCTTTTTCTTTAGGTTTCCTCAATAAATCGAGTACTCAGGAACCTGGCCAGTGACAAGCAGCAAGTAGTAAATGAGGGGGTATTTGAAAAGCTAAAAATGCTCAACGGACAAGCCACTTGGGCGGGACGCAATGGGTGGTACCCTGGGTCGTCACTCAGTATCACAGGTAAGAACAAGCGAAAAAAAAAAAAAAATTGCAAAAATTATAAAATGTAAAAATACAAACGTTAGCTTCTGCACCCAATAGTCCTCGAGGGTGCAAGGGAGTTCGCCCAACCAGTCTACATGTGTTTTGTGGATCTGGAGAAGGAGTTCAACCGTGTGCCTCAGGGAGTCCTGTGGGGGGGTGCTCCGGGAGTACAGGGTACCGAGCCCCTTGGTAAGGGTTGTTCGGTCCCTGTACGACCAGTGTCAGAGTTTGGTCCGCATTGCCGGCAGTAAGTCAAATTCATTCCCATTGAGGGTTGGACTCCGCCAAAACTGCCCTTTGTCACCAATTCTGTTCATAATAATTATGGACAGAATGTCTAGGCGCAACCGAAGCGTTGACGGGGTCTGGTTTGGTGACCTCAGCATTGCAGCTCTGCTTTTTGCAGATGATGTGGTGCTGTTGGCTTCATCAAGCTGCAACTCCTGCAACTCTCACTGGAGCGGTTCGCAGCCGAGTGTGAAGTGGTTGGGATGAAGATCAGCTAGGAATTACTGTACTGTATATGAAGACATATACAGGGAGTCCTTATATTACGAACGAGTTCCATTCCTATGACAGCGACGTAACCCAATTTTCTGCGTGAGTTGGATTTCACCATTAAAGTCGAAATTTACACTAAACAACTAAAATATCTTTTTTTTTAAAAAAAAGATGCTATACTTAGCATTAGGAAGGAGAGCTAGGGTTTTCAACAGTTTATTAGCAACTGAAAGCACGAAACACGACCACCCCTCCCTCGCTCGCTCCAGTCAGATATGCGGTGCGTTTAGGACCAGCCCTGAAAACACAAGACTCAACACATCAACCTTGCAACCTGAACCATACATACAAGTCGATTCTTGATATTACTGTCCTTATTTTTATACTATGTTAACCGAAGGTTTTGCGGACTTCGACTGTTGCTGACATAAGATCTGTGTCAACACAAACCTGCTTTTGGCAGCGATCAAGGCATCTTTACCAATGTCTCCATTCTCCATTCTTGCTAAGATGTTAATAGTAATTGCTTGTAGTGACCACTACCTCGTAACAGAATTCACCTATGGAACATATATGCGGCATGTTGTGTTCCGGGGGTAACTCTTTTGTCGTGCTCGTTTCCGACAGAGAGACTAGAGAGTTAGATGAGACACAAGCGGCCGAACACACCGACGCTAACTCAGGATCAAGAAGACACACAATATCATTCGCTACATGATTTCTTTTGTAGTTAGTTAGAAGACCCATCTTTCCTCTTTAGGGCCACTATGTGAAAAAAGGAGGGTGAAAAGGCAATGATAGACAACAAGCAATATGCACTACTTAGGCAGATAATGTGGTGTGGGGCGTGTGGTCCCGGACTTTTTTTGCATCACAGTTCGGTGTGATGTGGGCCTTTTTTCGCGGACCGGCAATGTGTAGCAGAAAAGTAAAATAAATATAAAATAACACAACGGGGGTAAAAACGAATGTTAAGTGCGGGGAAAATGTAACCCACTGGACGCTGAATCAACCTTTTTCAACATAAGCCTTTCCTAAAGGTTGACGGCAAATATCCTTGGTCGCAGGCTTAATAAGTTATTCTCCAATCGTGAAAGGTTTCTTGACTTTAGCATTACGGTTCGCCACAAGGTATGATGCTGTCAGGGCATTCTCTTTTGTTGATGTGGTGGCCCTCGCTAATTGTTTCTGTCCTTCGTACTTGCGCTTATTTGTTTCAAAAAATCCAAAGGCCTTCCGGGGTGCTAAGTCTTTATTGGCCAAAACAGCATTGAAGGCTTCATTGCCTTGTTTGCTAACTTTTGGCCACATATATTGCAAAGTAGACTTGGCCTAGGGTCCTTCTCTGACTCCCCTTTTCCCCGTAAAAAGCGGTCCAAAGACGTGTGTTTTTGAGTCATCTTCGCTAGCATGTTCTGAGCAGACACACAAGTTCCCTGAGGACACTGAGGACTACTGTGAGCAACATCAGATGTGTAAACTGTGGCCACACACCAATATCACGCCTGTTCAAAACCTTGGATTATAGCAAGTTACATGGCTTATTAAAAGAATGACATTGCAGAAGCAATTTTCATTAGTTTACTTTTATATAATTGATTTGGCCCATTTGAAATAAAAAAGACAAAAATCTCCTTGTTCATGAGATGTGTACTATATTATATCATGTGAGCGTCCTGCTTGTGCCTGGGTAGGGTCCAGTTGTGGCATGGGTGAATTAGTAAATTAAAATGAAATAAAAAAAGAACAACGACAATGGGAGCATATACAACTGCCACATTAAAACCGTTCGCTCAACACTCAAGATTCCTATTCTCTGTGTTTAAGCAGCTATACAGGACAGGTTTAAAAAAACTCACTCAGCTTCACCACTTGTTTTACTATTTGTTCATACTCCAACAGCCATTCCATCTTAAAAGAACAGAATTTCTTTTTTACTTTGACTCGATAAGTGCCGCTCCTTTTGCCGAGATAAGGGGTTAACTCCGCTACACTGTTGTTAGCTAGCTAACCTGCATGGCGCGTTCAGGCTGGGCACATATGCTCCACACTGTCACTGCTATGATTCGCTGCGTAGCGTAAGTGAAGTGAACTGTATCATATTATTGGCTAGACACGTGTTATTAGACACCTTATTAAGTTACATTGCAAAATGGTACGGAAAACAATTTTGTTGGTCCGTTGAATTAGATTTTATCAGTTGTAATATTATATTTTAATTATCACTGTAACACTTGCAAAAATTGGCATTGGAATGTTGCTTTAGTAAATCAGCACAGGAGTCTAGCTTACTTTCATTCTTTATTTTTCTCTGCACTCACCCAGGTCTTCCACCTCACAACAATATACAATCGTGGTGCTTTAACCCACACATGGGAGCGTTGCGTTGCTGTATCGATGCACAAATAGTAGTGTTGCGCTGACACAGTACTGTGGCGCCGACAGTAGTCGTAGTGACTCTGCAATACATTTCTGTTGAATTTTAGTTTGTGCGTTGCATACATTTTCTTGTGCGCTGAGGATGAGCAAACAGTGGGCAATTGTGCACGCGCGCAGCTTAGAAGGAGCACTGGCTCCAACTGACTTCTATAATGACATCCAATAAAAAAAAAAAAAAAACAATCGGAAGTACCCTGTCTGCCATTGCTGAGGTGTGTGCCTGCAGCTCACAGCTAGCAGCAGGCAGCTAACATTTCTGTTTACCACTGTTGTTAATAATGGCATTACTAACAGCGTTATTCATTTCAGTAGTGATTAATTCTAACAAATTACTTTCCTCATCCTTGCAACGCTGTTACCGTTACTGAGGATGTGAAGGGTGGCGTTAGCGGCGTTACTATTTGGTTGAATGAACCGCACGTTGTCTGATTTTGTCAAAGCTGCCTGGGAGATAGGAGGAGGGATAGGGGTGGTGACACCATTGCAAATGCTATAGTAGGTTGCTAATTGATAATAATGTAGTTTTCCTGTTGAGCATGCATCATCACCAAGATGGCATTGTCCTTATAGAAGCTACAATATGATAATTATATTTTTTTTTTTGTTACCAAAAATTGTCACTTGCCCTAAACTTTTCTTGAAAGACGTATTCATGAACCTTGTGTGATGTTTTTTTTTTTAAATAAAAAAACTAGAGCAAGGACAGGAGATACAGGAGATTCAAGAGCCTGAACTGACTTCTATAATGACATCCAATAAAAAAAAAAAAAAAACAATCGGAAGTACCCTGTCTGCCATTGCTGAGGTGTGTGCCTGCAGCTCACAGCTAGCAGCAGGCAGCTAACATTTCTGTTTACCACTGTTGTTAATAATGGCATTACTAACAGCGTTATTCATTTCAGTAGTGATTAATTCTAACAAATTACTTTCCTCATCCTTGCAACGCTGTTACCGTTACTGAGGATGTGAAGGGTGGCGTTAGCGGCGTTACTATTTGGTTGAATGAACCGCACGTTGTCTGATTTTGTCAAAGCTGCCTGGGAGATAGGAGGAGGGATAGGGGTGGTGACACCATTGCAAATGCTATAGTAGGTTGCTAATTGATAATAATGTAGTTTTCCTGTTGAGCATGCATCATCACCAAGATGGCATTGTTCTTATAGAAGCTACAATATGATAATTATATATATTTTTTTGTTACCAAAAATTGTCACTTGCCCTAAACTTTTCTTGAAAGACGTATTCATGAACCTTGTGTGATGTTTTTTTTTAAAATAAAAAAACTAGAGCAAGGACAGGAGATACAGGAGATTCAAGAGCCTCACCTGCATATTGAAAAATATATCTATATATATTAGGGGTGTGACGATGCACACAAGTCACGGTTCAGTACAACAGGAAAAACAAAAAGGCTTTTTTCTCACAGCAATTGAAAGTTTGTATACCATTACATTCTTACATAGGTGAAATTAAAAACAATTTAAAAAATATCGCCTATGTTATGGGGGCTGGGGGGGGGGGGGCAAAAAATAAAAATAAATTAGGTAATATAAACATATTTGATGTGAAACATGTTATAGAATCTTGATGAGAAAGATATAATAGAATGTATAATGTAATAACGTTTAGAACATGAAATGTAATGTCAGTTACTTTGCTGTGTAACTAATTACTCTTTCAATGGGGTAACAGTTACTAATGTCAATTACTTTTTGGGAGAAGTAATTAGTAACTGTAACTAATTACTTTTTAAAAATAAGATTAACAATACTGTTGTTTACATTGACTGACGCTGGGCTGCTACTGAGGTGTGTAAACACCCCAGTAATTGCGGCCACCACTAGAGGGAGACGTCCACATATCTCTACTCAGACTAGCCAATAGAGTAGGCTCGCAAAAAACATGCAGTTAGCATTTATTTTACGGAAATATGTCTAAGTACAATACTAGTCTGTTAATGAATGTCGCTAGCAGCCGCCTGATGTAAAAAAAGCTTTTCTGGTGCGACTTATACTCTGGTGCGACTTATAGTCCAAAAAATATGGTAATGCTAAGTTCTTATTAACATCCTGAGAGGTATTAGTGTTTATTAGTAATGAAACGGTCATTCAATGCAAGCTCATGTTATGCAATGTGCAGTGCTTACTCTACCATGTTTTGATTGTGCGTCCTTGGCTGCAGGGGACGGGACTTGATAAGCATATGCTTCTCCCGTCAGCCGTCGTTGTCAGTTCTTTCTTTCTTCAGGTTAATCATATCACATCTTGTAACTGTCAATGATACAGATGATGATGACAATAAAATTGTCTTTGGTTAAAACATGAAAAAATATCAGAAATGTACAACTTGTGTTAATGTGATTTAATAAGTTACACATAAACATTTTTACTAACTGTATGAAACAGACATGTTGGAGCTTGTAGGGGCTCCTTTGCCAACAGGCCAAATTGCCGTGGGAGCAGGCTCGTAACTTGCCGCTCCTCCTCCATCCAGCAGCACTTTGGGATTACAAGAGTGGGATAAAGTCATCAGTCTATAGTATGTTTGTGCCGCTGTGTGTCAGGGAGAAAATACGTGGCGTCTGGTGCCATTTGTGTCTCTTTCTGCCTGACTGACTGTGACACTGAGCAATGGCTTTATTCTCTTCTGCATTCTCTGTCTGCTGGGAATAATGAATAATTAGCCTCAAACCACCAATGACATGGGCTCCACAGGGAGCTAGAGTCAAGCTCAAATTTTTTTTAGAAATTGCATGTTGGCGATCAAGTGAACTGCTCTTTATTTTTCACTTTCCTGCATAAAATATTAATTAAAAATACATGCATAGCTAAAAAAAAAAAAACACTTCCTGTATACCATACCATAATAGCTGACTTAATTGATGGTGGCTTTGCATGGATGCAAAACATTACTTGTCCTTCAATTTTTTTTTTGTCCTAATCACATCATTTATACATCAAAAAGTTCTAGACGCTAAGGGGCACAAAAGTTCTATTCAGTTTTCGCTAAAACGGTACGGTACAGTCTGGCCAAACTTTGCCAAACAATATACCAATTCGTTTATAGTGGGCAAATTCCTATTCATTTCCAATGGCCCAATTCGCCATTCATTTCAATAGCACAAAAACTTCCTTTGACTCCTATTGATATCCAACCCAAGTGACCTGATATCAACAGCGAGCAAAGGTGGGTAGAGTAGCCAAAAATTTTACTCAACTAAGCGTAGCGTTACTTCAAAACAATAATACTCAAGTAAAAGTAGTCATCCAAAAAATGTATTCATGTACAAGCAAAAAAGTATTTGGTGAAAAAAAGACTCAAGTAAAGAGTAGCATTCTGAGTAACTGCTTACGATGTTTGATTTTTTTTTTTTTTCAAAAATGGTATTTTTCTTTCTCAGCACAAAGTTACTTATATGAACTGTTCTTATTATACTTTGAAGCAGAAAAAGACTATAACCTGCCACATAACCAGATTAAGCCAAAGAAATACAAAAAAATCTTTGAATTCCGGCGAGAGAAAAAAAATACAGAATTGAAGCACCTTTCGTCCAAAGAGCATGAGTGCCCTCTTGTGGAGAGAACATCTTCCCTCTCATTAAACTAAAAGGATTATATCTCCGGTTTTCATGGTCAATCGGTGCCAAAAAAAACTGGGAGAGAGGGTAAAATCCGCACTTCATGTTGACTGCAGCACTCTATGTCAAATACTTAATTTTTTGCTTTTGCTTCAAAGATGCCACGTGATTGAACGGGCCGGCGTGGCCATAGAACGGCAAGCTTGATTCTGATTGGTAGAATAGAATCATGTGATTATTGTTGTGACGACTCATTGGTGAAACTGGTAGCGCCACTGTTGGTGTATCTGGCAAAAAAAAATCTAATATATAGAATAAAGAGGAAAAATGTTCTGACTAGTGTAGCCCAAAGTAGCGGATTTACAAATCTAATCAAGTAAAAGTAAAAAAAATGGCTTTGTAAAACTACTCTTAGAAGTACATTTTTCTCAAAAAGGGACTCAAGTATCTGTAACGGAGTAAATGTAACGCATTACTACCCACCTCCGACAGGACGTGACCTGATATAAACAGGAAGTGACCCCGAAACAAGCAAGTGACTTGGGAGTTTTCCTCCCAAGGCAAAGCTACCATTGCAATTTCTCCAGAAACTCAGAAATGTTTCCCTATCGAACCTAAGACCACTAGAAAGAATTGGAATAGAACTAATGATTCAATTGTGGAAAAGATACGAAAGCGTGAGAATATGGGTACAAATCAAAGAGGTGGAAATTCAAATAATTACCGGCAAAGACGTATCTATATTTTTCATAGTAGGCGGAGCGATGCTTGAAGGAAGTTTAAAACAACTGATATTCTTGCTTTCAGAAAATATGTGTTTGCAAGCAGAAGGAGCGGAAAAAAACGTATCAGCTAGTTCAAACAATGAAGATTCGGAGGAGACTCAAATGAGGCTTCAGCTGAAGAGGAAACTGCAGAGAAACAGAACATCATTCACACAAGACCAAATAGAAGCGCTTGAAAAAGGTGGGCATCCATTATGCTGTAATTCTGACTCTACTTCTTTTAATGCATTTATCGAGTAATGCTCTGTATTAAACGTTGATACATTGCATTTTTTTTTACTCTATTGTTACTGTACTATAACACAAAGAACGTGTGTGATCATGTACTCGTGATTCCAGAATTGTCAGAGCTCAATAGAGGTTTTTCACCGTCACGTGAGTGATGGCATATTTCCGCTCAGATGACAACTGTCGGCCATTTTGGAATGCACACGGCGTTTTTTCCCCATAATTATATGTCACAGAAAAAATGAAAATTGGTGACATTTCAGATAAAATACAACGATTACCAGGCATAAATCGTGAGAGGTATATTAATTAACAAGATTACACAGATTGGGCAAAAGGATCCATATTTGTTGCCAAAAATCATCAATTAAGGACGTTATGTCAGCTTTTGAGCTGCCACATTTAGATTACCCGGATCTAGCCTGATCATAGACTTCATAATGTATTGACGGAACACGGGACGCAGTGCTGAGTCATAGGGGACCTATCTCCGTCAGAGCTGACCGAGGGGAAACAAAGACAAAAAGCTTTTTCCATTGAAAATTATTGTGAATAAATGCTTAAATCCCTGAATTCTTTATAGTTATGAATGTAAAACGGTCTCGATTCTTGGTTAAAAGCAAAAAAAAAAAAAAAAAAACGTACCACTAGCATTTATTTTACGTGAATATTGCGAACTAGTAGATTAGTCAGTAAGGAAATTAGCGGCCGCCATATGTAAACAAAGAGCTTTTTCCGTTGAAAATTCTTGTGAATAAATGCTTAAACCCCTGAATTCTTTATAGATATGGAGTTAAAACAGTCTTTAACCTTAGTTTAAAGCAAAAAAAATAAATGTGCCGGTAGCATTTATTTTATGTAAATATTGCGAACTATGAGGCTCGTCAGTAAGGAAATTAGCGGCCCCCATATTTAAAAAAAGAGCTTTTTCCGTTGAAAATTCTTGTGAATAATGCTTAAATCCCTGAATTCTTTATAGATATGGACGTAAAACAGTCTCGAGTCTTGGCTAAAAGCATAAAAACGCGCAGGTAGCATTTATTTTACGTAAATATTGCGAACTATGAGGCTAGTCAGTAAGGAAATTAGCGGCCACCGTATGTCAACAAAGAGCTTTTTCCATTGAAAGTTCTTGTGAATAATGCTTAAATCCCTGAATTCTTTACAGATATGGACATAAAACGGTCTCGATTCTTGGTTAAAAGCAAAAAAAAAAAACCAACATGCAGGTTGCATTTATTATACGTAACTATTGTGAACTATAAGATTAGTCAGTGAGGAAATTAGCGGCCCCCATATGTAAACAAAGAGCTTTCTCCGTTGAAAATTCTTGTGAATAAATGTTTAAATCCCTGAGTTCTTTATAGATATGGACGTGAAACAGTCTTGATTCTTGGTTAAAAGTAAAAAAAAAACGTGCTGTGAGTAGTTATTTTACGTAAATATTGCGAAGTATAATGCCAATGCTGAGCGGCTAATTTCTCCCATTGATCGCGAATCAAAAAATATTGCATACGAAAAATATAATGATTACCTTAAATCCTCGAACAAATCACCTCTGAGACAATCCTTCCTGTTTGCATGCGGTACAACTTTCGTACTTTTTCAACCTAAATCCGGCGTTGGATCCCTGCATGTGTTAAGTAACTGCAACTGACTGCGAATAACTGAAGCGGACTGTAGGACAGCCCCCTACTCGAAGGTGTTGCGCAGTGACTGTCGGATGTAACCCGTCAATACAATTATAAAGTCTATGGCCAAATAAACACTAGGAGTACTTACACCCACCAGACTTTGAAAGCCTATAAAAGCCATCCAATCATCCTTATGGAAAAAAAAAAGGTCGGTTGTCGGTTTGATGATCAGGTAGCATAGAATAGGATGTCAACATATCCACACTGCCAGGTTATTTACCTAATACTGGGTTTCCCACCTCACATTGGTGAATTGTGTATGCTCCACCTCGCCTAATCACGTCTCCTATATCAGAACGGGCTGATTTGGGTTAGAATATTCCGAATGGGTTGTGTACATGAAGCATTTTTTGACCAATCACGGCTATGTTTAGGCCTAGAACATACAGGGGGCCTTGTGTCTTTAAACTCAACACAGGCAATTATAAAAGTGCGTTCTGGAGAATACATTTCAGCTCCATTAGAAAGTGTTAAGGTGAAATAATGCTAATGTTTATAATAAATATGGACAAAGCGATGTTTTGTTGACACGGAAGTCTCTACGGCTTCTTTTTATATTTCCGGTATACTTAGCCAATTTGCGCATGTCAAAATAATTTCAAGTCCTAATCAAATCAATATTCTTAGTGTCCATGAAAACAGTGCATCCAATCATAATTTTAACTCTGATCAGATATTTTGTCCATGGAAACAAAGCCATTCTGTTTTAGCATAAACAACAATACCAATTTGGTTGATTAGGTTTCATAAACTGATATAATCATTAATACAGAAACACCAAGAAGGATTTTGGGAATTATCAGTCCTGTTAATTAGGGGAAGGTGTGGCAATAAACTGATGTTGTATTTTTAAATACTGCAGAATTTGAAAGAACTCACTATCCAGATGTGTTTGCCCGAGAACGTCTTGCCAACAAAATAGACCTACCTGAAGCACGGATACAGGTATGCCTTTTGATTCCTAGTTGGTGCTCATTTTGTAAATATCAGTGTAACTTTACAGTATAAGCCTGTGCTGTTTAATTCTATTAATGGCAAGGCTCCTTCTTACTTATCGGAAAATTTAACCCTCCGTAACTCTGGCAGGACTCTTCGTTGTACCGGCCAACTTCTTATACAAGTTCCGAGGTCCAAACTTAAACAGTAGGGAGACCGATCTTTTGCGGTTGCTGCCCCCAGGTTGTGGAATAGTCTTCCCCCTGAAATCCGCACCACTACGAATTTAGGCCTTTTTAAATCTCTATTAACCCTTTCACATCGAACGTCTCGGCAGCGACCCGTTTACGCATATCGTCTTTGAAGCTTCGTCACGCTGTAATTACGTCACCCGCATGCCGCTGGTTGGTCTCGTTTGAAAGTGCGGAAGTTGATGTCCACACCAGTTTTTATTTTAAGTCCATCAGCCAAGAAAAACAGGAGATAATGTCATTTGAGTTTTATAGTTTTATTGCACTCATAAATATGCATTAGAACGCTGCGTGGACCATGTATCCATCTCCATATTTCCATCATTTCTTGTCCTTTTTCAAAACCGAAAGCAGCACAAAATACTACATATCCCAAGAGCAGTTGTGATGTCAAGAAGGACGAACCGAATGTGATCATTTTTAATAAATTTCCGAGCGAGGCGCCTACTATTGAAAGGGAGGCATGCGAAGCAAGCAACGGCCGGCCGGTTGGTTTGAGCGAGCGACTTTGAGACGTGCAGAATGAATCTAAAACTACATTTAGCGCAAGCTAATGCATTATTTCATTAACTCAAGGAAGATGAGCCGTATTTGTTGTTGTTTTCTTGGGGTGAGTCGGCATCTCGGCGAGTAGAAGTGACAGCAGCGCGCAAAGCCGCAAACGGCGAGAGTAGGCTGTGTGCCGCTGTGTGTGACGCAGCTTCGTGACCTGTTCAAGAAGAAGCTTTATTGAGTGCGAAAACATTAAAAAAAAAAAAAAATTATTGTGTCGCATGCCTGAAAATTTTGAATTGAACTGAACTACTTGTCAATATTTCTTAAAATACTTTTTTCCAAAGTTATATATATTTTTTCTGCACTCCAATCTTTTCAATTTTTATGTAGATGTGTGTTTGAGAAGCTTGATTGCATGTACGTATATCCTTTTGATAAGGTGATGTGTACAACACCAAACTTCACAAAGAGATCTCCTCCAAACCCTTTTTGTGTTAGATGATATATATATATTTTTTTCTCTCACTATTTTTGCACAGTATATAACCTGTTTTGACCATAGTATGTGTAAAGGCCAAAAACGCCTATGACCATACCTGCTGTTTGTGTTGAACTGTCAAACATAAAACTATTCAATCTTATTTTTTTCTATTGAATGTTTATCGTAACAAGTTGAATAAATATTATCAAGCTTCAAAACCGTTGGTCGAGCATGTTTAGTTGTCAATGGCACATCAACATTACAAATTTTGAAAAAAGATTTCGGGATTTTTTTTTTGTCTTTTTGGGTCCAAAATGTGGATTATAATTGGTCAGTGGAGAAAACAACAGTTTAGACATGAAGTTCAAGGTGTCCTGAAAAAAGGGACCCAACTTGGCCATTGTAAACAATTTTTTCTTTGAAATATAAAGGCAACATCAAATGCATGCAAACTCGGCCAAAATAGGCTTAGGTGTTAAAGGGTTAAAGACACACCTTTTTAGACTCGCCTTTCCCCCAGATTAATGAAGCCGGGTTTTATTTCTTAAGGGTTTTTTTAAAAAGTTTTTGGATTTCTAGGGTTTACTGAACGTAACATACTTATACAGTATCTGCTCTGCCATTGGCTATTGCCTAGAATTCCTGGCATCCAATTGGCTAAGAAGGACCTCTACTGAATGTGTATGTGATAGGGCTGTCAAAATTATTGTGTTAACGGGTGGTAAATAATTTTGTTAATTAATCACGTTTAAATACTCAATTAACGCACATGCCCCGCTCAAACACATTAAATTGACAGCACAGTGCAATGTCCAAGTGTCCATGTGAAATGTTTTTGGAGTTTTGTCGCCCTTTGCTGGCGCTTGGGTGCGACTGCTTTTATGGGCTTAAGCACCCATGAGCATTGTGTAATTATTGACATCAACAATGGCGGGCTACTAGTTTATTTTTTTATTGAAAATTTTACGAATTTTATTAAAACGAAAACATTAAGAGGGGTTTTAAGATAGAATTTCTATAACTTGTACTAACATTTATCTTTTAAGAACTACAAGTCTTTCTATCCATGGATTGCTTTAACAGAATGTTAATAATGTTAATGCCATCTTGTTGATTTATTGTTGTGACAAACAAATACAGTACTTATGTACCGTATGTTGAATGTATATATCCATCTTGTGTCTTATCTTTCCATTCCAACAATAATTAAAAAATATGGCATATTTTATAGATGGTTTAGATTGCGATTATTATGATTAATTACGATTAATTAATTTTTAAGCTGTAATTAACTCGATTAAAAATGTTAATCGTTTGACAGCCCTCGTATGTGAGTATCCCAGCATACTCTTCATTCGTCCCTCGTGTTCCGACAGCTTTACCTCATGAGTGTAACTTTTATTCTTTACATTGTGCACAAATGTTTTTATGCTTATTGTGCAATATTCTAATTGTAACATGTATTTGTTACATGTTTTGATGCATTTTTATGCATTATAAAAGATTAATGTCTGAATTTTGGGGGGCTTGGAACGGATTAGCGCATTTACATGAAACACACATCTCTACTTACTGAATTTTCAAGTTAAGAAGCTACTTCCAGAATCAATTAATTTCATAAATAGAGGTACCACTGTAACACCTTCATGCTGGTAAATTTACGACTTTTTATCTTATTATTATGCTAAAAGCACTTTTGTGTTCACAAAGACCTTACGTTGCCCAATAGGTAAAGCCAGACAAACCAAACAAATTCCGATTCACTTAACGTAAAAATAAGCACCAAAATGACTTTACTCTAGCAAAATTACGATTTTTCCTCTTGTAATCATATGATTTTAATCTTGTAATATTACAATGTATGACATAATTCTTGTAATATTACGACTTTTCACTAGAGTTCGTCGTTATAATATTGTGACTTTAATCTCTTAATATTTTTGATTATTTTCGTAGTCTTATTTTTATGTTGTTTTGTTTGGACTTTTGTTGACTGAATGTTGTCTGCGACATGAAAATTCATCGCGTGGCGATCCGGTCAAACTGGTGACATTGCGTCACACCAGATGTATGTCGCTCATCGCGTGGTTGCCTGTCGCCCTTCCCCTCGCGACTTCACTTACTTTGTGAAAAACCGCGTGATGAGAAAAAAGCGCGGCCAGTTTGAACGCAGCGTGATATATACACATTTGTTTCCTTTGAAGCGTGAGGCAGGAATTTGGTAAAGACAGTCATGTGTGTTTGCCCATTGCCTGTGGACATGCCATGGATTGCCCGTGGAAGACCTCATGAAATTGGTGCTGATGCAAATAAATATACAGTATGATGGGTGTTTAGTTATCTATTCGATTAGTAGTCGGTGCAACCTCAAAGAATGGATTTAGATTAAGCAGATTTCATTGCCCAGATTCATGTGATCTAGCTGGTAGATCTGCTATACTTCATCATACCAACCTTCCACTGAGCAAACATGTCAGCATAGACTTCATAATGTATTGATAGGACACGGGGCCATTAAATGGGGGGACTGCATTGTTGGTGAGGCCGTCAAAGCTGATCGAGTGGAATCCCAGACAAAGAGCTTTTTCCGGTGAAAATTCTTGTGAATAAATGCTTAAATCCCTGAATTCTTTATAGATATGGATGTAAAACAGCCTCGATTCTTGGTTAAAAGAAAAAAAAAAACAACTTACACTAAATTTTATTTTAAGTAAATATGTCGAAGTACAATGCTAGTCTGTTAGTAAATGTAGCTAGCGGCCGCCTTATGGAAACATAGCTATTCCGGTGAAAATTATTGTGAATAAATGCTTAAATCCCCAAATTCTTTATAAATATGGACGTACAACAGTCTTGATTCTTGGTTAAAAGCAAAAAAAACAAAAAAAAAACAAACAAACACAATGCAATTAACATTTATTTTACATAAATATTTCAAAGTACAATGCTAGTCTGTTACTCAATGAGGTGGCCGTTATATATAAACAGAGCTTTTCCGTTGAAAATTCTTGTGAATAAATGCTTAAATCCCTGAATTCTTTATACTGTAGATATGGACGTAAAACAGTCTTGATTCTTTGTTAAAAGTACAAAAAAAAGCATGCAGGTAGCATTTATTTTACGTAAATATTGCGAACTATGAGGCTAGTCTGTAAGGAAATTAGCAGCCGCCATATGTAAACAAAGAGCTTTTTATGTTGAAAATTCTAGTGAATAAATGCTTAGATCCCTAAATTCTTTATAGATATGGACGTAAAACAGTCTCGATTCTTGGTTTAAAAGCCAAAAAAAAAACAAAAAAAAAAACGGGCAGTTTGCATTTACTTTACGTAAATATGTCGAAGAATGATGCTAGTCCGTAGCGGTTAATTTCTCCCATTAATTTTTTTCATAACGTTTCGAAATGCATGCATGGTACAAAAAATATAATAATTACCTTAAATCCTCGAACAAACCACTCCTGAGACAATTCGTCCTGTTTGTATGCGGTACAGCTTTTGAACTTTTTCAATCCTAAATCAGGCGTTGGATCACTGCACGTGTTGACTCTGCAACTGATTGCGAATAACTGAAGCGGACTGTAGGGCGGCCCCCTACTTAAAGGCGTTGCGCAGTGAAGGTGGAATCTGACCCGTCAATCATTCTGAAGTCTATGATCTCAGTTTCTCCCACTGTCAGGTGGAGGACAAACTGCACCAGGAAACAAACTGGTGTTAAAGGAAATAGAATAATGCTAGCTAATTGGTAAGAATGTAATGGTGTTTGTATTTGTCCCATACCATCATGGGCATCACGGTTTGGTGCACGTGGTCAGACGGCAAATACGTTTGAGTAAAAATTTTTTAAAATCCATTTCAAAGTTAGTCCTCCTGCAATCCAGGGGGCAGTAGAGGAAGTAAGCCTAAACATGCTACTGACTTCACGGGATAAAGAAGACAAACCAAAACAGATGAAAAAGTTTTCATTAATCCCTTCTTGGAAAGTTATGGTGAATATACAAAGTAGGAACCATCAAACCTAGTATTACTAACACTTTTTGAAATGTATTTATTTTATGTTTTCAAATTGGCAAATGTTTTTTTTCTTCTGACCGAGATTGGTAGTTAATTGAAACACTGAGTGAGTGTTAATTTTTGCACTATTTCAAGAGATACTTTTTCAGTTACGGAAAGATTTGCCTTTTTTATTTGATTTTAGTCAGTATAAAAGCACCATATTTTCCTCACTCTAAAGGCGCACCAAAAAGCCTTCAATTTTCTCAAACGCCTTCAGTGCGCCTTATAATCCAATGCGCTTTATATATGGATCAATATTGGTTCATCATCGCATGAAATTTCCTTTAGCGCAGCTCAATCTAGTGATATGCATAACGCAACCCCAACCCCCATTACTACTACTACTACTATGCCTTATAATGCGGTGGACCCTACAGGTATATGTGAAAAACGTTTTAAAATAGGCCATTCATTTAAGGTGCACATTATGGTGCAGAAAATACAGTACACTTCAAGTGTAAGTGCAATTAACTGTGTGTAAGCCAACATTAAAAATGGTAGTATTTTTACAAAATTATAATTTATTTTTATAAAAAAAAATGGTACCAAGGTTGGCAGCTGCCGAGTACTACCTGACTTTAACTGTTACCTCAGTCGATCGCTACAAAAAAGGATGTATTTTCTGTTTTTATTGTTCTAACATTCTTTAATAATGCGCAAAAATAAAATTCTTAAGTTTTATTCTTTTATTTATTTTGCACTTTAATAAAATCTGCTTTTTAGATTTAGCCAATAGAACAGACTCTAATTTTCAAATTCTATGATTTAAAAAAAAAAAGCCTTTTTCCGAATCCGTATATCCAATATGAGAAATATGAATGCTCAAAAACACCTGTATGGAACATTTGTCTTTTGCAATGACAGATGTAAAATTTGATTGATTTAGAAAGAAATCCCTATTATTACTGTGTCTATGTAGCAAGAGCAACAGTCAGGATTCAGAATACTCTGACCAGATTACCGAACAATGGAATTATAAACACACAAAAACTGAAATCTGATGCACTGCTGGCCAAAAGTATTGGCAATTCTGTTGGATAATGCTCAATTTCTCTCAGGAAAATGATTGGTAGTAATATCTTCATTTATTTTGCTTGCAATGAAAAAACACAAAAGAGAATGAAAAACAAAATAAAAATAAAAATAATATATATTATATATATTTATTATATATTATATATATATATGTGTGTGTGTATATATATACAGTATGTATGTATATATATATATATATATATATATATATATATATATATATATATATATATATACTGACTGGCCACTTAATTAGGTACACCTGTCCAACTGCTCGTTAACAATTAATTTCTAATCAGCCAATCACATGGCGGCACCTCAGTGCGTTTAGGCATGTAAACATGGTTTAATACAATCTCCTGCAGTTAAAACGGAGCATCAGAATGGGTAAGAAAGTTGATTTGAGTGACTTTGAACGTGGCACGGTTGTTGGTGCCAGAAGGGCTGGTCTGAGTATTTCAGAAAGTGCTGGTCTACTGGGATTTTCACGCACAACCATCTCTAGGGTTTACAGAGAATGGTCCGAAAAGAAAAAATATCCAGTGAGCGGCAGTTCTGTGGGGGGAAATGCCTTGTTGATGCCAGAGGTCAGAGGAGAATGGACAGACTGGTTCGAGCTGATAGAAAGGTAACAGTGACTCAAATAAACACCCGTTACAACCAAGGTAGGCAGAAGAGCATCTCTGAATGCACAGTACGTCGAATTTTGAGATGGGCTACAGCAGCAGAAGACCACGCCGGGTGCCACTCCATTCAGCTGAGAACAGGAAACTGAGGTTACAATTTGCACAAGCTCATCGAAATTGGACAATAGAAGATTGGAAAAACTTTGCCTGGTCTGATGAGTCTCGATTTCTGCTGCGACATTCGGATGGTAGGGTCAGAATTTGGCGTCAACAACATGAAACCATGGATCCATCCTGCCTTGTATCAACGGTTCAGGCTGGTGGTGGTGGTGTAATGGTGTGGGGAATATTTTCTTGGCACTCTTTGGGCCCCTTGGTACCAATTGAACATCGTTGGAACGCCACAGCCTACCTAAGTATTGTTGCTGACCATGTCCATCCCTTTATGACCACAATGTACCCAGGTTCTGATGGCTACTATATATATATATATATATATACTATATATATATGTGTGTGTGTGTATATATTATAATTACTCTTTGGCCAACTGCTTCAGGTCTCTGAGATTTGAAGGATGCCATTTTCACATTACTCCAAAGGTGTTCAATGGGATTCAGGTCTGGACTCATTCTCATTGCTGGCCACTTTAGAAGTCTCCAGTGCTTTCTCTCAAACCATTTTCTAGTGCTTTTTGAAGTGTGTTTTGGGTCATTGTCCTGCTGGAAGACCCATGACCTGTGAGGGAGACCCAGGTTTCTCACACTGGGCCCTACATTATGCTGCAAAATTTGTTGGTAGTCTTCAGACTTCATGATGCCATGCACACGGTCAAGCAGTCCAGTGCCAGAGGCACCAAAGCAACCCCAAAACATCAGGGAACCTCCGCCATGTTTGACTGTGGGGACCGTGTTCTTTTCTTTAAGGGCCTCGTTTTTTCCCTGTAAACTCTATCTTGTTGCCTTTTCCCGGATTTTTTGGGAAGATTTTTGGCTTTCTCAGGTAAGTTTTGGCAAACTCCATCCTGGCTTTTTTATGCCTCTGGGTCAGAAGTGGGGTCTTCCTGGGTATCCTACCATAGAGGCCTTTTTCATTCAGACGCCGACGGATAGTACGGGTTGACACTGTTGTACCCTCGGACTGCTAGACAGCTTGAACTTTTTTGGATGTTAGTCAATGTTCTTTATCTACCATTCACACAATCTTTCATTGAAAGCTCTCAACAATTTTTCTTTTCCGTCCACATCTAGGGAGGTTAGCCACAGTGCCATGGACTTTACACTTATTGATGACACTGCGCACGGTAGACACAGGAACATTCAGGTCTTTGGAGATGGCCTTGAGATTGCCCATGCTTCCTCACAATTTTGCTTCTTAAGTCCTCAGACTGTTCTTTGGTCTGCTTTCTTTTCTCCATGCTCAATGTGGTACACACAAGGACACAGGACAGAGGTTGAGTCAACTTTAATCCATTTTAACTGGCTGTAAGTTTGGTTTAGTTATTGCCACCACTTGTTATGTGCCACAGGTAAGTAACAGGAACTGTTAATTACACAAATTAGGTAAGAATCAGATGCTTTAAATTACACAAATTAGAGAAGCATCACATTATTTTTCAAAGGGTGCCAACACTTTTGTCCAGCCCATTTTTGGACTTTTTTGTATAAAATGATAATGATTTAATTTTTTTTCCCCATTCTCTTTTGTGTTTTTTCATTGCAAGCAAAATAAATGAAGATATTATTACAAAAGCATTTGTAATTGCAATCATTTTATTGGGATAAATTGCGTATTATCTGACAGAATTGCAGGGCTGCCAATGCTTTTGGCCAGCACTGTAGGATAAAAGCATTGAGTAGAACCTGGGCAGTCAAGACAGAGTCACGCTACGAAAGCAAGGTAATAGACTGTTGGGTACAAATCAATACAATTTCATCCAAATTGTAAAACACCCACAGTGCTTCTGATAGTGTTCTAGCCAGCAGAAAAGGCTTCGAAGACCCCAAAACTACGTCACTTGTTGGCATAATTGTCATATTTGGGTGCAACAAAGGCTTTCTTTTTTTTTTTTTTTTTTTTTATATATGTGCAGTATTTGGTCACTTCACATGTTTTTTAGGTATTTTTTTAGTTAATGCTAGGCATTGCAGCCTTTGTCTCCATCCGAAGATGGACCGCGATCCACATTGCTTTTAAATTCTGGTGCACATTTGGTGAGGTGTGCTTGCACAGCAGTCGTATCAGTTTTGCCGCGCAGTACTGGAGCGCAATTGTTTCCGCAATGAAAAAAACAAAAAGTAATTTATTTCGCTGATCATTGTCTACTACATGATGTCATTTGACAGTTTACGGGTTTATATACATGATTTGACAAAATAAACTCACATGTCCAAATATGTTTTGAAGTACCAACAGTGTACTTTCTTGTCACCACTGTGGGTTTATCAAACAAACAATGAAATAATTGTTATCCAAGCATTGGAATAAGCAAGGTTTTCTATTTTATGAAATTTATAGGTTTGGTTTTCCAACAGAAGAGCAAAGTGGAGAAGAGAAGAAAAGTTGAGAAATCAACGCCGTCAGGTGTCCAACTCCTCCAACCATGTTCCCATTAGCAGCAGTTTTAACAGCAGTGTTTACCAATCTCTACCCCAACCTACTACACCAGGTACTAACAAAAACAATTATTATTTAGTTACTTTCTGATCGTCTGTCATTTTACCGCCTATTCCTGTTATCTTTTATTGTAACTAGGGCTGTCAAATTTATTGCGTTAACGGGCGATAATTAATTTTTAAAATTAATCACGTCAAAATAGTTAACGCAATTAACGCATGAGCGGCACGACCCACTCACGTATTGCTGCAAACAGCCTACAATGGCGCCGTTTTACTTATATACAGAGCTAAGAGGCAGCATCAAGGGAGTGGAGTAGATACAAGCATTCATTGGAACCATGCTTTTAACTGGCAAAAGCTTTAACATCTCTCCCACAACAACTATAAAAATTGTGGGAGGCGATGTGGGGAACAATGACAGGAGTTTTTCTTAACACCCTGTATTGTACCCAACGCAGAGAAGATATAGCATTTGCAGCCACCACACACAGCCATGGTTGCACCACTTCCCATGATGCATTTGGGCAGAACAGTTAAGTCGCTACAGTATCATTTACTGAAAGCTCAACAAATACACTAGATGGCAATATTTAGTCACAATATACAAATGCACATTTTTCCTTTAAGAATTACAAGTCTTTCTATCCGTGGATCCCTTTCACAGAAAGAATGTTAATAATGTTAATGCCATCTTGTGGATTTATTGTTATAACAAACAAATACAGTACTTATGTACAGTATGTTGAATGTATATATCTGTCCTGTTTTATCTTTCCATTCCAACAATAATTTAAAGAAAAATATCGCATATTTTAGAGATGGTTTGAATTGTGATTAATTACGATTAATTAATATTTAAGCTGTGATTAACTCGATTAAAAATTTTATTCGTTTGACAGCCCTAATTGTAACCCATTCTGGGTGCTACATTTTCCAGTTTTTTTAAAGGAGCAATACTGTATGTAAGTATGGTGGCCAAAAATGGTACTGCAACCGGGATCAAAATATTCAAGCACACAGCATCCCTTTCCCCTTTGGGCTGCCAGATAAGTTCTATGCATTCAAGAATCAAATTGCGTTATTATACTAATGTTGCATTTCAATCAGAAACTAGAAGGTTTCTGGAGAAACTGTGTGGGTAGCGTGTAGTACAAGTAAACGCAAGTACACATTATAATGGTACTAGTACAAATACTTGAAGTACTAGTACCAGTAGTAGTGTTTATCCATGATTTACCAATAATACCCAATTCATTCGAATATGCTTGATGTAACACGAGATTGAGGGATCAAGTTCTATGCCAAGTACAGATCCAGACCAGTACCTTGCGATGCGAGGAAGTGTTTTATACTGGTGTCGGTAAATGTAAAGACACTTGCACGCAGATCCATTTGAAAGACTATGTGCTACTATGGCCATGAACATACTGTTGCCATTCGCCGCCAATGTTATGATTATTTCTGTTTTTTTTGGGTGTGGTTGTTTTGTACTGTGTGTCAGGCAAAATGCAGAGTCCAAACACTATGCTAAAACCAAGAAGCACGAATGCAAATTGCCACAACACAAATGCCAATTGCAAGCATTTTTCAAAAGAAAAAAATGTACGAATGCAAATGGTTCACAACACAACTGCAAAAAGCCACAGCACGAATGCAAAAGGATGACCCCAAAGTAGATGTGAGGACTACAACTCCTGCCCTGCTGCTGCTACTGTAGAGATAGTCACAAAGCAATGTATACCAAAGTGAATTTGTGAGCGAATTTCTGCAACTTACGTTTTCAATCTCTGCACATGTGGGGATGTGACGTGATGGCTTGTGGTTACGTGGCAGCTAGAGTTGTCGTGCTCACGTCAACTTCCGTGAAATTTAGGGCACTTTCACACTAGCACTGTTTGGTCTGTTTTTAACAGACCAGAGTTCTTTTTCCCAGATAGTTCGCTAATGTGAATGCGCAACCGATCTCTCGTTCAGACCAAACAACCAAACTTCGGTCTGCTCAAAAGGCGTGAGTCTCGGTCAGCTTAATGCACACCCTGTGTCTCTTGTGAATACAACCAGAGCAAGGTGTGCTTTGCTACTTTATTTGCAGCGTGTCACCATGGAGCTGTGATACTTTAGGCTTTGAAGGTACGCGCAGGGCATCATTAGAAGCGGAAGTGGCAAAATGATCAACGATTAGCCATGGCCAAATGTTGTTGTGCTGTGCTAAGCGGTTGCATTTGATACACAGAATCGGGTTCTAATGTGGCGATTGTGTTTTGCATGCTGCTGCTGAATGTACCATGTGAAAATGACTGGCCGAGATAGGTGCAGCCTCTTGGAGCGGCCGTTTTGTGCGTCTCGCGCTCCTGGAAGTGGCGACAATTTGATAGTCCAAAAAGTGCTGAAAGTGGGAGCGATGTCACACCTGTGTGACTTGGGGTCCCTTTCGTGGTTTAATTTTCCCTTTGCATTTTTTTTATACTCAGCATTGAGTCTGGAGGGAGCAACTCCGCCGATGGCCAAGTAGTGCCTAGCAATGCTATGCTACATTACTGTTTTTTTTTTTGTTTTTTTTGCAGGCTTACATGCATACAAACTCCTGCTTCACAAAACAGTCAGTTGGCAAAAAAAATTACACATACAGATGCACGGTTATGTTATCATTGCAAAATAAAAGACAGGAATAAAAGAAAAAACTATACAGTTCAACATGTAAAAATAGTCACAGCATCACGCTGTGATGCTCCACGCTCCCTCCCCTCCTACGAGGGAGGTATTTCTTCTTCTATTTGTCCAATCAATGAGTGCACCTTTCATCCAAATGATGCGACTCGGAAAGTTCGGTTGGCACAGTGTGAATACTAAACTTTTTCAACAACTCATTTGCAAGTGTTGCTGCAAGGTAGCTTTCCAACCTGACCCTGGTCCTCTTGGTCTAGTGTGAAAGCACCCTTAGTATACTTCTGGGTCGTCCTTTTGCATTTGTGCTTTGGCTTCTTCTATCTCTTTTTTATTTTTATTTTTTCTTTTAAATTAATAATGATGAATTTCACAAATCGAAAGGCAATTTGGTATAACATTCAAAAAACACACAGATGTAAAGGCATAAGGCACAATGAGACAACATCACAGAATAAAGAACAATTATACGTAATAAATACACAAAAAAATAATAAAGAAGAAAGAGAATATAATACATGTACTTTCCGGTTTGCGATGTATGCAGCTTATGCGATTTCGACTTTACAACGCAGGAGTCTCGTCCGCCATCTTATCTCGTTTTTTTTTTTTTTTTTGGTCGCATAAACACTATCTTATTGTAACTCACAGTATCTTATTTTTTAGTTTACTTCATTAACATAAGGTGTTCTATCCTCACTAAAAGTGAAGTTGTTCAGCTTTACAGACAGCAAGCAAGGCAATTGTGCTTTTTGTAGCTTTTTAGTTCCTTCACTTTTCACAATTTGTAAAACTGTAACACACATATATACACTTATGTTCAAACCAACACACATTTTAACAATAAAAAACTTGACACAAAACAATTGACCCCCTTTCAGACTTATAACACGGGATATTACCATGTAATGACGCGAGTAAATCCCTCGTCATTGCTTTCACACGTGGGGAGATATCCTGAGAATAATGTGAGTTGGACTAACACGATTTTATAACCCGGACATTACGTCATTTTTGGTCGGCATCAGCAACAAAAGAAACCACACATTTCCAAAGCTGGACGATGGACTCTCTTCCTCGACGCTACGATCCAGTAGCAATTTAATTTTGTTATATTTTCAGTTTAGTTTAGCTATTTCCAGTTTGCCATGTTGATAATTGTGATGTTTTCTTTCCGCTTTTCGTCTTACTGCAAAGAAAGAGGAAATGACGACATCAGCCATCGTGCTGTGACCTGGGAATTTAACGTCTGGTTTCACAGATACCGGAAACTCCCAGCCATTTTACTAAGACGCAACTCAGTAAATGTCCGCACCATCACTGTGTCAGTTGACCCGGGAAATTGCTTTCACAAATCAGGCCTACACGTTTAAATCCCGGATTCTGAATAGTGTTAAATGTGTGTGGAAGGGAGTTTGGTGTTTAAATGTCCGTCTAGTCTAATCAATTTGTAAATTTAGTAGATTAAATTAGCCTAATTTGCCAAACAACAGTCTGCTTCCTTAAATGCTACGAATGCTAACGTTTTTACAATTCTCATAGCAAATCGTTCATACGTAACTCCACAAACTGTAGCTATACACATAATTACAAATTACAATTTACGGCCTGGTGTGGGCCAATCCAGAGTGCAGCTATCCTTTATCCATGTCAGACATCTGAGTTTGCTTCTCAATCAATCAAACAGTCCAGCCAGACCCAACTCTGCCACCAGAGGGCAGTATATTCTCCATCATTAAACAAAATACAATACTTTTGGACTTTTTGGATAGTTATTTTGACATTTATTTAAAGAAATTCGGTCGCCAGTGAAGGAACGGAGCGAGCTCGTTCATTAGCCGGGTCTACCTGTATAATAAAAATAAATTATATAAAAACAAAAATAAAAATACATATGTATATACTTTATATATCCCTATAATAGAAGTCTAGCAGTCATTAAAGACACCATAATCAGTATCTTCTTGCGGTCGTATTGCGAGCCATTTACATTCGTGTTGTGCCAATTGGAGTTCGTGCTTTAGCATTTTGGGATTGTGTAACTTGTGACGGTTTGCAGTCGTGCTTTTTTCTTTTGCATTTGTTCTGCGAGCCAATTGCATACGTGTTACAGCAATTGGGTTTTCGTGCTTTTGCCAATTCATGCTTTGATACTTAGGGTTGTGGCATTCGCGCACATTTTCTTCTACAAAGCATTTGCATTTGGCCTTTGTGTTGTGGCAATTTGCATTTGTGCATTTTTCCTTTTTCAAAGTGTTTGAACTTTGCATTTCACCTTACACTTCTCAGCCAATGTAGTTTTGTCTTTACTGTTGCAATGAAATTATAAACAATTTTAACATTCCCTTCTTTCTACTCTGGAATATATTGTATTTTAGTGTCCTTCTCATCAGGATCTGTGTTGGGGAGGTCCGACTCAGTTCTGTCCTGCACCTACAGCTTACCGTCAATGCCACACTTCAGTATGACAGCTAGCCTGCCTATGCAAGTAAGATTATTTTATATGATATTTGTGATACTATCAGAGGCAATTGCTGTAAGACTGCAAGGGAAGCTCAACTTCCCTAAAATGTGAAAAAAAAAAAAAAAAAAGTGATCAGATATATAATGTTGTGTGTACATGCACTGACTGTTCGGTATCTGCTTCTTATCACTGGATAAGATTCGGCTTCCTTTTCATTAATTAGTGACACTTCACAGTGCTTTAAACAGTGTGGACGCTGAACATCTACGGCAGTGGTCTCCACACTATTCCACATAAGGCCACACGAAATGGGGCGTGTCATTGAATAAATGCTGGGCTTGTCCAGACCCATGGCATACCCGGCGTCTGTGGGGGTCTATGGGACAGTGGGCAGGGCTCGGCAACTCTGCATGATGATTGGATGAACTGTCTGAGGCTGAATCATTTTATGATTGACAGCAAAATATGTGAATCAAAGATGTTGTGGTGTAAACATCCGCAGGAGCATTTTGCAGGGTGTAGAAAGAAGCTTCCCCTGTTTAAAGCGGCTGAAGTCTTGCATCCACAACACCATGCGCCAAGGCCGTTTGAGCAGCCGAGCTCTGCAGGCCATTTAGAGGACACTAGTCAAGTCCATGGAAAAGACACCTTTAGTATGACAGGGGCACAGATCATTTTCTTGAAAAGGGACAGAGGATAGAATTTACATATAAAAAATAAACAGACGCGTTTTATGACGTAGGCCGAAATTCGACTTCCCTTCCTTGGAAAACCATCATCCACCACTGGATACTATTTAGTACAGTGGGGCAAATAAGTATTTAGTCAACCACTAATTGTGCAAGTTCTCCCACTTGAAAATATTAGAGAGGCCTGTAATTGTCAATATGGGTCAACCTCAACCATAAGAGACAGAATGTGGGGGGGGAAAAACAGAAAATCACATTGTTTGATTTTTAAGTAATTTATTTGCAAATCATGGTGGAAAATAAGTATTTGGTCTATACCAAAAGTTCATCTAAATACTTTGTTATGTACCCGTTGTTGGCAATAACGGAGGCCAAACATTTTCTGTAACTCTTCACAAGCTTTTCACACACTGTTGCCGGTATTTTGGCCCATTCCTCCATGCAGATCTCCTCTAGAGCAGTGATGTTTTGGGGTTGTTGTTGGGCAACAAGCACTTTCAACTCCCTCCCCACCCCGTGGCATCAAAATGATAACAAGAACGGGGAGCAAAAATCCCAGAACCACACGGGGGGACCTAGTGAATGACCTACAGAGAGCTGGGACCACAGTAACAAAGGCTACTATCAGTAACACAATGCGCCGCCAGCGACTCAAATCCTGCACTACCAGAT
This sequence comes from Corythoichthys intestinalis, assembly GCF_030265065.1. Classification (NCBI taxonomy): domain Eukaryota; kingdom Metazoa; phylum Chordata; class Actinopteri; order Syngnathiformes; family Syngnathidae; genus Corythoichthys; species Corythoichthys intestinalis. The sequence continues at coordinate 60,162,129 of NC_080399.1, read as the reverse complement.
GTGTCCCCCTGCTGAAGAAGGTACACGTCCAGGCCCGTCTGCGTTTCGCTACAGAGTATTTGGATGATCCAGAAGAGGACTGGGAGAATGTGTTATGGTCAGATGAAACCAAAATAGAACGTTTTGGTAGAAACACAGGTTCTCGTGTTTAGAGGAAAAAGAATATGGAATTGCACCATACCCACTGTGAAGCATGGGGGTAAAAATATCATGCTTTGGGGCTGTTTTTCTGCAAAGGGACCAGGACGACTGATCTGTGTAAAGGAAAGAATGAATGGGGCCATGTATCAAGAGATTTTGAGTGAAGATTTCCTTCCATCAGCGAGGGCATTGAAGATGGCTGGGTCTTTTAGCATGACAATGATCCCAAACACACAGCCAGGGCAACAAAGGAGTGGCTTCGTAAGAAGCATTTCAAGGTCCTGGAGTGGCCTAGCCAGTCTCCAGTTCTCAACTCCATAGAAAATCTGTGGAGGGAGTTGAAAGTTGCCCAACAACAGACCCAAAACATCACTGCTCTAGAGGAGATCTGCATGGAGCAATGGGCCAAAATACCAGCAACAGTGTTTGAAAAGCCTGTGAAGAGTTACAGAAAACGTTTGGCCTCCGTTATTGCCAACAAAGGGTACATAACAAAGTATTGAGATGAACTTTTGGTATTAACCAAGCACTAATTTTCCACCATGATTTGCAAATATATTTTTATGAATTAAAAAATGTGATTTTCTTTTTTTTTTTTTCACATTCTGTCTCTCATGGATGACGGATAACCATGTTGACAATTACAGGCTAATATTTTCAAGTGGGAGAACTTGCACAATTAGTGGTTGACTGAATACTTATTTGCCTCACTGTATCACTCACAAAACTCAATTTTATGTTGAATGCCTACATCTAAATTCACATTGTGCTAAAACAATTTACAGTGGTACCTCGACCTACGATCGCATTAACATACGATCCTTTTAACATCCGACGTAAAATTTGACTCGTCACTTGTCTCGACATATGACGACGTGGTCGACATACGACCATTTCCCACCTACCCACACACTCGCTGTCTCCTCCCTCCCGTGTCTGTTCACCAGTCTCTATAATTTAAGGTAACATTAAAATTACTTTAAAAAAATTTCCATTTATTATTATTATTTTAATTTGTATTCATAATTCATTTGTTTTGCTATATGTAATTGCTATTAATAATTGTACCTGCAGTATGTATTAAGAATTTAGCATGGGTTTTTTTGGGCAGTGGAATGAACGAATCGAATTATAATGTATTTTATGGGAAAATCTCGCTCGACATATATTTCGACTTACAAACCAAGTCCTGGGAAGAATTACATTCCCAGGCAGCTGTGACAAAATCAGACAATTCGCGCTTCATTCAACCAAATTGTAGTAAAATGCCCCTTCACATCCTCAGCAGGGTAACGGCGTTTCAAAGATGGGAAAGGTAATTAATTAGATTACACTCTACTGAAAAAATAACGCCGTTAGAAACACCGTTATGCTGTAACGTCTTTATTAACAACACTGGTAATAACATGTTCACAGTTACTCCATTACATTTACAGTGGTATGAAAAAGTATCTGACCCTTTTGGAATTTATCACATTTCTGCATAAAATCACCATCAAATGTGATCTGATTTTTGTCAAAATCACACATATGTAAAAACAGCGTATGCTTTTACTAACATCACCCAAACATTAATAGATTTTCATATTTTAATGAAGATAGCATGCAAACAATGACAGAAGGGGGGAAATAAGTGAACGCTCCGCCTAAGACTTAAAGAACTACTGTAACCAATTTTTACAAAACAATTTAAGTCAAGTGTGTGCCCAATCACTTCTGAGTGGTTTGAAGCTGCCCTGCCCACTATAAAACACACACCTGGTAAAAATTGTCTTGATGAGAAGCATTGTCTGATGTGCATCGTGGCTCGGTCACAAGAGCTCTCTGAAGACCTGCGATCAAGAATTGTTGATTTGTATAAAGCTCGGAAAGGATACCAAGGAAACCATCTCTAAAAGTGTGGATGTTCATCAATCGACAGTCAGAGAAGTTGTCTACAAAGAGAGAGCGTTTGGCACTATTGCTTCTCTCCCAAGGAGTGGCCGTCCACCAAAGATGACGCGAAGAGTTCAGCGCAGAATACTCGGAGAGTTAAAAAAAGAACCCTAGAGTGTCTGCTAAAGACTTACAGAAATCAATGGCACAGTCCAATATCTCTGTGCACACATCAACTATATGTAAAACTATGGCTAAGAATGGTGTTTATTGGAGGACTCCACAGAGGAAGCCACTGCTGTTTAAAAAAAACATTGTTTCTTGTTTAATGTTTGCAAAAAGGCAGTTGGACACTCCACAGAAGTTTGGGCAAAATATTTTGTGGACTAATTAAACATAAGTTGAATTGTTTGGGAGTAACACACAACGTCATGTGTTGAGGAAAACTGGAACAGCTCACAAACATCAACACCTCACCCCCACCGTGAAGCATGGTGGAGGGAGCATCATGATTTGGGGCTGTTTTCCTCAGGGCCTGGACAACTTGCAATCATTAATAAAAGAATGAATTCAAAAGTTTATCAGGATGTTTTGCAGGAAAAACTGAAGCCGTCTGTCACACAGTTGAAGCTAAAAAGAGGATAGATGCTGCACCAAAACAATGCTTCAAAACACATAAGTAAATCAACTTCTGAATGGTTTCAGAAGAACAAAATACGCGTTCTGGAGTGGCCAAGTCAAAGTCCAGACTTGAACCCCATTGAGATGCTGTGGCATTACCTAAAGACACCAATTCATGCCAGATATCCCAGGAATCTGACAGAACGACAGCAGTTTTGTAGAGAAGAATGGGCCAAGATTAGTCCTGATCGATGTGCTAGACTAATCTATAGCTACAAGAAGTGCCTGGTTGAAGTTATTGCTGCCAAAAGGCGGGGGGCACAAAATATTAAATGTGATAGTTCACTTACTTATTTTCCCCCTTCTGTCATTGTTTGCATACTATCCTCATTGAAATATGAAAACCCATAAATGTTTGTCTGGTTTTAGTTAAAGCAGACACTGTTTTTTCATCTGTGTGATTTTGACAAAGATCAGAACACATTTGATGATGATTTTATGCAGAAATGTGAGAAATTTCAAAAGGTTCACATACTTTTTCATACCACTGTAGTTGAGTAACTTACTGAGTAAAATGTACTTCAAAGAGTTTTTTTTACCACGCCATACATTTTGCTTTTACTTGAGTAGATTTGTGAAGTAGAAACGCTACTCTTACTTCGCTACTTTGGGCTACACTAGAGTCCTTACATTTTCCCTCTTTATTCTACATATTAGATTTGATTTAATTTTGCCCATCACCAATGACAACCAATCACATGACTCCTTTGGACCAATCAGACATAACGGAAGTCCTATGATCACACCAGCTGCTTGCCATCAACGTTACCCCAAAGCGACTCCAAGTTTTTATTCGGCAACGATACACCACAGAAAACTGGAGATATGCTCGTTATTATTTCATGGTAGAATATGTTTTCCCCAGTAGAAGGCACTCATGCTCTTTGGAAGGGCGATATTTCATTCCTTTGGATTTTTCTGGTTGGAATTCGATTAGCCCAGACCAGCAGGCACTCCAGCGGGTGGTAAAAACAGCAGAGAAAATCACTGGGACCCCCCTCCCAGAGATAGGGAACACATACAACACACGCTGTCTAAACAGAGTGCAGAACATCCTGCGGGATAAATACCACCCTGCCCATCGCCTGTTCCTCCTTCTACTCTCAGGTAGAAGGTACAGATCATTGAGCAGCCGTACCAAAAGATTTGCAAACAGTCTGTACTCTCAGGCGATAAGACTGCTGAATTCACAAGTACACTGAAATTGCTGTTATGGTTATGCTGTCATTAGTACACACTTGACTCTGTGGGGTGTGGGGGGGGGGGCATAAATGGTTATGTAAATCTATCAATATTTATTATTATTTATGGTGGGATGGTGGGGGCACTGGGGACACTTTACCTTTATATTGCTCTGCACCAAGCACTTTAATGGAAACTAACCCATAGTATTGTTGGAACTCCAATCTGAATTTCGTTGTTATCTTGACAATGACAAATAAACTCTGAATCTGAATCTAATATGGTCAGGTAACAGTTTATAGTACAGTATAATCTTAACAGTTCGTATAGGTAACACTGTGCTGAAGAAAAAACTATACCATTGTTGGAAAAAAATCAAACATTGTAAGCAGTTACTCTTTTCTTGAGTACTCTTTCCGCCGAATATTTTTACTTGTACTCCAGTAAATTTTTGTAACGCTACTCTTAGCTGAGTCAAATCTTTGGCTGCTCTACCCACCTCTGGACAACCTACTTTATCTATGTGAGCTCTAATCCTGGCACAAACAGTAATATAATAATGTAGTTGTACGTGTCTCGTTGTAACTAGTCATGTGTCTACCTCAGGGGTCGCGTTAACCGAATATTTTCCGTCGTTGACCGATTTTTTAAAATGGTGACGGAAAAAAACTGAAGTCCCTCTGTCGTTTTGACTGGTTGCAATTAACACCCCAGACCACAGGGTGGTGAGTGAGCATATTAATTAGCTATTGTCTCTCTTGATGCATGACGTCGTTGGCCTTACTCTGAAAAATGTCAAGGCAACTGAATGTTCGAAGTTTCTTCAAAAAGCCCCAAAACGACGATGGTGTAAATAAAAGAGGTGAAAAAACAGGGACTGCACAAGCGGGCACGCAATTCAAGTCCATGCGCACCAGGAGGAAGGTGTGAAACTGCGTTCAGGCCACAGCAGGTGAACTGTTAATTTCATTGTTCCATATGTAGCCTACCTACTGGGGCCACAGCCAGCTGTTTTTGTCACTGCGGAGAAAAAGTTACATATTCATCTGCTTGATGTGTGATGGCACGGTGTGGATTCTCTGTTAAGCTTGTTCGGACAGAATATTAATTTAGAATGAATGAAAACTAAATACTATTGAATATGTTGAAGCGGTATGCAATGTTAACAGTCTTGTTAGCTAAAATTGCTGTGTCCAGCCGCTGTAGCTCTGCTGCTCTCTGTGAACTCTCTATTCAAGCCGGAACGCGCGCGGCTCTTAAGTGTCTCTGTCACGTGACTGTGTCGTAGCCGGTAACGCGCTCGGCCAAATGGACACACAAGTACGGAAGGTGAATTATGCCAAACAAAGGGTCACCACAATGTCATTATCATCATTTTAAAAATTTAAGTGAAAAGTCTAGCACAACCTCTGGTCTACCTACTGTAACGTACTGCAAAGAAGCCCCTGCCCCCCCCCCCCCCCCCCCAAAGAAGTATGATGTACTGTCAATACACTGTCAAATTAGTTTGGCTGTGGGGAGGCATAGGGTCGGTTGCCATCGGGCTTACACTCACAAGGGATTCACACGATTACTGGGTTCTAGATCACAGAGCTGATATGTGTACACTCTACCCTTCCCAATCGCTTATCTTATAGACTTCCCCACCCCCCCTCCTCTTCTCTCCCTGGTCAACAGGCCCCCCACTTGGTGTCAACCAGAAATACATCTAGCTGACAATAAAACCAACATATTAATAGTTAGTGTAGGCGTTCAATGTTTTTCTTGTTTTGTTTGTGTTTCTTTTTTTTCTTCTCTTGTGTTTCTTTTCTTTTGTTCCCCCATAACACCTTTCTGTTCGCTGCTTTGTCATAATAAACGAGATATGTTGAATGATCACAATGGGAGTAAGTCATACTCTCAATTTGAAACATTAAAACTGTTCAGACCAACCGGACACTTAGACTTCCATTCTCCGTGTCAAACAGCTGAACAGGACACGTTTAAAAAATAAAATTAAAAAAAAAAAACACTGTCAAAATTATTTCTCAACACACAGTTTTTTTACTGTGAGCATGTTCCGACTATTACTGCTTTGATGATAAAATCTTAGATGTAGTGGATCACTCATAGATTATACAGTTTAATGAGTTTTATGCATTTGTACTTTCAGGCATCTTGTCAGACGTCTTACTCGTGCATGCTGCCCGCCAGCACAGGTGTAAATGGAAGAAATTATGAGACCTATACTCCTCCACATATTCAACAGCATATGAACAACCAGCCATTGACCTCCTCTGCCACTTCAACGGGTATACTAATAGATTTAAATTTGATTTCTTTTTTTTTTTGTTTGTTTGTCTTTAGTTACACCAGAGTCATAAGCTGCTTATTTAACTTCATAAAAAATAATTTAAAATGTATTCATTGTTAATCTGCTATGACATGAGGTACTCATTTTTTAAATAACTAGGACAACTTAAAAACTACATTTATACAGGTACATGAGAGCGGTAGCATATTCAGCAAATGCTTGTATAGTAGCAGTCATGCTCACATTCGGTGAACCTTCTGGTTAAAAATTCTGAGAGAAAAAAAACATTTAAAATTTAACAACAGGCCTAAAAAACAATTATCAAAGCATGTTTTTGTTTGTTTGTTTGTTTGTTTTTGTTTTTCTTTTCTTTTCGGGAAAAAAGTAAAATAAACCATGCATTTAATAACTGGTCTCACCTCTCAGTAGGGGTAGGACAAAATATCGAAATGATGAGAAGTCTTGATGCTTTGCATCCCAAAAGGTTATCGATACACTCATGCCAAAAATCATGATATCGTTTTAAAAAGGTGTCAATGTTTAAAAAAATAAAATAAAAAAGAAACCAACACTTTGCTACCAAAATCTTCCACTATAATAGTGTCTCAGTTAACTCTATGACTGCCATTGACGACGCTTGACGCCCAATCCATTAAGACTGGGAAGGGCGAATGAACTATCCTTCATTGAAAACCAGAGCATTCATTCACTCCCATTTTCTGTGCATTTACAGGTTACTTTCTGTTCTTTTTAGGGCATTTACAGGTCAATTCCCAATTGAGTTTGAGTCATTGCTATTCATTCTCGGATCACTTCCTGTTCTGTTACCCAAAATTAACAGGAAGTGATCCATGAAATGCCCAAAAATTAATAGGAAGTGACCCATAAAATGCCCCAAGATCATCAGGTAATGACCTGAAATGGCATAAAATTACCTCGTTGCCTGGTATTGGCTGCTGCTGATGGCCATAAAAGTGGGATGGGCCAGTTTGTTCATTCGGGCGGATGTTCATTCGCTGCCACACTCCCAGTTCTAATGGATTGGACATCTACAAGTAATAAACTCACAGCAGAAGGGTTAAGTTAGCTTGTGTTTCTGCTTGTTAGTTGTGATGAATGATTTCCTGACCAATGTATTTATAATCATTGTATCGCCATATCATGAATCATTATCGTGATCTTTGTTGTGTAAATTGTGTAAACAAGCAAGTATAATAATAATCATGAACATGAATATTTAGAACCTTTCCAACAGTGATAGTAATACAAAATAACTCACATAAGTCATTTTAATGTAATTACTAGCCTGAAAATAGTAATCATTACATTATTCATTCCCCCCAAATTAACGAGCCACCAGTTGTGGATGAAGTACTCTCTTTTTGTACTTAAGTTAAAAGTGAAGATACATGGACAATAAATTAAGGAGAAGTATGTAATGAAAAATATACTCAAGTAAAAGTACAAAAGTACTTTCTTTAAAATTTACAAGAGTAATAATTATTTCCTCCCAATGGAAAAATGTGATATATATATATATATATATATATATATATATATATATATATATATATATATATATATATTTTTTTTTTTTTTTTTCTAAACAGCGAAACCCTATCTGGAGGTGAGGGCATGAAAGAACAGGATTGAAGACGCCATGACTTTAACATAATATTATCGCATCCATGACTTTAACAAAATATTATCGCATCCAAAAACTCCATGTAGCATGAATAACTGAGTGTCAAGACACAGCTGTGAGTGGTCACAGCTCGATTTTGGGGGGATTTCATGGGTGAAACATGGTATTCTAACAAGGGTCGTGATGCAGAAATCAAGGAGTGGTCGAGATTTTCTTTGTCATATATTTACCCTTTTAAATGTTTTTTTTGTTTGTTTGTTTGGATCGATTATTTATCATCTAACATATCGGAGAAAATGCAACAGTAACAAAAAAAAAAAAAACCAATTAAGCAATAGTTATGAGGTAGATCTCCATGAATTTTTTGCAGACACCATTTTTTTCATTGTGACGTAATTTGTTTGAAAATTTAAAATATGCGAGTGAATAATTTTTTTAAGTGTTTTTTTTTTTTTTTTTTAAGAAATATTAGACAGCAATTAATGATTCTAAGCTTAAAATGAAAGACATTTCAAGTAATAAATATAATTAATTACCTTCGTTTTATGGCTGGGTTGAAACAAAAGCGGTTGTGTGACGTCTGTAAACGGCGGTTTCCAGGGTAAAACAAACAAATTAAAAATAATTTGGGGCCTTAATGTGCCATGAATCTGCTATGGCGGCATATAGACATATTGTTCTATCAAACACAACAGTTGTTTTGGCTTAAAATACAGCAGTTTATTTGAAAGAGGGGTGCAAGAGCAGAAACTGCCTTTTCAGTCTTGTCTGTGTTTTCCGCCATATATATTTAAGACTGCAGAATGGAAAAAAACAAATAATAAAATTGACTACACTGTAAACAGAAACTTAACAAGCGAAAAAAAAAAAAAAAAAAAAACATAGCTTAATAGCGTATTGCAAGCGACCATCGGGTGCATACTCCCACCTACTGTAGAAGAGTGTGCAGCACCCATTTGAGGGCACGTTGGTCTCACTGTTGGTTTTTATTGGCCATTATCTTGTTCGCCTGGCTAATCTTGCTTGTACTCATGTTGCCGCCTCTAGTGCTCCATTACGGTATAGTTGCATGGGGCTTTTCATTTGCGCCGGAGGCAGGAAAACGAAACTATCAATGACTGAAAAAAACAAAAAACAAAAGTAACATGTAACGCAGGAGACAATTTGAAAAGTAGTGGAGTAAAAAATACAGATACGTTCTGTAAAATGTAGTGAAGTAAAAAGTACCAATTCCTATTTGTACTCAAGTAAAGAACAGATACACAAAAATGCATAATAATGAAGTACACCACTGCTAGCCACTGAGGAGCGTGTTACATGTATCACTATAACTACAGTATATTTTTTGTTTTTCTTTCGTAGGTTTGATTTCTCCAGGAGTCTCAGTTCCCGTCCAGGTTCCAGGCAATGAAACAGACTTGTCACAGTATTGGCCACGTCTGCAGTGAAGTGATGTCATCCACCAAAGCACTTGTTTCAAACTAAGTGCACAACACTCACTTTACAACTCAATTGTGAAAAAGGACCTTTTATTGAGAATGCCTCTCAGGATCAGATTACACTAAGTAAGAGGCAAGTGAGACAGTAGGACCTATTTTCGTGTGCTGTGCAACTCTAGACAAAGGTTAGGCTGCAACATGTGAAAGGTCGTTATGGTTGTTTTGGTGGACTTTGAAAGAAGGCAGGATGACAATTGTCCCCATCCCTAAACCTAACCAATTCAGAATATGTTTTTTCATCCACTTAAAAAGAACATTCTTGCCATAGAGATACAGTACAGTGGTACCTCTACATATGAATTTAATTCGTTCCAGGACCTGGTTTTTAAGTCAAAATGGTCATATGTTGATCGGGATTTTCCCATAAGAATACATTGTAATTAGATTAATTTGTTCCGCAGCCCAAAACCCTACACTATCCCCTTAATAAATACTGCAGACACAATTTCAAATAGCAATTACACATAGTAGAGCAAATAAATTATAAATAAAAATCAGAATACTCATAATAATATATAATAATTTTACTGTCACCTTGTCGTGGTATTTACAGAATTCACCCGGGAGAACGTTTTTGGTTAGAGAAAAAGCTGGAGGTTGTTAGTTTTTACCCGTGTCCATGCTGGTTGACTTGTGTGCAATGTTGCCTCTAATTTTTCATGTGTCTGAGCAGACACACAAACTTCCAGAGCACACTGAAGACCACTGTGAGCAACATCAGATGTGTACGCTGTGGCCACACACCAGTATCACGCCTGTTCAAAACCTTGGATCATAGCAAGTTGCATGGCTTATTAAAATAATGAGATCACAGCAGCAATTTTCATTAGATTACTTTTAATATAATTGATTTGGCCCACTTAAAATGAAAGACAAAAACTGTTTATGAGATGCGTACTATGTTATATGTGAGAGCCCTGTTTTAACCATAGGAAAAGTTAATAGTCAAAAAGTAAAAAAAAAAAAAAAAAAAAAACACTATTACCTGACTTTGGCCGACAGCCGCTACAAACAGCGCCCAGTTGCAAGTTGTTACAAACATAAGGCCACATACGGCTACGTTAGATATCAAATATATGTAGAACTAGATGTAAAATGACAGATGACAGCGGCGTTAGAACATGTATTAGAGAACTAGATGCAAAATGACAGACTTGCCGTCGTTAGTAAACAGCCGCCATCTTAAAGCAGCAGACTTCTCTAGAAGGCTCTGTTGTAGCGAACCTATACTCCTAAATCGGCAAAAATTTAACTTGAATCTATCTTTAAATGATGAAACAGTTTTAAAACTTTGACATGTCGAAAGTACACAGAAGGGAAATTATGAATAACGGGAGCAATTTTAACAACTTTACCGGTTGATTCACAACATTAAATTAATTGAATGTAGTTTAAAGCTGCTGATACAGAATGGGGACTTGAGTATTTTATTTATTGTTATTAACTTTTAACTTGGTACTGAAATACTAGTTTCGTTTAGCCTGAGAGGATTTTTGAACAATTTTGGAACTAATGTACAAAACATTAAAAGTGTGGGGAAGGGGGCGGGGGGTGGGGGGATGGGGTTGTGCATCAATAATCAATTTATAATCGAATCGGAGCCTCTGAATCATAATGAAATAGTTAGGTGCCCAAAGATTCCCACCTCTACTAGTGACGCTGCAACACATTTCTGTTGAATTTTATTTTGCGCGCTGCATAGATTTTCTTGTTCACTGAGTGTGCGCAAGCAGTACGTGATTGCACACGTGCGGAGCATAGAGGGAACATTGCTTGTGTCCAACGTTGCTGCTAGGATGTCAAAAAAGCATCGCAGTTTGGCTGCTTATTTTGAAACACCCCCTATGACTCGCGTCCTTGCTTCGAGCTTCAACCTAACTTGACTGGCAAACGGAGTTCGGAGACGACGGCTGTCTCTTTAATCCTTAAATCCATATCAGCAAAAGGCGTTATCGAGCCAGTTCACTGATGCGCACACCACGCTCATATTTTCATTTCAATGGGTAGCGTCACCTTTTTCCTTTTTTCACCATTTGCACTAACCGTCGTTGGACCCATGTTGATTTCTTTCACAAGAAAATCTGCCGTGCTGCTGTCTTGCTGGAAAAACAATGAAATTGCGACGCTGTAAATCGGCGTATTTCAAGCATGTCGTCATATGTCGAGACAAATGACGAGTCAAATTTTACATTGGATGTCGATGCGGTCGTCTGTCGAGGTACCACTGTATTTATAAATGATATCATTTATGACTTCCACCTTATTTCGCATGGAAACCCATGGAGTGTTTGGTGTAACGAAAAACTGTACAAACGTATCTAATGACCAGATGATGTGAACTTGCATGGTCATAGATCTCCACTGTGAACAGAGGTGGGTAGAGTAGGCAAAAATGTGATTCAAATAATAGTAGCGTTACTTCAGAATAATGGTACTTAAGTCAAACTAAAAGTAGTCATCCCAAAAAATTATTCAAGTACAAGTAAATTAGCATTGGGTGAAGGGAATACTAAAGAAATGAGTCACTGCTTACAATTTCAGATTTATTTTTTTTACAGTATTTGATATAGATCAGCATGTCATCTATAGAAACTGTTATTATAATACTGCACTATAACCTACTACATGAAGATTTTAGGCCAAAAAGAATACACAAAAATCATGACATTCCAACTTGAAGTTTCTTCAGAAATGAAATATCACCCGTCCAAATAGCATGAGTGCCCTCTAGTGGAGACAACATATTTCCTACCACGATTTTTTTTTCTTTATATTTTACGGTGCTTTAAACACATGATTGAACATCCCGGCAAAATCAGAGCACCTCCGACTGCAAGCTTGCATGTGGTCACTCATTGTCACGTCAGATTGGTATAATGGTCATGTGATTTTTTTTTTCAACGTCTCTTTGGTGAGACTGGTAGAGCAACTGAGGGCATCTCTGTTAATATAGTCAAATCTAATATCTAGAATAAAGAGAAAAAAATGTAAGGACTGCAGTGTAGCCCAAAGTATGAGTGGCGTTTCTTCTTCACAAATGTACTCAAGTAAAAGTAAATAGTATGGCGTGGTAAACCTGCATACATTTTTCTCTGTTATAGAAGTAAATATAACTGAGTAAATATAACGCGTTACTACCCACCTCTGCTCGTTTCCATGTGCGACCCTGCCCCACATTGTGGCAATGTGATGATTAAAAATATACTAGTATACGTATATACCTGTATACCAAAAACAGATGATAATGACAATTTTGAAATTGAACATAGAATCATACAATGATTCAAAGGGCTAAATACAATAGAGCACAAAGAAATTGACCAAATTCCAAAATATATGCATTGGCACACAAATCCATTTACATTGTATTTGATGTTCCATAAACTACAGAGAACCAGTACAAGACAGGCAAAAATAGATTTTCCTATGTCATATGCAACAGCTGCCATTGAAAATTGGGTGTGGTGCACAGGATGAAGTAAAGCGAAGACAATTCTTTGGTAACAAAGGCACAGGTTGCCCTAAATGTGTAATTTTACAAATACCTCTGTAAACGTGTCCAATTGGATGGGGAAAAAAAAAAAAAAAGTCAGTAATATGTAGAGAAAATAAAAAAAAATGTGATGTGTATTGTTTCTTATGATGGTATTGTAAATAAATGAATAAATACAATAAAAATTAAAAAAATTAAAAAAATAAAAAACAACAGCTTTGCGTGATGGTTTGTTCTGATGAAACCTTAGCATAAGGTTTGGGGGAGGCTAGTGCCTGGGGTGAAAGTGGCCAGAATTTGTAGGTGGAACTGCCATACGTAAAGGTCGCCATGGAGCCAGATTTTGTGTGGTCAAACCTTATAAAACCACAGACATGCAAAGAAAACTGCTTTTGGCAGTTATACTGATTACCCGATAAAACACAGCAGGTTTAACACATCCATTAGGGTACTGTATTACATTTACTGTAACAAGGCATACATGAGAAACTTATTTTCATTCATAATGGTAGTTTTTCAATGATGTGCAAAATAACAGTTAACAAAAGGACCGTACAGTAACCTCAACCTCCATATCCTCGTTTTTATTTTCCTTCATTTCCTCACATCTAAATGCAAAAATTCTATTTTAACTACTGAATAAAATTTGATGTACAGTACATTAAAATTGAAGTTAATGTAAGCATTGACTTCTATTTTATTTAGGAGGAAAAACGTAAGACGTGAACAAAAATAAGTACAAATGACTTACATTAAACACAGTGAAATGGAATATACAATGGTATGAAAAAGTATCTGAACCTTTTGTAATTTTTCAAATTTCTGCAAAAAATCACCACCAAATGTTATCTGATCTTTGTCTAAATCACACAGATGAAAATACAGTGTCTGCTTAACTAACTAAACTAAAAAACTTAACTAAAACCACCCAAACATTTATAGTTTTTCATAATTTAATGAGGACAGCATGCAAACACTGACAGAACAGGGAAAAATAAGTGAGCCCTCTTTCTAAGGACACTTAAAGAGAAATTGAAACCAATTTTCACCAAACATTTTAATTCAGGTGTGTGCCCAATCACTGATGAGTGGTTTAAAGCCACCCTGCCCACTATAAAACACACACCTGGTAAGAATTGTCTTGATGAGAAGTATCTGATGTGCATCATGGCTCGGTCAAAAGAGCTGTCTGAAGACTTGTGATCAAGGATTGTTGATTTGTATAAAGCTGAGAAAGGATACAAAACCATCTCTCAAAAGTTTCGATGTTCATCCATCGACAGTCAGAGAAGTTGTACACGAAGGGAGGGCATTTGGTTGCTTCTCTCCCAAGAAGTGGCCGACAACCATAGATGACGCCATGAGTTCAGTGCAGAATACTCAGAGAGGTAAAAAAAAAAATAATAATAATAAAGAACCCTAGGGGGTCTGCTAAAGACTTACAGAAATGACTGGCACAGTCCAATATCTCTGTGTACACCTCAACTATATGTAAAACTATGACCATGGTATTCATGGGAGGACTCCACGGAGCAAGCCAATGCTGTCTTAAAAAATGCTGCTCATTTATTGTTCGCAAAAAGGCAATTGGACTCTCCACAGATGTTTTGGCAAAAAAAAAAAATTGTGGACTGATGAAGCAAAAGTTGAATTGTTTGGGAGTAACACACAATGTCACGTGTGGAGGAAAAATGGAACAGCTCACAAACATCAACACCTCATCCCCACTGTGAACCATGGTGGAGGGAGCATCGTGATTTGGGGCTGTTTTGCTGCCTCGGGGCCTGGCTGGACAACTTGTGAACATTAATGGAAGAATGAATTCAAATGTTTATCAGGATGTTTTGCAGGAAAACCTGAGGCCGTCTGTATGACAGTTGAAGCTAAAAAGAGGATGGATGCTTCAACAAGACAATGATCAAAAACACAGATGTAAATCAACTTCAGAATGGTTTCAGAAGAGCAAAATACACATTCTGGTGTGGCCAAGTCAAAGTCCACACTTGAACCCCATTGAGATGCTGTGGCATGACCTAAAGACAACGATTCATGCCAGACATCCCAGGAATCTGACTGAACTACAGCAGTTTTGTAGAGAACAACGGGCCAAGATTAGTCCTGATCGATGGGTTAGGGTTAGGTCTGGTTGAAGTTATTGCTGCCCAAGGGTGGGCCACAAAATATTAAATGTAAGGGTTAACCCTTCTGTCATTGTTTGCATGCTATCCTCATTAAAATATAAAAACCTACAAGTATAAATGTTTGGGTGGCTTCAGTTAAAGCAGACACTGTTTTTACATCTGTGTGATTTTGACAAAGGTCAGATCACATTTGATGGTGATTTTATGGAGAAATGTGAGAAATTCCAAAATGTTCAGATACTTTTTCATACCACTGTATTTTGAAGATAACGCGAATATTGATTTTTTTAAATAAGGTAATAAATAAGTTGCCACATAGGTTAAGTAAACAAAAATAAGTACCCCTAAATACCTATCCCAAAACATGTATAATACATCATTTTAATAAAATAAAGTTAAAAAAAAAAAAAAAAAGGTATTGTCAGGTACATTGTGTTAAATGCCGTTATATTTAATGACTATTCAGGCTTTGCCCGCAAGTGAGTCGCCTTTAAAGGGCACTGTAGAAAGAGGCCGCTCAGGACGCCAGCGTCGCCTCTCACAACGCGAGCCCACTGTCCGAACTAAAAAAATTGGATCGGGACTCGCAAGAGGAGTTGGCATCGGGGGAGAAGCAGCATGAGAACAAGGAAGTGGTACCTGACGGCGAATCTCCCAGTCGTAAGGAACTGCAGGACAGCGGCGACGCTGCTGGGAGAGAAGGGGATCCTGACATGAAGAGCGGCAACGGGAACTAGGCACTGTCAGTAAAATATGAATATATAAATAAATATATAATTTTTTTTTTTTTTTTTTCAAATTACTGGAGACAAAATAGTGGACGAGACTCCGGCACTGTAAAGTCGAAAGTCAGTCAGCTACGTAAGTCAGCTACGTCGCAACCCAGGGACAACCTGCATTTGTTAGGTCCACAAGTCTCAGTGACTTCGCTACTAAGCGATCGAAAAACAAACCCAAAAGCCAGGGAGTCTTCCTCAATAAATGTTTCTCTTATAAAAAATACTTTGTGCAAACAAAAGACATGAGCAACAAACAAGATCATATGATAATACATTTTGTTGTGCGACAACCCATCGCTCGCGCTACGGCCATTGCCAAATGCAGTTTTGTGTTCATACCGACCTTTCGTCGCCAAAAGATGATGTCAGTGAAACCTAACAAAATCCGGTTCACTAAACGTAAAAATATGAAATAAAAGGACTTTAATCTCGTGATATTTTTTTCTCTTGGTATTACAATTTTAATCTTGTAACAATGTATGACCAAATTATCAAATATTACAATTGACATTAATCATGAATATTTTTACCATTCTCGCAGTTTTATTTTTATTTATTTATTTCTGTCTTTGGACATTTGTTGACTGATTTTTTACCCAGTCATCTGAAGTCACATGAATTATTAAAAAACATATCTGACTGCCTACTTCCTCGTCGTCGCTGAAATGTGTGGCACAAAGAACAACCCAGACATCTCTACGGAGCGAAAATTCATCATGCAACATCGCGTGGCACGGCCTATCTGGTTAAACTGGCAACATATCCTTGCGCCTGATGCTCGTCGAAAGGCTGCCGATTGCCCTTCCATCCACAATTACAACAAATTTGTATTGTGAACCCATCGCGATACAAGGAACAACACAGAGTGGGGGGGTGGGGGGGCACACGACAGAATGAAGCAGAACATCATGACATGGACAAAGACCAAACAAAGACTGAACTTAAGAGGGGAACACGCGCGCACAGACACACACACACACACACAGTGATGAGACAACAAGCCACATGAGAGGGGAACACAAAAGGGAGCGGCAAGCTAATAGAAGTACACACAAGAAGCAGGCACACAACAGAGGGATATTGCACAAAGTCAAGATAAGGCATTAGGTCTGCAAATATTGCCCATCCTGGATAATTTGAGACTGAAATTAAATTGCTTAAAAGCAGGCCAAGTTGATCCTAACCAAGTAACCGTGGTGATTTAGCTTCTGCAGCTAACCTGCTAACTTCTTGCCTGGCACCGCCAGACTGTTCTCCCTATATTTTTCAAACACATCTAGAACAGTCTGGGACCCATCTCCTTATTGGCCTCTCGAGCCAGAATGAAATCATCCGTGCAATCAGATTGTTTAGTTGCGTGACGTGTTCTTAACGAGCAATGTCACTCTTACGCGTTGGAAATCGTCTCCACAACAACACAGATGGGGAACGGGAGAGCCGAGGATATGTTCCAATCCGCTGTACATTGAGTTTTGAATGACCAAAAACACATCGAGTCGCTAAAACCAACAGTCTATCTCGCGCTAGCCATGTTGAATAAACTTCTCCTTTCTCCGCACCCCTTGTATGTTTATTCTGTCGTGTTAGAGTTTGTTGACGCTTTATCAACGGCACGTCCGCCCATTGCTGATTGGTCAACTCCGCTGTCTGTTTGCTGTGGCTTGTTCCATCCATTTGATCCGCCAAACGGTCACCAGACTCTATAGCTGAAACAGCAGTGAGTCTGGTGTACCAGGCAAGCTAACTTCCAGGATAAACGTTAACGTTCTATGAAATAGTAACCATGTCAAAAAAAAAAAAAAAAAAAAAATGACTAGTAAGTATAGTAACAATAATTTTACATTACATTTGGCACCCTAATCTGGTCGTTTTTGAGCATTCCACATGAATTCCAATGAAAAAAAGTAGTTTTTATAGCAATTCTGGATGTGACATCACAACCTGAATTGATAACATTATATTTCTAGCTTTCAAGTGCTGCACTAGCTAGTCCATGTTAAGAGTTGGACAGAACACTAACACGGCAACAAGAAAATAGAAAGCCAATTGATAGTGTGCTAACAGACTGCAAACATCCGCAGCTGATTCTGGGTGTGACATCATCTTCATTTAGGAGAGTTTTTAGTGGGCGGGGCCAAGGCAGCCGAGAAAGGAAGACTAATTAGGATCTAATTTCCTTATTAAGCCTTTTATGTCAGTTTTTGTCATCATTTTAAAGTCACTTGCTGTAGTATTTCATAGCACCTTAAAGTGCATGTGACACGAAAAAGCATGTTTATTTCATAATACACGCGGTATTTTATACTCCTGAATGATATGGACGTGTGTGGAAGCTATCGCTATATTTATTTAGTTTTTTTAATCCCGCGCCATGAAAATAAGTGACTTCCGGCTTCGGTCTTGCATTGAGGAGGAGGGCGCTGTGATGTGTACGGTAGAAGGCGTCCTCTTCACTATACAGCGTACTGCTGTGTATGAGGACGAAGGATTCAGCTGATTTTGCGGATTAATACGTTCATTTTTCGCATCACGCCAGCCGAACGGCTGCAGAAAAATCATTCTGTATGAGGGAGAGGCGTATGCGCCTTTTTGGAGTTTCAAAAGGTTCCTATTCACCGTGGATATTGGCCAAAACAAGCCCGATGACTACTGTGGGACCATTGGACTTACGAGGAAGTGAGTAAACATCTTGTTTAGTATTGTGTCAAATATTAATACAGCTATTACAAAGTAAACACTACAAACTTTCTTTAAATAAACGACTACTTACGTTTGATCATTGTAAAAAGCTCTCCCCATGCACATTAGCAGCACGTTAGCTGCACAACAACTGCAGCCACCCTCCTCCGGGGAACGAACTGTAAATTGCTCTCCGCCGGGCGGTTTGCCGATGCCACAAAGACAATCGACAACCCAGTCGTCATGTCCAATAATCCAGGCTAGTTATGTGTGATTTTCCGCTTCGAAGACTTTGAAACATCACTCGGTTCGGGATAGCATGTCGGCTAGCTGTCACGCCTTTTGGTTTGTTTACATTCTCCGAAGCCGGGGAAGGGAAATGACATATGTCCGATTTAGGTGTCATAAAATATCGTTCGGAAGGTGCGATAGTAAAGGTGAAGTCTACAGTTTTGACCATTATGGAGTAATTTTGCCATGTCGTCCTGAATAAATGCATTTTTATGATTTCATATTCCATTTAGCACAAGACTGTTATTTGTCATGACCATGCCATTTATTTAGCAATTGGGGAAAATACTTGGATAAAAAGAATATCCTGTAAAAATATTGAAGTAAAGAGAGAGAAACAATGACATTTTGCGGCTCTCTTCGTCGCGTTTTCCTCGTTGTGAATAGTTCCCCCTCAATGGGCTGAATAGTAAAACCGATGAGCCCAGTCTACCGCTGACGTCATCCACCTGTTGGGGACGCTAAAGCCCTATAATGGTAGGTGTGGCTAACCGGCAGATTAAAAGACGAATTTCTCGTCATCTGCGCTTTGCTAAATCGTTGTATACAGTCGAATCGTCTCAAAATATGATTCTAATTCACATAATAATGCCATTTAAGACTTTTTTTCTCATGTCGTATGCTCTTAAAGTCTGTGCCCCTATTGATGTCATGCCTTAAATTGAGTTCTGTTCACCTGTTGTGGCCTGCTCCTTGTGTGTTGACTAATCCGCTGCTTATTCTGTCCCCCACCTGTGCTTCATTTGCCACGTTTACATGGAGCCAAATATTCCAGTTACAATCGGAATATTTGTTCAAACCGAATAAATGTGTTCCATATAAACACCTCATTTGGAATGAACAGGCCCAAACCGAATGAAATTTCATTCTGATTCACAGGGGTGGAATATTCCTTTTCCCAAACCGATTAGAAGTAAAATTATATCATGTAAACAGGGAAGCGGAATGGTGTCGTTGTGTTCTTTCTGCGCATGCTCCGTACTGACGTGGTGACGTCACTTGGTGACGTAAGTAACGTCACTTGCAACATGGCTTCCAGGCACACGCACAACGCACCCACACAACTTTTTAAATGAACGGCGTATCATTCTGAAGTTTTGTTTCCACTCGAAAAGTTAAAACAGCAGCTGATCTGACGATCGATCTCCATGTTTTGCAACGTGACGCTTTGTTTTGATTAATCTGCGCATGTCAGACGGCAGTTGTCAAACGTCCTTTCGGAATAAAGGCAGTCACATGTAAACGCTGGATCGGAATAGATGAAGTGACATGTAAACAGCTGATGTGAAATTTCCATTTGGAATTATTTGAATCGGTATGAATAAAAGCATGTAAACGTGGCTATTGAGAGAGAGAGAAGGGAGGGCATTTGCTTTGCTGGGCTGCGGGAGGAGGGATGGGCTGCGCTTGACCCCCCGGACACCCGCCCACCCTCCCTCGCCAGGCTGGCTGGGTGGGGGCCGTGGCCCTGGGTTGGCTCCCGCGCGGCTTCTCAGCCCGTTGGCTGTCACGCGTCCGGTGGGGCTCGCGTGCTGCTGGATGCGGTAGGGCATGCTCGGGTTGGGGGTCCTGGTGCCGGGATTGGTGATGGGGCGGCGTAGGGTTGGTCGCCAACGGGCTTACATTCATAAGAGATTCACATGATTACTGGGTTCTAGATCACAGAACTGATTTGTGTACACCCCCCTCCACCCCTGTCCCCCTCTTTCACTGGCCAATAGGCCCCCACATGGTGTAAACCGGAAATACATCTCGCTGACGATGGCACCAGCATATTAATAATTAGTCTAGATGTTCTATGTATTTCTTGTTGTTGTTTGTGTATGTGTTTCTTTTCTTTCTTCTCTTGTGTTGCTTTTCTTCTGTCCCCCCATAATCCCTTCCTGTTCACTGCTTTGTCATAATAAAAGATATTTTGAATGATCACAATGGGAGTATCAGACTCTCAATGTGAAACATTAAAACTGTTCAGACAACCCGGGTAATTAGACTTCCATTCTCTGTGTCAAACAGCTGAACAGGACAGGTTAAAAAAAAAAAAAAAAAAACTTTTTTTCTGCAAACTCGAAAAGATTAATATAAATGTCAAATCCACTGATAGAACAGACACACAAATATAAAATATATAAATGTTTATTGAATATCCATCTTACAGTCTCGTTTAACTGGGAGAATTTTTTACAAAAGACGGGCTTTTATTTATTATCATTATTCGCAGGCATCGTCACAAATGTTATCACACAAAACGCAACCACGCATCACATCCCCGCATTTCCTCCTTCACCTGAGTCCTCATAAATAAAACATAAAATTTCAGGGTGGTTTTCAGGCTCGGGCCTGCAAATCAAGTTAATTGATCGGGACGGGTAGGGCTTTAATACCCGCGGATCGGGTCGGGCTGGATTTTTTAGACCCGATCTAACCTCTAGCCCTCGCTCACTTGCCCTAGGCAATTGCCCTTGGGGGATTCCCCATTCCCGCCATTTTAAAGGCTGTTCCATTTCCCTAAACAGCTGAAGTGAACTTGAGGAATTTGACCCTTTGAGGGGCTAGTGATCAAGTCAGGAACGATACAGTATATCCCACAATGAATTGCAGGGGTGCACGGAAAATATGTTCATGCGGTGGGGAAAACACCCTTGGCTCCTGTCTATTTAACACCAAAGAAGAAGAAAATGAATTAAATAGCAAGCACGGCGTTAGAATGTTATACCAAATCGCCTTTTGAATTGTAAAATTCATCATGGTTGTTAAAAAACATTTTTGACTGTTTGTGGCAGTTATGGCAGAACGTATGGAATCACAGGCGTGCCCAAAAATAAATAAATAAATATGGCGGAAAACACTGTCCTTTATGCATGTGTCATACATCATTGGAAAGCTTAAAATCTAAATTTTGAACAAGAGGGCATTTAAAAAAATTTTTTTTTTTAAGTTTTTTTAAACAGCGACACCCTATCTGGAGGTATGGAGGAGAATGAAAGGGCAGAATTAAAGACGCCATTACTTTAACGAGATATTATCACGAACTTACCTTGTTTCGATCCAAAAACTCCATGTAGCATGTATCACTAGCCACGTTTACATGCTGACTTTTATTCATACCGATTCAAATCATTCCAAATGGAAATTTCACATCAGCTGTTTATATGTCATTTCATCTATTCCGATCCAGCGTTTACATGTGACTGCCTTTATTCCGAAAGGACGTTTGACAACTGCCGTCTGACATGCGCAGATTAATCAAAACAAAGCGTCACGTTGCAAAACATGGAGATCGATCGTCAGATCAGCTGCTGTTTTAACTTTTCGAGTGGAAACAAAACTTCAGAATGATACGCCGTTCATTTAAAAAGTTGTGTGGGTGCGCTGTGCGTGTGCTTGGAAGCCATGTTGCCACGTTTACATGGCGCCAAACTGAGTTGCCACGTTTACATGGCGCCAAATATTCCAATTACAATCGGAATATTTGTTCAAACCGAATAAATGTGTTCCATATAAACACCTCATTCGGAATGAACAGGCCCAAACCGAATGGAATTTCATTCCGATTCACAGGGGTGGAATATTCCTTTTCCCAAACCGATTAGAAGTAAAATTATATCATGTAAACAGGGAAGCAGAATGGTGTCTGGTTGCGTTCTTTCTGCACATGCTCCGTACTGACGTGGTGACGTCACTTGGTGACGTACGTAACGTCACATGCAACATTGCTTCCAAGCACACGCACAGCGCACCCACACAACTTTTTAAATGAACGGCGTGTCATTCTGAAGTTTTGTTTCCACTCGAAAAGTTAGAACAGCAGCTGATCTGACGATCAATCTCCATGTTTTGCAACGTGACGCTTTGTTTTGATTAATCTGCGCATGTCAGACGGCAGTTGTCAAACGTCCTTTCGGAATAAAGGCACATGTAAACGCTGGATCGGAATAGATGAAGTGACATGTAAATAGCTGATGTGAAATTTCCATTCGGAATTATTTGAATCGGTATGAATAAAAGTCAGCATGTAAATGTGGCTAGTGTCAAGACCAAGCTGTGAATGGCCACAGCTGGATTTTATTGGGATTTCATGGGTGAAACATGGTCATGTAACAACGTTCGCGATACAGAAATCGTAGACATCAAGGAGTGGTCGAGATTTGCTTTTTCATATATTTACCCTTATAAATGTTTTTTTTATTTTTATTTTTTTATTTGTTTGGATCGATCATTTATCATCTAACATATCGAAGAAAATGTGTCCGTAAAAAAAATTTAAAAAAAAAAAATACAATTAAGCAATTACAATTAATTTAGTTATGAGGTAGATATCTGACTTTTTTACAGACACCATTTTTTTCATTGTGACGTAATTTGTTTAAGAGTTTAAAATATGTGAGTGAATAACTTTTTTGTCTTTTTTTAATGAAATATTAGACATCAATTAAACTAAAGTAAACTAAAAATGACAGACATTTTGAATAATAAATATAATTAATTACTTTCGTTTTATGGCTGGGTTGAAACAAAAGCGTTGGGCGACGTATGTAAATGGGGGTTTCTAGGGTAAAACGGACAAATTAAAAATAGTTCGGGGGCTTAATGCGGCATGAATGTGCTATGGCAGCATATTGACACATTGCTCTATCAAACACAACAGTTGTTTTGGCTTAAAATACGGCCGTTTCTTTTAAAGCGGAGTGCAAGAGCAGAAACTGCTTTTTCAGTCTTGTCTGTGTTTTCCGCCCTATATAGAAAAATAAATATATTTTGTTATTGACTTTCACTTTTGTCATTAAAAATCACAAAAGGAAAAAATAATGACAATTTTTGTCATTGACCATTTTATTTCGCTTGCCTTTTCTATTTTTGCTTTTAACGAAAGGAATGGTCTATCAATCAAATTGCATGGGAGGGACTGAAACAAACTATTTCAACTAAACTAAAAGTAGGTTACATGTATTTAAACAACAAATCTGTCTACAAATTATAAGGAAAAGAGGTCTTATTGACATGAGTCTCCGTACATTTCGTGTCCAGATAGTTGCTTCCTGGTCACGTCTGTAGCTCCCGCCTCTTTTTCCCGATTGGCTAGAACATCAAATAACCGTGGAAGTGGTTGGACAGTTGAGGTTGGCAAAACGGTACTGTATGATGAATCAATGAATCAGGAAGCACCAAATCGCTTAAGAGGCTAAAGTTTAGTGTTTTAGCAATCGAGAAATACTTTAACAGTATATTTTTTTATTGTTTGTTTATTTGTTTTTGTGAATATAAATTACTGTTGTACCATGGGCATGTTTTGTTGGAATTAAGAATTTTGGATTTTCACCATTCTGCAGCGTTGTGTTGCATTTGGTGGATTGTTTATTTGCACTTTCACTGTGAATTGCTAAAACTGTTTTAGGTTAAGTACGACAATGTTTCAAGAATTAAGTCATAAAAACCTGTTCTCATATGATCACACAATGTTTTTTATGAAGTAAAAAGGATCTAAGCTGTTCTGCTAAATGTGTGTATGGTTGTGCCGATTGTGTGTAGTATTTTCTCAAAAACGTGCTACAGCGATTAGGGAAAAAAATGACCGCATTTATTTATGTTCCATGCCAGGCGGGTATGCTTTGATTGATGAAATCAACCTCGATGGACAATTGAGAGCTCTGGATAATTTATGAAATGATTGTGGGTTAGTTACAAAAAAACATGTAGTTATTAAAGTTTGGATGCACAGATGCTGGTGGAAAAATATACCTCTGAGGTAAAATAGAGATGTCATATTGAAAAAAAAAAAAAACTAATTTAATTCCCATCTGCTACGTTTGGTTTCATTTCATCACTTTGTTTTTATCTTGGAGTTCATCCTCTGACTTTCCTTGTCTTTATTTGTCTCAAAAGGCAATATGCCGTCCTGTTACAATTCTATCCAGTTGATGATTAACATGCAAATGTTTTTAATTAGAATGTAAATTGTCAACATAATGATCATTTTTAATTAGAATGTAAATTGTTATTTTTTGTTTGTAAATACAAATGGCATGTCTCAGATGAATTAAATATGCGACACAATTTCATGTTGTATTTTCCAACTTTTTAAATGTTTTACCTTACTGTAAATCCATAACGATTCATTGTCTTGAGAAGGTTTTCATTTCAAGTTATTTGTTCATTTTGGCCATAAAAGTGTTGAAAAAGACCTTGCAAAATAACAAGCAAGATCGTGTTGATTGTTTGAATGTATTCTCTCAGAAAATTTCAGGCATATGTATTGTATAAAGTTATTTACCATGATTTATGAATAATAAAAGTATAATTTTCATTCTAATTCAAAATGCTTGGCCTCAGTATGGAATTGTCCTACTCTCCTTGGGGGATGGTGATGCCTGGGTGGCCTCTTGGTGTGCCGCACTGTTGGAACCACATGCACTTCCAGGGAGTTGCACGAGATTGAAAGGAAATTACCAGTTGGTCTTGGGCTGGGGGATGATATACATCACTTCTTTCCACCCTCTCCTGGGACGGGGTTGCCTGCTGGCCATGAGACTGCTGTGGGACTGAGCACTTCTCTGTTGGATTAGGGGCGTGGCACTGGGCCAGTCCATCAATTAAAAAAAAAGAAAAAACTGGAGCAAACATTGATGATGTCGCCTATTGGTCTTTTATTTGCTCTGCTACAGGCCATGATGGTACCTCTGTGAAGTCGGCCCCCCATCAGACGCAAATATATTAAAAAATTTTTTTTTAATTATGTCATTGGTTTGTGCTAGGTTGGTGGTCGTTTGTGCTGAAAAATTACCGTGTGTGCTGCTATCTTTTTGGAGATATTAACAGTTCTTTATAAGTCAATCTGAGGTTAACCAGTCCCCTATTTTGATTATAAATGGCTAAAAATGGCGTCAATCGTTTGTGCTACGCTTCTGCTGGTTTGTGCTGTCAAAATTTTCGTTTGTGCTGCTATCGTTTTTTAAATTCACTGCCCCAATAGCAGGCGACTGCTGGACAGATCCTGCCTCAGCTTGCCAGATCAGCATAGCAATCACACCCGCTTAACGTCAGTGCGCCAGATGCGGCCGGATCAGTACTATGACAGCCCAAATGATAGGTTATACACTATTCCGAGGAGGACTGTGCACACCGGACGTGCTCAAACTCCCGTTTAACGTCAGTGCACCTGATGGGGCCCGGATCAGCTCTAAGACAGTTTTGCCTTAATTGTCGCCTTGATTGCACAGATGGGTGAGCCTGGGACCAGGTGCCGCTGATCATCGTCAGCAGCTTACTTAAACCGGTCCCTGGCCTCAGATCATTGCCAGATTAACAACTCACCTACAGGTATGTGACTTTCAGCTGACAAAGAATCTTGTAATCCTGATACTGAGCTCATTTTTGTGTTTTTCCATCCTAGATCCTGTACTGCTTGTCTGGCAAAACACCTGCTTGCCCGTTCGCCTGTCCTATCAGCAAACTGCCCAATGGATTCTTTGGACACTATCTACCACTCCCTCTCATCGTCAATAAATTAAGTCCCCAGTTAATCCAGCACCTTAACAAATATAATATGTTGTTTACGGTCTAAAAATGGGTCGTCTTTAATGTTGAGTTGTTCCAATTAAAATATTTTGTGAAAAAACAATGTTATATATATATATATATATATATATATATATATATATATATATATATATAATGTTGTTGCATTAATATGTTAACATTAATAAATGGCATGAAAAAGAAGTGTTGCCATTATTGCTTTTCATAGAAAAGTTTATTTTCAAAATAAACACAGTAAAATAAATTAAATAAAATGAGCTCCAAATTTAATACTGAAAACGGTTTTGATACAAATCTGGCCCAATTTGGGTAACATGTGTGCCATATACAGGCCATACATTAATGTTGTGACTGCTACTTTGGACCAGTTCTGGCCCAAAACTGGTTGCTGATCCGGCCAGTGACTCCTTACTGGCCCATGTCCGCTCCAGTTATATTTTGCTATCTGGGTGGTACCTCTACATACGATCCTTTCAAACTCCAATGTAAGATTTGACCCATTTGTCTCGATTTATGACGATATGCTCGAAATAGGACGGTTTATTACAGATTTGGAATTACATTGTTTTCCCCCAAGACGGATGCACGGCGGATTTTTTAGTGAGAGACATGGTCAAGAAGGTGGTGTAAAAAGGAAAAAGGTGACACCATTGAAATTAAGAAGGAAATGATAGATAAATGAGTGTGGTGAGCACGGCAGTGAATGGGGTGGACAAAAACAAACTTTGTGAAAACTCAAAGAAACAGGCAACTTTTTTGTGAAAAACTTCATAGGTCAATGAGAAAGCCCTCGAAGCCAGTTACCTTGTTGCTGAACTTGTTGCTTAATCAAAAGGAGACATTAATACTACCTGTCTGCAAAGCCATTGTCAGCGAGATGTTCGGCCCTGATGTGGTTAAAGATATTGCTAAAGTCTGATAATGGTGACTACTATAAACTGCTATAAACAATAAAAACAGCGACTGAGAGCTGACGAAGATTCAAGTTTCACACTGAGTAAGTATAAATATTGAGAAATTATAATTAAATACACTACCGTTCAAAGGTTTGGGGTCTAAGTGACCCCAAACTTTTGAACCGTAGTGTAAATAATGGAAAATCCCAGATTTTACACTAACCGTAGTGTACATAATGGAAAATCCCAGATTTTACACTACGGTTCAAAAGTTTGGGGTCGCTGTATGTATATACTGTACAGAAAGTCATTTTGGAACATTTTTGGTCCTGTGACTCAAAAAAGGTTGAAAAACACTGGTCAAGGGGCACTTGTGTCCTTCTTCCAGGGATGTGTCTGCCATAATTTTGATTGAGAGACATCTGTCTCCATCAGAGGTGATGGAGAGCATTCTGGCCTCTACTGTCTTTGTTGTTGGCTGAAATGCCAATTTTGGCCTATACTGTAATATGCAATTTAATAAATGGGAGGGCATACTGACTGTCTCAGAAAATTAGAATACACAATATTCTAATTTTCTGAGACAGTCCTGTATATTGTTCTATGTAAAGGACGTCAGCCAAGGTCGGCCCCCCACATTTTTACCACGCCAAATCTGGTCCCCTTTGCAAAAAGTTTGGACACCCCTGCTTTAAATGGTGGATTAATGTACAGGACTGTCTCAGAAAATTAGAATATTGTGTATTCTAATTTTCTGAGACAGTCCAGTATAAAACAATTTCATTACATTACTCTTTGAAGTAGCCACTGAATAAACATTTATTTTGTCTATTTTGTTCGCCTAAAGCAATTAAAAAAAAAAAAAACATGAGTGAATTAAAATCAAAATGGTGCAATTGCCATGAGAAAGGCACTGCTGGACCAAAATATTAGCACCCCTGCAATTCTGTCAGATAATGCTCAATTTCTCCCAGAAAATGGTTGCAATTATCAATGCTTTGGTAATAATATCTTCATTTATTTTGCTTGCAATAAAAAAATACGAAAGAGAAAAATTTTTTTAAATCATTATCATTTTACACATAACTCCAAAATTGGGACAGACAAAGGTATTGGTACACTCAACCTAATACTTGGTAGCACAACCTTTAGACAAAATAACTGCGAACAACCGCTTCCTGTATCCATCAATGAGTTTCTTTCAATGCTCTGCTGGAATTTTAGACTATTCTTCTTTGGCCAACTGCTCCAGGTCTCTGAGATTTGAAGGGTGCCTTCTCCAAACTGCCATTTTCAGATCTCACCACAGGTGTTCTATGAGATTCAGGTCTGGACTCATTGCTGACCACTTCAGAAGTCTCAAGTGCTTTCTCTCAAACCATTTTCTAGTGCTTTTTGTAGTGTGTTTTGGGTCCTGCTGGAAGATCCATGACCTCTGAAAGAGACCCAGCTTTCTCACACTGGGCCCTACATTATGCTCCATAATTTGCTGGTAGTCAGACTTCATCATGCCATAAACACGGTCAAGCAGTCCAGTGCAAGAGTCAGCAAAGCAACCCCAAAACATCAGGGAACCTCCACCATGTTTGACTGTGTTCTTTTCTTTGAAGGCCTCGTTTTTTTCCCCTGCAAACTCAATGTTGATGCCTTTTCCCAAAAAGCTATACTTTTGTCTCATCTGACGAGAGAACATCCTTCCAAAACGTTTTTGGCTTTCTCAGGTAAGTTTTGGCAAACTCCAGCCTGGCTTTTTTATGTCTCTGGGTCAGAAGTAGGGTCTTCCAAAGTATCCTACCATAGAGTCCTTTATCATTCAGACGCCGACGGATAGTACCGGTTGACACTGTTGTACCCTGGGACTACAAGACAGCTTGAACTTCTTTAGATGTTAGTCGAGGTTCTTTATCCACCATCCGCACAAACCTTCCTTGAAATCTCTCGTCAATTTTTCTTTTCTGTCCACATCTAGGAAGGTTAGCATCAGTGCCATGGGCTTCACACTTATAGTATTTATGATACTGTGCACGGTAGACACAGGAACATTCAGGTCTTTGGAGATGGACTTGTAGCCTTGAAATTGCCCATGCTTTCTCACAAATTTTCTTCTCAAGTCCTCAGACAGTTCTTTGGTCTTCTTTCTTTTCTCCATGCTCAATGTGGTACACACAAGGACACAGGACAAGAGGTCGAGTCAACTTTAATCCATTTTAACTGGCTGCAGGTGGTATTTAGTTCTTGCCACCACCTGTTCTGTGCCATGGGTAAGTAACAGGGGCTGTTAATTACACAAATTAGAAAAGCATCACATGATTTTTCAAAGGGTGCCAATACTTTTGTCCGGCCCATTTTTGGAGTTTTCTGTAAATGATAATGATTTAATTTTTTTTTCATTCTCTTTTGTGTTGCTTTTTTTGTGTGTGTGTGTTTTACTACCGAAGTATTTGTAATTGCAATCATCAATCCGGGAGAAATTGAGCATTACCTGACAGAATTGCAGGGGTCCCAATAGTTTTGGCCAGCACTGTATGTTAAATGGCTTGCTATCATGCAACTCATCACTAATTAGTCGGCTTTCTGAGTGAAGAAAACCAACGGGATGTTTGACAGCCTACCAGAGTGATAACCAAATGACCAATCCGTGCAAGTTTTGATGCGGAGCCGCAGATTGTAAGGGCCCACGCTCTGAGTCTTAGAGGCTTTACGTCAAACAATAAAGGGGTAGGGCCGTTCGGCACTTCAAATGCTGGGGTCAGACTGCTCTGCGTATCAAACACATAAGTGGGACCGGGCCACACAACACACAAGAAGGCCTGCTGGGCCACACACTCGACAAATTCAATTTGTGGCTGGCCCTCCTATTGCCACAGAGACAAACAACACATAGCCAGGCAGACTTACATCACCTCTGGCAGCTCAAGTGCTCCTTCTCTCCGTGGCTTTTCTCCTTTTTTTACTTTCTACTGTGGCCAATCTTCTTACACCACAAAAGAATGGAGGATCCCTTTCTGTCACAATGCTGTGCCGCAACAGCACGGACAATCCCGTCCCGCTACAAAGCATGACATTCTCTGCTGCTCAGCTTCAATTAGCTGTGCTCTGATACATCTCAATGCAGCTTCAGTACAATTTAAATATGACTAAAAACATCTCAATTCAACCTCAGTGCTCTTCAATGCGGCTTCAAAACTCAGTCCCTACATTTTAATACGGCTCAGTTCATCTCAATGCAGCTGGAGTAGATCTAAATACTGCCTCTGAGGGCATTCAACACACCAGATTCACTACCTGTAGCCCCCAGTGTGTTGATTGTTCGTCACCACTGTGACAGGCAGAATAGAGAAAAATCCAATAGGTATTCCCAGTCAAGAGTTCAGCTTGACTCATAACGATGTGGGTTAATGCTGACTTAACAAACTGAATGGCTGTCAGCGCAAGACGACTGAATGATATTGGCTGGATCTTGAAGAAGCGTTTAGCTTACACCGTCGGTGCGAGTGTTTACTGTCCTCTCCTGAGCTTTGAATAGAAGAAAGCTAAACACTTAGGGATAAGCTTGAAACTCATGGACAGGGTTATTTTAAGATTTGTATTAGGATTTTGCATCATATGCCTTTTTGCGACAGAGTTCGTGCAAAGCTCTCTATTTGGTTACCAAAGTTAGTGACTTCAAATTAACTGCATTACCCCCCCCCCCCCAAAAAAAAAAGTTAAATAAATGAATGCTACTTTAACAAAAAACGATTTGTTATTTTTTTTTTCTCAAAATGTGGAGTGATCATAGTTCAACCTGAACTAAAACGACTGGATCTGCGACTTCTGTGAAGTTGGCCCCCCAACAGAAATTTCTAGAAAAATTATGTCTTTCGGTTCTGCTAGGTTTGTGCTTGTTTGTGCTGCTATCGTTTTTAAAATATTAACGCTTCTCTTTTAGGTAAATCAGAGGTCATCCAGCCCCCGTTTTGATTAAAAACGGCTACTAATGTAGTCAATCGTTCGTGCTACGTTTGTGCAGGTTTGTGCTGTAAGAATTTTCATTTGGGCTGCTATCGTTTTGGAGATATTAATTTCGAGTGTCGACTTCACGTAGCCCCCATTTTTTGAAAATGGACCCAGGCACCTCTGTCGCGGCTGACGAAGCGTACCAATTCTCTCAATAACAGAAGGGTGTCGCAACAATCATCACTCAAGCCCCTCATTTAATGCAAAATGGACCCGAAGGTGTGCCATTCATTTGTGCTACGTTTGCGCTACTTGTACGGACATAGCTCTGTTATTGAGAGAGTTGGTACGCTCAGTCAGCCGCGGCAGTTGGATACGGAAAAGCTACAAGTGACTAGAAGCGAATATCTCATTATCTATAAAACAACAGCAGAAACGAAAATTTTTACAGCACAAATGTAGCACAGTTTTTTAGTAGTAAGAAGTAACTAAGTTACTTTAAAAGTAACTGATTAGTTACTTTTTACCAATTTTTCTCCTTTTGCTGCCTCAACATAAAAATAACAACAGAAAAATGTAATCACATGTAATTTGTTTTTTCACATTAGGCTTAATCTTTGAGTTAGTGGAGGTTTAATTAGTCGATGGAATTGATTAAAACCACCACGGACTCGCGTTAGATTAGCCACTGCGGAGCCCTGAAACTAACAAATAACTGACAAACTGCACGGAATTTGTTCAAATCAACTCCAACAACTAATTAAACCCCCGCGAACTCCAAGATTATGTATTATGTATATAACTTGGTAAACCTTGCTGCTTCGCTACTGTGCAGACGTCTCTCTGCTTTGCTCCTGCTTCTCAAGCTTCAATCATCTTTTTAATCATTTTTAAACACCTCTAAATTACTCAGGAGGTCTTGGAATTATCTTTTAATCATGTTTATATTCAAACAAAGGCTTTTTGAGCATTTTTGAGCCTTTTAAAGTGCTTTTTTGTCGTTACTGGAACACAAGTCTGCCTTATCGGAGCTGAGGAATTCGGCTAACGAAAGCTAAGTAGCAGCAACATGCCTCCCCTGTCAATGGATGATTACCACAAACTGCTCCAGAAGATAGCAGTACTGGAAACAAAAATCTACCGGCTTGAAGTGAATATGGAGGTAAACGGACAGCTCGGGAATGAAACCACTCTGCCGATCTCCCAAAACAGCGAGTGGGAGCGGACCCATAGAATGCAAACAAACACCATCGAGACTCAACGGGACCCTGGCAGAACCCAGCACTGGCAGATTTACGATGAAAAGGAATGGCCACCTCTGCAGAAGAATGCGTCATCTACTCCGGCACCAGAAAGAAAATTATCACAGATCAAGGCAACAACAAAGGCTCAAAGCAAAGTGCCTCAAGCTGCTGGAATTCTACTGGAAAATAGATTTACGCCACTCTCCGAGACTCCTGACCCAGGGAAAGTTGGAACACCCAGCTCGAAAGAGAGGTACGATGCTAATGCATGTGCTAGCAGGCTACAGAGAAAGCGACCCAATGGGCCCCGCACTCTGATAGTGGGCGACTTTGCTGTGAATGGGATGAAACACTTTTGTAGCAACAATACCAGAGTATGTTGTTTAAATAAAGCTACGGTGTCTGTTATCTCTGAACGTATCCTGAGCATTGCTGCTCAGCTTCCAACAGCCACTAGTCTGATAATACACACAGGAGCTCTCGATATTGCGAAGCAAAAATCAGAGCTTTTAAAGCAACACTTCACTGAACTGATAAACAAAGTCGGAACTTTAAATACTGAGGTGTTTTTCAGTGGACCCATACCCGCGCCCAGGCTGGGGGATGAAAGTTTCAGCAGAGTGATGATGCTTAACAAATGGCTCAAAGCAACATGCGCTGGACAATCGATGTACTTCATTGACAATTTCAACATATTTTCAGGGCGCAGGCACCTCTTTAAGAACGATGGCCTTCACCTAAATAAGTCAGGAGTGCGGTTACTAAGCAGCAGCATGTTTTATCTCTTGAGGCACAGACAGTCTGCTTATCTCGAGGAAAGGAGGCAAGCTGTCCCAAAACATCGGATAAACATGATGGCTGGGATGAGTGCTGAATCAGACAGTGTGCACGCAGGATCAATCTCTCCTCCAAAAATGGAGCCGATAGTCGCTGAAGGGGAAGTGACTAAGCTAGCCCCGCCAGGCTGTGACCAACCCTCCTCTGCTGAGGCTCCACTGCCTCAACGGAAGGAGACCCTGGTAGCAGGTGATCGACCCCCTTCAGACGAGACTCAAGAAGTGGCTCCATCAGCTCAACAGGAGGAGAACGACCCGACCGTGCAATCCTCTGCTGTCGAGGCCCCATCCAGCACCAAATCCTCGCACTCCAAGACGCCACCATGCCGCCGACTCCAGGCTAAGGCCCCATCCAGCCCCAAATCCTCACACTCCAAGACGCCACCACGCCGCAGACTCCAGGATAAGGCCCCATCCAGCACCAAATCCTCACACTCCAAGACGCCACCACTCCTCCGACTCAGTCAGGCTAAGGCCTCATCAAGGCCTAAATCCCCACAGTCCCGGAAGCCACCCCGCCGACGACTTAGTTTGGATGGAATAATGAGTCAACCTGATTGGGACTCCATGGGTCTAGATAGCAAGGTTAACCAGTCTCTTGATCTCCTCAAGTTCATGTCTTCGCTTCCACCCTGTACCTGCCACACCCGACAGGTGCCAGGGGAAGATGGCAACAAACCAACCAGCCTCCACTGGAATTCTCTCGGGGCAAAGCCAAAGCACTACAACTCTGGAACTACACGGTATTATCCTTCTATGGAGGGAGCCATGTTTGCGACACCAATATGATGTGCACCGGGTCCAGGCTGTGAAAACATTACAAAGACTTTTCTGTCCCAGCAAAAGCCGGGGCCTTATGGAGTACAGTATGTATGCTCAACAATCCCAGTGGTGATAAACAACAAAAAAAGGGCTAGACTGGTGAGAAATAAAAAACGTTCAATAAATTCTGCCAACCTGTTAAACATAGTATGTCATTCCCAAAGCTCACCAGTGAATCCAGTCTGGCATCTCCAATTGGCTCTGCTAAATATTAGATCTTTAGCTGGCAAATCTTTCTTAATTAATGATTTTATCTGCAAACATAACCTTGACATGTTGTTCCTACCAGAAACTTGGTTAGATCAAGATAAGAGTTCGACAGTTCTGATCGAGGCAACCCCCGCAAACTTCAATTTCTTTAGTGCGCCAAGAACCCATAAGAAAGGAGGTGGGGTTGCCAGTCTGATCAGGGACAGTTTTCAATGCACGAATATTTCATGTGGTCAGTTTGATTCCTTTGAGTATATTGTCATTCAGCTAAAAAGCCCTTGCAGAGCTGCCTTGGTAACAATTTACAGACCACCGAAGTATAACACAATGTTTTTTGATGAGTTTACCAAAATACTGTCTTCCGTGTGCATGGACTTTGATTGTGTTGTTTTAGTGGGTGACTTTAACATTCATGTTGATAATCCTGAAGAAGGATGTGCTAGAGAGCTTTTAAATATTTTGGATACATTTGGTTTATCTCAGCATGTCACAGTTCCAACACATAACAGAGGGCACATACTGGACTTAATAATATCCAAAGGTCTTAACATCTCTGAGGTCACAGTGAATGATGTTGCTCTGTCTGATCACTACTGCATTATGTTTAAAATGACCACCCCTGTCCATCCTCTGAAAAGGGAAACAGAGTTTATTAGGAAGCGTTACATAAGTGATAACACATGTGCGTTATTCACACAGGCCTATGCCTCATTATTAACCCCTACAATAGCTCCAGTGGAAGAACTTGTAAATAGTTTCAGTTCCGGTGTGATGACGGTAATGGACACTATTGCCCCGATTAAGACAAAAACCTTGTCAAGAAAGAAGAGGTCACCCTGGAGAAATGCCATACTAGCTATAAAACAAAAGCAAGTTTGTAGACGAGCAGAACGCAGATGGCGAAAAAACAAACTCCTAGTTTTTTATGATATCTACAAAGAGAGTCTTCGCAAATACAACCAGGAACTGAAAAATGCTAGACAATCATATTTTTCAGAGATCATTAGTAGAAACACCCACAATACTCGCACACTATTTTCTGTTGTTGACAAACTGACAAACCCACAAGCATCAATACCTCAGGAATTGGCATCTGAGGTGTCCTGTAATAATTTCGCAGCATTTTTTACACACAAAGTACTAATGATTAGACAGACTGTGTGCAACTCCGGATTAACAAATGTTACACTAAATGCCTCCCAACATGTCCCCCACGTCAATCTTAGACAGTTTAGCCTCTTGGACTATGCCACTTTAACAGAAATTGTGTCGAAACTAAAGCCCACAACATGCTGCCTTGACATCCTTCCTTCAAACTTTTTCAAAACTGTTTTTCATTGCATAGCCCCAGACATACTTCAGATTATAAATACTTCCCTCCAAACAGGAGAGTTTCCTCAGACTTTAAAAACTGCAGTAATAAAACCTCTCCTAAAAAAACCTAATCTGGATGCCTCAACCATTAGTAATTACAGGCCAATATCAAATCTGACATTCCTGGGGAAAATTATCGAAAGGGTTGTGTTTGAACAGATCCAGACTTTTATGATCCAAAACAATCTTTTTGACTCATTTCAGTCTGGATTTCGGCCACAACACAGCACTGAGACCGTGCTTATCAAAGTCCTAAATGATATTCGTCGGAATACCGATGCAGGCAAATCATCTGTTCTGCTACTATTGGATCTCAGCGCCGCATTTGACACGGTTGATCACAACATACTACTCAGCAGATTGGAACAGTGGGTAGGGCTTACTGACACTATTCTTCAGTGGTTCACATCCTATTTACATGATAGGGATTTCTTTGTGTCAATCGGAAACCATCAGTCAGAACGAACCAAATTCACGTGTGGAGTCCCTCAAGGGTCAATTCTTGGACCACTCTTATTTAACATCTATATGCTTCCGTTAGCTCAGATAATGGAACAGTATGACATCTCCTATCACGCCTATGCAGATGACACACAACTGTACATTTCTGTGTCCCCACATGATTATAGTCCCTTAGTCTCCCTGAGTAAATGCATTCATCAAATCAATGAATGGATGTGCCAGAATTTTCTCCAGTTAAATGTGGAGAAAACAGAGGTGATCATTTTTGGGCCAAAAAAGGAAAGGTCAAAGATAAGCAGCCAACTTAGCACAATGTCACTTACAGCTACAAATCAAGTCAGAAACCTTGGCGTAATTATTGACTCAGACCTAAAATTTGATAGCCATCTAAAGTCCGTCACTAAATCCGCTTATTACCACCTAAAAAATATAACCAGAATTAAGGGGCTTCTGACTCAACAAGACATGGAAAAACTTATGCATACATTCGTTTTCAGCAGATTGGACTACTGCAACGGTATATTTACAGGTCTTGATAAAAAATGGGTCGGAAGCTGCAGCTAGTACAGAATGCTGCAGCCAGAGTCCTCACAAATACAAGGAAGCTGGACCACATTACACCGGTTTTGAAATCGCTACACTGGCTTCCAGTGAGTCAAAGGATAGACTATAAAATACTACTGCTCGTCTACAAAACACTTAATGGCCTTGGACCAAAATACATGCTTGACTTGTTAGATTCCTATGAGACATCTAGACCCTTAAGGTCGTCTGGAACGGGTCTTCTGCATGTTCCAAGAACAAGAACCAAGCAGGGTGAGGCAGCATTTAGTTATTATGCTCCTCACCTCTGGAACAAGTTACCCGAAGGTCTGAAGTATGCTCAAACCGTTAGCTCATTTAAATCAGGGCTAAAAACGCTTTTGTTTAGCACTGCATATCCATAACTGTCTATATATTTCAATCTACCTGCCTTCTATTCCTCTTGTGCTTATCTCCATTGCTGATTTCAATGATTATTATTAGTAGTAGTTTTTGCTTTATTTCTATTTTTGTTTTATTTTTATTTATTTATTTTTATTCTGTGATTAAATGCGATCTTTTGTCTTGGTTTTTACGTTGTGTTGATTTAAATGTGATTTTTATGGTTTTCATGTGATGTAAAGCACTTTGAATTGCCTTGTGTTGAATTGTGCTATATAAATAAAATTGCCTTGCCTTGCCTTGCCTACTACATACAGTATAGGCCAAGTTTGGATACTTTGAAGAATGTAGACTATAAGACCTGTTTTCAGTTATTTCACACTTTTTTTTGCCATTCCACATGTTCGTTCATAGTCTTCAGTGAAAATTTACAATAGTAGTGAAAATATATAAAACGTAAAAAATGATGAGGTGTGTCCAAACTTTTGACTTTTGTGTCAGAGTCATCAACATGTTTTGCCCCCAGTTCCAGTAAAGTAAAAATCTGCCTATGGTAACAAACTCTAACTATAAAAAGTACATAAAGGCTGGTTACAAACTGTAGAAGTGCTGGCTGTTTCATTATCTGTAGGCTTTGTTTTGAGTTTTGTCACGTTCTTCTGTAATTCCAAGGGTTCCTTGAACTGGATGTCAAGTTTTTAGCGGTCGACAGTCTTTTTGAGCCAGCGCTGAGTTTGCAACACACGAAGATATTTCTGTTATCTTTTCTGGACAGAAATGTGAAGTAATGGCTATATTTCCAGTGAGCAAATGCAGCTGTTTGTGGTATATTTCCTGTCTGCCTGTTAGCATTCTGATGAGGCAGTGAGGCTATGTTTTTGACCGCTGTAGCAGACAGCACTCGCATGGTAATACATGTGACCCGTTTTTTTTCCCGATGAGAAAAAGTGAGATGTGTTGTCACTCCCAAGCTCAAGAGCAATATTTTCTATTCAAATGCTCTTAGTATATGACTACAGTATTCTTCATTAAACATACAATATGAGGCAACAACAAAATAGTAACACACAGGCACTAAGGAAACTAACTTTAATCAGATTACTGGCTTAGAAAAATGAACGCATTAGATTGCTCGTTACTCTAAGAAAGTAATCAGATTGCAGTAACGCGTTACTAACGCTGATTATTATAATGATCCTCAATAACACCATTACTTAATTTATGGCAGTACATATCAAATTTAAGGTTTCATCAGTGCCTGCTGGGTTGGGAACTGGAGTGGCAAACTTATATTCTGACAGTTACCTCCTTCCTACCACCGTGACACCCTTATGGATCCACCCCTGTGTTTACCTACAAATCGGAAATGACATGCAGTTCACAGCTCCAGTGCTGTGAGGTGCTAATTTGCCAGATATACTTACAGCAAACAATAAACTGTTGTTGTTCCTTCCAAAACCGCCATACCTTGTCAAATGTTCAATGCCTTTTTCTCCCGCCCCGAGTATTTGAAAATACCCGCCCAATCTAACAACACTTTTACGCTTAACCCAAATGGATGAAGCTTAACAATAGGGAACATATTCTTTCTGTGATCGTCAAACCAAAACCTTTAAAATGGCATACTAATGTTTGTGTGCCATACTCGTCTCTCTCGTGTTTGTGTCCAACAAAAGCTCATGAATGTCTTCTCTATTTCCTCAACAATCACACAAACATTGAAACAACCATAACAGGCGTCGTTTCTTTGTTTCCTAGTCTTCTATCTTTTTGCAGCCACTAGAAGCACTGGTCTTTACCCTATCCTAACAGGGTTAGAAGAGATGCACTTGGAGCTACTTATATAAAGAAACAAGTGGTTCACTGACGGTTTTATTAAGCTGAAGGGGGAAAAGTCTTAACATAATAATGAGCTAACAACACGCTAATGATTTGACAAGGACTAAGACCCTCTAGGGTCTTGTCTGCCACAGCCAATTAGTTAGCACCCAATGGGGTATCATTTCTTTCTCACAAATAAGCTGCTTTGGAGAGGAGTGGCTCTTCATGTGATAACTTGGAAATTGACACACTACTAACAGCTTGTTCAATTGCAGTAGGCTATGTGATGTGTGTTATTATAATTTTCCCGTTTTATATATTGACACATTCAATGCTAGCAATTCAAAAGAGAACTCAGAGGGAACGTGCCATTTTAGAGGATTTTGATTAAACCTTCAAAATCGTCACAAGATAATGCTCAATATATTTTGCCATAGACTTCATAATGATATTGACGGCTCAGATTCCACCTTCACTGTGCCACACCTTCAAGTTATTTACAGTCAGTCCAGGGGTTGCGTTAACCGAATATTTTCCGTCGTTGACCGTTTTTTTAAAACGGTGACGGAAAAAACTGAAGTCCATCTGCCATTTTGACAGGTTGCAATTCACACCCCAGACCATAGGGTGGCGAGTGAGCATATTAATTAGCTATTGTCTTGATGCATGACGTCGTTGGCCTTACTCGGAAAAATATCAAGGCAGTTTCCGAAGTTTCTTCAAAAAAGTTTCTTCTTGAGACATTTGATTATGCACAAGCGGGCACGCAATTCAAGTCCATGCGCACCAGGAGGAAGGTGTGAGACTGCGTTCAGGCCACAGCAGGTGAACTGTTAATTTCATTGTTCCATATGTAGCCTACCTACTGGGGCCACAGTCAGCTGTTTTTGTCACTGCGGAGAAAAAGTTACATATTCATCTGCTTGATGTGTGATGGCACGGTGTGGATTCTCTGTTAAGCTTGTTCGGACAGAATATTAATTAAAAATGAATGAAAACTAAATACTATTGAATATGTCATTATTATCATTTTAAAAATTTAAGTGACGGGTAAAAATAGATTATGACCGGATTTTTATGACCCTGTCAGTCAAACAGACAGACAACGAAAAAGTCTAGCGCAACCTCTGAGTCAGTCGCAGCGACACATGCAGCGAGCCAATGCCGGATTTAGGTTGAAAAAGTACAAAAGCTGTACCGCATACAAACAGGAAGGAGTCATTTGTTCGAGGATTCAAGGTAATTATTAAAGATGTCCCGATCGATCGGGTCCGATCACGTCATTTTCAAAGTATCGGAATCAGCAAAAAAATATCGGACATGCCTTTTTTAAATATATATATATATTTTTTTAATTAAATTGTTTTCTAATTGTATTAACGTTACAGACAAAATGCCTTACACTCATCCAGAGTCTTTAGTTTTGGCTTAAAGTAGGGTTATCAAATTTATCGCGTTAACGGCGGGATATATATATATTTTTTTTATTAATCACGCTAAAGTATTTAATGCAATCAACGCATGCGCTGCACGACCCACTCACACAATGTCGCGTTCAATCTATGATGGCGCCGTTTTACCTATATATAGAGCTAAAAGGCAGCGTAAAATGAGTAGAGTGAATTTTGGCAGTCTTTAGAGCCTTTTTTTAATTGGCTAAAGCCTTACAATCCCTCTCTCCACGATTAGAAATATCGTGGGAAGCAATGTGGGGAAGAAAGGTAGTAGTTGATCTTTTTCTTAACACCCTATGATACTTCCCAACGCAGAGAAGATATATCAATTGGTGCCACTTTGCACAGTCATGGTCGCACTTCCCATCATGCATTTGGGCAGAACAGTTAAATGGCTACAGTATCATTTACTGAAAGCTCAACAAATACACTAGATGGCAATATTTAGTCACAATAAACAAAGTCACATTTATCCTTTAAGAATTACAAGTCTTTCTATCCGTGGATCCCTCTCACAGAAACAATGTTAATAATGTAAATGCCATCTTGAGGATTTATTGTCATAATAAACAAATACAGTACTTATGTATTGTATGTTGAATGTATATATTCGTCCGAGTTTTATTCATTTTTTTCTTTATGCAATGCCAAAATGTATATGATCGGGAAAAATTATCGGGAATGATTGGAATTGAATCGGGAGGGAAAAAAAGCAATCGGATCGGGAAATATCGGGATCGGCAGATACTCAAACTAAAACGATCGGGATTGGATCAGGAGCAAAAAAACATGATCGGAACAACCCTAGTAATTATTATATTTTTTGTTTTTTCACAAAAATTTTCAACGTAAAAAGCTCTTTGTTGTATGCCTCCCATCACATTCTCTAACAGACTATCATCATTCTTTGACATATTTACGCAAAATAAATGCTAACTGCCCGTTTTTTTTTTTTTTGCTCTTTTAACAAAGAATAGAGACTGTTTTACGTTCATATCTATTAAGGATTCAGGGATTTAAGCATTTACGCACAAGAATTTTCACCGGAAAAGCTCTGTATCCATGAGGCGGCCGCCACATTGACTAACAGACTAGCATCGTACATCGACATATTTACGTAAAATAAATGGTAACTGCATGTTTTTTTTGTTGTTTTTAACCAAGAATCGAGAATGTTTTAGGTCCATATCTATAAAGAATTCAAGGATTTAAGCATTTATTCACAAGAATTTTCAAAAGAAAAAGCTCTTTGTATGTGTTTCCACTCGGTCAGCTTTGACGGAGATAGGCCCCCTATGAATCAGCCCCGCGCACCGTGTCCTCTCAATACATGATGAAGTCTACGTGGGAAAATTAATGATCTCATTTTTATTAACCTTGCGATTGATTGACTTATTGCATATCGTGACAGGCTTACATGGAGCAATGGCCTTTCATGATCAGGTATGAAAATGGGTCAGGGGTTAAAAAGGTGAGAAGGGTGTGGATAATAAATGTTCTGGTACACTAGGGCTGTCCCAAATGACTGCGTTGTCCGTGTCATTGTCCGCTCACGTGTCACCCGAGCAAGCAATTGTCCACAGCCAAAGTCACCAAGAAAATCAGGTCCAGAAGAATTTTGTAAGGCTTTTGAAGTTTGTTTGCCACTTTGTTTTTGATGGTGGAGTGAATTTTTGTTTGAGATCCTTCTTTGTTTGTTTTCACCCTGGTGGAGGGTTTGTAGAATAAAGACTCTTTTAACCAAAAATAACTCTGCATCTGAATCCTGCCTCGAGTCCAGCCCTGACAGGAGTGTTATTTGAAAGAGGTTAGATAGATAAAATGAGGCCAGATTGTGAAGGAATTTGAAAATGATAAGGATGATCTTGTAGTTGATTCTATGTTTTACCAGAAGCCACTGGAGTTGACAGATGATAGGCGTGATATGGTGTGTGGTAGGAGTACTTGTGGTGAGATGTACTTGGTGATTCACAGTTGTCAAGTTTGTTAAGTGATGGTGATTGGAAATAAAAGATAAACATTACATGTTTACTGTTGTATCTTGCTTTATGTACGAAAAATAAATCCATGTATAAACCTGAAAAAAATGATGCGGTGCAGTGCTAGATGCAGTAAAGCAGAAGATAATTGAGCTTAATTTATCTTTCAGATCAAGCACAGAGTTCTTTATATACGTATGTTTTCTGTTTGCATCTGCAAAGATGTCGCTTGCCAGGAACCTCAATACAGTATTTTCACATCTACCTGTCAAATGCATTTTGGGACATTCAAGTTTGTAAGTTTGTAATCACCGTGACCGTTTTGGGTTTTGTCCATGTGTCTAGTCAAGGTTAAATTCCTTCATAATCAAAATGGCTGCGGTCCGGCACAGCAGTGGGATCAGATATGTGGGTAAAGCTTTAATTTTTGATGGACGATGCAGTAAAAACACATCATTTTTGCAAAGCACAGCATGAGCAGCAGTGGAAGTTTCATATTCAAATATCCATGTGATTTTCCCATCAAACACAAATTCATAGAAAAAAAAATTGTCAATTATTTGTGATAGGTTTGTGCTGCCATTGTTTTTGAGATATTAACAATTCTTTTTTTAGGCTGATCTGAAGTCAACCAGCCCTCCAATTTGATTAAAAATGACTAAAAATGGTGTCAATCGTTTGTGCTACATTTGTGCTTTTTTGTTTTGTAGGAAGTTTTCATTTGTGCTGCTATCATTTTGAGATAAGATACTAATTTCTAGTGATGATGTCACGCAGTCCCACATTAATTGCAAAATGGACCCAAAGTGGTGCCATTTGTTTATTCTTCGTTTGTGCTGTAAAAATATTCGTTGGTTCATATCGTTTTATAGATTGAGATATTTATTTCGAGTGATGACACCAATCGCATCCCCTCCGTCGCGGCTAACGGAGCATACCAACTCTCCCCTCAACAGAGGGTTGTCCCAACAACTAGCGCAAACGAATGGCACCCCTTTGGGTCCATTTTGCAGTAAACCAGGGCTGAAAGTTATGTCTTCACTCGAAATTAATATCTCAAGCCCACCATTTACTGCAAAATGGACCCAAAGTGGTGCCATTTGTTTGTGCTACATTTCCACTAGTTGTTGGGTAACCCTTCTTTTATTGAGAGAATTGGTACACTTTGTCGGCCACAATGGAGGTGCTGTGTTGAGTAGATATTAACTACTAACCTTTAAGTGATCTAAATTCACTTTTCTGTTTTTGGTTACTCATGCTTGGTCATCAGGTAATACAGTGAAGTCATTTGCCCTTACCCTAAAGCAAAAACTTAATTCTTGTAGTTAAAAAAAAAAAAGAATTTGAAAATGAAAATAAATAATTACATCCACTGATTCAATCCCCAACTCCCACCCTAAAACAGGCAAAGAAAAACAATCGTGATGTCGCCGTCTTTGGTCTTAAAAAATGAACAAAAATATAGTTTAATTTTTTTCTCTTCAAACTGACAATGAGAACAGTATTTGAAAAAAAGGGACCAAAAATAATTGGTTAGCTGTTACACATAAAATCTTTTTTAACAATGTGATGTGCAACAATAGCCTTCCAAATTCAAAGTCAAAAAATAAATAAATAAATAAAAGTCATTTGTTCCATGCAGTTAGTCTGTGACACATGCTATATACTATTCAAGTAAATTCCTGTCCATTTGATTAATACCCTTTCCATTACTGTAATTGTGGCAGATTAAAGTCAGTCTGTGTGTGGGTTTGGGGGGCAGGGGAAAGCATGGATGTGCACCTTTGTGTGTGGGATGTTAATTGTAAGATAAAACATTGATGGAAACAAAGTTTATTGAAAAAAAACAACAAAATAATAATAATTAGGCATTTTAAAGGAGCGACATGACTGATTGGTGACCAAAAATCGTACTGCAACCGGAATGAAAATATTGATGCACACAATATCCTCTTCTCCTTAATTGGGGCTGTCAGATAAGTGGTTTGCAGTAGAGACTCAAGCTGCGTTATAATACCAATGTTGCATTTCAATCAACACCTACAAAATGCCATTTCTGGAGAATTTGCGTGGGTAGCTTTGCTGTGCTGGTCAGTATACTTGTAGCACAAGTACACGGAAGTATATTCAACTACATATACTTGTAGTACAAGTATGCACAAGTGCACGAACTTTTAGTACAAGTACACACAAGTACACAGCAAATTCACTATTGTGTTAATTCAACACTTCTTTAGTTGTTGCAAAGCACTTTGAGGACCTTTCGGATTTTTTGTAAATAAAAATAGATTAATTGATATTTAACACAACTACCTTTTTCCTTTGTACAACTATTGCAGCTGCTTGCCTTTTTGTTTCTCTTGATGTAGATTAGTACCGTACAACACTTTCCATGGAGTAAATTTGTTATTTAATGTTAAAAACTACACTCAAAGTGTTAAAATTTGACACTTATATTTGTGTTATATAAATTAAACACTGACATTAAATGTCAACTATTCACAGTTCCAATACTGTCACAGTGTAACATGTTGAACACTTTCAAAATCGTTGTTTTAACTTAATGTAGTGGGGACCAATATAAGCTCTGCTAAAGTCTTAGACGTACAGTACATATAGTACCAGTACACCCATGTACACATATTTGAAGTTCAAGTACAGGAACTTGTAGCACTTGTAGTACTACAACTACTTGTAGTACAAGTTTATGCAAGTTTTTTTTTTTTTTTT
Source organism: Corythoichthys intestinalis (assembly GCF_030265065.1). Taxonomy (NCBI): domain Eukaryota; kingdom Metazoa; phylum Chordata; class Actinopteri; order Syngnathiformes; family Syngnathidae; genus Corythoichthys; species Corythoichthys intestinalis. The sequence continues at coordinate 60,117,206 of NC_080399.1, read as the reverse complement.
TTTTTAAGTAAAAGTACAGATACAAGTGCAAATAAATACTTAAAATACTTACATAAAAGTACAAGTATCTAAGAAAAAAATCACTCAAGTAAAAATACAAAAGTACTTGCTTTAAATTTACAAGTAAAAAGTAAAAGTACTTTCTCCCGATGCAAAATTGTATATATATTTATCCCATTTGCTCCCCAAAACGTATAAATACGTTCTATTTTTAATTGTTTCAGTGTCCCAAAAACGTATTCACACGTCTTTTACGTTTTTTGTTTTTTTTTACAAGAGGCATATCTAGGTTCTGTTGCACATAAACTGCAATGCACAATGCTCAAAATATTTCAAAGAAATTATTTTCAAGAAATCATTTTAAAGCAATAAAACTGGCCAATGGAGGGGAGTAGCACATTTTGTAAGAAGTCATCACGGGCCAAGAAAGGAAGTGAAGATAAATAGTCAGGAAACGGGAGTTGGAGAGATCTTGTGAAGACACGTCAGAATTTGAGAAAAATGTGGAGAACGATCGGAGAAAAAAAAAGGCAAACGACACTGGAGGAGTGTTTTGAAAAGAAAACAAAACCATCGTCAAAAAAAGGATTTTAAAAAAATCTATCTTGATGAGACAGACGGTAACGGCCACAACAGCGTCAGTTTCCACACGCGTTCTGTGGAGCTCACGTTGCGTTACTCCTGAGCCCGAGGTTGAAACCAGCGATGAAGATGATGAAAAAAGTGAGCCACCTTATTCAACCGGGAGCAGCTGAGAGCCTTCCCTGTTGTTATGTGCACAAATAGTTCAACAGTTCAATAGTTTAGTTATGTGTGGATAAATTGTTACTTTGCGATCAAAAGCTCTATTTGTCTTGTTGTTCATGCTATTTTGGGGAACGAAAACATTATTCAGATGTTTGGGATGTCACAAAAGCGAAAAATAGCTGTGTTAAAGTCAAAGTTATGTTTGAAATGTATGCTTTTACAAAAAGCTCAATTTCTCTGTTTTTTCATCAGAAATTGGAAAATTGCTCAAACTAAGCTATTTTCTAATGCTGATTTCTAAAGTTTGGAAAAGGATATGAACTAATTTTTTTTCCTGCTGAAACAAGAGTCTAATCTTTCTTTTGGTGGGTTCCATGTTTATATAGCAATAGAACAGAATTTTCTGTGGGCCTTGCAAAATCAGTCAAAATCCAGTAAAACGGCCGGGAGCGAAGGGCCTTGCTCCGGTGAAAATGGCTAAGAGAGAATGAGTTAAATACACACCTTCCACCATTCCTTTTCATTTTTTATTTAAAACTTTGCAGAATGGAAAAACAAGCAATAAAATTGCAATAAAAGCAATAAAATTGAATGCACTGTAAAGATAAGTTTAACAAGCTCAAAAACTCCAAAACTTAGCCTAATGGCAGATTGCAAGCAACTATCAGGTCCATACCGCCACTTACTGTACAAGAGTGTGCAGCACCCATCTGAAGGCGCGCTGCTCTCACTGTTGGTTTTGATTGGTCGATATCTTGTTCACCTGTCTATTCTTGCGTGTACTCGCCTCCAGTGCTCAATTACGGTTAAGTTGCACAGGGCGTATCGATTGCACCGGAGGCATTAAAAACGAAACTGTCAATTTACAATGAGAAAAAAAGTAAACAAACAAAAGTAATGTGTAACGCATGCGACAATTTGAAAAGTAGCAGAGTAAAAAGTACAGATAAGTGCTGTAAAATGTAGTGAAGTAAAGTAAAAAGTACCACTTCAAATACAGATACACTTGAGTACAGTAATGAAGTACTTTTACTTCATTACCTTCCACCAGTGCTTGTAGTACAAGTGCACGAAAGTCCACGTACTTGTAGTACAAGTGTCTTTCCAAAAAAACATGTTTCTTTGGTGTCTACGCAAACATTAGGGCCATTTTGTGAATAGAAGGGCAAATTTTACAAATTGTTTCTTTAATACAGTTGTTGGCATGATTATCTGTCGAGACGTGTTTCTGATGAGCTTTGTGAAAAATACAACAAATAAAAACAAAGGCACCAAATGCCTCCATGTAAACATATAAAATTAATAAAGGCTTTCGGAATTTCTGTGATCGCTCATCTAACATTACAGAAACACATATTTAACATGTGCAGGAAGGGGACAGGGCCTGTCTATAAAATGGCGGCTGGGGGAGGTTGAAAAGTGATCTAAAGCTTTCTAATTTTAATTGCAGGTGGTGTGTCAGTCAAAGTGATTTTGTTTCTTTGCACATCTCTGTGAGTCTCTGTTGTCTGTCACGTCAATACTCTACCAAACCCTTCATTTAAACATCAGCTGTCAAGTCCCCCACCCCCAGTTTGGCTAATCTCCAATGCCGCTGACCACCTTTGCTGAGTGAGATGTAGCGAGAGAAAAAAAAAAGTAATTAGTCCAAGATTCAGACAATTCATTTCCAGCCCCTTATTCTGTCAAACTTGTAACTTTTCTGGGCATTCCTCTAACGTTGATTAAAGGGGATAAACGATGAGAAAAGATCATCATTCAGAGTCTGTCAGCTGTGACCTTTGCAGGTTGAGTGACCAGAGAGAGCAGAGTCATTACCAGTCTTTATCCCTTTGTGTGTCTGTCGCAATCCTGCTGTGAGGAGAATAGCTGTCATTTAGGGTACTACTTCCCAACTTGGGGTTTGGCCCCCCTGCGGGGTCACAATATAATTTTTCTGGGTCAAAGAATGCATTTCTACAGCAAAGACTTTTTTCAAATGACTTTATTCTGTGAATAATAAGCATTCCGACATGAAACGACGAAGTCAGAAATAAATGAATTGGCAAGTCTTCCAAAAATCCTATCTACTTTTGTGTCTGAGACACAAACTATTCTTTATTGCATGAAATGTGTGCTCTTATCATCGACTTCATAAAGTATTGACGGGACACTGGGCCGATAAATAGGGGGCCTGCATTGTTGGTGAGGCCGTCAAAGCTGACCAAGTGGAATCACAGACAAAGAGCTTTTTTCGTTGAAAATTCCTGTGAATAAATGCATAAATCACTGAATTCTTTATAGATATGGACGTAAAGCAGTATCAATTCTTGGTTAAAAACAAAAAAACCGTGCCGTTAGCATTTATTTTACGTAAATATGTCGAAGTACAATGCTAGTCTGTTAGTGAATATAGCTAGCGGCTGCCTGATGTAAACAGAGCTTTTCCGGTGAAAATTCTTGTGAATAAATGCTTAAATCCTTGAATTCTTTATAGATACGGATGTAAAAGTCTCAATTCTTGGTCAAAAGCAAAAAAAAAACGTGCAGTTAGCATTTATTTTACGGAAATATTGCGAGCAATATGCAATGCAGTAGCGGCTAATTTCTTCCATTGATTTTTTTTTTTTAGAATGTTTCAAAATGCATGCATGGTACGAAAAATATAATAATTACCTTGAATCCTGGAACAAATCACTCCTGAGACAATCCTTCCGGTATGTATACGGTACAGCTTTCATACTTTTTCAACAGAAATCCGGCATCAGATCACTGCGTGTATGTCTTTGTGAATAGCTCCTCTTGATGTGTGCGGCCCCCTACTTGAATGTGAGGCGCAGTGCCTCTTACCCGTCAATACTTTATGAAGTCTGTGGCTCTTATCTCATTTTTAAAGATGCATTCCAACTACATTAGTATATATTAAAACAAATGATGGCTTTAAATGCAGCACATAAGAAGATGTTTATGGGCTAGTTTATTGTTTAGGGTTTTAAAATATACAAAAAAGTACTCTGTATTTTCAAAGACTCAGGGACCACCGTGAAGTTGGCCCCCATCAGACGCAAATTTATACAAAAATTACTTAATTTGTTTGTGTTAGGTTTGTGCTGAAAAAAAATATTTGTTTGTGCTGCTATCATTTTTGAGATATTGAAATATTAATTTCGAGTGATGACGTCCATTGCAGCATCTTCGTTGCGGCTGATGAAGCTTACCAACTCTCACAATAACAGTGAGGTGTCCAAACAACTAGTGCAAATGTAGTACAAACGAATGGCACCCATCCAGGTCCATTTTGCAGTAAATGGGGGGGCTGCGAGTCATACCATCACTCAAAATTAATACTGTAATTTTTTTACTATAAGCCGCTACTTTTTTCCTTCATTTTGAACGCTACGGCTTATAGTCCGGTGATGATGCTGGAAGTTTAGTTTGGTGCTGTTCCAGTGAGATTTACAAAGATGACTGCCTGAAGAAGACATCAAAATTCCCACAGTCCTTGATAATATGAGGCTGCATGTCAGGCAAAGGCACTGGGGAGATGGCTGTGGTTAAATCTTCAATGAATGCACAAGTTTACATGGAAATTTTGGACAGCTCTCTTATCCCTTCAATTGAAAATATGTTTGTCATTTTCCAAGATGACAATGCATCATGCCACAGAGCTAAAACTGTTAAAGCATTCCTTGGAGAAAGACTCATCCAGTCAATGTCATGGCCTGCAAATAGCCCAGATCTCAACCCTATTGATAACCTGTGGTGGAAGTTGAGAAAAATGGTCCACAGCAAGGCTTTGACCTTCAAAGATGATCTGGTAACTGCAATCAAAGAGAGTTGGCACCAAATTGATTAAGAATACTCATCAAGTCTATGCCTCAGAGACTGCAAGCTGTCATAAAAGCCAGATGTGGTGCTACTAAATACTAGTGTTGCACCGATACCATTTTTTGGCCCTGATACCGATACCTGGCTTTGCAGTATCGGCCGATACCGATACCATGCCGATACCACCCCAATTGTGTATATATATATATATATATATATATATATATATATATATTTTTTTTTTTTTTTATTCTTAATTTTTTTTTTTTTTCCCCACAAGAACTCCATAATTGGATGTGAAATCATTGCTATCAAGGCTTTGTCAGGCTGTTGCTTACCTTTACAAAATAGGAAAAAGTACACTAAACCCTACTAGACAATAGTTGAATAAACCTTCCGCTCTCAAAGGCCAAAATAGTGCTAAATTTGTGAAATTAATAAAACATGTATAATACTAGCCCAACAGTAAGAAAGTAAAAATAAATTCATAATAATAAACTCTGAATGAACTGAATAAACTTTTTTAAACCTCTTAAAAGTCCAAACAGTGCAACTTTCATGAAATTATTGTCACATTCTGCTGCTGTTTAGATTGTGTTTTGTTGCTGGGCGTGGGGGCGTGGCACTTGAATCCAATGCAGGCTCATCAATGCAGCATTTAAGCACGGGTGATCTCAGAGAAGGCTGCCGAGATATTTGCCTTGCTGATCGCTATTTGACATCTGGCACAATAATCTCGCTACATTTGCTTGTTATGCCCCTGCATTGGGTTTTTCTGTTAGTGTGCTGCTCTCGTTTGTAACCGCTGCCTATCGTCTTAGTTTGTCCGTCGACCTGCTGTCACGGACTCCTTTTGTTATTTCTACTGTCCCGCGATCGCGTGTTATTTTTTGTTTGCAATCATTAAACCCTTTTATGTATCCCCCGCTTGTTGTCTGCTTCGAGGTTCAACCTTGTTTCCGCATTTGCGGACGCTAACAATTATAAGTAATAATAATTGACCCCAGCATCCCGTCTCTCCTTTTTTTCGGGAGGTGGGAGTCCCTTATTTCTATTTCTGAAAGGTGGCAACAATACATCCCAAATTACTGCAGCATTTCTTTCAGTAAAAGACAATAAAAGTTAAGTAGACGAAGTGAACTGACCAGAGATGGTTGCTCCGGTCCAGCGGCCTTCTTCCTCTGGATAGCAGTCCTGCTCTTGCAGGCTGAAACTCGTTGTGTTCGTTCACGTTTCGTCTTCAAATGTTTTATCAAGTTCGAGGTATTGAAACTGGCCGATTTAACTCCACATCTCCAACCTTTCAGGCCGCAAATCTTGCATGCAGCCATTGATTTTAATCGACGGGATTTCTATTTGGAAATATTTCCCGACCGCCGCGGCGCCGCCATATTTCCTGGTTTGTTTTTCGTCCATATGAAAAAGCCCCCTTTTGATTGGTCAGGAGTGGCTATTGGCCCGCTCTCATTGGTCTGGAGCAGGCCAATAGCGATAGCTGCTTGGTGTTCACGTGTCATCACACAACACAGAGACAGGGTGTAGTGAGCGCCAGGAGGAGAAAAAGGCTGTGGTCAACTGTTATAATAATGGACCGGTTAATGGTATCGGCGCCGTCTTTGTTGGTACTCGCCGATACCGATACCACCATTTCGGGCCGGATCGGCGCCCCCTGCCGATACTAGTATCGGTATCGGTGCATCTTTACTAAATACTAGAGATGTGTTTTGATTGTTATTTCTTTGTTTGTTTCTCATGATTCCATATTTTTTTCCTCAGAATGGAGTATTTCCTTGTATATTTCCCTGCACTTGCTCTATAAAATTAACATTTACTGACCACCACAATGTTTTTTATTCATTCTTTTTAGCGTTTCTGAATGCTAAAGAGTTGCACTTTTGAACCAAATTTTTTTTTTCAAGAATTTTATCTAAGTTTGTTCTACTTGATAAAATGTCTGAGTGATTGCTCGTCCGAGACTGGTGATTCCATACTTTTTGCTAGGGGTTGTAGTCAGGTGCGAAAACAGTGCGAAAATTACGGTGTCTCAAGTTGGTGTTGTGTTTGTTTGTGCTAGTTGTTGGGACACCCACAGGGCCGGTTGTAGGCAGGCATGTATGAAGGGGCAATCAGAAAAGTATAGGAGGCATCATATGTACACATTATGCTCCAGCAAGTCCCTCCCCCTCGTGCTTATAGCAGTACTTCTCAAATAGTAGGGCGCAGAGCGATGCCGGTATAGTGGCACATATGACCTGAAATTGTTTGGCATATTGTCCTAATGAGTTAATGTTGCTAATAAATTTAAATTCATTATTATTTATTGATTTTATTAAATTATATTTTTCAGTATCAAATGGTCAAAAATGTATTTCGAGTGTATTTTTACGTTTGGACTTTTTTAAAATAAAAATATTCAGGTCAATTGAGGCGCTGTAAGTATATTCTGTTACAAACAAAACAATGTTAATAAAGTTATACTTTATTGTAAGTTGATCTATATTACTGTACTTTTTCCGTCACAAAGGACACAATGTTATAATGTGTGTACTTACTGTATAATAATACTAATTTTAAAGATAAATGATAGTATTTACAGTGTTGGCAGAGTGTTGGGGGGGTGTCGTAACAGAAAATAATTGAGAAGCACTGGCTTATAGAAACAGCATTTTCTTCAATTCAATAAATTCTTAGCCGTGTAAAACCCCAAACTAGATAAGTGGATTGCACTTAGTCAGGCCTCTACCTTCAGTGCTGTCCAACTTGGGTGTCCCACTTGAGGACTAAGTTACTGCTGGCATAGCACTTAAAGTCACTGAGGCTGGCAAACCCCCTGACCACAATAAGGTGGCAATCCCTCAAGGGAGAAACTGAACAATAAAATAAAATATCATTCATCCATCATCATCATCATCATCACAGCTCTTGCATTGGGCCTGGTTTCCCGTTCTATTGCGTAGATGTGACCAGGTGAGCTAGGCCCCTCCAGTACTGGCGGTCTTGTGCTAGCAGATTTGCATCCTTCAAGGTAACTCTGTGTTGTTGGAGGTCGTCCGCAATGGTGTCAAGCCATCGAGTGCGGGGCTTTCGTCATGGTCTTTTCCAGCCTGCAGCCTTTGGGGCAAAACTTCAGGGTGGCTCTTGTCGGGTGGTCAGGAGGAAGACGGAGAACATGGCCAAGCCAGCGGACGCGGCGCTGTGTAGCCAAGCGGGAGGCTCTGGGCTGATTTGTCTGGGCTCGCAGGGTTTCATTGGAGATTTTCTGGGGCCACCTGATGATCTCGATGGTTCTGAGAGCCCTGCTTTGAAAGCCATCTATTCTTGCAGCATGTGTCTTGTTTAAGGGCCATGTTTCGGAGCCATAGAGGAGAATAAAGAGTACAGCGGTGTTGTAAATTCGGAGCTTCGTCTTCCATGAGGTGGCTGGGTGCTGCCCGAGTGGTTTCCAGAGCGACTGGAGGCTGCCAGGACTCTCCGGCAGAGAATCTCTAAGATCCCTGTTATCGGTCACCGTGGACCCCAGATAAACGAAGCTCTTCACAGGTTCTAAGGTGTCATCTCCAAGCAGGATGGGGGTGGATCAGGTCCCTCACCGACATGCATGAATTTGGTCTTGGTCCAGCTCACGAGGAGACCAAGCTTTTCTGCCTCTTCGCTGTGCATACTCAGAGTGTCCCTCAGCTTCTTGTAGGAGTTGCTGAGCAAGATTGTGTCGTCAGCGTCCAGGTTCCAGACAAACAAGACACCAGCGTGTCGGTACGCTGTAAGGTGGCAGCCCTACCAACTGACTATCCTGCGGAGGGCTAAAAACACACCCAGGAGAACCCCCCTTTTTGTCACTAAACTTACCAGATCCTTCATCCAGGTTTTATAAACTAACAACAAAACATATTTTAGCTGGATGACCTAATTCTCAAATCAATTGTAACATGAGAACTGAAAGGTACCCTTATGAATTAGAAGAAAAAAATACATCACAAACCTTTTTATAAAACACAGCAGATATAGAACACATTTCAGGGGCGGAGGCGTTGTTAGCAACCAAACAGTTAAAAAAAATCTCCCTTCACTCCACTCCACCGTACAACAAGTCTCCTACCTCCCTTGGCAAAAACTCTCACAAATTCACCAATGTCCAAGTTGTTATGGACTTCTCATGGGCCAAGATCATTTGTCCTCAGTCTGTCACGTGAGGTGGACATGGACATTTACTGTGCTTGTTGTGACTGTGAAATGCAGCTGCTTCTTCAAAGTCTTCCTGCTCCGTGGCCCCGCTGAAACCTGACACCACATTGTCTGGCAACATCTAGGCTCATTTGCATACAACAGTGATGGGATATTTACTGGGGGCTGTGTGCGCGCGCTGATGTCCTGTGAATTCACATACAGTGTAGGGAAAAAGAGATGAGAGAGAACTGATACTATATCGTATTCGTGTCCCCTTATCGGTGGATTTTCCCCCACTACCACAGATTAATCTGTTTAATTTGTTATGTATGAATTTTGTGAGTATGTGAAAAATGTGCTTTCTCAACTTCTAAAATTTTTATGTGAGGGAGCACTTGCCCCTGCATAGAGCCGGCGTTCGACACCCATCTGTTGTTGAGAGAGTTGGTTCGCTTCGTCAGCTGCAACAGAGGTGCTGCGAGTGATGTCATCACTCGAAATTAATATCTCAATATCTAGGAAACGATAGCACAGGCGAAAATTTTTACAGCACAAACGTAGCATAAACAAATGGCACCATTTCGAGTCCATTTTGCAATAAATGGGGGGCTGCGTGAATTCATCACTCGAAATTATCTCAAAACCGATAGCAGCACGAACGAAATTTTTTACAACACAAACCAGCACAAATGGGTAACACCATTTTTAGACATTTTTAATCAAAATGGGGAGCTGGTTGACCTCCGATTGACCTATAAAAGAATTGTTAATATCTCAAAAACAATAGCAGCACAAATGAAAATATTTTCAGCACAAACGAATGACATTATTTTTAATAAATTTGCATCTGATGAGGGGCCAACTTCATGGAGGTGACTCAGGACAGGAGAAAAATGCATTAAGGAGGTTGATCAAAGTTGAGCCACTTTTGACTAAATTTGGTGGGTTTTGGAAGGAATTATTAATTTTACCATTTAAACATGTGTTTCTATACCTTGAAGTCCAGTTACATTGCTTTCTTATAGCAGCATTTTCCTTGCTCTCACTACATTTTATCTGGTGTTTTAGAGTCTCACAGCGTATGAGCTGTGAAATGACTTGTAGGTCAAATTTAACACAGTTATTCTTAAACTGGCATAACATTAAAATGCATTAAATGCACAAACTCCCATGCGATACATTAAAACTGTTCAGTCCATAAGGACACTTGCATTCCTTTTGCCAGTGTCTAAGCAGCCTAACTGGTCAGTTAATATCATATATATACAGTGCCTTGCAAAAGTATTCGGCCCCCTTGAATCTTGCAACCTTTCGCCACATTTCAGGCTTCAAACATAAAGATATGAAATTTAATTTTTTTGTCAAGAATCAACAACAAGTGGGACACAATCGTGAAGTGGAACAACATTTATTGGATAATTTAAACTTTTTTTAACAAATAAAAAACTGAAAAGTGGGGCGTGCAATATTATTCAGCCCCTTTACTTTCAGTGCAGCAAACTCACTCCAGAAGTTCAGTGAGGATCTCTGAATGATCCAATGTTGTCCTAAATGACCGATGATGATAAATAGAATCCACCTGTGTGTAATCAAGTCTCCGTATAAATGCACCTGCTCTGTGATGGTCTCAGGGTTCTGTTTGAAGTGCAGAGAGCATTATGAAAACCAAGGAACACACCAGGCAGGTCCGAGATACTGTTGTGAAGAAGTTTAAAGCCGGATTTGGATACAAAAAGATTTCCCAAGCTTTAAACATCTCAAGGAGCACTGTGTAAGCCATCATATTGAAATGGAAGGAGCATCAGACCACTGCAAATCTACCAAGACCCGGCCGTCCTTCCAAACTTTCTTCTCAAACAAGGAGAAAACTGATCAGAGATGCAGCCAAGAGGCCAATGATCACTCTGGATGAACTGCAGAGATCTACAGCTGAGGTGGGAGAGTCTGTCCATAGGACAACAATCAGTCGTACACTGCACAAATCTGGCCTTTATGGAAGAGTGGCAAGAAGAAAGCCATTTCTCAAAGATATCCATAAAAAGTCTGGTTTAAAGTTTGCCACAAGCCACCTGGGAGACACACCAAACATGTGGAAGAAGGTGCTCTGGTCAGATGAAACCAAAATTGAACTTTTTGGCCACAATGCAAAACGATATGTTTGGCGTAAAAGCAACACAACTCATCACCCTGAACACACCATCCCCACTGTCAAACATGGTGGTGGCAGCATCATGGTTTGGGCCTGCTTTTCTTCAGCAGGGACAGGGAAGATGGTTAAAATTGACGGGAAGATGGATGCAGCCAAATACAGGAACATTCTGGAAGAAAACCTGTTGGTATCTGCACAAGACCTGAGACTGGGACGGAGATTTATCTTCCAACAGGACAATGATCCAAAACAAAGCCAAATCTACAATGGAATGGTTAAAAAATAAACGTATCCAGGGTTTAGAATGGCCAAGTCAAAGTCCAGACCTGAATCCAATCGAGAATCTGTGGAAAGAGCTGAAGACTGCTGTTCACAAACACTCTCCATCCAACCTCACTGAGCTCGAGCTGTTTTGCAAGGAAGAATGGGCAAGAATGTCAGTCTCTCGATGTGCAAAACTGATAGAAACATACCCCAAGCGACTTGCAACTGTAATTGGAGCAAAAGGTGGCGCTACAAAGTATTAACGCAAGGGGGCCGAATAATATTGCACGCCCCACTTTTCAGTTTTTTTATTTGTTAAAAAAAGTTTAAATTATCCTATAAATTTTGTTCCACTTCACGATTGTGTCCCACTTGTTGATTCTTGACAAAAAATTAAAATTTTATATCTTTATGTTTGAAGCCTGAAATGTGGCGAAGGTTGCAAGGTTCAAGGGGGCCGAATACTTTTGCAAGGCACTGTATACATATATATATATATATATATATATATATATATATGTATATATAATATAATATTTGATGCCTTAAAAAGCACTTTAGTTTTTCAAATAAAAAATATAACCATAATTCTATAAATGACATTTCAATTTTAAAAAAAAATGTATTGTGAATAAATTTGAATAAATTCCTCCTGACATGTGGATTTGCTTCTGCTTTCTTTCTCAATAGAAATATTTTTACCCATACTGCACTTCAAATCTGCTCTGGAAAACATTGTCAAAGTTGTACTTTGTCTTGTAATAAAGAAGAAAGATGTCATAAATTACTGTTTATCGAAATACAAAACTTCTTTACATTGAGTCCCACACCAATTATAACATTGATAGATTGAGCTGTATAAGGAAAAAACATCTTTTCTTGAATTAGGTTGAATTTGGGCTGGTTTGTATTTCACTTGTTTTACAGTGTGATTGATTGGGCTACAAACTTTCTTTCTGATCTGGCAACCCTGAGTCGCCATAGAGGTCACACGCCTGTAAAAATTTAGTTTTTGATATCACCAGTAAAATTAACCCTCTTCTCATATTAAAAAAAAAAAAAAACTCAGAAAAATGGAGTAAAAAATTATTAACCACCCCAGATTTAAAAAATCTGAAAAAACGGGGGGGGGGGCACTCACGAACCCTCAAAATACCCCCCGCATCAAAAGTATTTATTGGGTTAATTTGGTTTAACATTAGGCCTGATCACCCAGGCCAACTACCCTGACATCCTACAAAGACACTTTCACAATATGTGTTTTTTATTCAGACTTTACCATCAGATGATGATAGTAAAGTCCATGCTTTCTCATTTTTTGTTGTTTTTGTCAGCTGTACAGGTCATTCTTTATTGAGCCAAGGCAAGTATTTTACAAAGAAACACACACTTTAAAATAATTAAGTTTTATTCCCAGGACTTATCACTTTATTGGTATCTCGTGTTGTCACAATAGTTCTCTAATTACATTTTTTAAAAATCAATTTATTCTAAAACATAATTGATTTCCACGCAAAATTCAAAATTTCTTGTATTGCATTGAACATACAAAGTGAATAAGTTTTCAAAAATTTAACCGTAACTCTAATGGCTCAAGTACACTTTGTTTCAACTGGTTATTCCTGAGCTTTCGACAGTTACATTTGTGGTAGATTCTGATTATATGACAAAATTTGGAAAAGAAGACTCCTCACTAAACAAAGGGCCCACACAGTCGACAAATATTTGAAATCCCAGTAAATACAGTGCTTTGAAGCATTAAGACCTGCAACAGTGTATTCCCTCAAGCTGAAACTTGAACACAACGGCTTAGGATCATCATCATAAATGTATGCCACTCATGTTAGAGAAAGAAAACAAAAGACGTCACTAAAGCAACTTTATTTGTCCATTTTATGGACTACAAAAAAAAACAAAAAACACGTGATGTCACGTCAGCATCACTCCTAACTTACTGGATTGCAGCTACTCAGATGTATATTGTGCACTGATGTGAATATCCCGAGTGTAATGCTGCATTCAGACCAAACTGTTGCACAACAACGCGTTGCTTGTGCTACAGCCATCGCCAAAAGCGGTTCTGTGAGCTTTACAAGTCCGCGGACACCGCACAACTTCCGGTTGACGTTAGGTAAAAAAAAAAAATAACGATTTTAAACTTCCGATATAATATCTTAATACTACGGCAAAAGCGGTTTTGTGAGAACACGGACCTTATGCCGCCAAAAGTCGAGCCAAGGAAACCATCCAATTCCCAGTTCATGTAACGTAATATTACGAGATTAACGTCGTAAGATTACAACTTTTTTAACCCAATGTATAACTTAATTCTCGTAATACTGCAACTTTATTCTTATGTTTTGACTATTTTTGTGGTCCTATTTTTTTTTTTTTTTTTTTTTGTCTTTTGATGATCAGATGTTGAAGGTTCCGGCAAAGCGACTGAATTCATGTGAATGAGAAATCTAGAGACGTCTCGATCGCATATTTTTGCACCCGTGTCCGATTCATCTGATTTTGAGAATCTGCCGATACCCCGATCTGATTTTTTTTTCTCTAACAAAAGTTCCTAACATGTTACTGTCCCAGTGTGCAGCCTTCATAATGTGAATTATTTTTAAACAATAACCTGCTGCTGCTGCTAACAGCATCTCACTTACACAATAAGTTGCCACAGCACATTTTTTGATTTATTTGATAGGGACAATGCATATTGATGAACACCTACAAGATGTAAATATGCCAGATTGTAGCAAAAAAATACGAATTTACATCCGCAGTCCCTAGGCAGGTAACACAAAAAGACAAAAAAGAAAAAAGATAACAATAAAACAGTACAGTATAATAGGTTACTAAGAACCTAAAAGTCAGTGATTGCAGGACTGGTTTACTTTCAACCACTGCTTGAGCTGAGTTTAGAGGGGTTATATTGTGGGAGACTCCCTCATGGAGAGTTGTAAACTTCCAGATTTTACTGGCCTTTACAGAGGGAGAATTGTGAACAAAGGCTGTTTTTTTTGTTTTTTTTTTATGATCCCCTCAAAAGGCAGCCCTGGTCCTCAAATTTTAAAATCTCAAGGCTCAATCAATAGTACTTTTTTAAAATGTTACAAACATGGAATGAGATTGGTTTTCTGGCAAAGACCTTTAATGCTTTCTTGTAGAGTGATTCTCTGTTACTGCATGTATTCACACCCGCCAGTTGCCAACAAGTAATGCAATATTCAATGTGTGATAAAATCATTCAGTGTAGAAACATTCTTGCAGCCCCAAGTGCTATAAAAGATTGTATTTGTTTAAAATTGTTCAGGTTGAATGTTACAGTATTACTTATTCTTTTAATATGGCTTTTAAAAGACAGTCTGGAATCAAGTGTCACTCCAAGGTACTTGAATTCAAAGACAATTTGTAGTTCCTGTCCTCCCGAAAATACACTTGAATGTTTGATGTGCAAAGGTTTCTTTGTAAACAATATACAAAAAGTTTTAGTTGTGTCTAGTAGAAGGCTTATGCAAGTTTAACGATGATTGACACATTTGTGACTTTGATCGTTGAGCTACCAAGCTTCCCTTGCAAGATCAAAACTACAAACATGTGAATCATCGTTAACTTTAAGTGCTAAATGCAAGCTGGACAATTTGGCCGCACTGATTAGCAGGAGGGAGGGTGAGAGGCTGTGGCGCTGTAAGAGCATGAAGCAGAAAAACAAATATATTTTTTGCTATTAAAAACCGAATCATTTTCACCAAATTCTGATCCTCTGAAAAATGGCGCTATCGGCCCGATTTCCGATCATGTGATCAGATCGGGATATCCCCAGAGAAAACGTATTTGAATAAACGTTTAATTGTCACTGCAGAAATCTGTTGCAGATAGGGCCACTTAAGCATTGTCTCCGTGATGTGACAATTCATTAATCTGGTTTATTTGGTCAAACAGGCGACATTGCGTCTTGCCTGACGCATGATGATGGTCACAAGAATGCCTGTCGCCCTTCCACGATTACACGTGCACGATTACATTGGTTTTGTATGTGTACCCATTGTGCAACGAGGGAAAATCCGCGGCCGGTGTGAACGCAGCATTCGTGTTACGTATAAAGGTGACCCTAGATTATCAA
The DNA here is from genome assembly GCF_030265065.1 of Corythoichthys intestinalis. Lineage (NCBI taxonomy): Eukaryota > Metazoa > Chordata > Actinopteri > Syngnathiformes > Syngnathidae > Corythoichthys > Corythoichthys intestinalis. The sequence goes on along the minus strand of NC_080399.1, from coordinate 60,101,955 downwards.
TATGAATGACATTTAAAATACATGGTCTTATATTCAATGACTATTTGACATAAAGACTGAGAGAACAAGTATCACAGCAAACAACCACATGTTGACTCTCATTTGTCTTCTCTTCATCAATCCTCCTTTCCAGCTCTTCTTCTGAAAAGCTAAACTGTCCACCACAACGGCAGCTGTATGTATACGCAAGCTCGTCTGAAAAGCACACAGAATATGCATAAAATGATCATACAATAAAAGATAACAAGAATGCTTTTCCTGAAAAACATTTAGGTACATTGGCAATATGAGGTTAGAGGGTTGCACATTTACTGTGGTAGAGCTAGCATAGAGTGTACGTGTGTGGCTACTAAGGGTGTAAAAGTTAACGTCAATGCATTGAACTGTTTCCGTTTTGGATGTCTGGTTTGATTCACTTGCGTCCAATTCAGTTTTGTTTTCTGCATATTTTTTCCACATAAAATATATTTTTAACGCAAGTAAAGCTCTACGTGCGGAACCCAAGTCCTGGTCAAGTTTCCGCACGGACACCTTAAGTGTCGGACACTCTGAATAAGTAGTTATGCCTTCACAGCCTGCAAAGGAGGGGTCTCCAAACCAGTCCTCATGGTTGACTGTGGGTCCCGTTTTTGTGCTCAACTGTTGGGAACAAGACAGTTTCTGCCAAAACAAACATCACCAGACTGCAATTAACTGATTACACTTGTAAGACACTGAATTGGTGAAAAGGCATTGTCTTGTTTTGTTGAAATGAAATCCTACACTCACTGTGGCTCTCCCTGTGGCTCTATGTGGAATAGTTTGAAGACCCCTGCTGTAAAGTCCTGTAAACTACAGGCATGACAAATGCTAGCAAGAGGTTTGAGCTAAAAAGTTTTAATTGAGCTAAAAAAAAAAATTAATCAAACATTTTTTAATTCACACTTTATGTGCGAAAATGGAGAACACCTTTTTTGTAGGGATCGACTAAGGTAACAGTTCATGTCAGGTAGCCAGACTAAGGTAACAGTTCTTGTCAGGTAGCCAGCTAGCAACCTTTTTCATCAAAAATATACTACGATTTTCATTGTTGGATTACACAGTTAACTGTAAACCTGTACTAACATATGGTATATTTTTATATTGGCTAAAATTTAAAAAAAAATGTGCAAATAGTTCCAAAACTGAAAATGCATCTCTTGAAATAGTGCAAAAAATAAATACTGACTCAGTGTTTCAATTACTTCAGCCTAGGTCTAGGGCAAAATAAACATTTCCTGATTTGAAAATATAAAATACACTACATCTGTTTTGGTTTGTCTTCTTTTTCTCGAACTATTTTTAATTTGTCCATTTTACCTTGGAGACCCCCATTTACAGACGCCGCGCAACCGCTTTTGTTTCCACCCAGCCATAAAATGAAGTGAATATATTTATTATTCAAAATGTCTATAATTCTTAGCTTACAATCATTAAGCTAACTAATATTTAGTTAAAAAAAAAAACTTTAAAGAATTATTCATTTGCATATCCTAAACTTTTAAAGAAGTTACGTCACAATGAAAAAATATAGTGTCTGTAAACAGGCTACGGCTGTCTACCTCATCACTATCACTTAATTGTATTTTTTTTGTGTGTGTGTGTTGCATTTTCCCTGATATTTTAGATGATAATCGATCCAAACTAAGAAAAAAATAGCATTTAAAAAGGGAAATATTTGAAAAAGAAAATCTCGACCACTCTTTTATGTCTGTGATTTCTGCATCATGACCGTTGTTGTATTACCGTGCTTCACCCATAAAATCCCCACAAAGTCAGGCTGTGGCCATTCACAGCTGTATCTTGGCACTCGGTGATACATGCTACACGGAGTTTTCGGATCGAAACAAGTTAAGTACGCGATAATATCTCATTAAAATCATGGTTGAAGTAGGCTGGAGTAATTGAAACACTGAGTCAGTATCTATGCTCTGTCATGCTCTCACCTCGAGTTAGCGGAAAGCAACAAAAAGACAAACATTGCAGGCGAACACTAGTGCGAGAATTATGGACACAGCAGGCTAACTGATTAGCGTGCTGTCCATCATTTCTTCGACCTTTGTTGCCTTTTGGATTGCTCATTATGGGATGATATCGATGTATTAGATAACTTAGATGCTTAAATCATAAAGCCTGGGTAATAGGCTTCAAGGCTAAAAACAATAAAGTGATAGTGTTATGTACTCACGTTTATATGTTCGCTTTATGCATATGAAGCCTTTTATTCTCAGCATCCAGATTCTTTACTCATAATTGAAAAAATATTTTAAAAGCCCACTGCAAAAAAAATATTATGGTATTGGAATTTAAACCCTAAAATTCCCTTGGTAATGTTTTTTTTGCACAGATCAAAATCAAGCCAAATCAAAAACTGTATGCAGTAAAGTTATCATTAACTATACAGCTAACTCCCTGTTTAGCCATGTTTTGTTGTTTTTTTTTACAAAATAAAACACAGGGCTAAATTAAATCTACATTTACTCACTCACCAATTTCCTCTATTATTGTAAATCCACCCAAATTTCTTAGTGCATGCAGATTGATTATCAAAGACTTGAGTAGACAAAGGGGGGTCATTTTGAAGTATTCGTTATTCATTATGTACCAGGATGGGTGTCCAAAACCTTTTTTTAAATGAGAAACTTAAAATTTCAAAGGTCTCAAAAATGTTTATTTTTCACTCATCTGATTTGACCTACTTTTAAAGTGTCAAAAAATGCCCTCCTATTCAAAATTTTTCCTCCTCCAGAAAACAGAGATTTTAAACTTTTCAATGATGTATCACACATGCATATCGGACAATTTTGAAATTTGGCCAAATTGATGGTTTCAAAGCGGAAGTTCAAGTCACCGGAGTGTTTTCCGCCATATATATTTTTTTACTCACTGTATTCGCAATCTGACTGCGTGCACCGAACCGTGATGCCTGTACCATGACGGGACGAATATAAATAATATAAATACCATTACACTCTAACTAGTCACCGATTTGTATTGTCCGATAACCTTAAATGCTTTTTTTTCATCGACAAGTTACATTAATTTGCACTGCATACACGGCGGTATGTTGAAGACTGTCAAAATGGCAGAAGGCTCTCGTTGGGATGGACAATCGTGACGTCTGTGAACCATTATTGGGTTCATCTGCTCTAAAGATTCACAAGTCAAAGCACTCATCTCTCATGGCACTTCAATAGTTGTGATGTCAATGACCAAGTTAATAATTACACATTATGGTCACATGTACTTACCCTGGTCCCACGTCATATCTTCTAGTGACACTACCGAGTCAACTGGCCAGTCTTGTTTGAGTTCTCGAGCTGAGGGGTGCGAGGGGGGGGGGGTGTGGAGGGGAGAAGAGAGGAACAGCAATTGTGCATTATTTTTGGATTATGCATCTAGTCATATTCATTAGTTTAATGAGGATTTGTCTTAATAAGTAGCAGGATATGAGGGTCATGTCAAGCGAACATTATGTTAATATGGAAAAATTCAAAATGCAGTAGAAGACGATTAAAATAATTTTCGCATGCAAAAGGAGTTAAATTGCAGTTACCTCCAAAAGTTTTGGAACAACATCAATGAGAAAATTGCTGAGAGTACCCAATTGCACCAATTGATTTTTCATTTGTCACTGATTTTAAAAAATGCCAATAAAAACTATGCCACTCTATTATTTTAAAACATGTTTTATGCAAGATTTTATTGTATATTTTTCAAATGTAGGCATCGGTTTTTCTGCAACATTTGCCCTTTAACCATCAAACATGACCGCCTCTGTTGGTCAATAGCAAGGTCACAGATCTCCTACTGACTGTGTTTTATTTTAGTTGAAAATGTGTCAAAAATCAAAGATGTGGAGATGAAAAACACAGAACATTTTTATTCTGCTAAAATATGCTAGATGTGTGTGCTGACTTCGTACAAAACTGAACACTCCCTGGCAGAGACAACATGCAGCTAGGTTTGTGACAATAACAAGTTTTAGTAGGCGAAAAGTGTGCATATTAGCAAATTTGATGCCAAATTATTCATTGCCAATCAAATTTTTCATAATGGGTTTCATTTTATCTTTATTATTTATCTTTGCATAGAATCTGAAGTGTGTGAAAGTAACTCAAGACATCTGTATTCACATTTGAAAATGATGTGCTTTTATTTTGAAATTTTCACTGGCTGTACGTTTGCTAGGCCGCTAACCGTAAGCTTTAAGGCAGTTTCAAACTAGCGGCAGCAATCAACACGTACATGTGCCAAGTGCACGCAGCACACACAAACGGCGATATATCACAACTGAGAACTTAAGACTTTATAGTGATATAAATGGGTCAGATTCCACCTTCACTGCGCCACGCCTTCAAGTAGGGGGCCATCCCACAATCCGCTTCAGTTATTTGCAGTCGGTCACAGCGCCACATGCAGCGATCCAATGGCGGATTTCGGTTGAAAAAGTATGAAAGATGTACCGCATACTAATATTAAGGATTGTCTCAGGAGTGATTTGCTCAAGGATTCAAGTTAATTATTATATTTCTTGTTTTTTCACAAGAATTTTCGATGTAAAAAGCTCTTCTTTGTAAGGCTGTTGCCACATTGTCTACCAGACTAGCATTGTACTTCGACATATTTACGCAAAATAAATGCTACCTGCCTGGTTTTTTGCTCTTTTAACAAAGAATCAAGACTGTTCTACATCCATATGTATAACAAATTCAGGGATTTAAGCATTTATTCACAAGAATTTTTACCGGAAAAGCTCTGTTTACATAAGGCGGCCGCCACATTGACTAACAGACTAGCATCGTACTTCGAAATATTTACATAAAACAAATGCTAACTGCACGTTTATTTATTTATTTTTGCTTTTGACCAGGAATCGAGACTGTTTTACGTCCATATCTGTAAAGAATTTAGGGATTTAAGCATTTATTCACAAGAAATTTCACCGGAAAAGCTCAGTTTACATTAGGCGGCCGTTACATTAGCTTACTAACAAGCATCACAGTTCGCAATATTTATGTAAAATAAATGCTAACTGCACGTTTTTTTTTTTGCTTTTAGCCGAGAATCGGTTAAAAGCTGGACAGTTTTGCATCCATATCTTTAAAGAACTCAAGAATTCAAGCATTTATTCACAAGAATTTTCAACGAAAAAAGCTCTTTGTCTGCGAGTCCAATCAGTCAGCTTTGGCGGCAACAATGCAGGCTCGCTATTAATCGGCTACGCGCCACGTGTCCTGTCAATATCATTATGAAGTCCATGCTGGGAAAATTACTGATCTCATTTTTATTTCACTTGCGATTGATTGACTTATTGCATATCGCAACAGGCTTACATGGAACAATGGACACTTTGTCGACGTCTTTCATGATACAGGTGATTCGTGGACACCAAACAAATTTAAAAATGTTGAACACGATGCATGAGTGCAGCTAGGTTGAGATTAAAGCTAAAGTTGCTCTTTATAAAGTAGGGTTCGGGTTACAATTTCACTTAAGAAATAGGATCAACATTGCAGATGAAACGTATTTACCAATAGTTGTGTGGCATGTTAAAAAAAAAAAAAAAAGAAAGGACCAAGAAACCAGTATGTATAAGTACGGAGAGAAACATTACAGTTATCAAAAATAAAATTGACACCTGCTGGTCAATGAACCAAATTGAATAAACGCCTGAATAGACAGGTGAACAAATGTTCACACTTGGTTTTAACAGTTGGGTTGTGAAGAAAAGTCATTATCATGTTGTTCACTTTGACAGTGATAATGACTATGATCCATGAATAATTAGTGTTAAACCTTTGCTCAGGCTTTAATTAGCATTTAAAAATTGTGAAGGATAATTGCGGCTGAAGTTAAACATACAGTGGTATGAAAAAAGTTTGGGCCTCCATATCTTTTTTTTTTTTGTATTTGTTATAGTCAGAGCTTCGGTAAATATGTTGACCAGATGTATACCATACTATGCTCCTAACAAATAGTACGCACTAGTGCTGCAACGATAAATCGATTAACCTTGAATACAGTAATTCGATTCGAGGAAAAAAAGCTTCAAATCAAATTTTGCTGCCTCGAGGATCCGTTTAATTAGAGTGGCTTCGTAATGGTTTGTTTTGAAGGAGTTTGCATTTAGTTTTATTGATTTGGGTGAATTAACTGGCCCTTAAGTGAATATGACATAACTCATTTAACATGGTTGGATTCAGCTGCTCCCTGTTAAGACCAAATTAAAGCACCTGTGACATAACAAAAAAAAAATCTTAAAGGGTATGAAAACGCAAAGGGGGTGTGAGACATCAATAGAACCGTTATGTGCCAAGATAACAAATATTGATAAAGTTGACAAAAAAAATCAATCACATTAATGAGCAATTATCGAAAATAGATCGAAAATGACGAACATTTCCGAAAGTGTTCCGGAAACAGCCGAATGGGGCGGAGACGTCACTACAAGTGAATGAAAGTCGAGGCGGAGCCAGGTGCCATAGCTTTTTATCGAAGAGAGTAGCGTTTGGGTTTGTTTGACCAAAACATCACTAAAATGTTTAAAAACTGCTGTGCTGTGTGGTGTAAAAATAGCTATTTATCGGAATATAGTATCCATGAGTTCCCGAACGCGAAAAAAAAAAAGCTGGACTATGCAGACAATGGGTAAAGTTCATCCGTGCGAAGAGGGCTAATTTTCTAGACCCAGCCTCCGGCACGGTTTTCTGTGGTGCGCATTTTCCACCTGAAAGCTTCTCAAACTATGGACAAGTGAAATCGGGTTTTGCTAAAAGATTGCTGCTCAAAGCAGATGCGGTGTCCACCATACACGCGCAGCCACCTAAATGTCCCGAGATATCAAGAAAGAGGCAAAGGAGGCTAAGGCTAAGCAAAGGAGGGGAGCAGCCAAGCTCGAAATGGCCAGAGTGAGTACTCTTTTATAGGGCTGTCCCAAACGACTAATTTTCTCCCGATTAGTCAGCCGACTATTTTTACGATTAGTCGACTAATCTAATAATTAATTTTTTATTTTTATTTTTTTTACTAATTTAGCAATGAAATTTTTGTTGACGCTTATCAATTCACAAAAAACATATTGGAACACTCAAATTATTTATTAAAGTACAAATAAACACGTAAATAACAATAATAAATCACATAAACAATGAGTTCAAATGCTGATAGAATTAACTAGTGTAGCCTCCCGATTGAAAAGATGGTCTCTTAAACTGATGGTTTACAACTTTTATTCCATCCTTGATGTAAACACACTGTAAGAGCTACGGTGCACACAAATAAAGCAACATAATTAGAAATTAACAAAAACTTTTCACCTTTTTCCTTTTAAACCTTATTTATATATCAATGAATTGCCTATATGAATTGCATTTACCTTAATTTATTACCTTATCATTGACAATCTCTCCCTTGAGTGCAATCACTGTATATACTGAATATATTTATGACCTTTTAACCTTATATAATTTTCTATACCATAAAATAAACCATAACATGAAACAAACCTTTCAATTAGCATTAAGAACAATAGTAATAGCACTTATAGGCCCATTGTCAATGAAACATTATTATTTAGTAAGGCGACAGCACCCTCTGGTGTACAAAAAATGAAAAAAAAAAAATTACAAACTGCGTGAAGGCGCTTGAGGTTTTTATTCACGGCCGACGTGCAGCCAAGCTTGGCATTGAAGAGACAGGACAGAAGAGTGTACTCTCCTTTGTTTCTTTGAAATAAGGCAATGTTTTGGACACTCTGGTGCGCTTTTTTTTGGCTTTGTGCCGCTTTCCCCGCTTGCAAACAGAGCATCCGACATTCTAACTTTCCACGCATATATTTTTTTAACCCTTCATTAACCGTCGACGAGCACAACATCCCGGATTTACGTCATCGATGACGTCGACTATGTCGACTAGTCGGGACAGCTCTACTCTTTTATAATAAAAAAAAATATCACCCATTGGATACAGGACTGGACACATGTATAAATTATCGCTCGTAAAATATTTAGAACAAATCCTCTGATTCCATTCATATTTGTGTCTGTTGGCAGAGCAAAAAGCTATGATAGGGCAATAAATGATAATTATTCTATGTATTACTTTATTTTGCGGTCACTGTGTATCAGCTTCACAAAAAGAAATGCAAAACAAAACATTTGGTGTTTCCCACACAATCTGCTGCCAATGTTTCATCAGTGTCATTGCTAGGGATGGGAATTGATAGGATTTTTATGATTCCGATTCCATTATCGATATTGCTTAACGATTCGATTCTTTATCGATTCTCTTATCGATTCTAATTTGGGGGAAAAGAAGAACAAACGTTTTGATTGGCATCGAGTTTGTTTATTCAGAAGTCACAACCTTACACCGTTTCTAGTATGGGGTTATATCCACTGATAATCAAGCCTACCAGAATAACTGCTCATAGTGCGACAATGATTGACAACATCTTCACTAACCCAGGCATGAAAATGGGTCAGGGGTTAAAAAGGTGAGAAGGGTGTGGAGGAAATATATTCCAGTACACTGTATTGTACACCCCAACAAAATATTGAGCTCTGTCGACCCACACTGTGTTTCAGCAGGGCCATGCAGAGACCAGTGGAGGGGTGGGTGCTCGTAGATCAAAAGGGGCACATGAACAAGTATTTAATACACCTTAAAACAACATAACTTCAATTTTAACCAGCTTTAGATAATAATTGGCTGCGACTGTGACATACTTTAATTGGGAGGGGGCAACAGTGAATAGAAATCAAAACTGTCATCAACACTTTCTGGCTGTGACTCAGTCAGTCTGCCTCTTTTCTTCCTTCAACCTCTGCATCAAAGCTTCCTTCCTCAACTTGTTCATCTGAGAACAAACCACATCAGATGGTCACTGAGCCACCAACAGCACAGTTTTCTTAAAACTATTATTTCATTATTATCTATACTTAACAACTCTAGCACCTAATGATTAATAAAGCAATGACATAAAAATCTTATAGAAAAGTAACATTGTAATTGTGTTTATAATTGGATTTAATACCCGACTATCCTTGCAAACTTGTTCTTACCAGGTCTGCTATTCACCCAGCTGATGAGGTATCCGCTGCCTTTAGCAGCCTCATCTAACTCCTTTTTTTTATCCCTCAATCTCCCTTCCCTACGACGCATGTCTATGTAATGAAATATAAATATTTAAAAAAACAAACAGACTCCCCAGTGGCTTTTAGTTTTAAAGCTTTCTTAATTTCTTTCTCACTCAATAACGATGGAGTTAGATTTGTGTTTTTAACTCAATAACGATGGAGTTAGATTTGTGTTTGTATTATTCAATCAAAAAACAAAGTTACTTCTATCAAAAACAAAGTTGCTTCAATCAAAATACAGTATATACTTTTAATCCCAAAAAGTAGCTTCAATAAAAAAAAATGTTTTTGATTGCAATAATAAATTTGAGACAAAAAAAGCATTTGAAAACTATTTTTCTTGATTGAAACAAATTTTTCCATTTAAGTAATGTTTTGCGTTTGGGCCACATTTTGGCTAGGACATTTGTGTCTTTATTATTCAATCAAATAAGTTGCTTCAAACAAAAAATATATATATAAAAAGAAAAACTTTGCACATGTGCCAATCACCGTTTACCAAAGCCTGAGAGGGTTTGAGTAGACTCACTATGAAGCTTTTAATAAAGCCAAGCATTTTCTAACTACTTTATTCTTGTTTAAAAATAATTCGGTGGGGCAGTAACATGTTGAAAACTTTTCATAATTCTTACATTTTGAAGTGCTTGAAAACCATTTATAAATGATACTTTGGTGAAAAAAGTGAAAAAACATGTCATATATATGTATCTTTTTTCCAATGTAAAATCTGAATAAATGCATTGAACACGCACAAAAAAAAAAAAGGGGGGGGGGGGGGGCGCTACTTCGCGGTTTTCACTTATTGCGGCGGGTTCTGGTCCCCATTAACCGCGAAAAACGAGGGATCCCTGTATTTCTGAAAAGCTTTAAGAAGCAGGACTCATTCCCACCACTCGTCGGGCCGCTGTTGTGCCGACACCGGCCGTCAGCTCAAATCCAAGCCGAAAATAACGCGTCTCCGGCGGACGACGGGAGCGATGTGAGGCGCCCCCTCCATCTGAGAGAATGCCGCTTAATTTGACTCAACAGTGTGTTTCTTCGTTTATATTACCGTTAAATACACAAGCTTGACGCCAATTTAACGGGAGCTTTTTTTTTTCATGGGAGATTTGGCTAGCTCTGGCAGTGTTCAACGCAAGCTGCAACGAATGGCAGTAACTTTTTTATATCGCAAAACGTGAAAACGATTAAAACCATTACTCACCAAATTCAATCTGCTGGCAAATACAGGCAAGTGTGTATGCTGCGCTCTGGTCTGCCCCGATGTGGATAAGGCCTGCTTTTTGTTTTCGCTGCTTTGCAATGCAACCGAAGGCTCTCCGAGCACTCCATGTACACGCGTAAGGAGTGCGCGCGTTTGGAATAATGGAACGCAGCTTGGGCCGATGATTGGTTCTCGTCAGCGAAGCATCTAGAAGGATTTGCTGACTGTGTTCTTAAGTGCTCATTTTACGTACTAAGTTAATCACATGATGATAATAATAATATTTAAATAAAACCTCCCGACCCCCCCCCCCCCAAAAAGAATTTCTCCTCGGATCTACGCAATTCACGTAGGTCGCCCTTTTTGACTTCAAAACGGCGAATTTCGCCGAAAGGTGAGAGATTTTCATGCCTGCTAACCACATGGGAAGCAGTCTTAACTGTGGATTACTGATCAATGATATTTCAGATCACTTGCCAATCTTCGTTATATATGACTGTGCTGTACTAAAACAAAAAGAGAAACAAACAATTAAATATTCAAGGTGTAGAACAGAAGAGACAATAAATTCTCTCAAAAATGAGATGCAAGAGTTTAACTGGGAATTTTTATATGGCAAGAAAAATGTTGATGATGCTTACGAATACTTTTTACAGGTATTTATATATTTATACAACAAAAACTGTCCAATAAGAAGAAGTAAGTTTAATTTGAAAAATGATGATAAACCGTGGATCACAAAGGGTCTAAAAAATGCTTGTTTGAAAAAGAATTTGCTATATAAACAATTTATAAAACAACAAACAAAAGAGTCAGAGCTCAAATATAAAAAATATAAAAATAAATTAAATAGTATATTGCAATTATTTAAAAAAAGACTATTATACTAAAGAGTTAGAAAAACAAAAAGATAACGTAAAGGGTATGTGGAAATTAATTAATAATTTAATCAGGAACACTACAACTAATCAAGACTATCCAAACATTTTCCTTAGGGAGGACGAACACATTAGCAAGCCGGAAGACATAGTTGAGGGATTCAATGACTATTTCATAAGTGTTGGGGAGAAGCTGGCTGCGAATATTGGGGGAAATCAAATCATTGATCCAACTGTTTTTAAAAATATCTCAAGAAATCCAAATTCAGTATTTCTAAGCAAGGTGGAAAACAAGGAGGTTATTGATACAGTAAATACATTCAAAAACAAGACTTCAACTGATTGCAATGGGATTGACATGACGATTGTAAAAACTGTAATATAGTATAGTAAATCCACTAACCTACATCTGCAACCTCTCTTTTAGTACTGGAATTTTTCCACAGAAAATGAAAACGGCCAAAGTCATTCCACTTTATAAATCAGGTGACAGCAAATTATATTCCAATTATCGCCCGGTGTCTTTATTGTGCCAGTTCTCAAAAATACTGGAGAAACTATTCGAAAAGAGACTTAAAATTTTCTTGGAAAAATTCAGTATTTTGTCGGAAAGCCAGTATGGGTTCAGAGAACAAAGATCAACTGCACTTGCACTGCTTGACCTTACTGAAGAAATATCTAGTTGTATTGACAAAAGTAATCACGTAGTTGGTGTTTTTGTGGATTTAAAAAAGGCATTCGATACAATAAACTAGAGCTGTCCCGACTAGTCGACATAGTCGACGTCATCGATGACGTAAATCCATCGACGAGCACAACATCCTGTCGACGGTTAATGAAGGGTTAAAAAAATATATGCGTGGAAAATTAGAATGTCGGATGCTCTGTTTGCAAGCGGGGAAAGCGGCACAAAGCCAAAAAAAAGCGCACCAGAGTGTCCAAAACATTGACTTAGTTCAAAGAAACAAAGGAGAGTACACTCTTCTGTCCTGTCTCTTCACTGCCAAGCTTGGCTGCACGTCGGCCGTGAATAAACACCTCAAGCGCCTTCACTCAGTTTGTAATTTTTTGTTTTTTTCATTTTTTGTACACCAGAGGGTGCTGTCGCTTTACTAAATAATAATGTTTCATTGACAATGGGCCAATAAGTGCTATTTGTATTGTTCTTAATGCTAATTGAAAGGTTTATTTCATGTTATGGTTTATTTTATAGTATAGAAAATTATATAAGGTTAAAAGGTCATAAATATATACAGTATATACAGTGATTGCACTCAAGGGAGAGATTGTCAATGATAGGGTAATAAATTGAGGTAAAGGCAATTCATATAGGCAATTCATTGATATACAAATAAGGTTTAAAAGGAAAAAGGTGAAAAGTTTTTGTTAATTTCTAATTGTGTTGCTTTATTTGTGTGCACCTTAGCTCTTACAGTGTGTTTACATCAAGGATGGAATAAAAGTTGTAAACCATCAGTTTAAGAGACCATCTTTTCAATCGGGATGCTACACTAGTTAATTCTATCAGCATTTGAACTCATTGTTTATTTGTGATTTATTATTGTTATTTACTTGTTTATTTGTACTTTAATAAATAATTTGAGTGTTCCGATATGTTTTGTGTGAATTGATAAGCGTCAACAAAAATTTCATTGCTAAATTAGTAAAAAAAAAATAAAAATAAAAGAAAAAGAAAAATTAATTATTAGATTAGTCGACTAATCGTAAAAATAGTCGGCTGACTAATCGGGAGAAAATTAGTCTTTTGGGACAGCCCTACAATAAACCATGATATATTACTTGGGAAAATGGAAAGATACGGGTTTAGAGGCATTGTTCTGGAATGGTTAAAAAGTTACATGGGAAATCGCAAGCAGTATGTACAGATTGGTGATTATAGATCATCATTATCGGACATTACAGTTGGAGTACCACAGGGCTCTGTATTGGGTCCAAAACTCTTTATACTATTTATCAATGATCTATGTATGACATCTAAAAAATTAAAATTTCTACTCTTTGCAGATGACACCAGCATCCTATGCTCAGGAAAATTTTTAACGAATCTGATGCATGAGGTAATGACTGAATTAACATATCTGAATCACTGGTTCACGCTAAACAAATTATCAATAAATATGGAAAAAACTAAATATATTTTGTTTGGAAATAAAAACACAGAAAGTGAAGAAAAGATAATTATAGACAATAGCGAAATTGAGCGAGTAACTGAGACTAAATTTTTAGGCGTAATACTGGATGAACAGTTGAATTGGAAGTCACAAATAAAGCACATAAAAACAAAACTGGCAAAAAGTGTTGGACTACTGAACAAAACGAAACCCTTTTTAAATTATAAAGCACGCCATATCTTGTTCTCTTCATTAGTAATGCCATACCTCAGCTACTGTGTGGAGGTTTGGGGCAATACATATCCCAGCAATTTACAGTCACTTGTGGTACTTCAAAAATAGGCAATAAGAATAGTGCACAAGGCTAAATACCTCGAACATACAAATAGACTGTTCTTGGAATCCAAGCAGTTAAAATTCCTGGATCTAGTCAAATTCAAAACGGCCATAATCATGTTCAAGGCACGGAAAAACGCATTACCTGGAAATATACAAGTTTTGTTTTCAAATAGACAAGGAGGGTATAATCTGAGAGGGGAGTTAAATTTCAAAAAGCAATACCACCGTACAACAAAAAAAGAGTTTTTGTCCTTCAATTTTAGGTGTGGACTTGTGGAACAAACTTACTGAGGACCTAAAGAAAAGCGCTAATTTGAGCGTGTTTAAGAGAAAATACAAAGATCTTGTTTTCTGTAATTATAGAAATGAATTATAGTATTTATGTTGAGAAAATGTTGAGTGATGCCAACAATTGTTCTTTAGGCATTATTGAACTGTTGTGAATTGTATTAGTTTTGTCTGATTCATGCTGATGAGTATGTAGCGGACAAAGGGGTAGGATCATATAAGTTATTACTTCTTCCTATTTCTTTTCGAATCTTATGTTTTGTTTGTATTCTTGTATATCCATAATGTGATGCATGTTTTCGAAATAAAATTCAATAAATAATAAAAAAAATAATAATTACAAACTCACAACAAGGTCAAAAGAGAACAAAGCCTCAATATTAACTGTGGCAATAAGTGGCAAATGCACAAGAATGTGTAACATTTTACTGAAACATTTTTCAAATAGAAATAAAAAATATTGGTATATATTGGCATATAGGTCGTCGGTCTGCCGTTAGCAATACAGTGGTACCTCTACATACGATCACTTCGACACACGATCTTTTCGACATCCGACGTAAAATTTGAGCCGCCATTTGTTTCTACATCCGACGAGTTGCTCGAAATACGACGACATGACAGCACTGCAAACGAACGCACGGTGGATTTTCTTGTGTGAGAAATCAACACAGTTTTCAAAAAAAGTTGATACAGTTGGAGAAACAAGGAAAAAAGTGATGCTTACCTTTGAAATGAAGATGCAAGTTATAGAAAAATATGAGCTTGGTGTGCGCGTCCCTGAACTGGCTCAACAATACAGCTCCATGGTCCTCTTCCGACCACCGTTCGCCACTATTTATAAGTTAAGGTGACAATTATTATTGTGGTAACATTGCCAAGGAAATCGCCAGCTTCGTCACGTTTTTATCATTTATTTAAGAACTTATCCAACACAAAACGCCCATTGTCTTAAGCAGTTGACTGCTCTCAAGAAAACGAAAGTATTATCTCTACCGCACCGACCTATGTCACTGAGACGTCACCTTCGCGGTGCGTTCAGGGACAGTAAAAAGTGTCCGCCATATTAGAATCCGATTCGTTACATTATTTACAGGAATAATTATTAATTCTTCTTCTTATTATTATATTATTCTAACTTATTTATTTATAACTTATTTGTTTTTCTATGTTTAATTGCCATTTGTAACAGTGCCAGCAGTATTTATTAAGAATTTAGTGTATGTTTTTAGGCTTTGGAACGAATTAATGGAATTATAATGTATTCCTATGGGAAAATCCTGCTCGACATACGACCATTTCGACTTACAAACAAGGTCCTGGAACGAATTAAATTCGTATGTAGAGGTACCACTGTATGTGTTAAACTTGCAGGGGTCCCCAAACTTTTTCCAGTGAGGGCCGCATAACTTTTCCCTTCTCTGATGAGGGGCCGGTGTCAGTTTGTAACAGAAGAAGTGTGACGATTGCAGGAGCGCCTAAATGTAAAAAATTATTGTTTTTCAGAAAGCCACAATTAAATAACCCTTTCTGGATTTTTCACGGAACAAAAGTAAATAAAATAAAAATAATAATTAATAATAATAACACTATTAATCAAATAGATAATAACCAAATAACCCTCTCCGAGTTCTTCACAGAAAAAGGCCAGAAAATAAATAACACTATTAGGACAAAAAAAAAAAAAAAAAAAAAGGTCTCTGGTATTGTTCAGGGGGCCGGACCAAATGTCGGGGCGGGCCGTATTGGGCCCACGGGCCGTGGTTTGGGGACCCCTGTTAAAGTGTATTATTTACCAGTATATTGAAATGCATGCCTTTTAGTTTTTATGGTGCTTTCACGCTCAAGTGGGGGCGCCCTTGCGCTTCCTCACGCGAAGAACAACGCGCTCACGTGAAGAAGAGCGCGCTTACACGCGAGGAAGAAATGCCGCATCCAAGCGAGTTAGTGAGAGAGGGAAGCACTGCGACGACCCTACGTTCTTTGTTAATGCTTGTAAAATATCCACAGAGGCAACGCCTGTATGTATCATCTTTTGTGTTGTTGTTGTGTGTTTCCACTCGCGATCGGACACTTAAATCCAGTTGTGTAGTGTTTTGAACGATGTGCTAATGCTAGCAAACGCATGCTAACTGTTTTGTTATTACTGAATTAACAGCTAATCATCGCTGATTTACGTTGATACAAACCTGTTTGTTATTGGGGACGAAATTGATTTGTTTCATTTCTATTTTCAGTTTCACGCTTCATGTGATGGTTGAACAAAGTTAGCAAATTATACCAACGTCTTCTGTATCGTCATTTCGGAGTTTACCTAGCTGTATAGCTGTCTCGGTGAGGACAGTGCAGTCTGTTCCCTTCCGATCTCCACGTTGCAATTATTGCAAGTCGTTTTGTTGTAATTTTTCCTCGTGAAGTGAAGACAAACTTTCGGGCGTTTGAACCTACGTGCTGTCATTGTTATGTTTACGGCTGCAATGCTCGTGCTTCGTGCTAAACCATCGTAACCTTTCATTTTCACCCTCTTTCCTGGTGAAGTGTAGCCAAACTTCAACAAGCTAGTTTGATGCATTTGGACAACAAGACAGTCACGCCGCAATATACGTTTTCAGGACTCGTTAAAGGGATCGTTAAGCCTTTTTTATTGTGATGTCGAGGCCTCGAAACACTAGGAACCGGTTCCGAATTGGAATCGGATTTCGATTCCCATCCCTAGTCATTGCTCCCCTCAATGACCGTTTCATTCCGCTGCATTGGCGTTCGTTTGGGCTCAAATTGGTAACCTAAGACACCAATTAAAGCTTCGTAACTCTCCTCGTCACCATTAAATGAACATTCATTACGTCCTTCTACGTCGGATTTGTCGCTGAAACTAGAAACGAAATTGTCTGCCATTATCGCCACCATTCAGTATTAAAGCACTGAGCCTTTTTCTTGTTGAAAAAACACCCCTCACTGTCAATTCTGAATTCTCTTTTATTGACAACGAGGGGTGTTTCTTCATGAGGGAACCTGGAATATGTGCAGGACGAACACAATGCAACAGCATAAACAGCTCAAAACACCCCTAATTCTCCCCTCACTAGAAGGAATTAATTGATGCAGACAGGCGCAGCCACCCTAGCGGCCGGTGGCACTCTCTTCACTTGTAATGACGTCACGCACACAATCTGCCAGATCTCGGGCGCCGGTCGTTTGAGCTTGACAATCGATCCAAATTCCTCTCATTTTCTTGTGTGTAATTACATGAAGTGGCATGATATCAATACAAGAGGCATGCATTTATGGATAAATGATGGAATATTAACATTTCCTCAGGGGTTGACATACCCTTTAAATAGCATTATTATTGGAAATAAAATCATATTTTGAGACGATTCGACTATATACAACAATTTGGCAAAGCGCAGATGACGAGAAATTAGTTTTTAAATCTACCGTTTAGCTCCTCCTGTCATTATAGCGCTCTGACGCCTCCATCTTGGTGATGATGTCAGAGAATGAGCGATTTCAGCGAATTAAGCATTGAGCCCAATGAAGGAGGAAGCCTTTTTCAACTATCCTGGTTCAACTGTGGATTTTTTTAGTACGATATTGTCGATCCAAAGGAAGTATGTAACATACAGCCATATACAGTGCTGCTCAAAAGTTTGTGAACCCCCTCAACATTTTGGAATTTTCTATTATTTCAACCTGATTTCCTAATCAATCAATTCAGTAGTTTTTTTTTTGTTTTTTTAACAGTTGTCTTGTCGAGACTAAATTAAAAAGAGTTTTCATCAACTGATGTAGGTGCAAAATTGAACTGTTTGGTCACAACCAAAACCGCCATGTCTGGCGAAAAGTCAACACTGCATACCACCAAAAGAACCTTCTCCCAACAGTGAAGCATGGAGGTGGGAATGTCAAGATCTGGGCTTGCTTTTCATCCTCAGGACCTGGACAACTCCACATAGTCCAGGGAATCATGAATTCTGAGGAATATTGTCAAATCCTAGAACATAACCTGACGCCATCTGTTTTGAAGTTAAAGCTTGGCAGAAGGTGGATCATGCAACATGATAATGATCCAAAGCATTCCAGCAATACAACCAAGGAATGGCTGAAAAAGAAGAAGATTCGTGTTCTGGACTGGCCCAGTCAAAGTCCTGACCTAAATCCCATTGAAATGCTGTGGCGGGACCTGAAGCGAGCAGTTCATGCCAGACACCCATCAATCCTCTCTCAACTGACTGCGTTCTGCAAGGAAGAATGGGCAAAAATCCCCCAAAGTAGATGTGAGAGGCTGATTAGTCACTACAGAAACCGTTTGGTTGAGGTAATCTCTGCAAAAGGAGGCGCAATATCCTATTAACTGAAGGGGTTCACATACTTTTGCACACATGATATCTGAGTTTTTCTTAAATCAACCACTTTTGTTAAATAAAGAATGACAATATAACTATTTCTTTTGTTTCAGTCCATTATTTGGAATGTCAGTATTGTGGATTTGGGTATAACTTAACATTTAATAAGGTTATTTTAGTTTTTTTTACAAAAAATCTGACCATCGCTGTGGGGTTCACAAACTTTCGAGCAGCACTGTATGTTTGAGGAGGAGGAAGATTCACAACGAGAAAAAGGCGACAGACAACAAACACGAGGTTGATGATTTTTATCTCTCTACCCCAATATTTTTACAAGATATTCTTTGTATCTACACTGCTGGCCAAAAGTATTGGCACCCCTGCAATTCTGTCAGATAATGCTCAATTTCTCCCAGAAAATGATTGCAATTACAAATGCTTTGGTTGTAATATCTACATCGATTTTGCTTGCAATGAAAAAACAAAAGAGAATGGGGGGAAAAAATTAAACCATAATCATTTTACACAAAACTCCAGACAAAAGTATTGGCACCCTTTGAAAAATCATGCAATGCTTCTCTAATTTGTGTAATTAACAGCACCTGTTACTTACCTGTGGCACATGACAGGTGGTGGCAATAACTAAATCCCATTTGCAGCCAGTTAAAATGGATTAAAGTTGGTTCAACCTCTGTCCTGTGCCCTTGTGTGTACCAAATTGAGCATGGAGAAAAGAAAACTGTCTGAGGACATGAGAAGCAAAATTGTCAGTAAGCATGGGCAATCTGAAGGCTACAATTCCATCTCCAAAGACCTGAATGTTTCTGTGTCTACGGTGCGCAGTGTCATCAATAACCCATGGCAACTGTGGCTAACCTCCCTAGATGTGGACGGAAAAGAAAAATTGATGAGAGATTTCAACAAAAGATTGTGCGGATGGTGGATAAAGAACCTCGACTAACATCCAAACAAGTTCAAGCTGTCCTACAGTCCGAGGGTACAACAGTGTCAATCCGTCGGCGTCTGAATGAATAGGGACGCTATGGTAGGATACCCAGGAAGACCTCACCCATTTCTGACCCCGACACATAAAAAAGCCAGGCCGGAGTTTGCCAAAACCTACCTGAGGATGCCAAAAACGTTTTGAAAGAATGTTCTCTGGTCAAATAAGACAAAACTAGAGCTTTTTAGGAAAAGGCATCAACATAGAGTTTATAGGGGGAAAAATGAGGCCTTCAAAGAAAAGAACACGGTCCCCACAGTCAAACATGGCGGAGGTTACCAGATGTTTTGGGGTTGCTTTGCTGCCTCTGGTACTGGACTCCTTGCCCCTGTGCATGGCATCTGAAGTCTGAAGACTACCAACACATTTTTCAGCATAATGTCGGGCGCAGTGTGAGAAAGTTGGGTCTCCCTCAGAGGTCATGGGTCTTCTAGCAGGACAATGACCCAAAAGACACTTCAAAAAGCACTAGAAAATTGTTTGAGAGAAAGCACTGGAGACTTCTAAAGTGGCCAGCAATGAGTCCAGGCCTGAATCCCATCGAGCACCTGTGGAGAGATCTGAAAATAGCAGTTTGGAGAAGGCACCCTTCAAATCTCAGAGACCTGGAGCAGTTGGCCAAAGAAGAATGTTCTAAAGTTTCAACAGAGCATTGTAAGAAACTCATTGATAGAGGGAAGCGATCGTTAGCAGTTATTTTGTCTAAAGATTGTGCTACCAAGTGTTAGGCTGAGGACGAATACTTTGTCCGGCCCATTTTTGGAGTTTTGTGTAAAATGATAATGATTTATTTTTTTTCCCCTTTCTCTTTTGTGTTTTTTCATTGCAGGCAAAATAAATGAAGATATTACTAATACTAATGCATTTGTAATTGCAATCATTTTCTTAGAGAAATTGAGCATTATCTGACAGAATTGCAAGGGTGCCAATACTTTTGGCCAGCAGTGTACAGTATTCCCTTCCCATTTCGCGGTTCAAGTTACTTGGATTCAGTGTATTGCGGGATTTTAAAAAGTATTTGTCAAAAAAAAAAAAAGTTTCATTTAGTGTTGTCTTTTGCAGCCTTTTAATTTTACAGCGGTACTAAAAAGTATCTAACCCTTTTGGAATTTCTAAAATATCTGCATAAAATCACCGTCAACTGTGATCTGAGCTTTGTCAAAATCACACAGATGTACAAACAGTGTCAATGTCTGTCAGGTTTTCATATTTTAATGAGGATAGTATGCAAACAATGACAGAATGGGGAAAAATAAGTGAACCAGCAAAAATTGTGTGCCAAAGATATGCCTTGAGTAGTGATGCACGATAATACATTTTTCGACAGATATCGATAACCGATAATTTCCTGCCCCTTCCACCCGATAACCGATAATGTCACACCGATAATTCTATTCAAATATGTATGTAAAATTTTAAAGTATACAAAGATCAAATGTTACTGTGCAAAAATGTAATTTAGTGCCATTTTTTTCCACATCAAATGTGAACATGTAGTAAATTCCAACAACTAAACAATGGCAATGACGTTGTGTAATGGTAAGCTTTTGGCAACAATTATTTTGAGAGTAAACACCCAAGTTGCACAAAAATGCCTTTAAAAGTAAGCCATTCCTAACATATACCACATGACTACACCGCAAAAACACCTCCTTAAAACTAGCAGAATTGGACAAACCTGTTGATTGCGCACATTTGGAGGCTAAATCAAGTATATAATTATCGGACTGCATTATCGGTTGAATTTCGTTTTATCTGGATTATCTGTGTGACGTCATAATTGCCATTATCGGCCGATAATTATCGGTGACCGATATTATCGTGCATCTCTAGCCTTGAGTGTACGTTTTTAGTTTTATTCAGGCAAATTAATGCGCTATAAGTCTTTTCTGTTACGAATAAAATCAATGTTACTAAAGTTCTACTTTATTGGAAGTTGATCTTTGATTTTTTTTCTTTAATGTTAACAATGAGACAATGTTATAAACTTAAATATAAATTTATAGAAATATACTATTTACAGTGGCGGCAGAAAGTTGGCAGGGGCAAAACATTTACTTCTGCTTGAGCGGCGTAACAGAAAATGATTGAGAAGCACTGTGCTAAAGCAAGGTTGCATATTCTCTTTTGTCAAGACATCTTACCACGTTTCAAAACAAGCAAGCCTGGAGCGCAGCCAAGCTTAAAGCACATCCTAAACACCAGTGGGGGACAGGGGGCAGGCTGGCGCAGCACCTGTCAGATGAGTGACTCCACCCATACACCGCTACGATTCAGGCTGACATACTACCCCGGTCCTTGGCGTATTTGCTACCGGGCCGCAGAAAAATAAATAATTTATTAATGACTGCAATCTGGCCTTTGGCTCTTGACACATCAATATGCCTGTCTACTCTATAGACCAGGGGTGGGCAAACCGGTCCTCGAGGGCCGCAGTGGGTCCTGGTCTTTGTTCCAACTGACCCAGCACAGATAGTATAACCAATGTGGTTTCAGCAGAAATGAGAAGTACCTGACTGCAATCGACTGATTGCACTTGTAAAACAGCAGATTGGTGAAAATGTGTCCTCTTAATGGGTTGCAACAAAAACCCGCACCCACTGCGGCCCTTTGTGGAATAGTTTGCCCACCCCTGCTATAGACTATAGACTAATCAGAGTAAGGATTTGTATAGATCGCCATCTAGTGTTTGGCCGCAATTAGTAGAGTGTTTGCACATCTATAGCAGCCCAGCGCCAGTCAATGTAAACAGGAACTTTAGCTGCTGTAGGTTGTGTGCCGCGGGCGGTGACGTCTTTGTACAGCTTTTTTATGGGAAATAGGCCACCTGCTGAGCCAAAAGAGGAACCTACAACCAAGTCCATTCTGCATAGTATGTGGCTGAAAGCTCGCAAACGAGGCAAGAAGTGAATGCAATGAGAGCATCATACCTCATGGTGAACCGTATTGATAAAGCTAAGAAACCTTTCACGATTGGAGAATAACTCATTATGCTTGCGACCATGGATATTTGCTGACAAGTTTTCGGAGAGGCCGCTGTTTAAAAAAAAAAAAAAAAAGAAAAAAAAAGTTTCAGTGTATAGTGAGTGACATTTTACCCTGCACTTAATATTCGTTTTTAGCCTCAACACGTTATTTTATATTTACTGTCATTTTCTGCCTGAAAATATTACTGGTCCGTGACAAAAAGGGCCCACATTACACCGGTCCAAAAACGTTGGGGACCACTGCTCTAGACCTCCTGCCTGGCATTATGAAAATCCAGCATTTTTTTTCCAATATACCGTAATTTCCGGACAACAAGCCGCTATTTTTTTCCCCTCATTTTGGGTCCTGCGGCGTGTGCAATGATGCGGCCAATTTGTGTATTTTTCTGATGGCCGCCAGGGGCGCTCGAGCATGGAATGTGGGAGTGAGCATGGAATGTGGGCGTGAGACACGTGGAATATATGTGTCGAGGAAGACGCTAGTTTGCACTATTACCAGTAGTTTAACTTTGTGCGTTGTGCATGAAAAGAGGTGGCGGACGCTCGTCTTTGTGCATGAGTAGAATTGGCAGACCTGCATCATGGAAAATGCTAGAAGAAATTAAATTGGCCATTCGAGTTGTATGGGAAGCTTTGATGACAAGCGGCGATAGATCGTTTGCCAAGACTCGCCGCATGCGAAGAGCAGCTTTTGCACAGGTTTGCCCGGGGAGCCTGGCAGCATGAAGCGCTGTGAAAGAGTCCGCCATCACCAACGGGTTTAAAGGGGCCATTCTGCTGCGTGACAAGGAGGACCGCACAGGCTGGGAGTGAATTTGCCTCATTATGGAAGACATTGAAGGCGACAGCGAAGGAGAGACTGAGTAGGTGCGTGCGTGGCGAAGTGCATCTGAGCGTCTTCATAACCGACACTGAGGGTGAAGACTTCCATGGTTTGAATGCACAGGAGGAAGATGAAGATTGCTAACAAAGACTTTTATGTTTTTATTAACCAGCACAATTAGTGCTGCACCGCCATGCTGATGCTATGTAACTTCCGTGCCGCTGCTATATAACTGCCGTGTTTGCCAGCGCTGTTTGGAACGAAAAGTTAAGGTGTGTTATTAAAATTTTGAAAACTGTATTTCTTTGTCAGTGTCTCTTGTTACTAAGTGGGCACACGCGGCTTATTGGCAGGAGAGGCTTATGTATGTACAAAATGGTTTTTCCTTCAAAAATGTACTGGG
Source organism: Corythoichthys intestinalis (assembly GCF_030265065.1). NCBI lineage: Eukaryota > Metazoa > Chordata > Actinopteri > Syngnathiformes > Syngnathidae > Corythoichthys > Corythoichthys intestinalis. The sequence continues at coordinate 60,078,394 of NC_080399.1, read as the reverse complement.
TGAGGCTTGTAATCAGGGGCACCCAATAGTCCAGAAATTACGGTACTCACATTCTCTCCTTCACCCCATAATATCTCCCCAAAAAATATTTTAGCTCGTTATAATCAGGGCTAGAGGTGTGTGAAATCTCCGATTCTTAGATTATTCGCGATTCGGCCATGGAAAATTCGAGAACAATTCACAAACATCCAAATTCCAATTATTGAAATATGTCAAGGACAGCGGAGCTAAAACACAGTCAGCGCGGTCTTCGGGACTCAATGAGGAACGGGCCGAGAGTAAACGTCATGCTTGTCATTACCCGGGTAATGACAATGCTCAACTCACGGCTCAACTCTTGCCGCTAGATAAAAAAACACAATAATACCTGAATGTGGCCGACAGCCTCTACAAACTACGCCTACATAATGCTACGGTAGATATCACATGTATAAATAGCTAGATGGCAAATGACAGACTTGCTGGCGTTAGTAAACACCCACCATCTTAAAGCAGTAGACTTCCCTGGAAGGCTGTTGTAGCGAACTTTCCAAGCGAACCTAATTTAATTTTTATCTACAAATACTCCTAAATCGGCAAAATCTTGACTTGAACCTATCTTTCAAACAGTTTTAAAACTTTCACATGTCAAAAGTAGACAGAACGGAAATAATGGAATAACGGGAGGAATTTTAACAACTTTAACGGTTGATTCACAACATTAAAGTAATTGAATGTAGTTTAAAGCTGCTGATACAGAATGGGGAATTATTTACTGTTTTGAACAATTAACTTGATACTGAAATAGTCGTTTATTTAAGCCTGAGAGGATTTTTGTACAATTTTTCTAACTAATGTACGAAATTTTAAAAGCAGCCAATAGCTGAGGGGGGGTGCGCATCCATAATCGATTTATAATCGAATCGTGGCCTCTGAATAGTAATCAAATCGTTAGGTGCCCAAAGATTACCACCTCTAATCAGGTCATCGTAACGTCATCATTGACGAAACCAACAAGGACTGAAACCACTAATTCAGGCATTGATAGGTTCTTACCTCTCCTTTGTTGATCATAGGTTTTTCTAGTTTCATCTTCACACAGAATTTTCCAGGCTGCGTCAATTTCAAGGAACATTTTCCTACTAGTCTCTGCAACAATGTCACACACATCTCCAAGGCGGTCAGGGTGGCACTGTTAAAACACACAAACAGTGGGAAAATACACATGAGAAAAAGAAAAATAACAACATACCTTTAATTAAAGTGCAGCAGAGGTTTGGATTTCTATTGGAATTATACAGATTTCAAAAGGCACCCAAGATGCTATAACCATCCTGAATGCATCCAAATAAGGTACCGTCCCTGTCATGGTGTCGTTGGTACAGCCTTTTGATTGACACTGCTTAAGATTGGAAATCGGCCCGATCAAGTAATTTTTCTGAGGATCTGAATCCAGTGAAAAAGTTTGGGTTTTAACAATTCATTTGTTAATTTTTGAAAATTAAAGGCTGTAACTCAGCCTGACAGGCTGGGGCGGCCCCTGTGCCGAATTTTCACTTGTCTGCAGGACTATCACACGTCTGATGGGATTCACGCATGACTGGATGCAATTAGACATGCTCAAGTGCAGAAACTATCTGTGCCAGGATTAACGATCAGGCAGTATAGAATAGGATGTCAACATATCCACACTTAAAGTGGGGCAAATAAGTATTTAGTCAACCACTAATTGTGGTTAAAAGTTCTCCCACTTGAAAATATTAGAGGCCTTTAATTGTCAACATGGGTAAACCTCAGCCATGAGAGACAGAATGTGGAAAAAAAACAGAAAACCACATTGTTTGATTTTTAAAGAATTTATTTGCAAATCATGGTGGAAAATAAGTATTTGGTCAATTCCAAAAGTTCATCTCAATACTTTATTATGTACCCTTTGTTGGCAATAACGGAGGCCAAACGTTTTCTGTAACTCTTCACTCTTCGCTTGGTGTAAAGAAATCAACTGCGGGAGCAAATATTAGAAAATGGAAGACATACAAGACCACTGATAATCTCCCTCGATCTGGGGCTCAATGCGAGATCTCACCCTGTGGCGTCAAAATGATAACAAGAACGGTGAGCAAAAATCCCAGAACCACACGGGGGGGGGGGGGGGTCTAGTGAATAACCTACAGAGAGCTGGGACCACAGTAACAAAGCATTCAATATGCAAAAACATTCGATCCAAATGAAAAGCTTTCCGAATTAATTTTTGTCGTCTCTCTTGCTAAAATGTCCGGCGCAGCTTTGCCTTGAAAAAACAAACTCTGCTGCTAGCAGCGTCCCTCCTCCACTCCTCCCCCAAACTGTCTGAAAGGTGGGAGGTGTGGCGCATGGGGATCATTGCTCGTGAAGAACGACAGAAACTTAAGAAGGCCGCTTGTCAGCTTCAATGCCGTACAGATCCGTTGTTTGGCAGCATTTTGGGTGAACTGATATGCTATCCCCACTCGTATATGTTAAACAAAGACTGTCTTTACGGATACGTACAACAAAGTCCGCCAATATATTGTAGCCGACTTGGCTTCTACGAACAACCTCGCTTTCACAATAGACAGCTGGACACCCTGGGACGACACTGAGAGCTATCTCACGGTTACATGATGAACAATGAGTAGCAAATTAAGAGCGCTGTACTTCAAACTCGTCCTGTTTATGAAAGTCCGATTGGCACATGCTGGTGTTGTGCAGTAATGAGCAGACATGACTTCTGTGGCGTTTTACTTTTTTAATGCCCGACAACACTCGCGCACACACACTACATATCATCAAATACCAACTTAGATATGCTACTTAGACCCCCCCTACCCTTAGTCACATGCCTTTGGCTGCGTAAGCCCAGAGTGATCTTGGGACGCGTAGTCCATATACTACAAGGATGAATTAAAAGCCGCCATGACTGAATGGAAGCTAAGCAGGCCAAATCAATCCATACCAATGACTATAGATAATGCTGCAAATATTGTTAATTTAGTACGTAACACAGATGGACTCGGACCACTAATAGGATGTTTTACTCATGTGGTAAACATACCTGCTAAGACGGCAGTAGCAATCAACAGTGTGCCCTGCCTCACTTTACAAACAGTAAAGATTGTTCTCAGCACTTTTATACAAAATTTCTTCAGATCAGTAAGAAGTAAGCACATAAATATTATGCACTATAATGCATGTTTATATGATGGCATTGTTATTTTTGCTTGTTAGCAAAATAAAACAAACTAAAGTAACACTTGTATTTTTTGTTTCAGTGCATTAAATGTATTGAATGGACGCAAAACTCAGGTCCCTCGTATCGAAAAGCGTACCGAACCGTGACTTAAAGAGCATACGACACCAGAAAAAAAGTCTTAAATGGCATTATTATGTGAATTAGAATCATATTTTGAGACGATTCGACCATATACAACAATTTAGCAAAGCGCAGATGACGAGAAATTAGTCTTTTAATCTGCCGGTTAGCCACGCCTACAATTATAGGGCTTTAGCGTCCCCAACAGGTGGATGACGTCAGCGGTAGACTAGGCTCATCGGTTTTACTATTCAGCCCATTGAGGGAGAATTGTTCAGAACGAGGAAAACGAGACGAAGAGAGCTGCAAAATGTCATTGTTTCAGTCTCTCTACTCCCAATATTTTTACAGGATATTCTTTTTATCCAAGTATTTTCCCCAATAGCTATATAAATGGCTTGAGAAGGATCAGTCAGCCCGTCGAGGGGGAACTATTCACAATGAGGAAAACGCGACGAAAAGAGCGGCAAAATGTCATTGTTTCTGTCTCTTTACTTCAATATTTTTACAGGATATTCTTTTTATCCAAGTATTTTTCCCCAATAGCTATATAAATGGCTTGAGAAGGACCAGTCAGCCCGTCGAGGGGGAACTATTCACAATGAGGAAAACGCGACGAAGAGAGCGGCAAAATGTCATTGTTTCTGTCTCTTTACTTCAATATTTTTACAGGATATTCTTTTTACCCAAGTACTTTCCCCAATTGCTAAATAAATGGCATGGTCATGACAAATAACTTGTGCTAAATGGAATATAAAATAATAAAAATCCATTTATTCAAGACGACATGGCAAAATTACTCCATAATGGTCAAAACAGTTGACTTTACCTTTACTGTCACACCTGCCGAACGATATTTTATGACACCTAAATCGGACATATGTCATTTCCCTTCCCCGGCTTCGGAGAATGTAAACAGACCAGAAGGAGTGACAGCTAGCCGACATGCTAACCCGAACCGAGGGATGTTTCAAAGTCTTCGAAGTGGAAAATCACACATAACTAGCCTGGATTATTTGACATGACGACCCGGTTGTCGAGTTTCTTTGCGGATCGGCAAACCGCCCGGCGGAGAGCAATTTACAGTTCGTTCCCTGGAGGAGGGTGGCTGGAATTGTTGTGTAGCTAACGTGCTAACAGCTAACTGCTAATAAGCGTGAGGATAGCTTTTTACATGCCTATCAATGATCAAACGTAAGTAGTCCTTTATTTAAAGGAATTTTATAGTGTTTACTTTGTAATCACTGTATTCGTATTTGACATAATACAAAACAAGATGTTTACTCACTTCCTTATAAGTCCAATGGTCCCACAGTAAATATCCACGGTAAATGGGAACCTTTTGAAACTCCAAAAAGGCGCATACGCCTCTCCCGCATACAGAATGATTTTTCTGCAGCCGTTTGGCTGGCGTGATGCAAAAAATAAAAGTATTAATCCGCAAAATCAGCTGAATCCTTCGTCCTCATACACAACAGTACACTGTAGCGTGAAGAGGACGTCTTCTACCGTACACGTCACAGCGCCCTCCTCCTCAATGCGAGACCGAAGCCGGAAGTCACTCATTTTCCTGGCGCGGGATTCAAAAAACTAAATAAATATAGCGATCGCTTCCACACACATCCACGCGGTCCATATCATTCAGGAGCATAAAATACCGCGTGTATTATGAAATAAACATGCTTTTTCGTGTCACAAGCACTTTAACTGTATCGTTGCATCCCTGGTGTCGGTACAATAGCATCAACTGATTTTCCATTATCGCTTAGCATCATTGACTTCCTCCTATCTACCGCTAAATTAAATAACAGTTAACATTCATGTTTTGAGAATGTGTAAGAACAGTAAGATTCTTTCAGAAAGCTAAAAGAAAGGCCTGAGCTGAGTTCATAAACATGGATATGTGAGGCAGATAGACTAATCACTTCCACACTGTGTTTATCCTGTTTAAAAAACATAAAAAGACATAGTACACAAACATACCTGTAAGGCCAGCTTCTGATATTTGTGCCGGAGTTGCTGGACTGAATCTGTAGGGCTGGCTCCAAGAATAGCGTACAGATCCTTCTCCACTGACATACCTTGTGTGAAAAAAGGGAATTAATCAACAAACATAAAAAAAGGCAAACAACAGTTCCCAACTTGACACATTAAATTGTTCGTTTAAATAAAAAAATGTGATTACTTCGAACATAAATGACGTGTGGCCGCGTTTCGTTAGCGTTGATATTGCATACGCGTGGTAAAAGGCTGCGATTGTGTGACGGATCAAAATGTCAGCCAACTGATATAACGAAAATTTAATCACACCCTTACTTCGTTCGTATTAATTGCGAAGACGTGAGGAAATTTTGTTTTCGTTAGCCATAAAATTAAATAGATGTCAGAATTCTTCCATTCTTGCGAGCCAAGCGGTCCGCTGTTGTTGTAGGTCCGCAGGGGAAATGGCTGCAGATTTTGTTCCGCGTCTCACAAAAAAATATTGTATCCTTTTTTTTTTCTTTTTTTTTAAATTATTTTTATTTTATCTTCAGAATAAAACCGAAGAGATATTTTTTTACACGCAAAACTGTATTCATACAACATCTATAAATAAACACTACCTTTCACTCGTACGTCAACGTCACCTCCATGTGGCAAAGTAGATTTATGTTGCATTCGGGGAAGGTGGGAAGTCGGAATTTCCATCTTCCAACCAGGAAAAATGGCATTGGAACGCCACTCGTACTGGGAGGTCAGAGTCGTGAAGTCGGAAAAAAAACTACCCCGACTTCACGAGTTGCTTCAATCAATAATAAAACACAAATTACACGATTAATAGTAAGACATAAATTCCACGTTTAAAAAATAAATGTATCTTTATCTATTTATTATTAAATGAATTTAGTCATTTTAAAAAACTACCCGTATCACTATATGATGTTTACTGATTTAGCATAACGATATGCTGCTATCTCTTTGCATGAAGTTATCCAATGATTTGTACAAAAGATATAACTTTATTTATAGAAATGAAGTAATTTATATACCCTACAAAAAATATTTTTTACCGTATAGTTACATTTTTATGAGAAGACAGGTTTGCTGGAGGTCAAAATGTCTTATGATGGCCAAAATAAAAAACAGAGTGTCACGATCAGCCATCTTTGCTGTTTACATTCGCGTGGAACGCTTTAAGGTCACAACTGGTACCATCCGAGCAGAATAAGTCCGCCTTCCCACCTTCCTCGAATGCAGCATAATATATCGCATTTATGATGACTATCAAGTTTTACATAAGTAACAGGTATTTACACCATGACAAGTATCAGGTATTTACACCATTCAAATACTAGATAATTTATATTGCGTCATTTCTTTTTGGTTCTGCAAATATGATTTAATCTCATCTTGACTTGTGAGATATTTCGATTCCATCAGTGCAGGCTTTATCAGCAGGGGCGGATCTAGGAAAATATTTATGGGGTGGAGAGATGGGGCAGTAACTTTTGATGATGTAATAATGCCTTATTGATTATTTGGATAATAGTACGAATATTCTTAAAGGATTCAATTCAAGGGCCTTCGATCGATTTAATACAAAATTATGAACACATTTAACACAATTATGAACACATTTAACACAATCTGTTTCAATTTACCTAAAGCAATAAAAATTCAAACCAGTTTTTTATGTGAATGACACTTTTGTTGATTAAATGTAAGATTTTTTTTTTATTTAATTTTTTTTAAAGCAACACTAGTGCCCCTTTCCCACTGAAACTAGTGGGTCAACGTAAGTTTTTTCCAAGCCGATGCAACCCACTAGCAATTGGCATTTGGCACCTTTCCCATTGACAAAAAAAGCCGTGTCTCTTTGTTTTTTTCCACCCATCTAACCCCCCACCCCTCCTCAGCCGTGCGTAAGGTTCGTGACGTCACCACGCCAAGATGCGCTTCGACAAGTGCGACCGAATTCATTCAGTTCAAGGAAGTAAACAATGCAAAGCAACATGGAAGCCTCCTTTCCGTTTGTGTTCTCTGTTTTCATGCTTTTTACTGCCCTCAAAATGGTCGAAATGCAGCAAAGGATCTACACTCTGCTTGTGCTGAGGCAACATAGGCGACGTGAATTTTGGTTTGAAATTGAAAGGAGTCGTGTACGTCAGAAAAGGAGGAGAAGAGCCTTTGTTTCATCTGTTATGGCTATTGCTAACGCTGTTACACCGACTGTTCGCCGTATGTGGATCCGGGCTAGAGCACATGGTTTTTGTTTTTTGTTATGACGCATCACGTACTAGCCTACGTCACCACGTAGATTAGGGTGTTGACTTTTGACCCGGGGTTTTGCTTTCACACTGCATGACGATCAGAGCCGAGGTGATTTTAACGCGGGTCGCTTGGCGGGTTGATTGACACGGGTCGAGGCAGGTCGCTGCACCTTTCCCACTGCCACCAAAAGCCGATTGTTAGCGGGTTGACATGGGTTTTTTGGCCAGTGGGAAAGGGGTATAGGTAACTTTTCAGTTTTGGCCAATTGTAGCGACGCAGGTGGACAAAAAAGGTAGTGTTTTTGCAAGGAAGACTGCGTTTCCCATGAGGATCAGCACACAGTGTCGCAAATCCTGATCTACCGGTCACATGCAGATGGATTGAAGGACATTTCTGTTTCTAGTGGCTGTGTGAAGGATGAATAGTAATGAGGTAATGAATCCAGTTGTGGCTAATCAATATGAATAAATAACTAAATAAAATATATAACTTAAATATTTTAAATAAAATTGAAATACATAGAACCTCTGGACTAAACCCAAAGCCACAGCTCAAGTTGCTCAATATTAGAACCCTCAGTAAAAGAGAACCGGACTTAAACAATTTTTGTTTAAATTAATTTTATGTAAAACACATTCCACTGCGACTATTAATCTTAATTAGTTGAATATTAATGGAGAGGGAGAGTAAAAGACAGAGTGCATGTATATGACTCGTATCATTATTTACACATTATACACCCTCTCTCAACACAGCCCAGTCCCCAGTTCCCCAGAGGGAAAAAAACTCACAGGCTGTATCATGAAAATGTTATTTTAAACATTTGTTTACAACGGCGGAAGACTTCACAAAAGTAGGGTGATGGTTGTGAGGAAACCAGTTAGCTTTCTTGGCATGCTAACTAGCCATGTTATCTGCCTCGTTAACAGGTCTACGTTATAGTACACCCTGGAGTGAACTCTCGTAGCTGGTGAGAAACATTCATGACAGCGTTTAATTACCTTAAATTTTGTGTAGTGACGGATGATGATCACGTAAATGTGAAATCATGTTAGAGGTGTTGCTTCCCCTGGCAACCACACTCTGCAAGCATGTCGGCTGTTCTTCGTCCTCTGAGTCGTGGCCGTCCGTTTCTTTTCAGTAGCCTAAGTACTCCCATACTAGCGACTTTGTCTTTTTTGAGAGGGGAAAACCTCAGGTGTAGCGTCACTGACAAACACAGGACAGAGCAACAACCGGAGGGGTAAGGGTGAGTGCTGCTGCTCTAGGCCACGAATTTCTCACTGCATTTTTGGGACATAAATAACAGCTATTACCGTACTACAGTATGACGGAAAATTTTAGTGGTTTTGAAACTGTGACGTTTTCATACCACGGTAATCCTTGAAGCTGTTAACCAGCACATGCCTAGCACTGACGAGTTCGGTTAGGGGGTGGGGTCATACCAGCAAGTGAAAGCCGGGCTAATGTTTATACTTGAGTGACCCTTTATTCTGGTAGAATCCATTTTTTTGTCTCCTCAGACAAAACTTTTTGTCTCTTCTGTTGCTCTTCCATCTTCGCAGAATTCCCGCGAAAGGGTTCGCATCAGCTTCCGTCTTTATGACGAATGGGGAAAGGGGGAAGTGACATATGCAGTAAAGCAGTCGGAACATTTTTAGTTTTTTGTGTGGCAGGCTTTCTGCCACCCTCCTCAAAGTTAATTAGTGCCGGTGAAAGTGATGCAGACCCCCTCAAGGTATAAAAGAGGTGTTATTTCAACTAGTTGTCAGTCGACATGTTATCACAAATGTTACGAAAATATTTTATAAAGCTTGAAAAAGTTACGTAGTGTTGCTTTAACAAAACAGTATATCAAAGTATAGTCATTTTGCATTATGATTGACTTATATTCAAATGTGCTTGACAAATCAATATATTGATCCACATGAATTACACTCCCAGAGTCCACGTATGGCAGATGTGTATACATACTGAATTGGCGAAAATGTATGTAGACACGACAAAAAGGCAGAACTGACCTAGGAAAATTTAGTTCCATGCAATCTTTTTATTATTATTATTATGAGGACCCTCACTGACACCAACAATATACTTTGCAAATAAAAGGCATTGAAAAACTATAATAACCTTAACAATTATTTCAAATTCGTTTGTTAGTAGGTCGCTATTGTTTTTGACGTCGCAATGCACTGTGGACAGTGACGACAACGGGTTGCACTGCCGGGCTTTCAGAATATGACTTTAGCGACATAAACATGACATCTGTTCAGCCCTTTTAATTTGAACCTGAAAAGAACATTAATGAGCGGGACAGCATTGTCAATATGAACAGGAAAGACAGGACGAGACGAGAGTAGGACAAAACCTGTAGTGTTCGTGCGGCAAGTTCGTCCAGTGGTATTGACAGCAAACACTCTCCTACTCTAATGACGTAACAGGAGAGTGTTTGCTGTCAAAAATTCCAGTTTATGTTTGCAGATTTTCACGGTAAACTATTGTCTGATCAAAGTTATTCCAATATTGGGGATTGTTAGCATCCAGAGCTGTCGTGTGTTTTACATATGATAAGGATATACAGTGAAACCGTGGATGCTGAAGGAATCTGACCTTTTAGCCAGATTGCCAGAGCCATTCCAGCCGAACCGGCACAGCTCTAACGACCCGGGCCGGCAAAACCCCGACAACCCGGCTAAAAGGCCAAACTCTACGCGTTCACCGTAGTTTCAACCCCTTGTAATGACTCCATTTTGAAAGAAGAAGAAGGCTTACAAACACAGTTGACAATTTATTCAGGTCAACAGCGATCAAACGGCAAGACAAAACAGCGACATACCCTGGCGAGGAGGAGACTCAGGATCACCACATCATAAGTCATCAAAAGGGTCCCGAAAAAATGATAACGATTAGTTAAACATTCAGTCTTTTTGAGGGCTCTCGCGGGGCGGGCCGTGGGTAGGAAGAGTGGTGTGTTTGAGTCTTCTTCTGTTGCAGATTTGGGCGGTCAAGTTCGTGTGTTACCGTTGCTGGATCATGGTTAATGAGGCAACTGAGGTGGGAGATTGGGCGCGCCTCACCGTCTTAGGGGTGTGCTGCTAAATGGGACCCTGAGCCCAGTTTTCTCTCTCTGTTTTCCTGACAGTTTTCATTGTTTTTCTTGTTATTTATGACTGTTCTCGACTTTGATTAATTTGTCAACTTTTTGGAAAGTCATTGTGAGAGCTTTTCTTCAGATGATCAAAGTTGGTGTTCTTAGTGTCATTTAGTGGATACAACAATATAAACATGTGGCATTTGGCTAAGAGGTCAGATGCCAAGAACATCCGCAGCTTGTTGATCCTTTTCGTCTTCTTTGGGAAGCTCTAAGGCAGGGGTGTCCAAACTTTTTGCAAAGGGGGCCAGATTTGGCGTGGTAAAAATGTGGGGGGCCGACCTTAGCACATGTCCTTTTTACGTAGAACAATATAAGCAAAATTTAGCAAGCCACTCAGTGTGTCACATTTGCTTTATTATTTTTTTAATGAACAATTTCAACAATCTTGCAACTAGCCTTTGTGGCGTTCTCATTCGACTCTCAAGCTCTTGCGAAATACTACTGCTGTGAAATTAAACTAGCTTCAAGTTGCTTCAATTTCTCACTGCGTATATTCCCTGTAATCTTGTCCTACATGTCAGCGTGTCTTGTTTGGCAATATCGCCTCACATTGAAATCTTTAAAAACAGCGACTGACTCTTTAAAAATGAGGCAAGACACAGTTGTTGCGTATTTTAGTGAAGAAATAGTCCAATTTCCACCTATCCTTGAAGTGTTGGCCGTCACAGTCAACTTTCTTTTTTGTTGTTGATTGTCGCCATTTTAAAAAATGGAAGTAATGGGTCACACGGAGTAATGTTGCTTAGCCCTTAAATACCTGCAACATGAAGCAATTATCAGAGAATCCCAAAATTTGAAAAATAAGGTCCTAATGAAACCTATTTTTCAAATTTGTAAAAAGAAAAGTCAAAATGAATATGTGTAATAAGCGTTCTAATATCTATAACCCATGCTAAATCATGTTTCAATCAATTTTTTTTTCTCATGGAACCTGCAGATGCATGTGTTGACTTGCATCCATCATTTTTTTTCTTCAAAAAGAAATGTCAATATTCTAAATTAGTCTCAAAATCGTGAAATTTTAGGTGTATCAAATGTGATACATTTGGCAATAAAGGGTTAAGGTGCTGCTGCGTTTTAGTGGGTAAATGAGGAGCAGCATTTCGTGTGTAAGCTACTTCATATGCTGGTTGCAGTACTGCTGACCAATTTATTAAGTCTGTGTGCGGGCCAGACGTTATTGATTTTATGACAAAGGCTGGGGGCCGGATGAAATTTGACCACGGGCCGCATTTGGCCCCCGGGCCGGACTTTGGACATGTCTGCTCTAAGGCATTTGGCAGTCTCCTGTTACCACCAAATGAATCATTAGACAATGGAGGCATGCGTAGAGCATGTGGACCATGTCCACTTCGCAATGATTGCTAGGACGTGATTGGTCAATGACCGCTTGGAAAAGGTGAGTTATACCTGATTATATCTTAACAGTGACAGTTTTTTGTGTATTTCAGTCTGGTTTGGCTATGTCTACCATTTGATAAGATGGAACAAATGCACATTTTCATTTAGACTTGTTTTACTTTCTGATTGAAATAATTATGATTACGCTTTACATGTGACCTATTTTAATCTGATGTAATCATGTGCCTGACAACTTTCTGGTCACTGTTTATAACACGTTAAATAACATTTTTAATGGTTTTGGGAAAGGTATGTGATCAGCCATCAGCCTAATTGTTCTGATTCAGGTGTTTTTATGGATCATTTTTATTTGGTTTCTAATATACCATGAAAATATGTAGGGCTCCATGTAAACCTGGTTTCTTGGTAAAAAGCAAAAGCTAGCGTGCTTCATTTGTTGCATTAATATTTTACTTTATATCTTATTGGCAGATCTATTACAAAATAGCGTTCAGTATTATAACTTTTATTGTTATTTGTTAGTTAAATGTTTAACAATGTGTGACTTCAATGAGGAAAAAAGTGCTCCAAATTGGAGCTTCCATTGTAGTCAGAATATTTAAAATGATGTCTATTTTTTCAATATTATTTTTTTAACCATTCAAAAATAGTAGCCTATTTGCAGGTTAGCGCTGCTGAGATTGGAACAGATGTTCATTAGAAATGTGTGAGTTGAAAAATAACAGCGTGTAATAACGACAATCTCTGGTTCATTAGAGACGAAGAGATCAACTAAATGCAGTAAAGACTCATTAGACGACGCATGGTTGACTTTTACACACGCCCTATTTTCCCTACACTAACATCAACAGAAAAAAATGTTAAATCCCAAATTTGGGGAATATCGTTATAACACTAGTCCAAACCGTATTGTCCTATTTTTCCTTATATTGTAGCCCCCCGCCCCCTTTTATTCATTTATTTATTGACGGTAGGTTTGCACATAAATCAAAAGCTACCATCTATACTAATGAAAAATGAAATATAATAATAATGAAAAAAAAACAAACAAAAAAAAAAAACGACTGTTCGCTCAAAAAGGTTTTTTTTTTTTTTTTTTTTTTTTTTTTTTTTTTTTAAGTTCAATTTCAAAACCTAGTTGTTCTTCATTTTATCCAAATCCCATCATTTATACATCAAAAACTTAGGAGGCTAAGGGGCACAAAACAGTTCTTGCTAAAAAGGCACGGTTAAAGCCAAATTTTCCCAAAACATACCCATTCATTTCTAATACCCAAAATTAGCCATTGATTTCCAATGCTCCTATTTGCCATTCATTTGAATAGCACAAAAACTTCCATTGATTCCTATTGATTTTCCAACGCAAGTGACGTGATACCGAATCGGGGTGGGGGTGGGGGAGGGGTTGTGCTTCCCAATGATCCTAGGATATATTTTGTATGGGTCTTTGTCAGGGTCACCCATGGCAAACAGGTCCTAGGTGAGGGACCAGACAAAGAATGGCTAAAAATACCTTCTATGATGAGCACAAACATTGAACTTCGATTTCCCTCGCCTGGACGTGGGTCACCGGTGCCCCTCTCTGGAGCCAGGCCTGGAGGTGGGGCACGATGGTGAGAGCCTGGTGGCCAAGCCTGCCCCCATGGGGTCCGGCCGGGCACGGCCCGAAGAGGTAGTGTGGGTTCTCCTTCACATGGGCTCACCACTTGTGGGAGGGGCCAAGGAGGTCGGGTGCGTAGAATGTTGGGTGGCAGCCAAAGGAGGGGTCCTTGGCGATCCGATCCCTGGCTGCAGAAGCTGGCTTTTGGGACATGGAATGTCACCTCTCTGGTTAGGAAGAAGCCCGAGCTTTTGCTTGAGAAATTCCGACTCGATGTAGTCGGACTCACCTCCACACATGGCTTGGGCTCGGGTACCAGTCCTCTCGAGGGAGGTTGGACACTATTCCACTCTGGAGTTGCCCATGGTGAGAGGCGACGAGCAGGTTTCGGCATACTTATTGCCCCCAACTCACCGCCTGTACATTGGGGTTCAACCCGGTGGACGAGAGGGTAGCCTCCCTCCGCCTTCGGGTGGAGTCCTAACTGTTGTTTGTGCTTATGCTCCAAACAGCAGTTCAGACTACGCACCCTTTTTGGAGTCATTTGAGGGCGTGCTGGTGAGTGGTCCTTCTGGTGACTCCCTCATTCTTCTGGGGGGACTCCAATGCTCACGTGGGCAATGACAGTAAGCCCCCCCCCCCCCCCCCCCCCCCCGATCTGAACTCAAGCAGTGTTCTATTGTTGGACTTCTGTGCCCATCGTGGATTGTCGATAATGAACACCTTTTTCAAGCATAAGGGTGTCCATATGTGCACTTGGGACCAGGACGCCCTAGACCGCAGTTCAATGATCGATTTTGTAGTCGTGTCATCAGACTTGCGGCCGTATGTCTTGGACACTCGGATGAACAGAGGGGCGGAGCTGTCAACCGATCACCATCTGGTGGTGAGTTGACTCTGATGGTGGGGGAAGATGTCGGTCCAACACGGCAGACCCAAACATTTTGTGACGGTTTGCTGGGAACGCCTGGCGGAGTCCCCTATCCGGAGGAGTTTCAACTCCCATCTCCGGCAGAGCTTCTCCCATGTCAAGGGAGAGACGGGAGACATTGGGTCCGAATGGACCATGTCTCGCGCCTCTATTTCTGAGGCGGCTGACGGAAGCTGTGGCCGCAAGGTGGTCGGTGCCTGTCGTGGCGGCAATCCCAGAACCTGCTGGTGGAGCCCATCGGTGAGGGATGCCGTTATGCTGAAGGAGTCCTATCATCCTATCATCAGGTGTCTCAGGAGAGGAATGCAGTGCACCGCCAACACGGTGTATAGTATGGATGCGGACCAAATACTTTGAAGACCTCAATTCCAATGACACGCCTTCCCATGAGGAAGCAGAGCCTGGTGACTCTGATGCGGGTCCTCCTATCTCTGGGGTTGAAGTCAACGAGGTGGTAAAAAAGTTCCTCGGTGGCAGAGCCCCGGGGGTGGATGAGGTCCGCTCGGAGTTTCTAAAGGCTCTGGATGTTGTGGGGTTGTCTTGGTTGACACGCCTCTGCAACATTGCGTAGACATTGGGGACAGTGCCTCTGGATTGGCAGACCGGGGTGGTGGTCCCTCTTTATAAAAAGGTGGACCGGAGGGTGTGTTCAGTCTACATGTGTTTTGTGGACTTGGAGAAGACGTTCGATTGTGTCCCCCGGGGAGCCCTTTGGGGGGTGCTCCGGGAGTATGGGGAATCAGAATTCCTGATACGGGGGATCCAATCCCTGTATGACCGGTGTCAGAGTTTGGTCCATGTAGCCGGTTGTAAGTCGGATCCGTTTCCAGTGAGAGTTGGACTCCGCCAAGGCTGCCCTATGTCACCTGTTCTGTTCATCACCTTACGAACAGAATATCTAGGCGCAGCCGTGGCACTGAGGGGGTTCGGTTTGGTGGACTCAAAATTGTATCGCTACTACCCGGGCAGGTCCCATGGGAAGTGAGGCCGCAGGGCCGACCCAGGACACGATGTGGAGACTATGTCTCCCGGCTAGGCCTGGGAATGTCTTGCTATGATGCAGACTGACTAAACTACACGTTCAATAAGAAAATGTCACATATTGTGAACATATGACGCAAACCATACTTTAGCACATGCGGTACAGAAGATGATGGATGACAGGGTAGCACCAATGCCTCACAGGTCAATTCTGGCCTTCTTGTGTAGAATTTGCCATGTTCTCACCTAGCCTTCATTGGTTTTCTCCAGGTACTTCGGTTTCCTCCCAAAGTTGAAAAAAAAAAACATTGCAAGTCGGTCGAACACTCTAAATGTTCAGTAGCTGTGTAGGTGTATGATTTGAAAAAAGAATTACAAAAATCAATGCCCCTTTTCCACCTATGACTGTGAATACCTATTCCCTCAGCGTATGTACATCCTTGCGTGGCGCTTGCGTTCGTGTGAGTGTATGCTAAGGCCTGGTACATGTGTCATATGAACTCAAGCATGCAATGAATTAATTCTAAGTGTTTGTGTGCTGAAGCGTGCACTATATTAATTGTAGAGCATGTGTAAGTGCATTCATGCAGTGCAAGAGTAAACTTAAACAAGAAGGAACTTAAACATGAACATTGTCATGAACTGAGCGAATTACTGAATCTGAATCCAGTATGT
The DNA here is from genome assembly GCF_030265065.1 of Corythoichthys intestinalis. Taxonomy (NCBI): domain Eukaryota; kingdom Metazoa; phylum Chordata; class Actinopteri; order Syngnathiformes; family Syngnathidae; genus Corythoichthys; species Corythoichthys intestinalis. The sequence goes on along the minus strand of NC_080399.1, from coordinate 60,062,130 downwards.
TGCGTGAGCATAATAATGGTTGGTGAATTGATTTTTTTCTAATCTTTTCCAAACAGTTAAAATTGTAAATGAAACATGTTGTAGGTAAATAACGATTATTTCTTGCCTGCAAAGAAATGCCATAACAACAATAATAAAAATGCATATACAGGTGGTCCCCGGGTTGCGAACGACTTCCGTTCCTACGCTACCGTCGTAAGTCGGAATAAACCCTTTAAGTACCCCTAACTACCCCCTAAATCTCAAAATAAACATTCAAAAACATGTATTTGTTTTATGCGTTATATTAAGGAAATAAAGTAAAAAAAAAAAAAAAATATATATATATATATATATATATATATATAAATATATACATATATACATATTGTACTTATCATCAGGGGTGAAAGTGGCTAGAATTTCTTGCCGGAACTCCCTGATGTGGAGGTCGCCACGTAGCCAGAAGTTTTATTTATTGTTATTTTTTTTTCTTTCATTTTTTCGGGGGGCTTCAAACCTCTTAAACTACTGAAATGCAAAGAAAACTGTTTTAGCACCGTTATGCCTATAACACATACAAAAACTGATTTTCAGCAATAACCGCAACCTCCATCTCCTAATTCCCCCCCCTCATTTCCTCACATACTAAATGCCAAATCTCAATTTTAACTACTTAAGAACATAGGATGTATATTTCAATTGAAGTTAATCTAAACATATACTTTTTGTTTTGTTTTTTTTTTAATAAAAAAGACATAAGTAACATACATTCAGAAAAATAAGTACAAATGACTTATATTATGCAGAGTGAAATGGAATATATTTTGAAGATCACGTAAACATTGACTTTTTTAAATCATAGGAATAAGTGTCCTAACATAAATGACAAATATAAGTCCAAAGTGCACATTGACAGCTAAGATGTTCTGAACCTCCCCATCAGAGCAAATAAAACAAAATATGATAAATAACCCTCCTCAACTCTTTCGTTGCTCTTAAAGATTTGATCCATTTTATGTTGCATTGCCCTTTTTTGTCGCATCAATTAAACAGCCTTTTTTTTTTTTTTTTGCTGTTCCAGAAAACATGCACACTTGAACCAATCGGAGCTAACTATCTCTGCTGATCACATGTCAGTATGTCAGCCAATTGAACGGGTAAATGGGTCCAGGCATTTTGCTTTGCTGCGTGCATTCGCACAGTGACTTGAATCATCATCGTCAGACCCAGATAACTGCAGCAGCTGGGGAAACCTCCCTGCCATCCGTGGAATAAAATAAATAATAAATATTGGTGGAAACGGATTACGCTACACAAGTACTTTATTATGCTTGTTGTTAACAGTTGTGTATGTAAATCTGATGTTGGAAAATTGTGTTCTTCTTGGAGATGAAATGCATGTGTGGCAGCTTAGCATTTTTTTTACATAGTGTTACAGTTGCCGTCATAATTTCGGAATCACTGGAACAGCATTCCAGCCCTGAATCATATACTGGAACTGCGTTCTGGCCCTGAATCATATACCGGAATTGCTTTCCTGACCGTTCTGGCGCACTTTCACCCCTGCTTATCATCAATGCTGAGAGGTGTCACTATTATGCCCCTTTCAGACATACGCTGAACTCTGGTTAAGTCCCGGGATTTAAATAGGTAGCCCTCATATCTGCGTCGACTGACCTGGACATTACCGGGTCGCGTCCTAGTATAATGTCCGGGATTTAACTGGGATGCGGCTTGTATGAAAACAACCGTTTAATTACCATGTCACAGCATGAAGGCTAATGATGTAAATATTGTGGCGGGCCGATCATCATTTCATCTTTCTCCGCAGTAAGACAAAAATCGGTAAACAAACATCGCAATTATCAACACGACAAACTGGGGAAATTAAACTGAAATCATAATGAAATTAAATTGCTACTGGATCATAGAGCCGAAAAAAAGACAGTCCATTGTCCATCTTTGGAAATCTGTGGTTTATTTTAAAAGATGGGGATCTTTTCCTGCCCCCGACCTCATGGGCTGTGGGGGTTCCGTGGTGTGCTGCATCGGTTGGGGGGGTTGCAGCTGTGGCTGGATGTCCGGGTGGGCGGACATTAGTGGAGGCAGGCGTGATGGTGGCTCGTCACCTCACACCTTCCCTGACGGCCGCACTATGTCCTGGGAGGATGGCGTGCCTCTGTGCCGGAGCAGGAGTCCCCGGTTGGCTGGGGCAGTGCCAGGCCCCTGGGGCAGCCCCCGCACAGCACTTCTACTTTTCTGCAGGACGATCGCACGAGGGGGTTTATGCATGACTGGGTTAAATTAGACACACTTAGGTAGAGAGATTGTCCATGCCAGAATTAGCGATCAGGTTGCATACTATAGGAAGTCAACATATCAACACCTACAGGTGGTTTACATAATACTAGGTTTCCCACCTCACGTTGCTGAATTGTGTACGCCCCACCCCGCCCGCCCAATCCTTTTGACACACCTTCCATCCTCTTTATCCTATGTTATTAGGCCCTCCAAATGATATCCAGGAAAAATATAGGTAGCTAATTTACCTTGTAAGAAGGTTACCCAAAATGTTTGTCCCTCGTCATGCAGCTCAAAGAAAGTGCTACTCGATAATAACAAAATGTATGTAATAAGAGTGTAACAGTATTTTTATTCGTTCGTAGGCTGAAGTTATTGAAACATTGCGTGAGTGTTTATTTTTGCACTATTTCAAGAGATGCTTTTTCAGTTTTGGAACTATTTGCACGTTTTATTGTATTTTAGCCAATATGAAAATATATCTCATGCAGGAGTGACGTTTCACTGGTAATTGTTTACAGCTAATTGTGTGTAATCATTGAAAATGGTCGTTTCTTATTTAAAACAAAAAAAAACTTACCAAAAATGGTTATAATTACCTGACTTTAACTGTTACCGTAGTTTATCCCTAAAAAAATAAAAGGTGTCTTGTCAATTTTTGCACATATACTGTGAATTAAATAATGTTAGAACAATAAAAACACAAATTCACAAGTTTGTTTTATTATATTATTTATTTTTACACTTTGATAAGAGCTGCTTTTTAGTTTTAACCTTTAAGTTTCAAATGCTGTCGTATAAAAAGGCGGTCCAATGAAATATTAGAGTGTGTTATCTTTTTTTTTTTTTTTTGCCGTGACTCTGCTTTGGAATAGGATAAGGATAGTATGTATATCTAATCTTGTCCATCCGTCTACTTATAGGGCTCTGAAATGTTTCAAACAAACCTCAGACCTTATTAGAGAGACGAATGTATCTAATGTTTAATGACTCGGAAGCAGCAGCATCTCCTTCTTAAATACATGCCCACACATATATGCAGCTGGTTGGTGCGTGCATGTGTGTGTGCGTGTTACTACTTCCCTTCCTGACTGCATGTTGTCTTGACAAGGCCCTTTGTCATGTTCAATACAGGTCTTTGTAGACATACAAACCAGCGTGTCAAGGTAGAAGGTGAAAGAAAGCAATTTAGCTAATGAGATTTTTTTTGACCCACCTCCATACTGCTTGCAAAAGTATGTCCTGAGACACACATCTAAAATACCCTGGTTGTCACACTGGACAGTCTATTTTAGATATGAACAGGAAAGTTTCAGAGGATATATGCAGTACTAGTTACCATTACTTATTTGAACACAATTCTGTATTTAATACCATTGTACTTAAAAGCAAGACTACAAATAGCTCAAATTGAAGGGAAAAGTGTTGTTTTTGGAAGCCCTTTTAATTTTCGTCCTCATCTTTTAGACTATAATACTTAGTATTAGTCTTAGTCCTATTTTAGTCATTTCAAAATGTATTTGTCTTTTTAGTCGATGCGCAAAATGTTTTCATCTGTAAAATTCTAAAGTTTTACTCCAAAAATAAATAAATAAAGGTTTCCAACTATTTCGAATGAACATTGACAGACGAGCACATATTGTAGCATCTACAAAGACAACACCTGATAATACACACTGAGCAGGAGAATAGTACATTATTTTCAATTACCGTATTGGCCCGGATATAAGACGGCCCTGAATGTAAGACGACCCCCTCTTTTTCAAGACTCAAGTTTGAAAAAAGACTTTTTGAACACCAAATTAATTTTTAGACGGAAAATAATTACAGTACATCTGAAACAAATGATTATAACAATATATTTGAGAGAGAAAAAGCATGTTATTTTGCCTCATTCAAATCTTAATATCTGAACATCTAAATATGTAAACTAAAGTGCAATCACATTCGTAAATAAATGGCTTCTGGTTTTTGAAATGTAAATAAACCAATCTATTGTGATAAAACAACAAACTTGCAATAACTGCATTAACCATCAAAGTGAAGTCTAACTGTAACTGTAGGCTTGAAACAAATCTGAGTGACACAACCAGATACTCTTCCAGTGGTATGAAAAAGTATCTGAATCTTTTGGAATTTCTCACATTTCTGCATGAAATAACCATCAAATGTGATCTGATCTTTGTCAAAATCACACAGACGTTTCTCTTTCTTTCTCTTTCTCCCATTTACAAAATTTACACCAAATGGGCCATGAAAAAGACTAATAGAATTGTTATTTTTGATTTGGATGAGAACAATGGAATCATGTACCTGTATCCAAACACTGAAATAAAAAGATGTATACAAAAGAAATCACACAGATGTAAAACAGTGTCTGCTTTAAAGGGCAACTGAAGACCTTTCCAGATTTTGGTGTAATTTTATGAATATAAACTTTAGACAAGTTCGTCAAAACAACCATGACATTATCGACACGTAATTCTAAGGATAATTTGCGTTTTTTTTGTTTTTTTGCACTCCGTTAATGGTCCCTTCGCAAACCCGGAAGTGTGACGTAGGCAACAGAAGACTACCCACAGCTAGCATAACAGCAACTACAATGTCAGTGATATTTCCACCAAAGGTAACCATTCAGGATCGCTCTTTCGTGACGCTACCGATGGCAAAGGCTCCCAGGAAAGATGAACTACAATTAATCCCTACATGTTTGAACCTGAGGCGTCAGATGACGGCGATTTACTTGACACAGAAGATGGCGTCATGACGCCATTTGACAGCTCGACACTTCACGAACGGTAGAGTGAGTGGTAAGCCTAAATCCAGCATCGTGATTTTTTTTTATTAGAGAGAATGCGATTACGTGGTTGTGTATTTTTCCATGCTCTCCACATAGCTAAAACTGGATATTAGGTAATGGGACAGCTCCTACCAATCTAAATATGGTAAAGCTAGCCCAAATGTGGCTAAATGAATGCTATGTTATGATTTTTCAGAATAAATGACAAAACAATTTTATTTTCCAGGTGTTGCTGTAAACCGTCAAGTAATTACCCTTCCAACATTATGCCTGTGTCGTCAGGAGATCCCAGACATGAGAGCCAAACTTGAGGAGGCTGAAGCACTGACAGGGGCATGAATTACATTAAAAAAATAAAACCATAAATTGTAAACAACATTGACACATTTTGTTGACTGTTTAATGTATTCTATTGGTATGTAATATATTGTAATTATATTACTTTCTGAAAAAATATTCAATAGGCCACAATAATAAATGATACCAGATTTATGTTGAATCAGCATCAGCTTTCGCTGTCAGATAACATAACATAAATTTAGTAAGCAAAACAAAGCAACGGACTAGCGCAACATTGAAAAATGATAATGGCAGTGGGAAATATGTATTTATATGATAAATATGTATTATATATGAATGTAACTATATTTTTATTTTAAAAAATGTGTACTGTATATATGACTAGTTTATGATTTCATGTCATCAAAATTTGCTACATTTATTTCTCCTAAGTCATCGTCATCTGATGTCGCAGACGGAAGAAATTCAGCATCTGGCAGGCCTCATAGGATCTCTTCAGTCGTCATCGCTGGACACCGCATCACTTGGGTCATCATATGACTCGACCCACTCTCTCTTGATTTTCGGAAACTGGGTGGCGACGGACTTGCAACGTTTTTTTCGTGTTGAGGGTTTCCGCCACTTAATTTTTTATGTTTGGCTTCCTGGAGAAAAAAAAATCACAGCAGCATTAAAATATTGGATGAATCCTAATTTTAATTTAATAATAGTTTCTTGGTGATCAAATAATAATGCCACAGTCAAAGCAGCATCTATTTGATGCTATTGTTCCCTCTTCAAATAGGCAGACCTTGATGTTGAAGTATAACAAGTTATTGTTTTATTGAGATGTATTTGATACATTAGGGCCTGACAAGTGGATTGTTTTTTTTTTGTTATAGGCTTTATATCTACCCTGGGACAGGCCAAAAAACAACGAGCCAAGGACCTTTTTGGTGCTGAGGACATTTGAATTTACATAATACCTATTGATATAGTAATAAAATCACATGAGTAGACAACATGTCAGCCAACCTATCTACTTATGACAGGCCAACAGCAACAACAACAAAATGTCGCACTTCAACAAACAGGCAGTAGGAGTCCCCCTCGTTTATAAAAAAAAAAAGCCAGTAATGTTCTACTTACGTCTTCGTAAAACCAAGGTTGCATTGTTGTAGGTTTTCAAAGCTGTCGTGGCTGAAATGATGAAAACAATGAGCCGATTGGGGACCTGTACGCATGCTAACAAAAACAGTCCAAACCTTTGCAGGAGAAGTTTTTTTTTTGGACCACTCCTAGAGTCTGGAGTCTTCCTGTGAGTAATTCATCGCTACACATCGAGATGGCATGACGAATCCCGCGAGTAAAACCCAGAAAATGTTTGCAATATATGGCGAGGATAGCGTGGTGCTATATTTCCGTGTTCAGAGTGGTGGCGAGGCTTCCTGGAAGTTACGTCATGAGGTAGCGGTCGGCAGGACGGCGCGTCCCTCGTTGCTATGGTGTTGCTATGGCCATAACTCAGAAACTATGCAGTCAATTATTATTATTTTTTTTAATGTGACTTTTTCAGAGAGCGAATGATGCATTTAATACAATTCAACTGATTAAAACACTTAAGAGCGAAATCTGAAAACCTCTTCAATTTCCCTTTAACTAAAACCACCCAAACATTTATAGGTTTTCATATTTTAGTGAGGATAGCATGCAAACAATGACAGAGGGGGGAAAAATAAGTAAGATAACCCTCTGCCTAAGGAGACTTTTTAAAGAGCAATTGAAACCAATTTTTACCACACAATTTAAGTCAAGTGTGTGCCCAATCACTGATGAGTGTTTTAAAGCTGCCCTGCCCACTATAAAACACACACCTGGTAAGAATTGTCTTGATGAGAAGCATTGTCTGATGTGCATCATGGCTCAATCAAAAGAGCTGTCTGAAGACCTGCGATCAAGGATTGTTGATTTGTATAAAGCTGGGAAAGGATACAAAACCCAATCTAATATAATAATAGTCTGGATGTTCATCAATCGACGGTCAGAGAAGTTGTCTACAAATGGAGAGTTTGGCACTGTTACTTCTCTCCAAAGGACTGGCCGTCCACCAAAGATGACGCCAAGAGTTCAGCACAGAATACTCTGAGAGGTAAAAAAAAAGAACCTAGGGTGTCTGCTAAAGATTTACATAAATCACTTGCGCAGTCCAATATCTCTGTGCACACATTAACTATATGTAAAACTATGGTCAAGAATGGTGTTCATGGGAGGACTCCACGGAGGAAGGCACTGCTGTCTAAAAAAAACATTGTTGCTCATTTAAAAAGAAAAAAGGCACTTGGACACTCCACAGAATTTTGGGCAAAATATTTTGTGGACTGATGATACCAAAGTTAATGGATTAATGGCAGAATGAATTCAAAAGTTTTTCAGGATGTTTTTCAGGAAAACCTGAGGCCGTCTGTTAGACAGTTGAAGCTAAAAAGAGGATGGATGCTGCAACACGACGATGATCCAAAACACAGAAGTAAATCAACTGCAGAATGGTTTCAGAAGAACAAAATACACATTCTGGAGTAGCCAAGTCAAAGTCCAGACTTGAACTCCATTGAAATGCCGTGGGATGACCTAAAGACAGCGATTCATGCCAGACATCCCAGGAATCTGACCCAACTACAGCAGTTTTGTAGAGAGGAATGGGCCAAGATTAGTCCTGGGGGGGGCACAAAAAATTAAAGGGGACGGTTCACTCACTATGAAAACCTATAAATGTTTAGGTGGTTTCAGTTAAAGCATACACTGTTTTTTTCATCCGTGTGATTTTGACAAAGATCGGATCAAATTTGATGGTTATTTTATGCTGAAGTGTGATACTTTTTGATACTACTGTACAGTGCCGGCTAACTACACATAAAAATGTCACAAATTGTAAATCTGTGATGGAAACTATGGCACATTTTTGTCTCATTCACATCTCGTCAGACGGAAATTGGCATTCATCTTGTTATGTTTGAGTCTCCCAAGACACGTTTTTGCCTCATTATCGTCTCGTCATCATCGTGAAAAAAATTGTTCATCAACAAAATTTTTTCGTCATAGTTATTGTTGACGAAAACACACTAGAGACAGGACTCACATAGAAAAAACACCTACATTTCACATGAACAGAGATAAGAGGAAGGCTAAATCCTACAGGGAACGGTAAGTAGTACTGTAAAAATGCATCTTGTTTATGCATCTAAAAATGCATAAACAAATAACATTTCTGGCTCCGTGGCAACCTTCACGTCGGGGAGTTCCGGCAAGAAATTCTAGCCACTTTCACCCCTGCGAATCTCCATCTAGGATAATTCCAACTGAGACCTTTTCATGGGAGGAACCTTCAAAAGTTACATGACTGCTGATTGGTCGATGGTTCTTTTTGTCACACTCGTGAAAACATAATTTCCGTCAAAAAAGCTTTTAGCTACGTTCTCTGCTCCTCTTTTAATGGGGAATTTAAGTGTATTTCAGACAAAACCCAGAAAACAAACCTCCAATAACTGCTTTGCTTTTCGTCATAGCGTTCAAGTGGATAGTCGCTGTGTGGTCACGTCCGCAGCTCATGCCTCTTTACCCTGATTTACTCGCAATCAGAATGTGACCATTCCCCCAATAGCATACGGGACGTAACACGTAACTCTTTAATATTCATGACATTAAATACTGTTGCCAGGGGGGTCAATGTCGAGTTTGTCCCTCATGCTAGATGAATAGTGTATGAACAAGATGTTTACCGAGCTAAACCTACCAAGTCTGTCTGAAAATGATGTCCCTGCTGCCGAATTCACTGGTAAAGATGTGGAAGAATTTACAAATGTTCATTTAAAGAGATGGCTTGAGTGGCGAGGGCTGAAAAAGACGGGAAAAAGAGCCGACCTGATCCGGAGGTAGCTTTTTCATAGACACCTTTTTCTTGTGTGCATTGCCTTACGCCACTGACAATGACATTCTCCTGTTTCAACAATCTATCCTTTACCACCATATGCCCTGTCTTTCTTATATATTAAATCCTGTGGTTGTCTTACGTCTCTGACCGTTCTTGAGGGTAATTTACATCGCTACTTTTTGTCTAGCGAAGTTTTTTCAGGTCATTCATTGTCAGACAGAAGCAGCATGGCAAAACGCCACGCTAAAAAATATAAGTAAAAATATAAAAATGGCTTACCTCTTCATCTTCTGTAGGACCATGGCCCCCAACATAATGTTTACTGCAAATGAAGGTGAATGGCTTCGGGGTGGCGTGGCTCAGTGGTAGAGTAGTTGTCCCCCAACCCAGAGGTTGTGGGTTCAATTCTCTGCCCTGATGAACACGCCTAAGTGTCCTTGAGCAAGATACTGAACCCCACTTTGCTCCTGGTGCTGCGTCACCAGTAGGTGGATGGTGAGATAGTGTAAAGCTCTTTGAGCGCCTTGAAAGGTGGAAAAGCGCTATATAAGTATAACACCATAACACCATGGCTTCACCTTGCTGGTGTTAAACTGGTCTTTTGACATTCGCATAAGTTGATCCATTCTACACATTTTTTCCTCCGAGTTTTTAGCTTTGGGAAACGTATGAAGAAAACATCATTCATATGTCGTAATGTCTAGAGTCATTACTACAAGTTCCATAGAAGCAGTGTTTACTCGGCATGTTCTTTTTTGAAAGATTACCAGAGAAAACAAGCAAACATAAAATGGATTGTATGCGAGGGCATGTCTATGTTGACCCACTTACTGTTTAAGATGGTGATGTCACTGTCTAAAAATAGCATTTGTGCGGTACGCTATTGGTGGGCAACCAATCACAGGGCACAATGTTACAAACAACCATTTTATGACAGAAAACTGTCTATGCTGCAATTAAAATGCTCAACTTTCTGCGTCATGGTTTGAATTGTGTTCTGCTTTTCAAGTGTACATTTCAAAATAGACTTACATGAGTGATAATATGGCAACATCCATACTTTTGAATTGAATATATTTTCGAAGTCCAGAAAAACTGTTGCTAGGCAAAGAATAAAGAATGGATCTTGAAAAATATGCAATTAAAAGGTTCAGCAAAAAAAATAAAATATTTGTCTAAATAAAGGTAAACACTGAAATAAAAAAAATAAGGTATCAGAGAGATGTAGTTCTATAGTTGTTAGAGGGTAGTAATATTGATAACTGTGATTCTTGTGGCAAGGAAGAAAAGGATAGAGTGAAGGAGGACAGGGAAAGTTGCTAATGGACTGTGAGCTGTTGGTATTGATCAGGCAGACAGACTTAGAGGTGAGATGCAGCAAAATGACCTGACACTGATCGAAAACTAATTCCCCTCCATCATAATCATCGTCTTCATCATCGTCATCACAATTCTATCATAGCCACAGATGGGCCATGGTTCAGCCTCGATGACATTGCCTGAAGAAATAATGTCTTTAATGCTGATTCTCACCAATTTGCTGTCAGATACATTCTGATTCGACCACATTTTTCATCTGATACAAAGCTCTCTATTTGTTTAGTATTTTATCAATCAATCTAACTACTCAAATGTTTTTGTTTGATTCCTGGCTCGGTGTATGTTGGGTTTGGTGCTGATTGCATCGGTTTCTGCAATTTCTCTTACCACTTTCCCAAACATAAATGTTAGGTTGACTCTGTTTTTCTCAAAATGTGTGGTAAGTGATAGGCTGCTGACACGCAAAGCTCCGGTGCATGCGCCGCAGCTCATAAAGCAGTTGTACCAAAGCACTGTTGCGAGGCGGGGATTGGTCACCTGATTTGTGGCATTCGACACAATTGACGCATGAAGCAGGTGAGTGCTCCAAATCACCTGATTGTTTTGTTTCGTGTTTATGTGAGTCGCTTAGCAAGCTCGAACGTGCACCGATTGGAGTCCTTATTTAGTGGCATTCATTTACATGAGAGTAAATTGATTTTTTGGTTGTTCAGTTTCAGTTCGTTTCCAGATTAAATGATTGCATAGCAAATGTGGGTGGGTGGGTAATGGGTATGGATGGATGGATGGATGGATGGATGGATGGATGGATGGATGGATGGATGGATGGGTGGCGAAGTCGGTCAGGTTGGTAGGTAGGTAGATAGCTTTTATTTTTTGCTGCAGGCAGTATCAGCTCCTTTGCTACGGTGTAGGGTTATTTTTTACTGAGGAACTTGGTATGCCACCTGATATGATGCCAACAGTGCTCGCTTGTTTACTCATGTGACACTAACAAAGCAGGCCGATTGTTGGCAAAATACTACACGTTTTTGCTATATTAAAAAAAAAAAAAAATCAAGCAGCTTATCAATGTGATTGGGGTCTAATGTCTTTTATGGTGTTGGTAAATGGAGTTACACTTATATAGCGCTTTTCCACCTTTCAAGGCGCGTTACACTATCTCACCATCCACCTACTGGTGACGCAGCACCAGGAGCAACGTGGGGTTCAGTGTCTTGCTCAAGGACACTTAGACGAGTTCATCAGGGCGAAGAATCGAACCCACAACCTCCAGGTTGGGGGACAATTACTCTACCACTGAGCCACGCCACCCCAGTGACATCGTCATTGATTAGGATTCCTGCTGTCGACTGCAAACATTTTTAGGCACAGGACACAAGCTGGTCTTTCCTCGTCTCCCTCGTCAAAGCCAAAAGAAAAACGCATATGCTTTGTTATATTTCCTGGTCATAGCTCTTCAGATCTTCAGTGCTCTTTGCTGTGTGCTCTTCTTTGGTTAAAAATACTGCGCATACTCTGACAAAAAGAACGCCACTGGCACTCACTGAATGAATGTCCAATAACACTTTATTCTAGTACGGCAAAAAAGTATTTTCCCCGAGGTCACATGCGCCACCCCTGGCATCGCTGTATAACCATTACCAGTGAACATACAAAACGTAAAAAGCATCTCTTGAAAATAAATACTCACTCAGTATTTCAATGACTTCTGCCAAGGGCGGGGGTCGGCAACCCGTGTTTTGAGAGCCGCATGAGGCTCTTTAGCGCTACCCTAGTGGCTCCCTGGAGCATTTTCAAAAATGTTTGAAAATCGAAAAAGATAGGGGAGGGAAATATATTTTTAAGAATTATATTTTTTGTTATGCACTTTCCATTTGGTGTTTTTCAATACCTCAAAATAAAAATGACATCAAAAATCAGATTTCTGTTTTGCATTTCTTTAATTTCATAAAAGCAATGAAACAATTCATTAATATTTTAATGAAGTTAAACTTGATGTGGCATACAATAAAGTAGTCACGTGGTGCGTTAGATGCACTGCTGGGAAAATAAAGATTAAATCATGAAGGCTCATTATGTATTGTTAACTAACTTAGTCATTTTGATAGTAGGCTAATATAGCTAATACAGATACATACAGCATGTATTGCCTTCTTATTATTATTAGGCTTATTTAAGGCTTTTAATTTTTTTTTTTTTTTTTTGGTCCAATATGGCTCTTTCAACATTTTGGGTTGCCAACCCCTGGCCTAGGGCTAGAGAAAAATAAAAAATTCCTGATTTGAAAACATAAAAGAAATACACTCCAAAATGTGTTAGTAATACTGCATTTGATAGTTCCCACTCTGTACATCCTCCATAAATTTCCTTGTTTCTTAAGGCCGAATTTTACCAGACGCATGTGCGGTCCGGGTCCGCCAAGATATAGCGGTGGAGTCAATCCATTTCTGTTCTATCATATTCTTCAAATTATTGCGCATATGCGCTACGGATTGACTGCAGACCATCTCCGACTAGTGACGGGATCTGTCGTTCACTTGAGGAAACGAATCCATTTCAGTTCGTTCAGTAAAAAGACTCGTTCAAACAAATCGTTCAATGAATCATTCGCCCCCCTCATCTCTCTCCCCGCCCAAATGAATCGTTGGGTTAGTGAACGGGAAGTGACGTTGCCGAACGAATCACCAAAGACCGCTTCGCAGTATAACTGAACGGGAAGTGACATTGCTTGGTCCCTCCCGCTCTTGCACACAGGCTCCTCATTGGCCGCTCGTTGTAGTTTCAGAAATGAGTGACAGGCGATATCATTCTGCTTTCACAGCCTCGTCTCCCTCCCGCTGCTGCAAAAGCGAGGGAGAACTTCTGCGTCGTCTGTCCTATTTCTTTGGGATCAAAGTCATGGCTCGTGCTTGCATTTCGATTTAGGACACGGTTAAACATTTTCCTTTTGTGGGGGAAGTGGGGGTTTGGGGTCAGGGGCGCACGGACTTTCTTTAGCATGATCTTGATCACATATACAATGTTTCTGCTACCAGCCAACGCGGCATGCTTGCTGTCACGAAAATAAAAATAAATCGAAAGTTTAATTTCTAAATATGGAACGACCAAGATATCATATTTACCTCTCGCTCTGTTGTAATTTTGGTTTTATGCTCATCGCTATTATTTTTGGTCACTATTGTTAAAACTAAAGTGTAAATAGCTAGTTGTCAAATGTGCTGCTCTGAAATGAAAACAATACTACATTTTGATATTTGACGGTTTAATTGCAAATCAGTATTAAGATGATCGTATTGAATTTTTGCACTGGTATTAACAAATAAAATAACCCAATCAGCTCCCCTGTCGTCCTCTCATCTCAGATCTCCAAATACTGACGAGAAATAATTGTTTGCTCTTTACGATGTCGCCTTTCTACTCTCATTAGTCTGTTAAGAAAAATGTAGGCATATTGCGACATCTCCCGTGTCCGCGTGCGTTGTTTTTGGGCGCATGAGTAGCACATGATGGACGGATGGACATAATTTGTCAAACCAACCAACACCTGCCATGCTCTGACATGACAAAAAAAAATAAAACACTCGGGAAAAAATGACATGTATATACAGTTTCATTGCAAATCAGTATTATGGTGGTCATGCTAAATATTCTTTTTTTCTGTGCACATAGGTATGAGGTAAATATCGCTGCCATGAAGCCTCCATATAGTGACAGTTCTCTGCCCCCTTCACTGCCGTCACGCGACCGCAGCTCAGCTTTTGCTTGCCTCGTAGCTACCCATGTTTTAAACTACTGTAAACTTGATAGCATGTCGTCATAGGTAGTCCCGAGTCTGTTGAGAAAAGTAGTACACTAAACCATGCTCGCTAGGTTTGTGTGGTATTTTTGTCTGTTTGAGCAGCATATGATAGGCTCCACATTAACAAATATGTGACAAAGTCTTTTCCTTTCATTTTTTGACTCGTTCACCGCATTACTGGAACGTCAAGTTAGCAGCAAGCTAGGTCAGGAACTGGAGGACCGAGTCACTGAACGGGAAGTGACACTCTTGTTACCACTATCTTTAGGGGTACTTCCTTCTGGAGCATCAGCTGTGTTTCTTACTATACGCATAGATGAATACAGGAGATGAGCTCATTCACGTATGATTATCATTTGTGGATAGTCATAACAATACATAATAATATAGAAGTCAGAGCAGAGGAGCAAAGAGGCTGACAGGGGAGAGACCTCTACTTAAAAGATAAGTAGGAGAGTAATGATTAGAAAGTGGAGAAAGCCAAGAAGATTATTATACACACACATACCCCTACACACACTCCAGTACAGGCCAAAAGTCTGGACACACTCTATTTGGACACACTTCTTGGTGCGGTTTCTTTATTTTCATGACTATTTACATTGTAAATTCTCACTGAAGGTAATAAAACTATTAACATGTGTGAAGTTATGCACTTAGCAAAAAAAAGGTGAACTAACTAAAAATGTATAATATTCTAGTATCTTCAAAGTAGCCACACATTGCTCTGATTACTTTTTTGCACTCTTGGCATTCACTTGATAAGCTTCAAGAGGGAGTAACCTAGAATGTTTTTTTACTTCAAAAGTATGCCTTTTCAGGGTTGATTAGTGGATTTTATTGCTTTATCGATGGGGTTGGGACCTTCATTTGCGTTGCATTGAATGGGGTGTGTCAAAACTTTTGGCATGCACTGTGCGGTATGTACAGTATGTCCAAAGATGTCGCCGCCCGCAGCACACAGCCAACAGCAGCTAGCGTTACTGTTTACATTGACTGAAGCTGGGCTGTTATAGGTATGCAAACACCCCAGAAATGGCGGCCAACCACTAAAGGGCGACGTACTCAAATCTCTACTCGAATTAGTCAAGAGGCACAGGCCAGAATGCGGTCGTCAACAAATTATTTGTTATTTCTTTGCGGCCAGATAGCAAATGTGCCACGGTCTGCATAAAATCTTCATCAAATGTGATCTGATCTTTGTCAAAATCACACAGATGAAAATACAGTGTCTGCTTTAACCAAAACCACCAAAACATTTAAAGGTTTTCATATTTTAATGAGGATAGCTTGCAAACAATGACAGAAGGGGGACAAATAAGTAAGTGAACCCTCTGTCAAAGGAGACTTAAAGAGCAATTGAAACCAATTATTACCAAACATTTTAAGTCAGGTGCGTGCCCAATCACTGATGAGTGCTTTAAACCTGCCCTGCCCACTATAGAACACAGACCTGGTAAGAAATGTCTTGAAGAGAAGCATTGTCTGATGTGCCTCCTGGCTCAGTCAAAAGAGCTGATTGAAGACCTTAGCAGTATGTTTTGCAGGAAAACCCGAGGCCGTCTGTCAGACAGTTGAAGCTAAAAAGAGGATGGATGCTGCAACAAGACAATGATCCAAAACACAGAAGTAAATCAACTTCAGAATGGTTTCAGAAGAACAAAATACACATTCTGGATTGGCCAAGTCAAAGTCCGGACTTGAACCCCGTTGAGATGCTTTGGCATGACCTAAAGACAGCAATTCATGCCAGACATCCCAGGAATCTGACTGAACTACAGCCGTTTTGTAGAGACGAATGGGCCAAGATTCATCCCGATCAATGTGGCAGACTGATCTGCAGCTACTGGTCAAAGTTATTGCTGCCAAAGAGGGGGCCACAAAATATTAAATGTGATTGTTTACTTACTTATTGTCCCCCTTCTGTCATTGTTTGCATACTATCTTCATTAAAATATGATAAACCTCAATTTTGGGCTGGTTTTAGGTAAAGCAGACAGTTTTTTCATCTGTTATTTTGACAAAGATCAGATAACATTCGATGGTGATTTTATGCAGAAATGTGAGAAATTCCTAAAGGTTCAGATCATTTTTCTTACCACTGTAACTACTCTTGTATAGCCCAAACTAGCGGAGTAAGAGTAGTGTTTCTTTTTCAAAAATCCACTTAAGTAAAAGTAAAAAAGTATTGTGTGGTAACACCACTCTAAGAAGTACATTTTCTCAAAAAGCTACTCAAATAAATGTAACGGAGTAATTGTAAGGTCTTACGACCAACCTCTGTATGTCTATAATTACCCCAATCACTCGTGACTTGTAAATTGAATAATATAGAAGTACAGCCTTGCGGCTCGCAAACACCACGTCTGACGTTACACTCCGGAAATGTATTGTAGCTAGCCAGGCAGGTGTAAAATTGTGTCAAAAATACTTGGCAGATTGGAATAACTATTGTTAGTATGTTTCAGGTTATTACAGAGACTAAAGTTGGCCTAGAAATTGGAAGGTCACACTTTAAAGGTACCAGGTGGAATGTATAGTGTTAATGTAAAATAGTTTTCTGCTCCATTCATGCTCCATCAATGCCCTTATGAGTACACAGGGCCCTGATATTTATACTGAGACTGCCCCAAAAGTAGCAGCAGCCGCCTAGTCTCTGCTTGGCTAAAACACTGCACACGCGAGCAGGTAACTGTCAATAATTTCCACGAGGTAATTGAGAAGGTTGATTAGTTGATATACGAGGAGCAGAAGCGACTACAGCAAGAAGAGTAAAGGACAACAAAACAATATAATAACTCCGAAATCATATTACTTCAATAGTTAAATACCTACAAATATAAAGCAATCAATGTGTGGGAATGCACTTACAAGGTCCAACATTCCATATGCACCTGACAATGGCTATCAAATGCATGCATGAGTAAATGGTTTAAAATAAGAATTCTTTACCTTCTGCTGGTCTGTCTTTGTGTCACTTTCTCCACATTGTCGTATTCTCACATCTCGCCTGTGTCAGTTCATCTATGGCGGTGGCGTCTAAGGTCGATATTTAGCGAGGTGACAAATGGTGACACCAACTTTCTTTGTAAACATCCAATCAAAGAGCTGATGACTCCAAGTACACCTCTGACCCTTTTCCATCCTCGAGTGAAAATATGTCTATGTGTCTCTACAGTGTAATTACGATGTCAATATGTGTGTTGTTTGCAGGGGTGGAGTAGAGCTGTTGTGGATTTGAAAAGGTGCCTTCAAGCATTTTGTAGCAGGGCGGCGTTCCTGGTGAACAATACGTAGTCAAATAATGAACAGAAACCGCAATGTAACCCCCACCACCACGCACATACATTTAATCAAACCAACTAAGAATTAGAATAGAATAGAATAGAATAGAATAGAATAGAATAGAATAGAATAGAATAGAATAGAATAGAATAGAATAGAATAGAATAGAATAGAATAGAATCGAATAGAATAGAATAGAATCGCATAGAATCGAATAGAATAGAAAGCTTTTATTGTCATTGTACAGAATAGATGGAGATTTATAGCTTTGGCATAATGTGCACCACTATACGATGTGTGATTTATGGAATAAGTTTGGTGCCTCTTCTTTTGTGCCGTTTACTTCTTAAGCTTATGACCTGGAGTGAAAGTGGCTACAATTTCTTGCTGGAACTCCCTGACATAAAGGTCGCCACTGAGCCAGATTTTTTTTTATTTTTAAGGGGGGCTGGGTGCTAAAACGTCTAAAACAAGTGCAATGCAAAGAAAACAGCTGACAGCTTGACACATACCAATAGCACACAATAAGACACAACAGTCTTTAACATCCATTAGGCTCCTGCATTACACTTACAAGGTGTACACGAGAGACTGATTTTCATTTAAAAAAATATTTTTTTCAATGACGTACAAAATAAGGGCAAACCAAAACACCATACAGTACTCCAACCTCAATCTGCTAATTTTTATTTTTCCTCATTTCTTCACATCTAAATGCAAAACCTCCATTTTAACTACAGTAGAAGATACAGGGGTTGGATAAAATAATGGAAGCACCTCAAAAAAATCAACAAAAACTAATTTAACATGGTGTAGGTCCGCCTTTTGCGACAATTACAGCCTCAATAGCGTACCGCACGAATGCTCTTTTTAGACAGTGACATCACCATTGTAACGCGGAAGTGGGTCCTCGTTTCCTCTGGTAATCTTTCAAAAAAGAACATGCCAATCCAACACTGCAGCTATGGAAGTTGTAGAAACGAGTCTAGACAGTACGACATATGGAGGATGCTTTCTTTATACATTTCCCGAAACCAAAAACTTGGAGGAAAAAAATGTGAAGAATGGATCAACTTGCGCGGACGTTCAAAAGACCAGTTCAATGCAAGCAAGGTGAAGCCCTTCACATTTCATATGCAGTAAACATTTTGTTGGGGGCCATGGTCCTACAGAGGACGAAGAGGTAAGCCAGTTTGATATTTTTACTTATTTTTTAGCGTGGCGATTTGTCATGCTGCTTCTGTCTGACAATGAATGACCAGAAAAAAAATTAAATGGTATTTGACCGCCATTGTTACCTTTTCTGTTGTAAAAAAAAAACAACTTTAGGAAGGGGGGAGTGTAAATGAATTATAGAATTAAGATTTGTTATTAAAGGGTAAGACAACACCTGGGGAAATGCTAATATTCCATCATTTATCCATAAACGCATGCCTTTTGGATTCATATCATGCCACTTCGTGTAATTACACACGTCGCAACACCAAGAAAATGATAGAAATTTGGATCGATTGTCAAGCTGAAAGGACCCGCCCACGAGATCCCGGAAATCTAGCATATTGTGTGCGTGACGTCACTACGAGGAAACAACCGGCTCAGTGCTTAGTACTGAATGGCCGCGATGATAGCGGACAATTTTGTTTCTAGTTGCAACGACGAATCCGACGCAACGAACATTCTTCTAATGTTGACGAGGAGAGTTATGAACCTTTCTTTGGTCTTTTGGGTTATCAATTTCAGCCCAAACGAAAGCCAATGCAGCCTAATGAAAGGATCATTGAGAGGAGCAATCACACTGATGAAACACCGGCAACATCGGCTGAGAAACATTGAATGGTTTGTTTTGCATTTCTTTTTGTGAAGCTGATACACCGTGACCGCAAAATAATGTAATGTATAGAATAATTATCATTTATAGTGCTATCATGGGTTTTCGCTCTGCCAACAGACACAAATATGAATGGGATTCGAGGATTTGTTCTATATATTTTACGAGCGATAATTTATACACGTGTCCAGTCCTATATCCAATGCGTGTTATGTTTTTATTATAAAAGAGTACTCACTCTGGCCATTTCGTGCTTGGCTGCTCCGCTCCTTTGGTTAGCCTGGGGTTGTCTCATCAGAGCCAGTCCTCCTCTCTCTTGATATCGCGGGACATTTAGGTGGCTGCGCGTGTATGGTGGCTGCTTTCATCAGCAATTTCTTGGCAAAACCTGATTTCATTTGTCCATAGTTCGAATAGCTTTCAGGTGTAAAATGCGCACCACATAAGACCGTGCCGGAGGCTGGGTCTGCAAAATTAGCCCTCTTAGCACGGACGAACTTTACTCATTGTCTGCGTAGTCCAGCTCTTTTTCTCGCGTTCGGGAACTAATGGGTACTCCATTGCAACAAATGGCTATTTGTAGACCACATAGCGATAAACAACGATGGCACCTGCCTCGACCTTTTGTTTCCTTGGTATGACGTCTCCGCCCCATTCGGCTGTTTCCAGAATACTTTCGGAAATGTTCGTAATTTTCGATCTATTTTCGATAATTGCTCATGAATGCGATTTATTTTTTTGTTAACTTTATTAATATTTGTTATCTTGCCACATAACGGTTCTATTGATATCTCACAGCCCCTTAGTGTTTTCATACCCTTTAATGAAAAAATTAAAAGTTTTCGTTGGTTGTCAGTGAGTAGCATTTGCGATCACTACACAAAAATAGCAATGTAAATTACCCCCAAGAACGGTCAGATATGTAAGACAACAAGTGGATATGATATATAAGAAAGTCAGGGCATATGGTGGTAAAAGAATAGATTATTGAAACAGGAGAATGTCAGTGTCAGTGGCGTAAGGCAATGCACACAAGAAAAAGGTGTCGATAAAAACCTCACTCTGGATCAGGTGGGCTGTTTTTTTGCCATGCACATTCAGACTGCCTTTGTCCGTTGAGAACAGTCTAGTATTAGGCATCTGCAACCAGTGTGTCAGCGCTGCCCTACTCCCACCTCTGACTAGGCTGGGACACGAACGCGCACGCACACTACGCTTTCACTCGGCAGGTAGGGACACGAACCACTGCGCTACAAAGCTCGAGCCGACAGTACAGCCGCTAGCGCACCTACGTGAAGGAATCGGCAGGGAAGTTTCCACACTCCACAACGGACCTGCGTGTACCCGTTACTAGGGGTGTGACAAAATATGGAAATTGTGATATATCGTGATACTTTGTATCCCAAAAGGTTATCGATATGACCTGCCATGAATCGAGATATTGTTTTGAAAAGGTGTCAATGTCTGAAAAAAAATAAATAAAAATGAACCAACAAGTTGCTACCAAAATCTTCCACCATAATAGTGTCTCAGTTAACTCTAAGGCTGCATTGACGGTGCTCGACGCCCAATCCATTTAGACTGGGAACGTTCGTTCATTCGAAACCAGATCATTCACAGTCATTCTGTCCGATTTTCAGGGCATTTACAGGTCACTTGCTGTTCATTTTAGGGCATTTACAGGTCATTTTCTGTTGAGGTTGAGTCACTGCCTATTCATTTGGATGATTCCGAGGTTATTTCCTGTTCTGTAACTCAAAATAAACAGGAAGAGACCCATAAAATACCCCAAAGTCAAAAGGAAGTAACTGAAAATCAACAGGTAAATGACCTTAAATTAAGCCTGCACAATATATCGTTTGAACATCGCCATCGCAATGTGCGCAAGCACAATAGTCACATCATAGGACGTGCAATTTTTTTTCTTGTTTTCAACATTTAAACTTTTGTTTTACTTCATGAACGCAGCAAGTGTGCAGATCCTGGATTAAACTGAGTAATAAAAATTAGGGCCGATGGTGCCATTTTTCAGAGGATTGGAATTTAAAAACAACATACCGTAATTTCCCGAATATAAGGCGCACCCGTGTATAATGCGCACCCCAAATTTACTTGTAAAATCTAGGGAAAATTATTGTACCCGTTTATAACGCGCACCCTAATTTTAGAAGAAAACAGAGCTTGTGTACAGATACAGAGATGTCATTTTACTGACTGGTGAAACACAGCACAAGCATAGCACATTGGTAGTTCAAAACATTACCGTAAACTGACAATATTTACGGTAATAATATGATTTGACAACTTCTCCAACTTAACAGAATCTAGGAGAAAACAAAACAGATGTGACTTTTCTTTTAAAGGCTGCTGTATAACTTGCTCGTTACCTCATGATGAATAAATGTTTCTTCCATGGATTGATACGGTAAAATGAAAGTGAGAACGTAAGTCAGAAATCCGTGAGAACTCATAGCTGTCAACATGACAGTCACAAAAGGAACTATTGTTATTTGGGTTTGAGTTTCCCGAGGGACCGATATAGTTGACGGACACAGGAAGTGTGTGTCCTTACATTTGTTATGGTCCGAATTGCGGAGCTGCAATAAACGTCGACTCAAATGAGTTCAAGAAACCAAATTCTGTGCTTTATGAAGAGTGAAAAAAGCAGAATTTAACACAGACGAAATCATTCGGCCGATTAGAGTGAAGTATTACCGAAACAAAACGGTGACGTCACGTACCGTAATGGTCGGCAACGGGTCGCCGCATACGTTTCTTCAACACAACGTGGCCGTGTCAATGAATAAAAAATCGGTTTATATATATATGTAATACATATATATTTCTGTCTCCATCCATGTACCCGTTTATAATGCGCACCATGAGTTTACAAGTTGATTTTGGGGAAAAAAAGTGCGCGTTACATTCGGGAAATTACGGTACATTCATGTTTTTCTGCTTCATGCTCATACAGCACCACAGTGTCTCATTCTCCCACCTGCTAGGCAGCGCAACCAAACTGTTTTTCTTCGTCAACAGTGCAGCTTTCCCGAACGGAGCCATTCAAGTTATTTGGTGAAAATTTTCCCGTTTTTATATCGCAATATAATATCGCAAACTCCCCAAAAATCGAAATGATAGTTTTTTCCAATATCGTTCAGGCCTACCTTAAATGGCCCAAAATTACCTCATTGGCTGCCGCTACTGGCCATATACGTTCAATCCGTTTGAAGTGGGAGGGATGGCAGCGAATGAACGAATGGGTCTCAGGGACAGCTACAGCTGCAGGTCATCAGCATAAAAATGAAAGGAGATATTATGTTTTATTATAATTGGTCCTAAAGGTAGGAGATAAAGTGCAAAGAGAACAAGCCCTAAAATAGAGCTTTGTGGCACCCTGCAAGACAAAGAAGTTTGTGAGGAGGAAAATTCCCCAATCATTACCGAGAAGGTCCTATGTTCCAGGTACGATTTAACAGGTATGATTTAAACTATTGTAGAGCATTACCACAGATACCTATGAAGTGTTCTAAGCCATATACAAGGACTGTATGGTCGACTGTATCAAATGCTGCTTTGAGGTCTATTAAAACAAGGATAGCTGGGTTTCCATTATCCACAGAAAGGGCAATGTCGTTGTGCACTTTTAACAGTACTGAGTCAGTGTTGTGTCTGGACCTGAAGCCTGATTGAAATGAATGGAGTTTGTCTCTAAAAATATTTACAATTGAATAAAAGCAACTTTTTCTAAAACTTTGGAGAGGAAAGACAAGTGGGAGACGGGTCTAAAATTGGACAGCACAGAGGAGTCGAGATGGGGTTTTTTAAGAAGGGATCTGACTACAGCCTGTTTGAAGGCAGCTGGGACAGAACCGGAACTGAGAGAGGTATTCATAAGCGCCAGCAGACTTGATTCAAGGCAACTAAAGACTTCATTCATAAGCCTAGCTGGAATTACATCTAGGGGACAATTAGTGGGTTTCATGCCACTAACTATTTCAGTGAGAGATGACAATGAAAGGAGATCAAATCACACAAAACTACCCTAGATCATGTAACACGGCGGCGAGGTTGTCGATTGTCCTCACCGATCGGCAACCCCCCGGCGGCGAGCATGTTACAGCTTGTCGTTCCCCTGCTGCAGGAGAGCATGTTTGCGGGGAAGCAGCTGGTCAATGACCGCCCGACAAACCGGCCGACGTATTTGACATAGTACAAAACACGATGTTTACTCACTTCCTCGTATGTCTAATGGTCCCACAGTTGTCGCACACTTGTCTTGGCCGATCTCGGGGTGAACGGGAACTTTCCGAAAGCCAAAAAGGCTTACACGCCTCTCCCTGGTGCAGCTACAAAAGCCTGCAGCCTTTTGGCTGGCGTGATTCAAAAAATAAACAAATTAATCCGCAAAATCAGCTGAATCCGCAGTCCATCTGTAAGCTATAAAGCAATGCTGTATTGTGAGAGGCTGACCTGGGTGACGTCGCGTTCACATTCGTCCTAAACCCGAGACTGGAGCTGGAAGTTACTCATTTTCATGCCGCGGGATTCAAAAATTGAATATTTAAAACGATCTCTTCCACACATATCCAAACGGTCCATTTCATTCAGGAGCATAAAACACTGTGTGAAATATGAATAAAACATGCTTTTTGGTGTCGTACGAACTTTAAAGGTCAAGGAGGGCATAAAAATAATCAAAAAGGCAGCATTTGTGAGCGATGTATTCAATTTTGCACCAACCAATTTTTATAAAAAAAATTTTTTTTTGTTTGTTCTAAGTTCAATTAACAACCTATGTTTCATGGTACAAGTACGTCATAGATTGCATGAAACTCAGTTATGTTGAAATTGTAAAAACACTGCTGGTAAGAATAGAGATGATGCTTTCCAAAGAGGGTGTACTTGATTATGATGTGCACTATATATATATATGTTTATATATACAGTGTATATATATATATATATATATATGTATGTATATGTATGTATATATGAATTTATTGACTTTTTTTAAATTAACTAAAACACTAATATAAAAGTAAATACAGAAAACAGCAAAAACACAAAGATTTTAGGTTTGGAAAGTACGGGTGTGCCACCATGTGGCACTTTGTGGAATAGCAGAGGAAAATAAACGATATCCTTTTATATCTAAGGCAATACAGTAGTTTGAAAAGACAAATATAAAATCAATTATATTTACCTACATGCGTGCGGCGCCGCAGTTAGTAGGGGCAGTGCCAAAACTCACACAGACGTCCTATCGTTTTGAACTGGGAGGGCTTGTCCGGCGCTGTCAATGAGTTCTTTTTCTCTCTGGGTCATCAGCGGGTATTGATGTATGATATTTACTCTTTTACCTATACTTTTGGACAAAATTTTGGGACCAAACCTTTCTTTGGAGAAAAATTTTATCTTACTATTTTATCTTAAAATCTTACTCGGCTACTTTGTGCTACACTAGAGTCACTACATTTTTGCTCTTTATTCTGCATATTGACTTTATTTTTTGCCAAAGATGCCGACAATGGCTGTCTCAGTGAGCCCAGCCACGGGACAACCTCTCCACCCCTCTGTGTTTTATGTAAATAGCGTTTGCACATTTCAATGGAATATTTTATCAATAATCCAAACAATGACTTTTTAAAATTAGACTGAATTAAATCAGTAGCCTAACATAAGAGGGGGGAAAAGTCCAAATGTGCTCATAATATGGAAGATGTTCTGAACTTTCCCATCAGAGCAAATAAAATACATACTGATCACATGTCAGTCTGTCAGCCAATTGAACAGACAACAGAGTCCAGGTTACTTTGCTGCACGCATGCGCACATCAACACGACTTATCAGACTCAGATAGGCCGAGAGATAAGCAGATTTTCAGGGGGGGGCAGGCCCATCCTGGTGGCCGAAAAATGTCATTGCATGTAATTGACTTTTCTATACAGTATATGATTTTAAAATTAAGAATTTTCCGGTAAAATATTGGCTATAAAAATTGTAAAGCAATAAAACAAAAAACAAAAATGAATGAAATGAACAAAAAAAGATATTTTTGTAATGGGTCAAAATTATTTTTAGAAAAGATTATGTGACGAGCACCTTAGACAGTCATTTGGTTTGCTTAGCCAAAACCACCCATGGACCGAAAAGGCAAGATGGATATACGTAATTTTTCTTTTAAACGTAAGTTTTCAAAGGCGACAACAACTACTGAGCAAGAACCAAGGATTGAAAATGTGGACCTAGAGACCACCGTCAAAATGGTGAGCGGAGTTTCAATTTGCTCCGCTAAAGACGCTAATTGTACAACGGAGCCACCACCGGTGTCTTGCCAATGCAGTTACCTGCGTCAAAAATTGCCGTCCATCATATTGTCGGGATGAAAGCACTGTTCCGGCCCCAAATCTTTGACAGGAACGGCAGACAGGACCATTCTGACCTACTTTCACCCTTGACTCGAACCAATATTGTGGTCAACTACTTTGTGTACAGGCCACATGATCTGCTGATCTTCTTCTCAACACCCATTTCTTTGATCCCACCAGTCCTAGCCACACCTCAACTTTTCTTTTTTTAAGGTAGCACACTGCAACTTTTGTTTAAAAAAAAAAAAAAAAAAAAAAGTGGTATTGGTCAAAATAATCCAATGTGACTACCTAACAAAATAGTTTCAAGTTTGTAAAGTCAGCAGCAGACACTGCTATTTGTTTTTTTATGCACCCCTTTCAAGTAATTGCTCAATTGCACAGCCTTAAAGGGAACCGCAGATAAAAAAGACATGTAGTTCTTAAAAGATAAATGTTAGTACAAGTAATAATAATTTGATATTAAAACCCATCTTGATGTTTTCATTTTAATACATTTTGTAAAATTTAAATTAAAAAAACAAACTAGCACCTCGCCATTGCTGTTGATGTCGCAGGGCGGTGACGTCCCAGGGCCACACTGCCGTGTCACTCTAACTATGTAGGGTAGTGATTTAAATAGACCACACAAGGTGTCAATGGCGAGTTTTACATTAATAAGACATCATGCTAATGAGTGTGTTTTGTCCCTCGACTGACGCCGTAGCTCCCTGTTTTTTTGGGGTTTTTTTAGACTAGGTCTATTGTGATTCATGTTCATTTGAATGTTGTCATCACAAGACTCCTGAAAATAGCTCCTCGCATCATAGTTTGTGTATTGTGACTAAATATTGCCATCCAGTGTATTTGTTGAGCTAATGGAGTTGCTAAAATGTTTAAATTAGGGCTGTCAAAATTATCGCGTTAATGGGCGTTAATTAATTTTTTAAATTAATCATGTTAAAATATTTGACAAAATTCACGCACATGCCCTGCTCAAACAGATTAAAATGACAGCAGTGTAATGTCCGCTTGTTACTAGTTTTTTAGTGTTTGGCGCCCTCTGCTGGCGCTTGGGTCCAAATGATTTTATGGGTTTAAGCACAATGAGTGAGCATGGTGTAATTATTGACATCACCAATGGCGAGCTACTAGTTTATTTTTTGATTGACAGTTTTACAAATTTTAATAAAACGAAAACATTAAGAAGGGGTTTAATATAAAATGTCTATAACTTGTACTAACGTTTATCTTGTAAGAACTACAAGTCTTTCTATCCATGGATCGGTTTAAGAGAATGTTAATAATGTTAATGCCATCTTGTTGATTTATTGTTATAATAAACAAATACAGTACTTATGTACTGTATGTTGAATATATATATCCGTCTTGTGTCTTATCTTTCCATTCCAACAATAATTGACAGAAAAATATGGCATATTTTATAGATGGTTTGAATTGCGATTAATTAGCATTAATTAATTTTTAAACTGTAATTAACTCGATTAAAAAAATTTAATCGTTTGACAGCCCTAGTTTAAATATAGTTTGACCAAAGTCTGATTAAGTTTTACGTGTATTTTGCGCATCTATTTTGATTGTGAAAGCCAGTTCTCTTTGCATTGTTGTGTTAACTGTGTGAGAATAGTGCCTCACTAATACAGATTGAAGCACTTTCCTTCTTGGGACATTTTTTGAGAGATATGAGTATTAGTTTTGTAGTATTTTCACTATATGATACTTATGTGTGTTGTGAAAGAGTTGCCGAAGCTTATGCCAATAAACGGCGCGGTCTGGGCTACAAATCTGAATGCCTATGTCCACTCTCCTTTCTCTCTCCCACTGTGGATTAAAGAAACTACAGCGTCAGTCAAGGGAAAAAAACACACTCATTGGTTTGATCCCTAATTAATGTAAAACACGCCATTGACACCTTGTGGCATATTCAAATCTCTACCTTACATAATTAAAGAGTGACAGGTGGAATTCTGGTAGCATGGCCCTATGACATCACCGCCCTGCGACGTCATCAACAATGGCGACCTACAAGTAAAAATAATTTTACAAATTATATAAAAACGAAAACATCAAGAGGGGTTTCAATATCAAATTATAATAACTTGTACTAAAATGTCTTTGCCAAAAAGCTCAATCTTGGACTCATCTGACCAAAGCACACAAAGCCTGGGACCGAAGATTGAGCTTTTTGGCAACAAACACTCTAAGTGGGCCTGGCGTGCAACGAAAGATGCGCATGCTGAAAAGCACCTCATATCCACTGTGAAGTATGGGGGTGGGTCAGTAATGCTGTGGGGCTGTTTCGCTTCTAATGGCCCTGGGAACCTTATTAGGGTGCATGGTATCATGAATGCTTTGAAATACCAGGACATTTTAAATCAAAATCTGTTGCCCTCTGCCCCAAAGCTGAAAATGGGTCGTCACTGGGTCTTTCAGCAAGACAATGACCCTAAACATATGGCCAAATCTACACAGAAATGGTTCACCAGACACAAAATCAAGCTCCTCCCATGGCCATCTCAGTCCCAAGACCTTGTTTTGTTGGCAAAAGGGGGTTGTACAAAGTATTAACACTAGGGGTGCTAATGATTATGACACACATTATTTGATGTCAAATAATTATTTCTTTATGTGGGATTTTTTCCCCACTGAATAAATGCTCTTGTATTGAAGGTTGGATTTTTCTCTGTTTTTCCATTAAAGTCCCATATTATTTGAAAAAAAAAATTATTAGACGCTAAAAAACAAATCTTAACCAGGGGTGCCAATAATTATGGAGGGCACTGTACATCTTATCAAAACCATGACTATCGTACTCCAGCATCAATACCAAGGTCTGCCTATTTGAAGAGGTCACTTTGGATTGATGCTGCTTCGTTTGAGGCATCATAGGATTGCCAAAAAGATTTGGACATTTCTGGGATTGAGCCAATTTAATCAAGAACTGCTGATAATGGTAAGAAAAATTTAAAGCTCTCCAATCAACTCCAAATTACGATTTCATCCTATATTTTTATCAAACTGTGATTCCCCCCCCCAATATGTCAAACTTTAAAGATGAAGCAGAAAACGCTCTACATGCAGAAAAATGCGTTGCAAGTCAGTCGCCACCCAGTTTCCCGAAATCAAGAGAGTGGGTCGAGTCAGATGATGACACAAGTGATGCGGAGTCCAGCGATGACGACTGAAGAGATCCTGAGGCCTCAGATGCTGAATCTCTTCCGTCTGCGACATCAGATGAGGAGGACTTAGGAGAAATAAATTAAGCTAATTTTGATGAAATCTTCATAAAGTATTGGCACCCCTGCAATTCTGTCAGATAATGCACAATTTCTTCCAGAAAATGATTGCAATTACAAATGCTTTGGGAGTAATATCTTCATTTATCTTGCTTGCAATGAAAAAAACACAAAAGAGAATAAACATTTTTTTAATCATTATCACTTTACACAAAACTCCAAAAATGGGCTGGACAAAAGTGTATGCACCCTCAGCCTAATACTTGCTAGCACAACTTTTAGGCAAAATAACTGCGAACAACCGCTTCCAGTATCCATCAATGAGTTTCTCACAATGCTCAGCTGGAATTTTAGACCATTCTTCTTTGGCAAACTGCTCCAGGTCTCTGATATTTGAAGGGTGCCATTTACGGATCTCTCCACAGGTGTTCTATGGGATTCAGGTCTGGAGTCATTGCTGGCCACTTTAGAAGTCTCCAGTGCGTTCTCTCAAACCATTTTCTAGTGCTTTTTGAAGTGTGTTTTGGGTCATTGTCCTGCTGGAAAACCCATGACCTTTGAGGAAGACCCAGCTTTCTCACACTGAGCCCTACATGATGCTGCAAAATTTGTTGTTAGTCTTCAGACTTCATAATGCCATGCACACGGTCAACCAGTCCAGTGCCAGACCTAGCAAAGCAACCCCAAAACATCAGGGAACCGCCGGCATGTTTGACTGTGGGGACCGTGTTTTTTTCTTTGAAGGCCTCGTTTTTTCTATGCTGATGGCCCCCCCAAAAAAACCCATCTCATCTGACCAGAGAACATTCTTCCAAAACACTTTTGGCTTCCTCAGGTAAGTTTTGGCAAACTTAATCCTGGCTATTTTATGTCTCTGGGTCAGAAGTGGGGTCTTCCTGGGTATCCTACCATAAAGTCTATTTTCATTCAGACACCGACGGATTGTACGGGTTGACACCCGCGCATTATTTCGCTGAAATCGCTCGTCAAATGTTCTTTTCCGTCCACATCTAGGGAGGTTAGCCACAGAACCATGGGCTTTACACTTAATGATGACACGGTAGACACAGGAACATTCAGCTCGTTGGAGATGGACTTGTAGCCTTGAGATTGCCCATGCTTCCTGACAATATTGCTTCTCAAGTCCTCAGACAGTTCTTTGGTCTGCTTTCTTTTCTCCATGCTCATTGTGGTACACACAAGGACACAGGACAGAGGTTGGGTCACCTTTAATCCATTTTAACTGGCTGCAAGTGTGATTTAGTTATTGCCACCACCTGTTATGTGCCACAGGTAACAGGTGCTGATAATTACACAAGCATCACATGATTTTTCAAAGGGTGCCAATAATTTTGTCCGACCCATTTTTGGAGTTTGGTGTAAAATGATAAAGATAAAAAAAAATTTTTTTTAAATCCATTCTCTTTTGTGTTTTTCATTGCAAATAAATGAAGGTATTACTACCAAAGCATTTGTAATTGCAAACATTTTTTTTAAATATAGTGTTATATACTCATATTTCTATGTTTACTTGTATGAATTATTGCCCTGCGATTGGCTGTCAACCAATTCAGGGTGTACTCTGCCTCCTGACCGTATTTAGCTGGGATAGGCTCCAGCACCTCCGCGACCCTCGTGAGGAAAGCAGCTTGGAAAATGAATGAATGAATGGATTATGTAGCCTTTTATTCTTAGTCAAAGCAATCATGCATTCACATTCTGGTTAGTTGTAACATGTACCATTTGGTGTCATAAAAGTAAGCACAGTTATCTTTGAAGACCACAGAGGTGTAACACGATCCCCCCCTTAGTCTACTCATGTCTTTGATAATCAAATAAGGGGAAGTCACAGACAACCCCCAGAACTCTTCCTTGTTGAGTTATGGTTTGAATGACTAAAGTAACCTACTAGATTGTAAAATGTGAGGTATATACTGGAGTCAGATTCTGAAATGTGTGTGCCGCATTCATCAAAGCTTTTATTTTTTGACTCCACCCTAAAACTTAAAAGTGTTTGTCTCAACTTTTTATTAAAGCCTCCAGAACAGAAAACGAATGCACAGCGTTGTGAGTACGAGGTCGAGAGCCAACACCAACACTAGTTACCTTTGTATTTTGATAATTATGATTAACTTTGTGCAAAGACACTCAGTGCTACAGAAAAAGGAGTAAATATATTTTTTCCACTCTAAACTGCCTCTCAGCCATTAGCGATGATCATTTTTCAAAGTTACGCTCATCTGTTGCTATCCAAACTGTGTGCCAGGTTACTAAATTTATGTTCTTTGATGTGTGCCATTGTTTGCTTGGTATAGCTTAGCTTTCTGTGTTGTCACAATTTGACAGTGAAAGCTGATGCTGTAAATTCAGTTTTATCCAGATTTTGGTCAACATAAATCTGTAATCATTGTCATAATCATTATTATTGTGGGCTATTAAGTATTGTTTCAGAATGTAATATAATTATAATATCTTACATACCAAAAGAATAAATTAAACAGTCATCAAAATATGACAATGTTGCTTACAATTTATGGTTTTATAATAACTAGAGTTGTCAAATGATTAAAATTTTTTAATCAAGTTAATCACAGCATAAAAATTAATTAATCATAATTAATTGCAATTCAAACCATCTCTAAAATGTCATTTTTCCTGTAAATTATTGTTGGAATGGAAAGATAAGACACAAGACGGATATATACATTCAGCATACTGTACATAATTACTGTATTTGTTTATTATAACGATAAATCCACAAGATGGCATTAACATGATTAACATTCTTTCTGTTAAAAGGATCCACGGATAGAAAGACTTATAGTTCTTAAAAGATAATTGTTAGTACAAGTTATAGTAATTTTATATTAAAACCCCTCTTAATGTTTTCGTTTAAATAAAATTTGTAAAATTTTCAATCAAAAAATAAACTATTTGCTCGCCATTGTTGACGTCGCCAAGTAGTGGCGTCACATGGGCTCCCTGCCGTTCTTCCACAGTGTCTTTGACTATGTAAGGTAGTGACTGAAATATACCACAAGGTGTCAATGGCAAGTTTTAAATCACTTAGAAATCAAGCCAATGAGTGTGTGTTGTTCCTCGACTGACAGCGTAGTTCCCTCTTTACTGGGTCCATCCATTCCTTTGTACTTCACGGTCATTTGAGTGCTGGCTTCACAACGTACGAGACCGCTGATAGTTTGTATATTGTGACTAAATATTGCCATCCAGTGTATTTGTTGAGTTAAACGAAATGTTTAAATAGTTTGACCAAAGTCTGAGTAAGTTTTATGTGTATTTTGCATAGCTATTTTGATTGGGAATGCCAGTTTTCTTTGCATTGTTGTTTAACCGTGTGAGAATAGGGCCTCAATAATACAGATTGAAGCGCTTTTCTTTTTGTCAATATTTTTTTTGAGAGATAGGAACATTATTTTTGTTGTGCTTTCACTGAATAATTCTTGTGTTTGTTGTGAAGGCGTTGCCGAAGCTTATGCCAATAAACGGCACGGTCCAATGAACGCCTGTGTCCACTCGCCGATCTCTGCCTCTTCGCTCTCAATGTGCAAAAAACGGCATCATTATAATCTGTTTGAGGCAATGCATGAGCGGGTCATTCCGCCAAATATTTTAACGCGATAAATTTGACAGCACTAATAATAACAGATTTATTTAGCTAGATCTGGGCAAGCTTTACCATATTTAGATACGTGGGAGCTGTCCCATAACCTAATATGCCATCGTATGAGTCACGAAAGAGCGATCCTGAATGGCTACTTTCGGTGGAAATAGCACCGATATCGCTGCTGCTGCTGCTATGCTCGCTGTGGATAAAGTCTGCCGTGTCTTCTGTTCCCTTCAGGAAGTTACTTCAAACGTCCGGGTTTGGAAATTTTTCTTTATCTGGCCCGAATATTCCGTCATGATATGTCACTGTCAATCACGATTAGTAATACTATTTTTAAGAATTATATACAGTATACATAAATCCCTCCACAAAAAAACTATTTTGTGAGCCAGTATTTTTTTGCAATATTGAACAATGTATAATAATGTTCCATGTTTGTTTAATTACATTATTCAATGCAATAGTGTGGATTCACATCATAAGATTGGATAACGGTTTTGAGGGAGCTCTTACAGGATACACTCGTCCTGCGTGCAAAATCCGACGAAGCTAGCATGAATGACAGGCAAAACAATCATTGGCCACTGCTTCTTGCACAAACACACACGTGTCTCTTCATCCGATCCTTCAGAGTGAATCCTTGACCACATATTGAGCAGGTTTTTCTCAGGTGTGGGTTCTTTCGTGTCTTTTTAATTTTTCCTTGGCAGTGAATCTTTTACAACAAACTGAGCAGGAAAAAGGTTTTTCTCCGGTGTGGGTTCTTTCATGTCTTTTTAAATTTTCCTTGACAGTGAATCCTTTACAACAAATTGAGCAGGAAAAAGGTTTTTCTCCAGTGTGGGTTCTTTCGTGTCTTTTTAAGTTTCCCTTGACAGTGAATCTTTCACAACAAACTGAGCAGAAAAAAGGTTTTTCTCCGGTGTGGGTTCGTTCGTGTACCTTTAAGTTGGTCTTGAATCTGAATCCTTGACCACAAACTGAGCAAGGAAAAGGGTTTTCTCCGGTGTGAATTCTAGTGTGTACTTTTAAGCTAGTCTTGCATCTGAATCCTTGACCACAAACTGAGCAGGAAAAAGGTTTTTCTCCAGTGTGGGTTCTTGTGTGTACTTTTAAGCTGGTCTTGCAACTGAATCCTTGACCACAAACTGAGCATAAAAAAGGTTTTTCTCCGGTGTGGGTTCTTTCGTGTATTTTTAAGGTGTACTTGTGAGTGAAGCCTTGACCACAAACTGAGCAGGAGAAAGGTTTTTCTCCGGTATGGTTTCTTGTGTGTACTTTTAAGTCGGCTTTGCAACGGAATCCTTGACCACAAACCGAGCAGGAAAAAGGTTTTTCTCCAGTGTGGATTACTTGGTGTACTTTCAAGTTATGCTTTTGAGTGAATCCTTGCCCACAAACTGAGCAGGAAAAAGGTTTTTCTCCAGTGTGGGTTCTTTCATGTATTTTTAAAGTGTACTTGTAAGTGCATCCTCGACCACAAACTGAGCAGGAAAAAGGTTTTTCTCCAGTGTGGGTTCTTGTGTGTACTTTTAAGTTGGCCTTGCAACGGAATCCTTGACCACAAACTGAGCAGGAAAAAGGTTTTTCACCACTGTGAAATTTCTTATGACAGTCATCATTGTAAGGTGAGTGTGACGTGGCATCATTTCTGTCTGAAAGAGCGATGAAAATGTCTTCTTTCAATCCTTTTGTAGAGCTGCTGCTGCTTGGAGGCTCCGCCCCTCTGCTGGCCTCTTCGTTCTTCAAGGGCTCACCAGTCCACCAGGTGATACCTTCCTCCTCTTTAATGTATGACCGCTCTTCCTCCTCCTTTTTAATTGGAAGTCGCTTCTGTTGACAGGGCTCTGGCTCCTCCTCTTTGATTTGGGGGAGCTCAATGTCCTCTTTAATGTCAGATGATTCTGGCTCAGCACCAAGATGTTTTCTGAAACCTGCAGGACACAAGAAAACCATTGTTATATTTTATGGACCACCACCGCGTCATTGGCGAGTCTTGGATTCAGTGCGGTGGGTGATTCGCCTGGTTTTAAAAAGTATTCATAAAAAAAAATAAAATAAAAAATAAAGAATACAAAAAGGGCGAATAAAAATAAAAATAAAAATATGCGCAGGTTTCCCCTACCTTGAACGGTGGAAAAGCGCTATATAAGTATAACACCAAAACCAACATATAAAAGAAAACAAAATAAAAGCTGGCACGCCTTGCAAATTAGATTTTTTAAGATTAAAAGACACATTCCAATTTATAATTTGAATAATTTAACATGACGTCTAAATAAATATATACAGCTCATTATTTACAAACTATTACATTACACAGGAATCAAGACTGTTTTACGTTCATATCTATAAAGATTTCGGGGATATAAGCATTTATTCACAAGAATTTTTACTGGAAAAGCTCTGTTTACTTCAGGTGGCTGCTAGATACATTTACTAACAGACTAGCATAGTGCTTTTACATATTTACGTAAAATAAATGCTAACTGCACGTTTTTTTTGCTTTTAACCAAGAATCGAGACTGTTTGAAATCAATATCTATAAAGAATTCGGGGATTTAAGCATTTATTCACAAAACCTTGCAACTAAAAAAGCTCTTTGTCTGTGATTCCACTCTGTCGGCTTTTACGGCCTCACCAACAATGCAGGCCCCCTATTTTTCGGCCCCGCGTCCCGTCAATACATTTTGAAGTCTACGACTTGAGTTTTTTTATTTACTGTTTTGAACTGTTAACTTGATACTGAAATAGTAGTTCATATAAGCCCGAGAGGATTTTTGTAACTAGTGTACGAAACATTAAAAGCAGCTAAAAGCACCGTCATATGTGATGATTGGATCTTCTCACGTTGAGGCAGGAGCACTAACCTGTGCGCCACCCTGCTGACGGAGGGTGCATACATAACAGAATCATAGGCTCTGAATCGCAATTGAATCGTGAGGTGCCCCAAGACTCCCACTTCTACTTTATATTGTCATGAAAATAAATAAAACGCATGAATGAGAAGGTGTGCCCAAACTTTTGGCCTGTACTATATATGGCGGAAAACACAGACAAGAATGAAAAAGCAGTTTTTTGCACCCCTCTTTAAAATAAACTGCTGTATTTTAAACCAAAAGAACTTGTGTTTGATAGAACAATGTCTATATGCTGCCTTAGCAGATTCATGGCGCATTAAGCCCCCGAACTTTTTTTCATTTGTCTGTTTTACCCTGGAAAGCCCTGTTTACAGACGTCGCGCAACCGCTTTTGTTTCAACCCAGCCATAAAAAGAATTATATTTCTTATTCAAAATGTGTCATTTTTAGCTTAGAATCATTAATTGATGGCTAATATTTTGTTAATAAAAAAATGACTTAAAAAAATTATTCACTCGCATATTTTAAACTTTTAAACAAATTACGTCACAATGAAAAAAATGGTGTCTGTAAAAAAGTCAGATATTTACCTCATAACTATCGCTTAATTGTATTTTTATTTTGTGTCGGTCGCATTTTCTCTGATGTTAGATCAGGGGTCCCCAAACTACGGCCCGCGGGCCGGATACGGCCCGCAGCCACATTTGGTCCGGCCCCCTGAACAAAACAAACAAAAAAAATTGTTAAAAAAAAAAAAAAAAAATTTTTTTTTTTTTTTTCCAATAGTTATTTATGTCCTGGCTTTTTTCTGTGAAGAACTGAGCAATGGTTATTTGGTTATTATCTATTTAATTAATACAGTATTATTATATTATATTACATGATATTATATTATATTATATTATATTCAGGGGTGCACATAAGTGGTCCGCACATGCGTACTGGACGTAGACAAACGCGCTGGCCCTCAACGGCTTCCATACGCTTTTGCGTACCGATGGCTGACCACTCTATTTGCGGCGGACACGAGAAAATAACTTCTCAAAATGTCGATGAGGCAGGCCACACTGAGTAATTACTTCCGTGTTCCCCCACCCCCGTCAAAAGACAGACAGACGACAGAGACGTCACCAGAGCTACCGAAAAAAAAGGATTTTTGCTGAAAAGTGGCTACAGGAGGTACCATGGCTAGAAGCGAATGATGCTCGCACGGAAATGCGGTACAAAATGTGCCGTGAGAATCCCAATGTCGCCGATTAGAGCAACGCATTTTATGTAGGGTCAAAGAATTTCAGCCATCCAAACTTTGAAAAGCACGAAAAAAACAGAGAGCATGTGGCAATTAAGCAAACTATCGATGTCAAACAGGACCCCACTCGCCCTATGGACATGTGGCGGAATAGGGCGGAATAAAGGTAATGAACAGCGACATGCACTGACAAACGTGTTTTTGCTCGCATTTTACAAAGCTAAACATGCACGTTCAATGAGGTCTTATGAGGAGGACATCCCACTTTTAAAAAGGCTTGGAGTTAATGTGGGAGCCGCATAATGCCCTTTATTTTGAATTGGTGCTTTTATGTTTATTTCTTTACATTTCACTTCAAAGTAATGGCAATTTTGTTGTGCCAGTTGATGTTAATCAAGCATTAACTGTTAATATAATTAATCAAAGTTAATTGGCTCTAAGTAAAGCTTGTCATAAATTTATCGCATCAGGTGGGTCGGCTCTCAAGCTCAATGAGGACCAAGTCGCATCTCCAGGTCCTCCTCTGAGAACCTGGGCAAAAAAATTATGTGCACCCCTGATTATATTATATTATTGAAATAACACCATTTACCATATTAAGGGCTGTCAAAGTTATCGCGTTAACGGGCGGTAATTAATTTTTTTCATTAATCACGTTAAAATATTTGACGCAATTAACGCATATGCCCCGCTCAAACAGATTAAAATGACAGCAGTGTCATGTCCACTTGTTACTTACCACTTCTTACTACTTCTCCCTCTGCTGGCGCTTGGGTGCGACTGATTTTATGCACCATGAGCATTGTGTAATTCTTGACATCAACAATGGTGAACTACTAGTTAATTTTTTTGATTGAAAATTTTACCAATTTTATTAAAACGAAAACATTAAGAGGGGTTTTAACATAAAATTTCTATAATTTGTACTAAAATCTATCTTTTAAGAACTACAAGTCTTTCTATCCAGGGATTGCTTTGACAGAATATTAATGTTAATGCCATCTTGTTGATTTATTGTTATAATAAACAAATACAGTACTTATGTACAGTATGTTGAATGTATATATCCGTCTTGTGTCTTATCTTTCCATTCCAACAATAATTTACAGAAAAATAAGGCATATTTTAGAGATGTTTGAATTGCGATTAATTACGATTAATTTTTAAGCTGTGATTAACTCGCTTAAAAATGTTAATCGTTTGACAGCCCTAATTATATTATATTATATTATACTATATTATATTATATCATTTTTATTTTATTTACTTTGGTTCCGTGAAGAATCCAGAAAGGGTTATTTGATTGTGGCTTTCTGAAAAACAATACATTTTTACATTTAGGCACTCCTGCAATCGTCACACTTTTTCTGTTACAAACTGACCCCGGCCCCTCATCAGAGAAGAGAAGGGTTATGTGGCCCTCACAGGAAAAAGTTTGGGGACCCCTGTGTTAGATGATAAATAATCGATCCAAACAAAGAAAAATTGGGGAAAAAAACATTTAAAAGGGGAAATAAATGAAAAAGAACATCTCAACCACTCCTTGATGTCTGCGATTTCTGCATCGCGACCCTTGTTATATTACCATGTTTCACCCATAAAATCCCCCCCAAAATCTGGCTGTGGCCATCCACATCTGTGTCTTGACACTCGGTGATACATGCAACATGGAGTTTTTGGATCGAAAAAAGGTAAGTACACAATAATATCTCGTGAAAATCATGGCGTCTTTAATTATGCTCTCGCGTGCTCTCACCTCCAGTTAGGGTTTTGCTGTTTAAATTTTTTTTTTAAATGCCCTCCTGTTCAAAATTTTTCTTCCCCCAGAAAATTGAGATTTTTAGCTTTCCAATGATGTATCACACATGCATAAATTTTTTTTTTGAAAATTGGCCAAATTGGGGGTCTCAGAGTGGAACTTCAAGCGAGTTTTTTCCGCCATATACACACATATATAAACAGAATGTAATTACTTCAAACGAAGCAAATCATTTACGTAGAAGGAAATCTTTCAATTTGCAAACAATAGTAAAGTTGATGCAACTTTATTTCGGCTAACGAATCCATTGCACGTCTACTAAATGAGGAAGACCAGGATATAAAAGGAATGAAAAACACTATATTATACTGAAAAATATTTCTGTACTTATGAGGAAAAAACAATGCTTAAGCTGACCTTTAATATGTATGAACTCTTCCTCCTCCTCTTCCTTGATGCATGCAGACTCCTGCTGCTCGGGACGATGAGGATGGCTGACATCTGCAAGGCCAAGACCACAAACACACGGGCCAAATCTTTTTTTTTAATTTGCAAAATTGTGATGGCTCCTTTGCCGGGCTGCGCTATACACCTCCCTCCCCACCCCCACCCAGCCTGGGGCCTCCTCCCACGTGAAGTGCAATCGAACTCTAGCGACACCTGCGCTCAACGTTGAGGTCCGGGGCCAAACTTTAGAGTCAAGGGTCAAAGGTCGAGCGCGATGCGGCCTCTGTCTTCAAATCGCGAAACGTTGACTGATTTGTATCAATTCTGCCCTACAATTAAATACGCCCTCTCTGATTGGTCATCAGTCCAGACTGTGGGGTGGAACCCCAACCCTGCTCTGATTGGCCAGTACTCCTTCCGGTCTGCAATCTGTGTGTGACCGAACCCACTCCAATTGAACATCCCCTCCTGGCTGTGAGTTTTTTGTAAAACAGTTTATGAATGAGTTTAAAGTGTATTTAAACAATGAGCACTAATTCCGGTTGCTTACTGCACTTTAGGCCCACATAGTCTAGTCAAATCATTTTCTCCATCTTGTTTTGCGCGTTAAAGACTATTTAACAGATGAATGTGAGATTATTCCACTTACTTCAGTAAATATTGCCATTTGTTCTTATTAAGCACATACATCAAAAAGTTGTTCGTTTTTTACGTAAATTAAAAAAAAAAATTGCTTTCAAATAATGTTTTGAACCATATTTATTCTGGAATTAAGAATATTTATGACATTTCAAAGCTTTTTAAATATTAAATATAGGAATTTATTTTAAGGAGGTGTGTTTTTGGCCAATGTAAAAGAATCCTAAATGCCTTTGTTAGGTGAACTTTTCCCCGCAGAATATATAAAATACGTATTCACAGATGAGCAGATTCATTCATATTTTATGTCAATTTGTGTGTGTTGTCTTTTCTGTGGTAGCGGTTGAATACGGTTGTTTGAATGTTAGAATTGAATAGGCTTTGTCATTCAAATAGTACA
Source organism: Corythoichthys intestinalis (assembly GCF_030265065.1). Taxonomy (NCBI): domain Eukaryota; kingdom Metazoa; phylum Chordata; class Actinopteri; order Syngnathiformes; family Syngnathidae; genus Corythoichthys; species Corythoichthys intestinalis. The sequence continues at coordinate 60,022,015 of NC_080399.1, read as the reverse complement.
ATGACATTAAAAATAGCAACACCCTATCAGTGCATCACACAATAAATTAATGTCAATACATAAATAAATAATATACACTACTACTACCTAAAAATAAATTTAAACTAAGCAGTGTACGAAGGATGATGTTGAAATAAATAAAATGATAGCTGACTCCTGAACTACGCCAATAGCAAACTGCAATATGCAAGTGTTAATCAGATATACAAGTGTTAAGAAACTAGTATTCCATTAGAAGTAAGTCACTAGGTTTTAAATTTTCATTCACGAGGTCATTCTGCCCAACAGGTAACAAGTTAACTCTGGGTGGTCTTGGCATCTTTCCATTCCGCAGGGTGGTTGAGCATCTGTTCAGAGGCTGCGGGAGGGCGGGACCAAAGTTTGACGTTGTTTCCTTCAAGTGACGTCGTGGTCCGAAGCGCAGCATTATAGATTTCATCATTACTGTGTTTTAGCTGTTGTGTTGTCTTGGCCTATTTTTTCCCCACTTTCAATTAAGGGCATTAGGACTTTTCCCAATCTCTGTATGCTTTAAATGTATTTGTTATTACACTCAAATTCCAGTTTTTTTCTTGTATTTAAATACAGGAGCTATAGTACACAGTAAAAGTTAAGCAGCCTGTATTGAGTCTTAAATAAGTTTAATGATAAGCAAGTGTTTTGCAGATATTGAAGTGTTGAGAAATAAGGACTAGGTTTTTAATTTTCTGTCTGCACTCATTGGGAAAGTGCACAATATACAGGACTATATGCTATGCCGAACATACTGCATATTTGTGTGTGTAAAAAGAAGTAGCTGAGACATGAAGTACATATCAATGTATTTTATTTTATAAGGTCATTGACTGCCTCCTTAAAATTTACAAAGTTTTCAAAAGACCTGCCAGAAAGTCCTTTGGACGTGGACGCCTTGACCGTGTAGGCCTTTTTTTTTTTTTTTTTTTTTTTTGGAATATTTTTTGTGACCCTGTGCGGATTGGCCACAAAGCGGCCCAGGCGCGTACTATTTTACATTGCCAGTCTTCATCATCACCTTGTGGTGGTGGTGCTTGTTGTTGTGCTGCTGCTACTGCTGCTGCTGATGATGGTGTATTTGCTACAGCAGGTCATGTTGATAATGCTGCTAATGCTGATGCACAAGCTGACGTGAGGGGCGTAGCTGGTGCAACTTTGCCTTTAGCTCGCTACAGAACAAAAAATAAATATCACGGGTAAGCCCTGAAATGCATTAAAACACTGGCAAAGGAAATTATGTTATTTTTTAATCGACCTACTAACCTCCTCCTCCTTTGTGAGGATGTACAATCGAAATCTCTTAACGTGACATTGATGTCCTACTCCGTCATCAGTAGCCACTGACGCACAAACCAGAAGGCTTCCAGGGCCATCTTCCGTTCTTCTGCGCTTTCGGCCTGGAGATCGTTACGGATGAGCTTGGAGAAGTCATAACACTGCCACATATCCTCGAACGTGAAGGACCGGAAGCGGCCATGCCCGCAGATGGCCCGGTCGATGTTCTGCTCCAAGTGGCATGACACCGGAGGGAACATATCCACGTAGCGTAGAAGCTGCTCCTTCAGCCTCCACTCCCCAGTTTTGGTGTCGCACCTTCCCTTCTGTCGTCGCCTCTCCTCCTGTGGCCATCGAGGAGACTTTTTAAGAGAGCATGCAGTAGTTGTTTTAAACCGATTTTTTTATTTTGGGTAACAAAGACACACAATCCACTGCCTATTATCGATTTCTTATATATACTCACTACTTGACATAGCCGACATCTTCCTCCGTAAGCCACATGAAGGTCTTGCCTTTGTATTTCCCAAAGGTCACCGTGAGCTGGCCGGGGATCTGCTGGCCTGTTGGAGCTGCGGTGACGGCAAGGCGGTTTTTCCTAACTGTTAGGTGTAAAAAAATAAAATAAAAAATAAAATAAAAAAAAATAATCAGACAAGAAGTAATAATATAGTTCAATTCATTTTTTAAATGAAGGAGATGTTTTTTTTTTTGTTTAAAAGGCATCCAGAACAATACCTTGTTTGTACATGTACTTCTCAAGTGCAGTTTAGGCAGCAAAGCGTGGTGGCCGGTCATCGCTTTTGATGTACACTGAGAAACACAAAGGCAAGTGTCAACACAAAAGCAGGACATGACACGGAGGAAAAATTCTAGATGATGGTAATAATAAAATTGCGTTTTTGTTGATTTTGAAGAGGATGCCTCCATTCCTAGCTGGCAATTAGAAAAAGAAAAATGACTTGATGTTCAGAGATGCTAAAATGTTGAGAGGGGTGTCTTGAGTTCATCTAATTCCCAAATTCCAAATAAAACCGAAGTTATTGGGGAAAATGCAAAATTGGCCCACTTACAAAATGATGACGTCTATGTAGTACAGTATTTCTTTTTTTTTTTTTTTTTTTTTTTTTGTAATCCAAATAGGGAGCATTTACAGTGTGGGCATCATGCTAGGGAGGATCACGTCACAACAAAAAATGCATTGAACACAAGTGAAATGAATGAGTTATTGGTTAAATTTGTGACTAGTTACAAGTAATACAAGACGTATAGCACACGGAGTCATTGAACGTTAACTTTACGTGCGTGCCTGCACATGGCTAATTATTATTAGCGCGGCGCAACGCGCACAACACGGCTTATCCACACACACACACCAGCTAGCCTAGCTAGCGTTAGCTCGAATCGGTAATTGAAAAACAACACTCGGTTTGCATCGTTTTTGGCGAATTTCATACACAATATTTACCTTTTCGGCTTGTCGATTGAGCGCGTGGGTCTTTTCGCCGATTGCGTCTTTTGGGCCAACCGCAGGCGCGTCGTAAGGAGGAGGCGGGCCGCCGCGGTCTGCGTTCGCGGAGCCAATCACGGGCGTCCGCGGTCGTAGGCGAGGAGAGCCGATTGGCCGCGGCCGAAAAAAGGAGGCGGGCAGCGGTCCACGTTTCGGCCAACGGCGGCGCGGGATTTTCTAGGACACGAGGAGGAGGCGGGCCGCGGTCTAGGTTTCGGCCAACGGCCGCGCGCCGTCTACGCTCGTCCACGTTCTACGTTTGCACTCTCCGAGTTCCGAGTCCTGAGCCTGGGGTTGGGCTTGGCCCTGGGTTGGAACCCGCGTGGCGTCTCTGCTCGTCTGCGTGGCTGTTGCGTGCTTGGTGGGGCTCGCGTGCGGCTGGATGTGACTGGGAGCGCTTGGGTGGGGGTGTCTCGGTGCCGTGATTGGCGATGGGGCAGCGTAGGGTCAGTCGCCAACGGGCTTACACTCACAAGGGATTCACACGATTACTGGTTTCTAAATCACAGAGTTGATTTGTGTACATTCCCTTTCAATCACTTAGCTTATAGACTCACCCACCCCCTTCTTTCCCTGGTCAACAGGCCACCCCACATGGTGTCAACCGGAAATACAACTAGCTGACGATAGCACCAACATATTAATAGTTAGTGTAGATGTTCAATGTATTTGTTTGTTTCTTTTCTTTCTTCTCTTGTGTTTCTTGTCTTCTGTTTCCCATAAACCCTTCCTGTTCGCTGCTTTGTCATAATAAACGAGGTATGTTGAATGATCACAACGGGAGTATGTCATACTCCCAACGTGAAACACTAAAACTGTTCAGACCAACCAGACACTTAGACTTCCATTCTCCATGTCAAAGAGCTGAACAGGACAGGTTAAAAAAAAAAAATTGTTTAAATAAATGTCTTAACTTCTCGATTTTTTAAAAGATGATATGAATTTAAAATTTATTATTATTTAGATTAATTTCAAATTATCATTATTTATTATTAATACAATTAATATGACATTTATAAATTATATTAATTTCTCACAGGGTTATTTTTAACCTGTATATAAATATCAGTCTTTGAATACTGTTTAATTTAACGGAGGCGTCTAGTGCTCAAGATGGCGGCGGTTTACTAACGCCAGCGAGTCGTCATTTCGCATCTATTTCTCTTTATATGTTGTAACGGCGCCAAGTCTGTCATTTTGCATCTAGTTCTACATACATGATATCGACGATACCCCGACATAATATTACGACTTATTCTCGTACTATTTTCCATCCATCCATCATCTACTGCTTAAAGCAGAAATGTGAAGTAATTTCATAACATGCCAAATAGGGTCACAATTAAAGTAATTAAACATTGTCCAACAAATAAAGCATGAAAAAATAATTTATATGTTGCATATTTGACAAAATAATCGCGTTTCCGAAGTTCGAGCCTGAAAGAGGCCAAACCCGGAAGTGATACGTCACACCGAGAACAGCTGTCAGCGGGTCTCGTAAAACACAAACTAGAAGGCTATCAAGCTATCACCATGAAAGAAACGCCGTACAAATGCAATGCAGTGCTTGAAGCATGACATAATACAAATATAAATAAATGTGCACAAACTCACCGGTGGTGTGTGTCTCTTACGGCAACGTGACCGTGAATTACCGCGACGCCGACCCGCTTATATGCACATCCACACCCCATTCCCAATTGACAGTGGATTAACCCTTTCGGACAAGATCGTAGATAAAGCACAATTTAAACACGCTTAACCTAGCGAACTCAACAACAACTATGATCGGGGATTGCCACGAGTTAACTTTCGGCTAACGTCGCTAGCTTATACTGTTCATTCCACAACAGTTGGCAGCTCTGCTTTGACAAGGTCATCAGTAATCTATCCAAAAATCACACTTACTTTTTGGCAAATCCTTGATCATAAGCAGACCGGTTAAGGAAGCAGGCATCTTCGAAGTGTTTGCAGCAGAGAACACTACTCGATGATGCCGTGAAATTCATTCGCTTCGTGCGAACGAAAGATGACCATTTACGTGCCCTGCTATCCTTTGGCCACTCATACAACTTTTCGTTTGAGTGAGAACAAAACATCGCCACACACCACCGTGGCATCTTACCGAAAAGCAATGCAACAAACAATACTGTTCTATGGCGGACTTCCCTCGCACTTCTCAGTGTGACGTAATTTCCGAAGATTGCCGAAGAAAAGCATTTTCATTGTCAAGGGCGTTGCTATGGGTTAAAGAATCTGGAAGGGCAGTGTTAAAAAAAAATCACGAAAATATGCTTATAATTGTTTAGCCATTGATATTATTCAAAAACATGGTTGGCCAACCTTACTTCACATTTCCGGTTTAATCCGGGGTCGGATAGCGGGAACAGCAGAAGACAGACGTAATGTATTGTTTTACTTACCTGGTTCTGACGGCGCAGCGTGTAAACTACGTAGCACTCGGCTAGCTTTGCACTTGGCACTTAGACTATATTCCATGAAGCCAGTCGCGCATAATTGGTCGTGCAGCCACCTTTGCATGATATAGTTGTGTTGCAAATGTTGCACTGAGCTGACTAGTCTTTTTTTTCCGTAAAGTTAAGCCAAACTTTTGAGCGCCGCCGCACGGTGTCCATGATTGTAATCAAGTTGCAATGCACTAAAACGCGCTTCTTGTGGCTTTTTCTTCGTGGTTTTCGGCAGCTTTTTTTTCCCGTTCGGCGGTCAGGGCATCAAAACATGGAATCGAAATTTTAAAATTCTAACGGTTCCGGGAGGACCGGAGTGTTAGAACCGGGTCCTATCGATGCTCAATGCTCGATGCCCAACCCTAGTTCAGATTTACATTAACCCCTTTTCATTTGCTGAATGTGCCAGTCCATTTTCTCCCCTCAAACGCACGTTTGATTGCAGGGTCCCCCAGGATTGATCAATCTAAATTCAAGACTTTTAAAACCTTTTTTAATGCCATTTCAACTGAAAATTAATACTTTTCTCGCACCCATTATTTAGATAATATTGAATCATATTCAAAAATAAAGCACTGAACATCAAATTTAACCTCAGTTACTAAGTGTGTTTACGGAGCCCCGCGGGTGCCAGGGTAGAAAAACTAAAAAAATCATAACTAATCTGTACCCACAGATTACTAATCTGTACCCACAGTTTACTAAACTGTACCCACAGTTTAGCAATCTGTACAGTTTACTAAACTGTACCCACAGATTACTAAACTGTACCCACAGATTACTAAACTGTACCCACAGTTTACTCATCTGTACCCACAGATTACTAATCTGTACCCACAGATTACTAATCTGTACCCACAGTTTACTAAACTGTACCCACAGTTTACTTATCTGTACCCACAGTTTACTAAACTGTACCCACAGTTTACTCATCTGTACCCACAATTTACTAAACTGTACCCACAGATTAGCAATGACCCGGAAATTGTAGTCACCAATGTTTGGCGGGGACTCCAAACGCCGAGGGACCGGCCGAGCAAGCACCTGCACCTTTTGCCCTCTGCGAACAAAGGTGTTTTAAAAGGTAACTATTGCACATTTTCTTTGGTAGCCGTCTACATTTTCAGGTGTCATCAATCAATATGGCATGTTGTGTTAGTAGCCGCTAATGCGGCTACTAAAAATAGCTAACTGACAAATGAACACTACTTGAATTAAGCACGCACGGACACGACAGCAGCACAGAAAATGTGCAAACACAACATGCCAGATTTATTGATGACACTTGAAAGACACCTACCAAAGAAAATGTGCAATAGTTACCTTTTAAAACACCTTTGTTCACCGAGGGCAAATGGTGCAGATGCTTGCACGGTCGGTCCATGGCGTTTGGACTCTGAGTCCCCGCCAAACATAGGTGACTACTGTTTCCGGGTCATTGCTAAACTGTGGGTAAATTAAATATAAGGTCTTTCAGAATTTTTTTTCCCAGGATAAAATGGATTTTACACTATTATTGTAAAGCAACTTCAGAAATTACATTTTCAATACAACAGGTTTCCCTTTTAGGAGGACCTAGTCAAGGTGGTAGGTAGGTGATTGTCAAGTTGGCCACCTTAACTGTAAAGTGCTTGCAATTGGCAGTGAAAGTTTAAAAAAACTGCCACTAAATGGCAGTAGTTTACCATTAATTACCACAAGATAAAAAAGCTACACATGACCATTTCCCTAGGTAATTTTTTTCTAATCACATTACAAGAAGTATAAAAAACACATGTTAATCCTTTGTTAGCTATTGAAGACATTACTTGTAATATATCCTCTTACTTAATCAAGAAAAACATTTAAATATACCAGGTGTTTTACTATCACCTACATTATAATTTGCCTATCACCATGCCATGTTATTCAGATCAACGTTAGTACGTTACCCCGCACTCGTTCCAATAATAGTGTCAACCCCGTTGTGTATCTGAGGGTGATGGTGGATCTACGACTCCGGTTTATCCATGCCAAGGCTAGTGCACCTGCCAATACCCCATTGAACATGGCTAACTCGAGTTAAAACTGCGAAATTCACATTCATTCGAAAGGCAAACCGTGCAGAATACATAATTGCATCTACCACATTTTAATTGGAGAAATTGGCAACTTACTTTGAAATGTTAAGCAGGTCCACTGCCTTCGCATGACCCATAAACTGTGACCCAAAGTATCTGGATGCGACTTGGTCGCCGATCCAATCCCTCACATGCTGGTCCAACTGTTTGGACGTGGTTGTCTTGTTGAGGCTTTCGTCGAACATAACAACTAAGGCATCTGAGCAGTTCCTTGCGTTAGTACACAGTACTGTGCGATTGCCTGCTGTTGTGATGTTGATGCTAATGATGCTAACGGCGCGCACGCACAAGGTGCAGCGCATCGTAAAAATTCTACGCGTCATCTTCGTTATGGATTAAAAAAAAAAATTGTCACGGATATAATTTAGGTTGCACTGAGATGTTCTTGAAAATTAAAACCATGGTGAAAAAAATTCCAGACTTACGACAGCTAATTTAATGCTTTTAATACCTTTAATAATGGAAAACTAAATTCAATGATTTTTTTAAATACTTTTAATAACCCGCGGGTACCCTGGATTGGCTGATGACTTGACACCCCCCCACACACACACAAACACACACAACCGCGCATTCACAGCACGACAGAAATACAACATGACGTCTCCTCCGCCCCCTTCAAAGATGAGGGATATTAGAAGTTTTTCTCGGCTTCATTTAGTAATAGTCGAAGACAGCACACGCTGCAGCCCAAGCCGGATTTAAACTTGGATTTTTGAAAAAGTACGAAAGCTGTACCACATACAAACAGGAAGGATTGTCTCAGAAGTGAATTGTTCGAGGATTCAAAGTAATTATTATATTTTTCGTACCATGCGTGCATTTTGAAACGTTGTGAAAAAAAGGAATGGGAGAAAATTGGGGCTACAGCATTGGCATTATACTTCGCAGTATTTACTTAAAACAACTGCCAACTGCCTGATTTTTTGCTTTAAACAAAGAATCGAGATTATTTTACTTCCAAATCTATAAAGAATTCAGTGATTTAAGCATTTATTCACAAGAATATTCTTCTTTGTTTACACATGGAGGCGGCTAATTTTCATAACTGAATAGCCTCATTGTTCACAATATTTACGGAAAATAAATGCTATCTGCATGTATTTTTTTTTTTTTTTTTTGCTTTTAACCAAGATTCAAGACTGTTTTACGTCCATATCTATAAAGAATTTAGTGATTTAAGGAGTTATTCACAACAATTTTCAACGGAAAGAGCTCTTTGCGTACACATGGTGTGGGCTAATTTTCCGAACTGACTAGCCTCATTGTTCGCAATATTTACGCAAAACAAATGCTACCTGCACAGTTATTATTATTATTTTTTTGCTTTTAACCAAGATTCAAGAATGTTGTGCATCCATATCTATAACGAATTCAGCGATTTAAGCATTTATTCATAATTTTCAACGGAAAAAGCTCTTTGTGCAAACATGCCGTGGGCTAATTTTCCTGACTAGGATCATAGTTCGCAATATTTACGCAAAACAAATGCTACCTGCACAGTTTTTTTTTTTTTTTTTTTGCTTTTAACCAAGAATCAAGACTGCTTTATGTCCATATCTATAAAGAATTGTTTTGTTGTTGTGTTATTGTTTCGTGTTTAATTTTATGTAACATTTCAATCTAATAACTTTCAGTGAAACACCATGGGGAAGAAGTGTTGGGTTGTGGGCTGCAAGACCTGTCCCACAAGGCAGCCGTCAAGGAGCAGGCAACCTTGGGGACCCCGATCAGTCTCCACAAATTCTGGTCCTTAAGGGCACAAGCTGGTCCTACACCAACCCTTAAGCAGACGGCAACAAGCAGATCATCGTCTACTTCTACCCCGTGCACCTTTGAAAGAACATCTCCAGCAGCTTCCACAAGAACGGCTGTATGGTGCTGCCCAGGTGTCCTGGGGCTGAAGTAAGTGGCCAGCATTATTCACTTTATAAAAAAGATTAATCAAAACACCTATCTTTCAAAAAGAAACATTGTTTTTTAGGAGCCTGAGAGGATGAGGACGGCCCGATTCTCGAGCCGGAAGGTGCTGGCCAGGAGGGAAAACTACAAGTCTGTCAAGGCAGGCTACAAGTTGACCCAGAAGGTACTGGTGCGCTCTTCGATCGAGAAGCAGAGCGTCTCATGGCGGTCGTCAACCCCAACACAGTCTCCAGAATGAGGCTCCTCGCCATGACCATGTGCAAGGAGGAGCACAGGGACACACAGGGCCGCCATCCTGGAGATGTTCCAGAGGACAAGGAAGAGTTGGAGATGGGCCAGGCGGTCCTCAAGCGGCCGCATGGCGTCCTTTGGAATGTCGCTGTGGGACTCCCTGATGTGCAGGAAGCACAAGAGTACCTGCTGGAGTTCCTGGCGGTCCCTCTTCAACTGTTTTGGTGCGAACTTCTCCAAGGATATGACTTCAGAAGCGAGGAAGAACAAGGCCTTGGAGTGGCCGGCCGGCAGAAAAAGGAGCACAGTCGAGGAGAGCAGAAAGGAGACGGCGAGGAACAGGGACAAGTCAAGTCAGACAGCAAATAAAACAATAACAGATAAAATCCGAAAACATTAAAAAGCCTTAAGAAATAAAACCAGGCTAACCTAATCTGGGGGAAAAAAGGTGCGTCTTTAACCAAGATTTAAAAAGACCTAGATTCGTAGTGGTGCGGATTTCAGGGGGAAGGCTATTCCACAACCTGGGGGCAGCAACCGCAAAAGATCGGTCTCCCCACTGTTTAAGTTTTGACCTTGGAACTTGCAAAAGAAGCTGGCCGGTAGAATGGAGAGTCCTGCTCGAGGTACGGAGGGTTAAAATTTCCGATAAATAAGAAGGAGCCTGGCCATTAATAGAATTAAAAACAAACAGCAAAAGTTTGAAATCAATTCTAAAATGGACTGGAAGCCAGTGGAGTGATGATAACAAGGGGGTAATATGTTCACGACTAGGTGTACCTGTTAAAAATCCAACAACAGCATTTTGAACAAGTTGCAGACGAGAAATTGAGGACTTGGGAAGAACAACATAAAGTGCATTGCAGTAGTCCAGCTTTGAGCTTACAAAAGCGTGAATTGGTTTTTCGAGGTCGTGGCGACTAAGAAAAGGCTTCACTTTGGCCAAGAGACGAAGCTGCAAAAAACTTGCTCTTACAACAGAACTGTTTTTCAAAATTGAGCCTGCTATTGAATATCACTCCGAGATTCTTAACGTGCGTCTTAAAATTGGGAGCCAGAGCGCCAGAGTTGGGCTCAAGGGCATACATCATCATAGAAGGTGTGCCAAAAGTAATATATTCAACTTTGCTCTTGTTAAGATGAAAAAAGTTTTGTGCTAGCCAGTACCACTGCTTCACATCGGATATGCACTCCATCAATTTAGTGAGAGCAGTTTGTTCGTTGGGTCTCAGGGGCAGATAAAGCATTTTCATTGTACAACTGTATAATGACAATAAAGGGCTATTCTATTCTATTCTATTCTATTCTATTCTATAATACGTTGTGATTGTATATAGAATTTATCAATGATCTATTTATACATTATTTATAATTGATTCTGCATGTTTTCCTCAAGTATTAAGTTTCTGTTGTGAAAATTTAGTGATTTAAAGTTGCTACTGGGCAAAATGTTGCAATGTTAAATATTGCTCTTGACAATAAAAGCCAACATATAGGGGATTATCTCTGCATTTGGTGATTCGTATGCATCTAGTGTAAAATCTGAGAATTTTATAGCCATTTTAAGTTTTGTTCTACTTATATAAAAATAATCAGTATTTTATAAGGGAGTGACTTTAAATTTTTTGATGCCGCTGCTCATGGAGATTCATATATGGCTAAGGTAAGGTAATATTCAAATTTGAAATTTTTGAAAATACGCCCCCTACGGATCGCCCCTGGGCCCAGTGTCATGTCAATATATTATGAAGTCTATGGTGCATATTTCTCGAACTCGAGGTGGAAGCTGCTTTGAGAGAAATATCCTCCTGTATGTTTTCTACTATTAATTAAACTGTAAGATATGTAGTGAAATGTAGTGAAACAAACCCTCTCCTCCCCAGTTTTAATTCTTATTTTATTTATGTGGTCTTAATGCAGCCCAAAGGAGCTTTCATTTTGTTGAGTTTGGTTGTGCTTGTGGAAAAAAAGTGTTTTACCTGAAAGAAGGCTCCATTTTTATTTACTTTTGTCATTCCCTGACTAAGAAGTATTTTTGTCGTATTTAATTTATTCAGACAGACAATTTTGAGTCGTCTTAAGACAAATGTTTATCTTTTTTGCTTTCCTGGATAGTTAAGAGATGATTAACAAGTTTGTACAGTGCTACCTCAACATACGATCGCTTCGACACACAATCTTTTTGACAGCCGACGTAAAATTTGACTACATCTGATGAAATGCTGGAAATACAATGATTTATGACAGCGTTGCAATTTCATTGCTTTCCCGCAAGACGGACGCACGTCGGATTTTCTTGTGAGAGAAATCAACACAGGTTCCAAGAATGTTAACGCATGTGGTGAAAAAAGAAAAAGGGTGAGGCTTACCATTGAAATGAAGATGGAAAAATATGAGCGTGGGGTGCGCGTCCGTGAACTGCTTGACAATACTCCTCCGACCTCCGTTCGCCAGTCTTTATAAGTTGCCAAACAGATCGCCAGCTTCGTCAGGTTTTTAAATCATTTATTTCAGAACTTGTGCAACACAACACGCCAAATTTCCACGGCAGTTGAAACCAGAAAAACAGGAGTTAAAAAAGAAAGTAATATCTCACTGCACTCTCTGTCGTCAACCACCCGGTGCGTTTAGGTACACAACGAAAAATACATCCGCCACAATTGAGCCCGATTTGTTACGTTATTACAGGTATTATTTATTATATTTTCGATTTTTATTCATAATTTATTTGTTTTGCTCTTAGTATTTGCTATTTGCAAAAGTAACAATTAGAGGTGTGCAAATTTCCGATATTCGTGATTCGGCCGTGGAAGATTTGAGAACGATTCATAAACATCCAAATTACGATTATTAAACTATGCCAGCCAGGTAAAGCGGAACTAAAACAGTCAGCGGTGCACGGTCTCTTGGACGCTATGGGGAACGGACCACTACCCCCCCTCCCCACAAGTCATGCCTCCAGATACAAAACAACAACAAGCATGGCTGAACCAACGAACCCACCTTTCCGTGAGATCAAACCTGCTCCCCAAAATTTAAAAGCAGACGTGTGGAATTATTTTGGATTCTACAACGTTGATGGGGGGAACAAACTGGACAAAAGGCATGTCATATGCAAGATTTGTCGCGCCAAAATTAAATACTTTGGCAACACAACAAATATGAGAAGCCACACAGCACGATTCCACCCGACAGAGGCCGGCCGTTATTGCTGGTATCAGCCAGAAAACCATCGAGGACACTCTGGGTAAACTGCCACCCACATCGCAAAAGGCAAAACAAATTACGAAAGGCATCGTGGAATTCATTGCGATGGGTCTGCAGTAGAGCTCTCCCGACTAGTCGACATAGTCGACGTCATCGATGACGTAAATCCATCGACGAGCACAACATCCCGTCGACGGTTAATGAAGGGTTAAAAAAATATATGCGTGGAAAGTTAGAATGTCGGATGCTCTGTTTGCAAGCGGGGAAAGCGGCACAAAGCCAAAAAAAAGCGCACCAGAGTGTCCAAAACATTGACTTAGTTCAAAGAAACAAAGGAGAGTACACTCTTCTGTCCTGTCTCTTCAATGCCAAGCTTAGCTGTACGTCGGCCGTGAATAAACACCTCAAGCGCCTTCACTCAGTTTGTAATTTTTTGTTTTTTTCATTTTTTGTACACCAGAGGGTGCTGTCGCTTTACTAAATAATAATGTTTCATTGACAATGGGCCTATAAGTGCTATTTGTATTGTTCTTAATGCTAATTGAAAGGTTTATTTCATGTTATGGTTTATTTTATGGTATAGAAAATTATATAAGGTTAAAAGGTCATAAATATATACAGTATATACAGTGATTGCACTCAAGGGAGAGATTGTCAATGATAGGGTAATAAATTGAGGTAAAGGCAATTCATATTGGCAATTCATTGATATATAAATAAGGTTTAAAAGGAAAAAGGTGAAAAGTTTTTGTTAATTTCTAATTGTGTTGCTTTATTTGTGTGCACCTTAGCTCTTACAGTGTGTTTACATCAAGGATGGAATAAAAGTTGTAAACCATCAGTTTAAGAGACTATCTTTTCAATCGGGATGCTACACTAGTTAATTCTATCAGCATTTGAACTCATTGTTTATTTGTGATTTATTATTGTTATTTACTTGTTTATTTGTACTTTAATAAATAATTTGAGTGTTCCGATATGTTTTGTGTGAATTGATAAGCGTCAACAAAAATTTCATTGCTAAATTAGTAAAAAAAAAAAAAAAAAAGAAAAAGAAAAATTAATTATTAGATTAGTCGACTAATCGTAAAAATAGTCGGCTGACTAATCGGGAGAAAATTAGTCTTTTGGGACAGCCCTAGTCTGCAGGCTTACCGCGTTGTAGAAAGGCAGTCCCGGCTCTGTAAACGCAGACGAAAGTAGAAATCATGTCGTCGCTGTTGAATTAAAACAGAGTCGCCATTGCGTGTGATGCATGGACATCTGTAGCCACCGAATCGTTTGTTACAATAATTGCCCATTTCATAACCGAAGAGTGGGAGCTGAAAGCACACGTGCTTCAAACAAGAGCAATGCATGAAAGCCACACGGCTGCTAATATGGCTGAGCTGCTAAGCGGTGCTGTAACTGAAAGTAACATTGCAAAAAACGCACACCAGCTTGAAGAGATCCAAAAGCTGCTTAATATCCCTAAGCACAAACCGAAGGTCGGCTGCTATACTAGATGGGACAGTGCCTTTGAGATGGTGAGCAGGTTTTTGGAGCAACAGCTTGCCATCACCGCCACAGTCATTTCTCCTCAGGTGAGAAGATCAGATAAAGACCTATGCACACTCAGTGAGGCTGATGTCACAAATGCTGAAGATGTCGTGGCAGCCCTCAAGCCCCTAAAGGATGCAACGAATGTCATGTCAGCAGAGAGAAGCCCCACCATTTCTCTGATTGCTATTGTGCAAGCTAAACTTCTCAATGAGACAAAGGAAAGTCCTAGGGTGTCTCCACTGGTCAGGGTGATAAAGAGAGACATACATGAGGACCTCAGCAAGAGATACAGAAGCAAGAAGGAGAAGCAAACTCTTCAGACAGCTGCCGCTCTTGATCCTCGTTTTAAAAGCTTGCCCTTCCTGTCGTCGGAGGACAGAGAGGTGACCTATGAAAGAGTCACTTTTAAGGCTGCTGCACAACTAGGCATGTGCCGGTATGAGATTTTGACGGTACGATAACCGTGAGCAAAAATACCGCGGTTTCACGTTATTGCAATTATACCTCCAAAAAATTTTGAGATGTATGGGTTAAATTTTTTTTTTTTTCCATTGAACAGGTTTTTTTTTTTTTTTCTTTTTCAGAACATAGTTGCAAATTGGAACATTAATATATTGTTAAAATTATTTATCAATAGCAAAAAATATTTTAAATAAAATTAAAATTAGAGATGTCCCAATCCGATATCTGGATCGGATCGGACGCCGATATGGGCAAAAAAATTCGTATCGGTATCGGATCGGCCTACACGGAAAAATTCTGATCCAGTTTTTTTTTTAAAGTCTGGTCCGGGTTTTCCAGCGCACCGACTTACATAATCCATTCCAGTTTTTGCTTCGGTTTCCCTAAAATCCGGTCCGCATTTTACGGCACACCTTCAACACACTACATTACCGTCATTAACGAGAGACTTCATCGGTAAAAATGTCAGCTGTGTGGGATTATTTCACTTTGAAGAACGACAAAGACGAAGAGGCAGAGTGCAACATATGCCACAATAAAGTCAAGCGTGGTGGCAAAGCTGTAAGAAGTTTTAATACAACCAACCTAATCAAGCATTTATCGAAATACCACCACAAACAATATAAGGAGTGTGTGAAAAGACGAAAACTGAAGACAAAAAGAAAGGTCCTACGAAACGAACACTGGCAGAAACTTTTGCTATGCGTGACAAACTGCCATTGACAGTCCCAAAACCCAGGGAATAACAAGAGTCATTGCCGAAGGAATCATTCTGGATGACGAGCCAATTTCTCTTGTGAGTAAAGTGGGATTTAAAAAAATATTCATATATTTATATTAAAACGATGTATGGATGTTAAATAAAATAATTTGGATAAAACAGAAGGCACTGTGCATGCCTGCGCACGGGAACGCAGTGGCCCCGTTCTCTTTTTAATCTTCCCCTCCGCGAGCATCCTGGTATTTCTTTTTCGATATGAGGCAACTATAGGAGTGAAAAACAAACTAAAGCCAGAGGAATTGAAAAGCAAACAACTGCGTTGGGAGTGGGATATGGAAAGGATTCTAATTGATTGTTGAAGATACGGAAACCTGTGTCGGCTTCGCTGAATGTAAAAGAATGTTGCGCTTTGGTCTCATGCGAGAAATATATTTAACAAACGTTTCTAGCGTTATTTCGCTGTGTAAATGCATTTATAATCATAAGTACTTAGTATTAAGTATTTAAGCATTGAGATAACTTGCGTTTTTTTTCTGCCAACTCGAGGAGATTAAAATAAATGTCAAATCCACTATCCACCTGTTAGAACACACATGCAAAGATAAAATATATAAATGTTTATTGAATATCCAGCTTACAGTCTTGTTTAACTGGGAAAATTTGTTACAAAAGACAGGCTATAATCTGTTATCATTATGCATATATGCACCGGCGTCACCAAACGTGATCACACAAAACGTAACCACGCATCGCTCCTCACAAATAAAACATAAAATTTTGTTTTTTTCGGGCGCGTGCCTACAAATAAAACATAAAATTTCGGGTTTTTTTCGGGCTGGGCAAGCAAATCAAAGGGAGTGTGTAATTGTTAATAGTTTGAAGTTGTTTGTATGTTTTGCTTTTTAAGACAGTTTACAATATTATTTGCATGTTTTACTGTCTGAATATGTCATTTCTGTTTGTTATTCATAATGTTTTGTGTTTATCATTTAATAAACAGGTCAGTTTCTTGTTACCAACCATTGTGTTATTCAAACTCGCCTAATTCAGCTGGCAAGTTGTTATCAAGACTACTAAAACCCTTTTCATCATGAGTCTGACAACTAAGTAAGGAGGATAAATAACTTTAAACTTTAATACATCCTCAGAGAGGCCGGTATCGGTATCGGCCAGTATCGGTATCGGAGCGGAAGTGCAAAAACCTGGATCGGGACATCCCTAATTAAAATAAATATAACTTATGGACTATACTCACAGCCACAGCTCAAGTTGCTCAAGATTAGAGGAAGAACAAAATAATTTCTATAAAAAAGTAAAAACACTTCTGAATAAAAATTTTGAAAATTTATACTGCATGACCCCGCGCTACATTACAGCACAACCAGGTGTTCCTTGGTAATGAAAATCGCTTACCATGACAAATGAGCGGGAGCCGACGCTCCGATTAGGCGGCAAAGGAACAAAGCCAGGCGATCCGTATGTGACCCGCTGGTGGACTTCCTTTGCCGCCTTACCGGAGTGTTTTGGCTCCCCGCTCATTTGTCACGCTAAGCGATTTTCATTGCTAAGGGACATTTCGTTTTGCTGTAACGGTAACGTGGGGATTCTGGGGTTGACAAACTCAAATCTAGTGTCATCGTTGACATTTGTTGATACTTGTTTGCTTGCTCTTGTGGGATTGTAATCAATAAATCTCATGTATTCTGCATTTTTTAATCAATAAAAATTGTCTATTGAGCAAAAGTGTGCCTGTTACTGATTCACCGCGAACCTGGAAATTTCGGAAAACAGAGGGAGCGGGAGATTGACAGGCAGATCGGTGCAGCATCTGCAGTGATGCGGACTCTGCACCGGTCCGTTGTGGTGAAGAAGGAGCTGAGCCAAAAGGCGAAGCTTTCGATTTACCGGTTGATCTACGTTCCTATCCTCACCTATGGTCACGACCTGTGGGTCGTGACCGAAAGAACAAGATCACGGATACAAGCGGCCGAAATGAGTTTCCTCCCAAGGTGTCTGGGCTCTCCCTTAGAGATAGGGTGAGAAGTCCGGTCATACGGGAGGTACTCTGTATCGAGCCACTACTCCTCCGCGTTGAGAGGAGCCAGCTGAGGTGGCTCGGGCATCTGGTTCGGATGCCTCCTGGACGCCTCCCAGGAGAGGTGTTCCGGGCATGTCCCACCTGCGGGAGGCCCCGGGGACGACCCAGGACACGCTGGAGAGACTATGTCTCTCGACTGGCCTGGGAACGCCTTGGGATCCCCCCGGAGGAGCTGGTTGAAGTGGCTGGGTAGAAGGAAGTCTGGGCTTCGCTGCTAAAGCTGCTGCCCCCGCAACCTGACCCCGGTTCAAGCGGTAAATAATGGATGGATGGAGTAGTTTGTTTAAGCCTGAGCAGAGGTTGCGCTAGACATTTTCGTTGTCTGTCATTTTGACTGACAGGGTCATAAAAATCCGATCATTCTCTATTTTTACCCGTCACTTAAATTTTTAAAATGATAATGATGACATATTCAATAGTATTTAGTTTTCATTCATTTTTAATTAATATTGTAACGCTTGCTTGGCGGCGAAAAATTAGACACGGAAGTCGTGGTATTTTTCTCCCTCTTTTTACTCTGCTTACCGCCAACAACACCAACAAAACAACAACTCCGCCCCCAGAGAAAAAGAGGCAACTATATAGACCCCAATCGCCAGCGTCACACAAAGATCTTAATTGTGGTTGTCAGCCCAAAATCTTCTAAATATATATTAAATGCATCTTACCAGATATAAAATGACTACTACATTGTCTGTGGTGATCGTTTGGTGCCCAGATTTCTTGTCAAATTACAGCAATCCATCTCGCTCTCCTCTTCGGGTCTCTCAGAATACGGTAGAACTTCAAGTCTCTCCGTCTATCTTCTTTGTTACTGCAACCAACCGCCACACACGCCTTCACCATTTTGATTATTAATGTTAACAAGCAGAAAAACACGCCGTAATAGGAGGCATGTACGTAGCGGTAATGTGTAAACACGACAAGCTGACACACAATATGGCGGCTCCAGTCAGGGGGGCGGAGTTGTGACGTCATGTGATTGGGGTCTATACACAGGCGGCAATCTAGTCCACCAATTGGATGACGCGCTGGCACACCGGGTGCACCAATAAGAACCTCGCGTTGATGTGTCAATCACGGTGCCGCCGCCAGACCCCGGTGACGCTACAATATTCTGACAGAATAGCCAATGACGTCATGCATTAAGAGAGACAATAGCTAATTAATATCAGGGATGAAAATGGGTCAGGGGTTAAAAAGGTGAGGAGGGTGTGGAGGAAATATGTTCCAGTACACTGTACACCCCAACAAAATATTGAGCTCTGTCGACCCACACTGTGTTTCAGCAGGGCCGTGCAGAGACCGGTGGAGGGGCGGGTGCTCGTAGATCAAAAGGGGCACATGAACAAGTATTTAATACACCTTAAAACAACATAACTTCAATTTTAACCAGCTTTAGATAATAATTGGCTGCGACTGTGACATACTTTAATTGGGAGGGGGCAACAGTGAATAGAAATCAAAACTGTCATCCACACTTTCTGGCTGTGACTCAGTCAGTCTAGCTCTTTTCTTCCTTCAACCTCTGCATCAAAACTTCCTCAACTTGTTCATCTGAGAACAACCACATCAGATGGTCACTGAGCCACCAACAGCAGTTTTCTCAAAACTATTATTATTATCCATACTTAACAACTCTAGCACCTAATGATTAATAAAGCAATGACATAAAATCTTATAGAAAAATAACATTGTAATGTGTTTATAATTGTATTTAATACCCGACTATCCTTGCAAACCTGTTCTTATCAGGTCTGCTATTCACCCAGCTGATGAGGTATCCGCTGCCTTTAGCAGCCTCATCCAACTCCTTTTTTTATCCCTCAATCTCCTTTCCCTACGAGGCATGTCTATGTAATGAAATATAAATATTAAAAAAAAAAAAAAAAAAAAAAGACTCCCCGGTGACTTTTAGTTTTAAAGCTTTCTTAATTTCTTTCTCTCTCAATAACGATGGAGGTAGATTTGTGTTTTTATTATTCAATCAAAAAACAAAGTTACTCCTATCAAAAACAAAGTTCCTTCAATCAAAATACAGTTATACTTTTAATCCCAAAAGTCACTTCAATAAAAAAAAAAAAAAATGTTCTTGATTGCAAAATAAATTTGAGACAAAAAAAGCATTTGAAAACTATTTTTCTTGATTGAAACAAATTTTTCCATTGAAGTAATGTTGTTTTGCGTTTGGGCCACATTTTGGCTAGGACATTTGTTTTTATTATTCAATCAAATAAGTTGCTTCAAACAAAAAATATATATAAAAAGAAAAACTTTGCACATGTGTCAATCACTGTTTAACAAAGCCTGAGAGGGTTTGAGTAGACTCAGTATGAAGCATTTAATAAAGCCAAGCATTTTCTTACTACTTTATTCTTGTTTGAAAATAATTCGGTGGGGCAGTAACATGTTTAAAACTTATCATAATTCTTACATTTTGAAGTGCTTGTTGGAGCCATATTAGTCATTGGCAAAGTTGTGTTATTTCGTAATTGTTGTATTTAGGAAAGAAATTGGTTTGTGTTCTGGAAAGATGGCGCCCCCTTTTTGTTGTTGATGGTATGGTAGTTGCAAATGGTGCACTAATCAACTGACACCTATCAGGTGTGTTTAAATGGAAGTGAGAAGCCAGTTTTGTTTTGGACACAGACGGGGTAGCCACACAGTTTTTGACCACCTAAACCATATGAATAGTTTTATTAAACCTACAAGACATACGACCACGACTCACGACCACTGACCATATCCAAAGCTGGCCATAAGAAATTCCTCATCATTCTTTGGATTGTAAACAAGCTTCGAAACGCCTGGATCCCAATAAACCACAACTGGATCATCATCAGAAGGTGCGTCTGAAATTTTATACCCCGATACGCCCGGCTACCTGGTAATCGAAAGCCGGCACATAAGTCAAAAACTTGGATTGATTGGACGCATGTTGACACGTCGCAGCCAGGGGTGAGTACGTTCCACACTCCTCTCCAGTAGTGAGCGTAATCACAAAGCAGATAACTAAACAGAAATGGCTGATGAAAGATTTGATGACATTTCGGCTGAAAGGCAGCTTTTCAAACTGATCGGCACTCGCAGAGGCAAACTCTGTGCGCTTACGCGGAAGAGCAATGAAATTAAAGCGTTGATGAGTGATGAGGACAACAAGGAAACGGTTGTAAACACATTTCAAGCATTTGACACATTGTTGACAGAATTTATGGAGTTGCATGTGTCTATTCAAGCCCTTTTGTCGTATGAGGAACAAGAGGCAGACCATGTGGATTGGTACGAGCCCAAACTATTGCGCCTCAAAGAATTTCAAGCAGCAGTAAATGAATGGTTAAGGAGTGGCGAAGAGGCCACGGACAAGCAGACGTTCGTTAACCGCAAAGAAGATATTAAACCGCTAATAAGTAAAGACCCGTTTATTGATGACTGGGTGGGGCCGGGAGATAGCGCGTCACAGACTTGCGCGTCCTCTCAGGTTTGCAGCTCAACCACGTCTAGTGCTTTAAGGAAGGCGATCGCGGAGCGCGCTGCTCTTCAAGCAAAAGCTGCAATATTGACCCAAAAGCACGAAGTCGACATGGAAGAAGCCAAGCTCAGGGCGAGGAAAGAGCGGCTAGAATTTGAAAGTGAGCTAGCAGCGGCAGACGCGAGAATTCAAGCACTGGCGGAAGGCAGCTCTACGTCTGACGTCAGAAAGAAAAAAAGTGACGTGGCGTACGCAGCTACAACAAGTACAGAATTTAAACCGATAACACTAAACCCAAACCACACAGATGGGCGCTCAGAGCGTTCGTCTCAGCAACAAATATGTCACCGCCCAGCTGACGCGCGTTCAGTGTCACCATCTCGGCAGCAAATACGTCATCGCCCAACTGACACGCGTTTGATGTCACCATCTCAGCAGCAGGCCATTGTTCAGCACACAAATGGTGGGAAAAATGCAAATTCTTTTTTGAGTGAAAATGATCAAACCCTGGTTAATGTTTTGGGAAAGCAACATGACATAACAGAAATTATGGTAAAGCAACTACAACAGTCTATTCTTCCATCAAAAGAAATACCAATGTTTAACGGTGATCCACTTCAATATAGAACATTTATTAAAGCTTTTGAGCATGGAATTGAAGCAAAAACCGATAACGCTCACGACAGACTTTATTACTTGGAGCAGTTTACAACTGGACAGCCTAAAGAGCTTGTGCGCAGTTGTTTTCACATGGATCCGGCACAAGGTTATAACCTGGCCAAGGAACAGTTGGAATGGAATTTCGGTAACGAAATTAAGATAACCACTGCGTATGTAAATAAAGCACTGAACTGGAACACAATAAGGGCAGAAGATGGGCCAGCTTTGCGAGCCTATGCACTTTTTTTACGAGGGTGTTGTAATACAATGCAGGAGGTCCAACATTTGGAGGAATTGGACAGTCCCTCAAATCTCAGAATCATCGTTTCAAAATTGCCATTTAGGCTTCGTGACAAATGGAGGTCAACTGTTTGCGATTTACAGGACAATCGGAACCAAAGAGTGAAATTCAAGAATTTGGTCGAATTTGTGGAAAAGCAAGCGAGGATTGCACTGGAGCCCGTTTTTGGTGATATCGTTGATTTAACTGCTGTCAATAAGGCACCACCCAAAATCACATCTGCAGCCCCAAAACAAAGGTTCAAACCGACCAGCAGGGGTAGCAGTTTTGCCACCACAGTGACCTCATCGCTAGGTGACTTTTCTCTTCCCAGTAACTTAATCAAAGGTCAGAAAGTTGACCCCAGCACATCAGTTGCATTTCAAAAACCTTGCATGTATTGCAATGGGGATCATACAATTGAATCATGTGGTGTGTTTAAACATATAGCCAACAAGGAAAAGGTTGAATTCCTCAAAATTCGTGGATTGTGCTACGGGTGTCTGTTGAAAGGTCATATGAGTAAAGATTGCCGTAAGCGTATGACGTGTCCAAAGTGTCAACAAAAGCACCCGGGCATTTTACACATTGAAATGGACAAGAAAGCTCAGCCGGAGAAGAAATCATTCAGTACAACACCTACTGAGTCATCTGTGAGCAGCGCCTTGGTTTCTCTAGTACCGCATAAACCTGCTGGGGCCGGTAGCAAGGAGTGCACACTTCCTGTCGTTCCTGTGCAGGTGAAGCTGTCAAGAGGAAGCCGCGTTATTAAAACGTATGCCTTTTTAGACCCTGGAAGCTCTGCTACGTTCTGCACTGAGGCACTGATGAGAAGGTTAAACGCAAACGGAAAGAAATTGGAAATACTCCTCAAAACTTTAGGTCTGGAAAGGTCTGTTACCAGTTACAGGATTTCTGGACTAGAAGTTGCTGGTCTTAACAGTAGCCATTTCGTGGATCTGCCAGCTACTTACACCCAAAAGAACATCCCTGTAACTAAAGACAACATTCCTGAAGAACATGAAATCAGGAAATGGCCATATTTGAAAGATGTTGTGGTCAACAAAATCGACGCAGATGTGGAACTACTGATTGGAGTCAATGCTCCAAAAGCACTTGAACCATGGCGCATCATAAAAAGCGATGGTAATGGACCATATGCAGTGGAGACTCTTCTTGGCTGGGTGGTTAATGGTCCACTCGGTAACAGAACCACAAGCATGGACGGGCATGGCCGTCCAAATGTGAGCGCCAATCGAATCTCTATTGCAACTTTGGAAGAGATTTTGGTTAAGCAGTATAACCAGGAATTTGCAGAGCGGCATTATGATGAAAAAAAGGAGATGTCTGTGGAAGATAAACATTTTTTGGACATTGTATCTGCTTCTGCAACACTAAAAGATGGACATTACCACATTAAACTACCCTTTCGCAAGAAAGATGTTAGCATGCCTAACAATCGGCAAGTGGTAGAGCAGCGAGCAGCTCACCTCTTGAAAAAGTTCAGGAAGAACGAAGCATTTTTCAAAGAATACAAGGACTTCATGAACGACGTGATAGCGAAAGGACATGCTGAAGTGGTACCCAATGACCAGCTAGAGTCTGAAAGAGGGAAAGTGTGGTACATACCACATCATGGTGTTTATCACCCAAGAAAGCACACACTTCGTGTTGTGTTTGACTGTGCTGCAACCTTTGGTGGGACATCTTTGAACCAAGAGCTGCTGCAAGGGCCCAGCATGACCAACACACTGCTGGGGATTCTTCTGCGGTTTCGCCAGGGCCCCATCACACTGATGGCCGATATCGAAGGCATGTTTCACCAGGTGAAAGTGGCAAAGGAGGATGTTGACTTTCTGCGCTTTCTCTGGTGGCCTAACGGGGACCTCAGCCAAAAGGTCAAAGAGCACCGTATGACAGTTCACCTTTTTGGAGCTGTGTCATCACCAAGCTGCGCCACATTCACTCTGCTTAAAACTGCAGATGACAATCAAACCCACTACCCACCAGAAGTGATTGACACCATAAGAAATAATTTTTATGTGGATGATTGTCTCAAGGCTGTGAATACAGTGGAACAAGCTGTTGATCTGTACAGAGGCCTAACAGAGGTGTGCGCCAAGGGTGGATTCAAGCTCACCAAGTGGGTCAGTAATAACCGCAGCGTCCTAGCCTCAATCCCTGAGGAAGAAAAGGCAAAAGGGGTGAAAACATTGGACTTGGACAGAGAACATCTGCCAATGGAGCGAGCCCTTGGAGCTCAATGGAATATTGAACGGGACACTTTTACATTTGGCATGGCGATCAAGCCACAACCAACAACCAGGCGTGGCATACTTTCAATTGTAAACTCTGTTTACGACCTACTAGGTTTCCTTGCACCCGTCACACTAATTGGCAAGCAAATTTTGCAAACATTATGCAAGATCAAGCTCAGCTGGGACGAAGAAGTCCCAGAGACAATCGCTCACAAGTGGCAGCAGTGGTTGGGTGAGCTGCAGAAGCTGGACTACTTCCATGTTGATAGATGTCTCACACCAAGTGGATTTGGGGAGATAAAAAATGCACAGCTACACCATTTCTGCGACGCCAGTGAAACGGGATATGGCACGGTGTCTTATCTTCGTCTGACAAACTACAACAATGACGTCCACTCTACTTTGATTATGGGAAAAGCTAGAGTGGCACCTCTAAAACAGATTACAATACCAAGATTGGAACTCGCTGCTGCAGTTCTCGCGGTCAAGGTGGACAGGATACAGAGAACAGAGCTACCATTTATATGCAAAGATTCAGTCTTCTGGACAGACAGCACAACTGTTCTGAAGTATATCACAAATACCGTCTCAAGATTTCAAACTTTTGTGGCCAACAGAGTTACCATTATTCGGGACATGTCCAAGGTATCACAGTGGAGACACATCAGCTCAGGCCTCAATCCTGCAGATGATTTTTCACGTGGCCAGGAAGCAGCAGCCCTGCTACTATCATCAAGGTGGATAAAAGGTCCAGACTTCCTCTCTCAGCCAGAAGCACAGTGGCCTAGTCTGACACAGGACTTTGGGACGATCGCTGACAATGATCCTGAAGTGAGAAAACAAATTGCTGGGTTCAGCACACTGGTGGTGGATGACAAGAGTGCCACAAAAAGGTTCATTGAACACTTCTCAAAATGGACTCGCCTTAAAAGAGCTGTGGCCTGGATCGTGAAATTTAGAAAGCTTCTTCAGGTCTTGTGCCAGGAAAGAGCCCGGGTGCAAAAGGCACAGGTGGTGATGGTGGATGACCACATGAAAAGGTTTAAAGACAAGCTGACCATTCAAAGTCTAACTGTTGAAGACATGGCCCAAGCAGAAGAAGCCGTGGTGCGCTACGAACAGATCCACAGCTTCGATGACGAAATAACTGCACTAAACAAAGGAACAACAGTCAAAAAGAGCAGCTGTATCTACAGACTTGACCCTGTGCTTGTTCATGGCGTGCTGAGGGTGGGAGGAAGATTAAGCAGATCTGCATTGCCTGAAGAGGTGAAGCATCCAACAGTCCTACCCAAAAATGGACATCTGTCTAAGCTTATACTCGCCTACATCCATGAGTTGACCGGACATGGCGGAAGAAATCACATGCTGTCCAGACTTCGACGCCAATATTGGATTCTGAAAGCAAACTCTTTGGCAAGAACTATAATTCAACAATGTCATGTTTGCCGTCGTCAGCGTGGTAAAATAGGGGAGCAGATGATGTCTGACCTGCCACTGGATCGCATCATACCAGACCTGCCTCCTTTCACACATGTCGGAATGGACTACTTCGGGCCCATTGAAGTAAAAAGAGGACGTGGTACAGTGAAAAGGTATGGAGTCCTTTTCACATGTCTGACCTGCCGAGCCATCCACTTGGAGGTGGCCCATTCCCTGGACACCGATTCATGTATTCATGCCCTTCGACGGTTTATTTGCCGAAGAGGTCAAGTCAAGGAAATCAGGTCAGACAATGGCACCAACTTGGTTGGTTCTTCTCACGAGCTAAAGGAAGCTGTAAACCAACTAAACAGCAGAAAGATTTAGAACGTTCTGCTACAGGACGCCATATCGTGGAAATTTAATCCTCCCCATGGGGCTCATCATGGAGGTGTTTGGGAGCGATTAATTAAGCAGGTGAAGAATGTTCTCCTTTCAGTCACAAAACAGCAAACTCTGGATGACGAAGCGTTGCAGACAGTCTTCTGTGAGGTAGAAGCAATACTGAATGACCGTCCAATTACATCAGCGTCGGACGACCCAGGCGACCTGGAGGCTCTAACACCTAATCACCTCATTCAGTTAAAAGGGAAACCAATTCTACCACCTGGCTTGTTCAGCAAGGACGACCTTTATGCTCGAAGGCGTTGGAGGCAAGTACAATACATTGCAGATCTTTTCTGGAAAAGATGGACTAAAGAGTACCTGCCAATGATGCAGGCACGTCAGAAATGGAACCGAAAAAGAAGGAACTTTGTTCAAGGGGACATAGTTCTTATTGTGGACAGCCAAGCCCCACGTAATTCGTGGCTGATGGGCAGGATTATCAAAACGATGCCAGACTCCAAAGGTTTCACCCGCCGGGTGCTACTAAAGACAAAGTCAAATGAAATGGAAAGACCAGTGGACAAGATCTGCTTACTTTTGGAAGCTGGATGATAATGATAATCAAACCTATGGTACAAGATTCATATATTAACTTTGCAGAAATTGACTGCTTTTTCTTTTCGTATTAACTGAGACGATCGCAAGTCAAGGGTCTCCTATATTTTATTTAAAACAAAAAAAAAAAAAAAAAAAAAAAAAAAAAAAGAAGGGGTGCACAAAATGTTGGGTGTATTGTATGGTGGCAGACCTGCTACGTTCTACTGATTGGCTCCATTTAGTTAGGTAATTGTTCTGGGAGAGCAATTAGGGGCCGGTATGTTGGAGCCATATTAGTCATTGGCAAAGTTGTGTTATTTCGTAATTGTTGTATTTTGGAAAGAAATTGGTTTGTGTTCTGGAAAGATGGCGCCCCCTTTTTGTTGTTGATGGTATGGTAGTTGCAAATGGTGCACTAATCAACTGACACCTATCAGGTGTGTTTAAATGGAAGTGAGAAGCCAGTTTTGTTTTGGACACAGACGGGGTAGCCACACAGTTTTTGACCACCTAAACCATATGAATAGTTTTATTAAACTTACAAGACATACGACCACGACTCACGACCACTGACCATATCCAAAGCTGGCCATAAGAAATTCCTCATCATTCTTTGGATTGTAAACAAGCTTCGAAACGCCTGGATCCCAATAAACCACAACTGGATCATCATCAGAAGGTGCGTCTGAAATTTTATACCCCGATACGCCCGGCTACCTGGTAATCGAAAGCCGGCACAGTGCTATAAAACCATTTATAAATGATACTTTGGTGAAAAAAGTGAAAAAACATGTCTTATATATATGTATCTTTTTCCAATGTAAAATCTGAATAAATACATTGAACACACACCAAAAAAATGGGGGGGGGCTACTTCGCGGTTTTCACTTATTGCGGCAGGTTCTGGTCCCCATTAACCGCGAAAAACGAGGGATCCCTGTATTTCTGAAAAGCTTTAAGAAGCAAGAGTCATTCCCACCACTCGTCGGGCCGGTGTTGTGCCGACACAGGCCGTCAGCTCAAGTCCCAGCCGAAAATAACGCGTCTAAGGCGGACGACGGGAGCGATGCGATGCGAGGCGACCCCTCAATCCGAGAGCATGCCGCTTAATTTGACTCAACAGTGTGTTTCTTCGTTTATATTACCGCTAAATACACAAGCTTGACGCCAATTTAACGGGAGCTATTTTTTTTCATGGGAGATTTGGCTAGCTCTGGCAGTGTTCAACGCAAGCTGCAACGAATGGCATTAACTTTTTTATATCGCAAAATGTGAAAACGATTGAAACCATTACTCACCAAATTCAATCTGCTGGCAAATACAGGCAAGTGTTTATGCTGCGCTCTGGTCTGCCCCGGTGTGGATAAGGCCTGCTTTTTTGTTTTCGCAGCTTTGCAATGCAACCAAAGGCTCGCCGAGCACTCCTTGTTTCACGTAAGGAGTGCGCGCATTTGGAATAATGGCCCGCAGCTTGGGCCGATGATTGGTTCTCGTCAGCGAAGCATCTAGAAGGATTTGCTGACTGTCCGTGTCACTTTTTTAAAGAACCGATCAGTTTACGTACTAAGTTAATCACATGATGATAATAATAATAATAATTTAATAAAACCTCCTGACCCCCCCCCCCCCCAAAAAGAATTTCTCCTCGGATCTACGCAATTCACGTAGGTCGCCCTTTTTGACTTCAAAACGCCGAATTTCGCCGAAAGGTGATTTTCATGCCTGTAATATGCTCACTCGCCACCCTGTGGTCTGGGGTGTGAATTGCAACCTGTCAAAATGACGGACGGACTTCAGTTTTTTCCGTCACCATTTTAAAAAAACGGTCAACGACGGAAAATATTCGGTTAACGCGACCCCTGAGCCTGAGAGGACTTTTGCACTATTTTGTAACTAATGTAAAAAACATTAAAAGCACCAAAAAGCACATTAAATTATATATTTTTTAAATAAATATGTGATGTTTCAATAATCGTTTTATAATCGAATCGCAGCCTCTGAATCGTGATCGAATAGCGAGGTGACCAAAGATTCCTACCTCTAGTAACAGTAGTATTTATCAAAGATTTACTCGTGATGGTTTTCGGGCTGTAGAACGAATTAATGGAAATAAGAGAAATGATCAGCCAGTGTGTCAAGTAAATTTTACTCACTTAGATTTCTTGAAATAAGAAAAATAGCTAGCTAAAAATAAGCTTAACAGATTTATTTTAAGCAAAAAGTTAGTATATCTAAAAAAAAAACTTATTCGTCAGAAATGGTCTTAATTCAAGAATGGATATTGTTGAAAACATAATTTGAAAGCAGTTTTCTTGATTTAGGTGAAAAATGACCAACTTTTAGATGTATGGGCTTAACAAGAACAAATAGTAGAAAAAGAGAAAGAAGTTTAAGAATCTGACTCATTAATCTGTTAACTACCCTTTAACGCTCAAAGCAAGATGGAGAAAATTATTCGACTAAAATTAAATTATCAGATTAAGATGTTATAAATTTGCAGTGTGAAAGTTAGTCTATATCAATACAGATGTTTTGCATTCACATGCATGTTATGCTGTTACATCGTCCCGACCAATATTGAGACCAACCCTACACCCGTATCAATGACAGTGAACCAACCTTCTAATCTGTGAAGAACCACCATTACTTTGTTGGTGAAGTTGGTTCGCGCGGACATCTTCTCTCCTATAGACTCCATTAGTGTATCTCTCTTCTTGTTCTTCTCGTTTTTGTTGGCAGTTTACCCCTTGTATCATGGGGCATTACCGCCATCTGCTGGGTTGATGGTTTGGCAAGAGATCAGGCAGTTACAAATGACATTTCTGCTATTCTGACGATAACTAAACACACCCACAGCGGGAAAAAACACTCTATGTCCTTATTCTCAGCCCTCTTTCCTTGAGAAACTCAATTGGTTGTCTTTGGATTTTGGTTGTTTTTACCTTTAGAATATTTTCCAGCCTAAATGCCTCTTTGCCTGTCCCATTCATGTGACGTCACAACATCGTCACCCTGACTTGTGCCGCCATATTGTCCGTCAACTCGTCGTGTTTACATGTGACCGCTACGTACATTCCTCCTATTACTGTGCGTTTTTCCTGCTCGTTAACATTGATTAATCAAAATGGTGAAGGCATGTGTGGCGGTTGGTTGCAGTAACAGAGAAGATAGACGGAGAGACTTGGAAGTTCTACCGTATTCCGAGAGATCCGAAGAGGAGAGCGAGATGGACTGCTCCAATTAGACGAGAAAACTGGGCACCAAACGATCACCACAGACTATGTAGTTGTAGTCATTTTATATCTGGTAAGATGCATTTAATATATATTTAGAGGGTATGGGGCTGACAAATAACCACAATTAAGCTCATCGCGAGGCTAATCGCAGACAACATATCGTTTCAAATTCAAGATGTTTATTTACTCCACCATCATTATTTTTTGAATAATATTTAGCTGGTACCAAGTGAAAGAAGCTGGCCTCGACTACGGATCATCAGTTAAACGGGTGTCCAAACTTTTTGCAAAGGGGCCAGATTTGGTGTGGTAAAAATGTGGGGGTGGGGGGGCGGTGTTCTGACAAATTTTGCAACCCATCAAAAATTGCAACTTTGCGGCAATGCGCTTGCACGTAACGTTAAAAAAAAATGGCCGTGAATGCAACGATTCCAAAGTAAACACTATAAACTTTCATTAAAGAAAGGAATATTTAGTTAAGTTTGATCATGGAAGGACATGTAGAAAATTTCTCCTCAAACACGTCTTACCATGTTAGCTGCACACAACAACTGCAGCCCGTGTTCTGTCAAAATGTTCTCCCTTATAAAATTTTGCTCCCAAAGCTTTTGTGGCGCTGAAAAAGCCCTCTTTTACATTCAGTTGGACTCTCAATGTTATCCAAAGGTGCTAACTAAACTAGATACATCATAAACGTACATGTACAACACGAAAATGGCGTAAATTAATACTTAACGACACTACGAAGTCGTTAACAGTGAGAGCGCGGGGTGCAGTTGCTGTGTGCAGTTAACATGGTAGGATGTGTCTGGGAACTTTTGTGCATGTCTTTACATGCTCAAACTTAAGTAAATATTCCTTTCTTTAAAGTAAGTTTGTAGTGTTTACTTTGGAATCGCTGCATTCGCGGCCATTTTTAACATTATGCGCATGCACAAAACCGCAAGGTCGCAATTTTTGATGGGTTGCAAAATTTGTCAGAACACCCGCTCTCGCGCTGTTAGCGACTTCGCAGTGTCATTCAGCATTAATTTACGTCATTCTCGCGTTGTACATGTATGTTTCTGATGAAACTAGTTTATTTCGCACCTTTGGATAACATTGAGAGTCCAACTGAATGTAAAAGAAGGCTTTTTCACCGCCACAAAAGCTTTGGGAGCAAATTTTTATAAAGGAGCTAATTTTGACAGAACACCGACCTTTGCTGACGTCCTTTACGTAGAATATATTTTAACAAATTTTAGCAAGCCATTCTGTGTGTCACATTTGCTTTATTTATTATTTTTTTAAATTCATAATTTCAACAATCTCGCAACTAGCGTTTGTGGCGTTCTCTTTCGACTCTCGGGCTCTTGCGAAATACTGCTGCTGTGAAATTAAACTACATTAAAGTTGCTTCAATTTCTCGCTGCGTATCTTCCCTGTAATCTTGTCGTACATGTCAGCGTGTCTTGTTTGGTAATATCGTCTCACATCCAACTCTTTGAAAACAGCTACTGTCTCTTTGCAAATGAGGCAGACACAGTTGTTGCGTATTTTAGTGAAGAAATAGTCCAATATCCACCTATCCTTGAAACGTCGGCCATCGCAGTCAACTTTCTTTTTTTTATTGATTGTCGCCATTTTCGAAAATTGGAAGTAAAGGGTCACACGGGGTAATGTTGCTTAGAGTGCTGCTTCCTTTTAGTGGCAAAATGAGGAGCAGCATTTAGTGTGTAAACGACTTCATATGCGGGTAGCAGTACTGCTGACCAATTTATTAACTGTGTGCGGGCCAGACGTAATAATATTGATTTTATGACAGAGCCTCGGGGCCGGATGAAATTTGACCACGGGCCGCATTTGGCCCCTGGGCCGGACTTTGGACATGTCTGAGTTAGCATCTTCACATTTACACAGTCTATGGCCACATTTATATTAATATTCTAAATCTTTATTTTGCAGGGAAAAAAGATGACAACCCACTGAGTCCAGACTATGTACCGTCAATATTTTCATTCATCAAATCCCCTGTCAAACAGGCAGGGAAAGAGATGGCAGAGAAATTTGCAAGACGACAAGAATTAAAGACAAAAAGACTGGAACATTTCCGTCGTAACAATGCAGTGGATGCACTGTTGGATCTTTCGAAAGAGTGTTGTCGAGAACAGAATGTGTGTCAGGCTGTAGAGGCGGCTGTTGAAGCTGGCCCCAATGTCAATGCTCCTGTTGATATGGGGACCCAAACCAGTTGTACTATGGATGAAATGGCATCACTTGAGGAGGAATGCCGGAGGTTAAGGACTGAAAATCTTGAACTGAAAAGAAAGCTGAGTGAAAGTAGCTTTGATGAATCTGGCTTTACCGATGAAAATTCTGCGAAGGTGACCAACTTCACTGGACTTCCCTGTCTGGCAGTGCTCATGGCAATATTTGAGCTGGTGAAACCACACATGACTGAAAGTGTCAAAATTCCAGCAGTTCATCATGTGCCTACTGAAGATGAAGTTCTTCATTAACAATGACTTTCTGGCCTGTTTATTTAGGCTGAGCAGTTCGACTGTTTCTCGGATTTTCCTGGATAATATTGAACTTCTTTATAAGTATGCTGTACCTGCTCTTGTGTTCTGGCCTGATAAGGATATTATTCGGCAATCTTTACCTGCGTGTTTTTATGGAAAATTTAAGAATTGCATGTCAATAATAGATTGTTTTGAATTATTGCCAGACCCAGTGACCTGCAAGCTTGCGCTCAAACCTACTCTCAGTACAAATCCCATAACACTATAAAATTCCTAATCAGTATTACACCTCAGGGGCATATATCTTTCATTTCAAAAAGGGGGGGGGGGGGGGGCAGAACATCAGATAAATATGTCACTGACCATTTAGGTTACCTGAATAAGCTCGAGAGAGGCGACGTTGTGCTTGCAGATCGTGGTTTTGATGTTGCCAATTCAATTGCCCTTCGACATGCAACATTACACATTCCTGCATTTACTAGAGGTAAATCTCAGCTGGATGCCAGATGTTTTAGAAACTAGAAAAATTGCTAATGTCAGGATAAATGTAGAAAGAGTTATAGGAATGGTTCGCAAAAAAATTCTGTTCTAAATTCAGTAATTCCAATCACTATGATTCAATCAGCCAATAATGAAATGACATTTCTCGATAAAATTGTTGCAATTCCTTGTGCACTTTGCAATGCCTGCCCTCCTATTATTCCGTCCGACTGATTTATAGCTTTACTGTGGAAATGAAATTGATAAAAAAAAAAAGATTAAATGATTTCTTACAACTGGATATGAAAAGTTTATTTTCTTTACTTATTGTTTGTTTGTACATTTGTTCTCTTCTGCAATGTCTTACAATACAGACAAAACCAGCCCTTTTTAGGCATATTTTTAAGACCGCAGCATTCCTTGTGGTAAACCTTAATCATACAATCATCATTGCTGCAATAAATTTTTGTCTTATTATTGTCACTTTTTTCGCAGTAACAGATCTTGTCCTCTACATTTTCAACTGGCAAACCCAATGTATTTTTTTGAGAGAAGTACTTGCCAAGAAGTTCAGGTAGTATGCACACTTTGTAGAAAGTGGCAACCTTCTCCAATGCTTCAGCAAAGAACTTGGTGTCCAGGGTTATGCGCTGGATAAGCAGTTGTTTACCTGTCCACAAACACAGGTCACAGTAGCTCCGGCCAGTCACAGCGAGCAGACACTGGATCTGGTACATGTATGTGTGGTCTGCTTTCAATCTGAAATGCCCATCAACAAACTCTATGCAGAAATTTTTATCTTGGATTGCACTTTCGATTGTTGAATCTTTGTGGGAGAAAGAACATTTTATCTCCAGCAGTCCTTCTCCGCAGCAGTCACACTTCACTAAGCTGTCAGGTGAGGCACCTATGTAAGGAAACTCTTTATGGATGAAGAATCCACTCTCTGTTACTTTCATGTCTCTGTGTTTTGGCTTAGTGAACATTTCATAGTCTTTCCTCACTTTCCATTCATGACTGCGTCCATACCTACAATGATAAAATTATATTAAAAATAGAAATAATACATTCAAGTTTGTCACTGCCACATTTCAATGGAAATTGAAAATATGTATCAATGGATATAATCATTGTGATAATATAATGATCCTCCCCTGCAAAAATTTGAATGAAGGCAAACCTGTGAAAAATCCATTTATTTTTGAAGGGACTTTATGATTTTTGATCATACCTTGTAGCCTCTGTTGTGAATTTGAATGCATCAGGGTAGCATATCCTCTGAATCAGTGAGTAGCAGGGATTTTCGATCTTTGTCTGAGATGCAGCTTTAAAGTTGCTAGCTGTAATACGGCCGGCCTGATACAAAAACCAGGATTTTGTGGTTGACTGTTCTCTAGTTATCTGTTCTATGGCACTGATCTGAAATGAAGACAACATTTTCACTGAACTGGTCACAGCTTAAAATATTACAACTCGACAATGACAGTGAAATTTAGCCTTACCTGAGAATCATCAATTTTCATATTGGTCATAATTGTACTTGCTTCCACTGTAAGTTCATCCAATGACTTAGACACATGTGTCTCCATGAAGAGAGAAGACATTGGTTTCGGCAAATCCAAATTAACAGTCTTGGGGACAAACTCCTCACAGTAATCGGGTAAGACTGACAGTACCACTGGCTTGACACCAGAAGAGTGTAATTTTCGGTAAAAGTCAGTATAATCCTGAGGGGGTGGCAGTACCTGTTTACCTGGGGTTACTGACTTAACTGACTCCCCAGCACATTTCCGCTTTTTTGCTGCTGGGCTTGTAAAGTCTATGTCTGATGATATGGCATACTCAATATTTTGGTTTTGTGAAGGGGGTAGCCAGCTACAAGCAACGAAAGTGCTGGTAGTATCATTTTTCATCTTTACAGCCGTTTCTACAGCAAACATATCAGCAGTGACATGTGAACATGTTTCACCCAAACCAGCCATGCAAGTGCAATGTCCACAAAAGATTGTTCCTGAGGGCTGAGCAGCAAACCAGGGTGATAGAGGCGTCTCACTCAGATGTTGTGAATAAACTACCTGAAATTATATAATTATAAGGGCATAAGAAAGTTGTCATACAATTAATTTACAATTTCACTATTGAGGTCAAAAGCCAAAAAAATAAAAAATAAAACTAGGGACAATCTGGAGTAGTGCTATAGCTAAACCATATAAACATAAAAAGCCCTATCTGCATTGACAAATGACATGAAATAAATTAGACTTGACAGTGGATGTTAGCAAGAATAAAAGATTTTGAATTGGAAAATTTCGTAACTCACCTTCCCGAGCACAAGATAGATTCCTGTCGAATTTTCGTGGACGAGGACTTGTTTCACCCAACCAGCAACGAAGTATTCTTTTTCTTTCTTTTTTCTTCTTCTTCTTCTTCTTGTTTGTTTATTGGCAGTTTACCCCTCGGTACCGTGGGGCATTACCGCCATCTACTGGACTGACAGTTTAGTACGAGATCAGGCAGTTACAGACTAAAAGCAATCCCTCCTGACAACCAGTGAAACACACCCAGAGTGTAGACAAAACCCAAACCAAAAAATAAGATAAATTAAATACTAATAAATAAAAAAACACTAATAATTTACCCTCTTCCTATGTCCTGTCGAACAGCCCTGTGTCCTTGAGAAACTGTATTAGCCTTTTTGAATATTGGCCGACTTTACCTGTAGAACATTTCCCATCCCAAATGTCTCTTTTGCCTGGTCCAGCATTATTCTGAACCGATCCCATTGCTCCCCATATTTTCAACACACCATTAAAACGTGTTCAACTGTTTCATGCTCCCTGCAGTGTTTACATTTCCCATCTTTGTGTTTTCCTATCCTATGCATCGAATCATTCAGCCCCGTGTGCCCTATAGACGCCAATCACGTGATCCCTGTATTGTGCCGCCATATTGTCCGTCATTGTGTGTCCGTATTGTCATTGATCGTAGTTTCTAAAGGTGCTTTCAGACGCTGTAAACTCATTGGATGAGTTGCATGAAAGCCGTTATCTGAAAAAGCTTCGGTCGATCCAGTCGCCAGATCCATATTTGATGCCCAAACCGATGTTTCCTCCCGTCAGATCCCGTCCCGTGCGTCAGAGCTCGGCCTGAGACCACAAAATTTCCAATCATACTCCAGTTTATGTCACGATGAGGAGTCGGGTACCCAAAATCGGCACCGGCCCGAATATAAACCGACATTTGGTCAGCTGAGCGTCACCGTTGTCACGATTGTAAAATGAAACTTGATCGACAACGGGCCGGTGTGTGCCGAAAAATAGCTGCCCCGCGTGAAATGTCCCCCCTGACGGGAGCGCTTATTTATAATGCTTTATTGACGTAAATTCATCAAATGTTTTCATGGACGCATTACAGTAATGGATTAACGACTGTAAGATCAGTTTTAAATAATTAAATTACAAAAAATATTAGTACTGTATTTTAATAACAAATCGTGGACTGGGCCACATAACCATCTTTGAACAGAAATGTATTAGTCTACAGGTTTTCACGACCATATCCCAATGCGCTCCCATCAGGGGGGGCATTTCACGCAGGGCAGCTATTTTTTGGCACAACACCTGTTGTTGCGCTCACCTTCTTACTGCGCGACCGTGGCGACGAGCTTCGTAGTCTCCGTCTGATGATGTCTGCGATCGTGTTGGCATCAAATTGATGTTTTCGCCGCTGTCTAACGGCTGTCGACACAAACCCATCATGGACCGAGATAAACAAACCGTGCTTCTTTCGTGATTTGCCCTTTTATCAATGGGCACACAGCAACTACTAAAATGACTGTTTATCTTCTCTGTTACTGCAACCAACCGACACACATGCCTTCACCATTTTCATTAATCAATGTTAACGATTGTCAGGAAGATTTTTGGGTTCATTTACCCGGCGGTGATTCCTTATACAAGCAGAAAAACACGCAGTAATAGGAGGAATATACGTAGCGGTAATATGTAAACACGGAGTTGTGATGTCACGTGATTGGGGTCTATTCTCAGTCGACTCAACACTACGTCCTCCCTCCTGCTTCTCCCCAATCTCCTTCCCACCCACACCTGTGACTGTACTGAGAATAAATGTCTCCCCATTTCTTGTGCTTCCCAATATCCTTGCCACCTTTTACGTATGTAACCCCTAATAATGGATTTTCCTTTTTCTCTTCTCAGAACAACCCGCCTTTCTATCCCCGGTGCTTTCAGTGATTGCTTGGCCAGGATGTCCACTTCCTCATTCCTCTCAATCCCCACGTGCGCCAGGACCCACACCAACTCCACCCCGAGCCCTCTTTTCTGTGCTTCATACAATAGCCTGTGCGACTCAAATATTAAGTTAAGTTTACTGGACTTCATGGTTAAAATACTCGTGAGCACTGACCAACTTTCTGAAGCAATCACTGCCTTTTTTATCCCATTGGTTTGAACCCAATCTAGTGTC
The DNA here is from genome assembly GCF_030265065.1 of Corythoichthys intestinalis. Classification (NCBI taxonomy): domain Eukaryota; kingdom Metazoa; phylum Chordata; class Actinopteri; order Syngnathiformes; family Syngnathidae; genus Corythoichthys; species Corythoichthys intestinalis. The sequence goes on along the minus strand of NC_080399.1, from coordinate 59,984,668 downwards.
ATTATAATTGCTATAATTTCCACTGCATAAACAGACAAGTCTCTTCTTAATGTCTACCTTGTAACTCGGCACATGTACCCGTTTCTGGATCCTTCGACCCGTCAGTAAATATCAGAATGCTCTGCCCATACCTCCTTCCCAGATACTCCTCGGCCACCATACCCTGGTTTCCCCTTTCCTGGATTACTTCCCTAATCTCAAAATTTACCACAGGCATCCTGAATAGCCAGGGTGCAACACTGGACACCAATGAAGTATTTATGAGCCTCCAAGCTCTTAAAGTTTTTCAAACTTTCGTGAGAATAGGCTGAGTTTGTGTGGACAAGATAGTTGTAGCTATTAGGGTAGCAGATGTCAGGCAGAGACGGCAAAAACAGCGGGTCGAAAAATATCAATTTGGGCATCAAATATGGATCTGGCGAATGGCTCGACCGAAGCTTTTCCACATGACGCCTTTTATGCAAGACATCCAATGAGTTTAGAGCAGACATGCCCGTGGGCCAAATGTGGCCCGTGGTCAAATTTCATCCGGCCCCCAGCCTCTGTGATAAGATCAATAACGTCTGGCTGCACACAGACTTAATAAGTTGGTCAGCAGTACTGCTACCAGCATATGAAGTAGCTTACACACTAAATGCTGCTCATCATTTACACCAGAACTCTAAGCAACATTACCTCGTGTGACCCTTGACTTCTAATTTCCAAAAATGGCAACAATCAACAACAAAAACGAAAAGAAAGTTGACTGCGATGGCCGACGCTTCAAGGATAGGTGGAAATTGGACTATTTCTTCACTAAAATACGCAACAACTGTGTCTGCTTCATTTGCAAAGAGACAGTCGCTGTTTTTAAAGAATTCAATGTGAGGCGATATTACTAAACAAGACATGCTGACATTTACGACAAGATTACAGGGAAGATACGCAGCGAGAATTTGAAGAAACTTTTGAAGCTAGATTAATTTCACAGCAGCAGTATTTCGCAAGAGCCCGAGAGTCGAAAGAGAACGGTAGTTGGAGATTGTTGTAATTATAAATTTAAAAAAAATAATAAAGCAAACATGACACACAGAATGGCTTGCTAAAATTTGCTTAAATATATTGTTCTACGTAAAGGACGGCAGCCAAGGTCGGCCCCCTACATTTTTACCACACCAAATCTGGCACCCTTTGCAAAAAGTTTTGACACCCCTGGTTTAGAGCGTCTGAAAGCACTGGGGCTTCAATGACAGTGATCACGTGATTGTGTGACGTTGGTGATTGAAGTGACACATTTTTTTCTTTCTTTATTTTTTTAAAATTTATTACCAACATGACAAACGTATATGTGTGCTAGATGGCTAACGGTGGAGTCGACGGCGGAAGCAAATGACGGCCATCTTGCGTCGGAGGACTTCTCTGTCGGGCTCTACTGTTGCAGTTTTGGCCGCTAAAATACTCTTTTCTCGCCAAATTCATGACAGGTTAAATATTGTATGGTTTATTACAAACAGTATCAACATGGCTATGACTCAGACTGGATATTGTAAATGAAATATAGCCTACACTCAATTTCAGGTTTAGTTAATTTGGTGCATCGCTGACGTTTCACACAAATATTTGGACAATTGGTTTAACATAAGCAATTAATAGCTATTTCAAAAGGTATGCTTCATCGACTATGTTACAATTATCGAACGCTTCCGACACAAAATGGCCGAAAAGTGACGACACTCAACCGGGTTGGCTTACGGCACACAACAGACATCTAGCTGGTAGAAATATTCAATTGAATTGGCGCTCAGCTGCCCTAAAAACGACGAAGAAGAGGTGGCGGAAATAGAAGGAAGAAGAAAAAGTTCAAGCTGAGGCGCCAACAATGTATGCCAAAACGATTGATTAGCGCTTATTTGCGTTTACGAAGTTTTTATGTGACGAGCTATTTTTTTCCCTGTTGAAAATGAATTGTTAGAAATATACTGCATTCTCCTTTTTCAGAAAAATGAGTGACCTGGAGGGTATTAGTTGTCATATCGATGACAGGATTTCATCCGTCCAACGCATGTTGTATTTATCAATTGCAGGTAAGCTTTTTAAGGCATTTTTGTTATTATTCTCAATGTTATTTTATCATAGCCGACTCCTCTTTTTTTACACATCTAGAAGTACCTCAACAAAAGATGAAAAAACTTGCAGAAGACCTTGATGCACTAGAGAGACTTCTGATGGAGTATGAAAAAAATGTTGACCAACACAAAGCGCAACTTGATCAATTGAAGGTGAAGTGGACTCACTGGAGTTGTACATTTGTTTTGGCTGATGCCACTCTGCTCAGTATGTATTTGTAGGAGTAGGGCTGCAACTAACGATGATTATTTTTAAAAATAAATTATTATTAATAAATTATATCAATTATTTTTAATTAATCAGACGATGAATTAAACAATCTGATAACTGTCACTTTTCAATGACCTTCACAATTCAAGTTTAAATTGTTTTGCGCATATTGTAAGTAACAATGAAGACAAAATGGATGACTATTTCCTTATGAATTTGTAACTTCCCGACTTAAATGTAGTCTACAACTGTACTGTTTTAAGTCCTTAAAACTTGTTAAAATTTTTAACAAAGGTTCTGGGGATTAAACGTAAAAATAATTTATCAGTACACAAATTAGACAAAGTTCCTGTTCATTTAAGTAAAAAAAAGTGCTGCTGATAGACATTTTTTTTCTTGTGGGCAAAGCACTGTTATAAATTGTGTCAATGACTCATTAATTTTCTTTAAAAACAAACAAACAAAATCGAATAAGGAGGAGGCAGACTGTAATGAATCGGCTTCCTTTTGGAAACGGTTTTTCATGAAATCCAAATCAATTTCAAAACACACGCTCTTGTATGAAAATTTGAGGTTTGAATGGCAGTTGGTGTTGAAAGGAGACTAAGCTGTTATATCAATGGGTTTATGTGTGTGGTTTCTGTATCAAAAAGAAATGAGACAACTTTACTATCTAGCAACTGAAGTACTAATATGCTTCCTCAAAACAATACTAATGGACGCTCAAGACACTTATTAGCATAATAGCTAACTAGCTTAGCTCTTTGCTCGGTAGTAACATCTCATCAACAAAGAATACAAACAATACAATTGACTTTATTTACTCACCTCTGACAGAGGCACACCTGATCCAACTAGACAAAATGCAATCTAACTCTTGACACTTCCTAGTATTATTGCTTCAGCAACCCAACTTGAGTGTAGAAGTAAGTGAACGCTCTCTGTCTTGCTCTAATCACTGGCATGCGCACGCAGCCTCACATTACTCAAACACAAACAAGGACCCAAACGGGACTGCTCATAGCTGCCAGCAAAAAAAATCGATTATCATATTCATAATTTTTTAATCTATTTTAATTAGTGCTGTCAAATTTATCGCGTTAATGGGCGGTATTTTATTTTATTTTTTTGATTAATCACGTTGCAATATTTGACACATTTAACGCATGCGCGGAATGACCCGCTCATGCATTGCCTCAGATTACACTGGCGCCATTTTTTTGCCCATTGAGGGCTAAGAGGCAGAGAAAGGCGAGTGGACACAGGCGTTCATTGGACCGCACCGTTTATTGGCATAAGCTTCGGCAACTCCTTCACGACAAACATAAGTATCATTTAGTGAAAGCACAACAAAAATAATATGTCTATCTTTCTAAAAAAATAAAGTTCTCAAAAAGAAAAGTGCTTCAATCTGTATCAATGAGGCCCTATTCTCACACAGTTAAACAACATTGCAAAGAAAACTGGCATTCCCAATCAAAATAGCTATGCAAAATACACATAAAACTTACTCAGACTTTGGTCAAACTCTATTCAAACATTTTGTTTAGCTCAACAAATACACTGGATAGCAATATTTAGTCACAATATACAAACTATCAGCGGTCTCGTACGTTGTGAAGCCAGCACTCAAATGACCGTGAAGTACAAAGGAATGGATGGACCCAGTAAACAGGGAACTACGCCGTCAGTCGAGGGACAAAACACACTCGTTGGCTTGATTTCTAAGTAATTTAAAACTCGCCATTGACACCTTGTGGTGTATTTCAATCACTACCTTACGAAGTTAAAGACGATGTGGAAAAACGGCAGGGAGCCCTTGTGTCGTCCCGCTCGGCGATGTCAACAATTGTGAGCTACTACCGGTAGTTTATTTTTTAATGGAAAATTTTACAACTTTTATTAAAACGAAAACATTAAGTGGGGTTTTAATATAAAATCTCTAAAAATTGTACTAATATTTATCTTTTAAGAACTACAAGTCTTTTTATCTGTCGATCCCTTTAAAAGAATGTTAACAATGTTAATGCGATCTTGTGGATTTATTTTTACAATAAACAAGTACAGTACTTATGTACAGTATGTTGAATATATATATCTGTTTTGTGTCTTTCCATTCCAAAAATAATTTACAGAACAATATGGCATATTTTGGTTTGAATTGCAATCAATTATGATTAATTAATTTTTAAGCTGTGATTAACTTGATTAAAAATTTAAATGGTTTGACAGCCCTAATTTTAATCGATAGTTTTCACACCCTTTCATCTCTAGCAGAAGCAAACATTTTTAAATGGAGAACAAATATTGTCAATGCTTAATGACCACATTTAGTGAGCGGTAGTAAATAAATTTTATTTGAAAGATTCATTTAAAAATTCTATTCTATGATGTTAATTGCATGACACTAGTAAGAAGTTGAGCACTATGTTATTAGTTATATGGCCATAATATTTCAATAGACAAGAAACATGTTTTTGGGAAGTACTTCTAACACTGTTCTCAATTGTAAATCCAAGATTTTCGCCTAGTAAAAGTCGATTCTCAGCACCAGTTAAATTGTTGTTTCGCTTCTGCGTTTGCAACAATGTCCGGTCCCCCAGCAATCAGTCAAATACGAGACATATTCTTCCCACGGGTTCTTGAAAACCTTAAAAAAACGCCTAGACGTTACTGTCCTGTTTTCAAGGTTTGAAAAATGCTTGAATTTTTGGTAAATCCTTGAAAATGCTTGGAAGTGTTAGGCATACGATATTTCTCAGCACCCTGTCTAGAATAGAAATTATTAAATGAAAGAAAAATAAAACATTCGTTTCATTGTACTAAACCACAGCAAATGAAAATCTTTGCATTTAAATACTACTTTATTTGTATACTGTTTGCTTGATTAAACTCCAAACTACTCACGCATGGACTAGAATGCACTGTACTTCTGGGAGCGATAATGTGACGCGAGACATCAATGGAATAATAATTATAATGAATTTTGTTTATAAATGCACTTTACATTAACCCTATACACTCTTAACTTTTTTCTGAAATTAGGGGTTGATTTTTCAAGAAGCATGAATAAACTAAAAAAACAATTCAAACATGCCTTGTCATGAACTTTTTTCCCCAATTTAATTTTTTTTTTTACCAGTTGAAGAATTTCAAATGCTAAATATGGCAAATCACACACATTGCTTAATTGCTGATGAACTATAAATCGCAGTAAGGTTTTGACAACTGATCATAAATAATTAACATCTTGACTTTAATTTGACATATACAGTGGTGTGAAAAATATCTGAACCTTTTGTAATTTCTCAAATTTCTGCATAAAATCACCATCATGTGTGATCTGATCTTCGTCGAAATCACTCAGATGAAAAAACATTGTTTACATTAACTAAAACCACCCAAAAATTGGTAGGTTTTCATATTTTAATGAGGATAGTATGCAAACAATGACAGAAGGGGGGGAAAATAAGTAAGTGAACCATCACATTTAACATTTTGTGGCCCCCAACCCCTTCGGCAGCAGTAACTTCAACCAGATGCTTCATGGAGCTGCAAATCAGTCTGGCAAATCGATCAGGACGAATCTTGTCCCATTCTTCTCTACAAAACTGCTGTAGTTCAGTCAGATTCCTGGGATGTCTGGCATGAATTGCTGTCTCTAGTTCATGCCACAGCATCTTAATGGGGTTCAAGCCTGGACTAAGACTTGGCCACTCCAGAACCTGTATTTAGTTCATCTGAATTCATTCTGAAGTTTATTTACTTCTGTGTTTTGGATCATTGTCTTGTTGCAGCAACCATCCTATTTTAGCTTCAACTGTCTGACAGACGGCCTTAGGTTTTCCTGCAAAACATCCTGATAAACTTTTGAATTCATTCTTCTAGTAATGATTGCAAGTTATCCAGGCCCTGAGGCAGGAAAACAGCCCCAAATTATGATGCTTCACGGTGGCGATAAGGTGTTGATGTTGGAGAGCTGTTCCATTTTTCCTCCACACATGTTGTTGTGTGTTACTCCCAAACAATTCAACTTTGGTTTTATCAGTCCACAAAATATTTTGTCAAAATGTCTTTGGAGTGTCCCATTGCCTTTCATCGAACATTAAACAAGCAACAATGTTTTTTTTAGGCAGTGGTGGCTTCCTCAGGGGAATCCTCTCATGAACACCATTCTTGGCCACAGATTTACATATAGTTGATGTGTGCACAGAGATACTGGACTGTGCCAGTGATTTATGTAAGTCTTTAGCAGACACTCTAGGGTTCTTTTTTTACCTCTCTGAGTATTCTGCGCTGAACTCGTGGCGGACGGCCACTCCTTGGGAGAGAAGCAACAGTGCCAAACTTTCCATTTGTAAACATCTTCTCTGACTCTCGATTGATGATGGTTTTGTATCCTTTCCCAGCTTTATACAGATCAACAATCCTTGATCGCAGGTCATCAGACAGCTCTTTTGATCGAGCCATGATGCACATCAGACAATGCTTGCATTGCAATGCATCAAGACAATCCTTACTGTCTATTTATTTTTTTATTTTTTTTGTAGTGGGCAGGGCAGCTTTAAAACATCAGTGATTGGGCACACACCTGACTTAAATTGTTTGGTAAAAATTGGCTTCAATTGCTCTTTGTCTCCATTGGGAGAGGGTCACTTACTTATTTTTCCCCCTTCTGTCATTGTTTGCATTCTATCCTCATTAAAATATGAAAACCTATAAATGTTTAGGTGGTTTTAGTTAAGCAGTTTTTTCATCTGTGTGATTTTGACAAAGATCAGATCACATTTTATGGTGATTCTATGCAGAAATGTGAGAAATTCCAAAATGTTCAGATACTTTTTCATACCGCTGTATAGTTATTATATAGATATTGAACACTAGCCACGTTTACATGCTGACTTTTATTCATACCGATTCAAATCATTCCGAATGGAAATTTCACATCAGCTGTTTACATGTCACTTCATCTATTCCGATCCAGCGTTTACATGTGTCTGCCTTTATTCCGAAAGGACGTTTGACAACTGCCGTCTGACATGCGCAGATTAATCAAAACAAAGCGTCACGTTGCAAAACATGGAGATCGATCGTCAGATCAGCTGCTGTTTTAACTTTTCGAGTGGAAACAAAACTTCAGAATGATACGCCGTTCATTTAAAAAGTTGTGTGGGTGCGCTGTGTGTGTGCTTGGAAGCCACGTTGCAAGTGACGTTACTTACGTCACAAAGTCACGTCACCACGTCAGTACGGAGCATGCGCAGAAAGAACGCAACCAGACACCATTCCGCTTCCCTGTTCCGCTGATATAATTTTACTTCTAATCGGTTTCGGAAAAGGAATATTCCACCCCTGTGAATCGGAATGAAATTCCATTCGGTTTGGGCCTGTTCATTCCGAATGAGGTGTTTATATGGAACACATTTATTCGGTTTGAACAAATATTCCGATTGTAATTGGAATATTTGGCTCCATGTAAACGTGGCAATTGAGGTTGAGCAACGGTTGAGGCAATAAGGAAGATGTGAATGTTGTCCACTTTTCCGAAGAACGAAAGGAAGTTGTTGCATTGCTCAATTGTGGTTGCTCTATTTGTGGGAGTTTGCGGTTTCAAGAAGTTGAGAAAAGCTGATTTCAGTTGCTGGGACTGTTATTGATGATGTTGGAATTGTAGGTTGCCTGTGCCTCCCATAGAGACATAGAGTAGGCGTTTTGATGGCCCCTGTAGGCATTTTTGTGGACTGGAAATTCGGATGTAATGCACCGCCTTTCAAGGACACGCCCAGCTGCCTTCATTTTCCCAAGCCTGGAGCCTGAGCGGTAGAATGTGACAGTTCAAGACTGTAGTGGGGCATTGGTGTCCAGGATGCTGTTCAGGGAGGTGTTATAGAATGCCACTGATTCAGTGGCTGATGAATGGGTGGAAGAGGAGAGATGGATGACGTCTGAAGTCAGGATTTCTGAATTAATACGTTTTATGCTTCTGAATTAAATTTGATTTAGGGGTTTGGTGTGGGATTAAGGGAATGGGATTACCAAGGTAGTGACCTTGTGGTAGGACACGCCCATTCGTACCTAAATTGCTCACTGGGATAGTGCCAGTGATGACCAGTTCCAGTGTGTGTCCTTTCCTGTGAGTAGGGACATAGACATGTTGTGAAAGGTTAAGGCAGTCAAGCAACTTCAAAAGAAACGTGTCGCAAAGATGAAGTAATTTTCTTTTCCTTCATTTAATGATTTATATTTTTAGATAAAATATTGTGCCCAACACATCCAAGCATTTGCAAGAACTTTACGCAAAATTAATGCATTTTTCAAACCTTGAAAACACGACCGTAAAATCCAAGCATTTACAAGTAATTTCAAGGACCCGTATGAACCCTGCCCTCCTGCCACGGCGAAAGAAAGTTATACAACTTCTTGACAGGTGTTTGCAGTAGGGCTGCAGCTATCGAATATTTTAGTAGTCGATTAATCGATGGACTAGTTAGTTCAAATAATCGAGTAATCGGATAAGGAACATGAAAAATTAAAACACCTGAGCTGAGCCTCAAACGATATAATTTTTTTTTTTTAATGAGGATCTGTGTACAACAAAAGAACAATTGGCTAACTTGGATTGAAAAAGTCTGCTAGCTTAAATGCATAAAATGCTCGTTTTTTTTTTTTTTTTTTTTTTTTTTACAATGCTCTTAACAAGTGGTTCAGACACATATTCCCACAAAAAACTGCTAAATATACCTACAAACTAAATTAAGAATGGATTAAAAAAAACATTCGCTCAAACAAAAACTTAGTTTATGTTGGTCTTAACAGGGAGCAGTTGGATTCAGCCATGTGAAAAGAGGCAGACCAGAGGGCATTGTGTCCACCCTCATCAGTAAAATTAAATGCAAACACTTTTAAAATCAACCATTACAATTCCACTTTAATTAAACGACTACTCGAAGCAACAAAATTTAGTTCGTATATTTTTTTCTAATCGAATACTCGAGTTAATCAATTAATCGTTGCAGCACTAGTTTGCAGTATTATTTTTTTCCCACCAATCTTATATTTGTCTCCTTTAAGCAGATTTTATTGTAATGCAATTTTGCAAGTGTGCATTCTTATTTTTTCAGGCACTTGATGAATTCTTCACAAATAATTTGAAGCGTCTCCAACACCTTAAGAACAACGTACCTGCTCATATGCCATCCACATGCCCACAAAAGTGAGAACATTATTTACTACCCTACAAATCTTTCAACAGAAAACTGCTCATTGTGAGGAGCAAACCAATTATACATCACATAACTGCAAAACGAGAGGCTCCTTTTACTTAGTACAGTGGTACCTCGACATACGATCGCTTCGACACACGATCTTTTCGACATCCGACGTAAAATTTGACTCGCCCCGTAGATTTCATAATATATTGGCGGTGCCGATTAATAGGGGTCCTATCGCATTCAAAGCTGACTGAGTGGAAACACAGACAAAGAGCTTTTTCCGTTGAAAATTCTTGTGATTAAATGCTTAAATCCCTGAATTATTTATAGATATGGATGTAAAACAGTCTCGATTCTTGGTTAAAAGCCCCCCAAAAAACTGGCATTTATTTTACTTAAATATGTCGGATGTTCTGCTAGTCTTTAAGCCACTGTGGCGCCGCCTTATCACCACAAAGCTTTTATGTTGAAAATTCTTGTGAATAAATGCTTAAATCCCTTAATTCTTTATATGGACGTAAAACAGTCTCGATTCTTGGTTAATAGCAAAAAACAGGGCAGTTACTATTTATTTTCCGTAATTATTGTGAATTATGACGCCAATGTTGTAGTGTTGTAGTGGTTAATTTCTCCCATTGATTTTTTTCATAACGTTTAAAAATGCATGCATGGTACGGTGGTACAAAAAATATAATTACCTTGAATCTTCGAACAAATCACTCCTGAGACAATCCTTCCTGTATGTATGAGGTACAGCTTTCATACTTTTTCAACCTAAATTTGGCGTTGGATAGCTGCATGTGTTTGAGAATAACTGTGACCGACTTTGGCCGACTGAAGCGGAGTGTGGGACGGCCCCCTATTTGAAGGCGTGGCGCAGTATCTGGGGAATGTGTCCCGTCAATATCATTATGAAGTCTATGCTCGCAATTGGTTTCTATATCCGCCGCAGTTTGTTTTCCTGCAAGACGGATGCACGATGGAGAACATAGAACATTTGAACATTTGAACTTAACATGGGTTCAAAGAATGTTAGTGCAGGTGGGGGGAAAAAAGGAAAAAGGTTAGACTTGCCATTGAAATGAAGATGGAAATGATAGCAAAATATGTGGAACAAATCAATGGAATTACAATGTATTCTTTTGGAAAAATCCTGCTCGACATACGATCAATTCGACTTACAAACAAGGTCCTGGAACGAACTAACTTCGCATGAAGAGGTACCACTCTATCTGTTCATGGGTGGCGTCATAATCTTACTATAAAACCATTGGTACAAGAAAAATACAGCAATAATGTCCAAGTACAGGTAGTCCCTGGGTTACGATGTACTCGATTTGCGTGAGTTTCACTTTTCACACGGAGTCTCGTTCGCCATTTTGTCTCCATTGTTTTTTTGTTTGTTTTTTTAAAGTTGCATAATCAGTACCTTATTGTATTTCACAATATCTTATTTGTTTAGTAATATGATGTGTTCTGTCCCCACTATTTTTTTTTTTTTTAGCTTTTTACTTCTGACAATTTGTAAATCTGTAACACATATATGTACACTTATGTTCAAAGCGGCACACATTTTAGCAATAAAACACGACACAAAACAATTGGTGGTCAAACATCCATCTAGTTTGATCAATATGTAAATTTAGTAGATTAAATTAGTAAGGGTGTCAACAATAATCGATGCGGCGATGCATCCCGATGCGGGGCAGGGACGATTCGATTCGATGCGGGCAACACGCTGAATCGATTCAGCGCATTTTAAAATATATAAGTACGTTCAAAAATCTTCCCAGCGCAATTCCGGTGATGCAATGGATTTGGTTTCCCTATTTGTATTGTTATTCTCATGTTTACCTGTAGAGAGAGCTACTTTACATTCAAAGCAAGCCCGTAGAGGTTAGATTGGGCCTAAAAAATTCCAGCCCAACCCGACACGGCCCGTTGGTATTGAAGCCCGACCGGCCAGATCAATTAACTATAGATTTGCATGCCCGAGCCGAGTGATGCGGGAAAAAAAAACGCAGCAGCAGCAGCAGCAATTTATTTTCATTTCTTCAAGTTTTCTTACTGTTTAAATAGTCTACATATTTTTATAAGAGTTATAAAAGCCTTTACACAACGAAATAACGCTGGGAAAGTTTAATATTAAAAAAACACGGTTTTGCAGACACACAGAGGAGAAGATTCAAAAGGATCACATTTGCCTTTGTGTGCGGAAATAAAAGTGTCTTTCGTAACGAATTCTCAGTTGGCAGGAAAAAAACGCAAGTTTACTCAATATTTAAATAGTCTACATATTTTTATGAAATTTATAGAAGCATTTACACAACGAAATAACGCTGGGAAAGTTTGATTTAAAAAAAAAAAAAAAAAAAAAAGTTTTACAGACACACAGAGGAGAAGATTCAAAAGGATCACATTTGCCTTTGTGTGCGTAAATAAAAGTGTCTTTCGTAACGAATTCTCAGTTTGCGGGAAAAAAACGCAAGTTTACTCAATATTTAAATAGTCTACATATATTTATGAGAATTATAAAAGCATTCACACAACGAAATAACGGGAGGAAAAGAAGAAAAAGAGGGCTGCGCCACAGCCCTCTGCGCATTTTTTTTTTTTTTCAAATACTTTATTAGTCCGGCGCAGCGGCCCGACCCGACCCACCGAAACGTGAATGCTTAACATTTCGGGTCGGGTCGGGTTCGGGCACAAGATCTAACCTCTGCAGGGGGGACGAGGAACCCAAATCCGCTTCCTTACCGGAGTAACGTCACAGACAAGCGCAGCTGTAATCGAGAGAGCAGAGAGATAGGACATAACATAACAATGGCTGAAACGGAGAAAGAGGGAGCGAGAAATATTATAGATATAAGATTGGCTAGGCCTACATTTTACTTTTGTTCTACATTGCAATTTAGTTGATGTTTTGTTTGCAACTGAACTGATTCCTGGATTGATATTGCGATAAAGATGCTGCTGCACTACAATATTTTCTTTGTCATTTTCTTTAATATTTACTTGAATATTTTTATTGATGGGTCGTTGTGACTAAAATACAGTGACTGTTTTACTGATTTTGCACAGGAGTTCAGATGTTGCACTGTGTGAAAGGCTGCTACTGTGTGTAAAAAAAAAAAAAAAAAAAAAGAGAGAAAGCCCTGGTCTCATTATAAGCACTAATTAAATGCTGTGATCTGATTTTTTTTTTTAAAGATATATATGAAAGTATACTATTTTCATTTGACTTCGACCAGGAGTGACACAAGAGCCAATAAAAAGTTGTTTAATGTCTGTCCGCTTGTGTTGGCTCATGATTCACAAAAAATATGCTTTGCTTTAGAATTTTAATGCATCCCAGACTTTAATGCATCGCAATGCATTGCCGAATCGAACCGAATCGAATCGTGACCCTCTGAATGGAATCGAATCGAATCGTGGCCTTCCGAATCGTAATCGAATCGAATCGTGAGGGCGGTGTCGATGCACACCTCTATAAATTAGCCTAATTTGCCCAACAAAAGTCCGCTAGCTCAAATGCTACAAATGCTAACTTATTTACAATTCACATAGCAAATCGCTCACACATAACTCTACGAACCGTAGCTCTAAACTTAATTACAAATGCATACACAAACATAGATTTGCTGAAACAACTTACAGCCTTATGTGGGCTAAAACAGAACACAGCCGTCCTAAAATTTATCCATGTCAGACAAGTTTGTTCCTCAGTCATACAAGGTGACAGTCCAGTCAGACCCAATGCTGCCACCAGAGAGCAGTGTATCCTCAATCATTAAACAAAATACAATACGTTTGGATTTTTTGGATAGTTATTTTGAGATTTAGGTGTACTTAAAGGGTTATTTCTGACGGAAATTCAGCTTCCGTCGCCAGCGTAAGAACGGAACTCATTCGTAACCCGGGGACTACCTGTTATGTGTTTTTGAAATGACCGATCTTTGTCTTATTTTGGAGAACATGAAACCAGTCTCTGGCAACTTTGGAGAAAGGCCAAAACATGCAAACTTTTAAATTTTAAATTCTGTGAAAAGAGAATAATCTGATGGTTTGTAGGGTGTTTCTTAAGAAGAGACACATTCAATTGTATGATACAATCTTGTTATCACGCTTTGTTCTGAACCGCAAAGAATCTTCAACCAATGATTTGTTTAGAAATGTGTTGGTTTTTTTTTACTGGCTGAAGCCATTTTACCTGACCTAGGAGTCATGATCAAAACGAAAAAAAAATTGATTACGCTACGCTTTCCTTCCAGTGAAATACATCTTGAACCGCCTCTGGAACCAGTAAGCAACAAGAGCCAAGCAGCAGGTGTGGAGTCCACCCAGCAGGAAATTGTTAAAACTGACCTCAAGAAATGTGTCAAGGAGATTCTGCCTATCACAGTGGGCGAGTTTGAAAATATCCCTCCGTAAGTATTATTTTAATTTAGTCATCCAGTTACTTCCAGGTTTCCTTTTCTGTTTTGTGTTTCCGCCACCCACCACAGTATACGTAGTATAATTCATCCCGTGTCCAGTCCCGTGTGCGTCTATAAGAGGTCAATTGACAAACCCTCTTGTACTGTTTAGCCTTTATTGTTGTTGTTAACAGTTAGCACCGAGCACTAAGCTAATTAGCCAGTTCGCTAACGTGTATTTCCATGTCCATTTGTGCGTTGTTTGTTGTTGAACAAAAGTTACTCCAAAAACCAGACGTGGGTAGTAACGCGTTACATGTACTCCGTTACATTTACAGTGCCTTGCAAAAGTATTCGGCCCCCTTGAATCTTGCGACCTTTCGCCACATTTCAGGCATCAAACATAAAGATATGAAATTTAATTTTTTTGTCAAGAATCAACAACAAGTGGGACACAATCGTGAAGTGGAACAACATTTATTGGATAATTTAAACTTTTTTAACAAATAAAAAAACTGAAAAGTGGGGCGTGCAATATTATTCGGTCCCTTTACTTTCAGTGCAGCAAACTCACTCCAGAAGTTCAGTGATGATCTCTGAATGATCCAGTGTTGTCCTAAATGACCGATGGTGATAAATAGAATCCACCTGTGTGTAATCAAGTCTCCGTATAAATGCACCTGCTGTGTGATAGTCTCAGGGTTCTGTTTAAAGTGCAGAGAGCATTATAAAAACCAAGGAACACACCAGGCAGGTCCGAGATACTGTTGTTGAGAAGTTTAAAGCCGGATTTGGATACAAAAAGATTTCCCAAGCTTTAAACATATCAAGGAGCACTGTGCAAGCCATCATATTGAAATGGAAGGAGCATCAGACCACTGCAAATCTACCAAGACCCGGCCGTCCTTCCAAACTTTCTTCTCAAACAAGGAGAAAACTGATCAGAGATGCAGCCAAGAGGCCCATGATCACTCTGGATGAACTGCAGAGATCTACAGCTGAGGTGGGAGAGTCTGTCCATAGGACAACAATCAGTCGTACACTGCACAAATCTGGCCTTTATGGAAGAGTGGCAAGAACAAAGCCATTTCTCAAAGATATCCATAAAAAGTCTCGTTTAAAGTTTGCCACAAGCCACCTGGGAGAGACACCAAACATGTGTAAGAAGGTGCTCTGGTCAGATGAAACCAAAATTGAACTTTTTGGCCACAATGCAAAACGAAATGTTTGGAGTAAAAGCAACACAGCTCATCACCCTGAACACACCATCCCCACTGTCAAACATGGTGGTGGCAGCATCATGGTTAGGCCTGCTTTTCTTCAGCAGGGACAGGGAAGATGGTTAAAATTGACGGGAAGATGGATGCAGCCAAATACAGGAACATTCTGGAAGAAAACCTGTTGGTATTTGCACAAGACCTGAGACTGGGACGGAGATTTATCTTCCAACAGGACAATGATCCAAAACAAAGCCAAATCTACAATGGAATGGTTCAAAAATAAACGTATCCAGGTGTTCGAATGGCCAAGTCAAAGTCCAGACCTGAATCCAATCGAGAATCTGTGGAAAGAGCTGAAGACTGCTGTTCACAAACACTCTCCATCCAACCTCACTGAGCTCGAGCTGTTTTGCAAGGAAGAATGGGCAAGAATGTCAGTCTCTCGATGTGCAAAACTGATAGAAACATACCCCAAGCGACTTGCAGCTGTAATTGGAGCAAAAGGTGGCGCTACAAAGTATTAACGCAAGGGGGCCGAATAGTATTGCACGCCCCACTTTTCAGTTTTTTATTTGTTAAAAAAGTTTAAATTATCCAATAAATTTTGTTCCACTTCACGATTGTGTCCCACTTGTTGCTAATTCTTGACAAAAAATTAAAATTTTATATCTTTATGTTTGAAGCCTGAAATGTGGCGAAAGGTTGCAAGGTTCAAGGGGGCCGAATACTTTTGCAAGGCACTGTACTTGAGTAACTTTTTGAGAAAAATGTACTTCTAAGAGTAGTTTTACTCAGCTATACTTTTTACTTTTACTAGATTTCTGAAGAAAAAACCCTACCCTTACTCCACTACTTTGGGCTACACAAGAGTCGTTACATTTTGGCTCTTTATTCTACTTAATAGATTCTCTATTATTTTTTGCCAGCGATGCCAAGTAGCTGTTGTAGTAGCAGCAAGTAGCTCTACCAATTTCACCAATGAGACGTCGTAACAATAATCACATGATTCCATGATACCAATCAGACGCAAGCTTGTCGTTCCATCTTCATGCCAGCCCCTTAAATCATGTGGTCTTTAAAGTGCATATGACAGGATACAAAAAGTCTCAAATAGCTTTATTATGTAAATTAGAATCATTGTGAGACGATTCTACTATTTACAACAATTTGGCAAAGCGCAGATGACAAGAAATTAGTCTTTTAATATGCTGTTTAGCCACGCCTGTCATTATAGCGCTCTAGCATCCCCAGCTGGAGGATGAGGGAGGCATGAAAATCTCTCACCTTTCGGCAAAATTCGCTGTTTTGAAGTCAGAAAGGGTGACCTACGTGAATTGCGTAGATCCGAGGAGAAAATCTTTATTGGGGGGGGTCGGGAGATTTTATTTAATCATTATTATTATTGTTATCATGTGATTAACTTAGTACGTAAACTGAGCAGTTCAGAAATCAGTCCTTTAAAAAAGTGACACTTGGACAGTCAGCAAATCCTTCTCGATGCTTCGCTGACGAGAACCAATCATCGGCCCAAACTGCGTTCCATACACACTTGCCTTTATTTGGTGAGTAATGGTTTCAATCGTTTTCATATTTTGCGATATAATAAAGTTACTGCCATTCGTTGCAGCTTGCGTTGAACACTGCCAGAGCTAACCAAATCTCCCGTGAAAAAATAGCTCCCGTTAAATTGGCGTCAAGCTTGTGTATTTAGCGGTAATATAAACGAAGAAATGCACTGTTGAGTCAAATTAAGCGTCATGCTCTCGGATGGAAGGGGGTGCCTCGCATCGCTCACGTCGTCCGCCTGAGACACGTTATTTTCGGCTGGGACTTGGGCTGACGGCCAGTGTCGGCACAACACTGGCCCGACGAGTGGTGGGAATGATTCTTCTTAAAGCTTTTCAGAAATACAGTGATCCCTCGTTTTTCACGGTTAATGGGGACCATAACCCGCCGCAATAAGTAAAAACCGCGAAGTAGCGCCCTCCCCTCCTCAATTTTTTTGTGCGTGTTCAATGTATTTATTCAGATTTTACATTGGGGAAAAACGATACATATATAAGACATGTTTTTTCACTTTTTTCCCCCCAAAGTATGTTTGTTTCAATCAAGAAAAATAGTTTTCAAATGCTTTTTTTTTTTTTTTGTCTCAAATTTATTTTTGCAATCAAAAACTTTTTTGGGATTAAAATATACATTTTGATTGAAGCAGCTTTGTTTTTGATTGAAGCAACTTTTTTTTTTTGGATTGAATAATAAAGACACAAATCCACCTCCATAGTTATTGAGAGAGAAAGAATTTAAGAAAGCTTTAAAAATAAAAGCCACCGGGGAGTCTGATTTTTAAAATTTTTTTTTTGTAGATTTATATTTCATTATATAGATATGCCTTGTAAGGAAAGGAGATTGAGGGTTAAAAAAAGTTGGATGAAGCTGCTAAAGGCAGTGGATACCTCATCAGCTGGGTGAATAGCACACTTGGTAAGAATAAGTTTACAAGGATAGTCGGGTATTAAATACAATTATAAACACAATTACAATGTCATTTTTCTGTAAGATGTTATGCCATTGCTTTATTAATTATTAGGTGCTAGAGTTGTTAAGTATGGATAATAATGAAATAATAGTTTTGAGAAAACTGTGCTGTTGGTGGCTCAGTGACCATCTGATGTGGTTTGTTCTCAGATGAACTAGTTGAGGAAACAAGTTTTGATGCAGAGGTTGAAGGAAGAAAAGAGGCAGACTGACTGAGTCACAGCCAGAAAGTGTTGATGACAGTGTTGATTTCTATTCACTGCTGCCCCCTCCCAATTAAAGTATGTCACAGTTGCAGCCAATTATAATCTAAAGCTGGTTAAAATTGAAGTTATATTGTTTTAAGGTGTATTAAGTACTTGCTCATGTGCCCCTTTTGATCTACGAGCACCCGCCCCTCCACCGGTCTCTGCATGGCCCTGCTGAAATACAGTGTGGGTCGACAGAGCTCAATATTTTGTTGGGTTGTACAGTGTACCGGGAAATATTTGCTCCACACCCTTCTCACCTTTATACCCCAGACCCATTTTCATGCCTGATGACGTCGACAGGGTCACAATTTCAGCTGATTTAGAATTCAGCCCATTGAGAGGAAAGATTCAGAACGAGGAAAATACGACACATAGCAGCAAAATGTTATCATTATTTGAAGTAACTTAATAAGCATACATGTTCAACACTAATATTGCGTAAATGAATGCTTAACGACACGGCGTAGACGTAAACCGTGAGAGAACGGTGTGCAGTTGTTGTGTGCAGCTAACATGGCAGGATGTGTCTGAAGACAACTTTTCTACATGTCCAATCATGATCAAACTTAAGTAAATATTCCTTTATTGTAAGACAGTTTGTAGTGTTAACTTTTTAATCACTGTATTCGCGACCATTTTTAACACAAAGTTGCAATTTCTGATGGGGTGCAAAATTTGACAGAACACTGGGCACACGAAGAGGGCATAAGCAGAGTATAGTGCTCTCCTGGCAGGCAAGTGAAGAGGACCGAGCGGGGTGTGCGACAAGCCGCTGGTCGGCAGCCGAGTGGCATTCTCGGTGGACAAGGAGCATTGTCAGCCACAAAATGCAAACCACTTCCGTATTAAAATATGTGCCAGTGCCATGATCCAAGTATTTGACATAATACAAAACACGATGTTTACTCACTTCCTCGTAAGTCCAATGGTCCCACAGTTGTTGGACTTGTTTTGGCCATTCTAGGGGTGGGGGTTTTTGAAACCCAAAAAGGCTCACACGCCTCTACCTGGTGCAGCAACCAAACCCTGCAGCACATTTGGTTGGTGTGATGTGAAAAATAAACAAATTAATCCGCAAATAATCAGCTGAATCTGGAGTCCATCTGCATGCTGTAAAGCAATGCTGTACTGTGAGATGCTGACCTGGGTGACGTCGCATTCCTCCTCAAAACAGGAAGTTATTAATTTTCATGGCGCGGGATTAAAAAAATTGAATAAATAAAACAATCGCTTACACAAACATCCAAGCGGTCCATTTCATTCAGGAGCATAAAATTCCACGTGAAATATGAAATAAACATCCTTTTTTTTGTCATAGGCACTTTAAAGCACCGAAAAAAATGAAGTATTTGATATAGAGCGCTGCCCTCAACTTGACTCGAAAGTGCAGATTTCAACCTCTTCCCCAGTTTTTTTAGGCACCGATTGACCACAGAAAACCGGAGATATGATCCTTTTGATTTCAAAATGGCAATTACGAAGGAACTCTTCAAACTAGGAACTATTTTCACCACCAGAGGGCACTCATGCTCTTTGGACGAATAATGCCTCATACTGTATATGTAATTTGTTTTTCTTTGGAATTCAATGATTCTTTGGCTTTAATATAGTTATGTAATTTGTTATTGTACAGTATCATTATAACAACAGTTCATATAGATAACTTAGAGCTCAGAGAAATAATACCATTGTTTAAAAAAAAAAAATCCAGCAAAAATACATGTATAAGCAGTTACTATACTCACGATGCTACTCATTACTGGACTATTCTTTTCAACAAATACTATTTTACTTGTAGTTCAGTACATTTTTGGACGACTTCTTTGACTTTTACTTGAGTAGTGTTATTTTAAAGTAACGCTACTCTTACTTGAGTAAAATTTTTGACTAACTCTGATTCAAACTCAAATGACAATATTTCTTGTTTCGTTTTACTTGGTCGATTGACTTCAAGTAAAAAGGAAAGTTAACCACAACTTCCGCACTTTCAAACGAGACCAACCATTGGCACAGTGGTGACGTATTTACAACGTAATGAGGTTTCGAAGAAGACGTGCGCCCAGGAGGCGTTGGCGCGTCTCACGACTTTTCAGGGTTAAGTACTACATGCCAGCTGCACTGGTGACCAAGAAAACACTTTGGTCACACTGCTTCGCAGGAGGCAAGCTGGCTTTTTCATTCAGGAGCATAAAATGCCACATGTAATATAAAATAAACATGCTTAGTCGTTATGAAAAACAATGCAAGGTCACCTTTAATAATTTTTGCTATTGCAACTTCAGGAATACAACCTTTCCTATTTATGATGACGAAACTCTCGGCCACAAATTCTTATGAACCTCTCTTCTGCCTTCTTCAGGTACATGAAAGGTCGGGTGTCATACCATCAAATTAACAGTGCCGTGGAGAACATTAATGCAGCTGTTGTAGCCAAGTATAAAATTGTCCACCAGCCAGTGAAAACTCGCAGCAACCGAGCACGCAACCTGTACCAGCGCTTCAAGGATCAGGAGACAAAAGAAACCAAAGGTATGAGAGGAAATAAAATCCAAGGCTTCTTTATTCTTATTCATTTCAAGATATGGTACAACCCAAGTTTTGTCCTTATCGATGTGCGCATGTGCACAGCAAACCACCCTGGGCTTAGTTGTCCATTCAATTGGCTGACGTGATCAGTATGGCTCTGATTGGTTGTAATGCACATGTTTTCTGCAACAATTATTTCCTTATTATTTCAGGTCTCCAGACTGTTCCTAAATGGGGGCATTTCACCCCAAAAATATGACATAATGCCTGTATTTTTTTTTTAAATCTACTTGCGCTTTGCAGATTTAATAAAAAAAAAAATCATATATACTTAAATTTTTTGTGGCAAATTTCTACCCAACACTTAAGCCTAATTGTTGCCGTCAATGGGCAAACAAGTTGCTAAAGCAGCATTGCATTTTTAAGTAACATAGTAAAAATGAGTGGAAATTAAAATATTGACAGGATTCCTCCAGCTCAGGAAAGTCCATTTCAACACTTATTAATGTTGTTTCAGACCCACTTGACAACAAACCAAAATTGTGGGCGGCGGCAGGCACAACAGGATGTCTAGGAGTGTGATCTAGTCGTTGATAAAAGTTACACCCAACCAATCGTAGGACATCCTACAAGCGGAGCCACGTAAATATACACTGCTGGCCAAAAGTATTGGCCCCCCTATAATTCTGTCAGAAAACGCTCAATTTCTCCCAGAAAATGATTGCAATTACAAATGCTTTGGTAGTAATATCTTCATTTATTTTGCTTGCAATGAAAAAACACACACAAAAAATCATAAATATTTTACACAAAACTCCAAAAATGGGCCAGACAAAAGTATTTGCACCCTCAGCCTAATACTTGGTAGCACAACCTTTAGACAAAATACCTGCGAACAACCTCTTCCGGTATCCATCATTGAGATTCTTACAATGCACTGCTGGAATTTTTGACCATTCGTCTTTGGCCAACTGCTCCAGGTCTCTGAGATTTGAAGGGTGCCTTCTCCAAACTGCCATTTTCAGATCTCTCCGCAGGTGTTCTATGGGGTTCAGGTCTGGACTCATTGCCGGCCACTTTAGAAGTCTCCAGTGTTTTCTCTCAAACCATTGTCTAGTGCTTTTTGATGTGTGTTTTGGGTCATTGTCCTCCTGGAAGGTCCATGACTCCTGAGGGGGACCCAGTTTTCTCACACTGGGCTACATTATGCTGCAAAATTTGTTGGAAATTTTCAGACTTCCTAATGCCATGCACATAGTCAAGCAGTTCAGTGCCAAAGGTAGCAAAGCAACCCCAAAACATCAGGGAACCTCCACCATGTTTGACTGTGGGGACCGTGTTCTTTTCTTTGAAGGCCTTGTTTTTTTCCCCTGTAAACTCTATGTTGATGCCTTTTCCCAAAAAGCTCTACATTTGTCTCATCTGACCAGAGAACATTTTTCCAAAGCGTTTTTGGCTTCCATTAGGTTAAGTTTTGGCAAACTCCAACCTGGCTTTTGTATGTGTCTGGGTCAGAAGTGGGGTCTTCCTGGGTATTCTACCATAGAGTCAATTTCATTCAGACACCGACGGATAGTACGGGCTGACACTGTTGTACCCTTGGACTGCAGTACAGCTTGAACTTATTTGGATGTTAGGCGAGGTTCTTTATCCACCATCTGCACAATCTTTCCTTTTAATCTCTTGTCAATTTTTTCTTTTCCGTCCACATCTAGGGAGGTTAGCCACAGTGTCATGGGCTTTACACATATTGATGACACTGCGCACGGTAGACACAGGAACATTCAGGTCTTTGGAGATGGACTTGTAGCCTTGAGATTGCCCATGCTCCCTCACAAGTTTGCTTCCCAAGTCCTCAGACAGTTCTTCGGTCCTCTTTCTTTTCTCCATGCTCAATGTGGTTCACACAAGGACAGAGGTTGAGTAAACTTTAATCCGTTTTAACTGGCTGCACATGTGATTAGTTATTGTCACCACCTGCAATGTGCCAAAGGTAAGTAACAGGTACTGTTAATCACACAAATTAGAGAAGCATCACATGATTTTTCAAAGGGTGCCAATACTTTTGTCCGGCCCATTTTTGGAGTTTAGTGTAAAATGATAATGATTTAATTTTTTTCCCCATTCTCCTTTGTGTTTTTTCATTGCAAGCAAAATAAATGAAGGTATTGCTACCAAAGCATTTGTAATTGCAGTCATTTTCTGGGAGAAATTGAGCATTATCTGACAGAATTGCAGGGGTGCCAATACTTTTGGCCAGCCCTGTATTAACCCGAATAAATCAACAAATAAGACACACTGTACTATAAACCACACAGGATTCAAAATGAAGGGAAAAAGTAGCGGCTTATAGTCTGAAAATTATGGCATTTACTTTACAGGGTCTCCCACTGCGGTGGTGTCTGCATTGGCTGGCTGGCTGCCATTGACATCCACTTCCTTTTGGCTGGATTGGGTGTCTGGTGCGGTCAGTGGTGCTGGGATCGGGGCATACTTTTACTTACACCACTGAGTTAAAATTGAGGTGTTGCATTTGGATGTGAGAAAATGAGGGAAAATAAAAATTAGGAACTGGAGGTCAGGGTTACTGGTGTTTTGTCAATATTTATTTTGCACATAAAAAAACAACAACACAATTTTGGATGAAAATCAGTTTTTCATGTATGCCTTGTTACAGTAACTTTAATGCATGGGTAAAACCCGCTGTTTTATTGTGTTATAAGTATAACTGCCAAAAGCCGTTTTCTATGTATTTAAATGGTTTTAGGAGGTTTGACCCAGAAAAATAAAAACTGTTTTCAAAGCCCATGTATTATACCGTAATTTTCGCACTATAAGGCGCACGTGACTATAAGCTGCTACCCACCAAATTTGACACGAAAATGACATTTGTTCATAGATAAGCTGCACTAGACTATAAGCTGCAGCTGTCCTCTTTGTATGATGGGATATTTACACCAAGAGATATTAGCCGGTAGCACTTTATCGGACATCATACAACTGTCATTAGAGCAAATGAACCGCCATCAAAAAGCTTCATTTGACCATCAGTGCTCCCTTGGGGGAGACAGTCAACCTCTGCTGCCACCTGCTATCAACACTGTTGTTGTCCAACATGCCTCCTAGCATGTATTGCACACTACTGATGTAAAAATCAAAATTTATGTTCTGTGCAAGTATTTCTTCAGTTACTACTCCATTTGTTTCATTAATTGCTAGCTTTGGTGTGTGCTAACACTTTCTTTGACAGTGACGCCATAAGACTGTCATTTGACCATCCTAATTATGACATGACACTGTCATGAGCATTAACGAATGCTGATAAATTACGTCATTTAGGATTATCCGGCAGATGATCTCTTTTGAATGAATGTAAAAGATCTGAGCTTGACATAAATGGCGTTAGTGACATAATTTGCCGGATGACACTTAAAAACTGTCACATAGTGTTACCTATTACCCCAAATAAATCAAATAAGCCACATTGGACTGTGGACTGTAAGCCGCAAGATTCAAAATGAAGGAAAAAAGTAGCGGCTCGTGGTCTGAAAATTACAGTACCTTCTTAACCCAAGCTAAAATTGATTTCATCTTATGAAACTTCTTCTCACAAAGTGTTCACAAGCTGGACCAATATCTGTTATTATTGTATTATTGCATATGGTATCCATTTCATCAAGACAACTAATTTGGCTAAAGTTGCCTAACGGCAATCACAAATTCATGATACAGGATTACAGAGGGACCTAAAAAAAAATGAGGCCTATCCAAATTTGGGGCTTGTATTTTTTTCAGGTCAGCCTGTGATACCAAAACCACTGTAAATGAGAGCTAATCACAGTTATCTCTTGTTTCAGGTCAGTATTTTGTGGTGGAGGAAGATTTGCGTCAATTCACTCAAATGAGGGTGGACAAGCGACTTCAGGGAATTCTGAACATGTTGCGACACTGCCAGCGCCTGCGGGAGTTGCGAGGAGGCGGCCTTACTCGTTACGTCTTACTATAAATTAATAATGCTCGGTGTAAGTGCGCTTTCTTGGCAGTATTTTGGGTTTGTGTTTAAAAGTTCTATGAAATGGTAGCTATGTCAAAAAAATAAATTGAATTTTACTTGTAGAAAATGAATTTGGCTGTTTCTTTACCATTTCATAGTTATTCTTGTGTGCGGGTCAGCAACCCACGGCTCTAGAGCCGCATGGAGCAGATGGATAAAACTGGAGCGCAACTTCTGGTTTTGGCGTGTCTATTCCCCCAACCAGCTGCCCCTGCCCCAACGAGCAAGGGCCTGGGCCACCGGAGCCATCAGCACCCCCAACTATTGTCATGTATAATTATGTCAGCATACCAAACAAACCAATAACAAAACAAAAAAGAAAGCCATTTGAATGCTGCTTTTATATTATCTCCCCACCCAAAGTTACGTGGGCCAGTCCAGTGGATAGCAGTCAAGCAGCTTTAAATTGGCAAACCAATTTAATCACATATCGAAGATGAGGAAGTTGTGGGTTTATGAAAAGTAACAGTACTTTAAAAGAAGCGGATGTACAAGAGCGGGTCTAAAAAGAGGAAACGGCGGGAGGATGTTAAAAAATAAAAAAAAACATTTCATCATTGCCAGGTGTCTCAAAATTCTTTACGATGTCGTCGGCAGACAACGATGTCAATGAGCCAGAGCCATCTGTCGCGGACTGTGAGCTGAGCTCCAGTCAGCTAATGGATGCTACTGGGCTGGATGCTGCGAGCCCAGTGATGAAGGAGGAATGGACGGACGACAAGGTGCCAGCGCTGCTATGCATCTGGGTTGATCGGCGTGTCCGGGAGAGCCTCAAGAGCACCATACAAAACAAGTGCATCTTCCAGGAGATTTCCGGCCAGTTGGAACGAACCTCTGGCATGTGCGCAACTGGAAACAGTGCCGCACCAAACATAAGAACGTCAAGTACGACTATAAGGTCGCCAAAAGCAATTACGCAGCCCGCGGTGGTCGCAGCAGCCCGAGAAAGTACATGAAGTTTTTCCACGAAGTAGGGGCCATTCTACTTGACCACGACCTGGATGAGGTTTCGCTGCGTATGAAGAGGTTTTAGGATCACGAGAAGAAACCGGCCGCCTCAGAAAGTTAGATCGTCATCAAGATTGATAATTGAGGGTATGTTGTATTGTTTACATTGACAATACGATAGGGAACACAAACACTCAAGATGGGGGGGGGGGGGGGGGGGCAGCATTTAGCAAAATGTTCGCAGCATATAACAAAGCTAATGGAAGTTCCATTTGAAGCGTGCTTATTTGGTTTCACATGATGGAATCATATGCACATTGGTGTGGCGCTGTTTCTAAGGATTTGACAAGTTTAATGTACAACAAGAATTATAATGAGTGGAAACTGCATGTAAGACCAAAAAAAAGAGGTCTTAAGTAGATCTTAAGCTAGCTATTACGGCTGACCAAGAGGACAGATATAGAGCCTACCTCTAGGAGGTACAGTGCCTTGCAAAAGTATTCGGCCCCCTTGAATCTTGCAACCTTTCGCCACATTTCAGCCTTCAAACATAAAGATATGAAATTTAATTTTTTTGTCAAGAATCAACAACAAGTGGGACACAATCGTGAAGTGGAACAACATTTATTGGATAATTTAAACTTTTTTAACAAATAAAAAACTCGAAAAGTGGGGCGTGCAATATTATTCGGCCCCTTTACTTTCAGTGCAGCAAACTCACTCCAGAAGTTCAGTGAGGATCTCTGAATGATCCAATTTTGTCCTAAATGACCGATGATGATAAATAGAATCCAAATGTGTGTAATCAGGTCTCCGTATAAATGCACCTGCTCTGTGATAGTCTCAGGATTCTGTTTAAAGTGCAGAGAGCATTATGAAAACCAAGGAACACACCAGGCAGGTCCGAGATACTGTTGTGGAGAAGTTTAAAGCCGGATTTGGATACAAAAAGATTTCCCAAGCTTTAAACATCTCAAGGAGCACTGTGCAAGCCATCATATTGAAATGGAAGGAGCATCAGACCACTGCAAATCTACCAAGACCCGGCCGTCCTTCCAAACTTTCTTCTCAAACAAGGAGAAAACTGATCAGAGATGCAGCCAAGAGGCCCATGATCATTCTGGATGAACTGCAGAGATCTACAGCTGAGGTGGGAGAGTCTGTCCATAGGACAACAATCAGTCGTACACTGCACAAATCTGGCCTTTATGGAAGAGTGGCAAGAAGAAAGCCATTTCTCAGAGATATCCATAAAAAGTCTCATTTTAAAGTTTGCCACAAGCCACCTGGGAGACACACCAAACATGTGGAAGAAGGTGCTCTGGTCAGATGAAACCAAAATTGAACTTTTTGGCCACAATGCAAAACGATATGTTTGGCGTAAAAGCAACACAGCTCATCACCCTGAACACACCATCCCCACTCTCAAACATGGTGGTGGCAGCATCATGGTTTGGGCCTGCTTTTCTTCAGCAGGGACAGGGAAGATGGTTAAAATTGACGGGAAGATGGATGCAGCCAAATACAGGAACATTCTGGAAGAAAACCTGTTGGTATCTGCACAAGACCTGAGACTGGGACGGAGATTTATCTTCCAACAGGACAATGATCCAAAACATAAAGCCAAATCTACACTGGAATGGTTAAAAAATAAACGTATCCAGGTGTTAGAATGGCCAAGTCAAAGTCCAGACCTGAATCCAATCGAGAATCTGTGGAAAGAGCTGAAGACTGCTGTTCACAAACACTCTCCATCCAACCTCACTGAGCTCGAGCTGTTTTGCAAGGAAGAATGGGCAAAAATGTCAGTCTCTCGATGTGCAAAACTGATAGAAACATACCCCAAGCGACTTGCAGCTGTAATTGGAGCAAAAGGTGGCGCTACAAAATATTAACGCAAGGGGGCCGAATAATATTGCACACCCCACTTTTCAGTTTTTTTATTTGTTAAAAAAGTTTAAATTATCCAATAAATGTTGTTCCACTTCACGATTGTGTCCCACTTGTTGTTGATTCTTGACAAAAAATTAAAATTTTATATCTTTATGTTTGAAGCCTGAAATGTGGCGAAAGGTTGCAAGGTTCAAGGGGGCCGAATACTTTTGCAAGGCACTGTAGCAGCACTTTAATAATAAATATATAGTTTTTCATTTACTGTTGTAAAACTTGAATTATGGCTTTTGATTTTGAACTATAATTATATATTTAATGTAGCTTTATAACTTGGTTGGGAAGGTTTGTTGCAATTCGTTTTGTAAAGCAAAATATTTAGGTTGTTCTGTATGTAATACTTGGAAGTGTTTCCAATGGTCTAAAAATATCAGTATCAATCAGAAGTCAAAACGTCTGTGTCGGGACATTTCTGTCTACTGTGATTAAAAAAGGTTATAGTATCACGGTTAAATGCATGTTGTAGGACACAAGTCCCATGAATAATAATTCTATATTTAAAATGGTTATTAAAATTATTCCCTCAGTTACATGAAACAAATGATACCAAAGAAAAAGAATTTTAATTTTGACCGACATTCAATTTTATCATGTAATTCCGTCAAAACTACTTCCTCACTCTTCATTTTGTATTAATCTAGTGAAATTATGTATATTGATAGGGGCTTTTGAAGCTGCCAGTTCTGCTCGTTTTGTGTTAAAGGAACATATGAAGAGGGCCCCTTGCAATGTTCGCTTTAAGCCCCAAAATTGCTAAGTCCGCCACTGGATATGGCAGCTCTATATCGTCTGGGCCGAGTGAAGAGAGAATGCACTCTTATCCGCAAGAAAAAGTAGTTCGATCGGCAAGAAAATAAAAATCGTTCTGTAAGCAAATCAAAACTCCTTATTTGATGACCGTTTTTATTTGCAAACCACACCTTTTTTGAATGACACATTTCATTTGCAAACTACAATTTTTCTTTTTTTTTTTTTTGCATGATTCTAACTCTATACGTTGCATTTTCCTCTGATTGAGATTTTCCATGCTTTTCAGGTTTTAAGTTTTTTGTAGGAACGTCCCGATCGTACATTTTGCGTCCAAGTCTGAGCCACCTGATTTTGGTAATCTGCCATTAGTCCCGATCCGATACTGAAAAAGTTCCAAACATGTTACAGTACTGTACTTAATCACAGTGCTTCAGCTCTTTCCGGGAATATTGCGGAGTATAAAAATGTGTAAAATATTTTTGTTTTTTTTTGGCAATGCCAGTGTATTTCTGGATTATTTTGTTACTTTTTAATCCTTAAAAATATACAGTATGCTGGTCCTTCCAAAAAAATAGCATATTGTGATAAAGTTCATTATTTTCTGTAATGTACTGATAAACATTGGACTTAGACATATATTTTAGATTCATTACACACAACAGAAGTAGTTCAAGCCTTTTATTTTTCTAATATTGATTATTTTGGCAAAAAAAAAAAAAAAAATCCCTATCTACAAAAATTAGCATATCATGAAAAGGTACTCTAAAGAAGTTACTAACCTAATCATCTGAATCAACGAATTAACTCAAAACCCCTGCGAAAGATTCCTGAGGCTTTTAAAAACTCCCAGCCTGGTTCATTACTCAAAACCGCCGACCTGACTGCTGTCCAGAAGGCCATCATTGACACCCTCAAGCAAGAGGCTAAGACACAGGAAGAAATTTCTGAGTGAATAGGCTGTTCCCAGAGTGCTATCAAGGCACCTCAGTGGGAAGTCTGTGGGAAGGAAAAAGTGTGGAAGGAAACGCTGCACAACCAGAAGAGGTGACCGCACCCTGAGAAACATTGTGGAGAAGGGCCAATTCCAGACCTTGGGGGACCAGCAGAAACGCTACAGGTGCCGCATTCCCCAGGTCAAGCCACTTTTTAACCTGAAACAGCGGCAGAAGCGCCTGACCTGTGCTACAGAGAAGCAGCACTGGACTGTTGCTCAGTGGTCCAAAGCACTTTTTTCAGATGAAAGCAAATTTTGCATGTCATTTGGAAATCAAGCTGCCAGAGTTTGGAGGAAGACCGGGGAGAAGGAAATGCCAAAATGCCTGAAGTCCAGTGTCAAGTACTCACAGTCAGTGATGGTGTGGGGTGTCATGTCAGCTGGTTTTGGTCTACTGTGTTTTTATCAAGGACTGGGTTAATGCAGCTGGCTATCAGGAGATTTTGGAGCACTTCATGCTTCCATCTGCTGAAAAGCTTTACGGAGATGAAGATTTCGTTTTTCAGCACGACCTGGCACCTGCTCACAGAGTCAAAACCACTGGTAAATAGTTTACTGACCACCTGCCAACTCTCCTGACCTGAACCCCATAGAGAATCTGTGGGCTATTCTGAAGAGGAAGTTGAGAGACACCAGACCAACACTGTGGATGAGCTTAAGGCCGCTATCGACACATCCTGGGCCTCCATAACACGCCGCATTGAAGCAGTCATTTCTGCAAGAGGATTCCCGACCAAGTATTGAAGGTTGACTTTTTTTTGTATTAAAAAACCCTTTTTTGTATTGGTTGGATGAAATATGTTAATTTTTTTAGATAGGGATTTTTGGTTTCTCTTGACTTTTTTGCCAAAATCCTCAATATTAAAGGGTATGTCATTCCCTGGGAAAATGTTAATATTCCATCATTTATCCATGAACGCATGCCTTTTTTATTCATATCATGCCACTTTGTGTAATCACACAAGAAAATGAGAGAAATTTGGCTTGATTGTCAAGCTAAAACGACCGGCGCCCGAGATCTGGCAGATTGTGTGCATGACGTCACGACAAGTGAAGAGAGTGCCACCGGCCACTATGGGGGCAGCGCCTGTCTGCATCAATATAATTCCTTCTAGTGAGGGGAGAATTAGGGGTGTTTTGAGCTGCTTATGCTGATGCATTGTGTTCGTCCTGCACATATTCCAGGTTCCCTCATGAAGAAACACCCCTCGTTGTCAATAAAAGAGAATTCAGAATTGACAGTGAGGGGTGTTTCTTCAACAAGAAAAAGGCTCAGTGCTTTAATACTGAATGGCGGCGATGATGGCAGACAATTTTTCTAGTTTCAGCGACGAATCCGACGTAGAAGGACGTAACGAATGTTCATCTAATGGTGACGAGTTACGAAGCTTTAATCGGTGTTTTAGGTTACCAATTTGAGCTCAAACGAACGTCAATGCAGCGTAATGAAACGGTCATTGAGGGGAGCAATGACACTGATGAAACATCGGCAGATCGTGTGGGGAAACACCAATGACTTGTTTTGCATTTCTTTTTGTGAAGCTGATACACCGTGACTGCAAAATAAAGGAATACATAGAATAATTATCATTTATTGCGCTATCATAGCTTTTCGCTCTGCCAACAGGCACAAATATGAATGGGATAAGAGGATTTGTTCTATTTTACGAACGATAATTTATACATGTGTCCAGTCCTGTATCCAATGCGTGACATTTTTTTTATTATAAAAGAGTACTCGCTCTGGCCATTTTGAGCTTGGCTGTTCCCCTCCTTTGCTAAGCCTTAGCCTCCTTTGCCAGTCATCGTCCTCTTTCTTGATATCTCGGAACATTTAGGTGGCTGCGCGTGTATGGTCGGCACCGCATCTCTTGAGCAGCAATCTTTTAGCAAAACCCGATTTCACTTGTCCATAGTTCGAGAAGCTTTCAGGTGGAAAATGCGCACCATAGAAAACCATGCCGGAGGCTGTGTCTAGAAAATTGCCCTCTTTGCCCGGACGAACTTTACCCATTGTCTGCGTAGTCCAGCTTTTTTTTTCGCGTTCAGGAACTCATGAATACTATATTCCGATAAATAGCTATTTGTACACCACATAGTACAGCAGTTTTGAACCATTCTAGTGATTTTTTGGTCAAACAAACCCGAACGCTACTCTCTCGTCGATAAAAAACAATGGCACCTGGCTCTGCCTCGACTTTCATTCACTTGTCGTGACGTCCCCGCCCCATTCGGCTGTTTCCGGAACACTTTCGGAAATGTTCATCATTTTCGATCTATTTTCGATAACTGCTCATTAATGTGATTGATTTTTTTGTTAAATTTTTTTCAATATTTGTTATCTTGGCACATAACGGTTCTATTGATGTCTCACACCCCCTTTGCCGCTACGTACCCTTTAAAACAATAAAAGGCTTGAACTACTTTAATAGTGTGTAATGAATCTAAAATATATGAAAGTCTAATGTTTATCAGTACATGACATAAAATAATGAACTTTATCACAATATGCAATTTTTTTGAGAAGGACTAGTATATGTTTTTAAATTAAAAACCCGATCCTTTTCACCTGATTCCATTCTGAAAAATGGCGCGATCGGGCAGATTTCTGATCACGTGATACGGGACATCCCTAGTTTTTTTTTTTTTTTTTTTTTTATGATTCTAGTTTTAGTGGTGTTGGGGTTCGGGTTTTTGTGTGTTTTTCGTATGTATTTTTGAGAACATGAAACCATCTAATATACAAAAAGACAGGTTTCAAGTTCAACAACTGTCAATAACTAACGCTTGTTAAATGAATCATAGGGCTACTATTCTATTACCCCAACCCCCACTATCAGAGGTAGGTAGAGTAGGCAAAGATTTTACGCAAGGGTAGCGTTACTTAATATTACTCCAATAAAAGAATTAAGTAATGAGTGACATTGTGAATAACTGCTTACGACGATTATTATTATTTTTTTTTTTTTGTGTGTCAGCTTAAAGTTATCTTTATGAACTGTTATTATACTTTGAGGAATAATCAAATCAAAATTATTTATACAGCCCTTTACAAAACTCCAAGGTCCTCCAAATGATTTACAACAAAGCAAAATATACTTAAAGATGAAGACTATCACCTGATACATAACCCACATTAAGCCAAAGAAATACCCCCCAAAAATTGTTGAATTCCGGCGAGAGAGAAAAAATACAGAAATACAGAAATTAAGCATCATTTGTCCAAAGAATGAGTGCCCTCTAGTGGGGAAAATATATATTCAATTATGGAAGTAAAAGGATCATATCTCCAGTTTTCCGTGGTCAATCGGCGCCAAATAAAAAGTGAGAGAGGTTAGAATCCACCCTTTCAAGTCATGTTGACGGCAGCGCTCTTTGTCAAATACTTAATTTTTACAGTGCTTTAGAGAAGCCACGTGTTGAACTGGCCCATGTGATCATAGGTTGGCAAGCTGGAGTCTGATTGCTAAAATAATCTCATATGAAAAAAGGAAAATCTTATATGCCGAATAAAGAGGAAAAATGTAACGACTAGTGTAGCCCAATGTAGCGGAGTTAGTGTTTCTTCTCAAATCTAAGTAAAAAGTATGGCTTAGTAAAACTACTCTTAGAAATACATTTTTCTCGAGACGGTACTAAAGTATAACGGAGTAAGTTTAACTCGTAACTACCCACCTCTGCCAACTATTCCCCCCACATATCTGCATCAATCTTGTGATTTACTTCTAGCGCCCCCTGCTGACGGATCTCATTACAATGAAGGACTACAACACTTGAACTCCATCAAGACCAGGAATATTCATCTTTTGTAACCATGCTATATGATTGCTACAATTCAGAGGAACTATTGTGGAGCCCAAAAAATGTGAACCAGCTTGTGACCAACCAAAGGCCGGCCAATATATGGGTGGACATAATATTTATGATTGGATTATTATAATTATCACTATGATGATAAAGATGACAGATTGCACAATATGTGAAGACATTTTGCAGTCTAATGATTGAACAGTCAAACATTTATTATAATGGTAAATGATATTGCAATTACATCTCATACAATCTCATTCAGCATTGCCGTTATGTAGTCAGACTGATCTATTGCCTTTACCTTTATTGATCCCAAATGAACACAATCACTTAAGCTAAAACAACTATTCAGTAGCTTCAAATATAAATGAAGAATTTGCGGTTTTTGGTCTTTTTTATTTGAAATCAGTAGCTAAAAGGGATCCTCTTTGGCGAGCAGTGATCGCCAACTTTAGAATAAGCAGGTGCTGTACAATGTGACTTTGTGGCTTATCTGCTGCAGCAGCTCCTTAACGGATGCCTCTAGCTCCACCAGCTGCTCCGCCTTCACCTCTAGGGCATGATGGTTGTCATCAAATGACTTTTCTAACTCTGAAATGTGAAATAATAGAATTAGTGAGTTACCAGTGCATTATGCCATTTTTCACTCTAACTCATCTAAACTATTTACAGTCAATACCATTTTGACCTGCAATTATCTTCATATTCCTCATTTTGGTGGAAAGAAAACACATTTTTGTCTTGCAAATTCTACACTGCCGTAAGAATTATATACAGTCATGTGAAAAAATTAGGACATTGAATTAAATACTCAGTTCTTGATTACAAAATGTTCACATATCCGTGTCTGATCTTGTTTTTCTTTTTCTGATTTAATTGCAGCTAAACAACAAAAATTAACATTGTTTTACCAATTACACCAAATATAAACAAAAATGCATATTCTAACTGAAGAAAATGTTGGAACACCCTACAACCTAATAGCTGGTGTCACTCCCTTCGGCTGAAATAACTTCAGTGAAAACGCTTTTTGTAGCCATATACCAGTCTTTGACATCGGTCTGAATAAAAGTTTGCCCCACTCCTCAACACAAAATACTTTCAACTGTGATTGACTGTTGCGGTGAGAGAAAACACCATGGTGAGATCAAAGGAGCTGTCTGAGGCCTTCAGAAAGAAGATAGTAGACGCTTAAGGGATTTCAAAAGAATATAAAATCAGCCATTCCACTATCTGGAAAATAGTCTACAATTGGAGGACATTCAAAACTGCCAACATGCCCAGGTCTGGCCATCCAAGCAAGTTCACCCCGAGAGCAGACCGCAAGATGCTAAAAGAAGTCTCCAAAAACCCTAAAATGTAATCACGGGACCTACAGCATGCTCTTGCTACACTTGATGTGAAAGTGCATACCTCTACAATCCAGGCATGAAAATGGGTCAGGGGTTAAAAAGGTGAGAAAGGTGTGGAGGAAATATGTTCCGGCGTTCTGCCAAAATGTCCTCTGTCGGCGAAACGTCCTACATGTGGCGAATTTGACCATTTTAATTTTTCACATAAGGCTTAATATTCGAGCGGGGGTTTAATTAGTTGAAGGAGTTGATTTCAACCACCATTGACTCGCACTAGCTTAGCCACTCCGGACCCCTGAAACTAACAAATAACTGGCAAACTGCACAGAATTTGTTCAAATCAACTCCAACGACTAATTAAACCCCGGCTAACTCAAAGATTAGGCCTAATGTAAAAAATTCTGCTTCCCCTTGAAAATAAAGACCATTGAATATGGCCATTAAAATGTTGTCTATAAAAGTTTTAGAGCAATAAAATAAACAACAAAAATGAATGAAATGAACAAGAATCCTTCAAACTATTTCATAATGGGTCCAAATTATTTTTCGAACAGATCATGTGACGATAGCACCTTAGAGACAGCCGTTTGCATTGCTTAGCCAAAACTACAGCTGAGGAGGCAAGATGGATATTTAGAATTTCTTTAAACCTAAGCTTTCAAAACCTTCAACAACAACTGAGCTTGAACCGAGGATTGAGCACGAGCAGTATCAAAAAGTCCTGGCTTTCGTGTTACCTGTTGTGCTGTAATTCCAAGTGGTGCTTGAATTGGATGCTTATAGCGGTCGACAGTCTTTTTGAGCCAGCGCAAAGTTCGCAGCACACGGAGATATTTTTGTCATCTTTACTGGACAAAAATGTGACGTAATGGCTGTGTTTCCAGTGTGCAAATGCAGCCGTTTGAAGTATATCTCCTGCCTATTTCATTGCATCCTGGAGGGGAAGCAAGGCTGTGTTGTTTTGGCCGCAAACTCCCAGCGCTCACGGCTCACGCATCATGGTAATACACGTGACCCTTTTTTTTCCATCCTTGATTAGAAAATGTGACATGTGATGTCACTCCCATGACTACAGTATTCTTCATTCTACATACATTATGGGGCAATAAAAAAATAGTAACGCACAGGCATCAAGGAAAGTAATTTTACTCAGATTACTGATTTAGAAAAATGAACGCGTTAGATTGTTCTTTACTGAAAGAAAGTAATCAGATTACAGTTACGCATTACTCACATAACGCGTTACTGACAACACTGCTTTTGTATTACCGTTAAATACACAAGCTTGATGCTACCTTAACGGGAGCAAATTTTTTCACCGGACGCTCTGGCATTGTTCAACGCAAGCTGCGACAAACGGCAGTAACTTTGTCATACCGCAAAATATGAAAATGATTCAAACCATTACTCACCAAATTCAATATGCTGGCGAATGCATTCATCTAAAAAAAAAAAAAAAAATTGGGAGTGAGACCTCACCTCGTCCAGCGAACGTGAATTTGTTCTTAGGACAAGATCATCTGTCGCAATTAGCGATCTTTGACGCTCTTTTTCTCCTCCCCACATACAAACTTGATTCTCTCTCAGCGGCTGTGATTAACCTCAATGAAGTTGCTCTCCTAACTAAGCCTTGCCTATCATTTGTCTTTGTAAGTTTTTAGTAACTTTGTGTATTGATTTTGAAAGGAAAATGTGTGTTTTGTTTTTGGCAACTTTTTCATGAAGCGACTCACACGTGGAAAAATACGATTGTACAACGTTTTAAATGTATTCATTTGGTATATTTCAGTTACCACGATTTGAGAGATCAATAAATTGAAGAATTTTCGCCTTGCGTTTGGAGTGTTTCTTTTTGGGTTTGCTGGAATAGCGTCACTTACACTCGCACCATCAAACAGAGGAAGGGGTAAGTGCTGCCGCGCCAAGCCACTTCTGGCTGCATTTTCGACACATGAAAAATAACGAATACGTACTACTGTATGACGGAAAATTTTAGTGGTTTTGTAACCGCCACGTTTTCATAGCATGGTAAACCGTGAAGGTAACCGGCACATGCCTACACCCGAACCCCCCCACCCCCCTTAAAAGTTTTCTCCTCGGATCTACACGATTCACGTAGGTCATCCTTTTTGACTTCAAAACGGCGAATTTCGCCGAAAGGTGAGAGATTTTCATGCCTGACAATCAGAAAGATCAGAAGATCTTTAAGGGATTTCAAAAGAATATAAAATCAGCCATTCCACTATCTGGAAAATAGTGTACAATTGGAGGACATTCAAAACTGCCAACATGCCCAGGTCTGGCCATCCAAGCAAGTTCACCCCGAGAGCAGACCGCAAGATGCTAAAAGAAGTCTCCAAAAACCCTAAAATGTAATCACGGGACCTACAGCATGCTCTTGCTACACTTGATGTGAAAGTGCATACCTCTACAATCAGAAAGAGATTTCACAAGTTTAACCTTCATGGGAGGTGTGCAAGGAGGAAACCTTTGCTCACTAAGAAGAACTAGAAGGCCAGACTGAAGTTTGCCAAAATGAATGTAGACAAAGACCAGGACTTCTATAATAAAGTTCTTTGGAATTTTTCTAATTATTCTAAAATTAAATTATTTGGACCCCAGAACCAGTGTTGTTAATAATGGCGTTATTTTTTTCAGTAGTGAGTAATCTAATTAATTTTCTCATCTTGGCAACGCCGTTACCGTTACTGAGGATGGAGAGGCGTGTGTTACTATGCGTTGCTATATTGGTTGAATGACGACATAAAAGTCTGAGGGAGACGGACTCACCGAGACGACAGAGCAGAGCAGGAGTGGGGAGGAGGAAAAAAAGTTGTGACGCCGAGCAAATGCGATGCTAGGTGGCTCCAATAATACCTGACTGTAGCCGATAGCCTACAAACTACGCCCACATGATACGGTAGACATGGTAGATATCACATATGCAGTATATATATAGAACTAGATGCAAAATAGACACGGGGGCGTTAGCAACATGTACAGTATAGGAACTAGATGCGTTGGTGAACAGCCGCCATCTTAAAGCAGTAGACTTCTTAGGAAGGCTCTGTTGTAGAGAACCTTCCTAGCGAACCTAAGTAACTTTTGTTCTAAAATACTCCTAAATCGGCAAAATATTGACTTTAATCTATCTTTAAATGATGAAACAGTTTTAAAACTTCCACATGTCAAAAGTAAACAGATTAGGGTAAACAATTGGGCTAGGGCCAATTGTCCCAAAATCCTTTTAAACTTCACATAGTGTGACCTAAGTTTTTTTTTTTTTTTTTTTTGAGGGAAAAAAACAACAAAACATGAAAATTATCACCAGTTACTTTGCCAATTAACTATTTACTCTTACATTCAAGTAAATGAGTTACTAACGCAATTACTTTTTGGGAGAAGTAATTTGTAACTATAATTAATTACTTTTTTAAAGTAAGATTAACAACACTGCCCAGAACAGAGGACATGTTTGGCGTAAACCCAATACAGCATTCCAGGAAAAGAACCTGATACCAACTGTGAAGCATGGAGGTGAAAGTGTCATGGTTTGAGGATGCTTTGCTTCTGCAGGACCTGGCCAGCTCACCATCACAGAATCCATCATGAATTCTACAGTGTATCAGAGGGTTCTTGAGGAACATGTGAGATCATCTGTGAAAAAAAGCTGAAGCGAAACTGGACCCTGCAACATGACAATGACCCAAAACATACCAGTAAATCCACCAAGGACTGGCTGAAAATGAAGAAATGGACAGTCAAAGGCCATATCTTAATCCCAGGAGATCCTGTGGGGTGACTTGAAATGGGCTGTAAATTCAAGAAACCCCTCAAACACCTGTTGAAAGTATTCCGCATTGAGGAGTGGGGCAAACTTTCTTCAGACCGATGTCAAAGACTGGTAGATGGCTACAAAAAGCGTCTCACTGAGGCTATTTCAGCCAAAGGGGTAACACTAGCTCTTTCGTGGTAGGGTGTCCCAACTTTTTCCTCAGTTAGAATCAGTATTTTTGTTGATATATTTGGTTTAATGGGTAAAACAATTAGGGCTGCAGCTATCGATTATTTTAGCAGTCGATTAATCGATGAACTAGTTAGTTCGAATAATTGAGTAATCGGATAAAGAACATAAAAAAAATAAAAATACCTGAGCTGAGCCTCGAACGGTATTAAAATAAATAAGGATCTATGTACAACAAAAGAACAATTGGTTAATTTACATACCAAATGTCCGCTAACTTAAATGTTTTTTTTTTTTTTTTAACAATGCTCTTAACAAATGTTTCAGACACATATTCCCACAAAAAACGGCTAAATATACCTTTAAACTAAATTACGAATGCATTAAAAAAATAAAACATTAGCTCAAACAAAAACCTAGTTTATGTTGGTCTCAACAGGGAGCAGCTGGATTCGACCATGTAAAATGAGGCAGACTATCCACTCAAATCAATAAAACTAAATGCAAACAAAAATAACACAAAACATTACGCCACTTTAATCAAACGAATGTTCGAAGCAGCAAAGTTGTATTCGAATCTTTTTTTCTAATCGAATACTCGAGTCAATCGATTAATCATTGCGGCACTAAAAACAATTATTTGTGTTGTTTACCTGTAATTAAATCACTCTCTTTTACAGAGATGAAGAAAAACCAGATGAGACATTGATATGTGAACATTTCTTAATAAAGAACTGAATATTTAATGGGGAGTCCCAATTTTTTCACATGACTATGTTACTACGGAACATTCAGTCGTGCCATAGCAGGAAATGGTCATTTAAAAACTTCACATAGAGTACTTCGCAGAGGTCATTTTGACACTTTCACACAGTCTGGTCGGCATATCCTCTCACTCCCCTTCAATTCATCCCAAAATTCCATTCCATCAAATGCATGCAGACATTGCAACATCATTTGGCCATCGACTGAAATGTTTTAAAAACTGTCTTGAGTTGACAAAATCCATTGGGAAAATACAATTTGAAATTTGTTTTCAGAACAGTGTGCATATGACCAGAGGTAGGTAGACTTGTCAAAAACAAGAGTAGCGTTACTTCAAAATAATACAGGGTGACCTTTAATAAAGGGAACTTTTTAACAACCTGATATAACCAACAATACACGTTAATTAAAATACCATCGTTGTTTCTTAAGTGGAATGTTTTAAGGATTCAGACTTTAATATTTTTTCCTTCATCACTATTGGTTTTATTGGATTGTTAAAAAGTTTTGGGGGGGGCTCACCCTGTGTTACGAAAGTATAAATAATGTAGTCATCCAGAAAATTTATTCAAGTATGAAGAAGAAAAAAGTTTACTTTCTCTCGTAACGGTTCTTTAATTCTCTTAATGAACAGGAGATGACGGCACACGATTCAGGAATAGAACGAAAGCAATAATTACCTAAACTAAACACAATAATGAAGAACAGTTATAAGCTGGCCAGTCAGGACTGAATCCCCTTTCGAGAAGATTCTGTCCTCGACCTTCCGAATGATGCATTTTATTTTACGGCTAAGCAAATTGGTAAATTAGTGCTAGCCAACCAGCTGGGCAAAAACGGGAAGATCACTAATGTCCAGTTTCTTTGGATAACCTTGGTGAGGAAGGCAGGCTCCCAGACTTGCCTCTTACCAAGAAAAATGGTCATATAGCTCACAGATGTCACTAATATACTAACAATGAATGAATAGGTATTATCATATATGAAAAAATATGTATAAATATAGCAACAATTAAAAGTATTCGTTGAAAATATTCAAGTAATGAGTAATGGCTTACAATGTCAGATTTATTTTTTAAACAAAGTTTTTTCCTCAGCACACCGTCAATCTATACAAACTTAATATTATACTATACCCTATTACATGACCATGTTAATAGGCAAAAAAAAAAAAAAAAAAAAAAAAAATTCAGACTAGAAAAATTTACAGAAATGAAACATTACCCAGCACTCCACGCTTGCTTGTTTTGAAACACACGGTAAGATTTGTTTTCTTACCTTGAAAAGAGAATATTTAATATTGCTTTGGCCTTCAAAGGTCTGTGCTGAGTGATCATTACACACTAAGGCTACGTCTACAAAAGAACAGACAATGGACTTAAACGTGTAATTAGTTAGACTAAATGGCATGTCGGCTACACTAATGTACCTCTTATCCAGAGATTTTATTTCACGGGCTAGAAGGGTGCATAATTTCAAGGTGCGTAAACCATCTAGTATAGCCAGGCCATCCGTATAATAATCGGATACAAAGGTAAAGATGTCACGGAGCATGCCAAGCAATGGAGGCGAATCGTACAGTCTTCTTGCTCCTCTTTTGAACTGAAAGAGCTTGTAAATTGAATATGTCCGGAGAAGACATCGAGCGATGCTGAAAAATTTGTAAGCTTTCGGTATAGAGGTACTTCAGACGTCACACACGAGGCTGCTCCTATTTGCGCAGACTACACCTGCGCGAATGCAGGAGCGTGGCGTTTACAAACGCACCTTAAACATAGTGTGAACAGGTATAAAATATTTTCCGAATTACAAGGCAAAAAAATGATCCGTCCAAGTGTAGACTTAGCCTAAATGTATCTCTTAATGTTAACATAGCATTAACCTTATGTCAGGGGAGAAAATCTGTTCCCCCTTTGTTTTTAGAAGAAAAAGGCTGTCACTATAATTCTTAAAAGTTTACTAATGATCATAAGGAGAACATCCATCACACACGGAGTACAATGATACTCTGACGCGGCAGAGCTCAGAGGACTTATCATACTGAAAGGTGGGGTTAATTGGTAAAACAATTGTCCCATGATTATAAGAAAAATACGTCTTACCATGAAGCGTAAATTAATCGCTTTACCAATTAAATGCTATAGTGTTCCTTTTGAACAACTTTACCCTTGACAGCGCCTGCCTGCCCTCCCTCGCCTCAAGATGTAGACAGCTGTGCTCTGAAATACGAATTTTTCGATAACACTTGTACAATAATACATTTAAGATATATATCAACATTTGAGAAGCATATGATAGGAAGCAATTCTTTGACTTAGCATAGAGCAGTGTTTTTCAAACGGTGTGCCGCGGCACACCAGACTCCGCTACATCACTTCCCCCATAGGCTTTATGCTTGTTAACGCGAGAGATTCGGACATGTAAATTATTCTTCGAAAGGTCTGGCATGTTGGTTGAATAATAATGTTTTTATACAGTATGCCTCAATTTAATATAAATTACCTTAGCGACATCACAGCACGTAAAAAAATAATCTTTTGATTAATGGCGGATTGAAAGCAAATTTCAGGTGTTATACCGCCATCTAGTGCACAAGAATAAGCAGCGCCCTTTCCTGCACCCTTACGATCTCTACATAAACTTAATGTCTTTCAAGAATTTAAACAGTGCAGTTTAAACAGTCTTCCTCTCCACTCATTCCACGAAAACCCCAAAATTGTTTTGTTTAATCCATCAAGTACATATGTACAGTGTATCTATACATCCTGTTGTCCCTCGAGAGAAAATGGCACCGGTTCACGCATGTGCAGTAGCAATCACTCGTGATCCGGTAGCCCATCACGATTGGGTAGTGACACTCTTAAACTGCAGTTCTGTTTTCGTTTGCTACAGCTTACAGTAGTAGCGCGCCGTGCTTCCAGTTGCAAATAAAATCATTGAAAAACCCTCACAAATTGGGGTTTTGCTTTGGAGATATATATTTCCTTTTATTCACGCAAACATACAGTGGGGCAAATAAGTATTTAATCAACCACCAATTGTGCAAGTTCTCCTACTTGAAAAGATTAGAGAGGCCTGTAATTGTCAACATGGGTAAACCTCAACCGTGAGAGACAGAATGTGGGGAAAAAAACAAAATCACATTGTTTGATTTTTATTTCCAAATTAGAGTGGAAAATAAGTATTTGATCACCTACAAACAAGCAAGTTTTCTGGCTGTCAAAGAGGTCTAACTTCTAACGAGGTTTAACAAGGTCTAACGAGGCTCCACTCGTTACCTGTATTAATAGCACCTGTGCAATTGGCAAACAAACTGTATGAACTAGAAGGTCAGAACAGTTTGACTTGCTAGCGCCTCGTGGTGCTTTCTGGGACATTTGTCCTGGCCGGCCAGCTTTTATTTACTCTTTCCTTAATAAATGTATATATCTTAGGTGATTATTGCTTTCTTTTTGTTCCAGAATTGAGTGTCGTCATCTCCTGTTCGTTAAGAGAATAATAGAACTAGAGAATCAACTTTTTTTTTTTCTTCACTTTGTTGACGCTGCAATGTGTGTTTGTCAATGTTCACTTGAATTTGATGGAAACCTTTATTTTAATTTTGGACTAAAACCTTTGAATTTATACGAAAACATTTGAGTATTTGTCTACTAAAACTGGACTAGACAGAGACTGA
This sequence comes from Corythoichthys intestinalis, assembly GCF_030265065.1. Taxonomy (NCBI): domain Eukaryota; kingdom Metazoa; phylum Chordata; class Actinopteri; order Syngnathiformes; family Syngnathidae; genus Corythoichthys; species Corythoichthys intestinalis. The sequence continues at coordinate 59,941,931 of NC_080399.1, read as the reverse complement.
CATTTTGAAATGACTAAAATATGACAAACTTATACGTATTTTGTCCAAAAGACCAAAGCAAAAATTAAAAGGCTTCCAAAAATCTGTAAATCTGTAATCTGTAAAAATCTGTAGTGCAATGCGAATAGAACCCTCTGACGATATGTCTGCTGATAACCATTTGACCATTGAAAAGTAAAGAGACTGATGTCACCTTTAAGAATCTGAAGCTTGTCACTGGCCTGCAACAGCAGTTCCTTGGCTTCCTGCTGCAGTAACTCAGCCCTTTTCTTTGCATCAGCCACAGCACCACCTTTTTGGTCAATTAGTTGCTGTACAGTCGAGTACTTGTCTTTCACTTCAGAGTCCATGGACTTTGTGGCATTAAGATGATGAAAGAATAATTTAGTGATCATTCTATTGCTAGAGAGCATTTTTCCAACAATGCCATGGTCAGTACATCTCTAACATTTCAACTTACCCTTTTAACCTCTTTGACCATTTGTCTTATGCTTGTGGCATCCTGAATGGTGCGCTCACTGCTCAGTGTGGCATTCAGGGTTCGGTCTCTCAGCAGTATCATATCCTCATCCAGCTGCTGCAGCTGCTTTGTGGCATTGTCCAATTTTACTTCTACATCTGATGTATCTGACTTCACCTGAACACAACACAGATTACACTTGTTTCCACGCCCATGATTTATATAATTACTGTTATACAACGTTAACAAGAGTGTAACGGGGTTTGTATTCATCCCGTAACCTCATGGTATGGGCATCACGGTTCGGTGCACGCAGTTATTCATTTCAGAGTTAGTCCTCCTCCACTCCAAAGGACAGGTGAGGTAGTGCGCCTAAAGCAACAACCAACATTACGGTGGTGGGGGGGGGGACCTCGCTACTAAGAAAACTATGGTGAATGTACAGAGTGGAAACTATCACAGGGTTTCTACAGGTATCACCACATCTCATTTAATGCTTTTTAATGCCACTTCAAACTAATTTAATGCCCATGCCTGATGTTGCCAACCATCCCTTGAAAAGCGGAATTGGCCCATATTCAGAAAAATAAGTACATTTCCTGTATTGCACTTTCAAGGGACACTCGTTGTCCAATATTATACCATGAAACTCGAAAATAGTGTCTTATTTGTATAACAAACAAATACTGGTAGGCTGCTTTACAAGAAGATGCAGGGAAACGCATTCCCCCGTCTGTCCTGCTTTTTGACCAATAAGCTGACATCACAATGACAATACAAAATCCCACTCATCTCATTGGTCGAGGTACTGTCGCTTGCCATGATGAAAGCAGAAGACGGAAGAGTGTGGGATGAAGAAAGGATGTTCAAAACGATACCGTAATTTTCGGACTATAAGCCGCTACTTTTTTCCTTGATTTAGTCAATTCAATTCAATTTTATTTGTATAGCCCTATATCAAAACAAGGTTGTCTCAAAGGGCTTTGCAGAGGCAATATGATACACAGTCAGAAACAGCAGATGAAATAAATAAAGGTCAAGTCCTGGGCATCCCCCATCCTTTGACCCTCCATGTCGGCAAGGAAAAACTTCAAAACTCTTTGGGAGAAATGAGAAACCTTGGGGAGTACCACAGTCAATTAGTTATTTTTTATTTATTTATTTTGGGTTAATAGCCAAGACTTTATTTGACAGCGGCGTCATAAGACTGTGATAATACCTTCATAATTATGACATGACACTTGTATGTCTCCTTGTGCCCTGCGATTGGCTGGCAACCAGTTCAGGGTGTCCCCTGCCTACTGCCCGTAGTTGGCTGGGATAGGCTCCAGCACCTCCGCGACCCTCGTGAGGAAAAAGCGGCATGGAAAATGAATGAATGAATGAATACTATCATGGGCATGACTGAAATCTTATGTCATTAAGTGACAAGTGGCAAATTACGTCCCTAACTCAATTTATGGCCAGCTTGGATCTTTTACATCCATTCAAAAGTGAGATAATTTGCCGGATAACACTAAATTACATCTGTTATAAGCATTCATTAATGCTCATGACAGTGTCAAGTCATAATTATTTGATTGTCAAATGACAGTAACAGTAACTGAAGAAATAATCAGCACAGAACATCAATTAGAAATGTTATTTACATCTGTGGCGGTGCAATGCATGCTAGGAGGCATGTTGGATGACAACAGTGTTGAAAGTAGGTGGCAGCAGGGGTTAACCGTCTCCCCCAAGGAAGCAGTGATGGCCAAATGAAGCTTCTTGAAGCAATAAAGCTTTGTAGCCTATTGGTTCAGAACGTCATGGTGGTTCATTTGGTCTTATGACAGTCATATGATGTCGCTATCAAATAAAGTTACCGGTTAATATCTTTTGGTGTAAATATCCCATAATACAGTGAGGCTTATCGTCAAGTGTGGCTTATCTATGAACAAATGCCGTTTTCATGCCAAATTTGATGGGTGGCGGCTTATAGTCAGGCGCGTCTTATAGTGCGAAAATTACAGTAATTTGTTTTCTTGTTGTTCCTTGGGTACTTTATTTTCACTAATTGTATTATATTTTTGTGTTCTGTCAATTCAATTTGTATTTCGACACCATACTTGGAGTGATCATTTGCGAAAATGTTATTGCTGAGTGGACTTATAATGCACCTAAATTGTTCAATGTTTACCTCAGAGTTTATGTTTGCACTTTTTAAAAAAATACATTAAAAAATGTCCAAAAATACACACAAAAAAGGCTCAGGAGTCAGGACGTTATAATAATCAAAATTAGGATTAAATTATTTTAATATTTTAAATTAAGCAGGACAGGTGTTAGTCTTATTCTTGTATATTTTGTATTCAAAATACAGTATATTGCTTATATATTTTTTTTGTGTGTGTGTGCTTATATCACTCAAATATGTACCCAATAGAGTACCACACGAATGCTATTTTTAGACCGTGACGTCGCCATCGTAACGCGGAAGTGGGACATTATCAACACGCCCTCGCATACTATCATGTTATTACTGCTTGTTTATTCCGGTAATCTTTCAAAAAAGAACATGCCGATCAAACACTGCTGCTAAATACAAATAAAATGGTATCTGACTGCCACTGTTACCTTATCTGTTGTTAAAAAAAAAAACTTAAGTAAGGGGGAAGTGTAAAAAAATTATAGAATCAAGATGTGTTATTAATGAAAAAATTAAAAGTGTTCGTTGGCTGTCACGAGTAGCATTTGCGATCGCTACACCAAAATAGCAACGTAAATTGCCCCCAAGAACGGTCAGACGTAAGACAACCAGAGGATATAATATATAAAAAAGATGGTGGTATGGTGGTAAAGGATAGATTGTTGAAACAGGAGAATGTCATTGTTAGTGGCGTAAGGCAATGCACACAAGAAAAAGGTGTCAATAAAAAAGCTACCTCTGGATCAGGTCGGCTCTTTTCCCGTCTTTTTCAGCCCTCGACACACAAGCCATCTCTTTAATTGAACATTTGTATGCTCTTCCATATCTTAAGCAGTGAATTTGGCACCAGGGATATTTTCAGGCAGAATTGGTAGGTTTAGCTATGTTCGTACACTATTTCCATTCATTTATTATTAGGGGCAAACGAGAGATTGACCTGCCTAGCCACAATTGCTAACGTCATGAATATGTGACGTGTTGCTTGCGGCACGCCATTCAGGTTTGGGTAAAATTATTGTAATTATTAATTAATAAAATCACTTTTCACAAACAAAAAATAAAGGGTTGCGGGTATTGGGTCGGCCAGCTCTACCAATGAAGTGTCCCTTATTAATTTTTTTCCAGGGAGTTGGCAACCCTTCCCATGCGCAACTGCAGATAGCTTCACACACACAAATTTGTAAGAGTTAAACAAGGAATATTTTTAATCGTTAAAAATACATATGCAACACAACAAACAGTTTGGTACAAATTCTGTTCCAGTGAGAACACAGGGCTCAGGAAGGCCATGCATGTATGGAGGAGAGCTAAGAGAGGAACACTAGCAGCCGATGGGTATTAACCTTCAGCCCTAAAATTGGCAAGCAGAGTAGCTACCATTACATAGGAGCGATACCTGGGCTTAAGATAACAAGATTTCTATAGGAAGCATAAAGAGCCATACCTAAACCTTTCAGGTTTTATGTTTTTCAATTCATTTTAATAGCAGCTACTTTTTAGTTTTAGCCAATAGAACAAACTTTCAAATGCTGTGATTTAAAAAGTCTTTTTCCTGTTGTACCGAACCGTGAACCCCGTATCGAGGTATCTACTGAGCGGTGATTAGTGTGTACCGTTACACGGCTAATCGTTAACTTTTTAACCACAGGGGACTGACCGAGAGCAGCAGCTTGTTGGTGCTCTTGATATCATCGGTCGCCTGCAGAATCGCACTGTTGGCAGCTGTCTGAGCTCTCTGAGCTTCATCCAGAGCCATTTTGACTCTTTCAGCAGAGTCCTTCACATCATTTGCCCCCTGACTGTTGAATATAGAGAGTTTGTTTCGTGATTACAGTCTTGACAGAATTTTTAGAGAAGCTGAAAAGTAGTTTCTCCACCCAAGTGAAAGAGACGCTCCATGAAATGAACACAGGACACGACGCACCTAGTTTGACGAGCTTGTTCCAGTAGACTTTCAGCTCTCTGGATGTCGTCCGTGCTCTGCTGAAGGATAGTTTCGACATTGCCCAGTTCTCCCACCTTCTCACGAATTTCATTTGTAAGGTTCTGTAGCTGTTCTTGTGTGGTTGGCATCTGCATGGCTAGCACCTCATTAGCAACCTTTTCAATACTCTCCAAATCTGCCCCATCCTCTAAAAAGGAAATACATTAACCGATAGATATTTAGTTTGACAGGAAAGATGCACGTTTTAATAGCCGTTTATTTAATCAGAAATTCTGAAGGTCCCCATTTTGTTTCTACTTTAATATTAAAGGAGCAATACATAGACTGATGGCCAAAAATACCACTGCAACCCGGATCAAATTATTGAGTGCACACCATGCTCACCCCCCTCGGGTTGCTAGATAAGCACTTTGCCATGGAGAATCATGTTGCGTTACCATATCAATGTTGCATTTTAATCAGAAAACACTGAGGCTAACAAACTACAAATTAACATTAGCAAAGATCATGCGAACATACACCATGTGTGTTCTACAACCAATGTTTATTACATACCAAAAATTCAATGGGTACATGATGCTACATTCTTCAAAAGTCAGGGTTTCAAATTCCACCGGGCTTTGACTGGTGAACAACAAAAGGCGAATGAGCCTCCATGAAGTTGCCCCCTATTTGATGCAAATTCATAGAAAAATTATGTCATTCGTTTCTGCTATCGTTTTTGAGATTTTAACAATTCTTTTATAGGTCAGTCTGAGGTCAACCAGCCCCCATTTTGATTATAAATGGCTAAAAATGGTGTGCTGTAAAATTTTTTGTTTGTGCTGCTATCGTTTTTGAGATATTGAGATATCAATTTCGAGTGATAATGTCACTCGCAGCTTTTCCATATCCAACTGCTCCGGCTGACTGAGCATACCAACTCAATAAGAGAGGGGTGTCCCAACAACTAGCGCAAACATAGCACAAATACAGTAAATGGCACCCTTTAAGTCCATTTTGCAGTAAATGGAGGGCTTGGGATATTAATTTCAACTCTCAGCCCCCTCATTTACTGAAAATGGACCTGAAGGGGTGCCATTTGTTTGTGCTACATTTGCACTAGTTGTTGGGACACCCTTCTGTTTTTGAGAGTGTTAGTACGCTCAGTCAACGAAAGGGCCTGCGATTGACGTCATCGAATGTATTATCTCAGTCAGGGCTGTCAACAGACTTGCAGGGGCGCAGAGACAACAGACCATTATAGCCCCCCCACCCCCACCCCCACCCCTGCCACGACAACAAACGCAGTACTTTTAACCCTTTGCAAGCAATAACAGTGTAAATTTTCAAATTATTTAATTTGAGAGGGACAGTTAAATTTAACAGACCATAATGTGATGTGACACAATAAAAACAAACAATTTCCATCTATTGTCCCATGCAGGCTACAATACAACACAACTGAGAGTGCCATGCCTGCCTGCTAAGCAACAAAATACTATAACTAAACATCTTGTGCCTGCCCAGTCCACATCCCTGGGGTTATCAAGCCCTCAAACAGTGATGCGCCTAGATTCTTTGACAGCAGAGTCATTTATAACATCAGTGAAATCCAGTTTTTGAGCAAGCTCACGCTCAATGGAGAGCATGGCTATGTTGTTAAGCTTGCCCTGTGATATGGTGGAGCGTATTAGCGTTTGCTATAATACACAGTGGGTCGTAAACCCAAGATAAATCTAGCCGCCGGACCAGAGTCTGTTCAGCCTCACGCACCTGCTCCCCACAGACAAATATATATCCCCGATCTCCCATCACCTTCTCTCTACTTGGCTCAACGCGAGCAGCATGTCTTGTCATACCGCAGCTCAACAGGCTACAAGCGGCCGGTGACAGAATCGGGTTTTGGTCACGGTGATCCCAAATGTAAACGTTCAGTGTTAGCGGTAGTTGTTCACTTACCAACATCACCGTCCACAGCCAACTCTAGCCCTAATTCTCTGGCTTCTTATCCACCTTTTAAAAACTTCATAATTTTTTCTCGTTCACCTCTATGATCTTCATCTTTTTCTTCTTTTCTTTTTTGCGCAACCGATTTATGACGACTCGCCATGTTTAGAGTTTATAACAATGACAGATTTAGATTTCCCGCTTCAGGGCACGTTCGTAATGTAGCCTTGAGTGTGCCAGAGCAGGGTCAAACCATTTTCTGCTAAGACAAAGGGGGTGGGGGGGTGTTGTGCAAAAAAAGGAAAAAATATATATATGAAACATTTAATATGTTAAAGTTTTTAAGTATATATCTGGTAAAACTTAATATTTAATCAGACCGATTTAAATAAAAACGAAATATGTGAATGTAAAGTAAAATAAATTTAGGGTCATTCAGGGGCCTATGGTCCTGAGGCCCGGGACAACATACTCGGTTGCCCCCCTCCGTCGACGGGCTTGATCTCAGTATCTGTTAAAACCATAGTTGCATAAATGAATGGCAATAAATGGGGGGGCTGCGTGACATCATCACTCAAAATTAATATCTAATATTCGGACGTAATTGGCAGATGGTGGAAATCCAGCGTAAACATCAAAACAAAAACTAAAGTTAACTTTTAAAGTGGAAAAATCTCGGTGTAACCACTGCGAACCGTGTTAGAAGTATTTGCAGAAAGACAGGGTTCTTTAATGTCTAGTGAAATATTACGGCCATTTAATGAACAATTGAAGAGCAAATCTTGCACAACAATAAACCTAGAGAAAAATCTCATTTATTCAATCACAATATAGATGACTGGTTTACTTTTTGATTGCTTGATAATTTACGGATTCTAAAACTGAAAAATAAAGTTTTTACCTGTGAGAAAGTCTCGAATCTCTCGAATAAGTGTCCTTAGCTCCTCATTGCTCCGGTCAATGTACTGTTTGGTCCTGTTAGACTTCAAAAGAACATTGTGGGCACTGATTTTTGCTTCATCTGCCTTTTGCTTTGCCTCAAACACCTATGGGCATGGAACAGGTGAGACCAAAGACAAAGACTGACAGGCAACCCAAATCTCCCAAAATATTAGGGCCTTACCATTTTAGCAAGTTTATCCACTTCCTCCATGGCATTCAATATATCCTGTTGAGAGTCAAAAGCTTTCTGCCAGCTGGAATGAACCTTTGTCAACACACCATCACATGCTTCCCCGCCACACAAGGGGCCACCGTCCGCATTTACACATCCCAATCCCCCACAGGGAGAGGAACATGAGTCCTGTCCTGTTGGATTCCCGCATGTCTGTAGAGACAGATTAAGTAAAAATTGGTACAGTGTACCTAAATCAGTACTTCTCAAATACTGGCACAGAGCGATGCAGGCGGTGACGCGTGTGACCTCTAGGAACATACAGTGGGGAGAACAAGTATTTGATACACAGCCAATGGGAAAACCCATTGGCAGTGTATCAAATACAAATACCTTTAATGCCTGCAATATGAAGCAATTATCAGAGAATCACAAAATTTAAAAAATAAGGTCTTAATGAAACGTTTTTTTCAAATTTGTAAAAAGAATAGTCAAAATGCATACGTGTAATAAGCACTCTAATATCTTTAACCCTTGGTAACACCTGTTTTTTTTTTTTCTCATGGAACCTGAAGATGCATGTGTTGACTTGCATCCATCATTTTTTTTTATCAAAGAGAAATGTCAAAATTCTGAATTAGTCTCAAAATCATGAAATTTAAGATGTATCAAATGTGATACATTTGGCAATATAGGGTTAAGTTCTAGCTTAGTTTGAAAACAGTCATTTTTTTCTGTACTACTTTTTTAAAAAAATATTTGGAGTATAGTATTCCCACTTCTCAAGTGACCACTACGAAATAAGACCATGACCAAAACGGCCAAACACTTTCCCAAAACCTGTCTTCACTAAGACTAAGTCAGGATTATGATTTTTGGAGGCAAAAAAAGTCTGGTTTTGGGTATGCAAAACTGCAGTCGTCTTGGCTCTACTTTAGAGATGGGATGAGAAGCTTGGTTGTCCAGAAGCGGCTTAGAGTAGAGCTGCTGCTCTGTTTTGAGGAAAGCCACCCAAGATGGGTCTGGCATCTGGTTGGGACCCACCCTGAAATCTTCCACAAAGTCTCCTGTTTGGCCTGGGTATGGGGCAGGAATCTCCCTCAGCTCGGGGGAGGGAAAGCAGGGTTTACAGTGCTGGCCAAAAGTATTGTCACTCCTGCAATTCTGTCAGATAATGCTCAATTTCTCCCAGCAAATGATTGCAATTACAAATGTTTTGGTAGTGAAGGGAGAAGATACCGTCATCGCGCACACCATATAATTGTTTGCATTAATCTAACACATTCATCTAACTATTGTTTAAGCAGACTCCACTAGATGCCCTTTGACACAGTAAAGTGAATCACCTAATCCGGGCTAACGAGGGGGAGATGACAAAAAAATGGTACAGTTTCTCGTAGGCACTGTCTAACTGTTTGCATTACTCTAACACACGTAATATAATTAATCAGGAAATAGTATAATTTTTATATTTACTGTAGGACTGCACTACTAATATAAAATAAATAGCACACCATAGTTTAATGAGAAGAAATAGAAGAGATACACAATGCCGTCTTATCACAGAAGACCAACGCGTGCGTCACGAACAAGATTGACGCACCAACTATTGCAATCAGCTCTCCCAGCAAACTCCAAGGACAAAGCGCTTTGTCCTAAAACAAGTACAAGCCAGCCCGGACAACAAAGTTGATAGCAGGCGTCCCATCCGCGCACGAACCTAAGCCGCCCAAAACCGAGGGGAAGACCCAAAAGCAACGCCCAGACACACCTTCGGACACACCTTGGACCCGGCCCGTTTCAGCAAAGACTTTAAGGCAAGGCAAATTTATTTATATAGCACAATTCAACACAAGGCAATTCAAAGTGCTTTACATCACATGAAGATCATAAAAATCACATTTAAATCAACACAACGTAAAAACCAAGACAAAAGATCGCATTTAATCACAGAATAAAAATAAATAAATAAAAATAAAACAAAAATAAAACTAAAACAAAAACTACTACTACTACTAATAATTGAAATCAGCAATGGAGATAAGCACAAGAGGAATAGAAAGCAGGTAGATTGAAATATATAGACAGTTATGGATATGCAGTGCTAAACAAAAGCATTTTTAGCCCTGATTTAAAAGAGCTAACAGTTTGAGCATACTTCAGACGTTCGGGTAACTTGTTCCAGAGGTGAGGAGCATAATAACTAAATGCTGCCTCACCCTGCTTGGTTCTTGTTCTTGGAACATGCAGAAGACCGGTTCCAGACGACCTTAGGGGTATAGATGTCTCATAAAATCTAACAAGTCAAGCATGTATTTTGGTCCAAGGCCATTAAGTGTTTTGTAGATGAGCAGTAGTATTTTACAGTCTATCCTTTGATTCACTGGAAGCCAGTGTAGCGATTTCAAAACCGGTGTAATGTGGTCCAGCTTCCTTGTATTTGTGAGGACTCAGGCTGCAGCATTCTGTATTAGCTGCAGCTTCCTGACTGATTTTTTATCAAGACCTGTAAATATACCGTTGCAATAGTCCAATCTGCTGAAAATGAATGCATGCATAAGTTTTTCCATGTCTTGTTGAGTCAGAAGCCCCTTAATTCTGGTTATATTTTTTTAGGTGGTAATAAGCGGATTTAGTGACGGACTTTAGATGGCTATCAAATTTTAGGTCTGAGTCAATAATTACGCCAAGGTTTCTGACTTGATTTGTAGCTGTAAGTGACATTGTGCTAAGTTGGCTGCTTATCTTTGACCTTTCCTTTTTTGGCCCCAAAAAGATCACCTCTGTCTTCTCCACATTTAACTGGAGAAAATTCTGGCACATCCATTCATTGATTTGATGAATGCATTTACTCAGGGAGACTAAGGGACTATAATCATGTGGGGACACAGAAATGTACAGTTGTGTGTCATCTGCATAGGCGGGATAGGAGATGTCATACTGTTCCATTATCTGAGCTAACGGAAGCATATAGATGTTAAATAAGAGCGGTCCAAGAATTGACCCTTGAGGGACTCCACACGTGAATTTGGTTCGTTCTGACTGATAGTTTCCGATTGACACAAAGAAATCCCTATCATGTAAATAGGATGTGAACCACTGAAGAATAGTGTCAATAAGCCCTACCCACTGTTCCAATCTGCTGAGTAGTATGTTGTGATCAACCGTGTCAAATGCGGCGCTGAGATCCAATAGTAGCAGAAAGACTGGACACTGAGATAACACAGATTTTTGCTGCTCGGAAACATGTAGCCTTGTTTTGGATCCAGAATTGTCCCTCCGTCGTCTGTTTTTGCATTGTTTTTACCATTGTCGACGAATGAATTGTCAACCTGCTTTCGACGAGTCTTTTTCAAACTTTTGGAACATGGAGTCAGTACAAAAGGTTAATGTCAGAGAGGACGCGCGAAGTTCTGCCTTCCCGGTTGGCGTGCGCGGGGGCAGCGTCAGCCGAGCGGCACTTGTTTTGGCTGTCGCTGTTCCCGAGTACATCTTGGCCGGGGGGGCAAAATTCAACAGTAGTAATATATTCATTTATTTTATTTTGCTCGCATATGAAAAAACACAAAAGAGAATGAAAAAAAAAAAAAATCAAATCATTATCATTTTACACAAAACTCAATAAATGGGCCAGACAAAAAAGTATCGGCACATTCAGCCTAATGCTTGGTAGCATAACCTTTCGACAAAATAACTGCGAACAACCGCTTCCAGTATCCATCATTGAGTTTTTTTACAATGTTTTGCTGGAATTTTAGACCATTCTTCTTTGACCAACTGCTCCTGGTCTCTGAGAATTTAAGGGTGCCTTCTCCAAACTGTCATTTTCAGATCTCTCCATGGCTGTTCTTTGGGATTCAGGTCTGGAGTCATTGCTGGCCACTTTAGAAGTCTCCAGTGCTTTTTCTCAAACAATTTTCTAGTGCTTTTTGAAGTGTGTTTTGGGTCATTATCCTGCTGGAAGACCCATAACTCTGAGGAAGACCCAGCTTTCTCACACTGGGGCCTACAATTTGCTGCAAAATTTGTTGGTCGTCTTCAGACTTCATAATACCATGCACACGGTCAAGCAGTCCAGCGCCAGAGGCAGCAAAGCAACCCCAAAACATCAGGGAACCTCTGCCATGTTTGACTGTGGGGACAGTGTTTTTATCTCTATGTTGATGCCTTTTCCCAAAAAGCTGTACTTCAGTCTCATCTGCCGAGAGAACATTCTTCCAAAACGTTTTTGGCTTTCTCAGGTAAGTTTTGGCAAACTCCAGTGGAGTCTTCCAGGGTATCCTACCATGGAGTCCCTTTTCATTCAGACGCCGACAGATAGTATGGGTTGTGATTTCGTTATTGCCACCACTTGTTATGTGCCACAGGTAAGTAACAGGTGCTGTTAATTACACAAATTAGAGAAGCATCACATGATTTTTCAAAGGGTGCCGGAGTTCCCCGTGGCGTGCCGAGTGAGTATAGATTGACTAACCCAATTGCCTCGGGTTTTGAATCTATGCTCCCTTGGATCACTGCTAAAAAGAATGTTGAGAGGATCAACTCCATCCATTTTAATCTCCAGAGACTTAATAACAATTCAGAGATTGCTTTTGCAGCCTTAAAACACCAGCTGGATGCCACCTCTCTCATGGCGTTCCAAACCAGGGTGGCCGTGGACATGTTGCTAGCCGAAAAAGGCGGCGTTTGTGGTCACATCGGTGACGGCTGTGGTACATTTGTTCCAAACGCTACCTCCTCTAATGAGGAGAACTTCCACAAGGCCCTCGGAGCAATCAGCTCCCTTGGTAGAACGATGAAGGGTCACTCTGGGGAGTGGACCCCCGATGTGTCCAGCTGGTGGGAAGCAACGTTCGGTAAGTATTGGTCAATGCTGTATACTATTCTGGTCTCTGTGACAGTGTTCCTGATGGCTCTGGGATTATGTGGTTGTTGTTGCATTCCCTGCATTCGTGTTGTACTTCACCGGTTTGTTTCCACGGCTATAGATCCACGATTACAGGAATTTTACCCCCTTTTGGCCCTGGGAGGGGAGTATGACACAGGTGCCCATACGGAGTTTGTGGTTTGCGAAGTGGCTTTCGATGGTGGCGATCTCCCTGACGACGGCAATGATAATGATGGTTTTTCCATTCCGGAAACTTTCTTTCAGACCCCGCCACCACCTCCAACTCCGGGTTGTGACGATATGCGTCGACATGTCTAATGATTCGATTGAATAAAGCCTTTTGAGAGGTTCTTTTTAATGATGTTTCTGTCGCAAATATTGAATAAACAGGCGGGAAATGTTGAGGTAATTATCGGGGTTTGATTGATTAAATGTTTGCTTGGTTGGTTGATTGAATATTTGCTTGTGCTCATATATACCATAAATAATACATATTGCCATATTTTTCTTACTTATATATTTGCTTGTGCTCATATATACCATAAATAATACATATTGCCATATTTTTCTTACTTATATAACCAGTAAATGATTATTGCTTGCTATACCAGGTTGTAGTATAATGCTTAAGTGTTACAAAGGGTAAAAGAGGGTCGGGATGACAACTATTTTGCTTCATGGCCGCATCATTGCGTAACTAGACCTTCCGAGGCATCTTCAGCACCTGGCGTCTGGACTTCGGTCTAGACCTTCGAGGACAATTTTCCATCCGAGGACATCTTCCATGGCCGCAGCGTTGCATAACTGAAGTGTCTGGATTATTTTGACTGTTTATATGATTATTTTGACTGTTTACATGTTTGTTTACATAAGCTCTTGCTTCCACACGTTGTAATCACTTAGTTCCACCTACATGCACACACATATCCAATCGAAAACCACATGGGTGTCGCCAGCTTGCTTTCCCCTCCCTCAGGACGGCATCCATCTTTGTTTAGGGAAAACCCCTAAATAAAATACCAAGGAGGATTTTTTTCCTTTAGATCAATTTTGGTGACTCACGAGTCACATTTTGTTCTCCTTGGCCAAGAAAACTGAGTGTCTTCTCTCCTTATTTTTGGGTAATTTTACAATGTCTACCTAAGGATCTATTTTTGAACTTGACATTGAAGTTTTAATTTTTTCATCCATTCTCTTTTGCGTTTTTTCATTGCATGCAAAATTAATGAAGATATTACTACCACAGCATTTGTAATTGCAATCATTTTCTTGGAGAAACTGAGCATTTATCTGACAGAATTGCAGGGGTGCCAATACATGCCAGCAGTGTACATGCTTTCGGTGCAGTCTCCGTTCACCAAACTAGTTACAACTTTACAAGAGTTACAGAGAGTCATACCCCAGTGTCATAGTGTCTCACAGAACTCTCCAATGCTTTGTTTTTCCTTTAGTCACATCACGCATGGTGAAATGTCTGCTATACCACACTTATTTTCTTCTAATAATATTTGTTGAAGGCAACTTAATTACACTCTACCTTGTGGCTGAGTTCTGTCAGGTCCAGCGTCTGGATTTGGCCCGCCAGGTCATCGAGTTTTTGTGCATGCTCAGTGTGTCTCCTGAGGAACTCATCTTTGGTTTGGTTTATTTTATCCTCCGTGAGTTGCCGTAGATTAGCAGAGTTTGCCACAGGGCTGTTGGGGTCAATGGTGGATGCATTTGCTCGTTCTTCAGCCCTCTGAGACTGCATGAAGTACTTTGTAACACTGCTGGCGGCCCCTGGTAATAGTATAAAAAAAAAGAATTTACATTGAGCCAACAAAACTGCTTTCAAAACAAGAATTGACCAAGCAAATCACCCAGCTCTCTTTTGTAATTTTTAGAGGTTGCTGTGATTATCGCCACCTTATATTGGAATTAAAATCTATACTTATACATAAATTAGTGCTAAAACGATTACTAAATTAAGCAATTCGAATCAAATGTTGCTGCTTCGAGAATTTGTTCAATTAGAGTGGCGCTGTAAAAGTTTGTTTTGAAAGTGTTTACATTTAGTTTTATTGACATTTATTGAGATTTTATATGACAACTCTTAACATGGCTGAATCCAGCTGCTCCCTGTTAAGATCAACATAAGGTAAGTTTCTGTTTTGGCTAATGTTTTTATGCATTCGTAATTTAGTTTATACAGTGGGGAGAACAAGTATTTGATACACTGCCAATGGGAAAACCCATTGGCAGTGTATCAAATACTTGTTCTCCCCACTGTGGGTATATTTACCAGTTTTTGTGAGAATATGTAAACAATTTTCTAGGAGCATTTTGTGGCAAAAAAAAAAAAAAAAAAGCATTTTACAGCCGTTAAGCTAGCGGACTCGCTATTGAAGGAATAGTATCTTTTCTCGTATTTATTGTTTGACTGTTTGTACTCTAACACACTTAATATAATCAATCACTGAATAGCATCTTTTACTAAAAAGTTTGATAGCTCAACACCTCTCACAGTGAGGCGCGCCGAACCTTCCACCCTCAGTTGCCTCATTAACCATGACCTAGCAATGGTGACACACAAATTTGACTGCCCAAATCTGCAACAGAAGACCCAAACACACTCCTCTTCCTGCCCACGGACCACCCCGCGAGAGCCTTCAAAAAGCCAGAATGTGTAAGTAATCGTTGTCATTTTTCTCGAAACCTTTTGTTGACTTGTGATAAGGTGACCCTGGAACGAGTCTGCCTCCTCGCCTGGGTCTGTTGCTGTTTTGCCATGCCGTTTGATCGCTGTCGATCTGAATAAATATCAACTTGTGTTTCGAAGCCTTTTTCCAGCTTTCAAAATGGTGTAAGTAAGTGGTTAAGCCTAAGGTGAATGCGCGGAGTTTGGCCTTTTGGCCGGGTTGTCGGTGTTTTGCCGGCCCGGGTCGTTGGAGCTGCACCAGCGCGAGCGTGGCGGTTCGGCTGCCGTGATTTCGGCAATCTGGCAAAAAGGTCAGATTACTTCACTATGCAAGTTCGCCAATTGTTCTTTTGCCGTACCTAGGTCCTCATTTATTCATTTTTTAATACCATTTGAGGCTAAACTAAGGTATTTTAACTTGTTTTTTAAATTATTTATTGATCTTCTGAAATGATGGAGCAATTGTGCAGAAACTCAGGAATTTTATTTTGTATTTGCATAAATGCTTTTTTTGACAGTGCAATTCTTGCAAGCCTTTGTTTTACATCAAAATTCTGCAATGAATTAAATGTTCCTAATCCGATAAATCTGTTATTTGAACTAACAAATTCCTAGATTAATTGATTATGTAAATCATCAATGGCTGCATCCCTAAAACAAATGGAACTTTGTGTCTGTCTATGTGTGCGTGTGTTCGTTCCCTATGGACGCTGAAATGACTGGGCGGATTTTGACAAAATTTGACTTACTGTAGTTGTGCTTTGTGTCTGGGAGTGTTCTTAGATAAGTTAGATCTCTGTAGGCCTCCATTTAGCGCAGAAAATTAATTTAAAACTCCAAAAATTAGCATAGAAAATGCAACCTGATTGATTTGAGCAAAAGACATCCCTTATGATTGCAATGTCGCAGTTGGCTTTGAAACTTAATGGTTTCATGTACAAATTTAAATTTGCTGTGATACGTTGTGGCTTTGAGTAGTGCAGAACACAACTGGTAGTGTTCTTAGATGGGGTTGATCTCTGTAGACCTCCATTTAGGGCAAAAAATTCGAAACCAAAAATTTGCAAAGAAAATGCCAGTTTTCAGATTTTTATAAGAGCAGCACCAGGTCTTACTGGTCGATAAATCCAACCAGCATTCATCAAAAAATTTTTTTAATAAAATCTTTGGGGAAGCCCACATTTCGAGGTGTCTTATGTGTCGATTTAACAAACCTTGGCCCCAACAACCCAGCACAAGTAGCATGCCCGGCGATGTCGAGCCATACTGCTGGTCCCTTCTAAACGTTAATGCATGCAACTGTCAACTGTAAACATGATTAGCTTTGATAAAATTGTATTTTAAGTTTTGAACGTTTGAAATAAAACATTCATTCATGAACACATATGGCATACATATTCATCAAACACATGAACAGCACATTGGAGTTCTCTAACCTCTGACGTCAGAGTTCCTGATTAACTCAACCTGATCCAGAATGTCATTAACGGTCTGCTCAAGTTTCTGGCCATCTGCCATCAGCAATTTTAGTTTACTCTCCACGCTGTTGTCGTCCTCTTGTACATTGATTAGAATCTTTTCTGTGTGGTTCAGTGACTGGTTTAGTGACTCCATCAAGTCACTGTGGAACACAAAGAGGCCACTGGTTAGATTTGGCCGATTTAATGTAATCTCACCTTTGAGACGACAGCACTTGATTTGCTGTGTATTGTATCAAAATTTACCTGGCTTCCTGTAAAAGCTGTTGGATCTCGCTTAGAGGTTGTGAGGCTGGGTTTTGGGTTAGGATTGCATGGATGTCTGATGCACTTCTTTCCATAGTGTCAATAGACTTTTTGTAGGGCCCACTGACTCCAGTAGTTTTGATAGCATTTACCTTGTTGGCAAGGCGGTGTGTCTGATTTGTTAATTGCCCAATAACGGCATCCCACTCAGCAAAGCATTGGTGACAGCGGTGGCAGTCGGGGAAGGTACCAGAGAAACCACGGGAACAGGTATCACAACGTGGACCAGACACTCCTTCTTTACAAATGCAGTGACCGTTGTCTTTGTTGCATTGTGCCTGAGTGATGCCATTCGGTTCACAGTCACACTCTGTTGGGAGAAATGCATACAAGTTTAGATATATAGGGAATCCTCTGGTTACGATTAGGGGAGTCACAATATATCAAAATGGTGATGTATCTCTATATTTTGTATCCCTAAAGGTTATTGATATGCTCCTGCTAAGAATCCATATGTAGTAATTTAAAAAAAAAAAAAAAGGGAAACCCTATGAAAGCCTGTGTGTTTTCTATCATATTTGGTCACATGGATATTTCATATCAATTTTAATTTTCGGGGTGGGAAGTTCGGGACACTCGAAAAATGTGCCTCACCCCTCCAGTTGCTAAGCTAAATGAGATCTCGATATATGTTTGTGTAGAACTGTAGTCCACCATAACAACAAAAAAACTATTCTGTTCTTGCTGAAACTGGTAAAGCTCTTTACAAGGCTTTAACAATCTGTCTACTCGTTAAAATGAGACTCGCTGTTTTTTTGTGCAACGAGGGGAATTGATTGAAAGCCAGACGAGTGGGCCGAGTTCTAGCAACAACGAAGCTGAGTGAAGTCACTCCCGGCCAGATTAAATGGCAACTGGCAGAGGTGGTGTAGAAGTCGTGGAAGAAAATGTGACAAAAAGAGGAAGTGGACATGCATGCATTTAAATACTACTTTATTTGTATATTGTTCGCTTGATTCAACTCCAAACTACTCACGCACGGGCTCAAACGCACTGTACTCGATGTGATGCGGGACATCCATGGAAAGCAATTTCAGAACCCGAGTGTAGCAGCGATGAAGCAAATTCATTTTATTTTCCTTCATTTAATAATTATTATAGTGTATTTCTGTGATACCTCAAATACTTCCGAAACGTTGACATGTTGGCTGTAAGCCAGTTGTGTTGTTGACGTCATTACAAGAGGACTACCGCTTTTCACACTATTGAGAGGTATACTTTAGGCCTTTTAACTGAAAATGCAATTTTACCTATTTTCGGCCAAAAGTGTTCAGCGCCGAATTATCGGTCACCTCTCTAATGTGAATAAAACATCTTTTATCTGCTGCATATCTTCACCGTGCAACAAAAACATTGCCTACCGTGACATTTGACCTCTGGGTCTCCCCAGAACAGCTCTCGACACTCACTGCATGTCCTGCCTCCAAAGCCTGACACACATGAACATTGACCACTGATCTGTATGAACGACATATACAGTTTTAATTGCGTTTTTCACTGCAAATTGAAAACACGCAGAAGATCAAAATAAGTGTTCACAATGAAAACAAAAATGATCAGGATTAGTGAAGCGATGCTGACAAAAAAAGAAAAGAACAGGAAAAGCTTAAAACATTCATTGGCAAAAAAACAAGTCAGTTTTCAAAAACATTTCAACATTTTTCAGAAGCAGCAATGCTCACTCGCCTCATTGCACGAGGTCCCATACGAATGTTTGGTGTCACAGTCACAGGCCTGACAGCCCTTACGGCTTGCAATGTTCCAGGTGTCAGGTGCGCAACGACCACAGTGCTGGCCAATCACATTAGGAAGACAATGACACTGACCACTGCTGCGATCACAGTGACAATCGTCTGATGATGGACAGCTGGCTTCATCAGTCCCCAGTTGATTACAAACACACTCTGTAGATAAAAACAATCCATCATTAGTAATTGACCTTTCACAAACCCCGCCCCCAAAACGGCCACTGACCAATCATACATTTAGCAACTGTTGTTAAGCGAGCATGATCCGACAAACTCCGCATTCCCCAATTGTATTGTTGATTATTTTGGTGGTTACTGTAAGCTAGTTTTCTCAAATAGTGGGGGGGAGGCGCCTCCCCAGGGGCAATTCTATCCTTACAACATATGAGAAGACAATCTAATTTACCTATATAATGGAACTCAATATATAATTCAAATGAGGTTGCTTAAAAGTTGGTGGGGACTATTTGAGCATCCTGAAAAGTTGGTAGTGTTACATCCCTACCATCCCTATGCAAACCTGCACCCTAAATGTAAGTACGAGCTGTTGAGATTGAAGCGAACAGCACAGCAATGTCAACTTACTCCTGCAGTCTTGCTGTAGGGCGTTGCCATAATAACCCATCATGCAATTTTCACAGGAATGCCCCTCGCTGTGGTAAAGGCAGTGCAGACATTCACCCGTTTGAGCTTTGCAGGATTGTGGGTCCAACATATCAATGTTGTTGTTGCACTGACAAGGTTGGCACGACCCCCCCTTTTCATGAGGGTTTCCGTAGTAACCGGGGGAACACTCACTACAGCGGGTACCTGATGGAAAGTACAATTTAATACGAACACACAACCACACAGATTAAAAAAAACTTGACGTGCTCGAGAAAAACTGAGATCAGTTTTGAATTCGGCACCCAAAAAGTCATTATAAACAGTTTTCAGGATCAAATACACCAGGCATTCTTTGAAATTGTTGTCCAGTTAAATCACTTGTTCAATCAAATATTGACTGTGATTTACCCTTTCTTTTCAGACTAATAAAGATTTTTTTTCAGGGCCGAGAACGAAAAGTGGTATTTGGTATGTGGCAAAATGGACTTTACCACGTGGCATTTTTCTTGCAATGTGGAAAAATGGATTTTACCATGTGGCATTTTTTAGCATGTGGCTGTAATGGTAAGTGTGAAGTCAAAAATCACAGCCACCAATGTTTTTCTGCCATTTAAAATGAATGGAAAATTTGGACCTGCATGGCCTGCTAAAATGCCATATACCAAAAAAAAAAAAAAAAAAATGCCACATGGCAAAATTCATTTTGCTACATGGCAAAATCCATTTTGCCACATGGCAAAAACAAGTCAAGTCACTCTTGCACATATCTTTTGCACCATATTACATTTTATATCATATTCATTTTTGTTTGTACATATTCCAGTCGCTATTTTACTTTTATCTATTATTATCTTTATTTTTATTTTTTATACTCTGTGTTTTGATACTGCATGTTTGCACGTGGGGAGAGGGCAAAACAATTTCATCTGTGCTGTATGTTCTACATATATTAGTATCCATACTTGACAATAAAGCTGACTTTGACTTTGAAAAAAAAAACAATGCCACTTGGCAAAATCAATTGTGCCACATTACATAAAAATGCCACATGCCAAAAAAAAATGCCACACGGCAACATCCATTTTGCCACATGGCAAAAAAAATGCCACATGACAAAAAAAATGCCATATGGCAAAATCCATTTTGCCACATGGCAAAAAAAATGCCATATGGCAAAATCCATTTTGCCACACAGCAACAAAATGCTACATGGCAAACTCCATTTGGCCAAATAGCAAATACCGCTTTTGGTTCTCGCTCCCTCAAAAAAAAAAAGATCTGTATTGATGCATCCATAATGTATAGTCATACCCTTGTATCCAGTGTTACAGACACATGTAGCTTGTTGAGAATCATCACCACGGAAACAACTTCCTGCAAACTGCCGCAGGCTACCAGGACCATCAGGACACATACATGGGCGACAGTGATCACCAGAGTTCAGCGTCAGGTCACCATAGTAACCATCCATGCATCTGGAAAAAAAAAAAAGATAGTGCATGAGATTATGTATACTTTTACATGAAGTTATCTGAACCCACCAGGGCAGCAAGTTCTTCAAGACTGACTTTGCAAGGTTTGTAAATCAAATCATAAAGCAACAACTTGGGACTTTGTTCATCCATCTGACTAAGCAGAAATAGATAAACTAGCTTAGCTTCACAGTTTAGCTCACCAATGGCTGCTTAAACTTTAGTTTTAGCGTCAAGTCAGCCCATGCTTTGGAATTGTAGTGCATTATCAATCAATTATCACACTAGTAATCACCGGAATCTGGTATAATTCAGAGACTATGGATTGCACGGTTGTCATACTTGCTGGGAGGGTGCATCTTGGGAAGAACAACAAGTTGAAAGACATTTTTTTAAATGTTTGGTCAAGAAGTGACCTCAAAATCAATAAACATGGTATAAAAATCAATCACAAATAAGTGTGCGCGTTACTGTAATTTGATTACTTTCTTTCAGTAACAAGCAATCTAACGCGTTCATTTTTCCAAACCAGTAATCTAGTTTCCTTAGTGCCTGTGCGTTACTATTTTGTTGTTGCGTCATTATGTATGTAGAATGAAGAATACTGTAGTCATGTACGAAGAGCATTTTGAATAGAAAATTTTGCTTTTGAGTTTGGGAGTGACATCACATGTCACGTTTTCTCATGGGGGAAAAAAATGGGTCACGTTTATTACCATGCTGTGTGAGTGCTGTCTGCAGCGGCGGCGGCCAACAACATAGCCTGGCTACCTCGTCAGGACGCTAAAGGCAGGACAGATACCACAAACGGCTGCATTTGCTAACTGGAAATACAGCCATTACTTCACATTTCTGTCCATTAAAGATGACAAAAATATCTCCATATGTTGCAAACTTTGCGCTGGCTCAAAAACCTCGACCACTAAAAACATCCAATTCGAGGAATCACTTGGAATTACAGCACAACGCAACAAAGACTTCGAAACAAAGCCAATAGGTAATGAGACAGCCAGCACTTCCACAGTTTGTAACCAGCCTTAACGTACATTTTATAGTTACAGTTTG
The DNA here is from genome assembly GCF_030265065.1 of Corythoichthys intestinalis. NCBI lineage: Eukaryota > Metazoa > Chordata > Actinopteri > Syngnathiformes > Syngnathidae > Corythoichthys > Corythoichthys intestinalis. The sequence goes on along the minus strand of NC_080399.1, from coordinate 59,920,055 downwards.
TAAACATAGGTGGAGTTTGACTTTTGTGGGAGGGTGACAAAACATGTTGATGACCCTGAAACAAAAGTCAAAGTTTGGACACACCTCATCATTTGTGGGTTTTATATACTGCATTTTGACTACTAAATATTTTAAATTGTCTCTGTAGATATCAAAACTATGAGCAAACGTGTGGAATTATGTACTTAGCAAAAAAGTGAAACAACTGAAAACAGGTTTTATATTTTACATTCTTCAAAGTACCGTATTTTTTCGGATTATAAGTCGCAGTTTTTTTCATAGTTTGGCTGGGGGTGCGACTTATACTCAGGAGCGACTTATGTGTGAAATTATTAACACATTATTATATCATTTCACATGTTATTTTGGTGTTTTGGAATGACACTGATGGTTTGGTAAACTTGTTAGCATGTTCTTTACGCTATAGTACGCCATTCTTGCTCCAGCCTTCACCGTGAACAGACACACTCTCTGAGCTCCTGAAGCACTCTCTTATCTTAACCGATAAGCGCTCAGGGCCAGCAAGCTCGACTCCCAGTATGGCTCCAAAGAATTTGAAACCTGGAGACTTGGATGAAATAAAATCCTCAATACAGAAGTTGGAGGTCTCCTTGACTGGCTTGATTCAAAACCAGAATCAAGAAATCGTCAGAGAGCTCCAGTTAATTCATGCTGAAAATGAGAAACTCAAGCAGGCGGTCGAGGAGAGAGATGTTCGCATCAAGAGGCTGGAAATTTTGGCTGACGATCTCGACCAGTGCCGACGCGCAATTGAGCTCATCATTTCTGGATTACACCTGACGCCTAACCCAGGTGACACAGTGGCGCAACTGGCAATTGCTAAGCTGAAAGAGTATGGAATAAACATGGAACCGCTGGACATCGGTCGCTGTTTTCTGCTCCCATCTGGGGGGAAAGGACCGGCGACGGTGCTCATGAAGCTGGCAGACCACAAGACCAAAACTGCCCTGCTTAACCAGCGCTGCCACCTGAAAGGGTCGAAGATTTTTTTGAATGACAACTTGACTCGCCGAAATGCCGAATTGCAAGAAAAGCACATCAACTCAAGAAAGCTGGGAAAATAGCCACCACCTGGGTCTCGGATTGCAGGATCCTTGTCGAGATGCAAGATATGAAGATTAAAGCTATTACGAGTTTTGACCAGCTGGGCCTCACTGGAAAATTGATGATGACATCTGAAACCACACTTCTGGACCACAACTTCTACAATAGCTGGATAACTGTAAGTACTACACAGTGGACCGGTATTAACAACTCGTGGATGTGGACGGTAAGCTGAAACTTATCAACGGCAGGAGTCTCTACAAGAATCTTGAACACATTAAGGATTATCTACTAAAGATAACAAAGGCTCTGACTTTAAAAACATAATTATCTGCTGTGTCTACCGAGCTCCTGATTCAAATGTCTAGTTTACTGAGTATAAGGAAAAAATACTGTATAAAACGAATAATAAGCATGTTTTTCATTGTAGAGACATTAATGTTGGGATAAAATATGTACAACATGTTGTTTCATTTCCTCATACATTCATGTCTGATGAAACTGTTACAGTGATCTTTGTGTGCGCCAATTGTTGCCACCATGTACGCCTTAGCAATGTATCCTTTAAGAGACTTGTAAGAAAAGCATTTTGAGTCACTACTCACACCAGCTGTGATAACACATAATCACTTTTGCCACACACATAGCCACAACAAAATGTTTCCACAGCAAACAGATGCAAAAATGTCAGGGACATGACAAAGCCATAACCTTGTACGCCCTGAAATTAATCGAGCTGCTTGACTGGACGCTGAGTTACTAAACCCAGATTGTTGATTGTGTTATTGTACAGTTTTGTGGTCATCTGATGTATGTACCATGTCTGAATGTGCGTCTTTAGTTGTATGGGGGACGGGAAACTGATAAGCATATGCTTCCTCCCGTCCGCCTTTGTCTTCTTCGGTTCCTTCGGGCAAATCATATCACATTTTGTAATTGTCAATGATTGTCAATGATACCGATAATGATGACAATAAAATTATTCATTCATTTATTCATTCATAGTTATCTGAATAATTCTTAATAGCTATGTTACGTTAACATACTGGCCACGTTCGCATTTTGTTGTTCATGCATCATGTAACATTATCATACTGTACACTTATTTAGCATGTTGTTCTATATTGTATTTTTATTTTAAATTGCCTTTCAAGATGACATATCTGTTCTATGTGCTGGATTTCATCAAGTAAATTTCCCCCAAAATGCAACTTATACTCCGGTGCGACTTATATATGTTTTTTTCCTCTTCATTGGGCATTGTATGGCTGGTGCGACTTATACTCAGGTGCGAGTTATAGTCCGAAAAATACGGTATCCATCCTTGAGGTGTGCCCAAACTTTTGTTCCATACTGTACATCTTGACACTGTTTGTGCTCAATCCTCAGTTCAAGCTCAGTGTTGTTGGTAGCCTTTGATTTAAAGTAGGGCTGTCAAAATTATCGCGTTAACGGGCGGTAATAATTTTTTTGAATCACGTAAAAATATTTGACGCATTTAACGCACATGCCCCGCTTAAGCAGATCAAAATGACAGCACAGTGTCATGTCGACTTGTTACTTGTGTTTTTTGGTGTTTTGTCGCCCTCTGCTGGCGCTTGGGTGCGACTGATTTTATGGGTTTATGCACCATGAGCACTGTAATTATTGACATCAATAATGGTGAGCTTCTAGTTCATTTTTTGATTGAAAATTTTACAAATTTTATTAAAACGAAAACATTAAGAGGGGTTTTAATATAAAATTTCCATAACTTGTACTAACATTTATCTTTTAAGAACTACAAGTCTTTCTAGCCATGGATCGCTTTAACAGAATGTTAATAATGTTAATGCCATCTTGTTGATTTATTGTTATAATAAACAAATACAGTACTTATTTACAGTATGTCGAATATATGTATCCGTCTTGTGTCTTATTTTTCCATTCCAACAATATTTTACAGAAAAATATGGCATATTTTATAGATGGTTTGAATTGCGATTAATTAAGATTAATTAATTTTTAAGCTGTGATTAACTCGATTGAAATTTTTAATCGTTTGACAGTCCTCATTTAAAGGAATTCTAAATATCCATCTTGCCTCCTCAGGTGTAGTTTTGGCTACGTCACTTCCTCTCGAGCGTTGACGGCAGATATAGATTTTTATGTGATAGATTCAACAGTAGAAATATATTTTTCTAAAACAGTAAGGAATGTGAGATATACCCAAGCAACACATGTGTACACATAAAAAGAAAACTGTAAGACTTTATTTAATAATTAATAAATCCCCGGCAGGCTTCAATTGGCTCTGCGCATGCGCGTAAAGCATCGACTCCACTTGAGCCGCAGCAAACCTCGATACTAATAGCCGTTTTGACCGTCTCCCACCAATAAATATCATAAAAGGAGCCACAAAAGCCCTTTCAGATGTACAGTGGGGAGAACAAGCATTTGATACACTGACAATGGGAAAACCCATTGGCAGTGTATCAAATACTTGTTCTCCCCACTGTAACATTTTTTTTGGTATTAGAACAGCACCATCATCTTTACATTTAGAATTATGTTTTAAAAAAATGAGTAATTAAAGTTCCAATCAAAAACCTGTCAACTCATTGGTTGTCTGTGACAGCAATAGACATCTAATCCATTTGAAGAAAGGTTGGCAGTGAATGAACAAATACCAATCCGCTGCCACCCTCTTGACTACTCCTGGTCGAGTGGATGTCTAATAGTGATGAACTCTTTTCAATTGATGGAAGAACCATAAAAAGACCTTTCAGGGCAACATTCCCATCAAAATCAATGCTTTGACATTCCAATGTACTCATAACTAATGTATTTCTCAACCTATTATTTGATAAATGACAAAGCATCTGCTATTTACTCAATGACTGCCATTGACAGTGCTAGAAGTCCAATCTATTTGAAGTGAAATAAATGAACGTTCATTCGCTACCATCCTCCCAGTTTATATGGCTTGATCGTGAACTAGTGATAAACTCATTTAAATAAAAAGAATGAATCAACGCCACACAATTGGGCATTTAGAACCATCAATGGCACTGAAAGAGTTAACTTACAATGTCACAAAGAGCCACAGCGGAACGGTAAAAGAGCCACATGCGGCTCTGGAGCCGCAGGTTGCAGACCCCTGCCCCAGAGTGATTAATATGGTAAATTCAGACTTGTGAAAACATTATTATCAAACCCACACACCAGACCATTCGAAGAACTCGAGTATCATAGTTAAAATCTCAGTTCTTCAATACTACAAAATACGACATACATGCTATTTTCGACTCAAAAAGTGGTATTTATCATCATTACAACAACACATGAAGACAGCATAAGCGCATACCGGGGGTTAAACCGCTAGTGTTATTTTAAAATAAGTTTCACAGCTAACTCACCTGTCACAGTTGTGCCCTGTGCTGTAATCCCTGCAGTTGAGACACTGTCCAGTGTGAGGATCGCAGTCTTCCGTGTGTCCATTACACGAACATGGACGGCATGAAGGGAAACTCCAATAGCCTGGTAGACAGCGATTGCACTGACGTCCATACACTCCCGGAACGCACACACACTGACCAGTGACCTGGTCGCAAAGAGGGCTCTCAGAACCCTGAGCATCACAGTTGCATTCTGTGGATACAGAAGAATGCAGTATAATTTATCTAATGAGTCATCAGACATTATTAATTAGCAGAGGTGGGTAGAGTAGCCAAAAATTTGACTCAAGTAACAGTAGTCATCCAAAAATTTACTTAAGTACAATTAAAAAGTATTGAAAAGAATCTTCAAGTTATGGGTAACATAGTGAGTAACTGCTTACAATGTCAGATTTTTCAAAATAATGGTATATTTTTTTCCCCAGGAAAAAAGCCCCCAGGCTCTGCTTCCTCGTGGGAAGGCGTGTCAGTAGAGTTGAGAAGGTCTTCAAAGTATTCAGCCCACCGACTCACAACATCCTGGGTCGAGGTCAGCAGCGCCCCATGTACGCTACACATAGTGTTCGTGATGCACTGCTTTTATGAGAATAACCACCTCCAAATCCGAGACTATGGTCCTCAGTCGGGAAACGATGGAATGTCCTCTGGTGTGTCAGGGATGAGGTCCTTCCCCAAGTGGGAGAGTTCAAGTATCCCGGGGGTCTTGTTCACGAGTGACAGTAAAATGGAACGGGGGATCGACAGGCGGATCGGTGCCACGTCTGCCGTGATGCAGACTCTGCACCGGTCCGTCGTGGTGAAGAGGGAGCTTCGCTTTTCGGCTAGCTCTCAGTTTACCGGTAGATCTATGTTCCTACCCTCACCAATGGTCATGAGCTGTGGGTTGTGACCGAAAGAACAGGATCCCGGATACAAGCGGCTGAAATTGAATACTGTTTTACTTCTACTTGAGTAAATTTTTTGGATAACTACTTTTACTTTTGTAGTATTATTTGAAGTACCACTACTCTCACAAGCAAGGTTTGTGGGAATTGTACCCACCTCTGATTAACAATAAAAACCAAAGGTAAAGGGAAGTTAAAATGAAACAAAGGTTTGCACTGCTGGGAGTCACAAAAATTACATACAGTGGGGCAAATAAGTATTTAGTCAAACACTAATTGTGCAAGTTCTCCCTCTCTCTATATACATGGCCCCATTCATTTGTTCCTTTACACGGATCAGTCGTCCTGGTCCCTTTGTAGAAAAACAGCCCCAAAGCATTATGTTTCCACCCCCATCCTTCACAGTGGGTATGGTGTTCTTCGGATGCAATTCAGTATTCTTTCTCCTCCAAACACAAGAACCTGTGTTTCTACCAAAAACTTCTATTTTGGTTTCATCTGGCCATAACACATTCTCTCAGTCCTCTTCTGGATCATCCAAATGCTCTCGAGCGAACCGCAGACGGGCCTGGACGTGTACTGGCTTTACCAGGGGGATACGTCTGGCAGTGCAGGATTTGAGTCCCTGGCGGCGCTTTGTGTTACTTTGTTTGTTACTGTGGTCCGAGCTCTCTGTAGGTCATTCACTACGTCCCCACGTGTGGTTCTGGGGTTTTTGCTCATGTTATCATTTTGACGCCACGGGGTGAGATCTTGCATGGAGCCCCAGATCGAGGGAGATTATCAGTGGTCTTGTATGTCTTCCATTTTCTAATAATTGCTCCCACAGTTGATTTCTTTACACCAAGTGTTTTACCTATTGCAGATTCAGTCTTCCCTGCCTGGTGCAGGTCTACAATTTTGTCTCTGGTGTCCTTCGACAGCTCTTTGGTCTTGACCATAGTGGAGTTTGGAGTGTGACTGACTGAGGTGGACAGGTGTCTTTTATACCGATAATGAGTTAAAACAGGTGCCATTAATACAGGTAACGAGTGGAGCCTCGTTAGACCTCGTTAAACCTCGTTAGAAGAAGTTAAACCTCTTTGACAGCCAGAAATCTTGCTTGTTTGTTGGTGATCAAATACTTATTTTCCACTTTTGGTATAGACCAAATATTTACTTTCCACCATGATTTGCAAATAAATTATTTAAACATCAAACAATGTGATTTTCTGTTTTTTTTCACATTCTGTCTCACATGGTTGAGGTTTACCCATGTTGACAATTACAGGCCTCTCTAATCTTTTCAAGTAGGAGAACTTACACAATTGGTGGTTGACTAAATACTTATTTGCCCCACTGTATATAATGCATCATTGTTTAAGCAACAAGGATTTTAACAGGAAGTAAAGGTTGTGCCTTACAGAATATTTGGTCATCAAAACTGAGAGAAAGGCAACTATTTTTGGGTGTATTGATCTGTAATCGCACTAATGCTACATAAAGTTGTAGTTTATACCTTTGCAGCCACTTGGTCCAAACTGGAAAGTCGCAGGAGCGCACCTGTCACAGTTTCTGCCGACAACATGAGGTCGACATTGACATTGTCCTCCACTCACATTGCAGACTGTACTAAGAGATCCTTGTGGGTCACATTGACATTCTAGAAGGACAGACAAATGTATGAATATGATCTCTTTTTGAATTTAACATCAATTTTTTATAGAGGTGGTACCTTTGGCTCCCTGGTGTAGAAGAGCAGAAATGCTAAAAATTAAATTTTGGCAAATTTCGGTCATCTGTGTTTTAATAACACTCTGGCTATTCTCCAGACAACGATAGCGTTGAAAAGTTTCCCATCCACGGTTTTCACCAGCTTCCCCTCCTTCTAATGTGGTGAACAGGTCCAAATTCTTACAGTGAGGCATCAGCACAATCTGACAAGAACAACATCAACACTTTTTACTTTGTCTGATTTCAAAATAACTCATTCCAGCTTTAGTATCTTAACTTCTAAAATGTGACTGAGCGAGAATGGGCTAAGATGAGCTTCAGAATAAGTTCTTCTTCCTGCCTTCGACGGGGGCGGACGTGTTTCCTCCCTGCTCCTGTTTGCTGCTATCTTCGTCAGTCTAGTCTGACTGCATTTTCTGTATTTCCTCTGTGGATCAACTGTGCTGGTCTCTCATATGAAAATGGATCTGATTAGTTGGTCTCTCAGCGCAATTGACAAGATTTTTTTCAACAAGACACGGTGCACCAGGAGAGCCGTCTTGCTCGTATGGGACCTTCGCCGCTGGATATGTAAGAGATTCATGGGATCACTGGATGCCAGCGTGTCTTACTGTCCTATCTGTGGAAGATATCGAGGATATTTGGCTGTTTGGCGCGACGGTCGTTGGGTTCCTTCTGCTTGGCTTAGGAGGTGCCCTGCTCTCCCCGAAAGTTTCCAAGACGGCAGCTTTCAAGGAAATCAACAAATTGACCACGGATCAAATGGTGCGATTCAAGGCATTGGAAGACCTCGTCAAGGCTCGGATCGAGAACTGGCTCCGTGGACTCACGGTTTGGTTCGAGGAAGGATGGAGAAAAGTGGATGCTACCTTGCGCGAGGGGACGCAACTGTTGGGGCAGGTGACTAACCTGTCGAGGTAGACCGTGACTATTGGAAAAGACTTAAGGGACCTGAGGTCTCACGTACGCCATGAGGAGCGCGAATTTGACTGAAGACTAACCGTATTTCGAAATATTAAATTACTTATTTGGCTTAATTCGATTATAATTTTCCTTTCCCTTTCCCGAACACCCTCATCCCACCCCTCCCTTCTCTCCTGGAGAGAGCCGCGCAAATGGCCCTATCTCTTGCCCTTGATCTCTTCCCAAAGCCGGTCGCAGGGCCCTGCGACTCTTATTTTGTCTACAGACACGTACAAATACTGATACACTTGTGCATACACACACTCACACACAACCTCCCCACCCTTCAGTCCGCCACCGCCTTCTTCTTACTATCACTGATCCCACCTTTCCTCCAGCCATGACTGGTAGTTCTTTTTTTTCGTTCAAAAAAATCCCTGCACGTGACCTGTGCGTCGTGTCATACCCCTGCTATGTTGTATGGTATATGTGTGTCTACTTTTATCTTGCTCTGTAATTTCTGAAGAAGAGAGAGAAGTTGGCGGCGCGGAACGTCTGCAGCGGCCCAATGCTCACTCATCGAACAGAATTTCGTTGCATCTGTTATCATCTTGTGAGAGCTGGTGTCAATGTCAAATAAATCTCTGAATCTGAATCTCTGATGTTGACCCAAACCCTTATATCTAGGTAACTACATAACATTTGTCATGAGACCATAAATTCAGAAGCACCCATGATTTTTATCTTGCTGTGTTAATGTTTTTTTCCCCTTATGTGCAGGGCAACATAAGTAAAACGTGGCCCATCTTACCCCACTCTCCTCTACAAGGTGAAATGCATGCTTACCGAATCAATGAGTGTGTACGGAGACTGAACATCACTCAGGGCTGAATACAATGGCAGACTGAGGCGGATGGTGTAGTTCAGACCCGATTCAAAACAAACCGGCCTTGGAAAAGCCATATGTCTAAGAAAACAAAGTAAATGTAAAACATCACTGAAGTTGGAACTAGACTTATTTGAATAAAATCCAAAAAATGGAGAACATCAGAATAACAAAATGGTTTTAAGTATTATGAACTATGCAAAATGTAAGATGAGTAAAAGGCTGTGTGCATGCTATTAAAGTTGAGGAAAGCTGACAAAATGGCCATTGTTGTGCTGAAGTACAGCAACGTAGTAGCTTGCTAAGCTAAAGTGTGCGTATAATTAGCGCGGGGGTCAGCAACTTGTTGCTCTAGAACCGCATGCGGCTCTTTAGCGCTGCCATAGTGCCTCCCTGGAGCTTTTTCAAAAATGTTTTGAAACAGAAAAAGATGGGGGAGGGAAATAGATTTTTTTGTTTTAATATGGTTTTTATAGGAGGCCAAACATGATTCTTAATTCATTAATATTGTAATGAAGTCAAACTTGAGGCGGCATCGTACAACAGGGTCATGTGGAGCATCATTCTCTACAGGATGCACTGCAGGGTAAATAAAAAATTAATCATGAAGGCTCATTATGTATTTGTAGCCAACTTAGTCATTTTGATAGTAGGCTAATATAGCTAATATACAATGCCTTGCGAAAGTATCCGGGCCCTTTGAACTTTTCAACCTTTTGCCACATTTCATGCTACAAACATAAAGATGTAAAATTTAATTTTTTTTTTTTTTGTGTCAAGAATAACTACAATTCGGGACATAATTGAGAAGTGAAATGAAATGTATTGGATATTTTATACTTTTTTAACAAATAAAAACCTGAAAAGTGGGGCGTGCAATATTATTCAGCCCCCTTGCTTGCTTGGATACTTTGTAGCACCACCTTTTGTTGCAATTACAGCTGCAAGTCGCTTGGGGTATGTCTTTATCAATTTAGGACAGTGAGATTGACATTCTTGCCCATTCTTCCGTGCAAAACAGCTGGAGCTCAGTGAGGCTGGATGGAGAGCGTTTATGAACAGCAATCTTCAGCTCTGCCCTCAGATTCTCGATTTGATTCAGGTCTGGACTTACATGGACATTACACCTGGATACATTTATTTATTGTAGAATTGGATTTGTGGTTTGGATCATTGTCCTGTAAGAAGGTAAATCTCTGTCCCAATCTCAGGTCTTTTGCTGACTCCAACAGGTTTTCTTCCAGAATGCTCCTGTATTTGGCTCCATTCAACAATTTTAACCATCTTCCCAGTCCCTGCTGAAGAAAAGCATGCCCAAACCATGAGGGTGCCACCACCATGTTTGACAGTGGGGATGGTGTGTTCAGGGTGATGAGCTGTGTTGCTTTTACGCCAAACATATTGTTTTGTATTGTGACCAAAAAGTTTGATTTTTGTTTCATCTGACCAGAGCACCTTCTTCCACATGTTTCAAGTGTTGCCCAGGTGGCTTGTGGCAAACTTTTTATTGGTATCATTGAGAAATGGCTTCCTTCTTGCCACACTTCCATAAAGGCCAGATTTGTGCAGCGTATGACTGATTGTTGTCCCATGGACAGACTCTCCTACTTCAGCTGTAGATCTCTGCAGTTCAACCAGAGTGATCATAGGCCTCTTGGCTGTATCTCTGATCAGTCTTCTCCCTGTTCGAGGTAAAAGTTTAGAAGGACGGCCAGGTCTTGGTAGATTTCCAGTGGTCTGATACTCCTTCCATTTCATTTTGATTGCTTGCAGTGTTCCTTGAGATGTTTAAAGCTTGGGAAATCTTTTTGTATCCAAATCCAGCTTTAAACTTCCCCACAAAAGTATATCGGACCTGCCTGGTGTGTTCCTTGGTCTTTATGATGCTCTCTGCACTTTCAACAGAACCCTGAGACTATCACAAAGCAGGTGCATTTATACGGAGACTTGTTCATACATCCGGATGCATTCTATTTATTATCATCAGTCATTTAGGACAACATTGGATCATTCAGAGATCCTCACTAAACTTCTGGAGTGAGTTTGCTGCACTGAAAGTAAAGGGGCCAAATTATTTTATATCTTTATGTTTGAAGGCTGAAATGTGGCGAAAGTTCAAAGGGGGCCGAATAATTTCGCAAGGCACTGTAGATACATACAGCATGTGTTGCTTTTGTTATAAGGCTTGTTAAAAGGCTTTTAATTTTTTGCAGCTCCGGACATTTTTTATTTTAATCCAATATGGCTCTTTCAACATTTTGGGTTGCTGACCCCTATGTCAGCGCTAGCAACAGCACTGTTATTCGTGACTGTGCTGTGTTTTTTGCAACTATTCAATCACTTTTTTTTTTTTTTTTTTCTAAACCTGTCCTGTTCAGCTGTTTGATACGGAGAATGGAATTCTAAGTGCCCGGATAGTCTGAACAGTTTTAATGTTTCACATTGGGAGTCTGACATACTCCCATTGTGATCACTCAACATACCTTGTTTATTATGACAAAGCAGCGAACAGGAAGGGGTTATGGGGGAACAGAAGAAAACAAACACAAGAGAAGAAAGAAAAACACAAACTACAACAAGAAATACATTGAACATCTAGACCAATTACTAATATGTTGGTGCTATCGTCAGCTAGATGTATTTCCGGTTGACACCATGTGGGGGGCCTGTTGACCAGGGAAAGAGGGGGACGGGGCTGGGGGAGTCTATATGCTAAATGATTGAAAGGGGTAGAGTGTACACAAATCAGCTCTGTGAACTAGAACCCAGTAATCATGTGAATCCCTTGTGAGTGTAAGCCCATTGGCAACCAACCCTACACCGCCCCATTGCTAATCCCGGCACCGGGACCCCCCACCCGAGCGTGCCCTATCACATCCAGCCACACGCGAGCCCCACCAGGCGCGCGACAGCCACACAGACGAGCGGAGACGCCACGGGGGCGCCAACCCAGGGCCTATTCAATCGCTTTGAACTTCTCTATGGTTGCTGACGCAATACCAGTGAAAGCGTTTGAGCTACTTGCTGACAAATGTATACGGTACGTTTTTCAAAAAAAATCTACTCATAGTTGGTTGCGAGATATCTATGTTCTTTATGTTGTTTGACGTATTTTTTGTTCAATTTGATTTATATTCCAGAGACATTTATAATACGGAAAATATGATAATTTAAACGAAGCAATGTTGATAAATGTAGTTCATTATAAACAAATCATGCATGATTAATACGTATCTTGCTGGTGATCCTATAGTACAGTTTTACAGTAGGTGTGCAAACAGAAATTTAAGAACATTTTGGGTTGGTAAATTTACCTCATATTAAATTATTTTGATATTTTAAAAAAATGTCTTTAAGTGACATTGTTATGCAATACAGTATTGCAATTAGCATTTTGCATCTTATTTTACCGTATCATTTTGTCTATTTGGCTTTTAACATATTAACTAATACTAAAAACATAACAAGTCGCTCGCTAGTTACTTATTATGTTTATTATTGTGAATTATTTGGATAACTACTTTTTACATTTGAGTAATACCGTATTGGGCCGAATCTTAGACAGCCCTGATTATAAGACGACCCCCTCTTTTTCAAGACTCAAGTTTGAAAAAAAGACTTTTTGAACACCAAATTAATTTTTATACCGAAAATAATTACAGTACATCCGAAACAAATGATTATAATAATATATTTGAGAGAAAAAGCATGTTATTTTGCCTCCTTCAAATCTTAATACCTGAACATTTAAATATGTAAACTAAAGTGCAATCACATTCGTAAATGAATGGCTTCTGGTTTTTGAAATGTAAATAAACCAATCTATTGTGATAAAACAACAAAATTGCAATAACGGCATTAACCATCAAAGTGAAGTCTAACTGTAACTGTAGTCTTGAAACAAATCTGAATAAGGAAAAACATTGCAATAAAATAATGCAAACTGGTTAAACTTGGGAGTAGCTGAGATGTCATGACAGACCATCGCTTAAATGATCGCCATCTAGCGTCGTGAATGGGGAGAGAAGCTGAGATCTGTCATGTCAGAACATCGTTTCAATGATATCTGACGCCATCTAGCGTTGTGAATGGGTATAATGTCTAGACCGCGAATATAAGACGACCCCGTTTTTCAGTCTTATTTCAATGCAAAAAAAATCGTCTTATATTCGGGCCAATACGGTATTACTCAAAATTTTCGAAACATATACCAAGTTACTACCAGTCTTTTCCAAAAGTAAACATTCCACAAGTTTTATTGTATGTTATATTTGGAAAATAAAGTTTACTTGATGAAAATTACCGTGACCCAGGGTGAAGTGAAATCATTTGGTGGTCGTCATCTGGCACAGTGTTTATACATCTGCTGTCTGCTTTGATAGGTGTCTCTCTTGTCACACTCATCAGAACCTCCTCCCACTGGTCAGGCAACTAAATGAGCAAACAAATTACTTCTTGTTGAATGAAACACTTCCTTACAAAAGGTGCCCATGGGGCATTCGGCGCCAAAACACTCTGGTTTGCTTTTCATTGATTGACTTTGTGGTGGTGTCGTCAGACTTGGTTGCACGGCTTGGACACTTGAATGAAGAGAGGACAAAGGAGCTGTCAACTAATCACCACCTCAGGGTTTGTTGGTTCCAAAAGTGATGGGAGATGTCATTCCGACTAGACCAGTGGTTCTTAACCTAGGTTCGATCGAGCCCAAGGGGTTCAGCGAAGGTTAAGACACGCAGGGCCCTATTTTCATACGCTGACTAAATCTAGGCTAAATGGCGGGTGAGACCAGGTTCTGGACTGGTTTTCCCCCAATGTACTGACTTTATTCCATTTATTTCAACTGTTATTCACCTTGGAGGATGAAAAACGGGTTTGCTCAGTGGAAGATTGACTCACATTGGGTATGAGGAAGTACAACAGAGTTATTGACAACGTGGACTGCGCTGGCATTAAAAAAAAATTGCGTCACATTTTACACCATGAAAATAGTATGTGAAGCAGGCTTAATGTTTAAAAACATAAGATTTTTTTCCTCCAAATTTGAACAAAAAATTCAAATATATGGTCATTTGGCCAGTTTTGGCCAAGTGTGATGATACAATGGCTGCAGGCCAGCTACATGCCAAATTAATGCTGCAGGCACCTCTATATCAGTAAAGATATAGAGCACCAGCCTGAGCACCAACAGGTGTGAGGCCCTATTGTTTTACAAAGGACTCTTCTTCTTCTTCTTCTTCTTCATGGCAAATGAAAATGGCCAATTTGAAGGCCTGGACATGCTCGAAAACTCACCAAAATTTGCACATACATGCGGCTTCGCCTAAAATTTCAATAATTTTGCAACTGTTGCCAAAAAATGTAACAAAATGGTCCAGTGGTGCCCCCTTGAAATGTTCAAAAAGGCCTCTCCATTTAGGTTTTGTTAACATAGAGCGATGGAATTTGGGGGGGCGATACCTTGTGCAAAAGTGCTCCAAAAATTCTCTTGCACCTATGTTCCAAACCCAAGAGGAAATCGGGTATTTTGGGTTGAATGGTAAAAACCATACAATTTTAGTCGATAAACAGCTTGCATGTTTGAGACCATTGCGCCTAGGCAGTTAGTTGGATCCTCCTCAAAATTGGTGAGACTGTAAGTTATCAAGATGGTGAGTTTTCATTCACGGGCCTGACCTGGGCGGCTTACCAAAGTCGGGCAAAGGGGTTTTCTGGGGTTTAGGGTTAGGGCTTCTTCATGGCAAATGAAAATGGCCAATTTGAAGGCCTGAACATGCTCGAAAACTCAACAAAATTTGCACATACATACAGAGAGCAATGAAATTTGGGGAGTTGATATGTTGTGTGAGGGCCCGTTCACTCCTGCATGTTTTTGTTCTGGTCATTGAACAGTAGATGTACAGTCATGTGAAAAAATTAGGGCACCCCGTTAAATATTCAGTTCTTTATTAAGAAATGTTCACATATCAATGTGTGATCTTGTTATCTCAGGGAAAGAAAGTGGTTTAATTGCAGGTAAACAACAAAAATTAACATTGTTGTACTCATTATGCCAAATATATCAACAAAAATAGCTATTCTAACTGAGGAAAAAGTTAGGACACCCTACCTCCTAATAGCTAGTGTTACCCCTTTGGCTGAAATAACTTCAATGAGACGCTTTATGTAGCCATCTACTAGTCTTTGACATCAGTCTGAAGAAAGTTTGCCCCACTCCTCAACGCAGAACACTCTCCACTGTTCGGAAAATAGTCTACAAGTGGAGGACATTCAAAACAACTGCCAACATGCCCAGGTCTGGCCGTCCAAGCAAGTTCACCCCGAGAGTAGGCCGCACGATGCTAAAAGAAGTCTCCAAAAACCCTAAAATGTCATCACGGGACCTACAGCAGGCTCTTGCTACTGTTGATGTGAAAGTGCATGCCTCTACATTCAGAA
The DNA here is from genome assembly GCF_030265065.1 of Corythoichthys intestinalis. Taxonomy (NCBI): domain Eukaryota; kingdom Metazoa; phylum Chordata; class Actinopteri; order Syngnathiformes; family Syngnathidae; genus Corythoichthys; species Corythoichthys intestinalis. The sequence goes on along the minus strand of NC_080399.1, from coordinate 59,904,732 downwards.
GGAGACTTCACAAGTTTAACCTTCATGGGAGGTGTGCAAGGAGGAACCTTTGCTCTCCAACAAGGACATGAAGGCCAAACTGAAGTTTGCTACAGTGAATGTAGACAAAGACCAGGACTTCTGGAAAAATGTTCTTTGGACAGATGAATCTAAAGCTGAATTATTTGGACACGAGAACAGAGGACATGTTTGGTGTGAGCTCAATACAGCATTCCGGGAAAAGAACCTCATAGCAACTGTGAAGCATGGAGGTGGAAGTGTCATGGTTTGGGGATGCTTTACTACAGCAGGACCCGGCCAGCTCACCATCATAGAATCCACCATGAATTCGATCATGTATCAGAGGGTGCATGAGGAACTTGTGAGATCATCTTTGAAAAAATTAAAGCTGGAGCAAAACTGGACCCTGCAACATGACAATGACCCAAAACATAGCAGTAAATCCACCAAGGACTGGCTGAAAAGGAAGAAAGTCCTGGAATGGCCGAGTCAAAGCCCAGATCTTAATCCCACTGAGATGCTTTAAGGTGACTTGATACGGGCTGTACATGCAAGAAACCTCTCAAACATCCCACAGCTGAAAGTATTCTGCGTTGAAGAGTGGAGCAAACTTTCTTGAGACCGATGTCAAAGACTGGTAGATGGCTACAAAAAGCATCCCACTGAAATTATTTCAGCCAAAGTGGGTAACACTAGCTATTAGGTGGTAGGGTGTCCTAACTTTTTCGTCAGTTAGAATATGTATTTTTGTTGATATATTTGGTTTAATGAGTGAAACAATTTTGTGTTTTACCTGCAATGAAATCACTTTCTTTCCCAGAGATAAAGAAAAACAAGATCAGACATTGATATGTGAACATTTCATAATAAAGAACTGAATATTTAATGGGGTGCCCTTATTTTTTAACAGATAGTCATGTGGGGGGGGTGCTCCGGGAGTATTAGGTACTTGTGCTTCTTATACGTGGCAGTTCACTTTCTGTAGGAGTGTTTGGTCCGCATTGCCGGTGGCAAGTTGGTTCCGTTTTTAGCCAGGTTTGGACCTATAGGGCTGTGCCCTTTGTCACCAATTCTGTTCATAACTTTTATGGACAGAATATTTAGCTGCAGCCGAGACATTGGGGGATCAAGTTTGGTTGGCTCAGTATTGCATCTATATTTTTGGTGTGGTTCTGTTGGCTTCATCGACCTGCATCTTCAACTTCCATAGGAGCAATTTGTAGCCAAATGTTAAAGCGTTTGAATGAGAATCAGCGCCTCCAAATCTGAGACCATGGTCCTCAGTTGGAAATAGGTGGATTGTCCTCTCCAAGTCAGGGATGACATCTTGCCCAAGTAGAGGAGTTTGAGTATCTTTGATTGTTGTTTACGAGTGAGGGAAGGCTGGAGAGGGAGCGGGGGATGGACAGGCAGATCGGTGTGGTGTATGCAGTGATGTTGACAATGAGTGGTCAAGAAGGTGGTGAAGAAGGAGCTGAGCTGAAAGGCGAGGCTCTCTATTTACTGATCAAGCTACGTTCCTACCCTCAACTGTGGTAATGAGCAGTGGGTTTTCACCGAAACGTCCTGGTTATTAGCTGCTGAAATAAAGTTTGAACAGTGTTTGCAAATGAGAAGTCTGGGCTTCCCTGCTGAAGCTGCTGCCCCCACATCCCGACCTTGGTGAAGGCAGAAGAAGATGGATGGATGGAGAAAACAATTCTCCTCAAAGTTTTTATAGTTATTATTGGAAAATATTTTCCAGTATACAAAATGCAAATCCATTTCAGGCGTTTTTTCGTTGCAGGTCTTGCAACTTCAGGCATAAGGTAGAATACACACTGCAGTGGTTGAAAATCAATCAAAAAGTACGTATAGTGACAGTCAACCATTCACACTCAGAATGACAGAGTCAGTCACATTCCTCATCAACAATATTTTTGGGAATAAGCTTTGTAGTCTTCATGTTTTTGTGTCCTACCTGAGGCTCATAACGGATGAGAATGTCATACTCCATTGAGTACGGAATGTTGTCAATAGTGAATTCAAGGAAAGCTCCTTCTGGGACATTGACCAGGCCAAAACCTGTCCAGGTGGGACTATGATCCTGCGGGTGGGGCCTTGAAACCACCGTTACACCCTAGAGGAACCAAAGATATTAGATAATAAGCAAAACATTCTTTCATAGGGGTGGTCAATGCCTGGCATGGACAGATTTATGATTGAGATGATACACTGAGAAATCTGTAGGTCCATTTTGGCTGATCACAAATTAACATATTAGTAACATATTTGTTATTATATATTCAAGTGTTGATATCTATATTTATTTATGATAACATATTTAAACAATCAAATGTTGTGGAAATGTAGCCTTAAAAAAATCCAATTTCCATTTTTTAAGGCATTCCAGGCCATTCCATTACATTCCAGTTGAGGTAAACTAAAACTAATCACAAATCACGAAAACTAGGGCTGTGAGCAGCGATAAAGAGCACTCACAAACCTGGCCAATGTCTGGTGGTGCAGAATTTAGCCAAGTGAATTTGTATACCATCATGACCCATAGCAATTGTGTATACAGGGATTCCTCAAGTTCCAAACGAGTTCCGTTCCTATGCTTCTGACAAAACCTGAATTTCCGCATAACTCCGATTTCACCGTTAAAGTCCAAATTTACGTCAAAATACGTCGTATGAAAAAAAAACTAAATAAACTAAAATAATTTTAAAAAATTAAAAAAAAAAAATCTGTACTTTCTTTTACTTCTAAGTGGTGAATGGAGAGTAAGGGTTTTCAATGGTTAATTTGCAACAAAATCACGAAACACGACTACTGTAAACAGCCTCCTCGTTCCGGCCACTTTTCCCTCTCTCACTCCAGTCAGACAAGTGGTACGTTGAGGCACAGCCCAGACAACACAACATCCAACACGTTAACGTTGCAAACAGAAGCATACAGGCAATCCACTTCGTTACATTATTGTCCTTATTTTACGTGACATGAACCGGAGGTTGTTTGGTTTCGCTTACTTCGACTGTTGGCGACCTAGAGTCTCACACAAAACTACTTTTGACAACAAACAAGGCGCTTTCACATGGCAATTTAACTTTGGTCTGAGCACAGCATAAGCCTTTACTGATGTTCGTCACTGTCTCTCCTTTCTCCATTCTTTTTATGATATTATGCTTCGTTTCCATGGTAATTGCTTTTCTTTTGGCTGGACCTAAAAGACGCAGATTTCTTCTTTGGGGCCATAATGTAAAAAAAAAAAAAAAAAAAAAAAGAGGACGAAAAAGTCAACGATAGTTCCAGCGCACAAAGAAAGAGAAGCACTATGCACTAGCTAAGCAGAAACTATGGTGCTGAGAACTAGATAGCGGACGAGGCATGGGCGTCATAAAGTCGAAACGTCGTAGGTCGAGGACATCGTAACCCGAGGACTCCCTGCAATTGTAAATTGTAAGAGAATTTACCCTTGTGGTAGAATAAAGTACCTCTTTTTCAACAAGCTTATTGTCAGCTGAGAAGAATGTTAAGGGCACTCACAGGTCCTAACTTGGCATCCTCTGCCTCATAAGTGTAGTGGTCCAGAGCAATGAAGTAAAATCCAGATTCAACTTGATCACAGCGACGTCCGAACATGTGATCGCTGCAGACACACTGACCAGTCAGCTGATTACACCTGAAAGAATATTGATGTGTGCATTTGCGTCAGTGTGCTACTTGAAGTGAACTATCACAAAGGAACTACAGTTGCAGATTCTTTGCTGCGCATCCAACCAAAACCCACACTACAGACAATATACTGTACTGTTTTATTTCCATTGAACCACAAATACATGGACTGATTGTCAAGGAAGAAGCAGATTGACGAAGAGAGAGGAAACCGGCAAAATAAAGCAGCTATTGTACTCGTGCAGTCAGATAGCATGCATAAACTCACTGGTTGTTGATTGCTCCCCCCAGGTCACAGTCACATGGTCTGCATCCATCCATATCGTTGCTGAGACCCCAGTGTTCAGACTTTGAACAGCCACAAAGAGAGAGAACAGCTGTTAGACTTTTATGACATCACCACCTGGTATGTCTTGAAATCATGTAAGCTTTTATTTCTGAACACCAGAGGCATTACATTCACTTAAGTAAGTTTTGGAGAAAAACACTCGTCTAAGAGTAATTTAAACATGCCCATTTTACTTCTACCTGAGTAGATTTGTGAAGAAGAAACACCTGGCCGCTGCTTTCGGCTACACAAAAGTCCAGACATTTGTCCTCTTCTACATTTGAGAAATTATTTTTGACAGATTTGCTCACAGTGGCACTACTGGCTTCAACAGTGAGATATGGCAACAATAATCAGACGGCTCCATTATACCAATCAGACCTAATAATGCAGTCAGATGACCACACCCAAGTCTTATGATCACGCAGGCCTGTTCAATCTCATGGTGCCTTAAAAGCGTCCTAAAGAAATGAACTATTTGACATCGAGCACTGCTGTCAACATTACTCGAAATCACGTAAATTAAGCACCAATAGACCATTGAAAACCGGAGATATGATCATTTTAATTTCATGGTAGGAAATATGTCTTCTCCACTAGAGGGCACTCAAGTTTTTTAGACAGGTGATGTTTCATTGCTGTAGATTTTCCTAGTTGGAATTCGAGGATATTAGTGTATTTACTTTGGCCTAATATGGTAAAAGGTTATAGTTAAGAGTGTAACGATATTTGTATTCACCCCGTACTATGACGGTTCGGTGCATGCAGTCAGACGGCGAATACGTTTCAGTAAAATAACAGAAGAGCCACCTGCTTCATTTCAGTCAACAGTATAGGAACTAGGATCCCGACTCTTAATAAGCAGGGTCCAAAAAAATCATAGTATATATTCATTTTTCTTACCTTCTCTTGTATCTTGTAACTTGTACATATATATCTATGTTTTGAACGTGAATATGATGAAGTTTCTTCCCACAGGAGTGCACTTTCACAAAGACTTATTTTTCAAAAGCTCACAGAGAAAACATTTATACATATTCTTTTGCCTATGTTTTAGAGTGTCTTATGTTGCAGGAATTTATTGTATTGCATCGTTTGTTTTTGGTGGTAATTCTACAAGTTAGTTAAGGGCGGGGAGTGTTCTGTCCCTCTATCTTAAGTTGACTATTTTTTAAAGTTTGATTTCTTTCTAAACTGATACATTGGTCATCCTTCCACAACTTGTCACTACTGTAACTCCCGACTCAACAGTTTTTCTTTGGTTTTGCTATGTGCGCTTGGCTTTCCCGAGTGGTAACTTTACTTTAGTAGGAAGACAATACTTGATGTGTACTGACGCTTCACACCTCCTCTGCACTACACATTACACACTACAACCATTTATAAAACAAAATCTGTAAGTTTGCACGTTTTAACAGAGGGTCTGATATCATTTCAATGGGTTTATTCTGTTACTATGTTGTCATTGGTGTGTGAAGCGAAGCAACATGTTTTTGTGCCAAGCTAAAGCCACTTTATATGATTTGCTCATGACGGAGCTAGTCTTCAAGTGGCTTCTTCTCCGTGGTGTTCGGCAGCTACTTTTTCCGGTCGGCGGTCAGAGCATCGAAACTTGAAATCGAAATTTAAAAATTCGAACGGTCCCGGGAGAACCAGAGTGTTAGTTCCGGATCCCATCGATGCTCGATGCCCACCCTAATAGGAACACTTTAGGTTCCCAGTCGAACCTGTGGTTCTTGCCGTTTACACAAGCAGTGGTGGAGCATGAGCTGGCTGCTGCAAAGCTGTTGTGCTAACTACTGATGGATGTTATCTCACTGTAACAGCCCACTTCATGAACTCTGAGTGGAAACTATCAAATGCAGTATTGCTAACACCTTTTGAAGTGTATTTATTTTATGTTTTCAAATCAGGAAACGTTTATTTTACTCTAGCCCTAGGCTGAAGTCATTGGAAATACTGAGTATTTATTTTTGGACTATTTTAAGATGTTTTTTTCAGTTGTGTAACTATTTGCACTTTACATTTTAGACAAAGAAAACTATATCTTACAGGAGTGTACATGTTCACTGGTAAATGTTTACAGTTATCTGTGTGTAATACAACAGTGAAAATGGTAATATCTTATTTTTATAAAAAGTTACCAAGTTTGCCAGCTAGCGAGTGTGATCTGACTTTAACTGTTACCTCAGTCGATCTCAACAATTTTTTTTTTAAAAAGTTTACTTTTGCATGTAAATTTTCAATTAAATAATGTTAAAACAATAAAGACACAGTGAAAAGCTTTAACTTTTAAAATGCTGTGTACTGAACAGTGACCCCCATATCGAGGTGGGCTCCAAACTGTGACTTGTTTGCACAGTTACACCCCTAGTTATAGTACATAACTTTGTGCAGAGAAAAAAAATATATACAATTGTTAGGAAAAAATAAATAAATAAAATTCTTATTACTTGAGTACAGTATTCTTTTCACGGAATACTTGTTTACATCTACTTGAGTAATTTTTTTAGATGACTGCTTTTACTTTTGCAGTATTATTTTGAAGTAACGCTAATCTTACTTGAGTAAAATATTGGGCTACTATAATCAGTTCCTACACTACAGTATGTTTTAGTTGATTGAGTGTTGTTTGTACACGATAACTCACCACACATTGGTCACAGTCCTTTCCAATCACGAGTCGTTTGCAGAAGCAGTTTCCTGTCTCACTGTCACACGGGCTCCCATTAGGAACTGTTCCCAGAAGGTTACAAGTGCAGGCTAAAAAAAAAAGACATTTTTAGGTTAATGTATACACATTAAGGGTGTCACTAAACAAAAATTATTGGATAAAACACAAAACTAAATTATATTCAGGCCTGCACAATATAAAGTTTGAACATCCCCATCGTGATATGTGCATGCGCAATAGTCCTATCGCAGGATGGCCAATTGTTTTTTTTTTCTTTGTTTTTTTTTTTTTTTTTTGTGTAACCCGTAAACTTTTGTTTTGCTTCATAAAAGCAGCAAGTGTGCAGAGACATGGCCTCCTGGATCCCTTTATATACACCAATCTTCCTAATTCGCAGATGTGAAAACTATATAAACTGTATTGTATGAATACAATGGGGTCATGGTGAGTCAACCAAAGTCTTCCCAAACAATGCTATTCAAGTCATTTGGTGAAAATTCTAGTTTTAAAGTGCCTACGACAGCAAAAAACATGTTTATTTCATATTTCAAGCGATATTTACTGGGATCATGGCACATGTTTTAATACGGACGTGGCTTGCATTTTGTGGATGACAATGCTCCTTGACCACCGAGAATGTCACTCGGCCGACGACCGGCGGCTTTTCGCACACCCTCCTCAGTCCTCTTCACGAGCTCGCCGGGACAGCGCTATACTCAGCTTATACTCGTGCGGTTCTCCATATCGTCCAGACATCCAGCCCCCCTGCCCTCCTCTTGATCCCGACAATAGACCACTATCCTCGGGTTGGGCTTGGGCAGCTACGCGCTCCTCCAACGTCGGCCGGTTTGTCCGGCGGTCATTCTCCAGCTGCTTTTCCGGCAGACATGCTCCCCTGCCCGCAGCAGGGGAACGACGAGTTTTAACTTGCTCGCTGCCGGGGGAGTTGCCAATCAGCGAAGACAATCAACAACACCGCCGCCGTGTGACATGACCAGGGTTGTTTTGTGTGATTTTTTAATTTTTTTTTTTAATTGGAATGGCGAGAATAAGACTTTGAAACGCTGCTCGGTTCGGGTTAGCATGTCGGCTAGCTCTCACGTATCCTGGTTTGTTTACGCGCTCCGAAGAATATTGATGAGAGAAAGTGACGTGTTGCTTGCGGTATGCTATTGCAATACCGTGATACTGTGAAACTGTGATATTTCGGCTAAAGGGTTTATCATACCGTCAGAATATCATACCAGCACATGCCTAGTAACAACACTTAAGCTTCATCCCCCCTCTGCCCTGTATGATTAATTACCTAAATATTTTGTCACATTTTTCATCTCATTAACCTAATTTCAGTTCATGTGTGTGAATGTATGTACGTATCATGTATGTATCATTTCACTTATAGATGGAGGAATAAAAGATCATGGCATACCTTTGCATCCTTCTGCGGTATCAGAAAGCCCGTAATATGCCTGTTTGCATTGGTCACAGCGTTCTCCCACCACATTGACTTTGCAGCGGCATTGACCAGAAATAAGACCTACTCTAATGTCTGTCCTCCCATCACAGATTCCTCCATTCAGAGAACCTACAGGGTCACAATTGCATCCTACCAAGACACAGGGGAGCAAGAACTTGGTTAAATAACTGAATTTCTATTGATTTTAAGAAGCAGAGTGAAAAAAATCAGATGATTCCAAATATCTTGATATTGGTCATTGGTTGGCATCCTGCAGCTCTGGCGCCACATGCGGCTCTTTGAACCCAATGTTGTAGCTGATGTAGTTAAATGTAGAGGATGGACGGACAGACGGACGGATGGGCCAGTAATGGTAATGGACAAATACAGCAATGGTAAGAGGACTACGAACACACAGTTAACTGGAACATAGAACACTGACTAATATTTAAGACTCACTGAATATATTGTGACCATATCAAATGTTTATGGTACAATTTAAATCTGTGAATATTTTTACACTAATGTTGTAAACTCAGACTGTTCCAGTTTCACTCTGCGTATAGACACACAAAAGCTTTTTCCCCTCCTGTCGTACCAAACCTGTACTGAACTGTGACACCTGTACTGAGGTACATACCGAACTGTGACTTGTGTGTACTGTTACAATCATAGTAAATATATATTTATTTGTTGAGCGCAAACATTTCAAATGTCTATATGAGCATGCGGCTCCCAGTGTTATTATATTATATATAGTGTCATTGATAATAGAGTTAAACAGTTTTTGGTTAACCCTTTTCATCCATTTTATTTTGGTGATCCTGCCCTACGTTCCATAGTGATGCCTTTATTCCTGTCTGCAGGCTGCGAGAGGGACCGTCTCCTCAGGAATGAGGCGAACCAGCAACATTATGTTTAGATTTACATATATCTCTTTTCATTTGCTGAATGTACCCGTCCATTTTTTCCCCTTAAACGTACGTTTCATACGCTGATAACTTGACCTCCCACCCTTTCTGCCAGACATACACACACGCACGTCACACAACTCTGACAGATTTATGTCGACAACATGCCGCATCCTCCGCCCCCTTCAAAGAAGACGGACATTAGAGGTTTTTTTCAGCCAGCTGCAGCCACTGTAAGTAATGTAAAATTACGTCAATGTGGTGGAGGTGGGGGGAAACACCACTAATTTTGCTACTAAAAGTCCGACCTGCATCACAGTTAGCATAACATTAAACTCTGAACTTGCTAACCTACAAAACTACTGTGGTCAGTCCAGCCTCCACAAGGAACAACAAAGTCAAGCTAGTCGTCCCTCATTTGGATCATAGTTTACATTATGTGCATTAATGAAATGCAAAACAGTGGCATCAGTGTCCCTTTTGAAAACAAACAAACAAACAAACAAACGGGGAGCTGTCCAAGAATGGGTCCACTTCATGGGGACATTGGCACGAAAAAGAAAAAAAATCAGTGAAATGAAATCACACACAGAATTTCATGAGAGTACTTCAGTTCGAGTCTTGGGGTATTAGTACTTTAGTTTGAGTCTAGGGGTGCTCCAGTGACCCCCAGAAGTGGACTCATTCTTGGATAGCTCCCTATTTTATTTTTTAATAAAGGGACTTGCACTTCAAAATATTTCTTTATTAGTTTTTGCAAACAAAGGTTTGAATTGAATGTTGTAGCCCCTGTACCAATACACATGAAAGTTAGTATAAATCAATCCAGATTTATTTTGCATTGATCATTTAGGCTATCAATTAATTAGGTTAATTTTCATGAGAAATTGAGCCCTGACCCCTGTTCAATAATCTGTTTGGTTTTGTTAATGTCCCGTCCCCAGCATAAAGTGTGCATGCAGGTTACACTGTTATATCGTCCCTACCACTTGTGTCCTGGTCACATATTTGTTGTTCCAGAAAGTACATTTTTCCCTGTATGGTGAATTTTGGTTTGAAACTTTGTTTTGTGAATAAAATCTAAACCACTTTTGCAACTCGGTCCCGGCTTTTCCTGACCGTCCCGTAACAGAGAATCATCTATACTATTTCACTTTCAGTTGTGATGACAAATCTTTTGGAATGCCAAAGCTGTTTGAAAATGATCAAAATAGACTCTTCGGGACTCACGCTCACAGATGTTTGGATCTCTAACATCTCTCTCTGGGTGTTGGAAGTAGAATGGTTTGCACTGCTCACAGTTGTATCCAGCTGTATTGTGTTGACAGTCATCGCACATACCACCACTTACATTTCCTGAAGCCACGTAGACAGCCATGTCAAAGTGACATGAATCCGCATGCTGGTTGCAGTTACACCCTGTGAAAATAAGAGGAATCTGCATTCAAAACATGGATTGTATCGCATCTTTATTTAATAAATACAATCCAAGTCACTCAACTGTGATGAAGTTCAGATCTTCTGTGAAATGTAATGGTGACTTTTAATTTTTTTTTAAGAACTTTTGATGCCAACTTACCAGTCTTGCTCCATTTTCCTCTAACAGTTTGTAATAAAAAATAATATAATTTTCTCGAAAATGAAAATTTCTGAAGAGGTTCCGACAGTAGATTTGCTGTGATGGTTACAAAAACACCTAAGAGGCAAAACACACGGGAGGCGACGAGCGAAGGAAAAATGCGAAAGTCATTGACGTCGAGCTGAAAGCCAACACATGTGGCACGATGCGACTGCAGCGGCAAGCGACAGCAACACGCGTTGCCCTCTGCCTGTGGGTCATCGCTTGTCTCTGATTGGCTATGAATTTGGAGGGCATTTCAAAATTTTTGGTCTTTTCTGAGCATCAACAGCTTCCCATAATGCAATTTCTTTTATTTATGTAATCATGCCGAGAGCTGTCATAAAGTATGTGCTGTTCGCACCGTACACTGCTAAAATGACAGGCTCCTCCATGTTGACGTTTTTTTTTTTTTTTTTTTTTTTTTTTATGACAAGCAATGTTATACAATCATTAAAACAGCAACTGAACAAGAGATGTGAGAGAAAAAATCATTATCCATGTTGACAGGTTTTTTTGTTTGTTTTCTTCCCCATGTTGACAAATTGTGGTGTGTTGATGTCAATTTCCGAGTTGACCAGTGTTGGCCAGTGGATTTGTTGATCAATAAATCTGTTGCTGATTGGATGTAATGCCAGGCGACAGCGACAGAAATAGAACCATTTCCTATTTCTTATATCCTGTCGCTGGTCCGCGTGTGCACGTGTACGTGTATGTGTACGTGTACGAGCGCAAAATTTCACATGCATGAACGCCGTGTGTCGCTTCGCCGCAAGAGGGTTGGCGATTTTCGCCTCGTCACGTTCATTCCATAGGAAATGTATTGAACGTGAGCGACGTCGCCTCCCGTGTGTTTTGCCCCTACGACAGTTCCTGTTAATTATGGGGTGTTTTGGAGTCATTTCCTGTTGTTTACAAGTCACTTCCGGCCCAAAAAATTGATATAATTGGTCAGAACGAAGAAAACAACAGTTTGCATATGCAGGTTATGTTGTCCTGAAAAAGGGACCCAAATAGGCCATTGTGGAATTTTTTATTCTTTAAAATATAAAGGCAACATCAAAGGCATGCAAAATCGGACAAAACAGGCCCGGACCTTAAATGGTTAACATTAACACGGGCTAATTGTTAATGAAATTGATGTCGTGTGAACCAGTGTATACTCACTTTTGCAGGCATTGGTATGACGTCCCTCAGCTGGTCTCCATGGTAAGTCGTGGTAGAAATCTTGACACTGTTCACAATTCAGTCCTTTGGTATTATGATTACACATGCAGTGACCATGAACCTGGCAAACAAAATCATGAAAAAAGTGGTCAAGCTTAAAAATGTTTACCCAGGCGCAGGACGACCAGATGTGTGCGGATGAGACCTTAGAAAAGTTGCCGGTGGGTCAATGTTGAATGACTGAACGAAAAATGACAGGGGGAAGAAAGTAATGTCTACATAGTCTTTAGTGGAATGTCTACACAGTCTTTAGTGGCTCTTTCAGATGGGCCTGGTCATAGACTTCACCATCACTTGAGTAGAGAGCTCCTGCAGACATTGGGCCATGCCTTCCCATAGGGATCCGGGGCAGGCACAGCATCGTGCAGCTTTCACTGCTATAAACTCAAACACACGCTGCGTTCAAACGAGTTAGATGGAAAAGGACTAAGGTATTACTGCATACATAGCTTGATGAAGCCAACAGCACCACATCATCTGCAAAAAGCAAAGATGCAATGTTGAGGCCACCAAACTGAACCCCCTCAACGCCTCGGCTGCACCTAGAAGTTCTGTTTATAAAAGTGAACAGGGACACGGTTGAACGCCTTCTCCAAATCCACAAAACAAGTGTACACCGGTTGGGCGAACTCCCATGCACCCTAGAGGACCCTGCCGAGGGCATAGAGCTGGTCCACCGTTCCATGGCTTGGATGAAAACTACACAGCTCCTCCTGAATCCCAGATTCGACCTCCCGATGGACCCTCCTCTCCAGCACCCCTGAATAGACTTTCCCAGGGAGACTGAGGAGTGTTGAAGCTCTTCTGACAGGGGATTCTGCCAGACGTTTCCAGCAGACCCTCACATTACGTTTGGGTCTACCAGGTCTGTCCAGCATCTTACCCCGCCATCGGAGCCAACACACCACGAGGTTGCAATCAGTTCACAGCTCCGCCCCTCACTTCACCTGAGTGTCAAAAAACATGCGGCCGTAAATCCGATGCCACGACTACAAAGCTGATCATCGAACTGCGGCCTAGGGTGTCCTGGTGCCAAGTGAACATATGGACAGCCCTATGTTTGAACACGGTGTTCGTTATGGACAATCCGTGACGAGCACAGAAGTCCAATAACAGAACACCACTCGGGTTCTGATCGGGGGGCCGTTCATCCTAATCACGCCACTCCAGGTCTCACTGTCATTGCCCACATGTGCGTTGAAGTCCCCCTAGCAGAACGAAGGAGTCCCCAGAGGGAGCACTCTCCAGCACACCCTCCAAGGACTCCAAAAAGGGTGGGATAGTCAGGACCCGTCATCCCACCCAAAGGCAGAGGGAGGCTACCCTCTCGTCTACCGGGGTAAACCCCAACGTACAGGTACCAAGACGGGGGGCAATAAGTATGCCCACAACTGCTCTGCGGCTCTTACCATTGGCAACTCCAGAGTGGAAGAGAGTCCAAGCCCTCTCAAGAGGATTGGTACCAGAACCCAAATAGTGTGTGGAAGCGAGTCCGACTATATCTAGTCGGAACGTCTCTGCCTCACACACCAGCTCGGGCTCCTTCCCCGCCAGAGGGGTGACATTCCATGTCCCAAGAGTTAGCTTCAGTAGCTGGGGGTTGAACCACCCCTTTCCCTTTAATTTCGACAAAGGCACAGGCCACGTTGGAATCGGCTTTTTTGTTTAGCAGTTTGTCCAAATACATATACTGTATATACTCTATAATTAATCAAAACTTGTGCCTATGTTACCTGGACTACAGTCATGTATTTATAAGTGGTTTTATTTGTATTAGCATTGATAATGTAGTGTGTTAAATGGAATTGCAAAAAAAAAAAAATGTAACTTTACAGAAATATCAAAGGGAGACAATTTGAACATTTTCCCTCCCCGACAACTTACCATGCCCTCCCGAACAGAGCCAATTTCTTGGACGGGTGCACACTCTGAGGCATGTCCGTAGCAGAAGCAGTTTCCTCGCACCACCATGTCATAGACTGCATAGTAATACTTTTCTTTAATCTCCATACGAGAGTCAAGCAGGTTGTCCCCAAGTGTGTGAAGTTTGGTAAACTTCACCCTTAGATTGGTGATTTTAAGCATATCTGAGAAACACATAATACTTTGCAATAAATAAATATCTAAAATTAGTGGATAACTACATACAGGGAGTCCTTGGGTTACGACGACATATGACGTTTCGACTTTGTGAAACGCAGGATCAGTGTTTCTGCTTAGCTAGTGCATGGTGCTTTTCTGAGTTTGTGTGCCTGTTTTGTTATCCTCCTTTTTTCACATTATGGCCCCAAAGAAGAAAGCTGAGTCCCCCAGGTCCAGCCAAAAGAAAAGTGATTACCATGGAAATGAAGCTTAATATTATAAAAAGATCGGAGAAACACCGACGAACATTGGTAAATAATATGCTGTGTTCAGACCAAAGTAAAATTATTGTGCGAAAAGGCCTTGCTCATCAGTTTTGTGTTCCACGAAATCAAACAACTGCCGGTTAACGTAACGTAAAACTAAGGACAGTAATGTACTGTAATGAATTGGATTGCATGTATGCTCCAGGTTGCAATGTTGTGTTTTCTGGGCTGTACCTAAATGCAGCGTGTGACTGATTGGAGTGAGAGAGGGAGGGGTGGCCGGAGTGAGAAGGCTGTTCACCGTAGGCGTGTTCTGTGCTTTCAGTTGCAATTAAACCATCGAAAACCCTAACTCTCCATACACCTCTCAACAGTAATGGTAAGTACAGCATATTAGGGTTTGGTTTGTGGGTGTTTGGATTGTTAGATGTTTTTGCCATGACTTGTCCTGGACCAGTAAAACCACCAGCCTAATCAAGAAGGCTCACAAGCATCTCTTCTTCCTGAGAACACATATGAAGAACCAGCTGTCTTCAGCTGTCCTAGTGAACATTTATTGCAGTGCGATAGAAAGCATCCCAAAGTACTGTGTGAAAGTCTGGTACGAAAGCTGCACTATCCCTTAGCACAAGGCTCTGCAGAGGGTGGTGAAAACTTCTCAACACATCACCAGGACTCCACTTTCAGCCATCACAGACGTCGAGTGGAAGCGCTGCAGGCATCTACCCGCATCATCCTGTAAGACTCCTCTCATCCAACCCACAGATTGTTATCCCTCCTGCCCTCTTACAAAATCATCAAGACAAAGACCAGTTGACTCAGGAACAACCTCTTCCCCAGAGAAGAGGTTGTTCCTCCATATCTCATTACAATACACTAGTTTACCCAACAACACACTAGATACATGTCTCAAGTGGAAGGATTGGAAAGGATGTGTAGGAGATTTTTGCGGAAATGGCTGGAAGTCCCTCCATCTTTCAGCACAGTAAACTTGTAAAGCAAAACCTCAAATCTAACCCTGACAGTTTCATCAGTTGTTGAGGAGTTCTAAGCAACCAAGGTAAGAGCAGTCAGCACACTCCTTGTGACCAAAGATGGGAGAGTGAGACACGCAAGTAAAACCAGCAAGTGCGGGAAAAAGTGGAAGCCCCAGCAAGCTCTAATGGAAGCCGAATCCCACTGGAAACATTAAGAAATAGTTGGTGTTGTGTGCCAGAGTCGCTTGGGTCTAGGGCACTACAACGGAAACAGATGGAGCAAGGCTGACGCCAGATCAAGAAGAAGCCTCATGGTAAAAAGACTCCGCAAAGCCGCAGAAGATCGCTAGGTGAAAGCGATAGGGCTTGCAGCTCAGGGCAGATGGGCACAATGGGCACAAGCCCAGGAGCGATCACAGTCCTAAAAGGGACTGTGGAACACTGACCAAGGAAAATTGAGTTTCATGTTGCGTTTCGTGGCAGATATGTTGCCCGCCCGGAGCAATTTGAAAACCTGGGGCCTGGAGAGTAACCCATCTTGCAACCAGTGTGGTACAGCTTGCTGCACACTGAACCATATTCTAATTGGTTGCCCAAAGGCACTGGCAGAGGGGCGATACAGGTGGAGGCATGACAAGCTCCTCACTGAAATTGCCAACTGGCTCAAACAACAACGAGTCAAAGCTAACAACAAGCAGACGCAACAGCCTAAAACTATAGCCTTCATGAGGTAAGGAGGCAAGGCCCCCAAAATTATATTATATCATATATATATTATATATTAGGGCTGTCAAAATTATCGCGTTAAAACGGGCGGTAATTAATTTTTTTAATTAATCACGTTAAAATATTTGACGCAATTAACGCACATGCCCCGCTCAGATTAAAATGACAACACAGTAAAATGGGTACTTGTTGTGTTTTTCGGAGTTTTGTCGCCCTCTGCTGGCGCTTGGGTGCGACTGATTTTATAGGCTTCAGCACCCATGAGCGTTGTGTAAGTAATTATTGGCATCAACAATGGCAGGCTACTTTTTTATTTTTTTATAGAAATTTTTACAAATTTTATTAAAACGAAAACATTAAGACGGGTTTTGATATAACATTTCTATAACTTGTACTAACATTTATCTTTTAAGAACTACAAGTCTTTCTATCAATGGATCGCTTTAACAGAATGTTAATAATGGTAATGCCATCTTGTTGATTTATTGTTATAATAAACAAATACAGTACTTATGTACCATATGTTGAATTTATATATCCATCTTGTGTCTTCTTTCCATTCCAACAATAATTTACAGAAAAATATGGCATATTTTAGAGATGGTTTGAATTGCGATTAATTGCGATTAATTACGATTCATGAATTTTCAAGCTGTAATCAACTCGATTAAAATTTTTAATTGTTTGACACCCCTAATATATATATATATATATATATGTGTGTGTGTGTGTGTGTATATATTAACCCAAATATGTCAAAGTAACACATTTTACTGCTGTAATTGCAATACTGTGAAAGCGGGATAATTTGGCTTAAGGTTATCATAAGGTCAGAATGTCATCCCGGCACATGCCTAGTCATTGGACAGAGGGACAGTTTTTATTTTTGCTGCAGGCAGTATCAGTTCCTTTGCTATGGTGTGGGGTTATTTTCCACTGAGCAACTTGGTATGCCACTTTATATGATGCTAACAGTGCTCGCTGGTTTACTAATGTAACACTGACAAAGCAGGACGATTGTTGGCAATATTCGGCAAGTTTTCGCTAAAAAAAGAAATCGAGCGGCTTATTAATGTGTTTGGTGTGTAATGTCTTTAAGTGACGTCATACGTGATTTGGCTTACTGCTGTCCGCTGCAAGCATTGTTAGACACAGTAAAAAGGCTGGTCTTTCCCCCTCTTCTACTGTATTACAAGTCAAAGCCAAACATCTTCGTCATGTTTCCTCCACTTAGCTCTTCATATCTCCAGTGCACTTTGCTGTGTGTTCTTGTTTGGTTGAAAAAAACTGCGCACTCTAAAATGACAGCACCATTATTTGAGGAGTACTGACCTACGTCATCGAGTTCCTACGCCCCACTGAAAGTCCCTACCTCAGAATTGGAACTAAAATGGTTCTAGGAACTCAAATTCCTGGTCCCTAGTTCCTACATGTGCAGAATGACATCATCATCCACCCAAAAGTTCTAGGAACTGCAGATAGTTCCAACAGTGTGAAAGTGGCTTAAGGTGAACGCGCGGAGTTTGCCCTTCTGTCCGAATTGCCAGGATCCCGCCATCCCGGGTCATTGGAGCTGCGCCAGCGCGGGTCCGGCGGTTCGGCTGGTGCGGCTCCGGCGGTCTGGCTAGAAGGTCAGAATCTTTCACCAGCTTTATCAGGTTTTTAGTCATTTATTTCAGAACTTGTGCATCACAACACGGATACTGTTCGCCGTAGCCGATGCCAACAACAACAGAACCTGGAAAGAGAAAGCAAAATCTCTGCTGCACCTCTCTCTTTCTCTCGACAGTCACACGGCGGCGCGTTCAGGACCAGCATGCAAAACACAACCACCACATTTGAACTCAATTCGTTACATTCTTATCATTATTACAATTTGTATTTATAATTTTTTTGTTTTGCTATGTGTAATTGCTATTTGTAATTGTAACTGGAGTATTTATTAATTAAGGATTTGGCGTACGTTTTTGCGCTGTGGAACGAATTAATCAAATTATAATATATTCTTAAGGGAAAATCCCGCTTCACAATCGACTATTTCGACAAACAAACCAGGTCCTGGAACGAATTAAATTTGTTTGTAGAGGTACCACTGCATGTACACATATACCGTATATATACGTATACGTATATTACATTTTTTACATCGCGAGAATTTTTTTTTTTTTTTAACTTGGTAATTTTAAAGCAAGCATTTTTGTATTTGAGTATATTTTTTCTTATACTTGTACTTTTACTTAAGTAATTTTTTGCACCTGTGTCTGTACTTTTACATAAGTAAAAGATGTGAGTACTTCATCTACCACTACTTTTTTAAAACTAAGTATTTTGAAGTAAATTTCAACTGTTACGCGGAAATTCGAATGACATCGCCAGTGTAAGAACAGAACTCGTTCGTAACTCAAGGACTCCCTATAACTTAAGTCTTTGGATTCATACTCTGGATTCGAGAGCTATATGGGTCATGGATCCGGAAAGCTGGGTCCAAAACTCTGAAAATGACCTGGAAAAACAAAATGAATATGTTGCTTAAGTTATCTCTGAGGTGTTCAGAGTTCATTTACATTACCTCTCCCTCAGTAGATGGCTCAATGTCAGAATAACGTGAGTCACAAATGACATCGTCAACCTTCTTCATGGGACCCGCAGAAACGTCAGGGAAGGATGTTTCACAATCATAGGCAAAGTAGCGATAAACCCTCCAGGTTTCCCCAAAGTCGGCCGAGCGCTCGATCACCATGGCAGCAGGACGAAACGTCTTTGAGGGAGGAGAGTCAATAAAAAAATGTTCATATAGTCACAAAAAATCAAGAATGATGTCAAACTAAAAAACATTAAAATAGTTAAAATTTCTTGAACAGCACTCTTTAATGTTTGAAGTAGGGCTGTCAAAATTATCACGTTAACGGGCGTTAATAAATTTTTTTAATTAATCACGTTAAAATATTTGACGCAATTAACGCACTAGGCCCGCTCAGACAGATTTAAATGTCAGTACAGTGAAAGGCCAACTTGTTAATTGTGTTTTATGGAGTTTTTCCGCCCTCTGCTGGCGCTTGGGTGTGACTTGCATATGTTATGTGGCGTAATGTCGCCCTCTGCTGGCGATTCAGTGCAGCTGATTATTTGGGTTTCGGCGTGCTTTTCTGACGTGATTACATGTCGACGCGAACTCACACTAAGAGACAGTGCTATTCAGACCAGCTAACGTCCGCATCCAGTATTCAGTGGCAGTTCTCATAGCCCCATCACACTGTTTTTGTCTAATACATGCATCGCTTGTGAGTTATATTCCTCCTTTGTTTATATTCATGAGCATTAGATAGTTATTGATGATGTGTATTTCAATTTGTTCACATATATGGTGAAATGCAGTTACATTGTTAGATGCTTGTGAGCTAATTGGCTAGTGCTACTGCTCAAACGGACACGAGTGTGTACATTTTATGTTATTTTGTGATTTATGCAAGTTATTGACACATTGCCTTGTTATTTTCAGTTTCACAAAAATACAAGAAACGTGCTCCTGTCAAAAAGAGATGACTTCAGTAAAGCCCATGCAACTTCGCCACACCGTCTGATTTCTTTTTGGAACTTATGTTCTCTATCTGTCAATTTGTGTACTCACACACATTGAGGACAGAATGGGGCTACTAGTTTATTTTTTGATTGAAAATTTTACAAATTTTATTAAAATGAAAACATTAAGAGGCGTTTTAATATAACATTTCTATAACTTGTACTAATATTCATCTTTTAAGAACTACAAGTCTTTCTATCCATGGATCACTTTAACAGAATGTTAATAATGTTAATGCCATCTTGTTGATTTATTGTTATAATAAACAAATACAGTCCTTATGTACCGTATGTTAAATGTATATATCCATCTTGTCTTATCTTTCCATTCCAACAATAATTTACAGAAAAATATGGCATATTTTATAGATGGTTTGAATTGCGATTAATTGCGATCAATTACGATTAATTAATTTTTAAGCTGTAATTAACTCGATTAAAAAGTTTAATTGTTTGACAGCCCTAGTTTGAAATCTAACACAAGTTGATTTCAACATTTCAATATGCACGTAAAAATTAGCAAACAATGCAAGCATACCTAAACTAAACTTTAGACTTCAAAATTTGGCTCATATAAAGATGAGCAAATTGTTCATTTTGAGTGGGAGGCTGTTGGTGAAACTCACTTTGAAGGTCATGATGAGATGGGTGAAGTGAAATTCTGCCTCCAGGTTAAGCTGGATTGTGACATTTTCCATACCTGTGTGCAGAAAAGCCATAATGTAGACTGTTCTCATCAACTTTCTGACTGTATAATTACCACCAGCAGCATCTGTCTCTTTGAGACAGATCTGACCAGAAACTGCATACCACATGGCCAGGCATGATTTTATCTTTGTCATGTGTATGATGATGAACGAGGGATGGACCCAAGTGCAGAAGTATTTATTCAGCATAAGTTTTTTCTCGATTACAAAAGAATTTGGGCGAAATTAACGACAAAGTGAAAAATCAACCCCACAAAAGAAACCTACTAGGGCAGAGAAACAAAGCAGAAGACAGGACATGAAAACCAGACGTCAAATGGATGACGATCTGATCAGGACAAGAGGTTGGTAGAGTGTTCAAAAATGTCACTCTACTAAGAATAGCGTTACTTCAAAAATAATAGTCAAGTAAAAATAGTAATTTAAAAAATTACTCAAGTAAAAGAAGTATTCTGTGATAAGATTACTCAAGTAATGAGTTACTGCTCAATAAAAAATTTTTTATTTTTGCTGGCACTTTAAAGACACCACGTGATTTTACATGCCAGCGTGATCATAGGACGCAGCATGACGCGCAACTGCAAATTTTGTGTGCTGTCATGTGATGGTATTTTTAAGTCTGATTGGTAAAATGGAGTCAAGATATTATTGTTGCTGCGTCTCTTTGATGAACCTGGCAGAGGTGCAGTGGGTATCTCTGGCAGAAATAAAGTAAATGAAGAATAAAGATTCTAATGTGGCCGAAAGTCTTCGCACATCTACTCAAGTAAAATAATAAAGTATAGCGTGGTAAAACTACTTTAAAAAGTAAATTTTGCTCAAAGTTACTCAAATAAATGTAATAGAGTAAATGTTACGTCTTAATAAAATATGTCAAATGTTTTCTCCAATAGAGGGCACTGTGACATTTTCATTTCTGTAGACTTTTTTTCGTAGGAATTTGATGATATGTGTGTGTGTGTGTGTGTGTGTGGGGGGGGTTATTCAAAAAGAATGTCAAAATCATGTGGCAGATGAAAAAAATGTATCCATTTTGCGTGATGACGTCAATCGCAGCCCCTCCGTCGCGGCTGACGAAGCATACCAACTCTCTCAATAATAGAGGGGTGAGCCAACAATTAGCACAAACGTAGCACAAATGAATAGCACCCCTTTAGGTCCATTTTACAGTATATGGGGGGCTGCAAGTTACTTCATCACTTGATATTAATATCGCAAGCCCACCATTTACTCCAAAATGGACCATTTGTTTGTGCTATGTTTGCACTAGTTGTTGGGACACCTCTCTGTTATTGAGATAGTTGGTACGCTCCGTCAGCCACCGGAGTTGGATATCGAAAAGCTACGAGAGACGTAATCACTCGAAATTAATATCTCAATTAGGGCTGTCAAAATTATCGCGTTAACGGGCAGTCATTTTTTAAATTAATCACGTTAAAATATTTGACGCAATTAACGCACATGCCCCCCCCCAAACAGATTAAAATGACAACACAGTGCAATGCCAACTTGTTACTTGTGTTTTTTTGAGTTTCGCTGCCCTCTGCTGGCACTTGGGTGCGACGGATTTTATGAGCTTAGGCCCCCATTAGCATTGTGTAATTATTGACATCAACAATGGCGGGCTACTTGTTTATTTTTTGATTGAAAATTTTACAGATTTTATTTAAACGAAAACATTAAGAGGGGTTTTGATATAAAATTTCTATAACTTGTACAAACATTTATCTTTTAAGAACTACAAGTCTTTCTATTCATGGATCGCTTTAACAGAATGTTAATAATGTTAATGCCATCTTGTTGATTTATTGTTATAATAAACAAATACAGTACTTATGTACCGTATGTTGAATGTATGTATCCATCTTGTGTCTTATATTTCCATTCCAACAATAATTTACAGAAAAATATGGCATATTTTATAGATGGTTTGGATTGCGATTAATTACGATTAATTAATTTTTAAGCTGTAATTAACTCGATTACAAATTTTAATTGTTTGACAGCCCTAATCTCAATATGTCAAAAACGATAGCCACAGAAACCAAAGTTTTTACAGCACATTGACACTGTTTATTGCCATTTTTAATCAAAAGGGAGGGCTGACTTACCTCAGATTGACCTATAAAAGAATTATTATATATCTCAAAAACAATAGCAGTACAAACTATTTTTTCAGCACAAATGAACACAACACTTAACACAAAAGAATGACATAATTTTTACATAAATTTGCATCTAATGGGGGGGCAACTTCACAGAGGTTGAATGACCAGATGTTTTGATTAATATTGCTTTTGCATTGTTTTTGCTCACCATTCTCAGATTGCCACCAGGTCTTCAGTCTGTTTGGCGCAAATGTGGTTACAACATTCTCAATGCGATGGCTTCCCGTCTGATTGGTTGGTTCACTGTAGGGGGTCGCTGAGTCACACATGAAACATTTTTTTTCCTCCTAACATTAAAAAAAGAGGGAGAGAGGCACACAGTGAGAAGGCAAATAGGGGGTTTATTAAGGGTGGCATTCCACAGATTCCTGTGTTTCTTTGTGTCTGGATGAGTTCAGAGTCAATACAGCGAAACTTGAGACATGATTTTTATCTAACATTTGGTAAAACAGGCCCCAAAAAGACGCCATCAATCAGTTTTAACACTTGAACTTCACAAGTTAACTTGACAAGATAACGTGATGCAAGCTGACCACCTGGATATATTGTTTTATACAGTATATGACCAGATATCTTTCACCAATAGAATAGTTTTCCCATGATTGCACCACCACATTCCAAAGCCGACTAATGAGTTATCACATTCCAAGGGTCACTTTTTTTAGAGAAGGAGACAACACATCAGCATTTCCCGACATACAGTAAAGTAACATTCTTTCATTTATTCGTATTCTGTGCCGCCTATCCTCACGTGGGTCGCGTCGTTTTGGAGTCGATCCAAACTGACTGTGGGGTACACTCTGATTTGTTTGCCAGCCAATCGCATGGAATACAAACAAACGACCATTCACCCTCACATTCCCACCTACGGGCAATTTAGATGTTGAGTGATTTCCTCTAGATTCAAAATTAATTTGTTAGGGAGTGGCTTTTTTTTCATATAATGAATTCCGGTTTACATGTAAATGGCCTAATTTGTTCCAAGCACCATATTAATTTTGATGTCACAAAGTTGGCGGTGTCCTGGTTGGCGCCACAATATGTGCTTGTCTGTCAATGTTCGTTCGAAATTGGAGGGACAGCGAGAACTAATATTGACTTAGATGGACGTACATCACTGTCAGTGGAATCCAAGTACATTGGCACCAATAGAATCGAAATACATGGCTGTCAATGGCGCCAGTTGAAGGTCAATGGGCTGTAATGGTAAGTTTTTCGTCGAATATCACAACCACACAGGCTTTTCTGGCAATGAAAATGAACGGGAAATTTGGACGTGCATCGCCGTCAATTGCATGGTCTTACTTGGGAGCCATTTGAATGTCAATGGGCTGTAATGGTAAGTGTATGGTCAAAAATCACAATTACACATGTTTTTCCTATTCATTGAAAATGAATAGGAAATTCGGACATGCATGGCCTGCAAAAATTGCTAACTGCCATATGCCAAAAGCCAATTTGCCATATGCCAAAAAAACTGCATATGCTAGAAGGCATTTAGCCGTATGCCAAAATACTAGTATACTACCATATGCCCAAAAAAATTCCATATGCCAAAATCCATTTTGCCATATACCAAAAGCCATTTTGCCATATGCCAAAAAACTGCTGTATGCCAAACGCCATTTTGCCATATGCCTTAAAAAATTCCATAGGCCAAAAGCCATTATGCCATATGAAAAAAAACTGCTATGTGCCCGAAAAAATGCCATATGCCAAAAGCCATTTTGCCATATACCAAAATAGTGTCATATCCCAAAAGCCATTTGCCATATGCCAAGAAAACTGCCACATGACAAAATCTATTTTACCATATACAAAAAAACTGCCATATGCCAAAATCCATTTTGCCATATACAAAAAACTGTCATATGACAAAAGCATTTAGCCGT
The DNA here is from genome assembly GCF_030265065.1 of Corythoichthys intestinalis. Lineage (NCBI taxonomy): Eukaryota > Metazoa > Chordata > Actinopteri > Syngnathiformes > Syngnathidae > Corythoichthys > Corythoichthys intestinalis. The sequence continues at coordinate 59,880,464 of NC_080399.1, read as the reverse complement.
ATGCCAAAATACTAGTACACTGCTATATGCCCAAAAAAATTCCATATGCCAAAATCCATTTTGCCATATACAAAAAACTGCCATATACCAAAAGCCATTTTGCCATATACCAAAAAAAAAGTGCCATATCCCAAAAGCCATTTGCCATATGCCAAGAAAACTGCCATATGTCAAAATCTATTTTGCCATACACAAAAAACTGCCATATGCCAAAAATCCATTTTGCCATACACAAAAAACTGCCAGATACCAAAAGCAATTTTGCCATATGCCAAAAAACTGCTATATGCCAAAAGCCATTTTGCATTATACCAAAAAAGTGCCATATTCCAAAAGCCATTTTTCCATACGTCAAGAAAACTGCCATATGAAAAAAGCCATTTTGCAATATGCAAAAAAAAAAAAAAAAAAAACTAACTAAAACCTTTGAATTTTTACAGATGAAAATATTTTGTGTATTCGTTGACATAAATCAGCCGAAGACTAACGTATTTTGAAATGACTTAAATACAGTGTTGTTAATAACGGCGTTACAATATAACGGCGTTACTAACGGCGTTATTTTTTTCAGTAGTGGGTAATCTAATTAATTACTTTTCTCATCTTGGCAACGCCGTTACCGTTACTGAGGACGGAAAGGCATGCGTTACTATGCATTACTATATTGGTCGAAAAGTCTGAGGGAGATGGACTCACCAAGACGACAGAGCAGAGCAGGAGCGGGGAGGAGGCAAGAAAGTTGTGGCGCCGAGCAAACGCGATGCTAGGTAGCTCCAATAATACATGTTGTAGCCGATAGCCGACAAACTACGCCCGCATGTTATGGTAGATATGGTAGACATGGTAGATATCACATGTACTGTATATAGATATAACTAGATGCAACTGACAGACATGGCACTGGATGCGTTAGTAGACAGCCGCCATCTTAAAGCAGTAGGCTTTTTAGGACGGCTCTGTTGTAGAGAACCTTCCTAGCGAACCTAAGTAACTTTTTATCTAAAATACTTCTAAATCGGCAAAATCTTGACTTGAATCTATCTTTAAATGATGAAACAGTTTTAAAACGTTCATATGTCGAAAGTAGAGAGAAGGGAACTAATGCAATAATGGGAACAATTTTAACAACTTTTAACAGTTGATTCAGGGTAAAGGGTAAATTAGGGTAAAGAATTGGGCTCGGGCCAGTTGTACCAAAAACCTCCACAAAAAACTTCACATAGTGTGGCCAATGTTTTTTTTTTTTTTTTTTTTTTTTTTTTGAGGGGGAAAAAAAAAAGTAATTATCACCAATTACTTTGCCAAGTAACTAATTACTCTTACATTCAGGTAATTGAGTTACTAACGCAATTACTTTTTGGGAGAAGTAATTTGTAACTATAATTAATTACTTTTTTTCAGTAAGATTAACAACACTGCTTAAATATGACCAAGACGAAGTATTTAGTCCAAAAGTCTAAGATTAAGACGAATAAAAAGGGCTTCCAAAAGCAACAGTGTTTGGTAGTTCATGTGTTAATCACAACAAATGTCTCAAAGGGCTTCACGGGCCCACAGTTGAGAGACAATTTCGACATCCTCTGATCTGAACCCCCAAAAGAGACAGGAAAACCAAAAACCCCAATAGAGGGAAATAGGAAACCCTGGGAACGGCCACAGATGGGAGATCCCCACTCTACAGTCCAGAATTACCAAACTTTTTTGTTTAGTAGTTTAGTTGAAATATATGCCATTTAAATTCTTTCAACAACCCTATTTTGCATGAACATTTATCTTAGCCTTTGTCTTTTCCTGAAATGTATTTGAAGTTCTTTTATTTCTTTTAGTGATTCACTTTTCCAGAGCTAAGGCGGATGTTTGTTAAGACAAATGGGCAACTTTTAGAGAGGGAACTCTGATGCACAGTGTCCTAAGCAGCTGGACAAACATCTGTCTCCTGTTATATCAGCACCTCCATATGTGTGTGTTGGGGAGGGGGGCCGTGTTGGTTAACGCAGGAAGTGCCGCAGACTATTCACCCCCTCCAGAGCCACACACAAAGTAATACACAACAGGGAGTTTATTTTCTTACAAACATTCCATTCCATTAGTAGACGGGGAGCCTTCTAAAAAGCAGGACTATGACTATGGGACAACTTTCAAGTGCTGGAGTTTTTGGGGGGAATTTCTCACATTACTGCATAAAATCACCATCAAATATTATCTGATCTTTGTCAAAATCACACAGATGTAAAAACAGTTTCTGCTTTAACTAAAACCACCCAAACATTTATAGGTTTTCATATTTTAATGAAGAGAGCATGCAAACAATGACGGGCGGGGGGGGGGATAAGTAAGTGAACCCTCTGCCTAAGGAGACTTAAAGAGCAATTGAAACCAATTCTTACCAAACAAATTAAGTCAAGTGCGTGCCCGATCACTGATGAGTGGTTTTAAGCTGCCCTGCGAATTGTCTTGATGAGAAGCATTGTCCGAGCATCATCGCTCAGTAAAAGGAGCTGTATGAAGACCTGCAATCAAGGATTTTTGGTTCATATAAAGCTGGGAAAGGATACAAAACCATCTGTAAAAGTCTACATGTTCATCAATCGACACTTAAAAAAGTTGTCTATAAATGGACAGAGTTTGGCACTATTGCTTCTCTGGCCGTCCACCAAAGATGATGCCAATAGTTCAGCACAGAATACTCAGAGAGGTAAAAAAAGAACCCTTGAGTGCCGTCTAAAGACTTACAGAAATCACTGGCACAGTGCAATATCTCTGTGCACACATCAACTTTATGTAAAACTATGGCCAAAAACAGTGTTCATGGGAACTCCATGGAAGAAGCCACTACTGTCTAAAAAAAAAATTGTTGCTCGTTTCATGTTCGCAAAAAGGCACTTGGACACTCCACAGAAGTTTTGGCAAAGTATTTTGCGGACTGATGAAACCAAAGTTCAATTGTTTGGGAGTAACACACAACGTAATGTGTGGAGGAAAAATGGAAACCCTCACCAACATCAACACCTCATCCCCACTGTGAAGCATGGTGGACGGAGCATCATGATTTGGGGCTGTTTTGCTTCCCCAGGGCCTGGACAACTTGCAATTATTAATGGAAGAATGAATTCAAATGTTCATCTGGATGTTTTTCAGGAAAACCTGAGGCCGTTTGTCAGACAGTTGAAGCTAAAAAGAGGATCAAGACAATGATCCAAAAAACAGAAGTAAATCAACTTCAGATTGGTTTCAGAAGAACAAAATATACCTTCTGGAGAGGCCAAGTCAACACACCTAAACACAACGATTCATGCCAGACATCCCAGGAATCTGACTGAACTACAGCAGTTTTGTAGAGAAGAATTGGCCAAGATTAGTCCTGATTGATGTGCCAGACTGATCTGCAGCTACAGGAAGCGTCTGGTTGAAGTTATTGCTGCCAAAGGGGGGGCCCCACAAAATATTAAATGTGATTGTTTACTTACTTATTGTTCCCCCTTCTGTCATTGTTTGCATACTATCCTCATTAAAATATGAAAACCTATAAATGTTTGGGTGGTTTTAGTTAAAGCAGACACTGTTTTTTCATCTGTGAGGTTTTGACAAAGATCAGATCACATTTGATGGTGATTTTATGCAGAAATGTGAAATTCCAAAAGGTTCAGATACTTTTTCATACCACTGTATGTTATTCTGCTTTTTATTCTTCCACTTCTTATTATTGATGATAGCTTTAAAGCTACAATCTATGTTATTCTGTTTCATATTCTTATTATGATTATAATACTCTTTAGTCTTATTCTCCTCTCTTTTTCGGTACTCTACTCTTTCCACACGCTTTCAGCTATCGACCCCATTCCAACGTAAACTTATATATATAGCACCAAAACGTCTAATCACTCCTGTTGATTTCCAACGCAATTGACTCGATGTCAACAGGAAGTGACCCCAAAAGGCCCCCAAATCAACAGGAAATGACCCAATATGAACAGGAGGTGACCCTGAAATACCCCCAAATTAACAGGAAATGACACTGGGTAGCTTCAAAATCAAAAGGAAGTGACCCTGGGATACTTCAGAATCAACAAGGAGTGACCCAATATGTACAAGAAGTGACCCCGAAACGCCCCTAAATCAACAGGAAGAGACCCCAAAATCCCCCCATATCAACAGGAAGTGACCCAATATGAACAGGAAGTGAATCCAAACTTCCCCAAAAGCAACAGAAAGTGACCCAATATACAAACCACCACAAAGCTATCTTCTCAATTTCTCCAGAAATTCCCTTTCCTGGTTGTTAAAGCTTTTTTATTCTCAAATAGATAATATCGGCCCCCCCAATTTTTTTTTTTTTTTAAACGATATTGGATAATGTCGGTATCAGTCCAATACGCATATTGCCTTCGAGGTGAATGTAGAAGCCTTCTGCCCTTGTACAGGGGCTGGTGACATCTTTTGCAAAAGAGTTATGCTTGTCTCCAAAATTAGATGCTTGGGATTTTTTATGTGAGCAGACCATTTGCATCCATGGTGCAATAATTAAATGGTGTTATACTTGTGTAGCGCTTTTCTACCTCTCAAGGTACTCAAAGCGCTTTACACTACATTGCCATCTACCTACTGGTGACACAGCACCAGGAGCAATGCGGGGTTAAGTATCTTGCTCAAGGATACTTAGGCGAGTTCATCAGGGTGGAGAATCGAACACACAACCTCTGGGTTGGGGGACAACTACTCCACCACTGAGCCACGCCATCCCACAATGAACAATAAATTATTACAAAATAATGAATTATAAATTCATTACATATAACTACTGCGTTACCAGAAAGAAATAGTCACGAAGAAAACTTCAAAAGTAATCAAATCCAAAAATCTGTGGCAAAGCCCAAAAAATGCATCTTGGGACAACTCATGAACTGTGATTGTTTTACTGTACTATATAACCCGTTAAAATAATTACACAAAAATCGTGAAATTCAGTCAAGAACAATCTACAGAAATTCATCCATTCAAAGAGCATGAGTGGCCTCTAGTGGATAAAACATATTTCCTACCATGAAATTAAAACAATCAGATTGGTGCCAAATAAAAAATGCGAGAGAGGTTGAAATCCACGCTTTCCACTAACGTTGCGACATCTTGTTCATGAAACTGGTTGAGCCACAGTGACATCTCTGGCAAAATTAACATGAATGTTTAATTACCTGCAGATGGCTGACAATGCAGAATGGTTCAGGATGAGTTAGTCCGCAGGTTGAGGTTGACGAAAGTTGGTGCGCTCGCCCAATTAGAAGATCTCCTGTTGCAGGGTAACAGCTGCCCTCGGTGCAGACATCACTGAGCTCTGGTAGGCTGATATGATCCTGGTCTTGGCCCACCACAAGCTTAACTTGAGCCAAGGTGAGCACTTGCAGAGCTATGAGCAAGACTGGTCAATGAGCGTGATCGATTGCAGGCAACAAAGACCGCTTCTTGGCCAATCAGCACATTAGTTTTTGAGCACATGACACTCACCCTTCGTGAGCACATAAATATTGAGTTAATATATACAATATATGTTACAATTATATGTCATGTTTTTGTACATCAAATTGTAAGGAAAAATATGGGAACGGAACAAACAAATGGAGGACAAACATCTGCTTCATAACCGCAATTGACAATTTGAAAAACACAAACAGATGTATACAATACATCGGCTGAGTTTGACTTTTGTGGGAGGGAGGGTAAAACATGTTGATAACCATGAAATGCAGTGTCAGCAATGAAATTAATTTACTATATTATGCATATGTATATATGTGTATATATACAGTATGTATGTATGTAAGTATAAATATATATATATATATATATATATATATATATATATACATATATACACACCGTGTACTGTACATATACACAGCGGCACGTTGGCTGAGTGGTTAGCACGTCTGCCTCACAGTTCTAAGATCAAGGGTTCAATCCCGGGCTTCGGCCTTCCTGTGTGGAGTGTGCATGATCTCCCCGTGCCTGCGTGGGTTTTCTCCGGGAACTCCGGTTTCCTCCCACATCCCAAAAACATGCATGGTAGGCTGATTGAACACTCTAAATTGTCCGTAGGTATGAGTGTGTGCATGAATGGTTGTATGTCTCCTTGTGCCCTGCAATTGGCTGGCAACCAGTTCAGGGTGTCCCCTGCCTACTGCCCGTAGTTAGCTGGGATAGGCTCCAGCACCTCCGCGACCCTTGTGAGGAAAAGTGGCATGGATAATGAATGAATGAATGAATAGACACCGTAATTTCTGGACTATAAGGCACACCTGACTATAAGCCGCCACCCACCAAATTTGACACGAAAAAGGCATTTGTTCATAGATAAGCAGCACTGGACTATAAGTCGCTGGTGTCCTCGCTGTATTTTGGGATATTAACACGAAAATATTTTAACCGGTAACACTTTATTTGACTTCATAAGACTGTGATAAAACCAAATGAACGGCTATGAAGCTTTGAATCAATTTGAACAATTAATTCAAGGAGCATCATTTTGCCATCACTGCCCGCTTAGTGGAGGAGACAGTCAACCTCTGCTGCCACCTGCCGTCAACACTGTTGTCGTCCAACATGCCTCCTAGCTAGATAACAATCAAAATTCATGTTCTGTACTGATTATTTCTTCAGTTACTGTTCCAGTTGTTTCATTAATTGCTAGTTAGCTACTTTATTTGGCGCTGTAAGACCATAACACCATCAAAATTATGACATTACATTACTACAACCATTAATAAATGCTTTTGGCAAATGTCAAATTATCTCACTTGTAAAATGAATGCAAAAGATCCAAGCTGGACATAAATAGAGTTGGTGACATAATTTGCCAGATGACACTTAATGACATATAAGCATTCATTATTGCTCATGATAGTGTCATGTCATAATTATGGCTGTCTTATGACGCCGCTGTCAAATAAAGTGTTATCCATTCACCCAAATAAATAATCAAATAAGCCGCACTGGACTATTGGCCGCAGGATTCAAAATGGGGGGGAAAAGTAGCGGCTTATCGTCCAAAAATTATGAGCTTGAGGGTTCTGCGCAGGATCTTAGCTGTCCCTAGGATTGCGCTCTTCTGAACGGAGATGTCGGACGTTGTTCCTGGTACCTGCTGAAGCCATGCACCCAGCTTGGGGGTTACTGCCCCTAGTGTCCCGATCACTACTGGCACCACTGTCCCACATTTTCTCCAACCCTTCCTTCAACCCTTGATTTCTCTAGCTATATTATACTGTGTACATATATACTGGACTGTCTCAGAAAATTAGAATACACAATATTCTAATTTTTTGAGACAGTCCTGTGTATATATACAGGACTGTCTCAGGAAATTAGAATACACAATATTCTAATTTCCTGACTGTCTCAGGAAATTAGAATATTGTGTATTCTAATTTCCTGAGACAGTCCAGTATATATATATATATATATATATATATATATATATATATATATATATATATATATATATATATATATATATATATATATATATATATATATATATATATATATATATATATATATATTAGGGCTGTCAAAATTATCGTGTTAACGCGCGGTAATAAATTTTTTAAATTAATCACGTTAAAATATTTGACGCAATTAAGGCACATGTCCCGCTCAGACAGTATTCTGCCTTTTGGTAAGTTTTACAGCAAGGTTTTTTGTGCTGTCTAACAGCGAACTCTTGTGGTCGCTTTGCGACATGGTTTATTGCTTTCTTGCCAGTTCAATATGGCTGCACGACGTCTCGGGCTGACGCCTACGTTGTAATGTTGTGCTTATATGATCCTTGGACAAGATATGTCCGTAAGTATGGTTGTTGTAAAGAATGTACATATTATGTTAGTAAGCGAAATGTTATATTTTTTGTATGAGACGCTTTTTGTTTATGTTTAGTGAACCTGTATAGCGTGCTAAGCTAACGTTGTTGCTAATGCAATGCTTGTGTACTTTTTTTTGTAGTTTCACTACGGTCTAAAGAGGACAGTGGTTTGAGGCCATTTTATTAATAAATCAGATGAAAAAGGAAGAAGTCTGATTATTAAGGTGTCGTTCACTAGCTGTCTAGCTTTGGAAAAAGTAGATGCTTCGGAGTGAGGACAGCATAGACAGATTTAAATGACAGTAGAGTGAAATGCCCACTACAGTCCTTATGTACCGTATGTTGAATGTATATATCCATCTTGTGTCTTATCTTTCCATTCCAACAAATTATTTTACAGAATATATATATAATTTACAGAAAAATATGGCATATTTTATAGATGGTTTGAATTATATCTATATCTATATATCTATATCTATATCTATATCTATATATATATATATATATATATATACATTAGGGCTGTCAAAATTATCGCATTAACGGGCGGTAATTAATTTTTAAAATTAATCACGTTAAAATATTTGACACAATTAACGCACATGTCCCGCTCAGACAGTATTCTGCCTTTTGGTAAGTTTTACAGCAAGGCTTTTTGTGCTGTCTAACGGCGAACTCTTGTGGTCGCTTTGCGACATGGTTTATTGTTTTCTTGCCAGTTCAATATGGCTGCACAACGTCTCGGGCTGACGCCTACGCTGTAATGTTGTGCTTATATGATCCTTGGACAAGATTTGTCCGTACGTATGGTTGTTGAAAAGAATGTACATATTATGTTAGTAAGCGAAATGTTATATTTTTTGTATACATATATAGATAGATAGATAGATAGATAGATAGATAGATAGATAGATAGATAGATAGATAGATAGATAGATAGATAGATAGATAGATAGATAGATAGATAGATAGATAGATAGATAGATAGATAGATAGATAGATAGATAGATAGATAGATAGATAGATAGATAGATAGATAGATAGATAGATAGATATGAAAGTGTACCTCATTTGTTTTATGGTTGCCCATTAGAGCAAAGTTTTGGACTGATCTTCAAAAGTATATTTTATTTCATACCAGACAAAAGGTTGGATTAAAAGGAAAAACAATTATTACAGTATTGAATCCAAAGATAAAAATATATATACAATATTAAATCTTTATATATTGCTGGGGAAATATCACATTCATAAATCTAAATTTCAATACGTAAATTCAGACTTTAAATTATTTTTGTTTGAAATTGAATCGTATTTTACATCACCTAATATGATACAGAATAATAAATGCAAGTTTGTTCTAAACGCTTATGCTTATGAGAGGAAATATTGTTGATAAGGGTTTTTCTTTATTACTGTTGTTTGGTATGTATATACGTATGTATGTCTTTATGTATGTATGTCTATTGTTCAATAAAAAATTAAATAATAATAATAATAATAATAATTCTATACCCTTTTTATAATTTTATACCCTTACATGTTAATTTCAAAGCATCTGTAAGCCAAATGGGAAAACAATACTGGTTAACAAGGACATGTGCTTTGAGTTTATTAAAAAAGAAACAAAGAAAAAAATCAGACCAAATCAGCAACATATTTTCCAGCGTATTACGTTTAAACGCAAATAAAGCTTTTTACGAGTGATTGGCTTCCTATTAGTATATAAAGATATTTAAAGTTTCTCACCGAGGAGAAGTACGAGAGCAGAACTCAGCATCTTGATCATCATCACACGGATGAGAAGCTCAAACATAACTTCCAACCTTTCGAATTGATCCAACCTGGTCCTGAACTCCGCCTCCGTTGAAGCAAGTCAACGTTACCCCAACAAACATGCATCCGGTACAACCTTTCAAAATAAATTATAATGCCAAGTACTTCGTAAATAGTCGACCGTTTCGCTATTAACCTGACAAGGTTTTGACCGGGATTAGGTCTGCAAATACTCCAAAATGTAGTGTGTTGTTCAACTGTATGTAATGTGTAACAGTATGTAAATATCGCGTAAAGAAAAAAAATAGTCATTGATTTGATTTCAGTGATGACAAAGATATTTGCTCTCAGATTGTCTTAACTTTACCATTTGCTTTGAGCAGTGAGATTTTGTTTAACTTGCTGGCGAACACTTTGATGTGAGTACCTCACGCAGAAAGTCATTCTTGAATGAAATCTAATCGCTTCCTTTTTATCATTTGTGTCAGTTTACTGTAATAAGTAGCACATGGCACCGATTCCCCTGTGTCCCACTGAAACGCTGAAATTAACTGATTGTCGACCAGTTTTGACATGAATTGACTTTTTGATTTGTTTCTACATTGTTTATTTTTCAGCTCAGTTCAGAACACCCCCCACCACACATTCCTCAATGCCTTGTCTCACTACCCCCCAGTAAAACAGCAGTAATCTCACCTGCAAGAACAAAGGATGAGTGTCTGTCTGGGAGGGGGGATGTTTGAGAATGTGACCCCCCACCTGAACATCTGAAGACTCATTCAGTACCCGCTGCCTTGTGTAGTAGGTAATTATAATGACTCCCGACCTGTAGTGGCCTGCAGAGCGGAGCAGGGAGACAAAAAGAAGTTTGTTTGCAAAGCAAGGTTGCCTACGGGGAGCACAAAGATCAACAATTTGATTTAACAAAAATAAAATAATAATAATATATATAGATTTTTTTCTATTACTAAATAATGTTCAGCACTTATTCCTGTTATTTTCTACCATGTACCCCTCAAGGAACCCCTGTCGATTTGCATGTAACTTTTAAGGATTACTGTTCTTTTTTTCCTGCTACAAAATAACCAACACAGCAGATGAGTGATCACGTCCATTTTTTTATTCCACTTCACAAATGTGTTGTCATTGACCCTTAAAGGGGAAATGTGAACTAAGGTTGGCCAACCATGTTTTTGAATAATATCAATGGCTAAACAATTATAAGCATATTTTCATAATTTTTTTTAACGCAACCCTTCCAGATTCTTTCTTTAACCCATAGCAATGCCCTTGACAACGAAAATGCTTTTCTTCGGCAATCTTCGGAAATCTTCGGAAATTACGTCACACCGGGAAGTGCGAGGGAAGTCCGCCATAGAACAGTATTGTTTGTTGCATTGCTTCTCGGTAAGATGCCACGGCGGTGTGTGGCGATGTTTTGTTCTCACTCAAACGAAAAGTTGTATGAGTGGCCAAAGGATAGCAGGGCACGTAAATGGACATCTTTCGTTCGCACGAAGCGAATGAATTTCATGCCATCATCGAGTACTGTTCTCTGTTGCAAACACTTCGAAGATGCCTGCTTCCTTAACCGGTCTGCTTATGATCAAGGATTTGCCAAAAAGTAAGTGTGATTTTTGGATAGATGACTGATGACTTTGTCAAAGCAGAGCTGCCAACTGTTGTAGAGTGAACAGTATAAGCTAGCGACGTTAGCCGAGGCTATCCCCGATCATAGTTGTTGTTGCGTTCGCTAGGTTAAGCGTGTTTAAATTGTGCGTCATCTACGATCTTGTCCGAAAGGGTTAACCCACTGTCAATCAGGAAATGGGTGTTGATGTGCACATAAGCGGGTCGGCGTCGCGGTAATTCACGGTCATGTTGCAGTAAGAGGCACACACAGCCGGTAAGTTTGTGCACCTTTATTTGTATATGTATTATGTATTTCCACCTTCATGCTTCAAGCATTGCATTCCATTTGTACGGTTCGCCGTTTCTTTCACGGTGATCGCTTGATAGCCTTCTAGTTTGTGTTTCGCCGCTTCGCGAGAGCCGCTGACAGGTGACAAGTGTTGCTTTTAATGTCTGGCAGCGAATCAGCGAGCGCGCAGGCCACACAGTGAATCATGGGAAATGTAGTCTCGGGACAACACTGAAGGGGTGCTTTGTAATCTGTTCGCTTGTGTGAAAAAAATACATTTCCTCACGCCATTAGACGCCACTTTGTTTTCTTATTGTTGCCACAATAAAGTGGAGAAAGCCATCGGCGACTGTGATATAGTGGATATTATTTAGTTGTAATACGGGAGTTCACCAGTAGAGTGTACGCATGTCATTTCGATGTGTCATTGTTTGTGCCTTACTCCTTCACTAAAAGAGAGAAAAGTTGTTGTTCAGAGTCACTTGGCAAGACGTTGAGTAAAGTTGTAAAAGCCAATAAAGGTGTCGTGTGGGTCACTCGGTCAAGATATAACAACGACTCATCTCCTTCTTTCCCCCCAACGTTTTTATATTATTATTTTATATGCACGAGAGCTGCCAGATCTGCCAAAATGAACATGAAGTCTGATTATTATTTTTTTTTAACAATGTAATCAGATAGACAAAAACATAAAATTATGTGCAAATTTCTGCATCTTCAAATCATGAAAATAATAACAGCCTATATCTTACCAATGTTGTAATCTCGATGGGTCTTGTATCCATTCCATGTCAAGAAGTCTAGGCACATTGTTTGCATCCTGATTAGCGTCTGGCTAATAACATAAAATTCCAATCTCCTCTTCTTCCTCCAACTCTTCAAAAACTTGGATCTCCTCCCTTGCGCTTCATCTATCGCTTATATCGCTGTTTGAATCATTGTTTGAAGGGCTTTGTATGGCGGCCGTATGTATGGAGGTGCCATCGCGTTCCCGGTGTGATGTATCACTTCCGGGTTCGTCCCCTTTCAGGCTCGAACTTCGGAAACGCGATTATTTTGTCAAATGTACAACATATAAATTATTTTTTCATGCTTTGGACAATGGACAATTGGACAATGTTTAATTACTTGTGACCCTATTTGGCATGTGAAGAAATTACTTCACATTACTGCTTTAAAAGCAGGGCCGTTCCTGACCAATTTGGTGCCCTAGGCAACATATTCCTCCCAACGCCCCCCCTCCCCACCCCCCAGTTATTTTCACCACACATATATAAACACTCGCACTGAAAAAGCATGTCATCTCTTTGTAATTTATTATATAAAAACAACAACAAGCAATTGCAGAAATTAAAAAGAAAAATGCTCTAACAGCTATTCAAAAACACCAATCAAAAACACATAAAGGAATAAAATAAATTCCAATTATTATTAAAATTTTATTAAACCTATAACACACTCACAGAACACTTTAAAATGCATCTTTTTTTTTTTTTTTTTTTTTTACCTTGACCTATAACCTTACTCTCCATGTCTTCACTGATACAACAGCATCTATTGCACATAAGACAGTTGTTTTGGAAGATGCACTTCTTTCTCCACTGGCAAATTGTGTGAGCGTAGGTACTGGACTTAGTAGGCTTGGCCTTGGTGCTTATGTGAATAAGTTGGTTGTAAAAGATGGCCCGGGATGTACAGGTGGAAGGAAAATATTTCAGAAGAGCATCTACGAAGAGAAGAAAGTGGAATGTTACATTATATTTGTCAAATAGTTGTTGATTGTGAAACCAGCATGACATCACAATAATAGCGCCTACATTCTTGCAGTTTACTGTACCTGGCTCTATCAGGTGCAAGGATCCGACCACTATCTGACGAACGAAGTTGAAAATAAAATAAATTCATGAAGCACTGCAACGACACAGGACCATCCAATAATAATGAATTAAAGAATACATGATAACAAACAAATTGAATATTATTTTTACATGAACGTAATTGCCATTTTAATGACTTAATGACACATTTAATAACAAATGTCCCCTCCTTGAGTCATCACCTTATCGTGGTCGAGGGGGTTGCGTGTCCCAATGATCCTAGGAGCTAAGTTGTCTGGGGGCTTTAAGCCTCTGGCAGGGTCACTCATGGCAAACAGGTCCTAGGTGAGGGGCCAGACAAAGCATGGTTCGCAAGACCCCTTATGATAAAAAATACTACAGGATTCAAATTTCCCTTGCCCGGACGCGGGTTACCGGGGCACCCCTCTGGAGCCAGGTCTGGGGGTGGGGCTGGAAGGCGAGCGTCTGGTGGCTGGGCCTTTTCCCATGGGGTCCGGCCGGGCACAGCCCGAAAAGGCAACGTGGGTCCGCCTTCCCATGGGCTCACCACCTGTGGACAAGGCCAAAGGGGTCAGGTGCGTAGTGATTTGGGCGGCAGCCAAAGGCGGGGGCCTTGGCGGTCCGACCCCCGGCTACATAAGCTAACTCTTGGGACATGGAATTTCACCTCTCTGGCGGGGAAGGGGCCCGAGCTGGTGTGTGAGGCAGAGAAGCTCCAACTTGATATAGTTGGACTTTCTTCCACACACAGTTTGGGTTCTGGTACCAGTCCTCTCGAGAGGGGTTGGACCCTCTTCCACTCTGGAGTTGCCTACGGTGAGAGGCGTCGAGCAGGTGTGGGCATACTTATTGCCCCCCGACTTGGTGCCTGTACGCTGAGGTTTACCCCAGTAGACAAGAGGGTAGCCTCCCTCCGCCTTCGGGTGGTGGGATGGGTCCTGACTGTTGTTTTTGCTTATGCACCAAACAGCAGTTCAGAGTAACCACCCTTTTTGGAGTCCTTGGAGGGTGTGCTGGAGAGCGCCCCCTCTGGGGACTCCCTCGTTCTGCTGGGGGACTTCAACGCTCATGTGGGTAATGACAGTGAGACCTGGAGGGGCATGATTGGCAGGAATGCCCCCCCCCCCGATCAGAACCCGAGCTGTGTTCTGTTATTGGCCTTCTATGCTCGTCACGGTTTGTCCATAACGAACACCATGTTCAAACATAAGGGTGTCCATATGTGCACTTGGCACCAGGACACCCTAGGCCGCAGTTCGATGATCGACTTTGTAATCGTGTCATCGGACTTGCGGCCGCATGTTTTGGACACTCGGGTGAAGAGAGGGGCGGAGCTTTCAACTGATCACCACCTGGTGGTGTGTTGGCTCTGATGGCGGGGGAAGAAGCTGGTCAGACCTGGCAGGCCCAAACGTATTTTGAGGGTCTGCTGGGAATGTCTGGCAGAATCCTCTGTCAGAAAGAGCTTCAATATCCACCTCCGGCAGAACATTTCCCTTGTCCCGGGGGAGGTGGGGGACATTGAGTCCGAGTGGACCATGTTCTGCTCCGAGTGTAAAGCGCTTTGAGCGCCTTGAAAGGTGGAAAAGCGCTATATAAGTATAACACCATTTACCATTCATTGTTGAGGCGGCCGACTGGAGCAGTGGCTGTAAGGTGGTTGGTGCCAGTCGTGGCGGGAATCCCCGAACCCGCTGGTGGACACCAGCGGTAAGGGATGCCGTCAGGCTGAAGAAGGAGGCCTACCGGGCCTTTTTGGCCTGTGGGACTCCGGAGGCAGCTGACAGGTACTGGCTGGCCAAGCGGACTGCAGCTACAGCAGTCGCCGAGGCAAAAACTCAGACATGGGAGGAGTTTGGCGAGGCTATGGAAAACGACTTCTGGACGGCTTCGAGGAAATTCTGATCCACCATCCGGCGTCTGCGGAGAGGAAAGCAGTGCACCATTAACACTGTATATAGTGAAGATGGGGTACTGCTGACCTCGACTTGGGACGTCGTGAGTCGGTGGGGAGAATACTTCGAAGAACTCCTCAATTCCACCGACACGCCTTCCTTTGAGGACGCACGGTCTGGGGACTCTGAGGTGGGCTCTCCGATCTCTGAGGTTGAAGTCACTGAGGTGGCTGGAAAGCTCCTCAGTGGCAAGGCCTCGGGGGTCGATGAGATTGCCCGGAGTTCCTCAAGGCTCTGGATATTGTGGGTTTGTCGTGGCTGACACGCCTCTACAACATTGCGTAGACATGGGGACAGTGCCTCTGGATTGGCAGACCGGGGTGGTGGTCCCCCTTTTAAAGAATGGGGACCGGATGGTGTGTTCCAATTATAGAGGGATCGCACTCGTCAGCCTCCCCGGTAAAGTCTATTCAGGGGTGCTGGAGAGGGTCTGTCAGGAAGTCGAATCTCGGATTCAGGAGGAGCAGTGTGGTTTTCGTCCAAGCTGTGGAACAGTGGACCAGCTCTACACCCTTGGCAGGATCCTTGAGGGGGCATGGGAGTTCGCTCAACCAGTCAACATGTGTTTTGTGGATTTGGAGAAGGCGTTCGACCGTGTGCCTAGGGGAGACCTGTGGAGGGTGCTCCGGGAGTACGGGGTACCGAGCCCCTTGGTAAGGGCTGTTCGGTCCCTGTACGACCGGTGTCGGAGTCTGGTCCGCATTGCCGGCAGTAAGTCGGATTCGTTCCCAGTGAGGATTGGACTCCGCCAAGGCTGCCCTTTGTCACCGATTCGGTTCATAATTTTTATGGACAGAATTTCTAGGTGCAGGCGAAGCGTTGAGGGTGTCCGGTTTGGTGGCCTCAGCATTGCATCGGTGCTTTTTGCAGATGATGTGGGGCTGTTGGCTTCATCAAGCCGTGACCTCCAACTCTCACTGGGGCGGTTCGCAGCCGAGTGTGAAGCGGTTGGGATGAAGATCAGCACCTCCAAATCCGAGACCGTGGTCCTCAGCCGGAAAAGGGTGGCATGCCCGCTCCGGGTCGGGAATGAGATCCTGCCCCAAGTGGAGGAGTTCAAGTATCCTGGGGTCTTGTTCAAGAGCGAGGGTAGGAGGGAGCGGGAGATTGACAGGCGGATCAGTGCCGCGTCTGCAGTGATGCGAACTCTGCACCGGTCCGTTGTGGGGAAGAAGGAGCTGAGCCAAAAGGCGAAGCTCTCAATTTACCGGTCGATCTACGTTCCTACCCTCTCTTTTTGTCACGAGCTGTGGGTCGTGACCAAAAGAACAAGACCCCGGATACAAGCGGCCGAAATGAGTTTCCTCCGCAGGGTGTCGGGGCTCTCCCTTAGAGATAGGGTGATAAGCCCGGTCATCCGGGAGGGGCTTGGTGTCGAGCCGCTACTCCTGCGCGTTGAGAGGAGCCAGTTGAGGTGGCTTGGGCATCTGGTTCGGATGCCTCCTGGACGCCTCCCTGGAAAGGTGTTCCGGGCATGTCCTACCGGCGGGAGGCCCCGGAGACAGCCCAGGACACGCTGGAGAGACTATGTCGCTCGGCTGGCCTGGGAACTCCTTGGAATCCCGCCGGAGGAGCTGGCTGAAGTGGCTGGGGAGAGGGAAGTCTGGGCTTCCCTGCTAAAGCTGCTGCCCCCGCGACCCGACCCCAGACTAAGCAGTAGATAATGGATGGATGGATGGGTGGGTGGATGGATGGGTGGATGGATGGATGGATGGATGGATGGATGGATGGATGGATGGATGGATGGATGGATGGATGGATGGATGGATGGATGGATGGATGGATAGCAAATGTTTCCATTTAAAGTTTCCATTTAGAGTCTCTGGTAAAATTACCGCATAACAGGAAACAGTGAAACGGGCAGAAGGCACAATAGAAAAATTATTTCATTATTATTTAAAGACTTAATACGATATATTTTGTTGTTGTTTTGTTCTATTGTCTTATACTGTATAATTTTTGGGAATACTGCTATCATCAAATATTATTTGAACATTTTTCTTGACGCCCTTTTGGACGCGTCAACGCACCTAGGCATTTGCGTAGCTCGCCTTATGGACCGCACAGGTCTGCTTAAAAGCCTGGGCTCATAGTAGGCTACTTGTGAATAAAACAGTAATGAAACAGCTGTATGGGTCATTTTTTCTAATTAGGTCCTATTTGGTTGTAACAGAGGGGACATTTTGTGCTAAGTTTAGCTTTGCTAGCATAGCAACTAATTGGATACTTGATGAGAAATGTATAATTTTACAAATAAACCTTTTGAAAAGATTAGACTATTAATTTCTTTGATATATAGCTGTAACAGTGTGGACACGTTATGATTCATCACAATAAACGTCAGTGGTGGATGAAGTCCTCACTTGTTTTTTCCTTAAGTAAAAGTACAGATACAGGTGCAAAAATACTTTAAAGTACAAGTACTCCACTAACAGTACAAAACTACTTGTTTTAAAATTTACTTTACAAGTAAAAATACAAGTATTTTCTCCGGATGCAAAATTTGTAATATAAGTATACTGTATATATTATATATTTTTTAAATTAATACTGTATATATATATATATATATATATATATGTATATATATATATATTAGGGCTGTCAAACGATTAACATTTTTAATCCAGTTAATTACAGCTTAAAAATTAATTAATCGGAATTAATCGGAATTAATCGCAATTCAAACCATCTATAAAATATGCCATATTTTTCTGTAAATTATTGTTGGAATGGAAAGATAAGACAAGATGGATATATACATTCAGCATACGGTACATAAGGGGACTGTATTTGTTTATTATAACAATAAATCAACAAGATGGCATTAACATTATTAACATTCTGTTAAAGTGATCCATGGATAGAAAGACTTGTAGTTCTTAAAAGATGAATATTAGTACAAGTTATAGAAATGTTATATTAAAACGCCTCTTAATGTTTTCGTTTTAATAACATTTGTAAAATTTTCAATCAAAAAATAAACTAGTAGCCCTATTCTGTCCTCAATGTGTGTGAGTACACAAATTAACAGATAGCGAACATAAGTTCCAAAAAGAAATCAGACGGTGTGGCAAAGTTGCATGGGCTTTACTGAAGTCATCTCTTTTTGACAGGCGCACGTTTCTTGTATTTTTGTAAAACTGAAAATAACAAGGCAATGTGTCAATAACTTGCATAAATCACAAAATAACATAAAATGTACACACACGTGTCCATTTGAGCAGTAGCACCAGCCAATTAGCTCATAAGCATCTAACAATGTAACTGCATTTCATCATAAATGTGAACAAATTCAAATACACATCATCAATAACTATCTAATGCTCATGAATATAAACAAAGGAGGAATATAACTCACAAGCGATGCATGTATTAGACACAAACAGTGTGATGGGGCTATGAGAACTGCCACTGAATACTGGATGCGGACGTTAGCTGGTCTGAATAGCACTGTCTATTAGGGTGAGTTCGCGTCGACATATAATCACGTCAGAAAAGCGCACCGAAACCCAAATAATCAGCTGCACTGAATCGCCAGCAGAGGGCGACATTACGCCACATAACATATGCAAGTCACACCCAAGTGCCAGCAGAGGGCGGAAAAACTCCATAAAACACAACAAGTTGGCCTTTTCACTGTACTGCCTAGTGCGTTAATTGCGTCAAATATTTTAACGTGATTAATTTAAAAAATTAATTAACGCCCGTTAACGCGATAATTTTGACAGCCCTAATATATATATATATATATATATATATATATACATATATATATATATATACATACATACATACATATTAGGGGTGTGACAAAATATCGAAATGGTGATATATCGTGATACTTTGTATCACCAAAAAGTTATCAATATGCTCCTGCCAAGAATCGAGATATCGTTTTAAAAAGGTGTCAATGTCTAAACGAAAAAATAAAAAGGAACCAAGAAGTTGCGACCAAAATCGTCCACCATAATAGTGTCTCAGTTAGCTCTAAGGCTGCATTGACTTTGCACGATGCCGAATCCATTTAGACTGGGAACGTTCGTTCATTCGAAACCAGAGCATTCACAGTCATTCTGTTCGATTTTCAGGGCATTTACAGGTCATTTCCTGTTGCGTTTGAGTCACTGCCTATTCATTTGGGAGATTCCCAGGTCACTTCCTGTTCTGTAACTCAAAATAAACAGGAAGTGACCCATAAAACACCCTAAAATCAACATGAAGTAACTGAAAATCAACAGGTAAATGACCTTAAATAGCCCCAAATTACCTCATTGCCTGGAATTGGCTGCCACTGACGGCCATAGACGTTCAATCTGTTTGAAGTGGGAGGGATGGTGGGAGTTCAAATGGATTGGACGTCTACTTGTGATAAACTCATTCCAATTCACAGCAGAAGCGTGTTTTTCTGTTTTTTAGTTGTTCTGAGAATATTCTAGAATGATTTCCTGACCAGTGTCTCGATAATCGTTGTATCGCCATATCGTCAGATCATCACTATCGTGAGCTTTGTATCGCGTATCGTATCGTGAGGTACCAAGAGGTTTCCACTCCAAATATATGTATATTGGTAGTCCCCAGGTTATGAACGAGTTCCATTCCTATGCTGACGACGTAACCCAAATTTCCACTTAAGTCGAAATTAACCCTATACTGTAAGTACCCCAAAATAACCCTAAATTTAAAAAATATCTATCCGAAACGTGTATTATATGTCATTGTATTGTCCTCGCCAGGATGTTGGAGCTAAGTCCTAGCTAGACAGCAAGCGAAGCTCCGAAATGACGATGTCAGATGTCCGTGTGGTTTGGTGACTTTATTCAGCTGCTCATGACATCAACACTTGCGGAATGAAACTAAAATAAAAATGAAATTAAATCAGTTTCATCTTTAATAACAGCAATTCAAATTTGCGTTAGTAACTAGCTGCTAATACAGCAATAACAGTCCACATAAACAATTAGCATGTATCAGTTAGTATTCGCACATCATCAAAAACAATTACAATAACTCGCCCTAAGTATTTGACCACAATCGAAAACGCTCAATAAACAGAACAAAAGGTGTTATATACAGGCATTGCTTCTGTGGATGTTTCACAAGCATCAAATGTGCGCGCAAACTTGCAGCTCTCCCCCCTCTTTCTTTGTGGGAGCAAATAGCTCTTCCTCGTGTGCGTGTGCATGCGTACGTCTCCGTGTGCGCAAATACGTTTTTGTGCGTGTGTACATGCGCTCTTCTTCATGGGCGCAAATATGTTTGTCTTCGTGGTGTTACGGCAAACTTGGAAAAGTCGATGCGGACCAAAGTGCGACCAGGAAACGGAAGTGGAGGGAAGGGTTTTTATTGAACAATGGCTATGGCTAGCCGCAGGTGCACTCCCAGGTCTGCCACACCCAGCCTGCCAAGGTTGAACTCATGCCACATAACAGGAAGTGTAAAAACAATAAAAGCCAGTAGAGGGGAGTGTGGGCTAGGACCACTACACGTGGTACATGCGCTCTTACTCGTGTGCAGAAGTACCATATTAGCCCAAATGTAAGACGATGTTTTTTGCATTGATATAAGACTCAAAAAGTGGGAGTCGTCTTATATTCGGGGTCTAGACATCATACCCATTCACAATGCTAGATGGCACCAGATATCATTGAAGTGAATGCTGAATTTGAGGAGTAATGTTCTGTCATGACAGATCTCAGCTACTTTCAAGTTTAACCAGTTTGCATTATTTTATTGCAGTGTTTTTCCTTATTCAGATTTGTTTCATGACTACAGTTACAGTTAGACCTCACTTTTAAGGTTAATGCAGTTATTGCAATTTTGTTGTTTTATCACAATAGATTGGTTTATTTACATTTCAAAAACCAGAAGCCATTCATTTACGGATGTGATTGCACTTTAGTTTACATATTCAAATGTTCAGATATTATGATTTTAATGAGGCAAAATAACATACTTTTTCTCTCAAATATATTGTTATAATCATTTGTTTCAGATGTACTGTAATTATTTTATGTATAAAAATTGATTTGGTGTTCAAAAAGTCTTTTTTCAAACTTGAGTCTTGAAAGAGAGGGGGTCGTCTTTTAATCAGGGCCGTGTTATATCCGGCCCAATACCTACCTGCTCTATGCTTCCTGTGCCAAAATAAAACTGGAGACTCCGGCATGCTTATTCACCACCACTTATTATTATCAGGGTGAAAATTTTGACAGAACACCGACTTTGGACGAGTTCGTCAAAACAATCATGACATTATCAACACGTAATTGCAAGGATAATTTGCGTTTTTTTTAGTTTTTTTACACTCCGTTAAATGTCCCTTCGCAAACCCGGAAGTGTGACATTGATTCCCCGACGCAACAGAGAAGACTATCCACAGCTAGCATAGCAGCACCAACGATGTCAGTGATATTTCCACCAAAGGTAACCATTCAGGATTGCTCTTTCGTGACGCTACAGATGGCAAAGGCTCCCAGGAAAGATGAACTACAATTAATCCCTACATGTTTGAACCTGAGGCGTCAGATGACGGCGATTTACTTGACACAGCAGATGTCGTCATGACGCCAATTGACAGCTCGACACTGAGAGGTAAGCCTAAATCCAGCATCGTGATTTTTTTATTGAAGAGAATGCAATTACATGGTTGTATATTTTTCCATGCTCTCCACATAGCTAAAACTGGATATTAGGTAATGGGACAGCTCCTACCGATCTAAATATGGTAAAGCTAGCCCAAATGTGGCTAAATGAACATGTTATTGATTTTTCAAAATAAATGACAAAAAGGTTTTATTTTCCAGGTGTTGCTATAACCGTCAAGTAATTACCCTTCCAAGAGTATGCCTGTGTCGTCAGGAAATCCCAGACGTGAGAGCCAAACTTGAGGAGGCTGAAGCATTGACAGGGGCATGAATTACATTTTAAAAAATGAAACCCTAAATTGTAAACAACATTGACACATTTTGTTGACTGTTTAATGTATTCTATCGGTATATAATATATTGTAATTATATTACATTCTGAAAAAATATTCAATAGGCCACAATAATAAATGATACCAGATTTATGTTGAATCAGCATCAGCTTTCGCTGTCAGATTGTGACGCAACATAGAAAGCTAAGTTATACCAAGCACACAATAGCAAACATCAAAGAACATAAATTTAGTAAGCAAAACTTAAGTTAGTAAGCAATACAAAGTTAGGATAGCAACAGACTAGCGCAACATTGAAAAATGAGGGAGGGGGAAATGACCTAGCACATTCAGAAAGTAAAAAGGGGTCAATGAAGTCTGAATATATTGAAAGTACTGTAATTCACTTAATAATGGGAGGGTTAATTCTATCCTTACAACATGGGAAGATAATCCAAATTACCAATATAATTGAAGTCATTACTATTTGAGCATCCTGAAAAGTTGCTAGTGTTATGTCCCTGCTGTCCCGATGCAAATCTACGCCCTTGCCCGAAATCAATCAAATTTAAAAAAAATTTAGGAGCTTGAACTCTTAATTTATAATAGTTTTGACGATTGATAAAATATATAAATAATAAAAATAGGTTGAATGAATATCTGTCCAGCTTTAGTGAAAATGCAGTTTATTTATAATAAGGACACATAAGGACACAAAAAGCACACTATAAAAATGACCAGCAGATTGCAGTAGACATCCTGTAAATTATTTGGCCAAGCTTTGCATGCCCTTTGTGAATGTATTACTGTATCCCACCTTGATCTCGCTGATACAAGCTCAAAATGCCCACTATATAACTAGTTCAAGTCCTGTATATTTGCACCCCAATAGTTAAAAAGACGCCAAGGTTTTGCGGTGTGTGTGGTTTTTTTAAATAGTATACAGTAGACTTGAGTGTGCAGACTTTACATGAGTTCAGTGAGCTTAACCTAACTTTCCTCACATTAGTGCTTTGAAAAATAATGAACAAATCTTAAAAAAAAAAAAAAAAAAAAAATCTGGCTGTACACTTGAAGTTCCAATATACTGTATATACTGTCACACTGGTGATTTTCCAGATTGGAAAGAATTTCCAGCCAAAGTCCACAATAAAGCTCACCAAATTCAATAAAAAGCAATCAAAATGACAACCTCCCGTTCAAGATAAGATGTTTCCCTCATGCAACTGAATCTATAATTTGATATTAAACCACAAAAAAATTTTGACCAGAAAACAAAAAAACACATTCACGGAAAGCTGCAACACATGTCCATGAAATAATTAATTGAATAGTGAGATAATTATGTTTTATTTTTAAACAATAAATGGATGATTATTTAATAAATAGCTGTAAAATAATTAAAGTATTCATTTAATAATGTATTTATATATTTAATTCTGTCCCATTTGGTCCCCCGTAGTTTTATTTTTTTCGTTGGGGAATAACAGTGAATGTTTTTGCAATTTCGCAGGCAGGGGTGAAAGTGGGCCAGAACCGTCCGGTACTCTGTACCGATAAAAGCTTGAAAACAGGAACGATCCAGTAAGATGCTTCGATCCCGAAGGTCTTCAACGGTCAAAACTTCATGCTAAACCCACTGCCCGCAAGCTGCTACCCTATAAATTCTAACAAGTTAAGTTTACTTAATGAAATTCAGGAAACCGATTACCTTGGGAAATATAAGTAAACAAACTTATTGTGTTAAGTAGTGTCAAATTATTAAATTTAAGTGAGTGGTACTTTTTTTCAAATTGTGAGAACTTAATGTATCTTAGTAAAGTTAAATTCAAATCAAATTGTTACAACTCTATTACTTTGAGTCAAATTAACTTAATACATTCTGCCAAACCAAGTGGGCATCACTTGAAATTTGTGTTATCCTTTACTTGAGGTATCTTAGTGTAATCCACTTCAATAAAATTGACAGGAACTTAATAAAGATATGTCACATTAACTTAATATACTATGCCAAAATTCGTGGGCACGAGTCGCGTTGATGTGCACTTGAGTAGCATGGTGCAGATAAATTAAAAAGATTGAGTCTTTGCAACACATTTAATTGAATTTTGTTCCTTTTCTGTTGCGCCTGAAACACTCAAAAAGTTTTTACACTCGGTGTCTGTTTGGCATGGCTGCACAGACGTGACTGTCATTACCTGATCTGGTAGCCAGTCAGGATCGGGTAATGACAAGCATCACGCCACCATGCCCGCCAAGCAGCGAACGCTGCACCCTGCTGGTTCAAAACCGTCATTAGATATTGTTTCTGGATGAGACTTGTATATTTTTGCCAACAAGGACACAATAAATGGAATGAAAGGGAGACAAACTCAAATGTAGGCTGGAGAAAAACTCGCAGACAAATATCTGTGGATGCGACATAATACTATATTATTATCATTTGGAACTGTGTGCCATGCACATGTGTTTTGTGCAACAATAAAAAAGAACAAACCAGAGAGGTAAGAAACAAGTTGTTGAGTTAATGCAATAAATAAGGACAATGCAATGGAAAATCGATCACAAAAAAATAAGTGGCTTATTTTATTTGCTTTGATGGAAGGTTCAGAACATCTTCCATGTTAATGTGTACATTTGGACTATTTTTGTTCACTTATGTTGGCTACTTATTTAGTTCCTTATAATTTTAAAAAGTCAATGTTGGCGTCATCTTCAAAATATATTCTATTTAAATGTTGAGCTCAGTTTATTTACACATCATTCAAATTACACAATACATGTATTATACAACCAGATAGAGTATACACAGGAGTTAATTTGCGCTGGATCCTGCTGGAATAAGATCCGGCACCTTTTGATTTGGCCTCCCTGTGTTCCGGGACTTATTTGGGCAGATCCGGCACCTGTCGTGTATAGAAAATCATAATAATATGTGGACTGGTGATTTCCATGGCTCGTTCTTCGTCGTTCTTACGTCCGGTTCTTCTTCCAGGGAGGTGGTGTAGTGTATAAAAACACAGAGACGCCTGGGATGGCTGTTGCATGGAGACTTTTATTAGCCAAACAAAAAACAGAGGCCAGTAACAATGTTGTTTATAAAAATTTAACTTCAAGAGTTGGAGACTTGTTGATGCACTGACAAGCTGGACCAACAAATCAAGCCCCTGACATAAAAACAAACAAAAAAACTTTAGAAATTTGCAGCATCTGGTGAGCAAGCAGCCAGGATCAAACGGTATTCCAACATGCCAAAAAGACAGTTGCTTTACGCTTTTTTCATAAAGAAAGAAGATGTATTAAAACCAGTCAGAAAAGCAACAACCAGCGATGAGGGCAGCTGCAGCGATCATGCTAACGGGCGGGACCAGGGGCAGGATGAGGCTAGCGCTGCAGCAGCTAAGCAGGTTCACGGACAGCCAGCCAAGTCGGGGCTAGAGGTTGCTACCATGGCAGCAGCTTGTCAGGTTCAGCACCACACGGAGTGGGGGCCAGCTACAGCGCCAGCAGTCAGCTGGAGCAACAGGCCCTTATGGGAAATTCGGGTTTGGGCTGCACAATTTGTAAGGCGGTGGGAACTTTGGGGCCAGAGAAGACGGGGGCGGGGTGGGGGGGTTGAACAACGCAAAGAATGACTTTGCGTTATGTATTGTAATCGCAGATTTTTTTTTTTATGTTTTACAAGTTAGACCTGTTGAGAAACTAATTGCTGCTTGTGTACTGTAAGTCCCACCTGAGGTTATGTGGAAAATTGCTCGTGCTGTGCAGAGTATAGCCTAAATAATTGTAAATTGTTGTCATAACATTTATACCATGGATATTATTCGAAATTGAGGCTTGTAAGTGGGCATTTATTGTTTTCAGCACCATTTTCTGCTTATGTTCCGGGACCTGCACTAACTACAGGTTTGCTTTCCAACCAATGAAGAGGACACTTTTCACCAGTCAGATCTTTTACATGTGTAATCAGTTAAACTTTGTCAGGTGCTGCTTGTTTCAGCAGGAAGTTCATTAGTTAAACTCTCTGCACGGTATCGGTTGGAACAAAATCCAGCACCCACTTGGCCCTTTCTGGAATCGGTTTGACACCTGTGCTTTAAAGGGTAGAACGAATAGAAAGACATGTAGTTCTTAAAAGATGAATGTTAGTATCAGTTATAATAATTTTATGTAAAACCCCTTTTAATGTTTTCGTTTTAATAAAATTTGTAAAATTAGTTTAACTAGTAGGTCGCCATTGTTGATGACGACGCAATGCACTCTGGGCGCTGACGTCACTGGGCCCCGCTGCCGGGCTTCTACAGTTTCAGTCTTTAACTACATAAACATGTCGTTGGTTCTGACCTTCCAATTTGAACCCAAGCGGAACATTAACGAGTAGGACAGCCCTGTCGATATTCCACACAACGAGCAGCAAAAGCAAAATGAACATGAAAGACAGGATGAGATGAGAACTGCACAAAACCGGTGTGTCAAGTTCGCTAGTGATAGCACTCTTCTGCTCTCGTGACAAAGCAGGATAGTGTTTGATGTCAAAAAATGTTTGCAGACCTTCACATTATTATGGAGATAGTTAGCATCCAGAGCTGTTGTGTGCTTTACGTATGATTAGGGTATAGCCAACAGTAAAACACGGCAGTTTAATTATTTTTGCAGATAGCCCGTGTATCACAGGACACAAAAATGTTAATGCAGATTGTCTCTAATGAAACTGTGAGCGAGAGCATGCAGCCTTACCTTATTTTTGTCACATAAAAGCGCTACGCTGTCCAGATTGCTGATCATTCTGTTCTTGGATTTATTAGACCTATCAGATGTTGCTCCAGGGTGGTCTATAGGGTGGCCAGGACTCAACGTGATGTCACAACAACACCCCCACCCCTTGATCGTACTTGATGGTCCTGCTGCCTTTAAGCAGCAGGACCATCAAGTGATGGACAATTCCCATAAAGGAAGTGGTTGTAACCGATGGTTCGTCTTTACCTGGGGGTTGCCTAACATGGCGCTAGTCCAGTACTCTTGTGTACAGAGCATGTTGGCTGCATTTGACTTGGGGTAGTGTCATACCATCCCATCTTCTTGGGCAAGTCAAGGTCAGAAGAAAATATTACATTACAAAGATGGGAAACCAACCCGTTGGTGGCAAAATCCAAGGTTTTGAGACTAGATTTTTTTTATATAGGCATTCTCACAAGACCTGCCAAATAACTAGAAAATGAAATTTCTGCGAAATTGCATGGTAGCATTGCTGTGATGGTTTGTATATTAGGTCACTTCCTGTTGATTTTGAGGCATCTCAGACTTCCTAGTGATAACAGTTCACTTCCTGTTGATTTGGGGCCATTTTGGGGTTCACTTTCTGTCAATTTTGAGGCATTTCAGGGTCACTCCCTGTTGATTTGGGGGCATTTCAAAGTCACTTCTTTAGAATTTTGGTTCACTTGGGTTGGAAATTAATTCAAGTGAATGGAAGTTTTTGTGCTATTGAAAAGAAAGGGAAATGTTGGTCATTAGAAATAAACGGGAAAGTTTTCTGCAAATTTTGGCCAAACTGTACGTTTTTAGCAAAAACTGTATAGCCCTGTCTAGCGCTTTTGTGCCCCTTAGATTCAGTTTTTTTTGGTGTATAAATGATGTGATTTGGATAAAAAATGTAGGACAAGTTGCGTTTTGGGACCCAGATCCTCATGGGCCTCTCGAGCCCAAACAAAAGTAACCGTGCAATCAGATTCGTTTATTTGCGTGACGTGATCTTAACGAGCAACATCACTCCTGCGCGTCAGAAGTTGTCTCTGCAATAACACAGATGGCGAACGGGAGAGCCGAAAGTATGTTCCAAAAACACATCGAGTCGTTAAAACCAACAGTCTGTCTCGCGCTAGCCATGTTTAATAAACTTCTCCGTTCTCCACTCTCCTTGTGTGTTTATTTCCTCGCGCTAGAGTTTCTTGTCGCCTTACCAACGTCACGTCTGCCCGGGCTGATTGGTCCACTCCGCTGTCTGTTTGCTGTGGCTTGCTCCGTCTTGGAAATTTGATCAGCGGAACGGTCGCCGGACTCTATCGCTGGAA
This sequence comes from Corythoichthys intestinalis, assembly GCF_030265065.1. NCBI lineage: Eukaryota > Metazoa > Chordata > Actinopteri > Syngnathiformes > Syngnathidae > Corythoichthys > Corythoichthys intestinalis. The sequence continues at coordinate 59,852,129 of NC_080399.1, read as the reverse complement.
CAGCCTTGAGTCTGGAGTTCCAGGTAAGCGTTTTGAAATGTCACTTTTTTCAAAAAACCTGCGTTTTTGGGGGAACTGTGATTTTTGGGGTGTCAGATAAAAGAGCCTGCATCACATGGAAATTTTGGTCGTTTCTGTGTATGAACAGTGTTGGTGGGCCAAACGAATTTGGCTGGCTGCACGCTAAAGTAACACCATTGAAATAAAGGAATGTTATAGATGGTAGCTTTTGCATTACAGCACATGCAAAGCTACCATCATTTAGTAAGTGAGTAATGATCAACCCCTTGTGAAGAATATGAGAGAACATTACAGGCAATCCTTGCTCTTAGTCCAAAGGGCTCTATTTAGCATGGAAGATCCATTCATGACAGGAAACTATCACAATGATGAGAGATTAATAGTATGTCTGATTATTATTAGACCTTGGACATATCGGTGCAAATACAGTGGATTAAAAGCAAGGTTGTTTATTTTAAGCAACAGACATAATCCCAACAGTGATTGCCTAAAAGAAGCCAGTGTCTTCTTTCCTTGAATGATCGTTTTAAATCCTGTGGCTGGAGGTTTGAATCTGTTAAGCCTTTCAAAATGATTGAACTATGAGACACATGTTTAGGCACTTTGGCAATGTAACGACTAAGACACCCGTTGAGACAGAAGACAGAAGTAGTATCTGATTATATTGGAGTTTATTTTAGTATATTGACCTTTTCATTTCATATTTAGGTAGCTGTATATCTCCAGGGCTTCTAATGACACCATTCGAATAGCAGAGATCTTTGGCGGACTTAATCAGGACGGTGTTTTATAAATCTGTCCTAAATTTCATAAATTAATTATAGGCTAAGTACTGAAGGAGATTCTCGTGGCACCTTCTAACTGTTTGCATTATTCAAACACAATATAATCAAACGGAATAGTATCGTTTCTCGTATTTAGTGTTTGACTTTGTATCACTCTAACACACCCATTATAATATAAGTAGCACTCATACCATAGTTTAAGGAAAACAAGCAGAATATAGGGCATAAAAGATACATGACACCTTCTTGGCACGGAAGCCCAACGTGTGCGTCATGAGCAGGATTGACGCTGACAAGCCCGCATCTGCGCCACCAACTCTCACAATCAGTTCTCCCGGACAGTCCAGAACAAATGTCGGGACGCCTTGTCCCAACACAAGGAACACCGGAGAACGGCCAATGATAAGATTCGAGGAGCCCCTTTGACGCTGATTTGGCAAAATCCACAACCCTCGTTGCCCTGACAACAGTAAATCTCGAATCCTTCTGTCCAATCCACAAACAGACAATAATCCCAAACACACCCTTCCTCCTTGCCTCCCGGCCTGAGAGTTTGTTTCGCCTTGCCGTTTTGATCTCTGTTCGCCTGAATAAATTGTCAACTTGTTTTAAGTGAGCCTTTTTTAAACCTTTCAAAATGGAGTCAGTAAAAAGGGTTAAGACGCGTGGAGTTTGGCCTTCTGGCCGGTTTGTTAGAATCTTGCCGGCCCGGGTCGTTGGAGCTGCGCCAGCGCGGGTCCGGTGGTTCAGCTGGTGCGATTCCGGCGGTCTGGCCAGAAGGTCAAACTCCACGTGTTCACCTTAGTCTTAACCCTTTTTACTGACACAAGCACTGTCGGTAGGAAAAATAAAAAAAAAATATTATAGCTTAATATTTAGTCATGTGTTTGCATTTTTAATACTGCTGCTAAACAAAAACTAATAAGAATTTTAATGTGGCAACAGTACAGTAAATAATAAAACAACAGTACAGCAGGCTCCTGAGAAGCGCGACCACTATCACCAGTTCCCAGCCTGTTCTCTGTCACTTTACTGACTCGCTTCCCCCTACGTCACAGCCTACAAGTCGCGAGGGTCTCTTAAAGGGGTTGCACATAGTTACAGACATTGCAATATGTACGAATGTTTGAAACTCACCTGGAAGAAGTGAAACTAAAACCCTTTTCACACACATATGCAGAGAAATTCCCGTCAGGCATGAAAATCTCTGTTTTCGGTGAAATTCGCCGTTTTGAAGTCAAAAAGGGTGACCTTCCTTGTGTAGATCTGTGGAGAAAATTTATAAGGGGTGGGGGGGGGGCTCGTAAGTCGATCTAACTCACTAACGACATGCTTTATTGAAGTTGCTAAGCCTGTCGCGATATGCAATGAGTCCATTTATCACAAGTTGAATAAAAATGAGGGCGGTCATTTTCACGGCTGCGTTTTATCACCGCGTGCGTGCGCGCATGCATACATTTGTGCGTGCGTGTAGATGACTTATGAGACTCCAGTTCTTTTCGCAGATGTTTATTCGTCATCAACACGCCGTAGAATTACAGTTCAGACATACAAAAAAAGGAAACACAACTATATTAAACGCTGTACGTTAGCATTGCTACATTGAGACTAATGGGGGGAAAAAGACAATCTACTTTAGCCTGCTATAAAACATTGGCAGTCTTCTCCAAAACGCAAACTTGCGGTTAAAAGGTGACACTTCAAACGTAAAAAATTGGCGGTTAATAGCATCTGCAAACGAAAAAATGAAAAAAAAAAAAAAAAAAAAATTCCACTAGTGCTATAACAAGCAAAGACGAAAAGCGCTTTTTTGCAGACTGTAAAGCTAACGGTTAGCGGTTTAGCGAATGTACTTCCGGTAAACATTTCAAAATAAAAACACGTCATGTTCAACATATAAATAACGACTTCTGGAGTTAATCCCACATACTTCAGCATTAATTCTATAATATGTAAATACTATAATCAGAGGTGAAAGTGGGCCAGAACGGTCAGGAACGCAGTTCCGGTACAAGTTTCAGGGCCAGAACGCAGTTCCGTTATAAGATTCAGGGCCGGAACTCTGTTCCGGTATACGGATTCTGACAATATGACGTCAACTGTCAAAACGCTATGAAAAATAAAAATATACAAAGCTGCCACACATGCATTTCATCTCCAAGAAGAAAACAATCTACCAACATCAGATTTACATACACAAGTGTTAACAACAAGCATAATAGGGCTTGTGTAGCGTAATCCGTTTCCACCAATATTTATTATTTATTTTATTCCACGGACGGCATGGAGGTTTCCCCTGCTGCTGCAGTTATCTGAGTCTGACGATGACGAGTCACATCAATGTGCGAATGCACGCAGCAAAGCAAAACGCCTGGACTCATTTATCCATTCAGTTGGCTGACATACTGACATGTGATCACCAGAGATAGTTAACTCTGATTGGTTCAAATATGCATGTTTTCTCAAACATTAAAAAAAAAGTTTGTTGAATTAATGCGACAAAAAAAATGCAACAAAATGGATCAAATCTTTAAGAGCAAGGCCAGCGTTAAGGAGTCTTATTTATCATATTTAGTTTTATTTGCTCTGATGGGGAGGTTCAGAACATCTTAGCTGTCAATGTGCACTTTGGACTTATATTTGTCCTTTTATGTTAGGCTACTTATTCATTTCCTTATGATTTAAAAAATTCAATGTTTGCGCGATCTTCGAAATATATTTTATTTAACTCTGCATAATATAAGTCATTTGTACTTATTTTTCTGAATGTATGTTACTTATATCTTTATTATTAAAAATCACAACAAAAAGTAAATGTTTACATTAACTTCAATTTTAATATACATCCTCTGTTCTAAAGTAGTTAAGATTTGGCATTTAGTATGTGATGAAATGAGGGAAAATAAAAATTAGGAGATGGAGGTTGGGGTTATTGCTGTTTTTGTCAACTTTTATTCTGCAAATCATTGAAAAAATGCAATTTTGAATGAAAATCAGTTTTTGTATGTGTTATAGAAATAACAAAACAGTTTTCTTTGCATTTCAGTAGTTTTGACCCCCCCCCCCCCACACACACACACCAAAAAAAAAAAATAATAATAATAATAATAATAAGCCTAAATAAAATTTCTGGCTCTGTGGCGACCTCCACATCGGGGAGTTCCAGAAAGAAATTCCACTTTCACCCCTGACGAAATACTACAGAATTCAGATTCTACACTAAGAATAGCTTTAAAATGACACCCTTTATGAAAATTATGATTGGCAATTAATAATTATTATAATTATTATAATATTATTATATTTAGTAGTATAGCTACTATAATAATAATGCTATATTTTTTAAAGAATTGTTTTAAATAATGTTGGAAAGGCGAAGTCACTGTTCTGAATCTGTTGGCATTTCATTCTTTTGCACTATGCTATCAGCATTTTACCTCATTGTTTATGTGTGATTAATTATTGCTATTTGTTTATTTGCACTTTAATAAAGAATTTAAGTGTTCCAAAATGTTTTTCTGAACTAATAAGCGTTAACAAAAATTTCATTGCTAAATTATTAAAAAAAAAAAAAAAAAAAAAAAATTATTAGATTAGCCGACTAAATTAGTCGGCTGACTAATCGGGAGAAAAATGGTAATTTTGGACAGCCCTAGTGTCCCGGAACATATTTCCTCCACACCCTTCTCACCTTTTTTAACCGCTGACCCATTTTCATGCCTGCCCGTGGAAGGTAACGCGGGATTGACTCGCGTCATTGCTTTCACGCATGTAGAGCTGTCCCGAGAATGACGCGGGTTGGACACTTTCACAGACTTGTCCTGTGTTGCCCACTGCCGGTCTCTGTGCAGGGAGGACATTACATCATTTTTGGTCGGCACCGGCTGTCACAAGGTTGTTTAAATCGTGTTTTGTTCCAGACTGATCTTTCCCAAAGTCGTAACTGCAGCCAATTCAAGCTCATCGATCGCGTGTATTTTTGTATGTGGGGCAGTGGCGGGGAGAGGCTCACTCTCTCCCGGCGCCTCAGGCCTCTCCGTGTAGGAAGGCCGCCGCAGTGCACACAGAAGTTCACAATGTTCTGTTGTTGACAATGACAATACAGACCTATTCTATTCTATTCTATTCTAGTAGCAAATATGTATCGAAAAGGTTCAGATACTTTTTCTTACCACTGTATAACGTCACCTCTGATGGGGGGGCCAACATTACGGAGGTAATGCAGTATCGTGATGGGCATGCGGCATTCAAAAGAAGAGTGCTGTTTGGATAGGCTGTTCATGCAGGCGAGCATAGCTCTTTAATCCTTATTTTAAAACCATACGTAACTTAATTTCATGTATTTTGCCAAGGATCCTGTGAAGACAATCACAATGAGCAAAGCTCAGATACATAGGGAAACAACTCACTTTAAACATCTTTACTCAGCTCTGTACTTTGCTGTGACTGTGTCCAAGCTGACCCACATGCCATTTTATCTAATCCATTTGAATAGGATCCAGTTCAAGTGATGAAGTACAAGTATTTTCAGTCAGGACTGAGTTACACTAAAGTCTATTTAAAGCGAAAGCAACTGTATCTTGCTGGCACTGACTTCTATAAATGAGTGGAAACAAGGAGAACATTGAAAAAAAAAAGTGTGACAATCTATTTCAGTATCAATTCAAACGTTCATAACAGGCTAAGTTAAAATTGAAAAGATCTCCACAAAGGAGCACCTGATGAAACACTGGCCTGCAATGGCCAATGAAACCTATTTGAAATGAAAATATGTGCTTTGAGCATCCTAAGGTCCTAGTGACTTCTTTTGATTTGTTTAACTTTCCTGATTTCTTGGATGATCAAAAACCTTAGACCTGTGTGGTAAGTCATGTGTCCATGCAAAGAGGCAACCTCCTGCAAAAACATCTGTGTAGCCCCTTTCAGACATATAAAGTCCCGTAACGTACCGGTATTTACCCGGCACGTTCTAAGCGTAAATGCAATTTGCTGGCTCAGCTGACATGGACATTAGCCAGAACATGACTGGCTCGCGACCTACACTGCTGGCCAAAAGTATTGGCACCTCTGGAATTCTGTCAGATAATTCTCAATTTCTCCCAGAAAATTGATTGCAATTACAAATGCTTTGGTAGTAATATCTTCATTTATTTTGCTTGCAATGAAAAAACACAAAAGCGAATGAATTTGTTAAAAAAAAAAAAAAAAATCATTATCATTTTACACAAAACTCCAAAAATGGGCCGGAAAAAGTATTGGCACACTCAGCCTAATACTTTGTAGCACAACCTTTAGACGAAACAACTGCAAACAACCGCTTCCGGTATCCAATCAATGAGTTTCTCACAATGCTCTGCTGGAATGTTAGATTTTTGGAGCCAACTGTTCCAGGTCTCTGAGATTTGAAGGGTGCCTTCTCCAAACTGCCATTTTCAGATCTCTCCTCAGGTGTTCTATGGGATTCAGGTCTGGACTCGTTGCTGGCCACTTTAAAAGTCTCCAGTGCTTTCTCTCAAACCATTTTCTCGTGTTTTGAGTCATTGTCCTGCTGGAAGACCCATGAGCTCTGAGGGAGACCCAGCGTTGTCACACAGGGCCCTACATTATGCTGCAAAATTTGTTGGTCGTCTTCAGACTTCATCATGCCATGCTAAGCAGTCCAGTGCCTAAGGCAACAAAGCAACCCCAAACATCAGGGAACCGCTGGCATGTTTGACTGTGCGGACCGTGTTCTTTTCGTTGAAGCCCCCCCCCCTTATAAACTGTATGTTGATGCCTTTTCCCAAAAAGCTCTACTTTTGTCTCATCCGACCAGAGAACATTCTTCCAAAACGTTTTTGGCAAACTCCAACCTGGCTTTTATATGTCTCTGGGTCAGAAGTGGGGTCTTCCTGGGTATCCTACATTAGAGTCCTTTTCATTCAGACGCCAACAGATAGTACAGTTTGACACTGTTGGACCCTTGGACTGCAGGACAGCTTGAACTTGTTTGGATGTTAGTCAAGGTTCTTTATCTACCAGTCGCACAACCTTTTGTTGAAATCTCTCGTCAATTTTTCTTTTCCGTCCACATCAAGGGAGGTTAGCCACAGTGCCATGGTGTTTACACTTATTAATGACACTGCGCACGGTAGACACAGGAACACTCAGCTCAATGAAGATGGACTTGTAGCCTTGAGATTGCCCATGCGTCCTCACAATTTTGCTTCTCAAGTCTCAGACAGTTCTTTGGTCTTCTTTCTTTTCTCCATGTTCAATGCTGTACACACAAGGACACAGGACAGGTTGAGTCAACCTTTATCCATTTTAACTGGCTGCAAGTGTTATTTAGTTATTGCCACCACCTGTTATGTGCCACAGGTAAGTAACAGGTGCTTTTAATTACACAAATTAGAGAAGCGTCACATAACTTTCAAAGGGTGCCAATGCTTTTGTCCGGTCCATTTTTGGAGTTTTGTGTAAAATGATAATGATTTATTTTTTTCCCATTCTTTTTTGTGTTTTTTCATTGCAAGCAAAATGAATGAAGATATTACTACCAAAGCATTTGTAATTGCAGTCACTTTCTGGGAGAAATAGAGCACTATCTGACAGAATTGCAGGGGTGCCAATACTTTTGGCCAGCAGTGTATAAGGATGAGCGAGTACACCATTATCTGTGTCTGTATCTGTTCAACTGTCTAAAATATATGTACCCTTGTCTGTACTCAGAGGGGGAGGGGAATGGCCTAAACCAGACATGTCCAAAGTGCGGCCCAGGGCCAAATGCGGCCCGTGGTCATGGTCTGTCATAAGATCAATATTTGACTGGAGAAATCATTGAAAGTGAGTCCGGTGGTCTTCAGACATGGTTGTGGTCACAGATTTGACTGGTGCCATTAGATTGACAATTTCTTTAGCACCACAAAAGTCTTCGTCTGTTATAGGGTTCACCTCTCCTCTTTTTCTGAGATCCCTGGACAGGAGTGTAGCAGAGATGGCAGAGTGTTGCCCCAAAAAGGGTTCCCGAATGTCGTATGAGCTGTTCCATCGAGTTGGCACATCTTGGATCAGCTTGTGGGAGGCCAAGGCCAGCTGTTTCTGTTTGTCTTGTAGAATGTCTGCTATCCTAGCAGTGTAGTGAAAAAAAAACAACAACTTTCCTCCCTCTGGCCAGCAATCTTGCAACAGTGTCCACTTTGGCGGCTTTCTGTGTGACGAGATAGATAGTGTGTGCAAAGCACATGAGGTGAGGGGTCATCTCGGTTTCTCCTCCAACTAACACCTTATTACTGACATTGTCAGTAACCAGGGCTGAATCCTTATCAAGGAGGTCCCAGTCAACACATGGCTGTTTAAGCAGGGCTCCTATGTTCTTCCCAGTGTGTGATCCTTTAAACACCCTTGTCTGTAAAAAATGGACCGTTAACTGCCATTCTGAAGTGATGTGGTGGGCCATGATTGCCACATTGGACTCGGTTGCACGTGATGTCCAAGCATCAGTCGTTATTGCAACTCGCTTTGCATTTTCTAGTATATGAACGTGGCTCTTCATTTATGCATACAACGCTGGCTTACATGTGTTGGTGATATGCTTTCGGGACGGAACTGTATAGAGTGGCTCTAAGGTACGCATCAAATCCTGAAATCCTTCCCACTCAACTATACTGTACAGGCATAAGCCCTTGACAATGAAACGGGTTATAGCTGCTGTTATTTCCTTAGCTCGTGCTGAATTGTGGTCAAGTTGCCCAAAATAGTGTGAAAGTTTACCCGTTTTCTTGTTGCATGGAAGTTAAGATTTGTTGTACTACCAGTGTACTTCAGAGCTGCTCGGCACAGCTTGCAAATGGCATGGCTTTTATCGAGTTGTCCATCGTTGTTGAAGAATCCAAACACGCTCCAAAGTTTTGACTTTTGTTTTCCTGGTGCGTTGAAAATCGGTCGCTGTGATTCACCACTTCCGCGAGCCAGCTGGCGTCAGAGCTCATGCTGTTTTTCCATTGTTTTAGCATGCTGCTTTGTTGACAATACTACATTTAGCTTTGGGCTGTGAAGAGAATGCAACGGAGCATGTGCGACTGTCGTTTCGTCAGCTCTCAAGTTATTTTTTTAGAGATAAAACATGTAAAGCCTTGGGTAACCAAATGTTATTGTCGCGATAGCCGGTTCATAGCTCTACAATTGATTCATGCAAGGATTTGTGGCCGTTTACTGCCGAATGGTTAGTCTGCTACCAATACAGCTGTGTTCAAGGCAAGATAGGCGCTAACAGACAAGTGCACCGCTACCGTAGTGCGCGTCTCTCTCGCTCTTTGATGACGTAATTGCTGCATGATTTGGGAGACTTGCCAGTTCAGACCGCCACAACGTTCTGGAAAAATGTGGCCCAGATCGGATTTAAACCACATACAAAAGTGACCCAGATCGGATTTGAAATGGTCCACTTCCATCCGACTTGTCCCGTTCAGACCGTCAAGTTAATGCCTCACTAAAGTCGGAAAAACAGGAAAAAGTCGGATTCTTGCATTAAGACCTTCAGTATGAACGTAGCCTTAGAGTCTCGAGCCTTTGTGTGTGTGTGTGAGCAATTCATTGCTACACATTGAGATGGCATGACGAATTTCGCGAGTAAAACTCAGGAAATGTATGCAAAATGGTGAGCATAGCGAGGTGCTATACTTTCGTATTAGAGTGCTGGCGGGGTCCTCTAGAATTGACGTCGTCGGGTAACGGCCGGCAGCGAGGCGCATCCCTTGTTGCTAAGGTGTTGTTATGGACCCCTTAGTAACTTGAGGCCATAGGCAACTGTCTCGTTTTGCCTAATGAGAAGTCTGGGCGAGCGGAATGCAGCCTCATAGTGTGCAGTGATAAGCAGAGCGACTTCAGGTGCGATGTACTCGATGCATGAGAGTCGAGAACCCTGTAATGACCGCTGCCAAAAAAGTATAGCTAAAGCAGCGGGCAAGCAATAGTCTGTGTGGATGTGGGGTTGTCTGTGCATACGTACAGTATGTGTGCACTGTGCATATGTTACCGGTGCCAAACCTAAGTACTTAGCTATTAATCCTCCGTGAATGAATCCTACCACTGAATATAGTTTGCTCTGCAGCTGCCCCACTGGTCTTGTCAAGCCTTTTTTTAGTGGCAGACCTCTCAACACCACTGCACAAATGTTTTCTAGAGCTCTTTATCCTGGAGGGATAGAGTTACATATGCACATGCATGCGTGTGGACCGTGACGGACGACGCACGTTCAATCGACATGGTCACGGTCGTCGAAATTCCGAAATATAACGGCTCTTTATACACGTTATAAACATGCACTTACGGGTTAGCACTGCTGCTTAATGCTCATAAATAATTGTAGCCTCCTTCTTGATTACAGTATTCCCACTCACTCATGTCTGGAAGAGCTGCCCTGTATATGTCTGCATCTCTCTCTCTCTCTCGCTCGCTCTTTCTCACTCCCTCTCTGAAAAACTACAGACAAATGCTTTATGTCCGTCAGTTGTGTTTGACTGTGGACACACATCGGATTTCCACCACGTACCACTTTGATTACCTCGTTTCTTGGTGCCGTTTGCAAAGCTGTCGTTTTTGTTTGTTTTGAATTTTCCAACACCTGTCTGTTCCCATTTTTATCCTGCTGTTTGATGACGGGCACAGAGCAGGGTCAACCAAGAATGTCAGTCTCTCAAAACTCCTCCAGTGGCTTTGAAGCCATTTTTTCAACTCTACAGGTAAGGGACCTGCGGTGCAAGTTATGATATGCTATTGTAGTGCTTCAAAAAAATTGTTTTTCATATAATTGATTGATCCCATTCATAAATGTAATATTAAATCTTTCAATGTTTGAGTTCTTCCAATTTTGACAATATTTTTTCATCCAAATCCAATTGATGGAAATGTTTGAACCATTGTTTTTTCAAAATGTCATCTTTTTAGTAGTCTTCATAGCTGCTGAATTGACCAAACACTGGGGCATAGCAAATTAAACAATTTGGAACATCATGAAAACAAAACAAACAAAAAAATCTACCGGTTTAATGACCAGCATGTAACAGGTTGGCTTAGAGTATCAAAAGCAGTTGGTGACAGAAACATTTTGAGATCTTTGAAGAAACACCAAAAAGACTGTCAGTGACATCACTGCAGGTAGAATTATAACAGTACACTGTTCAAAGAAGACTGTGACATGAGGAATAAGAAAGGCAAATTACAGAGATGAACCACAAAGGTTCCCTTCAAACCAAAGGTGCTCTTACCCTGAGTTATTGGTCACACCAGGATGTAAATACTAAAGGATTAATGTGATGAAAATTTCACCCTTGATCTGTAAGCTGAGCAAATCAAGCCTTTGATCAATTATGACGATTAGTATTGATGCATATGTAGCAGAGAACCTGAAAAGTGAAGGCTTATTTTCCAAGAGTTTGAAGCTAAAATGTCCTCCAATTCTGAATTGACACATACGCTAAAATAAAGAAACAGATCAATGAATAAATGGTCCCTCGCAGCCAGAGTTGGGTAAGTAGCTAAAAATTGTACGCAGGTAAGGCAGCGTTACTTCAAAATAACATTACACAAGTAAAAGTAAGTCATCCAAAAAACCCAAGTACAAGTAAATATGTATTTTGTGTCAAAACATCGTGAGTAACTGCTTACGATGTTTGAATTTTTTTTTTTTTTTTTAAATTATTAAACAATGGTATTTTTCTTCTCAGCACAAAGTTATAAATATGAACTGTTATTGTTATACTGTACGATAAGCCACATTAAGCCCCAAAAATACAACAACAAAAATTCCGGTGAGGGAAAAAAATCAACAGAACTGAAGCATCATTCGTCCAAAGAGAATTAGTGCCCTCTAGTGATAAAAACATTTCCTTGTTTAAATATTTGAATAGTGAATAGTTTATTCATATTTCCTATAATGAAATTAAAAGGATCATATCTCCGGTTTTCCATGGTCAATCGGTGCCAAATAAAAACTAGGAGAGGGACATAGACTTCATATTGATATTGACGGGTCAGATTCGACCTTCAGTGTGCCATGCCTTCAAGTAGGGGGCCATCCCATAATCCGTTTCAGTTATTCGCAAATGGTTGCAGCAACAAATGCAGCGATCCAACGTTGGATTTTTGTTGAAAAAGTATAAATCTAAAAATATATTTAACAAACTTTTCCAGCATTATTTCCTTGTGTAAATGCATTCATAATGATCATAAAAATATGTAGACTATTTAAACATTGAGAAAAAATTTATCTGATAACTTGAAGAGATTAAATTAAACGTCAAATCCACTATTTGCCTAATGGAACAGAAACACAAATATAAAAGATATAAATGTTTATTGAATATCCATCTTACAGTCTTGTTTAACTGGGAGAATTTGTTACAAAAGACAGGCTTTAATTGGTTATCATTATGCATATATGCACCAGCATCGTCACAAACGTGATCACAGAAAACACAACCACGCATCGCATCCCCGCATTTTCTCCTTTTCCTGAGTCCTCACAAATAAAACATAAAATTTCGTTTTTTTTTTTTTTTTCTCGGGCTCGTGCCTACAAATAAAACATAAAATTTGTTGTTTTTCATGCTTGAAGCAAACAAATCAAGTTAACTGAATGGGCTCGGGCTGGGTCTGGCTTTAATACCCGCGGGCCGGTCGGGTCGGGCTGGATTTTTTAGGCCCGGTCTAACTTCTAGCCTCATGTATTGTTAGCATACCGTATACCTATTCAGCCTGTTGTTCTTTATTGTATTTTAAAGTGCCTTTCAAGATGACATGTCTGTTTTTGGTGCTGGATTCTATCAAATAAATTTCCCCCCCAGTGCGACTTACACTCCAGTGCGACTTACAGTGGCGCCACCAGAGGGTGGCCAGGGGTGGCCACAGCCCCCCTATAAAATTGTTTGGCCACCCCACTGACCACCCCACTTTTGCTAAATTTTCACTTTATGCTTAATATATACATAAAACAATAAAACAGAATTCTTGTGGAACTCAAAATGTTGACTGGACTGTTATGGACTATGCACATGAAATCATTAGTAACATTAAATTAGGGCTGCAGTTATCGATGATTTTAGTAGTCGATGAATCGATGAACTAGTTAGTTCGAATAATCGAGTAATCGGATAAGGAACATAAAAAATTAAAATAACTGAGCTGAGCGTCAAACGGTATGAAAAAAATAAATGAATGAGGATATAAGTACAACAAGAGAACCCCTAGCCAACTTTCATAGCAAAAGTCTGCTAGCTTCAATGCTATAAAAGACTAACTTTTTTTTTTTTTACAGTGCTCTTAACAAATGGTTCAAACACATATTCCCACAAAAATGGATATACCTATCAACTAAATTACAAATGGATTAAAAAAAAAAACAGCTCAAACAAAAAGTTAGCTTATGTTGGTCTTAACAGAGAGCATCTAGATTCAGCCATGTGAAATGAGTTATGTCATAATTACTGTTGCCGCTGGAGGGTAATTTATCCACCCAAATCAATAAAACTAAATGCAAACACTTTACTATCGAATACTCGAAGCAGCAAAATTTAATTTGAATCGATCAATTAATCGATTAACTTGAGTAATTGTTGCAGCACTACATTAAATATAACACAATACACCAAAGTATATCAGTAGGCGTGTCCTTAAGCCTTTCTGATAATTTTCTTCTGGCCTTTTTACTGCAACAACATAATAAAAACCTGAAACTATGGCTTTTTGTTTTGGTGTGCCACCCCAAGATTTTAAGTGGCACTATCTGGCCACCCCTATGAAACATTTCTGGAGGCGCCACTGACGACTTATCGTCCAAAAAATATGGTACTTAATTTTAGTATGGTGTGTTAGAGACACGACGTGATTGAACAGGCCAGCGTGATCATAGAACGGCAAGTTTGAGTCTGATTGGTATAATGAGTCATGTGATTATTGTTGCCATGACTCATTAGTGAAACTGGTAACGCTACTGTTGGCGTCATTTATTATTAAAAAAAAAAAAAAATTCTGAAATACTTAAGTTATCAACATACCCTTAAATCAACTGAAACACTGTACACCCGAAAGCAGGGGTGGAAAGTCTGCAGCTCCGGGCCGCATGCGACTCTTTGAACACTTGGATGCGGCTCAGTTCAATATTAAATACATAAATATTGGCTCAAATTTATTAAAGTTATTCTTCCATTCTGTAACTTTCCTTTAGTAGGCAGATCAAGTCAGGCTTATCATTATATGCGCTTGTTAACACAAATCACAGGCACAAAGATTTGTGGGTACACCTTCCGAGTTGCAACCATGACTTTATAGTTGGTGAATTCATGAGTTGTTCTGTGCATAAGTGAATAAATAGTGAGCACCTTTTCTGCTCACTAAAAGGAGGCTAAGTTAGCACCTTTCAACAGCCAAATGGTGTACAAAGTGCTTCACAGAGTAAAAACAAGAACAACAATTAAAAAAAACAAACATACAAGAAAGCAAGTTCAAAGGATCAGGACAGAGCTAAGTGAAAAATGCTAGCTTGAAAAAATAAGTTTTAAGATGTGACCAGTGGCATTCCTATACTACATGGTGCCCTGGGTGACATTACGCTTTGATAACAATTAACCAACGATAGTGAAAATTTGTCCGCTATTTCGCCAATAAAAAACAAGCAAACAACTATGAATTTTTTTGTGTGAACGATAGAAAAAAACGTTTAACACAACTATTCCTCCACCTACCATTGTGAGGAATGTTCACGATCGATGCGAAGCACCTCTAATTAACTTTACAAGGCATACTCACATTATTATTGAAGAAGCAGACACATCAACTGGGAAACGCACAACTGGAAATAAAAGCAAGAGCAGTTTCCAAAATTAAAGTGCCGCTCTAAATTGAAAGTAAATTAGTTTAACGGCTAAACTATTAAATGACTTGAAGAATTTCTGAACAGAAAGAATACATACATCATACAGTTAGGTAAAATATTAAAGTTTGAAAAAAAAATCTTTGAATATTGAGAATCAACGTCAACCCTAGGTGAGTTAACTGGTAACTGATCCCATCCGTGCTCCCACCTCCTTCTCCTTGTGGCGTTGCATGCATACAGTGATTGCGGTCTGCAGGGGGCATCATTGCAACACTAGCGGCAAAAAATGTGTTCGTGCACCTCGCATGCATGTGCCCCAACAATTTGCCGCTAAGGGCGACCGCCCGACCCGACCATGCCAGGTATCACAATTGGATGTGAATTACATACCTGTCAAGTTGAACAGTTTCGGCGTAATTTGTACAAGTGAGCACAGATTTTTAAATGTGTACGTTCAAAATCTGTACGTTTTTCGAGCATTATGTGTTTTTCCTCCGTTCGGATTTTGTCACCGTTTCGGCAACGGGACAATGTGCGTTACTATGCATTGCTACATTGGTTGAATGACGCGGGAAAAGTCAGAGACGGAGAGGGAAGAAGGAGGAAAGAGTGTTGTGGCGCTGTTGCAAACGCGATGCTAGGCTAGGTGGCTCCAATATTTCCTGACTGTAGCTGACAGCCTACAATCCTCGCCCACTTGATGCTACACTAGATATCACATGCATATAGAACTACAAGCGAAAGTACAGACTCGGCGACGTTAGTAAAAAGCCGCCATTTTAAAGCAGTAGACTTCTCAGAAAGGCTCTGTTGTAGTGAACCTTCCTAGTGAACCTAAATACTTTTTATCTAAAATACTTCTAAATCGGCAAAATCTTGCATTGAATCCATCTTTAAATTATGAAACAGTTTTAAACTTAGACATGTCGGAAGTAGGCAGAAGGGTACTAATGCAAAAACGGCAGCAATTCTAACAACTTTAACAGTTGATTCACAACATTAAATGACTTCCAAGCATAGCAAAGGTTACTATGTTTTTTTTGTTTTTTTTTTTTTAAATGAAAGAAAGAAAAAAAGAAAGGTAACACCAGCTACTTTGCCAGATAACTAATTACTCTTACATTCAGGTAACTGGGTTACTAACTCAGTTACTTTTTGGGAGAAGTAATTTGTAACTGAAATTACTTTTTTAAAGTAAGATTAACAACACTGGTCATAAAGATGAAGTTTGCAGAATGAAAAGTGACAAAAGTGGAGATTTTATTCTGCCAATTTGTTGCCGAACACAGTTTGCCTGCAACTATGATGACTTCTCAGAATTAGCAAAAGAAATGTTCCCTGACTCAAAGATTGCATCGGTAAGTTCATTTTATCAATAGACCTTTTTAATTTATAATTTGACACACTAACGAACTTCCTTCAAGTCAAACTGAATTGCGAGCTGAAGTGCCATGAAGTGCAGCCATCAAAAGACATGATAGAAATTGCCATAAGTGCTTCATACAATTATAACAAAAGTCACTGTTAAATTTTAGTAAGCATGATGTAGCTGAAAATATTGTTCTTTGATTGCACCAGGTTATATGTGACACCAATAAATTCATATTATTTTAAAAATCAAGTTTTATTCTTGTTTCATATTGCACGCTATACAAAACGTAAGATTAGTCACCAATGTGTAAGGGCATACGTCACTATTTGTAAGATTGCCAACGGCCTCGGGTTGACAGGTATGGAATTATAACAACTCAGACTACACTGACAGTCACTGATGTGTGTCAATCACTGAGTGTTGTCACTCATGTTCTTGGTAAAAGACCTTGCAGGGCTTATCTCTCATGCAATTTACTGTCAAAAATTTTGTGGCCTGTCTGGCAACTGGATGTAGTCACCTTACACGGCATATTTTGAGATCAGAGTGGCACTTTTCTTTATTTTTCCAGAATGCAGGAGATGCCGACAGCACCTTGAATGTCCTCAATATCCTGGATGAACTATTGTCAGCAGGTAAGATTGGGCAAAAATGAGACTTCGGTTCCCACAAAGTCCTCCAACCAATTTTTGTGAAGGAGCAATACAGTGATCCCTCGCTACGTTGCGCTTCAAACTTCCCGCCCTCAGTCCAACGCGGATTTTTTTTCAATTAATAAAAAAAAAAAAATACAGATGAGCGGTCCCGAACCGATCACGTAGTCTCACTCTCCTTCCCTCTCCCTGCGCTTTGTTGGTCAGATAGTAAGTGCACTGTAGTTGCTTATTAAGGTAAATGATGATTGCCAGATGTTTAATGTTTGAAGTTTGGTTCTCTGGCAAGATCAAAGCGCAGCATGCGTCAATCATTGTTTAACTTGTTAAAAAGTTGCCGCGGCAACTCCTTGTGTGTAAGTAAGCAGCTGGGAGAGGTAAGAGTGTCTGTAGGGCTGACCACTGCTTTCTTCAATGAAGCATGTAATAAAGCCAAGTCTTTTTCTGCTTTATTCTTGTTTAAAAATAATTCGGTGGGACAGTAACATATACTGTATATATGTATGTATGTATGTATATATATATGAATGTATGTATATGTATGTATGTATGTATATGTATGTATGTATATATATTAGGGCTGTCAAACGATTAAAATTTTTAATCGGGTTAATTACAGCTTAAAAATTAATTAATCGTAATTAATCGCAATTAATCGCAATTCAAACCATCTATAAAATATGCCATATTTTTCTGTAAATTATATATAGATTCTGTAAAATAATTTGTTGGATTGGAAAGATAAGACACAAGATGGATATATACATTTAACATTCGGTACATAAGGACTGTAGTGGGCATTTCACTCTACTGTCATTTAAATCTGTCTATGCTGTCCTCACTCCGAAGCGTCTACTTTTTCCAAAGCTAGACAGCTAGTGAACGACGCCTTAATAATCAGACTTCTTCCTTTTTCATCTGATTTATTAATAAAATGGCCTCAAACCATTGTCCTCTTTCGACTGTAGTGAAACTACAAAAAAAAAGTACACAAGCATTGCATTAGCAACAACGTTAGCTTAGCACGCTATACAGGTTCACTAAACATAAACAAAAAGCGTCTCATACAAAAAATATAACATTTCGCTTACTAACATAATATGTACATTCTTTACAACAACCATACTTACGGACAAATCTTGTCCAAGGATCATATAAGCACAACATTACAACGTAGGCGTCAGCTCGAGACGTCGTGCAGCCATATTGAACTGGCAAGAAAGCAATAAACCATGTCGCAAAGCGACCACAAGAGTTCGCTGTTAGACAGCACAAAAAACCTTGCTGTAAAACTTACCAAAAGGCAGAATACTGTCTGAGCGGGACATGTGCGTTAATTGCGTCAAATATTTTAACGTGATTAATTTAAAAAATTAATTACCGCGCGTTAACGCGATAATTCTGACATATATATATATATATATATATATATATATATACATATACATATATACACACACACACACATATATATATATATATATATATATATATATATGTATATATATATTTATACATACACACATACATACAAAAGTTTTGTTTTAAATTATACTTTGGGGGAAAAAAAGTGAAAAACATGTCTTGCATATATATCTCTTTCCAACGGTGAACCTGAATAAATACATTGAAAAAAAAAATAAAATATATATATATATATATATATACATACACACATACATACAAAAGTTTTGTTTTAAATTATACTTTGGGAAAAAAAAGTGAAAAACATGTCTTACATATATATCTCTTTCCAACGCTGAACCTGAATAAATACATTGAACAAAAAAAAAAAAAAAAAAAAAAAAAAAAAAAATATATATATATATATATATATATATATATATATATATATATATATATATATATGTGTGTAGATAGATAGATAGATAGATAGATAGATAGATAGATAGAAATATAAAATATATTAGGGCTGTCAAAATTATAGCGTTAACGCACGGTAATTATTTTTTGTAATTAATCGCGTGAAAATATTTGACTCAATTAATGCACATGTCCCGTTCAAACAGATTAAAATGACAGTACAGTGTAATGGACACTTGTTACTTGTGTTTTTTGTCTCCCTCTGCTGGCACTTTTCTGCGACTGATTTTTATGGGTTTAAGCATCATGAGAATTGTATAATTATTGACATCAACAATGGCGAACTACTAGTTTATTTTTTGATTGAAAATTTTACAAATTTTATTAAAACGAAAACTTTAAGAGGGGTTTTAATATAAAATTTCTATAACTTGTACTAACATTTATCATTTAAGAACCAAAAGTCTTTCTATTCATGGATCGCTTTAACAGAATGTTAATGTTAATGCCATCTTGTTGATTTATTGTTACAATAAACAAATACAGTACTTATGTACAATATGTTGAATGTTTATATCCGCCTTGTGTCTTATCTTTCCATTCCAATAATAATTTAGAAAAAATATGGCATATTTTATAGATGATTTGAATTGCGATTAATTGCGATTATTTACGATTAATTACTTTTTAAGCTGTGATTAACTCAATTAAAAATTGACAGCCCTAATATATATATATATATATATATATATATATATATATATATATATATATATACATACAGGGGTGCACATATTTTTTTTGCCCAGGTCCTCAGAGGAGGACCTGGAGATGTGACTTGGTCCTCATTGAGCTTGAGAGCCGACCCGCCTGATGCGATAAAATTATGACAAGCTTTAGTTAGAGCCAAATACCTTTTATTAATTATATTAACAATTAATGCCTGATTAACATCAACTGGCACAACAAATTTGCCATTACTTTGAAGTGAAATGTAAAGAAATCAACATAAAAGCAGTACTAATTCAAAATAAAGGGCATTATGCGGCACCCACATTAACTCCAAGCCTTTGTAAAAGTGGGATGTCCTCCTCCTCATAAGAGCTCATTGAACGTGCATGTTTAGCTTTGTGAAATGCGAGCAAAAACAAATTTGTCAGTGCATGGCGCTGCTCTTCATTAACTTTATTCCGCCCCTTGTCCATAGGGCGAGTGGGGTGCTGCCTGACATCGATAGTTTGCTTAATTGTCACATGCTCTGTTTTTTTCGTGCATTTCAAAGTTTGGATGGCTGAAATTCTTGGACCCAACATAAAATCCACTGCCGTTATCAGCGATTCTCACGGCAAATTTTGTACCACATATCCGTGCGAGCATCATTTGCTTCTAGCTATGGTACCTCCTGCAGCCACTTTTCAGCAAAAGTCCTTTTTTCGGTAGCTCCGGTGACGTCTCTGTCGTCTGTCTGTCCTTTGACGGGGGTGTGGGAACACGGAAATAATTACTCAGTAGGGCCTGCCTCCGACATTTTGAGAAGTGATTATCTTGTGTCCGCCGCAAATACAGTGGTCAGCCATCGGTACGCAAAAGCGTATGGAAGCCGTTGAGGGCCAGCGCGTTTGTATACGTGCAGTACGCATGCGCGCATGCGGACCACTTATGTGCACCCCTGCATATACATATATATATATATATATATATATATATACACAGTGGTACCTCTACATACGATCGCTTCGACACACGAACTTTTCGACATCCGACGTAAAATTTGACTCGCCATTTGTTTCTACATCCGACGACATGCTGGAAATACGACGACAATGGCAGCACCGCAGACGAATGCACGGCGGAATTTCTTGTGTGACAAATCAACACAGGTTTCAGAAAAGGTTGGTACAGGTGGTGAAACAAGGAAAAAGTTGATGCTTACCTTCGAAATGAAGATGCAAATGACAGAAAAATATGAGCGTGGGGTGGGCATCCGTGAAATGGCTCAACAATACATCTCCACGGTCCTCCTCCGACCATCGTTCGCCAGTCTTTATAAATTAAGCTGACAATTCTTATTGTCTCCAAAGAAATCGCCAGCTTTCATCATTTCTTTCACAACTTATTCAACACAAAACGCCTGCTGTCTGCCGCAATTGACGGTGTTCTCAAGAGAACATTCAAAGTGAAAGTGAAACTCAAGCTCACCGGTCCGTCTCTGGCACGCGAGCCCCGCGGTGCGTTCAGGTACACAAAAAAACGTCCGCCTTATTAGAACCCGATTCGTTACACTATTACAGGAATTATTATTATTCTTTTTATTACATTATTCCAATTTTGATTTATAATTTATTTGTTTTGCTACGTGTAATTGCCATTTGTAATAGCACCAGCAGTATTTTTTAAGGATTTAGTGCAGGTTTTGGGGCTGTGGAACGAATTAATGGAATTATAATGTATTCCAATGGGAAAATCCTGCTCGACATACGACCATTTCGACTTACAAACAAGGTCCTGGAACGGATTAACTTCGTATGTAGAGGTACCACTGTATATATATATATATATATATATATATATATACTACTTCCTGGTTTTTCATGTATCGCGGCAGGTTCTGGTCTCCATTAGCTGCGAAAAACAAAGCATCACTGCATAAAAGATTTGCCGTTTGATTATCCATTAAATGGCCCAAATGTTTCAATAGACATTAAACTTTTAAATTTTAAAAGTTGATTTTCAGCCCGTAAAAGTTATTGTTTTGATTCTATGTTCACAACGCCAATTACGAGATAAGTAAGATAGGCTCCATAACTAAGGTTGCAGAAATAAGACAAGATACTACAAGTACACTTACTTATATTACGAGAATATGCACCTAATTTCACTCAACTATGGTTACTTTTACTACAAATATGTGTTTTCCATCTACTTACAAGTATGTGTTCTTGTAGTACATGCACGGGTACTTGCGTGTACTTGTACTACAATTACATTTACTTGAGTGTACTTGTACTGCGAGTACGTGTACTACAAGTATGTGTGCTTGTACTAAAAGTATGTGTACAATTATATGTACATGCGTGTACTAGCATTGCATGCGCGTGTACCTACGTATACTTGTACCAACTACAAGTATGTGTACTTGTTAAATTGTACAGTATTTTCAAATTTATGATTGAAATGCAACATTGGTATGATAACGCAGCTATATAACACTTGACATGCTTGGTTTGATTAAATTTATTCAGGTTGTGATTGCCAGTTCAGTTCATTTGGTCAAATGTGAACAGTCATTTAAACCCAGCTTAGCATCAAACAAGAGGACCAATTTCACTTGAAGGAGTGATGTTGGTCCCTCTGCAACTCTGGTTTGGTTCAGGTTACATGCGTGCAAATGTGAACGCTTCATGGACCAACGTTAAAATCAGAGCAGAAGACAAAGTCTCACCTTTGAAATTAAAGCTCAGCAAGTATATCAACACTAAAGTGCTTACCTGTAGATAAAGCATATGCAAAGCTGTACTGTTTTGTTCATACTTTTTAACCAAGGTTTATAATTTAGAAGGAAAAAGTACAATTGAGCAACATTATTTTTTTGTGTTTTGAAAAAAATCAAAATCTTCACATTGTGCATCATTGCGGTGTGGTGGTTCGGGTTCTTCCGATGAAGCTTGTTATATTAATTGAGATGTTGGAGAGGTGCTATGGTTCGTAGTTCGCAAATCTGGCTGACCACCTGTCCTCCAATTTGCTGGTGACGAGTATAGGGTACAGCCATTAAAAAATTAGGACACCCCATTAAATATTTAGTTCTTTGTTCAGAAATGTTAATATATCAATTTCTGATCTTGTTTTTCTCTATCTCTGAAAAAGAAATAGATTAATTGCAGGTAAACAACAAAAATTAACGTTGTTTTACTCAATAAACCAAATATATCAACAAAAATGGATATTCTAACTGAAAAAAAGGTTAGGACACTCAAACACCCAATAGCTAGTGTTACCCCCTTTTACCCCCTTAACATCAGTAAGATGCTTTTTGTAGCCATCTACCAGTCTTTGACATCAGTCTGAAGAAAGTTTGCCTCACTCCTCAACGCAGAATACTTTTAACAGTGACCGACTGTTGACACGAGAAAGAAAATCATGGTGAGATCAAAGGAGCTGTCTGAGGCCTTCATAAATCAGCCATTCCACTGTCCGTAAAATAGTCTACAAGTGAAGGACATTCAAAACAACTGCCAACATGCCCAGGTCTGACTGTCCAAGCAAGTTCACCCTCAGAGAAGACCGCAAGATGTTAAAAGAAGTCTCCAAAAACCCTAAAATGTCATCACGGGACCTACAGCAGGCTCTTGCTACTGGTAATGTGAAAGTGCATGCCTCTACAATCAGAAACAGACTTCACAAGTTTAACCTTCATGGGAGGTGTGCAAAGAGGAAACCTTTGCTCTCCAAGAAGAACATGAAGGCCAGACTGAAGCTGGCAACAGCGAATGTTGACAAAGACCAGGAGTTCTGGAAGAATGTTCTTTGGACAGATGAATCTAAAATCGATATTTGGTCACCAGAGCATAGGACGTGTTTGGCGTCAACCCAATACAGCATTTGAGGAAAAGAACCACATACCAACTGTGATGCCTGGAGGTGGAAATGTCATGGTTTGGGGATGCTTTGCTACAGCAGGACCTGGCCAGCTCACCATCATAGAATCCACCATGAATTTGTATCGTGCATCAGAGGGTGCTTGAGGAACATGTGAGACCATCTGTGAAAAAATTAAAGCTGAAAGTGAAACTGGACCCTGCAACTTGACAATTAGCCAAAAAATACCAGTAAATCCACCAAGGACTGGCTGATAAGAAATGGAGAGTCCTGGAATGGCCGAGTCAAAGCCCAGATCTTAATCCCATTGAGAGGCTGTGGAGTGACTTGAAACGGGCTGTACATGCAAGAAACCTGTCAAACATATCACAGCTGAAAGTATTCTGCATTGAGAAGTGGTGAAAACTTTCTTCAAACCAATGTTAAAGACTGGTAGATGGCTACAGAAAGTGTCTCACTGAAGTTAAGGGGGTAAAGGGGGTAACACTAACCATTAGGTGGTAGGGTCTCTTAACTTTTTTCTCATTTTGAATATGCATTTTTGTTGATGCATTTAATTTATCCATCTTCTGCAAGTAAAGCAGTAGTGCCCAATTAACGATGACGCTTTTGTTTCAGGTACAGATCGGCGTATTGACCACATGATCAGTAAAGGTGGAAGCGAGGCCTTGCTAAATGCACTTGTCAAAAATGGCAGCAGGTCCAGTCCAGATTTCACCATTCTGTTGCCTATACTATACCTGGTGGCCAAAGTTGGACACAAAGGTAACACCATGTGAAAATGCTGTACATTGGAACCCCCACAGAAAACAGGCACCGTGATCCCATCCTCCATATGTAACTAATGATCCCATGAAATTTGATCACAGTTGCTTAATTAGTTAATAGTTTCAGTTTAGTACAGATGTAGTGTCCTTTTTGCCGAAGTCAGCTGGAATAGGCTCCAATATCCCGCGCCCCTGACAAGGATAAGCAGTGTAGAAGATGGATGGATGAATTTCTGAAATGTGCGAATATACATGAGGAAAAGTGCGCTGTTGTCTATTTTTTAAGAACATGGGTTATAGGTGTGTGTGTGTGTTTTTTCTTAATAGACGGTGCCATAGGCAAAAAAGCTGAGGAGGCTGGAGCAGTCATTCTGATTCTAAACCTGCTCAAAAACAACATTCAACATGCCAGGAGGGCTGAAGCATGCCTATTAGTCATACAAGTTTTTGCAGCATCAGGTAAACCTACTTATTTTACTTTGTATTAATTTCTTGGAACATTTCCGAAAAATAATCGCTGATGTTGTGCTCAGTAGCCACGTTTACATGCTGACTTTTATTCATACCGATTCAAATCATTCCGAATGGAAATTTCACATCAGCTGTTTACATGTCACTTCATCTATTCCGATCCAGCGTTTACACGTGACTGCCTTTATTCCGAAAGGACGTTTGACAACTGCCGTCTGACATGCGCAGATTAATCAAAACAAAGCGTCACGTTGCAAAACATGGAGATCGATCGTCAGATCAGCTGCTGTTTTAACTTTTCGAGTGGAAACAAAACTTCAGAATGATACGCCGTTCATTTAAAAAGTTGTGTGGGTGCGCTGTGCGTGTGCTTGGAAGCCATGTTGCAAGTGACGTTACTTATATCACCAAGTGTCGTCACCACGTCAGTACGGAGCATGCGCAGAAAGAACGCAACCAGACACCATTCCGCTTCCCTGTTTACATGATATAATTTTACTTCTAATCGGTTTGGGAAAAGGAATATTCCACCCCTGTGAATCGGAATGAAATTCCATTCGGTTTGGGCCTGTTCATTCCGAATGAGGTGTTTATATGGAACACATTTATTCGGTTTGAACAAATATTCTGATTGTAATTGGAATATTTGGCTCCATGTAAACGTGGCAAGTGTTGCCATATTGGACGGGTTCCTCAAAGAAATTAGATCCAAAATAGACTTCCCTTCTCAGCTCCGTTGGCTCCGCCCACTAACAAATCTCCAAACAGAAGATGATGTCACACCCAGAGTGAG
The DNA here is from genome assembly GCF_030265065.1 of Corythoichthys intestinalis. NCBI lineage: Eukaryota > Metazoa > Chordata > Actinopteri > Syngnathiformes > Syngnathidae > Corythoichthys > Corythoichthys intestinalis. The sequence continues at coordinate 59,826,992 of NC_080399.1, read as the reverse complement.
CTGCAGATGTTTGTCGTCTGTTAGCATGCTATCCATAGGCTTTCTATTTTCCTGTTGCCATGTGACTGTTCTATCTGTACACATGTGCTAGCTCATGCATCGCTAGAAAGCTAGACATAATACTGTGACATCACAACCAGAATTGCTGAATAAAATGGGCGTTCCATTGCTTAGGGTTTAATTAATGGTACAAAACAGCCTCATTTTTAAACTTTCGGTTAAAGGACCGAAGGTTTATCACCGGATAGGGTGAAGAACTGTAATCTTCTTGTGATGACGCAATCAAAACAAGACAAGAATCAACGTTGCTTCTAGTCCCGCGTCACCTCGAGTACAGTGCAGTGCATTTGAGGTCGTGTGTGAGTAGTTTGGTGTTTAAACAAGCGAGTAGTATACAAATAAAGTAGTATATCAATGTGCATTTGCTGTGGTTTAGTACAATAAATAAAGGCCGAGTTATACTTCCGCGTCAGACCTGCGCCGTCAAGGAAGACCCTGCGCCGTAGCCTGACGCGCTCCTCTCGAATTTTCAAACCTTCGCGTTGCGTAGACGCGTATGACGTGGCAGAAACGGACTGTGATTGGTCCGCTCAGACTGTTGTTTCCGGTTCAGCACAAGATCGCCACCATTGTCAAAAATCAAACATTATTTTCTACACGCAAAAATGGACCAAGCCTACGCGAGTATCATCGAAGAGCAAGTCTCGTCAAGACATTATTGTGATTGCCAAATGGCAAGGTCGGCGATTAAAAAAAAAAAAAAAAAAAAAGTGGAAGAACCACCGAGACGTGTGTGTTCGGAATCGAGTGGCCACACGAAGCGGTGACCCACTTTTTATCACTTTATGTCGGATTTTTGCTTGGTGCACTTCATCATTTATTGTGTACATGTTTGCTATGAGTCTGTGACTTATTTACGTGTCACACTTCAAGTATATTAAGAAAAATACAGCACAGATTTGGTGTCAAAAGAGTTGTTTTGATCTTTAATTTTCAATAACAGACAGTTCACACACGATACATCATCACTGATTGAGAGTGCCTCGGCGCATTTTTATGATAACGTTAAGATCAAGGCTCCCAACGCAGTTTGGAAAGTTCCATAGATGCCAGAAATCTGCTACGGCTTCCCACTGGCTGGTTGTAGGACACAGCAAACAAATTGGGCTGGAGGGCTTTGCAGACCTTGAACGCAGTGCTCGACGCCAGTTTGAAGCTAGCCGCCACAGCTAGCTCTCTCCACCCGAGTCTAAAACTCTCTGTGTGGCATCAAAAGTCGGCCAGACCGCCTCGAAACAGTTTTCTGCGGCGCCTGCCCCTCAACATTAGTATGTTCAATATTTATTCAATGTTGATGAGCAGAATATTTACTTTCAAGAGTTCCATCTTGCATTGTTTATTTTTTCTCCCTTAAACTAGACTAGCGGAAGTCAACAAGCATGCCCCAAAACCGTACAAACATAACGCCTAGTGGCTTGGCGGTGAATTACAGAGCAACGCGTTCCCTCACCGCAGAACTATCGAATGTCAAATGACGCCGTAGTCACTGCCGCCGTCACCGCAACGCGGGAGTATAACTCAGGCTAAGAGCGACTTCGCTCGGCTTTGACGCCGCAAGGACTCGTCCCACTCGCCTGACTCTCGATCGATTCCACTTCCACAAGAAATCAGTGAATCTTATTTTAAGGAGCACAAGGGATTGTAATAACCTTGTAAAGAGCGTTACTAGTTTCGTCGAGAACAGAATCGTTTTTTTGTTGTGTTTGTAAACTACAGTTCCACACAACGTACATCAAGATCTCATTTAGCTTTGCAATTGAAGGCATGAGACCAATTTTTTGAGTGTCCCAAACGTCCAAGAAAGCACATTTATCAAGGTTTCATCAACCGTGAAGCCAACCAAACAGAATGCTACGACGACGCCGGCACCTCTGCTATAGGACGTGATCAGAGTTTGCCACAAAAAGGCTCATTGATGCCGGGAAAGGACCCTCCCAAGGTGTTTCAATCTATACCTTTCAAACTAAATTTCTCGAGCCTCGGGGGTCGTAGAACCTTTTGGAAGATGTTTGCGTACATTTGAGAAGGGACCATATTTTATTTCCGCCTGATTGTAAAAACAACAACAAAATAAAACAGAAAAACAAAAGGCTGGGCAAAGGGCTTTAATCATAAAATAAAGATTTTTCTTTTTTTTAATGAAATTTTAAAAATATTATTCGGCCTTTCATTTTTTCGGGCAAGAATTTTGTTTTCGGTACATTTGTTATGGATACCAGTATCTTTTGTTTGTTTGTGTGCTATATTTTGTTACAGTTTCCACAGCAAAACTTATCGGATCATTAAATGGACAGGATATCATCTACCATTTCATCCCTCATTATACCACAATGAATCTGCAAGTGATTAAGTAAGTATTGATTTAATGAGTTGTGCATTCACGGTATTGAATTGAAACACTAATTCGATGAGATCAGTAACCAACAATGGAGATCGGTAACCAACAATGATGCCCTCTGAACTGAAGTGAACTCGGCAGTGCGACTCTAATATATGTGTGTATGTATATACTGTATATGTACAGTGGTATGAAAAAGTATCTGAACCTTTTGGAATTTCTCACATTTCTGCATAAAATCCCCATCAAATGAGATTTGATGTTTGCCAAAATCACACAGATGAAAAAACAGTGTCTGCCTTAACTAAAACCACCCAAACATTTATAGGTTTTCATATTTTAATGAGGATAGTATGCAAACAATGACATAAAGGGGATATAAGTAAGTGAACCATCACTTTTAATATTTTGTGGCCCCGCTTTGGCAGCAATAACTTCAACCAGACGCTTGATGTAGCTGCAAATCAGTCTGGCACATCGATCAGGACTAATCTTGGCCCATTCTTCTCTACAAAACGGCTGTAGTTCAGTCAGATTCCAGTGATGTCTGGCATGAATCACTGTCTTTAGGTCATGGCACAGCATCTCAATGGGGTTCATGTCTGGACTTTGACTTGGCCACTCCAGAACGTGTATTTTGTTCTTCTGAAACCATTCTGGAGTTGATGTACTTCTTTGTTTTGGATCATTGTCTTGCATCCATCCTCTTTTTAGCTTCAACTGTCTGACAGACGGCCTCAGGTTTTCCTGCAAAACATCCTGATAAACTTTTGAATTCATTCTTCCATTAATGGTTGCAAGTTGTCCAGGCCCTGAGGCAGCAAAACAGCCCCAAATCATGATGCTCCCTAAACCATGCTTTATGGTGAGGATGAGGTGTTGATGTTGGTGAGCTGTTCCATTTTTTCTCCACACATGACGTTGTGTGTCACTCCCAAAACATTTAACTTTGGTTTCATCAGTCTGCAAAATATTTTGACTAAACTTCTGTGGAGTTTCCAAACGCCTTTCTGCGAACATTAAACGAGCAGCAATGTTTTTTTTTCAGATAGCAGTGATTTCTCTAAGTCTTTAGCAAACACTTTAGGGTTCTTTTTTTACTCTCTGAGTAGTCCGTGCTGAACTCTTGGCGTCATCTTTGGTGGACGGCCACTCCTTGAGGGAGAAGCAACAGTGCCAAAATCTTTGCATTTGTAGACAACTTCTCTGACTGTCGATTGATGAACATTTAACTTTATACAAATCAACAATCCTGGTTGCTTTTTTTAACGCTTCCCCTGTGGCTCTTACGCCCGCCAGGTTTTCCCCGTGGTCCTAGCGCCCTTCCCATTACATAATGGAACTTTTTTTTTTTTAATAATTGAAGATTTGTTTGCGAGCCAGATGCAGCTGTCTAAAGAGCTATATCTGGCTCGCGAGACATAGGCTCCCGACCCCTGCTCTAGCCACATAAGGTCTGGCATTGTCGTGGACCAGGAGGAACCCACACCCAAGTGTGATACACTTGTAGTCAATCCGCAGAAAATACCGTTTCTATCTTGTTCCGCATGAGAAGCTATCAGATTTTAAAATGTTGGGTACTGTAGCATTAATCCTTGCAGTTGCCAAAAAATAGTGTCGACAGAGAGACCATGGATATCATATAGCCTATTTATGGTTAGACATCTGATGCACACTGGGAGCCAATGGGCACGGATGTTGACACTTGTTGGCCATTTTGCATCGAGGCCATTCCATAAACATTATATAAATAATGGATTTTTGAGTGCAATGAACAGAATATATAATGAGGAAGAAGATGAAAGTAACCATTCAACGAGACAAAGCCGAGAAATCATCATTCACCAAATAAAATATTCTTTCCATTGTATGAATTAAAAAAACATCAATTATTTTATAATATCACCTCTGAAAATAGAGAGATTGATACAGCTAGCTACAACAACATAGATGCTAGTGCATAGATAGTGCTGAGCGCATGATTGTTGCATGCGTGCTGCAAATACAGGACAACCCCAAAAAAACAGGAATTTATGAAGTGGCAGACATGAGCGGAGAGGGAGAGGAAATGTCAGTGTTGGGAAGCGCCAGGTGCCAGAGCGGATCATGACTATAAGGAACTAGGGTGGAAGCGCCGCCATTGTTATCAGTTGGGCCATTATAACGAGCACCTTGGGTGTCTTTGAAGTCGGGAACATGTAAGACGAGTCAAAGATCCTGAGAAGGTGCGTTTTGAGCACCGTATACTTGTTCCCCTTCGTATTGTACAAGCAACGCTGGTGTTCTAAAGACCTTTTCACATTAGCGGAAGCCTAGTGTGAAAGGGTTCCGCGGCCCGTTGTGGTAGTAGGTGGTAATAGTACTGCTCTCATCCCACGCACGGAAGTGTTGAACTTTCCAATGCATGACATTTCTCATTTTCAGGAGGAAGAGAAGGTTATAGCAGCCATAAAAAGGGGCTATACTAGCTTTGACGAGAGCATAGTTTGTCATTGTTGTCGGCTACATCAGCACTCCTATACCCAGCCCATACCTTAAAGTTGTGAAAATGCACATTGGCAAGCGTGCCCGTACGCTCCCCCCACCCCAAATGGTGACCAGTTATTTACGCTGCCAAATCCGCCTTTAGATATCTAGCCTTATATATGCAATATCTATGGCAGAGACCCCCTGAAGAGACTATAGGTTCTTCCGTAAACAGGTGGCAGGTGCGTATGACATCTGTTCACACTGCGTTGAGTTTTGCAATTGTAACCAGTCTCAATGGTGCTGACGACGCAATCCAACCCCCACTACCAGGGGGCCGGAGAGCATGAAAGCACACTAACCACTAGGCTAAAAGCCCAGACTAGCAGCTCTAGCCACCAGCATGCATTGAAGGTATCAGGAATGGGGTTTTCTCAGCATGCACAGCACCTGCTCTCATCTATTACACAATATGAACCCACACATTTTGGACACATAATCTACACCACAGTAACAAGGAATTAAGGGCTACAACTACATTTCCACATCTTCAAGTTAAGTTTAATATTAAATCATTTCAAAATGATGTTTGTCTGTAAGGGAGCAAGATTTGGACAGTTTTTTTTTCTGTTTTGCAGGGCATCCATTCATGCATTTGCTGCTCTGCTTTCCTCAAGTAAGTTTGACTGTCATTTTCCAGCTGACAATACAATGTATGACTTACACAGTACTATATGGTCATGAGCAAAGTAATCAACCTTATGCACTTTATTTTTTTTATGGTTTATCAAACCAAAGATGTCTACACAGCATGGTGTTGATAAGTAATGCAAGATATGCAAACTTTTTTATTTGATTATATGTAATCATCCATAGCAAACGTGTGCGACTAATTTGAGCTTCTCATTTGTTCATTTGTTGATCATTTGTTTCTAAATTACTTTTCCTAATGGTACCTTAGGATCAAGAGATGAGTTAAAATAGAGACAAGACATCATTGAGACAAATACGATGGATTTGAGAAAACCACATTTGAGTAGCAGGAGAAACAGATGAGACCTCATTGTCTTACTGCTGAGACAAATGAGATGGATTGGGCAAAACCAGATTTGACCAACACTTGAGAAGTGGTAGAAACTGATGAGATATCTGTGTCTCCTACTGCTCAAAACTGGTTGTGTCAAATCTAGCTCATTTATCTCAGTGGCTATGTTTAAATGGACAAAATTTTCTTAATCCGATCAGTTGGGGGATTAAATTTATGATCGGTTGCACTGTGGTTTTTAACAAGCGGCGCAAATCATCAATTTAATAACAATACCATACCATATACTGTAGATTCTGAGGGAAATGATTCAGTAATTGGCTAGTTTAAAATATCTGCCATGATTCAATGGCATATGGCATATGGCATATGGTGTTATACTTATATAGCGCTTTTCCATGAGTGAATAAGCTTTCGATAGATGTATCAGTCCTTGTCACGTGTGGACTCGAAACTGTCAACAAGACAAGACAGGATTTTGTAACCGTTCATGCATAATTCAAGGGCCTCAAATGCTTATTCTGTGTGGGGGGTTGTGGCCCGTCCCCTCATCCTTTCAGGGGACCGCCCCGTGTCCCAAGGCCCTTTTGACGAAGCTGCGGGAGGTGAAGTGGGCCGCGCTGATTTGAACAGTTTTAATGTATCACATAGGAGTATGACATACATCCATTGTGATCATTCAACGTACCTCGCTTATTATGAGAAAGCAGCAAACAGGAAGGGGTATGGGGGAACAAAAGAAAAGAGGGAGAGAGAGAAAAAGCACAAACAGCAACAAGAAATACATTAAACGCCTACTTCAACTAATTATGATATGTGAGTGCTATCATTAGCTAGTTGATAACCAAGGAAAGAGGGGGAGGAGTGGGGTCTGAGAGACAAGTGATTGGGAAGGGGTGAAGTGTACCTAAATCAGCCATGTGGTCTTTGTGTGAATCCCTTGCGAGCGTGAGTAAGTTGGCATCCTATTCTATGCTATCTCATCGCTATTCCTGACAAAGAGGTTTTCTACTTGAGTGTGTCTAATTTCACCAAGTCATTCGGGAGTCGCATCTAACATGTGATAGTTCCAGAGATGAGTGGAGATGCCGCGTGGGTGCCACCCCAGGGTCATTCCCAAGCCAGTCTGGGGGGTCAGCGCAGCCTATACCTCCTCCCGCAGCCCAGCAAAGGGGCTATCGTCATCCCCCTAGGATCCAGGGTGGTCCCACGGGCCACCCTCGCCCCCATCAACAGGCCTTCAGGGATGGGATGGGATGAGGGGAATCACCACCAACCCCCACGCCTACCATCACCCCCGCCCGCCCACTCTGCCCACGGGCCACACCCGCAGCACCCCAACCGGTACGGCATATCGCGACCCCCAACGGCCCACCAAGCCCGGGTCCGGGCCCCCCGCCGGCGCACGCGACATCCAGCTGACCTACCGGCATCCAGCCAGCGACCCGTGCCGGAGTGTAGCTCGGATACCCAGGCAGAGAAGAGAGGGGAAGACAGAAGCAGGAGAACGCCGAGGAGCCACCGAGGGGTGATGCGAGATCGGAGCCCCGACCTCCCCCCACTCCCGCGGCCTGCAGTTCAGGCAGAGAGGAGGCCACGCCCCGGGAGCCATGCCATAGTGAAAAAATGTGGGACTCATCTACCACCTTGTTACTGTGGCTGCCAGGTCCCCGACTGGCAGCCATTACCCTGCACTGTGATGGGATTGTGTGGGGAGGGTTGTATGCATTAAAATTAGGAGAGCTCGGCTTGGGGCAGTGGGAGTGCTGCATGAAAATTCTACCCAATCGCCCTTCCCACTGCCCCTTGCTAGAGCTCCCTCTTGGAGTATGATGTGTGTGATGCTTTACAAGAGGTGCGGGAATGGCGGGGCCTGCCATGAGGAGGTAACCGTGATATCACCCCTTCCCCTACCCCCATCCATCCCACAACCTTGATGTGTGATGCATTAAAATCAAGGGGGAGCCGGCACAGGACTGTAGGCCCTGGCCCGACTCTCCCCAGAGGCATGAATGGGTGTATCGGTGCCAGGGTGAAAGATATTCACAGTGCAAAGTGAAGAGTGCATAAAATTTGAGGCAGGCTCCTGCTGGCGTGGCCCCACTGCAATGGGAGTATATTCAACTCTCATTTGATACATTAAAACTGTTCAGACAATAAGGACACAGATTCCTATTCTCCATTTCTAAGCAGCTGAACAAGACAGGCTTAAAAGGAAAAGAAAAAAGTTTGTGTAATGTTGAGTAATTTACCTGACAAGACGAGATTTCCAGTAGGACTAACAACATTCATTTGTAAGTTTCAAACAAGTGTATTGCTGGAAAACAATAATATTTACAATGTCGTATTTCTCCGTTTCTGTCCTCAACAGAAGATAACATCTCCTCAGCAGTGTCCAAGGGTTATGTGTCTGGCCTCTTACTGCTGTATGAGGAATGGCACAGCAAGGACACTAAACATTCTGCCATTGACGTCCTCCTGGCACTGCTTCATTGCTTTTATAAAATTACACGTAGTGCTGTTGGCAGAGACACTTTTGTGTCACAAGGAGGCATCCAACTTCTTTATCATACAACTCAGGTATTGTTTTTGCTGCTGCTGCTACTACTACTAAAACTACAACAGACATGTTAAATTTTACTCATTGCCTCAAAGGTCCTATGAAATGGTGACCATGTAAAAAAATGAAAATAACTGCAATAGTGTAGTTTTAAATGCAGAAAACAAAACTGGCACTAATATCTGACTGTCTTTTACCAATTCATGATGATTCCATCCAAATCAATGCATCAGGGAACGCCCACATTTTTTTCAGTAATCCTGGGTGTGACATCACTACCAAAATTCATGATCATGGCTAGCTTTCCAGTGATGCGCTAGCTAGTACATGTTGACAGAATGACAGAATGGTCACACGGCATCATACTAGCAGTGTAGGTGTGACATCTTCTGTTTGGAGATTTTTTTTTTTTTGTAGGCAGGGCCAAGGCACCTCAGAAAGTAAGACTAAATATGATCTACTTTCATTATTAAGACTTTTCTATCCATTTTTTATATATTTGTGTCAATAAAATGGGCTTCTTTCGTTCTAACGTCACTTGTAGCATTTCATAGCATCTTAATTAAGATATCATTTTTCACACAATGAATCGTCTTGAGACATAGGCTCTTACCAAGACAGAATTACACAACCCTACAATGAACTCAAAGATAGGGACAATAAACTGATTCGACTGGATTCTACGGGATGTCCTTTCATAAAGGTTGGAAATACAAACATACAGTGGTATGAAAAGGATCTGAACCTTTTGGAATTTCTCACATTTATGCATAAAAACACCATCAGATGTGATTTGGTCTTTTTCAAAATCACACAGATGAAAAAAACTGTCTGCTTTAACTAAAACCACCCAAACATTTATAGGTTTTCATATTTTAATGAGTATAGTATGCAAACAGTGACATAAGGGCGAAAAATAAGTAAGTGAACCTTCACATTTAATATTTTGTGGCTCCTCCTTTGGCAGCAATAACTTCAACCAGACGCTTCCTGTAGCTGCAGATCAGTTCGGCACATCGATCGGGACTAATATTGGCCCATTCTTCTTCACAAAACTGCTGTAGTTCAGTCAGATTCCTGGGATGCCTGGCATGAATCACTGTCTTTAGGTCATGCCACAGCATCTCAATGGGGTTAAAATATGGACTTTGACTTGGCCACTCCAGAACGTACATTTTTTTCTTCTGGAACCATTCTGAAGTTGATTTACTTCTGTGTTTTGGATCATTGTCTTGTTGCAGCATCCAACCTTTTTTTAGCAGGCGGCCTCAGGTTTTCCTGCAAAACATCCTGATTAAGTTTTGAATTCATTCTTCCATTAATGTTTGCAAGTTGTCCAGGCCCTGAGGTAGCAAACAGCCCCAAATCATGATGCTCCCTCCACCATGCTTCATGGTGGGGATGAGGTGTAGATGTTGGTGAGCTGTTCCATTTTTCCTCCACACATGACGTTGTAAGTTACTCCCAAACAATTCAACTTTGGTTTCATCAGTCCACAAACATTTTTGCCAAAACTGTCCAAGTGCCTTTGTGCAAACATTAAATGAGCAACAATGGGGTTTTTTTAGAGGGCAGTGGCTTCCTCCATGGAGTCCTCCCATGAACACCATTTTGGCAATTGTTTTACATATAGTTGATGTGTGCACAAAGATATTCGACTGTGTCACTGATTTCTGTAAGTCTTTAGCAGACATGCTAAAGCACTGCACTGCACTGAACTCTTGGCATCATCTTTGGTGGACGGCCACTCCTTGGAGGAGAAGCAACAGTGCCAAACTCTCTCCATTTGCAGACAACTTCTCTGACTGTCGAATGATGAACATCCAGACTTTTAGAGATGGTTTTGTATCCTTTCCCAGCTTGAGACAAATCAACAATCCTTGATCGCAGGTCTTCAGAGAGCTCTTTTGACCAAGCCATGATGCACATCAGAAAATGCTTCTCATCAAGACAATTCTTACCAGGTGTGTGTTTTATAATGGGCATGGCAGCTTTAAACCACTCATCAGGGATTGGGCACACACCTGACTTAAATTGTTTGGTAAGAATTGGTTTCAATTGCTTTTTAAGTCTCCTTAGGCAGAGGGTTCACTTACTTAGTGTCCCCCCTTCTGTCCTTGTTTGCATGCTGTCCTCATTAAAATATGAAAACCTATAAATCTTTCACTTTTTGTAGTGTTAGAAGGTGCCAATTCCTGCTAAAAAAAAAACATAAGCATCACCATCACCATAGAGCTTGTCAGTAAAAGTGCACTTGAATTTCTTGTTTGATGTCTGCATTAAATTCAAATGTTAAAAACACAGTGCGCCAACATCTGTAGATGACAGGACACCCTAAATCATCACTGACCTTAGAAAATTCAAATCAGATTTTAACCAATCGAATTTATTCCTACCCATTCATCAACACTGTGGGACCTTGATTTCCACATTAACTTTCCAATATTTAGCTTTTTCCACACCATTGTTAATTATTGAGATGCTATCTATGAATTAAGGATGTCATCAATCTGGTTACGTAATAGGAAGTCGAATCACAAAATTTATAGAGGATCGGAATCGGATGAAAAAGATGTATTTTTATTTTTAAATTTTAACGGTTGCAAAGAAACAAAGTATTCCAGATGTACAAGTACATTGCCAAAAGAAGCAAAAATATGTATGTTTTATACTGCGTAATATCACAATAGACACGCCCCTTTAACATTGCGTGGAAGTTCGGGACACTACTGAAAGTGTGGCAGACTGGGGAGGTGGTTTCTCTTTTTGAAAAGGGAGACCAGAAGGTTTGTGCCAATTACAGGGGTATAACACTCCTCAGCCCTCCTGGGAAAGTCTACTCCAAGGTACTGGAAAGGAGGGTCCAGCCAGTTGTCAAGCCTCGGATTGAGGACGAACAACGGACCAGCTCTTTACTCTTGCTAGAATCCTGCTCATCCAGTCTACATGTGCATTGTGGAAAAGGCATATGGCCGAGTCCCCAGGTATATACTGTGGGAGGTACTGCAGGAGTATGGGATGAGGGGGCCACTCGTTAGGGGTATCCAATCCCTATACACCCAAAAGTGAGAGTTGTGTCCTTGTCCTCGGCAGTAAATCAGACTTGTTCCAAGTGGGTGTTGTCCTTCACCAGGGTTGCGCTTTGTCACCAATTCTGTTCGTGATTTTCATGGACAGGTACCGAGGCTTAGTCGTGGCGGAGAAGGTTTACAGTTTGGTGGACTGAGGATTGCATCACTGCTTTTTACAAATGATGTGGTCCTGTTTGCATCATCAGCCTGTGACTTGCAGCACTCACTGGACCGGTTTGCAGCCAAGTGTGACGCGGCGGGGATGAGGATCAGCACCTCTAAATCTGAACCGAAAGGCAAAGCTCTCTATCTACTATTCAATCTTCGTTCCTACCCTCACCTATGGTCATAAGTGATGGGTCATGACCGAAAGAACAAGATTGCGGGTACAAGAGGCTGAAATGGGTTCTCTCAGACGGATAGCTGGTGTCTCCCTTAGAGGCGGTGTGAGAAACACTGCTACTCTCTAGAGGTTCAGAGATGAATCGCTGTTCCTTCACGTAGAAAGGAGTCAGTTGAGGTGGTTCGGGCATCTGGTGCGGATGCCACCAGGGCGCCTCTTTTGGGAGGTGTTCCTGACATGTTCAGCTAGGAGGAGACCTTGAGGCAGGTCCAAGACCAGGTGGAAGGATTATATCTCGACACTGGCTTGGGAGCGCCTCGGGATCCCCCAGTCAGAGCTAGTTAAAGTGGCCAGGGACAGGGAAGTTTGGGGCTCCCTGCTGAAAGTGCTGCCCCCCCGACCCGACTTCGGATAAGCGGTTGAAGATGGATGGAACATGGCAACACAGTTGGAAACAGCGGAAGTGGATGTAAACAGAAGGCAAACGTTCTGGTAGCTGTCGTGGGAAGCTCCTGAAGATAGCATTGTGCAAGAGTGCTAAAATCTGCAGTATGGAAATATTTCGCATTTGTATGCATTTTTGTTTCCCTAGTATTTTGCCGAGGTATTAGATTGGGACTCTGTATCGACAAATCTTTAAAATCAAGTGACCCAGTATTCAGGATTCAGGTAAAAAAAATATGTGATTGGGACATCCCTGCTATGAACAATCAAAAATATTAGATTAAAAAATTTTAAATCAAAATATTTCAATGTGCTATGTAAGTAAGACTTTGGGTTGCAGACAACCATCTAAGCTACGCTGCCCAAATGTGAAAAAGTGCAATAAAAAAAAAAATCCTTTCCAAGAAGTTTGGTTGAATTGTACAGTTTAAAGTTCAACTGATATGAATTTGTTGGACACAGAGAAACCATTGTACTGTTGCATACAGTATGAGTATTAGTCACACATCACATAAATATGTACACAAAAAAAAACCATTTTAACACTGTTTCCAGTGTAAAAGGGGCTAATGGTGATATGACTTTAACAGAAACCTAGTAAACTGCCTAAATTTAAAATGAAATTTAATGTTGGCCTCTCCATACTGTTTGTTTTTTGAGTGTTTGTACTGTATTTTTGCAGATAAGTTTGTTGAATAAATGTTTGGAGTCATTGGTAGAGTCATCCATTCAGCTGATGAGATGTTGCCTGCCTAGAACCCCTCTACCACTGAAATCAGATCTATCCGCTTACTGCTTCCCCTTGCCAGGAAGACAACATGATGTTTTTATGGTTGCAACTTCAGGTAAAGCATGACAAGTACAGATAGTCCCCGGGTTACAAAAGAGTTCCGTTCCTCTGCTGGCGACACAACCCGAATTCCTGTGTAAACCGGAATTAACCATTTAAGTACCCCTACATACCCCTCAAATCTCAAATAATTATCCAAAAACATGTATTATACATCACTGTACAGTCCTCGCCAAGCCGTTGGAGCTAAGTCCTAGCTAGACAGCGAGCTAAGCTCCAAAATGACGATGACAGACGTCGGTTGGGTTTGCTGACTTTATTCAGCTGCTCATGACATCAACACTTGCAGAATGAAACTAAAATAAAAATGAATTGAAAACAGTTTCGTCTTCGATAACACGAATTCAAATGTGCATTTATAACTTCTAGCTCCTGATACAGCAATAACAATCCACACAAATGATGTATCAGTTAGCGTCCGCACATCATCAAAAACAATCACATAAACTTGCACAATGTAATTGAATTCAAAACGCACAATAACCAGTACAAAAGTTGGATGCTTCCCAAGCAACAAATGTGCACCCAGGCTTGCAGGCTTTCCCCTCTCGCCCTTACACGACTGCGCGACTTCTTTGTCGGAACAAATGCGCTCTTCCCTGTGTGTGCGTGTGCCTGTGCGTTCTTCTACTTGTGCGCCAATACGTTCTTCTTCTTTGTGTGAACATGCACTCCTAAGACCAATTTATACTTCTGCGTTGCGGGTTTAGGGTTAGGGTTTAGGGCCGTTAACGTAGACCCGACATACAACCTTACGCCGTAGCCTGACGTGCTATTCCAAAAAATCCTGACTACGCGTCAGGTCAACGCGCTGTGACGTGAAGATCAATGGACTGTGATTGGTCTGCTCAGAACGTTGTTTCGGTTCAGCCAACAACACTGCAATTTTCAAATCTTCAAACACTTCCACAAGCGTCTTCTGTGTCGCTAACGCCTCAACATTTATATTAACAACATTTGTTGTCGAATTTTAATTAGCTGCTGCTCAAAATACACGCATTCCATCTCCGTTGCCATTGCTGTCTATGGCCGGAGGAAAACTAAAGGAATTTGACAAAAGTTCTCCAAAACCATACAAAGACAAAGCCACACACCTCTAGTGGTTTGGTGGGGATTTTCAGAGCAATGCGTTCCTGCCGTGACGCAGAGCTTCGAATGCTCAATAACGACGTAAGGTAGGCCGTCAACGGAGCGCAGATGCATAAATCAGGCCATACTCGCGTGTCATTAGTACTACCTACTCTATGCTTGTAGCACCAAGATGAAAGCACGCATTACAAAACAAAAGTCAACATTATTAAAATAAAACAAACAAACAAAAAAAAAACGAGACTCGGGCGTCATAAAGTCTAAAATCTAAATCACGTAAGTTGGGTATGTCGTAAACCGGGGACTACCTGTATTGTAAAACCAATTAAATATGGTGACTGTTATTCTGATCATGGAAGAATTTTGTGGACATGATTAAAAAAAAACAAGACAATGCACTGCTTGCCAAAAGTATTGGCACTCCTGCAATTCTGTCAGATAATGCTCAATTTCTCCCAGAAAATAATTTCAACTACAAATGCTTTGGTAGTAATATCTTCATTTATTTTGCTTGCAAAGAAAAAAACAAAAGAGAATGAAAAAAAAATTTAAATCATGTAATTTTACAAAAAAACACCAAAAATGGGCCGGACAAAAGTATTGGCACCCTCAGCCTAATACTTGGTAGCACAACCTTTGGACAAAATAACTGCGAACAACCGCTTCCGGTATCCATCAGTGAGTTTCTTACAATGCTCTGCTGGGATTTTAGACCATTCTTCTTTGGCCAACTGCTCCAGGTCTCCGAGATTTGAAGGGTGTGTTCTCTGTTGGAATTCGCCCCCCGGCCAAGCCGCACGGAAATGGCAACAGCCGAACAGAAATGGTGCTCCGCTGCTTACCGCTTCCGTGCACTAACAGGGAAGGCGGATATTCCGCGTGTTCACCTCTTGTGTTAACCCTTTGTACTGACTCCATGTTCCAAAAGTTTGAAGAAGGCTCACCGAAAACAGGTTGACAATTTATTTGTCGACAATGGTCAAAAACAAGGCAAAAACAGACGACGGGGGAACAATGCTAAATCCAAAACAAGGCTACATAGAAAAGTTTCCGAGCCGCGAATCACTTGTTATCTCAGTGTCCTGTGTTTTTTAAAAGGCTAGGCGGTGTGGGTCAGGCCGAAGGTGTGGCTGAGTGTTGTTTCGGGACCATCCCTCTGTGTCCGGTTTTGGGTGGTTAGGTTCGTCCGTGGATGGGACGTGGTTGCCACAGTGACCGACGCTGGTCTTGACGTCCCAAGCGCCCGCTATCAACTTGTTATCCGGGAGACGCTACTTGTTTTAAGACAGAGCACCCTGGTTTTTGTCCTTGCAGTGGCCAGGAGTACTGATTGCGACAGTTAGTGCGTCAATCTTACTCGTGACACACACGTTGGGCTTCTGTGGTAAGATGGCGTTGTGTATCTATTCTGCTTCTTTTCATTAAACTATGGTGTGCTATTTACTTAGGTGTTTTAGAGTAGTACAAACAATCCTACAGTCCATATGAGAAATGATACTATTCCCTGATTGATTGTATTACGTGTGTTAGAGTAATGCAAACAGTTAAATGGTGCCTACGAGAAACGGTACCATTTTTCCAATTTCCCCCTCATGAGCCCCGATAAGGTGATTCACTTTACTGCGTCCAAGGGCATGGCGTGAAGTCTGGCTAAACTATAGTTAGATGAATGTGTTAGACTAATACAAACAATTATATGGTGTGCGATAACAGTACCTATTCCCTTCACCTCCAAACTGCCATTTTCAGATCTCTCCACAGGTGTTGCATGGGATTCAGGTCTGGACTCATTGCTGGCCACTTTAGAAGCCTCCAGTGCTTTTTCTCAAACCATTTTTTAGTGCTTTTTGAAGTGTGTTTTGGGTCATTGTCCTGCTGGAAGACCTCTGAGCTAGACCCAGCTTTCTCACACTGGGCCTTACATTATGCTGCAAAATTTGGTGGTAGTCTTCAGACTTCATAATGCAATGCACATGGTCAAGCAGTCCAGTGCAAGAGGTAGCAAAGCAACCCCAAAACATCAGGGAACCTCTGCCATGTTTGACTTTGGGGACCGTGTTCTTTTCTTTGAAGGCCTCGTTTATTTTGCTGTAAACTCTGTGTTGATGCCTTTTCCCGAAAAGCTCTACTTTTGTCTCATCTGACCAGAGAACATTCTTCCAAAACGTTTTTGGCTTTCTCGTCAATCCATTTTAACTGGCTGCAAGTGTGATTTAGTTATTGCCACCACCTGGTATGTGCCACAGGTAAGTAACAGGTGCTTTTAATTACACAAATTAGAGAAGCATCACATGATTTTTCAAAGGGTGGCAATACTTTTGTCCGGTCCATTATTGAAGTTTTGTGTAAAATGATAATAATTTAATTTTTTTTTTCCATTCACTTTCGTGTTTTTTCATTGCAAGCAAAATGAATGAAGATATTACTACCAAAGCATTTGAAATTGCAATCACTTTCTGGGAGAAATAGAGCATTATCTGACAGAACTGCAGGGTTGCCAATACTTTTGGCCAGCAGTGTATAGGGATGAGCGAGTACAACATTATCTGTGTCTGTATCGGTTCAACTGTCTAAAATATATGTATCCTTGTCTGCACTCGGAGGGGGAGGGGAATGGCCTAAACCTGTAAGTTGGGTTGGTTTTACCAGAAATGGGTGGGGCTTACATTGGGACCTTATTTATGATGACATTTAAATGAATTAATCAAAGGTTGCGGTATTTATTGTTTAATGGAAACCTTTGCAGAACAGCCTCTTTTGGATTCAAATGAATGTTTTTAATCATAAATTGTTTTGTAAATAGTCCTGTAGTACAGATAAAGAAAATTACTATTATTCTCAAGATATTTAAGCTCGTGAATAGAAAAAAGTCGTTGTTATATGGGCAAGACGTGTGGAAATTTTCACAAAAACTTTCTTTGCACAGGCTTGATTTAATGCACTATTGGCATCATAGGTTTGTAATGCAGTTCGGCATATCATTCAACATTTTCTTTTGATTGTTTTTTTTTTCTAGATGAGCGGAGTGGTGAGATTGTTGATGATGATGATGATGATGATGATGATAAGTTGGAGGAAGCTTACCAAGAGACTCAGAGTAAAGACAATGTACGTTTGGGGATTTACTATAATTGACTGTTTTCAATTCTATTATTTAAAAAAATAACTAAATAACACCTTACTTAGAATAACAGTCTCTAAAGAATGATTATTTTCACACTTTGTTATTGAACACACAGACATAGGTTAGAAAGTTGACTTGACCAACTTGTTTATTTGGACTTTGGCAGAAAACAAAAAAAAATCGCGAGTGCTTCTTTTCACTAGCCTTGTCTCACTTAACCTGGCACGCGAGACTGATTGTTCCACATATCTGCTATGAATGTTTTACACATATCAATCTGGGAAAGATCCAATCGAGACCTGTTGCATGGGACAAACCTTCAAAAATATGGCTGCTGATTGGATGATTGCTCTTCTCGTTTGTGTCAAAGTGTCATTTTGTCATTGTTGTCCCATGAAAAGATATACTTAAATATCTGCAGAAATGCTAGGGGTGTACTCACTTTTGTGACACACTGTAAATGATATATGATATATATATATATATATATAGAGAGAGAGAGAGAGAGAGAGAGAGAGAGAGAGAGAGAGAGAGAGAGAGAGAGAGAGAGATTTGAGCCAATATTCGAACAAAGAACCAGAAACTTCATTTGCAGCTGAATTTTATTTTAAACTGTGTAGAATGGAAAAAAAACAAGCAATAAAATTGACAAAAGCTTAACAAGTTAAAAAAAACTCCAAAACATAGCTTAATGGCAGGTGCATACCCCAGCCTACTGTACAAGAGTGTGCAGCACCCATCTTGGTCACTTGCGGCGGAGGCATTAATGATGAAAACAAAACTATCAATTCACAATGTCAAAATAAATACAATAATTGATAAATAAATAAATGAATAAATAATGTGTAACGCAGGCGACAATTTGAAAAGTAGTGGAGTAAATAGTACAGATACGTTCTATAAAATGTAGGGAAATAAAAGTAAAAACTACCACTTAAGTACAGTAACGAAGTACTTTTACTTGATTACATTCCACCATTGTCTGGTTGAGAAATCACGACCAGAATTAATGATCATTTCTAGCATTCTAGTGCTGCGCTAGCTCAGCCATGTTGACAGAAAGACAAAACGAATGACAAATCTGCAGCTATTTCTGAGTGTGACATCCAAGCTAAGATAATATCAAGGAATATGCCTATTTAATAAAAAATGTTCTTGTTGCAGGATGATGACTTGGAGACTGACCTGAACAAACTTTGTCTTCGTCCTGCTCCTGACAGACCCAAAGAGCTACTATTACAGTACAGCCGCCTCTGTCCTGAACTCGCACATGATTTCCTGGTACCGTTTATAACAGTGTGACATCTGGAAATCTATACAGTTACTGTGGGTCTTGAATTAGTTGTATAATGATAGGTTTTATGACACATTAGGTTCGAGTGACAATTATTTAAAAACGTAAAGATTTTAAGCTTTGAAATAATGACAATGCATTCAGGGTTTCCGACCATTTGAAATAACTACACTACCGTTCAAAAGTTTGAGGTCGCTTTGACCCCAAATTTTTGAACCGGATTGTACATAATGAAAAATCCTATATGATACACTATGGTTCAAAAGTTTGGGTCAAAGCGATCCCAAACTTTTGAACGGTAGTGTATCTTAATACCTGAACAAAATCCTTTGTTGTCAGTGAAAACCTGGAGAATGGAAACGGTAGACATTCAGTTTTTTTAAAATTTCCAAATCCGTTGTGGCAGCGTGTATAGGAATACCAATGTCAGGAAAACAAAAGAAAATTGCCTAACAGGACCTACAGTAGGTCTAACCCAATAGGATGTAATGGATTAA
Source organism: Corythoichthys intestinalis (assembly GCF_030265065.1). NCBI lineage: Eukaryota > Metazoa > Chordata > Actinopteri > Syngnathiformes > Syngnathidae > Corythoichthys > Corythoichthys intestinalis. Next base: position 59,807,811 of record NC_080399.1, on the reverse strand, counting down.
TGTTAAGAAAAACTTTTTTATAATTTTAATCACGGGTTGCAAATCATATATTTTTTCTGAGCAAAAATAATAAATCATTAAAACCATTTAACTCAAAATACAATTATAGCAGAATGCACTAATTTGGGAACCCTTCATCATGTATAAGGTGGTACCTCGAGGTATGAAAGATTCAGTACATAAAGAATTCATTTTACAAAACGTTTTTGAAGCTTTTTTAGCTTCCTATTACAAAAAAATTATTCATCATGCGAAAGATAATACGTGAACAATGCGATAATGTAACTACGTTTCACTATAAATGTAAAGAAAGAAAAAATACAAAACACTATGTACTACACACTGCTAATGTGTATGAAACAATAGAAGAATATAATTTATAAGCGATGCTTTATCAAGGCGGAAATAGTGAGATGAAATAACAAGCAATGGCTGCCTAAGTTAGCTTGTCTTTTAGCACTTCGTGTTGCTATGAACTCGAGTAGTCATGTGATAGCGTCTGTAGAACGAGCCATACAAACTATTTCCACTTAAGCACCACAAAGGGGCGACAAATAAAGACAGGCAATCAGATGACAAGACAGTCACTCGGTGTTTGTACATGCTAATCATAAAATGCAGCAGTGAGTGATATTATAAGCCATTTTGAATATTAGTAGTTGTTTGTTGTAGTTTGTTTCATTTATTCATAATGTATTGACGGGGCGCGGGGCCGATAAATAGGGTGCATGCATTGTCGTGAGTGACCGAGTGGAATCACAGACAAAGAGCTTTTTTCGTTGAAAATTCTTGTGAGTAAATGCATAAATCCCTGAACTCTTTATAGATATGGACATAAAACAGTCTCGATTCTTGGTTAAAAGCAAAAAAAAAAAAAAAAAAACATGCAGTGAGCATTTATTTTACGTAAATATGTCGAAGTATAATGCCAGTCTGTTAGTAAATGTAGCTAGCGGCCGCCTTATGTTAACAGAGCTTTTCCGGTGAAAACGCATGTGCATAAATGCTTAGATGCCTGAATTATTTATAGATATGGACGTAAAATTGTCTTGATTCTTGGTTAAAAGCAACAAACAAAAAAAAAAGTGTATTTCAATTCAATTCAATTTTATTTTATTTGTATAGCCCTGGATCACAACAACATTGTCTCAAAGGGCTTTGCAGAGGCAATATGATACACAATCAGAAACAGGACCACTAATGGGAATTAGCAGGCAAAGTTACAGTTCGTAAAGATGCAGTGGAGTAAAGGAACAAGAAGCGGTCCATCTAGCCAGATAAGACGGGGGTAGTAACGAGGACATCCATCCAGCTTGGGGTCCGGACAGTCAGGAGTCTGCAGCTGAAAAATAGCCCCTCCCCAGAGGGGAGGGGGGAAAGGGGACACCGAGTGACTAGTGATGAAGAGACTAGACTACTAGATATTAACATTGGAAAATAGAAATAAAGTAAGATAAGTGGTAGGTAGCGTGAGAAACAGGAGATAGAACTCAGTGGCTGTACTTCCCCCAGCTTTATAGCTTCCAGTGCAGCTTAGACTAAACTTTGAGTCTACTCCGACTTCAACTAGCCTGACCATAAGCTTTGTTGAATAGGAACGTTTTTAATCTAATCTTAAATGTGCAGACTGTCTCGGCTTCTTTAATATTAGCTGGAAGCTGATTCCATAAGACAGGGGCTTGGTGGCTAAAGGCTCTAGCTCCGACAGTACTTTTAGAAACCCTGGGAACTACCAGTAGACCTGCATTCTGAGAGCGGAGTGTTCTGTTGGGGCGGTATGGAACAAGAGCATCGGTGAGATAAGATGGCCCCAACCCATTAATGGTCTTAAATGTAAGAAGGAGGATTTTAAATTTAATTCTACACTCGACTGCAAGCCAGTGAAGGGCCTGGAGCACAGGGGTGATGTGCTCTCTTCTATTGGTTCCTGTTAAAAGTCTTGCTGCTGCATTTTGGACAAGCTGAAGACCTTTTAGAGAACTTTTAGGACAAGCTGCATGTAGGGAGTTACAGTAATCCAATCTCGATGTAACGAACGCGTTAATTAATTTTTCTGCATCGCTTTTAGATAAAATATTTCTAATTTTGGCTATGTTGCACAGGTGAGAGAAGGCCGTTCTGCAGGTTTGTTTAATGTGAGCTTTAAACGATAAGTCAGGGTCGAATAAAACTCCTAGGCTACACTTACATTGTCCAGAGTGACTATCTGGGCAGCTAAAGAGTCTCTCACACTTTTCGGGCCTATTATAAGGACTTCTGTCTTTTCAGGATTAAGTAGAAGATAGTTAGTGCTCATCCAGGTATTTATATCTCGGACGCAGGTGCTTAGTTTGTCCACTTGCCTGATCTGCTCAGGTTTAATTGATAAATACAGTTGTGTGTCGTCAGCGTGACAATGAAAGTTAATGCTATGTTTTCTGATGATATTACCTAGAGGAAGCATATACAGCGTAAACAAGATGGGCCCGAGGACCGAACCATGCGGCACACCATAACTAACTCTAGAGTACGGTGATGATTGCTGGTTTACATTGACAAACTGGTACCTATTAGATAAATATGATTTAAACCAGCAGAGGGCTGCTCCTCTAATGCCATGTCACATTCTAATCTCTGCAATAAGATATTATGGTCGATTGTGTCAAAGGCTGCCCTCAGGTCCAACAGAACCAGGATTGAGACTAATCCAACGTTGGCGGCTAGTAACAAGTCATTAGTTACTTTGACTAATGCAGTTTCAGTGCTATGATGAGCTCGAAAGGCAGACTGGAAATGTTCAAATAAACTATTGTCCTGTAGGTGCTGACAGAGCTGTTTAATTACCACTCTTTCAAGGACTTTGGAGAGAAATGGTAAATTAGAGATAGGTCTATAATTGGCCAAAATATCAGGATCAAGAGTGGGTTTTTTCAAAAGCGGTTTAATAACTGCATATTTAAAGGACTGCGGCACGTGGCCAGTAACTAATGAGGTTCTTATTATATTTAAGATAATATCAATAGTTAGAGGCAGGGTCTCTTTAAAAAGTTTGGTCGGGATCGGGTCTAGGAGGAATGTTGATGGTTTGGAGGACATTATAATTGAAATGAGATCAATTTGGTTTACAGTGGGAAAGTTATTTAATATTTTAGAGGGGTTTATAAGAGATTCTGAATTTTTAGTCTGCACTTTATCAGACCTAATAGTTGGAAGTAATTCATTTATTTTATTCCTAATAGTTGCGATTTTATTGTTAAAATTTTTTAGGAAGTCATCACAGCTAAGGGTGGTTGGGATAAAAGGTTCTATTGAGCTGTGACTGTTTGTCAGCCTTGCTACAGTGCTGAACAGAAACCTAGGATTGTTTTTGTTTTCATCTATTAAGGATGAGTAATATCTGGTTTTAGCCATATGCAAGGCCTGTTTATAGGTCACTAAACTGTGTTTCCAGGCAGAGAGAGTGTGCTCTGTGTTGGAACAGCGCCAAAGTTTTTCTAATTTACGTGCCGGTTGTTTAAGAGAGCGTGTTTCAGCATTATACCAGGGAGAGGCTCGTCTCGGGTTGACAAACTTTAATTTGGGGGGAGCGACAACATCGAGCGTAGTACGAAGAGTAAACATAACACTATCAACAAACTCGTCATTAACAGCAGGGCCGGACATTGTTCCATTATAATCAGATGACATGGAGGCAAATATTGGCTGGATTATCTGTTTATATTCTGAAACAGAGAGATCACATAATGTCCTTTTCATCTGAGTTCTAGTCACTAGTGACGGATTATCTTGAAGCACAAACTGAAAGGTAATTAGAAAAATGATTAGACAGTACGGGGTTGTGGGGATGGACACTAAGATCACTAATCTCTGTACCGTAGGTTAAAATCAGGACCAGGGTGTGCTTGTGACTATGAGTTGGTTTATTTACATTTTGAATGAAGCCAGTCCCATCTAGTAGGTCATTAAAAGCCTTACCAAGCGAGTCACCATCATCATCAACATGTATATTAAAATCCCCTACAACTATAATTCTATCCCAGTTTAGCAAAATACTGGATAAAAAGTCAGAGAAATCTAACAAAAACTGTGAGTAGGGAACAGGGGGACGGTAAACCACTATGAAAAGAACTGGTTTTTGGTTCTTCGAGTAAGCATCTATAATTGATAGTACTAGACTTTCAAAGGAGTTATAAATGTAATTAGCTTTACTTTTTGGGCTCATACCTAAACATGAGTGTGATATTACTGCCACCCCCCCTCCGCGGCCCGTGCTTCTAGCTGTGTGAAAGTTCACGTGACTTGGGGGTGTGGATTCATTAAGCCTAACAAAGTCATCCTGCTGAAGCCAAGTTTCAGTCAGGGCCAAAATATGAATATTATAATCCCCAATTAAGTCATTAACTAACAGAGATTTGGGCGAGATTGACTTGATGTTTAATAATCCGCATTTTATATATTTATTAAGAGTTATTTTATTTTCACTGCTATCAGGGACTATATGTATTAAATTCTTTGGTCTCGTCCCTATAATACTCTGTTTTCTCCTGTTCACTATACGAGGCACGGACACAGTCTCTATCTTCTGTCCTAAATGTTGGATTTGTGACAGCTCGGAAAGAGGCGAGTGATCACTCCTAACAGAGATGTGTTTTACACTACAACACTGCGCCCGGGCCCCCACTCTGAAGAGTCACTTTGGGAGACTAAGTTTGGCGGCCAGGTTTCGAGTTAAGAGAGCAGCACCGTCCCAAGTCGGATGAATGCCGTCTCGGCGCATGAGCCAGGACTTCCCCCAAAATGCCCGCCAGTTATCAATAAAGACTATGTCGTTTTCTGGGCACCATCTAGACAACCAGCGGTTAAATGATGAGAACCTAGAGTACATCTCATCATTGACCAAATTAGGCAGAGGACCAGAGAAGGCTACGGTGTCCGCCATTGACTTAGCAAGCTTACACACCAAGGCTACGTTTAATTTAAGCACCTCAGACTGTCTCCGTCGGGCGTCGTTACCGCCTGCGTGAATCACGATACGGCGGAACCTCTTCCTACTCTGCTTTAAGAGCCTGAGGTTTCCTTCGATGTCACCGACTCTGGCCCCTGGGTAACACCTGACAGACACCGCCGGGTGCTTCACGTCTCTAACTATGGAGCTTCCAATTACGAGAGTGTCTGGTTCAGCCGGTGTGTCGCTGAGGGGGGCAAACCTATTGCTGACGTGAAGCTGCTGGTGCACTAAGGTTGTGCGTTTACCACTACGCTTCCCCCGTACAGTCACAAATCCGTCCTTAATTTCCCCCGGCTGCATGGGGCTTGCTGGGGGGCTAACTGCGGTAGCATTCCTACTACTGCAAGCACGACTTGCGGGCCCTGCTACTACCTGGCTATAGCTCGGATTAGCTTTCGTCTCTAGAGTGCAGAGCCGTGCTTCTAGCTCAGAAACCCTGGTCAGCAGCCCTGAGACTAAGCTACACTTCCTACAGCTACTACTGTCCTCGACGAAGGAGCCAGGGTGCTCGCTATACATACAGCACACTGAGCAGAAAAGGCGGGAGGGAGAAGGCAGAGGGCTAGCCATGGCTCGGATAAACTAGGATAGCAAGATAGCGCTACTGAGGAGAGTAGAGTTGTTTTAATCCACGAGCAGGCGTTTACGCTGTTAAATCGTGGGATAAAACAAACTGAGGAGCACTAGGAGAGCCGAACCTGCCTAGGATCGATTCTCCGATGTGTCCGTGGGATAAAACAAATTGAGGAGCACTAGGTGATTAGCGACTAGTAGCATTGCTAACAAACAATACACTCACCGGATGTGACGTCCCACCGGAAGAAGCCACTCTATAAATTATTTATTTATAGTGTATTTATTTTACGTAAATATGTCGAAGTATAATGCTAGTCTGTTAATGAATGTAGCTAGCTTATGTAAACAGAGCTTTTCCGGTGAAAATTCTTCTGAATAAATGCTTAAATCCAGAATTCTTAATACATATGGACTTAAAAAAACGGGCAGTTAGCATTTATTTTACGTAATTATTGCAAACTATTATGCCAATGCTGTAGCGGCTAATTTCTCCTATTGATTTTTTTCACGTGAATAGCTCCTCTTGATGTGGGCGACCCCCTACTTTAAGGCGAAGCGCAGTGCATGACCTATCTGACCTGTCAATACCATTATGAAGTCTATGCATTTATTGTTACTAGGGATGGGAATTGATAGGATATTTCCGATTCCGATTCCATTATCGATATTGCTTAACGATTCGATTCTTTATCGATTCTCTTATCGATTCTAATTTGAGGAAAAAGAAGAAAAAACGTTTTGATTGGCATCGAGTTTGTTTAATCAGAAGTCTCAACCTTACAAACTCACAACAAGATCAAAAGAGGCTCAAAGCCTCAATGTTAACTGTGGCAATAAGTGGCAAATACACAAGAATGTGTAACATTTTACTGAAACATTTATCTAATAGAAATAAAAAATATTGGTATATATTGGCAGATAGGTTGTTTTTCTGCCTTTGGCAATATGTGTTAAAGCAGGGGTCCCCAAAGTTTTTCCTGTGAGGGCCACATAACTTTTCCCTTCTCTGATGAGGGGCCGGGGTCAGTTTGTAACAGAAAAAGTGTGACGATTGCAGAAGTGCATAAATGTAAAAAATTATTGTTTTTCAGAAAGCCACAATCAAATAACCCTTTCTGGATTCTTCACGGAATGAAAGTAAATAAAATAAAAATAATAATATAATATAATAATAATAATAATAATTAATAATAAAAACACTATTAATTAAATAGATAATAACCAAATAACCCTCTGTGAATTCTTCAAGGAAAAGGCCAGGAAATAAATAACCGGATTGAGAAAAAAAAAAAAATTCAAAATGGCCGGACCAAATGTGGAGGCGGGCCGTATTTGGGCCGTGGGCCGCAGTTTGGGGACTGCTGGGTTAACGTGTATTATTTACCATTACATTAAAATGCATGCCTTTTAGTTTTTGTGGCGCTTACACGCTCAAGTGGGGGCGCCCTTGCACTTCCTCACGCGAAGAAGAACGCACTTACGTGAAGAAGAGCGCGCTTACACCCGAAGAAGAAATGCCGCATCCAAGCGAGTGAGCGAGTTAGTGAGAGAGGGAAAAACTTCTACGAGCCTACATTCTTTGTTAATGTTAATATCTACAGAGGCAACGCCTGTATGTATCATCTTTTGTGTTGTTGTTGTTGTGTTTCCACTCGCGATCGGACACTTAAATCCAGTTTTGTAGTGGTTTGAACGATGTGCTAATGCTAGCGAACGAATGCTAACCATTTGTTATTACTGTTATTAGCAGCTAATCATCGCTGATTTACGTTGATGCAAACCTGTTTGTTATTGGGGACGAAATTGATTTGTTTCATTTCTATTCTTAGTTTCACTCTTCAAGTGATGGTTGAATAAAGTCAGCAAATTATACCAACGTCTTCTGCATCGTCATTTGGGAGTTTAGCTAGCTGTATAGCCAGGACTGAGCCTTAGCCTCTCTGTGAGGACAGCGCAGTCGTATTCCCTCCCGATGCAGTTATCTCCACCTTGCAATGACTGCAAGTCGCTTTGTTGTAATTTTTCCTCGTGAAGTGAAGACACACTTTCGAGCGTTTGAACCTACGTGCTGTCATTGTTATGTTTATGGCTGCAATGCTCGTGCTTAAACGTCCAAACCTTTCATTTTCACACTCTTTCCTGGTGAATTGTAGTCAAACATTGGAGCGAGTGGTTCTTGGCGCCATGCTAGTTTGATGCGTCTGGACAACAAGACACGTCACGGCGCAATACGCGTCTTTAGGAATCGTTAAAGGGATCGTTAAGGCTTTTTCATTGTGATGTCGGGGCCTCGAAACACTCGGAACCGGTTCCGAATTGGAATCGGATTTCGATTCCCATCCCTAATTGTTACTAACAAAACCAAAACTTGATTTATTTAACCATGTAACCAATGAAACTAAATAGCAAACATCTGCCCCGCCCCCAGGAAGAGCTTGATTTGAGTTCACAAGAGAGTTCATCATCTTCATCAGATGACGATGAAGCAGAGAATTGCAACAGTTTACCTCCTCACTCTATGAGGGAAAAAAACAATAATGAGTTTATCTCCCGGACACAAAAAGGCATGCCGGGTCCGACCAAATCAGGTTAGGTTTTGATTACAGTTTGCACATACGTACCTTATTACAAAAAATGCCATACACTTTCATTTGTTCTTTGCCACCAGAATATTAATGTTACTGGACAACCACCAAATTTGGTATAGAAAATATAAGGATGTAATTTTTGTATTCCAGGAATCATAATGATCACATAATGGAAGTCAAAAATAAAATATGTCGCTATTACAAAGTTGTCCTTTGTTCAGAAGACTCAGTCCATGAAATTTTGATGAATTAAAATAAATTCCCTAACATCCTTTATTTTCTCTGTGACTATAAAGGTGCTTGCTTATTAAAGGCAAAAGATTTTAACAGTCGTTCTGGTATTCTAAACACCTGCTCTCCGGTTGGAAAGGAAGCGACTGTGGCAAGGTAAGATAATCATATTTGGCACATAAAAGTATATTTTTCTGATTGAAAGGGATTTGGTGGATGACCAACCCCGGATTTCACTGGTTGGGAAATACATGCGGTTTGCTCACCACGCGTCAAGGTGAAAAATGACTATAAATACAAGGATAAGAAATAAGATTTAAAGGTTAAAAATAAATATAGAAATACATAAATAAATTGAAGTGAAAATAAAAAATCTAAATCATTTTGAATTGGATTTACATCTCCATGTTTACGCTGACAATTTAATGAATACCAGAGCAAAGCGCTTTTGTTTATTGACATATAATTCAATGTATATTTTTTTAAACTGATTTCCACATATAATTTTTTATTTGCTTTATTTTTACTTTACATTATTTATTTCAATATTTATTTTCATCTTTGAATTTCTTACTTTTGTATTTATTGTATAGTCATCTTCATTTTTAAAATTATATTTATTTCTAATTTGGCAATTTTGGTCCTCCGTAGTTAAAAGGGGTCTCCAGTCCACAGGGGTACTGGCCCCCTCTCTAATTTGAATAGCCCCTGAAGTGCCCCGGTTCCCATTTTATTACAGAGCATGGCAATGGGCAAATCAATCTTTTCTGAAGTGAGAGAGAATGAGTGAATTTTTCTAGAGCATGGTAAATATCAATGCTATTGTATCCTGACTTGCACCCATTATGATTAAACTGAAATTATTACAAATATTACAAACTTAACTGGTTTTTACCAGTAGTAGTATTTCCTTGTTGACCAAAACCAACACTGAACAAAGATGGCAGCGACACTTGCACCTGGAGGGTTACATGGGGCCCCTTCTTGGCGATGGTTATAGAAAAATCCTAGAACCGCCACCTCACTCTCCCATGGGGTGTCCGAATCGGCGTCTTTCAAACTAAATTTCTCGAGCCTGCGGGGTTGTAGAACCAATGCCAAGGCAAAGGGCAGTAATTGGAAAATCATGGAGAAAAAAAAGAAATAAAAGTAGTTTCGGCCAATTATTTTGCTTTCAGTACATCTCTAATTTCTATATAAATTAGTAGGATAACAAAAAATATCTCAGGTCAAAATGTCATTTTAGGGCTTTTTTATTATTTTTTTTCTAGAACAGTATTGACTTTTAATGGTGAAAAGAAAACAAGTCTGAATGAAATGCACATGTTTCTTTTTTGGTAAAACAACCACAATTGAGCAATAATGCTAATTTAAAAAAAAACTAAACTAAAACTCCAAGTACTGATGTAATCAGTGTACAAGTAAATATACTGTAAAGTGATATATAGATAGGGAGAGCGACAGTCGGTTTTATTTAACACATTATATTTGGTTTTCAAAATTTGAGAATTTTTATTTGAATGATACTGTAGTTGTGAGCTCACCTGTTTTTGTAGACGTTCTGTTTTTGTGATCACTGCCACTTGGCGCTTGATTTCTTGTCCTAGGATGGAAGCCAAGTCAAGTCTGACAAATGATAAGCAGAAGGATAAGGAGGAGGGAAATGGAAAATGTTATAATGCTACCATATTAGACCATTTAATCGACATACACGGTGTTGCCATCCCCTACCATGAACCCAATATGTATCGTGCTGCAGCAATCAAAACAAAATCTGTTCCAGGATTCAGCACTCTTGCTTTTCCTGATATTTGGGGTCAGGTCTCACCATCAGGAAATGAACCCATGGAACCTCGCAAGCCCAATGTCCAAAGGTACCGTGGATTTTGCCGACATCAAGCCAAAAACTTCCCATGTTTTATTCGGTCAATTCCATATAGTGCATGGTTGTCTGTTTCTAGAGGTGGGTAGAGCAGCCGAAAAATGTTACTAAAGTAAAAGTGGTCAACGAAAAACTGAAGTACAAATAAAAAAAAGTATTGGTGAAAATAATTCCCTAATGAGTAACTGCTTTTAGTGTCTGATTTTTTTTTTTTTTTAAACAATGACTTTTTTTTTCTTAGCACAAGTGTTTTCCCATTTTTGTCAATTTTTCTCTTAGTCTTTTGGATGAAAATACTTATTAGTCTTAGTCATATTTTAGTCATTTCAAAATGTTTTCATCTTCGTCGAATTTTATTCGACGAAATTTCATACAAATTTCGTCTAGTTTTAGTCGACAGTTCATAGACTTCATAATGATATTGACGGGACACAGCGCCACACCTTCAAGTAGGGGGCCATCCCACACTCCGCTTCAATCAGTCATAATCAGTAGCAGTTATTCTCAAACACATGCAGCGATCCAACGCCAGATTTACGTTGAAAAACTATGAAATGTGTACCGCATACAAACAGGAAGGATTGTCTCAGGGGTGATTTGTTGAAGATTCAAGGTAATTATTATATTTTTGGTACCATGCATGCATTTTGAAATGTTGTGAAAAAAATAAATGGGAGAAATTTAGCACTGGCATTATCCTTCGCAATATTTACGTAAAATAAAATGGTACCTGCACGTTTTTTTGCTTTTAACCAAAAATCGAGACTCTTTTACGACCATATCTATGAAGAATTCAGGAATTTAACACATTTATTCACATGAATTTTCAACGGAAAAGCTCTGTTTACAAATGGCGGCCGCTAATTTCCTTACTGACGAGCCTCATCGTTCGCAATATTTACATTAAATAAATGCTACCTGCATGTTTTTTTTTTTTGTTTTTTTTTTTTAACCAAGAATCAAGACTCTTTTACGACCATATCTATAAAGAATTCAGGAATTTAAGCATTTATTCACATGAAATTTCAACGGAAAAAGCTCTTTGTCTGTGTTTCCACTCGGTCAGCTTTGACGGAGATTGGCCCAAAATGAATCGGCCCCGGTCAGCTTTGACGGAGAAAGGCCCAAAATGAATCAGCCCCATGCCCCGTGTCCCATCAATACGTTTTGAAGTCTATGTTTTGCTTTAGACTGGCCAGTGTTTTAAGAGAGCGCTCGCCATTCTGAAGCTAATGCAAATGTTACGCTAATGCAAGGATTCATATTTAGCATCTGATGATCACTCAGCACAGTCCATCAAAGGCTAAAGCAATATATTCTGTATATTCTTTCTTGCCAAGATAAGAAAACAAATCTTACCGTGTTTCCAAACAAGCTAGATGGAGCTCAGCCTAGCTTAAGGCAAGGCAAGGCAAGGCAAATTTATTTATATAGCATAATTCAACACAAGGCAATTCAAAGTGCTTTACATCACATGAAGATCATAAAAATCACATTTAAATCAACACAACGTAGAAACGAAGACAAAAGATCGCATTTAATCACAGAATAAAAATAAATAAATTAAATAAAAATAAAACAAAAACTAATAATAATAATAATAATTGAAATCAGCAATGGAGATAAAAACAAGAGGAATAGAAAGCAGGTAGATTGAAATATATAGACAGTTATAGATATGCAGTGCTAAACAAAAGCGTTTTTAGCCCTGATTTAAAAGAGCTAACAGTTTGAGCATACTTCAGACGTTCGGGTAACTTGTTCCAGAGGTGAGGAGCATAATAACTAAATGCTGCCTCACCCTGCTTGGTTCTTGTTCTTGGAACATGCAGAAGACCGGTTCCAGACGACCTTAGGGGTCTAGATGTCTCATAGGACTCTAACAAGTCAAGCATGTATTTTGGTCCAAGGCCATTAAGTGTTTTGTAGACGAGCAGTAGTATTTTATAGTCTATCCTTTGACTTACTGGAAGCCAGTGTAGCGATTTCAAAACTGGTGTAATGTGGTCCAGCTTCCTTGTATTTGTGAGGACTCTGGCTGCAGCATTCTGTACCAGCTGCAACTTCCTGACTGATTTTTTATCAAGACCTGTAAATATACCGTTGCAATAGTCCAATCTGCTGAAAATGAATGCATGCATAAGTTTTTCCATGTCTCGTTGAGTCAGAAGCCCCTTAATTCTGGTTATATTTTTTAGGTGGTAATAAGCGGATTTAGTGACGGACTTTAAATGGCTATCAAATTTTAGGTCTGAGTCAATAATTACGCCAAGGTTTCTGACTTGATTTGTAGCTGTAAGTGACATTGTGCTAAGTTGGCTGCTTATCTTTGACCTTTCTTTTTTTGGCCCAAAAATGATCACCTCTGTCTTCTGCACATTTAACTGGAGAAAATTCTGGCACATCCATTCATTGATTTGATGAATGCATTTGCTCAGGGTGACTAAGGGACTATAATCATGTGGGGACACAGAAATGTACAGTTGTGTGTCATCTGCATAGGCGTGATAGGAGATGTCATACTGTTCCATTATCTGAGCTAACGGAAGCATATAGATGTTAAATAAGAGTGGTCCAAGAATTGACCCTTGAGGGACTCCACACGTGAATTTGGTTCGTTCTGACTGATGGTTTCCGATTGACACAAAGAAATCCCTATCATGTAAATAGGATGTGAACCACTGAAGAATAGTGTCAGTAAGCCCTACCCACTGTTCCAATCTGCTGAGTAGTATGTTGTGATCAACCGTGTCAAATGCGGCGCTGAGATCCAATAGTAGCAGAACAGATTATTTGCCTGCATCGGTATTCCGACGAATATCATTTAGGACTTTGATAAGCACAGTCTCGGTGCTGTGTTGTGGTCGAAATCCAGACTGAAATGAGTTAAAAAGATTGTTTTGCATCATATAATTCTGGATCTGTTCGAACACAACCCTTTCGATAATTTTCCCCAGGAATGTCAGATTTGATATTGGCCTGTAATTACTAATGGTTGAGGCATCCAGATTAGGTTTTTTTAGGAGAGGTTTTATTACTGCAGTTTTTAAAGTCTGAGGAAACTCTCCTGTTTGGAGAGAAGTATTTATAATCTGAAGTATGTCTGGGGCTATGCAATGAAAAACAGTTTTGAAAAAGTTTGAAGGAAGGATGTCAAGGCAGCATGTTGTGGGCTTTAATTTCGACACAATTTCTGTTAAAGTGGCATAGTCCAAGAGGCTAAACTGTCTAAGATTGACGTGGGGGACATTTTGGGAGGCATTTAGTGTAACATTTGTTAATCTGGAGTTGCACACAGTCTGTCTAATCTTTAGTACTTTGTGTGTAAAGAATGCTGCGAAATTAGTACAGGACACCTCAGATGCCAATTCCTGAGGTATTGATGCTTGTGGGTTTGTCAGTTTGTCAACAACAGAAAATAGTGTGCGGGTATTGTTAGTGTTTCTACTAATGATCTCTGAAAAATATGACTGTCTAGCATTTTTCAGTTCCTGGTTGTATTTGCGAAGACTGTCTTTGTAGATATCATAAAAAACTAGGAGTTTGTTTTTTCGCCATCTGCGTTCTGCTCGTCTACAAACTTGCTTTTGTTTTATAGCTAGTATGGCATTTCTCCAGGGTGACCTCTTCTTTCTTGACAAGGATTTTGTCTTAATCGGGGCAATAGTGTCAATTACAGTCATCACACTGGAACTGAAACTATTTACTATTTAAATTTATAAGTTCTTCCACTGGAGCTATTGTAGGGGTTAATGGTGAGGCATAGGCCTGTGTGAATAACGCACAAGTGTTATCACTTATGTAACGCTTCCTAATCACCTCTGTTTCCCTTTTCAGAGGATGGACAGGGGTGGTCATTTTAAACATAATGCAATAGTGATCAGACAGAGCAACATCATTCACTGTGACCTCAGAGATGTTAAGACCTTTGGATATTATTAAATCCAGTATGTGCCCTCTGTTATGTGTTGGAACTGTGACATGCTGAGATAAACCAAATGTATCCAAAATATTTAAAAGCTCTATAGCACATCCTTCTTCAGGATTATCAACATGAATGTTAAAGTCACCCACTAGAACAACACAATCAAAGTCCATGCAGACAGAAGACAGCATTTTGGTAAGACACATCCTTAACTCCGGTGAGGAGCGTGGGGGAGAAGTGCAGCCACGCAGCACATATCACATGTGTACACGACCTAAAGACTGCCACGATGCAAGTTGCCATACTCCACATACAATATGAAAATGTCACGCATTGTGAACATATGACAGATACGTCGTCTCGTCAGAGGAAAACTGGCATTAGTCTCATTATGTTCTTGTCCCCCAAACCACGTTTTTAGCTCGTCATCGTCACGTCATCGTCCTATAGACTTCATAATGATATTGACGGGGCGCGGGGTCGATTAATAGGGGACCAGTATTGTTGGCGTGGCCGTCAAAGCTGACCGAGTAGAATCACAGACAAAGAGCTTTTTTCGTTGATAATTCTTGTGAATAGATGCTTAAATCCCTGAATTCTTTATAAAAATGGACGTAAAACAGTCTCAATTCTTGGTCAAAAGAAGAAAAAAAAAAACGTGCAGTTAGCATTTATTTTACATAAACATGTCGAAGTACGATGCTAGTCTGTCAGTCAACGTGGTGGCCGCCATGAGTAAACAGAGCTTTTCCGGTGAAAATTCTTGTGAATAAATGCTTAAATCCCTGAATTCTTTACAGATATGGACGTAAAACAGTCTCGATTCTTTGCTAAAAGCAAAAAAACGTGCAGTTAGCATTTATTTTACGTAAATATGTCAAATTTGATCCTAGTCTGTCAGTCAATGTGGCGCCCGCCGTATGTAAACAGAGCTTTTCCGGTGAAAATTCTTGTGAATAAATACTTAAATCCCTGAATTCCTTATAAATATGGACGTAAAACAGTCTCGATTCCTGGTTAAAAGCAAAAAATAAATAAATAAACGGGCATTTAGCATTTATTTCATGTAAATAGTCTGCAAGGCTGTTAGACAATGTGGCGGCAGCCTTACAACAAAGAGCTTTTACGTTGAAAATTCTTGTGAAAAAAACAAAAATGTAATAATTACCTTGAATTCTCGAACAAATCACTCCTGAGACAACCCTTCCTGTTTGTATGCGGTACAGGTTTCATACTTTTTCAACAAAAATCCGGCATTTGATCGCTGCATGTATCGCTTTGACCGACTGCGAATAACTGAAGTGGATTGTGGGATGGTTCCCTACATGAAGGCGTGGCGCAGTGAAGGTCGAATCTGACCCGTCAATATCATTATAAAGTCTATGATCATCATTAAAAAATTATTTGTCGACAAAATATTTTCTTTATCGTCATTGTTGACGAAAACAACACTGCTCAGCTAAATATGAATTGTTATTACACTGTATCATTCCCGATTACATGACCAAATTTGGCCAAAAGAATGCACAAAAATCATCGAAAGAATCTACAGGAATGAATCATCACCTGCCCAAAGAACATGCATGCCCTTTAATGGGGAAAACATTTTCTATCATGAAATTAAAATGAGCATATCTCCTGTTTTCCGTGGTCTATCAATAATAAAAACTTTCAGAGATGTTGAAATCGGCGCTTTCGAGTAATGTTGATGACACGGCCGTGTTCATAGGACTTCTAACTACAAGGATGTGTGTTGTCATGTGAATGTGATGTCATGTCTGAGTGGTATAATGGAAGAATGTGATTATTGTTGAGACATGTAATTGGTGAAACTGTGGGTATATCTGGAAAAAGTCAAATCTAATATGTCGAATAAAGCGGAAAAATGTATCGACTCTAGTGTTGCCCAAATTAGTGGATTAGGACTAGCGTTTCTCTTTCACAAATCTACACAAGTAAAAGTTAAAAGTAAGGCATGGTAGAATTACATTTTTCTCAAAAGAATTACTCAAGTAAGTGTAACAGAGTAAATGTAATGCGTTACTACCCACCTCTGGATTATACACATTTTATACAAGTAAATACAGTAAGTAAAATATGTCAAAGTAGGATTACTGGAAGCAAGTCTGTTCTTGATTTGCAGGATGTCTGCATGACATCATTCAAAGATTCTATTATAATTAATTCTAACATTGCAGAATGGGATCTCCCATCTTCATAAGAGGTGCTCTGATGAAGAAAGGAAATTCCTAATGAATTTATAACTCAATGTATAGACACAATGAATCTCTATGGATTATTTCAGAAGGACAGTTTGTTGACTTGTTCCTTCACACATGCATGTGAATCCAGATTAAAGCACACATTTTACATTTGAATTTGACTGCATAAAGACTGCCATCGTTTTGGAATCTTCAATTATTTACCTGGTTTTTCATTATTATTTTGGCAGACAGAAAGTGCTTGAAGATATTCGACGTTTCTTGACATATTCTGATATCATTAACCAGGTAGTTTTTGACCTGGAAAACAGCAGGTAGGTATGAAATGCACTGATGCAGGAAGTCATTTTATGTATACAGTGGTATGAAAAAGTATCTGAACCTTTTGGAATTTCTCACATTTCTGCATCAAATCCCCATCAAATGTAATCTGATCTTTGTTAAAATCATACTGATGAAAAAACTGTGATTTAACTAAAACCACCTAAACATTCATAGGTTTTCATATTTTAATGAGGATAGCATGCAAACAATGACAAAAGGGGGGAAAATTAGTCAGTTAACCCTCTGCCTAAGGAGATTTAAAGAGCAATTGAAACCAATTTTTACCAAACATTTTAAGTCAGGTGTGTGCCCAATCACTGATGAGTGGTTTAAAGCTGCCCTGCCCACTATAAATCACACACTTGTTTAGAATTGTCTTGATGAGAAGCATTGTCCGATGTGCATCATGGCTCGGTCAAAAGACTTATCTGAAGACCTGTGATCAAACAAAATATTAAAATGTGATGGTTCACTTATTTATTTATTTATTTATTTACTTTTACTTATTTTCCCCCATCTGTCATTGTTTGCATACTATCTTCATTAAAATATGAAAACCTATAAATTTTTGGGTGGTTTTAGTTAAAGCAGACAGTTTTTTCATCTGTGTGATTTTGACTAAGATCAGATCACATTTGATGGTGAATTTTTGCAGAAATGTGAGAAATTCCAAAAGGTTCAGATACTTTTTCATACCATTGTAGATGAGCTGAGTTGTCACTTGTACTGTGTATCACAATGTTTTTGTATATGTGACACATTTAAAAAGAATAATTTTTTTGTTCAACGCTTCATAAAATGTCTAAAAGTGTTTCTTTCTTTGTTAGTTTACAGTTTCCACATGACAAGCCAGGCCCATTGAGATTCTTTTCCAGTTTTGAATGTGGTAACCTCAGAAAGGCTATTCAGGTCCGCAGGTATGCCCACTTTTCAATGGTAATAAGGTTTAAAAAGCTAAGAGACCATCATGGGTAAGCAAAAAAGATGTGACTGAGGAACAAACATAATATAATTGATAGGAATGGGCATTCAAACGATTGATGAACATAAATGACATTAACCTTTAATTGTTAATTATTTTATTAATTTTGATACCTCATACCATGTCGGCGTAATCATTTTTTTTACCTTTTAAAAACACTCCAAATATGTGTTTTTAAATGACAGACGGAACAATGTTTAAAATGTAGTCAATCCTCTGAGTTTTCACTGAGCAGGCTTCAAAAATTGAAAGAAAGAAAGAAAGAAAAGAAAGAAAGAAAGAAAGAAAGAAAGAAAGAAAGAAAGAAAGAAAGAAAGAAAGAAAGAAAGAAAGAAAGAAAAACGGAGAGAGAGAGAGAAAGAGAAAGAAAGCACAGACTTCATAATGATAATGACGGGACACGGGGCGCTCGGCCAGCTAAAATGCTTAAATCCCTGAATTTTTTTTTAGATATGGACGTAAAACTGTCTCGATTCTTGGTTAAAAGCAAAAAAAAAACCTCGCAGTTAGCATTTATTTTCCATAAATATGTTGAAGAATGATGCTAGTCTGTTAAAAATTACAACAAAGAGCTTTTTACGTTGAAAATTCTTGTGAAAAAAACGAAAAATGTAATATTTACTTTGAATTCTCGAACAATTCACTCCTGAGACAATCCTTTCTGTTTGTATGTGCAGAGGCGTCGCGTTCCATTAGGCAAACCAGGCAATTGCATAGGGCCCCCAGCCAGCAGGGGTCCCCAGAGGGCCAACAGATTTAACACACGCAGCTTTACTGTACTGTCGCGGCAACTAGTGTAGGGAGTGTTTCAATACCATGGAATCCTTTGGCAGATTATCTAACGATTCTGTAATCAATCCCAATCAGCACTAACCATGTCACGTAGATTATACATGTTTAAAAAAGTCCAATCAACTATTAAAACCACATGATTGTTTAAAGAGTGACTCACCAAGTACTCTCTGGAAAGTCCTTGCCGAGTTGTTTTTTACGTTGATTTTCACACGCCACCTCAGTATTCAAGTGATTACTTAAAGAAATGGTGATTTTTCCAAAAAAGTCTATTAATTAATGGGTCTATCGTATTCCTCGTTGAATACTCTATAAGAAAAATATAACATATATGCATCTAAAATAATCCTAAACAATTATATTAGCAAATTTAATACTCATTTCGGTCGGTAGTCCACCAATCAGTGGTTTTTACGGAATAATTTGAATTTAGTGGGTCGTAGGGCCAATCTGACAACTGATTTCACACAAAGGTATATACCTCCGCATTCGATGGTGTTTTTTTTGTGTTGCTACCCTTTCTTCTTTTGCTCCAAGTGCAACTGTCCCCCTTACTTGCACAGGCTCGAAGGGCTCCATGTTGCTTGTTGCCTTGTTGCTGTCTGTGTATGCAGTACAGCTTTTATACTTTTTCCAACATAAATCCGTCGTTGGATCGCTGCACGTTTCGCTGCGACAGATTACAAATAACTTATGCGCATTGTGGGATGGCCCCCTACTTGAAGGCGGGGCACAGTGAAGGTCGAATCCGTCAATATCATTATGAAGTCTATGCACTTAAAAAAAAAAAAGCGAATGCAATAATTTCTAAATTCATGAACCACATTAAATTATGCATGACACTATGAAGTGAAGTGGGACGGTATACAGTAGTCTCATATAAATGGCTGAAATCGGAATTACAGTATGTGTAGGACATGACTATGGGTAGTCCCAGGGTTACGAAGGAGTTCCGTTCCTACACTGGCGATGTAACCTGAATTTTCCGCATAAATTGGAATGAACCCTTTAACTACCCCTAAATCCCAAAATAACTATCCAAAAACATGTATTATACGTCTTTGTACTGTCCTAGCTAGATAGTGAGCTAAGCTGTAATCTTTCCCCTCTCTCTGGACTCTCACTCAGCTTTGTGACTTTTTCGTGGGAGCAAATGCACTTTTCCTCGTGTGTGCTCGTGCACTCTTCTTCGTCCACGCAAATACGTTCTTCTTCGTGTGTACATGTGTTCTTACTCGCAAACGGAAGCACTACTTGGTCTACACTTCCTCCGCCAAAATAAAAGCATGCATCATAAAACAAAAGTCAACATTATAATCAAATACAAATTTCGCCAGAGGGCAGAACACTCATATTAATGAGATAGAGTAAAAAATAATATACTGTGAGGTACAAAAAGGTACAGTTTACACACACACACACACAAAAAAAAACCTAAACACTGGAGACAAAATGGCAGGGACGAGACTCCGGTGTTGTAACGTTGAAATCACCTAAGCCATGTACGTTATAACCCGGGGACTACCTCTACTCAAGAATTATTGTGGTCTAGTGGTTATTTTATTACTATTTGGTCAAAGACAACCCACGAACGAACCCTATTTTTACGTTTTTTTTTTTCAGATTCTATTGTCTAGTTATGTTTCCTTATTTTGGGTTAAGAAAAACAGTTATCCATAATGCCTTGAGTTTTGATTTTAACATAACTAAAGTTTAACCACTGCAGCCATAGCACAGTGAATGGAACAGCCGTTGAAAGCTGTGCGTGGTATTTGCTGTACAAACACCGTATGCTCGTAAGCCTTAGTACCCCTGTTTTAATGATTTGGCTGCCTTTGACAGCGAGAGACGTCCAATCAATTTTGACTGCGAGAGATAGCGGAGATCATTTGCCGCCAACCACTCCCACTTTAAATGGATTTGACATCTATTGTCGTTAATGGATGTACATTTTCTTATTCTTTTACTAACTACCGCAACACATACGGTACTTTTTGAATATATACATGTACTGTACCTGGTCTGACAGTGAACAAGTTCACCAAAAGAAGAAACCCCAGTAGTCAAAAATAACTCAAAACTTTTAAATATCAATGTCAGGAAAATTAATCCATTACAATCAGACATTGTTTGAGAATTTTGGTTCAACAATTACAAAATACCGTAGATAAAGAAATTAGTCAACCTCATGAAATAAGCTGCAACAAAAATGATGGTATACCGACAAAATGACGCTGATGTTCAACCAAGTTGTTCTTGAATTAGTCTCCAAACCTTTTATTAGCCACGCGGCCCTTTTAAAGGCTGCCAACAAGTCACTTTGCTCTTTTACTTTTTATATTATTTTATCTGTTTTTTATTTTATGACTGTCATGTTTTCTTTAATTGTTACCAACACTTTTGAGCACATGTTTAAAAGCTATTTTTAAATGTTTGAAATTAATTCTGATGTAAATGCAACTCCTGCAGTATAGTTGGGTAGCGTGTCTTTATTTCACAAGAGGCAACATTGGAATATTGCTTTATATATACTACATTTGGTGTGGGACCTACAGCTAAAACATTGAAATGGACATGACTGAGATGCTCGCGGCAAACTGCTGCATACTGTATATTTTTGTGTTTGACAGTCAATGGACAATGCTGAGTTGAGAATGTGATGGTCATTTTCATCAAAAATAATAAAACCATTGTATAATCACTGATTCTAATCTGTTCATAATGGGTAGTACTTCTCAGAGTAGTTTTGCATGCCATACTTTTTACTTTTACTTGAGGCAAAGGCAAAGGCAAATTTATTTATATAGCACAATTCAACACAAGGCAATTCAAAGTGCTTTACATCACATGAAGATCATAAAAATCACATTTAACAACGTAAAAACCAGGACAATCAAAATAGGAAATACAATTATACATAAAAATCGCATTTAATCACAAATAGAATAAAAATAAATAAATAAAAACAAAACAAAAACTACTAAATAATAATTGAAATCAGCAATGGAGATAAGCACAAGAGGAATAGAAAGCAAGTAGATTGAGATATATAGACAGTTATGGATATGCAGTGCTAAACAAAAGTGTTTTTAGCCCTGATTTAAAGGAGCTAACAGTTTGAGCATATTTCAGATGTTCATGTCACTTGTTCCAGAGGTGAGGAGCATAATAACTAAATGCTGCCTCACCCTGCTTGGTTCTTGTTCTTGGAACATGCAGGAGACCGGATCCAGACGACCTTAGGGGTCTAGATGTCTCATAGGAATCTAACAAATCAAGCATGTATTTTGGTCCAAGGCCATTAAGTGTTTTGTAGACGAGCAGTAGTAATTTAGTCTATCCTTTGACTCATTGGAAGCCAGTGTAGCGATTTCAAAACCGGTGTAAAGCTTCCTTGTATTTGTGAGGACTCTGGCTGCAGCATTCTGTACTAGCTGCAGCTTCCGGATTTTTTATCAAGACCTGTAAAAATACCGTTGCAATAGTCCAATCTGCTGAGAAGAATATGAAGAAGAAACGCTACTCTTACTCTGCTGATTTGGGCTAGTGTGACTAGTGACTAGTGTCCTTACATCTTCCCCCTTTATTGTACATATTAGACTTTTTTTTTGCCAGAGATGCCCACAGTTACTCCATCAGTTTCACCAATCAGATGTTGAAACAATATTCACATGACTCCATTATGCTAATTTAGATGGAACAATACAGTCACATGACCATGCACAATCTTGCAGTCAAAAGTCCCATGATCACGTCAGACTGTTCAATGATGTGGTACAAAAAAATAATACTAAAACTATTTTACATAGAGCGCTGCCTTCAACATTACTCAAAAGCTCTCTTCCAGTTTTTATTTGGCCCCGATAGACCATGGACAACCAGCGATATGCTTGTTTTTACTTCCATGGTAGAAAATATGATTTATCGATTTGAAAACACTCTCGGCTCTTTTTGACGAGTAATGCTTCAGGTCTGTAGATTTTCCCAGTTGGAATTCATGGATTTTTTTTAGCATTTGTTTGGCCAAATATTGTCATCTAATAGGTTATGTACAGTATAATACTAACAGTTCATATAGATAATGTTGTGCTGATGAAAAATATACCATTGTTTAAAAAAAAAAAATCGGACATTACTTGAGTATTTTTTTTCCTCTGAATATTTTTTTAATTGAACTTGAGTAAAATCTGTGGGTTACTACTTTTATTTAAGTAATATTGTTTTGAAACTACTACTACTCTTACTTGAGTAAAATCTTTGGCTACTCTACCCACCTGTTTATTACATAACACTTTCCTACTAAGTCATTTCATTTCTTTACCTTCAACTTTTATCTACTGCTCACTCTATCTATCTAGTCCTCCACTCCTCTATGCACTATAGTCTAATTTCACCTGTTTGCTTCCCACTCATTAATGCACATACAGTATCTTCTGATATACTTCAGCGAATATTCATTCATTCCTTCAAGTGCATACCCCCACCTTTCTAAAATTTCCTCCATCTGATTCCTGCTTTACCGGCAGTTATCTATGAACACCGTGATCCATAGAAATTCCAATCTGACCTTGACTGCCAGGCTACAGTGTGTATCACTACTGCAATGAAAAATGACCCTTGAACTGATCTTTCATGTAGTCCTACCTTAACCTTAAACTCTGTTCTGTTGCCCTCATACACTTCGTGTACAATTCTAACATGCACCATAGACTTCATAATGATATTGACGGGACAAATTCCCCAGACATTGCGCCACGCCTTCAAGTAGGGGGCCCTCCCACACTCGGTTTCACTCGGTCGAAGTCGGTCGCAGTTATTCTCAAACAGATGCAGCGATCTGACGCTGGATTTAGGTTGAACAAGTACAAAAGCTGTACCGCATAGAAACAGGAGTGATTTATTTGAGGATTCAGGGTAATTATTATGTTTTTTGTACCATGCATGTAATTTTGAAACGATGTGAAAAAAACAATGGGAGAAATTAACCACGGCATTGCCATAATTCGCAATGTTCACGTAAAATAAATGCTAACTGCCCAGTTTTTTGCTTTTAACCAAGAATCAAAACTATTTTACGTTTATATCTATAAAGAATTCAGGGATTTAAGCTTTTATTCACAAGAATTTTCAACGTAAAAAGCTCTTTGTGGTGATAAGGCGGCGCCACGGTGGCTTAAAGACTAGCTGCACATTCTATATATTTACGTAAAATAAATGCTAACCGCCCGTTTTTTTTTTTTTTTTTTTTTTTTTTTTTTTGCTTTTAACCAAGAATCGAGACTGTTTTACGTCCATATCTAGAAAGATTTCAGGGATTTAAGCATTTATTCACAAGAATTTTCTCCGTAAAAAGCACTTTGTGGCGATAAGGCGGCGCCACAGTGGCTTAAAAACTAGCAGCACATTCGACATATTTACATAAAATAAATGCTAACTGCCGTTTTTTTTTTTTTTTTTTTTTTTTCCTTTTAACCAAGAATCGAGACTATTTTACATCCATACCTTTAAAGAATTCAGGGATTAAGCATTTATTCGCAAGAATTTTCAACGTAAAAAGTAAGGTTGAGAACGATAAACCGATACGACCGGATATCCGGTTTTACAGGTGAGAGATACAGCTGTATCGATAGTAAAGTTACCATTCGACAGTAATTAGCCATTAAATATTCAGTGAACCGATAATAGAGATAGAATTCGGCTATTACAAGCACAAGAATCGGCTTCTAATGCCTAGTTCAATGCATTGCTTGATAGGATAATAATTTAGCTTTTACTTCACATGCTGCGCTTGTGTCATTCACCACACAGCGCACTTAGATTGAGACCGCATGCACGATATAATATGGACAAGCACAACTCACGGTCGTGGTTGCCTCAGAAAAAATGCTACTAGTCGCCGTCATTACCCGATCGTCACGGGCCTGTCATAACAACGCGGGAGCTAACAAAACCACTGTAACACACGCTCCGTAGCGTTTTTTCCACAGCCCAAAACAAAACTAGTAGTGGCAATGAAGCAACATGCTAAAACAATGGACAGTTTGCGCACCACGACAGCGACGAGCAGCGATTGATTTTCAACGCACCCCGGAAAACAAAAGTCGGACTTTGAAGTGACGAAGGCAGCCAGATCTGTTCGCATGGGACAGAGCTGGTGTGAAGTGGTACAGAGATCGTGAGTTTTTAACCCTGAAAAATAACCCACTACAATGGTGGAATGGTGGAAAGGGCAGCACGACCCTCTGAAGATTTTGTTTCCACGAAACACAGTCTACTTAAACATGAACATGTGGATTAGTTGATCTTCCTCAAGGAAAAATCTGCCCTTCAAAAAAGATATGAACAGTGATGAGGAATAAAAAATGTGGAAGTGCAGGCATAAGTGAATGACTTTAATGTGTATAAGGTTAAAGTAATGATTATTGACCTGTCTGTCTAAAATGCCATGTTTTTATTCTCCCCAATAATACCAGTGGTAAAGCATAATTTGTTATTTATTTATGGTAACATTGCAGGTTTATTTATTTTTTTCTTTTTTCTACAGCTGCTACATATAATTAATATTTTTTGTTTATAACATGTTTACGTTGAAAGTTTGCACTTACATTACTTACCTCTTTTGTTCAAAACACCAGGAAATACAGTAATTGAATTACTGCACTTTATTGTTGTCTGTCACTGGAGTTTTATTTTATTATCAATCCCATTCAACAAAATGGCAGTCATATAGTAAGTTTTTTTTTTTTTTTCATTAAAAAAAAAAAACATAACATTGGTATGAAATTTTGTTGTTTAATTTTGTTATTAGAAATGTGGTCTTTTTTATGTTTAAAATACTGTACGAACACACACAACAAATGTTTACTATCGTATCGTTTTCACTCTGTATTTAACCGTATCGTTCTTAAACTGTATCGAATCGAATTGCTCGGCCTAAAAAATGTATCATTTTTTTAATCGAATCGTAACCTGTGCATCTAGATACATATCGAATCGGCTTCATGCCAGAGATTCCCAACCCTAGTAAAAAGCTCTTTGTCTGTGTTTTCACTCGGTCAGTTTTGACGAAGATAGGCCCCCAATATATTAAGAAGTGAATGCAGTTTCTCTCCACATCTATGGAGACACAATACACCTCCTCCTCAGCATTTTTGTACATCTCCATTATCTTAGTTGTTACGTTCTACTTGAGCCTATCTGGTTCTTTTGTCTTAGATATTTGTTAATCTTCAGAGTCAAACGAGCACAAACATAGCATAAACGAATGACACCATTTCTGCTCCATTTTTCAATAAATGGGGGGGTCTGCGTGACATCATCACTTGAAATTAATATCTCAAAAACAATAGCAGCAGAAATGACAAACTTTATAGCATAAACCAGCACAAATGTAGCACAAACGATTGACACAAATTTTAGCCATTTTGAATCACAATGGGGGCTAGTTGACCTCAGATTGACCTATAAAAGAATTGTTAATAACTCAAAAACGATAGCACCACAAACGAAATTTTTTTCAGCAAAAATGAGCATAAACCTAACACGAATGAATGACACAATTTTTCTATAAAATTGCGTCGGATGGGGGGCCAACTTCACAGAGGTCCCATTGTTAATTGATTTATTGGTGGTTTTGAGACCGCCAACTGCCATAAAACTTAATGGAAGAAGACGAAAATGATTAAAAAGCTACGAACTTCTAAAATGGTGACGCGACACACCTATGAAAACTCTATATCGGACATGAGTTACCCATGAACTATATCAGTAAGAAGTATGAATGTGGTTATTTCCCTTCCCAAAGCTAAAAAAAAAAACAACTGGAATCCAAGGAATTTAAAAAGTATGGCATCACTCCCAGCTAAATGTCTCCAAAAAATCCTACATACATATTGTACATGTTCTCTTTAGGTAAGATTAAGCTAACGGCAAAGGTTAACAACGAGCTGCCTTGCTTATTAGGATTAGCAACTAAATATACAAGTAGCTGTTTAGTTAGCTAAAGTAGGTTATCTTCATTAGCACCCCGTTCCATGCGTGTGCTAACATTAAAGCGGTGCCTCCTCTATTTAGGTAAACAAAGCCTCAACTGCGTATTGTATACTCTTTTGCCTCAATCTGGAGTATGTTGCACTGGTATTGCTTCAAAATAAATCACTTAAAACACTTCGTTATACATCTGCCTGCAATGGCTTGTGTAATTAGAGTCATGAAGCTGGTCGGCCTAGCAACCGTATATAAGGGGGGTGAGGTGCAGCTTTTGTGAAAGCTCAATTCCGCATTTATCAAATTTAATACAGGAAAGATTCCAAAATGGCTTCCCAAATATATTCCCTCTCTTCAGCCAATCCCAGGACAGTGCGTTGACCATACATATAATTAGTTACTATGTGTGACCATATGCTCCCAATAGTGCATTGGCATAAAAGTGTACCGTCGCTCATTTTTAATTTATATTATATTAGGAAATACAAATATGGTTGTGTTGCTGATGTGTTTATTATTTGTGATGATTTAATCTCTTTCCTTCTGTAGATATGAATATGACCTAATATTGAACGCAGATGTCAACTGTTCCCAGCACACTCAGTGGTTTTATTTTGAAGTCAGTAACATGGTGCCTGATGTTTCCTACCGTTTCAATATCATCAACTGCGAGAAGAGCAACAGCCAATTCAACTATGGTGAGAACAGTTGTGATGCAAACACTTACAGTGAGGAGAATCTGCTGAACTGCACTTGCTAAATTGCTAATTAAGGGGGAAACTTAAAATTTTGATTTAGGGAAAAGGAGAATGGTGGCCAAATACTGCCCAATACGTGATACTGCAACTAGGATAAAAATATTCAAGCACACAACATCCCCTACCTCTTTGGTCTGACAGAAGTCAGAAGTGCTTTGCAATGGAGAATGAAGCTATTTATTCTGGTTATCATACCAATGTTCCGTTTCAATCAGAAACTACATAATGAATTGCATGGGTAGCTTTGCTGTGCTAGTCAGTTTACTTGTAGGACAAGTACACGCAATTCCACGTGCTTGTAGTACTAGTACACATATTTTTAGAACTAATACACATACTTGTAGTACAAGTACAGGTGCTTGTAGTATAAATACATGTACTTGTAGTAAAAGTACAGGTTTTTAGGAGGTGGGTGTTTGCAGTGCATATGTATTGGTTCAGGTGATACAGCATATATTCAAACCTTTGTTTTCAAAAACTACTAAAGAAACATTTTGAAAACTTCCAGAATAAATACCTGGATTTTATTAGCAAATTTAAGGGAATAACAAAATAACAAAACTAAATAAAATAAATTAAAATGGAGCCTTCCTTCAGGAAAAACACTACTGCTTTTGTGCACAAGCACAGCCAAACTCAGTAAAAATGAAATCCCCTTTGAGCTGCTTTAAGAACACATAAGCAAAATAAAAATGAAAACTGGGGAGAATGTGGGTAAAACCTTGGTTAACTATATTTCTTACAGCCAAGCAGAGTTCAATATATTTCTCACAGTTTAATTAACGTTAATATAGTAGAAAACACATACAGGAGGACACTTCCCCTAAGCAGCTTCCTACTCAGCAAGTTCCTAGTTAGCAAGTTCACACAGTATAATGTTATGGTAATGCTAAAAAGTGATGCGAGACGGACTTTCAGTAGCAAATGAATTAGTGGTGCGTTTCCCACCTTGACTACTAATATCCCTCCTCTTCAAAGCGGGCGGAGGATGCGGCATGTCGACATGTAACGTAAATCTTTACTGTGAGAGTGCGAGTGTGTGTGTGTGGAGGGGGGGGGGGCAAGTCATCAGCCAATCAAAGGTGTATTTGAGGAAAAAAACATAGAATGGCTCATTCAGCAAGTGAAAAAGGGGTATGTGTATGTAATGTGAGTATGAAAAAAAAATGAAAATAATTCACTTAATAATGGTAGGGTCAATTCTATCATTACAGCATATGGGAAGACAATCTAAATGACCTATATAACTGAACACATTATATAAACAACAAATAAGGTTGCTTAAAAGTTGGTGGGGACAATATGAGCATCTTGAAAAGTTGGTAGTGTTTTGTCCCTACCGTCCCTATGCAAACCTATGCCCTGGCTGAGAACATATTACTTAGAAAGATGCATGAGCCAATGTTGTGGCTTTAGCAGTGCAATGATTAACTTAGATCTATGACTTCTTTGTTGAGCTTCATGGTCGTGACACGTGCCTGTACAGATTAGTGTTCAAAATAACAAACAAACAAATGAATCTCTCACTTAGACAATTTCCCAGTTTAGTTTCTTCTTCTGTCTGCGTACTTTTAGGCCCACATCTTATATTTATGCCCAGTTTATCCTTGATCAGTCAGATACTCAGCTATACGTAGGCATACTTCTATATGTATACTTGTTGTTGACTGTGTAGCACAACAGCTTCACAAAAAATTCTGCCCTGGGTTTTCGGGCTTTCTGTTGAGCTTATGTTCTCTCCCTGTGTCTGCGATTGTTTTCACTGGGTACTACGGTTTTACTCCAACATGCCAAAAATTTGCAAGGTTTTGTTTTTAGCTCTGAAAGTTTTTTTTCCCCGTACGTGCCATTTGATTGGCTGGCAACCAGGGTACAACTTACCTCCTGCTCATAGTCCTCTGGGATATACTACAGCACCTCTGCGACTCTCGTGATGTACAGTACAGTTCAGTATATTAGTGTTGCCAGGATTAATGTTTCTATGTTTGTCTTACAGTCAACTCGGACTACATTTCACATATTTGACACATTTAAAGGGAACCTCGGATTTTTAAGACAAGTAATTCTTAATAGATATATGTTAGTATGAGTTATAATAATTTGATATTAAAAGCCCTCTTAATGTTTTTGTTTTAATAAAGTTTGTAAAATTATTTTAAGTGATAGGTCGCCGACTGTCTTGTTGTCCAAACGCATCAACCTAGCATGGCGCCAAGAACCACCCGCTCCAAAGTTTGGCTATACTTCACCAGGAAAGAGGGTGGAGATGAAAGGTTACGATGGTTTAGCACGAAGCACGAGCATTGCAGCCGTAAACATAACAATGACAGCACGTAGTTCAAATGCTCGAAAGTGTGTCTTCACTTCACAAGGAAAAATTACAACAAAACGACTTGCAATCATTGCAAGGTGAAGATAACTGCATCGGGAGAGAATAGACTGCACTGTCCTCACCGAGACCGCTAGCAGATAGCTAAACTCCGAAATGACGATACAGAAGACGTTGGTATAATTTGCTGACTTTATTCAACCATCACTTGAAGAGTGAAACTAAAAATAGAAATGAAACAAATAAATTTCGTCCCCAATAACAAACAGGTTTGCATCAATGTAAATCAGCGATGATTAGCTGCTAATTCAGTAATAACAAAACAGTTAGCATGCGTTTGCTAGCATTAGCACATCGTTCAAACCACTACACAACTGGATTTAAGTGTCCGATCGCGAGTGGAAACACACAACAACAACACAAAAGATGATACATACAGGCGTAGCCTCTGTAGATATTTTACAAGCATGAACAAAGAACGTAGGGTCGTAGCAGTGCTTCCCTCTCTCACTAACTCGCTCACTTGCTTGGATGCGGCATTTCTTCTCCTTCGCGTGTAAGCGCGCTCTTCTTCACGTGAGCGCGTTCTTCTTAGCGAGAGGAAGCGCAAGGGCGCCCCCACTTGAGCATGAAAGCACCATAAAAACTAAAAGGCATGCATTTCAATAAACTGGTAAATAATACACTTTAACACTGGTCCCAAAACTATGGCCCGCGGGCCGAATACGGCCCGCCCCAACATTTGGTCCGGCCCAAACAATACCAGGGAGCATTTTGATTTTTTTTTTTTTTTCTCAATAGTGTTATTTATTTTCTGGCCTTTTTCTGTGAAGAACTCAGAGAGGGTTATTTGGTTATTATCTATTTGATTAATAGTGTTATTATTATTAATTATTATTATATTATATTATTATTTTTATTTTTTTTACTTTTTTTCCGCGAAATATCCAAAAAGGGTTTTTTGATTGTGGCTTTCTGAAAAACAATAATTTTTTACATTTAGGCACTCCTGCAATCGTCACACTTTTTCTGTTACAAACTGACCCCGGCCCCTCATCAGAGAAGGGAAAAGTTATGCGGCCCTCACTGGAAAAAGTTTGGGGACCCCTGCAAGTTTAACACATATTGCTAATGGCAGACCAACGACCTATATGCCAATATATACCAATATTTTTTATTTCTATTAGAAAAATGTTTCAGTAAAATGTTAAACATTCTTATGCATTTGCCACTTATTGCCACAGTTAATATTGACGCTTTGGGCCTCTTTTGACCTTGGTGTGAGTTTGTAAGGTTGTGACTTCTGATTAAACAAACTCAATGCCGATCAAAACGTTTGTTCTTCTTTTTCCCCAAAATAGAATCGATAAGAGAATCGATAAAGAATCGAATCGTTAAGCAATATCGATAATGGAATCGGAATCGTAAAAATCCTATCAATTCCCATCCCTAGTCTTAAGGCATCTTTAGTATGTTCTATCTGTATGCATCTAAACAAAACAAGCTGAAAGCACACGGTAGTACTTTGGGTGTCAAATTCGCCTATTGTAGGACGTTTCATCGGTGTGGGACATTTTGGCAGAACAACACCGTTCTATTTTCTACCCTTGTCTCGTCTCATAACGTCTTTCCTGTTCATTTTGCTGCTTGTTTTGTGAAATATCGACAGTGCTGTCTTGCTCAATACTGTTCCTCTCGGGTTTAAATTGAAAGGGTTGAGCAGATGACATGTTTATGTCGCTCGAGTCATATTCTGGAAGCCCATGTGACGTCACCGCCCTGCAACGTCAACAACAATGCCGACCTACTGTATTAGTTAAACAAATTTTACAAAATGATACCAGCGTTGTCACGGGAGAAAATGAGTCTCATTATGAAAGCAAATGTCCACCCTACGGCATACTTTGTGTTGAAATTCGCTTCCCCAGTCAAGCCGCACGGAAACAGCGACAACCAAACAAAGTGCCGCTCTGCCGATGCTGCCTCACGCGCGCCAACCAGGAAGGCGGAATTTCGCGCGTTCATCTCTGATGTTTACCCTTTGTACTGACTCCATGTTCCAAAAGTTTGAAAAAGACTCGCCGAACGCAGGTTGACAATTTATTTGTCAACAATGGTCAAAAACAAGGCAAAAACAGACGCTGGAGGGATCATTCTGGATCCAAAGCAAGGCTACATAGAAAATATTTCCGAGCAGCAAATCTGTGTTATCTCAGTGTCCAGTGTTTTTTAAGTCCGTGGTGTAGGAGGGCCGGGCCGAAGGTGTGACTGCGTGTTGTTTCGGGACCATCCCTCTGTGGCCGGTCTTGGGCGGTTTTGGTTCGTGCGCGGATGGGACGTGATTACCACAGCGACCGACGCTGGTCTTGACGTCCCAAGCGCCCGCTATCAACTTTGTTATCCGGGCTGGCGCTACTTGTTTTAGAACAAAGCGCGCTGGTCTTTGTCCTTGTTCGTTGTCGGGAGAACTGATTGCCAGAGTTGGTGCATCAATCTTGCTCGTCACGCACACGTTGGGCTTCTGTGATAAGATGGCGTTGTGTATCTATTCTGTTTCTTTAAACTATGGTGTGCTATTTATTTTACATTAGGTGTGTTAGAGTAGTGCAGTCCTACAGTAAATATGAGAAATGGTACCATTCCCTGGTTAATTATATTACGTGTGTTCAAGTAATGCAAACAGTTAGACGGTGCCTACGAGAAATGGTACCATTTTTCATTTTCCCCCACAGGAGCCCCGATAAGGTGATTAACTTTACTGTGTCAAGGGCACTGAGGGAAGTCTGCCTAAACTATAGTTAGATGAATGTGTTAGACTAATGCAAACAATAATATGGTGTGTGCGAGAACGGTACCTTTTCCCTTCAATCCCCCTCAGTTCCCTTCAATCTCCCAGTGCCTTGGCATCCTGCCCGGTGGTATGCAAGCTCTCTCTTGCTTTCTCTCATCAAGTGTCTCAGCACTTCGCAAGGGAGCATACGAGCATGTGGCGTCAACAGAATCCCCTACCTGCCCACCTCTCGCTCATTCTCATTGTCTATTTTTTTATCGGAGTGCATTCGAATAATTTGCGCTTACAAGTGAACATTAACCATATCACCCAGGAAAATAGCATTTAAAGACAGTGGTGAGTAAAACAAAAGACAGCTTGAAATTGAGGCAAAACAAAACAATAATAATAAACCATGATGAGTGTGCGTGTTAGCGTTCTTTGTAAAAAAATATGAGTTCCAAGGTGTATAATCTGGTAAGTACTTGTATATAAATAACACTGTTTTTTGTAATGGAATTCAATTATTTATTATCGAGAAAATAGATTCATGATATGAGTACATTCCTATTACAAACTTGATCGTGGAATAGATTGTGCTTGTGTAATGAGGGTCCACTTCATACAGGGAGTCCTCGAGTTACAAACGGGTTCTGTTCCTACGCTAAATAAAAAATACATTAAATTAAATATAAGATGTTGTACTTACCATTATTGCTGAGAGGTAGATGGAAAGTTAGGGTTTTGAATTGGTTGTTTATGGTTGTTTCAATCCATTTTTAAGGAATATTAAGGAAAGTTGGCCAAACTGTTGTCTACAGTACAATCTGCGGCTTGAAATTCAAAGTTCGACATTGTGTATCCAATCTGTGGAGATGTTTCTGTAATACTGTTAATTATTCCTGGAGTTTCTGACCAAAGTACCTCAATGTTCACCTGTTTTCTCATTATTCTTAATATAGTAAAATGTACATTTTGTCCAAGTGTTTTTTGATTTAGTTGGTTATACCATAACACTTTCAGCGTGCTATGAACTAGTGACCATGTCAAAAAATGAAAATGACTGCACTAACACTAGAAGTCCCAGAGAATTCTGCTACTCCTAACAGTCCCAAGCGATGGCCAATTTGGCCTCTCCACCGAAAAAACCCAGAGGTGGCCTAAATGACCCAAGTGCTTTTGAATTAGCAAGTCGTTGTCCGACAGACAACAGCCGTTCATATGGAAATGCAACCACTTGTGTTGGTATGCGGCTCAAATGGAGGGGAACACACAACAGTAGTACTATTCATGTAATATTATGTGTCAGTTCAAGTCAAGCTACATTTATGGGGTTTTGCACATTTTAATAATGTGTATTGTTTTACGATTTTACTGTCGGAAAAAATATCTCTGACAGTGTATTTGTGGGGCCTTTATATGCTAGCAATATTTGTTATAACAGTATATTTGTGATGCCTGCAGAAAATAGAACATTGAATCAGTATCAAATGTAAAACTGAAATAAGAGTCTGACGAAGTTAATTTTTGTCTTTTCTTCCTGGTATTTATTGATGCACAGGATTCAAACATTCACAGCAAATCAAAACTATCAAGTCAAAACGATGAAATACTATAGAAAACACACATAAATGTACCTCTTATACACCCTCTATCCTCTATACTGGACTTTTTGAAAGGTTATCAAGATTTTTTTGTTTTCCTGGGACTTCTTGGTATACAATGGGGAGCAATTATTTGCACTCCTTGTGATTTTGCAAGTTCACTCACTTTGAAAAGAGGTGGAGGTCTGAAATTTCAATCATAGATGCATTTCCACTCATAGAGACAATCTATAAAAATCCAGAAATCACATTGTATGATTTTTAAAATGTATTTGTTATATATTTTTATCTACTGGGATTCAGTTCAGTATTTGCACCTGAGAATCAGCAATAATTATGACACTCAAAGAGTTGTCATTCTACCTTTAAAAAAGTCCACCTTTACCCCACCCGTTTGAGCTCATCATTGTCACCTGTGCACCCCACAGTCAGTTATAATCCACCCGCTACCATGGGCAATACCAGAGAGATTTCAAAAGGCACCAGATAAAAAAATTGATTAGCTCCACAAAGCTGGAAAAGGCTACGGGACAATTGGAAAGCAGCTTGGTGAGAATAAATCAACAGTTGCAGCAATTGTTAGAAAATGGAAAGGGCTAAACATGACAGATAATCTACCTTGGACTGGGGCTCCATGTAAAACCTCTCCTCGTGGGGCATCACTCATGATGGGAAAAGTGAGGGCTCAGCCTAGAACTACATGGCAGGAGTGAAACCTTGCTGAGTGAGGCTGCTTTCTCTTTCTCCCAACCCCCTCCTCAGCTAAAGTAGCCTGACTTGAGCCTTTTTCGCCCAACCCCCTCCTCAGCTAAACACTTCTTTCTTACTTGCCTACTGCAGGTTGATAAATTTGTAGGTAGATTTGTGTATGTCTTAGTCAATCCAAGAAAAAAGGTTCTTTCAATCAAAATATATATTTTCAATCGAGAAAAAAAGTAACTTGAATGAAAGCAAAATGTGTTTGAATGCAAACGTAAACAAGTCAGGCTGCTGTTTCTGTACTTGCAACCAGCCATTAGCTGTGGAAGGGAAGTTGGGGGAAAATTTTCAGCCATTATCTGTGGAAGGGGGTTGGGCGTCAGGCTACTTTCATACACTTTTTACTTGACAATAAACTGCTAAACTTTTGAGGATATTTTGACAGTATTTTGATCATTCTAATTTATTCGGATGTATTTGTTTGAATACCCTCTACATGTTAAAAAAACATTTTTGAAAAGATCAGTTAACAATTTGCTGTCGATATACATTGATATACATAGATATTCAGAAATACTACAACTAAGCACACCAAGCAACAGTGGTAACAAGAAAAACACCTCACATGAAATGGCTGGGAAAAAAAATATGCAAGACTAGTAAATACCACTCTTGGTTCAGAAACAAGCTATCATTCAGGCAACTTTTGCATTCAAACACATTTTGCTTTCGTTCAAGTGACTTTTGTTTTCGATTGAAAATATATACTTTGATTGAAGGAACCTTTTTTTTTGATTGACTAAGACATACACAAATCTACCTACAAATTTATCAACCTACAGTAGGCAAGTAAGAAATAAGTGTCTGAAGTAGCCTGACTAGTAGTCAGGCTACTTTAGCTGAGGAGGGGGTTGGGCAAAAGAGAAAGCAGCCTCACTCAGCAAGGTTTCGCCCAACCCCCTACTCAGCTAAAGTAGCTTGACTTGAGCCTTTTTCGAGTCTTGAGTCCTACTTATGAAGATGGTATGTCCTGTATCGGAATTTAAACAAATACATATAAAAACAAATTTCCCATTTATTTTCAATGGCAAGTAATCAAGGTCCCTGTGTTTTTTTTACCATTTATCATGACAGCCCAATGAGATTTTATACCGCTAACTCTCATATAGGTGAATTTAAAAAAAAAAAAGTAAAAAATCTGACCTACGTTTTTTGGGGGAGGAATGAAAAAATCAATTCAATCAGTTAACATAAACATCTTTGATGTGAAATGTTTTATATTGTATATTTGTAATAACGTGTAGAAGATGAAAAGTAACATCTGTTACTTTGCTGAGTAACAAATTACAATGAAGTAACTGAGTTACTTCTCCCAAAAAGTAATTTAGTTAGTAACTTGTAACTAATTACTTTTTGAAGTAAGATTGACAACACTGTGCAGTACATATTCCCTTCATAATAATTAGTAATATTAGAACATTCAGTCATTATTTCAGTGTGTTCAAAGAAACTGTTCAGGGCCGCTCCCTTCCACCTTCTCATGACACAAATTCTGTTTCTGTTTTTCTCAAAGGTTTTCACACGTTTTCTCGTACTAACTTCAGACAAAATGGCCACAATTCTTGCTCCATTAGATCCAGTCATTCTAAACTATATACATGATCTTGCTTTAAACTCAAATTGCAGTTCTAAAACATTTTTTTTGCAAAAACAATGTACACATTTGGGCCATTTTTTTCTGTTTTTCTGTGTGGAGTATAGGAGAAGTAAGTTAAAAGTTTGTAAAAAGCGTAAAACTCCATAAATAAATGTAAATTAATAAATGTAGCTTGACTTGAACTGACAAAAACTTTCACATGAAGTGTGCAACCGTGGTGTGTTCCCCTCCGTTAGGCCGCATTCTAACACAATGTATGTCTAGTGGTTGCATTTACATATGAATGGTTGCTGTCTGTCGGACAACGATTTGCTAATTCAAAAGCACTTGGGTCATTTGGGCCACCTCTGGGTTTTTTAGGAAGAGAGGCCAAATCGGCCATTGCTTGGGAATATTAGGAATATTTGTCTTGGGGAAGGGCCGAGTCGGCCTCTGCTGGGTTTTCTAGTGCTAATATCATTTTACATGTAGAAAACGAATTTGGCATTCAAATCTGACTGTTTTACCATTTCACAGTTATTCCATTCAAAACAATGCAACAGGGAATCACAACTAGAAATGATGATCAATCCTAGCTTTGTAATGCTGCGCTAGCGGGTACATGTTAATAGAATGACAGAACGGTCACATGGCAACAACAAAATAGAAAATAGAAATGGATAGCATCATAGCAAACTGCAAAAACTTGGTGTGAAATCATCTTCTGTTTGGAGATTTTTTGGGTTGGCGAGGCCAAGGCAAGGCAAGGCAAGGCAAGGCAAATTTATTTATATAGCACAATTCAACACAAGGCAATTCAAAGTGCTTTACATCACATGAAGATCATAAAAATCACATTTAAATCAACACAACGTAGAAACGAAGACAAAAGATCGCATTTAATCACAGAATAAAAATAAATAAATAAAATAAAAATAAAACAAAAACTACTACTAATAATAATAATTGAAATCAGCAATGGAGATAAAAACAAGAGGAATAGAAAGCAGGTAGATTGAAATATATAGACAGTTATAGATATGCAGTGCTAAACAAAAGCGTTTTTAGCCCTGATTTAAAAGAGCTAACAGTTTGAGCATACTTCAGACATTCGGGTAACTTGTTCCAGAGGTGAGGAGCATAATAACTAAATGCTGCCTCACCCTGCTTGGTTCTTGTTCTTGGAACATGCAGAAGACCGGTTCCAGACGACCTTAGGGGTCTAGATGTCTCATAGGACTCTAACAAGTCAAGCATGTATTTTGGTCCAAGGCCATTAAGTGTTTTGTAGACGAGCAGTAGTATTTTATAGTCTATCCTTTTACTTACTGGAAGCCAGTGTAGCGATTTCAAAACTGGTGTAATGTGGTCCAGCTTCCTTGTATTTGTGAGGACTCTGGCTGCAGCATTCTGTACCAGCTGCAACTTCCTGACTGATTTTTTATCAAGACCTGTAAATATACCGTTGCAATAGTCCAATCTGCTGAAAATGAATGCATGCATAAGTTTTTCCATGTCTTGTTGAGTCAGAAGCCCCTTAATTCTGGTTATATTTTTTAGGTGGTAATAAGCGGATTTAATGACGGACTTTAAATGGCTATCAAATTTTAGGTCTGAGTCAATAATTACGCCAAGGTTTCTGACTTGATTTGTAGCTGTAAGTGACATTGTGCTAAGTTGGCTGCTTATCTTTGACCTTTCCTTTTTTGGCCCAAAAATGATCACCTCTGTCTTCTGCACATTTAACTGGAGAAAATTCTGGCACATCCATTCATTGATTTGATGAATGCATTTGCTCAGGGTGACTAAGGGACTATAATCATGTGGGGACACAGAAATGTACAGTTGTGTGTCATCTGCATAGGCGTGATAGGAGATGTCATACTGTTCCGTTATCTGAGCTAACGGAAGCATATAGATGTTAAATAAGAGTGGTCCAAGAATTGACCCTTGAGGGACTCCACACGTGAATTTGGTTCGTTCTGACTGATGGTTTCCGATTGACACAAAGAAATCCCTATCATGTAAATAGGATGTGAACCACTGAAGAATAGTGTCAGTAAGCCCTACCCACTGTTCCAATCTGCTGAGTAGTATGTTGTGATCAATCGTGTCAAATGCGGCGCTGAGATCCAATAGTAGCAGAACAGATGATTTGCCTGCATCGGTATTCCGACGAATATCATTTAGGACTTTGATAAGCGCAGTCTCGGTGCTGTGTTGTGGCGAAATCCAGACTGAAATGAGTTAAAAAGATTGTTTTGCATCATATAATTCTGGATCTGTTCGAACACGACCCTTTCGATAATTTTCCCCAGGAATGTCAGATTTGATATTGGCCTGTAATTACTAATGGTTGAGGCATCCAGATTAGGTTTTTTTAGGAGAGGTTTTATTACTGCAGTTTTTAAAGTCTGAGGAAACTCTCCTGTTTGGAGAGAAGTATTTATAATCTGAAGTATGTCTGGGGCTATGCAATGAAAAACAGTTTTGAAAAAGTTTGAAGGAAGGATGTCAAGGCAGCATGTTGTGGGCTTTAATTTCGACACAATTTCTGTTAAAGTGGCATGGTCCAAGAGGCTAAACTGTCTAAGATTGACGTGGGGGACATTTTGGGAGGCATTTAGTGTAACATTTGTTAATCTGGAGTTGCACACAGTCTGTCTAATCTTTAGTACTTTGTGTGTAAAGAATGCTGCGAAATTATTACAGGACACCTCAGATGCCAATTCCTGAGGTATTGATGCTTGTGGGTTTGTCAGTTTGTCAACAACAGAAAATAGTGTGCGGGTATTGTTAGTGTTTCTACTAATGATCTCTGAAAAATATGACTGTCTAGCATTTTTCAGTTCCTGGTTGTAGGCAGCTAAGAAAGGAAGACAAATTAGGATTTATTTTCATTATTAGGCCTTTCTTTCACTTTTTGATGTATTTGATGTGAAAATATGGTCTGCTATCCTTTTAAAGACACTTGTAGAATTTCCTACCACATTTAAGTTTTTTCAGTGAGTCGAAGTATGAAAACGTTTACTGCCTTGGAAGCCAAATGCTTCAAGTCAAACCCTATAAGGCCTCTTTTTTCTTTGTGTACTACAGGAATGCAGCCAATGCTTTATTCTGTACGAGATGCACTAGATGGTAAGCCCCATTGGCAGAGATCTGGAACAGAAATTTGTTATTTCAGGTAAGACTGGACTCATTCATTGATCTTTATTTCTTCTATTTATCCCATGCAAATTGCTTGGAATTAACCCTATGCAAGAAAGGCAAAAATTAAATCAAAGGCTTTATGTAAAAACAAAGTCTGGCAGGTCCTTAAAAAGTCTTAGAATTTCTTAAAATCAAATTCATGTAATTACGTTCTTGAACTGGCTTAAATTTACTGTAAATTCATTGTATTACTTTTCAGGACTGTGCATTTACTGTAGGTATGTTACAAAAAAACCTCACAATGTTTGAATATGTTTTATTTAAGTTTGACAACCTTGGAAAGAACAAGACACACTGACACCAAGATTTTGAAAATCTGTTGGAAAACCCAAAAGTTCGACTGTAGTGATTTTACTGGCAGTTTTTGAGGGAATGACCAATCAACTGAGTTTTATTGTGTTCCAATTGAAAACTGTGACAGCATGCGCTTACTTGGAAAATAAGAGGTAATGAAAATATCATTGTCAATTCCGAATTTTTTGTCATCACTGTTTTTTGGCGTGCCCGTTCTGACTGCCTTTGTCCATTGAGCACGTTCAAGTATTACGCATGTGCATTAAGTCGCAGTCCGACACACGCGCTGGGCAAACTGACCCGCATGCG
The DNA here is from genome assembly GCF_030265065.1 of Corythoichthys intestinalis. NCBI lineage: Eukaryota > Metazoa > Chordata > Actinopteri > Syngnathiformes > Syngnathidae > Corythoichthys > Corythoichthys intestinalis. The sequence continues at coordinate 59,767,707 of NC_080399.1, read as the reverse complement.
CAGAAGCATAAAAAAAGATGACATGCTGGCTCTGGATCATTCTAGGGTGATCATATTTTGGTCCTCAGTGTGCTCAGGGAGCTTGTGTGTCTGCTCAGACACATGAAAAAATTAAAGGGAACATTGCCTGTCGCCCTTACACAAGCAATTATCTTAGTTTTGTAAACCCATCGCACGACGAGAACAAAACGCAGCTGGTGTGAACGCAGCATTATGACACCATCTTAGGAAGCATTAAAATAGTGTTACCGATATTTCATGAATTTTTGCTCTATGCTACATACAAATGAACGTAAGAGTCCGTTGTTTCAGCACACGCCTTCACTAATTTTCTTCATTTTATCCCACAGAAACTATTTTGTCCCAGTTCGTGGAAGGCCAAGAACACCATTTTATACATTGACATTCACCATCACCTTCAAATACAATGAAGATGTCTGTTATCTGGCCTATCATTACCCTTATACATACTCTGCTTTAAGGGTCAGTGAACTCTGTTTTTTCCCTTATATTATTTATGATAAAAACATCAGCCACTTGTGATTTAGTTTCTTTAATAAGACGGAGCTTGAATCATGTTGAACTCATCCGAAATGTAGTCCTTCCTCCAGAGTGTTATATTTTGCCATTATTTGAAAGCTGTAAGGAAAAAGGCTTTCTAAATGGTTCATGATTTATGAACATTGTTCATATCATCCATTAATATGAAAAATATGTGTGTGCTTGAAAGAAATAACCAGTATTTATTACAGTATGATAACTTACACATTCCTTTTGTATTCATCAGGCTCATTTACGTTTGCTGCATCGATCAATTGATCCCCGCAAGGTGTATTTCCGGGAGCAGATTCTTTGTCCAACTCTTGCTGGAAACTCCTGCCCATTTGTCACCATTACTGCATGTCCTCCTAGCAAGTGCTATAAAGATATTCATCAGTTGCGTGAGTAATAACAATTGACAACAAAAATCTTTTCGTTGAGTTTTTCAGCTGTAACACTTACAGCAAAACTTGTTTGGTTGGGATGCTAGGGTGTCTTTTCACAAAACGTTACGTAAAGATTAAAAACAAGTAAAGGTTTTAAAACTAAGTTGAAGGTACCTGTTAGGTTATGTCGTTCTGGTAAAAGATTTGAGGCCTAAAGGGCGCGGAACGGTGCTTCGATCCCGAAAATATGACAGCATCTGTCAAAACCCCATGTTAAAAAAAACAAAAACTGACAGGCTGCCACACACACCTCCAAGAAGAAAAGCATCTACCAACATCATATTTAAATACTCAACTGTTAACAACAAGCATTTTGAAGTGCTTGTGTAGCGTAATCTGTTTCCACCTATATTTATTATTTATTTATTCTACGGATGGTACAGAGCACTCCACAGCTGCTGCAGTGATGCAATGAGACTGACGAGCAGTGTTGTTAATCTTACTTTAAAAAAGTAATTACTTACAGTTACAAATTACTTCTCCAAAAAAGTAGTTGTGATAGTAACTCAATTACCTGATTGTATTAGTAATTACTTACTCAGAAAAGTAACTGACGTTACCTTTCATTTTCTACACGTTATTTCATTATACATTCTATAACATCTTTCACATCAAATATGTTTATATTTACTGATTGAATTAATCTTTCCAATTAAAACAAGGTCAGATTTTTTTTTTCCTTCTTCTTTTTAATTTCACCTATAAAGGAATGTAACGGTATGCACACTTTAACTTTTAAGTGCTGTAAGAAAATTGCTTTTTTTTCCTGTTGTACTGAACCCACACCAAACCTTGACCCCCGTACCGAGATACATACTGATTTGTGACTTGTGTGTAATGTCACACACCTAATACATATAGATTAGGGCTGTAAAACGATTAAAAATTTTAATCGAGTTAATCACAGCTTAGAAATTAATTAATCGCAATTCAAACCATCTATAAAATATGCCATATTTTTCTGTAAATTATTGTTGGACTGGAAAGATAAGACAGAAGACATACTGTTATTGTTATGTTATATGTTATTGTTATACATATATTCAACATACTGTACATATGTACTGTATTTGTTTATTATAACAATAAATCAACAAGATGGCATTAACATTATTAACATTCTGTTAAAGCGATCCATGGATAGAAAGACTCGTAGTTCTTAAAAGATAAATGTTAGTACGAGTTATAGAAATTTTATATTAAAACCCCTCTTAATGTTTTCGTTTTAATAAAATTTGTAAAATTTTCAAACAAAAAATAAACTAGTAGCTCACCATTGTTGATGTCAATAATTACACAATGCTCATGGTGCTGAACCCCATAAAATCAGTTGCACCCAAGCGCCAGCAGAGGGCGACAAAACACAAAAAAACACAAGTAACAAGTGGACATGACACTGTGCTGTCATTTTAATCTGTTTGAGCGGGGCATGTGCGTTAAATACGTCAAATATTTTAACGTGATTAATTTAAAAAAGTAATTACCGCCTGTTAACGCGATAATTTTGACAACCCTAATATAGATATATTTTTCAATATGCGGGTGAGGCTCTGAATCTCTGAATCTCCTCTCAAAAAAAAAAAAATCACACTAGGTTCATGGATACGTCATTCAAAAAAGGTTTAGGGCAAGTGACTATTTTTAGTGATAAAAAAAAAAACAACAACAACAAAAACAAAGTATTATTATATTGTAGCGTCTACAATACAACTCCAACTTGGTGATGATAATGCACACTCATCATAAACACAGTACATTATTTTCAATCAATTGTACTCGCCTGAACGCCACAAAGTCTATGTAAAAAAAGTTGCCCAAGAGTTTCAGATGACACTCACCACGCTAAATGCTAATGCTAACAAGAACATGAATGCTATGCTAATGCTCCGAGCCATCTAGCCAATCATCATCACGTTTGCAACGGCACCCCCCCCACTCTGCTGTCACTAGGGCAGGCAAGCTGGCGAATGTGTGACATAATCACACATCCTCAGTAACGGTAACGACTCATTACTAAAAAAAAAAAACTGCTGTTATTAACAACACTGCTGACGAGTCGCGTCAATGTGCACATGCGCGCAGCAAACCGCCCTGGACTTAGTTGTCTGTTTAATTGGCTGACATACTGACTGGTGATCGGCACAGATAGTTAGCTCTAATTGGTTCCTCTGCATGTTTTCTGGAACAGCAAAAAAGGAAAAGAAAGGATAATCTGGTTTAATTAATTGGATAAAAAGGGTTGAAGAGGCTTATTTATTTTATTTACTCTGATGGGGAGGCTCAGAACATATTTCATATAAATGTGCACTTTGGACTTATTTTAATTCATTTATGTTAGGCTGCTTATTTATTTCCTTGTCTTTTACAAAAAGTCAATGTTTGCGTGATCTTCAAAATTCCATTTCACTCTGCATAATGTTTATGTATAATTAATGTTTGTGACTTATATCTGTATTATTTTAAATAATGAGTAAATGTTTACATAATCTTCCATTTTAATCTGCATCCTATGTTCTTAAGTTAAAATGTATGTTTTGCATTTACATGTAAGGAAAATAAAAACTAGGAGATGGAGGTTGGGGTTACTGCGGTTTTTGTTTTTGCTATTTTGCAAATTATTGAAAAACACAATTTTGAAGGAAAATACGTTTCTTGTGTATGCTTTGTGACAGTATATGTAATGCAGTATCTTAATGCATGTGTAAAACCAGTTTATTTTGTGTGTATGTGTTTTAGGTATAACTGTGCCAAAAGCATTTTTGTCTGCATTTCAGTGGTTTTAGATTTTTAGGAGTAAATGTAACGCTTTAGTACCCACCTCTGGCGAACACACATTTTAGCTAAAATGTTTCAGTCAAATTTTTTGCATAATTTGCACAGTAGATGCGTGAAGATAAAAAGCAGACACTGACACAAATGTCTCTCTTTAGGTAATCGCCCCTGCATTGTGCTGACATGTCGTGTCCATCCTGGTGAATCCAATGCAAGCTGGGTAATGAAAGGCACACTAGAGTTTCTGTGCAGCAGTGATCCAATAGCCCAGGCACTGAGAGAAACATTTGTCTTCAAGATCATCCCGATGTTAAACCCAGACGGAGTCATTAATGGAATGTGAGTTAATATTATGGCTCATCAACTAATGACAATTAAAATAGTTGGATTTGAGGTTTCTGTGTGATTGACTGGTGATCAGTCCAATGTGTACCCCTCCAACTCATAATGACCTGGAACAGGATTAATGATACTTAATGGATAGATAAAAGAATCAGTTGAATTTGAGTACCGTATTTTTGGGACTATAAGTCGCACCTGAGTGTAAGTCGCACCAGCCAAAAAATGCGCAATGAAAAGGAAAAAACATATATAAGTCGCATTTTTGGGGGGAAATTTATTTGATAGAATCCAGCACCAAGAACAGACATGTCATCTTTAAAGGCAATTTAAAATAAAAATACAATAGAGAACAACATGCCAAATAAGTGTACAGTATGCTAAAATGAAATGACGCTAGAAGTTAGATCGGCCTAAAAAATCCAGCCCGACCCGACTGGCCCGTGAGTATTAAAGTTCAACCCGGCGCGCCGATTAATTAACTTGATTTGCAGGCCCAAGCCCGAGAAAACCCTGCAATTTTATGTTTTATTTGTAGACACGAGCCCGAATCCCCCCCCCCCCCCTTAAATTCTATGTTTTATTTGAGAGGATTCAGGGGAAAGAGGAAATGCAGGGATGCGATGCGTGGTTGCGTTTTGTGTGATCACATTTGTGACGATGCCTGTGTATATAAGTATGCATAATGATAACAAATTAAAGCCTGTCTTTTGTAACGAATTCTCCCAGTTAAACAAGACTAAGATGGATATTCAATAAACATTTATATCTTTTATATTTGTGTGTCTGTTCTGATAGTGGATTTGACATTTATTTTAATTTCTTAGAGTTGGCAGAAAAAAACAAGTTTTCTCAATGTTTAAATGGTCTACATATTTTTATGATCATTATAAATGCAATTGCAAATGCAAATTTACACAACGAAATAACGCTGGAAAAGTTTGTTAAATATACAGTATTTCTCGTATGAGACCAAAGCGTCACATTCGTTTACATTCAGCGAAACCGACACAGGTTTCTGTATAGCATCTTCAACAATTTGAATCCTTTCCATACCCCACTCCTACTGCAGTTGTTTGCTTTTCAATTCCCCCGTCTTTAGTTTGTTTTTCACTCCTAGCTGATGCATATCGAAAAGGAAATACCAGGATGGACTCGCGGAGGGTGCCATGGTGGTAGGAGAAGATTGAAAAGACAGCTGGGCCACGGCATTCACGTACGCAGGCATACACAGCGCCTTCTCTGTTTTATCCAAATTATTATTTTATTTAACATCCATACATCGTTTTAGTATAAACATATGAATATATATTTATTTTCTTAAAAAGTTAGCGAGTGAGAAGTCCGGCCCGACCCGACCGTAAATCATCACACATAAGTCGCTCCAGAGTATAAGACGCACCCTCTGCCAAACTATGAAAAAAAACTGCGACTCATAGTCCGAAAAATACGGTAAGCAAATGAGATGCTTTTCCTGCTGGTTGGTGTTTCATTCATTAGTGCATCAGCAAGGATCAGGGCGTCCCGTCCCTGTGCATTGAGCTGACCAAATTAACCAGGTTTTTCCAATGCTGGCGTGTTGTTGGAGGTCCCCCTCCACGATGTCGAGCTATCGGGTGCGGGGCTTTCCTCGTGGTTGTCTCCGGCCTGTGGCCTTTAGGTAAACTGGAGGCTCATGTCTGATGGTCAGAAGGCAGACAGAGGACATGGCCAAACCACTGGGTGCGTCGTTGTTCGACCAAGGAAGATGCTTGGAGCTGGCGTGTGCATTCTCTAAGCATTTCAGAATATGTTCACCTCACTCCTGGGAGATGTCAACAGTCTCAGCTATGAAGCAATCATCCATCACCATTTATTGCACGCAAAAAAAATTGGCTGTTGAAGAGAAGTCATATTATATCTCAACTAGAGTTCGCTAAAAAAAAAAAAAAAGTAAGAAGAAGTAGAATAAGATTCTTTGGTCTGATGACACCAAATTTGAACATTTTTTTTAATGTTATGTTTAGCGGAAACCAAACACTGCACATCACCAAAAACACCAAGATAGAAAGCAGAATGTATGCTTCAAAATACACTGAAATCCTGGGGGGCAATCTTCAGAGTTGTGAGAGAACTACAGCTTAGGAGAAGATTTATTTTCCAGCAAGACAATGGTCCAAAGCATACTGGAATAGCTACACTGGAATGTTTAAAAAAAGAACCAAGTAAATGTTCTGGAGTGGCCGAGTCAAAGCTCAGACCTCAACCCTGTAGAGAATTTGTGGCTAGACTTGAAAAGAACTGTTCATGCACAATTCCCGTGCAACCTGACAGTTTGAGCAGTTTTGCAGAGAAAAATGGAGCAAAATTGCAGTGGGCAGATGTACAAGACCAAATGAGACTTATCCACACAGACTCAGTGCTGTGAGTGCAGCCAAAGGTGCATCTACAAAATACTGACTTCAAGGGGGTGAATTTGTATTTCATTAACATGACTCTGTAGAAATCTGTTTTCACTTTGACAGTCGAACATTTTTCCAATAAATTGTTTTGTTAAAAATGACAAATTGTTTTGACCATGATTGATTTATGAATGCAATAAAAGGGAAAAACATCAAAAGGGGTGAATATTTACGATAGGCACTGTATATTTATTTTCTCCATCAAGGAGCAATCAATATAACCTCATCCCCGTTTCAACACTTTGTTTTACTGCAGGAATCGCTGCGACCTGAACGGAGAGGATTTGAATCGTCAGTGGTGTCAACCAGACCCGATTCTCTGTCCAACCATCTACCATACCAAAGGTTTCCTCTACTACCTCAACAGTATTAAACGAACTCCTTTGGTAAGATGAAAATATTCCTACATGTGTCCTTGAACAGACATGGGACACATATAGGCGTTGAATCAATTAGTCGACGCTTCGACTTTGCCACGCCACCACGCCGGTTACTGTGTGATAATTGCCCATCACGCCAAACACGTGGTTAGAGCAGCTTTAAGCCAGACCTCCAATATTGTCCGATTGATGGGTGTTTGGAGAAGAGTGCATTTCAATATTAAAACTACACTGGGAATGCTTTAGATCAGGGGTGTCCAAACTTTTTGCAAAGGGGGCCAGATTTGGTGTGGTAAAAATGTGGGGGGCCGACCTTGGCTGACGTCATTTACGTAGAACAATATATTTAAGCAAATGTTAGCAAGCCATTCTGTATATCACATTTGCTTTATTATTTTTTTTAATTAATAATTTCAACAATCTCGCAACTATCCTTTGTGGCGTTCTCTTTCGATTCTCGAGCTCTTGCGAAATACTGCTGCTGTGAAATTAAACTAGCTTCAAGTTGCTTCAATTTCTCGCTGCGTATCTTCCCTGTAATCTTGTTGTACACGTCAGAATGTCTTGTTTGGCCTCACATTTAACTCTTTAAAAACAGCGACTGTCTTTTTGCAAGTGAGGCAGACATAGTTGTTGCGTATTTTAGTGAAGAAATAGTCCAATTTCCACCTGTCCTTGAAGCGTCGACCGCCGCAGTCAACTTTCTTTTTTTAGTTGATTGTCGCCATTTTCGGAAATTGGAAGTAAAAGGTCACACGGGGTAATGTTGCTTAGAGTGCTGCTACCTTTTAATGGGTAAATAAGGAGCAACATTTAGTGTGTAAACTACTTCATATGCTGGTAGCAATCCTGCTGACCAATTTAATAAGTCTGTGTGCGGGCCAGACGTTATTGATTTTATGACAGAGGCTGGGGGCCAGATGAAATTTGACCACGGGCCGCATTTGGCCCCCGGGCCGGACTTTGGACATGTCTGCTTTAGATTAAGCTCCTAGTAATAAGCGTATAGGCAAAGACATAGGGACGGTAGGGACATAACATTCCCAACTTTTCAGGATGCTCAAATTGTCTCACCAAATTTTAAGCATCCTTATTCGCATTATATAATGACTTCGGTTATATAGGTAATTTAAATTGTCTTGCCATACATTCATTCATTCATTCATTTTCCATGCCGCTTCTTCCTCACAAGGGTCACGGAGGTGCTGGAGCCTATCCCAGCTAACTACGGGCAGTAGTCAGGGTCACCCTGAACTGGTTGCCAGCCAATCGCAGGGCACAAGGAGACATACAACCGTTCACGCACACACTCTTAGCTACGGACAATTTAGAGTGTTCAATCAGCCTACCATGCATGTTTTTGGGATGTGGGAGGAAACCGGAGAAAACCCACGCAGGCACGGGGAGAACATGCAAACTCCACACAGGAAGCTCGGGATTGAACCCTTGATCTCAGAACTGTGAGGCAGACGTGCTAACCACTCAGCCACCGTGCCACCATCTTGGCATACAGTCATGGATAAAATTATTGACACCCCTGAAATTTTTCCAGAAAATCCAGCATTTCTCACAGAAATTAATGCAATTACAAATGTGTTCAGTATGAATCTGTTTATTTCTTGGATTTGCAGTGGAAAAACACAAAGCAGCTGAGGAAAAAAGTCAAAATTGACACTATTTTAGACAAAACTAAAAAAAATAGGCAAGACAAAATTATTGGCACCCTCAACTCAATACTTGGTTGCACATCCTTTAGAAGAAATAACAGAAGCATTCGCTTCCTATAACCAACAAGTTCTGTGTAATTGACGCAGTGGAGCACTTGAAACCAAGTTTTACCAAACAGTTTAAGTCATGTGTGTGCCCAATCACTGATGAGTGGTTTAAAGCTGCCCTGCCCACTATAAAAAACACACCTTGTAAGAATTGCCTTGATGAGAAACATTGTCAAAAGAGCTGTCTGAAGACCTGCGATTAAGGATTGTTGATTTGTATAAAGCTGGGAAAGGATACAAAACCATCTCTAAAAGTCTGAATGTTCATCAATCGACAGTCAGAGAAGTTGTCTACAAATGGAGAGAATTTGGCACTGTTGCTTCTCTCCCAAGGAGTGGCGGTTCACCAAAGATAAGGCCAAGAGTTCAGCGCAGAATACTCAGAGAGGTAAATAGGAACCCGAGAGTGTCTGCTAAAGAAATCACTGGCACAGTTCAATATCTCGGTGCATACATAAACTATAATTAAAACTATGGTCAAGAATGGTGTTCATGGGAGGATTCCACCTAGGAAGCCACTGCTGTCTAAAAGACATTGTTGCTCATTTAATGATTGCAAAAAGGCACTTGGCAAAATATTTTGTGGACTGATGAAACCAAAGTTGAATTGTTGAGAGTAACACAAAACGTCATGTGTGGAGGCAAAATGGAACAGCTCACCAACATCAACACCTCATTCCCACCGTGAAGCATGGTGGCGGGAGCATCATGATTTGGGGCTGTTTTGCTACCTCAGGGCCTAGACAACTTGCAATCATTAATTGAAGGATAAATTTAAAAAATTATCAGGATGTTTTGCAGGAAAACCTGAGGCTGTCTGTCAGACAGTTGAAGCTAAAAAGAGGATGGATGCTGCAACAAGTCAATGATCCAAAACACAGAAGTAAATCAACTTCAGAATGGTTTCAGAAGAACAAAATGCACTTTCTGGAGTGGCCAAGTCAAACTCCGGACTTGAATCCCATTGAGATGCTGTGAAATGACCTAAAGACAGTGGTTCATGCCAGACATCCCAGGAATATGACTGAACTACAATAGTTTTGTAGAGAAGAACGGGCCAAGATTAGTCCTGATTGATGTACAAGACTGATCTGCAGCTACAGGATGCGTCTGGTTGAAGTTATTGCTCCCAATGGGGTCGGGGGGCACAAAATAATAAATGTGATGGTTCACTTACTTATTTTTCCCCCTTCTGTCATTGTTTGCATACTGTCCTCAATAAAATATGAAAAGCTATACATTTTTGGGTGGTTTTAGTTAAAGCAGACACTTCATTTCATCTGTGTGATTTTGACAAAGATCAGATCAGATTTGATAGTGATTTTATGCAGAAATGTGAGAAATTCCAAAAGGTTCAGATACTTTTTCACACCACTGTAGTATAGGTGAGAGCTCTACTGAGTGCAGCTGTTGACAAACCAGTTAAACCAGTTTTTGAATTTGTAAAGCCTGTATGCAATTTAGGGAGCGACAGCCAGAGGGAGAAGGGCATACGCAGGAATTGGTAGGAAGATGGGTAGAGGTTGAATTGCATTGACCTGCCCTACTGGTATGGGGGTACGGGTCATTTGACCCACCTTGGCTGAAAATGACAATTATCTCACCCAGAGCGCCGTGGGTGTTACAGCTATTGTGAACCCTTATGTAGACTTATAAACACATATTAAAGTTAATAAGTATCATATATAGGACTTATTAAAACTTTATAACTCTCTTTAATGGTTATTACTAGGACCTTAATTTAAAGTGTTACCAAAACTCTTATTAAATGTTGCTTCAATGTTGGTTTATTCTTTATTATTTCTTCCAGGTCTTCTGTGACTATCACGGACACTCTCGAAAAAAGAATGTTTTTCTGTATGGCTGTAGTGTTAAGGAAACCTTATGGCAATCAGGGTCTACTGTTGACACTGCAAGACTGAAAGAGGATCCTGGATATAGGGTAAGACGTGCATGCGGCCAAGATAGTTCGGCAACTACTATATAACCGAGTGGGGGTCATCTGTGTCACCATTGACTTTATAGAGGGATGTTAAATTAAAGGGAAATTATTATTTAAGTGTTTGAGTTCAATTCAATTCAATTTTATTTGTATAGCCCTCAATCACAACAGAAGTCTCAAAGGGCTTTACAGAGGCAATATGATACATAATTAGAAATGAAGCAACAAAGATGAATAGATACAGTTCAAGTCCTGGGTATCCCCTATCCTTAAGACCCTCCATGCCGGCAAGGAAAAACTCCAAAATCTCCAGAGTCAATTGGGAGAAAATGAGAAACCTCGGGGAGTACCACAGTCAGGAGAGATCCACTCCCAGGACAGATAGACAGGAACCCCAGAACTGCTAATGGGAATTAGCAAGCGAAGTTACAGTCCGTATACAGTGCCTTGCAAAAGTATTCGGCCCCCTTGAACCTTGCAACCTTTCACCACATTTCAGGCTTCAAACATAAAGATATAAAATTTTAATTTTTTGTCAAGAATCAACAACAAGTGGGACACAATCGTGAAGTGGAACAACATTTATTGGATAATTTAAACTTTTTTAACAAATAAAAAACTGAAAAGTGGGGCGTGCAATATTATTCGGCCCCCTTGCGTTAATACTTTGTAGCGCCACCTTTTGCTCCAATTACAGCTGCAAGTCGCTTGGGGTATGTTTCTATCAGTTTTGCACATCGAGAGACTGACATTCTTGCCCATTCTTCCTTGCAAAACAGCTCGAGCTCAGTGAGGTTGGATGGAGAGTGTTTGTGAACAGCAGTCTTCAGCTCTTTCCACAGATTCTCGATTGGATTCAGGTCTGGACTTTGACTTGGCCATTCTAACACCTGGATACGTTTATTTTTAACCATTCCATTGTAGATTTGGCTTTATGTTTTGGATCATTGTCCTGTTGGAAGATAAATCTCCGTCCCAGTCTCAGATCTTGTGCAGATACCAACAGGTTTTCTTCCAGAATGTTCCTGTATTTGGCTGCATCCATCTTCCCATCAATTTTAACCATCTTCCCTGTCCCTGCTGAAGAAAAGCAGGCCCAAACCATGATGCTGCCACCACCATGTTTGACAGTGGGGATGGTGTGTTCAGGGTGATGAGCTGTGTTGCTTTTACGCCAAACATATCATTTTGCATTGTGGCCAAAACGTTCAATTTTGGTTTCATCTGACCAGAGCACCTTCTTCCACATGTTTGGTGTGTCTCCCAGGTGGCTTGTGGCAAACTTTAAACGAGACTTTTTATGGATATCTTTGAGAAATGACTTTCTTCTTGCCACTCTTCCATAAAGGCCAGATTTGTGCAGTGTACGACTGATTGTTGTTAAGGCAAACTTGGAAAAGTCGATGCGGACCAAAGTGCGACCAGGAAACAGAAGTGGAGTGAAGGGTTTTTATTAAACAATGGCTGTGGCTGTGGCTGCGGCTGTGGCTCAGACTGTGGCTGCGAGGGCTTGGAGTGTGGGTGTCCTGATGGCAAAAACAAGATTAGTCAACAGTTCAATGAAAGATCGTCAAAAACTACAGACTAGTTGGCCGATGTACCAATGGTCACTGACCGAATCATCTGGCACCTGCTTGCTGCCCAGGCAGCGCCTTACAAGCAGGGTTAATTGCGATGAGCTGCAGGTGCACTCCCAGGTCTGCCACACCCAGCCTGCCAAGGTTGAACTCATGCCACATAACAGGAAGTGTAACAACAATAAAAGCCAGTAGAGGGGAGTGTGGGCTAGGACCACCACAGTACCCCCCCCTCAACGGACGCCACCGGGCGGCCTGCCCGGTTTCCCAGGGTTAGCAGCATAGAAGTCCCTCAAGAGGGACGGGTCTAAAATGAGACCACGGGAGATCCACGACCTCTCCTCGGGCCCATAGCCCACCCAGTCCACCAGAAACGAACCCACGGCCACGAGGCCGAACATCCAGGATCTTCGAGACCGCAAACGCGGGATGGCCGTCGATGAGAAGGGGTGGGGGAGGGGCAACAGCCGGAGGGGAGAGGTCACTGGAAGAAACAGGCTTGAGCAGGGAAACATGAAAGGTGGGGTGCACGTTCATGGATGCCGGGAGGTCCAACCGAACAGCGGAAGGGTTAATGATTTTCGTGATCTTGTAAGGGCCCACGAACCGGGGGGCTAATTTGCGCGACTCTACCTGCAGGGGAAGGTCCCGGGCAGACAACCAGACCTCCTGTCCCACCTTGTATTCAGGGGCTGGTAAACGGTGGAGATCAGCTAGCTTCTTGTTTTTCTCGGCGGTACGAGTGAGGGCAGCCCTTACAGTCCTCCAGATGTTCCTAATCCTGCTGACGTGGTCCTTCACAGCAGGGACAGCAACTTCCTTTTCCTGCTCTGGGAACAAAGGAGGTTGAAAACCATTACAGGCCATGAAAGGTGACATACCGGTGGCAGAGCAGATGAGTGAGTTATGAGCATATTCCACCCAGGGAAGGAAAGTGCTCCAGGAGACTGGATGATGGGCGGTGACACAGCGCAGGGCGGCCTCCAGGTCTTGGTTGGCCCTCTCGGTCTGGCCGTTGGTCTGAGGATGGTATCCCGAGGAGAGACTGGCAGCCGCTCCCACCACCTTCCAGAACTCTTTCCACACCAATGAAGAGAACTGAGGACCACGGTCTGAAACAATATCTAGGGGGAGGCCGTGAAGCCGGAACACGTGCTTGACTAAGAGGTTGGTGGTCTCAAGAGCAGATGGCAGTTTGGGAAGGGGAACATAGTGAACAGATTTTGAAAAACGATCGATGACTGTAAGGATAACTGTGTTACCTTCAGAGGGAGGCAGACCAGTTATGAAATCAACTGCAATGTGTGACCAAGGTCGACTGGGAATCGGAAGGGGACATAGCAAACCAGCAGGAGGCTGATGTGAGGCCTTCCCTCGAGCACAGATTGCGCAGGCTTTGACGAAGTTACGGGCATCTTTGGCCATGCCTGGCCACCAGAATGATTGGCGGAGGAAACCGAGGGTCCTATGTATACCAGGGTGACATGTTAGTTTGGACGAGTGGCTCCATTCCAGGACTTGAGAGCGTGCAACAGATGGGACAAATAGGCGATTCGGGGGACCGTTTCCCGGGTCTGGATCAGTTTCTTGAGCTTCCCTGACCATTGATGTAATTTCCCATCTGGCTGCACCGACCACGCAGGCCGAGGGAAGAATAGTTCCAGGGTCTACAGAGCTTGGACATGGTGAATGGAGCCGTGACAGTGCATCAGCCTTGCCATTGCGTGAACCTGGGCGATACGACAACGAAAAATTAGGAAAAGGAACAGTGACCAGCGGGCTTGTCGGGGGTTAAGACGTGGTGCAGATTGGATGTAGGAGAGGTTTTTGTGATCTGTCCAGATAAGGAACGGGATCTTAGCACCTTCCAGCCAGTGACGCCATTCCTGCAGGGCCAAAACAACCGCCAGCAATTCCCGGTTGCCCACATCATAATTTCTCTCGGCAGGGCTCAGCCGCCGGGAAAAAAAGGCACATGGATGCAATTTCTGGGTAGTGGGATCCCGCTGGGACAAAATGGCCCCTACTCCAGCGTCGGATGCATCCACTTCCACCACAAATTGGCGTGAGGTGTCAGGGTGTTTGAGGATAGGGGCAGAGGTGAAGAGGGACTTCAAACGTGAAAACGCGTTACCTGCGGCTTCAGACCAGGTAAAGGGGTGTTTGGTGGAAGTGAGTTGGGTCAGAGGGAGTGCCACCTTGCTGTAGTCCCTAATGAAGCGACGATAGAAATTGGCAAAACCCAAGAATCTCTGTAGTTCTTTGCGGGTACTGGGAGTAGGCCAGTCAACGACTGCCTTTATCTTTATGGGGTCTGGTTTGAGTTGGCCCTGGGCGATGATGTAGCCCAAAAAGCTTACTGATGACACGTGGAACTCGCACTTCACCGGTTTAACGAAAAGGCGGTTCTCCAAAAGTCGCTGCAGGACCATCCTGACGTGATGGCGATGGTCCTCTAGGGAACGGGAAAACACAAGTATATCATCAAGGTAAATAAACACAAAGCGATTCAGAACGTCTCTGAACAGGTCGTTCATGAGTCTCTGAAAGACAGCGGGGGCATTTGTTAGCCCAAAGGGCATTACTAAATATTCAAAATGACCAAGGGGAGTATTGAACGCCGTCTTCAACTCATCCCCCTCACGGATTCGGACGAGATGATATGCTGTACGGAGATCCAGCTTGGTGAACAACCTGGCGTGACTGAAGGGCTCAAAAGAAGGGTCAATTAGGGGCAAAGGGTACTTATATTTTATTGTTATCTTGTTTAGACTGTGGTAATCAATGCAGGGCCGCAGGCCGCCATCCTTCTTGCCCACGAAGAAGAAGCCTGCGCCGACCGGGGAGGAGGAGGGACGGATGATACCAGAAGCCAAGGAGTCTCTGATGTAGTCTTCCATAGCTTCTCTTTCAGGACCGGATATGTTGTAGAGTCTGCTTGTTGGAAGGGGTGCCCCCGGCAGGAGATCAATGGCACAATCATAGGGGCGATGGGGAGGTAGAGCGTGGGCGAGGTCCTTGCTGAACACTGTCGCCAAGTCATGGTATTCGGCGGGTACGTTGGAGAGGTCAGGAGGCTCTGGAGGATGGGCTGGCTCTTTGACCGATTTGCCAGGGGTATGTGCTGAGCCAAGACGCTCCAGATGGCAGTGATTGCTCCACCCCACAATCTTCCCCACCGTCCAGTTGATGTTTGGGTTGTGAAGTTTGAGCCAGGGGAGACCAAGGATGACAGGTGCCACTGGAGAGGAGATAATAAACAATTGTATTGATTCATGATGATTACCAGAGACCTTGAGCATGAGAGGGACGGTGCGATGAGATACTGAAAACAGTTTTCTACCATCCACTGCTTCCACCACTTTGGGGGCCTTGAGGGGTTCGAGAGGGATTTCAGCTTGTTTCGCAAAACCTTCGTCCATAAAACTGTCGTCAGCGCCAAAATCGATGAATACATGAAGTGGCATGGCGTCTAAACCATGGGAAACACTAGCTGGGAGTATGAGTCGTGACTGAGAGCAGGAATCTGAGGAGGTTTGGCTCACCATGGTGCTCCCTTTTATCTGGTGAGACCAGTCTTTTGGCTGTGCAGGGCAGAGAGGGGGTTTTGGTCGCTGTGTGTCACTGGGGGATGGTTTGATGATATCGGCAGAGGGTGACATGAGTGGCAGAAACAGACGTGACTTGATGGCTTTCTCCCTCTTGCGTTCTCTGATGCGATTGTCAATCTTTATTGCTAGGGAAATTAGCTCCTCCAGGGTGGAAGGCTCATCCCGTATTGCTAGTTCATCCTTTAAGTCATCTGCCAAATTACGGGAAAATACAGAGATTAAAGCTTGCTCACCCCAGCCACTTTCTGCAGCCAAGATACGAAAAGAAATTGAGAAGTCCGCCACTGATTGGGAACCTTGCTGGAGAGAAAACAGACGGCTTCTGGCCTCTCTCCCACGAACAGGGTGGTCAAATACTTTGCGTAGCTCTCCAGAAAAAGCGTCAAAAGAGCACAGCACCGGGGAATTCCTCTCCCAAAGTGCGGTTGCCCACTGACCAGCCTTTCCCCTCAAGAGGTTCACACAAAAAGCAACCTTAGCCGCGTCAGAGGCATAACTGGAAGGCTGCATATTAAAAACAAGGTTGCAATTAAGCAAAAAACGACTACATGAGCCCAACTCCCCAGAATAACACTCAGGAGTTGGTATAAACACGCCCGGCCGAAGTGGGGGTGATGGCCCACCAGTAGGACTACTCACGGGCAAATTAGGTCTGGCCCTGGAAGTGAGGGATTGTGAGAGCTGTGTCCTCACCTGCTTCAAGTTCATAGAAACTGCTTTTAGCGTCTCTTCCAAGCTGCGCAGCATTTGCTCATGATTACCTAGCATGTGTCCTTGGTGTCCGAGGGCCTCTTGGAAGCAGTTGGAGGTCGCTTGGTCCATTCTGTTGGCCAGATGATTATGTTAAGGCAAACTTGGAAAAGTCGATGCGGACCAAAGTGCGACCAGGAAACGGAAGTGGAGTGAAGGGTTTTTATCAAACAATGGCTGTGGCTGCGGCTGTGACTGCGGCTGTGGCTGCGGCTGTGGCTCAGGCTGTGGCTGCGAGGGCTTGGAGTGTGGGTGTCCTGATGGCAAAAACAAGATTAGTCAGCAGTTCAATGAAAGATCGTCAAAAACTACAGACTAGTTGGCCGATGAACCAATGGTCACTGACGGAATCATCTGGCACCTGCTTGCTGCCCAGGCAGCGCCTTATAAGCAGGGTTAATTGCGATGAGCTGCAGGTGCACTCCCAGGTCTGCCACACCCAGCCTGCCAAGGTTGAACTCATGCCACATAACAGGAAGTGTAACAACAATAAAAGCCAGTAGAGGGGAGTGTGGGCTAGGACCACCACAATTGTTGTCCTATGGACAGACTCTCCCACCTCAGCTGTAGATCTCTGCAGTTCATCCAGAGTGATCATGGGCCTCTTGGCTGCATCTCTGATCAGTTTTCTCCTTGTTTGAGAAGAAAGTTTGGAAGGACGGCCGGGTCTTGGTAGATTTGCAGTGGTCTGATGCTCCTTCTATTTCAATATGATGGCTTGCACAGTGCTCCTTGAGATGTTTAAAGCTTGGGAAATCTTTTTGTATCCAAATCCGGCTTTAAACTTCTCCACAACAGTATCTCGGACCTGCCTGGTGTGTTCCTTGGTTTTCATAATGCTCTCTGCACTTTAAACAGAACCCTGAGACTATCACAGAGCAGGTGCATTTATACGGAGACTTGATTACACACAGGTGGATTCTATTTATCATCATCGGTCATTTAGGACAACATTGCATCATTCAGAGATCCTCACTGAACTTCTGGAGTGAGTTTGCTGCACTGAAAGTGAAGGGGCTGAATAATATTGCACGCCCCACTTTTCAGTTTTTTATTTGTTAAAAAAGTTTAAATTATCCAATAAATGTTCCATTTCACGATTGTGTCCCACTTGTTGTTGATTCTTGACCAAAAAATTAAATTTCATATCTTTATGTTTGAAGCCTGAAATGTGGCGAAAGGTTGCAAGATTCAAGGGGGCCGAATACTTTTGCAAGGCACTGTATATACAGTGGAGTAAAGGAGCAAGAAGTGGTCCCTCTAGTCAGATGAGACGGGGGTAGCAGCGAGGACGTCTATCCAGCCAGGGGTCCGGACAGTCAGGAGGCTGCAGTTGAAAAATAGCCCCTCCCCAGAGGGGAGGGGGGAAAGGGGACACCGGGTGACTAGTGATGAAGAGACTAGACAACTAGATATTAGCATTGGAAAATAGAAATAAAGTAAGACTAGTGGTAGGTAGAGTAAGAAAAGGAGATAGAACTCAGCGGCTGTACTTCCCCCAGCATTATAGCTTCTAGTGCAGCTTAGACTAAACTGTGAGTCTACTCCGACTTCAACTAGCCTAACCATAAGCTTTGTCGAATGGGAACGTTTTTAATCTAATCTTAAATGTGCAGACTGTCTTGGCTTCTTTAATACTAGCTGGAAGCTGATTCCATAAAACAGGGGCTTGGTGGCTAAAGGCTCTAGCTCCGACAGTACTTTTAGAAACCCTGGGAACTACCAGTTCTCTGTAATATATTTGTCCATCATCTTATAAGACATGGAATTTGATTAGGTTTTTTTTTTGTATTTCAATCTGGTTTTACCCACATTATAAAACTTAATGTGGTGTGTTTAGTCGTGCTTGGAATGAATTAGGCAATTTAGATGTAAAACGCAGTTCATTATGTGAAAACATTTTGATGCAAAAGCCACACTGGAACTAATTAATTTCATATCTTGAAGTACCATCATAGTTGCCTCTGCAAACAGTGTATTCTCATCAACATATGGATGAATGAATCGATTTTGACCATTTGATGTTTAAAACTTTTCCCTCTGACTAGTCGTTGGCGAGTGGATGTGTAGCAACCACAACATAAACAGGAATTTGCATAATGTGACGGTGTGACGTCACCTTGTCATAGACTTAAAATCAGCTCATTTCAACTTCAACCAGGTCACACACAGATTTTGACACATCTATTGCATGAAGCATCGGGGTGGGGGTGGGGGGGTTTGGGGGGGGGGGGGGGAATAAAATTTGACATTAGTCATCCATAAAAGGCCACTGATGCTGTGACTAAACAATTTTGTTCTTTTCACTTTCTCTTTTTTTAGACTATTGCAAAGAACTTGGATTGTATTGCACCAGCCTTTTCGTTCAACAGCTGCAACTACATGGTAAAAATAATGATTTATTTGATGGTTTCATGTTTTTTCATTTGTCAGTCTAATCAAAAAACAGAAAAAAGAACTTCCCCCTCTGACTTACAAACCCATCAGTCGTATACGTTACAGACTTACGGGGCTGGCCAAAAGTAGTGGCACCCCTGCAATTTTGTCAGATAATGCTTCATTTCTCCCAGAAAATGATTTCAATTGCAAATGCTTTGGTATTAACATCTCCATTTATTTTGCATGCAATGAAAAAACACAAAAGAGAATGGGGGGAAAAAAATAAATCATTATCATTTTAATAGGGCTGTCAAACTATGAACATGTTTAATTGAGTTAATCACAGCTTAAAAATTAATTAATCGTAATTAATCGCAATTCAAACCATCTATAAAATATGCCATATTTTTCAGTAACTTATTGTTGGAATGGAAAGATGGAAAGACACAAGACAGATATATACATTCAACATACTGTACTGTATTTGTTTATTATAACAATAAATCAACAAGATAGTATTAATATTATTAACATTCTGTTAAAGCGATCTACAGATAGAAAGACTTGTAGTTCTTAAAAGATAAATGTTAGTACAAGTTATAGAAATTTTATATTAAAACCCCTCTTAATGTTTTCGTTTTAATGAAGTTTGTAAAATTTTCAATCAAAAAATAAATAAATAAATAAAGTAGCTCGGAAACCCAGCTTTCGCACACTTGGCCCAACATTATCCTACAAAATTTGTTGGTAGTCTCCAGACTTCATAATGCCATGCACGCAGTCAAGCAGTATAGTGCCAGAGGAAGCAAAGCAACCCCAAAACATCAGGGAACCTCCAACATTTTTGACTGTGGGGACCATGTTCTTTTCTTTGAAGGCCTCGTTTTTTTTTCTTGTAAACTTTATGTTAATGCCTTTTCCCAAAATAGCTCTACTTTGTCTCATCTGACCAAAGAACATTCTTCCAAAACGTTTTAGCCTTTCTCAGGTAAGTTTTGGCAAACTCCAGCCTGGCTTTTTTATATGTGTCTGGGTCAGAGCCATAGAGTCCCTTTTCATTCAGACACCAACGGATAGTACAGGTTGACACTGTTGTACCCTCGGACTGCAGCACAGCTTGAACTTGTTTGGATGTTAGTCGAGGTTCTTTAGCCAACGTCCGCACAATCTTTCGTTGAAATCTCTCCTCAATTTTTCTTCTCTGTCCACATCTAGGGAGGTTAAACACAGTGCCATGGGCTTTACACTTATTGATGACACTGCGCACAGTACACATAGGAACATTCAGGTCTTTGGAGATGGACTTGTGGCCTTGAGATTGCCCATGCTTCCTTACAATATTGCTTCTCAAGTCCTCAGACAGTTCTTTGGTCTTCTTTCTTTTCTCCACGCTCAATGTGGTACACACAAGGACACAAGACAGAGGTTGAGTCAACTTTAATCTATTTTAACTGGCTGCAATTGTGATTTAGTTATTGCCACCCCCGTTATGTGCCACAGGTAAGTAATAGGTGCTGTTAATTATACAAATTAGGGAAGCATCACATGATTTTTCCAAAGGTGCCAAGGGTTAGAGTATTGAGATATAAGAGTTTTGTGTAAAATGATAATGATTTTTTTTAATGGTTTTCTTTTGTGTTTTTTAATTGCAAGCAAAATGAAGATATAACTACCAAAGCATTTGTAATTGCAATCATTTTCTGGGAGAAACTGAGCATTATCTGACAGAACTGCTGGGTTGCCAATACTTTTGGACAGTACATGTGTACGTGTGGTTTTCTATGACTTGTTACACTATGATAAAGTGGATAAAATTTTAATTAATTTTGGCCTCACTGATTAAAAATTATACTAAAGGGTTTCGAGCAGGTCTTTGTAGACTTTTAACCCACGGCAGGTTCTTATGTACATACAGTACATCCAGGGATTGCGCCGCAATCATATGAATGGAACGCTCTCGCTCCGATGACGCCAGCTTTCGCACACGTTACTTTGGCCATGCGCAGTCGCCGCTACTAAACATTCAAATCAGCAAACGCGGAGGATTGTCGGCTTTAATTTACTGTTTTTATGATATTTTTATTTTAAATATGTTTTATGTTCGCCTTTTTGTGCCTTTTGAAGCAAAAGAAAAGACTGCGTGCACGCCATTACTTCGAGTGGGCGGGCATGTTGTCTTCCGAGCTGAGGAAGTTGTTGTCAAGGAAGTGCATCATTGGCTGTCGTCTTGTAAAACTGCACTGCCCCCTAGGGCCTGGCATCGATACTACATCATTTACACGCGGAATTGTGACATGACTGGAATGTAGACGGAACCATGTAAATGTAAACATGAAATTTGACTTGTTCACCATGAAAACGGCCCTTAAATCATATATTGAAATTATCTTGCAAAAATATTGTTCAATTTGTTTGTTTGTTTTTCACTTATATCTATATTCTCAGGTGGAGAAGTCCCGTTCCGCCACTGCCAGAATTGTTGTCTGGAAAGAATTGGGCGTGCTGAGAAGTTATACCATGGAAAGCACTTACAATGGATTTGATCAGGGAATATATAAGGTTTGTCAAATTGAAATTTCTTAACTTTGATCTCAGTATTCATAATATTAAATGTACAAAGGTTTTTCAGGCTCAACGAGAACCTGTTTTGGACATCTAGTGGCGTGTTTTGGCAATTATACTCGACGAGAATCTACACCAGGGGTGGGTAAAATGTTCCACAAAGGGTCGCAGTGGGTGCGGGTTTCTGTTCCAACCTATCAAGATGAAACCTTTTGGTATCTTGCAAGCTCAAACAGTTGATCGCAGTCAGGGGCTTCTTGTTTCAGCAGAAACTTCATTGGTTAAACTGTCTGTGCTGGATCAGCTGGAACAAAAAGACCAGGACCTACTACGGCCCTTGAGGACCATTTAACACATCCCTGATTTTTTTGCGCGGCACGGTGGCTGAGTGGTTAGCACGTCCGCCTCACAGTTCTGACATCAAGGGTTCGATCCCGGGCTTCGGCCTTCCTGTGTGGAGTTTGCATGTTCTCCCCGTGCCTGCGTGGGTTTTCTCCGGGAACTCCGGTTTCCTCCCACATCCCAAAGACATGCATGGTAGGCTGATTGAACACTCTAAATTGACCGTAGGTATGAGTGTGTGCGCGAATGGTTGTATGTCTCCTTGTGCCCTGCGATTGGCTGGCAACCAGTTCAGGGTGTACCCTGCCTACTGCCCATAGTTAGCTGGGATAGGCTCCAGCACCTCCGCGACCCTTGTGAGGAAAATAGCGGCATGGAAAATGAATGAATGAATGAATGATTTTTTTGCACTCCGTTAATTGTCCCTTCCCAAGCCCGGAAGCGTGACATAAATTCCTGAATGCAACAGAAGACTATTCCACAGCGAGCATAACAGCAGCAACAATATCAGTGATAGTTCCGCCGAAAGTAACCACTCAGGATCGCTGTTTCGTGACGCTAACGATGGCAAAGTCTCACAGGAAAGATTATGTACAATTAATCCCTACGTGTTAGAACCAGAGGCGTCAGATGACAACGTTTTAATCGTCACAGCAGGTGTTGGTGCTGATGCCGATTGGCAACTCGACACTTGACGAAGGGAAGACAATAGTGGTAGGCATCTAGCATCGTGATGTCTCTCTGAACCTTTCTTTCCCCAGTCATTCTGTGATATACTGTTATTATCAGTAACTGCAAAAACAGACAAGTATTTACATACACTCCTGGCCAAAAGTACTGGCACCCCTGCAATTCTGTCAGATAATGCTCAATTTCTCCCAGAAAATGATTGCAATTACAAATGCTTTGGTAGTAATATCTTCATTTATTTTGCTTGCAATGAAAAAACACAAAAGAGAATGGAAAAAAAAAAAAACATTATCATTTTACACAAAACTCCAAAAATGGGCCGGACAAAAGTATAGGCCGCTTTTGAAAAATTATGTGATGCTTCCCTAATTTGTGTAATTAACAGCACCTGTTACTTACCTGTGGCACATAAAAGGCGGTGGTAATAACTAAATCACACTTGCAGCCAGGTAAAATGGATAAAAGTTGAGTCCTGTGTCCTTGTGTGCACCACATTGAGCATGGAGAAAAGAAAGAAGACCGAAGAACTGTCTTAGGACTTGAGAAGCAAAATTGTGAGGAAGCATGAGCAAACTCAAGGCTACAGGTCCATCTCCAAAGACCTGAATGTTCCTGTGTCTACCGTGCGCAGTATCATCAATAAGTGTAAAGCCCATGGCGCTGTGCCTAACCTCCCCAGAATCTAAAAAATTGAAGGTAGATTTTAACAAAGGTTGTGTGGATGGTGGATAAAGAACCTCGACTAACATCTAAACAAGTTCAAGCTGTCCTGCAGCCAGAGTGTACAACAGTGTCAACCTGTACTATCCATCGGCGTCTGAATGAAAAAAATGAAAAACTCTATGGAAGGATATCCAGGAAGACCCCACTTCTGACCCAGAGACATATAAAAAAGCCAGGCTGGAGTTTGCCAAAACCTACCTGAGAAAGCCAAAAACATTTTGGAAGAATGTTCTCTGGTCAGATGAGACAATAGTAGAGCTTTGTGGGAAAAGGCATCAACAAAGAATTTACATGGGGGGAAAAATGAGGCCTTCAAAGAAAAGAACAAGGTCCCCACAGTCAAACATGGCGGAGGTTCCCTAATGTTTTGGGGTTCCTTGCTGCCTCTGGCACTAGACTACTTGACCGTGTGCATTGCATTATGAAGTCTGAGGACTACCAACAAATTTTCAGCATAATGTAGTGTGAGAAAGCTGGGTCTCCCTCAGAGGTCATGGGTCTTCCAGCAGGACAATGACCCAAAACACACTTCAAAAACCAATAGAAAATGGTTTGAGAGAAAGCAATGGAGAACAGCAATGAGTCCAGACTTGAATCCCATAGAACACCTGTGGAGAGATCTGAAAATGGCAGTTTGGAGAAGGCACCCTTCAAATCTTAGAGACCTGGAGCAGTTGGCCATAGAAGAATGGCCTAAAATTCCAGCAAAGAATTGTGAGAAACTCATTGATGGATACCAGAAGTGGTTGTTCGCAGTTATTTTGTGTAAAGGTTGTGCCACCAAGTATTAGGCTGAGGGTGCCAATACGTTTGTCCGGCCCACTTTTATTGCCAAAAAGCAACATCTGACCAAAGCACAGTATCCCAGTTGAAGCCTGGGACCGTGTGTATTTTTGTGTGAAACCAAGATTGAGCTTTTTGGCAACAAACACTCTAAGTGGGTCTGGCGTGCCACGAAAGATGCGCATGCTGAAAAGCACCTCATACCCACAGTGACGTATGGGGGTGGGTCAGTGATGCTGTGGGGCTGTTTCGCTTCCAAAGGTCCTGGGAACCTTGTCAGGGTGCATGGCATCATGAATGCTTTGAAATACCAGGACATTTGAAATCAAAATCTGTTGCCCTCTGCCCGAAAGCTGTAGATGGGTCATCACTGGGTCTTTCAGCAAGGCAATGACCCTAAACATATGGCCAAATCTACACAGAAATGGCTCACCAGCCACAAAATCAAGCTCCTCCCATGTTCCTGGTACACCAGACTCACCGCTGTTCCAGCTATTGAGTCTGGCCACCATTCAGCGGATACAATTTCCAGGGCGGAGCAAGCCCCAGCAAACAGACAGCGGAGTGGACCAATCAGCGACGGGCAGACGTGACGTTAGTAAAACGACGAGGGCAGGACGAGGGACTTGGACGCGGAAGTAAACATACGAGGAGAGCGGAGTTTATTCAACATGGCTAGCGCGAGACAGACTGTTGTCAATGACTCGTGTTGATGTGTTTTTGGTAATTTAAAACTGATTTTACCGTGGATTGGAACATATTCTCGGCTCTCCTGTTCACCATCTGTGTTGTTGTGGCGACGACTCGTTAAGCACACGTCACGCAAATAAACAAATCTGATTTGTCGATTGATTTTGTACCTGCTCGAGAGGCCGTTAATGGGCTGGGTCCCAGACTTTTCTCTCAGTGTTTGAAAAATACAGGGAGAACAGTCTGGCCGTGCCAGGCAACCTCCCATGGCCATCTCAGTCCCCAGACCTTGTTTTGTTGGCAAAAGGGGGTTGCACAAAGTATTAACACCAGGGGTGCTAATAATTGTGACACACATTATTTGATGTCAAATAATTTTTTTCTCTATGTGGGATTTTTTCCCCACTGAATGAATGCACTTGTATTGAAGGTTGGATTTTTCTCTTTTTTTCCATTAAGGTCCCATATTATTTGAGTTAAAAAAAAATATATTAGAAGCTTAAAAACACATCTTTTTCAGGGGTGCCAATAATTATGGAGGGCACTGTATATACAGTATTTTAGAACAGTTGGTATTTATTTGGATCAAATATATTAGTCTGTTAAGAAAACACAAGTGTAAACTGACCATTGACCTGTGCAAATCTCTGAAACTGTATGGCCTACTGCACAATAAGCATAACACTGTCCATAAATATTCTGTCAAGCAACAATATTAAATACTGAAGAGAATCCAAGTTTGAGAATACTACCTTTGAAATTCCCTGCCCTTTCCCCATGATCGCTGTCTTGTTGTGTTTACCAGAGCGTGCGATGAGACAGCAGGTGACACCCTGGGCACCCTGGTGACATCGCGTTTGCAATGGCATCGCCATCCCCTTCCATCCTCCCCACTCCCGCTCTGCTATCACAAGGGAACTGATATGTGACAAAATCAACTGTCGACAACTCGCGCTTCATTTAACCAAATTGTAGTTACGCACCCCTTCACATCTTCAGTAATGGTAACGGCGTTGCAAAGATGGAAAAAGTAATTCATTAGTTTACTCACTACTTAAAGAAATAACACCGTTAGAAACGCTGTTTTACTCTAATGGCGTTATTAACAACACTCTTAGCTGCCGATTCACACTTTGTTTCTCTTCCTCCCTTATTATGTGTATGTGAATAGGGTCTTCAAATAAGAACCACAGAGCTGGAAGAAATGGGAATGAAATTTTGCCAGAGTCTGCTCTCCTTGACTACAGATACAAGGGCCCTTTATGGCAGGAGTTTGATCAACCACATTCATCTGGGACATGACATCATTGACCATAAGTCACACAAGTAAGATACTGTATCATCATGTTTGGAAAAAAAAACAAATTACCGTAATTTCTACACTATAGAGTTCACATGACGAAACGGCGCACATGCCAAAATTCTCAAAATTTGGTCACGGGACGTTTTTTCGTTTGGAAAAACTCTTGCGGCACACCAGAAACCAAAAATGTTCCAAAATTACTTCTGTACACTCTACTTAATTTTAAAATAATTTCTCAATATTTATACTTATGTGGAACTTGAGCCTGTTTAGATGAACACAAAGCTGATATCATGGCAGGAATCTCGCTGACATTTGCTTTGCAGGGAGGTTGAATTAATGTCTCTTCCACAGTGTGGGACTTTTTGTATTTAGCAACAACAACAACTTGGGGAACTTTTTTTCACATACATCATAGGGTCCAGGTGGGTATAATTAATTGAAAATAATGTACTGTTTACCTGTTGAGTGTGTATTATCACATACGTCCTCGTCTGTCAATGTTCATTCGAAATAGTTGGAAACCATTATTTATTTATTTCAAAAGTAAAAATTTTCAATTTGACAGACGAAAACATTTTTAGTCAACGTCAACTAAAACTTGTCAGGGAAGCTAAAGTTTGAACTCCGAGACAAATGTTACCTAGATAGCTAGATTACAGAAATAAATACGACCACAACCATGGATTGATTTTCTTCAAAGGTTTAGTACAAGAGCTCTTGGGTACAGACACGGAATAATGCACAAAGTGCCTCTCCGCATGTGGACAAAAGAGAGATACAGGACATGCCTCTATTTATGGGTTGACACCATAGAAACGAAATCGAAAGTTAGTAAAAACATCTCAAGTTACAGAAAAAACATCTCTCATAGGGGAAAACTACCTTAAGCTGTAACCTTGATTCACAAGCTGTGGCCAGGAAGAAGTTTGATAAGCCACAGTTGCTATATTGTACTCATTCAGGGCATTTTGCAAACATGACAGTCCATATTTGGGCATATTGACTCTGTCTACAATCGTCAAGGCTATGAGAAGGCCCACTCAAAAAGATTACATCAGATTATTCTAACAATGATACTCTATGCTATAATGTTCTCATGCAAGCATAACAAAAGCCTTCAACATATAATATATAATGGTTGTGTTTTAAGCATGAATAAATTCTCTCACAAAACTAGACGAAATTAGTCTTGAGATTTCATCAACAAAACTAGACGAAGACAAACACATTTTGAGATGACTAAAATATGACCAAGACTAATAAGTTTTATCGTCCAAAAGACAAGACGATAATTAGAAGGGCTGCCAAAAAAAAAACACTGAATGAAAGCGAAGGGTTTTTTTGTCTCCAATTTCAATATGATTTAGTTAGTCTTGTGGACACACAATACGTTTTCAATTAGTTATCATTTTGTATTTTAATTCTAGTTATAGACTTCATAATGATATTGATGGGTCAGATTCACTGCGCCACGCCTTCAAGTAAGGGGGCCATCCCACAATCCGGTTCAGTTATTCGCAGTCAGTCGCAGTGACACATGCAGCGATCCAATGCCAGATTTATGTTGAAAAAGTACGAAAGCTGCAAACAGGAAGGATTGCTTCAGGAAAGATTTTTTTCAAGGAATCAAGGTTATGATTATATTTTTCATTTTTTCACAAGAATTTTTAATGTAAAAAGCTCTTTGTTGTAAGGCTGCCGCCACATTGTCTAACACAGTATTTTTCAATGTTTTCTGAGTCACCGCAAATTTTTACATTGGAAAAAATCTCGCGGCACACCACAAACCAAAAATGTTCTAAAATTACAGCCTGTAAGGTATGTTGATGTATAAAATTAGTGTCTCATTATTTAGACATACTCAGTGTGAAACTTGAGCCTGTTTAGATGAACCCAAAGATGATGTCCTGGCAGGAATCATCATCAAAAGCTCTCAGTCTCTGTTTTTATTTCTTATAGCAGTTAGGCTTAAAAAGCTCAGAATTATCAGACAGACGGACTTTAGCAATGTCTTTAAGCGCATCAGGGCCAAGCAGATCGCTGACAATAGCTTTGAAGGCAGGTAGTATTAAGGTCTCTGCTACAATGTGGGTCTTTGGATTTAGCAACAAGTTCAGCAACAAGAAACTAACTGGCTTTGGGGGCTTTCTCATTTACCTTTGTAGCTTTTCTGAAAAAAGTTGCCTGTTTCTCTGTGTTTTTACAAAGGCGAACAAAATAGTCCATCGACTTGTTTTGAAGCGACAAGTGTTTCGTTTGGGGATGATGTTTAGGATAGCTGCTTGTGTCGTGCTCAAGAACTGGTCAGATTTCTAGCCGTCAGCCACCTTGCTGCCCTTGACA
This sequence comes from Corythoichthys intestinalis, assembly GCF_030265065.1. NCBI lineage: Eukaryota > Metazoa > Chordata > Actinopteri > Syngnathiformes > Syngnathidae > Corythoichthys > Corythoichthys intestinalis. The sequence goes on along the minus strand of NC_080399.1, from coordinate 59,739,316 downwards.
ATGTGTTGGAATAAAACACATTTTCAAAATGGAAAGGACACTTTCGTGAATATTGACTCTTGACGAGTGTAATCAAATGATGTACAGTAGACGTGCTAGGGTCCGCATTGTCGCGGACAGCAAGGTAGCTGATGGCTAGAAATCTGAGCAGTTATTCAACGCGACAAGAGCAATACCTCGCCCATCTGCACACGACAGCAACTTTTTACCTCCTCCTTCCTTCCTACTGCAACTCCACCCGACGACGTAAAAAAAAAAAAAAAAAAAAAAAGCGATATTGGATAATTTCTCACAGCACACTTGACAATCTCTCACGGCACACTAGTGTGCCGCGGCACACCGGTTGAAAAACACTGGTCTGCTATCTGCAGTTTTTTTGCTTTTAACCAAGAATCGAGACTGTTTTACGTCCATATCTATATAGAATTCCGGGATTTAAGCATTTATTCATAAGGATTTTCACTGGAAGAGCTCTGTTTACATATGGCACCGCCACATTGACTGATAGTCTAGCATTATACTTTGACATATTCACATAAAATAAATGCTAACTGCACGTTTTTTTGCTTTTAACCAAGAATCGAGACTGTTTTATGTCCATATCTATAAAGAATTCAGAGATTTAAGCATTTATTCACAACAATTTTCACCGGAAAAGCTCTGTTTACATATGGTGGCCGCCACATTGACAACAGACTAGCATCGTACTTTGACATATTTACGTAGAATAAATGCTAACTGCATGGTTTTTTTTTATTGCTTTTAACCAAGAATCAAGACTATTTTGTTACCATATCTATAAAGAATTCAGGGATTTAAGCATTGATTCACAAGAATTTTCAATGTAAAAAGCTCTTAGTGGTGATAAGGCGCCACAGTGGCTTAAAGACTAGCAGCACATTCCGCATATTATGTAAAATAAATTCTAACTGCCCGTTTTTTTGCTTTTAACCAAGAATCGAGACTTTTTACGTCCATATCTATAAAGAATATAACGGATTTAAGCATTTATTCACAAGAATTTTCACAGAAAAAAGCTCTTTGTCTGTGATTCCACTCGGTCAGCTATGACGGCCATGCCAACAATGCAGGCCCCCTATTAATCGGCCCCGCGCCCCGTGTCCCGTCAATATCATTATGAATTCTATGTTCTAGTTTTTATTTATTTTAGTTAATGAAAGAACATTTAAGTTTTCGTTTTCTTCATTTAGTTTGTTTTAGGTAAGGATAATAACCTTTGTCCTCATTGATTAAAAATCAGTTTTTTTTTTTTCCAAATGCCTTTTCTTTGACAGGTAATGAACTTCTGTTTTGTGTCCCATACAGCTGCTTTGAAGATGATGAGCCCCCGTGTGTTGAAGAAATTGAATATTCCACGCCATGTCTTGGTCTCAAAGGCAACAACTTGGAATTGGATATTAATGGATGCATGGCTAACAACAATGCAGACGGTGGTGCTGACGGACAAACAGCAAAGCAAAAAATCTCAAGATAGTGTTCGTCATTTACAACAGTTAATTCACCTGCTCTGTCAACTTAGATAGCACAGATGACCACTGAATCTAGATGAAACAACTGCCCTCATGTGACCTTCACCGACCTGAGATGATCTGCAGTTTTAGAGCACTATCAAATGCATCTTACCTTTCGTTAGTCAATAAGGATTCTCAGTTTTTAGAATCGAATTTGATATTTTGACGTGACCCAAGTGAATAACTCTTAACTGGATACTGTCATCATGTCTCCATTATTGTACTCACTTGTGGTCTGTGGCCTTTGCCCCTTTAAATATTTAAATCATTTTTGTTTCTTATATTAATGGTCATTGTCATATTTATTGATCTACATTAGATTTGTAGGGATATCTTCTTTCTCAGTAACACAAGTTTTTTAGCTATTATGCTCAGTTTTCAAAGGAAAGTTTTGTTTTTTTGAATTTGCTGTTTATTTCTAGCAAGAATAAGACTTGATCTCAATATTACAATTAAGTATATAGTACATGAAGATTTGTAATGAAAAATAAATAGTGACCCTTAAACCTGTACCTAAGGGGAATTGAACAAAAAAGTCGGACTAAGAAAGACATAAAGGATAATCGGGAAGCCGCAGCTTGACTAAGCCTGATTGGTGAGATCTGGGAGGAAGTGGTTGCTCGTTTGCCGTGACAGAATGAAGAGACGTTGTTAATTAAAGCGAGGTTTGGATGACAATGGACGAAGCATGCGCGTACTCATTTTCTCCTAGGCAGGAAGAGCTGCTTCTTCAACAATATTAATCACTAAAAGCCAGTACAGTGCTTGCCACAAAAAACAAAGCAAAAATAAGTGCAGCAATTTTTTTCTTTTTAAATGCTCAAGAATAAATCCTTTCATACCACATAAATAGCAGACGGTTTAATGTGGGTAAGCCCAAACGTGTAACAGTGATCCCTCGCTACTTCGTGCTTCAAACTTCGCACCCTCAGTCAATCGCGGATATTTTTCAATTAAAAAAAAGAAAATTAAGATGAGCTGTCCCACGCCGACCGTGTAGTCAGTCTCATTGTCGCCCTCGCTCCCTCTCTCCCTGCACTTTGTTTCCCCAGGCAAGCAGTGCACGTGCACTGGAGTTGCTTATTAAAGTTAACGATATTGACAGATTATTGTGTTTGATCTTTTCAGAGTCACACGCTTCTGAAGCGCCGCACGTGAATCATCGTTTATCCTGTTAAACAGTTATTTTGGCAACTCATTGTGTATATGCGAGAGGATTTGGTGCGAGGCTCTGTGTGCGCATTGCGGGGGTGGGGTGGGGGCGCTGGACTAATGTGTGTATGTGTGTGGCGACGTTCGAGGCAGCCGGACGTTTTGTGATCGCGGCAATAAACCAAATGTTAAAAGTGATTTTAAACAGTTTGTAATTTCCACATGTCAATCCAAGAGTCACAGCAAGGGAGGTAACAGAAGCATTTAATAAAGCCAAGCATTTTTCGACTACAGTACAGTACTTAATTGTTGTTTAAAAATAATTTGGTGGGACAGTAACATGTTTAAAACTTATCTTGATTATTGCATTTCAAGTGCTTGAAAACCATTTATTACGATATAGTATATATACAGTGGGGAGAACAAGTATTTGATACACTGCCAACCCATTGGCAGTGTATCAAATACTTGTTCTCCCCACTGTATATATGTCTAAATGTGTACATGGCGGAAAACACTCAGGTGACTTGATGTTCCGCTCTGAGACCCCCAACTTGGCCAAATTTCAAAATTGTCCTACATGCATGTGTGATACATCATTGGAAAGCTTAAAATCTCAATTTTCTGGGGGAGGAAAAATTTTGAACGGGAGGGCATTTAGAAAAAAAAAAAAAATTAAACAGCAAAACCCTAACTGGAGGTGAGAGCACGCGAGAGCAGAAATAAAGACGCCATGATTTTAACAAGATATGATCGCGTACTTACGTCTTTTCGACCGAAAAATTGTCCATGTAGCATATATCACCGAGTGTCAAGACACAGCTGGATTTTTTAGGGATTATATGGGTGAAACATGGTAATATAACAAGGGTCGAGATGCAGAAATCGCAGACATCAAGGAGTAATTGAGATTTTCGCTTTCATATATTTACCCTTTTAAATGATTTTTTTTTTTTTCAATTTTTCTTTGTCTGGGTCAATTATTTATCACCTAAAATATTGGGGAAAATGCGACAGTAACAAAAAAAAATACAATTAAGCGATAGTTATGAGGTAGATATCCGTGACTTTTTTGCAGACGCCAGTTTTTTCATTGTGTCGTCATTTGTTTAAAAGTTTAAAATATGCGAGTGAATAATTTTTTAAAGTCCTTTTTTTTTTTTTTTTTAACTCAATATTAGATATCAATTAATGATTCTAAGCTGAAATCAAGGACATTTCGAATAATAAAAATGATGACTTACCTTCTTTTAATGGCTAGGTTGAAACAAAAGTGGTTGCGGACGTCTGTAAACGAGGGTTTCCATGGTAAAACGGACAAATTAAAAATAGTTCGGGGGGTTATTGTGCCATGAATCTGCTATGACAGCATAAAGACATTGTTCTATCAAACACAACAGTTCTTTTGGCTTAAAATACAGCAGTTTATTTTAAAGGGGTGCAATAGCAGAAACTGCTTTTTTCAGCCTTGTCTGTGTCTTCCGCCATATATATGTATATATATCTATATCTATAGATAGATAGATAGATAGATAGATAGATAGATAGATAGATAGATAGATAGATAGATAGATAGATAGATAGATAGATAGATAGATAGATAGATAGATAGATAGATAGATAGATAGATAGATAGATAGATAGATAGATAGATAGAGTGCCTTGCAAAAGTATTCGGCCCCCTTGAATCTTGCAACCTTTCGCCACATTTCAGGCTTCAAACATAAAGATATGAAATTTAATTTTTTTGTCAAGAATCAACAACAAGTGGGACACAATCGTGAAGTGGAACAACATTTATTGGATAATTTAAACTTTTTTAACAAATAAAAAACTGAAAAGTGGGGCGTGCAATATTATTCGGCCCCTTTACTTTCAGTGCAGCAAACTCACTCCAGAAGTTCAGTGAGGATCTCTGAATGATCCAATGTTGTCCTAAATGACCGATGATGATAAATAGAATCCACCTGTGTGTAATCAAGTCTCCGTATAAATGCACCTGCTCTGTGATAGTCTCAGGGTTCTGTTTAAAGTGCAGAGAGCATTATGAAAACCAAGGAACACACCAGGCAGGTCCGAGATACTGTTGTGGAGAAGTTTAAAGCTGGATTTGGATACAAAAAGATTTCCCAAGCTTTAAACATCTCAAGGAGTACTGTGCAAGCCATCATATTGAAATGGAAGGAGCATCAGACCTTTATTTGATTTTTATTTGTTAAAAAAGTTTAAATTATCTTCAAACATAAAGATATAAAATTTTAATTTTTTGTCAACAATCAACAACAAGTGGGACACAATCGTGAAGTGGAACAAAATTTATTGGATAATTTAAACTTTTTTAACAAAAAACTGAAAAGTGGGGCGTGCAATGTTATTCGGCCCCCTTGCGTTAATACTTTGTAGCGCCACCTTTTGCTCCAATTACAGCTGCAAGTCGCTTGGGGTATTTTTCTATCAGTTTTGCACATCGAGAATCTGACATTCTTGCCCATTCTTCCTTGCAAAACAGCTCGAGCTCAGTGCAGATACCAACAGGTTTTCTTCCAGAACTTTCCTGTATTTGGCTGCATCCATCTTCCCGTCAATTTTAACCATCTTCCCTGTCCCTGCTGAAGAAAAGCAGGCCCAAACCATGATGCTGCCACCACCATGTTTGACAGTGGGGATGGTGTGTTCAGGGTGATGAGCTGTGTTGCTTTTACGCCAAACATATCGTTTTGCATTGTGGCCAAAAAGTTCAATTTTGGTTTCATCTGACCAGAGCACCTTCTTCCACATGTTTGGTGTGTCTCCCAGGTGGCTTGTGGCAACTTTAAACGAGACTTTTTATGGATATCTTTGAGAAATGGCTTTCTTCTTGCCACTCTTCCCTAAAGGCCATATTTGTGCAGTGTACGACTGATTGTTGTCCTATGGACAGACTCTCCCACCTCAGCTGTAGATCTCTGCAGTTCATCCAGAGTGATCATGGGCCTCTTGGCTGCATCTCTGATCAGTTTTCTCCTTGTTTGAGAAGAAAGTTTGGAAGGACGGCCGGGTCTTGGTAGATTTGCAGTGGTCTGATGCTCCTTCCATTTCAATATGATGGCTTGCACAGTACTCCTTGAGATGTTTAAAGCTTGGGAAATCTTTTTGTATCCAAATCCGGCTTTAAACTTCTCCACAACAGTATCTCGGACCTGCCTGGTGTGTTCCTTGGTTTTCATAATGCTCTCTGCACTTTAAACAGAACCCTGAGACTATCACAGAGCAGGTGCATTTATACGGAGACTTGATTACACACAGGTGGATTCTATTTATCATCATCGGTCATTTAGGACAACATTGGATCATTCAGAGATCCTCACTGAACTTCTGGAGTGAGTTTGCTGCACTGAAAGTAAAGGGGCCGAATAATATTGCACGCCCACTTTTCAGTTTTTTATTTGCTAAAAAAGTTTAAATTATCCAATAAATGTTGTTCCACTTCACGATTGTGTCCCACTCATTGTTTATTCTTGACTAAAAAAAATAAATTTCATATCTTTATGTTTGAAGCCTGAAATGTGGCGAAAGGTTGCAAGATTCAAGGGGGCCGAATACTTTTGCAATGTACTGTAGATAGGTCGATAGATAGATAGATAGATAGAAATATAGATAGATAGATAGATAGATAGATAGATAGATAGATAGATAGATAGATAGATAGATAGATAGATAGATAGATAGATAGATAGATAGATAGATAGATAGATAGATAGATAGATAGATAGATAGATAGATAGATAGATAGATAGATAGATAGATAGATAGATAGATAGATAGATATAATTTTTAATTATACTTTGGGAAAAAAGTGACAAAACATGTCTTTAATGCTAAATCTGAATAAATGCATTGAACCCCCCCAATTTTTTTTTTTTTTTTTTTTGGCGCTACTTCGCTGTTTTTCACTAATCGTGGCGGGATCTGGTCCCCATTAACAGCGAAAAACGAGGGATCTCCGTGGTTGATTAATAAAATGTACTCCATATGAACTGCCACAAAAGTTAAAGGGGAGGGGCTCCTTTAGCATTTTTTATTTGTACAGCATTCAACATAACTCTCGGCTGAAACCAAATGAATGAATTGAAAGACCGTTCAAGTTAAAAGTAAATTGATAATAGTATGAGACCCTTCCTTCCAAGCCTTGTGGTCACATAGCAAATGAAATGACAGAACTTAAAATACTTAAATGTACTTATATTTACAGGAAGAACTTGGGAACTTGAACAGCACAATAATTTTTGACAGTATTGACATTGTGTGCTATATTCTGCTAAAAGAGGAATTCTGTTTAGAAGTGCTTTTAGATTTAGGAATAGGTGTCATAAAAGGGTATTTTTGAAATTTATCTCAAAATTGCCTTTGGTAGATTTAAAATTTTCTATTCTCTATCAAACAATATGACATAATATGGCAGCATAGCGCTTTGCATGTGTTTAGCCTGTCAGAATTAATTAGTAGAAGAAGAAGATGATTGACTGACAATAGAGGCACAGAATACGTTTTAGCTGGGTGGGAAGTTAAACTCTGCTCTGTAGCATTGGCTGAGCATATGCGAAGTTTGACTTTTGTGTGTGGGCGTGACATGTTGATGACCCTGAAACGCAGTGTCAGCAAAAACTTACCATATGTACAGTATTTCATGATGCTGTTTGTATTTAACCCTCAGGTCAAGCTCAGTTGTCGTTGAAGCTTTTGAAAGCTTAGGTTTAAAGAAATTCTAAATATCCATCTTGCCTCCTCATGTGTAGTTTTGGCTAAGCAAAGCAAAAGACCATCTCTAAGGTGCTAGTCACATGATCTGTTTGAAAAATAATATGAAATACTTGGTCGGATTCTTGTTCATTTCATTCATTTGTGTTGTTTGTTTTATTGCTTTACAATTTTTATAGACAACATTTTAATGACTAAGTCTTTAATTTAAAGGGAATGCTCAGAATTTTTTACATTAGGCTTATTCTTCGAGTTTTCATCATCATCATTGCTCTTGCGTTGGGGCTGGTTTCCCGTCCCATTGCGTACAGCTGACCAGGTGAGCTAGGTCCCTCAAGTACTGGTGGTCTTGTGCCAGCAGATTTGCATCCTTCAAGGTAACTCCGTGTTGTTTGAGGTAATCCATGATGGTGTCAAGCCATCGAGTGCGGGGCTTTCCTCATGGTCGTCTCCCACCTGCAATTAAGCGTGTTAAGTTTTCATAACTTTATCCTGAAAACATAGCCAACACTATTGATTGCATGGGTTATTTGTGATTCTTGTGCTTGCATATGTTGTTTTTTATTGGTATGCTCAGATGGCACCATGGACTCACACTGGCTTAGCCGCCTTGGAGCCGAGAAACTAACAAATAACTAACAAACTGCACAGAATTTGTTGAAATCAATTCCACCGACTAATTAAACACCCCGCTAACTCGAAGTTAAGCCTTATGTAAAAAATTCTGAACTTCCCCTTTAAATTAATATATGCCAAAGCATGCAAAGCCATTGATCTGCCACCGGAGGGAGGGGGGCACTGCCCCCTTTGCCTCTCCTCAATCTCCGCCTATGGGGCTGAGTCACCACGTTTAACCGTACAGAATCGGAAGTGTATGATGGAAACGCCACTTTTGTATAACCATTTGGGAGGCCTAGATCATAATTTTTGGTTTTGCACACTACCCGTCTTGTATTGTTGTTTGGCATTTTTATTTTATATTATTTTCTTTTTTTCCTTTTTTGGAAAACTGGTTGTTGTATGACTCTTGTTCTTTTAATCAATATGTTTTCCTTTATTCTATGTTCCTATAGTTAATAAAAACTGTATAATATCTCTAGTAGACATGAAAGATTCTAATTGATGCAGCTAGAGTATTTATGAAATACTTATCTATAAAATAATTTAAATTGTTGTTCAGAACACTTTACTTATTTTTTACATTTTTAACTAGTACTGTAAGAGCTGTGGCTCTAATTTAATTGTTGAAAAATATTAATTGTTTAAGTGGTTTTGCTCTAACTTAATTGTTAAAAATGTTTAATGACTTAAGACAAAACTATTGTGATGTTGTATTTTTTTGTGACTTTTGTCAAAATATCGAAAAATCAAGGTGGGCTGGGGAGCATCATTTGAGTTTTCAGCATAGAGCACTAAAATGAAGAGCAGTATGACATTAGATTTGAGCCACAATTCCAAGAACATAATGGGAAAGGCATGTTTTGAGTGTGTGAGTACATTCCTTTTGTGCACAAGAATGTGTGTGTTTTTTTATTGTTTGAAATCACAGTTATATATTTTTTGTAATTTTCCATGCTCTCTTCTATCCACTTTGCCATGGTTTGTGTTTGTTGAATGTTTTTTGATTTAGTTTCATTCTTGTTATTGCCCCTCTCTTGTTTTGTATTTGGTTCCCCAGTCAACCAATCAGCAGAGGAGGGTAGAGTACCCAAAACCTTTACTCAAGTAAGAGTAGCGTTACTTTGAAGCAATATAACTCAAATAAAGGTAATAAAATGTGCTGAAGTACAATTAAAAACGTATTCAGCGAAAAGAATACGGTGCATATTTGCAATCAGGTCGGGATTTCTTTGACCGAAATTTTCGCCCAAAAATGCTTGATGCCCGATCTGCTGACCATTTCCTAATTAAGACTGTTGAAAAACTAATAAACCATATAGCATAAGATACGTAGGCTTATTACTTTTTTATTATTTATTATTATTATTGTATACAGACAAAATACACTCAAAATAATCTACAAATGTCTAATATAGAAAATACAACATCACATACAACAACAAAAATATACACAGTACTTTTATGTACTAGTAGTAGTACTAGTAGAAGTCAGGGCTGAAAGTGACTATAATTTCTTGTTGGAACTCCCTGACATAAAGGTCGCCAAGGATAATAATATATATGAGATACAATAGGCAATTTTTTTTTTTTTTTTAAATTAGCGGAACGTCCTGCATGTGTGCACTTTGATCGGGTTTTTGCACTGTCTGTATACAAATATTGCATGTGCAGTACCTAGATTATGCAGTGCCCAGATTGAGACAAATTTCTTACAACATATTACTTCGTGAGATGCATGTGACAATGTTGTGGCATTATCAGTATACAAATATTGCATATGCAGTACCTGATTTTATGCATGAAACAGAAGGAATTCATGAATGAATTCAGCCTTACCAATTATAGGGTTCTAACTCAAATAAATTTTGTTCATCTATCCATTCAACATCTGTACTGCTTATCCTCAGAAGGGTCACAGGGGTGCCAGACTCTATCCGGGGGCAATTTTGAGTGTCCAATCAGATCACCAGTTCATGGTGTACCTGTCCATAGTTGGCTGGCTCAAGTACATTCGTGAGGATAAGCGTTATCCAAAATTAATGAAAAGAACATGCAACTTTTTCCAATTGATTGATGTCCTTATAAGGTTTGGACTCTGGAGAACTGTTGTGCTTTCATGACTTTGCTGATCAACTAATGCCGAATCTTGTTTGACTTGAGATTGTCTGACACATTCTAGGCTTCATTTTTGGCTCCACCAGATTCCAATCATGAGTTTTGAGGATCCACTGAAGCGGCATGCAATGTTAAAGAGTCTTGTGAGCTCGATTGCTGTGTCCAGCGATGTAACTCTCTGCACTCCCTAATGAGCCGGAACATGCGCGGCTCTTTATAGTGTCTGTCACGTGACTGTGACGCAGCCGGTAACGCGCTCGGCCAAACAGACACACAAGTACGGTGGGTGAATTATGACAAACAAAGGGTCACCACACCACAAGTTGATTGTCCGGTGTACATTATTTTGAATTGATCGATGTCGATTTGGGGGTTGTTTTAACACTAGCAGTGTTAAAATTGATAGGATCAAGCGTTGAGATATTTAACACTATTAATGAGTTTAAATATTCATAATTCCAAAGTGCAACTTTAACTGAATTATAAAACATAGAAAAAAGTTTATTTTAACTCTGTCTGAGTTAAATTAACATTTGTGATTTTGCTGTGTGGGTTATTATTTTTTTAACATGGTGCTATTTGTGTCCTCAGTACCAATTAAGCTGTATTTTTTTGGAATTTTGCTATGTCCCTAGTCTCTTTCATTTAAATTCAGTCTATAAAATAGCAATATAAGTAGGAAAAATATCCAAAATAATTATCATGTCACTGGCTTGGATCAACTAACTTTAATCAGATGTAATTTTCAAATTAAAATATATCATTTAACACTAGAAGTCCCAGAGAATTCTGCTACTCCTAACAGTCCCAAGCAATGGCCAATTTGGCCTCTCCTCCAAAAAAACCCAGAGGTGGCCTAAATGACCCAAGTGCTTTTGAATTAGCAAGTCGTTGTCCGACAGACAACAGCCGTTCATATGGAAATGCAACCACTTGTGTTGGTATGCGGCCCAAATGGAGTGGAACACACAACAGTAGTACTATTCATGTAATATTATGTGTCAGTTCAAGTCAAGCTACATTTATGGGGTTTTGCACATTTTAATAATGTGTATTGTTGTACGATTTTACTGTCGGAAAAAATATCTCTGACAGTGTATTTGTGGCGCCTTTATATGCTAGCAATATTTGTTATAACAGTATATTTGTGATGCCTGCAGAAAATAGAACATTGAATCAGTATCAAATGTAAAACTGAAATAAGTGTCTGACGAAGTTAATTTTTGTCTTTTCTTCCTGGTATTTATTGATGCACAGGATTCAAACAAGAGTAATCACAACAAATCAAAACTATCAAGTCAAAACAATTAAATACTATAGAAAACACACATAAATGTACCTCTTATACACCCTCTATCCTCTGTAATGGACTTGTTGAAAGGTTATCAAGATTTTTTTGTTTTCCTGTGACTACTTGGTATACAATGAGGAGCAATTATTTGCACACCTTGTGATTTTGCAAGTTCACTCACTTTGAAAAGAGGTGGAGGTCTGAAATATCAATCATAGATGCATTTCCATTCATAGAGACAATCTAAAAAAAATCCAGAAATCACATAGTATGATTTTTAAAATGTATGTTATATATTTTTATCTACTGGGGTTCAGTTCAAGTATTTGTGCGCCTGAGAATCAGCAATAATTATGACACTCAAAGAGTTGTCATTCTACCTTAAAAAAAAGTCCACCTTTACCCCACCCGTTTGAGCTCATCATTGTCACCTGTGCACCCCACAGTCAGTTATAATCCACCCGCTACCATGGGCAATACCAGAGAGATTTTGAAAGGCACCAGATTTGATTAGCTCCACAAAGCTGGAATAGGCTACGGGACAATTGGAAAGCAGCTTGGTGAGAATAAATCAACAGTTGCAGCAATTGTTAGAAAATGGAAAAGGCTAAACATGACTGATAATCTACCTTGGACTGGGGCTCCATGTAAAATCTCTCCTCGTGGGGCATCACTCATGATGGGAAAAGTGAGGGCTCAGCCTAGAACTACATGGCAGGAGCGAAACCTTGCTGAGTGAGGCTGCTTTCTCTTTCGCCCAACCCCTTCATCAGCTAAAGTAGCCTGACTTGAGCCTTTTTCGCCCAACCCCCTCCTCAGCTAGACACTTCTTTCTTACTTGCCTACTGCAGGTTGATAAATTTGTAGGTAGATTTGTGTATGTCTTAGTCAATCCAAAAACAAGGTTCCTTCAATCAAAGTATATATTTTCAATCAAAAACAAAAGTCACTTGAATGAAAGCAAAATGTGTTTGAATGCAAAAGTTGCCTCAAAATAAAGACAGACAAAAAAATTCTTGTGTTGGTATATTTATTTAGCTTTTGATATGTTTTTATATTTTATTAGAATCAATCACAGCTTTGAAAGCCTACTGTAGGTTGTCAAATTTGTAGGTAGATTTGTATATGTCTTAGTCAATCAAAAAAAAAAAAAAAAAAAAAAAAAAAAAAGGTTACTTCAATCATAGTATATATTTTCAATCGAAAACAAAAGTCACTTGAATGAAAGCAAAATGAGTTTGAATGCAAAAATTGCCTCCAATTAAAGACAGACAAAATTTTATGAGAATCAATCACAGCTTTGAGAGCCTACTGGTGGTTGATAGATTTGTAGATAGATTTGTTTATTTCTTGGTCAAGCCAAAAAAAAGTTATTTCAATCAAAATATATATTTTCAATCGAGAAAAAAAAGGAACTTGAATTTGAAATGAGACATAACTTGAAAGAACTTGAAATGAAAGCAAAATGTGTTTGAATGCAAACGTAAACAAGTCAGGCTGCTGTTTCTGTACTTGAAACCAGCCATTAGCTGTGGAAGGGAGGTTGCGGGAAATTTTTCAGCCATTAGCTGTGGAAGAGGGTTGGGCGTCAGGCTACTTTCAGACACTTTTTACTTGACAATAAACTGCTAAACTTTTGAGGATATTTTGACAGTATTTTAATAATTCTAATTTATTCTGATGTACAGTGGGGAGAACAAGTATTTGATACACTGCCCATGGGTTTTACCAATGGCAGTGTCTCAAATACTTGTTCTCCCCACTGTATTTGTTTGAATACCCTCTACGTGTTAAAAAAAACATTTTTGAAAAGATCAGTTAACAATTTGCTGTCGATATACATTGATATACATAGATATTCAGAAATACTATAACTAAGCACACCAAGCAATAGTGGTAACAAGAAAAACACCTCACATGAAATAGCTGGGAAAAAAATATGCAAGACTAGTAAATACCACTCTTGGTTCAGAAACAAGCTATCATTCAGGCAACTTTTGCATTCAAACACATTTTGCTTTCATTCAAGTGACTTTTGTTTTCGATTGAAAATATATACTTTGATTGAAGGAACCTTTTTTTTGGATTGACTAAGACATACACAAATCTACCTACAAATTTATCAACCTACGGTAGGCAAGTAAGAAATAAGTGTCTGAAGTAGCCTGACTAGTAGTCAGGCTACTTTAGCTGAGGAGGGGGTTGGGCGAAAGAGAAAGCAGCCTCACTCAGCAAGGTTTCGCCCAACCCGCTACTCAGCTAAAGTAGCCTGACTTGAGCCTTTTTCGAGTCTTGAGTCCTACTTATGAAGATGGTATGTCCTGTATCGGGATTTAAACAAATACATATAAAAACAAATTTCCCATTTATTTTCAATGGCAAGTAATCAAGGTCCCTGTGATTTTTTTTTACCATTCATCATGACAGCCCAATGAGATTGCATACCGCTAACTCTCATATAGGTGAATTAAAAAAAAAAAAAAAAAAAAGTAAAAAATCTGACCTACGTTTTTTGGGGGAGGAATGAAAAAATCAATTCAATCAGTTAACATAAACATCTTTGATGTGAAATTTTTTATATTGTATATTTGTAATAACGTGTAGAACATGAAAAGTAACGTGTTATTTTGCTGAGTAACAAATTACTCTTACAATGAGGTAACTGAGTTACTTCTCCCAAAAAGTAATTTAGTTAGTAACTTGTAACTAATTACTTTTTGAAGTAAGATTGACAACACTGTGCAGTACATATTCCCTTCATAATAATTAGGACTATTAGGACATTCAGTCATTATTTCAGTGTGTTCAAAGAAACTGTTCAGGGCTGCTCCCTTCCACCTTCTCATGACACAAATTCTGTTTGTTTTTCTCAAGGTTTTCACACGTTTTCTCGTACTAACTTCAGACAAAATGGCCACAATTCATGCTCCATTAGATCCAGTCATTCTAAACTATATACATGATCTTGCTTTAAACTCAAATTGCAGTTCTAAAACGTTTTTTTTTTTTTGTGCAAAAACAATGTACAATTTTGGGCCATTTTTTTCTGTTTTTCTGTGTGGAGTATAGGAGAAGTAAGTTAAAAGTTTGTAAAAAGCGTAAAACTCCATAAATACCTGTAAATGTAAATTAATAAATGTAGCTTGACTTGAATTGACAAAAACTATCACATGAAGTGTGCAACCGTGGTGTGTTCCCCTCCGTTGGGCCGCATTCTAACACAATGTATGTCTAGTGGTTGCATTTACATATGAATGGTTGCTGTCTGTCGGACAACGACTTGCTAATTCAAAAGCGCTTGGGTCATTTGGGCCACCTCTGGGTTTTTTAGGAAGAGAGGCCAAATCGGCCATTGCTTGGGAATATTAGGAATATTTGTCTTGAGGAAGGGCCGAGTCGGCCTCTGCTGGGTTTTCTAGTGTTAATCAACACTAAAAAGGTTTCTTTTCGTTCCCAGTGTCACTATCCACTCTGTTAAGTTAGTGTTAGTATCTCTTTAAGAATATTCCCCAATTATTAATGAAATCACTCTTCTGCGATAACATCACGGCAGTGGCGGGAAATTCAACTATGGTAGGCAATTATATATATATATTTTTTAATATTATTATTATTATTTCAAATCAGATGTGGTAGATCATGAAATGTCCATTCTGTTAAAGCTATATATCAAAGAAATTAGTTCAATTTCAAAAGGTTTATTTGTAAACTTATAGCTTTCTCATCAAGTATCCACAGTCATGTTAACTATTATGCTAGTAACACAAAGCTAAGAGCTGACTTTACAACAAAATGTAGCTACCCTATGTTAGTGTCCACTCTTTTACATCCAATGGACCCTATTTAGAAAAAAAAAAAAAAAAAAAAGACCCGCATAGACATGCATAAAAATTTATGAGCATGTTTATGACATTTTTTAAATATTCACTTACAGTCTATTATATCAATACAACTGAAAATATCACTTAAGATAGCAGGTGTAAGCAGACCACAAGGGGCATTAACTATCAGTGGCACTTTATCAGTCATATGCATGACTCATAATGCCCCTTGGTAATAGGTCTTACCAAAGACAGAAGGCTTTCAGACTACTAAATAATTCACCATCACAAATCATAGAAGATTTTATTCCAGGAGATATTGTTTCTTTCTTTTATTTTCATTATGTCCAAAGTCGCCTCTCAAGCTGTTGTTCTCTTGGCCACCAACTTTGAAATTGTACTTGTCATTCATTTGTGAACCGATCATTTTGTTGTGAATCAACCTATTTTTTAAATGTATGGTGGTTGCAAACATTTTTTTTTAAATCTCAGTGTATGTATATATGGTAGAAAACACAAAGGTGACTTGAAGTTCCGCTCTGAGACCCCCAATTTGGCCAAATTTCAAAATTGTCCTATATGCATGTTGGATACATCATTGGAAAGCTTAAAATTTCAATTTTAAGAACCATTTTAAACATGAGGGCATTTACAAAAATAAAATAAACAGCAAAATCCTAACTGAAGGTGAGAGCACACCAGAGCATAATTAAGGACGCCATGATTTTAACGAAATATTATCGCGTACTTACCTCTTTTAGATCCCAAAACTCCATGTAGCATGTATTACCGAGTGTCAGCTAACAGCTGTGAATGGTCACAGCCGGAGTTTGGGGGGATTTTATGAGTGAAACAGGAAAAATACAACAAGGGTCGCGATGCAGAAATCGCAGACATCAAAGAGTGGTCGAGATTTATTTAGCCTTTTAAACTTTTTTTTTTCTTCTTTGTTTGGATCGATTATTTATCATCTAACATATCGGGGGAAATGCGACAGTATAAAAAAAATGCAATTAAGGGTTAGGGATAGATAGATATCCGTGACTTGTTTACAAACACCTTTTTTTTTTTCCGTTTGGACGTAATTTGTTTAAAAGTTTAAAATATTCGTTTTTTTTTTTTTTTTTTTAAGACTAAATATTAGACATCAAATCATGATTCTATGCTAAAAATGACAGATATTTCGAATAATAAATATAATTACTGTACTAAGCTTCTTTTTATGGCTGGGTTGAAAGAAAAGCGGTTGCGCGACGTCTGTAAACGGGGGTTTCCAGGGTAAAACAGATAAATTAAAAATAGTTTGGGGGCTTAATGCGCCATGAATCTGCTATTGCAGCATATAGACATATTGTTCTATCAAACACAACAGTTCTCTTGACTTAAAATAAAGCAGTTTATTATAAAGAGGGGTGCAAGAGCAGAAACTGCTTTTTCAGCCCTCTTTGTGCTGAGACAGTCAGGAAATTAGAATATTGTGTATTCTAATTTCCTGAGACAGTCCTGTATATATACACAGGACTGTCTAAAAAAATTAGAATATTGTGTATTCTAATTTTCTGAGACAGTCCAGTATATATACTGATGAAAAGTTATGTTTAAAGCTCGATATGGTTCCTCTTACTAAGTGAACACTGTGTGCAGAGGGGATACACCCAGTCACCAGAAGGATAGTGAAGGGAATAGGTACCGTTCTCACACACACCATATAATTGTTTGCATCAGTCTAACACCTTCATTATAGTAAAGCATCTAACTATAGTTTAGGCAGACTTTACTCCATGCCCTTTGACACAGTAAAGTGAATCACCTTATCAGCCCTGTCAGGGCTCATGAGGGGGAATGAAAAAGATGGTACCGTTTCTCGTAGGCACCGTCTAACTGTTTGCATTACTGTAACACACGTAATACAATCAATCAGGGAATAGTATCATTTCTCATACGTACTGTAGGACTGTGTGTACTACTCTAACACAGCTAATATAAAATAAATAGCACACGATAGTTTAATTAAAAGAAGCAGAATAGATACACAACACCATCTTATCACAGAAGCCCAACGTGTGCGTCACGAGCAAGATTGACGCACCAACTCTTGCAATCAGTTTTCCTGGCCACTCCAAAGACAAAGAGCAGTGCGCTGTGTCCTAAAACAAGTAGCATCGGCCACCCAACCAGGATATAAAGTTGATAACAGGCGCTTGGGACATCAAGACCGGCGTCGGTCGCTGTGGCAACCACGTCCCAGCCACAAAGGATGACGCACGAACCTAACCGCCCAAAACCGGCCACAGAGGGATGATCCCAACATGTCTATGTAGCATTGTTTTGGATCCAGCGTTGTTCCTCCGTCGTCTGTTTTTTGCCTTGTTTTTTGACCGTTGTCGACGGATAAATTGTCAACCTGTTTTCGGTAAGCCCTCTTCAAATTTTTGGAACATGGAGTCAGTACAAAGGGTTAACATAAGAGGGGAACGCGCGGAATGTCGGCCCCCACTGGTTGGCTTGCGGGAGCGGTGCCAGCGGAGCAGCACTTCGTTCAGCTGGCGGTGTTTCCGCCACTTGGCGGGGGAGGGGTGTCGATTTCCTTCAATAGGAAGAGGAAAGATAAGTCAGATAGGTTTGTGATAAGGTGATGTGTAGCATTCACTAGTGATGTTACGCTCGAAGCAGACGCTCGAGACAAGTGTCGAGGGCTCCCGGCAGAAGTATCACAAATCAGTCGTCTCGATATCTCGCTGGATCCGGTGGAACAGCTAGTGACGTCACCCTCGAAGCAGACGCCCGACAAGTGTCGAGTGCTCGCGGCAACAAGTATCCCGATACGTTGTACGGATGTCTCGCTTCATTCAGTGAAAATCACCTGGCCGCAGAAGCGAAGCGTTGTGACATTACACGCGTGTCGGCTGTGACCGTCGACGTGTCACTCAGGTACGGAGGGGTCGAGTCAGTCAATTGGATTCAGTCAAACTCACAATGCTTAAGGGAAATGTTGTGGGTTGTGAGGAGGAGCGCTTTTGCGAGCATTACTTCATATTGAGAACGAGGCAGAGTGAAGTTAGATCAGATTAGATTAATTATATTAATTTGCAATTGCACATAGTATAGGCATTCGTTGACACACTATACGCTTATTTATATAATATGCACACGCACACCCCTCCCCCCACACACAAACACACACACGTTAGTTTTTGTGTCTGTCAGTTTTTGTGTTTGTCTATCTGCCAATTTGTATATTTGTTCGTGCCATGTGAGAGAATATTCTCATAAACTGGAGAGGTGATTAGCAAAAAGAGGAACCGGCTGAAACCAAATGCTGCTGAGATTTTGTTTTTAAATAAAAATGTGTGAAACACCCAAATCCCCATCCCATTGTCACTAGCATTCTATACACCTACCATCAAGAGTTCCCTATTGCACAACCATTTCCCTTTTTCATTTAAAAGTAACACAAGTTTTTTGTTTGTTTTCGTTATTATTATATATATATATATATATATATATATATATATATATATATATATATATATATATATATATATATATATATATTTTTTTTTTTTTTTTTTTTTTTTTTTTTTTTTAATTATCTGGGGGAAGAAAAAATATATAAATTCTAGGCCAAGAGTCGAACACACTACTGTTTGCACAGTAGACAAGGTATGAAACCACCATGCCACCCGCAGCTTTAATAGCTCAGAAGACACTTTGTTATTTGATTATATAAAAGTTCAATATATGTCCAACAAATGTCACCACACTGAATTGTGTCAAATGCCTCGTAGCACTGAACCATTTCTACACATTCGCTTCAGTGGTACAGAAAGCAGTGGTGAAGCAGTGTCGTGACTCACCACACTGATTCGTGGCAAATGCTTTATAAGACTGAACCCTTTCGACACATTGCTTGATATTGATTCACTGCTTCAGAAAGCTTCGGTTTCTCCATCACTAGCATTCACTACATCTCCCCACTGACCAACATGACGAATTGTTATTTTGTTATATATATGATATGTTAATAATGCAGTCAAATGAACGGTCGGATATGGTCTCAGGCATAGACACAATGGGTCTCATTATCACTGAGTGTGTGCATGTGCTTAAAAAGACATTATTACTTTGTTTTTATTTATTTATTTCACAGATCTCAAAACAATAAACATACACATCCTACGTAACTAGTCACATCAAAGTTGTCCTTTTTGTACTCAGAAAGTGTAGATATATTCTCATCTATTCACGTATAGTTGTCGATAACCATACATATTCATTCATTGCTGTTCTGTTACTGTCTGCATGCTTGTTCACAAAGTGCCATTCTACTTTCTGTAAATATTTGAATTCTCCTCCTCAAAGATATGATAAGGAGAACAAAGGAATTTATTGTTTACACTTTGTATTTTTCAACTGCCTATGATTTCATGGTGACTGGGAAGAACTTGCTTATTTGCATAGGAACTCTCTCATATAAACTCTGACCCGCTCTTCGCTCGGGGCCATCCCCTGGAGAATAAGCCTTTTTTTCTTATTCTATCAAAGAAAGAAGAAGAAAGAAAATGAATGCTGGGCAGAGTGTGCACAGTATTGGGCTTTTTTTCCGGTACAATTATTATATTCAAGACCTTCCAACTTGGACCTGGTTATTATTAAATGACTGAATATCGTTTTTTTCTCACACAGTTACATGATGTTGAACATTGATTATCACAATACAAAGTCAGCCGGGCCCCCCGCACCCTCATCAACTGGCCTTCAGGGATTGGATAAGGGGAGGCACCACCACCCCCCGTGCCCACGAGCAACAGCCTCCCCAACCAGCACGGCACACCGCGGGACACCCAACGGCCCAACAAGCCCAGGGCAGGGCCCCCCGCCGGAGCAAGCGATACCCAGTCAACCCACCCGGCATCCAGCCAGCGACCCGCGCCAGAACACAGGCCGGGTACCCAGGCAGAGAATAGAGTGGAAGCAGAAGCAGGAGAACGCCAAGGAGCTGCCGCGGAGCGACGTGAGATAGGAGCCCCGACCTCCTCCCACCCCCAGCCGGCAGCCCAGGCAGAGAGGAGGCCACGCCCAGGGAGCCACGCCATAGAGAAAAAGTGTTGGACCCACCTACCAGCCTATTACTGTGGCTGCCAGGTCCCCGGCTGGCAGCCATTACCCAGCAAGGTGCTGGGAATGTGTGGGGAGGATAGTGCAGTGTATGCATTAAAATAGGAGAGCCCTGCTTGGGGCAGTGGGACCGTTGCATGGAAATTCTACCCAGCCACCTGTCCCACCGCCCCTTGCTGGAGCTATCTCGTGGAATATGATGTATGTGGTGTGTTAAAAGAGGTGCAAGAATGGCGGGGCCTGCCATAAGGAGGTAACCGTGATGTCACTCACCCCCAACAGGCCCCATCCATCCTACAACCTTGGTGTGTGATGCATTAAAATCAAGGGGGAGCCGGCCCAGGACTGTATGGCCCCGTCCATCAATCTAATGAGTATGCATCTCTGCGTATGGTTGAGGAGCCTTTGGCAAATGTTTTCCAATAATTATCATCATAATTAGCGTCTCTGAGTTTTGAGTGTTAAATCCAAATCCAGTTGAATATGTTTTTGATTTTTAAAAGTGAGTGCCTTCTTAAACATATAAAATGTCATAGACTTCATAATGATATTGACAGGTAAGATTTGACCTTCACTGCGCCACGCCTTCAAGTAGGGGGCCATCCCACAATCCGCTTCAGTTATTCGCAGTCGGTCGCGGCGACACATGCAGCGATCCAACTCCGGATTTATGTTGAAAAAGTACGAAAGCTGTACCGCATACAAAGAGGAAGGATGGTCTCAGAAGTGATTTGTTCGAGGATTTAAGGTAATTATTACATTTTTCGTCTTTTCACAAAAATGTTCAACGTTTTTTTTTAAGGGTGTTGGCAAATTGTCTAACAGACTAGCATCATTCTTTGACATATTTACGTAAAATAAATGCTAACTGCACGTTTTTTTGCTTTTAACCAAGAATCGAGACTGTTTTATGTCCATATCAATAAAGAATTCAAGGATTTAAGCATTTATTTTCAAGAATTTTCACCGAAAAAAGTTCTTTGTCTGTGATTCAACTCGTTCAGCTTTGACGGCCATGCCAACAATGCAGGCCCCCTATTAATCGGCCCCGTGTCCAGTCAATATCATTATGAAGTCTATGAAAATCATATACTGTATATTTTATGTTTTAACCCTGCTATTTTATACTTCCTCTGAATCTCAAGATCCAATTACATCAGGCTAAATTCCTAAAGCTTTCATCAGGGCAAAATTATTACAGTGTTAAAGTCAAACCTACAGCTGTGTTCTGAGGGAATACAGTATATTATTACATGGATAAAAATCAGCGAGTTTTGTAAATGGTGTCCATACAATGGTATAACAGCACTTTCAAAAAGAAACATACATACAACTTCAAGGAACACCATAAGTCAAATGTTCCATAATAGTGAACCCCAGGAACCTTGTTGTGTCTTAACCAAGTATGTCCAAATAAACTGGTGCGGCTTTCATCAGTGATAATAGGGTCTTATGAATGTCCTTCATGTTAAGGCGCTGTTGTGGTTCTCTCTGCCAGCAACCAAGCATTACATCATAGACTTCTTTGGGACAGAGCCTCGGGCGCTCAAGTACCCTGCCCTGAGTTATGCACTCAATCACCTGGAAGGAAGATGAACATTGTAGTTTCTAAAACACCACAATATAGTCATAAAAATACATATATCGTATTGAAATTTACAGTCTTAGTCTACTACTTTAATTACAGGATAAGTATGTAATGGTATTGGTAAATGAAAATGATGTCAAATACTCTAACTGCAAATTTCATTGTAAATCCACCTCATTATTGGCCAGTTGGAACCAGGGCTGTTTGCCATTTGTGAAGATTTCCCATAGAACAACTCCAAAGCTCCACACATCCGTTTCTGTGGTAAACTTCCTGTACATGATGCTCTCTGGAGGCATCCAGCGAATAGGCAGCATTGTGTGACCTCCCACCTAAACAAAAATGCACCATTTTTAGATTGCGTGCATTTATCTAGGTTACGATGTATAATCTAGTTTAAAATACCTCAATGTAACAACTAGAACAGTGCTTTTCTGAACTGCATCACATAATATACAGTACACAAACAAGAGAAAGAAAGTTCAAGGACTGTCAAATATGTACAGTTCAGTACGTCGTTATATGTTCAAAATCAACATACAGATCTGATATGATAATATATGATATGATATGATAAAATAATAATAAAAACGCCTTCACGTGTCCTTCACGCCGTAAGAGTAGCACTGGTCATTTCTATTTTTAAAAATAAAAAATGAATAAAATAAAAATTCCCATTCAATTTTAAAAACATAAGCTTACTGAGATTGACACTTTCTGACAGGTATATAAACAGCAAAGGCCTGTTATTTGCAGCGGTTTGACTGTAACGAAGTCCGCGTTACTGTACTTAAGTACATTTTTATGTATCTGTACTTTACTTTAGTACAAATCTGAAGTGGTCCTTTTTACTTTTACTTCACTACATTTTGCAGCACATCTCTGTACTTTTTACTCCACTGCATTTCCAATTGTCACCTGTGTTACACGTTACTCTTGTTTGTTTTCTTTTTTTCTCATTGTGAATTGATAGTTTCATTTTCTTCCCTCCGGCACAATCGACAAACCCTGTGCAATTTTACCGTAATTGAGCACTAAAGGCAGCAACACGAGTACAAGCAACATTAGGCGGGTGAACAGGGTATTGACCAATAAAAATCAACAGTGAGAGCAACACGCCTTCAGATGAGTTCTGCACACTCTTGAACAGTAGGTGGCGGTATGCACCTGATAGTTGCTTGCAATCCACCATTAAGCTATTATACATGTTTTTAGATATTTCACCTTTTTTTCCACACGTGTTATTTCATAGTTTTATTGCCTTCAGTGAGAATTTACTGTAAATAGTCATGAAGATAAAACGCAAAAATGAGAAGATGGAACTGTGTGTATGTAGATGGAACGATTAAACAAACGATTTAAATTTTTAATCGAGTTAATTACAGCTTAAAAATTAATTCATCGTAATTAATCGCAATTCAAACCATCTATAAAATATGCCATATTTTTCTGTAAATTATTGTTGGAATGGAAAGATAAGACACAAGACGGATATATACATTTAAAATATGGTACATAGGTGCTGTATTTGTTTATTATAACAATAAATCAACAAGATGGCATTAACTTTATTAACATTCTCTTAAAGTGATCCATGGATAGAAAGACTTGTAGTTCTTAAAAGATAAATGTTAGTACAAGTTATAGAAATTTTATATTAAAACTCTTTTCGTTTTATTAAAATTTGTAAAATTTTCCATCAAAAAATAAACTAGTAGCTCGCCATTGTTGATGTCATTAATCACACCATGCTCACTCATGGTCTAACCCATAAAATCAGTTGGACCCAAGCACCAGCAGAGGGCGCCAAACACCAAAAAACAAGTAACGAGCGGACATTACACTCTGCTGTCATTTTAATCTGTTTGAGCGGGGCATGTACGTTAATTGCGTCAAATATTTTAACATGATTAATGGAAAAAATTAATTACCGCCCGTTAACGTGATAAGCTAATGCTAGAGGCTAACAAGCGAGTTGTCTTGCCTAAAATTCTTTAGTAGAGGCAAGAACATTCATAAACTGATTCTAAAGTTGCAGTCACTCTTTTGGAAGACTATATCTTACTACGATGTCATTATTATAACGCTATAGGTATTGCTGTTTCATTAGCTTAAGTTAGTTAACCTCATGTCTTTGTTCGCAGTCCATTCTACGCAGAGGTGGGTAGTAACGCGTTACATTTACTCCGTTACATTTACTTGAGTAACTTTTTGAGAAAAAAATACTTCTTAGAGTTGTTTTGCCACACAATATTTTTTTACTTCTACCGAAGTAGATTTTTGAAGAAGAAACACTAGTCTTAAGCCTGAGTTATGTTTCTGCGGCAGACCTACGCCGCCAAGGCAGACCCGATTTACGACTCTTCGGCGTAGCCTGACGTGCAGCTCTTCAATTTTCTGACTTTGCATCGCGTCAACACATGGAGACGTCACGCAAGTGGACTGTGATTGGTCCGCTCAGACTGTTCTTTCCAGTTCAGCGCGAAATCACCGCCATTTTCAAACATTGTTGTGCTACACGAAAAAATGGACCAAGCCGACGAGAGTATCATCAAAGAGGTCCGCAAGTACAACAACCTTTATAATGTCTCGTCAAGACATTATAAAGATTGCCAAATGGCAAACAATTTGTGAAGATCCACATTTAAGCGTCCCATCTTGGTGTTAATGTAGTTATACTTATATCGCGCTTTTCCACCTTTCAAGGCGCTCAAAGAGCTCTTACTCTTATGGCCCAAGGCAGCTTTGAAGGCTTCGTTGCCTCGTTTACTAGCTTTTGGACACATATTATGCAGTGCGTACGTGGCGCCTGAGAATCACTTGTTGTGACAATCCAATATTTTAGGTGGGATTTTTGGTATTGTCTGTTAAAGGTTTTCATTTTCTTTGAGGTTATAGGCTCCTCTTCTGGCTTGTCAGGTAGCC
The DNA here is from genome assembly GCF_030265065.1 of Corythoichthys intestinalis. Lineage (NCBI taxonomy): Eukaryota > Metazoa > Chordata > Actinopteri > Syngnathiformes > Syngnathidae > Corythoichthys > Corythoichthys intestinalis. Next base: position 59,714,416 of record NC_080399.1, on the reverse strand, counting down.
TTTTCCCCGTAAAAAAGTTGTCCAATGATGTCTTCGCTAGCGTGTGGGCTTATTATTTCCGGGAAAAAAATCTGAGGCGCCTATATCATTATCGAGGAAAAGCACACATAGATATAAAAAAATAGATGCTAGCTGCAATGAATTTGTATGATGACATTCTATCCAGTTTTATTATTATATCTATAGAATAGACAGGCATATTGGTGTGTCAAGAGGCACAAGCCAAAGTTAATTTGGCCAGAATGTGGTTGTTAATAAATCATTTATTATTTTTGTGCGGCCCAGTAGGACATGCGCCATGAACCAGTACCCTTCCCCGGTGGTTGGGGATCCCTGAATTAAAACACTCCAGTATACAGTACGCCTGGAGTCACGAGGCTTGTCCTCTTATCCACTGTCACTTAGTGGGGCGGAGCTTTTGCGAAAGGTCAATTGACCTTCCTGAATAAATAAGATGAAATGAGATGTGAGAGGTCAATAACTTTTGATTTCAATATGCATATTGGGCATCCCTGCGCAAAATGCAGATATATGTTTTGCTCTTAGAAGGGCATACCAAAGATGTATTGTGTACATACTATGTCAACTATGGACAATAGATTTTTCTCTTAAACAAATATGTATGACCTTACCCGATAATAATCAGTGCTGTAAATATCTCTTGACATGCCAAAGTCTCCAATTTTAACCTGGAGGGCATTCCCTACCAGACAGTTTCTGGTAGCCAAATCACGGTGGACAAAGTGTTGGGATGCAAGGTAAATCATTCCTGCTGCAATCTGACTGGCTATGTGAAGCATCTCGGACAGACCCAACTCCCCATTAGTCTGCAGTGGCTGTCCATCCACCAGGATCATGGCATCAGGTCCATGGGCTCTAAGGAGATTTTAAAATGGTTAAGCAACACTGTAGTTAAATACATCACAATTTAAAAAGTACTAGTGAAATCAGAAAAAGATCACTACTACTAATATTACTATGGTGTTTCTTGGGCCACGGGGCTCGGTATCCTGAACTTTACCAGATTGTGGTTAACTGGCTTTTTATTCCCTTTTCAATCCCGAAGTAAATTCTTTGTATAACTTGCTATATGCCTCATTCCGAATAAATCATAACATCTCAGGGTCAGGATTACAAATAAAACGGGGGAGTGGGGACAGCTATGCTAAAATTGCTCATTTACTTTCTCTACCCTACATTTCTGCCACTTCATGCAGTCCCTGCAGAAAGAAAGAAATGAATTGATCCATACATCCGTTTTCAATACCACTCATCCTGATCAGGTTCCAGAGTGCTGGAGCCAATCCTGAATAAATTCGGGAAAAAGAGCGACTACACCGTAAACTGGTCATAAGTCACTCACAAGGCAAGATTCAGCAGCACATTACTCACACATACACTGTAAACTTCAATGTCATGATCTTCATGGAAACATCTTAGCTATTTTGGTGCTTGAAGGACTGTCTTTTCTCGTCTTTACTGTTTGAATGTTTGTATTACTCTAACACACTTAATATAATCAATCATGGAATAGTATCTTTTCTCATATTTGCTGTTTGTATTCCTCTAATACACCCAATATGAGATAAAGAGCATTTATATCATGGTTTAAGAAAAAAACAAGCAGAAAATATTTTATATTATGAACAGCTGCACTTGGAATGATTAGAACTTGCAGTGCAAAGACAACGTACAGATAAGGCCGCCTTCTGACCACGGAATCCCAATGCGTGCGTCATGCAGCTGACTGAACAAGATTGACGCTGACTACCTACTGATCGGCAAGACATCTACAAGCCCACGTATGCAACACCAAATCCCACAATCAGCTGTTCAGGACAGTCCAGAAAAAATCGTGGGACGTCCTGTCCCAACACAAGGAACACTCAAGAATGCCCGATATCTAACTGATAACATGACTGATAAGACTTCAAGCGTCCTGTGGATCCTGAGGCGGGCAAAATCTCCCACTGCGGTTGCCCCAGTAACGGTGACTCAGCAACTTTAACACACGAACTAAACAGCCCAAACTTCCATCGAAGATTATCATAAACAACGGCCAAACACACCCTTCTTCCGGACACCGGCCTGCCTCATCAGAGCCTTTAGAAGACTGAATGCTTAACTAATCGTTGTCACTTTTTTCGGGAACCTTTTGTTGACTTGTGATATGGTGATCCTGCCTCCTCGCCTGGGTCTGTCGCTGTTTTGCTTTGCCGTTTGATTGCTTTCGACCTGAATAAATTGTCAACTTGTGTTTCGAAGCCTTTTTCCAGCTTTCAAAATTGAGTCAGTACAAGGCGTTAAGTGAACGCGCGGAGTTTGGCCTTTGGTTGTCGGGGTTTCGCCGGCCTGGGTCGTTGGAGCTGCGCCAGCGCGGGTCCGGCGGTTTGGCTGTCGTGATTCTGGCAATCTAGCCAAAAGGTCAGATTCGTTCATGCTTTTTCAGCCTGGCAGATAGGACAGCTCGTCCTGGACTTGACTGAACAATATTCAGCTAATTCAACTTTAAAGGAATTTAACTTATATTTTTTCACTCATCTGCACACCTACTGGGATCTGGTACCATTCCTCTTGAGAGGGATTGGGTGGTATTCCACTCTGGATTGCCCCAAGGATGAGTGGATATATGTTTGAGTTCACCCAAGTGGACAAGAGGTTATCCTTCACCTTAGGCAGGATCTATGGAGGTTGTGTGAGTAAGGTAGTGTAAGCATTTAATGTATTTGGGCGCTTTCTCACTAGCCCTGTTTGGCCCATTTTAAACGGACCAGAGTTCTCTCTCTCTCAGATAATCCACTTCATTTTGTAAATGTGAACGCGCATCCAAACTTTAGACCAAACAAACGAACTCTGGTCCGCTCAAGAATCGTGGTTCTCAGTCCGCTTTAAGCACACCCTGCTTCGCTTGTGAAAGGTGCGCTTATGCTACCTTACATGGCGTGTCCGGCCTGGAACTATGATGCTCCAGGCTGTGATGCTTCACACAGTGCATCCTTGAAAGCGGAAATTCAGCGCACATGCTATTCAAAATCAAGAATGCTAAGAAGACAGACGATTAATAATGGCCAAATGTTAATGTGCTGCGCTAAGCATTTGCATTTGATATACAGAATCGGGTTTCAAAGTGGCGGTTGTGTTTTGCATGCTGTTTCTGAATGCACCGTGTGAAATGCGGAAGAAGCGGGTGGGATACTTTGACTTTATATGTTCTGTTATTATTGGCTACGGTGGACAGTAGCTGTGTTGTGTTGTACAAGTTCAGAAATAAGGGATTAAACACCTGACGAAGCTGGCGACTTCCTTGTCGTTGTTACAATATTAACGAAACAAATGCCTGTACCAGAGGCTCCATTTTTCCGTTGTTTTTTTCTCCCCCTTTTCCGGCAGAGATTGAGGGGGGTGATAGTTCGCTTTGCGCAGTGTGAATGCTGAATCTTTTCAACAGGTCATTTGCAAGTGTTGTTGAGAGGTAGCTCTCCAACTGGACCCTGGTCCTCTTGGTCTAATGTGAAAGTGCCCTTTGTTGCTGTTTCTTCTTTGTCCCTCCTCTTCTACTATCCTTTCTGTCCCTTCATAACACCTTCCTGCTTGCTGCTTTCTCCTAACAAACGAAACAAAATGAATAACCACAATGAGAGTATACCATACTCCCATGTGATACATTAAAACTGTTCAGACCATAAGGACACTCAGATTCCCATTCTCCGTGTTAAAGCATCTGAACAGGACAGGTTATAAAAAAAAAATAATAATAATAATTTTTTTAAAAAAAAAGGTTAAAATGGCCCTCTTGTGCAGTTTTTTTCTTCCTGAGGAGACTAAATAAGAGCCATCTGTCCCTGCAGATACTACTACTCCTGCCCCTTTGACAATATCCTCAAAGACTGCATCTCGTGCTAGTATGCCAAGGTGGCCATTGAAAAGCAAGCTCCAGATTTTAAATTCCATCTACACCCTACCACTCATCTGTGTATCACGTGCTGTGCATAATGAATAAAATGAGGTTCCTCAGCAGGCTGTATGGGCTGTCCAAAAGTTATAGGGTGAGAAGCTCAGTTATCCAGGTAGAGCTCAGAGTAGAGCTGCTGCTTCATTCAGTCCAGAAGAGACGGATGATTTGGCTAAGTCATCTGGTTAGAACGCTTCCCTGTTAAGGTGTTTCATGCATATCCCTCAAGATCGAGGACAGATTGGAGAGACTGTGCTATGTCAACCAGATATTACACATTAGTAGCCTATATTCTTACAAGAACTGACTATACTCACCTGAGAAATTTATTCAAATCTCCGTGTTTCATGTACTCAAACACCATGATGAGTGGATCTCCATCAACACACACTCCATAAAACTTCACAATATGCTCATGTTGGAGATTGGTCAGCAGCTCAGCTTCACGTTGAAAGTCTTTCCTAGCTGATAAGGTGGGGTCCTTCAGGGTCTGGGAAAATAAAATAAAACAGTGTTGTATACTAATATCAAATGCCAATCAAAGGGTAGGGTTGCATTGACTGGCTAAGCTACACTGCTGGCCAAAAGTATTGGCACCCCTGCAATTCTGTCAGGTAATGTTCAATTTCTTCCAGAAAAGGATTGCAATGACAAATGCTTTGGTAGTAATAGATTCATTTATTTTGCTTGCAATGAAAAAACACAAAACAGAATGGGAAAAAAAATAAATCATTATCATTTCACACAAAACTCCAAAAATGGGCCGGACAAAAGTATTGGCACCCTTTGGAAAATCATGTGATGCGTCTCTGATTTGTGTAATTAACATCAACTGTTTCCTGAGGATTTGAGAAGCAAAACTGTGAGGAAGCATGGGCAATCTTAAAGCTAAAAGTCCATCTCCAAAGACCTGAAGGTTCCTGTGTCTACCGTGTGCAGTGTCATCAATGAGTGGAAAGCCCACAGCACTGTGCCTAACCTCCCTTGATGTGGACAGAAAAGAAAAATTGCTGAGAGATTTAAACGAAAGATTGTGCGGATGGTGGATAAAGAACCTCGGCTAACATCCAAACAAGTTCAAGCTGTCCAGCAGTCCGAGGGTACAACAGTGTCAATCCGTACCATCCTTCGCCGTCTGAATGAAAAGGACTCTATGGTAGAATACCTAGGAGGACCCCACTTCTGACACAGAGACATAAAAAAGCCAGGCTGGAGTTTGCCAAAACTTACCTGACAAAGCCAAAAACGTTTTGGAAGAATGTTCTCTAGCCAGATGAGACAAAAGTAGAAATTTTTAGGAAAAGGCATCAACATAAAATTTACAGGGAAAAAAACGAGGCCTTCAAAGAAATGAACACGGTCCCCACAGTCAAAACATGGTAGAGGTTTCCTGATGTTTTGGGGTTGCTTTGCTGCCTCCGGCACTGGACTGTTTCAACGTGTGCATGGCATTATAAAGTCTGAAGACTACCAACAAATTTTGCAGCATAATGTAGGGCCCAGTGTGAGAAACTGGGTGTCCCTCAGAGGTCATGAGTATTCCAGCAGGACAATGACCCAAAACACACTTCAAAAAGCACTAGAAAATCATTTGAGAGAAAGCACTGGAGACTTCTAAAGTGGCCAGCAATGAGTCCAGACCTGAATCCCATAGAACACCTGTGGAGACATCTGAAAAATCGCAGATTGGAGAAGGCACCCTTCAAAACTCAAGACCTTGAGCAGTTGGCCAAAGAAGAATGGTCAAAAATTCCAGCAGAGCATTGTAAGAAACTCATTGATGGATACCGGAAGCATTTGTTCACAGTTATTTTGTCTAAAGGCTGCGCTACTAAGTATTAGGCTGAGGTCAGTTGGGCACACACAGAGACTTACAACCACTTGCACTCAGTAACACAATAACACCGCCACTGAGTGGGAATCGATCCCACACTGCCTGCCATTAAGTCAGGCGAATGTACCAGTACACAATAAATGACTACATCTAAATCGGAAAATTTAATTGTTAAGCAAAACTGACTAACATGATTTTTTTGAGTGATATATGAAATGAATGAGTAGGTAGTGATTCTCTCTTTTTTTCTTACCTTTACGGCTACAAGCATTTTGTCCATTTTTGGGCACAGAGTGTAGCATTCTGCTAAGAAGACTTTGCCAAATGCTCCTTCTCCAAGCTCCCTCTTCAAAATGATGTCTCTTCGTTTTAGATGTTGAACATCTTTAAAAAAGGAAAAAGAAAAGCAAAGCAAAAAAAAATACACATTATCCATTACAACTCTAAATGAGAAGTCTGTAACATGCATAACCTTTGGGCTGCCTAGATAAGCGCTTAAGGATGAGTTATGCTTCTGCAGCAGACCTACACCGTCAACGCAGACCCGATTTACGACCCTCCGCCGTAGCCTGACATGCAACTCCACAAAATTTTGACTACGCGTCGTGTCAGCGCGTGGTGACGTGACGCAAATGGGTTGTGATTTGTCTGCTCAGACTGTCGTTTATGGTTCAGCGCGGAATCACTGCCATTTGCAAAGATTCTTGCGCTAACGACCACCTCCGCAACCGTCTTCTGTGTAGCCTACGCCTCAACATTTGTATGATCAACATTTGTTGTTCAATGTTGATGAGCTGAAGATCCACATTCAAGCGTTCCATCTCTGTTGGCATTATTGTGTAACTGGAAGAAAACTATATGAAGTTGACAAGAGTCCCCCCAAACCATACAACACAGCGCCACAACCCTCTAGTCGCTTGGCAGTGAATTACAGAGCAACGCGTTTCCTACCCGCAGAACTATCAAATGCTCACTAACGCCGTAGTCGCTACGCCGTCACTGCAACGCAGAAGCATAACTCAGGCTTAAGTCTCAAGCTGCATCTTTGTGTTTGTCCTTTATGTCTTAATTTATTTTTGTGCAATACCCCCCTGGACGCAGACACAAAACTAATTTAGTAATCGGCTAACTGGACAGGACATTCCTTGTAAACACAGAATCAAAACGACAACAACTTTAACGGGCTGAGGACTTAATTTATTGAAACTGAGAACTGAGAAGTTTTTATATTAGAAAAACTAGGCATAACTATTGAGAACAGTGTTAGAAGTATTTACAGAAATCAGGTTTCCTTAGGCCTATTTAATGAATAATTAAACTGCAATTCTTTCATATGGCTCCATTAATCTTGACTGTGAAAAAAAACAGAAGTACGACAGGCATATGTGAATCCTAGCTTTGTGTTAGTCACAACATTGAGCAGAGCCGCAATATTTTAACACTACATTTACTTTTGTCTGTTGAGTACCTTTTTGCCTCCAACTGTTGGCCTAAAATAGGCACAACTCTAAGGCCTGATTTGCGTTCCGTTAACGGCGGAGCAATGGTGTAGACCAGACATGTCCAAAGTCCGGCCCGGGGGTCAAATGCGACCAGTGGTCAAATTTCATCCGACCCCCAGCCTCTGTCATAAAATCAATAACGTCTGGCCTGCACACAGACTTAATAAATTGGTCAGCAGTACTGCTACCAGCATATGAAGTATCTTACACACTAAATACTGCTCCTTATTTACCCACTAAAAGGCAGCAGCACTCTAAGCAACATTACCCCGTGTGACCCTTTACTCCTAATTTTCTAAATGGCGACAATTGACGAAACTTGACTGCGACGGCCGACGCTTCAAAGATAGGTGGTAACTGGACTATTTTTTTCTCTAAAATATGTAAAATACAAACTGTGTCTAACTCATTTGCAAAGAGACAGACGCTGTCTTTAAAGAGTTGAATATGAGGCGATATTACGAAACAAGACACGCTGACATGTAGGGACTACGACAAGATTACAGGGAAGATACGTAGCGAGAAATTGAAGCAACTTGAAGCTAGTTTAATTCCACAGCAGCAGTATTTCGCAAGAGCCCGAGAGTCGAAAGAGAACGTCACAAAGGCTAGTTGGGAGATTGTTGAAATTATTAATTAAGAAAAAATAATAAAGCAATTGTGACACACAGAATGGCTTGCTAAAATTTGCTTAGATATATTGTTCTACGTAAAGGACGTTAGCCAAGGTCGGCCCCCCACATTTTTACCACACCCAATCTGGCTCCCTTTGCAAAAAGTTTGGACACCCCTGGTGTAGACCAGGGGTGTCCAAACCTGTCCGCAAGGGCCGCTGTGGCTCCTGTTTTTTGTTCCTACAAATCGAGCACAGGCAGTTTAACCAATGAAGTTTGTGCTAAAACAAGCAGCACCTGACTGCAGTCAACTATATATATATATATATATATATATATATATATATATATATATATATATATATATATATAAATGATGAAAAAGGCTCTAATGTTCAAGTCACCACGCGTTGGTGTGACGCGGAGTCAGGATTTTTGGGAGGCGCACATCAGAGTACGGTGTAGAGTTGTAAATCGGGTCAGCATTAACGGCGTAGGTCCGGCGTCACCAAACCACAGAAGCATAAATCAGCCTTAAAGTGCCTATGACAGAAAAAAAAGCATGTTTATTTCATATTTCACTTATTATTTTATGCTCCTGAATAAAATGGACCTCTTGGATGTGCGTGTAAGCGATTGTTTTACTCATTTAATTTTTTTAATCCCATTCCATGAAAATGAATAACTTCCTGTTTTGAGGAGGAATGCAAATGTGACGTCACCCGGGTCAGCATCTCGCAATACAAGCATTGCTTTATAGCATGCAGATGGACTGCGGAATTCACCTGATTTTGCGGATTGTTTCGTTTATTATCCGCATCACGCCAGCCAAATGTGCTGCAGGGTTTTGTTTCAAAAACTCCCAACCCGAGATGGGCCAAAACAGTCTGACAACTGTGGAACCATTGGACTTACGAGGAAGTGAGTAAACATCGTGTTTTGTATTATGTCAAATACTGGGATGCTGGCACACGTTTTAATACGGAGGTGGCTTGCATTTTGTGGGTGACAATGCTCCTTATCCACCGAGAATGCCACTCAACCGGCGACCGGCACCTTGTCGCACACCCCCCTCAGTCCTCTTTGCTTGCTCGCCAGGAGAGCGAGCGAGACATTTTGCTGCTCTGTGTCGTATTTTCCTCATTCTGAATCTTACCTCCCAATGGGCTGGATTCTAAATCAGCTGAAATCGTGACCCTGCCGACGTCATCCTCCAGCTGGGGATGCTAGAGCGCTATAAGGACAGGCATGGCTAAATGACAGATAAAAAGACTAATTTCTCGTCATCTGCGCTTTGCCAAATTGTTGTATATAGTCGAATCGTCTCAAAATATGATTCTAATTCACATAATAATGCTATTTAAAACTTTTTTTATCCTGTCATAGGCACTTTAAGGGCTCACCACCCGTGAGAGTAGCTACGGGAATCAGGTGGAACCTAAAGTGTGCTATCGTGGGCATCTTTACATTAACTGGCATTAGGGGATGTGAAATATTACCTCTCTGTCATAGCTGAACCCTAAGCCGTTTTTTGAAGTTGACAAGGTACAACTAGATACTGTTGTCGTTGTTAGAGATTTTCTTCATATTATCAAGATTATTAAAAAAGCACCCGATCATAAATTTAATCTGAATGCAGATCGAAATAAAGAAATTTTGTCCATATAAAGGTAGCCAGTGTTTATATTGGTCTTACCTAAGATAAAATGCATTGCAGACAAAAAATACATTGTACAGTACATGTATCCAATTTTTATATTTTATATTATAATAATCAAAATACATAGATTTTAATTGAGTGCTATTACTTCATGAATTGACAGTGGGTGAACGCAATCCCACATAATTTACTATCTACAGTAAGTGTATGTCATTTGCAAAGGATGGGCACCCTTGTGATTGAGTCTACAGTCAGGGGCATCACCAGTTTCTTTGTGGATATAATACCTAAAACAAAACCTTTCGACCCTCATTTCAATTTCGAAGCATTTCTGATAATCTTGAGTAAAATTGATTGAATTGATAACATGATATCAACAACATTCAGATTATTAAACATATGTTTTCTATAACTTTGTGGTTGCGCAGTGGGAATGTGTGCTCATGGGATGTACCAATGTGTTCATGAAAGGGCAGACACCCACACACACATGTGGTCCTATTTACTGTAGATGCTGTTGGTGTACGTACTGGTGCTGGGTTTCTTATAGTTGTGTCCGTGTCTGAAGTACTGTGGATTTTCAATAATGGGAATCTTGTTCAGACCAATTGTAACAGAATCTAGCCCACCATCCAGTGTACATGGTCTGAAAATCCCTGGATTCACATGATGATGTGGGCTTGTAGAATCATCTTCTCCACTTATCACTGCTGCTGGACCTAAGACAGTAAGGAATGTTATCATATTTCTTTTCATGTTTCACTGTTTGATTGGTCTTTCTTTTTTATGTAAAGAGAATAGGAATGAGTGCCCAAATTAGTTTTTGCTTTACGAGAATAATTGTAAAGTATCACACTGAAACTATTGATATTATTGGACAATTACCATATCAATAAAGTTGTAAAACTAAAAAATGAAAATGTGTCAGTTTATTAGGCGCTATACGTCTACATTAGGATGGACAAGTGCTGACATGGATATATTAATTTAGCCAATACCCCATATCGGCCATACAAACCTACCTCTTATCCAGAGTATTTTTTACATGGGGTAGTAAAGTGGCCACATCACCACATAGAAACTCACTGCCCGAACGACAATTAACCATTTGCTGCTGTAATTTTATTCTTTTAATAAGCCATGTAACTTGCTATGATCCAAGGTTTGAGCAGGCATGATACTGGTGTGTGGCCACAGCATACACATCTGATATTGCTCAGATATTAATCACGTCTGAAACTCTAGCCTCTTTCCCCTGATTGGCTCAGCACTAGAAAGCAGCCAATCCACATTAGGCCACAGTATGATGTATTGGTTCGCAGAAGAACAAAAACATTGTTTCCTTAAAAAAAAAAAATTAATTCCAAAAAAAAAAAAAAGAAAAAGAAAAAAGAAAAGAAAAAAAGAAAAAAAGCTTTTCGTGATGTTCTTTGCTGTTCTTTTAATAAGGAAATTAAGTGTATTGCTGCCAAAACGTCAGAAATTGACCTATCTACACTTAGCATTCCGACACTGTATTCAAGTAGATAGTTGCTTCCTGGTCACGTCTGCAGCTCCCGCCTCTTTCTCCTGATTGGCTTGAAAATGAGAGGACCAGGGGAGGAGTTGGACAGTTGAGGTTTGTAAGACGGTACTTTATGATGCATCAATGAATCAGAAAGTACCATCCTGCTCGCAAGGCCTATCTTAGTCCTTCCACACAAAGAAATCTTTTCTTTTTTCTACAGCCGTTGTTTATTTATAGTGTGTTTCCTCCCCAAGTTGTAGTAAGAAATGAGCTTTCACTTTGTTTTGGAAATTGTTGCTGGCGAAAGGGCTTCCGGTTCAAAGGTAAACTGTGCTGACATCAACGTAACTTGAGGCTGGCAACTTTTCACGTATGCGTACCCTGTGGAAATGTGGGTTCTGAGCTCTCACCGGCCGCGTTATGTTCTCGTGGCGTGAAGGGTTTCCATATAAAGTCAAGGCGACTGGCAGCCTGCCGACTGGTTGTTTGGTTTCACTGACTTTGACTTTTGGCAACGTAAGGTCTGTGTGAACACAAAACTGCTTTTGGCATAATATAATTAGATTAAAGTAGTAAACCAGGTAGTCCCCGGATTACAAGGTACCCGACTTCCGTGATTTTGACTTTACAACGCCCGATTCTTGTCTGCCATTTTGTCTCCAGGTGTTTTTTTTTTTTTTTTTTTGTAGTCACGTAAACTGTATCTCATTTTTACTTTAATTTAATATGACTGTTCTACCCTTTGGAAAAATGTGTATTTGATTATAATGTTGACTTTTGTTTTGCTTTTATTTTGGCGCAGGAAGTGTAGAGCAGGTAGTTCCTCCACATGCGAGTAAGAGCAGATGTACACACGAGGAAGAACGTATTTGCATACAGAAAGAAGAGGTACACATGCAATAATACCTGACTGCAGCCAAGAGCCAAGCAACAGCCGCTACAAACCACATCCCTACAAACTCCGCACATGATGCTTCGGTTGTGGTGATGCGTCTCATAGATATCACATGTATATAGAACCACCGGTAAATGCGGAATGACAGACTCGGCAGCGTTAGTAAACAGCCGCCATCTTAAAGCAGTAGACTTCTCAAGCAGGCTCTTTTGTGGCGAACCTGATGTGAGTAACTTTTTATCTAAAATACTACTAAATCAGGAAAATCTTGACTTGAATCAATCTTTAATTACTGAAACAGTTTTAATACTTTCACATGTTGGAAGTGGACAGAGGAGCAATAATGCAATAATGGGAGCAATTTTTTAAAACTTTAACTGTTGATTCACAAAATTAAATGACTTCCAAACATAGCAAAGGTTACAATCTAGTTATGCTCCTGTGTCTGCAATAGCCCTTTGTCTAGTTAAGTTTATTGTCCTAAAAACCCTTTGAATTTCATATAGTAAACTAATTCTTCACGCCAGCATACCAACAGCAGGTGTGGTTTGAAGGGGGCGTGGTTTGTATGAGGTATGATTTATAGCGACTGTCGCTTGGCTCTGGGCTGCAGTCAGACCCTTCCGCACACACCATGAAAAGCACCTTTGCTCCCACGAGGAAGTCGCGTAGCCGAGTGAGAGAGGGAGGGAAAATATTACAGTTTAGCTCGCTGTCTAACTAGGATTTAGCTCCAAAGTCTTGTCGAGGACAGTACAATGATGTATAATCAGGGGTGCACATAAGTGGTCTGCATGCGCGCATGCGTACTGGACGTAGACAAACGCGCTGGCCCTCAATGGCTTACATACGCTTTTGCGTACCGATGGCTGACCACTGTATTTGCGGCAGACACGAGAAAATACCTTCTCAAAATGTCGAAGAGGCAGGCCCCACTGAGTAATTATTTCCGTGTTCCCCCAACCCCGTCAAAAGACAGACAGACGACAGAGACGTCACCGGAGCTACCGACAAAAAGGACTTTTGCTGAAAAGTGGCTGAAGGAGGTACCATGGCTAGAAGCAAATGATGCTCGCACGGAAATGCGGTACAAAATATGCCGTGAGAATCCCAATGTCGCTGATAAGAGCAGCGCATTTTATGTAGGGTCAAAGAATTTCAGCCATCCAAACTTTGAAAAGCATGAAAAAAACAGAGAGCATGTGGCATTTAAGCAAACTATCGAGGTCAGACAAGACCCCACTCGCGCTATGGACAAGTGGCGGAATAAAGGTAATGAACAGCGCCATGCACTGACAAACCCCGTTTTTGCTCGCATTTTACAAAGCTAAACATGCACGTTCAATGAGGTCTTATGAGGAGGACATCCCACTTTTACAAAGGCTTGGAGTTCATGTGAGAGCCGCATAATGCCCTTTATTTTGAATTGGAGCTTTTATGTTTATTTCTTTCCATTTCACTTCAAAGTAATGGCAATCTTGTTGTGCCAGTTGATGTTAATCAAGCATTAATTGTTAATATAATTAATTAAAGTTAATTAGCTCTAAGTAAAGCTTGTCATAATTTTATCGCCTCAGGCGGGTCGGCTCTCAAGCTCAATGAGGACCAAGTCACATCTCCAGGTCCTCCTCTGAGAACCTGGGCAAAAAAAATATGTGCACCCCTGTGTATAATATATGTTTTTGGATAGTTATTTTGAGATTTAGGGGGTAAATGTGGTATTTAAAGGGTTAATTCCAATTTATGCGGGAATTCAGGTTACGTTGCAGGAACGGAACTTGTTCGTAGCCCGGAGACTACCTGTATTACGAAAAAAAAGTTCTGACACTACAAAATTAAAGTTGTTTCTTTACTTCATTTTTTGTTACGTGAATCAGAGGTTGTTTGGTTTTTCGGATTTTGACCTTTGGTGACGTAAGGTCTGTGTGAACACAAAACATCTTTTACAAACAAGCGCAACGGGTTTTTTGCAACGGTTAAACTCCTCAGCCTCAGCAGCATTAGATGTGAGATGCTCTGCATAGCATTATTCATCTTAGTGTAGACGTCGCCTGAGAAAGCACAGATTGAACTGGACCCCAAACTGAAAAATGTAAAAGAGTGCTACAAATAGGAACCGACAGTTCCAGAAAGGCTGACATAAATCTTTGCCTCTGCAGAAGTGCAAAATGTGTGTGGTATGGGCCAGTATAGTTCAATGATATCAAAATCCTGAATGTGTTGTGAGCCTTATTTTGAGGCTTTTAATCATGTGAGAAACTATGGAAATGAATGATTAAGTTGATGACTGACATTATATATAAAAAAAAAAAAAAAAACCTACCTTTCATGCCAAACTTGGAATTTCCCCCATACTTATTGATCAAGAAGAAGATAATCAGGAGCATCACACAAGCAAACCCTGCAAGTCCAACTGCTATAGAAACCTGGAAAGGTAAAGGGAAGATAAAACTTTCAAGCATATGAATTATGCAACTGTCTTTGGGATGTCACCCCAAAATAAACCAAAACAAAGTGTAACACGAATTAGACGATAAGACTTTTGTAGAGTTGGTTCAAAAATATTCACTGAGAGAATGACTGAGACAGATCCAAATCTTATGTGGAAAACGTGAACATATTTGCGGTGCATAGCAAGTAGGTAAACTACAGTTTTTTCTGCATGTTTGCCGTAAATTCTGGACTATAACTACACTACGTTGTCTTTCATTTTGAGTCCTATGGCTTATAGTCCAGTGCGACTTATTTGTTGATTTATTTGGGTGAATAGGTAACACTTTATTTGACAGCGGTGTCATAAGACTGTGACAAGACCGTCATAATTATGACATGACACTATCATGTGCATTACTGAACGCTTATGACAGGTGTCATGAAGTGTCATCCGATAAATTATGTCACTAACTTCATTTGTGTCCAGCTTGGATCGTTTACATCCATTAAAAAGTGAGATCATTTGCCGGATAACAGTAAATGACATCGTTTTAAGCATTCAGTAATGCTCATGACAGTCTCATGTCATTATTATGATTATCTAATGATGGTCTTCTGGCGCCACTGTCAAATAAAGAGTTACCAAATACCATAACTAGCAATTAATGAAACAACTGGAACAGTGACTAAATAATTAGCACAGAACATGAATTTTGATTTTTATTAACATCTGTAGCACTGCAATGCATGCTAGGAGGCACGTTGGACAACAATGGTGTTGACAGCAGGTGGCAGCAGAGTTTGATTGTCTCCCCCAAAGGAGCAGTGATGGCCAAATGAAGCAATGAAGCTTTGCAGCCAATTGGTTCAAAACTTAATGGTGGTTCATTTGGTCTTATGACTGTCGTATGATGCTGCTGTCAAATAAAGTGTTACCGGGTAATATTTTTTGGTGTAAATATCCCATAATACAGTGAGGACAGCTGCGGCTTTTTGTCCAGTGCAGCTTAACTATGAACAAATGCCCTTTTCGTGCCAAATTTGGTGGGTGGTGGCTTACAGTCAGATGCGCCTTATAGTGCGAAAATTACAGTATTTTTGTTTATGACTTTTTTTTAAAAGTCAAACAACGAATGTGGGGATTTCTTATGATGGCAGAAACGTTTTACTGTAGCTACAGGTAGTCCCCGGTGTTTGAATGAGTTCCAAATTCTACACTGGTGAAGTAACCAAAATTTCCGTGTATATCAGAATTACCCCTTTAAGTACCCCTAAATACCAACTAAATCTAAAAAATATTTATCAAAAAAAAAAAAAAAAACGTGTTATGCCTCATTGCACTGTTCTCGCAAAGACGTTGGAGCTAACTTAGCTAGACAGCGAGCTACAGTGGTATTGAAAAGTATCTGAACCTTTTGGAATTTCTCACATTTCTGCATAAAATCACCATCAAATGTGATGTGATCTTTGTCAAAATCACACAGATGAAAAAACAGTGTCTGCTTTAACTAAAACCACACAAAGATTTTTAGGTTTTCATACTTTAATGCGGATAGTATGCAAACAATGACAGAAAGGGGAAAAATAAGTAAGTGAACCATCACATTTAATATTTTTTGGCCCCCCCTTTGGCAGCAATAACTTCAACCAGACACTTCCTGTAGCTGCAGATCAGTCTGGAACATCGGTCAGGACTAATCTTGGCCCATTCTTCCCTACAAAACTGCTGTAGTTCAGTCAGATTCCTGGGATGTCTGGCATGAATCGCTGTCTTTAGGTCATGCCACAGCATCTCAATGGGGTTCAAGTCTGGACTTTGACTTGGCCACTCCAGAACGTGTATTTTGTTCTTCTAACACCATTCTGAAGTTGATTTACTTCTGTGTATTGGATCATTGTCTTGTTGCATTATCCATCCTCTTTTAAACTTCAACTGTCTGACTGACGGCCTGAGGTTTTCCTGCAAAACATCATGACAAACCTTTGAATTCATTCTTCCATTAATCATTGCAAGTTGTCCAGGCCCTGAGGCAGCAAATCAGCCCCAAGTCATGATGCTCTCTCCACCATGCTTCACGGTGAGGCTGAGGTGTTGATGTTGGTGAGCTGTTCCATTTTTCTTCCACACATGATGTTGTGTGTTACTCCCAAACAATTAAACTTTGGTTTAATCAGTCTACAAAATATTTTGCCAAAACTTATGTGGAGTGTCCAAGTGCATTTTTGCGAATATTAAAGAAGCAAAAATGTTTTTTTTTAGACAGCAGTGGCTTCTTCCGTGGAGTCCTCCCATGAACACCCTTCCTGGCCATAGTTTTACATATAGTCGATGTGTGCACAGAGATATTGGACTGTGCCATTGATTTCTGTCAGTCTTTAGCAGACACTTTCTTTTTTATCTCTCTGAGTATTCCGACAACACTACCAAACTCTCTCCATTTGACGACAACTTCTCTGACTGTCGGTTGATGAACATCCAGACTTTTAGAGATGGTTTTCTATCCTTTCTCAGCTTTATACAAATAATCTTGATCGCAGGTCTTAAGACAGCTCTTTTGACCAAGCTATGATGCACATTAGACAATGCTTCTCATCAAGACATTTCTTACCAGGTGTGTGTTTTGTAGTGGGCAGGGCAGATTTAAACCTCTCATCAGTGATTGGGCACACACCTGACTTAAAATGTTTGTCAAAATTGGTTTCAATAGCTCTTTAAGTCTCCTTAGGCAGAGGGTTCACTTACTTACCCCCCCCCCCCTTCTGTCATTGTTTGCATGCTATCCTCATTATAATATGAAAAACTATAAATGTTTGGGTGCTTTGGTTTTCATCTGTGTGATTTTGACAAAGGTAAGCTCACATTTGATGGTGATTTTATGCAGACAGGTGAGAAATTCCAAAAGGTTCAGGTACTTTTTCATACCACTGTAAGTTGTAATCTTTCCCC
Source organism: Corythoichthys intestinalis (assembly GCF_030265065.1). Lineage (NCBI taxonomy): Eukaryota > Metazoa > Chordata > Actinopteri > Syngnathiformes > Syngnathidae > Corythoichthys > Corythoichthys intestinalis. Next base: position 59,697,072 of record NC_080399.1, on the reverse strand, counting down.
TCTCTATCTCAAATACGTTCTTTTTCATGTGCACCGTATTTTTCGGACTATAAGTCGAACCTGAGTATAGGTCGCACCAGCCCAAAAATGAGCAATGAAGAGGAAAATCAAACATATAAGTCGCACCGAATTATAAGTCGCATTTTGGGGGGAAATTTACTTGATAAAATCCAACACATAGAACACATATGTCATCTCGAAAGAGAATTTAGAATAAAAATACAATAGACAACAACATGCTGAATAAGAGTACAGTATGATAATGTTACATGATGCATGAGCAACGAAATGCGAATGTGGCCGGTATGTTAACATAACATTGCTATTAATTATTAGTTTAATATAGCTTTATGCTATAGTTATTCAGATAACTATAGCATAAAGAACATGCTAACAAGTTTACCAAAACATCAGTGTCACTCCAAAACACCAAAATAACATGTGAAAAGATATAATCAGGGGTGCACATAATTTTTTTCCCAGGTTCTCAGAGGAGGACCTGGAGATGTGACTTGGTCCTCATTGAGCTTGAGAGCCGACCCGCCTGATGCGATAAACTTATGACAAGCTTTACTCAGAGCCAATTAACTTTAATTAATTATATTAACAATTAATGCTTGATTAACATCAACTGGCACAACAAAATTGCCATTACTTTGAAGTGAAATGTAAAGAAATAAACATAAAAGCACCAATTCAAAATAAAGGGCATTATGCGGCTCCCACATTAACTCCAAGCCTTTTTAAAGTGGGATGTCCTCCTCATAAGACCTCATTGAACGTGCATGTTTAGCTTTGTAAAATGCGAGCAAAAACACGTTTGTCAGTGCATGTTGCTGTTCATTACCTTTATTCCGCCCTATTCCGCCACTTGTCTGACATTGATAGTTTGCTTAATTGCCACATGCTCTCTGTTTTTTTCGTGCTTTTCAAAGTTTGGATGGCTGAAATTCTTTGACCCTACATAAAATGCGCTGCTCTTATCGGCGACATTTGGATTCTCACGGCACATTTTGTAACGCATTTCCGTGCGAGCATCATTTGCTTCTAACCATGGTACCTCCTGTAGCCACTTTTCGGCAAAAGTCCTTTTTTTCGGTAGCTCCGGTGACGTCTCTGTCGTCTGTCTGTCTTTTGACGGGGGTGGGGGAACACGGAAGTAATTACTCAGTATGGCCTGCCTCTTCGACATTTTGAGAAGTTATTTTCTAGTGTCCGCCGCAAATACAGTGGTCAGCCATCAGTACGCAAAAGCGTATGGAAACCGTTGAGGGCCAGCGCGTTTGTCTACGTCCAGTACGCATGCGCGCATGCGGACCACTTATGTGCACCCCTGGATATAATAATGTGTTAATAATTTCACACATAAGCCGCTCCAGAGTATAAGTCGCACCCCAAGCCAAACTATGGGGAAAAAAATGCGACTTATAGTCCGAAAAATACGGTACATGCGCTCTTACTCACGTGCGCTCTTTGCTGCTCTACGCTTCCTGCGCCAAAATTAAAGCAAACTTTTCTGAATGAAGCACCCATATCACTTTACCTTTTTTATGCCATGAAATGTTTGTCAGTCATTAAACGCTGGAATGCTAACTATACAAAAATACATAGATTTGTTTAGATTCAGGGTAAGAAAAAATTTTATCTACAAAAATGTTGCTTACCCTAAAAGAATCTTTGTGGGGGTTGTGAACTTCTGCCGTTGGTGTTGCTTGAGGAAAAACACAATCAGGTAAACACAAGGTTCCAAAATGTGCGCTCAAAAATATATCTTAAACTGAATGTACAAATAGTTCTCCAGATTTATCTGAATTCATTTTTAAATTACATATTTTCTAAGGTTTAAAACGTATTACAGAAATAAACAAAATAGGCAAAGTTCCTTATTGTACATAAAAGACACACTGTACAGGTCCTTCTAAAAAATTAGCATATTGTGATAAAGTTCAGTATTTTCTGTAATGTACTGATTAACATTAGACTTTCATATATTTTAGATTCATTACATACAACTGAAGTAGGTCAAGCCTTTTATTGTTTTAATATTGATGATTTTGGCAAAAAAGTGAAGAAAAACAAAAAATCCCTATCTCAAAAAATTAGCATATCATGAAAAGGTACTCTAAGGAAGCTAATAACCAAATCATTTGAATCAACGAATAAATTGAAAACACCTGCGAAAGATTCCTGAGGCTTTTAAGAACTCCCAGCCTGGTTCATTACTCAAAACCGCAATCATGGGCAAGACTGCCGACCTGACTGCTGTCCAGAAGGCCACCGTTGACACCCTCGAGCAAGAGGCTAAGACACAGAAAGAAATTTCTGAGCGAAGAGGCTGTTCTCAGAGTGTTGCATCAAGGCACCTCAGTGGGAAGTCTGTGGGAAGGAAAAAGTGTGGCAGGAAACACTGCACAACCAGAAAAGGTGACCACACCCTGAGAAAGATTGTGGAGAAGGGCCAATTCCAGACCTTGGGGGACCTGCAGAAACAGTGGACTGAGTCTGGAGTAGAAACATCCAGAGCCACCGTGCACAGGCGTGTGCTGGAAATTGGCTACAGGTGCCACATTCCCCAGGTCAAGCCCCTTTTGAACCTGAAACAGCGGCAGAAGTGCCTGACCTGGGCTACAGAGAAGCAGCACTGGACTGTTGCTCAGTGGTCCAAAGTACTTTTTTCAGAGGAAAGCAAATTTTGCATGTCATTCGGAAATCAATGTGCCAGAGTTTAGAGGAAGACTGGGGAAAAGGAAATGCCAAAATGCCTGAAGTCCAGTGTCAAATACCCACAGTCAGTGATGGTCTGGGGTGCCATGTCCGCTGCTGGTGTTGTTGTTGAGCAATGCTGGATGACGTCTTTTTCCGGCTTCCCCTCCTATTGCTGGTCGGTCCCCTGTTCAGCTAGCACTTTGGCTTTCCACTCATGCCACACCTGGAGTACTGCTTTGGGGTCTCTGGCCATATGTTCCGGGTTGACGAGGAGGCCCCGCGTCGACTGGCCGATAGCTGGACAAACAGTAATCACGTGCACAGCGGTTTCATCCCCGGTCCCACACCCACGGCAGTTGGTTGAATCGTCGCGGCCGATCTTATGCTGCCAGTACCGGAGATCAGGATGATGTCCACTCCGCAAGTGGTTTAGAGTCACCTGATCTTGCCTACTCAGGGTCTTCTCTTCCTTTCTGTTAAGAAGCTCGCCCCTCTCACAGCTGCTGGTGTTGGTGTACTGTGTTTTATCAAAGGCAGGGTCAATGCAGCTAGCTATCAGGAGAGCTATTTGGAGCTATTTGGAGCACTTCATGCTTCCATGAAGATTTCATTTTTCAGCGCGACCTGGCACTTTCTCACAGTGCCAAAACCACTGGTAAATGGTTTAATGACCATGGCATTACTTTGCTCAATTGGCCTGCCAACTCTCCTGAACTGAACGCCATAGAGAATCTGTGGGATATTGTGATGAGAAGGGTGAGAGACACCAGACCCAACCCTGTGGATGAGCTTAAGGCCGCAATCGAAGCATCCTGGGCCTCCATAACACCTCAGAAGTGCCACAGGCTGATTGCCTCCATGCCACGCCGCATTGAAGCTGTCATTTCTGCAAAAGGATTCCCGACCAAGTATTAAGTAAACTAAAAGTATTAATATAAACCGCCAATGATACTCATGAAGCTTACTGATCGAAAGAATAAGATAGCCCTTCTCAAACAAGGTCGTCTCCTGAAAGGATCCAACATCTTCTTCAATGAGAATCTAACCCGCCGCAACGCTGAAATAGCAAGAAAGGCACGTCAACTGAAGAAAGCAGGAAAGATTGAGAGTACATGGACCTCAGATTGCAGAATTTTCGTCAAAACACTTGACCAGAAAATGAAAGTTATCAAGCAAGTCAAAGCTCTGGCAGCTTATGAAAACTAATCATGACCCAAGTAGCGGACTCTATGCTCTTATCACAATTACAGTTGGAAGACCGATTTGAAGATTGCTCCAATGAACCAAATGACATATTCGATCCGGATAAATACTTTTACGCCAACAGACCGGAGGAGTGCAAATACTACAGTGATGATCAATTTAACAGCTCTTTTAAATTGGATGGTAAGCTTTCATTAATCCATTTCAATGGCAGAAGTCTCTACAAGAACTTTGAACACATCAAGGATTATTTACACAAGTTAGGAAACAAGTTCAACGTCATTGCTGTATCGGAAACTTGGATTAAGGATCTCAAAGGCTCTGACTTTAACCCTCAAGGTTATAATATGGCAAAAATGGATAGGACTGATAAGGGCGGTGGGGGTGTTGCTCTGTTTATTGACGACAACCTTAAGTTTGATATATTAGACAACATGTCTACTAAGATTGTGAATCTTATGGAATGCATTACAATTGAACTACTTCTTTCAAAAGGTAAAAATATAAGCATAAGTTGTATCTATCGCGCTCCCGACTCCAATGTTGAACTTTTCACTGAATGTGTAGGAAAACTTCTGTTGAAAATGAATAATAAGCATGTCTTTGTTTGTGGAGACTTGAACATTGGTCTGTTAAATCCTAACAAGGGTTTACATATTGAGGATTTTACTAGTACTATATACACATTAGGGCTGCATCCATTGATAACACAGCCGACTAGAATTACAACGCATAGTGCTACCCTATTAGACAATATCTTTACTAATGTCATTCTAAATGAGACCCAAAGTGGTATCTTAATTACTGATATTACCGACCACTTACCAATTTTCACTAATTATACTCTGCACTCAAGTAACACAAACTCCAGCAATCTATGGGAGACTTAGATCAGAGCAAAATATCGCAGATTTAAAAAAGGACTTGTTAACTCAAAGCTGGGACTGTGTCTATCATACAAGTGATGTAAATGAAGCGTATGGCTGTTTCATAAAAAAACTAGAACAACTATATGATAAACACTGTCCAATGAAGGCAATTCACAGACAACGAAATTCTCAAAATAAACCTTGGATGACCAAGTCCCTTGTAAATGCTTGCAGAAAAAAGAATACTTTATACAAAATTTTCATTACCCAAAAGACAAAACAGGCAGAGGTTAGGTACAAAAAATATCGAAATAAATTAAACTCTATTTTGAGAGCTTGTACAAAAACAGTATTATGCAAAATTATTAGAAGATAACAGAGACTACACTTGCAGATTATGGAAAATCATGAATGAAATTATAAAACACAAAAAGTCTGTACAAACGTATCCAAATCATTTTTACGCTAATGACTTGAAGATAACTAAGGCAGATGACATTGCAAATAATGTTAATGCATTTTTTGTTACAATCGCTCCTAAATTAGCGGAGAACATACCACATGTGCAATACAATAACAAACAGGAAAGGGCCCTGCACTCCTTATTTTTGCACCCTGTGAAGGACACTGAGATAAGGGATCTGGTCGGGACATTGGGAAAGAAAGACTCGACAGACGTGCAAGGCTTGGACATGAGGCTTATAAAACTTATAATAGATGACATCCTTCAGCCTTGAACATATATTTTTAATCTTTCTTTTGAAACTGGAACATTTCCGAATGATATGAAAATAGCGAAAGTCGTCCCCGTATATAAAGGAGGGGACGCACATGTATTTAACAACTATAGGCCTATCTCCATTCTGCCACAATTATCCAAGATCCTCGAAAAACTTTTTAATAACAGGCTTGACAAGTTCATATCAAAGCATAGCTTACTAAATCATAGCCAGTATGGTTTTAGAAAAGACCACTCAACTGCACAAGCGCTGACGGAGTCAATGGAAATTATTATGGATGCGATTGATCAAGGACAGTATTCTGTTGGAATTTTCTTGGATTTGAAAAAAGCATTTGACACAGTAGATCATAATATATTATTTGATAAATTAGAGCGACTGGGAATTAGAGGAATAGCTCTAGGCTGGATACGTAGTTATCTATCTGAAAGGCATCAATATGTCACAATTAGTGGGAAAAGGTCGGAAAAACTTGAAGTTACATGTGGAGTACCTCAAAGCTCTGTCTTGGGACCAAAATTGTTTCTACTATATATAAATGATATACACAAGGTATCCAGCATATTAAAGATGGTGCTTTTTGCAGACGACACCAATATCTTTTTCTCAGGTAACGACCTAAACAGAATGACCCAACAAGTGAATGAGGAATTAGGCAAGCTACAAGAATGGTTCAATGCCAATAAACTGTCACTAAACCTTAGTAAAACTAAATATATGCTATTCGGCAAAAAAGGTCTGAAAGAACATCTAGACATTCAAGTAAACCAGGTGGCTATTGAACGTGTTAGAGAACACAAGGTATTAGGTATAATACTTGATGATTCATTAACATGGAATGCACATATAAGACAACTGAAAAATAAATTAGCTAGGAGCGTCTCCATTCTTTACAGAGCTCAAAATCTACTAGATCACAGGGCCCTCCAATGCTCTGTTTTTGCCGTATTTGACATACTGCGCCGAGATTTGGGGAAACACCTACAAATTTCGATTACACCCTCTGTTGGTCATCCAAAAAAAAGCAATACGGATTATTCATAAGGCAAAATACACAGCACATACACATGAGTTATTCATCAAATCCAAGTTATTGAAGCTGTATGATTTAATAAATTTCAAAACGGGACAGATGATGTACAAAGCCTCAACTAATAATTTCCAGGCTAGGGAATCGAAATACAATTTGAGGGGAGAAAATGTGTTTAAACTTAAGTACGCTAGAACAACACTAAAATCATTTTCGGTTCCTTACTCTGGTGTAAAGCTTTGGAACAAACTAGATTCTGCAGTGACCAGCTCAGGGTCATTGGCTGTTTTTAAGAGGAGGTATAAACAAACCTTATTAAATAATTATGTTGCTGACTCAAGCTAACTCGGACATAATAAGAACTGTACAAATGTTAAATAATGTCTGGTTTGTACAAATGTTAAATAATGTCTGGGTGGCAACTCAAAGCTGGAAGGAAAACCGAGTGTACCCAAAACAATGGAAGACAAAAAAAAAAAATAAAAAAAATAAAAAATAAAAAAAAAAACAAAGGGAACTCAAAGCCAATGCAAACAGAACTCACAAGGTCATATCATCTGTTGGCTGTAAATGCACAGACAACTGACTTCAAATTCTTCAAATTTGTAACGACATGGGACTAGTCGATTGGCCACTGTCCTGCCAGAACCTGGACAACGCACCTGCCTGGAAAACATTTTTACGTCTGGATACTGTGGAGGATAGCTGGGGTAGATGGCGGCCGCTGTGTCCACACTCGAAGAGGAACGATATCGAGGATGTTTCCTTATGGTGCGCTGCTGGCAGCTTCTGATTGTGCCAGGTGGGACAGCGATCGCTGGGACGGTCCTTCTGAAGGACCTAGCGACGCCAGTCCCCCAGGCCTTGAGTCCAGAACCGAAATGGCGATGCAACCTACTACGAAGCTGCGCAACCTTGAGATGAATGTTCGTCGGGAGTCAGCAAGGAACAAAAACTGCGACAAGGATTAAGTCAACAAAAGGAGTGTGGCGGACACAGCCTACGTACAGCCTACAAGCCTACAGGTCCTCAGCTATTCCCTATCTTCTGGATCGAATCAACTGAATAAACTAAGTACTAAATTATGAACTAGTCTACTGGATCTAATCCACATAACGAGCACATCGATCGACTATGGACTTTTGGGAAAATGAACAATCAGAGGGGATGGTTATTATTTTATTAAAAAAAAAAAAAAAAAAACTTGTGATCATTACGAAATCTGAATGTCAAAAATTTGATATTTGATATTTTCTGCGTCCTTTATGGTATACTGGGGACGGGATTCAATAAGCTTCGGCTTCTCCCATCAGCCCTTTTCTTTTCGGGTTGAATTAATTGTAAACACATATAAATGCTGTATGTTTGTTTGGATTTGTCATGCCAGAAAGGAAAATAAATAAATAAATAAAAAATACAATAAATAGGTGCATAGCTGATATAATTAATTGAAGGTTGACTTTTTTTGTATTAAAAAAACACTTTTTTTTGTATTGGTCGGATGAAATATGCTCATTTTTTGAGATAGGGATTCTTGTTTTTTCTGGACTTTTTTTTGCCAAAATCATCATTATTAAAACAATAAAAGGCTTGAACTACTTCAGTTGTGTGTAATGAATCTAAAATATATGAAAGTCTAATGTTTATCAGTACATTGCAAAAAATAATGAACTTTATCACAATCTGCTCATTTTTTGAGAAGGACCTGTACATGCCGCATACACACAATACCTGACATAACAGTTGAAAATTAAAATCCCACTCACAAGATTACTGTAAAAAATAGACAAAATAAAACTACTGTGGTATCTCGAGATATGAAATTCATTTGTTGCAGAATGTCTTCCATATCATAGTTTATTTCGTGGAAAGAATGAACTGCGTTTTACATATGAATTGCCTAATTTTACTGAATGAAAGGAAAAAAATGCTTGTAAAACATCTACATGGTCAATGCCTGTATGTACCATGTTTTATATTGTTGTGTATTTTAACTCATAATCAGAGGCGAATATTGTAGTAGTTTTGGATGAAGCACGAACGCTAGCTAACCCTTTGTATAAGAGTTATTGCTGCTAATTAGCTGTGAATATGTCATTGAGGACCAGACTGATTTATTTCATTTACATGTTAAGTTTCACTCTACAAAACATTGAACTCAGGAACAGCTCAATAAAGGCAGCAAAACACATGGACTTCTGGCATCATCCTTTTGGTGTTTATTTCATTGTCTAGCTTAGACATCTTAGTGATGACAGTACAGGTCCATTTATGGTGCGACTTAAAATTTTCTGCGAGCGGGAATTGCGTCTTTTATAGTACGCATTATCTTTCGAAAGATTAATACATTTTCGTAATGTGAAGCGAAAAAAGCTTTGAAATTTTCTTCATAAATGAATTTTTCGTGTACCGGGGCTTTCTTATCTCGAGGTACCACTGTACTTATTTAAATATATACTCCATATAGTATATATTCTGAGTAATAACTTACCATAATCATAATCATTTTCTGTAACTGTAAAGGAAGTCAGAACATTTGAGAAGAAACAAATATGATATTTAGTTGAATCAGGTCAGTTACAAAACATGGAATTCTATTCGCGGCAGACAAATTCAATGAAGAAATCGCTCATATAGAACCTGTACAAGATTCAACTGTCAAGGTCCCCAAAAATTCGAATACAGGTAGTCCCCGGGTTACGAACGAGTTCCGTTCCTATGCTGGCGACACAACCCGAATTTCCTTGTGAGCCGGAATTAACCAGTTAAGTACCTCCACAAAATAACTATCTAAAAAGTCCATAAGCATTGTATTTTGTTTAATGATGGATACTCTGCCCTCTGGTGGCAGCGTTGCATCTGGCTGGACTGTATGACTGAAAATTAGCCCAATTTAATTTACTGAATTTACATATCGATCAGACTAGACGGACGTTTGAACATCAATTGTTTTGAGTCAAGTTTTATTGTTAAAATGCGTGTTGTCTTGAACATAAGTGCACATATGTGTTACAGCTTTACACATTGTCAAAGGTGAAGGAAGTCAAATAAGCACAATTGCCTTGTTTAATGTCTGTAAAGCTGAACAACTTCACGTTTAGTGAGGACAGAACACGTCATATTATTAAAGTAAAAAATAAGATACTATGAGGTACAATAAAGCACTGTTTACGTGACTAAAAAAGGTACAATAAGGTACTGCGTACGAATATATAGAATATATATTAGAATATTATAATAATAACAGTATACATATACATTCAGATAAACTTGTGCTGAGAAAAAAAAACAATTGTTAAAGAAAAAAAAATCAAACATCTTGAGCAGTTACTCACAATGTTACTCACTACTTGAGTATTCTTTTCACCAACTACTTTTTTACGAGTACTTGAGTCCATTTTTTGGATGACTACTTTTACTTGAGTAATATTATTTTAAAGTAATGGTGCTCTTACTTGAGTAAAAAAAATTTTGATCTGATCATATGATTAAAGAGAACCAACTTACCATCGTGGGGCCTGTCTAGGAAATGCCCGTAGACAGTACTGTTGACCACCCCCAGGTAGTTTTTTGCCTCCAGAGTGTAGTTGCCGTTGTTGTAATGTGTTGGGTTTTTAAATGTAAGGCATCCCTCAATGTCGTCCTGGTAAATAGCCATATCAAGACGCAAATAATCAGTGTGGGATATTTCCTGCAATGGTATTGAAAACAGAAATGATCAGTAAGATGAACTTTGAAAACATATCAAATGACACCATCCTTTCAATTATTCATACCTTGTGTAGTAGTTACATTATTGTTATTGATATACACATCACATTAAACTGTTGTCAGTGGCTAGTGGTGTAATTAGAGTGATAGCATACTATCCACTTGTTAGTCATGTAATTAATTATTAACTGACTGCTTAACTAATGGTGTCTTTAAAAAAAAAGGTTGAATCTTTTGTTCGAATAGGAAAGCAAAGCACCTTGTCGTTGTGGAACCATCTTAATTTTGGGAGAGGTGAACCTCTAACTGTGAATTCTATGCATGTGTCATGTCGACGTTCCGGCTCCTTCAGCTTTACAATCGAAGGACGAACTAAAATGAAAAAGTGGTCAGATGAGTATTGTTTGCTTTGTAATGAGGGATTTATTTCTAATGGAATAACCTTTCCCCAATTAACATGAACATTCGGCATAAAAATGGATTACACTAGATCAACATTTTTTTTTTTTTTTAATTTATGACTTGCATTCAATAAATCAGTTTTCAAGTGGTTTTCATAACAAATAATAAATCAAAACAAACAAACAAAACAACATTATGTGCTTTCAACACAGTTTCATTGTGCAATGCTGTTTTGTACTGTTTTGAGTAAAACCCCTACTTAACCTAATGGCACAATATAATGCAGCAATGACTAGGAAGTAAATTCAGTAACAGATTGACTGTGTAAATAATCACACACTGTGATTATATATTGAGATTGACCAGGTCTAGTTGTGGCTGTTGTAGGATCTTTTTCTTTGTATCTGCAGATACTGTACTCAAGGTTTGCCACATATGACAGGTTTAAAAAGACTCAGGGCAGGAGGAAAATCTGCTGGGCGGGTTGATCAAATTTGGGCTACTTTGGACCCAATTTGGCAAGTTGTGGAAGAAACTTGGATTAGTTTCCATAATTAAAAATTATATGTCTATGGTCTACACCTTGAAGTTGAGCTATACAGTTATCCCTCAATGATCGCTGTTAATGGGGGCCAGAACTGACCACGAAAAGCGAAAACCCGCAAAGTAGTGTCACCCCCGGCCCCAATTTTTAACATACGTTTTTTTTTTTTTATATATTATTAATATGTTATTATGTTATTATGTTATTTTGCATATAAAACCCTATACAGTGGTAACTCGTCATACGATCCTTTCGACATCCCACATAAAATTTGACTCGTCTTTTGTTTCGACATACAGTTTGACGACATACTCGAAATATGACGATTTATGACAGTGTTGCTATTTCATTGTTTTCCCGCAAGACGGACGCACGGCAATAAGGGTCCCAACAAGGTTGTTGCAGGTGGTCAAAAAAGGGGACGCTTACCATAGAAATGATGATGGAAATGATAGAAAAATATGAGCGTGGAGTGTGCGCCAATGAACTGGCTCGACAATACGGCTGGAATATGTCTACGATCTCGACGGTCCTCCGCCAACCTCTGTTCGTCAGTCTTTATAAGTTAAGGTGACAATTATTATTATTGTAACATCGGCAAGGAAGTCGGCAGGGTCGAGCAGTTTCAATCGTTTATTTCTGAACTTGTGCAACACAAGCCGGCTACTGTCCACTGTAGCAGACGCCAACAACAACAGAACATGAAAATGGAAAGGAAAAACTTATTACTCCTCTGACACCTTTTTCCCCTTACTTTTGCGTGTGTGTGCGTGTGTGTGAGCTTACAGTGAACACTGAGCTGGATGGAAACGTTGGTCATGCCTACGACATTGGTGGCTGTACAGGTCAGCAGGTAGTTGTTGTCATCTCTGCTGACATTTACCAAAGTGATAGTAATGGAATGAACAGTGTTGTTTTCGTCGATTCTGACCTGGCAGAAGCATTTGGTCAACATCATTAATATTACTTTCATCATCAACTCACTCAAAGAAGGAGAAACTTGCATCCATCTACAGTGGTAAGAAAAAGTGTCTGAACCTTTTGGAATTTCTCACATTTCTGCATAAAATCACTGTCAAAATCACACAGATGTAAAAAGTGTCTGCTTTAACTAAAACCACCGTAATAAGGATAGTACGCAAACAATGACAGAAGTGAACCATCACATTTAATATTTTGTGGCAGCAATAACTTCAACCAGGCGCTTCCTGCAGCTGCAGATTAGTCTGCCACATCGATCAGGACTAATTTTGGCCCATTCTTCTCTACAAAACTGCTGTAGTTCAGTCATGCTCCTGGGATGTCTGGCATGAATCGCTGTCTTTAGGTCATGCCATAGCATCTAAATGGGATCCAAGTCTGGACTTTGACTTGGCCACTCCAGAACATGTATTTTGTTCTTCTGAACCCATTCTGAAGTTGATTTACTTCTGTGTTTTGGATCATTGTCTTGTTGCAGCATCCATCCTCTTTTTAATTTCAACTGTCTGACAGATGGCCTCAGGTTGTCCTGCAAAACATCCTGATAAACCTTTGAAGTCATTCTTCCATTAATGATTGGAAGTTGTCCAGGCCCTGAGGCAACAAACAGCCCCAAATTATGATGCTCTCTCCACCATGCTTCACGGTGAGGATAAGGTGTTGATGTTGGTGAGCTGATCCATTTTTCCTCCACACATTGTGTGTTACTCCCAAACAATCCAACTTTGGTTTCATCAGTCCACAAAATATTTTGTCAAAAAATCTGTGAAGTGTCCAAGTGCCTTTTTGCAAACATTAAACAAGCAACAATGTTTTGTTGAGTCCTCCCATGAACACCATTCTGGGACATAGTTTTACATATACTTGATATGTGCACAGAGATATTGGACTGTGCCAGTGATTTCTGTAAGTCTGTAGCAGACACTCTAGGGTTCTTTTTACCTCTCTGAGTATTCTGCGCTGAACTCTTGGTGTTATCTTGGTGGACAGCTACTCCTTGGGAGAGAAGCAACAATGCCAAACTCTTTCCATTTGTAGACAACTTATCTGACTGTCGATTGATGAACATCCAGACTTTTAGAGATGATTTTGTATCCTTTCCTTGCTTTATACAAATCAACAATCCTTGATCACAGGTCTTCAGACAGCTCTTATCACCGAGCCATGATGCACATCAGACAATGCTTCTCAACAAGACTATATTTACCAGGTGTGTATGTTTTATAGTGGGCAGGGCAGCTTTAAACCACCCATCAGTGATTGGGCACACACCTGACTTAAATTGTTTGGTAAAAAGCGGTTTCAATTGCTCTTTAAGTCTCCTTAGGCAGAGGGTTCACTTACTTATTTTCCCATTCTGTCATTGTTTTCATGCTATCCTCATTAAAGTATGAAAAACAATAAATGTTTGGGTGTTTTTGTTAAAGCAGACAGTTTTTTCATCTGTCTGATTTTGACAAAGATCAGATCACATTTGATGCCGATTTTATGCTGAAATTTGAGAAATTCCAATAGGTTCAGATACTTTTTCATACCACTGTATTTTAATGATCCAGTAAACTCATTTTCATGATTTGTTTCTAAATATATGAACTGTTTGAAGATAGGGGTTGAAAACATGTGAAAAGACTGAGGACAATTTTGTGTTGAATTGCTGAGTTATTGCAATTATTTCTTATCTACCTCCTTAGCCCACAGGATTTTTTTTGGGTGGGCCTTAAAAGGATATCCTGCTAAAAATCTGCCTTTTTGCTGACCTCCATATAAACTGCGCAGTCAGTAGCTATTTGGTGAAATTGTAACTTCCTCATACTTAACGTGGCTATCAACCTGCACCTACAAATCACTACCTCCCCTGAAATACACAATCCCTCTGATATTTGGGTTTTATGTTATTTTGGCTCCCCCACACAGTATACAGATACATTTGATTTTTATCCTTCTACTATAAATATGAAGTATTATTACAAATAATTCCCTCCTCTTTGGTGTCTTAGGTGGGTATTAACACGTTACAAAACTAAATGTAATGAAGTAAATGTAACTTTTTGAGAAAAATTTACTTCTTAGAGCAGTTTTACCGCGCAATACTTTTTACTGTTACTTAAGTAGATTTGTGAAGAAGAAACAATACTCTTACGTCGCTACTTCCGGCACTAGAATCGCTACATTTTTCCTCTTTATTCTACATGTTGACTTTATTTTTTGCCAGAGATACAGAGAGTGGCTGTCTGTTCCACCAATGAGACGTCGCAACAATAACTACATGATTCAATTATACTAGTACAATTCAGAGGGAACAATGTTTTGTCTCCACTAGAGGGCACTCATGCTGAGTTGTTCTAGCCTGAATTTGATGGTTTTTGGGTCATCTTTTTGACCTAATACAGTCATGTAATGGGTTATGGTTCAGTATAATGATAACAATTCATATTGATAAAGGTTTGCTGAGAAAGAAATATATAGCATTATTTTTTTTTCTTGATTCAGACATTGTAAGGAGTTACTCACATAATACTCATTGTTTCAGTATTTGAGCCTTTGAGTATACTTTTTTACTTGTACTTGAGTAAATTTTTTGGTGACTACTTTTAGTTGAGTAATATTATTTAGAAGTAATGCTACTCATACTTGAGTAAAATTTCTGACTACTTTACTCACCTTTGTGTGTTTCAAATAGATAAGAAATAGTTCACATCATTTTAGAAGATGTTTAAAATCTGTAACAATTAAGTATAATTCCCCCACCTCTTCTGGATCACTTAAGTGCAAATCTGGAACACGCCAGGTCACTTCAGGTAATGGCGATCCAGAGCCATTACATGTTGTAGTTACACTTTCACCTTCTTTAACTGTGAGGTTGCTGTGGCTTACAGTGATACCCGGAAGGTCTGGAAAATATGTACAGTATTGATCACGCTTTAGATTTTACATTGAATGTCCAGAAGCCATGTGTGAAGAAGCACACTGACTTATGGTACTGGCTTGTAGCAGCAGTGCATGCATAGAGTGTTGGCCAAAAGTACTGGCACGCCTGCAATTCTGTCAGATAATGTTCCATTTCTCCCAGAAAATGATTGTAATTACAAATGCTTTGGTAGTAGTATCTTCATTTAGTTTGCATGCAATGAAAAAAAACACAGAAAAGAATGGGGGAAAAAATTAAATCACTATCATTTTACACAAAACTCCAAAAATGGGCCATACAAAATTTTTGGCACCCTCAGCCTAATACATGGTAGCACAACCGCTTCCAGTATCCATCAATGAGATTCTTACAATGCTCTGCTGGAATTTTAGACCATTCTTCTTTGGCCAACTGCTCCAGGTCTCTGAGATTTGAAGGGTGCCTTCTCCAAACTGCCATTTTCAGATCTCTTCACAAGGGTTCTATAGGATTCAGGTCTGGACTCATTGCTGGCTACATTAGATGTCTCCAGTGCTTTCTCTCAAACCATTTTCTAGTGCTTTTTGAAGTTTGTTTTGGGTCATTGTCCTGCTGCAATGTCCACGACCTCTGAGGGGAGCCCAGTTTTCTCACACTGGGCTACATTACGCTGCAAAATTTGTTGGGAATCTATAGACTTGCACAATCTATGCACATGGTCAAGCAGGCCAGTGGCAGAGGTAGCAAAGCAACCCCAAAACATTAGGGAATCTCCACCATGTTTGACTGTGGGGACCATATTCTTTTCTTTGAAGGCCTCATTATTTATCCTGTAAATTCTATGTTGATGCCTTTTCCCAAAAAGCTCTAATTTTGTCTTATCTTACCAGAGAATATTCTTCCACAACGTTTTTTTACTTTCTCAGGTAAGTTTTGGCAAACACCAGCCTGGCATTTTTATGTTTCTGGGTCAGAAGTGAGGTTTTCCTGGGTATCCTAACTTAGAGTCCCTTTTCATTCAGACGCCAACGGATAGTACGGTTGACACTGTTGTACCCTCGGACTGCAGGACAGCTTGAACTTGTTTGGATGTTACTCAAGGTTCTTTATCCACCATCCGCACAATCTTTCATTGAATTCTCTCATCAATTTTCATCTAGAGAGGTTAGCCACAGTGCCATGGGCTTTATACTTATTGATGACACTGCGCACGGTAGACACAGGAACATTCAGGTCTTTGGAGATGGACTTGTAGCCTTCAGATTGCCCATGCTTCCTCACAGTTTTGCTTCTCAAGTCCTCAGACAGTTCTTTGGTCATCTTTCTTCTCTACATTCTCAATGTGGTACAAACAAGGACACAGGACAGAGGTTGAGTCAACTTTAATCCATTTTAACTGGATGCACGTGTGATTTAGATATTGCCACGACCTGTTATGTGCCACAGGTAAGTAACAGGTGCTGTTAATTACACAAATTAGAGAAGCATCACATGATTTTTCAAGGGGTGCCAATACATTTGTCCGTATTTTACAGTTTTGTATAAAATGATCATGATTTATTGTTTTTTTTCCATTCTCTTTTGTGTTTTTCATTGCCAGCAAAATAGGTAAATGAAGATATTACTACCAAAGCATTTGTAATTGCAATCATTTTCTGGGAGAAATTGAGAATTATCTGACAGAATTGCAGAGGTGCCAATACTTTTGGCCCGCAGTGTACTTGAGCTGCTTTAAACAGGAGAAGCTTCTCTCTTACGCCACAAGATCGCTGATCCGCTCATTTTGCTATCGATCAAAAAGGGATTCAGCCTGAGATGTTGTGTTGCAGTGGAATATCGCGTGCTCAACACTGTAGAGTCTACAGTGAAGACGATCAGCCTCCACACTGTTTAAAACATTGTGAAGTTGCGTAAAAAGAAAGTCGCGTCACAACCAGTGATTAGAAGAGTTTGTCGGACATGGCCCCCTCTCTGGGGTGTAGGATTTGTCAATAGCCGTTTAGGAGGAAGAGTTTGCTAAAGTCAATTAAAACATCTTGCCTGTATAAATTCGTAATTTTTCACTTTTTTCTGAATATACAGTCGAGATTATGCAATAATGTCAAACAGGACTGTACTTACCGCATTTGCTTATGTTCATTTCTTGCAGTAGTATCTTCTCCGAGCCATTATAGCAGTATAATTGTTGACTACTTAGACCTACATCACCTCTTGATTGCCATAGTTGGAGCCAACGGATGTCACACCCACAATCAAAGATAGTATCTTCTAAATGTCTGTAATGACAAAAAAAGAAGAAAAAAAAAGGCAAAAATGCTACCAACAGTCAATTGTTTAAAAAAAATCACATTATTGGGCATCATGCCTGTCAGGTTACCATTTATTCTGTTTATGAATCAGTTTGAAGAATGTTTTAATTAAAAAAAAAAAAAAAAAAGGACATTTTATCTGCTATACCCTTCCATAATTTTTTGCACAGTATTCTGTTGCTTGAATCTTGAACATGAAGCACTAAGAGTATATAGTATTTGTATTTGTCCCATATCGTCACAGTACTGTAATCACAGTTCGGTGGACACATTCAGACAGCGAATACGTTTGAGTAAAAAAAAAAAAAAAAACACTCATACGACAAAGAAGATGTCATTGATTACAACTAGGTAAGTTATGGCAGAAATACAGAGTGGAAACTATTAGATGCAATATTACTAACACTTTTTGAAGTCTATTTTTTATTTTCAAATTAGGAAATGTTTATTTTTGCTCTAGTCCAAGGCTGAAGTAATTTAAACACTGAGTGAGTATTTATTAAAATTTATTAAAAGATTAAAAGGAAAAAAAATCTCAAGAGATGCCTTTTCAGTTTTGGAACGCTTTGCACGTTTTATCTTAACCAATAGAAAAATCCCTCTTCCCGCGCCACTGATCGTGTGTGACCACCAGTTTTGGAAAAGTATGCAAGCTAGTTTAAAATTCAGTACACAATTCCTAAAATGAACTGGCTTGTAGTTCATGATTCAAAAACTTTACAAATTGAAAAAAGACTTTCTTTTTTGTCCGTCACTATGTTGCTGTGAACTACTAAAAATCAAATCAATTCATCCATCAGCTGATAAAGACGCGTCACACATCAGTGACCCTCTGACAAAGGCGGAAGTGCCCGCTGAAACATGTCAGGTAAATAAAACCACCTACTATTGCCTGGGATGAAAGAAAGGGTTTGACGAATACTAAAATCAAAATACAGCCATTTCCCTATTTATCAGTACAATGGATAATATTAGTTTAGAAGAACTAATCCAAACTCGTCACGAACAACAATTGTCACCCAAAAAGCAGACTCAGAGTTAAAAATAGATGGAAAAAACGCAATCCAGAACGTCTGGCATGTGAGGTAGACTTGCAAACTACTTCATTGGCATCTATAGACCCTACTCACATGACGTCACAACCACGCCCCCACGCCATATTGTCCGTCAACTTGTCACTGTTGATGCATTACCGCTACGTAAATTCCTCCTGTTATGGCGTGTTTTTCTGCTCGTTAACATTAATAATCAAAATGGTGAAGGCGTGTGTGGCGGTCAGTTGCAATAACAGAGAAGATAGACGGAGAGACTTGAAGTTCTACCGGATTCCGAGAGACCCAGAGAGGAGAGCGAGATGGGCTGCTGCAATTCGACGAGAAAACTGGGCTCCAAACAATTACCACAGATTATGTAGTAGTTATTTTATATCTGGTAAGATGCAATTAATATATATTTAGAGGGTTTTGGGCTGACAACCACAATTAAGATCATTGCTAGGCTAATCGCCGACAACATACACTCAGACGTTGTGAATGAACTACCTGAAAATATATAATTATAAGGGGATAATAAGACAGTTGTCATACAATTAATTTACAATTTCACTATTGAGGTCAAAAGCCAAAAAATAAATTCAACTAGGGATAATCTGGAGTAGTGCTATCGCACTTCATATTTATTACATATTATATATGTATGTAGTGAGAGTGCTATCGCTAAACCATATAAACATTAAAAGCCCTAGCTCCGTTGACAAATGACATGAAATACATTAGACTTGACAGTGGATGTTAGCAATAGAGGTGTGCATCGGCACTGCCCTCACGATTCGATTCGATTACGATTCGGAGGGCCACGATTCGATTCGATTCGATTCAGAGGGTCATGATTCGATTCGGTTCGATTCGGCAATGCATTGCGATGCATTAAAGCCTGGGATGCATTAAAATTCTAAAGCAAAGCATATTTTTCGTGAATCATGAGCCAACACAAGCGGACAGACATTAAACAACTTTTTATTGGTTCTTGTGTCACTCCTGGTTGAAGTCAAATGAAAATAGTATACTTTCATATATATATATATTTTTTTAATCAGATCACAGCATTTAATTAGTGCTTTGAATGAGACCAAGGCTTTCTCTTTTTTTTATTTTTTCACACAGTAGCAGCCTTTTACACAGTGCAACATCTGAACTCCTGTGCAAAATCAGTATTAACAGTCACTGTATTTTAGTCACAACGACCCATCAATAAAAATATTCAAGTAAATATTAAAGAAAACGACAGAGAAAATATTGTAGTGCAGCAGCATCTTCATTGTAATATCAATCCAGGGATCAGTTCAGTTGCAAACAAAACATCAACTAAATTGCAATGTAGAACAAAAGTAAAATGTAGGCCTAGCCTATCTTATAGCTATAATATTTCTCGCTCCCTCTTTCTCCGTTTCAGCCATTGTTATGTTATGTCCTATCTCTCTGCTCTCTCGATTACAACTGCGCTTGTCTGTGACGTTACTCCGGTGAGGAACCGGATTTGGGTTCCTCGTCCCCCCTGCATAGAGGTTAAATCTTGTGCCCGAACCCGACCCGAAATGTTAAGCATTCACGTTTGGGTGGGTTGGGTCGGGCCGCCGCGCCGGACTAATAAATTATTTTAAATTTTTTTTTTTTTTTTTTAAATGCGCAGAGACCACAGCCCTCCTTTTCTTCTTCTCCTCCCGTTATTTCATTGTGTGAATGCTTTTATAATTCTCATAAAAATATGTAGACTATTTAAATGTTGAGTAAACTTTTTCCTGCCAATTGAGAATTCGTTACGAAAGACACTTTTATTTATGAACACAAAGGCAAATGTGATCCTTTCGAATCTTCTCCTCTGTGTGTCTGCAAAACCGTGTTTTTTTTTTATATTAAACTTTCCCAGCGTCATTTCGTTGTGTAAATGCTTTTATAACTCTTATAAAAATATGTAGACTATTTAAACAGTAAGAAAACTTGAAGAAATGAAAATAAATTGCTGCTGTTGCTGCGTTTTTTTTTCCGCATCACTCGGCTCAGGCATGCAAATCTAGTTAATTGATCTGGCCGGTCGGGCTTCAATACCAGCGGGCCATGTTGGGTTGGGCTGGAATTTTTTAGGCCCGATCTAACCTCTACAGGCTTGCTTTGAATGTAAAGTAGCTCTCTCTACAGGTAAACATGAGAATAACAATGCAAATGGGGAAACCAAATCCATTGCATCACCGGAATTGCGCAGGGAAGATTTTTGAACTTACTTATATATTTTAAAATCCGCTGAATCGATTCAGCGTGTTGCCCGCATCGAATCGAATCGTCCCTGTCCCGCATCGGGATGCATCGCCGCATCGATTATTGTTGACACCCTTAGTTAGCAAGAACAAAAGATTTGGAATTGAAAATTTCGTAACTCACCTTCCCGAGCACAAGATAGATTCCTGCCGAATTTTCGTGGACGAGGACCTGTTTCACCCAACCAGCAACGAAGTATTTATAAGCCTCCAAGCTCTTAACGTTTTTCAAAGTTTCGTGAGAATAGGCTGATTTTGTGTGGACAAGATAGTTGTAAATATCAGGGTAGCAGATGTCAGGCAGAGACGGGCGAAGACAGCGGGTCGAAAAACATCGATTTAGGCATCAAATATGCATCTGGCGAATGGATTAACTGAAGCTTTTCCACATAACGCCTTTTATCCAACGCATCCAATGAGTTTACAGCGTCAGATAACACCGGGGCTTCCATGAATTGCTCTATAAATTGCACGACTAATTGAAACCATTGAGAATAGGGCTAAAAAATGACGGACAATATGGTGGCCGCATACAGCGACACGTCATTTTGTGACGTAGGTGAGTAGGGCCTATCGACTGAGTAACTGTGACAAATGTTAACTTACAGTTCCATGAGCTGTAGATTTTCAAAAATCTGCCATGGCAATGTAGTCAGCATTGGGTTTTTGGACAGGTTTCTGAAGGGGAAAGTATAAAACAAATGAGAAAAGTTGGACATTTTTAATTTATAGCAGTCATTTTTATATAATTTTGTTGTCTACTAGTATATTCTATTGCATGCATTAAAGCAGTGCGAAGACTTCATAATGATTTTGACGGGTCAGATTCGACCTTCTCTGCGCCACCCCTTAAAGTAGGGGGCCATCCCACAATGCTTCAGTTATTCGCAGTCGCTGGCAGCGACACATGCAGCGATCCATCAACGTATTTAGGTTGAAAAGTACGAAAGCTGTACCGCAAACAAACAGGGAGGATTGTCTCAGGAGTGATTTGTTTGAGGATTCAAGGTAATTATTATTATTTTTCGTTTTTTCACAAGAATTTTCAATGTTAAAAGCTTTTTGTTGTAAGGCTGCCGCCACATTATCTAACAGACTAGCATCATTCTTCTACATATTTACGTAAAAGAAATGCTAATTGCCCGTTTTTTGCTCTTTTAACAAAGAATCTAGACTGTTTTACGTTGATACTGTATTTATAAACAATTCAGGGATTTAAGCATTTATTCACAAGAATTTTGACCGGAAAAGCTCTGTTTACATTACTTCTTTTTTTTTGCTTTTAACGATGAATCAAGACTGTTTTACGTCCATATCCATAAAGAATTTAGGGATTTAAGCATTTATTCAGAAGATTTTACACCGGAAAAGCTCTGCTTACATTAAGCGGCCGCCACATTGACTAACAGACTAGCATCGTATTTCGACATATTTACGTAAAATAATTGCTAACTGCTTTTTTTTTTTTTTTTTTTTTTGCTTTTAACCGAGAATCAGTTGTTTTGCGTCCATATCTATAAATAATTCAGGGATTTAAGCATTTATTCACAAGAATTTTCAACATAAAAAGCTCTTTGTGTGTGATTCCACTCGGTCAAATTTGACAGCCACGCCAACAATGCAGGCCCCCTATTAATCGGCCCTGCGCCCTGTGTCCCGTCAATATCATTATGAAGTCTATGAGCTGTGGTCATCAAAGGTCCCCAAAGGCGCGCTGTGGGTCGTGGTTTCTGTTCCTGCTGATCCAGCACAGATAGTTGAACCAATGAGGTTTCTGCTAAAACAAGCAGCACCTGACTGCAATCAACTGATTGCACTTGTAAAACACCAGATTGGTGTAAAAGTGTTGTCATTCGTCAGGTTGGAATGAAATCCTGCACCCACAGTGGGCTTTTGAGGGACTGGTTTGGAGAGCACTGCCTTAAAGGATATATGACACGAAAAAGCATGTTTATTTCATATCACTCACAGTATTTTATGCTCGTGAATGAAGTAGACCGCTTAGCTGTGTGCAGACGCAATGTATATATGTTCATTCAATGTTTTGAATCCTGCTGCATGAAAATGAGTGATTTCCATCCAGAGGTTCAGATTGAAGAAACCAGATGCAACGTTAGTAGTTCATCGCCAACAGCCAAAACAAACAGACTGAGAGACTGTTTCTTTCCAAGTGCCTTCACCTTACTCAACTCAGGTTTGCACTGCTAATGCCACATTATCACATGCATCTCACTCAGTAATATGTTCTCAGAACTCTTTCTCAATCTGGGTACTGCATAATCTGGGTACTACATGTCATGCCTTGAGTTAAATTGTGTTGGGTTTTTGCCCTAGTGTTTCTTGTCCATGTGATTATCCATTGATTTCACCTGTTGTGGCCTCCCCCTTGTGTCTTGCGTCTTGTATCAACCACCTGTGTCTCATTGTGTCGTTACCCCATGACTGTATTTAAGTACCCCATGTGCTGTCGGTCTTTGTTGCATCATTGTCGCTTTCTGTTCTCTCCAAGCGTCTGTTCACTGTTCATGTCTGTGCCCCAAGGTAAGTTTCCTACCCAGGCTTTTGTTCGAATTTCGTTGGTACTTTGTTTTTTGGGGCCTTTGTTTGTACTTTGTTTTGTCACCTGAAGTAAAAACATTTTTTGTTGCTCACCACCCTGCATTGCTGCCTTTGCGTTTTTGCCTTGCCGCCTTTAGTTTCCCTGCGTTTTGGTCCTCCATGCGCCTAAGTCCCGACATTGCATATGCAATACTTGTATACTGCTAATGCCGCAACGTTGTCACATGCATCCTACTAAGTAGTATGTTCTCAGACATCTGACACAATCTGGGTACATAATCATAATCTGGGGAGTGCATACACAATATTTGCACTTTTATATTATAACCAGGGGTGCACATAATTTTTTTGCCCAGGTTCTCAGGGGAGGACCTGGAGATGTGACTTGGTCCTCATTGAGCTTGAGAGCCGACCCGCCTGATGCGATAAACTTATGACAAGCTTTACTTAGAGCCAATTAACTTTAATTAATTATATTAACAATTAATGCTTGATTAACATCAACTGGCACAACAAAATTGCCATTACTTTGAAGTGAAATGTAAAGAAATAAACATAAAAGCACCAATTCAAAATAAAGGGCATTATATGGCTCCCACATTAACTCCAAGCCTTTTTAAAAGTGGGATGTCCTCCTAAGACCTCATTGAACGTGCATGTTTAGCTTTGTAAAATGCGAGCAAAAACACGTTTGTCAGTGCATGTCGCTGTTCATTACCTTTATTCCGCCCTATTCTGCCCCTTGTCTGACATCGATAGTTTGCTTAATTGCCACATGCTCTCTGTTTTTTTCGTGCTTTTCAAAGTTTGGATGGCTGAAATTCTTTGACCCTACATAAAATGCGCTGCTCTTATCGGCGACATTGGGATTCTCACGACACATTTTGTACCGCATTTCCGTGCGAGCATCATTTGCTTCTAGCCATGGTACCTCCTGTAGCCACTTTTCAGCAAAAGTCCTTTTTTTCGGTAGCTCCGGTGACGTCTCTGTCGTCTGTCTGTCTTTTGACGGGGGTGGGGGAACACGGAAGTAATTACTCAGTGTGGCCTGCCTCTTCGACATTTCGAGAAGTTATTTTCTAGTGTCCGCCGCAAATACAGTGGTCAGCCATCGGTACGCAAAAGCGTATGGAAACCGTTGAGGGCCAGCGCGTTTGTCGACGTCCAGTACGCATGCGCGCATGCGGACCACTTATGTGCACCCTTGATTATAACATTTTTGTACTGTTACATTAATATATATGCACAAAGTGTCATTTGCACTATTATATCAACTCAGCCAAGGTCGTCCTTGTCTGAATACTGTAAATTTTCATATACACACTGTTATACTACCACTATAACAACTTGCTGCTAGACACTTATTCACCTTATACCCAATCTGTGTACCCTGTAACCAGGGGTCGCGTTAACCGAATATTTTCCGTCGTTGACCGGTTTTTTAAAACGGTGACGGAAAAAACTGAAGTCCATCCGTCATTTTGACAGGTTGCAATTCACACCCCAGACCACAGGGTGGCGAGTGAGCATATTAATTAGCTATTATCTCTCTTGATGCATGACGTCGTTGGCCTTACTCGGAAAAATGTCAAGGCAACTGAGCGTCCGAACTAAGGCTACGTTCATACTACAGGTCTTATTGCACGAATCCGATTTTTTCCTGTTTTTCCGACTCGAGTGAGGCATTAACTTGACGGTCTGAACGTGACAAGTCTCATAGAACGGGACCATTTCAAATGCGATCTGGGTCAGTTTCGTATGTGGTCTAAATCCGATCTGGGCCACATTTTTCCAGACTGTCGCGGCGGTATGTACTACTGTCCAGTCCCGCAAATCGGATTTAGTGCAGCAATTACGTCATCAAAAAGCGAGAGACTGTACGGTAGCTACGGTAGCGATGCAGCTGTGCGTTATTAGCGCCTAGCTTGCCTTGAACACGGCTTTTTAGGAAGGGTCGGACTTGACAACAGTTATAAAAAAATAAAAATAGGTTTGAGGATAAGCCTGAGAATGATCGGTGTTCTCTCTGCTCCATATAAGCAATATTTCAACATTGCTTACACGGCCGAGAGTTGGGGCAAACTGCCCGTATGTGTGTGTGACATGTACGAACAGTGCGTGCATGCTATCGATCCATATACTTTGAATATAAGCCTAAACGGGGATTATATATGCCTGTTATTTGTGTCCTCTTTTTAACAGCAACAAGCCTATGGCTACGTTCATACTACAGGTCTTAATGCACGAATCCAATTTTTTTGTCATATCTGCGCACTAATTCGCAGTCCGACATGCGCTGAGCAAGACGATCCGCATACGCAGAAGCATCAAAACAAATGACCATACAATCACACATGCTGGCTGTCATCCGTCATTCCAGGGATATCATATTTTGTTTATTAAAAAGAGGACACAAATAACAGGCATAAATAATCCCTGTACAGGTTTATATTCAAAGTATATGGATCGATAGCATGCACGCACTGTTCATGCATGTCACACACACATACAAGCAGTTTGCCCGACTCTCGGCCGTGTAAGCAATGTTGAAATATTGCTTATATGGAGCAGAGAGAAAACCGATCATTCTCAGGCTTATCCTCAAACCTTTTTTTTTTTTTTTTTTTTTTAATGACTTGTCAAATCCAACCCTTCCTAAAAAGCCGTGTTCAAGGCAAGCTAGGCGCTAATAACGCACAGCTGCTTGATGTGTGATGGCGCGGTGTGGATTCTCTGTTAAGCTTGTTCGGACAGAATATCAATTAAAGATGAATGAAAACTAAATACTATTGAATATGTCATTATTAACATATTAAAAATTTAAGTGACGGGTAAAAATAGATTATGACCGGATTTTTATGACCCTGTCAGTCAAAATGACAGACAACGAAAAAGTCTAGCTCAACCTCTGCCTGTAACATATATTTTTATCCAGGGTGGGGCAGAGCAACTTGCTTATTTAAATTTGGCGCCCTTAAGCGATGGTTGCTCTAAGGATGGTAGGGATGGACTTATTTGAGAGGGTGGGGCTTAAAGTTTAGTTCTTAGCGTGCATTATTTATTTTGTGTTTATTTTTCAGGAACCGCAGTGAGCATCATGGAGTGGGCAATGGAAGTTAGAACGCGCTTTTGCTGTTGAGGCATTTTTCCAAGCTGTCGCTCAATTATCGCAACGCAATGTGCATTCCGTAGACATCTCAATATTGCCCCCCGTGATCGTGTTCCTGGCCGGCAGTCGATTGTTTTATGGGTAAACAACTTCAGGGGATTTGGTGACGTAAAGAAAAAGAAAGCTAGGCTCCCACAAAAGGCAAGGTCACCCCAAAACATTAACGTGGTTTTTGAGATCTCCCCGACGGTCTGCTCGCAAACACGCTGTTGGGTTGTCTGCTCATTCTGTGAGACGAATCCTCAAAGAAGAATTGAAAAAGTCATCCCTACAAATTAGCTATGATGCACACGCAATTTTACTGCTCGTGAAAAAGCATGTGGGGCGCTTTTGGGCTTGCCTGACGACACACTTGTTTTGTTCAGTGATGAGGCTCACTTCCATCTTTCGGGATCTGTAAATACGCAAAACTTGCGCTTTTAGAGTCCTGACAACGTCCTGTACGTGTAACTGTTTGGTGTGCTGTTTAGTCTCATGTTGGCATAATTGGCTCATGGTTTTTGAAGAAAACGAACAGGCAGTGTCAGTGACATCTGACCGTTGTTGTCGACATGATCAATGAGTGTTTCCTGCCAACACTGAACCAGATGGCTGTGGAACGGGGAGCAATATTGAAATGTCTACGGAATGCGCGTTGCGTTGCGACGATTGAGCGACCAAAAAAAATTTGCCTCAACAGCAAAAGCGCGTTCCAACTTCGTGGACTCCATAATGCTCACTGGGGTTCCTGAAAAATAAACACAAAATTAATCATGCATATTAAGAACCAAACTTTAAGGCCCACCCTCTCAAATAAGTCCATCACTACCATTCGCAGAGCAACCATCACTTCAGGGCCCCAAATTTAAATAAGCAAGTTGCTCTGCGGCACCCTGTATTACCCTTATTGTCCTTTTGCTTTTGTTTTATTTGGTGCACGTTATGGCAAAGCTTTAAATATTGTTGTACTTTGTACAATGACAATAAAGGCTTTCTATTGTATTCTATTCTATTCCATTTGTGATGGCTGTCTCCGAAAGGCGCTATATAAGTAAATCTTTTGCTTTGCTTTGTGTAAAATCATATGGTCACAAACTTGGATGGGAGGGTGCACATGCCCCAGGTACACATTTCAAGTAGTCCTGCATCATTCTAAAGTGTGTCATTGTAGCATCCAACCATATAATGACGATAACAGGCAAGTTATTAAAAGGTGACATTAATTGAGCATGAAATCTCACATGTAGCTTAGTTGGGGATTTTGGGAGAAAACACCTGGCTGGATTGTACGCAGGCTACTCCTTGTCAGGGTCCTACAATACAGAAAATGTGAGAAAATCATTGCAGTTGCCGTTAAGAACAAAGGCCACAGAGAGACACAGTGATATTAAACGGTCATTACAAAATAAAGATTCCTTCCCAAAAAGGTCATATATAAATTTATTCAAGTGTTTGTCTGAATTATATAGGTTTTACAGATTTATATTCGTCACCTTATCCTGTTAGAGGAGATTGTGAGTCCAATTGATGCTATGGGCTAAGATGTCTGAGGGCTTTTTGCCCCTGCCAGGGTCACCCAGGGCAAACATATCTTAGGTGAGGGACCAAACAAAGTCTAAACTTCACAATTGCAAGGATGTGCTTTAGGCCGAGAGATGCAGGTACACGCAAGCTACTACAGATATTGAGATATTTGCATCACTGCGATCATGAATAAAGCGTGTTCTTTTTGTCGACAATGGCGATAACGAAAATATTTCGTCTTTGAACAATTTTTTCATGACGATGCCAAGCTAAAATCGTGGCTTGGAAGACTAGAACATAAAGAGACGAATGCCAGTTTTCGTCTGACGAGAAGCCAACGAGACTAAAATGCGACATCGTTTTTGTAATTTGTTCGCAACACGTGAAATTTTCATATTGTACATCAGCTTGCATCGTGATAGTGTTTTGGTGGTGTCACTCAAGTGAGGTGCTGCGCCTCTCCCTCCTCACTGGAGTTTAGGATGTGTCTTAAGCTAGGCTGCGTTCCATCTTGCTTGCCGCTAGTGTGGACAGGTATAAAATATTGTCCAAAATACAAGGCAAAAATATTTATCAGTCCTCGTGTAGATGTAACCTGTGACACTGAGAATTTTATTATCACTCAAAGACTTGAGGAGAGAATCAGCACAGGAGGGATGTTAGACCTTTGTGTTCTTCAAAGGATTCAACTAACTCGGGAAATGTTTTGTGTTAAAACTAACCAGACTCTGTAGTAACGATATCTATTAAACAATGTATATACAGGTAGTCCCCGGGTTACGAACGAGTTCTGTTCCTCCGCTGGTGACGTAACCCGGATTTTGTACCCCTAAGTACCCCTTATATCTCAAAATAACTATCCAAAAACATGTGTTATACGTCATTGTACTGTCCTAGCCAAGACGTTGGTGCTAAATCCTAGCTAGACAGCTACCTGAGTTCCAAAATGACAATGTCAGACGTTCGAGTGGTTTACTGACTTTATTCAGCTGCTCATGACATCAACACTTTCAGAATGAAACTAAAATAAAAATGAAATTTAATCAATTTCATCTTCAATAAGAGCAATTCAAATTTGTGTTTATAACTAGCTATTGATTCAGCAATAACAATCCACACAAACAATTAGCATGTATCAATTAGCGCCCGCACATATCAAAAATAATCACATAAACTCGCCCCAAGTATTTCACCACAATTGATAACGCACAATAAACAGTACAAAAGTAGTTATATATACATACAGTATATTTGGCGGAAAATCTCAGATTACTATGAAATCTGAGTGTCAAAAATTGTTATTCGATATTTTCTGCGTCCTATATGGTATACTGGGGGCAGGTTTCAATAAGCTTCGGCTTCTTCCATCTGCCCTTTCCTTTTCAGTTTGAATTAATTGTAAACACATAAATGCTGTTCGGATTTGTCATGCCTGAAGGGAAAATAATTTTTTTTTAAAAATACAAACACAGTCAATACTGAAAAAGCAGTTTCTGGTTTTGCACCCCTCTTGAAAATAAACTGCTGTATTTTAAGCCAAAAGAACTGTTGTGTTTGATAGAACAATATGTCTATATGCTGACATAGCAGTTTCATGGCGCATTAAGGCCCCGAACTATTTTTAATTGTCCGTTTTACTCTGGAGACCCCCATTTACAGACACTGTGCAACCGCTTTTGTTTCAACACAGCCATAAAAGAAGTCATTTATTATTTGAAATGTCTATCATTTTTAGCTTAGAATCAATAATTGATGTCTAATATTTAGTTTTACAAAAAACAACTTTAAAAAATTATTCACTCGCATATTTTAAACTTTTGAACAAATTACGTCACAATGAAAAAAATATTGTCTGTAAACAGGTCACGGATATCTACCTCATAACTGTCGCTTAATTGTATTTTGTTTTTGTTACTGTCTCATTTCCCCCGATATTTAAGATGATAAATAATCAATCCAAACAAAGAAAAATTGAAAAAAAAAAATTTTGGGGGGGGGTAATTTGAAAATATATATTTGAAAAACAAAATCTCAACCACTCCTTGATGTCTGCAATTTCTGCATCACGACCCTTGTCATACTGTATTACCGCGTTTCACCCATAAAATCCCCCAAAATTCTGGCTGTGGCCATTCACAGCTGTGTCTTGACACTCAGTGATACATGCTACATGGAGTTTTTGGAACTAAAAGAGGTAAGTACGCGATAATATCTCGTTAGAATCATGGCGTCTTTAATTATGCCGTGGATGCTTCACAAGCAACAAATGTTCGCACAAGCCTGCAGCTGTAATCTACCTCCTTCCTCTCTATATCTCTCTCTCTGAAGACAAAATGTAAAGTCGAAATCACAAGTCGGGTACGTCGTAATGCGGGGCACTACCTGTATAAATGTAATAATGTATTGTAATAATAATGTATAAATGTAATAATGTAATAATGCATGATTACTTTGATTCATAATACATAAAAGGCTTCATAATGCATACAAGTAAACATATTAATGTGAGTACATAACACATGCTACACTAAAGTCATTTCAAATACTATGCTCATGCTACGAGCTACATTTATTATGTTTCAGAACGGACCTTCAAAGGCAACATTGTTGTGCGATGTGTTTCTCAATAAGCAAGCCTAGGACTACCTGTATAAATGTAATAATGTAATGTAATAATAATGTATAAATGTAATAATGTAATAATGCATGATTACTTTGATTCATAATACATAAAAGGCTTCATAATGCATACAAGTAAACATATTAATGTGAGTACATAACACTTGCTACACTAAAGTCATTTCAAATACTATGCTCACACTACGAGCTACATTTATTATGTTTCAGAACGGACCTTTAAAGGCAACATTGTTGTGCGATGCGTTTCTCAATAAGCAAGCCTGGAGCGCAGCTTTGCTTGCAGAACATCATTGTTTATATGTCTTTGGTAGTAAGTGAGTTAACCATCAGTCGCCGGTGACATCAGGGTGTTTTCACATTAGTGACATGACCCAAACACTGGTATGATGCAGACTGACTGACTAACTACACGTTCAATATGAAAATGTCACACAATGTGACAATATGATGGTAACTATGGTAAATTTTTTGTCTCGTTGTCACATGAAAACTAGCATTCGTGTCATTATGTTTTAGAGTTTCGTTTACGAAATCAACAATGACATACATGTAAGGATACATTTTCATTCAAATTCTAATTAGAACAGAATGCGACAAAAATATCACATCGAAAAAAAAAGAGTTGGGGGGGGGGACACTAAACAAATACAAATTCATACATGTTCATTTTATTAGCATGTGTACCAGCAAATTGGGGGAACCTACATGACTTGAGTATGGAGGAAGAAATTATTTGAAATGTGAATTACATTTGAGAAATTACGAAAATAAAGATAATAATTAATTCAATTATTTGATTGATCCAATAATTCATTAGGCATTCTGTCTGCTGTTGT
Organism: Corythoichthys intestinalis; assembly: GCF_030265065.1. Classification (NCBI taxonomy): domain Eukaryota; kingdom Metazoa; phylum Chordata; class Actinopteri; order Syngnathiformes; family Syngnathidae; genus Corythoichthys; species Corythoichthys intestinalis. The sequence continues at coordinate 59,665,673 of NC_080399.1, read as the reverse complement.
CTTGCTAATTATTGAAACGTATGTTGTCATGTTTTGACAGTAATATGTTCCGTTAGATATTTGATGGGACAACCAAATGTATAAAAAAATGTGATGTGACTTACAGCCTCTGCAAGCCAGTGTAGGTTTCTAAATCAGCATTTGTCAATGTCCATGGGCCGCCAGTCCAGTTCTCAATACGTCTGTAAAGAAGCACAAAATTACAATATGTGTTAATCCCCAGTAGGAAATCTGTGAAATTTACTTATCTGTGAAATTTACTTATAGTCAGTGTTGTCGGTAACGCGTTACTGTAATCTGATTACTTTCTTCAGTAACGAGTAATCTAACGCGTTCATTTTTCCAAGCCAGTACTCCGATTAAAGTTAGTGCCTGTGCCTGTGCGTTACTATTATGTTTTTGCCTCATAATGTATGTAGAATGAAGAATACTGTAGTCATGTACGAAGAGCATTTCTCATCGGGGGGGAAAAAAACGGTTACGTGTATTACGATGCTGTTTGAGGCTGTCTGCCACGGCGCTTAACAACATAGCACTCTGACGAGGCAGCGAGGCTAACAGTGAAAGGCAGGATATACACCGCAAATGGATGCCTTTGCTCACTGGAAATACAGCCATTACTTCACTTTTCTGTCCAGTAAAGATGACAAAAATATCTCATAGCGTTGCAAGCTTTACGCTGGCTGAAAAAGACTGTCGGCCGCTAAAAACTCTACATCCAATTCAACAAGGAAGCACTTGGAATTACAGGACAATGCGACAAAACTTGAAACAGGTAACAAGACAGACAGCACTTCTACAGTTTGTAACCAGCCTTTATGCACATTTTATTGTCAGAGTTTGTAACCATAGGCGGAGTTTTACTTTTGTGGGACTGGGGGCAAAGCATGTTGATGACTGAAACAAAAGTCAAACGTTTGGACACACCTAAACATTTTCACGTTTTATATATCCTCTCTACTATTGTAAATCCTCTCTGAATACATCAAAACTAGGAATGAACATGTGGAATGGCAAAAAAAAAAACGTGAAATAACTTAAAACAGGTTATATATTCTACATTCTTCAAAGTGTCCACCTTTGAGGTGTCGCCAAACTTTTGGCCAATACTGTATATATACACAAGGGTGAAAGTGGTTAGAATTTCTTGCCGGAGCTCCCTGGCGTGAAGGTCACCACGGAGCCAGAAATTTTATTTTTTTTTTTGGGGGGGGGGGGGGGGGGGGGGGGATGGTGGTCAAAACTACTGAAACGCAAAGAAAACTGTTTTGGTCAGTTATTTCTATAACACATACAAAAACTGATTTTCATCCAAAATTGTATTTTTTCAATGATTTGCAAAATAAAAGTTAACTGAAACAGCTATAACCCCAACCTTCAGCTCATTTTTACTTTCCCTCATTTCTTCTCATACTAAATGCCAAATCTCAATTTTAACTACTTAAGAACATGGGATGTATATTAAAAATGAAGATAATGTAAACATTTTTTGTTTTTTTGTTTTTCTTTGTTTTTTTTTTTTTTTAATAAAGATATAAGGAACATACAGTTGTGGTCAAAAGTTTACATACACTTGTGAAGAACATAATGTCATGGCTCTCTTGAGTTTCCAGTTATTTCTACAACTCTGATTTTTCTCTGATAGAGTGTTTGGAACAGATACTTCTTTGTCACAAAAAACATTCATGAAGTTTGGTTCTTTTATGACTTTATTATGGGTGAACAGAAAAAAGTGATCAAATCTGCTGGGTCAAAAATATACATACAGCAGCGCTAATATTTGGTAACATGTCCCTTGGCCATTTTCACTTCAATTTGGCGCTTTTGGTAGCCATCCACAAGCTTCTGGCAAGCTTCTGGTTGAATCTTTGACCACTCCTCTTGACAGAATTGGTGCAGTTCAGTTAAATTTGATGGCTTTCTGACATGGACTTGTTTCTTCAGCATTGTCCACAAGTTCTCAATGGGGCTTTAGTCAGGACTTTGGGAAGGCCATTCGAAAACCTTAATTCTAGCCTGATTTAGCCATTCCATTACCACTTTTGATGTGTGTTTGGGGTCATTGTCCTGTTGGAACACCCAACTGCGCCCAAGACCCAATCTTCGGGCTGATGACGTTAGGTTATCTTGAAGAATTTGAAGGTAACCTTCTGTCTTCATTATCCCATTTACTCTCTGTAAAGTACCAGTTCCATTGGCAGCAAAACAGCCCCGCAGCATAATACTACCACCACCGTGCTTGACGGTAGGCATGGTGTACTTGGGGTTAAAGGCCTCACTTTTTCTCCTCCAAACATATTGCTGGGCATTGTGGCCAAACAGCTCGATTTTTGTTTCGTCTGATCACAGAACTTTCCTCCAGAAGGTCTTATCTTTGTCCATGTGATCAGCAGCAAACTTCAGTCGAGCCTTAAGGTGCTGCTTTTGAAGCAAGGGCTTCCTTCTTGCACGGCAGCCTCTCAGTCCATGGAGATGCAAAACACGCTTGACTGGACACTGACACCTGTGTTCCAGCAGCCTCTAATTCTTGGCAGATCTGCTTTTTGGTGATTCTCGGTTGAATCTTCACCCTCCTGACCAACTTTCTCTCAGCAGCAGGTGATAGCTTGCGTTTTCTTCCTGATGGTGGCAGTGACAAAACAGTGCCATGCACTTTATACTTACAAACAATTGTTTGCACTGTTGCTCTTGGGACCTGCAGCTGCTTTGAAATGGCTCCAAGTGACTTTCCTGACTTGTTCAAATCAATGATTCGCTTTTTCAGATCCATGTATGTATATTTTTGACCCAGCAGATTTGATCACTTTTTCTGTTAACCCATAAAAAAGTCATAAAAGAACCAAACTTCATGAATGTTTTTTGTGACAAAGAAGTATCTGTTCCAATCACTCTACCGGAGAAAAATCAGAGTTGTAGAAATAACTGGAAACTCAAGAGAGCCATACCATTATGTTCTTCACAAGTGTATGTAAACTTTTGACCACAACTGTAAATTCAGAAAAATAACTACAAATGACATATTATACAGAGGGAAATGGAATATCTTTTGAAGATCGTGCAAACATTGTCTTTTTTAAATCATAAGGAAATGAATAAGTAGCCTTACATAAATGAAGAAATAAGTCCAAAGTGCACATTGACAGCTAAGATGTTCTGAACCTCCCCATATGAGCAAATAAAACTAAATATGATAAATGAGCCACCTTAACTCTTTCCTTGCTCTTATAGATTTGATCCATTTTCTGTTGCAATTTTTTTTTTTTTTTTTTTTTTTTTTTTTGCTGTTTGAGAAAACATGCACATTTGAACCAATCAGAGCTAACTATGTCTGGTGATCACATGTCAGTATGTCAGCCAATTGAACAGATAAATGAGTCCAGGCAATTTGCTTGCATTCGCACATTGACGTGACTCGTCATCATCAGACTCGGATAACTGCAGCAGCTGGGGAAACCTCCATGCCGTCCGTGGAATAAAATAAATAATAAATATCGGTGGAAACAGATTACGCTACACAAGCACTTTATCATGGTTGTTGTTAATACTTGTGTATGTACAAAATCTGATGTTGGTAGACGTTGGTAGGCGTTTTGACAGTTGCCGTCATATTTTCGGAATAAAAGCACCATATACCGGAACAGCGTTCTGGCCCAGAATCTTATACCGGAACAGCGTTCTGGCCCAGAATCTTATACCGGAACTGCGTTCCGGCCCTGAATCTTATACCGGAACTGCGTTCCTGACCGTTCCGCCCACTTTCACCCCTGTATATACATATATATAAAACTGTTCAAGCTCAGTTGTTGTTGGTTGCATTTGAAAGCTTAGGTTTACAGAAATGCTAAATACCCATCTTGCCTCCACAGGTGTAGTTTTGGCTTAGCAAAGCAAAAGCTCGTGTCTTAGGTGCTAGTCACATGATCTGCTCGAAAAATGATTTTGATCCATTATGAAATACCTTGTAGGATTCTTGTTCATTTCATTAATTTTTGTTGTTTCTTTTATTGCTTTACAAGTTTTATAGACAATATTTTAACATCTAGATCTTCATTTTAAGGGGGAAGTTCAGAATTTTTTACATTAGGCTTTATCTTGGAGTTAGCGGGGGTTTATTAAGTCGTTGGAGTTGATTTGAACAAATTCCGTGCAGTTTGTCAGTTATTTGTTAGTTTCAGGGCGCAGGGGTGGCTAAGCTAGCGCAAGTCAATGGTGGTTGAAATCAACTCCATCGACTAATTAAACCGCCGCTAACTCAAAGATTAAGCCTTATGTGAAAAATTCAATTACATGCGATGACATTTTTTGTTGTCATTTTTATGTTGAGGCAGCAAAAGGAGAAAAAATGGTTAAAAGTAACTGATAAGTTACTTTTAAAGTAATTTAGTTACTTTAATAATAAAGTAATCGGTAAAGTAACTACTTTTTTGAGGTGTAATCAGTAATTAAATTACTTTTTTAAGTAATCTGTGACAACACTGCTTATAGTGTTATAGTGTGATGATCGCACTATAACTTGATCTGCACAAAAGTCCAGAATCAGTTCTGTTTTCCAGTTTACAGCATACCAGCCACTTCGCCAAAAATCCCAGTTCAACAATACGGATTCCAGGCAGGGACTGAATTTAGGGTGGTGCTAGTGGTGCAGTTTCACCCAGGCCTGGGCTGCCCAGAGAGCTGAGGAACTCATTTTGGAGTGTTTCGGGCTGTCACATGTCACACTTGATTTCCACAAGCATACTGTACCTTGGTATGCAAAAACCTTGATAATTTTAAAGATTTTCCTTTATAACTCACTGATTGTTTGGAACAAAAAAATCAGTGAAATATATCACATAGCAGAAGAACACAGTAATATTTCAGAAATGAAATAAAGCTTAAAGGATAAACAGAAAGTGTGTAATAATTATTGAAACAAAAATGGGACAGTGCATAAATTTGGGTGCCTCTGTGTTTTTATTGATTAGAAAATCTTTAGTACTAAATTTTGGAACTGAAAATGTGTTTGATATACTGACTGGTGTTTACCTACATACACAGGTGAAGCCAATGAGGAGAAAGGGCAATAAAACCTTTTTAAGGTTTGGGCCTATTTGTCACATTTTGCATGCCTTTGATGTTGCCTTTATATTTCAAAGTAAAAATTGTTCACAATGGCCTGGTTGAGTCCTTTTTTTTCGGGAGACAATAACATTCATGTCCAAACTGTTGTTTTCTTCACTGACCAACTATAATCAACATTTTGGACCCCAAAAGACAAACAAAATCCCAAACTTTTGTCAAAATTTGTAATATTGATGTCCTATTGACAACCCAACATGCGCAACGAACCGTTTTAAAGCTTGATAATACTTTTTCAACTTGTTAGGATACACATTCAACTGAAAAAAATGATACTGAATAGTTTTATATTTGAAATTCAACAGAAACAGCAGGTATGGTCACAGGCGTTTTTGTCCTTTCTACTTACTATGTCAAAACAGGTTATATGCAATAGACCAACAGTGCAAAATAGTGAACATATATAACATATATATATATATATATATATATATATATATATAGACAAGACTGAAAAAGCAGTTTCTGCTCTTGCACTCCTCTTCAAAATAAACTGCTATATTTTAAGACAAAACAACTGTTGTGTTTGATAGAACAATATGTCTATATCCTGCCATAGCAGATTCATGGTGCATTAAGCCCCAGAAATATTTTTAATTTGTCGGTTTTACCCTTGAAACCCCCGTTTACAGACGTCGTACAACCGCTTTTTGATTCAAGCTAGCCAGAAAACGAAGGTAATTAATTATATTTATTATTCAAAACGTCAGTCGTTTTTAGCTTAGAATCATTAATTTATGTCTAATATTTCGTTTAAAAAAAAAAAAAAAAAACACTTTAAAAAAATTTATTCACTCACATATTTTAAACTTTTAAACAAATTACGTCACAATGAAGAAAATGGTGTCTGAAGAAGTCACGGATATCTACCCCATAACTATCACTTAATTGTATTTTTTTGTGACTTTCACATTCTCTCCGATATGTTAGATGATAAATAATAGATCCAAACAAAGAAAAATTCAACAACAACAACAACAAAAAAGTTTAAAAGGGTAGGGTTTTGCTGTTTAAATTTTTTTTTTTTTTTTTTTTTTTAAATTCCCTCCTGTTCAAAATTTTTCTTCCCCCAGAAAATTGAGATTTTAAGCTTTCCAATGATGTATCACACATGATATCGGACGATTTTGAAATTTGTCAAATTGGGGGTCTCAGAGCGGAACTTCAAATGTATGTATGTATATACACAGTATGGTGGAAAACACAGACAAGGCTGAAAAAGCAGTTTCTGCTCTTGCACCCCTCTTTAAAATTAACTACTGATAGAAAAATGTCTATATGCTGCCATAGCAGATTCATGGTGCATTAAGCCCCCGAACTATTTTTAATTTGTCCGTTTTACCCTGGAGACCCCCGTTTACAAACGTCGCGCAACCGCTTTTGTTTCAACCCAGCCATATAAAGAAAGTAAGCAATTATATTTATTCTTCAAAATGTCTGTCATTTTTAGCTTAGAATCAATAATTGATGTCTAATATTTAGTTTTTAAAAAATACTTTAAAAAAATTATTCAAGCGCATATTTTAAACTTTTAAATAATTTACGTCACAATGAAAAAAATGGTGTCTGTAAATAAGTCACTGATATCTACCTCATAACCATCGCTTAATTGTATTTTTTTGTAATTGTCGCATTTTCGCATTTTCCCCAATATCTTAGATGATAAATAACCAAACAAAGAAAAATTGAAAAAAAAAAAAAGTTTAAAAGGGTAAATATACGAAAAATAACATCTTGACCACTCATTGATGTCTGCGATTTCGCGACCCTCATTATATTACCATGTGTCACACATAAAATCTCCCATAAATCCGGCTGTGGCCCTTCACAGCTGTGTCTTGACTCTCGGTGATTCATGCTACATGGAGTTTTTCGATCGAAAAGAGGCAAGTATGCGATAATATCTCGTTAAAATCATGGCGTCTTTAATTATGCTCTCTCATGCTCTCACCTACAGTTAGGGTTTTGCTGTTTATTTATTTATTTTTTTTTAATTCCCTCCTGTTCCTGTCTCGTGTTTTTCTTCCCCCAGAAAATTTAGATTTTAAGCTTTCAAATGATGTATCACACATGCATATTGGACAATTTTTCAATTTGGCCAAATTGGGGGTCTCAGAGCGGAACTTCAAGTCACCTGAGTGTTTTCCGCCATCTAAGACAAAAAGAGTTTGGAGGATATCTCTTTGTGAGGTTAGGTATTGCACCCATCACTTTATCAAAGCATTATACAAACATACTATTAAGTTTTTTGAACAAACACATCTATATACAATTTGAAAAGATTGATTGTGAAAAAAACATAACATTTAAAAAAAAGTATTTTAAAAAATAAACCAGTTCAGTTAATTTTTCTTTTATTTTATTTAGTTACTATTTTATTTTTATTTACATTTAACTGAATCATATTAAACGCAATATTCACAGTACAAAACAAAAGTGTGATAAACACATTTGTGCTCTTTTCCTATCACAGACTTACAGAATAGTTCTAAAAACAATGCTAATAACCGTCATTGTGCTGGCTCCTGTTGGGCCGTTGAGATTTGTTTTATCTAAGGTTAGATTTAGACCTCAGGTCAAGTCGCATAGAAGTGGACCATTTCAAATCTGATCTGGATCACTTTTGTATGTGGTTTAAACCCGATCTGAGCTACATTTTTCCAGAATGTGGTGGCGGTCGGAACTGTCAAGTGTCCCAAAGTGGAATTCATGCAGCAATTACGTCAGCAAAGACCGAGAGCAGAACGCAAGACAGCAGCGATGTAGCTGTTCATTAGCATTAGCACCTAGCGTGAACTCGGCTTTTACTACGCAGGAGGCTGGCTTGACCACAATCAAAAAAAAAAAATACAATGAAGAAAAGGAGAAACCTGATAATGCTCGGTTTTTTACTGTTCGCCAAATGAGCAATATTTCAGTATTGCCTACATGGCCGAGTCGGGGCAAACTGACGCACACACACAAGGCTTATGTGTGTGCGTCATGCATGCACAGTGCGTAGTTATTTGTTTTGATGCTTCTGCGCATGCGGGTCAGTTTGCTCAGCGCGTGTCGTACAGCAAATTAGTGCGCATTCGTAATACTTGAATGGGCTAAATCAGGGGTGTCAAACCAATTCCACAAAGGGCCAAGAGGGTCCTGGATATCGTTCCAACCAATGAAGAGGTCATCTTTTTACCAATCTGTTCTCCTACAAGTGTAATCAGTTGATTGCAGGCAGGTGCAGCTTGTTTCAGCCAAAAATTCAATGGTTAATTCTTTTGCGCAGTCTTGTTGAAATGAAATCCAGAAGCCTCTTGGCCCTTTGTGGAATGAGTTTGACACCCCTGAGCTAAATGGACAAAGGCAGTTTGAACCGTTGTGCCAAAAAAACAGATATGACAAAAAAAATCGGTATTGTGCATTAGGACCTGCAGTACGAACCTAGCCTAACAGTTGCAGAGCAAATTAATTTGTATAGAAAAGTTATTTTTAACTTTGAAAGGTACGACGGACTATTGGGGCCAAATAAAGAATAAAATAATCAAGGAAGAAATAAAAGACTATGAGATTAAAGTCAAACTGTTGCCACGGGGGAAAAAAAGTTATATTATTACATAGGTGTAATGTAGCTGTAAGCCGCTGCGCACATGAACTTTAGCTGGGAGCTACGACAAAGCATTAGTATACATCCTTCTATTTATTATTATAATTTCATGTAGATTAGGCAAAACAATGAAGCATTTCCTTATTTGTAAAACCGATTCTAAACCACAAAATGCTTTCAATTAAAGTTGATTTTTAACTGAGGCAGCAATGCGCTACGTAAAGTACGTAGCTGCTTATTCAGCTACCTTAGCCCTCTGTAATAATATGACTTTTATTCTCGTATTATTAATTCGACATTTATTTTCATTGAAATAGTTACTTTTTTTCTCATACAATTACTCCGAGAATAAAAGTCGTATTATTACGTCGCGCTAATGTAGCTGAATAAGCAGCTTTGTATGTCAAAAAGATTGTACGTCGAAGTGATAGTATGTCGAGGTACCACTGTACTTCCAAATCAGAAATGACATGCAGTTCACAGCTCCAGGCGCTGAGGCGCTAAAATGCAAGGTATAATTAAAGCAAGGATGATGATGCTGAAAGAATTCAATGTAGCTGAACTTCAAGGTGTAGACATGCAAGTTGAACTGTTAAAACTAACCGCCAAATTTTGTCAAAAGTAGCCCAAATTGATCAACCCGCCCATTGCAATTTTTTTTTTTTAAATATCCCAATTAGGTGTGAACCCACTCAATCTGGCAACACTGACCATAAGTGAATATTTTGGATGAAACATTTTCATCCATAGTTTCAAAATATTAATTTCGTACAAATAACTAACGCTTAAAATTGATCCTTAATAATAAAACACCAATCATTTTTGGCCATGTTTTAAAACTTGGGTATTCATAAACTGTCACTAATTGAATTTCACAAATAAGCAAATTCTGATGTCCTTTCTACGAGGAGCCAGGATTCCCAAAAGCTTAAACATGAACATGCTCAGTGGTTACGTGTACTCTTACATTGAAGTGATGTTCTGGAAAAGGTCATCGGCGCTCCTAGAAATATTTCCAGAGCTCGTAGGAGGCGATAAAAAACTGCCGTTGTCCAATTTCTTGCAATAGATCTCATTGGGTGAGCAGGTGCAGGTGGGTGGGCAGTCCGACAAAGAGTTAAGGTAAATGGGAAATAAGATTTTGATCACAAAGAACAGCCTCCAGTAGTGCCAGGTTTTGGAGTGCCGGTAGACATTGAATGGGAAGAAAGCTTCAAATCCATACATGACACCACGATTTGAAATGTATAATTTAAAAAAAAAACAGAAAAGAAGTTCATTTGCCAGGCTACATCCAGGTGTGTGGAACGGAACCAGCAGCCAGTGTTCCTGCTTCCGTTGAACCACTCAGCGGTTTGATTCGGCTCTATGTGAGTCATGCCTGTTAAAAGCCAATGGTATTTCTCTGGTCAATGCTTTCTCTCGCTCTCTCTCTCTCCCTCTCACTCACCCTCTCTTCTAGGGGTCCCTAACCATGAGGTTGATGGTCCATAATAATTATTATCTTAATATATTTTCATAAAACTGCTATAATTAATTTAACTAATCCAAATGAGAAATATTAAACCCTGTTAGGGAATATTGATTAAAATTAGGGCTGTATTTGGCAGTTTCAGGAAAAAAATATCCTCATTGTGGAAAAGCACCACAATAGAGACTCTTTCACTGCATATTATATTTCTCAATATTTGTTGTAACTTTAGGGATGAAAGCGGCTAGAATTTCTTGCCAGAACTCCCTGACATAAAGGTCGTCATGAAGTCAGATTTTATGTATTTATTTATTTATTTATTTATTAAATTATATTTTTTATGAGGGCGGGACAAACCTCCTAAAACCACAAAAATGCAAAGAAAACAGGTTTTGGTTGTTATACCTTTAACACACAATAAAACACATCAGGTTTTACGCATGCATTAGGCTACTGGATTGCACTTACTATAACAAGGCATACATGACAGACTGATTTTCATTCAAAATTGTATTTTTTTCATCGATGTACAGAATAATACTTAACAAAAACACCATTCAGTAACCTCAACCTCAATCTCCTAAGTCTTATTTTCCCTCATTTCCTCACATTCAAATGCAAAACCTCGATTTTAACAACTTAAGAACATAAGATGTACATTCAAATTGAAGTTAATGTAAACATTTACTTTTTGTTTTTTAAATAATATAGATCTAAGTAACATACAGTGTATCACAAAAGTGAGTACACCCCTCGCATTTCTGCAGATATTTAAGTATATCTTTTCATGGGACAACACTGACAAAATTACACTTTGACACAATGAAAAGTAGTCTGTGTGCAGCCTATATAATAGAGTTAATTTTTTTAACCCTCAAAATATAGCCATTAATATCTAATCCCCTGGCAACAAAAGTAAGTACACCCCTAAATGTCCAAATTGAGTACTGCTTGTCATGTTCCCTCCAAAATGTCATGTGACTCATTACAGGAGTGCTCTCAGCATTGCTGCAGAGATTGAAGAGGTGGGGGATCAGCCTGTTAGTGCTCAGACGATAAGCCGTTCTCTACGATGTGCATGGCTGTCACCCCAGGAGGAAGCCTCTTGTGAAGACAGTACACAAGAAAGCCAGTAAACAGTTTGCTGAAGACATGTCAACAAAGCGCATCGATTACTGGAACCATGTCCAATGGTCTTAGAGACGTGTGGGCTTTCCACCGGGGCCCCCCAACCGATCCCAATCACATCCACCCGCGCCCCCCATCAGCCGGCCTTCAGGGTTGGGAAAAGGGGTCGCACCACAGGAGGGGTCCGCGATATGACACCAGGGAGCACCTCTTCCCGGTACCCGGTAAAGTGAGACACGACTCTGGCCGGGCCGACCTGGGAGGGAACTGTTGCAAACAAAAACAACTTTGATAAAATTATACTTTATTTTAATTCTACACAGTATTACTTTTTTCTTTAAGGTTAACAAGTACACAATGCTAGGTGAAGTGTTTATAATAATTTTATAAACAAATGATACATGATAGTGTTTACAGTGGTTGGGGGGGACACAAAAGAAAAAATAATTGAGAAGCACTGCTGTTAAGGGAGGTGAATTTGTCTGATTCAAAAGTCAAATTCTCTATGTCCTGCTTTTCTTTTTGTTTGAGCCTAATGCATTATGGGAGATCCTAATGGCCTGTTTAATGTACTGTATATGACAAGGCTGTGGTTTCGAGATAGGCCATATTATTTGGCACACACACGCAACCCAATCCCCCTGACCACCACGACCACCACCCACACGACAGGAATTCAGATGGTGAGAAGACACAACAGCAGCAATGAACCAAAAAGGACAGCAAGCATCACGAGGCAACACATGATTACCTTGGGAAAATTTATCAGGTGAGCACAAAGTACAACGTCAACAATAGGTAGAATATAAAATATGGACATCCAAAGGCAATATAAAGACAAAAAACACAGAAACAAAAACAAGGTCAGGAATAAAAATTACCAATAAAATTATTCTGAAATCAAAAACCTAATAATCTATGACAATATTCATTATTTTAGACAGGCTACCTTGCGTACATGTTGTGAAATCGAAAGATGGACTTCACAAAATTATTCAGTACTCCAATGCTAATACTCCCTGGAGATTTGTCGAGGGAGATTGCACCCACTGATCGTAAAACTGGTAACAGCTTCTGTGCCAAAGCGCTGATGGACTGCTACCTTCCTAAAAGCCTAAATGTAACCACATGCATCAAAAACCACAGCCAATAGCCTGGGAATAATATCGACATTCAATTCTCAAAATGTCAAGACACTTTATCTGAGATGCAAAAGTTTGCATATGTTCATTTCTGATATGCATCAGACAATCAATAGGGTGGCACAGACGTGCAAAGCACAATAGCCTAAAAAAAAAAAAAACAATAGCAAATACAAAACACAAAAGAAAATTAAGCAACACAGTTTCGATTATTAAAAGAAACATAACAGCAAAACGAAAAACACAATTGCAAAGAACTATCTAGAAAAGTATATTAAAAAACAAAAGCAAATTAAATATAACCCACACATACACACAACAGAAAGGCATTGCTCAAAAAGTAGGATAAAAACATCAAGAGGTTGGTAGAGTAGCCAAACAGCTTGCTCAAGCACATTTTGTGTTACTTCAAGATAATATCACTCAATTACAAGAAAAAGGTATTCGGTGAAAAGAATACTCCAGATATGACTAACATTGAGAATAACTGCTTGCGATGTCTGATATTTTTTTAAACAAGGACATTTTTTTTTCTCAGCAAAGTGTCACTTATATTAACTGTTATTAAACTGTACTACAGCCTACAGTGCTGGCCAAAAGTGTTGGCACCCCTGCAATTCTATCAGATAATGCTTAATTTCTCCCATAAAATGATTGCAATTACAAATGTTTTGGTAGTAATATCTTCATTTATTTTGCTTGCAATGAAAAAACACAAAAGAGAATGGGGGGAAAATGTTACTTACCTGTGGCACATAACAGGTGGTGGTAATAACTAAATTACACTTGTAGCCAGTTAAAATGGATTAAAGTTGACTCAACCTCTGTCCTATGTCTTTGTGTGTACCACATTGAGCATGGAGAAAAGAAAGAAGACCAAAGAACTGTCTGAGGATTTGAGAAGTAAAATTGTGAGGAAGCATGGGCAATCTCAAGGCTACAAGTCCATCTCCAAAGACCTGAATGTTCCTGTGTCTACCGTGCGCAGTGTCATCAATAAGTGTAAAGCCCATGGCACAGAGGCCAACCTCCCTCGATGTGAACGGAAAAGAAAAATTGACAAGAGATTCCAATGTAAGTTTGTGCGGATGGTGGATAAAGAACCTCGACTAACATCCAAACAAGTTCAGGCTGTCCTGCAGTCCGAGGGTACAACAGTGTCAACCCGTACTGTGTGTCGGCGTTTGAATGAAAAGGGACTCTGTGGGTGGGTGGGATACCCAGGATGACCCCACTTCTGACCCAGAGACATAAAAAAGCCAGGCTTGAGTTTGCCAAAACTTACCTGAGAAAACCAAAAACATTTTGGAAGAATGTTCTCTGGTCAGATGAGACAAATGTAGAGCTTTTGGGGCAAACACATCAAAACATAGTTTACAGAGGGGAAAAAAACGAGGCCTTCAAAGAAAATAACACTGTCCCCACAGTCAAAGATACTGGAGGTTCCCTGATGTTTTGGGGTTGCTTTGCTACCTCTGGCACTGGACTGCTCAACCGTGTGCATGTACTCTAAAAAATGATTCATGAGGTTAGTTGGTAGGACTTGAAAACATGAGTTTTTTCAACATAAAAATGACTTTTTTTTTTTTTTTACTATTCATTGTTTTATTAAGTTGGTAACTTCTTTTATGGAGTTAATCAAAATTAAATATTAAGAAAGACGTATTAACTTAAAAGTATATTGTTTTTGATTAAGCTTTTCTGCTTTCACGTAACAAAGGGAAAGATTAAGTGAGTGAAATTTAATTTCTATTCCATTATTAAGTTGGTGCAACTTCCTAAATTCCCATCACATGTGCATATTACCACGGGAAAAGAATTGGCCATTTTCTGCCTTGCAATATTTGCAGTCAGAAAGAAAATGAAAACAGATTTCATTACCATGCATCAAGCAGCATACTCAAAAAATTACAAAAATGTTTACAACATTTAAATAAATTATCTTAAAACAGGAGTTACTTTTCAATCACCCTATATTGTTTGTACATTTGCAAACATTTTGTTGTACACTTGTTTTGCACTGTGTGTTGTTGTGCCATATCTGTGTATCAAAGTACTGGAAGTACACTTTTCGTTTATACCTGCACCTGAAGTGAACTGTTGACAATGTTTCAGATGTTTATATTGGTTTTGCTCTGCACTTTCATTTTGTCCATTGTTTTGAGTTTTGAAATATATATTTTTTTCCAAATAAAACTGGAGTTGCCATGTCTAATTTATTTTAGAAAAACAAGTTACTCTTAGGCGGCACGGTGGCTGAGTGGTTAGCACGTCTGCCTCACAGTTCTGAGATCAAGGGTTCAATCCCAGGCTTCGGCCTTCCTGTGTGGAGTTTGCATGTTCTCCCTGTGCCTGCGTGGGTTTCCTCCCACATTCCAAAAACATGCATGGTAGGCTGATTGAGCACTCTAAATTGTCCGTAGGTATGAGTGTGCCTGAATGGTTGTATGTCTCCTTGTGCCCTGCGATTAGCAACCAGTTCAGGGTGTCCCCTGCCTACAGCCCATAGTTAGCTGAGATAGTCTCCAGCATCTCCGTGACCCTCGTGAGGAAAAAGCGGCATGGAAAATGAATGAGTTGCTCTTACTCAATAAATTTAAGTACCATTTTGCATCAACTTTTGAGTTGAGAAATTAAAATGAAGGAGTTATAGCAACCTAAATGAAGTAGTTTTATTTCTTATTAATGCTATAAAAATTGAGTTGGTTCTACACAATAAAGCTTGTGGAGGACAATAAATAATGATGGTTCAACTATACTAATTGAGTTAGTCCAGTTAGAAAATTTATAAGGGAAGTACTCAATCATTGCTTAGTTGAATTTACTTAAAAAATTAAATGCAAATTGTTACAACAATTTTTTTAAGTAGAGCCAGTGGATTTTTTTTTAGAGTGTGGCATTATGAAGTATGAAGACTACAAACATATTTTGCAACAAAATGTAGGGTCCAGTGTGAGAAAGCTGGGTCTCCCGCAGAGGTCATGGGTCTTCCAGCAGGACAATGACCCAAAGCACACTTCAAAAAGCACTAGAAAATGGTTTGAGATAATGCACTGGAGACTTCTAGTCTAAGTGGCCAGCAATGAGTCCAGACCTGAATCCCATAGAACACCTGTGGAGAGATCTGAAAATGGCAGTTTGGAGAAGGCACCCTTCAAATCTCAGAGACCTGGAGCAGTTGGCCAAAGAAGAATGGTCTAAAATTCCAGCAGAGCATTGTAAGAATCTCATTGACGGATACCGGAAGCAGTTGTTCGCTGTTATTTTGTCTAAAGGTATTAGGCCAAGGGTGCCAATACTTTTGTCCAGCCCATTTTTGGAGTTTTGTGTAAAATGATATATATATTTTTTTTCATTCTCTTTTGTGTTTTTTCATTGCAAGCAAAATAAATGAAGATATTACTACCAAACCATTTGTAATTACAATCATTTTCTGGGGGAAATTGAGCATTATCTGACAGAATTGCAGGGGTGCCAATACTTTTGGCCAGCACAGTATTTTATGACCATACTAGGCCAAAAGAATACATAATAATAATCCAATTGCAACTAGAAAATCATGATAGTCATGTTATTATTGTTGCAACGTCTCATTGATGAAACTTGGATAGCCACTGTCGGCACTTTTGGCAAAATAAAAGTCAAATCTAAAAAGTTGGATAAAAAGGAAAAATGTAGCTAGTGTAGCCCAAAGTTGCGTAGTAAGAGTAGCATTTGTAGTGACCACTACCTCGTAAAAGAATTCACCTATTGAACTTATGTGGGGCATGTTGTGTTCTGGGCGGGAACTCTTATGTCGCGTGCGTTTCCAGCAGAGACACGAACGGCCTAACACGGCAAACACAAACTCAACTCAACGAACTACAAGATTAAATAACATCATCCGCTGCACATTTCTTTTTCAAGTATCTACTCAAGTAAAAGTAAAACGTATGAAGTGGTAAAACTACTCTTAGAAGTACATTTTTCTTAAAATGTTACTCATGTAAATGTAACTGAATTAATGTAACAGGTTACTTCCGAACTCTGAAAACATCCGGAAGAAATGCGTAGTCGGCATTTTCTTGGATTAATATAATGCACATTTGCCCAGCCGGGATGAACAGATGAAGTTTAGTCAAGACAGGTGTGGATGTTTGCGACAAGTGAGCTTTTATGGGATGCCGCTGGCAAAGCGCTCAAATCCTGAAAATAATATTGTTTATTATATTGTTACATTTGGGGGAACTGTTTGTAAAGTGGCGCATGCAGAACATAACAGCAACATTTTGTCATGACAATATGGTCATGACCCTCGTGACAAAGAGCGTACGGAAGATGACTGAATGTTAACCATCCTTTGCATGCATTTCAAAAACAGACACTGTTGTGTCATCTTGCATGACAAAATGATGGTGCATAAATTTACCAGATATGGTGCCAAACATTGTTACCTTTCATTTGTGTGCATAAAACCTGATCACGCAGGTGATAGTAAGATAACACAAGAGTCCTGAGTAGCTTTCTCCATACTTTTAAGCAAAAATCTTTAAATGCATTTAATTGGATTATTTCACTCTTAATCCTGGAGGTTAAATAGCCAGAAGGACAGATGTATCAATTGTGGCTGTAATGGATTTTTTATGTGCTTTGTTCCATCAGATACTGTGCATCAGTCATACACACTAGATACACAAACACAGGCATACAGTACGGAATATCACTGTCAAATGTTGTACCCTCAAAGCCTTCCTGTCCTTTAGTCATAACATATATTTGTACAAGTATATATGTACTGTTGATACAGGGTGATCCAAAACAAATGTGAACTTTTTAGCACTCTAATAAAAAGAAATTTAAAAAAAACAAGAATGATGGAAGAAAAATATTTATTCACAGTAACTGAAACCTTAAAACATGCAACTTAAAAAACAACTATGGAATTTTTTTTTATAACGTCCATAGACTTCATAATGTATTAACGGGGCGCGGGGCCGATAAATAGGGGGCCTGCATTGTTAGCGAGACCGTCAAAGTTGACCGAGTGGAATTACAGAGAGCTTTGTCTGTGATTATTATTGGAAAGGAATTATTGACTACTCAGCTATTCAAACTAGGAACTATTTTCTCCACTAAAGGGCACTCACACTCTATGGATGAATGATGGTTCATTCCAGTAATTTTTTTCTCCTGCTGGATTTTTTTGGGGGGGCTTAATGTGGTTATGTGGTTATGTACAGTATAATAATAACAGTTCTTAAAGTGAACTTTTAAAAACATAGCATTGTTTAAAGAAAAAAAAAATCAAACATCGTAATCTGTTACTCACAATGTTACTCATTTGAAGTAACACTACTCTTACTTGAGTAACATTTATGGCTACTATACCCGCCTCTGGCCCAATCCCTTTTGGCTGCGCCCCTTAAAATTACATGGAAGTGACACAAAACTGAGTCATTACCTACAATTGACAACAATAGACGTCCAATTCACTTATACTGGAAGGACTGACTGTGAATGTTCATCTTTCAGTGCCATTGTCGGTGCTTGACGACCAATCCATTTTGACTGGGCGGGGGTGATTCGGGCATTGTATTATTACAGAATGTTGTTTTTCAGAACAATTCGAGAAAAACTGACTCTGCCACCAGCATTGTGTTCATTTGGAACCTCCGGCAAACTGTACTCTCAACTGACATTATATAATAGGTGTGATCACATCATTTGGGTCAAGTTCTTCAATATAGAGAGGTTGTGTTTAATGAATAAAACCACATCTGCTTCTTGTGTTCAGGTTTTGCCGACTACGGCAAGCATTTTGCGTCACTTCATCTTTCATTTGATAATTTGAGCAAAGTTGTTTTGTTACTTGTGTTTTAGCAATTCAAATATGTTTTTGTAGGTTTTATGCAAATTGAGTCTTCATGTGAAATGTTTTTGTGTTGTTGACAAATGGGTGGTAATTTTATTGTATGTATTTATTAGGCAATTGTACATTTTGATAAGTGAGTTGGACTGTGTGTTTTTGCAATTACAAAAACTGAAAAGCTTTTGATACCTTGAGTCAACCTAGCACAAATACTGTACTAGTATATTCAGGCTGTCAGCAACAGATTTCCACACCATTATTATAAATTATCTGCCATCATTGAACCATGTTAATGGATGCAACCCACAAAACCAGTATTGTTTTAAATCCTTGTTAAATTGTATCTCTTCTCTAATGCACCCTCAATTTACTAATGTCCCTTAGCCACAAGCGCAAGAGAGTTACTCATCGGCCTTTAACAGCCCCTCGCTTGCTTACTTGCACGCACACACACACACACGCACGCACCAGGCTTTAGAGCTTCTTGATGGCAGGTTATTCTGAATTCGCAACCACAACAGCATTCCACAGTCACCATGTAAGACTCTAAGTCTTGCCACAGATGTCAATAACAAACGATAGCTAATGCACTAATGCAGTCATTATATTTTGGTTGTGGAGTTAAAAGCTACATGAATACGTATGAAGAATAGTCATAGTACTCACCACATTGAGATCCTTTCCATCCTCCTACTGGTTTATGGTGATATTCTCAACACATGCTCTTTAGCAGTACTTTAGGACACTTAGGACACTGTGTATATTTCTGGTTTATGCTTTGTTAGCAGACATGGTGAACAAATGTGTCCAGTGTGTCATTGTACGTGTACTACTACTACGAGTAGATGTACTAATACTGAAAGCATGTGTACTTGTGTGTACTTGTATTAATTTATAAGTACATATACTTGTACTACAAGTATGTTTACTTATGTTTAATTGTACTACGTACGTGTTCTTTTAGTATAAGTGCTAGTACTTGTAGTACAAGCACGTGTATATACTACAAGTACGTGTACTTGCGTGTAACTATACTACAAGTATGTGTACTAGCGTGTACTTGTAATCATAGGCGGAATTTGACTTTTGGAGCAGGGGGGGCACAACATGTTGATGACCCCGAAACGCAGTGTAAAATTAACTTGCAAGAATATTTGTAATAATAAGCTGACAATGAGCGTTTTTTTGTTTCCCATCATTCTTGAGGAGAGTTGTAAATCAGGCTATTTTTCGCCAAGCACGTCATCCATTGAATATGGTGCGCCCACAGGTGTCATGCCAATCTAGTCACCCCAGTCAAAAATTGTATCCCTTGGGCGGAGCCATATAGAGGTAGATTTGTGTCTTTGATATTTAATCCCAAAAAAATTGTTTCAAATAAAATTTTTAAAAAGTTGCCTCAATCAAAATATATATTTTCAATCAAAAAAAGTTGCTTCAATCAAAAACAAAACAAAAAACAAAAAAAAATTGGAGTCAAGTTTTTTCTTTGATTAAGCAACTTTTTTGATTGAAGTAATGTTGATTTGTGTTTGGGCCACATTTCGGCTAGGACATTTTTGTCTTTATTATTCAATCAAAAAATAAGTTGCTTAAAAATATATATATTTTTTCAAAAAGAAAAATCACTTCAATCAAAAAAAGGAAAAATATAGAGCTGTCAAACGATTAAAATTTTTTAATCGAGTTAATCACAGCTTAAAAATTAATTAATCGTAATTAATCGCAATTCAAACTATCTCTAAAATATGCAATATTTTCCTGTAAATTATTGTCGGAATGGAAAGATAAGACACAAGACGGATATATACATTCAACATACTGTACATAAGTACTGTATTTGTTTGTTATAACAATGAATCAACAAGATGGCATTAACATTATTAAAATTCTGTTAAAGCGATCCATGGATAGAAAGACTTGTAGTTCTTAAAAGATAAATGTTAGTACAAGTTATAGAAATTTTGTATCAAAACCCCTCTTAATGTTTTCGTTTTAATAAAATTTGTAAAATTTTCAAACAAAAAATAAACTACTAGCTCGCCATTGTTGATGTCAATAATTACACAATGTAGGCTGTATTGGCTGAGCGAAAATTGTGTTGGTTCGTTCCACTAAAGTGGATCTACATAACCTCTGCATTGTAATTTACATACGTTGCTAATTAGTGCCAAAAAAAAAAGTTCTACTCACGGTTTCCAGTCATTTTTTAGTAATTAACGTTTTTGTGTCGGTCTTTTTTTCCCCCGTGGCGCAGTGATATTGATACGGCGGAGTCGTATCGTCAGTGTGTGAAGCCATTTTAGGTCACGTGCACCAATAGGAGACGAGGATTGTTGCTATGGGTTTGGAAAACAAACAACATGGCGGCGACCGTGTCAAACTACGACACGAGCGAAGATGAACAAAAGATAAGAAAACCGCATTCGAAATTTAATCAAAAGGCATCGAAACGATGCTATATGCATCTCTCAACTGTCCAAGGGCGAAAAAGGGCAGGAATTTGGAAAAAACGTGCAGAGCCGCGTGGTTGCGTCAGACAATGGCTTTCTCCCCAGGCTCCGTCGAAGGATATTGCTGAAAATGCGTCGACTGGGATTTTTAACGACATTCACTACAGGTAAGCCACACGCATGCCTTTGCTACAAGGTTAATTGTTATTAACCTATGCTCACAAAAATCTTATTTAAACTAGTGTTGTAACGATGCCATTTTTTAGCCCAGATATCAATACAACTTTGTTATAAAATGTATGTACAGTGTATAGAAAGTGAATCCAGTCGAACTTTTTATTGCATACCTGTTATGGGTGACAATGGTTAAATAAACCTTTTGGCTCAAGAACATCAAGCTGTAGTCAATAAAAGCCCTGATACTGACGTGGCAGTGATTGCTGTAAGTCTGCAGATAGATTTACAGTGTAAATTGCATTTTTTCACAGGAGGAGGCAACAGAACGAGGACTGACGTCTCTGAGGTCTCTGCAGCTCCTGGCACTAGTGTGTGTTTAGCACTCATTGGCATCCATACATTCACAGGTTGTGACTCTGCTTGTGCCTTTCATGGCAAAGGGGGAAAAAAAATTCTTTTGCACGTCATAAAAAAAGAGTACCTGACTGGGTTTGCAAAGCTGGGCAGCAGTTTTAAACTTGACCTACAAACATTTAACACGTTGTGGAAATACGTGTGCCACCTGTTTGGCCAGTTATATGCCAAAAATGATGCCAAATGCAGATCTTTCTGTATGGCCTCGTCAATCTTGCCAGAACATTCTATTCCCCCAAAAACTGATGCTCTGTACCAACATTGCAGGACAGCAAACTATCAAGCAGCAATTATGAAACATTGTCTGACAGGTAAAATGTGTGCTCCTTCACCCATTGGGAATGGGTGGGACATTGAGGCAGTGACATGGATGACTAAAAATCCTGCCCCTGATACTGTTTTGCAAGTAGTCAACTGTAGTGGAAAGGCAACCAATTGTGACACGGGAAGATGTTCCTATATGTCTGCAAAACTTTCTTGTACTGATTTATATCGGTGCCAAGCATGCGAGAATGTTTCCAAAGAAACAGAAGACACTTGGATGGGCTGATGACTTTGATGAAAGCGATTTTGAGGAGTAATGTTGTCATGTAGTTTTACTATTTTTTATTTCTATATATATATATATATTAAATTTGTTTTTCAATATTTGTATGTGTATTTTTATAGTATGAGACACTTCCATGTTTAAATAAATGTTGTGTACCAACAGTACCATACTTGAATGATTCCAACCTTTTGTGTATATACAGTGTGATTAAAAAAGGCTGTGCCAAAATCATAATGCCATGTCAAAAACAAAAAACATTAAAAAAAAAAAAAAAAAAAAACTACCTTGGACAGATGTAGGAAGTAACTGTTCAATTTCATGTTTTCATAGTATTCAAATATGGCCATCACCAGCAGAATGGACAACATCCAAGTTGACATGAGAATTCCTCCCTCTCGCATTGATATAGTCTGTTATTCGATCTTTCATGTCATCAATATTTGCTGGAAGTGGTGGAACATACACTTAGTGTATAACATACGTTATGTGCCATAAAGATGGATAATGAACTTTGTCTTTAACATACCAACACGTCCAGCAAGTACTGATGATGTGAAATATCGAACAACAGTTGCAATCAAGACAATAACTGCGACATGCACAAGTTGGAGAGGAATTTTCATCGTGGCTTGATTTTGTCCGTGCTGCTGGGTGTGCTCACATTTGAGCACTTGTGAAACATGAAATAAAACTTGGAAGTTATCTTCAACACGTGTCCATCACTTCTTTTGTGATGTCTTTTATTTTTTAAGTATCACCTTATGATTTTGGCACATTATTTTTTGATCACCCTATAATTTTTTGTCTTATTCCATTTTTGCCATGATTCACATTTAGGAGGGTGTGGTAGCAATTCGGTTGATTTTCAGCCATTTATGATCATGGTGTGCATTTTTTATTTTATATATTTCATTGTATAGTAGGTTGTGATATTTTTAATATATGATACATAAGCCTTTAGCTTAATTCAATATATATTTCATTGTGCTGGGTGCAAATCATTAATGTTGAAGTGTTTCCTTCAAGAAATTAGCTACATTTGCATTTGATTTCATTTCATTTCATTTAATTTACATGAATTCACCTATGTGTATACTAAGGCACCAATACTTGTTTCAAATGTTGGGTAGATGTGTTTATGACATTTGATAAAGATTTTGTGTTGCCAGAATTAATATAACACTTAAAACAAGCAAAAACAGCAACACTAAATCTGTATTTTTGTGTATTCACATCAAGATACATTTCTGGCTGGTGACTAAGTTAGAAGGGTATTGGCTTAGAAAAAATGCATTGAACGCATAGATCCAGCGTAGTGGAATGAATCCATTTTCTAAGCACTTTTTCCATGGTCCCAATAAAGCCATATTTCCACAAGCTTGTCCATTCGCAGCAGATCCTGGTCAACTCTAATCTTTTAATGGACGATGGTCCCACAGAAGAAGTTGTAGCTGTCAGTGAAGGGTGTTTCAGTTCTGAAAAACACGCACACACACATAAACCATGTGTGAACTGTTTCATCCATATCATATTTACATAATCTTCCAATCCAAATTATCTAGGCTTGTCTATTCTGCCATTTTTTCCTGAATAATATTATCAAATAGGTTTTTGGAACTACAGTTAAACTAAATACTATGAAAAACCTATGTTATCTGTCAATCTAAACTTTTTGCTCAAAGTTAACAATCTAACATCATAATAATGACCGCTACAGCCCAGAACTCACATTGCAAGTCTTAACTTCATATGTGAACTGACCAGAAGCCCCCCAACTCCCATAGTTATTCACAACAAAAGGCGTGTGTGTGGCTTACCTGGAGTCAATGTCGTTAAAAATCCCAGTCGACGCATTTTCAGCAGGATTCTTCGACGGAGCCTGGAGAGAAAGCCATTGTCTGACGTAGCCACGAAGGCTTAGCAAGTTGCATGCCGTTTCAGCCAAATTCCTGCCCTTTTTCGCCCATGGACAGATGAGGGATGCATATAGCATCGTTTCCATCCCTTTTGACTACATTTCGAATGCGGTTTTCTTATCTTTTGTTCATCTTCGCTCGTGTCGTAGTTTGACACGGTCGCCGCCATGTTGTTTGTTTTCCAAACCCATAGCAACAATCCTCGTCTCCTATTGGTGCACGTGACCTAAAATGGCTTCACACACTGACGATACGACTCCGCCGTATCAATATCACTGCGCCACGGGGGGAAAAAAACACCGACACAAAAACGCTAATTACTAAAAAATGACTGGAAACCGTGAGTAGAACTTTTTTTTGGTACTAGTTAGCATTGTATGTATATTATAATGCAGCGGTCATGTAGATCCATTTCAGTGGAACGAAATCTATTTTCTAAGCACTTTTTCCATGGTGCCAATACAGCCTAAATGCTCATGGATGGTGCTGAAACCCATAAAATCAGTTGCACCCAAGCGCCAGCAGAGGGCGAAAAAACACAAGTAACAAATGGACATGCCACTGTCATTTTAATCTGTTTGAGCGGGGCATGTGCGTTAATTGCGTCAAATATTTTAACGTGATTTCATTTATTTTTCATTGAAAAAGTTTTCTTTGACTGAAGCAATCCTTTTTGTGTTTGGGCCATATTATGGGTAGGAGATTTGTGTCTAAATTATTCAATCCCAAAAAAGTTGCTTCAAACAAAAAAAATATTTTCTATCAAAGACAAATATCATTTGAAAAATAAAATTGCCCTCCCCTAATTAGTTTTTTTTTTAAATTATTATTAAGCCGAGAATAGACTTTAAAACATCACTCGGTTCGGGTTAGCATGTCGGCTAGCTGTCACGCCTCTTGGTTTGTTTACATTCTCCGAAGCCGGGGCAGGGAAATGACAAAAGCCTGACTAACTACGGTTGAATAAAATATCGTTCGGCAGGTGCAACAGTAAAGGTGAAGTCGACAGTTATGACCATTATGGAGTAATTTTGCCATGCCGTACTGAATAAATGCATTTTTATTCTTTCATATTTCATTTTGTACAAGACTGTTATTTGTCATGACCATACCATTTATTTAGCAATTGGGGAAAAATACTTCGATAAAAAGAATATCCTGTAAAAATATTGGAGTTGAGAGACTGAAACAATGACATTTTGCGGTTTTCTTCGTCACATTTTCCTCATTCTGAATAATTCCCCCTCAATGGATTGAATTCTAAATCAGATGAAACCATAACCCTGCCGACATCATCCCCCTTTTGGGGATGCTAGAGCCCTATAATGGTGGGCGTGGCTAAACGGGGGATTAAAAAACTAATTTCTCATCATCTGCGCTTTGCCAAATTGTTTTATATAGTCGAATTGTCTCAAAATATGATTGTAATTCACATAATATTGCTATTTAAGACTTTTTTTCATCCTGTCGTACGCACTTAAAAGTTTCACCATTTGTCAAAACTGTATGAGAGCTAACCATGACTTACTGTTTGAACCTGAGTAATATTATACCACCATGATTTTGCCATGGATTTTCCCCCCTTCCTTTATAAATACACTACGTTGCACTAATTTGGCTATTTTTCTTTTGGTAACTTGGAAAAACCTTTAAATACTGTACCTTTTTATGACAGGTGTGGTTGGTAGGAGGAATCCATGTCACTTGAGAATGAAAGTCAGACAAGTTTTATGACATTCCAGAGTCTAGTGTTTTGACATGAAACAATGTTTGTTAATCATGTGACCAGTTCTTGTTTTTCATCACATATGACCTACTGTCCATACTTTCGTTCATGTTTGTTCATAGTACTTGTTTTTATTTAGTTTTTGTTTATTGTTATTAATTCATTTTAATGACCATTTATTCATATATTGGGACACTTATACAAACGGAACAGTATGCAACAATGAGCAGTTAGAGAACAAATCAACAAAAGGGACTATTCCACTGTGTCCTCTGCACCTCTGGCTAGTGATTGTTAATTTTCACAGATACTCTTCATTAAAGAAAAGATAAATCAACGAACTCCAACTGCTTTCATTTTTTGACTTAATGAGTTCACATTCGTATATTATATCTAGTATGTATATTGCGATGTTACAGAACTTGTATTACTACCACCTCATTAATACATCCTACTACAGTTTTACCACAATTAGAAGACACCGATGAAGAAGACGATGAAGTCCAACAACAATCATTACTGATGAAATTCAGGCAACTGCAATATATTACACCATATCCTTGGTGACCGTACTAAAAGCCGGCTGGAGCGAGAGTTCACCCTAATTTAAAAAGATTCACTGCGTCAAGTATAGTGGGGACATTCAATAGAGAATGGAACAGGTCATTATTGTTTTGTGTGTTCATACAGTGTAAACTATAGAATTCAATACTGCAAGCAGAGGAGGGTGAAAGTGACTAGAATTTCTAGCCGGAGCTCTCTGACCAAAATTTTATTTTGTTGTTGTTGCTTTTTTTTTTTTTTTTTTTGGGCAGGGCTCTTAAAAGCACCAAAGTACAAAAACACTGCTTTTGGCACAGTCACAGTTTATCTTCAACACACAGTAAAACACAACAGACATTAGGCCACTGTATTCCACTAACTTTTGCAAAGCATAAATAAGAAATAGTTTTTCATTCAAAATTGTATTTTTACAAGGATGTGGAAAATAACAGTTAACAAACACACTGGTAGCATCAACCTACATCTCCCAATATTATTTTCCTCAATGCAAAAACACTTTAGAACACACGTTTCCCGTGGCCTGTCAAGTATTATGACGTCTATGGAGGAGTACTATCCCAAGAAAACCATCCCTACTGTGAAGCATGGGGGTGGTAGCATCATGCTTTGGGGGTGTTTTTCTGTGTATGGGACAGGACGAGTGCACTGTATTAAAGAGAGGATAACTGGGGCCCTGTATTGTGAGATTTTGGGGAACAACCTTCTTACCTCAGTCAAAGCATTGAAGATGGGTCGTGGCTGGGTTTTCCAACATGATAATGGCCCGAAGCACACAGCCAGGAAAACCAAGGAGTGGCTCCATAAGACGCATACCAAGGTTCAGGCATGGCCAAGACAGTCTCCAGACATAAACTCGATAGAAAACCTTTTGATGTAGCTCAAAGTCATTGTTTCTCAGCAACAGCCCAGAAACCTGACTGATCTAGAGAAGATCTGTGTGAAGAGGGGGCCAAGATCCCTCCTGCAGTGCGTGCAAACCTGGTGAAAAACTACAGGAAAGGTTTGACCTATGTAATGGCAATCAAATGCTACTGTACCAAATATTACCAAATATTAACATTCATTTTCTCAGGAGTTCAAATACATACTTGCAATGCATTTTGTCAGTTATTTCTTCGTTTTAGGGCTCCGGAGTTACTAAGCTAGCACGAGTGAATGGTTCCTGTTTAGCACGCCAATAAAAAAAAACAGTATTAACAGATCTAACATAGTCAAATAAATTCCAAATGCAGATTCTTGTTCGAAATACCCATGCAGCCCAAACAATGTCACACCAAACCGCCGTCGTTGATTTAATTCTGCAGGACTATTATTTATGATGCGTAATGCGACCACGATAGAGAGGAGTGCCTCAGCCACTTGTGCTCAGTCTGCTGGGGAGTCCTTTTCGTTCCCACAAAAAATTTTCGGCCATTCGGGGTGCACTGGCCCCCCTCAATCTCCGCCTATGAAGGGGTGGGCCAGAAGTCTAGGGATTTGCTGCTTGTCCTTCAATTAGGCTCACCTAATAAAATATTGTAGTTTGGGGAGGTGAAACATTTTTGCTATCGTCAGTGCTTAATTTGTAAATCATAAGGTGCCGGAACGCAAAGTACAAATGACAGCGCAGGGATGAGATGGGCACAGGTCCTGGAACATACGCAGAAAATAGTGCTGAAAACAACACACAAATGCCCACTTGCCATGCTGTGGGACTTTAAAGCCTCAATTTCAGATAATATCCATGGTATAAATGTTATGACAGCAATTTACAATTATTTAGGTTATAGTCTGCACAGCACGCGCAATTGCCCACATGACCACAGGTGGGACTTAGAGTACACAGTCAGCAAGTAGTAGCTCAAGGGTACTGGCCTGTTGCTCTGGCTGTTGGTGGTCAACCTGCTGGCACTGGCAATAAAATCAGAGATTACAATAAATAACACAAACCCATTCTTTTGTGAGTTTAATCCCCCCATTCTTCTCTGGCCCCAAAGTTCCCACCGCCTTACAAATTGTGCATCCCAAACGTGAATTTCTCATAAGGGTACTGGCCTGTTGCTCCGGCTGTTGGTGGTCCAACTGGCAGACTGCTGGTGCTGTAGCTGGCCCCCCCACTCCGGGTGGCGCTGAACCTGACCAGCCGCTGCCACAGTAGCAGCCTTCTGCCCCGGCTTGGCTGTATGTCTGTGAACCTGGCTAACTGCTGCGGCGCTAACCTCCTGCTGCACCCGGTCCAGCCCATTAGCATGATCGCTGCAGCTGCCCTCATTGCCGGTTGTAGCTTTTCTGACGTGTTTTGAACCATCTTTCTGTTTGGAAAAAAAAACACTAAATGCAACTCTCTTTTTGGCATGTGGAAATACCGTTTGAGCCTGTTTTTTGTTTTTGTTTTTGTTTTTCAGGGGTGTGATTTGTTGGTCCAGCTTTTCAGTGCATCAACAAATTTCTGACTCTTTCAAATGCCGTTAAATTTTTTTAAACAACATGCAATTCTTGGGATTTGTTTTGTAAATGAATTTATGCATATTACTATTTTATTTTATACATTTTTAAAATCATTTTTATATTTATTTTTATATTATTATTATTTTCTATACACGAGAGGTGTCGGATCTGCCCAAATACACTACAGTTCAAAAGTTTGGGGTCGCTTTGACCCCAAACTTTTGAACCGGATTGTACATAATGAAAAATCCCATATGATATACTACGGTTCAAAAGTTTGGGGTCAAAGCAACCCCAAACTTTTAAACGATAGTGTAAGTCAAGGAACACAGGGAGGCCAAAATCCGGCAGGATCCGGCACAAATTAAAGCAGTAATGTGAAGTAATTTCATAACATGCCAAATAGGGTCACAATTAAAGTAATTAAACATTGTCCAACAAATAAAGCATGAAACAATAATTTATATGTTGTATATTTGACAAAATAATCGCGTTTCCGAAGTTCGAGCGTGAAAGGGGACGAACCCGGAAGTGATACGTCACACCGAGAACAGCGATGGCAGCTCCATACATACGGCCGCCTTACAAAGCCCTTCAAACAATGATTCAAACAGCGATATAAGCGATAGATCGAGCGCAAGGGAGGAGATCCAAGTTTTTGAAGAGTTGGAGGAAGAAGAGGAGCTTGGAATTTTATGTTGGACCTCACTTGTATTAGCCAGACGCTAATCAGGATGCAAACAATATGCCTAGACTACCTGACATGGAATGGATACAAGACCCATCGAGATTACAAGATTGGTAAAATATAGACTGTTATTATTTTCATGATTTGAAGATGCAGGCATTTTCACATAATATTATGTTTTTGTCTATCTGATGACATTGTTTAAAAAAATAATAATCAGACTTTATATTCATTTTGGCAGATCCAGCAGCTCTCGTGCATATAAATAATAATATAAAAACGTTGGGGGGAAAGAAGGAGATGAGTCGTTGATGGCTTTCTCCACTTTATTGTGGCAACAATAAGAAAACAAAATAATAGCTGACTGCCGCCACATTTGACCGTGAAGTTTTGCTTATCGCTGATCTCCTCCTCGCCTCCTACTACTCCAGCGTCTCTTAAACGGATCGTGCATAGTGTCTTATTATGAGCATTTTTTTTACAAAGGTATCGAACACACGACGCGCTGACCACTTTGTTTCTTAACACATGGAGCTAACAGTAAGAACACAGCTCGGCACAGCTCTCGGCAGGAAGTGGCGTCTAATGGCGTGAGGAAATGTAGTTTTTTCACACAAGCAAACAGATTACAAAGCACCACTTCAGTGTTGTTCCGAGACTACATTTCCCATGATTCACTGCATGACTTAAGCCACTCGCTGATTCGCGGCGAGATTGACTCAGTGCCAACATGCTAAATTGTCACCTGTCAGTGGCTCTCGCGACACAAACTAGAAGGCTATCAAGCAATCACTGTGAAAGAAATCCCGAACCGTACAAATGCAATGCAATGCTTGAAGCATAAAGGTGGAAATACATAATACAAATACAAAATAAATGTGCACAAACTCACCGGCGGTGTGTGTCTCTTACTGCAACATGACCGTGAATTACCACGACGCCGACCCGGTTATATGCACATTCACACCCCTTTCCCAATTGACAGTGGATAAACCCTTTCGGACAAGATCGTAGATGGCCCACAATTTAAACACGCTTAACCTAGCGAACGCAACAACAACTACGATCGGGGATTGCCACGAGTTAACTTTCGGCTAACGTCGCTAGCTTATACTGTTCAATCCACAACAGTTGGCAGCTCTGCTTTGACAACGTCATCAGTCATCTATCCAAAAATCACACTTACGTTTTTGGCAAATTCTTGATCATAAGCAGACCGGTTAAGGAAGCAGGCATCTTCGAAGTGTTTGCAGCAGAGAACCCTACTCGATGATGGCGTGAAATTCATTCACTTCGTGCGAACGAAAGATGTCCATTTACGTGCCCTGCTATCCTTTGGCCACTCATACAACTTTTCGTTTGAGTGAGAACAAAACATCGCTACACACCGCCATGGCATCTTACCGAGAAGCAATGCAACAAACAATACTGTTCTATGGCGGACTTCCCTCGCACTTTTAGGTGTGAGGTAATTTTCGAAGATTGCCGAAGAAAAGCATTATTGTTGTCAAGGGCGTTGCTATGGGTTAAACAAAGAATCTGGAAGGGTTGCGTTAAAAAAAATAACGAAAATATGCTTATAACTGTTTAGCCATTGATATTTTTCAAAAACATGGTTGGCCAACCTTACTTCACATTACTGCGTTAACCTTTTCATGCAACAATTCTGCACTAAATTATTCTCAGTCTGTGCACAAGTTTTCAGCTCTTATATTTGAACATATTTCATTTATTGAGAACAAAATTCCTGAGAATGAGTTTGCAGGACGTACCTATTCAATGAATTCCTACGACCTTTGAACCAGTTTATGAACTGGTTGGTGGAACTGAAACTATGAATAGTTTCTGGGTTGAATGA
This sequence comes from Corythoichthys intestinalis, assembly GCF_030265065.1. Classification (NCBI taxonomy): domain Eukaryota; kingdom Metazoa; phylum Chordata; class Actinopteri; order Syngnathiformes; family Syngnathidae; genus Corythoichthys; species Corythoichthys intestinalis. Next base: position 59,634,607 of record NC_080399.1, on the reverse strand, counting down.
AGACATCTTGCATAGCTAACAACCTGTTCTTCAACTTGGAACACCTTGACGCAGAAACATGCCATTGTGGGTTGGTACTGCTAAATCTGGGACAACCTGCACGCATACATAGGCAAATATGACGCTATACACAAGAATAAATGAGAGGAAACTACAGGTTTTAGCTGTAAATATTACAGATCGTGTTGATTCAAACAAATAAATAATGTGTAAATATCGAAAACTGTGCGCCGTCTCTCCTTCTTGCGCTCTCTCTCACTCACGCATATGCACACAGGTGTACTGTAGGAAATTTTCTGAATAGCAATGGCTTGACAAGCCATTCTTTTGAACGTTTGCTGTCATCTTCATCTCGCCCCGCCCCAGCCTTTTACGATTGGAGGTGGCTCGTCTCGTCTCTCCGCTCCGCATCGCATGCTGTACTCTAAATTTTCAACATCCCACCTGTCTCTACAGCAATGGATTTTCGCATGTTAGCGTCCGACAAAACGAAGCCGTCATGTTAAGTGAATTTCGCCATCGGTGATGAAACTGCTTTGAGTGGAGAGGACAAGGAAAACAAGAATTGTCATTTTGCCGAATGATTTTAGCCGCAGTGTCGCAGTTGGACATCCAAGCCGAGCCGAGAATGTTACGACAGCATCATCAGACGTCGTTCAAATCCATGGACAGCGTGGTGGAGGTCAAAAGTAAAGTGAGTGGTCAGCAAATTATGCTGGGTGGAAGCAATAGATGCGATGTAGACGATTGCTTGTCTTTATGTTGTCCATCAGAAAACATGCTGCTCGTAAAACGGATACAACGGTTGTTGTTGTTTTCCTGCTTGAAGCCGGTGTATTGGGAGTATTTTGATATCGTTGAACCACGTTCCGCATTCTAACAGGCAATGTCTTCATTCAATCCGTTTCATATATTTTTTTTATCTGCTGTGAATTGGAATGAGTTTATTACTAGTAGACGTCCGCCACCCTCCCAGGCCAAATGGATTGGACGTCTATGGCCGTCAGTGGCAGCCAATGCCAGGCAATGTTTTCATTTTGGGCAGTGGTTGATGAAGTACTCAATTTTTTTATTTTTTATTTTTTTTTTTTTTTTTTATTATTATTATTATTTATTTATTTATTTTTAATTTAAGTAAAAGTAAAAATACAGGTACATAAATTACTTAAGTAAAAGTACAGTGTACTTGCTTTAAAATTTACTTTACAAAAAAAAAAAAAAAAAGTATTTTTCCCAATGCAAAATATTATATAAGTAGAGATATAGACAGACAGACAGACAGGGCGTAGGTTTGCATAGGGACAGTAGAGACATAACACTACCAACTATTCAGGATGCTCAAATTGTCACCACCAACTTTTAAGCAACCTTATTTGCATTATACAGTATAATAGTTATATACAGGGGTGCACAAAAGAGGTCCGCATGCGTGCATGCGTACTGGACGTAGACAAACGCGCTGGCCCTCAACGGCTTCCATATGCTTTTGCGTACCGATGGCTGACCACTGTATTTGCGGCGGACACGAGAAAATCACTTCTCAAAATGTCGAAGAGGCAGGCCCCACTGAGTAATTATTTCCGTGTTCCCCCACCCCCGTCAAAAGACAGACAGACGACAGAGACGTCACCGGAGCTACCGAAAAAAAGGACTTTTGCTGAAAAGTGGCTGTAGGAGGTACCATGGCTAGAAGCAAATGATGCTCGCACGCAAATGCGGTACAAAATGTGCCGTGAGAATCCCAATGTCGCTGATAAGAGCAGCGCATTTTATGTAGGGTCAAAGAATTTCAGCCATCCAAACTTTGAAAAGCACGAGAAAAAAAAAACTGAGAGCATGTGGCAATTAAGCAAACTATCGATGTCAGACAGGACCCCACTCGCCCTTTGGACAAGTGGCGGAATAAAGGTAATGAAGAACAGCGACATGCACTGACAAATGTGTTTTTGCTCGCATTTTACAAAGCTAAACATGCACGTTCAATGAGGTCTTATGAGGAGGACATCCCACTTTTACAAAGGCTTGTAGTTAATGTGGGAACCGCATAATGCCCTTTATTTTGAATTGGTGCTTTTATGTTTATTTCTTTACATTTCACTTCAAAGTAATGGCAATTTTGTTGTGCCAGTTGATGTTAATCAAGCATTAATTGTTAATTTAATTAATTAAAGTTAATTGGCTCTAAGTAAAGCTTGTCATAATTTTATCGCATCAGGCGGGTCGGCTCTCAAACTCAATGAGGACCAAGTCACATCTCCAGGTCCTCCTCTGAGAACCTGGGCAAAAATAATATGTGCACCCCTGGTTATATAGGTAATTTAGATTGTCTTCCCATATGTTGTAAGAATAGAATTGACCCTGCCATTATAACGTGAATTATTTTCATTGTGTTCAAACCTACATTTTTACATGTTAAATGTGCTGGTCCATTTTTCCCCCTTAAACACACATTTGATTGGCTGATGACTTGACCCACACACACATACATGCACACAGCGCCGACACAGACAACATGTCGACAACGTGCCGCCTCCTCCCCTTTTGAAGAGGAGAGATTTTTTTTTTTTTTTCCGGCCAGCAGCAGCCACTGTGAAAAATGTAAAACGACGTCATTGTTGTGGAGGCGGGGAACACACCACTAATATTCCTACAGAAAGTCCGACCTGCTTCAGCGTTAGCATAACATTAAACTGTGTGAATTTGCTAACCTGCAAAACCCGAGTAGGAAGCTGTTTAGAGAGAAGTGTCTTCCATTATGTGGTTTGTACTGGTAACGTTAATTGAATTGCTTTTTCAGTTATATTTAATTTATTTTTTATGACAATGATGTCATGGGATGGGATTGTCTTAAGACGAATGTTGTTGTTTTTTTTTTGTCTTGGATAGTTGAAAGTAGGCCTGCAGCTAACGATTATTTTAGTAGCTGATTAATCGATGAACTAGTTAGTTCGAATAATCGAGTAATCAGATAAGGAACATAGAAAATTAAAATACACCACCTGAGCCTCAAACGGTATAAAAAAATAAATACATGAGGATATACATGTAAAACAAAAGAACAATTGGCTAACTTACATAGCAAAAGTCCGCTAGTTTAAATGCTATAAAATGCCGACTTTTTTTTACAATGCTCTTATAAAATACTTCAAACTGTATTCCCACAAAAAAACTTCTAGATATACTTTTAAATTAAATTACAAATGCATTAAATAGGAAAAAAAACATTAGCTTAAACAAAAACTTAGCTTATGGTCGTCTTAACAGGGAGCAGCTGGATTCAGCCATGTGAAATGAGGCAGACTAGAGGGCTGTGTATCCACCCAAATCAATAAAACTAAAGGCAAACACTTTCAAAACAAACCATTATAATGCCACTTTAATTAAATGAATACTCAAGGCAGCAAAATTTAATTTGAATATTTTTTTCTAATCGAATACTCGAGTTAATTGATTAATCGGTGCAGCACTAGTTGAAAGATTACTGTATTAACAAGTTTGTATTCATTGTGTGTTAATGTAATTTATGTTCAAATACTGCAATTTTGAATTTGCTAATAAAATCCATACATTTATTCTGGAAGTTTTCAAAAATCTTTCTTTAGTAGTTTTTGAAAAGAAAGGTTTGAATCGAACTTTGTATCAACTAAACCAATAAACTTAAAAGTTAGTATAGGTCCATACAGATTTATTTTGCATTGATCATTTAGCCTATCAATTATTTAGGTTCATATTGGTAGGAAATGTAGCCTTGACCCCCGTTCACCCAATCTGTTTGGTCTTATTAATGTCCCGTCCCCAGCAAAAAGTGTACATGCAGGTTATGCTGTTATACCATCCCTACCAATGTTGAGACCAAACGTGACAGAGAGACAGATAGATATACACACAAATACAGAGAGGGAGTCAATATTAAAAAAAAAAAAAAAAAGAAAATTCATTGACTACTCAGTGTTATTTAAAACTGTGTAGAATGGAAAACAAACAAGCATATTGTTGACTGCACTGTAAGTAGAACCTTAACAAGGTCAAAAACTCCCAAACCTAGCTTAATGGCGGATTCCATGCAACTATCAGGTGCATACTGTACAAGAGTGTGGTGGTTTTCATCGACCAATGTCTTGTTCACCTACCTAATCTTGCTTGTACTCGTGTTGCTGCCTCAAGTGTTCAATTTCGGGATAGTTGCACGGGGCTTATCGATTGCGCAGGAGGCATGAGAATGAAACTATCAATGCACAACAATGAGAAAAAAAGAAAAACAAAAGTAACGTGTAACACAGGTGACAATTTGAAAAGTAGTGGAGTAAAAAGTTAACATAAAGTTTTTTTAGTAAAGTAAAAGTAAAAAAGACCACTTCATATTGTACTCAAATAAAGTACAGCTACACACAAGTGTACTTTAGTACAGTAATGTACTTTTACTTTTTTACATTCCGCCACTGACTTTGGGGCATTTCACATCTTTACCTTTTGATATTCAGTCCCTTCCTTTCCCTTTTGGAGCATTTATGGGTCACTTCCTGTTGATATTGGGGCATTTACAGGTCACTTCCTGTTGATTATGGATTAGTGAAAATGATGTCACTCAATAATGTTGCCAAATGAACTGGAAGTGACTTAAACTCAACAAAATGTAAGCTGTAAATGCCCTAAAATGATCAGGAAGTGACCTGTAAATGCCCACAAAAGACTTTTGCTCATTAATATTCATGATGTTAGCAACTGTTGCTAGGCACGTCAACCTCCTGTTTGTCCCTACTAGTAAATTTATGGAAATAGTGTACGAACGAGATGTTTACTGAGCTAAACCTACCAATTCTGTCCGGAAATGCTATCCCCGGTGCCAAATTCACTGGTAAAGATGTAGAAGAACATACAAATGTTCAGTTAAAGAGATGGCTTGAGTGTCGAGGGCCGAAAAAGATGGGGAAAAGGCCCGACCTGATCCAGTGGTAGCTTCACCTTGCTGGCGTTAAACTGGCCTATTGACTTCCGCACATGTTGATCCATTCTACACATTTTTTCCTCTGAGTTTTTGGCTTCGGGAAACGTATGAAGAAAACATCCTTCATATGTCGTAATGTCAGGAGTCGTTTCTACAAGTTCCATAGCAACAGTGTTTACTCGGCATGTTCAATTTTGAAAAATTACCGGCAGAAAACAAGCAGTAATAACATTAATTGTATGCGAGGGCATGTCTATATTGACCCACTTCCTGGTTAAGATGGCTACGTACGGTCTGAAAATAGCATTTGTGCGGTACGCTATTGCTGTGAATGCTCTGGTTTCGCTGCCATTGACGGAGCTTGATGTCCAATCCAGTCAAAATGTCAAGTGAGCTAACGTAGACACTATTCTAATGGAAGATTTTGGTAACATGTTGGGAGTTTCGATATACTGTCACACCCCTAATAGGTCACTTCTAGAATAGTAATACAATATGTTGTTTATTTATTTCCTACGTTTTTAGAAACTGGAATTTGATTTGAAATTCACTTTAGTATTGTGTCTGATGATTTAAAAAAAAAATTTAAGAGATAACCGTGGCTCCACTCAAATACACTATACACAAAGTAAACAAAAGTCTTTCCTCTTTAGTGAGAATCCACACAATATGGTTTGTCTAAATCAGCTTTGTATAGCGCAAACACTGAATACCATGGATGCAAAAGGGTCTTTTTTTAATAGGGTGCCATTTCTGTCTGAAGTGTAAAGTACGCTGTATTTTCACTAAAAGTTGGACAAATACTCATTCATCTTACTTTTTTGTGTATTATCAACTTCCGTCTATTATAGATTCAAGGGTACAGGCTTCTAAATTCTATTTTTTAAATGTAATTTACTACTTCTGGTAAAAGGTTGTTATGGAATTTTTTCAATGTCACCAGTGTTTTTTGTTCAAATTCAGCCTATAGAATAACTAATATAGGAAGAAAACAATTCAAAAAGAATTGGCATGATTTTGCTGTCCTGTATAAACTACCTTTAATCCAGTGCTTCTCAGTTATTTTCTGTTATGCCCCCGCCAGGCAGAGAAAAACATTCCGCGCCCCCCAACTCTCTGCCGCCACAGTAAATATACTGTAGTATTATTTGTATATAAAATTCTTATTATTATAAGAACACCTCTGCATAAAATTGTGTTCTTTTTAATATTCAAGAAAAAAGTAATATCAACTTGCAATAATGTGTAAAAATAATAATAATAAATAAATAAAAAACACACACATCCATACTATAAAAATACACTCAAGATACATTTTTTGACCATTTGATACAGGGGGAAAAAATTAATTTAATTAAAATAAATAAATAATAATAAATTCAAATTGATTAGCAACATTAAATCATGAGGGCAATATGCCAAACAATTAGACCGAAAAAACAAAAATTATTAGAACAAAAACTACAGTGTAATTGGATAGAGGGACAGTTTTTTGGGGGGGGTTTTTTTGCTTCAGGCAGTAGCCGCTCCTTTGCTATGGTGTGGGGTTATTTTGCACTGAGTAACTTGGTATGCCACCTTATATGATGCTGGCAGTGCTCGTTGGTTACTCCCACTGTACTAAAAGTCAAAGCCAAAGGCCAAATGTGGCATACGCTTCGTCATATCCTTGTATTAGCTTTTCATATCTCCAGTGCTCTTTACTGTGTGCTCTTGTTTGGTTAAAAAATACTGCGCGCACGCTAAAAATGAGAGCGGCACTGCCACCAACTGAGTGGATGTGCAGTTACACTTTATTCTAGTATGGTTCCCCAAGGTGACATGCGCCACCCCCAGCATCGCTCTGCGCCCCCCTGGGGCGCCCCCCTATTAGAGAAGTACTGCTTTAATCGTATGTTGTTATTAAATTAAAATATGATATTTAATTTAAAATAAATAAATAAATGAAATAATTATTATTTAAAAATACATTTATTATTTAATTGTAAAAAATTACAATGAAAACAAAATAGTAACGAGAGAAATATTTTTGAAAAATAAATGAATAAAAATACATTTTTAAAAAATAATAAAGGTTTTCTGTATGTCGCCACTCTTCTGCGATAACATCACACCAATGATGCTGTACACCAGCACAAAATGTCCCCTCTGTTAGTGTCCAAATGGCACCTTTATGAAAAAAAAAAAAGTGACCTAAAAATCCCATGATGCGCTTACTAAAATATAAATATAAAACCTTAGCCAAATCGTTCCAAGCAGGAAGTCTATTAGCAGTGACAATGAAATAAAACCTTTATTGTACATGGCCCAAGCGGCATTTCTTAAACTGGAACTAAAGATGTATTTATTTATTACTACCGGTATGGGTTTTTTTGTTTGTTTGTTTGTTTTTTTTACTTTTTTTTTTTACATTTTTATAACCTTAGATGCAATTTTACCAGATTTGCACAACAATTTGCATTGAAAACGGCTAGAATGTAATTTTTGGAGCTCTCATGTAGGCGTGCTGCTAAATGGATCTACATAATTTGAATAGCGTTTGCTCGGATTGGCCGTCGGTGAAGTGGGTGTGTCAATGGGAAGCCCGTGGGCATTGGCAATACCTGTTGACTGACGCATTGCTGAGACGCGGACTAAATTGTTCTTCGATGACACAAACCTTTACTATTCTATGATACAAAAATAAGTAAATAATAATAAGTCAGTTTTCACTCTCGCTTCAGCAGGTTCCGGTGTGTATTTCACTCAGGAGGCAAGATTTCACTAGGAGCTCCTGGTTCCAATGCACAATAACAGAATAAAAACAATAATTTTCTTTTATTGAAACCATTTGAGAGTTAACTTTGCTTGGGATCTTTGTCCTACTGAAAGGTACAGCCACGTTTCGTCTTCATCATCCTGCTGGATGGCTGCAGGTTCATATCAAGAATTTCCCCACACATGGCTCCATTCATTTGCTCCTTCAATTATGAGTTTCCCAATACCACAAGCAGTGTGGTATTTGGGAGCCCTTTTCATTTCCGTCTTACTTATTAATACTTCAAGTGCCTATGACAATATTAAAAAAGTCTTAAATGTTTCCTATGTGAATTAGAATCATATTTTGAGACGATTCAACTATATACTAGAACATCAATTTGGCAAAGCGCAGATGACGAGAAATGAGTCTTTTAATTTGCCTATCGTTATAGCACTCTAGCGTCCCCAGATGGAGGATAACGTTGGCAGGGTCACGATTTCATCTGATTTAGAATTCAGCCCATTAAAGGGGGAATAATTCAGAACAAACCTAAATTGCTAAATTAATGGTATGGTCATGAAAAATAAGTCTTGTGCTAAATGGAATATGAAATATTAAAAATGTATTTATTCAGTACAACATGGCAAAATTATGGTCTAAACTTTTCGACTTCTTGCACCTCCCGAACGATATGTTATGTTACCGGAGTTAGTCCGGCTTTTGTCATTTCCCTGCCCCGACTTCGGGGAGCGTAAACAAACCAGGAGGCATGACAGCTATCCAACATGCTAACCCGAACCGAGCGGCTTTTCAAAGTCTTATTCTCGCTTTTCGAAGGGAAAAATCACACAAAACCACCACGGATCATCTCACGGCGGCGGAGTTGTTGATTGTCTTCACCGCTTGGCAACACCCCCGGCGGAGATCAAATGACAGCTCGTCATTCCCCTGCTGCGGGCAGGAGAGCTCGTTTGCCGGGGAAGCAGCTGGAGAATGACCGCCAGACAAACCGGCCGACGTCGGAGGAACGCGTAGCTGCCCGAGCCCGACCGGAGGATAATGGCCTATTGCCATTGTTACAATTTTTCACCCTTATAATATTTTGCTGCCAAAGTTGTTGTGGCTGTAAACAAGCCCTCTTTTTCATTTAATTGGACTCTCAATGTTATCCACTGGTGCTAAATAAACAAGTAACATACTAAGCATACATGTTCAACACGAATATGGTGTAAAATAGTGCTTAACTACACGGAGGCGTAAACAGTGAGAGAGCGGCGTGCAGTTGTTACATTTAGTTGGACTCTCAATGTTATCCACAGGTCCTAAATAAACAAATAACGTATTATGCGTGCATGTTCAACACAAAAATGGCGTAAATTGGTCTTAACTACACGGAGGCGTAAACAGTGAGAGAGCAGCGTGCAGTTGTTGTGTGCAGCTAACATGGCAGGATGTGTCTGAGGAGAATTTTTCTAGACGTCTGTCCATGACAAAACGAAAGCAAATATTCCTTTATTTAAAGGAAGTTTGTAGTGTTTACTTTGTAATCGCTGTATTCGCGGCCTATTTTAACACAACCATGCAATTTCTGATGGGGTGCAAAATTTGACAGCACACCGGACATACGAAGAGGGCAACAACCCGAGTATAGCGCTCTCCTGGCAGGCAAGCGAAGAGGACCGAGGTGGGTGTCCGACAAGCCGCCGGTCGTCGGCCAAGTGGCATCCTCGGTGGACAATCAGCCACAAAATACAAGCCATCTCCGTATTAAAAACGTCTGCGCTGATCCTAGTATTTCGCATAATACAAAACACAATGTTTACGCACTTCCTCGTAAGTCCAATGGTCCTACCGTTTTCGGACTTGTTTTGGCAAATCTTGAAACCCAGAAAGGCTCACACGCCTCTCCCTGGTGCAGCAACCAAACCCTGCAGCACATTTGACTGGTGTAATGGGAAAAATAAACAAATTAATCCACAAAATCTGCAGTCCATCTGCATGCTATAAAGGAATGCTGTATTGTGAAATGCTAACCCGGGTGACGTCACATTCGCTTTCGTCCTCAAATCGAGACTAGCTGGAAGTCACTCATTTTCATGGCGCGGGATTCAAAAATTGAATAAATAAAACGATGGCTTCCACTCACATCCAAGAAGTCCAATTCATTCAGGAGCATAAAATACGGCACGAAATATGAAATAAACATGCTTTTTGCTTTCATAGGCACTTTAAAGCTCTTTGGCTTAACCAGTAATGAGATGTGTCTTGCTTGTAGGGGATGTCCCAATCTCCCCTGAGAACGACCTCTCACTTACATAATGAGTTGCCACAGCACACTACCACTGGTGTGTAACAAGCTAAACGATGATTGACATATTTGCGCCTTTAATCTTAGAGCTACCGAGCTTCTCTCAAAGCTACAAACCTTTCAATCATTCATTCATTTTCCATGCCGCTTTTCCTCACAAGGGTCGCGGAGGTGCTGGAGCCTATCCCAGCTAACTACGGGCAGTAGGCAGGGGACACCCTGAACGGGTTGCCAGCCAATCGCAGGGCACAAGGAGACATACAACCATTCACGCACACACTCATACCTACGGACAATTTAGAGTGTTCCATCCATATTTTTGGGATGTGGGAAGAAACCGGAGTTCCCGGAGGAAACCCACACAGGCACGGGGAGAACATGCAAACCCGGCCGAAGCCCGGGATTGAACCCTTGATCTCAGAACTGTGAGGCAGACGTGCTAACCACTCAGCCACCGTGCCGCCAACCTGTCAATCATTGTTAACTTTAAGTAGCCAGTAGTAAGAAAAGCAGTAGGAGGGAGTACTGTACGAGGGAGGCTGTACTACCATGAAGCAGAAAAACAAATATATTTTTCAATTAAAACCCCGATCCTTTCCACCCGATTCCGATCTTCTGAAAAATGGCGTGATCGGACGGATTTCCAAATACGTGATCGGGACATCCCTACTTGTTTGACCTCTTGGTGACAATGCGACCTATATTTAGGACCATCAATTTGCTCTTACCCAGCTAATGTTGGTTTGCAACAACTAGTAGATGTACTGGTACATGTAATAATTACTGACAGATTTCAGGTTTGTTAAACGGCTTATGGCCGATGTTGGAAAAAAGTCCATATATCTAGCCGGCCGATATATCGGTCTACCTCTAGTATATATACTGTATCAAGCAATTTTGTTCCCTAGTTTTTGAACGTATCCCTTATAATCTTATTACCAAAGTGTGAAACGGGGGATATTGGACTTGTTGTTTACTGAAGATATTGCCTTCAAGAAAAAAGGCTTCTTGCCATGCTACATTTTTTGGTGGCAGGTCTGCCTACTTACAGAATGTGTCGACGGGTTTGTCCCGAGTGTCATCAGTGGTGTGGTTTTATTATTGCCCATCATGGTTGTCCTGCATGTAGGATACAGTAAGAAGAAATAATTGAAAATTTTAAAAAATTAACTCCGTGTTGGTGACCAGTAATAAAGGTGTTGTTTGAAGTAACCTGTAGTTAGGACCATATAAAAGCTGTGTTATAGACTTATTTGCATGTATTTCCATTACTTGAAGTACTTAGTTCTGTTTCTGTTCTTGTGTGCAGTTTGATGCTGAATACCGTCGCTTTGCGTTCAAGAGGAACTGCCCAGGTGGCTTCAAAGAGTTTTATAGCCTACTCCAAACTATCCATCAAATCCCCGAAGTAGACATGTTATTAGGATACGCAGATGATCATGGAGACCTTCTTCCAATCAACAATGATGAGAACTTCCACAAAGCTGTCTCATCAGCAAATCCGTTGCTTCGCATCATCATAACAAAGAAAGGTGAGTATCGAGCTATAATTTCATTTTGATAAATAATTTCATCAGTTTGAAAGCTTTGTTTTTAAGGATACAGTGAATTTGATGGTTGAAATTTCATATAGGCCCTAAATTATAGCTGATCCTTGATAAACAAAGGGGTAAAGTTAATATTTAAAATAAAATCTTTTTAGAAGGCACAAATAACACTCTTTTATAGAACAAGTACAAGTATGTACAAGTAAATCAGTAATTGCACTTCTACACACACAGTAGCTATAATTAAAAATGCTACTATGTCCTGCTATCGCAATCCAGTTGTACTTCAAATACGGTTCAAAACCAAACTTCAGTCATGATTCACTCAAATATCATACTTTTTACAGTAACAGCATGCCATTACAACATGAAGACCGTATCAAAATAATATTGTCATAAGATAAATAAAATAACTTAAAAATATTTGAACATTTTTATTTTATGTATAGCAACTGTATTTATTATTTATATATATTGTACTGTACAGTGTTGTTTTTGGCAGCCTTTTTAACTTTTGTCTTAGTCTTAGTCTTTTGGACGAAATACTTATCAGTCTTAGTCATATTTTAGTCATTTCAAAATGTTTTCGTCTTCATCTAGTTTTAGTCGACAAAATCTCATACAAATTTCGTCTGTTTTAGTCGACAGTAACTATAAATGTTTTCGCATTGAAGGAATCTGACCTTTTAGCCAGATTGCCAGAATGACACCAGCCAAACCGAGCGCTGGCGCAACTCCAACGGCCCAGGCCGGCGAAACTCCGACAACCCGGCCAAAATGCCAAACTCTGCGCGTTCACCTTAGTCTTAACCCCTTGTACTGACTCCATTTTGAAAGCTGGAAGAAGGCTTAAAAACACAGGTTGACAATTTATTCATGTCGACAGCGATCAAACAGCAAGGCAAACGGCAAATAGGTCCTCGACAAAGAGGCAATTCTGGATCCAGGGTCAGCAAAACAACAAGCACATCGGAATGTCCCCGAGAAGCGACAGTTGTTCGCTAAATGTCTTTTGGAAGTCTGCGGTACGGTGGGCCGGACGAAGGGTGTGCCAGGGTGTTGTTTAGGATAATTCGTCTTTTGCAGATTTGGGTGGTCAAGTTTTTGCGTCACCGTTCGTTGCTGGGTCATGGTTACTGAGGTAACTGAGGCGGGAGGTTTGGCGCGCCACACCGTCTGAGAGGCACTGAGCTATCAAACTTAGAGTTGTTTTTGTTATCGGGTGTTGTGGTCGTACAGGACGTCTCACCATTTGTTTTTTGACTCTTCTGAAGAGCTGATTGCGGGATTTGGTGCTGTTAGACGTGGGCTTGTAGATGTCTTGCCTATCACCTAGTAGTCAGCGTCAATCTTGCTCAGTCAGCTGAATGACACACTGGTTTGGCTTCCATGGTCAGAAGGCGTCATGTAGCTCTTATGCCCTATGTCAAATATATTCTGCTTGTTTTCCTTATACTGTGATATAAATGCTATTTATTTTATATTGGGTACGTTAGAGTAATACAAACTAACAGTCAAACAGTAAATACGAGAAAATATCATCAATCATGGAATATTATCTTAAGTGTGTTAGAGTAATACAAACAGTCGACTGGTTAATACAAGAAAAGATACTATTCCCTTCAGTCTGTAAAATTCAAAAGTTCTAGTCCAAAAATAAATAAAAGTTTCCAACAATTTCGAATGAACATATTTTAGAGAGATGAGCACATATTGTAGCATCTACAAGCACAACGCCTACTTTGCAATGATAATACACACTGAGCAGGAAAAGCAGTTTATTATTTGCGGTTAAACCTACCTAGAAGGCTCGAACTGTATGAAAAAAAGAAGTTGTCTGAGCATTTAACATCATCTAGATGTTATTCGTATATTCATATCCTTGGCTCTGCTTTAGACTGGCCAGTGTTTTAAGACGGCGCTTGCCATTCTGAAGCTAATGGCAACGCGAATGCTACACTAACGCTAGGTGCTACATTTACCGTCTGATGCTCACTCAACACAGACTTTTAATGGCTAAAGCAACATTACATTGATAAGAAAACTAATCTTGCTATGATTCCAAACAAGCAAGATGGATCACAGCCTAGCTTGAGACACATTCTAAACTCCGGTGAGGAGAGTGACAGAGTGGCGCAGTACATCTCACATGAGTGACACGACCCAAACACTGCTACGATGCAACGTGATGTACTCCACATACAATATGAAAATGTCATGCATTGTGAACATGACAGAAACAATGTCGCATTTCGTCTCGTTGTCGTCTCGTCAAACGAAAACTGGCATTCGTCTCCTTGTGTTCTAGCCACGTTTTTAGCTCGTCGCATCATTGTTATGAAAATATTGCTCGTCGACGAAATATTTTCGTTATTGTCATTGTTGACAAAAACAACACTGGTACTGTAGTACTAACATAACTACTGCATGTTCTTTGTTGGCTTGATCAATAAGTTTGAAAACATTCCCAAATCAGCAACAACTAAAAAATTTTTCTTCTCCTCCATCTTGTGTGTTCTTAAAGAAGATGAACCTGTAGTTTTTGGCACCAACTCCCTCCAGAGACGTAAAAAAGGCCTAGGTTTGACAGGACTCCGTCCCACTGGCTCATTGTCTGCCCACTCAAAGAGCAAGATGAGTCTCATGATTGGCCGACCACAGAACTTCCGTCAAATTTCATCGATCATTGACGTGGATATCCTACCTGAGACACACCGTCGCGTACGGCTCCACAAACATGGTACCCATAAACCACTGGGCTTTTACATCCGAGATGGGGCCAGCATGCGAGTGACGCCTTACGGTGTAGAGAAGGTAAGATTCATCATTGGCAATATTTCAAAGTTTTGCTACCTTGTGACTCTGTTGAAAGAAAAAAATCCCACCTCATGAAACGAACTAAACATTGCTGGCATGAGTTACTGGTGTCTCAGTATTGCCAAACACAAAATGTCACCTGTATTTTTCAACATACAGTATCATCAATTCAAAACATACAATAGCAAATCTACTCACCCAACAAATTGAGGAGAAGATTACCATTAGCATCCACATATAGGACACCATCGTACATACTTTGTTTACCCTTTATTTCTAGTCAAATGCTACCAAAATCCTTAACTTTTGTTGCTAATTGGAGTTAAATAAATCTGGCAATAAAGTATAACAGTCTGTTTTTCTTTTGCAAAAGTGCTGTGTTTCCAAGGGTTCCGTGAGCATGATGCCACATTTGCAAAAAAGATTGACACGCTATTCTGTCCCTGAAAATTGTCTCTAATCTCTTGAAGGAGAAGTTCAGAATTTTTTTACATCAGGCTTAATCTTCGAATTAGCGAGGGTTTGTTAGTCGATGTAGTTGATTTCAACAAATTCTGTGTAGTTTGTTAGGTATTTTTTAGTTTCAGGGCTCCGGAATGGGTAAGCTAGCGTGAGTCAGTTAGGCTGTCTTAGTCTGCCAATGAAAAAATATATGCACACATGAAAATCATCGATGACCCATGCAATGAATAGTGTTGGCTGTGTTTAAAATTTACCAATGCATGTCAATAATTGCAGTATGAACAGCAACATTTGTAATCCAGAAGCTCTGCAGAGAAGCAGGGCGGAGTGATGTCACATCGATTTTTTTCACCGCTGATTTTTTTATGTCGCGGCCAGCAGCAAGTAACCAGTTTATGTTGTTCCTTGTTCTTCATAGAGAATTTGTTGAAACTTTCCTTTGCCCATTTCTTCTGTTTCCACAGCCTCTAAATGCACATTTTGCCATGTTGCCGGCCGTCAGTTAACTCAGCAGACTGATGCTGCATTTGAGGAAGGTGGGAACTGGGAAGTCAGAGTTTCTAACCTCCAATCTGGAAAATATCATTGGAACGCCTCCACTATTTGATCGCTTACGAGAAGGCAAGGTTTGCACGATGTCAAAATGTCCTTCGATGGGTAAAATAAAAACAACTTGTCGCGATCAGCCATCTTTGCTGTTAACATTCGCTTGGAACGCTTTGAGGTCGCTTGTGGTACCCTCCGAGGGGGATAAGTCCGACTTCCCGTCTTTGAATGCAGCGTGAGAACGAGTGGCTTCTCTATTGTGGTCGTGTTACGCATCCAAAAAAATAGTCCTGCAGAATGAAATGAATTATAGCAGTTTTTTTTTTTGGTGACATTGTTTTGGGCGCATCGGTGTTTTGGAACAATGGTCAGCATTTTGAATTCATTTAACTATGTTGGATCTGTTCGGGCGGCACGGCGACTGAGTGGTTAGCACGGTAGCATCACAGTTCTGAGATCAAGGGTTCACAGGCCTTCCTGTGTGGAGTTTGCATGTTCTCCCCGTGGCTGTGTGGGTTTTCTGCGGGGACTCTGTTTTCCTCCCACATCCAAATAACATGCGTGGTAGGCTGATTGAACACTCAAAATTATCCATAGGTATTAGTGTGTGCGTGAATGGTTGTATGTCTCATTGTGCTCTGCGATTGGCTGGCAACTGATTCAGGGTGTACCCTGCCTACTGCCCGTAGTTAGCTGGGATAGGCTCCAGCACCTCCGCGACCCTTGTGAGGATAAAGCGGCATGGAAAATGAATGAATGGATCTGTTTGTAGATTTGTATCGTTTTTCATTGGCATGCTAAGTTGGCCCCACTAGCTTAGCCACTCTGGAGCCCTGACACGAACAAATAACTTACCACCTGCACGGAATTTGTAGAAATCACCTTCAACAACTAATAACCCCCCGCTAACTCGAAGATTAAGCCTAATGTCAAAAATCCTGAACTTCCACTTTAAGTTCTCCTCACACCAAGTCACTCTTAAAGGAGTAATATGTAAAAAAATGTACTTCAACCAGGATCAAAATATTGAAGCGCACAACATTCTTTTCCTTCCTCTTTGGGCTGCCAGATAAGCGCTTTGCAATGGAGAGTCAAGCTTTGATATTATACCAATGTTGCATTTCAGTCAGAAACTAGAAAATGCAATTTCTGGAGAAAGTGCGTGGATAACATTGCTGGTATACTTGCAGTAAAGTACAAGCAAGTACACGTACTTGTAGTACAAGTACATGGAAATACATGTGTTTGTAGTACAAGAACACACAAGTACGCGTGCTTGTAGTATTAGTACATGTACTTGTAGTACCAGTATACAAAGGTACGCATTATTCTATTACAAGTATACATAAGTATGCATACTTGTATTACAAGTACACGCAAATACAGATACTTATGGTACAAGTACACATATATGTAGTACAATTATTCCCAAGTGCACATACATTTTCATACTTGTAGTACAAGTAACCATAGTTGCGGACAATTAAGTACATGTTCTTGGAATATAAGTAAATGCGCTTGGAGTACAAGTTCGCCACATATATTGATAGATTGATAGATTGAATACCCAAGCACACATACTTGTACACGCAAGTTCACGTACTTGTGGCTTAAGTGCACGCAAAAACAAGTACTTGTAGTACAAGTGCACATAAATTTTCATAGTTGTAGTACAAGTAACCATAGTTGAGTACAACTCAGTATATGTTCTTGGAATATAAGTAAATGTACTTGTAGTACAAGTACATGCAAATACATGTGTTTGTAGTACAAGTACACGCAAGTACGTGTGCTTGTAGTATTAGTAAATGTACTTGTAGTACTAGTACACAAAAGTACACATTCTTCTGTTACAAGTATAGACAAGTATGCGTACTTGTTTTACAAGTACACGCACATACAGATACTTGTAATACAAGTACACATTTATGTAGTACAATTATTCCCAAGTGCACATACATTTTCATACTTGTAGTACAAGTAACCATAGTTGCGGACAATTAAGTACATGTTCTTGGAATATAAGTAAATGCGCTTGGAGTACAAGTTCGCTACATATATTGATCTCCTTGTCTTATTTCTGCAATTTAGTTTTCGAAGCCGACAGAGCTCCGGCAACCTGGACGAAGAACTTATGCCGTAATTGGCTGATTGGGGGAGGGTTAGGGTTCTGTGTTGGAAATCCTTCCAAAAAACGTTTTTTTTTTTTTTTTTTTTTTTTTTTTTTTTAAGTCTATTAAAATATTAAGGGCAATTAATGAATAACTGGAATGCAAATCTTACATATTGCTCCTTTAAAGTAATTATTTAAGATAAGAATGAAGGCTTTAGATGGATTCAGAAAAGGATTGTTCATAGAGGTATGGATTCGCTTAGTAGCAAAAGCTTGTGGTGATAGCAGAGATCTTTGACACGTCAAATAGTAAAAATACATAAACCAAATTATAATTATACATTTTATTTCAAGCGCCTTTCAAAACACTCAAGGACAACTGTAAAATAGATTAAAAATTAACAAACACAAATTAAAAGCAGTATACACAAATTATAAACAGTATATAAGTAATAGAAAATTAAGACGCCGAAATAAAACAGAGTTAAGGATCAAGGTGGGTAAGAAAATTTACCACGTGTTTTGAATAGTTTCTGCAGTTTCTGGAGGGATTTATTTGGGAGACCGAAGATGAGCTGGGAGGTGACTAGACAGCAAACAGGAGTGGCGGCGGTGTGGGGGGGTGAGAGAAGGAAGGAGACAAGAGATATTACGAAGGTGGAAGTAGACTGACTTGGTAGTGTCGTTAACATAAGATTGGAAAGAGAGCGTGCTGTCGAGGATGACACCCAGATCCTTGAGTGGAAGGAGTGATGTGTATGTTATTGATGGAAATAGAGAAGTTATTGTCATTAGTGAGCATGGCAGGGGTACCTACAAGAAGAATTTGGAGCTATTGGTGTCATCGGCTTCGCAGTGGAAGTGGATGTTGTATTTACGGAAGATGGATTTGAGGGAGAGAATGTAAATGATGAAGAGGAACAGCCCCAGGACGGAGCCATGGGGCACGTTAGCGAAGACAGGGAGGAATTTGGAATTTGTGGGGGTCAAATTTCGTAATTTCGTAAATTTCAAATCGTCTGTGGTCAGAGATGTAGGAGTTGAACAAAAGCGTGGGCTGTGTGGGTGATACCAATAGAGGAAAGTCAGTCAAGGATAGTGTGAGAAATGGTGTCAAATGCAACAGTAAGGTCAAGGAAAACCAGCATGGAGAATGAACCAGAGTCGGAAGCTACGAGGATGTCGTTAGTGATTTTAAGTAAAGCTGTTTCAGTGCTGTGAAGGGGGCGGCAACCGGATCAAAACTGCTCATAAATGTTATTGGTGATGAGGTGGTTATGGAGTTGAGATGCGACTGATTTCTCAAGAATTTTGGAAATAAAGGGTAGATGGTGCTAAGGTTATTGAAATTGGTGGGATCCAAGCCGGGTTTCTTAAGTATGGGTGTGATGGGAGCAGTTTTAGGAAATACACATGAGCATATGTTCACTAACGGCAATGATTATACCTGGGCAAGTATATTCAACTTTGGACCATATGAAAATCTTTTACTCTGACCAACGTAGTAGCAAGTAAAAGTAACTTGTTTTTTTCATTATTTTTCAGGGAATTAAGGCGAGAGGGTTGATTTAGAGCAGTGCTTCTCAATTGTTTTCTGTCACGCCCCCCCAAGGAAGACGTAAATGTTTCGCGCCCCCCCAAATTCTGCCGCCACTGTAAATAGTATCATTTGTCTACAATATTACTATTATAAGTACGTCTCTGCCTCACATTGTATCCTTTTTTTTCCTATTAGAGAAAATAACAGAGATAAACTTATAAAGTATAACTTTATTAACATTGTTTTGTTTGTAACAGAAAAGACTTAACGCCCATCAATTTGCCTGAATTTAAAAAAAAAAAATTCACATCCAAACTAAAAAATACACTCAAGGTACATTTTTGACCATTTGATACAGAAAAATAAAATGTAATAAAATCAGTAAATAATAACAAATTAAAATTGATTAGAAACATTCACTCATGAGGACAATGTGCCAAAAAATTTGACCGAAAAAACAAATCTGAATAAAAGAAGGAAAAAAAAGTGTCCTTGGACAGGACAGTTTTTATTTTTGCTGCTCACAGTATTTACCTCCTTTGCAATGGTGTGGAGTTAATTTGCAATGAGCATGCTAACAATGCTCACTGGCTTACTGATATAACACTGACAAAGCAGGACGATTGTTGGCAATATTCGGCACGTTTTCACTGAAAAAATCAAGCGGCTTAACAATGAGATTGGGGTCTAATGTCTTTAAGTGGCGTCTTAATTGATTTGGCTTCTGGCTGTCTGCTATAATTATTTTTAGACACAGTAAACAGTGGTCTTTCATCATCCCCCACTGTATTAAAAGTCAAAGCTAAAAGGCAAACGGCACGAAAAAAGCGCATTCACGGCGGCCGAGGTAGAACCGTAGGTGAGGGCAGTCGTCGTGACGATCCCAAGCCGAAAATGGCACTTCTCGGGCGGCGACGTGAGAACCGGACAAGACAGTGGGTCGCTGCGTGAGTGAGTCCGGTCGGAAAACGGCTTTCGAAAATGGCGGTGGCACACTGCTCTTCATATCTGTTGTCTGTGTGTGCTGAGTGCTCTCCTTAGTTCAAAAATACTGCGCGCACTCCGAAAATGAGAGCGCCACTGCCACCTACAGTACTGAGTGGATGTGCAAGTACACTTTATTCCAGTACGGCAAAAAAAAACCAAAAAAAAAACATGTTCCCCGAGGTCACATGCGCCCCCCCTGGCATCGCTCTGCGCCCCCCCAGGGGGGCGCGCCCCACTATTTGAGAAGTACTGATTTAGAGTTATCCAAAGCATTCCTTCGCTTTGAACAAAACATGGACTTGGTACCGGCAGTTACAATGTTCACATGTTTTTTACTGACTTCATTCCTTTTCCTGTTACAGGTTCCAGGAGTGTTTATATCCCGCCTTGTGCGAGGTGGTCTTGCAGAAAGCACCGGGCTCTTGGGAGTTAATGATGAAATTCTAGAGGTCAATGGTATTGATGTCACAGGAAAATCGTTAGATCAGGTAATTGCTATTAATAACACAAAATTATTTCGATTGATTCCAAAATTTTTTCCTCTTTTAACTCACATTGTTTGCTCCAAACTAACCATTTGTCACTCCTTCCTTTTGAACTCCTAACTCAAGTATCTCAGATGATACCAAGCCGAGGGGTTTCTTCTGCATTTCTCCCGCTTCATGTGAACAATTTTGAACAAAGATATCATGTAACATTTTGGGAAACTTGAGTAAAATTTTGCAATGTCCTTTTTTACAAATATCACAATAGATCCGACAAATATTAAATAATGTAATTTCAAAGGTATATTGCCCATTTTGCTAAATTTACTATAGTCTGAAAGAGAAACATAGAGATAGATTCTGTAATGGTTATTCTGTGTTCTGTTAGATGAATAGTACTACATTGGAAAGGCAATTTCAGCACTAAGGAGCGTCAAAAAATTGGGAATCACAAGTTTCAAAGAGATTGATAAGCTATGGTTGGTCACTTGCTAAAATGTATTTTCTTTCCAAGACGACAGGGAGTTCAGGGGTTACAATGTCCTCGACCTATGACAATTCGACGTTACGGCGCCCGTGTCTCGTCCGCCATTTAGTCCCCAGCGTCATAGTTTCTGCTTAGCTAGTGCATAGTGGTTCTCTGTGTCTGTTCAACGGGAGGATCTTGGAAGAAAAAAGTTCGGTCTTCTCGCTGGGACCAGGGGCGGACTGGTAATCTGTGGGTTCTGGAGGAACACAGAACGGCCGGCGGCCGCCATTCATTATACATCACTGTTTTTATCCCCCCTAGCCTCTGATTATCTACAGTTCACATCCAATCCGACAGGTGGCAGCGATGCGCCTGGCTGTTCATCACCAGTCTGATAGAAGAACGAAGAAAGCACAAAGTAGCCTTCATTGGTTCTTTGTAGAAACAAACTAGCGACGAGCGTTAATGCACAATATGGATGGTGGTGGCAAAAAAAAGAAAAGAAGGGTGGCGCGGAGAAGGTTAGGGGAGAAAAAAATTAAAGAAACTGGAGAGTGAAGCATTAAAATGTCATAAGTTGACAAATATTTTCGCAAGCAGCAGTCTGGCTGCAACGGCCACGTCGGGTAACAGCAGCCCAGCCCCCGGCGATGGTGAGAGGGGCAGCGGGAGCCGCTCTGACGTGCAGCCGGTGCAGGGAGAGAGAAAAGAAGAGGTAGGGTGTAATGATAAGCTGGTGGAAGTTCCCCAGACAAGCGCAGGGCAAGTAAAAAGGGATGAAGAGGGTCACTTGCTCGGTATACTGCCAATTGTTATCCACCAAGTAGCTACATTTTAAATGAAATAAATGACAATTAAAGGGTTAGTGCCAGCTAGTCCGTTTTCAATCGTGTCAAGTTACAGTATGCTAGTCCTACTATCACTCTCCTAAGGAAAAATATTTTAGCTGTAAAACAACGTATGCACACGCAGCAGCAATATTAATTCAGAAGAAATGTAACAAAATATTAATAAAATGAATGGTTTTATTTTAAAGTTAGTTAAATTAATATATTTTTTTAATCATGTACATATCATTTTGTTTTCTGGTTAATACTTTCCAATGAATGTTATGTATCCAGGATTTGTCTTGAAATGTTTATTGTATTTTCATTGAAATTTATTATTTGTATGGCTAGATTAATTATGGCAGGGGTCTCCAAACTGGTCGTCAAGGGCCGCTGTGGGGCCTGGTTTTTGTTTCAACCGATCGAGTACCGACAGTTTAACCAATTAAGTTTCTGCTAAAACAAGCAGCACCTGACTGCAATCAACTGATTACACTTGTAAGACACCAGCCAGCTAACATTGAATATCCTCCGATAAAACACAAGGCTTTGTTTTTTTCTTGATTTTAGATGAAGTAATTTGTTTAAATTTGTGAAACTGTAACAAAGAAACATGCATGCATTCAACATACTGCACAATACATGCCAGTATCCAAATACCACGTAGACACTACACTTAAGCTACAAGCTATACGTAAGTATCCATACTGCAGGACTTGTTAACAAATTTCGTTCATATAGCTTTTCCCCATAAATACACATATACTACATTTTAACAAGTTGGTATGGATGTAAAATACTTATAGTTTCCAATGCAAAACGTAACAGAAAGCACTCAACAGCGTCAATGTGACCAAAAGGCTGTGTAAAGTGATCCCTCGCTACTTTGCGCTTCAAACTTCGCATCCTCAGTCCATCACTGATTTTTTTCTTCAATTTAAAAACAAATTAAATAAAATGTGAGCTGTCCTTAGCTAATCGCAAAGTTTCTCTCCCTTTTTGTTGGTCAGGCAGTGAGTGCACAGGAGTTGCTTATTAAAGTTAACAATGATTGACAGACAGTTAAGCTTTGATCTTGCATGAAATACGGGTAAGCCGAGACTTCAAAGCGCCGCATGCGTCTACATCGTTTAACTTGTTAAACAGTTGCTGTGGCAACTTATCGTGTGTAAGTTCGCAGCCCGAGCAGATATGAGTGGACTCACTCAATGAAGCATTTAATAAAGACAAGCACTTTTCAGCTTTTCTTCTAATGGAGTGGGCGTCTACATTTTTTTGTTTAAAAATAACTCAGTGAGACAGTAACGTTTAAAATCATAATTATTCCATTTGAAGTGATGACCGTTCAGTAAGATTTATATATATGTTTTTTTTATTGTACTTTGAGAAAAAAGTGAAGGAAAAAAACTTGTCTTAAATGTATCTCTTTCCCATGATAAATCTCAATACATTGAAAAAAATATTTGGGGGGGGGGGGGTTGGAGCGCTACTTAGCGGTTTTTCACTTATCGGGCGGGTTCTGGCCATCATTAACTGCGAAAACCGAGGGATCACTGTATTGTGAACGTGAATAAGCATGTGTTCCAAAATGCATCACACGATGGATACAGTGAATTATGACCACAAGGTAGCAGTAACGTACTGTAAAACGTCAACTGGCTCTAAACACAAGTTTTTATTTATTTATTTTTAATTAAAAACCCGATACTTTTCACCCGATTCCACTTCTCCTAAAAATGTCCTGATCAGCCAGATTTCTGATCACATGATCGGATTGAGATATCCCTAATATGTAGAGTATATGACATATAGCATGAATGAAATATCGGTCCTCTCAGACCAAGTGCAATATTGAATGAAATATAAAACAAAAATGTTAAATAAAAAAAGATATGGAAGAAGAAAAAAGTCTATTTTCTCTTTTTACAGGATCTTTTATTCTCTTAACAGAAGATGACAACACACAATTTAGGAACAAAAAGAAAGCAATAATCAGATTTATACAATCATTGAGGAAAGAGTAATTAAAAGCTGGCCGACCAGGATAAATGTTCCCGAGAGCAACACGCGGAGATTTGACCCTCCGAGAGCATACAATTTATATTTGCCGTTCTACAAACAGTGCAAAAGCACTACGAAAAAAATGTGAGCTAATTTGTAATCCTGAACACAACACACCCTGTAATCAAAACAATACTCGTCTCCAGTATTCACAAAGTAAACAGAACAGTGTTATGGGACAATAAGTAATTATGTGTAATACAATGTGAATTGAACAGATATGTGTTTATGTGAATAAAAAATATATATCTACAGTAGTCAGAAATGTTCATATGATTAAATGCCAAACCCATTTATATACAGCCACAAATATGTATTTTTAATTGAGACCTGACACCATTCCCCACCCCATCTAATTTCAGGTGACAGATATGATGGTGGCCAACAGCCACAATCTTATAGTGACAGTGAAACCAGCAAACCAGAGGAACAATGTTACGCATCGTGGGAGTAAATCCGCAGGAAATTCGGGTTCTTTTGGCTCCAATGGATCTACAAGCTCTGCGCTATCACATGACTCTACGAGTCCTGCCTCTCACAGCACCCCCATCACTGCAAGGTTAGTGTTGCCTTCATGTGGTGTCTTGATTATGCTAAATATCACTTGTTGAGTCGAAAATTTTATGTGAAAGCTCCCTCAAGTTGGATTTTTTTTACTGAAGAACTTATGATACCGAGTTTCCGTGATGGGACAACCTTTTACTTTTCAAAGGCAGAGTGGAATAAAAAGTTGTAAATGGTAAGAACAGGCTGGACTCAAATGCAAGAGACGACGGGAGAAATGCCGTTTTCAATGACTGTTTTATTTTACTGGCATTTAACACAGACAAGCTTCCATGTCCAAAAGAAATCAAAGTAACAATATAAGATCTTCGGCAATGTAGACTTGGAACAAGAACATGACAAGAAAAAACTTACTGAAAACGGTGTCTTAGCTTCCTGCAGCTTCTCTCAGAAGAAAGACGCACTGGCAATAGACAAGGAACAAGAGGGCAATATAGAGCACAGGTGTGGGCACTCAGGTGATTAAGGGTAAGGCAAGACAAGACTGACAAAGGTGAACACAGAGCAACAAAAGGAACGCACCAAAATAAAACAGGATGTGAACCAACATAAATCAATGCAGCCAAGTAACAATTGGAAATACCTTCACATTCTAATATAGATCAATACAATAATAATTTCAAATAATCTGTAGAATTTGCTATACTTATAGTTAAAAGAAGAAAGATCTACAACATTTAGCCTTCATGTGAATCATTTAAATACAGTGCGACTGTATTTAGTTGTATTACCTCCTTCTGAAAAGTGATTGACATCTGCGTTGGATTGAGTCAAACTTTTGGCACGTGCAAATTAGTACTAAGCACTCAAGGACAATTGGACTAAATACACTCCCCCTGTATTTTTTGTTGATGACTCAGAAACCACATTTTTTTGGTCACCCAGCTTGCTTTCTATTGTGTGTTGTTGTTGTCTTGTTGAAACACATCCCTAAAGCATTTCCTCTATGACATATCTCTACATGATACAATGGGGCAAATAAGTATTTAGTCAACCACCAATTGAGCAAGTTCTCCTACTTGAAAAGATTGGAGAGGTCTGTAATTGTCAACATGGGTAAACCTCAACCATGAGAGACAGAATGTGGGGGAAAAAATGAAAATCACATTGTTTGATTTTTAAAGAATTTATTTCTAAATTAGAGTGGAAAATAAGTATTTGGTCACCTACAAACAAGCAAGATTTCTGGCTGTCAAAGAGGTCTAACTTCTTCTAACGAGGTCTAACGAGGCTCCACTCGTTACCTGTATTAATGGCACCTGTTTTAACTCATTATCGGTATAAAAGACATCTGTCCACAATCTCAGTCAGTCACACTCCAAACTCCACTATGGCCAAGACCAAAGAGCTGTTGAACGACACCAGAGACAAAATTGAAGATCTGCACCAGGCTAGGAAGACTGAATCTGCAATAGGTAAAATGCTTGGTGTAAAGAAATCAACTGTGGGAGCAATTATTAAAAAATGGAAGACATACAAGACCACTGATAATCTCCCTCGATCTGGGGCTCCATGCAAGATCTCACACCGTGGCATCAAAATGATAACAAGAACAGTGAGCAAAAATCCCACAACCACACGGGGGGACCTAGTGAATGACCTACAGAGAACTTGGACCACAGTAACAAAGGACAGTAACACAATGCCCCGCCAGGGACTCAAATCCTGCACTGTCAGACGTGTCCCCCTGCTGAAGAAAGTACATGCCCAGGTCCATCTGCGGTTCGCTAGAGAGCATTTGGATGATCCAGAAGAGGACTGGGAGAATGTGTTATGGTCAGATCAAACCAAAATTGAACTTTTTGTAGAAACACAAGTTCTCATATTTGGAGGAAAAAGAATACTGAATTGCATTCGAAGAACACCATACCCACTGTGAAGCATGGGGGTGGAAACATCATGCTTTGGGGCTATTTTTCTGCAAAGGGACCAGGACGACTGATCTGTGTAAAGGAAAGAATGAATGGGGCCATGTATCGAGAGATTTTGAGTGAAAATCTCCTTCCATCAGCAAGGGCATTGCAGATGTGGCGTGGCTGGGTCTTTCAGCATGACAATGATTCCAAACACACAGCCAGAGCAACAAAGGAGTGGCTTCGTAAGAAGCATTTCAAGGTCCTGGAGTGGCCTAGCCAGTCTCCAGGTCTCAACCCCATAGAAAATCTGCAGAGGGAGTTGAAAGTACGTGTTGCCCAACAACAGCCCCAAAACATCACTGCTCTAGAGGAGATCTGCATGGAGGAATGGAGCAAAATACCAGCAACAGTGTGTGAAAAGTTTGTGAAGAGTTACAGAAAAAGTTTGACCTCCGTTATTGCCAACAAAGGGTACATAACAAAGTATTGAAATGAACTTTTGGTATTGGCCAAATACTTATTTCCCAAAATGATTTGCAAATAAATTCTTTAAAAATCAAACAATGTGATTTTCTGTTTTTTTTTTCACATTCTGTCTCTCATGGTTGAGGTTTACCCATGTTGACAATTACAGGCCTCTCTAATATTTTCAAGTGGGAGAACTTGCACAATTAGCGGTTGACTAAATAGTTATTTTCCCCACTGTATCTTAGTGGATCCCATGCGTCACAAATGTGAAGCAATCCTGAAAAACAGTGGTTTAGTTCAAAGGGAAACATACATCAACATATCAATCTATACAATATATAATGTGTTTACTCTCATATGGTGTCAGAGCTACTTCGTGTGCAGTGTTGGGGTTAGTTACATTTTTCATTTTTGAAATATATTACACATTACTCTCAGAAATCGTAATGCTTTATAACACTTTATTACTTCCTGAAGAAAAATAAGTACTGACTGAACTAAACTGTAAATCCTTGAAATTGAGAAAGTTTCTTTTGTTCGATAGGTAACAGGCTTTTACACGCTTTCCTAAAGGTGAACACTTGCTTTCAACAAAATGCACAAATACAGATGTATAAACTGATTATTTGCCCACAGAGAGAGCACTGCTAATTCGTGAGCGTCACTATCTTTGTTTTTTCTGTGACTCTTATAACAAGTGCTCTCAAATACTGTCATGTTATTGTTGTCCACTTGGTGTCACAATCCTTACATGAATAGTGTTCCAGAAATGTTGCTGCTGTGGAAATAAAGCTTTACTCCTCCTATGATGACAAATAAGGCATATTCTACTATGTATTGTCACAGTATGTTGATCCAGGAGACAGTCAAACACGATAGTTCTGCTATAAATATACTATACACTACAATCGTAAATGTTCAGACTTTTGCCATTAGCTGTGCCAGTAAATGGTGAAATTGTACTGACTCTTCCAACTGTATTTTTGCAACAGTAATTCACAATTTTTGGGCTATCAATAGTATATTCCAATTCTCAGTAAACACCACACCTTCATTTTTTAAATATTATTAATTATTTGCCTTTCTGTTTCAGTAACAGCATTGTTGAGGGTGACAGTGATGAAGAAGATGATGATGATGGTGACCTCATCCTGGAAAGTGACTGTTTGACATTCTATTCATCTGGAAACAATACGAACTTGACCAGTGAAACATCGCAAGACAGCCCTACGGTTCGAACCCTTCAACAGAGTGTCTCCATGCCCGAATACATGGCAGCAAATCTGAGATCCCGTCAAAATGGCCACCCGGGTCACAGCATTCAACGGAGTATGAGAGAGGGGAGTCAACATAATAACACTGTAAACACAGCTACTGTATGAATTTTCCTGACTATCACAGAGCGTAACATAATTTTTCTTGATGGGTTTCTACGGATGATTCGCTGATACCTATTCCAAGATTTTAAATGTATAAGACTCATCGGCAATAATGATTTCTTTTACTATGCTGGTCGGGGTGCATCATGAACCTGTATGACATCAGAACAGTGGTTCTTAATCTGGGTGGGATCGAACCCCAGGGGTTGGGTGAGTAAGTCTAAGGGGTTCGGCGAAGGTGAAGACACACAGGGCCCAATTTTCATACGCTGACTAAAGGCAAAGTGTTGTCTTACACTTGGTTTTGGACTGATTTGCAGTAGATTTACAGTTTTTATTCCATTACATCCAACTGGTAGCCCTCTGTCTAATGGGGGGAGAAACTGGTTTCCTGAGGGGAAGGTTGACTCGCACTTGGTATGAAAAAGGATAACCGACCTACAAGCAGCGTGGACTGCGCTGCTAATAGGAAAAAAAAAACATTTGCGTAAGTGTACATGAAAACAAAAAAAGGAACAATGAATGACTTTCATTTTCCAACCTAAAATTCAACGGCAAAATCATTTGTAGTAAATTAGAAATTTGAATGGCAATTCACTTAGATATTAGCTCGCTAGCTCAGCTATACAGTGGTACATCTTCTTACGAACGACTATACATACAGAATTTTCAGGTTAAGATACTTCTCCACAGGAAAATATTGCCTCTTGTTACAAAAGCAATTTCAGGAGATGAAAGGCAAAAATACAGTATGGCTGGTCCTCATAGCTCCCACTTTACTGAACGTAATATACTTATAACCAATGTTCCCTCAAATTTTCATGTGTCTGAGCAAACACACAAGCTCCCTGAGCACACTGTGGACCACAATGAGTAACATCAGATGGGTACACAGTGGCCACACACTAGTATCACGCCTGTTCAAAACCTTGGTTACATGGCTTATTAAAAGAATGAAATTACAGCAGCAATTTTCATTAGTTTACTTTTCATATACCGTAATGTCTGGACTATAAGGCGCACCTGACTATAAGCCGCCACCCACCAAATTTGACAAGAAAACGGCATTTGTTCATAGATAAGCCGCACTGGACAATAGCCGCAGCTGTCCTCACTGAATTATGGGATATTTACACCAAAAGATATTATCCGGTTACACTTTATTGGATAGCGGCATCATAAGACCAAATTAACCAATAGGCTGCAAAGCTTCATTGCTTCAAGAAGCTTCATTTGGCTATCACTGCTCCCTTGGGGGAGACAGTCAACCTCTGTTGCCACCTGCTGTCAACACTGATGTTGTACATTAGGCCTCCAAGCATGCATTGCAGCGCTACAGATGTAAATGACAATCAATATTCATGGTCTCTGCTAAATATTTTTTCAGTTACTCTCCCAGTTGTTTCATTAAGTGGTATTTGGTAACACTTTCTTTGACAGTGGTGCCATAAAACTGTCATAAGACCATCATAATAATGATTAATGCTCATCATACCATGATGAGCATTAATAAATGCTTATGACAGATGTAAAATTAACTCACTTTTTAATGGATGTATAAGATCTGAGCTGGACACAAATGGAGTGTTGGTGACAAAATTTTCCTGATGATACTTAATGACATTCATTCATTCATCAATTCCCATGATAGTGTCATAATCATGTCATAATTATGTCGGTCTAATGGCAGTTTTATGACGCTGCTGTCGAATAAAGTGTTACCAATTAACCCAAATAAATCAATAAATAAGCCGCACTGGACTATAAGCCGCAGGATTCAAAATGAGGGAAAAAAGTAGTGGCTTATAGTCCGAAAATTACGGTAATTGATTTGGCCCACTTAAAATGAAAAAGACAAAAATATCATTCATGAGATATGTACTATGTCATATGTGAGAGGCCTGCTTTGGCCTGGGTCCACTTTAATTTTTTTTTCAGGTCATTCATTGTGAGACAGAAGCAGCCCGGCAAAACGCCACACTAAAAAATAAGTCACAATATCAAAATGGCGTACCTATTGGCCAAAACAAAATGTTTACTGAATATGAAATGTGAACGGCTTCACCTTGCTGGCTCGAAACTGGTCTTTTAGACATCCACGCCATAGTAGTATAGTAGCTCCATTCTTCACATTTTTTCCTCCAAGTTTTTGGTTCCGGGAGAGTATGAAGAAAACATCCTTTATATGTCGTAATGTCTAGAGTCGTTTCTACAAGTTTTATAGTAGCAGTCAATAATCGGCATGTCATTTTTTGAAAGATTACCGGAGAAAGAAGGCCGAAAAATGATGGTTTGCATACGAGGGCGTGTATATAATGTCCCACTTCCGCTTTACGATGTGACGTCACGGTCTAAAAATAGCCTACGTGCGGTATGCCATTGTAACATGTATTTATAACATGTTTGGTTGCATTTTTATGCATTATGAAAGATTGATTTCTGAATTATGAGGGCCTTGGAACGGATTAGGGCATTTTCATGCAAAACGCATTTTTACTTACAGAATTATCAAGTTACAAAACTACTTCCAGAACCAATTAATTTCATAAGTAGCGGTACCACTGTATCAGTTTTTAATTTGAAATAAACTCGTGGGGTTTCGGTACCTTAAGCAAGGTTAAGAACCACTGCTTTAGAATCTTAGCAGCCATTATTTTTCATGCGGTTGTTAACAATTCTCAAAGTACCCTACATACAGCGTTATTAGGCTGCATTCCAAATGTGAAAACTTTAATGAAAAATATATAAATACATTTACAGTGGACCTCCACTATTCATAGGAGTGTGGGACTCTGGCGTGAAAATGGAGCATTTCCACAAATAATTGATGCTGCTGTAAAAGTGCTTATGATTTTCTTTATATATTCAAAAGTACCAGAAATATATCAAACTTAAATAGCATTTCAGATGCTTACAAACTACCTGTACGTAATAGTGTACTAAATAATGTACAGTGCTCTTACATACAAATATAATGATGATGATGATGGGGGGGGGGGGGGGGTGCCCTACTATTTGAGAAGTACTGGTTTGAATGAATTTTGAAAAACACAGAAAATCACAAGTAGCCGGTTTTTGCACAAATAACGGGGACTAGGTAAATTTGCAATTGTCGAATGGTATGAATACGTAGTGGTCCACTGTAATTGAATCTTCTTTATTATGAAAGGAAGATAAGGCAGATCAGTCGTAAAAAAAAAAAAAACATGGCCTATATATAAAGTGTTATACAGTCTAATGACAACGCATTAACTATGGAAATACGTAATTGACAGTCAGTTGAGGAAAAAGCCAACAACCGGATGCATTAAAATTAAATTGTCCCTTATCCTTGAGTGGCCAAGGCCACTACTGGCAAAGTTCACTGTAAAGTTTTAAAATCTCTTTTTAAGTTAGGGGAGAGACATTGTTTCTACCTAAATATTGTATATAGTCAATATATCTCCTTTTTAACCAGCTCTATGTATTGTAGGGTGATGGGAATGAGGACAGCTAATAAGATATACGGGGATGGTAGGATGTGTAAAGCATACAAAGTGTTTTATGAACTCTATATCAAACTGTGAAAATTCTAAAGCTTCATTGAAATAAAAAATGCAATCTCGATGAGTCTTTATTATTGAATTTTTTTTTTTTTTTCTTTGCAAGGTACTTTAAATACTGCACTTTACAGCATCAACACTTTGTCAAGAGTCAAGAATCTGCATTGGACAAGGTGTCAAGAGTGAGAAATCTGCATTGGACAAGGTGATGATGCTGGAACTTTTGTTTGGTGCTGTTCCAGTGAGATTTACAAAGAGAACTGCTTGAAGAAGACATCAAAATTCCCTCAGTCCTTCATGATATGGGGCTGCATGTCAGGCAAAGGCACTGGGGAGATGGCTATGGTTAAATCTTCAATAAATACACAAGTTTACATTGAAATTTTAGACAGCTTCCTTATCCCTTTAATTGAAAATATGTTTGTCATTTTCCAAGATGACAATACATTATGCCACAGAGCTAAAACTGTTAAAGCATTCCTTGGAGAAAGACTCATCCAGTCAATGTCACGGCCTGCAAATAGCCCAGATCTCAACACTATTGATAACCTGTGGTGGAAATTGGGGGGGGGGGGGATGGTCCACAGCAAGAATCCGACCTGCAAGGATGATCTGCCAACTGCAGTCAAAGAGAGATGGCACCAAATTGATGAAGAATACTCATCAAGTCCATGCCTCAAAGACTGCACGCTGTCACAAAAGCCAGAGGTGGGGCTACTAAATACTACAGATGTGTTTTGATTGTTATTTCTTTATTTGTTTCTCATAATTCCATATTTTTTCCTCTGAATTGAGTGATTCCATACATATTTCCCTGCACTTGCTCTATAAAATTAACATTTACTGACCACCACAATGTTTTTTATTCATTTCCTTTTAGTGTTTCTGAATGCTAAAGAGTTGCACTTTTGAACCAATTCATTATTTTTTCAAGCTTTTTATCTGAGTTTGTTCTACATGATAAAATGTCTAAACGAGTGCTCGTCAGAGACTGGTGATTCCATACTTTTTGCTAGGGGTTGTATTTTAGTTGCACCTAACAGAGATACAGTACTCATATAACAGGTTTCATTTTAAAATGATTTTGAGCAATGAAACAGTAAAAATTCATTTAAAAAAGTAAATAAAAACACAAAATCGGTTGACTCCATTGGCGTCATTCGGCATATTTTAGGGAGGCTTCAGTCCCCCTAACATTTTCTTAGGTCCCTGCCGAATAAATTGGTCTTTTATTTTATTTTTTATTTTATTTTTTTTGCTTTGTTTGTTTGTTTCAAAGGGACTACAGTATACAGTTTTTAATTTTTTCCTCGTGACTGCCACCTCTGGAGTAAAGCGTAACTGCATGGCGCACACACTTGTATGAGCACAAAGCAAGGAGCGTTTGGCCCATCAAACAACACCTGAAATGTAAAAACAGTAGCAAGTCTAAAATGGGTTAGAAAAGTGTTTTTGCCAAGCGGTGGCTCAATGAAACATCGCTGCTGCCACGGGGAAGCGCATGGACGTACACAGGCACATAGGGTCAACCCGAATCCTCTTTATGAAGGTACGAAAAAGGGCTTTTGGGGGCAGTCTCAGATAAAATGGCAGGGCTCTGTGTACTAATCAGCACATTGGTGGAGCATGAATGGAGTAAAGTATTTTAGATTACCTCTAAAAATCCAATATAGTCTCTTTAAAAATAAATTACGACATTACATGTAGAAAGTGCCCAGAATGTGAGACGAAATCATCATACAGTATAAGCTGTCATGAATTTAAATAATCATAAAGTCATAATCAATTGCTTTAATAATCTGTCACTTTCCCCTCATTATACAGCAAACGAGAGAGACACTTCAAGGTCCTATGAAACGTCCAAAATTAATATGAGTGCACTTATTAATTTTCTTTAGTAAAACAAATTGGGAAAGCCCACTTTTTTGACTCAAAGTGGGTGGATCTGATTGTCTTTCACGTGACGTCACATGAAGAGATCCAGTAAGAACACGGTCTGAATATGGTGTTTCAGCACTAGCTTTCAAAGTCTAATAAAAAGTCGTAATGTCATTTTCGGACACATTGTTGTACGATAATAAGTCGGATGAGGGAATTGTGCTGTACAGATTCGAGTCGGAGGTTGATGCTGCAGACAATAAGGAAGTAGAGTAGAGTAGAGTAGAGTAGAGTAGAGTAGAGTAGAGTAGAGTAGAGTAGAGTAGAGTAGAGTAGAGTAGAGTAGAGTAGAGTAGAGTAGAGTAGAGTAGAGTAGAGTAGAGTAGAGTAGAGTAGAGTAGAGGAGAGGAGAGGAGAGGAGAGGAGAGGAGAGGAGAGGAGAGGAGAGGAGAGGAGAGGAGAGGAGAGGAGAGGAGAGGCCCCCCTCGAGGACTCGCTACCAGACGGTCCAGGCTGGTCCCTATGGAAATCTCTGCTCAAGGTGGGGTCAAGGAAGAACCAAGAGGAAACCCATTGTCACTATTCTGGGCCGTAGCTCTCCCAGTCCACAAGTTATTGGTGGCCTCGACCGCGGGACAAAACAGCCTGCAGTCTATTGACCTGGTAAGCCGGGCCGCCGTCGATGTCTAGAAGTGGTGGAGGAGACTGAGTAGCCACCACGGAGCTCTCAGCCACAGGCTTTATCTGGCTGACTTGGAAGGTGGGGTGGATCCACAGGGAACGGGGAAGACGCAGGCGCACCGCCTCCGGGCCCACAAGATTTGAGATGGGAAACGGACCTACGAAGCAGGGAGGCAATTTCCGACAGGTAGCCCGATGGGCCAGGTTCTGGGCATTTATCCATACTCTCTGCCCTGACTGGTAGGCGGGAGCTGGGCACCGGTGGCAGTCGGCGTCCTTCTTCACCCGATCCCCTTAGCTGACGAGCACTTGGCAAGCCGCTTCCCAGATGCCTCGACAGTGGCAAACTGGGGCATGGGCAGACAAGATGGAGACCTCCCGCTCCTGTGCTGCAAACAAAGGTGGTTCATAACCATGGACATACTTGAAGAGAGACATACCTGTGGCAGAGGTGGGCAGTGTGTTGTGGGCATATTTGACCCAGATCAGGTGGTTGCTCCATTTGGATGGGTTCTGGGACACCAAACACCGGAGGCCGATTTCCAGATGTTGGGTGAAGCGCTTGGTCTGGCCGTTGGACTTCGGATGGTACCCCGACGTGAGGCTTGCCTTGACATCGATCAGACGGCAGAACTCCCTCCAAAAGCGGGACACAAACTGTGGCCCCGGTCAGAGACAATGCCCCGGGGGAAGCAGTGAACAGGGCAAGGCTATGAAGTGGGCCATTTTGAAGAAACGGTTGACCACTGTCAGGATCGTGGTGTTTCCTTGGGACACCGGGAGCCTCGTGATGAAGTCCAAGGAGATCTCTGCCTACATTCTGGAGGGTATCAGGAGAGGTTTAAAAAGGCCCTTGCGTGTGCTGGTGGATTACTTGTTTTGGGCGCAGACCTAGCAAGTCTCAATGTATTCCCGGACCTCTGGCTCCATGCTTGGCCATCAGAACCTCCGGGAGATGGTGTGCATCATGCGCCTGACTCCCGGTTGACAGGAAAGCGGTGTGGAGTGAACCCATTGGATCACCCTGGTGCGTAGGTTTGCCGGTACATATAACCGGTTCTCCGGACACCCCCAAGAACAGTCGTAGAGAGACATAGGACAACCAGAGGATATAAAATATAAGGAAGACAGGGCATATGGTGGTAAATGATATTTTGTTGAAACAGGAGAATGTAATTGTCAGTGGCAATGCACACGCACGATAAAAAGGTAACGATTAAAAAAGCTACCTCTGGATCAGGTCGGCACTTTTTCCCTTCTTTTTCAGCCTTCCACATCTTTAACTGTGAATTTGGCACCAGGGACATCATTTTCGGACAGAATTGGTAGGTTTAGCTCAGTAAACATCTCGTTCGTACGCTATTCACATGCATCTAGCATTAGGGACAAACCCGAGTTTGACCCCCCCTAGCAAACAGTTGCTAACGTCATGGTGGTGTTATAGTTGTATAGCGCTTTTCCACCTTTCAAGGCTCTCAAAGCACTTTACACTACATCGCCATCCACCTACTGGTGACGAAGCACCAGGAGCAATCTGGGGTTCAGTATCTTGCTCAAGGATATTTTAGGCGAGTTCATCAGGGGAGAGAACTGAACCCACATCCTCTGGGTTGGAGGACAACTACTCTACCACTGAGCCATGCCACCCCATCATGAATATTAATGAGCAAGGTGACGTGTTACGTGCGGTACGCTATTGCCGAAGTCTTAGTTTGGCTAAATCATAACTCCTATCACTGCTGCATCATCCTGTCTTATTGCCTTATGTTATGAGGCTAATATCACATACCAAATGTCTTCTAGTTCACATATTTAATGTATGTAAGTAGAGTGGTACCTCGACATACAAACACCTCGACATACAATCCTTTTGACATCAGACGTAAAATTTGACCTGCCATTTCTCCTGACATACAGTATTACAACATGCTCGAAATACAACGATTTACAACAGCGTTTTCATTGTTTTCCCGCAAGATGGCAGCACGGCAGATTTTCTTGTGAGAGACACCACATGGGTCCCAAAAAGGTTAGTGCAGGTGGTGAAAAAAGGAAAAGGTGACAGTTACCATTGAAATAAGGATGAAAATGATAGAAAAATATGAGCATGGTGTGTACGTCAGTGAACTGGCTTGACAATACTGCCGGGATACGTCTACGATCTCGACAATCCTCCTCCGACCTCCATTTGCCAGTCTGTACAAGTTAAGGTGAAAATTATTACTACTGTCATATCGGCAAGGAAGTCGCCTGCTTCATCAGGTTTTTATTTATTTCAGAGTTTGTGCAATACAACACGGCTACTGTCCATCGTAGCCAACGCCAACAACAACAGAACATGAAAAGAGAAAGAAAAGTTTCCCGCTCTTCTGCACCTCTCTCACTTTCTCGTCAGTAACACGATGTGTTCAGGAACAGCATGCAAAACACAACCACCACATTAGAACCCAATTCGTTGCATTATTATTACGTTGTTATTCCTATTTGTATTTATAATTTATTTATTTTGCTATGTGTAATTGCTATTTGTAATTATACCTGTAGTATTTATGAAGGTATTAGTGTAGGTTTTTGGGCTCTGGAACCACTAAATTGAATTATAATGTATTCTCATGTGCAAATCCGGCTTGTCATACATCCATTTTAACTTACAAACCAGGTTCTGGAACAAATTAAATTCGTATGTAGGGGTACCACTGTATCAGATTTAACTAAAGTAAATATTTCTGTAAATATCCTAACTGCTGCCTTATCCTGTCTTATTGCCTTTGTTCTCAGACATGATGATACATTGTTTTCCGTTTGTTTTACAAACATGTTCGAATATGACTTGGGTAATCATGCTATAAGGATAACAATATATATCATCACATAGCCTCTAATTTGTTTATAGTCACTCAACAACAACAGTAAAAACAAAATATATATTAGATGCAATTTAATTTTTGATTGAATAATTGTTTTTCCAATCAATTAAAAATCAATGTATTAGTACTTCTAATTTACAAACAGTATATAAACAAAAGTATAAAACCAGT
Organism: Corythoichthys intestinalis; assembly: GCF_030265065.1. Classification (NCBI taxonomy): domain Eukaryota; kingdom Metazoa; phylum Chordata; class Actinopteri; order Syngnathiformes; family Syngnathidae; genus Corythoichthys; species Corythoichthys intestinalis. The sequence goes on along the minus strand of NC_080399.1, from coordinate 59,597,354 downwards.
ATAAAAACAAAACTTGTAAAAGTTATGCAAATGTATCTTAGTCTTATCTTAGGGGGAAAAAATAAAGCCTGACATAATTCACTTCGATCAGACAGCATTTATTCCTTTTCCGAAAAGCATTGTACAAATAATACTACTGTTGACGGATACACTACCTCCTGTGTAAGGTTTCTTGGACACATTGTTAGGAATGTCCCCAACAATGGAAAAAAGAGGTGCAGAAATCTTTGGCTCAGTACATCTTTTTTAATGACATGATCCTTCAAAGAAAATGAGCAATTACACCGCCAAATAGCACGTAATCATACTTACTATCTAATTGGCATTTCCTTTTGAAGTTGACCTAAATGATGAGTGATTAAGTGTAATTTGCAACAGAAGTGGATGACAGAGTGACGTAAATAATTTGAGGGCAGACATTTTCTTTGCCATATACTTTTGTTAAATAATTATCTATGGAAGAGCTGGACTGCCAAGTGATGCATTTGTTAGTGCTTCTCACTCTGTACCTTGAGTCCCACCTTTCCTTTGCCTTGTATGTGTATGAGCGTATGTGGATGGTGGTATAAGGCAATACAGAAAACAACAGAAGCAAGAAAGTACTTTTTAAACTTATTGTAATGAAATTTAAAAGAGCTATATGTAAAATTGGCATTCCAATTATGAATTAAATGGCTGTAATATTTCTTTAAAGTGCATTAAAGTGCGTATGACACCAAAAAGCATGTTTATTTCGTATTTCACGCAGTGTTTTATGCTCCTGAATGAAATGGACGACTTGGATGTCTGTGGAAGCGATCGTTATATAAATTCAATTTTTGAATCTCGCGCCATGAAAATGAGTGACTTCCGGCTCACAGCATCTCACAATACAGCATTGCTTTATAGCGTGCAGATGGACTGCAGATTCAGCTGATTTTGCAGATTAATTCATTTATTTTTCACATCACACCAGCCAAACGGCTGCAAAAAATTGTTGCTGCACCAGGGAGAGACGTGTGAGACTATTTTGGGTTTCAAAAGGTTCCCGTTTACCGCGGATATTGGTCAAAACAAGCCCTACTACTGTGGGACCATTGGACTTACAAGGAAGTGAGTAAACATCTTATTTTGTATTATGTCAAATACTAGGATAATGGCACACGTTTCAATACAGAGGTGGCTTGCTTTTGTGGCTGATTGTCCACCGAAAATGCCACTCGGCCAACGACCAGCGCCTTTTCGCATACCCCCAACCCCCGTCACCCCCCGCCGGGAGAGCACTATACTCGGCTTATTGCCTCCTTCGTGTGTCCGGTGCTCTGTCAAATTTTCAACCCTATCAGAAATTGCAACTTTGTATTAAAAATGGCCGCGAATACAGCGATTACAAGGTAAATACTGCAAACCTTCTTTAAATAAAGGAATATAGAGCTGCGCAACAACTGCACGCTGCTCTCTGATTACGTCTTCGCCGTGTAATAAAGCATTATTTTACGCCATATTCTTGTTGATCATGTGGCAGGTCCGCGCTCCTCCAACATCAGCCGGTTTGTCCGGCGGTACTCTGGAGCTGCTTCCCTGGCGAGCTCGTCTGTCCGTTGTAGGGAAACGAGCTGTAACTTGCTCGCCACCAGGCGGGTTTCCGATCGGTGAACACAATTGACAACCCCGCCACCGTGTGAATTGATCCAGGCTAGTTTTATGTGATTTTTCGCTTCGAAAAGCGCAAATAAGACTGAGAAATCACTCGGTTTGGGTTAGCATGTCAGCTAGCTGTCACGCCTCTATGTTTGTTTACATTCTCTGAAGCCAGGGCAGGAAAATGACAAAAGCCTAACTTACTACGGTGGCATAAAATATCGTTCGGAGGGTGCGACAGTAAAAGTGAAATCGACAGTTTTGACCATATGGAGTCATTTTGCTATTTCGTACTGAATAAATGCATTTTTACATTTTCATATTCCATTTAGCACAAGACTGTTATTTGTCATGACCATACCATTAATTCATCTGTTGGGAAAAAATACTTGGATAAAAAGAATACAGTGCCTTGCAAAAGTATTCGGCCCCCTTGAATCTTGCAACCTTTCGCCACATTTCAGGCTTCAAACATAAAGATATGAAATTTAATTTTTTTGTCAAGAATCAACAACAAGTGGGACACAATCGTGAAGTGGAACAACATTTATTGGATAATTTAAACTTTGTTAACAAATAAAAAACTGAAAAGTGGGGCGTGCAATATTATTCGGCCCCTTTACTTTCAGTGCAGCAAACTTTCTCCAGAAGTTCAGTGAGGATCTCTGAATGATCCAATGTTGTCCTAAATGACCGATGATGATAAATAGAATCCAAATGTGTGTAATCAAGTCTCCGTATAAATGCACCTGCTCTGTGATAGTCTCAGGGTTCTGTTTAAAGTGCAGAGAGCATTATGAAAACCAAGGAACACACCAGGCAGGTCCGAGATACTGTTGTGGAGAAGTTTAAAACCGGATTTGGATACAAAAAGATTTCCCAAGCTTTAAACATCTCAAGGAGCACTGTGCAAGCCATCATATTGAAATGGAAGGAGCATCAGACCACTGCAAATCTACCAAGACCCGGCCGTCCTTCCAAACTTTCTTCTCAAACAAGGAGAAAACTGATCAGAGATGCAGCCAAGAGGCCCATGATCACTCTGGATGAACTGCAGAGATCTACAGCTGAGGTGGGAGAGTCTGTCCATAGGACAACAATCAGTCGTACACTGCACAAATCTGGCCTTTATGGAAGAGTGGCAAGAAGAAAGCCATTTCTCAAAGATATCCATAAAAAGTCTCGTTTAAAGTTTGCCACAAGCCACCTGGGAGACACACCAAACATGTGGAAGAAGGTGCTCTGGTCAGATGAAACCAAAATTGAACTTTTTGGCCACAATGCAAAACGATATGTTTGGCGTAAAAGCAACACAGCTCATCACCCTGAACACACCATCCCCACTGTCAAACATGGTAGTGGCAGCATCATGGTTTGGGCCTGCTTTTCTTCAGCAGGGACAGGGAAGATGGTTAAAATTGATGGGAAGATGGATGCAGCCAAATACAGGAACATTCTGGAAGAAAACCTGTTGGTATCTGCACAAGACCTGAGACTGGGACGGAGATTTATCTTCCAACAGGACAATAATCCAAAACATAAAGCCAAATCTACAATGGAATGGTTAAAAAATAAACGTATCCAGGTGTTAGAATGGCCAAGTCAAAGTCCAGACCTGAATCCAATCGCGAATCTGTGGAAAGAGCTGAAGACTGCTGTTTACCAACACTCTCCATCCAACCTCACTGAGCTCGAGCTGTTTTGCAAGGAAGAATGGGCAAGAATGTCAATCTCTCGATGTGCAAAACTGATAGAAACATACCCCAAGCGACTTGCAACTGTAATTGGAGCAAAAGGTGGCGCTACAAAGTATTAACGCAAGGGGGCCGAATAAGTTTTTTATATGTTAAAAAAGTTTAAATTATCCAATAAATTTTGTTCCACTTCACGATTGTGTCCCACTTGTTGTTGATTCTTGACAAAAAATTAAAATTTATTATCTTTATGTTTGAAGCCTGAAATGTGGCGAAAGGTTGCAAGGTTCAAGGGGGCCGAATACTTTTGCAAGGCACTGTATATGAGATCCCGCCCCAAGGATTGGGGAAGGAAGGATGAGTTCAAGTATCTTCGGGTCTTGTTCACAAGTGAGGGTAGGAGGGAGCGGGAGATCGACAGACGGATCGGTACAGCGTCTACAGTAATGCGGACTCTGCACCAGCCCATAGTGGTGAAAATGTAGCTGAACCGAAAGGCGGAGCTCTCGAGTTACCAGTCAGTCTACGTTCCTACCCCTACCTATGGTCATGAACTGTGGCTCGTGACATAAAGAACAAGATCCCAGATACAAGCGGCCGAAATGAGTATCTTCCGCAGGGTGTCCAGGCTCTGCCTTAGAGATAGGGTGAGAAGCTTGGTCATCCAGTAAGGACTTGGTGTCGAACAGCTACTCCTCAGCGTTAAGAGGAGCCAGCTGAGGTGGCTCGGACATCTGGTTCGGATGCCTCCTGGACGCCTCCCCGGAGAGGTGTTCCTGCCATGTCCCACCGGCGGGAGGCCTCGGGGATGACCAAGGACACGCTAGAGCACAGATGTCAAACCGATTCCAGAAAGGGCCTAGTAGGTGCTGGATTTTGTTCCAACCGATAACGCGCAGAGAGTTTAACCAATGAACTTCCTGCTGAAACAAGCAGCACCTGACAAAGTTTAACTGATGACACATGTAAAAGATTTAATTGATGAAAAGGTGTCCTCTTCATTGGTTGGAAAGCAAACCTGCACCCACTAGGCCCTTTCTGGAATCGGTTTGACACCTGTGCACTAGAAAGACCATGTCTCTCGGCTGGCCTGGGAACGCCGTGGGATCCCACTGGAGGAGCTGGTTGAAGTGGCTGGGGAGAGGGAAGTCTGGGCTGCCCTGCTAAATGCTGTTGCCCCCGCCACCCGGTTCCAGATTAAGCGGTAGATGATAGATGGATGGACGGACGACGGACGGATGGATGATAAAGAAAACTGATTCACTCCATTCCACTTCCTCCTCATTCGATTTTGTGGTTTAGTGTGTTTAAAGAAAATAAATGAGTCATTGACACAATTTATATCAGCGCTTTGCCCACATGAAAAAAATGTCAATCAGCAACACTTTCCTCATTTGAATGAGTTTGTGTACTGAGAAATTCTTTTAATGTTTATCCTCAGAAACTTTGTTAAAAACTTTAACAAGTTTTATGGACTTTAAAACAGTACAGTTTAGACTACAGTTAAGTCAGGCAGCTGTAATAAAATATTATTTTTTAAGGAAATAGTCATTTATTTTGTCTTCATTGTTACTTACAACATGCCTAAAAATGTTAAATTGTGAAGGTAATTGAAAAAATTGACATTTAGCTGATTAATTGTTTAGTCGCTTAATTAATCATCCGATTAATCGATTATAAAAATAATCGTTAGTGCAGCCCTCACCAGTGCCAAAATCCACGCTTTCGAGTAATGCTGATGGCAGCATACTAGGTGAAATTGTTTATTTTTTTACGGCGCTTTAAAGATGCCACGTGATTGAACATGCCGGCTTGATCATAGGACTTCCAACTGCATGCTCTGTGTGGTCATGTGACAGTACTGTTACGTCTGATTGAAATCCTGGAGTCATGTGATTATTGTTGCGATTCCTCATTGGTGGGCATCTCTGGAAAAAAAACAAGTCAAAACTAATATGGAGCATTTTTTCAGTAAACGTAAGGTGTGGTAAAACTCCTCTCAGAAGTACATTTTGGTGGTGGTCTCTAACAGACACGGCGAGAACCTGCAAACTCAACACAGTGAAGCCATGGCCCTTTGAACTCAGAGCAGTGAGGCAGAGTCATAAACCGGACCATCAGATGTAAGACAATATCAATGAAAATAATTATGTGGTGTGGACAGATTTGTTTCAGTGTCCCCAACTACCCTCAGCTTGAAAGCAGCAGTAGCTGCGACAGGAGAAGGCAACAAACACATTTATTTTTCAAACCACAGAGGTCTTGCTGTGAAGAAAGGGTGTGCCTCATAAGCTATTACAGCATCATTGACAAGTCCGGGAAAAAAGACATATGCCCACAATACAGCCCATTGTCAGCTCAACATAACAGAGTATGTCAGCCTTTGAAAGTCAGCTAGTTTTCTTATTTTTAAAATAATTTAAAGTTAAACTTTTCAAAAATTTCAAAATTTCACTGGACTGTAAGCCGCAGGATTCAAAATGAAGGAGAAAAGCAGGGGGTTATAGTCCGAAAATTACGGTAAATTAAATGTCTCAACAGGCTTTATAGACTCACAGTTGACAAGCATTATTATACCTGAACCTCCAAAAGAACAAGGAAATTAAAAAAAACAATTTTTTTTTAAAAACATCAAATGGATTTTGATTTCAATTTTGAAAGATTTGGAACAAATAGATCAAAATATAATTGAGCTGAATAAGGAATTTTGTTATGAAAGACAACCATATCAAAGTTTGAGCTGTTTTTGGTCATATTTAGAGATACCACTCGTTTTTTGTTTTTTTTTTTCTATTCATCAAAGCAGTGGAATTGGTGGTAATGGTCTGTTCAGTTGACAGAAAACAGAACAATGATTAAGTTCATTGACATTATTTTTCCTACGTTGGAAAACTACATAACCACAAAGCAAAGCTGCAGATTGGTCTAGTCATGTCGTGCATATTGACCTCTATCATCTATGTAATGAAATTTAAGTCCACAATGGGTTTTGAATTGACAAAGAAGCAAATGTGAAGCTGGCCAGACCACTAATACAATACATTGGTAGACGCCTTGAGAAGGCAGGTTCTGGGTAAACATGTTCATAGTCAAGTAGTCTATCCAGGTGCAAAGTTTTATAACTATTATATGGTACCAATAGTGCCAAAATGAGAACTTTCATTTCACATTCCCCCACAAAATGTGGACAAGTAACTTGTCCTTGGCTTCCTCTGGGCAGGGTCTCGTTTTTCCCTCCTCTAATTATCATGGAGTTTGGTGAACCATACTTTGTCTGACCCTTCACCAGAGACCTGGGGTGGACCTTGGGTGACCTTACCAGGAGCACAAGACTATAATTCTCAGGATAATTAGGGCAAACAAACCTCTCCACCATGATAAGGTGATAGTTCCTTGGAGAGGTCCACAAACTGTGCAAAACATTATTGTTGATGAAAATAGACTGCAAGTCTGATGTTTTTTTGTTGTTGGGTTTTTTTTTGTTTGTTTTTTTTTGGGGGGGGGGCGGTCACCCTATCTATAACACAATAACAGCTATTTATTTTCGTAAGCCGTTTTGAACTTACTGGTAATGTTAATGCTTTGCCATATGGGTCTTTTATTTTTATAAGGTGCCATTTGGATGTAACAAAGCAGACACGAACAGAGGCGACATTTTGTGCCAAAGGTAGCCCTCAGCCTAGTTTTGCTCGCATAGTAGCTAACATGACTTTGGATACTTGAGGACAAATCTATAATTTTACAAATAAACCTTTTGACATGACTCAATTCAATTAACTTATTTGATATACACTACCGTTCAAAAGTTTGGAGTGACTTAGAAATTTTCTCCTTTTTGAAAGCAAAGCACGGGTTTTTTTCAATGGAAATAACATTAAACTATTCAGAAAAACACTCTATACATTATTAATATGGGAAATTACTATTCTTGCTGGAAACGTCCGGTTTTAATTGAATATCTACGTAGTTTTGTAAAGAGGCCCATTTACAGCAAACATCACTCCAGTGTCCTAATGGTAAATTGTGCTAGCTAGTTGCCTTAGAAGGATAATAGATGATTAGAAAACCTTGTGCAATGATGTTGGCACAGCTCAAAACAGCTTAGGTGGTTAGAGAAACTATAAAACTGATCTTCCTTTGTGCTAGTTGGGTATCTGGAGCATCACCTTTGTGGGTTTGATTAAATTCTCAAAATGGCCAGAAAAAGACAACTTTCACGTGAAACTCGACAATCTGTTCTTAGAAATGAAGGCTATTCCATAAGAGAAATTGCCAAGAAATTGAAGATTTCCTATAACGCAGTATACCACTCCCTTCAGAGAGCAGCACAAACAAGCTCTAACCAGAGTAGAAAGAGAAGCGGGAAGCCCCGCTGCACAACCGAGCAAGAATACAAGTACATAAGAGTCTCCAGTTTGAGAAATAGATGCCTCGCAAGTCCTCATCTAGCAGCTTCATTAAATAGTACCCGTAAAACACCAGTGTCAACGTCAACAGTGAAGAGACGACTCCGGGATGCTGGCTTTTAGGGCAGCCATATCTCGACACAGGCTAATAAAAGGAAACGATTAATATGGGCAAAAGGACACAGACATCGGACAGAGAAAGACTGGAAAAAAGTTATGGACAAACGAATCATAGTTTAAGGTGTTTGGATTTTGGATCAAAGAGAAGAACATTTGTGAGATGAAGAACTGAAAATATGCTGGAAGAGTGGCTGATGTTATCTGTCAACCATGGTGAAGGTAATGTAATGGTCTGAGGTTGCTTTGGTGCTGTTAAAGTGGGAGATTTGTACAAGGTCAACGGGATTTTATATAAGGAAGGCTATCACTCCATTTTGCAACGCCATGCAATACAATGTGGACAACGCTCAAATTGAGTCAATTTCATCCAACAACATGACAATGACCCAAAGCACACCTCCAAATTATGCAAGAATTATTTAGAAAAGAAGCAGGCAGCTGGCATTCTATCTGTAACGGAGTGGCCAACAGTCAACAGATCTCAAACCCATTGAGCTGTTGTGGGAGCAGCTTGACCGTATGGTACGCAAGAAGTTCCCATCAAGCCAATCCAACTTGTGGGAGGAGCTTCTGGAAGCGTGAAGTGAAGTTTGTCCAGATTACTTCAACAAATTAACAGCTAGTATGTCATTGGTCTGCAAAGCTGTAATTGTTGCAAAGGGGGCATTCTTTAATAAAAGCAAATTTTGAAGGAGAAAATTATTATTTGAAATAAAAATCCTTATTTCTAACCTTGTCAATGTCATGACTATATTTTGTATTCATTTTGCAACTCATTTGAAAAATAAAAGTGTAACTTTGAAGGAAAACACAAAATTGTCTGGGTGACCCCAAACTTTTGAACGTTAGTGTAAAGCTTTAACAGAGACACATTATGATCGGCCACACTGAACGTACTTCATAAAACTGCAAAATCGGATTTTTAAAGGTGGTAAAAAAAAAATTTGCTTACCACATTTTCCCACCACTGGTGTGATGTTATCGCTGAAAAGTGATGGGGAATTTTCTTGTGAGTAGACACTGGCACCAGGGCACAGAGGCTATATCCATGAACTACATTATGTACACTGGGGACGAATAGAAAACCTTTTTTTTTTTTTTTTTTTTTTTTTTTTAATTAATAATTCTTTTTCTACTTATATTAGTTATTTTACAGACTGAATTACCCTTGAACTTAGATGTCAAATGAGCATTCACAAAACATCAGGTCAATGAGTATTTGTCCAACTTTAGTAAAAATGCATCTTAAAAAAAGATAAAGACAAAATATTTACCCAGGGAAAGTCCAGGCAAGCACAAGGAGAACATTCCAATGCCACATACAGTGGTATGAAAAAGTATCTGAATCTTTTGGAATTTCTCACATTTCAGCATAAAATCATCATCAAATGTGATCTATCTTTGTCAAAATCACACAAATGAAAGAACTGTCTGCTTTAACTAAAACCACCTAAACATTTATAGGTTTTCATATTTCAAAGAGGATAGTGTGCAAACAAAGACAGAAGGGGGAAAAATAAGTAAGTGAACCATCATATTTAATATTTTGTGGCCCCGCCTTTGGCAGCAATAATTTCAACCAGACGCTTCATGTAGCTGTAGATCAGTCTGGCATATCGATCATGACTAATCTTGGCCCATTCTTCTCAACAAAACGGCTGTAGTTCAGTCAGAATTATGGGATGTCTGGCATGAATCGCTTTCTTGAGGTCATGCCACAGCATCTCATTGGAGTTCAAGTCTGGACTTTGACTTGGCCACTCCAGAACGTGTATTTTGTTCTTCTGAAACCATTCTGAAGTTGATTTACGTATGTGTTTTGGATCATTGTGTTGTTGCAGCATCCATCCTCTTTTTGGCTTCAACTGTCCGACAGACAGCTTCAGGTTTTCCTGGAAAACATCCTGATAAACCTTTGAATTCATTCTTCCATTAATTATTGCAAGTTGTCCAGGCCCTGAGGCAGCAAAACAGCCCCAAATCATTATGCTCCCTCCACCATGCTTCACGATGGGGATGAGGTGTTGATGTTGGTGAGCTGTTCCATTTTCCTCCCCACATGACATTGTGTGTTACTCCCAAACAATTCAACTTATTCAACAATATTTTGCCAAAATGTCTGTGGCGTGTCCAAGTGCCTTTTTGCAAACATTAAACAAGCAACAATGTTTTTTTAGACAGCAGTGGCTTCCTCTGCGGAGTCCTCCCATGAACACAATTCTTGGCCAGTTTTATATATAGTTGATGTGTGCACAAAGATATTGGACTATGCCAGTGATTTCTGTAAGTCTTTAGCAGACACTCTTGGGTTCTTTTTTACCTCTCTGAGTATTCTGCCCTGAACTCTTGGCATCATCTTTGGTAGACGAGCACTCCTTGGGAGAGAAGCAACAGTGCCAAACTCTCTCCATTTGTAGACAACTTCTCTGACTGTCAATTGATGAACTTTTACAGATGGTTTTGTGTCCTTTCCCAGCTTTATACAAATCAACAATCCTTTATCGCAGGCCTTCAGACAGCTCATTTGACTGAGCCATGATGCACATCAGACAATGTTTCTCTTCAAGACAATTCTTACCAGGTGTGTGTTTTATAGTGGGCAGGGCAGCTTTAAACCACTCATCAGTGATTGGGCACACACCTGACTTAAATTGTTTGGTAAAAATTGGTTTCAATTGCTCTTTAAGTCTCCTTAGGCAGAGGGTTCCCTCACTTATATTCCCCCTTCTGTCATTGTTTACATGCTATTCTCATTAAAATACTAAAACCTATAAATGTTTGGGTGGTTTTAGTTAAAGCAGACACTGTGGTTTCACCTGTGTGATTTTGACAAAGATCAGATCACATTTGATGGTCATTTTATGCAGAAATGTGAGAAATTCCAAAAGGTTCAGATACTGTACTTTGTCATACTACTGTAAGAACACAATAAAACGTAAGATGTGGAGGCTGTTTGTCAATTACGCTGCCTCCTGTTCTATCACGCAGAGGTTTTGTGGAAGGATGCCTTATCAGCCTGCAGGAGCCAGTGCCATACTACAATATGGCAGGTACTACTACTCCCAGCATGCTTCATAACCCAAACAGGTAAGGCTGCCTAAGCCACCTGATTAAAGCAGGGCTCGAGGAGTGGAAAGCGAGAGGAACAAAGGAGCCTAGACAAAGGGTGGAGAGGTCTGAAAAGAGGAGGAGAAAACAATACGAAATGGCACGATCAAACAGAATGCGGATTGAGAGATTCATGCGACACAATAACATAATGTAGTTCATGGATATAGCCTCTGTGCCCTGGTGCGGTTTATGAAATGTGACATTAAAATAAAATAAAAAAATCCTCTTCTACGCTCTGACACTGTTTTTTTTTTTTTTTTTTTTTTTTTTTTTTTTTGTGAATTGTGCCACAAAATATCATCAGCATTGAAAATGCATTTTGTGTCACACACAAGAGAACGATATAGGTCAGTGCTTTTCAATTATTTTCTGTTATGCCCCACCAGAAAGAAGTAAATGTTTTGCCACCCGCCCCCCTCTAATTTTCTGCTGCTACCGTAAATAAGAACACTTCTGCATAACATTGTTTCCTTGTTAACATTAAAGAAAAAAATATAGATCAACTTACAATTAAGTATAACTTTGTTAACAACGTTTTTGTTTGTAAAAGAAAATAGTTAAAGGGCATCAATTTGCCTGAAAAAAAAAAAAAAAAAAAAAAAAAAACATACACTCAAGGCAAATTTTTGGACTATTTATTAGTGAAAAATGAAATATACAGTGCTGGCAAAAAGTATTGGCACCCCTGCAATTCTGTCAGATAATGCTCAATTTCTCCCAGAAAATGATTGTAATTACAAATGCTTTGGTAGTAATATCTTCATTTATTTTGCTTGCAATGGAAAAATACAGAAGAGAATGAGGGGGGGGGCGGGGGGGGGGATAATAAATCATTATTATTTTACACACAACTCCAAAAATGGGCCGGACAAAAGTATTGGCACCCTTTGAAAAACCACGTGGTGCTTCTCTAATTTGTGTAACTAACAGCACCTCTTACTTACCTGTGGCACATAACAGGTGGTGGCAATACCTAAATCACACTTGCAGCCAGTTAAAATGAATTAAAGTTGACTCAACCTCTGTCCTGTGTCCTTGTGTGTACCACATTGGGTATGGAGAAAAGTAAGAAGACCATAGAACTGTCTGAGGACTTGAGAAGCAACATTGTGAGGAAGCACGGGCAATCTCAAGGCCACAAGTCCATCTCCAAAGACCTGAATGCTCCTGTGTCTACCGTGCACAGCGTCATCAATAAATGTAAAGCCCATGGCACTGTGGCTAACCTCCCTAGATGTGGACGGAAAAGAAAAATTGACGAGAGATTTCAATGAAAGATTGTGCGGATGGTGGATAAAGAACCTCGACTAAAATACAAACAAGTTCAAGCTGTCCTGCAGTCCGAGGGTACAACAGTGTCAACTTATACTATCCGTCAGCGTCGGCATCGCCGTCTCCCACTTATCCGAATGGGGGTCGCGGGGGCAGCAGCCTCAGCAAAGAGGCCCAGACAGCCCTCTCCCCAGCCACTTCCACCAGCTTGTCCGGGAGAATCCCAAGGCGTTCCCAGGCCAGCAGAGAGATATAATCTCTCCAGTGTGTCCTGGGTCGGCCCCGGGGTCTCCTCCCAGTTGGACATGCCTGAAACATCTCCCAAGGGAGGCGTCCAGGGGGTATCCTAACCAAATGTCCAAACCACCTCAACTGGCTCCTCTCGACATGGAGGAGCAGCGGCTCTACTCCGAGTCCCTCCCCGATGACCGAGCTCCTCACCCTATCTCGAAAGGCTGAGCCCGGCCTCGCTGCGAAAGAAACTCATTTTGGCCACTTGTATCCACGATCTTGTTCTTTCAGTCATTACCCAAAGTTCATGGCCATAGGTGAGGGTAGAAACGTAGATTGACTGGTAAATCACCACGACAGACTGGTTAAGCGCCCGCAACACTGCGGACGCCGCCCCAATCCGCCCGTTACTCTCACGTTCCGATTTACCCTCACTCGTGAACAAGATCCTGAGATACTTAAACTCCTCCACCTGGGGCAGGAACTCACCCCTGACCTGGAGCGAGCAATCCATCCTTTTCCGGCTGAGAACCATGGCCTCAGACTTGGAGGTGCTGATACTCATCCCAGCCGCTTCACGCTCTGCTGTAAACTGTCCCAGCGAGAACTACAGGTCACTGTGCGATGGAGCCAGAAGGACCACATCATCTGCAAAAAGCAGAAATGAGATCCTCCCACAACCGAACTCGACCCCTCCACCACCCGGCTGCGCCTAGAAATTCCGCCCATGAAAGTCACGAACACAACCGGTGACAAAGGGCAGCCCTGGAGGAGATCAACCCTCACCGGGAACAGGCCCGACTTACTGCCGGCCACACGGACCAGACTCATACTCCTGTGGTAGAGGGACTGGATGGCCCCTACTATCCGTCGGCATCTGAATGATAAGGGACTGTATGGTAGGATACCCAGGAAGACCCCACTTCTGACATAGAGAGACTGTTCTCTGGTCAGATGAGAAAAAAGTAGAGCTTTTTGGGAAAAGGCATCAACATAGAGTGTACAGGGAAAAACACAGGCCTTCAAAGAAAAGAACACGGTCCCCACAGTCAAACATGGCGGAGGTTCCCTGATGTTTTGCGGTTGCTTTGCTACCTCTGGCACTGGACTGCTTGACTGTACGCATGGCATTATGAAGACTGAAGACCAATGTAGACATAATGTAAGGCCCAGTGTGAGAAAGCTGGGTCTACCTCAGAGGTCATGGGTCTTCCAGCAGGACAATGACACAAAACAAACTTCAAAAAGCACTAGAAAATGGTTTGAGGGAAAGCACTAGAGACTTCTTAAGTGGCCAGCAATGCTTCCAGACCTGAATTCCATAAAACACCTGTGGAGAGATCTGAAAATGGCAATTTGGAGAACGCACACTTCAAATCTCAGAGACCTGGAGCAGTTGGCCAAAGAAGAATGGTCTAAAATTCCAGCAGAGAATTGTAAGAAGCTCATATATGGATACCGGAAGCGGCTGTTAGCAGTTATTTTGTCTAAAGGTTGTGCTACCAAGTATTAGGCTGACGGTGGCAATACTTTTGTCCGGCCCATTTGTTGGATATTACTACCAAAGCATTTGTAATTGCAATCATTTTCTGGGAGAAATTGAGCATAATCTGACAGAATTGCAGGGGTGCCAATAATTTTGGCCAGCAGTGCATAGGTAAAACTTGTATGGGCGTGCAGTAACTGTACCTCATAGTAAACAGTACAATATTGTATAGTGATATACTGTACTGTACAGTAAATGTGACATTTACAAATTTGCTATGGCTGTAGGAAAGACGCATCAAACATAGCACAATATGTACTTATTGTCCAAAATGAAAATGCATGTCATTTTTACAACTCTTTTTGTGTCTCCTGAATATACAGTGGTATCTGAACATTTTGGAATTTCTCACATTTCTGCATAAAATCCCCATCAAATGTGATATGATCTTTGTCAAAATCACACAGACGTAAAAACAGTGTCTGCTTGAACTACAACCACCACCAAAAAAAAACAAACAAAAAAAAGCTACAATACTCAGGTAGGTCGAAATCCAGCATAGGGCTACTGCACCTTAAAACATGTTTTGTTTTCTCCTTGAGATAACTGTTTTTGTGATTTGGTCTAAACAAATAAAAGTTGATTTTATTTGACTTAAAACACATCCATAACTGAACAGTATGGACATGCAGGTGACAATGTTTTTTTCAGGTAACCTATTGTGGTTCCTTGGTTTTATTATTATTATTATAGTTATTCTTTGTTCCGCAGCCCCTTTGAGCTCAATTTGACCCCCTTAGAATGCTTCAAAAAGCACCAAAATCGGCAGGCAGGTCAAGACAGGTGCAATCTTTGATACCGTGTAAAGACAAATTCCAAATACACAATGTAGCGCCCCCTAACAGTCATTCGCCAACGCTATGAGGCCTACTTTGACCCCTCAGAATGCTTCAAAACTCACCAAACTGAGCACTGATGAAAACTTTGATAAAATGTAAAAAAAAATAATAATAATAATTTAAATAATAATAAATCAAAATAGGCGTAAATGTGTGTAGCGCCCTATAGGAACACTGGCTTCCAATCTCATACCGGATTCAGTACAAACTCCTCCTCCTCCCCTACAAGTCCCTCCATAACCTGGCCCCTTCCTACCTCACTGACCTCCTACAACAGCACTGTCCCTCCCGCCGCCTACGTTCTGCCGACTCTAATCTCCTCACACCCATCACTCGCACTAAGCTCCGAACCTTGGGGGACCGAGCCTTCGCCGCTGCTGCTCCCTCACTCTGGAACTCACTCCCAAAACCCATCAGGAACTCGGACTCATTACAAAACTTCAAATCACTCCCAAAAACCCACCTGTTCAAACTAGCTTTTCCCACCTCTTAATTCTTAATTCTGTCTTTGTGTAATGTTATGTAAAACGTCTTTGAGTGTCCAAAAAAGCGCTATATAAGTTTGAGGTATTATTATTATTATTAGGAACAAAACCAGCATTTCGTTTCTTTTTTTTTTTTTTTTTTAAGGTCAAAGAGGAGGTAATAACGCAAAGGTTAAAACTTAGAACACATCCGTACTATATGAATGGGATACCATACGCGGTGTCCAGACAGCCGTTAGTACTGAAAACAAGTGAACCACCACACAACGTTATCTACAGAGATGAAGCTGGCTTCAACCTAACAAAATGCAGAAGGCGTGTGTAACACACGCACGATGCTAGCTGGTCAGTCTCACAGTCCTAGCCATAACATGCTAAAGAATAAATAAAATGGCAAGCTTTGTGGCTAGAAGGTAATGGCAACTTAGCAGTAGGAGTGTCACTAGAACGAATACAATTCTAGGGCACAGCAGGACATATGCTTAATGTTATCTTAAATAGGTATTTTCATTATCCAAACTAACAAAAAAAAAAAGCTCAAGTCAACAAAAAAGTAAATATACAATAGTGATTTGCGACACAAAGGTGAAACATGTGCAGATAGAAAGATAATGAAAGAAAACCACTTCACTCATTTTCAAATTCAATCCAATGTCTCTAAGGGGGGGGGGGGGGGGGGGGGGGTAAAGAAAAATCGTATCCGGGCATTACATGATGTAATTGAATTTCGTTATGCTTTCTGTTGTCTGAGGGGAGAGGGCTGTGACGCAGGTGGACTGAAGCCAGGGTGAGCTGGAGTACAATAAAAGGTGCATTAAGGACCCATTTCATCTGAATTGTGAAGTGTTCACACATAGAGCAACTTCTTCAGCTGCTGCCTTTAGGGAGGAGGGACAGTGTTGTGCCAGCATATTAAAGGTAATCTGCTGTTTCCTTCAAGTTGTTTAGTTTTTATTCTGAAGATATTGTCTGTAAGCAAGTGTAGAATCCCACATAGAGAAAGTTTACCTGGTTGAAATTAATCTGGAAACATTTTCAAATATTTTATTTTGTCTTGTTTTAGTAGTGACTGTTGTCGTTTTTTCATTTTTTTAGATGAAGAGGTGGTATGGGATTTTGCTTGTGTCACTCATCTTTTGCTCAATGTTCTCTGAGACCATCGAGTTGGTTATTGCGGTAAGATCTTTTTCATGACTGGAATTTAACCTGTTGTAATCGGAAATGAAATTAACTGATCAAAATTCCTTATCTGCTACAATTTCCAAAGTAAACCCATTAAAAAAAATAAAAATAAAAAAAGTAATAGGCTATACGTTACATGATTTGTAGAATATAGTTTCTATGTATATGGTGCTTCTACAAATCTGTCTGACCACTCGCAGTCCCCAATTTGGCCAAACTCAAAATTGTCCTGTATGCATTTGTGATACATCATTGGAAAGCTTGAAATATCAATTTTCTGGGGGAATACATTTTTTGAAAAGGTTTTTTCAATAATAAAAAACTTTTAAAACAGCAAAACCCTAACTGGAGGTGAGAGCATAAGAGAGCAGAATTAAAGACGCCACGATTTTAACAAGGTATTATAACGTACTTACCTTGTTTCGGTCCAAAAAGTCCATGTAGCATGTATCACCGAGTGTCAAGACACAGCTGTGAATGGCCACAGCTGGATTTTTGGGGGGATTTATGGGTGAAACATGGTAATATAACAAGGGTCGCGATGCAGAAATCGCAGACATCAAGGAGTGGTCGAGATGTTCTTTTTCATATATTTACCCTTTTAAATGTTTTTTTTTTTTTTTTTTTCAATTTTTCTTTGTTTGGATCGATTATTTATCATCTAAAATATTGGGGTAAATGTGACAGTAACGAAAAAAATACAATTAAGCGATAGTTATGAGGTAGATGTCCGTGACTTTTTTACAGACGCCAATGTTTTCATCGTGACGTAATTTGTTTAAAGTTTAAAATACGTGTATAAATAATTTTCTAAAGTTTTTTTTTAAACTAAATATTACACATCAATTAATGATTAAAAAGCAAAAAAATGACAGACATTTCGAATAATAAATAGAATTAATTCGTTTTATGGCTGGGTTGAAACAAAAGCGGTTGCGTGACGTCTGTAAATGGGGGTTTCCAGGGTAAAACTGACAAATTAAAAATAGCTCAGGGGCTTAATGTGCCATGAATCTGCTGTGGCAGCATATAGACATATTTTTCTATCAAACACAACAGTTGGTTTGTCTTAAAATACAGCAGTTTCTTTTAAAGAGGGGTGCAAGAGCAAAAACTGCTTTTTCAGTCTTTTCTGTTTTTCGCCATATCTATCTGTAGTTTAAACTTGTATCTGCTCACAATGATGTTTTAACTGGACAAATTAGGAACAAAATTTCAAATTATAAAATTTACATTTAAAAAAAAATTGTATTTAAATGATAAAATGAATTTCTATTTAATTATTAATAATATATAAATAAATTATATAATATATTTCATATATATTTTATATTATATTAGTTATTAATTATATATAATTAATTGAATTAATTAGAATTACTTTATTTTTTTATTTCCTTAATTATAATTTTAAAAAAATATGTTAAAAATAATAATAACAATAATAATATATCATATTAATGGCGGAGCAAATGTGAACAAGGTTAGGTGGGATGTTTATAAACAGGCCCCCCGAGGTGAACTTCCGGCAGGTTGGGGCCATAGTGGATAATATTGCGGACCCTTTAAGATAGCCCTATAGGCTTGGTTCATACTGCAGGTCTTAATGCACAATTCCGATTTTTTTGTCATATCATAATTTTGAAACGTTGTGAAAAACATCAGTGGGAGAAATTAACCGCTACGGCACTGGCATCATAATTAGCAATATTTACGTAAAATAAATGCTAACTGCCCGGTTCTTTGCTGTTTTAAAAATGAATCGAGAGTGTTTTATGTCCATATCTATGAAGAATTCAGGGATTTAAGCATTTTTATAAATGCTAACTGACTGTTTTGGTGTTGTTGTTTTTTTTTTGCTTTTAACCAAGAGTCGAGACTGTTTTTCACCCATACCTATAAAGAATTGAGGGATTTAAGCATTTATTCACAAGAATTTTAAACATAAAAAGCTCTTTGTCTGTGTTTCCACTCAGTCAGCTTTGACGGAGATACGCCCCCTATTACGCGGCTCCGCGCGCTGTGTTACCTCAATATTATTATGAAGTCTATGCCTGAATGGTTAAATTGTTGTTCAACAAAAACTTTGATCTATTAATGGAAACATGGTGAGAGTCCTAACAATTACAGAACCTCAACAAGCATAAGCACAGAGCACTAACCCTGTGATCCCTTGTACTCTTGTCCTACTTCTGCCTGCAGGCAAAGGAGAAGAGGGGTTGGACTCTCAATAGTGCTGGATACCTTTTAGGTCCACGTAAGTACTGAGCATAAACCTACTATTTAATATATCATTCCACATGTGATGTTTCACTCACATGTGACTCCATCCATCCATCGAAGCTCTAAAATAGATGTTTGCTGTTCCAATAGAAAGATCTTTTTAATAGAAACTCGGCAGACAGATAAACTCTTTGGTAACATCATGACTCTGAAGACAGCTGACCATTGACCAGAGGGTTATTAGCATCGTAGTAAAGAATTAAACGCCACTATCACAGGTCTGTGATGGTTGCAGATTCAACGAGAAAACGGGTAACAAAAACAAAACCACTCTTGGCCTGGTTCACTGAATTTCCTGACTTTTTAAATGATGACATGTGAAAGGCCATATCTGCCACTGCTGCCTGTCTTCATTTAAAGTGCCTGTGACAGCATAAAATCTTAAATAGCATTATTATGTAAATTAGAATCATATTTTGAGATGATTCGATTATATAGAACAATTTGGTAGATGACGAGAAATTAGTTTTTTAATCTGCCGTTTAGACCCGCCTGTCATTATAGCGCTCTAGCGTCCCCGGCTGGATGATGACATAGGGTAGCAGGGTCATGATTTCATATGATTTAGAATTCAGCCCATTGAGGGGGAAGATTCAGAATGAGGAAAATATGACAGAGTGGAGCAAAATGTCATGATTGTTTCAATCTCTCTACTCCAATATTTTTACAGGATATTCATTTTATCTAACTATTTTCCTCAATTGCTAAATAAATGGTTTGGTCAAGACAAATAACAGTCTTGCGCTAAATGGAATTTGAATTATTAAAAATGCATTTATTCAGTACGACAGGGCAAAATTACTGCATAATGGTCCAAACTTCCGACTTCTACCTCTCCCCAACGGTATTTTATGCAACCGGAGTTAGTCCGGCTTTTGTCATTTCCCTGCCCCGGCTTCTGATACGGAGGAAAGAGCGTCGTTTTGCTGCGGCCATGGTGGGCAGGCAGTGCTCGTCGCCGGGAATGAACGCCGAAAATAGCCCATTCTCGGTGGAAAAACCGGCCGACGTCGGAGCGGGGTGCTCCTCATGGCCAAGTTGGGGAAAGCACATTATCGGCAGGCACGCGAGTTCCTTGACAGTCTGAGGACCAACCTGTCATCCTGTAGGAGATTCCAGGAGACAGGTAGTTACTCCAGGGTTGCTGGACAGGGCTGTAGAAGATCCTTAAACCCTCAGCAGGATCGGTATCCACTCCTTTGTTAAAGGAAGAATAGGATTAACACTGCCAGAGCCCTACAAAATGACCTCCAGCAGGCCACTGGTGTGAATGTTTCTGACCAAACAATCAGAAATGGGCTCCATGAGGATGGTCTGAGGGCCTGACATCCTGTAGAGAGCCCTGTGCTCACTGCCAATCACTGTAGAGCTTAAGAGGCATTTGCCATAGACCACCAGAATTTGCAACTATGCCACTGGCTCTGTGCTCTTCACCGATGAAAGCAGGTTCAACCTGAGCACATGCGACAGAAGTGAAAGGGTCCAGAGATCCCATGGAGAACTTTATGCTGCCTGCAACATCATTCAGCATGACCGGTGTGGTGGTGGATCAGTGATGGCCAGGGGAGGCATATCCCTGGAAGGACACACAGTCCTCCACAGATTAGATGATGGCACCCTGACTGCTTTTAGGTATCGGGATGAAATTGTTGGACTCATGGTCGTAAGCTACGCTTTTGCAGTGGGACCTGGGTTCCTCCTGGTCCAGGACAATGCCCAACTTCATGTGGCTGTAGTATGCAACTGTTCCTGAAGGAAGAAGGAGTTGATAAGTGATAACATTGACTGGCCCCCACGTTCGCCTGACCTAAATCTAAACACCTCTGGGACATTGTGTTTAGGTCCATCTGGCAGAGCCAGGTTGCTCCTCAGACTGTGCAGGAGCTCAGTGATGCCCTGGTCCTGATCTGGGAGGTCATTCCCTAGGACACCCACCGTCGTCTCATTAGCAGCATGCCCAGGCGTTGTAGGGAGGTCATCCAGGCATTTGGAGGCCACACACACTACTGTGCCTCATTCTGACTTGTTTACATGAAAGCTGGATCAGCCTGTAGTGTGTTTTTCCACTTTCATTTGTAGTATAACTCCAAATCCAGACCCCCATGGATTGATACATTTGATTTTCATTGATCATTTTTATGTGATTTTGTTGTCAGCACATTCAACTATGGAACGAACATATTTATGTATATAAGTATTTAATAAAAATATTTCATTCATTTATATCTACAATGTGTTACGTTAGTGTTCCCTTTATTGTTTTGAGCAGTGTATACACAAGGGTAAGTCAATAAGTACCTGCACTCCATTTTTTCTAATTATTTGATACAACAACAATACAAAGTTACAATTACATAATTTTTCAACATCGCAGGGGCGTCACTAGACCTAATACAATACTAGGGCACAGCGGCGCACTGGTTGGCACGCCAAAAAAAATTTAAGCACTTATCGATCAGAAATAGTGCTTTAAATTATGTATAATCAAACCAAATTCACGTTTCGGTAAAAAATGTTTTTCAGCCATTAGTATTCAAAATCAAACTTGGGACATTCCTTGTTGATAGTAAACCACCTTTGCTCATGCTCATCAACTTCCAGCCCTCCTTCACCTCTTCCTGCACTCTGCTGCTCTACTTTGTCAGGACAGAATTTGGGCTATATCACTGTAACCAGAGGTGTCCAAACTATTCCATATACTGTAGGGCCGCAGTTGGTCTGGATTTTATTCCAACAAAAGGAGACCTTTCCACCAAGTGTAATCAGTTGATTGCAGTCAGGTGCTGCTTGTTTTAGCAGAAACTTCATTGGTTAAACTGTCTATGCTCGATTGATAGGAACAAAAACCAGGAAATAAAGTGGCCCTTGAGGACCGGTTTTAACACCACTGACTGTAACTGTTATGCAATTAATCAGTAATTCTCAACTGGTAAGTTGTGACCTAAAAGTGGTTTATGTTGCCTAGGTGGGTTACCTAGCTTACTTCTCTCATTCCTCCATGCTGCAAGCAAATAGCTTTGTAATAGCTATTTGTAATGCAGTTCGATTCAAATAGAAATAAAAAATAATGTTTTTACAGATTACAGGGACTGTAGTATCAAATAAAATGCTTGTAAAACAGATGGAAAGATTGCAATTAATTCATACAGATTCATTCTATTCATTTTGATCACATAAACAAATAGCAATAAATAGCATCAGTATTGATACAGTTCAAACACCACATATCATATTAACACAATATTAGACAAAGCTCTTGAGTGAGAGCCTTCCCCTTAAATCACATTTATTTGACATTATATTTAGAGCCAAGTAGCTAAAAGACGGCAACTAATCTGCTACATCCATTTGCGAACATTTGCGAGTAGTTAACTGCCTGATATATAAAGAGTAAAGTTGAACTATTTAAATTCACAATTTTGGGGAATAGGCGACCAAACAAACATCAACATAGAGGTACAGCTTATCCGGCACTAACCTATAAAGCAACTGGGAGGATGTAATTTGCACGGTCGACTGTATGATTAGCACACGCAACGTAATATTGATGCTGTATTGACGTGTTCTTAGCGTAATCGAAAAAATGATTCTCTATTACATGGTGTCTATATTTAAGCGCCAGACTGTATTGTTGGAGCATTAAAATAGGCTACTCCTCTTTGTAGCAACCATTTTTTATTGTGCATTATGATGACTTTACAAGACAGAACGATTTTTATACTTAGGGAACTCAAATTTTCTAATTCAAATTCAAATTTACCAACACACATGAATGCAGCATATATTCCAAAGGTGCTTCACAGATTTTTCAGCAACGCCCTCCTTCTTTATCGATACGAACATAAAACAGTCTCGATTCTTGGTTAAAAGCAAAAGCACGGGCAGTTAAGCATTTATTTTACATAAATATGTCAAATGAAATGCTAGTCTTTAAGCCAATGTGGCGGCCGCCTTAGCACCACAAAGAGCTTTTTACAATGAAAATTCTTATGAAAAATGCTTAAATCCCTGAATTCTTTATTGATATGGACGTGTAACAGTCTCGATTCTTGGTGAATGCAAAAAACCGGGCATTTAGGATTTATTTTACGTAAATATTGCGAATTATAACACTAATCCCGTAGCGGTTAATTTCTCCCATTGATTTCGTTTTTCACAACGTTTCAAAATGCATGCATGGTAAGAAAATATAACAATTACCTTGAATCCTCGAACAAATCACTCCTGAGACAATCCTTCCTGTTTGTATGCGGTACAGCTTTCATTCTTTTTTAATCTAATTCCGGCATTAGATTGCTGCATGCGTGTGTTCGAGAATAACTCCTCTTGATGCTAGGTGTGGGCAGGCCCCCTATCCGAAGGCGTGGCGCAGTGTCAGCGCCCCTGTCACGTCAATATATTATGAAGCCTATGTATTCTTTTTAAAAATTTAAATATGAATACATTATGGATCTATTGAAAAAAAAATTAAATAAAAAAAGACGCGACTTGCAAATGCTGACAAAAGAGGTTTTAGTCCCATTGATGTGGCAAGAAATGAATTTAGGGTGTCCAACTGTCCCTTGAAAAGCGGAATCAGCCACGCTTTGTCCCATATTATCATCAAACTCGAAAATAGTGTGTTATTTGTAGAACAAACAAATACTGCTATGCTGGGAAACGTATTTCCCCGCCTATCCTGCTTTTTGACCAATGAGCTGACGGAACAGTAACAATACGAAAACCCACTCATCTCATTAGTCGAGGTACTGTCGATAACGGAAAACACCATTAGATTGTGGTAGATAAGAGGTTTGAGTGAAGCGAGAGTAAAGAGCACGTTCAAAATGATTATCATTTGTTTTCTTGTTCTTCTCTGAGTGCTTCATCTTAACAGATTGTGTTATATTTTTGTGTTCTGTCAAATTCATTATATTTGGGGTGATCATATGCTAAAATGTTAGGGGACTTTGAACGCACCTAAGTTAAAAAAAAAATACCTGAGAGTTTGTTTGCACGTTTTTTTTTTTTGTTTGTTTGTTTGTTTTTTAAACGGCCAAAAAACACACACAAACATACATGAAGTTTCAGGACCTTAAGCGTTAAAATATACCATTTGAAATTTAGCAGTACAGATTAAATTCGAGTATATTTTGTATTAAAAATACATTGCTGATAATTATTGTTTTTCCATGTGCTTTTATAACTCAAATATGTATGTAATTAATTCAATTTTGAGTAAAATTATTATATTATAATTATAAAAATATAAAATGACTTTTTGCATACAAAAAAAGAATTAAAGGGTTATCGGTTATCAGGCTGGCCAGCTCTACCAATGAGGTGTCCCTTATCTTTTCAGGGAGTTGGCAACAATTCCAGTCAAAATGAATTAGATGTCTTGCGCTGTCAATGGCAGCCAGCCATCTAACGTAGACACTATTCTAATGAAAGATTTTGGCAGCAACCTGTTGGTTCCGGGTTTTTTTTTTGTTTGTTTGTTTTTTGACAGTGACACCTTTTACAACGATATGTTGATTCTTGGCAGGAGAAAATCGAAAACCTTTTAGGCAACAAAGTATTGCGATATGTCACTTTTTTGATGTATTGTTTGTCACACCCTTTAAGGGGATGTTGACTGACCATTACCTCTACAACTGAAATGTAAAGCTCAGGTTTTCCTCATCTCACAGTTTACCTACTCAGAGTTTTCACATAACCTGCTATTTGGAATAGCACTCAGGTGAACTGAATGTAAAATAAATAAATATACTAATAATAATCACACAGCCTTTGCTGTAACAACAAAGGCTTAGCTTTCATACACCACTGGAATTTCTCAGATTGCACAAAAGGTGACAGTTGAGGTGATCCAAAGCGTGCCTATAACAATTTGCCTCCGGCGGCACACTCGGGGTTAAAGTGTCAGGGAACTCATAAAAACGCTTAAACAGGTTTGCATGTGCCATCACTTCACAATGAACAATAGAGTCCTAAACATATGTTTCCTGAGTTGATTAGCAACCATATCTTAATTGTACAGAACGTCAAGTTTGGGTGTTGGGAAAGACCAGATAGACCTCTGTCGGTGATTTAGTGGAAACATGTTGACATGACAGATGTTGAGGTACTTTGAGCAAAGCTGACCTGGCAAGATAGGGCAAATTCAGATGTGATTACTGAGACGTCAAACTTCCAAAGCCCGCAAACAGTTTGCTGAGGACATGTCAACAAAGCACATAGATTACTGGAACCATGTCCTATGGTGTGATGAGAAGGGTGGGCTTTCTTGTGTACCATCCTCAGAAGAGGCTTCCTCCTGGGGTGACAGCCGTGCACGCCAATTTGATGTAGAGTGCTGCCTATGGTCTGAGCACCTTTTCAATCTCTGCAGCAATGCTGATAGCAATCCTGTAACGCAGGGGTCCCCAGACCTTTTCCTGTGAGGGCCACATAACTTTTCCCTTCTCTGATGAGGGGCCGGGGTCAGTTTGTAACAGAAAAAGTGTGACGATTGCAGGAGTGCCTAAATGTAAAAATGTATTGTTTTTCAGAAAACCACAATCAAATAACCCTTTCTGGATTCTTCACGGAACAAAAGTAAATAAAATAAAAATTATAATAAATATAATATAGTATAATATAATATAAGAATAACACTATTAATTACTGTAAATAGATAATAACCAAATAACCCTCTCTGGGTTCTTCACAGAAAAAAGCCAGGAAATAAATAACACTAATGAAAAAAAAAAAAAGTCCTCTCTGGTATAGTTCAGGGGGCCGGACCAAATGTGGAGGCCGTAGTTTGGGGACACCTGCTGTAACGAGTCACATGACATTTTGGAGGGAAACTGACAAGCAGTACTCGAGTTGGACATTTAGGGATGTACGTTTTTTCATAGGAGTGTACTCACTTTTGTTGCCAGCGGTTTAGATATTAATGGCTATATTTTGAGTTATTTTGAGGGGAAAATAAATGAACTCTATCATATGAGCTACACACAGACTACTTTTCATTGTGTCAAAGTTTCATTTTGTCAGTGTTGTCCCATGAAAAGATATACCTAAATATCTGCAGAAATGCGAGGGGTGTACTCACTTTTGTGAAACACTGTATAAACAAAAATAATATGTCATTTTTTCTTATTGCAGATATTGATTGCAATAAAATATTTGGACATGATTCCATTTCTTGTTTTATTTAAAACAATTGGTGCATGTGCATGAAAATATTAATGAAGGTTGAGCATATGAGAAATGTGTTATCAGCAGTGCTGTTAATAACGGCGTTACAATATAATGGCGTTATTTTTTTCAATAGTGAGTAATCTAATTAATTACTTTTCTCATCTTGGCAACGTCGTTACCGTGCGTTACTATGTGTTACTATATTGATTGAATGACGCGAGAAAAGTCTGAAGGAGACGGACTCACCGAGACGACAGAGCACAGCAGGAGTGGGGAGGAGCCAAAAAAGTTGTGACGCCGAGCAAACGCGATGCTAGGTGGCTCCGATAATACCTGACTGTAGCCGATAGCCTACAAACTACGCCCACATGATATGGTAGATATGGTAAATATGGTAAACATGGTAGTAATAACATTTATATAGAACTAGATGCGAAATGACAGACACGGCGGCGTTAGCAACATGTACAGTATAGGAACTAGATGTGTTAGTAAACAGCCGCCATCTTAAAGCAGTAGACTTCTTTGGAAGGCTTTGTTGTAGAGAACCTTCCTAGCAAACCTAAGTAACTTTTTATCTAAAATACTCCTAAATCAGCAAAATCTTGACTTAAATCTATCTTTAAATGATGAAACAGTTTTAAAACTTACACATGTCAAAAGTAGACAGAAGGGAAGTAATGCAATAATGGGAGCGATTTTAACAACTTTTAACGGTTGATTCAGGGTAAAGGGTAAATTAGGGTAAAGAATTGGGATAGGGCAAATTGTCCCAAAAACCTTTTAAACTTCACATAGTGTGACCTATGTCTTTTTTTTTTTTTGAGGAAAAAAAACAAAACAAAACATGAAAATTATCACCAGTTACTTTGCCAAGTAACTAATTACTCTTACATTCAGGTAACTGAGTTACTAACACAATTACTTTTTGGGAGAAGTAATTTGTAACTGTAATTAATTGATTTTTTTTTAAGTAAGATTAACAACACTGGTTATCAGGCAGCAGGCGGCATTCAGATGGGCTTTATCCTGCTCCCCTCGGTAATTCCAGCTCCAGTAGCGTATCTTAAAGTTGCTGCAGTTAAAAAGCTCGTAGTTAGATCTCGGGATCGAGCTGATGGTCCGCCACGAGGCAAGCCACTGTCTGTCCGAGCCCCTGCCTCGAGGCCGCCCCCGGGAGCCAAGCCTTCCATCCAAAGTAGAACGCACCTAGTCTCGATATATGTCCATCAACGTACAAGTCAAGGTGTCTTCCTTCGCCTGACAGCGTTTTCCTGCTGTAAACAAACGAACATAAAACTTGTAACACTTGCATTTAGCGTTGACATAATTGTGCCATCTACATGTACTGATTAGCAACAAGCTAGCACTAGATACAGTAGTTGTAGTAAACAACATTAAAGATCATCATAAT
Source organism: Corythoichthys intestinalis (assembly GCF_030265065.1). Lineage (NCBI taxonomy): Eukaryota > Metazoa > Chordata > Actinopteri > Syngnathiformes > Syngnathidae > Corythoichthys > Corythoichthys intestinalis. The sequence continues at coordinate 59,569,981 of NC_080399.1, read as the reverse complement.
CACAATCATCATTGTAATAACAAAATCAAAGGCAACAAGTCATTTTATGAGCAAGATTTTAGCTTACTGTATTTTTCGGACTATAAGTCGCACCTGAGTATAAGTCGCACCAGCCCAAAAATGCGCAATGAAGAGAAAAAAAACCCACATAAGAGGCACCGGAGTATAAGTCGCATTTTTGGGGGAAATTTACTTGATTGAATCCAACACATAGAACAGATATGTCATCTTGAAAGGCAATTTTTAAAAAAATACAATAGAGAGTAAACATGCTGAATAAGTGTACAGTATGATATAGTTACATGATGCATGAACAACGAATTGCGAACGTGACCGGTATGTTAACGTAACATAGCTATTAAGAGTTATTCAGATAACTATAGCATAAAGAACATGCTAACAAGTTTACCAAACGATCAGTGTCAATCCATAACACCAAAAAAACATGTGAAATGATATAATAATTTCACACATAAGTCACTCCAGAGTATACGTACGCCGCACCCCCAGCCAAACTATGAAAAAACCTGTGACTTATAGTCTGAAAAATAAGGTAAGTATTTTTTGAGCACCGGACACATGAAATTGCTGGGATAGGAAGAACATACCTTCCATAACACAGCTGCAACATAGCTACAATAACACCCGGTCTTTGTGGTGGCACGATCTTGGTTCCGCATCTGCCTTCATAAACATGTTGTCCTCCCCTGTCGCGCTGATGGCAGATGGATGCTGTATTTCCAAATTGTCTTTTTTTAAGAGATTTTGATGAGTAATGTTGCTCCAGCTCCACTGTTGTTTTGAATGGGGAAATTCTAAAATGGAAGTTGCTTGCAGACATAAGGAAGTTAAGCGAAAGTACCTCGGAAACTTGTCTTTAACCTTTTTGTCCAATTAAGGCCACTTTGTCAGTTGTTATATATTGTAAATTTAAATATATATTACATATTATCATTATATAATTTTTATAATAATATATAAAGTCATCATTTGTATCATGCAAGGTGCCAGTGTGCCAGCTGTAATCACTGTACTTTGGGGGTTTTTTTTAATGTTTTTTTTTTTTTTTTAATCGGCTGTGACATTCTGTCTACTCATCCATTAAAAGAAAAAAAAAACTGTTACAGTTCAATTCAAGCGTTAAAGGCCCAATGGGGAGATTGTTTATGCTCTCTTTGGCCGGTTCACCCCATTTGTGAGCGTGTTTGTGTAAATGTAATGCTCACGTAAAGGTTCCTCCTGCCTCATCCTGTGTTACAGGTCGGATTGATCACCTAATTCAGATTAAGGATTCACCCAGTGCCAGAGGCAGAGAAGAGCTGATCGCACAATGTAAGATAGAAAAATAATCTCTGCAGAGCCTTACTTTTAGGCCTGGAATTGCTCCACGAAAATCCTGTCAAAATTGTCATTGTTTTTCTGTGTGATCTTATCCATCCATGCACCAAAATATGTACAAATTTAAGAAAAGAGGCTGGTGCAAAAGTGAATACACCTCTAACAAAAGTTACGATATTTTACAACGTACCCGATTTACGTGATTTCGAAGTCTAGTCCGCCGTTTTGTCTCCAGTCGTTTCCTTTTTTTTTTTTTTTTTTTAATTTTTTTTAAGTCGCGTAAACAGTACCTTGTGGTACCTCACTGTATCTTATTTTTTATTTTATGTTATTATTATGACATGTTCTCTTCTCACTAAACATGAAGTTTGACAGACAGCAAACATGGCAATTGCGGTTTTTGAAGCTTTTTACTTCCTTCACGTTTGACAATTTACAAAGCTGTAACACACTTATATCCACCTGTGTTCAAAACGACACACATTTTAACAATAAAACACTTGACACAAAACAATTGGTGTTCAAACGTCCAACTACTCTGATCAATATGTAAAATTAGAATAAATTAGCCTAATTTGCCCAACATAAGTCCACTAGGTTAAATGTTCCAAATGCTATCGTATTTACAATTCTCATAGATGCTATGACATAGCAAATTGCTCATGCATAACTCCACAAACTGTAGCTCTAAACATAATTATAAATGCATACACAAACATATATTAGCTGAAACAATTTACAGCCTTACAGTTATATGAAAAAGTATCTGAACCTTTTGGAATTTCCCACATTTCTGCTTAAAATCACCATCAAATGTGATCTGATCTCTGTCAAAATCACATACAGTAGATGAAAAAAAAACTGTCTGCTTTAACTAAAACCACCCAAACATTTACAGGTTTTCATATTTCAATGAGGTTAATATGCAAACAACAACAGAAGGGGGAAAAATAACTAAGTGATTAATATTTTGAACTCTTGGCGTCATCTTTGGTGGACGGCCACTCCTTGCAACAGTGTCGAACTCTCTCCATTTGTATACAACTTCTCTGACTGGCGGTTGACATCCAGACTTTTGGAGATGGTTTTGTATCCTTTCCCAGCTTTATACAAATCAACAATCCTTGATCGCAGGTCTTCAGACAGCTCTTTTGACCAAGCCATGATGCTCTCATCAAGACAATTCTTACCAGGTGTGTGTTTTATAGTGGGCAGGGCAGCTATAAACCACTCATCAGTGATTGGGCACACACCTACTTCTTTAAATCTCCTTAGGCATAGTGTTCACATACGTACGTATTTTTCCCCCTTCTGCAATTGTTTGCATGCTATCCTCATTAAAATAAGAAAACCTATAAATGTTTGGGTGGTTTTAGTTAAAGCAGACACTGTTTTTACATCTGTGAGATTTTGACAAAGATCAGATCACATTTGATTGTGATTTTATGCAGAAATGTGAGAAATTCCAAAAGGTTCAGATACTTTTTTATACCACTAAGTCAAAAGTGCACATTAACATAGATGTTCAGAATCTCCCAAATAAAACAAAATAAACCTCATTTTAACTCTTTCCTTTCTCTTAAAGATTTTATCAACTTTCCTTTGCATTGCCCTTTTAATTCAACTTGTTTATTTCAATCTATTTGTTGTTCCAAAAAAAACATGTACATTTGAACCAATCAGAGCTAACTATCCAGACTGATTACAGGGTTACAGGTGATTGTATGTCAGCCAATTAAACGGACATTAGAGTCCAGGTTTTTTTTTTTTTTTTTTGCTGCCTGCATGTGCACATCGACACGACTAGTCAGATACAGAGAGACACTGTAAACAACTACGTCGAATAAATACTGTGAATGAAAGATAAATATCGGTGGAAACGGATTACACTACACAAGCACTTTATTAGGCTTGTTGTTAACACTTGTGGATGTAAATCTGACGTAGATTGTTCTTATTGCAGATGCGTGTGTGGCGGCGTGGCATGTTTTTTTGTTTTTAAAACGGGGTTTTAACAGTTTGCAACATATTTTCGGGATCAAAGCACCGTTCCGGCCCAGAATCTTTTACCGGACTGTTCCGGCCCACTTTTACCCCTGTACGTATGTGCAATGTGTTGAGTAAATTGTGGGATTTGGGACATTTTTCGAAACATTTCAAGATTTCATCAGTAAAATTTTCACCTGTACAGCAGGTACTAGTAGTGCACAATATGAATAAAACATCAAGTAATGAAGCTTTTGCTGACACAATGAAAGACAACGTCTCATTGGCAGTAGCGCTCCTAGCCTAAATGCTGATCTGGGCAACAAGACGCTTAGGACCTGTTTTTGGCTTTGTTTCAATTCCAAGCATTGTTTTCTTTTTCTCACCACTGTCATTGTTCGCCAATTTCCTCAAGGAGATGGTTAACGTTCACCTGTAAGCACAACTGATTCAGTTGCACTACAATACAAAATTCTGTCACTAGAGACAACAAGGATGAAAAAGAGGGGAGCGGATGGGAGTTGTTGATTAAATGCTCGTATGCCCCCTAGTAGGACGTTTGAGACACTTTGGGGAGACAGAGCGAGAGAGAGCTTTAATTCCATCCAGTCGGGTGCTGAGGCCAAGCGAGAGAGAGAATTTCTTGCGCTCGGCTTTACGATGCCTGAGTCTCGCCATTTAGTCTCCATTTTTTTTTTTTTTTTTTTTGGTCGTGTGAACAGTACCTTATTGTACCTCACAATATATTACTTTTTACTTTGCTTAATTAATTTGACGCATTCTGTCCTCACTAAACATGAAATTGTTCCGCTTTGCAGACAGAAAATGACAATGGTGGTTTTTGAAGCTTTTTACTTACTTCACGTTTGACAATTTGTAAAGCTGTAACGCTCATATGTACACTTATGTTCAAGACAACACGCATTTTAACAATGAAACACTTGACACAAACAATTGGTGTTCAAACATCCATCTGGTCTCATCAATATATATAAATTTAGTAGATTAAATTAGCCTAATTTGCCGAACAAAAGTATAGTTTAAATGCTACAAATGCTAATGTATTTACAATTCTCATAGCAAATCGCTCACACATAACTACAAACTCTAGCTCTAAACTTAATTACAAATGCATACACAAACATACATTAACTGAACCAACTTACAGCCTTATGTGGGCCAAACCAGAGCACAGCTGTCCTTATAGCCATGTCAGACGAGTCTGCTTCTCAGTCAATACAAGGCGAGAGTCCAGCTAGACCCAACGCTGCCACCAGAGGCCAGTGTATCCTCCATCATTAAATAAAATACAATATTTTTTTTTGACTTTTTGGATAGTTATTTTGAGATTTAGGGTTACCTCAAGGGTTAATTCAGACTTTTGCGGTAATACAGGTTACGTCGCCATCGTAGGAACAGAAACTCGTTCGTAGCCCATGGTCTACCTGTATATATATGGCGGAAAACACTCAGGTGACTTGAAATTCCACTCGCAGACCCCTAATTTGGCAAAATTTCAAAGTTGTCCGATATGCACGGGTGATACATCATTGGAAAGTTTAAAATCTCAATTTTCTGGGGGAAGAAATTTTCTTTAACAGGAAGGCATTAAAAAAAAAAAAAAAAAAAAAACATTTTTTTTCTTAATAGCGAAACCCTATCTGAAGGTAAGAGCACGCGAGACCAGAATTAAAGATGTCATAATGTGGCGGCGGTCTGAACTGTCAAGTCTCCCAAATCAGAATTCATGTACTAAATACGTCACCAAAGAGGGAGAGCAGCAGGCAAGATAGCATCGATGTTGCTATTCATTAGCATTAGCGCCTAGCTTCAACTCAGCTTTTACTATGCAGGTGGCGGGCTTGACCACAGTAATAAAAGAAATACAATAAAGAAAAGGATAAACCTGATAATGCTCGGTTTCTTACTGTACGCCAACTGAGCAATATTTCAGTATTGCTTACATGGCCTAGTCGGGGCAAACTGACAGTGCACAGTGTTAGTGCGGAAGTAATACTTGAATGGGCTCAATGGACAAAGGCAGTCTGAACGGGCACGACAAAAAAACAGACATGACCAAAAATCGGAATTGTGCATTAAAACCTGCAGTATGAACCTAGCCAAAGTCCAGTGGGCCTCCGAACGGGAGGTCTAGGTCATGCAAACATGGGAAGCCACAGAGTGTTCATACAATGTCAAAAAAAAAAAATCACCTTTCATGCTAGTAGCACTGGTATTCTTTTCATTGGCATTTTCTTTCATTTTCGTTTGTGATCTTTCCAGCTAGGCTATCATCATGTGTCCTCGTGTATCCTTTTCCATAGCGTCTCCTCTACGTCTCGAATGTAACAATGTTCCTTCGCTATTATATGTTATATCGCCAGCAATATGTTATATGTTATTTTTGTAACATGACGTTTGCTTACGTGCACTTTCTAAACTGGATGACCTAATTGTAGATCTCTGACCAAACAGAATCTTTAGATAAAAATCTCATAAGAGTGAAAACAAAAATCCCTACATCCATACCAGGCCTAAAACACCACAATAGCATTTTTATTGGCCCGTTTTCAAGTGCTGATGATTATTTTAACTAACAACTTGCCAAGAAAAGCTCACAATTATCCAACTTGACCAAAATGTTAGTATTACCAAGCAAAGAAAATTGAAAGTTTTCAACTACTGAATCGCAACTATTTTCATCTGCAGTCTATTGTGTTAAAATGTATTTGATATGCTGGATGTTTCTGACTATAAAATCTACAAATAACTGTACTCTTGTTTAGATGGTATGGATGGACATGGGACACTGGGAGATAAACCTGGTCTTGCTGGCAAGAGAGATATAGACTGGGAAGAAAACGTCCGAACAGGTTGGTGTTTATCTTCTGTATGTACATGTATACCTGTCAAGTTGGACGGTTTCGGCGTAGTGAGTGCAAGTGAGCAGTGATTTTTAAATGTGTACGGCGTACGTTCAAAATCTGTATGTTTTTCGTGCATTGTGTTTTTTTTCTCCGTTCGGATTTTGATACAATGCACCGAAAAGGTGTGCGTTACTCCGTTGGTTGAATGATGCGAGAAAAGTCAGAGACACGGGGAGAGAAGAGCGGGAATGGGAGGGAGGAAGAATGACGCCGTTGCAAACGCGATGCTAGGCTAGGCGGCTCCAATACATCCTGACTGTAGCCAACAGTCTACAATCTACGCCCACTTAATGCTACGCTAGATAACACATGCATATAGAACTAAATGCGAAATGTGAAAAACTCGGTGAATTTAGTAAGCAGCCGCCATCTTAAAGCAGTAGATTTCTCAGAAAGGCTCTGTTGTAGTGAACCTTCCTAGCGAACTTAAGTAACTTTTAATCTGAAATACTTCTAAATCGGCTAAATCTTGACTTGAATCTATCTTTAAATGATGAAACAGTTTTAAAACCTTCACATGTCGAAAGTAGATTGATGGGAACTAATGCAAAAACGGGAGCAATTTTAACAACTTCATTGATTCACAACAATAAATGACTTCCAAACATAGCAAAGGTTACTATGTTTTTGTTTTTGTTTTGTTTTTAATTGAAAAATGACCATGAAAGGTTACACCAGTTACTTTGCCGAGTCACTAATTACTCTTACATTCCGGTAACTGAGTTACTAACGCAATTACATTTTGGGAGGAGTAATTTGTAACTGTAATAAATTACTTTTTTAAAGTAAGATTAACAACAGTCTGCAGAATGAAAAGCTACGCTGTGACAAAAGCGGAGATTTTATTCTGCCAATTTGTTGCCGAACACAATTTGCCTGTAACTATTCCCAATCACTTCTCAGAATTAGTAAAAGAAATGTTCCCTGACTCAAAGATTGCAGATTGCAGTTAATTTTATCAATTGACCTTTTTAATTTATAATTGGACACACTAACAAACTACCTTCAAGTCAAACTGAATTTAAGGTGCTAAGGTGCCATGAAGTGCATCCCTTAAAAGACATGATAGAAATTGCCAAAGTGATACATACAATTATAACAAAAGTCACTGTTAAATTTTAGTAATCATGATGTAGCTGAAGATATCGATTGCACCAGGTTATATGTGATGATATTACCAATAAATTCATATTATTTTAAAAATTGAGTTTTATTTTTGTTTCATATTGCACGCTATATAAAACGTTGTAAGATTAGTAACCAATTTGTAAGGGCATACGTCACTATTTGTAAGATAGCCAACGGCCTCGGGTTGACAGATATGTACATGTAATTTCAATCTATGCATTGCGTCGTCATGTTAATAGACCTTTTGCAACCTCCGCCCCGAAAACGGCCATTGACCAATCCTACATCCTTGCAACCGCTGTTAAGTGAGCATGATTCGACAAACGCCACATTCCCCGCATTGATCATTTTGGTTGCTACTGTAAGCGTTACCTGAATGCCAACTTCCATACAACTTAATGAAAGCCCAGGAAAAGATAAACAAGCTGCAAAGTCCAAAATCGTGCAGCGGTGTGCCTATGTCATATATAAATTGGACACAAGGTACCCAAAGAGTTTATCCGGGGAAGTTTTTTTCCCTTCTCAAAGCAAAACACAACCTGAACGGTGCCTTCAATGGATAAAACAGTGTGGGCAGCCAAGGTAAATGTTTTAAAAATAAACAGGCTAGCCTGCTTGCCTAAGTAGAGGTAAGAACATTTATAAAACTGGATATCAAAGTTGTAGTTACTGTTATCTAATACTATATCTTCCTGGAATGTCATTGCTATAACGTCTAGGTAAAGTTGTTTCCAGAGCTGGGTAGAGTAGACAAAAATTTTACACAAGTAAGAGCAGAGTTACTTCTAAATAATATTACTCAAGTAAAAGTAGTGATTCAAAAAACTGACACGAGAACAAGTAAAAAAAAAGTATTCGTTGAAAAGAATACTCAAGTCATGGGTAACATAATGAGTAACTGCTTACAATGTCCGATTTAAAAAAAAATTTTTTTTTCATAATGGTACACAGGTAGGCCCTGGTTTACGAACGAGTTCCGTTCCAGCGTTGTTCCTGTAATTCGGAATTAACCCTTTAAATACCTCAAAACACCCTCTAAATTATAAAAAAAAAAAAAAAAAAACTATTCAAAAACATGTATTATACGTCATTGTACTGTCCTCACCAATTTGTCAATTTGTCAATCAGTCCTAGCTAGACGGTAAGCTAAGCTCCAAAATGACAAAGTCAGACGTCCGTGTGGTTTGCTGACTTTATTCAGATGCTAATGACCTCAAATGTTGCAGAATGAAACTAAAATAAATTGAAATTCAATCAGTCTTATCTTCAATAACAGCAATTCAAATTTGTGTTTACAAGTAGCTGCTGATACACCAATAACAAACGATTAGCATGTATCAGTTAGCGTCAGCACTTCATCAAAAACAATCACATAAACTTGCCCCAAGTGCTTGACCACAATTGAAAACGCACAATAAACAGTACAAAAGGCGTTATATACAGCCGTCGCCTCTGGATGCTTCACAAGCAACAAATGTGTGCACAGGCTGTCACCTCTGTCACTCAGCTGCTCTGTGTGTGCGTGCGTGGGGTGGGCGGGCGCATCTGTACATGCGCTCACTTCCTGTTCCATACTTCCTTTGCCAAAATAAAAGCATGTATCACAAAAGTCAACATTTAACCAAAAAAAAAAAAAAAACACAAAAGATGAGGCGCAGGCGTCGTAAAGTCGACATCACTTAGGTCGTGTCCGTCGTAACCTGGGGACTACCTGTTTTTATTTTTTCTCAGCACAACTTCATCTATATGAACTGTTGTTATTATTATTATTATTATGTTGTACTAGAACCTATTGCATGACCAAATGAGGCCAAAAATATGACGCAAAAATCATCAAATTCACACCAGAACAACACTATGAAATATGATTTGTCCAAAGAGCATGAGAACCCTCTAGTGGAGAAAAACATTGTTACCTTTGATTGGTATAATGGAGTCATGTGTTATTGGTGTGACTTCTCATGGTGAAACTGAGACAGCCAATGTCACCATCTCTGGCAAAAATAAACTCAATATGTAGAATAAAGAGGATGTAAAGCATTACTACCCACCCTGAAAAAAAAAAAAATAAGGGACACCCTATTTGGTAGAGCCAACTGGCACCAGAACCGTCAGTCTTTAGTTGTTTTTTTTGTGTGTGTGTGAAAAGTGGTTTTTTTTTGGCTGTTTGGCTGTTTGTTTGTTTGTTTGTTTGTTTGTTTGTTTGTTTGTTTGTTTGTTTGTTTGTTTGTTTTTTTAATTATTTGACTCAAACCTGAATAAAACCCCTTCAAACCCGCATTTTTTTCTGCTGGGCAAAAAAAAAAAATTGCTAATTTCATACTACTCAAATACCAGAACGAAGTGCATTTTTTTAATCTAGGATATTTCATGCTTTTGTTGGTTAATTTTAATGTTAATGTTCCATTGTTTTTAATGAAGAATTAGCACATACGTTTGTCTTTTTAAGTTCCGTTTTTTTTTCTCAGCCATTGTGCGTGCTAAACCTCATGATTTGATTTCTATGGGTAGAGTTTCGTCCAATCATCTCCCAGAAGTGGCAATAGCAACTAAATTCAGTGTATTTATTGATTAAGGGACGCTAACGCGTCATGTCCTTCAGCAGCATGCTCAGATCTGAAGGTGTTAATTAGGTGCATATTTGAGTGGAATAAACACATTTTGTGAATGGAAACTTTGGATCCCAAGGCCTCACTTGCTTTAATTGTTAAACCTGTATGCTTTTGCCTCGTTAGCTTGCTATATTTTCAATATAACCCTCCGCTGCATATTGTAAACCCTTTTTCCTAAATCTGGAGGTTTTTGCACTGGAATTGCTCCAAAATAAATCACTTAAAAAACTCAAGTAGCCTATACGACTGCTTGCAATGGCTGTGGCGTTGGCGTCACGAAGCTATTTGGCTTAGCAGCAACCATAACTAAGCGGGGCAGAGCTTTTGTGAAAGGTCGATTACTGCAAGGTCAATTCTTATTCCCTCAATATACGTAAAATATTGACTTTAATTTCTCCACTAATCAGTGAAAATTGTGAATGTGGTCATATGTTGCTGTTTTCACAGGTGTCCAAAGGAGAACAGAGGAAGACATTGTCCACACTGTCATTGACTTTCTGTCATATCTCAAATATAAAGGTATGAAATATTAGCCCAGTTATTTTTTGGTAACAAGAGAAATAAAACTACCAAGTTGATGTGTGCCAAAATTAAAGTTTTTTTCCCCTTCTTTTTTTCCTAATTTTGCAGAAATGGGACCCTGGCAAAGTCTGACTTCTGTGACATCAGATGAAATGGCCAATCCTTAGCCACGTGTCATAATGTGCTATCCACCCACTCATACCTAATGCAATGTTACAACACAATGTAATTAACACCACACCGCTTATTTATTTGTTTTTGGGTTTTTTTTGTGAGGTGTTAATCATTAGATTGTGGCCTGGCAGAGAACACAGGGTGTTTGTTGTTGTTTTTGTCTCTGTTTTATCTAGCGCTTTTCTCGATTAGACGTCAGAAAGCAAGGGGGGGTGGGGAACAAACTGGAGAATGTAATGATTGCAATAAAATGTTATGTCATTTAAAAAAAGAGTCATTTTTTTCACTTCTCATATTTTCTCTTTTTTTAGCCAGGTGTTATGTGTTTTCCCCCCAACAAGAATTTGACTTGATAAAATTGTGTTTTGGAGCAATGTTAAAGAAAAAAATCGATCACCACATGGGACGGACAAATTATTCTATTCATTCATTCAAAAATGAGGCATACACACATACACTGCTGGCCAAAAGTATTAGCACCCCTGCAATTCTGTCAGATAATGCTCAATTTCTTCCAGAAAATGATTGTAATTACAAATGCTTTGGTAGTAATATCTTCATATATTTTGCTTGCAATGAAAAAAAACACAATGAAAAAAAACACAAAAAAGAATGGGAAAAAATTATTATCATTATCCACAAAACTCCAAAAATAGGCCGGACAAAAGTATTGGTACCCTTTGAAAAATCATGTGATGCTTCTTGTTTAATTAACAGCACCTGTTACTATAAGGTGGTGGCAATAACTAAATCACACTTGCAGCCAGTTAAAATGGATTAAAGTTGACTCAACCTCTGTCCTGTGTCCTTGTGCGTACCACATTGAGCATGGAGAAAATAAGAAGACCAAAGAACTGTCTGACGACTTGAGAAGTGCAATCTCAAGGCTACAAGTCCATCTCCAAAGACCTGAATGTTCCTGTGTCTACCGTGCACAGTATCATCAATAAGTGTAAAGCCCATGGCACTGTGGCTAACCTCCTTAGATGTGGACGAAAAAGAAAAATCGACGAGAGATTTCAACGAAAGATTGCGCGGATGGTGGATAAAGAACCTTGACTAACATCCAAACAAGTTCAAGCTGTCCTGCAGTCCGAAGGTACAACTGTGTCAACCCGTACTATCCATCAGCATCTGAATGGAAAGGGACTCTATGACAGTATACCCAAGAAGACCCCACTTCTGACCCAGAGACATAAAAAAGCCAGGCTGGAGTTTGCCAAAACTTACCTGAGAAAGCCAAAAATGTTTTGGAAGAATGTTCTCTGGTCAGATGAGACAAAAGTAGAGCTTTTTGAGAAAATGCATCAACATAGAGTTTACAGGGGAAAAAACGAGGCCTTCAAAGAAAAAAACATGGTCCCCACAGTCAAACATGGCGGAGGTTCCCATATGTTTTAGGGTTGCTTTGCTGCCTCTGGCACTGGTCTGCTTGACCGTGTGGATGGCATTATGAAGTCTGAAGACTACCAACAAATATTGCAGCATAATGTAGGGCGTGTTAGAAAGCAGGGTCTCCCTCTGAGGTCATGGGTTTTCCAGCAGGGCAATGACCCAAAACACTTCAAAAAGCACTAGAAAATGGTTTGAGAGAAAGCACTGAAGACTTCTTAAGTGGCAAGCAAAGACCTGAATCCCATACAAAACCTGTGGAGAGATCTGAAAATGGCACCCTTCAAATCTCAGAGACCTGGAGCAGTTGGCCAAAGACAAATGGTCTAAAATTCCAGCAGAGCATTGTAAGAATCTCATTGACCGATACCGGAAGCAGGTGTTCGCAGTTATTTTGTCTAAAGGTTGTGCCACCAAGTGTTAGGCTGAAAGCGCCAATACTTTTGTCCAGCTAATTTTTGGAGTTTTGTGTAAAGTTATAATGACTAAAAAATTTCCCATTCTCGTTTGTTTTTTCATTGCAAGCAAAATAAATGAAGATATTACTACCAAAACATTTGTGATTGCAATCATTGTCTGGAAGAAATTGAGCATTATTTGACAGAATTGCAGGGGTGCCAATACTTTTGGCCAGCACTCAATGCCTATTAGCCAATACCGCTAGGCCTGGCACTATAAGGCATAATCATAGCAACTTCATATTTCATATACAAGTAATATAATATGTAAACAACAACCTCGCAGGTAAAAATAAAATCTATCATCCATTATCATTTTGAAATGTCTCCATTATTCAATTTTTTTTTTTTTTTTTTTCAAATAAAACCTGTCCTTTTCAGCTGTTTGACACGGAGAATGGAAGTCTAAGTGTCAGGTTGGTCTGAACAGTTTTAATGTTTCACATTGAGAGTATGACATACTCCCATTGTGATCATTCAACATACCTCATTTCTTCTGACAAAGCAGCGAACAGGAAGGTCAAATAATTAATAAGTAATAATAATAATAATAATAATAATACATTTTATTTCTAGAGCACTTTTCAAAACACACAAAGACGCTTTACAAGAGACATGGAATCACAGTACGATAAAAAGGTATTAAAAGGATAAAAAATTAAAAGCACAATAAAAGAAGTAAAAATATAACTGAGCTAGGGGTTATGGTGGGTAAGAAAGAGTGAACAGATGTGTTTTCAGTCTAGATTTGAAAAGTGATAGGGTAGATATGCTGCGAAGATCAGGGGGTACGGTGTTCCAGAGCATGGGGGCGCAATGACTAAAAGCTCTGGAACCAAAGGTGGAGAGGCGGACACGGGGGGCGGAGAGGGGAAGAATAGTGGTAGAGCGAAGTGAACGGGTTGGATTGTTTAGACAGAGAAGATCGCAAAGGTAGGGAGGGGCCAGGGCATTGAGTATTTTGAGGTGATGATGAGGATCTTCTAGTTGATTCTTTGTTTGACGGGAAGCCAGTGAAGTTAACGGAGGATGGGGGTGATGTGGTGTGTTGCGGGGGTTCGGGTGATGAGGCGTGCTGCTGAGTTCTGGAGGAGCTGCAGTTTCTGGAGGGACTTGTTAGGGAGACCGAAGAGCAGTGAGTTGCAATAATTGAGCCAGGAGGTTATTAGATTACAGACCAGGGTGGAAGCGGTATGGCGGGTGAGAGAAGGGAGGAGGTGAGAAATGTTGCGAAAGTGGAAATAGGCTGATCTGGTGATGCTGTTGATATGTGACCGGAAGGAAAGTGTGCTGTCGAGGATGACACCCAGACTCTTAACCTGAGACGAAGAAGAGATCGGTAAATTGTTGATGGTAATAGAGAACTTATGGACATTAGAGAGCGTTGCGGTGGTTCCAACTAAGAGGACTTCTGTTTTGGAGCTGTTAAGTAGGAGGAAGTTGGAGGAGAACCAGGAGTTAATGTCATCTAAGCAGAGGGTGAGGGAGGGAGGTGGGAGGGAGGCGGTTGGTTTTGAGGATATGTAGAGCTGGGTGTCATCCGCGTAACAGTGAAAGTGAATGTTGTGTTTGCGGAAAATGGAACCGAGGGGAGAATGTAGATGATGAAGAGGAGCGGCCCCAGGACAGAGCCCTGGGGCACGCCAGCGGAGACAGGGAGGGAACTGGATTTATGGGGGCCAAGTTTGACAAATTGTGTGCGGTTGGACAGGTAGGAAGTGAACCAGGAAAGGGGTGTGTGGGTGATACCAATGGAGGAGAGTCGGTCGAGAAGGATTGTATGGGAAATTGTGTCGAAGGCGGCAGTGGGGTCAAGGAGGACGACAATTGATAATAAACCGGAATCGGATGCTATGAGGAGGTCGTTTGTAATTCTAAGTAAGGCTGTTTCGGTGCTATGGAGGGGGCGGAAACCAGATTGAAAGTGCTCGTAAATGTCATTGGTAATGAGGTGGTTATGGAGTTGGGATTAACGTTTTTTTCAAGAATTTTGGAAATGAAAGGTAGTTTGGAGATGGGGCGGAGGTTATTGAAACTGGTGGGATCCAGGTTGGGTTTCTTTAGAATGGGTGTGATGGCCATGTAGTCAGCTTCAAAAGAAGACCATGACCTTGAATTTGGAGTAAACAATAAAAGTTTCTGAGACGATAGTTTTAAGGCTCGCCACAGGAGGGCATACGGTTGCTGGTATCACAAAAAAGTGAGAAATCCGGGGAGGCCTTTTTGTCACGTTTTTCTGTAATCTAATGCATTCATTTTGAGTACTGCAAACTCAAACAAACTACTATAATCCAATCATAAGGGTTCATTTGAGTCCTTAAAACTTGAAATTAAGTAATATACATCTAATAATGTAGTTAACATAAATTAGTTCTTCTAAGGCAGCAAGTTTGCATTTTCTTTTTAACTTATCATATTTTAAACTGTCAGCTAGCCCAAAGTATCTGTGTATTTTAAGTTTTAAATTTATTTGATTGAAGTGAGTTTTTTTATTGAAAATATTCTGCATATTTTCAATAAAGCAACTTATTTTGATTGAAAGGTTCACCGTCACGTGAATCTTGACTTATTTCTGCCGCCATTTCAGACTTTAGACAGCATTCTTTTTTTTTTCCTTTAATAATATGTCACAGAAACACTGGAAACTGGCGTAATTTTCAACAAAATGCAACGATTAGCAGGCATGAATCGCGAGAGGTTTATTAACAGGATTACACAGATCTGTTCAATGGATCCGTATTTTTTGCCAAAAATCATTATTTAAAGGGGAAGTTCAGAATTTTTAACATTAGGCTTAATCTTCGAGTTAGTGGGGGTTTAATTAGTCGGTGGAGCTGATTTCAACAAATTCCGTGCAGTGAGTTGTTTATTCATTAGTTACAGTGCTCCCTAGTGGCTAAGCTAGCGCTCGTTGAAATCAACTCCAATGAGTAATTAAACCCCCACTAACTCGAAGATTAAGCCTAATGTTAAAAATTCTGAACTTCCGCTTTAAGGACATTGTTCACTTTTGAGCTGCCACATTTAGTTTACCCGGACATTTATAATTGCCTGATAAACACCAAGAGTACTTACACACATTGTTGTGACGTCTCATTGGTGGGAAACTGAGACAGCCACTGTCGGCATCTCTGGCAAAAATAAAGTCAATAAGTAGAATAAAGAGGAAAAATGCGTAGCCCAAAGTAGCAGTGTAAAAGTAATGTTTCTTCTTCAAAAATCTACTCAAGTAAAAGTAAAGAGTATTGCATGGCCAAAGTACTCCAAGAAGTACATTTTTCTCAAAAAGTTACTCAAGTAAATGTAATGGAGCAAATGTAACATGTTACTACCCACCTCTGCAAATATATTTATATATACAGTGATCCCTCATACCGCCCCCACTCCCCTGCGAAAATCCGCGATGTAGAGGCAGAGCCTATTAACCCCATCCCAAAAAAATGTTTGTTAAATGTATTTATTCAGATTTAACACCATTGCAAAAAGATACATATAACATAATTTTCTCCTTTTGTTTCCCCAAAGTATCATAAAACAAAACAAAAACAAACAAACAAAAATAAACCTCATTTGTATATTTTTGTAAATGTTTTTAAGCACTGCAAACGTAATAACTATATTATAAATGAGAGCGGTATAAAATAAAACAATTATTTGTACACGTATACATGCATTTATCTTAACATTTTTAAATATAACTAGAAACTGCAATTTCGGGAGAAATTACACACCTTGGTCTTTCCTCTGTGGAGGTACAAATCTTAGCCCCACTCAGGTCTATCAATAGAATGGACCATAATGCCAGTCATTGGCACTAAACAAAGTTAAAGCCATTAGAAAAGATTGGGAGAATTGGACGTCCATGGCCGTCAATGGCATCACCCTCCATAAGCGGCAATCCAATCAGGGACATTTGGGGGACACGTCCTAATGATATTTAGTCATTTTCTGTTGATTTGGGAAAAAAAAAAAAAAATCCCATTGAAAATGAATGGGAAAAATTTTGGACGTCCATGGACGTCAATGGTATCAACTTAGATAAGCGTCAATGGAATCCAAGTACATTGGCATCAATAGAATGAACAAACATGAAGAAATGCCATTGGAATTAATGGGAAGTTTGGACGTCCATGAACGTCAATGGCATCACCCTCCATAAGCGGCAATGCAATCGGGGACATTTGGGGGACACGTCCTAATGATATCTAGTCATTTTCAGTTGATTTGGGGAAAAAAAAAAAATTCCCATTGAATATGAATGGGAAAAATTTTGGACGTCCATGGACGTCAATGGTATCAACTGACATAAGCGTCAATGGAATCCAAGTACATTGGCATCAATAAAATGAACAAACATGAAGAAATGCCATTGGAAATGAATGGGAAGTTTGGACGTCCATGAACGTCAATGGCATCACCCTCCATAAGCGGCAATGCAATCGGGGACATTTGGGGGACACGTCCTAATGATATCTAGTCATTTTCTGTTGATTTGGGAAAAAAAAAAAAAATCCCATTGAAAATGAATGGGAAAAATTTTTGACGTCCATGGACGTCAATGGTATCAACTTACATAAGCGTCAATGGAATCCAAGTACATTGGCATCAATAGAATGAACAAACATGAAGAAATGCCTTTGGAAATGAATGGGAAGTTTGGACGTCCATGGACGTCAATGGCATCACCCCCCATAAGCGGCAATGCAATCGGGGACATTTGGGGGACACGTCCTAATGATATCTAGTCATTTTCTGTTGATTTGGGGAAAAAAAAAATTTCCCATTGAAAATGAATGGGAAAAATTTTGGACGTCCATGGACGTCAATGGTATCAACTTACATAAGCGTCAATGGAATCCAAGTACATTGGCATCAATAGAATGAACAAACATGAAGAAATGCCATTGGAAATTAATGGGAAGTTTGGACGTCCGTGGACGTCAATGGCATCACCCTCCATAAGCAGCAATGCAATCGGGCACATTTTGGGGGAAACGTCCTATTGATATCTAGTCATTTTCTGTTGATTTGGGGGAAAAAAAAAATTTCCCATTGAAAATGAATGGGAAAAATTTTGGACGTCCATGGACGTCAATGGTGTCAACTTACTTAAGCGTCAATGGAATCCAAGTACATTGGCATCAAAAGAATGAACAAACATGAAGAAATGCCATTGGAAATGAATGGGAAGTTTGGACGTCCCTGGACGTCAATGGCATCACCCTCCATAAGCAGCAATGCAATCGGGGACATTTGGGGGACACGTCCTATTGATATCTAGTCATTTTCTGTTGATATGGGGAAAAAAAAAATTTCCCATTGAAAATGAATGGGAAAAATTTTGGACGTCCATGGACGTCAATGGCAGCACCCTCCATAAGCGTCAATGGAGTTGGGGACGTTTGGGATATACGTCCTATTGATATCTGGTCATTTTCTGTTGATTTGGAGAAATTTAGTTTTTTCCCCATTGAAAATGAATGGGAAAATTTTTGGACGTCCATGGAAGTCAATGGTGGCACCCTTCATAAGCGTCAATGGAATTGGGGAAGTTTGGGGGACACGTCCTATTGATATCTGGTCATTTTCTGTTGATTTGGGGAAATTTTGTTTTTTCCCCATTGAAAATGAATGGGAAAAATTTTGGACGTCCATGGCCGTCAATGGCATCGACATCCATATAGTCAATTGAATCCAAGTACATTGGCATCAGTAGATTCGACATGCATGGCCGTCAATGGCATCAATGCAATGTAAATTCCATTGGAAATCCCATTGGAAGTGAATGGGAACTTTTCCCATTCGAAATGAATGGGATAGTTTTTGGCAAATTTCCGAGGAAGCGTAATTTTTTTCCAAATTCTGTATACAACTTTTATGCCCCTCACCGTCCCGGAATTTTTGATGGCCAAATTATGTGATTTGGTCAAAAATTGTAGGACTAGATACATTTTGAAAGTTTTTTTTTTTTCACGGAAAATTGCCGTTTACGGACGAACGGAAAAATTTTCGGGGCCATTTGTAAAGTTTCCTGTGTCACGCTAAAATTCCGGTCGTGCCGATACTTGAACGGTGCCGATCGGTCTAACGGTTCGGGCTGTGAAGCGCGCGTTTTTTTTCCATTCAAAATGAATAGGAAAGTTTTTGGCAAATTTCCGGGGAACCGTAAATTTTTGCCAAATTCTGTATACAACTTTTATGCCCCTCACCGTCCCGGAATTTTTGATGCCCAAATTATGTGATTTGGTCAAAAATTGTAGGACTAGATACATTTTGAAACTTTTTTTGTTTTTCGGAAAATTGCCGTTTACGGGCGAACGGAAAATTTTTCGTGGCGGCTTGAAAAATTCCCATCGTCACGCGAAAATTCCGGTCGTGCCGATACTTGAACTGTGCCGATCGGTGCTACGGTTTGGGCTGTGCGTTGGCTCAAAAAAACGCGGAGAATAAGATGAATAAATAATAAGTACAACTAGAAACTGCAATTTCGGGAGAAATTACACACCTTGGTCTTTCCTCTGTGGAGATACAGATCTTAGCCCCACTCAGGTCTATCAATAGAATGGATCATAATGCCAGTCATTGGCAAAAAACAAAGTAAAAGCCGTTAGAAATGAATGGGAGAATTGGACGTCCATGAACGTCAATGGCATCACCCTCCATAAGCGGCAATGCAATCGGGGACATTTGGGGGACACGTCCTAATGATATCTAGTCATTTTCTGTTGATTTGGGAGAAAAAAAAAAATCCCATTGAAAATGAATGGGAAAAATTTTGGACGTCCATGGACGTCAATGGTATCAACTTACATAAGCGTCAATGGAATCCAAGTACATTGGCATCAATAGAATGAACAAACATGAAGAAATGCCTTTGGAAATGAATGGGAAGTTTGGACGTCCATGGACGTCAATGGCATCACCCCCCATAAGCGGCAATGCAATCGGGGACATTTGGGGGACACGTCCTAATTATATCTAGTCATTTTCTGTTGATTTGGGGAAAAAAAAAATTTCCCATTGAAAATGAATGGGAAAAATTTTGGACGTCCATGTACGTCAATGGTATCAACTTACATAAGCGTCAATGGAATCCAAGTACATTGGCATCAATAGAATGAACAAACATGAAGAAATGCCATTGGAAATTAATGGGAAGTTTGGACGTCCGTGGACGTCAATGGCATCACCCTCCATAAGCAGCAATGCAATCGGGCACATTTGGGGGAAACGTCCTATTGATATCTAGTCATTTTCTGTTGATTGGGGGAAAAAAAAAAAAATTCCCATTGAAAATGAATGGGAAAAATTTTGGACGTCCATGGACGTCAATGGTATCAACTTACATAAGCGTCAATGGAATCCAAGTACATTGGCATCAAAAGAATGAACAAACATGAAGAAATGCCATTGGAAATGAATGGGAAGTTTGGACGTCCCTGGACTTCAGTGGCATCACCCTCCATAAGCAGCAATGCAATCGGGGACATTTGGGGGACAGGTCCTATTGATATCTAGTCATTTTCTGTTGATTTGGGGAAAAAAAAAAATTTCCCATTGAAAATGAATGGGTAAAATTTTGGACGTCCATGGACGTCAATGGCAGCACCCCCCATAAGCGTCAATGGAATTGGGGCGTTTGGGATATACGTCCTATTGATATCTGGTCATTTTCTGTTGATTTGGAGAAATTTAGTTTTTTCCCCATTGAAAATGAATGGGAAAAATTTTGGACGTCCATGTAAGTCAATGGCGGCACCCTTCATAAGCGTCAATGGAATTGGGGAAGTTTGGGGGACACGTCCTATTGATATCTGGTCATTTTCTGTTGATTTGGGGTAATTTTGTTTTTTCCCCATTGAAAATGAATGGGAAAAATTTTGGACGTCCATGGCAGTCAATGGCATCGACATCCATATAGTCAATTGAATCCAAGTACATTGGCATCAGTAGATTCGACATGCATGGCCGTCAATGGCATCAATGCAATGTAAATTCCATTGGAAATCCCATTGGAAGTGAATGGGACTTTTCCCATTCGAAATGAATGGGATAGTTTTTGGCAAATTTCCGAGGAAGCGTAATTTTTTTCCAAATTCTGTATACAACTTTTATGCCCCTCACCGTCCCGGAATTTTTGATGCCCAAATTATGTGATTTGGTCAAAAATTGTAGGACTAGATACATTTTGAAACTTTTTTTTTTTTCACGGAAAATTGCCGTTTACGGACGAACGGAAAATTTTTCGGGGCCATTTGTAAAGTTTCCTGTGTCACGCTAAAATTCCGGTCGTGCCGATACTTGAACGGTGCCGATCGGTCTAACGGTTCGGGCCGTGAAGCGCGCGTTTTTTTTCCATTCAAAATGAATAGGAAAGTTTTTGGCAAATTTCCGGGGAACCGTAAATTTTTGCCAAATTCTGTATACAACTTTTATGCCCCTCACCGTCCCGGAATTTTTGATGCCCAAATTATGTGATTTGGTCAAAAATTGTAGGACTAGATACATTTTGAAACTTTTTTTTTTTTCCGGAAAATTGCCGTTTACGGGCGAACGGAAAATTTTTCGGGGCCGTTTGAAAAATTCCCATCGTCGCGCGAAAATTCCGGTCGTGCCGATACTTGAACGGTGCCGATCGGTGGTACGGTTCGGGCTGTGCGGCGCGCCGAAAAAAACGTCAACAATTATTGAATAATAATAATAAATAACTAGAAACTGCAATTTCGGGAGAAATTACACACCTTGGTCTTTCCTCTGTGGAGATACAGATCTTAGCCCCACTCAGGTCTATCAATAGAATGGATCATAATGCCAGTCATTGGCAAAAAACAAAGTAAAAGCCGTTAGAAATGAATGGGAGAATTGGACGTCGATGGACGTCAATGGCGGCACCTTTCATAATTGTTAATGGAATCGGGGAAGTTTGGGGGACACGTCCTAATGATATCTAGTCATTTTCTGTTGATTTGGGAAAAAAAAAAAAATTCCCATTGAAAATGAATGGGAAAAATTTTGGACGTCCATGGACGTCAATGGTATCAACTTACATAAGCGTCAATGGAATCCAAGTACATTGGCATCAATAAAATGAACAAACATGAAGAAATGCCATTGGAAATGAATGGGAAGTTTGGACGTCCATGAACGTCAATGGCATCACCCTCCATAAGCGGCAATGCAATCAGGGACATTTGGGGGACACGTCCTAATGATATCTAGTAATTTTCTGTTGATTTGGGAAAAAAAAAAAAATCCCATTGAAAATGAATGGGAAAAATTTTGGACGTCCATGGACGTCAATGGTATCAACTTACATAAGCGTCAATGGAATCCAAGTACATTGGCATCAATAGAATGAACAAACACGAAGAAATGGCTTTGGAAATGATTGGGAAGTTTGGACGTCCATGGACGTCAATGGCATCACCCCCCATAAGCGGAAATGCAATCGGGGACATTTGGGGGACAAGTCCTAATGATATCTAGTCATTTTCTGTTGATTTGGGGAAAAAAAAAAAATTCCCATTGAAAATGAATGGGAAAAATTTTGGACGTCCATGGACGTCAATGGTATCAATTTACATAAGCGTCAATGGAATCCAAGTACATTGGCATCAATAAAATGAACAAACATGAAGAAATGCCATTGGAAATGAATGGGAAGTTTGGACGTCCCTGGACGTCAATGGCATCACCCTCCATAAGCAGCAATGCAATCGGGGACATTTGGGGGCCACGTCCTATTGATATCTAGTCATTTTCTGTTGATTTGGGGAAAAAAAAAATTTTCCCATTGAAAATGAATGGGAAAAATTTTGGACGTCCATGGACGTCAATGGCAGCACCCCCCATAAGCGTCAATGGAGTTGGAGACGTTTGGGGTATACGTCCTATTGATATCTGGTCATTTTCTGTTGATTTGGAGAAATTTAGTTTTTTCCCCATTGAAAATGATTGGGAAAAATTTTGGACGTCCATGGAAGTCAATGGCGGCACCCTTCATAAGCGTCAATGGAATTGGGGAAGTTTGGGGGACACGTCCTATTGATATCTGGTCATTTTCTGTTGATTTGGGGAAATTTTGTTTTTTCCCCATTGAAAATGAATGGGAAAAATTTTGGACGTCCATGGCAGTCAATGGCATCGACATCCATATAGTCAATAGAATCCAAGTACATTGGCATCAATAGATTTGACATGCATGGCCGTCAATGGCATCAATGCAATGTAAAAAATTCCATTGAAATCCCATTGTAAGTGAATGGGAACTTTTCCCATTAGAAATGAATGGGAGAGTTTTTGGCCAATTTCCGGGGAACCGTAAAGTTTTGCCAAATTCTGTATACAACTTTTATGCCCCTCACCGTCCCGGAATTTTTGATACCCAAATTATGTGATTTGGTCAAAAATTGTAGGACTAGATACATTTTGAAACTTTTTTTTTTTTCCGGAAAATTGCCGTTTACGGGCGAAGGGAAAATTTTTCGGGTCCGTTTGAAAAATTCCCATCGTTGCGCGAAAATTCCGGTCGTGCCGATATTTGAACGGTGCCGATCGGTCAAACGGTTCGGGCTGTGCAGCGTGTGTTTTTTTTTCATTCAAAATGAATAGGAAAGTTTTTGGCAAATTTCCGGGGAACCGTAAATTTTTGCCAAATTCTGTATACAACTTTTATGCCCCTCATCGTCCCGGAATTTTTGATACCCAAATTATGTGATTTGGTCAAAAATTGTAGGACTAGATACATTTTGAAAAAAAAAAAAAATTCTGGAAAATTGCCGTTTGCGGGAAAACGGAAAATTTTTCGGGGCCGTTTTTAAAAAAGCCATCGTCGCGCAAAAATTCCGGACGTTTCGATATTTGAACGGTGCCGATCGGTGCAGCGGTTCGGGCTGTGCGGCGCGCCGAAAAAACGCGGAGAATAAGATGAATAATAATAATAAAAATAAAAATAAGTACGATAAAGTTGCACAACAACATAACCTTGTTCTTTCCCTTGGAAAGACCAAGGTAATAAAGTTGCACAACAACATAACCTTGTTCTTTCCTTCAGAAAGACCAAGGTAATAACACATTTAACTACAGTGGCTCCTTCATTGACTGACGATGATGATGATGAGGAGGATTAGATGATGATGAAACACCTGTGCACTTTGATGAAGATAACACAATGCACAGGTGTCAAGGTAGCCTTATATCTGGGGTAGCCAACTCCGGTCCACGAGGGCCCTATCCGGCTTGTTTTCCATGTCTCCCTCCTTTAAAACACCTGAATCAAATGATCAGCTCATCAGTAAGCTCTGCAGGAGCCTGATAATGATCCTGATTATTTGAGTCAGGTTTGAGGAGGTAGGAGACATAGAAAACAAGCTGGATTGGGGCCCTCGAGGACCGATGTTGGTTACCCCTGCCTTATATAGTACCTCAAAAATCCGCGGATAACTGAAACCGCAAATATCAAAGCGCAAATTGGCGAGAGAGCCCTATGTATTAAGCATTCAGTTAATTTTATGCATTTTTGTCGTCTATGAATAACCACGCTGTTTGAAAAATCGAGCTATTTGTAGCTGTTTCAAAAGCCCGCTCTATTGAATATAATGTTATATTTCCCGAATGGCACTGGCACAAAACGGCCGTCAAGTGATAACGGCCGCTCTGTTTAGTTCTTAGCACGAATTACTCATCTATTTCTCTATGTAGGTGATATCTAGGTTACAGCCATGGCGTACTGACTGATGGTCAATCTTGGCTTGCACTACTATTAAAATTAATTGGTTGCGATCTTTTTTGAAAAGTCAGGACAAAATATGGTTTCACATCCCAAACTACATATTTAACCAGTTGGGAGGTATTGAATTCTTTTTGAGATGTGATTTTGACATTAAAAAAATTCCCATAAAACTGTCTATGTACCACCAACAAGTTTTGCTGTATTGGAGAATGATCTATAAACACAACTTCAGTCCCCACAATACCTCGTTATGGAATTGTCGATATATTCTGTTTAAAAATAAATCACTGCTTTATCGCAATTGGCTAGAGGGAGGAATTTGGTCGGTGATGCACCTCATTGATGATTCTGGACATATTGCGTCTTTTGAAAGTCTATCTTCCAAACATAATTGGATTGATAAAAAGCAATATAACAATCTTATTAAAGCAATACCCAAGTCGATTATTAAGATATCTTATAATTTGTTTCAAATGAAGCTAGAGTCGACGCTTCCTTTGCTGTTGGTAAATGGATTCAGTATCAAGGATTCAAAATTACCCAATGTCAAAATTCGGAAAATTTTTGTGAATGAAATGTACCCATTTTCGTCGAACAGAACTTCAAGTTTGAATTTTTTTTCTAAAAACGATGTTGAAATTTTGAGATCCAAATTCTTTAAATTTCCAATTTTACCAAAGGCAAAGGAAGTTCACTATAAAATTATTAACAAAGTATATCCTTCAGCAGAATTTCTAAGGCTCCGTTTCAATTTGGACCGCAACAACTGTGTTTTTTGTAATGAAGACATCGAAATGATTGACCATTTATTTTTTTATTGTAAATATGTTACTGCGTTTTGGGAAGATTTGTATGACTGGTTATTTCCTAAATTGGCAAATTTGTCTAGTTTCACAAAAGAAAATGTTTTATATGGTATCTCTGTGTCAGAGTCATCGCACGACCTGGTTATCAATATAAGTATAATTCTTGGGAAATTTTTCACACGTAAAAATAAATATTTCAAGTCTATTCCTACTTTTACTATTTTTCACAAAGAATTATGTCATTATTTTTCTTCTTTGAAACATATGAAGGGGAAAATTGCTTTAAAACTGTGTGAAATTGCTGAGGGGCTGGACTTGGCTAATAGACCCTAGTGTTTTTCTTTTACTATTATTTATTTTGTATGTATATATATTTAGGGCTGTCAAACGATTCAAATTTTTAATCGAGTTAATTACAGCTTAAAATCGTAATTAATCGCAATTAATCGCAATTCAAACCATCTATAAAATATGCCATCTTTTTCTGTAAATTATATATATATTCTGTAAAATAAATTGTTGGAATGGAAAGATAAGACACAAGATGGATATATACAGTGGGGAGAACAAGTATTTGATACACTGCCAATGGGAAAACCCATTGGCAGTGTATCAAATACTTGTTCTCCCCACTGTACATTCAACATACGGTACATAAGGACTGTAGTGGGCATTTCACTCTACTGTCATTTAAATCTGTCTATGCTGTCCTCACTCCAAAGCGTCTACTTTTTCCAAAGCTAGACAGCTAGTGCACGACGCCTTAATAATCAGACTTCTCCCTTTTTCATCTGATTTATTAATAAAATAGCCTCAAACCGTTGTCCTCTTTAGACTGTCGTAAAACTACAACAAAATAAAGTACACAAGCATTGCATTAGCAACAACGTTAGCTTAGCACGCTATACAGGTTCACTAAACATAAACAAAAAGCGTCTCATACAAAAAATAGAACATTTCGCTTACTAACATAATATGTACATTATTTACAACAACCATACTTACGGACAAATCTTGTCCAAGGGTCATATAAGCACAACATTACAACGTAGGCGTCAGCCCGAGACGTCGTGCAGCCATATTGAACTGGCAAGAAAAAAAATAAACCATGTCGCAAAGCGACCACAAGAGTTCGCTGTTAGACAGCACAAAACGCCTGCTGTAAAACTTACCAAAAGGCAGAATACTGTCTGAGCGGGACATGTGCGTTGATTGCGTTAAATATTTTAACGTGATTAATTATGAAAAATAATTACCGCGCGTTAACGCGATAATTCTGACAGCCCTAATATATATATATTTTTTCTTCCTCCAATATTTTTTTTTTTTTTTTTTTTTTTTTTATGTGTAATTTTTTGTTGTTATGTAGATGATTATGTTCTTGGCTTGTCTGTTACTTTTAAAGTGGTTTAACATTGTACCATGCCACTTATGTTGTAATGTTTGTTGTTGTTTGTCAATTTAAAAAAAAAAAAAAATCTTGGCTTGCACTCCTTTACGGGAGGTGGCGGTAATATATCTAAAAGCGGTTTTCCTCAGAGCGAAGAACTTAGAAGAAGACGAATTCGTAGAAGAAGAATCATTCTCCCTAGAAGCATATTTCACGATTTCTTGGTTGTTGTGAAACGAATAAACGAATTCATTTAACACAGACGCAAAGAATTATATTCGAAAGACATTCATTCAAACATTGGAATATATTTTTTTTTTCAATTTCGTCCCTCAAACAGAAGCTGCAATGAACTACTCCGATGATGACTCTGATAGTTATTTATCGAGTGAAGATGCAGACTACGTACCATCAGGTGAGAATCGTCTTCAGCACGATGGAAACACGGCTGGTGCCTATTTGAGTATTAACTGAACATGCACCGTTGGGTTGGAATTAAACAGAGCATCATAGAAAATCGTCAATTGTCGTTTGTATTCACGTGTTTATGTAACTGTATAGTATTGCACTCTAACTTGCTAGTTCGGGCTCTTCAATTTACCATCTAACAACAACGAAATTGACCCAAAACATTTTTAACAGAAAATTAAAGTGGGAATGTTGCTTGACATAATTGTTACTAGTAGTGGTTAACACATTAGATAGTAGCAGAGGAAAAAATATCACATTCGACAGCACCACAATCATTTTCCATGGCTAAATGGGCTCATTCAATGGTTAATCCAAGTTCTCTCCAAAACGTCCTGATCTCTTTTGAAACAGAAGAAGCAGAGTGCTTTCAGCAAAAAATAAATAAAATAATCCATGCGAATCTGCAAGGATTCATTCATTCATTTTCCATGCCGCTTTTTTCCTTGTGAACTGTAATTTTTGGGGTATGGATTCTGTGCAGTGTTTCATTTTTAATCATCTATTCATTATCTGCTCTGCTAATTCTCATGAGGTTCTCGAGCCTATCACGGGGCTTCCCAGATAATCACACGCAAATAATATTAATGTTTTTCGGTGTTTCTCATCAGATGATAATGCCAGTGAGGATGATATTAACGAGTGTGAAAAGGAAGACCCTTTGGATGAAAGTGACGTGCCACATCCAAACATGACTAAGAGGACTGCGAAGAAAAAAGACTGCAGTTCAAGGTTTGATTTTTGTGATCTACAGCACGTCCGGGCCATTTACAGTAGTACCTCGACATCCGATTGCTTCGACACAAAATCTTTTCGACATCCGACATAAAATTTGACTCGCCATTTGTTTCTGCATCCAACGACACGCTCGAATTACGACAATCTATGACAGCGGCGAAGTTTCTTTGTTTTCCCACGAGACGGACGCACGGAGGATTTTCTTGTTCGAGCAATCAACATGGGTTCCAATATTGTTAGTGCAAGTGGTGGAAAAAAGGAAAAAAGTGATGCTTACTTACCATTGAAATGAAGTTGGAATTACTGTAACAGAAAAATATGAGCGTCGTGTGCGCATCCGTGGACTGCCTCGACAATATGGCCGTAGAATGCCTACACTCGACGGTCCTCCTCCGACCTCCATTTGCCAGTCGTTATAAGTTAAGGTGACAATTATTATTGTGGTAACATCGCCAAAGAAATCGCCAGCTTCGTCAGGTTTCTAGTCTTTTATTCCATCAACTTGTGCAATACAACATGCCAACTGTGCCCCGCAGCTGAGTGAAAGTGAAAGTAAAAAGTCCCAGCTCACTATGTCAAGGCAGCAACGCGATGCGTTTAGGTACACCATGCAAACACAGTCGCCACATTAAAACCTGATTTCGTTACATTATTACAGGTGTTATTATTACTATTAATATATTAATATTCCAATTTTTAATTCACAATTTACTTGTTTTGCTCTGTGTAATTGCTATTTGCAATAGTACCATCAGTATTTACAGTGGTATGACAAAGTATCTGAACCTTTTGGAATATCTCACATTTCTGGGGAAAAAACAAAACAAAAACAAAAAACATCAAATGTGATCTGATCTTTGTCAAAATCACACCGATGACAAAAAGTGCTTTAACTAACACCACCCAAACATTTATAGGTTTCCTTTTTTTTATGAAGATAGTATGCAAACAATGACAGAAGAGGGGGAAAATAAGTTAGTGAACCATCACATTCAATATTTCATGCCCCCCTCTTTGGCAGCACTAACTTCAACTAGACGCTTCCTGTAGCTGCAGATCAGTCTGGCACATCAATCAGGACTAATCTTGGCCCATTCTTCTCTACAAAACTGCTGTAGTTCAGTCAGATTCCTGGGATGTCTGGCATGAATGGCTGTCTTAGGTCATGCCATGATTGCAAGTTGTCCAGGCCCTGAGGCATCAAAACAGCCCCAGATCATGATGCTCCCTCCACCATGCTTCACGGTGGGGATGAGGTGTTGATGTTGGTGAGCCGTTTCATTTTTCCTCCACACATAACGTTGTGTGTTACTCCCAAACAATTGAACTTTGGTTTCATCAGTCCACAAAATATTTTGCCAAAACTTCTGTGGACTGTCCAAGTACCTTTTTGCGAACATTAAACGAGCAAAAAAAAATGTATTTTATTTTTTTAGGCATTAGTGGCTTCCTCCGTGAGGTCCTTCCATGAACACAATTCTTGGCCATAGTTTTACATATAGTTGATGTGTGCACAGAGATATTGGACTGTGCCAGTGATTTCTGTAAGTCTTTAACAGACACTCTAGGGTTCTTTTTTTACTTATGAGTATTCTGCGCTGAACTCTTGTCATCTTTGGTGGACGGCCACGCCTAGCAACAGTGCCAAACTCTTTCCATTTGTAGACAACTTCTCTGACTGTTGATTGATGAAAATCCAGACTTTTAGAGACCTGACTTAAAATGTTTGGTAAAAATTGGTATCAATTGCTCTTTACGTCTCGTTAGGCAGAGGGTTCACTTATTTTTCCCCCTTCTGTCATTGTTTGCATGCTATCCTCTTTAAAATATGAAAACTTATAAATGTTTGGGTGATTTTAGTTAAAGCAGACACTGTATTTTCATCTGTGTGATTTTGACAAAGATTAGATCACATTTGATGGCGATTTTATGCAGAAATGTGAGAAATTCCAAAAGTTTCAGATACTTATTCATACCACTGTGTTAAGGATTTATTGTATGTTTTCGGTTAGTGGAACGAATTAATGGAATTATAATATATCTTATGGGAAAATTCTGCTCGACATACGACCATTTCGACTTACAAACTAGATCCCGGAACAAATTAATTCGTATGTGGAAGTACTACTGTATATTGTCGACCCCTGTTCATGTACTTGACATTTGACCTGACAACTTAACATTTGACGTAATTTAGGGATGGTCCTTGTACTGGCCAATATGGCAAGGCGTAGCATTATATGGCATTATCAGAGCAACATCATATTTATATACAAGTAATATGAGATGTAAACAACAACCAAACAGGTAAATATCAAATCTACTTATAATTTTCCATCATCACTTTGAAAAGTATGGAGGACCAGGAGTGCAAAAATTCAAAAAAAAAAAAACACAATTAAATAGATAATTAAAAGTGTCATTAAAATGCTTCTATTTCAATATTTATTTATTTCAATTTTTATTTCAATGTATATTCATTTATTTCAATTTTTATTTATTTCAATTGATAATTATTTCAATTTATTTATTTCAATTTTTATTATTTCAACTTTTATTTTGATTTTTATTTATTTCAATTTATATTTTTTATTTCATTTTTATTTATTTCAATTTTTATTTTTTTATTTCAAGATTTATTTATTTATTTCATTCTTGCACTCTTGTTCCCCGTGTGGCCGCATGAAATAATTTTATCTGTCATTGGCTCATCAAACTCGGTAGGCGGGGTTTGAGTTGTCCGAGTAATAAGCGATTGCTTCGTCCTATTTCTTCCCAACATGGCGGCGTTATCTGAGATTTTGCATGAGCTCTCTCGGGACATGTTAGATTTCTCAGAACAAATTGAAGCAGGACATTTGGACCCTGAGTACGTGTCCTGAAAAACAGAGCGATTAATTAACGTTCTTGGCATCATCTCGGCTCTGTCAGATCAAGATGTGGATCAAAGAGTTTTCGATAGTTTAGAACTGCGGTCAAGCCAGCCTGCACTTCTAAAAACGAAGTCAAGCCAGCCGCCCCTCATTTGGATTATTGTTTGCATTATGTGCATTACGGTAATGCAATGCGCTGGCTTCAGAATGCAATGAGGTGGGTTCAGAGCACGCGGTGGGTTCAGAGCGCAAGTTCCTTTATTGAATATATGAAAAAAACGGGGACCTATTCGACAACGGGTCCACTTTATAGAGACACTGGAGCACCCCTAGACCCAAACTAAATCATTATGAAATAAAAATGATGTTGGAATTCAGATTAAAACTACGTAGAAAACTGCTAGTTATTTTTGTCATTTAGCCTTATTTCAAAAATTGATTAAAAAAATCTGGGAGATATCCAAGGACCGTTTCACTTCAAAGGTATACTAGAGTATCCCGTAGCAGACGTCAGCCCGCTTAAAGGCGCTGGCCCGCGCGATGTAGAAGCCACAGATTGGACTTCACCATGGGCTGCTGGTGGAGTTCTCCTCAGAGTTTCCTCGATTAAATTTGCTGCTTCTCTGAGCAGCTCTGGGCACGTTTTGGACATATGTATGTTTTGCTTGGACAAGACACGAAATGCGTCGAGGCCTACCACCACTACACTGACTGACCATGCTATTAGTCTTCTTCGTCTTTGTGATTTTGAAGGAGCAATTATTTTTCAGATTATACGGCTCTACACTGCCACCTTATGTATCGGGTGTGCAAAAAATTTAGCCTATGCCTCAGGCATCAATCTATTATCTAAGATTGACTAGTTAAGACTTGCTTTGCTGAGCAACCAATCAGACGTTAGAAACTTTGACGAGCAAACGTGACAGATAAAATTATTTCATGGTTGTGCCTCTGGAGGAACAAGAGTGCAAGAATTAAATGAATAAAAAGTGAAATAAATAAATTATGAAATAAATAAATAAAATTTGAACTAAATTAAAGTTCAAATAAATAAATAAAAGTTTAAATAAATGAATAAAAATTTTAATAATTAAATAAAAATCGAAATAAATTTTGAAATGAATATAAATTGAAATAAATAAAAATGGAAATAAATAAATATAAAATGAAATAAATAAATAAAAATTGAAATAAATATAAATGGAAATAAATAAATACAAATTGAAATAAATAAAAATGGAAATAAATATTAATTGAAATAAATTAATATAAATTGAAATAAATAAATAAAAATTGAAATTAAAAATGGAAATAAATAAATAAAAATTTAAATAAATGAAAAAAAATTGAAATAATTAAATATAAATTGAAATAAATTTTGAAATAAATGAATGTAAATTGAAATAAATATATAAAAATTGAAATAAAGAAATATAAATGGAAATATATAAATAAATAAAAATTGAAATAAAAAAATGGAAATAAATAAATATAAAATGAAAGGAATAAATAAAAAATTGAAATAAATAAAAATGGAAATAAATAAATATTAATAGAAACAAATAGATATTAATTGAAATAAATTAATATAAATTTAAATAAATAAAAATTGAAATACCGTATTTTTCGGACTACAAGTCGCACCTGAGTATAAGTCACACCAGCCATAAAATGCCCAACGAAGAGCAAAAAAAAACATATAAGTTGCACTGGAGTATAAGTCGCATTTTGGGAGACATTTACTTGATAAAATCCAACACATAGAACAAATCTGTCATCTTGAAAAGCAATTTGATATAAAAATAAAATAGAGAACAACATGCTGAATAAGTGATCAGTGCATGAACAATTAAATGCGAATATGCTGTCCTCACCAGGACGCTACGGCTCGGTCCTGGTTATACAGCGAGCTAAACTCCCAAATGACGATGCTTGACGTCCATATAATTTGCTGAATCAATTTCGTCCACTATACCAAACAGGTTCGCATCAACGTAAATAAATGATTATTAGGTGCTTTTACAGCAATGACACAAACGGTTAGCATACGTTCGCTACCATTAGCTCATCGTTCAAACAACCACACAACTGGCTTTAAGTGTCTGATCGCAGGTGGAAAACACACAACAACAACAGAAAAGATGATAAACACAGGCGTTGCCTCTGTAGAGATATTTTACAAGCATAAACAATCAACGTAGGTTCACAGCCGCGTTTCTCTCCTCTCTCGCTAACTCGCCCACTCACTCAAGCTGCGTAGCTGTCCGTCTTCTTCTGGCGTTTGAGCGGTCTTCTTCACATAAACAAGTGCGAGTGTGCCCTCACGTGGCGTGAAAGCGCCACAAACTAAAAGCATGCATTTCAATATGAAAAAGTCAGTAATACAATTGAACACACGTTGCCAAAGGCAGAACACGAACGTGGCCATAGCTATTATTATTCAGATAACTATAGCACAAAGAACATGCTAACAAGTTTACCAAACCATCAGTGTCACTCCAAAACACCAAAATAACATGTGAAATGATATCGTAATGTGTTGATAATTTCACACATAAGTCGCTCCTGAGTATAAGCCGCACCCTCAGCCAAACTATGGGGGGGGAAAAAACTGCGACTTTAGTCCGAAAAATACGGTAAATAAATATAAATGGAAATAAATAAATATTAATTGAAATAAATAAATATAAATTGAAATAAATGAATTTAAAATGAAATAATAAATAAATAAAAATTGAAATAAATATTGAAATAAATTATTTAATTAATTAATAATCAAATGGAAGCATTTTAATGACACCTTTTAATTATTTATTTATTGAATTTTTGCACTCCTGGTCCCCCATAGAAAAGTCCCCATTATTAAAATCATCAATTGGTGACCTAAACTAAACTAACGGCAGTGGTTTTGAACTTGTTGGGGTCAAAACAAAACACTTTGGCCTATATACTACCAACTCTCTCTAAAGTAGTTCTACAACTAGCCACAAGAGGGCAAGCGTGTTTGGAATCACAAAGAGGTGAGATGGCTGCACCTCCAGGTGTGAACCGCAAAATGGTGTTTTCGCAAGTGCATTTTAAACCTTATGTTTTTTGTATAACCTTTAATTAAACGTGATTAGGTTTGAGAGACAATTTGTATCGAAAATGCCCAGAATGTTGAAAGAAAATATTTTTTCAAATTGTCCTTTTTGCTTGGCTCTGCAAACAGCCAGATCTTATATGGCTGACTGGATAAGTTATGAATATTTTACAAATGCTCAAGAGCCCTATAGATTTATAGCTTAATATTCAAAACTAGTTTTTAATGTGAAAATCTGTTACCATTGTCAAGTAACTGTTATTTTCCATAGAAAGAGGTCAAAACTAGTGCTGAAGGTTGATGACGCGGAGAAAAAAGGAGAAGCTGCTAAGGAGGCTGAGCCACTTCAGGATGCTGTCGAAAATATGGCACAAATAGAAAATAATGATGAAGCGGCAGAGAAGAAACAATCAGATGATCTCTGGGCTCGTTTCTTGTCTGATGTTGCCCCCAGACCAAAGCCATCAATGGACTCTCACACCACGCTGGAGGTAATTGTAATACTGCGCCATATTGCACAAGTTGTCTGTCTTAATATCAAATTGTAAGTGCCTCACATTTGTAGTAATAGCACACGCAAATATAGGTGTATGTAGCACAAGTATACGCAAACGTATACTGTGCTTGCTATTTCAAATAGGTGTGCAATTACAGGTAGTGACTCGGTTACAAATAAATAATAATAAAGTAATAAATATGATAATATAATACAATTATAATATATATAATAATAAAAACATTACTGAATAAAACATTCAGTAATCGTTAATTAAGGTGAAGTAATACTTATGAGGTACATTCAAGTGAAATAATACCGTACTTAAGGTTAGGTTAACAGCACCCAAGGACTCACAGAGCAATGTTTCTCATTTAAAATAACAATCACTTGCTAGTACCAGTATACATTAATAACTATTTAGCAATGCACTCATGTATATGTGAAATAATGTTAAGTAATGTATTATATATATTATAACCTAACCTTAAGTATGGTATTATTTCATGTGAACGTACCTCATAAGTATTACTTAACCTTAATTAACCATTACAGAATGTTTTTTGGACCCTTATTGTAAAGATTAGCACATGTGTCACTTAACTAAGAAATTATAAATGCTTTAGTCCCCCCCCCCCCCCCCCCCAACCTTTATTAACCATTACTGAATGCTTTTTGGACCCTTATTGTAAAGTGTAGCACATGTGTCCCTTAACTAAGAAATTATAAATGCTTAAGTTAACTAACTATAGGCCTATATTTTGATTTTATTTTACCAAACTATTTGTTACTGTCTCGTTATGCATTGACTAATGCATTAACTAATGTAAATATATTACTAAATGTTAAATAAGGGATTATATGAATTACTGTAATGTTACTTAAACATTAGTTATTGTCTTAAAATGCATTAACTAATGCATTAACGTAATGCATTAACTCATGTTAATATATTAATAAATGTTAGATAAGGGTTTAAAGGAATTATTGTAATGTTACTTAAACATGAGTTATTGTCTAAAAATGCATTAACTAATGTTAATTAAGGGGCCATTATTGTAAAGTTACCAAAAAATTGTAAAAGCTTCCGAGGCAAAAGCAATCAGGTTAGACATTTGCAGCCAAGCAAAGGGTTGGGATACTAAAGTGTCCGTTCACAGAATGTTAAAAGAAAAATGAAAACAAAATAAGTTCAAGGTGCTAATTAGGGCGCTCTGTTGGCTTGAAAACCGGAAGCATCACTTTAAAGGGTACCACAGATAGAAAGACATGTAGTTCTTGAAAGATAAATGTAAGTACAAGTTATAATAATTTTATATTAAAACCCTTCTTAATGTTTTTGTTTTAATAAAATTTTAAATAAAAAAATTAACTAGTAGCTCGCCATTGTTGTTGACGTCGTAGGGCGGTGACGTCACATGGCCATGCTGACGGACTTCCACTGTGTCAATCTTTAACTACATTAACATGTCCTCGGTTCTGCCCTTCCAATTTGAACCCGAGTGGAACATACGAATGAGTCGAGTAGCGTTCAAGTGTCAAGTTCACTAGTGACAGCACTCCCCTGCTCTGGTGAGGAGAGCAGAAGAGTGTTTGATGTCAAAACTGTTTGCAGATCTTCACAGTAAACTACTAACTACCAATATTATTATGGAGATAGTTAGCATCCAGAGCTGCCGTGTGCTTTACATATGATTAGGGTATACACTGAAACACAGCAGTTTGATTATTTTTTGCTGATAACCCAGGGCCGTGCATCACAACACACAAAAACGTTTGCCTCTATCGAGACGTCTAATGACGTCCTACCTTATTTTTGTCACGTAAAAGCAGATGGCCAGATTGTTGATCATTCTGCTGGTTGCTTCCCGGCGAATAAGCGACACGAAGACGAATAAATGTATTAATGCCCAACAGATTATAATGACTCCTTATTTTGCACATTGAGATCTAAGAGGCAGAGAAAGGCGAGTACACAGGCGTTCATTGGACCGTGCTGTTTATTGACAAAAGCTTCGGCAACTCTTTCACAACAAAAATAAGTATTATATGAAAATACAACAAAAGTAATATTCATATCTCTCAAAAGAATAATGTTCACAATAAGAAAAGTGCTTTAACCTGTTTTAATGAGGCCCTATTCTCACACAGTTAAACAACAATGCAAAGAGAGCTGGCATTCACAATCATAATGGATATGGCGGAAAACACAGGCAAGGCTGAAAAAGCAGTTTCTGCTCTTGTACCCTTTAAAATAAACTGCTGTATTTTAAGCCAAAACAACTGTTGTGTTTGATAGAACAATATGTTTATATGCTGCCTTAGCAGATTCATGGCGCATTAAGTTCCCAAACTATTTTTAATTTGTCTGTTTTACCCTGGAAACCCCCGCTTACAATCGTCGCGCAACCGCTTTTATTTCAACCTAGCCAGAAAAAGGAGGTAAGTAATTGTATTTATTATTCGAAATGTCTGTCATTTTTAGCTTGGAATCAATAATTGATTTCTAATATTTAGTTTAAAAAAAAAAAAAAAAAAAAAAACGACTTAAAAAAATTATTCACTCGCATATTTTAAACTTTTAAACAAATTACGTCACAATGAAAAAATTATCGTCTGTAAAAAAAGTCACGCATATCTATCTCATAACTATCACTTAATTGTATTTTTTATTACCATCGCATTTTCCCCAATATTTTAGATGATAAATAATCAATCCAAACAATGAAAAATTTAAGAAAAAAATGTTTAAAAGGGTAAATATATGAAAACGAAAATCTCGACCACTCCTTGATGTCTGCGATTTTTGCATCGCGACCCTTTGTTATATGACATGTTTAACCCATAAATTCCCCCCAAAATCCAGCTGTGGCCATTCACAGCTGCGTCTTGATACATGCTACATGGAGTTTTTGGATCGAAACAAGGTAAGTACGCGATAATATCTATATAATATAAAGTCATGGCGTCTTTAATTTTGCTCTTTCATGCTCTCACCTCCAGATAGGGTTTCGCTGTTTAAAAAAAAAAATTTTTTTTTTTTTTTAATCCCGTCCTGTTCAAATTTTTTCTTCCCCCAGAAAATTGAGATTTTAAGCTTTCCAATGATTTATCGCACATGCATATTGGACAATTTTGAAAGTTGGCCAAATTGGGGGTCTCAGAGCGGAACTTCAAGTCACCTGAGTGTTTTCCGGCATATGCAAAATTCACATTACACTTTCTTAGACATTGGTTAAACTCTATTCAATCATTTTAGCAACTTGTTTAGCTTAACAAATACACTGGATGGCGATATTTAGTCACAATATACAAACTATGACGCTGGGAGCCATTATCAGGAGTCTTGTTCATTGTGAAGACAAGAATGTAAGGTACAATACAAAAAACCTCATTGGCTTGATTTCTAATCAATTTAAAACTCGCCACAATTGACACGTTATGGTGTATTTAAATCACTACCTTACATAGTTAAAGAGTGGCACTGTGGAAGTAAGAACGGGAGCCCATGTGACGTCACCGCTTTGCGACGTCAACAACAATGGCGAGCTACGAGGTAATTTTTTTATTTAAAATTTTGCAAATTTTATTAAAAACAAAACATTTAGAGGGGTTTTAATATTTAAATTATTATAACTCGTACTAACATTTATCTTTTAAGAACTACTTGTCTTTCTATCTGTGGTATCCTTCAATGTTAGCGCACTCAAAGAATGCGCTGCAAACATGAAGTTAACTAACTAGAGCTAATCATGAAACGGCCACACTTAATAGCGTTATAAACGTTATAGCGATGACATCCTAGAGCAGTGGTGTCAAATGTACGGCGCGTTGGCCGGAAGCGGCCTGCCAGATGATTGATTGATTATTAAAATCGCCACTTTTGCGTCATCACATTTATGTAATTTTGCCGTTCTGTTTGTTGAAAAATAGTAACGCAGAGTGACTTTGCATAAGTAACTTTAATCAAATTACTGGCTTTGAAGTAGTAATGCGTTAGAATACTTGTTACTGAAAAAAAAGGTTATGCAAGAGTAACGCGTTACTGACATTACTGCTCACCAGTAATAGGATACTGTAGAAATGCTGGCCTGATCATTTGAAAAGGCACACTTGTGGAGACCTGGACAAATAAAGTGTTGCATATTTATATTATTATATGTGCTTCCTTGACTGATTATTGCGAACGGTGTATTCTTGTTCTAATTCCTCAGGCTCATTCTTCAGATTCCAATGTTTGTACGAGAACTGAATCAAAGGAATCGGACCCGGCCAAAGTCACCATCGTAAAAGTTTTTGATTTTGCTGGAGAAGAAGTGAGGTACCGTTTTTCATTATTCGTACAATGACTTTTCTATTTTTAAGCATATTTTCTGTCATGTACTCTCACAAGCATTTGGTGCAAAGTTTGGAAAAAGTAGTAAGTTACAAATGTAACTATGGTTCTAAAAATCTGGAATGACAGCACTGGGAGCACTGAATGATCCCTTCGTGCATGCACTGTTGATTCACGAGGAATCCCAGTAGTGGAGGCGCCTAGGATCAGGATGCCAAACCTTACCCTCTTAATCGCACTTTTCTGGGAGACAGCAATGATTGTTGAAGCACAGCTTGTAAAGCAGGGGGGAAAACAAGCAGGCTAATCCGAAGTGGGCCACCAGCAACAAGGAGAAACCCTTCTAAGGAACCTGCTAAAGCTTCTGTCAAATCTAAGGGAGCAGTGGAAAGGCATGATGGCTTTACTCCTGTAAAAAGCAGATGAGGAAGTACTTTGAACAGTACAGCACTGTAACATGTTTGGAACATTTCTTCAAATAAAAAACGACTTTTTTTTCGGTATTGGATGGGGACTGTATAGGCAGTAGAGCTGGGAATCTTTGGGCACCTAACGATTCGATTACGATTATGATTCAGAGGCTCCGATTCGATTATAAAACGATAATTGATGCACCCCCCCCCTCCTTTTTTTTTTTTTTTTTTTTTTTTAATGTTTTGTACATTAGTTCCAAAATTGTTCAAAAATACTTTCAGGCTAAACCAAACTACTATTTCAGTATCAAGTTAACATATAGCAGTAAACAAATATACAAAAATAACAGTAAATAAAAAACTCCAGTCCCCATTCTGTATCAGTAGCTTTAAACTACATTCACTTAATTTAATGTTGTGAATCAACCATTAAAGTTGTTAAAATTGCTCCCGTTATTCCATAATTTCCCTTTTGTCTACTTTCGACATGTGAAAGTTTTAAAACTATTTTAAAGATAGATTCAAGTCAATATTTTAGCGATTTAGGAGTATTTTAGATAAAAAGTTAATTAGGTTTGCTTGGAAGGTTCGCTACAACAGCCTTGCAGGGAGGTGTACTGCTTTAAGATGGCGGCCGTTTACTAACGCCCGCATCTAGCTTTTTGTAGGTGAGCTGCTAACGCTACCGAACCCATATTGCATCTAGTCCTATATAAATGATATCTACCGTAACATTATCTGGATGTACTTTGTAGCAGCTTTTCGGCAGCAGTCAGGTATGTGGTTGTTTTTTTTTTTTTTTATCTCGTGGCATGAGTTGAGCTAGAGCCTAGTGACGGGATCTGTCGTTCACTTGAGTAAACGAATCCATTCCGGATCGTTCAGTAAAAAGATTTGTTCAAACGAATCGTTCGCCCCCCTCATCTCCCTCCCCGCCCAAATGAATCGTTCGGTTAGTGAATGGGAAGTGACGTTGCCGAACGAATCACCAAAGACCGCTTCGCAGTATAACTGAACGGGAAGTGACATTCTTGGTCCCTCCCTCTCTTGCACACAGGCTCCTCATTGACCGCTCGTCGTAGTTTCAGTAATGAGTGACAGGCAATATCATTCTGCTTTCACAGACAGCCTCGTCTCCCTCCCGCTGCTGCAAAAGCGAGGGAGAACTTCCGCGTCGTCTGTCCTAGTCCTATGGGCTCAAAGTCATGGCTCGTGCTTGCATTTCGATTGAGGACACGGTTAAACATTTTCCTTTTGTGGGGGTAGCGGGGGGTTGGGGTCGGGGGCGCACGGACTTTCTTTAGCATGTTGTTGATCACATTTACAATGCTGCTGCTACCAGCCAACGCAGCATGCTTGCTGTCACGAAAATAAAAATAAATCCAAAGTTTAATTTCTAAATATGGAACGACCATCACATCATATTTACCTCTCGCTCTGTTGTATTTTTGTTTTTATGCTCATCACTATTATTTTTAGTTACTATTGTTAAAACTATAAGTGTAAATAGCTAGTTGTCGAATGTGCTGCTCTGAAATAAAGACAACACTACATTTTGATATTTGACAGTTTAGTTGCAAATCAGTATTAAGATGATCGTATTGAATTTTTGCACTGGTATTAATAAATAAAATAATCCGGTCAACTCCCCTGTCGTCCCCGCATCTAAGATCTTCAAATGCTGACGAGAAATGATTGCTTGCTCTTTACGATGTCGCCTTTCTACTAGAGCAGGGCGGTAAACCGAAAATTTACCGTCACCGAAATTCTTAACGATGACCGACGTAATTTTGACCATGTCGGTAAATTCGGTAAATTAATAAAACAAGAAAATATAGTCTTTTCATCCCGCTTTGATTCTGTGTTGGTCGTCTATGTTCATTCCCCTTTAAGAAAGCAGTGAATGTGCTTACGTAGGAAGTCACGTGACCATCAGGAAGCCAATCAAACAAAAGCCCGGTAAGCTAACGCTAGCAGCTAACGCTACAAGCAAAACGTGATGGAGTGTGGCTTAAGGGAGGTTCACCAAACTTTCAACCGACATTTAGTAGACTTTTGGTGGCATCCAGACGGGCTTTCACCCGCTGTCCTCCTTTGTTCTCACGATTTCCGGAGATGGTGCTTTCAGTGCTTTCTACTGGTAGCCAGGCTAACGCTAGCTAGCGGCTAACGCTACAAATGAACGTTATGGAGTCGGATAGCGGCTCTAACCTTGTCGAAACGGCTGAATTTAATGAGTGGATTGGGCACAGACTGCATCTAGCAATTACTATGTGACGTTATTTTGTATCTGTCAGTGTGTGATTCCTCTGATAGCTTTTGTGATGGTAAAGCATTCAGCATAAAGTACAATCCAACGGCGAAACTTATAATGACCGAGAAATGGCCCCAGCTATTTTTATTGTGCGTGCATTTATTAAAAAATGCACTGGGGGGGAAAAAACCCTTAAACCATAAAGTAAACACTTGTATTTAATAATTATGTCACAGCAGCCATTAACAATAAATTGTCTATTTGAAGTGTACTGTTCAAGCTGCAAGTCATTTGTGTTACAATTACATGTTTGCACAGGCATATTGATTTTGACAATGTACATTGTTCAAGTCATACACGCTGTTATAAATGTTCATACTTGAATTCTTATTGCTTACAATACATTTTTTATAAACTTAATGTTTAGACTGCATGTACAATTGTTAAATACAGTATATCAAATTGAATGCTGGTAAATAAATCAACAAGAAATAGTTAATCTGTATTTCATGCATTGATTCAGATTTTCAAATTATATAACAGTCCGCTTGGGAGAATTTATCGTCATTTATCGTTAGCGAGATAAATCTGCTCAATTTATCGTGATACATGTTTAAGGCCATATCGCCCAGCCCTACTTTCTACCCTCATTAGTCTGTTAAGAAAAATGTAGACATATTGCGACATCTCCCGTGTCCGCGTGCGTTGTTTTGGGGCGCTTGAGTAGCGCATGATGGACGGATTGACATAATTTGTCAAACCAACCAACACGCTCTGACACGAAAAAAATAAATAAAACACTCGGAAAAAATTGACATGTATATCCAGTTTCATTGCAAATCAGTATTATGGTGATCGTATTGAATTTTTGCACTGGTATTAATAAATAAAATAATCCGGTCAGCTCCCCTGTCGTCCCCGCATCTCAGATCGTCAAATGCTGACGAGAAATAATTGTTTGCTCTTTACGATATCGCCTTTCTACTCTCATTAGTCTGTTAAGAAAAATGTAGACATATTGCGACATCTCCCGTGTCCATGTGCGTTGTTTTGGGGCGCTTGAGTAGCGCATGATGGACGGATTGACATAATTTGTCAAACCAACCAACACCTGACACGGAAAAAAAAAAAAAAAACACTTGGAAAAAATGGACATGTATATACCGTTTCATTGCAAATCAGTATTATGGTGATCATACTAAATATTCTTTTTTTCTGTGCACATATGAGGTAAATATCGCTGCCATGAAGCCTCCTTATAGTGACAGTTCTTTGCCCCCTTCATTGCCGTCACGCGACCGCAGCTCAGCTTTTGCTTGCCTCGTAGCTACCCGTGTTTTAAATTACTGTAAATTTGATAGTATGTCGTAATAGGTAGTCGCGAGTCTGTTGAGAAAAGTAGTACACTAAACCATGCTCGCTAGATTTGTGTGGTGTTTTTGTCTTTTTGAGCTGCATTTGATAGGCTCCACGTTAACAAATATGTGACAGTCCTTTCCTTTCATTTTTTGATTCGTTCACCGCATAGTCATTACTGGAAAGTCAAGTTAGCAGGAAGCTAGGTCAGGAACCGGAGGATCGAGTCACTGAACGGGAAGTGACAAAACTCAGTCTTGCCCCCCTGCCTGCACGCTGGCTGCTCATTGGCCACACGTGGAAGTGAGTGACATACGCCCTGATTCTGTTTCCGGTCCCTCCCCTGCCCGCGATGAGGCTGGCGTCTGATTGGTCGTGTGCGATGTCAGAAGACGCTGCCGCTTGCTCAACGCCCTCCCACGCAGTGAACAAGCACCAACTTCATAGAACGAATCAGTGCAGATGGTGATTAGTTTGGTCTCGTTCACCCAAACAGTTCGTTCAAAAAGAACGAATCGTTCGCGACCGATACAACACTACTAGAGCCGTGAGTTGAGCATTGGCATTACCCGAGGGGCCAGGTAATGAGAAGCATGATGTTTAGCTACTCTAGCTCTGTTCCTCATT
Organism: Corythoichthys intestinalis; assembly: GCF_030265065.1. Lineage (NCBI taxonomy): Eukaryota > Metazoa > Chordata > Actinopteri > Syngnathiformes > Syngnathidae > Corythoichthys > Corythoichthys intestinalis. The sequence continues at coordinate 59,526,874 of NC_080399.1, read as the reverse complement.
GACCGCGCGGCGCGCTGAGTGTGTTGTACTTCCGCTTTACTTGGCATATTTCAATAATCGGAATTTGGATGTTTGTGAATCATTCTCGAATCTTCCACGGCCGAATCGCGAATAATCTAAGAATCGGAAATTTTGCACACCTTTAATAGGCAGATTCTCAAAATCAGGTGAATCGAACTCTGGTGCAAAAATATGCAATCGCGACATCCCTAATTCAGATAATACTTTAATAATAACACAAGTTTAATTATGTTTTCCTTGTCTCCTTGCCATGAAATCAAATTTGTTTCTGCTACCTTCTCATTTGTTTAACTGCCTATTGCTTTATAGGGTCAATAAAGAAGTATCCTTAGACTCCAGAGAAGCCAAAATGCATCTAAAGGTTCAATGCACAAAAGAGAAGATGGGCAAAGAAAATCCCACATCATCTCCACCGCAATCAACTTGTCCTGAACCCAGGTATGAAAAACACAGAATTTTCACACGGACATGGCTGTAAACAAGTGGGATTTTACAACTAGGGGAGCCCTAAAATTTTGAGTTGCTGCACAACGGGGGGAAAACACATACCGGATAACAGGAAAACACACATGGCAATCTAACATGGCTAACTAACACAGAGAAACGGCAAACTAACACAGCGAACACACAAAACCAAAACTATATAGACACACGGGTGAGTGAAACAAGACTTTGTGTTTGCACTTTGTTTCCTTCATGCTGCTCCACCTTTAACAAAGACGTTATCAGAAATTAACACTTAAATCAGGTTTTGCAGCAGTTATATAAATATTCATAACATTCATTAGCACCATATGGATGGTGTGTTGTGAAACTTCTGATGAGTTGCTGCACACCTGTAAAGTCATCGGAATGTTAACAAAACAAAACAAAATCAGCCAAGATATTGGAAGAGAAATTGGGAGTTGTACAAACGTGGTTTCTCTTGGGTAAAATTTTCTTGTACTGTATTTATTTTATATTCAGTTCATTTATACAGAATTATTCATATAGAGCTGGGCAATCCGGCCCATCACATTGTCTGATTTCATTTCTTCTCACAATTTTTTTTAAACTTGGTTTGCTCTTTGTAGTTGAATTATTTTTACTTGTAGGTTTTTACGATGTATTTTCTAGGGATTCAAAGAAATGAAAATTCTTTGTTCCAACTGAAAACTGATTATGAGAAAATTGAGCCCTTAATTCAAAATCAAATATTACTCAAAATATTTTTCTTAATTTAGCCAATTATTATTCAGATTTTAAATGTTTATGTGAATTAAATTTGAATTCTTAAAGCCTACAATCACTAAAATATTTATGTGATATTTATGTGTAGGGATGTCCCCGATCAGATCATGTAATGGGATATCGGCCCGATTAGGCCATTGCAGAGGATCGGAATCGGGTGAAAAGGACCGGGTTTTTAACTTCAGAAAAAATATCTACCGTTTTTTTCGTAGTATAAGTCTCACCAGCACAAAAATGCGCAATGAAGAGGGAAAAAAAAAACATAAGTCGCATTTTGGGGGGAAATTTACTTGATAAAATCAAACGATAAAATCCAACACATTGGACAGATATGTCACTTTGAAATGCAATTTAAAATAGAAATACAATAGAGCACATATGCTGAATAAGGATGTGTACAGTATGATAATGTTACATAATGCATGAACAACGACATGCGAACGTGGCCGGTATGTAAACGTAACATCGCTATTAAGAGTTATTCAGATAACTATAGCATAAAGAGCATGCTAACAAGTTTACCAAACCACCAGTGTCACTCCAAAACACCAAAATAACATGTACAATGATATAATAATGTGTTAATAATTTCACACGTAAGTCGCTCCATAGTATAAGTCGCACCCCCTGCCAAACTATGAAAAAAAACTGCGACTTATTGTCCGAAAAATACAGTAATTTTTTTTATTTTTGAGGGCTAAAAAGTAACAAAATAGTCCAGAAAAACAGTGGCACTGCCAAAAGAAACAAAAATATACACCTTTTATCCTCCTCAACACTCCCACAAAAAGCTGAAGAGGAAGTACGCTGGAGAGTAGTGTTGCACCGATATCCTTTTTTTGGCCCCGATACTGATACAGTGGGGAGAACAAGTATTTGATACACTGCCGATTTTGCTGGTTTTCCCACTTGCAAGCCATGTAGAGGGACGGAATCTAAAACAAAAATCCAGAAAATCACATTGTATAATTTTTAAATAATAAATTTGTATTTAACCGCATGAAATAAGCATTTGATACATTACCAACTAGTAAATATTTCTGCTCTTGGTTCTTTTTTTAAGAACCCCACCTGTTCTCCACTCATTACCGGAAGTAACTGCACCTGTTTGAACTTGTTACCTGTATAAAAGACACCTGTTCACATGCTCAAACAAACAAACTCCAACCTCTCCACAATGGCCAAGACCAAAGAGCTTTGTAAGGACATCAGGGATAAAATAATAGACCTGCACAAGGCTAGGATAGGCTACAGGAAAATAAGCAAGCAGCTTGGTGAGAAGGTAACAACTGTTGGAGCGATTATTAGAAAATGGAAGAAGTTCAAGTTGACGGTCAATCTGCCTCGTTCTGGGGCTCCATGCAAGATCTCACCTCGTGGGGCATCACTGATCATGAGGAAGGTGAGGGATCAGCCTAGAACTGCACGGCAGGACCTGGTCAATGACCTGAAGAGAGCTGGAACCACAGTCTCGAAGAAAACCATCGGAAACACATTACGCCGTCATATATTAAAATCCTACAGCGCACGCAAGGTCCCGCTGCTGAAGCCAGTGCATGTCCAGACACGTCTGAAGTTTGCCACTGACCATCTGGATGATCCAGAGGAGCAATGGGAGAAGGTCATGTGGTCGGATGAGACCAAAATGGAACTTTTTGGTCTAAACTCGGCTCGTAGTGTTTGGAGGGAAAAGTAGGATGAGTACAACCCCAAGAACACCATCCCAACCGTGAAACATGGAGGAGGAAACATCATTTTTGGGGGCTGCTTCTCTGCCAAGGGTAAAGGACGACTGCACCGTATTGAGGGGAGGATGGATGGGGCTATGTATCGCCAGATCTTTGCTGACAACCTCCTTCCTTCAGTGAGAGCCCTGAAGATGGGTCGTGGCTGGGTCTTCCAGCATGACAACGACCCAAAGCACACAGCCAAGGCAACTAAAGAGTGGCTCCGTAAGAAGCATCTTAAGGTCCTGGAGTGGCCTAGCCAGCCACCAGATCTGAACCCGATAGAAACTCTATGGAGGGAGCTGAAAGTCCGTGTTGCCCGGCAGCAGCCCCGAAACCTGAAGGCTCTGGAGAATATCTGCATGGAGGAGTGGGCCAAAATCCCTGCTGCAGTGTGTGCAAACCTTGTCAAGGACTACAGAAAACGTTTGGTATCTGTAATAGTAAACAACGATTTCTCGACCAAATATTAAGTTCGATTTTTGTGATGTATCAAATACTTATTTCGTGCAATTCTAGGCCTGAACGATATATCGTTTAAACATCGCCATCGCGATGTGCGCATGCGCAATAGTCCCATCGCAAGGACGTGCGATAGTTTTTTCATTTCATTTTTTTAAATCCACAAACGTTTGTTTTGAGGAAGCAGCCTCTCATTCCCTCCAACTCGCAGTCATCGGCTCCTCCCTCTCCCCTGCTACAGCGGAGTGGAGGGAGGAGGGGCCGTTTTCAAAGTGAAAGCAAGCAACACGTTGAACAGGGAAGACTGTCTCCAAAAGGAGTTTTGGAAGTATTTTGCCTATCGACAAGAATATAAGGAACAAAAAACAGCCCTGTTGAGAGTGCCTCGCCATGGTTGACTCAACAAGAAGTAATCCGTCGAACATGTGGGACCATTTAAAACGCAGGTATCTATGCATTCATGCAACGAGCTTCCCATCAGAGGCTTTTTAGTACAGGTGGGAACATTGTTACGTGCCAACGTCCTTGTCTCAAGCCTGCAATGGTGGATAAACTAGTAGTCTTGGCCAAAAACCTATGAGACCCAGTTGAGAATTGCTGAGCAAGGAAGGTGGACGATATGCAGACAAATATATAACACAGCTGCAGGAATGTCTTTTCTTCTTTTTATTCATGTGACAGCTATCAGGAAGGCAGGAAATTTGGGAGTTAAAATGGTTCTGTTATTCATCAGTTATTTGCTGTTATTCAGTTCAATTATTTACAAGTTCAATTGAGTTTGTTTCTTTTATATTTAAATTAATTGTAAATCGTATTTTTCAAATAACTATAGTACAGCTGCACATAAAGTTTTGATACTTAATATTTTTTAAATATTTTTACAACTTTGTTGCAGTTTTGCAGTTTTATATTGTTATATTTTGTGTAAACAACTCAGGGGACTAATGCACTTGCACTTTTATTTGACAGATTTAATATTTAAGTTCAAATATGTTGACAACTTTATTGTTTTACTGAGGTTTTTATTTATTGTTATAGTTTGTGAACAACTCTTGTCATATTTAATATTTTTGTTCAACTATGTTTACAACTTTGCTGTTATTTTACAGAAGTTTTTATTTATTGTTATATTTTGTCAAAAACTTAGGGGACGAATGCACCTGCTCTTTTATTTGTCATTTAATGTGTTTGCTGCTGTTGAAGTGTCAAATATTGTGTTCAATATATTATCTATTTTGTGCAGACATTGCTTCCTGGATCCCTTCATAATAATACAGCAATCTTAATCATTCACAAATGAAACGGTATTATATGAATACACTGTGGTCACGGTGTGTCATGCAAAGTATTTCCAAACAGCTATTCAAGTTATCTAGTGAAAATTTCTTTAAAAAAAAAATATATATATATATATATATATATATATATATATATATATATATATATATATATATATATATATATATATAGTTTTTTTTTTTTTTTTAACAATCGCAATATAATATCGCAATATATTGCACACCTCAAAAAAATCGTAACAATAGTTTTTTCCAATATCGTTCAGGCCTAATGCAAATGTTTTATTTAAAAATCATACACCGTGTTTTTCTGTTTTTTTGTATTAGATTCTGTCCCTCACAGTTGAAGAGAACTTATGATACAAATTACAGACCTCTACATGCTTTGCAAGTGGGAAAACCAGCAAAATTGGCAGTGTATCAAATACTTGTTCTCCCCACTGTACCTGGCTGTGCAGTATCGGCCGATACCAGTTAGTTTGAAATTATAGAAGTGAATCCAGTACAACTTTTTATTGCATACCTGGTATGGGTGACAATAGTTAAATAAACCTTTGGCTCCCAAAGGCCAAAATAGTGCTAAATTCATGAAATTAAAACATGTTTAATAGCAGCTTAACAGTGAGAAAGTAAAAATACAATGAATGAACTTAATAAACTTTTTTAAGCCCTCAGTGTATGCTCTCAAATGCCAAACAGTGCAACTTTCATGAAATTATAAGTAATAATAATTGACCACAGCATCCTGTCTCTCTATTAGCCTCCCTCTTTGTGCACCAGCAGCAAGATACTTAACCGCTTAGCTTAGCTTCTTCAGCACTTTTAAATAGGCTTGCCACCCGTCCTTTGAAATAAGGAATCCTTCTAAATTGGAAATTAAATTGCGTTCCGGATTGAACCAATACGGAATCTATATAAATACATTTCATTGCATTTTAGGAGTTTGGGGATGTCCCGTTTTTTACATCACCTGTACGGCTTTGGGCGGGAGGGGGGAATCCCTTATTTGTATTTTTTGAAAGTTGGCAACCCTACTTTGGAAACAGGTCTCAAATTACTGCGGCATTTCTTTCAGTAAAAGACAATAAAAGTAAAGTAGACTCATTGTTGGTACTCGCCGATACCGATACCACCATTTCGGGCCGGATCGGCCCCACCTGCCAATACTGGTATCAGTATCGGTGCATCTTTACTGGCGACAAAACAAAAGTCATCATAATCAAATACACATTTCAGCCATATTTATAAAATAAAGGAAAAAATAAGTATAATAATGTAGCGTTTATGCATATTTAAAAAGTAGCGTTTATACAAATTTAAAAAAATAAATAAATAAAAAGACTGGATGGTCATTTAAGGGATTATTTTGGAAGTGTTTTTTCAAACTTGAATGCTCCCTATAATTTTGTCGGTACCGTAAAAAATAAAACAAAAAAAACCATTGGTTTCATATAATGTTCTGCTTTGTGATTATATTATCTATGAAGTAAAATTGGTCCTTTTGGTGTCAGCAGTTCAAAACGGCCAGCCGGGATGTCCAGTTTACTGAGTCGCATTGGTGGAAAGAAACAAAAAATGAGCACACTAGAGAAGTCAAAGATTGACTGGGACGCTTTCAAATACGAGGAAGGTATTGCTGAGGAGCTGGCAATCCACAACAGGGGTAAAGATGGGTAAGAGAGTTTGATGATCTGTGAATTCCTTCATTGTTTTTTTATTACCTTTGCTATAAAACAAAATATCCATCCATCTGCCGAGCCGCTTATCCTTATGTGGGTGCTGGAGCCTATCCCAAATAGCTATGAGCAGTAGGCGGGATGCAACTGCATAGCTCCGTGAAGTTAGCCTCCCATCAAACGGAAATTTATATTTAAAAAATTATGTTAATTGTTTGTGGAGGTTTGTGCTGTAAAAAGGTCTGCTCGAAAATCGCGGGTCCCGGCACCCTGCTTCGCTTGTAAATGCAACTAGAGCAGGGTGCACTTTTGCTACTTAATATGCTGCGTCTCAGCGTTGAGCTATGATGATCCAGGTTGTGACACTACACGCAGGGCATCCTTTGTAGCGCAAGTTCAGCACGCGCGCTTTTCAAAATCATCAATGATAAGATGACACATGATTAACCATGGGTCAAATGATGTGCTGCGCTAAGCAGTTGCATTTGATGCACAGAATCGGGTTCTTATGTGGCGGTTATGTTTTGCATGCTGTTCCTGAACGCACCGCGTGAGAGTATCAGTGGTCGAGACAGGCAGAGCCTCTTGGGGTGGCCGCTCTCCTAAAAGTGGCGACAATTTGACAGTACAAAAAGTCACGAAAGTGAGAGCGAAGTGTACCTGTGTGATTTGGGGTACTACGTGGTTCCCTTTCGTGGTTTAATATTCCTCCATGCATTTTTTTATATACTTCAGTTTGGTCGGCATTGAGTCAGGTGGGAGCAACCCCGCCGCTGGCTGAGCGGCGACTTAATTTATGCTATATTACGCCAATGCTCCACGCCCCCCCCTCCAGGAGGGAGGTGTTCCCTCTTCTATTTTTCCAATCAATGAGTGCGCCTTTCATCCACGTTATGGTACTCTGAAAGTTCGGTTGGCGCAGGTGGCGGTTGAATGCTGAACCTTTTCAACAAGTTATTTGCAAGTGTTGTTGCGAGGTAACTCTCCAACCGGAACCTGGTCCTCTTGGTTTAATGTGAACGCGTCCTAAACAGCTGAGCAGGACACGATAAAAAAAAATAATAATAATAATCATTGTTTAACGCTTACAATGTGTGTGTGAAAGTATCTGCAATTGGACATGATCATTTAATTAGTTTAAAGTGGCATTAAAAATGGGATTAAAAAGAACTAAATGAGATTTTTTCTTAAAGGGTGTCATTTTAAAGCCATTCTTAGTGTAGAATCTGAATTCTGAAGTATGCAGGATTAACTCCAGAAATCGTTATTTATATGACGAACATGACGTGGTTTTATTTTGAAATGTTCACTGGAAGTATGTTCACTAAACCGCCTACCGGAAGCTTTACACTCCGCAAAAAAAGAACTTGGAGAAGACTGCCAATGTTTTATAGCAGGCTAAAGTAGGTTGTCTTTTTCCCTATTAGCCTCAATGTAGCAATGCTCATGTTTACAGCGTTTAATATAGATGTTTCCTTATTTTATATGTCTGAACTTTAATTCTACGTTTAGTTCTACATGTTTTGATAACCAATAAATATCTGTGAAAGGAACTGGAGTCTCTTACAGGCATGAAAATATCTCACCTTTCGGCGAAATTCGAAGTTTTGAAGTCAAAACGTGTGACCTACGTGAATGGTGTAGATCCAAGTAGAAAATTGTTAAGGATATTGGGGGGGGGTTCGGGAGGTTTTTTTTAGTGTCTGACGCTTTGTCTGCAAGTGGGAAAAGCGGCACAAAGCCATAAAAAACGCACCAGTCGCCAAAACATTGACTTATTTTAACGAAACGAAGATAGGTATACTGTTATGTCCTGTCTCTTCAATGCCAAGCTTTGCTGCACGTTGGCCGTGAATGAACACCTAAAGCGCCGCCACCCAGTTGTAATTTTGGAAGACAACAGGAGACAGTTACTGTAAAATGACGAGCGGTCAGATGACTTTGTAAACGCTGCCTTTATTTTCAAGTAAACAAAATATCATGAACAATACAGCACACACAGGGATGCAAGTTCCCACAACGGCCTAATAGTACTGCTATGTATCTGCTTAGCTGCCGTAAAGCAAGTGTCGTGAGTGCCGCAAATGTAAACAAGTGCTGCACAATGGATACATGACAATTACAAGCTGGCAGATTGTTAGTCCATCTAACTAACTAACGACATGTTTTATTGAAGTTGCTAAGCCTGTCGCGATATGCAATGAGTCCATTTATCGCACGGTAAATAAAAATGAGGGCGGTAATTTTTACGACTGTGTCGAACTGAAGTCTCAAATATGGCATTTGAGACTCCAGTTCCTTTCACAGACGTTTATTGGTCATCAACTCGCTGTAGAATTCAAGTTAAGACATACAAAATAAGGAAACACATTGCAAATTGAAGCTAATGGGGAAAAAGACAACCTACTTTAGCCTGCTATAAAACATTAGCAGTCTTCTACAAAACGCAAACTTGCTGTTAAAAGGTCACACTTTCAAACATGAAAAATTGCTGGTTAACAGCATTTGCAAATGAAAACTTTTGATTACTGACACCACATGCAATGACAAAAAGAGCTTTTTTTGCAGACTGTAAAGCTTCATGTTAGCAGTTTAGTGAATGTACTTCCGGTGAACATTTCAAAATCACGTCATGTTCGTCATAGAAATAACGATTTCTGGAGTTAATCCCACATACTTTAGAATTCAGATTCTACACTAAGTGTAGCTTTAAAATGACACCCTTGATGAAAAATCTGATTGGCAATGAATATTGATCATACAATACTACTATTATATAGAGTAGTATACTAAAATATTAATGGTAGATATTTTTTTTAAGAATTGTTTTGAATCATGTTGGAAAGGCAAAGTCAGTGTTCTGAATCTGTTTACATTCCATTCTTTTGCACTGGTTATTGCTATGAGCATTTGACCTTGTTTATTTGCGATTTATTGTTGTTATTTACATGTTTATTTGTACTTTGATATAGAATTTAAGTGTTCCAAAATGTTTTTGTGAATTAATAAGCGTCATCAAAAATTTCATTGCTAAATTTATTGCTAAATTAAAAAAAAAAAAAAAATTAATTCTATTGGGACAGCTCTAGTTCTACAGTGTACCGGAACATATTTCCTCCACACGCTTCTCACCTTTTTTACCCCTGACCCATTTTCATGCATGCTCTTATGCCATCAACACGCACGCACAAACGTATGCATGCACGCGGCGATAAAACGCAGGCGTGAAAATTACAGCCCTCATTTTTATTTACTGTGCGATAAATGGACTCGTTGCATATCATGACAGGCTTAGCAACTTCAATAAAACATGTCGTTAGTTAGTTAGATGGACTTGCCATGGATCTGCCATCTTATTGTCTCCTGTCGTCTTCCAAAATGACAACTGGGTGACTGCTCTTTAGGTGTTCATTCACAGCAGACGTGCAGCCAAGCTTGGCATTGAAGAGACGGGACACAACACTGTACTCTGTTTCGTTGAAATAAGTCAATGTTTTGGCCACTCTTGTGCGATTTTTTTGCTTTGTGCCGCTTTTCCCACTTGCATACCAAGCGTCTGCTATTCTCAACTTTCCACGCATATATTTTTTTTAACCCTTCATTAACCGTCGATGGGATGTCGTGCTCGTCGATGCATTTACGTCATTGATAAAGTCGACTAGTTGGACAGCTTTAGTTCTGTATAAGCACAAAGTATTGTTCTTTATTTGTAATAAAGGCGTGTACTTTTAAGTACAGGGGATTTTCTTTTTTTTACAGTTTTATACTACATTTCTGGTATCGTGACATCATTATTGTTAAGTCACTTAGGTTACTTTGTTCTTTCTCTGTAGATATGTGAAACTAAAAGTTGGCCTAACATGCTTTTTGTCTCCTCTTTTCTCTGTTAAGGTATGTGGAGCGGAAGAACTTCTTAGAGCGTGTTGATCACAGACAGTTTGAGATGGAGAAAGAAGTGCGCCTAAAAAACATGAAACCTTCCACTTAACCTTGGGGCTTCAATTTCTTTAGTACTTCTGTGACTCAAGTATATTTGATTCTTTAAATGTTCAAGGAATTGAACATTGTGATATGTTCCGGTGTTCATTTCGGTAAAACAGTCTTGTGTCGGTGAAGATTTTTTTGTATTGTTTAAAATATGTAACAGAAACAATTTGGTTTTATGACATATGAAAATCTGTGAACAGAGTATCAAGTCAACACTTCTGCTTTCATGGGACAATTATGTTGCTCAGTGATTATTATCTGTCTGGAATAACACTGAATATTTGATCATCTTTCACTGCATCGTTCACCTCCTAAAATTGTGAATAAAGTAGCATGTGTATTCATTTTGAAAAACCTTCTCATGAATTATTCAACTGATTTTGCAATTTGAGTGCCTAACTTATCCCATAATGCCATTCATCTCATTTTAAATGCTATCATAGGAGAGCCAAAAAATAAATACATAAAAAGAGAAATAAATGGACTAAATACATGAAAATGTTAAGGTATATTTTGTTATTGATTTTTTTTGTCATCGAAAATCCCGAATGGAAAGTCTCGTGCTCACTTTCCTTCAGGTAAGCTGAAAGTAGTCAGTTATTGGCTACTATTCCTAGTTGGACAGTATACATTTTGCCTGTAAAAAAAAAAAAAAATACTTTAGATTTTTAAGTCTACATAGCTTAATCTACAGAATGTGCCTATTTAATATGGTCATATGACTAATCACTAATCCGCTGTGCCCTGGTATTGTATTAGGTCTAGTGATGCCTCTGTTTGAAGATGACCTTGAGTTAAGTCAGAATTCAGTGCTCTATTTTTTGCAGGCGTCACAAAGATACTGCTATGACAAATATTGTTAGCATATACTCGTCCTTCTAAAAAAATTACCATATTGTGATAAAGTTAATGATTTTCTGTAATGTACTGATAAACATTACTTTCATATATTTTAGATTCATTATACACAACTGCAGTAGTTCAAGCCATTTATTGTTTTAGTATTGATGATTTTGGCAAAAGAAAAAGTCGAAGACAAACCAAAAATCTCTATCTAAAAAAATTAGCATATCATGAAAAGGCACTCTAAAGAAGCTACTAACCTAATCATCTGAATCACCGAATTAACTCAAAACCCCTGCGAAAGATTCCAGAGGCTTTTAAAAACTCCCAGCCTGGTTCATTACTCAAAACCGCAATCGTGGGCAAGACTGCAGACCTGACTGCTGTCCAGAAGGCCATCATTGACACCCTCAAGCAAGAGGCTAAGACACAGAAAGAAATTTCTGAGTGAATAGGCTGTTCCCAGACTGCTGTATCAAGGCACCTCAGTGGGAAGGAAAAAGTGTGGCAGGAAACGCTGCACAACCGGAAGAGGTGACCGCACCCTGAGAAAGATTGTGGAGAAGGCCCGATTCCAGACCTTGGGGGACCTGCAGAAACAGTGGACTGTGTCTGGAGTAGAAACATCCAGAGCCACCGTGCACAGGTGTGTGCTGGAAATGGGCAACAGGTGCCGCATTCCCCAGGTCAAGCTAATTTTGAACCTGAAACAGCGGCAAAACCGCCTGACTTGAGCTACAGAGAAGCAGCACTGTGAACTGGACTGTTACTCAGTGGTCCAAAGTACTTTTTTCAGATGAAAGCAAATTTTGCATGTCATTCGGAAATTAAGGTGCCAGAGTTTGGAGGAAGACTGGGGAGAAGGAAATGCCTGAAGTCCAGTGTCAAGTACCCACAGTCAGTGATGGTCTGGGGTGCGATGTCAGCTGCTGGTGTTGGTCTACTATGTTTTATCAAGGGCAGGGTCAATGCAGTTAGCTATCAGGAGATTTTGGAGCACTTCATGCTACCCTTTGCTGTAAAGCTTTATGGAGATGAAGATTTAATTTGTCAGCACGACCTGGCACCTGCTCACAGTGCCAAAACCACTGGTAAATGGTTTACTGACCATGGCATTACTGCGCTCAATTGGCCTGCCAACTCTCCTGACCTGAGCCCCAAAGAGAATCTGTGGGATATTGCGAAGAGGAAGTTGAGAGACACCAGACCCAACACTGCGGATGAGCTTAAGGCCGCTATCGAAGCATCTTGGGCCTCCATAACACCTCAGCAGTGCCACAGGCTGATTGCCTCCATGCCACGCCACATCGTAAGCAGTCATTTCTGCAAAACGATTGAAAGTATTGAGTGCATAGCTGATATAATTAATTGAAGGTTGACTTTTTTTGTATTAAAAAAAACTTTTTTGTATTGGTCGGAAGAAATATGCTAATTTTTTGAGATGGGATTTTTGTTTTTTCTTGACTTTTTTGCCAAAATCATCAATATTAAAACAATAAATGGCTTGAACTACTTCAGTTGTGTGAAATGAATCTAAAATATATGAAAGTCTAATGTTTATTAGTACATTACAGAAAATAATGAACTTTGTCACAATATGCTAATTTTTTTAGAAGGACTAGTATATTTTTCAACAGTAAAATTGTAAAACAACACACAGCAATGAAATTTGCAATGCCCCATAAATAAATGTTGCTTGACTTGAACTGACACAAATTATCACATAAATAGTTCAACCGTGGTGTGTTCACCTCCGTTTGGGCTACATACCAACACAATGTATGTATGTCTATGGAGGTAGATTTGTCTTTATTATTCAATCAAAAAAAAGTTTCTTCAATTTAAAAAAAAAAAAAAAAAAAAACTTCAATCAAAATATATATTTTCAATCAAAAAAAGTCCTTAAAAATGTGTTTGAATGCAAAAACAAATTTGAAACTAAAAAAAATGCATGAAAACTTTTTCTTTGAATTTTTTGGGGGGTGAAGTCAAGTTTTGTTTTTTGTTTGTTTGTTTTTTTGAAACTTTTTTGATTGAAGTAATGTACCGTATTGGCCCGAATATAAAATGGTGTTTTATGCATTTCAATGTAAAAAAAAAAAGTTTTTTTGCATTGAAAAAGAGGGGGTCGTTTTATATTCGCGGTCAAGACATTATACCCATTCACGACGCTAGATGACGCCAGATATCATTGAAGCCATGTTCTGTCATGACAGATCTCAACTACTAGTTAAACCACTTTGCATTATTTTATTGCAGTGTTTTTCCTTATTCGGATTTGTTTCAAGACTACAGTTACAGTTAGACTTCACTTTGATGGTTAATGCAGTTATTGCAATTTTATTGTTTTATCAAATTAGATTGGTTTATTTATATTTCAAAAACAAGAAACCATTTACGAATGATTGCACCTTTGTTTACATATTTAAATGTTCAGATAATAGGATTTGAATGAGGCAAAATAACATGCTTTTTCTCTCAAATATATTGTTATAACCATTTGTTTCAGATGTAAAGTAATTACTTTCTGTATAAAAATTAATTTGGTGTTCAAAAAGTCTTTTTTCAAACTTGAGTCTTGAAAAATCATCTTATATTCGGGCCAATACGGTAGTTTTGCGTTTGGGCCACATTTTGGCTAAGGCATTTACGTCTTTATTATTCAATCAAAAATAAGTTGCTTCAAACAAACAAAAATATTTTCAGTAGAAAAATCAATTAAAAAAAAAAAATTTAAATCATTGAAAAGTTTTTGAATGCGGAAAATATTTGAGACTCAAAAATTTGCATTTTAACACTTAATTTTTCATTGAAAATGTTTTGGGAGTCTCATAATAAGCCTGAAAATACTCATTTTAAGCATTACTGGTTTGTTATAGGGCTTATAATGAGCCAGTATGTTTAAGGTTTATTATAAGCCCAAAGACTTCTTAAAACTAATTAAATATAACTGGTTTCAAGATCTCATTCATCCTGAATGGATGTGTTATTTTAAGAATTCTTACCAAGACAAAAATTGCTTGTTCTATTGGCAGAATTGTCTGACTTGTTATAAGCAAATCTTATCCCATTTCTAATAAATTTTTACTCGTTTTAGAAGTGGCATTTTTTTTTTCTAGTGTAGTTAATTTCAAATGATTGGATTTCAGACTTTATAAGACCCCGCGGATACCCCGATTACGGTCGACCTACTTTTAATGTAGGTGACCAATAATTGTAGTTAGCAGTGCTACTTTGCCAAGTTAGCAACATGTAAAAATTATTGGATGCATCAACATAGGACTCAGTTTGGTTTAGGCGTAAACGATATTGGATGATATTATCATTGCGATTCTTGGAGGGGTGCGATATTATATTGCGATATTAAAACTAGAAGAATTTCACCAGATAACTTGAATAGCTCTGTTCTGGATAAACCTGAACAATGGAAAAAAATAACATTGCAATATACATTGATTGCCAAGGCTCCACACTTACTTTTTGCATTGGTTGCACCTAACTTTTTTCTTAAGGTGCACTAGCACAAGACGCTCACGCTGCCAAGAACAGCCTCTCACACAATGGATGACTGGCACAACGCACATCAGACTGGGCTGCAAGTTTAACGATGATAAACACATTTGTGCCTTTGATCGTAGAGTTGCCGAGGTTTCTCAGGCCAGATCAAAGTTACAAACTTGTCAATCATCGTTAACATTGAAGGAATTCGGCGTCTCAGCCAAGCCGCGGGAACAGCGACACCCGAATCAGTAGGCGTCCCACTATCGCAGCCCCAGAGGATCGGCCGGAAAGCCAAACTCCGCGCATTCACTCTGGCGTTAACCCTTTGTACTGACTCCATTTTGAACGGTTTAAAGAAAGCTTACTGGGAACAAGTTGACAATTTATCCGTCGACAGTGATCAAAAAGCAAGGCAAAACAGACAACTGTGAGGCAATGCTGGATCCAGGGGCCCGCAAAACAACGGATACATCGGAATGTTACCGAGAAGCGACAGTTGTTAGCTAAAATGTTCAGTCTTTTGAAAGCTGTGGTGGAGTGGGCCGGGCGGAAGGCGTGCTTGGGTGTTGTCTTGGGATAATCCTTCTGTGGCAGGTTTGGGCGGTCAAGTTCGTGTGTCATTTTTCTTGGCTGGGTCGTGGTTGCCACGGCAAATGAGGTGGGGGTCCGGCATGCCGTGACGTCTAAGGCGCCGAGCTATTAACTTGTTGCCTTAGTAGGGCGCGGGTGTCCTGACCCCACCGAAGAGATGCTGACGTCTTTTCCTTTGCTTATCAGGCGAGGGCTGATAAGCTGGTCCAATTTACTGTGTCAAAGGGCATGGAGCTTGTTTCTTTAAACTATGGTTAAATGCATTACTTTAATGAATGTGTCAGACTAATGCAAACAGTTAAGTCAACGTTAAGTACCTAACGCCAGCTGCACGAAAGACAGTTTGGTCACACTGCCTACAATGAGGGTGGGTGAGAGGCTGTGGCACTGTAAGAGCATGAGGCAGAAAAACATTAATATATATTTTTGGAATTAAAAACCAGATTCCGATCCTCTGAAAAATGGCACAATCAGCCCGATTTCCGATCACGTGATCGGATCAGGGACTTCCCTGAGGGGGATCCTGAGGGATCCAGGATCTGCACACTTTCTGCTTTTCTGAAGTAAAAAGTTTACATGTTTAAAAAAAAAAAAAAAAAAAGAGAAAATATCTGCCAAACAGACAAATAAAATGGTCAAATACGAACAACAGTGGGAAACGGTCGCAAGAATGATGAACATAGAATAAGGATTCTCTCTCACCTGCGAAGGAATGCCACAAAAATAATAGAAATGTATACATAAATGGATGTATGCGGGGTGTCCAGGGAAGTTGTATGCATCCTTCTGCAGCTGGAAACTGGACATGTTTAAATCCAAACTGTTTTATACACTCCCAACAGCATGTAATAAATAATTTTTCTTCCTTCACAGTTTAGTCGGTCAATGGGCTTATTTTACAAGGATACTCATAGACAATTTGGTTTCCAGCTACTGGGGAGGTATACTGGACTGTCTCAGAAAATTAGAATACACAATATTCTAATTTTCTGAGACAGTCCTGTATATTGTTCTATGTAAAGGACGTCAGCCAAGGTCGGCCCCCCACATTTTTACCACGCCAAATCTGGTCCCCTTTGCAAAAAGTTTGGACACCCCTGCTTTAAATGGTGGATTAATGTACAGGACTGTCTCAGAAAATTAGAATATTGTGTATTCTAATTTTCTGAGACAGTCCAGTATATTACTTATCAGACTTGGAACAATTAAGGAACTATGCGTAAATAATACACTTCACTGGTCCTTGGCATACATCTAATGGTGTTTGATAAACCTCTTCTTCTATCAGCTTTACAGGTGGAGTTTGTTGGCGTCCTGCCCTGGGCCGTCCCGCCGCCGGTCTTGGCCCCCGGGATTTTCGGCCGGGGCTTGTCTGGTTGCGTCTGGCTGTGCGGGGGGTCCCGTCGGGCGCGCGCTGGTGTCGTGGGCGGGTGGGGGGGGCCGCGCGGGTGCCGGTCCGGGGCCGCGGCCCTTCCCCGGCCGGCCGGGGTGGGGTGGAGTTGGGGTGGGGGCCAGGGGGTGTATGCGGCAGCCATGGTTCCCTCCCAGGTCCGCCCGGCCGGAGCCGCGTCTCCCTGTACCGGGTGCCGGGGAGGTGCCCTCTGGTGCCATACCGCGCGCCCCTCTTGGCCCGGGGGTGGGTTGTGGGGGGTGCGCTTCCCTCCCCGTGGTCTGTTTCCGGCCCTGTCTGCTTCCCTAGGCCGCGGCGGCCGCGGCTGCCCCCCGGCCGGCGGGGTCATTGGCGGGGCCTCTTGGGGCCCGCAGGGCCTAGGGTGAGGCTTGCTGTCCCTTGCCGGTGGGGTGGACGCCCCCTGGTCGCCGGCGCTTGGTGTGGCGCCTGCTCGGGGTGCGGGGTGGGTGCTCGGTGGGTGGGAGGGGGGTGGGCGGTCGCGGAGGCGCCGTGGGTGGTCTGGGGCGGGGATTGATCGGGGCCCTGACGCTTCTTCCGCCCTGGGGCCGGTGGTTCTGGTGGACGGGGCCACGCCCGCGGGAGCCTGCCTCTTAACTCACGCACTTCTCATTTCGGCACTGTAAATATTTTTCACCCTGGCACTTACATGCTCATACATTTCTCCGGGGAGAGTTGGGACGGGGCTTTACAGTCCCAGCCCGACTCCCCCCTGTTTTTAATGCACCACACACCAAGGTTGTGGGATGGTTGGGACCTGTTGGGGGGGGGGGGGGGGGGCTCACGGCTGCCTCCTCACCACAGGCCCCGCCATCCCTGCACCTTTTTTAAATGCACCACACACATCATACTCCACAGGAGAGCTCCGGCAAAGGGCGGTGGGACGGGCGGCTGGACAGAAACTCCATGCTGCGGTCCCACTGCCCCAAGCCAAGCTCTCCTATTTTAATGCATACATTGCACTACCCTCCCCTCACACCCCCATCACGGTGCTGGGTGATGGCTGCCAGTCGGGAACCTGGCAGCCACAGTAATAGGGTGGTAGGTGGGTCCCACACTTTTTTTATATGGCGTGGCTCCCGGGGTGTGGCCTCCCCTCTGCCTCGGCTGCCGGCCGCGGGAGTGGGTTGGGGGGTCGGGTCTCCGATCTTGCATCGCCCCGTGGCAGTTCCTGGGCGTTCTCCTGCCTCCGCCTTCCCCTCTCTTCTCTGGCTGGGCATCCGCCCTGCGCTCCGTCGCTGGTCGCTGGCTGGGCGCCGGTGTATCAGCGGGGTGTCGCCTGCACCGGCGGGGGACCCTGCCTTGCCTGGGGCTTGGTGGGCCGCTGGGGGTCCCGTGGCGTGCCGTGCCGGTTGGGGGGCTGTGGCTGTGGCTCGTGGCCCGGGTGGGCGGGCGGGGGTGGGTGTAGGCGTGGGGTTGGTGATGCGTCCCCTCCTGCCATCCCTGAAGGCCGGTTGATGGGCGCGCGGGTGGCCCGGGGGACCACCCTGGGTCCCGGGGGGGGGGGGAACGGTGGCTCCTTTGCTGGGCGGCGGGAGGAGGGATGGGCTGCGCAATGGCCCCCCCACCCCCCCCGCCCGCCCGCCCTCCCTCCCCGGGCTGGCTGGGTGGGGGCCGTGGCCCTGGGTTGGCGCCCGCGCGGTTTCTCCACCCGTCTGCGTGGCTGTCGCGCGCCCGGTGGGGCTTGCGTGCTGCTGGATGTGGTAGGGCATGCTCGAGTCGGGGGTTCCGGTGCCGGGATTGGCGATGCGGCGGCGTAGGGTTGGTCGCCAACGGGCTTACACTCGTAAGAGATTCACACGATTACTGGGTTCTAGATCACAGAACTGATTTGTGTACACTCTACCCCTTTCAATCACTTAGCTTATAGTCTTATAGACACCCCCACCCCCATTCTCCTCTTTCACTGGCCAATTGGCCCCTCCATGGTGTAAACCGGAAATACATCTCGCTGACGATAGCACCAGCATATTAGTAACTAGTTTAGATGTTCAATGTATTTCTTGTTGTTGTTTGTGTATGTGTTTCTTTTCTTTCTTCACTTGTATTTCTTTTCTTCTGTCCCCCCATAATCCCTTCCTGTTTGCTGCTTTGTCATAATAAAAATGTATTTTGAAGGATCACAATGGGAGTATGTCAGACTCTCCATGTGAAACATTAAAACTGTTCAGAATCCGGGCACTTAGACTTCCATTCTCTGTGTCAAACAGCTGAACAGGACAGGTTTAAAAAAATAAAAAATAAAAAAAAAACAATAGCGCGTCCTGCGATGTGACTTGCGCATGCGCACATCGCGATGGCGATGTTCAAAGAACATATATTGCAGGCCTAGTTTAGTTACCCTAATTTTCGCACTATAAGGCGCACCTGACTCTAAGCCGCAGCCCACCAAATTTGGCACGAAAACGGCATTTGTTCATAGATAAGCCGCACTGGACTATAGACCCTACCCACGTGACGTCACAACTCCGGCCTCCTGACTGGTGCCGCCCAATTGTCCGTCAACACATCGTGTTTACCTGTTACAGCTACGTACATTCCTCCTATTTACGGCGTGTTTTTCTGCTCGTTAACATTAATCATCAAAATGGTGAAGGCGTGTGTGGCGGTCGGTTGCAATAACAGAGAAGATAGACGGAGAGACTTGAAGTTCTACCGGATGCCGAGAGACCAGGAGAGGAAAGCGAGATGGGCTGCTGCAATTCGACGAGAAAACTGGGCTCCAAACAATTACCACAGATTATGTAGTAGTCATTTTATATCTGGCAAGATGCATTTAATATATATTTAGACGGTTTTGGGCTGACAACCACAATTAAGATCATTGCTAGGCTAATCGCCGACAACATACACGTATGTATGTAGTGAGAGTGCTATCGCTAAACCATATAAACATTAAAAGCCCTAGCTCCATTGAAAAATGACATGAAATACATTAGACTGGACAGTGGACAGTGCAACAACAAAAGATTTTGAATTGAAAATTTCGTAACTCACCCTTCCAAGCACAAGATAGATTCCTGCAGAATTTTCGTGGACGAGGACCTGTTTCACCCAACCAGCAACGAACTATTTATAAGCCTCCAAGCTCTTAAAGTTTTTCAAACTTTCGTGAGAATAGGCTGATTTTGTGTGGACAAAATAGTTGTACATATCAGGGTAGCTAGCAGATGTCAGGCAAATACGGCGGAGACAGCGAGTCGAAAAACATCGATTTAGGCATCAAATATGGATCTGGCGAATGGATAAACTGAAGCTTTTCCACATAACGCCTTTTATGCAACGCATCAAGTGAGTTTACGGCATCCGAAAGCACCGGGTCTTCCATGAAATGCATTATAAATTGCTCGATCAATTGAGACCATTGATAATACAGACACAAAATGACGGACAAGGGGGCGGAACAATACAGCGAGCACGTGATTTTGTGCCGTCGGTGGGTAGGGTCTATAAGCCGCAGCTGTCCTCACTGTATCATGGGATATTTACACCAAAAGATATTAACCGGTACAACCTTACTTGACAGCGGCATCATACGACTGACTGTCATAAGACCAAATGAACCATCATTAAACTTTGAACCAATTAGTGCAAAGCTTTATTGCTTCAAGAAGCTTCAGTTGGCCATCACTGCTCCCTTGGGGGAGACAGTCAACCTCTGCTGCCACCTGCTGTTGACTGTTGTCATCCAACATGCCTCTTAGCATGCATTGCAGCGCTACAGATGTAAATAACAATCAAAAATCATGTTCCGTGCTTAATATTTCTTCAGTTACCAATTGTTTCATCAATTGCTAGTTATGGTATTTGCTAACACTTTATTTGACAGTGGTGCCATAAGACTGTCATTACACAATCATAATTATGACATGTCTCTGTCCTGAGTATTCATGAATGCTTATAACAGATGTCATTAAGTGTTATCCGGCAAATGATCTCACTTTTGAATGGATGCAAAAGATCCAGGATGGACAAAAATTGAGTTAGTGACATAATTTGCCAAATGAAACTCAATGACATAAGCATTCAGTAATGTCCATGATAGTGTCATGTCATAATTTTGATGATCCTATGACAGCCTCATGACACCGCTGTCAAATAAAGTGTTACCTAAAAAAAAAAATCAACAAATAAGCCGCACTGGACTATAAACCACAGGTATCAAAATGAAGGAAACAAGTAGCGGCTTATTAGAGGTGTGCAAAATTTCCGATTCTTAGATTATTCGCGATTCGGCCGTGGAAGATTCGAGAACGATTCACAAACATCCAAATTCCGATTATTGAAATATGCCAAGTAAAGCGGAAGTACAACACACTCAGCGCGCCGCGCGGTCAATGAGCAACGGAGCGAGAGTAGCTAAACATCATGCTTCTCATTACCCGGCCCCTCGGGTAATGCCAATGCTCAACTCACTGCTCTAGCTCAACTCCTGCCACGAGATAAAAAAACACAACAACATACCTGAAGCTGCTACAAAAGTACGTCATCCACATAATGTTACGGTAGATATAATTTATATAAGACTAGATGCACTACGGTAGCGGTAGCGTTTGCAGCACATCTACAAAAAGCTAGATGCAGACGTAGTAAACGGCCGCCATCTTAAAGCAGTACACCACTCTGCAAGGCTGTTGTAGCGAACCTTCCAAGCAAACCTAATTAACTTTTTATCTAAAATACTCCTAAATCGGTAAAATATTGACTTGAATCTATCTTTAAAATAGTTTTAAAACTTTCACATGTCGAAAGTTGACAAAAGGGAAATTATGGATTAACGGGAGCAATTTTAACAACTTTAACGGTTGATTCACAACATTAAATTAATTGAATGTAGTTTAAAGCTGCTGATACAGAATGGGGACTGGAGTTTTTTATTTACTGTTATTTTTGTATATTTGTTTACTGCTATATGTTAACTTGATACTGAAATAGTAGTTTGGTTTAGCCTGAGAGTATTTTTGAACAATTTTGGAACAAATGTACAAAATATTAAAAAAAAAAAAAAAAAAAAAAAAAGGGAGGGTGCATCAATAATCGTTTTAGAATCGAATCGGACCATCTGAATTGTAATCGTAATCAAATCGTTAGGTGCCCAAAGATTCCCAGCTCTACGGCTTATAGTCCGAAAATTACGGTGTTTGGTATCTTGGTGTTGGCCTGTGACCAACACTGAAAAAAACACGACCTAAGCAACTTCTTATATATCACACTTTAATAATAAAAAATGAGCGTACAATGTGACAAATAATAACAATAATCAGTCCAGCCACTCTAAATCTAGTCCTTCGCCGCAGAATTGCTTTTTTTTGCCGCCATAGTTGAAAAGGAGCTCCTCTCCTTCGGCAATGTCCCTGTTGGCCAGGAAGAGCAGGACATCTCTCTCGTTGTCGTCAAAGTACATCCTGAACACTCTTGGGCGGATGTTGAATTTTTTTCTAGAGTGGTTAATCAGCCGTCCGAAAGTCTGGCGACCAGGGTGGCAGGGGCATGTTTCAAGATGTGCATCTATGCACATTTGCTGCTTGTCCTTGTTTGTGAAAAAGAACATGTAGCCAGTGTCCTCCTCTGTCATCTCCTGGTGGATCTTCTGTCCCTCTACTCTTGTGACTACCTGGCCATGGTAGTCACAGACCACTTCCCCAGCCTGAAAGGGTCGCGCAGCAAAGACTCCTCTTTGCTTTGGCCTGGCGACGGGTTCAACCCTCAGCCCCTTCCATTTCTGAGATTTGACCAGTTTCCGTATGGGTGCAGATGACTGGATGTCCTCAACGTCGCCCGAGGGCTTCCATGTGCGAAGGATGTCTTGTGGGGACGGAGTGTTCTTCACCCAGCCTTGGCGAGCCAACCACTTCTCTATTCTTGACTCAGAGGGAAGGCGACGAGAGAAGCGTGCTGTGGTGGAGGACAAAGGTTAGTACAGTGAAGGGTAAGATTCTGAACGTTGCAAATCGTTTGATTTTATACTCACCAAGAGCAGCGTCTGCTCTCATCTGTTGTTGGACTTTCCTCCAGTGCGAATAGAGGCGTTGCTCCTCTGTCGGACTGTAGGTTTTGCGGACTTTCAATTCAGGGACATTCCCCTCCACTGTCACCGGATGGTGGCGGAGGAATGCATCCAAAATCGACCGGAAATCCATAATTGGATTTCTGGAAGGAGTTCTGGACGTTGAATAAAACAAAATCAATATGACTACAGTGTCCACATTAATATGCAACTAAGCATACTGTTTTAGTTACATCTGATATGCTTACTTTCGGGGGTCAGCACCCAACTGCTGGATAATCTCCACCGCCCTTATGAGATTGTCGGTCTGTTTTGTCAAGTAGTCCTTCTCAGCTGTGGCCGTGGAGCGGGTCAAGTAGTCCGCCATCACGGATTCATCCGCATTGGTAAGCTGCCATGTGGCAGATTCAAATGTCCTTCTGGCCAGTTGACTGCTCACATTATGCAGTTTGTACCTAAAATGACAATGAATAGTATTGGTAATGACTCTGTTCCCTCCTGCTATAGGGTTTCTTAGATAACAATCACGTTTTCTCTTAACATAAGTTTGGGCCATTGAACTTACAATTGTAAAATCTTCTTTATTCAGTTTACATTGGGTGCTATCCTGAGTATCGCAAACACCAGTGTAGTTAGTCCAGTACCTCTCAATTATTTTGTATTACGTCCCCCTCAAGAACACGTGAACATTTCACAACCCCCAACTCTGCCGCCACTGTAAATAGTATTGCATAGACTTCATAATGATATTGACGGGTCACATCAGTCATACACTGCGCCATGCCTTCAAGTAGGGGGCCTGCCCACAGCAAGAGGACTTTTTCTCAAACACACGCACGCAGCGATCTAGTGCTGAATTTAGGTTGAAAAAGTACGAAAGCTGTTCCGCATATTTATTTAAGTGCTCCAAAATGTTTTTGTGAATTAATAAGCGTCAACAAAACTTTCATTGCTAAATTAGTAAGAAAAAAAAATATTATTGGATTAGTCGACTAATCGTGAAAATAGTCAGTCGGCTGACTATTTGGGAGAAAATTAGTCGTTTAGGACAGCCCTATACAGAACAAACGGTATGTAGCTTTAAAGTATTAAAGTATTTCATAGACGTCATAATTGTATTGACAGGTCAATTCGGCCAGCCACTGCGCAACGCCTTCAAGCAGGGGACCCATCCTCTAATCCGCTTCAGATACTCACAGTCGGTCACAGCGACACATGCAACGATTCAACGCCAGATTTAGGATAAAAGTATGAAAGCTGTACCGTATACAAACAGGAAGGATTGTCTCAGGAGTGATTTGGTCAAGGATTCAAGGTAATTATTATATTTTTCGTACCATGCATGCATTTTGAAACGTTGTGGAAAAAAATCCATAGACTTCATAAGCTATTGACATGACACGGAAAACGGGGCTGATTCGTTGGGGGCCTATTTTCAAAAACTTCAAATTCAAATATTTACAAAACCAAAGCTGCTACTGACCTAAAACCAAAACAGGCACCTACCTTAGCCATATATGAGTCTCCATGAGTAGCGACATAAAAAAATTCAAAGTCATTCCCTTATAAAATCCTGATTAATTATTTTCTATATAAGTATAACACAACTTAAAATGGCTTTAAAAGTCTCAGATTTCACACAAGATGCACAACAATCACCAAATGCAGAGATAATCACCTATATTTACAGGCTAAATAGCAATATTTAACATAGTAAGTTATTGACCAAATTAGCAACTTAATTTTTTTTATTTACTGCAAGTGTTCAACAGCTAATAAATCACTCAATTTAACATCAGAAACTTAATACTTGAGGAAAACATGCAGAATCAATCATAAATAATATGTAAATAGATAATTAATAAATTCTATATACAATCACAACTTATTATAGGATAGAATATCCCTTTATCATCATTATATACTACAGACTGTTAGCGAACGAGGCTAGCGGCCGTCTGACGTAAACAGAGCTTTTCTGGCAAAAATTCTTGTGAATAAATGCTTAAATCCCCGAATTCTTCATAGATATGGACGTAAAACCGTCTCAATTCTTGGTTAAAAGCAAAGAAACCGTACAGTTAGGGTTTATTTTACGTATATTGACTAAGTACCATGCTACTATGTTAGAGAATGAGGCTAGCGACCGCCTGGCGTAAAAGGAGCTTTTCTGGTGAAAATTCATGTGAATAAATGCATGAAATCCCCAAATTCTTCATAGATATGGACGTAAAACAGTCTCGATTCTTGGTTAAAAGCAAAGAAACCGTGCAGGTAGCATTTATTTCACGTAAATATTGCCAACTATGAGGCTAGTCAGTTCCATGTGTAAACAAAGTAGGAAATTCCTGCAAATAAATACTTCAATCACACATGCATGGTACGAAAAATATAATATTTACCTTGAATCCTCAAACAAATCACTCCTGAGACAATCCTTCCTGTTTGCATGCGGTACAGCTTTCGTAGTTAAATCAAATCATAAGTAAATCCAAGCTTAAATCCGACATGTGCCGTCTTCAGCTATTACTAAATGAAGTTCGGCCCCCTCTGATAAGGCGTGACGCAAAGAATAACGAAGTGTCAGGTCAATAGATTTTTGAAGTCTATGAAAAATCAATGGGAGAAATTAGCCGCCACGGCACTGGCATCATAGTTCGCAGTATTTACGTAAAATAAATGCTAACTGCCGTATTTTTTTGCTTTTAACCACGAATCGAGACTGTTTTACATCCATATCTATAAAGAATTCAGGGATTTAAGCATTTATTCACAAGAATTTTCAACGGAAAAAGCTCTTTGTGGTGATAAGGCAGCGCAACAGTGGCTTAAAGAGTAGCAGCACATTTGACATATTTACATGAAATAAATGCTAACCGCCCATTTTTTTTTTTTACTTTCAACCAAAAATCGAGACTGTTTTACGTCCATATCTAAAAAGAATCCAGGGATTTAAGCATTTATTCACAAGAATTTTCAACAGAAAAAGCTCTATGTGATGATAAGGCGGCAGTTGCTTAAAGACTAACAGCACATTTGAATTATTTACGTAAATGCTGCCTTTTTTTTTGCTTTTAACCAAGAACCAAGACTCTTTTACATCCATATTTATAAATAATCCAGGGATTTAAGCATTTATTCACATGAATTTTCAACGGAAAAAGCTCTTTGTGATGATAAGGCAGCGCTACAGTTGCTTAAAGACTAACAGCACATTTGAATTATTTACGTAAAGTAAATGCTGCCTTTTTTTGCTTTTAACCAAGAACCAAGACTCTTTTACGTCCATATTTATAAATAATCCAGGGATTTAAGCATTTATTCACATGAATTTTCAACGGAAAAAGCTCTTTGTGATGATAAGGCAGCGCTACAGTTGCTTAAAGACTAACAGCACATTCGACATATTTACGTAAAATAAATGCTAACTGCCAGACAGAGGGTGGTCAGTTTTTATATTTGCTGCAGACAGTATCCGTTCCTTCGCTTTGGTGTGGGGTTATTTTGCACTGAGCAACTTGGTATGCCACCTTATATGATGCTAACAGTGCTCGCTGGTGTACTGATGTAACAATCACAAAACGGGATGATTGTTGGCAATAATCGGCACGTTTTTGCTGAAGAAAATAAAAACAAGCATCTTATCAATGTGATTGGGGTCTAATGTCTTTAAGTGACGTCTTAATTGATCTAGCGCTTCAACGATTAATCGATTAACTCGAGTATTCGATTTGAAAAAAAGATTCGAATTAAATTTTGCTGCTTCGAGTATTCGTTTAAAGTGGTGTTGTAATGGTTTATTTTGTAAGTGATTGCATTGTTTTATTGTTTTGGGTGGATACACTGCTTTCTAGTCCGCCTCATTTCACATGGGTGAAACCAGCTGCTCCGTGTTAAGACCAACATAAGCCAAGTGTTTGTTTGCGCTAATATTTTTTTTAATGCATTCGTAATTTAATTATAGGTATATTAAGCCGTTTTTTGTGGGAATATGTGTCCGAAACATTTGTTGAGAGCATTGTAAAAAAGGGGGGAAAAATAGCGTTTTATAGCATTTAAGCTAGCGTACTTTTGATATGTAATTTAGCCGATTGTTCTTTTGTTGTACATAGATCCTTTTATTTATGTACATATATATACTAAAATAATCGATAGCTGCAGCCCTAAATTGATCTGGCTTCATGCTGTCCGCTGCCAACATTTTTAGACACAGTAAACATACAGGTCTTTCCTCTTCCCTAACTGTATTAAAATTGAAGTCAAACGCTACATACGCAACGTGATATTTCGTCGTCTTAGCTCTTCATAGCTCTGTGCTCGTTGCTGTGTGCTCTTGTTTGGTTAAGAAATACTGCACACACTCACTGAGTGTGTGTGCAATTACACGTTATTCTATTACGACAAAAAAATATGTTCCCCAAGGCCCCCCGGCATGGCTTTGCGCTCCCCCTTTTGGAGCCCGCCCCACTGTTTGAGAAGTATTGACCTAGTCTATTGTGTGACAAAGCCACAGTTGGCCATCAACATATCAGAGTCGTTAGTGTGCTTTCAGGCTGGGTCAAGTTAGGCAGCGAAGACACAAATATCAAAAGCTTTGGGCCGACTTGCATGTACTTACTTGTTGTGCAGCCTCCAGAGGTCATTTGACGGGTTGTGGATAGGAATCCCTTTCGATGAGAGGAAAAATCTTTCATGAGGATCTTCTTCCACTCTTTCGCAGTCCGTTTTCAACAAAGACCTCTTTGAATATTTCAGCAGTTTCCTAACGTACTCAAAGTAGTTGTGGAACCACTGTGTGGAAGAAGAACTAAGTAAATGCATGCTCCAAAGCGCATTATAATCCATTCACACACCAGGGCTGCCACTTGAAAAATGTAATCAACTTACCGTCTCCTCTTCTAAGGACAACAAAAATACTGCGAACAGGTGCGGTGCGGTATGGTCCTTCACCGAGATGGCAATGTGACTTCCCGCCACCCGCGTCCGATTCTTCCACTCTTCGATCTGCGTCAAACACACATGGCATTTTATTAATTGATGATCTCTGTGTTGTGGTCACATTAAAATATCATTTAAAATAAATCACAAACACCAACACTTACTGTCATGTGCTCGACAACTCCAGGCCTCTGGAGGTGTTTCAGGATGATGATAGCTTCCAGATAATAGAGGACGAGCACTTGCTCTGATGTCTCAAGCTGCATGTCGTATGTGGGAGCAGAGTCAAAAATCTTTCCCATGACGGTCAGGAAGTCATCTTTGGCAGCTCTCAACAATGCTGTGCAGTCATGTGGTTTCAGACCCATGTCACGCTGGATGATCTTCTCTCTGTGAAAAAATAAAACAAAAATTCATTTTTTAAAATGCTCAAGGTTTTTGCGCAGTGTGCATAGCCCTTTTCACACATATATCCAGGGAAATTCCCGTGTCATTGCACGCACATATGTCCCGTGAATGACGCAGGTTGGACAGTTTCACACAGTTGTCCCGTGTTGCCCACTGGCGCTCTCTGTGCGGGGAGGGCTGCTGGCGTGATTTTACCCTATTGAACCCGAAAATAAAACCCGAAATTTGATGTTTTATTTGCACTGATCCCGAACCCCCCCCCCCCCCCAAAAAAAAATAAAAAACATGAAATGTTAGATTTTATTTGTTGGCCTGAGCCCGAAAAAAAACGAAATTTTGTTTTATTGGTTAGGACTCAGGAGAAGGAGGAAAGGGAGGGGATGCACCAGTCAGACCTGGACAGAGCACTGCTTGCTCCTTGGGAAAACGGACTGGTTGCGTTTTGTGTGATCACATTTGCCTGTACATAGTGATAACAAATTAAAGCCTGTCTTTTGTAACGAATTCTCAGTTGGCAGAAAAAAGAACGTTTGTTAATTATTAAGTTTTCTTAATGTTTAAATAGTCTACATATTTTTATAATAATTATAAATGCATTTACACAAAGAAATAACGCTGGAAAAGTTTGTTAAAACTATTTCTCGTATAAGAGCAAACGGCCACATTCGTTACACTCATACAAACAATTTGAAGCCTTTCCTAACCCCACTCTTACCGGTGCGGGTTTGTCTTTTCAATTCCCCCGTCTTTAGTTTGTTTTTAACTTATTGCTGCTCCATATCGAAATACCAGCTCATACAAATATAAATACCGTATTTTTCGGACTATAAGTCACAGTTTTTTTTTTCATAGTTTGGCTGGGGGTGCGACTTATACTCTGGAGCGACTTATGTGCGCAATTATTGACACATTATAATATCATTTCACATGTTATTTTGGTGTTTTGGAGTGACACTGGTGGTTTGGTAAACTTGTTAGCATGTTCTTTATGCTATAGTTATCTGAATAACTCTTAATAGCTATGTTACGTTAACAAACGTTTCGCATTTTGTTGTTCATGCATCATGGAACATTATCATACTGTACACTTTTTCAGCATGTTGTTCTCTACTGTATTTTTATTTTAAATTGCCTTTCAAGATGACATATCTGTTCTATGTGTTGGATTTTATCAAGTATAATTTCCACCCAAAATGCAACTTATATATGATTTTTTCCTCTTCGTTGGGCATTTCATGGCTGGTGCGACTTATACTCTGGTGCGACTTATAGTCCAAAAATACGGTATATAGTTATTTAAAAACGTAAGCGAGAGAGAGAACCCCGGCACGACCCGAACGTAACAATTGACATTTTGGCTCGGGTTCGGGTTAAGATCTTATTTCTAATTTAAGCCCAGGTGATCCAAGAGAAGGGTGGAAGGAAGAATCCCGCTGGCTTTGTTTTGTTGTCTTATCGGCTCTCTGTCTACCGCTTAGGTTAGTATTGTGTTTGATGTTTGTTTTATGCTTTTCGTCGGACTGCAAAGAGGGAGGAATTGACGATCGTCCCGCCATGATATTTACGTCATCCGCCACCGTGCTGTGACCAAGGAATTTAACACCTGCTTTCACGCACACCACTTCACGGGAAAGTCATGGACATGCTACATAGACGCGACCCGTGAAATCTCCGTGTCAGTCGACACAGGAGATTGTTTTCACATACAAATGCTGCACGGTTAAATCCTGCGATATTCCCGGTGTTTCAGAGTGTGTGAAAGGGGCGCATGTTAGGTCATACCGGTAAGCAACAATGTCTTTGGCGGCGCCTTTGCTGAGTTGCTTCTGCAGGTAGCTGATGAAGTCCATGTACATTACGACCTCTCTGGACAGCTTTTCATCTGTTCGGTAGAGGTTTGTGTTGGCGGAACTATGCACGAGGAATCTGTTCAATGAAAACAAAAAAAATGTTTTGTTGGACACATTTAAGCACATTACAATACAAGTCAGCAGGGAAGTACACGGGGGCAGGGGGGCGGGAGTCAGTGACATACCGGCCCACTTCATCGACGGTGTTGGAAGCCAGCCAGCCAGCAACGCAGAGAGCTCCACCACTAATATTCACTAACCTTGGCCAGAACTTATTCAGAACTGTGGATTTACAGTACCACAAAAATTAATCTGATCAAAGCAAGGACGTAGGTTTGCATAGGGACGGTAGGGACATAACACTAGCAACTTTTCAGGATGCTCAAATTGTGCCCAATGACTTTTAAGCAACCTTATTTGCATTATGATAAGTCCAGTTATATAGGTAATTTAGATCGTCTTCCTATACTGTATGTTGTAACGATAGAATAGACACTACCATTATTAAGTGAATTATTTTCCTTATGTTCAGACTTACATTGACCCCTTTTTCACTTGCTGAATGTGCTGGTCCACCCCCCCCCCAACGCACGTTTTTTTCGCTGATGACATTACCCCATCACCACCACCACACAAACACACTCACACAACCCCAACAGATTCATGTCCACAACATGCCGCCTCCTCCACCCCTTCAAAGAGGAGGGATATTAGAGGGGTTTTTTTGTTGGGGGGGCGGCAGCAGCCACTGTAAGTAATGTAAAAAGACATCAATGTTGTGGAGGTGGGGAAAACACCATTAATTTTGCTACTAAAAGTCTGACCTTCATTAAAGTTGGCATCACATTAAACTGTGTGAACTTGCTAACCTGCAAAATTACTGCGGTCAGGTCAGCCACAAGGAACAATTAAGTCAAGCTAGCCGTCCCTCATTTGGATCATTGTTTGTATTATGTGCATACGGTAATGCAACGCGGGGGCTTCAGAGTGCAAGTCACTTTATTAAAAAAAAAAATATTTAAAACAGTCCACTTCAGGGGGACACTGACATGAACATGAACTGACATGAACATGAACAGACATGAAAAAGGGATCTGTGAAATGAAATCACACATCAGAATTTCATGAGAGTACTTTGGTTCGAGTCTTTGGGTAGTGCAGTATGCCTCAGATAGATCGGTCCTTGGATATCTCTGATTTTTTTTCATTATTTTTTTTCCCAAATCTCTTTAATATTACAATACTTTAGTTTGAGTTTAGGGGTCCAGTGTCCCCCAGAAGTGGACACGTTCTTTTAATAAAACGACTTGCACTTCAAAATGTTTCTTTAGTAATTATTGAAAACAAAGGTTTAAATCGAACGTCGCATCACCTGAACCAATACACATGAAAGTTAGTCTAAGTCAATAGAGATTTGTTTTGAGTATGTGAGTAGTCAGAGAGATCTACTGATAATGTTCACCAGTTTTGGCCAGAACTCATGAAGATTTGTGGATTTACAGTACCACATAAATGAGAACTGCAACCAGATTAAAGTTAACATGCAGGACTTTTAATTCATTTTTCCAAATATTGGTACAGTAAAAATGCTTAGTTTTGAGTATGGTAGTAGTCAGAGAGGTCATCTACTAATATTCACCAACCTTAGCCAGTACTTTATTGCTGCAACAATTAATCAATTAACTTGAGTAAATCAATTAGAAAAATGGATTCAAATTAAATTTTGCTGCTTCGAGTATTCGTTTAATTAAAGTGGCATTGTAATGGTTTGGTTTGAAAGTGCTTGCATTTAGTTTTATTGATTTGGCTGGATACACTGCCCTCTAGTGGCAACAGTGAGTATGACGTAACTCATTTTACATGGCTGAATCCTGCTGCTCCTTGTTAAGACCAACATAGACATAGTTTTTGTTTGAGCTAATGTTTTTTAATGCAGTCGTGACGTATTTTAATGTATATTCAACTTTTTTGTGAGAATATATGTTTGAACCATTCGTTAACAGCATTGTAAAAAAAAAAAAAAAAAAAAAAAAAGTTTTCTACATTCCATTGTAGATTTGGAAGGACGGCCGGGTCTTGGTAGATTTGCAGTGGTCTGATGCTCCTTCCATTTCAATATGATGGCTTGCACAGTGCTCCTTGAGATGTTTAAAGCTTGGGAAATCTTTTTGTATCCAAATCCGGCTTTAAACTTCTCCACAACAGTATCTCGGACCTGCCTGGTGTGTTCCTTGGTTTTCATAATGCTCTCGGCACTTTAAACAGAACCCTGAGACTATCACAGAGCAGGTGAATTTATACTGAGACTTGATTACACACAGGTGGATTCTATTTATCATCATCGGTCATTTAGGACAACATTGGATCATTCAGAGATCCTCACTGAACTTCTGGAGTGAGTTTGCTGCACTGAAAGTAAAGGGGCCGAATAATATTGCACGCCCCACTTTTCAGTTTTTTATTTGTTAACAAAGTTTAAATTATCCAATAAATGTTGTTCCACTTCACGATTGTGTCCCACTTGCTATTGATTCTTGACAAAAAAATTAAATTTCATATCTTTATGTTTGAAGCCTGAAATGTGGCGAAAGGTTGCAAGATTCAAGGGGGCCGAATACTTTTGCAAGGCACTGTATGTTCCTTATCGACTTCGTGATTATTCAAACTAACTACCGTAATTTTCGCACTATAAGGCACACCTGACTATAAGCCCCCACCCACCAAATTTGACACCAAAATGGCATTTGTTCAAAGATAAGCCGCACTGGACTATAAACCGTGGCTATCCTCACTGTATTGTAGGATATTTAGACCAAAAGTTATTAACCAGGAACACTTTATTTGAGAGTGGCAGCATACGACTGTCATAACACCAAATGAACCACCATGAACCACCATCATTCATTCATTCAATTCTTCAAGAAGCTTCATTTGGCCATTATTGCTCCTTTAGGGGAGACACTCAACCTCTGCTGCCACCTGATGTCAACACTGTTGTTGTCCAAAATGCCTTCTAGCATGCATTGCAGCTATAGATGGTAAATGGTGTTATACTTGTATAGTGCTTTTCCACCTTTCAAGGCCCTCAAAGCGCTTTACACTACATCGTTATTACCTACTGGTGACGCAGCAAAAGGAGCAACGTGGAGTACAGTAACTTGCTCAAGGATACTTAGACAAGTTCATCAGGGCAGAGAATTAAACCCACAACCTCTGGGTTGGGGGACAACTACTCTACCACTGAGCCTTGCCTCCTCATGATGCAACTAACATTAAAAAGTCATGTTGTGTGCTAATTATTTCTTCAGTTACTGTTCCAGTTGTTTCATTAATTGCCAATTGACAATGGCGCAATATCACTTATTAGACAATTATAATTATGACATGACACTGTCATGAGCATTAATGTATGTTTATAAAAGATGTCATTTGATGTCATCCGGCAAATGATCTTACTTTTGAATGGATGTAAAAGATCCGAGCTGGACATAAATGGAATGAGTGACATAATTGGCCGCTTGACACTTAATGACATCTGTCATAAGCATTCAGTAATTTCCATGATGGTGTCATGTCATATTTATGACGGTCTTATGATGCCGCTGTCAAATAAAGTATTACCTGAATAATACCCAAATAAACCAACAAATAAGCCACACTGAACTGTAAGCCGCAGGATTCAAACGGAAGAAAACAGTAGCGGCTTATAGTCCGACAATTACGGTAGTTCATTGATTAATTGACTTGTACGATAGCTGCATCTCTACAGTACTTATTCATTTTTTGGGATTTACAGTGCAACAAAAAAGAGAACTGTAACCTAATATCTTCTTAAACCACTGACATACTGTAATATTGTACTGATGTGACACTGTACGTAACACACATGTAGATGGAGCGGTTTTAAGATCAGACGAGTTTATTTCATTTTCAAATGATGACAGTGGTGGCGTTATATATTTTTGAGTGCTGAGAGTGTTTTTAAGAGTTGGGTGCAACGCGAGCACACGGAAGTCAACTGCCTCGCCGCTTGGTCATAATGCATCTACCTTAATACTTGGATTACACTGGTGTGCTAATTTTAGGGTCCGCTCATTTGAGCGTAGGCCCATCAGCCCACCGGGGAAATCCCCGGTATTCCCGTATGCCAGTTTGCCCTTGCCACCGTGTGGAAAATAATGTTACAAACCTCCTTATGTTCTTCAAATGGCTGATCTGGGTTTGTTTGCACAAATGGGCGGCATTGAGCTTCCGTAGGTACTCCCACGTCTTTTCCCGGTCACGTACAAACAGGAGGGAGGGTTGGCTGGGGTCCATGAAATACATGAACCTCGCGACATTCTCCACCTGAGAGAGAGAAGGGGAAAAAAACCATAAATGTTATAGCATTAATATTCGCATTTGCATGAGTGAGGTCTCTTGCTGGGGTGGATGGAGGGCATGTAAAAGGGCACACTCATATTTAAAACAATTTGAAGTATTGTACTCTATGTCCTGTTACTCAAATTTGTTTTTATTTTATAACTATGACGGAAAGGTGACTTGAAGTTCCGCTCTGAGACCCTCAATTTGGCCAAATTTCAAAATTGCCCTATATGCATGTGTGATACATCATTGGAAAGCTTAAAATCTCTATTTTCTGGGAGAATGAATTTTTTTAACAGGAGGGCATCTAAAAAAAAATAATAATAATTTTTAAACAGCAGAACCCTGACTGGAAGTGAGAGCACGCGAGAGCATAATTAAAAACGCCATGATTTTAACGAGATATTATCGCGTACTTACCTCTTTTCGATCCAAGAACTCCATGTAGCATGTATCAAGACACAGCTGTGAATGGCCACAGCTGGATTTTGGGGGGTAATTTATGGGTTAAGCATGTCATATAACAAAGGGTCGCGATGCAAAAATCGCAGACATCAAGGAGTGGTTGAGATGTTCATTTTCATATATTTACCCTTTTAAACATTTTTTTTCTCAATTTTTCTTTGTTTGGATTGATTATTTATCATCTAAAATATTGGAGAAAATGCGACAGTAACGAAAAAAATACAATTAAGCGATAGTTATGAGGTAGATATCCGTGACTTTTTTACAGACGCCAACTTTTTCATTGTGAAGTAATTTATTTAAAAGTTTAAAATATGCATGTAAATAATTTTTTTAAGTCGTTTTTTTTAACTAAATATTTGACATCGATTAACGATTCTAAGCTAAAAATGACAGACATTTCAATAATAAATACGATCACTTACCTTCTTTTTATGGCTAGGTTGAAACAAAAGCGGTTGCGCAACGTCTGTAAACGGGGGTTTCCAGGGTAAAACGGATCAATTAAAAATAGTTCGGGGGCTTATTGCGCCATGAATTTGCTATGGCAGCATACAGGCATATTGTTCTATCAAACACAACATTTCTTTTGGCTTAAAATACAGAAGTTTATTTTAAAGAGGGTTGCAAGAGCAGAAACTGCTTTTTCAGCCTTGTCTGTGTTTTCCGCCCTATATAATGGAACTACGAAATCATTTGAAAGTCTCTTCTAGCCTTTGAATGATGTTGCAACACGTGTAAATCAGCAATACTCACCTCCTGCTTGTAGTTGTCAATACCCAGATCTTCGTGGAGATACTGGGCAAATTCTTTCAGCAGAGGATGGTCAACTGAGTGCTTCTTGTCCAGACCCATCTGTGCCATCAGGGCCCGTTTTGCTTTTTTCCTCTTTTGGTTTGAAGGACTGCAGTGACAAAAAAGACACATGGTGTATTTACAATAAAGATCACATTAATTCTAACAGACATAAAAAGAAAGGGGAACATCTTACTAGGGCTGCAGCTATCGAATATTTTAGTAATCGAGTAATCGGTTGAAAATTCTATCAATTAATCGAGTAATCGAGTAATCGGCTGAAAATTCTATCAATTAATCGAGTAATCAGATAATTGGATAAAACATATGTATTTTTAGTTGAAGAGCAATTATGAATATACATGAGAAAACAAGACATTTCATCTAATATTGAACCATTTTCAGTCAATCAATGTCTTTATTTTCGATGTACATTGATGAAAACAGCCAACAATTGCATCTCAGATGTAACTAGAATTTAAAAAAAAAAAAGACTAATTCACTGCTTTCACTCAAAAAACTTTTAGATTTTACAAATATATATATAAATAAATATATATTTCTTACCTAAATATGCTTGATAACGCACATCACTTAAAAGTTAGGTGTTTTTCCCACGTGTTTCAATTGAATTTCTATTTGTGTCAAGTTATTTTTAAGTTCTAGTTAAGTTTTAAGTTAGTCTAAACTGTAAGTCCTGATAGGATTTTGAGTTTTTGCAGTGTTCAAATAAATGTATGATACCTGCTGTTTTGGAGCACATTAGGGACCAGTGCTACTTGGTGTTTTATCCAGCAATGACTACTGAGCTAAAATTGACTGTTAGCATTATTAAGTTTTTATTTTACACCCTCATCACTCTACAGCGCTATGTTTTCACAGATTAAATAAAGCCTGTATGTAAGACACGTTAGCCACACATCGACAGTGGTCATAATTAATAGAAACCTAGCTCTGCGCAGGGCTAACATTACGTGAGCGAGTGACAGTAACGTTAATCTTATTCATTAGCGCTTAGAAGTCTACTGCTTTAAGATGGCGGCTGTTTACTAACGCCGCTGACTGTCATTTCGCATCTAGTTCAACATACATGTGATCGCTATGAGACGCATCAGACGTTACCTGCTACCACCGTAGCATCAAGCGGGCTAGTTTTTAGCAATGTCGTCGTCGTTTGTAGCGGCTGTCGGCTGCAGTAATTTTTTTAATTGCTTCTTCCTCTACGCACGTGAAATGTGCGCGTTGTCCCGCATTAAAAGTATTCCGGGCAAAACGTGATGCTTAGAGCTGTCAAAATTAAACGATTACTCGAGGTGAATAAGATTACTCGGATCAGTTTTTAAACCTGAGTTACTCGAGTTGCTCGAGTATTCATTTCAGCTGTACATCTTACCATTGATAGGTCTCTCCACTGCTCTCACTTCCACCCTGGTTGGACTCCTCAGAAGCTCCAGCACTGTCCGTGGATGGCATGCCAGTCAAAAATTTTTTCCGAAGTACAAGCTCCTTTATCCACCTATGAAATACAAATCCAGGAAATTGTTAGTGGTCTTCACAGCAAATCTCCAGTTTTGTGCGTATTTTTTGTTTTTAAATTTAATGAATGAACCGACCCACTCTCGGGTTATTCTATTACTCACAAAAAAACACATGCCTTATTTACGGTTTTTTTAACGGTCGCCATGGGCGCTCGAACATAAAATGTTAAGAGTGAGACACGTGGAATATGTCTGTAGAGGAAGACTCTAGTTTGCACTATTACCTGTAATAGCGTACTGCAAGAATGCTATTTTTGGACCGTGACGTCGCCATCTTAACTGGGAAGTGGGTCAGCATTGACACACCCTCACATACAACCCGTATTATTTCTGCTCGTTTTGTCCAGTAATTTTCAAAAAAGAACATGCCGAGTAAACAGTACAACTATGAAACTTGCAGAAACAACTCTAGACATTACGACATTTGAAGGATGTTTTCTTCATATGTTTCCCGAAGCCAAAAACTGATCGATTGAACGATTTCTGATCACGTGATCAGAACGAGACATCCCTAGTATATGTATTTTTGTTTCTTTTGGCAATGCCATTGTATTAGTGAATTATTATGTTATTTTTTGCCCTTAAAAATAATATATTTACAGTGATCAGAACGAGACATCCCTAGTATATGTATTATTGTTTCTTTTGGCAATGCCATTGTATTAGTGAATTATTATGTTATTTTTTGCCCTTAAAAAGAATATATTTACTGGTACCTCTACATATGAATTTAATTCGTTCCAGGACTTGGTTTGTATGTCAAAATGGTCGTATGTCGAGCGAGATTTTCCCCATACAAACACACTATAATTCCATTAATTCGGTCCACAGCCTAAAACCTACGCCAAATCCTTAATAAATACTGCAGGTACAATAGCGTACCGCACGAATGCTATTTTTACATGTTGACATCACCGTCTTAACCAGGAAGTGGGTCAACATTGACATACCCTCGCATACAACCCATATTATTTCTGCTTGTTTTCTCCGGTAATCTTTCAAAAAATAACATGCCGAGTATACACTGCTACTATGTAACTTGTAGAAACAACTCTAGACATTACGACATATGAAGGATGTTTTCTTCGTAGTACGTTTCCCAAAAACCAACAATTCGGAAGAAAAAATGTGAAGAATCGATCAACTTGCGTGGACGTCTAAAAGACCAGTTTAACGCCAGCAAGGTGAAGCCATTCACATTTCATATGCAGTAAACATTTTGTTGGGGGCCAAAGGATGAAGAGGTAAGCTATTTTGATATTTTTACTGATTTATTTAAGTGTGGCATTTTCCTGTCTTGGCTGACAATGAATGACCTGAAAAAAATTAAAATTGTATCTGACTGCCACTGTTGTTACCTTTTCTGTTGAAAAGAAATAACTTTAGTAAGGAGGAAGTTTAAATAAATTAATAGAGTTAAGATTTGTTATTAATTTTTTAAAAAAAAAGTGTTCGTTGGCTGTCACCGAGTAGCATTTGTGATCGCTACACAAAACTAGCAATATAAATTACCCCTAAGAACGGTCAGAGACGTAAGACAACCAGAGGATATAATATATAAGAAAGACAGGGCATATGGTGGTAAAGGATAGCTTGTCGAAACAGGAGAACGGTCGGCTCTTTTTCCCGTCTTTTTCAGCCTTCGTCACTCAAGTCAACTCTTTAACTGAACATTTTTATGTTCTTTCACATGTTTACCAGTAAATTTGGCACCAGGGTCATTTTCAGACACAATTAGTAGGTTTAGTTCTGTAAACATCTCCTTCATACACGATTTCCATTCATTTCCTATTGGGGACAAAAGTCATGAATGTAGAATGAATGTCATGAATATTAATGAGCGGAAGTGACGTGTTGCTTGCGGTATGCCATTTTAATATACATTTAAAAAAAAAAAAAAAAAAGGGGAACAGCTTACCATTGAAAGGTCTCTCCGCTGCTCTCACTTCCACCCTCGTTGGACTCCTCAGAAATCTCAGCCTGGTCCGGACTAGTTGAAGGCCCTGGAGCATCAGGGGTGATGTTTAAAACTCCAGCACTGTCGGTGGATGGCACGCCAGTCACAACATTATTCTGAAGTTCAAGCTCCTGAATCTGCCTATGAAATACAAATCGAGGAACTTGTCAGCGGTCTTCATAGCATATCTCCAGTTTGTGGGTTGTTTTTTTTTTTTTATGTAATTTATCTGATTTTTTTATTTTAATTTATTAAATTAAATCTAGGAGGAGAAAGGTCGGCTCTTTTTAACGTCTTTTTCAGCCCTCGACATTCAAGCAATGTCTTTAACTGAACATTTGTATGTTCTTCCACATCTTTACCAGTGAATTTGGCACCAGGGACATCATTTTCGGACAGAATTGGTAGGTTTAGCACGGTAAACATCTCGTTCGTACACTATTTACATGTATCTATCATGAGGGACAAACACAAGTTTGACCCCCCCTAGCAACAGTTGCCAATGTCATGAATATTAATGAGCGGAAGTGACGTGTTGCGTGCAGTACGCTATTTAACTTTGTGCATGAATAAAAGTAGCAGACCATCATCTTTGTGCATGAGTAAAATTAGTGGACCCACATCATGGAAAATGCTAGAAGAAATTAAAGTGGCACTCAGAGTTGACCAAAACTGGCCGCATGCGAAGAGCAACTTTTGCACAAGTCTGTCAGCTGATCCTGACAGTGTGAAGCAGTGTGAAAAAAATCTACCATCACCAACGGGTTGAAGAAGATGGTACAAGCTCAGGAGTGAATTTGTGTCATTATGGGAGACATTGAAAGCGACAACGAAAGAGAGACTGAGGAGGTACGTGGCGAAGTATATCTGAGCCTATCATATCCGACACTGAGGGTGAAGACTTCCATGGTTTCAGTGCACAAGAGGAAGATGAAGATGGCTAAGAAAGACTTTTATGTTTCTGATAACCAGCCCAGTTAGTGCTGTACTGCCATGTTGCTGCTATGTAACTGCTGTGTTGATGGCGCTGTTTGGAAAGTAAGTTAAGGTATGTTATTAAAATTTAGAAAATTTTGTATTTCTTTGTAAATATCTCATGTTACAATGTGAGCACATAGACTGCAATACCTATTGACCTGACACTTCGTCATTCTTCGCGTCACGCCTTATCATAGGGGGCCGAGCTTCTTAGTAATAGCCGAAGACGGCACACACTCATGTCAGATTTAAGCTTGGATTTACTTACGATTGGATTTACGTTGAAAAACTATGAAAGCTGTGCCGCATACAAAGAGGAAGGATTGTCTAAGGAGTGATTTGTTCGAGGATTCAAGGTAAGTATTATATTTTATATATGTTAGGGCTGTCAAAATCAGCGCGTTTACGGGCAGTAATTAATTTTTTTAATGAATCACGTTAAAATATTTGACGCAATTAACGCACATGCCCCGCTCAAACAGATTAAAATGACAGCACAGTGTCATGTGCACTTGTTAATTGTGTTTTTTGGAGTTTTGTTGCCCTCTGCTGGCGCTTGCGTGCGACTGATTTTATGGGTTTCAGCACCATGAGAATTGTGTAATTATTGACATCAACAATGGCGAGCTACTAGTTTATTTTTTGAAAATTTTTACAAATTTTTTTACAAATTTTATTAAAACGAAAACATTAAGAGGGGTTTTAGTATAAAATTTCTATAACTTGTACTAACATTTATCTTTTAAGAACTACAAGTCTTTCTATCCATGGATCGCTTTAACAGAATGTTAATGTTAATGCCATCTTGTTGATTTATTGTTATGATAAACAAATACAGTACTTATGTACAGTATGTTGAATGTATATATCCGTGTTGTGTCTTATCTTTCCACTCCGACAATAATTTACAGGAAAATAAGGCATATTTTATCGATGGTTTGAATTGCGATTAATTAAGATTAATAAATTTTTAAGCTGTGTTTAACTCGATTAAAAATTTTAGTCGTTTGACAGCCCTAATATATATATATATATATATATATATATATATATATATATATATATATATATATATATATATATATATATATATATATATATATATATACACACACACACATGCTGTATATATATTTATATTTTTCGTACCATGCATGCATTTTGAAACGTGAAAAAAAATCTATGGGAGTAATTAGCCGCTACGGCATTGGCGTCATAGTTCGCAGTTAGGGTTGCCACCTTTCATAAATAAGAAATACGGGACGCCCCCCTAGCGCCCAAAGCTGTACAGGCAGAGAAAAAAAAGGGACATCCCCAAAACTCCTAAAATGCATAGAAATGCATTGATTCATTTATATTCCGGAATAGTTCAATACGGAACGCAACATTTGATTCCCAATTTCTGATTGTTCCTTATTTTAAAGGACAGGTGGCAACCCTATTTGCAGTATTGATGTAAAATAAATGCTAACTTCTTTGCTCTTTTAAGAAAGAATCGAGACAGTTTTACGTCCATATCTATTAAGAATTCGATGATTTAAGCATTTATTCGCAAGAGCTTTGAACGGAAAAAGCCATTGTGGCAGCCCCCTTATCATAACAAAGAGCTAACAGACTAGCATAATTCTTCGACAGATTTAAGTAATGTATATTCCAACTGCCGTTTTTTTTTTGTTGCTTTTAACCAAGAATCGAGACTGTTTTACGTCCATATCTATAAAGAATTCGGGGATTTAAGCATTTATTCACAAGAATTTCAACGTAAAACACTCTTTGCTGTGGAGATGTGGTAAGGCGGCGCCACAGTGAAAAGACGAGCCGCACATTCGCCTTATTTATGTTACGTAAATACTACCTCCACGGTTTCTTTAGCTTTTAACCAACAATCAAGACTGTTTTACGTCCATATCTATAAATAATTCAGAGATTTAAGCGTTTATTCACAAGAATTTCAACGTAAAATGCTCTTTGCTGTGGAGATGTGGTAGGGTGGCTCCACAATAAACTTAAAGACGAGCCGCACATTCGCCATATTTACGTAACATAAATACTACCTGTACAAACCGTACAGTAGTAGTAGTAGTAGTAGTCCTTTCCTTTTAACCAAGAATCGAGACTGTTTTAAGTCCATATCTATGAAGGATTTGGGGATTTAAGCATTTATTCACAAGAAATTTCGCCAAATAATTCATAAATATATTTATTCATCAAGTATTCATAAATATAAATAAGTCCGATTTTTGCACTGCCTGAACATAGGGCTATCTCATACGCATTTTATATTTGTTTATTTAGATTTTATACTTGCAAGTCACTTTTGAGATGTTAACTTCTCATGCTCCAAGGCATAGTCCAATATTCATTTATATGCAATATTCTATGTGCAATACTTACTCACCTGCAATATTCAAAGCTTTAACTGTGAAACTGCTTCTATTTCACTACGATTATTTGCACTGCCTGAACACAGGTAGGGCTATCTCATACGCATTTTATATTTGTTTATTTAGATTTTACACTTGCAAATCACTTTTGAGATTTTAACTTATCATGCACTGCAAAGGGACATGCTCCACAATTTCATTGTACAAGTGTACAATGACAACAAAGGGCTATTCTATTCTATAAAAACTTGTGATTGTATATAGAATTTATTAGTAATCCATTTATATTATCATTGATTCTGCATGTTTTCCTCAAGTATTTAATTTCTGATGTGAAAAATTGAGTGATTTATTAGCAGTTAAAAACATGCAGTAATAAAAAAGAAAAATAAGTTGGTATTTTGGTAATAAATGCTACCTTCGCATTTTATTTATTTATTTTTTTGCTTTTAACCAAGAATGGAGACTGTTTTACGTCCATACCTATAAAGAATTCTGGAATTCAAGCATTTATTCACAAGAATCTTTGCCAGAAAAGCTCTGTTTACTCCAGGTGGCCGCTAGCCTCATTCGCTAACAGAGTAGCATTGTACTTCGACAATATACGTAAAATAAACGCAATATGCACGGTTTCTTTGCTTTTAGCCAACAATCGAGACTGTTTTAAGTCCACATCTATAAAGAATTCGGGGATTTAAGCATTTATTCACACCAATTTTCGCCAGAAAAGCTGTTTACGAGGCAGACGCTAGCCTCATTCACTAACAGAGTAGCATTGTACTTCGACAATATACGTAAAATAAACGCTACCTGCATGGTTTCTTTGCTTTTAACCAAGAATCGAGATTGTTTTACATCCACATCTATGAAGAATTCGGGGATTTAAGCATTTATTCACTAGAATTTTTTGCCAGTAAAGCTCTGTCTACGCCGGGCGGCCGCTAGCCTCTTTCGCTAACAGTGTATAGTGTATAATAATTATTATAAAGGGCTATTCTACTCTATAATAAGTTGTGATTGTATATAGAATTTATTAATAATCTATTTACATATTATTTATAATAGATTCTGCATGTTTTCCTCAAGTATTAAGTTTCTGATGTTAAATTGAATGATTTATTAGCTGTTGAAAACATGCAGTAAATAAAAGAAAAGTAAGTTGGTATTTTGGGCAAAAACTTATATGATATGTTAAATATTGCTATTGATCCTGAAAATATAGGTGATTATCTCGGCATTTGGCGACTTTTGTGCATCTCGTGTAAAATCTGAGAATTTTAAAGCCATTTTAAGTTTTGTTATACTTACATAAAAAAAATAATTAATTGGGATTTTAGTAGGGAACGACTTTTAATTTTTTGATGCCGCTGCTAATGGAGACTCATATGTGGCAAAGGTAGGTGTCTGTTTTGGTTTTAGGTTGGTAGCAGCTTTGGTTTTGAAAATATTTGAATTTGAAGTTTTTGAAAATAGGCCCCCTACGATTCAGCCCCATTTCCCGTGTCATGTCAATGGGTTATGAAGTCTATGGTGGTTTATAGACAGGAGAGGCTTATGTATGTAAAAAATTGTTTTTCCTTCAAAAATGTACTGTGTGAGGCTTGTTATCAGGGGCGCCCAATTATCCAGAAATTACGGTACAAAGAAAGGGGAACATCTTACCATTGATATGTCTCTCCGCTGCTCTCACTTCCACCCTCTTTGGACCCCTCAGAAAACTCAGCCTTGTACGTACTAGTTGAAGGCCCTGGAGCATCAGGGGCAGCGTTTAAAGCTCCAGCACTGTCGGTGGATGGCACGTCAGTCACAACATTATTCCGATCTTCAAGCTCCTGAATCAGCCTATGAGATATAAATCGAGGAAATTGTAAGCTGTCGTCATAGCATATATCCAATTTTGTGGGTTGTTATTGTTTTTAAATTTAAAGAATGAACCGACCCACTCTCGGGTTGTTCTATACCTCTTGAGGGGATCCTTGGAGTCCAGGACTTCCCGAAGAAGCTGGTATCTGTAGACCCGTCCATGCCTCAGAAGATTGAAAACGTCATCCTTGGCCTTGTTCACAATTTCCTTAATAACCTTTGGACTCGCATCTTTCCTGCACGTCCTACGCAGATGGCATGACAGGCCCTGCTGGCTTTTGTGGCAGTAGGGGCACATTAAAAAATGGCGGTGCTTTTGACTGCAAGGACAAAAATCTTTTTAGTTAGTATAAATAAACTACTAATGTACTCTTTGCAATAAGTCTCCTTTTAAAGAATAAATAAAATCACAAAATAAAATGAATGAACCCCATTGTTAACCACTTAAAAAATGTGCCAAAAACAGTTTCCAAAACCAAAAACCCCACTGTATGTCCGTATTC
Source organism: Corythoichthys intestinalis (assembly GCF_030265065.1). Lineage (NCBI taxonomy): Eukaryota > Metazoa > Chordata > Actinopteri > Syngnathiformes > Syngnathidae > Corythoichthys > Corythoichthys intestinalis. Next base: position 59,482,079 of record NC_080399.1, on the reverse strand, counting down.
TTTAGGTTTCCAAATTACAAACTTGACGAATTAAAAAACACTCACTGAACATTTTTCACTGCAATCATTTTAGTCTGAATAAATAAACGAACTCCAGGGTTTCTGCTAGGATTTTTTTAAGCTGTGGTGGCGGTAGGCTGCATGGTGGGACCAGATTTTTTTTTAACATTCATTTTTTTCCATGAAGAATCAGAACAAAGATCTATTTGAAATATTCATTAGCCAGGCTAATGAAATACGTATTTTGGAATGTGACTTAACATTTACGATGGAGTATTAGGGCCAAATACTACGAATGCTACGAGAAAAAAAAATCGTACAGGTACTTAGGGGTAAGCCACTACACATTTTACGTGCATGGACCTTAGCTTCCACCATGATTTGAAAATAAATTATTTAAAAATCAAACAATGTGATTTTCTGTTTTTTTCCCACAGTCTGTCTCTCATGCTTGAGGTTTAACCATGTTGACAATTACAGTCCTCTCTAATATTTTCAAGTGGGAGAACTTGCACAATTAGTGGTTAACTAAATACTTATTTGCCCCACTGTATATCATTGAATCAACGTCACTTTTGCACCCTCAATAATCTTTGTTTCAACGTTGAAATCCTTTCAAAACCTAAATTATTATTATTAAATCCGATTATTAATAATATTGGAAACAAAGCTGAATCAATGTTATGTTTTCAACCAAAACGCCCGCTCATCTATAATTCAATGACTTTTCAATCATATTTCCCCATATCTGTCAAGTTGTATGGTTTCGGCGTTATTTTTACAAGTGAGCACTGATTTTTAAATGTGTACGCCGTACGTTCAAAATCTGTACGTTTTTCGTGCATTACATTTTTTTCTCAGTTCAGATTTTGTCATCGTTTTGGCAACGAGACTGTGCGTTACTGCAATGGTTGAATGATGCGAGGAAAATCAGAGACACGGAGCGAGAAGAGCAGGAATGGGAAGGAGGGAAGATTGTTGTGACGCTGTTGCAAACGCGATGCTAGGCTTGGTGGCTCCAATATTCCCTGACTGTAGCCAACAGCCTACAATCAGCCTACGCCCACTTGATGCAAAATTAGATATCACATGCATATAGAACTACATGCGAAATGACAGACTCGGCGGCGTTCGTAAACAACCGCCATCTTAAAGCAGTAGACTTCTCAGAAAGGCTCGGTTGTAGTGAACCTTCCTAGCAAACCCAAGTAACTTTTTATCTAAAATACTCCTAAATCGGCAAAATCTTGACTTGAATCTATCTTTAAACAGTGAAACAGTTTTAAAACTTTCACGTCGAAAGTAGACAGACGGGAACTCATGCAAAAACGATAGCAATTTTAATAATTTAACAGTTGATTTACAACATTAAATGACTTCCAAACATAGCAAAGGTTACTGTGTTTTTTTTTTTGGGGGGGGGGGCATCAAAGGCAACACTAGTTACTTTGCCGAGTAACTAATTACTTTCACATTCAGGTAACTGAGTTACTCTTACTTTTGGGAGAAGTAATTTGTAACTGGAATTACTTTTTTTAAATTAAGATTAACAACACTGGTCATAAAGATGAAGTCTGCAGAATGAAAAGTGACGAAAGCGGAGATTTTATTCTGCCAATTTGTTGCCGAACACAATTTGCCTGCAACTACTGCTGATCACTTCTCAGAATAAGCAAAAGAAATGTTCCCTGATTTAAGGATTGCATTGGTATGTCAATTTTATCAATTGACCTTTTTAATTTATAATTGGACACACAAACGAACTACCTTAAAGTCAAACTGAACTGCGAGTTGAAGTGCCATTAAGTGCAGCTATCAAAAGACATAATAGAAATTGCTAAAAGTGCTATATAAAATTAGAACAAAAGTCACTGTTAAATTTTAGTTATCATGATATAGCTTAAAATATTGATTGTTCTTTGATTGCACCAGGTTATATGTAACAATATTACCAATAAATTCAGATTATTTTGCTCCCAAAGCTTTCGTGGCGCTGAAAAAACCCTCTTTTACATTCAATTGGACTCTCAATGTTATCCAAAGTGCTAACTAAACTAGATACATCATAAACATACACGTGCAACACGAAAATGGCGTAAATTAATACTTAACGACGCGGCAAAGTTGTTAACAGTGAGAGCGCGGAGTGCAGTTACTGTGTGCAGCTAACATGGTAGGATGTGTCTCAGAACTTTTGTACATGTCTTTACATGATCAAACTTAAGTAAATATTCCTTTCTTTAAAGAAAAGTTTGTTGTGTTTACTTTGGAATCGCCGCATTCGCGGCCATTTTTAACGTTACGCGCATGCGCAAAACCCGCAAGGTAGCAATTTTTGATGGGTTGCAAATTTTGTCAGAACAACGGACTAGGCGGCAACGCTCTTACGTAAATTACGTAAGAGCGTTCCCGCCTCCGTGAAAATCAACAATATTGAAAGCATCTTGTTTTAGAATCAGTTTAACAAATAAGGAAATCCTTAAAATTTTGCCTCATCTACATCAAAGTATAATAAATAGAAGGAATTCTAATGATGCTTCGCCGTAGCTCTCAGCTACGGTACATGTACGTAAAATGCGTAGCTGATTATAGCTACATGACCCCTACGTAATAATACGACCCCCCCCCCCCCTCCCCGTACGTAGCAATAGTACGAATTACATCTTGTAGTCCTTTTTTCTTCTTTATTTGGCCCTAGTACGTACTACATTACCACAACAATAATAGTCCGTCTGTTAACGGACCCTCGTCCGTTCAAAATTTAAATCTTTCCGAAATACTTCAAAATCCTCATCTGAAATTACAACCAGGGGCATCAGTAACAAACAAGTGCTATGCTAGGGCGCGACGATTCGGATCAAACACATGCCCAAAAGAACTTAAACATAATGTCAAGGCCGTTTTCACAGGCTTAAACCAGAATTACATTAAGTACCTTTCAGTGGATTTTTCTCCCGATTTCCAACGTAATCAAGCACAAGCTTGCAACAGTAGAACCGATGTCAATTTCAATTTTTGACGCGCTAAATCAGACAACATCTGGAAAATAGTGCGTAAATAATGAGCTATATATATAGGGCGCCGTTTGTAAAGCAACACATGCTGAAAATTACATTTTCTCACATTTAGCGCCACACAGTGTTGAAAACGTGGTGTGAAATTTTTAGAGTCACTTTTTTTTTTTTTGCACATTTACAACATTATTTAGCAACCTAAATATTCATTTTTAAAGAAGAAGTTTTGGACCTGAATGTTTAAATCCAGAACTAAATATTTTATTACATTTACATTACATTTATATCTTATATCCTAAATGCTAAATCTGGTTGGAAGTAAATATTTAGCTAAATATGCAAATTCACATGCCTGGAGACCGGAAGTAACAAAGGCGCACACAAAATCATCTTTAAATAGTTTTTCCTAAATATGTATTGTACCTATATATTGTTATTATCACAATGACTCATGTCCAAGAGCAGACTGCCACCGTTGAGTGGGTTTTATTCATTTCAAGCAACGTAAACAGACAGTCTGAGCTGCTCCACCAGCTTTTATTTTGTTACTTCCAGTCTCCAGTCATGTGAATTTGCATATTAAGCTAAATATTTAATTCCGACCGTTTCCTGATTTAACATTTAGGATATAATTTTATGATTTAATTTAAATATTTAGTTCTGGATTTAAACAATCAGGTCCAAAACTTATCTAAAAAAAAAAGTGACTCTAAATATTTCACACCATTTTAAACACTGTGTGGCGCTAAATGTGAGAAAATGTGAGAGGAGTCTGGCTGCAGCCCGCCTCTCTCAGTACCCTGCGCCGCTCGTCTCAGTACCCATCCCGCAGAAAAATGTCGTAATTTTCAGCATGTGCTGCTTTACAAACGGCGCCCCGTATATATATTCATTTAGACATATTGTTAAATTGTACAAATGATAAATTTGTATCTTTAAATCTGAAAAATAAAACATCTCATTTGCAAGGCCCTTATTTTTTATATATGTAGGGGAAACCCTGTACCATTAATGTGCTCTTTGCACTAACAGTCAGAAAGAAAAGAAAATTAAAATCATCAAGAATAAATAAACCGGCAAAATAAAATGAAATCCTCGTTTACCACGTGGTGGGGATCATAAAAAAAAAAAAAAAAAGCCACTGTACTTTAACTCAGTATACAACAAAAGTTCTCACCGTGCAGAAGCCATGGTTGTGTTGGTGAAGAAAACAATCTCAGCAGAAGGAAGCACAGAAGGTCTGAAGGTCTTGGTCTCACTAAAGAAACTGAAAGACTGCCTCTTCAATGTGCTCAGCTTTATACAAAAGGGAAGGGAATGGGCGCGTCTCCTGAAATCAAGACTAGTCTATTGTGATTGAAACAACTATCGGCCATTAACATATCAGAGTCGTTAGTGTTGTATAGGCCATCAATATTTCTGAGTCATTATTGTGCTTTCACGATCATCTATTCATTAGACCAGGCTGTGAAGCAGCCAGGGTCACGCATCAACATATCAGGTATTGGTGTTGGCCTCTACCCAGAAAGTATGGGGCCAGATCAGTCTCATAAGGAACACACACACATTAAATGAGTATGTGCATCGGGCATGTGTGTGTGTTCCTTATGAGACTGATCTGGCCCCATGAAAAAATGCTTTCTTGACTATAAATTGGCTTAATTTTGTGACTGAATTGTGAAGACAAACGTGACCAAAGCGTTGACTTATAATAAAATAAGAGTGTTCAAAGCAGGCCTGGTCGCCTGGATATCACAGCTAGGAATAATGGTAGAGGACCCCCTGTTCAGGTTGCACTCAGGTACACGAGATGGGCTCTTTGCATAGGTCTCAATCTGAGTTTGACATTGCTGGAATACACCAAAAGATCAGCTCATCCATTAGATGTGAATATATAGATTATAAAGGCACAAATATGACCCACCCAAACACAAAACAACATTATTTCATCCAAAAATATACTTTAATCCACAAAGACCTTTTACATGTACAATCCTCCAGGTAGGGGATAGTTGGACATATATGTCATGCCAGATTCGAAACTTCTTCTAGCTGTTTAGGCTGTAAACCATAATCCAGCTTTAATGTTATCTTCTTCATATACACGTCATACAAAGAAAATGAAATTGCGTTTCTCTATCCTTCTGAAAGACACATAACACAGGACTAACATACAGTAAGTGAAACGTACATACATTGGAACACGAAAATGACTGGTGACAAATAATAAATCAAGTTTTACTGTGAGGACCAATGGCCAAATCGAAGCACCTGATTCTGTATGTACAGTATTAATGAGCTACAATGTGCCTGTTAGGCATGAAAACTTCACAGAGCCAAATTGGATCCCCTGGTGGGCTGCTTCCTTGACACCACTGGTTTAAACCATCATGTTTAGACACATATGTTAAAAAAATAAAAATAAAAAACACATCCATCCATTCCCTGGAAAAACTGTAAAGGGGTAAAGTTTTGCTCCTTTGCCCGCCATCCATAAGTTTTTTTTTTTTTCCTTTTCTTTTTATAGAAAGGCACATTGCTCATTTCAGTTTAAATCGGAAAAAAATGACATCATCCATTCCACATTCCAGCTAATAGTGGAACATCTCATTTCCTCTTTATTTTGGGTTAGTTTTTGTCACTATTCCAAACATATGCCATGTATACTCTGCCTTGAAAAGTTTGATTTGCTTTGATTTGTTTATGTTTTCCGGGGTTCTGATACCGTACTTCCTGCTTCCAGGATGGCGAGAGGGGTGGAAATCTCGCGGGTGGGGGGAAGTTCTACGTCATAGACATGAGCCTAATTGCATATGTGCACATCGCAATGGTGATATTTACACGATATATTGTGCCGGCCTAGTCCTGACAATTCTACTGCCGGCAAGTTAAACAAGCATTGACAAGAAAGTGGCTCAAACCCGAAAGACCAACAAAGAGACATACTAGTCCTTCTCAAAAAATTTGCATATTGTGATAAAGTTCATTATTTTCTGTAATGTATTGATAAACATTAGACTTTCATATATTTTAGATTCATTACACACAACAGAAGTAGTTCAAGCCTTTTATTGTTTTAATATTGATGATTTTGGGAAAAATGTCAAGAAAAAACAAAAAACCCTATCTCAGAAAATTAGCTTATCATGAAAAGGTGCCTGAGGCTTTTAAAAACTCCCAGCCTGGTTCATTAGTCAAAATTGCAATCATGGGCAAGACTTCTGACCTGACTGCTGTCCAGAAGGCCATCATTGACACCCTCAAGCAAGAGGCTAAGACACAGAAAGACATTTCTGAGCGAATACGCTGTTCCCAGAGTGCTGTATCAAGGCACCTCAGTGGGAAGTCTGTGGGAAGGAAAAGTGTGGCAGGAAACGCTGCACAACCAGAAGAGGTGACCGCACCCTGAGAAAGATTGTGAAGAAGGGCTCATTCCAGACCTTGGAGCGTACCGCACTTCACAGGTGCCGCATTCCCCAGGTCAAACCACTTTTGAACCTGAAACAGCGGCAGAAGCGCCTGACCTGGGCTACAGAGAAGCAGCACTGGTCTGTTGCCCAGTGGTCCAAAGTACTTTTTTCAGATGAAAGCAAATTTTGCATGTCATTCAGAAATCATTGTGCCAGAGTTTGGAGGAAGACTGGGGAGAAGGAAATGCCAAAATGCCTGAAGTCCAGTGTCAAGTACCCATAGTCAGTGATGGTCTGGGGTGCCATGTCAGCTGTTGGTGTTGGTCTACTGTGTTTTATCAAGGGCAGGGTCAATGCAGCTAGCTATCAGGAGATTTTGGAGCACTTCATGCTTCCATCTGCTGAAAAGATTTATGGTGATGAAAATTTCATTTTTCAGCACGACCTGGCTCTTGTTCACAGTGCCAAAACCACTGGTAAATGGTTTACTGACCATGGCATTACTGTGCTCAATTGTCCTGCCAACTCTCCTGACCTGAACCTCATAAAGAATGTGTGGGATATTGTGAAGAGGAAGTTGAAAGACACCAGACCCAACAAGCTTAAGGCCGCTATCGAAGCATCCTGGGCCTCCATAACACCTCAGCAGTGCCACAGGCTGATTGCCTCCATGCCACGCCGCATTGAAGCAGTCATTTCTGCAAAATGATTCCCGACCAAGTATTGAGTGCATAGCTGATATAATTAATTGAAGGTTGACTTTTTTGTATATAAAACACTTTTTTTGTATCGGTCGGATGAAATATGCTAATTTTTTGAGATAGGGATTTTTGGTTTGTCTTGACTTTTTTGCCAAAATTATCAATATTAAAACAATAAAATTCTTAAACTACTTCAGTTGTGTGTAATGAATCTAAAATATATGAAAGTCTAATGTTTATCAGTACATACAGAAAATGATGAACTTTATCACAATATTCTATTTTTTTAGAAGAACTAGTACTAGATCGAGAAAAGAAATATTTCAACGCATTCCCTTCTGACCTCTCAATCAGTCTCGTGCATGTCAAATGGGTGCAAGTTGTGCATTGCCTATGCCTTCAACTTTAAGAGAGCATGCAAGCGGCCAGAGCTGCTAGCCTGGGCATTAAACATAGTGGTCGCCGTGCAGGCCACGCACTGCGAGGCAGATTTGAGTAAGTTTTGCATTCAAACACCGAAGTTAGTCAAGGGGTCGGCAATCCAAAATGTTGAAGCAGCCATATTGGACCAAAAAAAAAAATGTCTCGAGCCGCAAAAAATTAAAACCCTTAAATAAGCCTAATAATGAAGGCAACACATGCTGTATGTATCTGTATAAGCTATATTAGCCTACTATCAAAATGTCGGCTAAAAATACATAATAAACCTTCCTGATTTATTTTCCCTGCAGTGCATCAAACGCACCATGTGACTTCTTTGTTTCATTGCTTTTATGAAATTATAGAAAAGCAGTGAAGAAATCTGATTTTTGATGTCATTTTTATTTTAAGGTTTTGCGAAAATACAAAATAAAACATGCATAACACCTTTTTATTTTCAATTATCTCGGTTTTGTTTTTGAACTCTGCAAATAGGTGTTCTGATATGTTGATGAATGTCTCCTTCATGTACTCACCATCTGTGAACGGTTTTCCACGCTTTATTTTCTCCCGGTGTAGGTACACTTTCCACTCGCCCTCACCATCCCCTCGGGGGGCATGTGCTTGACAGTGACGTTTCATTATTCTCACTATATGATTGGCCGAAGAGTCGGAATGTTCTCCAATAAAATGCCTGTTTAAAAATGGTCCGGTTGCGTTTGCTTAAAAGTGCCTATTTAAAAATGCATATGTAAAGCAATTGATAATATCACACACAGAGAAGTATTATTAACATATGTTAAAGTTATATAAAAGAGCAAACGTGTTCACACACATCTGTCTCTTTCGAATGTGTGGGACATTTTGAGGAGAGAGTCCCGATGCTGCATTCTTCTGTCTTTAAGTAGTGGAAAATTTCCTCATATAAATCATCCATGGTTACAGAAAAAAAAGAACCCAACAGATCGTGCAAGTTTTGTTGTGACCGACATTTCATTTTTAAACATGCATTTAACGGGAGAGTATTTCGACTCTTCAGCTAATCATACAGCGAGAATAACAGAACGTCACTTGTGTCACTGTCAAGCTCAGTCAAGCGTGTGTCGCAGGCTATGACGCAAATCTTCGTTGACAGAAATGTTGAAATGTAAAATTTATTCTACACATTTTTACAGCATTGGAAAACGTTAAGAATGTTTGTGTTATATTTTTCCTCCTACAGAAACCATAACAAAACAAAAAATATATTTCCCTCTACCATTTTTTCCATTTTCAAACATTTTTGAAAATGCTCCAGGGAGCAACTAGAGCAGCGCTAAAGAGCCGCATGTGGCTGTTGTGCGACAAAGCCTCGTTCGCCATCAACTGTTCAGAGTCAATAGGCCATCAACATTTGAGTCGTTACCGGCTTTCAGAGTCGTTATCGTTCAGGCTCATCCAGTCGTTAGACTAGGTGTGAAACAGCAATGGTCTCACATCAACACATCACACACTTGGAATCTGGGTCATCCGAGTGTTGGCCTGTGATCCAAACACAAAACAACAAGACTTATTTCCAAAAAGTTACTTTAATATAACAAATACCCTAGGTGCTAGCCACATGATCTGTTAAAAAAAAAATTAAAAATGGTATTATAAAATTCTTTGTAGAAGGGCTGAACGATATTGGAAAAAAACTTATATTGCGACTTTTTGGGGGTTTGCGATATATTGTGACATATATTGCAATATTAAAACTAGAAAATTTTTCACTAGATAACTTCAATAACTCTGTTTGGGAAGACTGGCTCATGGTTTTGTGTTAGTGCTTTCAATATTTTATGAGATTGATTATCCTGAGTTTCCCCCTTGTTTTTCTAATTTGTCCTTGTATTCTTATTTTTTTCTTTTATATTCTTTAAACAATTTGTTATATTTATTATAGGGCTGCAACTATTGATTATTTTAGTAGTCAATTAATCGATAAACTAGATATTTCGAATAATCGAGTAATCGGATAAAGAACATAAAAATTTAAAATACCTGACCTGAGCCTGAAACGGTATAAAAAATAGATGAATGAGGATCTAAGTACAACAAAAGAACAATTGGCTAACTTACATAGCAAAATTAGCTAGCTTAAATGCTATTAAAAAAAAACTTAACAATGCTCTAAACAAATGGTTCCAACTCATATTCCCACAAAAAATACGGCTAAATATATCTATGAACTAAATTCAGAATGCATTAAAAAAAAAAAAAATTAGCTCAAACAAAAACGTAGCTTATGTTGGTCCTAAGAGGGAACAGCTGGATTTCAGCCATGTGAAATGAGTTACATCATATTCACAGTTGCCACTAGAGGGAAGTGTATCCACCCAAATCAATAAAACTAAATGCAAACACTTTCAAAACAAACCATTACAACGCCACTTTAATTAAAAGAATACTCGAAGCAGCAAAATTTAATTCAAATAATCGAGTAATCGGATAAAGAACATAAAAATTTAAAATACCTGAGCTAAGCCAGAAATGGTATAAAATTAGATAAATGAGGATCTAAGTACAACAAAAGACCAATTGGCCAACTTACATGGCAAAAGTAGCTAGCTTAAATGCTATTAAATGTAAAGAGTCGATTAACTTGCGCGGACGTCCAAAAGACCAGTTTGACGCCAGCAAGGTGAAGCCATTCACATTTCAGATGAAGTAAACATTTTGTTGGGGCCTAGAGGACGAACAGGTAAGTCATTTTGATATTTTTACTTATTTTTTTGCGTGGTGTTTCTGCCACGCTGCTTCTGTCTAACAATGAATGACCTGAAAAATGTTTTAATGGTATCTGACTGCCACTGTTGTTACCTTTTCTGTTGTAAAGAAACAACTTTAGTAAGAGGGAAGTGTAAACAAATGAATAGAATTAAGATTTGTTATTAATGAAAAAATTTAAAGTGTTTGTTGGCTGTAATCAAGTAGCATTTGTGATCGCTCTACACAAAACTAGCAATATAAAATACCACCGAGAACGGTCAGAGACGTAAGACAACCAGAGGATATGATTAGAGGTGTGCAAAATTTCCGATTCTTAGATTATTCGCGATTCGGCCGTGGAAGATTCGAGAACGATTCACAAACATCCAAATTCCGATTATTGAAATATGCCAAGTAAAGCGGAAGTACAACACACTCAGCGCGCCGCGCGGTCAATGAGCAGCGGAGCGAGAGTAGCTAAACATCATGCTTCTCATTACCCGGCCCCTCGGGTAATGCCAATGCTCAACTCACGGCTCTAGCTCAACTCATGCCACGAGATAAAAAAACACAACAACATACCTGAAGCTGCTACAAAAGTACGTCATCCACATAATGTTACGGTAGATATCATTTATATAAGACTAGATGCACTACGGTAGCGGTAGCGTTTGCAGCACATCTACAAAAAGCTAGATGCAGACGTAGTAAACGGCCGCCATCTTAAAGCAGTACACTTCTCTGCAAGGCTGTTGTAGCGAACCTTCCAAGCAAACCTAATTAACTTTTTATCTAAAATACTCCTAAATCGGTAAAATATTGACTTGAATCTATCTTTTAAATAGTTTTAAAACTTTCACATGTCGAAAGTTGACAAAAGGGAAATTATGGATTAACGGGAGCAATTTTAACAACTTTAACGGTTGATTCACAACATTAAATTAATTGAATGTAGTTTAAAGCTGCTGATACAGAATGGGGACTGGAGTTTTTTTATTTACTGTTATTTTTGTATATTTGTTTACTGCTATATGTTAACTTGATACTGAAATAGTAGTTTGGTTTAGCCTGAGAGTATTTTTGAACAATTTTGGAACTAATGTACAAAACATTTAAAAAAAAAAAAAAAAAAAAAGGGGGGGGTGCATCAATAATCGTTTTAGAATCGAATCGGACCATCTGAATCGTAATCGTAATCGAATCGTTAGGTGCCCAAAGATTCCCAGCTCTAGATATGATATATAAGAAAAACAGGGCACATGGTGGAAAAGGATAGCTTGTTGAAACAGGAGAACGGTCAGCTCTTTTTCCCGTCTTTTTCAGCCCTCGACACTTAAGCCATCTCTTTAACTGAACACTTGGATGTTCTTCCACATCTTTACCAGTGAATTAGGCACCAGGGACATCATTTTCGGACAGAATTGGTAGGTTTAGCTCAGTAAATATCTCGTTCATACACTATTTACATGCATCTATCATGAGGGACAAACGCAAGCGTGACCCCTCCTAGCAACGGTTGCTAACGTCATGTATATTAATGAGTGGAAGTGACGTGTTGCATGCCGTACGCTATTTAACTTTGTGCTTTGTACATGAATAAAAGTAGCAGACCCTCATCTTTCTGCATGAGTAAAATTAGCAGAGCCGCATCATGGAAAACGCTAAAAGAAATTGAAGGGGCACTCCGAGTTCACCAAAACTAGCCACATGCGAAAAGCAACTTTTTCACAAGTCTGCCAACGGATCTTGACAGCGTGGAGCAGTGTGTAAAAAATCCACCATCACCAACGGGTTGAATAGGATGGTACAAGCTCAGGAATGAATTTGCCTCATTATGGGAAATATTGAAAGCGACAACGAAACAGAGACTGAGAAGGTGCGTGGCAAATTGTATCTGAGCCTATTCATAGCTGACACTGAGGGTGAAGACTTCCATGGTTTCAGTGCACAGGAGGAGATGAAGATGGCTAACAAAGATGTTATGTTTCTAATAACCAGCCCAGTTAGTGCTGTACTGCCATGTTGCTGCAATGTAACTGCTGTGTTGCTGGTGCTGTTTGGAAAGAAAAGTTAAGGTATGTTATTAAAATTTAGAAAACTCTGTGTACTGTAATTTTTTGACTATAAGCCGCTACTTTTTTCCTTCATTTTGAATCCTGCGGCTTATCGTCCAGTGCGGCTTATTTGTTGATTTATTGGGTTAATAGATAACACTTTATTTGACAGCAGCGTCATAAGACTGTCATAAGACCATCCTAGTTATAACATGGCACATTACTGAATGCTTATGTCAGTAAGTGTCATCCGGCAAATTATATCACTAACTCCATTTGTATCCAGCTTGGATCTTTTACATCCATTCAAAAGTGAGATAATTAGCCGGATAACACTAAATGACATCTGTTATAAGCATTTATTAATGCTCATGACAGTGTCATGTCATAATTATAATTGTCTAATAACAGTCTTATGGCGCCACTGTCAAATAAAGTGTTACCAAATACAATAACTAACAATTAATGAAACAACTGGAAGAGTAAGTGAAGGAATAATTAGCACAGAACATGAATTTTGATAGTTATTTACATCTGTAGCGCTGCAATGCATGCTAAGAGGCATGTTGGACAACAACAATGTTGACAGCAGGTGGCAGCAGAGGTTGACCGTCTCCCCCAAGGGAGCAGTGATGGCCAAATTAGGCTCCTTGAAGCAATGAAGGTTTGCAGCCAATTGGTTCAAATCTTCACGGTGGTTCATTTGGTCTAATGACAGTCGTATGATGCCGCTGTCAAATAAAGTGTTACCGGTTAATGTCCTTTGTCTAAATATCCCATAATTCAGTGAGGACAGCTGCGGCTTATAGTCCAGTGCGGCTTATCTATGAACAAATGCCATTTTCGTGCCAAATTTGGCGGGTGGCGGCTTATAGTCAGGTGCGCCTTATAGTGCGAAAATTCTGGTATTTCTTTGTAAATATCTCATGTTACTATGTGGGCACACGCGGCTTATAGACAGTTGAGGCTTACATATGTACAAAATGACATTTTTCCTTTAAAAATGTACTGGGTGAGGCTTGTTATCAGGGGCGCCCATTAGTCCGGAAATTACGGCACAAAGAAAGGGGAACATCTTACCATTGACAGGTCTCCCCTCTGCTCTCACTTCCACCCTCATTGGACTCCTCAGAAACCTCAGCCTGGTCCGTACTAGTTGAAGGCCCTGGAGCATCAGAGGCAGCGTTTAAAGCTCCAACACTGTCGGTGGAAGGTACGCCAGTCACAACATTATTCCAAACTTCAAGCTCCTGAATCAGCCTTTGAAATATAAATCGAGGAAATTGTAAGCAGTCTTCATAGTATATCTCCACAAAACTGAGTTGTTTTTGTTTTTAAATTTAATGACTGAACCGACCCACTCTCGGGTTGTTCTATACCTCTTGAGGGGATCCTTGGAGTCCAGGACGTCCTGAAGGAGCTGGTATCTGTAGGCCCGTCCATGCCTCAGAAGATCGTAAATATCATCCTTGGCCTTGTTCACAATTTCCTTAATAACCTTTGGACTCGCATCTTTCCTGCACATGCGACGGAGATGGACTGACAGGCCCTGCTGGCTTTGTGGCAGTAGGGGCACACTAGAAGACCCATGGGTGTCCGTTTTGGGACATCCTGGGATCACCCCACAAGACTGTCCCCCTGTTGGACAGAGTGTAAGGGCTAACAGCCTGGCAAAGGTAAGAAGAACTGCCTTTGTTTTGTAAATTACTGACGCACCACAGGGGGGCACGTGAGGAAGACACTACTGGCTGTTGTTTTATCCTGTACTGTGTTGGTTTAGGAGGGAAAGGGGGGAAAGGGACTTGTTTTTATATAGCATTATATCAACCTTAGGGGCGTGGCCACCAAGGTGGCCGGGGGTGGCATTTGCCACTCCCGAAATTTGGTTGGCCACCCTAAGTGCCCACCTCAGTAAAGCTGCTTTCACACCAGCCGCGTCATTTGCTTGTCGTGCCACGGGTTCCCATTGAAAGTCAATGTAAACGCGCGAGTATGCGCGTCACGCTGCCTCACGTCATGCATGACGTGTCGGGGTGACGCGATGTCGCCAAATCGACTGTCGCGCGTCAAATTTAACGAGCCGCCAAGGAGATAGTTTGGTTGAACTTTCTGCGGCAGAGTTCGGTGTCAAGGAGGAAGCAGCCAATCGAATACTTTTTCCTCATTCCCGTGACTTTATGGAGAAAGAAGAGGGTGTACCGTAATTTTCGCACTACAAGGCGCACCTGACTATAAGCCGCCACCCACCAAATGTGACACAAAAACGGCATTTGTTCATCGATAAGCCGCACCGGACTATAACCCGCATCTGTCCTCACTGTATTATAGGATGTTTACACCAAAAGATAGACGAAATGAAACACGATGAAGCTTTGAACCAATTGGTTGCAAAGCTTAAAGAAGCTTCATTTGGCCATCACTGCTTTCTTGGGGGAGACGGTCAACCTCTTCTGCCATCTGCTGTCAACACTGTGGTCACCAAACATGCCTCCTAGCATGCATTGCAGCGCTACAAATGTAAATAACAATTAAAAATTCATGTTCAGTGCTAATTATTTCTTCAGTTACTGTTCCAGTTGTTTCATTAATTGCTAGTTATGGTATTTGGTAACACTTTATTTGACAGTGGCGCCTTAAGACTGTCATTAAACAATCAATTATGACATGACACTGTCATGAGCATTAATGAATGCCTATAACAGATGTCATTTAGTGTCATCCGGCAAATTATCTCACTTTTGAATGGATGAAAAAGATCCGAGCTGGACATAAATGGAGTTAGTAACAAAATTTCATAATCGTAATTCATGTTATAATTATGACGGTCTTACAACAGTCTTATGACGCCGCTGTCAAACATATGTTACCAAATACTAAAACAAACAATTAATGAAACAACTGGAACAGTAACTGAATAAATAATTAGCATAGAACTTAATTTTGATTGTTATTTACATCTATAGCGCTGCAATGCTTGCTAGGAGGGATGTGCTGCCTATTAATCCAAATAAATCAGAATATAAACCGCAATGGACTATAAGCCGCATGATTCAAAATGAAGGAAAAGAGTAGCGGCTTATAGTCCGAAAATTACGGTAAATTAATTGCAAAAAAATATTTTTCCCCGCATATGTATAAAAGTACAATTTAAAGTGTTTCGAAGCTGGGAAATATTATCTTTAATTATTTTGTACCCAACAGTATAACTGGTATTGCGAATAGGATGCACAGGAAGAACGTCAATTTCATGCATTCACAATATAAGAAGTTGGACCTCTTTCATGTTCATTTAGATCCTGAGAACACTGCCATTGAGGTGGTTAAACACTAACCTTAATTGAGGTAAGTGAGAATGTCCAAAGAGTAAAAAAAATTGTGAATGTCAGTGTTTAATGTATAGGCATGTCGCAGGTGATTAGGTAACGTTTGTGTACCTGAAGTTAAGGAGCTAAAGTTAGCAACATTAGCTCGACAGTATGTTATCAGTATTATTATTATTATCAGCATTTAGCTCAGCAGTTACGTAGCCTACTCGCGTATGAAGTGCTCAGTATTGAGAGGAGAAGGGCAAGGTTGTTCAACCTAGATGACTTTGTTGGACGCTTTGCTCATAGTCATGGAAATGGGCGTATAGCTAAAATAAATCCACATTGGTGTACTACAAAATGTAGAAATGAAGTATTCATTGTCTAGGAAATTGGCTGTGATTGTTTACCCTTATATTTTGGATTAATAGAAGGCTAGGCCTATGTTTCTTTTTGCTGCTGTAGGCCTAGATGGTTGAGCTACTTTTGCTATTTTATATATTATTGGTTAGTTTCTTTTCATTGCTCTGGGCCAATAGTTTTTTTTTTTTTTTTTGTATAATTGTGCTTAAATGTGTCAAACTCGTGTCAAACAAAAATATGTATCTAATTAATTAATCATCAATATAGTCATATTACTTGTAATGTAGTCTACTGGTTATTATTGTCATCCCACGGTTCGTGTATACAGTGGGGAGAACAAGTATTTGATACACTGCCAATGGGTTATTGGCAGTGTATCAAATACTTGTTCTCCCCACTGTATATACCGAACTGCTCGCAATTGAATGTTAGGTTCAACACAGTGCTGTATCGAACGCTGGCCTGCAGTCATGTTACATAGGTTATGATTGTATGCTGCGACTACATTTGCAGTGGCTCTTTAATATTCAACAGTAAGAGTGTAACGGTACATGTATTTGTATTGAACCGTTTCGGTACGTGGTGCTCGGTTCGAAACATAGGCGTACCGAACGAGTTTCTGACGTAATGTACCCCTTACTTTTCGAGGCTGTGTGTCGATCGGGTTACAGTTTCTTTGTGTATATTATATTTACTCCGTCTTCTCTACTATAATGAGGACCAACACGGAAGGACAGTATAACCCAGAAACGTCAACAGCGCGACAACGTGTCCGCCGCGACAACGCAGTGAAACGCGGGCGTTAAAGTCAATCAGCCAACGCACACCAGTCGCAGTGCGGCCTTGGTTAGACGCGTCCCAGAAGCGGCTCAACACGACGCACGCGAAAGAACGGCAGAGTTTATTATTTGACGCAAGACGCACCCTTCCAGCGTCAATACTACTAGGATCGAGCAGACCGGAAGTCACTCGTGTAAAAATACGGTGGATCCGGTCGATTTTCAAACTAATATGCAATTGTAACCCACTTTTTGAGTCCATCAGATCTCTTGATTGGTAGATCGGAGCACAGTTCACTTGTCTTTGTTGATTTACTGCTGTCTTCTCTGCTATAATAATAACCAACACGGCCCCGTGTTCAATAAAAAAAAAAACTCCTACCACAACAAATCAAGTAGGAACTAATATTCACATAGGAACTTAAGTTATACAACATAAAATATACAATATAAATGAATACTAAACCACATTTGTAAAATATAAACACATAATAAAATAAATAATAGCCCATTTAAATAAAATACATTGAAATGAGCTAAAACACCTGTAATCAAATAATAAGAATAATAAACAGATCGTGCTTACACAATTAAACATATTAATTTCTGTGTGGCACTTTAACTTGAGAAAATCCACCAATAAAGCGTTTGAAAACCGTTCATAAGAAGAAAAAAAATGATTCATTGAGGCATTTCATTTGTAAAATACATGTTAAAATCTTTGTCATTGGGATTGCTTTTCTCTTTAGCACAGGACTTTTTTTTTCAGAAAGAAAGCTGACCAATGCGTGCGGTCTAAAAGGCAAATTGTTGTTGGATTATCTTTAAATATGAGCAGAATTCTAGCTTTGTATAGGCTAATGTTCCTATTGTTGAAACCACAAAGGTGTGTAATAAACAACTAGCACATTTATATTTTGCATTTTGTTTTCTTACTGTACCGAAAATGAACCGAACCGTGACCTCAAAATCGAGGTACGTACCGAACCGGGATTTTTGTGTACCATTAAACCCCTATTCAAGAGTGTATTCATTCATGATTGAGGTGATTAGGGAAGGATTTTAATGATTCATGAGGAAACTTGCCCTTGATTTGTGCTACTGTGACCATGCGTGAGTTTTGGTTTAATAAACAGCATGCTGAGCAAGCAAATGGTTTAACATGTTATTCCTATACTGTACCGAAACGAATTATGGCCCCAAAACCAAGGTAATCGTGATTTTTGTGTAACCTTACACCCTTACAGTAAAATATGCCACCCCTCTAGATTGTGACACTGTCTGGCCCCCCCAAGAAAAAAATCGTAGACACGCCCCTGATCAACCTATAGTAGGCTCACAAGGCTGTGATTGATTCTCATCAAAACTGTGAAAGCGAAGAAAGTTGTCAATTTATTTTTAGTTTGCTTTAATTTAAGATGTTTTACGCCAAATAACCTGTTTCACTATATAAATCATGATAGTTGACACACTTGTGCGTTTAGCAAAACTGAAAAACAAAACAAACATTACAAATGAAGAAACACAATGAACCATGAACTAACATTACAATTAGTGGTGTCAATTTTTTATTTATTAACCCCTAATTAGTGCACTTTTTATTGTGATTAATCTCTTTTTTAACTATTACTTTTCTGACTGAAGAACACATCGAGAGTAGATTAATACTGGTCATCAGCTGTTAGAATATTTGAGAGTAGATTAATACTGGTCATCAGCTGTTAGAATATTATTTGGATGTATCAAGCTTGTTTCATTTAATTTAGGCAAAGAAAACAAAACAAACACTTGTAACTAAAGGAAGGGTCCACAACACACACACATACAGTGGGGCAAATAAGTATTTAGTCAACCACCAATTGTGCAAGTTCTCCTACCTGAAAAGATTAGAGAGGCCTGTAATTGTCAACATGGGTAAACCTCAACCATGAGAGACAGAATGTGAAAAAAAAAACAGAAAATCCCATTGTTTTATTTTTAAAGATTTCCAAATTAGAGTGGAAAATATGTATTTTGTCACCAACAAACAAGCAAGATTTCTGGCTGTCAAAGAGGTCTAACTTCTTCTAACGAGGTCTAACGAGGCTCCACTCGTTACCTGTATTAATGGCACCTGTTTCAACTCATCATCGGTATAAAAGACACCTGTCCACAAACTCAGTCAGTCACACTCCAAACTCCCCTATGGCCAAGACCAAAGAGCTGTCGAAGGACACCAGAGACAAAATTGTAGACCTGACCCAGGCTGGGAAGACTGAATCTGCAATAGGTAAAACGCTTGGTGTAAAGAAATCAACTGTGGGAGCAATTATTAGAAAATACAAGAAAGAAATACAAGACCACTGATAATCTCCCTCGATCTGGGGCTACTAGTGACGAGATTTGTCGTTCACTTGAGTAAACGAATCCATTCCGGTTCGTTCAGTAAAAAGATTCGTTCAAACAAATCGTTCAACGAATCGTTCGCCCCCCTCATCTCCCTCCCCGCCCAAACGAATCGTTCGGTTACTGAACGGGAAGTGACGTTGCCGAACGAATCACCAAAGACCGCTTCGCAGTATAACTGAACGGGAAGTGACGTTGCTTGGTCCCTCCCTCTCTTCCACATTGACCACTCGTCGTAGTTTCAGAAATGAGTGACAGGCGGTATCATTCTGCTTTCACAGACAGCCTCGTCTCCTTCCTGCTGCTGCAAAAGCGAGGGAGAACTTCCGCGTCGTCTGTCCTAGTTCTATGGGCTCAAAGTCATGGCTCGTGCTTGCATTTCGATTTAGGACACGGTTAAACATTTTCCTTTTGTGAGGGGAGTAGGGGGCGGGGGCGCAAGGACTTTCTTTAGCAGGTTCTTGATCACACATACAATCACATATACAGCATGTTTGCTGTCACGAAAATAAAAATACATCGAAAGTTTAATTTCTGAATATGGAACGACCAACACATATTATTTACATCTCGCTCTGTTGTATTTTTGTTTTTTAGTATTAAGATGATCGTGTTGAATTTTTGCACTGGTATTAATAAATAATCCAGTCAGCTCCCCTGTCGTCCCCGCATCTCAGATCGTCAAATGCTGACGAGGAATAATTGTTAGCTCTTTACGATGTCGCCTTTCTACTCTCATTAGTCTGTTAAGAAAAATGTAGACATATTGCGACATCTCCCGTGTCTGCGTGCGTTGTTTTGGGCGCTTGAGTAGCACATGATGGACGGATTGACATAATTTGTCAAACCAACCAACACCCGACACGCTGACACGAAAAAAATAAAAATAAAACACTCGGGAAAAAATTGACATGTATATACAGTTTCATTGCAAATCAGTATCATGGTGATCATACTAAATATTTTTTTCTGTGCACATATGAGGTAAATATCGCTGCCATGAAGCCTCCATATAGTGACAGTTCTCTGCCCGC
The DNA here is from genome assembly GCF_030265065.1 of Corythoichthys intestinalis. NCBI lineage: Eukaryota > Metazoa > Chordata > Actinopteri > Syngnathiformes > Syngnathidae > Corythoichthys > Corythoichthys intestinalis. The sequence continues at coordinate 59,461,884 of NC_080399.1, read as the reverse complement.
TTCACTGCCGTCACGCGACCGCAGCTCAGCTTTTGCTTGCCTCGTAGCTACCCGTGTTTTAAATTACTGTAAATTTGATAGTATGTCGTCATAGGCAGTCACGAGTTTGTTGAGAAAAGTACTACTCTAAACAATGCTCGCTAGATTTGTGTGGTGTTTTTGTCTGTTTGAGCAGCATTTGATAGGCTCCACGTTAACAAATATGTGACAAAGTCATTTCCTTTCATTTTCTGATTCGTTCACCGCATAGTCATTACTGGAAAATCAAGTTAGCAGCAAGCTAGGTCAGGAACCGGAGGACCGAGTCACTGAACGGGAAGTGACAAAACTCAGTCTTGCCCCCCTGCCTGCACGCTGGCTGCTTATTGGCCACACGTGGACGTGAGGGACAAACGCCCTGATTCTGTTTCCGCTCCCTCCCCTGACCGCGATGAGGCTGGCGTCTGATTGGTCGTGTGCGATGTCAGAAGACGCTGCCGCTTGCTCAACGCCCTCCCACGCAGCGAACAAGCACCACCTTCATAGAACGAATCAGTGCAGATGATGATTAGTTCGGTCTCGTTCACCAAAACAATTCGTTCAAAAAGAACGAATCGTTCGCGACCGATACAACACTAGGGGCTACATGTAAGATCTCACCCCGTGGCGTCAAAATGATAACAAGGACGGTGAGCAAAAATCCCAGAATCACACAGGGGGACCTAGTGAATGACTTAGAGAGAGCTGGGACCACAGGCTACTATCAGTAACACAATGGGCCGCCAGGGACTCAAATCCTGCACTGCCAGACGTGTCCCCCTGCTGAAGCCAGTACACGTCCAGGCCCGTCCGCGGTTCGCCAGAGAGCATTTGGATGATCCAGAAGAGGACTGGGAAAATGTGTTATGGTCAGATGAAACCAAAATAGAACTTTTTGGTAGAAACACAGGTTCTCGTGTTTGGAGGAGAAAGAATACTGAATTGCATCCGAAGAACACCATACCTATTGTGAAGCACGGGGGTGGAAACATCATGCTTTGGGGCACTGATCTGTGTAAAGGAAAGAATGAATGGGCCATGTATCGAGAGATTTTGAGTGAAAATCTCCTTCCGTCAGCAAGGGCATTGAAGATGAGACTTGGCTGGAACTTTCAGCATGACAATGATCCCAAACACACAGCCAGGGCAACAAAGGAGTGGCTTCGTAAGAAGCATTTCAAGGTCCTGGAGTGGCCTAGCCAGTCTCCAGATCTTAACCCCATAGAAAATCTGTGGAGGAAGTTGAAAGTCCGTGTTGCCCAACGACAGCCCCAAAACATCACTGCTCTAGAGGAGATCTGCATGGAGGAATGGGCCAAATTACCAGCAACAGTGAGTGAAAAGCTTGTGAAGAGTTACAGAAAACGTTTGGCCTCCGTTATTGCCAACAAAGGGTACATTACAAAGTATTGAGATGAACTATTGGTATTGACCACTTATTTTTCACCATGATTTGCAAATAAATTCTTTTTTTAAAAAATTCCACATTCTGTCTCTCATGGTTGAGGTTTACCCATGATAACAATTACAAGCCTCTCTAATATTTTCAAGTGGGAGAACTAGCACAATTTGTGGTTGACTAAATACTTATTTGTCCCACTGTAGATGTGGAGCACTAGTTCAGTTCGAAAATTAGTTTTTGATGAATTGCTCTCACTGTGAAGTAAATTGAGATTGAATTCGCCATGGAGATAACATATTTTACACCCCTTTGTTATGTCTTCCATTATATCTGCTAATGAATTGATGTCGGTGTCCGGCGGTTGTTAAATACAAGCAATGATTATAGATTTTTTAGCAAAGAGAGTCCAGGACGGTATTTAAATGAAAACTGATTCTGCTCCAGCTGGTACAAACTTTGAAACCAAATCATCTCTCAAATGAATTGCAACAGTTTACCTTATGAGCTGCACTCAGCTAGACTATATCAAAGACTGCCCCCCCCACCACCACACAAACATATGTAGGTCCCCATTGGAAAGTTTTCACTCTTCCAAGACATAATGAAGCTGAGGGATGATTGATAAACATTTTTGTATACAAACACCTGCTCAAATAAACTGAAATATTAAAATAAGATCAGTATTTCTAAGAGGGTGCTGTATATAAATATATATCAAAAGCAAAATATACAAAAACACCAATATTTTTGTCTATCTTTTTTATTATTGTCATCATGCAAAATACAAAAAAAAAAAAAAAAGAGAGAATCCAGACTTTTGTCAAAATCTACATTGTTCTGGCTAAATGAATGATGTTTCAGCAGTTGCGTAGTCTGTCTAGGCTGTCAGAACAGGGTCGGCACTCCAATGCTGGCTCCTTCTTGCATTTGCCACAGGTGTACTTGTAGCAGTGAACACATCTGCCAGTTGCAGAGTTCCGTGTGCATCTGACACTTGGCTTTTTTACCGGGGCTGGGTGTGAGGGGCTGCTGAAGAAGCTCATCCTATTTGCGTGATTCCTTTGCACTGATGTGAGATTTGGCCAGCTCTTTTGCCAGTTGAACAAGGAACTCTGCTCGTCTTTCCTGCACCCCTGTGCATGCCTGATGAATAATGTGAGCATTCAGTGCGGCCATGTCGATCATGTTGGCGAACACAGCAATTGGCCATCTCCGTGTTTGTGCACGCACAGCGTACTCCCGCACCATCTGGTCCATCACATCCACTCCACACTTGGCTTGGTTGTACTGGGTCACAGTGTTTGGCTTTTGCTTGTATGTATCCTCAGTCTCAACTTGGCTGTGCATGCTGCTGAGGATATGGACAGTCTTGTTGCGTTTTGGTGCATACACTGTCAGGGTTGCTTCAGGGGTGGAAAACACTCGTGTGGTGAATTCAATCTGGCCACTTTTTCTTGTTGATGGAGGAATTTCACGGCGAAAGTTGTTGACAGTTCCAAGGATGGAGGTTCTTCGGCTACGCAGGCGTTGTGCAAGGGAGAGTGACGTAAAGAAATTGTCTGTAGTTACAGTTCTGCCTTTGTCCATGAATGGCTCCATCAGCTTCATCACTACACTCTCTGACAGTCTCTCACCACTGGGGCAACTGGGGTCCTTGCCAAGATATGGGATTGCATTGCAAATGTAGTTTGATTTCAAGTCAAATGCCACCCAAAACTTGATGCCAAACTTGTCAGGTTTTCTTGCAATGTACTGCCGGAAACAGGACCGAGTCTTTGATGGGAAAAGTTGTTCGTTAATAGTAATGTGTCGGCCAGGGTTGAAGACTGAGATACAGTTTTTGACAAAGGGTTCCCAAACAGTAGAAATAGCAGCAAACTTATCAGTCTCTACTTTCTCAGCACGTGTGAACATGTCATCAAAGCAGACATGTTGCATGATGCTTTGGAAGCGGTTCCGAGCCATTGTAGCAATGATCCGCGGGTTCCCCATGTCCTCAGACCAGTTGTCGCTCATGGATGGAACTTGAGTCACCCCATTCCAGATCAGGACAGCAATGAAGGCCATCAGTTCTGGAACATCCATGAACCAATCATCCTGTTCCGTATGACGTCCATGCTGAACAGTCCAATGCTGAATCATGCGAAGCATCTCCAATGATATGAAACACAGGAAGCTCTGAAGACGACTTGTGACGATTCTCCTGGTGTTGGCTGTTGGAGCTCCATCAGTGGTGTATGGCTCAACTGGAGTGAAAAGGAGAGGTTTTGCCAATTGTTCTTCACGCCACACTGTGCCATCTTTAGCAACCTCTGTTCGCCCATGTTCAACCAAAGCTCTTGGTTCGTGCAGTGGAGTACAAGTTTCCTCATCTGCAAACAGATAAAAACATTGTTATTTTCATATATTAGCAAAATAATTCACCTATAGCAAACCCATTTAGAGCTTGACAGACCATGTGACAAAGCCGCAAGAGGTTCTGCCAATTGTTCTTCACGCCACACTGTGCCCTCTTTAGCAACCTCTGTTCGCCCATGTTCAACCAAAGCTCTTGGTTCTGGCAGTGGAGTACACTTTTCCTCATCTGCAAACAGATAAAAACATTCTCATTTTCATATAATAGCAAAATAATTCACCTATAGCAACCCCATATAGAGATTGACAGACCATGTGACAAAACCGCAATGCATTATATTTCTGTCAGTCACTAGATGTAAACACCCATAGGATAACATTGGAGAACTTACTTCAAAATCATCATTCCAGTTGGTTTATCTCCGGTAAAAATTATATATATTTGATCAATAGTCACCATCTACAAAGTATAGGAGGGCTTTCAATCTCTATTGATTGGTCTAACTGATTATTTTATAGTTTATGTGATGCATTTTTTTCATTGTTTTCATTATACAAGACTCAATCAGTATGTTGTAGCTGATATTTCGAGCATTTGTTAATTTTTTTTTATCATAAAATTGTCACAGTAATAAACTAAATGCAACACGGACAAAGCAGTATCTACAGCTGAAAAAATATATTTAAAATATAAAATATATTTTTCTAATTATTTTAAACATGTAATTATATATTTTGTAAGTAAAACAACTGAGTGGGAGAAATTTTATATTGGGGAAATCTTACCAGAAGAGTCTGAACTTTCGATTTCTTCGCCATCGGAGTCACAAGGTGGTATATCGGCAAGGTCCGTTGACAATGCCTGCTCCGTAGTAAGCCGTCTCGGCATGCTTCTGTAACGAAGGTGAAGTGAATGAAGTGAAGGTGAACTGTGCGCCTATTTATCCCCCTCAAAACAAAAGCCTGCATGCAAATTTGCAAGCTATAGCCCACCATGCACACGTCCATATATATGCCCGAGGCGAGGCACCTTGCAAAAACAAGTCGACCCTACAATAAAAGCCAATTCTGTTGAGTTATGGTGCACTTGGCAAAACCTTTATCCAAGCCATTTATATGCCCTTAACTATCATGTGAAAGGAAGTATCTGCGTTTTTGCTACAGGTGGTAAATGCTTAGGCATGGCACCTTGCAAAAACAAGTTGACTTGACAATACAAGGCAATTTTCATATTTCTGTTGAATTATGGGGCACTTGGCAAAACCTTTGTTTATCTAATTCAGGGGTGCCCAAGTCCGGTCCTCGAGAGCCCCTATCCAGCTGGTTTTCCATGTCTCCCTCCTTGAACACACCTGAATCAAATGATCAGCTCATCAGCAAGCTCTGCAGGAGCCTCATAATCATCCTGATTATTTGAGTCCGGTGTGTTGGAGGAGGGAGAAATGGAAAACAAACTGGATAGGGGCTCTCGAGGACTGGACTTGAGCACCCCTGATCTAATTGCAACCATTCATATTCCTTGAACTAACATGTGAAAGGAATTATCTGAATTTTTGCTACAGGTGGTAAATGCTTAGGTGCAGCACCTTGCAAAAACAAGTCGACTCCACAATAAAAGGCAATTCTGTTGAGTTATGGAGCTTATTAAGCTTGGATTTACTTACGATTGGATTTAACAACAAAAGTTGTACCGCATACAAACAGGATGGATTGTCTCGGGAGTGATTTGTTCGAGGATTCAAGGTAAATATGATATTTTCATACCATGCATGCGTGATTAAAGCATTTATTCGCAGGAATTTTCTTCTTTGTTTACACATGGAGGCGGCTAATTTTCGTAACCTCATAGCCTCGTAGTTGGCAATATTTACGCGAAATAAATGCTACCTGCACGTATTTTTGCTTTTAACCAAGAATCTAGACTGTTTTACATCCATATCCATGAAGAATTTGGGGATTTAAGCATTTATTCACAAGAATTTTACCCAGAAAAAGCTCCTTTTACGCAAAATATTAATAAAATGAATGGTTTTATTTTTAAGAAATTGATGCATTTTACAATAAAACGTCAAAAAAAATCTCACGGGGGGGCATGCCCCCAGGCCCCCCTAGAGGGTCTGTGTACAGCGATTCTTGTGGGCTGGGCTGAGTCAAATTCCAGGGCTGCTTTTTAGTCCCAGTCCGCCCCTGCGTAGGGGTAATGTAGCTGTAAGCCGCTACGCATTTTACGTGCATGGACCTTAGCTGGGAGCTACGACGAAGCAATAGATTATTTAAATCATTTTTTGATGAGATGAGGCAAAATATTAGGGATTTGCTTATTTGTAAAACCGACAAAAAAACACAAGCTGCTACGCAATAATGCTTTTTTTTCTCGCAGTAATACGAGAAAAAAATGTCCAATTAATAGTAATAGTACAAGAATAAAAATCGTATTATTACGTCGGGCTAATGCAGCTAAATAAGCCTCTACGTACGTTAATTACGTAGGAGCGTTGCCGTCTCCGTGAAAATCAATATTGAAAGCATCTTGTGTTTTACAATCGATCTAACAAATAAGGAAATCCTTAATATTTTGGCTCATCTACATTACATTATAATAAATAGAAGGATTTGTACTGATGCTTTGTCGTAGCTCTCAGCTACGGTACATGTACGTAGAATGCGTAGCTGATTACAGCTATCTGACCCTTACGCGTTTTTTCCTCGTAGTAATAGTACGACTTACATCTCGTAGTCCTTTTTTCTTTATTTGGCCCTAGTACATACTAAATTACCACAACAATAATAGTCCTTCTGTTAACGAACCCTCGTCCGTTGAAAATTTAAATCTTTTCAAAATACTTCAAAATCCTCATCTGAAATTACAATCAGGGACATTAGCAACAAACAATTGCTATGCTAGGGCGCGACGATTCGGGTCAAACACATGCCATAAAGAACTTAAACATTATGTCAAAGACGTTTTCACAAGCTTAAACCAAAATTACATTCATTAACTTTAAATACCTCTCTGTGGATTTTTCTCCCGATTTCCAACGGAATCGAGCAAAAGCTTGCAACAGAACCGATGTCAATTTCAAAATAAGACGTGTGAAGGAACAATTTGTATTTGAAGCGCTATTTTAGACGACTTCTGAAAAATAGTGCGTAAATAATGAGCTATATAAATTCATTTAGACGTATTGTTAAATTGTACAAATTGTAAATTTGAATCTTTAAATCTGAAAAATAAAACATCACATTTGCAAGGTGTGCGGCTGCTTTTATTTTATCTTTTTTTTTTATATGTAGCGGAAACCCTGAACCATTAATGTGCTCTTTGCACTAACAGTCTCCATTTAAAAAAAGAAAATAAAATCATGAATAAATAAAACCCTCGTTTACCACGTGTTGGGGATTATTTAACGTGGGGAGGGGGCACTGTACTTGAACTCATTATACAACAAAAGTTCTTACCGTGCAGAAGGTATGATGCTGCTGGTGAAGAAAAAAAAATCTCAGCAGAAGGGAAGCACAGAAGGTCTGAAGGTCTTGGTCTCACTAACGAAACTAAGGAAAGACTGCCTCACCGATGTGCTCAGCTTTATAGACCCTACTCACATTACGTCACAACCACGCCTCCGTGCCATATTGTCCGTCAGCTTGTCGTGTTTAGGCATTACCTGCTACGCACATTCCTCCTATTATGGCGTGTTTTTCTGCTCGTTAACATTAATAATCAAAATGGTGAAGGCGTGTGTGGCGGTTGGTTGCAGTAACAGAGAAGATAGACGGAGAGACTTGAAGTTCTACCGTATTCCGAGAGACCCGGAGAAGAGAGCGAGATGGACTGCTGCAATTCGACGAGAAAACTGGGCACCAAACTATCACCACAGATTATGTAGTAGTCATTTTATATCTGGTAAGATGCATTTAATATATATTTAGAGGGTTTTGGGCTGACAACCACAATTAAGATCATTGCGAGGCTAATCGCCGACAACATACAGTTTCAAATTCAAAATGCTTATTTCTTCCACCATCATTATTTTTTGAATAATATTTAGCTGGTAACAAGTGAAATAAGCTGGCCTCGTCTAGGGATCATCAGTTAAACATGGGTGTCCAAACTTTTTGCAAAGGGGGTCAGATTTGGTGTGGTAAAAATGTGGGGGCTACCTTGGCTGATTTACGTAGAACAATATATTTAAACAAATTTTAGCAAGTCCTTCTGTGTGTCACATTTGCTTTATTCTTATTATTCTTATTATTATTATTATTTTGATTCATAATTTCAACAATCTCGCCTTTGTGGCGTTCTCTTTCGACACTCGGGCTCTTGCGAAATACTGCTGCTGTGAAATTAAACTAGCTTCGAGTTGCTTTCATTTCTCGCTGCGTATCTTCCCTGTAATGTTGTCGTACACGTCAGCGTGTCTTTTTTGGTAATATCGCGTCACATCGAACTCTTTGAAAACAGCGACTGTCTCTTTGCAAATGAGGCAGACACAATTGTTGCCTGTTTTATTGAAGAAATAGTCCAATATCCACCTATCCTTGAAGCGTCGGCCGTCCCAGTCAACTTTTTTTTTATTGATTGTCGCCATTTTAGAAAATTGGAAGTAAAGGGTCACACGGGGTAATATTGCTTAGAGTGCTGCTCTTAAAGTTTTTCAAACTTTCGTGAGAATAGGCTGATTTTGTGTGGACAAGATAGTTGTAGATATCAGGGTAGCAGATGTCAGGCAGAGAGGGCGAAGACAGCGGGTCGAAAAATATCGATTTAGGCATCAAATATGGATCTGGCGAATGGATAGACTGAAGCTTTTCCACATAATGCCTTTTATGCAACGCATCCAATGAGTTTACAGCATCTGAAAGCACCGGGGCTTCCATAAATTGCACGACAAATTGAAACCATTGAGAATACGGATAAACACTGACGGACAATATGGCGGCCGGATACAGCGACACGTCATTCTGTGACGTTGGTGAGTAGGGTCTATACAAGTGGGGAGGGATGTGGGCGCGTCTCCTGAAATCAAGACTAGTCTATTGTGATTGAAACGACTCTCGGCCATCAACATATCCGAGTCGTTCGTGTAGTATAGGCCATCAACATTTCAGAGTCGTTATTGTGCTTTAACGATCATCCATTCATTAGACCAGGCTGTGAAGCAGCAGGGTCACGCATCAACATATCAAGTATCAGTGTTGGCCTCTACCCAAAAACTACTTTCTTGACTCTAAACTGGCTTATTTTTGTGAGTGAATTATGAAGACACAAACGTGGCCGAAGCGATTACTTGGGCTCTTTGCATAGGTCTAAACTTGAGCTTTACAGTGCTGGAATACACTAAAAGATCAGATCATCCATTATATATGAATTTAGAGGTTATAAAGAGACAAATATGACCCACCCAAAGACAAAACAACATTATTTAATCCAAAAATATACTTTAATCCATGAAAACCTTTGATTTGTACAATCCTACAGGTAGGGGAAAGTTGGACATATACTGTATGTCATGCCAGATTCCAAACTTCTCCCAGCTGTTTTAAGATGTCACTTTATTTGACAATCAACAAGTTTGGACTGTTTTCATAGGTCACAACCTGAGCATTGTATTGAGGTATTACAGTAAAGGATCAGATCATTTATTTGATGTGAATTTGTACTTCCTTCCATTTTTCAGACCCAAAACCTACGGGGTTTGTCCTAGCTGAGTGTCCCGCGCGGGTCTCAAAGTGTTTACTTTGAAAAAAATTAGTTTGTTCAAAGCAGAGAGTATTTAGGGTCACTTCCTTTTGGTTTTGGGGAATTTTAGGGTCACTTTGTTAATTCATTGGCTGCCTTTGACAGGGCTACACATCCAATCATTTTTTACTGTGAGCACCAATGGCCAAATTGAAGCACGTGATTCTGTATGTACGGTATAAATGAGCTACAATGTGCCTGTCAGGCAAAAAAACTCCACGGAGCCAAATTGGATCCCCCAGAGGACTTCCTCCTTGACAACGCTCGTTAAAGCCATCATGTTTAGACACATGTGTAAAAAAAAAAAAAAAAAAAAAAAAACACAGCCTTCCCTCCCCTGGGAAAACTTCGAAACAGTTTTGCTCCTTTGCCCGCCATCCATATTATTTTTTTCCCCCAAATTTTCTTTTTATAGAAGAGCACATTGCTCATTTCACTTTGAACAGAAAAAATAACATCTTTCATTTCACATTCAATGTAATAATGGAGCATGTCATTTCCTCTTTATTTTGGGTTAGTTTTTGTCACGATTCTAAACATGTTGCCATGTACAGTTGTGGTCAAAAGTTTACATACACTTGTGAAGAACATAATGTCATGGCTCTCTTGAGTTCCCAGCTATTTCTACAACTCTGATTTTTCTCTGATAGAGTGATTGGAACAGCTACTTCTTTGTCACAAAAAACATTCATGAAGTTTGGTTCTTTTATGACTTTATTATGGGTGAACAGAAAAAAGTGATCAAATCTGCTGGGTCAAAAATATACATACAGCAGTGCTAATATTTGGTAACATGTCCGTTGACCATTTTCACTTCAATTAGGCGCTTTTGGTAGCCATCCACAAGCTTCTGGCAAGCTTCTGGTTGAATCTTTGATCACTCCTCTTGACAGAATTGGTGCAGTTCAGTTAAATTTGATGGCTTTCTGACATGGACTTGCTTCTTCAGCTTTGTCCACAAGTTCTCAATGGGTTTAAGTCAGGACTTTGGGAAGGCCATTCGAAAACCTTAATTCTAGCCTGATTTAGCCATTCCATTACCACTTTTGATGTGTGTTTGGGGTCATTGTCCTGTTGGAACACCCAACTGCGCCCAAGACCCAATCTTCGGGCTGATGACGTTAGGTTATCTTGAAGAATTTGAAGGTAATCCTCCTTCTTCATTATCCCATTTACTCTCTGTAAAGCACCAGTTCCATTGGCAGCAAAACAGCCCCACAGCATAAAACTACCACCACCGTGCTTGACGGTAGGCATGGTGTACTTGGGGTTAAAGGGCCTCACCTTTCCTCCTCCAAACATATTGCTGGGCATTGTGGCCAAATAGCTCGATTTTTGTTTCGTCTGACCACAGAACTTTCCTCCAGAAGGTCTTATCTTTGTCCATGTGATCAGCAGCAAACTTAGTCGAGCCATAAGGTGCCGCTTTTGGAGCAAGGGCTTCCTTCTTGCACGGCAGCCTCTCAGTCCATGGAGATGCAAAACACGCTTGACTGTGGACACTGACACCTGTGTTCCAGCAGCTTCTAATTCTTGGCAGATCTGCTTTTTGGTGATTCTCAGTTGAATCTTCACCCTCCTGACCAATTTTCTCTCAGCAGCAGGTGATATCTTGCGTTTTCTTCCTGATCGTGGCAGTGACAAAACTGTGCCATGCCCTTTATACTTACAAACAATTGTTTGCACTGTTGCTCTTGGGACCTGCAGCTGCTTTGAAATGGCTCCAAGTGACTTTCCTGACTTGTTCAAGTCAATGATTGTTCAAGTCAATAATCACAAGAAATTGCTAATTCGTGTTGCTGTATGTATATTTTGACCCAGCAGATTTGATCACTTTTTCTGTTAACCGATAATAAAGTCATAAAAGAACCAAACTTCATGAATGTCTTTTGTGACAAAGAAGTATATGTTCCAATCACTCTATCGGAGAAAAATCAGAGTTGTAGGAATAACTGGAAACTCAAGAGAGCCATGACATTATGTTCTTCACAAGTGTATGTAAACTTTTGACCACAACTGTATGTGACTCTGCCTTGAAAAGTTTGATTTGCATGAACGCTCTTCTCCAAAAAGGTTCTCTTCTCAACAAAAGAAAAGATGGCTCTGCTGACTCTATTGGCGGCAAGTAAAAACGCATTGACAAGAAAGTGGCTCAAACCCCAAAGACCAACAAAGAGAAATATTACATGTAGAACAGATATATTTCGAAGCATTTCCTTCTGACCACTCAATCGGTCTCGTGCACGTGAAATGGGTGCAAGTTTTGCATTGCCTATGTCTTCAACTTCAAGAGAGCACGTGAGCGGCTAGAGCTGCTAGCCTGGACATTAAACATAGTGGTCGCCGTGCAGGCCGCGCACTGCGTGGCGGATTTGAGTAAAAGCCGAGTGCAGCAAGGCGGACCCGATTTACTACCCAATGCCGTCGTACACCTCAACAAAATCTTGACTTGTGCAATGTCAACGCATGGTGACGTGGCGCAAATGGACTGTGATTGGTCCGCTCAGACTGTTGTTTCCGGTTCAGCGCGAAATCGCCGCCATTTTCAAACATTGTTTTGCTCCACGCAAAAATGGACCAAGCCGACGGGAGTATCATTGAAGAGCAAGTACGACAACTTCTAAAATGTGTCTTTCAGACATTATAAAGATTGCATAAAAAAATGGAAGAACCACAGAGACAAGTATGTGCGTGTTTGGAAGTGAATGGCCACCTGAAGCGGTGACACAGTCGTTCAAAAACTGCCAACTTTTTATCACTTTATGTCATATTTTTGGTTAGTGCACTTCATCATTTATTGTGTACATATGTTTGCTGTGAGTCTGTGACTTTATTTACATTTAACACTTCAAGTATAAAAAGAATAACGCACAGGTTTGGTGTCAAAAGAGTTGTTTTGATGTTTAATTTTCAACAGCAGAAAGCTCAAACACTTGATACATCATCACTGATTGAGAGTGGCTCGGTGCTTTTATGATAACGTGTTTACCATCAAGGCTTCCAACGCAGTTTGAGAAGTTCCATTGCCAACAGAAATCTGCTATGGCTTGCCACTGGCTGGTTGTAGGACACAGCAAAAAAAAATGGGCTGCAGTGCTGTCCACAATGCTTTGCAGACCTTGGACAAAACGCTGGACACAGTGCTCGACGCCAGTTTGAAGCTAGCCACCACAGCTTGCTGGCTTCCACTCGAGGCTAGATGTCTCCGTGCGGCATCAACAGTCGGACAGACCACCTCCGAAACTGTCTTCTGTGTCGCTTGCGCCTCAAGATTTGTATGATCAACATTTGTTGTTCAATGTTGATGAGCTGAAGATCCACATTCAAGCGTTCCACCTCCATTGGCATTGTTTTTTGTTTTTTTCGCCCTCCATTGGCATTGTTGTGTAACCGGAAGAAAACTAGAGAAGGAAGAGGAAGTCGACAAGTCCCTCAAAACCGTCCAAACACAACGCCACACCCCTCTAGTGGATTGGTCGTGAATTACAGAGCAACGCGTTCCCTTGCCGCAGAACTATCGAATGTTCATTGACACCGTAGTCGCTTTGCCGTCACCGCAACGCAGAAGCATAACTCAGGTTTAAGTCTTGCATTCAAACACCGAAGTTAGACTCGTCTGTTGTGTGACAAAGCCTCTATCGCCATCAACTTATCAGAGTCGTTAGGGAGGTATAGGCCATCAACATTTCAGAGTCGTTACCTTAGTTTGGCCTTCAGAGTTGTTTGCTTTCAGGCTCATCCAGTCGTTAGACTAGGTGTGAAACAGCAATGGTCTCACATCAACATATCAAGAGTCCTGGTATCTGGGTCATCCGGGTGTTGGCCTGTGACCTAAACACAAAACAACATGACTTATTTCCAAAAAGTTACTTTAATATAACAAAAACCCTAATCTTGTAGTTTGCTTCTAGTTGGGTATATCTGTCATTCCAGATTTCAAACTTCTCCCAGCTGTTTTAAGTTGCCACTTTATTCGACAATCAGCAAGTTTGGGCTCTTTGCATAAGTCAAAACCTGAGCTATGCAATGCTGGAATTACACATCTTGACACTTTTGAAAGCTAAAAGCTTAAAGAAGTTCTGAATATCTGTCTTGCCTGAGGTATAGTTTTGGCTAAACAAGGCAAAGGACCATCTCTAAGGTGCTAGCCACATGATCTGTTCGAAAAATAATTTTGTTATTATGAATTACATTTTCCCTCTTAATTATAGATATTAATTTATTTTTTTTTTGCTAGCAATGCTATTGCCAAGAGTAGCTCTACTAATTTTACCAATGAGACGTTGCAACAGTAATCACATGACTCCTTTACACCAATCAGACGCAAGCTTGCCGTTCTATGATCAGCCAGCCTGTTCAATCACACGTATGTAAAGCACATTAGCAAATGGCGTATTTGACATAGAGGGCTACCCTCAACGTGAATCGAAAGCACGGATTTAAAACTCTCTCGCAGTTTTTATTTGGCACCGATTGATCACGGAAAACCGGAGATATGATACTTTTAATTTCATTATAGTAACTATGAAGTAACTAGTCTTCACTATTTAAACTAGGAACTATTTTCTCCACTAGAGGGCAGGACACTCATGCTCTTTGGACGGATAATGCTTCATTACTGTTTTTTTTCTCTTTGATGAATTTTTTTTTTCCCTTTGGCTTAATGTGGTTATGTAAAGGGTTATTGTACAGCAACAGCAGTTCATATAGATAAGTTATATAGATTAGAGGAGGGGAAAAAAATACTGTTGTTCAAAAAAAAAAAAAAAAAATCAAACAAAAATAAAAAGTTACTCAAAATGTTACTCATTACTTGAGTCATCTTTTCACTGGATACTTTTTTTTCTTGTACTTGAGCACATTTTTTGGATAACTACTTTAACTCTTACTTGAGTAATATTATTTTGAAGTAACACTACTCTTACTTGAGTAAAATTTTTGGCTAACCTACCCACCTCTGGTCCCCGGTTTACAAATGAGTTCCGTTCCTGTGCGGGCAATGTAACCCGGATTTCCGCATAAGTCAGAATTAACCCTTTAAATACCTCTAAACACCCTCTTAAAAAAAAAAAAAAAAAATCCTTCCAAAAACATGTATTTTGCGTCATTGTACTGTCCTCGGCACAACGCTGGACAGCGAGCTAAGCTCCGAAATGACAATGTTAGACGTCCGTTTGGTTTGCTGACTTTCTTCAGCTGCTCATGACATCAACACTTGCAGAATGAAACTAAAATAAAATGAAGTTAAATCAGTCTAATGACAACATAATAATAATAACACAAATTCAAATTTGCATTTACAAGTAGCTGCTGATAGAGCAATACCAAACGATTAGCATGTATCAGTTAGCGTCCGCACATCATCAAAAACAATCACATAAACTCGCCCAAAATATTTGACCACATATGAAAACGCACAATAAACAGGACCAAAGGGGTTGCATACAGTCGTCGCCTTTGGATGCTTCACAATCAATAAATGTGCGCGCAGGCTGTCACCTCTTCACTTGGCTGCGCTCTTCCTTATATGTGCGTGCGGGATGGGCGGTGTGTAAATGCTCTCGTGTGCGGAAGTACAACCTGCTTTACGCTTCCTGCGCCAAAATAAAAGCATGCATCACGAAACAAAAGTCAACATCTAAGAAAAAAAAAAAACGAGACAGGCTTCGTTAAGTCGAAATTACGTAAATTGGGAAAGACTACCTGTAATTTAGAAATTTCAGGATACGGAAGGCAAAAATACAGTATGGCTGGTACTCTCAGCTCCCAGAGTTTACTGAACGTAACATACTTCTGGCTGCTCTGCCACTGGCTATTGCCTAGCATTCCTGGCGTCCAGTTGGCTAAGAGGGACCTCTACTGTATGTGTATATGTGTATCCCAGCGAATCGTGTTCTGACAGCTTTACATGAGTGTATTGACTTTTATTATTTACACCATTCTTAGGATTTTTACATTATACACAACTCTGATTTTATGTTTATTGTGCAACAATCTTATTTTAACATGTATTTGTTACATGTTTTGATGCATTTTTATGCATTATAAAAGATTTATGTCTGAATTTTGGGGGGGGGGGTTGGAACAGATTAGGGCATTTAGATGGAAAACGCATCTGTACTTACAGAATTTCAAGTAACAAAACTACTTTCAGAACCAATTAATTCCAATTTTATAGGGAAGTCAATTACATGCAATGACATTTTTTTATACTCTAATGCTGTTATTAACAACACTGCATATTAGGTGGTATACCAAGTTGCTCAGTGTGAAATAACCCCACACCATAGCAAAGGAGCTAATACTGCCTGCAGCAAAAATAAAAGCTGTCCCTCTGTCCAATGATACTGTTGGTTTTTGTTCTATTAATTGTTGCTTTTTCAGTCAAATTGTATGGCATATTGTTTTCATGAGTTAATGTTGCTAATCAATTTAAATATATTAGTTATTGATTTTTTTTTTAAAATGTACCTTGAGTGTATTTTTAACAGATTGTATGTGACTTTCTTTTTTTGAATTCAGGCAAATGTATTCGCTTTGTCTTTTCAGTTGCAAAAAATACAATGTTGATAAAGATACTTTATTGTAAGTTGATCTATATTACTTTTTTTCTTTAATAATAAAAAGGACTCAATGTTATGCAGAGGTGTACTTTATAGAATTTTATAGACGATTGATACAGGTAGTCTCCGGGTTACGACGTACTGAACTTGCACAATTTCGGCTTTACGACGTCGGCGTGTCGTCCGCTATTTTGTGATTTTTTTTTTTTTTTTGGTCGCATCAACAGTACCTTATTGTACCCCACATTATTTTTTTTCTTTTTTACTTTATTAATATGGGTTCTGTCCCCACTAAACCTGAAGTTGTTCAACTTTACAGACAGCAAACAAAGCAATGTGCTTTTTCAAGCTTTTTACTACTTTCACTTTTCGCAATTTGTAACAGATATACAGTATGTACACTTATGGTCAAAACAACCTGCATTTGTTAGAGCCACATAGCAGGCCTGTATGCTTTTTCAGTTTTTTCCCCTCCCAGTCATCAGCACTCATTCCGCCCACCTGTTGTGCACACCTGGTCATTAACGCAGCCTCCCTACACATACACCCACAGCCCTCTGCTTCATTGCGAGTTTGTTAGCCCTCACTGCAACATACGAGCGTTTTCTAGTCTTCCTGGATCGTGATACACTGTTTGACATTGTGGATTTTGCTTCTAGCCTGCTCCTCGTCTCTGCTTCAGCCCTTTTTTTAGCGACCAGCAACAGGACCGAATCTGGAACGTATCCTGCCTGGGCCTTTGCCTTGCTCGTCCCCCCTGCTCGAACAGCCCTCCGAACCTCGCCGAAAGCCAAGACTTCTCCCGCTTGGGAATATTGTCAATAAAACCTGTTCTAAGCACTGCAATATTGGGTCCGTTTGTTCCCTGATCCCTGTCAGCATTTCAACAATAAAACACTTGACACACAACAAGTGGTGTTCAAATGTCCATCTTGTGTGATCAGTATGCAAATTTAGTAGATTAAATTAACCTACAGTGCTGGCCAAAAGTATTGGCACCCCATTGCCATTTTCAGATCTCTCCACAGGTGTTCTATGGGCTTCAGGTCTGGAATAGATTGCTGGCCACTTTAGAAGTCTCCAGTGCTTTTTGAAGTGTGTCTTGGGTCATTCTCCTGCTGGAAGACCCATGACCTCGGGGGGGTGCTTTCTCACACTGGGCCCTACATTATTGTGGGGACCGTGTTTTTTCTTTGAAGGCCTCGTTTGTTTTCCTGTAAACTCTATGTTGAGGCCTTTTCCCAAAAAGCTCTACTTTTGTCTCATTTGACCAGAGAACATTCTTCCAAAACGGTTTTGGCTTTTCAGGTAAGTTTTGGCAAACTCCAGCATAGCTTTTTTTGTGTTTCTGGGTCAGAAGTGGGGTTTTCCTGGGTATCCTACCATAGAGTCCCTTTTCATTCAGACGCCGACGGATTGACACCGTTGTACCCTCAGACTGCAGGACAGCTTGAACTTTTTTGGATGTTAGTCAAGGTTCTTTATCCTCTATCCGCACAATCTTTCGTTGAAATTTCTCGTAAATTTTTCTTTTCCATCCACATTTAGGGAGGTTAGCTACAGTGCCATGGGCTTTACACTTACTGATGACACTGCGCAGGGGAGATAGAGGAACCTTCAGGTGTTTGGAGATGGACTTTTAGCCTTGAGATTGCCCATGCTTTCTCACAATTTTGCTTCTCAAGTCCTCAGACAGCTCTTTGGTCTACTTTCTTTTCTCAATACTCAATGTGGTACACACAAGGACACAGGACAGAGGTTGAGTCAACTTAAATCCATTTTAACTGGCTGCACGTGTGATTTAGTTCTTGCCACCAACTGTTATGGGCCACAGGTAAGTAAAAGGTGCTGTTAATTACACAAATTAGAGAAGCATCACATGATTTTTCAAAGGGTGCCAATACTTTTGTTCGGGCCACTTTTGGAGTTCTGTGTAAAATGATTTTTTTTTTTTTTTCCATTCTCTTTTGCGTTTTTTCATTGCAAGCCAAATAAATGAAGATATTACTATCAAAACATTTGTAATTGCAATCATTTTCTAGGAGAAATTGAACATTATCTGACAGAAATGCAGGGGTGCCAATATTTTTGGCCAGCGCTGTAATTTGCGTAACAAAGGTCCGCTATCTTAAATGCTACGAATGCTAATGTATTTAAGATTCTCATAGCAAATCACTTACACATAACTCTGCAAACTGTAGCTGTAAACTTAATTACAAATGCATATACAAACATATTTTAGCTGAAACAATTTACAGCCTAATGTGGGCCCAACCCGAGCGCAGCTATCCTTTATCCTTGTCAGATGTCTGAATCTTCTTCTCAGTCATACAAGGCGACAGTCCAGCCAGACCCAACGCTGCCACCAGAGGGCAGTGTATCCTTCGTCAATAAACAAAATACAATACTTTTGGACTTTTTTGATAGTTAGAGATTTAAGGGTACTTAAAGGGTTGATTCCAATTTACGCAGAAATTTGGGTTATGTCACCAGCGTAGGAACAGAGCTCGTTCGTAACCCGGGGACTACCTGTACTATTTACAGTGGTGGAAGAGAGTTGGAGGGGAGGGGGGGGGCGTAACAGAAAATAATTGAGAAGCACTGAAAGCAAAATAAACATTAAATCATGAAGGCTCATTAGGTATTTGTAGCCAACGTAGTCATTTTGATAGGCTAATATAGATACACTACCATTCAAAGGTTTGGGGTCACCCAGACAATTTTGTGTTTTCCTTCAAAAGTCACACTTTTATTTTTCAAATGAGTTGCAAAATGAATAAAAAATATAGTCAAGACATTGACAAGGTTAGAAATAAGGATTTTTATTTCAAATAATAATTTTCTCCTTCAAACTTTGCTTTTATCAAAGAAAGCTCATTTTGCAACAATTACAGCTTTGCAGACCTATGGTGTACTAGCTGATAATTTGTTGAGGTAATCGGGAGAAACTTCATTCCACGCTTCCAGAAGCACCTCCCACAAATTGGATTTGCTTGATGGGCACTTCTTGCTATACCAGAATACCAGCTGCCCGCTTCTTTCCAAAATAGTTCTTGCATAATTTGGAGGTGTGCTTTGGGTCATTATCATGTTGTAGGATGAAACTGACTCCAATTGAGCGTTGTCCACAGGGTATGGCATGGCGTTGCAAAATGGAGTGATAGCCTTACTTATTTAAAATCCTGTTGACCTTGTACAACCTTGTCTCCCACTTTACCAGCACCAAAGCAACCCCAGAACATCACATTACCTTCACGATGGTTGACAGATGACATCAGCCACTCTTCCAGCATCTTTTCAGTTGTTCTGAATCTCACAAATGTTCTTCTCTTTGATCCAAAAACCAAACACCTCAAACTATGATTCGTCTGTCCATAAAACTTTTTTCCAATCTTCCTCTGTCCAATGTCTGTGTTCTTTTAATCGTTTCCTTTATTAGCCTGTGTCAGGTATGGCTTTTTTACATTTTTGCCACGCTGCCCTGAAAGCCAGCATCCCGGAGTCGTCTCTTCACTGTCAACATTGACACAGGCGTTTTACGGGAATTATTTTTGAAGCTGCTAGATGAGGACCTGCGAGGCATCTATTTCTCAAACTAAAGACTCTTATGTATTTCTATTCTTGCTCGGTTGTGCAGCGGGGCGTCCTGCTTCTCTTTCTACTCTGGTTAGATTTTGTTTGTGCTGCTCTCTGAACTTTGAAGGGAGTGGTACACGGGGTTATAGGAAATCTTAAATTTCTTGGCAATTTCTCTTATGGAATAGCATTCATTTCTAAGAACAGATTGTCGAGTTTCACCTGAAAGTTGTCTTTTTCTGGCATTTTTGAGAGTTTAATTAAACCCATAAAGGTAATGCTCCAAATACCCAACTAGCTCAAAGGAAGATCAGTTTTATAGCTTCTCTAACCACCTAAACTGTTTTGAGCTGTGCCAACATAATTGGACAAGGTTTTTAGTCATATAATATTCTTCTAAGGCAACTAGCAAGCATATTGTACCATTAGAACACTGGAGTGATGTTTGCTGTAAATGGGCCTCTTTACAAAACTACGTAGATATTGCATTAAAACCAGACGTTTCCGGGTCATTATCAATATACGGTGCTTTTGAGAACTCCCAACTTGCCAAAATAAAGCTGAGATTTTCCATTCAACTTCACATTTATAGTATCAATTAGCTGTTATACTGTAGGAATGCACATTGGTCAAGCTCCCACACTTTTTTAAATAAAAACTACAAGCAGACAAAATACACGTAAACAGCATATTATGTCAACTAACTCTGCCATGGAAAAATTCAAAGGAGAATAAATAAATTGTAATTGCATAGTGATTATAAAATGTATATTTTCAGGAAGGTTTTTTGTCCTTATCTTTAGACTACTTTTTGTTTAATTGGAAAGGTATTTGGATAGTAATTAAATTAGGGCAAATTATTTGATTTTCCTTAAAATCAGCAAAAATTCCACATTCTTTTCTTAATAGAATCTGTCAACAAAGATATGTGGTCAAATCTTCAGCCGATACTATAAGGCCCTTACTTGTTCATGCAGAAATCGCACAAAGA
Organism: Corythoichthys intestinalis; assembly: GCF_030265065.1. NCBI lineage: Eukaryota > Metazoa > Chordata > Actinopteri > Syngnathiformes > Syngnathidae > Corythoichthys > Corythoichthys intestinalis. The sequence continues at coordinate 59,441,239 of NC_080399.1, read as the reverse complement.
GTTTGCAGCTTGTGAAAAAAAATGCTTTATTTTCCTAGAATATAAAAAATAACAGAGTGGACAGTAACCTGACAGGGTTGACCTAGCATGACAGAGTGGACAAATTGTGAAAGATTGTTGAATGAATCAAAGAATTTCAATTAAAATATATATACCAGAGGTCCTATCCCCTTCAGATGGAAACTACCAGAACCTACTAAAACACCAAAATGAGCCATAATTGTGGCATTCTACAGATTAACTCCGTGGATGATTCTGCTGAGTCAGCCAAACATTGAACTGTACAATGAGATGGTAAATTGCTAAGTGAATAATGGTTGACCTGAAGAGAAACAAATGAACATAACTGAACACCGCTGAGACACATCTCTAAACAAATTTTATTTCTGCAGAGGCATGGTTCAATTATTACGTTGCTGTGCCACACACTTCCATGCAAATGGTTCAATCTGTTCAGAGCGCTTGTTCACAGCCTGTGGTTATGATATTCAGCAAAGTACCTGCCAGTCATGGTACCAAAAAAATGTCATCCCAGGTACTTGGCCAATGGAACTTGTTTATGCATACACTGAACTTTAATACTGTCCCCTTACACCTCTGTGATTACATCTGAATATGCTTCATTGTCATAATTAACGACACACCAGGTTCCAATGTGTTTCACCTCAATCATTTTTGGTCTCCAAGTGTTTTCTGATGTCTTTCCACATGCTGAGGACTCGTTGGATGAATCAGCTGGAGTGACCTCTTGATTGCTTGGTGGATTCTCATGGTGCCCTTTATGGCAGCTGTTGCAGGTACTTCACTTCTGGATACAATATCCTTTCCTGAGATGAAGAACAACTCGACAGATGTGTCAAGGCTTTTCAGCTTGTCATACAAGGTCTGAGCATCAGTGATGTCTGTATCTGCTGAGCTCTTGAGGACCCCATCCACAGCATCTGGTGCCCCCTTGCCATGACTTGCCTCAAAGTAATTCCATGTCATTTCTTTGAAGCCATACTAGTAGGCTGTATTGGCTGAGCAAAAATTGTGTTGGCTCGTTCCACTAAAGTGGATCTACATGACCTCTGCATTGTAATTTACATACGTTGCTAATTACTGCAAAAAAAAAAGTTCTATTCACGGTTTCTAGTCATTTTTTAGTAATTAGCGTTTTCGTGTCTGTCTTTTTTTTCCCCCGTGGCGCAGTGATATTGATACGGCGGAGTCGTATCGTCAGTGTGTGAAGCCATTTTAGGTCACGTGCACCAATAGGAGACGAGGATTGTTGCTATGCGCTTCTAAAACAAACAATATGGCGGCGACCGTGTCAAGCTACGACACGAGCGAAGATGAACAAAAGACATTATCCTCGTCTCCTATTGGTGCACGTGACCTAAAATGGCTTCACACACTGACGATACGACTCCGCCGTATCAATATCACTGCGCCACGGGGGGAAAAAAGACCGACACGAAAACGCTAATTACTAAAAAATGACTGGAAACCGTGAGTAGAACTTTTTTTTTGGTAGTAATTAGCAACGTATGTAAATTACAATGCAGAGGTCATGTAGATCCATTTCAGTGGAACGAAATCCATTTTCTAAGCACTTTTTCCATGGTGCCAATACAGCCTATAGTAGGGCTTTGTTGAGAGGGAGGAGAAATGTCCTTTTTGTCGCGTAGCAGGCCCATAACTGATAAAATTATTGTGACTTGTAGGTGTCTTACTCTCACTACCTTCAAAACTGGATCGAGGTGGGCCCAGACGGCCAAGGGATCATGTCTTTTGGAGGGTCATTTGGAGGCCTTTCTCCAGATATTCTTTTTTTCTTTCAGTGTCAACATCACGACATTCCTGATTTTCTCCTTACTACCTCAGCTCCTTTTGATCTCATACCTTGAAAAGTTCAACACAAAAAGTGTAACTTACCAATTTAATGGGGAGTAAATCTGCCTTGCCCAATCAAACTAGGCTTTCTGTAGTGCTGCTCTGATCCATTTTTAACATGCCTAGCATGACCCATTACAAAATGTCTGTAATAGCTCTTATCATATTAGAACGTTGACATTATCAGTATGTGGATTAAACTTTTAAGAACCCTGTCCACCCTGTCATGGAAGCTTTGCTGACAGGGAGGACAATGACAGGATAGAGATTTTTGTCTAATATTGGTATTTAATAACCACATGATGGACCTTCAGTAAGCAAAATAGTTCAATTAGCAAGCAGACTGTGGACTTTTTAACATATAGCTTTCAAATATATCAAATGTTTTGATAATAATTGATATTTTATAATGACAGAGTTGACACGTTAAGCTTGACAACATCTGACTACTCACCAAATATGACAAAATTGCAAAACATAAGTGTAAATACACACTCTGCAACTAGTCTCTGTTTCAGTCACCGATAAAAGAAGACAAAATTGGTCTTGTGACATCACTGAAAAAATCATCAGGTTTCCTAAAGAGGCAGCTTTCCCTAAATGACAGGGTGGACAATTTTTTCAGGGACATTGTATTTTGGGGGGAAAATGTTAAATATTATTATAAAAGTAAGGATATACATGGTCAATATAATTCTATCAAATAACATGTTGTGGCAATAAGTTCATATGTAAAAATGTTTCATTTTTTATCATTTAACCATTTATTACATACACTGAAGTTAGCAGTGCAGTGTGTGGGACATGCCAAAATGGAGTATATCAAAAGGAAAAAGTACACATAAAATAAAGGAAACACATTTTAAGAGACATATTGTTGTCCAGATATGTGTGAAAATCTTTTTTTCTCCTATAATAGGACATAAGAGTTTAATTATTTGTATACATTTTCATGATAACTGGGTGTTTCTGATGAGGACACCAAAAGGCACTTTATATTGATAATGACCCTTCCAGCTAGAATAGTCATTTCCCACATTAATAATGTATAGTGTTTTTCTGATTTGTTTAATGTTATTTCCATTGAAAAAAAAACTGATTTTCTTTCAAAAAGGAGGAAATTTCTAAGTGACCCCAAACTTTTGAACGGTAGTGTACATACAGCATGTATTGCCTTTATTATAAATTTTTTAATTTTTTGCACCTCCAGACACGTTTTTTTATTGGGTCCAATATGCATACCTGACAAGTTGTACGGTTTCGGCGTAATTTGTACAAGTGAGCACTGATTTTTAAACGTGTACGCTATACGTTCAAAATCTGTACGTTTTTCGTGCATTACGTTTTTTTTTCTTCGTTCGGATTTTGTCACCGTTTCGGCAACGAGACTGTGCGTTACTACGTTGGTTGAATGACGCGAGAAAAGTCAGAGACACGGAGAAAGAAGAGTGTTTGTTGTGACGCTGTAGCAAATCCGATGCTAGGCTAGGTGGCTCCAATATTTCCTGACTGTAGCCGACAGCCTACAATCTACGCCTAAATATCACATGCATATAGATCTACATGCGAAATGACAGACTCGGCGGCGTTCGTAAACAGCCACCATTTTAAAGCAGTAGACTTATCATAAAGGCTGTTGTAGTGAACCTTCCTAGCGAACCTAAGTAACTTTTTATCTAAAATACTCCTACATCGGCAAAATCTTGACTTGAATCTATCTTTAAATGATGAAACAGTTTTAAAACTTTCACATGTCATGAAGGGAACTAATGCAAAAACGGGAGCAATTATAACAACTTTAACAGTTGATTCACAACATTAAATGACTTCCAAACATAGCAGAGGTTACTATGTTTTTTTTTGTTGTTGCTAAAAATGAAAAAAAAAACATGAAAGGTAACACCAGTTACTTTGCCTAGTAACTAATTACTCTTACATTCAGGTAACCGAGTTACTAACTTAATTACTTTTTGCGAGAAGTCATTTGTAACTGTAATTAATTACTTTTTAAAAGTAAGATTAACAACACTGGTCATCAGGATGAAGTCTGCAGAACGAAAAGTGATGAAAGCGTAGATTTTATTCAGCCAATTTGTTGCCGAACACAATTTGCCCGCAACTACAGTATTGCTGATCACTTCTCAGAATTGGCAAAAGAAATGTTCCCTGACTCAAAGATTGCATCGGTAAGTGAATTATTATCAATTGACCTTTTTGATTTATAATTGGACACACTAACGAACTACCTTTAAGTCAAACTGAATTGCGAACTGAAGTGCCATGAAGTGCAGCCTACAAGACATGATAGAAATTGCCAAACGTGCTGCATACAATTATAACAAACGTCACTGTTAAATTTTAGTAATCATCATGTAGTGAAGATATTGATTGTTCTCTGATTGCACCAGGTTATATGTTACAATATTACCAATAAAGTCAAATCATTTTAAAAACTGAGTTTTATTTTTGTTTCATATCGCACGCTATCAACGTTGTAAGATTAGTCACCAATTTGCAGGGGCATACGTCACTTTTTGTAAGATTGCCAACAGCCTCGGGTTGACAGGTACGAATATGGCTCTTTCAACATTTTGGGTACCCAACTCCTGGACAAGTAGAAAGGTTCATCATGAGGAGGTCCCTTTAAGGCTGGAGTATTTTGTCGCTAGGAGGGGGCAGCTCCGACTGACGTGGTCGTCGTTTCCAGCTGACAGCGTGCAATACCCGTTTTTGACAATTTTTTCTTATCATAAACGTATATCAATGAGCTAATTTTCTTAAACGTTTCTGGAGAGCCTCCTCATCTCAATCTGCTAACAGAGAAATCAAATAGGGCTAAAATGCTGCTTACCTGCAGCAAAATCACTGCTGTCACGTCCAGCTTCTATTGAAGAATTATTAACTAATCATATTTAAGAAGGGGGGGTCATCGTTTTAGTAAGTGATGATAGGGGGAGAAGGGCGGAAGCTCCGGGAGACGTGGATACACCTCTTTCCTTCGGAAAAGCTTGGAGGAACAACCATCGTGCGTGAATAAGGATTAAAGGAGTCACGGTTCGTTTTACGGCAAGAACAAGGACGTAAACCAGAAAAATGTCTGTCCCCGTAAGTATGGCAGTTGTTAAATTATTCTGTCATGTCGTGTTAGATGTTGAAGACACGTTCCTATTGCGCACTAGTTTAACATTCTGTAGGTTTTTAGGGAATTGCCATTCTATAGGCCACCACCTCGGAGTAGAATGTGTTCAATGAGCTGAAAATGTTCAGTACACCCATTTTATTTTACAGCCACATAATCGGAATGAAAACAGGTCTGCCAATCAGAAAGGTACTACACTGCAAATTTATAACGTCTTAATCAGATTATTTGTCTTAAATCTAGTCAAATAATTTTCTCCATATTGTTTTGGGTGTTAAATACTAGTGAACAGATTAGTGTGTCAGATGATTTCACTTACTTTAAGTAAAAATTACAATTTGTTCTTATTAAGACTAGGCATATAAAACTATTTTCACCTAATTAAAGGGGAAAAAATGCTTTCAAATAATGTTTTGAACAATATCTATTCTTGATTTGAGAACATTTCTGACAGCTGTTTTTAAAGATTAAAGAAGGGAATTTAACTAGGTTTAAGGGGGTGTTTTTGCAGTGTACCATAGGTGTTTCATATCTCTCAGTATTTTGTTTTACATAAATAAATTTATATAACAAAATTAAACCACTGTGATAAATAGATTTGAATGCGAGTTTCTCAATTTTTTTTATTTAATATTTGCAATTGCTGGATATGTTCTCTTGGTTCTGCAAAGTTTGCTTCAGCAGTGGAAATATAAATATATATTTTTTGCAATACTTTATCCTTATACCTCTGGATTATTTTGTTGCTTGTAGCAAGGGCTGCAGCTATCGATTATTTTAGTAGTCGATTAATCGATGAACTAGTTAGTTTGAATAATCGAGTAATCGGTTAAGAAACATAAAAGTTTAAAATACCATAGATGAGCCTTGAACGGTATGAAAAAATTAGTAAATTAGGATCTGCGTACACATAAGAACAATTGGCTAATTTACATAGCAAAAGTCCGCAAGCATAAATGCTGTAAAATGCTAACTTTTATTTTTTTTTACAATGTTCTTAACAAATGGGTCAAACACATATTCCTTCAAAAAAAAAAAAAAAAAAAAAAACGGCTTGATATACTTATAAACTAAATTACGAATGTATTAAAAAAAACTAGGGCTGTCAAACGATTAAAATTTTTAATCGAGTTAATCACGGCTTAAAAATTAATTAATCGTAATTAATCGCAATTCAAACCATCTATAAAATTGCCCTATTTTTCTGTAAATTATTGTTGGAATGGAAAGATAAGACACAAGATGGATATATACATTCAACATACTGTACATAAGTACTGTATTTGTTTATTATAACATTAAATCAACAAGATGGCATTAACATTAACATTCTGTTAAAGCGATCCATGGATAGAAAGACTTGTCGTTCTTAAAAGATAAATGTTAGTACAAGTTATAGAAATTTTATATTAAAACCCCTCTTAATGTTTTCGTTTTAGTAAAATTTCTAAAATTTTCGATCAAAAAATAAACTAGTAGCTCGCCATTGTTGATGTCAATAATTACACATTGCTCATGGTGCAATGTGGTAAAATCAGTCGCACCCAAGCGCCAGCAGAGGGCGACAAAACACCAAAAAACACAAGTAACAAGTGGACATGACACTATGCTGCCGTGTGGGATGACAGCACGCCACTGGCTGCATGAGTTAGCCGAAGCCTCTTGTTTGGACATTATACACCTGTTTGGAGCAAATATTGTATATTCAACTTAAAATGCCTATGACAGCAAAAAGCATGTTTATTTCATATTCACGCGGTATTTTATGCTCCTGAATGAAATGGACCGCTTGGATGTGTGTGGAAGCAATCGATTGATTTATTCAATTTTTTTAATCCTGCGCCATGAAAATTAGTGACTTCCTGGATTGAGGAGGAATGCGAATGAGACGTCACCCGGGTCAGCATCTCACAATACAGCATTGCTATATGCATGCAGATGGACTCATCAGATTTTGCGAATTAATTCGTTCATTTTTCACGTCACGCCAGGCAAATGTGCTGCAGGGTTTTGTTGCTGCACCAGGGAGAGGCATGTTAGCCTTTTGGGGTTTCAAAAAGTTCCCGTTCACCGCGGAGACTGACCAAAACAAGTCAGACAACTGTGGGACCATTGGACTTACAAGGAAGTGAGTAAACATCGTGTTTTGTATTATGTCAAATACTAGAATCATGGCACAAGTTTTAATACGGAGGTGGCTTGCATTTTGTGGCTGACAATGCTCCTTGTCCACCGAGAAGGCCACTCGACCGACGGCTTGTTGCATACCCCACTCGACCCTCTTTGCATGCCTGCCGGGAGAGCGCTATACTTGGCTTATGCTCGTGCGGTTCTTCGTGTTTTTGGGATCAATAACTGGTACGTTGACCAGGGCCAGCGGTTTTGATAATGGGGCCAGAGAACTTCAATTCCTTAATTTCCCTTATTGTCTACCCATGTAACGTCTACTAGTGATAAACCCTTTCCAATTCACAGCAGAAGGATGAAGAGCTTGTTTTTCAGTTTATTATTTGTTTTGTAAAATTGATATACTTGTTGTATAGCCATATCGTGAGCCTTGTATGGCAAATCGTATTGTATCGTGAGGTACCCAGAGGTTCCCACCCCTACATTCCACTATCCTAGTAAATGAGTTAAACACATCTTTTCTCAAGTTTTTTCTGTCACGGCGAGAGAAAAGCAATAGTAAGGGTCAGGGTTCTATTTGTGTTTGAGTGATACACTTTAGAGCTATTGGTCAGACTGGATACAGGGAATTTCAGGAAGCAACTGTAAGTGACGTGTTGGATTTCACTCCCCTCCCACATTTCCTCAGGCAAGAGGGAGGGAAACACAAGGGGCAAGACGTAACAAACAACACTCTCATTCTTGTTGTGTGAGATCACAGAGCAGCAGAATTTGTCGAGATCGGCTTGATAATTGAGGGCAGGATTGGACAAGAAAGAAGAGATTGACTGAGGAGGAGCGGAGGACAGAAATACATGTAGACCGTGGAAGACTGTGGTGTGCAGGAGACATTCTTTGGATATACATTTTACAAGCCTCAGAGATCTGTAAAAAGAGGGATAATGAACTTTCTGGTGAGTAAGTGTTTGAAGGTTTTCTTGTGTTATTATAAACATCTTTCAGCATTTAGTAAATTTGTACTTCTCGGTCAATACGTACTACGTGACATTACTTTGGCAGGACTTGCAAAATCACAGCTGAGCACAAACTTGGAAAAACAGATGAGATTCCAGTGTGGAGGAACAAAAATGCGAATAGGGCAAAGGGAACACATTTCCTCTTTTAAAAGCTACCTGGTGGTCACTGCCCCAAATGTCTTCAAATTAGGGATTGGACTCCATAAAAATAATTCATTGACGGTTTTGTAATTCATTCATCTTTATTAAACATATTTTGTCTATAAAAGCATATATTTAAAAAAATAAATAAATAAATAATAGGTATATCGTGGATAAATGAATCAAATAATAGTCACAGATGTGAATAGGGGTGTAACAAAATGTCATAATCGTGACATTTTGCATCCTAAAAGGATGCAAAACACCTTTCACCTTAATAGTGTCTCAGTTAACTCTGTGGCTGCCATTGACGGCGCTTGACGTCCAATCCATTAAGACTGGGAAGAGCGAAAGAACGTTCGTTCGATCAAGAGCAAAGCATTCACTGTCACTCTTTCTGATTTTCAGGGCATTTACAGGTCACTTTCTGTTTATTATATGTCATTTACAGGTCACTTTCTGTTGTGTTTGAGTCACTACCTATTCATTTCCGGGTCACTTCCCGTTTTGTAACCCCAAATCAACAGGAAGTGACCCGCAAAATGCCCCAAAAGGAACACGAAGTGACTGAAAATCAACAGGTAATGACCTGAAATGGCCCCAAGTTACCTCGTTGCCTGCCATTGGCTTTCACTGATGGCAATTGAAGTGGGAGGGGCCCGTTTAAAGTGGGAGGGGTTCATTTTCTTCCACCCTCCCAGTTCAAATGGATTGGACGTCTACTAGAGATAAACTTACAGCGGAAGGATGAAGAATTTGAAGATAGCTAATTTTTCTGTTTATTAGTTGTTTTGTAGAACGAGCTTTTTTCGTTGAAAATTCTTGTGAGTAAATGCTTAAATACCTGAACACTTTATAGATATGGGCGCAAAACAGTCTCGATTCTTGGTTAAAAGCAAAAAAAAAAAAAACAAACGTGCAGTTAGCATTTGTTTTACGTAAATATGTCAAAGTACGATGTGTTAGTCAATGTGGCGGCCGCCTTATATAAACAGAGCTTTTCCAGTAAAAATTCTTGTGAATAAATACTTAAATCCCTGAATTCTTTATAGATATGGACGTAAAACAGTCTCGATTCTTGGTTAAAAGCAAAAAAAACGTGCAGTTTGCAATTATTTTACGTAAATATGTCGAAGTATGATGCTAGTCCGTTAGCCAATGTGGCGGCAGCCATATGTAAACAGAGCTTTTCCGGTGAAAATACTTGTGAATAAATGATTAAATCCCTAAATTCTTTATGGATATGGACGTAAGACAGTCTCGATTCTTCGTTAAAAGCAAAAAAAAAAAAACCTTGCAGTTAGCATTTATTTTACGTAAATATGTCAAAGTACGATGCTAGTCTGTTAGTCAATGTGGTGGCCGCCTTATGTAAACAGAACTTTTCCGGTGAAAATTCTTGTGAATAAATGCTTAAATTCCTGAATTCTTTATAGATATGGACGTAAAACAATCTCGATTCTTGGTTAAAAGCAACACACAAAAAAAACAGTGCAGTTAACATTTATTTTATGTAAATATGTAAAAGTACGATGCTCGGCTGTCAGTCAATATGGCAGCCACCATATATAAACAGAGCTTTTCAGATGAAAATTCTTGTGAATAAATGCTTAAATCCCTGAATTCTATATAGATATGGACAAAAAACAGTCTCGATTCATGGTTAAAAGCAAAAAAAAACCAAAAAACCGTGCATTTAGCATTTACTTTACATAAATATGTCAAAGAATGATGCTAGTCTGTTACAACAAAGAGCTTTTTGCGTTGAAAATCCTTGTGAGAAAACGAAAAATATAATGAATCTTCGAACAAATCACTCCTGAGACAATCCTTCCTGCTTGTATGCGGTACAGCTTTCGTGCTTTTTCAACATAAATCCGTTGTTGGATCGCTGTATGTCGCTGCGAAAAACTGCAAATAACTGAAACGGATTGTGGGATGGCTCCCTACTTGAAGGCGTGGCGCAGTGAAGGTCCACTCTGACCCGTCAATATCATTTTGAAGTCTATGGAATATCCTAGAATGATTTCCTGACTAATGTATCGATAATCGTCGTATCGGTATCATGAGATCGTCGTTATTGTTAGCTTTATATCGCAAATAGTATCGTGAGGTAACAAGAGGTTCCCACCCCTAGATGTGAATATTGTTAATTCTGGAGCATGGCATTTCATTACAAAACAGTAGGTAAACTATCTTAGGGTAAAAACCGAATCATACTTGAAGTTAAAGTGTCATTCTAGGACATTTTTTAAAGGTCAACTAAAGACAACAAAAATAGCACCTTTTTTCCTGTGCGTGAACGAACCACAAAAATAAAAGTTCATTTGACAGGTCTAAATTATGGGCGAGAACCTCAGGCATAGGTGGAGTTTGACTTTTGTGGGAGTGTGAGCAAAACATGTTGATAACACCGAAACGCAGTGTCAATAATAAAATATATGTATGTGTTTAGTATATATATATATACTGTATATATACATCTTGACACTGTTCGTGTTTAATCCTCAATTCAAGATCATTTGTTGTTGAAGCTTTTAAATGCTTAGGTTGAAAGAAATTCTAAATATCCATCTTGCCTCCTCAGGTGTACTGCCCTTACAAAGAGAGCATCAAAATCTCATTGTTTCAGTCTCTCTTGAATTTGCTTGAAGAGCATGAGTAACTTTTTTTTTAGGTACATTTAATGAAAAGTGCAGCAAAACGGTGCAAAAACATCATAATACACACAACATAATCTAGTGCAAATAATCCAATTCCATAATCACATCCATAATCATTCCGTAATCATTCCAGGATAGCTGATATTTTACCTGGGAGCTCCAGGGGGAGGCGGGCCCGCTGGAGAGCCCCATACTTGGGCAAAGCTTTCCTGTCTTCCCCTGGAAGTCTCCCCCGGCTCGGTTGTCGTGGCAACAATTTAGAAGTCAAAGAGATGACTAAGGCAATTATGGCTAACGATTTTAAAGCTTGACCGTCGTTATGATGATATGGATGATATTCTTTTCTTCATCGTCACGTGAATGAATTATCACGTTATAATTATACCATAGGTTTCATACTCGTTAACTTTTCTCTAACTTGTCTGCATATGTGGGCATTGATCTGTACACCTCACAGTAAACCTCATTTTTTTCCTCATTGTCTCATCGTAGCCAAGCCAATTCCAGCCGTCTGGCACTCGGGCTGAAACGTACTCTCCCTTTTCTTTCCATATTGGACTTCACTTTCCCTTAACTCCTAGGTGACTTTTTCTTGAGTGGTTTTGTTTTCCCCCGATGCATGTCGTCTCAAAGTATAAGGTTACGTGGGTACTGAGATACTGACAATCAATCGGCTGCTGTAATCAGGCTGCATAGACTGTAAGGTTGTCTTTGATTGGGATAGCGTAATGTCATCAAAACACGGAATTAATGTGAAAAAAGAATTTTTTTTTTTTGTTTTTTTTTTTTTATCGACACATTATTTTAACTCGCCCCACCAGGCCAGTGGTGATAGCATTCTGGTGGCCCTGACAGTTTTACAAGTACGTCCGGGCTATTTATATTGTCAACCCCTGACAACCACCAAGATTATGATGAATGGCACCCTTAATTTCTCGAACCAGAGGTGAATCTTTAACAGTACTGGAGGTGTCAGTTCGCAGCTGAGTTTGGAGTGGGGCAATAATAGAATTGGTGTCTCTCTTTTCTACGCATATGACCTTGGTTGCCACAGGCACTTCCACTATCTATTCAGCATTTGAGGTGTCAGACTCTCTGAGTCACATTCTTCCTTACCTTAGAAACAACAAAAAAGAAAAAAATGTTAGCTACTTAAAAGCTTTTGAGTTGAAATCCTGATTTTTTTGTGTGTTTGAAGTATTGAGACTTCAAATGATTCACTATGAATTGAATGAATAGAATTTGAAAATGCAGTATTTAGTATTTTTAATGCTGCAACGATTAATTCAATTAGAAAAAAGCTTTGGATCAGATTTTGCTGCATCGAGGATTCATTTATTTCGAGTGGCATTGTAATGTTTTTTTTTTTTAAGTGTTGCAATTCGTTTTATTGATTTGGGTGGATACAGCTGCTCCCAGTTACGACCAATGGCATGGTATGGTAAGGTATGTTTTCGTTTGACCTAATCTGTTTGTTTATGCATTTGTTGTTTTGTTTAGAATTATTTTTAGTAGTTTTTTTATGGGAATATGTGTTTGCACAATTTGTACAGGGCATTGTAAAAAAATAAACATTAGCATTTTGTTGCACTTAATCTCGCGGACATTAGCTATGCAAGTCAGCCAATTGTTGTACTAATTCATTTATTATTTTTTTTTTATATCGTTTGAGGCTAAGATCATTTATTTTAATTTATTCTTAAATGCATTTATTGCTCTTGTGAAATTAAAGTGTAATTCTGCTTAGATTGAAGAAACATTCAGGAATTTTATTTTGTATTCACATTTAATGCTCTTTTGTTCGTCCGGTTATTGATAGATTAATCGATTACCTAAATAATCAAGGGAGGGGGGAAAAGCATCTTTCACTTTTCTTTATTTCACATGTATTGTTATTGTATTTGAGGATACAGATGTACATACTCTAAATAATAATAATAAATCATGCTACCTTCTTCATTCTTGGTCTTATATTTCCACATCCTTAAAGCAACCCCTACACTCAATTAAGTTATCGCTTATGAGCAGAGAGGCTAATTTTGCGCCCTGGGCAGAAAAACCCTCTTATAATAACTATAAGCATTGATCCATGTATAGCATTAAAATCCAAAGTCAGGACATACTAATGTTGACCAAATTCCCAAACTAATAGACCCATGTGAACAGATACTTGTGTTACAAACACAATCTAGCGTATTGGTGAATTTAACTGCATGACATCAGGCCTCAAATTTTAATAGTTACTAGTGCAGCAACGCTAAAAACCAAAATACAGTCATTTTCTATGACTGGCAACATATTACCAAAAGGATTATACACAGCGTATAGGCGACTTACATTTAATTACATGCACAATTAATGTCACTCATTGCGACCTGAGTATGGAGGACCAAATGGGAGAGAATTTGTGCTGCAACGATTAATCGATTAACTCGAGTAATACGATTAGCTTCGAAATTCGAATCAAATTTTGCTGCTTTGAGGATTCGTTTAATTAGTGACGTTGTAATGTTTTGTTTTGAAAGTGTTGCATTTAGTTGCATTTATTTGGGTGGATACAGTGCCCTCATGTGGCAACAGTGAATATGCCATAACTCAACTAACATGGCCGAATCCAGCTGCTCCCTGTTTTGACCAACATAAGGTATGTTTTTGTTTGCGCAAATCTGCTGGTTTATACATTCATTATTCAGTTTTGAAATATGAAATTTAATGACATGGGAATGGGACGTACGGAGCATTTATGCTTTGAGCGGCTGACAACCGCAGTTAGCAGTTGTAATTTGTTTGGATATATAGGCGACTTATTTAATTAAATGCACATTTAATGTCACTCATTGAGACCTGCATATAGAGGACCAAATGGGACAGAATTAGTGCTGCAACGATTAATCGATTAATTTGATTAGAAAAAAAGCTTTGAATCAAATTTTGCTGCTTCAAGGTTTCGTTGAATTAGTGACATCGTAATAGCTTGTTTGGAAAGTGTTCCATTTAGTTTTATTGATTTGGGTGGATACACTGCCCTCTAGTGGGAACAGTGAATATGCCATAGCTCAACTAACATGGCCGAATCCAGCTGCTCCCTGTTTAGACCAACTTAAGGTATGTTTTTGTTTGCACTAATCTGCTTGTTTATACATTCGTTATTCAGTTTTGAAGATGAAATTTAATGACATGGGAATGGGACGTGCGGAGCATTTATGCTTTGAGCGGCCGACAACCGCAGTTAGCAGTTGTAATTTGTTTGCATATAATAGGGTTCAGATTAAATACACTTTAACAACAACAACAACTAATGTTCAATGAAGCAATAATTTGACCACATTTATGATACAATATGTTATTTTTTTTGTTGTTGTTTTTTTTTCCAACTAACAAACATTCAGATGTAACTATTTTTTTTAATTTCTCACCAGATAAAGTTAGTTGATTTTGTTGAATGATCAGCAAGCGAGCTTGCAAACTGATTGCCACAAACCTATTTGCTGCTACTGTTCTCAATCCACATTCTAGGATAATATACATATCCAAAAGAAATGTACAAGTTCAAAATGCTAAGATTCTACTTTTTCCTCACAGTGAGAACAAAGAGCTATTTGTTCAAAAATATTACACTGACTGTTGCATTGTGTAATCTTTCCACTTTACAAAGGTTACATTTTTCATACTCAACAACAGCCTTGTCCTCCACCATAAATGAGAAGAAGTCATGTACAGTACATGATTGTGCAGTTGTTTCATGTAATAAAATACAAGTCTATTACTATAGGCTCTAACATAACTCGGTCCCTACATTATACTACTGCAGTGTCAATAATCACCAAATAGTGTTTTTTTATTTATTTATTTATTTTTATTTTGATATTATTATTTTTCTTGTAAACAACAACAACAACAAAAACTTAAAACACTATAGAATACTACAGTAAGTGACTTTGAAATGAGAGTAGAGCATATTATGGACACAAAAAAGTGACAGAAAAGTCTTTATAATGAAATGAGATCCTAATTAGTCTTTCTCAGCTGCCTTAGACTTGCCCTCTAAAAAGTTCAAAGTTGTTTTTGGCAGCCCTTTTAAATTTTTTAGTTATTTCAAAATGTTTTCATCTTCGTCTAGTTTTAGTCGACGAAATCTCTAACAAATTTCGTCTGGTTTTGGTCGACAGTTACACAAGAATATTTTCGTCTCTAAAATTAAGTCTCAGTCCCCCCCCCCCCCCCCCCCAAAAAAAAAGTTTCCAACAATTTCGAATTAACATTCATAGACGAGCACATATTGCAGCGTCTACAAGAACAACGGCAACTTTTCGATGATGATACACAACAGTTATGTTTCCGTCAACGATGACGATAACGAAAATATTTGGTCAACGAACATTTTTTCATGACGGTCACGTCACGATGACAACGCGTCATGGGAGACTAAAACATAACGGGATGGATGCCAGTTGTCGTCTGACGACACGAGAACAAGATGGAAATTCGCCATAGTTTCCGTCATAAATCCCCAATGTG
This sequence comes from Corythoichthys intestinalis, assembly GCF_030265065.1. Taxonomy (NCBI): domain Eukaryota; kingdom Metazoa; phylum Chordata; class Actinopteri; order Syngnathiformes; family Syngnathidae; genus Corythoichthys; species Corythoichthys intestinalis. Next base: position 59,425,760 of record NC_080399.1, on the reverse strand, counting down.
TGATATTTTCTTATTTTAAATGTAGTTAGAACGCATTTAGAAGTGTTTGGTCGTGTCACTCATATTACGTGCTGCCCGTTTTCTACATGTAACATTACATTAGTGGAGTCATTTTCTTTTTTTGACATGGTGAAAAAAAACCTTTAAAGTGCAAGGGAAAAAAAAAATACTGTATATATAAATATATATTATGAATGTACCGAAAGCAAAATTCTTGGCTGAAACCGAAAACCGAATATTGGAAAAGAACCCGAAAGGCCAAAAATAAACACGCATATAATTCATAATTAATTCATTTTTTATTATTTTATTTCATTATTTTCCGATTGATGTCCTTTTCCTTGGCATTAGTGCTGCAACCTCGAGAACCTAAGTTTGAAAGGTCGATGTGACGTGGGACATCAATAGAAAGCAACTTCAGAACGTGCGTGTAGCAGCGATGACGCAAATTTATTTTATTTTTCCTTCAATCAATAATTTATATATTTCTTTGATACCTCAAAATACTTTCAAAAATGTTGGTTGTGAGCCAGTACGATTACGTACAGTAGTAATTACGTCATCACAAGAGGACTACGGTTTTTCACACTATTCAGTGGTAAACCTTTGGTCTTTTAACCGAAATGCAAAAAAGCAATTTTAAAGTTAAAAGGCTTAAGCGTCAACTTTAGAATCGCTGTCCAATGTAGTGACTACCGTATTTTTCGGACTATAAGTCGCACGAGTATAAGTCTCACCACCCATAAAATGCCCGACGAAGAGGAAAAAACATATATAAGTCGCATCGGAGTATAAGTCGCATTTTGGGGGGAAATTTATTAGACAAAAAATCCAACACATAGAACAGATATGTCATCTTGAAAGGCAATATAATATAAAAATACAATAGAGAACAACATGCTGAATAAGTGTACAGTATGATGTTACATGATGCATGAACTACGAAATGTGAATATACTGTCCTCACCAGGAGGCTACGGCTCAGTCCTGGCTATACAGCGAGCTAAACTCTCAAATGACCATGCTGGACATCCGTATAATTTGCTGAATCAATTTCATCCTCGATACCAAACAAGTTCGCATCAATGTAAATAAATGATAATCAGGTGCTATTACAGCAATGACACAAACAGTAAGCATGCGTTCGCTAGCATTAGCGCATCGTTCAAATGACCACACAACTGGCTCTAAGTGTCCAATCCAGGGTGGAAAACACACAACAACAACAGAAAATATGATACACACAGGCGTTGCCTCTGTAGAGATTTTACAAGCATAAACAATGAACGTAAGTTCGCAGCAGAGTTTCTATCTCGCCCACTCGCTCAGAGACGCTGCATAGCTGTCTGTCTTCTTCTGGCCTGTGAGGGCTTTTCTTCGCATAAACAAGTGCGAGTTCGCCCCCACTTGGGCGTGAATGCGCCACAAACTAAAAGCATGCCCATTGCTATTAAGAGATATTCAGATAACTATAGCATAAAGAACATGCTAACAAGTTTACTAAACCATCAGTGTCACTCCAAAACACCAAAATAACATGTGAAAAGATATCATAATATGTTCGTAATTTCACACATAAGTCACTCCTGAGTAAAAGTCGCACCCCCAGCCTGAAAAAAAAAAGCGACTTACAGTCTGGAAAATACGCTACTGTCCCTGAAAGGGTTATTTCAATGTTCAATTCAATGATGAACCGATTTTAAATTGTTCCATATTTGTTTTATGCCTGTTGCAGAATGTGCTCGCCAAGGCTTTGTATGACAACGCTGCCGAGTCTCCAGATGAGCTATCCTTCCGTAAGGGAGATATTCTAACAGTGTTGGAACGAGACACACAAGGACTAGATGGCTGGTGGCTCTGTTCACTTCACGGCCGCCAAGGCATTGTCCCCGGCAACCGTCTTAAGGTCCTTGTTGGCATGTATGATAAACAGCAAGATCATGGAACTCCTTCCATTCCAGAGACAGCTTCATCCTGTCCCACTTCCCAGATGACACGACCTCTTCTTCCACATAGTGCTTGCACTCAACCTCCACCAGCCCATTACACACCAATGCCATCGCTTTACTCCACGCCAAATCCGGGGCAGCCCAAATCCGAGTCCGTCTACATGATTCCACCTCTGCATGGGCCAAAGCCAAACCCGCAAAGTCTGTACCACATTCCTTCTGGCCAAAGTTTACCTCCTCTTGGGGTCAAGCCAGAAGTAAACATTAAGCCCCCAGCACTAGCACAAAAACAGTCTGCAATATCTGGGGAGGATGTGTACCAAGTGCCACCTTTAAGTGTGGGGCAAAACCAGGCATCTTATTCTGTTGGGCCAGGCACTGGAAAGGATGTGTACCAAGTGCCCCCTTCTCTAGAGAAGAAGACCTGGGAGGATAGCACTACACTTAGTAAGGTAAGCAACGAACTGTCTAATTGAGTTTGGTGTGGTGATGTGGAGACCGATGGAACAATTTGAAATTTTAGAGCAAATTTACAGCAAAGGGAGTCCTTGAGTCATGAGCAAGTTCTGTTCCATCGCTACTAACGTAACCCGAATTTCCGCGTTATTCGGATTTCACCATTTAAGTAGAAATTTACGGCAAAATACTTTGTAGTAAGAAACAAACACTGTAACTCATCGAGTTGCATGTATACTTCAGGGTAAGATGTTAATGTATGGAGTGTTTTAAATGCTGTCCATAAATGCACCGCGTAACTGACGAGCGAGAGAGAGACTGTTGGTTAGTCGGTTTCCGTGCTTTCGGTTGCAAATACAGTGATCCCTCATTTTTCACAGTTAATGGGGACCAGAACCCGCTGCGATAAGTGAAAAACCGCAAAGTAACGCATCCGATCCCCACCCCCTCGGATTTAGCATTGGAAAGAGATACATGCATACATACAGTGGGGCAAAAAGTATTTAGTTAACCACTAATTGTGCAAGTTCTTCCATTTGAAAATATTAGAGAGGCCTGTAATTGTCAACATGGTTGATTTTTTTTTTTTGTCAATTGTCAATTGTCAACAACAGCCCCAAAACATCAAGCCTCTAGAGGAGATCTGCATGGAGGAATGGGCCAAAATACCAGCAACAGTGTGTGAAAAGCTTTTGAAGAGTTACAGAAAACGTTTGGCCACCGTTATTGCCAACAAAGGGTACATAATAACGTATTGAGATGAACTTTTGGTATTGACCAAATAATTATTTTCCACCATGATTTGCAAATAAATTCTTTAAAAATCAAACAATGTGATTTTCAGTTTTTGTTTTTTTTTCCAGATTCTGTCTCTCATGGTTGAGGTTTACCCATGTTGACAATTACAGGCCTCTCTAATATTTTCAAGTGGGAGAACTTGCACAATTAGTGGTTGACTAAATACTTATTTGCCCCACTATACATACGTAGACATGCTTTTTCACTCTCCTCCCCCAAAGTATAATTAAAAAAAAAAAAAAAAATTATATCGTGTCGTGCGTGTCGTTTGAACATAAGTGTACTTGGATATATGTGTAACTTTACAAATTGTTAAAAGTGAAGGAAGTCAAAAGCTTCAATAAGCTCAACTGCCTGTTTGCTGTATGTAAAGCTGAACAATTTCACGTTTAGTGAGGACAGTACATGTCAGATTAATAAAGTAGGGCTGTCAAACGATTAAATTTTTTAATTTAGTTAATCACATCTTAAAAATTAATCATAATTAATCGCAATTCAAACTATCTCTGAAATATGCCATATGTTTCTGTAAATTATTGTTGGAATGGAAAGATAAGACACAAGACGGATATATACATACAACATACTGTACATAATAAGTACTGTATTTGTTTGTTATAACAATAAATCCACAAGATGGCATTAACATTATTAACATTCTTTCTGTTAGAGGGATCCACGGATAGAAAGACTTGTAGTTCTTAAAAGATAAATGTTGGTGCAAGTTGTAATAATTTTATATTAAAACCCCTCTAAATGTTTTCGTTTTAATAAAATTTGTAAAATTTTCAATCAAAAAATAAACTAGTAGCTCGCCATTGTTGACGTCGCCAAGCGGTGACGTCACATGAGCTCCCTCCCGTTCTTCCACAGTGTCTTTAACTACGTAAGGTAGTGATTGAAATGCACCACAAGGTGTATATGGAGAGTTTTAAATTAATTAGAGATCTAGCCAACGAGTGCGTTTTGTCCCTCGACTGACGCCGTAGTTTCCGGGTTCATTGTACCTTACATTCATTTGAGTGTTGGCTTCACAGCGTACGAGACCTCTGATATTTTGTATATTGTGACTAAATATTGCCATCCAGTGTATTTGTTGAGCTAAACGAAATGTTTTAATAGAGTTTGACCAAAGTCTCAATAAGTTCTATGTGTATTTTGCATAGCTATTTTGATTGGGAATGCCAATTCACTTTGCATTGTTGTTTAACTGTGTGAGAATAGGGCCTCATTAATACAGATTGGAGCGGTTTTCTTTTGGTGAACATTTTTTTGAGCGATAGGAATATTATTTTTCTTGTGCTTTACTAAATGATACTAATGTTTGTTGTGAAGGAGTTGCCAAAGCTTATGCCAATAAACGGCGCGGTCCAATGAACGCCTGTGTCCACTCGCTTTTCTCTGCTCTCAACGTGCAAAAAATGGCATCATAGTAATCTTTTTGAGGCAAAGCACGAGCGGGTCATTCCGCGCATGCGTTAAATGCGTCAAACATTATAACGTGATTAATTTAAAAAATTAATTACCGCCCATTAACGTGATAAATATGACAGCACTAATATTTTATATTTTTTTAAATAAATGGATTTTAAGCACTTCAAATGTAATTATGATAAGTTTTAAACATGTTACTGTCCAACAGAATTATTCTTAAACAAGAATAAAGTAGTAGAAAAATGCTCGGCTTTGTTGAATGCTTCATTGAGTGAGTCCTCTCAGATCCTCTCAAGCTGCTCACTTACACACAATGATTTGCCACTTCAGCTGTTTAACAAGTTAAACGACGATTGACGCATGCGGCACTTTGAAGCTTTGGCTTACAAGCATCTGTGGCAAGATCAAACCCAACATCTGTCAATATGGTTAACTTTAATATGCAACTCTAGTGCAGTGCCTGGAGAACAAAGAGCAGGGGGAGGGAGGAAGGGGGCGAAAGTGAGACTACGCGATCGGCTCGGGACAGCTCATCTGTTGTTTTTTTTTAATTGGAAAAAAAATCCGCGGTGGACTGAGGGTGCGAAGTTTGAAGCGCAAAGTAGTGAGGGATCACTGTAGTCCATTGAAAACTCTAAAGAACTAGGCATTGTCCTTTAGACCATACAATACATTACAGTTAGTGCTGCAACGATTAATCAATTAACTCGAGTAAGTAGATTAGAAGAAAGCTTCGAATCCAATTTTGCTGCTTCGAGGATTCGTTTAATTGCATTTAGTTTGATTGATTTGGGTGGATACACTCCCCTCTAGTGGCAACAGTGAATATGGATTAACTCGTCCAACATGGCTGAATGGCATGTTTTTGTTTGAGCTAAAATGCTTGTTTATTCATTTGTTATTCAGTTTTGAAGTGTATTTAACAGGTTTTTTGTGGGAACATGTGTTTAAACGATTTGTTCAGAGCAAAGCAAAAAAAAAAAAATTGGCCTTTAATGGAATTTAAGCTAGCAGACTTTAGCTATGCAAGTTAGCCGATTGTTCTTTTGTTATACATAGATCCTCGTTTATTTATTTTTTTCTATATCGTTTGAGGCTAAGCTCAGTTATTTTTTTTAAAAATGCATTTAATGCTCGTGAAATGGAAGTGCAATTCTGCATAGTTTGAAGAAACATTCAGGATTTTTATTTTGTATTCGCATTTAATGCTCTTTTGAAAGTGTAATCTTAGCAACCCGAAATTAATATTATCACAAGCATAAACACTTCTTTATTTGCTTAACTTACCTTTTACGAATGCTATTTTTAGAACGCGAGGCAGCATGACGTCTCCATCGTTAACCGGATGGGGGTCAACACAGAAGCGAGCTCGCAGATGACCCATGCTACTACAGCTTGTTTTCTGCCGGCTATCTTTCAAAAAATAACGTGCCGAGTAAACACTGCATTTGCAGATATGCTGTTCTAATTCCTCATCTAGTTCACTTAAATTCAAATTCATCAAATTCAATACATTTGTGGGGTATATGCTGGTAAAGGATAGGTCTTTGAAACAGGAGAATGTCATTATCAGTGGCGTAAGGCAATGTTCGTAAGAAGAAAAAAAAAGTGTCAATAAAAAGCTACCTCTGGATCAGGTCGGCTCTTTTTCAGCACTCTACACTCAAGCCATCTCTTTAACTGAAAATTAGTATGTTCTTCCACATATTTACCACTGAATTTGGCACCAGGGACACAATTTTCAGACATAATTAGTAGGTTTAGCTCAGTAGATATCTCGTTCCTACACTATTTACATGCGTCTAGCATGAGTGACACGGGCGAGTTTGACCCCCCAAGCAACAGTTGCTAGCTTCATGAATATTAATAAGCAAAGGTGACGTGTTATGTCGGTACGCTGTAGTGATAGATTAATCGAGTAGCTTGATAATAGATAGCTGCAGCTTTAATTACAATGAAAAAATAAGCTGCTGTACTGAGAGGTGAATGGAGAAGAAGGAGAGAGGCTGTGAGAGCTATTGCTGAGGAAGCATGTGCACCGACTTTTGGCAACGGGTTCGCACAGCGTTCTGCTATGGTGGTTTAACTTTGAAGCATAAGTCTTTACCAATGTTCATCGGTGTGGCTCCTTTTCTCCGATCTTTTTATGACGATAATCTTCGTTTCCATTGTAATTGCTTTTCTATTGGCTGGACCAGCATCGCTAGAAGAACCAGCTTTCTTCTTTGGTGTTTTTTGTTTTTTGTGTTTTTTGGTCTTCTTTGGTTTTTGTGAAAAAAGTAGGATGTAAAAGGCAGAGATACTCCCGGCGCACAAACACAGACATGCACTATGAACTAGCTTAGAACAAATATGCTGTGGTGGAGACTAAATGTAAATCAAAACATATTAGGTTGAGGACATTGTAACCCGAGGACTCCCTGTATTTTTAAAACTGAGGTATTGCTTACATAGGGGGCAGTCTGTCTACATTAGAAACAGAGAAACAAGACTTGTCTAAGCAGAGTATTTTCCGATTAATGCCCTTTGCCCTGGCACTATCCCAAGAAAACTTTTTCAAAGCCTCCGCCACAGAAGGAGTCGGTATGCTGGGTGCGACTTCTTTTCTTTGAGCTTCTTATACAACCCCTAGCAAAAAGTATGGAGTCATCAGTCTCGGACGATCACTCACTCAGACGTTTTATTATGTAGAACAAACTCAGATAAAAAGCTTGAAAAAATAATGAATTAGTTCAAAAGTGCAAATCTTTAGCATTAAAAAACACTAAAAGAAATGAATAAAAAATATTGCGGTGGTCAGTAAATGTTACTTTTATAGAGCAAGTCCAGGGAAGTAAATATAGAATCACTCCATTCTGAGGAAAAATATATGGAATCATGAGGAACAAACAAATAAATAACAATCAAAACACATCGCTAGTATTTAGTTGCACCACCTCTGGCTTTTATGACAGCTTGCAGTCTCTGAAGCATTGGCTTGATGAGTGTTCTTCATCATTTTGGTGCCAACTCTCTTTAATTGCAGTTGCCAGATCATCCTTGCAGGTCGGAGCCTTGCTGTGTTCAATTTCCACCACAGGTTTTCAATAGGGTTGAGATCTGGGCTATTTGCAGGCCATGACATTGACTGGAATTGGATTGGAGTTTTTCTCCAAGGAATGCTTTAACAGTTTTAGCTCTGTGGCTTGATGCATTGTCGTCTTGGAAAATTATTTTATTATCCCCAAACGTATTTTCAACTGAAGGGATGAGAAAGCTGTCTAAAATTTCAATGTAAACTTGTGCATTTATTGAAGATTTAACCACAGCCATCTTCCCAGTGCCTTTGCCTGACATGCAGCCCCATACCATCAAGGACTGAGGGAATTTTGAAGGTTTCTTCAGGCAGTCATCTTTGTAAATCTCACTGGAATGGCACCACACAAAAGTTCCAGCACCATCACCTTGTCCAATGCACATTCTTGACTCATCACTGAAAATAACCTTCAATCAGTCATTCACAGTTCATGATTGTCTCTCCTTAGCCCATTGCAGTCTTGTTCTTGTCTGTTTAAGTGTCAATGATGGTTTCCTTTTAGCTCTCCTGTAAGAAAATCCCATCTCTTTTCTGTAATTTTACGCAGTTCTGTCACATACCTTGACTCCAGCTTCCTCCCATTTCTTCTTAATTTGTCTTGTTGTACATCTTCTGTTTTCAAGATATATGGCCTTTAGTTGTTTGTCATGACGTTTTGATGTCTTCCTGGGTCTACCAGGACGCTTAACTTTAACAACCTTGCCATGCTGTTTGTACTTGGTCCAGATTTTTTTATACAGCTGACTGTGAACAGCCCACATCTTTGGCAACCATACGTGTAGCGTTACCTTCTTCAAGAAGTTTGATCATTCTCTCCTTGGTCTCAAGAGACATCTCCCTTGTTGGAGCCATGATTCTTGTGAATCCTCTTGATCCAGCAGCCCTCCAAGGTGTGATAACTGCACTGTTTTTAACTGCTGACTAACGAGCAGATCTAATCTGAGGCAGGGGCCCAATTAAGGAAAGGAAATTGACTGGGTGTGTCTGTATTTTCTATTCAAAATGGAGGGATTCCATATTTTTTTCTTCAGAATGGAGTGATTCAATATTTATTTCCCTGCACTTGCTCCATAAAAGTAAGATTTACTGACTACCACAATGTTTTTTATTCAATTCTTTTAGTTTTTTTGAATGCTAAAGAGTTGCACTTTTGAACTAAATCATTATTTTTTCAAGCTTTTTATCTGAGTTTGTTCTACATAATAAAATGTCAAAGTGAATGCTCATCCGAGACTGGTGATTCCATACTTGTTGCATGAGAGAAACATGAGATGGATACATTATCAGAAATGATCTATCATGTGTTTTTTTTAAATCTTGAATTATGTTTGTTAAGAAAAAAGATGCATTCCGTATTGATCCATTCTATTCTCACCTATCCGCTTTAGGGAGCAACTGCTACTCAAGAAGACCCAGTCTATGTCTATGATACAATGAAGAAAGACCATGATAAGTATGATCTTCCACCCAGGCATCCATTTTCAACTCAGCAGGATGTATATGATGTGCCTCCTATTCGTGACAAATACAACACCCAGGTCAGTAAGCATGGTTTAATGCGCAAGGCAAGGCCTAATATCAACAAGAAAATGCAATTTCTGGAGAAATTGCGACGGTTGCTTTGCTGTAACTCTATAAAGTTGGCCCCCCATGAGATGCAAATTTATAGAATATTATGTCATTCGTTTGTGCTGAAAAATAGTTGTTTGTGCTGCTATCATTTTTGAGATATTACCAGTTCTTTTATAGTTCAATCTGAGGTCAACCAAAATTGTGTCAACCGTATGTGGTACGTTTGTGCTGGTTTCTGTTGTACTGTTAAAAAAAAATCACTTGTGCTGCTATCATTTTTGAGATATTAATTTCGAGTGATGATGTTGCACAGCTCCCAATTTATTGCAAAAGGACCTGAAATGGTGCCATTCGTTTATGCTAGGTTTGTGCATAGACTTCATAATGAGAATGACGGGACACCGTCCCCAGACACTAGGCCACGCCTTCAAGTAAGGGGCCGTCCCACTCTCCGCTTCAGTCGATCAAAGTCAGTCGCAGTTATTCTCAAAACACATGCAGTGATCCAACACCAGATTTAGGTTGAAAAAGTACAAAAGCTGTACCGCATACAAACAGGAAGGATTGTCTCAGGAGTCATTTGTTCATGGATTCAAGGTAATTATTATATTTTTCGTACCATGCATGAATTTTGAAACATTGTGAAAAAAAATCAATGGAAGAAATTAACCGGAAAGGCATTGGCATCACAATTTGCAATATTTACATAAAATAAATGCTCACAGCCCGTTTTTTTTTTTTTTTTTTTTTTTGCTTTTAACCAAGAATCGAGACTGTTTTACGTTCATAGCTATAAAGAATTCAGGGATTTAAGCATTTATTCACAAGAATTTTCAACGGAAATAGCTCTTAGTGGTGATAAGGTGGTGCCACAGTGGCTTAAAGACTAGCAGCACATTTGACATATTTACGTAAAATAAATGCTAACTGCCCGGTTCTTTGCTCTTTTAACAAAGAATTGAGACTGTTTTACATTCATATCTATAAAGAATTCAGGGATTTACACATTTATTTACAAGAATTTTCATCGTAAAAAGCTCTTTGTGGTGATAAGGCGGCACCACAGTGACTTAAAGACTAGCAGCACATTCAACATATTTACTTAAGATAAAAGCTAACTGCCCCTTTTCTTGCTTTTAACCAATAATCGAGACTGTTTTACGTCCATTTCGATAAAGAATTTAGGGATTTAAACATTTATTCAAAGAATTTTCAACGTAAAATGGTCTTGGATGATAAGGCGGCCACAGTGGCTTAAAGACTAGCAGCACAATCAACATATTTACGTAGAATAAATGCTAACTGCCTAGTTCTTTGCACTTTTAACAAGAATCGAGACTGTTTTATGTCTATATCTGTAAAGAATTCAGGGATTTAAGCATTTATTCACAAGAATTTTCAACATAAAAAAACTCTTTGTGTTTCCACTCGGTCAGCTTTGACGGAGATAGGCCCCCTAATAATCGACCCCGTGTCCCATCAAAAAATTATGAAGCCTATAGTTTGTGCTGTAAAATTTTGTTATGGATATTGAGATATTAATTTCAAGTGATGACGTCAATTGCAGCACCTCCGTCACGAGTCATTTCATCATTCGAAATTAATATCTCAAGGCCCTCCATTTAATGCAAAATGGACCCAAAGGGGTGCCATTTGATTGTGCTACGTTTGCGCTAGTTGTTGGTTAACCCCTCTGTTATTAAGCGAGGTGGTACATTTCGTCAGCCGCGAAGGAGGTGCTGCTATTGACATCATCACTCAAAATGAATGTACATATATATGTGTAAATATATATATGTATAAAATTATAATATTTTCTCTGTTTTTTTCCCTTAGGTCTATGATTTCCCACCCACAGTTAGTAAAGACATTTCTGCCACTCATCTAATAAAAGATGAGACCTATGACGTGCCATCCCATCTGACCAAAAAGAAACTCCCATCCTCCACTCTTCCTGGCCAGTACATGATTAGTAGTCTAAATGAAGACCAAAAAGCAAAGCAAATTTCTGAAGATGTATATGATGTCCCACCACCTACATTATCCAAAAAACATGGCGAACGAGATAAAGTTCCCAATCTGACTGAGATATACAGTTTTCCAGCTAGCATGCGCCATGTAGGTCAACCTACTATTGATGTGTATGACATCCCAAGAGAGCAAGAAGAGCGGGAATGCGCAAATATCTACGACATACCACCACAGGTAGGTGATAGATTTACAATATGCAGATCTGAATAGCAAGTCTGCTTATCCTGTTCAACATTTCTGATTAGGTTTTCTCCACTCTTCTTTGTGTAAAGTCATGTACAGTGGTATGAAAAAGTATCTGAACCTTTTTGAGTTTCTCACATTTCTGCATACAATCACCAACAAACGTGATCTGACCTTTGTCAAAATCAGACAGATGAAAAAACAGTTTCTGCTTCAACTAAAACCACCCAAACAGTTATAGGTTTTCATATTTTAGTGAGGATAGCATGCAAATAATGACAGATGGGGGAAAAATAAGTAAGTTAAACATCACATTTAATATTTTGTGGCCCCTCCCCCCTCTGGCAGCAATAACTTCAACCAGACGCTTCCTGTAGCTGCAGATAAGTCTGGCACATCGATCAGGAATAATCTTGGCCCATTCTTTTCTACGAAACTGCTGTAGTTCAGTCAGATTCCTGGGATGTCTAGCATGAATCGCTGTCTTTAGGTCATGCCACAGCATCTCAATGGGGTTCTGGACTTTGACTTGGCCACGTGTATTTTCTTCTTCTGAAACCATTCTGAAGTTGATTTACTTTTGTGTTTTGGATCATTGTCTTGTTGCAGCATCCATCCTCTTTTTAGCTTCAACTGTCTGACAGTCCGCCTCAGGTTTTCCTGCAAAGCATAATGATAAACTTTTGAATTCATTTTTCCATTAATGAATGCAAGTTGTCCAGGCCCAAAGGTAGCAAAACAGCCCCAAATCATGATGCCCCCTCTACCATGCTTCACGGTGGAGATGAGATTTTGTGACGTTCACGTTGTGCATTACTCCAAAACAATTCAACTTTGGTTTCATCAGTCCACTAAATATTTTGCCAAAACTTCTGTGGAGTGTCCAAGTGCCTTTTTGTGAACATTAAACTAGCAGCAATGTTTTTTTTTTAAACAGCAGTGGCTTCCTCCGTGGAGTCCTCTCATGAACACCATTCTTGGCTATAGTTTTACATATATTTAATGTGTGCACAGAGATATTGGACTGTGCCAGTGATTTCTGTCCTTAGCAGACACTCTAGGGTTCTTTTTTACCTCTCTGAGTACTCTGTGCTGAATTCTTAGCATCATCTTTGGTGGACTGCCACTCCTTGCAACGGTGCCACACTCTCTCCAGTTGTAGACAACTTCTCTGACTGTCGATTGATAAACATCCAGACTTTCAGAGATGATTTTGTAACGTTTCTAAGCGTTACACAAATCAAGAATCCTTGATCTTGGTCTTCAGACAGCTCTTTTGACTGAGACATGATCCACATCAGCCAATGCTTCTCATCCAGACAATTCTTACCAGGTGTGTGTTTCATAGTGGGCAGGGCAGCTTTGAACCACCCATCAGTGATTGGGCGCACACCTGACTTAAATTGTTTGGTAAAAATTGGTTTCAATTGCTCTTTAAGTCTCCTTAGGCAGAGGGTTCACTTACTTATTTTTCCCTCTTCTGTCATTGTCTGCATGATATCCTCATTAAAATGTATAAACCTATAAATGTTTAGGTGGTTTTGGTTAAAGCAGACACTGTTTTTACATCTGTGTGATTTTGACAAAGATCAGATCACATTTGATGGTGATTTTATGCAGAAATGTGAGAAATTTTTTCATACCACTGTGTGTGTATATATATACTGTATATATATGTATATATATGTGTAAATATATATGTACATTATATATGTACATTATATATATATATATGTACTGTATATATTTTTTTTTAATTATTAAATTTATTAGGAACATGGAAGCTTCCACTTGGGGAAAATATATACATACAGTATATCCTGTATATACATAATATAATAAAAATATACAGTACTGTGCAAAAGTTTTAGGCAGGTGTCCTGCCTAAAGCTTTTGCACAGTACTGTATATATTTATATATATATAATATAGCATGTCCATGAGATGCTAGTATTGCACATCGCGATGATGTTCAAACAATTTATTTCAGGCCTAGTACTCATTCAGTGTTTTAGTTACTTCAGCCTAGGGCTAGAGCAAAATAAACATATCCTGATTTAAAAATATTTAAAAAATTCACTTTGAAAAGTGGTAGTAGTGGGGGTGGCGTGGCTCAGTGGTATAGACCCTACCCACCGACGTCACAAAATCACGTGCTCGCTGTATGGTTCCGCCCCCTTGTCCCTCATTTTGTGTCTGTATTATCAATGGTCTCAATTGATCGAACAATTTATAATGCATTTCATGGAAGACCCGGTGCTTTCGGATGCCATAAACTCACTTGATGCGTTGCATAAAAGGCGTTATGTGGAAAAGCTTCAGTTTATCCATTCGCCAGATCCATATTTGATGCCTAAATCGATGTTTTTCGACCCGCTGTCTCTGCCGTATTTGCCTGACATCTGCTAGCTACACACAAAATCAGCCTATTCTCACGAAAGTTTGAAAAACTTTAAGAGCTTGGAGGCTTATAAATACTTCGTTGCTGGTTGGGTGAAACAGGTCCTCGTCCACGAAAATTCGGCAGGAATCTATCTTGTGCTTGGAAAGGTGAGTTACGAAATTTTCAATTCAAAATCTTTTGTTATTGCTGACATCCACTGTCAAGTCTAATGTATTTCATGTCGTTTGTCAATGGAGTTAGGGCTTTTAATGTTTATATGGTTTAGCGATAGCACTCTCACTACATACATATGTGTATGTTGTCGGCGATTAGCCTAGCAATGATCTTAATTGTGGTTGTCAGCCCAAAACCCTCTAAATATATATTAAATGCATCTTACCAGATATAAAATGACTACTACATAATCTGTGGTAATCGTTTGGAGGCCAGTTTTCTCGTCGAATTGCAGCAGCCCATCTCGCTCTCTTCTCTCCGGGTCTCTCGGAATCCGGTAGAACTTCAAGTCTCTCTGTCTTCTCCGTCTATCTTCTCTGTTATTGCAACCGACCGCCACACACGCCTTCACCATTTTGATTATTAATGTTAACGAGCAGAAAAACACGTCGTAAATAGGAGGAATGTACGTAGCCGTAACAGGTAAACATGATGTGTTGACGGACAATTGGGCTGCACCAGTCAGGAGGAAGGAGTTGTGACGTCTATGGGTAGGGTCTATAGTAGTTGTCTCCCAACTAGGGGTGCAGCTATTATTTTAGTAGTCGATTAATCAATGAACTTGTTAGTTCAAATAACCGAGTAATCGGATAAGGAACATAAAAAAATAAAATACCTGAGCTGAGCCTCAAACGGTATAAAAAAGTAAACAATATGATGACGATCTAAGTACAACAAAAGAACAATTGGCTAGCTTAAATGATATAAAATGCTAACTTTTTTTTTTTTTAACAGTGCTCTTAACAAATGATTCAGATACATATTCCCACAAAAATGGATAAATATACCTATAAACTGAATTACGAATGCAAAAAAAAAAAAACATGAGCACGAACAAAAACTTGGTGTTAATAGGGAGCAGCTGGATTCAGGAAATGAGTTATGTCATATTCACTGTCACCACTAGCGGGCAGTGTATCCACCCAAATCAATAAAACTAAATGGAAACACTTTAAAAACAAACCACGACAAAGACAAAGGTTGCTGATTTGATTCTCCGTCCTGATGAACTAACTTTCCTAGTAGTGCTCAATGATCACTTCTTCTTGGTCTGTTTTGATTTGTTTTCTTTTTTCTGTAATGTCAATTGTTAGTTTAGGCGCACAACCTCTGCTCCCTGGAGTGAAAGAGGGCTCTTTTTTTTTATTTCTACTCAAACGTATGCGTGCACGAACCGCGATGCCCATGCTGTTACAGTATGTGACAAATACAAATACCATTACACTCTTCGTGTTTATCATTTTCTTTCAATTACTTTGTGTTGAATTGTGTGATACAAATAAATTTGCCTTGCACTGGCGAATCCAGCCGTCTTAGCCTTTCTTCCCTTCCGTCACTAAAACTCGTTTTGTGTTTCAGGTCGTCCGCGATGCCCAATTCCCAAGTGAAGAGCTGACCAGACCGTTCAAAAGACACTCCGCCTCAAGCACAGGGAGCACACAAAGCAACAACTCTGCTTCATCCGTGGATTTGCTTCCCGTCACTGACAATGAGATGTACTCCTCATCTCCTGCTCCTGGTTTATTCCCTGGAAAACCCCTCCTGTTAGACCTGGATCCAGCCATGGAGCGCCTTTCCCGCCTTCACCAAGCTGTTGAGTTAAGCGTCTCTATAATGATGTCGTTCATCACGAGCAACTGGCGAAGCCCGGATAACCTGGAGGGGAACCTCCCAGCTATCCGTCAGGCTGCCGATCGGGTTTGCGTCACTCTCCGAGACTTTCTGGAATTTTCCCGGGGTGCTGTAACAAATGCCAGCCAGGCTACCGACCGCTCTCTCCAGACCAAATTGGGCCGACAGGTGGGCAAATTGGAGGAGGTCTTTCAGAGTTTAATCACACAGACTCAGAATTTAGATGCCGTTTCTTGGTTACATACAGAACTCGCCAAACCACAACAAGGTGATGTCTTAGACCAACTAATAATGACAGTGCGAGGAATCCCAGATGACGCCAAACAGCTCACTTCCTTTCTGCACGGCAATGGCTCGTTACTCTTCAAACGGAGTCACCAGCAGTTACCGCTTCCTCCGTTGCCAGGAGTGATTAGCTCAGAGAGTGCGAGCTATCCACCGGGAGAAAAGCTAAACATTCAGTCACGGCCGTTACCCTCGCCTCCAAAATTTGCCGCTGCAGACCAAGAAGGAGGTGAAGACAGGCTTTATGACACCACCGAGGAGGGATGGATGGAGGACTACGACTATGTGCATCTGCAGGTATAGACTTAATCATTCAACTCCTTTCGGTTTAAAAATTAAAAACAAAATTGAAGTATAAAATGGGCCCGGAGACGGATGATTTTTCAAAAGAACATCATAATATCTTAGTGACAGACAGTGGTGGGTAGAGTAGCCAAAAATTTGTAGAGGAAGAGTAGAGGAAGATGCTAGTTTGCACTATTACCGGTAATTTAACTTTGTGCTTTGTGCATGAATAAAAGTAGCAGACCCTCATCAACTTAACATTAGTGTGAATCGTGCATTTAAAGTGGCACTCCGAGGTGAATGGGAGGCTTGGATGACCAGCGGCGAAAGATTGTTTACCAAAACTGGCCGCATGCGAAGAGCAACTTTTGCATAAGTCTGCTAGTAGACTGACAACGTTGGTCTATAATTCACCGCCAAGCCACTAGAGGGCTGTGGCGTTGTGTTTGTACGGTTTTTGGGTACTCTTGTCGACTTCCTTTTCTTCCGGTTACGCAACAATGCCAATGGAGATGGAACGCTTGAAGGTGGACCTTCAACTCATCTACAATGACAAACAACAAATGTTGATCATACAAAAGTTGAGGCACAGCCGCGCAGGCGACGCATAGACGGTTGTGGAGTAGGTCGTTTGCACAACAATGTTTGTAAATGGTGGTGATTTCGCACTGAACCGGAAACAACAGTCTGAGCGGATCAATCATAGTCCATTTGCGATTTTGCGTCACGTCTCTACTTGTTGACGTGACGCGTAGTCAGAAAATTTTGGAGATGCACCTCAGGCTAAGGCGAAGGGTCATAAATCGAGTCTGCCTTGGCGGTGTAGGTTTACCGCAAAAGCATAACTAAGAAGGTGCATGGCGAAGTGTATCCTAGCCTATTCATATTCAACACTGAGGGTGAAGACTTCCAGGGTTTCAGTGCAGAGGAGGAAGATGAAGATGGCTAACAAAGAAACTTATGTTTCTAATAACCAGCCCAGTTAGTGGTGTTGCTATGTAACTGCTGTGTTGCTGGTGCTGTTTGGAAAGAAAAGTGAAAGTATGTTATCAAAATTAGAAAACGGTGTATTTCTTTGTAAATATCTCATGTTACTATGTGGGCACAAGCGGCTTATAGACAAGAGAGGCTTATGTATGCACAAAATGTTTTTTCCTTTAAAAATGTACGGGTGAGGCTTGTAACCAGGGGCGCCCAATAGTCCAGAAATTACGGTATAGGAACTGTTTATTTATTATATTTATTATCATAATGTGTTATAACCAATTACATGACCATACAAGGCCAATAAAATACACAAAAATCACAGAATTCCGACTCTACAGAATCTAATGAAACGAAACCTCATCGGTCCAAAGAAAACATATTTCCTACCATGAAAATAAAACAATCATACCACTGGTTTTCCGTGCTCTATCAGCGCCAAATGAAAACTATAAGGGGTTGAAATCCACGCTTTCCGGTAATGTTGACGGCAGTGCTCACAATGACATAGTTTATTTTTTACTGCTCTTGAAAGACGCCATGTGATTCAACAGTCCCCCGTGATCATAGGACCTTCGACCTCAAACTTGTTTGTGGTCATGTGACTATATTGTTACTAGAGCTGGGAATCTTTGGGCACCTAACAATTCGATTACGATTCAGAGGCTCTGATTCGATTATAAAACGATTATTGATGCACCCCCTCCCTCTTCTTTTTTTTATTTTTTATTTTTTATAAATGTTTTGTACATTAATTCCAAAATTGTTCAAAAATCCTCTCAGGCTAAACCAAACTACTATTTTTTTATCAAGTTAACATATAACAGTAAACAAATATACAAAAATAACAGTAAATAAAATACTTCTGTCCCCATTCTGTATTAGCAGCTTTAAACTACATTCAATTAATTTAATGTTGTGAATCAACCGTTACAGTTGTTAAAATTGCTCCCATTATTCCATAATTTCCCTTCTGTCTACTTTTGACATGTCAAAGTTTTAAAACGGTTTCATCATTTAAAGATAGATTCAAGACAAGATTTTGCCGATTTAGGAGTATTTTAACTAAAAAGTTAATTAGGTTCGCTACAACAGAGGCTTCTCGAAAAGTCTACTGCTTTAAGACTGTTTACTATCGCCTGCAAGTCTGTCATTTCGCATCTCTGTTCAATAATACATATTCTAACACTGCCGTCGTCTGTCATTTTGCATCTAGTTCTACATATATATGACATCTACTGTAGCCGTATGTTTGTAGCAACTAGCAACTGGGCATTGTTTGTAGCCGCTGTCGGCCCGAATCAGGTATGATTGTTTTTTTTTTTTTTATCTAGCGGCATGAGTTGAACATGATATTTACTCTTGGTCCGTTCCTCATTGCATCCCAAAGCAGTGTTTTACTTCTGCTTTACCTGGTATAATTCAATAATCGGAATTTGGATGTTTGTGAATTGTTCTCGAATCTTTCACGGCCGAATTGCAAATAATCTAAGAATCGGTAATTTCGCACGCCTCTAATTGTTACAAGGGCTGCAGCAATTGATTATTTTAATAATCGATTCATCTATCAACTAGTTAGTTCAAATAATCGAGTAATCAGATTAGGAACATTTAATTCAATGCAGAATAAATGTTAGGAGATGTAAAACAAAGGCTTACTAAGATTGCTCTGTCAAAAGAGCATGAAATGTGAATACAAAATAAAATTCCTGATTGTTTTTTCAAACTACGTAGAATATCACTTTCATTTAAAAATACATTAAAATACCTGTGCTTAGCCTCAAACGGTACAAAAAATAAGAATCCAAGTATAACAATTTTTTTTTTAAAAACAATTGGCTAACTTGCATAGCAAAAGTCCACAAGCTTAAATGCTATAAAATGCTAACTTTTTTTTTTACAATGCTCCTAAACAAATCGTTCAAGCAGATATTCCCACAAAAAAAAAAAAAGCGCTAAATATACCTATAAACTTAGTTACGAATGCATAAAAAAAAACAAGCTCAAACAAACTTTGCCTTATGTTGGTCTTAACAAAGAGCAGCTGGATTCAATAATGTTAAAAGAGTTATCATATTCACTGTTGCCCCTACAAGGCAGTGTATCTACCCAAATCAATAAAACGGCCGAATCGCAAATAATCTAAGAATCGGTAATTTCGCACGCCTCTAATTGTTAGAAGGACTGCAGCAATTGATTATTTTAATAATCGATTCATCTATCACCTAGTTAGTTCAAATAATCGAGTAATCAGATTAGGAACATTTAATTCAATGCAGAATAAATGTTAGGAGATGTAAAACAAAGGCTTACTAAGATTGCTCTTTCAAAAGAGCATGAAATGTGAATACAAAATAAAATTCCTGATTGTCTTTTCAAACTACGTAGAATATCACTTTCATTTAAAAATACATTAAAATACCTGTGCTTAGCCTCAAACGGTACAAAAAATAAGAATCCAAGTATAACAAAATTTTTTTAAAAAACAATTGGCTAACTTGCATAGCAAAAGTCCACAAGCTTAAATGCTATAAAATGCTAACTTTTTTTTTTACAATGCTCCTAAACAAATCGTTCAAGCAGATATTCCCACAAAAAAAAAAGCGCTAAATATACCTATAAACTTAGTTACGAATGCATAAAAAAAACAAGCTCAAACAAACTTTGCCTTATGTTGGTCTTAACAAGGAGCAGCTGGATTCAATCATGTTAAAAGAGTTATCATATTCACTGTTGCCCCTACAAGCCAGTGTATCTACCCAAATCAATAAAACAAAATGCAAACAATTTCAAAACAAACCATTACAATGCTACTCTAATTAAACAAATCGTCGAAGCAGCAAAGTTTGATTCGAAGCTTTTTTTCCTAATCAAATTACTTGAGTTATTCGATTAATCGTTGCAGCACTAATTATTACATCTGATTTGTACATTCGAGTCATGTGAATATTGTTGCAATGTCTCACGGGTGAAACTGGTAGAGCCACTGTGGCCATCTCTGGTGAATAAAGTCAAATCGAATATGTACGATAAAGAACAAAAGTGAATGTTACCGGGTAAAAGTAACGTGTTACTACCCAACTCTGCTGTCAGGTCCTACAGACAGTGCATCTCACGCAATCTCATACTTTAAACCTCATTTGTGGGCATTCAACCGCTTGATCACTAAAACATCTTTGTGTTGTTTTGTTAGGGTAAGGAAGAGTTTGAGAAGAGTCAAAGACAACTGATGGAAAAGGGAAGAATCATCAAAAGCAAGACGCAATTGGAGCAGCAGCAGGTGCGAGAGCTTTTCATTTTGTCAAATATGAGAGCGCTTTGGCTCTGTACAGTATGTCAAGAAACACAATTAGCAATCTGCTGGCAGGGTTGCCAACTTAAGGAAATTGTTATGGGTCAGACTGTGAGCTTCAGCAAATTCTTTTTTTTTATTTATTGAGCAGAAATACGTAGTAACGCCACGTAATATGCAAAATAAAAGGGTTCAAAAACATTCACCTC
The DNA here is from genome assembly GCF_030265065.1 of Corythoichthys intestinalis. Classification (NCBI taxonomy): domain Eukaryota; kingdom Metazoa; phylum Chordata; class Actinopteri; order Syngnathiformes; family Syngnathidae; genus Corythoichthys; species Corythoichthys intestinalis. Next base: position 59,404,957 of record NC_080399.1, on the reverse strand, counting down.
CATCAGTGTGGTACACATCTGCATAACATTGTGTTATAGTAATACAGATCAACTTACAGCAGGGGTCCCCAAACTACGGCCCGCGGGCCGGATACGGCCCGCAGCCACATTTGGTCCGGCCCCCTGAACAAAACAAAAAAAAAATTTGTAAAAAAAAAAAAAAAATTTTTTTTTTTTTTTTTTTTTTTTTTCCCCCAATAGTTATTTATGTCCTGGCTTTTTTCTGTGAAGAACTGAGCAATGGTTATTTGGTTATTATCTATTTAATTAATACAGTATTATTATATTATATTACATTACATGATATTATATTATATTATATTATATTCAGGGGTGCACATAAGTGGTCCGCACATGCGTACTGGACGTAGACAAACGCGCTGGCCCTCAACGGCTTCCATACGCTTTTGCGTACCGATGGCTGACCACTATTTGCGGCGGACACGAGAAAATAACTTCTCAAAATGTCGATGAGGAAGGCCACACTGAGTAATTACTTCCGTGTTCCCTCACCCCCGTCAAAAGACAGACAGACGACAGAGATGTCACCGGAGCTACCGAAAAAAAGGACTTTTGCTGAAAAGTGGCTACAGGAGGTACCATGGCTAGAAGTGAATGATGCTCGCACGGAAATGCGGTACAAAATGTGCCGTGAGAATCCCAATGTCGCCGATTAGAGCAACGCATTTTATGTAGGGTCAAAGAATTTCAGCCATCCAAACTTTGAAAAGCACGAAAAAAACAGAGAGCATGTGGCAATTAAGCAAACTATCGATGTCAAACAGGACCCCACTCGCCCTATGGACATGTGGCGGAATAGGGCGGAATAAAGGTAATGAACAGCGACATGCACTGACAAACGTGTTTTTGCTCGCATTTTACAAAGCTAAACATACACGTTCAATGAGGTCTTATGAGGAGGACATCCCACTTTTAAAAAGCCTTGGAGTTAATGTGGGAGCCGCATAATGCCCTTTATTTTGAATTGGTGCTTTTATGTTTATTTCTTTACATTTCACTTCAAAGTAATGGCAATTTTGTTGTGCCAATTGATGTTAATCAAGCATTAACTGTTAATATAATTAATCAAAGTTAATTGGCTCTAAGTAAAGCTTGTCATAAATTTATCGCATCAGGTGGGTCAGCTCTCAAGCTCAATGAGGACCAAGTCACATCTCCAGGTCCTCCTCTGAGAACCTGGGCAAAAAAATTATGTGCACCCCTGATTATATTATATTGTATTATATTATATTATATTATATTATATTATATTATATTATATTAAGGGCTGTCAAAGTTATCGCGTTAACGGGCGGTAATTAATTTTTTTCATTAATCACGTTAAAATATTTGACGCAATTAACGCATATGCCCCGCTCAAACAGATTAAAATGACAGCAGTGTCATGTCCACTTGTTACTTGTGTTTTTTGTCTCCCTCTGCTGGCGCTTGGGTGCGACTGATTTTATGCACCATGAGCATTGTGTAATTCTTGACATCAACAATGGTGAGCTACTAGTTAATTTTTTTGATTGAAAATTTTACCAATTTTATTAAAACGAAAACATTAAGAGGGGTTTTAACATAAAATTTCTATAATTTGTACTAAAATCTATCTTTTAAGAACTACAAGTCGTTCTATCTAGGGATTGCTTTGACAGAATATTAATGTTAATGCCATCTTGTTGATTTATTGTTATAATAAACAAATACAGTACTTATGTACAGTATGTTGAATGTATATATCCGTCTTGTGTCTTATCTTTCCATTCCAACAATAATTTACAGAAAAATAAGGCATATTTTAGAGATGTTTGAATTGCGATTAATTACGATTAATTTTTAAGCTGTGATTAACTCGCTTAAAAATTTTAATCGTTTGACAGCCCTAATTCTATTATATTATACTATATTATATTATATCATTTTTATTTTATTTACTTTGGTTCCGTGAAGAATCCAGAAAGGGTTATTTGATTGTGGCTTTCTGAAAAACAATACATTTTTACATTTAGGCACTCCTGCAATCGTCACACTTTTTCTGTTACAAACTGACCCCGGCCCCTCATCAGAGAAGAGAAGGGTTATGTGGCCCTCACAGGAAAAAGTTTGGGGACCCCTGACTTACAGTAAAGTACAACTTTATTAACATTATTTTGTTTGTAACAGAAAAGACTGAAAGCGCATCAATTTGCCTGAATTATATATTTAAAAAAAAAAAAAGTCACATCCAAACTGTAAACATACACTCAATGTACATTTTTTGACCATTTGATAGTAAAAAAATAAAATATAATAAAATCCATAAATAATAATAAATTCAGATTGATGAGCAACATTAACTCAAGAGTACGATTTGACCGTAAAACCAAAATGAATAGGACAAAAATGACATTGTCATTGGACAGAGGGACAGCTTTTATTTTTGATAAGTATGCTACCTTATATGATGCTAAGAGTGCTCGCTGGTTTACTGATGTAACACTGACATAGTGGGATGATTGTTGTCAATATTTGTCATGTTTCCGCTGAAAAAAATCAAGCAATTTATCAATGTGATTGGGGTCTTATGTCTTTATGTCACATCTTACATTGATTTGGCTTCTTGCTGTCCACAGCCAACATTTTTAGACACGGTAAACAGACTGGTCTTTCCTGATCTCCCACTGTATTAAAGATGAAGCTAAATGCTACATAAGCATCGTCATATTTCCTCATCTTAGCTCATCTTCTCTAATGCCCATTGCTACGTGCTCATTTGTATATTTTTGTTATTTCCCATTGCAAAATACTGATACTACAATTAGATGTCAAATGAAAGATGCAAAATATTGTCTTTTGACCGCAATTGGCCCCTGAGCTACACATTTGAAACCTTTGTACTACATGAATATTTAATATATTTATTGAATATTTAATTTAACATTAGAGAAAAAAAACAGTTTGTGCATGTTATATCATCTGTGACTTTCTTACAGATACCATTTTGTTTCATTGTAACGTAATTTCTTTGTGTAAAAGTTTTTAAAAATTATTCATTCGCATATTTTAAAGTTTTTTTTTTTTTTTTTTAACGAAATATTACACATCAATTAATGATTCTAAGCTAAAAGTGACAGACATTTTGAATAATAAATATAATTAATTACCTTTGTTTTATGGCTGGCTTGAAACAAAAGCGGTTGCGCGACGTCTGTAAACGGGGGTTTCCAGGGTAAAACGGACAAATTGAAAATAGTTCGGAGGCTTAATGCGCCATGAATCTGCTATGGCAGCATATAGACATATTGTTCTATCAAACACAACAGTCGTTTTGGCTTAAAAAAACAGCAGTTTCTTTTAAAGAGGAGTGCAAGAGCAGAAACTGCTTTTTTCAGTCTTGTCTGTGTTTTCTGCCATATACACATAAGTTTTTTTTTTAATCATACTTTGGGAAAAAAATTGAAAAAACATTGTCATATATGTAACTCTTTCCAATGCTAAATCTGAATAAATACATTGAATTAAAAAAAATTATATATATGTATATATGTATATATATATGTGTATTTGTATATATATATGTATATGTATGTATAATATATATACATACATACATATATATATATATATATATATATCGCGGCGGGTTTTGGTCCCCATTAACTGCGAAAAATGAGGGATCACTGTAAAAGGATTTTAATGACTCATTCAACAATTTATTTCATTGTGTATTTATTTGTTTAATTTTTGCAGTCCTGGTCCTGCACAGGCATAACTGCGTGGAGTAGTTGAATAATACTTATCAGTGGAAAGGTTGTTATTAACACTTGTGTATTTAAATTTGACGTTAGTAGATCGATACTTGTGGGGCAGCCTGGCAGGTTTTTTTTTTTTTTTAACAGTTGCGGTCAGATTTTTGGGATCGAAGCACTGTTCTGACCCACTTTCATCCCTGGTCACACCACTATTTGTTAAACAGTATTGGTCAAAGATGTTGTCTGATTACTGTTGTTTGTGCATTGCTTTAAATAAAAGCACTTTGTAAAAGGTGAAATGTAATCATCTCTGACACTATCCCCTCCAATTATAACAGATGAAACAGTTTGAACGACTGGAGAAGGAAGTGAGCCGACCCATCAACAACGACTTAACCGGTTGGGTCCCTTCTTTGATTCATGCTCAAAACGGCTCCTCAAAGCTCTCCCAATCTGACCGCCAACTCCTCCTTTTCTACCAAGAGCAATCCGAGCAGAATTTTACAACTGTCAACAATGCAATCGATGCCTTTTTTACCGCCGTCAACTCCAATCAGCTGCCTAAGATCTTCGTGGCTCACAGCAAGCTGGTCATCCTGAGCGCACACAAGCTGGTTTTCATCGGAGACACGTTATCCCGTCAGGCCAAGTCGCCCGAAGTCCGAGCCGAGGTCGGTCGGAGCAGCAACGTCCTGTGTAATAAACTCAAAGACATTGTCATCAGTACAAAAACGGCGGCGCTGCAATATCCGTCACCTGGAGCGACCAGGGAAATGAGTGAAAAGGTGAGAGAACTGGCAGGATGTACACATCAATTCAGAATGGTGCTGGGACAGCTGCTGTCGCCATAGGACGAATGACTGGGAAGGACTACTTATACAAAAAACAAAAAAAAATTCTCCCTGACGAGCAGTAACCAAGTGGCATCTTTAAAGGAGAGGAACCTTGAAAAACACCCTGTATTGTTTTCATATGCTCTTATATAGCACAAGAGATGCTATCGAACAGGAATGAAAGGGAACAAAGTGTGACTGAGCCAGCGTGTGTATGGAGGACCAAACTGCAAAAATATAGAAATGAAGAAGTACAAGTGAAAATAGAAACTATTATAAATCCAAAAATATGATTCGAGTGAATAATTTTTTTAAAGTCGTTTTTTTTTTTTAAACGAAGTATTAGACATTTCAAGCTAAAAATGACAGACATTTTGAAAAATAAATATAATTACTTACCTTTTTATGGCTAGGTTGAAACAAAAGCGGTTGCGTGACGTCTGTAAACGGGGGTTTCCAAGGTAAAACGGACAAATTAAAAATAGTTCGGGGGCTTAATGCGCCATGAATCTGCTATGGCAGCACATAGACATTGTTCTATCAAACGCAACAGTTGTTTTGGCTTAAAATACGACAGTTTATTTTAAAGAGGGGTGCAAGAGCAGAAACTGCTTTTTCAGCCTTGTTTGTGTTTTCCTCCATACATACACACACACATATATATATATATATATATATATATATATATATATATATATATATATATATATATATATATATATATATATATATATCCATCCATCCATCCATTATCTTCCGCTTGTTCCGGGGTCGGGTCGCGGGGGCAGCAGCTTTAACAGGGAAGCCCAGACTTCCCTCTCCCCAGCCACTTCAACCAGCTCCTCCGGCGGGATCCCAAAGCGTTCCCAGGCCAGCCGAGAGACATAGTCTCTCCAGCGTGTCCTGGGTCGTCCCCGGGGCCTCCCGCCGGTGGGACATGCCCGGAACACCTCTCCAGGGAGGCGTCCGGGAGGCATCCGAACCAGATGCCCGAGCCACCTCAGCTGGCTCCTCTCTACGCGGAGGAGTAGCGGCTCGACGCCGAGTCCCTCCCGGATGACCGAGCTTCTCACCCTATCTCTAAGGGAGAGCCCGGACACCCTGCGGAGGAAACTCATTTCGGCCGCTTGTATCCGGGATCTTGTTCTTTCGGTCACGACCCAAAGCTCGTGACCATAGGTGAGGGTAGGAACGTAGATCGACTGGTAAATCGAGAGCTTTGCCTTTCGGCTCAGCTCCTTCTTCACCACTACGGACCGGTGCAGCGTCCGCATTACTGCAGACGCCGCACCGATTCGCCTGTCGATCTCCCGCTCCCTCCTACCGTCACTCGTGAACAAGACCCCAAGATACTTGAACTCCTCCACTTGGGGCAGGATCTCATCCCCGACCCGGAGAGGGCACTCCACCCTTTTCCGACTGAGGACCATGGTCTCGGATTTGGAGGTGCTGATCTTCATCCCAACCGCTTCACACTCAGCTGCGAACCGCTCCAGTGAGAGTTGGAGGTCACAGCTTGATGAAGCCAACAGCACTAAATCATCTGCAAAAAGCAGAGATTCAATGCTGAGGTCACCAAACCGGACCCCCTCAACGCTTCGGCTGCGCCTAGAAATTCTGTCCATAAAAGTTATGAACAAAATCGGTGACAAAGGGCAGCCTTGGCGGAGTCCAACCCTCACTGGGAACGAATTCGACTTACTGCCGGCAATGCGGACCAGACTCTGACAGCGGTCGTACAGGGACCGAACAGCCCTTACCAAGGGGCTCGGTACCCCGTACTCCCGGAGCACCCTCCACAGGATTCCCCTAGGCACACGGTCGAACGCCTTCTCCAAATCCACAAAACACATGTAGACTGGTTGGGCGAACTCCCATGCACCCTCGAGGACCCTGCTGAGGGTGTAGAGCTGGTCCACTGTTCCACGGCCGGGACGAAAACCACACTGCTCCTCCTGAATCCGAGATTCGACTTCCCGACGGACCCTCCTCTCCAGCACCCCTGAATAGACTTTACCGGGGAGGCTGAGGAGTGTGATTCCTCTATAATTGGAACACACCCTCCGGTCCCCCTTTTTAAAAAGGGGGACCACCACCCCGGTCTGCCAATCCAGAGGCACTGTCCCCGATGTCCACGCGATGTTGTAGAGGCGTGTCAGCCATGACAGCCCTACAACATCCAGAGCCTTTAGGAACTCCGGGCGGATCTCATCCACCCCCGGGGCCTTGCCACCGAGGAGCTTACCAACCGCCTCAGTGACTTCAACCCCAGAGATCGAAGAGCCCACCTCAGAGTCCCCAGACTCTGCTTCCTCAAAGGAAGGCGTGTCGGTGGAATTGAGGAGGGCTTCGAAGTATTCTCTCCACCGACTCACGACGTCCCGAGTCGAGGTCAGCAGTACACCATCTTCACTATACACAGTGTTAATAGTGCACTGCTTTCCCCTCCTCAGACGCCGGATGGTGGACCAGAATTTCCTCGAAGCCATCCGGAAGTCGTTTTCCATGGCCTCACCGAACTCCTCCCATGTCCGAGTTTTTGCCTCGGCAACCGCCGAGGCCGCAGTCCGCTTGGCCAGCCGGTACCTGTCAGCTGCCTCCGGAGTCCCACAGGCCAAAAAGGCCCGATAGGCCTCCTTCTTCAGCTTGACGGCATCCCTTACCGCTGGTGTCCACCAGCGGGTTCGGGGATTGCCGCCACGACAGGCACCAACCACCTTACGGCCACAGCTCTGATCGGCCGCCTCAACAATGGAGGTGCGGAACATGGCCCACTCGGACTCAATGTCCCCCACCTCCCCCGGGACAAGGGAGAAGTTCTGCCGGAGGTGGGTGTTGAAACTCTTTCTGACAGGGGATTCTGCCAGACGTTCCCAGCAGACCCTCACAATACGTTTGGGCCTGCCAGGTCTGGCCAGCATCTTCCCCCGCCATCGGAGCCAACACACCACCAGGTGGTGATCAGTTGACAGCTCCGCCCCTCTCTTCACCCGAGTGTCCAAAACATGCGGCCACAAGTCCGATGACACGATTACGAAGTCGATCATCGAACTGCGGCCTAGGGTGTCCTGGTGCCAAGTGCACATATGGACACCCCTATGTTTGAACATGGTGTTCGTTATAGACAAACCGTGACGAGCACAGAAGTCCAATAACAGAACACCACTCGGGTTCTGATCGGGGGGGCCGTTCCTCCCAATCACGCCCCTCCAGGTCTCACTGTCATTGCCCACGTGAGCGTTGAAGTCCCCCAGTAGAACGAGGGAGTCCCCAGAGGGGGCGCTCTCTAGCACACCCTCCAAGGACTCCAAAAAGGGTGGGTATTCTGAACTGCTGTTCGGTGCATAAGCACAAACAACAGTTAGAACCCGTCCCCCCACCCGAAGGCGGAGGGAGGCTACCCTCTCGTCTACCGGGGTAAACCCCAACGTACAGGCGCCAAGCCGGGGGGCAATAAGTATGCCCACACCTGCCCGGCGCCTCTCACCATGGGCAACTCCAGAGTGGAAGAGAGTCCAACCCCTCTCGAGAGGATTGGTACCAGAACCCAAGCTGTGTGTGGAGGAGAGTCCGACTATATCTAGTCGGAACTTCTCTGCCTCACACAACAGCTCAGGCTCCTTCCCTGCCAGAGAGGTGACATTCCATGTCCCAAGAGTTAGCTTCAGCAGCTGGGGGTCGGACCGCCAAGGCCCCCGCCTTTGGCTGCCGCCCAACTCCCTACGCACCCGACCCCTTTGGCCCCTCCCACAGGTGGTGAGCCCATGGGAAGGGGAACCCACGTATATATATATATACTGTTTTTTTTTTTTTTATTTATTTTTTTATTCTACAGTAAATCTCTACCAACTCCCTGATCCAAGATTGTCTTTTTCATATCTGGCATGTATGAGAGGTATCCCAGCCTGAACACGACTGCATTCAAATATTACCCATTAGGCCTTGTGCACCCTGCTGGGAACAGAAAATGTGCTTTTTTTTTACTAGAGGCGCCTCCTTCAAGGCAAAAAAATAATTGACCTCAAATCAGGTTTGGTTGAAGCAGAGGGGCCCAAAAAGGAACATGAAAATGACCGTTGCCATTTTGTGTCACCACAAATTTTTGAACAGTCAGAACTTGGCAGATATACGACATATCTGTGCCAAACTTCCCGCGCTTGATGAGAGTCGTACTCTGAAAGGTTTTGTAGGGTTCATTTGTATCAAACCTCCAGTGCCAACTAGCGGCAACAAAAAGTCACTCATTTTACTTATACATGTTCTACTTCTTTCCGGTTGGTCAGTGTAGTTACAAGACCTTTTGTAATACGACATTTTAAGGCCAACGTCTACATGTCTGTTGCCGTGACGACTTTTTGTTGGCCATTAAAACGAAGTAGATTTCTTCAGAGACTTAGACAGCTTATAGAGCTAGGCTATGCAGAGACTGATGAAGGGGCTGGTGCTCATAGATCAAAAGGGGCACATGAACAAAAATTTAACACACCTTACCACAACAACAACTTCCAGTTTAACCAGATTTAAAGTATAATTGGCTGTGACTGTTACAGAATTTAATTGGGAGGGGGAACAGTGAATAGAAATCAACACTGTCATCAACACTTTCTGGCTGTGACTCAGTCTATGCCTCTTCCTTCAACCTCTATATCAAAAATTCCTTATTCAACTTGTTGTTCATCTGAGAACAAACCAAATTAGATATTCACTGAGCCACCATCAGCACAGTTTTTTCAAAACGATTATTTCATTATTAGAGAACTTAAAGGTGCGTAGCTTTCTAGATAACGTTGTGAAGAGAACAGAAAAATATGGTTGCCTATAGAGAGTAGAGACACACGGGTCGAAATAGCTTAGGGGCGGGGGGGTCATTCATTATTAAAGTAGAAAAATATATGAGAAAATTACATCTTATTATTTTTTAAAAATCCCCACAATAAACCTGGTGTAAGAATTCTCACTACAGTATTTGCTCAAACACGGTTTAATAGAGTAACACCATTTGTTTTCAACCACCAGATGTCCTCAGACTCCTCACCACACACCCAGTCATAGACGAACAGCGTGCAGGGGGAGGGGCAGTTATGCGGCGGCTTAGTGGGACACAGACGTTTTTTTTTTTTTTTTTAAGGTGTTATCGGTGTTCAAGTAAAGTACTTGGTGGTGTGCCTGCACAGCCGGCCAGCACACACATTCGGACAAAAAAAAGCCCAGTCAAAAGGGGCACTTTGGCTATGTAGAGCAGGTGCTCAAGCACCCTTTGCCCCCTCCCTGCACGTGCCTGTTATAGAGCCATGAAATTTGGCAGACTAGGTCGAATTGGCCCAATTAGAAGATTCATATTGGGTTTGAATAAGGGCATGGCTGCAATGCTCAGTAGTGCCTCCTTTTTTGTAGGACCCTCTTCAATCGAGCTTTTTTTCACCTAGGTGTGTGATTGTATTTCTCATCTGAGGATGTACAAAAACATCTCTGTCAGCCATGCCCACAATTTATTTCTGTGTTTATTTTTTAATGTTTGAATCATATATTTTTAAATTTTGTATTTATTGTCATTTTTATTTTCACTTTTTTACATTTATTTTCATTTCTGGCAGCTTTGGTCCTCCATACGTCTATACGGTTTTAATACACTACATTTGTATATAAGTTACATTTTCCATGCACCGTGTATCATGCAAAATCAGTTTTTTGGGGGGAAATTATAGATTCAACAATGTGTGTCAGAATGTTGCTCAGGACAGGATCTGAACAAACTTGTAAATACACATTTTTGCTAGTTGTTGTTTGGCAGTTTCATTGACTCAAAGTGACCTTGTTTTGATTCTGTTTCCCATGAAATTCTCCTGTGAATGTGTGAATGAACAGTTAACGTTTCCCCTCAATCAAGCATTCCATATTCCAAATCGTTTTTAATTCTTGTGTCGGTTTATTATTTATATGCGTATCTGTCACACTATTACTGTCTTACACTGTCAAAATGACTGCTGTGAAAAAGACCCGTCTTTAGTGGTAGTCCAAACCCTTTTGCATGCTACTGATCTTGAGACGATATTAACCAATGTCACACTGGATACTGAATTCATGCTGAAATACCCGTTGTAAGTGTTTGAATTTGAGATGTTTCAATTTGGATTTGAAAATGTCAGTATGTTTCTTGCAAAATGAAACTGAGGTCATTCATTTCAAAATGTTGATGCATTTAGGGTCAATGAACAGTGTTGTTCTATATACACAATAATGTTTTTAAAGTATTTTTGTTAAGGATAAAACCACAATAAATGATTGCTAAGCTTATTTTTTGGGGGAGGGATGATATACAATTTTAAATGTATTGTTGTGATAGTATTGTCCTGCAATTCCTTTGGTGTTGTAGGTATTACTGTACCTGAAATACTGCAATACGCGCCTTTCCTACAACACTTTTCTTGGGTAGAATAGAAAAGTTTTACTCAAGAATAGCGTTACGTTAAAATAATATTACAAAAGGACAGTTAGTCACCCAAAAGAATACTCAAGTAATGAGTAACTGCTAACAATGTCTGATTTAAAAAAAAAAAAAATATTCAGTGCTGGCCAAAAGTTTTGGCAAGCCCTGCAATTCTGTCACATGATTCTCAATTTCTCCCAGAAAATGATTGCAATTACAAATACTTTGGTAGTAATATCTTCATTTATTTTGCTTGCAATGAAAAACCACAAAACAGAATGGGGAAAAAAAAAATCATTTTACACAAAACTCCAAAAATGGGCCGGACAAAAGTATGGGCACCCTCAGCCTAATACTTGGTAGCACAACCTTTCAACAAAATAACTGCGAACAACCACTTCTGGTATCCATCAATGAGTTTATTACAATGCTATGCTGGAATTTTAGACCATTCTTCTTTGGCCAACTGCTCCAGGTCTCTGAGATTTGAAGGGTGCATTCTCCAAACTGCCATTTTCAAATCTTTCCACAGGTGTTCTATGGGATTCAGGTCTGGACTCATTGCTGGCTTCTTTAGAAGTCTCCAGTGCTTTCTCTTAAACCACTTTCTAGTGCTTTCTGAAGTGTGTTTTGGGTCATTGTCCTGCTGAAAGACCCATGACCTCTGAGGGACACCCAGCTTTCTCACACTGGGCCCTACATTATGCTTCAAAATTTGTTGGTAGTCTTCAGACTTCATAATACCATGCACACAGTCAAGCAGTCCAGTGCCAGAGGCAGCAAAGCAACCCCAAAACATCAAGGAACCTCCGCCATGTTGGCCTGCAGGGACTGTGTTCTTTTCTTTGAAAGCCTCGTTTTTTTCCCCCAGCAAACTCCTATGTTGATGCCTTTTCCCCAAAAAGCTCAACTTTTGTCTCATCTGACCAGAGAACATTCTTCCTAAACATTTTTGGCTTTCTCAGGTAAGTTTTGGCAAACTCCAGCCTGGCTTTTTTATGTCTCTGGGTCAGAAGTGGGGTCTTCCAAGGTATCCTACCATAGAGTCCCTTTTTATTCAGACGCCGACGGATAGTATGGGTTGACACTGTTGCATGCATCCTCGGACTGCAGGACAGCTTGAACTTGTTTGGATGTTAGTCGAGGTTCTTTATCCACCATCCGCACAAACTTTCGTTGAAATCTCTTGTCAATTTTTCTTTTCCGTCCACATCAAGGGAGGTTGCGCACAGTAGACACAGGAACATTAAGGTCTTTGAAGACAGACTTGTAGCCTTGAGATTGCCCATGCTTCCTCAGAATTTTGCTTCTCAAGTCCTCAGACAGTTCTTCGGTCATCTTTCTTTTCTCCATGCTTCTCAATGTGGTACACACAAGGACACAGGTTGAGTGAACTTTAATCCATTTTAACTGGCTGCAAGTGTAATTTAGTTATTGCCACCACCCGTTCTGTGTCACAGGTAAGTAAAACGGGCTGTTAATTACATAAATTAGAGAGGCATCACATGATTTTTCAAAGGGTGCCAATACTTTTGTCCAGCCCATTTTTTGGAGTTTTGTGTAAAATGATGATTTTTTTTTTTTTTTTTTCATCTGTGTTTTTTTTTCATTGCAAGCAAAATAAATGAAGATATTACTACCAAAGCATTTGAAATTGCAGTCACTTTTCTGGGAGAAATTGAGCATTATCTGACAGAATTTCAGGGGTGCCAATACTTTTGACCAGCAGTGTATATATACCATTTTTTTTCTCGGCACGTCATCAATCCTGTGTGACTGTTTTTATTATGCTGTACTATAAACTATTACACAGGCCAAAAAAAAATACACAAAAACCCACAAATTCCAATGAGAAAAAGCTACAGAAAAGAAACATCACCAGTCAAAAGTGCATTTCCTACCATGAAGTTAATAAGATCAGATCTCACATTTTCCATGGTCTATCGGTAATAAATAAAAACTGAGAGAAGTTGAAATCCGCGCTTTCGAGTAATGTTGACGGCAGCGCTGTATAATAAATACTGTATTTTCCGCACTATAAGACTCACTGGAGTATAAGGCGCACCTTCAATGACTAGCCTCTTTCAAAATTGTTTTCATATATAATGCGCACCACATTGTAAGGCGCAGGAGTAGTCGTAGTAGTAGTGGTTGGAGTTGCATTATACATTCACGAGATGGTGCTGCGTTTAAGCGAAGGTGATGCCATGATGAACCAATATTGATCCAAATGTACAGTGGTATGAAAAAGTACCTGAACCTTTTGGAATTTCTCTCGTCTGCATAAAACAACCATCATGTGAGCTGATCTTTGTCAAAATCACACAGATGAAAAAACAGTAACTAAAACCACCCAAATATTTATAGTTTTTCATATTTTAAATCAGGATAGTATGCTAACAATGACAAGAAGGAAAAATACGTGAATCATCACATTTAATATTTTGTGCCCCCACCCCCCCCACACACACACCCCCTTTGGCAGCAATAACTTCAACCAAACGCTTCCTGTAGCTACGGATCAGTCTGACACATCAATCAGGACTAATCTTGACCCATTCGTCTCTTCAAAACTATTGTAGTTAGGCCAGATTCCTGGGCTGTCAGGCATGAATCGCTGTCTTCAGGTCATGCCACTGCATTTCAATGGGATTCAAGTCTGGACTTTGACTTGGCTACTCCAGAACGTGTATTTTGTTCTTCTGAAGCCATTCTGAAGTTGATTTACCTTCTGTGTTTTGGATCATTGTCTTGTTGCAGCATCCATCCTCATTTTAGCTTCAACTGTCTGACAGACGGCCTCAGGTTTTCCTGCAAAAAATCCTGATAAACTTTTGAATTTTCTACTCCATTAATGATTGCAAGTTGTCCAGGCCCTGAGGTAGCAAAACAGCCCCAAATCATGATGCTCCCTCCACCATGCTTCACGGCGGGGATGAGGTGTTGATGTTGATGAGCTGTTCTATTTTTCCTCCACACATGACGTTGTGTGTTACTCCCAAACAAATTAACTTTCGTATCATCAGTCCACAAAATATTTTGCCAAAACTTCTGTGGAGTGTCCATGTGCCTTTTTGTAGTGGGCAGGGCAGCTTTAAAGCACTCATCAGTTATTGGGCACGCACCTGACTTAAATTGTGGTAAAAAATTGCTCTTAAAGTGTACTTAGGCAGAGGGTTCACTGACTTATTTTTCCCCCTTCTGTCATAGCTCGCATGCTACCCTTACTAAACTATGAAAACCTATAAATGTTTGGGTGGTTTTAGTTAAAGCAGACACTGTTTTTACATCTGTGTGATTTTGACAAAGATCAGATGGTGATTTCATGCAGAAATGTGAGAAATTCCAAAAGGTTCAGGTACTTTTTCATACCACTGTCAGGCATATCGAATTATAAGGTGCATTGTCTGCTTTTGAGTAAATTGAAGGCTATAGGTACGCCTTATAGTGTGGAAAATACGGTAGTTTATTTTTCATGGCGCTTTAAATGCACCACGTGATTGCAAGCTTGTGTGTGGTAAGATTAGCGTTTCTTCACAAATCTACTGAAGTAAAAGTCTCAGAATAGTGTTACCTCGCCACACTTTTAAACAGTAAATGTAACTCGTTACTACCCACCTCTGACCACCAACAATGAAATACAGTGACAAAGTAGGTCGAAGTAATGATCAATATTGGCAGATTATTTTGGAGTCATTGCCCGCCAGTGACGGTAGACGTCCAATTCATTAAAACTGGGAGGAGTGTGTGAGTGCTCGTGTTTCAGTCAATCCATGTTGAATGGGAGGGGTTCCTTCACCCTCTCATTCAAAATGGATTGGACATCTAGTGCCGTCAATGGCAGCCAATGAGTTAAGTAAATGTATTATTAAGCTGTTGTTTCAATATGAGGTTTGACAAGTGACACCATATTTAAATATCAGAAAAATTTAAGTGTACTTAATGATTCAAATAAGGGAAATTCATTCAAAAGTAAAATAAATGAATTCAAATGCTCTGTAAAATGTTAAACATGCTAAGAAAAAATGAAGCTTTTATTTTTTTTTCCATTCATATTTAGTTAGTTCAATATCTCAGTGGAGATGGCTCACATATCACGCTTTTGATCACAATTCTAAGCTAATGGTACATGCTTGTCTCATGTCTTTGCTTTCCTACCTCCAAGGTACTTAAGCACTTTTTGGAATGTGACCTTTTACCCTCTCGCAGTTTCAAGGGGCACAATATACAATACTGTCATGATTAAAAAAAAAAAAAACTTCAAAGAGGCTCCAGTATTTTTCCACAACAATGGGGCCGTGCCAAGAGCAAATAGGGGTTGAGTTTCTTGCAGCCTTCGTGTTGACGGACAACCTCCCTGAGCCATGTATCGCTATTGGTATTTCATTGGCACACGTGCTCAATGTAATAAATGTGCACAGACTGAAAGCAATACTTGGTTATGGCAAATTTATTTATTGTACATATTTTTTGGACAACATGCCTTTCATCAAGTAATGTGAGTGATTCAAGCCAAATGCTGCTGTTGCTGTAGGCAAGGGACCAACTTATTTTTCCTCCAAAGGCCGCTTTTGTGAAGACAAGAAAAAAAAAAGAAAAAAAAATCAAAGGGCAAACATATACTCAATATCTAGCTGTTTTTATTTTTTACTAATTCATAGCCAAAACAATGCATCAGGCAACACCTGCTTTTTTCTGCAATTCTAATTGTGACATCACAACCACAATTGATGATCATTTCCAGAAAGCTGAAATAAGATTTCAGCTTATTATTAGGCCTGTTGCTATAACAAATTTTAGTGGGCGATAAATTCTCTCATATATTATTGCGATATGCGATATTATTGCGCACCCCCGTTTTTTTTTTTTAACCAATTTACAATAACACAGTAAGAATACAGTATATATGAATAATACTAAGTAATATTAAGTACACCCATTTAAATGCAATAAACGTTTACTCAATATCAATGTCGCACAGAAACACAGAATAAATATAATGTCTTTTTCAAGAAAAAATAAAATTGAGGCTAGGAGCATGCTGTGACGTCGTTACTCTCGCGAGACTCCGTAAACGCATGACGCAATCAACTGGCTAGGCTAGCAAGTAACTTTGCTCAAGAAGATTTGAACTAATTTTTCCCTCAAAATTTTCACGATCGTGATTTAGCTTTTTTCTCCGACTCCGCCACACATCAAGGAAACGCCATGGCAACATCTGGTAAACGCAGTGATCTCCTGGCGAAGCGTAAGAAGGCAGATTCTATTGATTCGGCTACATCGACCGACGATCTGTTGTTAGCAAGCCCACCCGAATACACAAAGTCACTTAGCGAGGGAATTGGATCAATCGATAAGAAAATATCGATAGCATTAGAAATCCTTCAAGCCGAGATTAAAGAGTTAAAAGAAAGCCTCGTGTTTACACAACAGGAGGTAGTATATCTCAAGACGCAAAACGATATCCTTAAAGGCGCCTTCGAGTCGACGGCAGGACTATTAGAATCCATGAAAAAAGAGAACAAGATAATGAAAGAATGTCTTTTGGACCTTCAATCAAGGAGCATGAGGGACAATTTAATTTTCTCTGGCATCGAAGAAAACACAGTAGACAAACCAGAAGCCCTCGTTAAGTCATTTATGGCAACATCTCTCAAGCTGCCCAAGGAAATGGTGGACTCGATAAAGTTTACGAGGGTACACCGTCTTGGGAAGCCAAGAGGAAGCGGTCCGCGTCCAATAATCGCCAAGTTCGGGCTCTACCAGCAGAAAGTACTGGTGAAATCCAAAGGAAGAGAATTACAAGGAACAAGATTCGGTATGAATGATCATTTCCCGCGCGAGATCAATGAAAGACGGAAAATCCTCTATCCAATTCTGAAGCGTTCCAGAGCAGAGGGCAAACGTGCGGTTATCACAGTCGACAAACTTTACATTGATGGTCAACTATATCGAAACCAAGTGCTCACCCCATGGCTATTCTGACCGATAAGTAATGCCTAAATATTTCTATTATGCATACAATGCTGAATGTAGCTGTCTTGATTTATAGATTAGGGATGCTTAATACTTAGTTTGCTATTCCTAAACACTTCCAGTACGCATATAATGCTGAATTAAATTGTTTTGGTTTGAGTAAGGCACATATGTAGATTACGGCTGTATGATAATTATTTCGTCTGTACCTTCGAAACGCTTCCAGTTCGTATGTAATGCTGAAAGTTGTTTTTTTTGTTTGAGCAAGGCACATGTATAGATTAGGATTGCACGATAATCACTTTGTCTGTACTTCCTAAACACTTCCAAAATGTACATAAGGCCGTATTAAGTCGATTTGATTTCAACAATGCACACGTACAGATCAGGGTTGCATGATAATCACTTTGTCTGTACTTCCTAAACACTTCCAATATGTACATAAGGCCGTATTAAGTCGATTTGATTTCAACAATGCACACGTACAGATCAGGGTTGCATGATAATCACTTAGTCTATAAGAGTCACGCATGTCTCACACTACACATTTCTGTACTGGCGCTCATATCTTTTCTTCTTTTTCTGGGTTATTTGTTTCACCTTTTCCATACCGCTGTTTTCAAACACACACTAAGTACACGCTTTAAAATTGTAATATTTAGTTTTGATGCTACCCATGTATGTAATCTTTCTAACAACGTCTTAATGTCATGTGAATTATGCCAAGCGGTTTACAAAAAATTGCATTCAGTTCTATTAGAATTTGGTTTATTACATACTCGTATGGCTTCTAATGAATGTGAATGGTTGATGACATTCAGGACCAAATATTATATCACACATCCTGAGATCATTACTTTCCTTAGGATACCTATGAATATCCGCTTATGACGTATATAAATTTTGTTTCATTTCATGTGAATGGCTTCCGATCGCAGGCAAAGAGAACTAAAATTATGGAATACATCACCAAATTAAAGGCAGACCTCTTCTTTATGCAAGAATCACATCTAGCCAAATCCGAAGAGAAATATCTTAAACACTCAAATTTTAATTTGATGTATTCAGCCAGCTATAACAGCAGACAAAGAGGAGTATCAATATTAATACATAAAAGAATCTCATTCACATTAAATAATGCAACTGCAGACCCGGAAGGTAGATTCATAATAGTACAAGCTACCATAAGTAATAAACTGTTCACATTAGTGAACATATATGCCCCAAACAACGAGGATACACAGTTCTTCCACAATATCTTTGGTAAATTGAGTGACATGTCAGTGAACTCCACAGTTATTATAGGAGGGGACTTTAACACAACACTCGATCCAAGTATAGATAGCTCCAATTCTAAACTCACTAAACAGTCACAAACTGCAAGAACCATTAGGAAATATATGGACGATTTCGGCTTAAGTGACGTTTGGAGAGCAAAACATTTAACAAAAAGGGAATATACCTTTCAATCCCTAGCCCATGGTTCGTGTTCAAGAATCGATTTTTTTCTAGCGAATAATTCCGTTAGTAATAATATTTCGCCAAGAATACATCCAATAGTCATCAGTGATCATGCACCAATTTCTTTAGCCCTTAAAATTGACTCCCGCACGATACCCCACGCAACCTGGCGCTGTAATGATTCCTTATTAGATGACCCAGCATTTGATACATTCGTTAAGAAAGAATGGAAAGACTTTATGGAACTTAACGATTCCCCAAACATCTCACCATCATTGCCTTGGGAAACAGGAAAATGTGTAATTCGAGGCAAGATTATCTCATATTCATCATATTAAAAGAAACAAGAACAGAAATTGGAAAACGAATTAGAAATAAAAATCAAACAACTGACGGAGGAATTCGCCAAGAATCCCACAGACAATACCACAAAAGAACTTTTCAGCGCCAAAGAACAGCTCAATAGTATTCTGTCTAAAAAAACTCAGTTTCTGTTACAACAACTACGATATACCAACTATGAGCATAATAACAAATCCGGGAAATATTTGGCAAACCAACTCGAACGTAACAAAGAAAAAACATTAATTACAACAATACAAGATTCAGCAGGCATAATAACATAATCACCAGAAAAAATTAACGAAACTTTCTATTGCTACTACAAAAACTTATACTCGGTGACAAACGATCATAACGAAGAAGACACTGACTTATTCGTCAGTAATCTTGACATCCCCCAAATAACTTTAGAAAGCCAACAATTGCTAGATACCCCACTTACCCTCGCTGAATTATGGAATGCCGTAAAGGACATGCCAATAGGTCGCGCACCGGGGCCCGACGGGTTCTCAACATCATATTTTAAACACTTTTGGAATATGCTGGCACCACTTTTCTATAGAATGGTTCAAGAAATCAGTGCCAAGGGTCAAATTAGAGACAATATGAACACTGCAGTAATCAAACTACTGCCAAAAGCGGGGAAAGACCTAACCCAACCAGCAAACTATAGACCAATATCCTTAATGAATACAGATATTAAAATTATTGCAAAGGCTTTAGCTACTAGATTAGAACAAACTCGTCCCACTATAATTCATAAAGACCAGACCGGCTTTATTAAAGGACGTAATTCTACAAACAATATAAGACGATTGTTAAATCTTATTAATATCGCACAGAATTATAAACGGAAAGCAATTATCCTCTCTTTGGATCCAGAAAAAGCATTTGACAAAGTTAACTGGATTTTTCTCTTCAAAATTTTGGAAAAATTTGGCTTTGGTGAGCCATTTATCCGTTGGATAAAAATATTCTACAACGCCCCAAAAGCCACTGTCAACACAAACGGGGTCATTTCACAAAGTTTCTGTCGTCAAAGGGGAACTCGACAAGGCTGTCCACTCTCACCCCTATTATTCACTCTATTTATTGAACCATTAGCAATTGCAATACGACAAAATGCTAATATCAAAGGGATCTGCTCGCAAACATCAGAACACAAAATTAACTTATACGCAGACGATATACTATTATATCTAGTAAAACCAGAATCCTCCCTAAATGAGACTTTTGAACTAATAAAAACATTTTCGCAAATATCAGATTATGCTATAAATTGGTCAAAATCAATTATAATGCCCTTATCAACAAACTCATGGAATCCTGCAGATCAAAATCTAAATCACAATATTCCAATAGGGAATATAAAGTATCTTGGAATCAACATTTCACCAAAACTTACAGAATTAACTAAACTAAATCATACACCCCTCTTAGCAAAAATATGTGAAGATTTGACACACTGGAATAATCTACCCATCTCACTTTTGGGCCGGATAGCAACAGTCAAAATGAAAGTATTACCACAAATAAACTATTTGTTCTCAATGATCCCCTTTAAACCCACTCAAAAATGGTTTCAAGACCTAGACTCAGCCGTCACAAAATTCTACTTTAAGAACAACAAAAACAGAATTAGCCTTGCTAAATTGCAAAGAAATAAACCGGAGGGGGGTCTAGAGGCCCCTAATTTCCAACACTATTATATAGCAAATCAAATACAATATCTTATTCGGTGGTTATATCTTTACACTGAACAACAGTCATGGCTAGAATTAGAGCAAATAGACTGCAACCAAATACAATTGGCAAACCTGCCCTTTATTAGTTCTAGTATTAAGCACCATAGCTGCTTCAAAAACCCAATGATAGCATGTACCTTGAAAGCCTGGTGGAGAAGTATGGAAATTACGCAATCACAACAAGCCCTGTGTAAATTTTCACCAATCTGGCACAACCCAGACTTTGGAATTAATAAAATTCCTATTTATTTCAGCACATGGGGTGATATGGGAATAAACCAGTTACAGCACTTGTTTAAAGATAATACATTCATGTCATATGAAAAAATACTACAAAATTTCCAGATCAAAGGGGTCAATTTCCTTCAATACAATAAAATCAGGGCAGCCATCAGAAGCAAATTCCCATCACTAACGAGTACGTTAGACCCACCACCTTTCGTAAATAAAATAATAAATATCCACCCTGAACAAAAAAAAAAAATACTTTCAAAAGTCTATAAAGCCCTCTCATGTAACAACTCAACTTGCCTACCAATCAAAAAATGGAGTAACGAACTTTCGGTAACATTAGATAATAACTATTGGTCCAACATCTGTAAAAATACATTTATAATGACAAAGAATAAGAACCTTCAGCTTATACAATTCAAAATACTGCACAGATGCCATATTACTCAATCTAAAATGTACAAAATGGGGTGCTCCCAATCAGATAAATGCACAAGCTGCAACGAAGATTCTTCAGACACATACTTTCATGCTCTTTGGCAATGTAAATCAGTGCGAGAGTTTTGGTCACAGGTAACGAAGAAACTCTCTTTCCTATTGAACTGCAGGATTCCATTGTCTCCAACTCTTTGTCTGCTTGGCGATCTGAATACAGTGAATATCTCTAACCATCAAACCCGTCCACTACTAGCAAGTTTAACGATAGCCAAAAAAACCATATTGTTGAATTGGAAAAACAAACAAAACATTAGCATTAACCAATGGCTAAATCTAATCATTGAATATATAACATTAGAGAAAATATCTGCCAAACAGACAAATAAAATGCACAAATACGAACAACAGTGGGGAACGGTCGCAAGAATGATGAACATAGAATAAGGATTCTCTCTCGCCTGCGAAGGAATGTCACAAAAACAATAAAATGTATACATAAATTGATGTATGCGGGATGTCCAGGGAAGTTGTATGCATCCTTTTGCAGCTGGAAACTGGATATGTTTAAATCCGAACTGTTTTATACACTCCCAGCAGCATATAATAAATATTTTTTCTTCCTTCACAGTTTAGTCAGTCAATGGGTTTAATTTACAAAGAAACCCACAGACAATTTGGTTTCCAGCTGCTGGGGAACGTATGCAACTCTTTTGGAACACCCTATATATTACTTATCAGACTTGGAACAATTAACCCTTTAAGGTCTGGGCCTATTTTGCCTGATTTTGCATGCCTTTGAAGTTGCCTTTATATTTCAAAGAAAGAATTGTTTACGATGGCCTGCTTTGGTCCCTTTTTTTGTGACACCTTGAACTTCATGTCCAAACTGTTGTTTCCTTCACTGACCAATTATAAATCATCATTTTGGGCCCAAAAAGACCAAAAATTCCAAATTCGTTTTGTCAAAATTTTTAATATTGATGTCCAATTGACAACCAAACATGCGTAAAGAACCGTTTTGAAACTTTGTAATATTTATTCAACATGTTAGGATGAACATTCAACCAAAAAATTTTTAGAATAAATAGTCTTATATTTGACAATTCAACATAAACAACAGGTATAGCCATAGGCGTTTTTTGCCTTTATACATGCTCTAGTCAAAACACGTTATATACAGCAGACCGAACAGTGAAAAAATATATACCATTTAACACAAAAAGTGTTTAGAGGCCATCTCTTTATGAGTTTAGGTATTGCGGCCCATCACCTGATGAAAACTATGTACACACAATCAAGCTTCTTGAACACACATTTATGTACACAAATTCAGAAGACTGATTGTGGGACAAAAAAATATATATATAACATTGGGGAAAAAAAAGTATTTTCAAAAATAATTACAATAAACAAGTTAAATTTTTTTCAGGCATGCCACTCCGAAAAGCAGTTTCGTCCTGGAATTCGACACAGGGCGACATCACACAGCCCACACTTCCATGGGGTGTCGGTCCTCTTTCCACCCTTCCATTTTCATTTCGCTTTACTTTCATTGTCACTATAAATGTACATGAAAAAAAGTCAGTATTTATGAAAATAATAAAGTATAAAATAAAAATATATACAGCATTAAATAATAATGGAAATCTATATGTATGACAATACAAAGAATACCATAGCTGAATAGTTGCTACATCCCTAATCTTCATATAGAAAGATCACCACAATTATAAATTCCTGCCTTGGATACACACAGTGTATCTGATATGCACATTTTATTATTATATACACAAACACACACTTATATTGCATCAGAATTAACTTTGTCTTGCAATATCAAAAGAAACTTTCAAAAGAAACTTTTTCAGCATTAAAAAAAAAAAAAAAAAAGTGAGTTTGCTTACCTCTGCTCGTCGATGGCGTCACCCACGTGTTCAAATCCGTCACTATCTTCACTCAAGGACTCTTCCGAAGAAGACGATGATGACGAATTTGGACCATCCTCTTCCTCAAGTTGATCAAAAAGCACAATTGCTTGCGCTAAATTTAGTTTTCCGTTCATTCTCAAAGTCACACAAAGTCGCTGCTCGATCCAAACGGCCGTCGCTCGCCACCTCGCTGCTTCGGAACACTCCTCCCTCTCGTTCGGTGGAACCTCGCACGGCAGTTATATTTATTTAAAAAAAACGCATTTTGTGCTTCTACTGTGACTTCGAAAGGGTTCGTTTGATTTGTGTTTTTTTCATGGAGCTTCCGTTTTGAAAAAGGACAAGAAATGATGGAAATATAGACATAAACAAATGATCCATGCAGCGTTTTAATGTTTTTTTGAGAGGACAATAAAACTATAAAACTTAAATGACAATATCTCACGTTTTAGTTGGTCGATTGACTTCAAATAATAACGAGAGTAAACCGCAACTTCCGCACTTTAAAACGAGACCAACCAACGGCATGTGGGTGACGTAATTAAAATGTGAGGGCGCTTCAAAGACGACGTGCGCTGAGGACGCACCGGCACGTCCTTCGACTCTCAAGGGTTAAGGAACTATGCTTAAATAATACACTTCACTGGTCCTTGGCACATATCTAATGGTGTTTGGTTGCCCCCTCACGACAGGCCCCGCCATCCCTGCACCTTTTTTAAATGCACCACACACATCATACTCCACAGGAGAGCTCCGGCAAAGGGCGGTGGGACGGGCGGCTGGGCAGAAATCCATGCTGCGGTCCCACTGCCCCAAGCCAAGCTCTCCTATTTTAATGCATACATTGCACTACCCTCCCCTCACAATCCCATCACGGTGCTGGGTGATGGCTGCCAGCCGGGAACCTGGCAGCCACAGTAATAGGGTGGTAGGTGGGTCCCACACTTTTTCCTCATGGCGTGGCTCCTGGGGTGTGGCCTCCCCTCTGCCTGGGCTGTCGGCGGCGGGAGTGGGGTGGGGGGGTTGGGGCTCCGATCTTGCATCGCCCCGTGGCAGTTCCTCGGCGTTCTCCTGCCTCCGCCTTCCCCTCTTCTCTGACTGGGCATCCGCCCTGCGCTCTGTCGCGGGTCGCTGGCTGGGCGCCGGTGTATCAGCAGGGTGTTGCCTGCACCGGCGGGGGGCCCTGCCCTGCCTTGGGCTTAGTGGGCTGCTGGGGTTCCCGTGGCGTGCCGTGCCGGTTGGGGGGCTGCGGCTGTGGCTCGTGGCCCGGGTGGGCGGGCGGGGATAGATGTGGGGTTGGTGGTGCGTCCCCCCCTGCCATCCCTGAAGGCCGGTTGATGGGTGCGCGGGTGGCCCGGGGGACCACCCTGGATCCTGGGGGGGGGGGGGGGGGGGGCGATGGCTCCCTTGCTGGGCTGCGGGAGGAGGGATGGGCTGCGCTGGACCCCCCGACCCCCTGCCGGCCCTCCCTCCCCGGGCTGGCTGGGTGGGGGCCGTGGCCCTGGGTTGGCTCCCGCGCGGCTTCTCCGCCCGTCTGCGTGGCTGTCGCGCGTCCGGTGGGGCTCGCGTGCCACGGGATGCGGTAGTGCATGCTCGAGTTGGGGGTCTTGGTGCCGGGATTGGCGATGGGGCGGCGTAGGGTTGGTCGCCAACGGGCTTACATTCATAAGAGATTCACATGATTACTGGGTTCTAGATCACAGAACTGATTTGTGTACACTCTACCTCTTTCAATCACTTAGCTTATAGACACCCCTGTCCCCCTCTTTCACTGGCCAATAGGCCCCCACATGGTGTAAACCGGAAATACATCTCGCTGACGATGGCACCAGCATATTAATCATTAGTCTAGATGTTCTATGTATTTCTTGTTGTTGTTTGTGTATGTGTTTCTTTTCTTTCTTCTCTTGTGTTGCTTTTCTTCTGTCCCCCCATAATCCCTTCCTGTTCGCTGCTTTGTCATAATAAAAAGGTATTTTGAATGATCACAATGGGAGTATATCAGATTCTCAATGTGAAACATTAAAACTGTTCAGACAACCCGGGCACTTAGACTTCCATTCTCTGTGTCAAACAGCTGAACAGGACAGGTTTAAAAAAATAAATAAATAAATAAAATTAAAATAAAATTGCACTTCAATAACTTAAGCATTTAGGCACAGAGATATAAAGTTGTAGTAACACAAACAATTGCACTTCAACAACAAGAGAAAACTACATTAAGTAGCAATAACAGAAATTCGGCTTCACTAAGGCTACGTTCACACTGCAGGTCGTAATGTACTAGTCTGATTTTTTTGTCATGTCTGTTTTTTTCAGACTGCCTTTGTCCATTGAGCCCTTTCAAGTATCACACATGCGCACTAATTCGCAGTCCGAGATGCGCTCAGCAAAGTGGCCCGCATGCGCAGAAGCATCAAAACAAATTACACATGCTCGCTGTATGTCATTCCAGGGTGATATTTTGATTTCCACAAAGATGACACAAATAACAGAAATTAATAATCCCCGTTAAGTCTTTCCATCCATCCATCCATTATCTTCCACTTAGTCCGGGGTCAGGTCGTGGGGGCAGCAGCTTTAGCAGGGAAGCCCATACTTCCCTCTCCCCAGCCACTTCAGCCAGCTCCTCCGGCGGGATTCCAAGGTGTTCCCAGGCCAGCCGAGTGACATAGTCTCTCCAGCGTGTCCTGGGCCGACCCCGGGGCCTCCTGCCGGTGGGACATGCCCGGAACACCTCTCCAGGGAGGCGTCCAGGAGGCATCCGAACCAGATGCCCGAGCCACCTCAACAATGTTAAGTCTTTATTCAAAGTTTATATGGACTGATAGATCGCATACATGCACGCACATAAGCCTTGACATGTGTGTGTGACGTGGGTGTGTCAATTTGCCCCGTCTCGGCCATTTAAGCAATACTGAAATATTGCTCATTCGGCGCATAGAATG
Source organism: Corythoichthys intestinalis (assembly GCF_030265065.1). Taxonomy (NCBI): domain Eukaryota; kingdom Metazoa; phylum Chordata; class Actinopteri; order Syngnathiformes; family Syngnathidae; genus Corythoichthys; species Corythoichthys intestinalis. The sequence continues at coordinate 59,378,891 of NC_080399.1, read as the reverse complement.
AAAATCGAAAATTGTCAGGCTTATCCTTTTCTTCATTTATTTTTATATGACTGTGGTCAAGCCCGCTTCTGCATAAAAGCAGAGTTCAAGCTAGAAGCTAATGCACAGCTACATCACTCATGTCCTGCCTGCCGCTTTCGCTTTGCTGACGTCATTGCTGCATGAATTCTGATTCGGGAGACTTGAAAGTTCAGACTGCCAGCCACATTCTGGAAAAATGTGCCCCAGATCGGATCTGAAATGGTCCGCTTCTATGCGACTTGTCACGTTCAGACCGTCAAGTTAATGCTTCACTTGAGTCGGAAAAACAAGAAAAAAAATCGATTCTTGAATTAAGACCTGCATCATGAACCTAGAAAGTGTCAAACAACATTAAACAGGTAAAACGGTCTCAATTGAATGCCATTTTGCAGGACCTCGTTTGTATTTCTCAAATCAAGCGATTACCTCTGTAATTGTCGACTGCCGTGACGAGGAAGGCTCCACTTGTTGCGATGCAGTTTTCTCACCAAGCAGTGAAAACTAAAGACTGTTTCAAATGAACATGTAGATTTGTTGTGTTGGCCCTCTTTGTTGAAACAACCTCCAAACACATTTTGCAGACTGGTTCATCCTTTTTGGTTGATTCGCCATTTTTCATTTGGTTTAAAATCAAAATATTCCCACACCGGGGCTGTGGTCTTTGGCTTGGAAATCAGCATTTTCCGTCCATTTTGCTGCTCGCTCATTGCTGTACGCCGACAGTGCACTCGGCCCCGCCTCTCCCCATTGAATGATGGTCACGCAAACTCAAATGTATAAAAACGAACATACCCAGAATTCAATAACACAGAGTGAATCCTCGTCACAGCACATTGTGCTGTTGGTAACAAGGAAGCCAAACTTTTAACAGCACATCTGCCGCACACATGCACATGAGGCGATAAATCGCAGCGGGAAAATTACTGCCTTCATTTTCATTTACCGTGCGATAAATGGAATTATTGCTTATCGCGACAGGCTTACTTATTAACACAAACTTAAAAAAAAAAAAAAAAAAATTGAATACGATGAAAAGCTTCAGTTTGGTACACAGTTGTCACATCATTCAAAACACCTGCAAAAGGTTCCTGAGCCTTTAAAAAGTTAGTCTAATATATAGGATACAATTACACACACAACCCGTGCTTGAGCCCTTGATCTCAGAACTGTCATGCAAACCACTTCTTCGCCAGAAAGATTTTGAGCTCAGCCTGATAAGCCACAGTCCTCCCTTGTATTCATTCAGGGCATATTGGAAAACAGGAACATAACAGTCCATATTTGGGCATATCGTGAAGGCTATGGGAAGGCACACTCAAACAGGTTAATATAACAATGATACTCTATGCTACAATGTTCTCATGCAAGCATAACAAAAGCATACAAAATATGATGTATAATGATTGTGTTTTAAGCATGAATAAAATTCTCTCACACTTGCCACCTAATAGCCTATAGCCAGGCTATCCGTTTAATAATCGGAGCCAAAGGAAGTGACGTCATGCAGCGCGCCATTGCCAAATTTATGTGGCATTACAGCACTGTAAACAATGGTGGAATATAATACACTGCTTTCCTGCTCCTTTTTTTTCAACTGAAAGAGCTTGTAAACCTTACGCTCGAATATGTCCAGATAAGACATCAAACAACGCAGAAAAATGATAATCTTTCGGTTCAGAGGTGAATCGCGAGGACGATGATGTCACACACTGCTCCTTTTTGCACAGGCGTAGTCCGCAAATTTATAAACGCACCTTAAAAGTATTACGGACAGTTAGAAAATATTGTCTGAATTACAAGGCAAAAATTTGTCCGTACTAGTGTAGCCTGAGACATAGACTTCATAATGGTATTGACAGGTCAGATCGGTCATGCACTGCGCTTCGCCTTTGAGTAGAGGGCCACCCATATCAAGAGGAGCTATTCACAAACACGCGCATGCAGCAATCTAATGCCGGATTTCTGTTGAAAAACTACAAAAGCTGTACTGCACGCAAACAGGAAGGATTGTTTCAGGAGTGACTTGTTCGAGGATTCAAGGGAATTATATTTTTCGTACCATGCATGCATTTTGAAACGTGAAAAAAATCAATGGGAGAAATTAGCCGCTACTGCATTGGCATCATAGTTCGCAATATTTACGTAAAATAAATCCTAACTGCACGTTTTATTTTTTGCTTTTAACCAAGAATCGAGACTGTTTTACGTCCATATCTATAAAGAACTCGGGAATTTAAGCATGTATACACAATAGTTTCCACCGGAAAAGCTCTGTTTACATAAGGCGGCCGCTAGCTACATTCAGCATTGTACTTCAACATATTTATGTAAAATAAATGCTAACTGCGCGTTTTTTGCTTTTAAACAAGAATCGAGACTGTTTTACGTCCATATCTATAAAGAATTCAGGGATTTAAGCATTTATTCACAAGAATTTTTAACAAGAAAAGCTCTTTGTCTGCGATTCGACTCGGTCAGCATTGACGGGGCACTAACAATGCAGGCCCCCTATTTATCGGCCCAGCATCCCGTCAATATATTATAAAGTCTATGCCATAGAGTTTCTTTCCCAGTTTTCATCATACTCATGTTTGCACTGAAACATCACTGTCACTGCACTGCTAATGCCACAACATTGTCACGTGCAACTCACTAAGTAATGTTCTCAGACATCAGTCTCAATCTGGGAACTGTATAGGGATGTCCCGATCACATATTTTTGCACCTGAGCGAGAGACACCAGATTTTTTTTTTTTGGGACAAAAGTTCCAAATCTGTTACAGCACTGTCTGACAGCGCAGAAATCCCCCGCCAATTTGAGCTTTGAAATTTGCAGTTTGTTATTCGCAGATTTTTTACGGTACTGTATGAGGCTGCCTTGACACCTGTGCATTGTGTCATCTTCATCGAAGTGCTCAGGTGTATCTTCATCATCATCATCATCAGGTCAGTCAAAAAAGGAGCTGCTGGAGTGTAATCTAAGTGTTATTTTATTTAAAAATATTAAGATATATGCATGTATACATGTACAAATCATTGTTTTCTATATTGGTACTACTTACAAACGTCTCTACATACTGAATTTTCAGGTTGAAACACGTCTCAACGGGCAAATATTACCTCGTTACGGAAGAAATTTCAGGATACAAAAGGCAAAAATACATTATGACTGGTACTCGCAGCCTCCAGTGTTTACAGAACGTAACATACTTATAGCTGATCTGCCATTGGCTGTTGCCTAGCATTCCTGGGATCCAACTGGCTAAGAACCCATTAAACCCATCAAAGTCCACACAAGCAGGATCCTGCTGTATATTTCATTTTTTCACCTGAGTTGCTCCATGTTGTTTTAGCAGAAGTTCTACCCTCGTACTGCTCAAGCAGCAGGAAATGAAATCACATGATGCATCTCCATTTGTCCAAGCCACAGCTAATTGTTGTGACTAGTAAGGAGGCTATCTGTATCCTGCCGCTAAAGTGTGGCAAGCACTCGAAGGAATGAAATAACGAGGATCAGGAAGGACTGTCCAACACCAAAAAATAAAGCCTCCAGAGAGATCATCTTCTTCCCAGCTGCCTTGTAAACGCCTGCTATGGCTGCACCTGCAATCAAACACAAGTGATAAACATTATAAAGGTTTGGTCGGGATTATACTCAGCTGACTAGTTTAAAAACACAGTTTATTATTAAAACCTATTTTTTCAAGATAACGTTCTACACTTTCCTCTGGTCCGACCCTTTGTGATTTCTGTATTTTATATTTGTTATTTATTATTATTTTTTTTTTAACCTGTCCTGTTCAGCTGCTTTGACACAGAGAGTGTCCTTATGGTCTGAACAGTTTTATGCTTCACATACTGTAGGAGTCATACTCCTGTTGTGATTGTAGCACAGGATCAAAAGAATAACTTTGCAAATCACAAATTTTCTTTTAAAATGCGGAAATCTCAGTTTAATCAATCACAATGGCATTTTTTTCCTTTAATGTCTATTGAAATATTAGGGCCATTGAATTAATAACGTGAAATCTTACATACTGCTCTTTAAAGTGACTGCAAAACATGACTAGCGGGAGATTCTGCCAAAATAGAACGAAACCATTGGTAGTTCACGTTATGAACAGAAAGCCTCAACCATAGACTTCATGATGAACAGAAAGCCTCAACCACAGACTTCATGATATTGACGGGACACATTCCCCAGACACTGCACCACACCTTTAAGTGGGGGGGCCATTCCACACTTTGCTTCAGTCAGTCGAAGTCGGTCGCAGTTATTCTCAAACACATGCAGCGATCCAACGCCGGATTAAGCTTGAAAAAGTACGAAAGCAGTACCGCATACAAACAGGAAGAATTGTCTCAGGAGCGATTTGTTCGGGGATTCAAGGTAATTATTATATTTTTCGTACAATGCGTGCATTTCGAAATATTGTGAAAAAAATCAATTGGAGAAATTAGCCGCTACAGCATTGGCGTCATAGTTCGCAGTATTCAGGTAAAATAAATGCTAACTGCCTGTGTTGTTTTTAACCAAGAATCGAGACTGTTTTACGTCCATATCTATGAAGGATTCAGGGATTTAAGCATTTATTCTAGGGCTGTCCAACGATTAAAATTTTCAATCGAATTAATCACAGCTTAAAAATTAATTAATCGTAATTAATCGCAATTCAAACCATCGATAAAATATGCCATATTTTTCTGTAAATTAATGTTGGAATGGAGAGATAAGACACAAGACGGATATATACGTTCAACATACTGTACATAAGTACTGTATTTGTTTATTATAAGTATAAATCAACAAGATGGCATTAACATTAACATTCTGTGAAAGCGATCCATGGATAGAAAGACGTAGTTCTTAAAAGATAAATGTTAGTACAAGTTAGAGAAATTTATATTAAAACCCCTCTTAATGTTTTCGTTTTAATTAAATTTGTAAAATTTTCAAAAAAATAAACTAGTAGCTCGCCATTGTTGATGTCAATATTTACACAATTCTCATGGTGCTGAACCCATAAAATCAGTCACACCCAAGTGCCAGCAGAGGGCGACAAAACTCCCCCCAAAAAAAAACACAAGTAACAAGCGCATATGACTAGACATGTGCCGGTTACCGGTTTACGGTTTACCGTGGTGTGAAAACGTCGCGGTTTCAAAACCACTAAAATTTTCCGTCATACCTTAGTACGGTATTCGCTATTTTTCATGTGCCAAAATGCAGCCGAAGTGGCTTGGTGCAGCACCGCTCACCCCTTCCCGTTTGTTGCCGTGAGTGTCACTAAACAGCCAGCAAACCCAAAAACAAATCCTCCAAACACAAGGCGTACTTTTCTTCAATTTATTGAGCTCTCAAATCGTGGTGAAATATACAAATAAATACATTTAAAAAGCTGTACAATTGTATTTTTCCACGTGTGATTAGGTTCAACAGGATAGCAGTAGCTCCATTAAAAAGTTCGCCAAAAACAAAACACACATTTTCCTTTCGAATTCAATATACAAACTAACTAAAACTTACAAAGACGAATGTTAGCCTAGGCTAAACTGGGAAAGCAGCTTCTTTTATGTCTCACAGCCGCTGAGTGAGAGAAAAGCTTGAATGCAGGGGGGAAGAAAAAGAAACGCGTCAAAGATCGCTAATTGAGAGAGGAGGTCTCACTCTTTTTTTTTTTTAGATGAAACCTTTCCTCAACAATATTTACATTTTAACTAATTTATAAAACTAACTTATACATTTTTAACTAACTTATTAACTTATGAATTCTTTGTTCTTTTTAACACAAAGGCATGGCATCATGTAGACTAGAGTTGACACAGTGGCTGAAAATGGTGAAACTTCACTTGAGCTTCCCCACCTCAAAAAAAAGTCATACAGTATATATTTTTAATTTTATTTAGAAGTGTTTTTACTTTCTATAGCAATTATTTTGTTCTTACTCTAAAATTGAGCAACTTGAGCTGTGGCTGTGGGTATAGTCTAGGTTCTATTTATTTTAATTTTATATAATATTTGTTATTTTTTGTTAATTTATTTATTTTCACATTATATTCATGTTCCAATTTGCAAATATGTTTTGAAAAAAATCCTGTTCAATGGAATTTTTTTTTTTTTAAACCCATACATCTCAAAATTTTGGAGCTATAATTGCAATACCGTGATACCGTGAAACCGCGGTATTTTTCCTCACGGTTATCGTACCGTGAAAATCTCATACCGGCACATGCCTACATATGACCCTGTGCTGTCATTTTAATCTGTTTGAGCGAGGCACTTGCGTTAATTGCGTCAAATATTTTAAAGTGATTAATCAAAAAAATTATTTATTGCCTTTATTCACAAGAATTTTCAATGTAAAAAGGTCTTTGTGGTGTTAAGGCGACGCCACAGTGGCTTAAAAACTAGCAGAGCATTCGCAATATTTACATAAAATAAATGCTATCTGCCCGGTTCTTTGCTCTTCTAACAAAGAATCTAGACTGTTTTACATTCATATTTATAAAGAAATCAGGGATTTAAGTATTTATTCACAAGAATTTTCAACGTAAAAAGCTCTTTGTGATGATAAGGCGGCACCGCAGTGCCTATAAGACTAGCAGAGCATTCGCAATATTCATGTAAAATAAGAGCTAACTGCCTGTTTCTTGTTTTGCTTTTAACCAAGAAACGAGACTGTTTTACGTTCATCTCTATAAAGAATTCAGGGATTTAAGCATTTATTCACAAGAATTTTCAACTTAAAAAGGTCTTTGTGGTGATGAGGCGCCACCACAGTGGCTTAAAGACTAGCAGCACATTCGACATATTTATGTAAAATAAATGCACACTGCCCAGGTTTTTTTTTTTGCTTATAACCATGAATCAAGACTGTTTTTGGTCAGTATTTATAAAGAATTTAGGGATTTAAGAATTTATTTACAAGAATTTTCTAAAAAGCTCTTTGTGTTCCCACTCGGTCAGCTTTGACAGATAGCCCCCTATTAATGGGCCCCGTGCCCCGTCAATATATTATGAAGTCTATGCCTTGACTAAGAACATCAAATAATAAAAAAATAAAAAAATCACAAACTCACTGGTGAGTACGCCTCCACCCACAGGTCCAACGATGCCCATTAAGAGGATGGCGATGGGCATGAATCGGGCCATTTTGTGCTGTCTAAGTGCAACGAACGAGAGCAAAGATGCCGGCAGGTGGAAGATCAGAGAGGAGACGGCTGCCCATAGAAAAACCCCATACCACATTTCTGGAAACACAATCATATTTACATATACTGTTAATGCATTGCAAGCCTAAATGTCTCAAAGAATATCATCAATGATGTGACAATAATAAAGTGATGGCAACAAGCAACACCTGAGCTTAATTTGAAGCTTAAAGCAATAGTAATCGTTTAGTATACTTTCATGGGAGTCATTAGTGCATAGAATCTAAGTATGCAAATAAGGAATTTCTTAGAACTATGATAAGCGTCTGCCAAATGAAGCGCCGCGAAGCTTTCCGGACAACTGGTTTGCACATAGTTCAAAGTGTCATTCATGGTGCTTCATTTGCTCTATGGCAACATCAGGTGGTCTAGAAGCCCCAAAGGTCAACAGTGTTGCGAGTTTTCTCCATGAAATTGGCCCCCCATCAGACGCAAATTTATATTTTTAAAAAATGAGGTCATTCATTTGTGCTGAAAATATTTTTGGTTGTGCTGCTATGGTTTTTGAGATGTTAACAATTCTTTTATAGGTCAACCAGCCCCCCCATTTTGATTAAAAATGGTGACAATTGTTTCGGCTACGTACTGCTGTAAAAAATGTCGTCTGTGTTGCTATCGTTTCATAGATATTTAGATATTAATTTCGAGTGATGACATCACGCAGCCCACCCATTTATTGCAACATGGACCCGAAATAGTGCCATTCGTTTATGCTACATTTGTGTTGTAACAAATTTCGCTTATGCTGCTATAGTTTCATAGATATTGACATCTTAATTTCGAGTGATGACGTCACTCAATGCTTTTCAGTATCCAACTCCCGCGCTGACGGAGCGTTTCAACTCTCTCAATGACAGAGGGTTCAACAACTAGCGCAAACGTAAGATAAACAAATGGCACCCCTTCGGGTCCATTTAGCAGTAAATGGGGGGCCTGAGATATTAATTTCGAGTGATGACATGACTTACAGCCCCTTCATTACTGCAAAATGGCCTCGAAGGGGTGCCATTCATTTGTGCTACGTTTGCGCTTGTTTTTGAGACACCCCTCTGCTATTGAGATAGTTGGTGTGCTCCGTCAGCCGCGACGGAGGGACTGCGATTGACATCATTACTCGAAATTAAGATCTCAATATCTATAAAACAATAGCAGCACGTACGAAAATTTCTACAGTACAAACGTAGCATAAATGAATAGCACCATTTCGGGTCCATTACGCAATGAATGGGTGGCTGAGAAATTAGGGTTGAGAGCATCGCTTGAATTTGAACGGTTCCGATTCCGGTTCCAAACGATTCTCGATTCCGATTCTTTTAATAGGCAGGTTAAAAAAACTGCATAGTTTATATCAATTTTTTAACTTCTCTATTTTTTTATTACATGAACTCACTTTGATTTAAATTTCTCACAGGGCTTTTTTTTTTACTTGTATATAAATATCAGGTTTTGAACTTGAATACAATGCTGCAATTCTGTCAGAAAATGCTCAATTTCGCCCAGAAAATGATTGCAATTACAAATGCTTTGGCAGTAATATCTTCATTTATTTTGCTTGCAATGAAAAAAAACCCAAAAGACAATGGGGGAAAAAGTAAATCATTATCATTTTACACAAAACTCCAAAACGCCGGACAAAAGTAGTGGCACCCTTCGAAAAATCATGTAATGCTTCCCTAATTTGTGTAATTAACAGCACCCGTTAATTACCCCTGGCACATAACAGGTGGTGGCAATAACTCAATCACACTTGCAGCCAGTTAAAATGGATCAAAGTTGATTAAATTTTGCAGCGTAATGTGGGGCCCAGTTTGAGAAATCTGGGTCTCCCTCAGAGATAATGGGTCTTCCAACAGGACAATGACCCAAAACACACTTTAAAAAGCACTAGAAAATAGTTTGAGAGAAAGCACTGGAGACTTCTAAAGTGGCCAGCAATGAGTCCAGACCTGAATCCCATAAAACACCTGAGGATAGATCTGAAAATGGCACCCTTGACCTGGAGCAGTTGGCCAAAGAAGAATGGTCTAAGATTCCAGCAGAGCATTGTAAGAAACTCATTAATAGACACCGGAAGCGGTTGTTCGTAGTTATTATGTCTAAAGTTTGTGCTACAAAGTATTAGGCTGAGTGTGCCAATACTTTTGTCCATTGCAATAAAATAATGCAAACTTGAGAGTAGCTGAGATCTGTCATGACAGAACATCGCTTCAATGATATCTGGCGCCATCTAGCATCGTGAATGGGTATAACGTCTAGACCGCGAATATAAGACGACCCCCACTTTTACAGTCTTATTTCAATGCAAAAAAACACCGTCTTATATTCGGGCCAATACGATACTACCTAAGCGTTTGTAATTGCAATCATTTTCTGGGAGAAATTGAGCATTATCTGACAGAATTGAAGGGGTGTCAATACTTTTGGTAAACAGTGTATGATGAGGTTTCTTTCCACAGGAGTGCACTTGTCACAAAGATGTTTGTTTTTCAAAAGCTCATGGGGAAAACATTTACAAATATTCTTTTGCCTATGTTTTAGAGTGTCTTATGCCACAGGCATTTATTGTATTGCATTGTTTGTTTTAGGTGGTGTTTCTACAAGTTAGTTCAGGCAGCGAGTGTTCTGTCCCTTGATCTTAAGTTGACTACTTTTTAAGTTTAATTTCTTTAAAACTGATATATTGTTCATCTGTCCACAAGATGTCACTATTATAACTCTGGACTCAATTTTTCTTTGGTTTTGCGATGTGCGCTTGGCTTCCCCTAGTGGTGACTTACTGGAAGCAGAAGGCAAAAAGAACTGTTTACGTTAGTAGGAAAAGCATCCTTGAGGTGTACAAACACTACACATATGCACTACACATCGTTGTGAACCCTTGATAAAACAAAATCTGTAAGTTTGCGCGTTTTAACAGAGGGTCTGATATCATTTCAGTGTGTTTATTCTGTTACTTTAGTGTCATTTATGTGAAGCGAAGCAACACGTTTTTGTGCTAAGTTAAATTAGCCACTTCATATAATTTGCTCATAAAGGAGCTAATCTTCATGCGGTTTCTTCTTCGTAGTGTTCGGCAGGCAGTCAGGGCATTGAAACTTGGAATCAAATTTTTTAAAATTCTAACGGTTCCGGAAGAACCGGGCTGTCCAACCCTACGCATGATATCATCATTCGAAATTAATACGTCAATATCTCAAAAAAACAGCACAAACGAAACTTTTTACAGCACAAATGATTGACAACATTTTTGAAGAAAATGGGAGACTGTTTGACATCAGATTGACCTATAAAAGCACAAACAATTTACATAATTTGTATTTAAATTTGCATTTGATCGGGGGCCAACTTCACAGAGGTTTGAAAATTCTATGGCTATTTGTTTAAGAAAATTATATGAATGTGCTTGTGTTGCTATATGAACACAATGCAACAAGTGCTAGTAGGATCAGTTTTTTTTTTTTTTTTTCATTTTATTTAGAAATAATAGCTTTCCCACAGTCTTCGGCTTTAAACTGTTTATTTTTGGATGGTATTTCAGTAGCTTTGGAAAATTCTTTCACAGCCCGAAATCCACAAAATGTGAGATGACAGGCGATCGCCATTGCGTGTTTTGCGGCTGCTTGGCCTTAAATGTTTTTCTCCATTATAACACTGGAGATTATTTTATAAAAATTTGAAAATGAAAAATAAATTTTCTTTGTGCTTAGATGCACTTGATCAAAACGATTACGATTCCTTTAATGTCAAAAGCTGTAAAAGTAGCGCATTTCTTTAAGCCTTGTCATTATTGCCTGCCTCCTAGTCTGAGTCGGTACTGTAAATTGTCATATTTGCGCAGTTACATTACCACTACATCGCCACTTGCTGCCAGTTTAGTCACTTTCTTCCCAATCTGTGTACCCTGAACTTGTGTTTTTATATTAGCCTTATTGTACTTTTGCTTCTCTTTAATGTGGTGCACGTTATGGTAAACAATAAACGCTTCCAATTCTATTCAGTATAGAGTGTTTAACGGAGGAACGAATGTATCAAATTTAAAATATCGATGTCCATTATGTGTGGAAATGCTAATAATATGCACTATCTACTGTATGCACTATCAACTGTACAACCGCGCACGTTTAATATCCCCTAAAGTCATTTTATAAAGTTAACTAAGTTAAGGTTAATAAAGTTATAAAGTACTGGTTAACTAAACAAAGAATAGTCGGCGCAAGCACTGGCGTGTACAGATTACAATAATATGGACCTACCTGAGAAATCAGCAAGAGATGTGTCGTTGTATCTGTGTGTACCATTTTTTCTTGGCACTAAATTCATCTCGAGTAGTTGCTGGAGAAGGTCATTTTCGCTAGATTGGCCCATGTTTCACGAAGATCTTCGGTAGTTTATATCATTAAAAGGAAGAAACTGCACTGCACTGGTAACAACTTTTGTTTTTGTTTTTCTCTGCGGCCATTTTCTTTTTTGTCGGCTTCTTCGCGTTAATTTGTGGTCCGCGGGAAACTGTTTGCGTAAATTACTGCCACCAGCTGTTGGGAATGTGTGGTGTAGTTCTTACAAAACTAATGTTTATGCTAATATTATTTTATTTCCCCCTTTTTTCCACTTGTTTCTTTTTCCTCTTCATATTTTATGTCTATCTGTGCAGAAGAAAGGCTCGCAGACCATTTGCTTGGAATTGACTGGTTTACTTGTATGTAGGGTTGCCAACTCCCTGAAAAAAATAATAAGGGACACCTCGTAAGAACACCTGTCGGCCGGGTATCCATTCCTCTTTAATTATTAATTTTTGGATGTGAAAAATAATAATATTATAATAACTATACTCAAAACTGAATCAATTAAGTACATATTTGAGTTATGTAAGCAAATGGGAAAAACTGTGTATTTTAAATTCAAAATATACTTGAATTAAATCTGTCCCGCTAAATTTAAAATTGTATAATCAAACGCTTAAGTTCCTGAGCCTTTATATATATATGTGTGTGTGTGTGTGTGTGTGTGTGTGTTTTTGGCCATATTTGTTTTTATATTATTGCAAACAAACGCTCAGGTAAAGTTATTATTATTATTTTTTTTTACAATTTAGTTGCGTTCAGCCTCCCCTCAGCAATAGCATTTTCACAAATGATCAGTGGTGGGGTGGGTAAAGTACTCACTTTTTTACTTCAGTAAAACTACAGATACAGGTGCAAATAATTACTTAAAGTAGAAATATCTAAGAAAAAATGTACTCGAGCAAAACCCAATGCAAAAATGCAATATACATATACATATGTATATATATATATATATATACACAATATATATATTTGTGTGTATTTGTTTATATATCATATGTATATATAATCATACATACAGATAATTGACTGCTCAGTTTTATTTAAAACGGATTTCAAATTGACTCGGCCTAACAAGCTCAAAAACTCCGCTTAATGGCGGCTTGTTGGCAACTATCAGGTGCATACAGCGACCTACTGTACAAGAGTGTGGTGGGTTTTATTGGTCAATTGGTTCACCTGCCTAATCTTGCTTGTACTCGTGTTGCTGTCTCTAGTGCTCATTTATGGTATAGTTGCACGGGGCTTATTGATTGCGCCGGAGGTATTAAACGAAACTACCAATTCACAATGAAAATAAAACAAAAACAACATGAAACGCAACCGACAATTCGAAAAGTAGTGGAGTAAAAAGTACTGATACCTGCTGTAAAATATAGTGGAGTTAAAGTGAAAAGTACCACTTCGTATTTGTGCTCAAGAAAAGTACGGATACACAAAAATGTACTTAAATACAGTTACGAAGTACTTTTACTTCGTAGCATTCCACCACTGCAAATGATCACTCCAAATAGCTAATTTGACAGAAGACAAAAATATAATGGTGAACATGCTTTTTCCTTTTTACGCTCGCTTCACTCAAACTCTTATCTCCCACACTCTTATGTTGTCTTTCATTCCGACAGTACCTTGACCAATGAGATGAGTACACTCTTATGTTGTCTTTCATTCACGACAGTACCTTGACCAATGAGATGAGTAGGATTATACTGTCATTGTTCCGTCAGCTCATTGGTCAAGGCATTTTCTTGTATAGCACCATACCAGCATTTGTTCATTCTACAGATAAGACAATATTTTCGAGTTTGATGATAATAAGGGACAAAGCATATCCCTTGAAAGCTCAAACACGGACGCGTACTTTTGTTTCTGAATTCCAGACAAATCTGTTTTTCAAGGGACAGTTATCAACCCTACTTGTATGTCTTGCTCTATTGCAAGCAGGTCAGAGTTCATAACTACCAAAAGATTGCATTGAGGAGTATTTCATAGAATAAACGGTATTGGATGCTCTATTTTTGTTTATTTATATCAGAGTTGTGCATAGGTTTTAAGTTGGTTTTGTGTTGCCTCATTTCTAACCTCATATTTAGGGTATATTTGCAAAAAGAGAAGTGATCACTGATCAACTTACCTGATAACCCAGTTAAGAACTGTGAAAGTGGCATTCCAGGCTGAACAACATGGCTGTCCGTTTTCCAGTATCGTATTAGTATAGAATTGCCATTAAAGGGACTGTACAATCATTTTGATGCGTTTCCAAAAACAAATACGTTTGAAGATACGTGCTGAAAACATGCACAGGCTAAATTGCTGAGTTATAGCAAGAATATTTCTTTCTCCTCAGGCGGCAGGATTTTTTCGGCTGCCCTAAACACGGTTGAAGGTGACGTGACTTAGAACCCTGGTTCTCCTTCAAGACAATTGCAACTTCTTCATTTACTTCACCATCAAGCTATAACCCTCTAGCCACCAAATGCATCATCTCTTCGATGCTTTATCTAGGTGAGCCAAATGGCGCCGATGCAGTGTGATTGGCAAGCCCCGCATGCATTGGACAACTACGGCCGACGGTTGATGAATTACGATCCGCTGCATTTCTGTCAACAGTCCACTGAGCAGAGGTGGGTAAAGTGACTCAAGTAAGAGTAGCGTTACTTCAAAGTAGTTCTCCAAAAAGTTTACTCAAGTACAAGTAAAAAAATTATTCGGCTTTTAGGTCCCAACCTAACAGTTGAGAAATATTGATTAATTGCATGACAGTTACAGTGATACATCCCCATTTCTGTCCCTACAAAGTAGAGCAGCAGAATGCAGGAAGAGGTGAAGGAGAGATTGATGAGCATGAGTAGAGGTGAATTGACTATTAACAAGGGATGTCCCAATTTTAATTTTGAATACTGATGGCTAAAAACCAACAAAAAAAAACACATTTTTTTAAAACAGAAACTTGTATTTCTGTCAAGTGACTTTGGTCAAAAGGAAAGATAAGATTAAATTATATATATTTTAAAGCGCTATTTCTGACTTTTTGTGCTCCAGTATTGTATTAGCTCTAGTGATGCCCCTGAGTGTTGCCCAAAGTTGCCTTCCTTCTTCACATTTGAAGAGATGCGGCCCTCTGGAAACCTTGACCACAAATGTCACGTGCCCATATTTAAAATTCATTAACAAAGTTTGTAAATTAGAAGATAGTACAGTGAATGGTTTTTTTCTAAAGTCAGCAGAAGGGTTAAGTACATCAACATGATGAATGAAATCTTCGAAATGAAAACATGATTATTATGATATATATATATATATATATATATATATATATATATAAATATATATATATTTTTTTTTTTACGACAACTTGAAATACTGCAAAATGAAGCAACAATTATAGTGCTGGAATAATTTAACCTCCGTATTTAAATTCCAATTACATTTTACAAAATATTTTATTGAAACAATCATCTTTTCAAACATAGTGACATTCCTAAACAAATCTGAATGAGAAGAAGTCAGTTGCAGGTCTAAACAACAGTACGTCATTGCTGTTTTATGACCAGGTTTGACCAGTGGCCTCTGCTCATTCATGAGGAGATTCTTCTCAAGTTGTTGATTACGCTGGCTAAAGACTACCCATCCTCATGCTGGTCCATTTACTGCTGGATCTGAGGACATTGCACTCTGGTCCAGTCTGGGTAGGTAAAAAAGAATATACATTAAAAACAAGAGGAGGGTACCAGGGAAATACTGTATGTTTAGCAACTATAGGAAATGTGAACATAGGAATATAAATAGAACCTAATGTTGACAGAATCATCCCCAGGAATATATTCATGTATCTGCCATCTTATACAGGGTTCGTACACCTCTTTCATGGCCAAATTCAAGCATTTTTAAAGGATGTTCAAGACCAATTTTCCAGTTTTTCCTGTACCTTTTCAACAAAATCCCAATGTTTTGTTTTGTTTTGTTTACACTCAGGCAGAAATACAATATGGTGCCTTCTCCCAGGTACGCAATCGTCTTCCAAAATGCTCTCCAACCGTGGAGGCTCGAAAAATTTAGTTTAAAAGGCGCTTATTCTGAAACCCTCTGTGAGGGTGAACTCTGAACACGTCCTATAGCAGACGTCATAGACTTCATAATGATATTGACGGGTCAGATGCGACCTTCACTGCGCCACGCCTTCAAGTGGGGGCCATCCCACAATCTGCTTCAGTCATTCGCAGTCGGTCGCAGCGACACATGCAGCGATTCAACGCCGGATTTATGTTGAAAAAGTACGAAAGCTGTACCACATACAAACAGGAAGGATTGTCTCGGGAGTGATTTGTTCGAGGATTGAAGGTAATCATTATATTTTTCGTTTTTTCATAAGAATTTTCAACGTTAAAAGCTCTTTGTTGTTAGGCTGCCGCCATATTGTCTATCAGACTAGCGTCATTCTTCGACATATTTACTTAAAATAAATGCTAACTGCACTTTTTTTTTTTGTTGCTTTTATCCAAGAATCCAGACTGTTTTATGTCCATATCTATAAAGAATTCAGGGATTTAAGCATTTATTCACAAGAATTTTCACCGGAAATGCTCTGTTTATATATGGCGGCCGCCACATTGACTGACAGACGAGCATTGTACTTCAACATATTTACGTAACCAAGAATCACAAGAATTTTCAACGAAAAAAAGCTCTTTGACTGTGATTCCACTCGGTCAGCTTTGACGGCCACACCAACAATGCAGGCCCCCTATCAATCGGCCCCGCGCTCTGTCAATATCATTATGAAGTCTATGCAGAAGTGCTGGCGTAGTGATCGCATGCTGTTCGGTGGAGGAAGACACAAACGTCACGGCCAAGGAAACATTGATAAATGCCCTTTCTTAGAAGTCTGGGACACTGGAAAATGGCTCCCACGCCTCCAATTGCTAACTAAATTATATCTTGATGTACGAACTGTAGTTTACCACAACAACAAAACACTATTCAGTTCTCGCATAAACTAGGGAAGCTCTTCACAAGGCTCTTTCTTACTCCTTAGAAGCTGTTTTCTTGTGCAACAAGGGGAGTCGATCGAAAACCAGGCGAGCAGGCCGAGCAGGCGACAAAGCAGAACGAAGTGACTCCCAGCCAGATTGAATGGTGAACTAATTTTAGCCTTTTCCACATTTTTGGTGTAAATGGCACATCAAGTTCAGGCTATTCTATTCAAGCTATATTCTAGCTTGTTTGCGCTGCTAACTACATCATGTTATATGGCAGGAAGGAAGAAAATTGGGGCATATTTTGATCACGCAGCATGTGCTTCAACCCGTATTTGGACTGTCTAAAACGAATCAGGTTGCGTGCAATGTTACCTCTAAGCTGTGGGCAGGTGCGTGCACAATCACGCACTGCTTGCACATACTCAGCGCACAAGAAAATCTATGCAGCGCCGCAGTGATGTGTCTGCGCGACACTGCTATTGGCGTGTACGATATGGCAACGCGATGCTCCCATTGTTGAGTTACTGCACTAGAATTGTATATAGGTGTGATGTGCATGACCGAGCCACAATGCACATCAGACAATGCTTCTCATTAAGACAATTCTTACCAGGTGTGTGTTTTGTAGTGGACTGGGCAGATTTAAACCACTCAACAGTGATTGGGCACACACTTGACTTAAATTATTAGGGTAAAAATTGGTTTCAATTTCTCTTTAAGTCTCCTTAGGCAGAGGGTTCACTTATTTTCCCCCTTTTGTCGTTGTTTGCCTGCTATCCTCATTAAATATCAAAACCTATTAATGTTTAGGTGGTTTTAGTCAAAGCAGACACTGTATTTTCATTTGTGTGATTTTGACAAAGATCAGATTAAATTTGATGGTGATTTTATGCAAAAATGTGAGAAATTCCAAAAGGTTTAGTTACCTTTTCATACCACTGTATAGTTTCAATTCGACTTGCATAAAACAGATTTCTGTGCTTTGCGACTGTTTTCACTACAAAAGCATTACAAAAGTAGCCATCCAGTTTCTATTTGGATGGGCTAAAAAAAAAAAAAATCAAGATTTTGGCTGCCAGTCTATACAAGGCCTAAGAAATAACGAAGACTATTAAGTATTTTTGTCCGAAAGACTAAGATGAAAATTAAAAGGGCTGCCAAAAACAACAGTGTTGTACAGTATGGCATATAGCACTAAAGCCAAATGGAACACATTTGAACTGGATCAGTTTATAGACAAAGTGAGGATCAACTGCAATAAAGGACAATTGTACTTACTTGGCATCTTCTATGTTTGACATTTCCTCTCGAGGGCCATTGGGGAATTCCATTGTGTACTTGCACTTCTCACTGCTTTCAAGAGGAGAAACACAGTCATTATATTGACAAAAACAAAAGAGACAAACTCAAACATTTCACAATACAATGCGAGGATGCAGTTCACCATAAATACATAAATATTGGACAACAACTATATGATGTATAAATCAAATTAAAACTATATGCCCCTGATGGTAAAAGACAATCACAACATGTATTTTAATGTCTAGATAAACTACTGAAATTTTCGGACTATAAGGCGCACTTCACTATAAGCCGTCACCCACCAAATTTAACACGAAAACAGCATTTGTTCATAGATAAGTTTCACTGGACTATAAGTCGCAGCCAAAGATATTAACCAGTAACACTTAATTTGACAGTGGCATCCTACGACTGTCATATGAACAAATGAACCACCATGAAGCTTTGCAGCCAATTAGTTTCAAAGCTTCATTGTTTCAAGAATCTTCATTTGGCCAACACTGCTCCCTTGGTGGAGACAGTCATCCTCTGCCGTCGTCCAACATGCTTCCTAGCATGCATTGCAGCGCTACAGATGTAAATAACAATCAAAATTCATGTTCTGTGCTAGTTATTTCTTCACTTACTGTTCCAGTTTTTTCATTAATTGCTAGATAATGTATTTGGTAACACTATTTAACTGTGGCACCATAAGACTCATTAGATCATAATAATTATGACATTACACTGTCATGAGCATTAATAAATGTAGATGTCATTTTTGGTTATCCGGGAAATTATCTTAGTTTTGAATGAATGTAAAAGATCCGGGCTGGACATAAATTGAGTTAAAGAGATAATTCCAAGAGAGGAGTGATGGCCAAATGAAGCTTCTTGAAGCAATGAAGCTTTGCAGCCAATTGTTTCAAAGCTTCATGGTGGTTCATTTGGTCATATGGCAGTCCTTTAATCAATCGTCCGATTAATCGATTATAAAAATAATTGTTAGTTGCAGCTCTAATGCATATGGTAAATTTTCATCGATATTTTGTCCATAGGTACAGTGCCAGCCTAAAGTATTGGCACCCCTGCAATTCTGTTAGATAATGCTCAATTTCTCCCAGAAAATGATTCATTCATTATTGATTCATTGATTTTGCTTGCAATGAAAAAACACAAAAGAGAATGGAAAAAAAAATTAAATCATTATCATTTTACACAAAACTCCAAAAAATGATCCAGACAAAAGTATTGGCACCTTTTGAAAAATCATGTAAGGCTTATCTAAATTGTGTAACTAACAGCACTTGTTACTTACCAGTGGACATAACAGGTGGTGGCAATAACTAAATCACCCTTGCAGCCAGTTAAAATTAATTAAAGGTGCCTAACCCCTGTCTTAGGTCCTTGTGTGTACCACATTGAGCATGGAGAAAAGAAAGAAGACCAAAGAACTGTCTGAGGACTTGAGAAGCAAAATTGTGTGGAAAAATGGGCACTTTCAAGGCTACAAGTCCATCTCCAAAGACCTGAATGTTCCTGTGTCTTCTGTGCAGAGTGTCATCAATAAGTGTAAAGCCCAAGGCATTGTGGCTAACCTCCCTAGATGTGGACGAAAAAGAAAAATTGACGAGAAATTTCAATGAAAGATTGTGCGGATGGTGGATTGAGAACCTCGACTAACATCCAAATAAGTTCAAGCTGTCCTGCAGTCCGAGGGTACAACAGTGTCAATTCGTCGGTGTCTGACTCTATGGTAGGATACCCAGGAAGACCCCACTTCTGACCCAGAGACATACAAAGGCCAGGTTGGCGTTTGCCAAAACTTACCTGAGAAAGCCAAAAATGTTTTGGAAGAATGGTCTCTGGTCAGATGAGACAAAAGTAGAGCTTTTTGGGAAAAGGCATCAACATAGAGTTCAGGGGGAAAAATTGAGGCCTTCAAAGAAAAGAACATGGTCCCCACGGTCAAAAATGGCGGAGGTTCCCTTATGTTTTGGGGTTGCTTTTTCTGCCTCTGGCACTGGACTTCTTTACAGTGTGCATGGCATTATGAAGTTTGAAGACTACCAACAGGTTTTGCAGCATAATATAGGGCACAGCGTGAGAAAGCTGTGTCTCCCTAATGGGTCATGGGTCTTCCTGCAGGACAATGAACCAAAACACATGTCAAAAAGCACTAGAAAATGGTTTGATAGAAAGCACTGGAGACTTATAAAGTGGCCAACAATGAGTACAGACCTTAATAGCATAGAACACCTGTGGAGAGATCCGAAAATGGAAGTTTGGAGAAGGCACTCTTCAAATCTCAGAGACCTGGAGCAGTTAGCCAAAGAAGAAAGGTCTAAAATTCCAGCAGAGCATTGTAATAAACACATTGATGGTTACCGGAAGCGGTTGTTCGCAGTTATTTCGTCTAAAGGTTGTGCAACCAAATATTAGGCTGTGGGTGCCAATACTTTCGTCCGGCCCATTTTTGGAGTTTTGTGTAAAATGATAATGATTTCATTTTTTCCCCCATTCTCTTTTGTGTTTTTTCGTTGCAAGCAAACTAAATGAAGGTATTACTACCAAAGCATTTGTAGTTGCAATAATTTTCTGGGAGAAATTGAGAATTATCTGACAGAATTGCAGGGGTGCCAATACATTTGGCCAGTACTGTACTGTAAATAATGAAGATAGTTAGGAATAGTTGTAAAACCTAATATGTGTGCTGAACAAATTGTATGTACTTTACATGTATATATTTGCAGATCGTTACGTGTAAACCTGGAAATGTACCTTATTCGCCCAGATATAAGACGGCCCTGATTATGAGAGGACCCCCTCTTTTTCAAGACTCAAGTTTGAAAAAATAATTTTTGAACACCAAATTAATTTTTATACAGAACATAATTACAGTACATCTGAAACAAATGATTATAACAATATATTTGAGAGAAAAAGCATGTTATTTTGCCTCATTCAAATCTTAATATCTGCACATTTAAATATGTAAACTAAAGCGCAATCACATTCGTAAATGAATGGCTTCTGGTTTTTGAAATGTAAATAATCCAATCTATTGTGATAAAACAACAAAATTGCAATAACTGCATTAACCATAAGGGGTTCGCTTTGGCCTGGGGAGTCAAGTTCAGCATTCGCTTAAATGATATCTGGCGCCATCTAGCGTCGTGATTGGGTATAATGTCTTGACCCCGAATATAAGATGATCGCCACTTTTTCAGTCTTATTTCAATGCAAAAAACACCGTCTTATATTCGGGCCAATACAGTAGTTTCAGCTTGAGTGTTTAGATTGGGTAGTTTGTTTGCTTGTTAATGCAACAATTATTATAATGAAGAATGACGGACAAACGAGCTGGCAAACAATTGACCTTTTGCAAACTCTGCCTCCTAAACGGCCATCAACCAATGATACGTCCTTAAGACCAGTGTTAAGGGAGCATGCCTGACAAACTCTGCCCAATTGTCTAAGTGATTCATTTGGTGTTTTTTTTGTTAAATTTGTGCATTTGCGCCTAAAAAAATTATTGTGAGTAGAGAAAGAATGAAAGCATGAGTGCAAGCACAGATTTTACCCTTATAATTCGCATTTTATTACTATAAAATATAAGACATTTGGCGACGTCCTGATCCCCATCTTTTTAGCTTACAATAAATCGTTAATTTAGAGAAGACAATTGTTACAGGCTCTGTATGCCTCCAATAGGCCTGTCGATTGGCAGAATGGCCCATAAAACACTGAGGTAAAATTCAACTGCGACTTGCCATTTGGAGCTGTATGCAGTATACAGAAAATTAAGTTACAGAGATGGTTCACAATGACTGACGTAATTGTTGGTAAATTTGATTTTTTAATGAAACGAAAAAATTAAAGTCTTTTCAGCCTGCTTTGACTTTGTGTTGTTTGGCTATGCTCATTCCCCTTTAGGAAATTCCAGCCAGCCAGTGTGCTTAACGTTTGGAGTCACGCGGCTATCAGAAAATCAAACAAACAGCAGAAGCACATTGCTATCAACTGGTACGCTAATGCTACAAGTAAACGTGATGGGAGATGGATAATAGTGAAACGTCTACCGGTAGCCAGGCCACAGACACTAGTAGTATTGCATTAGTCGATGCTCATAGTGTGGTGTTGGTGCCAAGGAAGAACTCGATTCGGTTGTCTGGAAGTATTTTGGATTTGAGAAGGACAACGAACCATGGAGCCCTACATCAGTTTGACGGTCCATTTTATAGACAACAAGTGAAAGCTGCAAACATACAGGCTATTTCCTGGACGATCCCACGGGTGAAATGATCGCTCAGGCCCTGAAAAAAATGCTCTTGTGTGGGACCTGAAAGAGTACAGCTTTGTCGCAGTCACCAATGACAGCAGCTCTAAAACACTGTGGAAACGGCTCGAGCTCAATGAGTGGATGGGGAGCAGTGTTTTGGGCACAGACTGCACCTACCAATCAGTATGTTGCGTTATTTTGTGTCTTTGTGTGTGTGTGCGATTTCTCTGATAGCTTATATAATGGTGTAATTTATAATAGATCAGCTCAGCATAAAGTATAATCCTACTTCTGAGGTTTTTGATTTTTTTGCAGGGGTTCTGATCCCCATTAACCGCAAAAAAAACAAGGAACAATGTATAAACTTTTGAAACCCCCAAATGGAAAACACTGTGATTACAGTACATGCAAAACAAGGGACAATGACGAAAAACACAAACAATATCAAAATATGGACAGAAATGTTTGAGGTTGATGGCTGCAAGCTGAAATTTGATTGGTGGTACATACCGATATGATTTCAACACTCTGACGAAGACCACAGCGACAGTGCACAGCAAGGAGAGAGGAAGGGAAGCTTATGTTGCAAGTGTCATTTGGTTTTTATAATAGAAAGTGTTAATTATTATTTAGTCTGTAATGCGGTATGAACAAGGGCAGGGTGACAGAAGATGACCAAATTTATTTAGACAATTCACTTGGGGCAATACTAAACCTAAGTGGTATTAGAACTTGATACAGTTCAGTTGCAGGAAAATTTTCAGTGCAATTAAAACCAACTACCAAAACATTACTTGTGTTTTTCACCCAGGACATTCAATTTTTGATTCAACATCTCTACCAAAATATTAAAGGTGCCCTAATGCGGTTTTGTTCATATTATTTGTAATAATAACCTATGATGCCATTTTACTGTGTTTGCACAAAGGTTCGCCCAGTATGTCATTTTTAAGCTATTTTAGTTGGTTCCTTTTGCTTTCATCATAATATAAATTGAGAAAGGAAAGACACAGTCAGACCTCGGGAAAAGATATGCTGCGTTCAGACCAAAGTGCAGTTTTGTGTGCACTCTTTGGCTAGGTTCATACTGCAAGTCATAATGCACAATTCCGTTTTTTTGTCATATCTGATTTTTTGGCGTGTCTATTCCAGATTGCCTTTGTCCACTGAGCCCGTTCAAGTATTACGCATGTGCAGAAGCATTAAAACAAATTTCACATGCTAGCTTTACGTCATTCTAGGGCAGACATGTCCAAAGTCCGGCCCGGGGGCCAAATGCGGCCCTCGGTCAAATTTCATCCGGCCCCCAGCCTCTGTCATAATAATCATTAACATCTGGCCCGCATAGACTTAATATATTGGTCAGCAGTACTGCTACCAGCATATGAAGTAGCTTACACACTAAATGCTGCACCTCATTTACCCACTAAAAGGAAGCAGCACTCTAAGCAACATTACCCCGAGTGACCCCTTACTCCCAATTTTCTAAAATGGCGACAATCAACAAAAACTGTTGACTGCGACGGCCGACGCTTCAGGGATAGGTGGAAATTGGACTATTTCTTCAATAAAATACACAACAGCTGTGTCTGCTTCATTTGCAAAGAGACAGTGCGCTGTTTAGTAATAGTTCAATGTTAGGCGATATTACCAGAGGCGATATTACCAAACAAGACACGCTGTCTTGTACGAAAAGATTACAGGGAAGAAGCGAGAAATTGAAGCAACTTGAAGCTAGTTTAATTTTACAGCAGCATTATTACATTACATATAACAGCAGTATTTCGCTAGAGCTCGAGAGTCGAAAGAGAACGCCACAAAGGCTAGTTGTGAGATTGTCTAAATTATTAATTTAAAAAATTAGGGCCGCAGCTATTGATTATTTTAGTAGTCGATTAATCGATGAACTAGTTAGTTCGAATAATCGAGTAATCGGATAAGGAACATGAAAAATTAAAATACCTGAGCTGAGCCTCAAATGGTATAAAAAATAAATAAGGATTGACAAAAGAACAATGGCTAACTTACATAGCAAATGTCTGCTAGCTTAAATGCTATAAAACACTAACGCTTTTTTTTTTTTTTTTTTTTTTTTACAATGCTCTTGACAAATCGTTCAGACACATATTCCCACCAAAAAAAACAACAACTGCTAAATATACCAGTAAACTAAATTACGAATGCATAAAAAAAAAAAAAAAAATTTTAGCTCAAACAAAAACTTGGCTTATGTTGGTTTTAACATGGAGCAGCTGGATTCAGCCATGTGAAATGAGGCAGACTAGAGGGCAGTGTATCACTTTAATTAAACGAATACTCGAAGCAGCAAAATTTAATTCAAATCTTTTTTCTTTAATCGAATACTGGAGGTAATCGATTCATCGTTTCAGCACTAAAACGTTTCAGCACTAAAAAAAAAATAATAAAGCAAATGTGACACACAGAATGGCTTGCTAGCATTTCCTTAAATATATTGTTCAACGTAAAGGACGTTAGCCAAGGTCGGCCCTCCACATTTTTACCCCACCAAATCTGGCCCCCTTTGCAAAAAGTTTGGACACTCCTGTTCTAGGGTGATCATATTTTGATGTCCAAAAAGTGGACACAAATAAATAACACATAAATAATTCCCGTTTAGTCTGATGTTCAAAGTTTATATAGATTGATAGAACGCATGCACTGACCGTATATGTGTGCGCCATGACGCACACATATACAGTCAGTGTGCCCTGACTCTCGGACATTTAAGCAATATTGAAATATTGCTTATTTAGCGCACACAAAGAAAACGGAGCATTCTCAGGCATATCCTTTCTTTTCATGGTATTTTTTTTTTTTATGACTGTAGTCAAGCCCGCCTACTGCCTGAAAGGTGAGTTCAAGCTAGGCGCTAACAGTAATGGACAGCTCCATCGCTTCCGATGCCTTCCTGCCTCTCTCGCTCTATGCTGATGTAATTGCTGCATGAATTACGATTTGGGAGACGAGAGTTCAGACCGCAGCCACATTCTGGATAAATGCGACCCAGATCGGATTTTAACCACATACGAAAGTGACCTAGATCAGATTTGAAATGGTCCACTTCTATGTGACTTGTCCTGTTGAGGCCGTCAAATTAGTGTCTCACACGAGCCAGCAAAACACCAAAAAAATAGGATTTGTGCATTAAGACCTGCGGGATGAACCTAGCCTTTGTGTTCATTACGAGGCCAACAGTCAAACAACGGTTCACATAACCTACAAATAAGGACCGTAATGTAACGTTTTGGGTTGCAAGTATGCTTCAGGTTGCAATATTGATGTGATGAGTGCTGTGCTTCTAAATGCTGCAATAAAAACCCTAACTCTCCATCCACCACTCAGCAATAATGGTAAGTATAGCATATTATCTTACATTAATGTATTTGAATTTTTCTATTCTATCTTTTAACGTAAATTTCAACTTTCAAATATAATTTTGACTTGCGCGGAAATTCCGGTTATGTCACCAGAATAGGAATGCAATTTGTTCATGACTCAAGGACTCCCTGCATTGTGCACAAATGCACATCTTTCATTAGAACTTTATTGATATAAATTATGTTTCATGTGGCTCAGTCAAAGAAGGAAATGGTTATTGGCGAGACGCATTGTCTACCTCCCTAATTGCTGCCGATATGAGTGGGCGTGATGCAAGAACAAAGTGGGCAGGAACTTCTATGATAAGGCGTAATGTGACGTCACATCGTCACCAGTGTCAAATACATTCGTAGAATGGTTTGACTTACGAAAGCTATGCAGTTATTTTGACCTATCCTATGCATGAAATGGTGAACTAAATTGGAAAAACTGCATCAGGGCACCTTTGAATGCAAAAATGAACATCTATGTGATTATTTTTTGTGCAATACATTGCAGAAGGCAAGATATTACCTGTAGATTTTACTGCAAGAATAAGAATAATGAGTTTGTGTTGTGTCTAACCTCTTAAAGACAGCAGTCTCAGTCTTTGCATCAACAGTGAGGCTGAAAGTCTCTTTTAAAGAGCCATTGATGACGGTGTCCGTCATACTCCGTTGCACATTGCAAGTAGATTCATCCACCATTTTAGATCTTCCACAACCCTTAGATGTGACAGATGAGGACGACGAAACACTCGGACTCAACCAGCCATTGTTTTCTGTAAAAAGCAAAAACGACAAAAGACGCAAACAAAGGTTGTCAATAGGACTGACCTAATGACTTGATATATTTCAATCCATTGATCTCACCCTCCGAATATAACGGTCCGATGACGCCTAGAGGATCCAGTTTCTCTATGTTGGTCTCCATAGCAACAGGAGTATTGCACATTAGTGGATCATTGGGGCTAAAAGAGAAGTTTTTTACTCCGAAGCACCCATTTGGCATGCAAAGCTTTATGGCAGGCGACAAATGATGGATGCGGACAGAATACCCAATCAACATCTACCTGGTGGGGGAGAAGTTAGAGAAATCAGCCCAGCCTGTCCCGGAGTTTGAATCGGGACCAGAATAGCCACTCCATGCTGTGTCTGTAGGAGAAGAAGAGAAAGAAAAATGAAATATTAGCCGCAGGCTTGTTGAGGCTGTTGGTTAGGCGACACAAAAGCCCATGAAAATGTCTGTTTGCCTTGTGTGGCAACAATTCAACAAGACCAGTATTTTGAAAACTGTTGAAAACTGGGCAAGGTTCAATTAACCTCTCGCAAACTCCGCTTCTAAAACGGCCATCAATCAATCATACATCTAGAGACAGTTTTTAGGGGAGGGGTCAATTCATGGGTCGCCAACTGCCATAAAAGTACGGAAGAAGAGTAAAAGGCGTGTGCGCAATATTTTTGAACCAAACAAGAGCATACAGCAAAGAGCACTGGAGATATGAAAAGCTAAGACAAGGAAATATGACGAAGCTTATGTAGCATTTGGCTTTTGGCTTTGACTTTTAGTACAGTGGGAGACGAGGAAAGGCCAGTCTGTTTACTTTGTGCAAAAATGTTTGCTGCAGACAGCAGGAATTATTTTTTTCCAGCGAAAACGTGCCGAATATTGCCAACAATCCTCCTGTTTTGTCAGTGTTACATCAGTAAACCAGCAAGCACTGTCAGCATCATATAAGGTGGCATACCAAGTTGCTCGGTGCAAAATAACCCCACACCATAGGAAAGGAGCTCTCTCCGGAGGGCACGGGTATTTCGGGACCGCCAAAATTCGCTGGCGTACCCGGAAGATGTTCTCCATGAAAGACATATTTTCAAGTGAGGAAATTCTTTACCTGTGCCAACTGATCGAGGCGGACGTCACTAATGTAACCTGCCGAGTCAGGCCCTCACAACCGCGCAGCTTGTGTGCCTGTCCGTGTGCTCTTTTGCCAGGAACAATATATGTATTCCATGAGTCCATCGGTGATGCTGAATATCTGCGTAAGAACACTGTATGCCGTGCGATTCGGAGTGGGGTATGGAAACGCTTCAAATTGATTGTTGAAATCGCTGAATGTAAACGAATGCGGAGCTTTGCTCTCATACAAGAAATATATTTAACGGACTTTCCAGCGTTATTTGGTGTGTAAATGCATTTATAATAATCATAGAAATATGTAGACTATTTAAACATTGAGAAAACTTGCGTTTTTTTCTGCCAACTCGAAGAGATTAAATTGTCAAATCCACTGATAGGACAGACGCACAAATATAAAAGATATAAATGTTTATTGAATATGCATCTTACAGTCTTGTTTGTCAGCGAAAATTCGTTACAAAAGACGGGCTTTAATTTACGCAACAACGCATGGCATCCCCGCATTTTCTTCTTCTCCTGAGTCCTCACAAATATAACATAAAATTTTGGGAGGGGGGGTCGGGCTTGGGCCTGCAAATCAAGTTGATTGATCGGCCTCGGGTCGGGTCGAGCTGGATTTTTTAGGCCCAAACTAAAAAAAAGAACATAGGTATTCATACAGTCAAGGAGACTAAACATACAATCATCCTGCTTCATGTGGTGATGCGCGATAAATTATTTCTTACTGTTAACGTACCTGTACCTGTATTGTCCTGACAGCAGGCTTTATTTCTTTTCATGGACATAAGTAAACTGGCATTTTGACGCATTCACAAATCACACGATCTGTAAATTCGCTGTCAACAGACCCGTCGCGCTCAACTCGCCGAATCGGTGTTGGATTTCGCGGTGAGGGTGGATTTTAATCATCGCGCATTCCTCCACTGTGAAGTAAGGTGCCCGTGCCATCGTCACAAGTAGTGTTTGACTCTGCTCTCCGCCCCCTTTTATGTGAACGCGCAGTAACTCTGACTGGGTTGACACAGGTTCGACTAATCAACCTCATAATCAGCGTCGTAGCACCGATTGATCACAAACTAGACAACCAGGTTTTGTCAACTCCGGTTACCTGCTGGTAAACTGGATTACTTCTGGGGAGGTTGAACTCGGTTCGTAGTATAGGCCACTGATGTTAAGCCAGATCTAACTCTGACACGACCAGGTTTGGCGTGTGGCGTGTGTTGCCATGGCAACACTTCTCGGTTCCAACATATCCACCTTTTGTAGTCTCGCATAGCCGCGAACTTACGTCGCACGTGATAAAGTTACTCTCGAAGTTACCCTGCTAAGCCAGAAAACCGGCTTCGTAGTATAGGCCACTGGAGGTTTAAAAAAACTGGTGGTGGATTCAACATAGATTTGGCTTTGACCTAACCAGATTTTTCATAATGACGTGCACATTATTAAAATGACTTGACTTCAAATAAAGTGCCGATATTTATTTATTCAAATAAATATGATTTGAGTCAATCACAACCAATTAGTCAATATGATTGAAGATGTGTTTCCTGAACAAAAACATAAATCCAACAGGTATTGTGCTTTGTCATCAGATAAAAATATTTGGTGCTACAGGAGAGGAGACTGTTGTGGTCTTGGGCCATGAAACAACTTTCTCAACCCAAAAGACAGATTAGGACAGCAAGCCTATCAATAACCAAAAGGCCTCTCAATAACTTACTAACTTAGAACTAACGCTGTAAAATGCAAACATTACATAGTTAGGTTCATCACTCATTTCTCACAACATAAATATGGTAGAACAAAAAGGATTAATGGCTTGCCTTATACCGTATTTTTCGGACTATAAGTCGCACCTGAGTATAAGTCGCACCAGCCATAAAATGCCCAACGAAGAGGAAAAAAACATATATAAGTCGCACTGGAGTATAAGTCGCATTTTGGGGGGAAATTTACTTGATAAAATCCAACACATAGAGCAGATATGTCATGTTGAAAGGCAATTTAAAAGAAAAATACAATCGAGAACAACATGCTGAATTAATGAACAGTATGATAATGTTACATGATGCATGAACAACAAAATGCGAACGTGGCCGGTATGTTAATGTGACATAGCTATTAAAGAGTTATAGCATAAAGAACATGCTAACAAGTTCAATCCAAAATACCAAAACAACATGTGAAATGATATAATAATGTGTTAATAATTTCACACATAAGTCGCTCCTGAGTATAAGTCGCACCCCCAGTCAAATTATGAAAAAAAATGCGACTTATAGTCCGAAAAATACGGTAATAATATAAACGGCAGTGAAAGAACCCATTTTCAATAAAGTATGAGGTTTCTTCTCTGCATAGTACGAAATCCTACCAAGCATACTGACAGGACTAACATTACACGTCTATACTGTATGTCCGGGGTGAAAACCTACGTGCTGTTCATGGTTGCCAATCGAAGTACGGAAGCGTGTGGCAATCTCATCCCGGTAAACATTTAACTTAAAAGTGGCGGCGGCTTGGAATGATGAACCTGGCTCCAAATGACGAAGTAGCCGCCTGAATCCATGGACTAAAGGAGTCTGCCCTCAGTTTTTGCCTGTGCGAGCAGAACTGTGTATGTCAGATGGTCTATATACAAAATAACAGGATGGTGATACCCAAAAGTATGCACAAGGACATGCTTTATCGACTACCTGAAGGACACCTGGGAGTGGAGAAATGTAAGAGAAGGGCACGTGAAGCCGTCTACTGGCCAAGTATTAACAAAGACACACCGGAAATAATACAAAAATGTGAGATATGTGCAAGACACCACTATAAACAAGTGAAAGAGCCCATGTTATTGCCTGACCTCCCCACAGCACCCTGCGAGAAAGTTGGCACTGAATTGTTTCATCTGCTCATTGACTACTACTCAAACTATCCTAAGATTGCCCATCTCACCGGCACCAGATCACGGTCTGTTATTGTGCACATGAAAGGATTCTTTGGAAGACATGGCAGTCCTCAATGTGTTGTCAGAGATAATCGACCTCAATACGACTGTGTGTGGTGTTTGTGTGTTTTAACGAAGAATTAGAAAATGTCATTTCTGGAGAAATTGCAATGGTAGCTTTGCTGCGGTAGTTAACCCTTGAGAGTCGAAGGACGCGCCGGCGCGTCCTCAGCGCACGTCGTCTTTGAAGCGCCCTCACGTTTTAATTACGTCACCCACATGCATTGCATTGCATTGTTGGTCTCGTTTTAAAGTGCGGAGGTTGCGGTTTACTCTCGTTATTATTTGAAGTCAATCGACCAACTAGAACGTGAGATATTGTCATTTAAGTTTTATAGTTTTATTGTCCTCTCAAAAAAACATTAAAACGCTGCATGGATCATTTGTTTATGTCTATATTTCCATCATTTCTAGTCCTTTTTTCAAAACGGAAGCTCCATGAAAAAAACACAAATCAAACGAACCCTTTCGAAGTCACAGTGGAAGCACAAAATGTGTTTTTTTAAAATAAATATAACTGCGGTGCGAGGTTCAACCGAACCAGAGGGAGGAGTGTTCTGAAGCAGCGAGGTGGCGAGCGACGGCCAGTTGGATAATCTTCTCAATTTGTGTATATAAATGTGTGTTCAAGAAGCTTGATTGTGTGTACATAGTTTTCATCAGGCGATGGGCCGCAATACCTAAACTCATAAAGAGATGGCCTCTAAACACTTTTTGTGTTAGATGGTATATATTTTTTCACTGTTCTTCACTGTTAGATCTGCTGTATATAACCTGTTTTGACTGGAGCATGTATAAAGGCAAAAAACGCCTGTGGCTATACCAGTTGTTTATGTTGAATTGTCAAATATAAGACTATTTATTCTAAATTTTTTTGGTTGAATGTTCATCCTAACATGTTGAATAAATATTACAAAGTTTCAAAACGGTTCGTTACGCATGTTTGGTTGTCAATTGGACATCAATATTAAAAATTTTGACAAAACGATTTTGGAATTTTTGGTCTTTTTGGGCCCAAAATGATGATTTATAATTGATCAGTGAAGGAAACAACAATTTGGACATGAAGTTCAAGGTGTCACAAAAAAAGGGACCAAACCAGGCCATCGTAACCAATTCTTTCTTTGAAATATAAAGGCAACTTCAAAGGCATGCAAAATCAGACAAAATAGGCCCAGACCTTAAAGGGTTAAACACCTAAGACACCTCCTGTTGATTTTGGGGCATTTTGAAATAACTTTTTGAGGATTTGGAGACATTTTAGGGTCATTTTCTCATCATATTTAGTCACTTCCTGTTGATTTGGGAGCATTTCATTTATGGTCAAAAATCACAATAACCAATAGAGAGTTTTTGGGTGTGCCAATGTAATTTTGAAGGAAATCAATAGGAGTGAGTAGACATTTTTGTGCATTCATATGAAAGGGACATTTTGGCCATTAGAAATGAATGGGGAAGTTTTTGGAAGCTGTACGTTTTTGGCAAAAACTGTATACAAGTTATGTACCCCTTCGAGTCCTGAAATTGCTTATGTGTGTAAATTGTATGATGTGGACAAAAAACGGAAAAAATACATTTTGAAATTTCAATTCTTTTTCAGAAAAAAATTCTTTCTGGGCAAACGGAAATTTTGGGGGTGTCAAACTGCGTCTCGCGATAATTCCATTTGTTTTGGTGTTTTGTGTCGATGGGTCAAAAGTGTTTGGCCGGGCGGTACACAGAGGAATTGTAAAGGAACATTATAGATGGTAGCCTTTGCATTACATGCTTACTACCATCAGACATTTGCTGCATTTGAATGGGTGGTTTATTTTTTACTACATTAGTGGCTAAGTTGGTTAAATCTTTCTTTTTTTTTTTTTATTTTTTTTTTAATGAGATCGTATATAGGCAATACTTTTGGACAATATATTGCCCACTAAAATTTGTCATTGCGACAGGCCTACATGCAAGTACACTTTAATCTAGTACAGCAAAAACAAAACAAAACAAGAAAAAATAACCAAGTTCCCTGTGGTCAAGGGCCCCCAACCCTGGCATTACAGCATGCCGTGCCATCCAAAGGGTGGCACGGCATCGCCCCACCATTGGAGACTGATCTAAAACGAACTAACTGCAAGAGGTTGAGTTCACCAACCTGTTTCGACTTCCATGTCTTCAGAGTTGGGATTAGAAGCTTCAAATACATCTTTCTTGGAATCCTCTTCCTCAGAGTCAGTGCTGTCCTCACTGTCTGTGCTACCCGCACTCCTAGGTGAAAACGTGTATGAAGAGTAGAAAGTAAACACTGCAAATATTGCCATTTTCCAGGACTTATCCATCGTGTAACCCTCTAAAGTTATGAGTTCATTAGCCTGTGACACAGTGTTGTTTTTGGTAGCCCTTTTAATTTTCGTCTTAGTCTTTTGGATGATAATACTTATTAGTCTTAGTCATATTTTAGTCATCTCAAAATGCATTTATCTGAAAATTCAAGATTAACTCCGTCTAGTTTTAGTCAAGGTTTACTAAAAATTTTTCCGTCTGTAAAATGTTAAAAAATTACTCAAAAAATAAATAATAGTTTTCAACTATTTCGAATGAACATTGACAGACTAGCACATATTATAGTGTCTATCTACAAGGACGAGAATACACACTCTGCAAGAAAACAGTACATTATTTTCAATTGGTTATACCCACCTTCACGCCAAGAACTAAGTAAAAAAAAGTTGTCCTAGAGTTTAAGCCTGCGATTGCTAAACTAACGCAATGACTTACATCTAGTGTGTAATCATCACTCAGTACAGACCTTTGAATGGCTAAAGCAGCATAGCATATTCTCTCTGGCTGAGAAAACATATCTTGCTGTGTGTGCAAGCCTGCATGGAACCTGGCGACGACACACTGGCAACTCGCGAAGGGGAAGATCAGCACATTACGAGTGACACAACCAGACAATGGTACGATGCAGGCTAACTACTAAAGATGCACCGATACTGATACCAGTATCGGCAGGAGGGGCCAATCCAGCCCGAAATGGTGGTATCGGTATGGGCGAGTACCAACAAAGAGGGCGCCGATACCATTTTTCCGGTCCAGTATTTTACACTTGACCGCAGCCTGTTTACCTCCTGACGCTCACTACACTCTCTGTGTTGTGTTATGACACGTGATCACTTTGCATGCAAGCAGCTATCGCTATTGGCCTGCTCCAGACCAATGAGAGCGGGCCAATAGTCGCTCTTGAACCTTTTTCATATGGAGGAAAAACAAACCAGAAGAAATGGCGGCGGTCTGGAAATATTTCAGCAAACAAATTCCGTCCAGTACAATCAATGGCTGCATGCAAGATTTGCGGCCTGAAAGTTTTGAGAGGTGGAGTTAAATCAGCCAGTTTCAATACCTCGAACCTGATAAAAATTTGAAGACGAAACGTGAACGAACACTACAACACTACAGGCTACAACAACAGCAACTGCTACCAAGAGAAAGGGGGCTGGAAACAGACCCTGATCAGTTACCTCGTCTACTTTACTAGATTATCTTTTACTGATAGAAATGTCGCAGTAATTTGAGACCTGTTTCCAAAGTCGGGTTGCCACCTTTCAGAAATAGAAATAAGGGAAGCCCCCCTCCCGCCCAAAGCCATACAGACGACAAAAAAAGGGATATCCCCAAACTTTGAAAATGCATAGAAATGTATCTATTTTTTATGTATATGTTCCGTATTGGTTCAATATGGAACACAACTTTTAATTCCCAATTCGGAACGATTCCTTATTTCAAAGCACGGGGTGGCAAGCCTATTCAAAAGTGCTGTAGAAGTAAGCTAAGCTATGTGGCTAAGTGTATGTTACTGCTGGTGCACAGAGAGTGAGGCTAATAAAGAGACAGGATGCTGTGGTCAATTATTATTACTTATTATTTCATGAAAGTTCCACTGTTTGCCCTTTGAGAGCCAAAACTCAGGGTTTAAGAAAAAGTTTATTCAGTTCTTCATTGTTTTTTTTTAACTTTCTTACTGTTGGGCTGGTATTATACGTTTTAATTTCACGAATTTAGCACTATTTTGACCTTTGAGAGCCAAAGGTTTATTCAACTATTGTCACCCATACCAGGTATGCAATAAAAATACTGCTGGTATCGGTATCAGAAAATGTAATCGGTGCAGCACAACTTCTCGTCTCGTCGGATGAAAACTGGAATTCGTCTCGTTGTTCTTTAGTCTCCCAAGACACGTTTTTAGCTCGTTATCGTCTCGTCATGAAAAAAGTGTCTATTAACAAAATATTTTTACTGTCGACAAAACAACACTGTCCTGTAAAAATTATTTCTTAGCCGCACTGGACTACAAACTGCAGGGGTCAAAGAAATGGAAAAAAGTCACAGCATACTGTCCGAAAATTATGCTAGTTAATTTGAATGTTTGCATGTGTTATTGTGCATTTGACACTAAAACACAATAGGATTGTGTGTTTTCATCTTCCATCCGCATATATCTGACCTGGGGCGCCTCTGTGCTTCTGGTACAAAGGTGACATCTTTTTCATCCCAGATATCCTCTTCATCTGAACCAACATCCTCAAATTGCTGGATTTTCTCTCTACAGCGGGCTTCAAACATAGCTACTTTCACCTGCAAAAATACACATACAGATCATATTATAAGAAAAAACATTGTACACACATGTGAATTACATACAACTCCAAAGCAGGCTAACAGAGCTATCCTACACGTTATTAGTCTATCAACATAGAGTATATGCCTTTTTTTTTTTTTTTTAACTATCTTTCTTCAGGGTTTCTACAGGTATCAGCAAATGTCACTGAATGCTTTTTAGTGACACTGTTAATGCCACTTTATACTAATTTAATGCCCATGCCCAAATGCAGATAGTTTGAAACACACAAATTTTAAGTCGCGTTGTCCAACAATTACTTTTTAACTGATAACCCGATATTGTCCAACTCCAAAAATCCGATATATGCGGTCGTGGACTTAACATATTATGGCTAATTATATTATTGTGCCCCTCAGGATACTTTAATAATGATAAATGTAACAACTTCAAGGTTGTCCGATAAGCACTCTGAAAAAATAGTAAAACTTCAACTGAAGTTATGCAAAAAAAAAAGCCTATATCGTACCACTATATTTATTTTGTTGAAATCAAAATTGTGCAAACATCAGATTTTTGGATGAAGTGCAAGTGCAAAGTGCCAATAAGCCATGACACATATGGCTCATACAGCGCTTCTAACTCAAAACAGAACAAAGGCACACAGTGAATGAGGTACGTAATGAGTTTCTAATTTATTATTTTTCAGTCATTTATTGTTCATTTCATTTTTCTCATTCATTATTTTTCAATCATTTATTGTTCATTTCATTTTTTCACCATGAATACAAATGGTCTGCTCTCATAACAAATCCAAAGCATCTTAGTTTGGAGACATCCAATACTAATTAGGCATAACTGCTATGCTCAGCTGTGACCAGTCCTTGTACAAGGGCAGAAGGCTTCTACATTCCCTTTGAAGGCAACATGCATATTAGCCCAAAATGAATAATGAAAAACTGATGTCATTGTTATCCGATAGAGATGCACGATAATATCGGTCACCGATAATTATTGGCCAATAATGGCAATTATGACGTCACACAGATAATCCAGATAAAACAAAATTCAACCGATAATTACATACTTGATTTAGCCTCCAAATGTGCGCAATCAACAGTTTTGTCCAATTCTGCTAGTTTAAAGGAGGTGTTTTTGCAGTGTAGTAATGTGATATATGTTAGGAATGGCTTACTTTTAAAGGCATTTTTGTGCAACTTGGGTGTTTACTCTCTAAGTAATCGTTGCCAAAAGCTTACCATTACACAATGTCATTGCCATTGTTTAGATGTTGGAATTTACTACTTGTTCACATTTGATGTGGGAAAAAATAGCACTAAATTACATTTTTGCACAGTAACATTTGATCTTTGTATACTTTGACATTTTACATACATATTTGAATAGAATTATCGGCTTGACATTATCGGTTATTGGGTGGAAGGGGCAGGAAATTATCGGTTATCGATATCGGTTGAAAAATGTATTATCGTCCATCACTATTATCCGATATTTTAGAATGCATTTATCGGCCCAATCTTATCCCGGCCACCCGATAATAACAGACAACTTTAATGAATAATGTAAAAAAAAAAAAATTCCCCAAAAAATTTTTTTAAGCCATCAATTTAGCAATTTTTATTGCCTTGAACCTTTAGTTTAATGATTTTTAATGCTTTTTAAGGCCTGGATTTTGACAAAATCCGTTTGATGACTTTTAATGCATTTTAATGACCTGCATAAACCCTGTTCTTGCATTTATAATAGTCTTCCAATAAAATAGAAAATTAATGCATTTCCAACTAACATGACGCTAATCACTTTGTGTGTTTAACAGATACACTGCTTGCAAACAACACAATTTTACAAGACTTTCAAAACGCTCAACAACTACAGTAGGCCTATGTATTGTTAGATGTTTTATTACTATTAGTTTATATTACTAGTGTTACACGTGTATATTTGTATTTTTCTAATACTAATAATAATACTTAAAATTATTACTTTGTTTGCTTTTAAAATGCTGCATTGAATACCAAATATACATAAGATCACTTCAAGATCAAAAGTTACAAAAAGAAATACAAAGAGGGAAATAAATAATGAACACATCAACCGTTTTCTCATTAGTTATTTTCAAAAATGCAAATGAAATGAAATTTCAACCAGACATTGGCATTAACTCAAATAATTCACACGTGAAAAGAAATCCCCGCATTTGAGTCTATAAATAATGATATGTCTCCAAAGTACACAAGCATACAGACATGCTCTCTTAAGATTAAGCTAATGGCAGAGGATTACTAACAGCTACAGTATCTTGCCAAACTTTCAAGTAGGGGCAAGAACATTCATAAAGCTGGATATCAAAGTTGTAGTTACAGTTTTCGAATATTATATCTTACTAGGGTGTCATCGCTATAACGCTATGAGTATAGCTGTTTCATTAGCTGAAGTTGGTTAACTTCATGTCTTCGTTTGCTGAATTTTTTTTTTTTCTCTTTTGTGTTTAATGTATTTATTCAGATTCATCATTGGAAAGAGATATTACATACTGTATAAGACATGTTTTTCACTTTTTTCTCCCCAAAGTATAATAATAATTAAAAACAAAAAAATATATATATATATATATGTTTTAAACATGTTACTCTCTATAAAGTAGAAAAAAGCATGTATTAAATGCTTCATTGAGTGAGTCCACTCAAATCCGCTCAAGATGCTCATTTACACACAATGAGTTGCTACAGCAACTGTTTCACAAGTTAAACGATAATTGCCGTATGCGGCAAGTTTTGGCTTCCATGCGTCTCTAGAAAGATCAAACCTTAACGTCTGTCAATCATCGTTAACCTTAATAAGCAACTCCAGTGCACTGCATGACCATTAAAAGAGGCAGGAGCGAGAGTGCGAGACTATGTGAGCGGATTGGGACAGCTCTATAAAATACTGCCTTTTTTAATTAATTTTTTTTTACTGGAAAAAATAAAAAAATCTGCGATGGACTGAGGGCGCAAACTTTGAAGCGTGAAGTAGCGAAGGATCACTTTCTGGATTATTTTGGTACTATCTAGCCCCATAAAAGTAAAAAAAAAATGTATAAATTAGGCCTGAATGATATTCGAAAAAATTAACATTGCCATATATATTGCCAAGGCTTACTTACTTACACTTACTTTTTGCATTAGTTGCACCGGCACGCTTAACTTTTTTCTTAAGGTGCACCAGCACAAAATGTAGGCGCACCCGCATTTTTCATTGCATCGCCTTTAACACAATACTTTTAGTCACTCTCCATAACAGTCATATAATTCATATAAGTGAGTCCACTCGAATTCACGAATGCTTTGACGCTCACGATGGCGAGAACAGCCTCCAAACAATGAAGACTGACTAAACGACGATTGTGCCTTTGATTGTAAAGCTACAGAGCCTTCAAACTTGCCAGATCAAAGCTAAAAACCTGTCAATCATCATGAATTTAAAGTGGCAAAGTCCAGCTGCACTGGTGACCAAGAAAAGTAGCAGGAGTGAGAGTGTATGGGTGTACGAGCATGAAGCAGAAAAACAAATATATTTTTGAAATTAAAAACCTAATCCTTTTCACCAGATTTTAATCCTCTAAAAAATGGCGTGTTGGCCCGATTTCCGATCACCTGATTGGAGCGGAACATCCCTATGCTGAACCTATATGCATTTTTTTTTTTTAGATTTTCAATACAACCCCCCCACTGTATATTGTAACCCCTTCCGCCTCCATCTGGGAGATGTTGCTAAACAAAATAAATAACGTAAACAAAGGGGGAGAGAGGCAACCTTTTGTTCAATTAATAATTTTAAAACTTCAGTTAAGATCCGAAAGCGATTTATGTGACATCAATTCAAATAAATGTACTATATGTAAGTAGGGCTGTCCCAAACGACTAATTTTCTCCCGATATGTCAGCCGACTATTTTTACGATTAGTCGACTAATCTAATAATTAAAAAAATTATTATTATTTTTTTTTTTACTAATTTAGCAATGAAATTTTTGTTGACGCTTATCAATTCACAAAAACATATTGGAACACTCAAATCATTTATTAAAGTACAAATAAACACGTAAATAACAATAATAAATCACAAATAAACAATGAGTTCAAATGCTGATAGAATTAACTAGTGTAGCATCCCGATTGAAAAGATGGTCTCTTAAACTGATGGTTTACAACTTTTATTCCATCCTTGATGTAAACACACCGTAAGAGCTACGGTGCACACAAATAAAGCAACACAATTAGAAATTAACAAAAACTTTTCACTTTTTTCCTTTTAAACCTTATTTATATATCAATGAATTGCCTATATGAATTGCCTTTACCTTATTACCTTATCATTGACAATCTCTCCCTTGAGTGCAATCACTGTATATACTGTATATATTTATGACCTTTTAACCTTATATAATTTTCTATACCATAAAATAAACCATAACATGAAATAAATCTTTCAATTAGCATTAAGAACAATACTAATAGCGCTTATAGGCCCATTGTCAATGAAACATTATTATTTAGTTAAGCGACAGCACCCTCTGGTGTACAAAAAATGGAGAATAAAAAAAATAATAATTACAAACTGCGTGAAGGCGCTTGAGGTGTTTATTCACGGCCGACGTGCAGCCAAGCTTGGCACTGAAGAGACAGGACAGAAGAGTGTACTCTCCTTAGTTTCTTTGAAATAAGTCAATGTTTTGGACACTCTGGTGCGCTTTTTTTGGCTTTGTGCCGCTTTCCCCGCTTGCAAACAGAGCATCCGACATCCCGTCGACGGATTTACGTCATCGATGACGTCGACTATGTCGACTAGTCGGGACAGCTCTATATGTAAGTGAAATATATGGGTTAAGGGAAACATCTGTTTAAAAAGTCAAACATAAACAAGATAGTTACATGAAAACAACTGTTGGTGACTAACTTCCAGGAATTTGTGAACTTCATTAACATGTACCGATACTACAAGACGTAGCATTCCACTCATTAACAAGAAGAAGATGTCCAGGCTTTACTTTTCTAACAATACAAAGAGGAGCTTAAAAAATTCAGGAACAAATTTTGATGTTATGATGAGACAATAAGATTGAACCTTTACACACTGTAAGCATTGGGAAGGGCTTCTCCTGGGCTCGATAAATCTTCAGTGAAGATTAATGAA
The DNA here is from genome assembly GCF_030265065.1 of Corythoichthys intestinalis. NCBI lineage: Eukaryota > Metazoa > Chordata > Actinopteri > Syngnathiformes > Syngnathidae > Corythoichthys > Corythoichthys intestinalis. Next base: position 59,338,682 of record NC_080399.1, on the reverse strand, counting down.
CTGAGTGACTCACCCAAATCAGTTATTAGCCACAAAGCAGCACCTCAGGGACAAGAGGCTTCAATGTTCCAAATTATTATGTAAATTGCATTCAAGTGTCATTAAAGATAACATGTTCCTTTCGAAATAAATTTCTGTATGATACAGTGTTTCAGGGCTCTTGAGGTCACTAAAATCAATCTCATATTCCTCTGATTGCACTGGTCAACATTTTTTTTACAGGCTGAAGGACTGTCAAGTAACCACTCAGGTTGGTGTTGTTGTTCTTGTGTACACTTTGAAGTCCTCCTCCTCCGTCAAACTAATTTATTGTAGCAGGGCAAATTAATTAACGGCAGCCGGGAAAGGACAGCCTGTTGTAGGTTAGGCATTTGCCAATAGAGGGCAGCACAGACTCGTTCACGACTCAAGCTCGTGTAACTTAAGGCCAGAACAGGACAATTATGGTTCGTGACTCATGCTCATTTAAGGACAGAAAACCAACAATAACAGATACAGATACAGTGGACCCAGAACATGCAGTGGTGCGGTGCTTTTTTAGACCATATGGCAAAAGAAAAGAACGCTTTGTGTCAGAAAAGACATCACAAAAAATTGACATAACACTCCCACTCTAATTTAGTATAACTTTAAAGGTTTAGTTTTGTGTGATTTTTGGGGATGGATGAATCCAGTATTGTCATTATTTTGTGTTCCAGCCCTTTTCAAACAAGTAGTTTTGACCTATGTCAACATACCTCATGTAAAATAATGAATAACGATGCATTGTGGAAGCAGTTTTAAAGTGACTACCGAACATACACTTGACTTCTTGACTCTTTGATGCAGGATCATTGATTGAGTACAATTGTAAATACATTTTGCTATCTACATTAATATTCAAGATGAATAATGAAGGTACTTACACTTTCATTTGTATTCAGTGAAAAACTGATGTCTGATATTCTGTCAAAGGGAATACTGCAATGTTAAAGAGAAAGTGGGTTAGTTAAAAGTTCCGTATGGATTTTGTCCAATACGTCAAAGGAAACTACAACATACAGTGACATGCTGTGTGTTTTTTTTTTTTTGTTAGTTTTTTTTGTTGTTTTTTTTTGGTAACCTCCTCTGTAGTCAATTTTATTTAGTTGTAGCAGAAGATCCTTAGCAAATGAAATTATATATATATATATATATATATATATATATATATATATTTTTTTTTTTTAAAGAAAACTTAGTTCAATGGCACAAGAAATGCATAAAGAAATTTTATAACATTGAAATTAATTCCAAGTCATTTCAGAACATGTCAAATTAAATCGTAAGATATGTCACAAAGCACCAGCGCAAGTACCGAACAAGCACCTCGTTCTTTTGGTGGAAAAGGGGTAATAATAATAAAAAATATTGAACTTAATTAAAAATAAAAACTTGTTTTTCTTTATTGCCATTACAACTATTAAATATTGACACAATCTTAGTTTTTTTTTTTAAGGAAACACAAGACAAATAGTTGTTGAAACAGATGTTACATTTGATAACAATTCTAATTACGTTTGTCTTTGAACAAAGTGGCTGAGGATATTATTTTAGGAAGGTGAGAATATAAGATGTAAACCAAACAACCAAATAGAGCCTGAAATGTTAGCATTTTGTTAGGGATAGGGTACAGACAATATCTTGTACTTTTTGGTTTCTAACATATTCACTTCAATTGACCTTTCGCAAACTCCACCTTACAAACAGCCATCAACCATTCAGACAACAACTGGATTCCAAGATATTAAAGATTTGGGACTTATGGCGTCGCTCCTAGCTAATTGTCTCCAAAATAAACAAGCGTACATAAGTGTTGAAGTAAGATTAAGCTAATGCCAGAGGCTAACTTTTCATTCATAGAACTGGATATCATATCAAGGAATATTATACAGTGCTGGCCAAAAGTATTGGCACCCCTGCAATTCTGTCAGATAATGCTCAATTTCTCCCAGAAAATGAGTGCAATTACAAATGCTCTGGTAGTAATATCTTCATTTATTTTGCTTGCAATGTAAAAACACAAAAGAGAATGGCAAAAATTAAGAAATCATGATCATTTTACACAAAACTCCAAAAATGGGCCGGACAAAAGTATTGCCACCCTTTGAAAAATCATGTGATGCTTCTCTAATTCGTGTAATTAACAGCACCTGTTCCTTACCTGTGGCGCATAACAGGTGGTGGAAGTAACTAAATCACACTTGCAGCCAGTTAAAATGGATTAAGGTCGACTCAACCTCTGTCCTGTGTCCTTGCATGTACTCCATTGAGCATGGAGAAAAGAGAGAAGACCAAAGAACTGTCTGAGGACTTGAGAAGCAAAATTGTGAGGAAGGATGGGCAATCTCAAGGCTACAAGTCCATCTCCAAAGACCTGAATGTTCCTGTGTCTACCGTGCGCAGTGTCATCAATAAGTGTAAAGCCCATAGCACTGTTGCTAACCTCCGTAGATATGGTTACATAGTGTTATACTTGTATAGTGCTGTTTCCCACCTTTCAAGGCCCTCAAAGCGCTTTACACTATTTCGCCATCCACCTACTAGTGACGCAGCACCAGGAGCAATGTGGAGTTCAGTATTTTGCTCAAGGACACTTAGACGAGTTCATCAGAGCAGGGAATTGAACCCACAACCTCTGGGTTGGGGGACAACTACTCTACCACTGAGCCACGCCACCCCAAGAGTGGACAGAAAAGAAAAATTGATGAGAGATTTCAACGAAAGATTGTGCGGATGGTGGATAAAGAACTTCGACTAACATCCAAACAAGTTCAAGCTGTCCTGAAGTCCGAGGGTACAACAGTGTCAACCTGTACTATCCACCGGCATCTGAATGAAAAGTTTTTGGGGTTGCTTTGCTCATTCTGGCACTGGACTGCTTGACCGTGTGCATGGCATTATGAAGGCTGAAGACTACCAACAAATTTTGCAGCATAGTGTAGGGCCCAGTATGAAAAAGCTGGGTCTCCCTTAGAGGTCATGGATCTTTCAGCAGGACAATGACCCAAAACACACTTTAAAAAGCAGTAGAAAATGGTTTGAGAAAAAGCACTGGAGACTTCTAAAGTGGCCAGCAATGAGTCCAGACCTGAATCCCATAGAACACCTGTGGAGAAATCTAAGAGACCAGGAGCAGTTGGCCAAAGAAGAATGGTCTAAAATTCCAGCAGAGCATTGTAAGAATCTCATTCCTGGATACCAGAAGCAGTTGTTCGCAGTTATTTTGTCTAAAGGTTGTGCTTCCAAGTATTAGGCTGAGGGTGCCAATACTTTTGTCCGGCCCATTTTTGGAGTTTTGTGTAAAATGATAATGATTCCCCCCCCCCCCCCCCCCCCCCCCCCATTGTCTTTTGTGTTTTTTCATTGCATGCAAAATAAATGATGAATTAATGAAGATATTACTATCAAAGCATTTATAATTGCAATCATTTTCTTGGAGAAATTGAGCATTATCTGACAGAATTGCAAGGGGTGCCAATACTTTTGGCCAGCACTGTATCTTACTAGGATGTCATTGCTGTAACGTCTAAGTTTAGCTGTTTAATTAAAGTTTGTTAATCAATGTCTTTGTTCGCTGCCCGTTCTATTAGTGTGCTAACATTAAAGTGATGCTTCCTCTTATTAAGTAAACATGGAATCTTAGTAAGCGCCTTAATTTTATTTATTTATTTTTTCATGTAACATTTTGTGAATGGACACCTCGGTATCCCAACCCATTGCTATGGTGTCAGTGAGGAAATCTGTATGCTTTTGCCTTGATAGCTTGCTACGATTTTTGTAATATTTTCAATATAACCCACCGCTGCATATTGTAAACTTTTGCTTCAATTTAGAGGATGTTGCACTGGTATTGCGCCAAAATAAATCACTTAAAACACACCGATATACGTCTGGAGTCATGAAGCTTGTCATCTTAGCAACCGTAACTTAGGGGGCAGGGTTTTTGCAAAAGGTCAATTGACAAAGATAGACGTTAAATTCAGTTGAAGTGGGATGGGGTGGCTTTGAATGGCCATGTTTCGGTGCCATTGGCGGCTTCGATCATTATTTGATGGCTTCCAGCCCCCCCAGTCTAATTGGATTGGACAGCCATTGCCGTTCATAATAGTGAATTAGTTAATTAACAAGAACTTTTAGGTTAATAATGAAAAACAGACTCTTATGCCTGGTGTAACGAGGGAACAACAGTCTGAGCTACACACTGCGCCACTAAGAGCTAAACAGATTCTTAAAACCTCATTTCTGATAAGAATTGGGACAGCACACCATTGACTTCAAAGTGGCTCTGTACTGTCTTTGAGCAGCTAGATATAAACATTCTGGTCGCTGTTTTGAATAATTAGAAAGATTTACAGGCAAAGTAAGAAAACAACAACAAAAAAACAGTTTTTCAGTAAAAAGGGTTACATCCCCGTTTGACAATATGCTCGCCAACTTTGGAATGTCTTCAGTGTCTTGTCCCATTAGGATTATTAAAGGGAACCCTGAGTAAAATGACATATTGGTTCTGGATGTTTTTTTTTAATGTTAGTTCACTCATCTATAATATACAAGCTTTAAAAATCATTTGCAGCTTTAATACAATGTTAAAAACTTTATTTCAAACGTAAATCCCCATTGTTGTATACATCGCAATGTGGTGGCGTAAAATGGTGCCGCCGTAATTATGTTAAGCATTAAAAAGAAACTATATTCCTTTCGCTGTGCTTTTTGTCACATTGCACCTGGAAAGTATTCCACCAGCCACCAGAGGATAGTGTTGACTCATTAAAAAAAAAACTGTTTCCTACTTGGGAGAAATGATATTTTGCTGAGACATTAATACTGCTCTATTCTGATCAAAGTGCTGCGCACCATATCTATAAAGAGTTTGAGGATTTAAGCATTTAATCACAAGAATTTTCACCAGAAAAGCTCTGTTTACATCAGGCGGACACTAGCTACACTGACTAACAGACTAGCATTGTACTTCGACATATTTACATAAAATAAATGCTCACTGCACGTTTTTTTGCTTTTTTTTTTTTTCTAAACTAAGAATTGAGACTGTTCTACGTCCATATCTATAAAGAATTTGGGGATTTAGGCATTTATTCACAAGAATTTTCACCGGAAAAGTTCTGTTTACATCAGGCAGCCGCTAGCTGCATTCACGAACAGACTAGCATTGTACTTCGACATCTTTACGTAAAATAAATGCTAACTGCTCGTTTGTTTTTTTTGCTTTTAACCAACAATCAAGACTGTTTTACGTCCATATCTATAAAGAATTCAGGGATTTACACATTTATTTACAAGAATTTTCAACGTAAAAAGCTCTTTGTGGCGATAATCTATAAAGATTTCAGGGATTTAGGCATTTTCACCAGAAAAGCTCTGTTTACATCAAGCGGCCGCTAGCTACATTTACTAACAGACTAGCATTGTACTTCAACATATTTACGTAAAATAAATGCTAACTGCTAGGTTTTTTTTTGCGTTTAACCAAGAATCGAGACTGTTTTACGTCCATATCTATAAAGAATTCAGGGATTTACACATTTATTTACAAGAATTTTCAACGTAAAAAGCTCTTTGTGGTGATAATCTATAAAGATTTCAGGGATTTAGGTATTTTCACCAGAAAAGCTCTGTTTACATCAGGCGGCCGCTAGCTACATTTACAAAAAAAAAAATAATAATAATAATAATTGAGGATTTAAGCATTTATTCACAAGAATTTTCAACGAAAAAAACTCTTTGTCTGTGATTCCACTTCGTCAGCTTTGACGGCCTCACCAACAATGCAGGCCCCCTATTTATCGGCCCCCGCCCCGTCAAGACATTATGAAGTCTATGGATATGTATTACTAACGTCAGAATGAAACATATGAAACCAACATGTCACTTCACTCAGAATTCTCTTTAAATATTCATTTCTTAACATGGTCATCGATTGTACTCACTCCAAAACATCATCTGGATCAGCAAACTCTTCATCATTGAAGCCAAACTGCTCAATAAAATTGGACGTCATTTGTTGCATCTGATAATCAGAAAACGCCTAGCAAAAGCCAAAATCAATATTGATTAATGATGTACTCTCTCGGGCAGGGGTCACCAACATAGTGGGGCATTGTGATTTTCTAGGAATATTGCTTATATGATCATTTGAAAATGTAAAAACATGCAATGTTTAACATAAATAATGTGAAGTGCATCTATACAGCCCTACATACTCAAAAAGATCATTTTAGTATGTATCGTTTTGTGATTTAATAATGTCGGAACTTCATTAGGTCATTGGTGCTAACTAATCGATTAAAATCGATTAATAAATTAGCTGCCAACAAATTTGATAATCTATTTTTGCCGGCAGCTATGATCAGTCCCGTTTGGGTCCTTGTTTGTGTTTAATGTGAGGCTGTGCGCGCCAGTGATTCAAGCAAAAGAGAGAGAGAGAGTTCACTGCTACACTCAGGTTGGGTTGCTGAATCAATAATATTACCAATTGTCGAGAGTTCGATTGTCTAATGTGCTGTCAGATCCAGTGTGCCTCAGTCAAAGGTGAGTAAATGACGACAATTGTATCGTTTGTATTCTTTGTTGTTGAGACGTTGCTTCTTTGCACGGAGTGCTAAGCTGGATAGCAATTATGCTAATCAGTCTCCTAAGTGTCCGTTTGTATTGTGTTTTGGAGAAGCATATTAGTACTTGAGTAATTGTTAGTGAAGCTGTCTCATTTTTATATAGAAACCACCCACATAAACCCGTTCATCTAACAGCTTTCAAACCAAACTCCCATTCAAACTATAAATTGGCACACAACAGAGTGTGTTTTGAAATTGGATTAGGTTGTATTTATGAATAACTGTTTAATAAAGTAAACTGATTCATTGCCTCCTTCTCATTCAATTTTGTTGAGTTTGTTTTGTTGAGTTTGTTTAAAGAAAATGAAGGAGTCATTGACACAATTTATACCAGTGTTTTATATCAGCGCTTTGCCCACAAGAAAAAAAATTGTCAATTAGCAGCACCTTTTTTTATTTGAGTGAACTTTTATCCGATTTGTGTACTCAGAAATTCTTTTTATGTGAAGTGAATGTGTTTGCCAATATTTTTTTTAGGAAAAATTTACTCCGCTGCAATGCCAAAGTCAAAACTGCTGCTATGAACATGCTGCTTCGAGGATTCTTTAGAGTGACATTGTAACTGTTTGTTTTGAAAGTAAAGAAAGTAAGTAAAGAAAGAAAGCATTTAGTTTTATTGATTTGGGTGGATACACTGCCCTCTAGTGGCAACAGTGGGGAAAAACAACATAACTCGTCCAACATGGCTGAATCCAGGAATCCCAGAATCCCTGTTAAAACCAACATAAGGTATATCTTTGTTTGAGCTAAAATGTTTGTTTATGCATTCGTTAGTTTACATTAGTTGTATTAGTTTAGAATTTAGCAGTAGTTTTGTGGAAATATGTGTTTGAATGGTTAAGTGCATCGTAAAAAAAATAAAATAAAATAAACATTGGCATTTTATAGCATTTAAAACAGGCGTTAACTATGCATGCTAGCCAATGGTTCTTTGCTTGTACTTAGATCCTCATTTATTTTTTTAATATCGTTTCAGGCTAAAGTCAGGTATTTTAATTTATTTATAAATGCATTTATTGCTCTTGAGAAATTAAATGAAAAACTCTGGAATTTTATTTTGTATTCGCATATAATGCTGTTTTGAAAGTGTCCTCTTGGCAAACCAAAATAATAATTGCAGGCATAGAAACTTGTTTATTTGTTCAATGTATTCTAAAATGTATTCTTCAATGCATTAAATCTTCGTAATCCGATTACTCAATTATTTGAACTAAGTTATGGATTGATTAGTCGACCACCTGAATAATCGATAGCTGCAGCCCTAGCCCATAACACAAGCTCGTTCGCACGCTCGCTCGTTCTAGCACTCATTCGCTTGCTCAATCACCTGTCTCAGTTTACAGGCCTCACTCATTCATCTAATCGCATTCAGACACTCACTCATCCAATGTCATTCAGATACCTTCAAGGTTTAACAACAATTCATGTAACATGCTACAGCTGTAGACACAGAATAGCATAGTGTATAGAGGAGGGAATGTTTTCAAAAACATAATTTATTGGTGCAAACCTTTTTTTTTGTTAGATTGATAGCTGAAAGATTTTATAAGATTTGACTATCTTTGAGAAAGCTGCAACAGTGCAACAAACGAAATGAAATTTTAGGGACGCAACTAAAAAATTTGGGAGCGTCCAATCTAAGTAAAGGGAGCCCTTGGGTTACGATGACCTACGATGCTTCGACTTTAAGACGCCTGTGCCTCATCTGCAGTTTAGTCCCCAGGACCAGTTTCTGCTTATCTCGTGCATAGCGCTTGTCTGTGTTTGTGCGCCAGGAGGATCTTTGCATTTTTCGCCCTAGTTCTTTCACATTATGACCCCAAAGAAGAAAGCTGGATTCTAGGTTCAGTCAAAAGAAATGCAATTACTATGGAAACAAAGCTTAATATCATAAAAGGAACAGAGAAAGGAGAGAGACACTGACGATCATTGGCAAAGATTTGCTGCGTTCAGACCTAAGTTAAACTGTCGTGCGAAAACGACTTGCTTGTCGCCAAAATGAGTTTTGTGTTCACACAGACTTTATGTCACCAACAATCGAAGTCTGCAAAACTTTCAAATCAGCTTGCATGTATTCTTCAGGTTGCAATGTTGATGTACTGAGTGCTGTGTTTTCTGGGCTGTTTCTAAACGCACCGCATGTCTGACTGCAGTGAGAGAGGTAGGGTGGCCGGAGCGAGAAGGCAGTTCACAGTAGTCGTGTTCCGTGCTTTCGGTTGCAAATTAACCATTGAAAACCCTAACCCTCCATCCACCTCTCAGCAGTAATGGTAGAACAGCATCTTATCTTTTTTTGATTAATGTATTTTACTTTTTTTATACATAAGTTTAAGGACATATAAATATGTTCATGTAAATTTCAACTTTAACGTTGAAATCCGACTTATGAGGAAATTCGGGTTACATTGTCAGAATGGGAATGGAAGTTGTTCAGAACTCAAGGACTTTCTACTGATATGAACTTCAACAGCTTAATTGTGCATAACAGTCAACCAATGGGATTCAGTATGGAGCAGTGTCAGACTTCAAATTCATAACCATAAGTGTTGCTGTCAGCTAGACAGTTCAACCCTTTGAGATACTGCCTCACCAAACTTGGCGTATGACTACAAATAGCCAATTATATTTCAACTAGCAAAAGATTAATGTGTTGTACATATTAGTGCTGTAGCGATTAATCGATTAACTCAAGTAATTTGATTGGGAAAAAAACTTCGAAACAGGGTTTGCTGCTGTTTAAACAGAGTGGCGTTGGTTGGTAATGTTTTTTTTTTTTAACGTGTTTGCATTTAGTTTTATTCATTTGGGTGAATATACTTCCCTCTAGTGGCAACACTGAATATGACATAACTCATCTAACATGGCTGGATCCAGTTGCTCCCTGTTAAGACCAACATAAGGTTGTAAGTTTTTTTTTTTACACCTAATATGATTGTCTATGCATTCGTGATTTAGTTCAGAAGTGTACTTAGCAGTTTTGGGACCATGTGTTTGAACGATTTGTTAAGAGCATTGTAAAGCATTGTAGAAAAGCATTTTATAGCATTTTAGCTAGCAGACTTTTGCTATGCAAGTTAGGCAGTTGTTCTTTTGCTGTACTTCGATCTTTATTTGTATTTTTTTATAACGTTTGAGGCTAAGCTAATGTATTTCAATTTATTTTTAAATGAATTTATTGCTCTTGTTAAATGAAAGACCAATTTTGCATTGTTTGAAAAAAACACTTGGGATTTTATTTTGTATTCGCATTTAATGCTTTTTGAAAGTGCAATCTTAGCAACCCTTTGCTTTGCATCTCCTAAATTTTATTCTGCAACGCATTAAATGTTCCTAATTCGATTACTTGATCATTCAAACTAATTGATGGATTAATCGATTAATAAACACAGTAAACACAGTTGGCTGTTGATTAGAACTTTAAAAAAACTCAAAACACACCCATACACTCCACTATACTATCAAACGACCAATCAAAACAACTGCTGCTGTTTCTTTAAGTTCAATTTTATGATGATCGGTGGATGGCGACTAGCAATCTCTTCTGATCCTGCGTGGTGCTTATTGATTGTTACCATACATTACTCACCCCCTAATTCGAGTGTAATTGAGTTGCTTTTAATAATTGTGCAGCAGTCATCAAATTTAGCCAGAGGTTCTGGACCTTTCTGGCTAATTCGGTCTTCAAGTTAAAGGTCCCGTTTAATATTTGAGGTTTAGGGTGATATTGTTTAATCTAATTTTAAGACCAATGCAATGTTGAGTGTATGTCAACATCTGATAACAAGAGTAAAAATATACGGATACTACATTTGTTCGTCTGCATGAGTAAGGGCCTGGTACATGCGTGCGTACATGGAAGTTGATCAATTTGTCACTCTTACTTGTTGAATAGATGAGTCATGGTGAAAGCTGCTATCTTTAAATTCAACCTCATCATCAGTTGAGGATTGGATCTGGTGTGTGTTCACCTGAGAAGAATAAGTAATGACATTGATGAAGAAGCTGCATACTGTGGGAAAACCACGGTTGCTATTTCTGCCAAAACAAGCAAAAACACAAGGAAAGCCTACAAATACAAATGCAGTGAAATTGTGAAAATGTCACCGAAAAAGTTGCAAATTTTCAAGGCAAACAAAGGTAATATAGTTTTTGCCAAAATTGTACAGTTCTGCTACCAGTTTGACCCCAAAAAATTCCAATATATTTTACAGGTGCACGACAATTATTGGTCCGATAATTATCGGTCCAATAACAGAAATTATGACGTCATCCCAATAAATCCGATAACATTATTAACAGGATATTTTGGGATGTAAGAGGTCAGTGGTCATGGCTGGAGTCCTCCTCGGTATTTGACTCTGTTTCAGCATGTTGATGTCGGTGTCGGTGGATTGGGATGTGTGTGTGTTTCCACTCCTGTTTTACCGGTATGCCAGTATGTTTTGTTACTATTCTAAAGACCGTATTTTTCCATCACTGAGTGATGAACCTTACTATGGCAAACAGCAAAGGTTTGCATTTTACAGTGTTATGTTTACAAGTTATGGTGAGGCCATTTGGTTATTGATAGACTTGCTGTCTTATAATTGTCAGGTTAAGAGAGTTGTTTCGTGGACTTCAGAATAGTTTAAGGAGAACAAAATAGATGTTCTGGAGTGTTCCAGTCAAAGTCCAGATTTGAACCCCATTGAGATGCTGTGGCATGACCTAAAGACAGGCATCCCAGGAATCTGACTGAACTATAGGAGTTTTGTAGAGAAGAATGGGCCAAGATTAGTCCTGATCATTGTGCCAGACTGATCTGCAACTACAGGAAGCGACTGGTTGAAGTTATTACCGCCAAAGGGGGGGCCAGAAAATATTAAATGTGATGATTCACTTACCTATCCCCCCGTCTTTGTTTGCATACTATCCTCATCAAAATATGAAAACCTATACATTTTCTCTTTTGTCATTTGATCACATTTGATGGCGATTTTATGCAGAAATGTGAGAAGTTCCAAAAGGTTCAGATATTTTTTCATGCCACTGTACTTATGTATTCAAGAAAGATATTCAAGTACCGTCATAAGTAGAGGCGTGCGAAATTTCCGATTCTTAGATTATTCGCGATTCGGCCGTGGAAGATTCGAGAACGATTCACAAATATCCAAATTCCGATTATTGAATTATACCAGGTAAAGCGGAAGTAAAACACAGTCAGCGCGGTCTTTGGGACGCAATGAGGAACGGACCGAGAGTACATATCATGTTCAACTCATACCGCTAGATAAAAAAAAAAAAACAATCATACCTGACTGCGGCTGACAGCCGCTACAAACCTACAAACAACGCCCAGTTGCTACAAACATACGGCTACAGTAGATATCATATATATGTAGAACTAGATGCAAAATGACAGACGACGTTGGTGTTGGAACATGTATTATTGAACAGAGATGCGAAATGACACTTTCCAGCGTAAGTAAACAGCCGCCATCTTAAAGCAGTAGACCTCTCTAGAAGGCTCTGTTGTAGCGAACCTAATTAACTTTTTATCTAAAGCACTCCTAAATCGGCAGAATCTTGTCTTGAATCTATCTTTAAATGATGAAATAGTTTTAAAACTTTGACAAAAGTAGAAAGAAGGGAAATTATGGAATAACGGGAGCAATTTTAACAACTGTAACAGTTTATACACAACATTAAATTAATTGAATGTAGTTTAAAGCTGCTGATACAGAATGGGGACTGGAGTTTTTTATTTACTGTTATTTTTGTATATTTGTTTACTGTTATATGTTAACTTGATACTGAAATAGTAGTTTGGTTTAGCCTGAGAGGATTTTTGAACAATTTTAGAACTAATGTACAAAACATTAAAAAAATAAATTACTTAAAAAAAAAATTTTAAAAGGAGGGGGGGTGCATCAATAATCGTTTTATAATCGAATATGAGCCTCTGAATCGTAATCGTAATCGTATCGTTAGGTGCCCAAAGATTCCCAGCTCTAGTCATAAGTCAATAGACAACAACTCTATGTTAACAGAGATGACTAAAGACAAAAATGATTCTCAGATATTAGTTCAAAACCGTGCTCGACAAGAGTGTCAACTGGGTTTGTGAGAACTCACCAGGTCAACAGTGTTTCTTTTGTTTGTGTCAGCCAGCTGCCCAGATATGAAGGCCTCCCATTTTTCTCTGTCCTCGACTTTTAGCTCTGTCACACATAGTGAGTTACACATCATGTACATACAGTACTTGCACACATACACTGTATATACACAAAGGATCAAACAGTTTTTGAAAACTTTTTCGATCCGGTCCAAATGTGTTGCGTTAAATTCTTAAGCATTAATAGCAGCTCTATTATTTTTCTTTTAAACCAAGAAAGGTTACAACAGCTTTAAAAGGTTGTCTCGAGGACTAGGTTTGTGAGTCTAACCCTTCATTGGTGCGCCAACCAAACATAATTAAATAACACAAGAAAACTGAAGATAATTACAGCGGTGTGTCCAACAAACAGTTTGTGGTATATATACATTATAGTGTCAAATACTGACAGGCATAACAAATAAATGCTCCTCAACTGCTTGGCTACATACACAATGAATCAGTACTGCCGTGGGGTTCTTCTGCCTGACAGGCCTGTTATAGTTCATTCAAACAGTACATACAAAATGACATGCTTTAATTTCGACACAGATGCGTGGAGCATAGACAAACTCAGTGTACTCCTGCAGAAGCAATTCCTGTTTATATGAGGGATGGGACGATACACTTGAACTCATGATACGATGCACCTTGATATGCCATAGTCACAATACGACATGTCACGATACGAAACGTCTAGGGATGTCCCGATGGCATATTTTTGCACCCGAATCCAAGTCACCTGATTTTGAAAATATGCCAAGACAGTCCTGATCCGATACAGAGAAAAAAGCTTTTATTTGAACAAAAGTTCTAAACATCTTACAGTACTGTACTTTTTAAAGTACTTCTTCAACATTTTCCGGCAGTACTGCGGAGTATAAAACGTATATATCTTTGTATCTTTTGCCAGTGGCGTTGCATTTCTGGATTATTTTGTTACTTTTTAGCCCTTAAAAAGAAAAAAAACAAATGAGGCCTAAACGATATTGGAAAAAAATTAACATTGCAATATTATACAGTGGGGAGAACAAGTATTTAATACACTGCCAATGGGCATTGTCAGTGTATCAAATACTTGTTCTCCCCACTGTATATAGTGGTGCACTGGTGCTCCTAACTTTTTTCTTAAAGTGCAGCAGCACAAAACGTAGGCGCACCCACATTTTTCATTGTATCACCTTTAACGCCGTACATTTAATCACTCTCCATAACATTCATTCATCTTCTGAATCGCTTATCCTCATGAAGGTCACAGGGGTGCTGGAGCCTATCACACCTAACCTTTGGCAGAAGGCGGGGTACACCCTGAACAGGTTGCCAGCCAGTCGCAGGGCACGCATAGACACGCAACTATTCACGCACACACTCACATCTCTGCACAATTTGGAGTGTATAATCAGTATACCATGCATGGTTTTTGGAGATGTGGCAGGAACCCGAAGAAAACCCACATGCGCCGCCTTCATAATGTGAATTATTTTTTAACAAGAATAACGTAGAAAATGGTTGTCTTTATTAAATGCTTCATTGAGTTAGTCCATTCAAATTCACACACGCTTTGAAGCTCACGCTGCAGAGAACAGCCTCTCACTTACACACTTAGGACTGGGCTACCGCTAGTGTGTAACAAGCTTAAAGTGCCTATGACAGCAAAAAGCATGGTTATTTCACATTTCATGCGGTATTTTATGCTCCAGAATGAAATGGACCGCTTGTATGTGTGTGAAAGCGATCGATATATTTATTCAATTTTTTGAATACCGCGCCATTAAAATCAGTGACTTCCTGGAATGACGAAGAATACGAATGTGACGTCAGCGGGCTAATCATCTTCAGTATATAGCCAATACTACAGTATGCAGAACGACTGCGGATTCAGCTGATTGAGCGGATTATTTCGTTTATTTTTTGCATCACGCCGGCCCATTGTGCTGCAGCCTTTTGTTGCGGTTTCAAAAAGTTCAGCCGGTTTGTCCACCGAGAAAGGGCTATTTTCGGCATTCATTACCGGCGACGAGCACAGCCAGCCTGCCTTTGACGCAGCAGAGAGACAAGCCCTAACTTGCTTCCCGCTGTGGGCTGGCCGATCAGTGAAGATAATCAACACCACCGCCGTGTGTGACATGAGTCGGGGTACTTTTGTGTGATTTTTCGTTTTCGAAAGGTGAGAATAAGACTTGGAAAAGCTGCTCGGGTCGGGTTAGCATGTCGGCTAGCCGTCACGTCTCCTGTTTTATTTACGCTCTTTCCTCCATCTCTGAACCCGAGGCAGGGAAATGAGAAAAGCCCGACTAACTCCGGTGGCATAAAATACCATTACGGAGAGGAATAAAGTCGGCAGTTTTGACCATTATGCAGTAATTTTGCTGTGTCGTACTGAATAAATGCATTTTTAATATTTCATATTCCATTTAGCACAAGACTTATTTGTCATGACCATACCATTTATTTAGCAATTAGGGAAAAATACTTGGGTAAAAAGAATGTCCTGTAAAAATATTGGAGTAGAAAGATTAAAAACAATCATGACATCTTGCTGCTCTCTGTTGAATCTTCCTCCATCTGAATCTTCCTCCTAAATGGGCTGGGTTGTAAATCAAATGAAATCTTGACCCTGCCGACGTCATCATCCAGCTGGGGACGCGACAGTGCTATAATTGCAGGCGGGGCTAAACGGCAGATTAAAAGACTAATTTCTGCGCTTTGCCAATTTAGTCGAATCGTCTCAAAACATGATTCTAATTCACACAATAATACTATTTAAGATTTTTCTTATGCTGTCACAGGCACTTAAACAATAATTAATGCATTTGTTCCTTTTGATCATAGAGCTACTGATTCTTCTCTGGCCAGAGTAAAGCTACAAACCATTCAATCATCGTTAACTTTAAGTACCAAATGCCAGCACCAATTGCAGCCAAGAAAAAGAGTTTGGTCGCACTGCTTAGCAGGAGGTCGGGTGAGAGGCTGTGACACTGTACGAGCATGAAGCAGAAAAAATAGTATAAATAATAATAATAAATAAATAAAAATATCACACGTCCTTGCGATGCAAATATTGCATATCTGCACAACGCAATGACGATTTTCAAACGATATATTGTTCAGGCCTACTCCATAAACATCATTCTCTCATTCTCTCTAACTTCAGAAAAGAAGGATTCACAGATTGCCATGCTTTGTGTCAAAATGGGATTTCAGGGGCCATTAAAATTAGAGGTGGCGCCATTGCCCCTGTGGCCCCACCTCTAAAACCACCACTGTCTACATCATAATTTGTTTTATGATGCTAAGTTAAACTGATAATGTAATGTGGACATGTTAGGTGTCCTTGAAAGATGAAAATGAATTGAATCGTTGTTATTCATAACTATCAGGCCAAAAATATACTGATCAGGCCTTTTTCAGATCTAAATGTGGCCTGCGAGCTATAATCAGTTTGAAGTACAATTTCCTGCTGATCAAGCATTGACATATATGGACTTTTGATATCGAGCTAAGCGTAAGGTGCCAAATATACTGCAGGATGCTTTGAGATTATCAGAAACAGAAGTGGTCAAAGCCATGAAAAGGAAAATGGCTCTTTGACAGACAATATTACTTCTCCTTCATATGAACATGTTTACCTTAGGTAAAAAATGCAAGGTGAAGGTGGGTTTATGCCATCATAGACAATCTGCTTGATTTAGAACAATGGTGCTTGCTTAACCTGGGTTCAATCAAACTCCAGTGGTTCAGTGAGTAAATCTAAGGGTTTGGGCAAACGTTTAAAAAAAAAAAAAAAAAAAAAAAAAAAGCATGTAGCGGGCTAAATCTTTGCAAAGCGGCATTTTAGACAAGGTTTTGGACTGGTTTGCCCCCAATTTCCAAGCTTATTCCATTTCTTCTTTTAATAATAGTAATAATACATTTTATTTCTTGGCATCTTTCAGGACACTCAAGGTCACCGTACAGAATAAAAAGCAAAAATACATACAGTGGTACCTCTACATACAAAGTTAAATTGTTCCAGGACCTTCTTTGTAAGTCGAAATGGTCGTATGTCGAGCAGGATTTTCCCATGAAAATACATTATAATTCCATTAATTCGTTCCACAGCCCAAAAACCTAGACTAAATCCTTAATAAATACTGCCGGTACCTTTACAAATAGCAATTACACAGAGCAAAACAAATAAATTATAAATTAAAATCGTAATAATTAGGGTTGTTCCGATCATGTTTTTTTGCTCCCGATCCGATCCCGATCGTTTTAGTTTGAGTATCTGCCGATCCCGATATTTCCTGATCCGATTGCTTTTTTTTTTTGCTCCCTATTCAATTCCAATCATTCCCGATAATTTTTCCCGATCATATACATTTTGGCAATGCATTAAGAAAAAAATTAATAAAACTCGGACGAATATATACATTCAACATACAGTACATTAGTACTGTATTTGTTTATTATGACAATAAATCCTCAAGATTGCATTTACATTATTAACATTCTTTCTGTGAGAGGGATCCACGGATAGAAAGACAGATAGAAGATAGATAGACGGATAAAAGGACAAATGTGACTTTGTATATTGTAACTAAATATTGCCATCTAGTAGATTTTTATGAGCTTTCAGTAAATGATAATTCAGCCATTTAACTTCTGCCCAAATGCATGATGGGAAGTGCAACCATGACTGTGCGTAATGGTACCAATTGATATATCTTCTCAGCGTTGGGAATAGGGTGTTAAGAAAAAGATCAACTACTACCTTTCTTCCCCACATTGCTTTTCACGATATTTCCTGATCATTAAGCGAGGGATTGGAAGGCTTTAGCCAATTAAAAAAAGGCTTCAAAGGCTGCCAAAATTCTCTCTACTTATTTTACGTTGCCTTTTAGTTCTATGTATACGTAATACAGTGCCATTATAGACTGAACGCGACAATGCCTGAGTAGGTAGTGCAGCGGATGCGTTAATTGCGTTAAATATTTTAATATTTTTACCGCCGTTGACGCGATAAATTTGACAGCCCCACTTTAAGCCAAAACTATAGACTCTGGATGAGTGTAAGACATTTTGTCTGTAACGTTAATTACAATTAGATAATGATTTAATAAAAAAAAAAAATATATATATATATATATTAAAAAAGGCATGTTCGATATTTTTTGGCGATTCCGATACTTTGAAAATGACGTGATCAGACCCGATCGATCGGGACGCCGATTGATCGGGACATCTCTAGTAATAATAATATAATAATGATTCATGTAATAGTGTAACGAATCAGGTTCTAATATGGCGGATCTTGCGCGCTGTACGTGAACGCACCGCGTGGCTGACGTGACAGTGAGATAGGTGCGTGAGTAAGAAATTTTACTTTCATTTTTAATGTCCTGTTGTTTTTGGCGCCAACTGCGGGGGACAGTAGGTGTGTTGTGTTGCACTTCTTGCATTTCTTCGTCACAATTGAACTCCAGTAAAAGTAAAAAGTATGGTGTTGTAAAACTACTCTTAAGGCCGAGTTATGCTTCTGCGCAGACCTACGCCATCCATGCAGACCCGATTTACGACTCTCTGCCGTAGTCTAACGTGCACCTCCACAGATTCCTGACTGTCACGTTAACGTGGCGCAAATGGACTGTGATTGGTCCGCTCAGACTGTTGTTTCCGCACGCAAAAATGGACCAAGCCGACGAGAGTATCATATAAGAGGCCCGCAAGTACAACAACCTCTACAATGTTCCGTCAAGACATTACAAAGATTGTCAAATGGCAAGCAATTTGTGGAAGGAGATTGCTGAAAATACGGGGCTAGAGGTCAGCAAACGCATTAAAAAAAATGGACGAACCTCCGAGTCATGAAGCGGTGACCTAGGCGGCCAAAAACTGCCAGTTTTTTTTTTAATCACTTTATGTCGTATTTTTGGTTGGTGCACTTTATCATTTATTTTGTACATACAGTGGGGAGATCAAGTATTTGATCCACTGCCGATTTTGCTGGTTTTCCCACTTGCAAAGCATGTAGAGGTCTGTAATTTGTATCATAAGTTCTCTTCAACTGTGAGGGACAGAATCTAATACAAAAAAACAGAAAATCACGTTGTATGATTTTTAAATAATAAATTTGCATTTAATTGCATGAAATAAGTATTTGATACATCATAAAAATCGAGCTTAATATTTGGTACAGAAACCTTTGTTTGCTATTACAGATACCAAACGTTTCCTGTAGTCCTTGACAAGGTTTGCACACACTGCAGCAGGGATTTTGGCCCACCCCTCCATGCAGATCTTCTCCAGAGCCTTCAGGTTTCGGGGCTGCTGCCGAGCAACACGGACTTTCAGCTCCCTCCATCGATTTTCTATCGCGTTCAGATCTGGTGACTGGCTAGGCCACTCCAGGACCTTAAGATGCTTCTTACGGAGCCACTCTTTAGTTGCCTTGGCTGTGTGCTTTGGGTCGTTGTCATGCTGGAAGACCCAGCCACGACCCATCTTCAGGGCTCTCACTGAAGGAAGGAAGGTTGTCAGCCAAGATCTGGCGATACATAGCCCCATCCATCCTCCCCTCAATACGGTGCAGTCGTCCTGTACCCTTGGCAGAGAAGCAGCCCCAAAAAATGATGTTTCCTTCTCCATGTTTCACGGTTGGGATGGTGTTCTTGGGGTTGTACTCATCCTTCTTTTTCCTCCAAACACGATGAGCCGAGTTTAGACCAAAAAGTTCAATTTTGGTCTCATCTGACCACATGACCTTCTCCCATTGCTCCTCTGGATCATCCAGATGGTCCGTGGCAAACTTCAGACGTGTCTGGACATGCACTGGCTTCAGCAGCAGGATCTTGCGTGCGCTGTAGGATTTTAATCCATGACGGCGTAATGTGTTTCCGATGGTTTTCTTCGAGACTGTGGTTCCAGCTCTCTTCAGGTCATTGACCAGGTCCTGCCGTGTAGTTCTGGGCTGATCCCTCACCTTCCTCATGATCAGTGATGCCCCACGAGGTGAGGTCTTGCATGGAGCCCCAGAACGAGGCAGATTGACCGTCAACTTGAGCTTCTTCCATTTTCTAATAATCGCTCCATCAGTTGTTACCTTCTCACCAAGCTGCTTGCTTATTTTCCTGTAGCCCATCCCAGCCTTGTGCAGGTCTATTACTGTATTTTATCCCTGATGTCCTTACACAGCTCTTTGGTCTTGGCCATTGTGGAGAGGTTGGAGTTTGTTTGTTTGAGCATGTGAACAGGTGTCTCTTATACAGTTCAAACAGGTGCACTTACTTCCGGTAATGAGTGGATAACAGGAGGGGTTCTTAAAAAAGAACTAAGAGCCGAAATTTACTAGTTGGTAATGTATCAAATACTTATTTCATGCAGTTAAATACAAATTTATTATTTAAAAATTATACAATGTGATTTTCTGGATTTATGTATTAGATTCCGTCCCTCACAGTTGAAGAGAACTTATGATACAAATTACAGACCTCTACATGGCTTGCAAGTGGGAAATCCAGCAAAATCGGCAGTGTATCAAATACTTGTTCTCCCCACTGTATGTTTTCTCTGAGTCCGTGACTTTTACACTTAAAGCATATGAAGAATAAAGCACAGGTTTGGTGTCTAAAAAAGTTGTTTTGATGTTTAAATTTCAACAACAGAAAGTTTAAACACTGCATACATCATCACTGATTGAGAGTGCCTCGGTGCTTTTATAATAACATGTTTACATCAAGGCTTCCAATGCAGTTTGGGAAGATCCATAGCCGCCAGAAATCTGCTATGGCTACCCCGCTGGCTGGTTGGAGAACACGGCAAAAAATCGGGCTGGAGGGCTGTCCACAATGCTTTGCAGATCTCAGACAAAATGCTGGACACACTGAGTCCAGTACTGCTTGTATAAAGTAACTTTTACTTACCAGAGATGAGCTGTTGTATCTGCAATCCATTAGGACCTTTATCGCAGTTATGAAGTATTGAATTAGCTATTCTAGTGAGGTGACCCATGTATCCTCGCCGCCGACCACCTTCGACCCTATGTACAAAAAAACAATATTTATCTTACACATAACTTCCAAATTTAAAACCATCCTTTGACCTTTCATGTTATATATTTGGTAGGGTTTTTTGTTTTTTATCTATTGTTATTTAAAGGTGCCCTGGGCCTGAATAAAATAATTATTTTCTTCATAATTTGTGTGTGGGTGATGAAAAGTTAAGAGGACAAATGGGAAAAATCAAACATAATAAAACAAATCTAAAAGTAAAGCAGAAAAAACGCTCAATTTAAAAATGTATTCAGCCAATTCAATATTAAACTGTTTGTAAATGCAATCCAAATAAATGTCTGGCTATCATATACTACACAAGGGAAAAATCAAACATTTGAATCTGATTCAACAGATACCACAGAAACAAAATTATTGACTCAACCAAAAGCATTTTCATTAATGCATGTTGGATGAATAGAATAAAAACAGTACTCACTGCTCCTTTTCATTAGTGTTCCAGGCTTCAACGATTCTCTGTATGAAATGGCATTTTTGAAACAACTGTTGGAGAGAATTACAAAAAAAAAAAAAAAAAAAAAAAGTCAATTTTCAACTGAAAACACTTTTTATTGATGAAACATTAATGAACTACCATACATAATAGATATAATATGGTGTAATGGCCAGTGTTGTATTCGTCAACGACGACGATAATGAAAATATTTTGTCAACAAATACTTTTTTTATGATGACAACGAGACGATAACGAGCTAAAAACGTGTTTTGGGAGACATGCTCTTTAGCCTTCAAAGGGTAATAAATAATGTACTATTTTCCTGCTGAGTGTGCATTGTCATTACCAAGTTTGTGTTGTCCTTGTAGACACTACAATAAGTGCTTCTCTGTCAATGTTCATTTGAAATAGTTGGAAACCATTATTTATTTTGGGACTGGGACTAAATGTTTTTAAATTTTACAGACGAAAACATTTTTAGTAAACGTCGATTAAAGCTAGACGAATTTAGTCTTGAGTTTTCGTCAACAAAAACTAGAAGAAAACACAATTTGAGATGACTAAAATATGACTAAGACAAATAAGTATTATCATCCAAAAGACTAAGAGGAATATTAAAAAGGCAACCAAAAACAACACTGGTAATGGCAATTTGTAAGACTACATTTATGCAAATCCCACAAATAATTTTCCAGAGCCTTTGTATAATTTTCCATTTTCATTCTATACTCAGATACAACTTAAAGGTCCAATTCTGTTATATATATATATATATATATATATATACAGTATATGGCAGAAAACACGCTGGTGGCTTGACATTCCTTCCACTCAGAGACCCCGAATTTGGCCAAATTCCAAAATTGTCCTATATGAATGTGTGATACATCATTGGAAAGCTTAAAATCTCTTTTTTTCTGATGGAAAAATAAATGAGCAGGAGGGCATTTATTGACACCTCAAAAGTAGTTCAAATCAGGTGAGTTGGGACCTTTGAAATGTTCTTTAAGTTTCTCACTTAAAAAAAAAGAAAAAGGTTTTTAACACCCATCCTTGTACATAATAAATAACAAACACTTCAAGGAACATTTTGTAACAGAAACTTTATTTTGTCCATTTCTTATGATGTCCCCACTCATTGTCATTTCATAGTCGTTTGGTGAAAGGAGTAAAGGACAAATCGACTTGTATGAAAAAGAGATGCAACCGTTACCTAAGGGCTGTGCCGTGCTTCTTTGGCATACTCAACCATGCCCTTGGCGTTGCGGAGGTTTTTAACAGCGTGCACGGCTTTTCTGAGGGTGTGGGATAGGAATTTTAATCTGTGCAAAAAAGATTTCGAGGGGAATTTTAGGGGTTAAATTCCAATACCATAATATTTTAATTTTTTGCAAGTGGGCTTTTGAGATAATTTTTCAAGAAAAATTAAATAATGTGAATGCATTGTTGTTTCTTCAATTCATTTAGAAAGTTATTTTTGTTGTTTAAAATTAGTTAAAAGGCTTTTTAGGTTAAAACGTTTAAGTGGATGCATTTCAACTCTTCTGCAGTTATTTCTGCTAACCGCTAGATGTCGGTGCATGCCTGTTTAACTTTTGATGTTACCAATTTTATTCTGCCCAAAAAAACAGTGTTGTAAAAGAGAGAGTGTGGTGTTCAGTGACGTGCGGTAAGGTTCATGGTTGGTGAGGCACTGACTCCTTTAGTGTCAGATTTCCAAATATATAAACCAAAAAGGGTAGCTTATTCAATTGGCTACTGGTTATTTCATATCTCTTGAGCATTCTTCACAAAACACGCGCACACGGTACATATTATCGATACGTAAAAGTAAGAAAATAACATGCATTTGCTCTACACCCTCAATGTGTTGGCCGTCGCAATTCTATAATTCATGCAACATAAATGAGAGTAAAGAGTGGTGTACAAAACCACAGAATTTAATTCTGACCTTTAGTGAAATATTCAGTTGTTTTTAAAACTTTTAATTCTGATACTTTAATCAATTTATTACAGATTGCTAAACAAAAAGTGTGAAAAGAAAAAGAAAGGATATTTTATTTAAGTCCAAAATTTAGTTTTTAAATATTCTATTGTATTTTTCTTAATCTAAGCTCTCTCTCTCTCTCTTTTTTTTTTTTTTTTATTTTTTTTATGAGATTGAAATGAAAACTGTTTGTGGTCTTGCGCCTGTCCTTCACCACAAAAACCGCCGTTACTTTGGAAGAGCATAGGTTTGGTCTCAACTTTCGTAGGGACGATATAACAGCATAACCTGCATGGAGGTAGACTTTTTGCTGGGGACGGGACATTAATAAGACCAAACAGATTGGATGATAATAACTTTTACGTGCATTGGTTCAGATGATACACTGTTCGATTCAAACCTTTGTTTTCAAAAAATACTAAAGAAACATTTTGAAAACTTCCTGAATAAATGTCTGGTTTTTATTAGCAAACATAAACATAATGAAAATAATTCACTTAATAATGGTAGGGTCAATTCTATCCTTACAACATATGGAACTATTGAAAGATCTAAATTCTCTATATAACTGAACATTATATCAAGCAAAAAAGGTAAGGTTGCTTAAAAGTTGGTGGGGACAATTTTAGCATCCTGAGAAGTTGGTAGTGTTATGTCCCTACCGTCCCTATGCAAACCTACGCCCTTTTTGTAAAAGTGCTCCTTATTTTCCTTTACTTTAAAAAATCTCTCCGCCTCAATGGAGAGGATTGCTTCAATTAGATCGTTCTGTGTTCTATTTGACAAGCCAGAAAACACAGTGGATGTGTCCAAATGTCTAGCTAACCTTTCATCTTTCTCAGCAAAACCATGTAATCGTTCTACATATATGCCACGTTTAGAAGAGCTTACACGCTCATCGTTACCACGAAATGTTAACTCCTGTTTAGCTAGGATGCAGGTTGCATTAATGAGGTCTTTCAAACTCTTTCGGTTTTCCTTTACCTTGGGCGTTGTGGCTGCTACCGCTGAGCTTCCGCTGTTTGTCAAAGCCAAATCGATCCTTGAGCTTCCAAAAGTTTTTAAAGCATTCAGGCTTTAAATGTGAGTGGTCGAGCTCTCATGTTTGCTTAGCCTTCGTGGTAGTTTTTTAATGTCACAATATCTCGTGTTAGTCCAGACATTGGCACAAGTTGAGAAGAAAAGGCAGGGAAAGCAGCAAGGGCGATTTTTCGAAGGACAGCCACATAGCCAGTCTTTTCGGGTGTACCACTCCGTTTGAAAACAGCGAGTTATCTTAGACTGTCCCATAGTTTGAAGCAAACCTTTTAGCTCCGGCGTTGGTCTACCTCTGTTAATCAGGTCCACTTTTGACTGAAAGTCCAGTTTTGAGAAATTTTTAAGTTTGGATATATAATCCTCTTCCATTTTGGGGGTCCGATGTAGACGTAGTAAACAATACAAAACGGCTCGCCGCAGTGCACTTGACTCGCCTGGCGCCGCCCATTACCTATTGGCTCACGTACGCCCCCCTTCTGTGCGGCAGCGTATTATCTGCCGCAACCTGTGCCTTTTCACTGCGGTTTTATTTCCCATCAGCAAAACTAAATATGTCGCTAACAAACATTAAACTTTAAGGGTTAAAGACATTAGCCAGACTGTGGAAAATCAGGTCAAATAAAGGTATCTGGAAACATTATAATGGCGACATGCAGATGTACGGCAACCAGCACGCTCCAATTCCATGTATCAACCCAGTTTGTTATGGATTGCGCAATCAGAGGTGAGGCTTTACTCGTTGCTGCCGCACCTCTCGTTTCATTTCGTTATTTGAACAGGAAATGGGCAAATTCAGCGATTTTGACTATAAAAAATGTTTGAAATGAGTCATACATTAAGAGCAATGGACAAATAATAATATAAATTTGATGCTATAATTATTTTTTTTGTCATGATGACAGGTGAGGCTCTGCCTCACCTGCCTCCCCTGACAGCACGTCACTGGTGGTGTTATAGTACTACTGGACAAATAGAGCTGAATAAGAGAAGCAGATGAGTGTGCTCATTGTAATCCTGTTGTAAAATGCGCCATTTAAAGTAAATAGGAACCCAAGAATGATGTCCGGCCATTCTTTTTAGAAGCTACAGCTAAGTTCCCACATGCATGATTGCTTTGACTGAGAATACAAGGCTACATAATGCATACAAGTGAACATACAGTATAAAGGTGCGTAAATAACACTATTTATTGTGTTTACCCTCCAAGTTTACGAACTAGGCTTTATAATTTAATCATCTAATTTATCTAATACATTGATACCATCCTAAAATAAGCAATCCAAATGGCAACACAGAAAGATGATGGATAGCACTCTAGTAATTCAGGTTTGGGTTTGTCGGTCCTGATCCTGACTCTTCTAAGTCAAGGTGTGAGCATGAGCGAGCATAACTAAAGTCGCGCCGATTTTAACGGTTTAATGAATTCGCGTACTTACCTTGTTTCAAACCAAAAACTCTGTGTGGCGTGTATCATCGAGTCTAAATACACAGCTGTGAATGGCCACATGTGAATGGCCGCTTTGTGTTGCTTTCATGGCTAAACATGGTAATATAGCAAGGGACACGACGCTTAGGTCACGGCCAAAAATCAGTGGTCGAGATTTTATTTTTCTAATATTTACACTTTTAAAAGTTTTTTTTTCTTTGGATCGATTATTTACCATCTAAAATATCAGGGAAAATGCGACAGTAAGTAACAAAAAAAAAAAAAAATACAATTAAGCGATAGTTATGCGGTAGATATCCGTAAAATATTTACAGACAATTTTTTTCATTGTGACGAAATTCGTTTAAAAGTTTAAAATAGAGTGAACAATTATTTTAAGTTTTTTTTTTTTTTTTTTTTTAACTAAATATTAGACAACAACATTTCAAACAGTAATTATAGTATAGTGATAGTACAATTACCTTCTTTTTATGGCTGGGTTGAAACAAAAGCGGCTGCGATGTATCCGTAAACAGGGGTCTCCAGGGTAAAACGGACAAATTAAAAATAGGCTGGGGGCATACTGCGCCATGAAATTGTTATGGCAGCATATAGACATTGTTCTATCAAACACAAGTTTTTGGGCTTCAGCAGTTTATTCAAAAGAGGGGTGCAAGAGCAGAAACTGCTTTTTCTGCCTTGTGTGTGTTTTCCGCCATATATATAAAGTCATTATGAATGTTAACATTTTGTTAGTGTTTAATTAATTATGTCCTATTATTTATATAGTTTGCAAGATAATTGACATTAATTTATTTTTTTAGTTTTCAATTGATTGTTCTTACATTGACCACTAGTGGAGCAGCACTCATAAATTTGTTGTATTCACTGCATAGAATGACAATAAAGGCTTTTGATTTGATTGATGCTATTTGATTTATTGGTGTTTAAAAATAGTTTGGTAGCATGTCCTTCTGTCTACTTTTCATACCTGCTGGATATCTTTTATACTAATCCATATCGCTCTCTGTTCACCAAAGTCTCACAATCATCAATAATGATAAGTAATCAACATTTATTAAGGTCACAGTTCTGTTAAACACCTGACAAATTTATGTCAAATATATTGTCATCTTACGTGTCTGACGAGGATGCTCTCTCTGGCATTTTCCTGTTCTGCATCAAGCTGGACGTCAGTGGTGAAAGGAGGCATAACCAAAATCACAGCTGTACAGATTTCCACCTGAATGTGGAGGAAGTTGTTCCAGATGTATCTGAAATACATATCCTATAAAACAACAGTGTTATATTATTACCAATTAAAGTGAAAACTTGATGGTCAAATGTAATCAATTATGGAATGTTGGCCTTCCACTATCCTTCAAATATACAGTATGTATTCCTTTCAAGCCTTTAAAAAAAAATAACGTTTATTGAAGTTAACAATTTGAATTTAAATTTGCCCACATGGGGCTGGAGTAGTTCTCCACCTTCGAAGGGGAATCTAAATGGCTTTAATGCCACTTTAAACTAATTTAATGCTCCTGCCGAACTGCACACAGTTTTACACACACAAACTGTAAGTTGTCCAATAATGACTTTTAAACCGATATCCCGATAATTTTCAACTCTTAAATCCAATACAGTGGTACCTTTACATACAAGTTTAATTCGTTTCAGGACCCGAGTTGTAAATCAAAATGGTCGTATGTCGAGCTGGATTACCCCCGTAAGAATATATTATGATTAGATTAATTCGTTCCACAGCCCAAAAACCTACGCTAAATCCTTAAAAAAACATATCGGAATAACAATATAATAATAATAACAATAATGTAAAGAATCGGGTTCTAATGTGGCGGTTGTGTTTTGCATGCTGTTCCTGAATGTACCGTGTGGCTGACGCAAGACTGAGTGAGCTTTTACTTTCTCTTTTCATGTTCTGTTGTTGCTGGCGTCGGCTACGGCGAACAGTACCCGTGTTGTGTTGCACAAGTTCTGAAATAAGTGATCAAAAACCCTGACGAAGCTGGCGACTTCCTTGCCGATGCTTCAACAATTATGATATTAATGAGAGTCGTCCTCGAGATCATATTAGACGTATTCCACCTGTATTGTCGAGCCAGTTCACTGGCGCGCACACCACGCTCATATTTTTCTATCATTTCCTTCTTAATCTCAATGGTAAACATCACCTTTTTCCTTTTTTTCCACCACCTTAACTAACCTTCTTGGGACCCTTGTTGATTTCTCTCACAAGAAAAATTTGCCGTGTGTCCGGCTTGCGGGAAACAATGAAATTGCAACGGTCATAAATCGTCGTATTTTGAGCACACAGTGGTATGAAAAAGTATCTGAAACTTTTAGAATTTGTCACATTTCTGCATAAAATCACCATCAAATATGATCTGATCTTTGTCGAAATTACACAAATGAAAAAAAAAAGTGTGCTTTAACTAAGACCACTCAAACATTTATTGTTTTTCATATTTTAATGTGGATAGTATGCAAACAATGACAGAAGGGGGAAAAATAAGTACGTGAACCATCACATTTAATATTTTGTGGCATCCCCTTTGGCAGCAATTAACGTCAACCAGACGCTTTTTGTAGCTGCAGATCAGTCTGGCACATCGATCAGGACTAATCTTGGTCCATTCTTCTCTACAAAACTGCTGTAGTTCAGTCAGATTCCGGGGATGTCTGGCATGAATCGCTGTCTTTAGGTCATGCCACAGCATCTCAATGGGGTTCAAGTCTGGACTTTGACTTGTGCCACTCCAGAACGTGTATTTTGTTCTTCTATAAACCAATCTAAAGTTAATTTACGTTTCGGATCATTGTCTTGTCACAGCACCCATCCTCTTTTTAGCTTCAACAGTCTGACAGATGGCCTCAGGTTTTCCTGCAAAACATCCTGATAAACTCTTGAATTCATTCTTCCATTAATGATTGCAAGTTGTCCAGGCCCTGAGGCAGCAAAACATCACACCCAAATCATGATGCTCCGTCCACCATGCTTCACTGTGGGGATGAGGTGTTGATCTTGGTGAGCTGTTCCATTTTTTCACCACACATGATGTTGTGTGTTACTCCCAAACAATTCTTCTCAAAGTTTGGTTTCATCAGTCCACAAAATATTTTGCCAAAACTTCTGTGGAGTGTACAAGTGCCTTTTTGCGAACATTAAATGAGCAACAATGTCTTTTTTCAGACAGCATTGGCTTCCTCCGTGGTGTCCTCCCATGGCCATAGTTTTACATATAGTTGTTGTGTGCACAAAGATATTGGACTGTGCCAGTGATTTCTTTAAGTCTTTACCAGACACGCTTGGGTTCTTTTTTTACCGCTCCGAGTATTCTGCGCTGAACTCTCGGCGTCATCTTTGGTGGACAGACACTCCTTGGGAGAGAAGCCACAGTGCCAAACTCTTCATTTGTAGACAACTTCTCTGACTGTCGATTGATGAACATCCAGACATTTAGTTTTGTAGCTTTTCCCAGCTTGAAACAAATCAACAATCCTTGATCGCAGGTCTTCAGACAGCTCTTTTGACTGAGCCATGATGCACATCAGACAATGCTTCTCATCCAGACAATTCTTACCAGGTGTCTATTTTATAGTGGGCAGGGCCGCTTTAAACCACTCATCAGTGATTGAGCACACACCTGACTTAGATTGTTTGGTAAAAATTCGTTTCAATTGCTCTTTAAGTCTCCTTAGACGGAGGGCTCACTTACTTATTTTACCCCCTTCTGTCCTTGTTTGCATACTATCCTCATTAAAATATGAAAACCTATAAATGTTTGGGTGGTTTTAGTTAAAGCAGACACTGTTTTTACATTTGTGTGTTTTTGACCAAGATCAGATCACACTTGATGGTGATTTTATACAGAAATAAGAGAAATTCCAAAAGGTTCAGATACTTTTTCATACCATTGTATGTCGAGAGAAACGACGAGTCAAATTTTACGTCATATTTCAATTGATCCTATGTCGAGGTACCACTGTACTGATATCAAACCGATACAGATATATGCGGTCGTGGACTTAAAACATATTATGGCTAATTGTACTGTGATGCCCCACATGATACTTTAAAATTGATACATGAAAAACTTCAATATTTTCCATTCTGTGAAAAATAAGAGAACACTTCAACTGAAGTTTTGGAAAAAGTGCCGAAATGTCACCACTATTTTGTTGTAGAAATCAAAATGGTGCATACATCCGTTTTTTTGATCAAGTGCAAGAGCAAAGTGCCAATTAGGCACTGCCATATCACATATGGCTCACAGTGTGCTTCTGGCTAAAAATGACAACAAAGTGCACACAGTGAATGAGGCATGTAATGTAAGCAACTTAGTTTGGAGACAGCTACCCTAACTTTTGGACTATAAGCCGCTACTTTTGTCCCTCATTTTGAATCCTGCAGTTTATAGTCCAGTGTGGCTTATTTGTTGATTTATTTGGGTTAACAGGTAACACTTTATTTAACAGCGGCATCATAAGACTGTCATAAAAACATCATAATTATGACATGACACTAACATGGGCATTACTGAATGCTTATAACAGATATCAATATGTGTCATGTGGCATACAGTGCTGCTCAAAAGTTTGTGAACCCCCTCAACATTTTGGAATTTTCTATTATTTCAACCTGATTTCCTAATCAATCAATTCAGTAGTTTTTTTTTGTTTTTTTAACAGTTGTGTTGTCGAGACTAAATTAAAAAGAGTTTTCATCAACTGATGTAGGTGCAAAATTGAACTGTTTGGTCACAACCAAAACCGCCATGTCTGGCGAAAAGTCAACACTGCATACCACCAAAAGAACCTTCTCCCAACAGTGAAGCATGGAGGTGGGAATGTCAAGATCTGGGCTTGCTTTTCATCCTCAGGACCTGGACAACTCCACATAGTCCAGGGAATCATGAATTCTGAGGAATATTGTCAAATCCTAGAACATAACCTGACGCCATCTGTTTTGAAGTTAAAGCTTGGCAGAAGGTGGATCATGCAACATGATAATGATCCAAAGCATTCCAGCAATACAACCAAGGAATGGCTGAAAAAGAAGAAGATTCGTGTTCTGGACTGGCCCAGTCAAAGTCCTGACCTAAATCCCATTGAAATGCTGTGGCGGGACCTGAAGCGAGCAGTTCATGCCAGACGCCCATCAAACCTCTCTCAACTGACTGCGTTCTGCAAGGAAGAATGGGCAAAAATCCCCCAAAGTAGATGTGAGAGGCTGATTAGTCACTACAGAAACCGTTTGGTTGAGGTAATCTCTGCAAAAGGAGGCGCAATATCCTATTAACTGAAGGGGTTCACATACTTTTGCACACATGATATCTGAGTTTTTCTTAAATCAACCACTTTTGTTAAATAAAGAATGACAATATAACTATTTCTTTTGTTTCAGTCCATTATTTGGAATGTCAGTATTGTGGATTTGGGTATAACTTAACATTTAATAAGGTTATTTTAGTTTTTTTTACAAAAAATCTGACCATCGCTGTGGGGTTCACAAACTTTCGAGCAGCACTGTATTATGTCACTAAATCCATTTATGTCCAGCTTAGATCTTTTACGTCCATTCAAAAGTGAGATAATTTGCTGGATGACATTAACCGACATCTATTATAAGCATTCATTAATGCATATGACAGTGTCATGTAATAATTATGACTGTCTTCTGACATCTTTTAGCACCACTATCCAAGAAAAAGTTACCAAATACCATAACTAGCAATTAATGTAACAACTGGAACAGTAACTGAAGAAATAATTAGCACAGAACATGACTGTTATTTACATCTGTAGCACCGCCATACATGCTAGGAGGAATATTGGATGACAACAGTGTTGAGAGCAGGTGGCAGCAGAGGTTGACTGTCTACCCCAAGGAAGCAGTGATGGCCAAATGAAGCTTTTAGTGACAATAAGGCTTTGCAGCCAATTGGTTCAAAGCTTAATGGTGGTTCATTTGGTCTCATGACAGTCTTATGGTGCCATTGTCAAATGAAGTGTTACCAGTTAATATCTTTTGGTGTAAATATCCCATAATACAATGAGGACAACTGCGGCTTATAGTCCAGTGTGGCTTATCTATGAACAAATGCCGTTTTCATGTCAAATTTGGTGGCTGGCGGCTTATAGTCAGGTGCGCCTTATAGTCCAGAAATTACGGTAATAATAGTCGGTTAAGCATAACTGCTGTACCAAGCTGTGCCCAGCCCTTATACAAAGGCAAACGGCTTCTACATTCACTGTAAAGGCAACATGCATATTGGCCCAAAACCGATCATGAAAAACATGTCATTATGATCCGATATCATTTTAAAATGAGTTTATCAGCCGATGTTTCCGGGGAGCCAATATCCCGTAATGATCTTATCTTATGTTCTCTTATCCCAGCTACACAATAATATCAGACAACTCTAAAAAATAATGTTTAAAAAATTTTTAAATGCTTCAAACATATATTTTTACTTTTTAATGCTTTTTAAGGCCTGAAGTTTGACAAAATCCATTTAATGACTTTTAATGCTTTTTAATGACCCGCATAAACACAGATCTAAAAAACTATAAGACTACGAGAATATATTATGAAATTTAAAAAAAATATATGAGATTAAAGTTGCAATGTTACGAGAATTAAGTTGGACATTGGAATACTACGAGAAAAAAAGTCACAACTATACGAGTTAAAAGTCAATGTTGCAAGAATAAATTGTAATATTAAGAGATTAGAGTTGCAATACCACGAGAATTAAGTCATTGATTGTAATACTTCCGAGGAAAACAAGTCGCAATATTACGAGATAAAAGTCGCAATATTACGAGATAAAAGTCGTAATATTACGAGAATATGACTTTATTCTCCTAGTCACCGAATGAATTAATTAGACAATTGGGTCTGAGTTTCTTGGACCCACTTCCTTAAAGGGATCCTCGATCTTAAAGACATGTAGGCTCTAATAAACCACAATTGTTCTCTTATACTAAAATATTTTGTTAGAAACACTTAAAACGTTAAATCAATGGCAATATTTTATAATATTTAATATATATAATAATATACATTATTGTAAAGAACATGTACAGTACACTCTATTTTTCAATGTGTCCTCCCTTAAGTGTCACAACAGCCTCCAGGCGCCTGCGGAACGCTTCTTTATGTAGGATGCTGTCATCTTTTCCCAAGATCTAACAATGGACCTCTCCAAGGCTGCCACAGAAGTTTGTGGCTTCTTACAGGCACTGTCCTCCACAGTTGCCCATATGCTATAATCCAGGGGATTGAGATCTGGACTCTGGGGTGGCCACATATCACCTTGTCAATTAACTTTTTGGTCCGCACAGATCGGCACTTCCAGACCCAGGTTTTCGTGAGGCTGTTCCAATATCTTTCAGCTTCTTTTTAACTTTGTAGACTGCACATCTGGATATTCTCAGATTTGCTGCAATCTCAGTAGGTGTCAGACCGGCACGCAGCAATTCAGGTACAGCTAAAGTTTTCTTCATTTTCAGCAGAAGCACAGGAATTGTCGAGACGAGAGATTACCAGCTGCATTGAGTGACCTTAATGAATCACTTAAGCATGACAACCTATTTAGATATGTTTCAATGGCTTTTAAAGAAGCAGTCAACTGATTGAAAACTTTTTTTGGGGTCAACCTGTATGTATCTCTTTCCAATGCTAAATCTGAATAAATACATTGGGCACAAAAAACACACAAAAAAAAAAAATTAAAATGGGGGGGTGGGCTACTTCGCGGTTTTTCACTTATCACGGCGGGTTCTGGTCCCCATTAACCGCGAAAAACAAGGGATGACTGTACACTGTGGTGATCTAAAGTCTTTCCAAACAGCTATTTAAGTCATCTTGTGAAAATATCTTGAAAAAAATATATATAAATTTTTTTTAATATCGCAATATATCGCAAACCCAAAAAAAATCGCAGCAATAGTTTTTCCCAATATCGTTCAGGCCTAATAGGAAGTGATGTGAGTCTCCACAGATTTCAGATTGACAAGAAGAGGAGAAAGGTTTGGGAAGGGTTAGTAGACTGACAAAACTTCCCAAAGACCCAAGACTTTGTTCTCGCCATTTTTCTCCTACCACGTTCGAGGCTTTTAGTCGACGAGAACTTATGAAAGAGCTCACCGGAGCGGCTGGACATAGTGAAGACTAAAATCAAATGCTGTTCCAACTATTTTCCCTCACAAGAAGCCTCAACGCGCTCGGATAGCGAGTGAAATGCGCAATAACGCGCCAAAGACAAGAAACTTTGTCCACTCTCTTAAGCAGGCAAGCCGCTCCTGTCGCTACAGCGGTAGGCGAACCTTGGGTGTACCGCTAGAAAACTAATAATTCACCTATACTCTCAGTTCATCAGGCAGTAAGTGTGTCTGTGCAGTACTATGAGTGATGCTGCCACTCAAACTGATCCAGACACGTCCGATGCAGCGGTACAGTGGCCAGCTGATGCACAGCGAGCACTTAATATGGACCACCCTTACGTAGCTAAACGTGAGTGGGATGTACAAGACATGGAGGACACTTGTTCCCATCAGATGACAAATTTAATGAGGACAGTCAGCCAACACACAATCCCAATCCTGACCATCACACATGTGCTTCCATAGTTTTACTACCTACAGTGAGAGTTTCTAATGTCAATAGTCATGAAAATAAAAATGCACAAATGACACGTTGTGTTCAAACCTTTGGCCCGACTGTATGTAAAGCACACGACAGCTCTGGATGCTAACAATCTACATAGTTATATTGGAATAAGTTTGATCACGCAACAGCTCACACCTTGATGATCTGCTAACACTGGCGTGCACTCTTGCTCCGTTGTCATTGAGACGCTCTTGCTGCAAGTACACCAGTTTTGCCCAATTATTGTCTCATCAGGTATTTGCTGCTCTGCATTTTGCCTTTGCTGCTCGTCTTGTGAACGACCGACAGTGCTGTCATGCTCTTCACTTTTCCGTTGTGGTTCAAGTTGGAAGGGCAAAACCGACGACATGCTGGAAGTTCGGCAGTGGGCCATGTAACGTCACCGCACTGCGACATCAAGTAGAATGGCGACCTATCAGTTGAAATAATTTTACAAAAACGAAAACATTAAGAGAGGTTTTAATTAGGGCTGTCAAATGATTAAAATTTTTAATCGAGTTAATTACAGCTTAAAAATTAATTAATCGTAATTAATCACAATTAATCGCAATTCAAACCATCTATAAAATATGCCATATTTTTCTGTAAATTATATATATATTCTATAAAATAAATTGTTGGAATGGAAAGATAAGACACAAGATGGATATATACATTCAACATACGGTACATAAGGAGTGTAGTAGGCATTTCACTCTACTGTCATTTAAATTTGTCTATGCTGTCCTCACTCCGAAGCGTCTGCTTTTTCCAAAGCTAGACAGCTAGTGAACGACGCCTTAATAATCAGACTTCTTCCTTTTTCATCTGATTTATTAACAAAATGGCCTCAAACCATTGTCCTCTTTAGACTGTCGTAAAACTACAAAAAAAAGTACACAAGCATTGCATTAGCAACAACGTTAGCTTAGCACGCTATACAGGTTCACTAAACATAAACGAAAAGCGTCTCATACAAAAAATATAACATTTCGCTTACTAACATAATATGTATATTCTTTATACCAACCATACTAAGGGACAAATCTTGTCCAAGGATCATATAAGCACAACATTACAACGTAGTCGTCAGCCCGAGACGTCGTGCAGCCATATTGAACTGGCAAGAAAACAATAAACCATGTCGCAAAGCGACCACAAGAGTTCGCTGTTAGACAGCACAAAAAGCCTTGCTGTAAAACTTACCAAAAGGCAGAATACTGTCTGAGCGGGACATGTGCGTTAATTGCGTCAAATATTTTAACGTGATTAATTTAAAAAATTAATTACCGCCCGTTAACGCGATAATTTTGACAGCCCTAGTTTTAATATCAAATTATAACTCATACTAACATTTATCTTTTAAGAATTACATGTCTTTAAGATCGAGGATACCTTTAACAACGGTCTCTGGGACGCATAACTGGTAGATGGCTGTTTCGGAGGCGGAGTTTCTGAAAGGTCTATTGGTTTTACACCAATGCCTTTGTACATCAAAGTACTGCATTTGTCATTTTTTTCTTCAGATTTTAAAATTGTAATTGTGTTGTCTTTTTTACAGGTGTTTATTTTTAGTTTTACTGTCTCATTTATGGGTTTTATGAATGATGAATGTGTGTCTTGAGTACTTCACTGGAACAGCCTTATACAGTTATTAAAGTCATTAAGCACAACCAGAATGCAAAAGGCGCACTGTCAATTTTTGAAAAACAAAAAGAATTTTAAGTGCACCATGTAGCCTGAAAAATACAGAAATAGTATTGCTACTAATATTTTGTTTGTTTGCTTTTATTCATATATGACACTTTTTGAGCTGCAGTTTGATTTTAAAAGTGGTCTGTAAAGTTTAGTAGAAACTGTAATACTCACAAGTATTATTCCCAGGGTGTTGAGGTGAATGAGCTCTTTACTGATACAGGGAGTGTTGGTTTGCAACAGACTGACCACTAGTCGGACCACATGGAGCCTTGTGTTACCCACAGGAGGATCGAGTACCCCCCATGTTGTCTTCATCATGTCGTTCTGTTTGGGACAATATTGGTATTTAGTAAAAAAAACATGTATAAAAACCATGTTTTTGTTTTGTTTTTGTTTTTTTAAACGGCAGTGCCAAAAAAAAAAAAAAAAAAAAAAAAAAAAAAACAAGTCTTTGAACAGGATCATGACTAACTAATTAACTAATGACTAACTACGTCAAATACCGCTGTGTTGGAATTTACCTTTGGGGGATCCAGCAGAAGTTGATGAAAATCTTTTAGTCGTGGTCTCACAGCCTCCAAGATGCTTTGATTGACAGAGAATGAAGGGTTGGACATTCTTGGGGAGCATTCCATATGGCCTTCAAACCTTGAAGACAAAACACCAATAACATTCTCAGTGAAGCTGGGTAAAATTTTAAGTTAAAAGTTTTTTTTCCAGAATGATGTCGAACATGTTAGTATAAAGCTCAGTATCAATGTACATAGTAGGGCTGGGCGATATGGCCTTAAGTATGTATCACGATAAATTGAGCAGATTTACCTCGATAACGATAAATGACGATAAATTCGCCCAAGCAAACTGTTATATAATTTGAAAATTTGAATCAATGCATGGAATACAAATTAACAGTTTCTCGTTAAATTTATTTACCAGCTTTCAATTTAACAATTGCACATGCAGTCTAAACATTAAGTATTAAAAAAAATCTTGTAAACAATAAGAATTCTTGTGTGAACATTTATAACAGCTTGTATGACTTGAAAAATATCATCACTTGAATTTCATTAAATTCATTCCGCATTGTTATACACTAGATAGTGGCATACGTTTAGATATTTAGAATAGGTACAAATACGACACATCCGCCCGCCCCCCAGAAATTATACTTAATTAAAAAATAAAATGTTTCACAAACCTTTCCTTTCTTTTATTCGGCTCAATTATTTACATCTTATGATTTTGGAAATCCTTACAGTATGCAATAAATAATATTCCTGTTCCCAAGCACTGTGCTTGCTGTACTGTTATTTTTACAAAAAATAAACAATACATAGTTACTCCCCGTCATCTAGGACGAGCCACTTACAAGACTAGCACTGTCGTGTATTACAAATACTGCTTTGAACACATCTTCACAGACAAAAGCAATGACACAGGCTTAAAGAGGTCAACTTTAATTGTGTAAATCACACTTAATGACGACGCGATCTCCTGGTTGAAATAGACGACATCCACTTAATTCTATTGAAGATATGTAATGCTGAGGCAATTTGTCAATTTTACTTTTAAAAAGAAACATGCACTGTTTATCCAGTAGATGGGGCTCTTAC
Source organism: Corythoichthys intestinalis (assembly GCF_030265065.1). NCBI lineage: Eukaryota > Metazoa > Chordata > Actinopteri > Syngnathiformes > Syngnathidae > Corythoichthys > Corythoichthys intestinalis. Next base: position 59,300,973 of record NC_080399.1, on the reverse strand, counting down.
AGTGTGTCAAACAGTGATTCAATTTAGGGCAATTGTCTTAAAAGTGGTTCATTGTTTCAGAAAGCCTCGGTTTTTCCATCCCTATCTGGAACCCGTCAAGAGTTTACTTAATGTCGGGTGAAAGTTTGGCGAAGCTAACTTAAGCCCGACTTCATCCCGTTTACTTGTAGCGTTAGCCGCTAGCGTTAGCTGCTAGCGTTAGCCTACCGGGCTTCTGTTTGATTGGCTTCCTGAAAACCATGTGACTCCAAACGTAAGCACACTGTCTGCTTTCTTAAAGGGGAATGAACATAGCCGAACAACACAGAGTCAAAGCGGGATGAAAAGACTATATTTTCTTCTTTTATTAAATTACCGAATTTACCGACATGGTCAAAATTACATCGGTCATCGTGAAGAATTTCGGTAACGGTAAATTTTCGGTTTACCGCCCTGCTCTAGTACATAGCTTGTTTAGATACTTGTATATATATTTTTTTGTCATAGGCAGGGTTCGTATACAAGCAATACTTTCCCCAAATGTTTCACTTAATTTCAAAGACCAAATACCATATCTCTTAAGGTACATTAACGCAAAAAAGCAACAACAGAAAATTAATTCAAATATTTTATAGGGATGTCCCGATAGCATATTTTTGCACCTGAGTCAACTGATTTTGAGAGTCCCGATCCGATTCCAGATTTATTTTATTTATTTATTTTTTAAATAAAAGTTCCAAGTACAGAACTGTTTGTAGTATTTCCTCTTACGCTTTTTCCGGGAGTGCTGCAGAGTTTATAACGTATATATTTTTGTTTCTTTTGGCAATATTTTGTTACTTTTTAGCCCTTAATTTTTTTTTTTAATTAATCATTTTCACTTGATTCCAATCCCTCTGAGAAATGGCCTGATCGGCCCGATTTCTTATCGCGTGGTCGGATAGAGGACATCCCTATTATATATCCAGTATATACTAGTACATACATTTGAGATATTGCGTCCTTTCCATTTTATCTATATGTGACGACCGTCAATCCTCCCCGTGTTTTATTCCAACACATTGTCGAGGACAGCAAGGTGGCCGATGGCTAGAAATCCGCTAGCGCTATGGTGCCAAGCAAGCTTAATTGCCATCTCCAAACCAAACACCCGTCGCCTCAAAATAAGTCAAGGAGAAACAGGCAACTTTTTTGAGTAAAAATACAAAGGTTAATAAGTAATAAGCCCTCAAAGCCAGTTACCTTGTTGCTGAACTTTCTGCTAAATCCAAAACGTCCCACACTGTGGCAGGGCCATTTATACTACCTGCCTGTAAAGCCATTGTCAGCGAGATGCTCGGCCCTGATGCGGTTAGACATTGCAAAAGTCCCCCTGTCTGATAATTCTGAGCTTTTCAAGCCTAACTGCTATAAAAAATAAAAACAGAGACTGAGAGTTGTTGACGAAGATTCCTGCAGGGATATTGGCTTTGTGTTCATCTAAACAGGCTCAAGTTTAACACGACCTAAGTATACAGTGCCTTGCAAAAGTATTGGCCCCCTTGAACCTTGCAACCTTTCGCCACATTTCAGGCTTCAAACATAAAGATATAAAATTTTAATTTTTTGCCAAGAATCAACAACAAGTGGGACACAATCGTGAAGTGGAACAACATTTATTGGATAATTTAAACTTTTTTAACAAATAAAAAACTGAAAAGTGGGGCGTGCAAAATTATTCGGCCCCCTTGCGTTAATACTTTGTAGCGCCACCTTTTGCTCCAATTACAGCTGCAAGTCGCTTGGGGTATGTTTCTATCAGTTTTGCACATCGAGAGACTGACATTCTTGCCCATTCTTCCTTGCAAAACAGCTCGAGCTCAGTGAGGTTGGATGGAGAGTGTTTGTGAACAGCAGTCTTCAGCTCTTTCCACAGATTCTCGATTGGATTCAGGTCTGGACTTTGACTTGGCCATTTTAACACCTGGATACGTTTATTTTTTAACCATTCCATTGTAGATTTGGCTTTATGTTTTGGATCATTGTCCTGTTGGAAGATAAATCTCCGTCCCAGTCTCAGGTCTTGTGCAGATACCAACAGGTTTTCTTCCAGAATGTTCCTGTATTTGGCTGCATCCATCTTCCCGTCAATTTTAACCATCTTCCCTGTCCCTGCTGAAGAAAAGCAGGCCCAAACCATGATGCTGCCACCACCATTTTTGACAGTGGGGATGGTGTGTTCAGGGTGATGAGCTGTGTTGCTTTTACGCCAAACATATCGTTTTGCATTGTGGCCAAAAAGTTCAATTTTGGTTTCATCTGACCAGAGCACCCTCTTCCACATGTTTGGTGTGTCTCCCAGGTGGCTTGTGGCAAACTTTAAACGAGACTTTTTATGGATATCTTTGAGAAATGGCTTTCTTCTTGCCACTCTTCCATAAAGGCCATATTTGTGCAGTGTACGACAGATTGTTGTCCTATGGACAGACTCTCCCACCTCAGCTGTAGATCTCTGCAGTTCATCCAGAGTGATCATGGGCCTCTTGGCTGCATCTCTGATCAGTTTTCTCCTTGTTTGAGAAGAACTTTTGGAAGGACGGCCGGGTCTTGGTAGATTTGCAGTGGTCTGATGCTCCTTCCATTTCAATATGATGGCTTGCACAGTGCTCCTTGAGATGTTTAAAGCTTTGGGAAATCTTTTTGTATCCAAATCCGGCTCTTAAACTTCTCCACAACAGTATCTCGGACCTGCCTGGTGTGTTCCTTGGTTTTCAAAATGCTCTCTGCACTTTAAACAGAAGCCTGAGACTATCACAGAGCAGGTGACTTGATTACACACAGGTGGATTCTATTTATCATCATCGGTCATTTAGGACAACATTGGATCATTCAGAGATCCTCACTGAACTTCTGGAGTGAGTTTGCTGTACTGAAAATAAAGGGGCCGAATAATATTGCACGCCCCACTTTTCCGTTTTTTATTTGTTAAAAAAGTTTAAATTATCCAATAAATGTTGTTCCACTTCACGATTGTGTCCCACTTGTTGTTGATTCTTGACAAAAAAATTAAATTTCCTATCTTTATGTTTGAAGCCTGAAATGTGGCGAAAGGTTGCAAGATTCAAGGGGGCCGAATACTTTTGCAAGGCACTGTAAATATTGAGAAATTATTTTATAATTAAATATACTGTACAGAAAGTAATTTTGGAAAAATTTTAATTTGTGGGGTGCCGCGAGATTTTTCCAATGTAAAATCGTGCCGAGACTCAGAAAAGGTTGAAAAACACTGCTCTGAACGATGGTCTTTGTTTTTTGTTACTGTACCATTAGAACTCGTAAACGAGCTTTAGAAGACAGTTGTTGTTGTTTTTTACCTCACTATAAAAATGTTTATCTGGTACTGTACTTTCAAGTGTATAAAATATTATCTAATGCAGTGATCCTTCGCTACTTCGCTCTTCAAACTTCGCGCCCTCAGTCCATCGCAGATTTATTTCAATTAAAAAAATATATACAGTGTTTTATTTAAATATGTTAAGATATGTGCATGTATACGTGTACAAATCATTGTTTTCTTTTATATATATATATATATATATATATATATACTGTATGTATTAGAGGTGTGCAAAATTTCCGATTCTTAGATTATTCGCGATTCGGCCGTGGAAGATTTGAGAACGATTCACAAACATCCAAATTCCGATTATTGAAATATGCCAAGTAAAGCGGAAGTACAACACACTCAGCGCGCCGCGCGGTCAATGAGCAACGGAGCGAGAGTAGCTAAACATCATGCTTCTCATTACCCGGCCCCTCGGGTAATGCCAATGCTCAACTCACGGCTCTAGCTCAACTCATGCCACGAGATAAAAAAACACAACAACATACCTGAAGCTGCTACAAAAGTACGTCATCCACATAATGTTACGGTAGATATCATTTATATAAGACTAGATGCACTACGGTAGCGGTAGCGTTTGCAGCACATCTACAAAAAGCTAGATGCAGACGTAGTAAACGGCCGCCATCTTAAAGCAGTACACTTCTCTGCAAGGCTGTTGTAGCGAACCTTCCAAGCAAACCTAATTAACTTTTTATCTAAAATACTCCTAAATCGGTAAAATATTGACTTGAATCTATCTTTAAAATAGTTTTAAAACTTTCACATGTCGAAAGTTGACAAAAGGGAAATTATGGATTAACGGGAGCAATTTTAACAACTTTAACGGTTGATTCACAACATTAAATTAATTGAATGTAGTTTAAAGCTGCTGATACAGAATGGGGACTGGAGTTTTTTATTTACTGTTATTTTTGTATATTTGTTTACTGCTATATGTTAACTTGATACTGAAATAGTAGTTTGGTTTAGCCTGAGAGTATTTTTGAACAATTTTGGAACAAATGTACAAAATATTTTAAAAAAAAAAAAAAAAAGGGAGGGTGCATCAATAATCGTTTTAGAATCGAATCGGACCATCTGAATCTAATCGTAATCGAATCGTTAGGTGCCCAAAGATTCCCAGCTCTAGTATGTATACATATATACACATATACATACAGTGGTACCTCTACATACGATCGCTTCGACACACGAACTTTTCGACATCCGACGTAAAATTTGACTCGCCATTTGTTTCTACATCCGACGACATGCTCGAAATACGACGACAATGGCAGCACCGCAGACGAATGCACGGCGGATTTTCTTGTGTGACAAATCAACACAGGTTTCAGAAAAGGTTGGTACAGGTGGTGAAACAAGGAAAAAGTTGACGCTTACCTTCTAAATGAAGATGCAAATGACAGAAAAATATGAGCGTAGGGTGGGCATCCGTGAAATGGCTCAACAATACATCTCCACGGTCCTCCTCCGACCATCGTTCGCCAGTCTTTATAAGTTAAGCTGACAATTCTTATTGTGGTAACATCTCCAGAGAAATCGCCAGCTTCGCCACGTTTTCATCATTTCTTTCACAACTTATTCAACACAAAACGCCTGCTGTCTGCCGCAATTGACGATGTTCTCAAGAAAGCATTGAAAGCGAAAGTAAACTTTCACCCGCTCCCCTCCCTCTTTGTCACGTCAGCGCCGCGGTGCCTTCAGGTACAGAAAAAAACGTCCGCCTTATTAGAACCCGTTTCGTTACACTATTACAGGAATTATTATTATTATTATATTATTAATCCGATTTTTATTTATTATTTATTTGTTTTGCTATATGTAATTGCCATTTGTAATAGTACCAGCAGTATTTTTTAAGGATTTAGTGCAGGTTTTTGGGCTGTGGAACGAATTAATGGAATTATAATGTATTCCTATGGGAAAATCCTGCTCGACATACGACCATTTCGACTTACAAACAAGCTCCTGGAACGGATTAACTTCGTATGTAGAGGTACCACTGTATATGTCTCATTTATATCATAAACATAAAATTTGCAGTGCTAAAACACATTTATTAAAATATACATATCAGCTTTTTTTTATTTATTATTTTACTTTAGGAGAAAATGTCTTATATGTATCTCTTTAGATTGTTATTAAATCTGAATAAAAACATTGAACACACACACCCAAAAAAAAATTTAATGTCAATAAGCTCCGCCTCTACTTTGCAGATTTTTTATTTTTGCGGGTGTAGCGGTCCCCATTAAGCACGAAAAATGAGGGATCACTGTAATCTATCTGGTGTTTTAAAAAATACCTATGGCGTGACAAAATTAAAATAGAAAGAGTGGAAAAGATCACAAGACATACGCTGGTCGTCTTGTTTCAAACAATGTCAGAAGAATCTGGATAACACTGACAATTGCAGATTCATTCTTCTCCTTGTCAAAGATATGAGACAGCAGTTTTTCCACGGTGGTCTGCCTGAAGAAATACAAGAAGATCAATTATAAACATTGTTGAGTCTGAATTCACTGCCTTTAGAAATCTTAAATCATTAATCATCAAAATCATATAATATTTTCCAGACTGTAATTCCCACTGTTTTGCAGTTTGGCTGTAACTGCAATTTATACTCAGGTGTGACTTATATAATTTAAAAATATAGAATTTAACATGTTCCTGAATGCTATTTCACACTGACTGAGCAGGGTGTAAACTTAGCCCACAACTAACTGAGAGCCGGCATGTTTTATGATTAAAAAGCTCTAAGAAGTAGTGAGCTTGAATAAAGAATATGTTTATATTTATTATATCCTTTTTATTTTAATATGTTTAACTTTTTTATAAGTATTTTAGCTTAAATTACGACTTTAACAGTGAAAACCGACCGACTTAACGCAGAAATTCAGGTTACATTGCCAGTGTAGGAACGGACCCCGTTCATAAGTCGAGACTCCCTGTATAATTAATCCTGATCGGGGAACAGAGGGCACGCTTACTCGTGCTGGACGACAACTTGGTCACTGCAATGAAGTAACTGAAGGAGCTAAGGCAAAGTAGGCAAAGCTACTAGAGCTAAACTATGCTGACAGGACCGTAGATGAGCTGAGTATTATCCAAAACGGTGAGTAAAAGGCTTTATGCGTGTTATGAAAGTTGAAGAAAGCAGTCTTTCTTGGACTTAAGTGCTGTAACGTAACTAGATAAACTGAACGAAGCTTCTTTAGCAGTAGCACTGCGTGGTGTGCGATTCTGTGCAAAGCGGCTGGACGTAACGATGAGAACAAGACGAAAATGCGAAATAGTTTCTGTCACATGTTCACAATGTGTGACATTTATGTTAACTTGGCCTGCATCATAGCTGTGTCTGTTTGTGTCACTTATGTGACGTCCTGCACCCCCCCCTTCCTGACTCACCATGCACTGTCCTCTCCAGTCTCCAGGCACACACAGTAAGATTTGTTTTATCTTGGCCAGAGTGAATATGCAATGTTGCTTTAGCCTTTAAAGGTCTGCGCTGAGTGATCATCAAAAACTAAATGTAACTCGCTGCTTTAGCATAGCATTCGCGTTAGCACTAGGCTGCGCATTAGAGAGTCCTCTTAAACTCTTGGAATTTGTTTTTTTAAACGTTCAGTTCGTGGGATCCAGGTGGGTATAATTAATTGAATTGAAAAAAATGTACTGTTTTCCTGCTGAGTGTGTATTATCACCAAGTCGGCGTTGTCCTTGTAGACGCTACAATATGTGCTCGTCAGTCAATGTTCATTCGAAATAGTTGGAAACCTGTATTTATTTATTTATTTATTTTACATAGGAAAACATTTTTAGACAATACAGCACATTCCCAGAGGAGACAGTTACCCGGTGAGAAAAGGTGAGACAAATATGAGTTCTCTTGTTTCCCCTATTTCTCAAGTACTGCTTAAATCTAAAAAAAAAAAAATCCCCCCCCCCCCCCCCCCAAATCATTCCCCTGTGTCTCTTCCCTTTTTAGCGTACTTTTGTTCCAAAGGTCCTCTTAGGGAAAGTAATTCAGGTGAAAAAAAAAATATATTAATGACAGAATGCAACGAATAAGCTAAAACTGATCTCAAGAGATGAATTGACAGAACAGATTTTCTCTATGGTTTTGCAAAGGACTATACAAAACATACTTTTCAAGTGTAGCCAGTAATGGGTCAGGTTGTGGGCATCCTTGGACCTGGAACATCTGGTCTCTGCTCAGTCTGATGATCTCACATAGTGACTGTGAGGCATTGGAGTGTCTCTGTGTGAAATAAAAAATGATATATATCAAATAATAATCATATGAAATAATAATAATACCAGTAATCTGAAATCATAAAGTATTTATAGGATTTCAGTTTCCTCACATTTTGTCATAGCAATTTATCTGTCCTCAAATTCATCTCCCTCAAATCCTGTGCACCTGATATGATACCCCTGTGTGTGATTTTAGCCATTTTAAGTGGGATTGAATGTGGGGGTTTCTTAATTTATTCCTCAACAGAAATTGCATTTATTTAAAATTACATTTTACAGAAACTTTTTTTCTTCTTCCAGTTTTAATTGTTTAGTTCTATTACTTGAATCTCTCAAGATTGTTAAAATTGATATTAAATATCCATATGACCAAATATGTTAGAAAACACACAGGCTTCCATAGGTTGATAATAGGTTTGATAATTAAACGAAGAATACCCCTTTAACTGAACACCGTTGCTGTAAAAGGATTTTTTTTTACACTTGGCCATAGTAGCAACACCTTTCAATTTGATTTCCAAATAATTTGCGTCCCAGGTGAGTACCATGTATTTACCAAGTATTTATGCTTTGTCTTGTTTTGAGATAATGATTGTGAACATTATGTCAACAATATTTTTTTGACAGTTTTACAATGTGATAATGACATCCAAATATTAGAGGGAGAAAAAAAACTGTGAAACTTACATCTTCATCCTGAGAGGGCTGTACCATGTCCACAAGGTTCTCAATTATATTTTCCTGATTCAGCCACTGAAATGGGAGAGAAACAAGTATTCTGAAAGAAGTTTTCTGGTCTCAATTTTTTTTGTCACATCTGTAGTATTTCACTTTACATAAAAATACTTTAATGTGAATGAATGTGTCTGCAAAGCATCAGAACAATGACAAAAAGCACAAAAAAACAAAACGCAGGGTGACATAGCACCATGTGTCTGTTTAGTACGGATGTATTTGTGATTTCAACTGTTGGGACGTTTAGGCCAGATGAGTGGGACGTGAGTCTCCATGAAGCACCCACATCTTATACATAACCGATTCTCATCCACATACTAAAAATGCCTGGGTCTGATTAGAAAACAATTACAATTGCCCTATTTAGATTGAAATCATTCACTAATGAAGATATATAAACAATATGCTTTATAGGCATGGCAGGCAGCCAGCCTTTTCCCCCGTACCCTAGCCAGGCTAAAACAATTGCCATAAAATAAATTATAAAAATGTGAAATGTTTTAACGGCACCTGGTAATGCGTTTGAAAGCTAAATGGCAACATGCCAAAAGTATTGGCACCCCTGCAATTGTGTCAGATAATGCTCAATTTCTCCCAGAAAATGATTGCAATTACAAAGTCTTTGGTCGTAATATCTTCATTTATTTTGCTTGCAAAAAACACAAAAAAGAATAATCATTATCATTTTACACAAAACTCCAAAAATGGGCCGGACAAAAGTATTGGCACCCTCAGCCTAATACTTGGTAGCACAACATTTAGACAAAATAAATGCAAACAACCGCTTCCGGTATCCATCAATGAGTTTCTTACAATGCTCTGCTAAAATTTTAGACCATTCTTCTTTGGCCAACTGCTACAGGTCTTTGAGATTTGAAGGGTGGCTTCTCCAAACTGCCATTTTCAGATCTCTCCACAAGTGTTCTATGGGATTCAGGTCTGGACTCATTGCTGGCCTCTTTAGAAGTCTCCGGTGCTTTCTCTCAAACCATTTTCTAGTGCTTTTTGAAGTGTGTTTTGTGTTATTGTCCTGCTGGAAGACCCATGACCTCTGAGGGAGACCCAGCTTTCTCACACTGGGCCCTACATTATGCTGCAAAAGTTGTTGGTAGTATTCAGACATCATAATGCCATGCACACGGTCAAGCAGTCCAGTGCCAGAGGCAACAAAGCCACCCCAAAACATCAGGGAACCTCCGCCATGTTTGGCTGTGGGGACCGTGTTCTTTTCTTTGAAGGCCTTGTTTTTTTTTCCCTGTAAACGCTACGTTGATGCCTTTTTACCAAAAAGCTCTACTTTTGTCTCATCTGACTAGAGAACATTCTTCCAAAACCTTTTTGGCTTTCTCAGGTAAGCTTTGGCAAAGTTCAGCCTGGCTTATTTGTGTCTCTGGGTCAGAAGTGGGGTCTTCCTGGATATCCTACCATAGAGTCCCTTTTCATTCAGACGCTGGCGGGTAGTACGGGTTGACACTGTTGTACCTTTAGACTGCAGGACAGCTTGAACTTGTTTGGATGTTAGTCAAGGTTGTTTATCCACCATCCGCACAATCTTTCGTTGAGATCTCTGGTCAATTTTTCTTTTCCGTCCACATCTAGGGAGGTTAGCTACAGTGCCATGGGCTTTACACTTATTGATGACACTGCGCACGGTAGACACAGGAACATTGAGGTCTTTGAAGATGGACTTGTAGCCTTGAGATCGCCCATGCTTCCTCACAGTTTTGCTTCTCAAGTCCTAAGACAGTTCTATGGTCTTATTTATTGTCTCCATGATCAATGTGGTACATGCAAGGACACAAGATAGAGGTTGAGTCAACTTTAATCCATTTTAACTGGCTGCAAGTGTGATTTAGTTACTGCCACCACCGGTTATGTGCCACAGGTAAGTAACAGGTGCTGTTGATAACACAAATTAGACAAGCATCACATTATTTTTCATTATTTTTGTCCAGCCCATTTTTTGGAGTTTTGTGTAAAATGCTAATGTTTTTTTTGTTTTTGTTTTTTTTTTTTTTTTTTTATTCTCTTTTGTCTTTTTTCATTGCAAGCAAAATAAATGAAGATATTGCTACCAAAGCATTTGCAATTGGAATCTTTGTCTGGGAGAAATTCAGCATTATCTGACAGAAGGGGTGCCAATACTTTTGGCCAGCACTGTAGTTGATATGTGATCACACCAGTTACAGCTCTTTGCCATTGCACTGAATTGCATTATGTTTTTGTTCATTAAAACTATTTCAACACTGCCTTTTTGTAAGACTATGTTCAAGTATTGTTAAATGAATTGGTTATAATAACAAATAACGCTTTTAATTTCAATTCCTGTCAACTTAACATTACCAATGGGCCATCAGTGAACTTCTCTACCAATTGTCTTTGCAAAATTTCAAAGAAAACAATGAACAAAGTTGTGATGATGTTCAACTGCTCATAAAGAACAAAAAAGAAAATGTTTTTTTTTTTTTTACGATGAAAGATGGAAATCTAATCTTTCTTTTAATCTTTTTGTAAGTTCTGCTTTCATGTAGCAATAAACCACGTTATTCAGTGGCGCTTGAAAGAAGGGGATGTCTTGTGACAAATGGCTGCGAGTGAATGAGTTGCACACAAAAACAAACTCTGGGACATGTCAGTTTTCGGCAAAAATACTCAAATTATCCTACAGTGTCAGCATCGTCAAAGTACTTGCTAGGTTTTGCCAATTTTTCCCCAATTTTTGTCTTTTTTTTGCAGGGAGGTTGCAATTTTTTTGGCTTTTGGCACAGTGTTTTGCGTTTTTTTTTTTTTTTTTTTTTTTTTTGTAGGGGGCACCTACAAAGTTCAGTAGCAATTTTTGTGATTTACCCAGACTAGTATGCAATCGATGCAATGAGCAACCCTTCTTCAGAGAGAATAGTAGCACCCTACCACTGTCTCCCCCGCTGATCTGCATCAATCTCGTGATTATCCCATAACACCCCCTGCTGATGGCTTTTCATCATTACTACGGAGAAACTTAACCCATGCTTAATAGCGTACCGCACAAATGTTATTTTTAGACCGTGACGTCGCCATCGTAACGCGGAAGGGGTAGACACGCCCTCATATACAATCCATGTTATTTCTGCTTGTTTTCTCCGGTAATCTTTCAAAAAATATCATGCTGATTAAACACTGCTGCTATGGAACTTGTAGAAATGACTCTAGAAATTACGACATATGAAGGATGTTTTCTTCATACGTTTCCCGAAACCAAAAACTCGGAAGAAAAAACGTGAAGAATGGATCAACTTGCGTGGACGTCAAAAAGACCAGTTTAACGCCAGCAATGTGAAGCCATTCACATTTCATAAGCAGTAAACATTTTGTAGAGGGGCCATGGTCCTACAGAGGATGAAGAGGTAAGACATTTTGATATTTTTACTTATTTTTTAGCGTGGCGTTTTGCCGTGCTGCTTCTGTCTGACAATGAATGACCAGGAAAAAATTTAAATGGTATCTGACTGCCACTGTTGTTACCTTTCCTGTTGTAAAAAAACAACTTAGGTAAGGGGGAAGTGTAAATAAATTAGAGAATTAAGATTTGTTATTTATTAAAAAATATTCAAAGTGTTCGCTGGCTGTCACTGAGTAGCATTTGCAATCGCTACACAAAAATAGCAATGTATATTGCCCCAAAGAACTGTCAGAGACGTAAGACAACCAGGGGATATAATATATGAGAAAAACAGGGCATATGGTGGTAAAGGATAGATTGTTGAAACAGGAGAATGTCTTTGTCAGTGGCGAAAGGCAATGCACACAAGAAAAAGGTGTCGATAAAAAAGCTAACTCTGGATCAGGTCAGTTCTTTTTCCCGTCTTTTTCACCCCTCGACACTCAAGCCATCTCTTTAACTGAACATTTGTCTGTTCTTCCAAATCTTTACCAGTTAATTTGGCACCAGGGACGTCACTTTCGGACAGAATTGGTAGGTTTAGCTCAGTAAACATCTCGTTCGTACACTATTTCTATGCATTTACTATTAGGGACAAACGGGAGGTTGACCCGCCTAGCAACAATTGCTAACGTCATGAATATTAATGAGCAAAAGTTATGTGTTGCTTGCGGTACGCCATTCAAGGAAAGACAGGGTAAATCATGAATAACTATTAAACAATCCTACTACTCACATTAAGGACATCCTGTCGTAAAAGTGGTGGTTCAATACATGTGAGCATCCTGAGTAGCAGGTCCATGATGGCTGAAGTCCCTATGTGTTTGATCATAAAGTTTACAAAGTCCTCTCTCTTTCGAAGAAACCCTACTATCTAGACACACAAAAGCATCAAATTATTCTTTGTCCGACACCACAGGTCGTATCAATTTCCCCAAACGCTCACCTGTTCAGGTTTACGTCCTATGAGAATAGAAAGAACTTTAGAGAAGAAGCTGGCCAAAAGTGGATTAAGAGGTGGCTCATTCTGAAGAAAGCTATACAGTTTTATCAGCAGTTTTTCATCTTCCACTAATCTGTCATTAATTTGGCTCACGTCTGATGTAAGCAGTTCACATGATATGTTGGGATACCTATGGGGAAAAAACAGGCATATGGAATGCATATCTTGAAAGCAGTCTAGAGGTATGGCTTGAAGATATATGCAAGGCATTATTACATACACCCAACAGTAAAAAACAATAATAACGTATTTTAACCATCTAATCCTTTGATGTACTCAAAAAATACCCAGGATTCTAGACAAAAACAGTAAATTAAATGCATGCTGCATTGGTAGAAAGCATTTTTATGTTAAATTTGATCAAATACCACACACAAATAGCACCTGCTAGTAGGTAACAGTACAAACAAGTCATGGTTCGGTACGAACAGTGGTCTGAAACAGTATATGAACCTTTTAGAATTTCTCACAGTTCAGCATAAAATCCCCATTAAATGTGATTTGATCTTTGTCAAAATCACACAGATGAAAAAACTGTCTGCTTTAATGAAAACCACCCAAACATTTAAAAGTTTTCATATTTAGATAAGGATAGTATGCAAACAATAACAGAAACGGGAAAATAAGCAAGTGAACCATCACATTTAATATTTGTGGCCCCCTTTGGCAGGAATATCTTCAACCAGACGCTTATCACCACTCATCAGTGATTGGGCACACACACGACTTAAAATGTTTGGTAAAAATTGGTTTCAATTGCTTTTTAAGTCTCCTTGAGAAGAGGGTTCACTTACTTATTTTCCCCCTTCTGTCATTGTTTGCATGCTATCCTCATTAAAATATGAAAACCTATATATGTTTGGGGTTTTTTAGTCAAAGCAGACACTGTATTTTCATCTGTGTGATTTTGACAAAGATCAGATCACATCTGACGGTGATTTATGCAGAAATGTGGAAAAATTCCAAAAAGTTCAGATACTTTTTCATACCGCTGTACTTTAGTACGGAGTTCACAGTTCGGTACAATAGGTTAGTTTTTTCTATAGGCTGAAAGAAAAAGCAGCTCTTATTGAAGTGCAAAATAAATCGAACTGCTTTTGTTCTAACATTCTTTAATTCACAGCTAAAAAAAAACACAAACTCGTTTTTTTAGGGATGGACTAAGGTAACAGAGTCAGGTAGCCAGCTGGTAACTTTTTTAATGAAAATAAGACACTACCATTTTCAGTGTTGGATTACACACAGTTAACGTTCTAAAACAGAAAAAGCCTCTCTTGATATAGTGCAAAATAAATACTCAGTGTTTCAATTAATTCAGCCTAGGGCTAGAGCAAAATAAACATTTCCTGATTTGAAAATATAAAATAAATACATGATTCAAAAGACCGAGGCAATCAGGAAGTAGAAAAATAAAAAGCCTTTATTAAATCATGGCTTTGTTCAGATTAAAAATGCCGACGTTTCTGCCGTGGCGGCCTTCATCAAGACAAACAAAGTGACTCTGCTTTCTACTTCCTAATTCCTGAGTGCCTCGGTTTTTTGAATCATTACTTTTTTGATCCCCACACCGAAGAGCACCAGAAGTATACTTTTTACACCCAGCAGCAGTCCATGCACCTCATGTTATACTAATAAAAGAAATACTTTTTAAAAAGTGTTAGGAATACTGCATTTAATAGTTCCTACGGAAGTGCAGAGCTGCCAGCGTTAGTGAAACATTTCTACCAGGGCTTTTGCCAGCTCGTTTTAACGTACTGACAACTTGTGTCAACCTATTGGCAACCCATTTAAACCCATTGCTAAACTTGTTTTAACGTATTGCTAAGCTCGTTTTAAGGTATTAACATCTTGTTTTAATGTATTGACAACCACATTTTAACCTAGTGCCTGCCAACCTCGTTTCAAAGTATTAGCAAACTCGCTTTTTTTCCCCCCTCACTTCGTGACTAGGATCTCCCAGTTCGAGTGGCGTTCCAATGATATGTTTCCTGGTCGGAGGTTGGAAACCTCTGACTTCCCACCTTCCTTGAATGCAGCATGCTTATAACAACGTGACGGAGAGGCGCATCCGTAGCTGAGTATAACTGGGAATTCCCAAAGCCTGAGGAACGATGGGAAAAGGTAATGTTTTTAGACCTCAGCACTAAGTAGTTGGTAAAACGAGTTCGCCAATACGCTGAAACGTGGTTGGCTTTACGTCAAAACAAGGTTAACAAAAGGTTGAAACGAGGTTAGCTATAGACCCTACTCACATGACGTCACAACCACGCCTCTGCGCCATATTCTCTGTCAGCTCGTCGTGTTTACGCATTACTGCTACGTAAATTCCTCCTATTATGGCGTGTTTTTCTGCTCGTTAACATTATTAATCAAAATGGTGAAGGTGTTTGTGGTGGTTGGTTGCAGTAACAGAGAAGATAGACGGAGAGACTTGAAGTTCTACCGTATTCCGAGAGACCCGGACAGGAGAGCGAGATGGACTGCTGCAATTCGACGAGAAAACTGGGCACCAAACGATCACCACGGATTATATAGTAGTCATCTTATATCTGGTAAGATGCATTTAATATATATTTAGAGGGTTTTGGGCTGACAACCACAATTAAGATCATTGCGAGGCTAATCGCCGACAACATAGTTTCAAATTCAAGATGCTTATTTCTTCCACCATCATTATTTTTTGAATAATATTTAGCTGGTAACAAGTGAAAGAAGCTGGCCTCGTCTACAGATCATCAGTTAAACAGGGGTGTCCAAACTTTTTGCAAAGAGGGCCAGATTTGATGTGGTAAAAATGTGGGGGGCTACCCAGGCTGATTTACGTAGAACAATATATTTAAACAAATTTTAGCAAGCCCTTCTGTGTGTCACATTTGCTTTATTATCATTTTTTTAAATTCATAATTTCAACAATCTCGCCTTTGTGGCGTTCTCTTTCGACACTCGGGCTCTTGCAAAATACTGCTGCTGTGAAATTAAACTAGTTTCAAGTTGCTATAATTTCTCGCTGCGTATCTTCCCCGTAATGTTGTCGTACATGTCAGTGTGTCTTGTTTGGTAATATCGCGTCAATTCGAACTCTTTGAAAACAGTGACTGTCTCTTTGCAAATGAGGCAGACACAGTTGTTGCGTATTTTATTGAACAAATAGTCCAATATCCACCTATCCTTGAAGCGTCGGCCATCGCAGTCAACTTTTTTTTTATTGATTGTCGCCATTTTAGAGAATTGGAAGTAAAGGGTCACACGGGGTAATGTTGCTTAGAGTGCTGCTCTTAAAGTTTTTCAAAGTTTCGGGAGAATAGGCTGAGTTTCTGTGGACAAGATAGTTGTAGACATCAGGGTAGCAGATGTCAGGCAGAGACGGTGAAGACAGCGGGTCGAAAAATATCGATTTAGGCATCAAATATGGATCTGGCGAATGGATCGACCGAAGCTTTTCCAAATAACGCCTTTTATGCAACACATCCAATGAGTTTACAGCATCTGAAAGCACCGGGGCTTCCATGAATTGCACTATAAATTGCACGATAAATTGAGACCATTGAGAATACGGACACACAATGACGGACAATATGGCGGCACAATACAGCGACACGTCATTGTGTGACGTTGGTGAGTGGGGTCTATAGGTTGAAACAAGTTGTCAATACGTTAAAACGAGCTGGCAATACCTAAAAACGAGAAAGCCCAAGTAGAAATGTTTCACTAACACAGGCAGCTCTGCGCTTCTGTCAGTTCCCACTCTGCACATTCGCCATAACTTTCCTAGTAGCAAGTTGCTTTTTCCTGTAATTTCAGTTGTTGGTTTCGTCGCATTACCTCTACCGCCCCCTAAAGTTGAGGAGAACTAACATCGACAAGGATTTTATTATCAATATTTTTTTTTACTCAAATGTATTCCTCGACTGAATGCGTGCACCGAACCGTGATGCCCGTACAGTGACGGTACAGGACGAATACAAATACAGTGACTCTTACCTGCTAGGCATGGACAAAAAAAATAAAAAAGTAAACATTCTGAAAATCTATTTAAGAAACGATTACGTTACGGCTACATTTCCATGCAATGCCTCGAATGGGAATCGTCCCTAAAAGAATTAATACATCAATCGATCTGTAGTTTCCACAATATAATCTTACTTGTATTTAACATTATCCTCCACATCAGTACTTGGTTCTTGCGTAATGAAGGTAACGAGGTCCTCCATGCATTCAGGTCTCAAAAGGAAGTCAATCAATTTGTGGTTCTGGGCTTTGCACTCTTGCAGAACATCCTCTTCATCCATTATGTCAGTTAGTCTTACATCGTCCCTCTCCAGCAGAGTGTCAATGTGTGATGTGGCATGGAGGTCAAATTTCCAAAACATAGTTGTCCTAAGTAAGAGAAATTCAGGGTTAGGATAATGTACACTATTCTGTCAAATTGTAACAATCGGATTCAAACATTCAAAATGCACAAATCATTCCATGGATACCTCTAATAGAGTTCAACAATACTTCATTTAATGTCAAATATCATTACGGGTACATATTTGAAAAGCATAAGGCGGAAAACACTGACAAGACTGAAAAAAACAGTTTCTGCTTTTGCACCCTTCTTTAAAAGAAATTGCTGTATTTTAAGCCAAACCATTTATTGTGTTTGATAGAACAATATGTCTATATGCTGCCATAGCAGATTCATGGCGCATTATGCCCCCAAAATATCTTTAAATTGTCCATTTTACCCTGGAAACCCCCGTTCACAGACGTCGCGCAACCGCTTTTGTTTCAACCCAGCCATAAAACGAAGGTTATTAATTATATTTATCATTCAAATTGTCCGTCATTTTTAGCTTAGGATCATTAATTGATGTCTAATATTTCGTTTAAAAAAAAAAAAAACTTAAAAAATTATTCCCTCGCATATTTTAAACATTTAAACAAATTACGTCACAATGAAAAAATGGCGTCTGTAAAAAAAGTCACGGATATCTACCTCATAACAATCACTTAATTGTATTTTTTTTTTGTTACTGTCGCATTTTCTCCAATACGTTACATAAATAATCGATCCAAACAAAGAAAAATTGGAAAAAAAAGAAAAAAAAACATTTAAAAGGGTAAATATATGAAAAAGAAAATCTCGACCACTCCTTGATGTCTGCGATTTCTGCATCGCAACCGTTGTTATATTACCAGGTTTCACCTATAAAATCCCCCCAAAAATCCAGCTGTGGCCATTCTCAGCTGTGTCTTGGCACTCAGTGATACATGCTAGAATGGAGTTTTGGGATTGAAACAAGGTAAGTACGCGATAATATTTCGTTAAAGTCATGGCGTCTGTAATTCTGCTCTCGCATGCTCTCACCTCCAGTTAGGGTTTTGCTGTTAATTTTTCTTTTTTTTTTAAATGCTGTCCTGTTCAAAAAAATTATTCCCCCAGAAAATTGAGATTTTAAGCTTTCCAATGCTGTATCACACATGCATACAGGACAATTTAGAAATTTGGCCAAATTGGGGGTCTCAGAGCGGAACTTCAAGTCATCTGAGTGTTTTCCGCTATTTATATGGAAGAATCAGTTCAAAGTCATTGATTATTTGGCAATTTGCATGTTAAATGTTTCCAGCTATAAAGCCAGTCATTTCACTGCTTTTGAAAACTTTAAATGTCCACAGTCACCAAAACAAAATAAAACAATTTGCAGTGAAAATAGTCGCGAGGGTGAGAAAAGTTGCTGACTGAAGCCCACAAATTGGTAATACGTCCCAGCTAGAGGATCTGATATGCAGTACTTGGACATAGACTTCATAATGAATTGACATGACACATTCCCCATTCACTGCGTCAAGCCTTCCCGAAGGGGGCCGTCCCACACTCCGCTTCATTTATTAGCAGTCAGTCACATGCAGCGATCTAACACCGGATTTAGGTTGAAAAAGTACGAAAGCTGTACTGCAGTGGTCTCAAACCGGTCCTCAAAGGGCCGCAGGGGGTACTGGATTTCATTCCAACCAAACGAGACAAATACCTTTTCACCAATCTGGTTTCTTACAAGTGTAATCAGTTGATTGCAATCAGGTGCTGCTTATGTTAGTAGAAACCTCATTGGTTGAACTGTTTGTGCTGGATCTGTTGGAACAAAAACCAGGACCCACTGCGGCCCTTTGTGGAGTCGGTTTGAGACCGCTGCTGTACTGCATACAAACAGGAAGGATTTTCTCAGGAGTGATTTGTTCAAGGATTCAAGGTAATTATTGTATTTTTTTCGTACCATGCATACGTTTTGAAATGTTTGAAAAGTCAATGGGAGAAATTAGCAGATACAGCATTGGCATTATACTTACGTAATATTTTCATAAATTATCTGCTAACTGCACATTTTTCTTTGCTTTTAACCAAGAATCGAGACTGTTTTACGTCCATATCTATATAAGATTTCAGGGATTTAAGCATTTATTCACAAGAATTCAACTGAAAAAGCTCTTTGTTTAAATATGGTGGCCGCTAACTTGCTTACCGACTAGCATCATAGTTTGCAATATTTACGTAAAATAAATGATAACTGCACGTTTGTTTCGCTTTTAAACAAGAATCGAGACCTTTTTACATCCGTATCTATAAAGAATTCAGGGATTTAAGCATTTATTCTAAAGAATCTAATGGAAAAAGCTCTTTGTTTACATATGGCGGCCGCTAACTTGCTTACTGACTAGCATCATAGTTTGCAATATTTACGTAAAATAAATGCTAACTAGGGCTGTCCCAAACGATTAATTTTCTCCCGATTAGTCAGCCGACTATTTTTACGATTAGTCGACTAATCTAATAATTAATTTTTTTTTTTTTTTTTTTTTTTACTAATTTAGCAATGAAATTTTTGTTGACGCTTATCAATTCACAAAAAACATACTGGAACACTCAAATCATTTATTAAAGTACAAATAAACACGTAAATAACAATAATAAATCACAAATAAACAATGAGTTCAAATACTGATAGAATTAACTAGTGTAGCATCCCGATTGAAAAGATGGTCTCTTAAACTGATGGTTTACAATTTTTATTCCATCCTTGATGTAAACACACCGTAAGAGCTACGGTGCACACAAATAAAGCAACACAATTAGAAATTAACAAAAACTTTTCACCTTTTTCCTTTTAAACCTTATTTATATATCAATGAATTGCCTATATGAATTGCCTTTACCTTATTACCTTATCATTGACAATCTCTCCCTTGAGTGCAATCACTGTATATACTGTATATATTTATGACCTTTTAACCTTATATAATTTTCTATACCATAAAATAAACCATAAGATGAAATAAACCTTTCAATTAGCATTAAGAACAATACTAATAGCATTTATAGGCCCATTGTCAATGAAACATTATTATTTAGTTAAGCGACAGCACCCTCTGGTGTACAAAAAATGAAAAACAACAAAAAAACAATTACAAACTGCGTGAAGGCGCTTGAGGTGTTTATTCACGGCCGACGTGCAGCCAAGCTTGGCACTGAAGAGACAGGACAGAAGAGTGTACTCTCCTTAGTTTCTTTGAAATAAGTCAATGTTTTGGACACTTTGGTGCGCTTTTTTTGGCTTTGTGCTGCTTTCCCCGCTTGCAAACAGAGCATCCGACATTCTAACTTTCCACGCATATATTTTTTCAACCCTTCATTAACCGTCGACGGGATGTTGTGCTCGTCGACGGATTTACGTCATTGATGACGTCGACTATGTCGACTAGTCGGGACAGCTCTAATGCTAACTGCATGATTTTTTTGCTTTTAACCAAGAATCGAGACGGTTTTACTTCCATATCTATAAAGAATTCATTCATTTAAGCATTTGTTCACAAGAATTTAATGGAAAAAGCTCTTTGTCTGTGATATGGCGGCCTCTAATTTGCTTACTGACTAGAAGCATAGTTCGCAATATTTAGATAAATTAAATGCTAACTGCATAGTTTTTTTTGCTTTTAACCAAGAATCGAGACTGTTTAACGTCCATATCTATAAAGAATTCAGGGATTTAAGCATTTATTTAGAAGAATTTAACGGAAAAAGCTCTTTATCTGTGATATGGCGGCCGCTAATTTGCTTAATGACTAGAAGCATAGTTTGTAATATTTATGTAAAATAAATGCTAACTGTACTTTCTTTTTTGCTTTTAACAAGAACCGAGACTGTTTTATGTCCATATCTATAAAGAATTCAGGAATTTAATCATTTATTCACAACAATTTTCAACAGAAAAAGCTCTTTGTCTGTGTTTCCCCTCGGTCAGATTTGACGGAGATAGGCCCCCTATGAATCGGCCCCGCGCCCTGTCAATACATTATGAAGTCTATGACTTAGATAAATTAAACATGTTCAGACATAGGCTAGGTTCATACCGCAGGTTCTAATGCACAAATCACAATTTTTTTCCGACACTAGTGAGGCATTAACTTTGCCGATTGGTCACATAGAAGTGGACAATTTCAAATCCGATCAAGGTCACTTTAGTATGTGGTGGCAATCTGATCTGGGCCACATTTTTCCAGAATATGGCTGCGGTCTGAACTCTCAAGTCTCCCAAATTGGAATTCATGCCGCAATTATGTCAGAAAAGAGTGAGAGAGGCAGGGAGGACGGGGTTGACAGGGCTGTGCATTACTGTTAGCAACTAGCTTGAACTCGGCTTTTAGGCAGGAGGCGGGCTTGACCAGTCATTAAAAAAACATAAAATGGACGAGTCCCAGATTTTTTTTTTTTTTTTATTATGTTTTTTTTATTTTGCTAACAAGCAAAAATGACAATGCCGTCATATAAACATGCGTATTTATGTGCTTACTTCTCACTGATCTGAAGAAATTTTGTATAAAAGTGCTGAGAACAATCTTTACTGTTTGTAAAGTGAGGCGGGGCACACTGTTGATTGCTATTACTCTCTTAGCAGGTATGTTTACCACATGAGCAAAACATCCTATTAGTGGTCCGAGTCCATCTGTGTTACGTACTGAATTAACAATATTTGCAGCATTATCTATAGCAGGGGTCCCCAAACTACGGCCCGCGGGCCGTATCCGGCCCGCAGCCACATTTGGTCCGGCCCCCTGAACAAAAAAACAAAAAAAAAATTGTTAAAAAAAAAAAAAAAAAAAAAAAAAAAAAAAAAAAATTCCCCCCCCCCCCCCCCCCCCCCCCAATAGAGTTATTTATGTCCTGGCTTTTTTCTGTGAAGAACTGAGCAATGGTTATTTGGTTATTATCTATTTAATTAATACAGTATTATTATATTATATTATATTACATGATATATTATATTATATTATATTATATTATATTATATTATATTATATTATATTATATTATATTATATTATATTATATTATATTCAGAGGTGCACATAAGTGGTCCGCACATGCGTACTGGACGTAGACAAACGCGCTGGCCCTCAACGGCTTCCATACGCTTTTGCGTACCGATGGCTGACCACTCTATTTGCGGCGGACACGAGAAAATAACTTCTCAAAATGTCGATGAGGCAGGCCACACTGAGTAATTACTTCCGTGTTCCCCCACCCCCGTCAAAAGACAGACAGATGACAGAGACGTCACCGGAGCTACCGAAAAAAAGGACTTTTGCTGAAAAGTGGCTACAGGAGGTACCATGGCTAGAAGCGAATGATGCTCGCACGGAAATGTGCCGTGAGAATCCCAATGTCGCCGATTAGATTTATGTAGGGTCAAAGAATTTCAGCCATCCAAATTTTGAAAAGCACGAAAAAAACAGAGCATGTGGCAATTAAGCAAACTATCGATGTCAAACAGGACCCCACTCGCCCTATGGACATGTGGCGGAATAGGGCGGAATAAAGGTAATGAACAGCGATATGCACTGACAAACGTGTTTTTGCTCGCATTTTACAAAGCTAAACATGCACGTTCAATGAGGTCTTATGAGGAGGACATCCCACTGTTAAAAAGGCTTGGAGTTAATGTGGGAGCCGCATAATGCCCTTTATTTTGAATTGGTGCTTTTATGTTTATTTCTTTACATTTCACTTCAAAGTAATGGCAATTTTGTTGTGCCAGTTGATGTTAATCGAGCATTAACTGTTAATATAATTAATCAAAGTTAATTGGCTCTAAGTAAAGCTTGTCATAAATTTATCGCATCAGGTGGGTCGGCTCTCAAGCTCAATGAGGACCATGTCACATCTCCAGGTCCTCCTCTGAGAACCTGGGCAAAAAAAATATGTGCACCCCTGATTATATTATATTATATTATATTATATTATATTATATTATATTATATTATATTATATTAAGGGCTGTCAAAGTTATCGTGTTAACGGGCGGTAATTAATTTTTTTCATTAATCACGTTAAAATATTTGACGCAATTAACGCATATGCCCCGTTCAAACAGATTAAAATGACAGCAGTGTCATGTCCACTTGTTACTTGTGTTTTTTGTCTCCCTCTGCTGGCGCTTGGGTGCGACTGATTTTATGCACCATGAGCATTGTGTAATTCTTGACATCAACAATGGTGAGCTACTAGTTAATTTTTTTGATTGAAAATTTTACCAATTTTATTAAAACGAAAACATTAAGAAGGGTTTTAACATAAAATTTCTATAATTTGTACTAAAATCTATCTTTTAAGAACTACAAGTCTTTCTACCCAGGGATTGCTTTGACAGAATATTAATGTTAATGCCATCTTGTTGATTTATTGTTATAATAAACAAATACAGTACTTATGTACAGTATGTTGAATGTATATATCTGTCTTGTCTTATCTTTCCATTCCAACAATAATTTACAGAAAAATAAGGCATATTTTAGAGATGTTTGAATTGCGATTAATTACGATTAATTTTTAAGCTGTGATTAACTCGCTTAAAATTTTTAATCGTTTGACAGCCCTAATTATATTATATTATATTATACTATATTATATCATTTTTATTTTATTTACTTTGGTTCCATGAAGAATCCAGAAAGGGTTATTTGATTGTGGCTTTCTGAAAAACAATACATTTTTACATTTAGGCACTCCTGCAATCGTCACACTTTTTCTGTTACAAACTGACCCCGGCCCCTCATCAGAGAAGAGAAGGGTTATGTGGCCCTCACAGGAAAAAGTTTGGGGACCCCTGATCTATAGTCACTGGAATGGCCTGCTTAACTTCCATTCAGTCATGGCGGTTTTTAATTCATCGATATCGTATATGGACTACGCGTCCCATGATCACTCTGGGCTCACGCAGCCAATGGCATGGGACTTGGAGGGCTCTAACATAGCCCATCTAGGTTGCTATTTGACGATATCTAGTTTGTGTGCGCGAGTGTGGTTGGGCATTAAAAAAAAGTTAACAAACGCCACAGAAGTCACATCTGCTCATTACTGCACAACACCAGCATTTGACAATCGACGAGTTTGAAGTACAGCGCTATTAATTTGCCACTGATTGTTCATCATGTAACCGTGAGTTAGGTCTCTGTGACCCACGGTCTTAACCTGTCTGTTGTCAAAACGAGGTTATTCGTAGCAGCCAAGTCAGCAACAATGTATTGACGGTCTTTGTTGTACGTATCCGAAAAGACAGTCTTTGTTTAATATATACGAGTGGGGATAGCATATCAGATCACCCAAAATGCTGCCAAACAACGGTTCTATATGATATTGAAGCCGGTAAGCCGCCTCTATAAGTTTCTGTCTTTCCTTATGAGTAAGGATCCGCGTGCGCCACAGCTCCCACCATTCATTCATGCAGTTTGGCGCAGGAGTGGAGGAGGGGAGCTGCTAACGGCAGAATTTATTTATTGAAGGCAAAGCTGGGCCGGACATTTAAGCGAGAGAGACGACAAAAATAAATTCAGAAAATATATTTTGGGAGTTTTGGATCGAATGTTTTTGCGTATTGAATCAAAGAGGGCGTATCAAATGGTTCAATACAAAACTGAGTATTGTTGCATCGATAGTATTTATCCAACTGTGCATTAATTTACTGTAACTGGCACTCCCAGTCCTTCGTATCATACGGCACAACTTTCCATAACAAATTAGGGACGAACTAATCGCATTCCATACCTATTTGTGGGAAGTCCACAAGTCAGAACTCAGGTTAAAAGACAGGTTGTTGTGGTGTGTGATATTTGTGGCCCATTCCAAGTCTGTCGGCACTTGCAGGTTAATCAGCGCAATGGAAATGAATGTCACAACAGCCGTGCACATACAGCATACACCACCTGTAAAGAGAAATAGGAAAAGACAATCTGGGTCTTCGGTTTATCAGACATAAACGATATTGATGTAAAATGTAAAATGTTTCCCATCAGTGGAGCTTCTCAGAATTATTTGCATTATGTGAGTGACCCAATGCTGAGAAAAGCCCTTCCAAACTTCTCCCACTCGCTCGCTCTCAAATCTGGCAGCATCCACACAGCACCTAAGGATGATTTTCCTCATTATTTTTTGTTCGGTTGCAATGTACATTCTTAGTCTACTGTAGGTAGAAGTGTGTAGTAACGCGTTACATTTACCCTGTTACAATTACTTGAGTAACTTTTGGAGAAAAATCTACCTCTAAGAGTAGTTTTACCACCCCATACTTCTACTTGAGTAGATTTGTGAAGAAGAAACGCTACTCTTACTCTGCTACTTTGGGCTACCCTTGCGTTACTTACATTTCTCCTCTTTATTCAACATATTAGAATTTACTTTATCTTTGGCAGTGATGTCGACGGTGGCTCTCCCAGTTTCACCAATAAAGTGAGGCAACAATGATCACATGACTATTATACATATACAGTAGTGGTGCAACGATTAATCGATTAACTTGTGTAATTTGATTAGAAAAAAGCTTCGAAAAAAATTTTGCTGCTTAGGGGATTCGTTTAATTGGAGTGGCATTGTAATGTTTGTTTTGAAAGTGTTTGCATTTAATAAAACAATGTTAGCATTTTATAGCATTTAAGCTAGCGGACTTTTGCTATGCAAGTTAGCCAATTGTTCTTTTGTTGTACTTCAATCCTCTAACTACATATGAGATCCTCTTACTACTGATAACTACTTAAATACTTTGATTTTTTTTTTTTTTTTTTGTATACCGTTTGAGGCTAAGCACAGGTCTATTTTGAAATGTATTTATTGCTCTTGTGAAATGAAAATGTAATTCTGCATAGGTTGAAAAAAACACTCTGGAATTTTATTTTGTATTCGCATTTA
Source organism: Corythoichthys intestinalis (assembly GCF_030265065.1). Classification (NCBI taxonomy): domain Eukaryota; kingdom Metazoa; phylum Chordata; class Actinopteri; order Syngnathiformes; family Syngnathidae; genus Corythoichthys; species Corythoichthys intestinalis. The sequence goes on along the minus strand of NC_080399.1, from coordinate 59,274,981 downwards.
ATGATGTTTTGAAAGTTCAATCTTCACAAGCCTTTGTTACACATCTACTAAAATTTATTCTGCAACAATTAAATGCTGGTAATCCGATTACTCGATTATTCGAACGAACCAATTGATAGATTAATCCATCCATCCATTATCATCTACCACACACAAGCTTGCAGTCGGAAGTCCTACAATTACGCCGGCCGGTTCAAACATGTGGCATCTTTAAAGGTGCTACTGAGAAGTGGAGGTTGAGTTTTTTTTACCTGTGACTGCCGCCTCCAGCCTAAAGCGTAACTGCAGTTCATGCATGCTGCGCATGATTGTACAATCACTAACATAAACCAACGAGCGTTTGGCCAATCAAATCAGCACCAGAAACGTAAAAAACGCAAACGTAATTGTTTACCGTTAGTAGCAAGTCTTGTAGCAAGTCTTAAGTGGGTTCGAAAAGGGTTTTTGCCAAGCTGAGACAAAGCAGAGGCTAGATGAAAGGGCGCTGCTGCTGCAGGGACGTGTTCGCTAAAACAATCTCTTTTAAAGGGAAGAAAAGGGATTTTTGGGGCAGTCTCAGGTAAGATGTCAGGGCTCTGTGTACTCGTCAGGGCATTTAGCGGAGCATGCATGGACTACGTAGGAAAGTTTTTTAAATTGACACTAAAAATTAGTGATGTCCCGATCGCATATTTTTGCACCCGAGTCTGAGTCACCTGATTTTGAGAATCTGCTGATACAGAGTCCCGATCTGATACTGGGAAAAAAAAATCATTTGACTGTTGGAGCATATCAACTCTCTCAAGAACAGACAACTAGCTTAAATGTAGCACAAATTAATGGCACCCCTTCGGGTCCATTTTGCATTAAATGGGGTTTAAGATATTTTCATCTCGAGTGTTGACGTGACTTTCAGGAATTTCGTTTGTGCTGCAATCGTTTCATAGATATATTAATTTCGACTGATGACGTCACTCGCAGCTTTTTCGTGTCTCGCGCCTGACTGAGCGTGCCAACTCTCTCATTAACAGAGGGGTGTCCCAACAACCAGCGCAAACGTAGCGCCAACGAATGGTGACTCGCAGACCCCCATTTACTGCAAAATGGTCCTGAAGGGGTGCCATTCGTTTGTGCTATGTTCAAACTAGTTGTTGGGACACCCCTCTGTAATTGAGGGAGTTGGTACGCTCTATCAGCCGCTGGAGGGCTGCGAGTAACGCAATCCCTCGAAACTAATATTTTAATATCTGAAAAACGATAGAAGCAGAAACAAAAAGTTTTACAGCACAAACGATTGGCATCTTTTTTAGCCAGTTTTAATCAGAATGGGATGCTGGTCTACCTCGGATTGATCTATAATAGACTTGCTAATATCTCAACAGCAAACATTTTTCAGTACAAACGAGCACAAACCTTGCACAAACGAATAACAAATTTTTTCTATAAATTTGCGTTTGAAGTGGGGCCAACTTTTTATGAGCTTGGACATGACAAACAGTGGAAACCAGACGTTTACTGAGAGAATAAGATAATTCAGCATTTTTTTCCTCTGCATCTCATACCAGACTATGCAATGATTCTGGCTGAAGCTGATAAGCATATCGATATCCACTGTGAAACAAGTATTGTAACGACAGGCTGAAAGACCACTCAACCATTTTAAACCACAGGAAAACACCTTAATTTTGGGAGACAGTATCATTTGGTTTAACAGAACTAAAATGTAACTGCTGTGCCATAAGGAGTACTGTTAACAGTAGGGGTGTGACAATATATCAAAGAGGCAATATATCGTGGTACTTTGGATCCAGGGTTATAAACATGCTTCCGTCAATTATCGATATATCGTATTAAAAGTCGGTGTTTAAAAAAATAAAATAAAAATAAGGTACCTAAATCAAAGCATTTATAGCCAGTCATCCCGGTTTTGGGGGCATTTACAGGTCACTTCCTGTTAATTTTAGGACATTTATAAGTGACTTCACAGTTAATTTCCTATTCATTTTTGGATATTCCCTGTTAGCTTCCTGGTCAGTAACCAAAATTCCAAAGAAATTTCAAAGAAAGATCCATAAATGCCCTAAAAATAAACGGGAAGTAACCTCAAATCAACACGAAATTACCTGAAATTAGAAATACACCGATCGGTCAGGCCGACTATCGGCGCCAAAATTTGGAAATTTGACGTATATCTTTTTTTTTTTAGCCCAATTTCTTCCTCTGCGCTATATTTGTAATGCCGGCCCATTGACTTCATGATGTATTGACGGGTCATATCGGTCATGCGCCTCGCCTTCAAGTAGGGGGCCACCAGCGATCTAACGCCGGATTTCTGTTGAAAAAGTAAGAAAGCTATACTGCATACAAACAGGAAGGATTGTCTCAGGCAGGGGTCGCGTTAACCGAATATTTTCCGTCGTTGACCGATTTTTTAAAACGGTGACGGAAAAAACTGAAGTCCATCCGTCATTTTGACCGGTTGCAATTCACACCCCAGACCACAGGGTGGCGAATGAGCATATTAATTAGCTATTGTCTCTCTTGATGCATGACGTCGTTGGCCTTACTCGGAAAAATGTCAAGGCAACTGAGTGTCCGAAGTTTCTTCAAAAAGCCCCAAAACGACGATGGTGTTGATAAAAGAGGTGAAAAAACAGGGACTGCACAAGCGGGCACGCAATTCAAGTCCATGCGCACCAGGAGGAAAGTGTGAGACTACGTTCAGGCCACAGCAGGTGAACTGTTAATTTCATTGTTCCATATGCTACATATGGTAGGCTACCTACTTACTGGGGCCACAGTCAGCTGTTTTTGTCACTGCGGAGAAAAAGTTACATATTCATCTGCTTGATGTGTGATGGCACGGTGTGGATTCTCTGTTAAGCTTGTTCGGATAGAATATTAATTTAAAATGAATGAAAACTAAATACTATTGAATATGTTGAAGCGGTATGCAATGTTAAGAGTCTTGTTAGCTGTAGGCGCACTATCCTATTCCCCTCACTATCCACTCGCGGGGGCCTGCGCTTGTCAGTGACGTTCCTTATTCTCGCTATATGATTATACAACTTTAACATTTGTTAATAATACGCTCTGTGTGTAGTATCATCCATGGCTTTTCCTTTTTAAATGGGCACTTATAAGCGAACGCAAGAAGTAACAACGGGAACATTTTTAAACAGGCATTTCACGGGAGAGCATTTCGACTCTTCGGCCAATCATATAGCGAGAGCGAGTGGATAGTGAGGGGACCCACGCGGCTCTTAAGTGTCTCTGTCACGTGACTGTCGTAGCCGGTAACGCGCTCAGCCAAATGGACACACAAGTACGGAAGGTGAATTATGCCAAACAAAGGGTCACCACAATGTCATTATCATCATTTTTAAAATTTAAGTGACGGGTAAAAATAGATTATGACCGGATTTTTATGACCCTGTCAGTCAAAATGACAGACAACGAAAAAGTCTAGCGCAACCTCTGGTCTCAGGAGTAATTTGTTCGAGGATTCAAGGTAATTACTATATTTTTTGTGCGATGCATGCATTTTGAAACGTGAAAAAAAAATCACTGGGAGAAACTAGCCGATTGGCATCATAGTTCACAATATTTATGTAAAATAAATGCTAACTGCACGTTTTTGGTTTTTTTTGCTTTTAACCAAGAATCGAGACCGTTTTAGGTCCATATCTATAAAGAATTCGGGGATTTAAGCATTGATACACAAGAATTTTCACCGGAAAAGCTCTGTTTACATGAGGCAGCCGCTAAATACATTCACTAACAGACTAGCATACCATTGTACTTCGAGATATTTAACTAAAATAAATGCTAACTGCACGTTTTTATTTTTATTTTTTTGCTTTTAACCAAGAATCGAGACTGTTTTACATCCATATCTAGAAAGAATTCGAGGATTTAAGCATTTATTCACACGAATTTTCAACGAGCAAAGCTCTTTGTCTGTGATTCCATTCGATCAGAAGGCCTCGCCAACAATGCAGGCCCCCTATTTAACGGCCCCACGCCCCGTGTCCCGTCAATACATTATGAAGTCTATGGCCGGTCATATCGAAAAAGGATAGCGGCCACTTGGGGATGTCGGTAACAAAATACAACAGCATAACGTCTTTTAGAACTACTCCTTCTCCCCCTACTAGTAGGAGCCACTTCAATGCAGGCAGGTGGCTGCCCCCAGCTGGAGGGATTCTCTTCAAATTGGTCCTGTGAAAAATCATGAAAACCGAACATTTTCATGAATTTATCAAATCTGGCCGGACGGTACGAACAGGACGTGAAAAGTGGACATGTCAAGGCAAAAGAGGCCGTTTCGTCGCCCAGCGTTTGAATATTTGTTCGCATTTCGTGACTTGACCCTGGATAAAGCGGTAGATAATGGATGGATGGATGGATGACATTTTCTTCTATTTTGAACTTGCTTTTTAGTTTAAGACAGTAGAATAAACTTTAACTTTTAAATGCTGTGATTTAAAAAAATTTTTAAAGCCAATTTGTTTTCCCTGTTGTCGCGAACCTGTGCCAAACCGTGAGCCCCGTACCGAGGTACGTACCGAACCGTGACCTGTGTGTACTGTTACACCCCTAGTATGTATGTATGCTGTTCTTATTTGTGGTGTGTGGTTGAACGATCCAGTCAGGCAAAAAAATGAAGGTTATGCTTCTACTCGTGACAAAAACACGACCTTCAGCAGTCTACTAACCGGGCACAATTACATAAAACAAAAAGGTTTTTAAAACTCCCGCTGATATGATAAACACAACATCCTTGTTCCCGTTATTTCTACGGCAGAAAAAGACCAAGCAAATGCAAGATGCGACGAGCAGCTTCAGTTCAAAGGTTGGCCAATTAGCAGCGAGCTGTCAGGAGGGTCCGATTCAATCGGACCACTCTCAAAAATTACCATTGTACTCTGTAATCGGCTCGGCTTCTTGTTAACCCTCCTAGGAAATCCAAAATAGGCTGCTTTCTGTACTAATACAACCAGAAGCAAAACACAACAAATCCAACAGAACCTTGCTAGGTTTGTTGTCTTTTGGTACTGGTCCTTCAGATACGGAAACCAGCCCATGTTGGCTTTATTAGCAGTGAATGCTCTAGTAAAATGTCATTTCGCATTGCAACAAGCACGTATTGCTCCAAAACACAACTGTCAAACTAGTAACAGCGACGTTTATCATAAACAATGTTACTTGACTATCAGCTGAACCAGCCATATCAACCAAGTTTACCACATCATCTCAATCTATCAATATCGTTCAATTATTAAAATATAAGTAGCGTACATGCACATCTTGCGTTTGCCGGCTAGACTGTAGAATCACTGCTGACAAGTCGTTCATGTAGCACCAATCATGATTCATTTCACGGACCGGCTAGTGTACCTACCAACAATGTTGTGCTCGGTGACCCTCCGCATGAATATCTTTCCAATGAAGTCAAATCAATAATCAGTCCCAAAGATAAATACATATAAAACGTGCCGGAGAAAAAAACATTTAAAATTGAGGGATGTGACCAACATGAAATAGTTGGCAATGGAGGACACTTTTCAAGATGGCGCTCCCGACCAGTCAATAGCATCGATCCCTTCCCCCACAGCATGTTAGAGGTTTGTCGCTCAGTTGGTAACAGTAATACTATTGGTTAAAATCCAATCACTCAAAACAGCCCCTTGTATTCTATTGGCTCTCGAGCTCCGTGGACAGAAAAATGTAACGAATCCAAGTGATGGTTGCAGTTTTGTTGGATATACCAAACAGACAACGTCATATTTTCTGCAGAAAACCCACTACATGTAATGTAATGTAATGTAATGTAAGGTAATGTAATATAATGTAGTACACTACAGTCAGTGTGGGGCACGTTACTTTAAAAAAAGTAATTAGTTATAGTTACTCACTACTTCTTCCAAATAGTAACTGAGTTAGTAACTGAATTACTCTATAGTAAAAGTAACTAGTTACCAGGGAAAGTAACTATTTCTGTTACTTTAAAAAGAAGTTGCTGTATGTCAAAGAATCTGAAATTTTCTGAGCAGTATTCGAGTCAGTTGAACAGAGAAGAACAGATAGTTGTGTTATAGAACCTTGTAATATTTATTGCACCTCACAAGCAACAGATTTATCCTACACTTGAAGTGCAACAAAAAATAACAGATTTGAATTGCTTACCACAGATGTCGACAAAAGCTTCGCCCCGGGACATAAATTACACTTTACATGCACACTCTTTCCTTTAATTTCAACCAACTTGAAATAGTGTTTATATCTCCACCTGATAAAGGACAAATTTTCCTCTGAATGCTCTGCCATCATATCCCTCTGCATCTGTTTTGCATGTGTGTGTTTGCCGCACGCGCTGTTCCGGTTTGTGTGTGAAAACACCGGCTCTGAAGTATGTGCACTATTAGGCTCGAGCGTTTACGTCACTGTTATGGTTCTGATTGAGCAGGGGACCCAAGCGCAGAGATGACAGGCAAAACTGGCAGTGACAACACTTTATTGGCAGGTTTGGCAGAAGGTGTTGAAATAGTCAGGTGAGTCTTTGCGATAGATGAGCAGACGGGCAAGCAGGTGTTCAGGCAGGCAAGAATCACAGGATCTAGGGAATAAAAGAAAAATTAGCTTAATAGTATTTTTCAGGTCTTTTGACTGAGGCTGGAGTCACCAACTCTTTGAGCTGAGTTGTTGATCTGGCGATGAGGTGAGGCCAGGCACTGGTTTAAGTAGGCTGTTAACGACGATCACCTGCACCTGGTCCCAGGCTCACCCATCTGTCCAGACCTGCAATCAAGACACGCACCCACACACACACACACACACACAAGGAGGAGCAGGGCTCAGGAGGCAGGATTCCTAACAGTACCCCCCCTCCTACGGGCGCCACCCGGCGCACGAGAGAGGCGACCAGGGTGCTGACGATGAAAGTCACGGATAAGCGACCGGCATAGCACATGGCGGGCAGGGACCCAGCTGCGCTCCTCAGGCCCGTATCCCTCCCAGTCCACTAAATACTGGAGACCCCGCCGACGCACGTCCAGCAGCTTCCGGACGGAGAAGGCAGGATGCCCATCGATGAGCTGAGGAGGAGGAGGGGCCGGCACTGGAGCGGACAACGGACTGGATGAGACTGGCTTTACCTGAGACACATGGAATGTGGGGTGGACTCTGAGGGATGCAGGGAGCTTGAGGCGAACAGCGCATGGGTTTATCACTGCCGCGACCTCGTAGGGGCCCACGAATCGTGGTGATAGTTTTTTGGACTCTACGGGTGCTGAGCCAGACCCTCTGCCCGACGGTGTAAGATGGCGCTGGTATGCGTCGGCGATCAGCTTGCGTTTTGGAAGTTGAGGCCGCACGGAGCAGGGCATCGCGAGCAGTCTTCCAGACCCTGGCACACTTGCGCATGTGGGTTTGCACCGATGGAACAGTGCATTCACTTTCCTGCGATGGAAACAAGGGGGGTTGGTATCCCACGGAGCATTGGAAGGGGGACATATCTGAGGAAGCGCTCGGTAATGTGTTATGCGCATACTCGACCCAGGCGAGATGTGAACACCAGGAAGATGGGTGTGAGCTGGACATACAGCGCAGGGCAGACTCCAGTTGTTGGTTGGCTCTCTCTGCTTGCCCGTTAGTCTGTGGATGGTATCCGGAGGACAGACTAACTTTGATGCCCAGGGCCGTACAGAAAGCCTTCCAAACCTGGGAGATGAACTTGGGGCCACGGTCAGAAACGATGTCGACAGGGATTCCATGTAGACGGATGACATGGTGTACCAACAGATCTGCTGTTTCTTTAGCTGATGGAAGCTTGGGTAGTGCTATGAAATGAGCAGTCTTTGAGAACCGGTCAATGACAGTGAGCACGACTGTGTTGCCCTTGGAAGGCGGGAGACCAGTGACAAAGTCCAGGGCTATGTGCGACCATGGGCGTCCAGGAACAGGGAGTGGCTGGAGAAGGCCGGAACTTGGCTTGGAGGAGGTTTTATTTCGTGCGCAAACTGTGCAGGCCGCCACGAAGGCTCTTGTGTCTCCTTCCATGGAGGGCCACCAAAACCGCCGCTTAATAAAGGCTAGGGTTCTGCGCATGCCAGGGTGACATGTCAGGGGTGTGGAGTGCCCCCACTCTAGCACCTGGGCTCGGACCAAGTCGGGCACAAACAAACGGTTCCTGGGGCCACCTCCGGGGTCTGCCTGTTTTGCTTGGGCCCGCTTCACCACGGATTCTATTTCCCAATTGAGCGAAGCGACAAAACAGGTAGAGGGCAGAATGGGTTTCGGGTCAGGTATGTTGCAGTCGGGCGAAAACTGGCGGGACAGGGCATTGGGCTTGACGTTCTGCGACCCTGGACGATAGGACAAGGTGAAGGAGAATCTGTCAAAGAAAAGAGCCCACCTGGCTTGCCTGGAGTTCAACCTCTTTGCTGACCGGATGTATTCAAGGTTTCGATGGTCAGTCCATACGATAAAAGGGTGCTCAGCCCCTTCCAGGTGGTGGCGCCATTCGTCCAGGGCCAGTTTCACTGCCAGGAGCTCCTTGTCGCCAATACTGTAGTTGCGCTCTGCTGCAGTAAGCTTTCGGGAGAAGAAAGCACAGGGGTGTACCTTGTCGTCCCGTGAGCGCTGTGAAAGCACTGCGCCCACTCCCAGGTCTGAGGCGTCCACCTCAACAATGAACTGGCGAGATGGGTCGGGGTGACACAGGATTGGCGCGGAACTGAATCGCTTCTTGAGGTAACTGAATGCCGCCTCAGCTGCACCAGACCACTTGAATGGGGTAGATGGCGAGGTCAGGCCTGTGAGGGGGGCGGCCACCCGGCTGTAGTCTCTGATGAATCGCGTGTAGTAATTTGCGAAGCCCAAGAAGCGCTGCAGCCCTTTCCGCGTGGCAGGCCTGGGCCAATCAACTACAGCTGTCACCTTGGCAGGGTCCATCTTCAACTTCCCCTCGGCGACGACGAAACCGAGGAAAGTGGTCTGGGAGACGTGGAATTCACACTTCTCTGGTTTGACATACAGCTGATTCTCAAGAAGTCGCTGGAGCACCTGTCGCACGTGGCCTACGTGAGCTGCTGGGGATTCTGAAAACACAAGTATATCGTCTAAGTAAATGAACACAAATTTGCCTATCATGTCCCGCAGGACGTCATTGACCAGGCACTGGAAGACAGCAGGCGCGTTAGTTAAGCCAAAGGGCATCACCAAGTACTCATAGTGGCCACGATGAGTATTAAAGGCTGTCTTCCATTCGTCCCCCTCACGAATGCGGACGAGATGGTAGGCTCGGCGGAGGTCGAGCTTGGTGAATATTGTGGCACCATGAAGGGGAGTAAAAGCAGACTCAATTAGGGGTAGCGGGTACCTGTTCTTGACAGTTATGGCGTTGAGGCCTCTGTAGTCCACACAGGGTCGCAGGGTCTTGTCCTTTTTGCCCACAAAGAAAAACCCAGCCCCCACCGGTGAAGAGGAGGGGCGGATGATGCCGGCAGCCAAAGATTCAGTGATATATTCCTCCATAGCTTGCCGTTCATGGTGTGATATGTTGAACAAACGACCTACTGGCAGAGGCGCACCTGGCTTCAAGTCAATGGCACAGTCGTAGGGTCTATGGGGAGGCAACGTCTTGGCACGTTTCTCACTGAAAACAGGAGCAAGATCATGATAACAAACTGGGACAAGAGACAGATCTACTTTCTCGGGAGCTGGAGGTGAGGCTGCGACACCGGTAGCCGAACCCAGGCAGTTGTTGAGACAAAAGTCACTCCAGGCTGTTATGCTGCCCTCTCTCCAGTCAATACTGGGGTTGTGGGTCTTTAACCAAGGAAGACCAAGAACTAAGGGCACTTGCAAATTCTCAAAAACATAAAATTTTGTTACCTCCCTGTGGTTGCCAGAGAGTACTAGGGATAACGGGACAGTCACTTGGCAAACACTATACAACAGATGACCATTGAGGGCCCGAGCTTTGATGGGGGTGTCCAGAGGTCGCAGTGCAATTCCCATCTGGTCCACCAGGCAGCGGTCAATTAGATTGTCATCTGCACCAGAATCAACAAGAGCAAATAACGGCATGGACTGGTCCCTCCAATTAAGCGTAGCAGATAGTTTTAAGCGAACGGTGGTTGTGGTGTGGTCACTACTCACCAGGCTGTCCCTATTAGGAGGGGAAGTGGCCCTCCTTCCCGACCGCAGTGGACAGGTGGCGAGAAAGTGATTTTTTCCCCCGCAGTAAAGGCACAGATTGGCATTCCGGCGGCGCTCCCTCTCTTCACTGGAGAGCCGGGCACGTCCCAGCTGCATCGGCTCAGGTCCCACACCAGGAGGCAACGCAGATGGGGAGTCGTTAGTCCTATGGAGCGAGGGGGATAGAAGGCCGTGTGGCAGGGTGGCCGACGAAGCCAGTGGCCCCTGGCGTCTCGAGCGCTCCCTGCGACGCTCACGGAGGCGACAATCAAGCCGGATGGACAGGTTGACAAGCTGGTCAAGATTGGCGGGCTCGTCGCGGGCGGCCAACTCATCTTTGATTGAGTCATTGAGAGCACCCCGGAAGACCTCTTGGAGGGCCTCATCGTTGAAGTGGCTCTCTGCGGCAAGCGTCCCTTATGCGTCTGACTGCATAAGGGACTGTGTTATATGGCACGGCAGCAGGCGGTGTGCGCTCGGAGTCCAGGAGGGAGGAAAGCCCAGTCTGGAGGCGAGTAAGGCTTTCGGCAAATACACGCAACTGACTCATTAGGGCTGTGATTGCTTCACCGTGCTGCTCCAGAAGGCCGTCCTGTGCAGCTACTCGACGGCGGAGGGGGCTGGTCTCTGCTGGGTCCATAATGTGGCCAGATCAAGCTGTTATGGTTCTGATTGAGCAGGGGACCCAAGCGCAGAGATGACAGGCAAAACTGGCAGTGACAACACTTTATTGGCAGGTTTGGCAGAAGGTGTTGAAATAGTCAGGTGAGTCTTTGCGATAGATGAGCAGACGGGCAAGCAGGTGTTCAGGCAGGCAAGAATCACAGGATCTAGGGAATAAAAGAAAAATTAGCTTAATAGTATTTTTCAGGTCTTTTGACTGAGGCTGGAGTCACCAACTCTGAGCTGAGTTGTTGATCTGGCGATGAGGTGAGGCCAGGCACTGGTTTAAGTAGGCTGTTAACGACAATCACCTGCACCTGGTCCCAGGCTCACCCATCTGTCCAGACCTGCAATCAAGACACGCACCCACACACACACAAGGAGGAGCAGGGCTCAGGAGGCAGGATTCCTAACAGTCACAGAATGGGGGATCACATGAGATTTGACAACAATGCTGCCATATTGGAAGCAGGTCTGGCTCGCAGGACATTAAACTTTAACTTGCCAGTTCGTTAAAGAGACAAACTCGTTACTAAGGCGAAGAACAGATATGTGATCAAACTTAAGGATGTGAACAATGTTGACTCTTACGAGCAAGCTGAAGACAAATGGAGTAAAGATGTCGACGTGCTTCCACAATTACGCGAAATGGACATTCTGCTGTACTTATGTTTGGTGTATGTTACTAAACTCATCAGTTGCCACGTTTACATGGAGCCAAATATTTCAATTACAATCGGTTTAGATGTTCAAACTAGGCCTGAACGATATTGGAAAAAACTATTGTCGCGATTTTTTTTAGGTTTGCAATATATTGCGATATTATATTGCGATATTAAAAAAAAAAAGATCTATCTTTTTTAAAGAAATTTTCACTAAATGACTTGAATAGGTGTTTGGAAATACTTTACATAACACACCGTGACCACAGTGTATTCATATAATACCGTTTAATTTGTTAATGATGAAGATTTCTGTATGAAGGTATCCAGGAAGTCATGTCTGCACAAAATAGATCATTTATTGAATACAATATTTTACACTTCAACAGCAGCAAATACATTAAATGATAAATAAAAGAGCAGGTGCATTAGTCCCCTTAGTTTTTGACAAAATATAACAAATAAAAACTTCTGTAAAATAACAACAAAGTTGTCAACATATTTGAACAAAAATATTAAATATGACAAATAAAAGAGTTGTTCACAAACTATAAAAATAAATAAAAACCTCAGTAAAACAACAAAGTTGTCAACATATTTGAACAAAAATATTAAATATGACAAAAGAGTTCACAAACTATAACAATACATAAAAACCTCAGTTAAACAACAAAGTTGTCAACATATTTGAACTTAAATATTAAATCTGACTAATTAAAGTGCAAGTGCATTAGTCCCCTGAGTTGTTTACACAAAATATAACAATATAAAACTGCAAAACAGCAACAAAGTTGTAAAAATATTTCAACAAAAATATTAAGTATCAAAACTTTATGTGCAGCTGTACTATATATAGTTATTTGAAAAATACGGTTTACAATAAATTTAAATATAAAAGAAACAAACTCAATTGAACTTGTAAATAATTGAACTGAATAACTGCAAATAACTGTGATGAATAACAGAACCATTTTAACTCCCAAATTTCCTGCCTTCCTGATAGCTGTCACATTAAAAGAAGAAAAGACATTCCTTCAGCTGTGTTATGTATTTGTCTGCATATCGTCCACCTTCCTTGCTCTGCAATTCTCAACTGGGTCTCATAGGTTTTTGGCCAAGACTATTAGTTTATCCACTATAGCAGGCTTGAGACAATAACGTTGGCACGTAACAATGTTCCCACCTGTGCTAAAAAGCCTCTGATGGGGAGCTCGTAGCAGGAATGCATAGATACCTGCGTTTTAAATGGTCCCACATGTTTGACAGATTACTTCTTGTTGAGGCAACCATGGCGAGGCACTGTCGACAGGGCTGTTTTTTGTCCCTTATAGTCTTGTTCTTGCCAAAATACTTCCAAAACTCCTTTTGGATACAGTCTTCCTTGCTCCTCCAACGTGTTGATTGCTTGCTTTCACTTTGAGAACGGGCCCTCCTCCCTCCGCTCTGCTGTTCGGCCCCTCCTCCCTCCACTCCGCTGTTGCAGGGGGAGGGGGAGGAGCCGATGACTTGCTGGAGAGAAAGAGAAGCTGTGCGCTTTTTTTCCCCTCTCCTTCCTCAAAACAAACGTTTGTGGATTAAAAAAAATGAAATTAAAAAACTATCGCACGTCCTTGCGATGGGACTATTGCACATGCGCACATCGCGATGGCGATGTTTAAACGATATATCGTTCAGGCCTAGTTCAAACCGAATAAATGTGTTCCATATAAACACCTCATTCGGAATGAACAGACCCAAACCGAATGGAATTTCATTCCGATTCACAGGGGTGGAATATTCCTTTTCCCAAACCGATTAGAAGTAAAATTATATCATGTAAACAGGGAAGCGGAATGGTGTCTGGTTGCGTTCTTTCTGCACATGCTCCGTACTGACGTGGTGACGTCACTTGGTGACGTAAGTAACGTCACTTGCAACATGGCTTCCAAGCACAGCGCACCTAATTGGAGTCCGGCGGAAAGATTGTATTTAATTCAAACTTTAAAAGAATTGAATATAATTGCTCGCTTAGACGGGCGTAAAACGAGGAACAGTGAACTATTTAAAAAAGTTCACGAGAGGTTACACGAAGCCGGAATAGACCAGAGCGTTGACCAGATTAGAAATGGTGGAAAACGCTGACAACCGGCTACTACAAGGCAAAAGAGCCAAACAGCAGAAGCGGATACGACCCCACAAACACAACAAGTGGATTTAGGTTAAAACAGCAGCACTCTGACGATCGATCTCCATGTTTTGCAACGTGACGCTTTGTTTTGATTAATCTGCGCATGTCAGACGGCAGTTGTCAAACGTCCTTTCGGAATAAAGGCAGACACATGCAAACGCTGGATCGGAATAGATGAAGTGACATGTAAACAGCTGATCTGAAATTTCCATTCGGAATGATTTGAATCGGTATGAATAAAAGTCAGCATGTAAACGTGGCTAGTGATTCCGAAATTACAAATCGCTACAAAGCTACGAACAGTTTTGCTGCAGATGGGTGCAGGATCTGCATGTTATGACTGTTGTTCTGCCAAAATCTCCTACATCGGCGAAACGTCTACATTAGTCGAATTTGACACCCAAAGTACTACCGTGCGCGCTATACTTGTTTTGTTTAGATGCATACAGGAATACCGTACTAAACAAATGCCTGCAGAAAATACTTAAATGTAGTTGTATCAAATAAGGACAGTTTAAATACGCTACGCGACTAATGTGGTCAACTGCTTCAAAGCTTAACACAAAAAAACCCAATGGTTAAAAATATGAGAGGGTAATACATGCAAAACGTATCTTTGAGGCAGTGAAAAGGTTCTAAATAACTAAATAAAAACAAAAATAGTGAGTACTTGCCGCCTCTAACCGATGTGCGCATGCGTGTGGATGCTTGCGCAAGTGCGCTCAGCATTGTGTAGGATGTTTCGCCGCGTAGTAAGGAAAGGCCGAACACCATATCAAACGGCAAATCCATCGTTCTTGCAAAAGTAGGCTATGCGTGTTTACTATTTTCATTGCCATGAACCTGAACGCACCCCAAGTCTTGGATGACAAATAAACAGACCGGAGTAGACTCGCTGGTAGTTTCGTCAATTATTCAAAGTAAGTAACGCACCACTTTTGATCGTCAGTAACGGTAATGGCGTTGTAACGGCGGAAAAAATAATTAGTTAGATTACCCTGTTACTAAAAAAAATAAGGCCGTTATGTAACGGCGTAATTTATAACGGCGTTATTCCCAACACTGACTACAGTACAGTAGAGTATTGTATTGTAATGTATTGTATTGTATTATATAGTATCGTATCGTATCGTATCGTATCATATCATATCCAAGGGCGTAGGTTTGCATAGGGACGGTAGGGACATAACACTACCAACTTTTCAGAATTCTCAAATTGTCCCCACCAACTTTTAAGCAATCTTATTTGCAATGCATAATGAGTTCAGTTATATAGGTAATTTAGATCATATTCCCATCTTTTGTAAGGATAGAATTGACCCTACCATAATTAAGTGAGTTAAGTTTTCACTCGTTGAAATAAATAAATAATAAATAAAATACGAAGAAATAAATAATAAATCTAATACGTAGAATAAAGAGGAAAAATATAACGACTCTTGTGTAGTCAAAGTAGCGGAGTAGCAGAGTTGTTTTTCTTCACAAATTAACTAAAGTAAAAGTAAAAAGTATGGCTTAGTAAAACTACTCTTAGAAGTACATTTTTCACAAAAAGTTACTCAAGTAAATGTAGTAGAGCACATGTAACTCGTTACTCTACCCACCTCTGCTTTTACTTAAATAAATTTATTCTCAGATACTTGTACTTTTACTTTAGTATTTTTGCCTCCGTATCTGTACTTTTACCTAAGTTAAAAAAAAAAAAAAAAAAAAAAAAAAGCGAGTACTTCATCAACCACTGGTCACTGATACCAATTTAGATAATTCAACATTTCTAACTTAAAGGGCGTTAGGACCTAGGGCAAATGCTTGTAGGCATCATGATTCGTTAAAAGCAACACAGTAGGAGGCGCTCCCGCTCTTTCTTTTGGGAAAAGCCATGATCAACACAACTTGTGACAGGTGCGGCATTTGAGGACGCCGGAAAATAACGCGTGCGGTGGTGGGCTCACTTTTAATCGTCGGAAAATAACGCGTGCGGTGGTCGGCTCACTTTTAATCGTCATATAAGCCAATAGACCCTACCCACGTGACGTCACAACTCCGCTCTCCTGAATGGTACCGCCCAATTGTCCGTCAAAACATAGTGTTAACCTGTTACGGCTACGTACATTCCTCCTATTTACGGCGTGTTTTTCTGCTCCTTAACATTAATAATCAAAATGGTGAAGGCGTGTGTGGCTGTTGGTTGCACTAACAGAGAAGATGGAAGGAGAGACTTGAAGTTTTACCGTATTCCGAGGGATCCAAAGAGGAGAGCGAAATGGACGGCTGCAATTCGACGTGAAAACTGGGCACCAAAAAATCACCACAGACTATGTAGTAGTCATTTTATATCCGGTAAGATGCATTTAAGATATACTTAGAGGGTTTTGGGCTGACAAATAACCACAATTAAGATCATTGCTAGGCTAATCGCCGACAACATACACGTATGTATGTAGTGAGAGTGCTATCGCTAAACCATATAAACATTAAAAGCCTTAACTCCATTGACAAACGACATGAAACGACTTGACAGTGGATGTTAGCAATAACAAAAGATTTTGAATTGAAAATTTCGTAACTCACCTTTCCAAGCACAAGATAGATTCCTGCCGAATTTTCGTGGACGAGGTCCTGTTTCACCCAACCAGCAACGAAGTATTTATAAGCCTCCAAGCTATTGAAGTTTTTCAAATTTTCGTGAGAGTAGGCTGATTTTGTGTGGACAAGATAATTGTAAATATCAGCGTAGCAGATGTCAGGCAGACAGGGCGAAGACAGTGGGTCGAAAAACATCGATTTGGGCATCAAATATGGATCTGGCGACTGTATAGAACGAAGCTTTTCCACATAACGCCTTTTATGCAACACATCCAGTGAGTTTACGGCATCAGAAAGCACCGGGTCTTCCATGAAATGCATTTTAAATTCCTCGATCAATTGAAACCAATGCTAATACAGAGACAAAATGACGGACAAGTGGGCGGAACCATACAGCGAGCACGTGGTTTTGTCCCCGCTAAGGCTGTCAAATTAATTTCATGATTTCATTTTAGCGTCCAGGCACCTGTACGGCTTTTTAAGGAAAGCGCGCACCTGAAAAGTTCACCATTAAGGTATGTCATTAGCCACGTTTACATGCTGACTTTTATTCATACCGATTCAAATCATTCCGAATGGAAATTTCACATCAGCTGTTTACATGTCACTTCATCTATTCCGATCCAGCGTTTACATGTGACTGCCTTTATTCCGAAAGGACGTTTGACAACTGCCGTCTGACATGCGCAGATTAATCAAAACAAAGCGTCACGTTGCAAAACATGGAGATCGATCGTCAGATCAGCTGCTGTTTTAACTTTTCGAGTGGAAACAAAACTTCAGAATGATACGCCGTTCATTTAAAAAGTTGTGTGGGTGCGCTGTGCGTGTGCTTGGAAGCCATGTTGCTTCGTGTAACCTCTCGTGAACTTTTTTAAATAGTTCACTGTTCCTCGTTTTACGCCCGTCTAAGCGAGCAATTATATTCAATTCTTTTAAAGTTTGAATTAAATACAATCTTTCCGCCGGACTCCAATTAGGTGCGCTGTGCTTGGAAGCCATGTTGCAAGTGACGTTACTTACGTCACCAAGTGACGTCACCACGTCAGTACGGAGCATGCGCAGAAAGAACGCAACCAGACACCATTCGGCTTCCCTGTTTACATGATATAATTTTACTTCTAATCGGTTTGGGAAAAGGAATATTCCACCCCTGTGAATCGGAATGAAATTCCATTCGGTTTGGGCCTGTTCATTCCGAATGAGGTGTTTATATGGAACACATTTATTCGGTTTGAACAAATAAATATATAAATGTAATAATGTGAAATGAACAGATACTGTATGTTCATACGGATAAGAAAAAAAAAAAAAAATATATATATATATATATATATATATATATATATATATATATATATATATATATATATATATATATATATATATATTAGGGCTGTCAAAATTATCGCGTTAACGGGCGTTAATTTTTTAAATTAATCACGTTAAAATATTTGACGCAATTAACGCATTGAATGAGCCGCTCTCGCGTTGCCTCAAAAAGATTTCAATGAGGCCGTTTATGGACATTAAGAATGAAGAGAATGCCACCGGCCGCTTGGGGGCAGCGCAGCGCCATTCCATACTAATGTTATTCCTTCTAATAGTGGGAGAATTAGTAGTTGTGAGACGTTTATGCTGTTGCTTTGTGCTCCACACATATTTCGGTAAATTTGTTTTCTTTTAGTGGCAATTATGTATCTCTAATTGTATTTTGGATAAGATATGCACAGAGATATGTTATAAAGGCGAGTGGACACAGGCGTTCTTTGGGTTGCGCCGTTTATTGGCATAAGCTTCTGCAACTCCTTCACAACAAACAGAAGTATCATTTAGTGAAAGCACAACAAAAATAATATTTCTATCTCTCAAAAAAATAATGTTCACAAAAAGAAAAGCACTTTAGTCTGTAGTAATGAGGCCCTATTCTCACACAGCTAAACAACAATGCAAAGTGAACTGGCATTACTCAGAGTTTGGTCACTCAATTCTTATTATTGTTATTTTTATTATATTAACTTTTGATTGAAAATTATACAAATTTTATTAAAACGAAAATATGAAGAGGGGTTTTAATATAAAATTACTATAACTTGTAACTATAACATTTATCTTTTATGAACACAAGTCTTGCTATCCATGGCTCACTTAGACAGAAAGAATGTTAATAATGTCATTTGTGGATTTATTGTTATAATAAACAAATACAGCACTTATGTACAGTATGTTGTATGTATATATCCGTCTTGTCTTATCTTTCCATTCCAACAATAATTTACAGAAAAATATTGCATACTTTAGATGGTTTGAATTGCGATTAACTACGATTAATTAATTTTGAAGCTGTGATTAACTCGATTAAAAATTTTAATTGTTTGACAGCCCTAATAGATATATATATATTAGGCCTGTCAACAATAACGCGTTAACGACCATGATTAATCTGGGAATATTAACGCATTTTTAAAAAATAACGCAATTTACCACTCACACTAAGTTTGGCCACAACTGCCTCCCATAGTCCCACATGGTGATGTTTGCATTCTCCGCGCGGCAATGCAGGACAAAATGCAGCCAGCCACAATGAGTGAGGATGATGACCCAGGACTGCTTCATGGCAAATTCCGTATTAAAAAGCTGCCTAATTGAAATCTGGATAAAACAAAAGTTGTGTGCACATACTGCTGTGATGAACTGTCCTTCCATCGAAGCACAACCAGCCTAAAGTACCACATTCGAGCAAAGCATATCTTCGCTAGGTTTAGCAATGACGCTAACACCTCAAAAACAAGCCGCAGTCATCAAGCTACACTGGCAGAGTGCGGACTCGGACTTGTCAACAAAAGGACAACAAGTAGGTTGACTACTGCTATCGCTAAATGGGTAGCCAGAGACTGTAGACCTACTAACTTAGTCAAAGACAAGGTCTTTGAAAATCTCATCCAGATAGCATTGGGCGACCCAACATACAGAACACCTTCACGGGCAACTATTGTCACAAATATTCATGAACTTTTTGAAAATGAAAAGGCAACGAAGGTGGAGCAACTAGCCAGAGTTACGTTTGTTGCACTGGCAGACCACCACTGGACAAAAAAAAGGGTATGACTGGCTAACTTAAGCAGTGTTTGTAAACACCTTTACACACATTTTAGTGCACAGGTGTCAAACCGATTCCAGAAAGGGCCTAGTGGGTGCAGGTTTGCTTTCCAACCAATGAAGAGGACACCTTTTCACCAATTAGATCTTTTACATGTGTAATCAGTTAAACTTTGTCAGGTGCTGCTTGTTTCAGCAGGAAGTTCATTGGTTAAACTCTGCGCATTATCTGTTGGAACAAAATCCAGCACCCACTAGGCCCTTTCTGGAATCTGTTTGACACCTGTGGCCTATACTACGAACCGAGTTCAACCTCCCCAGAAGTAATCCAGTTTACCAGCGGGTAATCGGAGTTGACAAAACCTGGTTGTCTAGTTTGTGATCAATCGGTGCTACGACGCTGATTATGAGGTTGATTAGTCGAACCTGTGTCAACCCAGTCAGAGTTACTGCGCGTTCACATAAAAGGGGGCGGAGAGCAGAGTCAAACACTACTTGTGACGATGGCACGGGCACCTTACTTCACAGAGGAGGAATGCGCGATTATTAAAATCCACCCTCACCGCGAAATCCAACACCGATTCGGCGAGTTGAGCGCGACGGGTCTGTTGACAGCGAATTTACAGATCGTGTGATTTGTGAATGCGTCAATATGCCAGTTTACTTATGTCCATGAAAAGAAATAAAGCCTGCTGTCAGGACAATAAAAGAAGATTTGGTACGTTAACAGTAAGAAATAATTTATCGCGCATCACCACATGAAGCAGGATGATTATATGTTTAGTCTCCTTGACTGTATGAATACGTATGTTCTTTTTTTTAGTTTGGGCCTAAAAAATCCAGCTCGACCCGACCCGAGTCCGATCAATCAACTTGATTTGCAGGCCCAAGCCCAACCCCCCCTCCCAAAATTTTATGTTATATTTGTGAGGACTCAGGAGAAGAAGAAAATGCGGGGATGCCATGCGTTGTTGCGTAAATTAAAGCCCGTCTTTTGTAACGAATTTTCGCTGACAAACAAGACTGTAAGATGCATATTCAATAAACATTTATATCTTTTATATTTGTGCGTCTGTCCTATCAGTGGATTTGACAATTTAATCTCTTCGAGTTGGCAGAAAAAAACGCAAGTTTTCTCAATGTTTAAATAGTCTACATATTTCTATGATTATTATAAATATTTACACAACGAAATAACGCTGGAAAGTCCGTTAAATATATTTCTTGTATGAGAGCAAAGCTCCGCATTCGTTTACATTCAGCGATTTCAACAATCAATTTGAAGCGTTTCCATACCCCACTCCGAATCGCACGGCATACAGTGTTCTTACGCAGATATTCAGCATCACCGATGGACTCATGGAATACATATATTGTTCCTGGCAAAAGAGCGCACGGACAGGCACACAAGCTGCGCGGTTGTGAGGGCCTGACTCGGCGGGTTACATTAGTGACGTCCGCCTCGATCAGTTGGCACAGGTAAAGAATTTCCTCACTTGAAAATATGTCTTTCATGGAGAACATCTTCCGGGTACGCCAGCGAATTTTGGCGGTCCCGAAATACCCGTGCCCTCCGGAGAGAGCCCCTCACAATCCGTGCGCCAATGTCGTATGGGTCGTCCAAGTACGCTGTCATTGTCAGGAGGACACGTCCGCGGAGGGGTGCCGTTTAAATAGAGCGTGGTTAATTGGAATCCTGATGTTAAGCAAGATCTAACTCTGACACGACCAGGTTTGGCGTGTGGCGTGTGTTGCCATGGCAACACTTCTCGGTTCCAACATATCCACCTTTCGTAGTCTCGCATAGCCGCGAACTTACGTCGCACGTGATAAAGTTACTCTCGAAGTTACCCTGCTAAGCCAGAAAACCGGCTTCGTAGTATAGGCCACTGTTTTTTTAGTGTAATGTTTTTCAGTTAAGTGTGTGAAAATTGACCTTTTTTTTTTTTTTTTTTTTAAATCTCACACAGCTTTCAGGCAATTTAATGTAAAACTGCAAATGCTGCATTTATTTGTGTGATATGTTTACTTTAACAGACAAGTTGTTTACAAATTTTTGGAAACACTAGCCATTGTGACTGTATTGTGCTTGTCTACTCTTTAAGTTGGCAGTTAATTTTGGGCAATATGCCAAACGGTACTTCAGCCACATTGTTAGTCTGAGGCACGTTAATCTGTTAAGCCCTTTTCTGTATAATACTGACAATTTATTTTACACGAGCTGAGTTGGTAAATAAAATTTTAAAACTCTATTTGGTTAAGTATTAATTCATTCATACGTCATACATTTCATCTAAAAACAAATTTTGAGTCAATTAGTATTTTCCTAGATTTTTTTTTCCTGAAGAGCAACTTTATTCATCCCGAGGGAAATGTGATTAATCATGATTAATCGCACAGTTGACATATGATTGACTAGATTACATTTTTTAATCATTTGACAGCACTAATATATATATGGCGGAAACACTCAGGTGACTTGAAGTTCCGCTCTGAGACCCCCAATTTGGCCAAATTTCAGAATTGTCCGATATGCATGTCTCATCATTGGAAAGCTTAAAATCTCAATTTTCTGGGGGAAGAAAAATTTTGAACAAGAGGGCTTTTTTTTTTTTTTAAAAGAGGCAAAACCCTCGCTGGAGGCGGGAGCAGGAGAGAGCATAATTAAAGATGCCACGAATTTAACAAGATATTATCGCGTATTTACCTCTTTTCGATCCAAAAACTCCATGTAGCAAAAAGCACCGAGTGTCAAGACTAGGGGTGTGACAAAACATCGAAATGGTGATATATCGTGATACTTTGTATCCCAAAAGGTTATCGATATGCTCCTGCCAAGAATCGAGATATCGTTGTAAAAATGTGCCAATATTTAAAAAAAAAAAAAAAAAAAAAAAAAAAAAAAGTTGCTACCGAAATCGTCGACCATAAGTGTCTCGGTTAACTCTAAGGCTGCCATTGACGGTGCTTGACGCCCAATCCATTTAGACTGGGAACGTTCGTTCATTCAAAACCAGAGCATTCACAGTCATTCGGTCCGATTTTCGGGGCATGTACAGGTCACTTGCTGTTCATTTTAGGGCATTTACAGGTCATTTCCTGTTGAGTATGAGTCACTGCATATTCATTTGGGTGATTCCCAGGTCACTTCCTGTTCTGTAACGCAAAATAAACAGGAACTGACTCATAAAATACCCCCAAATCATTAGGAAGTAACTGAAAATACACAAGTAAATGACCTTAAATGGCCCAAAATTACCTCATTGCCTGGCATTTGCTGTCACTGACAGCCATGCATAGACGTTCAATCCGTTTGAACGGCTGCATTTGCACACTGGAAACACAGCCATTACTTCACATTTTTGTCCAGTAAAGATGACAAAAATATCTCCGTGCGCTGCGAACTTTGCGCTGGCTCAAAAAGACTGTCGACCACTAAAAGCATCCAATTCAAGCACCACTTGGAATTACAGCACAACAGGTAACAAGACAGCCAGGACTTTTTGATACTGCTCGTGCTCAATCCTCGGTTCAAGCTCAGTTGTTGTTGAAGGTTTTGAAAACTTAGGTTTAAAGAAATTCTAAATATCCATCTTGCCTCCTCAGCTGTAGTTTTGGCTAAGCAAAGCAAACGGCTGTCTCTAAGGTGCTATAGTCACATGATCTGTTCGAAAAATAATTTGGACCCATTATGAAATACTTTGAACGATTCTTGTTCATTTCATTCATTTTTGTGTTTTATTGCTCTAAAACTTTTATAGACTACATTTTAATGGCCATATTCAATGGTATTTATTTTAAAGGGGAAGTTCAGAATTTTTTACATTAGGTGTAATCTTTGAGTTAGCCAGGGTTTAATTAGTCGTTGGAGTTGATTTGAACAAATTCTGTGCAGTTTGCATGTTGTTTCAGGGCTCCGGAGTGGCTAAGCTAGTGCGAGTCAATGGTGGTTGAAATCAACTGCTTCAACTAATTAAACCCCCGCTACTCGAATATTAAGCCTTATCTGAAAAATTTAAATTTTCAAATTCGCCTCATGTAGGACGTTTCGCAGACGGAGGACATTTTGGCAGAACGCCAGAACGTATTTCCTCCACACCCTACTCACCTTTTTAACCCCTGACCCATTTTCATGCCTGATTGGGTAATATGCGACCGTGATAAGAAAAATACAATTAAGCGATAGTTATGAGGTAGATATCCGTGACTTATTTACAGACACCATTTTTTCCCCATTGTGACGAAATTTGTTTAACAGTTTAAAATGAGTTTTTTTTAAAAAACTAAATATTAGACATCAATTATTGATTCTAAACTAAAAAAGACATTTCGAATAATAAATATAATTACCTTCTTTTTATGACTGGGTTGAAACAAGTCGTTGCGCGACGTCTGTAAATTGTGGTTTCCAGGGTAAAACGGACAAATTAAAAATAGTTTGGGGGCTTAATGCGCCATGAATCTGCTATGGCAGCATATAGACATATTTTTCTATCAAACACAACAGTTCTTTTGGCTTAAAATACAGCAGTTTAAAGAGGCATGCAAGAGCAGAAACTGCTTTTTCAGTCTTGTCTGTGTTTTCCGCCATATATCTACATGATCAATGCAAAATAAATCTATTGTACTTATACTAACTCATACTAACTTTGATGTGTATTGGTTCAGGTGTTACAAGGTTTGATTCAAACCTTTGTTTTAAAAAATTACTGTAACATTTTGAAAACTTGCAGAATAAATGTCTGAATTTTCTGAGCAAATTTAAATTGCAATATTTGAACATTAATTATAAAATTATTATGTTCAAATTATAAATTAACATTCAAAGGAAATTTAAACCTGTTAACCTCAACTATTCAGGAATGGAAAACAATTGTCTTAAGACCACTCAACATTGTCTCAATAAATAAACTGGAAAAAATGTCTTCAGTTACAACAAAAAAATAAGATGGCTCCTCCCTTCAGGTAAAACACTGCTGCTTTTGTCCAGCACAGCACAGCACAGCACAGCCAAACTCAACCGCAACTTTACCCCGATTACAATTAATGTATGATTATCTGAAAAAATGTCTGCATGGGCTGCAAATAAAAATATTTTTAAATATATGGAAAAAAATTAATACATTGTAAATAAATGCTAGTTATCAGCTAATCAAACGTGCGTTTGAGGGGGGAAAAAATGGACCGGCACATTTAGCAAGTGAAAAAGTGAATCTGAATATAATGAAAACACTTTATATTGGTAGGGTCAATTCTATCCTTACTACATATGGGAAGACAATCTAAATGACCTATATAACCGACGTCATTATATAATGCCACTAAGGTTGCTTAAAAGCTGTTGGGAACAATTTGAGCCTGAAACATTGGTTGTTTTATGTCCCTATACTGTCCCTATGCAAACCTACACTCTTGCATTTAAATGGTGTTATACTTATATAGCGCTTTTCTGCCTTTCAAGGCGCTCAAAGCAGTGTATTTTATCAATTTTGTTCAATCTATTCACGTATTTTGCTTATTTTATAGGATTTTTACTTTGAGGTTTGTGAGTTTTTTTCCCCTCCCACAAAGGGTTTGATGGGTCTATTTTAATTTTCACTCAACGGAATTGTGCAGTAATGTTACAAGTGCAATTGGAGTGTATTGTGTGTCTGCAATTTTAAACCCTGTGGCTTTGAGCATTGCTGTGCATTAGTTTTATAGTGTCAATTTGATATTTTTACAATGTTTATGCTTGCAGAGGCGGCCTTCTCATCAGGCAGACCAGGGAATTGACTGGGGCACCGGGAAGGAGTGGGTGCAGTGTTCCCAGCAAACGTGCATTTTTTTCCTGTTATAATCATTTCATGTTTTCCTTGCAAGTCGTATATATATTTTGAGACCTTTCATTTGAAAGGTGTCCTCAAGGTTTTGGCAATTCAAAGTTTGGGGTACCACAACAACAGCCCTCAGCTAGACTGTCTGTTAGTTTAGCCCAGAAGCACGTAGCACGCATCCCTGGCTGGCTCCAGCTGCTTGCTATTTAGAAGATCATCCGGTACAGGCTGTGGACACTCAGCCAGTGGCATCACTAGCTTTTAAGAATTAGGGGGGCTTAGTCCCCAGGAGATGAGCGTTTTATATATAGGCTACATTATATACACACAGTGGCACCTCGACATACGATCGCTTCGACACATGATCTTTTCGACATCCGATGTAAAATTTGACTCACCATTTGTTTCTACATCTGATCTGATGACATGTTCTAAATACGACGATCTATGACAGCACAGCAGTTTTTGTTTTCCCGTAAGATGGACGTACGGCAGATTTTCTTGTGAGAGAAATCAACATCGGTTCCAACAATGTTGGAGCAGGTGGTGAAAAAAAGGAAAAAGGTGATGCTTACCATTGACATGAAGATGGATATGATAGAAAACCATAAGCGTGGGGTGTGCATGCCCCTTCTGTCATTGTTTGCATACTAACCTCATTAAAATATGAAAACCTAGAACTGTTTGGGTGGTTTTAGTCAAAGCAGACAGTTTTTTCATCTGTGTTATTTTTGACAAAGATCAGATTACATTTTGATGGGGATTTTATGCAGAAATTCCAAAAGGTTCAGATACTTTTTCATATCACTGTAGCTGGGATAGACTCTAGCACCCCCATGACCCTCGTGAGGATAAGTGGTAAAGATGTGTATACATCTTCTAATATATGTTTAATGTTAAAGTGGGCCAGAGCCGAGCGCCATCTTACTCAAATTTATTCATTTTAAATTATTGATTCACGACCGTGTCACAATTTGGTTGTCCCGCAAGATGGCAAACTGTCGGATTTTCTAATGAGAGAAATTATCAAGGGTCCCAAGAAGGTTAGTGGAGATGGTAGTAGTGGTGAAAAAGGAAGAAGCTTGCCATTCAAATGAAGATGGAAATTATCGAAAATGTGTGGTGTGAGTAAACTGGCTAGACAACATGGCTTACCGTATCCACAGACCTACACACCCGTTGTCTCCGTCGATTTCTGTTCGCTAGTAAATTTAGGTGACAATTTTTTTTTAAAATCTTTTTTTTGTTGTTGTTTTGCTAAGTGTAATTGCTATTTTTAATTGTACCTGCAGTATTTATTAAAGATTTAGCGTATGTTTTTGGGCTGTGAAACAAATTAATCATAATGTATTCTGTGGGGTAATCCCCCTTGACATACGACCATAGGAGGATCTACTATTCAGACGAAGTAGGCGATCGCCCCAACGAGCAAGAGCTTGGGCCACTGGAGCCAGCAGCACCCCCAACTATTTGTCATATGTAACTATGCAGCATACCAAACAAATAACAAAAAAGTATTGCGCTTGTTAACGATAAAAAAAATTTAAAAAAATCATGAGCAATGAGGTAAGTAGAGTGATGTACTATTGCCTTCCATAGAAGTCATGTTCAGGGCTTTGTTAGTAAGTTCTGAATGGTCACCAGTTATTTTTGACGAGTTATTTAAGGCCCCTCTATACTCTCCGATAATTACAGAAAGGGGAGAGTTTTGCCTTGTTGTGGAGGTCGTTTCATTTGTTTAGCCATCGAGAGTTTATCAAACCGGAGAGCTCCGCTACAGGTTGCATTTTAAAGTACCCCCATTCTCTCTCTCTTTTTCTTTCTCTGTTCGGTATGTACCCCGGTTTTGAGGTCACGGTTTGGTTCATTTTCGGTACAGTAAGAAAACGAAATGCAAAATATAAATGTGCTAGTTGTTTATTACTACACACCTTTGTGCTTTCAACAATAGGAACATTAGCCTATACAAAGCTAGAATTCTGCTCAAAAAGTAGCGGGTATTTTAAGATAATCCAACAACAATTTGCCTTTCAGACCCCGCGTATTGGTCAGCTTTCTTCCGGAAAGAAAGAAAAGTCCTGTGCTAAAGAGAAAAGCAATCCCAATGACAAAGATTTTAACATGAATTTTACAAATGAAATGCCTCAATGAATCATTATTTTTTTTCTTATGAACGGTTTTTAAAAGCTTTATTGGTGGATTTTCTCAAGTT
Source organism: Corythoichthys intestinalis (assembly GCF_030265065.1). Classification (NCBI taxonomy): domain Eukaryota; kingdom Metazoa; phylum Chordata; class Actinopteri; order Syngnathiformes; family Syngnathidae; genus Corythoichthys; species Corythoichthys intestinalis. Next base: position 59,247,594 of record NC_080399.1, on the reverse strand, counting down.
AAAGCGCCACACAGAAATTAATAAATGCGAACATATTGGGCTACTTCAGCCCCTTTCACACATACCTGAACTCCGGTTAATTCCCGGGATTTAAATGGGATTTATGTGTACCCTTACGTATAGCAATTTCCCGGGTCGACTGACACGGAGATGACGCGGACATTAACCGGGTCGCGTCCTAGTGTAATGTCCTGGAATTTACCCGGGACGTGGCATGTGTTAAAGCAGCCGTTGAATTCCCGGGTCATAGCGCAAAGGCTGATGACGTAAATATCATGGCAGGCAGATCGTAATTTCCTCTTTCTTCGCACTATGACAAACTATCAACATGGTAAACTGTAAACGGCTAAATTAAACTGGAAACGTCTTCTTTCTCTAGACCTGCTGCCTGGCATATGGAAATCCAGCATCGATTTGCAAATATACTCACTATCTCTCTTCTGGGCATGGAACGAAATGAAATCGCTACTGGATCGTACAGCTGCTGAAGAGACAGTTCAACATCCATCTTTGGAAATGCGTTTTATTTTGTTGCCAATCCAGACCAAGAATGACGTAATGTCCCGGTTATAAAGTCGCGCCAGCCGCCCTCCCCGCACCGCACAAAGGGCATCGATTTGCCAACAAGGGAAAAGTCAAAGTGTCCAACCAAGGTAATTCCCGGGACATCTCCCCATGAAAGCCATGAGATCCCTTACATGAGAATTTACCAGGATATGTCTAAAAGGGGCTATATTGAGATGCATGTGACTATGTTGTAGCAGTAGCAGTGCGATGAGTGACATTTCACTGCAAATGTGAGTATGGTGACAGCTATTGGAAGAAACTCTGTTTTCAGATGGCATAACCCTGTGTAGTGCCTGCCAGAGGACAACGGTTTGAGGTGAAAGTTGGCACCAAGAGGTCGAAGGAATCTGACCTTTCAGCCAGATTGCCGGAATCACGCCAGCCAAACCGCCGGACCCGTGCTGGCGCAGTGCCAATGACCCGAGCCAGCAAGATCTGGACAACCCGGTGAAAGGGCCAAACTCCGCATGTTCACCTTAGTCTTAACCCATTGTACTGACTCCATTTTGAAAGCTGGAAAAAGGCTTGGAAACACAAGTTGCCAATTTATTCTGAGTCGACAGCAATCGTACAGCAGAGAGGGACCCAGGCGAGGATCCAAGGTCACCATATCACAAGTCAACAAAAGGTTCCCGAGAAAATGGCAACGATTAGTTAAACATTGTGCTTTGAAGGCACTCGCAGGGCGGGCTGTGGGCAGAAAGAAGGGTGTGTTTAGGCGTTGTTGAGGATTATTGTCTGTCTGTGGATTGGACAGGAGTATTTGGGAGTTACTGTTGTCAGGGCACCGAGGGTTGTGAATTTTGCCACCTCAGCGTCAAAGGGGCTCCTGGAGTCTTGTCAGTGGTGTTATCAGTTGGATATCGGGCGTTCTCCTGTGTTCCTTGTGTTGGAACAGGGCGTGCCGTCATTTGTTCTGGACTGTCCGGGAGGACTGATTGCGAAAGTTGGTAGTGCAGACGTGGGCTTGTAGATGCCGGCGTCAATCTTGTTCAGTCAGTTGCATGACGCACACGGGCTTCCGTGATGAGAAGGCATCATGTGTCTCTTATGACCTATATTCTGCTTGTTTTCCTTAAACCATGGTATAAGTGTTATTTATTTCATATTGGGGGTGTTAGAGTAATATAAACAGTCAAACAGTAAACAGTACTATTCCCTGATTGATTATATTATGTGTGTTAGAATAATGCAAACAGACTGCGCCTACGAGAAAAGGTACTATCTCCTTCAAGATGTAAATGATGGACAAGGGTAAAAGGGAGCAGCTTTTGTGGGGTTTTGGATCTGTTTGGCCGGTATATAAACTGATATAGGTCAAGGGTTGGTGGGTGACTGGCTGTTTTTCGAAGCACTTTGAAATGACTGGAGTGAGTGCTACTGGACGCAAGCCATGGAGGTTTCTTGTGGGTCACTTTTTGGGGATTAAGATGATGATGGCCGATTTTAGGCAGGCTGAAATGATGATTGTTACAGTGACAGGTTGAAGATGTCAGTGAAGACTGGTGCTAGTGGGTCAGCACATGCCTTGAGTAGTCTTCCTGCTTCTCCATCCGTTCCTGTGCTTGACAGCACGGTGCACACGTCGCACCCTTTCTACCTCCACGGTAAGTGCGATGACGTCAGAGTTTAGTGTGGGTCGGGTTCTTTTTGAAACATCACAACACAACAAACAACACAAAATGAAAAGTAAATGAACAAATAAATACAAAAATAAGATTCAAAGATTAAAAATAAATACGGAACTAAATGCATGAATAAATCACAGAATAAAAATCTATAAAAATACAAAACACGATTCTAAAAATCAAAATTAATACAAAAATATATGCAATTCAGGGTTTCCCTTAGGATTTTTTGAAGCCGCAGTGGTGGGCTGCATCTGAGTCGGACCGCCTCACGGCAAAATTGCGTCATATCATGACAATTTTTTTTTCTCCACATTTTGTTACCCAAGAACCACAACAAAGATCTATTTGAAATATTTCATTAGCCAGGCTAATGTCGTAGCTCTCAGCTACGGTACATGTACGTAAAATGCGTAGCTGATTACAGCTACATTACCCTACATAATAATACGACTTTTTTTTTTTCTCGTAGCAATAGTAGTACTTACATCTCGTAGTCCTTAATGTACTACATTAACACAACAATACTAGTGCTTCTGTAAATGGACCAATGGCGTAGGTTTGCATAGGAACATTAGGAAGATAACACTAGGAACTTTTCAGGATGCTCAAACTTTCCCCACCAACTTTTAGGCAACCTTATTTGCATTATATTATGAGATTTTGTAAGGATAGAATTAGTGCTGCAACGATTAATCGATTAACTTGAGTATTCGATTAGAAAAAAATATTTGAATTAAATTTTATTGCTTCGAGTATTCGTTTAGTTAATGTAGTGTTGTAATGGTTTATTTTGAAAGTGTTTGCATTTAGTTTTATTGATTAGGGTGGATGTACTGCCCTCTGGTCTGCCTCATTTCACATGGCTGAATCCAACTACTCCCTGTTAAGACCAACGTAAGCAAAGTTTTTGTTTGAGCTAATGTTTTTTATGCACTCATAATTTAGTTTATAGGCATATTTAGTCGTTTTTTTGTGGGGATATGTGTCTGAACCATTTGTTAAGAGCATTAAAAAAAAAAAAAAAAAAAAAAAAGTTAGCATTTTATAGCATTTAAGATAACAGAATTTTGCTATGTAAGTTAGCCAATTGTTCTTTTGTTGTACATAGATCTTCATTTATTTATTTATTTTTTTAATACCGTTTGAGGCTCAGCTCATTTGAATTTAGGTATTTCAATTTTTCATGTTCCTAATCCGATTACTCGATTATTCGAACTAACTAGCTCATCGATTAATCGACTACTAAAATAATCGATAGCTGCAGCCCTAGATAGAATTGACCCTACCATTATTAAGTGAATTACTTTCATTATGTTCAGACTTACAATGACACCATTTCCCCCCCTCAAACGGAGGTTTGATTGGCTGATAAATTCCCTTGTTTTCAGTGTAAATATACTAGAAATAAGTGAAATTATCTGCCAGTGCTTTGAGTAAATTTTACTCAGATTTCTTGAAATAAAAAAGCAGCTATCTGGAAATAATCTTAACACTCTTATTTTAAGCAAAAAGTGAGTATGATAATCTTTAAAAGTTTTTTTTTCCGTCAGAAATGTTCTTCTTTCAAGAAGTGATATTGTTCAAAACATTATTTGAAATCATTTCCCCCCTTGATTTTGGTGAAAAATGACAAACCTTTAAATGTATAGGCTTAATAAGAACAAATGGTAAAATTTACCGAAAGTAAATTGAGTAATCTGACCCATTAATCTGTTAACTAGTCTTTAATTTAAAAGCAAGATGGAAAAAATTATTCGAATAGATTTAAGAAAAATCATCAGATTGAAACGTTACAAATTTGCAGTGTGAAAGTTAGTACAAGTTAATACAGATTTATTTTCAGGTTCATATTGGTGAGAAATTAAGCCCTGATCCCCGTTCACCTATTAAATTTGGTTTCATTAATGTCCTGTTCCCAGCAAAAAGTGTACGTGCAGGTTATGCTGATATAGCGTCTCCACCAATATTGAGACCAAACCTACGTCCTTGTAATGGAGCCATTTCAACGTGTAGGGGGAAATTCTAATTGCCGTGTAAAGAGTTTTACTAGTTTCGGTGAGAAGGTGAATAGTTATTTTGTTGTTGTTCGTGAACTACATTTCCACACAAACGCACTTTGAGGTACCATTTAGCTTAACAAGGAGTGGTATGAGAGACATTTTTCGAGTGTCCCAGAGCTCGTAAAACTTGGGGGTGGGGGGAGCGCATTTATCAAGGTTTCATCAGCCGTGATTACATATATCGGTCCGCTGTAACAGCCCTGCATTTTCTGCAATTGAATGCATTGTTGACACATTAGCGCGGCGGCACTCTGACCCGCTGATCGGCGCAAATTTATTCAAACTTGCCTTTACGTCCAAGACGGTCGTCCACCGCTCACTTTCACCGAAAAGTCCGATCCAAAATACAGTAATGCCCCAGATGGAGGGAAGAAGGAGAGGAGTCTGTATTGGCTTAGGCACTTTATTGTGGCAATAATAATAAAGAAAGGAATAACAAAATAAAGGCGGGCTTCCGCGACATGCGACCGCTATCTCCTTCTCGCTTCCCTCTACGTCACAGCTCCCCGTCTGATCGTCACTTTTTAAGGTGGCCCCATATATTTACGGACATTACAATACACAATGAATGGGTTGCAGCTGAACCCTTCACATTAGGCTGCCGTTAGTTTGAAACGGCCTTAAAATAAATAAATAAATCATCTCTTTTGCATGGCGTGGAGGCTCTTATTTTGTTGTGGTGGTGCACCACAATATTTAATATGTAGGGGAAACCCTGCAATTGAATTAAATATCAATAAATACAAGCATTTTGCTCTCATTTTTTTCTTTTTTTTTTGCATGAAAGTGTAGTCATTTTCGTCATTTTCATTATCAGTCGCTACTATTCCTTCATTTTGAATCCTGCAGGTTGTAGTCTAGTGCGCATTATTTGTTGATTTATTTTGATTAATAAGTAACACATGCCTCCGAGCATGCATTGCAGCGCTCCAGATGTAAGTAACAATCAAAATTCATGTTCTGTGCTAATTATTTATTATTATTATTATTTACTATTCCAGTTGTTTCATTAACTCATTCACTCCCAGCCATTTTCACCAGAGCAAGGCCCTTCCCTGTTCTTTTTCCATTCTTTAGAAATCAGCATTAGAAGATAGCTTAGTTTGAGCAATTTTCCAATTTCTGATGAAAAAACAGAGAAATTGAGGTTTTTGTGAAAGCATACATTTCAAACATGACTTTGACTTTAACACAGCTATTTTTTGCTTTAGTTACATCCCAAACATCTGAATAATGTTTTCCTTTTACAAAATATAATAAAGAACAAGACAAATAGCAAAGTAACAATTTATTTACACATAACTGAGAGATGATGCTGTTGTCGCTGCGTCAGCCGGGTAAACTTTTCCCTCATCGTGGCCTGTCTCATAAAGATGGATTTTTTTTTTTTTTTTAGTCTCTGCGGGGTCTGCTCAGCGAGCGCGCTGCACTGGTGGTTCTGCTCGGTCGTCCAGCGCCTGGCATTCCGGGCGTCCTCTTGGTTGTTCTGCTCGGTCGTCTGCCACCTGGCATCATTCCGCCAGTGCTCCGACCGTGCGGCCCGGCAATTCGTTGCCGTTGAATCGGGGCGCTACTGCGCAGTGGCCAGTTTTATTGCTTTAAAATGGATTTTCAGCATTTTGCTTTGGAGCTCAGTTGAATCAGGACCCAGAGATGTCTTTTATGGGAAAAAAATGTAAAAGATGTATAATCACGTCTTTGTGACACTGAAACAATTAAAAGTAGAACATATTCATAAGTTTTTGGAGCAAATGAGTTAACTGCTAGTTATTGTTTTTGGTAACAGTTTTATTTGACAGCGGCGTCAGAAGACTGTGACATTACTGAATGCTTATGACAGATGTCATTAAAGGTCATCCGACAAATTATGTTGCTCCATTTATGTCCAGCTCGGATCTTATAAATCGATTCAGAAGTGAGATAATTTGCCAGATAACACTAAATAACCTCTGTTATAAGCATTCATTAATGCTCATGACAGTTCCTTGTCATAATTATTATTGTCTAATGACATACTTATGGTGTCATTGTCAGTTAGTGTTACCAAATACCATAACTAGCAATTAATGAAACACCTGGAACAGTAACTGAATAAATAATTAGCACACAACATGGATTTTGATTGTTATTTACATCTGAAGCGCTGCAATGCATGCTAGGAGGCATGTTGGACAACAACAATGCTGACTGTCTCCCCCAAGGGAGCAGTGATGGGCAAATGAAGCTTCTTGAAGCTTTGCCGCCAATTGATTCAAAGTTTCATGTTGGTTCATTTGGTCTTATTGCAGTCGTATGATGCCGCTGTCAAATAAAGTGTTACCGGTTAATATATTTTGGTGTAAATATCCCATAATACAATGAGGACAGCTGCGGTTTATAGTCTATGAACAAATACCGTTTTCGTGTCACATTTGGTGGGTGGCGACTTATAGTCAAAATTTCGAAAATTACAGTATTTCAAATGAGGAGGCGGTCCTCAGTATGTTGAACTATTCACCTATTGGTCGATTGACATACAAATGTAAGGCTCGACTAGTCATTAGCGTATGCCTAGCCTGTGCACAAACAGGTTAAAAAAAAAAATGCACAACTGGGGACGGGCAGCTAATGCCAGTTGCTGCAGATGGCGATTAGCATTAGCTCTTAGTACTTGCATTTAATGTGCAAATAGTGTCCATGTTAGCATAGCGCTAGCCGTCACCTACATAGCATTGGCATTTACATAAATGGTAAATGGTGTTATACTGATATAGCGCTTTTCCACCTTTCAAGGCGCTCAAAGCGCTTTACACTACATCGCCATCTACCTACTGGTGACGCAGAACCAATAGGCGAACAGTTCAACCCAAGGCACAATTGGCACCACCCTCTCTTTTTTTAATAACGTCTCCTGCATGGTCATACTGACAAAGAAATGGGTATAAAAGCAAAGTGCTTTTATTTATTGATATTTAATTCAATTTAGCTACTTTTTATTTCCACTTTTATTTTTGTATATACTGTATATTTTTTGTATTTTTTCAAAATTTATTTCCATATTTAATCTTAATCCTTTAACCTTATTCCTTAATTTTGTATGTATAGTTTTTATTAAACCTTTATTGAGTTATTCCTTTTTTTGGGGGGGGGGGGGGGGGGGCTGCTTTTCAATATTACTGTTCCTTTTGCGCAATTGGTAGTGTCTTCTGAGTAACATGTTTTGATGCCCAGATTGCACCCTAAACTCATCAAACGCGCATGTCTTTTTATCCTGAAAAGTCTGGCAATAGAATTGGAAGTTTTCCTAGATTCAACGAATCAGGTACAGATAAACCACAAGATTCAGAAACTTCAGATTCCGTTATTCCTGCTGAGGTAGTGGCTAAAAGTTGGCCAGATGTTCAATATGCACTCCAAATTTGGTACCAACACGCACATACAGTTGTGGTCAAAAGCTTACATACACTTGTGAAGAACATAATGTCATGTCTCTCTTGAGTTCTGGCAAGCTTTTGGTTGAATCTTTGACCACTCCTCTTGACAGAATTGGTGCCGTTCAGTTAAATTTGATGGCTTTCTGACATGGACTTGTTTCTTCAGCATTGTCCACAAGTTCTCAATGGGGTTTTGGGAAGGCCATTCGAAAACCTTAATTCTAGCCTGATTTAGCCATTCCATTACCACTTTTGATGTGTGTTTGGGGTCATTGTCCTGTTGGAACACCCAACTGCGCCCAAGACCCAATCTTCGGACTGATGACGTTAGGTTATCTTGAAGAATTTGAAGGTAATCCTCCTTCTTCATTATCCCATTTACTCTCTGTAAAGCACCAGTTCCATTGGTAGCTAAACAGCCCCACAGCATAATACTACCACCAACGTGCTTGACGGTAGGCATGGTGTATTTGGGGTTAAAGGCCTCACCTTTTCTCCTCCAAACATATTGCTGGGCATTGTGGCCAAACAGCTCGATTTTTGTTTCGGCTGACCACAGAACTTTCCTCCAGAAGGTCTTATCTTTGTCCATGTGATCAGCAGCAAACTTCAGTCGAGCCTTAAGGTGCCGCTTCTGGAGCAAGGGCTTCCTTCTTGCACGGCAGCCTCTCAGTCCATGGAGATGCAAAACACGCTTGACTGTGGACACTGACACCTGTGTTCCAGCAGCTTCTAATTCTTGGCAGATCTGCTTTTTGGTGATTCTCGGTTGAATCTTCACCCTCCTGACCAAGTTTCTATCAGCAGCAGGTGATAGCTTGCGTTTTCTTCCTGATCGTGGCAGTGACAAAACAGTGCCATGCACTTTATACTTACAAACAATTGTTTGCACTGTTGCTCTTGGGACCTGCAGCTGCTTCGAAATGGCTCCAAGTGACTTTCCTGACTTGTTCAAGTCAATGATTCACTTTTTCAGCTCCATGTATGTATATTTTTGACCCAGCAGATTTGATCACTTTTTCTGTTAACCCATAATAAAGTCATAAAAGAACCAAACTTCATGAATGTTTTTTGTGACAAAGAAGTATCTGTTCCAATCACTCTATCGGAGAAAAATCAGAGTTGTAGAAATAACTGGAAACTCAAGAGAGCCATGACATTATGTTCTTCACAAGTGTATGTAAACTTTTGACCACAACTGTATACCCGCATCTTTTTGTGACTACATCACAACTGTCCTACATGGAGAAAAAAGTCTGTCAAAGGACTGGCTGCATGTGTTGTCACTACTAATTTATATCCCAAAAGTGCGCTGGATGCTTTGCTTCTCGAGCTGTTTGTGTTTGGAACCATCCACAAATTATAGTGGTATGAAAAAAGTATCTGAACCTTTTGGAATTTCTCACATTTCTGCGTAAAATCACCATCAAATGTGATCTGATCTTGGTCAAAATCACAAAGATGTAAAACCAGTGTCTGCTTTAACTAAAAACACCCAAACATGAATAGGTTTTCATATTTTAATGAGGATACTATGCAAACAATGACAGAAGGGGGAAAATGAGTAAGTGAACCCTCTGCCTAAGGAGACTTAAACCAATTTTTACCAAACAATTTAAGTCAGGTGTGTGCCCAATCACTCAAGAGTGGTTTAAAGCTCCCCTGGCCAATATAGAACGCACACCTGGTAAGAATTGTCTTGATGAGACCCATTGTTTGATGTTCATCATGGCACGGTCAAAAGAGTTATCTGAAGACCTGCGATCACTGATTGTTTATTTGTATAAAGCTGGGAAAGGACCATCTCTAAAAGTCTGGATGTTTATCAACCGACCGCCAGAGAAGTTGCTTACAAATGGAGAGAGTTTGGGAATGTTGCTTCTCTCCCAAAGAGTGGCCATCCACCAAAGATGACGCCAAAAAGTTCAGCGCAGAATACTCAGAGAGATACAAAAAAAAAAAAAAGGACTCGAGTGTCTGCTCAAGACTTACAGAAATCACTGGCACAGTCCAATATTTCTGCACACATCAACTATCTGTAAAACTATGGCCAAGAATTGTGCTCATGGGAGGACTCCACAGAGGATGTCACTGCTTTCTAAAAACATTGTTGTGCGTTTAATGTTCGCAAAAAGGCACTTGGACACTTTACAAAAGTTTTGGCAAAACATTTTGTGGACTGATGAAACTAAAGTTGAATTGTTTGGGAGTAACACACAATGTCATCATGTTTTTGCTTCCTCAGTGCCTGAAAAACTTACAATCATTAATGGAAGAGTGAATTCAAAGGTTCATCCGGATGTTTTGCAGGAAAATCTGAGGCTGTCTGTCAGACAGTTGAAGCTTAAAAGAGATGGATGCTGCAACAAGACAATGATCCAAAACACAGAAGTAAATCAACTTCGGAATGATTTCACAAGAACAAAATACACATTCTGGAGTGGTCAAGTCAAAGTCCAGACTTAAACCCAATTGAGATGCTGTGGCAAGACAGCGATTCGTGCCAGACATCCCAGGAATCTGACTGAACTGCAGCAGTTTTGTAGAGAACAATGGGCCAAGATTAGTCCTGATCAATGTGCCAGACTGATCTGCAGCTACAGGAAGCGTCTGAAGTTATTGCTGCCAAAGAGGGGGCCAAAAAATATTAAATGTGATGATTCACTTACTTACCCCCCGTCCCCCCGTCCCGTCATTGTTTGCATACTATCCTTATTAAAATATGAAAACCTGTAAATGTTTGTATGTTTAAATGTTAGTTATAGCAGTTTTTTTCATCCGTGTGATTTTGACAAAGATCAGATCACATTTGATGGACATTTTATGCAGAAATATGAGAAATCCAAAAGGTTCAGATACTTTTTCATACCACTGTACCTAACCGAGATAAAATATGTACAGTGCCTTGCAAAAGTATTCGGCCCCCTTGAACCTTGCAACCTTTCGCCACATTTCAGGCTTCAAACATAAAGATATAAAATTTTAATTTTTTGTCAAGAATCAACAACAAGTGGGACACAATCATGAAGTGGAACAACATTTATTGGATAATTTAAACTTTTTTAACAAATAAAAAACTGAAAAGTGGGGCGTGCAATATTATTCGGCCCCCTTGCGTTAATACTTTGTAGCGCCACCTTTTGCTCCAATTACAGCTGCAAGTCGCTTGGGGTATGTTTCTATCAGTTTTGCACATCGAGAGACTGACATTCTTGCCCATTCTTCCTTGCAAAACAGCTCGAGCTCAGTGAGGTTGGATGGAGAGTGTTTGTGAACAGCAGTCTTCAGCTCTTTCCACGGATTCTCAATTGGATTCAGGTCTGGACTTTGACTTGGCCATTTTAACACCTGGATACGTTTATTTTTTAACCATTCCATTGTAGATTTGGCTTTATGTTTTGGATCATTGTCCTGTTGGAAGATAAATCTCCGTCCCAGTCTCAGGTGTTGTGCAGATACCAACAGGTTTTCTTCCAGAATGTTCCTGTATTTGGGTGCATCCATCTTCCCGTCAATTTTAACCATCTTCCCTGTCCCTGCTGAAGAAAAGCAGGCCCAAACCATGATGCTGCCACCACCATGTTTGACAGTAGGGATGGTGTATTCAGGGTGATGAGCTGTGTTGCTTTTACGCCAAACATATCGTTTTGCATTATGGCCAAAAAGTTCAATTTTGGTTTCATCTGACCAGAGAACCTTCTTCCACATGTTTGGTGTGTCTCCCAGGTGGCTTGTGGCAAACTTTAAACGAGACTTTTTATGGATATCTTTGAGAAATGGCTTTCTTCTTGCCACTCTTCCATAAAGGCCAGATTTGTGCAGTGTACGACTGATTGTTGTCCTATGGACAGACTCTCCCACCTCAGCTGTAGATCTCTGCAGTTCATCCAGCGTGATCATGGGCCTCTTGGCTGCATCTCTGATCAGTTTTCTCCTTGTTTGAGAAGAAAGTTTGGAAGGACGGCCGGGTCTTGGTAGATTTGCAGTGGTCTGATGCTCCTTCCATTTCAATATGATGGCTTGCACAGTGCTCCTTGAGATGTTTAAAGCTTGGGAAATCTTTTTGTATCCAAATCCGGCTTTAAACTTCTCCACAACAGTATCTCGGACCTGCCTGGTGTGTTCCTTGGTTTTCATAATGCTCTCTGCACTTTAAACAGAACCCTGAGACTATCACAGAGCAGGTGCATTTATACGGAGACTGGATTACACACAGGTGGATTCTATTTATCATCATCGGTCATTTAGGACAACATTGGATCATTCAGAGATCCTCACTGAACTTCTGGAGTGAGTTTGCTGCACTGAAAGTAAAGGGGCCGAATAATATTGCACGCCCCACTTTTCAGTTTTTTATTTGTTAAAAAAGTTTAAATTATCCAATAAATGTTGTTCCACTTCACGATTGTGTCCCACTTGTTGTTGATTCTTGACAAAAAAAATTAAATTTCATATCTTTATGTTTGAAGCCTGAAATGTGGCGAAAGGTTGCAAGATTCAAGGGGGCAGAATACTTTTGCAAGGCACTGTATATTGCTGTAGTGGTTGCAGGTGACAGATACTAATTAACACAGCTTTTTTTTTTATTTTTTTTTTACCTTATCCGATAGATGTATCTTACCTCCTCCAAATATGAAATTTAGCTTTTGGACGGACTCGAACGCATACACACAAATGCGCATTCGAGGAAACTCCTGACCAGTGAGAGTGCAGTTAGCTTGTGTAGATGTCTAAAGTCAGGGTTCAGCGGGGTAACTAACTAGCAGCCATCTTGCATTGGGGGCTTTCTGTCATTGTATTCTGAAAGCACAGTACTGAAACAGAAACGACCCCTGAAGCTTTAAGTCATTTTCAATAGGGTGCCCTTTGGACATACAACCCCGAGCAAAAAGTATGGAATTACCAGTCTTGGACAAGCACTCACTCAGACATTTTATCATGTGGAACAAACTCAGATAAAAAGCTTGAAAAAATAATAAATTAGTTCAGAAGTGCAACTCTTTAGCATTCCGACCAACACTAAAAGAAATGAATAAGAAACATTGTGGTGGTCAGTAAATGTTACTTTTATAGAGCAAGTGCAGGGAAATATATTTGAATCACTCCATTCTGAGGGAAAAAATATGGAATCAGGAGAAACAAAGAAATAAAACATCTCTATAGTAATACGTACCACCGCTGGCTTTTATGACAGCTTGCAGTCTCTGAGGCATGGACTTGATGAGTATTCTTCATCAATTTGGAGCCAACTCTCTTTGCAGTTGCCAGATCATCCTTGCAGGATTTTTTTTTCAATTTCCACCACAGGCTTTCAATAGGGTTGAGATCTGGGCTATTTGCTGGCCAACAAATTGACTGGATGAGTCTTTCTCCAAGGAATGCTTTAACAGTTTTAGCTCTGTGGCATGATGCATTGTCATCTTGGAAAATGACATTTTCAATTGAAGGAATAAGAAAGCTGTCTAAAATTTTAATGTAAACTTGTGCATTTATTGAAGATTTAACCACAACCATCTCCCCATAGCCTTTGCCTGACATACAGCCCCATATCATCAAGGACTGAGGCAGTCATCTTTGTAAATCTCACTGGAACAGCACCAAACCAAAGTTCCAGCATCATCACCTTGTCCAATGCAGATTGACTCTTGACACCTAGTCCAATGCAGATTCTTGACTCTTCACAGAGTGGACATTTTGGGCTGAAGTCAGGAGGGCTGAGCAGGAAAGGTGGTATATGCAAAATGGCTTTTGGCAGATGTTTTTTTTTTTTTTTGTATGTGCCATTTTTTTGCAGGCCATGCACTTCCAAAGTTCACATTCATTTTGAATTGAAGAAAAACGTGTAGTTATGATTTTTGACCGTGGCCTTAGTTGGGTGCCAGTTGTATGTCAATGCGCCGTAATGGTAAGTGTATGGTCAAAAATTACAACCACCTTTTTTTTTTTTTGCCATTGGAAATGAATGAGAAATGGACGTGCATGGCTATCAAGGGCATTGTCTTACAATTTGCCAGATAAATATCAATATATTGTAATGGTAAGTATGGTCAAAAATCATATCCACGTTTTTCTGCCATTCAAAATGAATGGGAAATTCTTGCATGGCCTGCAAAAATTCCCTCTACCATTAAAAAAAAAAAAAAATCATTTTGCCAGATACCAAATTCCACTTTTCTTGATCTCTCGCTAAAGTTAGCCCTCAGCCTAGCTTTGCTAACATAATAGCTAACATAACTGGATACTTATTGAGAAACCTATAATTTTACAAATAAACCTTTTGAAATGATTGTTAAATAAATATCTTTAATATACAGTTTTAACAGAGTGGACACGTTATGATGAACCACACTGAACGTACTTCATGAAACTGCCAAAACATTTTTAAAGACGGTTTTAAAAAAAACAAAAAAACACTGGTGTGACATTACAGAAGAGTGATGTCATTGATAAATGGGGAATTTTCTTAAAAGGACATTAGGACAACACAGTGACAGTGAAAATGAATACAACTTTTAATTAAAAACAACAAATGATGATTGTTTATCCAAGACAATAAAATGATTTTGTTTTCTACTTATAGACATAACACTGGGGACATGGCAAAATTCACTGACAACCTTTTACCAGTAAATTAAATTTAAACAATTTAGGAGTCTGTACCGTTGAATTAATAATAGATAAGTTGAATATTATTGTTGAATATATATTGAGTATTTGTCTAACTTCAGTGAAAATGTAGCTTCATTTCTACTGGGGACACAAATGGCACCCAATTAAAAAATATAGACGAACCGCTTTTTAATCGGGTATGATGAAGTTTGGTAAATAATTCAGAAACATCCTCTGTATTTAAAATCCTATTGAGTTAACAGATATTCAAAAATGATAGACAAGCAGGCGTTAAAACTTCGTCAACTTTTAATATTGTCAATATACAATAACAGACAAGAAACCTGATCAAACAAGCTCAGAGAAAACATTTAAATACATTTAAAAGTAAATTAAAAAAAAAAAAAAGATAATTAAAAAAAAATCAGTAACCAGAAACATTTTAAACATCAATGTAAAATTCAAGAATGACTGGTTAACTTGGTAAGAGATTGTTTCCAAAAGTCAGTTTTAGTGGAGAGGATTCATTAAGTCATGCTTACCATTTTACAATTAGTTGTTTACAGACTTTGGAATAACATGTTCTCTGGCAAATATCGGCTTTAAGAATTCTAGAAAACAATAAAGCACAGAAAAAGACAGAGGAACTGGTTCCAATATGTACACCGTATATGTTAACTATCATGGCCTGAAGCAATTCTTACTATTTATGCACTAAAGTCTAGGAATTGTCCCTTTAGCATCTCGCTTAAATGCATCAAGACCACGCCAGGCAGTATGGAAAAATAGAACAAGATAATTGATTCATATAACGTATCTTAAGAAAACTACATGGGAACTCTTTTCTTTTCTTTCTTCTTCTCTATATGCATCTTCTTTTTTTTTTTTTTTAAACTGTCATAAGAAAATAAACCACGGCAACTCTGGGTAAGAAAGAGGTTCAAAGTGTTGTACTCGGGCTTTAACTTAAATTCTAGTTGACAGGCCAGCCGTTATTAGTTATGTGGAAGCGTATATTACAGAAATATTAGAAATGAGGTTAGGTTAGATTTATCTAAAAAAAAAAAAAAAAAAAAAACTTTCTTGAAATTTGGAGTATTTGCTCATTTTACCACCAATGAAACTGGTTGTATCACAATGTAGAACTGTTTTAATAATCACTATCATATACACCGGTGATGCATTTGCATCATATTTTCAGTTTAATTATGAAACACACTGCAAAGGAAACACTGACTGCAATTTGTAAATCCTTCTGGCCCTCTTTAGAGTCGTAAAGACCCGAAAACAAAACACTTAATGGCTTTGGCCTTACTCATATTCAACTATAAGACTTCACAATTGTGAGTCATCAGGTTTTACTCTTCTTAAATTGGTCTTTGGTGAACATGCCTTTGTCCTACCTCCGTGAAGGTGGCCCCACATCAGACGAAAATTATGTCACTTGTTTAATGCTATAGTTTTTGAGATGTTAATTCTTTTAGAGGTCAATCAGCCCCTCTTTCGATTAAAAATGGTTAAAAATTGTGTCGTGTTTGTGCTGCTATCATTTTTGAGATATTAATGTGGAGTGATGACATCGATCAATCCCCTATTTATTGCAAAATTGACCTGAAATGGTTTCATTCGTTTATGCTTCTATCGTTCTATAAATATTTAAAGTGAGGACTCAATTGCAGCACCTGTCGCGGTTGACGAAGCGTACCAACTCTCTCAATAACAGAGGGGTGTCCCTACAACTAGCACAAACCAATGCCCCCCCCTTTGCGTCAGCTGCGACTGACGTCATCAGTCCAAATTAATCTCTCAACATCTATAAAACGTTTGTAGCATAAACGAATGGCACCATTTTGAGTCCATTTTGCAATAAATGGGGGACTGTGTGACGTAATCACCTGAAATTATCTCAAAAACAACGGCAGCACAAATGATTTGACACCATTTTTTAATCAAAATGGGGGGCTGGTTGACCTCAGATTGACCAATAAAAAAATTGATATCATCTCAAAATGAATTGCCGTACAAACTAATGACATAATTGTCCTATAAATTTGCTTCTGATGGGCACGCCAACTTTACAGAGGTCTTTGTCCTACGTACAGACGGCAGTTTTGATAATGACTTGACTTTCAAGAAATCAAATACGTGTTTAATGTGTATTTATGAGGCATTCAATGCAGTTCTCCATTGTTTCAAATAGATGGCATGGTGTTAGCTCCCCTATTAGTCCATGCTACTTTAGCCCAACATCTGTAGCAATCTCCTGAGTCCATTAATTTCACTTGTAGTGCTTGACAAAACTATCAGACCACCGGCCCAATGTAGGTTTATAACAGCTGCCTGAAAAAATATAAACGGCCCTGTTCGTTCTTTAACTTTCGATCATTCTGTTATAATTTACAATGCTCGGTGATCTTTCATTCTTTTATGTAACAAAAAGCGCTGTATATACACCAAGCGTTTTTCCAACATGCTCCCAAAAATATTTAGCGTAATAAGGTGTATTGAGTGAACAAGTGTAATAATCTGGAGAACAAACAAACACTAAGTAGGTGTGTATACTTTCAGATTTCAATAAGGAGAAGTCAATTCTACAAACATGAATTCAAAACCACAGGGCTTCTGACGGATTTAACAATAAAACATAACTTTGTGGTACCCATTTGAATTGAAAAAGTGAAGAATGCTATGTTATATTACTAACAGTGTGTGTTAGTCTGAGAAAAGGAGCTGCGGACCACAGCTGGAAGTTAAGAGGGAACAGAGATTCTTCAAAAGATTTTTCCTTTCTTCTTGTTCTTCTCCATTGTCCTAGTTGATTAAAAAAAAAAAAAAAAAAAAAAAAAAAAAAAGATTAGAAATTGAATTCCGTATTCACACGTATGTCATCTCCTATTTAGACTTCTGTCACAGATAAACAAACAGAAGAGGGTTGTTACATTTACTTGAATAACCTTGAATAACTTTTTTTCGGCCGGGGGGGGGATTTTATTTGTAAGAGTTACAGTGGGGCATATAAGTATTCAGTCAACCACTAATTGTGTAAGTTCTCCCACTTGAAAATATTACAGAGGCCTGTAATTGTCAACATGGGTAAACCTCAACCATGAGAGACAATGTGGAAACCGCCCCCCCAGAAAATCACATCGTTTGATTTTTAAAGAATTTATTTGCAAATCATGGTGGAAAATAAGTATTTGGTCAATTCCAAAAGTTCATCTCAATACTTTGTTATGTATCCTTTGTTGGCAATAACTGAGGCCAAAGGTTTTCTGTAACTCTTCACAAGCTTTTCACACACTGCTGCTGGTATTTTGGCCCATTCCTCCATGCAGATCTCCTCTAGAGCAGTGATGTTTTGGGGCTGTCGTTGGGCTACACGGACTTTCAACTCCCTCCACAGATTTTCTATGGGTTTGAGATCTGGAGACTGGCTAGGCCACTCCAGGACCTTGAAATGCTTCTTACGGAGCCACTCCTTTGTTGCCCTGGCTGTGTGTTTGGGATCATTGTCATGCTGAAGACCCAGCCACGTCTCATCTTCAATGCCCTTGCTGATGGAAGGAGATTTTCACTCAAAATCTCTCGATACACGGCTCCATTCATTCTTTCCTTTACACAGATCAGTCAGTTGTCCTGGTCCCTTTGCAGAAAAACAGCCCCAAAGCATGATGTTTCCTCCCCCATGCTTTACACTGGGTATGGTGTTCTTCAGATGCAATTCAGTATTCTTTCTCCTCTAAACACGAGAACCTGTATTTCTACCAAAAAGTTCTATTTTGGCTTCATCTGACCATAACACATTCTCCCAGTCCTCTTTTGGATTATCCAAATGCTCTCTAGCAAACCGCTAGAGAAACCTGGACGTGTACTTTCTTCAGCAGGGGGACACGTCTGGCAGTGCAGGATTAGAGTCCCTGGCGGCGCATTGGGTTACTGATACTAGCCTTTGTTCCTGTGGTCCCAGCTCTCTGTAGGTCATTCACTAGGTCCTCCCATGTGGTTCTGGGATTTTTGCTCACCGTTCTTATCTTTTTGACGCCACGGGGTGAGATCTTGCATGAAGCCCCAGATCGAGGGGGATTATCAGTGTTCTTGTATGTTTTCCATTTTCTAATAATTGCTCCCACAGTTGATATCTTTACATCAAGCGTTTTACCTATTGCAGATTTAGTCTTCCCAGCCTGGTGCAGGTCTACAATTTTGTCCCTGGTGTCCTTCGACAGCTCTTTGGTCTTGGCCATAGTGGAGTTTGGAGTGTGACTGACTGATATTGTGGACAGGTGTCTTTTATACCAATAATGAGTTACAACAGGTGCCATTAATACAGGTAACGAGCGGAGCATCGTTAGAAGAAGTTAGACCTCTTTGACAGCCAGAAATCTTGCTTGTTTGTCGGTGACCAAATACTTATTTTCTACTCTAATTTGGAAATAAAATCTTTAAAAATCAAACAATGTGATTTTCTGTTTTTTTTTTTTCCACATTCTGTCTCTCGTAGTTGAGGTTTACCCATGTTGACAATTACAGGCCTCTCTAATCTTTTCAAGTAGGAGAACTTGCGCAATTGGTGGTTGACTAAATACTTATTTGCCCCACTTTAATTGAGTAGATTTGTGATGAGAGTTGTTACACTTTTCCTTTTTACACTAGAACTACCAAGGGTGGATCAGTTGAAACAAATCACTTTTGTATCAAGAGAAGGGTCATCTGACTCTAATCAGCATATCTTTTTCTGAACATTGAGGTCCTCATTTGTCATTCCCATTCACACTCGCAAAACCACAGGGTTGGATTGCTCCAAATAGCGTCTTGAGTGTTTGCGGAGGACTGTCTGACATTACAGCATTGAAAGAGCAGCTGTCTCAATCTCTCTGAATATTTAGTTGCGCTGTTTCTTGTATGTATGGAGCTATAACTGTCATATTGCTGATGATGCACAACACAAGTTATTTTTTTGCACAAAAAAGCTTTTTATTCAATTAAGAAACGTGAAAAAAACAAAAGAAACTATATACTGCCCCCTCAAAATCCGAGACCATGGTCCTCAGTCAGAAAAGGGGGGTGTGCCCTCTCCAAGTCAGGGATGAAATCCTGCCCTAAGTGGTGGAGTTTAAAGTGCGTGTGACACGAAAAAGCATGTTTATTTCATAATACACGCGGTATTTTATGCCACTGAATGATATGGGCCTCTTGGATGTGTGTGGAAGTGATCGCTATTTTTATTTAGTTTTTTGAATCCCGCGCCATGAAAATGAGTGACTTCCGGCTTCGGTCTTGCATTGAGGAGGAGGGCGCTGTGACGTGTACGGTAGAAGACGTCCTCTTTACGCTACAGTGTACTGTTGTGTATGAGGACGAAGGATTCCGCTGATTTTGCGGATTAATATGCTTATTTTTCGCATCACGCCAGCCAAACGGCTGCAGAAAAATCATTCTGTATGAGGGAGAGGCGTATGCGCCTTTTTGGAGTTTCAAAAGGTTCCCATTCACCGTGGATATTTACTGTGGGACCATTGGACTTACGAGGAAGTGAGTAAACATCTTGTTTTGTATTATGTCAAATACGAATACAGCGATTAGAAAGTAAACACTACAAACTTCCTTTAAATGAAGGACTACTTACATTTGATAATTGATAGGCATGTAAAAAGCTCTCCTAATGCTCATTAGCAGCAGCTCGTTAGCTGCACAACAACTCCAGCCGCCCTCCTCTGGGTTATGAACTGTAAATTGCTCTCCGCCGGGCGGTTTGCCGATCCGCGAAGACAATCGACAACCGGGTCGTCATGTCAAATAATCCAGGATAGTTATGCGTGATTTTCCGCTTCGAAGACTTTGAAACATCACTCGGTTCGGGTTAGCATGTCGGCTAGCTGTCAAGCCTTCTGGTTTGTTTACATTCTCCGAAGCCAGGGAAGGGAAATGACATATGTCCGATTTAGGTGTCATAAAATATCGTTCGGGAGGTGCGACAGTAAAGGTGAAGTCGACAGTTGACCATTATGGAGTAATTTTGCCATGTCGTCCTGAATAAATGCATTTTTATTATTTCATATTCCATTCAGCACAAGACTGTTATTTGTCATGACCATGCCATTTATTTAGCAATTGGGGAAAATACTTGGATAAAAAGAATATTCTGTAAAAATATTGAAATAAAGAGACAGAAACAATGACATTTTGCCGCTCTCTTCGTCGCGTTTTCCTCGTTGTGAATAGTTCCCCCTCGACGGGCTGACTGGTCCTTCTCAAGCCATTTATATAGCTATTGGGGAAAAATACTTGGATAAAAAGAATATCCTGTAAAAATATTGGAGTAGAGAGACTGAAACAATGACATTTTGCGGCTTTCTTCGTCGCGTTTTCCTCGTTCTGAATAATTCCCCCTCAATGGGCTGAATAGTAAAACCGATGAGCCCAGTCTACCGCTGACGTCATCCACCTGTTGGGGACGCTAAAGCCCTATTATGGTAGGCGTGGCTAACCGGCAGATTAAAAGACAAATTTCTCGTCATCTGTGCTTTGCTAAATTGTTGTATATAGTCGAATAGTCTCAAAATATGATTCTAATTCACATAATAATGCCATTTAAGACTTTTTTTCTCGTGTCGTATGCTCTTTAAGTATCTTGGGGTCTTGTTCGCGGGTGAGGGTAGGAGGGAACGGGAGATCGACAGGCGGATCAGTGCAGAATCTGCATCACTGCAGACCCTGCACCGGTCCGTAGTGGTGAAAAAGGTTTACCAGTCTATCTATGTTCCTACCCTCACCTGTGGTCACGAGCTGTGGGTCGTGACCGAAAAAAAGATTTTATGATACAACCAGCCGAAATGAGTTCCCTCCGCAGGGTGTCCAGGATCTCCCTTAGAGATTGGCTAAGAAGCTGGGTCATCCGGGAGGGATTCGGCATCGAGCCGCTAAACCTCCGCGTTGAGAGGAGCCAGCTGAGGTGGCTCGGGCATCTGGTTCGAACGCCTCATGGACGCCTCCCTGGAGAGGTGATCCGAGCATGTCCCACCAGTGGGAGGCCCCGGGGATTACTAGGACTCAACTATGTGTCCCGGCTGGCCTGGGAACGCCTTGGGATCCCGCCGGAGGAGCTGGTTGAAGTGGCTGGGGAGAGGGACGTCTGGGTTTCCCTGCTTTCCCTGTGGTTTCGCTGCTGCCCCCGCGACCCAACCCCAGATTAAGCGGTAGATGATGATGTTTTCAATGTGATAATACCAACATCTAGTAATGACGATTAAAAGTCGTGATATGAGGCCAATTGATCATTTGGTAATGCATCAGTAACATCCATTAAGACGGGTTATTAACTCAATCCATTTCAATTTCAATTGATGACTAAATAAATACACGCGCAAAGACTATCTTTGGTTCAATGGATCCACATGCAAAATAACATAGCAAATTAATGCATATCCTAGTTTTGCTTCTCACTGTTTTAAATCCTTTCAGATTGGTAACAAGGTTTTTTTTAGCTTGAGTGGTCGACATAATTCAGAATGTCAGAGTTGGCGCAGCCTTAGTTTACAGAGTTTACAGAGCTGTGGCAACCCAGACAAAGACTGGAAACTGGTCTTGTGATTGGCTGATGATGAACATGGAAGCAAAATAAACACATTTGCGACATGTAAATTGTCTTCCAAAATGAGAAAATCTCCGCTTAACCATTGAGATTCATTTTCGAATAATTTCCCACAAAACATGTTTCTTGAATGTCTATTGAAATACTATAGCGATTTCATGAATAGCGAAAATCCTACTTAGAGCGCTGCCATCAACCTTCCTCGAAAGCATAGATTGCAAGCTCTCTCTGTTGTCATTTGGCAACGATAGAGCACGGAAAACCAAAATATAATTGTTTTAATTTCATGGTAGGAAATGTTTTCTCCACTATAGGGCACTCCTCCACTTTGGACGGGGAATGTTTCATTCCTGTAGATTTTTAGGGCCTGAGCACCGAGTGGTGCGAGAGCCCTACTGTAATGCAAAGTTTATTAATTTTCTTTCTTCAGGGCAAATGAAAATGGACAATTTGGAGGCCTTAACATACTCAAATTCATGCTGCTTGGCATAAATTTCGATAATTTAACACGCCAAATTCAGTAAACGACTAATAATTCCCTGATCCAAAGTTGTTGGGTTTATTTTTTTCAAATCGGGCATGTATGAGAGGTATTCCAGCCTGAAAACGACTGCATTGAAATATGACCCATTAGGCCTGGCGCCCCCTACTGGAAAAAGGAAAGACCATTTTATTAAATATACGGGCTCCTCCTCCAATGGGAAAAAAAATCAACTGACCTCAAACCTGCATGGGAGAAGCCTTAAGAGACATGTTCAGGTGTCTGATGACAAATATTGCGGTTTCGTTGAAGCAGATGGGTCCAAACAGGAAAGTGAAAATGACAGTCACCATTTTGTTTGACCCCAAATTTTGAAGTCATAACTTAGCAGATATACAACATATCTGCAATAAAAACTTCCTGTGTTTATTGAGAGTCAAACCCCGAAGGAACCTGTAGGGGTCATTTGCATCAATCCTACAGCGCCAACTAGAGGCAACAGAAAGTCACTCATTTTAATGATACATGTCCAGTTGCTTTCAGGTTAGTCAGTGTAGTTACAAGACCTTTTGTAATACTACGTTTTCAGGCCCATATCCACGTCTCTGTCTGTTGCCGTGATGACCCTTTGTTCGCCATTAAAAAGTAGATTTATTCAGGGACTTAGGCAGTTTATAGAGCCACGAAATCTGGCACACTTGGTCGAATTGGTCCATTTGAAGATTCATTGCTGTGTTGATTAAGGGTGTGGCTGCATAGCTCAGTGGCGTTTGTTGTAGGACACTCTTCAATAGGGTTTTTTTCACCTATGTGTATGAATGTATTTCTCATCCTAGGATATACAAAAACATCTCTGTCAGACATGCCCACACCACAAAAAAAGAGGCGAGTTTCGAGCACATGTTAGATTCTTGTGAGATGATGAGTGGGGGACGATCTGCCTCCACCATGAGCTGCGTGACGTCCAAGTTGTGTCAAACTGCTGGGCCCGTTCAGTCCTGCTTGCAGGCCTAATTTTAGTTGGAATTCGATGATTTTAGTGTATTTTTTCAGCCTAATATGACAATTTAATAGGTTAGAGTACAGGATAATCATGAAAGTTCATATAGACGACTTTGTGATATACTTAATTCCAATATTTATTATAGGCAGTTACTCTCCAATTACTTCAGTATTCGTTACTTGTACTTGAGTACATTTTTTTTGGATACATTTACTAGAGTAATATTATTTTGAAGTAACACTACTCTTACTTGAGCAAATTTTTAATCCACCCACCTCTGCAAACAAATGAAAGAAAAATTCAAATAGTGATAAATTAGAAAAATGAGAACGGGTTCTAAAGGAAGTGTTCAAAAGTTTATAAAAGGGATAAAAATACAGAGCAATTGAAGTGCTACTAAAAGCATCCCGAATAATGTTGCATCAGCTAAATACAAATTAAACTGAATAATTCATCCATCTCAGCAGGCCACCATTTTTGTCAAACATAATTATGCTCGCACGAGTATGCTTTGGGGTATTTGTTACTTACTTAGAGGCATCCAACTTCTGCTGCTCAAGGATTCTCTGCTGAGCCTCCCAATTTGCTTTCTCATCTTCAAACACTCGTCTCTTCTCTTCCAATTCTTTGTATTGCGCCTCCAGGTTCCTTTTCATTTGTTCGTGTCGTCGTTCGAGCTGAATGTTTTAAACAGCAGACGGATACATCGATGACGTGACCGCGCACATGTACCAAACATTATGGAAATAAAATCGGATTAATCATAAGGCAAAACAATGTACTCGTACCTCGGCCTCAGAATCCTTCAGTTTCTGCTTCTTCTCCTTAACCTTCATTTCAAAGACTTGTTCCATCTCTGCTTCCATCTTCTTCATTTTCATCACATGTTCCCGCCGCTCCTCTTCCATCTGGGCCAGAGGACTCCTGTTGAAAATGGCATCAGTAATGTTTAGTTGAAAGGTTCGCCACCCTGATATTTATTCAAAGGTAATAGAATGGAATAGAAAGGCTTTATTGTCATTGTACACAGTACAACGAGATTTAAAACTTCGCCATAACGTGCACAAGAGGTGTGACAACATAAGGTGATATATTGCAATACTTTGTAGCCCAAAAGGTTATTGATATGCTCCCACCAAGAATCGATATATCGTTTTAAAAAGGTGTCTCTGCTGAAATAAATATAAAACAGGAACCAACAGGTTGCTACCAAAATCTTCCATTTGAATAGTGTCTATGTTAGCTCACTGTCTGTCACTGACGGCACTAGGCAAGGATGCAACAATACTTTATTTACTACAATATTTTATGATGAACCGTTCGATACGCCCTCTTCGATTCAATACGCAAAAACATTCAATCAAAATGAAAAGCTCCCAAAATATATTTTCTGAATTTGTTATCTCTCTCGCTAAAATGTCTGGCTCAGCTTTGCCTTGAAAAAAACATGAGAGGTGGGAGGTATGGTGCACGAGGATCATTGCTCGTAAGGAAAGACAGATACTTAAAAGAGGCAGCTTGCCAGCTTCAATATCGTACAGATATGTTGTTTGGCAGCATTTTGGGTGAGCCGATATGCTTTCCCCACTCGTACATATTAATAAACAAAGACTGCCTTTATGGATACGTACAACAAAGTCCACCAATATATTGTTGGCGTCTTGGCTGCTGCTCGCTTTGACAAAAGACAGGTTAAGACCGTGGGTCACAGACTGCTAACTCACGGTTACGTGATGAACAATGAGTGGCAAATTAAGAGCGCTGTACTTCAAACATGTCCTGTTTATGAAAGTCGATTGTCAAATCCTGGTGTTGTGCAGTAATGAGCAGTAGGCCTGTCGCGATAACAAATTTTAGTGTGCGATAATTATTCTCATAAATTATTGCGATATGCGATGTTATTGCGCCCCCCCCCCCATTTTTTTTTAACCAATTTACAATAACACAGTGAGAATACAGTATATATTAATAGATCAAGTACACCCATTTAAACGCAATAAATATTTACTCTTAAATTAAAAAATACTTTTTAAGAAATCACAACTAAAAACAATAGACCATGCTTCTTAAGTAAAAAACAACAATATTGATACCGCACAGAAACACAAAATAAAAAAAATGTGTTTAAAAAAATAAATAAAAAATTGCACTTAATAACTTAAGCATTTAGGCAAATGAAAACTTTTCCCGTCATAGCTTCTGCAATGGTGTTCCATAGGGATGCAACGATACAGTTAAGTCACGGTTCGGTACGATTTTTGATACGGGGGACACGATTTTCAATCCGATTTAATACATTTAATGCTCTGTAAAAAAATAATTATATTTTTTGTTTCGTTTTTTTGTTGTTTTTTTTTTTGCTAACGAGCAAAAATTCCCATCATAAACATGCATTTTAGTGCATAATATTTATGTGCTTACTCCTTACTGATCTGAAAAAAAATTTGTATAAAAGGGCTGAGAACAAGCTTTACTGTTTGTAAAGTGAGGCAGGGCACACTGTTGATTGCTACAGCTCTCTTAGCAGCTAGGTTTACTACATGAGCAAGACGTCCTATTTGTGGTCCCAATCCATCTGTGTCACGTACTGAATTAACAATATTTGCAACATTATCTATAGTCACAGGTATGGATTGATTTGGCCTTCTTAACTTCCATTCAGTCATGATAGTTTAGAATTCATCGATGTAGTATATGGACGACGTGTCCTATAATCACTCTGGGCTCACGTAGCCAATGGCATGGGTCGTAGCACATCTAGTTTGCCATTTCATGATATCTAGAGTGTGGGCGCATTTAAAAAGTCACGTCTGCTTATTACTACACAACACCAGCATATGACAATCGACTTTCATAAACAGGACAAAGTTTGAAGCACAGCGCTCTTAATTTCATTCAGGTGTTCGTTGTCAAAGCAAGGTTGTTCGTAGCAGCCAAGTCGGTAACAATGTTTTGGCGGACTTCGTTGTAAATATTCGGCGCTGTGCCGAAAAATAGCCGCCCTGCGTGAAATGTCACTCCTGACGGGAGCGCCCACACGTCAACAACACCGGCGCGCCATAGATGGTCCACAGTCACTCCGGAGCACTGACGCGGCCGGTATACGTTGAACAATAGGATATAATGGGAACGATTGGCTCCGGCGCTAGTTTTTGCCGGACATGGAACGAAGATGCATTTTGCGCGGTTGGTAAGGAGGAATCCGAACTTTTAACAGCAGTCTGTCGCACACGCGCACGCGAGGCGATATATCGCAGCAGAAAAATTACCAACTTCAGTTTTATTTATCGTGCGATAAATGGAATTATTGCATATTGCGACAGGCTTAATGAGCAGACGTGACTTCTGTGGCGTTTGTTAACTTTTTTTAATGCCCGACCACACTCGTGCGCACACACTAGATATCAAAAAGCCACCTAGATGCGCTACGTTAGATCCCCCCCCAAGTCCCATGCCATTGGCTGCGTGAGCCCAGAGTGATCATGGGACGCATAGTCCATATATTACATCGATGATTTAAAAACAGCCATGACTGAATGGAAGTTAAGCAGGACAAATCAGTTACTACCAGTGAGTATAGATAATGCTGCAAATATTGTTAATTCAGTACGTAACACAGATGGACTTGGACAACAAATCGGATGTTTTTCCCCATGTGGTAAACATACCTGCCAAGACCAACCCAACAGTGTGCCCCGCCTCACTTTACAAACAGTAAAGATTGTTCTCAGGACTTTTATACAAAATTTCTTCAGATCAGTGAGAAGTAAGCACATAAATATTATGGACTATAATGCATGTTTATATGATGGCATTGCTATTTTTGCTTGTTAGCAAAATAATTTAAAAAATTGAATTTTTTTGTTTCAGAGCATTAAATGTATTGAATCGAATCGAAAATTGTGTCCCTCGTATCAAAAATCGTACCCACCCGTGGCTTAACTCTATCGTTGCATCCCTAGTGCTAGGCATCCAATGGCATACCGCAAGCAACACGTCACTTCCGCTCATTAATATTCATGACATTAGCTACTGTTGCTAAGTAGGGACAAGGAACCGTTTGTCCCTAATAGGAAATGAATGGAAATCGTGTACAAAGGAGATGTTTACAGAGCTAAACCTACCAATTCTCTCCGAAAATGATGTGCCTGGTGCCAAATTCACTGGCAAAGATGTGGAAGAACATAAAAATGTTCAGTTAAAGAGATGGCTTGAGTGTCTAAGGCTGAAAAAGACGAAAAAAACGAGCCGACTTAAGCATAGCATTAGCTTTTTTATCAGCGCGACTGACAATCACATTCTCCTGTTTCAACAAGCTATCCTTTACCATCAGCCCCGTCTTTCTTATATATCCTCTGGTTGTCCTACGTCTCTTACCGTTCTTGGGGGTAATTTAGTTAGCTTTGTGTAGCGATCGCAAATGCTACTCAGTGACAGCCAACGAACACTTAATTTTTTCATTGATAACACATCTTAATTCTATAATTTATTTACACTTCCCCCTTACTAAAGTTGTTTATATATATATAACAGAAACGGTAACAGTGGCAGTCAGATACCATTGTAATTCTTTTCAGGTCATTCATTGTCAGACAGAAGCAGTACAGGAACAATGTTACGCTAAAAGAATAAGTTAAAAATATAAAAATGGCTTACTTCTTTGTCCTCTGACAGACCATGCCAACCCAACATAATGTTTACTGCATATGAAATGTCAATGGATTCACTGAGCTGGTGTTAAAGTCCGCGCAAGTTGATTCGGTCTTCACATTTTTTCCTCCCGAGTTTTTGGTTTCCGGAAACGTAAGAAGAAACATCCTTCATGTGTCGTAATGTCTAGAGTCGTTTCTACAAGTTCCAAAAAAGCAATGCGTGATCGGCATGTTCGTTTTTGAAAGATTACCGGCGAAAAGTAGCACAAATTACGTTAAGTCTATGCGAGGGCGGGTCTATAATGTCCCACTTCGGCTTTACTTCCGCTTTACGATGCGACGTCACGGTCTAAAAATAGCCTGCGTGCGGTACGCCATTCATTTTGACATGTAGAGCTGTCAAAGGCACTAAAACATTAACATCCAGTCTTTAGTGGGCATTCACAGGTTACTTCCTGTTGATTTTGAGTCCCTTTTCAATAACCCAAAATCAATAGGAAGAGACATTTAAAATCAACAGGAAGTGATCGGTAAATGCCCCAAAAGGAAAAGGAAGTTACCGAAAATGAACAGGAAATGATGTGAAATGGCCTAAAGTTAACTCACTGCCTGACAGTGGCTGTGATTGACGGCCATAGACATCCAATCCAGTTCATATATGTACACCTGCACTTCAAGCGCGTGTACTTTAACTGCAAACACCATTTAACTTTCAGGAGTGGGCAAACTATTCCACAAAGGGCCGCAGTGGGTGCGGGTTTTTGTTCATACCCATCATGAGGACAGCTTTTCACCAATCTGGTTTCTTACAAGTGCAATCAGTTAATTGCAGTCAGGTACTTTTTGTTTCCACTGAAACCTACTTGGTTAAACTGTCTGTGCTGAATCAGTTGGAACAAAGACCAGGACCCACTGCGGCCCTCGAGGACCAATTTGCCCACCCCTGGTGTAGTTGCATGTACTTCCATATACTTGGGCTTACAGTACATGTATTTGGGTTTACTTGGACTACAAGCATACCAACCACCACAGCATAGCTACCACCCACACAATTTCCCTAGAAATCGCCCTTTCTAGTTTCTAATTGAAATGCAACATTGGTTTAACACAGCATGATTCTCCATTGCGAAGTGCTTATCTGGCAAACCAGAAAAGGTATGTTGTACTGCTTCAGTAGTTTGATCCTGTTGCAAAACCATTTTTGGCCACCAGTCTTACATATTGCTCCTGAAAGTTCTGTGAAAAAGGCAATGTAAGTTTGAGAAAAGATTATAAGTCCTACTTGGTGAGTTGACCCTTGGTCTTGGTGTTGTCCACTCCATTACAGGTGACTGCGGCTAGCTTCTTACTGCGGTAATTCTCATAGTGGACATTGTTGGTGACGTCCTTCAAATCCTGCATGTGGGTCCTATTAAGAGTGGGAAAACAAAGTTGCATATCAAGATTCATTGTGCTCCAGGTCATTGTTGTGCAAGAACGGTAAATCAAAGGCAACTAGACACGACATACAGTATTATAATAATATTAAAGCATCACCATTCCAAGCATTGGAGGTATTTTGGGATACCTATTTATATGATGTTTTTTTTCTATAGCATACGTATAAAAACTTGCATTCACAAATTTAGTTCATTGTCCAAAACCTCTTACCTGATTAACATGTTGCGTAGCACAGTAAAGTCGCAGTGTTCCCCATTCTCCACTGAAACACACACAGATCACAGAGATATTAAAAGGAACACGGATACTTATCTTATTGATGGTTGCAATATATGAATAGGGAAGAGTAGGAAAAGTGTTTTAAATTTAGGCTTGACATTTGCAATTAATGTGATGTACAAACAATTGATTATTTGTTATTTACAACACATACAGTAAGTAAAATATAAATAGCCTAGTGGTTGTGATTAATTCAATTTATTAGTCTTTTTGATTTTGTGCTATGATTGCATATCAGGCCAGGTTAAAAGGAATTCATGATTTTTTGTAAATGGGGAACTCAATGTAATATTTACCAAGCTACGTAGCTTGTCTTTCAAGGAAAAGAAAATTACTTTTACATTGGATTACAAATCCACAAAAAAAGAAACAGGATTACAAATCCACAAATAAAAAAGAAAAAAAAAACATCCCGTCACGATGGATTTTGGGTCAAGATTTATTGTTTTTCTGCATCCTGAAATTTTATGATGCTGACTGTTATCTAAGGTTTCTTGAAGGGTAAACAATATCGTATTAAAAAAAACAACAACAAAAAAGTATCCATGAATTACAAAAACTGCCCTAATAAATTAAAATCCAATGTTTCTGATCCTTACAAATCTGCTAAACCTCAATGTTTATAATGGTGATGTCCCAGAAGATTAGAAGATTAAAATCCGGGTAAAAAAAGATTGGGTTTTTATAAAGTACTTATTAAGAATTCTTCAAATTGTTTACATATTTTGCGGTTTAATGCATTTATTTTCTGTGCAGAGCTGCACCTTTATTTTGGAAAAGATGCTTGCATGCTTATTTCCGGTTCTATGTTTTAGTCGGCTCTTACACGCAAGTCAGATGTCAATAATGATGTGAATATGCTTATTGGAGTGAATTGGAGGTGCTGCACATGGTTTGTGCATATTCCCCACAAGCCTAAGTGGAGGAATAGTTGTGATAAACATGGCTTTATGTTCGTTTTTGCCAATTGTTTATAGTCGTGGCTTTGTAGCTGTTCTTTTGCACCTAACTACCGTTAGCATGATACGTAGCTTATCATATAGCATCAAAATAATTGATGTGAGCAGTAAAAGTTTTAATTTTATGAGAGATCATGAGCAAGTGTTTGCTATAATTGGTTTATTGTCAAAATAATGCAGTTTATGGTTTAATATGCCAACGAATGTTAACCAGACTTAAGTATGTCATTCACTAGAAACTGAATGTGTGTCCGTGTCTGCATGTGAGCCATTAAAGAAGTTGAGTTCATCTGACGACTCCTGTGCTCTCTGATCTGAGCCCCTCTGGTGGTCAACAAATTTGAGTTAACCAGTCAAAAGTAAAATTCTTCTACAGTACTTATTCATTTTTATTTCTAAGTACTGACTCATCGTCAAATCCAATGTAAATGGAATATTCTTAATAGTACCGCTTTACAGTGATTAGTTTCTTGGGAAACTGTAATGAGTTACAGGAAAGTAACGGGTTCCAGGCGTGGACATCCATTATGCAGTTTATGTTGATTACTGTCTGAAAATGAAACTTGTTGTCGTTGCAAGAACCATCCAAAAATCTCAAACTGTTATTTGTCTTTTTTTCCACAATTTTCAATATTCATCTTTTTGTCATTGAAATAAAGTCAAATTCCATAACAATGTTATTCTTGAACCATAGACTTCATAATGTATTGACGGGACACAGGGCGCGGGGCTGATTCATAGGGGGCCCATCTCCGCCAAAGCCGACGAAGTGGAAACACAAAGAGCTTTTTATGTTGAAAATTCTTGTGAAAAAATGCTTACATCCCTGAATTTTTTTAGATATAGACGCAAAACAGTGTTGATTTTTGGTTAAATGCAAAATAAATAAATAAATAAACTGGCAGTTAGCATTTATTTTACATAAATTATTTACTAGCAGCACATCACAAACGTGAGGTTATTTAGCTTTTGGAAGCTTTTCAATTCCTTCACTTTGACAATTTGTAAAGCTTTATCACACACGTTCAAAATGACACGCATTTTAACAATAAAGCATTTGACATAAAACAACTGGTGTTCAAACGTCCATCTAGTCTGATCAGTATGTAAATTTAGTAGATTAAATCAGCCGAACAAAAGTCCGCTATCTTAAATGCTATGAATGCTAACGTATTTACACGTAACTCCACAAACTGTAGCAGTACACTTAATTACAAATGCATACACAAACATATTAGCTGAAACAACTTACAGCCTTATTTGGGCCAAACTAGAGTGCAGCTGTCATTTGTCCATGTCAGACGTCGGAGTCTGCTTTTCAAGCATACAAGGCAACAGTCCAGCCAGACCCAACTCTGCCACCAGAGGGCAATGTATCCACCATCATTAAACAAAATACAAAACTGTATGTAGGGGTATTTAAAGGGTTAATTCTGATTTCTGCTGAAAATTGGGTTACGTCGCCAGCGTAGGAACGGAACTCGTTCGTAACCCGGGGACTACCTGTATTTATTTTTATTTTTCATTTCAAGTATTTTGACGTAAATTTCAACTTTATCGGTGAATTTACGCAGAAATTTGGGTTATGTTGCGAGCATAGGACGCAACGGAACTTGAGGACTCTTTGGAATTTTCCTGATGCTTTCCAGCTAGTTGCAAGTGAGGCTACAGTATTTGAGGGAAAAAAAAAAGCGATCTTCTGTTTACGAAACAAACTTTCATCGTGAAATAGGGCGGCCGGGATTAAAACTCCAGCTAACTCCGCTCTGTATTATGCGAAAGATGCGGTAACTTCCTTGGTGGACTAAGAACAAACAGTATCATGATGGGTGAGTCGGCGAGTTAAACTGGAGTTTAACTACACAGTTATGGTTAATGATCAGATGGGATTCTGGAAAAGGTATGCAGATAAACTGCTGCAAAATGTGAATGTGACAATATACATTATGAACACAATCTCCAGCCCCTCTCATTAAAAACGCTGCTCCTTATTGGTTTAACTTCCAGGCCACTGGAGGTCAATCATCATCAGGAGAGCGAATAAGGAGGACACCTTACCATTGATGAAACTTAAGCAGTCTTGCCCCTTGGCCTCCCAAGCCAGCCATTGACCTCCTGTTTCTTCTAGGGGAGGGAGCTCTGACGAAGGGGAGGGGGTATGGTTTTTCAGTTACTGTCCGTGCCCATCGGGGGCAAAATCTGGGTCTGGAGTAACTGGGGTTTGAACATTTCAGATGCCGATTCTGGCCCATAATCAGCCCAGATTTGGCCCAGGTCATCATTAAAACCTGTCCAAGCTGACTGGCTTAAGAGTGCAGGGGTTGTTAAAGGTAGCGGAATAGTTGGAAGGTAGTTATAGGAGGTTTTATGCATGACCAGCTGTGGGAGTAGCTTTTAGGGAGACAAATGAGGATCCCGTGGATTAAAGGAAGGAAAAAAACATAGGGGCTTGTTAATAGCAATCTGAACCCAAAGGTAAAAAATATCCGATTCATTTCATTTATCAGCAATGTATGTCTACTCTGTTCTATATGTCAATCAGTGATAACATTAAAACATATATCCTCATCCATCCGTAAGGAAGAGCAGGAGTGCAAAAATTAAATACAAAATTAATTAAATGTGTTATTAAAATACTTCTAATGCTTTACTTCAATTTTTATTGAAACTTTTATCTAAAATATTATGAAATAAATAATAATTTAAATACCGTATTTTCCACACTACACGACGCATCGGAGAATAAGGCGCACCTTCAATGAATGGCCCTTTTTTTAAAACTGTTTTCATACAGTATCACAAAAGTGAGTACACCCCTCACATTTCTGCAGATATTTAAGTATATCTTTTAATGGGACAACACTGACAAAATGACACTTTGACACAATGAAAAGTAGTCTGTGCAGCTTATATAATAGAGTTAATTGTCCTTTGGTTTGATGAGACGAAGGCAGCTGAAGAGCTTTTCGGATTTCGTTTTTGAGTGTTTTACTCGGTTGAATTGTATTAAATGCATCATTCGCCGTCTCAAAAAGTCACATAAAAAAAAAAAAAATAATTGACAGTGTAGTTTTTGAGTTACGGCCAAAGCAACACCTTAGCAATGAGGGACGCGCCGCCCTGCCGACCACTACCTGATCACGTAACTTCCGGGGGGCCTCGCCACCACTCTGAACACGGAAATATAGCACCACGCTATCCTCACCATATATTGCAAACATTTTCTGGGTTTTACTGGCAAGATTCGTCAAGCCATCTCGATGTGTAGCGATGAATTGCTCACAGGAAGACTCAAGACTCTATGAGTGCTCCAAAAAAACTTCTCGTGCAAAGGTTTGGACCGTTTTTGTGAGCATGCATACAGGTCCCCAATCGGCTCATTGTTTTCATCATTTCAGCGACGACAGCTTTGAAAACCTACAACAATGCAACCTTGGTTTTACAAGGACGTAAGTAGACCCTCACTGACTTTTCTGATTCTAAAATTTGATGCTTCATTAACCGTCGACTGGATGTTGTGCTCGTCGAAGCATTTATGTCATCGATGACGTCGACTAGTCGAGACAGCTCTAAATTAAGGGCTTTTAGGTGCGCCTTATAGTACGGAAAATACGGTAAATAGAATTTGAAATGTTGTAATAAGTATGTTTAAATAACAATTGAAATAAAATATTTAAATGGAAACATTTTACAATTATTCAATTGTGTGTTTAATTTTCGCGCTCAGGTCCTCCATACAACAGGCGTTTTTTTTTTCTTTTTCAAATACAGTCATAGGAGTGTTTGTTTTGAATCTATGAGAGTCAATGACAGACTATGTTGCATGTTAGAAGCATTGAATCTCTCTTTTGAAACATGCAAAAGCATGCGTTTTTTTGTCTTTGGAATTGCCCAAGAATGCAAATGAATGAAAATAATGACAAAGCCACATGTTACACTATTACCTTACATGGACCGCAACATTATAAGCTCATGAAACTATTCAAGACGAAGACGTGAGAGGATCATAGATCCCAGCTTTGTTAAGTGGTAATTGTCTGGCCAACTTTTGAATCCTTGATACCTGTGTTTCATTGAAACACAGGGAATTGAATCACATTGTACAGAAATGCTGCAGAAAGGCAGAAATGCTGCTGTAGAACCGTAACTACTGAGGAAGCAAAGATGGGACCCATGGTGTTAATGCAATGCATTGCAGCTATTAACAGCTTATAAATATTTTCTGAAAGACTGGACATACCATCAGACCTGGGACAAAAAACTGATGTAACTTGAAATAAAATAACTAAATAGGGGCAGAAACAAGCAATCAAATGCTATTGAATTTGATAGTATAAAAAATATTGCGTTGTCAAGTAATGTTTTTTTAGTATTGGTTTAAAGGGTATTCTTTTTTTTACTGATACTTTTTGTATAAACTAAATATTAGTATATCTGCAGTAAAAATGTAAAAGCCCCTCACGAATTCCTGATTACCGTATTGGCCGGAATATAAGACGGCCACGATTATGAGCAACCCGCTCTTTTTCAAGACTCAAGTTTGAAAAGACTTTTTGAACACCAAATTAATTTTTATACAGAAAATAATTTCAGTACATCTGAAACAAATGATTATAACAATATATTTGAGAGAAAAAGCATGTTATTTTGCCTCATTCAAATCTTAATATCATAACATTTAAATATGTAAACTAAAGTGCAATCACATTCGTAAATGAATGGCTTCTGGTTTTTGAAATGTAAATAAACCAATCTATTGTGATAAAACAACAAAATTGCAATAACTGCATTAACCATCAAAGTGAGGTCTAACTGTAACTAGTCTTGAAACAAATCTGAATAAGGAGAAACATTGCGATAAAATAATGCAAACTGGTTAAACTTGAGAGTAGCTGAGATCTGTCATGACAGAACATTACTCCTCAAGTTCAGCATTCGCTTCAATGATATCTAGCGCCATCTAGCATTGTGAATGGGTATAATGCCTAGACCCCGAATATAAGACTACTCCCACTTTTTCAGTCTTATTTCAGTGCAAAAAATGCCGTCTTATATTCGGGCCAATACGGTATATATCTTGGGGTCATTTCAATATCTCTCAGAGAAGCTTGATAGCGATACCATCAAAGGGCCGAACGTGTCAATCATCATTTCGCTTGTTAAACACTAGTGGTAGTGTGCTGGTGCAACTCACTGTGTAACTGAGAGGCTGTTCTCAGCAGCATGAGCGTCAAAGCGTGAGAGTGGATTTCAGTGGACTCGTTCAATGACGCATTTAATAGAGACAAGCATTTTTCCACGTTATTCTTGTTTAAAAATAATTCAAATTATGATGGTGGCACGATGGGACTGTAACATGTTGAATGTATCTGTTATGAATGCATGTTTTTGGTATCTGATCGGGACCTGGTATCGGCAGATTCTCAAATCATCAGTTGATTTGGGTTAAAAAATATGTGATTGGGACATCCCTACTAGTTTGAGTAAAGTGACTTATCCCCAGGAACAATATAATACAGTGGTACCGCTACATACAAAGTTAATTCGTTCCAGGACGTTGTTTGTAAGTCAAAATGGTTCTACGTCGAGAAGGATTTTCCCATAAGAATACATAATAATTCCATTAATTCGTTCCACGGCCCAAAAACCTACACTAAATCCTTAATAAATCCTGCTGGTACTATAACAAATAGCTACTAAGCCTGCAAGCAGGGCTGAACAGGCCCTCGCAGTTTGCCGCAACTCGGACGTCACCCAGGTCAGGGTGGTGGCAGATCGCCCCCCTCTAATCATGTCATGAAAACCTAAGTAGTTCGAAACTCACCTCTTTTTTGGGGATTAGAAATACATTCACACAACTAGTAGAAAAAACCTTACTGGACAGAGTACTACCAAAAAAGGAAGTGCTACTAAGCTTACAAAAGGTCTTGTAACTACAATGACCAACCTGAAAAGAACTGGACAAGTATACGGCAACTGTTGCCACTAGTTGGCGCTGCAGAGTTGCTGCAATTGACCCCTACAGGAACCTTCAGGGTACGACTCTTAACAAGCATGGGAAGTTTGGCGCAGATATGTTGTATATCTGCCAAGTTATGACTGTTCTAAATTTGTGGCGAGACAAAATGGCAAAGGTCATTTTCACTTTCATATTGGAGCCCTGTGCTTCAACGAAACCTGGCTCCCCTGACAAAGGTTTGAGGTCAATGGATTTTTTTTCTCTTGGAGGAGAAGCTTGTCTTGTAAAAAAGGGTGTTTCTTGTTCCCACTAGGGGACGCCAGGCCTATGGGCAGCCCGCCCAGGTCAGGCCCGTGAATGAAAAAACATTGATAACTTAAGATCTCGTATGTCTCGTGAACAGTCTCACCAATTTTTAAGGAGGATCCAACTAACTCTGTAGGCCCCAAAGTCTCATGTGCACCCTGAAAATCGATAAAAAATTAAAATTCAATCCAAAATACTTTTGGAAAACTTTTGAAAATTTTTGGAGCAGTTTTGCACAACGTGTCGAATCCCCAAATTTGATCGCTCTACGTTGAAAAAAACCTAACAGAAGAGGCCTTTATGAAAATTTCAAGGGGGCGCTAATGAACCATTTTGTTACGTTTTTTTCGAAACGTTGCAAAATTATCATAATTTACGGGTAGCCACGTGTATGTGCGAATTTTCGAGCATGTTCAGGCCTCCAAATTGGCCATTTTCATTTGCCCTGAGAAAAAAAAAAAGAACAATAATCCTTTGCATTACAATAGGGCTCTCGTACACTTGGTGCTCGGGCCCTAATTACACAGAGAAAAACAAATAAATTATTAATAAAAATCGAAAAAATAAGAAAATAGTAATCCTAAATAATACCTGTAATAATATAACGAATCGGCTTTTAATGTGGCCGATGGGGTGTACCTGAACTGCGTGGCTGACTTGACATAGTGAAGAGGACTTTTTACTTTCACTTTTCATATTCAGCTGCGGCTGACAGTAGGCATGTTGTGTTGCACACATTCTGAAATAAATGATTAAAAACCTGACGAAGCTGGAGATTTTTTGGCGATGTTACCACAAAAATAATTATCACCTTAACTCAAAGACTGACGAACGGAGGTCAGAGGAGTACCGTTGAGATGGTAGACATTCTACGGCCGTATTGTCGAGTCCACAGACGTGCACACCACTCATATTTCTCTTTCATTTCCATCTTCATTTTATGGTGAGCCTCACCTTTTTTCTTTTTTCACCACCTGCGCTAGCATTCTTACAACCCATACTGATTTGACAAAGAAACCGCGGCACTGTCATAAATCGTCGTATTTCGAGCATGTCATCGGATGTGGAAACAAAAAGTGAGTCAAATTTTACGTCGGATGTCGAAAAGGTTGTGTGTCGAAGGGATCGTATGTTGAGGTAGAGGTACCACTGTATATTTATATAGTCCAAATACAATATGGTATGTTATAAATCACATAATATTATCAGGATCAATGTCTGCATGTCATCACTATCATTAAGGTTGGTAACCGATGTGCTCTGGATGTAAAGTGGGTGAATCTGACATCCACTGCTTATGTTGCTATCTCCTGAATAAAGATGTAGACTCCATTTTGCCCCTAAAATCTAAAACTGCGCAAGTATATTTTTCATCTAGTCACACTTGTGCGACCATAACGTCTGCCAATTTTTACATTTTCAACAGAGTCAGCAACAAAAAATTCAATAATAAACCTCACATCCGCACTTAAGCCTAGTTTCTGGAGTAAATGCAGAAATAAAATATTCAAATGTGTATTCTTAATCTAGTCAAAATGTCAATATATAATTTTCTGTTCTATTTGCACCCAAAAATTGCAGATTGTTAGATATTGTACTCCGAGTAAGAACAATTAAGTCTGAACCCCTGTCGCTTCATCTTGTGAAAACAGTGCATTTTTCAATATTTAAAAGATGAAATCAGTATCACGCCCAAGTCTGATAAAAGCAACAGTTTTCATCGTCAGCCTAATGATGAGAGCTCAGCAACAGAAGAGTGGAGAGGAAAGGAGTGATGGAAAGGTCAAGGATGTTTTGATGGGGAATTGAAGGTGACAAAATGGGGTTAAAATAAAGACAAGGCTGGTTCTGTTTACCAAATATGCCCTCTGTCAGTCATGGAAAAGAATGAAAGAAAAAAAACAGAAAAGGGAGAGAGAGGAAAGAATGAAAACGTGAACGACTACAAATGATCATTTTTCAGACAACTCTTAAACTAGCATCAATAAAAGCATGGTGAATATCTTGTATATCAGCTGGATGTTTCATGTCATCCAGGAACATCTTTCAAAAGACAAGAAGGTCCAGCCTCCTTTTCCAGAATCCCTGCCAGTATAAAAACCAACATCACCAGACAAATGCTCTAATTTGATTGGGGGAATAACAGTGGGAGTAAAAGAAAATACTGTAATGCATTAACTGTCATGATACACTCATGGTAGCTCAAAATGCAATATTATTTAAAGGCAGAGGTAGGTAGAGTAGCCAAAAACATTACTCCAAAATAATATAACTCAAGTAGAGGTAGCATCTCAAAAATTTACTGAAATAAAAAGGCATTCGGTCAAAAGAATACTCAAGTAATTGAAGAGTAACTGCTTTCAATATTGTTTTTTTTTGGTTTCGCAATGGTATATATTTTTCTCAGCACGACATAATGTACAATGGAATGAAAAAAGTATCTAAACCTTTTGGAATTTCTCACATTTCTGCATAAAATCATCAAATTTTATCTGATCTTTGTCAAAATCACACAGATGAAAATACAGTATCTGCTTCAACTAAAACCTAACAAACATTTATAGGTTTTCATATTTGAATGAGGATAGCATGCAAATGATGACAGAAAGGGGAAAAATAAGTAAGTGAACCCTCTGCCTAAGGAGACTTAAAGAGCCAAAACCATTTTTTACCAAACATTTTAAGTCAGGTGTGTGCCCAATCACTGATGAGTAGTGTAAAGCTGCCCTGCCTACTATAAAACAAACACCCGGTAAAAAATGTCTTGATAAGAAGCATTGCCTGATGTGCATCATGGCTCGGTCAAAAGAGCTGTCTGAAGACCTGTGATCAAGGATTGTTGATTTGTTGGAAAGGATATAAAACCATCTCTAAAAGTCTGGATGTTCATCACTCGACAGTAAGAGAAGTTGTCTACAAATGGAGAGAGTTTGGCACTGGCACTGAGTGGCAGTCCACCCAAGATGACGGCAAGAGTTCAGCGCAGAATACTCAGAGGTAAAAAAGAACCTTAGAGTGTCTGCTAAAGACACAGAAATCACTGGCACAGTCCAATATCTCTGTGCACCCATCAACTATACGTAAAGCTATGGCCATGAACGGTGTTCATGGAAGGACTCCACGGAGGAAGCCACTGCGGTCTAAAAAAAAAAACAAAAAAAAACAATTGTTGCTCATTTGATGTTCACAAAAAGGCTGTTGGACACTTCACAGATGTTTTGACAAAGTAATTTGTGGATTAATGAAACCAAAGTCGAATTGATTGGGATTAACACACGTGTGGAGGAAAAATGGAACAGCTCAACAACACCTCATCCCTACAGTGAAGCATGGTAGAGGGAGCATTGTGATTTGGTGCTGTTTTGCTACCTCAAGGCCTGGACAACTTGCAATCATTAATTGAAGAATGAATTCAAACAGGACATTTTGAGGGAAAATCTGAGGCTGTCAGACAGTTGAAGCTAAAAAGAGGATGGATGCTGCATCAGACAATGAGCCAAAACACAGACGTAAATAAACTTCAGAATGGTTTTAGATGAACAAAATACACGTCCTGGAGTGGCCATGTCAAAGTCCAGACTTGAACCCCATTGAGATGCTGTGGTATGACCTAAAGACAGTGATTCATGCCAAACATCCCAGGAATCTGACTGAACTACAGCAGTTTTGTAGAGAAGAATGGAGGGGTGGGGGGCACAAAATATTAAATGTGAGGGTTCAGTTACTTATCCCCCCCCCCGTCATTGTTTGCATACTATCCTCATTTATATGAAAACCTATAAATGTTTGGGTGGTTTTAGCTGAAGCAGTTTTTTTCATCTGTGTGATTTTAACAAAGATCAGAGCCCATTTGATGGTGATTTTATGCAGAAATGTGAGAAATTCCAAAAGGTTCAGATACTTTTTCATACCACCGTATATGAACTGTTATTACTATAATGTACTACAAACGATTAAATGACCATCTTAAGCCAGAAATACACACAAATAATTAATTCTTACTTGAAAAATCTACAGAAATGAGACATCACCCATCCAAAGTGCATCAGTGCACTCTAATGGAGTAAATATATTTCCCGTCATGAAATTAAAAGATCATATCTCCTATTTTCCATGGTCTATCGGTGCCAAATAAAAACTGGGAGAGTGTTAAATCCCCGCTTTTGCATAATGTGATCATGTTGCAGTTAATTACTCAACTTTCCAATGGTCAAATTAAAAAGGAAAGTGAACTGTCTGAATAATTATAAGAATTGGCCATTAAATAATAAAACAAAGGTTTAAAAAGGAAAAAAAAAATCATTACACAAAAGCTCATAAATCTACGAATATTCTTCTACAGTTAAAAAAATTTAAAAATGATCTGTCGTGGCTTCATCATTAATTTTACATATCACATTTTGACATAAGAGTCGTGTATCACCTGACAGTTAATATAACGATGGACACAAGGGGATTTGAGAACATACAGGAATGGACCGATATTCTGGAACATCCTATTGTTATTAACCTACAAAAAAAGTGCAAAATCCTTCAACATCCAAAGCGGAAAGATATACACTCTCAGAAAATATCTTTCTAGCTAAAGACCTGCTGTAAACCTACCTTCTGCCACACCCCAAGGGTACTGGCGACCTCTGACCTTCTTTCCATTCACTTCGATGACCACATTGCTACCAACCACAGCCAGCGGCATCTTCTCCTGGAGTAAATAAAAAAAAAAAAAAACAAACAACATGTATTTCTTATCAGCAAAATTCCACAAAAAATATTGTAACATTTTTTTTGTATTTTAATCCCTGAGGCTGCGACAACTAATTGGTTAAAATCGATGAATAAATTAGTTGCCAATGAATTTCATAAACGATTTCTGCCGGCAGCCATGAGCAGTCCCGTTTGGGTCCTTGTTTATGTGTAATGTGAGTGCATGAGAGAGAGAGCTAAATGCTACACTCAGGTTGGGTTGCTGAATCAATTATACTATTAAGTGTCGTTAGATTGTCTTTTGTGTTGTTAGATGCAGTGTGCTTTCGTCAGAGATGAGTAAATGAAGCAAATTGTATTGTTTGTATTCTTTGTTGATGAGAGGTTACTACTTAGCACAGAGTGCTAAGCTAGTTAGCGATTATGCTAATTTGTGTCTTAAGTGTCCGTTTGTATTGTTTTGGAGAATCCACATTAGCACGTCAGTTATTTTTAGATATTAAAGTTGTCTAATTTCTTTTTATAAAGAAACCACATATTGTATTTTTCTGACTATAAGTCGCATTTTTTTCCCCATAGTTTGGCTGGGGGTGCGACTTGTACTCTGGAGCCTTGTACTCTGGAGCGACTTATGTGTGAAATTATTAACACATTATTATATCATTTCGCATGTTATTTTGGTGTTATGGAGTGACACTGATGGTTTGGTAAACTTGTTAGCAGGTTTTGTGATGCTATAGTTATCTGAACAACTCTTAATAGCTATGTTACGTTAACATACCGGCCATGTCCGCATTTCGTTGTTCATGCATCATGTGACATTATCATACTGTACACTTATTCTGCATGTTGTTCTCTATTGTATTTTTATTTTGAATTGCCTTTTAAGATGACATATCTGCTCTATGTGTTGGATTTTATCAAGTAAATTTCCCCCAAAAATGCGACTTATACTCCGGTGCGACTTATAGTCCGAAAAATACGGTACTTAAACCCATTCATATAACAGCTTTCAACACAAACACATTCAAACTTTAAATTGTCATACAAGAGTGTGCATTGAAGTAGGATTTGGATTGGATTTATGAACAACTGTTAGATAAAGAAAACAGATTCATTCTTTTTATGTTTTATACTCAGAGCCTTTATTAAAAACTTTACCAAGTTTTATAAACTTAAAACAGTACAGTTGTAGACTACAGTTAAGTCAGGAAGCTGTAATAAAATATTATTGAAGGAAATAGTCGACCATTTTGTCTTCATGATTACTTACGACATGCCTTAAACAACTTCAAGTTAAATTTGTGTAGATAATGGGGAAAAAGTGACATTTATCCAATTCATCGTTTAATTACTTGTCTGATTAATCAATTATAAAAATAATCATTACTTGCAGCCCTAATTATTATTTTTATTGTAATTGGGTTGTCACATGGCCCTCTTTACCAATGACATCCCCAGACATCACCGGTCAACAGTACTAGAGTAAAGATGACGGTAATTAATGAGGTCATGTCAACAATAAGTTAAAACAACAACAAAAAAACAACGCTAAGATGCAGGACAAATTTGACCATTTAGATAGCTATTTATTTTGTATCCTACAAATGTTAGTTTAGCCCAGGTGTCGGCAACCCGCGGCTCTTTGAACCCACTGACGCAGCTCAGTTTTATGTTAAATAAATAAATAAATAAATGTTGAGTTAATTTTATTCTGCCACTGGCAAGATTTAACAAAGTTGAATTTCCCTGTAGTAGGCAGATCAATTCAGGCTCACTGCATGTGTTCGTGTATTTAACGCTCTCACAGGTCGAGAATACATAAACTATGCAATGTCACGGTTGCCACCGGACAGTACACCTGCAAGTCCTTGCACCATTCACAGGCACAAATATTTATACAGTACAATGGGTTTTCCCATTGGCAGTGTATCAAATACTTGTTATCCCCACTGTAGGTATACCTTCTGAGTAGCACCCGTAACTTTGCAAAGTTCACTCACGCAGGTCATGAATTCACTAACGATGTTGAGTCTTTGCGGCTACACCATCCGAATGGCAACCGTGACCTTACATATTGGGTGAATTCATAACCTGCGTGAGTGTTCCGCAAATAAGTGTGTAAAAAGTGAGTACTTATTCTGCTTACTAATAGGAGGCTAAACTATTTTGTTAAGCCAAATATGCATCACAAAATATACATACTGTATATAGTATATGTATTAGGGGTGTACCGGTACACACAAATCACGGTTCAATACGTACTTCAGTACGGGAGTTGCGATTCAGTACAGGTTTGGTACAATAGGGAGAATATAAAGGCTTTTTAATTTATTTAATTTTTTAAATCACAGCAGTTGAAAGTTAAAAGTTTGTTCTATTGGCTAAAACTAAAAAGCAGCTCTTATGAAAGTGCACAATAAATAGAAGGAAACATCAAACTTGTGAATTTGTGTTGTTATTAGGCATGTGCCGGTATGAGATTCTGACGGTATAATAACCTTAAGCAAAAAAAAATCACGGTTTCACAGTATTGCAATTACAGCTCTAAAATGTGTTACTTTGGGATATCTGGGTTTAAAAAACACACCACACGTTTTTCCATCAAACAGAAAATTGGAACAAAAGTACAAAGTAAAGTTAAATTAAAAAAAAACAAACATTTGAAATAAAATTAAAATAAATG
The DNA here is from genome assembly GCF_030265065.1 of Corythoichthys intestinalis. Taxonomy (NCBI): domain Eukaryota; kingdom Metazoa; phylum Chordata; class Actinopteri; order Syngnathiformes; family Syngnathidae; genus Corythoichthys; species Corythoichthys intestinalis. Next base: position 59,203,254 of record NC_080399.1, on the reverse strand, counting down.
CAGTCCTTTAGGTGAGTGTAAACTCACAGCCACAGCTTAACATTATTAACATCAGAACAAAAATAATTGAATTATTTTCCATAAAAAGCACATGTGTATGACTCGTATCATGTTTACATTATACACGCACTCTCTTTCTCAACAGCCAGAGAGAACAAAACATGTTTTATCACAGCTAGACACACTTAACACACTGGAGTTAACTCTCGTAGCTGGTGGGAAACGTTCATGATAGTGTTTACTAGCCTTTAATTTTGTATAAATGCTAAATCACATTGGAGGTATTGCCTCCTCGGCAGCCACCCTCCGCAAACATGTTTTACATGTCGGTTGGCCCTCCTCCTCTAAACCGTGGCCGTCTGTAACTTTTCTGTAGCCCAAGTATTCCCATACCAGTGATTTAGTTTTCTTCGATTAGGGGAAAAATTTCAGGAGTTTCACCTCACCTAAGGACCTGTTTTGGTTTTAGGTCACTTAGCGGCTTTGGTTTAGAAAATATTTGAATTTTCTGTTTTTGTAAATAGGCCCCCTATGAATCGGCCCAGAGTCCCGTCAACTGACAGTGAAGTCTATGGTAAATGGAATGATTCAAGTGTGTTTGATTGTTGTTTCATTGCCCAATTATAATTTATCGGATTAGGGCATTTACATGTAAAACGCGCCTCTATTTACGCAATTTTCAGGTTACGAGAACACTTCCAGAACGAATTAATGTCATAAGTAGATGTAAGACTGTATGCAGTTGAGCTGACGCAATCATTTCAAATGTGCGTGAGGCTCCCAGATTTGTCTACTCTGTGGAAACCGGGTCGAAATTGGCTCCTTCAGTGTTAAAGGTTGCCAACTCCTGGTTTAGCCGGTAAAACATGAACTCAGTTGTCGATTGGAAGCGTGGAAAGAGGCTAACGGATACAATGTTTTCATTTTGCCAGAGGCAGCAGTTACTGGGGCGTGTTACATGAAAGACCATTGCTGTAGTTATTGAATTATCTTGCCTGTAATCTGCAGCTAAAACTGGGGCAAAAATGGAACATGAAATGGAAACAGACAGATTAGACCTTTGTTCTTCCAAACTGCAAAAACACACCTCCTTTAAACTAGTTAAATTCCTTTGTTTTTAGTGCCATTCTACTCCAAATAAAAGGAATTATCTGCCAGTGCTTCAAGTAAATTTTACTCACTCAGATTGCTTCTATTAAGAAAAATAACTACTTGATAATGAGCTTAACAGACTTATTTTAAGCAACAAATTAGTACCGTAAATTTCGGACTGTAAGCCACTACTTTTTCCTTCATTTTGAATCCTGCGGCTTATTTGTTGATTTATTTGGGTTAATAGGTAAAATTTTATTTGACAGCGGCGTCATACGGCTGCCATAAGACTATCATGGGCATTACTGAATGGTGATGACAAATGACATTACGTGTCATCCAGCAAATTATGTCACTAACTCCATTTATGTCAAGCTTGGATCTTTTACATCTATTTAAAAGTGAGATAATTTGCCGGATAACAGTAAATGACATCTTTAATAAGCACTCATTAATGCTCATGATAGTGTCATGTCATAATTATGATTGTCTAATGACAGTCTTATGGCGCCACTGTCAAAAAAAGTGTAACCAAATACTATAACTAGCAATTAATGAAACAACTGGAACGGTAAATGAAGAAATAATTAGCACAGAACATGACTTTTCATTGTTAGTTACATCTGTAGCGCTGCAATGCATGCTAGGATGCATGTTGGACAACAAGAGTGTTGGCAGCAGAAGTTGACTATCTCCCCAAAAGGATTAGTGATGGCCAAATGAAGTTTTTTGAGGCAATGAAGCTTTGCAGCCAATTGGGTCAAAGCTTCATGGTGGTTCATTTGTTCTTATGACAGTCTTGTGATGCCACTGACAAATAAAGTGTTTATCGGTTAATATATTTTGGTGTAACTACCCCATAATACAGTGAGGACAGCTGTGGCTTATAGTCCAGTGCGGCTCATCTATGAACAAATGCTGTTTTCGTGTCAAATTTGGTGGGTGGCGGCTTATAGACAGGTGCACTTTATAGTGCGAAAATTAACGGTATATTTCATCTTAAAAAAGCTTGTATGTCAGAAATATTCTCAATTTTGGAATAGGTATTGTTCAAAACATTATTCAAAATTGTTTCTTGATTTGTGTGAAAATGACCAACTTTTAGATGTATAGGCTTAATAAGAACAAATGGTCATATTTACTTAAATCTGTTAACTAGTCTTTAACACTCAAAACAAGATGAAGAAATTTGACTACATTTAAGAAAAATAATCTGAATAAGACGTTATAAATTTGCAGTGTATATTTTCAGCCAACAACATTTTGTAGTTGTTTACCTTGATCTTCCGGATCATCTTGTTGTCCTCATCATCGTCTGTATCTGGGAATTCATAAATTTTGATTTTGTGCTCCTGGATCTCTTTCATTATCTATTTAGAAAAAGTTTTTCATGAATAAATATTGCTATTGGGATACTGTTTCTATCCACACAAGGTAACGATACAGATATACAGTGAGGAGCAGAAGTTTTTTTTTTTTTTTTTAAGATTATGTCTTGATAGGTGGAACTGCATCTATGATTGAAATTTCAATTTTTTCAAATTTTTACCTATTTTCTAAGTGGGTAAACTTGCAAAATCACAAAGGGTGCAAATACTTCTGCTACTCACTGTACATATGTTAAAAAAAAAAACACACACACTTAAATGTATAAAATATTCTGTTAGAGGTCACAAATACCTGTTTCTTAAAAAGCTGGCATTCCTCTGGCGTGAGAGTGTCCGCTTTTGCAATAAGTGGAATGACATTGACTTTGTCATGCAGCCTCTTCATGAACTCGATGTCAAGTGGCTTTAGTCTGTAGAATAAACACAAACCAAACATTAAAAAATATAAACACGTACAAAGTATTTTTTTTCCCGTGCTTTATTCAGACACATAAGTAGATAGACCTATTTGTGCTCAAGCATTTGCCCTTCTGCCATGGATATGTGCCCTTTCTGCCTCTCTTCATTCCTCAATATTTAAAAACAAAAAACAAAAATCATCCTCTCTGCCATCAATTCCCTCAAAAAGTGTTTTTATATCTGACAGGCATTTATTTGAGTTCTTTTGAGAATGGATCTATGGTGCACATGAGCCCCCACTTTGGAGGGTTGGATTTCTACTTTGGAATGAGTGTGATGATCACTTAGCACAGACCTTTAAAGTGCCAAGACAGCAAAAAGCATGTTTATTTCACATTTCACGCAGTATTTTATGCTTTGGACTATGCACCGTTTGGATGTGTGTGGAAGCGATCGATATAGTTATTCAATTTTTTGAATCCCGCACCATGAAAATGAGTGACTTACGGCCAGCGTCTGGATTGAGGAGGAAGGTGAATGTGACGTCAGCGGACTAATCATCTTCACAATACCGCCATTACTATAGTACGAAGGACTGTGGATTTTGCTAATTAATTCGTATACTTTTTTCGCATCATGCCAGCTCAATGTGCTGCAGGATTTTGTTGTTGCACGAGGGAGCCCTTTTGGGTTTCAAAAAGATCTTGTTGACTGCGAAGAATGGGCAAAACAAGTCCGACAACTGTGGGACCATTGGAGGGACAAGGAAGTGAGTAAGCTACGTGTTATATTATGTCAAATACTGTAATGGGATAATGGCACACATTTTAATAAGGAGGTGACTTGCATTTCGTGGGTGGCAATGCTCCCTGTCCACCAAAAAGGCGGGAGTGGCCGCTTCCTTTGGCCGACGACCAGAGGCTTGTTGCACACCATGGTCACCGGCTGATAAGCGCCTGTGCAGCCACACGCACTCGTCTGCAGTTCTTGATTGTGTAGAGACTTCCACCCCTCTCGTTCTCTTTATGTGCCCGCCGAGAGAGCACTATTCTCGCGCTTCAGCGTCAGCCGGTTTGTCCACTGGGAATGCGCCATTTTGATATATATGACTAGCCGAAACGCTCGCTGCCGGGGCTGGCCAATCAGTGAAAGCTATCACCCCTGCCGCCATGTGTGACATGAGTCGGGGTAGTTTCGTTTTCAAAAGGCGAGGAAGAGACTTGGAAGTGCCGCTCGGTTCGAGTTAGCATGTCGCCTAGCTCTCACACCTCCTGTTTTGTTTACGCTCTTTCCTCAGTCTCTGAAGCCGGGGCAGGGAAATGACAAAAGGCGGACTAACTCTGGTGGCATAAAATACCGTCGGGAGTTTTAGGATGTTGGCAGTTTTGACCATTGTGCAGTAATGTAGCCCTGTCGTACTAAATAAATGCGTTTTTAATATTTCATATTTCCACAAGACTGTTATTTGTCACGACCATACAATTTATTTAACAATTAGGGAAAAATACTTAGATACAAAGAATATCCTGTAAAAATATTGGGGTAGAAAGATTTTTTTAAGAAAGGATGACATTTCGCTGCTCTTTGTTGCATTTTCCTCGTTCTGAATCTTCCTCTTCCACTGGGCTGAATTCTAAATCTGCTGAAATCGTTACTATGCCGACGTCATCCCCCGGATGGCGGTGCCAGAGCGCTATAATGACAGGAGTAGCTAAACAGCAGATTATAGATAAATAAGACTCATTTCTCGTCATCTGCGCTTTCCCAAATTGTTGTATATAGTCGAATCGTCTCAAAATATGATTTTATTTCACATAATAATGCTATTTGATTTTTTTTAATGGTGTCACAGGCACTTTAAAGGCTAAAGTAACATTGCATATTCTCTCTTGCCATTACCATTTGTTTCAAAACAAGCAAGCCTCGGAACACATCCTGGCTTTAGGAACATCACTGTTTATACTAGAGGTGTGCATCGGCACTGCCCTCACGATTCGATTCGATTACGATTCGGAGGGCCACGATTCGATTCGATTCGATTCGATTAAGAGGGCCACGATTCGATTCGGTTCGATTCGGCAATGCATCACGATGCATTAAAGCCTGGGATGCATTAAAATGCTAAACAAAGCATATTTTTCGTGAATCATGAGGCAACACAAGCGGTCAGACATTAAACACCTTTTTATAGGCTCTTGTGTCATTCCTGGTTGTAGTCAAATGAAAATAGTAATATATATAAAAATAATAAAAAAACATCACAGCATTTAATTAGTGCTTTGAATGAGACCAGGGCTTTCTTTCTTTTTCTTTCTTTCTTTTTTTTTTTTTACACACAATAGCAGCCTTTCATTTTTTAAACACCGCATAAGTTTGGTCAAGTTTCCCACCAACCTCATAGAAGCCAAAATGTCTCCATATGCCTGCTTTCAATGTCTTTGGTGCGTCAATAATCTTTCGCGCTTCCTCTTTCTCCGCTTTAGCCATTGTTATTATGTCTTATCTCTGCTTTGAGTGCCACTGCGCAATTGCGCATGTCTGTGACGTTACTCCCGTGAGGAAGCCAATTTTAGTTCCTCATCCCCCCTGCATTGCTTGTACAATAGCTCCCTCTACAGGTAAACATGAGAATAATAATACAAATGGTGAAACCAAATCCATTGCATCACTGGAAGATTTTTGAACGGACTTATATATTTTAATATGTGCTGAATCGATTCGGCTTGTTGCCCGCATCGAATCGCATCGTCCATGGCCCGCATCGGGATGCATCGCCGCATCGATTATTGTTGACACCAGTAGTTTATACGTCTTTGATAGTGAATGAGTTAATCACCAGTGACCGGTGATGGTCAGGGTGGGGGCGCAGGATATGTCTCATAAGTGACACGACCTAAACACAGCTACGATGCACGCTGACTGACTACACATATAATCAGAAAATGTCACACATTGTGAACATGACAGAAACTATGGCCCATTTGTGAACATGACAGAAACTATGGCCCTTTTTTGTCTCGTTATCGTCTTGTCAGATGAAAACTGGCATTAGTCTTGTTATAATCTTAGTCTCCCAAGATATGTTTTTAGCTCTTCATCGTCTCGTCATGAAAAAATTGTCCTTAGACAAAATATTTCCATTATCGTCATTGTTGATTAAAACAACAATGCTGTCAATGGCAGTAAATGGATTCAGGGCTACAAGGAACAAAATAGTCCAGAGGTAGATTGCAATAAAAACTACATATACGAACAAATCGCACTGTGAATAAAATGAGGATGGTAATTTTCTGGCCGTGATTTATCATACCGTGCATACATTTGTGCGTGCGTGTGCTGCATGCACTCTGTACACGACACGTGCATGTTGATTGCATATAAGATTCAGAAATGTTCAATGGTCATCCAACACACTGTAGAATAAAAGTTCAGACATACAAAATATGGAAACACACCAATATTAAACACTGTAAAACATTAGCATAGCTACATTGACGTTAATGGAAAAAAGATAATGTGCTAACCTTTTTAGACTGCTATAAAACATTCTCGCAGTTGGACATCCGGGCATTAATGGCGTCACCAGCCACAACAAAGTGTGGCCATATTGAAATGGGGGCAAAACACGAGTCGCAAGCAGTTGCTCTTTCGTGCATTGTAGTACAAACGCGTTGAACTTTTGTCTTATTTGTGGTCTTTTTTTCCGTCGGAATGACTAAAAGTTGCCATGTTGCGGGTTGTAACACAAGGAAGAATTCGGATTCGCATTTGAAGTTCTTCATTCTTCTTCGTGAGAAGTAAAAGGACAAGCAATTGGCTGAAAGCAATCGATCGAGGAACAGTAAAAAGACGGTTCCGTGGACCAGGCACATTTGCGTTTGCAGCTGACATTTTATTACTGGTGAGTAAACTTTAATCAATTTTTTTGTTGTTGCCGCAATTAGCTGCTAGGTTTTAATAGACTAGGCAGTGGTTATTATTACCGGAACCCACAACTCGCAAAGATTATTTTTTTTTGCCGTGAACTGCTCTGATCGGTCAATCGGTATATTATTGGCCTGGTGGGAATTGGTTATTTTGCCGTGACGTGTTCACGGCTAAATAACGCTTGGAGGCAAATTACCGGTTACGGCAGAAATAATCACTCCGTATATACTACCAGTTTTCTTAGTTCCACACATTACATATTCCACGTAATTGATAAAGGTCAACTTACTGGGTGACTTTATGAGGTAGTTGTAGATGTTTCTGAACTCCACTGCAGGCAATTCCTTTGGATTGTTGATCCAGCAGATTTGCAGGCCAATACACGCCAATTTTAAGTTGTACCGCCTCCTCACGTCTATCGGCAGTGACTCGTGATAATAATGTCATATTTAAGATGTTTTTATGGAAAAAAAAGACGCAAAACACAGCTGAAATATATGAATTTCAGACAATGTTTGTCTACGGACGTTTACCAGTGCGTGCCCCCATTTCAAAATGGCGACACGTTACTATGCGAGACGAAGTCACGCCGACTGAGAATTAGCAGTCTTTTACAAAACGCCAACTTGCGGTTAAAACGTGACATTTCAAAACATGAAACTTGCTGGTTTACAGCATTTACAAATGATGCGGAAAAAAAAACAGACTGACACCACATGCATGATTAAAGTAGAAGCGCACTCTCTCTCTCTCTTTTTTTTTTTTAATCAGTGAAAAGTTTACGGGTAGCGGCTTAGCGAATGTACTTCCTTCCGGTGAACATTTCAAAATGAGCACATGTAAACATAGATTTCTGGAATTAATCTTACATGCTTCAGATTATACACTAAGAATATCTTCAAAAAGACATCCATTATAAAAAATCTGATTGGCAATGAATAATTTGGCACCAAATTTGCTAACAGGTGCACTTTGCAAGACAAGATGACAGTTATTTTGGCTCAAATAAACACTTTTGATTGTCACTAGTTGGCCAAGAACAAAAATGGCATTGCGCTTCTCACCTATTTCATGTTCTGCACTTAGCTAGCTTTCAAATGTTATTTTTATTTATTTATTTTTTAAATATTTATTATTTTAAATATAGTTTGTCTTTTATGTAAGAACGAAAAAATATTGCATTTGAATGTGTGATTTATTAGGATGTATTGTCACAATGATGTATTGCATTACAAAAGAAAACATCAGGTGTAAAAACTAGCAAATCGTGATTTATTGCAGCAATCCCAAATGGAACAAGGAACCCAAAATGCAAATTTTATTCCAATTAGACTTGATGGCAATTGCATTTTACTAATGTCTGAAGAGTGAGGGCACTCTGAGCTATGTTGTAGAACCCAATTTGTGATCCTGCATTGATGCAGTGGTTATTTTAAGTAACACGAGATGACGCATGATTTCACATGGCTGGCCAGCAGAACTCTGTCGAGCATGAAGGGAGATATGTTAATATTTTTAGGGTATTAGATGAGCTTGGCTAAAAACTGATAAGCAAATATTCCCTTCAGAGATGGGAGTTGACAGCAGAGGGCAGTGGTTTCCAATTGACAAATCCAAGACACTCCACTGTACCAGGCTAGAGGAAAAATACTAGTGATCCGTAATAATAAAGTCCTTATTTGATACAGTCACAGACCACGGCATTATAGTGAGAATTTTAAGACTAGGATGATAATTTATAAAATTGGTCTGCATTTCGTCAACATGGTTTCACTGCTATAATACAGTGGCCTCCATAATTATTGGCACCCCTGTTTAAGATGTGTTTTTTAGCTTCTAATATTTTTAAAAAAAATTCAAATAATATGGGACCTTAATGGAAAAAAAAAGAGAAAAATCCAACCTTCAATACAAGTGCATTCATTCAGTGGGGAAAAAATCCCACATAAAGAAAAAAATATTTGACATCAAATAATTTGTGTCACAATTATTAGCAGCCCTGGTGTTAATACTTTGTACAACCCCCTTTTGCCAACAAAACAAGGTCTGGGGACTGAGATGGTGTCAAGTTAAAAAAATAGACCCTTCGGTAGACATTTGTAAAATTACCCAAAAATAAGGAGAGAAGACACTCAGTTTTCTTGGCCAAGGAGAGCAAGGAGGGACTAGACAGAGAAATGCTAGATCTAGTAGATTACGCTGTATAGTCACCAAAATTGATCTAAAAAAATCCTCCTTGCTCTTTCTTTTATTGGGGGTTTGTCCTAACACAGAAGGGTGCCGCCCTAAAGGGAGGGAGAAAGCAAGCTGGAGACACCCATGTGATTTTGGTTGGCTATGTGTGAGCATGTAGGTGGAACTAACTAAATACACGTGTGTAAGCAAGGGCACTTAGGTAAACTGGTCAGAATGACCCAGACACTTCAGTTATGCAACGCTGCAGCCATGGAAGATGTCCTCGAATGGAAGATTGTCCTCGAAAGTCTAGACGAAAGTCCAGACGTAAGATGCTGAAGATGTCCTAGAAGGTCTAGTTACGCAATGTTGCGGCCATGAAGCAAGGCAGTTGTCACCCCGACCCTTTTTAACACTTTGTAACACTTAAACATTATACTACGGCCTAGTATAGCAAGCAATAATCATTTACTGGTTATATGAAATAAGAAAAAATATGGCAATATGTATTATGTATGTATTAGGCATATATGAGCACAAGCAAATATTCAATCAACCCTCGATAATTAACTCAACAGATGGCCATGGGAGGAGCTTGATTTTGTGTCTGGTGAACCATTTCTGTGTAGATTTGGCAATATGTTTAAGGTCATTGTCTTGCTTAAAGACCCAGTGACGACCCATCTTCAGCTTTCGGGCAGAGGGCAACAGATTTTGATTTAAAATGTGCTGGCATTTCAAAGCATTCATGATGCCATGCACCCTAACAAGGTTCCCAGGGCCTTTGGAAGCGAAACAGCCCCACAGCATCACTGACCCACCCCCATACTTCACAGTGGGTATGAGGTACTTGTCAGCATGCGCATCTTTCGTGGCACGCCAGACCCACTTACAGTAGAGTGTTTGTGGCCAAAAAGCTCAATGTTGGTCTCATCTGGCCAAAGCACACGGACCCAGTTGAAGCCTGGGCGTGCTACGAAAGATGCGCATGCTGAAAAGCACCTCATACCCACTGTGAAGTATGGGGGTGGGTCAGTGATGCTGTGGGGCTGTTTCGCTTCCAAAGGCCCTGGGAACCTTGTTAAGGTGCATGGCATCATGAATGCTTTGAAATACCAGCACATTTTAAATCAAAATCTGTTGCCCTCTGCCCGAAAGGTGAAGATGGGTCGTCACTGGGTCTTTCAGCAAGACTATGACCCTAAACATATGGCCAAATCTACACAGAAACGGTTCACCAAACACAAAATCAAGCTCCTCCCATGGACATCTCAGTCCCCAGACCTTGTTTTGTTGGCAAAAGGGGGTTGTACAAAGTATAAACACCAGGGGTGCTAATAATTGTGACACACGTTATTTGATGTCAAATAAATTTTTCTTTATGTGGGATTTTTTCCCCACTGAATGAATGCACTTGTATTGAAGGTTGGATTTTTCTCTTTTTTTCCATTAAGGTCCCATGTTATTTGAATAATTAAAAAAAATATATTAGAAGCTAAAATACACATCTTAACCAGGGGTGCCAATAATTATGGAGGGCACTGTATGGTAAATTGTAAATAGTGTTATACTTGTATAGCGCTTTTCCACCTTCCAAGGTGACCAAAGCGCTTTACACTACATTGCCATCTACCGACTGGTGACGCAGCACCAGGAGCAATGTGGGATTCCGTATCTTGCTCAAGGATACTTAGGCGAGTTCATGAGGGCAGAGAATCAAACCCACAACCTCTGGGTTGGGGGACAACTACTCTACCACTAAGCCACACCACCCCACGCCACCTCATATAATAGAGTTTAGTGTGTCACATTCAGAAATTAATCTAATTAAATCTTTACCTACCCGTGTCCAGAGGGCGCAATGAAGTATAGACAGCAATGGACCCTGTTGTCTGGCATCGATCTGCGGTTGACCCTCGATTCCGCATTCAGGAAGTCCTCACACTTACTGTCAATATAGTTGATGACTGGCTGCCAACTGGAAAAATTAGAAAACATTGTATAAAACAGGAACATGAAGAAATATTTTTAAAGGGTACCATAGATGGAAAGACGTGGTTCTGAAAAGATAAATGTTAGTACGAGTTACAATAGTACGAGTTACATTAATTTGATATTAAAACCCCCTCTAAATGTTTTCATTTTAATAATATTTGTAAAATTATTTTAACTAGTAGGTCGCCATTGTTGTTGACATCGCAGGGCGGTGACGTCACATATTGTTGAGCTAAACGAGTTGCTAAAATGTTTAAATAGAGTTTGACCAAAGTCTGAGTAAGTTTTATGTGTATTTTTCATATCTATTTTGATTGGGAATGCCAGTTCTCTTTGCATTGTTGTTTAACTGCGTGATAATAGGGCCTCATTATTACAGATTGAAGGATTTTTCTTTTTGTGAACATTATTTTTGAGATATAATTATTATTTTTGTTGTATTTTCACTATATGATACTTATGTTTGTTGTGAAGGAGTTGGCCGAAGCTTATGCCAATAAACGACGCGGTCCGAGCTACAAATTTGAACGCCTGTGTCCACCAGTGTTGTTAATAACGGCGTTACAATATAACGGCGTTACTAACGGCGTTATTTTTTTCAGTAGTGGGTAATCTAATTAATTACTTTTCTCATCTTGGCAACGCCGTTACCGTTACTGAGGACGGAAAGGCATGCGTTACTATGCGTTACTATATTGGTCGAAAAGTCTGAGGGAGACGGACTCACCGAGACGACAGAGCAGAGCAGGCAAGAAAGTTGTGACGCCGAGCAAACGCAATGCTAGGTAGCTCCAATAATACATGTTGTGGCCGATAGCCTACAAACTACGCCCGCATGTTATGGTAGATATGGTAGATATTACATGTACTGTATATAGATATAACTAGATGCAAAATGACAGAAATGGCACTAAATGCGTTAGTAGACAGCCGCCATCTTGAAGCAGTAGACTTTTTAGGACGGGTCTGTTGTAGAGAACCTTCCTAGCGAACCTATGTAACTTTTTATATAAAATACTTCTAAATCGGCAAAATCTTTACTTGAATCTATCTTTAAATGATGAAACAGTTTTAAAACTTTCATATGTCGAAAGTAGAGAGAAGGGAACTAGTGCAATAATGGGAGCAATTCTAACAACTTTTAACAGTTGATTCAGGTTAAAGAGTAAATTAGGGTAAAGAATTGGGCTCGGGCCAATTGTACCAAAAACCTTCACAAAAAACTTCACATAGTGTGGCCAATGTTTTTTTAATTCATTTATTTATTTATTTATTTGAGGGGGGGGGGGGGGGGGGAGTAATTATCACCAATTACTTTGCCAAGTAACTAATTACTCTTACATTCAGGTAATTGAGTTACTAACGCAATTACTTTTTGGGAGAAGTAATTTGTAACTATAATTAATTACTTTTTTTCAGTAAGATTAACAACACTGGTGTCCACTCGCCTTTCTCTGCCTCTTCGATCTCAATGTGCAAAATAAGGCGTCTTTATAATCTGTTGGGCATAAAATGATACGAATAGCCAGCAATCAAACTAAGTTTAATACATTTATTTGTTTTCCGTGTCGCTTATTCACCGGGAAGCAGGATGATCAACAATCTGGACATCTGCTTTTACGTGACAAAAATAAGGTGAGACGTAATTAGTCGCCATTAGACGTCTCGGTAGAGGCAAACGTCTTCGTGTGTTGTGATTTACGGCCCCAGGCTATCAGCAAAGATAACCAAACTGCTGTGTTTCACTGTATACCCTAATCATATGTAAAGCACACGACAGCTCTGGATGCTAACACAGCTCTGGATGCTAGCTATCTCCAAAAATATTGGAATAAGTTGGATTGCACAACAGTTTAGCGTGAAGATCTGCAAACAGTTTTTGACATCACTCGCCTGCTCTCGTCACTAGAGAAGGGAAGTGCTGTCACTAGCAAACTTGACACATGAACGCAACTTATCTCATCCCGTCTTTCCGGTTCATTTTGCTTTTGCTGTCGTTATCATCAATGTTCCACGGTTCGAATTGGAAGGGCAGAACCGATGGCATGTTATTGTAGTTAAAGAGTGACACTGTGGAAGTACGGTGTTCAGCATACCCATGTGACGTTACCGCCCTGCGATGTCAACAACAATGGTGACCTACTAGTTAAAATAATTTTACAAATTTTATTAAAATGAAAACATTAAGAGGGGTTTTAAAATATATTATAACTCGTACTGACATCTATCTTATAAGAACTAAATTTCTTTCTATCCGTGGTACCCTTGAAGAACAAAAATCTTGGTGACTGGGAAAAAATGACACATTAAATAAGAACACTTTACCAGTTGCTGTTGTCTACTGCATCTCCAAATCCTGGCGTATCAACAATTGTGAGAGTAAGCTGTACCCCCCCTTCTTTGATGAGCACCTTAGACTGCTCAACCTGAAATACACAAGCCATCTATTAACTTATGGAACTGCAATTCAGACTTGAGAGGTTGATAAAACAATGGTTTGCACTAGAGCCGGGCAATAATTCATTATATTGCATTAGACATACAGTGATATAAAAAAGTATCTTACCTTTTTTAATTTCTCACATTTCTGCATAAAATCACCATCAAATGTGATCTGATCTTTGTCAAAATTACACAGATGAAAAAACAGTGTCTGCGCTAACTAAAACCACCCAAACATTTATAGGTTTTCATATTTTAATGAGGATAGTATGCAAACAATGACAAAAGGGGGAAAAATGTACCATCACATTTAAAATTTTGTGGCCCCTCCTTTGGCAGCAATAACTTCAACCACAGACTTCTTGTAGCTGCAGATCAGTCTGGCACATCGATCAGGACTAATCTTGGCCCATTCTTCTCTCCAAAACTGCTGTAGTTCAGTCGGATTGCTGGGATGTCTGGCATGAATCGCTGTCTTTAGGTCATGCCACAGCATCTCAATGGGGTTCAAGTCTGGACTTTGACTTGGCCACTCCGGAATGTGTATTTTGTTCTTCTGAAACCATTCTGAAGTTGATTTACTTCTGTGTTTTGAATCATTGTCTTGTTGCAGCAACCATCCTCTTTTTAGCTTTGTCTGACTGACAGCCTCAGGTTTTCCTACCAAACATCCTGACAAACTTTTGAATTCATCCTCCCATTAATGACTGCAAGTTGTCCGGCTCCGAGTAGCAAAACAGCCCCAAATCACAATGCTGCCTCCACCATGCATCCACCAGTTTGGATGAGGTGTTGATGTTGGTTAGCTGTTCCATTTTTCTTCCACACATGACTTAGTGTGCTACTCCCAAACAATTCAACTTTGGTTTCATCAGTCCAAAAAATATTTTGCCAAAACTTCTGTGGCATGTCCAAGTGCCTTTTTTTTTTAACATTAAACGAGCAACAATGTTTTATTTTAGACAGCAGCAGCTCCGTGGAGTCCTCCCATGAACACCATTCTTGGCCATAGTTTTACATATAGTTGATGTGTACACAGAGATATTGGCCTGTGCCAGTGATTTCTGTAAGTCTTTAGCAGACACTCTAGGGTTCTATTTTACCTCTCTGAGTATTCTGCGCTGAACTCTTGGCGTCATCTTTGGTGGACGCCAACTCGTTGGGAGAGAAAACCACTCATCAGTGATTGGGCACACACCTGACTTAAATTGTTTGGTAAAAATTGGTTTCAATTGTTTTTTTTAAGTCTCCTTAGGCAGGCACTTACTTATTTTTCCCACCTTCTGTCATTGTTTGCATGCTATCCTCATTAAAATATGAAAACCTATGAATGGTTGGGTAGTTTTAGTTAAAGCAGAGTTTTTTTTTTTTTATCTGTGTGATTCTGACAAAGATCAGATCACATTTGATGGTGATTTTATGCAGAAATGTGAAAAATTCATACCACTGTACGCTAGATATGAATATGAAATATTGATTTTAAAAAAATTCTGAATAAACCCTAGGTCTGCGCCACAAAGCATTCTATGCTATGTTCAACATGCAAAAGTGGATTTCTAAAGTTAAATTTTACATACATCACATTCTACACGAGCTATATGACACCCATCATGAAAAATCTGATTGGCAATGAATACTTTGGCTCCAAAATGGCTAACATGTGCACTTTGAAAGACAAGATGACAGTTATTTTGGATCAAATAAACACTTTAGATGGGCTCTAATTGGCAGAGAACAATAACGCCATTAGGTTCGTCACATATTTCATAATCTGCATTTAGCTAGCTTTCAAATAACTCGTTATGCATTATGTGTGATTTTTTAATATTATTTTCTAATATAGTTTTTGTTTTATTTAAGAATAACAATTGCATTTGAATGGGTAATTTATTCGGATGTATTGTCACTGCATTAGTTGTTGAATTGGTTAAAAAAAATAGACAATGATATCGCATATCGGCAATAATTTATGAGACTGTTATCGTCTAGTGCCGTGAATAGCAGTCAATGAGTTACCATAGTCACTATTCTAGTGTAAAGTTTTGCTAGCAACCCGTTGGTTTCTTTTTATTTTAAACAGTCACACCTTTATGAAGAATATAGCGATTCCTGCCAAGAGAATACAGTATTGATAACCTTTTGTGTTAAGTACAGTATTGTTATACATCACTATTCTGATAATTGTCACATCCCTAGTCAACAAGAGCAACCCAGGTTCTCATGTTATTTGTAACAAAGTACTTTTTTCCCCCCACTGTTTGTTCTGTCTGTCGAATAAGCCACATAAGAAAAACAATGCACACTTTAGAATAAGTTGGAATCACTGGTTGGACAATAAGTGGGCTAAACAATCAACTTTTCCTCACTTGGTTGAATCTAAGAAACATACTTTGCCTTCACCACACGTCACATGTTTTCAAGTCCTGCCTATTGTTGATCTAGTACTTCCTGCAGTAACTTTGATGAGGTCTTACTAGCCACATACTTTCAGGACGTCTAGTTATTTTAGGATCCCCCATTTGACTAACTGCAGCCTTCATGTTTTAAAACAAACATTCTTCAGCTTCCACAAACCTTGAAATCAACTGTCTGTACAGCTGCGCGCACACTCACACAGGCAGTAATTTGGCATTGGTCTTTTAACTAAATTGCAAAACATGTCAGGAATAACCAAAATCTGCTGTTTGGACCATTTATATTTAGTCAAAAAGAGCGACAAATCCCTTCAAATTGTTGGCAGGGCAAATACATCATTAAATCAACATGTTCTATTTGAATGTTAAACTATTCTGGAACATTCTCCATTCTGTCTGAGAACACAAATTACCATAAATTTTGCCAAGTAATAAATTGCATACAAACACATGTACAGAATTACTTTAAGTCAAGATTGCGCAAAACTTTCCAATGTCAGTTTTAACCAAAGGTAGGTAGTAGGGCGGCAACAACTAATCGATTACATTGATTGAAATTGATTAATAAATAAGCTGTCAAATAATTTGATAATCGATTATTGCCGGCAGCTACGAGCAGTCCCATTTGGGTCCTTGTGTACGTGTAATGTGAGGCTACGAGCGCCAGTGATTAGAGAAAAAGAGTTCCCTGCTACACTCAGGTTGGGTTTCTGAATCAATAATACAGTGGTACCTCGACATATGATTGCTTCGACACGCAATCTTTTCGACATCAGATGTAAAATTTGAAACGCCATTTGTACGACATGCTCAAAATACGACGATTTATGACAGCGCCGCAGTTTCTTATTTCCCCCAAAACAGTTGCACAGCGGATTTTCGTGAGAGAGAAATCAACATGGGTTCCAAGAATGTTAGTACAGGTGGTGGAAAAAAAGGAAAAAGGTCACGCTTAGCATTGAAATGAAGATGGAAATGATAGAAAAATGTGAGCGTGGTGTGTGCGTCTGTGGACTATCTTGACGGTCCTTCTCCGACCTCCGTTTGCCATTCTTTATAAATTCAGGTGACAATTATTATTATTATGGCATCGGCAGCTTTTTAATCATTTATTTCAGAACTTGTGCAACACAACATGCCTCCTGACGTCGACAGAACATGAAAAGCGAAAGTAAAAAGTCTTCTCTCTGTCACGTCAGCCACGCGGTGCGTTCACGTACTCCACGCAAACCACAACCGCCACATTAGAACCCGATTCGTTACGTTATTATAGGTATCATTATTATTATTATTCCGATTTGTATTTATATTTTGTTTGTTTTGCTCTGTGTAATTGCTATTTGCAATAGTATCAGCAGTATTTTTCTTATGAGAATATCCTGCTCGACATACGACCATTTCGACTTACAAACAAGGTCCTGGAACAGATTGACTTCATATTTAGGGGTATCAGTGTATTACAAAGTGTCGAGAGTTACATTGTCTTTTGTGTTGTTACATCCAGTGTAACATATTTTTTGTTTTATAGTTCTAACTTTTATTACAACTTACAAATTTTATGCACATAAAACAGTACAGCTGTAGACTACAGTTAAGTCAGGAAACTGCAATAAAATATTTTTGAAGGAAATTGTCATCCATTTTGTCTTTATTGTTACTTAAACATGCCTAAAACAACTTCAAGTTATAATCGAAATAAGTGACATTTATCCGATTAATTGTTTAATTGTCTGATTAATCATTTATAAAAAATAATCTTTAGTTGCAGCCCTAATTGGGAGCGCAGTCCAAGTTTTGACGAACCCTCAAGGCAGAGTTATGCTTCTGCGGCATACCTATGCCGTCAAGGCAGACCCAATTTACGACCCTCTGCCGTGGCCTGACATGATTCTGTGGAGGTGCACGACTGGGCGTCACATCAATGCGTGGTGACGGGACGCAAATGGACTGTGATTGGTCCGCTCAGACTGTTGTTTCCGGTTCAGTGCGAAATCACCGCCATTTTCAAACATTGTTGTAATACACGAAAAATGGACCAAGCTGACGAAAGTATCATCGAAGAGGTCCGCAAGTACGAAAACCTCTACAAAGTCTCGTCCAGACATTATAAAGATTGCCAAATGGCAAGCAATCCGTGGAAGGAGATTGCTGAAAATACTGGAATGGGGGTCAGCTATTGCATAATAAAATGGAAGAACCTCCAAGACAAGTATGTACGTGTTGGCCACACGAAGCGGTGACACAGTCTGCCAAAAACTGTCAGCTTTTCATCGCTTTATGACGTATTTTTAGTTGGTGCACTTTATCATTTATTTTGTAGGTATGTTTACTGTGAGTCTGTGACTTATTTACATTTTACACTTAAAATATATAAAGAATAAAGCAAAGGTTTGGTGTAATAAGAGTTGTTTTGATGTTTAATTTTCAACTAGACAGGTCACACACTTGATACATCATCACTGATTGAGAGCGCCTCGGTGCTTTTAGGATAGCGTGTTCACCATCAATGCTTCCAACGCAGTTTGGGAAGTTCCATAGCTGCCAGAAATCTGCTATGGCTTCCCACTGGCTGGTTGTAGGACACAGCAAAGAAATCGGACAAAACACTGGACAACACAGCTCGCTGGCTTATACCCGATGCTAGAAGAAAGAGAAGAGCTGATGATGGCCCCACTAAAATAAATAACAAAATGATAGCGGGCTGCTGCAAAATGCGACCGCTAACTTTCGCTTTCTCCCGTTCTTTCCACTCGCTTCCCGCTACGTCACCACTCCCCAGTCTGATCGCCTCTTAAAAGACCCGCGCTTACTTACAGACATTACAGTATGATTAACATTTGTTGTTCAATGTTGATGAGCTGAAGATCCACATTCAAGCGTTCCATCTCTGTAGGCATTGTTAAGTAACCCGAAGAAAATGAGAGGAAGTTGACAAGAGTCCCCCAAAACCGTACAAACACAACGCCACACCCCTCTAGTGGCTTGGCGGTGAATTACAGAGCAACATGTTCCCTTGACGCAGAACTATTGAATGCTCATTGACGCCGTAGTTGCAACGCCATCACCGCAACGCAGAATCATAACTCACAGGCTGTTTACATGGTGGCTCTATGACAATACAAAAAATTTCAAATTTGCATTTATATGGTTCCGTCTCCATTCGAACAATGTCGCAATTCGCGTGAAAACTTTGTAGTATTCATGCCAGGCCCTAGGGAGCAGTGCAGATTTACAAGGCGACAGCCAATGCTGCACTTTGACCCCAACAACCTCCTCAGCCCGGAAAACAACATACCCGCCCACTCCAAGCAATGGCATTTTTCATTTGCTCCAAAAGGCACAAAAAATGGAAACATTCAACATAATTAAAAATATTATGAAGACAGTATATTAAAGCCGACGTTCCGCCATATTTGCCGTTTTTAATATTAAGTAGCACCGCTATGCACGCCCAATGTGACATTTGCAAGTGCTGACGTTATCGGCACGGGGGCTTTCCATTGATATGGATGTAGAGCAAGCCCCCTCAAGCCCCCGCAGTCAAATCCTTCCACTTTGGAGCCCGGACTCAATGGTTCACGTCTTCGCCTTCCGTTTTGGCTGACACCATATGAAGACAAGGCCATTCTGCAACAGTCATTGCGTCTTGGTGTTGCAGAGTCACAATGTAAACTGCCCCTTAATGGGATCCACGAACAGAAAGACTTGTAGTTCTTAAAAGATAGTTATTAGAACTGATATTGAAACCCCTCTTGATGTTTTCAAACTATGATGCTGGGAGCCATTTTCAGGAGTCTTGTGAAGACAACACTCAAATGAACGTGAATCACAGTAGACCCAGTCCATATATATATATATATATATATATATATATCAATATATAAATATAACAAAAACTACGGCGTCAGTCGAAGGACAAAACGCACTCATCAGCTTGAGGTCTTATTAATGTTAAATTCACCATTGACACGTTGTGGTGTATTTAAATCACTACCTTACATAGTTAGAGTGACTGAAGTACGGCAGCGTGGCCTTGTGACGTAACTGCCCTGTGACATCAACAACAATGGCGAGCTACTAGTTTATTTTTTGATTTAAAATTTTACAAAATTTATTAAAACGAAAACATTAAGAGGGGTTTTAATATCAAATTATTATTACTCGTACTAACATCTTTTAAGAACTACATTTCTTTTTATCCGTGGTTCCCCAACAATTTACTCAAATGAAAGTTAAAAAGTATGGTGTGGTAAATCTACGCTTAGAAGTACATTTTTCTCAAGTAAATGTAACGCGTTACTACCCACCTCATTTTAACCCAGCTGCCTAGATGAATGCACATTTTTCTTGTCTTCAAGCACAAATCTAGTACTAGTGCATATGTTAAAATAAACCGCAGGGATGACAGAACTAATGCTTTTATGCCGTCTTAGTGGAGCGAAAAGAGGAAAAAAAAAAAGTCATTTATAAGTGTAAGGGAAACTTCCTGAAATAGGGCCATCTCTTCTTCCCTTATATGGTTATGTTAGAACAGAGGCAGAGACTGTAAGGCATTCGGTGCAGCTGTGAGGAGATAGAGAAAAAAAACCTAGGGAGCGATTCCGAAAAGAAATTACGGAAAGTGGGACAGAGTAGAAAAGAGAACGTTAGGTTGGATCAAATTCCTTTTGTTTCGTTGAGAATCAAAGGGGGAAAGAAAAAAACATACAACAGAGACATACTATGAATGATGTCAGAGAGCGAGAAGAATTTGGTTGCCATAAATTCCATTCCTTCTACATAGAAAAATATACGGTACATTCTGTGTTTTAAATAGGACAGAACGGTTTCACAAACACTTGGCTGTGTGAGTGTCATTTTCAGTAAGTTGTCTGCCTCTTATGTTTGATATTAAAATTTTAACCAATTCATCACTTCAAATTGTCTGTAGATATGAGTGTGTCCGTGAATGGTTGTTTGTCTCTGTATGCCCTGCCACTGGCTGGTAACCAGTGCAGGGTGTTCCCTGCCTCTTGATCGTTGTTAGCTGGGCTTGATCCAGTACCTCCGCGACCCTCGTTAGGATAAGCAGTTCAGAAGATGAACGAATGAATGAATATTAAGTTCACAGAGGAGCTGGAGCCCATGTTGTGCATTTAGATGAGCAGCAGGGATACACGCTGGACTAGTTATCTACTAGAGGTGTGCATCGGTACTGCCCTCACGATTCGATTCGATTACGATTCGGAGGGCCACGATTCGATTCAATTCGATTTGATTCGATTCAGAGGGTCACGATTCGATTCGGTTCGATTCGGCAATGCATCGCGATGCCTTAAAGCCTGGGATGCATTAAAATTCTAAAGCAAAGCATATTTTTCGTGAATCATGAGGCAACACAAGCGGTCAGACATTAAACAACTTTTTATTGGCTCTTGTGTCACTCCTAGTTGAAGTCAAATGAAAATACTTTTGGATATATATTTAAAAAAAAAAAAAAAAAAAAAACAGATCACAGCATTTAATTGGTGCTTTGAATGAGACCAGGGCTTTCTCTCTCTCTCTTTTTTTTTTTTTTTTACACACAGTAGCAGCCTTTCACACAGTGCAACATCTGAACTCCTGTGCAAAATCAGTAATAACAGTCACTGTATTTTAGTCACAACAACCCATCGATAAAAATATTCAAATAAATATTAGAGAAAGCGACAAAGAAAATATTGTAGTGCAGCAGCATCTTTATCGCAATATCAATCCAGGGATCAGTTCAGTTGCAAACAAAACATCCAACTAAATTGCAATGTAGAACAAAAGTAAAATGTAGGCCTAGCCCACTATATATGTGCAATCAACTTAGAAATGCAATCAGTAACTACCACATAACAATAAAAAATAATGAATTAAAATGAAGTGCAGCAGAATTTTAGCAGCCATAACAATCTGTTTCAACATGAGGGGGACAGGAAACTGATAAGCATATGCTTTATCTCGTCCGCCTTTGTCGTCTTCTTCGGGCAAATCATATCACATTTTGTAAATGTCAATGATACTGATGATGATGATATATATATATATATATATATATATATATATATATATATATATATATATATATGTATATATTCTGGAACATTTTTGGTTTGTGGTGTGCCACGAGATTTTTTCCAATGTAAAAACGTGCCGTGACTCAGAAAAGGTTGAAAAACACTGATCTACTGGTCAACATTAGAAAATTCAGCACATCTTCAGGAAAAAGTCCAGATTTAACACTAACAATTTAAAGCAGGGATCCCCAACTGCATTTGCTACCGGGCCACACAGAAATAATAAATAATTTATTAACGACCGAATTCTGGCAGAATTAACTTAGTCCTGTGCCTCTCCACACACTTATTTGCCAATGGCGGAAAACACAAAAACAGGGGACTTGAAGTTCTGCTCCGAGACCCCCAATTTGGCCAAATTTCAAAATTGTCCTATGTGCATGTTTGATACATCATTGGAAAGCTTAAAATCTAGAAGAAGAAAAATTTGGAACAGGAGGGCATTTTTTGACCCCCCTAAAAGTAGGTCAAATCAAAAATAGACATTTTTGAGACCTCTGAAATTTTCTTAAAGTTTTCTCATTTAAAAAGGTCTGGTCCTGATCCTGGCACATAATAAATGACCGACACTTTAAGATGACCCCCCTTTGTCTACTCAAGTCTTTGATAATCAATATGCATGCACTAAGACATGTGGGTGGATGTACAATAATAAAGGCAATTGGTGTGTGAATAAATGTAGATTTAATTTAGCCCTGTGTTTTATTTTGTAAATAAACATGACTTAACAGGGAGTTAGCTGTACAGTTAATGATAATTTTACTGCATACTTTTTCATTTGGCCCGATTTTAATCTGCAAAGATAAAACATGTAATGTAATGTAATTTATGGGTGAAAAACGGTAATATAACAAGTGTTGCGATGCAGAAATCGCAGACATCAAGGAGTGGTCAAGATTTTCTTTTTAAAATACTTACCCTTTTAAACTTTTTTTCACTTTTTTCTTTGCTTGGATTAGGGCTGTCAAACGATTAAAATTTTTTATTAATCGCAATTCAAACCATCTATAAAATATGCCATATTTTTCTGTAAATTATTGTTGGAATGGAAAGATAAGACACAAGACGGATATATACATTCAACATACGGTACATAAGTACTGTATTTGTTTATTATAACAATAAATCCACAAGATGGCATTAACATTATTAACATTCTGTTAAAGCGATCCATAGATAGAAAGATTTAGTTCTTAAAAGATAAATGTTAGTACAAGTTATAGAAATGTTATATCAAAACCCCTCTTAATGTTTTCGTTTTAATAAAATTTGTAAAATTTTCAATCAAAAAATAAACTAGTAGTACGCCACACTTGATGTCAATAATTACACAATGCTCATGTGGTGCTGAAACCCATAAAATCAGTCGCACCTAAGCGCCAGCAGAGGGCGACAAAACAGAAAAAACAACTAACAAGTGGACATTACTCTGTGCTGTCATTTTAATCTGTTTAAGCGGGGCATGTGCATTAAATGTGTCAAATATTTTAACGTGATTAATTTTAAAAAATTAATTACCGCCCGTTAACCCAATAATTTTGACAGCCCTAGTTTGGATCGATTATAGATGTTTTCATAGAAATCCATTAGCAGTAGCATCTATTTGTTTTTTTTTGTTTTTTACACATCTTTGTCCTCTTGTCCTCGATAAGGACGTAGGCGCATCAGATTTGTTCCCGGAATTATAAGCCCATGCGCTAGCGAAGATGACTGAAAAACAGATGTCTTTAGATAGATTTTTTTGACGGGGAAAAGGCCACCTGACGAGCCAGAAGCCAACAAACAGACAATACCAAGAATCATACCTAAAATATGGGTTTGTTGCAACAAGTGACTCATGTGCGAAGTCCACTCTGCATTATGTGTGATCAAAAGCCATCAAACCAAACAACGAAGTGAATGAAGGACAGAAACTCGAGGAAAAGTATGCAAAATTTACGCCAAGTCGCATGTATTTGCACATTTTGGTGTGTTTTCGAGCATGTTAAGGCCTCCAAAATGTCCATTTTCATTTGCTCTGAAGAAAGAATACTACTACTACTACTACTACTACTAATAATAATAATTCTTTGCATTAAAATAGGGCTGTTGCTCCACTCGGTGCTCTGGCCCTAACAAGAGACAACTGGTTTGTACTGTTCTACTCTAAATCATATCAAAATTTACCAGGCCCAAAGATTGCTTCATCTTACCTGCACAGTCTTCTTAATACGCTGAGATGGCCCAGGATAGTCCTTGGAGTAAAGATCAGTCAAAAAGAGGGAGTTAATGAGTGTTGATTTCCCAAGACCAGACTCTCCTACGATAACACAAAGAACAACATTTTTCAATTAATAAATTCACTTTATCAACTTATATTAAACAGTTTAAGGAAATGGAAAGCTGGATTATTTTCATAGATTTTTCAAACTGAAGCTTTGTTAGCTTGAAGTGAATTAATCAGTCATGCTTAAATGGTTGCATTAGCCAGCGGTCCCCAAACTTTTTCCTGTGAGGGCCACATAACTTTTCCCTTCTCTGATGAGGGGCCGGGGTCAGCTTGTAACAGAAAAGGTGTGACAATTGCAGAGTGCCAAAATGTAAAGATTTATTGTTTTTCAGAAAGCCACAATCAAATAACCCTTTCTGGATTCTTCGCGGAACAAATGTAAATAAAATAATAATAATAATAATAGATAGTAAGAACAACAGTATTAATTAAATAGATAATAACCAAATATTCTTCACAGAAAAAAGCCAGGAAATAAATAACACTAATGGGGGGGGGGGGGGGGGGAATATATATATATATATATATATATATATATATATTTTTTCTTTCTATTTTTTTTTTTTTTTGTTCAGGGGGCCGGATCAAATGTGGAGGCGGGCCGTATCTGGCCCACGGGCCGTAGTTTGGGGACCCCTACATTAAGCTGTAAAAAATAAAATAAATAAATAATAAAGGATGGCACCATATGTTTTTTATAGTTATTTTTATAGTTCAAGTCCAAATTATGTTTACTTCACACATTTCACAAATTGATTTGAATCACCCCAAAGAAGGTAACTAAGCGTTCACTGTGAACGCTTAGTTACCTTCTGATGATCACAAATGCCTTTTAGAACCCCAGGATCAAAGATAAATAATATACCAAACAAGAACAAGACAACAAACCCATTTGTAATTAAGTTTACAGCTACATTTTGTGGAATTAAGTGTGAGCGATTTGCTATGAGAATTGTAAATACGTTCTCATTCGTAGCATTTAAGCTAGCGGATTTTTGTCAGGCAAATTAGGCCAATTTAATCTACTAGATTTACATATTGATCTGACAAGATGGACGTTTGAACACCAGTTGTTTTGTGTCGAGTGTTTTATTGTTAAAATAAAAGTCTTGAGATATTAATTTTGAGTGAAGACATGACTCGCAGCCCACTATTTACTGCAAAATTGACCCAAAGGGGTGCCATCCGTTTGTGCTACGTTTGCGCTAGTTATTGGGACACCCCTCTGCACCGTCAGCCGCGACGGAGGGGCTGCGATTGACGTCATCACTCGAAATTATTATCTCAACAGTTATAAAACAATAGCAGCACAAACAAAAATTTTTAGAGCACAAACATAGCATAAACGTATGGCATCATATCGAGTCGATTTTGCAATAAATGGAGGGCTGCGTTACATCATCACTTGAAATTAATATCTCAAAAACTATAGCAGCACAAACAAAAATTTTATAGCACAAACTAAGCACAAACAGTTGACACCATTATAAGCCATTTTTAATAAAAATGGAGGCTGGTCGACCTCCGATTGACCTATAAAAAAAATTCTACATTTTCTAAAAACGATAGCAGCACAAACAAAACTTTTTACAGCACAGAAACGTAGCACAAACGATTGACATCATTTTTATCTACATTTGCATCTGATGGAGGGGGCCCAACTTCAAGGAGGTTTCAAACATTTATCACACAGCACAGTCTAGCAAACCTCCAGTGTCTAACCACATCACGGCCATCTTATGACCGAGCCAGTCATGAGAAAGAAGCAGGAGCTGTAGATGTGACCAGGAAGCAACTATCTGGTTGAATACAAGGTTTGGGGTGCAAAGCGGTTCTTGTAGATCGGTTCAGCTTTTTTGGAGGCTTGACAATGTTTTTGCTCTTCTGCGAACCAATACGTCATACTGTGGTTTAACTCTTTAGCAAAATTGAAACATGCGCACTAATACAAACAAGCCAGAGATGCAAATATGGTCTTATGTTGTTAGTACTTTACAACACCAGATAGCAGATGTCTGCCATGTTTCATAATATAAATATATGAGACAAACATTGTATTAAAACCGACATTATATTAAGAAAAAAAAGCCCCAATTCATTGTATCTCATTGACCCAGTTCTGAAGTATTTGAGCTCATTAACTCAATCGATAAGGTTGTTTCGAGTGTGACTGACTTACAAAATCTTTATTTTTCCTGAGGGTCAATTTTGATTGAAAGAATAGAAGCACAGTCACATTCATACATGCATGCATGAATGCGCTGGGGAAGGAATCATTGATTTTAGCCTCATGGCGATGCAGATTTTTAGATGATGCCCATTCATAAACATTAATTTATCTGTAAAATTCTCAACCTCGGGAAGCCATTGGTAATATGATTTGAAAGAAGTCTTGTCATTGAAAAAAATACAACTTGTGTGCGTCACTCTGCCCCACTTGTACCATCAACATACTTGCAATACTATCCCACAACATCGCAATAATTATATTGTGAGATTGCGACCATGATATCAAACCGTTGTGATCTTGCATCCCTAAAAATTATGCTGAGACCAGAAACTGTGAGAAACAGAACAAAAACAAACATACCAAGGGACAACACAGGGGTTCCGTGACATTCCTGAAATTCCCAGTTTCGCGGTCTGTCAGCCTGAGGCTGACACTGCCCCCTTAAACTGTAATTCAGGGCATACTAACTTGCACTCAGCCCAAACATGTATTCTCTTTTAAACTGTACACACTAGTGCTGCAACGATTAATCAATTAACATGGGTAATTCGATTAGAAAAAAGCTTCGAATCAAATTTTGCTGCTTTGAGGATTCGTTTAATTGGAGAGGCGTTGCAATGGTTTGTTTTGAAAGTGTTTGCATTTAGTTTTAATTATTTGGGTGGATACACTGCCCTCTAGTGGTAACAGTGAATATGAAGTAACTCATTTAACATGGCTGAATCCAGCTGCTGCCTATTAAGACTAACATAAGATAAGTTTCTGCTTGATCCAATGTATTGTTTATGCATTCACTATTTAATTTATAGGTATATTTAGCAGTTTGCATTTTATAGCATTTAAGGTAGCGAACTTTTGCTATGCAAATTATCCAATTGCTCTTTTGTTGTACTTAGATCAGTTGTTTATTTCTTTAATTCCGTTTGAGGCAAAACTCAGGTATTTTAACTATTTTTAAATGAAAGTGCAATTTTGCATTGCTTGAAGAAATACTCTGGAATTTTATTTTGTATTCGCATTTAATGCTCTTTTGAAAGTGCAATCTTAGCAAACCTCTTCTAAAATGTATTCTCCAATTCAATACATGCTCCTAATCCGATTATTCGAACTCACTAGTTGATGGATTAATCAATTACTAAAATAATCAATAGCTGCAATTACTAAAATAATCAATAGCTGCAGCCCTAGTACACACATACTGTATATTTTGTGAAAATAATACTCAAGTAATGAGTAACTGCTTCCATTGTCAGATTTTTTTTAAAAACAATGGAATATTTTTCAACACATTATCTTTATGAACTGTTATTGTTATACTACAACCTATTAATTGACACATTAGGCCAGAAAATATACAGAAACCAGACTAGATAAAGCTACAGAAATTAAATATCACCCATCATGAGAGCATGAGTGTCTTGTAGAGAAGAAAACATTTCCTACCATCAAATTAAATTAATCATATCTCCGGTTTTCCGTGGTATATCAGTGCCAAATAAGTAAGAGAGAGGTTGAAATCTGCACTGTTGAGTAATGTTGACAGCAGTGCTCGATGCGAAATAGTTTGTTTTTTTTATGGCGCTGTAAAGACGCCACATGATTGAAAAGGCCGGTGTGATCATAGGACTTCTGACAGCAAGCTTGTGTGTGGTCTTTGGATGCATATTGTTACGTCTGAATGGTGTAACGGGGTCATGTGATTATTTTTGCTATGTCTGATCTGTGAAACGAAGAGCCACCTCTGGGAAAAATAAATCAAAATCTAATATGTAAAATAAAGGGTAAAAATTTAACGAGTGATGTAACCCAAAGTAGCGGAATAATCAGAGCGTTTCTTCTTCACAAATCTACTCAAGTAAAAGTATGATGCACTAAGGCACATAAGAATACTCGGGTAAATGTAACGGAGTAAATGTAACACACTACTACCAACAGTGCTGACCTCAAATACTGTACTCTAAATATGAAGATGAAGTGATAGCTGCAATCCAATGAGCTTGAGACTGCATCAGAATAGGCATGTGCTGGGTCACAGCAGACACGTGCATCTTAAAATAGCAGATTGGGAAATGAGAAATGAGTGGTAGAAACTCCCCTGAGGTGCTATGAATGAGCAAGCATGGACAAGCATGAGCCAATCAGCACACAGACAGAGGACTACGTTTTTGTTGTGCCTCAAGCTCGAGTCGCTGTAGTTGGTACATACAGTCAACCAACACTATTCTCATCTATTTGTCTCTGAACATCACAAAGATGAAATAGTGCTGCAACGATTAATCGGTTAACTGAGTGATTCGATTAGAAAAAGGTTTAATCAGTTTTGCTGCTTCGAGGATTCGTTTAAGTAGTGGCGTTGAAATGGTTTGTTTTGAAAGTGTTTGCATTTAGTTATATTGATTTGTGTGGATACATTGTCCTCTACTGACAACAGTGAATATGACATAACTCATTTATCATGGCTGGATCCAGCTGCTCCCTGTTAAGACCAACATAAGGTTGTAAGTTTTTGTTTGAGCTTACATAATTGTTTATGCATTCGTAATTTAGTTTGTTTATTGAGGAAATATGACTGAAATATGAAAGATTTATTAAGAGCATTGTTAGCATTTTATAGCATTTAAGCTAGCGGACTTTTGCTATGCAAGTTAGCCAAATAAGCCTATTGTTCTTTCGTTGTTCTTCGAACCGCTTTTTTTTTTTTTTTTAATTACCTTTAAGGCCAAGCTCAAGTATTTTAATTATTGTTGTTGTGGAATGAGTTTGAAAAAACAGTTTTATTTTGTATTCGCATTTAATGCTCTTTTGAAAATGTAATCTTAGCAAGCCTTGGTTTTACATCTGCTAAAATTTACTCTGCAACACTTTAAATGTTCCTAATCCGATTGATTATTCGAACTAAATAGTTGATTAATCGATTACTTAAATAATCGATAGTTGCAGCCCTAATTTGAAATGTGACGAGATGTGCTTTATGGCAGACCTTTATCCAAAGCTGGGCAATTAATCATTTGTGATCATTCATCGCAAAAAAATTAAGGTCAATTCTGATGATCAAGCGTGGCAATTAATCGGAGATGTGTCTATATTTGCTGGTTTGCAACATGACTAAATTACTATAGCACTTGTTGAATATTATGCACACAAAGTTACTATGTGTTTTAAGCAAATCTATGATTTACACTTAAGTTAGTCATTAAGGCCCAAATATTTTAATAGACATTAAAGAAACATGTTTTTTAGAAATACTTAAAAGTCAATTGTCCGCCCCAAAAAGTTGTTGATTATGTGTTTACAACAGATGTTCCGATTCAATCATCAGTTAATTACAAGATCAGTTCTTTGTCTTTGACAAAGAGGGAAAAATTGATGACAGATGCCAGAGTTGCACGACTTCTCCTCGAAAGAAGATGTACTTTTCAGTTTTCTTATATATTACATTCCTCTATGTTAACTTGACATTTGAAATATGAACAACATTGGCATGTTGTTCTTAACATCATGGAGCATCTTTGTCCATTCACCAGGGCAAATATAGTGTCTTTACACATGCACACGTTTGTCTATAATTGAAGTGGATGGAGGAACAAAAACATCTTTGTGGATGCCATCAATGCGTTACCAAATGAAATATTATTTGCCAGTGTACTGATATGTTATTGAGAAAAGCATGGTAGTTCTCCACCCGTCGTGGCGAGAGAAACATGTGGATCTTGTACTTGTAACCTTTTTTTAAGCTTATTGTCTCTTTTGTTAACCTAACTCACTAATTTTTAAAAAATTATTATTATTTGTGCACCAACTTCACCCTAGTGCAATTTGAAACCCTTGCATCTGGCGTGATGTACTCGTTCTATTTTTGGATGTATTGTACAGTACATAAGTTGTAGACTAAACATACTGTTTGTTCACATGACCATTGCTAACGTTAATGTGTAGATTGTTAGCCTCAGTCTGTTCTGCTTAAATGTAGCATTGGTATGATAACGCAGCATGATTATCCATGACGATCAACCCAAGGGGAATGAAAGATGCCAGCTTCAATATTTTGGTCCTGGCTGCAGTACCATATTTGGCCACCAGTCTTACATATTGCCCCTTTAAACACAGTACAGTACATTCTTGTAACCCTGCTCTATAGAGCCACTGGGATCTGTGTTGGCATTGGATCGCCATATGTTTCTGTTATAGCTGCCAGTGGAACACAAAAAGGCAGGAAGCAGCCCCCTCTCCAACTCCTCTTTAATGGCAAAATGAAAAAAGGAACAGTTGGATAGCAGAAAGAGAGAAATGAGAGAACGGAAGAAAACATCACAAGAATAGTTTGTGACAAAATTCTTTTTAAGGGTGTGACCTAAAATACCTACAACTAAAGCAGTGTCATTTCATTGTTTCTTCCCCCCATTCAGCTTGCCTAAGGGGGATGTTGGGTGATCAACTCGGGTTCCAATTCCTGTTTCCTTTCAGTTTGAAAAGTTTAGCCAAGAGCAAGACCCATGAGAACCATTTGCAAGTAGGCATGTGCTGGTATGATAGTCTGACGGTATGATAACCTTGATAAGCCAAAATATCATGGTTTCACGGTATTGCAATTATAGCCCTACAATGTGTTACTTTTGAGATATCTGGGTTTAAAAAAAAAAATCCATTGAACAGGATTTTTAATTTTCAAAACATATTAGCAAACTGGAATATAAGTGTAATGTTAAGTTAAAATATGTATTTTTCAAAAATATTCTAAATAATATTAAAATAAATGCAGTCCTTTAGGTGAGCCTAAACCCACAGCCACAGCTCAACAATATAACCATCAGAATAAAAATAATTATTTTCCATAAAAAGCACGTGTGTATGACTCATATTATGTTTACATTATACACCCACCACCTTTCTCATCACAAACAGTTCCCAGAGACAACAAAACACCACATGTTTTATCACCGCTAGACACACTAAACACACCACTCAGCCTCCGCCAACATGTTTTACATGTAGGTTGGCCCTCATCCTCTAAGCTGGGGCCATCTATAACTTTTCTGGAGCTGAAGTATTCCCATACCAGGGATTTCTTTTTCTTCTATTTGGGGGGAGGAGTTTCACTTCCTCCAGCCATCATGTAGCGCAGCTGACCCACCGACACTGAGCAACAACCGGTGTGGAGAGGGTTGAGCCTTACAGCTGCAAGCGAGGGATTTCTCCATGCATTTTTGGGACATAAAAATTAGCTAATACCTTAGGGACCGTATGATGGAAAATTTTTGCGGTTTTGAAAATTTGTTTCATACCATGGTATGCCTTGAAATCTGTAATCTGCACATGTTTATTTGCAAGATTGTGTCAGTAAATGTATGCGTTAACTTTACAAGTAGAACAAATTAATTGGACGTCTATTGCCGTAAATGGCACGGCAACATGATTATTCACTGCCAAACTTCCCACTTCAAATAAATTTAGTGTCTATCATAGTCACTAAAAGACATTGAGTTACCCATTCAACTGCTTTGAGCCCACAAAGATAAAAAAAAAAAACTGCCCCTTTATTAGTATTTTCATAAAAAGGAATGAATGTTCAACCTCAAATCACTCAAATAAAAGTTAACTAACATTATGATCATGATTTTGCATTGATACTTGCAATAACTACACATTACTTTCTGTGTTTATTTAGAATGGAATTATCTGATTTGAAATAGTATTGAATGATGTATTAAAAAAACATTCATAATGATGTCATTTGAAATTGAATGTAATACTTTGAACTAGAGCTGAAACAAATACTCGAGCAACTCAAGTAACTCAAGTTTAAAAACTGATCCGAGTAATTTTATTCACCTCGAGAAATAGTTTAATCTTGCCAGCTCTAAGCACCACCTTTTTCCTGGACTACTTTTAATGTGGGAAAACGCACTGACGTCACGTGCGTAGAGGACGAAGCAATTAAAAAAAAAAAAATAAAATAAAAAACCTTACTGCAGCCGACAGCCGCTACAAACTACGCTGACGTTGCTAAAAACTACACCCGCATGATACTACGGTGGTAGCAGGTAGCGTCTGATAGATATCCCATGTATGTAGAACTAGATGTGAAATGACAGACTGGGCGGCGTTAGTAAACAGCCGCCATCTTAAAGCAGTAGACATCTCAGTGCTAATAAATAAGATTAACGTTACCGTCACTCGCTCACGTAACGTTAGTCCTGCGGCGTAGGGATGAGAATCGAGAACCGGTTCCGTGTGTTTCAATTCCATGGAATCATTTGGCAGTTTATCTAACAATTCTCTTATCGATTCCAACTAGTACGAATTACGTCACGTAATTTACGCATGTTACACACATGTAGTCTTACTACGCATGTAGTAAGACTACATGATTACTCAAAGAGTGACCCCTCACCAAGTGTGATCTGAAGAGTCGTTGCCGAGTGATTATGCATTGAATTTCACAGGCTAGGTCATTATTCATGAGACTACTTAAAGAAATGGTGATTTTTCCAAAAAAGTCTATTAATGGGTCTATCGTATTCCACGTCGAATACTCTATAAGGAAAACAACATACATGCATCTAAAATAATCCTAAATGATTATTATTAGCAGTTTTAATACTCCTGTTAAAAAGGTTCCTTGGGTATGCGTTTGTTTCCATAGCATCCAGTCAGTTACTTCCTGTTATTGTCCTATGTCACACGCGCTTGTATTCTGGGACCGAGAATAGATGTAAGGTGCGCATTTCGAGCAGAGTGCGGTGACCTGTTAATCTGTGTGCGTCCATGAACAAATGTAAGGATTTCCTCTTCATGCCATAAAGTTCTTATGATAAGTTAGAGCCTTTATCAGCGTAACATTTTCGTGTTTTTACTGTTACGTTGGCTGGTTGCTTCCGCTCGTCCTCGCTGCGTCGAGGAGAGCGTTGTTTACATTATATTCGCGTTGCACATTTGTGTTAAGAGGGAATGTTTTAGTTTAGCATCTTAAGATGATGTTGTACATCCATATGAGTGTAAAGTGCTTAGTTTTCGCCACATTTATAACCAAGATGACTGCACGTGCACGCAGCATGCTTCTGGGTTGTGCCCGTGCAATTGCGGCCCCCCCACCTTTGTGTTATACTGTGAGAGTCATGCATGTGTGTCATTGACTGCTTAACAGCCAATTTTCATTGTTCATTGCATCAGCACTTATATGACGTAATTTTTATTTCCTTTCAGAACCACACATTCCAGTCTTCTTCCACACACATACAAATACATCAACATCTTTCCACGCATGTGTGACCGGTGGGTTTCGACTCTGCGTTGTATGTGTAGTTTGGAATGACGACGGGAGTCAAAAGGGCGGTGTGACTTGCTTTTTATCTGATAACAGTCAGAAAAAGTCAATCCTCCCGTTAAACACGGCTTTAACAATGTGCCCCTCCCCTTCGACATCCACACAGAAAAGGGCCGCGACATACCTGATAACAGTCAGAAAAAGTCAATCCTCCCGTTAAACACGGCTTTAACAATGTGCCCCTATTCAAAATAAATACAAAAAGAGATGCAATGCAATTTTTATACATGAGTGCATGCCTGGAAGTTACATTTTCCTACAAAACTCTCTGCAGCTAAATAGCACCTACCTCCCCTTCGACATCCACACAGAAAAGGGGAGAACTAATAAAGTGCACTCAACTTAAAGCAGCAGGTGTCACGGTAATACCCGACATAGGGGAAACAAACAACATACAATCAAAAGGTTCCAACTTTGAAGGAGTATTGACGAAAATAAAATAGAAAATAAGATAACAATTTTGTGTAATTATAAAATACAAAACATACAATATTTGCAAGTTTGATATACCCCTGTTACATTCACCCCCCCAGAATAACACAAAATACAGGTTCACAAACCAATTCACATACTGCAGGAATACACTCAGGCCTATATGGAAGTAGAACAAAATCAACTCCATTCCAGCAGACAAGTGTCCTAATCAAAGGATAAGAGGATGAGAGACATGCTTTGCGCCTAGCAAAAACCCTCAGCACTCCATAGACAAGTCGAGGTGCCTTGTACACCTCACATTAATAGGCCAAACAACTGGGATGTAGAAATAAATCCAACCCACCTACAGCATATACAATAACTGGGGAGTAGGAACAGAAAGTATATTGTCAGGGACAGTGGCAAAAGCTGTATGCTTCAAATGTGGATAACACGAGAACGAGGTCTAACATCAACTTGAGCCATAGACTCAATTAAACGACAAACTGGTCTAATGACTCTACCAAAACGTGAAATGTGTTGGTTATCAGCACGAGGCAGAATGACTGGAATCGATTGGGGCATGGGACCTGGGACAGCTGCAGGAGGACCTACGGTAACTGCAGGGCCATTGTCAGAAGAGGGAGCTACAATAGGGGGCATCAAAGGATGAGGGCCAAGAGTTTCATCAGCAGAAGACTGCTCACGGACCCAGGAGGTGGTGCGATCATCACCCCAGTCACTGACGCTTTCGAGGGATCCACCAAGGGACGGCCCAACTGTAGCAGCAGCTGTATCCACCTCAGAAGACTCGGACTCACAGCTGGTAGATGCAGGAGGGGCTTGGCTCCTATTGGATGCAGGCGTGACATATTCTTCCTCCAAAACATCTACGATCGGCAGGAAATTGACTTGGAGCAGGAGGTTACGGTGAACAACTCGCTCATTTCCTTCCGGATCCCTGATCCTGTAGATGTGCAGAGCAGGCTTTGACGCGACCACGGTGTATACTACAGGCAGCCACTTGTCCGAAAGCTTCCGTTTTCCCTTGACACCTTTGTTAGCAAGCAGCACCTGGTCACCAAGCGAAAGAGGTTGACCTTTGACCTGTTTGTTGTACTGGGAGCGCTGATGTCTCTGCTCAGCCGAGCAGTTCTTCTGAGCCAGTTCCATGGCAGTCTGCAGGTCCTGTAGCAGGGACTTGACATAGGCATCATAGTTGCAAATTGTAGCATCACGCAGCACACTCCTGAAGAGAAGATCAACAGGCAGCCTTGGGGTTCTTCCAAACATCAAATAAAAGGGTGCAAACCCAGTGGTTTCATGTACAGTGCAATTGTACACAAAAGTCATAGTCTGGATCATTTGTGGCCAATTCTGCTTGGATCGAGGAGGCAAAGATCTCAACATATTGCCCAGAGTGCGGTTAAACCTCTCGGTGCCACCATTGCCCATTGGATGGTAAGGCGAGGTGTGTGACTTCTCAACTCCAGACAACTCGAGAAGCTCGGCAATCAATTCGCTTTCAAAGTTTGCACCCTGGTCGGAGTGGAGACGCTGGGGAAACCCATAAATACAGAAGAAGTTTTCCCACAACCTCTTGGCAACTCTTTTAGCAGTCTGGTCTTGGCAAGGAAAGGCCTGAGCTAGTTTTGTAAAGTGGTCAGTGACCACAAGAACGTCCACAGATTTGTTGCGACTGTCTTCAGCTGACCAAAAATCAATACAAACAAGCTCCAAAGGGGCAGTGGTTTTAATACTTTCAAGTGGTGCCCTTGCTGATGGTTCGGGCGTCTTACTGAGCACACACCTGTGGCAGTGTCTGACGTGATTACGGACATCTTTCTCCATGTTATACCAGAAGAAGCGCTGACGTGCCAGGGCGAGGGTGCGGGGTTGACCTTGATGGCCTGCATGGTCATGAACACCAGTTAATGCTTCTGCCTTCAGGGATTCTGGTACAACAAACTGGAACCTCTTGTACTTGGTTAAGGGGTCCTTAGTGACTCTATAGAGGATGCCATCGAGAAGTGTGAGTTTTTCCCAGTGTTTCAGGACTCGCAGAGTTTGTTGGTTTTCATGACAGCGTTCGCGCCTGGAAGGCCTGCGTTTCCTGTCAATGTAGTATGCTACTCGTGAGATGAATGGATCCTGCTGTTGATGTGTCTGCAGGTCAGCAAGTGAGAAGGAAGGCAAAGCATCCTGACCAGGAGGATCCAAGCTTGTTAAGTGGCTAGCAAGCGAGGTTGCACGTTGCATAGACGCGTTGTCCCACTCATCCAAAGAAGATATGAGGGAAGAGACATCATCTTGGGACATTGACCCTTCAATAGGAGTGGAATGCTCCATAGATTGAGGTTGGCAGGTCAGGTGGAAAACATCTTGCACATGTCCATCACTGATATCACTGACCTGGCCCAGTAACCGAGAGTAAGGCTCACACATAAGCCTGTCCCGCAAAGGCGTGACAAACGGGCCCCGACTGAGAGCATCCGCTACCACATTCTGCCGGCCAGGAATGTGTTTGATGTCAAAAGAATATGGAGCCAACTTGGACACCCAACGCTGCTCGCAGGCATCAAGTTTGGGCTTGGTCAAGATGTGAGTAAGCGGATTGTTGTCCGACCAGACAGTGAACTGGTGACCCTTGAGCCAGTGGCTGAATTTTTCGCAAACTGCCCATTTCAGAGCTAAAAATTCCAGTCTATGGGCAGGATACTTGGCTTGACTGCGACTGAGAGTTTTACTTGCGAAGGCAATCGGTCTTGCTTTATCCTCGCCAGCAGGTATTTGGGATAGGACTGCACCTAGACCATCAAGAGACGCATCCGTGCAGAGGATGAAAGGTCTATCAAAGTCCGGGTGTGCTAGCACCACACTATTGAGAAGTGCATGTTTTAGACCCTCGAATGCTTTCTCGCAGGCAGGAGTCCAATCTTGAGGGGTAAGCTCCCTGAAGGTGCCAGCTCTTCTCCGCCCAAAAGAACCCTTGGCGCTCCTCTTCTGCCCAGCAGTCAAGCTGTATAGTGGTTTTGCGATGGACGAACAACCAGGAATGAAATGTTGATAGTACAACACCATTCCTAGGAAAGACTTGACCTTTTGCTGGGATGGGGTGCAGCAGTCTTCTTTCATGAGATCTTCCTTCCTGAAAGCAGAGATGACCTTCACCTTGTCCTGATCAACTGAGACACCATGACTGTCCACCACATGACCAAGAAACCTGACAGACTTGCGCAACAAATAGCACTTCTTCTGCGCCAACTTCAGGTTATTGGCTCTGAGACGCAAGAAGACAGTTTCTAGACGCTTCAAGGCTTCCTCTTCAGATGGAGCAAAGATGAGTAAATCATCTAGGTAACAGAGGAGGCTGGAGAAGTTCAAGTCACCAAAGATGCTGATCATCATCCGCATAAAGGATGCAGGGCTGTTGCAAAGGCCTTGAGGAAGTCTGTTGTACTCATAGAGGCCCATCGGTGTGGTGAAGGCGGTGTACCGTCTATCAGACTCATGGAGGGGGATGTTGTAAAACCCTGATGTGAGGTCCATGGTGCTGAAAAAGGCATTTCCACCAAGGGCAGCAAGGCAGTCAGCTTGGTGAGGAAGTGGGTGAGCGTCTTTCATGGTCTTGGCGTTAAGCCACCGGAAGTCAGTGCAGATTCTCAATTCTCCCGACTTCTTCCAAACAAGGACCAACGGGGACGCATATTCACTGATTGACTTGCTGATAATGCCTTTATACTCCATTTCGGATAGTACCTCTCTGAGTTTATGGTAATGTGCTGGAGGGACACGACGATAGGGTAGCCTGAAAGGGCGGTCATCAGTGAGATGAATACGATGGACAAAACCCTTAGCTTCCCCACAGTCCAACTTGTCTTTGGAAAAAACGTCTCGGTATGTGAGCACAAGTTCAGCCAGCCGCTCTTTCCACTCCTCTGACACTTCGCAACCCTCCAAATCAACATCTGTTAGTCCACAGTTTTTGAGCCGTTGAAAGGGGGTAGATTTGGCATTTGCACCAGGGACTATGGTGCTTTGCTGGCTGGTCTGTGGAATGCACACATTCTGCGAGAGCGAGAGATCTTCTATAGCGGCACAGGGGAACACATCAGCTACCTTAGCGTTGCGGCGCAGTGTCACAGGACTCTTTGTAGGGTTCAGAATTTTCATTGGGACCCAACGATCTCCCCACATAGGAGCTACAACCCGCCCAACTATAATGTCTTTTGGAGCTGAACGTGAAGAAGTGGGCTCCACAATGACAGTGCTCCCTGGTGACACAGGGGCATTGCTAGGTAACTTCCCCCACACTAAATACTCCCCCTGTGGTGCAAGAGTGACAGCTGTTCTTAGTTTTACAGTGCCCACTTTTTCAGGCACTGCAGGACCAGACCAACGAGTTATACAGCTGAGCAACTCAAGAAACTGCTCACAATTGGGATCTGAGGTGTTAGAGGAGATGACCTTCCAATACTCCTTTTCAGACTTCAGTCTTTGGATAATTGGTCTAATGACATTGCTTCCAATGATCAGTTCATCTCTTTGCCCAGGAATTAGGAAAGCCGGCACAACAAATTTGGACCCATAAATCTCGAGATCCAGATCGTAGATACACTCTGGTTGAGTCATGAGACCACCGCAACCAACTAGTACCACCTTTTCAGGCACTGGTTGAGGAGTAGAAAGAGCACCAGAAGCCCTAAGCTTGGATTCAGCCTCCGTATTGAGTGTGCAAGACATGCTACCTGAATCAAGCATTCCCCTTAAAGCACATTTACCCCCAACAGAGACTGAAGCATAAAACAAATCACTAGCCCCTTGAACCCTATGTGAACCAACAACAATCACTGTATCATCATCAGGAAACTTACTGCAGCAGTTCACATAGGTCAACTGTATGTCTTTATTTTCACTGAGGGTCTCACTAGCAACACCTATGCTACCCCTCTCTCCACATAGGCGGGCTAGTTTAAATCAGCATCGGGGCGGGCAGATGGTGTCGTGGCTTTGTGGCTAGAGCCATGCGGGCACTCGTTCCTGACGTGGCCATGCTCATAACAGCTGTGGCAAAGTCTGTAAAGCCTACAGTGTGCATTTGTAGAGTGTTCACTGGAGCCACATACTCTACATGGGGATGGCACAGAATTCAGCTGACTTCGGGGTCGACCAGTATAACGATTTCCGGACCGTGTGCCACTTTGTTTTTGATTGTTGGCCAGGGAAGCATTGCACAAAGACAGAACCTTGTCGAACATTGCTGTGAAAGGTACAGCAAGAGCAGGCGGGGCCTGCTGGCATTCTGCAGTGATGGCAGGTGGCATTGGAGGATTAGTCACCAAGGTCTGATCATACGCAGAGAACGACCTCAGTTGTTGTGGCTGACTTGTGGTCTTTCTAACAGTTCTCATGTGGGCATCCAGACGCTCTTGAACCTCAGCTGCGGTCCACTGCTCAGCTCCCTTTACTTGGAATGACATAGCAAGACGAGGGTCAGGGCAGTGATTGATAAACATCAAGACCACTTCAGCACTGGGATCCTCAACAGACTTTCCTCGCCTCTGCAGACACTCATCAGCTGCGTCAATTGATTTGTTAAGACGAATCCAGTAATCCATGGCATTCTCACCCAAATGGGGAACTGTACTGTAGAAATCTTTCATGGGCAAATTGGAGTACGACAGTTCACTAAAATTAACCTTCAATATGTCAAATACGGCTGAGGGGAGGTCAGTTGCACTGAGGCAGGTGCGGCTGCGCAGTGACACTTTCACAACGTCCCTAGCTTTTCCTGTTAGCCTTGACACGATAAGCTCATACATTTCATCATGAGTGTCACATTTAACTCTATTCAAGTAACACTTCATCATGTCAATCCACTCATGTACAGAAAAAGTATCAGCATGGTCACCCCTGAAATAAGGGGGCGCCTTGGCGTCAGACTGCACAACAACTTTAACTGGTGGCACCTCGGAATGGCTGCTTGACTGACCCGTGATGGGGAACTGAGGCTGGAATGCGCTGGGCTGGTGTATTGTGCCTAGGTTGATGGAGATGCTCTCTCCAATTTGTTTGGCAAAATTTGTCATCATATCACCAAAAGTTTCAACAGATATCATTTGTGTGGGCTTTGGTTCTGATTGGGATATTGGCGTTGAGCTAGCTGTAGGAATCAGTGGTGGGCTACTAACTGATTGGTTGATTGAGTGACTCAGTTCTCTA
This sequence comes from Corythoichthys intestinalis, assembly GCF_030265065.1. Classification (NCBI taxonomy): domain Eukaryota; kingdom Metazoa; phylum Chordata; class Actinopteri; order Syngnathiformes; family Syngnathidae; genus Corythoichthys; species Corythoichthys intestinalis. The sequence goes on along the minus strand of NC_080399.1, from coordinate 59,162,880 downwards.
GGAGGAGGTAATCCACCTCTACCTCTCCCAAATGAAACATATCCTTGCTCCGTCATTTTGTGACACTCAATAACATACACTAAATTGCTCCAGATATCATAAAAAGGCTAACACTAAAGTGTAATGCACCCAACTTGGAACAATATCAAAATTAACACAGTGGTAAATAATAATGAATAAACTCACTCAAGACGTACATTCACTAATAACATTCACTTTGAGTGACACAAAAAAAAGAAATAATGGTCAAGAATATAAACAGTAAAACTGTACTTTTCTATTTGCTTGACTATTAAAACCCTCAAAATGCTTTCACTTAGAACGTCTTTTTTTTCACCGTTATAAATAGTTTTCGTCTTCGTTTTGTTAACGGTTCAAATTCACGCATGCACTGCGAGACTTCTCGCTTGCTCTCACTTTGTGCACACGGAAGTGCGCCGCTGTCCTCCGAGCAGCGGCGAGGGGAGGGGGAGGAGCAGGCAGGAGCCACTTGACGAGTTGCACCCCGGCGACTAGGCAGGCGCTCGTCGAAGATGAATCCGGGTCACGGCACCAAGTGTGACCGGTGGGTTTCGACTCTGCGTTGTATGTGTAGTTTGGAATGACGACGGGAGTCAAAAGGGCGGTGTGACTTGCTTTTTATCTGATAACAGTCAGAAAAAGTCAATCCTCCCGTTAAACACGGCTTTAACAATGTGCCCCTCCCCTTCGACATCCACACAGAAAAGGGCCGCGACATACCTGATAACAGTCAGAAAAAGTCAATCCTCCCGTTAAACACGGCTTTAACAATGTGCCCCTATTCAAAATAAATACAAAAAGAGATGCAATGCAATTTTTATACATGAGTGCATGCCTGGAAGTTACATTTTCCTACAAAACTCTCTGCAGCTAAATAGCACCTACCTCCCCTTCGACATCCACACAGAAAAGGGGAGAACTAATAAAGTGCACTCAACTTAAAGCAGCAGGTGTCACGGTAATACCCGACATAGGGGAAACAAACAACATACAATCAAAAGGTTCCAACTTTGAAGGAGTATTGACGAAAATAAAATAGAAAATAAGATAACAATTTTGTGTAATTATAAAATACAAAACATACAATATTTGCAAGTTTGATATACCCCTGTTACACATGCTCTCATCTGTTCATTGAGTGATTCTCATATCAAGTGCCATTGCCTGTATATAGTTGTGCCTGTTGCCAAGTTGGATTAAAAGTTCCAAAGACCAACTCCACTCTCCGCTCCTTGTGTTCTAACCGACACCCCGAGGCGAATGAACCATACATCATATTGAACCCAGAACCTCATACAGTCCATTAGTCCAAATTAGAATCGATAAAGAATCGAATTATTAGCCAGTATCGATAACGGAATCAGAATCTTAAAAATCGTATCAATTCCCATCCCTATTCGTGTGTGTATTAGTGCATCTCCAAAACCTAATTTTCTTCCTTAATTTATTGCATGGACATCCTGCTACTCATCACCCAAATCAGTCAATTCAAAAGCTATCACGTGTCACTGTGTGTTAGAACTAAGAAGTCTGCAAAACTAAGGAAAACAGTTCACTCACCGGCTCAGACAAGTAATATTTTCACAAATTACGACATGTGGATGATTTACAGTAAAGTACAGTGCCAGAAACTATGAAGGACCTTTGTTTTTTTTTTATATACATACTTTCAGCTCCTCGTCTTGAGCAGATGAGTGTGCTCGATACCTTACATACTTTGAATTGTTTGAATTTGTGCTGGTGACCCACCAACAAAAACAATAAAACATATCGAGAAAAGCAAACACAGATGTAGAATATTTCTTACTTACCAACTACCATTAATGTAAACTCAAAGCCTCTTTTAACAGACTTCCGATACACCTGGTTGGGAAGATTAGCAAATCCCACATAGCCCTCCAGGTTCCGCTGCTACAAAGAAGACACAAACACATTGATTTAATGTAAGCAACAATGCGTAATCATAAGTCACGTAAATAAACATTGCTCCTTCAAAGCATGAATAATTTATTACTGATACAAGAACATTTATTCAAAACAAAATATTCTGGTTTGAAAACTGTCCTATCCAGAAATTAGGGGTGTGACATTATGTCAAAATGGTGATGTATCACAATAACCTTTTGGAATACAAAGTACTGATATTCACTGTTCGAAAAGAAAAAAAAATGGAGACAACAGGTTTTTATCAAAACCACCACTAGAATAGTGTCTATGTTAGATTATTAGCTGCCATTGATGGTAATAGACGTCCAATCCATTTTGCCTGGGAGGGTCAGAGAGATTGGACATCTCGCGCTATTAATGGCACTGAAATAGAGCAATCACAGCTAGGCATGTGCCGGTATGAGATTTTGACGGTACGATAACCGTGAGCAAAAATACAGCGGTTTCACGGTATCACGATATTGCAATTATAGCTCCAAAATTTTTAGATGTATGGGTTTTAAAAAAAAAAAAAAAAAAAAAAAAAAAAAAAAAATTCCATTGAACAGGTTTTTTTTTCAGAACATATTTGCAAATTGGAACATGAATATAATGTGAAAATAATGTGAAAATAAATAAATTAACAAAGAATAACAAATATTTGATTAAAAATATTTTGAGGGGGAGAAGCTGGTTTCGCCATTTTCAGCCACTGTGTCAACTCTCTTCTACATGATGTCATGCCTTTGTGTTTAAAAGAACAAAGAATTCATAAGTTAATAAGTTAGTTAAAAATGTATAAGTTAGTTTTATAAGTTAGTTAAAATGTAAATATTGTTGAGGTTTCAAGGTTTCATCTAAAACAAAAAGTGAGGAGTGAGACATCCTTTCGCAATTAGCGATCTTTGACGCGATCCTTTTTTTCCCTCCCCCCTTCATTCAAGCTTGTTTCTCACTCAGCGGCTGTGAGACATAAAACGTCGACCAAGCTGCTCTCCCAGCTTAGCCTAGGCTAACATTCGTCTTTGTAAGTTTTAGTTAGTTTGTATATTGAATTTGAAAGGAAAATGTATGTTTTGTTTTTGGCGACCTTTTTCATGGTGCTACTGCTATCCTGTTGAACCTACTCACATGTGGAAAAATACAATTGTATAACGTTTTAAATGTATTCATTTGTATATTTCACCACGATTTGAGAGCTCAATAAATTGAAGAAAAGTACGCCTTGTGTTTGGAGGGTGTGTTTTTGGGTTTGCTGGCTGTTGAATAGCGTCACTGACACTCACGGCAACAAACGGGAAGGGTGAGCGCTGCAGCACCAAGCCACTTCGGCTGCATTTTGGCACATGAAAAATAGCGAATACCGTACTAAGGTATGACGGAAAATTTTAGTGGTTTTGAAACCGCGACGTTTTCACACCACGGTAAACCGTGAAACCGGTAACCGGCACATGTCTAATCACAGCCAGTCTTTCCAGTTTTGGGGACATTTATATGTCACCTCATGTTCATTTTGAGTCACTTGGGGACATACCATTTTATTTAATAAAATTTTTTTTATAAGTAATTATATAATATTTTATTATTATTACATGCATTAGGATCATGGAAGGTCCCACTTGGGGGGGAAATATATATATCCTGTATATACATAATATAATAAAAATATATATGGAAACACAGCACTGGCCTGCTTACTGTAATCCATGAATACACTAATGTTATTGTGTATATACTAGGGCTGGCAAAATTATCGCGTTAACGGGCGGTAATTAATTTTTTAAATTAATCACGTTAAAATATTTGACGCAATTAACGCACATTTATTACTGATATTTATGTTATTTATACGTTAATAAAGAATGTAGGTGTTCCTAAATGTTTTTTTGTGAATTAATAAGCTTTAACAAAAATTTCACTATTAAATTAGTAAAAAAAAAAAAAAAAAAAAAAATTATTAGTCGACTAATCGTAAAAATAGTTGGCTGACTAATCGGGAGGAAATTAGTCGTTTGGGACAGCCCTAATTGAAACTGTGGAATTTCTCACATTTCTGCATAACATCACCATCGAAAGTGATCTGATCTTTGTCAAAACCACACAGATGAAACAACAGCGTCTGCTTTAAAACCACCCAAACATTTATAGGTTTTCATATTTTAATGACTATAGTATGCAAACAATGACAGAAGAGGGAAAAATAAGTGAACAGTCACAGTTAATATTTTGTTGCCCCCCCTTTGGCAGCAATGACTTCAACTAGCCGCTTCCTGCAGCTGTAGCTCAGTCTGGCACACCGATCAGGACTAATCTTGGCCCATTCTTCTCGACAAAACTGCTGTAGCTCAGTCAGATTCCTGGGATGTCTGGCATGAATCGCTGTCTTTAGGTCATGCCACAGCATCTAAATGGGGTTCAAGTCTGGACTTTGACTTGGCCACTCCGGAATGTGTATTTTGTTCTTCTGAAACCATTCTGAAGTTGATTTACTTCTGTGTTTTGGATCACTGTCTTATTGCAGCATCCATCCTCTTTTTAGCTTCAACTGTCTGACAGATGACTTTAGGTATTTCTGCAAAACATCCTGATAAACTTTTGAATTCATTCTTCCATTAATGATTGCAAGGCGTCCAGGCCCTGAGGAAGCAAAACAGCCCCAAATCATGATGCTTCCTCCACCATGCTTCACGGTGGGGATGAAGTGTGGAGGTTGGTTATCTGTTCCATTTTGCCTCCACACATGTTGTCTTACTCCCAAACAATTCAACTTTGGTTTCATTAGTCCACAAAATATTTTGCCAAAACTGTGGAGTGGCCTAGTGCCTTTTTGAGAACACTAAACGAGCAACAATGTTTTTTTTAGACCGCAGTGGCTTCCTCTGTTGAGTCCTCCCATGAACACCATTTTTGGCCACAGTTTTACATATAGTTGATGTGTCCACAGAGATTATGGACTGTGCCAATAATTTCTGTAAGTCTTTAGCAGACACCCCAGGGTACTTTTTTTTACCTCTCTGAGTATTCTGCGTTGAACTCTTGGCATCATCTTTGGTGGACGGCCACACATTGGGAGAGAAGCAACAGTGCCAAACTCACTCCATTTGTAGACAACTCTGACTGGTGACTGATGGACATCCAGACTTTTAGAGATGTTGTTCTTTCCTTTCCCAGCTTTATACAAATCAACAATCCTTGATCGTAGGTCTTCAGACGGCTCTTTTGACCGAGCCATGATGCACATCAGACAATGCTTCTCAACAAGACACCTCTTACCCGGTGTGCGTTTTATAGTGGGTAGGGCAGCTTTAAACCACTCATCAGTGATTGGGCACACACCTGACTTAAAATGTTTGGTAACAATTGGTTTCAATTTGTTCTTTGTCTCCTTAGGCAGAGGGTTCACTTACTCATTTTTCCTCCTTCTGTCATTGTTTGCATGCAATCCTCATTAAAATATGAAATCCTATAAAAGTTTGGGTGGTTTTAAAGCACACAAACTGTTTTTTTCATCTGCGATTTTGACAAAGATCAGGTCACATTTGATGGTGATTTTATGCAGAAATATGAGAAATTCTAAAAGGTTCATATACTTTTTCATAGCACTGTATATTGTAGAATGATTTCCTGACCTATGTATTGATAATTGTTTTATCGCCGTATCGTGAAATAATCATTATAGTGAGCCTTGCATTGCAAATCGTGTCGTACCGTGAGGTACCCAGAGGTTCCCACCCCTAATAGAAATAGTGCCGCTTTGAAGCACATCTGGCATTGCACAGAAGAGGGAGTTTTGAAGCCATTCCTGAGAGAATATTAAAGGGGCTGACACACTGGAGAGAGGGAAATACTGACAGATAGGTTCATACAGAAGCTGTAAAAAAGAACCGACATCAACAGCTATCCATCCAATCAGTGAGGTATCGTCGACCTCCACTTCTCTTCCATGTTACTCCCGGTCTGGCTTCGTTCTCCCAAAATAACCCCCTGCTGCACCCGCCATGCTAGCCTGCCAAAACTGTCCTTCAGGCTACGAGAGGCAGAAACAATTGATTGCTTGGCTGCCTGTCTCTGAGCAACCTTTCAAGCTCTCCCATAAATACTGGCAATGGAAAAATGCTGCTCTGCACTAAGATTGTAAAGGTTTCATAGCATGCAATCAAATTTTAAAAATGAACAAGTAAACACAGGTGCTGGCAAAAATGATGGAAACACCAGTCTCGGAGGATGTTCATGCAGTTGTTTAATTTTGTAGGAAAAAAGCAGATCACAGACATGACAAAAAACTAAAGTCATTCTGAATTGCAACACTGCGGCTTTTAGAAACACTAAAAGAAATCAAGAAGAAAAGATGTGGTATTCGGGAATATTTAATTTTTGGTATGGTCACTAAATTCTGAGGAAAAAAATATGGAATCATGAAAAAAACAATTACAACTAGTGCTGCAACGATTAATCGATTAACTCGAGTATTCGATTAGGAAAAAAAGATTCGAATTAAATTTGGTGCCTCGAGTATTCGTTTAATTAAAGTGGGGTTGTAATGGTTTATTTTGAAAGTGTTTGCATTGAGTTTTATTGATTTGGGTGGCTACACTGCCTTCTTGTCTGCCTCATTTCACATGGCTGAATCCAGCTGGTCCATGTTAAGACCAACATAAGCTAAGTTTTTGTTTTAGCTAATGTTTTCTAATACATTCGTAATTTAGTTTACAGGTATATTTAGCCATTTTCTGTGGGAATATGTGTCCAAACCATTTGTTAAGAGAAAAAAATAAATAAAGTGTTTTATAGCATTTAAGCTAGCAGACTTTTGCTGTGTAAATTAGCCAGTTGTTCTTATGTTGTACATAAATTCTTAATTTTTTTTTTTTTTTTTATAACGTTTGAGGCTCAGCTCGGGTATTTTAATTTTTAATGTTCCTTATCCGATTACTCGATTATTCGAATAACTAGTTCATCGATTAATCGACTACTAAAATAATCGATAGCTGCAGCCCTAATTACAACAAAAGAACACTTAACACACCACTAATACTTTTTAGCACCATCTCTGGCTTTTACAACCACTCGCAGTCTCAGCGGCATGGACTGAATAAGTGACAAAAAATACTCTTCGTCATTAAGGGTTTGGCCATCACATTGTCTTTATGTGTCTCTTTTTCAAGTAATGCTTTTAGTTTCTGCTCTATGGCAAGGTTCATTGTAATCCTGAAAAATTATTTCATCATTCACAAACACCCTATCAATCGATGGGATAAGAAGTGACCAAAATATCAATGTGAACTTGTGTTTTATGGAACAACAGTCATCTCCCAGTGCCTTTACCTGACATGCAACCCCATATAATCAATGGGTTTGTAAATTTGCCTGTTTTCTTCAGGCAGTTGTCTTGATAAATCTCACTGGAACGGCATCAAACAAAAGCTCCAGCACCATCACCTTGATCAATGCAGATTCGTAATTCATCACAGAACACGACTTTGATCCAGCCATCCACAGTCCACGATTGCCTTTCTTTAGCCCATTGTAACTTTGATGATGGCTTTCGTTTAACTTTCCTGTATGTAAATCCCGTTTAGCTTTCCTGTATGTAAATCCTATTTCCTTCAGGCTGTTTCTAACAGTTCGGTCACACACACTGCCTCCAGTATTCGCCCGTTTCTTAATTGGCTTTGTTGTGCTTTGATGTCTTCGCTTTCGATCAGTATGCTTGCCTTTTACATCCTTCCTATGTTGTTTGTACTTGGTCTAGATTTTTGAGACAGCTGACTATAAACAACCAAAATCTTTTACAAAACTGCGTTAACCTTAAACAGTGTGATTGCATCATTTTTCACCATCTCAGTATATTGTCACACCCCCACTGTTGACGTTCAAAGTTCATACGGATACATTGTCTTAGTCTGCTGCTATAGAATTTCACCATTTACCGTGCCGGAAGGAATTGCTTTCTTTCACCTGCTTTGCTGAATGCAGAAATTATGTACACGTATATTATTAAGCATTTCTGAGCCTAGCACTCACAAACCATTGCTGGAAATATTCGTCACGTTTATGCTGAAAAAAATAAAAATAAAAATCAAGCAGCTTATCGATGTGATTGGGGTCTAATTCTTGAAGCGATGTCTTAATTGATTTGGCTTCCTGCTGCACGCTGCAAACATTTTTAGACACAGTAAACAGACTGGTCTCTCCTAGTCTCCCACTGTATTATAAGTCAAAGTCAAAAGCTACATATGCGTTGTGGTATTTCCTCATCTTAGCTCTTCATACAGCGGTTTAAAAAAATATCCGAACCTTTTAGAATTTCTCAAATTTCTGCATAAAATAACCATCAAATGTGATCTGATCTTTATCAAATCACACAGATGAAAATACTGTGTCTGCTTAAACTAAAACCACCATTATTTTAATGAGGATAGCATGCAAATAATGAGAGAAGGGGGAAAAAATAAGTGAACTCTCTGCCTAAGGAGACTTAAACAGCAATTGAAACCAAGTTTTACCAAACAATTTAAGTCAGGTGTGTGCCCAATCACTGATGAGTTTGTTTAAAGCTACCCTGCCCACTATATAATACACCTGGTAAGAATTGTCTTGACGAGAAGTATTGTCTGATGTTTATCATGGCTCGTTCAAAAGAGCTGTCTGAAGACCTACGATCCAGGATTTTTTATTTGTATAAAGCTGGGAAAGGATACAAAAACATCACTAAAAGTGTGAATGTTCATCAATCGACAGTCAAGGAAGTTTTCTATAAATGGAGAGTTTGGCACTGTTGCTGCTTTCCGAAGGAGTGGCCCTTCACTAAAGATGACGCCAAGAGTTAAACGCAGAATACTCAGAGAGGTCAAAAAGAACCCGAGAGAGTCTGCTAAAGATTTACAGAAATCACAGGCACGGTCCAATATCTCTGTGCACACATCAACTATATGTAAAACTATGGCCAAGACTGGTGTTCATGGGAAGACTTGATGGAAGAAGCCACTGTTGTCTTTAAAAAAAAAAAAATAAATAAAAAACCTTGTTGCTCGTTTAATGTTCACAAAAGACACTAGGACACTCCACAGAAGTTTTGGCAAAATATTTTGTGGACTGATGAAACCAACGTGTAATTGTTTGGGAGTAACACACAACGTCATGTGTGGAGGAACAGTGGAACAGCTCACCAACATCAAAGCCTCATCCCTACCGTGAAGCATGGTGGAGGGAGCGTCATGATTTGGGGCTGTTTTCTACCTCAGGGCCTGGACAACTTGCAATGATTAATGGAAGAATGAATTCAAAAGTTTATCACATGTTTTGCAGGAAAACCTGAGCCCGTCTGACAGCTGAAAAGAGGATGGATGCTGCAACAAGATCATGATCCTTAACACAGAAGTAAATCAACTTCAGAATGGTTTCAGAAGAACAAAATACAAGTTCTGGAGAGGCTAAGTTAAAATCCAGACTTGAACTCCATTGAGATGCTGTGGCATGACCATACATCCCAGGAATCTGACTGAACTAAAGCAGTTTTGTAGAGAAGCATGCAGCTACAGGAAGCGTCTGGTTGAAGTTATTGCTGCCAAAGGGGGGGGGGGGGGGGGGGCGCACAAAATATTAACTGTGATGGTTCGCTTACTTCTTTTCCCCCCTTCTCTCATTGTTTGCATACTATCCTCATTAAAATATGAAAACCTATAAATGTTTGGGTGGTTTTAGTTAAAGCAGACACTGTTTTTTTTTTTTATCTGTGTGATTTTGACAAAGATCAGATCACATTTGATGGTGAGTTCATGCAGAAATGTGAGAAAATCCAAAAGGTTCAGATACTTTTTCATACCACTGTACGCAGTGGACAGGGACTGTATGTGGAATAATCACTAACTCTAAACCAATAGTACTAGGATGATCAGATGAATTGGTTGTGTATCAGCTGAGGCTGTGACAATGCATTTTAAATTTATAAGTTTAATTTAAAAAATTAATCTGATTCTCCAAAATCATCACTGCACCTTTGCAAAGTGGACGGATAGCTGGCTAAACTGGTTACAAGTGGCTTGTATTTTTGTCTTTACAATTTTCACACTAAAACAAGTATGACATCAGTAAAGCCGACCTCTATTAGAGACCAGCATGGAGTGACATCCAATAACATTTTTATGGACAGATAGAATGCTGTCAAAAAAACAGGACACAGTTCATTTATCTAATCAATATCCTCGCAGCTACAACGATCTAACCAGTAGCACTATATCCGATTCGTGAGTGTACAGTATGTGAGTAGGAGGACAGGCCTCTGTTCACAGCATTACATAATGTTCCATCTTTGATGTTCTACCCACTTTCAAACACAGCTCAGATGATATAAAACAGTTTCACTTTGATGTTTATTAAAATGTCCACGCACATATGGAAATATGTCTGCACTCCACATACAGAAGAACATGTTTTGGTAAAAGGTATTAGTATGCAAAATTCGGATTTCAGCCTTTAAATGTGGTACACCAAAAGATAGAGTATGTAAGGGGAGATGGTAGCATAATAAAGACTGGAAAGCTCACCCATACTATTCATTGCAAACCCTTCCCCCAGTCTACATTCTGGTGATAGTAGCTGCTTGGTTCACTACATTACACATCTGACATCACACGAATGCCCCTGGCGATGCAGGAAAAACCTATTCAATGTTCCTTTCATCATTATCTCAAGTATAAGATTTTTTTTTTTTTTTTGGGGGGGGGGGGGTATTCCCACATTCTACATAGCAAGCCTATTAATGTGTGAGGCGCACATGGATTAATAGAAGTATCTTTCCATCAAGCTGCGATTGAAGCCCTGTTTACTGCCCCTCTAAAATGACATTAATGCATTAATCACAGATTAGCCATCCATATCTCCTCCATTTATTCACCAGTTTCTGTACAACTTATTTTTTGTTCTATGTAATGCGTTAGAAGATGAACTAATTAACTAACACCAATTTAGAGAATCCGTCAACACTCATTTTAACAAGTAAAATTCCAGGAGCCATTAACAGGCTGAATAAATGTGTCCGATGGTGTGACTAACGTTTCAAGAACATAAAAGGGCGAACTCTCAAACCGCTTGAGAGCAATGTCAGAAAACCAAGCTAATACGTGCTAACGTGGGGAAGTAGTTTTGATGAAATGACCAGTTAGATGCGAAAAAGACAGCACTATTTTATCTCTCAACTATACAGCAATTAAACGCATACGGATATTTTTGAGGGGGGAAAAAATACTTACAGCAATGCTGGGAACTGCAGTTTCTGGTCGCTCGATCATTGTATTGCTGTCACCGCCCAGACTGCAATGGACAGTCACCGAAGAGACATACACCGACAAGCTTCTAAGAGAGCGGCGGAATTTAAGTAATAACGCGTTTTTTCGTGCTAACTTTTGCTTTCTTGAGAAACAAACGAAACCAGCGTGCTTCCAAATTAACAGAAAGATTTTACATGTGGTCACTAAACGACAATCCCGACAGTCACAACAGAAGAATCTCAGTGAAGAAAATGAGCTGACTGAATTTGTTCACTACTGGTAAAACCGAATTTACTCGCTACTGTTTCCGTCTGGAAACTTCAGTATAAAACTAACATTCCACGTCAAAATGCTTCTACAGCGCCAACATTGGAACACTTTTTCCTGTACTAAATTGAACTTTTTTATTTCAATACAAGATCTATTTTTAGGTTTCATGTTCCAATTGAAAAAAGCAACCGCATAAAAAATGTGTTATTATTTTCCATGTAGGAACTACTCTGACTGACTCCTGTATGGCCATGAACAAGTAGAAAAAGAACTAAGAACGTAACATTGACAAATTAACAATTAAAAATCACTATAATGTGTTTGGGGTGCTCTTGTTCTGAAAGACCACTCGACTTCCTGTGCTTTATAAATGTAGCGACTGGGAGTCGGAGTCCACATTCATGATAGACAACATATATATGTATATCTAGATGTCTATTACGCGCTGTAAGCCAAAGAGAACTAGCGTTTTCACTTGTTGGCCATTTTGCATCGGGGCCACTTGAAAAATACTGTACTGTGACATTGTCAATGGGGCGTAACTTTGAAATAGCTATAGATTGCTCAATTTTCAAATGATTTTCGAACATCTTGTGTTATCCATAAACACCATAGATGCAATAAATAAATTGCATACCTCAAAATAGTTTTTTTGAACGTCCATCAAGTATTCATGTTTCCATGCCCTTTCAAATACTTGGGACACATCCACAGCTGGCCAAAAGTACTGGCACCCCTGCAATTCTGTCATATAATACTCAATTTCTCCCAAAAAATGATTGCAATAACAAATGCTTTGGTAGTAATAGCTTCATTTATTTTGCTTGCAATGAAAAAACACAAAAGAGAATGGGGAAAAAAATAAATCATTGTCATTTTATACAAAACTCCAAAAATTGGCAGGACAAAGTATTGGCACCCTCAGTCTAATACTTGGTAGCACAAACTTTAGACAAAATAACTGCGAACAACCACTCCTGGTATCCAACAATGAGTTTCCTACAATGCTCTGCTGGAATTTTAGACCATTCTTCTTTGGCCAACTGTTCGAGGTCTTTGAGATTTGAATTGTGCCATTTTCAGATCTCTCCACAGGTGTTCTATGGGATTCAGGTCTGGACTCATTACTGGCTACTTTAAAAGTCTCTAGTGCTTTCTCTCAAACCATTTTCTAGTGCTTTCTGAAGTGTGTTTTGGGTCATTGTCCTGCTGGAAGACCCATGACCTCTGAGGGACACCCAGCTTTCTCACACTGGGCCATACATTATGCTGCAAAATTTGTTGGTAGTCTTCAGACTTCATAATGCCATGCACACGGTCAAGCAATCCAGCGACAGAGGCAGCAAAGCAACCCCACAACATCAGGGAACCTCAGTCATGTTTGACTGTGGGGACTGTGTTCTTTTCTTTGAAGGCCTTTCTTGTAAACTCTATGTTGATGCCTTTTCCCAAAAAGCTATACTTTTGTCTCATCTGACCAGAGAACATTCTTCCAAAACGTTTTTGGCTTTCTCAGGTAAGTTTTGGCAAACTCCAACCTGGCATTTGTATGTCTCTGGGTCAGAAGTGGGGTCTTCCTGGGTATCCTACCACGGAGTCCCTTTTCATTCAGACGTGGACGGGTAGTATGGGTTGACACTGTTGTACCCTCGGACTGCAGGAGAGCTTGGACTTGTTTGGATGTCAGTCGAGGTTCTTTATCCGCCAGCCGCACAATCTTTCGTTGAAATCTCTCGTCAATTTTTCTTTTCCGTCCATATCTACGCAGGTTAGCCAGAGTGCCATGGGCTTCACACTTACTGACGACACGGCGCACGGTAGACACAAGAACATTCAGGTCTTTGGACATGGGACTTGTAGCCTTGAGATTGCCCATGCTTCCTCACAATTTTGCTTCTCAAGTCCTCAGACAGTTCTTTGGTCTTCTTTCTTTTCTCCACGCTCAATGTGGTACATGCAAGGACACGAGACAGAGGTTGAGTCAACTTTAATCCATTTTAACTGGCTGCAAGTGTGATTTAGTTATTGCCACCACCTGTTATGTGCCACAGGTAAGTAACAGGTTGTGTTAATTACACAAATTAGAGAAGCATCACATGATTTTTCAAAGGGTGCCAATAATTTTGTCCGGCCCATTTTTGGATTTTTGTGTAAAGGGATAATGATTTTAAAAAATTTTCTCCGTGCTCTTTTGTGCTTTTTCATTGCAAGCAAAATAAATGAAGATATTTCTACCAAAGCATTTTTAATTGCAATCATTTTCTGGGAGAAATTGAGCATTATCTGACAGAATTGCAGGGGTGCCAATACTTTTTGGTAGCAGTGTATTTACAATTCCAGAATTGCATTATATTACAGTCATGAGTATTCATGAAGGAATTAAAAAATATAAATTACAAACTTGACACCATGGATTTTAAACCATTGTCATTTTCGAGTTATGATGCTTCAAGCCCTGTTAACATTATTGCTTTATGAAATTAACATCTTTTATTGCAATGCAATGATTGTATTACAGAGTACCTGAATAATGACGATAAGACTGATTACTACATTTGGCTGGCAGACCGCTGTAGTTGTTACTAATTGCTAAGGCAGGGTTAACCAACATTTTTTAAAGTGAGAACTTCTTTTGGAGTAGGGCTACCAGTTTGATACACACAAATTTGCTTAAATCAACTTTTATTGAGTTTCCCTATTGATAAATAATGCACTACTGTGGTAAGAATAAGCAAAACAGAAATGAATCAGTAAATATTCATCTCAAGGTATCCAACATGCTACAATTGTTTCTAATAATTATTAACAATCAGCAGCACATCCGCCTCACAAGGCACAGGTCGTGTTTTCAAATTCAGGCTACAGTTTGCATGGTCTCCCTGGGCCCACAGGAGATTTCCCTGGGTATTCTGGTTTCCTTCCTCATTAACAGCTGGTGACTAGTTAGTTAATGGTGTGCTCGTCGCTCGCTGGGGGTCATCTGGGATGAGCTTCAGCCAGTGTTGGGAACAAAGGCGGGGCTAGCGCAAAGTCAAGCAAAGCAGTCGCTCGGGACCTCATTCAATAAAGGGGCCACCGAAGGTTGCCAAAATATACTTCACAAAAATGACAAGAATCGGCCGTTTGAAATAAGGGGTGTGACAATATATCAAATGGTGAAATAAGGTGATACTTTGTATCCCAAATGTCAATCGATATGCACACGCCAGTGAGTGAAAGCCGGGCCAATGTTTATTCTGTGTATCCTGGCATACGGGGAGCGTAGAATTCATAATATAAATTTTTTAAGTCTATGTGCGGAGATTAAGGGGGGCCCGGGGGAATAGTCCCCCCTGGAGGCCGAACATGTCATTGCATATTGTGAAAGAATATCTTATTCATGCTTATAAAACACATAACTACTGTGAAACTATATTCATTTGTTAGACTGTATTCATCTATGTTCTTGCACTGCACATGTATTTCTTTGAGCATAATACAAAGAGTTTCTGTGAACTGCCTTATCTGATTTTACACCCTCTTGTACCAGCTACAGCTAGTTTCCAAGGATATAACTCATTATATTTTTCTGTGGAAAATCCCCAGATTGGGCTGTAATAAGTTTCACTTCTGTTTCACAGTAAGCATCCTTAGGTAACGCCCTTTCAGTTGTATAAAGGAACTTGGCTCACTTTGTCGCACTGTACTTCTGAGTGATCACAGCACTTGACTGGATCACATCATTTTTGTACCCTTGATATATATCCTGTTCATAAAGTCTTCGAAGCAGGCAATCCTTGGCTGGGTTTGATTCTTATTTGAGCTATTGATTGCTACTTGTCTTGGGGTTCAAAATTGAACTTCCCTGACACATATAATTGACTTTCCAATGTATGAATTTAAGTTAAAGTTTTTGCCGGTAAAATGTTGTCTATAAAAGTTGTAAAGCAATAAAACAAACAACATAAATTAATAAAATGAACAAAAAAATTTTTTTTTACAATGGGTCAAAATTATTTTTCAAACAGATGATGTGACTGCCACTTTAGAGACGGTCATTTGCTTTGCTTAACCAAAGAAAAAAACACCTCAGGACAAAGGAGGCAAGATTAATATATGTAATTTTTTCAAACCTAAACTTTCAAAAGCGACAACAACTACTGAGCGAGAAGAAGACCATGAAGATGAAGAGCACAGCCAAAAGTGTGCTCCACCAAAGACGTTAACCCTAAAAAATGATGGGAAACAAAAAACTCATTTTCAATGTATTATCATAAATGTTGCTGGCTGGAATATGCAGTCAAAAAGGATGCGGCGTCTACTTCTCCAATAAGTAAGACAGAAAAACGCACGCTCACACACGCATGCACACACACACAGCTGGGATGCCTGTATGTACAAACATTGGTTGAGCTACTATCTAAGCATATATCTCGTAATTAAGTTAATATTATTGCTGACACTGTTTTTCAGGGCCATCAACATTTTTGCCCCCACTGCCACAAAAGTCAAACTCTGCCTATGTATCCTAGTAGCATTTCTTTTTTTTTCCCTCCTCAGACAAAACTTTTTCTCTTTTGTTGCTCTGCCATTTTTACAGAAATCATGCATCCACTTCTGTCTTTATAATGAATGGGGAAAGGGGAAGTGACGTGTGCCGTAAAGCAGTCAGCATATTTGTAGGTTTGTGTGTGTGTGTGTGTGTGTGTGTGTGCGTGTGTGCGTGTGTGTGTGTGTGTGTGTGCATGTGTGCGTGTGTGTGTTGTAGGGTTTCTGCCACCCTCCTCAAAGTTAAATAGTGCAGGTGAAAATGATACAGACCCCCTCAAGATATAAATGAGGTCTTATTCAACTAGTTGTCAGTCGACATACTATCACAAACGTTATGAAAATATTTTAAAAAGGCAGAAAAGTTACCTAGTGTTGCTTTAAGTGTGTAATTTTAAGTGTGTAATCTATTTTACTTATATTTACGATTATTATTATTATTATTTTTAATTAAAATGTTTTATACATATTGTCAGCCAACTTTATTTTTTTTCTTTTGATGTGGCCTTATACATTGTGCATTTATTTGCAAAAATATTTTTTGCCCTGTGCACAGATAGGGTGGGATGGGGGTCCCAAGACACCCTAGCAAATATGGGGGGAAGGAATGGGTGGATTTTATTAAGTTATGAGAACTATTAACAAAAGCAACACTTCATTTCTATCGTAATTAAATTTAATTTTGAGATGATGAGTTGAACAAAACAAAATACTGGACAGGAAATCCTGTGTCTGGTTTTGCTCACGTGACACTCACATCCTCGCTTCAGAGCCATTGTGACGTTAATTTTGTTTGACAGCAGAGGGCTGTATTGTACAAAATAATTTCTTCCTATTCTTTACAGTACACAGCAGGGGTCTCTAACGCGGTCCTCAAAGGCCACTGTGGGTCCTGGTCTTTGTTCCGGCCGATGCAGCAGAAAGTTTAACCAATGAGTTTTCTGCTGAAACAAACAGCACCTGACTGCAATCAACTGATTACACTTGTAGGATACCTGATTAGTGAAAAGTTGCCCTCTTGTTCATCTGGAATGGAATCATAGATGAAAATCATGGAATGAAATCCACAGCGACCCAGCAAAAAATAAATACTTTGGAGTTTAAGTCTACATAGCATAATCTATAAAATACGCCTATTTAATATGATCATATTACTCTATTCACTCCATATATACAATATGTACATTGCTCTTTAATATGGTAATTTAGGCACCTAACTTTGGCTGCGATAGACATATGAGTTGACACGTATGCAAAGCACCTTCGGGACATACACTTCTGGCCAAAAGTATTGGCACACCTGCAATTCTGTCAGATAATGCTCAATTTCTCCCAGAAAATGATTGCAATTACAAGTGCTTTGGTAGAAATATCTTCATTTATTTTGCTTGCAATGAAAAAACACAAAAGAAAATGGGGGGAAAAAATCATGATCATTTTACGCAAAACAGGTGGTGGCAATATCTAAATCACACTTGGAGCCAGTTAAAATGGATTAAAGTAGACTCAACCTCCGTCCTGTGTCCTTGTCTGTACCACATTGAGCATAGAGAAAAGATAGAAGACCAAAGAACTGTCTGAGGACTTGAGAAGCAAAATTGTGAGAAAGCATGGGCAATCTCAAGGCTACAAGTCCATCTCCAAAGACCTGACTCTTCCTGTGTCTTCCGTGCGCAGTGTCATCAATAAGTTTAAAGCCCATGGCACTGTGGATAACCTCCCTAGATGTGGACGGAAAAGAAAAATTGATGAGAGATTTCAACGAAAGATTGTGCGGATGGTGGATAAACACCTCGATTGATATCCAAACAAGTTCAAGCTGTCCTGCGGGCTGAGGTTACAACAGTGTCAACCCGCACTAACCGTCAGCGACTGAATGAAAAGGGACTCTTTGGTAGGATATCCAGGAAGACCCCACTTCTGACCAAGAGACATACAAAAGCCAGGCTGGAGTTTGCCAAAACTTACCTGAGAAAGCTAAAAACGTTTTGGAAGAATGTTTTCTGGTCAGATGAGACGAAAGTAGAGCTTTTTGGGGAAAGGCATCACGGTCATCACAGTCAAACATGGCGGAGGTTCCCTGATGTTTTGGAGTTGCTTTGCTGCCTTTGGCACTGGTCAATGCTTGACCGTTTGCATGGCATTATGAAGTCTGAAGACTTATGTAGACATAATGTAGGGGCCAGTGTGAGAAAGCTGAGTCTACCTCAGAGGTCATGCATGTTCCAGCAGGACAATGACCAAAACACACTTCAAAAAGCACTACAAAATGGTTTGAGAGAAAGCACTGGAGATTTCTAAAGTGGCTAACAATGAGTCCAGACCTGAATCCCATAGTGTGGGAAGATTTGAAAATGGCAGTTTGGAGAAGGCACCCTTCAAACCTCAGAGACCTGGAGCAGTTGGCCAAACAAGAATGGTCTAAAATTCCAGCAGAGCATTGTAAGAAACTCACTGATGGATACCGGAAGCGGTTGTTCGCAGTTATTTTGTCTAAAGGTTGTGCTACCAAGTATCAGGCTGAGGGTGCCAATACTTTTGTCCATACTCAATGTGGTACACACAAGGACACAGGACAGCGGTTAAGTCAACTTTAATCCATTTAAACTGGCTGCAAGGGTGATTTGCCGATAGCCATGCCACCACCTGTTATGTGTCACAGGTAAGTAACAGGTGCTGTTAATTACACAAATTAGAGAAGCATCACATGGCAGTTCCTGGGCGTTCTCCTGCCTCTGCCTTCCCCTCTCTTCTCTGGCTGGGCATCCGCCCTGCGCTCCGTCGCGGGTCGCTGGCTGGGCGCCGGTGTATCAGCGGGGTGTCGCCTGCACCGGCGGGGGACCCTGCCTTGCCTGGGGCTTGGTGGGTCGCTGGGGGTCCCATGGCGTGCCGTGCCGGTTGGGGGGCTGCGGCTGTGGCTCGTGGCCCGGGTGGGCGGGCGGGGGTGGGTGTAGGCGTGGGGTTGGTGATGCGTCCCCTCCTGCCATCCCTGAAGGCCGGTTGATGGGTGCGCGGGTGGCCCGGGGGACCACCCTGGGTCCCGTGGGGGGGACGATGGCTCCTTTGCTGGGCTGCGGGAGGAGGGATGGGCTGCGCATGGCCCGCCACCCCCCCGCCCGCCCTCCCTCCCCGGGCTGGCTGGGTGGGGGCCGTGGCCCTGGGTTGGCGCCCGCGCGGCTTCTCCGCCCGTCTGCGTGGCTGTCGCGCGCCCGGTGGGGCCTGCGTGCTGCTGGATGTGGTAGGGCATGCTCGGGTTGGGGGTCCCGGTGCCGGGATTGGCGATGCGGCGGCGTAGGGTTGGTCGCCAACGGGCTTACACTCATAAGAGATTCACACGATTACTGGGTTGTAGATCACAGAACTGATTTGTGTACACTCTACCCCTTTCAATCACTTAGCTTATAGGCTTATAGACACCCCCAGCCCCATTCTCCTCTTTCACTGGCCAATAGGCCCCCACATGGTGTAAACCGGAAATACATCTCGCTGACGATAGCACCAGCATATTAGTAACTAGTTTAGATGTTCAATGTATTTCTAGTTGTTGTTTGTGTATGTGTTTCTTTTCCTTCTTCTCTTGTATTTCTTTTCTTCTGTCCCCCCATAATCCATTCCTGTTCGCTGCTTTGTCATAATAAAAAGGTATTTTGAATGATCACAATGGGAGTATGTCAGACTCTCAATGTGAAACATTAAAACTGTTCAGAATCCGGGCACTTAGACTTCCATTCTCTGTGTCAAACAGCTGAACAGGACAGGTTTTAAAAAAAAAAAAAAAAAAGAGAAGCATCACATGATTTTTCAAAGGATGCCAATAATTTTGTCCGGACCATTTTTGGAGTTTTGTGAAAAATAATAATGATTTTTTTTT
Source organism: Corythoichthys intestinalis (assembly GCF_030265065.1). Classification (NCBI taxonomy): domain Eukaryota; kingdom Metazoa; phylum Chordata; class Actinopteri; order Syngnathiformes; family Syngnathidae; genus Corythoichthys; species Corythoichthys intestinalis. The sequence continues at coordinate 59,142,996 of NC_080399.1, read as the reverse complement.
TCATTCTCTTTTATTTTTTTTCATTGCAAGCAAAATAAATGAAGATATTACTACCAAAACATTTGTAATTGCAATCATTTTCTGGGAGAAATTAAGCATTATCTGAGCGAATTGGCCAGATGTGTATGCTGTGTTCATGTATGTCGGGAGATCTGAGTCTAATTTCCCAATTTGAAAAATCGTTCTGATGTGTTGTAAAGTCGTAATGCAGGATAAAACCATGGTTGCTACAAAGAGGAGTAGCTGTTACGGCTCACTCACCCTCATCTCCTCCTCCCACTCCTCACTGACTCTGCTTTGCACACCTGTCATAAATCTCCACACCTGCATCCACTTCACAATCAACAGCCTGCCACTACAAAAGACCAGGCTGCACGTCATTCAACGCCAGAGCTTCACCTAACCTCACATGGTAAAGTACAGGCCACTCAAGTGACCAAACATTGACTTATTCATATCCCTTTTCTTCACAGCAACCACAGCTTCTCACCGGTTTTTCCTCTTTTTGTGTTCAATAAACACGCCTTCAGGCTCCTCGTCACCTCTGACTCCTCATTGCTGTGCTTTTGGGTCGAACATTCCAGCCACCATAACAGTAGCCTATTTTAATGCTCCAACAATACATCACAAGTTCAGTGACTTTTTGGCACTTTTTATAGACACCATGTAATTGAAAATCATTTTTTCGATTACTCCAACAACACGTGAATGCAGCATCAATATTACTTTGTGTGCTAATTATACAGTCGACAGTACAAATGACATCTTCCCACATGCTTTACTGGTTGGTTCCAGATAAACGGCCCATCCTTGTTCAGTTTTACTTTGGTGTTGATGTTTGTTTGGTCGCCTATTCACATGAATTATGAATTTAAATGGTTCAACTTTACTCTTTACGTATCAGGCAGTTAACTGCGGTAAACTACTCTGTTCGCAAATTGAAGTAGCAGATTAGCGGCCATCTTTTAGTTTAATGGCTATGAATACAATGACAACTAAATGCGATTTGAGTGAGAGGCTCTCACTCAAGAGCTTTGTCTAATACTGTGTTAAAATTACATGTGGTATTTGAACTGTATCAATACTGATGCTATTTATTGCAATTTGTTTATATGACCAAAATTAATAGAATCTGTATGAATTAATTGCCTATCTTTGGTGAACAACCCGTAACAATTTTGTATGCGCATCATAATTTCTGGCTGTAAGCATTTTATTTGTTACTGCATTCCCTGTAATTGGTAACAAGATGTCTTTGTTTTATTTCTATTTGACTCAAATAGCATTACACTTGCAAATGAATATTAGAACGTTATTTCCTCGAGAATAAATAATATATAGTTTAAAGCACTATTTCTGTCTTTATGTGCTAAAAAAAAAAAGTTCACTCACTTGCCTGTGCCCTAATATTGTATTAGGTCTCGTGACACCTCTGCTGTTCACACTATATTGAGCAAGTGTTCATATCAGAGCTGGGCCTCTTCTGACTAGGCCACATTATAGACACACTTGACTGGTTCCTGGGGCAACGAAGGCATCATCCATCATAGAATGACGTCATCGACAGTCAATTCCCATTTGAGATGTTCAGACCAAGGTGCATCTTTTCCATATCTGATATAAAAGTACCTCCCGTTTGTGGTACCTCCCGTCTCACCAGTCTGAACAAGGCCAAAGTGGAATAGTTCGGAGACCCCTGGTCTATAGTACAGATGCATCCAGACTCCATTGGAATTTGTTTATTTATTTCAAAAACTAAATATTCATCAAAATGCTTGCCTGGCACGCCGGACGGTTCTCCCTGTATTTTTTAAACACTGGGATAACAGTCTGGGACCCAGCTCCTCATTGGCCTCTCGAGCCAGAACGAACGTATCTGTGAAATCAGATTCGTTTATTTGCGGGACGTATTCTTACTAAGCAACGTCACTGTTGCGATTCGGAAGTCGTCTGCACAACAACACAGATGGCGAATGGGAGTGCCAGGAATATGTCCCAATCTGCAGAAAATTCAGTTTTAAATGACCAAAAACTAGGGCTGTCAAACGATTAAAATTTTTAGTCGAGTTAATCACAGCTTAAAAATTAATTAATCGTAATTAATCGCAATTCAAACATCTCTAAAATATGCCATATTTTTCTGTAAATTATTGTTGGAACGGAAAGCTAAGACACATGATGGACATAAACATTCAACATTCTGTACATAAGTACTGTATTTGTTGATTATAATAATAAATCCACAAGATGGAATTAACATTATAAACATTGTTTTTGTGAACATTATTTTTTTGAGAGATAGGAATATTATTTTTGTTGTGCTTTCACTAAATGATACTGTAGCGACTTAGCTGTTCCGCCCAAATGCATGATGGGAAGTTGGGCAATCATGACTGCCAGTGGTGGCTGCAAATGGTATACAGTATGTTCTGCGTTGAGTTCAATTAGGCGTGTTAGGAAAAAGAACGCCACCTGCCTTACCCAAATGCATGATGGGAAGTTGAGCAAACATGACTGTCAGTGGTGGCTGCAAATGGTATCCAATAGGTTCTGCCTTGTGTTCAATTAGGCGTGTTAAGATAAAGAACGTCTCCTGCCCTGCCCAATTGCATGATGGGAAGTTGAGCAACCATGACTGTTAGTAGAGGCTGCCAAAGCTTAAGCCAATAAAAGGCACAGTCCAATGAACGCCTGTGTCCACTCGCATTTCTCCGCCTTTTCGCTCTCAATGTGCTAAAACGACGTCATTGTAAACTGTTTGAGGCAACGCATGCACGGATCATTCCATGCATGCGTAAATTGCGTCAAATATTTTACGCATGCGTCAAATATTTTAACGTGATTAATTTAAAAAATTAATTACCAGCTGTTAACGCGATAAATTTGACAGCCCTACCAAAAACACCAAGTCGCTAACAACAACATTCTGTCTCGCGCTAGCCATGTTGAATAAACTTCTTCGTTCTCCGCACTATTCGTATGTTTACTTCCTTTTTTTTGTCGCTTTACCAATGTTACGTCCACCCGTCGGTAATTGTTCCACTCCGCTGTCTGTTCACTGTGGGTTGCTTCGCCCTGGGAATTTGATCCGCGGAACGGTCGTCAGTCTGGAGTTCCAGGCAATCAAAATGCTGCCCTCCGTAATATGAATTCTATTAGGTTCATACACTCTTCTGATCAAGGGCGTAAATTTGGCCTCCAACATTGGTAGTGACGATATAACAGCATAACCTGCATGTACACTTCTTGCTGTGGACGCGACAAAATTAAGATTAAACAGATTATTGAACAGGGGTCAGGGTTACATTTCTCAAGAATATGAACCTAACTAATTGATAGACTAAATGATCAGTGCAAAATAAATATGTATTGACTTATACTAACTTTCATGTGTATTGGTTCAGGTGATACAATGTTATATTTAAACCTTAGTTTTCAAAAACTACTAAAGAAGCATTTTGAAGTGCAAGTTTCTTTATTAATAAAATGGGGAACTAACCAAGAATGGGTCCACTTCTGGGGGACACCGGAGCACCCCTAGACTCAAACTAAAGTATTGTAATATAAAACTGATTTGGGAAAAAAAATCCAAGATATCCAAGGACCAATCTACATCTGAGGCATATTAGACTACTCAAGACTCGAACCAAAGTACTCTCATGAAATTCTGATGTGTGATTTCATTTCATAGATTTTTTTTCATGTCAGTGCATGTTCATGTCAGTGTCCCCCTGAAGTGGACCCAGTCTTGGATAGCTCCCCGTTTTTATTATTAAAGGGACTTGCACTCTGAAGCCACCGTGTTGCATTACCGTAATGCAAACAATGATCACGGGTAGCTTGACTTTGTTGAACCTTGTGGAGGCTGGCCTAACCGCAGTAGTTTTGCAGGTTAGCAAGTTCACACAGTTTAATGTTATGCCAACTCTGATGCAGGTTGGACTTTCAGTAGCATAATTTGTGGTGTTTCCCCCACCTTCAAAACACTGACGTCTTTTTAACGTTACTTACAGTGGCTGCTGCTGGCCGAAAAAAACTTCTAATATCCTTCCTCTTCGAAGGAGGTGGCATGTTGTCGACATGACTCTGTCGGGGCTGTGTGAGTGTGTGTGAGTCTGTGGGGCAGGAGGGGTGGGTGTCAAGTCATCAGCCAATCAAACGTGCGTTTGAGAGGGAAAAAAATGGACCGGCACATTCAGCAAGCAAAAAGGGGTAAATGTAAGTCTGATCATAATGAAAATTATTCACTTAATAATGCTAGGGTCTATTCTATCCTTACAACAAATGGGAAGACAATGTAAATTACATATATAACTGAACTCATTATATAATGCAAATAAGGTTGCCTAAAGTTGGTGGGGACAATTTGAGCATCCTGAAAAGTTGGTAGTGTTATGTCCCTGCCATCCCTATGCAAACCTACGCCCTTGTTTCTGATCCTGATCCTCTGTCAAATTATAGACCCATCTCCAATCTCCCCTTCATTTCCAAAATTCTTGAAAAGATTGTATCCATCCAACTTCACAACCACCTGAAATAAAACCGTTTATATGAAAAATTCCAATCTGGTTTTCGTCCATCCCACAGCACTGAGACAGCGCTCATCAGAGTCACCAATGACCTTCTGATGACCTCTGACTCCGGTTCTACTTCCCTCCTTATCCTTCTTGACCTCTCTGCTGCATTTGATACTGTTGATCATCACATCCTCCTTCACCGCCTCCAACACGATATAGGAATCTCTGGCACTGCCCTTCAGTGGTTTAACTCATACCTCACGGGAAGGACCGAGTTTGTAGCCCTGGGGGATGCTAAATCCCGCCCTAACACTGTTATCTGCGGAGTCCCCCAGGGCTCTGTGCTCAGTCCAACCCTCTTGACCATTTACATGCTACCCCTCGGTCGTGTCGTCAGCAGGCATGGAATACAATTCCATTGTTATGCTGACGACACACAACTATATTTCCAGGTCACTCCGTCCTCCACCCCCTCCTCCTCTGTTTCTCACCTTGACTCCTGCCTGGAGGAGATAAAGGCCTGGATGAGTGAAAACTTCTTGCAGCTGAACAGCTCCAAAGCAGGAGCTACTCACATAGGTACTCCTCACCAGCTCTGTTCCGCCCCCATTTCCTCAGTCTCCTTTGTCGGCCACAAATTTTCCCTCTCCCCTTCTGTGACTAATTTGGGAGTCAGGTTTGACCCTCATCTTAGCTTTAACAATCATATTAATTATATTTGCAAAACCTCCTTCTTTCACCTCCGCAATATTGCCAAACTCCAGCCATCTCTCTCCCGTCCTGCTGCAGAGAGACTCGTCCATGCCTTTATCTCCTCCAGGTTGGACTATTGTAAGGCACTCCTCATCGGGATCCCTGGCAAGAGCCTACAAAGGCTTCAGTATGTCCAAAACAGCGCTGCTAGGGTCCTGATGAGGGTGCGTGAACACGAGCACATCACCCCCATCCTTCACACCCTACACTGGCTCCCTGTTCACCTCCGTATTGAATTCAAAATCCTCCTTCACACCCATCACTGTCTACACGGTGTAGCCCACACCTACCTCACCGAACTCCTCACATCACATACTTTAGCCAGAACCCGGTCAGGCCAACAGCACCGTCTACTCCCGCCCAGGACTCTGCTCAAGACTATGGGCGACAGGGCCTTTGCAGCTGCTGCTCCCCGTCTGTGGAACGCCGACCCAGACCACCTCAGAGCCCCGTAGACGGTGGATGCATTTAAAAAGGGACTAAAAACTCACCTTTTTAAAAAAGCTTATTCTAGCTAATTTTTATCTTATTTTTATCTGATTGGTATCTGATTTTATCTGTGCTTCTGTCTGTTTTGCTTTTACTCTTTTATTCTTAGTCTTTTTATTATTATTATTATTATTTTTTTTTTTTTTTTGGCAATGTGCACTTTGAGTTTTATTTTTCAAATGTAAAGTGCGTTATAAATAAAATGTATTATTATTATTATTATTATTATTACAACAAAAATGGTCAAAAAGACCTAAAACACTACTACCGTATTAGAACTAGTACTACAAATATAATGTCCACATTAGCGGCACAAACCAAATACATGATTTCTTGAAACTGATGAAAATCAATATGCATAACTTTATTTCAATGAATTTCTGCAAAAGTTTATATCTTCAAATGTTTTGTACAACATAAAAAAAAAAAAAAAAATCACAATATCACGGTTGATGGACAGACTACTTGTGTGGCCCTTGGAAGCCACCTGGTGCCAGCTCAAGATTGGTTTCCCTGGCACCCGAATACAGTGATCCCTCACTACTTCGCGCTTCAAACTTTGCACCCTCAATCCATTGCGGATTATTTCCAATTAAAAAATATATATATATACATATATACACACACATATATATTTATCTACAGTGTATATATATAATTAAAAAATGTTATATATCATTTATATAATTATTTCATTTACAGTGCTTAAAAACTATTTATTAAAATATACATTTAGGTTTTTTTTGTTCTTTAAATTATACTTTGGGGAAAAAAAGGGGGTGGGGTAATTGTTTGATATTTATCTCTTTCCAAAGCTGTTAAATCTGAATAAATTCACTGAACACACAAATAAAAAAAACATTAATCGACAAAAACGAGGGATCGGTGTATTTCATATACTGTATTGCAACAGTTTTGGGCAAAATAAAGGTTACAAGTTAGTTGTTTCGCCAGAAATTTTTCTGGCATCAAGCTCATTGATGAGGTCCTTCACCCATTGGACTGAAGACTTTACACACATGTAACGACCATTCACCGTCTTCAGTCTGTTAGAATATACAAAACAAACAAGACAATAGGTGAGGTTAATTTTTATTCAGATGTGATAATAATGTCTAATACCTACCGAAAAGCAGCAATGGGGCACTGCTGTGAAGTCTTCACGTAACTGACTACCCTTGTCTGGGGAACAGGGTTCATGTTGAAACGATAGCAGCAGTCACTTGATCCAGAACCTCGCAAACCTACAAAAAAGGAGCCCTGAATAAGCATTTCTTTATATAGTACATAGATTGAAACAATCATGACATTTTGCTGCTCACTGTCGTATTATCATCGTTCTGAATCTTCCCCCTCAATGGGCTGAATTGTAAATCAGATGAAATTGTGACCCTACTGACGTCATCCTCCAGCTGGGGACGCTAGAGCGCTATAATGATAGGCGGGTCTAAACGGCAGATAAAAAGTCTAATTTCTCGTCATCTGCGCTTTGCCAAATTGCATTGCATTGCATTGACTGTCTTTTTTTTAAAAAGAAGGAAGATGGTTCAAAACGAGTCAGAAAAAGAACAACCGGCGATGGGGGCAGCTGCAGCGATCATGCTAACGGGCTGGACCGGGTGCAGCAGGAGGCTAGTGCCGCAGCAGCAAGCCAGGTTCACGGACAGCCAGCCAAGCCGGGGCAGGAAGCTGCTACTGTGGCAGCAGCTGGTCAGGTTCAGCGCCACCCGGAGTGGGGCCAGCTACAGCGCCAGCAGTCAGCCAGGTGGACCACCAATAGCCGGAGCAACAAGCCAGTACCCTTATGGGAAATTCGGGTTTGGGCTGCACAATTTGTAAGGGAGTGGGAACTTTGGGGCCAGAGAGAAGACGGGGATGATGAAACTCGCAAAAGAATTGGTTTGTATTAATTATTGTATTTTATGTTAGACTGCACGTAACTGTAAATCCCGCCTGTGGTTATGTTGGCAATTGCCCATGCTGTGCAGAGTATAGCCAAAATAATTGTAAATTGTTGTCATAACATTTACACCATAGATATTATCTGAAATTGAGGCTTGTAAGTCCCACAACATGGCAAGCGGGCATTTGCGTGTTGTTTTCAGCACCATTTTCTGCTTAAGTTCCGGGACCTGTGCCCGTCTCGTCATCCCTGCGCTGTCATATGTACTTTTCCGTTCCGGCACCTTATGATTTACAAACTAAGCACTGCCAAAGCTGGATAACTTTCAAGAACTCAATACTTGTCTCACTGACAAACAAAAAGTATCAATGCACCGCATTCTTACCTTCAGTTGAAGTGATAGCTACTAGCAGCATTGCCAACAGAGACAGAGAAAGATAAGAACTCATTCTGAAGTATATCAAAAGCTGCTTCAGTGTCTTCTCTCCAATGTGTTCATTTATGTTGTCTGCTTCCACTTTATAAAGAGAAGATGAACTGACTTGGGAAGACCCCAGCTATATTTCTGGATTTCATCTCTCTCATCGTCATTGGGGGTTTACCAGGATATTTGGTAATTTATTTGTTGAGTTCATCTCACTTCTCAAAATTATAAGATAACAAGGGAATCTGCAACAGCAAAGGAGGAAGTAATATTGGTTTTTGTTTTATTTAGTTTCTCTGAGTAGGAGTAGGAGAAAAAAACAGAAAACACTTTTACTTCCATATTCCAATGAAAGGGATTTACTGTATGTCATCTGAGATCATAGCGCAGTGATGTATGTGTCACTGCAAAAACACACATCCTTAAAGTGCCTATGAGAGGATTTTTAAAAAAGTCTTAAAGAGAATTATTATGTGAATTAGAATCATATTTCGAGACAATTCGACTATATACAACAATTTGGCAAAGCATAGAGTACAAGCAATTATAGATTTTTAATCTGCTGTTTAGCCCCTGACTGTCATTATAGCGTCCCCAACAGGAGGATGATGTCGGCAGGGTCATGGTTTCATCTGATTTAGAATTCAGCCCATTGATGGGTAATTATTCAGAATGAGGAAAATGTGAAGAAGAGAGCCGCAAAATGTCATTGTTTGAATCTCTACTCCAATATTTTTACAGGATATTTTTTTGATCTCAGTATTTTTCCCCAATTGCTAAATAAATGGTATGGTCATGACAAATAACAGTCTTGTGCTAAATGGAATATGAAATATTCAAAATGCATTTATTCAGTACGACATGGCAAAATTACTCTATAACGGTCAAAACTGTTGACTTCTTGCACCTTCCAAACGATATTTTATGCCACTGAAGTTAGTCTGGCTTTTGTCATTTCCCTGCACCTGCTTCGGAAAGAGTAAACAAACCAGGAGGTTTCACAGCTCGCCGACAAGCTAAACCGAACCGAGTGATGTTTCAAAGTCTTATTCTCGATTTCCGAAGCAAAACATCACACAAAAGTACCCTGGTTCATGTCACGAGGCGGCGGGGTTGTCGATTGCCTTCGCCGATCGGCGAGCAAGTTACAACTCGTCATTCCCCTTCTGCGGGCAGGAGAGCTTGTTTGCCGGGGAAGCAGCTGGAGAATGACCGCCGGACAAACCGGCCGACGTCGGAGGAGCGCACAGCTGCCACATGGTCAACACGAATATGGCGTAAATTAATGCTTAACTACAAGGCGAAGACGTAAACAGTGAGAGAGCGGTGTTCAGTTGTTGTGCAGCTAACATGGCAGGATGTGTCTGAGGAGCGCTTTTCTACATGTCCGTCCGTGATCAAACTTATGTAAATATTTTTTTTTAAAGAAGGCTTGTAGTATTTACTTTGGAATTGTGGAGTGGAAAATTTGACAGAAAACCAGGCACACAAAGAGGGTAATAAGCCGAGTATAACGCTCTCCTGGCAGACACGCGAAGGACCGAGGGGGGTGCGCGACCGCCGGTTGTCTGCCAAGTGGCGGTGGACAAGGAGCATTGTCAGCTACAAAATGCAAGCCGCCTCTATATTAAAATGTGTGCCATGATCACAGTATTTGACATAATACAAAATGCAATGTTTACTCACTTCATCGTATGTCCAGTGGTCCCCCACTTGTTTTGGCCATACTCCGAGGGTGAACGGGAACTTCTTGAAACCCAAAAAGGCTCATACACCTCTCCCTGGTGCAGCAACAAAACCCTGCAGCACATCTGGCTGGCGTGATGCGAAAAATAAACAAATTAATCTGCAAAATCAGCTGAATCTGCAGTCCATCTGCATGCTATAAAGCAATGCTGTATTGTGAGATGCTGACCCGGGTGACGTCACATTCACATTCGTCCTCAACCCGAGACTGGAGCCGGAAGTCACTCGTTTTCATGGCGCGGGATTCAAAAATTGAATAAATAAAACGATCGCTTCCACACACATCCAAGCGGTCCATTTCATCCGGGAGCATATAATACTGCGTGAAATGTGAAAAAAAACCATGCTTTTTGGTGTCAAAGGCACTTTAAACATGATTATGGCCGTTTTAAATTGGACCAGTTCTAGGAATTTAACTCCTTGGATTCCAAGAGCAGTTTGTCGGTATGTTCAAAGTATCCAGCCTTTTGCACAATTCTTATTGCCTTTTTGTGAAGTACCACAATGGACTGTAAATTGCTGAGATACTGTATGTATTGCCCCAAACCTCCACACAGTAGCTGAGGTATGGCTTTACTAATGAAGAGAACAAGATATGGCGTGCCTTGTAATTTAAAAAGGATTTCATTTTAGTTTAGTTTTAGTTTCAGTAGCCCAACACTCTTTGCCAGTTTTATTTTTATATTCTTTATTTGTGACTTCCAATTCAACTGTTCATCCAGCATTACACCTAAAAATTTAGTCTGTTATTCGTTCAATTTCGCTATGATCTATAATCATCTTTTCTTCAATTTTTGTCTTTTTATTTTCGAATAAAATATATTTAGTTTTTTTTCCATATTTATTGATCATTTGTTTAGCCTGAACCAGTGATTCAGATATGTTAATTCTGTCATTATGCTATGCATCAGATGCTTTTTTTCCTGAGCAAAGAATGGTTGTATCATCTGCAAAGAGTATGAATTTCAACTTTTAGATGTCATACATAGGTCATTGATAAACAGTGTAAAGAGTTTTGGACCCAATACAGAGCCTTGTGGCACTCCAACTGTAATGTCCAATGTTGATGATCTGTAATCACCAATCTGTACATACTGTTTGAGATTTCCCATGTAACATTTTAACCATTGCAGAACAATACCTCTAATCTCGTATCTTTCCATTTTCACAAGTAATATATCATGGTTAATTGTATCAAATGCATTTTTTTTTTCGATCCACAAAAACACCCATTATGTGATTGCTTTTGTCAATATAGCTAGATAGTTCTTCATTTAGGTCAAGCAATGCAGGTGCAGTTGCTATTCTGTAATTAAGAACATTTCTGACAGTCTTTTTTAAAGATTAAATGTACTAGTTTATTGCTTAAAATAACTCTGTTAAGCTTATTTTCAGCTCGCTATTTTTCTTATTTCGAGAAATCTAAATGAATAAAAATTTAGTTGAAGCACTGGCAGATTACTTCACTTATTTCTAGTAGATTTAAACTAAAAACAAGGAAATTTAACTAGTTTTAAGGAGGTGTGTTTTTGCAGTGTACAAGCACCGTCCGGTTAATTTCACAATGTACAGTTTTTTTTGGCCGCTATGAAATGAAGATAAAAGACTTGGGAATGAATTAATGTAATTTCATGTATGTAAGTTTAAAATAACGGTCAGTGATTTGTTTAGGCCAGCAGAAAAGGTTCAGTCGTAGGATTTGCCAGTAGTCCCAGATTGCACATGACATCCTGGATTTTAGGAAATTCTGATTGGTACCAATGGCCGTAATATTTGGAGTGATCATTTGTGAAACTGATTTTTGCTCAGGGGACTTAGGACGCACTTAAGCTTCGGCTTCTCCCGTCAGCCCTTTTCTTTTCGGGTTGAATTAATTGTAAACACATATAAATGCTGTATGTTTGTTTGGATTTGTCATGCCTGAAGGGAAAATAACTAAATAAATAGATAAATAAATAAATAAATTGTTAAAAAAAAAAAAAAAGGTTACCTCAGCTTAATGTTTGCACGGTTTAAAAATAAAAAATGCACTAAAACACAAACAAACACACACACTCAAAAAGGCTCAGATCCTTAAGGGTTATTCTACAGTGATCCCTCGTTTTTCACTGTTAATGGGGACCAGAACCCACCGCGATAAGTGAAAAACTGCGAAGTAACCCCCCACCCCCACCCCAAAAAAACATTTCCCACCCCCAATGTTTTTATTCAGATCTATCATTGGAAGGAGATACATATAAGACATGTTTTTTGTTTTTTATGTTTTACATTTTTCCGCAAAGTTTAATAATAATTAAAAAAAAAAAACTAATATATATATATATATATATATATTAGGACTGTCAAACGATTACAATTTTTTATCGAGTTAATCACAGCTTTAAAATTAATTAATCACAATTAATTGCAATTCAAATCATCTCTAAAAGATGCCATATTTTTCTGTAAATTATTTTTGGAATGGAAATCTAAGACAAAAGACGGATATATACATTCAACATACTGGACAAAAGTACTGTATTTGTTTATTATAACAATAAATCCACAAGATGGCATTAACATTATTAATATTCTTTCTGTTAAAGGGATCCACGTATAGAAAGACTTGTAGTTCTTAAAAGATAAATGTAAGTACAAGTTATAGTAATTTTTTATTAAAACCCCTCTTAATGTTTTCGTTTTAATGAAATTAGTAAAATTTTCAATCAAAAAATAAACCTGTAGCTCGCCATTGTTGATGCTGTCGAGCGGTAACATCACATAGGCTCCCTGCCGTTCTTCCACAGTGTCTTTAACTACGTAAGGTAGTGATTGAAATACACCACAAGGTGTCAATGATGAGTTTTAAATTAGTTAGAAATCAAGCCAATGAGTGTTTTGTCCCTCGACTGGCGCCGTAGTTCCCTGTTTACTGGTCTATCCATTGTACTTCACAGTCATATGAATGCTGGCTTCACGACATACGAGACCTCTGATAGTTTGTATCTTGACTAAATATTGCCATTCAGTGTATTTGTTGAGCTAAACGAAATGTTTGAATAGTGTTTGACCAAAGTCTGAGTAAGTTTTATGTGTATTTTGCATAGCTATTTTGATTGGGAATCCCAGTTCTCTTTGCATTGTTTTTTAACTGTGTGAGAATAGGGCCTCATTAATACAGATTGAAGTGCTTTTGTTTTTATGAACATGTTTTTTTTTTGTTTTTTTTTGAGAGAGAGAGATAGGAATATTTTTTTGTTGTGCTTTCACTAAATGATACTTATGTTTGTTGTGAAGGAGTTGCCGAAGCTTATGCCAATAAACGCCGCGGTCCAATGACTGCCTGTGTCCACTCGCCTTTCTCTGCCTTTTAGCTCTCAATGTGCAAAAAAAAGGTGTCATTGTAATCGGTTTGAGGCAATGCATGAGCGGGTCATTCCGCGCATGCATTAAATGCGTCAAATATTTTAACGTGATTAATTTTAAAAATTAATTACCGCCCGTTAGCGTGATGAATTTGACAGCACTTATATATTTATGCATGTTAATAAATGGTTTTTAAGCATTTTAAATGTAATAATTATAATAAGTTTTAAACATTTTACTGTCCCACAGAATTATTTTTAAACAAGAAAAATAGTAGACGCCCAATCCATTAAAAAAAAAAAAAAAAAAGCTTGTCTTTATTAAATGCTTCTTTGAGTGTCCACTCAAATCTGCTCCAGCTGCTCACTTACACACAAAGAGTTGCCACAGCAACTGTTTAACAAGTTAAACGATGATTGATGCATGCGGCCCTTTGAAGGTTGAGTCTCTGGCTAGATCAAAGCTTAACCGTCTGTCAATCATCGTTTACTTTAATAAGCAACTCCAGTTCACTCTCTGAAGAACAAAGAGCAGGGAGAGGGCGCGAGCAAGCGTGAGACTATGCGATCGGACGGGACAGCTCATCTATATTTTCCCTTTTTTTTTAATTGAAAAAAAAAAATCCGCGATGGACCGAGGTTTGAAGCGCAAAGTAGCGAGGGATCATTGTTTATGGTTTTAAGGGAAGCATGACAGATGTTAATGTTATTCTAGCATTTTTTTGTAATAAAAGTACATTGCTGCCGATGATTGTTCATGTGCCTACTGAAATATGTACTTAATTCAGTTTTTAGTCAAATTAATTTTACAATCAGAATTAAAAACACATACAAAAAAAACCAACAAAAAATTAAAGGGTGACGGCTCTACCAATTAGGTGTCCCTTTTTTTATTTTTCCCAGGGAGTTGGCAACCCTACTTACCGCCTTGCGATTGGCTGGCAACCTCCGGTCCTTACTCATCTGCCCCCGCAACCCACATGAGGATAAGCGGTACGGGTATTGAATGAATAAATGAACATACTAGATAGGAATAAAGATGGTTTATTTGTAAACATACAGTATGTGACGTGGCATAGCAAAATGAATCGCAAGTCGCACAGAGAGATATAAGCCAAAAATGTTCTAAACTGACATCTCTGCAATAGATGTTCAACAAACACTTCTTTTTTCAAAGTTCAATTATCATGAAATAAACATTGCAAAGTGTTTAAAATCATCTGTTGTAAAAGGTAACTCCCCTCCCCCCCAAAAATATAAAACGTCATAAATTATCTCGAAAGCAGTCGCCTTCTTTACCTTTTTTGTGTACATCCACTTGAGGAATCCCCAATTTAAGGGCATCTCTATAATTATAAAGATTCTCTTTTGCTTGTCAGTGTTTGTTAAGATTAGGCAGGGAATGCTTAGGTGTTTCAAATAAGATACCAGCCTTTGTTTTGTTTCTTCCAAATATACAAGCCTCCAATTCGTCTATTCTTCTTGTGCAGTGCTACGTGAGATACTGAGCTTATTGTAGGAAAACATGCTCTGTGTAAATTTTCTCCAAAACTTTGTACAGATTCTTCAGGTAAAAAAATTGATTAAGAAGATTTAATGGCTCTTTGGAAGAAGACATAAGTCTTAATCAGCAGCAGGCTCGCAATTTGGATGCAAATACATGGCTCTGGACTGTGTTGACATGTGATGACTATGGAGAGAAGGCCACGACCTGGAGGAATTACAGAACGACGACAGCTCTGGTCAACTTGAAAACAATGCTGGGCATGCTCAAATTAACGACAACGACAACAATGGTTCAGGTTTGGACATACAGTACGTATATTGATCAACCAAGACATTTTGACTGTTAATGAGGTTCAGTGACACTGTTTCAGATTGAATTTTAAATGTTAAAGGTGCACAATGTAGGTTTGGTGGCCAAAAATGGTACTGCAACTAGATCAAAATATTGACGAGCACAAAATACCAGAATACCGCTTCACATTGGAGAACTTGCAGGAAAAGAACTTTAACTGGCAAGCGACAAGTCCTCTGCAGAAGGTCTATCTTATTTTTTAATTTTCAAGCACGTTGTTTTCAATGTAATAATGACAACATTTAGTAAAGACGATTAAAAGAGCAAGTTAGTGTATGTGACAATGACTGAAGTCAGGGAGGACTACTTTTTTTAATGGACACTGCTGGCCAAAAGTATTGGCAGCCCTGCAATTCTGTCAGATAATGCTCAATTTCTCCCAGAAAATGATTCTAATTACAAATGCTTTGGTAGTAATATCTTCATTTATATTGCTTGCAATGAAAAAACACAAATGAGAATGAAAAAAAATTAAATCATTATGATTTTACACAAAACTCCAAAAATGGGCCGAACAAAAGTACTGGCACCCTCAGTCTAATACTTGGTAGCACAAACTTTAGACAAAATAACTGCGAACAACCACTCCTGGTATCCAACAATGAGTTTCTTACAATGCTCTGCTGGAATTTTAGACCATTCTTCTTTGGCCAACTGCTCGAGGTCTTTGAGATTTGAATTGTGCCATTTTCAGATCTCTCCACAGGTGTTCTATGGGATTCAGGTCTGGACTCATTGCTGACCACCTTAGAAGTCTCCAGTTCTTTCTCTCAAACCATTTTCTAGTGCTTTTTGAAGTGTGTTTTTGGTCATTGTCCTGCGAAGACCCATAACCTCTGAAGGAGACCCAGCTTTCTCCCACTGGGCCCTACATTATGCTGCAAAGTTTGTTGGTAGTCTTCAGATTTCATGATGCCATGCACACGATCAAACAGTCTAGTACCAGAGGCAGGAAAGCAACCCCAAAATATCAGGGAACTTCTGCCATCTTTGACTGTGGGGAACGTTTTCTTTTCTTTGAAGGCCTCATTTCCCCCCCTGTAAACTCTATGTGGATGCCTTTTCCCAAAAAGCTCTACTTTTGTCTCATCTGACCAGAGAACATTCTTCCAAAACGTTTTTGGCTTTCTCGGGTAAGTTTTGGCAAACTCTAGCCTTGCTTTTTTATGTCTCTGGGTCAGAAGTGGGGTCTTCCTGGGTATCCTACCATAGAGTCCCCTTTCATTCAGATGCCGACGTATAGTATGGGTTGACACTGTTTTATCCTCGGACTGCAGGTCAGCTTTAACTTGTTTGGATGTTAGTCAAGGTTCTCTATCCACCATCTGCAAAATCGTTCGTTGAAATCTCTCGTCAATTTTTCTTTTCCGTCCACATCTAGGGAGGTTAGCCACAGTGCCATGGTCTTTACACTTATTGATGACACTGCGAATGTTAGACACTGGAACATTCAGGTCTTTCGAGATGGACTTGTAGCCTTGAGATTGCCCATGCTTCCTCACAATTTTGCTTCTCAAGTCCTCAGACAGTTCTTTGGTCTTCTTTTTTTTCTCCGTGCTCAATGTGGTACACACAAGGACACATGACAAAGGTTGAGTCAACTTTAATCCATTTTAAATGGCTGCAAGTGTGATTTGTTTATTGCCACCATCTGTTATGTGCCACAGGTAAGTAACAGGTGCTGTTAATTACACAAATTAGAGAAGCAGCACATGATTTTTCAAAGGGTGCCAATACTTTTGTCTGGCCCATTTTTGGAGTTTTGTGTAAAATGATAATGATTTAACCCCCCCCCCCCCCCCCAATTCTCTTTTGTGTTTTTTCAATGCAAGTAAAATAAATGAAAATATTAATACCAAAGCATTTGTAATTGCTATCATTTTCTGGGAGAAATTGAGCATTATCTGACAGAATTGCAGGGGTGCCAATGCTTTTGGCCAGCACTGTATGTGTACATACCAATGTTGAGACCAAACCTACGCCCTTGTTGAGAAGTATATGCCTAAAACAACATGGTTAATGGAAAATGATGATAAATTAACCAGTAGGAAAGTTATGGCAAATGTACAGAGTGAGAACTATCAAATGCAGTTTTCCTTACCATTTTTGAAGAGTATTTTATATTTTCAAATCACGAATTGTTTATTTTGCTCCAGCCTGAGGCTGAAGTCATTGAAACAAATTCAAGAGATGCTTTTTCAGTTTTGGAACTATTTGCACTTTATTTAGCCAATATAAAAATATATCTTATGTGGGAGTGTATGTTTAGTGGTAATGGTTTACAGTTAACTGTGTGTAATGAACATTGAAAATGATAGTTTTTTTTTTTTTTTTAAGTTACCAAGGTTGTCAACTGGCTAGTGCGACCTGACTTTAACTGTTACCTCAGTGGATCCCTAAAAAAAGGGGCTTGCTGTCAGTTTTTGCACATAAACAGTGAATTAAAGAATGTTATAGCAATAAAAACACATTCACACAAATGATGTTTTCTTTTATTTATTTTGCACTTTAAAAACAACTGATATTAATTTTTTGCCAATTGAACAAATTAACCATTGACTTCATAATGTGTTGACATGACACATTCCCCATTCACTGCGTCACACCTTCCCGAAAGAGGCCGTCCCACACTCCGCTTTATTTATTAGCAGTCGGTCACACGCAGCGATCTAATGCCAGATTTAGGCTGAAAATGTACAAAAGCTGTACTGCATACAAACAAGAAGGATTGTTTCAGGAGTGATTTGTTTGAGGATTCAAGGTAATTATTATATTTTTCGTACCATGCATGCATTTTGAAACGTGGTAAATATCAATGGGAGAAATTGGCAGCTACAGCATTGGCATTATACATAATCGAGACAGTTTAACGTCCATATCTATAAAGAATTCAGGGATTTAAGCATTTATTCACAAGAATTTAACGGAAAAAGCTCTTCGTTTACGGACGCAAATTTGCTTACCAACTAGCATCATAGTTTGCTATATTTACGTAAAAGAAATGCTAACTGCACGTTTTTTTCTTTTAACCAAGAATCGAGACTGTTTTACTTCCATATTTATAAAGAATATAGGGATTTAAGCATTTATTCACAAGAATTTTTAACGGAAAAACCTCTGTTTACATATGGCGGCCACCAATTTGCTGACTGACTAGCAGCATAGTTTGGATTATTTACATAAAATAAATGCAAACTGCACGGTTTTTTTTTGCTTTTAAACGGGAATCGAGACTGTTTTACGTCCATATCTTTGCCTAAATCCCTGTATTCTTTCATTCATTCACAAGAATTTGCAACGGAAAAAGCTCTTTGTCCGTGATATGGCGGCCGCTAATTTGCTAACTGACTATCAGCATAGTTCGCAATATTTACATAAAATAAATGCTAACTGCACGTTTTTTTTTTTTTTTGCTTTTAACCAAGAATCGGTACTGTTTCCCGTCCATAGCTATAAAGAATTCAGGGATTTAAGCATTTCTTCACAAGAATTATCTACGGAAAAAGCTCTTTGTCTGTGATATGGCGGCCGCTAATTTGCTTACTGACGAGCAACATATTAAAAATATTTACGTAAAATAAATGCTAACTGCACATTTATTTTGCTTTTAATAAAGAATTCAGGGATTTAAGCATTCAATCACAAGAATTTTCAACAGAAAAATCTTTTTGATATGGCGACCTCTAATTTGCTTACTGACTAACAGCAGAGTTTGCAATATTTACGTAAAATAAATGCTAACTGCACGTTTTTGTTGTTGTTGTGCTTTTAACCAAGAATCGAGACTCTTTTTACGTCCATATCTATCAAGAATTCAGGGATTTAAGCATTTATTCACAAGAATTCTCAGCGGAAAAAGCTTTGTCTGTGTTTGCATTCGGTCAGCTATAACGGAGAAAGGCCCCCTATGAATTGGCCCCGCGCCTCATGTCTGGTCAATACATTATGAAGTCTATGCTTTAATTGTCAAATGCTCTGATTTAAAAAAGGCTTTTTGTTTTTCCTGTTGTACCAAACCGTGACCTCCGTACCAAGGTACGTTCCGAACCATGACTTGTATTACCGTTACACCCCTACTTTATATATGTTTAGTAAAAAAAAAAAAAAAAAAAAAAGTATTTATATTGTATTAAATAAGCATTTTAACCCTCTACAAAACAGTAGAAATCACACTACCTTAGTTATTTAGTTATCTTTGTTGTTAAAGAAGACACTTGTTGAGGTGAAAGACAAGTAAGGTCCGAAAACTGAACAGACCTTGTGGGACACTTGCGTGACTCAATGACACATGTGGACATAGTAGAAATACATTTAACAGCGGTAGGCATAACTCTTATTTCCTTTAAACCAGCCTCATTTCTTAACGAGTCTTCAAGCAAATTTTAAAACTTTGTGGAGCTGTTGTGCAACAGCCAAGGAGCAATGAAATCCACTAAAAAAGATCGAGCGGACCAAGATTAGTGAGCACTATCACTTCATGGTGTTTCAGTCACGATGATATCAATGAATGAGTGCACCCAGAATCCAAAATGGCAACAACATCTTGGAATGTGGAAATTTCTTTATAACTAACAATCTACTTGAAACAATGTATTCATCGTGGGAGTGCAAAAAGTTATAAATTGTCCACAAGGTGAGCAGCAGAGAGGCCAGATGATTTCAGACACTCACATGGCAGTTACGCGTATAAGTGTGCAAAGTGTATGTGGAATGCCCCGACTCTCACTCACATTACTCTCTCACTCCATAATTGTCTTTTAGATTCCCTATCAAAAGGGGTTATATTACAATTTGTCCACACAAAATTGTCCCTCTCAAAATACTCCTAATCCATAAAAAACATCATTTGCTTATCTTCATCGTCCGTCATCCATCATTGGCAGTATTTAAAAAAAATTTTTTTTATTATAAACGCAGCTGACAATCTAAGACTCTTCCTCTCCTGTGGAGACGGCTAATCGCATAGCCACAGGCAGGTGATCCGTGAGGCCAGCCAGCTGTGTAACAAAGCTGAACTCCTCAATTTCCTGTAGAAAGAAGGTATATATTAGTGCTGGCAAGTGATTCAAATTTTTAATCACGATGAATAGCATTTCTTTTTTTTAAATACAAAAATTATTATGGAGGATAAAACACAAATGGCTGAAAAAGCAGTTTCTGCTTTTGCACCCCTCTTTAAAATAAACTGTAATATTTTTAATCCAAAAGAAACTGTTGGGTTTGGTAGAACAATAGCATCTCTATGCTGCCATAGTAGTTTCATGCTGTATTATTCCCCCGGACAATTTTAATTTGTCCGTTTTACCCTGGAGACCCCGTTTACAGACACCCTGAAACCGCTTTTGTTTCAACCCAGCCATACAAAGCAAGGAAGTAATTACCGTATTGGCCTAAATATAAGACGGCCCTGATTATAAGACGATCGCCTCTTTTTCAAGACTCAAGTTTGAAAAAAGACTTTTTGAAACACCAAATTTTTATACAGAAAAAAAATTACAGTACATCTGGAATAAATGATTATAACAATATATTTGAGATAAAAAGCATGTTATTTTACCTCATTCAAATCTTAATATCTGAACATTTAAATATTTAAACTAAAGTGCAATCACATTCGTAAATGAATGGCTTCTGGTTTTTGAAATGTAAATAAACCAATCTATTGTGATAAAACAACAAAATTGCAATAACTGCATTAACCATCAAAGTGAAGTCTAACTGTAACTGTAGTCTTGAAACAAATCTGAATAAGGAAAAACATTGCAATAAAATAATGCAAACTGGTTAAACTTGAGAGTAGCTGAGATCTGTCATGACAGAACATCGCTTCAATGATATCTGGCGCCATCTAGCGTCGTGAATGGGTATAACGTCTAGACCGGGAATATAAAACGACCTCCACTTTGTCAGTCTTATTTCAATGCAAAAAACACCTTCTCATATTCGGGCCAATATGGTATATTTATTATTCGAAATGGCTATGCTTTTTAGCTTGGAATCATTAATTGATGTGTGATATTTCGTTTAATTTTTTTGTTTTTTTTTTTAAATTATTCACTCGCATATTTTAAACTTCAAACCAAATTACATCACAATGAAAAAAGGTCATGGATATTTACCTCATAACTATCGCTTAATTGTATTTTTTTCGTTACTGTCACATTTCCCCCAATATTTTAGATGATAAATAATCGATCCAAAAAAAAAGAACAATTGAAAGAAAAAAAAAAAACGTTTAAAAGTGTAAATATATGAAAAAGAAAATCTCTACCACTCCTTGATGTCTGCGATTTCTGCATCGCGACCCTGTTATATTACCATGTTTTGCCCATAAAATCCCCCCAAAATCCAGCTGTGGCCATTCACAGCCGTGTCTTGACACTCAGTGATACGTACATGCTACATGGAGTTTTTGGACCGAATAGAGGGAAGTACGCAATAATATCTTGTTAAAGTCATGGCGTCTTCAATTTTGCTCTTTCATGCTCTCACCTCCAGAAAGGGTTTCGTTGTTATTAAAAAAATTTTTTTTTTTTTTTAAATTAAATGCCCTGCTGTTCAAAATGTTTCTTCCCCCAGAAAATTGAGATTTTAACCTTTCCAATGATGTATCACACATGCATATTGGACAATTTTGAAAGTTGGCCAAATTGGGGGTCTCGGAGCGGAACTTCATGTCACCTGAGTGTTTTCCGCCAAATATATATATAGGCCTACTGTATTTAACTCATATAAATGTAAAATTGTTCCTAAACCCTACCAATTTCCAGTCCTGTTGCAGACCCTCATCACTGTACATGATGTAGTCAATCCGGCGTCCATTGCCCTTCAGCGGAATGTTCCTTCCCTTTTGGTTGCTGGAGGGACATTGGCTTTTACTGGGAGGAAACACTAGGTACTCCTTTCTGCTTTCTTCGTTCTCCATCACTCTAAGGTGACATTGTATACATTATGAGAAATTTATAAACATTTAACGAACATTTACAACACAGGGGGACACAAAGTCAAAGATGGGATGCCCATCCAAACAAAAAAATATCATCATGGTAGAAAAGTTTGAGCAAAATCGAGCTGCTACTATGTCCACAGCCATTATTTTTTGGGTTTAATAAAAACAAAGACACACAACTGTAGTTGTTTTACAGCTTGACCGCCTAGAAAACAGGCAGCAAATTTGGATAGATGTCATTTCTTGATTTTTTTTTTTTTTTTTCGGAGTAAAACAGCTGAAAATAGTTCATTTTTAATCGGATGTATGATATTCTGCCAAACAATAAAATACAATAGTTATAGCTACAGTCTCTTTTTATTTATTATTATTATTATAAATATTATTATTTGGGTCACCTTGTATTTCAATCACTCAGTAAACTTAATTTTTAGGGCGCTTTATTATTAATTGCTTAATCAAAGTTAAAGTGCTATTAAATGATGAGCACGTCTCAAAATGAAAATGACTGCACTAATGTAATTTTATATGGAAAAAGCTAATTTTGCACTCAATCAACTTTTTTTTATTTTTTTAACTTAATAAATTTTTAATTGATTTTAATATTATAATTAATGATCATTTCTAGCTTTCTTGCAATGCGCTAGCTAATACATGTTGACAGAAGGTCAGAACGGTCACACGGCAACAAGAGAATAGAAAGCTGATGGATAGCATGCTCGCAGACTGCAAAAATCTACAGCTCATTCTGGGTGTGACATCATCTTCTGTTAGATTTTTTGGTGGGCACGGCCAAGGCAGCTGAGAAAGGAAGGATATAACTTTACTATAAAACCTTTTCTGTCACTTTTTGGGATGGAGTTGTGTCCAGAATGTACTCTACTATACATTTAAAGTCACTTGCTGTAGTATTTCATAGCACCTTTAATATACATTACACTGACACACAAACACCACCTGAACTCCTCTGGTCACCATCTTTTAATTTAATTGACAATTGGACAATGGCATGACAAAATATCTGACTTACTTTTGTAAACTTTCCGGTGAACTGACCTCATCGTCGTAAAGGCCACTGGGATCCAGCAATGTACCTTTTCAATGGTAATGGAGACATACGTTACATGCACTCTGTCACACATAACTAAAATACAATTCATTGCCAAGTACTCATCATTCCATTATACTGCATGACGTACACGCTCTGCCCACCCAGAGAAAACTGGATGTAGTACTAATGGCAGTCTGGGCACTGCGTATGGTATCCCATTCATATAATACTGATGTGTTCTAAGTTTTAACCTTTGCGTTGTTACCTCCTCTTTCACCTTTTAAAAAAAAAAAAAAAAAAATGAAATGAAATGTTGGTTTTGTTCCGAGGGGGCGCTACACACATTTACGCATATTTTGATTTTTTTTTTTTTTTTTTTTAATTACATTTTATCAAAGTTTTCACCAGTGTTCACCTGGCTGTCTAGTTTGGTGAGTTTTGAAGCATTCTGAGCAGGTCAAAGTAGGGCTCAAAGCGTCGGCGGGACAAAGAATGACTGCTAGGGGGCGCTACATAGTGTATTTGGAATTTGTCTTTATATGGTATCAAAGATTGCACCTGTCTTGCCTACCTGCCGATTTTGGTGCATTTTGAAACATTCTAAAGGGGTCAAATTGAGCTCTAAGGGGCTGCGGAACAAAGAATAACTATAATAATAATAATAAAAAAACCACAATAGGTTACCTGAAAAAAACTTTGTCACCTGCATGTCCATACTGTTCAGTTAAGGATGTGTTCTAAGTCAAATAAAATCAACTTTTATTTGTTTGGACCAAATCACAACAACAGTTATCTCAAGGAAAAAACAAAACATGATTTAAGGTGCAGTAGCCCTACACTGGATTTCGACCTACTTGAGCATTGTAGCCCCCTCCACCCCCCAGGTAAGACTAATGCCCACCCACAAAGGCATCCTGGTAACACCACAGATGATTAGTCTCTTTTAAATTAACCTTTGTGTGGTGTTCATATTGTAATTAAAAGGGAGGTGTTTGACCTACGTGAAGATGTCAATCGTTTGTGCTACGCTTGTGCTTGGTTGTGCTGCAAAAAGTTGCAGTTATTAAACATTGTTTTTTAGGTCATTCAGAGTTCACCCAACCCTCCCAACCCCCCCGATCTCCGGCGGGATGGAACCCCAGTGGTGTTATTTGTTTGTGCCTCGTTAGTGCTGGTTTGTGCTGTAAAAGGTTTTGTTTGATTGATATCAATTTATTGCGATGACATCACGTGCAGCCCTCCATCTACGGCAGATTGGAACCGTGATGATGCCATTGGTTTATGCTTCGTTAGTGCTGGTTTGTGCTGTAAAAAATTTGTTTGTGCCGCCATCGTTTTGCAGTTATTAAACATTGTTTTTATAGGTCATCCAGAGTTCACCCAGCCCCCCATTTACAGCTGAATGGAATCCCAGTGGTGACATTTGTTTATGCCTTATTAGTGCTGGTTTGTACTGTAAAAACATTTTGTTTGAACAGCTGCGGTTTTATAGATATTGATGTAATTTATGGTGATGACATCATACGCAGCCCCTATCTGTGCGGAATGGAACCGCGATGATGCCATTTGTTTGGGCTTCGTTAGTGCTGTAAAAAAATTTGTTTGCACAACCAACCAACTTCATCTGGTGGACCAAAATTGCTACAAATGTGGCTCTTTCAGGCTAAGTAAATCCCTTTAAAGCCATTTTACACTAAATCATGTGTCCCAAACGCCACCGACTCCTTTTTAAGCTGAAAGTTGAGATGGATTTGTAAATCCTCAAAAAAGGGCACCCCAAATCAAACGTTAGCATTGTGTATCTGTAAATAAAATGACAATTAGCAATATTTGTGTTTGAGTTTGGGGGGACTATAATGGTAATGGCTTTTTTTGTTCTGTAACGGTCTTTTTAACTGACCTTTCACAAACTCTGCCTCCTACACAGCCAATGACCAATCGTTAGTCCTAGAGACCATTGTTAAGGGAGCATGATTGACAAACTCTCGGATGCCCCATTGCCCAATTGATTGATTTGGGGGTTTAAAACGTAAACAAAAACAAAACTTAACAGTAGGCGTAACTCCCAGCTAAATGTCTCCAAAATAAACAAGCAAACAGACATGTTCTTTTAAGGTAAGATTAAAGTGCCGGTGACACAAAAAAACATGTTTATTTCCTATTACTCGTGGTATTTTATGCTCCTGGATGAAATGGACTGTTTGGATGTGTGTGGAAGCGATCGATATATTTATTCAATTTTTTTAATCCCGCGCTATGAAAATGAGAGACTTCTGGCCACGGACTCGGATTGAGTAAGAAAGCGAATGTTACGTCAGCGGACTAATCATCTCACAAGCCAGCCATTACTATCGTATGCAGAAGGACTGCTTATTCAGCTGATTTTGCCGATTAACTCATTTATTTTTAGATAAAGCCAGCCCAATGTACTGTAGGCTTTTGTTGCTACACCAGGAAGTGGTGTGAGGCTTTTTGGATTTCCAAAAGATCCTGAGGAATGGGCATAACAAGCCCGACAATCAAGAGACTACTGGACGGATGATTAAGTGAGTAAGCTATGTGTTTTGTGTTATGTCAAATACTGGGATCATGGCAAACATTTTAATAAGGACGTGGCTCGTATTTTGGGGGTGACAATGCTCCCTGTCCACCGACTGATGACTTTTCGCCAGCCGATGAGTGTCCTTGCTCGGGCAGCCATGCACTCCTCTACGGTTCTCGATTGTGTAGGGACTTCCACCCCTCTCTACAATCTTTGAGTGCCCGCCAAGAGAGCACTACCCTCGGCTTGAGCTCGGGGAGCCCCCCGCTCTTGTCTCCGGTTCTCGATTGTGTCCACACTTCCAGCCCCCTTGGTCCTCTTCGTGCTGTACTCGGCTTGGGCTTGGGCAGCCTCTCGCTCCGACGTAGGTTGGTTTGTCCACCGAGAATTTTCGGCGTTCATTCCCCTCTGTGGCCCGGCGAAAAGCACACACAGCCAAGGCCGATGCAGAAGGACGGGCCGAAACTTGCTCCCCGCAGGGGGCTGGCCGATAGGTGAAGACAATCATCCACGCTGCCGTGTAAGACAAGAGTCGGGGGAGTTTTGTGTGATTTTTCGTTTTCGAAAAGGCAAAGAAAAGACTTGGAAGAGCCGCTCGGTTCGGGTTAACATGTTGGCTAGCTGTCGCGCCTCCTGCTTTGTTTACGCTCTTTCCTCCGTCTCCGAAGCCGGGGCAGGGAAATGACAAAAACCTGACTTACTCCGCTGGCATAAAATAACGTTCGGGAGGTGCAAGAAGTCGGCAGTTTTTACCATTATGCATTAATTTCGCCCTGTCATACTGTATAAATGCATTTTTAATATTTCATATTCCATTTAGCACAAGACTATTATTTGTCATGAGCATACAATTTATCTAACAATTGGGGAAAAATACTTAGATAGAAATAATATCCTGTAAAAATATTGGAGTAGAGAGATGAAAACAATAACATTTTGCTGCTGTCTGTAGCATTTTTCTCATTCTGAATCTTCCATCTGCCGACGTCATCACCCAGCTTGATGTGCTAGAGCAGACATGTCCAAAATGCAGCAAATTTCATCCGGCCCTCAGCCCCTGTCATAAGATCAATAACGTCTGGCCTGCACACAGACTTAATAAATTGGTCAGCAGAACTGCTACCAGCATATGAAGTAGCTTGCACACTAAATACTGCTCCTCATTTACCCACTAAAAGGCAGCAGCACTCCAAGCAACATTACCCCGTGTGATCCTTGACTTCCAATTTTCTAAAATGGCAACAATCAACAACAAAAAAAGTTGACTGCGACGGCTGACGCTTCAAGGATAGGTGGAAATTGGACTATTTCTTCAATAAAATACGCAACAACTGTGTCTGCCTCATTTGCAAAGAGACAGTCGCTGCTTTTAAAGAATTCAATGTGAGGCAATATTACCAAACAAGACACGCTGACATGTACGACAAGATTACGGGGAAGATGCGCGGTGAGAAATTGAAGCAACTTTTGAAGCTAGTTTAATTTCACAGCAGCAGTATTTCGCAAGAGTCCGAGAGTCGAAAGAGAACGCCAGTTGCGAGATTGTTGAAATTATTAATTTAAAAAAATAATAATAAAGCAAATGTGACACACAGAATGGCTTGCTAAAATTTGCTTAAATATATTGTTCTGGGTAAAGGATGTCAGCCAAGGTCGGCCCCCCACATTTTTACCACACCAAATCTGGCCCCCTTTGCAAAAAGTTTGGACACCCCTGTGCTAGAGCCTTGTGATGACAGGCGAGGCCAAACAGTAGATTAACACTCATTTCTTGTCATCTTGCGCTTTGCCAAATTGTTGTATATAGTCAAATCGTCTCAAAATATGATTCACATAATAATGCTATTTAAGGTTTTTTTTCATCGTGTCACAGGCACTTTAAGCTAACACCAAAGGCTAACTAGCTCGTCTGCTTGCTTTAGTAGAGGCAAGAACATTCTTAAAACTGGATATCAAAGTTGTAGTTGCTGTTATTGAATATTATATCTCACTAGAATGTCATCATTATACCATCTATGTATAGCTGTTTCCTTAGCTAAAGTTAATTAACTTAATGTATTTGTTCATAGTTCGTTGTATAAGTGCGCTAATATTAAAGCGATGCTTTCTCTTCATCACTAGGACTGTCCTAGTAAGCGCCCATAATTTATTAGGGGCCGAGCACCAAGTGGTGCGAGAGCCCTATTGTAATGCAAAGGATTATAAATATATATATGATTTTTTTTTCATGGCAAATGAAAATGGACAATTTGAAGGCCTTAACATACTCGAAAGCTCACCGAAATTTGCGGATACATGTGGGTATAAATTTCAATAATATTGCGACCTTGTGAAAAACCGTCATAAAATGGCTCAACATCGCCGTCTTGAATTTTTCAAAAATGCCTCTCCACTTAGGTTTTTATAAACGTAGAGGAATGAAAATTGAAGAGTCTATACCTTGTGCAAAACTGCACCAAAAAGTCTAGACATATGTCCTAAACTCAACCAGAAATCGGGTATTTTGGATTGAGTGTGAAAAAATATGCAATTTTTATCGATTTACAGGGTGCACATTGAGTGATTTGGATCCCCCTCGAAATTGGTGAGATTGGTCATGAAACATTTGAAATCTAAACCGGGGCTGTGGGGTGCCAAAGTCAGCCTTTTTTGGCAAGTGCCAAATTCAGTAAATGACTAATAACTCCCTGATACAAGGTCTTTTTCATGTCTGTATGTATGTATGTATGTATGTCATTCTTCTGTCAATCTTTGTTGATTGATCCTCTTTATTTTTACCAAAACTTTCAAGAGACAATAGGCTGATCTGTTGTGCTGGTCCGTCACACAAAATCCACATCTTCATAAATGAGGCCCTGAGTGAACAAACACGCGCAGTGCTATCCCTGAAATACCGCTGGCCTAAATAACACTTCTTATCCAGACCTATTGGTTGCGATGCCACTAATGCCCATGCATCGCCACTGTAATCGGTTTAAATTTTAAATGTTCAAAGCATGCCGATTGAACCGCAAATCCACATTACAGTACACTTTGCCTGGTTTGTACAGTATTGTTTGTATGTTAGACGTATCCCATCGCACTGAGTTTCCAGCTTATAAGAGTAATGAGTGAGTGGCAAGGCCTGTTGTGTAGAGGCGTGTTTGTGTAAATGGGTGTGTGTAATTACCCAGAGCCCATGGTTTGTCCTCTCCTGGCCCCTGGCGACATGGGTCCTTGTATATAGAAAAAAGTGCATGCTGTTGTTCCAACTTGTCCTCTGAGTAAAGAAAATACAAAAACACATTTAGATAGACTTGAAGTGGAAGTCCAACATCAGCTACATCCTGAAAAACGGCCAGAGAGGATTGACTTTTTGTGGTTAGTCAGGAAGCAGTTAGCCACAGGAGCCGTATACTGTCGCTATGTATGACCAAAAATATTTAGATTAACACTTTTGAATTTTTATAGACGAACCCATTTTCGTATTGGTCGACTAAAACTATATTAAAACTTTGAAAAGATGAAAATTAAAAGCGCTGACAAAAACAACACTGGGTTCTGATCCTCAGCTATCCAGGTAGGTCGCGCTGTGTTTAGGTCTATTGCTCCTCCGATTAAAGAGGAGCCACGTGAGGTAGCTCAAGCATCCTAGTTACGATGTCGCGCGGACACCTCTCTAAATATATCTTTCAGGTACGTCACACTTGGAGGAAGCCCTGTGGACGCCCTGGGGAGACTGTCTCCCGGCTGGCCTGGGAATGCCTCATAAAACATTAAGTCTCTTTGGAGAGGGAAGTCTGGGCTTCCTTGCTGAAGCTGCTACCTCACATTAAGCGGAATAAGACTGATGGGATGGATAACATACTGTACCTGAAGAGCAATTGTCAAAGTTGAGGTCACCCAGAAGGACATCAAAGGCCACAATGTCTTCGAGAACTTTCTCCCCTTCGGGATGATGTGATGAAGCTTGACGGAACTCTGCGCCCCACTGGAGCAGCAAGTCTAGCTGTTCACATCGCACAGAAGCATCACCTGGCAGACAATAAAGTGTAAAGTGTAAGCTACCGGCTGTTAATAGGAAAGAAAAAAAATAGTAACCTTTTACAGTCCTATGATTTCGACGAAATTCTGTACTTCAGTATAATTCAAACATAATATTTACTGTAATTGTAATCAATAGACAAGATATTCGGAGTGTTCCCGGTCAAACACACTTGCATCTAACCTTTAAACCAGTATTTTCGAAAATGGTTGAATGGATATTTAGGTCAAATGAATCTTTTCATGCACAATTTTAAATGTTTTATTACATTCATATTGTACAATGATCTCAAACGTGCGGCCCAGGGGCCAATTGCGGCCTGCAGGACAATATTTTGCGTCCCTCATTTGACATCCAATTGGGTGTCTGTGTTGCCCACATGTATTTTCTAAAGGGCAATAACAAACATATTGAAATAATTTAAATATGAAGGACCCATTTTGAGTGAAAAAAAATCAATTCTTTAAATACAAGTAGTCTCGGAGTTACGATTTCGACGTACTTATTTCAAATTACGTGATTTCGACTTTACGACGGTGGAGTCTCACCCGCCATTTTGTCTCCAGCCGTTTTTCTGTTTGTTTGTTTTTTGTCGCATAACCGTGTACAGTGTGTGTTTGAGCTCTGCATTTTCCTCAGTAAGTTTAATGAAATTGAGCGCACACCCAATCAGGTCGCTTTCTGTTTTCTACTAAGAAAGTAGAGTGCGATGCAGCAAGCAACGATGTAGCATAAGCAGCTCGATCTCGTCTAAGTTGGTAAAATCAAGCTAAATAGGCTAAATAAGCTTCACAAGACACATCAACTTATCTGTTTGTTCACTAGCAGGCCAAAGTGTTTTACGGTGTGTCTCTGGTTTAAAAGTAAAACTACAGTAAACAAGAACTTTTTCACCTTCCACCAGCATTGATGGTAAGTACAGTAATTTTTTTTTTTTTACACAATTTTATTAATGGTGCTACTTATATAGCGCTTTTCACTATCTCACCATCCACCTACTGGTGACACAGCACCAGGAGCAACGTGGGGTTCAGTGTCTTGCTCAAGGACACTTAGATGAGTTCATCAGGGCAGAGAATCGAACCCATAACCTCTGGGTTGGAGGACAATTACTCTACCACTGAGCCACGCCACCCCAATGTGACATATGTTTTTTGCATGTTATCTTTA
The DNA here is from genome assembly GCF_030265065.1 of Corythoichthys intestinalis. Lineage (NCBI taxonomy): Eukaryota > Metazoa > Chordata > Actinopteri > Syngnathiformes > Syngnathidae > Corythoichthys > Corythoichthys intestinalis. Next base: position 59,112,226 of record NC_080399.1, on the reverse strand, counting down.
GGTTTAGGAGGCATTTTTAGGAGTAGTTAAAGGGTTCATTCCGACTTACGCAGAAATTCGGGTTACGTCGCCAGCGTAGGGATGGAACTCGTTTGTAACCCGGGGACTACCTGTAGTTATAAATAATAATAACTAAAATAATAATAATAATAATTTGTTAAAATTATTAACATTTCTAAAAATAAAAAAATTAAAAATAATTTAAAAAGCACAATGCATTTAATGCATTTTATCATAAAGTCATTTTTAGAATTAATATTTTTTATTAAAAAAAAAATATATATATATATATATATATATATATATATATATACAGTGCTGTCCAAAAGTATTGCCACCCCTGCTGTCTTCAAGAAGACAAGAATCATATAACACTTGCTAAGTCTTCAGTTGAAGATGAATGCACTGAGCTAGTTATGTTCGAAAGTTACACTGGTGGCCAAATGTATTGGCACCCCTGCAATTCTGTCAGATAATACTCAATTTCTCCCAGAAAATGATTGCAGTTACAAATGGTTTGGTAGGAATATCTTCATTTATTTTTCTTGCAATGAAAAAACACATAAGAGAATGAAAAAAAAAAAATCATTATCATTTTTCTCAAAACTCCAAAAATGAGCCTTACAAAAGTATTGGCACCCTTTGAAAATCATGTGATGCTTCCCTAATTTGTGTAATTAGCAGCACCTGTTACTTATCTGTGGCACATAAAGGGTGATGGCAATAACTAAATCACACTTGCAGCCAGTTAAAATGGATTAAAGTTAACTCACCCTCTGTTCTGCGTCAGCGTGTGTACCACATTGAGCATGGAGAAAAGGAAGAAGACCAAAGAACTGTCTGAGGACTTGAGAAGCAAAATTGTGAGGGAGCATGGGCAATCTTAAGGCTACAAGTCCATCTCCAAAGACCTGAATGTTCCTGTGTCTACCGTGTGCAGTGTCATCAGTAAGTGTAAAGCCCACGGCACTGTGGCTAACCTCCCTAGATGTGGACGGAAAAGAGAAATTGACGACAGATTTCAACGAAAGATTGGCAGATGGTGGATAAGGAACCTCAACTAACATCCAAACAAGTTCAAGCTCTCCTGCAGTCCAGGAGTACAACAGTGTCAACTCGTACGTTGGCGTCTGAATAAAAAGGGACTCTATGGTAGGACACTCAGGAAGACTCCACTTCTGACCCAGAGACATAAAAAACCTGGCTGGAGTTCGCCAAAACCTACCCGAGAAAGCCAAAAACGTTTTGGACAAATGTTCTCTGGTCAGATGAGACAAAAGTAGAGCTTTTTGGGAAAAAGCATCAACATAGAGTTTACAGGAGAAAAAAACAAGGCCTTCAAAGAAAAGAACACGGTCCCCACAGTCAAACATGGCGGAGGTTCCCTGATCTTTTGGGGTTGCTTTCCTACCTCTGGCATTGGACTGCTTGACCGTGTGCATGGCATTATGAAGTCTGAAGACGACCAACAATTTTTCAGCATGTGGTAGGCTCTAGTGTGAGAAAGCTGGGTCTCCCTCAGAGGTTATGGGTCTTCCAGCAGGATAATGACCTAAAACATACTTCAAAAAGCACTAGAAAATGGTTTGAGAAAAAGCACTGGAGACTTTTAAAGGGGCCAGCAATGAGTCCAGACCTGAATCCCATAGAACACCCTGTAGAGAGATCTGAAAATGGTAGTTTGGAGAAGGCACCCTTCAAACCTCAGAGACTTGGAGCAGTTGGCCAAAGAAGAATGGTCTAAAATTCCAGCAGAGCATTGTAAAAATCTCATTGATGGATACAGGAAGCGGTTGTTCGCAGTTATTTTGTCTAGAGCTTGTGCTACCAAGTATTAGGCTGAGGGTGCTAATATTTTTGTCAGGCCCATTTTTGGAGTTTTGTGTAAAATGATAATGATTTAATTTTTTCTCCATTTTGTGTTTTTTCATTGCAAGCAAAATAAATGAAGATATTACTACCAAAGCATTTGTAATTGCAACCATTTCTGGGAGATATTGAGCATTATCTGAGAGAATTGCAGGGGTACCAATACTTTTGGCCAGCACTGTATAATTTAATGACAGTGCATCTAACACCTTTTAATGTTATGTCATTTTTAGAATTATTTTGTTGAATTTGACTTCATACCCACACATCAGAAATTACATGCAGTTCTCAGCTCCATGTGCTGCGAGGTGCTGAAATGCCAGATATAAACGAAGAAGATGGTGCGATGTAGTTGGACGTCGGTTGGTGTTAGACATGTGATTTAAACTGTTAAAATGAATCAAAACAGTTCCTTCCAAAAACACAAAATCTTAGCAAAAGTAGCCAAATTTGATCAACCCGTCCAATAATTTCCCCCCGTTGAAGGTGTGACTGAGAATGAATGGTTTTGTGTCTCTGTATGTCCCGTAATTGACAAACAATTGAACTCGAGTTGATTTGAGCCTCTGAATGAATTTATGAATTTAGGGATTGAGTTCAATGGTGTTACACTTAGAAGTTGTTCGTGATTATTTGAAAAGAATTACTTCTGAAACTAAAAATTTGTATGTTAAGTTGAATACAATTGAACCGTACTTCATAAATGCATTATTGTGGGTTTTTTGAAAATTTTATTCAGTACCAGTGGTGGTACTCATGCCACACTTTCACACAGTTCCATGACATTTAATGCCAATTAAATCCAACACAGTACTGTTGAAAGAGTAGCAAATTATTTTGTGTCAAATACAAGACAATTTTTCTGTCCAAACCTCTTCATTCAGACTTCTTTACATATGTGGTAATAAAGCAGCTCAATCATGATGTGTCAACATGCATGATTTAATATTATATGACATACTCTGCTGGTATTGTAAAAAAGTATTGGCACCCCTGCAATTCTGTCAGATAATGCTAAATTTCTCCCAGAAAATGATTCAATTACATATGCTTTGGTTGTAATATCTTCATTTATTTTGCTTGCAATGAACAAACACAAAAGAGAATGAAAAAAAAAAAAAATCTTTTTCATGATTTTACGCTAAACTCCAAAAATGGGATGGACAAAAGTATTGGCACCCTCAGCCTAAGGTAGCACAACCTTTAGATAAAAATAACTGCGGACAACCGCTTCCGGAATCCATCAATGAAATTCTTACAATGTTCTGCTGGAATTTTAGACCATTCTTCTTTGGCCAACTGCTCCAAGTCTCTGAGATTTGAAGGGTGGCTTCTCCAAACTGCTATTTTCAGATCTCTCCACAGGAGTTCTATGGGATTCAGGTCTGGACTCATTGCTGGCCACTTTAGAAGTCCCCAGTGCTTTCTCTCAAACCATTTTCTCGTGCTTTTTGAAGTGTGTTTTGGGTCATTGTCCTGCTGGAAGACCCATGACCACTGAGAGTGACCCAGCTTTCTCACACTGGGCCCTTCATTATGCTGCAAAATTTGTTGCTAGTCTTCAGACTTCACAATGCCATGCACACGCTTATGCAGTCCAGTGCCAGAGGCAGCGAAGCAACCCCAAAACATCACCACCATGTTTGACTGTGGGGACCGTGTTCTTTTCTTTGAAGGCCTTGTTTTTTCCCCCCTGTAAACTCTATGTTGATGCATTTTCCCCAAAAGCTCTACTTTTCTCTCATCTGACCAGAGAAAATTCTTCCAAAACATTTTTGGCTTTCTCAGGTAAATTTTGGCAAACTCCAGCCTGACTTTATAGGTCTCTGGGTCAGAAGTGAGGTCTTTCTGGGTGTCCTACCAGAGAGTCCCTTTTCATTCAGACATAGTACGGGTTGACACTGTTGTACCCTCGGACTGCAGGACAGCTTGAACTTGTGTGGATGTTAGTCAAGGTTTTTTATCCGCCATCCGCACAAACTTTCGTTGAAATCTCTCGTTAATTTTTCTTTTCTGTCCACATCTAGGGAGGTTAGCCAAAGTGCCATGGGCTTTACACTTATTGATGACACTGCGCATGGTAGACACAGGAACATTCAGGTCTTTGGATAATGTAGACTTGTAGTCTTGAGATTGCCCATGCTTCCTCACATTTCTGCTTCTCAAGTCCTCAGACAGTTCTTTGGTCTTCTTTCATTTCTCTATGCTCAATGTGGTACACACAAGGACACAGGTTGCGTCAACTTTAATCTATTTTAACTGGTTGCACGTGTGATTTAGTTATTGTCATGAAACCTGTTATGTGCCACAGGTAAGTAACAGGTGCTGTTAATTACACAAATTAGAGAAGCATCATATGATTTTTCAAAGGGTGCCAATACTTTTGTCTGGCCCATTTTTTGAGTTTTGGGTAAAATGATAATGATTTATGTTTTTTCCATTCTCTTTTGTGTTTTTTCGCTGCAAGCAAAATAAATGAAGATATTACTACCAAAGCATTTGTAATTGCAATCGTTTTCTGGGAGAAATTGAGCATTATCTGACAGAATTGCATGGGGTGCCAATACATTTGGCCACCAGTGTAACTTTCGAGCATTCATCTGTGCATTCATCTTCAACTGAAGACTTAGCAAGTGTTATAGGATTCTTGTCTTCTTGGAGACAATTATATTTGATGCTGTCTTTACCCCTGCTAGTTGTATTTTAGCCCCATTCCTTCTCTCCCCCCAAATGACTTTATGTGGATCTATCTTTAGTAACCACCCTGGTAGTGCTATGTTTAGACCTGCGAGGAGCGTAGGAGGAGCTCGAAATATCAGGCAAGGGTGGAAGACATGTCTCGAGTAAAAAATGAGGGAGCCATTGACCAGAGCTTTAAATAGGGTTGTGACGCTCTAAACAGCATGAGCCAGTCACCATGGGAACTGCGAGAGGAAAACGCAGCAATTTCAGTGGACAAATTCATGCAGCTTTCTGGACGTACCGCCGCATACGGAACTGATATTGTGGAGTTTAGCTCAAATCCATACATAACAAATAGAAACAAGGCCTTGCACTGAACAATACAAGGTGAAATTTAGCTGTATTCAAGCCAGTGAGTAATGTTTTGACAGCTGTAGACCATAAAGTACTGTGTAATTGTACCTTCTATGGCATGGAGGTGGGTACTTGTGAGGTAGCCCACAATCCTTTGCTCTTGGTGGTTGGTGCCCACATGAACCTGGAGACAGAAATATGACAATATGAGAGAAAGAAAGAGCCACCCCATCGAGAATTACTAAAGCATTTTGGTCCAGTAAAATCACACGTAGATAATGAAAGGTGTAGAAATACATTTACAGTATTCAGCATATGATTATGTATAATCATGCATATTCATTGTTTGATTTTTTGTCTTCATTAGGACATACAGTGTATCACAAGTGAGTACGCCCCTCGCATTTCTGCCGATATTTAAGTATATCTTCTCATGGGACAACACTGACAAAATGACACTTTGACACAATGAAAAGTCCGTGTGCAGCTTATATAAAAGAATTAATTTATTTTCCCCTCAAAATAACTCAAAATATAGCCATTAATATCGAAACCCCTGGCAACAAAAGTGAGTGCACCTCTTAGAAACTACGTACATCTCTAAATGTCCAAATTGAGTACTGCTTGTCATTTTCCCTCCAAAATGTCATGTGACTCATTACAGGAGTGCTGTCAGCTTTGCTGCAGAGATTGAAGAGGTGGGGGGTCAGCCTGTTTGTGCTCAGACCATACACCGCACTCTACATCAAATTGGTGTGCATGGCTGTCACCCGAGGAGGGAGCCTCTTCTGAAGACGGTACACAAGATAGCCCACCCGTCTCATCAGACCATAGGACATGGTTCCAGTCGTCCATGTGCTTTGTTGACTTGTCTTCAGCAAACTGTTTGCGGGCTTTCTTGTCACTCGTGACATTCTGCGCCTCCCTACTACTCGGCTCACCATTGTGTCTCCAGTCTCCATGCAGGCTTGCACACATGGTAACAATTGTTTTTCTTGCCCAGAGAGAATATGCAATGTTGCTTTAGTTTTTAAACGTCTGTGCTGAGTGATCATCTCACACTATATGTAACTCATAGCGTTAGCATAACATTCAACCCGCTACTTTTTCCCTCATTTTGAATCCTGCGGCCAGTCCAGTGTGGCTTATTTGTTGATGAATTTGGGTTGATCGATAACACTCTATTTGACAGCGGCATCATAAGACTGTCATAAGACTGTCATAATTATGACATGGCACCGATGTTCCCTCTAAATTTTCATGTGTCTGAGCAGACACACAAGCTCCCTGAGCACACTGTGGACCATGGTGAGCAACTTCAGATGTGTGCACAGCGGCCACATGCCACTATCATGCCTATCCAAAAACTTGGATCATTGCAAGTTACATGGCTACTAAAAGAATGAAATTATAGCAGCAATTTTCATTACCGTATTGGCCCGAATATAAGACGGTGTTTTTCTGAATTGAAATAAGACTGAAAAAGTGGGAGTCGTCTCATATTCGGGGTCTAGACATTATACCCATTCACGACACTAGATGGCGCCAGATATCATTGACGCGAATGCTGAACTTGAGGAGTAATGTTCTGTCATGACAGATTTCAGCTACTCTGAAGTTTAACCAGTTTGCATTATTTTATTGCAACGTTTTTCCTTATTCAGATTTGATTCAAGACTACAGTTACAGTTAGACCTCACTTTAATGGTTAATGCAGTTATTGCAATTTTGTTGTTTTATCACAATAGATTGGTTTATTTACATTTCAAAAACCAGAAGCCATTCATTTACGAATGTGATTGCACTTTAGGTTATACAGTATATTTAAATTTTCAGATATTAAGATTTGAATGAGGCAAAATAGCATGTTTTTTTTCTCTCAAATATATTGTTATAATCATTTGTTTCAGATGTACTGTAAATATTTTCTGTATAAAAATTAAATTTGGCTTTCTAATTTGTAAAGTCTTTTTTCAAACTTGAGTCTTGAAAAAGAGGGGTTCGTCTTATAATCAGGGCCGTCTTATATTCGGGCCAATATGGTAGTTTACTTTCAATACAAGTGATTTGGCCCACTGAAAATGAAAATGAAATGAAAATGTGGCATGGGTGAAATAATAAATAAAACATAATGAACAACCACAATGGGAGTATACAGTAGTACATCAAACTCCCACGTTAAAACTGTTCAGACAATAAGGACACTCAAGATTCCTATTCTCCATGTCAGAGTGGCTATACTGCAAAAACACACCTCCTTAAAACTAGTTAAATTCCCTTGCTTTCATTGTAAATCTGCTAGAAATAAGTGAAATGATCTGCCCGTGCTTCAAGTAAATTTTACTCAGATTTCTTGAAATAAGAAAAATATCTGAAAATCAGCTTCAAAGACCTTTTTTAAGCAATAAATAATAATGTTATCTTTAAAAAGCTTTGGAAGGTCAGAAATGTTCTTTAATTGTTGAATAGATATTGTTCAAAACATTATTTGAAAGCAAATTTTTCTAGACACTTGTCGCTCATTGAGTTACGCTGCAAAATGTTACAGAAAACAATTTTGTTGGTCTAATTATATCAGTTCTAAAATTAGGTAATAATTAATGATGTAGCGATTGCAAAGATTGGCAGCGGAATGTTGCTTCAGTAAATCAGCAAAAGAGTCAAGCGTTCTTTTTTGCACCAATAGGAGCGTCGCGTTGCCGTATCGAACGCACAAATAGGAGTGTCGCGCAGACACATCATTGCGGCCCTAACAGACAGTAGTCCTATTGACGCTACATTACGTTTCTGTTTAATTTTATTTTGTGTGCTGCATATATTTTCCAGCGTGCTGAGTATGTGCAAGCTGTGCGCGATTGCGCACGCGCGCAGCTTAGAGGAAACATTGCATGGCACTGTCATGGGCATTAATGAATGCTTATGACAGATGCCATTGAGTGTCATCCGGCAAATTCTGCCACTAACTCCATTTATGTACAGCTCAGATCTTTCACATCCATTCAAAAGTGAGATAATTTGCCGGATGACACTAAATGACATCTATTCTGTCATAAGCATTCATTAACGCCCATAACAGTGTCATGTCATAGTTATGACGGTCTTATGACGCTGCTGTCAAATAGAGTGTTACCGGTTAATAATTTTTTGGTGTAAATATCCCATAATACAGTGAGGACAGCTGCATTTTATAGTCCAGTGCAGCTTATCAAAGAACAAATGCCTATAGTCAGGTGCGCTTTATAGTCTGAAAATTACGGTATATACAGTACATATATGATCCCACATTTCTAAAGCAAGTAAAAGTACAAAAGTACAAAGTAAAAGTACAAAACTACTTTTACTTGGGTAATTTTCGTAGATACTTGTACTTTTTACTTAAAGCAACACTTATTGACTTTTTAGTTTTAGTCGATTTTAGTGACGCCGGTGGACAAAAGCAGTAATGTTTTGACTTAAGGAAGACTGCTTTTCCCATTAGGAAGAGGGCTGCGTTTCCCATGAGGACCAGCGCACACCTGCATAGTGTCGTAAAATCATGATTAGAATTGGGCATCGATGGGACCTGGTTCTAACACTCCGATGCTCCCGGAGCCGTTCGAATTTAAAAATTTTGATTCCATGTCTTGATGCCCTGACCGCCCGGCGGAAAAAAATGCTGCCTAAAATCACAAAGAAGAAGCCACAAGAAGCGCGTGTTTGTGCATTGCAACTTGATTGCAACCATGGAAACGGTGCGGCGGTGCTCAAAAGTATGGCTCAACTATACAAAATAAAAGGCCAGTCAGCTCAGTGCAACATTTGCAGCACAACTTTATCATGCAAAGTTGGCTGCACGACTAATATGATAAACCCCTCCCGCTTCATGGAAAACAAGTGCCGAGTAGCATAGCTGAGTGTCGCGCCGGTCCTCTAACCAGTCAGAACCAGGAAAGTAAAACAATAAATTACGCCTGTCTTCTGCTGTTCCCGTGATCCGACCCCGGATTAAGCAGTAGATGATGGATGGATGGATGGATGGATGGATGGATGGATGGATGGATGGATGGATGGATGGATGGATGGATGGAATAGTACGAGAATAAGTCTTATTATTAAGTAGGGCTATGGTCAATATCATATGTATATAGAAATAGATGCGAATTGACAGAGTCGGCGGCGTTAGCACATGTATAGAGGACTCGATGCAAAATGACAGACTCGCTGCCGTTAGTAAACAGCCACCATCTTAAAGCAGTAGACGCCTATGTTAAAATCAACAGTATTAAAAGATCTTTAAATTATAATCAGTAGAAGAATTTATACTAATGCTTCGTCGTAGCTTCCAGCTCAGGTGAATGTATGGAAAAAGAATGTGTGTAAATGTTTTCTCCTTGTGCTTTTGAAAAATAAACATCTTTGTGAAAGTGCACTCCTGTGGAAAGAAACTTGTAAGAAGTTCATCTAATTCATGAAGTACATATTAATTCTATAATTAATAAATAATAAAAATAATAAATAGTAAAATAATAATAATAATAAATAATAATTAATTCTAAATTCATATGATTAGAAAAAAAATATTGAGGTGTAAAGACATTAATATAAACTAATAATTTTTTAAACTATATTTTTTTTTACCCCGCCTCTTTTTTTGGGACCCTGCCTCTTAAAAGAATCAGAATTGAAAATCGTTCGGAACCGGAATCGGAACATGGAATCGGAATCTTTCAATTTCAACCAACCATAATCATGATGGTCGCATGCAGATGGATTAAACAACATTTCTGTTTCCAGCTGCTGTGTGAAGGATGAAAAGTAATAGGTAATTAATCCAGTTGTAGTTAAACAATAGCATATGATGGTTAGCAACCGTGTGGCTTAGTGCGGCTAAACTGAACTCGTCAGCGTTGATTAGTCCGGGTGGGGTGGGGCATCACGCCAGCGAGTTAAAGCCGGCCAATGTTCGTTCTGTATATGACAGAAAACACGGACAAGACTGAAAAAGCAGTTTCTGCTCTTGCACTCCTCTTTAAAATGAACTTCTGTATTTTAAGGCAAAAGAACTGTTGTGTTTGATAGAACAATATGTCTATATGCTGCCATAGCAGATTCATGGCGCATTAAGCCACCGAAATATTTTTAATTTGTCTGTTTTACCCTGGAAACCCCCGTATACGGACGTCGCGAAATCGCTTTTGTTTCAACCTAGCCATAAAAAAAGGTAAATAGTTATATTTATTATTCGAAATGTCTGTCATTTTTGGCTTAGAATCATTTATTGATGTGTAACATTTTCGTTAAAAAAAAAAAAAAAAAACTAAAAAATTATTCATTCGTGTATTTTAAACTTTTAAACAAATTATGTCACAATGAAAAAAATGTCTGTAAATAAGTCACAGATATTTACCTCATAACTATGGCTTAATTTTATTTTTTTGTTACTGTCGTTTTTTCCCCTGATACAGTATGTTGGATGATAAATAATCAGTCCAAACAAAGAAAAATTGAAAAAAAAAAAAAAAAAAAAAAAAAAAAGAACGTTTAAAAGGGTAAATATATGATATATGACTCCTTGTTATATTACAGTGTTTCACTCATAAAATCCCCCCAAAATCCGGCTGTGGCCATCAGGGGTCGCGTTAACCGAATATTTTCCGTCGTTGACCGGTTTTTTTAAAACGGTGACGGAAAAAACTGAAGTCCGTCCGTCATTTTGACAGGTTACAATTCACACCCCAGACCACAGGGTGGCGAGTGAGCATATTAATTAGCTATTGTCTCTCTTAATGCATGACGTTGTTGGCTATTCTGTCAGAATATTGTAGCGTCACCGGGGTCTGGCGGCGGCACCGTGATTGACACATCAACGCGAGGTTCTTATTGGTGCACCCGGTGTGCCAGCGCGTCATCCAATTGGTGGACTAGATTGCCGCCTGTGTATAGACCCCAATCACATGACGTCACAACTCCGCGCCCCTGACTGGAGCCGCCATATTGTCCGTCAGCTCGTAGTGTTTACACATTACCGCTACGTACATGCCTCCTATTACGGCGTGTTTTTCTGCTCGTTAACATTAATAATCAAAATGGTGAAGGCGTGTGTGGCGGTTGGTTGCAGTAACAGAGAAGATAGACGGAGAGACTTGAAGTTCTACCGTATTCTGAGAGACCCGAAGAGGAGAGCGAGATGGACTGCTGTAATTCGACAAGAAATCTGGGCACCAAACGATCACCACAGACTATGTTTTAGTCATTTTATATCTGGTAAGATGCATTTAATATGTATTTAGAAGATTTTGGGCTGACAACCACAATTAAGATCATTGTGTGACGTTGGTGATTGGGGTCTATATAGTTGCCTCTTTTTCTTTGGGGGTGGAGTTGTTGTTTTGTTGGTGTTGTTGGCGGTAAGCAGAGTAAAAAGAGGGAGAAAAATACCACGACTTCCGTGTCTAATTTTTCGCCGCCAAGCAAGCGTTACAATATTAATTAAAAATGAATGAAAACTAAATACTATTGAATATGTCATCATTATCATTTTAAAAATTTAAGTGATGGGTAAAAATAGATTATGACCGGATTTTTATGACCCTGTCAGTCAAAATGACAGACAACGAAAATGTCTAGCGCAACCTCTGGTGGCCATTCACATCTGTGTCTTTACACTCGATGATACATGCTACATGGAGTCTTTGGATCGAAACAAGGTAAGTTCGCCATAATATCTATCTATAATACCCCCCTGTTCAAAAATTTTCTTCCCCCAGAAAATTGAGATTTTAAGCCTTCCAATGATGTATCACAAATGCGTATAGGACAATTTTAAAAATTGGCCAAATTGGGGGTCTCAGAGCGGAACTTCAAGTCACCTGAGTGTTTTCCGCCATATCCTGATAGCCGCCCTTTCTTTTTGACGTATGCCGTAAAGCAGTCAGCACGTTTGTAGTTTTTTTTTGTGTGTAGCAGGGTTCCTGCCACCCTCCTGAAAGTTAATTAGTGCAGGTGAAAGCGATACAGACCCCCTCAAGATATAAAAGAAGTGTCATTCAACTAGTTGTCAGTTGACATGTCATCACAAATGTTATGAAAATATTTTATAAAGGTTGAAAAGTTACCTAGTGTTCCTTTAGGTATTTTCCCCCTCTGGATCTGTACTTTTACTTAAGTAAAAATGGTGAGTACTTCATGCATCACTTATGAATGGTGTCTGTAGGTCAAACAGTTTTGGCTGGGCGGCAAACAGCATTAGAAAAAAAGGTATATTACAGATGGCAGTTTTTGCATTACATGCAAAACTACCATCAATCAGTATTGCTTTACAACTTTCCTAAAAAAAAAATATATATATTTTTTTTTTAAATAATAAAAAAAAACTAAACTAAACCATTGAAAATGTTACCATTGCTCTAAATAACAAATAAAGAAAGGTCAGATGGGGGGGGGGGGGGGGGGGGTCTTAAAGAAAAAGTATAGTCTCGCTTGTCTTTTGAAGTTATGGAATAATTAGATTTCTTTTCATATATCTCATCAGAGGGTATTCAAAAGGCAGAAGTAAAATGTGATATGAGCCACAACGTCACACAAGAAGCCAAATGAAGCTGATTTACAAAAGCTTCATCAGCAAGTACCCGAGTCTGCTGTAAGTAATTATGTGAACATTGACATCAGATGAGGAGTCATTCAAGATTTCATCTTTCATTACTCTCACAAGCTTTATCACTTAGTTTTTCCTTAAAGACAGAAAGCAGTGAGGGAACTGGTCTGTTATACATTTGGACATCAAGTCGCTACTTAGGACTAGACGACTGCAACTCCTTCATTTATAATAGGCTGACCTTCAGGTTATGCTTACAAATTAACCCCGGGCAAATACCTTTTTCTTTGGGTGTTTATGTGTATTATGTTATTTGGCCTTTGTGAACGTAATTACACATGGCAAAAAACAGTTGGCTGGGGAAGCCTTGAAGGGTGGCCAATGGACGACCGGGGAAGACTTCAACCAACCATTGGAGCATGTTTTTAATTATATGCAGTAACGTACTACATTTACTCCATTACATTTACATACAAAAATCTTCGACGTCGCAACAATAATCACAAGATTCCATTATAGCAATCAGACGTAACAATACTTGTTACATGACCACGCTTGCAGATGGAAGTCTTATGATCACGCCGGCCTGTTCATTCATGTGTCAAAGTGCTATAGAAAATAAACTATTCGACATAGAGCTCTGTCGTTAATAATACTCCAAAGAGTGGATTTTAACCTGCTCTCCTGCTTGTTCTTTTTCTTTAGTTAAAATTTTGATGTGAGGAAATGAGGTTGGAGTTAGTAGTGTTTTTGTTAACTTTTATAATGCATATCATTTTGAACAAATACAATGAAAATCTATTTCTTGTGTATGCATTGTTACCAGGGTTGAAAGTGGTAAGAATTTCTTGCCCGAACTCCCTGAAATAAAGGTCGCCACGGAGGCAGATGTTTTTTGTTTTTTTTTAACTTCCTAAAATCACAAAAATGTAAAGAAAACTGCTCTTAGCATTTATACTTATAACACACAATAAAACAAAACAGGTTTAACACATGTATTAGGCAACTGCATTACACTTACTGTAACAAGGCATATATGAGAAACTGATTTTCATTCATTCAAAATTTTATTTTTTCAATGATGTGCAAAATAATAGTTAACTAAAACTACATACAGTAACCCCAAACTCCATCTCCTCATTTTTGTTTTCCCTCAGTTCCTCATATCAAATGCAAAACCTCAATTCTAACTGCTTAAGAATATACATAGGATGCACATTAAAATAGAAGATAATGTAAACACTGACTCATACAGTGACCCCTGGTTTTTCTATTATTTATTAATATTTACATTATTTCTTTTGTGTGTCTGTTCAATGTATTTATTCAGATTTAGCATTAGAAAGACATACATATAAGACATGATTTCCCTTTATACCCCCAAAGTATAATTCTTTATTAAATTCTATTAAATCCTCTCAAATCAACTCAGGCTACGTCTACACTAGGACAGATAATTTTCTCCAGGGTATTTTGCCAACTATTTTTATACCGGTCCGCACTTTGTTTAAGGTGCGCTTCTGCAAACTACGCCTGCATTTGCGCAAGCTACGCATGCGTAGAAAGGAGGAGCCTAATGTGTTACATGATCGCCCCGCGCGGTTTACCTCTGAACCGGAAACTCGTCACTCGCTGGTGGAAAAATTTCGAATTTACTACACGTTCTAGACCAGGGGTTGGGAACTCCGTTTTGTGATCACTGTTTTTTTTTTCGTGATTGCAAATGAACGCATTACACGGGAGCGACAGTGAAGAAACTGAGGGCACACTCGGCTTTTACGAGCAGTTGCCGAGTTATGATTTAAATAAATCTTGAGAAAAGAACAAAAAAGAAAGCCTGACATTGTTACTTGGGATGTTACAATCAATGCTCAGTTGCGCACTCAACACTTGGAAAATAACAAATGGAAACATATGGTGTGGCGCTGCGTATATCTCCTGGAAGTGGAAACCGCAGCTATGAGGGCTTGTGCATAACAGTGGCGCGCCTGGAAGTGGAGAGTTTTGACAGGCGGAAATGTCATCAAAATGAAACTGATCTAGCGCCTCTGTAACTTGGGGTACCACGCAGTTCACTTTTTGGGGTTTAATTTTCCTCTCCGCATTTTTATATACTTCAGTTCGGCTGGCATTGTGTTGGGAGGGGCCAACCTCGCTCCTAGCTGACTGGAGACTTAATGATGAACTAATCTGCGATGGCAGGACCACAAATAGGCACAGAATTGAAGCAGATTATTGCGACGTACATTTGAAGGTTCTAGAAAAATGTGTGAATGCATGATCAGCTCATCACATCTCGTTCAAGTCCAGCGAGCCCGCTTGTGGAAAAGAAAGGAGGAGCAGGAAGGCCAAGTCTTGATCGTCCGCCTCCATTGTGCCACACTAAAAATGGCGATGGCACGCTCCATGATGTCACTTCCTTAGTATCCGATAGTTGTACAGAGACAGCAGTCCATATTAAGCTGTGGGTAATATTACCCGCCTACATTGTCCATGTAACAACTAATCCGAACAAGTGGTATACTAATGTGGCCAACAAAGGCCATATAGTCTTACTAATTAAATGTTTAAAGTGCGTATGACACCAAAATGCATGTTTATTTCATATTTCATGCAGTGTTTTATGCTCCTGAATGAAATGGACCACTTGGATGTGTGTGGAAGTGATCGTTTTATATATTCAATTTTGAATCCCGCACCATGAAAATGAGTGACTTCCGGCTTCATTCTCGGGTTCAGCATCTCACAGTACAGCATTGCTTTATAACATGCAGATGGACTGTGGTTTCAGCTGACTTTGCGGATTAATTCATTTATTTTTCGCATCACACAAGCCAAACGGCTGCAGAAAATGGTTGCTGCCACAGGGAGAGGCGTGTGAGCCTTTTTGGGTTTCAAAAGGTTCCCGTTCACTGTAGGTATTGGCCAAAACAAGCCTACTACTGTGGGACCGTTGGACTTACGAGGAAGTGAGTAAACATCGTATTTTGTATTATTTTAAATACCGGGATCATGGCACACGTCCTAATACCGAGCTGGCTTGCATTTTGTGGCTGATTGTCCATCGGCCGACGACTGGTTGCTTGTCGCACACCCCCCTTCCAGGAGACCACTATACTCAGCTTATTGCCCTCTTCGTGTGCCCGGTGTTCTGTCAAACTTTCAACCCCATCAAAAATTGCAACATTGTGTTAAAAATGGCCACGAATACAGCGATTACAAAGTAAACCCTACAAAGTAGTAAACCCCTACAAACTAGACACGTTCTCCTCAGACATATCCTGCCATGTCAGCTGCATAACAACTGCAAGCCGCTCTCTGTCTTCGCCGTGTAGTAAAGCATTATTTTATGCCATATTCGTGTTGACCATGTGGCAGCTACGCGCTCCTCCAACGTCGGCCAGTTTGTCCGGCGGTACTCTCCAGCTACTTACCCGGCGAGCTCTCCTGTCCGTAGCAGGGAAACGAGCTGTAACTTGCTTGCCACCAGGCGGTTTGCCGATCAGCAAAGTCAATCGACAACCTCGCCGTCGTGTGACATAATCCAAGCTAGTTCTGTACAATTTTTAGCTTTGAAAAGCGAAAATAAGACTTTGAGACGTCACTTGGTTCGGGTTAGCATGTCGGGTAGCTGTCACACCTCTTGGTTTGTTTACATTCTCCGAAGCCGGGACAGGGAAATGACAAAAGCCTGACTAACTACGGTAGCATAAAATATCGTTCGGGAGGTGCGACAGTAAAGGTGAAGTTGACAGTTTTGACCATTATGGAGTAATTATGCCATGTCGTACTGAATAAATGCATTTTTATTATTTCATATTCCATTTAGCACAAGACTGTTATTTGTCATGACCATACCATTTATTAAGCAATTGGGGAAAAATACTTCGATAAAAAGAATATCCTGTAAAAATATTGGAGTAGAGAAACTGAAACAATGACATTTTGCGACTCTCTTCGTCACATTATCCTCGTTCTGAATAATTCTCCTTCAATGGGCTGAACTGTAAATCAGAATAAACCATTACTCTGCAGATGTCATCCACCTGTTGGGGACGCTAGAGCCCTATAATGGTAGGCGTGGCTCAACGGCGGATTAAAAGACTTAATTTCTCGTCATCTGTGCTTTGCCAAATTGTTGTATATAGTCAAATCGTCTCAAAATATGATTCAAATTCACATAATAATGCTATTTAAGACTTTTTTTTATCCTGTCACACGCACTTTAAAGTCCGTCCTAGTGTAGACTTGGCCTCATGCTGCTTAGAACAGCACACAACACAACACAATGAGTTGCCATAGCGACTACAGCCAATGTTTAAAAAGTTAAAAGAGGGGGTCGTCCTTTGAAAGGTAGTTTTCTGGAAACTTCAAAGCAGCCCCTTGTCACTCATCAATAACTTTAACAAGCTGCAGCTGCCTGGTAAGAAAGAAAAGATTTAGGAAGGAGAGTGAGAGGCTGTACGTGATTGGTATGGGACATCTCCATAAAATCCTGCATTTATTTATTTATTTTTCTAATTGAAAAAAAAATGGACTGTTGATTGAAGCGCGAAGTAGCGAGGGATCAGTGTATATTATTATTTTTAAAAAGTAACACACATTATTAATAAGTACAAATGACTTTATTCATCATTTATTTGTTATACACAGTGAAATGGTATATATTTTGAAGATAACACAAATATTGACTTTTTTTTTAATATTATAAGGAAATATGTAAATGTTTACGATGACTTCTTTTAATTTTGTAATTTTATTTTGAAGTATCACTTCTCTTACACAGCAAATTAATAACATCGTAATCAGATTATTTTTCATAAATTTAGTCAAACAATTTTCTCCATCTTGTTTTGATTGTTAAAGAGGAGTTAAAAGATTAATGCGTCAGATTATTCCATTTATTTTATGTAAAAATTACAATTTGTTCTTATGCAGCCCATATATCTAAAAGTTGGTAATTTTTCACCTAAATCAAGAAAAACCTACTTTCAAATAATGTTTTGAACATTATCTATTCCTGAAGTAAGAATATTTCTGAAAAACAAGCTTTTTTAAGATTAAATATACTAATTTATTGTTTAAAATAAGTCTGTTAGGTTATTTTCAACTAGCTACGTATTTTTCTTAATTGGGGGAATCTAAGTGAGTAAAATTTACTTGAAACACTGGCAGATAATTTCACTTATTTCAATTAGATTTATACTGAAAACAAGGGAATTTTCTAGATTTAAGGAAGTGTGTTTTTGCAATGCACTTAAGTGAAATTTTGGGCTTCTCTACTTACAGTGGGCATATAAGTATTTAGCCATCCACTAATTGTGCAAGTTCTCCCACTTGAAAATATTAGAGTGGCCTGTAATTGTCAACATGGGTAAACCTCAACCATGAGAGACAGAATGTGGGGAAAAAAAAACAGAAAATCACTTTGATTTTTAAAGAATTTATTTGCAAATCATGGTGGAAAATAATTATTTGGTCATTACCAAAAGTTAATCTCAATACTTTGTTATGTACCCTTTGTTGGCTATAACGGAGGCCAAACGTTTTCTGTAACTCTTCACAAGCTTTTCACACACTGTTGCTGGTATTTTGGCCCATTCCTCCATGCAGACCTCCTCTACAGCAGTGATGTTTTGGGGCTGTCGTTGGGCAACACGGATTTTCAACTCCCCCCACAGATTTTCTATGGGATTGCGATCTGGAGACTGGCTAGGCCATTGCAGGACTTTGAAATGCTTCTTACGAAGCCACTCCTTTGTTGCCCTGGCTGTGTGTTTGGGATCATTGTCATGCTGAAAGACCCAGCCACGTCTCATCTTCAATGCCCTTGCTGATGGAAGGAGATTTTCACTCAAAATCTCTCAATACATGGCCCCATTCATTCTTTCCTTTACACAGATCAGTCGTCCTGGTCCCTTTGCAGAAAAACAGCCCCAAAGCATGATGTTTCCACCCCCATGCTTCAGTGGGTATGGTGTTCTTCGGATGCAATTCAGTATTCTTTCTCCTCCAAACACGAGAACCTGTGTTTCTACCAAAAAAATCTATTTTGGTTTCATCTGACCATAACACATTCTCCCAATCCTCTTCTGGATCATCCAAATGCTCTCTAGCGAACCGCAGACGGGCCTGGACGTGTACTTTCTTCAGCAGGGGGACACGTCTGGCAGTACAGGATTTGAGTCCCTGGCGGGGCATTGTGTTACTGATAGTAGCCTTTGTTTCTGTGGTCCCAGCTCTCTGTAGGTCATTCACTAGGTCCCCCAGTGTGGTTCTGGGATTTTTGCTCACCGTTCTTGTTATCATTTTGACGCCACGGGGTGAGGGAGATTATCAGTGGTCTTGTATGTCTTCCATTTTCTAATAATTGCTCCCACAGTTGATTTCTTTACACCAAGCGTTTTACCTTTTGCAGATTCAGTCTTCCCAGCCTGGTGTAGGTCGACAATTTTGTCTCTGGTGTCCTTCGACAGCTCTTTGGTCTTGGCCATAGTGGAGTTTGGAGTGTGACTGACTGAGGGTGTGGACAGGGGTCTTTTATACCGATAATGAGTTAAAACAGGTGCCATTAATACATGTAATGAGTGGAGCCTCGTTAGACCTCGTTAGAAGAAGTTAAACCTATTTGACAGCCAGAAATCTTGCTTGTTTGTAGGTGACCAAATACTTATTTTCCACTCTAATTTGGAAATAAATTCTTTAAAAATCAAACAATGTGATTTTCTGTTTTTTTCCACATTCTGTCTCTCATGGTTGACGTTTACCCATGTTGACAATTCCAGGCCTCTCTAATCTTTTCAAGTAGGAGAACTTGCACAATTGGTGGTTGACTAAATACTTGTTTGCCCCACTGTACATCTTTATTGCTCATTTTCACATGGGCATGCGGGGTTCTGGAGCCTATCCTAGCTATGAGCAGAAGTCAATACACACACACTGAACTGTTTTCCGGCCAATCGCATCTTTGGTATTATGTAAATGCTAACGTTGACGCAAAATGTTATGGGTCACTCGTTGTTAACATTGAGAATAGCTACTGTATATATTTGTCTTGCCACATTTTAAAAATAGGCACTGTTTGCTAAAGCGTTTCACAAATCCAAACCTTGACAATCATATCGTTTTGCTAGTAAGTACGAAGCAATTCGTGTGAATAGTTTCTGCTGACCTTGGTTGTTAGTGTCAGGTAGTGTAAAATATAGATGTTGTTTTGGAGGTGGTTAGATGTCGGGAAAAAAATTTAACTCAAACTTTACTTTTCAAATGTGTCTGCACGATGTATTTTGAACAAGCACACATATGTGCCCACGCATATGAAAGATAATTACAAAAGGAGCGAAATGGTGAGACCTGAAAGCTTTAATTACTGAGCACTGGTTTCCTCTTTAGGGAAATATTTTTAATTAATATTCAATCTCTATTTCTCTCTTACTTTCTCCCTCTCTCGTTTATCCAATCCATTACCTCTCAACAAGATACAATTCAGACAAACGCTGCTGACCTGCAACTGCTCTCCAGGTAAACACATTCACTGGAAAATTATGATAATGAGTGTGTGCTGCCCAAGGGTTACATTTTCCAGTGACTAAATCCATGTGTGACGTGAATCCCTCATCACATTCATGATTGAAATTAAGCTGCATGGTTTACATGTAAAGAATGACTATACAGTAACAAGTCAAACTGAACAATAGTAAACATATTTTGGATTTGGCTAAGGCGGTACTTCTCAAATAGAGGTATTTTATTTTAATTCAGGCAAATTGGTGTGCTTTAAGTATCTTCTGCTGCAAACAAAACAATGTTATTAAAGTTATAGTTATAGGTTTATAATATTAGATATATAGTTATTAGGGATTTGAATTTTGACTAATTCCCCTGCCGACTAGTCTCAGATTTTATTTGCGACTAGTCTATGAGCAAGAAAACTTGCAATTTAATACACATATTAAATAAAAAGTTTAAAATGCAAAAGTTTTGTGTATTTACAGTGGTATGAAAACGTATTTAACCTTTTGGAATGTCTCTCATTTCTGCATGAACTCACCATCAAATGTGATCTGATCTTTGTCAAAATAACACAGATGAAAAAACAGTGTCTGCTTTAACTAAAACCACCCAAACTTTTATAGGTTTTCAAATTTTCATTAAGGATATGTGAAAGAATATATTTTATTCATGCTTATAAAACACGATTATTGACTGCTGTGAAACTATTTGCTTGCCTGTGAGACTGGATACAGGTGTGTGCGTTCCAAATATGTGTGCTTCATGTATTCCTTTGAACTTCCAAAATGATGCCAGTTGACTGCCTTATCCAGATATGACTCCCTCTTTTTCCAGCATGTTTTTCTGCAGAAAATTCCCAAGTCGGGCTCTAATAAGTTTCACTTCTGTTTCACAGTAAGCATCCAGTTTTGAGAAACCCCAAATAAGGAGAAGCAGTTAGAGCTGACTCACTCTGAACTAGCCAATTACCGCTCACCACATACCCACTGTTATGACATTTTTCTTACCAAGTGACTTTGTAAATAAAAAGGTTGCGCGGGCTTCGACAAGTGGGGAAGACTTTTGCGAGGACTAGCTTCGCATCTGCCGAAACCCCATTCGCAGGTTAAAATCTTGAACCAGACTCGAGTGATTCCTGACTGCAAGTTTTTTGATCCCCGATGAGGTGGGAGGCTTCTCTTCTTGTGACTGTCATTTGAATTGAATACTCTGGGTATTTTATTTCCTGACAGGATAGTATGCAAACAATGACAGAAGGGGGAAAAATAAGTAAGTGAACCATTTAATACTTTGTGGGCTCCCCTTCGGCAGCAACGACTTCAACCAGACGCTTCCTGCAGCTGTAAATCAGTCTGGCACATCGATCAGGACTAATCTTGGCCCATTCTTCTCTACAAAACTGCTGTAGTTCAGTAAGATTCCTGTATGAATCACTGTTTAGGTCATGCCACAGCATCTCAATAAAGTTCAAGTCTGGACTTTGACTTGGCCACTCCAGAACGTGTATTTTGTTCTTCTGAAACCATTCTGAAGTTGATTTACTTCTGTGTTTTGGATCATTGTCTTGTTGCAGCATCCATCCTCTTTCTAGCTTCAGTGTCTGACAGATGGCCTCAGGTTTTCCTGCAAAACATCCTAAAACTTTTGAATTCATTCTTCCATTACTGATTACAAGTTGTCCAAGCCCTGAGGAAGCAAAACAGCTCCAAATCATGATACTCCCTCCAACATGCTTCACGGTGGGGGTGAGGACTTGATGTTGGTGAGCTGTTCAATGTTTCCTCCGCACATGACGCTGTGTGTTACTCCGAAACATTTCAACATTGGTTTCATCAGTCCACAAAATATTTTGCCAAAACTTCTGTGGACTG
The DNA here is from genome assembly GCF_030265065.1 of Corythoichthys intestinalis. Classification (NCBI taxonomy): domain Eukaryota; kingdom Metazoa; phylum Chordata; class Actinopteri; order Syngnathiformes; family Syngnathidae; genus Corythoichthys; species Corythoichthys intestinalis. The sequence continues at coordinate 59,090,365 of NC_080399.1, read as the reverse complement.
TCCAAGTGCCTTTTTGCGAACATTAAACCAGCAAATATGTTTGTTTTTTTTTGACAGCAGTGGCTTCCTCTGTGGAATCCTTCCATGAACACCATTCTCGGCCATAGTTTTTTTTTTTTTTTTACATATAGTTGATGTGTGCAGAGATATTGGAGTGTGCAAGTCATTTCTGTAAGTCTTTAGCAGACACTCTAGCGTTCTTTTTTTACCTCTTTGAGTATTCTGCTCTGAACTCTTGGCATCATCATTGGTGGAAGGCCACTCCTTGGGAGAGAAGCAACAGTGCCAAACTCTCTCCATTTGTAGACAACTTCTCTGACTGTCGATTGATAAACATCCAGACATTTAGAGATTTGTATCCTTTTGCATCCTAAATCAACAATCATTGATCGCATGTCTTCTGACAGCTCTTTTGACCGAGCCATGATGCATATCAGACAATGTTTCTTATCAAGACAATTCTTACCAGGTGTGTGTTTTATAAGGGGCAGGGCAGCTTTAAAGCACTCATCAGTGATTGGGCACACACCTGACTTGAAATATTTTGTAAAAATTGGTTTCGATTGCTCTCTAAGTCTCCTTAGGCAGAGGGTTCACTTACTTATTTTCCCCTTTCTGTCATTGTTTGCATGCTATCCTCATTAAAATACAAAAACCTATAAATGTTTGAGTGGTTTTAGATAAAGCAGACAGTTTTTAAATCTGTGTGATTTTGACAAAGATCAGTGCACATTTGATGGTGATTTTATGCAGAAATGTGAGAAATTCCAAAAGGTTCAGATACTTTTTAATAACACTGTATGAGCTATTTTAGCCCAAACATTCAGCACGAGTCGTTTATTTAAATTCTATTGATGTAACAAAAAGTGACTGAATAAAGGTAAACAATTGAAAGAGAAAAACATTCCTGATACGTTTGCAAAAACCTCCCCAAACTTTGTGTCCCTGCCCCCTCCTAAGAGTGTGTGTATGTTTGGGTGTCTCTCCCTGGTTGCCTGTTTTAGTGAGGCAGAGGCACGAAGACCAAATTTCCTTTCAGACTTATATCATGCTAAATTCTCGTGTAAAGTGACGTGGGATTTCTCCATGTCATGGCTTTCAGACATTGGGAGATGTACCGGGAATTACGGACACTTTCAGACTTGTCGCGTGTTGGCGACTCGGCGCTCTCTGTGCGGCGAGGGCGAGGAAGGGGATTTCATAACCTGGGTATTATGTCATTTTGGTCGGCATTGGCAACTAAATAAATCACACATTTCCAAAGTGTAAAAAATAAAATAAAAAAAAGAACAGAATAATTGAGAAGCACTGGGCTTAGGTTATAAAATCTCTAAGCAAACCAAGGGACAAGGATCATGATTCCACCTACAGTATTTGCAAATTATTCATGAACAATAAAACTAATCAGACAAATTTTAAAAAGTTTGGATGTACAGTACATAAGTGGATTTTTGTGCCAGTGCAAAGCATGTCTTGGAAAATGGCATTCTACTCTGTGCCAAGATAGATGTAACACAGTGTCACTGGCTGCCATTGACGGCGCTATATTGGATGTCTAGAGCCGTCAATGGCACTGAAAGATGTGCATCCATAACCAATCCTCCCTGTTTAGGTGAACTGGACATCTTTAGTTTTCAATGGCATGCAATGAGGCACTTCCTTGTAATTTTAGGGTATTTGAGGTCACTTCTAGTCAATTTTGCATAATTTTTTATTCATTTTTGGGGGGGTTATTTCAGGGCTGAGTCTTGCTCATTGGTTACTTCCTGTTGATTTTGTTTCACTTCCTGTTGCATTTTTGGGTCACTTCCTTGTTAACACATTGGCTGCCATTAGGGTGCCATTCTGACTATGGGGTGGGGGGTTTAATAAACAAATGTCCTGAGTCCTGAATAAACATCTTGAATACGTCTTGTCATCAGAGGCTGCTCATAACGCTGTTTAAAAGTGCCTCATCTAGCCCCCCACCCCCCTTCTGCAATCAGACGTTGCATTTTAATGATCCATGTGACCGTGGTTAAACTCTTGTGTCACACAAACTGTGCTGCAGTGTAAACAGCTGCATTATGGATATCGTCAACCTATCTCTGATGCCGTGCTCTTTCCCGACATATATTTGGAAGCATCCCCCATAGTACCAGTTCCCAAGCATGCTGCAGTAAGTAACTGAGCTGAATGATTACAGGCCAGTGGAACCTGTAATTATGAGGTGCCTCAGGGAGACTGCTTCTTCATCACATCAAGGGTGGTCTTCCACTACACTTGAGAATGAGCATGTTGGAGGAATAAGTCAACTAATGCTGCCATCCGGGCGGCCTTCCACTCTGAATTACAACACCTGAAATAAGATTTTTTTTTAAAAAAAAAAAGAACACTACCAATACTACAGCAGTTATATTCTCCCACAAAGACCTCTAAATGCAAACCTTGGAACACGGCAAAACATCTGTATGTGGACCAAGGCCTTTCTGACAACCAGGAAATACTTCGCTTTCCCAAAATCACATCATTTTCTTTGTTTCTATTATTATACAATGTATGTAGAAATAGTCTGTCACACTCCATTAAAATGTTTCCACACTTATTGAAGAAAAGCAGATTTTTTTTCCTGCAGGAGTTCTGAATATAATTGACCAATTCATCAGTGTGGCCAAACATTGGCGGAGAGGGACGGTTGTATTCACACATAGATGAGATGTGTGAAGAGAAGAGATTATGTTGCCTTATGCTGAAGAGGACATACCCTTGAAATTGATGATTCAACTAGACAATCACCCCAAAACACTCATAACATGCAAAGTCTTGGTTCCAAACCAACAAAATTAATGTCATGGAGTTGCCAGCCCAAACCTTAATCCAATCGATAACTTGAGGGGTAACATCAAGAGTGCAGTTTTTGAAGCAAAACCAAGAAATGTAAATGAATTGTGGACTGCCATTAAGGAATCTTGGGGTGAAATAACAGCTGAAAGTTGATTTTACTCCATATCACACAGATGGTACAGGATATATACTGTATGCAGGTGTACAGTGGTATGAAAAAGTATCAGAAGCTTTTGGAATTTCTCACATTTCTGCATAAAATCATCAAAAGTGATCTGATCTTTGTCAAAATCACACAGATGAAAAAACAGTGTCTGCTTTAACTAAAACCACCCAAACATTTATAGATGTTTATATTTTAATGAGGATAGTATGCAAACAATGACAGAAGGGGGAAAATTAAGCAAGTGAACCATGACATTTAATATTTTGTGGCCCCCACTTTGGCAGCAATAACTTCAACCAGACGCTTCCTTTAGCTGCAGATCAGTTTGGCACATCGATCAGGAGTAATCTTGGCCCATTCTTCTCTACAAAACTGCTGTAGTTCAGTCAGATTCCTGGGATGTCTGGCTTGAATTGCTTTCTTCTGGCCATGCCATAGCATCTCAATGGGGTTCAAAGTCTGGACTTTGACTTGGCCACACCAGAATGTGTATTTTGTTCTTCTGAAACCATTCTAAAGTTGATTTACTTCAGTGTTTTGGATCATTGTCTTGTTGCAGCATCCATCGTATTTTTAGCTTTAACTGTCTGACTGACGGCCTACGATTTTCTTGCAAAACATCCAGATAAACTTTTGAATTCATTCTTCCATTAATGATTGCATGCTGTCCAGGCCCTGAGGTAGGAAAAGAGCCCCAAATCATGATGCTCTCTCTCCCCCATGTTTCACGGTGGGGATGAGGTGTTGATGTTGGTGAGCTGTTCCATTTTTCCTCCACACATGACGTTGTGTGTTACTCCTAAACAATTCAACTTTGGTCTCATCAGTCCTCAAAATATTTTGCCAAAACGTCTGTGGAGTGTCCAAGTGCCTTTTAGCGAACATTAAACGAACAACGTTTTTTTTTTTTTTTTTAGACAGCAGTGTTCCTCTGTGGAGTCCTCCCATTAACACCATTCTTGGGAATAGTTTTACATATAGTTGATGTGTGCACAAAGATATTGGACTGTGCCAATGATTTCTGTAAGTCTTTAGCAGACACTCTCGGGTACTTTTTGACCTCTCTGAGTATTCTGCGTTTAACTCTTGGCGTCATCTTTAGTGGATAAATGTCTGTGTTGTTTTAGTTAAAGCAGACACTGTCTGTACATCTGTGTGATTTTGACAAAGATCAGATCAAATTTGATGGTGATTTTATGCAGAAATGTGAGAAATTCCAAAAGGTTCAAATACTTTTTCATATATATATATATATATATATATAAAACCTTTGGTCATACAACTAAATATTAGTTTAGCGATTCAAAGGTTGCTAAATCCTAGAAACAAAAAAGTTGGTACAAAACAGTTTTGAGTTTAAAAAGTCAACAGCAGACCTTGCTTTTTTTTTTATTTTTATAAACACTCCCCTTTCAATTAATTGCCTAATTGAGCAGCCTTAACCCCCAAATTCCACTCGGTCCGCTGCGCTCCGCTGTGTTCCGAATGACGCAACTAATATGTTTGTACTATAATCAATACGGGGTGGTCCATATGATCCGCTCTACATTTGTATGACTCGTATCATGTTTACGTGATACACACACTCTTTCTCAGCACATAGAGTTGCCAGAGAGACAAAAACATATGTTTTACCACCGCTAGACACACAAAACACGCTGGAGTTAACTCTTGACGCTGGTGGGAAATGTTCATGATAGTGTTTACTGACCTTTAATTTTGTATAAATATGAAATCATATTGGAGGTATTGCTTCCTCAAGCCGCAAACATGTTTTACATATTGGTCGGCCATCTTCCTCTAAGACGCGACCGTCTGTAACTTTTCTGTAGCCGGAGTATTCCATTACCAGCAATTTTGTTTTCTTCAGGAGCTTCACCTCCTACAGCCATTGTGTATCACAGCTGACTCACTGACACTAAGCAACAACAGGTGGGGGAGGCTTGAGCCTTGCACCTGCAAGCGAGGGAATTCTCCCAGCATTTTTGGGACATGATGGAAATTTTTTGCTGTTTCGAAACATTTTCATACCACGGTATACCTTGAAACCGGTAATTGACACATGTCTAGATGGAAGCCAGGCTGGAGGAACAGATTGCGGACCCTCAGATGCCTCCAACACCAGCTGGAAGAGAGCGTGCTTGGCGGCGCCTCTGACTTTCTTGCCATTTGTGGGATTAATTTCTGGAAGCTGCGGTGGCTGCCAACTAACCGGCTAGGTGGGGACTGTGTAGCGTCACTCGGAATACTGTCGGCGACGCCATGATGTGTCAGCGTGACCCTCCTATTGGTGCATTTGATGCGGCAACACGACGCTCTCATTGGTGGGTTACTGAAATCATTGAGTGCTGAGAAAAATAAACAGTAAAAAGTGAACTAGACTTCTGTGCTGATTTACTGAAGCTAATTTCTGCTGCCAATTTTTGCAAGTCCTACACTATGTGTGTGTGTGTGCGTGTGTGGGGGGGGTGTTTGTGTGTGTGTGCACACACGTACGTGGATTTGTGTGTGGTGGGGGGTGCGTCTGTGGGTTGTGTGCATTTGCGTGTGTTGGACGGAATGTAACTAGTTAAACTGTGCTATCGGCCTTTGTGCAATTTTGGCCCATGTGTGCATGTTGTTTTCTGAAAAGACTGTCACAATAATAAACTTTGTGTTGATCTGATCACCCAGAATCCTCCATTTTGCGTATGTACAGACCGTATGAGAGACATACTGTATGCAGTGGGCATTGGGCATCGCAGGCTGTCCACATCGTAGCTGAGCTCAGCGCATATGCAGCGCAAACGCAGCGCACACGAAGGTAGTGGGATTCCGGCGTTAAAAATGTATATATCACAGGGTTCACCAAATCTACTTTTCCTGTTCTGTTTTCCACGTCTCCCTCCTTCAACACACCTGAATCAAGTAATCAGGATTATTATCATGCTCCTGGAAAGCTTGCTGATGACAAACATTTGATTCAGGTGTGTTAGGGGAGAGAGACATGGAAAATACGACAGGATAGATGGCACCGAGGTCCGGATTTGGTGGTCCCTGGTACATCATGAATGCTGGGTATTGTTGGTTTTCCAAGATTCTGCTGTACCTACTGGTAACTTGTTTGCCATGTAGAGCACTATTGGTACTCATAAATATTTTACTTCAAGTCCCAAGTCAAGACCGACAAGTCTCAAATGTCCCAGTGGCGGAACAAATGTGTACAGAACCTGGGTGCGATGAGTATAAACAGGGCCTCCGAGGTGACAGTTCGATTGGGGTGGAGAGGGCTAGTGTTTACCCTCCCCTCACAGGCTCACACAGCCAAGCCCCCTTTACGTTTGCAAACCAGGCCCCCTAGAGGCCCGGTTTCGGCCGCACCCCCTTTAGCTCTGCCCCTGATATTGATGTCAAAATAAAATGTCATTTTATTTACTTATTATTTTTTTACAATTGATGGCTCTCACTTCCGTCATTGCCAACTGTATTCTGAGATCTATGATCCTTTCAGACAAGTCTGCACCTGTACGTTCTCCATAAAACAGGACACAACCGGGGCATACACATGAATTATAATTGAGACAATACTTGGTCTGACACCGAATATATTTAGAACGTTATTGAGAAACGGCCACTGTTCACTTTCCAGCAGGAGCTTTTTCTCATCCGCAATGCTTCTCCCACGTGACACCATATGCGTGGTTAGAAATGTTTGTCACTTTTTAATGAGTCCCACTCTTGCAATCTGCTGCCAAAAACAGAAAAAAGCGCCACAGTTTTTGATTCTGTACTTATTTTAAATACATTTGTACAAGGTGTGTTTATTTCTTTAAATCTTATGTCTTTAATTACATTTAAACAGATGACTTTCATCATACTGTACATGCATAGGCTTATAAAGTATACAAAAGGTTCACTGACAACACAGCTGGCATCATTATTGATGCTCACTCATCCCATGATAGCTTTACACACATCACTTTTTGCTGAAATGAGAAGCTATTATGGATCAGGAAGGAACTAAACTAAGCACTGCAGTTTAAACTCAATCTCTCAGCTTGATGCCACATTTGTGCTTTGTTTGCCATGCCATTAAGACACTGCTCCCTATGCTAATGCAACACAATTTGAAAAAGGATTTTCAGCTCTTTCAGGCTGCACTTCATGTAATTTCAAATCTACTATTCTTATCTTAATGCTTAACACTCTTGCGCTAGGTGAATTGGTAGAATACAGTGGTATGAAAGAGTATCTGAACCTTTTGGAAACTCTCACATTTCTACATAAAATCACCATCAAATGTGATCTGATCTTTGTCAAAATCACACAGATGAAAATACAGTATCTGCTTTAACTAAAACTATCCAAACATTTATAGGTTTTCACATTTTAATAAGCATAACACGCAAACAATGACAGAAGGGGGAAAAATAACTAAGTGAACCCTCTGCCATAGGAGACTTAAAGAGCAATTGAAACCAATTTTTACCAAACCTTTTAAGTCAGGTGTGTGCCCAATCACTGATGAGTGGTTAAATGCTGCCCTGCCCACTATAAAACACACATCAGGTAAGAATTGCCTTGATGAGAAGCACTGTAAGATGTGCATCATGGCCCGGTCAAAAGAGCTGTCAGAAGACATGCGATCGATGATTGTTGATTTGTATTAAGCTGGGAAAGGATACAAATCTCTAAAGGTCTGGATGTTTATCAATCGACAGTCAGAGAAGTTGTCTACAAATGGAGAGAGTTTGGCACTGTTGCTTCTCTCCCAAGGAGTGGCCGTCCACCAAAGATGATGCCAAGAGTTCAGCGCAGAATACTCAGAGGTCATTGGCGTAGTCCAATATCTGCACACATCAACTAAATGTAAAATTATGGCCGAGAATGGTGTTCATGGAAGGACTCAACAGAGGACGCCATTGCTGTCTAAAAAAAACATTGTGCTCATTTAATTTTCGCAAAAAGGCACTTGGATACTCCACAGAAGTTTTGGCAAAATATTTTGTGGACTGATGAAACCAAAGTTCAATTGTTTAGGAGTAACACACAACACCATATGTGGAGGAAAAATTGGACCAGCTCACCAACATCAACACCTCATCCCCACCGTGAAGCATGGTGGAGGGAGCATCATGATTTGGGGCTGTTTTGCTACCTCAGGGCCTGGACAACTTGCTACCATTAATAGAAGAATGAATTCAAAAGTTTATCAGGATTTTTTGCAGGAAAACCTTAGGCCGTTTGTGTGGTTTTAGTTGACGCAGACACTGTTTCTTCATCTGTGTGATTTTGATAAAGATCAGATCACATTTGATGGTGATTTTATGCAGAAATGTGAGAAAATCCAAAAGGTATAGATACTTTATTAAACCACTGTTAAAACATCCTGCATTGCTTGGAAGGAAAGGAAAATATGACTAAACCTCTCTAGCTAAAGAATAGAGAAGTTTTGGATCTGACTTTCTTCAGTAAAACGCATACAATAGATCTTTGTGTTTCTATGAAACGAAATATTGCAGACATATTGAATCCAGAAGATCCGGTCAGTTCTAAAACAATGTTCCACATCAGAGATTAATTTAAATAACCATATCACATGCCCTTAATAAAACTGCAATCCAGGCATTTTTGAAGCTCTTTTGCATATACTTATAATGGATAGTGTTCTCAGAAATCAGGAGCAATCATTTGAAGGGCAGGAGTTGGTGTTAGCTCACTGCTGGGAAATGAAAACATTACAATGAAAAAAATGCTGTAGACGTGCAGAAAATAAAATTGTCTTGTTTCCTAGGTGCAGCTGAAGTACCACATCCTGCATTTAAAACAAACAAACAAACAAACAAACAAACAAACAAACAACGAAGAACACTAATTGTCATTCATGTTAAAACTAGGTATGTCCCCAGTCCGGTTCTGTCATTTGCAAAATAAAGCATTGCGACAATTAAGCCATGAAATGGGGTCGGCCAACAATAATAGTACTTTTTACTGAATATGTTCTTGCACAACTTTGTGAGGCACTCGTAACTATTAAACCTAATCCTAAAACTAAACCCTAGTTCAATTTCCACCACCTGTGAGCATGATCATTTTTAAAATACGTTTCCATTTGTGTCCCTAGTAAAACTTAAGCTGTATTGGCACAAGCGATCGACTGACATAACCGGCATATCGGGCTAATAAATGGACTTTTTTCCAACATCAACCTAATAACAAAGAAAATAAGTCAATAAAAAAAAGGATTTTTATCTGGCATAGACTTTATAATGATATTGACATGTACACGGGGCCGATTAATAGGGGGCCTATCTCTGTCAAAGCTGACCGAGTGGAAACACAGACAAAGAGCTTTTTACGTTGAAAATTCTTGTGAATAAATGCGTAAATCCCTCAATTCTTTATATAAATGGACGTAAAACAGTCTCGATTCTTGGTTAAAAGCAACAAAAACAACAAAAATGGCAGTTAGCATTTATTTTACGTAACTATGTCAAATGTGCTGCTAGCCGTTAAGTTACTGTGGCACCGCCATACCACAACAAAGAGCTTTTTATGTTGAAATTCTTGTGAATAAATGCTTAAATCCCTGAATTCTTCATAGATATGGACGTAAAACAGTCTCGATTCTTTGTTAAAAGCAAAAAAAAATTGCAGTTAGCATTTATTTTACATAAATATATCAAATGTGCTGCTAGTCTTTTAGGGGACTGCAGCGCCGCCTTATCATCAGAAAGAGCTTTTTCTGTTGAGAATTCTGTTGAATAAATCCTTAAATCCTTAATTCTTTATAGATATGGATAAAACAGTCTCGATTCTTTGTTAAAAAAAGCAAAGAACCGGGCAGTTAGCATTTATTTTATGTAAATATGTCAAATGTGCTGCGGCCGCCTTATGAAAACAAAGAGCTTTTTCTGTTGAAAATTCTTGAAAATAAATACTTAAATCCCTGAATTCTTTATAGATATGGCTGTAAATCAGTCTAGATTCTTTGTTAAAAAAGCAAAGAACCGGGCGGTTGGCATTTATTTTACGTAAATATGTCAAATGTGCTGCGGCCGCCTTTATCAAAACGAAGAGATTTTTCTGTTGATAATTTTTGTGAATAAATGCTTAAATCCCTGAATTCTTTATAGATATGGACGTAAAACAGTCTCGATTCTTGGTAAAAAGAAGAAGAAAAAAAACGGGCAATTAGCATTTATTTTACGTAAAAATTGCAAAATATGACGCCAATGCCATAGTGGTTAATTTTCCCCCTTTTATTTTTTCACAATGTTTCAAAATGCATGCATGGTACAAAAAATATAATAATTACCTGGAATCGTCGAACAAATCACTCCTGAGACAAGCCTTCCTATTTGTATGTAGTACAGCTTCCGTACTTTTTCAACCTAAATCCGGCCTTAGAACGCTTCGTACTTGTGTCTGAGAATAACTCCTCTTGGTGTGGTGTAGTGTATGACGAAAGTGACCCGTCAATATCATTATGAAGTCTATGGATCTGGCATCTGTGTGGGCAACTGTGGCCACCGCTGACTGACGGTAGGACCCCAGAAGGACCCTGCAGCAGCATGAAGGCAGGCTGCTATAGGAACCTTCAGGCTTGCCTGTTTTGTAAATATTGTAAGATTTTTTTTTATCTTGCATCAGAGAATATGCAATGTTGCCTTAGACTTTCAAGGTGTTTACAGAGTGATCCTAACACTCTAAATATAACTGGTTGCGTTAGTGTAGCATTCGCGTTAGGATTAGCATAGCGATCATCCGCTTAAACTCTCACGCTCAATTGTTTACATCTCGTCGTGACGTCCCGGTGGGTTTAATTATTTGAAAATAATGTACTGTTTGTGCTGAGCGTATATAATCATAAAAAGAAGTGCTGTGTTCGTCGGTTTGGTCGCACCGTATTAATCCTTTAAGTCTCAGGTCATCATTGTAAATTTGAAGCTGTTGAAACAATTTTTAAAAAGAAATTGCCTTTCGGCTCTGGATATTGGCAATTGAAAACCCTATTTTTGGATAATTTTGTTTCTTTGTAGCCCTTATAATTCAAAAATAAATAAATAAATACATTGAAAGACCCTATCGCTTCCAAGTGACTCCTATCCAGTGAAAAAAATGACATGATTTGACCGATTTCTATCACGTTTTTTCATTGATTTCTAAATTGGAATTTATGGAATCACTGTTGTAGCTGCAGGCATCTGCATTCATGTTGAACACGACATGCTTTTATATGTTCACCAGAAGTGCGCGCTACGTTGCTAACCAGAAGCTTTGACTTGTCAAGAGAGAGCAGTTGTTGTTGGTTTTCCCTGGCATGTGAATTGTAATGTACATGTCTCCATTTTTCTCATCGTTGAAAATGCTGTAAACGAGTATGTTTCACGTTGAAGCAGCAACTTTGACAGCAAGGAGTGCGTTTGGGAAGACTGCCATTGGTTGAATGCAGGTTAAAGTGGTTAGTGCAACTTTGCATTGTATTTCGCCATTAGCGTTTGTGTTGCTCTGCTAACGTTGTACAAAATTTAATTCATATTTATGTTTGAACTTAGTTCTACAGTGTGCTGAAGAGCAATAAACATCTGTGAATGGAACTGAAGCCTCTTTTGCAATCAATGAGCGGTACAACTGTATTAACAGTCGGGTAGCAACAATAATCAACTTGGTGCGAGGAGAACAACCCAATTTCACGCTCTTGCATGGACTTGTTTATTAACAGCCACAAACTCTGTTTGAAAATGAAAAATGCCCAGGCATAAGACTAGAAAAGAGAAAAAGACCAAAGATTAGCGACAAAATCACAAAGTATTTTTCATAATTAAAGACACAGAATTAAGCGATTTTTTTATTTTTTATTATTGATTTTCAAATCAAATGGTGTGTATACACGAAGCATTTCTTTTATTCCTATCAGGCTTTTAATCCAAATAAAAGTGTCAATGTGTTAGGGAAATATTAGTAAGAAAAAGGGAATTGCATTTATCCTAGTTAGTGGTTTTATTAAATTGTAACCCATGTATTCACTATGTGCCTTAAATTGCCACAGGTCACATTCCACAGTAAAGAGGGGGTGGTGGGCTGGCTACTCAAAGCCTCCCCTGGGGATAAGTTTACGATGTTGCTTCGAACAAATGGTGTTTCTTGAAGTACTCGGCTTAAAGTGAGATAGCATTGTTGTAAACATTTTGACATTATCTCACTAGGAGAAGAAACACATGTGACTGGGGAGGGCGAGTGAAGAGGAGGGCCACTCACTTTTACCCGATTTGAATATAACCAATAGACCATTGCCATGTTTGAATGTTTATTCTGTTTCATGAATATGTATCCATGTTGCTTTAAAGGAAAATGCATTGCGGAAATAAACCAAGTTGGCTTGTGCACGCATTCTGTGTGTGTTTCACTACCTTCTTCCATGCGCATGTAAAAGAGACTCGAGACGTCCGAGTGGACGACTGGCCTGATGATTTAATCCCCAATGGGTGGGAGGCGAGACTCCTGATGTTATTAAGGATTTTCCTGACACAATGTAAACGTAGGCAATGATGGATTGCTCGTCAAAGGTATGTTTAGGGCACTTTCACATTAGACCGAGTGGACCAGGGTCCAGTTGGAGAGCTACCTCGCAACGATACTTGCAAATGACTTGTTAAAAAGGTTCAGGACTTACACTGCGCCAACCGAACTACCCCCCCCCATCCCGGCCGGAAAATGGGGGGAAAAAAACAACCGAAAAATTGAGCCTCTGGTGCAGGCGTTTGTTTCCTTAGTACTGTAACAACGACAAGGAAGTCTGCAGCTTCGTCGGGTTTTTAATCCTTCATTTTAGAACTTGAGGTACACAACACGGCTATAGTCCACCATAGGCAACGCCAACAACAACAGAACATGGAAAGTGAAAGTATATCGACCCACGCTTCTGCACTCTCACATAGCAGGGACAGCATGCAAAACACAACCGCCACATTAGAACCCGATTCTGTGTATCAAATGCAACTGCTTAGATCTAAGCTCCAGGTGTTGACACTGGACGTAAAGTAGTAAAAGCGCACCCCGCTTCGGTTGCATTCACAAGCGTCGCAGGATGCGCTTAAAACGGACTGAGACACATGATTTTTTTTAATGGACCAGAGTTCATTTGTTTGGCCCGAACTACGGTTCGGATCTGCGTTCACATTTCAAAACAAAACGAACTTTCTGACAAAAAGAACTGAGAAGAGCACCAAACAGTGCTCGTGTGAAAGCACCCTTGGTATAAAAACAATAGCGTACCGCACGAATGCAATTTTTAGACCGCAAGGCTGCATGATGTCACCATCTTAAACCAGAAGGGGTTCAATATAGAAGCGCGCTTGCATACAACCCATGCTAGTACTGCTTGTTTTCTGCTGGTAATCTTTCAAAAAAGAACTTGTCGAGTAAACACTGCTGCTCATAGAAACGACTCTAAACATTACGACCGTCCACATATGGAGGATTTTTTTCTTCATATGTTTCCCGAAGCCAAAAACTCAGAGGAAAAAATGTGAACAATGGATCAACTTCTGCAGACGTCTAAAAGAGCAGTTTAACGCCAGCAAGGTGAAGCCATTCACCTTCATGAGCAGTAAACATTTGTTTGGGGGCCATGGTCCTAGAGTTGACAATGCTGATCCATTGCCTGCCACAGAGGTAAGCCATTTTGGTATTTTTACTTATTTTTTAGCGTGGCGATTTGCCGTGCTGCTTCTGTCTGACAATGAATGACCTGCCACTGTTGTTTTGACCTGTTTTGCCAACAGTCAAATTGACTCACATATGGTGGTACAACTGCTTTGACTGACATTTATTTATCACAGCACTCATGTAGGCCTATTTTTCTAAAACACAGATATTTAAATAAATTAGCCCTGTTTGTCCTTGATCTTTTTGTAGTAAGCCTGTTCATGCCTACAGGTAGGCTCTAGATTTAACAGCTTTACCTTTTCTTTTGTAAAGAAACAACCTTATTGAGGGGGAGTCTACATAAATTAATATAATTAAGATTTGCTATTAATGAAAAATTGGCTGTCATTGAGTAGCATTTGCGATCGCTACACAAAAATAGCAATATAAATTACCCCCAAGAACGGTCAGAGATATAAGACAACCAGAGGATATAAAATATAAGAAAGACAGGGCATATGTGGTAAAGGATAGCTGTTGAAACAGGATAATGTCAGTGGTGTAAGGCAATGCACACAAGAAAAAAGTGTCGATAAAAAAGCTAACTCTGGATTAGGTTGGTTGTTTTTCCCGTCTTTTTTAGCCCTCGACACTCAAGCCATCTCTTTAACTGAACATTTATTAGTTCTTCCACATCTTTACCAGTTGATTTGGCACCAGGGACATCATTTTCGGACAGAATTGGTAGGTTTAGCTCAGTAAACATCTCGTTCGTACACTATATACATGCATCTAGCATGAGGGACAAACGCGAGTTTGACCCCCCCAGCAACAGTCGCTAAATTTATGAATATTAATGAGCAAAGGCGACGTGTTACGTGCGGTACGCTCTTCATTTTTCAATGACAAAATGAAATGTGTAGCAAAGCAGATAGCAAGCTAGCATAGCCAACGTACAATACTAACATGTCACGATAAGTAGAAGATCTTATAAGGAATAAACTTCTCACCTTGGCAAACAGAGCTCCTTTGGCTGCCATTGCATCCTCTCCTCTTCCATTGGGGTAGCACTCATAGCGTGCATCCAGGATTGGGTAGCGACTTGCTAGCAACAGACCACTGTTGAGGAATTTGAAGCTGGAACAGCAACCTTTCCAGCCGTACCGCCCGACATCGCTCAGCACATAGGGGAAGTAACGATGCAACTGCTGCCGCAGTCGAGTTGTTGAACTGTGGTCAAACACTTCCTGAAGGGCAAGGAAATCCAAGTTGGCAGGGAAAAACGCAGAAATGTCATGGTCGAAAGTCTCATCGCCGTGGCGGCGCTTTCTACCGGGGCGCTTGAATATTGAGGTGCGAGGCACATGTGAGAGAGTGTTGTTTGAGGATATCACCCCACAACCATCACTTCCATGGTACCTAGAAAGGGATTCTCTCGAGGCAGTCATGCCGCCCATGTCTCCTCTTGCCAGTCCCCTTGACTGATGGTTACCTGTCTCCTTCTCTTCCTCCTGTGGGTCTGGCTCTGGGGCACTGATGCTGATTTGAACACCTGAGGTGTGGAGTGGACACTGAGATGGGGGATTAGCCTGTGCCTCCTTCCCGTGCACAGGGCAGTCATGTTTGCCGAGACAAATCTGTGCCCCTGGTGAGTGCATCGGACATTCTGGAGTTTGTGCCGATGTGTGCAAGGGACAGTCTGGAGTGTTGTTACTCTGAACAGAGTGAAGGGGGCATTCCTCTGCCGTTTCTCCTGTTTGTTTGTGGAGGGGGCAGTCCACTGCCGTATCTTTTTCACCTGAGTGGAGGGGGCATTCCACTGCATCTATGTGGAGAGGGCAGTCCACTGCAGTATCTCTTGTACCTGAGTGGAGGGGGCATTCCACTGCTGTGACTCCTGTATCCATGTGGAGGGGGCATTCCACTGTTGGGTCTCTTGCTCCTGAGTGTAGAGGGCAGTCCACTGTTGTGTTTTTTGTACCTGAGTGGAGGGGGCAGTCCACTGCTGTGTCTGAGTGAATGGGACATTGAGAGGTTCCATGAAATCCTGCAGATGGATGAGCTGGACAGTCCGTAGCACCCACTGAATGGACAGGACACTCGCTGAGTGGTTCAATTTCATTGTCTGCCGGGCCATTTACAATGTGTGTCTGGTCTGGTCGCTGGTCCAAGGAGGAGGTGCGGCGGAAGCCCGTGGCTAGACTGCTGAAGGAGGTTGCACTAATTTTGGAGAAACACAAAGTGAATAGATAACATACATCAGTGTATGCGAGGCAGATGCTCTAAAATTTGTTTTCTTTAAAGGGAACCATTGATAAAAAGTCATGATGTTCTTAAAAGATAAATGTTAGTACGAGTAATAATGATTTGATATTAAAACCCCTCTTAACATTTTAAATAAAAAAACAAACTAATAGCTCGCCATTGTTGTTGACATCGCAGGGCGGTGGCGTCACTTGGCCACACTGCCGTACTTCACAGTCACTCGAACTATGTAAGGTAGTAATTTAAATACACCACAAGGTGTCAGTGGCGAGTTTTACATTAATAAGACATCAAGCCAATGAGTGCGTTTTGTCCCTCGACTGACGCCATAGCGCCCCGTTTTTTTTTTTTTTTTTTAATAGACTCGGTCTATTGTGATTCACGTTCATTTGAGTGTTGTCTTCACAAGACTTCTGAAAATGGCTCTCAGCATCATAGTTTGTGTATTGTGACTAAATATTGCCATCCAGTCTATTTGTTGAGCTAAAGGAGTTGCTAAAATGTTAAAATATAGTTTGACCAAAGTCTGAGTAAGTTTTATGTGTATTTTGCGCATCTATTTTGATTGTGAATGCCAGTTCTCTTCGCTTTGTTGTGCTAACTGTGTGAGGATAGGGCCTCAGTAATACAGATTGAAGCACTTTTCTTCTTGGTGACATTTTTTGAGAGATATGAGTATTAGTTTTGTAGTATTTGCACTATATGATACTTATGTGTGTTGTGAAATAGTTGCCGAAGCTTATGCCAATAAATGGCACGGTCTGAGCTACGAATCCGAATGCCTGTGTCCAATTTTTTTTTTTTTTTAAAGAGTGACAGATGGAATTCTGGCAGCGGGGCCCTGTGATGTGATATCACCGCCCTGCAACGTCAACAACAATGGCGACCTACTAGTTAAAATAATTTTACAAATTGTATAAAAACTAAAACATCAAGAGGGGTTTCAATGTCAAATTATAATAACTTGCACTAACATTTATCTTTAGGAACTGCAAGTCTTTCTATGCGTGGATCCCTTTAACAGTATAAAGGTGCCATGACATACTACAGGAACTGTCTTTAAAATGATAGCAGACCATATTTTGAGCACAAATCCATTTAAAGAAGTGACAAAAAAAGCTTAATAATCCAGGGGCCGTTTATATGGTGACACTGCGACACCAAGACGTAACAATTGTGTTGCGGAATGGCCTCACCTTTACACGGTGACGGCAAAAACGGAAGGTGAAGGCGCAAACTTTTCATTCCGGCCTCCAAATCGAAGGGATTCAATTGCGCGGATTGCTCCGCAACCATATGAATGGAATGCTCTCGTTCCGATGACGTCAGTACTTGCTGCTAATAAACATTTAAAACAGCAAATATGATGTATCATTGGCTTTATTTTACAGTTTTTATCATTTTTTTATGTTGTTGGGTGTTTTGTTTCATGTTTGCGTTCTTGTGCCTTTTGAAGCAAAAGCAAAAAAAAACGCATGGAAGCCGTTGCTTCGAGTGGGGGGGTATGTTGTGTTTCGGGCTGTTGTCCTTGACAGAAGTCAAAGAATCAAGGAAGTGCATCATTGGCTGTCACCTTGTAAAACTGCTCTGCCCTCATGGGCCTGGCATGATTACTACATTGTTTTCATGCGGAATTGCTTCATTGTTCGAAAGGAGACGGAACCAAAACAGAAACATGTAAATGCAAACATGAAGTCTGTCGTATTCTCGGACTGTCACCATGTAAACTGCCCCGCAATTTGATCCTAATTAGTTTTCCTTTCTCAGGTGCCTTGGCCCCGCCCACAAAAAAAAAATCTCCAAACAGAAAATGATGTCACACCAAGAATGAGCTGCATATGTTTGCTGTCTGATAGCAGGCTATCCATGGTCTTTCTATTGTCTTGTTGCAGTGTGACTGTTCTGTTATTCTGTCAACATTTACTAGCTAGCGCAGCGCTAGAAAGCTAGACATGATCATCAATTCTGGTTGTGATGTCACAACTTGCTGCAAAAAAAGTGGGTGTTCCCTGATCCATTGTTTCTAGTGGAATAACTATGAAATGGTTAAAAAAAAAAAAAAACAGCCAGATTTGAGTGACAAATTCATTTTCTACATGCAAGATTACATTCATTTTATACCTGATGGAAGTGTTGGTTGGCGAGTCAATGTAGATTTTAATCTGAGGCCGACAGGCTCCGTTTCTGATCCTTTTACCCACTTCCCGTGCTCTCCTCTGAGTGTCTGAAAGGTTGTTGAACCTAGCCAGAGAGTCAGGCAGCAGGCAAACGTTGGCGCTGCAGAAACAGAAGGTCATGCCTTGAGGTCTCCAGTCTCTGACCCCGACAAAACCTGTCCCAGTCTCGCCTTGCTCAGTTTGGTGCTTTTCTAGTCTGAAAAAGAAAGGAAAAACAATTGTCAATCAACATGAATCAAAGGCCCAAGCTTTTGCGTGTCCTAGAAAAGAACATGCATCAATGTAATATTCAGATTTAAACTGCTCACAATGCGTACATTTTATTGAAGGGATTGCATTGTCGCTGAACACATAAAAACAACTGTCTAGAGCTGTCAAACGAATAAAATTTTTAATCGAGTTAATCATAGCTTAAAAATTAATTAATTGTAATTAATTGCAATTCAAACTATCTATAAAATATGCCATATTTTTCTGTAAATTATTGCTGGAATGGAAAGATAAGACACAAGACAGATATATACATTCAACATACTGTACATACTTACTGTATTTGTTTATTGTAACAATAAATCAATAAGATGGCATCAACATTATTAACAAAATGTTAAAGCAATCCATGGATAGAAAGACCTGTAGTTCTTAAAAGATAAATGTTAGTACAAGTTATAGAAATTTTATATAAAAACTCCTAATGTTTTCGTTTTAATAAAATTTGTAAAATTTTCAATCAAAAATAAACTAGTAGCTCACCATTGTTGATGTCAATAATTACACTATGCTCATGGTGCTGAAACCCATAAAATCAGTCGCACCCAAGCGCCAGCAGAGGGCGACAAAACACCAAAAAACACAATTAACAAATCGACATGACACTGTGCTGTCATTTTAATCTGTTTGAGCGGGGCATGTGCGTTAAATGCGTCAAATATTTCAACGTGATTACTTTAAAAAAATTATAACCGCCCATTAACGCGATAATTTTGACAGCCCTAGTAGCAACACAACACAGCATTAATCGCTTATGTCCACAAAAGAACACAACAGCCTCTTTGCTTATAGGGCACCGTTTGTATAGCAACACATGCTGAAAATTACAGGAACATTTTGTTACATTTAGTGCCAGACAAAGTTTAAAATGTGGTATGTAAATTCACTTTTAAATTAACTATTTATTTCTAAATATTAAGACTTACATTTAAATGTTAATCCAGAACTAAATATATAATTTGAATCTTAAATCTAATCTAAAAATAAATATCTAAATCTTATACAGTTTATAGCCTACCTTGAACCAGGTGAAACTAAATATTTAGCTGATATGCAAATTCAAATGAATGGTGACTTAAAGTAACAAAATAAAAGCTCGAGGAGCTTGGACTGTGTTTATGTCGTTTAATAATAAGTAAAACCTACTCAACGGCGCCTATCACTTTATGAAGAAATATTAGAGCCAAAGCAAGACAGAAAATAAGACTACAAGATTAAAGTACTACTAGTATGAGAATAAAGTCGTATTATTACTGTCAGGGAAGTTCACGAACAGCTAATGTAGCTGAATTAGCTGCTACGTACTTTACGGGAATTAGCTTGTCTTATTAGCTGGGAGCTACGATGAAGTATTAGTATAAATCTTTCTATCTAAATGAACCTCTTTCCGATTACAAGTAAACAATCTTCACGTGTAAGCTAACAAAATATAGAAATCTCCCCACTACTAAATTGAGCTCACATTTTTTCAAATTTAACAAAGTGGGGGGAAAAATCCAGGCAAGAAAGTAATATTTTTTAATATTTAAGATCTTATCATTTATTAGGAAAATGTACTTCTAAGAATAGTTTTACGAAGCTACTTTTTACTTTTACTGAAATAGATAAGTGAAGAAAAAATGCAACTCTTACTCTGCTACTTTGGGCTACACAAGAGTCGTTACATTTTTCCTCTTTATTCTACATATTAGATTTATAATTCTTTGGGCCAGCGATGCCAAGAGTAGAGAAGTGCCTGGTGTTTGCCGGTGTAGCTCTAGTTTTCACCAATGAGACGTCGCATCTATAATCACATGACTCCATTATACCAATTAGACGCAAGCTGGAGTTCTATCTTCACGTCAGCCTGTTCAATCATGTGGTGTCTTTAAAGCACAGTAAAAAATCTATTTTATATAGAGCACTGCCCTCAACATGAGTCGGAGCGGATTTTAACCTCTGTCCCAGTTTTTATTTGGCACCGATTGACCACAGAAAACCTTTTATTTTCAAAATAGTAATTATAAGGGAACTCTTCACTAGGAAAATTTATTTATATAGCACAATTCAACACAAGGCAATTCAAAGTGCTTCAAAGTGCACTATTCAAACTCAGAACTATTTTCTCCACCAGAGGGCAGTCATGCTCTTTGGACGAATAATTGGAATTCAATGTTTTTTTTTGTTTTTGTATTTCTTTGGCTTAAAGTGGTTATGTAATCGGTTATTGTACAGTGTCGTTATAACAATAGTCCATATAGATAACTTTGTGCTCAGGAAAACCATTGTTAAAAAAAAAAAAATCCAAAATATAAGTAGTTACTCACAATGTTACTCATTACATTTTTTGGACGACTACTTTTCCTTGAGTATATTATTTTGAAGTAACGCTACTCTTACTTGAGTAAAATTTTTGGCTATTCTACCCACCTCTGATATTGATAGTGAATATTATATGGAACCGTTTTGATTCATTTCAACGGTTAAACATGTATATCTACACATGAAGTTCAGCTAATTTGCAGTCTTCTTTGCTCTATTATATCTGGCATTTTAGAGCCTAACAGTGCGTAGAGCAACAACATTTTTTATAAATCTGACATGACATTTATAAATGCGTTAGAGGCACTGTAATTAAAAATAAATAAATAAATAAAGTCAGAATGCACTTCAAATCGACTCTGAAAAAAATATTGTCAAAGTTGCACTTCAACAGTGATTTCTATTGGCAAACACGTATTCTGACGTTTAATAATGACGAAACATATCTTTCTTTATTAACTATTGTGTTTATTGAAATGAAAATAATACATCTAACCGTTTTTCAAGAAGATTTACATCTCCCATTATGCTCATTGGAGAAACAGCATGATTTCTCTCCCACGGTTGATTTTTTTTTTTTAACAAACATCTCGAACGGGGTGTTGTCATTTGAAATGTTTAATTGAAATTTCATTAAACTGGGTGGGTTTTACTGTGTGCTTGGGCTGGAAACAATATTTCTGATCTGGTAACCCTGATTGTGGTGTCGTGGATCCAAATTGCATAATAAATTGTTGGCATCCCAGGTTGCTACTTTGAGCTGAACTAATAAGCGAGTGCTTCTGTAGTTATGATGTCATTTATGTTCTGCAGCATAGTGTAATATGCCCTCAACCCGCCACCATGACTCATCCTGTTTATTTCTTATTCCGTGACCGCATCATTGCAATAGCATATTCTGATGAGTACTATCACATAGAAATTGTTCAACAAAAACAACATGTCAACACTCACCTGTGGTAGGTGTACAGGTAAGGTTGACGGATGGCCTGCAGCGGAGCCCAGATGATGAAGCCCAGAAGTGCAAATGGCAAAGATGCAAGGAGGAGGAGCAAGTAAAGAGGCACCATTATCAGGACACACAAAGTTAGGAGGGAGCATGGATCCTGAGAGCGCTGTCGCTTCTCCAGTGAAGTGGCCAGGCAGGAGGCCAGGAGCTGATCCAGGAGCCAGTAACAGGGGAATACCAGGCTCCATGACAAGCCATCAAGGAAGTAAAGACAAGAACTGGAGTAAGGGGTGATGTGGAGGACCATCTCTCTCAGTTGTTATTAAAACCTTCTGTAACTTTCTTCTAACTACACACACTCTTCTCATTCAGAGACTAAAAAAAACACATTTACAAAAGCAAGTGCTAATCTGAGAGATTAAAATAAACAGATAAGAAGAGGCTGCAATTTGATTAAAACTACACTACATGATTTGGTTATATTCATTGGTAGCCTTAACACTCTTTCTTTCTTTCAGCAAATGTGCTTTCCACGTAAAAGGTTAGTAACTCGAGTCTGGGAACAGGAGGTGGCCATGATAGGACTGTTTTCCTTGATGATGGAGCTATCCTTGCAAAGACAGCATTGACCTCGTGAGGCGGCCATTTAACACTGCCATTTTCCCAGCACCTATGAACAGAGAAAAACAGTCATTAAATTAATGTCAGTGCTTGTTATCTTTCATTTACCTAATAAAACAATCAAATCCTCTGTCTACACACTCTGTTGTTCTGCTTCAAAAAAGACAGACACAGCACAAAAGCACTCTTTAAACATTTTAGTCAGAAGTCAGGTTTTCTTTTCTTTTCTTTAAACCTGTCCTGTTCAGATGTTTGACACGGATAATGGAAGTCTAAGTGTCCGGAGGGTCTGAACAGTTTTAATGTTTCACATTGAGAGTATGACATACTCCCATTGATTATTCAACATACCTTGTTTATAATGACAAAGCAGCGAACAGGAAGGAGTTATGGGTGAACACAAAAAAAGAAAGAAAAGAAACACAAACAACAACAAGAAATACTGTACATTGAACGCCTACACTAACTATGAATATGTTGGTGATATCGTCAGCTAGATGGTTTCCAGTTGACACCATGTGGGGGGCCTGTTGACCAGGGAAAGAAGGGGAGGGGGTGGTGGAGTCTATAAGCTAACTGATTGGGAGGGGTAGTGTAAACAAATCACTTCTGAGATCTAGAAATCAGTAATCGTGTGAATCCCTTGTGAGTGTAAACCCATTGGCAACCAACCGACCCAATGCCGCCCCATCGCCAATCCTGGCACCAGGACGCCCCACCCGAGCGTGCCCAATCACATCCAGCCGCGTGCTAACCCTACCAAACACGCGACAGCCACGTAAACGAGGGGAGACGCCACGCGGGCGCTAACCCAGGGCTACGGCCCCCAGCTGGCCCAGGGAGGGAGGGCTGGCGGGGCTACGGCCTCCACCCAGCCAGTCCAGGGAGGTAGGGAGGTCTGGTGGGGGGGCAGCGCAGCCCAGAACTGGAGCCTTAGTCACCCCTCCGGGATCCAGGATGGTCCCCCGGGCCACCCATGCCCCCATACACCGGCCGTCAAGGATGGGAAGTAGGGATGCACCACCAACCCCACGCGCACCCCTGTCCTCCCCCCCGGCCCACGAGCCACAGCCCCCCAACTGGCACAGCACGCCACGGGACCCCTAACGGCTCACCAAGCCCAGGGCAGGGGAGGGTCACCGGCGTCCAGCCAGCGACCCATGACGGAGCGCAGAGCGGGTAACCAGGCAGAGAAGAGAGGGGAAGGCGGAAGCAGGAGAATGCAGAGGCGCTGCCGCGGGGCGACACAAGATCAGAGCCCTGATCTCTCTCCACTCCCGCGGCCGGCAGCCCAGGCAGAGGGGAGGCCACATCCTGGGAGCCATGCCAAAGAGAGAAAGTGTGGGACACACCTACCATCCTACTACTGTGGCTGTCAGGTCCCCCGGCTGGCAGCCATTACCCAGCACCGTGATGGGTAATATCAGTGCATGTTATCTTTCATTTGCCGTATAAAACAATCAAATCCTCTGTCTACACACACTCTTGTTGTTCTGCTTCAAAAAAGACAGACACAGCACAAAGGCACTCTTTAAACTATTTAGTCAGAAGTCATGCTTGATCTTGCCAAGGGAGTGACGCTGACTTCATAACCATGGACATAGCAGGCATGCATTTCTGTGGCTTGTATACCACAGAAAATGTGTTTGCTGTGCTGTTTTGACCCAACGAGGTACTAATTAGAATACTGTTGAGATTAACCAAACAATGTACTTGCGGCTTCTATTCCAGAAGGGAACTGATTGCAGTCTGACCTAATTTGTCATCCATGGCATTAAAACTGAAGATAATGTAAACATATATTTAAAAAAGTAACACATTAACAAAAATAGTAAGTACAAATGACATATTCCATTTCACTGTGCATAATGTGTTTGAAGATAATGCAAACATTGACTTTTTCATGCTATATGGAAATAAATACTGTAAGTAGACTAACATAGGTGAATGAATAAAAATAAGTCCAAAGTTCACATTTACTATATTGCAAAATGTATCACATTTGAGACAAGCAATTCTGGACCTGATTGCAGTAAAAAAATGTTTGAAACCTTATTGTGTTTCATTCTCACTTTAGTTATATTTGTTTTACCATGAGAAATGCATGGAATGCTTAATGTATCATTTATGATACAAATTCATCAGAGCTAACTATCCATGCTGATCACATGTCAATATGTCAGCCAATTAAACGGACAACTAGAATCTAGGCAGGGTGGTCCTCTGCGTGAATGCGCACATTGACGCGAGTTGACTGTTTCGTCTGACTCGGATACACAAGCTGGGAGGACTAATTTGAAATAGATAAATAAATAAACAAATAATCCACCGACACGCCTTCCTTTGAGGAAGCGAAGTCTGGGGACTCCGAGGTGGGCTCTTCGATCTCTCGGGTTGAACTCACTGAGGCGGTTGGAAAGCTCCTCGGTGGCAAGGCCCCGGGGGTGGATGAGATCCGCCCGGAGTTCCTAAAGGCTCTGGCTGTTGTAGGACTGTCGTGGCTGACACGCCTCTACAACATCGCGTGGACATCGGGGACAGTGCCTCTGGATTGGCAGACCGGGTTGGTGGTTCCCTTTTTTAAGAAGGGGGACCGGAGGGTGTGTTCCAATTATAGAGGGATCACACTCCTCAGCCTCCCCAGTAAAGTCTATTCAGGGGTGCTGGAGAGGAAGGTCTGTCGGGAAGAATCTCGGATTCAGGAGGAGCAGTGTGGTTTTCGTCCCGGCCGTGGAACAGTGGACCAGGTCTACACCCTCTGCAGGGTCCTCGAGGGTGCCTGGGAGTTCGCCCAACCAGTCTACATGTGTGTTGTGGATCTGGAGAAGGCGTTCGACCGTGTGCCTCGGGGAGTCCTGTGGGGGGTGCTCCGGGAGTACGGGGTACCGAGCCCCTTGGTACGGGCTGTTCGGTCCTTGTACGACCGGTGTCAGAGTTTGGTCAGCATTACCGGCAGTAAGTCGAATTTGTTCCCAGTGAGGGTTGGACTCCGCCAAGGCTGCCCTTTGTCACCGACTCTGTTCATAACTTTTATGGACAGAATTTCTAGGCACAGCCGAAGTGTTGAGGGGGTCCAGTTTGGTGACCTCAGCATTGAATCTCTGCTTTTTGCAGATGATGTGGTGCTGTTGGCTTCATCAAGCCGTGACCTCCAACTCTCACTGGAATGGTTCGCGGCCGAGTGTGAAGCGGTTGGGATGAAGATCAGCACCTCTAAATCCGAGACCACGGTCCTCCCTCAGAAAAGGGTGGAGTGCCCTCTCCGGGTCGGGAATGAGATCCTGCCCCAAGTGGAGGAGTTCAAGTATCTTGGGGTCTTGTTCACGAGTGAGGGTAGGAGGGAGCGAGAGATCGACAGGCAGATCGGTGCAGCGTCTGCAGTCATACGGACACTGCACCGGTCCGTAGTGGTGAAGAAGGAGCTCTGCCGAAAGGCAAAGCTCTCGATTTACCAGTCGATCTAAGTTCCTACTCTCACCCACGAGTTGTGGGTCGTGACCGAAAGAACAAGATCCCGAATACAAGTGGCCGAGATGAGTTTCCTTCGCAGGGTGTCCGGGCTCTCCCTTAGAGATAGGGTGAGAAGTTCGGTCATCCGGGAGGAACTCGGCGTTGAGCCGCTACTCCTCCGCGTTGAGAGGAGCCAGCTGAGGTGGCTCGGGCATCTGGTTCAGATGCGTCCTGGACGCCTCTCCGGAGAGGTGTTTCGGGCATGTCTCACCGGCGGGAGGCCCCGGGGACGACCCAGGACACGCTGGAGAGACTATGTCTCTCGGCTGGCCTGGGAACGCCTTGGGATCCTGCCGGAGGAGCTGGTTGAAGTGGCTGGGGAGAGAGAAGTCTGGGCTTCCCTGTTATAGCTGCTGCCAGCGCGACCCGACCCCGGAGCAAGCAGAAGATAATGGATGGATGGATGGATAAATAAATAAATATATTATAACATAATAAATAATAAATAATAAATCTCGTTGGAAACGAATGACGCAACACAAGCACTTTATTAGGCTTCTTGGTAACACTTGTGTATGTAAATCTGACATTAGTACATTGTTTTCTTCTTGGAGATGCATGTGTGGCAGCCTGGAAGTTTTTTTTTTAAACATGGATGTTTGACGGTAGTAGTCATATTTTCGGGATCAAAGCACCGTTCCGGCACACTTTCACCCCAGACTATAAACTATTACATGACCATATCATTAGGGCAAAAAAATACACCGTAACCATCGAATCCCAACTTGAAAAATACACATCAATAAACGGCACCCATCCAATTTGCATTAGTGCCCTCTAATGTAGAAAACATATTTTATTCAGTGAAATTAAAACGATCACATCTCTGGTTTTTAGTGGTCGATCAGTGCCAAATAAAAACTGGGAGAGAGTTGTTGAGTAATAATTGATTTTTTACAGTGCTTTAAAGACGCCAAGTAATTGAAAAGACTGGCATGATCATAGGACTTTCAACTGCAAGCTTGTGTGTGGTCACGTGACTGTATTGTTACATCTGATTTGTATAATAGACTCATGTGATTATTGTTGCCACGTCTCCTTGCTGAAACTGGTAGAGCAACTGTGCTTGCAAAAATAAAGTGAAATCTCATATGTAAGAACAAAGAGGAAAAATGTAACAACTCTAGTGTAGCCCAAAGCAGCGTAGTCAGAGTAGCGTAGTAATAGTAGCATGTCTTCTAGCATTCTAGCATTCTTTGGGAAAAATAACCCTCGAAATATTATTACCAGTGCAAGGCTAATAACAGCTTCTTTCAGTCCCGTCTTATACTTTCTGATCCTCTACTCCTCTTTCTTTGCTTTCCATTTCATAATGTATCAGCTTCTCCAATTATTCTTTCCATGTACTGTATGTAAACATCTTTATAGCATCAAAAACGTTGCCTCGCCTCTTCTCCAAAATCTGCACTTGATTTCTTCCTTCCAGCATGCCTTTGTTTTATTCTACCCAACCTCTACCAGTACTCTGTCCCGTTTTTAAATATTTTTCTAAACATTTTTTGAAGTCATTTACTGCCATTGACAGCAATAACCATCTAATCTATTTGCGGCGGAAGGGCTGACAAAGAATCGTTGCTGGCAATCCCTCCCTCAGTTTAAAAGGATTGGATGTCTAATGCCGTCAGTGGCAGTGCATGAGTAACCACAATTACTCTTATCCTTCAGAGCATCCTGATTGCTAGACAACTACTAAAAACAATACTTTTCTCACAGACCCGTATATTGTAAAGCATAGTTCAATTTATTACTCTTATATTTAGTGAATTGTATGTAATCATGTCCTACAATTACCCAATAATCCTCTGGGCAGCAATCCTTATAGGCTCCGGTGTAACAAAGCATTGTGTGCTTTTGTGCATTCCCCTTGTGTCTACTTTTGGATGAATGTGGATTGTGTGCAGAGCTGATGTTTGTTCTGTGTAATCCAAAGCAATCAGTGTGTAGCGGAGCTATACGTCACATTGATGTCAGATGATCATCTGTCTCTGGGTTAAACTCTAGGACAGTAGGCACCCATCTGGCCTGGTGAAGCTGCAACTGCTTAATGATGATCAAACAAGACATTGTCTATTAGCATTGTTTTTTTTTTTTTTTTGTTCAAGAAATTAAGTATTTTGAGGTGCTAAAATTTTATAATTTCTGTAATGTACAAGAAAGATGATTTGAGAAGCTGTACCTCTTGTTCACTTTGTTAAAAGAGAGATTACTATGTTTCTCCAGCTAAGAGTGAAAAAGCTATATTTGATATACAGTAAGTTCCGGACTACAAGCCGCTACTTTTTTCCCTCATTTTGGGTCCTGCAGCGTGTGCAAAGATGCGGCAAATTTGTGCATTTTTCTGACAGCCGCCAGTGGCGCTCGAGCATGGAATGTGGGAGTGAGACAA
Source organism: Corythoichthys intestinalis (assembly GCF_030265065.1). Classification (NCBI taxonomy): domain Eukaryota; kingdom Metazoa; phylum Chordata; class Actinopteri; order Syngnathiformes; family Syngnathidae; genus Corythoichthys; species Corythoichthys intestinalis. The sequence continues at coordinate 59,062,268 of NC_080399.1, read as the reverse complement.
GTGGAATATATGGCTACGTTCATTCTACAGGTCTTAATGCACGAATTCGATTTTTTCGTGTTTTTCCGCCTCGAGTGAGGCATTAACTTGACGGTCTGAACATGACAAGTCGCATAGACCTGGACCATTTCAAATCCGATTTGGGTCACTTTCGTATGTGGTTCAAATCCGATCTGACCCACATTTTTCCAGACTGTCGCGGTGGTCTGTACTGTCCAGTCTCTCAAATCGGAATTCATGCAGCAATTACGTCATCAAAAAGCGAGAGAGACGCTACGGTAGCGGTGCAGCTGTGCATTATTAGCGACTAGCTTGCGTTGAACACGGCTTTTTAGGAAGGGTCGGACTTGACAACAGTCATAAAAAAAAAATTTTAATGCCTGAAAATGATCGGTTTTCTGTCTAACTGTCTGCCTATAAGCAATATTTCAACATTGCTTACACGGCCAAGAGTAGGAGCAAACTGCCCGTATGTGTGTGTGACATGCACGGACAGTGCGTGCATGCTATCGATCCATCGATCCATATACTTGGAATATAAACCTAAACTGGGATTATTTATGTCTGTTATTTGTGTCCTCTTTTTAAAAGCAAAATATGATATCCCTGGAATGACGGATGACAGCCAGCATGTGTGGTCATTTGTTCTGATGCTTCTGCGCATGCGGGTCATCTTACTCAGCGCGTGTCGGACTGCGAATTAGTGCGCATGCGTGGTACTTGAAAGGTCTCAATGGACAAAGGCAGTCTGAACAGGCACGCCAAAAAAACAGATATGACAAAAAATCGGATTTGTGCATTGAGACCTGTAGTATGAACCTAGCCTATGTGTCGAGGAACACGCTAGTTTGCACTATTACCAGTGTTCGACCATTCTTTACTACACGGTGAAACGTCCTACTCAATGCTAGGTTAGAAGCGGTGACTACTCACTATTTATGTTTTTATTTAGCTTTTTAGTACCTTTTCATTGCCTCAAAATACTTTTTGCATGTATTACCCTGTGCTACATTTAGCTATTGTGTTTTTTTGTGTTAGCTTTGAAGCAGTTGACTACATTAGTCACGTAGCGTATTTGAACCGTCCTTATTTGATATAACTACATTTAAGTATTTTTCTTAAGGAATTTTTTAGTATGTTCTGCCTGTATGCATCTAAACAAAACAAGCTTAGAGCAAACGGTAGTACTTTGGGTGTCAAATTTGACTCATGTACACGTTCCGCCGATGTAGCAGATTTTGGCAGAACACTGGTGGTTAAATTTTGTGCGTTGTGCATGAATAGAGGTGGCGGACCGTCGTCTTCCTGCATGAGTAGAATTGGTAGACCCGCATCATAGAAAATGCTAGAAGAAATTAAATTGGCTATCAGAGTTATATGGGAAGCTTGGATGACTAGCGGGGAGAGATGGTTTGCCAAGACTTGCCGCATGCGAAGAGCAGCTTTTGCACAGGTATGCCGGGGGAGCCTGGCAGCATGAAGCGGTGTGAAAGAAGTCTGCCATCACCAACGGGTTTCGAGGGGCCAGTCTGCTGCGTGACGAGGCGAACGGCACGGACTCAGGAGTGAATTTGCCTCATTATGGGAAACATTGAAGGCGACAGCGAAGGAGAGACTGAGTAGGTACGTGACGAAGTGTATCTGAGCATCTTCATATCCGACACCGAGGGTGAAGACTTCCATGGTTTGAGTGCACAGGAGGAAGATGAAAATTGCTAACAAAGGCTTTTATGTTTTTAATAACCAGCCCAGTTAGTGCTGTACCGCCGTGTTGATGCTATGTAACTTCCGTGCCGCTGCTATATAACTGCCATGTTTGCTGGCGCTTTTTGAAACAAAAAGTTAAGGTGTGTTATTAAAATTTTGAAAACTCTGTGTATTTCTTTGTCAATATATCATGTTACTAAGTGGGCACACGTGGCTTATAGACAGGAGAGGCTTATGTATGTACAAAATGGTTTTTCCTTTAAAAATGTACTGAGTGAGGCTTGTAATCAGGGGTACCCAATAGTCCAGAAATTATGGTAGGTAGTTAGGAATGAGTTCCGTTCTTATGCTGGCAACAGAAACCAAATTTCCTGTCTGAATTCACCCTTTAAGTTCCCCTAAATCAAGCGCGTAGGTTTGGTCTCAACATTGGTAGGGACTATATGGCCTAACCTGAATGTCATTTTGCTGGGGACGGGACATTTATAATGATCAATGCAAAATAAAACTGTATTGACTTATACTTTTATGTGTATTAGTTCAGCCTACACCGTTCAATTCAAACCATTGTTTTCAAAAACTGCTAAAGAAACATTTTGAAAACTTCCAGAAAAAATGTCCAGATTTTATGAGCAAATTTAAATTGCATTGTTTGAACATCACTCAAGTTATATTAACATAAACAATAAATACAAGCTTGTTAATCATCTCTTAACTATCTTGGAATTAAAAAAAAAAAATAAACATTTGTCTTGAGACTACTCGACATTGTCTAAATAAAGAAATTAATTATATCTGAAAACACGTCTTTGTCAGGAAATAACAAAAATAAATAAAAATGGAGCTGTCCCTCAAGTAAAACACCAGTGCCTTTGTCCACAAGCACAGGCAAACTCAACAAAAAATGAAAGCTCCTGTGGGCTGTTTTACAACCACATGAATAAAACAAAAAGTAAAATTGGGGAAAAGGGGGTACACCTCGGTTCACTACATTTCTCACAGTTTAATTAATGTAAACAGCAGAAAACACATACAGGAGGACACTTCTTTCTAAGCAGCTTCCTACTCGAGTTTTGCAGGTTAGCAGGTTCACACAGTTTAATGCTATGCATGCTATGCTAACTCTGATGCAGGTCGGAATTTCAGTAGCAAAATTGGTGGCGTGTTCCCCTCTTCCACAACATTGAAGTCTTTTTACATTTCTTACATTGGCTGCTGCTTGCGTGAAAGAAATAACTTCTAATATCCCTAATCTAATGTGTGTGTGTGTGTGTGGGAGGAGGGGGTTCGGCTGTCAAGTCATTTGCCAATCAAATGTGTGTTTAGGAGGGAAAAAAATGGACTGGCACATTAAGCAAGTGAAAAGAGGCACATGTAAGTCTGAACTAGAGCTGCAACGATTAATCGATTAACTCAATTAAAAATATATATATAACAATATAAAAATATTCTAATTAAATTTTGCTGATTCGAGTATTCGTTTAATTAAAGTGACCTTGTAATGGTTTATTTTGAAAGTGTTTGCATTTAGTTTTACTGATTTGGGTGGATACACTGCCTTCTATTCGGCCTCAATTCACATGGCTGAATCCAGGTGCTCCCTGTTAAGACCAACATAAGCTAAATTTTGTTTGAGCTAATGTTTTTTTGTTTGTTAATGCATTCGTAATTTAGTTTATAGGCATATTTAGCCTATTTTTGTGGGAATATGTGTCTGAACAAGAGCATCGTAAAAAAGTTTTAGCATTTTATAGCATTTGAACTAGCGGACTTTAGCGATGTAAGTTAGCCAATTGATCTTTTGTTGTACATAAATCCTCATTTATTTATTTTTATACCATTTGAGGCTCAGTTCAGTTAATTTAATTTTTCATGTTCCCTATCCGATTACTCGATTATTTGAACTAATGGTTTATCGATTAATCGACTACTAAAATAATTGATAGCTGCAGCCCTAGTCTAACATAATTTACTTGGTAATGGTGGGGTCAATTACAACCATTAAAACATATGGGAAGACAATCTAAATGACCTATCTAACTGTCATTATATCACGCCAATATGGTTGCTTAAAAGTTGGCGGGGACAATTTGAGCATCCTGAAAATTTGTTTTGTCCTTAGGGTCCCTATGCAAACCTACCCCCTTCCCTAAATACCCTCTAAATCTCAAAATAACTATCCAAAAACATGTAATATATGTCATATTTATAAAATATATAAATAATAAATAATAATAATAACGATAGTATTATATATAATAAAAATAAGATTCTGTGAGGTACGATGTGTTAAATAACGTTATATTCAATAACTATTCGGGCTTTACCCGTGAGTGAATTGCCTTGCTGAAAGAAAAGGGCACTGTAGGAAGATTAGAGAGGCATAACCTCATAATGACATTGACGGGTCAGATTCGACCTTTACTGCGCCACGCCTTAAAGTAGGGGGCCATCCCACAATCCGCTTCAATTATTCGCGGTCGGACACAGCTACACATGCAGCGATCCAACGAAGGATTGTCCCAGGAGTGATTTGTTCGAGGATTCAAGGTAATTATATATTTTTCTTTTTTTTTTTTACAAGAATTTTCAACGTAAAAAGCTTTTTGTTGTCAAGCTGCCACAACATTGTCTAACAGACTAGCATCATTCTTCAACATATTTCCGTAAAATAAATGCTAACTGCATGTTTTTTTTTGCTGTGAACTAAGAATCGAGACTGTTTTATGCCCATATCTATAAAGAATTCAGGGATTTAAGCATTTAATCACAAGAATTTTCAATGATGTGATTCCACTCCGTCAGCCTTGATGGCCACGCCAACAATGCAGGCCCCCAATTCATCGGCCCCGCACCCCGTGTCCCGTCAATATCATTAAAAAAGTCTATGAGAGAGACAACAGGGGGGATGTCATGGCTGCTCAGGTCGCCAGCATCGCCTTTTTCAATGCGAGCCTGCCGTCTGAACTCAAAAGGCCGGATCGGGACTCGTAAGAGGAGTCAGCACCGGGGGAGAGGCAGCAGCAGCATGAGAACAAGGATATGGCTGTTCTCCTGGCCAAAAGGAACTGTAGGATTGCGGCGACGCTGAGTGGTGGGACGGGGTCCTGACATGAAGAACAGCAACGGGAACTGAACGACTGAAAAATAAATAAATAAACCACTGGAGACAAAATTGCGGAAGAAACTCCGGCGTCGTAAAATCGAAATCACGTAAGTCAGGTACTTAGTATAACACTAAATAAGAATTTGATTCGTCCCAGACACTGGTTTGTAAGTCTAAATGGTTGTATGTCGAGCGGGATTATATACATTATAATTTGATTAATTTGTTCCAAATCCCAAAAACCTATGCTAAATTATTCATAAATACATAAGTACAATCACAAATACCAATTACATATAGAAAAACATATAAATACAAATAAGAAAAACAATGTAACAATAATAATTAGGGCTGTCAAACGATTAAAATTTTTAATCGAGTTAATCACAGCTTAAGAATTAATTAATCGTAATTAATCGCATTCAAACCATCTATAAAATATGCGATATTTTTCTGTAAATTATTGTTGGGATGGAAAGATAACACACAAGACGGATATATACATTCAACATACAGTACATAAGTACTGTATTTGTTTATTATAACAATACATCAACAAGATGTCATTAACATTATTAACATTTTGTTAAAGCGATCCATGGATAGAAAGACTTGTAGTTCTTAAAAGATAAATGTTAGTACAAGTTATAGAAATGTTATATTAAAACACCTCTTAATGTTTTCGTTTTAATAACATTTGTAAAATTTTCAATCAAAAAATAAACTAGTAACTCGCGATTGTTGATGTCAATAATTTCACAATGCTCATGGTGCTGAAACCCATAAAATCAGTCGCACCCAAGCGCCAGCAGAGGGCGACAAAACACCAAAAAACACAAGTAACAAGTGGACTTGACGCTGCACTTTCATTTTAATCTGTTTGAGCGGGGCATGTGCGTTAAATGCGTCAAATATTTTAACGTGATTAATTTAAAAAAATTAATTACCGCCTGTTAACGCGATAATTTTGACAGCCCTAATAATAATATAACTAATCGGTTTCTAATGTGGCGATTGTGTTTTGCATGCTGTTTCTGAACACACCTTGTGACTTTTTGGGACCAATGTTGATTTCTCCTACAAGAAAATACCCCGTGCTGCTGTCTTGGGGGAAAACGATGAAATTGCAGCGCCGTTGAAAATCGTCGTATTTCGAGCATGTCATCATATATCGAGACTATTGACGAGTCAAATTTTACATCGGATGTCGAAAGGATCGTATGTCGAGGAACCACTGTAAACAAATATACTTTTTTTTTTTTTTTTGACTGGTAAACTTCAGATACATCTGAATGCTTTATCTATAGATAAGTTCAATCACGTAGCGTCTTTAAAGCATCGTAAAAAATTAAGTATTTGACATAGAGCACCACCATCAAAATCACTCGAAGGCGCGGATATTATTCCCTCTCCCAGTTTTTATTTGGCACCGATTGACCGCTGAAAACCAGAGATTTGATCGTTTTGATTTCATGGTATGAAATATGTTTTCTCCATTAGAGGGCACTCATGCTCTTTGGATGGATGATGTTTCATTTTTGTATATTTTTTTTCTCTCACTGAAATTCAATATTTTTTTGTTGTTATATTTCTTTGGCTTAACGTGGTCATGTAATATGTTATAGTACAGTATAACAATAACAGTTTCTATAGATAACTTTGTGTTGAGAAAAAATCTATCATAAGCATTTATTAATGCTTATGCTTATAATGTCTTATGGCACCACTGTCAAATAAAGTGTTACCAAATACCATAACTAGCAATAAATGAAACAACTGGAACAGTAACTGAAGAAATAATTAGCACAGAACATGAATTTTGATTGTTATTTACATCTGTAGCGCTACAATGCATACTAGGAGGCATGTTAGACGACAGCAGGTGGCAGCAGAGGTTAAGTGTCTCCCTCAAGGGAACTGTGATGGCCAACTGAAGCTTCTTGAAGCAATGAAACTTTGCAGCCAATTGGTTCAAAGCTTCATGGGGCTTCATTTGGTCTTATGACAGTCTTATTTTGTTGCTGTCAAATAAAGTTTTACCGGTCAATATCTTTGCGCCTTATGATACGAAAATTATGGTACTTTTACTTGAGTAATATTTTGAAGTAATGCTACACTTACTGGAGTAAAATTTTTGGCTACTCTACCCTCCTCTGGCAACGCATTACTACTGACCTCTGCTCTTTCTACACCAAACCTTCATTAACACATGCACACAAATGATAGACTGAGTCATGAGCCCAGACATCGTACATTTTTACACTGAGTACATTCATCCACAAATACATGATTCACATTTAATTTGTAAACAAATATTAACATGAACAGTTTGACACATTTTAACATACAGTATGCTTTTCCTCACCCACACAAAAACCCTTTGCTCTCAGGACTTCCAGCAGCAGAGTCAGTATTCATTATTGATTTGCTCTACATTTGTTACAGCTGCCAGCTGTGAAACCACAACCACACATGATTACTGGGGTACTTCTTCCATGACATTACATCTTTGAAAATGATTTTACAATGATTTACAAATTTAGAATTATCCATTCTTTGTTTGTTTGTTTTGGCCACTTCATTACTTTGTTTAAGATTAATCTTTGTGTCGTCAGTACAGAAAACCTAAAACACAATGTAGTTAACATTTTCAAGGTTTACCTGTTTATTTATTATTGGGAGCAAATTTTCATGGTTTGTATAATCCGTGTTTTAAGTTTTTAAATGATGATGAGTGAAGGTCCTGCCCTCCGTAGGTTGTTGCTGATATCACTAACAGATGTTTTATGGTCCTTATTTACAGCCCTTGAAATGCTACTGTTGTCAGTGGCTGTTGTTTCCCTTGTCTGCTTGTTTACAATGACACGGGTTTATGCTCCCTCAACTTCACAATGCCTTGTTTTCTTTGTTCTTCAACCACCAGCACTTTGGTTTCTGTGGTGGTGACACTTTAAACTGGTATAAATGTCTTTATAATCAACACAGAAATTCAAAACCGGCACACATGTGCAAGAAAATACATGCTCGAATACCCTAACCACTCTGAAATGATAAAGATGCAAAACAAAACAAACAAAAATAAAATTGTTAAAATAAAAAACCTTTATTAGACTGGCAGCCAAAATAAAATTGAAACTGGATGGTTTCTTTGTCGTCTGAGCAGTCCCAAAGCACAGAAATCTGATTATTGCGAGACAAATTGAAACCACAGATAAGTTAGTTTCATATTTACACGTACAGTATTTCATACAGGGATTTGACTGTCCGTGATGTCAGTCTATGCTGGATGAGGCCTTCGTTGCCACAGCAACCTGTGAGGTGTGTCAATAATGTGGCCCAGTCTGAACAGGCCCAGATCTGATTTGGACATTTGCTAAAACATTGACTTTAGAATGTATTGATGGGACACGGGGTGCGTGGCTGATAGATAGCCCACTATTTATCAGCCCCGCCCCAACAATGCAAGCCCCCCTGCATTGTTGGCGAGGCTGTCGAAGCTGACCGAGTGGAATCACAGAAAAAGAGCTTTTTTCGTTGAAAATTCTTGTGAATAAATGCTTAAATCCCTGAATTCTTTATAGATATGGATGGAAAACAGTCTCGATACTTGGTTAAAAGCAAAACAAAACAAAAAAACGGGCAGTTAGCATTTATTTTACGTAAATATGTCGAAGTACAATGCTAGTCTGTTAGTAAATGTAGCAAGCGGCCACCTTATGTAAACAGAGGTTTTCCGGTGAAAATTCTTGTGAATAATTGCTTAAATCCTCGAATTCTTTATAAATATGGACGTAAAACAGTCTCGATTCTTGGTCAAAGGCAAAAACAAACGTGCAGTTAGCATTTATTTTACGTAAATATGTACAATGCTAGTCTGTTAGTGAATGTAGCTAGCGGCCGCCTTATGTAAACAGAGCTTTTCGGTTGACAATTCTTACGAATAAATGCTTAAATCCCCGAATTCTCTATAGATATGGACGCAAAACAGTCTTGATTCTTGGTTAAAAGAAAAAAAAAACCTGCAGTTAGCATTTATTATACGTAAATATTGCGAAATATGATGCCAATGCAGTAAGGTTAATTTCTCCCATTGATTTTTTTCACAACATTTTCAAAATGCATGCATGGTACGAAAAATATAATAATTACCTTGAATCCTCGAACAAATCACTCCTGAGACAATCCTTCCCGTTTGTATGTGGTACAGCTTTCGTACTTTTTCAACTGAAGTCTGGTGTTATATCGCTGCGTGCGTGTGTTTGGGAATAGTTCCTCTTGATGTGGGCAGCCCCCTACTTGAATGCGAGGCGCAGTGCATGGCTGATCTTTCCCGTTATTACATTATGAAGTCAATGGCTAAAAATAGTGTGAATATTCAGCCCTAAAAATTTGATTTGGAAAGGAATCGGATTGGAATCAGATATGCCTGCAATCTGAATGCAGCCAAATTCATGTAAGTTACAGTATGTGTCCAATCCAGAAGTAACTACAGTACAACTGGAAAACTAAAAGTTGAAACACCTAAAAAATAAAATCTAATTAAAATAATAATAATAATAATATAGATGTTACGACATACCCGACTTACGTGATTTCGACTTATGCCGCCGCCGGAGTTTCGTCCGCCATTTTGTCTCCAGTGTTTTTTTTTCTTTATAATAACCGTGTAAATAGTAGCTTATTGTACCTCAGAGTATCTTATGAAGATGACTGTTCTGCCCCTTGGCGAAATGTGTATTTGATTATAATGTTGACTTTAGTTTTGTGATGCATGCTTTTATTTTGGCGCAGGAAGTATAGAGCAGCAGAGTATGAGCGCATGTACACACGAAAAAGAACGTATTTGCGCACACGAAGAAGTCACGCAGCCAAGTGAGCGAGAGAGGAAAGATTACAGCTAAGCTCGGTGTCTCGCTAGGAGTTAGCTCCAACCTCTTTGCGAGGACAGTACAGTGACGTATAATACATGTTTTTGGATGGATATTTTGAGATTTAGGGGGTATTTAGGACTAACGCGGAAATTTGGGTTACGTCGCCATTGTAGGAACGGAACTTGTTCGTAACCCGGAGCCTATGTGTATATACGTATACATTACAATTTTGAGTGGAGTATACAGTATAAATCCATGTAATCTAAATGTATCATATTTTGAACTCCCGTAATTTTCGCACTATAAGGCGCAACTGACTATAAGCCGCCACCTACCAAATTTGGCACAAAAACTGCATTTGTTCATAGATAAGTAGCACTGGACTATAAGCCGCAGCTGTCCTCACTCTTATTATGGTATATGTACACCAATAGATATTAACCGGTAACATTTTAAGACCAAATTCAGGGTGTCCCCTGCCTACTGCCCGTTGTTAGCTGGGATAGGCTCCAGCACCTCCGCGACCCTCGTGAGGAATAAGCGGCATGGAAAATGAATGAATGAATGAATGAATGAACCAGCATGAAGCTTGGAACCAATTGGCTGCAAAGCTTCATTGCTTCAAGAAGCCTCATTTGGCCATCACTGCTCCATTGGGGGAGACAGTTAACCTCTGCGGCCACCTCCTGTCAATGCTGTTGTTGTCCAACATGCCTCCTAGCATGCAGAGCACCACTACAGATGTAAATAGTCAAAATTCATGTTCTGCGCTAATTATTTCTTCATTTACTGTTCCAGTTGTTTCATTAATTGCTAGATATTGTATTTGGTAGCACTTTATTTGACAGTGGTGCCATACGACTCATTAGACCATCATAATTATGACATGACACTATCATGGGCATTAATGAATGCTTATGACAGATGTCATTTCATGTTATCCAGCAAATGATCTCACATTTGAATGGATGTAAAAGACCAAAGCTGGACATTAAATGGAGTTAATGACATAATTTGCCAGATCACACTTCATCACATCTGTCATGACAGTCTTATGACACAGCTGTCAAATAAAGTATTAATATTAACACAAATAAATCAACAAATAAGCCACACTGGACTATAAGCCGCAGGATTCAAAATGAAGAAAAAAAAGTCGCGGTTTATAGTACGAAAATTACGGTACTTTATACATTACATAGTATTAGTAGTCATTTGACAAAACACTATACCGAATAGCAATGATACTTGATGTGATTTTCTTAGGGCTGTCAAACAATTAAAATTTTTAATCGAGTTAACCACAGCTTAAAAATTAATTGATCGTAATTAATCGCAATTCAAACCATCTATAAAATATGCCATATTTTTCTGTAAATTGTTGTTGGAATGGAAAGATAAGACACAAGACAGATATATACATTCAACATACTGTACATAAGTACAGTATTTATCATACCAGTAAATCAACAAGATGGCATTAACATTATTAACATTCTGTTAAGCAATCCATGGATAGAAAGACTAGTAGTTCTTAAAAGATAAATGTTAGTACAAGTTATAGAAATGTTATATTAAAACCCCTCTTAATGTTTTCGTTTTAATAACATTTGTAAAATTTTCAAACAAAAAAAAAACTAGTAGCTCGCCATTGTTGATGTCAATATTTACACAATGCTCATGGTGCTGAAACCTATCAAATCAGTCACACCCAAGCGCCAGCAGAGGGCGGGCAACAAAACACCAAAAAACACAAGTAACAAATGGACATGACACTGTGCTGTCATTTTAATCTGTTTGAGCAGGGCATGTGCGTTAAATGCGTCAAATATTTTAACGGGATTAATTTAAAAAAAAATAATTACCACCCGTTAACGCGATAATTTTGACAGCCCTAGATTTTCTGCTAGATAATTTTACACACAAATTAACTTAACAAAACACTAATTTGAGACTATTCCATATTATTCAATACCCGCAATGAATAGCATCCAAATCACAATGGCAAATGACAAAGAGCACATGAGAGGCAGGAGAGAAAAAAAAAAAAGAGTGCTAGCTGGCGGTCACTGTCTCAGTGTGTGGTGAATGTTGCTTTAGCAACGGCCCAAAGTTCATCCCATGGAAAACACAGACTGAGTTGCAGAAACGGCAAAACCCTTTTTACAGAACACAAACTGCGAATATGACGATTTCTCTTCATTTACAAAAAAAAAATGAAGTTGTTTATTAATGAAGCTGCCATTTAAATATTGCAATTTCACGCTATCTAACAAGGTTATGTGCTTTTACCCAAAGTGTTGCTGCTGCAATTCTTGTTGAATACACAACTGACCATATGTGAGGCTGGAAATAGAACGCGAATGAGGAGGAAGTTGAAAATCAGGTTAACATGGAACACAACAGTGCAGCCCACCCTATCCAGATGCCTTCTTAACCTTAGAACCTCACTAATTACTCTGCAGAGCTGCTGTTCCTCCTAACCACAGGTTACCACTGGGCCCTGTGTTCCATGCAGCCAATAAAAGATATGCACCATAGACGTTGTGTGGTCTTTGCACACACTTCTATGACGTCCTTTCCTTTTGTGGCTGTATGTCCATGAATCCCCTATAGCCATATGTTTCAGGAACATGGGTCAGCTGCATCTTCTTTTTAGTTGTATAGAGTTTTGCCTACACTTATATATTCGTCAAACCCTTTCTTTTATCCCAGGCAATAGTAGGTAGTTTTATTCACCTGACATGTTTCGGCGGGCACTTCCGCCTTCGTCAGAGGGTCACTGATGTTGGTATGACGCGTCTTATCATCATTTTAACGGGTCAGCTCGGCCATGCACTGCGCAACTCCTTCAAGCAGGGGGCCGCCCACATCAAAAGGAGCTATTCACAAACACACGCACGCAGCGAACTAACGGTGGATTTCGGTTCAAAAACTAAGAAAGCTGTACCACATACAAACCGGAAGGAAAGCCTTCAATTTTCTCAAAAGCCGACAGTGTGCCTTATAATCCAATGTGCTTTATATATAGCTCAATATTGGTTAATCAAGGCATGACATTCCATTTAGCTCAGCTCTATCATGTGGATGCATAACGCAATACCACCCACTACTACTACTGCACCTTATAATTCAGTGCACCCTATACTTGAAAACGGTTTTAAAATAGGCCATTCATTGAAGGTGTGCCTTATAAAGCAGTGCACCTTAAACTACGGTACTTAAAATGCTAAACCATACATGTTACTTTCTTGTACTTACAAGTAAATCACGGACTCATGCTATAATGTCACACGATTAATACTCTTTGGCTGTCCCCGATCGCAATAGATGTCCAATCCATTTAGATAGAATGAATGTCTATTGCTATTAATATATATTTTTAATGAATTTTCTTAGCTTACTGTATACCAAAACACATAATCTCTGAATTCGATACAATGGTATGAAAAAGTGTCTGAATCTTTTGGTATTGCTCACATTTCTGCATAAAATCACCATCAAGCGTGATCTGAGCGTTGTCAAAATCACACAGATGAAAATACAGTCTCGACATTAAAACCACCCAAACATTCATAGGTTTTCATATTTTAATGAGGATAGCATGCAAACAATGACAGATGGGGGGAAATATAATAATATATTTTATATTTTAAGTCAGGCGTGTGCCCAATCACTGATGAGTGGTTTAAAGCTGTCCTGCCCACTATAAAACACACATCTGGTAAGAATTGTCTTGATGAGAAGCATTGTCTGATGTGCATCATGGCTCGGTCAAAACTGCTGTCTGAAGACCTGCAATCAAGGATTGTTGATTTGTATAAAGCTGGGTAAGGATACAAAACCATCTCTAAAAGTCTTAATGTTCATCAATCGACAGTCAGAGAAGTTGTCTACAAATGGAAAGCGTTTGGCACTGTTGCTTCTTTCCCAAGGAGGAGCCGTCCACCAAAGATGCGGCCATGAGTTCAGCGCAGAATACTCAGGGAAGTAAAAAAGAACCCTAGAGTGTCTGCTAAAGACGTACAGAAATCACTGGCACAGTCCACTATCTCTGTGCACACATCAACTATATGTAAAACTATGGCCAAGAATGGTGTTCATGGGTGGACTCCATGGAAGAAGCCACTGCTGTCTAAAAAAACATTCTTGCTCGTTAAATGTTCGCAAAAAGCCACTTGAACACTCCACAGAAGTTTTGGCAAAATATTTTGTGAACTGATAAAACCAAAGTTGAATTGTTTGGGAGTAACACACAACATCATGTGTTGAGAAAAAATGGTTAAAGTTATGGAGTGGCCAAGTCAAAGTCCAGACTTGAACCCCATTGAGATGGTGTGGCATGACCTAAAGACAGTGATTCATGCTCGACATCCCAGGAATCTGACTGAACTACAGCAGTTTTGTAGAGACGAATGGACCAAGATTAGTTCTGATCGATGTGCCAGACTGATATGCAGCTACAGGAAGCTGGTTGAAGTCATTGGTGCCGGGGGGGCACAAAATTTTAAATGTGATAGTTCACTCACTTATTTTTCCCCCTTCTGTCATTGTTTGCATACTATCCTTTTGAAAATATGAAAACCTTTAATGTTTGGGTGATTTTAGTTAACGCAGACACTGTTTTTTCATCTGTGTGATTTTGACAAAGATCGGATCACATTTGATGGGGATTTTGTGCAGAAATGTGAGAAATTCCAAAAGGTTAAAATACTTTTTCATACCACTGTACATATAAAGTGAATGTGTTAAACAGAGCTTAGTGTGCGTGCTTTGCTGAGCTGTCATTAATGACATTAACCAGATCAGGTTGAATGTTGCCGTATTAAAGTGAATTACATTTACCGTTTGGCATTCTATTAAATTTTCTCAACCCCCTAGCTGAAAAAAGAAAGGGTCTATTTGGTAGAGGTGTTACTTCTACATTATAACTGAAGCGGAGGTCAATATTTGATTAGTGTGCCATTTTAAATGAAAATGTCTTTGCTTGTACCGTGGCACTTATTAGCTACAGCTGCAGAATATATGGAGCCAGTCAAAGATAATAGTCTGTAAGGTAATAATAAATGATGGAGTCGTCCATAATTTAATCAATAAACAGGGTAGATGACTGCCGCACACACATTCATGGTCACACAGTTTCCAAATATAAACCACACAATGGAAGATTAACCCAAACAAATCCAAATCCTGCTTTCTGCCTTTAGTAGAGGTAAAGGCAGGACCTGCTGGGGAAACATAATCTCTCTGCATTCACACAGTCTGTTCACACAGACCTGCCAAAAGCAGCAGGCAAACAAACCCCGCTACACACATTCATATTTGCACATCTGGACACACTAAATATAGCTTATGAGAAATCAAGGCTGTTCAGAATTGACATAAAGGGGCAACAGTTCTTAGGGGGAAAAAACCTTCTAAAAACAATCTACTTACATTTCCATAAAAGGTTTGAAGTAGTCATTACAATTATTCAATCGCCCTAAATGCTATCTGACTTATAAGATCAAGTAAATTGTTGATCACTAAAAATAAATGTCACAGTATGTGTAAAATTTGAACAAAAAATCAGCAGAATGTCAAAGGTTTTAAACCCTGCATTGAGGACTTCCTGAGAAATATGTTGCTCGAAACATCAGGTAAAGCCTCAACAAATTGTTCCCAGTTGATTTATGGTATTGATAATCGATGACATGGTTTAGAGCTGCAGCCATCAGACTGGAAAAACATTGGTTCAATTGGTGCATCTGCTCCTCATTGAATTTTACATTACAAGATTGCAATTTATAATTAAGGGCGCGGATGATTCTGTAAGACTGCTGTGTTTCTACACGCAGTACATAGATGCTGGTTTTTACACCACAACAGATTGTCTTGCTTGTAAACAATATTTATATACCGGTGATCTACTTGTAGTGTGTGTACTGTATCTGGATTTAGCTGGGAGACAGTTGACCTTGCCTAGGTTGTCTGCCTGATACTGTGAGTCATTACCTTGAGGCCATTACAACGTAATGCCATTTGACAATGGCCAGCATGTCTCCCAGATAACTGAAAAAAAAAAGTCTGATGACCATTGAAGAAACGTTGAGTTCATTTTAAGTGGCGGATTTTCAAATCGATGCAATTTTACTGTAATTCTCATCCAAACTTGAGTTTTGCTGATCTTGGCCATTTCTTGAAGGGGAAAAAAAGAAATGCATGACAAACTGTTGATGACCCGCAAAAAATGATTGAAGTTGGTTTCACATGAATCTGAATGTTTATTACACTTTAACATATCTGTATGCCCTCTGGTTGGCACTGCAGGACTATACCAGCCAAAACTGTTAGAGCGCAGCAGCAGGCCTGTATATTTTTCCTCCCAGTCATTCGCACTCATTCCACCCACCTGTTCTGCACACCTGATCATCTTCATAGCCTAGCTACTTATATACCCACAGCCCTCTGCTTCATTGCGAGTTTGTTAGCCCTTACAGCAACTTACGAGCATTCCTCGTCATCTTTCCTTCATCGACCTTGATGCACCTTTTTTTGACTTTTTGGATTTTTGCCTCTAGCCCGTACATTGTCTGTGCCTCTGCCCTTTTTCAGTGACCCGCAACCTGACGCGGAACGTTTCCTGCCTGGGCCTTTGCCTTGCTTAATCCAGGGTTGGTTCGCGGGGGCAGCAGCTTTAGCAGGGAAGCCCAGACTTTCCTCTCCCCAGCCACTTCAACCAGCTCCTCCGGCGGGATCCCAAGGCGTTCCCAGGCTAGCCGAGAGACATACTCTCTCCAGCATGTCCTAGGTCGTCCACCTCAACTGGCTCCTCTCAACGCGGAGGAGTAGCGGCTCGACACCGAGTCCCTCCAGGATGACTGAGCTTCTCACCCTATCTCTAAGGGGGAGCCTGGACACCCTGCAGAGGAAACCCATTTCGGCCGCTCGTATCTGGGATCTTGTCCTTTCGTTCACGACCCACAGCTCGTGACCATAGGTGAGGGTAGGAACGTAGATCAACTAGTAACTCGAGAGCCTCATCTTTCCGCTCAGCTCCTTTTTCACCACTACGAACCAGTCCAGAGTCCGCATCACTGCAGACGCTGTACCGATCCGCCTGTCGATCTCCCGCTCCCTCCTACCCTCACTCGTGAACAAGACCCCAAGATACTTGAACTCCTCCACTTGGGGCAGGATCTCATCCCCGACCCGGAGAGGGTACGTCAACCCTTTTCTGACTGAGGACCATGGTCTCTGATTTGAAGGTGCTGATCTTCATCCCAACCACTTCACACTCGGCTGCGAACCGCTCCAGTGAGAGCTGGAGGTCACGGCTTGATGAAGCCAACAGCACCACATCATCTGCAAAAAGCAGAGATGCAATCCTGATGCCAACAAACTGGATCCCCTCAACGCTGCGCCTAGAAATTCTGTCCATATAAGTTATAAACAGAATCGGTGACAAAGGGCAGCCTTGGCAGAGTACAACCCTCACTGGGAAGGAATTCGACTTACTGCCGGCAATGTGGAAAAAACTCTGACACCGGTTGGCTGGGGCTTTATGCCAGGTAAACAGGCCCTAGGTGAGGGAACACACAAAGCATGACTCCAAAGACCCCTTATGATGATAAACACAAATGGAGTCAGGTTTCCTTTGCCCCAATGTGGGTTACCGGGGCCCTCTGGAGCCAGGCCTGGAGGCGGGGCTCGAAGGCAAGCGTCTGGTGGCCTGGCCTCTCCCATGGGGCCCGGCCGGGCACAGCCCGAAAAGGAAACGTGGGTCCCCCCTTCCCATGGGCTCACCACCTCACTACTCAGTGAAACATGATTTAACAATGTAGTGACCCAAAAATAAATCTAGGAAGTGACTAAACAGCTACAGGAAGTGAGGGCAAAGCATCCCCACGCAATTTGTCCAGAAATGACATTAAGCTATAGACAATAGGAGTGTAGACTTTAAAAACTGCAGAAATAAAACCTCTCCTAAAAAAACCTAATCTGGATGCCTCAACCATTAGTAATTACAGGCCAATATCAAATCTGACATTCCTGGGGAAAATTATCGAAAGGGTTGTGTTTGAACAGATCCAGACTTTTATGATGCAAAACAATCTTTTTAACTCATTTCAGTCTGGATTTCGGCCACAACACAGCACCGAGACCGTGCTTATCAAAGTCCTAAATGATATTCGTCGGAATACCGATGCAGGCAAATCATCTGTTCTGCTACTATTGGATCTCAGCGCCGCATTTGACACGGTTGATCACAACATACTACTCAGCAGATTGGAACAGTGGGTAGAGCTTACTGACACTATTCTTCAGTGGTTCACATCCTATTTACATGATAGAGATTTCTTTGTGTCAATTGGAAACTATCAGTCAGAACAAACCAAATTCACGTGTGGAGTCCCTCAAGGGTCAATTCTTGGACCACTCTTATTTAACATCTATATGCTTCCGTCAGCTCAGATAATGGAACAGTATGACATCTCCTATCACGCCTATGCAGATGACACACAACTGTACATTTCTGTGTCCCCACATGATTATAGTCCCTTAGTCTCCCTGAGTAATTGCATTCATCAAATCAATGAATGGATGTGCCAGAATTTTCTCCAGTTAAATGTGGAGAAGACAGAGGTGATCATTTTTGGGCCAAAAAAGGAAAGGTCAAAGATAAGCAGCCAACTTAGCACAATGTCCCTTACAGCTACAAATCAAGTCAGAAACCTTGGCATAATTATTGACTCAGACCTAAAATTTGATAGCCATCTAAAGTCCGTCACTAAATCCGCTTATTACCACCTAAAAAATATAACCAGAATTAAGGGGCTTCTGACTCAACAAGACATGGAAAAACTTATGCATGCATTCATTTTCAGCAGATTGGACTACTGCAACGGTATATTTACAGGTCTTGATAAAAAATCAGTCAGGAAGCTGCAGCTAGTACAGAATGCTACAGCCAGAGTCCTCACAAATACAAGGAAGCTGGACCACATTACACCGGTTTTGAAATCACTACACTGGCTTTCAGTGAGTCAAAGGATAGACTATAAAATACTACTGCTCGTCTACAAAACACTTAATGGCCTTGGACCAAAATACATGCTTGACTTGTTAGATTCCTATGAGACATCTAGACCCCTAAGGTCGTCTGGAACGGGTCTTCTGCATGTTCCAAGAACAAGAACCAAGCAGGGTGAGGCAGCATTTAGTTATTATGCTCCTCACCTCTGGAACAAGTTACCCGAACGTCTGAAGTATGCTCAAACTGTTAGCTCCTTTAAATCAGGGCTAAAAACGCTTTTGTTTGGCACTGCATATCCATAACTGTCTATATATTTCAACCTACCTGCCTTCTATTCCTCTTGTGCTTATCTCCATTGCTGATTTCAATGATTAGTAGTAGTAGTAGTTTTTGCTTTATTTTTATTGTTGTTTTATTTTTATTTATTTATTTTTATTCTGTGATTAAATGCGATCTTTTGTCTTGGTTTTTACGTTGTGTTGATTTAAATGTGATTTTTATGGTCTTCATGTGATGTAAAGCACTTTGAATTGCCTTGTGTTGAATTGTGCTATATAAATAAATTTGCCTTGCCTTGCCTTGCCTAATGGTACACACAAGTCACGGTTCGCAATAATGATAAATGTAACAACTTCAATGTTTTCCAATAAGCATTCTGTGAAAAATAACAGAACTTCAACTGAAGTTATGGGAAAAGCGCCTATATTGCACCGCTCTATTTTTTTGTTGAGTGCAAACTTTTTTTTTTTTTTAATTAAATCAAGTGCAAGGTGCCAATAAGGCACTGCCATATCACATATGGCTCACACAGTGCGTCTGGCTCAAAATAAAAATGGCACACAGCTTCAATACAGTAAATGAGGTATGTAATGAGTTTTGAATTCATTATTTTTCAATCATTTATTGTTAATTTAATTTTTGCACGATGGATGCAAATGATCTGCTCACATAACAAATCCCAAGCATCTTAGTTTGGAGATCTAATGGTCAATAAGCATAACTGCTGTAGTAAACTGTGAGCAGCTCTTGTACAACAGGAGCATTACTGTGTAAAGTGCAAGGCGGACAGGCACAATTCTGGCTATATTAAAAATGATCTTCAGACAACATATGGCCTGCAAGCTGGTCTTGGGATGTACAGGCTTAGATGAAAGAGAAAAGAAAATGGAAGAGGGCGGAGGTGCAACATAAGTGTATGTTAATACATAGCATGTCTCTAATCTGCACTGCAATATCCAATTTAGGCCAAACCAGTCAAATGCTGTAATCATATAGTTGCTGGAGCTCCAAGGAACATGTGCCTGACATAGTTTGCACTCTCTAATTGTGGGGATGCTTTGCTTTGACTATAAAAAAGACCTATTCGTTTCCAATGGCAAAAACATTGAAATGTTTAAATTTCAAAATGTATCTCGTCCTAAATTTTTAAATTTGATTCACATAATTTGCATGTCAAAAAATTCAGGAAATGAAGACGCACAAAAATTGTATACAGTTTTTGCCCAAAACATACGGTTCCAGCAAAAATAGACAAGAATTACCCCATTTATTTCCAATGGCCTCATTCATTTTCAATAGGAAATATGATTTGATATCCCCCCTCCGTGAGTCATCACCTTATCGTGGTGGAGGTTTTTGCATGTCCCACTGATCCTAGGAGCTATGTTTTCTGCAGCTTTATGCCCCTGGCAGGGTACCCATTGTAAACAGGTCCTAGGTGAGGGACGAGACAAAGTATAGCCTAGTGGTTCTTTAACCTTGTTGGGGCTACCGAACCCCACCACTTTCATATGCGCATACACCGAACCCTACTTTAGTGTAAAATAAAATATGATTTTTTCCCCTCCCAAATCCAAGACATATAGTTTTTCTACTGGTGCACAAAATGAACCATGCAGAACAAAACCAACATTGTGCATGAACTCACAACAAATTACATACCTGCTTTGTGATCGGGTATGCAACTTCAAATGATGTTGTGAGAATCAGTTTGTTAATGGGTACAAATCCAAGAGCAGACAGAGTGGCCTTATAATCAAATCTGGCTCTGTTCCCCTTTAATTCAGCAAGTGTTGTGTTCTTACTTTCAGTGTTGTCAGTAACGCGTTACTGTAATCTGATTACTTTCGTTCAGTAACGAGTAATCTAACGCGTTCATTTTTCGAAGCCAGTAATCTGATTAAGGTTTGTTTCCTTAGTGTCTGTGCGTTACTATTTTGTTTTTTCCTCATGATGTATGTAGAATAAAGAATACTGTAGTCATGTACGAAGAGAATCTGAATAGAAAATATTGCTCTTGAGTTTGGCAGTGACATCGGATGTCACGTTTTCTCATCAGGGGAAAAAAAAAAAACGGGTCACGTGTATTACCATGCTATGAGCACTGTTGGCGGCCAACAAACAACTGGCTACCTCTCAGGATGCTAAGAGTGGAAGACGTAGGAGAAGAACCACAAACGGCTGCATTGGCTTATTGGACATACAGCCATGACTTCACATTTCTCTCCAATAAAGATGACCAAAAATATCTCCGTGCGTCGCAAACTTTGCGCTTGCTCAAAAGGGAAGTCGACCGCTAATAACTCTACATCTAATTCAAGGAAACAGCACAACACGACAAAAATCGAAACAAAGCCATCAGGTAACGAGACAGCCAGCACTTTTACAGTTTGTAACCAGCTTTTACGTACATTTCATAGTTGTAGTTTGTAACCATAGGCGGAGTGTGACTTTGTGTGTGTGTGTGGGGGGGGGGGGGCAAAAGAGCGAGTCAAAAGTTTGGACATGCCTCATCATTTGTGCTTTTTATATATTTTCACTACTATTGTAAATTCTCAATGAAAATATCAAAACTATGAATAAACATGAGGAATTATGTACTTGAAAACAGGTTTTATATTCTACATTCTTCAAAGTGTCCACCCTTGAGGTGTCTCCAAACTTTTGGCCTATACTGCATGCATTATGAAATACTTTGTAGGATTCCTGTTCATTTCATTTGTTTTTGTTGTTTGTTTTATTGCTTTACAACTTTTATAGACAGCATTGTAACGGCTAGGTCTTTATCTTAAAGGGGGAGTTCAGAATTTTTGACATTAGGCTTAATCTTCGAGTTAGCGGGGGTTTAGTTAGTCGTTGGAGTTGTTTTGAACAAATTCCATGCAGTTTGTCAGTTATTTGTTAGTTTCAGAGCTCCGGAGTAGCTGAGCTAGCGCAAGTCAATGGTGGTAGAAATCAACTCCATCGACTAACTAAACCTCTGCTAACTCGAAGATAAATCCTTATCTGAAAAGTTCAATTACATGCGATGAAATTTTTCTGTTGAGGCAGCAAAGGGAGAAAAATTGGGAAATGTAACTGACAAATTACTTTTAAAGTAACTTAGTTACTTTGATAATAAAGTAATCAGTAAAGTAACTAGATTACTTTTTTGAGGAGTAATCAGTAATCAGTAATTAAACTACTTTTTCAAGTAATCTGTGACAACACTGCTTATTTTCCCCATCTCCATGCAGCTTCCTGAAGTGTTACTTTAGTTTTGCTGGTGCGAGGCTAGAGTTGCTCAACTTGGCATTGCAAATCATGCAGCTGACGCCCATCCCGTTCCGTGATACATGAGAATCCATATTGTACATATTCGTTCGACCACTTTCTTTCTTGCTCGACATAGTATGAATTAGAATATGAAGAAAGTAATTATACGACACTACGATGATATTCACACATTGTATAGCTCCTGAGTTCATTAAATTCTTCGCAGCACTGATTGGCCAAGCAATGTCACATGATCATCTGCAACCAGTGATGGCCAAGCAGGGCATGCCATCGCTTATAGACATGATGAGTCGGTGTGTCTTGACCTCAGTGGCAGAGGCTCCACCGAACCCCTGACACCGACTCACAGAACCCCTAGGGTTTGATCGAACCCAGGTTAAGAACCAGTGGTATAGCCGCTTTCACGCTGTATGAACTATCCGCGGGTCCTAGAACCTTTTGAGGGGCGATGACGTCTTTGTGCGTGTTCACACATGTAGGAACTAGGGACCAAGAACTCGAGTTCCGAGAACCATTTTACTTCCTACTCCAAGGCAGGGACTTTCAGTGGGGTCATAGAAACTTGATTGGGTAGGTGTCTGGTCATTTGCTGAAATCAGCAGCTACGCCCCTTCCATACTCTCGCGTCTCAAGGACCCGCCATATAAAAAAATAAAAAAAGCTTTTCCAGTCTCATTGTCAGAAGCTGGATTTGCTCCCCAATGGAAACTATTCCCTTCAAACATAAAAGAATTGCCACTGTCTCCCCGATGGTCTGCATTTCTTGTTTTCCGTTCAACTTAGTTTTCGCAGTTTAATTTGCTAGAGGTGGGTGTGGTGAGTAAATAACGCGCCATTGAAGCAGGCTAAAATGTCATAGCAGTTCGGATCAGGTGCAGTACAGTACACATGTCTGCCTGGCGAAGGATAATTCCTGTAACTGCTGGAGTTATAGGTTCCAATAGTTATAGGAACTAAGTTCTCAAGTTCCTACAGTCCAAAAGTGGCTGACTCCAAAGACCCCTTATGATGATGAACACAAATTAAGTCAGTTTTCCCTTGCCCGGCGCGGGATACCGGGGCCCCCCTCTGGAGCCAGGCCTGGAGGTGGGGCTCGAAGGCGAGCGTCTGGGGGCCGGGCCTGTTCCCATGGGGCACAGCCCAAAAAGGAAACGTGGATCCCCCTTCCCATGGGCTCATCACATGTGGGAGGGGCCAAAGGGGTTGAGTGCTTAGGGATTTGGGCGGCAGCCAAAGTAGGGGGCCTTGGTGGTCCGACCCCCAGCTACAGAGCACTGAACTGTGAGGGAACAGGACAAATACAAATACCGTTGCATTGGTGACTTTTCCAAGAAACATTGTATTCCTCCGACATGTCGTTGAATTACAACGTATACCTGTCTGTCTCACATCTACAGAATAAAACATGCTCAATAATATCTCAAGATCATTGCATAAAAAACTATCACACTTGCAATTTATTTGACCTGAATTGTACATCCAAAGATCCAACACACTTTCAGACAAAATGAAATTCTGACGTAAAATAGCGCCGATTAGCAAATTTTGAAGCTTTATTTAGAATTGATGCCATTGCTAAATGGTACTTAAGAGCCCTTCATTTTATGCAGATTAAAGGACTTCTTTTGCAATGTGATGACCAGATGTGACCAAAAATAGGCCAACGGAATAGAGGATCAGGGTGACAAGCCAATGAAATAGCTAATCCTAAAGGCTTTCAGAGAGTATCTGTGTGTCTGATCTGTTCTTGACAGCGGACATATCACTCATTCATGTGCAACTTGGTCGCAAGGGAAAAATCTGCCCATTCAGTACACTAATGGTAAAGTCAAGTCGGGTGTAGGTATCATATCATCACTATGCCATCCATTCAATTGAATCTAAAAGAAATTCCTTCTTTCTAGATGTTGAAGGAAAATAGAACATATATTTCTCACTATAAAACAACTTATAGAGTTAATCAAAAGGTACAAATCTATAAAATGAGATTCAGACTCTTTCATTCAATACAATTTACCCATTCAGTTGCAGGGAATGTAGAGGCATGTGTTTAGGGGAAAAAAATGGGTATTGACACTTGCGATGAGTAAGCATCTTTATACGTTGAGTAAACCTTCCAAGGAGGGAAAACACATTACTGGTGTCCATCATTTCCAACATCTGTATAAACTATAAAAGTACAGTGGTACCTCTACATACGAAGTTAATTCGTTCCAAAACCTTGTTTGTAAGTCGAAATGGTCGAATGTTGAGCAGAATTTTCCCATAAAAATACATTATAATTCGATTAATTCGTTCCACAGCTGAAAAACTTACGGTAAATAAAATACTGCAGGTAGAATTACAAATAGCAAAACAGATACATTATAAATACAAATCGGAATAATAGAAAAATGAATCAGGTTCTAATGTGGCAGTTGTGTATTGCATGCTGTTCCTGAACGCACCGCGTGACTGACGAGAGAGTGAGAGGCGCGGAAGAGTTTTTACTTTCTTTTCATGTTCTGTTGGTGGTGGTGTTGTAGCCGTGTTTTGTTGCACAAGTTCTGAAATGAATTATTACAAACCTGATGAAGCTGACAACTTCCTTGCTGTGAAAGAAATTTTGTTTATGCTTATAAAACACATACAGGGTCCCCCCGGGATTGTTAAATCTAAATTTGAGACTTTTAAGACCTTTTCTAATGCCATTTCAACTAAAAATTAATACTTTTCTCGCACCCGTTATTTAGATAATATTGAATCATATTAAACAAATGAAGCATTGAACATCAAATTTAACTTCAATTATTAAGTGTGTTTGACAAAAGAATGCACATTTATTGAAGATACAATTAAAACACATTTAAAGTAACATTATAAAGTCTTTCAGAATTTTTTTTAAACACACGCACGCACGCAATAACTATGGAAAAAAAGAGGAGGAGGACAGGACTCAGACCAGCCATCTTCTGTAACAGGCTAGTGCACCTGCCAAGACCCCAGTGAACATGGCTAACTGTTGAGTTAAAATGGCGAAATTCACATTCATTCGAAAGGCAAACTGTGCAGGAATACATTATTGCATCTAACACATTTTTTGGGGAGAAATTGGCAGCTTACTTTGAAATGTTTAAGCAGGTCCACTGCCTTTGCATGACCCATAAACTGCGACCCAAAGTATCTGGATGTGACTTGAGCCCTGTGACTTGAGTTGTGTGTGAAAACAATTTTCCGTGTCGACTGACACGGAGTTTACGCGGACATTTCACGGGTCGCGTCCTGGTATCATGTCCGGGACTTTCCCGGGAAGCGGTGTGCTTGAAAGCAGGCGTTAAATTGCCGGGTCATAGCAGATGGCTGATGACTTAAATATTATGGCGGCGGCCGATGTAACTTCCTCCCTCTTCGCAGTAAGACGAAAAGCGGTAAACAAACATCGCAATTATAAACACAGCAAACTGGAAACAGCTAAATTAAACTGAAAACATTACAAAATTAAAATGTCAATGTTCTCTCACGCTAACTTTTTAAATAAATATATATGAACGATGTATGCATGTTAAACTAAGGAATACTTGTTATAAAATAATTTGGATTAAAAAAAAAAAAGAAGGCACTGTATGGTCATTGCAGAGCCAGAGCGTGCCATACGCCCTTTTTAATCTTCCCCTCTGCGGGTCCGCAAAACCGCATCTGTTTATTTAGGTTCAACAAACTTTTCCAGCGTTATTTCGTTGTGTAAATACATTTATAATGATCATAAAAAAATATGTAAACTATTTCAACATTAAGAAAACTTTTTTCTGCCAACCGAGAATTCATTACAAAAGACAGGCTTTTATGCAGACATCGTCACAGATGTGATCACACAAAATGCTACCAGTCCGTTTTCCCAAGCAGCAAGCAGCTCTCTGCCAGGTCTGACCGGTTTCATGTCTTTCTTTTTCTCTTTCTCCTGAGTCCTCAAAAAGAAAACATAGAATTTCGTTTTTTTTCCTGGGCACGGGCCTACAAATAAAGCATAGAATTTTTTTTTTTTTTTTCCAGGCTCGGGCCAGCAAATCAAGTTAATTGATCGGGCTCGGGCCGAGTCGGGCTTTAATACCCGCGGACCAGGTCGGGTCGGGCTGGATTTTTTAGGCCCGATTTTACCTCTATCTTAAAATCTTGATGAGCTTAAATTGGCTGCAGTTACGACGTCGGGAATGCTCCTTTCGGGAAAAAAAACACGATTTGACCAACATTATGTTTAACAAACTTTTCCAGCGTTTTCATTGTGTAAACGCATTTATAATGACCATAAAAAATTGTTGACTATTTAAACACTAAGAAAATTTGCACTTTTTTTCTGCCAACTGAGAATTCGTTACAAAAGACAGTTACGACATTGGGAACGCTCCCTCTGGAACAAAACGCAATTTGACCAACATTGTGACAGCCGATACCGACCAAAAATGACGTTCGATTTGTAGTACAGTGCATCATAAAAATTCTATGCGTCATCTTCGTTATGGATTTTAAAAAAAAAAATTCTCGGATATGGTTTAGGTTGCACTGAGATGATGTTAAAATAAAGACCACGGTGAAAAAAATCCAGACAACGGCTAATTTAATACTTTTAATACCTATTGAAATTCACCCCCCCGGCCAAGGCGCACGGGGACAGCGACGGCCGATCAAAGTGCCGCTCTGCCGATGCTGCCTCCGCGCACGCCGACCGGGAAGGCCGAACCTCGCGCGTTCTCTTCTTATTTTTAACCCTTTGTACTGACTCCATGTTTCAAAAGCTTGAAGAACACTCACCGAAAACAGGTTGACAATTTATTCGTCAACAATGGTAAAAACAAGGCAAAACAGACGACAGAGGGACAATTCTGGATCCAAAACAAGGCTACATGTTTCCGAGCAGCAAAAATCTGTGTTATCTCAGTGTCCAGTCTTTTTAAAGTCCGTGATGAAGCAGGACGTGCTTAAGGTATGTCCGAAGGTGTGTCTGGGTGTTGCTTTTGGGACTTCCCCTCTGTGGCCGGTTTTGGGCGGCTTAGGTTCGTGCGCGGATAGGACGCCGGCTATCAACTTTGTTGTCCGGGCTGGCTTGTACTTGTTTTAGGACAAAGCGCTTTGTCCTTGGAGTTTGCTGGGAGAGCTGATTGCAAGAGTTGGTGCGTCAATCTTGTGATAAGACAGCATTGTGTATCTCTTCTATTTCTTCTCATTAAACTATGGTGTGCTATTTATTTTATATTAGTAGTGTAGTCCTACCGTGAATATGAAAATGATACTATTTCCTGATTAATTATATTACGTGTGTTAGTAATGCAAACAGTTAGACGGTGCCTACGAGAACCTGTACCATATGTATGTGTTAGACTATATATGTGTTAGACTAATGCAAACAATTACGTAATTAAGTATATGGTGTGTGCGATGACGATATCTTTTCCTCTTCATACCCTTAATAATGGAAAACTAAATTCAATGCTTTTTTAATACTTCTAATAACCCGCGGGTACCATGCACATAACTGGTGTGATACTATATTCATTTGTTCAACTATTCATCCAGGTTCGTGTGTTATATTTATTTGAACATAATATAAAGAGGTTCTGTTGACTGTCTTATCAGATTTTAACTACCTTTTGGTTGCAGCTACGGCCAGGTTCTCAAGGTTGTAAGTCACTATGTTTTTCTGTGGAAAACCACCAGAGTTGGTACTTAAGTTTCACTTTCGTTTTCATAGGTATGGTTTCACAGTAAGCATCCTTAGGTAATGCCCTTAAAACAGTATAAATGTCCAACCTGTAGTATACTTCTTTGTACTCTTGTGTGTTGACGGCTTCTTGCCGAATCACGCCATTGTATCCTTGATATATCAAGTTTTTATATAAAGTTTTCGAAGCAAGCAATCCGTGGGTGGTCTGATTCATTTCTCATCGAACTATCGAGTTGACACTTGGAGTTCAAAGTTGAATTTCCCTGACACTTGCCGATGTTACAATAACAAAAATGAGAGTAGTCTTCGAGATCGTAAACATTTTCCAGCCGTATTGTCGAGCACACAGTACGACGTGGACGTGTCCTGAAAGTGGGGCCCTCCCTTGAACCCGGAAGACAATGAAAGGTGGACATAGAGAGGAGGTCCAGACAGGTCTGTATTGTCTTTGTTGTTACTGTTCTATGCTCTGTTTTGTGACGTTTTGTCATCTTGTTATCTTGTTGTTTACCTTCTTCAAATTGAGAGAATAAAAGAATTTGCAAGAAGAGGACGCCGGCCTGGCTGTTTATTGCAGCACACAAAAAATAGCATCTACTACAGCCCTTATTTTCTATGCAATTTTCAATCTTTTTAGCAGATACAGTGTATAGACAAGTTTCCGAGGTACTTCCGCTTTACTTCCTTATGTCTGCTCGCAACTTCCGTTTTAGAATATCTCTATCCAAAACAACAGTGGAGCTGGAGTAACATTTGTAAATCAAATTGGCCATCATCGCGACAGAGGAGGAAAACATGTTTATGAAGGCAGATGTAGAACCAAGCTCGTGCCACCACAAAGACGGGGTGTTTTTGTAGCAGTGTTGCCACTGTGTTATCGAAGGTATGTTCTTCCTATCCCTGCTTTTTCATGTGTCCGGTGCTAAAAAAAAACTACTAAAGCTAAAATCTTGCGCATGAAACGACTTGTTTCCATTGATATTGTTATTATGTTGATGATTGCAATATGATGATCTTTAATATTGTTTACCACAACTACTGTATCTGCTGCTAGCTTGTTGCTAATCAGTGCGTGTAGCATGGCACTATTATGTAAACGCAAAAAGGCAAGTGTTAAAAGATTTTTGTATGTTTGCTTACAGGTGGAAAACGCTGTTAGCCAAGAGAAGACAACCTGACTTGTACATTGATGGACATATATTGAGACTACGTGCGTTCTACTTTGATGATGGAAGTCTTGACTCCCGGGGGCGGCCGAAAGGCAGGGGCTAGGACAGACGGTGGCTCGCCTCACGGCGGACCGTCAGCTCGATCCCGAGATCCAACAACGAGCTTTTTAACTGCAGCAACTTTAAAATACGCTATTGGAGCTGGAATTACTGAAGTCAGCAGGAGAAAGCCCATTTGAATGCAGCCGAGGGTCTCGTAATGTCGGGTGAAAGTTTGGCGAGGCTCCCTGAAGCTCTGCATACCGACACATTCCACATATGCTCAACCTTTGTTATTTTTTTTCTATTAATTTTATAAATTGTGATTTATTGACTTGTTTTGCACATTCACCAATCGTTTTAAATAAATAAAAGAAATTGAATCATTTTGTCCAAATGTTTAATTGCGGTCAATGTCTGACAAAAAAAAAAAGAATGACATACTATTTTTGTTTATATGTACATACCTTGTAGTATTTCCTTGTAACAACAAAATCCATGTCAGCCCTTCTGCATTCCGCAAATGTAATATAATTTGTAATACCACCTCATTTTGGTCACTCAAGTGGCCGGCGTATCAATCTACACCTCACGTCAACACATGCTGACAGGCTGTTATAATTTTGTCCACGAATGATCAACAAAGTTATAAGAACAATCATACAATTTCATGTACGTGTCATCTATGTCGTGCTGAATCCATTTTGGGAGATTCCGTGGGTTCCTATGGCTTGATTTTGCAGTTTCAACTTTATCAACACACTGCTTACTTCAACCGCAATGAATGATGTTTTTTCTAAAACGGAAGTTCGGAGCAGACATTTTCCAAGATGGTGTGGCCCATAATTTGCTCAGGAAGCTTGTCTATATTAAAAAACAAAAACTAAACATAGTTTATATTGTATCTTCTACAACAGGTGGGTGCAAAATTTCTTTCCAACCACACAGGACAACACCTGGTCACCAATCTGGTGTTTTACAGTTGTCATCAGTTGATTGCAGTCAGGTGCTCCTTGTTTTAACAGAAACCTTATTGGTTCAACAGTTTGTGCTTAGTCGGTTGGAACAAAAAAACAAGACCCAGGAGTGAGAAGCCATGTGGACTCTGAGGCCAGTATGAGAGCACAAAGCTGTCAACGGAAAACGCCACAGGTATCACTGTCACAGAGAACAGAATTAACGTCTGCAAAATTACAGACTCTCATGACACAGTCCTGCAGAAGGAGAATTGTCACTTGGAACACGTCACATAAATAACTTGGGTAACGCTAGTACATTAAGTACAGGGGGATATAGAATGATAAAATATAAAGAATTACGTTAGAAGTTACAGCAAAAAGTAGTTTCGTTATGTGACGTGACTAATGTAAGAGTGTTCGTTCCAACACTGCATTTGATATTGTGTTAAATTTTGTTTTTGAAAAAATGAAGTCAGGGTATTACACTCAAACAAATTTAAAGTGTGTATGACACCAAAATGTTTATTTCTTGTTTCACAAAGTGTTTAATGCTCCTGAATGAAATGGACCGCTTGAATGTGTGTGGAAGCGATCGTTTTATATGTTCCATTTTTGAATCCCGCGCCATGAAAATCAGTTACTTCCAGCTCCTGTCTCAGGTTTAGGACAAGAGGTGAGAGGCGTGTGAGCCTTTTTCGGTTTCAAAAGGTTCCCTTTCACCGCGGATATTGGCCAAAACAAGCCCTACTACTGTGGGACCATGGGAGTTACGAGGAAGTGAGTAAACATCGTATTTTGTATGATGTCAAATACTGGGATCGTGGCACACGTTTTAATACGGAGGTGGCTTGCATTTTGTGGCTGATTGTCCAGAATGGCGGCTTGTTTGCACACGCCCCTCTATACTCGGCTTATTGCATTCTTTGTGTGCCCGGTGTTCTGTCAAATTGTCAACCCCATCAGAAACTGCAACATTGTGTTAAAAATGGCCGTGAATACAGCGATTACAAAGTAAACACTACAAACTTTCTTTAAATAATGGACTATTTACTTATGTTTGATTATGGAGTGACATGTAGAGAAGTTCTCCTTCGACGTATCCTGGCATGTTAGCTGCAAAACAACTGTAAGCCGCTCTCTGTTTATTTCTTCGCCGTGTAGTAAAGCATTATTTTACGCCATATTCGTGGTGACCATGTGGCAGCTACGCGCTCCTCCGGCGTCGGCCGATTTGTCCGGCGGTACTCTCCAGCTGCTTCCCCGGCGAGCTCTCCTGTCCGTTGCAGGACAAGGAGCTGTAACTTGCTCGCCGCCGGGCGGTTTGCCAATCGACTAAGCCAATCGACAAACCCGCCGGCGTTTGACATGATCTGGGCTAATTTTGTTTGATTTTTCGCTTCGAAAAGCGAAAAAAAGACTTTGAGACGTCACTCGGTTGGGGTTAGCATGTCGGCTAGCTGTCACGCTTCTTGGTGTGTTTACATTCTCCGAAGCCGGGGCAGGGAAATGACAAATGCCTGACTAACTACGGTGGCATAAAATATTGTTCGGGAGGTGAGACAGTAAAAGTGAAGTCGACAGTTTTGACCATTATGGAGTAATTTTGCCATGTCGTACTGAATAAATGCACTTTTATTATTTCATATTCTATTTAGCACAAGACTGTTATTTGTCATGACCATACCATTTATTTAGCAATTAGGGACAAATACTTCGATAAAAAGAATATCCTGTAAAAATATTGGAGTAGAGAGACTGAAACAATGATATTTTGCGGTCTCTTCGTTGCATTTTCCTCATTCTGAACAATTCACCCTCAATGGGCTGGATTCTAAATCAGATGAAACAATGACCCTGCCGACGTCATCCTCCTGTTGGAGATGCAAGAGCCCTATTATGGTAGGCGTGGCTAAACGGCAGATTAAAAGACGATCGTCATCTGCACTTTGCCAAATTGTTGTATATAGTCGAATCGTCTCAAAATATGATTCTAATTCACATAGTAATGGTTTTTAAGACTTTTTTTATCCTGTCGTACACAATTTAAAGGCAATTAGTGATGTTTCATTAGGGAAACCTTGGGCTGAGGTTGAAAGCTATGGTAACATTAGGTTGTAGCGGGCACAGAAATGATGCTACAAAACACTTGTACAATCCCATTTGTATTCTGCTCTGCGACACGCTTTTCATCAAGAGGCTGTAATCAGTACTGTTTGATGTTGCTGTTTTAAAGCCACTGAGAGATTACTGTACATACTTGTTACATCACACCCGTGTAATATTAGTATGGTCCACTGTTATGAAGTGTTTTAATTGGATTAAAATGTGCTCTTCTTGCTTTACAGTCGGCCATAAAACAAAAGCATAATTATAAGAGCAAAATGCATTTGAAAGTATGATGGTAGTTTATTTACTGGGGGGGAAATGGCAAGTGATAGTTCAAAATTATTTGTACTTTCACAGCACATCCTCAAACAAGCTCTACTGTACTTTAAATGTCAACAAGGGGGGAGGGGAGCACAAACATTAGCACACGACTGGTCAGCGTGAAACACACAAACCACATGCAAACAGAAATGTGACGGTATGGGGAATAAAAGGGCAATTCAGTGTAGAGTGACTGGAGTAGAACCAGAGGTGAGTAGAGTAGCCAAAAGGTTCACTCAAGTTAGAGTAGTGTTACTTCTTAATAATATTACTCAAGTAAAAGTCATACAAAAATTTCGTTGAAAAGAATGCTCAAGTGATGAGTAACATTGTGAGTAACTGCTTACAATGTCCGATTTTCTAAAAGTAATGGTACATTTTATTCCTAGCACAATGTCAACTGTATGAACTGTTATTATTATACTGTACTATAACCTATTACATGATCATATTGGGACAAAGAGACTTTCTCTTTTCATGTTCTATTGTTGTTGGTCTTGGCTGTGGCGGACAGAAGCCGCGTTGTGTTAAACAAGTTCTGAAAGAAAATTAAAAACCTGACGAAGCTGGTAATTTCTGTGCCGATGTTACAATAATAATAATTGTCACCTTAGCTTATAAAAACTGGCGAATGGAGGGCGGAAGAGATCCGTCGGGA
Source organism: Corythoichthys intestinalis (assembly GCF_030265065.1). NCBI lineage: Eukaryota > Metazoa > Chordata > Actinopteri > Syngnathiformes > Syngnathidae > Corythoichthys > Corythoichthys intestinalis. The sequence continues at coordinate 59,029,066 of NC_080399.1, read as the reverse complement.
TTGTAGACATATTCCGGCTGTCGTGTCGAGCCGTTTCACTGACGCGCACACCACATTCTTATTTTTCTATCATTTCCATTTTAATTGCAATGGTAAAAGTCAATTTTTGTTTTTCACCACCACTAACCTTCTTGGGACCCAAGTTGATTTCTCTCACAAGAAAATCTGCCATGCTGCCGTCTGGCGGGAAAACAATGTAATTTCCATGCTGTTGTAAGTCGTATTTCGAGCATGTCGTCATATGTCGAGACAAATGATGAGATAATTTTACGTCGGATCTCATCAAGCTGAGCTATTAATTTCAAGTGATGACGTGACTTGCAGCCCCCCATTTACTGCAAAAAGGACCCGAAGGGGTGCCATTCGTTTGTGCTACGTTCACGCTAGTTGTTGGGATACCCCTCTGTTATTGAAAGTCGGTACGCTTCGTGGGCCATGATGGAGTCGCTGCGATTGACGTCATCACTCGAAATTAATGTCTCAATATCTATAAAATGATAGCAATACAAACGAAAAAAAAAAAAAAAAATACAGTCCTAACAAGCACAAACGAAGCATAAAAGAATGGCACTATTTCGGGTCCATTTTGCCTGAAATGGGGGGCTGCCTGACGTCATCACGCGAAATGAATATCTTAATATCTCAAAAACGATAGCAGCACAAACGGAAAAAAAAAAAAAAAAAGCACAAACGGAAAAAAAAAAACAGCACAAACGAAAGACATAATTTTTCAACAAATTTGCGTCTGATGGGGGGCCAACTTCACAGAGGTGTTTGAAGACATTAGCTGGGAAATGAGTTCATCATCTTAGGCCTAAAAAGGAAAATATCGCTAAAGTGTTATCCTTTTATTGAAAGACATTAGCAGATGTTAAGGTTGCAGCATAACATGCATTATTGGCAAGTACCCTGTCAGAGAAAAACACATATTAAAGGGATCTTTAGATGATGCCTTATTTTCAAATCTTGTTATGAAAATGGGTTGGAATGTTTCCAGTTGGAAATGAATAAATACAACGCAATTTTCGGGCAGAGTGTATCTTTTGAAGAATCCAACTAGAGTAATCATGATTGTCAGTAACACTGGAGCTCCAATTCAACGATAACTCACAAAACTAAACTCAACTTTCTAAACTAAACTAACAAACTAAATTAAACTGTGCAGTAGTGTAGACAAACGCCAACATACGCAACTAAGTTATTATAACACAGTTCCATTTCCTGATGCTTTACCATCTGCATTAAGGTGCAGAAACCAGACCCTACACTATCAAGTGTCATGGATCTCCATTCAACCTCTCTCCTCTATTGTAGGTTTGCCAAGTAAAACGATCACTTTGGCACCTAGGTACTTTTACCACTTACAGCTTCTTCTGAAAACACTGTTATATTTATGTTTCATTGTTTTTCTTTACGCCAATTAAGTGATTTATTTTTACTGATCAAAATGAAAATGACATACTGTATCTCATGTGTTACATTGCTTCAAGACCTGGCAAAGTCTCCTGAGTACACTTTTAATGAACCACTGGCCAGTACTCTGCTGTAGTTTATCATTGTTGAATGCTGAGTGCTTTTAATTGCCATCTCAACGGAGTTCAATCAAAAAGATTTATCTGCCAGAGGGTTAACATCGACAACAAGCAAATAATGCCTCAAACAGTAACATACTGTAGTTGCAGAAGTGGGTAGTAAAATGTTACATTTACTCAGTTACATTTACTTGAGTAACTTTTTGAGAAAAATGTACTTCCAAGGTAGTTTTACATCGCCATACTTTTTACTGTTACTTGAGTAGCTTTGCAAAGAAGAAACACTATTCTTACTCCACTACTTGTGGCTACACTGGAGTCCTTACATTTTTCCTATTTATTCTAGAAGGGTCCAGCTACAGCCCGCAGTACAAGCCAAGCGCACCCCCTGCTTTCAACGACCAACCAAATCAAGCGTTCATCATCCGCCAACCACGCCCCCTGCTTTCAACGATTCTGACCTTTATATGTACATAGGAACCGGGGAGAAAGTGGCTAGAATTTCTTGCCGGAACTCCCCGATGTGAAGGACGCCACTGAGCCAGAAATTGTATTTATTTATTTATTTATTTGGGGGGGGTGAAACCTCTTAAACTACTGAAATGCAAAGAAAACTGTTTTAGCACAGTTATTTCTATAACACATACAAAAACTGATTTTCATTCAAAATTGTATTTTTTCAATGATTTGCAAAATAAAAGTTAACAAAAATAGCAACAACCCCAACCTCCATCTCCTAATTTTTATTTTCCCTCATTCCCTCACATACTGAATGCTAAATCTCAATTTTAACTACTTAAGAACATAGGATGTATATTAAAATTGAAGTAATGTAAACATTTACTTTTTTTTTTTTTTTTAATAATGATATAAGTAACAGACATTCAGAAATATAAGTACAAATGACTTGTATCATGCAGAGTGAAATGGAATATATTTTGAAGATCGCGCAAACATTGACTTTTTTAAATCATAAGGAAATGAATAAGTAGCCTAACATAAATGAACAAATATAAGTCCAAAGTGCATATTGACAGCTAAGATGTTCTGAACCTCCCCATCAGAGCAAATAAAACTAATTATGATAAATAAGCCTCCTCAACTCTGTCGTTGCTCCATTTTATGTTGCATTGCCCTTTTTTTGTCGCATCAATTCAACCTTTTTTTTTTTTTTTTTTTGAACCAATTAAAGCTAACTACAGTATCTCTGCTGATCACATGTCAGTATGTCAGCCAGTTGAACGGATAAATGAGTCCAGGCATTTTGCTTTGCTGCGTGCATTCGCACATTGACGTGACTAATCATCGTCAGACTCGGATAACTGCGGCAGCTGGGGAAACCTCCATGCCGTCCGTGGAATAAAATAAAGAATAAATATTGGGGGAAACGGATTACGCTTCACAAGCACTTTATTACGCTTGTTGTTAACACTTGTGTATGTAAATCTGATGTTGGTAGATTGTTTTCTTCTTGGAGATGAAATGCATGTGTGGCATCTTAGCATTTATTTATTTTATTTTATTTTTTTTTACATAGCATTTTGACAGTTGCCGTCCGTCATATTCTCGGAATTAAAGTACAGTGTATCGGAACATTATTCCGGCTCTGGATATTATACCGGAACTGCGTTCCTCACCGTTCTGGCCCACTTTCACCCCTGCATAGGAATGAATAAATACTGTATGTTGATTATGGGGGCAGTGCAGAATAACCCCACATCATAGCAAAGGAGCTGATACTGCCTGCAGCAAAAATAAAAATTGTCCAATGACGCTGTCTTTTTGGTTCAATTTTTGTTGTTGTTGTTTTTTTGGTCATGTTTGTTAGGTTTGGCATATTGTCCTCATGAGTTAACGTTGCTAATCAATTTGAATATTATTGTTTATTAATTTTATTGCATTTAATTTTTCAATATCAAATGGAGAAAAAAATGTACCTTAAGTGTATTTTTACAGTTTGGATGTGACTTTTTTTTTTTTTTTTTTTTTTTGTAGATTCAGGCAAATTTGTGTGCTGTCTTTTCTGTTACAAAAAGACAATGCTATGCAGAGATAATAATAATAATTTTATAGACAAATGATATTATTTACAATGGTGGCAGAGCATTGGGGGGGGGCACGAAATGTTTATGTCTACTCGGGGTTGGGGGGGATAGCAGAAAATAATCACGGAAGGACTTCTTTAAAGGATTAATATATCTAATTTTAAAATTTGATTCTGGATGAATGGCTTCGAGCTTTTATCCCTTGCTATCAACAACCAATTAGATCAAGCGTTTGTCATCCGCTCTTATCCCTTGCTTTCAACAACCAATCAGATCAAATGTTCGTCATCCGCCAACCACGCCCCCTGTGAGTACTGTTGGCCGCAGCTGGACCTACTTGCTTGATTCTGCATATTAGATTGGACTATAGTTTTATCAGAGATGCCACGACCCAATTATACCAATCAGAAGTAACAACACATTCACATGACCACACACAAGCTTGTAGTTGGAAGTCCAGTGATCACATTCAATCACGTGGCGTCTTTAAAGTGCCGTAAAGAATAAACAATTTCTTATAAAGCGCTGCTGGCAACGTTGTGCGAATTTCACTGTCCCTCCCAGTTTTTATTTAGCACTGACAGACTATGGAAAACTGGAGATATGTTTCCTACCATGAAATGAAAACGATCATGTTTTCTCCACTAGAGGGTGTCTTTAAGCAGGTAATGTTTCATTTTTGCATATTTTTCTGGTTGGAATTTGATGATTTTTGTCCATTTTTTTTTGGCCTAATATGGTCATGTTATAGGTTATAGAACAGTATAATAATAAGTTCCTATAGATGATCTTGTGCTGAGAAATAAAAAATTCTTTTTTTTTGTTTTGGTTTTTTTCTTTGTTTTTGTTTTGTTTTGTTTTGTTTTTAACCTGTCCTATTCAGCTGCATTAGGAATGGAGATCTTAGTGTCTGATTGATCTGAACAGTTTTAATGTATCACATGAGAGTATGACATACATCCTTTGTGATCATTCAGCATACCTCATTTATTAGGAGAAAGCAGGGAACATGAAGGGTTTATGTATGAACAAAAGAAAAGATGGAGAGACAGAAAACGCACAAACAACAACAAGAAATACATTAAACGCCTACTCTAACTAACTATTATGAATATGTTGGTTCTATCGTTAGCTAGTTGTATTTCCGGTTGACACCATGTGGGGCACCTGATAACTGAGGAAAGGGGGGGGGGACTGAGAAATAGGTGATTGGGAGGGGTGAAGTGTACATAAATCAGCCATGTGGTCTAGAACCCAGTATTTTTGTGAATCCCTTGTGAGTGTGAGTATGTTGGCATCCTACTTTATGCTGTCTCATTGCTAATCCTGACACTGAGGTTTTCTACTTGAGTGTGTAATTTCACCAAGTCATGCGTGAGTACCATTTAACATGTGATGCCGCATGGGTGCCACCCCAGGGCCATGGCCCTTTCTCAGCCAATCCCTCCTCCCGCAGCCCAGCAAAGGGGCCATCATCACCCCCCAGGGATCCAAGGTGGTCCCCCGGGCCACCTGGGCCCCCATCAACCAGCCTTCAGGGATGAGAAAAGGGGACGCACCACCAACCCCCACGACCACCCCCACCCGGCCCACAGCCGTAGCCGCCCAAACGGCACGGCACATCGCGGGAGCAGGTGACATCCAGCCGACCTCCAGCATCCGCCGCGGAGCGACGCAAGATCGCAGCCCGGACCTCCACCCACTCCCGCGGCCGGCAGCCCAGGCAGAGAGGAGGCCACACACCGGGAGCCACGTCATAAAGAAAAAGTGTGGGATCCACCTAACATCCTTTGGCTGCCAGGTTCCCGACTGGCAGCCATTACCCAGCAGCGTGATGGGATTGTGTGGGGAGGGTAGTGCAGTGTATGCATTAAAATAGGAGAGCTCAGCTGGGGCAGTGGTGCCACTGCATGGAAATTCTACCCAGCCGCCCGTTCCACCACCCCTTGCTGGAGTTCCCCCATGGATTATGCTGCGTGTGGTGCAGGAATGACGGGGCCTGCCTTGTGGGGGTAACCGTGATGTCACCCCCCCCCCCCCCCCCCCCCACCCACCCACCCACCAAACAGGTCCCATCCATCCCACAACCTTGGTGTCCAATGCATTACAATCACAGGGGAACGAGCCCGGGACTGTATGGCCCCGTCCTGACTCTCCCCAGAGGCAGGAATGAGTGTGTATGTGTAATATTATTTTGAAGTAATGCTACTCGCGTAAAATCTTTGGCTACTCTACCCACCTCTAAATAGTATTGATGAGAACAGCCAACACAATTGTAAAATAAATGGCACACCGTAAATGTTAGTCTCAAGACTATGTTGAATGATGTCAACATATTGCTGACTCTTCTGCTTCTTCTCATGCAGTGCCCTAAAGCCAATAGCTGTTATCAACAGAGAGCAAATATGTACTGTAGTTCTTTTTGCTGAAGTCCAAGCCTATTTATTCCTGAGATACTAAACAAACCGACCAGAAAGAAACCAAAGACATTGATTGCTTCTGTGTTGACATCATTGTATGTCGTTATTGTCATCTTTGAGGTTTACATAGTTAAAGGTCCACCTCTATTTTCATCTTTTCACCTTCGCATATGCAGACATTAGATTTATTCATTCATTCATTCATTTTCCATGCCGCTTTTCCTCAGTGTTATTACTTTTCAAATAGAGACCTTCAGTTAAAATGCGAGCATAACAAATGACAGATAGAAAAACAGTATGAGGTCGTGCCTCATGGGTACAATGGTACTGTGACCTAGATCAGAGCTCGGCAACTAAGTTTGGCCCAAATTTTTTCCTGACAATTCAAGCGCATGCAGAAATTACATTTTTAGCAGGCCCACCCCACTTTTCTTACTACATAAACATTTTCCCGCTTTTATAATTCGTATTGTATACAAAAACTAATTTTAATTAACTTGTTCATTCAAAACAAATGAATTTGCTATGAGCTATTACTATTTTGTTACTGCTTTGGCTCATATCTAGAGACATAACCTGGCAATATTGAGGTAGCTGTTTTTACACACACTTTCTTTAAATAACGGTTTCTGCCAGCAGGCGTTTCCATCACTTATAGGAACCAAGCAATTCCCAGTCAGTGAAAGAAACCGGTCCCCATTCATTAAAAATAACTACAGTGGTACCTCTACATATGGAGTTAATTCATTCCAGGACCTTGTTTGTAAGTCGAAATGGTCGTATGTTGAGCAGGATTTTCCCATAAAAATACATTATAATTCCATTAATTCGTTCCACAGCCCGAAAACCTACACTATATAATGAATAAATACTGCTGTATACTATTAAGAATGGGAATTACACATACCGAAATAAATGATTTCTAAGTAAAATCTGAATTATAACAGTATAATAATAACAAGAATAATTCCTATACTAATCCATCAACTCGGGTTACAATGTGGCACCTGTTTTGCGCGCTGTACCCGAACGCACCGCGTGGCTGACGTGACAGAGTAAGGCGTCAGTGTAAGAGAGGTGCGGTAGAGATTTTACTTTCTATTTTATTGTTCTCTTGTTGTTTGCGTTAACTGCGTCGGACAGTCGGCGTGCTGTGGTGCACAAGTTCTGAAATAAATGATTAAAAACCTGAAGAAGCTGGCGATTTCTTTGGCGATGTTACCACAATAATAATTGTCACCTTAACTTATAAAGACTTGCGAACGGAGGTCGGAGGAGGATCGTAGACATTGTAATGCTGTATTGTTGAGCTAGTTCACGGATGCGCATACCACGCTCATATTTTTCAATCATTTCCATCTTCTTTTCAATGGTAAGCGTCACCTTTTTTCACCACCTTCACTAACCTTCTTGAAACACATGTTGATTTCTCTCACAAAAAAATCCGCTGTGTGTCCGTCTTGCGGAAAAACAAACTGTGGCACTGTCATAAATAGTCTTATTTCTAGCATGTCGTCTGATAGGGGGAAAAAATGGAGAGTCAAACTTTACGTCGGATGTCAAAAAGATCGTTTGTCGAAGCGATCGTATGTTGAGGTACCGCTGTACTTTGATTTTGTATGAGTGATTGAACCACAAAAAAATAGTCTTAAATTAAACAAAACTGCTCTTTAAGTCTTCTTAGGCAGAGGGTTCACTTACTTATTATCCCCCTTTTGTCATTGATTGCATGCTATTCTCAATAAAATATGAAAACCTATAAATGTTTGGGTGGTTTCGCTCTCACTTTCGTGACTTATTGGATTGTCAAATTCTCATCACTTCCAGAAGAACGAGACTCACAAAACGGCCGCCCCAAGAGGCTCTGCCCGTCTCAGCCAGTCACTCTCACACGATACGTTAAGCAACAGCATGCAAAACACAATCGCCACATTAAAACCTGATTCTGTGTACCAAATACAACTGCTTAGCGCAGCACAAAAACATTTGGCCATGGATAATCATTTGTCATCTTGCCATTGTTGATTTTGAACAGCATCTGCACTGTACTTCCGCTTCTAAGGACCGTCACAGCCTAGAGCATCACAGACCGAGACCTGTGATCTTTGAGCGGACCAGAGTTCAGTTTTTGGTCCAAACTAGTTCGGATGCGTATTCACATTAGCGGACTAGCTGAGAAAAAAACATTTTGATCCGTTAAAAACGGGCCAAACAGTTCTAGTGTGAAAGCGCCTCATGTCGGGGGTCAGCAACCCGAGGCTCTAGAGCCGCATGCGGCTCTTTAGCACTGGCTAAAACCCCCTGGAGCTTTTTCAAAAACATTGGGGAAAAAGATGGGGGAGGGAACTATATATTTTTTATTTTGATATGGTTTCTATAGGAAGACAAAAAGACACTCTTCTAATTCATTATTATCGTAATGAAGTAAAACTTTGTAAAACAGAGTAGTCACATGGTGCATCATTCTCTATAGGGTGCACTGCAGGGAAAATAGACAAATGTTAGTATGAGTAATAATAATTTGATATTAAAACCCCTCTTAATGTTTTCATTTTAATAACTTTTGTAAGATTTTGAATAAAAAAAATAAACTAGTAGCTCGCCATTATTGTTGACATCACAGGGCCACGCTGCCGTACTTCACAGTCACTCTATCTATGTCAGCTAGTGCTTTAAATACACCACAAGGTTTTAATGGCACGTTTTACATATATAAGACATCAAGCCAATGAGTGCATTTGGTCCCTCGACTGATGTCGTATCTCCCTGTTTTTGTTTTATTTTTTTGTTACTGGGTCTATTGTGATTCACGTTCATTTGAGTGTTGTCTTCACAAGACTCCTGAAAATGGCTCCCAGCATCATAGTTTGTGTATTGTGACTAAATATTGCCATCCAGTGTATTTGTTGAGCTAAGGAGTTGCTAAAATGTTTAAATGTAGTTTGACCAAAGTCTACGTTTCATGTGTATTTTGCGCATCTATTTTGATTGTGAATGCCAGTTCTCTTTGCATTGTTGTGTTAACTGTGTGAGAATAGGGCCTCAGTAATACAGATTGAAGAACTTTTCTTCATGCTGACATTTTTTGAGAGATATGAGTATTAGTTTTGTAGTATTTTCACTATATGATACTTATGTGTGTTGTGAAACCGTTGCCAAAGCTTATGCCAATGAACAGCGCGGTCCGAGCCATTAATCTGAATGGCTGTGTCCACTCTCCTTTCTCTCTCACACTGTGGATTAAAGAGACTGCAGCGTCAGTCAAGGGAAAAAACTCACTCATTGGCTTGACCCCTAATTAATGTAAAACTCGCCATTGACACCTTGGGGCGTATTTAAATCAGTACCTTACATAATTAAAGAGTGACACGTTTTTTTTTTTAACAGGTGGAATGCTGGCAGCGTGGCCCTGTGACGTCATCGCCCTGTGACATCAACAACAATGGCGACCTACTAGTTAAAATAATTTTACAAATTGAATAAAAACGAAAACATCAAGAGGGGGTTCAATATCAAATTATAAGAGCTTGTACTAACATTTATCTTTTAGGAACTACAAGTCTTTCTATCCGTGGATCAAGGGCGTAGGTTTGGTCTAAACATTGGTAGGGACAATATAACAGCATAACCTGCATGTACACTTATTGCTGGGGACGGGACATTAATAAGACCAAACAGATTGGGTGACCGGGGGTCAGGGATACATTCCTCACAAATAGGAACCTAATTAATTGATAGGCTAAATGATCACTGCAAAATAAATCTGTATTGACTGATACTAACTTTCACATGTATTAGTTCAAGTGATACATCATTCGATTCGAACCTTTGTTTTCAAAAACTACTAAAGAAACATTTTGAAAGCTTCCAGAATAAATGTCTGGATTTTTGTTGTTGTTGTTTCGCAAATTTAAATTATATTAACATATATAAATAAAGAAATTAAATATAACTAAAAAAATATGTTATTAGGGAATACCAAAAATGATTAAAAATGGAACCTTCCATCAAGTAAAACACCACTGCTTTTGTCCACAAACACAACCAAACTGAACAAAAAAATGAAAGCTCCTTTGGGCTGCTTTAAATAAAATAAAAATGAAAATTGCGGAGAAGGGTATAAACCTCGGTTCACTCCATTTCTCAGTTTAATTAACGTTAACAATAGAAAACACATAGAGTGGAAGTAGAAATGAAAGTCTAAGTGTTACAGTTTTAATGTTTCACATTGAGAGTATGACTTACTCCCATTGTGATCATTCAACATATCTCGTTTATTATGACAAAGCAGCGAACAGGAAGGGGTTATGGGGGAACAGAAGAAAAACACAAGAAAACAAAGAAAGAAACAACAAGAAGAAATACATTGAACGCCTACACTAACAATATGTTGGTGTGATCGTCAGCTAGATGTATTTTCGGTTGACACCATGTGGGGGGCCTGTTGACAAGGGAAAGAAGGAGAAAGGGGTTAGGAAGTCTATAAGCTAAGTGATTGGGAGTTGTAGAGTGTACACAAATCAGCTCTGTGATCTAGAACCCAGTAATCATGTGAATCCCTTGTGAATGTAAGCCCGTTGGCAATCGACCCTACTCCGCCCCACCGCCAGTCCCGGCACCGGGACCCCCCACCCGATCGGACACTTCTCTCTAAGCAGCTTCCTACTCGAGTTTTGCAGGTTAGCAAATTCACACAGTTTAATGTTATGCTAACTCTGACGCAGGTTGGACTTTCAGTAGCAAAATTAGTGGTGTGTTCCCCACCTCCACAACATTGACGTCTTTTTACATTGCTTGCAGTGGTTGCTGTTGCTGGCCGAAAAAAAATATTCTAATATCCCTCGTCTTCAAAGGTGGCGGAGGAGGTGGCATGTTGTTGACATGTTGCATTTCTGTCTGGGCTGTGAGTGCGTGCGTGTGTGTGTGGGGGGGGGGCATGTCATCAGCCAATCAAATGTGTGTTTGACGGAAAAAAATGGCCTGGGACATTCAGTAAATGAAAATGGGTAAATGTCAGTCTGAATGTAATGAAGGTAATTCACTTAATAATGGTGGGGTAAATTCTCTCCTTACAACATATGGAAAGACAATCTATATGACCTATATTACTGAAGTCATTATATCACGCAAATAAGGTTGCTTAAAAGTTGGTGGGGGACAATTTGAGCATCCTGAAAAGTTGGTAGTGTTATGTCCCTACCTTCCCTATGCAAACCTACGCCCTTGCCGTGGATCCCTTTAATTTTTTGCGGCTCCAGGCATATTTGTATTTTTTGGGGGTCCAATATGGCTCTTTCAACATTTTGGGTTCCTGACACCTCCCCTATTTTAAAGACATCAGAAATCGTGGGACTAAAAGTATTTTCCATTCCATAATGTTAGGAGAAAAAAAAGATTTTATTCTTGATTCTGATATAATGTCACTATGGTTGAAATACAGCACAATTGAAATGCAATAGTTACCTTTTCAAATTTGTGTCCTCTAAAATGAAATTCATTCCATAACGAGTGAGGTGTGTGGGGGGGGGGGGTGACTGGAAGGGAGAGAGAGAGAGATGGATGGATGGATCATGCAAATATGAGTCAAATGTAGAAGTCCCGGCTGTTCCACGCTGAGCTTTAGGTGCGGCTGGAAGACCGCGCTGACAATAGACCCCTCGCAAAATGTCTTCTAACACACACTAATAAGACCGAGCTGACGAGAACGGAATCGTCCGTGGATGGCCACCGACAGCAAATCAAATGAGCAAACATAAATAGAGCACAGAATAGAGAAAATGACTTACGTTTTCGGGATCTCTCCTACAATTGCTCAAGGCAGGCAAGGTGTGCGCGTTCCTCGTGTGCTCTTGCATATGAAGCGGTCACTGAGTCCGTGGGATCGTGCAGGTTTGGCGAAGCAGGCGCTATGCAAAGATCGAGTGAGCCTCAAGACTGAGCAAAGGAGGAAAAACGACGAGCGTTTTCTGTTCAGTACCGCACGGCTTCGAACAGCTCCTAAATGACGTCACTGCCCATCCACGACGCCACGCCTACTCCCACATTGACAGTCCCAGGAAGACAACTTGAAACATGATCAGGATAAAAATGGCAGTTAGAAAGTTAACTATAATTCAAATGAAAAACAAAATGTCATAAAAGGTGTGAAGCTAATATTTAACATACTAAATATCACAGGTGGGTAGAGTAGCCAAAAAATTTTACTCAATTAAGAGTAGCGTTACTTCAAAATAATATTACTCAAGTAAAAGTAAAAGTAGTCGTCCAAAAAATTTACTCAAATACAAGTAAAAAACTATCCAGTGAAAAGAATACTCAAGTAATAAGTAAAATTATGAGTAACTGCTTCTGTTTTTGTTGGATTTTTTTTAACAACGGTATTTTTCTCCGAGCATAACGTGTTCTTTATGGACTCTTATTATAATGGTACTCTAAAATAACCCATTACATAACCACATTAAGCCAAAGAAATATAAATAATAAATCATTGAATACTGACGAAAGAAAACAAATTACACAAATGCAGCATTATTCATCCAAAGAGAATGACTGCCTTCTGATGGAGAAAATAGTTCATAGTTTTAATAGTGAAGAATTCCTTTATAATTACTATTATGACATGAAAAGGATCATATCTCCAGTTTTCCGTGGTCAATCGGTGCCGAATAAAAAATGGGAGTTTAAAAGCCGCGCTTTCGAGAAATGTTGAGGACAGTGCTCCATATCAAATACTTCATTTTTAAGGTGCTTTAAAGTGCCTATCCCCAAAAAGCATGTTTATTTCATATTTCACGCAGTATTTTATGCTGAATGAAATGGACCGCTTGGATGTGTATGGAAGCGATTAAAAATTTTTTAAAAATTTGAATCCCGCGCCATGAAAATGAATAACTTCCTGTTTTGAGGAGGCATGCGAATGTGACATAGCCCGGGCAGATGGACTGCAAATTCATCCGATTTTGCGGCTTTATTCATGAATTTTTTTGCATCACGCCAGCCTAATGTGCTGCAAAAGTTCCCGTTCACCCTCAGAGTATGGCCAAAACAAGTGTGGGATCACTGGACTTACGAGGACGTGAGTAAACATCGTATTTTGTATTATGTCAAATACTGGGATCATGGCACACGTTTTAATACGGAGGTGGCTTGCATTTTGTGGCTGACAATGCTCCTTGTACACCGAGAATGCCACTCGACCGACGATCGGCGGCTTGTCGCACACCAAACTTGGTCCTTCTGAGACCCCCAATTTAGCCAACTTTCAAAATTGTCCGATATGCACGTGTGATACATCATTGGAAAGCTTAAAATCTCAATTTTCTGGGGGAAGACAATTTTTGAACAGGAGGGCATTTTTAGAGAATTTTTTTTTTTTATAAACAGGAAAACCCTATCTGAAGGTGAGAGCACGCGAGAGCACTGAGGTACCTTGATACAGCACTCTGGGAACAGCCTATTCGCTCAGAAGTTTCTTTCTGTGTTTAGCCTCTTGCTTGAGGGTGTCAATGATGGCCTTCTGGACAGCAGTCAGGTTGGCAGTCTTGCCCATGATTGCTGTTCTGAGTAATGAACCAGGCTGGGAGTTTTTAAAAGCCTCAGGAATCTTTTGCAGGGGTTTTGAGTTAATTGAGATGATTAAAATTAGTAGCTTCTTTAGAGTACCTTTTCATGATATGCTATTTTTTTTTTGAGATAGGGATTTTTGTTTTTTCTTGACTTTTTTTCCCAAAAATCATCAATATTAAAACAATAAAAGTGTTGAACTACTTCAGTTGTGTGTAATGAATCCAAAATATATGAAAGTCTCATGTCTTTCAGTACATTACAGAAAATAATGAACTTTATCACAATATGCTATTTGTTTGAGAAGGACTAGTTATAGTAAGTTAATTTTATTGCTGACACTGCATTTCAGGGTCATCAACATGTTTTGCCCCTCCAACAAAAGTCAAACTCCGCCCATGGCGTATCCCCGCATCAGCAGCGGTGTTACACCTAACGTCCGCTGAATCTCCGCTTGGCAAAAACACTTTTCTAATCCACTTAATACTTGTTACAAACAGTAAACAAGCACATTTGTTGTTTTTACATTTCTGGTGCTGATTTGAAGGATGACAAGCATGCGTGCCATGCACTAGTTTAACTTGGGCTGCAATTACACTTTAAGCTAGAATTGGCAGTCGCAAGTTAAAAAAAAAAAACTCCATATTGTACCTTTAAAGGCAACGTATACATATTTTTTTTATAAATCTAAAGTTGAAATGTTCTTTTTTATCATCTAAAGTCTGACTGAGTATTTTCCCAAAACACAAGCTGTGTTGACAGTGCTTTTTGTCAAACGCCTCGCTTTGTAACACTACATCCTGGCTGAATAATTGACATACAAGTTGAACCAATCAAATAGGTCAATCAGATAAACCAGTCACGTGATAGCTTGGAGTTTCCACAACAACTAGTCTATCATATTATACTCACTGAAAAAGTCCTTTTATCAAAAAGTAAACATTTTATTCATGTTTTCATCTGTTTTTTTGTCAAATGGTAGGTATAACTCCAGCCAGTGCCGGTTTTAGCGGTGGGGCCGCAGGGGCACTGGCCCCACCACTAATTTGAATGGCTCCTGAAGTGCCCCTTTTCCCATTTTAGCACAAAGCATTGCAATCGGCTAACCCTTTTCTGAAGTGAGCGAATGAGATCATGTTGTTTCTGGACTCTAGGGGTGTCAAACGTGGCCCGCCAGGGGGTCCAATCCAGCCTCCTGGTGGGGTTGTTCTGCCTGACAGGCATGTTGTTGCATATTTATACTGAACATACAAAATCAGATGCTTTTGACATTAGCGCCATAAAACCATATATTTGTGTGATCAAGTGCGTGCACTACTGCACTTAGCTCACCTGTCCACGGAAACATTCGTTCATTCGCCTCCACCCAGTCAAAATGGAGCTGGATGTCTAGCATCGTCAATGGCAGCCAACACAAAAGCAGCATTAATATTTAAGAATAGAAAAGAATAATTCGCCGATTGCCATTCTTTGTGCTAAAATAGGAACAGGGGCACTTCAGGGGCCATTCAAATTAGAGGTGGGGCCAGTGCCCCTGTGGTCCCACCCCTAAAACCGCCACTGGAGGAGATGGTAACGCACCATTTGGTTGGTAATAGGTAATAGCAAATTATAATAATAACAGTTCATATAGCTCAAGGGTGTCAAATGTACGACCAGGAAGCGGAAGTGGCCTGCCAAGGAGTCCAATCCAGCCTACAGGGTACTGCCTGACAGGCACGTTGTAACTCCTTCATAGTGTACATGCAAAATTACATGCTTTTATTTTGAAATTTCCGCCGTAAAACCACCATTTTGTGTGATCGAGTGTGTGCACAACTGCACTTGGCTCACGTGTCCACAGTAACATTTGTTCATTCAACCCCTTCCTGTCAAAATAGATTGGATGTCTAGCACAGTCAATGGCAGCCAATGAGGAAGCAGCCTGGAATTGGCTGAAAAATTAGCAAAATCAGGAAATGATCCAAAAAAGCGGCAGTGTTTTGCCCAAAAAAAAAAACCACTGCATTTCCTTTGAAGCACACCTCCTTGAAGTTGGCCCCCTATCACACGCAAATTTATATAAAAAGAATGTCAATCGTTGCTACATTTATGCTGCTATCGTTTTTGAGATATTAACAATTCTTTTTAGGTCAATCTGAGATCAACCAGCCCCCCATTTTGAATGAAAATGGAAAAAAATTAGTGATGCACGATAATACATTTTTCAACCGATACCGATAACCGATAATTTCCTCCTCATTCCTACCGATAACCGATAATGTCAAGCCAATAATTCTATTAAAAGATTTATGTAAAATTTTAAACAAAAGAAAATATTACTGTGCAAAAATATAATTTATTGCTTTTTTTTTTCCAACATAAAATATGAACAAGTCGTCAATTCCAACATCTAAATAATGACATTGTCTGACATTGTGTAATGGTAAACTTTTGGCAACAATTACTTACAGAGTAAATACCTAAGTTGCACAAAAATGCCTTTAAAAGTAAGCCATTCCTAACATAACATTAATACACTGCAAAACACACTTCCTTAAAACTAGTCAGTTTTAAGTGTAAATCTATTGGAAATAAGTGAAATCATCTGCCAGCACTTCATGTGTATTTCTCTCAGATTTCTTGGAAGAAAAATAGCTAGCTGAAAATAATCTCAACAGCCTTATTTTAAGCAATACATTATTATACTTAATCCTTAAAAAAATTTGGAAGAAGAAAAGATTTTGAATATTTGTGGCTACAGAATATTATTGTTATTTCATTACAACAGGAATGTGCATATTTAAATTAATAAGTGTTAATAAGTGCCAATAAATTTAGATTATCTACTGTGACTGTAATTGAGCAGACAAATAAGTTAAATTAATTTGAAAAGTGATTGCTAATGTTATATGCTTTGTTGCACACTGTGAAAATGATTAACTCAAAAGAGCGAGATGTCATGTACCCATTCTGCAGCGCTTTGTTTACATTTGCGGCACTCACGAGTCGCGACATTCGCTTTACAGCAGCTAAACTGATAAACGGCAGTACTATTTGGATGCAGTTGGAGCTCGCATCTCCGTGCGTGTTGTTTTGTGCCTGAGTTTTGTTAAGCTGAAAATAAAGGCGGCATTACAAAGTCATCTGACCGCTCGTCATTTTACATACTGAATGTATTATTGACGGGCTGACTTCGTTTTCTCCATGTTTAAATTATCATCTAAACACTGTGCCGTCACGATAAGCTTGCTTACTGGACATCACTTTTCCAAATGTGGTGAAAATGTGATTAACATGTTTTTCATGAAGAATGGTGGTCGTATAAACTGCAGTATTTTTTTATCCAGGGCTTTGGCTCTCGGGTCATTTCGGTAAAAAAAAAAAATCGTGTCTCGTCTCGGCGGCGGCTACGTTCGTACCGGATAATCCGCCCGCACCGGCCGGTTTGCCGCGGCGTATTCGGGGCCTGGCTCTGCTCACACGCCGTGAGGGAACGCTCGAGAAACCGGGGTGTTCGCCGGAGGTCCTGAAGCCGGGGAACCGGGCTCTGCCCGCCCCGCCGATGGCGAGGCGGCGGCGGGCTGCCGGTGTTCTGACAAAATTTGCAACCCATCAAAAATTGCTACCTTGCGGGTTTTGCGCATGCGCGTAACGTTAAAAATGGCCGCGAATGCGGCAATTCCAAAGTAAACACTACAAACTTTCTTTAAAGAAAGGAATATTTACTTAAGTTTGATCATGTAAAGACATGTACAAATGTTCTCAAACACATCCTACCATGTTAGCTGCACACAGTAACTGCACTCCGCGCTCTCACTGTTAACAACTTTGCCGCGTCGTTAAGTATTAATTTACGCCATTTTCATGTTGCACATGTATGTTTATGATGTATCTAGTTTAGTTAGCACTTTGGATAACATTGAGAGTCCAATTGAATGTAAAAGAGGGCTTTTTCAGCGCCACAAAAGCTTTGGGAGCCAAATTTTATAAGGGAGCAAATTTTGACAGAACACCGGACCGGCCAGAGCGGCGGGCTCCGTCAGAAGACGGCTACTTGCCGACTATCGGTCTCCAGTCGTGCCGGTGTTTAGCCTTAGATGCGAGTTTACCACCTGCCTTGGGCTGCTTTCCCAAACAACCCGACTCTGAATCGTCACAAGCCCCTAGTTTAACTTAGTGTTTACAATAGCTTTAGCATTCCCGCTAGCAGCAGCAGCCTGGCATTCGTTCCAAAAATCTTTGTGATGCAATTTTAAATGGATGCTGGGTTAGTGATTTTGAATGAGGACGCTTTCTTTCGGCCTCTTGGAACTTCTGCGGTACATGTTTCGCAAATGGCGAGAGCGTCGTTTTTTTAGTAACAGCCGCCATAATATTCAACTATTTCTTGGCGTGTAACTCCGCCTCCTCAACCCCTCCTCCCTCAGGGGCTTCAGAGAGGGGAGGGGTTGAGGAGGCGGCGTGCTGAATTCTTCGGTTGTGCACATTTGGAGGCTAAATCAAGTATATAATTATCGGATTACATTATCGGTTGAATTTTTTATTATCTGGATTATCTGTGTGACGTCATAATTGCCATTATCGGCCGATAATTATCGGCCACCGATATTATCGTGTATCTTTAAAAAAAAAATGCTGCCAATCATTTGTGGTGTAAAAAAATGTGTCTGTCCTGCCATTGTTTTTGAGATGTTGAGATATTAATTTCGAGTGATAATGTCATGCAACCCCCCATTTGTGGTAAAATGGATCTAATTTGGTGCTATTTGTTTCTTCCGTTTTGGCTGTAAAATTTTCATTCCTGCTGCTATTGTTTTATAGATATCGAGATGTGATGACTTCACTCACAGCTTTTCCGTATCTAGCTCGTGCTGTTTGTTTGCTCCGTCAGCTGCGACAGAGGATATCAATTGACGTTATCACTCGAAATTAATCTCTCTACAAAACGATAGCAGCACAAACGAATGGCACCATTTTGGTTCCATTGAGCAATAAATGGGCTGCGTGACGTCATCACTCGTAATCAATATCTTTTTACAGCACAAGCGATTGACACCATTTTTAGGCATTTTTATTCAAAATGGGGGCTGGTTGACCGTAGATCTGACCTGTAAAAGAAATGTAAATATCTCAAAAACGATAGCAGAACAAACGAAACTGTTTACATCACAAACGATTAACATTTTTGTGTAGATTTGCTTCTGATGGAGGGCCAACTTTACAAAGGTCCAATCCAGAGTGTCGTAAAATCCCGTTCACTCAGTGGCCTGCAGATAGATTGAACGACATTTGTTTCTAGCAGCTGTGTGAAGGATGGATCGTGATGAGGTAATGAATCCAGTTGAGCCTAAAAAAATCATATAATGATGAAAGTGACGCATGTCGTGAAGCAGTCGGAACATTTGTGTTTTTTGTTTTTTTTGTGTGCCACCCTCCTCAAAGTTAATTAGTGCCGGTGAAAGCGATGAAGACCCCCTCAGGCCATAACAAAAGTGTCATTCAACTAGTCGTCAGTCGACATATCATCACAAATGTGATGAAAATCTTTTATAAAGACTGAAAAGTTCCCGTATGTTGCTTTAAAACTACATGGAAGTGATGCAAAATTAACTAATTGCCTACCATTGACAATGACAGACGTCCAATTCACTTATACTGGAAAGACTGGTCGTGAGTGCTCACACCGCCATAAATGGCAGCCAGTGAGTTAACTTATTCGGGAAAAAAATGAACTAGTCTGGGCCACATGAAATCTAATTGCGATAAATGTGGCCAACGAACCAAAATGAGTTTGACACCTCAGGTCAACACAATGACAATCTTCTGGTTTTTGATGACTAATTGTTTTGATTAGTATTGTAGTCGAAAAAAGTCTACCGATGATATTCTTGTGCTCACACTATCTGACCTGCACAAAATGTAAGACACTTGCTGGGTGGGGAATTTTTTTTCTCCCAGTTTAGGTCAACCACAAAGGCGTGTTCAGAAGAAAAAACATGCAAAGCTTCTTATTTGCTCTTCGTCTAGCATCAAAGGAGAAAGTCGATTAGCCTTTTTTGATGTTGCTTCTTTGCTATCAATACGGGCTTGGAATGATAACTTTAGTTGAAAAAAAAACCCCAGAAATATAAACATTTGGAAAAAAAAAAAGCAATTTAAGGACATGAAATATATTGTAAAATGACGCAACTGACATACACACACACAAAAACACACACAAAAAGATTTTCTAGTAACATTTTTGATCCTGCCCCAATTCTGGTACATATTTTGAAGTTTCCATGTTTAAACATTATTTCCTCCTTTTTTATAGCCCTTCACACCAGCTGAGTTTTGTCGTGCCACAATGCGTCGTCAAAAGCAGTTTTTTTGTTTGTTTACACCGGCCTACATGGCCAAAAATTGAAGTCCACATACCTCGAACAACTTCCGGTTCATGTAACGTAAAAATAAGCATTAAAATGGATGATGCTGATTACGGTTCTGGTAACTGAAGTCACGTACAGTGGTATGAAACAGTATCTGAACATTTTGGAATTTCATACATTTCTTCATAAACTCAATCAAATGTGATCTGATTTTTGTTAAAATCACACAGATGAAAAAAACAGTGTCTGCTTAAACTAAAACCGCCCAAACATTTATATATTTTAATGAGGATAGTATGCAAACAATGGCAGAAGGGGGAAAATAAGTAAGTGAACCATACATTTAATATTTTGTGGCCTCCCCTTTGGCAGCAATAACTTCAACCAGACGCTTCCTGTAGCTGCAGATCAGTCTGGCACATCGATCAGGATTAATCTTGGCCTCTTCTTCTCTACAAAACTGCTGTAGTTCAGACAGATTCCTGGGATGTCTGGCATGACTCGCTGCTTTAGGTAATCCCACAGCATCTCAATGGGGTTCAAGTCTGGACTTTGACCTGGCCACTTCAGAACGTGTATTTTGTTCTTCTGAAAACATTCTAAAGTTGATTTACTTCTGTCTTTTGGATCATTGTCTTGTTGTAGCATCCATCCTCTTTTTAGCTTCAACTGTCTGACAGACAGCCTCAGATTTTTCCTCCAAAACATCCTGATAGACTTTTTTTATTCATTCTTCCATTACTGATTACAAGTTGTCCAGGCCCTGAGGTAGCATTACAGCATCAAATCATGACGCTCCCTCCACCAAGCTTCACGGTGGGGATGAGGTGTCAATGTTGGTGAGCTGTTCCATTTTCCCTGCATTAATGATGTTGTTGGTTACTCCCAAACAATTCAACTTTGGTTTCATCAGTCCACAAAATATTTTGCCAAAACTTCTGTGTCCAAGTGGCTTTATGTGAACATTAAACGACCAACAATGTTTTTTTTTAGACAGCAGTAGCTTCCTTCGTGGAGTCCTCTCATGAACACCATTCTTACCCATAGTTTTATATATAGTTGATGTGTGCACAGGTATATTGAACTGTGTCAGGGATTTCTATAAGTCTTTAGCAGACACTCTAGGGTTCTTTTTTACCTCTCTGAGTATTCTGCGCTGAACTTGGCGTCATCTTTGGTGGACGGCCACTCCTTGGGAGGGTAACAACAGTGCCAAACTCTCTCTATTTGTAGACAACTTCTCGGACTGTTGTTGATGAACATCCAGACTTTTAGAGATAGTTTTGTATCCTTTCCCAACTTTATACAAATCAACAATCCTTGATCACAGGACTTCAGACAGCTTTTTTGACCGAGCCATGATGCACATCAGCCAATGCTTCTCATCAAGACAATTCTTACCAGATGTGTGTTTTATAGTGTGCAGGATAGCTTTAAACCACTCATCAGTGATTGGGCACACACCTGACTTAAATTGTTTGGTAAAGCTTGGTTTCAATTGCTTTTTAAGTCTCCTTAGGCAGAAGGTTCATTTACAGTACTTATTTTCTCCCCTTGTGTCATTGTCTGCATGGTATCCTCATTAAAATATGAAAATCTATAAATGTTTGGGTGGTTTTAGTTAAAGCACTGGTTTTCCATCTGTGTGATTTTGACAAAGATCAGACCATATTTGATGGTGAATTTATGCAGAAATGTGAGAAATTCCAAAAGGTTCAGATACTTTTTCATTCCAGTGTAAATGAGAAAACATTTGATTGGCCTCTTCCTCATCTTCACTGAAATCTGTTGGCATATTTAGATTATTTTTCCAAACATCTTACACGTAAAGGTCTTTTATACTAGGTCTAGTCTATTTTTTAAGCCTATAATTGGTAAAAAAAAAAAAAAAAAAAAGTAAATAAATAATAAAATAAAATAAAATCTTCACTCGTTTTTTCCCTAAAATTTAACTTTTACATATTTAATGGTTTTAAATAATGAAACAGATTTTCTCTTAAATAAATAAATAAATCACCAATTACTAGTGTGGTCATACAAATTCAAATGAACTGAGGTTTGCAAAATTCAAAATACATTTAATGATTGTGAACACATATGCTTTCAAATGTATTATGTTCAACTTGTTCACAGCTGTGGATTGCCTAAATTAACAGTGAAACAATCCTATTCGAACTCTGAACATTCACGCACGCACGCACGCACACGCGCACTTTCCACATCCACCCAGTCATTTTCAGCAGAGAGGGTGGAACACTTCCAGGTTTTCCTCAGAATAACCTTTTTGAAGTAATTACATCTTAAACTGCGAGGTACCTTGTCATTACAAGACCTCATTTTAGGAATGTAGAAGACTCCGCCCTTAGGATTCACTCTCCCATTTCTCCTTAGTCCAATTCGGCATTGCTAGATTTCCAAAGCCACCATGTTAATGAAAAATGTAAGAACATCATTTTTAAAAAAACAACAAAAAAAACTTTAAAGGAGCCATATGTGAGATTTGCACCTCAGTTATTCATCAAATGGTCCCAACATTTCAATAGATATTAAAGAAACATGTTTTTGGAAATACTTCTTACACTGTTTTCAATGGTTAAGTCAAGATTTTCCCATTTTTAACGTAAATTGTCAGCCAGTAAATATGGGTTCTTTGTGTTGGCCAAGGTTGCCAGAGCACTGTAGGCTTCATAAATATGCATACGCACTTGTACTACAAGTACTTGATTGATTGATTGATTGATTGCAAGCAATAACAACGAAAAACAACAAGAATGGAGAAAAAAAATAAAACAGTAATGATGATTATAACAGAAATAATAACAATACATACATGTGTAGCTTGAAAAGGAGTGGGAAGAAGAATGACAAGAAAGTGTACTTAGTTGTAACTATGGTTACTGATCTAAGAATGTGTACTTGTGCTTCATGTACTTATTTTTGTGTGTACTTGCACAAGGGCATGGGTTTGCATAGGGATGGTAGGGACATACCACTACCAACTTTTCAGGATGATCAAATTGTCCCCAACCACTTTTGGCAACCTTATTTACATTATATAATGACTTTAGATATTTCAGTCCGAAATTTAGATTGTCCTCCCATATGTTGTAAGGATAGAATTGACTCTACCGTTGTTAAGTGAGTTATTTTAATTATGTTCAGACTTACATTTACCCCTTTTTCACTTGCTGAATATGCTGGTCCTTTTTTCCCCTCAAACGGCCATTTGATTGGCTGATTTCTTGACACCCCCCTCCCCCCCCCCACACACACACACACCCGCACACACACTCACAGCCCTGACGGAAATACAACATGTCGACAACATGCCGCTTCCTCTGCTACCTTCAAAGAGGAGGTATATTAGAAGTTTGTTTTTTTTTCAGCCAGCAGCAGCAGCAATGTAAACAGATGTCTATGTTGTGGAGATGGGGAACACACCACTAATTTTGCTACTGAAATTTTACTACTACCTGGATCAAAGTTTGCATAACATTAAATTGTGTGAATTTGCTAACCTGCTAAACTCGAGTAGGAAGCTGTTTAGCGAGAAGTGTCCTCCTGTATGCGTTTTATGCTGTTAACATTAATTAAACGGTGAGAAATGTAGTGAACTGAGGTTTACCTCCTTCTCCCCAATTTTCATGTTTATTTTATTTATGTTGTCTTAAAGCAGCGCATTTTTTTGCTGAGTTTGGCTGTGCTTTTGGACAAAAGCAGTAAGGTTTTCCCTAAAGGAAGGCTCCATATTTATTTTTCTTATGACCTGACTAAGAAGTTTTTTTCAGTTCAATTTAATTTCTTTATTTAGACTCACAATGTGGAGTGGTCTTAAGACAAATGTTTATGTTTTGCATTCCTAGTTAGTTGAGCGATTATTAACAAGTTTGTATTTATTGTGTATGTTGATATAATTCAAGTTATGTTCAAATATTGCAATTTAAATTTGCTAATAAAATGCAGACATTTATTCTGGAAGTTTTCGAAATATTTCTTTAATAGTTTATGAAAACAAAGGTTTGAATCGAACGATGCATCACCTGAACCAGTACATATGACAGTTAGTATAAGTCAATACAGATTTATTTTGTATTGATCATTTAGCCTATCATTTAATTAGGTTCATTTTCATGAGAAATGTAACTCTGACCCCCGTTCACCCAGTCTGTTTGGTCTTTATTATTATTATTATTATTATTATTATTATTACTGTCCCGTCCCCAGCAAAAAGTGTACATGCATGTTATGCTGTCATATCGTCCCAACCAATGTTGAGACCAAATCTACTCCCTTGACTTGTATTACAAGAATGAATGCATGCTTCAATATTTTGATCTTTTGTTGCAGTACCATTTTTGGCCACAAATCTTGCATATTGTTCCTTTAAATGAACATTTATTTCCTCGAAGCATTGTTCCGATCCGTTCAGTAATCATGTACTCTGCATGCTTTATAATGTGGTTTGTACCCCACTTAGGACTACATTAGTGGTCAGCTCAGGAAATAATACTTGGCTTAGTGGGCCTACACCATTGTGGGGATCTAATGTTCCATGAGGTCATGGCCTAATGCAAATAGAAAAATCTTATCTCATTACAGACTGCTTATAATGTTTTTATTTATCTTCATCATTCAAACAGTAAGTGCAGCAAAAGAGAACGGATGCTCAGTCAGCCTTTCTGAAACTGAAGCGTTTGGGTGTCAGTTATTATCAATGAGTCATTATCCAGAATATATAGTTTTTGCTCAAAGGTTGATTTAGGAGTCATATTTGTTTCTCAAATGGAGCGAACTAGTCACTGATGGTGTAGTGGTGCCTTCCCCAAACTTTGGCATAGGTGGTGTGGGATCAATTCCCACTCAGTGACTCTGGGTGCGATTAGTTGTCTGTCTCTATGTGTGTGTGACCTACAACTGACTGGTGACCAGTTTAGGGTGTAGTCCGCCTTTTGTCCGAAGTTAGCTAGCATAGGTTACAGCACTCTGGGACCCTTAGAAGGATAAGCGGTGTTTAATATTTATGGAACTAGTTTTCCTGTACATCTGTAATCAGTGGCCTAGCCCTCACCATAGGCAAGCTAGGCAGTTGGTTAGGGTGCCATCTATGTAGTCGTGGGGGTGGCCTAATTGCTTTGGGAAAAAAAAAAATACTCATGCTACGCTTCCTGAATGTTTTCTAACACATCATGTACATTTAAATATGCTATATATAAAAAACATAGTATTTCCAAAATGGCTTCTCGTCTGAATCCATGACCATGAGTCCGATCATGAACTGGAGCCGTGAACGTCCTGTTGCTCAAGCACTTTAGTTGACAGTGAATGGTATGGGGAGGGGTTGCGCATCATCTCACTGTCTTGGCAACCAGAGGTGTGTAGAGTAGTCAAAAATTTTACTCAAGTAAGAGTAGCGTTACTTCAAAATATTACTCAATTAAAAGTAGTCATCCAAAAAATGTTTTTTATTTTTTTGTCAACAATGGTATGTTTTTTTTTCTCTCAGCACAAACTTATCTATATGAACTGTTGTTATAATGATACTGTACAATCACCCATTACATAGCAAGGGCATTGAAGATGAGACGTGGCTTGGTCTTTCAGCATGACAATGATCCCAAACACACAGCTAGGGCAACAAAGGAGTGGCTTCGTAAGAAGCATTTCAAGGTCCTGGAGTGGCCTAGCTAGTCTCCAGATCTCAACCCCATAGAAAATCTGTGGAGGGAGTTGAAAGTCCGTGTTGCCCAATGACCAGTGTTGTTAGTAACGGCGTTACAAAATAACGGCGTTACTAACGGCGTTATTTTTTTCAGTAGTGGGTAATCTCATTAATTACTTTTCTCATCTTGGCAACGCCGTTACCGTTACTGAGGACGGAAAGGCATGCGTTACTATGCGTTACTATATTGTCGAAAAGTCTGAGGGAGACGGACTCACCAAGACAACAGAGCAGAGCAGGAGCGGGGAGGAGGCAAGAAAGTTGTAACGCCGAGCAAACGCGATGCTAGGTAGCTCCAATAATACATGTTGTAGCCGATAGCCGACAAACTACGCCCGCATGTTATTGTAGATATGGTAGACATGGTAGATATCAGATGTACTGTATATAGATATAACTAGATGCAAAATGACAGCCGCCATCTTAAAGCAGTAGGCATTTTAGGACGGCTCTGTTGTAGAGAACCTTCCTCGCGAACCTAAGTAACTTTTTATCTAAAATACTTCTAAATCGGCAAAATCTTGACTTGAATCTATCTTTAAATGATGAAACAGTTTTAAAACTTTCATATGTCGAAAGTAGAGAGAAGGGAACTAATGCAATAATGGGAGCAATTTTAACAACTTTTAACAGTTGATTCAGGGTAAAGGGTAAATTAGGGTAAAGAATTGGGCTCGGGCCAATTGTACCAAAAACCTCCACAAAAAACTTCATATAGTGTGGCCAATGTTTTTTTTTTTTTTTTTTTTTTTTGGGAGGAAAAAAAAAAAAAGTAATTATCACCAATTACTTTGCCAAGTAACTAATTACTCTTACATTCAGGTAATTGAGTTAGTAACGCAATTACTTTTTGGGAGAAGTAATTTGTAACTATAATTAATTACTTTTTTTCAGTAAGATTAACAACACTGCCAATGACAGCCCCAAAACATCACTGCTCCAGAGGATATATGCATGGAGGAATGGGGCAAAATACCAGCAACAGTGTGTGAAACGCTTGTGAAGAGTCACAGAAAACGTTTGGCCGTTATTGCCAACAAATGGTACATAACTACGTATTGAGATGAATTTTTGGAATTGACCAAATACTTATTTTCCACCATGATTTTCAAATAAATTCTTTAAAAATCAAACAATGTGATTTTCTGCTTTTTATTTTCCACATTCTGTCTCTCATAGTTGAGGTTTACCCATGTTGACAATTACAGACCTCTCTAATATTTTCAAGTGGGAGAACTTGCACAATTAGTGGTTGACTAAATACTTATTTGCCCCACTGTAACACGTTACTTCGCACTTCTGTAAGCGATTAGTGCTATTGATAAATGAATGTCTCACTTCTGTCGCTGTCAGTACGCTTTTTAAGACTTTGAATTTAAAAAGGTCCAAGCCCTCGCTTTAAGAAAGCGACAAAAGGAGGTAAAGGAAAAATGGCCCCAGTGTAGATGTTTGTTCATAATGGTCTTAAAAGTTAAATACGAAAATAGCGTTAGCTTCTTAGAAAGCAGCAGGAATATCAGGTAAAGTGCACTTTGAATGGGGCTTTAAAGAGTACATGGTAATACAACGCAACGCGAATACTGCCGAGTGTGTCACTTCAGCCACCTAGCCTGACATCGCGTTTGCAACGACGTCACAACTCCCTCTTTCCCACTCCCGTTCTTCTCTCTCCGTGTCTCTCAGACTTTTCTCGCGTCATTCAACCAACGTTGTAACGCAGGCCTTTACATCCTCATTAACACTAACGCCGTTGCAAAGATGAGGAAAGTAATTAATTAGATTACTCACAACTGAAAAAAATATTGTTGTTAGTAGGGCCGTTATACTCGAACGCCTTTATTCACAAGACTTGTTCACTTACCGACATCACCAGCCGCAGCCAACACTAGCCCTAATTCTCTGGCTACTTGTCCCCCTTTTAAAAACATCATGTTTTCTCGTTTACCTCTATGATCTTCATCTCTTTTTCTTTTTTTTTCTTTTCTTTCCTGCGCACCCGATTTATGACGACTCGCAATGTATAGAGTTTATAATAATGACATTTTTTAATTTCCCGCTTCAGGGCATCGTACGTAGTGTATCCTTGAGTGCGCCAGAGCGGGGTCAAACCATTCTCAGCTAAGACAGAAAGGGGGGGTTGTGCAAAAAAAGGAAAAAATATATATTATAAATATTTAATACGTTTGAGTTTTTAAATATATGTCGAATAGAACATAATATTTAAACAGACAATGATTTAAATAAAAAAGAAATATGTAAATGTAAATTAAACTAAATTAAGGGTCATTCAGGGGCCCCTATGGTCCTGAGGCCCGGGACAACATACCTGGTTGCCTCCCCTCCTGTAGATGGACTTGCATATACGGAATTCCTTACAGAGTTTAGTGGTCAAAAGGCACTATAAAATGGAAGGGTGCGGTTGTCGTGCGCATGCTCAGTAGCGCTTTGGATATCAATTCGACTGGGATACCCATTCGTCAGAACACAGGCCCGGTCTATAATGGATGCTCACTTCTTAAAAGTCTTTACACAAGAAGTGTTTTGTGGGGTTGAGGTTTGGGCTCTGTGCCAACCAGTTCAGTCCATACAATCAAATACAGTAAATGCACTTAGGCATAGTCGTGTCTAACCATAATGCCCTGCCTACAACTGTCTAACCGTGAACGTAAGGATTTATTGTGATTATTCAGATCAGTATTACAGGCATATGTACAGATTACATCCAGAGGCATGTTGTTAATACTGTTGGAGGAAGGGTAATGGGAAGATTGTCTTGAGTAGATTAGTGATACTTACTCAGTCAACATGTATTATAATGCGCAGACAGGACTTTAAGGGGCGCTCACTACCTATGGGACTCTATGGATGGATTAGATTACAGCAATGAGTTTCTCTACGCTAAATCTCAAACCTACTGTATCCTGCCGCTTGGTAAAATAATGAAATATATGCTTTATATGTAACATATAATGCAACTATACCATTTTCAAAATGTCACTTTGATATTATATTATAGAATGGAAAAATGGTGAAATGTACAGTATCCATAAATTTTTCAGCAGATTTAAAAATTTTACAAATGCATCTATGTTTTTCTTTTTTTGTAAAATCGTGAATCACAACATTTTAACTGAAGTTAAGTGGAACGAGTATCGACTGCTTTTGGCGAGGAAATCATGCTCTTTCATCATTTCAATGTTAAAAGATGTCCGCCGTTTTGGCATGTTTGCTAG
This sequence comes from Corythoichthys intestinalis, assembly GCF_030265065.1. NCBI lineage: Eukaryota > Metazoa > Chordata > Actinopteri > Syngnathiformes > Syngnathidae > Corythoichthys > Corythoichthys intestinalis. The sequence continues at coordinate 59,000,204 of NC_080399.1, read as the reverse complement.
CGATGTTTTTTTTGTAAAATCTCCGCGAGTAATGATGTTGTCAGATAGCCATACGTGAAGCTTTGTTTACATTTTACTGAACCAATTATATAGGACGTTTTTAACTCAAGCCACTCTTGGCCAATCACAGACCAGTTGTGACAACTGTGGGGCTGAGTTGCATCACATAAACTGAAACACAACAGACTCCAGCTCTGTTCTTAAAGTGATCCAAAAGTATAAAGACTTGTCGGCCCGAAAAAGCCGCAATTGTTCTCTTTTACTCAAATATCTTTTTAGAAACACATAAAATATTGCTTTTGATTTAAAAATCTGTAATATCTAGTACATATTTTAACCTAGGGAGGGTGCCATGTTTTACGTGCGCAATGCACGCTGGGGGTGATGATGCGGTTGGGCTTGACTGGGAGAATAGCTGGGCTGTATGAGTGAAGCTAGTATGACGACTGGCATGATTTTCATTCTGCTGCTGGTCGGATTGTTTTGTGACGGAGCTGTGGGATGAGTTCCCGACGTCGGACCTGCATCCAATTCCAGCTCTTCATGTCTTTAAACCGATCCTTGGCGGGTTGCTGTGATATTGACTTGCTGCCATTTGACAGTTTGTATTCTCATCATTGCCTTGGTTTTTTCGTTAGTCTGCCTCTCACTGCCGTTTTCCCTCGTTTTAAAAAAATATATATATATATATTGATCCTGTGACAGCCCTGCCGTTTATAACTGTTGTTTTATTTTGAGAAGCCTCCAGTCAGCTGATTGTTGCCTCCGCCAGCTGGCTACCTCCCCTCTCAGCGTGACGTACTGTAAGCCTGAACGATATATCGTTTAAACATCGCCATCGCGATGTGCGCGTGCGCGATAGTCGCATCACAAGCACGTGCGAGTTTTTTTTTTTTTTTAATCCACATATGCCTTGCTTTCTGCTCTGCGCACAGCCTCACACCCTCCCTCTCCCAACCCTTTGTTCCTCTCAGTCACTGCAGCACTTGCTTCTTCAAGTTAATGATGCTCGTTGTGTTTGATCTTACCAAAAAAACGGACTTCAAAGCGGAGCAATGTGTCAATCATCGTTTAACTTGTTAAACACTTTCTGCAAGGAAGCCGCGCTGCAATGAATGTGTGTGGAGACGTTGGAGACATATAAAATAAATGTCAGAAGTGATCATGAGGAGTTTGAAATTTCTACATGTCACTCCAAGAGTCACAGTTAGGGTAGATAAACAGAAGCATTTAATAAAGCCAAGCATTTTTCTACTACAATACTTTATTCTTGTTCAAAAATGATTTGGTTGGACAGTTATGTTTGAAACTGATAATAATTATGACATTTGAAGTGCTTAAAAATCATTTATTTATATACATTTTTTGAATCACTTTGGGGGGGGGGGGGGGGAGTGACAAAAGACATGTCTTATATGTATCTCTTTCCAATGCTAAATCTGAATAAATACATTGAGCACAAAAAACACACACACACAAAAAAAAAAAAAATTGGGGGGGTGCACTACTCCGCGGTTTTTCACTTATCGTGGCAGGTTCTGGTCCCCATTAACCGCGAAAAACGAGGGATCACTGTACAATGTGGTGATGGTGAGTCATCCAAAGTCTTTCCAAACAGCTATTCAAGTCTTCTAGTGAAAATTTCTTTAAAAAAAAAAATATATATATATATATATATATATATATATATATATATATATATATATATTTTTTTATATCGCAATATAATACCGCAATATATCGCAAACCCCCCAAAAATCGCAACAATAGTTTTTTCCAATATCGTTCAGGCCTAGCGTGACGTGTGCTGATTGAAACGGAGTAGGCAGACTTCGTGGCGCAGCTGACTGGCCACTGAAGGACGCCACCAACTTAAAAAACCAGCCGCTGTCAACGCTCTGGGAGGTCGTATTGACAGCATTCGTCCTACGTCCTCACCAGCTGTTTGCTCGCCATCCAATCGCCTTCGCATTCGATAGTTAGTTTGTTACACTCCCGCTTTTTCGGTGAGATCTTTTGTGTTTTGCCGTTATTGGATCGTTTGTGTTCACCATAGTAAATAAGAGCACCGAAGCAGTAGGGGTAAGCTGCCATGTTTGTTCAACCCGTTTTCTCCTTTTTTGTAGGAAGCCGGGGTAGTGGCTGTCTTTTTGTTATTTCTTTAGTACGATCAGGGTTTAGTTAACGTGTGGGGTTTAAGTGTAGATTCCTTTTGTTTGTTGTTTTGGCCTGGGCTTACCCTGAACGCAAGCTTCTTCCGCATTTTGTATTCATTGTTACTAGTGATTTTGACTTGTGTAAATAAATTGTGTCAACTTGTACGCGTGTGACTCGTTTTATGTTACGCCCTTGGCAAGCAGTCCGTGGGATGCAACAAAAGATTGGGGGCCAGTGCCTCTTTTGGCCGTGGTGTTTTGTGTCCTTTTCCCATTTGTGTCATTTCAGTTTTCACAGTATTATGTCCGACAGAGTCGATATGGATGAGTTTGTGTGTTTTCCGTACATTGAAAAATTGGATCGCTGCAGTAAAGCCAACTTACTGTTGGTAGCAAAACTATTTTATATTCCGGTACCACTGAACGTGCGTAAAGTAGAAATAAAGTCCTGTTTATCGGAGCGTTTATTACAGATGGGTATGGCTAAGCCAACACCTGTTGAGGCGGACGTGAGCAGCACGGCTGCTGCCATCAATGATCCCAAGCGGGCGCGGATGACTCTGCCGCCGATCTGGTGGCCTTGCTCCAGGCAGGGGTGGACAGGGGAGACTTGCAGCTGGCCCTCCGTCTTCGTGAGGTGGAGCTCCAAATGAAAAAGAGGGAGGTTGAACTTATGCATTTACGCATCAGGGCCATGGAGCTGGAGCGGACACAATTTACCTCCACCCCTTTGGGTACGCAGGCACCCATGATACAGCCCAACCCATTTGATGCAAGCAGGTACATTGCATTACAGTAGTTCTTACTTTTCGCGAGAGTGAGTTCGACTCGTATTTTAACGCTTTTGAGCGTATCGCCTCAGCTTTCGCTCAGCCAAAGAATTTGTGGAGCATTTTACTCCAATGTAAATTGGTAGGAAAGGTGTGTTCGTGTCTCTCCATTGACGACAGTATGGACTACGATACTGCGAAAGCTGCAATATTTTAAGCATACGAACTAGTCCCTGAAGCGTACTGGCAAAAGTTTCGGGAGAGTAGGAAAACGCTTACTCAAACTTTTGTAGAATTTGCTCGTGAAAAAGCTGCACTTTTAGATCCGTGGTGTGTGGCGAGCAAAGCTTCCACGTTTGAGCAGTTGCGTGAATTAGTCCTCCTTGAGGAATTTAAATCGTGTCTGTCTGAAAAATTAGTTGAATATTTAGTGTCTGTCTGAAAAATTAGTTGAATATTTAAATGAACAGAAGGTGGAATCTGTGTCGAAGGCTGCCATCATGGCAAATGAATTTGTGCTGACTCATCAGGGCGTGCGGTCGATTAGAGTGTCGAATACCTCGAACGCAAGTCAAAAAGCGCCGCCTAGTGTTTTGTCGCGTCCCAGTAGTTCAGTTTCTCCTTTAAATGCGGAGTGTTTTTATTGCCACATGAAAAGTCATAGGATTGCGGCTTGCCCTGTCCTACAAACGAAGGAGCAGCAGCGGACCCCCAGTCGGTTGTGTCCAACCAACTTCTGTTAAACGTAGATTCCTTTTGTTTGTTGTTTTGGCCGGGGCTTACCCTGAAGCCAGCTTCCTCCGCGTTTTGTATTCACTGTGAATTGGCTTTGTGTAAAAAAGAAAATTGTGTCCACTTGTAAACGTGTGGCTCGTTTTATGTTGCACCCTTAGCGAGCTGTCCATGGGATGTAACGGGTCCCAACCTACTGTTACGGACCCTTTTTTGTCTCCCTTGTCGCTGTCATGTGTTTTTTGTTTGTTCAACAAACCCTTTTACGCAATCTGTTATTGTTGTCTGTTTGCTTCCGCAATCGCGGAACGTAACAGATTTGTTGGTTTTCATCTGTGGACTTGTTACTGATTGCAGCTAATTGATCGATAAACAAAACACTTACTATTGATGTAGAATAAAATAACATGGTCCTTGTGTTGTTAGTTAATGAACAGTGTGATCTTAAATGCTACCTGCAAGCAGGGACTGTGCAGAGTCTGCAGCTGTCACTGTCACTAGACGAACTTGTCACATTAACGCTACCGGTGTTCTGCAATTCCTTCTACACGACTAGACGTCCTACACATGCGCACATCGGTTAAAAGCGGCAAATACGTACTACCTGTGTTTTCATTTAATCTTTTATTACCTTTATTACTTCAAAATACTTTTGGCATGTGTTTTACTGTGATAGCTTTGAAGCATTGTTTTCTTGTGGTAGCTTTTAATCAGATTGTTGATCTGTTGACCACATTTGTCACGTAGCTAGATATTTCCGACCAAATTTCTTTTTTCAGCAAAACACATCATACATCATATGATATATCAATTTAAAGGTATTTTCAAACCATTCACAGAATTGAAATCCCTTTTTATAAATTCCTAGAAATAGTAACTCGACAGCTGATTGAAGATAGCTATCCCAGGTCCAGTGGGGCAAATAAGTATTTAGTCAACCACTAATTGTGTAAGTTCTCCTACTTGAAATTATTAGAGAGGCATGTAATTGTCAACATGGGTAAACCTCAACCATGAGAGGCAATGTGGGAAAAAAAAACAGAAAATCACATTGTTTGATTTTTAAAGAATTTATTTGAAAATCAAGGTGGAAAATAAGTATTTGGTTAATACCAAAAGTTCATCTCAATACTTTGTTATGTACCCTTTGTTGGCAATAACGGAGGCCAAACGTTTTCTGTAACTCTTCACAAGCTTTTCACACACTGTTGCTGGTATTTTGACCCATTCCTCCATGCGGAGCTCCTCTAGAGCAGTGATCTTTTGGGGCTGTCATTGGGAAAAACGGACTTTCAACTCCCTCCACAGATTTTCTATGGGGTTGAGATGTAGAGACTGGCTAGGCCACTCCAGGGCCTTGAAATGCTTCTTACGAAGCCACTCCTTTGTTGCCCTGGCTGTGTGTTTGGGATCATTGTCATGCTGAAAGACCCAGCCACGTCTCATCTTGCCAATGGAAGGAGATTTTCACTCAAAATCTCTCGAGACATGGCCCCATTCATTCTTTCCTTTTCACAGATCAGTCGTCCTGGTCCCTTTGCAGAAAAATAGCCCCAAAGCATGATGTTTCCACCCCCATGCTTCACAGTGGGTATGGTGTTCTTCTGATGCAATTAAGTATTCTTTCTCCTCCAAACACGAGAACCTGTGTTTCTACCAAAAAGTTCTATTTTGGTTTTATCTGACCATAACACATTCTCCCAGTCCTCTTCTGGATCATCCAAATGCTCTCTAGCGAACCGCAGACGGGCCTGGACGTGTACTGGCTTCAGCAGGGGGACACGTCTGACAGTGCAGGATTTGAGTCCCTGGCGGCGCATTGTGTTACTGATAGTAGCCTTTGTTACTGTGGTCCCAGCTCTCTGTAGGTCATTTACTAGGTCCCCCCATGTGGTTCTGGGATTTTTGCTCACCGTTCTTGTTATCATTTTGACGCCATGGGGTGAGATCTTGCATGGAGCCCCAGATCGAGGGAGATTATCAGTGGTCTTGTATGTCTTCCATTTTCTAATAATTGCTCCCACAGTTGATTTCTTTACACCAAGGGTTTTACCTATTGCAGATTCAGTCTTCCCAGCCTGGTGCAGGTCTACAATTTTGTCTCTGGTGTCCTTCGACAACTCTTTGGTCTTGGCCATAGTGGAGTTTGGAGTGTGTCTGACTGAGATTGTGGACAGGTGTCTAGTATACCGATAATGAGTTAAAACAGGTGCCATTGATACAGGTTACGAGTGGAGCCTCGTTAGACCTCGTTAGAAGAAGTTAGACCCCTTCTACAGCCAGAAATCTTGCTTGTTTGTAGGTGACCAAATGCTTATTTTCCACTCTAATTTTTAAATACTTTAAAAATCAAACAATGTGATTTTCTGTTGGGTTTTTTTTTCACATTCTGTCTTATGATTGAGGTTTACCCATGTTGACAATTACAGGCCTCTCTAATCTTTTTAAATAGGGGAACTTGCACAATTGGTGGTTGACTAAATACTTATTTGCCCTACTGTATATTGGTATGGTATGGTAAGTTCTAAAGAGTTAAAACAAAAATAACTGTTATTAGACCTAAATTAGATGTGTGAAAATAAATCTGGAAAAGAAAAACATTAAAAAAATTTTTTTTAAAAAACAGAAAGGTTTCCCCCTTTTTTAGTCTATACACTCCATAAATGCTAAAAATGTTTAAAGTCATCATATAACAAATAGAAACTAAATAAAATTACATGATTTGCCTTCAAAAACAGCTACTTCAGCGGCAGCATCAAAGTGGTGTCTAGCAACGCTCAAAGCAAAAGCACGTATCTTTGTTTACACTCCTAAAGGTAACTTCTGGTTTACTTCCGGGTTGTAAAATCCCCTGGCTTGCAAAAGAGCTACTCCACCATCAGTGTAAAGAAGACCTCTAGAAAGCATTTTGGCATTTAGGATGCAATTGCAGTGCAAACATATGATGTATCGACTTTTACAGTGGTATGTAAAAGTATCTGAACCTTTTGGAATTTCTCACATTTCTGCATAAAATCCATAAAATGTGATCTGATCTTTGTCAAAATCACACAGATAAAAAAAAGTCCGCTTTAATTAAAAATACCCAAACATTTATAGGTTTTTATGTTTTAATGAGGATAGAATGCAAACAATGACAGAAGGGGGAAAAATAAGTGAACCCTCTGCCTCAGGAGACTTAAAGAGCAATTGAAACCAATTTTTACCAAACAATTTAAGACAGGAGTGTGCCCAATCACTGATGAGTGGTTTAAAGCTGCCCTGCCCGCTATAAAACACAAACCTGGTAAGAATTGTCTTGACAAGAAGCATTGTATGATGTGCATCTTGGCTGGGTCAAAAGAGCTGTTTGAAGAACGGCGATCAAAGATTGTTGATTTGATAAAGCTGGGAAAGGATACAAAACCATCTCTAAAAGTCTGGATGTTCATCAATCAGTCAGAGAAGCTGTCTCCAAATGGAGAGAGTTTGGCACTGTAGCTTCTCTAAGGCCATCCACCAAAGATAACGCTAGGAGTTCAGCGCAGAATACTCAGAGAGGTAAAAAAGAACCCTAAAGTGTCTGCTAAAGACTATGTGCACACATCAACTATATGTAAAACTATGGCCAAGAATGGTGTTCATGGAAGGACTCCACGGTGGAAGCCACTGCTGTCTAAAAAAAAAAAAAAAACATTGTTGCTCGTTTATAGTTCACAAAAAGGCACTTGGACACTCCATAGAAGTTTTGGCAAAATATTTTGTGGACTGATGAAACCAAGGTTGAATTGTTTGGGAGTAACACACAATGTCATGTGTGGAGGAAAAATGGAACAGCTCACCAACATAAACACCTCATCCCCACCGTGAAGCATGGTGGAGAGAGCATCATGATTTGGGGCTGTTTTGCTATCTCAGGGCCTGGACAACTTGCAATCATTGATGGAAGAATAAATTCAAAAGTTTATCAGGATGTTTTGCAGGACAACCTAAGGCCATCTGTCAGACAGTTAAAGCTAAAAAAGGGATGGACGCTTCAACAAAACAATAATCCAAAATACAGAAGTACATCAACTTCAGAATGGTTTCAGAAGAACAAAATACAGGTTCTGGAGTGGCAAAGTCAAAGTGAACACGATTGAGATGCTGTGGCATGATCTGAAGACAGCGATTCATGCCAGACATCGCCAGAATCTGACTGGACTACAGCAGTTTTGTACAGAAGAATGGGCCAAGATTAGTCCTGATCGATGCGCCAGACTCATCTGCAGCTACAGGAAGCATCCGGTTGTAGTTTTCGCTGCCAAATATTAAATGTGATGGTTCACTTACAGTACTTATTTTTCCCACTTCTGTCATTTTTGCGTACTGTCCTCATTCAAATATGAAAACTGTAAATGTTTGGGTGGTTTTAGTTAAAGCAGACACTGTTTTTTCACAAAGATCAGATCACATTTGATGATTATTTTATGCAGAAATATAAGAAATAGCAAAAGGTTTACTTTTTCATATCACTGTATTAGGCGCGCCTTCCGTGTGGAGAAGTCACACACCCCCAGAGAAATGCTTTTTCTTTCTTTCTATCTTTCTTTTTTTTTTTTTTTTTTACCAAAATTGTCCATACATATGCAGAAAATGTTGGTCAACATGCAAAACATCTGTTTTACACGGTTCATTGCGCTATCACATTGGATTGCGAGAACCGACGACATTTTGCAACAGGGTGACCGCACAGACAAGCAGAAATGTTCGTGACGTCAGTTCCTTAAAATGGCCAGAAAAAGTAAAATGATATTTTTATCAATATTTTTTTACATAATTTTGCACTGAAATGTGTTTTGATGCTACTTTGAAAGCAATAATATTGAGCAGTTTTTACATAGCTTTAAAAAACAATCCAAGATGGCTGCCATCGGTCGAAAATCCCTAACGTAGCATATTTAAACCACCCCTATTTAAAATAACTACATTTAAGTATTTTATTAAGGCATTTTTATTACATTCTGCCAGTATGCATGTAAACAAAACAAGCTGAAAGCGCACGGTAGTACTTTGGGTGTCAAATTCGCCTCTTGTAGAAGTTTCACCTGTGTAGCACATTATGGTAGAACACCGGTTTTGTCCTAGTTCCGACTCATCCAGTCTTAGTTCATTTTACTTTTGCTGCTGGCTATGTGAAATATCGACAACGCTGTCCTGCTCATTAATGTTTCTCTCAGGTTCAAACTGAAAGGGCAGAACAGATCACGTTTAAGTTGGTAAAGTCATACTCTGTAAACCCGCAGCATATCCCAATGACGTCAGTCCTCTGACGTCAACAACCTACTAGTTAAACTAATTTCAGAAATTTTATAAAAATGAAAACATCAAGAGGGGTTTTAATATCAAATTATTATAACTCATGCTAACATTTATATTTTAAGAACTACAAGTACTCATAGCGTTAAAAGAAAAAAAGACATTCTGGGCATTTTCACTGCAAAATATCTTTGAAAACAAAATGACATCAAAGCATAGTTTAAGAGAAATTATGCAGGACAAAATACTAAAAGGTCACATGGAGAGAATAACAAAACACAAACCCGCAAATTTGGTTCATTTTACTGTTCATTTCATATTGTTTTATTAGTTTGTCTTGTCCTTGTGATTGCCTATTGATTTCACCTGTCGTTGCCTGCTCCTTGCGTGTAGACCAATCGGCTGCCTCTTGTGTCACCAACCTGTTCCTCGTTGTCTCGTTACCCCCTTGCTGTCTATATAAGCCCTCACTTTTTAATCATTCATGTTCACCTGAAACATTGCTGTATTTTGTGCACTTTTGTTAGTCTTCACAATTACTTCTATTCCTCTGATTTTGTTTGTCCTTTTATGTATGCTGGCTAGAGAACCGCTAAAATATCTCCTGCTGGGATGTTATTTTTTCCCCCTTTCTAAACAAAGCTGAAGTTCATTTTATATGTTGCTTTTTTTTTTTTTTTTTCAATCTGTCCTGCCGATATGTCAGGTTTTAATCTATTGCCATGCAACATGTTAAAACTAAAATGATGGGCCAGCATTAAACAATGAACTTGGTTAATTCATATTTCTCTCCATATTTTATGTACAGATGGGTCTATGGGTTTAATTGCATCATCAATATCATTTGTTAAATACTTTTTCAGTTGCTGTTTTTTGTTTTGTTTTTATGGATTTAGATCCAGCCCCCACCCTAACAGTAGTGTATCGTGTGTATATATCAGGATGGTTTGCAAGTTAAAAATAAGCAAATCTAGAGTTGTTGTTTTTTTCCAATGAATCTCTTTCAGAAACCAAGTCATTAAACAGATTCCACTTATTCATTACACGAAAGACAATATTTGAACATGCAACTAATTTTTAAATGTCAATTTCCTTATAGAACATCCTAGTTCATGGGCCATTCAAAGTAACATGTAATCAGCAGAATAGCACACACAGAAAAGTGTAGCTCTTGCGGTCTTTGTTGAACTAGACTTACGATTGCAATTTTGGGTTTCTGTAACTTGGCAAGTAGTAGCTCTGTCATTATGTGAGAAGGCACTCTGGGCGTTTCCCAGAAGTAGCAACAGCCAGCCAGAACCCCCACCAAAATGAAAGGGGGGGGGGGGGACACCAATGGAAACGGCTGTCTATGTTGGAGACCTTTTTTAAAGTTGTGCATTCTACTTTTTGGGTATCGGGATAGATACGAGGTCAGATTTTTTTATTAAGTTAGAAATTTGATACCATGTCGAGATGCACAATTTAACAGGAACATTTTTTGATTCACAGAATTGATCCAATGATTTTTAGAAGGCGGCAGATGTTAAAAGATTTTTTTTTTTTTTTTAAATTACATGAGGGCCTCTGTCTCAAGTCTGCCTCTGTTCTTTATCAATCGGCCTTACAGCGCACTCTGCTGGAAAAGTTAGGTAGCCTACTTCATTCTCGTTTGATGCCACTGGCGGTGCAGTCTTTAACACTTTAAGGCCTTGGCCTATTTTGTCCAATTTTCATGCCTTTTTATGTTGGCTTTTATATTTTAAAGGGAAAAAAATATTCACAATGGCCTGGTAGGGTCCCTTTTCAGGACATCACAATCTTCATGTCCAAACTGTTTAGTTCACTTTTATAATCAACATTTTGGACCCAAAATTTGTAATCTAGATGTCCCACACTGACAACCAAACATGCTCAACTAACAGTTTAAGTAAGAATATTTATTCAACAGACAAAAAATGACTGAATATTTGATAATTCAACAGAAACGGCAAGTATGGTCAAAGGCGCTTGTCCTTTCTACATAGTATGGTCAAACAGTGCAAAACAGATATATTATATAAATTCCACTAACACAAAGGGTTTGGAGGTTATCTCTGAGATTAGGTATTGCACCCATCACCTTATAAAAAAGTATATACATACAAGTTTCTCAAACACATACCTAATATATTTCATTCACAAGCTTTTCAATTTGTATAACATTTAAAAAAATATTTACAATAAACCAGTTCAATTTCATCAGGCATGTCGCACAGCCCACACTGCCAGGGAATGTGTCCTCCTTCTGCACCGCTGACACTTTCACTGGCAGACTCATTTTAAGAAAACGACAAATCTGGCCCATCCTCCTCCTAGGTGATGATAAAATTTAGTGCAAGCAATTGTGTTATTTCATTTTGTGAAACGTGCGGAATGAATCAAGTCGCTCGCTCAATCCAACCGGCTGTCACCTCACTCGGCAGTACCTGTATATGAAGTTTTTGGCCCTTTGTGACCTCACAATGGCTTTTGAAAAAGGAACAAGAAATGATTGAAATATGGACATGGGCCATGCAATGATTTAATGTTTATGAAGGCAATGAAACTCAATCGACATCACTGGTCAACTGACTGTAAAAACAGGCACTCTTGGAACTCACGCACTTTCAAACAAAACCAACCAGTGGCACGTGGTTGACGTAATTTGTGTGACGAAGCTTCAAAGATATGCGTAAACCTGTTGCCGGGTCAGGTTTTAAAGGGTTAACCAGAAGCATAGAGGTAAGCGCTTTTTTTTTTTCCTTTCGTTAATAGTCATTCCAATATTTATTCAGTGATCCCTCGCTACTTCGCTCCCTCAGTCCATCGCGGATTTTGTTTCGATTTTAAAAAATGAAATAAAATACAGATGCGCTGTCTCAGGCCGTTTATGCAGTCTCGCTCTCTGTTCAACAGGCCGTACACTGAAGTTTTTTTTTTTTTTTTTCAATTAACCATGTTGACATGTTTGTGTCTGATCTTGCCAGAGTCACGCACATGTGTCAATCATCGTTTAAATTGTTAAACAGTTGCTGTGGCAACTCCATTCTGTATAAGTGAGCAGTGGAGTGAGTGGACTCCCTTAATGAAGCATTTAATAAAGCCAAGCATTTCTCTACTACAGTACTTTATACTCTTTTAAAAATAATTCGGTGGGACAGTAACCTGTTTAAAACCTATCATAATTATTACATTTGAAGCGCTTACAGTGCCTATGACAGCAAAAAGCATGTTTATTTCATATTTCACGTGGTATTTTATGCTCCTGAATGAAATGGGCCACTTGGATGTGTGTGTGATCGATATATTTATCCAATTTTTTTAAAACGGCTCAGTGGAGCCCCCTTGAATATTTAAAAAAGGCCTCTCCATTTAGGTTTTTTCAAGGTAGAGCAATGAAATTCAGGGAGTAGAACTGTTCCAAAAAGTCTCTTGCACCCATATTCCAAACCCAACAGGAAATCAGATATTTTTATCGATTGACAGGGTGCACATTTGAGACCTTGTCGACGAGGGAGTTAGTTTGATTGTCTTCAAAATTGGTGACGGGAGACATATCAAATCTTAGGTTTTCAAAATGGTGACTTTTCATTCGTGGGTCTGACTACATTCACATTACTACATTCACTAAATGACTAATAGTTCTTTTGATACAAGGTTCAATCGTTTTCCTGTCTGGTATGTATGTGAGGTACCTCAGCCTGAACACAACTGCATTGAAATATTCCCCATTAGGCCTGGAGCCCCCTGCTAGGAACAGGAAACGCCCGTTTTTACTAGACAGGCTCCTCTTCCAAGGGTAAAAAATCAATTGACCTCAAACCTACACCAGGGGAGCCTTAAGACATGTGTTCAGGTGCCTGATGAAAAATATTGGTTTTGTTGAAGTGAAAGGGTCCAAACAGGAAAGTGAAAAGACTGTTCAAAATTTGTGGTGAGAAAAATGGCAACAGTCATAACCAGAAAGATATACAACATATCTGCGCCAAACTTCCCGTCCTTGTTGTAAGTCATACCCTGTAGGGGTCATTTGCATCAACCCTACAGCGCCAACTAGTGGCAACAGAAAGGATTTTTCAAAAGGGCCTTTCCTATTAGGTTCTTACCATGTAGAGTGATGAAATTCAGGGAGTCCATACCTTGTGCAAAACTGCTCCTAAAGGTCTCTTGCACACATATTCCAAACCCAACAGGAAATCGGGTATTTCGCATTGAATGTGAAATTTTTATTGATTTTACAGGGTGCACATTTGAGACCTTGGCGCTTCGGGAGTTAGTTTGATCCTCTTCAAAAATGTTGACACTGTTCATGAGACCTATGAGATCTTAAGTTATCAAAATGGTGAGTTTTCACTCACACAAAATAACAAAAGGTTACAAAGAACTGAATGGTCAGATGTATGGTGAAAACAATATATTTAAAGCACACATTCAAAAATTACAATTTGAATGATTCCATAAACTAAACTAAGAATGCAGTGAGAGAAAACTAAAAATAGCTGAACAAGAGACAGTGAGAAGATAACACAATTTCAACCTGCACTATAAACTGCAGGAAACCCAGAGCCGTAGTACTGTGAAAAATTAGACGGGAACAAAGATCACAGATAGTTGGAAGTATCATTTCTGAATACCTGGCAGGGATGGACTGCAGACTATTCTGTTGCTTCACGTTCTGCTACTTATTCTGCAGGAGAGAATACTTTGCAATTTTCAAGCAAGACAAAATTTTTAAAATGCCGGAGAGGTAACATCTTTCCTATATCAAACTGTAAATTCATACCATTTATTTATTTTTTGCATTACATCCATTTTATCGTGTTTAAGTGGTATTGAAGATGAGATGAATATGTGGTATAATCTGACAGTCGCAGGTCAGACTTGAGCCTATTCCAGTAGTGAATTTGCGAGAGGCGGGCCTAACCTTGAATGCCTCGCCAGTGCACTGCAGAGCCACCAGTGCATCGTCGGACCATATAACATAGAAATGTAGCATATACATATATTGTTTTATTTTGTTTTTTTTTTTAGATGACACTGAAGAGAAAAAAAAAACCTGCAATACAAAATATTGATCAACAATGCCGTTGTAAGTAGTAGTTTTTTTTTGTTTTTTTTTCCATTTTAATTTATTCATAAATATATTTATTTGTTATTTTTACCTCCAGGAAAATGTCTGTAGGACACTGCAGGGAATTGAACCCCATCCCAGTAAACCAGGAGTACCATTACCAGTGCCGTTTGCTTTTTTGACATTACACTGGAGAGCAAAACCTACAATACAACAGCATATTGATCATTGCTGTTGTAATGTGGGGGGGGGGGGGGGACGCTGTTCATATAATTCATTTTAAACTATTATTTATTTCATTATTTTAGTCCATAAAATGGCAGACAATGCCCTCATGGTCACTGAAGTAGGTAGGAACTACTGAAGTCTCAACCTCATACTGTGTTGTTCTTACATACACATGGTCAATTAATGAGCCTCTTTCTGTTGTGGGCTGTGTCACTAGTTGAACATAACCCCTATCTTCAGCAAATTTACACACGCTTGAGGACTTTTATAATGCTGTCATGGGAGATTTTAATGAAGACAATGGTGTTAGTGGATCAAACAATCAAATAACCTGCCGAGGTGCTCTTTAAACAAAGATGTGATAAGATGGAGTTCGATAAATGACTAATATATTGTGATGAACATATTTGCAAACTGCACACTCCAATTTGTTGTGTGGTACCTGAATTATGTCAAAGGTGACAATATTTGCACTAAATACGCCAACACCTCCATGTTGTTGGGACAGAGAATTATTGCCAGAATATGATAAAATTCGTGGACAGCTGTGAAAACTATAGCCATCAATCTTTATGATCTCAGATGCTGGAAGGTCTGTTAGCCATGTTTCTGTTACCGCAAGACAGTTAGGGTGTAAGCGCGGTGTACACATAGTTAAATCTGGCGCATGCTCAGTTAGGCCTTGCACAGACATCAAAAACAGAGAGAAAGTATGTGGTTGGCTTGGTGCAGGTTCAACAAAAAAAGAAGGCATCTTATGAATTGCCTCCTCAATGTAATTTTTACAGTAAATGTGTTCCTCTGCAAAGTCTTGGATAAATGATTGCAGAAAATATATTATTCAAAGACACCATAGCACTGTCTACTGTTAGGCCCTGTACTTTATATACTGTACAAGCTCAAGCTAGTTTAAGTGGAAATTGCCGGCATAATCCACCTTTACTAGTGACCTTTTCCTCTTCTGGCTCTAGGTATGTAGAGGCAATCAAATCAACAAAAGCAATATCTGATTGTTTCCTCCACTGTGAGCCACTCTGATATTTATCAAACTTGACATATACCATTTGAGGAAACCTGTTGTCTGAGGTCACGATATGTTTCACAGTGCCACACACCCCATTTACTTGACCATCCACATTCTTGAACATAACACGTGCATTTATTCCCAACAGTAGTTTCCTCCAAACATGTGTTGTATGCCTTTGCATGATGTCCACTAATCCTGTGTTTTTCAACCTTTTTTGACTCACGGCACATTTTTACATTGGGAAAAAATCTCGCGGCACACCACAAACCAAAAATGTTCCAAAATTATTTTCTGTACAGTATATTTAATTATAAAATCATTTCTCAGTATGTCTCTTACTCACTGTGAAATTTGAGCCTGTTTAGATGAACACAAAGTCAATATCCTTATTCTTCAACAGCTCTGTCTTTCTGTTTTTATAGCAGTTGGGCTTGAAAAAGCTCCGAATTATCAGATAGGGGGACTTGAGCAATGTTTTTAACCACATCAGGGCCTAGCATCTCGTAGACAATGGCTTTTCAGGCAGGTAGTATTAATGTCTCTGTCACGGTGTGGGACTTCTTGGATTTAGCAACAAGGTAACTGGCTTTGAGGGTTTTCTCATTTACCTTAGTAGTTTTTATCAAAAAGTTGCCTGTTTCTGTGTTTTCACGAAGGTGAATAAAACAGTCCATCGACTTGTTTTGAAGCAGCAGGTGTTTCATTTGGAGATGACGTTTAAAGTTGCTTTGGCACAATGGCATGGTTGTTGGATAGCTGCTCATGTCGTGTTCAAGAACTGCTCTGATTCTTAGCCATTATTCACCTTGCTGTTCTCAACACGGTGTTGGAATAAAACACAGGGGGAGGATTGACGGTCGTCACATATGTATAAAATAGAAAGCACACTTTTGAACGTGACACAAGCAATACTTCGCTCATCTGCACACGACCGAGAACTTTCTAGCTGCTCCTTCCAACTGAAACTCCGCCCGAAGACTTAAATATATACTGTATGTGGCGGAAAACTCAGGTGACTTGAAGTTCCACTCTGAGACCCCCAATTTGGCCAAATTTCAAAATTGTCCGATATGCATGTGTATCATTGGAGAGCATAAAATCTCAATTTTCTGGTGGAAGAAAATTTTTGAAAAGGAGGGCATTTAAAAATTTAAACAGCAAAACCCTGGAGGTGAGGTGAGAGAGCACGGGAGAGCAGAATTAAAGGCGCCATGATTTTAACACGATATCGCGTACTTACCTTGGTGTGATCCAAAAACTCTATGTAACATGTGTCACAATGTCAAGACACAGCTGTGAATGGCCACAGCTGGATTTTTGGGGGGGATTCTACGGGTGAAACATAATAATATAACAAGGGCCGCGATGCAGAAATCAGACATCAAGGAGTGGTCGAGATTTTTATTTACATATATATACCCTTTTAAATGTTTAGATGATCGATCTAAGAAAAGAAAAATTAAAGTATTGGGGGGAAATGCAACAGTAAAGGAGAAAATAAAATTAAGCGATAGTTATGAGGTAGCTATCTGTGACTGTTTTACAGACACCAATTTTTTTCATTGTGAAGTAATTTGTTTAAAATATGGCAGTGAATAATTTTTCCAAAAGAAAGATTACTCTCTTCTTTCAGCGGGAAAAAAAACGTTCGTATCTTTTTCCATTCTTTAGAAATCAGCATTAGAAAATAGCTTGGTATGAGGAATTTTCCAATTTCTGATGGAAAAATTTGAGAAAATTAGCTTTTTGTAAATGCATACATTTCAAACATAACTTTAACACAGCTATTTTTTGCTTTAGTTACATCCCAAACATCTGAATGTTTTCATTTCACAAAATAACATTAACGACCAGACAAATGGAGCTTTTGATAGCAAAGTAACAATTTATTCACACATAACTGAGAGACTATGCTTGGTGGCCACGAAAGCGGGTTAAACTTTTCCCTCATTGCCGCCTGTCTCGTAAAGATGGAATTTTTTTTGTGTGTGTTTCTTTTGTGGTGACCACTGCCGCATTCGCCTGGGGAACTTGTGTTCCTTGGGGGGAACTGGTTTGGCCGTGTGCGTTTCTGTGCGGGAGGGTGCGTGGGACGCGAGCGGCGAACCTGCAGAGCGGGCTCAGCCCTCCATTGGCCAGTTTTATTATTTTATTATTGGTTTTGAGCTTTGTGCATTCTATCTAAGACACATGGAACCTGTAGATGCTGATTGTGGAAAAAAAAAAAAAAACTCAAAAGACGTATAAATACGTTTTTGGGACAATGAAGCAATTAAAAGTGGATTAGAACGTATTTATACGTTTTTGGAAGCAAATGAGTTAAAGAACCTTCCATTTCACTACAAGGAAGTAAGTTGTCAGTCTGCACAATGTTAGCAGGACCATGAACAATTTTGCCCACCTTTTAGGCAATGCTAACATCTTCATGAATGGAATACTGTATGTAACACGATCAAATGCTGTTCTAAATTATTCAAACAAGCCAATTCTGATGGAATAGGCTCAAATTCTAGATTATTAATTTTATACACCCAGATGGAACCTCACCTTTATTCACTTTACTATGACAACAATAACAAATCCAAAGTTGACCTCTTGCTGTTACTATATACTGACATGGCAAATCACACTTTCTACTACATTTGTGTAAATAGTCCATAGTAATACACTTCTGTGCTACTGAAGCTATTGCTTTAGTTTACAAGTAATCATCTACTTTACAACCTAAAACTTGATTTTTAAATAACAATCTATGACAAACACTGCAAACAAAATCTGGACCGTCCCAGACTTCATCAAAAAATTGTTTCATAACTCATTGTTCAGACTTTTCTTTAATTTGTTACCTTTTCGATGCTCCAAACTGGCATTGTACTTAGCTTTGCTATAAGACTTGACGTTGTGCCTGTGCTACAGCTGAGATCTATATTTACTTTTACTCGTCTTCCAAACTTTCTCTCGATGCAAAACGTCTTCCATAAATTTCCTAATACCTCTTGCGTTAGTTTATCAGGGAAAAAAAGACTATCGACATGGTTTTTCTTTATTTGCACTCTGTTAAATATATAAAGGACATTTTCTTCAATTTCCTTCATACATTCCTGTGTGATAAATCTTCCTGATATTTGGTGCGTTTGTTTGTTACACCTGCTTTTTAAATAATTGGACAAACCAATACCATGACTTCGTATTGCTGTGTCCACAACTACTGGACTACTTACAACTGAAGTCATCCTTTGAATCAACCACACTGCGCTGTCCTGTACTCTGTCGTCTGATATCATACCCTGATGAAATGGTGTGTATCTCACAATAACTATAACACTTCTGAGTTTGTGGCAGATGAACACATACTACATTTTCATAATGGTCGCCATTTACATTTTCTAAATACAGTGCCTGTTTGGAAAACTGTTGCATACTACAACTATATTCAATCCAACGATGCTGATATGTAAATATACCCATTTCTAAACAATCTGCAGTTGCTTGAATCTCCAGGTCTGTAGCCCAACTACCAACATAACGCATTTTTTAATTGCTCAAGTATTCAGCCACAGAGGAATACTCACTTCTCAGAAGACCCTGATACAACACTGCATTTGTTTCTATCTGCTTTACTACTGCAAGTCTAATCTTCCTATGATAGTTCTGCGTATCACTGACTGCTCTGAAGAAACAATTCCCATCACCAACTACTATCTTATTTTTACAAGGCTTACCTAAATGGCCAGGTAGATTTTGCATCAACCTTTTGTAATTCAATATTTAAAGTGTACACCGCACTTGTGCTACATTTTCCCTCAAATGAACAAATTGTAGTTTTTTTGTTACATCACTGATAAAGACAACATCTGGAAGCCCATTAGTAGAGTTGACAGAGGAAGCTGTGTGAATGACGCACACTTGCAGTCTCAAAAAAGTTGTTGCTTTTGTTCATTATATTTGCAAACTTGGGGGAAAAAATGGTCAAACCCAAGATAAAGGCAACTGTACACAACAACACTAATTTACATCAACCATCCCATCTGCATTACGAGCATGAGAATCTACCACAGCATATGTAACTAACGCGGACGTTCGTTCTACCCCCGAGACAGCGGCAAGGAGGAGGCTTGTCGGTGCACACCACTGAGTTTATTTTAAAACAAGTTAAAAGAGGGTTGCATCGGTCCCAGCTAGGGCAGGGCGGTGTGGCATTCGTATAACCCCTGGGAGGAGGACACTACTCCATGGTTCCGCATGGCAAAAAAACTAAGAAACGTCACTGCCAACCACAAAAATCACCTATACCTGAGCAGGCCTCCAGGGGGTTGAGCCTCCCAAGGCCCTGCTGGGCGACCCCTCAAAGTGTCTCAAAAAAAAAAAAAAAAAAGTTAAATGGATTTAAAAAAAAAAATAAAATAAAAATTCATCCACCCCTACTTCAGTCCTCCTCCCTCAGTGCGGGGTACGTCCGCAGAGCAGGGCCTACCATGTCCTCTCCCAATGCCACTTTTATAGCCGCCAAGAGTTCCGCTCCACCAATCCACCTAACAAAGTGTTAATCAAGGTGATTGGGAGGACCTGGGGGGAAAGGTTCAGAAAGGTCACACTGTCACGCCCCCCACAGTACGTCACTCATACATTCCATTTTGCTTAATTATTGCACAAGTATTGCAATTCAATGTCAGCAAGCAAGTGTCATACTTTCCACAAATCAGTGCCAAACCATCCTTTAAAGGAATCAACACTCCTTCCTTAACAAGGTCTCCAGTAACAACATTCACACACTGTGGGTGGTGTGTTTAGCGACAGCAACTACACTGATAGCCATACACTGAACACCTCTAAATTCAAACAGAGAGTCTCCTCGGTGGACACTCCCATGAACTGATCTCTCAATATCACAAGCCTAACAGAAAGAGGAGACTTGGCTTCGTTTACACAAGGACGGATAATGGCCTTAAACCTGTAATTAGTTGGGCTATAGACCCTACTCACCAACGTCACAGAGTGACGTGTCGCTGTATCCGGGCGCCATATTGTCCGTCAGTGTTTATCCATATTCTCAATGGTTTCAATTTGTCGTGCAATTCATGGAAGCCCTGGTGATTTCAGACTCTGTAAACTCATTGGATGCGTTGCATAAAAGGCGTTACGTGGAAAAGCTTCAGTCTATCCATTCGCCAGATCCATATTTGATGCCTAAATCGATATTTTTCGACCCGCTGTCTTCGCCCTCTCTGCCTGACATCTGCTACCCTGATATCTAAAACTATTTTGTCCACACAAAATCAGCCTATTCTCACGAAAGTTTGAAAAACTTTAAGAGCAGCACTCTAAGCAACATTACCCCGTGTGACCCTTTACTTCCAATTTTCTAAAATGGCGACAATCAATAAAAAAAAAAGACTGCGATGGCCGATGCTTCAAGGATAGGTGGATATTGGACTATTTCTTCAATAAAACATGCAACAACTGTGTCTGCCTCATTTGCAAAGAGACAGTCGCTGTTTTCAAAGAGTTCGATGTGACGCGATAATGATATTACCGAACAAGACACGCTGACATGTATGACATTACAGGGAAGATACGCAGCGAGAAATTATAGCAACTTGAAGCTAGTTTAATTTCACAGCAGCAGTATTTCGCAAGAGCCCGAGTGTCGAAAGAGAACGCCACAAAGACGAGATTATTGAAATTATGAATTAAAAACATTATAAAGCAAATGTGACACGCAGAAGGGCTTGCTAAAATTTGTTTATATATATTGTTCTATGTAAATCAGCCAAGGTAGCCCCCTGCATTTTTACCACACCAAATCTGCCCCCCTTTGCAAAAGGTTTGGACACACCTGTTTAACTTCTTTCACTTGGTACCAGCTAAATATTATTCAAAACATAATGATGGTGGAAGAAATAAGCATCTTGAACTGTATGTTGTCAGCGATTAGCCTCGCAATGATCTTAATTGTGGTTGTCAGCCCAAAACCCTCTAAATATATATTAAATGCAACTTACCAGATATAAAATGACTACTACATAATCTGTAGTGATCGTTTGGTGCCCAGTTTTCTCGTCGAATTGCAGCAGTCCATCTCGCTCTCCTCTCCGGGTCTCTCGTAATACGGTAGAACTTCAAGTCTCTCCGTCTATCTTCTCTGTTATTGCAACCAACCGCCACACACTCCTTCACCATTTTGATTATTAATGTTAACGAGCAGAAAAACACGCCATAATAGGAGGAATTTACGTAGCGGTAATGCTTAAACCCGACAAGCTGACGGACAATATGGCGCAGAGGCGTGGTTGTGACGTCATGTGAGTAGGGTCTATACAGCATGTCGGCTACACTAGTATGCCTATTATCCAGATTAGTTGTTAGACTGATCATGTAGGCGGGTAATGTTACCCGCCGCCTAATATGGACTGCTGTCACTGTAGAACAGACATGTCCAAAGTCCGGCCCGGGAGCCAAATGCGGCCCATGGTCAAATTTCATCCAGCCCCCAGCCTCTGTCATAAAATCAATAACGTCTGGCCCACCCACAGACTTAATAAATTGGTCAGCAGTACTGCAACCAGAATATGAATTAGCTTACACACGAAATGCTGGTCCTCATTTACCCACTAAAAGGCAGCAGCACTTTAACCCGTTATTGCCAAATGTATCACATTTGATACACCTAAAATTTCATGATTTTGAGACTAATTTAAAATTTTGACATTTCTTTTTGGGGAAAAAAAAATTAAAAAAAAAAAAAAAAACGATGGATACAAGTCAACACATGCATTTGCAGGTTCTATGAGAAAAAAAAACAATGTAGCATGAGTTAGATATTAGAGCGCTTATTACACATATTCATTTTGACTTTTCTTTTTACAAATTAGAAAAAATGGTTTCATTAGGACCTTATTTTTCAAATTTTGGGATTCTCTGATAATTGCGTCATGTTGCAGGTACTGAAGGGCTAAGCAACATTACCCCGTGTGACCCATTACTTCCATTTTCTAAAATGGCGACAATCAACAAAAAAAAAGTTGACTGTGATGGCCGACGCTTCAAGGATACGTGGAAATTGGACTATTTCTTCATTAAAATATGCAACAACTGTGTCTGCCTCATTTGCAAAGAGACAGTCGCTGTTTTTAAAGATTTCAATGTTAGCCGATATTACCAAACAAGACACGCTGACATGTACGGCAAGATTACAGGGAAGATTCGCAGCGAGAAATTGAAGCAACTTGAAGCTAGTTTAATTTCACAGCGGCAGTATTTCGCAAGAGCCCGAGAGTCTAAAGAGAACGCCACAAAGGCTAGTTGTAAGATAGTTGAAATTATTCAATTTAAAAAAATAATATAGCAAATGTGACACACTGAATGGCTTGCTAATTTTTTTAAAAAATGTTCTACATAAAGGACGTCAGCCAAGGTCGGCCCCCCACATTTTTACCGCACCAAATCTGGCCCCCTTTGCAAGAAGTTTGGACACCCCTGCTGTAGAACATTCGAATACTCAGGAAGCGACTTCATGCCGTCGCTGTTTTTAGTGCTGCATGACAGCATCGCAAACAATAGAGGCAGACGATCACGACGTGGCATTCCATTCTTTTCCACACATTTTTCTTGAACCTTCAAACTCTCAATAATCTCAATAATCAAGTCTCAATAATATGCTTCAATTCAGTAGCCATTTGGGGTCCTCCCATCATGGATGAGGTTGAGATGAGCGTTTTTTTACAGAGCTCATCTCCCGAGTAGTCTCCGATCAGCCAGCTGAGGGACTGGCCCCTCCCAACTCAATGCTGACCAAATATGAGTACTGTATACAAAAAATGCGTAGAGGAAAATTAAACCCCAAAAAGTGACCTGCGTGGTACCCCTAGTCAAAGAGGCGCGCGATCAGTTTTTTTTCCAAGACATTTCTGCCTGTCAAAACTATTTCCACTTCCAGGATCGCCACTTTTATTTACAAGCAGTCCTGGTTGTGGCTTCCAGGAAATATACACAGCGCTAGTGCTGGGTGATATGGCCTTAAGCACGTATCACGGTGAATTGAGCAGATTTACCTCGATAACAATAAATGACGATAAATTCGCCCAGGCGGACTGTTATATAATTTGAAAATCTGAATCAATGCATGAGATACAGATTAACTGTTTCTCGTTGATTTATCTACCAGCTTTCAATTTTATTTAACAATTGTACATGCAGACTAAACATTAAGTGTATAAAAATATTGTAAACAATAAGAATTCAAGTATGAACATTTATAACTGCTTGTATGGCTTGAATAATGTACATTGTCAAAATCAATATGCCTGTTAATGATAGGAAGATCGATATTTCGATCCAGCGCGTTGTTTTAGGTATCGATCCCCAAGCAAAAGTATCGATATTTGAAATTAATATACAGTATTTTCTTTTATTTTTTGGCTGTATTTTTGTGCACACTTTTTGTACTACTTTTCCCTTTCGCGTTCTACACACACATAAGCAGAGTACCGGCATCTGCTCCCACCCCCATTTACGTCCCTATCCTGTGTATCGATTAACATCCTTTTGCTCCGCCCCTCTCACGAGGCACCAACACAGCATCAACAAACATTTGGAAGCTGGTAGCATGGCTGCAGTATTGACGACGGAATGTAAAAGAAGTCTGGTTTGGACATATTTCAATTCAATAAATAGCAACGAGGCTAAGTGCACAGTTTGTGCCAAAACTGTCAGATAATGTGGTAATACCACAAACCTCACGAAACACCTTCACATGATCCCGAAGCACATGACTAATTAAATGGAAAACGTGCCGCTCAAGCCGAGGAGGACCCGAAAAAAAGACGACGCCGCTGGAGCAAAAGCAAAGCTCTTTAGAAGTGGCGTTTGCGAAAGGCAGGACTTATCCAGGTAACGTAGGTGCTAATAGATAGTCAGAGACTATATAAGCATTAGTGGCTGATGTGCAATATGAAACTATAAATATGCCGTTTTTGTCGTCATACATAAAAACTTTGCAGCACCAATGAATATGCTTTGTAATGGAAAGTTATAGCTACATCTTGTTTGTGAAAAGCAAAGTTCATACCGCATTATATAAAAAAGGTAAAATGACCATAGTGACATATTTAACAGTGAAGTATTACTGTAACCTAATTGTGAGTCTCCATTTTATTGATTTTTGATACAAATGAGGACTAATCAGCCCACATAGCATTCCATAGGATAGTCAAGTGAACTACTAGCAAGCAAGTTGGGTATAAAAAATATATAAATTATTACATAACATTTTAAATAGACACATCTCCCCTTACTGTATTTCTGTATTATTACTATTATTATTTTCTTTTAATTGCAAGTGACTATTGTTTATTGGATTTGTTTTTAATGATCTACTATTAGAGGGCAGTAACATGCTACTATTAATTTGTTCTTTGATTAGATCAAAAATATTTAACTTAGGTAGATTAAAATTTGATCAAATGCAACGTGTAGCAGAGAAATGTTCTGCGTATATGAATTTAAGGGTCAGGGTCAAAGAGTTAGACTGACTAATCAGATTTTGTTGTTGATGGATTGGTTTGTGAGTTTGTAGGGAAACTGCTTTTCTAGTTATTAAAAGCAGCAGTTTTTCCATTGTAATGCATATTTGACACAAAGACTTTATAGTTTTTGAGTGCTTGCTGTAGTTGTACATTAGATATCATCAGAATGGCTGAGAACTCTACAGGGTTGTGTATATAAATATATATGTTGTATATAAAATATGAACTTTCTATATCGGATCGGGATCGCAATATTTGGCCTTGGTATTACTTGGTATCGGATCAAATCCAAAATCACTGGTATCGCCCATCACTAATGCTTGCGCAAACATGTCATTGTAATATAATTGAACTATAGCTTGAACAGTACACTTCAAAAAGACAACTTATTGTTAATGGCTGCTGTGACATAATTACTCAACACGATTGTTTGCTTCGAGGTTTCAGGTTTTTTTTCCCCCAGTGCATTTTTTAATACATGCAAGCACTCATGAACCCCCACACAAACACACACACACATTAAAGCTATATTGATCTTTTACAAATGAAACATTTACCATTTTATGATGGGAGTAATGACACAGAATTAAGCAAATACAGATAAATAGCTGGGGCCATTAAACGGTCATATTATAATTTCCACTGTTGGATTGTACTTTATGCTAAATGCTTTACCATCACAAAAGCTATCAGAGAAATCACACACAGATACAAAATAACGCGAAATACTAATTGCTAGATGCATTCCGTGCCCAATCCACTCATTAAGTTCAGCCGTTTCGACAAGGTTAGAGCCGCTATCTGACTCCATCACGTTCATTCGTAGAGTTAGCCGCTAGCGTTAGCCTGTGGCCTGGCTACCAGTAGAAAGCACTGAAAGCAACCTCTCCGGAAATCGTGAGAACAAGGGAGGACAGCGGATGAAAGCCCTTCTGGATGCCGCCAAGAGTCCACTTAATGTTGGGTGAAAGTTTGGCAAAACTTCCTTAAGCCACACTCCATCATGTTTGCTTGTAGCGTTAGCCGCTAGCGTTAGCCTACCGGGCTTCTGTTTGTTTGGCTTCCTGATAACCACATGACTCCATACGTAAGCACACTGACTGCTTTCTTAAAGGGGAATGAACATAGCCTAGGGTGACCAAACGTCCTCTTTTGCCCGGACAAGTCCTACTTTCACGCAGTATCCTCGTTGTCCGGGCAGGTTTTATAAATTCATAAAAATGTCCGGTTTTTATGATTTTTTTTACGGGACCAACTTGAAGAGAATTCCTCCGGCCGCTAGGAGGCAGCGCTGGCCTGCGTTGACGTTGCTCCTACTAGTAGGGGCGGGAGAAGGAGTAGATCTTTTTTGTTGGCAGTTCACCCTTTGTTTCATGGGGAATTACCACCATCTACTGATGGTTTGGCGAGAGCACAGACTACAGTAAGGAGTTATCAATAAGTTCTAAAAGACGTGGCTCCATACACCTTTCTGTAAGTTTCTTCTGTTGTACATAGGGTTATATGTGTACACAGAGATGCAGTATATTGTATGAGTCTTGTAATTGTTCTGCGTTAGTTAGTGGTTGAATGCTAGTGTAGCTAAATAGCTGTGTTGCTTATGAGTTTGTTTGTTTTTTAACGATAAATACGTGTATAATGGCAACTGTTGACTTCTGTCGGAGATTTGTACTGGTGTTGTGACGGCCCTGGCCGTTTAATAGTTCATTTTCTGAGATTCTTCCAGTCAGCTGATCGTCGCCTCCACCAGCTGGCTGCTTCCCCTCCCACTGTGACGACAGCTGATCGACGCAGGACGGACCGACGACGTCACCGCCGCTGATTGGCCACGGAAAAAGGCACCAAGCTTCTTAAACCTGCATCTGTCAACGCTTCAGGAGGTCGCATTTGACAGTATTCTGTCGCGGTCCTCCTCGCCAGCTATTTGCTCGCCATTCACTCTCGTTTGCATTTGATCGCTACTTTGATACATTCCTGCTTTTTTTCGGTGGGGTCTTTTGTGTTTATTCGTTATTGGATCGTTTTTGTTCACCACTGTAAATAAGAGCACTGAAGCAAGTAAGGGTAAGTCGCCATTTCTGTTCAACCCGTTTTCTCCTGTTTTGTATAGAGTAGGAAGTTAGGTTAGAAGCTGTCTTTTCTTGTTCCTTTTACATGATCAGGGTTTAGTTAGCAGGTGGGGTTTAAGTGTAGTTCCTTTTGTTTGTTGTTTTGGCCTGGGCTTACCCTGAAGTCACGCTTCGTCGGCATTCTGTATATATTCATTGCGAGTTTGATTGTTCTGTAAATAAATGTGTCCACTCATATATTTGTGTGGCTTGTTTTATGTTACGCCCTTCGCGAGCCGTCTTTGGCACGTAACAGGTGTAATCTGTAAAATCCCGTTTGTTGTCGCATCTTTGCGCTGCCGATGGTAGTAAACTTTTATAGCAAAGTCTGATTTTGCCTCGGCTCCCGTATTTGCTAATAGGGTAGCAATCGGTGAGCTCAGCTGCGCTAGGCATTATGGGCAATGTAGTTTTGAATTTGAACTGCTGCGTTTGGAAACATGCTGGTTGAATCGCTTGTCAGTTTATTTCAGTTATTGTTTGCGTACAATTTAAAACATTGCATGAGAATAAAAATTGAGTGGGAATAACATTTTGTCAACGACAATTGTCGTGATCGTAATTTTAAAAGATGTTGAGTTGGCACATAGCCAACTGTGTGTGTGTATTAACTGGACTACATTTCCATGAGTCTGCATTATATTATTTTTTAAATAATTATTATTATTATTTTTTTTTTTTTTAATTGTTTGATTATTTTTTTAGGAAGAATAAAGCCTGTTGAGTAAAAAAAAAGTGGGAGATATACGCATCTTTGAGTGATC
Organism: Corythoichthys intestinalis; assembly: GCF_030265065.1. Lineage (NCBI taxonomy): Eukaryota > Metazoa > Chordata > Actinopteri > Syngnathiformes > Syngnathidae > Corythoichthys > Corythoichthys intestinalis. Next base: position 58,972,547 of record NC_080399.1, on the reverse strand, counting down.
TTCGAGTAAAATTCAAGTATCTCGAGGCCGGGCCGAGTGTCCGCTTTTTTGGAAATCAAAATATGGTCACCCTAACATAGCTTAACAACACAACGTCAAAGTGGGATGAAAAGACTATTTTGTTTTACTAAATTAATGAATTTACCGACATGGTCAAAATTACGTCTGTCATCGTGAAGAATTTCGGTACCGGTAAATTTTCAGTTTACCGCCCTGCTCTACACAGCGCCACACCATACGCTTCTATTTGTAATTCTCCAAGTGGTGAGAGCGCAACTGAGCATCGATTGTAACATCCCAAGTAATGATGTCAGGCTTTCATTGTTTTATAAAGAGATTTCAATCACAAGCGTGCTCTCCCTTCCACTCTCGCTCCTGCGTGATGCGTTCAATTGCCATCACGAAAAAAGTGTTCATAAAATAATGACAGTCTAGAACAGGGGTGGGCAAACTTTTTGGCTTGGGGGGCCACATTGACTTTTAAAATTTGACAAACGGGCCGAGTCAGCACAAGATACTATACATATAAAAAACTGCATATCAAACAAAAAAAAAACAGAAAAAAAGCATTGAAGTATTAACATACCTTTTAATGGGAACAGTGTTGTTGATCACCCATTTTAGCCAGTGCATCGAAGTCTGGTGGTACTTCTGTTGTGTCAATTCTCAGAACAGATCTGAGGTGTTCATCACACTAAAAGTCTGTTCACACACACACATATGTAGAGCCAAATAACACCAGCATCCTCTGTGCCATCTTCTTGATGTTTGGAAATTTGGCTGCACTTAATGAAGCATAAAACTCATCCAGTTTCAAGGAGTTGAACTTGTCCTTTAACACCATGTCACATTTGGAGATCAGTCAGTTCCAACTGCAACTCCTGTGGCGCCGTTTTCGGGTCGTGTGAGAAGGGACATGACACCAGCTGAAGTGCCCTGTAATTTTTTCCAAAATCACAAAACCAACGGCAGAATTCCTCATGCAGGTCATCCAGTGTTTTCCTATATTTTTTCACATGTCGCGGGGCCTCTATTAACGTAGCCAGTGTGGGGAAATGAGGAAACGACTTGTCTGACATTTGCTTCGAAACTAAAACGAGCTTGTTTTTGAAGGCTCTGACGTTTGCTTGCATTTCATGAACAAACTGGTGTTTCCCTTGTAGCTTCACGTTCAGCTCGTTCATGTGTGTCAGTATGTCCACACTAAAAGCTAAATCACAAAGCCAATCTATGTCATTCTGCTCAGGAAAATGGTCAGTATTCTCAAGTAGCTCCAAAAATGAAATAATATCCTGTTTGGGAAAAGTATGTCAACGTGTGTGGGAGCTCAAACTTAACCAGCGGGCATTAGAATGGTAAAGTAAGTCTGTGTGATCAGCATCAGTTTCTTCAAGAAAATGAATGAACTGACGATTGTGAAGTCCCCTTGCTCGAATAAAGTTAACAAGTTTCACAACCGGCTTCACTACGTGGTCAAGCTGCAACACAGATTTACACAGTGCTTCTTGGTGAATTATGCAGTGTAGGAAAATTACCTCCTGCTCAGGGTTTTCCTCTTTCACCCTGTCCTGAATTCTCTTGAGCATCCCAACGTTTTTTCCTGTCTGATTTGGTGATCCATCTGTGGTAACGTTGGCGAGCGTACTCCACGGTAACTTGTGCCTTTGCATGACCGCTGACACGCTGTTAAATAAATCCTCTCCACGTGTTTTTCCTTTCAGGGATTCCATATCCAGTAACTCCTCCGTTATCTCGAAATTCTCATTAATCCCTCTGATAAAAATTAAAAGCTGAGCGGTGTCCTGTATATCATGGCTTTCGTCCAGTGCCAAAGAATATAATGTAAATGACTCAGCTTTTTTGTTTAGCTTGCTAGTTAAGTGTTTGTCAATTACTTCAATATGGCGAGTCACTGACCTGCGTGATAAGCGAATTTTTTCGAATTTGTTCTTGCTCTCAGGACATAAAGAGTGCATGGTAGAGACAGCAAGTATTTTAAGAAACTCCCCTTCGGGGAAAGGCTTGCTGGCTTTTGCTGGTTTGAATGCCAGTAAATAACTTGTGTTCGTACTTGCTTCTTGGATGGAAGTTGCTTGAATAAAGGTTTTGCTGCGCCTGCAAGCTAGCGACCAACCTGTTAGCGGTAGCCGTACGTCCTCGTGTTGAAAGATTGCTGGCGTAATTAGCATGCTTGGTGGTAAAGTGACGGCTGATGTTGTACTCTTTTAAAACTGCAACGGTTTCTTGGCAAATAAGACATACAGCCTTGGACCGGACCTCAGTGAAAAAGTATTTAGGCGTCCATTCTTTGTTAAACACCCGGCACTCACTGTCGACTTTTCTTTTCTTTGACATTGCTGTAGTGTAGATGGGTTCTGATCTGACTATGAGTCGAAGAGCGATAACTGGAAATGGCTCGGGCTCCGTAAAATCAAGACACTGCGCCTACTGCGCCACCTGGTGTTGAAATGCCTGTCATCACAAGTCAAATGAAATAAATGCAATCATTCACATTAAACCTTATTTCTGTACAAATCTTCAGCGGGTCGGATTAAAAAGACCAATGGGCCGGATGTGGCCCGCGGGCCGTAGTTTGCCCACCCCTGAGTCTATAAGGTGTAGTAATTTCGAATGACTCAACACCTGATGCTTCTTTTTACGCATGCGTAGTTTGCACAAATGCAGGCGTACCTTGCAGAAGCGGGGGGGGGGGTCCTTAAACGAAGTGTGGACAAGTATAAAAATAGTCGGCAAAATACCCTGGAGAAAATTATTTGTCCTAGTGTAGCCTTAGTGTTACCTTTGTTGCCTCTTTGTGAGCGATGATCCTTCACACTACACAGCCCAGGTGACTCCACAACAGCACTGGATGCGCCCCTCTGCAAAAGAAAAAAATATAATAGGGTATAGATATAAAATAATCACTTAAAATGTGCATGCGTGTGCTGCGGATTAAAGAATTTGCAAGCGATGCGAACAAAACCAAATTATTGGTGCAACATGCATGACAACGGAGAAGTACATTTTTTTCCTTTTTACTGAGTGTAAAGTTTACGGTTATAGGCTTAGCAAACGTACTTCCACTGAACATTTCAAAATAAAAGCATGTCATGTTCAGATTTCTGGAGGCAATCGCATATCCTTCAGATTCTACACAAAGAATAGATTTGAAATTACACCCATTACGAATAATCTGATTGGCAATGATGAATTTTTTGCATGAGCACTTTGTAGGACAAGATGACAGTCATTTTGGATCATATTAACACTTTTAATGGGCTCTAATTGGCAGACAGCAAAAGTGACTGTGGGTTTCTCACCTAAATAGCTTTAAAATGACTCATTCTGCATTGTGTGATTCTAATGTTTATAAATTTTAAGACTGCTTGTTTTATTTGAGAATAACACTGTTTTGCATTTCAATAGGTGATTTATTAGGATTTATTGAAGGGTTTTCGCAGGGTCTTAAAAACTTGGGAAAAAGTCTTAAATTTGATCATTGTAAATCAACACTAGGAGACCCATGGGTGTCCCTTTTTTGGGACATCCTGGGATCACGCCCAAGACTGTCCCACTGTGGGACAGTGTAGCCTTTGTTTTGTAAATGGGGCCATTACTGATGCGCCGCAGGGGGGCACGTGAGGAAGACATTACTGGCTGTTGTTTTTGTTTCTGTACTGTGTTGGTTTAGGTAGAAAGGGGGTCATACCCAACCAGGGGATGACAATGCACGGGCACAAATTTCATAGGTATGCTTCAAAATAAAACTCCCCCTTTCAAATTAAAATTTTTTAAATTGCTATATAGGATAAAAGTGCCCCAATAAATTAAGGTAATATACGTCCACTTTAAAATGTCATGTGACTTTAAAAAATATCTTTAAAAACTTTATAATAATTTTGGTCCCAAAAATTAACCACAAAATACCATCAACTAAAAACTGTTATTTAAACCCCATAAAATCCTTAAATTATTCTAAATATATACCTAAAAGAATAAAACATTCCCCACCCCAAGCCCGGTCTCCGTCCCCTGTTTAACGACGGGTCCAGGATCCCCAGGGTACTCCGTCAGAAGGGCAGGAACCTGAAAGTGCCATAAAACCACAATTTGTTATAAATACATACACAATAAAACCAATAAAATCTAAAAACACATCTAAAAAAAAGGTGCTCCATAAAATCAATAAGTGCTAAAAATAAGAAGTGCTAAAATAGACCCTACTACCTACGTCACAAAATGACATGTCGCTGTATCCGGCCGCCATATTGTCCGTATTTTTTAGACCTATTCTCATTGTTTTCAATTAGTCGTGCAAGTTATAGAGCAATTCATGGAAGCCCCGGTGTTATCTGACGCTGTAAACTCATTGGATGCGTTGCATAAAAGGCGTTATGTGGAAAAGCTTCAGTCTATCCATTCGCCAGATCCATATTTGATGCCTAAATCGATGTTTTTCGACCCGCTGTCTTCGCCGTCTTTGCCTGACACCCCTGATATTTACAACTATCTTGTTGTAAATATATCTCACGAAAGTTTGAAAAACTTTAAGAGCTTGTAGGCTTATAAATACTTCGTTGCTGGTTGGGTGAAACAGGTCCTCGTCCACGAAAATTCGGCAGGAATCTATCTTGTGCTCGGGAAGGTGAGTTACGAAATTTTCAATTCAAAATCTTTTGTTCTTGCTAACATCCACTGTCAAGTCTAATGTATTTCGTGTCATTTGTCAATGGAGCTAGGGCTTTTAATGTTTATATGGTTTAGCGATAGCACTCTCACTACATACATATATAATATGTAATAAATATGAAGTGCGAAAGCACTACTCCAGATTGTCCCTAGTTGAATTTATTTTTTGGCTTTTGACCTCAATAGTGAAATTGTAAATTAATTGTATGACAACTGTCTTATTATCCCCTTATAATTATATATTTTCAGGTAGTTCATGCACAACGTCTGAGTGTATGTTGTCGGCGATTAGCCTAGCAATGATCTTAATTGTGGTTGTCAGCCCAAAACCCTCTAAATATATATTAAATGCATCTTACCAGATATAAAATGACTACTACATAATCTGTGGTAGTCGTTTGGAGCCCAGTTTTCTCGTTGAATTGCAGCAATCCATCTCTCTCTCCTCTCCGGGTCTCTCGGAATACGGTAAAACTTCAAGTCTCTCCGTCTATCTTCTCTGTTTTTGCAACCGACCGCCACACACGACGTCACCATTTTGATTATTGTTAACGAGCAGAAAAACACGCCATAATAGGAGGAATTTACGAAGCGCTAATGTTTTAACATGACGAGTAGACGGACAACATGGCGCGGGGGCGTGGCTGTGACGTCACGTGAGTAGGGTCTATAGCAGGGGTGGGCAATTAATTCCACAAAGGGCCGCAGTGGGTGCGGGTTTTTGTTCATACCCATCATGAGGACAGCCTTTCACCAATCTGGTTTCTTCCAAGTGCAATCAGTTGATTGCAGTCAGGTGCTCCTTGTTTCCACTGAAACCTCATTGGTTATACTGTGTGTGCTGAATCAGTTGGAACAAAGACCAGGACCCACTGCGGCCCTCGAGGACCGGTTTGCCCACCCCTGGTCTATAGGTTCCTGCTCCTCCTGGTGTAGCACCCCAGGGTCGCCACAAGATGGTGGCATTTCTTCCCCCTAACTGTAATATAAAAAAAACAAAATACAAAACAGTTAACAACTTTTATTAAAAATAATAGTAGGAGATCATGTAGAACCGAGGGGGGGGTCCCTCTAGGGTTATTTAAGGTTAGGAGTTCAGAACGGGGGTGGGGGGGCTAAGGTAGTCCTCTACCAATGAAGTTTCGAGGCACTTCAACCCGCCACCTATTCTACCGCCTGGCCCAACGCTTTTTGCAATTGCCAGGATCAGTAGCCCCGAGACTACTTTCAATCTGTTTTTCCCGGACGACATTATCCAGCAGATTGTCTAAAAAAAGGTCCAAGATAATTTTGGACTACAATCTGTGTAAAGGGGCAGTCGATCACTTGGACCAGGTAAGCATAGGTTCTGTCTTTTTCAAAACTTTGCATCAAAGCTCTCTGGTCATCTGACATCATCTGATGTTTTTTTTTGTGTGTGGTATTTGCAGGCATCTGCCACATATTCTTGCCGCCGGAGGAAATTACGGTGGCCAATGTCCATATTCTATCATATGCTGGATCTCTCTCTCTTCAATGCATTCACCCCCTTTACTCAGGTGGACCCTGAGTGGAATCAACGCAAATTCTACAGGCGCCGTCTGTTTCTAGAGGAAGTGAGCATGGCATTGATTCAACCTGCTACTACAGGAGCTCCCCAGCCGGCTGCAGAGGCCCCAGTGGTGGCCACGCCACAAAGCCAGAAACGTGGGCAATGTGGCCTTTGCATTGACCGACTACATGCATCAAACATTACCTGCAAATGTGGCATTTTCTTTTGCCAAAAACATGGCCAAAAAGTATGTGCAAATTGTTAAAAAAAAAAACAAAACAAAAAAACAGCTCACTGGTTGTTTGTTGTTCTAGTTCAGTAGTTTGTTGTGCGTTTGAGTTATATGAATTCTGTTAATTCAAAATTCTTCTAGTTGTTGTGACTTGTTGACTGTTTTTCTGTTGGCAGTGAATATTTTTAGTGGTTGAAGGTAAAAAAAAAAATCAATATTCAGAAATGATTTAGTTGTCACACTTTTGGCTCCAATACTGCTAGAGGGATAAAAATTTTAAATTGCCATTGTCAAAAAGTGTTGAGTTCCTAAAAAATGTTGATGTTATGATTTATTAACATATTCAAAGCTCTAATGACCTGATATCAAATATTCCTACTTGGATTTGTTTATATATTACATACGACATTGTTTTGTTTATAGCACACTATTGCTTTTATTGTCCATAGAGGGCATCCAAAATAAATAAATAAATAAAAACTATATACATATGGATAGGTCTGATACTAGTGAACATTTTGAGATGTCGCAAGTAAAAAAATATTCAGAAATGACTTCGTTATCACACCCTCAAGAGGGCGCCAGACTTCATCCCCAATACTGCGAGAGGGGTAAAAATTTTGAAATTGTCATTGTAAAAAAATGTTGAGTTGCCAAAAAATTTTGATATGATTTATTAACATATTCAAGGCTCTAATGACCTGATATCAAATATTCCTACTTAGATTTGTTTTTATATATTACATACAGCATAGTTAGTTTTGTTCATAGCACACTATTGCTTGTATTGTCCATAGAGGGCATCCTAAATAAATAAATAAATAAATAAAAACTATACGTATGGATAGGTCTGATGCTAGCGAACATTTTGAGATGTCGCAAGTAAAAAAATATTCAAAAATGACTTAGTTATCACACCCTCTAGAGGGCGCCAGACATGAAAAAAATACTGCACAAGGGTTAAACCTCAACCGGTAATTAAAAACTGAAATTACCACCATACGCACTGTCAGTGCTCCTGTTTGTGAGGCAGCCAGCTTAACCATTCGGCCATGTAAGCTTGTATGCGAAAGCAAAATGCTGGGAGTAAAACCACCATAAAATACATTTAGTGTGTCCAGAGTAATCCACTTCTGTACCGGCCCACCTCAATTCAAACTTATACTATTTTTAATAAAGGTTTTATTTCTTCAAAACCACATACATACATATATATATATATATATATATATATATATATATATATATATATGTTTTTTATTAAAGAAACCATTTCTAAAAAGGTTAAAATGGCCAACAAATCTCGACAAATAAAAAGTCACCTAGTCTAGCTTTAGTTTCCAATATTCCTGGTTAAAAAAAAACAATAACTATTAAAACCTAATCCAATGTTAATTTATTATCTTTGTAGTCTTAAATCCATGGGTTTGTTTATATTAAATTCCCATTTTACTTTCTTTTGATGAGGAGGCATTGGTGAGTCATTCGACCCATTCTTCATCCCATGTTGTCACAATGGTCGTCGAGAACTCCAAATCATCTATGCTGACTTCTTTTTCTTCCACAGGGCCCCATGGATCGGACAGCGGAGGAGCGGTAAGTATTGGCTTCATCTCAGCAGGACGTGACCGGCCTTCCGCAGTCACTCTTGACATAAAAAATGTGATAAAATTATTAAAACCTTTAAAATTAATTTAAGAGACCAAAACTGTTTGTCACAGAAAAAAACTTAAATATTACCTTATATTATGCGAAAAAATAAAATACCCTGTGGACTCCAATGTCCTGTTAAAAACCTTTTGGGTTGCCAGATAGGCTAAAAATCAGCTCTCACATCGTCAGTCGGTGGTTTTCTCCGGGAAACCTACTCTTTCCCCTACGGGGGGTGTGCGCACACCTTACTGTTCTTTTGAAGATCTTTGCAGGGGCGAGAGATGACCGGAATCCTGAGGCTGTTCTTCACCGCCATGCTTGTCCGAGCCGTTCCCAGGTAAGTCCAAAAAATAGGTTAAAAAGGTATTAAAAATGGAGCCCACTTGAACAATTACCTGACGTTTCGCCAGTAAGGCTTCATCAGAGGTAAGTGGGGAAAAACTTTTCGCAGGGGCTTTAAATAGCGGGAAACCCCGCCTCTCCAAAATAGTCTTTTTCCAGTAGGTCCCGTCCATCAGTCTCTTAAAGGGACCCCAGGTAAGTGAAATAAAATAAATATAATAAAATAAAATATAGTCTTTGTAGCTTTATATTAAAACAATTAAAAGTGGGGAGATCCTAATGAAATGTAAGGCTCTGGCGAAGGTTAGTCGGTAGAAAGGGGGTCATACCCAACCAGGGGATGACAATGCACGGGCACAAACAAATTTCATAGGTATGCTTCAAAATAAAACTCCCCCTTTCAAATTAAAATTCTTAAAATTGCTATATAGGATAAAAGTGCCCCAATACATTAAGGTAATATACGTCCACTTTAAAATGTCATGTGACTTTTAAAAAATATCTTTAAAAACTTTAAATTAACCACAAAAGACCATCACCTAAAAACTGTTATTTAAACCCCATAAAATCCTTAAATTATTCTAAATATATACCTAAAAGAATAAAACATTCCCCACCCCAGGCCCGGTCTCAGTCCCCTGTTTAATGACTGGTCCAGGATCCCCAGGGTACTCCGTCAGAAGGGCAGGAACCTGAAAGTGCCATAAAACATTGTTTACAGATAAATAATAAAACCACAATTTGTTATAAATACATACATAATAAAACCAATAAAATGTTAATTAAAATCAGGGTACTGTGTTGGTTTAGGAGGGAAAGGTGCCCATATTCTGTGGTCGAAAATGTGGGGTTTCGCCACCTGTTGAAAACACTTGAGCCCCGGTACAAGTTGCCAGCCAGAGCAACATTCGCAGACTCTGCTGTTCCTTCACTGTACAGAGAAGTGAGAGAAGATATTACCATGTCATTGCAGGAAGCTAGTCGTGTAGCAATCACCAGTGACGCATGGACGTCTGTCACCACAGAGTCTGTCGCATGTGCTGCAAACCAGATCCGTTCATGAGAGCCACACAGAGGCCCATATGGCGACGTTACTGTTGAATGTGGTGAATGAATGGGAGCTAACTGAGAAAAGCGTTGTGCTTACGGATAACGCCGCTAATATGGCTAGTGGGCTATTGTTAGCCAGCATGGCCGTTGCAGCCAGGCTGCTGCTTGCGATCATGTGTAACACTTCGATGCTTCGCTCTCGAGTTTCTTCAGTTTTTTTTATCTCTAACCTTCTCCGCGCCACCCTTCTTTTTTTTGCCACCACCATCCATATTGTTTATCCACACTCGTCGCTATTTTCCTTCCACAGGGAGTAAGGCTTTACCAAAGTAGGCTACTCTGTGCTTTCTTCGTTCTTCTCCTATCAGATTGGCGGTTAACACCCAGGCGCATTGCTACCACCTGTCGGATTGGATGCGAACTGTAGATAATAGAGGATACGGGGGATAAAAACAGTGATGTACTGTATGTATGGAGGCCGCCAGCCATCCAGAGCCGTCCTGTGGTCCTCCAGAAGCTACAGATTCCCAGTCCACCCCTTGTTTAATGTTAATATAATTTACGTACTGTAAAATATTCACATTTAAACTAAATCGTTTTGTGGATTCAATCATGGGTCAAGATTCATGATACAAATCGTGTCACGAATTTATGTATCATTACAGCCCTACAACTAAACTTTAAACAGATCTGACAGCTGATTTTGACTTAATCTAATAATTTACACCATCTGGGGCCCACAGTTCAGATTTAACCAAGGGGAAGTGCTCCACTGCAGACAGATACTTTACTGCCACTTCAGCAGCAACACTTCTGTACTCCAGATGCAGCATCTCCTGAGGATACATCTCCATGTTGTAAGTGGAGGAAAATCCACAACTACAACCTATTTAAAAAAAATAATAATTGTCATTAGACAGAAATCTGTGACATTACACACAAAAGTACTTTTGTAACATTGCAGCTACATTACATATAAACATAAATGTTACTGCAACAAAAACTGGTCAATCCATCACAATGTAGTGTAACTACACACTTACATTTGAGCACTGACAAAGCGCAACAGCCAAGAGTTTCCTAAATTCAACACCAGCTCTTTCATGACTCTTGGTCTGTGTCAGATCGTTGCTGGGAGCAAGGACACACACCAAATCAGGCACTTAGAGCTTGCTAACGTGAAGTTGCCTCATCTTCTCTTCCTTCGTAGTAGCACCCAGAGTTGACATAATGCCAAAGTAGAGATCTCCCTCTGGCATCTTTACAAAACCATTAGCTATGGCTCGTAGATGGGAATCTCCCACAAGAAGAGCAAACTGCAACAAGTCAGAAATTTAGATCACATTAACACATTTTTGCTTTTACTGATCTTTACTAATCATATCATGTCTACCCTGAGTGCATTAACAGTATTTACATTCATAAAGCAAAGTATTGTATTAGCTACAATAATGCTACCTTATCAGAAGACTCGGGTGGAATGACCATGTGATGGCCCCTGGCCGTTTAACAGTTAACTTCTGAGACTCTTCCAGTCAGCTTATCGCCGCCTCCACCAGCTGGCTGTTTCCCCTCCCACTGTGATGACAGCTGATCGACGCAGGACGGACCGACGACGCTGCTGATTGGCCACGGAAAAAGGCGCCAAGCTTCTTAAACCTGCCGCTGTCAACGTTCTGGGAGGTCGCAATTTGGCAGCATTCTGTCGCGTTCCTCCTCGCTAGCTGTTTGCTCGCCATTCACGCTCGTTTGCATTTTGATCGCTAGTTTGATACACTCCCGCTTTTTCGGTGAGGTCTTTTGTGTTTATTCGTTATTGGATCGTTTTTGTTCACCACTGTAAATAAGAGCACTGAAGCAAGTAAGGGGAAGTCGCCATTTCTGTTCAACCCGTTTTCTCCTGTTTTGTATAGAGTAGGAAGTTAGGTTAGAAGCTGTCTTTTCTTTGTTCCTTTTACATGATCAGGGCTTAGTTAGCGGGTGGGGTTTGAGTGTAATTCCTTTTTGTTGTTTTGGCCTGGGCTTACCCTGAAGTCACGCTTCCTCGGCATTTTGTACATATTCATTGCGAGTTTGATTATTGTGTAAATAAATTTGTGTCCACTTGTACATTTGTGTGGATTGTTTTATGTTACGCCTTTCGCAAGCCATCTTTGGCACGTAACAGACCAGTTTGTGACATTTTCTGAAAGAAACTGGCCACTGGCAGACACGATGACGGTACCCAGTACCCCAACGTATAAACAGCAATAAAATAAATTAGCACCAACATGTTTCCTTAGACCATTACAATTCATAACATTTCCACGATAAGTTACGATTCATCATGCTGCGTTTGTCTTTTGCTATAATCAGGTCCACAGAAAGCTGGGTGTCCAGACGGCGCTTGGCTGCTGTTGCTCAACAATCTAAAACCTAACATAAAACCAATTATAAATGTTTATAAAAAATACATGTCTCATCTGTCTCAATCACCTTTATTTGACAAATTACATCTCCCATATATATATAATATGTATTATAAACCACTTAATAACTCTTCCAATGGGGTAACAGAGTTATTATTCACTCAATAACTTTGTCTTATTTTTCATGTTTTACACCTGTTAGGGGTGAGAGAGAAGGAGGGGATCTCAGAGCAGACAAACCAGGGTTGCGACGAGTAATACTTATTAGCCACCACACGAAAGAAGACTTGCGTAAATCGCTGTGCTCAACGTAGCTGAGCCAACATGAGACGAGGAAGGTCGGAAGGATGCAGGCGTGGAATCCATCAAGGGCCACACATAAAACGTGTCACAGAGAATAATCAAATGAATGCAAGAAATGATTGACCAGTAAGCTGATCTGGCGTCGAGGTGGTGGCGTCCCCGGCTTTTAAAGATGGTTTATTGGCCTTGCCAGCACCTGTGGCCGCTCCACCGATTTGACATCCAACCTGTAATCAGAATTAAAAACACGAACACCTCCCCAAGGTGGGCCAGGTCTCAGGAGAGAGGGCCTGAGGCTCAAACGATAACATCTTATTGCACCTCTAGGGTTAAATATGGTTATATTAACTGATTAAAGAATAACAAAACTATGTACAGGGAGTCCTAAAATTACAATGTCCTAGTTGACCTACGACGTTTCGCCTTCAAGACACGAACAAATCTGGAGAAGCTTCAAATCTTTTTTCCAAAAAACTGAATTTTCGAAATCGCAGTTGCAATCACCGTGCAAGATTAGGAAGGGAACGCCCTCAAGACATCCAAACAACTTTATACAAACAACGTAAAATCTTCAGCCAATCATATAAAACCGCATGTCGGGACGTGGCCCCATTCGAGAAGCCTTTCCCGCCAGAGTCATGGTGAATAATATTCAAAAGGGCTGGATAGATATAGGTATTGTAACGCTTGCTAAGTGAAAGCTTGGCAATGAAAATAACACTGGCTACGTCTACACTAGGACAGACAATTTTCTGTAGGGTATTTTGCCGACTATTTGCACAAACTACGCATGCGGAGAGAGGAGCAGCCTCATGTTTACGTCATTGCCCGTGCAGTTTACCTCTGAACCGGAAACTCATCACTCGCTGGCACAAAGTTTCGATGTTGCTACACCCTTTAGACCTGGGGTTCTCAATTACCGGACCGCGCCCCACGACCGGACCAGGGCACACCTTTTTTGCGGACCCAGAGCAAATAGCACTTTTTAAATCGCCGATGTTTCATTTTTAGTCAAATATCTTCCATGTTCCCACTTCTGTTGTCATCTCTATGACAACGATGCGCTAATTGGCTGAGAGCTGCTAGCTAGAGTGGACAGACCGCAGCAGTGTGAAACACAAGTCGCAATCTGTTTGATTACATGCCACCAGTGGAAGACCGAATCAAACAAAATATGCTTAAAGTTGACTAAGAGATGAAAAGTGGACAACGAAAACCGCCGTTTCAATGAGGAATGGACTGACAAATATGCATCCGTTTTACCAACTGCAAGTACCAAACCAATGTGCTTAAAGACAATTGCGCTGTTAAAAGTGAAAATGTGAAACGCCATTATGTTAAAGAGCACAGCTCTTTAGAAGAGAAGCTTCCTCCTAAATTGCAATTGAGAAGGCAAGAAATTAACAGGTTGCAAGTCATATCAAGAGTCAAGCAAGGTTATTGTTAAATCTATGACACAACAACAAATTGCAATGGAGTGCTCACTCAGTTTCGGCCAAACATAAAAAGCAGTTCTCTGGTGGCGAAATAATAAAAGAGTGCATGACTGAAGTGATGGCAGCAATGTTCGAAGTAAAAGAAAAGAAGGAAATGACAACAAAAATCTCACAAATCAACCACAAGACACACTTAAGTGCTGGCTGATGATGTGAGTAAACAGCTTTGTGACCCCCAAATGCCATTTCTCTCACTGAGCAGTGTTTTACTGTTAAAGTTACTGTCAATAATTATTTTGTTTGCACCTTAATGACAGAGCTTGTCATTTATGCTCTGTACATGTGAACATGTACTGTACTACTTGCTAGTGACGGGAAAAGTCGTTTACCTGAGGAAACGAATCAATTCCGGTTCGTTCAGTAAAAAGATTCGTTCAAACAAATCGTTCAACGAATCGTTCGCCCTCCTCATCCCACCCACCCACAACCGCCCAAATGAATCGTTCGCTCAGTGAACGGGAAGTGACGTTGCCAAACGAATCACCAAAAGACCGCTTAGCACAGAGGTCACGGAACCGCGGACCTCGGTCCGGTTCAGGACCCCCAAGCCATCTGGACCGGATCTCAAGCTGTCCGGACTAATACACGTTGCAACAACAAAAATCTTTTTTTTTTCCGCGGGTTTGCAGAGTGGAGGCGGGTAACAAACAAAAACCTTAGCGGTGACGCACGTGAGCCAGCCAATGGGAGTGAAGCATTTGAAAGTTATTTTTAGAACAGCATGTCTCACACTCGCTTTCCAGAATCCGCGGAATGACAGCCAAAAACTGAGCCGAATGAAGTTGGAGGAAGAGGCGAAAAGGTATGGCAAATGGAGTGTTCAAAGTTACACAAGATTGATGCAGAAAACAGTGTTTAAGGAGGAGTGGACTAACACATTTTTGTTCATTTTACCTGGCGGCAGCACAAGACCGCTATGCCTCATCTGAGACTCATTCAGAGACGGTAGCGCTTGTAAAAAGGAGCAATTTGAAAAGGCACTATGAGACGAAGTACGCAGCTTTTTTTGCAAAGTTTCCCTATGAACTCTGCCATCCGTTCTAAAAAAAAAAATGGCGGAATTAAGGGCTCAATATGATCGCACCTCAAGGCTCATGGTTCATTTATTCACTGCACAGCAACGCACAAATGAATTCTCCCTCAGAATAGCGCGGATATTGGGTCAATACAAAAAGTCTTTCAGTGACGCACCGATTGTCAAAGATTGTATGAGTGTAGTTGCTGAAACTTTGTTGATGGAAAGCAAAAAGAAGAGGTCTGTCAAAAAATAAAGCAAATCCCCCTGTCAGCATCCACAATTAAAAAAAAAAAAAAAAAAAAAAAGGAGTCTTGAACATGCTCTTATGTTGCTATTTAATGATTCAATTAAAGCACTTTTTTAGTTTTATGCACCTTTTATATTTTATTTACATTTTTGAATGTTGTAATTATCAGCATTGCCACGTAAAAATACGTTTGTATTTTTTGGAAAAAAAAGAAGCATTAAAAATATTTCCGGACCCGAGATTGTTGTAATTTTTCAATTTCGGACCCAGAGGATTTTTAATTCATGACCCCTGGTTTAGCATATATAACTGAACAGGAAGGCTTGGTCCCGCCCCCTCTTGCACAGTACACAGGCTTTTCATTGGCCGCTCTCTTCGTAGATTCAGAAGTGAGTGACAGACTGTGTTTTTCTGTCTTTTTTTTTCACTGCCTCGTCTCTGCAGCCCAGCCGCTGCAGCAATGAGAATTTCCGAGTCTATCATATTTCTATGGGATCAAAGCCATGGCTTGTGCTTGCTTCACTTTGATATAGGAAACGGTTAAACATTTCCCCCTTTTTTAAGCACAAACTTTTTCAATCACGCTAAATTACGTGCACGCTCCCTTCCGTATTCGTAGTTTAAATGCGTGTTTACGTGAGCTGGCTGCTCGTGAAAAGCCAGTTGATATACCACCAAATCATTTCGGCTGAAGAACAAATAAATGTGGAATTTAAATAAACTGTCTTCGGCTATTTTTTCCGGTTGAGTGAGATTTATTGCACACAAATAAGAAAATATAAAAAATATTAATAAATAATCAATTTATTATGTATATTAATAAATATTAAATCAGCGTTATAAATAAAATGTATTATTATTATTTGGCTTCTCTGACACGAAAATAAATAAAACAACACTCGAAAAAATATTACCTAAAAATCGTGTTGAAATGTCATTTTTGCACTGGTATTAATATATAAATAATCCCATTAACTCCACGCAGTCATCCCCTCCCGATCTCAGATCGCCAAATGCTGACGAAAAGAGAATCGTTTGCTCTTTACAATGTAACCATTCCACTCTCATTGGTATGTTAAGAAAATGGAGACGTACACGTATATATACATCCTACGTCCCCGCGTTTAATTTTTGGACGCTTTAGTCGCACAGGATGGACTGATGGACTCAACGTTAATTAATTTGCGCCCCAACCCGACAAGCTGTGACACGGAGGAAAAAAAAAACTCGGAAAAATATGTCATGAAACTACAGTTTCATAGCAAATCAGTATTATGGTGATCATACTAAATAGTCATTTTCCATGGGCATAGATTAGATAAATTTCGCTGCCATTAAGTCCAGCTAGTCTCTTGACAGCTTTCTCGCCCGCCCCCGCGACGTATCCATAGCTCAGCCTTATCGCCTTGTAGCTACTGGCGAAAGTTTTAACGTACTGTAAAGTGGATACAATGTCGTCATATGTAGTCTCGAGTCTGTTGACAAAAAAGCACAGTAAACTTTGCTTACTGTGTTTATGTGGTGATTTTTGTGCATTTGAGTAGCATACGATAGGCTCAACATGAAAGAATATGTGATAAAGCCCTTTCCTTTCAGTCCTTAGCTCGTTCACTGCTGCAGCGCTGCTG
This sequence comes from Corythoichthys intestinalis, assembly GCF_030265065.1. Taxonomy (NCBI): domain Eukaryota; kingdom Metazoa; phylum Chordata; class Actinopteri; order Syngnathiformes; family Syngnathidae; genus Corythoichthys; species Corythoichthys intestinalis. The sequence goes on along the minus strand of NC_080399.1, from coordinate 58,955,950 downwards.
CGTGACTGCCGGTGTAGGCTGACTATAAATTAGCGTAGCAGTCTAGCAGAACGAATCATCTAAGCATTCTCGGTAGGACGGAGAGTCAGTGAATGGGAAGTGACATAATTCAGTCTTGCCCCCTGCCTGCATGCTGGCTGCTTATTGGCCACACGTGGAAGTGAGTGACAGACACCCTGATTCTGTTTCCGCTCCCTCCCCTGCCCGCGATGAGGCTGGCGTCTGATTGGTCGTGTGCTATGTCAGTAGACGCTGCCGCTTGCTCAACGCCCTCCCACGCAGATAACAAGGCAAGCCCCAACTTCATAGAACGAATCGGTGCAGAAGATGATTAGTTCGGTCTCGTTCACCCAAACAATTCGTTCAAAAAGAACGAATCGTTCACGACCGATACAACACTACTACTTGCACGTTTTCTTTTCTGTCCAGCAGTGTTTTACAGTTACAAAATGTACAGTCAATAGTTATTGTTTGCACCTAAATGACAGATCTTGTCAATTATTTAGTGTACATGTGTAAACATTGTACTTGCATGTTTTTTTGTTGTTGTATTTTTAAGACAAGAAAATGTTTTGTCAATGTATTATTTTCAGAATGTGCATTGTATTTTTGTTTGGTCAAAAGAAAACCACCTTTACCACCTTAGACCTGCCTTGTACCTTGTACTTGACTGACATTAATAAATGGACCCATGCTTTTATGAAAAAAAAACAATTGTGGACCTTCAAGATTTGTATTTGGGGACCCCTGCTCTAGACTATTATTTTGTGATCTTTTTTTTTTCGTGACCGCAATTGAACGCATCACGCAAGAGCATGGAACTTGGAAGGAGAGCACGCTCGGCTTTTACGAGGAGTCGCTGTGTTGTGATTGAAATCTTTAAAAAACAACACTTGCCTGACATCGTTACTTGGGAAGTTGCAATAGATGCTCAATTGCGCTCTCACCACTTTGAAAATAACAGAAACATATGGCTAGGTTCATACCGCAGGTCTTAATGCACAAATCCGTTTTCTTGGCGTACCCGTTCAGACTGCCTTTGTCCATTGAGCCCGTTCAAGTATTACGGATGCGCACTAATTAGCAGTCCAACACGCGCTGAGCAAAAAGACCAGCATGCGCAAAAGCATCAAAACAAATGACTACACATGCTGGCTGTCATCCGTCATTCCAGGGAGATCATATTTTGATTTCCAAAAAGAGGACAAAAAATAAAACACATAAATAATCCCCGTTTAGGCTTATAAAGTTTATATGCACACACGCACACGGACAGTTCGCCCCGACTCTCTGCTGTGTAAGCAATCTTGAAATATTGCTCATATAGAGCAGAGAGAAAACCAAGCATTCTCAGGCTTATCCTCAACCCATTTTCATTTTTTATGTTGTCAAGCCGGACCCTTCCCCAAAAGCCGTGTTCAAAGCAAGCTAGGCGCTAACGCACAGCTGCACCGCTACCGGAGCGCCATGTCGCTCTCTCTCTTTGACGTAACTGCTGCATGAATTCCGATTTGTGAGACAAGACAGTTCAGACCGCCGCGACATTCTGGAAAAATGTGGCCCTGATTGGATTTAAACCACATACGAAAGTGACCCAGATCGGATTTGAAACTGTCCACTTCTATGCGGTTTGTTCCATTCAGAGCGGGAAAAACACGAAAAAATCATTCTTGCATTAAGACCTCCAGTATGAACCTAGCCTATATTGAAGCGTCATGTCATCAGCACGGTAATTAGGGCACCAACGCGGCACTGTTATTGGTGTACTGTTGCACCAGCACGACGCTCTGATTGGTGGACTGAACAGCCGCCAGCGTATATAGTTGTTATTGTTTTTGTATTGGTGTGGTGGCGGGAAAAGGAATGGAAAAAGTGGGTAAAAGGTGTCAAGGCTCGTGTGTTACTTTCGCTGCCAAGCTTTCACTTAGCAAGCGTGACAATATGGTGTGACGCTCCATATATTTCCTGGAAGCTGCAACCAAGAGTGCTTGTGCATTACAGTGGCAATTCAGGAAGTGGTGAGATTTTGACAGGCGGACACGTCATGAAAAAAAAATGATCGTGCACTTCTGTGACTGAGGGTACCACGCACTTCACTTTTCATGGTTTAATTTTCCCCTAAGCATTTTTATATTCTGTACTCCAGTTCGGTTGGGAGGAGCCAGCCATGCAACTAGCTGATAGAGCTCGCCTCCTCCACTAGAAGTACCATGGGTGTCCCATTTTGGGACACCCTGGAGATCCGCCCTCAAGCCAAGCCTAGCCTTTGTTTTGTAAATGGGGCCATTACTTATGCACCGCCGGCCGCATCCCATTTCTATTTTTCTTCCCCCACCCCTTGACCCTTAAGTGCACTTGTGCGTTTAGCAAAACTGATAAACAAAACAAACATTACAAATGAAGAAACACAATGAACAAGCATTACAATTAGTGGTGTCGATTTCTTATTTATTACACCCCTACATAGTGCACTTTTTGTCGTGATTAATCTTTTTTTAACTATTACTTTTCTGACTGAAGAAAACACATTGAGAGTAGATAATACTGGCTGTTAGAGTATTATTTGGATGTATCAAGCTTGTTTAATTTAATTTAAGCAAAGCAAACAAAACAAACACTTGTAACTAACTGAAGGGTCCACAACACATGCACATAGATGTGGAGCACTAGTTCAGTTTAATTTAATTTGGTTTCAAATTCAATGTAATATTTACACCATAGTATGAAACCTGAATGATAGTTTAGTAAATACCACTTTTGGATCAGAAACAGTCTTGCATATTTTTTTCCAGCCATTTCATGTGAGGTGCTTTTCTTGTTACCACTGTTGCTTGATGTGCTTAGTTGTAGTATTTCTGAATATCAATGTACAGTATATCAATGTATAATCACAGCAAATTGTTAACTGATCTTTTTAATAATGTTTAACATGTCGAGGGTATTCAAACAAATACATCCGAATAAATTAGAATTATTATAATACTGTTAAATAAAAAAGTTTAGCAGTTTATTGTCAAGTAAGAAGTAACAGTGTCTGAAGGTAGCCTGACGCCCAACCCCCTTCCACAGATATTGGCTGAAAATTTTCCCCCAACCCCCTTCCACAGATAACGGCTGAATTTGTAAGTAAAGAAAAAGCAGCCTGACTTGCGAAGGTTTCGCCCTTCCTTTTGCATTCCAACACATTTTACTTTCATTCAAGTGACTTTTTTTTCTTGATTGAAAGAATTTTGGGGGGCTTGACCAAGAAATAAACAAATCTAGCTACAAATTTATCAACCTCAAAGCTGTGATTCTAATAAAATATAAAAACATGTCAAAAGCAAAATAAAGATCCCAACACAAGAATTTTTTTGTCTTTATTTTGAGGCAACGTTTGCAAACACATTCTGCTTTCATTCAAGTGACTTGTTTTCGATTCAAAATATATACTTTGATTGAAGGAACCTTTTTTTTTTTTTTTTTTTTTTTGGATTGACGAAGACATACACAAATCTACCTACACATTTATCAACCTACAGTAGGCTTTCAAAGCTGTGATTGATTCTAATAATATGTAAAAACGTATATCAAAAGCAAAATATGCTAACACAACAATTTTTTTTGTCCATCTTTTTCCATTATAGTAATCATGCAAAATACATGGTGTCTCAACCTGTCATAACAGGGTTGGGACTCCATTGCTGGCTCCTTCTTGCATTTGCCACAGGTGTACCTGTAGCAGTGAACACATCTGCTGGTTGCAGAGTTCCGTGAAACATCACCTTGTCACTCCGATGACGAAGAAATCGAACGTCCCTTACAATCAGACTCTTCTGGTAAGATTTCCCCAATGTTACTAATTCTTTATTAGCAAAAACAAAACATGTGGGGGATACAGCCACTTCAGTCTGCGATTCACGTTGGCTCGTTGTCGTTGGTTGTCTCTGTTCGTCCGATTTTCTCAAGGCGCCGGCATGAATATGTATAATTTTTTTAGGGAAGAGCAATTTTAATTTTGCAAATGTTTTTTTTTTTTTGATTGAAGCACCTTTTTCTAGGATTGATTGACCCAAACACAAAAAGTATTGCTTCAATCTAAAAGGTTCAATGAAATTTAAGTGTTCAATGCGAATTCATATTGCATATTTTTTCGCATTCAAAAACTTTTTTTTTTTTCAATGACTGAATTTTTTTTTCTTTGGAAAATATATGGTTCTTGTTGGATTTTTGATTGAATAATACAGACACTGCTATAAGTGAATTGTTTTGCTAATATATGAAAATAACATTGTTATTATCTGTTTGCAGATGACGAAACTGGTGCTCCACTGCCAAAACCAAGCGCTTTGGATGAACATGAGCAAACAGAGGTTGCTTAAGATGGTGCAGTGTGGCAGGAAAAACAACAGGCAGAACCTCTTGCGGATTTGTCACTTGGTATGTCAATCTCTATATGGGGTTGCTATAGGTGAATTATTTTGCTAATATATGAAAATAACAATGTTTTTATCTGTTTGCAGATGAGGAAACTTACTCCTCTGCCAGAACCGAGAGCTTTGGTTGAACAGGGGCGAACAGAGGTCGCCAAAGATGGCATAGAGTGGCATGAAGAAGAATTGGCAAAAGCTCTCCATTTCACTCCAGTGAAGCCATACACCACTGACGGAGCTCCGACAGCCAACACCAGGAGAATCGTCACAAGTAGTCTTCAGAGCTTCTTGTTTTTCATATCGTTGGAGATGCTTTGCATGATTCAGCAATGCACTATTCAGCATGCACGCCATACGGATACGAGGGATTGGTTCATGGATGTTCCAGAACTGATGGCATTCATTGCTGTCCTGATCTGGAAGGGGGTGACTCCTGTCCCATCCTTGTGCGACAACTGGTCTGACCCACGGATAATTGCTGCAATGTCTCGGAACCGCTTCCAAAGCATCATGCAACACCTCCGCTTTGATGACTTGTCCACACGTGCTGAGAGAGTAGAGACGGATAAGTTTGCTGCCATTTCTACTGTTTGGGAATCTCAGTTTAACCCTGGCCGACACATTACTATCGACGAACAACTTTTCCCATCAAAGACTCTGTGCAGTTTGCTCCAGTACATTGCTGCAAAACCTGACAAGTTTGACATCAAGTTTTGGGTCGCATGCGACTTAATATCAAAGTACATTTGCAATGCAATCCCATATCTTGGCAAGGACCCCAGTCGCCCCAGTGGTGAGAGACTGTGGTCATGAAGCTGATGGAGCCATTCATTAACAAAGGCAGAACTGTAACTACGGACAATTTCTTCACGTCACTCTCCCTTGCACAGCGCCTGCGCAGCCGAAAAACCTCCATCCTTGGAACTGTCAACAAGATTCGCCGTGAAATTCCTCCATCGACAAGACAGTGACCAGATGCAATTCACCACACGAGTGTTTTCCAGCACTACAGCAACCCTGACAGTATATGCACCAAAACGCAAGAAGACTGTCTATATCCTCAGCAGCATGCACAGGCAAGTTGAGACTGACGATACACACAAGCAAAAGCCAAACACTGTGACCGACTACAACAAAGCCAAGTGTGGAGTGGATGTGATGGTGCGGGAGTACTCTGTACGTACAGGAACACGACGATGGCCTGTTGCTGTCTTCTACAACATCATCGACACGGCCTCATTGAATGCTCACATTGTTCATCGGGCATGCACAGGGGTGGAGGAAAGACTAGCAGAGTTCCTGGTTCAACTGGCAAAAGAGCTGGCCACATCACACATCAATGCGAAGGAGTCACGCAAAGAGAACGAGCTTCGTCAGGAGCCCCTCACACCCAGTCCCAGTAAAAGAGCCAAGTGTCAAGTTAGAGTTGAATGATCGGAGGACCACCACTGGCAATTAATTGAAGCATGTTATTGCGATGCACGTATTAAAGGTTCAAGAAAAATGTGTGAATGCATTATCAGTGTTTCACGATGATCCAGCTAGTACCACATTTAAAATTAAGGGTTGGCGGGGAGGCAGATGCACTCATCAAAGAGCCAGAAATCAGTCGCGAACACATGCACTACAGATGATGAACTGTAAATAATGTCTGTGGAAAAGAAATAAACTTGCGGCTATGCAGTCCACCAATGGGAGAGTCGAGCTGGCGCACGGGTACACCAATAATAGCTCCGCATTGACCCACCAATTACCGTGCCGACGACGGCCCGGTGACGCTACAATATATAGTGTATCACAAAAGTGAGTACACTCCTCACATTTCTGCAGATATTTAAGTATATCTTTTCATGGGACAACACTGACAAAATGACACTTTGACACAATGAAAAGTAGTCTGTGTGCAGCTTATATAATAGTTCATTTATTTTCCCTTCAAATTTAGCCATTAATATCTAAACCCCTGGCAACAAAAGTGAGTACACCCCTTTGAAAAAAAGTACATCCCTAAATGTCCAAATTGAGTACTGCTTGTCATGTGACTCATTACAGGAATGCTGTCAGCTTTGCTGCAGAGATTGAAGAGGTGGGGGGTCAGCCTGTTAGTGCTCAGACCATACACCACACTCTATATCAAATTGGTATGCATGGCTGTCACCCCAGGAGGAAGACAGTACACAAAGCCCGCCCATCTCATCAGACCATAGGACATGGTTCCAGTAATCCATGTGCTTTGTTGGCATGTCTTCAGCAAACTATTTGCTAGGTAGGTAACTAGGGTATGTAGAATTAGAAAGTTATACAAATAATGCGTGTGAGTGAGCACTTTCTCGCGTCCAGCGGGCACAAATGCCATGTTTTTGGTAGCCTCCAGAGCCAGCGTATAAAAGTGACAATGTGTTTGTGTTTAAAAGTGCTTCTAACTGTACATTTGTGATATCGTGTTATACAGAAACAATTTGCTTGTATTGTTTGAATTGCTGATTTATTGATTGGTTAGCCAGGCTAGGAAACTACTCCAAACAAAAAGCAACAGCTAACGTGTAGCCTTTATCCCAAACGGAAGGAGGCGAGGAACAAACATGCTGCTCATGGGGGTTTAAACCCATTTTTTAAACTAGGTTGAGATTTGATTAATGAATGAATGGATGAAAGCCTTGATCGTTCCATGTTTTTCTTTCCAGCAGACGGGTCATCCTAAAAATTATTGCCAGTTGGACCACAATATGCCTGTTCTAAGGTTGTGGTTCAATATTGAGGCGGACTTGAGCCAGGACCTACGCCTCAGCAGAAGAGCCATAAACGCTGTCCATAAGCTACTACAGAGAGAGCAGGACAATGGTATGGGCGGGCAATTGCAGTTGCCCTGGCTGGAGAGCTGGATGCAGTTGGCACAGGATTTGCCCAGCTATCTGGGAGCTCTGCATTCAGGAATGTTGTGGGAGCAATAGACTGTAGCCACATTAGAATCAAGCCACCAGCACGGCACCGAATTGACTATCTTTACTACAAAGGCTATTAACCAATCAACATGCAGGCAATATGTGATTCCACTGGAAGATTCCTGGACATCTTTGTGGGTTACCCGGAATCCGTTCATGACTTGAGGGTCATGAAAAACAGCAACTGCTTCAAGGCGAGGCGGTACCCTCCACCAGGCTACATTCTCCTTGGGGATGATGGCTACTCGTGTCTAGAAACACCCATCTGCCTCATGACTCCATACAAGTAACCAGTCAATGGACCAATACAGGGGCGCTACGACCAAGGGCCGCAATATAATTGAGCGAGCCTTTGGGGTAATGAACACCAGGTGTACCCTTTTCAAAGCACTAGAGGTGAGGCCAGTGTTTGCTCCTCAGGTAATTGCATCCCGTGCGTTTCTGGACAATGGGGACCTGCTTGAGCCAGATGAGGATGTGGCACAGGACATCTTGGATCCCCAACCTCCCGGAGACCCCTAGCAGTTAATGAGGGGCCTGGGAATGCAATGCAAGCCAGATTGCACATCAATACTGTGACACCTGGGCTGCCAATGTATATAGTTTTTGGTGATTTTTTTTAAATGCAGGCTTCTTTTCCCCATTTCCCCATTACATTGTAATGTAATGCACCTGGCAAATGAGAATGGTCCATTTGAAGCCCTGACCATACTCGCAAACTTACCAACATTTGCACATACATGCGGCTACGCGTTCATTTCAAGAATCCTGCAACTATGCCAAAATATAACTACATGGCTCAGTGGCGCCGCCTTTAATTGGCTATTTTGGATTGAGCCCAGTTTCCTGCATATTAGCTTCTCATTTGATGATTATAGGGAGACGACCTGCATGCCCTCCCAGTTTGCGTGACGTCAGAGTTCCGCCAAAGTGCGAGGGCCCGTTCAGTCCTGCTTGCAGGCTGAGTTATTCTTCTTTTTTCAGGGCAAATTTGGAGGCCTGAATATGCACAAAAACTCACCAAAATTTGCACATACATGCGGCTTTCCGTAGATTTCAAAAATCTTCCGACATTACGAAAAAATTAACAAAATGGCTCAGTGGCACCTTGTCGCCGAGGGAGTTTGTTGGATCGTCTTTAAAATTGGTGAGACTTTTCAGGAGACCTGAAGTTTTCAAAATGGTGCGTTTTCATTCATGGGTCTGACCTGGGCGGGGTGCCAAACTCGGCCATTTTTTGGGGGGGGGGCAAAAACACATTCAATAAATGACTAATAACTCATTTATACAAGGCTCAATTTCTTTCATATCTGGCATGTATCTAGGGTATCTCAGCCTGAACACGACTGCATTAGAAAATGGTAAATGTTATACTTGTATAGCGCTTTACACTACGTTGCCATCTACCTACTGGTGACGCAGCACCAGGAGCAATGTGGGGTTCAGTATCTTGCTCAAGGATACTTAGGCGAGTTCATCAGGGCAGAGAATCAAACCCACAACCTCTGGGTTGGGGGACAACTACTCTACCACTGAGCCACACCATCCCCCAAAAATATAAAAAATATTACCCTTTAGACCAGGCCCCCCTAGTGGGAACAGGAAATGCCCTTTTTAGGAGATTGGCTGCTCCTCTAAGGGAAAAAAAATCTACTGACCTCAAACCTGCATCAGGGACCCTTAAGACATGTGTTCAGGTGCCTGATGAAAAATATTGACGTTTTGTTGAAGCGGAGGGGTCCAAACAGGAAAGTGAAAATGACTTTAGCCATTTTGTCTCACCACAAGTTTGAACAGTCAAACTTCCCATGCTTGGTCAGAATTTGACCCAGAATGGTCCTGTACTGTTCATTTGCATCAACTCTGTAGCGCCAACTAGTGGCAGCAGAATGTGAGGCCTTTACATGCTCTAAAACTCACTAAAATTTGCCCATACATGCGGTTTCACGTAAATTTCGATAAATTTGCGCCAAAATAACAAAATGGCTCAGTGGTATCCCCTTGAATTTTTCAAAAAGGCCTCTATTAGATTTTTTTCAACATACAGCGATGAAATTTGGGCAATCGATACGCTGTGAAAAAGTCTCTTGCACCCATATTCCAAACCCTACAGGAAATCGGATTTTGGATTGAATGTGAAATTTTTATCGATTTACAGGGTGCACATTTGAGACCTTGACACCTGGGGAATTAGTTGGATCCTCCTCAAAATTGGCGAGACTGTTAATGAGGAATATGAAATCTTAATTGTTGCTGTGTGTTAGCGCCTAGCTTGCCTTGAACACTGCTTTTGGGGAAGGATCGGGCTTGACAAGTCATAAAAAAGTGAGTTGAGGATAAGCCTGAGAATGCGGTTTTCTTTCTGCTCCATATGAGCAATATTTCAAGATTGCTTACACGGCCGAGAGTCGGGACAAACTGTGGAGTCCTCTAATGAACACCATTCTTGGCCATAGTTTCATATAGTTTATGTGTGCAGAGATATTGGACTGTGCCAGCAATTTCTGTAAGTCTTTAGCAGACACTCTAGGGTTCTTTTTTACCTCTGAGTATTCTGTGCTGAACTCTTGGCGTCCTCTTTGGTGGACGGCCACTTCTTGGGAGAGAAGAAACAGTGCCAAACTCTCTCCATTTGAAGACAACTTCTCTGACTGTCGATTGATGAACATCCAGACTTTTAGAGATGGTTTTGTATCCTTTCCCAGCTTTATACAAATCGACAATCCTTGATCACAGGTCTTCAGACAGCTCTTTTGACTTAGCCCTGATGCACATCAGACAATTCTCACCAGGTGCATGTTTCATAGCGGGCAGGGCAACTTCAAACCATTCATCAGAGATTGGGCACACACCTGACTTAAATTGTTTGGTAAAAATTGGTTTCAATTGCTCTTTAAGTCTCCTTAGGCAGAGGGTTCACTTATTTCCTCCCTTCTGTCATTGTTTGCATGCTATCCTCATTAAAATGAAAACCTTTAAATGTTTGGGTGGTTTTAGTTAAAGCAGACACTATTTTCATCTGTGTGATTTTGACAAAGATCGGATCAAATTTGATGGTGATTTTACGCAGACATGTGAGAAATTCCAAAAAGTTCAGATACTTTCATCCAACTGTACATAAAATGTTGGAGAACCTTTTTCTTGTTTGGTGATGCTGCCAGTTGCATCTAAATAAAGGATGTCTTCTGTTATCCTTTCGTGGTAAATGGCAACGCTCCTTTGGGACCACAAAAGTAGTACTTTTTGGAACAACATTTTTTTGGGGAGCACATCATCTGGCTTGTTATGTTTTTTACCATGAAGTAGAGACTTAAAATGTCATTGTGATGCAGACTGCTTTTTTGTCTTATTTCCCAAGAAATATTCTTCAGTATGAAGGCTCTGCAGCCCGATTCCGATGGTCACGTCATTGAATTTTCCAAGGTTTTCTGAATACATTGATCTGGGGCAATTCCCTTTCTTTTGCGCTCACTGGTCTTGAGCAGCCTCAATAAAATTGAATTGAAATCAATTCACCCCTGAATTCCACTGTGGCTTTTAAGTCATTTGTGTTTTTCATTGTGACTGTGACTTGTACAGGGCAGTTCCTTAAAGCGACAATAACCCAAACACCAAAACTCGGGGCTTTGACGATTGGGTCCCAGTGTCTTTGTTCTGTGCCTTTTTTAAATGCAATAGAGCAATATGGATGTATTGAGCGAATCCAATTGGAAAAAATGGCCATTCTAGGCCTTTAAATCCTGTTTTTGTGATTTCAGCAATGAGGTCCAGTAGGCACTTTTATTCTGATAAATCTATCATCTTCAGACTTGGCTGCATCACTTTCAGTGGTACTGCTCCTCACCTAAAGAATATAAGAAAAATGCAAATGTTAGTGTAAAAGTAATAACCTTTGTTACTCCTAAAACTGATACGTACTAGCAAGTGTATATCTAGCCACCCAAACGGTAGCCAGACAACCCAAAGTAAAACCAGAAGTGCTAAAAGATTCTGAAAGCTTTAGCATTTAATAAAGGCCTAATGGCGTGTACTATTATTTATTTAAAAAAAAAAAAAAAAAAAAAAGATCATACCAATTAAAAAAATTTTAAATACAAATGTAATAATTAGTAATAATTATTAAACGCACATGGATGTCTCCTGGGATACTACATCTACATTGTCAGACATCTTCTGGTAACCCAACGCTGATTATTAAATTAAATGAAACCTTCAAAAGCAAATCATTTGTTTTATTACACTAACTGTACATTCAGTATTTGTTTTCTATAAACACACGATAGCGGCTTACTTGTTGAGTTTCTGGTGATGTGTCTATGTTTTTTGAATGCGACTCACACAAATCAGACTCTTCCTTTCAAAGACAAGGACATACATTAGTCACAATTTTAACTTCACTAATCAGAATTCTAATCAATTTCATGAAATTCACATTTAAAGATGATTTCTTGTCCACACAGGTTTCGCTGATGTTTTGGTCCTGCGGAGGGCCTTCACACATTTGAGACTCTTTCTTTGAAGGAAAAACATAATGAGAAAGTTCATACTTGCATTACATTACAGTTCTCTAAAAAGGACAAACTGCAATATTTTACGCTCTGAGGTGATTTCCATTGAGTTTTTTTGCCCACTGGAGGGACTTCACACTATTGTGAGTCTTCCTTTTAAATAAACACCTAAATTTAGCATGTTAATTTATTAAATTATACAGTTTTATTAAAAGAACACCAAAAATTATTTAACGCTTTGAGGTGTTTCATCAACCACAGACGTTATAATTGTTTCTCTGTTCTGTTGCAACAATTCATCCAATTCAGAATTATCCTTTTGAAGAGTGACTGGGGATCACTTGGCTATGTCTTTGCGTCGACCAACCTGTATAAGTGACTCGTGTATATCTTGGTCCACATGTTGCACAGACAAGTTAAACTTACTCTAAAGAGCAAAACAACGTAATGTAGTCAACAGTGAAAACTAAATCCTTAAAAATAATTTAGTATAAAAACTGACCTGATGCAAACGATGTGCTCTTTAAAGCCGTTTACAATTGTTGTAATCATTTGGAATTTGTAATGTGCAAATCTGTCCCCAGAAACCACCATGATTAGTTGTATTTGGAGTTTTAGTTTGTGGAAACCGGTCATTTGTTTGCAAGATGTCAGTAATCAAGACTTTATTTTTTTTCCCTTCAGAACTGCCGTCGGTCCAGGATAGAGACAGTGATCCAAGACGGATCCCTACAGTACCTGGCCTTGTTGTTTTCCCTGTGCACCACAAGGGGCCAGATCAGCTTTGACCTTTTCTGCACTCCAGAGCTTTGTGGACTTGACCCCTTCCCATGCTTCGCCCTTCTGGCTTCGTTCCAGGCCCCTGGGTGGGCGTGTCGCTTGTGCTGGGAGACACCAATCTCGGACTCTGGAGTGTCACCCCTTTCATTTCCATGATCCTTAAATATGGGAGCGTGGCACACGATGGAGTGACTGTTAGCGTTCTTCCTCCCGTACATGATGGGCATCTTTGCGTGGCTTACACCTACAATTGTGGTCAAAAGTTTACATACACTTGTGAAGAACATGTCATGGCGCTCTTGAGTTTCCAGTTATTTCTACAACTCTGATTTTTCTCTGAGAGTGATTGGAACAGATACTTCTTTGTCACAAAAAACATTCATGAAGTTTGGTTCTATTATGACTTTATTATGGGTGCACAGAAAAAAGTGATCAAATCTGCTGGGTCAAAAATATACATACAGCAGCGCTAATATTTGGTAACATGTCCCTTGGCCATTTTCACTTCAATTAGGCGCTTTTGGTAGCCATCCACAAGCTTCTGTCAAGCTTCTGGTTGAATCTTTGACCACTCCTCTTGACAGAATTGGTGCAGTTCAGTTAAATTTGATGGCTTTCTGACATGGACTTGTTTCTTCAGCATTGTCCACAAGTTCTCAATGGGGTTTAAGTCAGGACTTTGGGAAGGCCATTCGAAAACCTTAATTCTAGCCTCATTTAGCCATTCCATTACCACTTTTGATGTGTGTTTGGGGTCATTGTCCTGTTGGAACACCCAACTGCGCCCAAGACCCAATCTTCGGGCTGATGACGTTAGGTTATCTTGAAGAATTTGAAGGTAATCCTCCTTCTTCATTATCCCATTTACTCTCTGTAAAGCACCTGTTCTATTGGCAGCAAAACAGCCCCACAGCATAATACTACCACCACCGTGCTTGACAGTAGGCATGGTGTACTTGGGGTTAAAGGCCTTACCTTTTCTCTTCCAAACATATTGCTGGGCATTGTGGCCAAACGGCTCGATTTTTGTTTCGTCTGACCACAGAACTTTCCTCCAGAGGGTCTTATCTTTGTCCATGTGATCAGCAGCAAACTTCAGTCGAGCTTTAAGGTGCCGCTTTTGGAGTAAGGGCTTCCTTCTTGCACGGCAGCCTCTCAGTCCACGGAGATGCAAAACACGCTTGACTGTGGACTCTGACACCTGTGTTCCAGCAGCTTCTAATTCTTGGCAGATCTGCTTTTTGGTGATTCTTGGTTGAATCTTCACCCTCCTGACCAATTTTCTCTCAGCAGCAGGTGATAGCTTGCGTTTTCGTCCTGATCGTGGCAGTGACAAAACAGTGCCACGCCCTTTATACTTACAAACAATTGTTTGCACTGTTGCTCTTGGGACCTGCAAGCTGCTTTGAAATGGCTCCAAGTGACTTTCCTGACTTGTTCAAGTCAATAATCACTCACAAGAAATTGCTAATTCGTGTTGCTGTATGTATATTTTTGACCCAGCAGATTTGATCACTTTTTCTGTTAACCCATAATAAAGTCATAAAAGAACCAAACTTCATGAATGTTTTTTGTGACAAAGAAGTATCTGTTCCAATCACTCTATCAGAGAAAAATCAGAGTTGTAGAAATAACTGGAAACTCAAGAGAGCCATGACATTATGTTCTTCACAAGTGTATGTAAACTTTTGACCACAACTGTATCAGGGCCGGATCTAGGATTACCCACCGGGGGGGCACTAAGAAATCTTGAGGGGGCACCCCCAATGCAGGCTTTTTTTTTAACCCTCTGCATTTCTCCGGGCTTGGGACCGACGCAAGTAGGACACTGGCTTGTGTCCCATTGAGGCTGCATTAATTTTTAGGGGGTTTATTTATTTATTTTCATTCATCCATCTACTTATATCTACCAAACTTTACCTACCTAACTATCATCATGTCTGTCTATCATCACATCTGTCTGCCTATCTGTCTGTCATCAAATCAATCATGTTCATATGTCTGTCTGTCTGTCTCTCTGTCTATCATCTTATTTGTATGTCTGTCATTATATCTATGATATACGTCTGTCTGTCCGTCCGTCACTTCAGTTTCACTCCTGTATCCTGTCAATCACATTATGTCAATCACTGTCTATCAATTACACCTCTATCATATACCTGTCTCTCACATACGTTTCTGTCTATCACACATCAGTCTTCTCCAACATCAGCCTTTTGTTTACCATCTATAGCATCAGTCTTCTGTGTGACTTGGCAAAAATTCTAACAAATTCATCCATGTCTAATGTACTTGTTATTGATTTCTCATGAGCCAAGATAACCAAATGTCTTTTTCTGTCGTGCAACATGGTGCGGCGGTAGGGAGTTAGGACATGTGCCAGTGTAGAGAAGGAACTCTCACATGCAGCTGAGGACACTCCGATCACAAGGGCTGTCACATACAGTTTGTGCAACACAGGAAAAGCTGCTAACTTACTTGCCGATTCAAGGCATTTACACAGAGTGGAAAGGTCTGTTTCAGTTGGACATTCCCTGAGAAACATTCTGTTAGGATGTGCGCGAGCAGGAAGGGATCCCAATGCAGACAACTTCAGGCGAGCAGTATTTTATTAGCGGTCGCGAGAAGAGCGTGGCAGGTGGAAGTTTGCTTGGCTCGGGGTAGTTGAGCTGACGAGGAAGCTCGGAAGGGAGGCAGGCGTGGAATCCGATGAGGGGCGCGCAGAAAACAGGACCTGGGACGAAAGCAAGGTAGTCGTGAGCCAGTGAGCAAAGATATCATGTAAGGAATGCGAGATACAACTGACGTGCGTAACAGACGAGTTGATCGGGCGACGTGGTGGTGCGACCGCTGAGTTTTTAAGCTGGCTGATGATGAGTCACAGCTGGCCGCTCCACCCATCTGACAATTGACCTGTAATCAAGCAAACCCCCCTCACCTGAGGCAGGGCTCAGGAAGGAGGGGCAGAGGCCCTAACAGGACCCCCCCTCCCACGGGCGCCACCTGGCGCCCGACGGAGAGCACCGGGATGGGCGCGGTGGAAATCCCGGATGAGAGCCCGAGACAGCACCCACCGGGACGGGACCCAGGAGCGCTCCTCAGGGCCATAGCCCTCCCAGTCCACGAGATACTGCAACCCCCTGCCACGTCGGCGGACGTCCAACAGGCGCCGTACCCTGAACGCAGGACCCCCGTCGACCGACAGAGGTGGAGGAGGGGGCGGAACAGGGGGGGACAATGGACATGAGGAAACCGGTTTGACCTGGGAGACGTGGAACGTGGGATGGACGCGGAAATGTCGAGGGAGCTTGAGACGAACGGACACGGGGTTGACCACCTTGACGATCTCATACGGACCCACAAACCGGGGGGTGAGTTTAGCCGAACCAGTCTTCACCGGTAGGAACTTTGACGACAGCCAGACCTTCTGGCCCACAGTGTAAACAGGTGCAGGCGTGCGACGACGGTTGGACTGGGCAGACGTTGTTTGTGAGGCCCGTTGGAGCGCCGTGCGGGCCTGGTTCCAGACCCGGGAGCACCGGTTGACGTGGGCCTGGACTGATGGGACAGCGATGTCTTGTTCCTTTGAGGGGAATAACGGCGGTTGATAGCCAAGGGAGCAGAGGAACGGGGACATACCGGTTGAGGCGTTCGGAAGGGAGTTGTGGGCATACTCAATCCACGGTAGCTGGTCACTCCAGGAGGCAGGATGGGCCTGCGTGGTGCATCGGAGGGCGGCTTCTAACTGTTGATTTGTACGCTCGCATTGCCCGTTAGTCTGTGGGTGATAGCCGGAGGAGAGACTCACCCCGATGCCCAGCGTTGCGCAGAAGGCCTTCCACACCTGGGAGGTGAATTGGGGTCCCCGGTCTGAGACGACATCTGCTGGGATACCATGCAGGCGGAGGACATGTTGTGTGAGCAGAGCAGCTGTCTCCGTGGCGGTGGGGAGCTTACGGAGAGGAATGAAGTGGGCTGCCTTGGAAAACCTGTCCACTATTGTGAGGATCACAGTGTTGCCGTCGGACGGAGGGAGACCGGTGACGAAGTCGAGGGCAATATGAGACCAAGGTCGGCTTGGGATGGGTAGTGGGTGTAGAAGTCCAGCGCTGGCCCTGGTGGACGTCTTGCTGCGTGCGCAGACCGTGCACGCCAGGACAAATGATCGGGTGTCTGACGCCATGGTCTGCCACCAAAACCGCTGCTGTAGCACTGCCAGTGTTCTCCTAATGCCGGGGTGGCAAAACAAGCGAGATGAATGAGACCATTCTAGTACCTTGGCACGCAGGTCCGTTGGAACAAAGAGGGTTGACTGCGGTCCATCACGAGGGTCGGGGTGGTGCTTGAGTGCCTCTTTCACTTTCCCCTCGATCTCCCACTCCATAGCGGCAAGAAAGCAGGTCGGTGGGAGTATAGTTGCGGGCTCCGCCTGTGACTGACTCCTTTGGAACTGCCGGGACAGGGCGTCAGATTTTGTGTTCTTGGAACCTGGAATGTAGGACAGGTTAAAATTGAATCGGCAAAAATACATGGCCCACCGAGATTGACGCGGGTTGAGACGTTTGGCGGACTTGAGATATTCAAGATTTTTGTGATCTGTGAGCACGAGAAAAGGTACGGCTGTGCCCTCCAGGTGGTGGCGCCATTCCTCCAGAGCCAGCTTCACAGCCAGGAGTTCTCTATCGCCGATACTGTAGTTCCGTTCGGCGGGGGACAGCCTACGGGAAAAATAGGCGCAAGGGTGCACTTTCCCGTCGGCCCTGCGTTGGGACAACACAGCACCCACCCCCACCTCAGAGGCGTCGACTTCGACGATGAACTGGAGTGCCGGATCAGGAGTCACCAGCACAGGAGCAGTGGTGAAACGGGCCTTGAGGTCACGGAAGGCTGCGCCGGCAGCATCAGACCAGCGGAACGGCGTAGCTGTGGAGGTAAGGGCTGTGAGAGGGGCAGCTATTCGGCTGTAGTTGCGGATGAACCGGCGATAGTAATTGGCAAAGCCCAGGAAGCGCTGGAGCTGCTTTCGGTCAGCAGGAAGTGGCCAATTCAGGACCGCGGAGACCTTGGCTGGGTCCATGCGTAGTTGGCCTTTGCCGATGATGTAGCCTAGGAATTTGGTTTCGGGGACGTGGAACTCGCACTTTTCTGCTTTAACGAAGAGCTTGTTTTCCAGTAGACGCTGGAGCACTTGGCGGACGTGTTCCTTGTGTTCCACGGGGGTGCGGGAGTAGACCAGGATGTCGTCGAGGTAGACCACAACGAATCGATTGATCAGGTCCCCGAGGACATCATTCACAAGGTTTTGGAAGACGGCGGGGGCGTTTGTAAGCCCGAATGGCATAACGAGGTACTCAAAGTGACCTAGGGGCGTGTTGAAAGCAGTTTTCCACTCATCGCCTTCTCTGATGCGGACGAGATGGTAGGCGTTGCGGAGGTCAAGCCTGGAGAAGATGGTGGCATCCTGAAGGGGGGTAAACGCAGACTCGAGGAGCGGGAGCGGATATTTGTTTTTTACGGTGATGTCATTAAGGGATTGATAGTCAATGCACGGCCGTAAGCCGCCATCTTTTTTCCCCACAAAGAAAAACCCCGCACCCACCGGTGAAGAGGACGGCCGAATAATACCAGTGGCCAGGGATTCCTTCACGTACCGTTCCATCGCCTCCCTTTCCGGTAGAGAGATTGAAAACAGGCGCCCCTTGGGGAGGGCTGCACCCGGCAGGAGGTTGATAGCGCAATCGTACGGGCGGTGTGGAGGAAGCGACGCGGCTTGTTCTTTACTGAACACTTGTCCGAGATCATGGTAACACTCCGGGACCTTGGAGAGGTCAGGTGGTTCCACTTCTGGGACAGGGCAGGACGGTGTCAGTGAAGACACAAGACAGTGTGCGTGGCAATACGAGCTCCAGGCAGTTATCTTGGGATGGGACCAGTCGATGGAGGGATTATGTTTTTTCAACCAAGGCAGCCCGAGAACAAGGGGGGAGCGGGGGCTCTTGAAAACGAGGAAGGGGCTCACCTCCCGATGATTACCGGACACGAGGATATTGATGGCTTCGGTCTGATGGGTCACCCGGAACAAGACTTGGCCATCCAAAGCGGTGGTCTGCAAAGGGGCTGAGAGCATGTGCGTCGCCAGCCCCAACTGA
Source organism: Corythoichthys intestinalis (assembly GCF_030265065.1). NCBI lineage: Eukaryota > Metazoa > Chordata > Actinopteri > Syngnathiformes > Syngnathidae > Corythoichthys > Corythoichthys intestinalis. The sequence goes on along the minus strand of NC_080399.1, from coordinate 58,937,159 downwards.
TGCACCAGGTCCCCGTCAATGAAATTCTCATCCGAGCCGCAGTCCACTAATGCGGTGATGGTGCGCGACTGACCCTTACAGGAAAGAGTAACTGGGAGTTGGAGCCGGCGAGAGGGAATGTTGCTCATATGGCTCACGAGTAGCCCCTCTGCTACTGGCGAGCCCGAGTTTCCCGGGCGTATTGGGCAGTTGCGAAGAAAATGTCCTGCTGTTCCACAGTAGATACATAATTTGTTGTTGAATCTTCGCTCACGTTCACCTGTAGTTAGCCTGGTTCGTCCCAATTGCATAGGCTCCGGGTTGCTGACCGGGGGCGCTCCTCCGTGCACGCGCGCAGCGCTGGGTGACGGACCGGGAGGCGATGGTGGCCGGGAGAGAGAGACGCGGGCGGGCGGAGCCTCCAGCTGCTCCCGGCGCTGTCTCTGTCGTTCGCGTAGCCGATTGTCCAGTTTGATCGAAAGTGCGACCAAGTGATCAAGGGAGGAAGCTTCTCTTGTGGCTAGCTCATCTTTGAGGGATTCGCTCAGTGCCCGGATGAAAACTTCCTGTAGCGCCTCGTCATTAAATCGGCTTTCCGCCGCCAGCGTTTGGAACTCTATGGCGAACTCTGCAACGCTGCGGGCCCCCTGGCGCACCGACATGAGTCGCTTGGCGGCTTCTTTGCCCCGAACGGGGTGGTCGAAGACCTTCTTCATTTCGTCTGTGAAGCAGGCGTAGGAATAGCACACGGGGGAATTATGCTGCCACACGGAGGAAGCCCACTCCAATGCGGCTTCGCGAAGGCGGCTGATCAAATACGCTATCTTCGCCCTGTCATCCCGGTAAGTAGATGGCTGTTGTTCGAACACCAGGCTACATTGCACCAGAAAGGCGCGACAAGTGCCGAGGTTGCCGTCGTACGGGGCCGGTGCTGGGACGTGAGGCTCTTGGCCCGTCGTCGATGACGCCGGGTTGCTCACGGGTATGTGGCACGGAGGGGTAGCGGCGTGACGTGGGGCTGACTGGGCTAATCGGGCTGGTGGAAGTGTTGTGAGCTGCTCTTGTATGGCTTGGAGTAAACGGGAAATGTCCGTTACCTTATTGAAGAGGAATTCTATGGCTTGGTGGTGGTCGCGGAGTGACGTGGGCGAGTCGGCGGGTTTGTCTGCGGAATCCATTATGGCCCGATCAAACTGTTAGGATGTGCGCGAGCAGGAAGGGATCCCAATGCAGACAACTTCAGGCGAGCAGTATTTTATTAGCGGTCGCGAGAAGAGCGTGGCAGGTGGAAGTTTGCTTGGCTCGGGGTAGTTGAGCTGACGAGGAAGCTCGGAAGGGAGGCAGGCGTGGAATCCGATGAGGGGCGCGCAGAAAACAGGACCTGGGACGAAAGCAAGGAAGTCGTGAGCCAGTGAGCAAAGATATCATGTAAGGAATGCGAGATACAACTGACGTGCGTAACAGACGAGTTGATCGGGCGACGTGGTGGTGCGACCGCTGAGTTTTTAAGCTGGCTGATGATGAGTCACAGCTGGCCGCTCCACCCATCTGACAATTGACCTGTAATCAAGCAAACCCCCCTCACCTGAGGCAGGGCTCAGGAAGGAGGGGCAGAGGCCCTAACACATTCGCTTTGCAACAAGAACTTCATTTTTCAGAGTCTCAAAGTCTTCACTTGGTCCACAAGCAGCAAGTGCGTGGAGAGGCTGCAGCACAGTGAGGTCCAGAAATTCAGCAGATGTAGGGACAAGGCTAGATATGGCTTTCATAATGTCTACATTCTTCTTTGCAAATCTGCTCTCCATTTCAGAAATGGCCCTGTCAAGAATGTGGAGCAAAGATCTTTTCAGAGACTAAGAGGGGGTGATTGTGGGGTTGTCAGAATCAGTATGGCCCACAGTTGACAACACAACACTCTCACCAAGATGTTTACTCAGGGTTCTCATTATTTTGGGGGGATGCGACACATCCTCATCCTGTGCATCTTTGCGGATGTCTTTCAAGACCTCCAGTGAATCAGTAATAACCTGACTAGCACCACACATATCCAAAGACTTAGACTGTAGAATGTCATTTGCCGGTTTCAAGACACCAAGAACCTGCAATAGAAATTTGCCAATCTCAAAGAAATGCAGCCTTTTCATTTGAATTAAAAGTCCTGATGCCTCAGTGCACAAGCTCACATCAGCCTTATCATCCTCTGAAACCTGTGACAGGATAGTGCAAAGAGATTGTTCATTCTGCACTATGCACCTTGCAACCTCATAATGGCTTGTCCAGTGAATGTCAATTAGTCATCTGAGACCAGGACCATCATAATTTTCTGACACATAGTAGTGATATAAGAAGTGGTACAGGGAATTGCAAAGTTCAAAAAACTTTTTGGCACATGGCTCACCCTGCATAGCATGCACAACCACTAAATGCAACTGGTGGTTGTAACAGCGAACATACGGCACATCTCTACCCACCTTCTGTGACAGCAGGGCTTGCACACCACCTCGTACTCCACTCATTATTGAAGCACCATCATAACACTGGCTAACAATGTTGTGAGCACTGTAGCCAGCATCAGAGAGATGTTTCAATATCTCAGTGCTGATGTACTCTGCATTAAGTTCATGCAAGTGGAGTAAACCAATCAAGTGCTCCTCTGGTACAGGTTCACGCACAAACCGTATTACGATGGACAAATTCTCAATATTACATCTATCCCGTGTCCCATCACTTTTTACACAATATCCTGCTGAGTCAGCCTTGGAATATCTCGCCCTGATCTCTGCTTGAACCATGTTGGCTAGTGTTTCAATGATGTCATTTTGGATATTATGAGATGTGTAGATAGCATTTTTTGGGATGTTCTTAGCAATACTTGCCAGCCTTTCATCCTTCTCTAAGGTATACATAAACAACTTCAAAAAAAGACCGGCGGCAACATCCTCACAGTCACCTACATTGATGATGTCACTGGGACTGTGGTCAGAGTGGGACAAAGACTGGCCAAATTCTTTTGTCCCACGGAGTGCCAATTCATTAACACAAAGAAACTTAACAACTTCACCAATACTTTTCACATAATATCGGTTCTTTTCAATTGCTGTCTTACCTACCAGCATGCTGTCAACTGTCGCCCCAGTTGCCTCTCTGGCCTTGTGTTCAGCCCAGGCCGCAGCAGCCTGTACATGAGCAAAGCTGCTCGCATGTTTCTGTAATCCCCTACCACTTTCGAGTGCTGCTTTCCAGTTGTTGAAACCACGCACGGTAAAAACAACGTCCTTCTCATTGCCAGCACTGATATATTTCCGACAGGGGAAACAGAAACATGCATTTTTCTGTACAGAATACTCGAGCCACGGTCTAGTGCTGCACCAAGCAGAACTAAATGCACGTAATTTGGTACCAAACGCACGTTTTGGATATGATGTTAAAACTGGCTGGGATGGTGCGTCAGCATTAAATTCACAGTCTACTAAGGGGGCTGGGGCTTTGGCTATGGCAGGGGTCGAGGCAGTATTTGTGGTGGTACTGGTTACTGTACTACTTGCCGCCGTGCTTTCATTAGCAACAATGCTACTGCTACTATCATTGCTTGTGCTTGGAATTGGAGCAGTAGGAGCACATGAAGCAGAGGCTGATGCAGTAGCACGCTTGTTTGCAGGCTTAAAATAGCGAAGCGGGGACATCTTGCCGAGTTCACTGAGAGAGTGTCTGTGTGGCTGAGTGTAGAGAAGCGTGTTTCTATGGTATGTCCGAGTAAACTTTTATTTTTTGCTAATTCGTTTTTTAGAAACATCACCGCTTGAAATGCAGTTTCTGTCTGTGTCTCGCAGCTCGCTGATGATTCGTGGATACGTTGCTGGGGGCGTGTTTTTGTGTAGGGGGTTTTTCTGTCCCAGATTACGTCTCTCACTCTCCCTCTGCGCTACGAGCTGCACACTTCCGTGCGACTCGCAACCAAGACACTTTTCTATGTTCTGTCAGGTGGTGCCTACCCAATCATATAGAAATGGTACTAAAGCATAGCACTTAAGCTCATATATTTATACTAAAACGATGTATGGATGTTAAACTAAGGAGTACTTGTTATAAAAAAAAATAATTTGGATTAAACAGAGAAAGCGCTGAGAACGCTGTGGCCCCGCCCTCTTTTTAATGTTCTGCCCCCGCACTGAAGCCCTCCGCGAGCCTGTATATTTCCTTTTCGAAATGGAGAAGCAGATATAAATTTTTATTGAATATGCATCGCACAGTCTTGTTTAACTGGGAGAATTCGTTGCAAAAGATAGGCTTTAATTTGTTATCATTATGACCTCACATCGTCCCGATTCCCAAATGTGATCACACAAAACGCATCCCCGCACTTCCTCATTCTCCCGAGTCTTCACAAATAAAACAGAAGTTCGTGGATTTTTTTTTTGACTCGGGCCTACAATTTACATTTCCGTTTTTTTCGGGCTCGGGCCGGGCTTTAATATCCGCTATTCCGCGGGCTAGGCCGGGTCGGTATTTTTTTTGTTTGTTTGTTGAGTGAATATTTAGTGTAACGACCCCGCAATATTATTGCTGTTATATCAACTTCCTACCGTCAGCGAACGCCTCTGGCACGGAAGGGTACTTGTTTGTGGTTGGATGAGTAGGAGGAGGGAGCGGGGCGAGCGGAGGGTGCCTGTGTGTATGTGTCTGCAGGAGAGAGAGGCTCAGAGGAACCACGCGGATAACAAACGAGGTTGGAAAAACAGCTTGTTTTGGTGACTGCTTGTTCGGCGTGGTTGCAGCCAACAGTAACCGTTAATCCTGCAATAAAAAAGTTGGTGAGGCCAACTCTCCGTGCGTTCTATATATCCAGTGCCACGCTACAATAGATATTCCCGAGTCCCGACATTTTGATTGGGTGGGCACGAGTCACGTCTGGGTGGGCCGTGCCCACCCTGGCCCACCCATACATCCGGCCCCGAACTGTATGTGCTTACACGCTGCCACTGTACCCAACAATCTAGGGCCAGGTCTGGAAGGAGCCTGGTGATGTTGCGTAACCCCTTGAGGGTCAGAGAGGCCAGGCTCTGGAGGTGCTTCCAAGGTGGTGACGGCTGTAGCACGACCTCATGCATGCATGCTCTCATTACCGAGCCATCATCAGTCATTGATTCGGACGCCACTGAGGGCACTCCACGAAGAGAACTAGTCCACCAGCTCCTCCTGGTCGGGACCTTATCACACACCAGCAGTGGGCAGTCCCATTTACCACTGGGCAGGTCGCTTCTCCAGTGCCAAGTGTGCCCAACCTGTAGCACACTGGCGGGGAAGCTTCGCCCACACACACAGGCTCCCTCCCCAACCTAGGTGGTACTGCTTTTGATAAGCCAGAATGGCAATCCTGGCCGTGTCTCTTCTTAGACTTTTTCATTATTGTTTGTGATCGCAATCTCTGGGGGCTGGGCGGTCCCCCCTCAGGGCATGCAGCTTAGCCAGGTCACTGGACCCGTTACCAGCAGCATTCTACACCCCTCATGTTTCTTCACAGTGCCAGACTAGAGTCAAGCTCAACAGGGTCTTCTTTCCCCGCGGTTTCTGCCAAGCCCGTTCCCTTGGCTGTGGTTTCACTAGAGGACGGGTAGGAACAGTGGAAATCTCGTTCATCGATTCATGCCCGTCACTAATTAGATGCCGTGGCAGTTGGATATATTTAGGCGGCGCCGCTTCCTGGCTTGAGTCGTGGCCGTCACATTCGTCCCGGTGCTACACATGAAATGTGGCGGGTGACACATGCACCCGGCACAATCCCAGTTCCACTATGGCGTTTTCCAGACATTTATAAACCTGACCTGGCACAACCGACTACCCGTCCTCTCTCCCTGTTGCCCACTGTCTCAGCCTGGCAGTCCTCCAGACCCACCCGCCCAATCAGCGCAGAAAATCCCTGAGTGTATCAAGAGAATACAGCAGGGTCCTCCGGCTGACCAGGCGAGTGAAGCCCTTCAGCCTGCCAGCTGGTACCCCTAGCCTCTTGAGCACTGCGGTGCTGCACGATGGCCACTTACCCTTTTCTCCGACGGGCAATCCCATGACATACGCACAGCGCTGTTTAAATCCTTGGGCGATCTGGGCCGCCACAAGTCGGTAGTGGTCCACCTTCTCCACTGCTGCTCGTCCAAGAGTGCCTCCACCTCATAACAGATGGTCACATCCTAGATTAACCCGCCGCAGTCCTTCACGTATACCAGGTCGAGGATCCTGAGGGCCCCCTCAGGATCGTTAATTCGGAGCTCCCTGGTTACCGTCCAACCACAGCATTTAGCCTCCAGTGGCCAGAAGCTCACAAACCTTGTGGTGCCGCCTAATCCTGCTGTTCTTGACATAGGGGCATTGACCCAAGAAATGTGAACATGAATCCAGCCTTGCACCGCATCTCCTACAGGCTGCTCCAAGCTTGCTCATTCCCCGAGCTAGAAACTCCCTGGTGGGGTACACCCCAGCCCTTAGCGCCAGCCCAGCCAAATAGTGACTCTCTAAACCCAGCGGCCTTGGGGTTAGCAATCCACGCGTTGGTAAATGGTGTTATACTTATATAGCGCTTTTCCACCTTTCAAGGCGCTCATAGTGCTTTACACTATCTCGCCATCCACCTACTGGTGACCAGGAGCAACGTGGGGTTCAGTGTCTTGCTCAAGGACACTTAGATGAGTTCATCAGGGCAGAGAATTGAACCCACAACCTCGGGGTTGGGGGACAGCTACTCTACCTCTGAGCCACGCCAACCCCAGGCGTTGCTAATGCTGTCGCCTCGAAACTGGTTTACCCAAACACCCTGGACCTTTAGGTCTGCCCAGGCTAGGCTTTCTTCATGCCACCAGTCAGGGAAATCTGGCGGACCTCCGACAGTGTTTGTAACTGCTCCCCCCGTGCCCATTACAGACACACAGTCCACTTTACCTCCGGTATGGATCCACAGTACCTTCCATGCAGGTCGCCCTACAGCCTTTTTTGCCAATGCAGCTGTCCAGTCATCGGATCACATGGACATTTTGCAGATGGAGGGGAAATGACAAGCAGTACTCAATTTGGATATTTAGGGATGTAGTTTCAAAGGGGTGTACTCACTTTTGTTGCCAGGGGCCTAGATATTAATGGCTATATTTTGAGGGGAAAATTATAACTCTTCTATAAGCTGCACACAGACTACTTTTCATTGTGTCAAAGTGTCATTTTGTCAGTGTTGTCCCATGATAAGATGAAATGCGAGGGTGTAATCTCTTTTGTGATAGACTGTATATCGAAAGTGTTAAATATTATGTGCGAGCATGCAGGCACCTTGTACAGAGTTTCTCTCGCAGCTGGAAAAGAGAACTTAAGACGTACGGATGCTGTTCTTGGATTTCAGCTCTGCATTTAACACGATTATCCCCCAGGACCTGGTGTGTAAATTGAAGCCTCTGGGTCTCAAAACTCCCCTTTGAAATTGGCTGCTGGACTTCCTCTCTGACAGAACCCAGTCGGTCTAAGTGGGCAACAACACATCCAGAGTCATCTACCTGAACACTAGCTCCCCTCAAGGATATGTGTTCAGCCCCCTACTGTTCACTCTGATGAGCCATGACTGTCGCTAATCACATTCTTAAGAACGGTAATGATCCGGCTTACAGTGGGGAGGTGCAGCACGTTGTGGACTGGTGTACAGTCAACAATCTGGTCCTTAATCTTGTTAAAATGAAGGCGATCAGGAGATCCACACCCAGCTATGCACCCCTCTATATTGACACAACGGTGGAGGTTGTGAGCACAACCAAGTGCCTAGAGGTGCACATTACAGACAATCTCAGCTGATCAATCCACATCTCTTTGGCAAAAAAGGCACAGCAGCGCCTGCGGTGGATGAGTAGAGCCACTCTCCCCCCACCCGTTCTGACCACCTTTAACAGAGGGACTATCGAGAGCCTGCTGACCAGCTTCATCTCCGTCTGGTCTGGGACTTGCGGGGCCTCGGACTGGAAGTCTTTGCTGAAAGGGGAGAGGTCAGCGGAGAAAATCATCGAGGCCCCGCTCCCATCCATCCAGGACATAGCAGTCAGCCACTGCCTATCCAGAGTAAGGCGTATTGCCTCAGACTCCTTCCACCCACCTGCCGTCTTCCAAAAGGTTTCGTAGCATCCGCTGAAGAACTGCCAGATTCAGGAACAGCTACTTCCCTACAGTCATTAGACTGATGAATTCATTCCAACACACTAACATCCACACGTACATAGGTCAGGTGAGAATAGGACTACCTCATAAAAAGCACTGTAAACCCCTTTTTCATATGTACAATATCTTATTATTGATCTATCCTTCTACTTATGTAACCCTGCTGGTTGTTCCGTTTGCATCTGTTTTTATTTATTTATTATTTTTTGTTTTATTAGCTACTTTTCTAAATCATTTTTGTATGTCTAACTCTGTGGCCAGCAACAAAATGCCGTTGCTATAAATCTCACTGCGGTGTTTTTTGTGTACAATGACAAAGGAAATTTGAATCTGAATAAGCATGAGACAATTCTGGAAATGCCAGAAAAATGTCATTCATGATGCTGTGCCAAGACGGGGCTCCACATTCAAAAGAGATTTCTGGAACAACAGCTGGCTTGTTGTGCAGTTCTAGCATCAGACAGAGGCTTATGGCATTTGATGCCAAAAAGACAATCATGTGCACACTTTGTAGAAAATGTGCAAACTTATGGGGCATCTAAATGACTTCGCAGATCTACTAGGCTCTGAAACACAGACCACCTTCTCATCCTTGAAGCTGTTATGGAGAAACATAAGTGGCCTACTGAAGGAGGGAGATTACACCCTAACAAAACAAATGAAAAAGGTAATGATGGATGATCTGCAACAGTTACTGTGCTAAAGTCAGGAAGATGATTGACATCACTTCGTTTGATCCCCCTTTAAGGGTAACTTTTCAGAAAACAAAGACGACACCGCATCACGACTGTAGGCTGTGAAGCTAGCAGACAAAACATCCGTGGTACTCAAGAGTTACCTGCTGCCACCAACGGTGATAAAAAACGATAGGGAAAAGTATCCGTCCCTAATAACATAACCAAAGTGTGGCTGGGACGCTTGTCGGAAAAGGGCGTGGAAGTTAATAATTATACAACATTGAGAGCGTCGCGTGTGACCTACCTGATTTTTAACACAGGCTAGCTACAGGGACAGGCCGTCGATACAGCAACAGGATCAGGCAAGCGGGAGAGGACAAGATCTTGTCAATTAGAAAAGCCAAATGGGGTGGGGTGTTAAAAAAAAAAAATCATCCTCTGCCCATTGACACATGCTAGAGCTAGGGATGGGCGATACCAGTGATTTTGGATTCGATCCGATACCAAGTAATACCAAGGCCAAATATTGCGATCCCTATCCGATATCGATACCGGAAGTTCATATTTAATATAAGGGCTGTCAAAATTATCGCGTTAAAATATGTGACGCAATTAACGCACATGCCCCGCTCAAAAAGATTAAAATGACAGAACAGTGTCATGTCCACTTGTTACTTGTGTTTTTTGTCTCCCTCTGCTGGCGCTTTGGTGCGACTGATTTTATGGGTTTAAGCACCATAATGTAATGTACCGTAATTATTGACATCAACAATGGCGAGCTACTAGTTTATTTTTTGATTGAAAATGTGTAAAATTTTATCAAAACGAAAACATTTAGAGGGGTTTTAATATAAAATTTCAATAATTTGTACTAACATTTATCTTTTAAGAACAAGTCTTTCTATCCATGGATCGCTTTAACAGATTATAACAAATCAAGATGGCATTATCACACAAATAAAGTACTTATATACAGTATGTTGAATGTATATATCAGTCTTAACAATAATAAACAGAAAAACATGGCATATTTTATAGATGGTTTGAATTACGATTAATTTTTAAGCTGTGATTAACTCGATGAAAAATTTTAATCGTTTTACATCCCTAATATATACATAAAAATTTCAATCTACCCAAGTTAAATATTTTTTATCTAATTAAAGAACGAATTAATAGTAACGCGTTACCGCCCTCTAATGGTAGATTAAAAACAAATCCAATAAACAATAGTCACTTGCTGTTTTTTAAATTTTACCAACACAATTTTCTAACAGATTTGAAACAGACCTTTAACAAAATAAAAATAAATAGCAACAAAACATAAGAAGTCAAGCATTTAATTGTTTGTAACATTAAATATAGAATATGGCCTCGTGAGAGGGACGAAGGAAAAGCATGCTGATCGACACAGGATAGGGATGTAAATGGGGGCGGGAGCAGACGCCGGTGCACTGCTTACGTGCGTGGAGATGGCAAAAGGGAAAAGTAGTACAAAAAGTATGCACAAAAATATACCCAAAAAATAGACAAATAAAATATAATAATTCCAAATATCGATACCTTTGCTTGGGGATCGATATTTTCGTATCGATCCGCCCATCCCTAGCTAGAGCCATACTCGGCAAGATCGAACCCAACATCATCTCGAAAGTCATTCTAGCATTTGGACTAAATGACACAACAGGGCTATACCACTCTCATGGATCAAATTTCAGGAGGATGTTAAATGCAACAAAGGGTGCTTTCCCTCAAGCCGTGATATAAATCTCCCTGATAAATTATTCCAAGTCCTTCAATCGAACATGGAGATCTGAAATTGACTCATCAAATCCACATGCAACAATCACATTCCAACGTTGGACCCGCATATCTTCATGACATGGCAGGACAAAATCCACTGCACGGCTGAAACCCGCTCTGTCGATCATGAAGGCTGTCTTTTTTTAGGATAAGGGACTCGGTCGAGAAACTGGAAGACAAGGACATTGTCAATTCATCACAACACCGCAGAAGGATGACCCCACAAGTCAATTTGGGAAATAGAGAGGTAAATTGCATTCTTCAAATATTACCTTTGCCTGGCACAAGGTGGATGAAATAAGCGATCAGCGGCGGGAGCTGTTTGAGGCGAATGTCACCTCTTGCAGGTGTCAATCTTCAAAGGTTTAATCAACACTGAAAATTCCAAAATGCAGAATGTATTCTGCACTCTACCCCCCAACCCCCCCCCCCCCCCCATACCCTTTTCAACGTGTTGAGCACTTTCTCCCCCACAACGTACATCAACTGCCTTCTTTTGTAATCATAAGTAGTGCATAAGAACCATTCAAGTATCTAGTGGCCACCTACTAGCCCCTTCCCTACCCTCCCACTTACACATTGTGGTTTATATGGAGTGAGCACGTCACAAAATCTTAGGGGCAGTTTACATGGCGACTCTGCGTGCATACGGTGTCGGCGAAGACGAAAAATTCTGAATCCTGCCTCCAAAGTGGAAGAATCCGATTTCGAGGGTCGCAGCGCGTTCATATGAATGAAAACCGCCTTAGCTTCGATGACGTAGGTACTCGCACCCGCACGTCACTTTGGGCATGCGCAGTCTCAGCTACTAAACGTTCACAACAAACATGGCGGAACTTTGGCTTGTCCTTTGTGTTGTGCGCCAAATGTTTGCGTTGTTGTACCTTTTGAGGCAAAAACTTCTGTTATTGCGGCATTTTTTCACAACATCCAAGGTGCAATGAATACTTGCAGCAAGTATTGCAACCTTTACCCAGACGGCGGTGGACGATCATTCGACGCATGTGGATTCGACCGGGAAGAAGTAGCCGCTGGTGGGACAATTTTGTAAAGGGAAGGGTGGACGATCAGGCCTGGAAAGAAAACTTTCGTATGTCTCGGGATTCTTTGGTGGCCCTATCGGAGGAACTTCGTCCGTACTTGGAGGGTAACGTCACTAATATAAGAGCCCCGGTGGATGCCCTTAAAAAGGTAGCGTGCACGCTCTACTACCTCAGCGATGAAGGGAGACTGCAGAAGACCGCCAACGCATTTGGTTTGGCTCGAGGCACCGTCTCGTTGATTGTGCGGCGGACTTGTACAGCAATCACAGAAAACCTTGGCAAAAAATACATCAGGTTGCCCTTCACCACACCTGTGGCTGAAACACTTGTGTCGGGATTCCAACAGGCACATATTATACCCCCGTGTTTGGGAGCTGTGGATGGGACCCACATAGAAATAAAACGGCCATCCAATAATTCCATGGACTACCTTAACAGAAAAGGCAAGTACTCCCTCAACGTCCAAGCTGTATGTAACTACAACTACAGATTTATGGATCTCGTTATAAAGTGGCCAGGAAGTGTGCATGACGCACGGATTTTTGCCAATTCTCAAGTGAACACATCCCCTGAAAACCGGCAAGATCCCACCACTGCCTAAGCAGATTGTGGAAGGTGAGGAGGCCATTCCAATTTTTCTCCTGGGCGACCCAGCATACCCTCTCCTTCCCTATGTAATGAAAGGGTATGCCAGTGGTGGCTCCTCAGTTCAGGAGCAATACTTCGGACTGTCACTATGTCGAGCTCGAAGACCAGGTTTTCATGTTTGAGACGGCCAGTGGACATAAACCTGATTGATTTGCCTCAGGTTATTTATGCATGTTTTGTTTTGAACAACTACTGTGAGATAATGAAGGAACCTGTGGCCGAGGGCCAAGTTTTGCAAACCATGCAGTCCGACAAAAATTGCCAGGCACCTACACATGGCAACAAATATATAACCGAATGTAATGAAGTAGGTGGGAGGAAAGTTAGAGAAATTTTGACAAAAATATCTATACCCATAAATTTTGTTTGTTCCTTTTTCATGACTGTGTGTGTGAGATGCTTTAAATAAAACGAAAACATGTGCACACAAAGTTCTTTTATTGATGACATACTTTAACACACTTTAAAATGGAGGTAGATTTGTACCATATTGCTTTTTACAATAGCATACTGTAACAAGTAGCATTGGCTTTTTAACTCACTTCAAAATGGTATTGTACCGTATTGCTTTTACAGTAGCATACTGTAACAAATGTAGCATTTTTTTGCTTTTTACAGCAGAGGTGTCATCGAGTTTCTATATGAAATTTAAGGCGGGGGTAATATTTGGTCCTGCTCCTCCAACATGCGATGATATGAGGGTGCTGTTCCCAAAATGTGATTATATATGGGGGCTTCCCAGGAGGCATTCTGGGGTGCAAACATTCCAGGATACACTTGACCTTGCTGATAATATTGCGAATGATTCTGTGACATAACAGTGGTCAGCATTGTCATGGATTGTAACACGTCATGCATTTTACTGGTGAGCTCGTCCAACTTGCTGAGGTGCTTCTCTTCAGACTGACGAGCCAACTCCAACATTTCCCTCTTGATTCGGAGGTCCTCTTCAACAGCTGGATCCGAATGGAGTTTCCTTTTCAGCCCGCCTCTTCTGTGGTCATCCAGCTGTTTCTGTTAATGACACAAAAATGATCAAACACAGAAAAATAATGCATCAAGGCCCAATTTGCCCTGGTGTAGTGACCCCTTAACAAAGAACTAGACCATTGACATGAGAGACCTCACCTCAGTTCAATTTTTATATACATATCCGCAGCATTAAAATGTTTGGAGTAGTAGCAGCAGCATTAGCTGAGTTGCTCACCTCGCTCTATTTATTGGGGGATGGAGGGAAGGGGCAAGCAAGCTTCATTTGCATACAAAGAAAGGAATATATGGAGCTTTGTGGCCCAGGTATAACTGAAAATTACATTTTGTACCCGCAAGCTAGGCGTATGGTACACGACGAGTTCTTAACAACTACATCCGAGGAAATACATTAAAAAAAAAAAAATTACTTTGAGCAAGCTTCGCCTTCCTTCCACCTCGGACGTTGACCCGCTGTTTTCCGAGAGGTTAGCAGAACTCTCATTGGAACACGGCGTTGAGGCTCGAGTGTTGGCGGGGTTTTCCATCGGATTTGCCACATCTGCAGTCTTCACACCACGATGATTGTCTGGGTAGCCGGTGAGCCTCCCCATATTTCATGGCAAAGTTCGAAATATAAGAAAACGACTCGCCCATGGCCACTTCTTTTTGCCTGCATCCACCGCCTTCCTGTATTTTGTCCTTATTGCTTTCAGTTTGGAGGTGATTTGCCCCTTCGTTACCTCTTCGGTGCTGTGTGGGAATTGCGCGTTCCCAATTGGGTAATGTCTTTTGAAACTGTCGTGAATGTCCTTGTATTTGGTTTGGCTGGACTCCCAGTCAATGTTCTCCAAGCTTTTTGCAGCGTTATAATCCAACGTGGCGCATAGTAAAAGTTCTACTTCCTCATCCGTCCAAACCAAAAAACGCGTGGCAGTGGTCGAAATGGCTATCAGTGTGCGGAAATGCTGTTTCCGGTCTGTGGAGGTTGTTGTCAAGGAAGTGCGTCATTGGCTGCCCCCTTGTAAAACTACACTGCCCACTAGGGCCCGGCATTAATATTACATCGTTTTCACACGGAGTTGCGACATCATTCGAATGGAGACGGAAAAATGGAACCATATAGATGCTAATGTGAAATTTTTCGTCTTCTCGGAGAGTCCCCGTGTAAACTGCCCCCCAGACTCCATTCAGACATCAGAACGGCACACAGAAGACAGATGAACGCTGAAGAAGCTTTAGCAATGATGCAGAGTATGTCGGACTGCGAATCTGATGGTGGAAATGTTGGAAACATCGCATTTCAGAATGAAAATGGCGAAACCGATTCGAGTGATGAGAGCGATTCAGCAGAGAATGTGAGTTTTTGCACCAGTAAATCCTCCCCTCCAAAGGCCCACCAGGAGACGAGTAGTGAATTATGTGATTGAGCAGGACAGTTCAAACAGTGAGGCCTCATCAGATGAAGAGGAATACACAGTGAATGTCAACCCTCCTTGGAGCAAAAAACTAAAAGTTGGGGATGTTGGTACAACGCCTGGATCCACAGAGAAGGGGAAAGATGTCACTGTTTGGCTGCACCGGAAAATTTGAGACTTTACTGCTCCTGAAACCCCACAAACTGCCTTCAATGGTTCTGGAGGGCCAACAGAGTCAGCAAAACGTAAAATCACAAGTCGCCTTCAAAGTTTCCTTTGTTTGCTGAATATGAGCATGTTGCTGACTATCAGAGAATGCACAGTTCACGAGGGCCGCAGAACAAATCCCGACTGGCAGATGAGCGTCTCCGAGCTGATGGCATAGCAATTCTTTTTCGAAGAGCTGCCATGGGTTACATCGGTTCCATACAACAAATGTGGGCGAATGACTGGCAACTCAGACATCAAACCCATAATGTCTCGTAACTGCTTTCGTGAAATAAAGCGGTACCTTCGCTTTGACAACAAGGATACTCGCAAGAAACGCATACAGGAGGACAAGTTTGCAGCAATTTCAGACATCTGGCAGAGGTTTGTAAAGAACTGTATATCATCCTACAGGCCAGGACAGCATGTTACTGTAGATGAGCAGTTTTTTCCATCAAAGGTCCGTTGTCCCTTTCTGCAATACATTGCATCTAAGCCTGACAAGTTTGGAATCAAGTTTTGGATTGCAGCAGATCTGGAGACTAAATACATGTGCAATGCCTTCCCTTACTTGGGAAAAGACACCACTCGTCCAACGGTAGAGAGGCTGTCAGAGAATATTGTTCTGAAATTGATGGAACCATTTATGGACCAGGGAAGAACTGTTACTATGGACAATTACTTCACCTCCCGGTCATTGGCTAACAGGCCCCTTCAACAAAATACAACTCTGCTTGGTACCATCAACAAAAATCGTCGGGAGCTACCAGCAACTGCAAAGCAAACCTCGGGGCGCTAGTTGCACTCCACACAGGTGTTCACATCTGGAAATGCCTTGCTGACTGTGTATGCGACAAATAAATATGTATATATGTTTGTCTTTTGAGTACATCCAATTGATTACATCCAAAAGGCTTTATGTCAACTAAATGACACGACGTATTACACTCCGTTACAATGACTTTTAAGCACACTGCCAAGAAAACCAGAAATCCTGGACGGAATGACACGAGAGGGCAAATTAACAAAACAGCAGGTCACTTACCTGAGGGGTTCTGACAATCCAAGACCAAGGTACTTCTACCTCCTACCGAAAATCCACACGGCTCCTGAAACTTGGACTGTACCATACAGAATACCACCAGGAAGAGCAATTGTATCGTAGCGAGAGTTATAAATTGGCAGAATACATTGTTTATTTTCTAACCCAAATCTTAACAAGACACCCTAGTTATATTAAAAATACACAGGATTTCATCCACAAATTACAGGAAATGACGATTCCTGAAGCATGCCTACTATTCACAATGGACATAAACTGTTTATACACAAACACTGACACCGTTCTGGAACTCCCTAACCCTGATCTCCGCAGCATATCTACTCTATCACTTTTCAAATCTAAACTGAAAACATACCTGTTCACTCTTTCTTATCCACCATAACCCCTAGCTGTCTTTTTTTTACTTTTTATTGTGCTTTTAACCTTTTTTATCCTTTTATCGTACTGTGATTCCATGTCTCTTGTGAAGCGTCTTTGTGTGTTTGAAAAGCGCTCTAGAAATAAAATGTATTATTATTAAAAGGTGCGTTTCGGGAACGGGTAAAGAACGTGACTACGTAGACTGACACTCTTGGGCAGGCGCCAGCAGATAAGTGAACCACTACCAACCAGTGGCGGCCCAGATTGTTCAGAAGGTCAGAGGGTGTTGTGTGAAGGTCATGGGATTCCCCATCGGGGTTAGGAGTATATGGCTGACGTGCATCAGCACGGTCTTAAAAGAGCTTGGAGTTCGAGCTGGCAGGCTCAGGGACTTTGCCCGCCCAGTGCACCAGATTTCACATTTCGCAACAGTGGGAATTCAGCATTGTGGTTGGGTACGTGAGTCGCCTGGCCATTTTCATGTGCACCACCGATAACGACAGTGATGTGCACTTCATCATCCCAGAAAGACTTTGTGTCCAGTGAATCAGGTGGTTCACTTTCAGGGAATTTGATAGAAACTGAGGGAGTAGTTTTGAGCAAAACTACCACTAATAATTTCTTCACAGAGAAATAAAATATAAGGAATCTTAAATTAAGCAATTTTTTGGATTGTCTCAGAACTTTTCAGTAACGCCATTCGCACTTTTTTTTTTTTTTTTTTAAGAATATTTTTCTTTATACTTGTTATCAAAAAAGTTGATTCAAACAAACACATGGCCGACTCAAACACATTACGTAAAATCCTAAAAAAAAAATTTTTTTAACCTGCATCAAAATAGTGTTCAAATACACTGTTTAAAGTCCTGATTGTATATTATATCTACTGCTGATGAGGGTTGTTAACTCTTTGTATGACTCAGACAAGAATGAACCACTGAAAGTTATTTGCCTGGTCTATTGTGTGACATAACCAAGGTCATCCATAAACATTCCAGAGTCATGAGTGTGCTATCAGAGTCTTCATGGTTTTTTGCCCCTATTGTGGTCATTTTAGCTAGTAACACTCATGATTTGCTAATGGGTACAAACGGTTTAAAATGTCAGAATGTGGGCCTTCTGATGAGAAAGGATACGACACAGCCCAGACCTGATTACCAGTTATGTTACGCTCGAAGCAGACGCTCGAGACAAGTGTCGAGCGCTCGCGGCAGAAGTATCACGAATCAGTCGTCCCGATGTCTCGCTGGATCCGGTGGAACAGCTCGTGACGTCACGCTCGAAGCAGATGCCCGACAAATGTCGAGCGCTCGCGGCAACAAGTATTCCGTTACGTTGTACTGATGTCTCGCTTCATTCAGTGGAAAAACACCTGGCCGCGGAAGCAAAGCGTTGTGATGTCACACGCGTGTCGGCCGTGATCATGGCCGTGTCACTCTGGTAGCGAGGGGTCGGTTCAGTCAAACTCACAATGCTTATAAAAAAGGGATATATCCCTTAGAATGTTTTTGGTTGTGAGGAGAGCTTTTGCGCGCATTACGTCATATTGAGAACGAGGGAGAGTAAAGTGAAATTAGATCAGATTACACATTAGATTAATTTGCAAATGCACATAGTATAGGCATTCATTGACACACTATACACTGATTTATATAGTACACACACACGCGCGCACCCCTGCTTCAGTGATACAGAAAGCAGTGGTGAAGCAGTGTCGTGACTCACCACACTGATTCGTGGCAAATGCTTCATAACACTGAACCATTTCAACACATTTGCTTCAGTGATAAGGAAAGCAGTGGTGAAGCAGTGTCATGACTCACCACACCGATTCATGGCAAATGCTTCATAACACTGAACCATTTCGACACATTGCTTGATATTGATTCACTGCTTCAGAAAGCTTCGGTTTCTCCATCACTACTGATTACATACCGTTTATGCATGGTTAGCGTCACAAATGCCAATTAATGTTTAAAGTGATACTTTAAGCTTTTAAATTTGATATAGGTTTGAGAAAACTGGAGCAGGACCTGGTTTGACCACTGATTGGAAAATGTTCATTCACCTTTGGTCACCGTACATACATACATTGCCAACTATTAACACAGAGTTTGTGTCACAATTGCAGCTTTTAAGAATTTCGACACAAAAAGACACTATCTGGAAAACAAAAAATCAAAAGCAAACACCTAAGAAGGAAAGGACTAGTCTTCTCAGGAGAGAGAGCCTGTGAGCAGAGTAATGGCACTAGTGCAAGGAATCATCTGGCAAGCAGTAAATGTTTGGCCTGGGTTTAAATAGCCCTACTTAATGAGCCACAGGTGTAGGTGTGCATAATTGGCTGTTGCCTTGTAAAACTGCAATGCCAAATAAGGCCTGGCATGAATTGTTCCATCGTTCGGATGGAAACGGACAGAACCATGTAACTGCAAACATGAAATGGGTCGTATTTTGTCGTTTTTGCCAGAACATCACCATGTAAACAGCCCCTTAATCTTGCAGTTGAGACACAAAACATGAGTTTTTAGTGGACAATCGAGAATAGACAACATTCAGTCAATTTTAACCAGCAGCCCAAATATTTCATGCTGCAGTTTTCTCAAAACTTTATCAAATTTAAAGTGTTGTACCTCGAATGAAGGCTACAACTCTCAACTTTGTAACAATAATAATCTTGCATTTGTGACATCAACCATGTGTTAGCAGTGCACAATCGAGTTGGACAATATTCAATCACTTTTGGTCAGCAGTCAGTGGTCAAAAAATTTGCTGCTCCAGTTTTCACAAACCTTTAACAAATTTAAAGTGTTGTACCTCGATTAAAAGCTTAAAGTTTCAACTTTGTAACAATTATAGTCTTGCAGTTGTGACGCCAACCATGTGCTAGCAGTGGGCAATCGAGTTGGAAAATATTCATTCAGTCAGTGGTCAAAACCTTTTCTGCTCCTGTTTTCTCAAAACTTGATCAAATTGAACATTGTTGGAGGCAGTCTTTCAGGTCCTCCACGTGTTCGTTTTCAATTCAGGTGAGACGGCTAGACTGGATTGCAAAGTAAAAGACTGACTGGAGGCAAGAGATCATTACTGCGCAGTTTTAATTTCAGAAATTTCTGGGTGCATTCAATGACAGAACAAAGCTGTATAGAGAAAATGCACGCCGAACAGAGAGCTCAGCGTTGCTTAAAAACTATACTTAAAAGGAGGTGTGTCTGTTTGGTGATTAATTGATCATGCAAAATAGGTCATGAGCCTTGCTGGTTGGCAGTTAAAAGTCCATGATTATCTGAGGCAAAACTAACTATCAGCAGTTTCAGTGAAAAACAACTGGTCATGCTTGCAAGCATATCAGAAGATTGCATTAGGCGAGATGTATACTGACTTCAACATGTTGTACATCAAATGAACGCTTAAAAGTTTCACCTTTGTAGCCATCATAATCTTCCTGTTGTGACATCAAACCATGTGTTAGCAGTGGGCAATCGAGTTGGACTATTATTCAGGCAGTCAGTGGTCAAAACATTTCCTGCTCCAGTTTTCTCAAACCTTTATCAAATTTAATGTGTTGTACCTTGAATAAAAACTTAGTCCCATCTTTGTAACAACAATAGCCTTGTAGTTGTGACTGCAACCATGTGCTAACAGTGGACAATCAATTTGGACAATATTCATGCTGTCAGTAGTCAAAACATTCACTGCTCCAGTTTTCTCAGATATTTATTAATTACTTAATTTATATTTAAAGTCAGCACTCAAAGTACACTCAAAAATGCTTGAAGTCTCGACTTTGTTACAAATTTAATCCTATCCCTAATTCATGCACTTTTGGCTAGTAGTCAGAGGTCAGAACATTCACTGCTCCAGTTTTCTCAAATATTTATCAAATTTAAAGTGTTGGACCTCAAATGAAGTCTTAAAGTCTAATGTACCAATTTAAATCTTGTAGTTGTGACATTAACCATGTGTTAGCAATGGGCAATTGAGTGTGAACGATATTCCTCAAGTTTTGGCCATAGGTCAGAGGTCAAAACTAACTGCTCCAGGTTCTCAAATATTTATCGCATTTAAGTGATGTACCGCAAACGAAAGCTTAAAACCTCACCTTTGTAACAATATTAATTTTATAGTTGTGACAGTAACCATTTGTTAGCGGTGAAAAATATTTTGTACCTAAAAAAAAAAAAAAAAAAAAGAAGCTTAAAATCTCAACTTTGTTACAAAATAGTTGTGACCGTTGTGTTAGCAGTTAAAAATATTCATGCACTTTTGGCAAGCAGTCAGAGGTCAGAACATTCACTGCTCCAGTTTTCTCAAATTAAGTCTAACAGTTTCTCCCTTGAACCAATTTAAATCTTGTAGTTGTGACATTAACCATGTGTAAGCAATGGACAATTGAGTGTGGACAATATTCACACACCTTTGGCGAGAGGATGCATTAGTTGCTGTAGTTTCCTCAAAACCTGATCATTGTTTAAGTGTTGTACCTCAAATGAAAGCTTGAAGTCTCACCTTTGTAACAATATTCGTCTTGTAAATGTAACAGTAACAATGTGCTAGCAGTGGGCAATCGAGTATGGACAATATTTTTGGTAAGCAGTCAGAGGCCAAAACATTCACTGCTCCACTTTTCTCGATTATTGATCAAATTTAAAGTGTTGCACCTAAAATGAAAAGTCCCATCCTTGTGACAATATTAATCTTCTTCTTGTTGTACAACAAGAACGTTCGAGAAGGCTGAAGAGAGAGATGTCTGGCGAGAGTGCAGAGTGGAAAAGTTGAGACAACTGTAGATTTTAATGACTTTTGGCAAAAGTCCTCGACAAGAAGACTTGGAAGATGGCAATTGTCATTGTTGGCTGTGTTTGAGTGGTCTACTCTAGCTGGTCGCTAACACTCTCGTGGTGAACCCAGAGACTTTGCTAAACGGCTAGCGACTTGCAGCTGCTTGGTGGACAAACCAACTGGGAAAAAGTACAACTCGACGCCGAAGCTGACGAGAAGGACGATACAGACACCGACCGAGAGAAATTCTGCAGACATCGTGAGCGAATTGGAGTGTCATTTTTTCAAAGAACGTCTGCCATTTGGAGTGCTTAGAGGAAATGGCATATAATAAGGTACTTTAGTTATTTTTGCCTTCGGGTGAAGGAGCCATTTGGCTTAAGGCTACTACACAAGCAACAAACCTGGCCAGCAACGTAAGAAAATATTATTTCAATTTTGCCGGCTTTAGTTATTAATTTGGGCCCATAGGTGAGCGTGTGTGGACAATTTGAGTTGAAACGTACTTTGGAGAACAAATTTTATTAAGAGTAAGAACTCAGGTTAGCCACCTCTCAGCATAGTTAGCCACACTAGAGAGGTGCTACAGCTGGATGGAATAAATCACCTAAGGTATAAACTTGATTTCCGCGGTTTTTGGGGGGGGGGGGGAAGCAACATCTGGCCTTGATATCAGCAGGGGCCATAGCATTACATCTTTCAACCCCTTTCTCATCTGTTTGATTTGCCGCATGGTTCTCCCAATCACCTATAAAAGAATATTCATTAATTCATCTTTCAAATAATTATCCTCATTGGAGTCAAATTTGGGGGTGCTAGAGGCGATCCAGACTGACTATGAACAGGTTGCCAGCTAATAGCAGGGTACATACAGATATCCTTTCACACTTACGCTTACGGAGAATTTGGAGCTTTCAATTAACCTAAAGCGGCATACATCATTCTGTGATGTATGAATGAAACAGTATTCAGAGAAAACCCATGCAGGCATGGGGAGAATGTGCAGTCTCCACCCAAGAACGACAGAGCTGGGATTAAACCCTTACTGCACCTCTTGCCCATGCTTAACTGGGACAAGCGCCAGCACCCCAAGTCACCTCATGAGGATGAGTGCTACAGAAGATTGTTGGTTGTCATCGTGTAATCATCCTGCCTGAAGTATCAATGAATTTATGATTTGAATGTACAGTATATCTGCAAAAGAAACACCTGATAGAATTACTAGGCCTGAATTGCTGAATGAACGTGGAGTGCTGTGGGAAAAGGAGTTCAATTCCAGAAGTAAATTTAACAAAATCAGCAGGGAAAACTTACTGCGTCAACCAGAAGTTTGTTATACAGCCACCTCTTATTTTCTTTTGTTACTGGTGGGAGATCCCAAGATTGTGAAAGATCTGACACGTGTCTGTCTGCTCCTGTGTCAATTCTTTGCAGTCAAGCTAGAAATTGGGTTAGATGAGGTATTAAATATGTCCACAAATTTAAAAAGGCGAAAGTTTTTTTTCCCCAGTATTACTTGGCATTGTTATGATGCTCCTGATACGGAGATCAGGACAGTCTTTATTAACAATCATTTTAGGGTCCCCTTTTAAAAGTACATGAGTTACAGCAGGACTCAATCCAGTGATTTTGGGATTGTGTAAAATGGAATGGCCAATCATCCTTCCTGCAACTTGGAAGAGGTTGCTCTCAATAAGAACTTCTGAGGCAGCTGGAACCAAGTGGTCAGGCAATGTTTTATTCTCTTGGAAGGAACCAATGTATGCTGTTGGATGCAAAGTTTTGTATAATTTTGTTATACAATATTAACGCAATAGAGGGGGAAATGTCATATAATGATGTCAAAATTGCTTTGCGCACTCGCTGACAGCTATATATGGTAGTTCTGAGTTGCATATCCCAGCTATTCTCGCGACAAGTGTTGTTGAGGCTCGACCGCCATTAAAAGTAAAACGTGTGCATGAAAAGAGTCTTAACACGCCATTTATGGCTGCCTCCACTTGAGAGCGACATACACAAATCACTACTCGGATTAGTCAATAGAGGCACGAAATTTGTCACACTTGGTCGAATTGGACCAATTAGAAGATTCATTTTGGTTTTGAATAAGGACGTGGCTGCACAATTCGGTAGCGCATCCTTGCTACTACTAGCAAGTCTAACGATAGCCAAAAAAACAATACTGTTGAATTGGAAAAACAAACAAAACATTAGCATTAACCAATGGCTAAATCTAATCATTGGCAGATATTTTCTCTAATGTTATATATTCAAACAGACAAATAAAATGGACAAATACGAACAACAGTGGGAAACGGTCGCAAGAATGATGAACATAGAATAAGGATTCTCTCTCACCTGCGAAGGAATGCCACAAAAATAATAAAAATGTATACATAAATTGATGTATGCGGGGTGTCCAGGGAAGTTGTATGCATCCTTCTGCAGCTGGAAACTGGACATGTTTAAATCCGAAATGTTTTATACACTCCCAACAGCATGTAATAAATAATTTTTCGTCCTTCACAGTTTAGTCAGTCAATGGGCTTATTTTACAAGGATACTCATAGACAATTTGGTTTCCAGCTACTGGGGATCATATGCAACTTTTTTTGGAACACCCTATATATTACTTATCAGACTTGGAACAATTAAGGAACTATGCGTAAATAATACACTTCACCGGTCCTTGGCATACATCTAATGGTGTTTGATAAACCTCTTCTTCTGTCAGCTTTACAGGTGGAGTTTGTTGGGCCGTCCCGCCGCCGGTCTTGGCCCCCGGGAATCTCGGCCGGGGCTTGTCTGGTTGCGTCTGGCTGTGCGGGGGGTCCCGTCGGGCGCGCGCTGGTGTCGTGGGCGGGTGGGGGGGCTGCGCGGGTGCCGGGCCGCGGCCCTTCCCCGGCCGGCCGGGGTGGGGTGGAGTTGGGGTGGGGGCCGGGGGGTGTATGCGGCAGCCATGGTTCCCTCCCAGGTCCGCCCGGCCGGAGCCGCGTCTCCCTGTACCGGGTGCCGGGGAGGTGCCCTCTGGTGCCATACCGCGCGCCCCTCTTGGCCCGGGGGTGGGTTGTGGGGGGTGCGCTTCCCTCCCCTTGGTCTGTTTCCGGCCCTGTCCGCCTCCCTGGGCCGCGGCGACTGCCGCTGCCCCCCGGCCGGCGGGGTCATTGGCGGGGCCTCTTGGGGCCCGCGGGGCCTAGGGTGAGGCTTGCTGTCGCCGGCGCTTGGTGTGGCGCCTGCTCGGGGTGCGGGGTGGGTGGTCTGGGGCGGTTATTGATCGGGGCCCTGATGCTTCTTCCGCCCTGGGGCCGGTGGTTCTGGTGGACGGGGCCACGCCCGCGGGAGCCTGCCTCTTAACTCACGCACTTCTCACTTCGGCACTGTAAATATTTTTCACCCTGGCACTTACATGCTCATACATTTCTCCGGGGAGAGTTGGGACGGGGCTTTACAGTCCCAGCCCGACTCCCCCCTGTTTTTAATGCACCACACACCAAGGTTGTGGGATGGTTGGGACCTGTTGGGGGGGGGGGGGGGCTCACGGCTGCCTCCTCACCACAGGCCCCGCCATCCCTGCACCTTTTTTAAATGCACCACACACATCATACTCCACAGGAGAGCTCCGGCAAAGGGCGGTGGGACGGGCGGCTGGGCAGAAACTCCATGCTGCGGTCCCACTGCCCCAAGCCAAGCTCTCCTATTTTAATGCATACATTGCACTACCCTCCCCTCACACCCCCATCACGGTGCTGGGTGATGGCTGCCAGTCGGGAACCTGGCAGCCACAGTAATAGGATGGTAGGTGGGTCCCACACTTTTTCTATATGGCGTGGCTCCCGGGGTGTGGCCTCCCCTCTGCCTCGGCTGCCGGCCGTGGGAGTGGGTTGGGGGGTCGGGTCTCCGATCTTGCATCGCCCCGTGGCAGTTCCTGGGCGTTCTCCTGCCTCCGCCTTCCCCTCTCTGCTTTGACTGGGCATCCGTCCTGCGCTCCGTCGCGGGTCGCTGGCTGGGCGCCGGGGTATCAGCGGGGGACCCTGCCTTGCCTGGGGCTTGGTGGGCCGCTGGGGGTCCCGTGGCGTGCCGTGCCGGTTGGGGGGCTGTGGCTCGTGGCCCCTTGGGGGTGGGTGTAGGCGTGGGGTTGGTGATGCGTCCCCTCCTGCCATCCCTGAAGGCCGGTTGATGGGCGCGCGGGTGGCCCGGGGGACCACCCTGGGTCCCGGGGGGGGGACGATGGCTCCTTTGCTGGGCGGCGGGAGGAGGGATGGGCTGCGCATGGCCCCCCCACCCCCCCGCCCGCCCTCCCTCCCCGGGCTGGCTGGGTGGGGGCCGTGGCCCTGGGTTGGCGCCCGCGCGGTTTCTCCGCCCGTCTGCGTGGCTGTCGCTCGCCCGGTGGGGCTTGCGTGCTGCTGGATGTGGTAGGGCATGCTCGGGTTGGGGGTTTCGGTGCCGGGATTGGCGATGTGGCGGCGTAGGGTTGGTCGCCAACGGGCTTACACTCATAAGAGATTCACACGATTACTGGGTTCTAGATCACAGAACTGATTTGTGTACACTCTACCCCTTTCAATCACTTAGCTTATAGTCTTATAGACACCCCCACCCCCATTCTCCTCTTTCACTGGCCAATTGGCCCCCACATGGTGTAAACCGGAAATACATCTCGCTGACGATAGCACCAGCATATTAGTAACTAGTTTAGATGTTCAATGTATTTCTTGTTGTTGTTTGTGTATGTGTTTCTTTTCTTTCTTCTCTTGTATTTCTTTTCTTCTGTCCCCCCATAATCCCTTCCTGTTCGCTGCTTTGTCATAATAAAAAGGTATTTTGAATGATCACAATGGGAGTATGTCAGACTCTCAATGTGAAACATTAAAACTGTTCAGAATCCGGGCACTTAGACTTCCATTCTCTGTGTCAAACAGCTGAACAGGACAGGTTTAAAAAAAAAAAAAAAAAGATTCATTTTGGTTTTGAATAAGGACGTGGCTGCACAATTCGGTAGCGCATCCTTGTTTGTCGGACCCGTTACAATAGGATTTTTTCACACAGGTTTTTGAACGGGTTTCTCATTACAAAAAAGGGGTTTCAAGCACTTGTTAGTTTCTCATGGGATGATGAGAGGGGGACCATCTGCCACCACCCTGAGCAGTGTGCTGTCCGAGTTGCGTGGCGTCCGAGATACTGCTACGGCCCGTTCAGTCCTGTTTGCAGGCCTAATTTGTTTTGATGGTTATGTGCATCAGTCGGGCAGCGAAATAGGCTCGTTCAAGCATTACGCATGCGCACTAAGGGAAAAAGGCAGTCTGAACCGGAAACGCCAAAAAAATTGATATTAAAAGGAAAAATTGGAATTGTGTATCAAGAGTTGCAGTCTGAACTTAGGAAAGTAAGTCACTCAGGCTTTCTTTTCTTTTAAGGGATAGTTGGCACTGCTTCTGTTGCAAACTTTTTTTCTGCTAAACAATTCAACTGAATAAAGAGGGAGTAAGGGATTGGAAAAATGCACTTTCCATTCTCAAGGCCCATGAGAATAGCAGTGAGCCCAATTAAAACATGGCAAATGGAAGGACTGGAAGGATGTTTGTCTTGCCAACGGGCTTACAATTAACAAGCAAGAGATGGCACTCTTAGCGGCTGAGAGAAACAGGTGGCATGAAGTACTCATTAGATTGGTGGCAACAATTCAATCCTTATGTGAAAGGAACACTGCTTTAAGAGGGAACATAGCAAAATTAAACGAACCACATAACTGTAATTTTCTTCAGCAGGTGGAGCTCATGGCCAAATTTGACCCAATAATTATGCAAAATGTCCATAGGTTGGAAAGTGACACTACAAATCACCCACATAACCTGTTAAATTGATAGACTGTATCAGCCCACAAATCCGGGAAAAATAGTGGAAGAGATAAAAATATGCAAGTATTACTCCATTATTTTAGATTGCACACCTGATCTAAGTCACAAGGGGCAACTCTGTCATTGTCAGGATTGTAACAAAATACAATGATAAGCCACAAATTCATGAACATTTTTTCGGCTTTGTTGTGGCTGAGGAGTCAACAGGAGAAAGCTTATCAGCTCTCATCCTCAAAAGGCTTGAGGAGCTTAACATTCCTTTTGAAGAGTGCAGAGGACAAACCTATGATAATGGCGCCATCATGAAGGGGAAGAATAAGGGTGTTAAGGCTAGGCTGCTTCAGAAGAACTCAAGAGCCTTTTGTGTCCCGTGTGGTGTCCACAGTTAAAATCTGGTAGTAGAAGATGCTGCTAAGAGTTCACCAGATGCCATTGGCTACTTTGGACATTTGTCCAAATTATTCACACTCTTCTTAGCCTCCACACATAGGTGGGATATTCTCCAGAAACATGCCCAAATCACTGAAATCTTGGTCAGAGACCAGGTGGGAAAGCAGGATAAAGAGTGTGGAGGCAGTAAAGTACTAACCTGGGCAGGTGAGTGATGCTCTTGTGGATGTCAGGGAAACAACTACCGATGCTGTGGTGAGAGTTGAAGCCCGGTCGTTGGCTACAGAGTAAGCTTGAGAACGTCAAACCTATTCGACCAGATATCCAGTTTTACAGGCGAGGGATTCGGCTGTATTGGTAGCAGGCTAACCATTCGACAGTAAACAGCAACAAATCCTTCCATGAATCGATTGTAGAGCTATGATCCAGCTATCGCGAGAATAAGATTCGGTTACCCAAGGCTTCACAGTTTTCTTCTCTAAAACAATCACGTGAGAGCTGACGAAATGAGTCGCGCATACTCCGTAGCATTCTATTCATATGCTCTTTCACAGCCCAAAGCTACACATAGCAGTGTAGATGAAGCAACATGCTAAAATAATGGACAAACAGCATGAGCACCGACGCCAGCGCCAGCTTGCTCGGCGGAAGTGGTGAATCACAGCGACAGATTTTCAACGCGCCAGGAAAACAAAAGTCAAAAGTTTGGAGTGTGTTTGGATGGTGGACAACTCGATAAAAGCCATGCAAGCTGTGCCCAGCAGCTCTGAAGTACACTGGTTGCACAACAAATCTTGACTTTCATGCAACAACAACCCAGAGACGAGTATGGCGAGTTAAAGACGAGTAAGTGTAACGAACCCGGAAGTTCGTTCCACCCGAGACGGCAGCAAGGAGGAGACTTGAAGAGGCTTTCCGGTTCACACCACTGAGTTATTTAAAATAAATAAATAAAAAATAAAACAGGCTAAAAACAGGTTAAAAGAAAGTTACATCGGTCCCAGCTTGGGCTTGTGGACAGGCTAAAAACAGGTTAAAAGATGGTTACATCGGTCCCAGCTTGGGCTTGGGACAGCTTGTGGCGTTCGTATCCCCCTGGGTGGACGACACTGCTTCATGGCTCAGCACGGCAAATGAGAAAAAAAAAAAGGCATTGAAAACCACAAAATCACTCCACCTGAGCAGGCCTCCAGGTCTTCTGGGGGTTGAGCCTTGCAAATCCCTGCTGGGCCACCCCTCAAAGTATCTCTAAAAAAAAGTTAAAAACAGTTATAAAAATGAATAAAAAACAATAAAATTTGACCATCCCTCCTTTTTCTTCGTCCTTCAGTCCTCCTCCTCAGTGCGGAGTCCGTCCGCAGAGGGGGGCCTCCAATGTGCTCTCCCGATGCAGCATTTATAGCCGCTAAGCGTTCCTCTCAACCAATCCACCTCACCAGATGCCAATCAAGGCGATTGGGAGCACCTGGGGGAAAAGTTCAGATGCGCTCGTCCTGCCACACCCCCCTCAGTACATTACATTTTCTCCCCCCGTTTGTCCTTGGTCGTCCCGAGCACGACAGGCCCCACCCGCCGCCACCGCACTGGTGAGATGCCACGCCTGGGGTGCTCCCCCAGGCAACTGCCCTTCCAATACAAAACGGTGTGGCAAGTCCCTTGCCATCCCGGAGGTCACAAATTCATCCGCGACACTCGCCCAACGTGTGTGGCAGCTGCGTTCGTCGGGGAGGTGGCCGCTCCCAGCGTGCGTCGCTGCGGCAGCGTTTGTCGGGAAGGGGGCCGCTCCTCGGCGTGCGTCTGGGGTCGCTCGTCGACGTGTGTGCTATCGTCCTCCAGGTAACTCATCGTCTTGCCCTTAGCCAGGCAATCACTCTCGCCCTCCTCCTGCCGTGTAATCAGGGATCTTGTCAACAGCGCCACTTGTAAGGAACCCGGAGGTTCGTTCCTGCCCTGAGACGGCAGCAAGGAGGAGGCTTGACGAGGCGTTTCAGTTCACAGGACTGAGTTAATTTAAAAAACAATAACCAGTTAAAAACAGGTTACCCCTGGTGTTATTTGTCCATTTTCTGGCTTAAAATGGTGACATGATGCAATTTCTAACTTATTGCAAACTGGCTGGAGAAATTTGCACTAAACTCTTGTAATAATGTCATTTTTTGGCTCATTGACTCCCATTGTAAATCGCTATTTTTGATATGCTGTAAACCTGTTGTGTTATAATGCATTTTCTGCAATTACTGGTGCAATCGCTTCTTTGGCGAGTCAAAACCATGGAAAAAGAGGAATTTGTGTGTTGACACCCAAAAGTCACTCAACTAGGCCAATACGTGAATTTGCTTGCACAGGCCGCTGCAGATTGGTCAAACATGAATGCGATTAAATCGGTTGGCATTACAAAAAAATTGGTGTCGATGTGTCTGAGCTCCCTTTCAGTCTATTTGGGCATGCGTATTTGTAATTTTGCAGGTGTGCACAAGACAATAAAAAGGTACTTCCTAGAAATGCGGGAAAAAAACAACAACACTTGTTTATTGTTGTCGTTTGAATTTCAACTCTTATTGGTTGGTTGTTTGAATTTCTTTACTCTCATTGGTTCTGGGCATTTTGGGGGTCTTTGTACTCGCGATGACCACCAGTTTGCATTTCTTCCAACACAACTGTGATCGATGGCGGCGAGAAATATTTCACTACAGGACGCAATTCGGATGGCGTTAGAAAATCATGATTCCGACGACGACCTTCGTTCGGACGCTTCTTCGGAGAGCCCGGAAGACATTGAAGAATTTTCTTCCGGACTTTCGATGCCGGAGGAGGAAGACTTTGATGACGAACATAATGGCGGAGATCAGGGGCGGACTGGGACTAAAAAGCAGCCCTGGACTTTGACTCAGCCCAGCCCACAAGAATCGCTGTACACAGACCCTCTAGGGGGGTCCGGGGGCATGCCCCCCTGGGAGAATTTGTAAAAATATTTTATTCACTTTGAGAGCAAAATGAAGAAAATATGTCTAGACTGTGACTGTCTGACTTGGGGCGCTCAAAGTACTGCAAGGCTGAACTGGAGTTGGATTCATCTTCTGCCCTAGCTCTATAATCTAGCTGAATAAACAAATAAAATAATTTATTTTTAAAGCAAGTTTTATGTATCCAATTGATTATAATAACACCTATCTCCTGTGTCTATAAAATGACTTAATTGTTTATGCCATAATTAATCTTGCCACACAAATAATACTTTTCAATGAAAATACAATAAACATTTCAAGACAAATCCTGTATACATAACCTTCATCGGAAAGTATTAACCAGAAAACAAAACGATATATACTGTAAATGATTAAAAATATATCTTATCAATTTAACTACCTAAAATTTAAAGTAAAACTATTGGTTTTATTAATATTATGTTATATTTCTTCTGAATTAATATTGCTGCTGCGTGTGCATACATTGTTTTACAGCTAAAATGTTTTTTGCTGGCACTAGCCCTTTAATTGCCATTTATTTCATTTAAATTGTAGCTACCAAATTGTAGCTACCTGGTGGATAACAGTTGCCAATATACCTAGAAAGTAACCCTCTTCATTCCATCTCAGCCCGGTGGCAACTAGAAAGTCCACCAAAGCTCTTTTTTGCTTTATCCTGCCCCTTCGTGGGCCACAAGTCTTTCAGCCAGGCGCATTGCTGCCACCTGTCGGATTGGATGCGAACTGTAGATAATCACAGAGTATAGAGGGGATAAAAACAGTGATGTATGTACTGTATGGCGGCCGCCGGCCGTCCAGAGCACTGGCCGTTCTGTGATCCTCTAGAAGCTACATATTAACAGTCCGCCCCTGGCAGAGATGAGAGCGAGGAGGAGGAGGGGGACGGAGATGTTGAGGCGGATGATGAAAATGACGGCGATCAAGGCGATGACGAGAGTGAGTGGCTTTCAAAAAATAAAAAATTGTTACGCTCTCGCAATCATGACGTGTCCACACATTATATCCCCCCTTCACATTCCCACGCCTTGTGCTTTGCAGGCCTGTGCCACATACTCCTGCTGCCGGCGCGCACTCAGGTGGCCAATGTGTGAGTTTTTTCACATGCTGGACATTTCGTCCTACAACGCATTTGTGCTGTTCACGGAGATCTACCCTGAGTGGAACGTGAAGAAAAGCTACAAGCGCCGACTATGTCTTGAGGAACTTGGCCAGAAGTTCTAAAACGGGAACCACCGCCTTCTGCCGAAGGCTTGGTAGAGCAGCCAGAGCAGCGAGCTGGACCCCGGTCCAAGCGCAAACAATGTGGCCTTTGCACAAAGCCACTTAGGGCTTCGAACATCTGTGCAAAATGTGGAACTCAGATTTGCAGAAACCACACGAAGACCCATTGCCTCAAATGTTAAATTGGGAGGAAAAAAGTAGTTTTGCCGTTTAGTTTGTAGTAGTTGTTCGTTTAGGTAACTGGTGTTTTGTGTTCACGAATTCTGTATATTGTTATTATGTTATATTTTATATTGTATATATGTTTTGTTAAATTGTTAACAAATTCTATCATCAAATCAGTTATTGTCACTTTTTCACCGTCTTGTTCTAAAAAAAAAAAATCTATTGTTACGACTTTTACTTATCCAAAGATGTAATTATGTCATATAAAATATTTTAGTTTGAGTTATATATAGCATAGTTAGTTTTGCTATTAGGCTCGAGCGTTTACGTCACAGCAGCACAGGATCATGCGAGATTTGCGGCAACGCAGCCATTTCGGAAGCACATCTGCATCACGGGACATTTAAACTTAACGGCAAATACAATTCTACTACGAGTGCCAAAGATGGAAAAAAGTAAGGAAAACTTGCCAGTTCGATACAGAGACAAACTTGTTACCACGGCGAAGGACAGATATGTGAGCAATTTTAAGGATGTGAACAATGTTGACGCTTACGAGCAAGCCGAACACAAATGGAATAAAGATGTCTACAAGCTTCCACCACTACGCGAAATGGACATCATGCTGTATTTAGTGTTTGGTGAAAGTTACTACACTCATCAGCAATTCCGAAACTGCAAATCGCTACAAAGCTACGAACAGTTTTGCTGCGGTTGGGTGCAGGATCTGCACAATATGAGCATAGCAAACGGCAACACCATCTTTCTAGCAAAGGTAGGCAATGTGTGTTTACATTAGTCTGTGACCACAGATGTACAAATTTTTTGTTGCAGAAAAAGTAGCCTGTGTACAAATTCTTTGCCACTCTTTCACATCAAAATATTACAGCTTCTTCATTTAGCAACGACAGGAATTATGTCTTATGAAGACAATGCACATGTATGCATGCTAGTTGTTTAGCTGTAGCTATAGCTAACAACAGGCCGACTTAGGGCATAAAGTTACCGAAATTTGCGTAAACAAACGAAATTAACTTACCGGAGTGGAAGTGCATAGAGCAAACTCCGTGTGTAACTGGAGAATCAAACGTTATGCCCTTCCTTCTGATCGAGGCCACCCATGCCATTCTTCGACGTTTGGTAAGCTCAGATATGACCTTTCCCTCGCCTTTTCTCCATGTAGGGATCCGGAAGAAACTCAATGGTGTTCCGTCGAGCTGTACATTCTCCTTTCTATTCGACCGGTTGTTGCAATTCTTTACTGCACAATAATTCCCAACCATTTTTAAAGAGCGACCTGTGTTGAAATGCCTCGTTTATGTTTCCCGGTTCCAAAGTGGCGATAGCGGCGGAAACCTCGCGAGTGCCACACCATACGCTCGAGCCTAATTAGGATAATGCTGCTAGTATTGTCCATAGGGGGCATTAAAAAAATAAAAACTATATATGTGTGAATAAGTCTGATGCTACTGAAATTGAAATGGTTGAAATTGAAAAAATATTCAGAAATGACTGAGTTATCACACTTCAAAGGAAAAGCCATATTTTGGACAAAATCACAAGAATTTAGTGTGATTCAGAAAACTGCCATTGTGTAAAAACTGGGCATGCATAAAAAAATTCTGTTGTTATGACTTACGAACTTATTCAAGCCTCTAACTGTGTCATATGAAATATTCAAATTAGACACACACAGCATAGTTAGTTTTGCTATTAGAATAATGCTGTTATTATTGTCCGTAGGGGGCATTAAAAAATATCTCCCTGGGCAGACGACACTGCTTCATGGCTTAGCACGGCAAACGAAAAAAAACACACAAAAAATACGTCACTACAAACCAAAAAAAAAATCACTCCACCTGAGCAGGCCTCTAGGACTCCTGGGGGTTGAGCCTTGCAAATCTCTGCTGGGTCACCCCTCGAAGTATCTCTAAAAAAAAAAAAAAAAAAAAAAGTGAACAGTCATAAAAATGGATAAAAACAATAAAATTTGCCCACCACTCCTTCTTTTTCTCCGTCCTTCATTCCTCCTCCCTCAGTGCAGAGTAGGTTCGCAGAGCAGAGGCCTCTTTAGTGCTCTCCCGAGGCAATATTTATAGCCGCTAAGGGCCAAAATACACCAGATGCATGATCGTTCCGGTTCCAATCCGGCTCCTGTAAGAAATAGCGCCGGAGCTAATCCGTTCCCATTATATCCTATTGTTCAACGTACACCGGCTGCGTCAGTGCTCCGGATTGACTGCGGACCATCTCCGGCGTACCGCAGCCCGCCAGATGGTTTTGGCTATTTTTGCCGGACACTCATCCGACAAAATGGACGGAGCCGGGCCTGGAATCAACAGCCCAGTTGCTTATTCATGGTTCAAACACCAGCGAACATGGATGAAGAACGTTTCATCATGGAGGTGGAAAGTCACAAAGTCATTTACGATGCAGCCAGGGGCGGACTTGGCAATTTTGGGGCCATAGGCAAACATATCCAGGGGCCCTCTTCATGGGTCAGGAGTTAAAAAGGTGAGAAAGGTGTGGAGGAAATATGTTCCTGTACTCTAGGGCTGTCCTAAATGACACATTTTCTCCTGATTAGTCAGCCGACGAGTTTTACGATTAGTCGACGATCTAATAATTTTCTTTTCATGATTTAACAATGAAATTTTTGTTGATGCTTATTAATTCACAAAACCATTTTGGAACACTTACATTCTTTATGAAAGTACAAATAACCATGTAAATAACAATAATTAATCACAAATAAACAATGAGGTTAAATGCTGATAGCATTTAATAGTGCAAAAGAATGGAACGTAAACAGATTCGGAACACTGACTTTGCCTTTCCAAAATTATTCAAAACAATTCTTTGAAAAATTCTAGCATTATTATTATAGTATACTACTATATATAATAGTAATAATTATTCATTGCCAATCATATTTGTCACAAAGAGTGTCATTTGAAAGCTACTCTTAGTGAAGAATCTGTATTCTGTAGTATTTACTCAACATATAATATTAATTCTGAAGTATGTGGGATTAACTCCATAAATCGTTATTTATATGACGAACATGACGCGCTTGTATTTTGAAATGTTCACCGGAGGTAACCGAAAGCTTTGCACTGCGTAAAAAAACATTCTTCGTCATTGCTTGTGGTGTCACGAATAGATTTTTTTTTTGTTAGCAAATGCTGTTAACCAGCTGTTGAGTGTTATTGTATAACTGATTGGAACTGTACTGCATTGTTTCACCACAGGGTGTGCTGTCGTGTATTTTATGTTCGGTGTGAAGAAGAAAGTTAAAAGAGGCATTAGCGGCTTGTTCTCAACTTCTCCCACACAGCACTTTGGCTCTCATGGAGAGCACGTTCGCTCATGTGTTCGAAATAAACGATAGCCGACGTGCAAAGTAGCAAGTGAGCTGTAAAAATAGCGAGCTTCGTGGCGTGAAAAACGCAGGAGAGCTAAGTGAAGCTTATGAACAGCTAAGCAATGCTAAACGGAGCTAAATGAAACTAAGCGACTGATACTCAGTCTGTCGTCGTGGAACAGTCCATTGTAGTGCGTGTGTGTGTGGGGGCGGGGGCATAGAATAAATGCAGCATTCAAATGGCTTGTTTTTTGTTGTTGTTATTTGTTTGTTTGGTATGCTGACATAATTATACATGATGAATAGTTGGGGGTGCTGCTGGCTTTGGTGGCCCCCTACTGGTTGGGCGCCTAAGGCGATCACCTACTTCGCCTGAATAGTAGATCCGCCTATGGATGCAGCAGATCGTTATTATAAGGACAGCATTAAAAAGGAAGCTGCAAGGTGTCCTATTATGTGTGTTTTTCTGGCAATGATATCAAACACGCCGTGCTGACAACTTTGAGAGAAAAAAAATGCAGCACATCTGGAAGTGGTTCCGCTGCAGAAATTCTCGTGCCCGGCGCACTCACAATGTCGGTTTGTATCCAGAATCGAGGGGGAAATCTACGACAGAAAATAAAGAGACACCCACAAGTTTTGACCTGGCAGTCTATTTGAGACGATTCTTTTTTTCTTTCCTACAATTTACTTGACTTTTCATAGAAAACTAACAGTTTGCGCTGGGCACAGGAATCTGCAGTATTGAGACACCAATTCCAAGTACGCTGGTTTTTTTTTTTAGTTCGTCTAGTATATAATTCGCTGTTAATTTTATAAATATTACAGATGATTTAACACTTGTTTATAACAGCTCTATGAGATGTTATGTGCCATAAATTTTAAATGTACACAAAAGTATAAGCCCATCGACGCAGCAAAGGGCATAATAGGCCCCCACCCCACCCCCCTACCCCCCACACACAACGCCCTGATCTCAACATGATGCAGTCAATCTGGAATTTAGAGACAGACACAACTAAAATATCAATATGCAAAGAACAAATGTGCTCTCTCTGCTTCTCTGATGAGTAGACTGTGTGTTTTTCGTTGTTTTAAATGGCACATTGTAGCGCGCGATCACGCGAGAGCTCACGAGTTGGCGGACCGCAGCCATGCGCAGCCGGTATGATTCGCCTGTTTTTGACGTACTGCGTGGCACGCAGTCAACACTGAGCCGAACCGGAACTGGAACGATGATGCATCTGGTATATTTGGGCCCTAAGCGTTCCTCTCAACCAATCCACCTCACCAGATGCCAATCAAGGCGATTGGGAGCACCTGAGGGGTAAAGTTCTAACGCGCTCGTCCTGCCCCTCCCCAGTACATTACATAAGGAGTGGGAGCATGCTAATAGTACAGCACACACTTGGCCACAATTCTTCAAGCGCTAAGGAAATAACAGCAGGTATAATCCGTTTCGTCGCCAAGGGCTTATGCTCGTCCAGTATAGTTGAGTGGGAAGGATTTCAGGATTAGAGGCGTACCTTAGAGCCACGCTATATGGTATCGTCCCGAAAGCATATCACCAATAAATGCATGCCAGCATTGTATGCTGAAGTGAAGAGCCACGTTGGAAAAGAACTAGAAAATGCAGGGAGAGTGGCAGTAACGACTGATGCTTGGACATCGTGTGGAACTGAGCCCTATGTGACAATCACGGCCCACCACATCACTCCGGATTGGCAGTAAAAGGTCCATGTTTTACTTTTTTATCGTATACTGTTGGAGGCAGTATTTCAGGTCCTCTGGGTGTTCGTTTTCAATTCAGGTAAGACAGCTAGACTGTAGTGATGTGCTCCTCGGGTCGAATCCCTGAAGTGTGTGCCGAGTAATGTAGATGAGTGGTTCATGAACGGCGAGCCGATGCGCGTGTTGACGACTTACGTGGTGACGTTTGTTGCCCCGGGAAGCGGGTGTACCACGTGACTGATTCAGGAAATGCTTCGCGAGCAGGTGTACCAGGTGGCTGATTCAGGAAATGCTTCGCGAGCGGCTGTACCAGGTGGCTGATTCAGGAAATGCTTCGCGAGCGGCTGTACCAGGTGGCTGATTCAGGAAATGCTTCGCGAGCGGCTGTACCAGGTGGCTGATTCAGGAAATGCTTCGCGAGCGGCTGTACCAGGTGGCTGATTCAGGAAATGCTTCGCGAGCGGCTGTACCAGGTGGCTGATTCAGGAAATGATTCGCGAGCGGGTGTACCAGGTGGCTGATTCAGGAAATGATTCGCGAGCGGGTGTACCAGGTGGCTGATTCAGGAAATGATTCGCGAGCGGGTGTACCAGGTGGCTGATTCAGGAAATGATTCGCTTGGCTTGATTGGAGTTCGAAATAAAAGCGGCAAAGAAACGCTATGGATTCCCCTTCACTTTTCGTGTTTTCGGGTCCCTTATCGCGCTATTTGGCATTCAATTCGACAAGCTTCATTTTTTGCGATGGAACCAGCAGGAAAGAGATTTTCCCCTGTTTGGGAGCACTTCGAGCTGATCTCACCTCAGAAGGTAATGCACTGCAATTAATTACTATTTAACAGATTCCAATAATGAAAGAAAATGCGATAACACATAAAATTTACATTTTTCTTTTCCGAATACTTAGGTGAAGTGTCTGGTGTGTTCCAAGGTGCTTAGTTATAATAATAACACCTCAACAATGCTAAGGCACTATAGGGTCTTGCATGGCAACGAGGAGACCAACCAGGTTGAACCCGGCTCGGGTAGGCCATTTACAGTGCCTTGCAAAAGTATTCGGCCCCCTTGAACCTTGCAACCTTTTGCCACATTTCAGGCTTCAAACATAAAGATATAAAATTTTAATTTTTTGTCAAGAATCAACAACAAGTGGGACACAATCGTGAAGTGGAACAAAATTTATTGGATAATTTAAACTTTTTTAACAAATAAAAAACTGAAAAGTGGGGCGTGCAATATTATTCGGCCCCCTTGCGTTAATACTTTGTAGCACCACCTTTTGCTCCAATTACAGCTGCAAGTCACTTGGGGTATGTTTCTATCAGTTTTGCACATCGAGAGACTTGACATTCTTCCTTGCAAAACAACTCTAGCTCAGTGAGGTTGGATGGAGAGTGTTTGTGAACAGCAGTCTTCAGCCCTTTCCACAGATTCTCGATTGGATTCAGGTCTGGACTTTGACTTGACCATTCTAACACCTGGATACGTTTATTTTTGAACCATTCCATTGTAGATTTGGCTTTATGTTTTGGATCATTGTCCTGTTGGAAGATAAATCTCCGTCCCAGTCTCAGGTCTTGTGCAGATACCAACAGGTTTTCTTCCAGAATGTTCCTGTATTTGGCTGCATCCATCTTCCCGTCAATTTTAACCATCTTCCCTGTCCCTGCTGAAGAAAAGCAGGCCCAAACCATGATGCTGCCACCACCATGTTTGACAGTGGGGATGGTGTGTTCAGGGTGATGAGCTGTGTTGCTTTTACGCCAAACATATCGTTTTGCATTGTGGCCAAAAAGTTCAATTTTGGTTTCATCTGACCAGAGCACCTTCTTCCACATGTTTGGTGTGTCTCCCAGGTGGCTTGTGGCAAATTTTAAACGAGACTTTTTATGGATATCTTTGAGAAATGGCTTTCTTCTTGCCACTCTTCCATAAAGGCCAGATTTGTGCAGTGTGCGACTGATTGTTGTCCTATTGACAGACTCTCCCACCTCAGCTGTAGATCTCTGCAGTTCATCCAGAGTGATCATGGGCCTCTTGGCTGCATCTCTGATCAGTTTTCTCCTTGTTTGAGAAGAAAGTTTGGAAGGACGGCCGGGTCTTGGTAGATTTGCAGTGGTCTGATGCTCCTTCCATTTCAATATGATGGCTTGCACAGTGCTCCTTGAGATGTTTAAAGCTTGGGAAATCTTTTTGTATCCAAATCCGGCTTTAAACTTCTCCACAACAGTATCTCGGACCTGCCTGGTGTGTTCCTTGGTTTTCATAATGCTCTCTGCACTTTAAACAGAACCCTGAGACTATCACAGAGCAGGTGCATTTATACGGAGACTTGATTACACACAGGTGGATTCTATTTATCATCATCATCGGTCATTTAGGACAACACTGGATCATTCAGAGATCCTCACTGAACTTCTGGAGTGAGTTTGCTGCACTGAAAGTAAAGGGGCCGAATAATATTGCACGCCCCACTTTTCAGTTTTTTATTTGTTAAAAAAGTTTAAATTATCCAATAAATGTTGTTCCACTTCACGATTGTGTCCCACTTGTTGTTGATTCTTGACAAAAAAATTAAATTTCATATCTTTATGTTTGAAGCCTGAAATGTGGCGAAAGGTTGCAAGATTCAAGGGTGCCGAATACTTTTGCAAGGCACTGTATATTCATAGCCCACACTACACAGTGTGCTTTTTTGTTTGTTTGTTTTATAACTCTGACATGTAATTTAATATAGCTGAGAAGGTTGACTTGGCTGAGCTGTTGGTTGATATGCTAATTGAGGATTCCCAGCCGTTTTCCTTGGTGGACGGCAGTGGATTCAAAAAGCTTATGAAAGCTTTAGCTCCCTTCCTACGTTCTACCTACACGGCAGGTATGAATGTCACTACATGAAGCACTATATTATAGGATTAACCATTTCTATACTTTTCAAAATTCCATAAATCGTACTTTTTTTAGACTTTGAAAGCCATGGTGGAAAAAATGTACAAGGAAACCAAGGATAAAACAAAAGCCATTGTGGCTAAAGCATCTGCATGTAGTTTGACATCAGATATGTGGACTTCCATCAGTACTGATGCCTATCTAGCTGTGACATGTCATTTCATTGATGAAACCACATCCCTCCAATCAGTTGTACTGGGGGTGCAACATTTCCCTGAGGCACACACTGCAGCAAACATGGCTTTTATGAAAACCTCGCTAATGTCCGAGTGGGGTATCAGTGACATGCACTGCTGGACTGGCAATCGGGCATACCGGGCATTTGCCCGGTGGGCCGATGGCGATTTTGGGCCGGTCCTGAATTTTTTTTTTTTTTTTTTTTACCTAACGGCATTAATCACATTGATACACAAAACTGGTAGATCGGCCCATCAGTCAAGATTGGTTATGGGCTGGACCAATTACAAACGAGGGCCGATGCCCCCTCCCTCTTGATCAGAGGTATCAGATATACATTAATCAGACATAGAGAGAGAGGAGATAAACAAAATGGATAACTACAAGAAAAGTAAAGGAGGCGCGGAAAAAATTAGAGATAGAAAGAGACAAGCCCTTCATGCGGATGCCGCTAAATCTGTTAAAATAACACAGATGTTTGCCGGTGGCGGAGCTTCCTCTTCAGCGACAGCAACCGCAGGTTACGATGGCGAGGGTGGCCGTCAGGTGGATGAGGGGAAGGGGAGGCAGGAGGAGAGACCAGCTGCCGCCGGCGGTCCGAGTGGAGGGGAATCTGAACTTCAGGTAAGAAGTGTTGAACTGCAGTCTATCTGGTTCAGATATGAATTAAGCGTGGGTGAAGTTTATTTTCATTGCGCTCGCTAACTCTTAACACCGCCAGTAGTTATAATTAGGCCGTTAAGCAATGTAGCTAGCTGTGCATGCAAACTAACATGATGGGGTTTCTCTAATGCTGGACGGTTTCTATGATGCTATTCTAGTTGTAATTATGTTAGTGCTTAACACTAGAAAACCCAACATTTTTTTAGCCTACTGGAAAGCCCAGAAGGGGATCAGATGATCCCCACAACTCTGGGTATCCACAATTAGCATCTGTATATGTGCAAATGAGTGTGTCATTGTCTCTCAAATAGGCCACTCAAGCACACAAGCAAACAACCTTACTCTAACCCACAAGGGTTGGTCAGTTTACACTGACTCTTGCCATGATAGTTTGTTATTATTTGAGAGTTTTATTTTTGAATATGGTTTTATTTTATTCATTCACTGCTCTGCCCATTTTTTCTTCTTCTCCTATAGCACACACAGGCAACTTTATGTATAAATTACTGCAATGAAATAAACAAACGCACAGACCATTGCAACGTGTATAAAGTTATAATGAATGAAATAATCAATACATTTGTGACGACAAAAAAATCTCAAATGTTTTGGTCTCACAACCCAACCCAAGTGTGATCAGCTCTGCCATGTGGCTTTCTGAATGCAAAGTGCTAACTACGTCAAGGGGCGGGGGATGTGCTTATCTTGATGACCGAGCTAGTGTGAGCGAACGACACTGAGAGTCGACTGGCGGGGTGGATTTGAACAGGAGCAGGAAATTATGGTGGCTGAGAGGTGTCAGGCGAAATGCAAAGTCTCAACACTTTGCAAATAAAAAAAAAGCATGAACCCCAATTGCAAACGCTTTGCAAAAGAAAAAAAGCATGAATGCAAACCGCCACAACACGATCCCCAGTTCCTAAAGCGCGATTGCAAATTGGCAAAAGCACGAACCCTAATTGCCACAACACAACAGCAAATGGTTCGCAGCACGAATGGCTCAGAAGGCAGATGCAAAGACACAGCAGCAAAAATCCCGCAACAGAACAGCAAAATCCCACAACACGACGGCAAGAGGATGACCTGGAAGTACAAAAAAATTAAGATAAAAAAAAAAAAGGACGACATATTGTATATTGCTGTATGTGCTATCTGACCATCTCTACGGACCTCTGTGAAGTTGGCCCCCTCCCCCCCATCAGACATATTTATATTAAAATGATGTCAATCGTTTGTACTGTAAAAGCTTTGTTAGTGCTGCTTTCGTTCTAGAGATATTTACAATTCTTTTTGGGTAAATCTGAGGTCAGCTAGCCCCCCATTTCAATTCAGAATTGTGTCTGTCATTTGTGCTAGTTTGTGCTGCAACGGTTTTGTAGATCAGTATTATGCTTTTATTGAGATATTAATTTTAAGTGGTGACGTCACTCGTAGCTTTTCCTTAGCTTAGCTCCCGTGGCTCATAGAGCATACCAATGGCAGCACTTCAGGACCATTTTGCAGTAGATGAGGAGCTTAGAGTGACGTCATCACTCAAAATTAATATCTAAAGCCCCCCAATTTACTGCGAAACGGACCCGAATTTGTTTGTGTTATGATCGTGCTTGTTAGGTAGGTAGCTAGGACACCCCTCTGTTATTGGGAGTTGGTATGCTGCATTAGCCACGGGAGCTAAGCTAAGGAAAAGCTACGAGTGACGTAACCACTCGAAATTAATATCTGAATAAAAGCATAATACTGATCTACAAAACCATTGCAGCACAAACGATTGACACAATTGTTAATTGAAATGGGGGGCTAGCTGACCTCAGATTTACCTATATAAGAATTGTAAGTATCTCTACAACGAAAGCAGCTCAAACAAAACTTTTACAGCACAAACGATTGACATCATTTCTATATAAATTTGCGTCTGATGGGGGGGGGGGGGGGGGGGGACTTCACAGAGGTCCTTACAGATAGTCACAAAGCACATATAGCAATATAAAAAGTGTCGTCCTTTTTTTTTTTTTTAACTTCCGGTCATCCTTTTGCCGAGTCCTTGCTGAGTGAGGCTGCTTTCTCTTTCGCTACTACTACTAGTCAGGCTACTTTCAGACACTTATTTCTCACTTGCCTACTGTAGGTTGATAAATTTGTAGGTAGATTTGTTTATTTCTTGGTCAAGCCAAAAAAAGTTCTTTCAATCAAAATATATATTTTCAATCGAGAAAAAAAAGTCACTTGAATGAAAGCAAAATGTGTTTGAACAAGTCAGGCTGCTGTTTCTTTACTTGCAACCAGCCATTAGCTGTGGAAGGGGGTTGGGCGTCAGGCTACTCTCAGACACTTTTTACTTGACAATAAACTGCTAAACTTCTGAGGATATTTTGACAGTATTTTAATACTTCTAATTTATTCGGATGTATTTGTTTGAATACCCTCTACATGTTAAAAAACAATTTTGAAAAGATCAGTTAACAATTTACTGTGGATATACATTGATATACATAGATATTCAGAAATACTACAACAAAGCACACCAAGCAACAGTGGTAACAAGAAAAACACCTCACATGAAATGGCTGGATAAAAATATGCAAAACTAGTAAATACCACTCTTGGTTCAGAAACAAGCTATCATTCAGGCAACTTTTGCATTCAAACACAGTTTGCTTTCATTCAAGTGACTTTTATTTTCTATTGAAAATATATACTTTGATTGAAGGAACCTTTTTTTTGGATTGACTAAGACATACAAAAATCTACCTACAAATTTATCAACCTACAGTAGGCAAGTAAGAAATAAGTGTCTGAAAGTAGCCTG
This sequence comes from Corythoichthys intestinalis, assembly GCF_030265065.1. Taxonomy (NCBI): domain Eukaryota; kingdom Metazoa; phylum Chordata; class Actinopteri; order Syngnathiformes; family Syngnathidae; genus Corythoichthys; species Corythoichthys intestinalis. The sequence continues at coordinate 58,893,728 of NC_080399.1, read as the reverse complement.
ACTAGTCGTAGTAGCGAAAGAGAAAGCAGCCTCTCTCAGCAAGGTTTTCGCCCATCCCCCTCCTCAGCTAAAGTAGCCTGACTGAGCCTGTTTCGCCCATCCCCCTCCTCAGCTAAAGTAGCCTGACTGAGCCTGTTTCGCCCCAACCCCCTCTTCAGCTAAAGTAGCCTATCAGACACTTATTTCTTACTTGACACTAAACTGCTAAACTTCTGAGAGTATTTTGATAAAAGTATTTTAATAATTCTAATTCATTCGGATGTATTTGTTTGAATACCCTCTACATGTTAAAAAACATTTTTGAAAAGATCAGTTAACAATTTGCTGTGGATATACATTGATATACATAGATATTCAGAAATACTACAACTAAGCACACCAAGCAACAGTGGTAACAAGAAAAGCACCTCACATGAAATGGCTGGGAAGAAAATATGCAAGACTAGTAAATACCACTCTTGGTTATGAAACAAACTATCATTCAGGTTTCATACAATGGTGTAAATATTGCATTGAATTTGAAACCATATTTGAATTTGAAACAAAACTAAATTAAACTGAACTAGTGCTCCACATCTGTGTGCATGTGTTGTGGACCCTTCCGTTTGTTACAAGTGTTTGTTTTGTTTGCTTTGCTTAAATTCAATGAAACAAGCTTGATACATCCAAATAATACTCTAACAGCTGATGACCAGTATTATCTACTCTCAATGTGTTTTCTTCAGTCAGAAAAGTGATACTTAAAAAAAATTAATCACGATAAAAAGTGCACTATTTAGGGGTGTACTAAATTAAAAATCGACACCACTTATTGTAATGCTTGTTCATTGTGTTTCTTCATTTGTAATGTTTGTTTTGTTTTTCAGTTTTGCTAAACGCACAAGTGCACTTAGTGCACTTTTTATCGTCGCTTTTGGTCACGTAACAACTGTTTGAACGGACTTATGACGTACGCGAGTGTAAAGAGGTGTCCCAATTCTTAGGGTGATGTTTCAAGCCCTACACCTTACCCCTACCCCTTATTGCTTCATTTGAAGGGCCAAGGGGTGGGCCGAGGGGTAGAAATGAGATGGACTCGGCTTGGGGACGGATCCCAGGGTGTCCCAAAATGGGACACCCTTGGTAGTTTTAGGAAGCACCAAAACCCCTGGTGGTTCTAGTGTAAAGCAACATAGGATAACAATGACAAAACAACCCAAATTTAATTTCTGAAAGATTTATTTGTTCCCATGACACACAGTCCACCAGCAAAAAGGAGGCGCTGCCAAATAAAAAAGTGTACGGGGGTAAAAAAAATGTCTCGTGTGTCAGAAATGTGGCCGATTGACTTGTGGCTCATGCTGTACGCCTTACCCAGTGATGTGTCAGGATTGTATACAGTACACTGTACAGTTTTTTGTTTTGCTGTAAATAAATCTTTCAGAGATTGAAATTCGGTTATTTTGTCTTTGTTATCCTACATTGGTTTAGGCTTAGAGTCTACATTATAAGCCTGCTGGAAATGGATTCAAGATGAAAAAAAAAAAAAGATTGCTAAAATATAGTTCAATATACTATGAAAGTCAACCTGTTCAGCTACACATCCACATTAGGTCTGTGGCATATTTACTGTAGCTAAATGCTTCATTCCCACATACATACACATTTGCTTTTTTTTTTTTCTTTCTTTCTCTATGTAGAGATAGAAAAAGACTCCGGTTTCCTCCCACATTCCTAAGACGTGCATGCTAGGCTGATTGATCATTCCAAATTGTCCGTAGGCGTGAGTAACAAACGACCACCATCAACGACCACAATAGATGTGCAAATTAGGATCAGATGATCCCTCTCTGGGCACAAAAGGTATATTCATCAACTGATCCCTCCTTGGGTTTTCTAGTGTTAACTAAATTAATAAAAATAAAGTTACTTAAGTATTATCTCTATTTGTTAGGTAGTTAAAACCTTTATAAGGTCGAGCGGACGCGCCGGCGCGTCCGAGCACATAACTTTTTTTTTGTAAGACAACACAGGCAAGATCTAGCCTGGTAGTTTCCATTCAAACTTCTGTCAAAAGTGCGAAATCTCAACTATATGACAGTTTATGAGTGGTCTCAATTGGCAAAGTTCAACCATATTTATGATAAGTCGATCACTCCATTTGGAAGGCTGCCGTGGTCACATTTTGATATTCATCTCATCTCTGTTCCTCTCTGTCCTTTTTTCAGGATCCCATCATGTTCTATGTTTGTTCAGGAGGTTCACTTGACCATGCAGACTTTTGGATTCCTCTAAGTAAGTACTGTATAGAATACATGATTCAACTGAGTAAAAATACCAGCACTGTGATCATCAGAGCAAGTCCATCAGGTGACATTCTTTTTCACCTCTGTCTCCTTTCACTTTGAAGGTTCCCATGTTTGAGGAAGCATTTGGTGTTGCTGTGCAAAGTGTTGCTGCAGTGGAGGTTCAAGGTTACTGTTTATTGATATGGTAAGTACATTGGTCTGTGAAAATATCACTGAATTACTTCTGCTAAATTGGTTTGTTTGTGTACGGTACAATTCAAAAAGTTATGGACGGATCTTAATGAAATTTTCAGGAAATGTCCACTCTGGGACAAGGAAGAGATGATTCAATTTAGATTTAGAGGTGATCCGGATCACTGTCTTGATCCAGGATTTTTTTGGAAGGATTCTTTATCATTGCAGGATAGGGCGATTTTCAGCATATGTGTATGCAACTCCAAGAAAATTGCCCAGATTGCTTGTAAAAAAAAAAAAATAATAATACAGGACATGGCCATGGTAGTTGCTATGAAATGACACATTATGATTTGAATTCTGCCAATATTCTGGGTACTGTGATCCAGTACATGAGAAAAATAGGGGCTTATCACATTTTTTTGACAGTGAGGTAACAGATGAGGGTACAGACATACAAACAGGTCTGTGCTCTGTGTTTTGATAGTTACAGTCTGTAATTTACACATTTTAATATTCATCTCAACTCTGTGCCCTATTTTTCAGGATCCCATCATACTTTGTTCATTGTTTGTTCAGGAGTTTGCCCTAAGTAAGTACTACATGGAGTATATGATGCATCTATTTTCCCAGATTTTTTCTAGAAACCAGTACTGTGATCATACAAGTCCATAAAGTGTTATTCTTTATCACTTATCTTCCTCTGTCTCCTTTCACTTTTTAAAGGTCTCCGTGTTTGAGGGCCTATTCTGTGGATATATTTATTTGCACTTTTATTGATGCAGTAAATAAATTGTCTATGAAAAAATCACTAAATCTGTTATTCATTTTAATATATTCATCAATGATCATGTCTCACCTCTATTCCGTATTAATCCCTGTCCTAATTTGAGGATCCCATCATACGTTGTACATTGTTCAGGAGGTTAACTAGACCATGCAGCCTTTTGATATCCGCTAAGTACTGTATAGAATATTGGAACTGGAAGGATGGTGTATGTTTAAGTTTATGTTTATGTTTAAGTATATCTACACCAACAAGACAGCGTGAAAGCATTGTCACAAGAAAGTTTGTTTTCATTCATAGGCTTAATTGTCTTTCCATCAATACCTGGTGGGCCGGTCTCGGCTCAAAATGCCCGGGCCGATTTTTTGTCCCAGTCCAGCCCTGGTGACATGTCTAGTGACTGATGGTGCAGCAAATATGGGAGCTTGTGCCAGAGAGCTTCATATGCGTCACACTATTTGTGTGGCACATACGCTAAATCTTTTGGTGAAAATAGCTCTTGACCAGTGTCCTGAATTGTTCCACATCCGGGCAAACTGTCAAAAGATAGTTGGTTATTTTAAAAACAGCACTACAGCAAAGGTAAGCTCCCTACTTGTCATATGTAACATATTTTATTTTTTGCTATATATTAATTTGACACTTGATTTTGTTGTAGGAGGATGCAAGTTCAAATGGGCCTTCCGGTGCTTAAACTCCTTCAGGAGGTTGAAACAAGGTGGACAAGCACTTATCTCATGCTTCAGCGTATCTACAGGGTGACTCAAAAAAAGGTTTACACTCTGTTTCAATGGCTTTTAAACAAGCAGTCAACTTATCTAAATAGGTTGTCATGCTTAAGTGATTCATTAAGGTCACTCAATGCAGCTGGTAATCTCTCGTCTCTACAATTCCTGTGCTTCTGCTGAAAATGAAGAAAACTTTAGCTGTACCTGAACACATTTGACCTCATTTCCTTTTTTACTTGTTGCATATGCACAAACATAGACAAAGTAACACAGAATAATTCATGTTAAACTTAAAATATGTATTTTCTTTGTATTCAGAGCATGACACCCAATCATTTTATTTCATGCACCAAGCATGTTATACATTTTTCTGTCCACATGATGGCGTAGTCAAGGAAATAAATCCTCTTGAAGCCACTACGTGTATGTGACGCATTTCCCTGCAGGGCTTCACTGCTTCAAGGGGCTTCTTTTTGCCATCAGTACTAGACTGGATTGTTGTATAAAATGTCAGGGCAAAGTTGGCAAGGTTGATGTGGACCAAAGTGCGACCAGAAAACTGAAGTGGCGTGAAGGGTTTTTATTGAACAATAGCTCAGGCTGTGAGGGCTGATGGGTGGTTTTCCTGATGGCAAAAAACAAGAATTAAGAGTTCGTTAGACAATTGTCAAATGCTACAAGTGTAGTTGGCTGATGTACCACTGGTGTCTGGCAGAATCATCTGGCACCTGCTTGCTGCCAAGGCCGCTCCTTAAAAGCAGTGTTGATTGTGATGAGCTGCAGGTGCACTCCCAGGTCTGCCAAGGTTGAGCTCATGCCACATAAAACAGGAAGTGTAACAGCAATAAAAGCCAGTAGAGGGGAGTGTGGGCTAGGACCACCACATAAAAGACTGACTGGAGACAAGAGATCATAACTGCGCAGTTTTAATTTCAGAAATTTCTGGGTGCATTCAATGACAGAGCTGTGTAGAGAAAATGCACACCGAACAGAGAGCTCGGCATTGGTTATATTGTACTTACAAGGAGGTGTGTCTCTTTAGTAATTAATTCATCTTACAAAATAGGTCATGAGCCTTGCTGGTTGGCAGTTAAAAGTCCATGATGATAAAAGGTTTGACGTAGCTATCAGCAGTTTCAGTGAAAAACAACTGGTCATGCTTGCATTAGGCAAGATGTATACTGACTTCAATACCAACCACCAGTGTGGCGTCTGAAAGGGTTTTCAGCATTGCTGGAGATATTGTTTCCACAAAACACAATCTACTTAAACATGAACATGAGGATCAGTTGATCTTTAAAAAGAAATATTCTTCCCTTCAAAAAAGATGTTGATAGTGATGAGGAATAAAAATGTGGAAGCATAGGCATAAGTAAATGACTTTGCTGTGTATAACGTTAAAGTAATGATTATTGACCAGTCTGGCCAAAATGCCACGTTTTTTCCCCAATTATACCAGTGGTAAAGCATAATAGTATAATGCTTTATTTATTATGATAATACTAGCAAGTTTGTTCTTTTTTCTAGAGCTGCTGCATACGTATAATTTTTAGTTTGTAAGATATTTACAGTATATTGAAAGGTTGCACTTAAAGTACCTGCCTCTTGTGTTCAAAACACCATGAAATACAAATATTGAATTATTGCACTTTATTGTTGTCCGTCTCTGGAGTTTCATTTTATTATCGATCCCATCCAAAAAAAATGATGGTCATTCAGCAAGTCTTATTATTCTTGTTCATGTCTAAAAAGTAAACATACACTGGTATGGGATTTTATTGTTTACTTTTGCTTGTGGAAATGTGGTCTTTCATGTTTAAACTAACGTTAGAACAAACAACAAATGTTTACTATCATATCGTTTGCACACTGTATGGAACCGTGTCGTTCCTAAACTGTCAATGTAATTTTTTAAATCGAATCCTAACCCGTGTGTCTAGTTACATAACGAGTCAGCTTCATGTCAGAGATTTACAACCCTACTGAAGAGGTTGGCTCTTACCGATTTTGTATTTGTGCAGTTGTATGGTAAGACATTTCAGCAAGATCCTGCATATGAGTAAACTTCTGCAGTCTCCCTCGATGCAGCTCGATGTAGCTGTCACCCTGGTGGTGAAAACCAGAGATGCCCTCACTAGCTACAGAAACACTGGCTTTTCTGGTGCACAAACAGCTGCAAAGGAGATGTGCGAGGAGATGAATGTGGATGCTACTTTCAAACAAAAGCGGGTAAGAAAAAAAAAATGGCACTTCAGTCATGAGTCCCCAGATAAGCCTATTTATTTTTCGCTTAATAAAATACAAACCACTTTTTTTAATGTGTTAATTGATACAACCATCACGTCACTGGAGGACAGGTTTCAGAGCCTGGGAGAGGTCCTCGACAAACTTGGGGTGCTACTGGATTTCCAAAACAGGTCAAAGGAAGAGCTACTCAAGCACTGCCAAATCCTAAGCAAGGCAGTCCATGTCTCTTTTGTTAATTGGATATTACGTTTTGAAACGGGTTTGAAAAATAGAAAAACGGCTGGTTATTTGATTTTCGTTTTAAAACGGAAAAATCAAAATTGAAATACAGCTTCATTTTCTTGTTTCTTATCTGGAACGAAAAGTCCCAAAACAGTTTTGTTTTTTAAATTTTAAATTCTTTAACCAAAATAGAATTTAGCACGAGACAAAATTTAAAAAATGGTCTGTATATTTGTTTCTAGTTACCGGACGTTGTCACCAGCAAGAAAATGTTCTCATACTGACTGGGAGATGGCGACAGCTTGACACCTACACATAAGCTATGCCTGCCATCCGAAAACACGGAGGAGAAGAACAGTGTGCAATTACTGTAATAGCCCACAGGTGGGGGAGAAATTACTTGTGTCATTGTTTACTTGCAGTTGTGAGAGGTCTCGAGAGACCTATTCTGACAGGATATTAGAAAGGGCAAAACAAGGCCTGTCTTCCTGTCTCTGTGCTCTTATTGCATGAAAGCTGTGATGGAAGAGGATTTTTTGGCCAGAAATGTGAGTTTCTGCAATGAACGCAGTTTAAGGCTAATGGGTGTTTCAGACGCACACCTGGAGTTGGAGGTAGCAAAAGCCATTAATGAGGTATATATATATATACACACACATATATACAGTATATATAGTGGGGAGAACAAGTATTTGATACACTGCCGATTTTGCTGGTTTTCCCACTTGTAAAGCATGTAGAGGTCTGTAATTTGTATCATAAGTTCTCTTCAACTGTGAGGGACGGAATCTTATACAAAAAAACAGAAAATCACGGTGTATGATTTTTAAATAATAAATTTGCATTTAATTGCATGAAATAAGTATTTGGAACAGAAACCTTTGTTTGCTATTACAGATACCAAACGTTTCCTGTAGTCCTTGACAAGGTTTGCACACACTGCAGCAGGGATTTTGGCCCACTTCTCCATGCAGATCTTCTCCAGAGCCTTCAGGTTTCGGGGCTGCTGCCGGGCAACACGGACTTTTAGCTCCCTCCATAGATTTTCTATCGGGTTCAGATCTGGTGACTGGCTAGGCCACTCCAGGACCTTAAGATGCTTCTTACGGAGCCACTCTTTAGTTGCCTTGGCTGTGTGCTTTGGGTTGTTGTCATGCTGGAAGACCCAGCCACGACGCATCTTCAGGGGTCTCACTGAAGGAAGGAGGTTTTCAGCCAAGATCTGGCGATACATAGCCCCATCCATCCTCCCCTCAATACGGTGCAGTCGTCCTGTACCCTTGGCAGAGAAGCAGCGCCAAAAAATGATGTTTCCTCCTCAATGTTTCACTGTTGGGATGGTGTTCTTGGGGTTGTACTCATCCTTCTTTTTCCTCCAAACACGACGAGCAGAGTTTAGACCAAAAAGTTCAACTTTGGTCTCATCCGACCACGTGACCTTCTCCCATTGCTCCTCTGGATCATCCAGATGGTCAGTGGCAAACTTCAGACGTGTCTGGACATACACTGGCTTCAGCAGCGGGACCTTGCGTGCGCTGTAGGATTTTAATCCATGACGGCGTAATGTGTTTCTGATGGTTTTCTTCGAGACTGTGGTTCCAGCTCTCTTCAGGTCATTGACCAGGTCCTGCTGTGTAGTTCTGGGCAGATCCCTCACCTTCCTCATGATCAGTGATGCCCCATGAGGTGAAATCTTGCATGGAGCCCCAGAACGAGGCAATTTGACCGTCAACTTGAACTTCCATTTTCTAATAATCGTTCCAACAGTTGTTACCTTCTCACCAAGCTGCTTGCTTATTTTCCTGTAGCCCATCCCAGCCTTGTGCAGGTCTATTATTTTATCCCTGAGGTTGGAGTTTGTTTGTTTGAGCATGTGAACAGGTGTCTTTTATACAGGTAACAAGTTCAAACAGGTGCAGTTACTTCTGGTAATGAGTGGAGAACAGGAGGGGTTCTTAAAAAAGAACTAACAGCCGAAATATTTACTAGTTGGTAATGTATCAAATACTTATTTCATGCAGTTAAATACAAATTTATTATTAAAAAATTATACAATGTGATTTTCTGGATTTTTGTATTAGATTCCGTCTCTCACAGTTGAAGAGAACTTATGATACAAATTACAGACCTCTACATGGCTTGCAAGTGGGAAAACCAGCAAAATCGGCAGTGTATCAAATACTTGTTCTCCAGTATATATACCAGGCCTCTGGTAGAGGACCCGAGCTTGAAAGGAGAGACCATACTGCCGGGTGGGCGAGAATTGATCACTTAATGGTTGTCAGGAGCAAATGTTTGCATTTTTTTTTAACTTGATAGCACTGATCCGATAACTTGTCACCTTGACCCTTTCTCTTTTGTAAAGCAAGGTTGCTGTAGATGCAGATGTGCAACTGTTTGTCTTAACAAATTTGCTAGGAATTTATTTTTTGTTAAGTCAAAGCCCATTTAACATTCATTATCAAAACTTATCAGTTTTCTGTGCAGATGTTGATTAAAATATACATTTTGTGCACACATGGTAAAGTATCTAAATGCGTTCAGATTGAAGATGTGTTTTTTTTGTTTTTTTTTTTGCCTTGTTCCCCCTCAAGACAGAATTTACATACGGAAGAATGGTGAAGGGATATTTAGTTATGAATGGAGTGCATGCTGCAGAAAAACGAAGTGGATCAGTTCTCAAAATGATGCACTTGCCCTACCATGAAGCAAGCCAGCAGGTAGACCTATTATGTTATTCTAAAACAGCTGGACCGTCCTAATTTTTGTTTCACGCACTCATTCTGCTTGTATCTTGACAGTTTTTAATTGAACATAATTTAACCTGAGCCTAATGTTTAACTATCTCTGCTGTGAAAATGTACTAATTGTCATTATTTTAAGTTTTAAATGAATTGTCAGTGGACCCAAAGAAGAATAGTCTCTCCATTGGTAGAGTCTAATGGGGTTGCTTAAAGGGCAACTGAAGAGCTTTTCGGATTTCGCTCTTGAGTGTTTTACTCAGTTGAATTGTATTAAATGCATCGTTTGCTGTCTCAAAAAGTCACATTAAAAAAAATAATAATAATAATTGACCGCGTAGTTTTTGAGTTATGGCCATAGCAACACCATAGCAATGAGGGATGGGCCGTCCTGCCGACCGCTACCTCATGACGTAACTTACAGGAAGCCTCGCCACCACTCTGAACACGGAAATATAGCACCACGCTATCCTCACCTTATATTGCAAACATTTTCTGGGTTTTACTCGCGGGATTCGTCATGCCATCTCGATGTGTAGCGATGAATTGCTCACAGGAAGACACGAGACTCTCGGAGTGGTAAAAAAAAACTTCTCCTGCAAAAGTTTGGACCGTTTTTGTGAGCATGCATACAGGTCCCCAAATCGGCTCATTGTTTTCATCATTTCAGCGATGACAGCTTTGAAAACCTACAACAATGCAACCTTGGTGTTACGAAATTTCCGGGTTCGCAGCAAGTCAGTAACAGGCACACTTTTGAAAATAATACAATGTTTAATATAGAAAAAGGAAGAAAACAAGAACAATGACGCCAGCGCTAGATTGCTTCTAAAATCCCCGCGCTACTGATAAAGCACACAAGAACAGTCAAAACTCCTACCGATTGATAATCGGGCAGAGAGCCTACGCTCAGTGGAGATGCAGAGGAATACAGGCTTAGTTGACTCTTGGCTCTCCAGAAAGGCTAAAACAGTATTCAGCGTCTTGCAGCTACAAAAACTCCTACTGGAGAGGAAAATGTCCTCGGCTTATATAGGGATGCATGACGTCAGGAATGAGGTCAGAGATGTCAGTCCCTTATGACGAGCTACTTGCCCCTTGTTACACGTCTTTGTAATCACACATCAGATACGTCAAAGTGGCAAGGAAGCAAAGTCATACATCAGAGGCGCCAAAGTTGCAAAGTGGCAAAGCTCTAGTCACTAAGGGAACTAAGAGAAACAATGCAATAACGCTAATTCAATCCGGGGCATACTGGACTGTCTCAGGAAATTAGAATATTGTGTATTCTAACACAATATTCTAATTTCCTGAGACAGTCCTGTATATATACACAGGACTGTCTCAAGGACTGTCTAAAAAAATTAGAATATTGTGTATTCTAATTTTCTGAGACAGTCCAGTATATTCCGGGTATATTTATCCCATCGCTTGGTTTTACAAAGACGTAAGTAGAGATCCTTAATGGCTTCTATGATTCTAAAAATTGATGCACTTCTGTTGATAAACGAGGGGGACTCCTACTGCCTGTTTGTTGAAGCGCGACTTGCTGTTGCCCTGTCATAAGTAGATAGGTTTGCTGACAGGTCAACTCGTGTTATTTTATGACTATATCAATAGGTATTATGTGAATTCAAATGTCCCCAGCACCAAATAGGTCATTGGCTCGTTGTTTTTAGGCACATCAACATCTGCCTATTTGAAGAGAGAACAATAGCATCAAATAGATGCTGCTTTGACTGGGGCTTTATTATTTGATCACCAAGAAATTATTGTTAAATTAAAATTAGGATTCACACAATATATTCATGCTGCTGTGATTTTTTTTTTTTCTCTCCAGGAAGCCAAACATAAAAAATTAAGCGGTGGAAACCCTCAACACGATGAATAAAGCGTTGCAAGTCAGTCGCCACCCAGTTTCCCAAAATCAAGAGTAGGGATGGGAATTGATACGATTTTTACGATTCCGATTCAATTATCGATATTGCTTAACGATTCGATTCTTTATCGATTCTCTTATCGATTCTAATTTCGGGAAAAAGAACAAACATTTTGATTGGCATCAAGTGTGTTTAATCAGAAGTCACAACCTTACAAACTCACAACGAGGCCCAAAGCCTCAATGTTAACTGTGGCAATAAGTGACAAATGCACAAGAATGTGTAACATTTTACTGAAACATTTTTCTAATAGAAATAAAAAATATTGGTATATTTTGGCATATACGTCGTTGTTCTGCCTTTGGCGATGTCCCCAAACTTTTTCCTGTGAGGGCCAAATAACTTTTCCCTTCTCCGATGAGAGGTCGGTGTCAGTTTGTAACAGAAAAAGTGTGACGATTGCAGGAGTGCGTAAATGTAAAAAAGTTATTGTTTTTCAGAAAGCCACAATCAAATAACCCTCTGTGGATTCTTCACGGAACAAAAGTAAATAAAATAATAATATAATATAATAATAATAAATAATAATAGCACTATTAATTAAATAGATAATAACCAAATAACCCTCACTGAGTTAACTCACTGAAAAAGGCCAGGAAATAAATAACACTACTGAGGGAGAAAAAAACAAAAAAAATTCAAAATGCTCTCTGGAATTGTTCAGGGGGCCGGACCAAATATGGAGCCGCGGGCCGTAGTTTGGGGACCCCTGGTTTTATTTACCAGTATATTGGAATGCATGCCTTTTAGTTTTTATGGTGCTTTCACGCTCAAGTGGTGGCGCCCTTGCGCTTCCTCACGCGAAGAAGAGCGCGCTTACACGCAGAAGAAGAAATGCCGCATCCAAGCGAGCGAGTTAGTGAGAAAGGGAAACACTGCCACGAGCCTACGTTCTTTGTTAATGTTTGTAAAATATCTACAAAGCCAACGCCTGTATGTATCATCTTCTGTGTTGTTGTGTGTTTCCACTCGCGATCGGACACTTAAATCCAGTTGTGTAGTGGTTTAAACGATGTGCTAATGCTAGCGAACGCATGCTAACTGTTTGTTATTACTGTGTTACCAGCTAATCATCGCTGATTTACGTTGATGCAAACCTGTTTGTTATTGGGGACGAAATTGATTTGTTTCATTTCTATTTTTAGTTTCAAGTGATGGTTGAATAAAGTCAGCAAATTATACCAACGTCTTCTGCATCGTCATTTGGGAGTTTAGCTAGCTGTATAGCCAGGACTGAGCCTTAGCGTCTCGGTGAGGACAGTGCAGTCTATTCCCTCCCGATGCAGTTATTTCCATCTCCCAATGACTGCAAGTCGCTTTGTTGTAATTTTTCCTCGTGAAGTGAAGACACACTTTCGAGCGTTCGAACCTACGTGCTGTCATTGTTATGTTTACGGCGGCAATGCTCGTGCTAAACTATCGTAACCTTTCATTTTCACCCTTTTTCCTGGTGAAGTGTAGCCAAACTTTGGAGCGAGTGGTTCTTGGCGCCATACAAGTTTGATGCGTCTGGACAACAAGACACGTCACGACGCAATATGCATCTTTAAGGATCGTTAAAGGGATCGTTAAGGCTTTTTCATTGTGATGTCGAGGCCTCGAAACACTCGGAACCGGTTCCAAATTGGAATCGGATTTCGATTCCCATCCCTAATCAAGAGAGAGTGGGTCGAGTCATATGACGACCCAAGTGATGCAGTGTCCAGCGATGACGACTGAAGAGATCCTATGAGGCCTGCCAGATGCTGAATTTCTTCCGTCAATTTACAATTGCCTATGTTGCATCCATAAGTATAATCTAATAAAATACTGCTTTACCTGTTTTTTTGTTTTTGTCATAACTATTTTTAATAATTAATTTTGTTTTACTACTTTAGAACAATTGAGTTAAATATGTCAAACTGGCCTGCAGTGCTTGCTCATGGTATATGGGATCAGGTGTGGATCATGGCAAGGAGTTTTGTGGAAAAATTACAGACATTTTGAAGGGAGCAGTATGCTGTGACGTCGTTACTCTCGCGAGACTCCGTAGACGCATGACGCAATCAACTGGCTAGGCTAGCAAGTAACTTTGCTCAAGAAGACTTCAACTAATTTTTCCCAAAAATTATACACGATCGTGATTTACCTTTTTTCTCCGACTCCGCCACACATCAAGGAAACGCCATGGCAACATCCAGTCAACGCAGTGATCTCCCGGCGAAGCGTAAAAAGGCAGATTCTATTGATTCGGCTACATCGACCGAAGATCTGTTGTTAGCAAGCCCACCCGAATACACAAAGTCACTTAGCGAGGGAATTGGATCAATCGATAAGAAAATATCGATAGCATTAGAAATCCTTCAAGCCGAGATTAAAGAGTTAAAAGAAAGCCTCGTGTTTACTCAGCAGGAGGTAGTATATCTCAAGTCGCAAAACGATATCCTTAAAGGCGCCTTCGAGTCGACGACAGGTCTATTAGAATCCCTGAAAAAAGAGAATAAGATAATGAAAGAATCTATTTTGGACCTTCAATCAAGGAGCATGAGGGACAATTTAATTTTCTCTGGCATCGAAGAAAAAACAGTAGAGAAACCAGAAGCCCTCGTTAAGTCATTTATGGCAACATCTCTCAAGCTGCCCAAGGAAATGGTGGATTCGATCAAGTTTGCGAGGGTACACCGTCTTGGGAAGCCAAGAGGAAGCGGTCCGCGTCCAATAATCGCCAAGTTCGAGTTCTACCAGCAGAAAGTACTGGTGAAATCCAAAGGAAGAGAATTACAAGGAACAAGATTCGGCATGAATGATCATTTCCCGCGCGAGATCAACGAAAGACGGAAAATCCTCTATCCAATTCTGAAGCGGTCCAGAGCAGAGGGCAAACGTGCAATTATCACGTTTGACAAACTTTTCATTGATGGTCAACTATACCGAGACAAAGTGCTCACCCCATGGCTATTCTGACCGATAAGTAATGCCTAAATATTTCTATTATGCATACAATGCTGAATGTAGCTGTCTTGATTTAAGCAAGACATATGTATAGATTAGGGAGGCTTAATACTTAGTCTGCTATTCCTAAACACTTCCAGTATGCATATAATGCTGAATTAAATTGTTTTGGGTTGATTAAGGCACATATGTAGAATAGGGCTGCATGATAACTATTTTGTCTGTACCTTCGAAACACTTCCAGTTCGTATATAATGCCGAATTAAGTTGTCTTTTGTTTGAGCAAGGCACATGTGTAGATTAGGATTGCATGATAATCACTTTGTCTGTACTTCCTAAACACTTCCAATATGTACACAATGCCGTATTAAGTAGATTTGATTTCAACAATGCACACGTACAGATCAGGGTTGCATGATAATCACTTAGTCTAGAAGAGTCACGCATGTCTCACACTACACATTTCTATACTGGCGCTCATATCTTTTCTTCTTTTTCTGGGTTATTTGTCTCACCTTTTCCACACCGCTGTTTTCACACACTAAGTACACACTTTAAAATTGTAATGTTTTGTGTTGATGCTACTCACGTATTTAATCCTTCTAACAACGTCTTAATGTTGTGTGAATTATGCCAAGAGGTTTACAAAAAATTGCACTCAGTTTTATTAGAATTTGATTTATTACATACTCGTATGGCTTCTAATGAATGTGAATGGTTGTTGACATTCAGGACCGAATATTATAACACACATCCTGAGATCATTACTTTCCTTAAGATACTTATAAATATCCGCATATGACGTATATAAATTTTGTTTCATTTAATGTGAATGGCTTCCGATCGCAGGCAAAGAGAACTAAAATTATGGAATACATCACCAAATTAAAGGCAGACCTCTTCTTTATGCAAGAGTCACATCTAGCCAAATCCGAAGAGAAATATTTTAAACACTCAAATTTTAACTTGATGTATTCAGCCAGCTATAACAGCAGACAAAGAGGAGTATCAATATTAATAAATAAAAGAATCTCGTTCACATTAAATAGTGCAATTGCAGACCCGGAAGGTAGATTCATAATAGTACAAGCCACCATAAGTAATAAACTGTTCACATTAGTGAACATATATGCCCCAAACAACGAGGACACACAGTTCTTCCACAATATCTTTGGTAAACTGAGTGACATGTCAGAGAACTCAACAATTATTATAGGAGGGGACTTTAACACAACTCTTGATCCAAGTATAGATAGCTCCAATTTTAAACTCACTAAACAGTCACAAACCGCAAGAACCATTAGGAAATATATGGACGATTTCGGCTTAAGTGACGTCTGGAGAGCAAAACATTTAACAAAAAGGGAATATACCTTTCAATCCCTAGCCCATGGTTCATGTTCAAGAATAGATTTTTTTCTAGCGAATAATTCCGCTATTAATAATATTTCGCCAAGAATACATCCAATAATCATCAGTGATCATGCACCAATTTCTTTAGCCCTTAAAATTGACTCCCGCACGACACCCCACGCAACCTGGCGCTGTAATGATTCCTTATTAGATGACCCAGCATTTGATACATTCGTTAAGAAAGAATGGAAAGACTTTATGGAACTTAACGATTCCCCAAACATCTCACCATCATTGCTTTGGGAAACAGGAAAATGCGTAATTCGAGGCAAGATTATCTCATATTCATCATATAAAAAAAAACAAGAACAGAAGTTGGAAAACGAATTAGAAATAAAAATCAAACAACTGACGGAGGAATTCGCCAATAATCCCACAGACAATACCACAAAAGAACTTTTCAGCGCCAAAGAACGGCTCAATAGTATTCTGTCTAAAAAAAACTCAGTTTCTGTTACAACAACTACGATATACCAACTTTGAGCATAATAACAAATCCGGGAAATATTTAGCAAACCAACTCGAACGTAACAAAGAAAAAACATTAATTACAACAATACAAGATTCAGCCGGCGTAATAACACAATCACCAGAAAAAATTAACGAAACTTTCTATAGCTACTACAAAAACTTATACTCGGTGACAATTGATCATAATGAAGACATTGACCTATTCGTTAACAATCTTGACATCCCCCAAATAACTTTGGAAAGCCAACAATTGCTAGATACCCCACTTACCCTTGCTGAATTATGGAATGCCGTAAAGGACATGCCAACAGGTCGCGCACCGGGGCCCGACGGGTTCTCGACATCATATTTTAAACACTTTTGGAATATGCTGGCACCACTTTTCTATAGAATGGTCCAAGAAATCAGTGCAAAGGGTCAAATTAGAGACAATATGAACACTGCAGTAATCAAACTACTGCCAAAAGAAGGGAAAGACCTAACCCAACCAGCAAACTATAGACCAATATCCTTAATGAATACAGATATTAAAATTATTGCAAAGGCTTTAGCTACTAGATTAGAACAAACTCTTCCCACTATAATTCATAAAGACCAGACCGGCTTTATTAAAGGACGTAACTCTACAAACAATATAAGACGCGTGTTAAATCTTATTAATATTGCACAGAATTATAAACAGAAAGCAATTATCCTCTCTTTGGACGCAGAAAAAGCATTTGACAAAGTCAACTGGATTTTTCTCTTCAAAGTTTTGGAAAAATTTGGCTTCGGTGAGCCATTTATCCGCTGGATAAAAATATTCTACAACGCCCCAAAAGCCACTGTAAACACAAACGGGGTCATCTCACAAAGTTTCTGTCTTCAAAGGGGAACTCGACAAGGCTGTCCACTCTCACCCCTATTATTTGCTCTATTTATTGAACCATTAGCAATTGCAATAAGACAAAACGCTAATATCAAAGGGATCTGCTCGCACACATCGGAACACAAAATTAACTTATACGCAGACGATATACTTCTATATCTAGAAAAACCAGAATCCTCCCTACATGAGACTTTTGAACTAATAAAGACATTTTCACAAATATCAGATTATGCTATAAATTGGTCAAAATCAATTATAATGCCCTTATAAACAAACTCATGGAATCCTGCAAATCAAAATCACAATATTCCAATAGGGAATATAAAGTATCTTGGAATCAACATTTCACCAAAACTTACAGAATTAATTAAACTAAACCATACACCCCTCCTAGCAAAAATATGTGAAGATTTGACACACTGGAATAATCTACCCATCTCACTTTTGGGCCGGATAGCAACAGTCAAAATGAAAGTATTACCACAAATAAACTATTTGTTCTCAATGATCCCCTTTAAACCCACTCAAAAATGGTTTCAAGACCTAGACTCAGCCGTCACAAAATTCTACTTTAAAAACAAGAAAAACCGAATTAGCCTTGCCAAATTGCAAAGAAATAAACCAGAGGGGGGTCTAGAGGCCCCTAATTTCCAACACTATTATATAGCAAATCAAATACAATATCTTATTAGGTGGTTATATCTTAACACTGAACAACAGTCATGGCTAGAATTAGAGCAAACAGACTGCAACCAAATACAATTGGCAAACCTCCCCTTTATTAGCTCTAGTATTAAGCACCATAGCTGCTTCAAAAACCCAATGATAGCATGTACCTTGAAAGCCTGGTGGAGAGGTATGGAAATTACGCAATCACAACAAGCCCCGTGTAAATTCTCACCAATCTGGCACAACCCAGACTTTGTAGTTAATAAAATTCCTATTTATTTCAGCACATGGGATGATACGGGAATAAACCAGTTACAGCATTTGTTTAAAGATAATACATTCATGTCATATGAAAAAATAGTACAAGATTTCCAGATCAAAGGGGTCAATTTCCTTCAATACAATAAAATCAGGGCAGCCATCAGAAGCAAATTTCCATCACTAACGGGTACGTTAGACCCACCACCTTTCGTAAATAAAATAATAAATATACATCCTCAACAAAAAAAAATACTTTCAAAAGTATATAAAGCCCTCTCATGTAACAACTCTACTTGCCTACCAATCGAAAAATGGAATAACGAACTTTCGGTAACATTAGATAATAACTATTGGTCCAACATCTGTAAAAATGCATTTAAAATGACAAAGAATAAGAACCTTCAGCTTATACAGTTCAAAATACTGCACAGATGGCATATTACTCAATCTAAAATGCACAAAATGGGGTTCTCCCAATCCGATAAATGTATAAGCTGCAACGAAGATATTTCAGATACATACTTTCATGCTCTTTGGCAATGTAAACCAATACAAGATTTCTGGGCACAGGTAACGAAGAAACTCTCTTTCCTATTGAACTGCAGGATTCCATTGTCTCCAACTCTTTGTCTGCTTGGCGATCTGAATACAGTGAATATCTCTATCCATCAAACCCGTCCACTACTAGCAAGTCTAACGATAGCCAAAAAAACAATATTGTTGAATTGGAAAAACAAACAAAACATTAGCATTAACCAATGGCTAAATCTAATCATTGAATATATAACATTAGAGAAAATATCTGCCAAACAGACAAATAAAATGGACAAATACGAACAACAGTGGGAAACGGTCGCAAGAATGATGAACATAGACTAAGGATTCTCTCTCACCTGCGAAGGAATGCCACAAAAATAATAAAATTGTATACATAAATGGATGTATGCGGGGTGTCCAGGGAAGTTGTATGCATCCTTCTGCAGCTGGAAACTGGACATGTTTAAATCCGAATTGTTTTATACACTCCCAACAGCATGTAATAAATAATTTTTCTTCCTTCACAGTTTAGTCGGTCAATGGGCTTATTTTACAAGGATACTCATGGACAATTTGGTTTCCAGCTGCTGGGGATCATATGCAACTTTTTTTGGAACACCCTATATATTACTTATCAGACTTGGAACAATTAAGGAACTATGCGTAAATAATACACTTCACTGGTCCTTGGCATACATCTAATGGTGTTTGATAAACCTCTTCTTCTATCAGCTTTACAGGTGGAGTTTGTTGGCGTCCTGCCCTGGGCCGTCCCGCCGCCAGTCTTGGCCCCCGGGATTTTCGGCCGGGGCTTGTCCGGTTGCGTCTGGCTGTGCGGGGGGTCCCGTCGGGCGCGCGCTGGTGTCGTGGGCGGGTGGGGGGGCCGTGCGGGTGCCGGTCCGGGGCCGCGGCCCTTCCCCGGCCGGCCGGGGTGGGGTTGGGGTTGGGGTGGGGGCCAGGGGGTGTATGCGGCAGCCATGGTTCCCTCCCAGGTCCGCCCGGCCGGAGCCGCGTCTCCCTGTACCGGGTGCCGGGGAGGTGCCCTCTGGTGCCATACCGCGAGCCCCTCTTGGCCCGGGGGTGGGTTGTGGGGGGTGCGCTTCTCTCCCCTTGGTCTGTTTCCGGCCCTGTCTGCCTCCCTGGGCCGCGGCGGCCGCGGCTGCCCCCCGGCCGGCGGGGTCGTTAGCGGGGCCTCTTGGGGCCCGCGGGGCCTAGGGTGAGGCTTGTTGTCCCTTGCCGGTGGGGTGGACGCCCCCTGGTCGCCGGCGCTTGGTGTGGCGCCTGCTCGGGGTGCGGGGTGGGTGCTCGGTGGGTGGGAGGGGGGTGGGCGGTCGCGGAGGCGCCGTGGGTGTTCTGGGGCGGGGATTGATCGGGGCCCTGACACTTCTTCCGCCCTGGGGCCGGTGGTTCTGGTGGACGGGGCCACGCCCGCGGGAGCCTGCCTCTTAACTCACGCACTTCTCACTTCGGCACTGTAAATATTTTTCACCCTGGCACTTACATGCTCATACATTTCTCCGGGGAGAGTTGGGACGGGGCTTTACAGTCCCAGCCCGACTCCTCCCTGTTTTTAATGCACCACACACCAAGGTTGTGGGATGGTTGGGACCTGCTGGGGGGGGGGGCCTCACGGCTGCCTCCTCACCACAGGCCCCGCCATCCCTGCACCTTTTTTAAATGCACCACACACATCATACTCCACAGGAGAGCTCTGGCAAAGGGCGGTGGGACGGGCGGCTGGACAGAAACTCCATGCTGCGGTCCCACTGCCCCAAGCCAAGCTCTCCTATTTTAATGCATACATTGCACTACCCTCCCCTCACACCCCCATCACGGTGCTGGGTGATGGCTGCCAGTCGGGAACCTGGCAGCCACAGTAATAGGGTGGTAGGTGGGTCCCACACTTTTTCTATATGGCGTGGCTCCCGGGGTGTGGCCTCCCCTCTGCCTCGGCTGCCGGCCGCGGGAGTGGGTTGGGGGGTCGGGTCTCCGATCTTGCGTCGCCCCATGGCAGTCCCTGGGCGTTCTCCTGCCTCCGCCTTCCCCTCTCTTCTCTGGCTGGGCGTCCGCCCTGCGCTCCGTCGCGGGTCGCTGGCTGGGCGCCGGTGTATCAGCGGGGTGTCGCCTGCACCGGCGGGGGACCCTGCCTTGCCTGGGGCTTGGTGGGCCGCTGGGGGTCCCGTGGCGTGCCGTGCCGGTTGGGGGGCTGTGGCTCGTGGTCCGGGTGGGCGGGCGGGGGTGGGTGTAGGCGTGGGGTTGGTGATGCGTCCCCTCCTGCCATCCCTGAAGGCCGGTTGATGGGCGCGCGGGTGGCCCGGGGGACCACCCTGGGTCCCGGGGGGGGGTGACGGTGGCTCCTTTGCTGGGCGGTTGGAGGAGGGATGGGCTGCGCGTGGATCCCCCCGCCCGCCCTCCCTCCCCGGGCTGGCTGGGTGTGGGCCGTGGCCCTGGGTTGGTGCCCGCGCGGTCTCTCCGCCCGTCTGCGTGGCTGTCGCGCGCCCGGTGGGGCTTGCGTGCTGCTGGATGTGGTAGGGCATGCTCGGGTTGGGGGTTCCGGTGCCGGGATTGGCGATGCGGCGGCGTAGGGTTGGTCGCCAATGGGCTTTCACTCATAAGAGATTCACACGATTACTGGGTTCTAGATCACAGAACTGATTTGTGTACACTCTACCCCTTTCAATCACTTAGTTTATAGTCTTATAGACACCCCCACCCCCATTCTCCTCTTTCACTGGCCAATAGGCCCCCACATGGTGTAAACCGGAAATACATCTCGCTGACGATAGCACCAGCATATTAGTAACTAGTTTAGATGTTCAATGTATTTCTTGTTGTTGTTTGTGTATGTGTTTCTTTTCTTTCTTCTCTTGTATTTCTTTTCTTCTGTCCCCCCATAATCCCTTCCTGTTCGCTGCTTTGTCATAATAAAAAGGTATTTTGAATGATCACGATGGGAGTATGTCAGACTCTCAATGTGAAACATTAAAACTGTTCAGAATCCGGGCACTTAGACTTCCATTCTCTGTGTCAAACAGCTGAACAGGACAGGTTTAAAAAAAAAAAAAAAAAAAGAGAAATTTCTTTTTGTGTCTTACCCTCCTGATGGAGGGTATCAGTGATGGTCCTCTGGACAGCAGTCAGATCAGCAGTCTTCCCCATACTTGTGATTTAGTTTACTGAACCAAGCGGAGTGTTTTTAAGGCTCAGGAAACCCTCGCAGGTGTTTCGAGTTAATTAGATGATTCAGGTGATTAGTTGAATAGCCTACTTGTATACTTTTTCATGATATTCTAATATTTTGAGATAGGATTTTTGAGTTTTCTTAAGCTGTAAGCCAAATTCAGCAATATTAAAATAATAAAAGGCTTGAAATAGTTCAGTTGATGTGTAATGAATCCAGAATGTATGACATTTTTGTTTTTTTAATTGCATTACAGAAAGTAAAGAACTTTATCACAATATTCTAATTATCTGAGACAGTCCTGTAAATGGTCTGGGATTATTAATTCTGTAAAAACTATAATTTTGTACAAGTCTACTTTTAGAAACTGGTCTGCAGTGTTTAATCTTTCTAAAAGCTATCTGTTAAGAATGCTGTGATTTTAGTTGAATTTTTTGTGTGTGTAGGGCATTGAAATCTAAAACTATACTTTGCCTGTTTTGTTTCACCCAATACGCAGGCATCCATAATTTACAATTGCCTATGTTGCATCCATAAGTATAATCTAATAAAATACTGCTTTACCTGTTTTTTTGTTTTTGTCATAACTATTTTTAATAATTAATTTTGTTTTACTACTTTAGAACAATTGAGTTAAATATGTCAAACTGGCCTGCAGTGCTTGCTCATGGTATATGGGATCAGGTGTGGATCATGGCAAGGAGTTTTATTTGACACTCTTCATGCAGGAACAGCTGTCATCTCATCGACATAACCAAGAGAAAAGGCCTTATTTGCAGACCTCATTCACAGAGGCAAATCTGTTTTAAGCTTTTTTCTTATTTTTTTTACCGTTTGCTTCAAGTAGTTTTCTTGCATTCATTAAATAAACGCATTAGTATGCATTTACTATTTATGCTTTGCTTTTATGTAACACCAATTAATATGACAAAACTCTATTGTGACTTCAGAATCACATTGTTGAACAAATGTGGCCTGAGGTCAGCAATCGTGTCAACTATCCACTGAAGACTGCCCTTCTGCAGTTGGTTGATCAAGAGGAAATAGACATGGACAGGGCCGGAGTGGGACTCATTTTCGGCCCTGGAATTTCATGCCTCAGACCGGCCCACTCATTTAAAATTATGTCATTATGCATACACGTGTTAAGTTCAGTGTTCTCTAAAGCCGTGTACTGTAATTCTGTGTATTCCAATTCAGTGCAGGTCATGGTTGTTTAACAAGGTGGCTTTATTTTAACAAGTGCAACACAACATATTTTGAACAAATTTAAAAATGGATTTTAAAAAAAACTATATTAAATGATACATTTGAAAAATAAATTAGGCCTGTCAAATGATTAAAATTTTTGATCGAGTTAATTACAGCTTAAAAATTAATCGTAATTAATCGCAATTCAAACCATCTATAAAATATGCCATATTTTTCTGTAAATTATTGTTGGAATGGAAAGATGAGACACAAGATGGATATATACATTCAACATAAGGTACATAAGGACTGTATTTGTTTATTATAACAATAAATCAACAAGATGGCATTAACATTATTAACATTCTGTTAAAGCGATCCATGGATAGAAAGACTTGTAGTTCTTAAAAGATAAATGTTAGTACAAGTTATAGAAATTTTATATCAAAACCCCTCTTAATGTTTTCGTTTTAATAAAATTTGTAAAATTTTCAATCAAAAAATAAACTAGTAGCCCGCCATTGTTGATGTCAATAATTACTTACACAATGCTCATGGGTGCTGAAGCCTATAAAATCAGTCGCACCCAAGCGCCAGCGGAGGGCGGCAAAACTCCATAAAGCACAATTAACAAGTGGGCATGTCATTGTACTGTCATTTAAATCTGTCTGAGCAGGGCATGTGCGTTAATTGTGTCAAATATTTTAACGTGATTCATTAAAAAAATTAATTACCGCCCGTTAACGCGATAATTTTGGCAGCCCCAAAATAAATGAATAAATAAGACCTTTTCTGCAACATCAAATATTAACAAAATGAGTGCTTACAGATAAAACAAACATAGCAACATAACAATATGAAAAATAAAGAATACGTATTGCGCATTGTAACAACTTTTAATGATACTATTATCCATTTTCCATTTCCACTTTAAAAACGCCACGTAATTGATTATATTAATTCTAATGTTCACTCGCTGAACGACATGGCAATCCTACCTTCCAGCTCTGCACCTGTGGTGTGTTCATTATGGCTAATGCTTGCTGCTACATATCCCTTGTGAGGTGCTACAAGAAGCCAAAGTTTCCACAATTACATATTGTCGTATCACACGGTGCAAGTTGCATTTTATTCGCCATGTGGCCTTACCACTTTCGTTGTAATCCTCTGTAGTTTGAGGCAGCAAGGTCGTTGCATGAAAAAAATTAGCTATTTTCGCGCATTTTGCCGATTCTTTCACGAGTGCTTTTCTCTTTTTAATTCTTATTTTTCAGCGCCACCCTTGCTCTTTTTATCCATCCGAGCACCGAGATAGCAGCTAATTTGGCTCAATACAGACTACAATTAGGGGGCGGAGCTGCATGCTGTATTTTTCGTCTGCACACGTGAGGATGAGTCTGGAAAAAAAAATAATACTGTTTTTTTTTTTTTAAGACGGCCCACAGGGACAGCGGTAACAGAATGTAAGTTATACTCAGTGACACTGTCATAAATAAATACCAAACAAAAAATGATAACAGTGTATTTTTTTTTTTTTTTTTTTTTTTAAATAAAACGCGGACCGGCCCATCTGCACATCTGGCCGGCCGGCCCTTCTGGAATCGTCCAGAAGCTCCCGATTAGTCACTCCGGGCCTGGACATGGATGATGGCCTTGTGAGATTCTGTGCATCCAACCTGACCTGCCAGTTGTGCTAGATTGGCCTTACAAGGGTAGTGGAGTCATGGAATGCTCATTGAATTTCATGTATGCTGTTAGCCAGTGATTGGGGGGTGGGTGGGGGGATAAATAAAAGTCATAAATCAATATTTTGAATCCAACAACGTGCACTTTATTTCCAGGCAAAGGTGTACCAAATGTCATGGCAGAACATGGTTGCCCCAAAAAAGCTTCACAAGAAATGTTACCTTGCTCAGTTGATGCAGCAGCTCTTTACAGCCAACTGCTGGGATCGTCAGCATACACAGCATACACTCCTGAGCGAATCCATTTTTAACAGAGCACAACAGCTGAAAATCAGTTTGCGGAACAATATCCCAATATTTCAGTCTTGTTTTCTAGAGCAGTAAACAATGAGTTTGCACCCTTCAAAGAGTCACTGATCTATCTAGTAAACAGAACTCTGCGCAATGTATGGAAAAACTGTCATTTTGACAAATATTTTCTAAACATAAATGCAAAGGTAGGTTTGCGTAGGATCTGAATAATTGTAACATCTGTGTTTTTGTCTTTTTCAAAGAAGTTCTGGTAGTTTGGTGGTGTTGCCAAAATTAACACTAGTCTGAACAGTTTAATCTTAATACAAATGACTATTGACCAAGTAAGTCAGTGTTGAATGTTACTACTCTTCGATAAAGGATCTCAGAACAGAAAAGGAATCTGACAGACCATTAACTTCAAAGATGGTGTTGACTGTAGTGCCACTTCTACATTTTGCACAGTGTATAGAGCAGGGGTGAAAGTGGGCCAGAACGGTCAGGAACGCAGTTCCGTTATAAGATTCAGGGCCAGAACGCAGTTCTGGTACAAGATTCACGGCCGGAATGCTGTTCCGGTAAACGGTGCTTTGATTCCGAAAATATGACAGCAACTGTCAAAACGCTATGTTAAAAAAAAAAAAAAATGCTAAGCTGCCACACATGCATTTCATCTCAAAGAAGAAAACAATCTACCAACATCAGATTTACATACACAAGTTTTAACAACAAGCATAATAAAGTGCTTGTGTAGCGTAATCCGTTTCAACCAATATTCATTATTTATTTTATTCCAAAGACGGCATGGACGTTTCCCCAGCTGCTGCAGTTATCCGAGTCTGACGATTATGAGTCACGTCAATGTGCAAATGCACGCAGCAAAACAAAACGCCTGGACTCACTTATCCGTTCAATTGGCTGACATACTGACATGTGATCAGCAGAGATAGTTAGCTCTGGTTCAAATGTGAATATTTTCTACAACAGCAAAAAAAAAAAGGTTGAATTGATGCGACAAAAAAAGGGCAATGCAACATAAAATGGATCAAATCTTTAAGAGCAAAGAAAGAGTTGAAGAGGCTAATTTATTATATTGTTTTTGCGCTGATGAGGAGGTTCAGAACATCTTACTAGTCAATGTGCACTGTGGACTTAAATTTGTTCATTTATGTTAGGCTACTTCGGGGCCGGCTCTACCAGGGGAAATAGGGTGCAGTGCTCCCTCAATTTAATGCCTTGCCCCCTCGAAGCAAAAAAAAAAAAAGTTTAACATGCTACAACACTGGCCATTGACCCCAAAGTAAAGCCCCGCCCCAGGGCGGTCGTTTTTGCACTCTGCTATCTCAACGGCGCCAACTCCAGCCATTTTGACCCCCAGCAGCTCGCTCGCTGAAGCTGACGTCAGGAAATCTACTGCCGTGCAATCGCAATGCATCCGTTTTTCAGGCCTTTTCAAAAGCCTAGCGCTGCTCATGCCTGGACTAACAGGCGTGTCAGCAAAGCTGCTGCTGGTACATCGGACACGTCAAGTAACATTACCGACGCTGAGGTTGTTACCGCGGCCGCCTCTCCTCCCGTGCCGACGGCAACACGTGGTGCCCCTAAGCAACCTGCTAAGCTACCCAGTGACTTGAATGGCAATGCACCATCTCAGCCAGCACTGGCTAGCTACCCAAAGCGTGTATTTGGTACGACATGAAGATCCTTCCATCCTGCCTGGTACCGCACACGACCTTGGCTTGAGAACTCTGCTGTATGGGACGCCTGTTTCTGTTTCCTGTGTCGGAAATACGGTAGCGCCGCTAACGGAAGGGACGTCGTCTTCACCTTAACCGGCTTTAACAACTAGAAGGCAGCTCTCGATCGAGGCAAGGGCTTCCAGCGGCACGTGTTCAGCCACAACCACGTGCACGCTTCCACTCCATGGACTCAGCACAAACGCAGAGAAGCTACAGGGGAAACTGTGGACTGCTTGTTGGTGGGAAGACACGACTTGAAGAAAACCGCTACTATGTCAAAAGTGTGGCCGCCGCTGTCCGCTTCCTATGTGTGAATGAGTTGGGGCTCCGGGGAACAGCAGAAGCTCCGAGGCACGGCGAAGCTGGCAATGATGACATCGCTCCAGGTCGCTTCCTAAAAGTGATGGAGTATACGTTGGAGAAGGATGACAAGTTGGCGAGCATTGTCCAAGGTGCAATTTATTGATATATTACTTATTTTATCTTCAAAGGTATCCCGTAGAATGCCAAATACACTTCCAAGGACATCCAAAACGAAATCATCAAACCCTGGCTAATATGGTGCTTTAAGAGGTCCAGAAAAAATACTAAAATGCGGATGCCAAAGGTTTCTGCCTCAAAAGCGATGGGACCAGGGACCGGTGCAACGTCGAAAACCTGTCCGTGATCATTCACTTTATCACCAATTCCAAGCCAGAGGAGCATCTCATCGGTCTGCTCGACTTGCATGACCTTGATGCGGAGCACATCATCTCGGAGATACTGGCACACCTTTCTGATGCCGGCTACAGTTCTGACAACATACTGAGCCAGTGTTACGATGGAGCCCCCGTGTTTAGTGGCGTGAGAGGCGGTGTACAAGCTCTGCTCCAAAACAAGCTGGCTAGATATGTACCTTACGTACACTGTTTCAACCACCAGCTGCACTTAGTCGTTGTACACGCCATGCAGAGTGAACCGGGAGCCAAAAGATTTTTTGACCTCTCCTGTTTACTCTACAAGTTTTTTCAGCATCACCACGTGTCCGACAAATACGACGCACCAAATCTGAAAAGGCTGCTTGAAATGCGATGGACAAGCCACTACCAAGTGACCAGGTGCCTGGTTGAAAATCAAGACCACATTGTCACTATCCTATCGGAGATGACCGAGGATGACCGTGCTCCAGTCGACCTTTGCGCCGAGGCCTCCGGCCTTCTGTGTCAAATCAAGAGGCTTCTCTTTCTTGCCACAGGAAAGTTTTTAGTGCGTGTGCTCGGTGTCCTGAAACCGGCAAATGCAATTCTGCAGTCTCGGTCGGTGGACATGCGGCATGTGGACATGTCAATGCGGCTCTGGAGTCCCTAAAAAACATTCGCAAAGAGGATTCTTGGCCATCTCAAGTGTCTCAAGGAGATGAAGCCCATCCTCCAAAGAGACGGAGCGAAATGAGCAAACGCCTCGGTCAAAGTGTGGTGCTGTCGACACTGGCCCATGCGGACTCTGACGATCCTGCCCTCCATCCCCGCCGGTGTCTGAAGAGGTCCCTCCTCAACATTCTGGACAGGGCCATTGCTGAAATGGAGACCAGGTTTTCCCAGGGCAATGTCCACCTGATGGAAGCAATATGTGCTCTTACGCCCACGTCCAGTGACTTTCTCGAATTCACCCGCTTGCAACCTCTGGCTCTGCTGGCTGGCACGGTGGCGGACAATGACAGCCTGAAAAATGGAATCACTTTGGCCAGATGGATGATGCTCAAGAAATGCCCAAATGAAGCAGATCTGTCCACCGTGTGTAAACACCTGCAAGAGTGCAAGGAAGCCTTCCCCGATTTACATAAAATCTATGTAACAGCCCTGACAGTTGGTGTGTCTTCTGCCGCGTGTGAGAGTTCATTTTCCACGTTGGCACGGGTGCTGACCCCGTATCGACGCACCATGTCACACAAACGGAAGAGCAGTTTAGTCATCTTGGCACACGAGAAAGCCATCACGCGTAACTTGGACATGGACAAATTTGTCAGGGTTTTCGCAAAGCGAAGTCGGAGGCTGCTATTGTAGAATTCTTGGAATGTTGTTTGATTTGTTTGTTGTTGTTGTTGTTGTTATTCTGTCTTTTTTCCCCATTTCTGTTCAATAAACTTGGACCCCCAGCAGTTCCGTGGGCGGGGGGGATGGAGGTCAGACCGCAAGCCGAGCTGGGGGCTCGATCGTCGGCCACGGCCCTCGGAGAGACCCCCATGCGGTTCCGGTGGCGGGGGGATGGAGGTCAGACCGCAAGCTGAGCTGGGGGCTCGATCGTCGGCCACGGCCCTCGGAGAGACCCCCAGTCGGTTCCGGGGGCGGGGGGGATGGAAGCCAGACCGCAAGCCGAGCTGGGGGCTCGATCGTCGGCCACAGCCCTCGGAGAGACCCCCAGGCAGTTCCGGGGGCGGGGTTCAGTTCCGGGGGGAGGACACGGCATCCGATTAAGGATTTGGCTAGGAGGGCACACGGTGCGGGCAGAGGACTTCTGGTATGGTCTGCAATTATGCCCCTGGTAGCCCGCAGACTTTCTTTGCCCCTGGTAGACTGCAGTCTGGCGAGAGCTCTCCATGGTGCTGAAAGACATGCTTTTGCCCTTGGTATACTTCAGGCTGGCGAGCGCTCCCCGTGGTGCTGAAGAACCAGCTTTGCCCCTGGTAGACCTATCTTCCCGGGCGGCGGCGGGCCCCGTCCTCTCCTTCCCGGGCGGCGGCGAGCCCCGGGGTGCCGGGGGATGAGGGCGGCGGGCCCCGTCCTCTCCTTCCTGGGCAGCCGCTGCGGGTGGGGGGCTTGCGCCCGGTCCCCTCTTCCCTTGCCACTTAACCACCATGCCTCCTCCCCTAGGCCAGGCCTGCCGGGGGATGAGGGCGGCGGGCCCCGTCCTCTCCTTCCCGGGCTGCCGCTGCGGGTGGTTGGCGTGCGCCCAGTCCCTTCTTTCCTTGCCACTTAACCACCATGCCTCCTCCCCTAGGCGAGGCCAGGCCTGCCGGGGGATGAGGGCGGTGGGCCCCGTCCTCTCCTTCCCGGGCAGCCTCTGCGGGTGGGGGGGCGTGCGCCCGGTCCCCTCTTCCCTTGCCACTTAACCACCATGCCTCCTCCCAAAGAAGGTGTTCGGACCCCTGGTAGACCGGATAGGCCTGGTGGTTCGGCCGACAAAAGCTTGGATCGAGGGCTGACTTTCAATAGATCGCAGCGAGATTGCTGCTCTGCTACCCACAAAACCCTGACCCAGAATCAGGTCGTCTGCAAGTCATTTAACACCAGGCTCTCCACGAACGTGTGGTGCGTGACTGGGAGATGGGGGCGCCCTTCATCAGGGGCGCTCCTGGCCCGGTCTCGAGTGGCTCTGCTCGCCGGCCCGCCCCGTGGAAGGGGTTCCCGGCTATCGGTGCCCCACTGGAGTGCCGCGGCGCTTCAGTATCGTCGCGGCTTGGCAGGATTCTGACTTAAAGGCGTTTAGTCATACTCCCACAGATGGTAGCCTTGCACCATTGGCCCCTCGGCCAAGCACATACACCAAATGTCCGTACTTGCGGTTCCTCTCGTACTAGGCAAGAATACTATGGTGATGACACATCATCAGTAGGGTAAAACTAACCTGTCTCACGACGGTCTAAACCCATCTCACGTTCCCTATTAGTGGGTGAACAATCCAACGCTTGGTGAATTCTGCTTCACAATGATAGGAGGAGCCGACATCGAAGGATCAAAAAGCGACGTCGCTAGGAACGCTTGGCTGCCACGAGCCAGTAATCCCTGTGGTAACTTTTCTGACACCTCCTGCTTGAAACCCAAAAAGTCAGAAGGATCGTGAGGCCCCGCTTTCACGGTCCGTACTCATACTGAAAATTCTGCTCCACGGGAGGTTTCTGTCCTCCCTGAGCTCGCCTTAGGACCCTGCGTTTCCGTTTGACAGGTGTACCGCCCCAGTCAAACTCCCCACCTGCCACTGTCCCCGGAGCGGGTCGCGCGCCCGGCCCGCCTGTGGAGGGGGGTGCCAGAAGCGAAAGCCCGCTCGGGGCTCGCCCTCCCGCCTCACCGGGTAAGTGGAAAAACGATAAGAGTAGTGGTATTTCACCGGCGGCGCGAGACCGGGGGCCTCCCACTTATTCTACACCCCTCATGTCTCTTCACAGTGCCAGACTAGAGACAAGCTCAATAGGGTCTTCTTTCCTCGCTTATTCCGCCAAGCCCGTTCCCTTGGCTGTGGTTTCGCTAGAGGGCGGGTAGGGACAGTGGGAATCTCGTTCATCCATATATGCGCGTCATTAATTAGATGACAAGGCATTTGGCTATTTTAAGGCGGCAATGCCGCTTTCCGGATTGATAACGTGTCCGTCACAAATGGTCCGGTGCTACCCATGAATGTGGCGGGTGTCCCACCCGCGTTGACTCCCGAGTCCCACCGTGGCGTTCTCCAAACATTTATAAAGCGGACTTGGCACAACGCACTACCCGTCCTCTCTCCCGTTTGCCCGCCTCAGCTGGCAGGCCTCCAGACCCACCCGCCCAGTCAGCGCAGAAAATCCCTGATCATATCCAAAAAATACAACAGGGTTCTCCGGCTAACTAGGTGGGCAAAGCCCTTCAACCTACCAGCCAGAATCCCTAGCCTTCTGAGTACTGCGGTGCTGCACGCAGGCCGCTTACCCCTCGCCCCGACGGGGAATCCCATGACCTCCGCACAGCGCTGTTTAAAACCTTGGGCGATCTGGGCCGCCACCGGTCGGTAGTGGTCCACCTTCTCCACTGCTGCCCGCCCGAGAGTGTCCGTGTCCACCTTGTAGTGGATGGTCACATCCAAGACTAACATGTCGCGGTCCTTCACGCATTCCAGGTCGGGGATCCTGAGGGCCCTCTCAGGATCGGTGACTCGGAGCTCCCTGGTTACCGTCCAACCCCAGCGTACAGCCTCAGTGGCCAGAAGGTCACACACCTTGTGGTGCCGCCTAATCCTGCTATTGACATAGGGGCACTGACCCAAGATGTGTGAACATGATTCCAGCCCAGCACCGCATCTCCTACAGGCTGCTCCTAGCTTGCTCTATCCCCGAGCTAGGAACTCCCTGCTGGGGTACACCCCAGCCCTTAACGCCAACCCAGCCAAATAGTGTCTCTCTCTACACCCAGCAGCCTTGGGATTAGCGATCCACGCATTGCTGATATTGTCGCCTCGGAACTGATTTGCCCCAACACCCTGGACCTGCAGGTCTGCCCAGGCTAAGCTTTCTTCATGCCGCCAGTCAGGGAAATCTGGCAGACCTCCAACAGTGTTCGTGACGTTTCCCTCCGTGCCCACTACAGGCACACCGTCCGCTTTACCTCCCGCACGGAGCCACAATACCTTCCATGCAGGTCGCCCTACAGTTTCTCTCGCTAGGGCTGCCGTCCAGTCATCCTCTGACATGGACATTTTGCAGGTGCGCCTAACCTGCATTGACGGTATCAGTCTTTCCGGGCGCAAGATGGAACACCCGCCATCGCGGGCTCGTGAATAGAGCAACCCATTACACGTGGACGGTGCAAGGTTAAGCCACTTCTTCACCACCTTTCTGACAATACCGTCGATCTGGGCCAATTTGGCTACCGAAACCTCCCCTAGGTCTGCCTGATAAATGGGCCTAGGAAGGGCGAATGAGTTCAAAACCCTCATGCGTTGTGAGGGTTTTAGAGGGGCCTCAGTGATCCCCCTGAGCCAGCGCTTCATCAGGGGGATCAGATCCGGCGACGCAATGCCTTGCCCTGGGCCTACCTGGACGCCTAGATAACGAACTGTTTCCCCCGGAAGAATCATGTGCAAGGTTTCCCCGCACAGCCTCCAGGGTACGCAGTCCTTAACCAGGCCTCTGTCCATGTAGAACCCGTGGCACTTCCTGGGCTGCACACCTAAGCCAGTCAGCTGGCAGAACTCCTCCAGGATCCCAAGGCTCCTCCCCATGCCCTCCGTCGAGTCACTCACCAAAACGAGATCATCAGCGAAGGCCAGACCCTGCCTTCTCGATTGAATGGATGAGAGGGTCCATTGCTAGATTGAAAAGCAGGGGCGACATGGGGTCCCCCTGCTTCACTCCAACCTTCATCCTTATGGGCTGGGTTACAACGCCCCCACAGCCCACCCTAGTCGAGCAGTCCACATATGAGTTACGAATTAACTCAATAACATGTCTGTCTACACCGCGTTCTTCCAAGGCACACAGGATATGCTCATGGGAGATGGAGTCAAATGCCTTCGCAAAGTCCACGAACACCACTGCCAGTGGCTTCCTCTCCTTCCTCGCGCGCTCGATGATCCTGTGCAGGATCATCAGATTTTCTGCGCACCCACTCGAGGCGGCAAGGAAGCCACGCTGCCGGGGGTTTATGGGACAGGCCGGGGTCAGCCTCATCGCCACAATCCGCCCATACAGCCTCATCACCACCGATCCGATCGTCACCGGGCGCCAGCCAGAGACTGTGCCTAGTTTAACCGGATCGGTGGATTTAGGTAACAGCTTAGTCCGGCACTCTTTGAAGACACTGGGAATGACCCCGCGTGTCAGCCATGCCGTGAACAGCCTCGCCAGTTGTTCGCCCCGTGGATCCCAGTCCAGCAAAGCCTGTTTGCTAATCCTGTCTGGTCCCGGGGCCATGCCATTTGCCATTCTGGTTAGGTTTTTCCTCACCTCTTCAGCCAGGATAGGGGTGTAAAACTCCCCATTGTCCGTGGTGTTGCACAACATGAACTCGCCCAGGCCCAGGAACTCCCCCTCCCATCTTTCACGAAAACTTTCGTGATCAGTTCGGGGGACAAGTTACATTCCTGGGCCTGCTCCCCGTCCAGGATAGAGGCGGCGATCCTCACCGGGTCCCTAGAATACCAGTACTGGTACTCTCAGTACCGACTACGCTTGTGAGCAAGTCGCCTTGCCCACCCTCTCTCCTGAACGTGGGGGCGCTCCTTAGTCGCCATCCTTCTGGGAAGCGGTGGTATCACACCCCCCCTTAGCTTGGAGATGAGTTCTAACGCTGAGGTCTTGATAAGTTCAGGCTCTCTATCGACGTCCCTAACCATATCAGCGATAGCCCGGAACTCCTCGCCACCCTCCTGTGCACTTCCTCTTTCCAACGCTTCTCGGATCCTGGTCGCCACCAGGTCTGGAAGTGCCGGTGGCAGGACCGGATCAGCCGACGACTCTGAGAGTTCCGCACTCCCCGACACCGCCGCTTCTGGGCTATCGCCTGCCATGTCAACTCGCAGCAACCTCCTCTTCCTCCTCACCTGCTCCGCCGTCTTGCCACCCCCCAGGTCATCAGCTATAAGCTGATTGGTGGCCTTGTTGTTATCCTTGTGCACCGCACAATAAGAGGAAGGGCAAACCTTCGTCCCAATCCCTACCGGTCTCTAAACAATATTTCCTCACCATACTTTTTAAAGTTTGATGAAAACGTTCCACAGCTCCCTGAGACTGGGGGTGATAGGCGCTAGAAGTTTTATGCCTAATGGCTAAGGAGGCCAGTACTTGAGCAAATAATTTGGACTTAAAATTCATCCCCTGGTCAGACTGAATATATTTTGGCAACCCAAAAATGGAAAAGAATCCTATGAGTCCCTTAGTCACTGCTTTTGCCTTCAAGGTGCGCAAAGGAATGGCTTCGGGAAACCGAGTGGCCGCACACATTAATGTTAGTAAGTATTGGTGGCCCGCCTTTGTTTTAGGAAGGGGACCTACACAGTCGATGATGAGGGTTTCAAACGGCTCCCCCATTATGGGAATGGGCTGCAAGGGAGCAGGAGGAACGACTTGGTTGGGCTTCCCACTAAGTTGGCACACATGGCACGAGCGGCAAAACTTAACAATACTGGATTTCAACCCAGGCCAAAAAAAGCAATTCTATGACCTCTTAGGTGACAGTAAAAGCACTCCCCATTAAAAGAAGACACTGAACTAGGCCGCGACGAACCACTAAGCGGCACTTTTTGTCTTTTTAACGCTGAGTTAACCGAAACTCTATCGTGGCGATCAGCGGACCACACACCCCTATGAGTTAACACAAATTCATCGGCCATAACGGCAGCCTTCGACACGGAATCTACCTTTTGTTCATTTAAATACATAACTACATTTTCGGACAGACACGATTTGAATTCCTCAAGGAGGACTAATTCGCGCAGCTGCTCAAACGTAAAAACTTTGTTCGCCACACACCACCGATCTAACAGTACAGCCTTCTCACAAGCGAATTCAACGAAAGTTTGAGCGGGCGATTTCTTACACTCCCGGAACTTTTGTCTGTATGCTTCAGGTACAAGTTCATATGCCTTTAATATAGCAGCTTTCACAGCGTCATAGTCCATACACTCGTCCATGGAGAGACATGAACATACCTCCTGCGCCTTTCCTACTAATTTACATTGGAGCAAAATGCTCCACAAATTTTTCGGCCAAGCGAGAGCTGAGGCGATGCGCTCAAAGGCGTTAAAATACGAGTCGACCTCACTCTTGCGAAACGTAGGAACCAAAGCAATGTACTTGCCGGCGTCAAATGCGTTGGGCTGCGTCATGGGTGCATGCGGGGCTCAGGGGGTGGACGTGGATGGGTGTCGCTCCAGCTCCAAGGCCCTGATGCGCAAATGCATGAGCTCCACCTCCCTTTTTTTCATCTGGAGCTCCACCTCACAAAGTCGAAGGGCCAGCCGTAAGTCTCCCCCGTCCACCCCTGCCTGGAGTAACGCTGCCGGATCGGCGGCTAGCGGCGGGGCCGCGGCGGAGTCATCCGCGCCCGCTTGGGATCGTGAGCCGGCAGCAGCCGTGCCCACGTCCCCCTCAACAGACGTAGCCACACCCATTTTTACTAGACGTTCCACCAAACAGGCCTTTATCTTGCGCGCGTTTAAGGGTACCGGAATGTCAAATAAACTTGCAACCAACAGTAGGTCGGCTTTAGTGCAACGATCTAATTTTTCGATGGACGGAAAACGCGCAAACTCGTCCATGTCGAAGGTGGCGGACATAATACGGTGGAAGCTGACTTACACAACCAGGAAGCGAACAAAAAAAATACCACGGCCAAACGAGCACGGGTATTGCACACTGCGAGGTCTAAAATAAACAAAAAACAAACACAAAACACCACGGCCAAAAGAGCTCGGGTAACAAGCAATGTGAGAGGTCAAAAAATGACCCAAACGAAAAGAACACAAAACATCACGGCCAAAAGAGCACAGGTACAATCACTGTGAGAGGTCCCGGGTCCGACTCCCGGACGAGCCCCCAATTTTATGTTACATGCCAAACAAATGTACAAGTGGACACAAATTTATTTACAGAACAATCAAACTCGCAATGAATATGTACAGAATGCCGACGAAGCATGACTTCAGGGTAAGCCCAGGCCAAAACAACAAACAAAAGGAACTACACTTAAACCCCACCCGCTAACTAAACCCTGATCATGTAAAAGGAACAACGAAAAGACAGCTTCTAACCTAACTTCCTACTCTATACAAAACAGGAGAAAACGGGTTGAACAGAAATGGCGACTTACCCTTACTTGCTTCAGTGCTCTTATTTACAGTGGTGAACAAAAACGATCCAGTAACGAATAAACACAAAAGATCTCACCGAAAAAGCGAGAGTGTATCAAAGTAGCGATCAAATGCAAACGAGAGTGAATGGCGAGCAAATAGCTGGCGTGGAGGACCGCAACAGAATACTGTCAAATGCGACCTCCTAGAACTTTGACAGCGGTAGGTTTAAGAAGCTTGGCACCTTTTTCCGTGGCCAATCAGCGGCGGTGACGTCGTCGGTCCGTCCTGCGTCGATCAGCTGTCGTCACAGTGGGAGGGGAAGCAGCCAGCTGGTGGAGGCGACAATCAGCTGACTGGAAGAACCTCAGAAAATTAACTATTAAACGGCCAGGGGCCGTCACACCCCCCACCTTAAAAACAAACTTATACCCCGTTATACCTGGGCATAAGGGTCCTACGATACAGGGGTGTAAGCCCGGGAAAGTGCATCAGCGATCACATTGTCAGTACATTTTCTGTGACGAATGGGGTAAGTAGGTGAACCCTCTGCCTTGGGAGACTTAAAGAGGAATTGAAACCAATTTTTACCAAAATATTTGTCAGGTGTGTGCCCAATCACTGATGAGTGGTTTAAAGGGTATGACAACACCTGGGGAAATGCTAATATTCCATCATTTATCCATCAACGCATGCCTTTTGAATTCATATCATGCCACTTCGTGTAATTACACACATCGCAACACCAAGAAAATGATAGAAATTAGGTCGATTGTCAAGCTAAAAGGACCCGCCCCTCGAGATGCCGGAAATCTAGCATATTGTGTAAATCTAGCATATTGTGTGCGTGACGTCACTATAGAGAAACAACCGGCTCAGTGCTTAGTACTGAATGGCGGCGATGATGGCGGACAATTTTGTTTCTATTTGCAGCGACGAACCCGACGTTACGAACATTCTTCTAATGGCGACGAAGAGAGTTATGAACCTTTCTTTGGTGTTTTGGGTTATCTATTTGAGCCCAAACGAAAGCCATTGCAGCCTAATGAAAGGATCATTGAGGGGAGCAATCAAACTGATCAAACACCGGCGGCAACAGAATCACCGAATGGTTTGTTTTGCATTTCATTTTGTGAAGCTGATACACCGTGACTGCAAAATAAAGTATTGTATAGAATAATTATCATTTAATATGCTATCATCGGTTTCGCCCTGCCAACCGACACAAATATGAATGGGATTAGAGGATTTGTTCTATATAATTTACGAGCGATAATTTATACATGTGTCCAGTCCTATATCCAATGCGTGATATGTTTTTTATTATAAAAAGTACTCACTCGGCCATTTCCCTCCTTTGCTTTGCCTGGGGTGGTGAGGTGATCTCATCAGAGCCCGTCATCGTCCTCTTTCACCGGGCACCGCATCTGCTTTCAGCAGCAATTTCTTAGCAAAACCTGATTTCATTTGCCCATAGTTCGTATAGCTTTCAGGTGTAAAATGTGCACCACACAAAACCGTGCCGGAGGCTGGGTCTGCAAAATTATCCCTCTTAGCACTGACGAACTTTACTCATTGTCTGCGTAGTCCAGCTCTTTTTCTTCCGTTCGGGAACTCATGGGTACTACATTGCGACAAATGGCTATTTGTAAACCATATACCATGACAGGTTTAAACCATTTTAGCGATTTTTTGATAAAACACGAACGCAACCCTCTCG
This sequence comes from Corythoichthys intestinalis, assembly GCF_030265065.1. Classification (NCBI taxonomy): domain Eukaryota; kingdom Metazoa; phylum Chordata; class Actinopteri; order Syngnathiformes; family Syngnathidae; genus Corythoichthys; species Corythoichthys intestinalis. The sequence continues at coordinate 58,856,134 of NC_080399.1, read as the reverse complement.
TCGATAAACAACGATGGCACCTGCCTCAACCTTTTTTTTCCTTGTTATGACGTCTCCGCCACATTCGGCTGTTTCCGGAACACTTTCGGAAATGTTCGTCATTTTCGATCTATTTTCGATAATTGCTCATTAATGTGATTGATCTTTTTGTTAACTTTATCAATATTTGTTATCTTGGCACATAACGGTTCTATTGATGTCTCACACCCCCTTTGCGTTTTCATACCCTTTAAAGCTGCCCTGCCAACTATAAAACCTACACCTGGTAAGAATTATCTTGATGAGAAGCATTGTCTGATGTGCATCATAGCTCGGTCAAAATAGCTGTCATTCTTTGCATACAATCAGGCCCGGAGTGGCTAATCGGGAGCTTCTGGACGATTCCAGAAGGGCCGGCCGGCCAGATGGGCCGGTCCGGGTTTTATTTAAAAAAAAAAAAAAAATTAGACTGTTATAATTTTTTGTTTGGTATTTATTTATGACAGTGTCACTGAGTAAAACTTACATTCTGTTACCGCTGTCCCTGTGGGCCGTCTTAAAAAAAAATATATATATATATACAGTATTTTTTTTTTTCCAGACTCATCCTCACGTGCGCACACGAAAAATACAGCATGCAGCTCCGCCCCCTAATTGTAGTCTGTATTGAGCCAAATTAGCTGCTATCTCGGTGGTCGGGTGGATAAAAAGAGCAAGGGTGGCGCTGAAAAATAAGAATTACAAAGAGAAAAGCACTCGTGAAAGAATCGGCAAAATGCGCGAAAATAGCTATTTTTTTTCATGCAACGACCTTGCTGCCTCAAACTACAGAGGATTACAACGAAAGTGGTAAGGTCAGATGGCGAATAAAATGCAACTTGCACCGTGTGATACGACAATATGTAATTGTGGAAACTTTGGCTTCTTGTAGCACCTCACAAGGGATATGTAGCAGCAAGCATTAGCCATAATGAACACACCACAGGTGCAGAGCTGGAAGGTAGGATTGCCATGTCGTTCAGCGAGTGAACAATAGAATTAATATAATCAATTACGTGGCGTTTTTAAAGTGGAAATGGAAAATGGATAATAGTATCATTAGAAGTTGTTACAATGTGCAATACGTATTCTTTATTTTTCATATTGTTATGTTGCTATGTTTGTTTTATCTGTAAGCACTAATTTTGTTAATATTTAATGTTGCAGAAAAGGTCTTATTTATTAATTTATTTTAGGGCTGTTAAAATTACCACGTTACCGGGCGGTAATTAATTTGTTCAATTAATCACGTTAAAATATTTGACACAATTAATGCACATGCCCTGCTCAGACAGATTTAAATGACAGTACAATGACATGCCCACTTGTTAATTGTGTTTTATGGAGTTTTGCCGCCCTCTGCTGGCACTTGGGTGCGACTGATTTTATAGGCTTCAGCACCCATGAGCATTGTGTAAGTAATTATTGACATCAACAATCGCGGGCTACTAGTTTATTTTTTGATTGAAAATTTTACAAATTTTATTAAAACGAAAACATTAAGAGGGGTTATGATATAAAATTTCTATAACTTGTACTAACATTTATCTTTTAAGAACTACAAGTCTTTCTATCCATGGATCGCTTTAACAGAATGTTAATAATGTTAATGCCATCTTGTTGATTTATTGTTATAATAAGCAAATACAATCCTTATGTACAGTATGTTGAATGTATATATCCATCTTGTGTCTTATCTTTCCATTCCAACAATAATTTACAGAAAAATACGGCATATTTTATAGATGGTTTGAATTGCGATTAATTACAATTAATTTTTAAGCTGTAATTAACTCGATTAAGAATTGTAATCGTTTGACAGCCTTAATTTTTCAAATGTATCATTTAATAGTTTTTTTTTAAATCCATTTTTAAATTTGTTCAAAATGATGTTGTGTTGCACTTGTTAAAATAAAGCCACCTTGTTAAACAACCATTACCTGCACTGAATTGGAATACACAGAATTACAGTACACAGCTTTAGAGAACACTGAACTTAACACGTGTATGCATAGTGACATTATTTTAAATGAGTGGGCCGGTCTGAGGCATGAAATTCCAGGGCTGAAAATGAGTCCCACTCCGGCCCTGCATACAATCCTCATTAAAATATGAAAACCTACATGTGTTTGGGTGGTTTAAGTTAAAGCAGACACCGTTTTTTCATCTGTGTAGTTTTGACAATAATCAGATCACATTTGATGGTGATTTTATGCAGAAATGTGAGACATTCCAAAAGGTTGAGATACTTTTTCATACCACTGTAGATTCATAGGTTATTACTTTAAGGCATTTATTGTGAAAGTATTTATTGGTTAAACAGTGAAAATTAGAGGAAACCATTTTCATGTCGATTTATAGTTTGCCCCCCCTTAATCTTCTACTCGCGCCCGTAAAATTTTAAATTAGGGGCCACTGTGCTCTTAGTAAAATTTTTTAGTCTGGAGCCCTGCCATGGTGAATTTGCCATATTACTTTCCTTTTAGACTACAGTACATTATTTTTACTTGTTTCATATCCAAATTCTTTAACTATTTTGCATGAAAATTATGCGAAAGTGGCCACTTTCAAAAGTAAATCCTAGTATGAGACTTGTAAAGATTTATCACTGGAATCGATGCAAATTCTTACATGTTTTTCTATTTCTTTTCCATACGGGTACTCATATCTATCAGTGCTCACAAAGGCTTCCATCCCAATGCCATTCCTCTTAAATTAGTCCAAGATAAATCTAGTCTAGGGTTTTCCTATCATAAATCTTTTCGGCCCGACACATTTCCGCCCAAAACAAATCCAATGCATGTCATAACATTTGGAAAAAAGTTATGATAAAGACAATTTTATTTCGTATTTTTTTAGTTAAAAAACAACAAAAGATACAGCCCAATCTTCAATCTACTACGTTGTTAGCAAATGGCATTTGTGATTTTATTTGTGGAGATCGGAATACAGAATGCTGTGCATCAGTTCACAAATTTATATCTTTAGAAAAAAACAAAAACATTATTTCAATAACTTGTCACAAAACTCCATTTATGAGGGTGGAGGGACCTGTGGATGTGGAGAAATACATCATTATACAAAAAGAAAGTACACTTGTTAACTGCTGTACCTAGTTTGTTTAACTTGGTAATTTGTTCGACATTCAAAAAATTACTGTAATTATGATTTTATTACTGCATAAGCATGTGTTAGTAATTAATTGTGTGTCCTGAAATGAGACTTCTCAATTGAAAGGAACTTTCTTTTTTTAATAGAGTACATAACATTTCAGAAGTGGGTTTTGTAAGCTAGAAGATACCCATCGTTGTACATGTAGAGCTGCCTGTTAACTGGATTGTAACCCAGACTGGCAACTCCTTTTCCAATCTTCTGCAGCCGCACCGTAAGCGTGTTGTCCTCTCTGCCTGTTTCTGTATCAAAGGCATAGAACACCTCTTCATTGTAATCATCCAAAAAGCGAGTTGCATACAACACACCACAAACCATGAACGCATTGGTTGTTGCCTTCTTAAACAGCCTCGTTTCCCATGTCCGTGTGACATTGAGTGTTTCGGTTTCATCGTCCCAAGACAATCTACTTACCACTATATTACCGTGGCTACCTACTGTGGCATATATGGCCCATAGCCCCGTCTCATCTACCTCCACGTCCACATCACTATTGGCCCGGCACTCAAAGTAACAGTAAGGGAACTTTCTGTATTCCTTTCCGATTCCGGGAAGTGTGACTCTTGCGACAGCCTTGTTGTCAAGATCATAGCGACAAACATCTGCAGAGCCGTAACAGTGATAATACAGACCTTTTCCATACAGGACAGCACTAGGGCCTTCTACAGAATTAGCGTGGACGTGGGATGGAACTATAATAAAATCTTTGTGGTTAGCAGAAGCCATAAAATCTGCATAAGATTGGTAAACTCGAAGACTATTGCCTGAGGTGTGGCCGTGGAGCAAAGGCTGAATCCAGAATCTGTATTCTAGACCGTCACTGTCCATCATAGCTTGTTGTCCCCATGAGCCAGAGATATAGTTTTTACCAAATGGACTGATTTTTGTTGTGACCGGTGCACTGACGTTGGTGATTAGACCCTTGAGGCAATACATTTGCTGACCTAGAAAACCAAAAAATGTCATGAGTGTTAAAATCATATTGCAACCTGCTTTAAGTGAGACATAAAACTAAGGACTACACAAAGATGACTTGTCCATAACATGCCAATGAATATGAACTTCAAAAATGACCAGAGGTGGGTAGAATAGTTCATTTCTTTTACTCAAGTAATAGTTGAGTAACATTATTTTGAAGTAATGGAAGTAAAAGTAGTCATCCCAAAAATAATCTACTGAAGTACAATTTAAAAAGTATTCATTGAAAAGAATACTCAAGTAATGAGTAACTGCTTACAATGTGTGGGGGAAAAAAATAAACAATAGTATATATAACGTGCTGAGAAAAACAAAATCAACTAAAATCAATTAACCTTAATAATTGGATCATAGTAAATTGTTTGTTTGCAGTACTCAAATTAACTAGAATGAATCTGATTACATTAACTTATTTATTGTGAGCTTCCAGTACTGAAGTACCTTCGTTACAAGCGCGTATAGCCTATAGGGACATAACACGACCAACTTTTCAGGATGCTCAAGTTGTCCCCACCAACTTTTAAGCAACCTTATTTGTAGGTGTGCACGATATCCATTTTTTGAAAACGATACTGATATCGATAACTTCCTGCTCCTCAAAGCCGATATCGATAACCGATAATAAATACATAATTTTTGAATGTATATTCAGTTTTTGAACCCCTGGAGGTTAAAAAAAAAACTAGTGGTGGATTCAACATAGATTTGCCTTTGACCTAACCAGATTTTTCATGATGACATGAACATTATTATAACGAACAAAACAAAGACAAGAACAGTCTCGACAAATAAAGTGGCAACATTTATTTTTTCAAATGAATATAATTTGAGTCAATCACAATCAATTAGTCAATGTCATTGAACAGGTATTCCTAAACAATGACCACTGAACTAAAACATAAACCCAACAGGCATTGTGCTTTGTCATCAGATAAAAACATTTGGTGCTAGAGGAGAGGAGACTGTTGTGGTCTTGATCCATTAAACATCTTAACCGGGCAATTATAGGACAGCAAGCCTATCAATAACCAAAAGGCCTCTCAATAACTTGTAAAAATAACACTTTAAAATGCAAACATTTGCTAATTGGCATAGTAAGGTTCATCACTCAATGATAGAAAAATAAGGCCTATAGAACAGTAACAAAACTTCGCATAAGCCAAGGCTAGGATTCAAGTAAAGAAATACTTACAGGTAAATGTTGATAAATTTACCTGAAACAAAAAGTGCATTAAGACTCTTCACAGTATCCAAAAGTAAATAACTATGACACTGAAACAAGTAATAAATTAAGTGAAAGCGCATTCCTCATAGGGTTAATCCGATCATGTTTTTTTGCTCCCGACCTGATCCCAATCATTTTAGTTTGAGTATCTGCCGATCTCGATGTTTCCCGATCCGATTGCTTTTTTTTTTGCTCCCGATTCAATTCCAATCATTCCCGATAATTTTTCCCGATCATATACATTTTGGCAATGCATTAAGAAAAAAATGAATAAAACTCGGACGAATATATACATTCAACGTACAGTACATAAGTACTGTATTTGTTTATTATGACAATAAATCCTCAAAATGGCATTTACATTATTAACATTCTTTCTGTGAGAGGGATCCACGGATAGAAAGACTTTGTATATTGTGACTAAATATTGCCATCTAGTGTATTTGTTGAGCTTTGAGTAAATGATACTGCAGCCATTTAACTGTTCTGCCCAAATGCATGATGGGAAGTGCAACCATGACTGTGTGTTGGGGCACCAATTGATATATCTTCTCTGCGTTGGGAAAGAATACAGGGTGTTAAGAAAATGATCAACTACTACCTTTCTTGCCCTTTAAGTGGCTTATTAAGATGTGTTGTAGCTCGACAACTTTTCCCCTCCATGGGGAACTTGGGCTTTGCATGTGTTACAAATTGCAAGTGAAGTGTTCTCCACCGACAATTAAAAAAAAAAAAATCCCACACAACCGACGCCATGCTTGTTGTTTACTATCCAGCCGTGCTGCACATTGCTATCACTGAAGCGTTACGTCACAGAAAGGGAGCGCTCGATTTGTTGTAAAACTCCCTCTTCCCAAACATCACACAGTCACTGATATGTTGTAGCGGCAAAACAGGACTGGAAATGAATGCACACATCCCAATCTGCCAACACCATGCCAAAAATGTTATACGTATATTATTGGTCCTATTAAAAATGTTATTGGATTTATTGGGATGATGTCATAATTCCTATTATCGGACCAATAATTATCGTGTACCTGTACTTATTTGCATTATATAATAACTTCAATTATATCGGCAATTTAGATTTAGTTAATTTAGTAATAATTAAGTAATAATTTAGTCTTCCCATGTTGTTAGGATATTATTAATCCTACCATTATTAAGTGAATTACAATTATACACCTTCAAGTAGGGGGCCATCCCACAATTGAATAAAAAAATTAAATAAATAAATAAATTTAAAAAGAAAATTACTTTATAATTAAGTATACTGTACAGAAAGTAATTTTGAACATTTTCGTTTTTGGTGTGCAACGGGATTTTTTCCAATGTAAACATGTGTCGTGACTAATAATTTAATTTATTTGTTTTGCCCATTGTAATTGATATTTGAAATAGTAACATCAGTATTTTTTTAAGAATTTAGAGGAGATTTTCGGGCTGGGTAACAAGATAATGGAATTGTAATGTATTCTTATGGGAAAATCCTGCTCAACATACGACCATTTCGACTTACAAACAAGGTCCTGGAACGAATTAAATTCGTACGTACAGGTACCACTGTATATAGAATAAAGAGGAAAAATGTAAGGACTCTAGTGCGTTTCTCTCAGGTAAAAGTATGGCATGGTAAAATTATTTTTAGAAGTACATTTTTCTCAAACAGTTACTCAAGTAAATGTAACGTGTTACTAGTTACTACCCACCTCTGAAAATGACAACCTAAAAAAAATACCTTTGAAGTCTCTGGGGATCGACAGGCATGACTCGACACTGTTTTTCAGGTAGCGGAGTCTCTCTCTAACACTTTTCATATTGCCTGTGTTTGCCCGTTGCATTCTTTCAACATCACTTTTCAGTTTTTGGACCTATAGTGAAAGAGTGGTTCAATTATGCAGTATATACTATTATATTTGGGTCAAATTTGAGCATTTAAAAGCTCGATAAACTTTACAAATTATATACACTGCTGGCCAAAAGTATTGGCACCCCTATGATTCTGTAAGATAATGATTAATTTCTCCCAGAAAATGATTGCAATTACAAGTGCTTTGGTAGTATTATCTTCATTTATTTTGCTTGCAATGAAAAAACTAGGGCTGTCAAAATTATCGCGTTGCCAGGCGGTAATTAATTTTTTAAATTAATCACGCAAAAATATTTGACGCATTTAACGCACATGCCCTGCTCAAACAGATTAAAATGACAACAGTGTCATCTCCACTTGTTACTTGTGTTTTTGGGTGTTTTGTCGCCCTCTGCTGGCGCTTTGGTGCGACTGATTTTATGGGTTTCAGCACCATGAGCATTGTGTAATTATTGACATCAACAATGGTGAGCTACTAGTTTATTTTTTGATTGAAAATTTTACAAATTTTATTAAAACAAAAACATTAAGAGGGGTTTTAATATAAAATTTCTATAACTTGAACTAACATTTTAATATAAAATTTCTATAACTTGAACTAACATTTATCTTTTAAGAACTACAAGTCTTTCTATCCATGGATGGCTTTAACAGAATGTTAATAATGTTAATGCCATCTTGTTGATTTATTGTTATAATAAACAAATACAGTACTTATGTACAGTATGTTGAATGTATATATCCGTCTTGTCTTATCTTTCCATTCCAACAACAATTTACAGAAAAATATGGCATATTTTAGAGATGGTTTGAATTATGATTATTTACGATTAATTAATTTTTAAGCTGTGATTAACGCGATTAAAATTTTTAATCGTTTGACAGCCCTACATTTTACGCAACACTCCAAAAATGGGCCAGACAAAAGTATTGGCAGCCTTTGATGCTTCTCTAATTTGTGTACTTACCAGCACCTGTTACTTACCTGTGGCAGGTGGTGGCAATAACTAAATCGCACTTGCAGCCAGTTAAAATTGATTAACGTTGACTCCACCTCTGTCTCGTGTCCTTGTGTGTACTACATTGAGCATGGAGAAAAGAAAGAAGACCAAAGAACTGTCTGAAGACTTGAGAAGCAAAATTGTGAGGAAGCATGGGCAATCAAGGCTACAAGCCCATCTCCAAAGACCGGAATGTTCCTGTGTCTAGCGTGCGCAGTGTCATCAATAAGTGTAAAGCCCATGGCACTGTGGCTAACCTTCCTAGATGTGGACGGAAAAGAAAAATAAACGAGAGAGTTCAACGAAAGATTGTGCGAATGGTGGATAAAGAACCTCGACTAACATCCAAACAAGTTCAAGCTGTCCTGCAGTCTGAAGGTACAACAGGGTCAACCTGTACTGGGGAAAAAAATGAGGTCTTCAAAGAACAGAACACGGTCCCTACAGTCAAACATGGTGGAGGTTCCCTGATGTTTTGGGGTTGCTTTGCTGCCTCTGGCACTGGACTGCTTGACCGTGTGCATGGCATTATGAAGTCTGAAAATTACCATCAAATTTTGCAGCATCATGTAGGGCCTCAGAGGTCATGGGTCTTCTAGCAAGACAATGGCCCAAAACACACTTCAAAAAGCACTAGAAAATGGTTTGAGGGAAAACACTGGAGACTTCTAAAGTCCAGACCTGAATCCAATAGAACACCTTTGGAGAGATCTGAAAATGGCAGTTTGGAGAAGGCACACTTCAAATCTCAGAGACCTGGAGCATTTGGCCAAAGAAGAATGGTCTAAAAATCCAGCATAGCATTGTAAGAAACTCATTGATTGATACCAGAAGCAGGTGTTTGCAGTTATTTTGTCCAAAGGTTGTGCTACCAAGTATTAGGCTGAGGGTGCCAATACTTTTGTCCGGCCCATTTTTGGAGTTTTGTGCAAAATGATAATGATTTTTTTTTTTTTTTTTTAAATTCTCTTTTGTGTTTTTTCTAGGGCTGTCAAACGATTAAAATGCTTACTCGAGTTAATCACAGCTTAAAAATTAATTAATCGTAATTATTCGCAATTCAAACCATCTATAAAATATGCCATATTTTTCTGTAAATTATTGCTGGAATGGAAAGATAAGACACAAGACGGATATAAACATTCAACATACTGTACATAATACTGTATTTGTTTGTTATAAAATTAAATCAACAAGATGACATTAACATTCTGTTAAAGCGATCCATGGATAGAAAGACTTGTAGTTCTTAACTTGTACTAACATTTATCTTTCAACGAAACTTTATATTAAAACCCCTCTTAATAAAATTTGTAAAATGTTCAATCAATAAATAAACTAGTAGCTCGCCATTGTTGATGTCAATAATTACACAATGCTCATGGTGCTGAAACCCATAAAATCAGTCACACCCAAGCACCAGCAGAGGGCGACAAAACACAAGTAACAAGTTGACATGACACTGCTGTCATTTTAGTCTGTTTGAGCGGGGCATGTGCGTTAAATGCGTCAAATATTTTAACGTGATTAATTTAAAAAATTAATTACCGCCCGTTAACGCAATAATTTTGACAGCCCTAGTAAAATGATAATGATTTCATATTTTTTTCCCCGTTCTCTTTTGTGTTTTTTTCATTGCAAGCAAAATAAATGAAGATATTACTACCAAAGCATTTGTAATTGCAATCATTTTTGGGGGAGAAATTGAGCATTAATATCTGACAGAATTGTAGGGGTGCCAATACTTTTGGCCAGCAGTGTGTACTTGACCGTTCAATCTTTGAATTATTTGAGTTTTATATTTCATATATTTGCTTCTCTGTAACAAAGTAAAAATTGCCAGCAGGTGACACACCTCTTTTGAGAGTTTTGTTGTTTCATCGTTGTTCCCTTGAAAAGACAGACTGTCAATGTTTGTCTCCAGCTTGCTGAGCTCTTCACCTAACTGACGAAGAGCTAAGGCAGAATAGACGCCCCTATAATGTAGGTACTGGAAAGGCTCCAGTCGTCGTGTTATATTGTCGACCACTGCATAGATGTCAGGAAGACGCTGCTTTGACAGATGAACCTAATCGGGGGTAGAGTAACTTATTGACTTGACATGAATCATAAATATGGATGTAAACATACGTGAAAATTAAAAATTGTGCTTCTGTCGGACAGATGAAAGGTGTTTTAGCTTTACCTGTTCTTGTAGCCTTTTAAGGGAATCCTCACAGGTTTCAATATGTTGAAGTGTGGCTTCATACGTTTTAGCAGGGAACAACCACGCGGTGGTGTTCACCTCACACGCACATGAGCCATTTTTTTTGTAACCCGACACATGTTGGACCTGGCAGTTGCCCTGCCAAACATAAAGCAAACAATGGTACACAAAAGGTCTTGATGTATTAAAACACAGACATTAAATTAGTGCCATCAAATTTGGGAACATATTTCAGCAATATAATCAAAAACAAATTGCCCACCAAGAAACATGTCTCTCATCTATATAGAAATCTATTGATGGATATAGTAGATAATACTTTCTATATAAAAAACAAGTGGGAGCTTGAGATGAATGTTGTAATTGAGGATTCGGAATGGAGGAAAATGTGTATTGGTTGCCATAAAGGGATTAATAGCAGCACATGGAAAGAGTTTGATTGGAAGACAAAAACAAGGTTCTCTCCCCTGGCTGTCTCTTAATTTGTAAATGATCTAAATGTAAAAAAGTGGTGGAGGGACTGTGGGTTGATTCGTGACCAGACTCATATATTTTGGGACTGCCCGAAGTTGCATGCTTTTTGGAGATGTGTGAAGGATGTAACTGACGGAATCCTAGGTGTTGTCTTGGAACTTACCCCAAAACAGATTATTATGATTTTTAATCCAAAGAAATGAGCACTATAACACTGGTTAGTGCATGGCTGCATATCAAATCCCCACTAACGTTATGCAAAATACCAAATCCCTACAGCATATTTGATTCAAAATAGAATCAATTAATAGTGTTAGTCTCAATTTTTTTGAATCCCCCGAAAATATTTGACCTTTATTATCACACATTTTAGCAGCCAAATTAATTTTAAAAGTGGTACAATTCAAATAAATAAATACTTTAATTTACTCACAGTTGATGCCAGCAGGAGTAGCAGAAGCAGCATGTTGACGACTGAAATATTGGAAGCGTGAACTTGGACATTAACTGTGACGATGAGCGTTCAACACTTCCTCCCACATCTCATGGGTGCACCTGGTTGTACTCGACCAAATTTGGTTTTTATTTCCCACTGATTCAGCACAACAAAAATGAGATGTGAAAGTTGAAAAGGGGAAAAATACATTATTTCATCATAGTTGTTGTATTAACAGATTCTTAAATTGGGAAATAATTCATGAAGTTCTCATGGACGGTTTGTGTTACTCAATCAGTGCCTCACCATCAGCTCAGGGGTCATGAACTTTGCCTGTTGAAATCAAGGTAGGAAGCTAGAATTAAAAAGTTGATGAATGACAACAGTAGTACCACAGCAATCCTCATGAGTCTCATTTTCATGTAATATACTGAAAATATTAGGACACCCCATTAAATATTAAGTTCTTTATTAAGAAATATTCACATATCAATGTTTGATCTTATTTTTCTTTATCTCTGGAAAAGAACGTGATTTAATTGCAGGTAAACAAAAATTAACATTGTTTTACTCGTTAAACCAAATATATCAAAAATGCATATTCTAACTGAGGAAAAAGTTCTCCAAGTTGTTTCAATCTGACGTCACTGGACAAAATGGCGATGCCCGTGGAAACACAACAGACCGTGAATGGTAAAACATAATTTACACGATTATAAAAATATATTCATCTGTATCTATTTATTATTAAATAAATGTAGTCATTGAACACAACTTCACGTAACACAATATGATTTTTATTGACTTTGCGTCAAGATATGCTGCTATCTGTTTGCATGAAGTCATTCGAGGATTTGTTCGAAATGTTAAATAGGATATTCCTTTATTTATAGGAAAAAATAAAGTGTATATATCACACCTTACAAATATATATATTTGGCAGTTAAGTTACATATGGCTACTGCAGTTTTGATACAGTATTAAAACTGTATTTTATATGTATATATCCAACACATGCATAGTAAATACAATTGAATGTAATAACAGTTTGTAATCTGATGCATTTTCACTGGAATGACATTTTGATGTGTCCATTAATTAAATGTTATCTTTTAGTGTATTTAGATGATGATATGAATGCGTTCCTCGATGAGGGGAGAACTCTTCGAATGACGGCAACTCTCTACCAGCTAGCAGGGAACCCGAGCTCCTACTTTCTCGATCAAGGCCTGACAGTTGGGGTACAAGTTATCCTTCTAGGTTAGTTAGTATCAGTGGACCAGTCTTGCCACCTCTCAGTGTACATATCAGAAACACAACATTGATACCTACAGATGTAATTCTGAATTTTACAATATTTCCAATTCCTGACAGAGAGAGGGCAAGATGACAGCAGGGAGAGTATGGAGGAGGCAGCTTCCAGCAGTTCATCTAGTGCATCATCACAGACACAAGCCAATGATGGCTTTACTAGGGATCAGACTCTGCTTTTAATCGATTTAATGATGCGCCAACTTGAAGCAGTTGGGAGTGGACTCCCTCAAAATCTGGCAGAACTGAATAGTAGGATCAGGAAAGGCAAAGGGTCCAAAAAGCAAATGTGGAATGACAATGGCTAGCCAGCTTTTGGACCACTTTGGCCAGGTATTTGACCCAGACAAAGTGAACTGAAAATGGAACACCTTAGTGGATGCCTACAAGAAAATAAGAGATAATAACAGTAGCACAGGCAGGGGAACCATGCGCTTCAAATTTTTTTGTGAAATGGAAGGTCTGTTGGGATAAAATCATGATGTTGAGTTCCCAGTTGTAGGAACATCAGAGGGAATTGAGATTAACAGGCCTGATGTGGTTAATGAAGGGGTACAGTTTAGCTACAGCCAGCCAGTCCAGCCCATCTCCTCAGGGAATCTCAGTGAGTACACCTAGACAGAGGCAAAGGCCACAGAAATACTCACTCATGGAAGTACTCCAAGAGTCAGAGGTCGCTAGTCAGCAGAGATATGAGGAATTTCTCGGAGAAATAAGAGCATCTTGGGTATCTTTTGAATCTCTAATGAGAGAATACCTTAGCAAACATTAAAATTTAGTTGGAGTCTGTGTTAGTTTTTGGAGTTCACACTGTACATGCTTTCATTTGTACATTTTTACATTATTGTTATTTAATAGATAATTGTTTTTCTAATAATAGAACTTGTATAGTTTGAAGAAATGCACAGTCACGGCTTACCATGACATTGCGGTCTACTTTTTTGTTTTGAATTAATCTTCAAGTATAACTTTATTGAAGCAAAGGCTTTCACATTCACATAGCGTTCAGTGTATGTATTCTTACATTGCATACCTCTAATAAACAAAAGATTTTCATCCACAAACTGTCTCTGTTGTTGCATTTCAACCAACTCAGATCTTTAATGTATGATATTTTTCTCCCCCCCCCCAAAAAAAAGAAAAATCACAGTGTTTCAGTTAGTGCAAATAGAAAATAACATATGTGTATTTTGACCAAGACACGTATGATAATGATGTGACCATTGGATAATTTAGCAGTTCTCATCCTCCTGCCACATAGATGGTCTTCGCAGATCTCTGCAGGTCCAGTGCACATATTATGTAGCATACAGGCAGACACAACCACCATGACCACTATATCTAATCTGGTGTTCTTGGATGTCCCTCACCCGTCTCATTTTGCACTTCAGTCTCCCAAAAGCTTGTTCTACCACAACCCGGCCTCTGCTTATTTTGGAGTTGTTAAGCTGGTCTTGCATTGTTAGGGTGCCATTATCCCTTTTTGGGGTCTTGGTGAATGGGTATTTGGTAAGCATGCCCAATATAAGCACTATTCCCAAGCAACATGAACCTCCTCATCTTTTCATTCCAATTTTCATAAAACCGGGATTTCCTCAAAATTCGTGCATCGTGAACCTTGCCGGGTGCACCCACAAAGATATCCCGAAATCTCCCACCCTCATCCAAAATCCTTTGGAGAATAACAGAGTAGTAGTTCTTTCTATTGAGGTAGTCCCTCCCCTCTGGTGTGTGGTCTCTGAATTTTAACATGACGTCCGTCGATTGCACCTATAATCCCCTCTATGCCACATCGTGTATTGAATGCAGCAGAAGATGCCTCCATCTCACAGGTGGTATACCAAGTGATGAATGACGGCACCATGGTGGTAAAAGTTAGAAGCACTTCCACAATACATCTATGGGCTGAAGATTGTGAAAGGTTGAATTTGTCAGATATCTCACGAAAACTACTCTGACTGGCCATGTACCAAAGAAAGAAGGCAAGTTTCTGCCTCTGTGGAATTTCTAGATGGCCTCCTGTCTGATGTTCATTGAGAGCCTTCTGCTTCAGCATATGAATGAGGTAGTCTAACTGGTAGGGGGTGATTCGAAGATGCCTGTAAAATGTCTGCTTGTCCATTTGGAATAGTAGTTCCCATTCGGTGCCAGCCTTGAGAATTGTTTTCTCTCCTGTTAGACAATGAGCAAGTACAGCATGTCTGAAAAAGATAAGAAAACCTTAAAAAACTTAAAATAGACATAATGCATGCAAAACAAATAAGTAAATAATTTATGCATGAGAGGAATTAAAACAATCATCCATTTAAAATGAGTACTTGATTATTATAATTTATACTAAACGGCAATGTGTTATGTTTCAAAGCCTAAAAGGATAACCTTTGTACTGCAATCATAGGGTGACCATATTTCCCGAAACCAGAACATTGTGTGTTTGACCGTAATACTCGTGCACGCAAACGCGCATGAACATATTTCTCACTCATACTAATCAGCATTTCACAGAGAATGATCAAATATTTTCTTGTTATCTACACGTACTTGTGTTGGACATGTGATTTTGGTGATGTATGTTTTGCAGTCTAATTAAAGAGCATATGACACCAGAAAAAAAGTCTTAAATGGCATTATTATGTGAATTAGAATCATATTTTGAGACGATTCGACTATATACAACAATTTAGCAAAGCGCAGATGACGAGAAATTAGTCTTTTAATCTGCCGGTTAGCCACGCCTACCATTATAGGGCTTTAGCGTCCCCAACAGGTGGATGACGTCAGCGGTAGACTAGGCTCATCGGTTTTACTATTCAGCCCATTGAGGGGGAATTGTTCAGAACGAGGAAAACGCGACGAAGAGAGCTGCAAAATGTCATTGTTTCAGTCTCTCTACTCCCAATATTTTTACAGGATATTCTTTTTATCCAAGTATTTTTCCCCAATAGCTATATAAATGGCTTGAGAAGGACCAGTCAGCCCGTCGAGGGGGAACTATTCACAATGAGGAAAACGCGACGAAGAGAGCGGCAAAATGTCATTGTTTCTGTCTCTTTACTTCAATATTTTTACAGGATATTCTTTTTACCCAAGTACTTTCCCCAATTGCTAAATAAATGGCATGGTCATGACAAATAACAATCTTGTGCTAAATGGAATATAAAATAATAAAAATCCATTTATTCAAGACGAAATGGCAAAATTACTCAATAATGGTCAAAACAGTCGACTTCACCTTTACTGTCACACCTCCCGAACGATATTTTATGACACCTAAATCGGACATATGTAATTTCCCTTCCCCGGCTTCGGAGAATGTAAACAGACCAGAAGGCGTGACAGCTAGCCGACATGCTAACCCGAACCGAGGGATGTTTCAAAGTCTTCGAAGTGGAAAATCACACATAACTAGCCTGGATTATTTGACATGACGACCCGGTTGTCGAGTTTCTTTGCGGATCGGCAAACCGCCCGGCGGAGAGCAATTTACAGTTCGTTCCCTGGAGGAGGGTGGCTGGAGTTGTTGTGTAGCTAACGCGCTAACAGCTAACTGCTAATGAGCATGAGGATAGCTTTTTACATGCCTATCAATGATCAAACGTAAGTAGTCCTTTATTTAAAGGAATTTTATAGTGTTTACTTTGTAATCACTGTATTCGTATTTGACATAATACAAAACAAGATGTTTACTCACTTCCTTGTAAGTCCAATTGTCCCACAGTAAATATCCACGGTGAATGGGAACCTTTTGAAACTCCAAAAAGGCGCATACGCCTCTCCCGCATACAGAATGATTTTTCTGCAGCCGTTTGGCTGGCGTGATGCAAAAAATAAAAGTATTAATCCGCAAAATCAGCTGAATCCTTCGTCCTCATACACAACAGTACACTGTATAGTGAAGAGAACGTCTTCTACCGTACACGTCACAGCGCCCTCCTCCTCAATGCAAGACCGAAGCCGGAAGTCACTCATTTTCATGGCGCGGGATTCAAAAAACTAAATAAATATAGCGATCGCTTCCACACACATCCAAGCGGTCCATATCATTCAGGGGCATAAAATACCGCGTGTATTATGAAATAAACATGCTTTTTTGTGTCACAGGCACTTTAAGGCATCAATTAACCACTTGTGTAATTCCAGTGAGGATGACTGCATATACTGTAATATCATCGCGCTTGTGCAAAATAAAAAGAGTTCTCTGTGACTTCAAGTGCAGTGTGTGTTATTGTGTGTCTGTCAATGAACAGGTATTTTATGCCGGGGCTAGACAGTCCACGGTAGGATGGCAACTGGTAGTCAGACAACTTTTATCGGTTGAATAAAGAGAGACTCAGACAACACATTGATGACACAATAATGAAGTTAAATAATAAAATGTTCTCACAGTGAATTAGTTTAATGAATTTTCCGATGATTTTTTAATTGACTTTCAGCGAGGATGTAACTAAAGAGGGCAGTTTACAGTGTGTGCTATTTATATAAGCCACCGTTTTTTCTCCACTATTTGATTGCTTGAAGGCAGGTTTGCTGTAGGTCAAGATGCCTTTTGATAAACATAATAAAAAACAACTTTTCGCGATCAGCCTTCTTTACGGTTTACATTCGCTTGGAACGCTTTAAGGTCGGAAATGGTACCGAGTGGGATAAATCCGACTTCCCATTTCTCTGGAATGCAGCAATAGACTTCATTACTATTGATGTGTCACGTCGTCATTCTTTGCGTAACGCCTTATCAGAGGGGGCCAAGCTTCATTTAGTAATAGCCGAAGACGGCACACGCTCATGTCGGATTTAAGCTTGGATTTACTTACAATTGGATTTAACTACGAAAGCTGTACCACATACAAATAGGAAGGATTGTCTCAGGAGTGATTTGTTCGAGGATTCAAGGTAAGTATTGTATTTTTCGTACCATGCATGCGTGTTTGAAGCATTTATTTGCAGGAATTTTCTTTTTTTACACATGGAGGCAGCTAATTTTCGTAATTGACTAGCCTCATTGTTTACTTTTAACCAAGAATCGAGAATTCAGGGATTTAAGCATTTTTTCACAAGAATTTTTGCCAGAAAAGCTCCTTTTACGCCAGGCGGCTGCTAGCCACATTTGCTAACAGAGTAGCATTGTACTTCAACAATATACGTAAAATAAACGCTAACTGCACGGTTTCTTCGCTTTTAACCAAGACCCGAGACTTTTTTAAATGCATATCTGTAAAGAAATCCGGGATTTAAGCATTTATTCAGAAGAAGTTTCGCCAGAAAAGCTCCTTTTACGCCAGGCAGCCACTAGCCTCATTCGCTAACAGAGTAGCATTGTACTTCGACAATATACGTAAAATAAACGCTAACTGCACGGTTTCTTTGCTTTTAACCAAGATTCGAGACTGTTTTACGCCCATATCTGTAAAGAATTCAGCGATTTAAGCATTTATTCACAAGAATTTTCACCAGAAAAGTTCCTTTTACGCCATGCAGCCGCTAGCCTCATTCGCTAACTTAGCAGCATGGTACTTCGTCAATATACGTAAAATAAACCCTAACTGTACGGTTTCTTTGCTTTTAACCAAGAATCAAGGCTGTTTTACATCCTTATCGATGATGAAATTCGGGGATTTAAGCATTTATTCACAAGAATTTTTGGCAGAAAAGCTGTTTACGCCAGGCGGCTGCTAGCCTCATTCGCTGACAGTATAGTCCTTTATAATTATTATACACTAGTTTCTATTCTATAAAAAGTTGTGATTGAATATAGAATTTTTTAATAATCTATAATCTATTTTTAATAATCTATTTACATATAAATAGAATATAAATATATTTTCCTGGAATGCTGTATTGGGTTTACGCCAAACATGTCCTCTGTTTTGGTGTCCAATATAATTCAATTTTAGGTTCATCTGTCCAAAGAACATTATTCCAGAAGTCCTGGTCTTTGTCTACATTCACTCCGGCAAACTTCAGTCTGGCCTTCATGTTCTTCTTGGAGAGCAAAGGTTTCCTCCTTGCACACCTCCCATGAAGGTTAAACTTGTGAAGTCTCTTTCTGATTGTAGAGGCATGCACCTTCACATCAACAGTAGCAAGAGCCTGCTGTAGGTCCCGTGATAACATTTTAAGGTTTTTGGAGACTTCTTTTATCAGGTTGCAGTCTGCTCTCGGAGTGAACTTGCCTGGACGGCCAGACCTGGGCATGTTGGCTGTTGTTTTGAATCCTACACTACTACTAAAAGGCGTAAAATTATGGAGCAACAGGCTTTATTGGAAACAAGATTAAGTATAACTGAAGGAAATTACAGCAATTCGCTGCACATTAAAGTCCCTGCTCACTAAAAAGGCAGGGGAGAAATTAAGCAGTGGCGGGCCGTGCATTTCACACCTAGGCCTTCAGTAATGCTCCATCTGAATCAATCCAACCCTCAATATCTATTTTATGGCTTCTACTTCTACTGCAGGTACAGCCACGACACACATAAAACACATGAAAAATAACCAGATAAAACTGCATATCATTAAAGAAAAGAGCAACATTTTACTCACCAAAAATCCAGATTATTTGTACACAAAGTCCATCCTCCTTTCTTTTCCTCAAGAAGATCAGCAATAGCAGCGATCAGGTCATTTTGTATTTTGCCCGACTGTTAGTGGACTGGTGGTAATGTTGATCCGTGTTGTTCTCAGCAATGAGAGACAGAAGCTCCACATTATTTCCTCTGTTTTTGGATCCAGCGCTTTCATCGTGCCCCCAAAATGAAAGTTCCTGCTTGCCCCCCAAAATGACGGTCTATCTGTCTTTTCAAAATTTCCCTAGTTTTCTTCAACTTTTCGTTGTGGTACTCCGTTTCCCTACGCACCTGCTCGCTCAGCTGTAGATCCCCTTTAGTTTCCCGAAAAGTTTTGGAAAGCACCGTTGCTCGCAAGTGTCCGAACACCGGCGCAACACCTGCAGTGCTTTGATGCCTCATTGCTGCCTTGGACAGGCAAGACAAATTTGCAAATCCAGTGTGGCTCCAAACACCATCTCGCTCAGTGGCAAATAACAAGCGCTCCCAGAAATACAATTTGCACCGGTCCTCAGAGTCTGTGAGTCAGGAGTACCACTCATAGTTAGCTGACTGGAAATGGCGGACAAATCGTTTTCCCGGTTGTGACAGGCTTGCTAGCTTCGGAGTTGCCCGACCTTGCTTAACAATGTCCCGCTTTTCTTGAAAATTCCGTCTTGAAAATGGCTTTGACAGTAAACCTGCGACTGAATCCATTTGTTCTCCTCCTTCAGCCATGGCGGGTTGATAAAACAGCTATTAAAGGATTAAATTTATCGTGCAGCTTGCTAGAGATGCAGTTTGCTAGCTCTGGCTAGTACGGTCTCTGACTAGCCAATCAAGGCGTGGGAATACGCTGACGTTTCCATACGCCCGCTAGGAGGCCTTGGTGTCGCCAACTCAAAATCTGATTGGTTAAAGCAACAGTTTGATCGCAATTTATTTTATGCTACATGACCCGCAGAACTGATTGCGAATGCCACCCCCCAGGCATCTTACTATGACCTTGCCTGGTAACAAATAGTGGCTGAATTTGATTGGTTAAATGCTTAAATATGAAAATACAAGTCTCGATGCAATGCAACCAAGGGGATAGCAATGAAAGGAATCAGGCAGACCATTTGGAATGATTGAATACATATTCATGGACAAAAATTATATAAATAACATCAGTCTGTGATTCAGATTTTTTTAGGCCAGCAGAGAAGGCTTTGCAGGCTTTGACGGCCCACCACTGAAATTAAGATATGCAAAACAAAGACTATTCTAATATGGGGACAAACCAGGAAGATATTTAGCCGGTCTGACAAAAAAAGCATAGGGCCTCTCAAATTATTGAGTCAATTCTGGATCGGTCGGGGACGTGTTCTTCTGGTTCTAAGATAATTAATGACACTTTTAGAAATTTCTAATCAAAATTGTGTGAGCTAAAACTTTAATGGAAGCTTTCTTTTCTGAACGTCTCCCAACGATATCAGAAGATTAGAAATCTAACTTGAATTCTCCAATCTCAATGTCTGAACTGCGTGAGGCCATTCAAACTCTTCGCACAGGTAAGGCGCCAGACAATGATGGGATCAGCATTTAGTTCTATAAGGAGCAGAGGTTGCGCTAGACTTTTTCGTTGTCTGTCATTTTGACTGACAGTGTCATAAAAATCCAGTCATAATCTATTTTTACCCGTCACATTTGAAAAATGATAATAATGACATATTCAATAGTATTTCGTTTTCATTCATTTTTAATTAATATTCTGTCCGAACAAGCTTAACAAGAGGCAAACAGACAGCGGAGTGCACCAATCAGCGACGGGCAGACGTGCCATTAGCAAAGCGACGAGGGCAGGACGAGGGACTTGCGCGCGGAAGTAAACATACGAGACATGGCTAGCGCGAGACAGACTGTTGTCAATGACTCGTGTCGATGTGTTTTAGCTCATTTAAAACTGAATTTACCGCGGATTGGAACATATTCTCGGCTTTCCCGTTCGCCATCCGTGTTGTTGTAGAGACGACTTTCGGCGCGTAAGAGTGACGTTGCTCGTGAAGAACACGTCACGCAAATAAACAAATCTGATTTGTCGATTGATTTTGTACCTACTCGAGAGGCTGTGTCCCAGACTTTTCTCTCAGTGTTTGAAAAATACAGGGAGAACAGTCTGGCCGTGCCAGGCAAACACTCAGTTGCCTTGACATTTTTCCGAGTAAGGCCAACTACGTCATGCATCAAGAGAGACAATAGCTAATTAATATGGTCACTCGCCACCCTGTGGTCTGGGGTGTGAATTGCAACCTGTCAAAATGACGGATGGACTTCAGTTTTTTCCGTCACCGTTTTAAAAAAAACCTGTCAACGACGGAAAATATTCGGTTAACGCGACCCCTGATAAGGAGTTTCAAAATATTTTATTGGAGCCTATGATGAATATGTTTAACCATTCTTTTGAATGTGGCATTCTACCACCATCTTTAAGAGAATCCAATATTTCACTGATTCTTAAAAAAGGGGAATGTCCTGAGAACTGTGCCTCATATAGGCCAATCTCGCTGCTGAATGTGGACTTGAAGATCCTCTTTTATGTCTTGGCCCTCTAAGTGTTTTGCCTTCTACCAGTCATAGTGAACGAGGATCAAACTGGATTCATAAAGGGTCGTAATTCTTACAATAATGTTAGAAGATTGCTAAATATTATGCATTTATCTGAACAGCAAGAAATGAACGTTCTCGTTATTTCCCTGGAAGCAGAAAAGGCCTTTGACCGTGTTGAATGGTCTTATTTATTTTTTACACTTGATCGGTTTGGCTTAGGTGATCACTTTGTTAGATGGGTGAATGTTTTGTATATAGAACCAGTGGCTGCAGTTCTGACCAACTTTTCAGTCCAGAGAAGCAGCAGACAGGGTTGCCCCCATCTCCACTTTTCAATCAATCAATCACATTTATTTATATAGCCCTTTACAAAACCGGTCCCCATGTCATTTTTAATCTTTACCTTTGAGCGACGTTAGGGTGACGAGTCGAAGTCAAGAAAAGACCAAATCCCTGCGGGTCGCATTTTAGAAAGAAAAAAAACAAAGAAGAGAAGCGTAAACGTGAAAAAAGACAAGAGGTTTGTTGTGATGATTTCAAACGGATAAACACACTTAGTGCAACTGCAAGCTAGCTGTTATTTACATAGTTTATATGACATACTGCTAAAGCTAACTCATACTGTATCATTATCCAAACTGTTGTTTTAGAAGTATTTTCAGTATTCAGCCAGCTGTGGATTAGTTTCAGTTAAATTTACTCCCCCTCCCATTTTAGAGAAAGTTGGACAAAGTGTATGGGGGACTAAAATTGTCTTGCTGATTTTCATGTGATGTGAACTACTTTTACCTTGTGTTAAATTGTGCTTTTCAAATAAATTTGCCTTTCCCCTCAAGTGCCAAGGTAAATTAAATAAATACACTATTAAATATGCAATTACTAATTTCACAGTTCTGTGGTAAGGTGCCATGGTTTTAAATGAAAACATTTGTTAATAAATGTGTCATTAATTCATTAAAATGGCAATACCGTCCATGTAAAAAAAATAATCAATTTTTATTTATTTATTTATTTATTTTGCTATAATATATTATTTATTTAATTATTATTGGATAGTCCTGTGTAGTTGCAGTGCTTCAAGAATTTATTTTCTTTTAACTACGCCCGTCAAAGATTGTGGCCGGATCCTAGTCCTGACGATATTGGAAAAAACGATTACAGCGATTTTTTTGCGGTTTGCGATATTATATTGCAATATTTTTAAAAATTATTAAAAAATTTTAAAAAAGACATTTTTACTAGATGACTTAATAGCTGTTTGGAAAGACTTTGGATGACTCATCATGACCACAGTGTACAGTATTCCATCGTTTTTCACGGTTAATAGGGACCAGAACCCGGCGCGATAGGTGAAGAACCGAGAAGTAGCGTAACCCCCACCATGTATTTATTCAGATCTAGCACTAGGACGAGATACATATAAGACATGTTTTTTCTCACTTTTTTTCCCAAAGTATGACTTTTAAAAAATGTATATATATATATATGTATATTTTAATTAATGCTTTTTAAGCACTTCAAATGCAATAATTATGATCATTTTAAATATAACTCCCATCGAATAATATTTAAACAAGAATAAAGTATTGTAGTAGAAAAATGCTTGGCTTTATTAAATGCTTCTGTTTACCTAACATGGCTGTGACATGTAGAAATTACAAACTCCTCATAATCACTTCTGGCGTTTATTTTTTATGTCTCGAAAGCCCCCCCCCACCCCCCACACACACACGCACACAGACAAACATATTCATTCCAGGCTTGCTTGGCGAAAAATTAGACACGGAAGTCGTGGTATTTTTCTCCCTCTTTTTACTCTGCTTACCGCCAACAACACCAACAAAACAACAACTCCGCCCCCAAAGAAAAAGAGGCAACTATATAGACCCCAATCACCAACGTCACACAATGATCTTCATTGTGGTTGTCAGCCCAAAATCTTCTAAATATATATTAAATGCATCTTACCAGATATAAAATGACTAGTCTGTGGTGATCGTTTGGTGCCCAGATTTCTTGTCGAATTACAGCAGTCCATCTTGCTCTTCTCTTCGGGTCTCTCAGAATACGGTAGAACTTCAAGTCTCTCCGTCTATCTTCTCTGTTACTGCAACCAACCGCCACACACGCCTTCACCATTTTGATTATTGTTAACGAGCAGAAAAAACACGCCGTAATAGGAGGCATGTACGTAGCGGTAATATGTAAATACGACGAGCTGACACACAATGTGGCGGCTCCAGTCGGGGGGGCGGATGTGATTGGGGTCTATACACAGGCGGCAATCTAGTCCACCAATTGGATGACGTGCTGGCACACCGGGTGCACCAATAAGAACCTCGCGTTGATGTGTCAATCACGCTGCCGCCGCCAGACCCCAGTGACGCTACAATATTCTGACAGAATAGCCAACGACATCATGCATTAAGAGAGACAATAGTTAATTAATATGCTCACTCGCCACCCTGTGGTCTGGGGTGTGAATTGCAACCTGTCAAAATGACGGACGGACTTCAGTTTTTTCCGTCACCGTTTTAAAAAACCGGTCAACGACGGAAAATATTCGGTTAACGCGACCCCTGCTATAGACCCCAATCAGCAACGTCACACAATGACGTGATCGCTGTATTGTGCCGCCATATTGTCCGTCATTGTGTGTCCGCATTGTCAATGATCGTAGTTTCTAAAGGTGAATTCACTTGCGAATTATGGAAGCCCCGGTGCTTTCAGACACCTTTCCATCATTAATAGGAACAAGGTCAAGGAACTGGCTGAAAAGGTCCCCTTCCTTGTTCAGATATCTTAAAGGGTAAAAAAAAAAACATACACAAACAGTGTCTATTTATTTTGTTATAATCAGAATTGATTTTTAAGATGATACTCCCCCTACAATTCATACCTAACATGCAAATCCAGCTGTTTTGTAACAGACAGATCTGTTCTTTCATCTACCTCTATCCCAATACCAACAGAGAACTGGATGTCCTGGAGGATTGGCTCTTCCACCACAGTGGTTAAAATTTCCAGCATTTCATCTATTATACGATGTGATCTGGAGTTTGTCTTTTTTCCAATCTAATAGTGAAGGAAACACATATCAAGATTTTAAGGCTGAGAGGTATAAAAAAAAAAAATACAAAAGAAAATTACTTTTAGCTTTTTAAAATAGTCACAGCCCAGTGATTCAGCCAGATCCAAAAGAGCTGGGTAGTTTTTATGGTGTGCCTGTTCCCTCTTGTTTAAGAAATAAAGGCACTTGAAGCCACCCTGGATTGCACCATACTCCATACTGATGACTGGGTCAAATGCAGTAATAACTGAAGCTCCTGTGTAAAGCAGGCAGAGATAAGCATTTTTTCCAATTCAATTTAAAGTACTTTACTTAGCCCATTATTGGAAAAACTAAGTATTCCATCTGCGGGCTCATCTTAAACAATGCCTTCTGAAAACTTCTGGCATCATGTCACATTTAACTCAAGCAAATTAACCTTGTTGCAATAAGACTTGGCACAATTTTTGTGGTGCTGTGTTGCCATGTGCCGCTCAAGGTAATCAGCCCGGTATATTATCGCTCCAGCTTCAATAAATGGACGCATGGCATTTCCGTGTTTAATAGTTTGCCTATGTTGGCGGCATAACCTGCAGAACATTCCTGCAGAGCGGGACAATAAAATTAATATGAATCAATTCAACGTAAGATCAAGTGTCTTTGTAGGAGATACTTTTCTGATTGTTTTATAATTACTCCCTCATGCAAACTAATATAAAATAATGATTTGTTACAAATGAAAAATACTTATTCCAAAGCAAATTCGCCAGGTTTTTTTTTTGATGTGTCAAGTTATAAACAATACAATTACAGTCGTATGTCTGATTCTTAAAAATAATTCTTGCACAATTCTTAATATTCATCTTGATTTGTGTGGTACAACCAGGGCTTAAATTCAGCCATTTCAGCCCACGTTGGGTCCCAGCCAGACTCCCGGTGTTTGCTTTTTTGTTGTTGTTGTTGTTGTCACTTCTTCCCTGGTCTGTGCGCTTTGAAGATCTGCGTCTCCAGATTTCTCTCCTCCTCCACTCGCCGTCTCAAGTACCGCGTCTCTTGAAACGTTTTGTTTCTGAATGCGGTACAATTCGTTTTTTCAAGTGACGGTTGGCAAAAAAAAATCTTTATATAAAGGAAAAATTTAACTAGCCAGCGTTAGCCCAGGCTAATTAAATATTACGGAAGTTATGCTGGCTAATTAAATATTTCGGAACGTGACGGTCTACATCACCACAACAATAATAGTCCTTTTGTTACCTGAACCTCGACCTCAGGAATTTTTCTCTTGCCAAAATACTTCAAAATACTCATCTGAAATTACAACCGCTGACGAATTAGCAACGAACTCGTGTTAAGCTAGGACAGGACGACTCGGGTCAACACACGCAATTAAGAATTTTAAACGTTACCGTAACGAAATTAGGACACATAAACAAATAGTAACTTACTTCAAATGATAATATCGAGGTCGTTATCATAGGATTAAACCATAATTACATTGATTCATTAACTTAAAATACCTTTCTGTCGGTTTTTCTCCTGCTTTTGAACTTCGCTTCGACAATGTCAGGTGCAATCTCGCAACGTGAGAGCCGATTTGATTTTCAAAATAAAGCGTGTATTTGACGTGCTATTTCAGACGACTTATGGTGAATAGTGCGTGAATGACCTATATACATTCATTTAGATGCCATGTTAAATTACATAAATTGTAAATTAAATGCAGCTTTTAAAAAAATAAATAAATAAATCTCATTTGCGAGCCGTGGCGGCTTTTATTTTGGTGTGGCGGCCCGCCACAATGTTCTCTATGTCAGGGAATCCCTGTAGTCATATTGTAATAACAATTGTAATTTATTTATTCACGTTTGTTTTTGAAGTGTTGTTGAATAGTTATTAGAGTATTTATCTTTTAATTTCTGATTTTGTTTGTTGATGTACTTTTTATATCGTAAATTACAAAGCGATAATGTGCTTTTTGAGTGTGAGTGTTTAATCGATAAATTGGTTGCCAATGAATTTGCTAAATTGATTAATTGTTGTAGCCTTATTGATAACCCAATTTCTTTGCAAAACGTGAAAAATTGTCCAAAATCTCAACAAAAAAAAAAAAAAAAAATCAAATAACTTTAAAATAAAACGACACAACACATCACAAATCCAATATTGCTTTTGAATATGTTTAACCGAATTTTCAGCAAACACATAAAACAGGCAGAAAAATGATGGAGCGTCAACTTTTTTTAAATATATGTTTTGCTGCCCAAGCTTCTGAGATGATTACTGCAATCAAACCTTTTGATTTTTTTTTTTTTTTTTTTTTGAGACCTCTGATATCCATTCTTCTGAGCAAACTGCTCCAGTTTTCTTAGCCTTGAAGAATGCTTTCCCCAGATACCATGGTTCAGTTTATTCCACAGCTGTTAATAGGGATTTACTGTATATCAGGGCTCTTGGAAGACTTCGGTGCTTCAGAGTAGTCATTGTATAATAAATTCTGTGTCAAGGCCAGAGGTGGGTTGTAACATGTTAATTAACTTCCAAAAAATCCTGATTAATTTGGAATTTAGCAACTGTAAATAATTTTGGAAATCCTATTTGGTTCTATTTCATATCAGACAGTGAACTAAATGTTTATGAGTCTTGTCATATCGTGTACTGAATGTATCTGGTTGTTATTTCTTCACATTTCGAAATTCCCAGGGTTTCCTGATCTGAAACCAGATGAAGGAAGTGATCAGTTTTACTTCTTTTTTCTTATGATTAAAAAAAATATATTTTAGGTCAATCTGGGTTACCAAAATCATTGTTTACCCGACTAACTAACGAATATTTTTATAAACGAATAATCGGATAATTACCATAATTTCCGGACTCTAAGGCACACCTGACTATAAACCTGACTATAAATTTGATACAAGAACGGCATTTGTCCATAGATAAGCCGCACCGGACTATAAGCCGCAGCTGTCCTGACTACATTACAAGATATTTACACCAAAAGATATTGACCGGTAACACTATATTTGACAGCGGCATCATAAAATTGTCATAAGATCAAATGAACCACCAAGAAGCTTCATTTGACCATCACTGCTGACACTGACACTCAACCTCTGCTGCCACCTGCTGTTGTCCAACATGCCTCCTAACATGCATTGCAGCGCTACAGATGTAAATAACAATCAAAATTCATGTTCCGTGCCAATTATTTCTTCAGTTACTGTTCCAGTTGTTTCATTAATTGCAAGTTATGGTATTTGGTAACACTTTAATTTGACAGTGGTGCTATAAGATTGCCATAAGACCATCATAATTCTGACATGACACTGCCATGAGCAATAATGAATGCTTATGGCAGATGTCATTTTGTGTCATCTGGCAAATTATCTCACTTTTGAATGGATGTAAAGATCCGAGCTGGACATAAATGGAGTTAGGGACATAATTCATAATGTCAATAATGCCCATCCGCTGTCAAAGAAAGTGTTACCTATTAACTCAAATAAATCAACAAATAAGCCGCACTGGACTATAAACCCCAAGATTCAAAAAGAGGGAAAAAAGTAGCAGCTTATAGTTTGAAAAGTATGGTAATTAAATGATTATTCGGATAAATGTCACTTTTTTCAATTACCTTCACAATTTAACTTGATGTTGTTTTAGCCATGTTGTAAGTAACAATGAAGACAAAATGGATGACTATTTCCTTCAAAAATAATATTTTATTACAGCTTCCTGACGTAACTAATGTTTTAGGTACATAAAATGTGTTAAAGTTTTTAATAAAGGTTCTGAGGATAAAACATAAAAAGAATTTCTCAGACACAAATCGGACAAAAGTCCTGTTCATTAAAAAAAAAAACTGCAGCATATGTTTTCTCGTGGGTAAAGCACTGATGTAAATTGTGTCAATAACTCATTTACTTTCTTTAAACAAACTAAACAACAAAATCCAAAAAAGAGGAGGCAGACTGTAATAAATCAATTTTCTACATCAAATCGTTGTTCATCAATACGATCCAATTTCAAAGCGCACTCTCTTGTAAGGCAATTTACAATTTGAATTGGGAGTTTGTATTGAAAGCAGACTAACCGGTTATATGAATGAATGTATGTGTGTGGTTTCTTTGCAAGGCCAGAGGTTGGTAGTAGCATGTTACTCAACTTCCCCAAAAAATCCTGATTAATTTGGAATTTGGACACTGTAAATAATTTTCGAAATCCTAATTGGTTCAATTTCATGTCAGACAGTGAACTAAATGTGCAAAAGTCCTGTCATACTGTTCACTGAATGTATCTAGTTTAAACTATACCCAGATAGCAGACCGACGTTGAAAAGATGTTGGATCAACATTCCGCTGTCGATCTTATATCGTTGAATCAACGCTGACACCCGACGTTAATATGTCATCACTTTGCACCCTCAATTACCGTAATTTCCCGACTATAACGTGCATTTTTTCACCGAAAATCAACTTGTAAAATCATGGTGCGCATTATAAATGGGTACATGGATGGAGACAGAAATATATTATATATAAATACATATAAAAAACATTTTTTTAATTTATTGACACAGCCATGTTGTGTTGAAGAAACGCATGGGGCGATCTGTTGCCAACCATTACGTTACGTGACGTCACCATTTGGTTTCGGTAATACTTCACTCTGATCGGCCGAATGATTTCGTCTGTGTTAAATTCTGCTTTTTTCACTCTTCATAAAGCACAGAATTTAGTTTCTTGAACTCATTTGAGTCAACATTTATTGCAGCTCCGCAACTCGAACCATAACAAACGTAACAACACAGACTTCCTGTGTCCGTCAACTATATCTGTCCCTAGGGAAACTCAAACCCAAATAACAATAGTTCCTGTTGTTACTGTCGTGTCGACAGCGATGAGCTCTCTCGGATTTCCTACATACGTTCTCACTTTCATTTTACCATATCAATCCATGGAGGAAACATTTATTCATCATGATGAAACGAGCAAGTTATACAGCAGCCTTTAAAAGAAAAGTCACATCTGTTTTGTTTTCTCCTGGATTCTGGTAAGTTCAAGAAGTTATCAGATCATATTATTACCGTACATGTCAGTTTACAGTAATGTTTTGAACTACTAATGTGCTATGCTTGTGCTGTGTTTCACCAGTCAGTACAATGACATTTCTGTATCTTTACACGAGCTCTGTTTTCTTGTATTTTTCTATTTATTGGTGGTAAAATTAGGGTGCGCGTTATACACGGGTACAATAATTTCCCCTAGATTTTACAAGTAAATTTGGGGTGCGCGTTATACACGGGTGCGCCTTATATTCGGAAAATTACAGTAATGTTGTTTTAATGTTGAAATCCTGACAAAACCTAAACGTCATTTCGTTTATTAATAATATCGGAACAACGCTGAATCAATGTTATGTTTTCCTTCATTTTCAACCATGATGCTATAATTGCTTTCAAATATGCCTTTATTTAGAGGTCCTGCTTTATTTACAGACCAAAGAAACAGCTTGGCTGACTAATAAAATAAACTGAATAAATAATAAAAATAAAAACGTGTCTAGATTTCAAATTATTTTTAACAACACTCAGTAAACATTTAAATTTAAGCCTCCTCTTCATTCTGACGAGCTTCGCTGCGAACCTTCCCACCAACGCGTAGCCACTTTTGCACAACAGCAGCAAATGTATATGGCGGAAAACACAGACAAGGCTGAAAAAGCAGCTTCTGCTCTTGCACCCCTCTCTGCATTACTCTCCTGCTCCATCACTAGAGCAGGAGTGCTAGCTGTCACTAGCGAACTTGACACATGTAGGCTACTCCTCTCATCCCATTTTTGATCTTCATTTTGCTTTTGCTGCTCGTTTTGTGAAATATCGACAGGGCTATCCTTCAAATTGGAAGGGCAGAACCAACGACATGTTTATGAAGTTCACGATTGACACAGTGGAAGTCCGGCAGCGAGCCCATGTGACGTCACCGCCCTGCGACGTAAATAACAATAATGGCGACCTCCTAGTTAATTTTTTGGCTTAAAATTTTACAAATTTTATTGAAACAAAAACGTTAAGAGGGGTTTTAATATCAAATTATTATAACTCATACTAACGTTTATCTTTGGAGAACTACTTGTCTTTTTATCCAAGGTTCCCTTTAACATCTGACATTCCCGCTCTCAGAGAAGAGATGGCGTTCATTGCGCTGTGGTGCATTCAGGTGCATAGCAAAATAACAAATTGATTAAAAAATATATTATCTGGTAATTTAACGCTAGGTTACAAATACAAGTAATAATGACAAATGAGGTTCTTTGTACCATAAGACATTACTGTTGTTAAAGGCTCTGAAAAAGCGCAGCAGACTTACCTTTAAATGTGGCTATCCTTAAATGAGGTGTTTCCAGTGGAGTTGGTCAACCAAGAACACAAATATTTTTCAACCAAAACTCCCGCTCATCCATAATTAAATGACTTTTCAATCA
Source organism: Corythoichthys intestinalis (assembly GCF_030265065.1). Classification (NCBI taxonomy): domain Eukaryota; kingdom Metazoa; phylum Chordata; class Actinopteri; order Syngnathiformes; family Syngnathidae; genus Corythoichthys; species Corythoichthys intestinalis. The sequence continues at coordinate 58,824,781 of NC_080399.1, read as the reverse complement.
TATTTCCCGGTCAATTATAAATGAACTATTTGTCAACATAAGTTCATCAACTATAAAACAATGTTAACCCAACCATTGTCTGACATACCACAGAACAACGTTGTTTCAACGTCACTGTCATGTGTCGTCTGTATTTGCAAACATTGATTCAACATTGTTTATTGTTGAAAATTTCGATGTCAACCATACTAATGATTTTGATGGAAAATCAACGTTTATTCAATGTCGGTCTGCTATCTGGGTAAAAGCTTGTATATCATGTTATTTCTCCACATTTCAAAATTCCCAGGGTTTCCTGATCTGAAACCAGATGAAGGAAGTGATCGTTTTTACTTCTATATTCTTACGCAACACCCACACATGCAAAATCCACATGCAAGGTTAATAAGTCAGTAGTGATTTCTTTCTCCCCGGTGCCACCATGAAGCTTTACATCATCATTCTACTGTGTTCTCTGTTCCGTATCACACGACAGGTGAGAGTCATTTATAGTATAACATTTTTATAGAAGTATTTAAAAATCAGCACTTGTCTCCGTTTTGGCAGTTGAATCAACAAGATCGCTGTGTGTGTGAGCTGACCAACAAAGAAAAGGTATTCCCTCACGAGACCCTCAACTCCGTGAATGACGAGGCATCAAAATGCTCTCTCAAAGTCACCCCACAGAAGGTAACAATTTCTATGTACTGAGGGGCCTTGGCTGATATTTATAGTTTCCCCAAAAAATTTTTCTTAAGTGTTTGGTGTTTGCAGGCGCTGGACCTTGAAAGTCTGCACTTTGGTTTGGATTTCCGTCTGCCACAACTGCTAAAAGATCTTTCCATACTGGAGAATGAGAATGATGAAGCGCTATATGGAGTTGTCAGCCTTCAGGTGATAGAGAATGAACTGATTGAGATCAAAAATATGGTGGAGAGGCTGAACAAAACCACACAAGGACACAACCACATTACTGATGAGTCTGGCAGACAGGTGAGTATACTTTTGTAACCTGTATAATCAGTTAACATGCAGTACTAAAATGCTAGTTTCATGCCTGCCCGTAGACATTTTGAAACCAATTTGAACTATAAAAAAAGACTATTATCAGTAATATTAATTAAGAATTGTGGTAATAATTAACTTCGAACGCCTAACTTGCAATTTCTTACGAATCTCAAAGGTTCCAAATTCCATAAAAAACGTACAAAATTCCAGTATATTTTACTTCCTGCTGAAATTGTGAAAAAAAATACACATTTTCTTCAGTTGTATGTAACTTATTTGACATTTCAACAACATTTTAAAATCCAAATCACTGCCAGGAATGCCAGCCCAGTTCAATAAAAAATAGCCCAAATGACAACCAATAGGTTTCACTTATACAACTCAATCTACAGTATATTTTGACATTATAACCAGAACACTAATAAATCAACCGTTGGAGACATATTGTTGAGGAATCATTTCTGTTTCGCCGTAAGCATCATGGGAGATGTGGTTCTTCTTAGAAAAAGTTCAAAATATTGTATTGTTTACATTTACGTTCGTGCATGAAAGGGTTAATTATGCCCCCCAAACCCCCCCCAAATAAAAATGTTGTTACAAAAATATTTAGATAGTTTAAAATAAAATCAAAGAATTCATTGAAGGATCTATTTTCTTTAAATAGTAATAAAGACATTTTTAAAAAGTCATTTGTAATAAAAAAATAATTCTAAGTAAAATAATTTAAATATATATGGCGTAAAACACTCAGGTGACTTGAATTTCTGAGACCCCCAATTTAGCCAAACTCAAAATTGTCCTATATGCATGTGTGATACATCATTGGAAAGCTTAAAATCTCAATTTTCTGGGGGAAGACAAATTTTCAACAGGAGGGCATTTAAAATTTTTTTTATTTTTTTTAAACAGCAAAACCCTAACTGGAGATGAGAGCACGCATTTTAGTGCTAATCCAGCACTAAAATGGTGGTATCGGTATCTGTATCGGCGAGCACAAACAAATAGGGCGCCGATACCATTTACCACTCCAGTATTATAACACTTGACCGCAGCCTTCTTTATCCTGACGCTCACTACCCTCTGTGTTGTGTGATCACACGTGATCACTTTGCATGCAAAGCAGCTATCGCTATTGACATGCTCCAGACCACTGAGAATGGGCCAATTTGCCGCTCTTAACCAATGCCGGGGGCAGCTTTTACATATGAAGGAAAAACAAACTACGAGAGGAAAATGTCTGGAAATATTTCTGTAAAGAATCTCCGTTGAGTGCAATGGCTGGAGATTTGTGTTATTTACTGTAATCTGTTTTTTTTTTAATTTTAAAAAAAAATGTTTTTCAAATTAGACTGTACATTACTGTAAGTCCCACCTGTAGTTGTGTGGGCAATTGCCTGTGCTGTGCAGAGTATAGCCTAAATAATTTTAAATTGTTTTCACAACATTTTTACCATAGATATTATCTGAAATTGAGGTTTGTAAGTCCCACAGCATGGCAAGTGGGCATTTGCGTGTTTATTTCAGCACCATTTTCTGCATATGTTCTGGGACTTTGCCCGTCTCGTCATCCCTTCTGCTGTCAAATGTACTTTACTTTCCGGCACCTTATGATTTACCAATTAAGCGTTGATTTTACCTCCAAATCAAAAATGACATTCAGTTCACAGCTCCACAAGCTGTGAGACGCTAAAATGCCAGATGTAATTAGAGAAAAGAATATGCTGCACTTGACTGAATTTCAAGGTGTAGACATACAAGTATAACTGTTAAAACTAATCAAAACCGTTTCTTCTAAAACCGCCAAATTTGATCATGAGTAGCCCAAATTTTATCATACTGCACTGGACATTGTTCTTCCACTCCATCTGGCAACTCTGATCACTCTCATTTATTTAACTATTCATACCTTTGTTGATTATTTCCATTTTCCCCCAGCTTTTGCACCTGAGAGACGAGCTGCAGGAGTTGGAGCAATATGACACCTTACAGGTTGAAAAGAGACGAAAAGACAACATGCGTTTGAAGAGAGCCTTGGATGACTGCAAGAATAGCAATGACCTCAATACACAGCCTACAATTCAGCCTTACGGTATGCAAACATCAATTAATTTACTGCAACCAGTGGTGTTACCAGGATGCCAGGTGTGGGTCGGCATTAATCTTACCTGGAAGGCCAAAAAAAAAAGCTACAATGCTCAAGTAGGTCTAAATCCAACATAGGGCTACTGCACCTTAAAACATGTTTTATTTTCTCCTTGACCAACCGTTGTTGCTAAACTAGGGCTGTCAAAATTATCGCGTTAACGGGCGCTAATTAATTTTTTAAATTAATCACGTTAAAATACTTGACGCAATTAATGCGCATGCCCCGCTCAAACAGACTAAAATGACAGCAAAGTGTAATGTTACTTGTTTTTGGTGTTTGGCGCCCTCTGCTGGCATTTGGGTCTAATTGATTTTATGGGTTAGTACCATGAGTGAGCATGGTATAATTGTTGACATCAACAATGGCGAGCTACTAGTTTATTTTTTTTATTGTAAATTTTAAAAATTTTAATAAAACGAAAATATTAAGAGGGGTTTTAATATAAAATTTCTATAACTTGTTCTAACATTTATCTTTTAAGAACTACAAGTCTTTCTATCCATGGATCGCTTTAAGAGAATGTTAATAATGTTAATGCCATCTTGTTGATTTATTGTAATAATAAACAAATACAGTACTTATGTACCGTATGTTGAATGTATATATCAGTCTTGTGTCTTATCTTTCCATTCCAACAATAATTTACAGAAAAATATGGCATATTTTATAGATGGTTTGAATTGCGATTAATTATGATTAATTAATTTTTAAGCTGGAATTAACTCGATTAAAAATTTTAATCGTTTGACAGCCCTAGTCTAAACAAATAAAAGTTGATTCGATTTTATTTGACTTAGAACACATCCATAACTGGACAGTATGGACATGCAGGTGTTTTTTTTAGGTAACCTATTGTGGGTCCTCGGTTTTATTATTATTATTATAGTTATTCTTTCTTCCGTAGCCCCTTTGAGCTCAATTTGACCCCCTTAGAATGCGTCAAAATGCACCAAAATCGGCAGGCAGGTCAAGACAGGTGCAATCTTTGATACCGTGTAAAGACAAATTCCAAATACACTATGTAGCGCCCTCTAGTAGTCATTTTTTGTCCCGCCGACGCTTTGAGCCCTACTTTGACCCCCTCAGAATGCTTCAAAACTTTGATAAAATGTAAAATAAATAAATAAATAAAAACATTCATAAATATGTGTAGCGCCCCCTAGGCACAAAACCAACATTTCATTTTATTTTTTTAAGGTGAATGAGGAGGTAACGACTCAAAGGTTAAAACTTAGAACACATTAGTACTATATGAATGGGATACCATACGCAGTGCCCAGACTGCCATTAGTACTACATCCAGTTTTCTTTGGGTGGGCAGCGCGTGTCCTTGTGTGGGCACTGCCCACCCCTGCCCACCCCGGTAACGCCCCTGACTGCAACTGATGGTCATTCACTAGAAAAAAAGAGGCTAGGATTTGAAGCATACAGTTGAAGAAATCCTTATATCAATGTTTTTCTGTAGGTGTCTGTCCCCATGGCAAGTTTGTGAACATTACAGGGCCTAGATTTTACTCAACAGGAGAAGCTCCGAGCAACTACAAGTATGGAGGTTGGGGCCGTGACCCCAAACCTGCATCGGGGAAAGAGAACTGGTATTGGCGAGTGCTTCTCACTGTAAGCAACATATATGCCAACAATATCAATTTTTACTCCAGCCTCAGCTCTCTCACTGTAGGAGTGAAGACACCAGGTAACTGCACATCCACACACATTTCACTACTACATAACAGTGAATGTCAAAGAACAGTTTTTGAAAGCGCATCCCCTATAATAATCAATATTGAAACTTCCGACATCAGAATATTTCAACAATTTAAATCTTACACCCATAGACTTCATCATGTATTGACGGGGCGTGGGGCCGATAAATAGGGGGCCTGTGTTGTTGGCGAGGCTGTCAAAGCTGACCGAGTGGAATCACAGACAAGGAGCTTTTTTTGTTGAAAATTCTTGTGAATAAATGCTTAAATCCCAGAATTCTTGGTTAAAAGCAAAAAAAAAACAAGGCCGCCTTATGTAAACAGAACTTTTCCGGTGAAAATTATTGTGAATAAATGCTAAAATCCCCAAATTATTTATACATGTGGCCCTAAAACGGTCTCGATTGTTGGTTAAAAGCAAAAAAATAAAGTGCAGTTAGCATTTATTTTACGTAAATATGTCGAAGTCCAATGCTAGTATGTTAGTAAATGTAGCTATCGGCCGCCTTATGTTAACAGCTTTTCCGGTGAAAATTCTTGTGAATAAATGCTTAAATCCCTGAATTTTTTATAGATATGGACGTAAAAGTCTCGAATCTTGGTTAAAAGCAAAAAAAAAAAAAAAAAAAAACAACGTGCAGCTAGCATTTATTTTATGTAAATATGTCAAAGTACGATGCTTTTCTGTTACTGAATGGAGTTAACGGCTGATTTATGTAAGCAGAGCTTTTCCGATGAAAATTTTTGTGAATAAATGCTTAAATCCCTGAACTCTTTATAGATATGGACGTAAAACAGTCTCGATTCTTGGTTAAAATAAAAAAACAAAAAAACGTGTAGTTAGCATTTATTTTACGTAGTATGTTAGTGAATGTAGCTAGTGGCCCCCTTATGTCAACAGAGCTTTTCCGGTGAAAATTCTTGTGAATAAATGCTCAGATCCCTGAATTCTTTATAGATTTGGACATAAAACAGTCTTGATTCTTTGTTAAAAGCAAAAAAAAAAAAAAAACCTGCAGTTAGCATTTATTTCACGTAAATATTGCGAACTATGATGCCAATGCAGGAGTGGCTAATTTCTCCCATTGATTTTTTTCACGTTTCAAAATGCATGCATGGTACGAAAAATATCATAATTACCTTGAGTCCTCGAACAAATCACTCCTGAAACAAACCTTCCTGTTTGTATACGGTACAGCTTTCGTACTTTTTCAACAGAAATCCGGCGTTAGATCGCTGCGTACGTGTTTGTGAATAGCTCCTCTTGATGTGGGCGGCCCCCTAATTGAATGTCAGGCACAGTGCATGACTGATCTGACCCGTCAATACCATTATGAAGTCTACGGTCACGACATACTAGAGCATTCCTCAACATCCAACTAATTTCTTAGGGAATCAGGACTTTAATCCACAACCCCTTGATGCTGAGATTAAAAAAGAAGGAAAAAAAACGAATTAAAGAATGTTTTCTAGTTTTGCTTTCAAGTAGATGCCAAATCAAGTTTAGAACGTTAAGTAAAATACATAATAAAATGTCCTGTCCGGAGACCAAAAGGAAGGGTCGGCAGTTCGGTTCCTGGTTATGATTGCCAACTGTCAAAGAGCACTTGGGCAAGGCGCTGAACCATAATTTGCCCCCATTAGGATGGCAGCAACACCACTGGTGTGTTTGAATGACTTAATGTAAAGCACTTTGGGCACTGTGCAGATAATGTGTAGATAAATGTGTTGAATAAGTACTCTCCAAATAATACAAAAACAAATAATCATAATAAATATACGCAGGGAGTTATCTGGTTACGATGTCCTCGACCTACGACGTTTTGAAATGATGACACCCGTGCTTCGTCCACGATTTAACAGACCTATCACAAAACCACGCCAACTAATCACAAAAGCTGGACACCTAGACATAGAGTTGCATAGGAGTACAGTGTGGTTGTGACTTAAAACATCTTTTTTCTCACTTTAAATTAGCAAAAGCCCAATGTTAAATGGTGTGCATGGGGTACCTTTTAATTCTGACACCAGGTATCCCTGAAAGATTGGGGGAAGGATTTTTTTGGTACTTTTTTCAAATCCTAAAAGAAGGTTCACCAACTGCACGCTATGGATAAGGGTCTGTCGTTGACCACATAAACAACTGATTGTTAAGACAGTCACCCAAGGAGACTTAGACTTGCTAAGTTAATAATCAATTTGTAATAAAAAAAAATATATATATATATATATATATTTGATAGCATCTTGTAAAAACGTAGACTTAGCTATTAAGGTTAGCTAGCTAACATTTAACTGCCAACTTGTTTACTAGCCTGACAACACAAATAGAATAAAACATAACTCATTTAAGTTGTCAAGACCCCACCACTGAAAGTCTAAAGTAAAACCCACAAACTTTCTATAAAATAAATGTACTTGCGTTTGGTCACGGACGCACACGACGGAAAGTTATACTCACGCACACACCTAGCATTTGGCTGCAGTCAACACGAATGCACGCCGCCCTCTCAATGTTGAGAATTTATTTACGTCGGATTCATGTTGCACATGTATGTTTATGATGTAAGTTGTTTATTTAGCACCCCTGAGTAATTTTAAGAATCCAACTAAATGTAAAAGACTGCTTATTCATCGCCACGAAAGCTTCGGGAGAAAAATCTGACAGAACACATGACATAATGTTACTAAGTAGCTAATGTTATAGCTAGATAGATATTCAGCCTGTGGGGTTTGTGGTTTTCAAGTTGTGAGTGGTAGCATTTTGCCACAATTATATTAATGGTCTCCTCTCTGAAAAGTTAACGCGATGAACATACCACCCCACTGCAGACTGCAACCCTCTCTTTCTGCTTCTAGACGAAGTTCATTAACAAATATTAAAAAAAAAAAAAAAAAAAAAAAAAAAAGCTATTGCCAGCTGTGATAGTGCAAATTCAGAAATTTGAACTCCCGCCATCATACATGAATTGTTCCTTCATTCAGTCACTGAGAGAATTTAACAAAGGGGCTTTGCGATAGGTCCTTTAGTCCCCAGCGCCATAGTTTCTGCTTAGCTAGTGCATAGTACAGTGGTACCTTGACCAGAGGTTGCGCTAGACATTTTCGTTGTCTGTCATTTTGACTGACAGGGTCATAAAAATCCGGTCATAGTCTATTTTTACCCGTCACTTAAATTTTTAAAATGATAATGATGACATATTCAATAGTATTTAGTTTTCATTCATTTTTAATTAATATTGTAACGCTTGCTTGGCGGCGAAAAATTAGACACGGAAGTCGTGGTATTTTTCTCCCTTTTTACTCTGCTTACCGCCAACAACTCCGCCCCCAAAGAAAAGGAGGCAACGATATAGACCCCAATCACCAACGTCACACAATGATCTTAATTGTGGTTGTCAGCCCAAAATCTTCTAAATATATATTAAATGCATCTTACCAGATATAAAAAGACTACTACATAGTCTGTGGTGATCGTTTGGTGCCCAGATTTCTTGTCGAATTACAGCAGTCCATCTCGCTCTCATCTTCGCGTCTCTCAGAATACAGTAGAACTTCAAGTCTCTCCGTCTATCTTCTCTGTTACAGCAACCAACCGCCACACACGCCTTCACCATTTTGATTATTGTTAACGAGCAGAAAAAACACGCCGTAATAGGAGGCATGTACGTAGCGGTAATATGTAAATACGACGAGCTGACACACAATGTGGCGGCTCCAGTCGGGGGGGCGGAGTTGTGACGTCATGTGATTGGGGTCTATACACAGGCGGCAATCTAGTCCACCAATTGGATGACGTGCTGGCACACCGGGTGCACCAATAAGAACCTCGCGTTGATGTGTCAATCACGCTGCCGCCACCAGACCCCAGTGACGCTACAATATTCTGACAGAATAGCCAACGACATCATGCATTAAGAGAGACAATAGTTAATTAATATGCTCACTCGCCACCCTGTGGTCTGGGGTGTGAATTGCAACCTGTCAAAATGACTGACGGACTTCAGTTTTTTTCGTCACCGTTTTAAAAAACCGGTCAACGACGGAAAATTTCCGGTTAACGCGACCCCTGACCTTGACATACAGTTGTGGTCAAAAGTTTACATACACTTGTTAAGAACATAATGTCATGGCTCTCTTGAGTTTCCAGTTATTTCTACAACTCTGATTTTTCTCCGATAGAGTGATTGGAACAGATACTTCTTTGTCACAAAAAACATTCATGAAGTTTGGTTCTTTTATGACTTTATTATGGGTTAACAGAAAAAGTGATCAAATCTGCTGGGTCAAAAATATACATACATGGATCTGAAAAAGCGAATCATTGACTTGAACAAGTCAGGAAAGTCACTTGGAGCCATTTCAAAGCAGCTGCAGGTCCCAAGAGCAACAGTGCAAACAATTGTTTGTAAGTATAAAGTGCATGGCCCTGTTTTGTCACTGCCACGATCAGGAAGAAAACGCAAGCTATCACCTGCTGTTGAGAGAAAATTGGTCATGAGGGTGAAGATTCAACCGAGAATCACCAAAAAGCAGATCTGCCAAGAATTAGAAGCTGCTGGAACACAGGTGTCAGTGTCCACAGTCAAGCGTGTTTTGAAGCCCTTGCTCCAAAAGCGCCACCTTAAAGCTCGACTGAAGTTTGCTGCTGATCATATGGACAAAGATAAGACCTTCTGGAGGAAAGTTCTGTGGTCAGACGAAACAAAAATCGAGTTGTTAGGCCACAATGCCCAGCAATATGTTTGGAGGAGAAAAGGTGAGGCCTTTAACCCCAAGTACACCATGCCTACCGTCAAGCACGGTGGTGGTAGTATTATGCTGTGGGGCTGTTTTGCTGCCAATGGAACTGGTGCTTTACAGAGAGTAAATCGGATAATGAAGAAGGAGGATTACCTTCAAATTCTTCAAGATAACCTAACGTCATCAGCCCGAAGATTGGGTCTTGGGCGCAGTTGGGTGTTCCAACAGGACAATGACCCCAAACACACATCAAAAGTGGTAATGGAATGGCTAAATTAGGCTAGAATTAAGGTTTTTGAATGGCCTTCCCAAAGTCCTGACTTAAACCCCATTGAGAACTTGAGAACAATGCTGAAGAAACAAGTCCATGTCAGAAAGCCATCAAATTTAACTGAACTGCACCAATTCTGTCAAGAGGAGTGGTCAAAGATTCAACCAGAAGCTTGCCAGAAGCTTGTGGATGGCTACCAAAAGCGCCTAATTGAAGTGAAAATGGCCAAGGGACATGTTACCAAATATTAGCACTGCTGTATGTATATTTTTGACCCGGCAGATTTGATCACTTTTTTTCTGTTCACCTATAATAAAGTCATAAAAGAACCAAACTTCATGAATGTTTTTTGTGACAATGAAGTATATGTTCCAATCACTCTATCAGAGAAAAATCAGAGTTGTAGAAATAACTGGAAACTCAAGAGAGCCATGACATTATGTTCTTCACAAGTGTATGTAAACTTTTGACCACAACTGTACAATCGTTTCGACACACGATCTTTTCGACATCCAATGTAAAATTTCACTCGCCATTTGTGTCTACATCTGACGACATGCTCGAAATATGACGACATGACAGCGCCGCAGATGGGTGCACGTCGGATTTTCTTGTGAAAGAAATCGACACAGGTTCCAAGAAGGTTAGTGCCGGTGGTGAAGGGAAAAAGGTGACGCTTACGTGGAGGGTCCTGCTAGCGACAAAACCCCGAGGCACAATGAAGGTGAGGGCTGTCTCTCAGCAGCCGGCAGCAGTGGGGAGCCATCCGAAAGCTGCTGGGGAAGAAGCCCCTGTCCGCCCCAATCGGCGGCTGCGCCAGGGGTGACTGGGCTTAGTCCCCGCGAACCAAGGCGCTTTCACGCGATTTATTCCAGAACTTGTGCAACACAACACGCCTACGGTACGCTTCGGTTGATGGCAACAACAAAACATTAAAAGAGGAAGTAAAATATAACCGCACTCCCTATCTCACCATAATGTCATCCACGCGTTCAGGTAAAGCAAAAAACGTCCACCACATTAGAACCCGATTTGTTACATTAATACAGGAATCATCATTTTTTTATTATTCCAGTTTTTATTAATAATTTATGCGTTTTGCTATGTGTATTTGCCATTTGTAATAGTACCAGCAGTATTTATTAAGGATTTAGTGTAGGTTTTTGAGCTGTGGAATGAATGTATGAAATTCTAATGTATTGTTATGGGAAAATCCTGCTCGTATATGATCATTTAGACCTACAAACAAGAATTAACTTCGTATGTACAGTAGAGCTGCCACTGTACTTGTCTGTGTTTGTGCGACAAGAGGATCTTTGCCTTTTTTGCCAACCTTTTTTCACATTATGGCCCCATAGAAGAAAGCTAGGTCCAAAATAAAATAAATTACCAAGGAAACAAAGCTTAACATCATAAAAAGAATAGAGAAAGAAGACAGACATTGTTAAACAATGCTACATTCAGACAAAAGTTAAATTGTCGGGCGAAAATCCCTCGCTCATCGCCAAATACAGTTTTGTGTTGTCACAGACCTTGCATCACCACCAGTTCGAAGTCCGCAAAAGTAATGTAATGCATAATAGTGCTTCAGGTTGCAAATTTGACGTGTTGTTTTTCTGGGTTGTCCCTAAACGCACTTTGTGTCTGAATGGAGTGAGAGAGGAAGGGGTGGCCAAAGCGAGAAGGCTGGTCACAGTAGTCATATTCTTTGCTCTCGCATTAAAGTAAACTATTGAAAACCCTAACTCTCCATCCATCTCTCAGCAATAATTGTATGTACAGCGTCCTAGTTTTATTAGATGTTAGCTTTGCAAAGCAAAAGCCCATCAATAAAATTCCTCAACTTCATTCTTTCTTATGATTATCTTTTTCTCTGCGGTTTTTTTTCGTCGCGACGCACAGCCCAAGCCGTTTGACCGACAGGCACCGTTCAGATATCAAAACGATCGGAATTCTTGCGCGATGCAGCGAATTTTTTGAATGAGCCACGACAATATTCCGTTTGCGTGTAAACGCGTGATTTTTGAGAGGAAAAGAAATCCTTGACATTATTTACATTTAAATTAATTTTGTTTCAAAATTTATCTAGTACTACAATTTTTGACCAAATCACATAATTTACACATCAAAAATTCCAGGACGGTAAGGGGCATAAAAGTTGGATACAGAATTTGCCAAAAACCTAATTTCCTCGAAAATTCATCCAAAATTTTCCCATTTGTTTCTAACGGGATGCCACTGACAGCCATGTGCATCCAGATTTCCCATTCATTTTCATCAGCAGGAAAAAAATAGGTTTTTGTTGTTTTTGACCATTTACCATGGCAGCCCTTTGACATTCAACTGGCACCCATGTAAATAGATGCCACTGACAGCCATGAAATAGGAAGTGTCCCAGAAATGTCCGCAAAATCAACTAGGCGGGTCTTAGATCTGTATCTACCACAGTAAAGCTCCCATTGCAATTTCTCCAGAAATTGCATTTTCTAGTTTTAATGTGTTCTAAATATTTAATTTGACGTAAATTTTGAGCGAAATCCGACTTACGCTGGGTTTACGCTGGCAACGTAACACTTTGGGTTACGTTGCCAGCGTAGTGTCGGAACTCGTTTGTAATAATAATATACATATAATTTTATGTATGTAGGCATCAAGGGGTTAAGGAAATATTGGATCAAAGACAAGATAATTGAGAGGCAACCAATCATGTGTAATCCACTATCAATGTTTGAATATTTAATAATTTTGTCTCTTTATTGTCTTCATTGTAATATTGTCTCTTTTTAGATAATGCCCTGATCCATCCTGCCAATCCAACCACCAACACCATTCAGGGACCAAATGTTGTTCTATATGGCGAGGCCTTGTACTACAATTGTTATAACAGCTATCGTGTTTGCCGGTTTAACATAACATCCAAAACCATTTCCGACCTACAATTACCCAAAGACACCAGGTTCATTTTGCATTTTGTGTCGTTATACTGCTTATGCATGCTATATTCGTAATACACAGTATGTATAAGATAACTCAAACTAAAAACGAAACCGAAATGAAAACTAAAAATGTTTTTTTTCTACAGGTTTAACTCAAAGGGGAATTTCTGCCATTTAGACCAATGCTACGTATATACTGACATTGACCTTGCAACAGATGAGTCTGGCGTGTGGGTCATCTATTCTACCGCCCAAAACTTTGGTAACCTGGTGTTGTCCAAAGTGGAGGAAGGAGATCCTCCCATTATTAACCAAACTTGGCACACCTCGGTGTATAAGCAGGGAGTCACCAACACCTTCATGGCCTGCGGCATCCTCTACGCTACACGTTATATAAACAAGCAGATAGAAGAGATCTTCTATTCATATGACACCTTAACTGGAGTTGAGAAGTTCAATCTTGGCATTTTTATCGACAAGATGTGTCCTGACATTAACTTCCTGAATTACAGCCCAGTCGACAAGATGTTACACATCCACTGTGACAGCTACATGGTCTCCTATGAGGTTTTGTTTGAATAAATACCAGTTAAATCAAAAATATATGAGTCGAGGAGCCTGATGATGAAGTTACTACGCAATGCATACAGATATGTGCCATTAAAGAAAGAAAGAATGATTACATACATTGCTGTTTATCAAGTGTTGGAATCAGATTCAGTTCAATGTTGTTAAATCAACACGTCATGGTGGCCGAGTGCTTTGCACGTCTGCCTCACAATTCTGCTATCAATGGTTCAATCCCAGGCTCCAGCCTTCCTGTGTCTAGTTTGGATGTTCTCCCCGAACACATGTGGAATTTCTGGGGGTGGGGTATTCCTGTTTCCTCCCACACTCCAAAAACACGCAAGTTAGACTGATTGAACACACGAAATCATCCCAAAGTATGTGTGCATGCGTGAATGTTTGTTTGCCTGTATATGGCCTGTGATTGGCTGGCAACCAATTCAGGGTGTACCCTGCCCACTGAATTAATGTATATTTAAATCAATTTGAATGTTTTCTTTACCTTAGCAAATGTTGCTGCAAAATGTGTATCAATTCACCTTTGTATTTGTTGCAAACAACCTTTCTTGGTGCAGAATCAGAAATAAATAAACTTTAAAATGTCTATGACAGCAAAAAGCATGTTTTTTTTTTTCATATTTTCCACGGTATTTTATGCTCCTGAATGAAATGGACTGCTTAGATGTGTGTGGAAGCGATCACTGTATTTACTTACTTTTTACAATCCCGCGCCATGGAAATGAATGACTTCCGGCTCCAGTCTCGTGTTGAGAAAGAGGGCGCTGTGACGTGTACGGTAGAAGGAGTCCTCTTCACTATCCAGCCGTACTGTTGTATGAGAAGGACTAAGGATTCAGCTGATTTTGTGGATTAATTTGTTTATTTTTCGCATCCACCAGCCAAACAGCTGCAGAAAAAATTTGCTGCACCAGGGAGAGGCGTGTGAGCCTTTTTGATGTTTCAAAAGGTTCCCATTCACCGGTGGATATTGGCCAAAACAAGCCACTGTGGGACCATTGGACTTACAAGGAAGTGAGTAAACATCTTGTTTTGTGTAATGTCAAATACTGGGATCATTTAAATGCGTAGGTGGCTTGCATTTTGCGGCTGACATGCTCCTTCTCCACTCGGCCGACGACACCGGCGGCTTGTCGCACATTCCCCTGCCGGGAGAGCACTATACTTGGTTTATTGCCCTCTTCATGTGCCCGATGTTCTGTCAAATTTTCAACTCCGTCAGAAATTGCAACTTTGTGTTAAAAATATCCGCAAATACAGCGATTACAAAGTAAACACTACAAACTTTCTTTAAATAAAGGACTATTTACTTAGGTTTCATCATGGATGGGCAGGCAAAAAAGATATTTTTAAGACACATTCTGTGTGTCATGTTAGCTGCACAACAACTGCACGCCGCTCTTTGTTTATTTCGTAGTAAAGCATTATTTTTCATAATATTCGTTTTGACCATTTGGCAGCTACGTGTTTCACCGACGCTGGCCGGTTTGTCCGGCAGTACTCTTCAACTCATTCCCCGGCCAGCTCTGCTGTCCGTAGTAGCAGGGAAACGAGTTGTAACTTTTTCTCCACCGGGCAGGTTGCCGATCAGCGAAGATAATCGACAACCCCGTGGCAGTGTTACATGATCTGGGCTAGTTTTGTGTATTTTTTTTTTTTTTGCTTCGAGGAGCAAAAATAAGACTTTGAGACATCACTCGGTTTGGGTTAGCATGTCGGCTAGCTGTCACACCTCTTGGTTTGTTTACATTCTCCGAAGCCGGTGGGCAGGGAAATGTCAGAAGCCTGACTAACTACGGCGGCATAATATAGCATTCGGCAGGTGCGACAGTAAAGATGAAGTCGACAGTTTTGACCATTATGGAGTAATTTTGCCATGTCTTACTGAATAAATGCATTTTTAATATTTCATATTCCATTTAGCACAAGATTGTTATTTGTAATGACAATACCATTTATTTAGCAATTGGGAAAAATACTTGGATAAAAAGAATATCCTCTAAAAATATTGGCGTAGAGAGACTGAAACAACGATATTTTGCGGATCTCTTCGTCGCATTTTCCTCGTTATGAATAATTCCCCCTCAATGGACTACATACTAAATCAGATGAAACCATTCTCCCACTAACATCATCCACCTGTTGAGGACGCTAGAGCCCTACAATGGTAGGCGTGGCTAGACGGCGGATTAAAAGACTCATTAATTTCTCGTCATCTGGGCTTTGCCAAATTGTTGTAGTAGTATAGTAGTATAGTCGAATCGTCTCAAAATATGATTCTACTTCACATAATAATGCTATGTAAGACTATTTTTATTGGGGGGTCCATATTTCTGATGACCTATGATGGCGTATAGGAAAATATTGGTGAAGTGTGGTTTTATTAGCTTTGGCCCCCAGCAAACAGAAGTGCACCATTGACTATATGCAAAAAAAAAAAAAAAAAAAAGTTCAAACAACAACAAAAAAATACTGTTTACAGAAAATTTGAATGGAGTTCTGTAGCAACATCCAAACACACAAAAAAAACAAGAATCACAGGTGGGAATATGCCAATAAAAACAAAAACAAAAAAACCTTTCTGCACTGCAATGGACCCACCTCATTCTCTCCTCTACTTTCAAAAATGCCTCTTTTTATACCATTAGCTCCTCCCCTCAAGCGCACCTGAACCCAAATTAAGCGCAAAATGTGGTAGTCTTTGTCCAGTTTTAGTTAACGTTTACTAAAAATGTATGTCTAACATGAAAAAAAAAGTTTCCAACTATTTGGAATGAACATTGACAGTCGAGCACATTTTGTAGCATCAACAAGGACAACACCAACTTGGTGATTACACACACTCAGCAGGAAAACAGTCCATTATTTTCAATGAATCAAAGCCACCTGGACGCCACGAACTGTATGGGGAAAAAAAAATTGTCCGAGAGTTTAGAGGATGCTCGCCGCGTGCGTTCGCGTGAGCATTAGGCTAATGCTAGTGCCACGAGCTACATTTCATGTATGATGATCACTCAGCACAGCCCTTCAAAGGCTAAAGCAACATTGCATATTCTCTCTGCAGTGTAAATTCTGACAAGTTGAGTTTACTTATGGAGATTTAGGAAACTGATTATCTTCGGGAGTAAGAAAACAAACTTATTATGTTAAGTCGTGTGCATTTACCAAATTTAAGTGAGTGGTACTTTTTTGAAGTTGTAAGAACTTGATGTATTTTAGTAAAGTTAAGTTCAAATCAAGGTGATACAACTCAGTTACTTTTGAGTCGAATTAACTTCACATATTCTGCCAAAAGAAATGGGCTTTACTTGAAATTTGTATTACACTGTACTTGAGGTATTTTTGTGTAATCCACTTCAATAAAGTTGACAGAAACTCAATAAAGATACAGTGGTATGAAAAAGTATCTGAACCTTTAGGAATTACTCACATTTCTGCATAAAATCACAATAAAATGTGATCTGATCTTTGTCAAAATCACCCAGATGTAAAAACAGTGTGTGCTTTAACTAAAACCACCCAAACATTTATAGGTTTTCATATGTTAATGAGGATAGCATGCAAACAATGACAGAAGAGGGAAAAATAAGTAAGTGAACCCTCTGCCTAAGGAGACTTAAAGAGAAATTGAAACCAATTTTTACCTAACAATTTAAGTGGGTGTGTGCCCAATCACTGATGAGTGGGTTAAAGCTGCCCTGCCCACAATAAAACACACACCAGTTAAGAATTGTCGCCCACAATAAAACACACACCAGGTAAGAATTGTCTTGAGGATAAGCATTGTCTGATGTGCATCATGCCCAGTCAAAAGAGCTATCTGAAGACCTGCGAGCAAAGATTGTTGATTTGTATAAAGCTGGGAGAGGATACAAAACCGTCTTGAAAAGTCTGGATGTTCATCAATCGACAGAGAAGTTGTCTACAAATGGAGTGTTTGGCACTGTTGCTTCTCTCAAGGAGTGAGAGCAGGTACGAGCAGGTAGAAATGGCTGCATTTCAGCACTAAACCTGTACAAAAAGGTTAAAAAAACAAAAAAATACAACTTCATCAGAGAACCTCAGATTTTGCTCTATCTTTGCATGCATTCCAACTAATTACTAACTTGTATGTGTCAATTTTTTAATAAAAGCCTCTGAAAAAAATTTTATATCGAAAAGAAATAATTTTAATTACCGTATTTTCCGGACTACAAGCCGCTACATTTTTCCCTCATTATGAATCCTGCGGCGTGTACGATGAAGCGGCTAATTTATGCATTTTTTCTACCGGCCGCCGGGGGCGCTCAAGCAGAAAAGGTAAGCGTGAGACACGTCGAATATATGTGTCAAGGAAGACGCTAGCTTGTACTATTACCGGTGTAGGTGCACTATCCTATTCCCCTCACTATCCACTCGCGGGGGCCTGCACTTGTCAGTGACGTTCCTTTTTCTCGCTATATGTTTATACAACTTTAACATTTGTTAATAATACGCTCTGCGTGGAGTATCATCCATCGCTTTTCCTTTTTAAATGGGCACTTTTAAGTGAACGCAAGAAGTAACAACGGGAATATTTTTAAACAGGCATTTCACGGGACAGCATTTCCTCGGCCAATTATATAGCTTATATAGCGAGAGCGAGTGGATAGTGAGGGGAAGAGGATAGTGAACCTACACCGGCATGAATAAAAGTCGCAGACTCTCATTTTGTGCATGAGTATTAGCTGACCCGCACCATGGAACATTCAAGAAGAAATTCATATGACGCAGCTTTTAAGTTAAAAGCAATCGAGCTGGCTGATCGAGGAGGAAACAGAGCTGCTGCACGTAAACTTGGCGTCAATGAATCAATGGTGAGACGTTGGAAACGGCAGCGGGAACCTCTGGCGCAATGTAAAAAGACGCCAAAAGCTTTCAGAGGTAATAAAAGTAGGTGGCCCGAAGTGGAAAACATTCTTGAAGACTAGGTGAACACACAGAGAGCAGATGGCCGCAGTGTTTCCACTGTGCAGCTCCGACTGAAAGCCAAAACAATCGCCACCGAAATGCAAATTGAGGATTTCACAGGAGGACCGTCGTGGTGTCTCCGATTTATAAAACGAAAAGGTCTGACCATAAGGACACGGACAACTCTGTGTCAGCAACTCCCTTCCGACTACAAGGAACAAGTCACAAATTTTCACACATTAGTAAAAAAAAAAAAGCAGAAAATTCCATCGGACCAGACGACATCATAAATATGGATGAAGTACCTCTGACGTTTGACCTGCCGCTCACGAGGACCGTCAACAAAAAAGGTGAAACGTCTGTCACACTGAAAACAACCGGCCATGAGAGGACGCATTTCACCTGTGTTTTGGGCTGCACTGTATCCGGGCTAAAACTTCCACCTATTAATTTTTAAGCGAATTACTATGCCAAAAAAAAAAAACTCCCGAAAGAAATTGTCGTAAAAGTTAACACAAAAGGGTGGATGGTAGAAAGCCCCATTAAGGAATGGTTGACCGAGTGTTATGGCAAGCGACCAGGAGGATTTTTTCATAGAAAAAAAGCATTACTCGTTTTGGACAGTATGAGGGCCTAGATTACAGATGCTGTGAAAGCAGCAATCAAGAGGACAAGCTCTATTCCAGCTGTGATTCCTGGGGGTACAACAAAATGTTTGCAGCCACTTGACATTAGCGTTAATCGTGCATTTAAAGTGGCACTCAGAGTTGAATGGGAGGCTTGGATGACCAGTGGCGAGAAATCCTTCACCAAAACTGGCCGCATGCGAAGAGCAACTTTTGCTCAAGTCTGCAAAGGTGTGTGCCGAAGTATATCTGAGCCTATTCATATCCGACACTGAGGAGGAACATTTCCATGGTTTCAGTGCACAGGAAGATGAAGATAGCCAACAGTGACTTTTAAGACTTTTATGTTTGTTTTTATATTTTTTTCAACCAGCCCAGTTAGTGCTGTGTTAATGCCGTGTTGCTGCTGTGTTGTGTGCCATGTTAATGCAGTGTTTCTGCTGTGTTTCTGCTGTGTTACTGCCATGTTGCTGCTGTTTGGAAAGAAAAAGTATGTAATTAAAATTTTGAAAACTATGTATATTTCTTTATAAATATTTCATTTTACTATGTGGGCACATGCGGCTTATAGTCAGGAGCGGCTTATGTATGGGCAAAATAGTTTTTACATTAAAAATGTACCGGGTGAGGCTTATAATCAGGTGCGCCTTATAGTCCAGAAATTACGGTATTTTTTAATAATTTTCACTATAGACTAAAATGGAAAACTGATTCAAAATATGTCACTTGTTGTGACCTCCCCACACAAATTGGATTTTTTATTTTTTGTTTGTTTGTATTTGGCACCTTGTTTTTAAGTAAAACACATCATTTTACTCACACATATCACTTGTTTTGTATTTGGCACCTTTTTTTTAAGTAAAACACATTATTTTACTCACCCATATCAAAGAAGCAAGGAAATGACTTGTTCCCAATTTTACAATTGTGCTACAGTAGTAGAAGTAGTGGCGAAAGTGCAGAACTTACATCTCTACTGCAAACCTGAACAGACAGCATCAGGTGGTGCTCTGTTTCAGTATTATTGCTGGGAAGTCAGAGGAGGTCAGAAACGCAACAGCATGGCTTCCATGGAATTGTTACTACTGTAGCACAATTTTAAAATTGGGAACATGTCGTTTACTGTGAAGGAATTCGACCTCCAAGCCAAGGAGCCGGAACAGCGACAGCCAAACCAGAAGGCGTCCAGCTGGCACAGCTCCAGCAAGTCGGCCGGAAGGCCAAACTCCGCGCGTTCACTCTTGCGTTAACCCTTTGTACTGACTCCATTTTGAACGGTTTAAAGAAAGCTCACCAGGAACAGGTTGACTATTTATTCGTCGACTGTGATCAAAAAGCAAGGCAAAAACAGACGACGCAGAGGCAATGCTGGATCCAGGGTCAGCAAAACAACAGATACATCGAAATGTCCCCGAGAAGCGACAGTTGTTAGCTAAATGTTCAGTCTTTTTAAACTGCGGTGGAGTGGGCTGGGTAGAAGGCGTGCCTGGGTGTTGTCTTGGAATAATCCTTCTGTGGCAGGTGTGGGCGTTCAAGTTCGTGTGTCACCTTTTGTGGCTGGGTCGTGGTTGCCACGGGAACTGAGGTGGGGGTTCAGCATGCGTTCACGTGTAAGGCGCCGAACTATCAACTTGTTGCCTTGGTAAGGCAGGGGTGTCCTGACCCCACCAAAGAGATGTTGATGGCTTCTCCTTATCAGGTGAGGGCTGATAAGCTGGTCCACTTTACTGTGTCAAAGGGCATGGAGTAACGTCTCCTTAAACTATAGTTAAATGCTTTCCTATAATGAATGTATTAAATGTATGTATAAAACAGTTACACGGTGTCTGCGAGAAAGGTAACTATCCCCTTCAACTGCCTGTATCACCTTCCCCCCGCTGCCATCGTTGAGTGGATATCGTCAGACACAATATCTTCGAAAGTGCACCCAATGCGAAAAAAGTGATATGGGTGAATAGAGTGATGTGTTCTACTTCAGAAATAATGTCCCAAATGCAAACATTTTCCCCTTTAAATACCGTATTGGCCCGAATATAAGACGGTGTTTTTTGCATTGAAATAAGACTGAAAAAGTGGGAGTCGTCTTAAATTCGGGGTCTAGACATTCTACCCATTCACGACGCTAGATGGCGCCAGATATCATTGAAGCGACTGCTGAACTTGAGGAGTAATGTTCTGTCATGACAGCTACTCTCAAGTTCAACCAGATTGCATTATTTTATTGCAATGTTTTTCCTTATTCAGATTTGTTTCAAGACTACGGTTACAGTTAGACCTCACTTTGATGATTAATGTAGTTATTGCAATTTTGTTGTTTTATCACAATAGATTGGTTTATTTTCATTTCAAAAACCAGAAGCCATTCATTTACAAATGTGATTGCACTTAAGTTTACATATTTAAATGTTCAGATATTAAGATTTGAATGAGGCAAAATAACATGCTTTTTCTCTCAAATATATTGTTATAATCATTTGTTTCAGATGTACTGTCATTATTTACTGTATAAAAATTTAGTGTTCAAAAAGTCTTTTTTCAAACTTGAGTCTTGAAAAAGAGGGGGTCGTCTTATAATCAGGGCCGTCTTATATTTGTGCCAGTATGGTATGTTTGGCTTTCAAAGTGTGAATACAGGCTATCATACCTAACTTGATCTTAGTTTGGAAGACATTGCTACTGGCTTTTTGCAGTCCAGGTGCATTAGACTTAAGCCCTGTTAACATTTTTTTCTTAATAAATACACCAGACCTGAACAATGGTTTTGTCTTTTTCCTGAAATTAGACAGCTGAACCTGAGGTCTGATGATGTCCTAAAATGTGCACTGTACGATGGCCATATCATTATCATTATAAATGCACTTCCGAAACATCTGGGGAAGAATTTGTCAAAATTATCTCCAAAATACAGGGGCAGACATTGCAGGACGGCCATTCGTGTTGCGGTGATGTCATTGGTCTAAAGCAGGGGTCGGCAACCTATGACACGCGTGTCAGCACTGGCACGCGAAGGGTTAACCAGTGACACGCGAGGGCATGGCAAAAAAAAAAAAAAAATGCGTGTTATGTTTATTGTCGGTTGTATCTTTATCAGTTGCTGAAGCGCCCCATCTTGTGGCCGTTTTATTTATTGGTTCTAAAACAGTAGAAGAAAAATGCAAATAGGAAGTTCTCCAAATGTGATTCAATGTGTTACATGGCAGCTCCACTCTCACAACTTGAGTGGCATTTGTGTTCTTTAGAGCAACGTTTTGTTGTCAAATTGAGAATTACACTCTTTATATTGTCTTTAGGTTGCATGTTTGAGGGGAAATGTGTTTGATATTTCTAATTAAGAACTACTGAATACAGGCTAATTGTGCTTGCATATATGGATGGCATTTTTGTTATTTGCAGCATTGTTGCTGATTGCATGTATTTTTTCATTGTTTTAGTTTCACAAAAAAGAAAAGAGACACATAAAGGATTACTGAAAACATCCGGAGTGTGAACCTTTTCATGTTTAGCTGTTTGGATAGCGGAAGCGAGCCCATTTACAATGCACCTTTTTTACCGGAAATTAAGGCATTTTCAGTTGCACGCCCTGTTATTTAGGGGCTTTACGGGACCGCCCCTCTCACCCACTCTGCCTGTGGCGTTATATGCGAGCAATAATGGATTTTGAGCACACCTCCAGCTCTTCCCCAATTTCTCGACTCCTGCGCTTGTCGGATTTTTTTCTCTGCGCGTTTAATTCAGCCCACGCTACTAACATGTCACGAAGCCGACCAATCAGAGAGCTGGCGGAAGTACACTGTGTTACCAATTGCACTTTTTGATAATTGCAACTCTGCACCATAGTGTGAAGTGGACAGGCGATTAACGTGGCTTGTTGTGGTCGATTCGCCCGGTGCTTACTTCAGAGAGGTGGTGATGTGTATAAAAACACAGTGACACGTTGGATGGTATTTTGCTGGAGACTTTTATTAACAAAACTAAAACCAGCATGGGACACAGCCACTTTTCATGGCGCTCTTCGCACAACTCTCTCTCAACACCTTGCTCCCTGCCTCTCTTTTTCTTACGCTTAACTAGTAAGCTGGTCATACTGTAGGGGACAGCGGCCCCTTGGGGGTGCCGGTAACAACTTTTTGGCTGGTTACTTCCGCTTGCTCTGTGCATGATGCCTCGAGAGCGTTGTGTGTGTGTTGCACAACAAGTGTCAAACGCCACTACGAGACAAAACATGAAATTCATGGAAAACAAGGCCAGGGATCACATTAAGGTAGGCATCTTTTGTATTTGTTATATAAAATCTAAAATTGTGCGTAGAATTCACTGTTAGTGAACAAGACAAAGTAGTCGCCTGTTCTGACTTCGAAGGTTAAAACAGCCCGCTCTGTACTGTGAGAGACCTGCATCACACTTGTTCCCCTTTTCTTGCTGGGTTGTGTGTGTGTGATATGTTTACATAAGATGATGCTCAAGTTTTGATATTTTCTACAATATACTTTTATTTTTTAGTTATTTGATAAAGAAGAATGGTAGTTGTAAGATTTCAACGTATGTTCATGTTGTTTTGTTTGGAGTAAAATTACAGCTCTGTTGGATATAAAAATTCGGATGTGCGTCATTAATCTGGGTGTGGCACACTGATTGACAAGAAAATTTGAAAGTGGCACGCCACACCAAAAAGGTTGCTGACCCCTGGTCTAAAGGATAGAATGACCAAAAAATAATAAGTAGAGGGCTACATGAAAGCAAACTTATCGGGGAAGAAAGCCTGTGGATGCATGTGTGCACTAGTTAAAACATTAAATTATTAAGAATTACTTTGCTTTAGTAGCAGCAGTAGGCCTAGTTGAAGCTTGCAAGCACACTACCATAAAGTGATATTAATGAAAAAATTGAAATATCACTTACTTGCGTATTGATTGGCTGGAGGAGGCGATCAATTGATTTGCCGACAACTCCTTTTTTGGATTTGAAGCGGTCAATGAGACCAGGGGTTTTCAACCCAGTCCTCAAGGCACACTGTGGGTCCTGGTTTTTGTTCCAGCCGATCCAGCAGAGACAGTTGAACCAATGAGGCTTCTGCTAAAACAAGCCACACCTGACTGCAATCAACTGATTGCACTTGTAAAACACCAGATTGGGGAAAAAGTGTTGTCATCTTGTTTGGTAAGAATGAAATCCTGCACCCACAGTGTGCCTTAGTGGAATAGGTTGGGAACCCCTGAATGAGACGATGGTATGGTGGTCCAGAGCTTCGTAGAATTCTTTCTTGAGGTTCTTACTGGCGACCGTAGAACTGTAGGCTAGGGATGGGCGATACCAGTGATTTTGGATTCGATCCGATACCAAGTAATACCAAGGCCAAATATTGCGATCCCGATCCGATATCGATACCGGGAGTTCAAATTTAATATATATTATATATAAATGCACACAACCCTGCAGAGTTCTCAGCCATTCGGATGATATCTAATGTACAACTACAGCAAGCACTCAAAAACTATCAAAAGTGTCTTTGTGTCAAATATGCATTGCAATGAAAAAACTGCTGCTTTTAATAACTAGCAAAGCAGTTTCCCAACAAACTCACACACCAATCCATTATCAACAAAATCTGATTAGTCAGTCTCACTCATTAACCATGACCCTTAAATTCATATGCACAGAACATTTCCCTGCTACACGTTGTATTTGATCAAATTTTAATCTACCCAAGTTAAATATTTTTGATCTAATTAAAGAACGAATTAATAGTAGCATGTTACCGCCCTCTAATGGTTGACCATTAAAAACAAATCCAACAAACAAGTCACTTGCCGTTTTCGAATTTTATTCTACAAACACAATTTTCAAACAGATTTTGAAATAATCGAAACAGACCTTTAACAAAATAAAAATAAATAGCAACAAAACATAAGAAAGCAAGCATTTAATTGTTTGAAACAAAACAATATGGAAAAATATATTTCACAGAAAAATAAATATTAAACAAAATAAATACTAAACATAAATTAACAAGAAATTATAATAAATGAATGACAAAATAATAATAAGGTCAAGTAAAGCATTAGGTCAGTAAGTTTCCTTGAGAATCTTGAAGTCTACAGCAGGATAGTTTAAATCTCTAAATACTTAACAAACCATTCACTTAACACTTTTATTAAAGTCCCTATACCTGATTTTTTGTGTGGAATAAGATAAAATATGTATTTTGTATTTTTGAGTTTGGACAGGAAAATAATTACAAATTTGTGTGAGCCTGAGGGAAAAGTAGTACAAAAAGTGTGCAAAAAAATATACCCAAATAATAGACAAAGAAAATATAATGTATTAATTCCAAATATCGATACTTTTGCTTGGGGATCGATACCTAAAACTCAACGCGCTGGATCGAAATATCGATATTTTGGTATCGATCCGCCCATCCCTACTGTAGGCAAAGACCTTAAGAAACCAAAAACAAACAAAAAAAACATCCAAGGGACTATCCAGCAGCTAACTACTCTCTCCTCTGTCACATACAATTGATTTCTCAAAAAGTAATGACCAGATTAACCCAATGATAAAACAATCATTCAAACAATCTAACGAAACTGAGTAAGTCACAATGAAAATAATGACTGCTTGTGTTGCGGTTCAGTATGGTGCAGTGTCCAGTGAGCCATACCTGATTTTCTGTGAACAGCGCAGGCCAGCGTTTCATCATCCTATGAACTGCAGGCTGCTCCTTCCACTATTTCTTTACGTCAAAAAAAAATGTCTGGTCCATCATTTTCTTCACTGTCTGGAGTCTGGAAGTGTTTTTTTCCCTCCACTTTCAAGCTGTCTTCTAACAGACCCA
Source organism: Corythoichthys intestinalis (assembly GCF_030265065.1). Lineage (NCBI taxonomy): Eukaryota > Metazoa > Chordata > Actinopteri > Syngnathiformes > Syngnathidae > Corythoichthys > Corythoichthys intestinalis. Next base: position 58,799,023 of record NC_080399.1, on the reverse strand, counting down.
AGAGTATCTGCATTTTCACCATTAGGAAAATTCAGGAAGAAATTTGTCATACTTCTTTTTGGCCTTTTTATGTTACTACATGATGGCGCTCCTTCAGGGAAATTCCTACTCCTCGTTGCCATTCACCTTGACATCGGTCATTCCAAATCTCCTAATTTTCATACGGAAACTCCCCATCTTGAATTTAACGCTATTTTTCCATTCACAGTATCCAGTGAGTGATGCTGCTTCCTTTAGACAAGAATGTTTTGTTTTTCAGAGACTACTTCTTGAAATTGTTCTTCTGTGGGGTATGCTGTGTACATGTACATTGTCTCTACAAGTCTTTCTAAGATCACATGTTTCATGTCACGGGAAACATCCATCAGAGTTCCATCCTTCATATAGGCAAGGTATCCCTGTCTCAGTCGGAAATTTACATCTACAGAGAATTCTGGAATATCAAAAGCAGACGGCCAAGAAGCCGTCCTCTTCAACTGAGATTTTTCTTCACTTGTATACTGTATCTTTGTATCTGATGCAGGACCGTATCCCAGAGACAGAAGAGAGGGACTCAAGACTTACAGTGGGGCAAATAAGTATTTAGTTAACCACCAATTGTGCAAGTTCTCCTACTTGAAAAGATTAGAGAGGCCTGTTATTGTTAACATGGGTAAACCTCAACCATGAGAGACAGAATGTGGGGAAAAAAGCCTGAAAATCACATTGTTTGATTTTTAAGGAATTTATTTCCAAATTACAGTGGAAAATAAGTATTTGGTCACCTACAAACAAGCAAGATTTCTGGCTGTCGAAGAGGTCTAACTTCTTCTAACGAGGTCTAACGGGGCTTCACTTGTTACCTGTATTAATGGCACCTGTTATAACTCATTATAGGTATAGAAGACACCTGTCCACAAGCTTAGTCAGTTACACTCCAAACTCCACTATGGCCAAGACCAAAGAGCTGTCGAAGGACACCAGAGACAAAATTGTAGACCTGCATCAGGCTGGAAGACTTAATCTGCAATAGGTAAAATGCTTGGTGTAAAGAAATCAACTGTGGGAGCAATTATTAGAAAATGGAAGACATACAAGACCACTGATAATCTCCCTCGATCTGAGGCTCCATGCAAGATCTCACCCCGTGGCGTCAAAATGATAACAACAACGGTGAGCAAAAACCACATGGGGGGACCTGGTGAATGACCTACAGAGAGCTGGGACCACAGTAACAAAGGCTACTATCAGTAAGACAATGCGCCGCAAGGGACTCAAATCCTGCACTGCCAGACGTGTCCCACTGCTGACGCCAGTACACGTCCAGGCCCGTCTGCGGTTCCCTAGAGAGCATTTGGATGATCCAGAAGAGGACTGGGAGAATGTGTTATGGTCAGATGAAACCAAAAAAGAACTTTTTGGTAGAAACACAGGTTCTCGTGTTTGGAGAAGAATACTGAATTGCATCCGAAGAACACCATACCCACTGTGAAGCATGGGGGTGGAAACATCATGCTTTGGGGCTGTTGCTCTGCAAAGGGACCAGGACGACTGATCTGTGTAAAAGAAAGAATGAATGGGGCCATGTATCGAGAGATTTTGAGTGAAAATCTGCTTCCATCAGTATTGAGATAAACTTTTGGGATTGACCAAATACTTATTTTCCACCATGATATGTACATAATTCTTTAAAAATCAAAGAACTTTAACTTTCAAGTATTCAATTCAATTTCAATTCAATTTTATTTGTATAGCCCTCAATCACAGCAGAAGTCTCAAAGGGCTTTACAGAGGCAATGTGATACACAATTAGAAATGAAGCAACAAAGATGAATAGGTATCCCCTATCCTTAAGACCCTCCATGCCGGCAAGGAAAAACTCCAAAAACTCCAGAGTCAATTGGGAGAAAAATGAGAAACCTCGGGGAGTACCACAGTCAGGAGAGATCCAGAAGAGACTCAAGGTTGTCTGGTTTCTGATCAAGACTGATTCTTCTAATGTCAGCATCAGTGACGATGACTCTGATTGGCCACTTCTGTTCCATAGTTCTACACAGAAGTGTCATAAAGTTAGCCAGCATATGTATTGTTTCAAAAAAACAAACAATATGCCTCTGACTCTGTAAGCCGACAAAGGAAAAACATAATTGAACTCGGTCAACTGAGACGCAACCAAGCCTGTACTGCTTTGTGTCAATTCATAAGCACAAAGATGCTCATGATAGCAAAAATGATAGATAAAAAATGTCTGCATTAATCACTAGCATTTGCTTAATCCAGGGGTGCCCAAGTCCGGTCCTCAAGAGCCCCTATCCAGCTTGTTTTCCATGTCTCCCTCCTTGAGCACACCTGAATCAAATGATCACCTCATCACCAAGCTCTGCAGGAGCCTGATAATGATCCTGATTATTTGAGTCAGGTGTGTTGGAGGAGGGAGAAATTGAAAACAAGCTGGATTAAGGTGGGTCTGGGCCCCCGGGGCAAGGAGCTTGCAAGGGCTCCCCCTCCCCCCCGAGCCCATACCTATCGCAATCAGCATCGGTATCTGGATTGTTGTTGGGCCCCCCCTGGGCCCCCTGGATCCATGGGCCCTGGGGCGCCGGCGCCACTCGCCCGGTCGGTAATACGGCCCTGGACTTGAGCACCCCTGGCTTAATCTTTAAAGCCATGAGCACCTCCCACCTCATCTCCCTTAGGTACAAGATGCCGAATCATTAAGTCACTGTGGCGGCCCCTTAGTACAACAAAGCTTTTTGCGTTGAAAATTCTTTTAAATAAATGCTTAAATCCCTGAATTCTTCATAGATATGAACATAAAACAGTCTCGATTCTTGGTTAAAGCAAAAAAATGGGCAGTTAGCAGTTAGTTATTCTACGTCACAAGTGTCAAACCGATTCCAGAAAAGGGCCAAGTGGGTGCTGGATTTTGTTCCAACGCAGAGAGTTTAACCAATGAACTTCCTGCTGAAACAAGCAGCACCTGACAAAGTTTAACTGATTACACATGTAAAAGATCTAATTGGTTAAAAGGTGTCCTCCTCATTGGTTGGAAAGCAAACCTGCACCCACTAGGCCCTTTCTGGAATCGGTTTGACACCTGTGTTCTACGTAAATATTGCGAAGTATAATGCCAATACTGTAGCGGCTAATTTTTCCCATTGATTTTTTTCACAACATTTCAAAATGCATGGTACGAAAAATAATAATTACCTTGAATCCTCGAACAAATCACTCCTGAGACCATCCTTCCTGTTTGTATTCAGTATAGCTTTCGTATTTATTCAACCTTAATCCGGCGTTAGATCGTTGCATGTGACCGACTGCTAATAAATAAAGCGGAGTGTGGGACAGCCCCCTTTGGCAAGGCGTGACGTAGTGAATGGGGAATGGGTCATGTCAATATTTTATGAAATCTATGGACAAACATTTGGTAATTAAACTACGTACAAGAACTGTTTTGCAATCTGCCACTCATTTTTTTAAAAACTGAACAGTTCAACAAGAACAACAGACAAAGACACCATAATTAAATGTAGTTATACATTCAAGACAGACATGTGACACCAAATCAAAAAGTAAACAAATTACACAAAATAAAATATATACCAAGAACAATATAACAGGGGTTTTAAGAAAAATCATGAAGTCGACATTCAATTTGGAACACATATGCTATGTACGTTCGTGACTTTCGAATTCCGAGACTTGAAAGGAGCTGTTTATGATTTGACTCTCAAAAGCCCCATACATATCTAGGGAAATTCCCTTGTAAGGTGACAAACCATATTCAGTTAATATGTTTATACTTGTAAAAACTCAACCCATTGCAATTTTCGTTATTTTTATTGTATGTACAATTGGCCATGTATAGGGACAAGAGGAAGTAAATAGAATTTTTCGTCAGGAGATGCAAGGGCAACTATCGCAGGCAGGTGTAGGCATTCCGGGGGGGGGAGGCTTCGTTTGGGTCCTAATTGGGAAATGTCTGGAGATGATGTGGCGTTATGGCTCTTGTCATTTCAGACCAATAAATGACGCACAAACATTACTCTCTCTCAAGTCTTTTAAATCCAACCACAAGTGCAACATAATTTGGGGGCTCGTCGAGCGGCGGGTGGACTCGTCGCGAGTTGGACTCGGAGGGGAATCAGAAGGCAGGGGCGGCGCGGACACACCGGTTACACCCGTCGGGACAGCTGCAGGTGGGCACAGCTGGTAGAACAGGATGATGGCAGTGCCTTCGCTTACCACCTTCTCCTTCCTCTCCTCCTCCCTCCTCTTCTGACCCGGATTCTCCAGACCCGCCACCAAGTCCGTCCAATGAACGTGAAAGCGGGTTTGCACGAGGCGCGCTCAGACTGGTAAACCCAAACTCAAAGTGGTGTATGAATTGAGTGGATTGAGGGACAATGCTTGAGCAACACCCAGAAGCTGAGGGATAATTTGCTGGGAATAGCCAGTCTTGAGTCCATGGGCGATAATAGCACTGGTTGAGCCCTGGTGAAAGTGTTGGCCACACTCATTGAGACAATGGGGACAACAAACCACATCCATACTACCCAAAAAACTATCAAGTGATCGCAAAGCATTGCGAGACACTGGGCTGGAAAGAGAACTTCACACTACCCAAAGTAAATTACTGCACTAAGGACTTCCTGGACTTCCTTATAACGAATGCGTTCAAGGAAGTGGAGAAGCAGAGGTGCACGACGTGACGTCGACCTGTGCGTCCGACAGCGTGGACCAGCCATCAGACGTACCGGGCATTTCACACAGTGACAAAAACGCAAGCCTGGAAGTCACAAGTGGAATTTTTGACAGGGAGTGGACGTTTAGTCATACCTGTCGAGAATGCAACTTTAGAACCGACGTGAGGTGCGAAAAGATGCAGATGGTGGTGATTCCATCACTACAGATCGATACCGAGGGAATGCCCCTAGAGGATCTTCTGTTTAGACAAATCTATTATGGAGATCAGTCCTTGCAGGTGTGTGAATAATGCAAAAAACAGAGCAAAGGAGAAAACTTATCAAAACCCCCCGAGGTTTTGAATATCCAATTAGAATGGCTTTACACCATTTCCGGAGTATCGCAAAAGGCATCCAATTGGTTAAATTTTCCAATGACAACCCTTCGATCGGGATGGATTAAGGCTTCTGAGAGTATTTCCTGCCGACGAAAGTGAGGACCAACTTAAAAGCGGCCGCCAACAGTCACGCGCATTAACGAGGGAGGCGCGGCACCGCTGCACACAGCAGGATGAGTCTCAAAGAGCTTGCATAGTAACTCGCGCAGCAGTTGTGGACGCTGAGGATGGATGAGCTCAAAGAGGTGTGTGCGGGCAAAAGTTGACTGTGGAAATGCAGCGACCAGGTGGGCCACTATAAACGTGATTATGGAGTCAACAGACAATGTTATTGAGGAGGAAGAAGATGAAGTAGCAAAACAATATTTGGAAACTTCTCTAACGCTAACTCATCTCCGTTCTGTTGACACAAATGCTGCTGAAATAAGTAACCGAGCACCTGAAACCACAAAACACAAGCTGAGTGACGGGATAGGCCGTACTTCACAACAAAATGTGTCACTAGCCCTCATGCGTAACGTCTTGATGCTTTTTTCTTCACATCAAAGAGTAAGCATAGAAATAAAAACACTAGGGATCTGAATAATCCCCCAGATTGCTAAAAAAGGCATACATTCAAAATGGAACTGTGCCGTCATTTCTAAACTGTTACATTAAGTGGCTAGAGAACTCGAGTACGAGTGAGTTCAAATTATATAATATGTAACCATTGACTACCATTATAATTAATATTTTTTTATTTATTTTACACCTGACGTAATTCATTGCAATTTACGTGATTTTTGCATGAATCTATTCAAAGGCGGACAGATAATGTGTGTGTGATCACTAAACCAACAGGTGGCGCCAGAGATCAATTAGTGATTTAATTAGTGAAACAGTGATGCCTTCCTTTCTCTCCGCGACAGCAGGTGTTGCAGTAGTGCATGGTCACACATGCACGCTCCTGCCCACGCGCCACTTGCAGGAACATTGAATTGCATAAGTTATTGACGGAAGCTGTTCAACCCAGGGTCGAGACATTTGTGTTGACAAGCAGCCGGTATCGTTTCGAGTCCGTTGTGCCTTCAAACAGTACATGCCATCGAAACCAGCGAAATATGGAATAAAAGTGTGGGCGCTTTCTGATGTAGTCACTTCTTATGCGCTCCAGTTGGAGGTGTACTGCGGAAAGCCTCCAGGGGGCAAGCGTGCTTCGAATGTTGGAATGGGGGTGGTGCTCCGCCTCTGTGACTCATTTGAAGGCCACATGGTGACCACGGACAATTTTTTTACCTCTTTACCGCTAGTGGAAGCGCTGAAGAAGAAGAAAATTGCTTTAGTGGGCACCCTAAGAAAATATAAAGGGGAGCTCCCTTCAGCACTACTGACAATAACAAACAGGCAGCCACTATCAAGGTAAATTTCTATTTATGTTGCATTTTCATCTGGCCGTTACATGTCTAAGTATGAAAAGTGCTATACAAATAAACTGTAATTTTATTTCATTCCATCTTGTTTGCTTTCACAAAACATATGACCCTTGTGTCATATGTACCAAAAAGAGGGAAGAATGTCCTTGTCCTCAGCACAAGACACTGCGACCCAGAGGTTCCGGAGGGCAAAGGCAAGAAGCCGCAGATAGTGCTGGACTATAACAAGTGCAAGGGTGCAGTTGACCATTTGGACCAGGTAAGCATATGTGCTTTGTCTGTCAAGGCTTTCTATCAAAGCTCTCTTGTCATATGATGTCATCTGATGGGTTTCTTTGTATGTTGTTGGCCTTTTTGCAGATTTGTGGTTCTTACTCCTGGCGCCGGCGGGCGCTAAGGTGGCCCATATGTTTGTTTCACCATACTGGACATTTCAGCGTACAACGCGTTTGTGTTGTTTACACACGTGGAGCCTGAATGGAACAAGCAAAAACTTTTCAAAAGGTGTCTCTTTCATGAAGAGTTAGCCAAGACTGAAGGAATTCGCCCCCCCCGCCAAGCTCTGGAAACGGCGACAGCTGAACGAAGTGCCGCTCTGCTGATGCTGCATCCGTGAGTCAACCGGTGGGGGCCAATATTCCGTGCGTTCCCTTCCTGTGTACTGACTCCATGTTCCAAAAGTTTGAAGAAGGCTCACCGAAAACAGGTTGACAATTTATTCGTTGACAATGGTCAAAAAACAAGGCAAAAACAGAGGAACAATGCTGGCTCCAGGGTCGTTAAAACAATGGCTACATAGCAATGTTTCCGAGCAGCGAAGCGTTTGTTATCTCAGTGTCCAGTCTTTTTGAAAGCTGCGGTGGAGTGGGCCGGGCCAAAGGTGTGGCTGGGTGTTGTCTTGGGATGATCCCCCTTGGCCAGTTTTGGGCGGTTAGGTCCATGCATGGCTGGGACGTGGTTGCCACAGCGACCGGCGCTGGTCTTGACGTCCCAAGCGCCCGCTATCAACTTTGTTATCCTGGCTGGGCGAAACGCTCCTTGTTTTAGAACATTGCTTGGAGTGGCCGGGAGAACTGATTGCAAGAATTGGTGCGTCAATCTTGCCCATGACGCACAGTTGGGCTTCTGTGATAAGATGGCGTTGTGTATCTATTCTGCTTCTTTTCATTAAACTATGGTGTGCTACTTGTTTTATATTCGGTGTTTTAGAGTAGTACAACAATCCTACAGTACATATGAGAAATGATACTATTCCCTGATTGATTGAATTACGGTTGTTAGAGTAATGCAAACAGTTAAACGGTGCTTACGAGAAACGGTTCCATCTTTTTCATTTCCCCCTCATGAGCCCCAACAGGGCTGATAAGGTGATTCACTTTACTGTGTCCAAAGGCATGGAGTGAAGTCTACCTAAACTATAGTTAGATGCTTAACTATAATGAATGTGTTAGACTAATACAAACAATTATATGGTGTGTGCGAGAAATTGAACTATTCCCTTCAACTCTGATCATGCCGGAAGTGACCTGCAGAAAGAGGAGGTGGTTAGAAGAGCCTGAAGCAGAAGGTGATGCTAAGCGGCCAGCTGCGGTTCCACTACCAGCCCCAGTGAAGCCGCAAGTGACCCGCAGAAAGAGGAAGCGGTCAGAAGAGCCTGCAGCAGAAAGTGAGGCTGAGCAGCGAGCTGCGGTTCCATCACCAGCCCCAGTGAGGCCGCAATTGAGAAGGAGGCAGTGTGGCCTCTGCAAAGTAAAATTGCAGGCTAAACACTCCTGTGCAACATGCGGGGTTGCTATTTGCAACAAGCACACAAAGAGAAAGTTAGTAGTTTACATATTAGATAAAAAGAATATAAACGGTCATTTTAGTAGTTGCTGTGTGCTCTTGTTAAAAGGGCAAATCTCGAAAGCAGAACGGTTTGTTTATCTCGGTCCATGATGCTTTTTTGTCGACAGCCGTTAGACAGCGGCGAAAACATTAGTGTTGTATCGGTCGCGAACGATTCGTTCTTTTTGAACGAATTGTTTGTGTGAACGAGACCGAACTAATCACCATCTGCACTGATTCGTTCTATGAAGTTGGTGCTTGTTCACTGCGTGGGAGGGCGTTGAGCAAGCGGCAGCGTCTTCTGACATCGCACACGACCAATCAGACGCCAGCCTCATCGCAGGCAGGGGAGGGACCGGAAACAGAATCAGGGCGTATGTCACTCACTTCCACGTGTGGCCAATGAGCAGCCAGCGTGCAGGCAGGGGGGCAAGACTGAGTTTTGTCACTTCCCGTTCAGTGACTCGGTCCTCCGGCTCCTGACCTAGCTTGCTGCTAACTTGTCTTTCCAGTAATGACTATGCGGTGAACGAATCAAAAAATGAAAGGAAAGGACTTTGTCACATATTTGTTAACGTGGAGCCTATCAAATGCAGCTCAAAAAGACAAAAACACCACACAAATCTAGCGAGCATGGTTTAGTGTACTACTTTTCTCAACAGACTCGCGACTACCTATTACGACATACTATCAAATTTACAGTAATTTAAAACACGGGTAGCTACGAAGCAAGCAAAAGCTGAGCTGCGGTCGCGTGACGGCAATGAAGGGGGCAAAGAACTGTCACTATATGGAGGCTTCATGGCAGCGATATTTACCTCATATGTGCACAGAAAAAAAGAATATTTAGTATGATCACCATAATACTGATTTACAATGAAACGGTATATACATGTCCATTTTTTCCAAGTGTTTTATTTTTTTTTTTTTCGTGTCAGGTGTTGGTTGGTTTGACAAATTATGTCAATCCGTCCATCATGTGCTACTCAAGCGCCCCAAAACAACGCACATGGACACGGGAGATGTCGCAATATGTCTACATTTTTCTTAACAGACTAATGAGAGTAGAAAGGCGATATCGTAAAGAGCAAACAATTATTTCTCGTCAGCATTTGACGATCTGAGATGCGGGGACGACAGGGGAGCTGACCGGATTATTTTATTTATTAATACCAGTGTAAAAATTCAATCCGATCACCATAATACTGATTTGCAATGAAACTGTATATACATGTCAATTTTTTCCGAGTGTGGATTATTTTATTTATTAATACCAGTGCAAAAATTCAATCCGATCACCATAATACTGATTTGCAATGAAACTGTATATACATGTCAATTTTTTCCGAGTGTTTTATTTTTTTTTTTCGTGTCAGAGCGTGTCGGTTGGTTTGACAAATTATGTCAATCCGTCCATCATGCGCTACTCAAGCGCCCCAAAACAACGCACGCGGACACGGGAGATGTCGCAATATGTCTACATTTTTCTTAACAGACTAATGAGGGTAGAAAGGCGACATCGTAAAGAGCAAGCAATCATTTCTCTTCAGCATTTGACGAGCTGAGATGCGGGGACGACAGGGGAGTTGACCGGATTATTTTATTTATTAATACCAGTGCAAAAATTCAATACGATCATCTTAATACTGATTTGCAATTAAACTCAAATATCAAAATGTAGTATTGTCTTTATTTCAGAGCAGCACATTCGACAACTAGCTATTTACACTTATAGTTTTAACAATAGTGACTAAAAATAATAGTGATGAGCATAAAAACAAAAATACAACAGAGCGAGAGGTAAATATGATGTGTTGGTCGTTCCATATTTATAAATTAAACTTTCGATTTATTTTTATTTTCGTGACAGCAAGCATGCTGCGTTAAATGTGATCAAGAACATGCCAAGTCCGTGCGCCCCCGACCCCAACCCCCCGCTCCCCCCACAAAAGGAAAATGTTTAACCGTGTCCTCAATCGAAATGCAAGCACGAGCCATGACTTTGAGCCTATAGAACTAGGACAGACGGCGCGGAAGTTCTCCTTCGCTTTTGCAGCAGCGGGAGGGAGGGAGATGAGGCTGTCTGTGTCGCTTTTGCAGCAGCGGGAGGGAGGGAGACGAGGCTGTCTGTGAAAGCAGAATGATATTGCCTGTCACTCATTACTGAAACTACGACGAATGGTCAATGTGTGCAAGAGAGGGAGGGACCAAGAATGTCACTTCCCGTTCAGTTATACTGCGAAGCGGTCTTTGGTGATTCGTTCGGCAACGTCACTTCCCGTTCACTAACCGAACGATTCATTTGGGCGGGGAGGGAGATGAGGGGGGCGAACGATTCGTTGAACGATTCGTTTGAACGAATCTTTTTACTGAACGATCCGGAATGGATTCGTTTACTCAAGTGAACGACAAATCCCGTCACTAGAAAACATCAATATGATGCCAACATGATCGCAGACATCATCAGACAGAGACTACAAAGCTCGTCGCCACATTTGCGCAACAACAGGTGCTGTGCCGAGAAATAGCCACCCTGTGTGAAATGTCCCCCCTGACGGGAGCGCCCACACGTAAACGGCTTTCTTGTTCCATGAATATGTATTATTTTACTGTGCTTGAACAAATAAATGTTATACCTGTGTGATTGTCATTGGGATATGGTCGTGAAAACCTGTAGACTAATACATTTCTGTTCAAAGATGGTTATGTGGCCCAGTCCAGGGCCTTAGAAAGAGGGTTACGACACTCCCATAGAGATCCATTATACGATTTTACTTCCGGGTACTTCCGGGTTACGGAGCCTCGTGTAGTTCCAAACATGGCTTCGATGAGAGCGGACCGCATTCATACGATGTAAAGTATATTCGGAGGTAAGTTGGCGAAAAAAACGATCCCTTTTGAATTTTCAACAGTCTGTATTTTATCAGAGGCGCTTTATGATGTATACGTTGAGCTTTATTTGTAGATGCGTAGCGTAATTATACATATATTTTATCTCGGTTGACGAGCGATGTTCTGCTACTTTTTAAGCTGAGTCTGCTAACAAGGAATGTATCGTCAGGGGTAAATTCATTGTCCCTACCTCTTTTAAGTTGCTAACTCTTTCAGAGGCCCTTTGTGTCGTACACACTCATCTGTATTTGTGAGTGTTGGTCGACGACCGGTTTATTAGCTCCATTTTGTAAGCTTTGAAGTAAGGTATCCCCCTCATGAAAGAGTACCAAGTCAATGCATGACAACCAAACACTTTGTGTTTGACAAAGTGACAACTTTACACCAAAATGTTTGACATTATTATATTTTAGAGATGTGTATAGATTGAAAAGTGATGTCAACAAATAATACACATTTATAATTTAAAAAAAAAACTAATGTATATTATTATTTTAGGTTACTTTTTCATGATCCACATCATGCTGCTGTCGGTCTACGTTCCTACCCTAACCTATAGTCACGACCCAGGACACGCTGGAGAGACTGTGTCTCGGCTGGCCTGGGAACGCCTTGGGACCTCGCCGGAGGAGCTGGATGAAGTGGCTGGGGAGAGGGAAGTCTGGGCTTCCCTGTTAAAGCTGCTGCCCCCGCGACCAGACACCAGAGCAAGTGGAAGATGATGGATGGATGGACATCATGCTGCTGGTGGTGCCTGCTGATGGTGACTGCTGGCTGTGCGCACTAAGCCCATTTTTTAAATGGCAACAAACAAACAAAAAAAAGCATTTTTTTTCATGTTTTGACGACTGACCATTGCCATTCATTTTTTTTCTGCTGCTCATGGTCCATGGGGAAACCATGCTGCACACAAACCATCACAGGTCACTGATCTAAAAAATGTTAGGTGTAAACAATGAACCATGACACCAATTTCACCAATTTTTCCATAAATATTGTGATTTTCTTTATCAAAGGTAATAAGTTGTTATTGTTATACATTGCACCATGTTGAGGAAAATCATAAGATGTTTTTCCTGTCTTGTCTTTGTGTTGCTTGGGTCCAAAATGAAAAATGCCTCTAAAGAGGTACAGGTTTGGTTTTGCTAAAATTAGGGGCTATATTCAAAATTTAGTTGTTTTGCACTGTTAAATGTCATTTGTTTGTGTTTCAGGTCAAACTAAGGGCCCAAGTACACCACATGCGTGATCGTTGCGTTTCCGGTCCGACTCCGGTAAAAAATAGCGCCGGAGCCAATCCGTTCCCATTATATCCTATTGTTCAACGTATACCGGCCGCGTCAGTGCTCCGGATTGACTGCGAACCACCTCCGGCGTGCCGCATGCCCGCCGGATGGTATAGGCTATTTTCTATTTCTGCCGGACACGCATCCGATAAAATGGGCGGAGCTGGGCCTGACGTCAAAAGCCCAGGTGCCTAATCACGGTTTAAACACGAGCGAAAATGGATGATGAGCGCTTCATCATGGAGGTGGAAAGTCACAAAGTGATATACATGCAGCAGATATTACTATAAGGACACCATTAAAAGCGAAACTGCAAAGTGTCCTATTATGTGTGTTTTTCTGGCAATTATATCAAACACGACGTGCTAAGCAAAAAAACAAAAAAAAAAGACAGCGTATCTGGAAGTGGTTCCACTGCGGAAATTCTCGTGCCCCGCGCACAAACAATCTCGGTTTGTATACAGAGTCGAGGGGGGCAAGTACGAAAGAGAAAAAAGAGACACCCACAAGTTTCGACCTGGTGGTCTATTCAAGACGTTTCTCTTTCTTTCCTACATTTCACTTGACTCTTCATAGAAAAAACAACAGTTTGCGCTGGCCACATGAATCTGCAGTGTTGAGACACCAATTCCAAGTACGCTGTTTTTTTAGTTCGTGTCGAATATAATTCGCTATCCATTTTATAAACATGACAGATTATTTATCAGTTGTTTATAACAGCTCTATGAGATGTTATGTGCCATAAATTTTAAATGTGCACAAAGATATAAACGCACCGACACAACCAAGGGCATAATAGCCCCCCTTCCCTCCATACACGGAGCCCTGATCTCAACATGATGCAGTCGATCTGGAATTAAGAGACAGACACAACTAAAATATTGTAGCGTCGCCGGGGCTGTCATAGGTGGGTTAATTTATGCACCAACGCGGGGCTGTCATTGGTGTGCTGGTGCACCAGCGCGACGCTCCGATTGGTGGACTAGATAGCGTCAGTGTAAATACAGTGGGGAGAACAAGTATTTGATACACTGACAATGGGAAAACCCATTGTCAGTGTATCAAATACTTGTTCTCCCCACTGTAGTTGTTGTTTTTGCATTGGTGAGGTGGCGTGAAGTTAACAAAGAAAAAGAGGAAAAAGGCGTTGAAGCTCATGTGTTGTTTTCGCGTCCAAACTTCCGCTTAGCAAACGTTACATTATCAATATGCAAGGAAAAAAATGTGCACTCTCTCTGCTTCTCTGATGAGTACATACTACAGACTCCGTGTGTTTGTCGTTGATTTAAATGGCACATTATCGCGCGCGATCATGCGAGAGCTCACGAGGGGACGGAGTTGGCGGACCGCAGCCGTGCAGCAGCCGGTATGATTTGCCTGTTTTTGACGGACTGCGTTGCACGCAGGCAACACTGAACCGGACCGGAACCGCAACGATCACGCATGCAGTGTACTTGGGCCTTAAGTCTATAAAATGGAAAATGTACACACACATATATGTAAGCATTAGAAAGTGCAACAGGAAAGAAAAGTGGAAAATAGAATTTAAAAGCTGTGACCACAAACCCAAATTTTTGGGGAAACAAATGTTTTTATATGTCAATACGAGAAAACAAACTTTAAACTACCACTTAGAACTAGGGAACAAAATATGTTATACATGGGGTTATCTTTAATATACTACCACAGGTAGGTGAATCAAGGAAATCTAGACATTTTCTGGAAAAACAGTATTTTAGTTGTGAAAAATGAAAAACCTCAGTCATCTAGTATTTCAATGTAAAAGTCGATTTCCCGTGCTCATGCTAACATTAACATGACACGTTCACTCCATAACATGAGAAAGTTCCCTTCTGTGTTAGTTTACATAGTTCTCAATTGTCGCCTGACCACTCCAAATGTAAAACTAGCCCTTAAATATATGTCATAATGCAATGACATAATCAAACAAGTACTTAGATACATGATTTGATCCATTTTTCCATAAATGTCGCAATTACCGCTGTCAGTTCCATTAAAAACCACGACAGCGCTGCTTGTGTTTGGAACTATTCACGCCCTACATGAACCACGTGACCACCCGCGGCGAGAACAGAGAGTGTCGCGACTCTCTTTATATGGCTCTGGCCCAGTCCACGATTTGTTACCAAAATGCATTACTAATATTTTGTGTAATTTAACTATTTAAAACTGATCTTACAATCGTAAATCCATTACTGTAATGCCTCCATGAAAACATGTTTTTACATCATTAAGGCGTTATAAATAAGCGCTTCCGGCAGGGGGAACATTTCACGCGGGGCAGCTATTTTTCGGCACACACCGGCCCGTTGTCGGTCAAATTTCATTTTACAGTTGTGACAACTGTGACGCTCAGCTGACCAAATGTCGGTTTATATTCGGGCCGCTGCCGATTTTGGGTACCCGACTCTTCATCGTGACATAAACTGGAGTATGATTGGAAATTTTGTGGTCTTAGGACGAGCTCTGATGCACGGGACCGGACCGGACAGGAGGAAACAGCGGTTTGGGCATCAAATATGGATCTGGCGTCTGGATCGACCGAAGCTTTTCCAAATAACGGCTTTTATGCAACTCATCCAATGACTTGACAGCGTCTGAAAGCACCGGGGCTTCCATAATTTGCAAGTGAATCCACCTTTACAAAGTGCGATCATTGACAATACGACACACAATGACGGACAATGTGGCGGCACAATACAGCGATCACATGATTGTGTAACGTTGGTGATTGGGGTTTACAGGGGTGTAACGGTACACAAAAATCACAGTTTGTACCTCGGTTTTGAGCTCATGGTTAGGTTCATTTTCGGTACAGTAAGAAAGCAAAATGCAAAATATAAATGTGCTAGTTGTTATTGCACACTTTTGTGCTTTCAACATTAGGAGCTTTAGCCTATACAAATCTAGAATTCTGCTCAAAAATAGAAAATCCAATATCTGAAATAAAAGTATTTTGAAAAACATGATATTGGCTCAGACTTTTTCTTTGAAAAAATATTTGATGTGCAAAATTTAACAGTTGCAAGTTTCTCATATTAACCCCCCCCCCCAAACAAATCTTTAGCCCTGATGACTTTCACTAAATCTTCATGGTTTTTTGCTAGAAAAATCAGCTTACCCACATTATCTGCAGATAGAGCAGACCTGTTTGCAGTTACAATATCTCCAGCTGTGGAAAATACCCTCTCACTGGGCACGGAGGTAGCAGGTATGGCGAGGTAGTGTGTGGCTAATTTAACAGTAAGAGAAAAGATGGCCTCATTGGTTTTCCACCAAAGAAGTGGGTCAGAATCCAGTGCAATGCGTTGACTACCTTGTATGAGGTAACCTCTTCTTTCACCAGCTTTAAAGCAGGCTTTTCTCCCAACTGAGTCTTGAAGAATGTACTGAACAGTTCAGTCATTGTGGACTGATTCTGGTGCCCCTGAGTGTCCTGCTCCTGAGGATGAACTGGCTGCTGATGTCCCTTTGGCCTCCTCAAAATACAATAACATTGAAATAATACAATAATTGTACTCATTAAACATTCATATTTGTTAACACCAGTTTCTTTGTTTCAAATTTAAAAAAGACATTTTTCAAAAACAAAAATGATTACCTTTTCTTCCATTGACACAATCTCTGTCATGAGGCTGTTGTTGATTCTCTCACAACAGACATCAACATGAGGTAGGGTCTTGAACCTGGGGTCTAGGGCAGTATATTTGTGGATGAGGTCTACAATCAGAGTATCGGTCCTCAAGGTTGTGTCTGATGGCAGCCTTGACTTCACTAACAGTTATTGTCTTTTTCACTGGGTTCCATAGATTTCAGCAATGTGGTTTTGAGGGGCAGGATCATAGATGCTGAGGGTGTGGCTTCAGTGCTTATTGTAGTGAAGGTTTTGAGTGGTTTAAGGACCTCAACTATCTCTTCTGCCATCCTCACATCCTGGTCAGACAGTGTGTTTATATCTTTGTTTTTCTTGATGACTTTTTCGGTCTGGGCTGGGTAGACTGCTGCCTGCTGCTCCAGGTACCTCTTCAGCAGATTATAACTGGAATTCCAGCAAGTGGGAACATCCTGGATGAGGGTGTGTGTTGGTATACTGAGCATCTCCTGTTTGTTTTCAAGTATGTGTGCAGCTGTTGAGCTACGGTGAAAGAGACAATCCTTTTCACTCTACCTAGCACTATGGACACTTGGTTAAGTCCTGTTGCCTTTTGTGAAGCTAAATTTATTGTGTGAGAAACATCCAATTTGGGGGCCCAGACCAGCTTCTTTTACTGCATTTACATCATTCCTTGCATTGTCGGTTGTGACAGTAATTGTTGTTCCTGGCCTCTCAAGCTTCCACTCCAATACAGTCCCCTTAAGTCCATCTGTTAGAATTGTGCAGGTGTGTTGTTCATAAATGGGCCAAGTTTGCAGAACATAGCTTGCTAAAGTCTACTCAGGGGTGATGTAGTGTGCAGTCACAGTTAAATAGCTCTCTGTAGCTGTGGTTGTCCATCCATCTGTTGTCAGTGCAATGGCAGATGCAGATGACAGATTTTCCGTAACAGCAGCTTTTGTTTTTTCATAAAGGCCCGGTATGGTTTTCAGTAGGGTTGGGAATCTCTTGCATGAAGCCGATTCGATATGTATCTAGATACACAGGTTACGATTCGATTAAAAAACGATACATTCGATACGATTCGATACAGTGTAAGAACGATACGGTTCGATAGAGTGAAAACGATACGATTGTAAATATTTGTTGTGTGTGTTTGTACAGTATTTTAAACATAAAAAAAACACATTTCTAATATATCAAAATTAAACAACAACATTTCATACCAATGTTGTTTTATTTTTTTATGAAAAAAAAATAAGGCTTACTATATGACCGTCATTTTGTTGGATGGGATTGATAATAAAATAAAACTCCAGTGACAGACAACAATAAAGTGCAGTAATTCAATTACTGTATTTCCTGGTGTTTTTAACACAAGAGGTAAGTAATTTAAGTGCAAACTTTCAATGTAAACATCTTACAAACAAAAAATATCAATTATATGCAGCAGCTCTAGAAAAAAAAAGAATTAAACCTGCTAGTGTTATCATAAATAAATAATAAATAATGCTTTACCACTGGTATAATTGGGGGAATAAAAACATGGCATTTTAGACAGGTCAATAATCATTACTTTAACCTAATACACAGCAAAGTCATTCACTTATGCCTGTGCTTCCTCATTTTTATTCCTCGTCAATGTCCGCTCCACAATTCACACAAGCTCTGTCCCATGTGAACAAATCTGGCTGCCTTCATCACTTCAAAGTCCGAGTTTTGTTTTCCTGGGTGCGTTAAAAATCAATCGCTGCATGTCGCTGGCGTCGGTGATCACACTGTCCATTGTTTTAGCATGTTGCTTCGTTGCCACTACCAGTATCGTTTTGGGCTGTGAAGAAAATGCTACGGAGCGTGCGTTACAGTGGTTTTGTCAGCTCTCGCCTTGTTATGACACGCCCGTGACGATCGGGTAGTGACGGCGACTAGTAGCGGTTCTGCCGAAATGCATGGGAAGTTGAGGCAACCACGACTGTGAGTAGTGCTTGTCCATATTATATCATGTGTGCGGTCTCGATCTAAATGCGCTGTGTGATGACTGACACAAGCGCAGCATGTGAAGTAAAAGCTAAATTAGTATCATATTAAGTGATGCATTGAACTAGGCCTTAAAGCCGATTCTTATGCTCGTGATAGCCGAATTCTATCTCTACTACCGGTTCATTGAATATTTAATGGCTAATTACTGTCGAATGGTAACTGTACTATCGATACATCTGTACCTCTCACCTGTAAAACCGGATACCGATTGTATTGGTTTATCGTTCTCAAGCTTAATTTTCAGTCTAAAATTTGGGCGAGAATGTAATTGATAACGAGGCTCAATTACCTTTATCATATGTTTGAAACCAGCGGTCTCTACCACTGAATAGGGTCGTAAATCTGCAGCCATAAAACACCATTGGCATTTGTTATTGCTTTAGCCCGATCTGACCCACCGGGTAACGGCTGTTTAAATGCGGTGGGGAGTTGTGTTTGTACAACGCTCGTCTTTCTCTTCGTTGTAGTGGTGTTCACGCTGGGGTGGTGCCGTTTCAAATGGGTTAACAGGTTTGACGTGTTACCAAAAACATACCTGATCTCGGATGAACAATGGCGGCAAACCACTTTGGTTTTATCAACCTGTCTTTGTCCCTTTTCAGGTTTATATTTCACCGGGAAGCCGAAGTGTTCCCAAACGGGAGACCCTCATGTTGCGGGAGGGTCCTCAAGCTCTGGCTTATTGCCAATGCTAGCGGCATTAGCCATGACGTCCACTACTACTGCTGTTTCCTGTTGTTTGTTTTGGTGTGCGCAGCTGCAGCATGCTCTGCTCCATGTGCGGTCCTCATTACTGTAAGCAGGAATTGTGTATAATTATTGTTTTGCCTCATTTCAATTTATTTTATTTATATGGGTTATTATTTAACTTATTATGTATTTATGTTTTGAGATGTGATGCAGTATTCATTTATGTTTAATATTTTATGTTGTGTAGTTTTAGTTCTAATTTGAATATTAGTTCCTAGCTGTTTGTGTTGTTGTAGGATGCTTTTGAGTTGAACACGAGAGTTTATGCGCACGGCGCGGGGAAATAAAGCAGAGTTATACTGTCCTACCGTGTTGGTCCTCATTATAGTAGCTAAGACGGAGTAAATATAATCTACACAAAGAAACTGTAACAAGATCGACCCACAGCCTAGAAAAGTAAGGGTTACATTACGTCAGAAACTCGTTCGGTACGCATCCATTCCGAACCGAGCACCCAGTAACGAAACTGTTCAATACAAATGCATGTACTGTTACACCCTTAGTTTGTTGTTATTGTTTGTTAGTTGTTCTATTGACATAAATTCTGTTCATTTTAAATTCTTCTTAGTTGTGACTTTTTGACCGTTTTAATGTTTTATTTACATAAATTCTCTTCATTCTAAATTCTTCTTCGTTGTGACTTTTTGACCATTTCAATGTTTTATTCACATTGTTAAACATTTTCCACATACAGGACATATTTACTTCTAGTCACAACACAATGCTGGTACTAATTTTTTTTCATAGATGGTATCAGATAGCATCAAAAGTAAATAAGTTAATAAAAATTTACTGAGGTAACAGTTAAAGTCAGATAGCACTCACCAGATGGCCACCTTGGTAACTTTTTTTTAAAACAACCATTTTCAGTGTTGGATTAAACACAGTTAACATACACTCCCACATAAGATATGTACTGCAACCGTTCAATATTTAAACATCCCACTCACTAGAGGGCGCTAGTTATGCAAGCGGGGTTGGGCTCTGCCAGTTAATGGCAAGAAGAAAAAGGCCAGAAACGAATCAGTTTTGGGCCGCGATGTTGTTCTGTGGACAATCGCCAGCCATCCTCTCACAACAAGACCTCTGAGGGGAAATATAAGTGAGTTTGAATGTTGATAAGATTGTGTGGTATCTATGCCTGTAGTTATTGCATCAGTTTTGTAGATATTTTTTGTTATTTATGATATATGTTTGCTTTTAGCTAGCTCTGGCCTGTACAAAATGTGGTAGTTTCGTTCATGTCTGTATGTTTTCATTAATATTGTTTATTTTGACATTAACTAAGAGCTGACAACACCGCCAGTGATCTTGCCCAATTTCTAGCTAAAAGTCAACTTGTAACTGGAGGGCTTACTAAATTGGATGACAAGCCGGAGTATTACCTCAGTTGGAAGGCTGTTTTCCTGAGCACCATCAAAGTAAAATGGAAAATGCTGGGCTCAAAGTATAAAGAACATCACAATGTAAGTTTTCCACCTTTCACTTTCACTAAGACATTCAGTTACAGTACATGAGACAGAGGTGTTGGAGATAACAAAGTTAAAAGTAACAAGCATAGACATCAATAAAGAATGCCCCATCCATCACAAACCACACCCATTAAAAAGATGCAGGGGTTTAAGAACAATGCTGTTAGAAGACAGAAAACGATTAATTAAAGACAATAACATTTACCATTGCTGTCTCGCCTCTACAGGTCACCAAGCCGAAGATTAGCTGATTGCGATAAAGTGTGACGAATGTGACATTGAAAGATATCTCGCAGCTCTTCACCCAGGTCCAGCGCCGCCTCCACCCAAGCAGGTTTTACCCCCCCCCAAAGAGCACAGCGAGGAGCAAGAAGCTTGGGAAAACGTTGATGTGACAGCCACTTGTACAGAGAATCTCAGACACTTAGACGATTCTACAGACAACCTGAATTTCTCTGAAGAGGAGATTAGACAGCAACTAGTGCAACTGGGATACACAGATGTCCAAAAAAACAGAATCCTACTACAGGCAAGATTCTGATTGCTGCAGAATAATCTGTCAGATCTGCACATACACGACTCCGAAGTTCGAGAGTTAAGTAAGATCGGGAAGAGTTGATTCAAAATGGCGGCCTACCCAGCGCATCTACTACTTCGGATGACACTAAGGTGAAACCAAGACCATCCATCTTCAGCAAGGAAAAAGTTGGCTCACGTGACATCGGAAGATCTCCTGGGAGCAGTTTCTACAGGACAAGGGCCATAACACTCAAATTCTTAGTCCAAGTGCCCAAAAATATGGAGGCATGCAGCAGCATCACAAAGGCAACGAGACACCTCACACATTTGTGCTCGACACTCGCAGCAGACGCTTCGTCAAGTCTTGAGGAAGATTGAAGGACAGTCGGGAGTCTGCGATGAATCCGACTACAAGCAAGATTCTGATCAGGAACGGTTGATTCAAAATAGCGGCTTTCCCAGCGCGCCTGCTGCTTCTGTTGACACCAAGGTGAATTCCAGACCACCCGCCTTCACCAAGTATATAGTTTGCCCAAGTGACATCAGCACATCTCCTGAGAGCTTTTAGAGCAACAAGACACCTCACGAAATCAAGAAAATGGACCCGGTAACCAGGTATTTCTAGTACAAGCAGCTTTGGGATGAGTTTAAACTGCCAAGAGAGTAAGACCAACGGGAACTCCGCTGGGAAATCAGGGAGTGACTCGCATACCAGCCGGCCGTAACACTCAAAGTTAGACCAGACCCCCCATCTTCACCAAGGAAAAAATTGGCCCACGTGACATCGGCACATCTCCTGGGAGCTATTTTCTACAGGACAAGGGCCGTAACACTCAAGCTCTAAGTCCAAGTGCCAAAAAAGATGGACGCATGCAGCAGCACCACAAGAGCAACAAGACACCTCACACATTGGTGCCCCACACCCGCGGCAGACGCTTCGTCATGAGAAAAGTCTTGAGGAAGACTGAAGGACAGTCAGCAGTGTGCGATGACTCCTACTACTAGCAAGATTCTGATCAGTAACGGTAGATTCAAAATAGAAGCTTTCCCAGCGCGCCTAGTGCTTCTGCTTACGCCAAGGTGAATCTCAGACCACCCACCGGCACGTCTCCTGTGAGCTTTTCGGGCAACGAGAAATCTCACACATTGGTGCTACAATGAATCATCCACAGGCAAGAATCTGATTACTCCAGTTTTCTGCAGGATAGTCTGTCAGAGCTGCACGAACCTAACTCCGAAAAATACAAAGCCAGGATGCTAAGTGACGAGATGGTGGGAATCTCCCTCAGCAGTTTTGGATCCTCCAGCAGCCACTCTTCACAAACAAATAGCGAGTGTGACTTATGGATGACACTCAAATCCTTCATTTGACCGGTCATTAACCAGCAGACAATCAAGAAAATGGACCCAGTTACTAGGTGTTTCCAGCACAAGCAGCTTTGGGATGAGTGTAAACTGCCAGGAGAGCGAAACCACCGGGAATTCCGCTGAGAAAACAGGGAGCAACTCGCATACCAGCCGGCAGACCCCCAAGGCTCACGGGACTTGCGTGGCACTACGCAGGCGGGGTTGGGCTCTGCCAATTATTGGCGAGAAGAAGGCCAGGAAGGAAACCGTTTTGGGCCGCGATGTTGTTTTGTGGACAATTGCCAGCCATCCTCTTACTACAAGACAGTAGTGAGAGTCTTGTAGACTTGTAGAGAGTCTGTTTTCATAAAGCAGCAGCTACAGTGGCTTAAAGACTAGGAGCACATTCGACATATTTACGTAAAATAAATGCTAACTGCCCGGTTCTTTGCTCTTTTGACAAAGAAACGAGACTGTTTTACATCTATATCTAAAAAGAATTCAGGGATTTAAGCATTTTATTCACAAGAATTTTCAACTTAAAAGGCTCTTTGTTTTCATAAAGCAGCAGCTACAGTGGCTCAAAGACAAACAACACATTCAACATATTTACGTAAACCAAATGCTAACTGCCCAGTTCTTTGCTCTTTTAACAAAGTATCGAGACTGTTTTACGTCCATATCTATGAAGGATTAGGGATTTAAGCCTTTATTCACAAGAAATTTCAACGGAAAAAGCTCTTTGTTTTCATAAGGCCGCAGCTACAGTGGCTTAAAGACTAGCAGAACATTAAATAAAATAAAGGCTTACTGCCCGGTTCTTTGCTCTTAACAGAGAATTGAGACTGTTTTATGTTCGTATCTAAAAATAATTCTGGGATTTAAGCATTTATTCACAAGAATTTTTAACAGAAAAAAGCTGTTTTCATAAGGCCGCAGCTACAGTGGCTTAAAGACTAGCAGTACATTTGACATATTTACGTAAAATAAATGCAAACTGCCCGTTTCTTTGCTCTTTTAACAAAGAATCAAGACTGTTTTGCGTCCTAACAGGACATTCGACATATTTACGTAATATAAATGTTTTCTGCCCGGTTCTTTGCTCTCTTAACAAAGAATCGAGATTGTTTTACATCCATATCACTGTAAAATGTAACTTGTTGTTTCAACTTAAAAATAGGATGTATAGAGCTGCCTTAAAATTTTATATTAAGTCAAAATATCGATGTTGTCCTTTTAACACAAACAATTATTATCTTGATTAAGTAAGATGTTTTGTGTAAACCCTTGTTTTATTTTGGTTGATTTAGATCAGGTAGGCGTTTGAAATAATAAATTTATTTCAACTCAATTAAACTTTTCTGTTAGGTAAATCTTATGTTTTTGTTTAACTAAATTAAATTTGTTAGTTAACTGCTTCAGGTAGTCGAATGAAACTATAAATGTATTTCTACTTAATTAAAATTCGGTATTGTTTATTTGATTCATATTTATTAACTTAGAGAATTATTTTGGTAGTTCTTTGAACTCAAAGCCAATTTAACAAAATAAGTGTTACAGAAACCTTTAACTGGCAGTACAAGGTTGTTTCACAGACAAACATGACAATAACCAATTTAACATCCAGTGTCACATTCATTAGTGTACCCATTTTAGATAACAGTCCCAAAACTGTCCTATGGCAGATTCACCGGCATTAAAATTCACAACTTAAAACATTCAGTTAACTTTAGTATGTTTAACTGGGTCCTATTTTTACAAATGTTGGTGTGTAAATGACTGATAGGTACACTGTTGGAATTGGTTGAGTATACCACCTCAGCCGGCAGCCCTAAAACAGGTTGTCAAGGCTGCAACGTAATCCTTTGGGACGAATGCATCCGGCAAAGTATGTCCCCTAAATTAAGCTTGAGAACGATAAACCGATACGACCGGATATCCGGTTCTACATGCGAGCGATTCGGCTGTATCGGTAGCAGACTAAGCAATTGACAGTAAAAAGCCACAAATCCATCCATTAATCGATTGTATAGCAATGAACTGGCTATCGCGAGAATAAGACTCGGCTACCTGAGGGTTTAGTTTTCATCTCTAAAATAATAACGCGAGAGCTGACAAACCGACAGTTGCGCATGCTCCGTAGCATTCTCTTCATACGTTCTCTCACAGCCCAAAGCTAAAGGTGAAAAAATAAAGTAGTGTCGACGACGCAACATGCTAAAATGGACAAACAGCACGAGCACAGACGCTAGCGAGCCCGGCAGAAGTGCCGAATCACAGCGACCAATTTTCAACGCGCCTGGAAAGCAAAAGTCAAAAGTTTGGAGGGTGTTTGGATTTTTCAAGAACGACGGACAACTCGATAAAAGCCATGCTATTTGCAAGCTGTGCCGAGCAGCTCTGAAGTACACTGGTAGTACACCAAATATTGACTTTCATGCAACGAGAAAACACAAAGAGTATGGTGAGGTAAAAACGAGAAAGGAGCGGGAGCCTGCTAACAGTGCTAGCACACAGTCGCAAATGGGTAAACTTTTGAACTATTTCGGGCAACTTGGGCACAATTCAGCACGAGCTAAGGAAATAACGGCAGCTATAACCCGTTTCATCGCCAAGGGCTTTTGCACGTACAGTATAGTTGAGTGGGAAGGATTTCAAGAGTTGATGCGTACCTTAGAGTCACGCTATACTGTACCGTCCCGAAAGCATATCACCAACACATGCATGCCAGCGTTGTATGCTGAAGTGAAGAGCCACGTTAAAAAAGAACTAGAAAATGCAGAGCGAGTGGCAGTAACGACTGATGCTTGGACATCGTGTGCAACAGAGTCCTATGTGACAATTACGGCCCACCACATAACTCCAGATTAGCAGTTGAAGGTCCATGTTTTACAAACAAGGGTGTTTAAAGGATCACACACTGGAAAGAACATAGGAGCTCTGCTTAAACAAGCATGTGTGACTGGGACCTTTCTGCTGCCCTCCTATCCAGGGATCTCAGAAAAAGAGGAGAGGTGACAACTCTAACGGACGAAGACTTTTGTGATGCTGAAGACATCGTCAAGCTGATGGCACCGGTCAAACTTGTGACCACAACCATGTCTGAAGACCACCGGCCCACACTTTCAATGATTTCCCCAGTCAAAGCAAAGCTTAAAAAGAACTTTGAAGCATCAGAAAAAGACTCAGTGGTCATCAGAGAGATGAAGCAGGCATTCAGGAATGACCTGGAGAAACGTTATGCTGGCCTCGATGATCTCTTCAACACTGCAGCGGCTCTGGACCCCCGGTTCAAATCTCTGCCCTTCCTGAGTGACCACGATTCTGAGAGGACATTCATGACCATCTTGGCAGAAGCTACAGCCTTGCATAGTAAGGTAATACACTGTCATTTACTCAAATACATATTACAACACATTCTATCAGTTTGTCAGTCTGCTGTGCTTTGTTGTTGTTACTTGATTTATTCTGACTGTTATTACAGTCACTGGCTGCTGAATTGTGTAAACTGTACTTTTATTCTTTACTTCTAGGCAACAGGGATTCCAGCTGAGAGTGATGCAGTGCAGACAGATCCATGTCAGAGTGATCCTGCCCATGAAGACACAGACATCACCACCGAAGATGTACTCAAAGGTTTGTGTGTGTCTTCAACATACGTGCACAAAAGTGAACACAAATTAATTTTTAACATTAGAAAATATATTTTTGTAGAAAATGGTAAATTCAGATGAAAAAAACGCAACACTGAGTCATGGCAAACAAAGCCAGTAATATACCATTATTGTTATTCATTCAGATGATGTGCCTCCTTGCAAAAAGAAGAAAATGTCAGTTCTGGACCAACTGTTTGGAGAAGACTTTCAAGTGAGGATGGCAGCTAGATCTGCATGGGACAGAGCTAGTGATGAAGTGAAGCGGTACAGAGATTGTGAGTCTTAAAACACTGCCGTGGTGGAAAGGGCAGCATGACCTGCCGTTGCTATCATCTCTGGCCAAACGATATATCTGTATACCTGCCACCAGTGTGGCATCTGAAAGGGTTTTCAGCACTGCTGGAGATATTGTTTCTACAAAACGCAGTTTACTGAAACATGAACATGTGGATCAGTTGATCTTTCTCCAAAATAAATCTGCCCTTCAAAAAAGATGGGGACAGTGATGAGGAATGAAATGTTGAAGCACTTTGCTGTGGTTAAGGTTATAGTTTGTTTGTTATTGTATTGTTAAGGTTATTGTTGACCAGTCTGGCTAAAATGCCATGTTTTTTCCCCAGTTATACCAGTGGTAAATGGCATAATAGTAGTATGCTTGAATTATTATTTATTATGATAATACTAGCAGGTTAAATTGTTCTTTTTTCTAGAGCTGCTGCATATAATTTTTAGTTTGTAAGATGTTCATATTGAAAGGTTGCACTTAAATTACCTGTCTGTGTTTAAAATGTAAGATGTTTACATTTAAAAGTTGCACTTAAATTACCTGCCTTTTGTGTTTAAAATGTAAGATGTTTACATTGAAAGGTTGCACTCAAATTACTACCTCTTGTGTTCAAAATAACAGGAAACAGATTGAATTTTTGCACTTTTTTTTTGTGTTTCTCTGGAGTTTTATTTTATTATCGACAAAATGATGGTCATTCAGCGAGTCTTTATTTGTTCATGTCTCAAAAATAAACATACATTGGTATGGAATTCTGTTGTTTACTTTTGCTTGTGAAAATTCAGTCTTTTATGTTGTAAATAATGTAAGAACAAACAACAAATATTTACTATCGTATCGTTTTCACACTGTATTGAACCGTATTGTTCCGAAACTATCGAATCGTATCGAATCGCTCTGCCTAAACAATATTGTTTTTTTTTCATCGAATCGTAATCTGTGTATCTAGATACATATCGAATCGGCTACATGCCAGAGATTCCCAACCCTACCCTAAATGTGCTTGTTTTTTTCCACTGACAGGCTCAGATTGTTATTCTAAGTGTCTGACAACATTATGGAAAGGATCCTAACAGAGACGAAGCTTTATAACCATAAACAGACTTTATATTGCTGGCCACAAGATTCCATTGACAAAAACAACAATTTTACTGCAGCCAGATTGTGTTAGTTGTGGTGTTTCAAAGATTGTAACTGGTGCTTTAAAGAGTCAGTTCAGATCCAAACTAACCCTTGTGACAAGTTGTCACACCATCTGAAAAACACCAAATTTACACAATGAAGCTAACTGATTGCGAAAGCAGTAGACAAACAAATCCCATCTTTTGCCAGGTGAAATCATCTTGAACAAAAAGGTCCATCTCTATAGAGATCCGTTCAATAAGGTTGTCATCTACCGTACTAGACAAATTATGCAAATACTTTGGACACCATAATATGTAAAAATAGGACCCAGGTTTAAAAATACTAGATAAGTTATCGTTACATGTGACAAATGACAATACTGCAATAATAACTTTGTTTTATTTTACACTGTGTGCTCAGTATCACCATTTATCATGAAATAGACAACAAAATAAACAAGAACTTACAAAATTCACTATTTTTAGCAAAGCAGTATTTACCGGCATGTTGCAACAAGAGAATTTAAACTGTCCTCATGTACAAACAAACAATATAGGACTGAACTAGCAAAGTTGTTATTTGTTATTTATATTTTGAGTTGGTAACTTGAAAAGATGCTGACATTCAAAAATGTCTTAATTGTTATACTTATTGTGCAAAAACAAGAACTTAAATTAAAAAAAAAAAAACGGTCCAATTTAAAGCTCATGCACAAATGAGCCAGAAACGAGGCTTTCTGCAGAAGTCTGTTTCAAAAACCATACACAAGTGATGAATGCAATCCTCTATCAATGACCATGAGGACCTTTAAATTGTGTATGTACCTCAGTCTTTGTTGAGGGCAAAAAGACGACCAATCAGCATGGCCACAACACTCAGGAAGCCCTTCTGGAAACTTGTCTCTCATTCAGTAACATGCAAAATAGAAAAATGAGAACTTGCAAATAATGTGCAAAACAGACAGAAAAAAAAAATCCCTGTTAATGAGCGCTCGGACATTTGCACAAGAGGAGGCATCGGAGTTCAGAGTTACATGGTTTTCCACAGGAGTCTGTTTCTTACACCATGCACAAGTGAGGAACATTGTCTGCCACCAATGTTCATGAGGACATTTTGAATCAATTCAAATGTGTACCCCAATTCCTTTGGATAATCTATGTTGAGGACAAAAAGATGGCCCAACAGCATGGCAACATTACTCTGGATGTTGTTCAGACCACACAGGACTACTGCCTCCTCAAGGATAACTGACACATCAATCATGTCTTCTTCTTTCACCATCACAATGCCAACTTTCATCCACTTGGTGAACACATCATCATCTGTGGCCTACATAAAAGTAACAAAAACAAAAACAACATTTACCATTTTGTTAGCTCACAAGGACGCATGACTAGCCAAATAGTCTGGGATTGGATCTCATATTTAAAGTACAAATGTAACACATCTTTTGTGTAGCCTATACCCAGATAGCAGACCGAAGTTGAAAAGATGTTGGATCAACATTCCGCTGTTGATCTTATATCGTTGAATCAACGTCACTTTTGCACCCTCAGTTTATGTTGTTTCAACATTGAAATCCTTACAAAACCTAAACAGCATTTCGATTATTGAAATTATTGGAACAACGCTGAATCAATGTTATATTTCAACCAAAACGCCATCCATAATTCAATGACCAATTCAATCACATTTCCCGGTCAATCATAAATCAACTGTTTGTCAGCGTTACTTCATTAACTATAAAACAATGTCGGTCTGCTATCTGGGTATATACAATGTATTTATGTGACAATTAATTTTAATTGTCTCTTTCCTTAATTTATGTTTATATATGTTTATATAAATTCAAAATTGTATACAATATTTCTTGTGCACATGCTTGCTTCAGTTTCAGCTCGACATCAAAAGAAAAGGAAGGAATGACAAATGGGTGAGGCAGCTGACGAGTTGAACTACCACTGGTGCTCTCATCAAGGGATGATGATGACAGGCTTGCCGTATCTAGAGTTGAGTGTGTGTGATATGTCTTGTTGTACACTTTCAAAGTTACTTTATCTTTAGGAAGCTCTGATATGCTACTCAAATTGCACAGTTCATTATCAAATTGTGGGTCTTGATACTGAACGACGAGGTCCCCATCCAGTCCCAGTTTGGTCTTCAGCATCAAGTAGAAGTTATTAACAGTCTCAGGCAAGTTCTCTATGGTGACTCCTCTGATGTCTTGTTCGCTCAGGATGATGCGCAGCATTCATGATGACTCTCACTCAAAAAGACAAATACAGAACGCAAATGTTACATTATTTTACATGATGGAGTGTGTAGAGCAGGGCGGTAAACCGAAAATTTACCGTCACCGAAATTCTTAACGATGACCGACGTAATTTTGACCATGTCGGTAAATTCGGTAAATTAATAAAACAAGAAAATATAGTCTTTTCATCCCGCTTTGATTCTGTGTTGTTCGTCTATGTTCATTCCCCTTTAAGAAAGCAGTGAATGTGCTTACGTAGGGAGTCACGTGATCATCAGGAAGCCAATCAAACAAAAGCCCGGTAAGCTAACGCTAGCAGCTAACGCTACAAGCAAAACGTGATGGAGTGTGGCTTAAGGGAGGTTCCCCAAACTTTCAACCGACATTTAGTAGACTCTTGGTGGCATCCAGACGGGCTTTCACCCGCTGTCCTCCTTTGTTCTCACGATTTCCGGAGATGGTGCTTTCAGTGCTTTCTACTGGTAGCGAGGCTAACGCTAGCTAGCGGCTAACGCTACAAATGAACGTTATGGAGTCGGATAGCGGCTCTAACATTGTCGAAACGGCTGAACTTAATGAGTGGATTGGGCACGGACTGCATCTAGCAATTACTATGTGGCATTATTTTGTATCTGTCTGTGTGTGATTCCTCTGATAGCTTTTGTGATGGTAAAGCATTCAGCATAAAGTACAATCCAACGGCAAAACTTATAATGACCGAGAAATGGCCCCAGCTATTTTTATTGTGCGTGCATTTATTAAAAAATGCACTGGGGGGGAAAAAACCCTTAAACCATAAAGTAAACACTTGTATTTAATAATTATGTCACAGCAGCCATTAACAATAAGTTGTCTTTTTGAAGTGTACTGTTCAAGCTGCAAGTCATTTGTGTTACAATTACATGTTTGCACAGGCATATTGATTTTGACAATGTACATTGTTCAAGTCATACACGCTGTTATAAATGTTCATACTTGAATTCTTATTGCTTACAATACATTTTTATAAACTTAATGTTTAGACAGCATGTACAATTGTTAAATACAGTATATCAAATTGAATGCTGGTAAATAAATCAACAAGAAATAGTTAATCTGTATTTCATGCATTGATTCAGATTTTCAAATTATATAAGTCCGCTTGGGCGAATTTATCAGCATTTATCGTTATCGAGATAAATCTGCTCAATTTATCGTGATACATGTTTAAGGCCATATCGCCCAGCCCTAGGAGTGTGTTCACATAAACAGTAGTATTCATATTCTGATCAGGTCTTTGAAGAGTTCTGCTTATTTATTCACATAGCCTGAAATGTATATGTTTGATCAGAAGTTATGTTTATTATCTATTAGAAAACCATTTACAGGACAGTCAGACAATTGAGCTTCAGAACAATATGTTTGATCACAAGAAAAAAAGATGAGGTCATTAAAAATCAGTGTCCATGACTGATATTCAGCTAGGATTTTTTTTTAAATAGCAAGGATCACGAACAGAATTTGGTTTGATTCCTGTTTTGTAAGCTGCTGCCGTTTTGATGAACACGCCAAACTCCATTTTTAAATTCTTGCTGACAAGGGGGTGTAGTGGTTTAGCTACCATCAGCTGTGCAGGGTCTCTCTTGCAGACTTGGTAACACCTGAGGTGCTCTAGATACCAAGGTGAGAAAGGTTCAACAACCAAGAATATGTTGCTGCATACAAGCATTACATGGACAATTTTACAAAATCAGAAGTCCACTTGTGCTTCCAATTGACACAAACATCACCTGGGTATATTTTGTTCCATGTATAATTGCTGTTGTGGCCAGCGATACACTGTTTAGGGTTCCAAATTTCTTCTCAATCACTTGCTTGACAGAGGCTGCTAGAATGTCCAGAGAAACACTTTATGCTCCCTTAACTTCCACAGTTGGTTTAAACTAATTAGGAACATCCAAGTAGAATACCAACATAAGTTGGTGTCTGAGGGACAGGGTCAATAAAATGTTTTTGAAATTATTGACATCACGGACCACTTTCTTGATAAAGCTATGTTTTGCTTCAAAACGAATTGTCCAAAAACTAACCAGTGGCCCAAAGCAGCGGATCAAATGAGGATAGTGTTCCAGAAAGTGGTGCTTTGGTTTGAGTCTCAGGCCTGGAAACAAAGTATGTAGAAGTTTTCTGTGTTCACTAATTTTGGCATCAAGGTAACACAAACTTTCCTCTGTAAATGTGGAGGATGCCAAAAGTTCCACAATGTCTTTAAGTTCCAGAATTACACACCAAGCGTCATCAGTTTCAGGTAAAACATCACCGATGAGTAGAGGCAACAGCCTCAACAGAGTCCAATTCTCGTGACCGTTGCCTCCAATAGTTTCACTCACAAGTACTTTCTCTGAAAGTTTCTGTGGACTGTTAGTTTTATCTGAGAATTTATAAGGGAACCGCTGTATGGCAGTATTCAAATGATTTAATGTAAGGTACTGTTTGCCAATTAATCTTTTCGAGCACAAACTGAGCTCAAAAGGTACAATACCCTCCAAAAGCTCGTGTAAAATGTCAGGGGGAAACCCAGTTATGCAATGAAAGACAATCTATTTAATACACAGTCTCTTTTCACTCTGTCAACACTTTGCAGTTTCTCATTCTCCCTGAGCCTGTGAAGATTTTCGTTATGTGACTCTTTGGTTCTCAATAAAATGGCCCACTCTGTACAGAAAAACGTTGAATATCACTACGACTGGCCAAAGAAAAACGAAAAAATGTTTTCATCAACAATAAAGGACTCCTGAAAACCAGCAAAGGAATGTGCTCCCAAATTATCAGATGATACATACAGTGGGGCAAATAAGTATTTAGTCAACCACTAATTGTGCAAGTTCTCCCACTTGAAAATATTAGAGAGGCCTGTAATTGTCAACATGGGTAAACCTCAACCATAAGAGACAAAATGTGAAAAAAAAAAAAAAACAGAAAATCACATTGTTTGATTTTTAAAGAATCTATTTGCAAATCATGGTGGAAAATAAGTATTTGGTCAATACCAAAAGTTCATCTCAATACTTTGTTATGTACCCTTTGTTGGCAATAACGGAGTTTCTGTAACTCTTGACAAGCTTTTCACACACTGTTGCTGGTATTTTGGCCCATTCCTCCATGCAGATCTCCTCAAGAGC
Organism: Corythoichthys intestinalis; assembly: GCF_030265065.1. Classification (NCBI taxonomy): domain Eukaryota; kingdom Metazoa; phylum Chordata; class Actinopteri; order Syngnathiformes; family Syngnathidae; genus Corythoichthys; species Corythoichthys intestinalis. The sequence continues at coordinate 58,766,315 of NC_080399.1, read as the reverse complement.
AGTGATGTTTTGGGGCTGTTGTTGGGCAACACGGACTTTCAACTCCCTCCACAGATTTTCTATGGGGTCGAGATCTGGAGACTGGCTAGGCCACTCCAGGAAATGCTGCTTATGAAGCCACTCCTTTGTTGCCCTGGCTGTGTGTTTGGGATCACTGTCATGCTGAAAGATCAAGCCACGTGTCATCTTCAATGCCCTTGCTGATGAAAGATTTTCAGTCAAAATCTCTCGATACATGACCCCATTCATTCTTTCCTTTACACAGATCAGTCGTCCTGGTCCCTTTCAGAAAAACAGCCCCAAAGCATGACGTTTCCACCGCCACGGATGTAGGTCTTTTTAAGTCTCGGCTAAAAACACACCTTTTTAGACTCGCCTTTTACAAAGATTAGGATAGCCTGGTTTTATTAGCTTAAGGGCTTTTTTAATGTTTCTTTTCAATTTTATCGGTTTTATTGTTTTACTTGCTGCAATTTTATTGCGATGCGCTCTTTGTTTTATTTTATTTTGTAAAATGTCATTGTATAATATTTTCCTGCCTTTTATTTATCTTGAGCCATGTTTTGTTGTAAAGCACTTTGGGGGCCTTTCGGGTTTTGTAAAGGGCTATATAAATAAATTTGATTGATTGATTGATTGCCATGCTTCACAGTGGGTATGGTGTTCTTCGCATGCAGTTCAGTATTCTTTCTCCTCCAAACACGAGAACCTGTGTTTCTACCAAAAAGTTCTATTTTGGTTTCATCTGACCATAACACGTTCTCCCACTCCTCTTCTGGATCATACAAATGCCTTCTAGCAAACCGCAGACGTGCCTGGACGTGTACTTTCTTCAGCAGGGGGACACCTCTGGCTCTGCAGAATTTAAGTCCCTGGCGGCGCATTGTGTTACTGATAGTAGCCTTTGTTACTGTGGTCCCAGCTCTATGTAGGTCATTCACTAGGTCCCCCCGTGTGGTTCTGGGATTTTTGCTCACCGTTCATGTTTTGACGCCACGGGGTGCGATCTTGCATGGAGCCCCAGATCAAGGGAGATTATCAGTGGTCTTGTATGTCTTCAATTTTCTAATAATTGCTCCCACAGTTGATTTCTTTACAACAAGCTACAGTGCCCTCCATAATTATTGGCACCCCTGGTTAAGATGTGTTTTTTAGCTTCTAATATATTTTTTAATTCAAATAATATGGGACCTTAATGGAAAAAAAGAAATCCTACCTTCAATTCAAGTGCATTTATTCAGTGGGGGGAAAATCCCACATAAAGAAATAATTATTTGACATCAAATAATGTGTGTCACAATTATTAGCACCCCTGGTGTTTATACTTTGTACAACCCCCTTTTGCCAACAAAACAAGGTCTGGGGACTGAAATGGCCATGGGAGGAGCTGGATTTTGTGTCTGGTGAAGCATTTCTGTGTAGATTTGGCTATATGTTTAGGGTCATTGTCTTGCTGAAAGACCCAGTGACGACCCAGCTTCAGCTTTCGGGCAGAGGGCAACAGATTTTGATTTAAAATGTTCTGGTATTTCAAAGCATTCATGATGCCATGCACCCTAACAAGGTTCCCAGGGCCTTTGGAAGCGAAACAGCCCCACAGCATCACTGACCCACCCCCATACTTCAGAGGGGTATGAGGTGCTTTTCAGCATGTGCATCTTTCGTGGAACGCGGGCGCACGGGTTCGCGTCCCAGCCTGGTCAGAGGTGGGAGCGGAACGCGGGGCGGCGCTGGTGTTCCCAACAATTGATGCACATGGCGGAGCCAAATACCATCAGCTGTCTGAACTGTGTAGGAAACAGGCCAAGTTTGAGCAATGATGCTGACAGGGGCCCACTTTTCCTTCCTCTGATAACTCAGGGCCATAACAGAGTCACCAGGTGCAAAAACTGGGTTCTTGGAATGCAGGTCTCTGTACTTGACTTGTTTCCGTTGATCCATTTGAACAATCTCTCTCAGGGTTGGTGGTTTCAGCAAGTCCATGCCAGTACGTAGCTCTCAAGAAAACATTAGGCTCGCTGGCGATACCTTGGTGGTTGCATGCATAGAAGTTCGGTATTTGAGGAGAAATTTGTGTAGTCTCTGATAGAGTGTACGTTGCCCTTGTGATGCTTTGAGAGCATGTTTGAGAGTTTGCACAAACCTATCTGCCAAGCCGTTGTTTGCCGGGTGATAGGCAGCCGACTTGATGTGTTGAACCCCATTGGCTTGCAGGAATTAAACCATTTCTTTTGACACAAATTGGGGCCCGTTATCTGACACGAGTTGTGCAGGGGCTCCGAAACAACTAAACATCTCTCCTAACTTCTCAATTGTCTTTTCCGATGTGGTTGATTTCATGATAGCTACCTCTGGTCACTCACTATGGGCATCGATAGCAACCAGAAACATTTGATTTCAAAAGGGCCCACAAAGTCAATATGAATCCAGTGCCAAGGGTCCTGAGGAAAATCCCAAGGATGAAGTGGTGCTGCAGGTGGATTGTTGCGAATCTTCTGGCAAGATGAACATTTTTTTACAGTCTCTTGTGACTTGCATGCAGTTGCGCAAGCATTTTAGCAAACAGTGACTGTGGCACAATCACTCTCCTCTATTGGACCAGATTAGTCTCATAAGGAGCACACACACATGCGCGATGCACACACTCATTTAACATGAAACACACACGTATAGTGGGATTCGTAAACACGTAGGACACGAAACACACACGTATTGTGCTATTAATAAACACATAGCACACGAAACACAAACACATTAATCAAATATGTTTGTGAATTGTTTTACGCGCATTTGTAACGTACTTCTAATTTCAAATTCCCACTTACGAGTGTGTTGATCATATAGACACCCATCCTGCGCAGCCGATAAGAACACATGCATTTTTTTATAAACGGAGGCCGTCTTTAGCCAATCAGACGTCTTCTTCTTAAACAGCCAATCACAAGATATGGGCTATTTTGTTACGTCACTGCTGTGCGCCTTCAAGATCGGCACGAGAAATGGCGTCTGGAGGCGGGATATGCGAGGGTTCGAGTGTAAGTGAAACTACCGTTTTGTTTTCTCAGTCTTTTAGTAAGACCCATTATAAAGTAACAGAAGTAATAATCTTGCATGCTTTACTAAGGCAAGGTTCATACCACAGATCTTAATGCACTGTTTTTTGTTTTTTTTGGCGTTCATCGTCCATAGAGCCTGTTCAAGCATTACGCATGCGCACTAACTCGTAGTCCGACACGCGCTGAGCAAACGGACCCACATTTGCAGAGGCATCAAAACAAATTACTACACATGCTGGTTCTACATCATTCTAGGGTGATCTTACTTTCATTTCCTAACAGAGGACACAAATGACAAACATGAATAATCCATGTTTAATGCAAATACATTCTGACAGCGGGAGACGCGAGGGTTTGAGTGTAAGTGAAACTACCATTTTGTTTTCTCAGTCTTTTAGTAAGGTGAGGGAAAAGGTAAAAGTGCACGTGTGAATTAATCGTACGCCCATGCGCGGATCAATATTTAGCAATTGAATGGAAATCTCCCTCATCTGTGAAACATCCTACACGGGACAAATTAGGCACACAACTACCGTGCGCTTTGATTTTGTTTTGTTTATATGCAAACATTAAGAAGGCATTAAAAAGTGCCTTAAAAATACTTAAACGTAGTCATGTCAAAGAAATGTCTTGTACATGAAGAACAACGTAACGAATGTGGTCAATGGATCAGCACGGCATACATCTACAAGAAATGAAACGCAATGAAAACGTAGCCGGCACTTTAACCGATGCGTGCAAAAGTGCACTGAGCATTTTTAGGACGAAGGGAAGTAATACCATCGGTAATAAATTTCCAATAATAAAATGCTTAATAAACGTTTTATTTAAAGAGTCGTAGCGACAATGAGTAATCTTCAAAAATAAAACGCTATGTATATATATAAAGATGCTCAGCTTTTATCAGATAGCTGGATTTAAAAATTAGATCGATTGATGTGTCTGAAGCTGCCACAGGTTAATACAATATTAGTCAAATTATGTAGAGAACTTATGAGATATTTTGTTACAGTATTTTTCCACACAAATATACATTTTGTTGTACCAGGCATTAACATGAACAAGAAATAGTGGAAACAGAGGTGGTCTAATATTTTTTCCCATGGCTGTATGTGTGAAATATTTTGTTTCATTTTATGTATACATTTTTATCTGTCCCCTAGGAATTCATTAAGCATGACATTCTCCAGCGACTCCATGACAGACTTGTCGAAATGGGTTCTTGTGGGCGTCCCCGATTGGATGTGTCAGTTGATACCATTGAACATTTAATAAAACTTGGGCTGCAATCAACTTGTATTGCCAGACTCCTTGGTTTGTCAAGAGCAACACTATTTAGGCGAATGGCTGAAAACAATCTATCCATGAGGGAAACTTACAGCAGCTGCAGTGATGATGAACTGGATTCATTGATATCTGCAATCAAAACCTCAATGCCAGATGCAGGGTGCAGAGTTGTTAGAGGTGCTCTACTCGCACAAGGACATCGAGTGCAATGGGACAGAGTGAATGCAGCGATGCACCGGGTTGACAGTCTTGGGATGCTCGCCTCCCTTGGATGTGTTGTGAGGAGAACATACACATTCCCTTACCCGAAGTATCTGGTTCACATTGATACCAATCACAAGCTCATCAGGTAAGGCTGTACGCCATTTGAATGTAAATAAATCTCCATTTTGTGGATACTTATATTTTTTTGTGACGTAAATTGTTCTGTATTGTATTGCACCATCCACAATTACAGTATATTTCAAATAACCAAACAGGAGAACCTGTTCTGCTCACATACCCTCAGAAATTGTAGTATAATACAAATGCTTAAATGTTATTATGTTTTTCTTATGCGCAGCCCATCCCTCCTCCCACCGCCCAGCAAAGGAGCCACCGTCCCCCCCCCGGGACCCAGGGTGGTCCCCCGGGCCACCCGCGCGCCCATCAACCGGCCTTCAGGGATGGCAGGAGGGGACGCATCACCAACCCCAAGCCTACACCCACCCCCGCCCGCCCACCCGGGCCACGAGCCACAGCCACAGCCCCCCAACCGGCACGGCACGCCACGGGACCCCCAGCGGCCCACCAAGCCCCAGGCAAGGCAGGGTCCCCCGCCGGTGCAGGCGACACCCCGCTGATACACCGGCGCCCAGCCAGCGACCCGCGACGGAGCGCAGGGCGGATGCCCAGCCAGAGAAGAGAGGGGAAGGCGGAGGCAGGAGAACGCCCAGGAACTGCCACGGGGCGATGCAAGATCGGAGACCCGACCCCCCAACCCACTCCCGCGGCCGGCAGCCGAGGCAGAGGGGAGGCCACACCCCGGGAGCCACGCCATATAAAAAAAGTGTGGGACCCACCTACCACCCTATTACTGTGGCTGCCAGGTTCCCGACTGGCAGCCATCACCCAGCACCGTGATGGGGGTGTGAGGGGAGGGTAGTGCAATGTATGCATTAAAATAGGAGAGCTTGGCTTGGGGCAGTGGGACCGCAGCATGGAGTTTCTGTCCAGCCGCCCGTCCCACCGCCCTTTGCCGGAGCTCTCCTGTGGAGTATGATGTGTGTGGTGCATTTAAAAAAGGTGCAGGGATGGCGGGGCCTGTGGTGAGGAGGCAGCCGTGAGGCCCCCCCCCCCCAACAGGTCCCAACCATCCCACAACCTTGGTGTGTGGTGCATTAAAAACAGGGGGGAGTCGGGCTGGGACTGTAAAGCCCCGTCCCAACTCTCCCCGGAGAAATGTATGAGCATGTAAGTGCCAGGATGAAAAATATTTACAGTGCCGAAGTGAGAAGTGCGTGAGTTAAGAGGCAGGCTCCCGCGGGCGTGGCCCCGTCCACCAGAACCACCGGCCCCAGGGCGGAAGAAGCGTCAGGGCCCCGATCAATCCCCGCGCCAGACCACCCACGGCGCCTCCGCGACCGCCCACCCCCCTCCCACCCACCGAGCACCCACCCCGCACCCCGAGCAGGCGCCACACCAAGCGCCGGCGACCAGGGGGCGTCCACCCCACCGGCAAGGGACAGCAAGCCTCACCCTAGGCCCCGCGGGCCCCGCCAATGACCCCGCCGGCCGGGGGGCAGCCGCGGCCGCCGCGGCCTAGGGAGGCGGACAGGGCCGGAAACAGACCAAGGGGAGGGAAGCGCACCCCCCACAACCCACCCCCGGGCCAAGAGGGGCGCGCGGTATGGCACCAGAGGGCACCTCCCCGGCACCCGGTACAGGGAGACGCGGCTCCGGCCGGGCGGACCTGGGAGGGAACCATGGCTGCCGCATACACCCCCCGGCCCCCACCCGGCCGGCCGGGGAAGGGCCGCGGCCCCGGACCGGCAACCGCGCGGCCCCCCCACCCGCCCACGACACCAGCGCGCGCCCGACGGGACCCCCCGCAGAGCCATACGCAACCAGACAAGCCCCGGCCGAAAATCCCGGGGGCCAAGACCGGCGGCGGGACGGCCCAGGGCAGGACGCCAACAAACTCCACCTGTAAAGCTGATAGAAGAAGAGGTTTATCAAACACCATTAGATGTATGCCAAGGACCAGTGAAGTGTATTATTTACGCATAGTTCCTTAATTGTTCCAAGTCTGATAAGTAATATATAGGGTGTTCCAAAAAAAGTACTTATTCAAGTACTTATTTTATTAATTTTTAAAATACTTATTTCATACTCAGAGCATTTCAAGTCAGACTTTTGGCTCTTTCCATACCGTCTTGAGATTTAAAATTCTTAGTTCCATTTTTAAAGTAATATTTTCACATTTTTAACTAATTATTTACCACCCATTGTCAAGTTTAAACCTTTAGGCCTGATAAACTCATGAATTTGACTTTTTCAAATATGTGCCATTAAATGATAGTTTTTTCCCCCCCAAATTAAATGTATTCGTGAGATTGTAAGCCTTTAAATGTACCTTATTAACTTTTTGAAGGACGATCTTATATCATCAGTGACCCGGTTAGAACCTCAGATAAGTCTCAAATCAAGTACTGCTGAGACTGTTTCTCACATCCATGCTGTATAACAAAGCTGTTAATTTGTTTATATTTTTAGTGTGAGAGGAGATCATGGAGGAGAAAATGTCGGGCTTGCTGAGTTGATGTTCACAGTTCGGGGCACAAACACCAATAGCTTCATCACAGGAAAAAGTGTACACAATCAACGGTAAGTTAAACATACATAGGCTTTGTAAATTTGAATTAAAATATTTTGAGTCTGCCTTTTACCACAGTTATTGATATCATTTAACAAATTGAACACCAGTCACAAGTTTGTTTCTTGCTTCATTTTTAGTTTCTATACTTGTGGGGGAGGATTTGCGATAGCGTAGGAAACCTGACTGTAGATCTGGGTGGTTCAAATTTCTATCTCACACAAGCTGGGGCGCCGGCCAGAGCGCTACTTCATGGCCCAGGATGTCCGAGGATGGATGGAAGGAGGCAGAATAATGAGGAGGCAGATTGCAGTAACTTAAAATTACTTTATCCGAAATGGCAGTTCCAAAATGGTACAACAGATGGCGACAATGTCCGTGTAATGGCGATGGTTTAATTTGGATGGGTAGTCAACTAAACTGTAGATGGCTTAGCAGGAATTGGTGCCGGTTAATTCGTGGATGAATGAGTGTGTATGTGTGTGTGTGTGTGTGGTTTTCTCTCATAGACGCACACGGGACTTGCACACGCACTCAGGAAATTTCTAAATGAACACAATTCACAACTACTGGCGACAACTGAAAGGCGAGTAGCCACGAACTTTCTCTCTTCCTCCTCGCTCTAAATTAATTGGCGCCCATACAGGCAGGCAGAGGAGGACCCAAAACGTGGTGGCCCGGAGTTTGCCTGTTTAGAATACAAATAACACATGAGTCTTTTGTACAATACTGCTTCTTTTTTTTCCCTCTACCCATTTTCTCTTCTCTGCATCCTTCTCTCCCCATCATGGATTAATAGCCTCATTTTACTGCTCTGTGATTAGTATATTGACATTACCATTTTAACTAAGGGAAATAGGATCAAATGGTATGGAAACATGCATACCTCTTTAATTCGATAGAAATGCAAGAATAAAATAATCTCAGTCATTCCTTCTGGATACAGGATAGAACGGTTATGGAGAGATGTCTTCATGAGTGTAACCGGGATGTATTACAACATCCTTCACTCTCTTGAGGACCTACATCTGCTTGGTATAAGTAACAACACGCACCTGTTCTGCTGCCACTACGTTTTTTTGCCACGCATCCAGGCCAGTCTGGATGTCTTCAGTGAGGCATGGGACAACCACCCCATCAGGACAGAGCAAAACTTGACACCAAATCAGTTGTGACAGGTGGGACAGGCTTTTAGTCCAATTGCAGATCCAGGTCCCCAGGTAAATAATTTTAAGAAGTTGAAAAAAAAAACCATTACGCATGACTGAAGGATTGTATTATTTGTACACGAACTCCATTTTCAGGAGTCCTTTATTCCCGAGATTGAATGGGAGGAGAGTGGCTCCATGACTGAGAATCATTCTGGTGTCAATGTTCCTGCTCTGAAATATCTCCTCTTACACCCTGAAATGATGGAGCTACAGGACAACACTGATCTGCAACATTCGGATTGTTTTGGAGTGGACATATCTCAGCACTGTCGAGTATGTTGAGAATGTACTTGAGGCTAGGCAATAAAGTTTTTCTTTACGCTGACCCACTGATTCGTTCCGTTCAGTCTTTGTACAACCGGCAGTAAGTTGGATTCATTACCAGTGAGGGTTGGACTCTGCAAAGGCCGTCCTTTTTCATTCTGTTCATATAGATAACTGCTGAGAAAAAATATCGTGTTTACAGTAAACATTTATGCTTTCCTTATTAAAGCCTTTACAAATTGTGTCATGGGCCACATAGCCCACATGTATTCTATGTTGTTTCCCTGCCCCTCCCATCCTATTGTTTGCTCCTGAATGAAGGTTGCTATCACAGCAACTTGGGGAGCAGAGCAGCTACCATCCTCCACAAAAGCTATATCGACTTCCTGAGTGTTCTTTTTAGCCAAGCTAAGTTTATATAAACCCAACTTCAAATCTAACCAATCAGTTACTCACAATGTACTTTACTATTTTTGTATTACTTGTACTTAAAAAGTTGTTCAAAAAAATGGTTGAACAAATATTGAACACAGGTTTCACAAAACTGCTTTATGCAAGAACAGTGTACAAATAAAACTGTACAAACTCTTAAATGTTGATAATATTTTGAACCATGTACATATAAACTGTACAAACTCTCATAAATTTTGATCACTTTTTGAACCATGTAAAAATAGAGTACAAACTCTCATAACATTACTGTACAACACTACAAACATGCCAATTCGGTTTACACCAGCCCAAAGCCAGAAGTAATGGAACAAAGAGCCATCATCAAATCATGATGGAACTTCGCTTAGGTATCATAGTGGCTTGGGAGCTTCAATTTAAAAAAGCACGTTTGAGCCATTGGACATTTTAAATTTGTAACCTCAACATAAAGCTTCTCTGACATCTGCTCCCACCCAACCCAAAACTTGACGAGGTCACGTAACACCGCTGGCACTGCTATGGAAAGAAAAAAAGTGACACTTAAAATGTATTTTTACCAAAGGTTGTGTGCTTATTGAACATCAGCACTGTCCATTGTAATATGCTGTATTTTATCGTTAATGCTTAGCGATCATAGCGCCGAAGAAACTAGGTGCAAAGTGATACAGGAAAAGCAAGACAAGGAGAATTACCTTCCTCAGTGAACCTCCTCAAAAATCCTGTGATGAGCATTTTTTTCTCAAGGGGAACAATGTCATCCTCATCACTGTCATCATGATACGTCAGATCTATCAATCGTGAAAGAAGTCGTCGCCATCGACCCTACATAGTTACGTCGCATGTATCAAAACCTGAACAAAAGCAAGCCTGTGTCTTCCACGAGGTAAGACAGTGGTGCTTGATACGTGTCCGGTCAGAAAACGCAGCAGTTCTTCTACAGTATTACATCAATGGTGCAACTGGAACTGGCAAATCACACCTAATAAAGTGCATCCACGCCGAGGCTACGAAAATACTGTCCACGCTCCCACGACTGGCTGTGGAAGCAGATATCTCCCGAGAGACGGTGATTCTTGAAGCCTTCACCGGCACGGCTGCATTCAACATATCTCATAGCCCATATGTGTGCACGATTCAAGACAGGTGGCCCACTGAAGTGACAAGTTCCAAATGATCATTCTGACTTAAATCATGAGGCAAAAAGACGACTTTGCTTTTGCTGAGTTGCTGAACCGACTTCGTGTCAAAAATAAGTCAGAGTGCCTCTCGACAGAAGACATAACAATGCTCACTGCGGCTTGTACCTCTCTGAAAAATTGCCCAAAAGGTGTACTCCATATTTACGCCACAAATAAACAAGTGGATCTCCATAATTCAGAGATGCTGAGCACGCTGCACAAAGACAATGTGACAATTGATGCAGATGACTATAAGAAGGACCAAAGGACTGGAAGAATGACAAGACAAGTTGACCCTGTTAAAGGAAAAAAGAACAAGTTGCCGTCGGCGCCCGCGTCATGATCACGTGTAATATCGATGTCCGGAAAGGCCTGTGTAACGGTATGTTTGCAAACGTTGTCGAATTTGTACACTACCCGAATGAGTCTCGCGTGCACAAGCAGAACTCGATCACGTGACCAGGAGCTCCGGCGACACCGACAACGCAAGAGAAGATTCAAAAGTCTGGAGTGACACGTCAACAGGTCCCGATTAGGCTTGCTTTTGCCTGTACGATCCACAAGGTACAAGGAATGATCACCTCTGATGCGTTAGTGTCTCTGAAAGGTGTATTTGAGCACAGCATGTGGTACGTAGCTCTAAGTCGAGTGACCAGTCTCTGTGGTTTGAAAATTGTGTATTTGGATGAGAGAAAGATTTACGCAAACCCAGATATAACCGACGCTCTCGCTCAAATGAAAGAGGCTTCGCTGGACCACGTGAAAAAATGTAAGCTCACTCGACACTTCTAACAAGGCTCTATCATTTACTGTATAAAACTTCGTTCCTTTCCATATCGAAAATGTTTAAAATCTCGGATGAAATTCAAACATGAGTGAGGCAGCGGCGGCCTTCACGCGCCTTCTCATTGTGCAATAATGTATATATAGTGGGGCAAATAAGTATTTAGTCAACCACCAATTGTGCAAGTTCTCCTAGTTGAAAAGATTAGAGAGGCCTGTAATTGTCAACATGGGTAAACCTCACATTGTTCGATTTTCAAAGAATTTATTTCCAAATTAGAGTGGAAATTAAGTATTTGGTCACCTACAAAAAACGCAAGATTTCTGGCTGTCAAAGAGGTCTTACTTATTCTAATGAGGTCTAACGAGGCTCCACTCGTTACCTGTATTAATGGCACCTGTTTTAACTCATTATCGGTATAAAAGTCGCATGTCCTCAACCTCAGTCAGACTCCAAACTCCACTATGGCCAAGACCAAAGAGCTGTCGAAGGACACTACAGACAAAATTGTAGACCTGCACCAGGCTGGAAAGACTGAATCTGCAAGAAGTAAAAAGCTTGGTGTAAAGAAATCAACTGTGGGAGCAATTATTAGAAAATGGAAGTCATACAAGACCACTGATAATTTCCCTTGATCTGGGGCTCCATGCAAGATCTCACCCCGTGGCGTCAAAATGATAACAAGAACGGTGAGCAAAAATCCTAGAACCGCACAGGGGGACGTAGTGAATAACCGACAGAGAGCTGAGACCACAGTAACAAAGGCTACTATCAGTAACACAATGCGCCGCCAGGGACTCAAATCCTGCACTGCCAGACGTGTCCCCCTGCTGTAGCCAGTACTCGTCCAGGCCAGTCTGCGGTTCGCAGAGAGCATTTGGATGATCCAGAAGAGGACTGGGAGAATGTGTTATGGTCAGATGAAACCAAAATAGAACTTTTTGGTAGAAAAACAGGTTCTCGTGTTTGGAGGAGAAAAAATACTCAATTGCATCCGAGGAACACCATACACACTGTGAAGCATGGGAGTGGAAACATCATGCTTTGGGGCTGTTTTTCTGCAAAGGGACCAGGACGACTGATCTGTGTATAGGAAAGAATGAATGACGCCATGTATCGAGAGATTTTGAGTGAAAATCTCCATCAGCAAGGGCATTGAAGATCGGACCTGGCTGGATCTTTCAGCATGACAATGAACCCAAACACACAGCCAAGGCAACGAAGGAGTGGCTTCGTAAGAAGCATTTCAAGGTCCTGGAGTGGCCTAGCCAGTCTCCAGATCTCAACCCCATAGAAAATCTGTGGAGGGAGTTGAAAGTCCGTATTGCCCAACGACAGCCCCAAAACATCACTACTCTAGAGGAGATCTGCATGGAGGAATGGGCCAAAATACCAGCAACAGTGTGTGAAAAGCTTTGTGAAGTTACAGAAAAAGTTTGGCCTCCGTTATTGCCAACAAAGGGTACATGACAACCGGAGCGTCCCCCCCATTCAAATGTATACCAAAGAGAGCGGCAGTCTTTTCGAGCCTTCTCTAAGCGGATGTGCCACAAATAGCTAATGAAATAAGTATGCCAGCCAATCCCTTGCCGAAATTGAACACGAAGGTTTATTTTTAATGGGCATGTTCACCAAGAGTAGATTTCAGAATCAGTCTACATTGTATTAATACTCTTGAAGAACAATAGACCAAACCTTACATCGTTCCAACTTCCAAGTATTCACAATTGTTATTCATCATTTGTAATTGGTAATACAATAAAATGATGTTTTGTTTTGTTTTTCTTTATCTTTCAGAATGAGCATCCTCAGAGCAAACGTGGTGGATATACTCCAAAAAATGAAGGGAGTGGAGTGGGCCCTCACCCCTAATGGTGAGGCTCAAACCATCAGGTCCATCCTGAATGTGACTGTGGGCATCTCTGATGGCTCAGACACATTCAGGAAGGACCTGAGTGAAACACAGGCTGACCGTGTGGATGAAGGAGGAAGTTATATCTTCCTCAATTGTGGCGCTGACACCAACAACTCCTCCTTCCTCCACACCAAGCCGGAGGCAAAGATTTTCAAAGGGCCTCAGGTATGTTAGTATGTTTTTTTTTTTGCATAATGGGACAATGTTACTATATCTGTAATCAAACTTGATACTGTATATTTCATTTTAACTACTGTCATATTTCAAGATATTTTTAAACAAATCAATTCCAACATCTGCACATCCCTTTTCAGATATCAAGTTTTAAATTGGTAAACTTCTTGATGTCCATAACTTGAATAATAACAATACTGACAATGACCTTTAATTTACTTGCGCATGTCTGCAATTCTTAATGATTGTAATGACGGGTCACATGCATATGGAAACCTGATTGGATTTGAGTTCATGTGTTTGACTCTTGTATGGTTTTGCCCTAGCCTAGTGTGTCTCATCCTTGTGATTAATAATTGTGATTGCGAATAGTGTTCATCTGTTGCTACTTGCTCCTTGCGTGTTGACCAGTCCGTAGCCCTTCATGTCACCCAAGAGTTATTGTCTCGTCACCCCCTGTTGATTTAAGCCTTGTTTTATAGCATAGTCCTCATCAAGTCGTTATCTATGTGTGTCATATTTCCCAGTAGTCCATCGTTTTTCGTTTCCCTGCCCTTCTTTTTACCGTGCGTTTTGATTTGTTACTTTCACTCTCATTTTTTTTGCTGAAAGTATTTTAAGTGAACAAGTTTGTTACATGAATTTTAGTTTGCACAAGTTCCCATTTTTGCCTATTGGTTCCCTGCACTTGGGTCCACATTTCGTACCACATTCACTAGTTCCCACAGACAATCCCTGGCCAAATCATAACCTGTTTGATTCATCTTCAGCACAACATATCTATTTTCTTATTAAAACACACTCAAGTATGTCATTCATACTCAACTCTACTGTAGACAGAACTGAACGACAGATATCACACTTATGACGCTTACAAGACGTTTGATACGTATCGCCTAACGATTGCTCTGAATAATATTGGTATTTACATTTGTCAAACTTTGCTTTCACTTGTTTTCCCTCCACAGGTCACTGTCCCTGATGCCCTTAAAGAGAAGGCCAGGAGCCTTCTCTTTCCCGAGGTTACCGCTGTGACCATCAATGAGGCTGCTACAGTCAACCCCACCGGCAGCCTCCTGACGCTATCAGGAACCATTAGTTTTGTAAGTTTTTTAAACATGCTCAATTGTATGCGTGTTCAGTGTGCACGCATTCACACATTAGGGACGTCTTGATCACATATTTTCAGTGTTGTTAATAACGGCGTTACAATATAACGGCGTTACTAACGGCGTTATTTTTTTCAGTAATGAGTAATCTTATTCATTACTTTTCTCATCTTGGCAACGCCGTTACCGTTACTGAGGCAGGAAAGGCGTGCGTTACTATGCGTTACTAAGTTGGTTGAATAAAAAAACGTCTGAGAGAAACTGACTCACGGGGACGAGAGCAGAGCAGGAGTGGGGAAGACGCCGTTGCAACCGCGATGCTAGGTGGCTCCAATAATACCTGACTGTAGCCATAGCCGACAAACTACGCCCACATGACACAGTAGATATCATATTATAAAACTAGATGCAAATGACAGACACAGCTGCATTGCCAACATGTTTTAAGGACTACATGCGTTAGTAAACAGCCGCCACCTTAAAGCAGTAGACCTCTCAGGAAGGCCCTGATGTAGAGATCCTTCCTAGCGAACCTTAGTAACTTTTTTTTTTTTTTTAATCTAAAATGCTCCTAAATCAGCAAAATCTTAACTTAAATCTATCTTTAAATGATGAAACAGTTTTAAAACTTACACATGTTTAAAGTAGACAGAAGGGAACAAATGCAATAACGGGAGCAATTTTAACAACTTTAACGATTGATTCACAACTTTAACCCTTGAGAGTCGAAGGACGCGCCGGCGCGTCCTCAGCGCACGTCGTCTTTGAAGCGCCCTCACGTTTTAAATACGTCACCCACATGCCGTTGGTTGGTCTCGTTTTAAAGTGCGGAAGTTGCGGTTTACTCTCGTTATTATTTGAAGTCAATCGACCAATTAAAGTTTTATAGTTTATTGTCCTCATTACATACATTACATTACAACATTAAAACGCTGCATGGATCATTTGTTTGTGTCTATATTTCCATCATTTCTTGTCCTTTTTCAAAACGGAAGCTCCATGAAAAAAACACAAATCAAACGAACCCTTTCGAAGTCACAGTGGACGCACTAAATGCGTTTTTTAAATAAATATAACTGCCATGCGAGGTTCCACCGAACGAGAGGGAGGAGTGTTCTGAAGCAGCGAGGTGGCGAGCCGACGGCCGTTTGGATCGAGCAGCGACTTTGTGTGACTTTGAGAATGAACGGAAAACTAAACTTAGCCCAAGCAATTGTGCTATTTGATCAACTTGAGGAAGAGGATGGTCCAAATTCGTCATCATCGTCTTCTTCGGAAGAGTCCTCGAGTGAAGATAGTGACGTATTTGAACACGTGGGTGACGCCATCGACGAGCAGAGGTAAGCAAACTCACTTTTTTTTTTTTAGGCTGGAAAAAGTTTCTTTTGAAAGTTTCTTTTGATATTGCAAGACAAAGTTAATTTTGATGCAATATAAGTGTGTGTTTGTGTATGTAATAATAAAATGTGCATATCAGATCAAAGTCGTACGTGAACTGTGTGTATCCAAGACAGGAATTTATAATTGTGGTGATCTTCTTTCTATATGAAGATTAGGGATGTAGCACATATTCAGCTATGGTATTCTTTCTATTGTTATACATATAGATTTCCAATATTATTTATTGCTGTATATATTTTTATTTTATACTTTATTATTTTCATAAATACTGACTTTTTTTCATGTACATTTATAGTGACAATGAAAGTAAAGTGAAATGAAAATGGAAGGGTGGAAAGAGGACCAACACCCCATGGAAGTGTGGGCTGTGTGATGTCGCCCTGTTTCGAATTCCAGGACGAAACTGCTTTTCGGAGTGGCATGCCTGAAAAAAATTTAACTTGTTTATTGTAAATATTTTTGAAAATACTTTTTTTCCCCCCAATGTTATATATATGTATATATACATTTTTTCCCACAATCAGTCTTCTCAATTTGTGTATATAAATGTGTGTTCAAGAAGCTTGATTGTGTGTACATAGTTTTCATCAGCTGATGGGCCGCAATACCTAAACTCATAAAGAGATGGCTTCTGTTGACCTGTTGTTTATGTTGAATTGTCAAATATAAGACTATTTATTCTAAATTTTTTTGGTTGAATGTTCATCCTAACATGTTGAATAAATATTACAAAGTTTCAAAACGGTTCGTTACGCATGTTTGGTTGTCAATTGGACATCAAAATTAAAAATTTTGACAAAACGATTGTGGAATTTTTGGTCTTTTTGGGCCCAAAATGATGATTTATAATTGGTCAGTGACGGAAACAACAGTTTGGACATGAAGTTCAAGGTGTCACAAAAAAAGGGCCCAAACCAGGCCATCGTAAACAATTCTTTCTTTGAAATATAAAGGCAACTTCAAAGGCATGCAAAATCAGACAAAATAGGCCCAGACCTTAAAGGGTTAAATGACTTCCACACATAGCAAAGGTTACTAGCTAGTTATCGCAATACCCTTGTGTCTAGTTAAGTGGAGGCTAAAGAATTGGGCTAGGGCCAATTGTCCCCCAAACCCTTTAAACTTCACATTGTGTGACCTGTTTTTTTTTTGTTTTTGTTTTTTGTTTTTTTTTTTTTGAGGGAAAAAAAAAAATTATCACTAGTTACTTTGCCAAGTAACTAATTACTCTTACATTCAGATAACTGAGTTACTAACGCAATTACTTTTTGGGAGACGTAATTTGTAACTGTAATTAATTACTTTTTTAAAGTAAAATTAACAACACTGCATATTTTAAATGTAAGTGGAGTCCCACTCGCCCGATTTCGAAGATCTTACGATCCAATACAACCGAGATGTATTAAGGAAGGAAAAAATGGCACATCCAAAACTTTTTCCCTTAAAGAAACAAAACAACGAACAAAGAACAAATCTATCCAACAAGATAGCTACATAAAATGGTTATCAGAAGGAAAAAAAAATAGAATCCATTATTCTGCTGGGTTTGTTTCAGTATTGCTTCCTGCATATGTATTTTTAAACCTTCAGTAGATAATTTTGTTTGTAGCCCTTAACCCTTTGACTGCCATTGACAATTATAGACATCAAGTCGATTTGAATTGTGTGGGCTGGCACGCGTCCATGCCATTGACGACCATATACGTCCAAATTTCCCATTCATTTTCATTGGCAGAATAACCTTTGTGGTTGTGATTTTTTTCACCAAACAATTATGCAAGCCATGCAACTTCTGTAAATACATTAGTGACATTTTTGGGTGGTACTTCAAATGAATTGGGCCTGAACTACTTAAATGGTAGCAACAGGGGTGAAAGTGGGCCAGAACGGTCAGGAACGCAGTTCCGGTATAAGATTCCGGGCCAGAACGCAGTTCCGGTATAAGATTCCGGGCCGGACTGCTGTTCCGGTACACGGTGCTTTGATTCCAAAAATATGACGCAACTGTCAAAACACTATGTAAAAAAAAAAAATTAAAAAATGCTAAGCTGCCACACATGCATTTCCTCTCCAAGAATTAAACAATCTATCAACATCAGATTTACATACACAAGTGTTAACAACAAGCATAATAAAGTGCTTGTGTAGCGTAATCCGTTTCCACCGGCATTATGTATTTTATTCCACAGACGGCATGGAGGCTTCCCCAGCTGCTGCAGTTATCTGAGTCTGACGATGATGCGTCACGTAAGTGCGAATGCACGCAGCAAAGCAAAACGCCTGGAGTCATTTATCCGTTCAACTGGCTGATATACTGACATGTGACCAGCACAGATAGTTAGCTCTGTTTGGTTCAAATTTGCATGTTTTCTGGAACAGCAAAAAAAAAAAAGTTTGTTGAATGGATGCGACAAAAAAGGGCAATGCAACAGAAAATGGGTGAAATCTTTAAGAGCAAGGAAAGACTTGAGGAGGCTTATTTATCGTATTTAGTTTTATTTGCTCTGATGGGGAGGTTCAGAACATCTTAGCTGTCAATGAGCACTTTGGACTTATATTTGTTCATTTATATTAGGCTACTTATTCATTTCCTTATTATTTTAAAAAGTCAATGTTTGCGCGATCTTCAAAATATATTCCATTTCACTCTGCATAATATAAGTCATTTGTACTTATTTTTCTGAACGTATGTTACTTATGTCTTTATTATTTAAAAAAAAAAAAAAAAAGAGCAAAAGTAAATGTTTACATTAACTTCGATTCTAATATACGTCCTATGTTCTTGAGGAGTTAAAATTGAGATTTGGCTTTAAGTATGTGAGGAAATGAGGGAAAATAAAAATTAGGAGATGGAGATTGGTTGGGGTTATTGTTGTTTTTGTCAACTTTTATTTTGCAAATCAGTGAAAAAAAATACAATTTTGAATGAAAATTAGTTTTTGTATGTGTTATAGAAATAACTGCTAAAACAGTTTTCTTTCCATTTCAGTAGTTTTAGGAGGTTTGACCCCCACTACCCCCAAAATGAAAAAAAATAAATAAATAAATGAACTAAATTTCTGGCCCCGTGGCAACCTTCACGTCGGGGAGTTCTGGCAAGAAATTGTAGCCACTTTCACCCCTGGGTAGCAAGTATACAATTTATTTAATTGAAGAAATTGTCCATCAACTACCAAATATATACTTGTACCCTTAGCAGCAATTAACCTAAATAACTAATCATCTTAATCAGTTAACCTGTTTGTGACATACAGATGCATCCGACAAGACTTTGGAGGAAGCGGGGGGGCCGCCAGGTCCCAATGAGGACCGTATTCGTGAAAGAAGTAAGTGCTGCCTATCAACACTACAGAATTCTCTCAAAGTGCATAGGTTATATTTACTTTAATCCATTTCAGGATGGACAGAGCATAAAAATTATGCTGTGGGGGGACATGGCCACCACTACATTAGAAAAAAAAGAATACTACTTCACACACGTTGTGGGTAAAAAAAAACGACTTCGGCTACGTCCTCCAGTCTACAAGGCACACCAAAATTCAAGTGACTAAATTAACAATTTAATTGTATCTGGGTGGGGGGATCTATATATATTTGGGATGTAACGTTATGGTTATTGTAATTTTGGTTCAGTTAACTGAAATTCTCTGTTCAGTTCATTTTTGGTACAAAAAGACATTAAAAAACGCTGAATACCTTTGTTTTAAAAATTAGAAACAATAAAACTTGTGTAAATAAGGGATAGCCTTTTGGGTGGTATTTTGATTGACAGTCTTGTTAAGTTTAAAAAAAACAAAACAAAAAAAAAAACAATTGTATCAATAATGAAATCTAAAAACTAAACTTTGAATTAGCTCTAACAAATGTAAATATCCAAGTTTACAGTTTTTTTTTTTTTTTTTGCGAAAGAGATTAACGTATGATTTTTCTTCAAAAAGCACTATCTAATTGCAGTGGTTATCTTGCTTATTATTTTCTCAAATGTAAACGGCACTTCTTATCGCTGTTGATGGGGAAGAGAACCCGCAATGCAAAGTGAAAAATCGCAGAGTACTGTCACTGCCCCATTTTTAACACACTTTTTTCTTCATGTATAACATCAGTAAGTGTAAATCAAACCATACAAATGCATGTTATCAATAGACCATTAAGAAATAATTTGAAGTTTGTAAATAAAGCATTAATTTAATAAATAAAATATGGACTGCTCATTCATTCTCTCATGCAATACGTGTGTAAGTGTACACATGTAAATAAAGAGTACATAAATATGTTTTTAGAACTCTTTGATTCTTAAATCAAGATTTAAAAATCCGCGATCTACTGAGGACGTGAAAGTTGAGCCACAAAGTAGCAACGGACTTTCAACTTTCAAGCCGTTCTGTTAAATTTCTGCTACAATTTATATTTCTATTTTACAGGAATCCACAACAAAAAAAGAAAAATATGTTATCATTGGATATGAGAGTACAATTAACGGAGTGGAGGCCGTGACCAGTGCTGGGGTTGTCCTCCTAATGATAAACGTCATTTGGGAACAGGAGTTTGGGGAAGGGAAAATCCAGCTACCTGACGAGGGAATTCCCGTGACCATCACAAAGACTAAATCCGTTCACTCCTGTTGATTTCCAGTGGTGGAATGTAACAAGGGAAAGTACTTTATTACCGTAAGTACAATTTTTTTTGTGTATCTGTACTTTTCTTGAGTACAAATATGAAGTGGTACTTTTAATTTGCTGCATTTTACAGCACATAACTATTTTTACGGCAAAACTTTTCAAATTGTGGCTTGCATTACACATTTCATCTTAATTTGTTAGTTTCAATTCCGAGCCTGTTGCGCAACCGATAAGCCACGTACAACTGTGAGAACAGAGTGCTTTCAGATGGGTGCTGTACACTCTTGTCAAGTAAATGGCGGTATGCACCATACAGTTTCTCTCAATTTGCCATTGAAACTAAGTTTAAGCAACACCCCCCACATGTCCCCAAATGACCTAATATTAGCGGGCCACGCCCCCCAATTGTCCCAAAATTACCTGATATGACCAGGTCGCGCCTATCAAATGTCCCCAAATCAACAGAAAGTGAGCTGATATTGTCACTGAAATGTCCCCAAACCAACCTGGCGGGGCTAAGATCTGTATCTCTACACAGCAAAGACCCAGAGTATTTTCTCCAGAAATTGCAGTTTCTAGTCAATAACAGAAGGGTAGTACTTGTCCCGGACTTTACAAAATAGACAATACGCAGTCCTACGAAATAATGATTATGGGTGACGGTGTGAAATGAACAGGTATACATTTGTGTTAATAAATGGAATATATATATCTAGAGCTTTCATTTGAGATGCAACATGTTAAATTTGATCAAGTTTTGAGAAAACAGGAGCAGGAAATGTTTTGACCACTGACTGCCCGAATATTGTCCAACTCGATTGCCCACTGATAGCACATGGTAGGCGTCACCACTACAAGACTATTATTGTTACAAAGCTTTTATTCGAGGTACAACACTTTAAATTTGAGAAAGGTTTAAGAAAAATGAAGCAGGAAATGTTTTGACAACTGACTAAAAGTGATTGAGTATTGTACAACTCGATTGCCTGTAATATTTGTCACACTGCTGTTGCCATAATTGTGCATTCCTTGTGGGTGTGGTATGCCCTCCCTGTGGGTGTGGTAATACAGTACAAAGGGAACCTCTTTGATGTGTCGTGTGCACATGATGAGAAGCACACTGAATAAAGAGGTGTTGTTTTACTCAAGTCTCGGCCTTCAATGTACTTAGATTGAGGAAGTACATAACAAAAAGTGGTGACGAGGATGGGATGCTGAAAAAGCAAGTGGAGCAACATGGCACAGCCTCTTGGAAAGTAATCGACAACTTTATTCCAGGGAGGACAGATAGCACCGCTAACAGAAGGTAATCAACCCCGAGCTGGTGAAAGGGCCGTGGACAAGGAAGGAGGATCAGATGGTGATCGACCTGGTACACTAGTACGGCCCCAAACGCTGGTCGGTGATCACCAAGCACCTCCAGTGCTGCATCAGCAAGTAGGACCGTGAGCATTGGCACAACCACCTCAATCCACAGGTGAAGAAGTCATCGTGGACGCAGGAGGATGATCGCATCATGTACGAGGCCCACAAGCGGCTGGTCTGAGATCACCAAACTACTGCCCGGAAAAATGGACAACTACATTGAGAACCACTGGAATTCCACAATGAGGAGAAAATTGGAACATGAGGGCTACCTGCAGGACGCCGCTGAGAAGACGTGCTCGTCGATTCACAGAGGCGCCTGTTGACACCTGTTGAGGCACCGGGCTACGAACAGAGCGACAGTTTATTTCTTTGCACCTGCAGGTGGAGGCAAAAGGTACCAGCAACATTACTTTGGGTAATTGCCACTTGGTGTATTCTGCTTGTTGTATTCGGTTGTTGAGCCTCCTTTGAAGCCATTTCCAATGTGCTAGTTCTTTTAAGCGGTTGAGGCTCCTTTGAAGCCATTTCCATTGCCACTTTATTTCAAAGGCTTTCTAAAAAGGTGCGTATGACAGCAAAAAGCATGTTTATTTCATATTTTCCGTGGTAGTTTATGCTCCTGAATGAAATGGACCGCATGAATATGTGTGGAAGCGCTCGATATATTTCTTCAGTTTTTTTAATCCTGCGCCATGAAAATGAGCGACTTCCTGCATTGACCAGGATTCCGAAGGTGACGTCAGGGGGATAGTCATCTTCAGTATACATCCATTACTATAGTATGCAGAACGACTGCAGATTCAGTTGATATTGCGGATTAATTTGTTTATTTTTTGCATCACTGTTGTGTTACGGTAAGAGCACAGATGGACACAAGCTTGGCTTTCTGAACACTCCTTTACTTCCGTATCCACACACGCTAACAACACACTAACTCCACCCACATATCCCACAATCCCATGGTATTAAACTGTCTATATATATACAGCATATATATATATATCTTACAGACACAACATTTCCCCCTCCCACCGGAAAGTGCAACTGAGAACACACAACTAACAAGAAGAATAACATGCAACATAAACTATTGTCGGTAGTCCCACACCCAACCTAGGTATGATATGATGTAACATAGTCCCGAAGAGTAACCGGCCGAGCTCGGACCCTCACTGGCCTGGCATCCAGCTGCTGTGGCGCCTGGAGCTGGGGAGCAACCGGTTCCTCTGGTACGGCCCACACTGGAGGTGCAGGTGGTCCAGGATCCACTTTTAGTGGAACTCTAAGTGCAGCTCCATCTGGAGGTGAAGGCGGTGGAACCTTTCTCAGTCTGCAGGCATGCCAACGGGAGCCATCGTCCAAAAGGAAAGTCGCACGGCCCAGAATCCGTATGACTTGCCTTGGTTGCGACCAGAAAGATGACATCTTGTTGAGGCGTTGTGGCCGCCGAGTCCTAACCCAGTCCGACACCTGGATCGTTGTTGGACGTGCCCTGCGCCTCCAGTCCACTTGCTCCTTCGTCTTCCGCTGCCGTACTGCCACAACCTCCTTTGTCTGCGCGAGTGAGGGCCTGATTGGCAACAAAGTGGGGGCCCGAAGCCTGTGCAGCGGAAGTTCAATGTCCCGTCCTAACATAAGCTGCGCTGGGGACACTTGAGTCGTGGAATGGGGGCTCGCCCTGTAGTGTAACAATGTTTGGTTGAGAGCAACTGGAAAACTACAGCCTTGTGCCATGTGAGCACGGATACCATTTTTCAGCGTAGCATTGAAACGCTCCACACCTCCATTTGCCTGAGGGTGGTAAAAGGCGGTTCGAATGTGCTTGATGCTTCTGCTGGCGAGGAAATCCACAAATTCCGCTGATGTCAACTGAGGGCCATTGTCAGTCGTCACAGTCTTTGGCAGCCCCCAGCGAGCAAACAGATCATCAAGAATTTGGATTACAGCACAGGACGTCACCGTACCCACTGGAACCACCTCAGGCCACTTGGAGTGGAGATCATACACAACCACAAGGAAGCGCTGGTGGCGAGGAACATTACGGCCATGGATTTCACCACATATATCCAACTGCACGTGGGCCCATGGTTGAGAAGGCCATGCAAGTGGTTGTAAGGGAGCAGCGGGTGGAGGCCCTGCCTTGCCACTGAGGAGGCAAGCAGAGCAGTCACGGACCAGATGCTCAATGTCCTGGTCAATTGCTGGCCACCACACGAACTCACGGCACCTTTGCTTGAGCTTAACCACTCCAAGGTGGCCCTCATGTGCCATCGCCAGCACACGAGCACGTAGGGTGGTCGGAATGATGGTACGGAGTCCCCTTGACACACATGTGTCAGCCCAGCAGGACAACTCATCCTTCACCTTAGCAAATGGCTTTAGCTCCTCAGGAAATTTGGCAGGCCAGCCCAGTCTAATATATGTGCGGAGCTTGCACAAAATCGGATCCTTATCCGATTCAGCTTGCAGTTCCTCCAGCTTGACTGTAGACTGCAAAGGCGCGTACAATGTCTGTATAAGGATCGGTTCCTCGTCCTCTGCTTGCCTAGACAGCATGGGTGGGACAGAAGGCTTTGAGGCTGCAATAGAACGAGAGAGGAGGTCAGCTACAACATTTTCCCTGCCTGGAGTGAATACAAGATCATAGTCGTATTGCCGGAGGCGATCGGCCCAGCGGTGGAGTCGCAGCGGCTTGTGTCCGGTGCCGGATGTGGCAAGCACCGTAGTCAGGGCTTGGTGGTCTGTTCTGATGGTGAAGTGCCGACCATAGAGGAACATGTGCCACCGTTCGCATGCCCATACGCAGGCGAGCGCCTCACGTTCGCCAACCGAGTAGCGCTGCTCCGTCTCAGAAAGAGCGCGAGATGCGAAGGCAATTGGCCTCTCTACTCCATCCTGCAGCTGGGAAAGGACAGCACCAACTGCAGCCGTAGATGCATCGCAGGTCAGGATGGTTGGGCTGTTAATATCAAAATGAGCCAGGATCGGAGGGGATATCAGCCGGTCTTTCAGGGCAGCGAAGGCAGCAGAGCATTGTGAAGACCACACCCATGGCTCATTCACCTTCAATAAGCGACGCAAGGGTGCTGTGGTGTCAGAATAGTGGGGCAGAAAACGCATGTAATAAGCAGTCATCCCGAGAAATGAAGCAACCTCGGCCGCAGAGGTCGGTTCAGGAATGCGCCGCACCGCCTCAACGCTGGACGACAGGGGCACAATTCCTTTCGCTGAAAGACGGAACCCGAGGAAGTCCACAGCTTCAGCTGCGAATAAGCATTTGTCAGCGTTCAGAGTGACATGATGTTTCTCCAGGGCGTCAAACACACTGTGTAGGCGGGCATCATGGGTGGCCTGGTCCGCTGCGTGGACCACTATGTCATCTAAGTAGACAGCAGTTCCTGGAAGCCCCGCCAAAATCGTTGACATAATTTTCTGAAAGCAGCTGGGTGCTGAGCTCAAACCAAACGGCATGCGTGTGTATCTGAAAACCCCCGAGTGAGTCACAAATGCAGTCAGGTCCCGGCTGGTGGGATGCAGAGGCACTTGGAGGTAGCCTTGTCGTAGATCAAGCTTTGAAAAAACTGTTGAGCCATGAAAAAGGGCTGTGAGCTCCTCCACTGTGGGCAACGGGTACTTGTCCGGAATGATGGCCTTGTTGACCTGCCGTAGGTCAACGCATATCCTGAGTCCCCCTGACTTCTTTTTGGCGACCACCAAATTGGAGACCCATGGCGAAGCATCAATGGGCTCAATGATGCCATCCAGTAACATGGAGGACAGTTCGGCTGAGACCCCAACCCTGAGCGCAAGTGGCACGCGCCTGAGAGGCTGGATTACTGGCACAACCCCTGGATCTACACGAGGGCGGTGATTGAAAGCCGTAATACATCCCAAACCATCGAACAATGCTGGACATTTGTTTTGAAGCGATGCAGGTAGGACCTGCATTATAGCCTGGCCGCTGTTGTCCATCATTGAAAAGCCCAGTTCTATAAACAGGTCCAAGCCAAGCAGGTTGGCCCCCTGGCGTGCCACTGTGAATGGGAAGGATGGTAGATGCTTTGACCCGTAGCTGACCGGCAGATTAAGGGTGCCCATCACGTCGATTTTTGAATTTCCATACCCCTGCAGAGGGAGTCTGGGACGAGGGCCAAGCTGAAGATGGTGAAAGAACATCCTATAGGTTGCATAATTGAGCAGTGACGCTGCAGCTCCAGTATCCACCAGCAATGGAATGCCCACCTCTCCCAGTTGGACAGTGCATGTCTTGAATGACGCACTGGTAGATAGGACATTACTAATGTCAGCAGAGCCTGTGGCAGATCGAGAACTGCAAACCGGATTGTTAGGTGAGGTGACGTGGTATGTAGCTGAACGACATAACTTAGCAAAATGATTGAGTTTTCCACAGTTTCTGCACGTTTGACCGCGTGCGGGGCAGTCTGGTGCTCTTGTTATATGTGTAAATGAGCCACAGTTGCTGCAGTGTCTCCTATCTCCCCCACGAGGGCGCTGTCTGACCATTTGTAACATTGCAACGTCAGCCTCCCTGCCTGCAGTGTCTGGAGCTGATGCATGTTGAGATGGTGGTTGTCGTACCACGTGCTGCGTCGGCATTTGTTGGACGTACATGTTTTCGGTGGAATTCAGCAAAGAAGAACATTCAAGTGCCGACTCCACTTGAAGTGCTATTTTGATGGCGTCAGCGAGTGACAGATCGTCAGATTCCATTAAGAGTTTTTCTCTCGTTTTTTCACATGATGTGCCTTCAATCATTTGATCTCGTATCATTTGATCCTGCAGCGCGCCGTAGTCACAGTGACTAGCAAGGCCGCGGAGGTCTGCAACGAAGGACTGAATTGACTCGCCCGGTCGCTGATGGCGCTTCCGCAGTTTGTATCTGCGCATCAGAACTCTCTGTTTCCCCGTGAAGTGAGCCGTCAGTAACAACACAGCCGCGTCGAACGTCGTAGCGGACCCAAGCGCTTCCAAAATGCGCTGTCCTTCGATGCCGAGGCAGTGGATGAGAAGAGCCAATTTGCGCCTATCCGGCATCTGCTCGTCGGTGAACCCCATTGCAACAACGTAGGCATTGAAACCTGTTAGCCATCGGCCCCACGGCACGACGGGCTCTCCCGGTACCGGCAGGAACGGGTCCGGTGGAGGAAGGTTAAAGCCAGCCATCTTCGTCGCCAAATTGTTGTGTTACGGTAAGAGCACAGATGGACACAAGCTTGGCTTTCTGAACACTCCTTTACTTCCGTATCCACACACGCTAACAACACACTAACTCCACCCACATATCCCACAATCCCATGGTATTAAACTGTCTATATATATACAGCATATATATATATATCTTACAGACACAACAATCACGCCAAACAAATGTGCTGGAGAAAAATTTTGCTGCACCAGGAAGAGGCGTATGAGCCTTTTTGGGTTTCAAAAAGTTCCCGTTAACCGTGGATATTGGCCAAAACAAGCCCTACTACTGTGGGACCATTGGACTTAGGAGGAAGTGTGTAAACATTGTGTTTTGTATAATGTAAAATAGTGGGATCATGGCACACGTTTTAATAAGAAAGTGGCTTGTATTTTGTGGCCGGCGATTAGCGGCTTGTGCCCCCCCCCCACAGACACACACACTTTGCCCCCCGGTCCTCTTTGTGTGCCCAACGAGATTGCGCTTTCCTTGGTTTGGCCACGAGTAGCTCCGATGTCGGCTGAGAATGGGCTATTTTCCGCATTCAGTCCCGGCGACGAGCACTGCCAGCCTGCCGTTGTTTCTGGTCTTTCCGCCGTCTCGGAAGTCTGGGCGGGCAGGGAAATGACAAAAGCCGGTGGTCCGGGAGGTGAAAGAAGTGGACAGTTTTGAGCATTGTGAAGTAATTTTGCCATGTCGTAATGAATAAATGCATTTTTAATATTTCATATTCCGTTTAGCACATGACCATACCATTTATTTAGCAATTGGGGAAAAATACTAATAAAAATAAAAAGAATATCCTGTAAAAATATTGGAGTAGAAAGAGTGAAAGAATGACATTTTGCCGCTCTCTTCGTCGCATTTTCTTCATTATGAATAATTCCCCCTCGATGGGCTGATGTCTAAATCAGATGAAACCATTCTCCTGCCGACGTCAGCCTCCTGTTGGGGACGCGAGAGCCCTATAATGGTAGTAGTCGTGGCGAAACCGCAGATTAAAAGACTAATTTCTCGCCATTTGCGCTTTGCCAATTTGTTGTATATAGTCGAATGGTCTCAAAATATGATTCTAATTCACATAATAATGCTATGTAAGACTTTTTTTATCCTGTCGTACGCACTTTAATGTCAGTCTACTAGCTTCTTTTGTGCTACTTCATTTCTTAGTCCACAAATCAATCTCTCTTAATGCGTCTTCTTAAACATCACCAACCTCACAATGTTCAGGTAAGCTTTCGCTGCGCCGCTACAAACATAATGACAGAGTCCCCCTCCTCCTGATTTCTCCTATGAAATCAGAATCTCTCTGCAATTACAAGGGAATTGGGTGAAAAATCTGCATTAAGAGCATCTGTGATCTCCCTGTACGTTTTGCTGCCAGGTTTATCAAGTTCCTCAGTAATTTGAGAGTCTTTGGCCCAATAACGCTCAAAAACGTGGGCACTACTTTCTCTCTGGCTATATCATTAGCTTCCACGGATTTATTAGTTGCAGTGCCAGGTCACAGTGACAGAAATAGAACAAAATTCCCATGTTAACCTAATTTGTAAACAGTATACTGGTTGATGTCAAAACTGATAGCCAATAAAATATAGATTCATAAGTTTGTAGTTTTATGCATTTATTATTAAAGTATTTATCTGTTAAACAGTGAAAATTTGGGAAAAACCTTGCATGTCGATGAGTCCCTGAATCTTATGCTTACGCCCTTAAAATTTTAAGTTAGGGGCCACTGTGCTCCCAGTAAAAGATGTTTGTCTGGAGCCCTATATCGGCCGCCCAATATATTGGTCGACCTTCATAGGAAAGATCATCACGAAAATGGTGAATGTTAACGTTGAATAGTTATCCTTTCATATCGGTTATAGAGAGTATATTGGTCAATCTAAAAAAAAAGTCCATATATATTGGTTGACCTTTAGTGTTTACCATTCTTTGTTTTCCTATAGGAGAATGCAGAATACGTTAACCCACCAGGCCTTACATCAAGAAGCCACTGAACACGTTTATGTTATTCATGAAGGAGCAGAGGCCATTGGTGAAAGCCACAATGATAGAAAAGGGTAGCGCCTAAGTTAACCGGGTCCGAGGGCAGATGGTGAGTGTGTCTGAAACACGCGACATCTTCATTGGTTTGGTGTTATGAGTGTGTACTGACTCTATGATAGCATCCACAGTGGAAGTCGCTGACGGTGACAGAGCGGGAGAGCTATTTTGAAGAATCGAAGCGGCTCAGGAGAATCCATAAAACCATGTACCCCAACTGGTCCTGTAAAGACAACTATTTGAACGATCCAATATGTAAGTACCTAAGTATTAGTTGATCATTTAAGAAAGCACCTTATCGTCTGTGAAATTATTAATTACGAATTTAGGTTATAAACATATTTAAAAAATTGACCTATAAAGCATGAAACTAATATAAGAAATAGGATAAACATGTATCTTAACAAACAGTGCTTAGCATTTAGTATTGGTTAATCAAACATTTGAACACTAAAAACTACAAATTCACCGTGAGCAAGTAAACAATTATATCACCAATAGTATCCCTGCAGTTTGTCTCAGGATGTTCTGCAGAGGCGGTATTTGAATCATGACCAAGTAGTTTGCAAATATCTCTGAAAATCTTGTTTACGTTGTGAGTACCAGAGCCAACTTGAATTGCCCTCTGACGGCTGTTCACTAGTCTTGACAGTTAATCCCTCACTGCCCGACTTTGCCAATCTAAGATCTAGTGAGCAATATATAACCTTAGTAAAGGCAGAATATTGAATTGGGTGTCACTAAAATGATTTATTTAAAATTATAATTTCAATGCAATTTAAACAGCACATTTTTTGACAACTCTCGTGTCAGGAGTGATGGGTGTTGTGCTTCTGTGTTTGCAGTGTCTCCACCTAAGCTCCCGCCACCCACGTGCCCGCTCATCCAGCAAGAGGGACCTGAGGCTGACCTCATCTGCACCGTTTTGGAGGAACTGGAAGCCATGGATGCCTCGTTCCTGCATTCGAAGCCCAACGCAGACTTGACTTCCACTCTATTCAAAAAGCTGGAGTCTTAGAGGCAGCGGAAGTGGCCGAGTTGTCATTCTCCTCCTCCGGTAGTCTGACTATAGGCCACAATCCAGACTTGAGCTCCTTCCTTTTCATGGGCCTGGAAGCCTTGGAGCCGGCGGAAGTGGCCGAGGCTGCAGAAGTGGTGGAGGCGTCGTTCCCCTTCTCATCTGGCGGACCTCTGCATGTAGGGCCCTATGCAGACTTGGCCTGCGCCCTCTTCAATGAGCTTGAAGCCTTGGAGGCGTTTGAACCAGCCTAGGCATCTTTCCCATCCTTCTCGTCCACCAGCATCATCCTCCAAGTGGGGCCCAGTGCGGACTTGACCTTCGCCTTATACCAAGGACCTCTCAGGACAGAAAAACAATAAAGTTAATAGTTTCTCTGCTTCTTTGCTATGTGGAGGGGAAGCAGACAATCGATTAGTTGGGTCTGCAATGCGATGCAAGACGAAAACATCAAATAAAGGGATCTCGTTTGAGTTAAATTAGTTGATTTGGAAGCCAACTTTGCTGTCAAGTGCAACCTTTCTTCAGTATTTTAACATTTTAGAGGAGCGTAAATATCTGGTGGTCATCTTGATTTGGGAATTGTCCACTCTTGAGGAACCAAACAAAATAGCTGCAGGCTTTTGTGGCTGCACCAGGGAGAGGCGTGTAAAGCCTTTTTGGGTTTCAGAAAGTTCCCCTTCACCCCGAGATCGGCCAAAACAACTGTGCGACAACTGTGGGACCATTGGACTTACGAGGAAGGGAGAAGGAGGAGGCTTTGCAGTGGTCCAAAAGAGGGATTGTTGAGCTAGAAAGCGGCATCGCAGTGACGATCACAGGACAAGAAGAGCAGTATGAGCGAGCCAAGAGACTCCAGGATAAAATGATCACCAACCTTACCATGGCTAAAGACAGACTTGCCATTTTAGAGGCAACATTGGCTTCAAAAGGCAGAATTCAACCCCAGAATGCTTCAAATAATATTCAAACACAAACAAAATCCTTTCCTAAAAGTCTGCCTCCAGTGTGAGAAATGGCCAAAAACAACAGGCCCTCCACAGAAGCAAAACCACCTTGTCGAACCTCCGATTTCAAGGTCCCTCCCCAAGTGGGTAGACCTTCCAAACAGCCCCAGATGAGGCAGTTTCAATTTAAAAAACGTGGACAGCAAACTGGCAAACATGACTCTGAATGAAATTGTAGACACCAGAGTGTCTATAACATTTAATGATCTCGCAGGCCAGGACCTGGCTAAACAAGCACCTCAGGAGATTGTCATTCTTCCTGCCTTACGACCACAGCTCTTCACTGGTTTGAGAGCTCCAGCACGAGGTATGCTCTTGTAACCCTGTAACATATTTGTGTGACACTGCTGTTGCCATAGTTGTGCAGTCCCTGTGGGTTTGGTATGCACTCCCTGTGGGTGTGGTAATACAGTACAAAGGAACCTCTTTGATGTGTGGTGTGCACATGATGAGAAGCACGCTGAATAAAGAAGTGCTGTACCACTCAAGTTTCGGCCTTCAATGTACTTAGATTGAGGAAGTACAACATAAAATGTGGCAACGAGGATGGGATGCTGAAAGAGCTCGTGGAGCAACATGGCACAGATTCTTGGAAAGTGATCGACAACTTTTTTTCCAGGGAGGACAGATGGTCAGTGTAAGCACCGCTAACAGAAAGTAATCAACCACGAGCTGGTGAAGGGGCCGTGGACAAGGGAGGAGAATCAGAAGGTCATCGACCTGGTGCACTAGTACGGCCCCAAACGCTGGTCGGTGATCGCTAAGCACCTCCAGGGCTGCATCAGCAAGTAGGACCGTGAGCGTTGCCACAACCACCTCAATCCACAGGTGAAGAAGTCATCGTGGACGCAGGAGGAGGATCGCATCATGTGAGAGGCCCACAAGTGGCTGGTCTGAGATCTCCAAACTACTATCCGGACAACTCCATTGAGAACCACTTGAATTCCACAATAAGGAGAAAAGTGGAACATGAGGGCTACCTGCAAGACGCCGCTGCAAAGATGTACTCGTCAATTCACAAAGGCGCCAGCACTCGCCATGTCAACCTTTGACACCTGTTGAGGCACCATGCTGCGAACAGAGCGACAGTTCATTTCTTTGCACCAGCAGGTTGAGGCAAGATGCCCCGTTTTAACGCACCAAAAATAGGAACCAGCAACATTACTTTAAGTAATTGCCACTTGGTGTATTCTGCTCTTTGTGTTCGGTTGTTGAGCTCCTTTGAAGCCATTTCCAATATGCTTATTGTGATAAGTGGTTGAGCCTCTTTTGAAGCCATTTCCATTGCCACACTTATTTCAAAGGCTTTCTTAATCTCAATCTATTAGCTTCTTTTATGCTGCTTCATTTCTAAGTCCACATATCAATCTGTCTCTTAATGCGTCTTCTAAAACATCACCAACCTCACAATAATCAGCAAACTTTCACTGCGCCGCTACAATGACAGAAATCCTCCTGATTTCTCCTTTGAAATCGGAATCCCTCTGCAATTACAAGGGAATTGGGTGAAGAATCTGCATTAAGCGTATCTGCGATCTCCCTGTACGTTTTGCTGCCATGTTTATCAGGTTGAAGAAAGTTCTTGAGTAATTTGAGAGTCTTTGGCCCAATAACACTCAAAAACGTATGGGCAGTACTTTCTCTTCGGCTGTATCGTTAGCTTCCACGAAAAAGCCAAACCGCTCCGTGTACAACTCCTCTGTTCCACAAGCTCATCAAAAGGGCCAACAGAGCCAATAACTCCCGCCATAGCCCCTGGTTATACAGCACCTTCACGCTACTTTTGAAATGTCCGCTCTTCCTCCTCCCCACGAAGTCACAGGTGTCCTCTCAGGTGATTTGTCCATCAATAAATCGGCAACGGATTTATTGGTTGCAGTGAAACTGACAGAAATGGAACAAAATTCCCATGTTAACCTAATTTGTAAACAGTATACTGGTTGATGTCAAAACTGATAGAGAATAAAATATAGATCCATATGTTTATAGTTTTATGCATTAATTGCGAAAGTATTTATCTGTTAAACAGTGAAGATAAGAGGAAAACTTGCATGTCGATGCGCCCCTGAATCTTATACTTGCGCCCTTAAAATTTTAAGTTAGGGGCCAATGTGCTCCCAGTAAAAAGTCCGGAGCACTATATCGGCCGCCGGATATATTGATTGATCTTAATAAGAAAGATCACGAGGAAGAAGGGATACAAACCACGGGAGCGGCACCGCTAAGCTAGTAGCGTCTGCTTTATGTAGCAAATTAACTCACGAAATAAAGTTTAAAATGAGCCAGTCTGTTGTTGTTCAAGTCGGACTCGCGTTGCAAGAGTATGCCCATTTCAACAAAAAACGCTTGTATGACGAAGCCACTGGCGCGTTTTTCCATAATGTGGATTTAACGAGCCGTAATAAGGGAGTCTACTGTTCAAATAATGGAGAAGTCCAATTGCTGAAAGCTAGACCAGTGCTGTTGGACATGGAGGAGCGTGTCATCAGCCAGATGATGAAAGGCCCTTTGAGGGACGTGTTTGACAACACTCAGGTCCTCACCGGACTGTCAGGTGCGGGAAACAACTGGGCTGCCGGAAACATGATGTATAGCCTAAACTACAAGGACAAGATATAGTGAAGCAGCTGAGGAAGACGGCTGAAAGGTGTGACTGTCTGCAATCTTTTTTTCTCATCCACTCTACGGGAGGCGGTACAGGTTCGTGGCTCGGGACCAAAGTACGCAGTCTCCTCAAGGATGAATTCTCTGAGGTGTGTCGCATAGTCACACCCGTCTTTCCGTCTTTGAACGATGATGTCGTGGTATCCCCTAACAACACCGCGCTGGCCTTGAGAGAGCTCACGGCGAACGTCGACTGTGTCCTGCCAGTTGAAAACCAGTCATTGGAAGACATTTTGAACATGCAACGTTCATCCCGTGCTGGCAGAAGACTGCCAATGATGAATAGGTTAAACAGGTCAGAGTACTCTCTTGGAATGAAATTGATGCTAACATGCTACTTAATCTTACCAGCGTTGCCCGTTTTGGTGGCTACCTCAACATGGATCTGAATGAAATCGCCATCAACCTGGTTCTTTTCCCTCAATTACACTACTTGGTTCTCAGTCCCCTCTCCACACCGGCAGACGTAGGCGCCCCAAGCAAAAGAATGAATCAGCTCTTCAGCAACGCCTTCTCTCAAAGCCACCAATTAATCAAGGCGGATCCAAAGCATAGCCTCTCCCTTGCCTGTTCCCTCATGGCTCGAGGAAATGTTCAAGTGTCGGACCTACGCAGGAATATAGATAGGTTAAAGCCTTCGTTGCACTTTGTCTCATGGAACCCACCAGGCTGGAAGAGCACTTCGTTGCACTTGGTTTCATGGAAGACTGGAAGAGCACAAAGCCTTCGTTGCACTTTGTCTCATGAAACCCAGAAGGCTGGAAGAGCTCAAAGCCTTCAATGCACTTTGTCTCATGGAACCCAGAAGAATGGAAGAGCACAAAGCATTCGTTGCACTTTGTCTCATGGAACACAGAAGAATGGAAGACCAGTCTGCGCTCTGTGGCCCCCGTCGGTCACTCGCAATCATTATAGGTCTTGGCGAAATTAATACCGTCTGCACCCTAACTAAAGATGTTTCCTATGAGTGCAAGATACTGGTGAGCACAGGCCTGTGGAAAAGTGGTGACTATGCTGGCTGGTTGTATGATAGGGAGGTGGAAGGAGTCTACAGCAGGGAACTTTTTTTGACACTTGGCTGGGTGCTTGCTGCTGGAATGCTAGAGAAATTTTTGATCCAACAAGTTCTGCAACAGGACAAAACACTACTTCCTCCCGTACTTATGAAATTTGACATTCCTCAAGGGCCCTTGGTGGAGTGCAGCTCTGTTAAACAACCTCAATGGCTCATTGGTTTCCTGAGACACCAAGGACTGATGCTGCTGTCCATGCAGGATGACCAAGCCTCATTATTTCAAGCTTTTTTCATAGCCAACCGTCTCGATCATCATCTTCAGGACAAAGTTCTACACTGAATGAGATATGCAATGATATGCAGCAGCTATCTGACATCTTTGAATTGTACCTTAAATGGAAGGAGCTGGAAAATGTTTTTTTGGACCTGAATGGACAGTGTGGTGGACTTCAATGAAAAGGATGCTGTCACTGAGATGCCTACGCACATTATGCGGGGAGATGTCAACTGCAACACTAGGCAACTAGCTTTAGACAAAATGGATAACATATTGCTGAGACCGGAAACATTGGAGTGGAAAGGGCAGGAGACCGTGAAAGTGGACAAGAAGGACAGAAAAGAGAGACTCCAGGATGATTTGGACATCTGCAGTGATGCACCTCTTGAATCTTTACCTCCCAGGATATCTGTCTCTCAGGCATACCGACTTAGATTCCTGACTAGGAAGACTGTCAAGAGCAGCTCAGTCAAGAGTTTCCAAGGTACAGTTGAAGAGGCGGACAAGTTCCCAGTATCTCAAGTTGTAGAGCTGCTTGCTCATACTGATAGACAACTGCTGGATGGGAGGGACATACAGAGATTTGCCAACAAGATGCAGCTCCAGGAGTTGATTGCCAGACGGGACAAACTGTTGTTGATACCACCATAAAAAAAAATTCCCATTGATTTATTAATGTTCAGTACATTGCAAATTGGTTCCCTGAAGATGTTTAGGCATATTGTTTATAATTTTTTTAGCTCTTGAGTTTCACCTGCCAAACATTGTCCATGTAGCATCATGTACGCACATTAATGGGCCAGAGCCCTCCAGAGCCAAGCTCCACTGTCTCGGAGAAAATGATAAAGCCAGAATGCTAAGTGACAAGATGGTGGGAATCCCCCTCAGCAACTTTGGATCCTCCAGCAGCTGCTCTACACAAAAAAGTAGCGAGAGCGACTTACGGACGAAACCCAAATCGACCGCTCATAAACCAGCGGACAATCAAGAAAATGGACCCGGTAACCAGGTATTTCCAGTACAAGCTGCTTTGGGGTGAGTTTAAACTTCCAGAAGAGCGAGACCACCGGGAACTCCGCTGGAAAATCAGGGAGTGACTCGCATACCAGCCGGCCGTAACACTCCAGTTCAAAGTACAGGCACAGGTTCGGGGCTCGGGACCAAAGTATTCAGTCTCCTCAAGGATGAATTCCCTGAGGTGTGTCGCATAGTCACACCCTTCTTTCTGTCTTTGAATGATGATGTCATGGTATCCCCTTACAACACCGCGCTGGCCTTGAGAGAGCTCACAGCGAACGCTGACTGTGTCCTGCCAATTGAAAACCAGTCATTGGAGGACATTTTGAAGATGCAACGTTCATCCCTTGCTGGCAGAAGACGGCCAATGATGAATAGGCTAACCGGGTCAGAGTACTTTCTTGATGCCAGGAATGAAATTGTTGCTAAGATGCTACTTAATCTTACCAGCGCTGCCGTTTTGGCGGCTCCCTCAACATGGATCTGAATGAAATCGCCATGAACCTGGTTCCTTTCCCTCGATTACACTACTTGGTTCTCTGTCCCCTCTCCACACCGGCAGACGTAGGCGCCCCGAGCAAAAGAATGAATCAGCTCTTCAGCAACGCCTTCTCTCGAACCCACCAATTAATCAAAGCGGATCCAAAGCACAGCCTCTCCCTTGCCTGTTCCCTCATGGCTAGAGGAAATGTTCAAGTTTCGGACCTACGCAGGAATATTGATAGGTTAAAGCCTTCGTTGCACTTTGTTTCATGGAACCCACCAGGCTGGAAGAGTACAAAGCCTTCGTTGCACTTTGTCTCATGGAATCCGGAAGGCTGGAAGAGCACGAAGTCTTCGTTGCACTTTGTCTCATGGAACCCAGAAGGCTGGAAGAGCACAAAGCCTTCGTTGTACTTTGTCTCATGGAACCCAGAAGAATGGAAGACCAGTCTGTGCTCTGTGGCCCCTGTCGGTCACTCGCAATCATTATAGGTCTTGGCTAACAACACTGCTGTAAAGTCCACATTCATGGAATTGAGAGAACAATTCAAGCTTTACAGGAACAAGGCACACTTGCATCATTACCTGCAAGTAGACGGGATAGAGATTTTTCTCGTAAGCTGTAACAAGTCTCGACTCTTTGATTAAGGAATATCATCGTTTGGATGTCAAGGCAAGGAAATTAATACCGGCTGCACCCTAACTAAAGATGTTTCCTATGAGTGCAAGATACTGGTGAGCACAGGCCTGTAGAAAAGTGGTTACTATGCTGGCTGGTTGTATGATAGGGAGGTGAAAGGAGTCTCCAGCAGGGAACTTTTGACACTTGGCTGGCTGCTTGCTGCTGGAATGTTAGAGAAAATTTTGATCCAACGAGTTCTGCAACAGAACAAAACACTACTTCCTCCCA
Organism: Corythoichthys intestinalis; assembly: GCF_030265065.1. Lineage (NCBI taxonomy): Eukaryota > Metazoa > Chordata > Actinopteri > Syngnathiformes > Syngnathidae > Corythoichthys > Corythoichthys intestinalis. The sequence goes on along the minus strand of NC_080399.1, from coordinate 58,729,017 downwards.
TACTTATGAAATTTGACATTCCTCAGGGGCCCTTGGTCGAGTGCAGCTCTGTTAAACAACCTCAATGGCTCATTGGTTTCCTGAGACACCAAGGAATGATGCTGCTGTCCATGCAGGATGGGCAGGGCTCATTATTTCAAGCTGTCTTTTTTTATAGCCAACCGTCTCGATCATCATCTTCAGGACAAAGTTCTCCTACACTGACTGAGATATGCAACGATGTGCAGCAGCTATCTGACATCTTTGAATTGTACCTTAAATGGAAGGAGATGGAGAATGCTTTTTGGACCTGAATGGACAGTGTGGTGGACTTCAATGAAAAGGATGCTGTCACTGAGAGGCCTATGCACATCATGCGGGGAGATGTCAACTGCAACGCTAGGCAACTAGCTTTAGACAAACTGGATAACATATAGCTGAGACTGGAAACATTGCAGTGGAAAGGGCAGGAGACCGTGAAAGTGGACAAGAAGGACAGAAAAGAGAGACTCCAGGACCAAGATGCACCTCTTGAATCTTTACCTCCCAGGATATCTGTCTCTCAGGCATACCGACCTAGATTCCTGACTAGGAAGACTGTCAAGAGCAGCTCAGTCAAGAGTTTCCAAGGTACAGTTGAAGAGGCGGACGAGTTCCCAGTATCTCAAGTTGTAGAGCTGCTTGCTCATTCTGAGAGACAACTGCTGGATGGGAGGGACATACAGAGATTTGCCAACAAGATGCAGCTCCAGGAGTTGATTGCCAGACTGGACAAACTGTTGTTGATACCACCATAACAAAAATTTCCCATTGATTTATTAATGTTCAATACATTGCAAATTCCCTGAAGATGTTTAGGCATGTAGTTTATAATTTTTTTAGCTCTTAAGTTTCACCTGCCAAACATTGTCCATGTGGCATCATGTACGCACATTAATGGGCCAGAGCCCTCCAGAGCCGAACTCCACTGTCTCGGAGAAAATGATAAAGGCAGAATGCTAAGTGACAAGATGGTGGGAATCCCCCTCAGCAGCTTTGGACCCTCCAGCAGCTGCTCTACACGAAAAAGTAGCGAGAGCGACTTACGGACGAAACCCAAATCCTTCATTCGACCGCTCATGAACCAGTGGACAATCAAGAACATGGACCCGGTAACCAGGTATTTCCATTAAAAGCTGCTTTGGGGTGAGTTTAAACTGCCAGGAGAGCGAGACCACCGGGAACTCCGATGGAAAATCAGGGAGTGACTCGCATACCAGCCGGCCGTAACACTCAAGTTCAAAGTACAAGTGCCCAAAAGGAGTGAAAAATGCACCAGCACCACAAGGGCAACGAGACACCACACACATTGGTGCCCAACACCCGCGGCAGATGCTTCGTCACGAGAAAAGTCTTGAAGATTGAAGAACAGTCAGTAGTCTGCAAGAAATCATCTACAGGCAAGACTCTGTTTGCTCCAGTTTGGTGCAGAATAGTCTGTCCGATCTGCACATACATGACTCCAAAAATGACAAAGCCAGCATCCTCAGTTCGAGAGTTAAGCAAGATATGGAAGAGTTGATTCAAAATGGCGGCTTAACCAGTGCATCTACTACTTCGGATGACACTAAGGTGAAACCCAGACCACCCATCCTCACCAAGAAAAAAGTTGGCTCACGTGACATCGGAACATCTCCTGGGAGCATTTTCTACAGGACAAGGGCCGTAACACTCAAGTTCTAAGTCCAAGTGGCCAAAAATATGGAGGCATGCAGCAGCATCACAAGGGCAACGAGACACCTCACACAGTGGTGCTCGATACTCGCAGCAGACGCTTCATCAAGTCTTGAGGAAGATTGAAGGACAGTCGGGAGTTTGCGATGAATCCTACTACAAGCAATATTCTGATCAGGAAGGGTTGATTCAAAATAGCGGCTTTCCCAGCGCGCCTTCTGCTTCTGCTGACACCAAGGTGAATTCCAGACCACCCGCCTTCACCAAGTATATAGTTTGCCCAAGTGACATTGGCACATCTCCTGAGAGCTTTTAGGGCAACGAGACACCTCACACATTGGTGCTCAATATCCGCGGCAGACACCTCATCAGAAGTCTTGAGGAAGTTAGAAGGACAGTCGGTAGTCTGAGATGAACCCTACTACAGGCAAGATTCTGATTGCTCCAGAATAGTCTGTCCGAGCTGCACATAAATAACTCCAAAAATGACAAAGCCAGAATGCTAAGCCATAATTACAGACATAACCCAAACCCTTCATTGGACCGGTCATGAACCAGCGGACAATCAAGAAAATGGACCCGGTAACCAGGTATTTCCAGACGCTTCGTCACGAGAAAAGTCTTGAGGAAGATTGAAGAACAGTCAGTAGTCTGCAATAAATCATCTACAGGCAAGATTCTGATTGCTCCAGTTTGGTGCAGAATAGTCTGTTCCAAGCTACACATACGTGACTCAGAAAATGACTAAGTCAGAATGCTAAGTGACCAGACGATAGGAATCTCCCTCAGCAGCTTTGGATCCTCCAGCAGCCACTCTACACGTAAAAGTAGCGAGAGCGACTTACGGACGAAACCCAAATCCTTCATTCGACCGGTCATGAACCAGTGGACAATCAAGAAAATGGACCCGGTAACCAGGTATTTCCAGACGCTTCGTCACGAGAAAAGTCTTGAGGAAAATAGAAGGACAGTTGGTAGTCTGTGATGAATCATCTACAGGCAAGTTTCTGATTGCTCCAGTATGGTGCAGAACACTATGTCCAAGCTACACATACATGACTTCGAAAATGATAAAGCCAGAATGCTAAGTGACAAGATGTTGGGAATCTCCCTCAGCAGCTTTGAAACCTCCAGCAGCCGCTCTACATGAAAAAGTAGCGAGAGTGACTTACGGACGAAACCCAAATCCTTCATTGGACCGCTTATGAGTCAGCGGACAATCAAGAAAATGGACCCGGTTACCAGGTATTTCCAGCACAAGCGGCTTTGGGATGAGTTTAAACTGCCAGGAGAGCAAAACCGGGAATTCCACTGAGAAAAAAGGGAGCAACTCGCGTACCAGCCGGAAGCCCCAAAGGCTCAAGGAACTTGCATGGCGTTTTGCATGCGTGGTTGGGCTCTTTCAGTTACTGGCGAGAAGAAAAAGGCCAGGAAGGAAACCATTTTGGGCCGCAATGTTTTGTGGACAATCGCCAGCCATCCTCTCACTACAAGACCTCTAAGGGGTCTTAATAATAATAATATAATAATTATAAGTGATTTTAAATGTTTATAAGATTGTATGGAATCTATGCCTGTAGTTATTGCGGCGGTTCTGTAGATATTTTTGATGTTATTTATGATGATTCGGCGATGTCTGTTTTAGCAATATTTGTTTGCTTTTCGCTAGCTGCAGCCTGTACAAAATGTGGTATTTCTTTCATGTCTGTATGTGTTCATTTATGTTACTTATTTTGCCATTTACAAGGAGCTTTTGTACATTCTATCGTTTCAGTTTCAGATTCTTTGCATTAAAGCATGCCAAAATACAACATCTGCCTGTTCCTTGAAGGACGAGATCCAGGGGAGAGTTTAGCTGGCTGTGATTCTTAATTAGGGCACGGGGTCATGTTGAGAGTAGCAGTACAAGATTTAGTTTCAAAACTGAAAAAGTCTCACTTGAAATACTGCAGAAATAAATACTCAGGCCACATCTAGCAGGGTGTTTTAAAACTGAGAATCCTGCCCTAATACGTCCTGGGGGAAAAATTACGTCTACACCACCTACATTAATTCGCTTTTAAGTGCATTCATTACAATGCGCTAAAATAATATTCCATAATACCCCCTTTATATGAAGCGTTAGCAAATAAATGGAAGCAAAAAGCACCCGTCTCCTAATCAGATCTAAACCCAGGTACCCATGTTTACTCCAAATGTAAACATTGGTCTCATGTATGACGTAGGAACAAAGTTTCTCGCAATCAGTGACGTTTCCAAAGTTAAGTCTTCGATTATCAGTGTCCGCATGATAGCGCAAACGCAGAATTCGCACATCTTCACTTTGGACTGAGTTTTTAAGAATCCTCGTTTTCTATGTCCAAATTGTGAGTGATAGTCCAAACCGTACAAATAGTTCTTTTTGTCAAATACCCAGCTACATGTAGACATGGCCCCAGTGTTTCAATGACTTCAGCCTAAAGCTCCAGCCAAACATTTCCTCATTTGAAAATATAAAATAAATACACTTCAAAAGGGTTTGTTGTTTGTTTATCGCCTTCTGGATTAAAGGAGGACTAACTCCAACATGGATTTAAAAAAAAAAAAAAAACGCCATCCGACTGCGTGCAAGGAATAGTGATGCCCATACTGTGACGGTACGGGACAAATACAAATACTGTTACACTCTAGGCAGTAAGGGGTGGTACACTGTGATTTGGTTGCCAGCCAATCACAGGACACCGGTAGACAAACAACCAATCACACTCACTTATACCTAGGGACAATATGTAGGCATGAAAATGGGTCACGGGGTTAAAAAGGTGAGAACGGTGTGGAGGACATATGTTCCGGCGTTTTGCCAAAATGTATACATCGGCGAAGCGTCTACTGTATATGAGGCAAATTTGACACCCAAAGTACTACAGTGTGCTCTCAACTTGTTTAGATGCATACAGGCAGAACGTACTAAAAAATGCCTTAAGAAAGACTTAAATGTAGTTACATCAAATAAGGACGGTTTAAATACGCTACGTGACTAATGTGGTCAACTGCTTTAAAGCTACCACAAAAAAACACAATGGTTAAAAGTAGTGATGCATGATAATACATTTTTCAACCGATACCGATAACCGATAATTTCCTCCTCATTCCAACCGATAATGTCAAGCCGATAATTCTATTAAAAGATTTATGTAAAATTTTAAAGTATACACAAAAGAAAATATTACTGTGCAAAAATATAATTTATTGCTCTTTTTTTCCAACATAAAATGTGAACAAGTCGTCAATTCCAACATCTAAATAATGACAGATTGTCTGACATTGTGTAATGGTAAACTTTTGGCAACAATTACTTACTGAATAAATACCTAAGTTGCACAAAAATGCCTTTAAAAGTAAGCCATTCCTAACATATATAACATTAACACACTGCAAAACACACCTCCTTAAAACTAGTCAGTTTTAAGTATAAATCTATTGGAAATAAGTTAAATTATCTGCCAGCGCTTCAAGTGTATTTCTCTCAGATTTCTTGGAAGAAAAATAGCTAGCTGAAAATAATCTTAACAGCCTTATTTTATCTTATTATACTTAATCCTAAAAAAAAAAAATTGGAAGAAGAAAAGATTTTGAATATTTGTGGCTACAGAATATTATTGTTATTTCATTACAACAGGAATGTGCATAGTTAAATTGATAAGTGTTGATAAGTGCCAATAAGTTTTGATTATCTACTGTGACTGTAATTGAGCATACAAATAAGTTACATAATTTGAAAAGTGATTGCTAATGTTATATGCTTTGTTGCACACTGTGAAAATGATTAACTCAAAAGAGCGAGATGTCATGTACCCGTTCTGCAGCGCTTTGTTTACATTTGCGGCACTCACGACATTTGCTTTACAGCAGCTAAACTGATACACGGCAGTACTATTTGGACGGAGTTGGAGCTCGCATCCAAGTGCGTGTTGTTTTGTGCCTGAGTTTTGTTGAGCTGAAAATAAAGGCAGCGTTACAAAGTCATCTGACCGCTTGTCATTTTACATACTGAATGCATTATCGACTGGCTGACTTTGTTTTCTCCATGTTTAAATTATCATCTAACCACTGTGCCGTCATGATAAGCTTGCTTACTGGACATCACTTTTCCAAACGTCCGTGGTGAAAATGTGATTGACATGTTTTTCATGAAGAATGGTGGTCGTGTAAACTGCATTATTTTTTTCATATCCAGGACTTCGGCTATCCGGTCATTTCGGTAAAAATGAAATCGTGTCTCGTCTCGTCTCGGCAGTTTACGTTCGTACCGGATAATCAGCCCGCACCGGCCAGTTCGCCGTGGCGTATTCGGGGCCTGGCTCTGCACGCATGCTGTGGGGGAACGCTCGAGAAACCGGGGTGTTCGCCGGAGGTCCTGAAGCCAGGGGACCAGGCTCGGCCTGCCAACGGCAAGGCAGCGGCAGCCTGCCGGACCGGCCAGAGCGGCGGGCTCCGTCGGAAGACTGCTACATGCCGTCTCCAGTCGTGCCGGTGTTTAGCCTTAGATACGAGTTTACCACCCGCCTTGGGCTGCATTCCCAAACACCCAGACTCTGTATTGTCACAAGCCCTGTAGTTTAGCATTCCCGCTAGCAGCAGCCTCGTATTCGTTCCAAAAATCTTTGTGATGCAGCATTTTGTGGCAAACTGAACACGTCCAAAAGCAGAGGTTCTGGTTGCATCCTAGCATCCTGTTCGGTGGACCAAGATGTGGCAGCCTGGATAAAACGAACACTCAAACCACAATGTTTTGCCTTCAATTGCCCAAAAGAGAATCTGTATTTAATATAAAATGTCCACAAAACAAGAAAAGCATAAGGAAAATATATAATCAACATTCTAAATAATGTGCACTTTTCCTAAGTTTTCCCATTTCATATACAAAACTATTCATTTACTGGAATATTCAGTAGTCAGTTTTACACAAACAAAAACCATAAACATGTTCATTTCTCTCAAAATTCTGTTAACCATGTAATACAGTGTTGCCAAATATGTCAAAGCAGATAAATATTAACACGAACGACCAAACAATAGCTCACATCGGCCCTTAACCCTTTAACACCTAAGCCTATTTTGGCCGAATTTGCATGCATTTGATGTTGCCTTTATATTTCAAAGAAAAAAATGTTTACAATAGCCAAATTGGGTCTTTTTTTTCAGGACACCTTGAACTTCATGTCAATACTTGTTTTCTTCACTGACCAATTATAATCCACATTTTGGACCCAAAAAGACAAAAAAATCCTAAAATCTTTTTTCAAAATTTGTAATGTTGATGTCCCTTTGACAACCAAACATGCTCGACCAACCGTTTTGAAGCTTGATAATATTTATTCAACTTGTTAGGGTAAACATTCAATAGAAAAAAATAAGATCGAATTGTTTTATGTTTGACAATTCCACACAAACCGCAGGTATGGTCATAGGCGTTTTTGGCCTTACACATACTATGGTCAAAACAGGTTATATACAGTGCAAAATAGTGAGAAAAAAGATTATATATATCATCTAACACACAAAGGGTTTGGAGGATATCTCTTTGTGAAGTTAGGTGTTGTACCCATCACCTTATCAAAAGTATATACGTACATGCAATCAAGCTTCTTGAACACACATCTGTATAAAATTGAAAAGATTATAGTGAAGAAAAATTATATACGTATAACATAGAAAAAAAGTATTTAAAAAAATATTGACAAGTAGTTCAGTTCAATTCAAAATTTTCAGGCATGCGACCCAATAAAGTTTTTTTTTGTTTTGTTTTCTTTTGTGCGCACTCAATAAAGCTTTTTCTTGAACAGGTCACGGAGCTGCGTCGCACACAATGTCACACAGCCTACTCTTTCGCCGTTTGCGCGCTGCTGTCACTTCTACTCGCCGAGATGGCGACTTATCCAAAGAAAACAACGACAAATACGGCTCATCTTCTTCCTTGAATTAATGTAATAATGCATTAGCTTGCGTTAAATGTAGTTTTAGATTTATTCTGAGCGTTTCAAAGTTGCTCGCTCAAACCAACCGGCCGTTGCTCGCTTCGCATGCCTCCCTTTCATTAGTTGGCGCCTCGCTTGGAATATTATTAGAAATGATCCCATTCGGTTCGTCCTTCTTGACATCACAACGGCTCTTGGGATATTTAGTCTTTTGTGCTGCTTTTGGTTTTGAAAAAGGACAAATGATGGAAATATGGAGATAGATACATGGTCCATGCAGCGTTTTAATGCATATTTATGAGTGCAATAAAAATATAAAATTCAAATGACATTATCTCCCGTTTTTCTTGGTCGATTGACTTCAAATAAAAACTGGTGTGGACATCAACTTCCGCACTTTCAAATGAGACCAACCAGCGGCACGTGGGTGACGTAATTACAGCGTGACGAAGCTTCAAAGACGATATGCGTAAACGTGTCGCTGCCGACACGTTCGGTGTTAAAGGGTTAATTAATGACGGCCATTTTAACCCGTAACTGGCGAACGAGCTTCGGAAATACAGAGCAAGTTGATATTTTTAACATTCACAGAAAAGAAATACAAATATATATCAAAAAGAAATATTTACAAATGTATATCTAAGTGCTTTGTGGAGTGTTTCATACCTGGATAGGGATATCAAAATGAACACTCAGACCACGATGTTTTGCCTTCAATTGCTCAAAAGCGAATGAGGCAAAGTTTTCCTTCGTTCAGCAGACACTACTAGTCTATCGCCGATCACTTTTCTCACAGAGGCTAAACTAGCAGAGCACATCTCACATCGTTTCAGTTATTTTAAAAATGATTTCAAAGAATATTAATACTGTTAACCATTTCAAAATCCGTTTTTAACCCCCTTTCTTTTCAATAACACTCACTTTAACATTTTACACGTTTTTCATCTGTCTTTTTAATCAACACATTTATGAATTTGATCAATCATGGGATATTTCCAATCTATTACAAAGACACACACGTCATGGCCGATGAAACCTTGATGAATGCGCTTTCTTGGAAGAAAAATTTGTCCCATGCCTCCAATTGTGAAGCTAAACGAGATCTCGACTTACATTTGTGTAGAATTTTAGTTCACAACAACAACAAAAAATATTCCGTTCTTGCCAAAACTATTGAATCTCTTTCCATGGCTATGATAAGCTCTCCTACTCATTCAAATAAGACTCGGTGTATTTTCTTGTGCAACAAGTGGAATCGAATCAGAGCCAGGCGAGTGTATGGGGCGCCGTTTGTAAAGGAGCACATGCTGAAAATTACGACAACATTTTCTCATATTTAGCGCCACACAGTGTTTAAAATGTGGTGTGAAATTTTTTGTCACTTTTTTTTTTGCACATTTACAACATTATTTAAAAATAAATATTTCAGTTGCTAAACAATCAGTATTGTACCTGAATGTTGAAATCCAGAACTAAATGTTTATTTATATCTTAAATGTAAATATTAAATTCATATCCTAAATATTAAATTTATATCCTAAATCTATATGTTAAATCCAAACTTTATATTTATATATTAAATCTAAATGTTAAATTTATATCCTAAATTTATATGTTAAATCCAAACTTTATATTTATATATTAAATCTAAATTTTAAATCTAAATCTTAAATTATATCCTAAATTTAATATTGTAAATCTAAATCTTAAATCATATCCTAAATGTAAATATTAAATTTATATACTAAATGCTAAATTTAAATGTTAAATCTGGAAAAGGGTGAAACTAAATATTTAGCTTAATATGCAAATTCACACGACTGGACACCGGAAGTAACAAAATAAAAGCTTGGAGCAGCTCAGACTGTTTGTTCACGTTGCTTGAAAATGAATATAGCTTACTGAACGGTGGCGGTCGCCTCTTGGACATGAGTCATTGTGATAATAACAATATCTAGGTTAAATACACATTCAGGAGAAACTATTTAAAGAGTATTTTGTGCTTTTCGTGTCACTTTTACGTCCATGAGCCCAGTAAAGTTACTAAGAATAGCCACCAGGGGTCTCTGTTGGACTGGACCGTAGCTCAAGGTTGACCTTTCTCACTTCATTCATTCATTCATTTCTACTGCAAAAATCCCGCGTTTCTCACAGTCGGCGAAGGTGGGCTGAAAGAAAATATGTCGGGCGAGTCAAGTTTAGCAGAGACTATCGGCCAGGCCATTCTCACAGCAATCGGTCTTTGTCAGTCACGTGCCCAAACTAGCGGACACGCCCCCATGCGCCATTTTGAGTGTATCACGGATGTAAACAAACCAAAACAGGAGTAGCTCCGACGCCACATTACTGCCTCCAACTTCATCGCTGGATATAAAAAAGTCCCTCGTTTACGGTATCAGTGCTTACATTTTAAAAACTATAAATCTCTCGAAGCTCACGGACATATAACGAATGGCTCGGTGCAGGATCTTCGCATTTCGACCGCAGGACTGCGACAACACAGTCGTCACTCGTTGCTACTCTCAGAAACATGATACAGCTCTTACTTGAACATCCTTGAACTTGAATTGTACCTTGAATATCATCTTAAACATCACATGACTAAAACAGGTGAAGGAACTGTCATAATGACAATATTGATTATTTAAAAATAAATATTTCAGTTGCTAAACAATGTTGTAAATGTGAAAAAAAAAAGTGACAAAAAATTTCACACCACATTTTAAACACTGTGTGGCGCTAAATATGAGAAAATGTTGTCGTAATTTTCAGCATGTGCTCCTTTACAAACGGCGCCCCATATGAGTGGACCTGGCTGAAAGACTATCAGCACATTCCACATATTTATGTAAAATAAATGCTTATTGCCCGGTTCTTTGCTCTTTTAACAAAGAATCAAGACTGTTTCAAGTCCAAAAATTTCAGGGATTTAAGCATTTATTCACATGAATTTTCAGCGGAAAAAGCTCTTTGTTTTCATGAGGCAGCAGATACAGTGGCTTAAAGACTAGCAGCACAGTCTACACGTTTACGTAAAATAACTACTAACTGCCTGGTTCTTTGCTCTTTTAACAGAGAATCCAGACTGTTTTACGTCCATATCTAAAAAGTATTCAGGGATTTAAGCATTTATTCACAAGAATTTTCAGCAGAAACAGTGGTTTGTTTTCATAAGGCCGAAGCTAAAGTGGCATAAAGACTATCAGAACATTTGACATATTTGCGTAAAATAAATGCTTACTGCCAGGTTCTTTGCTCTTTTAAGAAAGAATCGAGACTGTTTTACGTCCAAAGATTTAAGGGATTTAAGCATTTATTCACAAGAATTGTCAACGGAAAAAGCTCTTTATTTTCATATTTACATAAAATAAATGCTAACTTCCCGGTTCTTTCCCCTTTTAATTTAGAAACGAGACTGTTTTACGTCCATATCTATAAAGAATTTAGGGATTTAATTCACAATAATTATCAACTTAAAAAGCTCTTTGTTTTCATAGACTGCAGCTAAAGTGGCGTAAAGACTAGAAGCACATTGACATATTTACGTAAAAAAAATGCTAACTGCCCAGTTCTTTGCTCTTTTAACAAAGAATCGAGACTGTTTTGCGTCCATATCTATAAAGAATTCAGGGATTTAAGCATTTTATTCACATGAATTTTCAACTTAAAAAGCTCTTTTACTTTCATAAGGCAGCAGCTTAGTGGCTTAAAGACTAGCAGCACATTCGACATATTTACAAAAAATAAATGCTAACTGCCCGGTTCTTTGCTCTTTTAACAAAGAAATGAGACTGTTTTACGTCCATATCTAAAAAGAATTCAAGGATTTAAGCATTTATTCACAAGAATTTTAAACATAAAAACCTCTTTGTTTTCATAAGGCCTCAGCTACAGTGGCTTAAAGACTAGCAGCACATTCGACATATTTACGTAAAATAAATGCTAACTTCTTTGCTCTTTTAACAAAGAAACGAGACTGTTTTACGTCCATATCTATAAAGAATTCAGGGATTTAAGCATTTATTCACAAGAATTTTCAGCGGAAAAAGTGGATTGTTTTCGTAAGACCGCAGCTACAGTGACTGAAAGACTAGCAGCACATTCAACATATTTACGTAAAATAAATGCTAACTAGCCGGTTCTTTGCTCTTTTAACAAAGAAACGAGACTGTTTTACATCCATATCGCTGAAGAATTTAGGGATTTAAGCAATTTATTCAAAGGAATTTTCAAGTTAAAAAGCTCTTTTACTTTCATAAGACCGCAGCTGAAGTGGCGTAAAGACGAGAAGAACATTGACATATTTACGTAAAATAAATGCTAAATGCCCAGTTCTTTGGTCTTTCAACAAAGAATCGAGACTGTTTTACGTCCATATCTATAAAGAATTTAGGGATTTAAGCAATTTATTCACAAGAATTTTCAACTTAAAAAGCTTGTTTACTTTCATAAGTCAGCAGCTTAGTGGCTTAACGACTAGCAGCACATTCGACATATTTACAAAAAATAAATGCTAACTGCCCGGTTCTTTGCTCTTTTAACAAAGAAACCAGACTGTTTTACGTCCATATCTATAAAGAATTTAGGGATTTAAGCATTTTATTCACAACAATTTTCAACTTAAAAAGCTCTTTTACTTTCATAAGGCAGCAGCTTAGTGGCTTAAAGACTAGCAACACATTCGACTTATTTACGTAAAATAAATGCTAACTTCCTGGTTCTTTGCTCTTTTAATTTAGAAACGAGACTGTTTTACGTCCATTTCTATAAAGAATTTAGGGATTTAAGCATTTTATTCACAAGAATTTTCAACTTAAAAAGCTCTTTTACTTTCATAAGTCAGCAGCTTAGTGGCTTAAAGACTAGCAGCACATTCGACATATTTACAAAAAATAAATGCTAACTGCCCGGTTCGTTGCTCTTTTAACAAAGAAATGAGACTGTTTTACGTCCATATCTAAAAAGAATTTAGGGATTTAAGCATTTTATTCATAAGAATTTTAAACATAAAAACCTCTTTGTTTTCATAAGGCCTCAGCTACAGTGGCTTAAAGACTAGCAGCACATTCGACATATTTACGTAAAATAAATGCTAACTTCTTTGCTCCTTTAACAAAGAAACGAGACTGTTTTACGTCCATATTGTGACATATTTATGTCACACTGCTGTTGCCATAGTGTGCACTTCCTGTGGGCGTGGTATTACAGTATAAAAAGGAATCTCTGTTATGTCTCTGATGTATATGATGAGAAGCACACTGAATAAAGAAGTGTTGTTCCATTCAAGTCTCGACCTTACATGTACTTAGATCAGGGAAGTACATAACAAAAGTGGCGACTTGTAGTTGTGAAGAACCGTCTGACAGCTGCCGAACTTCTAGCCAATTTACATGAAGTGCATTAATCCACAGTCGTCCCATGATGGAAGCAAAATTCCCTTTTGTGACATACACTGGAAGTTTAGCAGTTTGATCCTTGCATTGCACAGTAATGTCAGTCATTCCTTTCATGTGCACTTTGTGTCCAGTGTACGCTTTGAACACAGTGTCTGACGGTCTTAATGGAAGGTGTCTCAAACACTGTTTATAGACTTGGTAAGACACAAGCGATGACTGTGATCCAGTATTTCCTCCCCCCTTACATAACATGTCCCAGAAATAAACACAAAAATACCACCGGTTTTTCCCTCATTACTTATTACTTATAAATCCAGTCTATCAGGCGGTCGCCTGTCGCGTGTAGGATAACGACGTTCTACAGTCACTTCCGATTTTCCACTTGTGGAAACAGGTTCCGATACCGGTTCAGGTTCTGTTTGTGCATTGGTTGAATTAGACACAATTACAGCAGGATTGTTTGGGTTTGACACATCCGATAAGCTAGACATTTCTGGTATTTCTGACACATCCGGTAAGCTAGACATTTCTGGTATAATTACACTGCTAGCATCATCACAATCAATAGACAGTTCTGGAGTAGTGTCTGGGGTTCCCAACAATTGATCCACATGGCGACGCCAAACACCGTCAGCTGTCTGAACTGTGTAGGAAACAGGCCCAGTTTGAGCAATGATGGTGGCAGGGGCCCACTTTTCCTTACTCTGGTAACTCCGGGCTATAACAGAGTCACCAGGTGCAAAAACTCGGTTTTTGGAATGCAGGTCTCTGTACTTGACTTGCTTCCGTTGATCCATTTGAACAATCTCGCCCAGGGTTGGTGGTTTCAGAAGATCCATGCCAGTTCGTATCTCTCGAGAAAACATGAGGCTCGCTGGCGATACTTTGGTAGTTGCATGCACAGATGTTCGGTATTTGAGGAGAAATTCGTGTAGTCTCTGATGGAGTGTACTTTGCCCTTGTGATGCTTTGAGAGCATGTTTGAGGGTCTGCACAAACCTCTCTGCCAAGCCGTTGGTTGCCGGGTGATAGGGAGCCGACTTAATGTGTTGAACTGGCTTGCAGGAATTCACCCATTTCTTTTGACACAAATTGGGGCCCATTGTCTGAGACGAGTTGTGCAGGGGCTCCAAAACGACTAAACATCTCCCCTAACTTCTCAATTGCCTTTTCCGATGTGGTTGATTTCATGATAGCGACCTCTGGCCACTTACTATGGGCATCGACAGCAACCAGAAACATTCGATTTTCAAAAGGCCCCGCAAAGTCAATGTGAATGCGGTGCCAAGGGTCCTGAGGAAAATCCCAAGGATGAAGTGGGGCTGCAGGTGGATTGTTGCGAATCTTCTGGCAAGATGAACAAGTTTTTACCGTCTCTTCGATCTGTTTATCTAATCCTGGCCACCAAAAATAACTTCTCGCCATTTCTTTCATTTTAACAATACCACTGTGACCTGCATGCAGTTGAAATGTGACATATTTATGTCACACTGCTGTTGCCATAGTGTGCACTTCCTGTGGGCGTGGTATTACAGTATAAAAAGGAATCTCTGTTATGTCTCTGATATATATGATAAGAAGCACACTGAATAAAGAAGTGTTGTTCCATTCAAGTCTCGGCCTTACATGTACTTAGATCAGGGTAGTACATAACAAAAGTGGCGACGAGCTTGTGGAACAGTGGAGCTCGTACACAGAGCGGTTTGGCTATTTCGTGGAAGCTAACGTAATATCGGAAGAGAAAGTGGTGCCCACATTTTTGAGCGTTATTGGGCCAAAGACTTTCAATTTACTGAGAAACTTGCTTCAACCCGATAAACCTGGTAGTAGAACGTACAGGGAAATCGTGGAAACTCTTAATGGACATTTTTCACCCAAGCCCCTTGCGATAGCAGAGAGATTCCGATTTCACAGGAGAAATCAGGAAGAGGGGGAATCTGTCACTATGTTCGTAGCGGCGCTGCGGAAGCTGGCTGAACATTGTGAGTTTGGTGATGTTTTAGAAGACACATTAAGAGACCGATTGGTATGTGGAATGAGAGATGAAGCAACACAAAAGAAGTTACTTTCAGAAAGTGGACTGACATTAAAGACAGCCTTTGATGTAAGTGTGGCTATGGAATTGGCTTCAAAGGAGGCTCAACAACTGAACATTACGAGCAGAATACACCAAGTGGCAAGTACTCAAAGCAATGTTGCTGGTCCCTGTTTTAGGTGCGGTAAAACAGGGCACCTTTCCTCCACCTGCTGGTGCAAAGAAATGAACTGTCATCATTGTGGGAAGAAGGGTCATGTTGAGCGTGCCTGTCGGAAAAAAACAAGCACAGACAAAGAGAAGGAAATGAATGACAAGAAGAAAACAAAGAAATATGTCAAAGCGGTAGAGAGTGCCTCTACTTCCGAAGATGAAAGTGACATGCACACCGTGCATGTAATGAGCGTGGACGGGAAGTCAGGGTGTTACTGGGTCACACCAAAGTTAGAGGGTCACCCAGTCAAAATGCAAATAGATACTGGATCACAGGCATCGCTTGTGTCTTACCAAGTCTATAAACAGTGTTTGAGACACCTTCCATTAAGACCATCAGACACTGTGTTCAAAGCGTACACTGGACACAAAGTGCACATGAAAGGAATGACTGACATTACTGTGCAATGCAAGGATCAAACTGCTAAACTTCCAGTGTATGTCACAAAAGGGAATTTTGCTTCCATCATGGGACGACTGTGGATTAATGCACTTCGTGTAAATTGGCTAGAAGTTCGGCAGCTGTCAGACGGTTCTTCACAACTACAAGTCATTCTGGACAAGAATGAAGAGGTTTTCCGTGAGGAATTGGGCAGCATGAAGGACATTACAGTGAAATTGCACATTAAACCAGGAAGCAAACCTGTGTTTATGAAGGCTAGGACAGTGCCGTATGCTATTCGTGACAAAGTCGAGGCTGACCTGGATGCGTTGGTCAAAAGTGGTGTTTTGGAACCAGTCACCACCAGCGGATGGGCGACACCAATTGTGCCGGTTCCGAAAAAGAATGGCGGAATTCGCACATGTGGCGATTTTAAAGTGACTTTGAATCTGGTGCTTTGTGTGGAGCAGTACCCACTTCCATTGATCGATGATTTGTTTGCAGGTCTGAGCGGTGGTCAAAAATTCAGCAAAATTGACCTCAACCAAGCTTATCTGCAGATGCATGTGGATGAAGAATCACGGGAGTGGTTGACAATTAACACGCACAAGGGACTTTTCAGATATTGCAGATTACCTTTTGGCATCACATCTGCTCCTGCTCTGTTTCAACGGGCTATGGATCAAATTTTGAGTGGATTGCCGGGAGTACAATGTTACTTGGATGACATTCTCTGCACCGGTGCCAACGACGAGGAGCATCTTCGCAACCTGGATGCTGTCTTAAAAAGGCTAAGGCAGTATGGTCTTCGAGTGCGCAAGGAAAAATGTGAATTTTTGAGACCATCGGTGGAGTATCTCGGCCATGTGATAGACCACGAAGGACTACACAAGGCTCCATCAAAGACAAAGGCAATTGTGGATGCACCCGCCCCAGAAAATGTGAGTCAGCTTAGATCTTTTTTAGGTCTATTAAACTATTATGGACGGTTTATTCCCAATTTGGCATCACTTCTTAAACCATTGCATGAGCTGTTGTGCAAGGATGTAAAATGGAAATGGACGACTGAGTGTAACAAAGCTTTTCGTAATGCGAAAACCGCCCTGATTTCATCAGAGGTTCTCACTCATTTCAACCCTTCATATCCAATACAGCTGGCATGTGACGCTTCACCCTATGGGGTGGGTGCTGTCATCTCCCATGTGTTCCCGAACGGGGATGAAAGACCAATTGCTTTCGCATCAAGAACACTTAACAAAGCAGAGTCAAACTATGCTCAATTGGAACGAGAAGCATTGAGCATTATTTTTGGTGTGAGGAAGTTCCACCAATATTTGTATGGAAGGAAGTTTACTCTGTTAACGGATCACAGACCGCTGACAACGATTTTGGGACCTCATACAGGAATCCCTTCACTGGCTGCTGCACGTCTTCAGAGGTGGGCTTTGTTGTTATCTGCTCACTCATACGACATCAAGTATCGTAAATCTGATTTGCATTGCAATGCTGATGGACTTTCGAGGTTGCCGCTTCCTGTCACAAAACATGAACCTACCTCAGTGGACATATTCTATTTCCGAAATGTTGAACATGCACCAATTTCAGCGTCGCAGGTGAAACGTGCAACTCGGAACGACCCCGACCTGTCAGTCGTCATGGACATGGTAATTAAAGGACAAACCAAGTGTGACAACGCCGCTCTCAAACCTTTTTTGGATAGGAGATGGGAACTTTCTGTTCAATCGGGTTGTTTGCTGTGGGGGAGGAGAGTGATTGTGCCACAGTCATTGCGTGCTAAAATGCTTGCGCAACTGCATGCAGGTCACAGTGGTATTGTTAAAATGAAAGAAATGGCGAGAAGTTATTTTTGGTGGCCAGGATTAGATAAACAGATCGAAGAGACGGTAAAAACTTGTTCATCTTGCCAGAAGATTCGCAACAATCCACCTGCAGCCCCACTTCATCCTTGGGATTTTCCTCAGGACCCTTGGCACCGCATTCACATTGACTTTGCGGGGCCTTTTGAAAATCGAATGTTTCTGGTTGCTGTCGATGCCCATAGTAAGTGGCCAGAGGTCGCTATCATGAAATCAACCACATCGGAAAAGGCAATTGAGAAGTTAGGGGAGATGTTTAGTCGTTTTGGAGCCCCTGCACAACTCGTCTCAGACAATGGGCCCCAATTTGTGTCAAAAGAAATGGGTGAATTCCTGCAAGCCAATGGGGTTCAACACATTAAGTCGGCTCCCTATCACCCGGCAACCAACGGCTTGGCAGAGAGGTTTGTGCAGACCCTCAAACATGCTCTCAAAGCATCACAAGGGCAAAGTACACTCCATCAGAGACTACACGAATTTCTCCTCAAATACCGAACATCTGTGCATGCAACTACCAAAGTATCGCCAGCGAGCCTCATGTTTTTTCGAGAGATACGAACTGGCATGGATCTTCTGAAACCACCAACCCTGAGCGAGATTGTTCAAATGGATCAACGGAAGCAAGTCAAGTACAGAGACCTGCATTCCAAGAACCGAGTTTTTGCACCTGGTGACTCTGTTATGGCCCGGAGTTACCAGAGTAAGGAAAAGTGGGCCCCTGCCACCATCATTGCTCAAACTGGCCCTGTTTCCTACACAGTTCAGACAGCTGATGGTGTTTGGCGTCGCCATGTGGATCAATTGTTGGGAACACCAGACACTACTCCAGAACTGTCTATTGATTGTGATGATGCTAGCAGTGTAATTATACCAGAAATGTCTAGCTTACCGGATGTGTCAGAAATACCAGAAATGTCTAGCTTACCGGATGTGTCAAACCCAAACAATCCTGCTGTAATTGTGTCTAATTCAACCAATGCACAGACAGAACCTGAACCGGTATCGGAACCCGTTTCCACAAGTGGAAAATCGGAAGTGACTGTTGAACGTCGTTATCCTACACGCGACAGGCGACCGCCTGATAGACTGGATTTATAAGTAATAAGTAATGAGGGAAAAACCGGTGGTATTTTTGTGTTTATTTCTGGGACATGTTATGTAAGGGGGGAGGAAATGTGACATATTTATGTCACACTGCTGTTGCCATAGTGTGCACTTCCTGTGGGCGTGGTATTACAGTATAAAAAGGAATCTCTGTTATGTCTCTGATGTATATGATGAGAAGCACACTGAATAAAGAAGTGTTGTTCCATTCAAGTCTCGACCTTACATGTACTTAGATCAGGGAAGTACATAACACATATCTATAAAGAATTCAGGGATTTAAGCATTTATTCACAAGAATTTTCAGCGGAAAAAGTGGATTGTTTTCGTAAGACCGCAGCTACAGTGACTGAAAGACTAGCAGCACATTCAACATATTTACGTAAAATAAATGCTAACTCGCCGGTTCTTTGCTCTTTTAACAAAGAAACGAGACTGTTTTACATCCATATCGATGAAGAATTTAGGGATTTAAGCAATTTATTCAAAGGAATTTTCAAGTTAAAAAGCTCTTTTACTTTCATAAGGCAGCAGCTTAGTGGCTTAAAGACTAGAAGAACATTCGACATTTACGTAAAATAAATGCCAACTGCGCGGTTCTTTGCTCTTTTGACAAAGAATCAAGACTGTTTTAAGTCCAAAAATTTCAGGGATTTAAGCATTTATTCACATGAATTTTCAGCGGAAAAAACTCTTTGTTTTCATGAGGCAGCAGCTACAGTGACTTAAAGACTAGCAGCACAGTCTACACGTTTACGTAAAATAAATACTAACTGCCTGGTTCTTTGCTCTTTTAACAGAGAATCCAGACTGTTTTACGTCCATATCTAAAAATTATTCAGGGATTTAAGCATTTATTCACAAGAATTTTCAGCGGAAACAGTGGTTTGTTTTCATAAGGCCGAAGCTAAAGTGGCATAAAGACTATCAGAACATTTGACACATTTGCGTAAAATAAATGCCAACTGCGCGGTTCTTTGCTCTTTTGACAAAGAATCAAGACTGTTTTAAGTCCAAAAATTTCAGGGATTTAAGCATTTATTCACATGAATTTTCAGCGGAAAAAACTCTTTGTTTTCATGAGGCAGCAGCTACAGTGGCTTAAAGACTAGCAGCACAGTCTACACGTTTACGTAAAATAAATACTAACTGCCTGGTTCTTTGCTCTTTCAACAGAGAATCCAGACTGTTTTACGTCCATATCTAAAAAGTATTCAGGGATTTAAGCATTTATTCACAAGAATTTTCAGCGGAAACTGGTTTGTTTTCATAAGGCCGAAGCTAAAGTGGCATAAAGACTATCAGAACATTTGACACATTTGCGTAAAATAAATGCTTGCTGCCAGGTTCTTTGCTCTTTTAACAAAGAATCGAGACTGTTTTACGTCCAAAGATTTAAGGGATTTAAGCATTTATTCACAAGAATTTTCAACGGAAAAAGCTCTTTGTTTTCATATTTACGTAAGATAATGCTAACTTCCCGGTTCTTTCCCATTTTAATTTAGAAATGAGACTGTTTTACGTCCATATCTATAAAGAATTTAGGGATTTAAAGGAAAACGCAAAGGGGGTGTGAGACATCAATAGAACCGTTATGTGCCAAGATAACAAATATTGATAAAGTTAACAAAAAAATCAATCACATTAATGAGCAATTATCGAAAATAGATCGAAAATGACGAACATTTCCGAAAATGTTCCGGAAACAGCCGAATGGGGCGGAGATGTCATAACAAGGAAACAAAAGGTCGAGGCAGGTGCCATCAGTGTTTATCGACGAGAGAGTTGCGTTCCTGTTCTATCAAAAAAATCGCTAAAATGGTTCAAACCTGTCATGATGGAATATTAGCATTTCCCCAGGTGTTGACATACACTTTAAGCATTTTATTCACAAGAATTTTCAGCGGAAAAGTTCTTTGTTTTCATAAGGCCACAGCTACAGTGACTGAAAAATTAGCAGAACATTCAACATATTTACGTAAAATAAATGCTAACTGGCCAGCTCTTTGCTCTTTTAACAAAGAAACGAGACTGTGTTACGTCCATATCTATAAAGAATTTAGGGATTTAAGCATTTTATTCACAATAATTATCAACTTAAAAAGCTCTTTGTTTTCATAGACTGCAGCTACAGTGGCGTAAAGACTGAAAGCACATTGATATATTTACGTAAAAAAAATGCTAACTGCCTAGTTCTTTGCTCTTTTAACAATGAATCGAGACTGTTTTGCGTCCATATCTATAAAGAATTCAGGGATTTAAGCATTTTATTCACAAGAATTTTCAACTTAAAAAGCTCTTTTACTTTCACAAGGCAGCAGCTTAGTGGCTTAAAGACTAGCAGCACATTCGACATATTTACAAAAAGAAATGCTAATTGCTCGGTTCTTTGCTCTTTTCACAAAGAAACGAGATTTTTTTACGTCCTTATCTATAAAGAATTTAGGGATTTAAGCATTATATTCACAGGAATTTTCAACTTAAAAAGCTCTTTTACTTTCATAAGGCAGCAGCTTAGTGGCTTAAAGACTAGCAGCACATTCGACATATTTACAAAAAAGAAATGCTAATTGCTCGGTTCTTTGCTCTTTTAACAAAGAAACGAGATTGTTTTACGGCCATATCTATAAAGAATTCAGGGATTTAAGCATTTTATTCACAAGAATTATCAACTTAAAAAGCTCTTTTACTTTCATAAGGCAGCAGCTTAGTGGCTTAAAGACTAGCAGCACATTCGACATATTTACAAAAAATAAATGCTAACTGCCCGGTTCTTTGCTCTTTTAACAAAGAAACGAGACTGTTTTACGTCCATATCTAAAAAGAATTCAAGGATTTAAGCATTTATTCACAAGAATTTTAAACATAAAAACCTCTTTGTTTTCATAAGGCCTCAGCTACAGTGGCGTAAATACTAGAAGCACATTTGACATATTTACGTAAAATAAATGCTTACTGCCCGGTTCTTTGCTCTTTTAACAAAGAATCAGGACACTTTTACTGCCATATCTAAAAAGAATTCAGGAATTTAAGCATTTATTCACAAGAATTTTAAACGTAAAAACCGCTTTGTTTTCATCAGGCCGCAGCTGAAGTGGCGTAAAGACTAGAAGAACATTGACATATTTACGTAAAATAAATGCTAACTGCCCAGTTCTTTGGTCTTTCAACAAAGAATCGAGACTGTTTTACGTCCATATCTATAAAGAATTTAGGGATTTAAGCAATTTATTCACAAGAATTTTCAACTAAAAAAGCTTGTTTACTTTCATAAGTCAGCAGCTTAGTGGCTTAAAGACTAGCAGCACATTCGACATATTTACAAAAAAATAAATGCTAACTGCCCGGTTCTTTGCTCTTTTAACAAAGAAACGAGACTGTTTTACGTCCATATCTAAAAAGAATTCAAGGATTTAAGCATTTATTCACAAGAATTTTAAACATAAAAACCTCTTTGTTTTCATAAGGCCTCAGCTACAGTGGCTTAAAGACTAGCAGCACATTCGACATATTTACGTAAAATAAATGCTAACTTCTTTGCTCTTTTAACAAAGAAACGAGACTGTTTTACGTCCATATCTATAAAGAATTCAGGGATTTAAGCATTTATTCACAAGAATTTTCAGCGGAAAAAGTGGATTGTTTTCGTAAGACCGCAGCTACAGTGACTGAAAGACTAGCAGCACATTCAACATATTTACGTAAAATAAATGCTAACTGGCCGGTTCTTTGCTCTTTTAACAAAGAATCGAGACTGTTTTTTGTCCAAAGATTTAAGAGATTTAAGCATTTATTCACAAGAATTTTCAACGGAAAAAGCTCTTTGTTTTCATAAGGCCTCAGCTACAGTGGCTTAAAGACTAGCAGCACAGTCTACACATTTACGTAAAAGAAATACTTACTGCCTGCTTCTTTGCTCTTTTAACAAAGAAACGAGACTGTTTTACGTCCATATCTATAAAGAATTTAGGGATTTAAGCAATTTATTCAAAGGAATTTTCAAGTTAAAAAGCTCTTTTACTTTCATAAGGCAGCAGCTTAGTGGCTTAAAGACGAGCAGCACATTCGACATTTACGTAAAATAAATGCCAACTGCGCGGTTCTTTGCTCTTTTAACAAAGAATCAAGACTGTTTTAAGTCCAAAAATTTCAGGGATTTAAGCATTTATCCACATGAATTTTCAGTGGAAAAAGCTCTTTGTTTTCATGACGCAGCAGCTACAGTGGCTTAAAGACTAGCAGCGCAGTCTACACGTTTATGTCATCTCTCAGTCGCTTTCCAAGTACTCCAACAGCGACGTCATCGTCTATGTCGGCTGTGGGGAGCGCGGTAACGAAATGTCGGAAGTGCTGCGAGACTTCCCTGAGCTGACAATGGAAGTGGATGGTAAGACTGAGAGCATCATGAAGCGGACGGCGCTGGTTGCCAACACCTCCAACATGCCCGTAGCTGCCCGAGAAGCCTCCATCTACACAGGCATCACACTTTCTGAGTATTTCCGAGACATGGGATACAACGTCAGCATGATGGCCGACTCCACGTCCCGATGGGCCGAAGCTCTCAGGGAGATTTCGGGACGTTTAGCTGAGAAAGCCTGCGTACCTGGCCAAGACAGACGTGCACGGGCACGCACGCACGCTCGGACGCGCACCGGCACGCAAGGAAGGATCGGACTGGCTAGGAGGCAATCGGGTAAAGGTGTGACCCCGGAAGGAAGCGGCAAAGCAGCGTGAGGACGTGGAGAAGGAGAGACTTGATCAACGCCTCTAACCAGCTAAGTAAAGGGACGTGAACAAGCATAGCGCATCAGCGCTTCATTCGTACCATTATTGTGGCGATCGAGTGGCTAAAGGCGTGCTTCCCCCCTAGGACGCGGCCACCATCAAGAGGAGGCGGCAGAGAAGCACGACGACGTGAATAGACTTGATCAACGCATCTACCAAGCTAAGTAAAGGGACGTGACCACGCAAAGCACAGCAGCTTGTCGTCCATATTAGTGTTGGGCGATCACGTGGCTAAAGGCGTTCTTCCTCCCTAGGGCGCAGCCACAAGCCGGAGCAGCAGCCGCGGCAAGGGACGCCAAGGGTCACGAGGAGACGCCGCAGGCTTAACCTCTTCCTGTCTGGCCAAAAGATTTATCCAGTATCATTAAGCACTGGTTTGGAGCATTTTTAACAAACTGAGTTAACTTTTTTAGTATTCTTTGTACTCAGTTTTTACCACTGTCAGCTCTAAATGTTTTTTTTGTTTTTTTGAGCATTGCTCTTTTCTAAATTCAAAAATGTTACACTCCCTAGTTGTGTGATTTTCTAACAGTGGAAACAAACATAAAGTTGGTAGCAAAAGAACCTTCACACCCGGGTGTGACATTTACGTTCAATAAATACTAACTGCCTGGTTCTTTGCTCTTTAAACAGAGAATCCAGACTGTTTTACATCCATATCTAAAAAGTATTCAGGGATTTAAGCATTTATTCACAAGAATTTTCAGCGGAAACAGTGGTTTGTTTTCATAAGGCCAAAGCTGAAGTGGCTTAAAGACGATCAGAACATTTGACATATTTGCGTAAAATAAATGCTTACTGCCAGGTTCTTTGCTCTTTTAACAAAGAATCGACTGTCTTTGGTTCCAACAGCCCATTCGACATATTTACGTAAAATAAATGCTAACTGCCCGGTTCATTGCTTTTTTAACAAAGAATCGGGACTGTTTTACGGCCATATCTAAAAAGAATTGAGGGATTTAAGCATTTATTCACATGAATTTTCAACGGAAAAAGCTCTTTGTGTTCATAAGGCAGCAGCTACAGTGGCTTAAAGACGGGCAAAACATTCAACATGTTTACATAAAATAAAAGCTACTTAAAGGTTTTTTTTGCTTTTAACAAAGAATCGAGACTGTTTTACGTCCATATCTAAAACAAATTCAGGGATTTTAGCATTTATACACAAGAATTTTCAACTTTAAAAGATATTTTCATAAGGCCGCAGCTACAGTGGCGCAACGACTAGCAGGATATTCGACATATTTAAGTAAAATAAATGCTTACTGCCCGGTTCTTTGCTCTTTTAACAAAGAATCAAGACTGTTTTGCGTCCTAACAGCACATTTGGCATAGTTACGTAAAATAAATACGAATGAATGAATGAATGTCTGGTTCTTTGCTCTTTTAACAGAGTATCGAGACTGTTTTACGTCCATATCTAAAAAGAAGTCAAGGATTTAAACATTTATTTACAAGAATTTTCAGCGCAAACAGTGGTTTGTTTTCATAAGGCCGAAGCTAAAGTGCCTTAAAGACTATCAGCATATTTGACATATTTGTGTAAAATAAATGCTTACTGACAGGTTCTTTGCTCTTTTAACAAAGAATCGAGACTGTTTTTTGTCCAAAGATTTAAGAGATTTAAGCATTTATTCACAAGAATTTTCAACGGAAAAAGCTCTTTGTTTTCATAAGGCCTCAGCTACAGTGGCTTAAAGACTAGCAGCACAGTCTACACATTTACGTAAAAGAAATACTTACTGCCTGCTTCTTTGCTCTTTTAACAAAGAAACGAGACTGTTTTACGTCCATATCTATAAAGAATTTAGGGATTTAAGCATTTTATTCACAAGAATTTTCAACTTAAAAAGCTCTTTTACTTTCATAAGGCAGCAGCTTAGAGGCTTAAAGACTAGCAGCACGTTCGACATATTTACGTAAAATAAATGCTAACCTCACGGTTCTTTGCTCTTTTAATTTAGAAACGAGACTGTTTTACGTCCATATCTATAAAGAATTTAGGGATTTAAACATTTTATTCACAAGAATTTTCCGCGGAAAAAGTTCTTTGTTTTCATAAGGCCACAGCTACAGTGACTGAAAGATTAGCAGCACATTCAACATATTTACGTAAACTAAATGCTAACTGGCCTGTTCTTTGCTCTTTTTACAAAGAAACGAGACTGTGTTACGTCCATATCTATAAAGAATTCAGGGATTTAAGCATTTTATTCACAAGAATTTTCAACTTAAAAAGCTCTTTTACTTTCATAAGGCAGCAGCTTAGTGGCTTAAAGACTAGCAGCACATTCGACATATTTACAAAAAAGAAATGCTAATTGCTCGGTTCTTTGCTCTTTTAATTTAGAAACGAGATTGTTTTACGGCCATATCTAAAAAGAATTCAGGGTTTTAAGCATTTATTCACAAGAATTTTAAACGTAAAAACCGCTTTGTTTTCATAAGGCCGCAGCTACAGTGGCGTAAAGACTAGAAGAACATTGACATATTTACATAAAATAAATGCTTACTGCCCGGTTCTTTGCTCTTTTAACAAAGAATCAGGACACTTTTATGGCCATATCTAAAAAGAATTCAGGGATTTAAGCATTTATTCACAAGAATTTTAAACGTAAAAACCGCTTTGTTTTCATAAGGCCGCAGCTGAAGTGGCGTAAAGACTAGAAGAACATTGACATATTTACGTAAAATAAATGCTAACTGCCCAGTTCTTTGGTCTTTCAACAAAGAATCGAGACTGTTTTACGTCCATATCTATAAAGAATTCAGGGATTTAAGCATTTATTCACAAGAATTTTCAGCGGAAAAAGTGGATTGTTTTCGTAAGACCGCAGCTACAGTGACTGAAAGACTAGCAGCACATTCAACATATTTACGTAAAATAAATGCTAACTGGCCGGTTCTTTGCTCTTTTAACAAAGAATCGAGACTGTTTTTTGTCCAAAGATTTAAGAGATTTAAGCATTTATTCACAAGAATTTTCAACGGAAAAAGCTCTTTGTTTTCATAAGGCCTCAGCTACAGTGGCTTAAAGACTAGCAGCACAGTCTACACATTTACGTAAAAGAAATACTTACTGCCTGCTTCTTTGCTCTTTTAACAAAGAAACGAGACTGTTTTACGTCCATATCTATAAAGAATTTAGGGATTTAAGCATTTTATTCACAAGAATTTTCAACTTAAAAAGCTCTTTTACTTTCATAAGGCAGCAGCTTAGAGGCTTAAAGACTAGCAGCACATTCGACATATTTACGTAAAATAAATGCTAACCTCACGGTTCTTTGCTCTTTTAATTTAGAAACGAGACTGTTTTACGTCCATATCTATAAAGAATTTAGGGATTTAAGCATTTTATTCACAAGAATTTTCCGCGGAAAAAGTTCTTTGTTTTCATAAGGCCACAGCTACAGTGACTGAAAGATTAGCAGCACATTCAACATATTTACGTAAACTAAATGCTAACTGGCCTGTTCTTTGCTCTTTTTACAAAGAAACGAGACTGTGTTACGTCCATATCTATAAAGAATTCAGGGATTTAAGCATTTTATTCACAATAATTATCAACTTAAAAAGCTCTGTTGTCATAGACTGCAGCTACAGTGGCGTAAAGACTAGAAGCACATTGACATATTTACGTTAAAAAAATGCTAACTGCCCAGTTCTTTGTTCTTTTAATGAAGAATCAGACTGTTTTGCGTCCTAACAGCACATTCGACACATTTACCTAAAATAAATACTTACTGTTTGTTGAGAGAAATGGTGGAGGAAATGTTTTGTATTCATAAATGTGTCCTCAGTTGATGTGGAAATAATGCTCCTATTGCTTGTTATTACTGACATATTATCTTTTCGCCACAAGATGGCAGGATGGGACTTAAATGTCTAAAGTGCTACATTTATTACTTCTTTGTGTTTGACTTTGATTACTTTGATTTGTGGGATTGCCTGTGAAGACAGCAGTGACAGAGGATGTATCCGCATGTCAGTGGAAATTAAACATGCCAAGTTTTGGCTGAAAGACAACTTATTCTCTGTCAATTCTTCTACGAATGCAATGTTGAGCTGCAACCACCTCAACAGATTATGGGCCCAGGAGTCATTCGAAGGTAAAGTCAGTTTCCACCGTGTAGAAGGTTGCGAAGGACAGCGTGCTCACGGACTGCTGATTAGCGGAAAAAGCTAACAGGCAACATGGATCCACGAGGAACAAGTAGGTTACCTCGACTGGCATTTGACGGAGATGAAGCTAAATATGAACTCTGGGAAACTAAAATGTTGGGATATTTTCATCTAATCGGGCTAAAGAAGACAGTGCTGGTAGGACCAACCACTGAAGCAGAGAGAGAAAATGATGAAATGAAAAATGCGGACGCGCATGCTGAAATGATACAACTTCTTGATGATAAAAGCCTTTCATTAATAACGAGAGATGCGCCAAATGACGGAAGAAAAGCTCTGAAAATATTAATATTATGCTGGGAAGGGAAAACCCAGGATTATAAATTTGTACACCATGCTAACATCTCTTCAAAAGGGAACCGAAGAAAGCATAGTGGACTACATAATAAGAGCTGAGACCGCCATCACAGCATTGCAAAATGCAGGTGAAACAATGGCAGATGGTCTACTTATCGCAATGGTCTTGAAGGGGCTGCCAGAAAGTTACAAGCCATTTACAATTCATGTGGCGCATACTGATGAGAACATGACATTTGCAGAATTCAAAACCAAACTCCGAAGTTTTGAAGAAACGGAAAAGTTAAATGCAGCAGAATCAAGCGACAGAGTGATGAAGACTCAAGCAAGAGCTTCAAAGCAAGCCACAAAAGCAAACGCACGTGACCGGATCAAAGACGACACAGAGTTGGTGTGCTTCAAATGTGGGATCAAAGGCCACCATGCAAAATCATGTCGACAAAAGACATGGTGTAGTCGTTGTAAAACTGACACGCACAAAGACGCCACTTGCAGACGCAAGGAAAGACCGGACGGAGCGAGAAAAATTGCTGAAGATGGAGATCCTGACTTCGCGTTCAAGGTGAGAGATGAACAGCCCGACACCAGGCGGCAGGATACACACAGCATCCGGGAACGAGGTCTGATGGTGGACACGGGAGCGACATCTCATATCATCACTGACGAGACCAAATTCAAAAGCTTCCAGGAGACGTTCAACCCAGAGAATCACAGCATCGAGTTGGCAGATGGTACTTGGTGCAGTGGAGTCGCACTAAAAAGAGGAGATGCAGAGTGCTACCTGATCGACAACAGAGGACAGCAGCGCAAGGCAACACTCAGAAACGCACTCTTCATACCATCGTACCCACAAGACATCTTTTCGGTGAAAGCAGCAAAATCGAGTGGAGCTACGGTACTTTTCAAAGAAGGTGAAGACGCACTGATAACCAAAGACGGTACGAAATTCAATATTCATGTGTATGGCAAGCTGTACTTTTTGCATACAAATGGTGAGTCTGACAAGTGCAATGCATGTTATGATATTCACACATGGCACCAAATTTTAGGCCACTGTAATTATGAGGATGTGCTCAGATTACAGAAAATTGTTGATGGAATGCAGATTAAGGGAAAAGAAACAAGACCTGAACAAACATGTGAGATACGCATACAGTACAAGGAAAATTTATCCAGTCCCAGAGGGAAATCAATCTGCTACAGCAAAAGCTGGAGGAGACCCAGAATGGATGTGTTGCTGCTGTATCAGAGGAGCATCTAAGAACAGACTTAAAGGCGATTGAGGCTCTCGAGGTACAGCTTGAAGATACACGCCAATTTACAAGTCACATCGAGGCCCAAACTATCTCAGAAATAAACAATGTGATTGCACTTGCGCGTAACAACTTTGATCTTCAGAGTCAGGCACATAAGGTATTGGCTCAGGACGTCCATGACCGCCTGGTAGTGGCTGAGCAATGCTGCTGTGAGTTGGAGGAAGCTCTGGTCCAGGAGAAGGCCGAATGGCTGCAAGTTGCAACCCTGTCGCAAAATTGCCAACCTGGGACGTCATCTTGGCAATCCGGCATGCTGACTTCCAGAGATACTGAAGACTGGTTGGGGGAAGTGCTGTACATATAGAAGGAGAAAAAAACCACTCCATTTCTTACCAGTTGAGAAACAGTTATCCAATGTAAGGAATCGCCAACTCACGGAAGAGCTGTCTATGGAAACCGCTACCAATATCAATGAAGAAAAGCTGAAAGAGGATGGCGTACACTATTTGAAATGTGTAGGTGCATGCTAGTCGAAAGTGGGCTACCAAAATACCTATGGCACTATGCAGTACAAACCGCAGCAATGGTACGCAACAAATTTTATAATAGACGTACAGGGAAAACTCCTTACCGGATGTTGACAAACAGGAAACCAAATATTTCCACAATGCAAAAATCTGGGTCCGTTTGTTACACATACAAACAAGACAAGGGAAAATTGGATTCTAAGTGTGGCCAAGGACAGTTTGTTGGCTATGACAAAAATAGTCCAGCATATCTAGTCTACTATCCAGACACAAAGAAAGTACAAAAACATAGGCTGGTAAAGTTTGTGAACAAGGGAGTCATACAAAAACAGACACAGACATGTGACATGGATCAAGATGAAGAATACAACAAACATGATGGGGTTGCCAATGGCTGATCGAGCAAGTGTAGAGGTGAAAAACAGAACTGAAGATCCTGTAGAACCAAGTGCACATAGTGAGAGTCCAAAGGAAGTGACACAATGTGAACTTGAGAGTAGAAGATATCCCTCAAGAGAGAGGAGAAAACAGAGTCATTTAGAAGACTTCATTACAGAAGTAAGAGATATTGATGGAGTTCATACCACTGTAGACTACTGCTACAGGATGGTAGTTGGTATACCTCAAACATACCAGGAGGCCATGAGTTCAAATAAGTCAAAAGATTGGTCAAAAGCCATGGATGAAGAAATTCAGTCTCCAAACGAAAATAAAACATTTACTTTGACAACACTGCCAAAATGCAAGAAAACAGTGGGGGGTAAATGGGTTTACACACTCAAAAAGGATGAAGATGGGAGAGATAAAGGTACTTCCGAAAAGAGCCTTAGTTTCAAAGGAGACAACAATGCAAAACTTGGTACACAGGCAGCTGATACTAGCGACAGGCGCAGTACTTCAGGATACTGTGTTTTCTTGAGCAAGAATAGTTCTCCAATTTCTTGGAAAACAAAGAAACAACCTACAGTCGCACTATCTACCTGTGAAGCTGAATATATGGCACTGGCTTCAACCATACAAGAATGCCTATATTTAGAGTAAGTACTAGGTAGTATTGATCATTATCAGTACACTCCAACAACTGTACACGAAGACAACCAGGGGACAATCACTCTTGCCAAAAATCCTGTTAACAGACAGAGATGCAAGCACGTAGACATAAAATATCATTTTATTAGATCTACTGTGAATCAGGGAAGAGTAACATTGACGTATTGTCCAACGGATGACATGATGGCTGATATCATGACAAAACCTGTAACAAAGTTAAAATTGAAGAAGTTTGACAGTGTTATTTTTGGAATTTGAAATGTAAAATTTCATTTGGTTGTTAAAAAGGCATCAACATGAGAACATGTGGGGGTGTTGAGAGAAATGGTGGAGGAAATGTTTTGTATTCATAAATGTGTCCTCAGTTGATGTGGAAATAATGCTATTGCTTGTTATTATTGACATATTATCTTTTCACCACAAGATGGTAGGATGGGACTTAAATGTCTAAAGTGCTACATTTATTACTTCTTTGGATTTGTGGGATTGCCTGTGAAGACAGCAATGACAGAGGATATATCCGCATGTCAGTGGAAATTAAACATGCCAAGTTTTGGCTAAAAGACAAATTATTCTCCGTCAATTCTTCCTACGAATGCAACGTTGAGCTGCAACCACCTCAACACTGTTTTACGTCCATATCTATAAAGAATTTAGGGATTTAAGCATTTTATTCACAAGAATTTTCAACTTAAAAACCTCTTTTACTTTCATAAGGCAGCAGCTTAGTGGCTTAAAGACTAGCAGCACATTCGACATATTTACAAAAAATAAATGCTAACTGCCCGGTTCTTTGCTCTTTTAACAAAGAAACGAGACTGTGTTACGTCCATATCTATAAAGAATTTAGGGATTTAAGCATTTTATTCACAATACTTATCAACTTAAAAAGCTCTTTGTTTTCATAGACTGCAGCTACAGTGGCGTAAAGACTAGAAGCACATTGACATCTTTACGTAAAAAAAATGCTAACTGCCCGGTTCTTTGCTTTTAACAAAGAAACAAGACTGTTTTACATCCATATCTATAAAGAATTTAGGGATTTAAGCATTTTATTCACAAGAATTTTCAACTTAAAAAGCTCTCTTACTTTCATAAGGCAGCAGCTTAGTGGCTTAAAGACTAGCAGCACATTCGACTTATTTACGTAAAATAAATGCTAACTTCCCGGTTCTTTGCTCTTTTAATTTAGAAACGAGACTGTTTTACGTCCATATCAATAAAGAATTTAGGGATTTAAGCATTTTATTCACAAGAATTTTCAACTTAAAAAGCTCTCTTACTTTCATAAGGCAGCAGCTTAGTGGCTTAAAGACTAGAAGCACATTCGACTTATTTACGTAAAATAAATGCTAACTTCCCGGTTCTTTGCTCTTTTAATTTAGAAACAAGACTGTTTTACGTCCATATCTCTAAAGAATTTAGGGATTTAAGCGTTTTATTCATAAGAATTTTCAACTTAAAAAGCTCTTTTACTTTCATAAGTCAGCAGCTTAGTGGCTTAAAGACTAGCAGCACATTCAACATATTTACAAAAAATAAATGCTAACTGCCCGGTTCTTTGCTCTTTTAACAAAGAAACGAGACTGTGTTACGTCCATATCTATAAAGAATTTAGGGATTTAAGCATTTTATTCACAATAATTACTTAAAAAGCTCTTTGTTTTCATAGACTGCAGCTACAGTGGCGTAAAGACTAGAAGCACATTGACATATTTACGTAAAAAAAATACTAACTTCCCGGTTCTTTGCTCTTTTAACAGAGAATCGGGACAGATTTACGGCCATATCTAAAAAGAATTTAGGGATTTAAGCATTTTATTCACAACAATTTTCAACTTAAAAAGCTCTTACGTTCATAAGACAGCAGCTTAGTGGCTTAAAGACTAGCAGCACATTCAACATATTTACGTAAAATAAATGCTAACCTCACGGTTCTTTGCTCTTTTAATTTAGAAACAAGACTGTTTTACGTCCATATGTATAAAGAATTTAGGGATTTAAGCATTATATTCACAGGAATTTTCAACTTAAAAAGCTCTTTTAATTTCATAAGGCAGCAGCTTAGTGGCTTTAAGACTAGCAGCGCATTCGACATATTTACAAAAAAGAAATGCTAATTGCTCGGTTCTTTGCTCTTTTAACAAAGAAACGAGATTGTTTTACGGCCATATCTATAAAGAATTCAGGGATTTAAGCATTTTATTCACAAGAATTATCAACTTAAAAAGCTTTTTGTTTTCATGGACTGCAGCTACAGTGGCGTAAAGACTAGAAGCACATTGACATATTTACGTAAAAAAAATGCTAACTGCCCAGTTCTTTGCTCTTTTAACAAAGAATCGAGACTGTTTTGCGTCCATATCTATAAAGAATTCAGGGATTTAAGCATTATGTTCACAGGAATTTTCAACTTAAAAAGCTGTTTTACTTTCATAAGGCAGCAGCTTAGTGGCTTAAAGACTAGCAGCACATTCGACATATTTACAAAAAAGAAATGCTAATTGCTCGGTCCTTTGCTCTTTTAACAAAGAAATGAGATTGTTTTTCGGCCATATCTATAAAGAATTCAGGGATTTAAGCATTTTATTCACATGAATTATCAACTTAAAAAGCTCTTTGTTTTCATGGACTGCAGCTACAGTGGCGTAAATACTAGAAGCACATTTGACATATTTACGTAAAATAAATGCTTACTGCCCTGTTCTTTGCTCTTTTAACAAAGAAACAAGACTGTTTCACGTCCATATCTTAAAAGAATTCAGGGATTTAAGCATTTATTCACAAGAATTTTAAATGTAAAAACCCCTTTGTTTTCATAAGGCCTCAGCTACAGTGGCTTAAAGACTAGCAGCACATTCGACATATTTACGTAAAATAAATGCTAACTTCTTTGCTCTTTTAACAAAGAAACGAGACTGTTTTCCGTCCATATCTATAAAGAATTCAGGGATTTAAGCATTTATTCACAACAATTTTCAGCGGAAAAAGTGGACTGTTTTCGTGAGACCGCAGCGACAGTGACTGAAAGACAAGCAGCACATTCAACATATTTACGTAAAATAAATGCTAACTGACCGGTTCTTTGCTTTTAACAAAGAAACGAGACTGTTTTAGGTCCATATCTATAAAGAATTTAGGGATTTAAACATTTTATTCACAAGAATTTTCAACTTAAAAGGCTCTTTTACTTTCATAAGGCAGCAGCTTAGTGGCTTAAAGACTAGCAACACATTCGACTTATTTACGTAAAATAAATGCTAACTTCCCGGTTCTTTGCTCTTTTAATTTAGAAACGAGACTGTTTTACGTCCATTTCTATAAAGAATTTAGGGATTTAAGCATTTTATTCACAATAATTTTCAACTTAAAAAGCTCTTTTACTTTCATAAGTCAGCAGCTTAGTGGCTTAAAGACTAGCAGCACATTCAACTTATTTACGTAAAATAAATGCTAACTTCCCGGTTCTTTGCTGTTTTAACAAAGAAACGAGACTGTTTTACGTCCATATCTATAAAGAATTTAGGGATTTAAGCATTTTATTCACAAGAATTTTCAACTTAAAAACCTCTTTTACTTTCATAAGACAGCAGCTTAGTGGCTTAAAGACTAGCAGCACATTCAACATATTTACAAAAAATAAATGCTAACTGCCCGGTTCTTTGCTTTTAACAAAGAAACGAGACTGTTTTACGTCCATATCTATAAAGAATTTAGGGATTTAAGCATTTTATTCACAAGAATTTTCAACTTAAAAAGCTCTTTTACTTTCATAAGGCAGCAGCTTAGTGGCTTAAAGACTAGCAGCACATTCGACTTATTTACGTAAAATAAATGCTAACTTCCCGGTTCTTTGCTGTTTTAACAAAGAATCCAGACTGTTTTACGTCCATATCTAAAAAGTATTCAGGGATTTAAGCATTTTATTCACAGTAATTATCAACTTAAAAAGCTCTTTGTTTTCATAGACTGCAGCTACAGTGGCGCAAAGACTAGAAGCACATTGACATATTTACGTTAAAAAAATGCTTACTGCCCGGTTCTTTGCTTTTTTAAAAAAGAAACGAGACTGTTTTCCGTCCATATCTATAAAGAATTCAGGGATTTAAGCATTTTATTCACAAGAATTTTCAGCGGAAAAAGCTCTTTTACTTTCATAGGGCAGCAGCTTAGTGGCTTAAAGACTAGCAGCACATTCAACATATTTACAAAAAATAAATGCTAACTGCCCGGTTCTTTGCTTTTAACAAAGAAACGAGACTGTTTTACGTCCATATCTATAAAGAATTTAGGAATTTAAGCATTTTATTCACAAGAATTTTCAACTTAAAAAGCTCTTTTACTTTCATAAGGCAGCAGCTACAGAGGCGCAAAGACTAGAAGCACATTGACATATTTACGTTAAAAAAATGCTTACTGCCCGGTTCTTTGCTTTTTTAAAAAAGAAACGAGACTGTTTTCCGTCCATATCTATAAAGAATTCAGGGATTTAAGCGTTTATTCACAAGAATTTTCAGCGGAAAAAGTGGATTGTTTTTGTAAGACCGCAGCTACAGTGACTGAAAGACTAGCAGCACATTCAACATATTTACGTAAAATAAATGCTAACTGGCCGGTTCTTTGCTCTTTTAACAAAGAAACGAGACTGTTTTACGTCCATATCTATAAAGAATTTAGGGATTTAAGCATTTTATTCACAAGAATTTTCAACTTAAAAAAAACCTCTTTTACTTTCATAAGACAGCAGCTTAGTGGCTTAAAGACTAGCAACACATTCAACATATTTACAAAAAATAAATGCTAACTGCCCGGTTCTTTGCTTTTAACAAAGAAACGAGACTGTTTTACGTCCATATCTATAAAGAATTTAGGGATTTAAGCATTTTATTCACAAGAATTTTCAACTTAAAAAGCTCTTTTACTTTCATAAGTCAGCAGCTTAGTGGCTTAAAGACTAGCAGCACATTCGACATATTTACGTAAAATAAATGCTAACTTCCCGGTTCTTTGCTCTTTTAATTTAGAAACGAGACTGTTTTACGTCCATTTCTATAAAGAATTTAGGGATTTAAGCATTTTATTCACAATAATTTTCAACTTAAAAAGCTCTTTTACTTTCATAAGTCAGCAGCTTAGTGGCTTAAAGACTAGCAGCACATTCAACTTATTTACGTAAAATAAATGCTAACTTCCCGGTTCTTTGCTGTTTTAACAAAGAAACGAGACTGTTTTACGTCCATATCTATAAAGAATTTAGGGATTTAAGCATTTTATTCACAAGAATTTTCAACTTAAAAACCTCTTTTACTTTCATAAGACAGCAGCTTAGTGGCTTAAAGACTAGCAGCACATTCAACATATTTACAAAAAATAAATGCTAACTGCCCGGTTCTTTGCTTTTAACAAAGAAACGAGACTGTTTTACGTCCATATCTATAAAGAATTTAGGGATTTAAGCATTTTATTCACAAGAATTTTCAACTTAAAAAGCTCTTTTACTTTCATAAGGCAGCAGCTTAGTGGCTTAAAGACTAGCAGCACATTCGACTTATTTACGTAAAATAAATGCTAACTTCCCGGTTCTTTGCTGTTTTAACAAAGAATCCAGACTGTTTTACGTCCATATCTAAAAAGTATTCAGGGATTTAAGCATTTTATTCACAGTAATTATCAACTTAAAAAGCTCTTTGTTTTCATAGACTGCAGCTACAGTGGCGCAAAGACTAGAAGCACATTGACATATTTACGTTAAAAAAATGCTTACTGCCCGGTTCTTTGCTTTTTTAAAAAAGAAACGAGACTGTTTTCCGTCCATATCTATAAAGAATTCAGGGATTTAAGCATTTTATTCACAAGAATTTTCAGCGGAAAAAGCTCTTTTACTTTCATAGGGCAGCAGCTTAGTGGCTTAAAGACTAGCAGCACATTCAACATATTTACAAAAAATAAATGCTAACTGCCCGGTTCTTTGCTTTTAACAAAGAAACGAGACTGTTTTACGTCCATATCTATAAAGAATTTAGGAATTTAAGCATTTTATTCACAAGAATTTTCAACTTAAAAAGCTCTTTTACTTTCATAAGGCAGCAGCTACAGAGGCGCAAAGACTAGAAGCACATTGACATATTTACGTTAAAAAAATGCTTACTGCCCGGTTCTTTGCTTTTTTAAAAAAGAAACGAGACTGTTTTCCGTCCATATCTATAAAGAATTCAGGGATTTAAGCGTTTATTCACAAGAATTTTCAGCGGAAAAAGTGGATTGTTTTTGTAAGGCCGCAGCTACAGTGACTGAAAGACTAGCAGCACATTCAACATATTTACGTAAAATAAATGCTAACTGGCCGGTTCTTTGCTCTTTTAACAAAGAAACGAGACTGTTTTACGTCCATATCTATAAAGAATTTAGGGATTTAAGCATTTTATTCACAAGAATTTTCAACTTAAAAAAAACCTCTTTTACTTTCATAAGACAGCAGCTTAGTGGCTTAAAGACTAGCAACACATTCAACATATTTACAAAAAATAAATGCTAACTGCCCGGTTCTTTGCTTTTAACAAAGAAACGAGACTGTTTTACGTCCATATCTATAAAGAATTTAGGGATTTAAGCATTTTATTCACAAGAATTTTCAACTTAAAAAGCTCTTTTACTTTCATAAGTCAGCAGCTTAGTGGCTTAAAGACTAGCAGCACATTCGACATATTTACATAAAATAAATGCTAACTGCCCGGTTCTTTGCTTTTAACAAAGAAACGAGACTGTTTTACATCCATATTTATAAAGAATTTAGGGATTTAAGCATTTTATTCACAACAATTTTAAACTTAAAAACCTCTTTTACTTTCATAAGACAGCAGCTTAGTGGCTTAAAGACTAGCAGCACATTCAACATATTTACAAAAAATAAATGCTAACTGCCCAGTTCTTTGCTTTTAACAAAGAAACGAGACTGTTTTACGTCCATATCTATAAAGAATTTAGGAATTTAAGCCTTTTATTCACAAGAATTTTCAACTTAAAAAGCTCTTTTACTTTCATAAGGCAGCAGCTACAGTGGCGCAAAGACTAGAAGCACATTGACATATTTACGTTAAAAAAATGCTTACTGCCCGGTTCTTTGCTCTTTTAACAAAGAAACGAGACTGTTTTCCGTCCATATCTATAAAGAATTCAGGGATTTAAGCGTTTATTCACAAGAATTTTCAGCAGAAAAAGTGGATTGTTTTTGTAAGACCGCAGCTACAGTGACTGAAAGACTAGCAGCACATTCAACATATTTACGTAAAATAAATGCTAACTGGCCGGTTCTTTGCTCTTTTAACAAAGAAACGAGACTGTTTTACATCCATATCGATAAAGAATTTAGGGATTTAAACAATTTATTCAAAGGAATTTTCAAGTTAAAAAGCTCTTTTACTTTCATAAGGCAGCAGCTTAGTGGCTTAAAGACTAGCAGCAAATTCGACATTTACGTAAAATAAATGCCAACTGCGCGGTTCTTTGCTCTTTTAACAAAGAAACGAGACTGTTTTGCGTCCATATCTATAAAGAATTTAGGGATTTAAGTATTTTAATAACAAGAATTTTCAACTTAAAAACCTCTTTTACTTTCATAAGACAGCAGCTTAGTGGCTTAAAGACTAGCAACACATTCGACTTATTTACGTAAAATAAATGCTAACTTCCCGGTTCTTTGCTCTTTTAATTTAGAAACGAGACTGTTTTACGTCCATTTCTATAAAGAATTTAGGGATTTAAGCATTTTATTCACAATAATTTTCAACTTAAAAAGCTCTTTTACTTTCATAAGTCAGCAGCTTAGTGGCTTAAAGACTAGCAGCACATTCGACTTATTTACGTAAAATAAATGCTAACTTCCCGGTTCTTTGCTGTTTTAACAAAGAAACGAGACTGTTTTACGTCCATATCTATAAAGAATTTAGGGATTTAAGCATTTTATTCACAAGAATTTTCAACTTAAAAACCTCTTTTACTTTCATAAGACAGCAGCTTAGTGGCTTAAAGACTAGCAGCACATTCAACATATTTACAAAAAATAAATGCTAACTGCCCGGTTCTTTGCTTTTAACAAAGAAACGAGACTGTTTTACGTCCATATCTATAAAGAATTTAGGGATTTAAGCATTTTATTCACAAGAATTTTCAACTTAAAAAGCTGTTTTACTTTCATAAGGCAGCAGCTTAGTGGCTTAAAGACTAGCAGCACATTCGACTTATTTACGTAAAATAAATGCTAACTTCCCGGTTCTTTGCTGTTTTAACAAAGAATCCAGACTGTTTTACGTCCATATCTAAAAAGTATTCAGGGATTTAAGCATTTTATTCACAGTAATTATCAACTTAAAAAGCTCTTTGTTTTCATAGACTGCAGCTACAGTGGCGCAAAGACTAGAAGCACATTGACATATTTACGTTAAAAAAATGCTTACTGCCCGGTTCTTTGCTTTTTTAAAAAAGAAACGAGACTGTTTTCCGTCCATATCTATAAAGAATTCAGGGATTTAAGCATTTTATTCACAAGAATTTTCAGCGGAAAAAGCTCTTTTACTTTCATAGGGCAGCAGCTTAGTGGCTTAAAGACTAGCAGCACATTCAACATATTTACAAAAAATAAATGCTAACTGCCCGGTTCTTTGCTTTTAACAAAGAAACGAGACTGTTTTACGTCCATATCTATAAAGAATTTAGGAATTTAAGCCTTTTATTCACAAGAATTTTCAACTTAAAAAGCTCTTTTACTTTCATAAGGCAGCAGCTACAGAGGCGCAAAGACTAGAAGCACATTGACATATTTACGTTAAAAAAATGCTTACTGCCCGGTTCTTTGCTTTTTTAAAAAAGAAACGAGACTGTTTTCCGTCCATATCTATAAAGAATTCAGGGATTTAAGCGTTTATTCACAAGAATTTTCAGCGGAAAAAGTGGATTGTTTTTGTAAGACCGCAGCTACAGTGACTGAAAGACTAGCAGCACATTCAACATATTTACGTAAAATAAATGCTAACTGGCCGGTTCTTTGCTCTTTTAACAAAGAAACGAGACTGTTTTACGTCCATATCTATAAAGAATTTAGGGATTTAAGCATTTTATTCACAAGAATTTTCAACTTAAAAAAAACCTCTTTTACTTTCATAAGACAGCAGCTTAGTGGCTTAAAGACTAGCAGCAAATTCAACATATTTACGTAAAATAAATGCTAACTGCGCGGTTCTTTGCTCTTTTAACAAAGAAACGAGACTGTTTTGCGTCCATATCTATAAAGAATTTAGGGATTTAAGTATTTTAATAACAAGAATTTTCAACTTAAAAACCTCTTTTACTTTCATAAGACAGCAGCATAGTGGCTTAAAGACTAGCAGCACATTCAACATATTTACAAAAAATAAATGCTAACTGCCCGGTTCTTTGCTTTTAACAAAGAAACGAGACTGTTTTACGTCCATATCTATAAAGAATTTAGGGATTTAAGCATTTTATTCACAAGAATTTTCAACTTAAAAAGCTCTTTTACTTTCATAAGGCAGCAGCTTAGTGGCTTAAAGACTAGCAGCACATTCGACTTATTTACGTAAAATAAATGCTAACTTCCCGGTTCTTTGCTCTTTTAATTTAGAAACAAGACTGTTTTACGTCCATATCAATAAAGAATTTAGGGATTTAAGCATTTTATTCACAAGAATTTTCAACTTAAAAAGCTCTCTTACTTTCATAAGGCAGCAGCTTAGTGGCTTAAAGACTAGAAGCACATTCGACTTATTTACGTAAAATAAATGCTAACTTCCCGGTTCTTTGCTCTTTTAATTTAGAAACAAGACTGTTTTACGTCCATATCTCTAAAGAATTTAGGGATTTAAGCGTTTTATTCATAAGAATTTTCAACTTAAAAAGCTCTTTTACTTTCATAAGTCAGCAGCTTAGTGGCTTAAAGACTAGCAGCACATTCAACATATTTACAAAAAATAAATGCTAACTGCCCGGTTCTTTGCTCTTTTAACAAAGAAACGAGACTGTGTTACGTCCATATCTATAAAGAATTTAGGGATTTAAGCATTTTATTCACAATAATTACTTAAAAAGCTCTTTGTTTTCATAGACTGCAGCTACAGTGGCGTAAAGACTAGAAGCACATTGACATATTTACGTTAAAAAAATGCTTACTGCCCGGTTCTTTGCTTTTTTAAAAAAGAAACGAGACTGTTTTCCGTCCATATCTATAAAGAATTCAGGGATTTAAGCGTTTATTCACAAGAATTTTCAGCGGAAAAAGTGGATTGTTTTTGTAAGACCGCAGCTACAGTGACTGAAAGACTAGCAGCACATTCAACATATTTACATAAAATAAATGCTAACTGGCCGGTTCTTTGCTCTTTTAACAAAGAAACGAGACTGTTTTACGTCCATATCTATAAAGAATTTAGGGATTTAAGCATTTTATTCACAAGAATTTTCAACTTAAAAAAAACCTCTTTTACTTTCATAAGACAGCAGCTTAGTGGCTTAAAGACTAGCAACACATTCAACATATTTACAAAAAATAAATGCTAACTGCCCGGTTCTTTGCTTTTAACAAAGAAACGAGACTGTTTTACGTCCATATCTATAAAGAATTTAGGGATTTAAGCATTTTATTCACAAGAATTTTCAACTTAAAAAGCTCTTTTACTTTCATAAGTCAGCAGCTTAGTGGCTTAAAGACTAGCAGCACATTCGACATATTTACATAAAATAAATGCTAACTGCCCGGTTCTTTGCTTTTAACAAAGAAACGAGACTGTTTTACATCCATATTTATAAAGAATTTAGGGATTTAAGCATTTTATTCACAACAATTTTAAACTTAAAAACCTCTTTTACTTTCATAAGACAGCAGCTTAGTGGCTTAAAGACTAGCAGCACATTCAACATATTTACAAAAAATAAATGCTAACTGCCCAGTTCTTTGCTTTTAACAAAGAAACGAGACTGTTTTACGTCCATATCTATAAAGAATTTAGGAATTTAAGCCTTTTATTCACAAGAATTTTCAACTTAAAAAGCTCTTTTACTTTCATAAGGCAGCAGCTACAGTGGCGCAAAGACTAGAAGCACATTGACATATTTACGTTAAAAAAATGCTTACTGCCCGGTTCTTTGCTCTTTTAACAAAGAAACGAGACTGTTTTCCGTCCATATCTATAAAGAATTCAGGGATTTAAGCGTTTATTCACAAGAATTTTCAGCAGAAAAAGTGGATTGTTTTTGTAAGACCGCAGCTACAGTGACTGAAAGACTAGCAGCACATTCAACATATTTACGTAAAATAAATGCTAACTGGCCGGTTCTTTGCTCTTTTAACAAAGAAACGAGACTGTTTTACATCCATATCGATAAAGAATTTAGGGATTTAAACAATTTATTCAAAGGAATTTTCAAGTTAAAAAGCTCTTTTACTTTCATAAGGCAGCAGCTTAGTGGCTTAAAGACTAGCAGCAAATTCGACATTTACGTAAAATAAATGCCAACTGCGCGGTTCTTTGCTCTTTTAACAAAGAAACGAGACTGTTTTGCGTCCATATCTATAAAGAATTTA
This sequence comes from Corythoichthys intestinalis, assembly GCF_030265065.1. NCBI lineage: Eukaryota > Metazoa > Chordata > Actinopteri > Syngnathiformes > Syngnathidae > Corythoichthys > Corythoichthys intestinalis. The sequence continues at coordinate 58,686,671 of NC_080399.1, read as the reverse complement.
GGGATTTAAGTATTTTAATAACAAGAATTTTCAACTTAAAAACCTCTTTTACTTTCATAAGACAGCAGCATAGTGGCTTAAAGACTAGCAGCACATTCAACATATTTACAAAAAATAAATGCTAACTGCCCGGTTCTTTGCTTTTAACAAAGAAACGAGACTGTTTTACGTCCATATCTATAAAGAATTTAGGGATTTAAGCATTTTATTCACAAGAATTTTCAACTTAAAAAGCTCTTTTACTTTCATAAGGCAGCAGCTTAGTGGCTTAAAGACTAGCAGCACATTCGACTTATTTACGTAAAATAAATGCTAACTTCCCGGTTCTTTGCTCTTTTAATTTAGAAACGAGACTGTTTTACGTCCATATCAATAAAGAATTTAGGGATTTAAGCATTTTATTCACAAGAATTTTCAACTTAAAAAGCTCTCTTACTTTCATAAGGCAGCAGCTTAGTGGCTTAAAGACTAGAAGCACATTCGACTTATTTACGTAAAATAAATGCTAACTTCCCGGTTCTTTGCTCTTTTAATTTAGAAACAAGACTGTTTTACGTCCATATCTCTAAAGAATTTAGGGATTTAAGCGTTTTATTCATAAGAATTTTCAACTTAAAAAGCTCTTTTACTTTCATAAGTCAGCAGCTTAGTGGCTTAAAGACTAGCAGCACATTCAACATATTTACAAAAAATAAATGCTAACTGCCCGGTTCTTTGCTCTTTTAACAAAGAAACGAGACTGTGTTACGTCCATATCTATAAAGAATTTAGGGATTTAAGCATTTTATTCACAATAATTACTTAAAAAGCTCTTTGTTTTCATAGACTGCAGCTACAGTGGCGTAAAGACTAGAAGCACATTGACATATTTACGTAAAAAAAATACTAACTTCCCGGTTCTTTGCTCTTTTAACAGAGAATCGGGACAGATTTACGGCCATATCTAAAAAGAATTTAGGGATTTAAGCATTTTATTCACAACAATTTTCAACTTAAAAAGCTCTTACGTTCATAAGACAGCAGCTTAGTGGCTTAAAGACTAGCAGCACATTCAACATATTTACGTAAAATAAATGCTAACCTCACGGTTCTTTGCTCTTTTAATTTAGAAACAAGACTATTTTACGTCCATATGTATAAAGAATTTAGGGATTTAAGCATTATATTCACAGGAATTTTCAACTTAAAAAGCTCTTTTAATTTCATAAGGCAGCAGCTTAGTGGCTTTAAGACTAGCAGCGCATTCGACATATTTACAAAAAAGAAATGCTAATTGCTCGGTTCTTTGCTCTTTTAACAAAGAAACGAGATTGTTTTACGGCCATATCTATAAAGAATTCAGGGATTTAAGCATTTTATTCACAAGAATTATCAACTTAAAAAGCTTTTTGTTTTCATGGACTGCAGCTACAGTGGCGTAAAGACTAGAAGCACATTGACATATTTACGTAAAAAAAATGCTAACTGCCCAGTTCTTTGCTCTTTTAACAAAGAATCGAGACTGTTTTGCGTCCATATCTATAAAGAATTCAGGGATTTAAGCATTATGTTCACAGGAATTTTCAACTTAAAAAGCTGTTTTACTTTCATAAGGCAGCAGCTTAGTGGCTTAAAGACTAGCAGCACATTCGACATATTTACAAAAAAGAAATGCTAATTGCTCGGTCCTTTGCTCTTTTAACAAAGAAATGAGATTGTTTTTCGGCCATATCTATAAAGAATTCAGGGATTTAAGCATTTTATTCACAAGAATTATCAACTTAAAAAGCTCTTTGTTTTCATGGACTGCAGCTACAGTGGCGTAAATACTAGAAGCACATTTGACATATTTACGTAAAATAAATGCTTACTGCCCTGTTCTTTGCTCTTTTAACAAAGAAACAAGACTGTTTCACGTCCATATCTTAAAAGAATTCAGGGATTTAAGCATTTATTCACAAGAATTTTAAATGTAAAAACCCCTTTGTTTTCATAAGGCCTCAGCTACAGTGGCTTAAAGACTAGCAGCACATTCGACATATTTACGTAAAATAAATGCTAACTTCTTTGCTCTTTTAACAAAGAAACGAGACTGTTTTCCGTCCATATCTATAAAGAATTCAGGGATTTAAGCATTTATTCACAACAATTTTCAGCGGAAAAAGTGGATTGTTTTCGTGAGACCGCAGCGACAGTGACTGAAAGACAAGCAGCACATTCAACATATTTACGTAAAATAAATGCTAACTGACCGGTTCTTTGCTTTTAACAAAGAAACGAGACTGTTTTACGTCCATATCTATAAAGAATTTAGGGATTTAAGCATTTTATTCACAAGAATTTTCAACTTAAAAAGCTCTTTTACTTTCATAAGGCAGCAGCTTAGTGGCTTAAAGACTAGCAGCACATTCGACTTATTTACGTAAAATAAATGCTAACTTCCCGGTTCTTTGCTGTTTTAACAAAGAATCCAGACTGTTTTACGTCCATATCTAAAAAGTATTCAGGGATTTAAGCATTTTATTCACAGTAATTATCAACTTAAAAAGCTCTTTGTTTTCATAGACTGCAGCTACAGTGGCGCAAAGACTAGAAGCACATTGACATATTTACGTTAAAAAAATGCTTACTGCCCGGTTCTTTGCTTTTTTAAAAAAGAAACGAGACTGTTTTCCGTCCATATCTATAAAGAATTCAGGGATTTAAGCATTTTATTCACAAGAATTTTCAGCGGAAAAAGCTCTTTTACTTTCATAGGGCAGCAGCTTAATGGCTTAAAGACTAGCAGCACATTCAACATATTTACAAAAAATAAATGCTAACTGCCCGGTTCTTTGCTTTTAACAAAGAAACGAGACTGTTTTACGTCCATATCTATAAAGAATTTAGGAATTTAAGCATTTTATTCACAAGAATTTTCAACTTAAAAAGCTCTTTTACTTTCATAAGGCAGCAGCTACAGAGGCGCAAAGACTAGAAGAACATTGACATATTTACGTTAAAAAAATGCTTACTGCCCGGTTCTTTGCTTTTTTAAAAAAGAAACGAGACTGTTTTCCGTCCATATCTATAAAGAATTCAGGGATTTAAGCGTTTATTCACAAGAATTTTCAGCGGAAAAAGTGGATTGTTTTTGTAAGACCGCAGCTACAGTGACTGAAAGACTAGCAGCACATTCAACATATTTACGTAAAATAAATGCTAACTGGCCGGTTCTTTGCTCTTTTAACAAAGAAACGAGACTGTTTTACGTCCATATCTATAAAGAATTTAGGGATTTAAGCATTTTATTCACAAGAATTTTCAACTTAAAAAAAACCTCTTTTACTTCCATAAGACAGCAGCTTAGTGGCTTAAAGACTAGCAACACATTCAACATATTTACAAAAAATAAATGCTAACTGCCCGGTTCTTTGCTTTTAACAAAGAAACGAGACTGTTTTACGTCCATATCTATAAAGAATTTAGGGATTTAAGCATTTTATTCACAAGAATTTTCAACTTAAAAAGCTCTTTTACTTTCATAAGTCAGCAGCTTAGTGGCTTAAAGACTAGCAGCACATTCGACATATTTACATAAAATAAATGCTAACTGCCCGGTTCTTTGCTTTTAACAAAGAAACGAGACTGTTTTACATCCATATTTATAAAGAATTTAGGGATTTAAGCATTTTATTCACAACAATTTTAAACTTAAAAACCTCTTTTACTTTCATAAGACAGCAGCTTAGTGGCTTAAAGACTAGCAGCACATTCAACATATTTACAAAAAATAAATGCTAACTGCCCAGTTCTTTGCTTTTAACAAAGAAACGAGACTGTTTTACGTCCATATCTATAAAGAATTTAGGAATTTAAGCCTTTTATTCACAAGAATTTTCAACTTAAAAAGCTCTTTTACTTTCATAAGGCAGCAGCTACAGTGGCGCAAAGACTAGAAGCACATTGACATATTTACGTTAAAAAAATGCTTACTGCCCGGTTCTTTGCTCTTTTAACAAAGAAACGAGACTGTTTTCCGTCCATATCTATAAAGAATTCAGGGATTTAAGCGTTTATTCACAAGAATTTTCAGCAGAAAAAGTGGATTGTTTTTGTAAGACCGCAGCTACAGTGACTGAAAGACTAGCAGCACATTCAACATATTTACGTAAAATAAATGCTAACTGGCCGGTTCTTTGCTCTTTTAACAAAGAAACGAGACTGTTTTACATCCATATCGATAAAGAATTTAGGGATTTAAACAATTTATTCAAAGGAATTTTCAAGTTAAAAAGCTCTTTTACTTTCATAAGGCAGCAGCTTAGTGGCTTAAAGACTAGCAGCAAATTCGACATTTACGTAAAATAAATGCCAACTGCGCGGTTCTTTGCTCTTTTAACAAAGAAACGAGACTGTTTTGCGTCCATATCTATAAAGAATTTAGGGATTTAAGTATTTTAATAACAAGAATTTTCAACTTAAAAACCTCTTTTACTTTCATAAGACAGCAGCATAGTGGCTTAAAGACTAGCAGCACATTCAACATATTTACAAAAAATAAATGCTAACTGCCCGGTTCTTTGCTTTTAACAAAGAAACGAGACTGTTTTACGTCCATATCTATAAAGAATTTAGGGATTTAAGCATTTTATTCACAAGAATTTTCAACTTAAAAAGCTCTTTTACTTTCATAAGGCAGCAGCTTAGTGGCTTAAAGACTAGCAGCACATTCGACTTATTTACGTAAAATAAATGCTAACTTCCCGGTTCTTTGCTCTTTTAATTTAGAAACGAGACTGTTTTACGTCCATATCAATAAAGAATTTAGGGATTTAAGCATTTTATTCACAAGAATTTTCAACTTAAAAAGCTCTCTTACTTTCATAAGGCAGCAGCTTAGTGGCTTAAAGACTAGAAGCACATTTGACTTATTTACGTAAAATAAATGCTAACTTCCCGGTTCTTTGCTCTTTTAATTTAGAAACAAGACTGTTTTACGTCCATATCTCTAAAGAATTTAGGGATTTAAGCGTTTTATTCATAAGAATTTTCAACTTAAAAAGCTCTTTTACTTTCATAAGTCAGCAGCTTAGTGGCTTAAAGACTAGCAGCACATTCGACATATTTACAAAAAAGAAATGCTAATTGCTCGGTCCTTTGCTCTTTTAACAAAGAAATGAGATTGTTTTACGGCCATATCTATAAAGAATTCAGGGATTTAAGCATTTTATTCACAAGAATTATCAACTTAAAAAGCTCTTTGTTTTCATGGACTGCAGCTACAGTGGCGTAAATACTAGAAGCACATTTGACATATTTACGTAAAATAAATGCTTACTGCCCTGTTCTTTGCTCTTTAAACAAAGAAACAAGACTGTTTCACGTCCATATCTTAAAAGAATTCAGGGATTTAAGCATTTATTCACAAGAATTTTAAATGTAAAAACCCCTTTGTTTTCATAAGGCCTCAGCTACAGTGGCTTAAAGACTAGCAGCACATTCGACATATTTACGTAAAATAAATGCTAACTTCTTTGCTCTTTTAACAAAGAAACGAGACTGTTTTCCGTCCATATCTATAAAGAATTCAGGGATTTAAGCATTTATTCACAACAATTTTCAGCGGAAAAAGTGGATTGTTTTCGTGAGACCGCAGCGACAGTGACTGAAAGACAAGCAGCACATTCAACATATTTACGTAAAATAAATGCTAACTGACCGGTTCTTTGCTTTTAACAAAGAAACGAGACTGTTTTAGGTCCATATCTATAAAGAATTTAGGGATTTAAACATTTTATTCACAAGAATTTTCAACTTAAAAGGCTCTTTTACTTTCATAAGGCAGCAGCTTAGTGGCTTAAAGACTAGCAACACATTCGACTTATTTACGTAAAATAAATGCTAACTTCCCGGTTCTTTGCTCTTTTAATTTAGAAACGAGACTGTTTTACGTCCATTTCTATAAAGAATTTAGGGATTTAAGCATTTTATTCACAATAATTTTCAACTTAAAAAGCTCTTTTACTTTCATAAGTCAGCAGCTTAGTGGCTTAAAGACTAGCAGCACATTCGACTTATTTACGTAAAATAAATGCTAACTTCCCGGTTCTTTGCTGTTTTAACAAAGAAACGAGACTGTTTTACGTCCATATCTATAAAGAATTTAGGGATTTAAGCATTTTATTCACAAGAATTTTCAACTTAAAAACCTCTTTTACTTTCATAAGACAGCAGCTTAGTGGCTTAAAGACTAGCAGTACATTCAACATATTTACAAAAAATAAATGCTAACTGCCCGGTTCTTTGCTTTTAACAAAGAAACAAGACTGTTTTACGTCCATATCTATAAAGAATTTAGGGATTTAAGCATTTTATTCACAAGAATTTTCAACTTAAAAAGCTCTTTTACTTTCATAAGGCAGCAGCTTAGTGGCTTAAAGACTAGCAGCACATTCGACTTATTTACGTAAAATAAATGCTAACTTCCCGGTTCTTTGCTGTTTTAACAAAGAATCCAGACTGTTTTACGTCCATATCTAAAAAGTATTCAGGGATTTAAGCATTTTATTCACAGTAATTATCAACTTAAAAAGCTCTTTGTTTTCATAGACTGCAGCTACAGTGGCGCAAAGACTAGAAGCACATTGACATATTTACGTTAAAAAAATGCTTACTGCCCGGTTCTTTGCTTTTTTAAAAAAGAAACGAGACTGTTTTCCGTCCATATCTATAAAGAATTCAGGGATTTAAGCATTTTATTCACAAGAATTTTCAGCGGAAAAAGCTCTTTTACTTTCATAGGGCAGCAGCTTAGTGGCTTAAAGACTAGCAGCACATTCAACATATTTACAAAAAATAAATGCTAACTGCCCGGTTCTTTGCTTTTAACAAAGAAACGAGACTGTTTTACGTCCATATCTATAAAGAATTTAGGAATTTAAGCATTTTATTCACAAGAATTTTCAACTTAAAAAGCTCTTTTACTTTCATAAGGCAGCAGCTACAGAGGCGCAAAGACTAGAAGCACATTGACATATTTACGTTTAAAAAATGCTTACTGCCCGGTTCTTTGCTTTTTTAAAAAAGAAACGAGACTGTTTTCCGTCCATATCTATAAAGAATTCAGGGATTTAAGCGTTTATTCACAAGAATTTTCAACTTAAAAAAAACCTCTTTTACTTTCATAAGACAGCAGCTTAGTGGCTTAAAGACTAGCAACACATTCAACATATTTACAAAAAATAAATGCTAACTGCCCGGTTCTTTGCTTTTAACAAAGAAACGAGACTGTTTTACGTCCATATCTATAAAGAATTTAGGGATTTAAGCATTTTATTCACAAGAATTTTCAACTTAAAAAGCTCTTTTACTTTCATAAGTCAGCAGCTTAGTGGCTTAAAGACTAGCAGCACATTCGACATATTTACATAAAATAAATGCTAACTGCCCGGTTCTTTGCTTTTAACAAAGAAACGAGACTGTTTTACATCCATATTTATAAAGAATTTAGGGATTTAAGCATTTTATTCACAAGAATTTTCAACTTAAAAAGCTCTTTTACTTTCATAAGTCAGCAGCTTAGTGGCTTAAAGACTAGCAGCACATTCGACATATTTACATAAAATAAATGCTAACTGCCCGGTTCTTTGCTTTTAACAAAGAAACGAGACTGTTTTACATCCATATTTATAAAGAATTTAGGGATTTAAGCATTTTATTCACAAGAATTTTCAACTTAAAAAAAACCTCTTTTACTTTCATAAGACAGCAGCTTAGTGGCTTAAAGACTAGAAGCACATTCGACTTATTTACGTAAAATAAATGCTAACTTCCCGGTTCTTTGCTCTTTTAATTTAGAAACAAGACTGTTTTACGTCCATATCTCTAAAGAATTTAGGGATTTAAGCGTTTTATTCATAAGAATTTTCAACTTAAAAAGCTCTTTTACTTTCATAAGTCAGCAGCTTAGTGGCTTAAAGACTAGCAGCACATTCAACATATTTACAAAAAATAAATGCTAACTGCCCGGTTCTTTGCTCTTTTAACAAAGAAACGAGACTGTGTTACGTCCATATCTATAAAGAATTTAGGGATTTAAGCATTTTATTCACAATAATTACTTAAAAAGCTCTTTGTTTTCATAGACTGCAGCTACAGTGGCGTAAAGACTAGAAGCACATTGACATATTTACGTAAAAAAAATACTAACTTCCCGGTTCTTTGCTCTTTTAACAGAGAATCGGGACAGATTTACGGCCATATCTAAAAAGAATTTAGGGATTTAAGCATTTTATTCACAACAATTTTCAACTTAAAAAGCTCTTACGTTCATAAGACAGCAGCTTAGTGGCTTAAAGACTAGCAGCACATTCAACATATTTACGTAAAATAAATGCTAACCTCACGGTTCTTTGCTCTTTTAATTTAGAAACAAGACTGTTTTACGTCCATATGTATAAAGAATTTAGGGATTTAAGCATTATATTCACAGGAATTTTCAACTTAAAAAGCTCTTTTAATTTCATAAGGCAGCAGCTTAGTGGCTTTAAGACTAGCAGCGCATTCGACATATTTACAAAAAAGAAATGCTAATTGCTCGGTTCTTTGCTCTTTTAACAAAGAAACGAGATTGTTTTACGGCCATATCTATAAAGAATTCAGGGATTTAAGCATTTTATTCACAAGAATTATCAACTTAAAAAGCTTTTTGTTTTCATGGACTGCAGCTACAGTGGCGTAAAGACTAGAAGCACATTGACATATTTACGTAAAAAAAATGCTAACTGCCCAGTTCTTTGCTCTTTTAACAAAGAATCGAGACTGTTTTGCGTCCATATCTATAAAGAATTCAGGGATTTAAGCATTATGTTCACAGGAATTTTCAACTTAAAAAGCTGTTTTACTTTCATAAGGCAGCAGCTTAGTGGCTTAAAGACTAGCAGCACATTCGACATATTTACAAAAAAGAAATGCTAATTGCTCGGTCCTTTGCTCTTTTAACAAAGAAATGAGATTGTTTTTCGGCCATATCTATAAAGAATTCAGGGATTTAAGCATTTTATTCACAAGAATTATCAACTTAAAAAGCTCTTTGTTTTCATGGACTGCAGCTACAGTGGCGTAAATACTAGAAGCACATTTGACATATTTACGTAAAATAAATGCTTACTGCCCTGTTCTTTGCTCTTTTAACAAAGAAACAAGACTGTTTCACGTCCATATCTTAAAAGAATTCAGGGATTTAAGCATTTATTCACAAGAATTTTAAATGTAAAAACCCCTTTGTTTTCATAAGGCCTCAGCTACAGTGGCTTAAAGACTAGCAGCACATTCGACATATTTACGTAAAATAAATGCTAACTTCTTTGCTCTTTTAACAAAGAAACGAGACTGTTTTCCGTCCATATCTATAAAGAATTCAGGGATTTAAGCATTTATTCACAACAATTTTCAGCGGAAAAAGTGGATTGTTTTCGTGAGACCGCAGCGACAGTGACTGAAAGACAAGCAGCACATTCAACATATTTACGTAAAATAAATGCTAACTGACCGGTTCTTTGCTTTTAACAAAGAAACGAGACTGTTTTAGGTCCATATCTATAAAGAATTTAGGGATTTAAACATTTTATTCACAAGAATTTTCAACTTAAAAGGCTCTTTTACTTTCATAAGACAGCAGCATAGTGGCTTAAAGACTAGCAGCACATTCAACATATTTACAAAAAATAAATGCTAACTGCCCGGTTCTTTGCTTTTAACAAAGAAACGAGACTGTTTTACGTCCATATCTATAAAGAATTTAGGGATTTAAGCATTTTATTCACAAGAATTTTCAACTTAAAAAGCTCTTTTACTTTCATAAGGCAGCAGCTTAGTGGCTTAAAGACTAGCAGCACATTCGACATATTTACATAAAATAAATGCTAACTGCCCGGTTCTTTGCTTTTAACAAAGAAACGAGACTGTTTTACATCCATATCTATAAAGAATTTAGGGATTTAAGCATTTTATTCACAACAATTTTCAACTTAAAAAGCTTTTACTTTCATAAGTCAGCAGCTTAGTGGCTTAAAGACCTTTGCTCTTTTAATTTAGAAACGAGACTGTTTTACGTCCATATCTATAAAGAATTTAGGGATTTAAGCATTTTATTCACAAGAATTTTCAACTTAAAAACCTCTTTTACTTTCATAAGACAGCAGCTTAGTGGCTTAAAGACTAGCAGCACATTCAACATATTTACAAAAAATAAATGCTAACTGCCCGGTTCTTTGCTTTTAACAAAGAAACGAGAAAGTTTTACGTCCATATCTATAAAGAATTTAGGAATTTAAGCATTTTATTCACAAGAATTTTCAACTTAAAAAGCTCTTTTACTTTCATAAGGCAGCAGCTTAGTGGCTTAAAGACTAGCAGCACATTCGACTTATTTACGTAAAATAAATGCTAACTTCCCGGTTCTTTGCTGTTTTAACAAAGAATCCAGACTGTTTTACGTCCATATCTAAAAAGTATTCAGGGATTTAAGCATTTTATTGACAATAATTATCAACTTAAAAAGCTCTTTGTTTTCATAGACTGCAGCTACAGTGGCGCAAAGACTAGAAGCACATTGACATATTTACGTTAAAAAAATGCTTACTGCCCGGTTCTTTGCTCTTTTAACAAAGAAACGAGACTGTTTTCCGTCCATATCTATAAAGAATTCAGGGATTTAAGCGTTTATTCACAAGAATTTTCAGCGGAAAAAGTGGATTGTTTTTGTAAGACCGCAGCTACAGTGACTGAAAGACTAGCAGCACATTCAACATATTTACGTAAAATAAATGCTAACTGGCCGGTTCTTTGCTCTTTTAACAAAGAAACGAGACTGTTTAACGTCCGTATCTATAAAGAATTTAGGGATTTAAGCATTTTATTCACAAGAATTTTCAACTTAAAAACCTCTTTTACTTTCATAAGACAGCAGCTTAGTGGCTTAAAGACTAGCAGCACATTCAACATATTTACAAAAAATAAATGCTAACTGCCCGGTTCTTTGCTTTTAACACTGAAACGAGACTGTTTTACGTCCATATCTATAAAGAATTTAGGGATTTAAGCATTTTATTCACAAGAATTTTCAACTTAAAAAGCTCTTTTACTTTCATAAGGCAGCAGCTTAGTGGCTTAAAGACTAGCAGCACATTCGACTTATTTACGTAAAATAAATGCTAACTGCCCGGTTCATTGCTTTTTTAACAAAGAATCGGGACTGTTTTACGGCCGTATCTAAAAAGAATTCAGGGATTTAAGCATTTATTCACATGAATTTTCAACGGAAAAAGCTCTTTGTGTTCATAAGGCAGCAGCTACAGTGGCTTGAAGACGGGCAAAACATTCGACATGTTTACATAAAATAAAAGCTACTTAAAGGTTTTTTTTGCTTTTAACAAAGAATCGAGACTGTTTTACGTCCATATCTAAAACAAATTCAGGGATTTTAGCATTTATACACAAGAATTTTCAACTTTAAAAGATATTTTCATAAGGCCGCAGCTACAGTGGCGTAACGACTAGCAGGACATTTGACATATTTAAGTAAAATAAATGCTTACTGCCCGGTTCTTTGCTCTTTTAACAAAGAATCGAGACTGTTTTGCGTCCTAACAGCACATTTAGCATAGTTACGTAAAATAACTGCCTGGTTCTTTGCTCTTTTAACAGAGAATCCAGACTGTTTTACGTCCATATCTAAAAAGTATTCAGGGATTTAAGCATTTATTCACAAAAATTTTCAACTTCAAAGGCTCTTTGTTTTCATAAAGCAGCAGCTACAGTGGCTTAAAGACTAGGGGAGCAGTTTCGACATATTTACGTAAAACATATGCTAACTGCCCGGCTCTTTGCTCTTTTAACAAAGAATCGAGACTGTTTTACATCCATATCTATAAAGAATTCAGAGATTTGCGCATTTATTCACAAAAATTTTCAACGGAAAAAGCTCTTTGTTTACATATGGTGGCTGCTAATTTCCTTACTGACTAGCCTCATAGTTGGCAATATTTACGTAAAATAAATGCTACCTGCACAGTTTCTTTGCTTTTTAACCAAGAATCGAGACTGTTTTACGTCCATATCTATAAAGAATTCAGGGATTTAAGCATTAATTCACAAAAATTTTCAACAGAAAAAGCTCTTTGTTTGTGAACCCTATGAATCGGCCCCGTGTCCCGTCAATAAATTAGGAAGTTCATGCACAGGGTTCAGCTGAATGCGGAAATCAGCCTTAATGCCCCACTCTTAATGCAGATTTTTCACCCAATTCCCTTGTAATTGCAGAGAGATTCGGATTTCACAGGAGAAATCAGGAGGAGGGGAAATTTGTCATTTTTAGTAGCGGCGCAGCGAAAGCTTGCTGAACATTGTGAGGTTGGTGATGTTTTAGGACACGCATTAAGAGACAGATTGATATGTGGACTAAGAAATGAAATAGTACAAAAGAAGCTAGTAGATTGACATTAAAGTGCATACGACAGGATAAAAAAAGTCTTAAATAGCATTATTATGTGCATTATAATTATATTTTGAGACAATCTGACTATATGCAACAATTTGGCAAAGCACAGATGACGAGAAATTAAATCTTTTAATCCGCCGTTTAGCCAGGCCTCCTATTATAGGGCTTTAGCGTTCCCAACAGGTGGATGACGTTGGCAGTGTAATGGTTTTATCTGATTTACAATTCAGCCCATTGAGGAGGAATTACTCAGAACGAGGAAAATGCGACAAAGAGAGCTGCAAAATGTCATTGTTTCAATCTCTGTACTCCAATATATTTACAGGATATTCTTTTTATCGAAGTATTTTTCCCCAATTGCTAAATAAATGGTATGGTCATGACAAAATAACAGTTTTGTGCTAAATGGAATATGAAATAATAAAAATGTCCCGTAATGGTCAAAACTGTCGACTTCACCTTTACTGTCGCAACCCCCGAATGACATTTTATGCCACAGTGGTTAGTCAGGTCATTTCCCTGCCCCGGCTTCAGAGAATGTAAACAAGCCAAGAGGCGTGACAGCAAGCCGACATGCTAACCCGAACCGAGTGACATCTCAAAGTCTTATTTTCGGTTTTTGAAGCAAATAATCACACAAAACTAGCTTGGATCATGTCACACGGCGGCGGGGTTATCGATTGGCATCGCCGATCGGCAAACTGCCCGCCGGCGGGCAAGTTACAGCTCATTACCCTGCTACGGACAGGAGACCTTGCCGGGGAAGCAGCTGGAGAGTACCGCCGGACAAACCGGCTGACGTCGGAGGAGCACATGGCTGCAGGGGTCGCGTTAACTGAATATTTTCCGTCGTTGACCGGTCTTTTAAAACGGTGACGGAAAAAACTGAAGTCCATCTGTCATTTTGACAGGTTGCAATTCACACCCCAGACCACAGGGCGGCGAGTGAGCATATTAATTAGCTATTGTCTCTCTTGATGCATGACGTCGTTGTCCTTACTCGGAAAAATGTCAAGGCAACTGAGTGTCCGAAGTTTCTTCAAAAAGCCCCAAAATGACGATGGTGTTGATAAAAGAGGTGAAAAAACAGGGACTGCACAAGCGTGCACGCAATTCAAGTCCATGCGCACCAGGAGGAAGGTGTGAAACTACGTTCAGGCCACAGCAGGTGAACTGTTAATTTCATTGTTCCATATGCTACATATGGTAGGCTACCTACCTACTGGGGCCACAGTCAGCTGTTTTTGTCACTGCGGAGAAAAAGTTACATATTCATCTGCTTGATGTGTGACGGCACGGTGTGGATTCTCTGTTAAGCTTGTTCGGACAGAATGTTAGTTAAAAATGAATGAAAACTAAATACTAGTGAATATGTCATTATTATCATTTTAAAAATTTAAGTGACGGGTAAAAATAGATTATGACCGCATTTTTATGACCCTGTCAGTCAAAATGACAGACAACGAAAAAGTCTAGCGCAACCTCTGCATGGCTGCCACATGGTCACCACGACTCTGGCATAAAATAATGCTTTACTACACGGCGAAGACATAAACAGAGAGCGGCTTGCAGCTAACATGGCAGGATATGTCTGAGGAGAACTTCTCTACATGTCAGTCCATGATCAAACATAAGTAAATAGTCCTTTATTTAAAGACGGTTTGTAATTTTTACTTTGTATTCACGGCTATTTTTGACACAATGTTGCAATTTCTGATGGGGCTGAAATTTGACACAACACCGGGCACAAGAAGAGGGCAATAAGCTGAGTCACAAAATACAAGCCACCTCCGTATTAAAACATTTGCCATGATCCCAGTATTTGAGGTAATACAAAGTTTACTCACCTCCTCGTAAGTTCAACGGTCCCATAGTAGTAGGGCTTGTTTTGGCCAATATCCGCGGTGAACAGGGACCTTTTGAAACTCAAAAAGGCTCACACGCCTCTCACTAGTGGAGCAATAATTTTTCACAGCTGTTTGGCTGGCATGATGCCAAAAATAAACGAATTAATCCGCAAAATCAGCTGAATCCGCAGTCCATCTACATGCTATAAAGCAATACTGTATTGTGAGACGTTGACCTGGGTGATGTCACATTCGCATTCGTCCTAAACTCGAGACTGAAGCCGGAAGTCATTCATTTACATGGCACAGGATTCAAAAATTGAATATATAAAACGATCGCTTCCACACACATCCAAGTGGTCCATCTCATTCAGGAGCATAAAACACACCATGAAATATGAAATAAACATGCTTTTTGATTGTCAGACGCACTTTAAACGTTTGCACAAAATCTTTTTTACTGGCCAACAGTGAGTGAAATTTGGACAAATGAACCTTCAGGGCATAAAACAATTTGAATGTGCAAATATACTGTGGATGAAGACATTGTATTGGGAAGGTTCTCATGACACCACCATGCTTTACAAGCTGGCCTCTTTTTGGAGTGAATAAAGGGCAGAACTTACACCCCCACTGCATCTCTATTTCAGAAAACTCCTAAAAATAAAAAATAAAAAAAAGTACAGGACCACATCAAATTAGACTAAAAGAGACAGTGACCACCTTTCGTAATGTTGTTGAAGTATTTGGGATTAGCAACCGGACTTATTATTTATCATATTTTAAATTTAAATCCAGTGATAAAAATAAACACAAGTGTAAAATGTATTACAGTAAACAGTTGTCTGTATTGCCCAAGAAAATACAAAGAACTTTTTTGTCACATTTATCATCATTTTCTTACAAGGGTTTTTAATGTAAAAATTAAATTGTATATTATTTTGTTTTTAAGTTAAAAGCATTTAAGATAGATTAAATAACAAACTGATTAATATTATTTCAATAGTTTATAGTTTTGTATTTTAAACTCCTTCAGACCCACGTTCTGCACATCACGACTGACACAACCAGACACTGCTACGATGCAGGCAAACTACACATTATATGTCACACATTGTGAACGTATGACTGAAACTATTGCACATTTTCGTCTTGTCTCGACAGACAAAAACTCAATCTTCTCGTGATGTTTTGGTCTCCCAAAACACATTTTGAGCTTGTTATCGTCTAGTCCTCATCATGACAAAAGTGCGCGTTCACAAAATATTTTCGTGATCGTTTTTGTTGCCGAAAACACTGGCCACTACTAATATTTTCGTGATCGTTATTGTACTACTGTACTACTAACACAAAGTTGGAGTCACGATTACAAGAATATTGTTACAAAGGTGAAACTTCTTAAGCTTTGAAGGAGGTCTTTTTTTTCCTTTTTACAGTCTCCTGATCTTCAACTTCAGACTAGTTTTACACGCTGTCTACACAAACAGTGAATGAATCAGGTAAATCAAGAACAGGGGTGGGAGCAATATCTCGCTCCCCTTATCAAGAACAGAAGGGTCCTCCTTGTCCCGTACTTTACAAAATACACAATATGCAGTACTACGAAATGATGATGGGTGAGGATGTAAAATGAACAGGTATACTGTATATTTGTGTCAATAAATGGAAATATACTGTATATCTAGAGCTTTCATTTGAGGTGCAACATGTCAAATTTGATCAAGTTTTCAGAAAACAGGAGCAGGAAATGTTTTTACCACTGACTGCCCGAATATTGTCCAACTCGATTGCCCACTGCTAGCACACGTATGGCTTCACTACTACAAGACTATTCTTGTTTCAAAGTTTAAGCTTTTATTCCAGGTACAACACTTTAAATTTGATAAAGGTTTGAGAAAAACGAAGCGGGAAAGGTTTTGACAACTAACTAAAATAGATTGAATATTGTCCAACTCGATTGCCTGTAACATATTTATGTCACACTGCTGTTGCCATAGTTGTGCATTCCCTGTGGGTTTGGTATGCGCTCCCTGTGGGTGTGGTAATACAGTACAAAGGAACCTGTTTGATGTGTCGTGTGCACATGATGAGAAGAACGCTGAATAAAAAAAGTGTTGTACCACTCAAGTTTCGGCCTTCAATGTACTTAGATTGAGGAAGTACATAACAGAAAGTGGCGATGAGGATGGTATGCTGAAAAAGCTAGTGGAGCAACATGGCACAGACTCTTGGAAAGTGATCGACAACTTTTTTCCAGGGAGGACAGATGGTGAGTGTAAGCACCGCTAACAGAAGGTAATCAACCCCGAGCTGGTGAAAGGGCCGTGGACAAGGGAGGAGGATCAGAAGGTTATCGACCTGGTGCACTGCTACGGCTCCAAACGCTGGTCGGTGATTGCCAAGCACCTCAAGGCTGCATCAGCAAGAAGGACCGTGAGTGTTGGCACAACCACCTCAATCTACAGGTGGAGAAGTCATCGTGGACGTAGGATGAGGATCGCATCATGTACGAGGCCCACAAGCGACTGGTCTGAGATCTCCAAACTACTGCCCGGAAGGACAGACAACTCCATTAAGAACCACTGGAATTCCACAATGAGAAGAAAAGTGGAACATGAGGGCTACCTGCAGGACGCCGCTGCAAAGACGTGCTCGTCGATTCACAGAGGCGCCAGCACTCGCCGTGTCAACCTTTGACACCTTTTGAGACACCGTGCTGCAAACAGAGCACCAGCAGGTGGAGGCAAGATGGCCAGTTTTACCTCACCTAAAATAGGAACCAGCAACATCACTTTGGGTAATTGCCACTTGATGTATTCTGCTCGTTGTGTTAGGTTGTTGAGCTCCTTTGAAGCCATTTCCAGTATGCTCATTGTGTTAAGTGGTTGAGCCTCCTTTGAAGCCATTTCCATTGCCACACTTATTTCAAACGCTTTCTTTCAAGTGCGTATGACAGCAAAAAGCATGTTTATTTCATATTTTCCGCAGTATTTTATGCTTCTGAATGAAATGGACCGCTTGAATTTGTGTGGAAGCGCTCAATATATTTATTTTTTTTAACTTGCGCCATGAATATGAGCCACTTCCTTAATTGACAAGGATTCCGAATGTGACGTTAGCGGGATAGTATCTTCAGCATACAGCCAATACTACAGTATGTAGAACAACTGCGGATTCAGTTGATATTGCGGATTGTTTATTTTTCGCATCACGCCAACCAAATGTGCTGGAGAAAACTTTGGCTGCACCAGGAAGAGGCGTATGAGCCATTTTGGGTTTCAAAAGTTCCCGTTCACCACGAGATTGGCGTAAACAATTCTGACAACTGTGGGACTATTGGACTTAAGAGGATGTGTTTTGTATGATGTAATATACTGGGATCATGGCACACGTTTTCATAAGGAAGTGGCTTGTGTTTTGTGGCCGGCGATCGGCCGGTTGTCACACCCCCACCTTCCCGCCCGGTCCTCTTTGCGTGCTCACCGCGAATGCGCTTTCCTCGGCTTGGCCACGAGCAGCTTGGTGCTCCGATGTCAACCGAGAATGGGCTATTTTCGGTGTTCATTCCCGGCGACGAGCACTGCCAGCCAGCCGTTGTTTATGGTCTTTCCTCCATCTCGGACACCGGAGCGGGCAGGGAAATGACAAAAGCCGGTGGAATAAAATATAGTTCGGGAGGTAGAAGAAGTGGACAGTTTTGACCATTCTGGAGTAATTTTGCCATGTCGTACAGAGTAAATGCATTTTTAATATTCATATTCCATTTAGCACAAGACTGTTATTTGTCATGACCATACCATTTATTTAGCAATTGGGGAAAAATACTTAAAGATAAAAAGAATATCCTGTAAAAATATTGGAGTAGAGAGTGAAAGAATGACATTCTTCGACGCATTTTCCTCGTTATGAATAATTCCCCCTCGATGGGCTGAAGTCTAAATCAGATGAAACCATTCTCCTGCCGACGTCATCCTCCTGTTGGGGACACTAGAGCCCTATAATGGTAGGCGTGGCTGAACCGCAGATTAAAATACTTAATTTCTTGTCATCTGCGCTTTGCCAATTTGTTGTATATAGTCGAATCATCTCAAAATTTGATTCTAATTCACATAATAATGCTATTTAAGACTTATTTTATCCTGTTGAACGCACTTTAATGTCAATCTACTACCTTCTTTTGTGCTGCTTCATTTTTAGTCCACATATCAATCTGTCTCTTAATGCGTCTCCTAAAACATCACCAACCTCACAATGTTCAGAAAGCTTTCGCTGCGCCGCTACAAACAATGACAAATTTCCTTATTTCTCCTGTGAAATCGGAATCTCTCTGCAATTACAAGGGAATTGGGTGAAAAATCTGCATTAAGAGTATCTGCGATCTCCCTGTACGTTTTGCTGCCAGGTTTATTAGGTTGAAGCAAGTTCCTGAGTAAATTGAGAGTATTTGGCCCAATAACGCTCAAAACCGCGGGCAGTACTTTCTCTTCAGCTATATCGTTAGCTTCCACGAAAAAGCCAAACCGCTCCTTGTACGAGCTCCACTGTTCCACAAGCTCATCAAAAGGGCCAACAGAGCCAATAACTCCCGCCATAGCCCCTGGTGATACAGCACCTTCACGCTCCTTTTGAAATCTCTCGTCCTCCTCCCCACAAAGTCACAAGTGTCCTCGCAGGTTATTTGTCCATCAATAAATCGGCAACGGATTAATTGGTTGCCGTGACAGTGACAGAAATGGAACAAAATTCCCATGTTAACCTAATTTGTAAACAGTTTACTGGTTGATTTCAAAACCGATAGAGAATAAAATATAGTTCCATAAGTTTGTAATTTTATGCAGTTATCATGAAAGTATTTATCTGTTAAACAGTTAAACAAACAAGATTAGAGGAAAACTTGCAAAACCCTAAAAACCTTGCATGTCGATCGCCCCTGAATCTTATGCTTTTCCCTTTAAATTTTAAGTTAAGGGTCAATGTGCTCCCAGTAAAAAATGTTAGTCTGGAGCCCTATATCGGCCACCGGATATATTGGTCGATCTTCATAAGAAAGATCACGAGGAAGAAGAGATACGAACCGCGGGAGCGGCACCGCTAAGCTAGTATCGTCTGCTTTATGTAGCGAATTAACTCACAAAATAAGGTTTAAAATGACCCAGTCTGTTGTTGTTCAAGTCGGACTCGCGTTGCAAGAGTATGCCCATTTCAACAAAAAATGCATGTATGACGATGCCCGTGGCGCGTTTTTCCATAATGTAGATTTAACGAGCCGTAATAAGTGAGTCTACTGTTCAAATAATGGAGTAGTCCAATTACTGAAAGCTAAAGCAGTGCTGTTGGACATGGAGGAGCGTGTCATCAGCCAGATGATTAAAGGCCCTTTGAGGGACGTGATTGACAACACTCAGGTCCTCACCAGAATGTCAGGTGCAGGCAACAACTGGGCAGTCGGATACATGATGTATGGCTTAAACTTCAAGGACAAGATAGTGGAGCAGCTGAGGAAGGCGGCTGAACAGTGTGACTGTCTGCAATCTTTTTTTCTCATCCACTCTACAGGAAGCGGTACAGGTTTGGGGATCGGGACCAAAGTACTCAATCTCCTCAAGGATGAATTCCCTGAGGTGTGTCGCATAGTCACACCCGTCTTTGAACGATGATGTCGTGGTCACCCCTTTACAACACCGAGCTGGCCTTGAGAGAGCTCACGGAGGATGCCGACTGTATCCTGCCAGTTGAAAACCAGTCATTGGAGGACGTTTTGAACATGCAATGTTCATCCCGTGCTGGCAGAAGACGACCAATGATGAACAGGCTAACCGGGTCAGAGTGCTCTCTTGATGCCAGGAATGAAATTGTTGCTGTGGTTGCTAACATGCTACTTAATCTTACCAGCGCTGCCCGTTTTGACGGGTCCTTCAAAATGGATCTGAATGAAATCGCCATGAACTTGGTTCAGAGTCTCAGTCCCCGCTCCACACTGACAGAAGTAGGCGCCCCGAGCAAAAGAATGAATCAGCTCTTCCGCAACGCCTTGACGAGAAGCCAGCAATTAATCAAAGCGGATCCAAAGCACAACCTCTCCCTTGCCTATTCCCTCATGGCTAGAGGAAATGTTCAAGTGTCGGGCCTACCCAGGAATATTGATACGTTAAAGCCTTTGTTGCACTTTGTCTCATGGAACCCACAAGGCTGGAAGAGCACAAAGCCTTCGTTGCACTTTGTCTCAAGGAACCCAGAAGGCTGGAAGAGCACAAAGCCTTCGTTGCACTTTGTCTATGGTAACCCAGAAGACTGGAAGAGCACAAAGCCTTCGTTGCACTTTGTCTCATGGAACCCACAAGGCTGGAAGACCAGTCTGTGCTCTGTGGCCCCCGTCGGTCACTCGCAATAATTATTGGTCTAGGCTAACAACACTGCTGTAAATCCACATTCATGGAATTGAGAGAACAATTCATCAAGCTTTAGAGGAACAAGGCACACTTGCATCATTACCTGCAAGTAGACGAGATGGAGCAGAGTCAACATGGATCTGAATAAAATCGCCATGACCCTGGTTCCTATCAATCGACTACACTACTTAGTTCCAGGTCTCAGTCCCCTCACCACACCGGCAGACGTAGGCGCCCCGATCAAAAGAATGAATTAGCTCTTTAGTCACGCCTTCTCTAGAAGCCACCAATTAATCAAAGCGGATCCAAAGTACAGCCTCTCCCTTGCCTGTTCCCTCATGGCTAGAGGAAATGTTCAAGTGTCGGACCTACGCAGGAATATTGATAGGTTAAAGCCTTTGTTGCACTTTGTCTCATGGAACCCACAAGGCTGGAAGAGCACAAAGTCTTTGTTGCACTTTGTCTCATGGAACCCACAAGGCTGGAAGAGCACAAAGCCTTCGTTGCACTTTGTCTCATGAAACCCAGAAGGCTGGAAGAGCACAAAGCCTTCGTTGCACTTTGTCTCATGGAAACCAGAAGGCTGGAAGACCAGTCTGTGCTCTGTGGCCCCCGTTGGTCACTCGCAACCCTTATAGGTCTTGGCGAAATTAATACCGTCTGCACCCTAACTAAAGATGTTTCCTTGGAGTGCAAGATACTGGTGAGCACAGGCCTGTGGAAGAGTGGTTACTATGCTGGTATGATAGGGAGGTGAAAGGAGTCTCCAGCAGGGAACTTCTTTTGGCACTTGGCTGGGTGCTTGCTGCTGGAATGCTAGAGAAACTTTTGATCCAACGAGTTCTGCAACTGGACAAAACACTACTTCCTCCCGTACGTATGAAATTTGACATTCCTCAGGGGCCCTTGGTCGCGTGCAGCTCTGTTAAACGACCTCAATGGCTCATTGGTTTCCTGAGACACCAAGGACGGATGTTGCTGTCCATGCAGGATGAGCAAGTCTTATTATTTTATATTATCTTTTTTCATAGCCAACCGTCTCGATCATCATCTTCAGGACAAATTTCTCCTACACTGAATGAGATATGCAATTATGTGCAGCAGCTATCTAACATCTTTGAATTGTACCTGAAATGGAAGGAGCTGGAGAATATTTTTTGGACCTGAATGGACAGTGTGGTGGATTTCAATGAAAAGGATGCTGTCACTGAGAGGCTTACGCAAATCATGCGGGGAGATGTCAACTGCAACGCTGGGCAACTAGCTTTAGACAAACTGGATAACATTGCTGAGACTGGAAACATTGCAGTGGAATGGGCAGGAGACCGTGAAAGTGGACAAGAAGGACAGATAGGAGAGACTCCAGGATGATTTGGACATTTGCAGTGACGCACCTCTTGAATCTTTACCTCCCAGGATATCTGTCTCTCAGGCATACCGACCTAGATTCCTGACTAGGAAGACTGTTAAGAGCAGCTCAGTCAAGAGTTTCCAAGGTACAGTTGAAGAGGCGGACGAGTTCCCAGTATCTCAGGTTGTAGAGCTGCTTGCCCATACTGAGAGACAACTGCTGGACGGGAGGGACATACAGAGATTTGCCAACAAGATGCAGCTGCAGGAGTTGATTGCCAGACTGGACAAACTGTTGTTGATACCACCATAAAAAATTCCCATTGATTTGTTAATGTTCAATACATTGCAAATTGGTTCCCTGAAGATGTTTAGGCATATAGTTTATAATTTTTTTTGCTCCTAAGTTTCACCTGCCAAACATTGTCCATGTAGCATCATGTACGAACATTAATGGGCCAGAGCCAAGCTCCACCGTCTCGGCGAAAATGATAAAGCCAGAATGCTAAGTGACAAGATGGTGCGAATCCCCCTCAACAGCTTTGGATCCTCCAGCAGCTGCTCTACACGAAAAAGTAGCGAGAGCGACTTACGGACGAAACCCAAATCCTTCATTCGACCGCTCATGAACCAGCGGACAATCAAGAAAATGGACCCGGTAACTAGGTATTTCCAGTACAAGCTGCTTTGGGATGAGTTTAAACTGCCAGGAGAGCGAGACCACCGGGAACTACGCTGGAAAATCAGGGAGTGACTCGCATACCAGCCGGTCGTAACACTCAAGTTCAAGGTACAGGTACAGGTTCGGGACCAAAGTACTCAGTCTCCTCAAGGATGAATTCCCTGAGGTGTGTCGCATAGTCACACCCGTCTTTCCGTCTTTGAATGATGATGTCGTGGTATTCCCTTACAACACTGCGATGGCCTTGAGAGAGCTCACGGCGAATGCCGACTGTGTCCTGCCAATTGAAAACCAGTCATTGGAGGACATTTTGAACGTGCAACGTTCATCCCGTGCTGGCAGAAGACGGCCAATGATGAATAGGCTAACCGGGTCAGAGTACTCTCTTGATGCCAGGAATGAAATTGTTGCGAACATGCTACTTAATCTTACCAGCGCTGCCAGTTTTGGCGGCTCCCTCAACATGGATCTGAATGAAATCGCCATGAACCTGGTTCCTTTCCCTCGATTACACTACTTGGTTCCAAGTCTCAGTCCCCTCTCCACACCGGCAGAAGTAGGCGCCCCTCGCAAAAGAATGAATCAGCTCTTCAGCAACGCCTTCTCTAGAAGCCACCAATTACTCAAAGCGGATCCAAAGCACATACTCTCCCTTGCCTTTTCCCTCATGGCTAGAGGAAATGTTCAAAAGTCGGGCCTACACAGGAATATTGATAGGTTAAAGCCTTCGTTGCACTTTGTCTCATGGAACCTGGAAGGCTGGAAGTGCACAAAGCCTTTGTTGCACTTTGTCTCTTGGAACCCAGAAGGCTGGAAGAGCACAAAGCCTTCGTTGCACTTTGTCTCATGGAACCCAGAAGGCTGGAAGACCAGTCTGTGGTCTGTGGCCCCCGTCAGTCACTCGCAATCATGATAGGTCTTGGCTAACAACACTGCTGTAAATCCACATTCATGGAATTGAGAGAACAATTCATCAAGCTTGACAGGAACAAGGCACACTTGCATCATTACCACCAAGTAGACGGGATGAGTTAAGAGTTGTTGTTTTTTTTTGTAAGCTGGAACAAGTCTCGACTCTTTGATTGAGGAGTATCATCGTTTGGATGTCGAGGCAAGGAAATTAATACCGGCTGCACCCTAACTAAAGATGTTTCCTATGAGTGCAAGATACTGGTGAGCACAGGCCTGTGGAAAAGTGGTGACTATGCTGGTTGGTTGTATGATAGGGAGGTGAAAGGAGTCTCCAGCAGGGAACTTCTTTTGACACTTGGCTGGCTGCTTGCTGTTGGAATGCTAGAGAAAATTTTGATCCAAAGAGTTCTGCAACAGGACAAAACACTACTTCCTCCCGTACCTATGAAATTTGACATTCCTCAGGGGCCCTTGGTCGAGTGCAGCTCTGTTAAACGACTTCAATGGCTCCTTACTTTCCTGAGACACCAAGAACGAATGCCTCATTATTTTACGCTGTCTTTTTTCATAGCCAACCGTCTTGATCATCATCTTCAGGACAAAGTTTTCCTACACTGAATGAGATATGCAATGATGTGCAACAGTTATCTGACATCTTTGAATTGTACCTTAAATGGAAGGAGCTAGAGAATGTTTTTTCGACCTGGATAGACAGTGTGATGGACTTCCATGAAAAGGATGCTGTCACTGAGAGGCTTACGCACATCATGCGGGGAGATGTGACCTGCAACGCTGGCCAACTAGCTTTAGACAAACTGGATAACATACTGCTGAGACTGGAAACATTGCAGTGGAAAGGGCAGGAGACCGTGAAAGTGGACAAGAAGGACAGAAAAGTGAGACTCCAGGATGATTTGGACATCTGCAGTGACGCACCTCTTGAATCTTTACCTCCCAGGATATCTGTCTCTCAGGCATACCGACCTAGATTCCTGACAAGGAAGACTGTCAAGAGCAGCTCAGTCAAGAGTTTCCAAGGTACAGTTGAAGAGGCAGTTCGAGCGCTACCATCAGAAAGTTCTGGTGAAATCCAAGGGAAGAGAATTAAAATGAACAAGATTCGGTATGAATGATCCTCGGGAAATCAACGAAAGGCGCAAAATCCTCTACCCAATTTTAATGCGGTCCAGAGCAGATGGAAAACGTGCGACATAATGCTCTACATCGACGGTCAACTATATCGTGACCAAGTGCTCACCCCATGGCTAGTCTGACCGATAAGTAATCCTTAAATATTTCTAGTATGTATACAATGCTGAATATTGCAGTTCTGATTTAAATAAGACATATGTATAGATTAGGGATGCTTAATACTTTGCTTGTTGTTCCTAACACTTTCAGTATGTACACAATGCTGGATAAAGTCGTCTTGGTTTGAGCAAGGCACATGTGTAGATTAGGGTTGCATGATAATTACTTTGTCTGTACTTTTCTAAAAACCTCCAGTATGGATACAATGCCGTGTTAAGTTGATCTGATTTAAGTAATGCACACGTATAGATCAGGGTTGCATGATAATCACTCAGTCTAAAGGAGTCATGCATGTCTCACACCTTCCTGTATAGACCCTACTCACGTGACGTCAGAACCACCCCTCCGCGCCATATTGTCCGTCAGCTCGTTGGGTTTAAGCATTACCGCTACGTAAATTCCTCCTATTATGGCGTGTTTTTCTGCTTGTTAACATTAATAATCAAAATGGTGAAGGCGTGTGTGGCGGTTGGTTGCAGTAACAGAGAAGATAGACGGAGAGACTTGAAGTTCTACCAAATTTCGAGAGACCCGGAGAGGAGGGCGAGATGGACTGCTGCAATTCGACGACAAAACTGGGCAGCAAACAATCACCACAGATTATGTAGTCGTCATTTTATATCTGGTAAGATGCATTTAATATATATTTAGAGGGTTTTGGGCTGACAAGCACAATTAAGATCATTGCGAGGCTAATCGCCGACAACATACAGTTTCAAATTCAAGATATTTATTTCTTCCGCCATCATTATTTTTTTAATAATATTTAGCTGGTACCAAGTGAAAGAAGTTGGCCTCGTCTCCGGATCATCAGTTAAACAGGTGTGTCCAAACTTTTTGCAAAGGGGGCCAGATTTGGTGTGGTAAAAATGTGGGGGGCTACCTTGGCTGATTTACATAGAACAATATATTTAAACACATTTTAGCAAGCCCTTCTGTGTGTCACATTTGCTTTATTATAATTTTTTTAATTCATAATTTCAACAATCTCGCCTTTGTGGCGTTCTCTTTTGACACTCGGGCTCTTGCGAAATACTGCTGCTGTGAAATTAAACTTCAAGTTGCTATAATTTCTCGTTGCGTATCTTCCTTGTAATGTCGTACATGTCAGCGTGTCTTGTTTGCTAATATCGCGTCACATCGAACTCTTTGAAAACAGCGACTGTCTCTTTGCAAATGAGGCAGACACAGCGTATTTTATTGAAAAAATGGTCCAATATCCACCTATCCTTGAAGGGTCGGCCATTGCAGTCAACTTTTTTTTTTTTTTTTGATTGTCGCCATTTTAGAAAATTGGAAGTAAAGGGTCACACGGGGTAATGTTGCTTAGAGTGCTGCTCTTAAAGTTTTTCAAAGTTTCGTGAGAATAGGCTGAGTTTCTGTGGACAAGACAGTTGTAGATATCAGGGTAGCAGATGTCAGGCAGAGATGGCGAAGACAGCGGGTCGAAAAATATCGATTTAGGCATCAAATATGGATCTGGCGAATGGATGGACTGAAGCTTTTCCACATAACGCCTTTTATGCAACGCATCCAATGAGTTAACAGCGTCTGAAAGCACCGGGGCTTCCTTGAATTGCACGACAAATTGAAACCATTGAGAATACGGATAAACAATGATGGACAATATGGCGGCCGGATACAGCGACACGTCATTCTGTGACGTTGGTGAGTAGGGCCTATTGGCACTTATATCTTTTTTTTCTCTTTCTTGGTTATCGGCATCACCTCTATTTTCTCAACGCACATTTCAATCAGGTTGTCATCCGTCATTCCAGGGATATCATATTTTGCTGTTTAAAAAGAGGACACAAATAACAGACATAAATAATCTCAGTTTAGGCTTATATTCAAAGTATATGGATCGATAGCATGCACGCACTGTCCGTGCATGTCACACACACATACGCGCAGTTTGCCCCGACTCTTGGCAGTGTAAGCAATGTTGAAATATTGCTTATATGGAGCAGACAGAAAACCGATCATTCTCAGGCTTATCCTCAACCCATTTTAATTTTTTTAATGACTGTTGTCCAGTCCGACTCTTCCTAAAAAGCCGTGTTCAAGGCAAGCTAGGCGCTAACAACGCACAGCTGCACCGCTCCCGTTGCGTCTGTCTCGCTTTTTGATGACATAATTGCTGCATGAATTCAGATTTGAGAGACTGGACAGTACAGACCGCCACGACAGTCTGGAAAAATGTGGCCCAGATCGGATTTGAACCACATGGTCCAGTTCTATGCGACTTGTCACGTTCAGACCATCAAGTTAATGCCTGACTCGAGTCGGAAAAACACGAAAAAATCGGATTCGTGCATTAAGACCTGTAGTGTGAACGTAGCCTATTATAACACACATCCTGAGATTACTTTCCTTAAATATATCTGCATATGACATATATAAATTTTGCTTCATGTAATGTCAATGGCTTCCGAACGCAGGCCAAGAGAACTAAAATTATGGAATACATTTCAAAGTTAAAGGCAGACCTCTTCTTTATGCAAGAATCACATGTAGCCAAATCTGAAGAGAAATATCTAAGTAACTCAAATTTTAACTTTGATGTATTCAGCCAGCTATAACAGCAGACAAAGAGAAGTATCTATGCTAATAGATAAAATAATCTTATTTGCATTAATTAATGCAATAGCGGACCCTGAAGGTAGATTCATAAAAGTACAAGCCACTAGAAATAATAAATTGTTCACATTAGTGAACATTTATGCCCCAAATAACGAGGACACACAGCTCTTCCATAACATCTTTGGTAAATTGAGTGACAAGTCAGCCAACTCAACAATTATTATAGGACTGGACTTTAACACAAAACTTGATCCAAGAATAGATAGCTCTAATTTGAATCTCACATTTGACATATTTGGGTAAAATAAATGCTTACTGCCTGGTTCTTTGCTCTTTTAACAAAGAATCGGGACTGTTTTACGGCCAGATCTCAAAAGAATTCAGGGATTTAAGCATTTATTCACAAGAATTTTAAACGTAAAAAGCTCTTTGTTTTCATAAGGCAGCAGCTACAGTGGCTTAAAGACTAGCAGCACATTTGACATATTACATAAAATAAAAGTTACTTGCAGGGTTTTTTTTGCTTTTAACAAAGAATTGAGACTTTTCCATCCATATCTAAAACAAATTCCGGGATTTTAGCATTCATACACAAGAAATTTTCCACTTAAAAAGCTATTTTCATAAGGCCGCAGCTACAGTGGCGTAAAGACTAGCAGAACATTTGACATATTTACGTAAAATAAATGCTAACTGTCCGGTTCTTTGGTCTTTTAACAAAGAATCAAGGCTGTTTAGCGTCTGAACAGAACATTTGACATATTTACGTAAAATAAATGCTTACTGCCTGGTTCTTTGCTCTTCTAACAGAGATTCGAGACTGTTTTACGTCCACATCTAAAAAGAATTCAGTGATTTAAGCATTTATACTCAAGAATTTTCAGCAGAAAAAGCATTTTGGTTTCATAAGGCCGTAGCTAAAGTGGCTTAGAGACCAGCAGCACATTTGACCTATTTACGTAAAATAAATGCTAACTGCCCAGCTCTTTGCTCTTTTAACAAAGAATCGAGACTGTTTTGCGTCCTAACAGTACATTCCATATATTTACGTATAATAAATGCTTACTGCCTGGTTCTTTGCTCTTTTAACAGAGAATCGAGACTGTTTTACGTCCTTATCTAAAAAGAATTCAGGAATCGTAAGCATTTATCCACAAGAATTTTCAACTTAAAAGGCTATTTTCATAAGGCCGCAGCTACAGTGGCTTAAAGACTAGCAGCACATTCTACATATTAACATAAGATAAAAGCCACTTGCAGGGTTTTTTTGGTTTTCCCCAGTTCTTTGCCCTTTTAACAAAGAACCTAGACTGTTTTACATCCATATCTAAAAAGAATTCAGGAATTTAAGCATTTATTGACAAGAATTTTCAGCGGAAAAAGCGTTTTGTTTTCATAAGGCCGTAGCTAAAGTGGCTTAAAGACTAGCAGCACATTTGACATATTGGCGTAAAATAAATGCTTACTGCCCGGTTCTTTGCTCTTTTAACAAAGAAACGAGACAGTTTTACGTCCATATCTATATAGAATTCAGGGATTTAAGCATTTATTCACAAGAATTTTCATTGGAAAAAGCGGTTTGTTTTTATAAGGCCGCAGCTTCAGTGGCTTAAAGACAAGAAGGACATTCGATATATTTACGTTAAATAAATGTTAACTGCCCGGACAAAGAATCGAGACTGATTTACGTCCATATCTATAAAGAATTCAGGAATTTTAAGCACTTATTCACAAGAATTTTCAACCGAAAAAGCTCTTTCTTTTCATATGGCCGCAGCTACAGTGGCTTAAAGAAGAGAAGGACATTCGACATATTTAAGTAAAATAAATGCTTACTGCCCGGTTCTTTGCTCTTTTAACAAAGAATCGAGACTGTCTTTGGTCCGAACAGCACATTCGACATATCTACGTAAAATAAATGCGAACTGCCTGTTTCTTTGCTCTTTTAACAGAGAATCGAAACTGTTTCACGTCCATATCTAAAAAGTATTCAGGGATTTAAGCATTTATTCACAAGAATTTTCAACTTAAAAGGCTCTTTGTTTTCATAAGGCAGCAGCTACAGTGGCTTAAAAGCTAGGAGCACATTCGGCATATTTACGTAAAATAAATGCTAACTGCCCGGTTCTTTGCTATTTTAACAAAGAAACGAGACTGTTTTACGTCCATATCTAAAAAGCATTCAGAGATTTAAGCATTTATTCACAATAATTTTCAGCGGAAAAAGCCTTTTGTTTTCATAAGGCCACAGCTACAGTGGCTTAAAGACTAGCAGCACGTTCGACATATTTACATAAAATAAAATCTACTTGCACGGTTTTTTTGCTTGTAACAAAGAACCGAGACTGTTTTACACCCATATCTAAAAAAAATTACGGGATTTTAGCATTTATACAGAAGAATTTTCAATTTAAAAAGCTATTTTCCTAAGGCCTCAGCGACAGTGGCTTAAAAACTAGCAGAACATTCAACATATTTACGTAAAATAAATGCTAACTGCCCGGTTTTTTGCTCTTTTAACAAAGAAATTAGACTGGTTTACGTCCATATCTATAAAGAATTCAGGGATTTTAGCATTTATACACAAGAATTTTCAACTTAAAAAGCTATTTTCATAAGGCCGCAGCTACAGTGGCGCAAAGACTAGCAGCACATGAGACATATTTACGTAAAATAAATGCTAACTGCCCGGTTCTTTGCTCTTTTAACAAAGAAACAAGACAGTTTTACGTCCATATCCAGTAAGAATTCCGGGATTTAAGCTTTTATTCGCAATCATTTTCAACTTTAAAAGCGATTTTCATAAGGCCACAGCTACAGTGGCTTCAAGACTAGCAGCACAATAGACATATTTACATAAAATAAATGCTACTTGCAGGGTTTTTTTTTTTTTTGCTTTTAACAAAGAATCGAGACTGTTTTACATCAATATCTAAAAAGAATTCAGGGATTAAAGCATTTATTCATAAGAATTTTTAAAGGAAAAAGCTCTTTGTTTCCATAAGGCCGCAGCTACAGTGGCTTAAAGACTAGCAGCACATTCGACATATTTACGTAAAATAAATGCTAACTGCCCGGCTCTTTGCTCTTTTTATAAAGAATTCAGGAATTTTAAGCATTTATTTCCAAGAATTTTCAACCGAAAAAGCTCTTTACTTTCATAAGGCCGCAGCTACAGTGGCTTAAAGATGGGGTCCCCAAACTTCCCTTTTTTGATGAGGGGCCGGGGTCAGTTTGTAACAGAAAAAGTGTGACGATCGCAGGACTGCCTAAATGTAAAAATGTATTGTTTTTCAGAAAGCCACAATCAAAAAACCCTTTTTGGATTCTTCACGGAACAAAAGTAAATAAAATAATAATATATTATGTAATAATAATACTAACTGAAAAAGAGGGTTAATTTGACTGGGGATCCCTCTGTGGGTGTGTGGTATAAAGCTGGCGACGCTATGGAGTTGTGACTCCGATCAGAGAATCAACAGGGGACGTTCAGGATTTATTTGTTTCCTTTAATGATGATGAAAGGAGTATGAGATTTATTTTGTTGTATTATGGTTTCTGTGAATACAAGATAATCATATAACATGTCAGTAATATGATATATACAACCTATAAACATATACTTATAAACATATATTAATTAACAGGAACAACATTAAATACAATATAAATGAAATACACTGCTTACATAATGCATACAATGCTAACCATTCACAATAATGAGCATACACATTAAGCAGGAAAATAACTAACAATTTAGATAAGTAAATTGGCACCAAACAAAATTCAGCCTCCACCATGTAGCCAAAGGGGCCAACGATTAGCATTAGCGATTAGCGCTAGCGGGTAATGGTTAGCACTCGGTGGCTGTTCAAATAATGGAGTAGTCCAATTACTGAAAGCTAGAGCAGTGCTGTTAGACATGGAGGAGCATGTAATCAGCTAGATGATGAAAGGCGCTTTGAGGGACATGTTTGACAACACTCAGGACCTCACCGGAATGTCAGGTGCGGGCAACAACTAGGCAGTCGGATACATGATGTATGGCTTAAACTACAAGGACAAGATAGTGGAGCAGCTGAGGAAGGCGGCTGAACAGTGTGACTGTCTGCAATCTTTTTTTTTTTTCATCCACTCTACGGGAGGTAGTACAGGTTCGGGGCTCGGGACCAAAGTACTCAGTCTCCTCAAGGATGAATTCCCTGAGGTGTGTCGCAAAGTCATACCCGTCTTTCCGTCTTTGAACGTTGATGTCGTGGTATCCCCTTACAACACCGAGCTGGCCTTGAGAGAGCTCACCGAGAACGCCGACTGTGTCCTGCCAGTTGAAAACCAGTCATTGGAGGACGTTTTGAACATGCAATGTTCATCCCGTGCTGGCAGAAGACGGCCAATGATGAATAGGCTCACCGGGTCAGAGTACTCTCTTCATGCCAGGAATGAAATGGTTGCTAACATGCTACTTAATCTTACCAGCGCTGCCCGTTTTGATGGGTCCCTCAACATGGATCTGAATGAAATCGCCATGAACCTGGTTCCTTTCACTCAATTACTATACTTGGTTCAGAGTCTCAGTCCCCTCTCCACACCGATAGATGTAGGCGCCCCTCGCAAAAGAATGAATCAGCTCTTCAGCAACGCCTTCTCTAGAAGCCACCAATTAATCAAAGCGGATCCAAAGCACAGGCTCTCCCTTGCCTGTTCCCTGATGGCTAGAGGAAATGTTCAAGTGTCGGACCGACGCAGGAATATTGATAGGTTAAAGCCTTCGTTGCACTTTGTATCATGGAACCCAGAAGGCTGGAAGAGCACAAAGCCTTCGTTGCACTTTGTCTCATGGAACCCAGAAGGCTGGAAGAGCACAAGGCCTTCGTTGCACTTTGTCTCATGGAACCCAGAAGGCTGGAAGACCATTATGTGCTCTGTGGCCCCCGTCGGTCACTCGCAATCATTCTTGGTCTTGGCGAACAACACTGCTGTAAAGTCCACATTCATGGAATTAAGAGAACAATTCATCAAGCTTTACAGGAACAAGGCACACTTGCATCATTACCTGCAAGTCGACGGGATGGAGCAGAGTTTTTTCTCGGAAGCTGTAGCAAGTCTCGGCTCTTTGATTGAGGAGTATCATCGTTTGGATGTCGAGGCAAGGAAATTAATACCGGATGCACCAAGAATAAAGATTGCTAAATAGATACTGAAGCCACTGAACACCTTCATGTTATTTATGAAGGAGCAGAGGCCATTGGTGAAAGCCAAAATGATTAAAAAAGGACAGCGCCTTAGTCAACCGGGTCCTTGGGCAGATGGTGAGTGTGTCTCAAACACGCGACATCTTCATTGGTTTGGTATTATGAGTATGTACTGACTCTATGATCGCATCCACAGTGGAAGTCGCTGAGGGTGACAGAGCGGGAGCGCTATTTTGAAGAATCGAAGCAGCTCAGGAGGATCCATAAAACCATGTACCCCGAAGGGTCCTGTAAAGACAACCATTTGAATCATCCGATAAGTAAGTAACTATTTATTGATCATTTAACAAAGCAACTTTTCTTCTGTAAAATTATTAATTAAGGGGTGTTGAATTTAGGTTATAAACATATTAAAGAAATTGGCCTATAAAGCATGAAACAAACTAAGAAATCGGATAACCATTGATCCTACCAAACAGTGCTTAGCATTTAGTATTCGTTAATCAATCATTTGAGCACTAAAAACTACAAATTCACCGTTAGTAAGTAAACAATTATACCAGCAATAGTATTAGTATTGTATTGTATAGTATTAGTAGTTAATCCCTCACCACCCGACTTTGCCAATCCAAGATCCAGTGAGCAATATATAACCTTAGTAAAGACAGAATATTGAATTGGACATCATTGGATTGATTTAATTAAAACGATAATGTCAATGAAATTTAAACAGCAAATTTTTTGACAAGTAGCGTGTCAGGAGTGACGGGTGTTGTGCTTTTGTGTTTGCAGTGTCTCCACCTGAGCTCCCGCCACCCACGTGCCCCCTCATCCAGCAAGAGGGATTTGAGGCTGACCTCATCTGCCCCGTTTTGGAGGAACTGGAAGCCATGGATGCCTCGTCCCTGTCCGTCAGCATCCTGCATTCGAAGCCCAACGTTGAGTTGACTTCCACTCTATTCAAAACGCTGGAGTCTTAGAGGCAGCGGAAGTGGCCAAGTTGTCATTCTCCTCCTCCGGTAGTCTGACTATAGGGCCAATCCAGACTTGAGCTCCTTCCTTTTCAAGGACCTGGAAGCCTTGGAGCCGGCGGAGTGGCCGAGGCTGCGGAAGTGGTGGAGGCGTCGTTCCCCTTCTCATCCGGTGGACCTCTGCATGTAGGGCCCTATGCAGACTTGACCTGCGCCTTCTTCAATGAGCTGGAAGCCTTGGAGGCGTTTGAACCAGCCTAGGCAACGTTCCCATCTTTCTCGTCCACCAGCATCATCCTCCATGTGGGGCCTAATGCGGACTTGATCTTCGCCCTATACAAGGGAAAAGAAAAACAATAAAGTTAATAGTTTCTCTGCTTTTTTAGCCATGTGGAGGGGAAGCAGACAATTGATTAGTTGGGTCTGCAATGCGATGCTAGAGGGAAACATCAGATAAAGGGATCTCGTTTGAGTTAAAATAGTTGGTTTGGAAGCCAACTTCGCTGTTAAGTGCGACCTTTCTTCAGTATTTGAACATTTTAGCAGAGCGTAAATATCTGGTGGTCATGCTTCGGGAATCGTCCACTCCTGAGGAACCAAACCAAATGGCTGCAGGCCTTTGTAGCTGCACCAGGGAGAGGAGTGTAAAGCCTTTTTGGGTTTCAGAAAGTTCCCGTTCACCCCGTGATCACCCAAAACAAGTGTGCGACAACTGTGGGACCATTGTACTTACGAGGAAGGTAGAAGGAGGAGGCTCTGCAGTGGTCCAAAAGAGGGATTGTTGAGCTCGAAAGCGGCATCGCAGTGACGATCACAGGACAAGAAGAGCAGTATGAGCGAGCCAAGAGACTCCAGGATAAAATGATCACCAACCTCACCGTGGCTAAAGACAGACTTGCCATTTTAGAGGCACCATTGGCTTCAAAAGGCAGGATTCAACCCCAGAATGCTTCAAATAATATTCAAAAACAAACAAAATCCTTTCCTAAGTCTGCCTCCATTCCGAGGAGTGGCCAAAAACAACAGGCCCTCCACAGCAGGAAAACCACCTTGTCGAACCTCCGATTTCAAGGTCACTCTCCAAATGGGTAGACCTTCCAAACAGCCCCAGAAGAGGGAGTTGAAAATTTTCAAGAACGTGGACAGCAAACTGGCAAACATGATTCAGAATGAAATTGGGAGACACCAGAGTGTCTGGAACATTTAATGATATCGCAGGCCAGGACCTGGCTAAACAAGCACTTCAGGAGATTGTCATTCTTCCTGCCTTACGACCAGAGCTCTTCACTGGTTTGAGAGCTCCAGCACAAGGTTTTCTCTTGTTTGGCCAACCTGGAAATGGGAAAACCTTGCTGGCCAAAGCGGTTGCGGCAGAGTCTAACAGCCCATTCTTCAACATGAGCGCAGCCAGTTTGACATCTAAATTTGTGGGAGAGAGTGAGAAGCTAGTCTGAGCATTGTTTGCAGCTGCCAGTCAATTGCAGCCTTCTGTCATCTTTATAGATGAAGTCGACACCTTGCTTTGTGAAAGGCGAGAGGGAGAACAAGATTCTCACGTCACTTAAAAACAGAGTATTTGATGGGGTGCAATCTAGAGGAGATGACAGGGTACCTATCATGGGAGCTGCATGTTTCGATGGAACGTAGTACGACACACTCAGTTCTTGCTTTGTCTGATACTTCCTTCTGAATAACTTTTTTAAATGATCATATTTCAAGTATTTGAACGTTTGACAACATATAAGCGTGAAAACGATGTGTTTGGTATCGTGGTTTGGTTGAAAGATAGCAGTGATCAGTGCATGAGAAAGCGGATACCAAAGAATGCCAAGTGTCAGGACATCAAAACAAAGCTTGACACTGAGGTTAGCGTCAGCAAGTATATGGAGTGCCTTGAGGAGATTGAGCAGGACTACAAATTTAGCAAAGGTGAAATCAAACGCTTTCCAGTGACATTTGCAGAGTTGGTTCTTCAAGTTGCGTCTGTATCAGACCTCATTGAATATGTCAGTGGTGATTCATGTCACAGTCTTCATGGGGGCGGCAGCGGTGATAACAACAAGATTGTGGCTAAAGCAGAGCCAGAGGCAGCACACACCAATGGCTCGCCTGAGACCAAGGATATGACACAAGATCAGCAGTAGAGCCAGACCATGTGATCCACTTTGTTACGCGTCATCAACGGAGTCTGCTAGTTGAACGTGAATGGTGACTAAGCAAAGGCAGCGGATACAGATGTGGGCACGGACACTGAAAAGCTCTTCACAGATTGTCCCTACTTGTTGCTGGATGTCCGTGAGCACGAGCTCTACAACCAGAGACACATAATCACAGCTCACAGTT
Organism: Corythoichthys intestinalis; assembly: GCF_030265065.1. Classification (NCBI taxonomy): domain Eukaryota; kingdom Metazoa; phylum Chordata; class Actinopteri; order Syngnathiformes; family Syngnathidae; genus Corythoichthys; species Corythoichthys intestinalis. Next base: position 58,650,631 of record NC_080399.1, on the reverse strand, counting down.
TTCCAATCACCATGTTCTCTTGAACTATGATATACTTCAACCAAGGAAGTGCTGGAATTTAAAAAAGCAGAGGGTAAGATCATCAGTGTATGATGAGGATGAGTGCATCGCTACTCAAGCAACGACCAGTATGTGCCAGCGAGGCTTTGAGAAACTCTTCATGCTCAGTGGAGGTCTCAAACTGATTTCTCAGAAATTCCCAGAGGGCATGACAGCAGACCTACCTGCACCCTGCCTGCCGCCTACAGTGCCGTCCAAGTGGAGGAAGTGCGCGCCGCCTCCACCACCGCACTTGGAACAGATGGCCGGACAAAGATGGAGGTTTACAGCAGACGCACTCGCTAGGATTGAGTGCCAGCTGGGGAACATCTCTATGACGGGCAGTAGTCGTACATCCAGTCGCATGTCAACATGCAGCAGTGTATCCAAAGCGTCAGGCATTCGCAACAGCCGCCAGGCATCCTCAGTACACTCAAGGGATAGCGGACAGATCCAGAGGCCTTGGAAGTGATATCACCATTAATAACACCAACTCCTAGTGCTACGCTCCAGCAGAGGTTGCACTAGACTTTTTCGTTGTCTGTCATTTTGACCGACAGGGTCATAAAAATCCGGTCATAATCTATTTTTACCCGTCACTTAAATTTAAAAAATGATGATAATGACATTGTGGTGACCCTTTGCTTGGCATAATTCACCTTCCGTACTTGTGTGTCCATTTGGTCGAGCGCGTTACCGGCTACGACAGTCCCGTGACAGACACTTAAGAGCCGCGCGCGGTCCCCTCACTATCCACTCGCTCTCGCTATATGATTGGCCGAAGAGTCGAACTGCTCTCCCGTGAAATGCCTGTTTAAAAATGTTCCCGTTGTTACTTCTTGCGTTCGCTTATAAGTGCCCATTTAATAAGGAAAAGCGATGGATGATACTACACACAGAGCGTATTATTAACAAATGTTAAAGTTGTATAATCATATAGCGAGAATAAGGAACGTCATTGACAAGCGCAGACCCCCGGGAGTGGATAGTGAGGGGAATAGGATAGTGCGCCTACAGCTAACAAGACTCTTAACATTGCATACCGCTTCAACATATTCAATAGTATTTAGTTTTCATTCATTTGAAATTAATATTCTGTCCGAACACGCTTAACAGAGAATCCACACCGTGCCATCACACATCAAGCAGATGAATATGTAACTTTTTCTCCGCAGTGACAAAAACAGCTGACTGTGGCCCCAGTAGCTAGGTAGCCTACCATATGTAGCATATGGAACAATGAAATTAACAGTTCACCTGCTGTGGCCTGAACGTAGTCTCACACTTTCCTCCTGGTGCGCATGGACTTGAATTGCGTGCCCGCTTGTGCAGTCCCTGTTTTTTCACCTCTTTTATCAACACCATCGTCGTTTTGGGGCTTTTTGAAGAAACTTCGGACACTCAGTTGCCTTGACATTTTTTCAGAGTAAGGCCAACGGCGTCATGCATCAAGAGAGACAATAGCTAATTAATATGCTTACTCGCCACCCTGTGGTCTGGGGTGTGAATTGCAACCGGTCAAAATGACGGATGGACTTAGTTTTTTCCGTCACCGTTTTAAAAAATCGGTCAATGACGGAAAATATTCGGTTAACGCGACCCCTGCGCTCCAGTAGTATTTCCTCTTCTAACATTTGAACATGTTTGCACATGAGTCTATTACAACCTAATGAAGGATCTGTGGATAATGATGATTTTGTTTAATATATATAAATATAATGTGTAAAGCAATAGATGCATTTGAATGTTGCATTTTGTGAAACACATATCAACGTCTTATGGATTATTGCAAACCTCACTAAGAATGCGTGCGTTTTGCGCCCTAGAACTAACCTACCATAACAAACTGAAATACACCTTTGAGGTGTTCCAGAAGATCTTCCTAGAGCTGGAGGATGTCAACCAAAAGGTATCCTCCAAGGTCCATGATCTGAAGGTCAGTTTACATGCCCAAGGGCCATACAGACATTGCTGAAGCTCCCTCTTGTCAGGGTTTACAGTTGTTGGTTATACATTGCACTTTCTCAGGTTTTCCAAAAGCATTTCCTCAGGTGACATTTTTGAAGCTCATGTGTATGCTGCTTAAATTTGTTTTGTGGTGTAAACTCCTTTCAAATACCAGTCAGATATCACTTTAATGGCTGATAAAATGATTCCCTTGAGCTGAGCTGTATTCTAAGTGACCTTAGGTGGTCAAGCAGCTTTTCAGGTACTGCTACAGGAGGTAGACTTTCACAGAACAGAAAGCGCTGTACAGTTTTGTATTTTGTGAGGTGCTGTGATTTTTGCATCAATGTATTGTTAAGATTTTGAATGTAACCGTCATTTGCTTAGGATCAAACCTTTAAGGATAGGCTGTCAGTGGGGTTTCATCCCTGCAAGTGCTTCCTCAGGGTAGACATAATGAATGTTTGTTTTGTTGGACATGTTTGCCAAAGTTTGCTGCAACTATGTAATAGGATGTGAATCTCGTGTGTTAGGCGGTTAGCATTGTCTTATGGCACATCTGGCGCTAGCATCCTAGGTGTTTCCAATGTTGTCAGTATAATGGAGTTTATGGTCTTATTTTCTTATCAAAGTGTTTTTGATATATGTTATGTTCCATGTCATTAATAAACTTAAATGTTGCAACACTGTAACTACTGTTATACAAGGTAAACAAGCCCCTTTGTTAAGTTAGAAATTAATACCAGATAGTGTTTGAATAATGTGGACATTTTTCCAGAGTATACAGTATAAGGGCTGCAACTAACGGTAATTGCCATTGTTGTACAATGTCTTTTTTTTCCAATGAGTACTTTGAGCTATTGAATGTGAGAAAATTGTGAAAAATGTGTTATCACTGTTTCTCGAAGCTTAAGATGCAACTTAGAAATGTCTAACGCTCCTGGCCGTTTTACTGGATATTGACTGATTTTGCAAGGCCCACAGAAAATTCTGTTCTATTGATAAACATGGAACCCACAAAAAAAAAAAAGATTAGACTCTCTTCTTTCAGCAGAAAAAAAGCAAATTCGTATCATTATCCATTTTTTAGAAATCAGCATGAGAAAATAGCTTAGTTTGAGCAATTTTCCAATTTCAGATGAAAAAACGGAGAAATTGAGCTTTTTGTGAAAGCATACATTTCAATTATAACTTTGACTTTAACACAACTATTTTTTTGCTTTTGTGACATCCCAAACATCTGAATAATGTTTTCCTTCGACAAAATAACATAAACAACGAGACAAAAAGAGCTTTTGATAGCAAAGTAACAATTTATTTACACATAACGATGACGCTGTTGTGGCTGCAACAGGCGGGTTAACTTTTCCCTCATCGCAGCCTGACTCATCAAGATGGATTTTTTTTAGTCTTTCTTTTGTGGTGACCATTGCCTCGTAGCGGAGTTCGCTGCTCGGCGAGCAGCACGGACTCAACGGCATCGTCCGCTGCAGTAGTAGTCCCGGTGTTGTCCCGAAAAATAGCCGCCCCGCCCACACGTCACTCTTACAAACAGCTTTTTCCTACCAATCGATGGACACGGAAACGACTTTCTTGTACGGTAAATATGTATTATTTTACTCTGCTTGAACTAATAAATCTTGTACTGTGAATATGTATTATTTTACTCTGCTTGAACTAATAAATGTCATACCTGCGTGATTCTCATTGGGATATGGTCGTGATGATTTTAGTCGTAAATCCATTACTGTAATGCGTCCATGAAAACATTTGATGTTTTCACCTCAATAAAGCGTTATAAATACGCGCTCCCGTCACGCCGGGCGGCTATTTTTAGGCACAAAACTGGCCGTTCGTTCTGTTGAATCAAGTTGCGGGTCTTACAAAATGCGCTACTGCCGTTTTTGGGAGCAAATGAGTTAATAAAGCTGAATTTGGAATTTAAAAAAAAAAAAAATTTAATGACTCAAAAATTAATTAACAATTAATTAACAATTAAAATCTTTAAATTGAGTAATAGGAAACTTCGAAATTAAACAGCTAATAGTTGCAGCTCTAAACAGTAAACTCATTTATTGCACAGTTCAATGGCAGTATACGTATATTGACATGAGTTTGCTTGTTTGAGAGAATTTGTCAACAATAAAACATGTCAATTTTGTTGACTTATGGCCTATTGATTATGGTGGACCCTTTTTTTTTTTTTTTTTTTTTTTAACCTTTTTGACCTTTCCTCTAGTGGAACTTTCAAACAATTTGCTGAGTGTACATATGATTTAAAGGGAATTCACCCTTTTAATTTTGTTTTTATGTAATATTTTTTCCTAGCACCATGAGGTCAAAATGTCAATTATTATATTGGGCAGATGACAAACACGCTTGATGCTTCATGTTTAGTTTAAGTAGCTCATCACAACAAAACTATATCGTTTTATCTACAGAGAAAAGTAAGGCAACTTTTGCATCATTTTATCACATAGATCAAACAAGAGTAGTCTTTGTATGCACATTACTTTTGCAATTACAGTCTACTTACTTTTGCTAGTAACAATTTACTTTTGCTGCTAACATCGACTTACTTTTGCTACTAAAATCAACATACTTTTGCTAGTAACAAACTTACTTTTGCAAGTGAAGACAACTTACCGTAATTTCCTGAATATAAGGCGCACCCTTGTATAATGCGCACCCAAAATTTACTTGTAAAATCAAGGGGAAATTATTGTACCCGTTTATAACGCGCACCCTAATTTTAGCACCAATAAATAGAAGAATACAAGAAAACAGCGCTCGTGTACAGATACAGAAATGTCATTTTACTGACTGGTGAAACACCACACAAGCATAGCTCATGGGTAGTTCAAAACATTACCATAAACTGACAATATTCACGGTAATAATATGATTTGACAACTTCTCCAACTCACCAGAATCTAGGAGAAAACAAAACATGTGACTTTTCTTTTAAAGGCTGCTGTATAACTTGCTTGTTTCATCATGATGAATAAATGTTTCTTGATTGACGGTAAAATAAAAGTGGGGAATGAAGTCAGAAAACGGAAAAAGCGCATCGCTGTCGACTGTAACAAGAGGAACTATTGTTATCTGGGTTTGAGTTTCCCGAGGGACAGATATAGTTGACGGACACAGGAACTCTGTGTTGTGTTACGTTTGTTATGGTCAGAGTTGCAATAAACATTGACTCAAATGAGTTAAAGAAACTAAATTCTGTGCTTTATGAAGAGTGAAAAAAGCAGAATTTAACACAGACGAAATCATTTGACCAATCAGTGCACTGCTGGGTTAAAAATAATCCAATTCACTATAACTATTTCCACCATTCAAGGTTTTTAGATTTGAGTAAAGCAGCAAAAATGAGTCAAGACCAACGACCAAACTGAACAACAAAAACACCACCAAAACACATCAAAAGAGTGACATATAATCACCAAAACATTCCCAAAATACAAAAAATTGACAATAAATAACCAAAATTCACTAAAAAGTGCAAAAAAAAGTGACAAAAATACCAAAGCATCATTTAAAAATGCAAATAAAAGGTGACAAAAACCAACAAAGAAAAAAATGAGAACATGATAACATGAAGTTGAAAAGACAATGGTGTTTTTGAGGATTAAGAGGAAGGCGGGGGTTAAAGGGTCAAGCCTAAATCTCGCATGGTCAGTCCTATAAATGTGTTGGTCCTAAACTTCAATCAAGATTTTTTTCCCTATGTTTGTCTGTTTTGCCAAGTTTGCCTTGACTTTTTTAATGTGCGATTTACTCGTTTGCACTAATGTTTTACATATAAATATCAAGGCGGAGTATTATAAAGATTGCTGTACTAGTATTTATTGGTACCTCCTATCCATTATCAAATCACATGGATTGTTATAGGTTGTGGTTGTACATTTTGGTTAATTTGACCAAGCATTTGTATAGATTACTGAACTTGTTTAAAACAACCCAACATTTTCATTCATTTGGCCCACATTTACAATTGATTTGACTCAACATTTGGTAAAGTTGATAAACAATACAGGTAGTTAAAACAACCCACAGTAACACTTAATTTAACCCAACATTGAGTACAATTAATACACTATATATATTGTCAGAACAACCCAAAATTGTAATTAATTTGACCCAGTGTTTGGGTAGAATATATAACATATATGAAGTTGAATTTACCTTGGTTTGTAGTTAATTTGACTCAGAATTTGGGTAATTTTTTTAACTCATCTGTTGGGTTATAGTGATGGGTTATAATCTAAAGCTGATGCTCCTGACATTATTGCAGACACATTTCTAGGAGTTTTTGTACCTGATCATTAATGGTTGCCAATTTGTCCGCAATATCCTCCTTTGGCTGAAGTCCCATACGCGCTCCATAGATAGGAATTCGTAATTATCGTGACAGGCATACTTGATTTCAAAAATGTAAAAATTGGGAAAAAGGCTGTTTTAAGTTGTGGCTTCAATGACATTATATAGTAATGCTATATTTAGGTGTATATACATATATATATATATATATATATATATATATATATATATATATATAATATATAGGGATGCACCGGTATATTGGCCTACCATCAGTATCGGCCAATACTGAGGAGTTTGACTGACATCGGCCAGAGAGCAGGCAGATATTGAAGGTCAGATTTTAGCAGTTAAATTAAGCACCAGAAAATTAAAGCCTTCTAATTTCAGTTAATCTGCTCTTTTATGTATTAAGTCTGCATGCACTTTCAGTCTCTCAATGTACAGATGACATATGTACAATATCAATTTGCATTTAAATTGTAAAGGCAGTTAAAATATATTTTACACAAATGACCATTGAACAACACCAATGAACAGCACGAATATTACTAAGTTACAAAATATCGGTATAGGCCGTTATGTTCATATTAATATAGGCATCGGTATCTGATTAAAATTTCCTTATCGGTGCATCCCTAATAATATACTTAATACTTTGCAAGCTTTGACATCGTTTTGTTTTCCAAAATGTTTTCTTTTTTTTTTTTTTTTTTTTAAACCCATGTGATGGGGGAAAATATTATGTGATGCCTTAACATTAGCACATTATGCCTTTGTGATGTATGATTGCTTCTGTGACCTAGATTGTAACAACTTTTATTGTTTTTCACCTTGAGTCTCATAGTTAGGAGGGAATCTCACGAGATAACTTAAGTAAACATTCTACTTTAACCGCTGGGAGCCTCAACTGGGGGGAATCTCATACCCTTGCGGGGGGGGGGGGGGGGGGGTCACACGAGTTCGGGTGGTGCGTTTTCGTGGGGGCAGGGAGTGGCCATCCGTGTCCCCGCGTCAGACGTGCCTATAAGAGTTGGGAGATTCCCGCAACTCTCCGGAAGTCTGCCAGAGGATTACGTACGGGTCGCTTGGCTTTGTTCCTTCGCCGCTTTGCCGGAGCGTTTGGCTCCCCGCTCATTTGTCAACGTCATTTGTGCTGTAACGGTAACGCAGGGATTCTGGGATTGACAAACTAGATCTAACGTCATCGTTGCCACTTGTTACGCCTGTTTAGATACCTGTTGCTTGCTCTTGTGGGATTGTAATCAATAAATCAAATTTATTCTGCATTTTCTAATCAATAAACATCGTCTATTGAGCAAAAGTGTGCTGGTTGCTGACTCACCGCAAACCCAGAAATTTCGGAAAACACCATGTCACACTTTTTGGATCACCTTGTGAAATGTGATTTTAGGTCAGGAACAATCACATTGAGTGAGTTGAAAATTGAGCCGTAGTTTGAGCAAAACGAATTACATTTCCCTATTCAGCAAATTAAAATGATCAGCTAAAACCAATGCAATAACTTTGAGGAAGCAATGTCTTAAGAGTGACCCAGATAAGGTTGTAGTTAGCTTGACAATAGTCTGCTATAACTATTTTTGATGGCCCTCTCAACAAATACAGTAAATTAACATTTAGGATGTGTGCGTGCATGCATGTGAAAACTCTTGATCCCAGTAAGAACAGGTATATGTTAATATAAAAAAATGAACCTGTAGATGTACTGGGACTTACAGGCTCGTGGTCTATGAAGGCCATGCAGCATTCGTCAAAAGAATAGGGAACCGTTTTTGCACTGCGGCCTCGGCCAAGTTTGTATGCGGTTGGAGGAAGCAAGACAGGCAGCTGCCTCAGGGTGAGTTTCCCAGCATCATCTGTAGTAAGACATGGATCAATAAATGCAATGTGGAATGAAATATACCTGTCATTTTGTCATTCAGTATCCAGTTAACATAAAACCAATAATATGTTATGTGAAAACAGTTCCCAAATTACAGCTGCTCTATTTGTAGTTTAATGATTTCGACTGTAAGGGTTCATCCACGGAAAGCCAACACTATTAAAATTAAATAAATATTTCTCAAAGCTGAAGCCAAGTCAGGCAAAAAAAATGTTTATATATACAAAGGAAACTTGGATAAAGAAGCTTGAGGATCTATCACCAACAGAAGGGTCAAAATTTTAGTTTTAATACAACAGGTTTTACTAAAGTATACCAGAAAAAACTTCACTTTTTGACTTGCCTTTAGAATTCCTCATATTTAGACCGCAAATACACTGTTGTTTAAATAATAATGGATTTCATTTAACAGTTTTGCGTTTCGGAACGGTTTTGTGTGGAATAGGCCTTAGTGAACCAATAGTTGGCAGACACTTCCAGACAGATTTTATAGGGGACCAGTGAGCACTTAAAAGAAGAAACCCCAGAAGCACCTGGACGTGTGTGGTGAGCATGCAAAAGCCACAAAGAGACCGTCACCATCATATGGGCACTGGATATGAGTGTTAATGTCAGATGACAACCTTTGAGAGCAAAAACATTTCAACCTCAAACCTGAATAAATTAGGAGAAGCGACGGGATATTCGGGAACAAGACCTCTCATTTGTTGTACAGCTACAATAAATTCAATAAATGGTAGAACAATTATGTAACCCCATCAGTCCAACATAAAATCGTTTATATATCACTTTTTATAAAATGACTCAACTCAAAGTGTTAAAAAAATAACAGAATTAGGGGAAAAAAACATAGTAACTCGTTGCAGGGAAAATAGGAGCGCTGCTCCACTGTTAGTCATACTGAGTTGTCCCACTGGTTAATGACTTTCTAGCCTAGTTGCACAATCCTAACTGTGGAAACATTCATAGAAACAAAAAATGGCAATTGCATGTTACCTGGTGTTAATCCATCCAAAGTTGAACTCAGCTTCCCCTCCCGTCTTGCCAGGTGCAAGATCTTCACAGCATAAATGGGTAGCCACGTTTCAAATAACTTTGGTGCAGCTTCCCCATGCAGTATAAGAAAGTCTTGCAAAATCTATGCAAAACACATTATTAAAATACAATTAACGTGATTCACAAAAAAAAAAAAAAATCCAATTCATCCAAATAACATGCACGATCATACTTATCTTAAACTTACCATGATAAGTGAGGGAACTCTTGGAGGATTTGATCGATGGTCCAGTTGTTCTCCCTAATGCTCTTGGCTCTGTAGATTGCCGTGTCATGCATGTAGCTCTCTACCTGGCTGATTGGCTGAGAATTGTTTCTCAGCCATTCTTTCAGCTGTAATCCACGCTCATCTGAAATGTCGCATGCTGTAAAAAATAAAGTATGCAAAAATGTAGTTGGTCACTAAAATATCAATGTTTTCTTTCATCAAGTTTAAGTTTAATAATTACCTGGTATGACACCCGTTGCATTTGGTCTCACATCAGTCTGTGTTTGTCCTGGGCTTGCTTATTGATCTCAGCCTCTTCCTTATATTTCGCAGCCGTTCCTCGAGGAAACCAGTTGCTGGCCTTTGGTAGCGCCCATGGGTAGGCCTATACCAGATTTCCTGCCAAGAAATTAATATTTTTAATGATTAGAGATGAGGCACGTTCTGATTTTTGACGATGTAGGTTACAGGTAGAACAGGGCTAAATAGGATAGGGAGTTTAAAAATGAAACTGAATTGGTTTGAAAATCATGTCACCCAGTGACCTTTAAAACAACAACAACAAAACACGCTGCCACTGCTGGATGTATCCTTCAAACTGGTAAATGATTCAACCAAAGCCAATCCCAAAGCCTTCTTAGTCTCTGATGTAGGACTATAAATAGCAAAAAAAAAAAAACATATGACATTGCAAAAAGTAAAAACTATATTCAAATGAATAGCTGGGATTAAAGTAAGTAAAAATAATAAAATAATAAAAATAATAAAACTAAGTAAAAAAAATAATTTATTGCAGTGTTTCAAGATCAAATTTGTCCAGCATACATCAATTATTATGTAATCTGTCAATTATGCTATTGATTAATGGGATAAATGAACACTTTTGCATTTGTAAATAGGTACATTAATAGTGTGACTCTGAAAGTCCTCTAAAAATAAGTGAGAAATTGTCATTAAATACATCTTTGATATCTAATGCAGCTTTGTCCATTGTGAATGACCACTTCCAACTTAGCATTACTGGCTTTCTAAACTACATCTGCATTTTACATTAGACTGGGTAAAGTTGCCAAAATAGTCCATATATGTTTATTTTTCTTCTCAACTTAATTTGGACTGATGCTATTTTTTATCACTATACTATTATCTTCAAAAAGGAATCAGGAGACATTTTGGCAAAGCATGTTGATATCAATTCAATGCTTTTCTAGTTGCACTCTTGAACGGAGTTTACAATTGTTTGTATTTTCTTATTTGATAAGCATATCTCAGGCTCTGGATGTTGTGGGGCTGTTGTGGCTGACACGCCTCTACAACAGTGCGTGGACATCGGGGACAGTGCCTCTGGATTGGCAGACCGGGGGACCGGAGGGTGTTTTCCAATTATAGAGGGATCACACTCCTCAGCCTCTGCGTTAAAGTCTATAGACCCTACTCACGTGACGTCACAGCCACGCCCCCGCGCCATGATGTCCGCATACTCGCCATAGAAATGCATTAGCGCTTCGTAAATTCTTCCTATTATTGCACGTTTTACTGCTCGTCAACATTAATACTCAAAATGGTGAAGTCGTGTGTGGCGGTCGGTTGCAAAAACAGAGAAGATAGACGGAGAGACTTGAATTTTTACCGTATTCCGAGAGACACGAAGAGGAGGCCGCGATTGACTGCTGCAATTCGACGAGACAACTGGGCTCCAAACGACTACCACAGATTATGTAGTAGTCATTTTATATCTGGTAAGATGCATTTAATATATATTTAGAGGGTTTCGGGCTGACAACCACAATTAAGATCATTGCTAGGCTAATCGCCGACAACATACACGTATGTATGTAGTTAGTGCTATCGCTAAACCATATAAACATTAAAAGCCCTAGCTCCATTGACAAATGACATGAAATACATTAGACTTGACAGTGGATGTTAGCAAGAACAAAAGATTTTCAATTGAAAATTTCGTAACTCACCTTCCGAGCACAAGATTCCTGCCGAATTTTCGTGTACGAGGACGTGTTTCACCTAAGCAGCAACGTAGCATTTATAAGCCTCCAAGCTCTTAAAGTTTTTCAAACTTTCGTGAGAATAGGCTGATTTTGTGTGGGTATCAGATGTCAGGCGAAGCCAGCGGGTCGAAAAACATCGATTTAGGCATCAAATACGGATCTGGCGAATGGATAAACTGAAGCTTTTCCACGTAACGCCTTTTATGCAACGGATCCAATGAGTTTACAGCGTCAGATAACACCGGGGCTTCCATGAATTGCTCTATAACTTGCTCGACTAATAGAAAACAATGAGAATAGGTCTGAAAAAGAGGTACAATATGGCGGCCGGAAACAGCGACACGCCCATTTTGTGACGTAGGTGAGTAGGGTCTATTCAGGGGTGCTGGAGAGGAGGGTCCGTCAGGAAGTCGAATCTCTGATTCAGGAGGAGCAGTGTGGTTTTCGTCCCAGCCGTGGAACAGTGGACCAGCTCTACACCCTTGGCAGGATCCTCGAGGGGGCATGGGAGTTCGATCAACCAGTCTACATGTGTTTTGTGGATTTGGAGAAGCCGTTCGACCGTGTGCCTAGGGGAGTCCTGTGGAGGGTGCTCCGGGAGTATGGGGTACCGAGCCCCTTTGTAAGGGTTGTTCGGTCCCCGTACGACGCGCATGCGCAGAACCGCATCGTTGCAATTTTAGATGGGTTGCAAAATTTGTCAGAACACCGGTCCGTGGAAAAAAGACCCAAAAAACAACGGTCCGTGGTGCAAAAAGGTTGGGGACCCCTGCAGTAACCCATCTCGAAGCTGTGGCTCGGATACTTCTCGACAGATCATAGCAACATAAGGGGAATCGTGTGTTTGCAACTGGTACTTTACCAGCTTCAAAGGCAGCTTTTACTGGTCCTATGGTAGGGTCCAAATACTCGCCAACCTTGAAAAAAAGGAAATCGGTGGAGCGTAGAGAGGAGTACATCAAAAAGCCCCTAAATGCCTTTATGATCTTTGCAAAGGAGCAGCGCCCAATTTTAAAAATATTGTATGCCGACAAAAACCGGCAGCATCAACAAACTCCTGGGAAAGACGTGATAACCCGAGCCGATCGCTGCCCCCCCCGGCGAAGTCTAATTCGAATGTCTGCCCTATCAACTTTCGATGGTACTTTATGCGCCTACCATGGTGACCACGGGTAACGAGGAGTCAGGGTGGACAACGCTCAAGATCAGTGACAAAATAACATCCTTTGAAGAGGCTGAGCGCTTGGAACAGGAGCACAGAATGAAATATCCTAATTGTTCGGCCGGTGACAACTACGGCAAATCAAAGAGGAGAAAGTGTTCCAAAGGAGCAATGTGCACATGCCATCACCCTACTGCAATTTATGAGGTCGATTAGTAGAACCTGTGTCAAGCCACGTTGCGCGTTCACATAACAAGGAGGTGGAGACCAGAGTCAAACACTACTTGTGATGATGGCATGGGCACCTTACTTCACGGAGGAAGAACGCGCGGTAGTCATGCGAGTTATGAGGAATTAAAATCCACCCTCACCGCGAAATCCAACACCGCTTCGGCGAGTAGAGCGAGACTGGTCTGTTGGCATAGCGAATTTACAGATCGTGTGATTTGTGAATGCGTCAATATGCCAGTTTACTTATGTCCATGAAAAGAAATAAAGCCTGCTGTCAGGACAATAAAATAAGATTTGGTACATTAACTGTAAGAAATATTTATTGTGCATCATCACATGAAGCAGGATGATTATATATTTAGTCCCATTGATTTTATGAATACGTATGTAAAAAAAATCCAGCCCGAACCGGCCCGAGCCCGATCAATTTACTTGATTTGCAGTCCGGGTACGCCAGTGGATTCTGGCGTTCTCCAAAAATCCGTGCCCTCCGAAGAGAGCCCCTCACAATCCGCTTGCAAATTTCGTACGGGTCGTCTAGGTACGCTTTCATTGTCAAGAGGACATGTCCGTGGAGGAATGCTGTTTGAATAGAGCGTGGTTAATCGGAATCCTGGGGTTAAGCGAGATCTAACTCTGAGACGACCAGGTTTGACGTGTGTTGCCATGGCAACACTCCCCATTTCCAACATATCCACCTTTCGTAGTCTTGCTAAGCTGAGAAGATAGGTCACAGACATCTACACTTAGCTAGTGTAAACTATTCAGTGCCTATTTGAAATCTTTCAGAGATAAAAAACAGCAAAACGCACACACACTATTATGAAGAAATAACAATTTTCACTCGCCGCTAGCATGTTAGCACACGCTAATCGCTAACAACGTTTAGCTCCTTACAGCAAAATGAGTTATATTGTTATAGTTATAGTTATACATTGTTATATAGTTTCATTTACCTTCGTGAGGAATGAATGTCCACACACCGTTGATAAAGTAAAAAAAAAAAAAAAAAAACACTCACTTTCAAACAAACTTGCTTAACAGACATTACTTACAACTTAGAACAATAATTACGTTATCATATTGTTAGAATTATATTCAACATTTTAATATATTTTAGAACTTATTTTTTTCTTTTTTAATTCTATTTAGCCTGTGTGCTGCTCTATTTATATCTTAACTATTTATGTATTAAGTAATTATTGAACAGGTGGAGTATTTTTTTTTTCGTGGGTTACAAACACATGGTTGATGTCACAACTACAAGACATTGATTGTTACAAATTTGAGAGTTATTTTTCATGGGTTACAAACACATGGTTGATGTCACAACTACAAGACATTGATTGTTACAAATTTGAGAGTTCAAGCTTTGAGTTGAAGTAAAACAGTTTAAATTTGATAAAGGTTTAAGAAAACTGGAGCAGGACATTTTTTTACCACTCACCAAAGAGATTGAATCAGTGTTTCCCCTACACATTCAATATTGTGGCGCACCGCCACACCAAAATAAAAGCCGCTACGCCGTGTAAAAGAGGTTTTTTTTTTCCTTCTTTTTTTTTTTAAAGGCCATTTCAAACTTGTGGAAGCCTAGTGTGAAGGGTTTAGCGGCAACCTATTCACTGTGTCATGTAATGTCTGTAACTATGCGAGGCCCCCTTAAGAGACGATCGGACGGGGAGCTGTGACGTGGAGGGAAGCCCGCTGTTATTTTGTTATTGTTTTTCTTTATTATTGTATCCGCAATAAAGTGGGTAGGCCAATACAGACTCCTCTCCTTCTTCCCCCCATCCGGGGCATTACAGTGTTTTGGATTGGACTTTTCGGCAAAAGTGAGCGGTGGATGGCCGTCTTGGACGGAACGCAAGTTTGAATGAATTTGCACTGAGTGGTGGGCAGAGCGCGGCCGCGCTGATGTCAACAACGCTTTCAATAGCAGAGGGGTGGACGGATATACACAATCACGGCTGACGAAACCTTGATAAATGCGCTTTTTTTATCCAAGTTTCATGAGCTCTGGGACACTCAAAAAATGACCCTCCTACTTCTCCTTGCTGAGCTAATTGGTACCTCGATGTGCGCTTGTGTGGAAATGTAGTTCACGAACAACAACAAAAAACTATTCACCGTCTCACCGAAACTAGTACAACACTTTAAACGACAATTATAATTTCCCCCTACTCCTTGAAATGGGTCCATTACAAGGGCGTAGGTTTGGTCTCAATATTGGTAGGGACGATATAAAAGCATAACCTGCATGTATTGTACACTTTTTGCTGGGGACAGGACAATAATGAAACCAAACAGATTAGGTGAACAGAGGTCAGCACTACACTTCTCACCAATATTAACCTAATCAATTGATAGGCTAAATTATCAATGCAAAAACAAGTCTGTATTGACTTGTACTAACTTTCACACTGCAAATTTATGATGTTTTAATCTGAGTTTTTTTTTTTTAATCCATTGGAATAATTTTCTCCCTCTTGTTTTGAGTGTTAAAGACTAGTTAACAGATTAATGGGTCAGTTTATTAAATTTACTTTAGGTAAATTTTACCATTTGTTCTTATTAAGCCCATACAGCTAAAGGTTTGTAATTTTTCACCAAAATCAAGTGGGAAAATGCTTTCAAATATTTTGAACAATGTCACTTCTTGATTTAATTACATTTTTGACGAAAAAAAGCTTTTTTTTAAAGATTAAATATACTCATTTTATGCTTAAAATAAGTGTGTTAAGATTATTTTCAGATAGCTGTTTTTCTCATTTCAAGAAATCTGAGTAAAATTTACTTGAAGCACTGGCAGATAATTTCACTAATTTCTAGTACATTTACTCTGAAAACGAAGTGAATTTAACTAGTCATCAGCCAATCTGCGTTTGAGGGGGGGGAAATGGTGTCAGAGTCTGAACATAATGAAACTAATTCACCTAATAATGGTAGGGTCAATTCTATCCTTACAAAATATGCGAAGGCAATCTAAAACCTCTGTAATCAGCTACGCATTTTACATACATGTACCATAGCTGAGAGCTATGACATTAGCGTGGCTAATGAAATATTTCCAATAAATCTTCATTATGGTTCTTCCTGAGAAACAAAATGTGAAAAAAAATACATTGTCGTGATATGAAGCAATTTTGCCGTGGCACGACATGGTGAGGCGTTATGACTCCGAGGCAGCCCACCACCGCAGCCTCAAAAAATCCTAGGGGAAACGCTGTGAATATTGTCCAACTCGATTGCCCACTGCTAATACATAGTTGATGTCACAACTACAAGACTATTATTGTTACGAAGTTGAGAGTTCAAGCTTTCATTCAAGGTACAACACTTTAAATTTGACAAAGCTTTGAGAAAACTGAAGCAGGAAATGTTTTTTGACTGCTGACCAAAGGTGATTGAATATTGTCCAACTCGATTGAACACTGTTAACACCAGTGACGTGCGGTGAGGTTCATGGTTGGTGAGGCACTGACTCCTTTAGTGTCAGATTTCCAAATATATAAACCAAAAACGGTAGCTTATTCAATTGGCTACTGGTTATTTCATATCTCATCAGCATTCTTCACAAAACACGCACACACGGTACATATTATCGATACGTAAAAGTAAGAAAATAACATGCATTTGCCCCACACCCTCAATGTGTTGGTCGTCGCAATTCTATAATTCATGCAACATAAATGAGAGGAAAGAGTGGTGTACAAAGCCACAGAATTCAATTCTGACCTTTAGTGAAATATTCAGTTGTTTTTAAAACTTTTAATTCTGATACTTTAATCAATTTATTACAGATTGCTAAACAAAAAGTGTGAAAAGAAAAACAAAGAATATTTTATTTAAGGCCAAAATGTAGTTTTTAAATATTCTATTGTATTTTTCTTGGTCTAAGCTCTTTTTTTTTTTTTTTAATAAGATTGAAATGAAAACTGTTTGTGCTCTTGCGCCTGTCCTTCACCACAAAAACCGGCATTACTTTGGAAGGGCATAGGTTTGGTATCAACATTCGTAGGGACGATATAACAGCATAACCTGCATGTAGGTACACTTTTTGCTGGGGACGGGACATTAATTAGACCAAACAGATTGGATGCAGGGGGCAAAGGGCCACATTTCTCATGTATATGAACCTAATTAATTAATAGGCAAAATGATCAATGCAAAATAAATCCTTATGTTCTGATAATAACTTTTACATGCATTGGTTCAGATGATACACTGTTTGATTCAAATCTTTGTTTTCAAAAAATACTCAAGAAACATTTTGAAAACTTCCTGAATAAATGTCTGGTTTTTATTAGCAAACATAAACATAATGAAAATAATTCACTTAATAATGGTAGGGTCAATTCTATCCTTACAACATATGGAACTATTGAAAGATCTAAATTCTCTATATAACTGAACATTATATCATGCAAAAAAGGTAAGGTTGCTTAAAAGTTGGTGGGGACAATTTTAGCATCCTGAAAAGTTGGTAGTGTTATGTCCCTACCGTCCCTATGCAAACCTACGCCCTTTTTGTAAAAGTCCTCCTTATTTTCCTTTACTTAAAAAAAAAATCTCTCCGCCTCAATGGAGAGGATTGCTTCAATTAGATCGTTCTGTGTTCTATTTGACAAGCCAGAAAACACAGTGGATGTGTCCAAAAGTCTAGCTAACCTTTCATCTTTCTCAGCAAAACCATGTAATCGTTCTACATATATGCCACGTTTAGAAGAGCTTACACGCTCATCGTTACCACGAAATGTTAACTCCTGTTTAGCTAGGATGCAGGTTGCATTAATGAGGTCTTTCAAACTCTTTTCTTTACCTTAGTATTGAAGATGCTACCGTTGAGCTTCCGCTGTTCGTCAAAGCCAAATCGATCCTTGAGCTTCCAAAAGTTTTTAAAGCAATCAGGCTTTGAATGTGAGTGGTCGAGCTCTCATGTTTGCTGAGGCTTCGTCGTAGTTTTTTAATGTCACAATATCTCGTGTTAGTCCAGACATTGGCACAAGTTGAGAAGAAAAGGCAGGGAAAGCAGCAAAGGCCATTTTTCGAAGGACAGCCACATAGCCAGTCTTTTCGGGTGTACCAGTCCGTTTGAAAAGCGCGAGTTATCTTCTGTCCCGTAGTTTGAAGCAAACCTTCTAGCTCCGGTGTTGTGTTAACCGCGTCCACATTTAACGGAAAGTCCAGTTTCACGTGCACTTGCAGTGCGGCAGAGAACTATCTGCCGCAGCATGTGCCTTTTCACTGCGGTTTTATGTCCCATCAGCAAAACTAAATATGTCGCTAACAAACATTAAACTTTAAGGGATAAAGACATTAGCCAGAATGTGGAAAATCAGGTCAAATAAACGTATCTGGAAACATTATAACGGCGACATGCAGATGTACGGCAACCAGCACGCTCCAATTCCATGTATCAACCCAGTTTGTTATGGATTGCGCAATCAGAGGTGAGGCTTTACTCGTTGCTGCCGCACCTCCCGTTTCATTTCTTTATTTGAACAGGAAATTGGCAAATTCAGCGATTTTGACTATAAAAAATGTTTGAAATGAGTCATACATAAAGAGCAATGGACAAATATTCATATAAATTTGATGCTATAATTATTTTTTTGTCATGATGACAGGTGAGGCTCTGCCTCACCTGCCTCCCCTGACCGCACGTCACTGGTTAACACATGGTTGATGTCACAACTATAAGACTATTATTGTACAAAGTTGAGAGTTCAAGCTTTCATACGAGGTACAACATTTTAAATTTGATAAAGGTTTGAGAAAACTGAAGCAGGAAATGTTTTTTGACTGCTGACCAAAAGTGATTGAATAATGTCCAACTCGATTGCCCACTGCTAACACATAGTTGATGTCACAACTACAAGACTATTATTGTTACGAAGTTGAGAGTTCAAGCTTTAATTCGGGGTAAAACATGTTTAATTTGATATCCCTGTGCTCTCTTCAAAACTATCAATTCTGTACTCGATGCTCCAATTTCCCTAGAACCTGACACATTGAATGAAAAATGTGAGCGCTTTCTTAAATTTTTTATTGACAAAGTTGCTACAACTAGAGCCTGTATTTCACCATTTTGCAATGATCCTTCTCTTCCCATGCGCTGTTCATCTGTTTTTGTGCAGTTTGATCAAGTTTCTCCTTCTTTTGTCAAAGACATTTTTGTAATATCAAGCCCTCAGGTTTCCCCTCCGATGTAATTCCCCCTCGCTTATTTATAGAGGTTTTTGACATCATTGGCCCACATGTCTTAAAAATTATTAACTGTAGTCTCCTTACTGGCACAATGCCATGTGACTTTAAGCAGGCAATAGTACAACATTTATTGAAGAAAAGAGGCCTAGACTCCACCCTTTATTCAAATTTTAGGCCTATTTCTCATCTTCCATATATTTCTAAAATACTTGAAAAGGTTATCTATAGTCAGCTGCTACCATTCCTTGAAGAAAACCAGATTTCAGAACCATTCTAGTCTGGTTTTAAATCCCTCTACAGCAATGAGACGGCACTTTTAAGGGTATCAAATGATATACTTTTGGCAACAGACTCTGGCAAGTTTGTTGTTTTAGTTCTTTTAGGTTTATCTGTAGCATTTGATACCGTAGACCATGAGATTTTAATTTCTCGTCTAGAACACAGTGTGGGTATTCAAGGTATTGCTCTTGAATGGTTCAAGTCGTACCTAAATGAACGGAGTTTTTCCTGTGAAAATGGGCAATTTTATGTCCAAAAAGGCATCGCTTCCACACGGGGTTCCCCAGGGATCTGTCCTCGGCCCTCTTTTATTTTCGCTTTATTTAATGCCTCTTGGTTCTGTTTTTAGGAAACATGGTGTTTTATTTCATTTGTATGCTGATGACTGTCAGATCTATTTTCCAATGGCACAAAATGGCACGTTCTGTCAACTAATTGAATGCCTCAACGACATAAAGTCGTGGCTTTCACTTAATTTTTTAAGTTTGAATGACAGCAAGACTGAAGTCATGGTGTTCAGACCAAGTAGCCAGGCCTCCCTGAATGTTGACCTCGGTTCATTGTCTCCATTTCTTAAGAACTGTGTCAAAAATCTAGGGGTCCAATTTGATTCTGATGTTAAATTCGAGAAGCAGATTTTTTATTTGTTTTTATCAACTTATTTTGCTGTTTTACGGTATGTATAGCACTTTGGACTCCTTGGCGGATTTTTTAAATGTGCTATACAAATAAAGTTGATTGATTGATTGATTGGTAAAGGTTTGACAAAACTGGAGCAGGAAATGTTTTGACCACTGACTGCTGACCAAAAGTGACTGAATATTGTCCAACTCGATTGCCCAATGCTAACACATGGTTGATGTCATAACTACAAGATCATTCTTGTTACAAAGTTGAGACTTTAAGCTTTTATTCGAGGTACAACACTTTAAATTTGATAAAGGTTTGAGAAAACTGGAGCAGGACATGTTCTGACCACTGACTGCTGGCCAAAAGTGATCGAATATTGTCTAACTTGATTGCCCACTGCTAGCAAATGGTTGATGTCACAACAACAAGTCTATTATAGTTACAAAGTTGAGGCTTTAAGCTTTCATTAGAGGTACAGCACTTTAAATTTGATAAAGGTTTGAGAAGACTGAAGCAGGAAATGTTTGGTCTGCTGATCAAAAGTGATTGAATATTGGCAACACTCGATTGTCCACTGTGGGTTTGTGTCACAACTACAAGATTAATATTGTTGTACCTCAAAAGAAAGCTTAACATCTCAACATTGTATTATTCATCTTGGAGTTTTTTTTATAATGTCTTACTGGCATTGCATTAATGCTATTCTCCATATCTCTGCAGGCTATATGGGTGGAAAGGGGACCAGCCTCCTCATGAGTGAGGCTAACTAGGAACAGCTGTGGCTCCTTAAGTAGGGGTATTTAATCCCAGACCAACATTTACCACCTGCCAGATGATTCCTTGCACTAGTGCCATTTAGTCTGCTTGTAGGCTTTCTCCTGAGAAGACTTGTACTTTCCTTTCTGAGTGTTTGCTGTAAATTTTTTTTGTTTTTCAGATAGTGTTTTTTGTGTCTAAATTCTCAATGATCTCTGCAATTGTGACACAAACTATGTGTTGGTAGTGGGCAATTGAGTTTGGTGACCAAAATTGAATGAATATTTTCCAATAGGTGGTCAAAACAGTTCCTGCTCTGGTTTTCTCAAACCAATATCAAATTTAAAGTGTTGGTACTTGAATGAAAGCTTGAAGTATCACTTTAAACATTATTTTGCACTTGTGACACTAACCATGTGTAAACGGTATGGGCTGTTTTGTATCGTTTCTCAACAGAAGGCCCACATTCTGACATTTTAGGCGCTCTCTGTATCCATTAGCAAATCCTGAGTGTTGCTTGCTGAACGGACCACAATAGGGTCAAAAAACTTTGATACGACTATGGAATGTTAATGAGACCTTAGTTGTGTCGCACAATAGACTAGTGAAATTACTTTCAATGGTTCATTCCTCTTGTCTGAGTTTTAGAAAGGGTTAACAACAACCCCCATCAACAGTAGATATACTGGGACTTCTCAAAAAATTAGCATACTGTGATAAAGTTCATTATTTTCTGTAATGTACTGATAAGATTAGACTTTCATATATTTTAGATTCATTACACACAACTGAAGTAGTTCAAGCCTTTTATTGTTTTAATATTGATGATTTGGGAAAAAAATTAGCATATCATGAAAAGGTACTCTACAAATGGGCTACAGGTGCCGCATTCCCCAGGTCAAGCCACTTCTGAACCTAAACCAGCGGCAGAAGCGTCTGACCTGGGCTACAGAGAAGCAGCACTGGACTGTTGCTCAGTGATCCAAAGTACTTTTTTCAGATGAAAGCAATTTTTGCATGTCATTTGGAAATCAAGGTGCCAGAGTTTGGAGGAAGACTGGGGACAAGGAAATGCCAAAATGCCTGAACTCAAGTACCCACAGTCAGTGATCGTCTGGGGTGCCATGTCAGCTGCTGGTGTTGGTCTACTGTGTTTTATCAAGGGCAGGGTCAATGCAGCTAGCTATCAGGAGATTTTGGAGCACTTCATGCTTCCATCTGCTGAAAAGCTTTACGGAGATTAAGATTTCATTTTTCAGCACGACCTGGCAGCTGCTCACAGTGCCAAAACCAACATAACAAACAGTCAGTGTGTGTGTGTTTATGAGAGCGTTGGTATAAGTGTAATTAAGATGACATTTCGCCTGCATACACACAACACTAACTAGGACATTTGAATTAGTGGGACAAAATTGATGTCCTGCTAATTTTGAAAAAAAAAAAATCTAAAAACTGAAATGTTTCTATTGGTCCATGGACCGTAAAATTAAAAAACAGCAATGTCCAGTTAGTACACAAAAACCTGACTCTTGTGTATAGTCTGTGTATGCTCATTATGCCCCCTGTGGCACTTGGTGGAATAGCAGGACCTCATGAATAATTCTGAATTGTGTATGATTCTGAGCCTCTGATTGGCTGCTTGTCACGAAGTCCTGTTAATACATTCTGTCCCTTTTTAATTCGTTTTTGTCAATGTCTGTGTAGCATTGAATTGAACACAGATCAAGTTTAGTTGGGAAGATGACAAAAACGTTGACTGACAGGGTCCCCCCAGAATTGATAAATCTAAATTCAAGACTTTTAAGACCTTTTTTTAATGCCATTTCAACTGAAAATTAATACTTTTCTTGCACCCATTATTTAGATCATATTAAATAAATAAGCACTGAACATCAAATTTAACCTCAATTACTAAGTATGTTTGACAAAAGAATGCACAAAGATACAATTAAAACACACTGAAAGTAACATTTTATAAAGTATTTTTTTTAAACACACACACACAAGAATTATGGACAAAAAGAGGAGGAGGACAGGACTCAGACCAGCCATCTTCTGAAACGGGCTATAGCCGCTAGTGCACCTGCCAAGACCCCAGTGAACATGGCTAACTCTTGACTTAAAACGGCGAAATTCACGTTCATTCGAAAGGCAAACCGAAATGTTTAAGCAGGTCCACTGCCTTCGCATGGTCCATAAACTGCAACCTAAAGTATCTGGATGTAACTTGAGCCCCTATCACATACTCCAAAACAACAGGAATATCGCGGGACTTAACCTTGCAGCAGTTGTGTGTGAAAACAATTACCCGTGTCGACTGACATGGGAAGCAGTGTGCGTGAAAGCAGGCGTTAAATTCCCAGGTCACAGCAGATGGCTGATGACTTACATCGGCCGCCACTATGATATTTAACTTCCTCCCTCTTCACAGTAAGAGGAAAAGCGGTGAACAAACATCCCAATTATTAACATAGCAAGCTGGAAATGGCTAAATTAAACTGAAAACATGACATTTAAATGTCAATTATTACGTCGGGCCGGGCCAGGGTTCTTTCTCGCTAACTTTTTGAAATAACTATATGTAACCGGTGTGTCAACGCTGCCCTGCGTTCCGCTTCCACCTCTGACCAGGCTGGGACGCGAACCCGCTCGCCACGATGCTTTGACTCTGCAGGCAAGGATGGTAACCACTGCGCCAATAAAGCATGAGCCAACAGCGCAGCCATTAGCGTCTTTACATGAAGGAATCGGCTGGGAGGTTTCCACACTCCACACCGGACCTGTGTGTACCCGTTACACCCCCCCCCCCAAAACCTTCGCTGCCGATCCGGGTCACGGCACCATTGTAACTGGTGTGTCAGCGCTGACCAGGCCGGGACGCGAACCCGACCACCACCACGCTTCCACTCGGCAGGCAAGGACTGTAACCACTGCGCCAATAAAGCTCGAGCCGATGGTGCAGCTGTTAGCGTCCTTACATGAAGGAATCGGCAGGGAGGTTTCCACGCTCCACAACGAACCTGCTTGTACCCGTTACATATATATTAACGATGTATGAATGATAAACTAAGGAATACTTACTATAAAATAAATAATTTGGATTAAAAAAAGAAGGCGCTGTATGGTCATTGCAGAGCCAGAGCGTGCCTATACGCCCTTTTTAATCTTCCCCTCTGCAAAACCGCATCTGTTTATTTATATTTAACTAACTTTTCCATCGTTTTTTCTTTGTGTAAATACATTTATAATGATCATAAAAATATGTAGTCTATTTAAACATTAAGAAAATGTGCGGGTTTTTTTTTCTGCCAACTGAGAATTCGTTACAAAAGACAGGCTTTTATGCAGACATCGTCACAAATGTTATCACACAAAACGCGGGTCAGGCTTTAATACCCGCGGACCAGTTCGGGTCGGGCTGGATTTTTTTTAGGCCCGATTTTACCTCTATCTTAAAGTCTTGCTGAGCTTAAATTGGCTGCAGTTACGATGTTGGGAATGCTCCCTCTGGGAAAAAAAACACGATTTGACCAACATTATGTTTAACCAACTTTCCCAGCGTTATTTCATTGTGTAAATGCATTTAGAATGATCATAAAACTGCAGGGTTTTCGTTCTACCGACAAACGGACGCATTCCCGATGCAGAGGTGGGTGGATTCTCAGTTTTGCCGGTTGTGGTGGTTTGGCACGCACGAGTTGCATTTCGATTTGTAGTGCAGTGCATCGTAAAAATTCTATGCGTCATCTTCATTATGGATTTAAAAAAAAAAACAAAAAAAAACTTTGTCACTGATATAATTTAGGTTGCACTGAGATGTTCTTGAAAATTAAGACCACGGTGAAAAAATTCCAGACTTAAAACAGCTAGTTTAATACCTTTAATATTGGAAAACTAAATTCAATACTTTTTTAATACTTTTAATAACCCACGGGTACCATGGACTGACGAAGGACTACTTACAATGTGCCTTCGTTTTGATGAACTTCAGTTTGAAGAAATTAGAAATCGCAATGTTCAAATGGGTCCAGCTGTGTCGTAACAGAATGCCTATCAAATGCTGTAATAAAACCATTGTAGTTTTGGTCCGCCTTACCCTAAAAACAGAAAACTGCATATGTATTGCCAAGATGTTATATCATGATTTCCTTCAGTGTTAGGGCTAACAACAGATTATTTTTACAGGGATCAAACCGTATAAAAATACATTTCCAAATGTACCTATGTTCGTGTCTGCCTGGGCCGTTGCCCTACAACAACAGCCGTACAAGCACTGCACAATCGAATCATGAATTGTTTGGTGTTTTGGAAGCGTTTCTTGGAAACTGAGAAATAAATTTTTCAGTGACACTGAGATCCCCTGTCATATTTTAATAAGTTAATAAATGCAGTCATTTTACTGTCACAGCAGCCAAAACACAAAACATCCATAAGTTTATTAGCTGCTTCTTCTGTTTCCGCTCCCTCCCATGCCCGCGATGAGGCTGGCGTCTGATTGGTCGTGTGCGATGTCAGCAGACCCTGCCGCTTGCTCAACGCCCTCCCACGCAGCTAACAAGCCTAAACTTCATAGAACGAATCAGTGCAGAAGGTGATTAGTTCGGTCTCGTTCACCCAAACAATTCGTTCAAAAAGAACGAATCGTTCACGACCGATACAACACTATTTCAAAGCAGCAATTCTACGCGCAATTCTCCCAGAGAAAAGACTG
This sequence comes from Corythoichthys intestinalis, assembly GCF_030265065.1. NCBI lineage: Eukaryota > Metazoa > Chordata > Actinopteri > Syngnathiformes > Syngnathidae > Corythoichthys > Corythoichthys intestinalis. The sequence goes on along the minus strand of NC_080399.1, from coordinate 58,625,170 downwards.
ATGAGGTAAATTGATCTCCAGTGACCGTTTTATTATAGTGTCTGAGGGTAAATACAGGGTGATTAAAATAAATAAAAATAAAATCATCACGTGATATGATACAAAACTCTGGCTAGGAAAAGTGTTGATTATCAAGTTTTATGTCGTGTTTTTCAAATGTGGACACCACTGGCAGCACGGACAACATCAAGCCAATATGTAAGATCAAACAATAGCTGCAATCAGCCCAGGGGATTGAAACATGATGATGCCCATTTGAAAGTATTTCTCATATAGGCTAGATGTTGTTCATGCCACATTTGAGCACTTGTCTGTTCAACACCGTATGGAAACTAGAGCTTTATAATATTTTGTTTTTGACATATCGGCTGATGATTGGGGCAAATTCTCCTGTATGCAACAGTATGTCGAATCATAGGTGGTAGGCGAACGTTGTCAAATTCAGAAATGCATTTCTACTATACTACTTCTGTTCAGAAGTCTCTATACACACAGGTCCTATGTAACACTGAACTGAACAAATGCAAACATTAGGCGGACAGTGTAAAATTCAGAAATGCATTTCTACTATGCTACTTCTGTTCAGTCTCTGTACATACCTATGCTGTGTAATAATGAGATAGGCAGGTACATGCATTATGAAGACAGATGTCCGACTGGGCGGGTTCCCATCTTACTGGGTAGGTCATAGTCAAAGTGTGATTGGGCTGGGACTCTTTCTGTTCAGACAGCCCCAAAGTGCAGTATGCAGTTGGCTCCTAATCTCCATACTTAAGAGTCGTTTTCTGTCTGTTTAAAAAAACAAAGACACTTCCAAGAAAATCTTCTACATAGAGGGACAGACTCTGTTACGGAAGCTGCAAAATCACTAGCTGGAGATGCAGTTGGCACAAATCAACCTGAAGTATTAGGAGTTCAGACTATGGCTGGGAATGCTGATGTTGAAGACATCATTGTTGCGGATAACTCTGAAACCGAGGGCAAGCAAATCTTGAAAACATCCTCTCTCAAAAATAGAACTTATTGCTACATTTGTGGAAAACCACAAAGTTTACACGTCACTTAAAAACTCATGAAAAGACACATGCTGATGTTAGTCAAATTTTGAGTCTTTCAAAAAAGTCAAAAGAACTAATTAAATTGCTCAGTAAGCTACGCAACAAGGGGAACTACATCCACAATAGAGAAGTTATATCTAGTGGAAGTGGACTACTGAAACCAAGACGCACAGCTAAGAAAAAATATACTGCTAAAGACTATATTCACTGCCTCTACTGCAAGGCACTATACCTCAGAAGAGATCTGTGGCGTCATGTTAAGATATGTCCTTCAAAACCAGCCGAAACCAATTCAGATATTGGGAGAAGAAAGGTGCTGTCTTTGGCCACCATGGTTGACTCGGCCCAGTGTCAACAGGTATCACCAAGTGTTTGGAAGCTCTCAACTGCAATGAAAGATGCTGAGATAACGGCTATGGTGCGCAGTGACTTCTGCATTCTTCAACTGGCTCAGTCATTTGTTAACAAACATGGACAGGATCCCACCAAATATGAATATATTCGACAGAAACTCGGAGAACTTGGAAGACTTTTGCTCATACTTTGCAAACACTATTCAATAAATACTACTGAGGATGCTGTCAGACCTGCAAATTTTCACGTAGTTATTGAGGCTGTCAAGAAAGTGTCTGGTTTTGACGAAGTAAATACAGGGTGTCCATGAAGTCTCTTTACCATTTCAAAAATTTATTAAAAAAGCAATTGATTAAATATTTTATTCAGATTTGTTCTATTGTATTCAGTGTTAAAGTTTTTTTTTTATTACACTGCATTTGTGTGTTTCAGGGAAACTGAACAAACACAATGTAAGAATCTGGGGATCAGAACACCCCCACTTGACTAGAAAAATTAAGCATAATAGCCCAAAGGTGAATGTGTGGTGTGGAATCATTTGCAATCGATTAAATTGGTCGCTTTTTTCTTCATCGAGACATCAATTTCTGCAAATGTTTACCTTGACCTTTTAACTGAATATGTGGCACCACAACTGAATGGCCTTTTAACCAACCATCATTTTTCAGCAAGATGGTTCACCACCACATTGGGGGCTGCATGTTTCTGGGTTCCTCAATCAAACATTTCCAGACCGATGGATTGGAAGGGATGGGCCAATTCCTTGGCTGCCACGTTCACCAGATATCCCTCCCCTGGACTTCTTTCTATGGGGCTATGTTAAAGATATTGTGTATCGAACAAAGATGAGGGAAAAAAGATTATTGGCCAGCACCTGTCATTTATGCAAATGACCTTTTGATGGATGACGTAAGCAACGTCCCTTTTGTGCAACAGTCAAAAATATGGTATTGTTAGGTGTTCCTTTTGACACCTGTTAAAGAACTATGGTTATTGGGTGTCTCTGAAGTCTGGTTCGTGTGTAGGTGTGAGAGGAAACCTGTGGAGCTGAGGCGCCAGGGTGTCTGGTAGTCTTTTGTTATTTGGGGTCTCCCAACGTGGCGAGGGGTTTAGGAGGAAGCGGGCTGTGTGTTCGTGGTGAGACACTGCGTCTGCGTTCGGCGGGGGGTCCGCCATGCAGGTGTTGTGGGGCGTCTTTGATGAGAAGAATAGTTGAGACATGTCCAGACAGCCCCACCTATGTAGGACCACGTGATCGGCGTGGGGTGGTCCCAGCGATTAGGTTAGTTTAGCCATGCAATGTTAAAAAGTCATTTCTGGTTAGCCTACCTTAAGAGCGCGCTGCGAAGCATCTTTCCTCCCCGGCTGTGGACCAAATTTCCTGACTTTCACGGTTTTGTTGAGCTAAAAGTTTTAAAAGTCTTTTCAACGTGAGGACAGGACCGACCATGATCAACGAGACATGTGTGAATATTACTCGTGGGCGTCCTAACGTGAATGGAGAAGCCCCACGCAAGACTCAGATGTACCTACGCCGTGTACAACGACCCCCAAACGAGGAGTTGTCAGTGGAGAAGCCCATTTCTGACACAGGTTCGTGGGGCTTCAAATTCAACTATGCTATGGGAGAGTTACGCTTTTTTTCACGGCGTGAAGGCGAGGATGGTCAGATGGTGTCTTCAGAAACAGCCAACGTAAATTCAAATGATTGGGGTGTGTTGTGTGATGTCATACCTGGGGTAGTGGAGAATTCCATGAACTCAGCTGAGGGTTGGGACGACTTGAGTTTTGTATGGCTATCCAGATCCTCCAATGGCGGGCGTTGGTTTTTCCGTGTGATGATCACTCAGCAGCCTGAGTTGGACAAGGAGGATGGCGAAGCCATTGACCACGACGATTTGGATTTCCAACTGGACTCGTTTAGCAGCGAATGCGGTGTATTTGAACCCATCCTATCATTGCCTCTATCTGACTGGAGTGCTACCATGGGCCGGTATGCGACACGAATCTCCGCCCTTTTCCAAAATGCGAGGTTGTGGCATAACATTATAGGTGTGAAAAAAACGCTGACGTATGTTTAAACCAGGCCCCCTGAGAAAAAAGACCCACCTACAGACCCGCCCACCTCAACAGTTTTTATAAACGGCCACAGCCTGACTGTGAGTATACCAAGTAACCACGAGAGAGCCAATCACATCACCTTCTGAGCAGAGACCTGTGGAGATGGAAGCACGCACGCTGAGACGCATACATACAACATGGACTCCCTTTGAGGATGGCGTTGTTACACCATCTACAGCGCCCTCGGTTTTTAACGGTCCAGAGGTCGCCATTAGCCAACCTGCCACCGTGCCTGCGGGTGCGGGCTCAAACGCTGCAGTGACCATGCCTGGTTCGCCATCTTTTTGGCCTGAAGAGCACCCCCCACCCACACGCCCTGTGAGACTTGGAAAAAGGCGTGCAGGTCTGGAGGCGGCGCTGACAGGGGGCTGCGTATCACCTGTGTTCCCGTCGGAGGACCCCAGGCCGCCCGCGTCACCGGCATCACCGATCTTCCCAAAGGAAAAGGATACGTCACCACCATCTCCACGGATCACTGTGAACCCCTCCCCTCCAGAGAAACCTGCTGAGATTGACGAGTCCTCCACAAATTCTGAGGACTACGTGGTGGTTGACACACCCTATCATTCTCTAAAGAAGGCTAGAACACCCCGTTGGGCTGGAGTATTTTTCCGGGAAATTAGAGAAGGTTGGTTGACCCCCGATGAATATGATTGTATTAAAAATACCATATTCTACCTGTTTGAAAGGGTGCTAACTAGCTTTATTAAACAAGATTGTTATGGGTGTAGAGTCGGCCACCCGAGTCAAGAGCAACACTCTTGCTTATACATCCCGGAAGAGTACTACCTAGGCATTCAGTTTCGTCTCGTGATCCAACGTCTGTACAAGCCAGAGTTTATTCCCAGTATACAATACATGTTGAGACTCCACGGCTGTGCAATTGGTCGCAAAAAAGTCGAAGCGGCGGCCGAGATCATTCTACTCGAGCTCCAACGGGCTGACTTTATTTTTAAGACATTAGAAGCAGTAAACAAGGACTCATTTACACCTGATCTTAAACAGAGTTTGGATCAGATTTACTTTGGACTTTGAGGAAGAAGGAGAAACATGGGTAGCCGTAGCTCACGTCTGCTGGAGAAGGAGGAGGAGAAGGAGGAGGAGGAGGTGGAGGTGGGGGCTGTGAAAGCACCGATAAAGAGATCTGAAGCGTGGGATACCACGCGCTGCCAGCAGGAGGCTTCCACAAAGTATGATTGGAAGGATATTTTACACAGGACCATTCGTTACAACCGTGACACTGCCATAGATGATCATGTGGAGGTATTGATGTATTTGTTGGATTTGGCAAGACCTTTTTCAGCCATGCTATTTAATATGCGATGGACCGGTTTTGTGAAGTACGTGGTTTTACTGAGTATATTTACGTGTACAGCCAAAGCACGTCTAGCAGAGACCTGTGACAATCTATTACAAACTTGGGGGGACGTCCCCTCTGTAGGTAGGACGATGACGATGATTGCCTTGTTTGTTGATGCCGTCAAATTTTGTTTAGACAACAACCACCCTGTCGATATAATGTCAGAACTGGATGCTTTTGAATGTGTTATGAAAAAAAGAATTCCATCACAGATCCTGACCAAGATCTCAAAGACCATTCACAAATAATTTGTATTCCTTTGTATAAAGGTGTCATGCTGAAATGTATTTTGTACCTAACAACATGTGTGCAATAAAAAAAATAAAAAAAATAAAAAAAAAAAAAAAAACTTGTCAGTACATTATTTCCCATTTTGCATAAAAACATACAGCTTCACAGATCTGGTTCATTCACCATCATGGCCTTGAAGAGGCGTATGAAAGAGATTTACTACGATGTAGGTCACCCTGCGAGTCTCGGGGGTGTGGCCAGACTGCGCCAGGGGGTGCAAGATGAAACGGGGAAAAAAATAAAACGTGATACAGTTATCAATTTTTTGTCCGGTGAAGATGCTTACACCCTACATAAACCAGCCAGAATTACATTTCCCACGAATAAAGTTTTTGTGTCAGCCCCACTTTCACAATTCCAGGCAGATCTTTGTGATATGAATAGCTTATCAGAGTTTAATGATCAGTTTAAATTTCTATTGACAGTCATTGATATTTTTTCTAAAAAGGCCTATGTACAAGTTTTGAAAAATAAGACAGCTATCGAGGTGACCAACGCATTTAAAGCTGTTCTATCACAGAGCGGTGTTCCAAAAAAAATACAAACTGACGCCGGTAATGAATTTTTTAACAAAAGCTTCCAAAAGTTGATGAAACAACATAAAATTACACATTTCGCGACGGCATCAGATAAGAAGGCTTCAGTGGTTGAGAGATTCAACAGAACTCTTAAAACACGCATGTGGAGATATTTCACATTTAAAAACACTCATCGTTACATTGACATTGTCCAGGATCTAGTGGCTAGCTACAATGACAGCTATCACTCTAGTATTAAAATGAGACCCAACCAGGTTAACGCAGAGACAGCGCAACAGGTGTTTCGTAACTTGTACGACGGGTTCATATGCCCACGAAGACGTCGGCCAATGAAATTCAAAGTAGGTGACTTTGTTAGAGTGTCAAAATTGCGTGGAGTATTTGATAAGAAATATGAACAGAGCTATTCTGATGAGGTCTTTACCGTGGTGGAATGCCTGCGTAGAAAACAACCCGTCTACAGACTAAAAGATAGCGCCAACGAGGTGATAGGAGGAACGTTTTACGAAGCAGAACTCCAGAAAGTGAAGTTAGCAAAAGACTATTTGTACAAAGTTGACAAAATATTGAAGAAACGCAAAGTGGGCGGGGTTGAACAATTTCTAATCCGCTTTAAAGGTTACCCAGCCAAATTTGACACGTGGTTGCCTTCGAGCCAGGTCATTGACATATAAAAGCAAATAAACTATCAGGGTTATTCTCATTCAAGCTATGAATCCGAGCTTAACGGACGGGTTTTACATCACCCTGCCTTCCAACGCCAGCTCCCAAGTCTTTTCAGACAATTCGATAGCTCAATTCAGAGTAAGCTTGGCGCAACACCTCGATCTACAAGGCGACTGGGAGGTCGGGCTGGCTGAACTGTCATACCCACATACTTGGTTAAACGTTCCAGAAAACCGGACTACTTTTGACGTCATACACTTGAAGTGTGATGAGGCTTCTAAGGAGAGCGCGACGGAGCGTGGAGAATATTCTGTCACAAGTCTACAGATTCCTGAGGGTTATTATGATTCACCTGATAAAATTACCAAGGCCATACAAGCTGCCTTGTACAAAAGGTGTGAAACCCACATACGTTTTCTCTACAACTCGCTGACAAGTCGATTTTTTTTTCAAGGAACAGGGGACTACAAAATACGCTTTAATCCGCCGTTGACACATATTTTAGGTCTAGATGCAGGTGTATGGTACACCTGCGACACCCGGGGCACTCAGGCTCCGTACCCCGCGGATATAAGTGCGGGGCTTTCACATTTTTTTCTTTATACCGATGTTATTCAACACCAACTGGTCGGTGACGTACTGGCTCCGCTACTAAGGACAATCACAGTGACAGGGGCGCCCAAAGAAACAGTGTTTAATAGCTTTAACCCAGTTTATTACATGCCAGTTAACAGGAAGCATATTGAGGACATCTCGATCGAGGTCAAGACAGACCAGAACAAACCTGTGGAGTTTAAACACGGAAAAGTTATCGTCACACTACATTTCAGACCCCGTTTTTTTAAAAGATGGTAATGCTAGAGACACACCCGGATCTCCATCGATTTGTGGAATACTATGAGACTCAGGCAGGGGGCGCTCTACCAGGATTCCACGGTACACCTGTTCAATATGGCCGGGGGTTGGGTTCCATCTTCGCCAAACTGTTCCGTTTTGTAAGCCCGCTACTCAGGAGAGGTTTCAGCATGGCTAAGCCTCATCTACAGACAGCAGCTAAAAACATAGCATCGGACGTAGCGGGGCGTGTCGTGGAACGATTTAAAAACAATAACAAGGGGCCCTCACAACAAGGATCCGGCTTAATGGTCCTAGCACGCAGGCCTGTAAGAAGACCTACGCAAAGACTCGTCAGAAAGGGGCGGGGTCGTCAGAAGCAGCGTAAAAAGCGACGCAGCGTGTCTAGGAGGAGAACAGTCTCCAGAACAAAGCGTAGAAGAAGCAACTTGGATATCTTTTCCTAATTCACTCTGACACGAAATGGCGCTGATCCACCACCGGTCTCAAGAATGCAGCATGGCCGAGCTGGATTTGTTTAGCCCACCATTAACGCAATTATCCATCGACCATAGCCATTATGTCGAAATGCTACCAATATCAGCTCTCACCGAAGGAGGCCCTATTGAGTTTTTTATTCCAGGGGATGGCTCAAAGTATTTGGATTTGGCTGACACATTGCTTCAGCTACAATTAAAGGTTACGCGCGCCGATGGATCAGACCTACCCGCGCAGGAGCGCGTCGGCATAATTAATTATCCACTAAACAGTATTTTTTCACAAGTAGATGTCACGCTCGGCGACCGTCTTATCTCTCAATCGAGTGCCACGCATCCATACCGAGCTATCATAGAAACTTTATTAAATTTTTCTGATTCGACTTTGAAAAGTCAATTTACAGCGACGATGTTCCATAAAGACACGCACGGCCAGATGGAGTCCACTGCTCTCGAGGGGGAAAATGTGAACGAAGGGCTAGTTAAACGCGCCCAGCGCGTTGTGGGTTCGAGACCCTTTCAAGTCATTGGACCTCTGCATGCGGATATATTATTTTGTGAACGTCTCTTACTAAACAATGTGGATTTGCGCATCAAACTTATTAAAGCAAACGATGACTTTTGTCTCATGGCTCCAGCCGGGTCCGATCACAAATTGAGGATATTAAGCGCCTCCCTCTTCGTGAAGAGAGTCGCCGTCTCGCCGGCCATAGCCCTCGGCCACGCAGCTGCACTCAACAAAGAAAACGCGCTGTACCCGTTATCACGTATTAACATAAAGACATATACCATTCCACAAAATTCGAGGAGTTGTCAACAAGACAATCTTTTTCTTGGGCCGATTCCACGTTATGTGGTTTTAAGTCTAGTATCCCACAATAATTTTGTCGGGAGGAGGCACGGTAATCCGTTTAATTTTCATCATTTTGACTTAGAATTTCTCTCCCTGTGCTCGGAAGGACGTCAGATCCCGTCTAAAGCGTTTCAGCCGCAATTTGACGGCGGTAACGTGGAGCGAGAGTTCTATAATCTGTACACGGCGACTGGAAGACATTTGAAAGACTTACCTCTGTGCATTGATCGCGATGACTTTTTATCCGGCTATGCCCTGTACGTCTTCAACCTGGCGGCGAGTGACGACTCTGCTGCTCTTTCCGCGCTCACTAGCGGCAGCGTCCGATTGGAGATGAGGTTCCGAGCAGCATTGCCCCAAACCGTCACCTTAATTGTCTACGCGTGCTACGACTCCATTTTGGAAATAAATTCTAAACGCGAGGTGTTATTGGATTATTACTGATAGAGGATGAATGGCAAAGCCCTGGAAACGCTTATGAAACGACTCCAAGGCAAGTTATTCGGCGGTGTTTATGCTTCGGATGAACTAGCTTATTTAAACCCCGCGTCAACAACATTTTATATTGTGAATACACACCCGCGAAGCCGACCCGGAGAACACTGGCTGGCATTAACGTTGGAGTCGAACGGGACAGCTACTTTTTTTGACGCTTACGGATATTCACCAGATTTCAATTACTATCCACACACCATCATGTCTTTCTTGGAAAAACACGCGCTACGGATATATTACCACAACCGCCAGCTGCAAAATGAACTCTCGGTGACATGCGGGCAGCATTGTGTGTTTTACCTAGCCCACCGCGGCTGTGGTATGTCTTATGATGACGTCTTAGCGTGTTACAGTAATGACACACTTAAAAATGATGCTATGGTTTCTGCTTTTGTTAAGCATTATCAGAACTGTACTACCAATGTGTGTGCTGGTCAACAAACCTGTTCGTATGAAAAATTTAAGAAATACCATTGTCTGTAGACGTTTGATTTGTTCAAAAAAAAATTTTTATTGAATAAAAATGGTGAAAAATGTAAAAGCACACGTCTCAGTCTCATTATTCGCTATGGGGTAAATCCTATCCACTTGCGCACGGATGGAGGTGACTTCTTCCTACGTGGTCTTCTCTTTTTACAACTCGATGCCCCACCGTCAGGGGGAGCGGTTTCGTTCAAACCGCCGTTCAGCTTCACGTTTCTGAACTGCTGGCGGGCGCCGGCGTTAGTCACAAGGGATTCCGGTATGTTGATCTCATACAGCGTCTGCAGGAACACTTCCCATCCTCTAGGTGGCGGTGACGATGTTGACTTGCCAGCTGCTGTCAAATGTTTAAGCAGATCTGTCATATGAGATCCCCTCACAGCATTGGCTTGGTAGATGAATTCATGCCTAGACGTCCATTTTATCCCATGCTCTGTTAATTTTTTTAGCACGCACAACGCATTTTTCCGATATCTGATTGGTATGTTTTGAACCAGCTCCTGCCATGACTCCCCCTCCATTACGTCTTCCTTTGCCGTTTTCTTTTCTTCTTCGATGACGTCTTTGACAACGGATTTGAGCGCCCCCTGGTGGTCTGGAGTTTCCTGGGTAACCCTTACGACTTTTTTCCATCTCTTTTTTCCCCCTGCTTAATGAGACTTAAGTAACGCAGCATCAGAGATTCATACTTTTTTATTTTTTCAAATTGAGTTAAGGACCGGTCTTCTAACACATCCCTTATTCTAGTGTCCAAATCTTGTTCTGCTTTCTCACGTATATTAGGGGTGGTACTTCTTAATCGTTCCAGCTGTTGCGGTGAGATGAGGTACATCTTGTCTGCAGATTTAAGGGACATTTTTCTTCAGTCTTTTTTTATCAAGCCGCCTATGAGACTCCCCACGACCGGTGCCAATGTTGCCAGAAGGGGGAAAATGAATCCACCCCTTTGCTTCAAAGCGGCGCGTTTTCTCTTCAGACTCTTTTTCTTGTCAGCGAGCAGGCGGAAGATGTTTTTTTGTTTTTTCAACTTTCTGAGTTGACAGGTAGTCAACGGGATGTTCCCTCTCACGAGATTAAGTGCAATCTCACATAAAGCCTTAATTAGACTATCAGGGCTTTGAGCTAAGATGTGCTTACGCTCACCTGTTTTGGCACGAAACAGAGCCCTAAGTAGAGCTGCATTGCTTTTTATTAGCTGAGACATATTATAATTTCGGGAGGTAAACAGTAGGCCACTGATTTGGCAATAACCCTGTCCTTAGTCTGTATTGTTCTGGGCAGTTGGGCGTCAAGTCGACGACTAAATAGCCGTGAGGAGGGCGCGTCGCATCCTCAAAAGCCTCTAAGAAATACTTTTTTTTTGTTGGGAGGATCTGATTAGCCAACACGCTAACCTGCAATTTGTCTCGGGGGTTTTTAAACAAAATTAAATGCGTACTATTCAGACTTATTGCACGGCTGTATTTACCTTGGTGAAAAATGTTTTGGCTTATGAAAATTACACTCATGTTTAAATGATGTCTATATTGTGTAAAGATTTTCACGACTTCAGGGTGGTCCGAAGCTTGGAAAATTAGGTCATCAAGAATTATGAGATGACTTTGATCCCTAGGAAATAAACTTTCATCATCAAATGAATCAGGGAGGCCCTTGAGAAATTTTATCTGTTTATTCAACTTTTTCAATTCATCATACATGGGCTGCATCGATGTGTAAATCCAGACATTTTGAGGCAGATTTTTAATGACATGAGCATGGTTTTGTAATGCATTTTTCACAAAATAGGTCTTTCCCGAGGAGCTGGGCCCACAAATGAGTATTGAGAATGGCGGCTGGAGCCGTGGGTCAAACTCAGTTTCTGCTAAATCCATTTTTTTTTTTTTTTTTTTTTTTTTTTTCCCCTAAGATTTAATAGCCAAATGGTAGCGTTTTCCCACCAGCCAACACTCTCCGTTTGTCAAACACGACGCGCACCCTTTTGAGAAATGAAGCATTTTTCAAATGAAAGCCTTTTTTATCGCGAGTAATCGTGTGTTGTGGTGTGTAGATACAATCAGAGTGTTCGCAGCCGTGGTTATTAACATATCCATCAACCAATTGCTTAAAGCTGTCAAAATTGACATGCTGTCCACATTCAAATGTCTGTGTAATACCTTTTACCTTCATCACAGTTTTTTGAGAATTCCGAGTTCGGTAGGCATAAGATTTTGGCCCGGCGGAAACAAACGTCTCGATACTTTCTCCAGGCTCAAGCTCATTTGATAAATCACCGAGATAGGGACCTAGCTTGAGCTGTGTCTGTCCAGCGCCTGTGGTGTAGATGAGACTGTCTGTGTCCATATAAATGAGCCGCTCCTGTAGCTGCTCCAAATACTCGTACATAATTAGTCTGGCATACGAAGTAGTCATACATGCGACAAATACATTCGACGTTGGACCTGGTAGCACGACATTCTCCTTCCTGAAAATATACTGAATCATCGCCACATCATCGTTAATAAAGTCAAAATATTTGATTTCATACAGACCTGAGAACAAAATTTTAAAAAACTCATCAGCGTTTTTCACAAATTGTGTCTGAGTCATGTTATCTCGTTGACCAAATTTCCCCCAGAGACTGTTTAAACACAATTTAGCAACCTGTCTTTTACCCGGGTTCATTTGAATGGGATCGGGATCAAGCTGGATGCCTTGGTGTGTCCGGTAGTCCTGAATGTACTGCTCCTTCTCTGCGGGGGTAACGACATTTGCAGGGTAGCCCGACGCCTCCTGCTTGTCTTTCAGAAAAGCAGAGATATATTTTTTGAATATCTCGGTGCTCGAATGCTCAAAATGCCACACCTCGGATATTTTCCCAACTCTGTAGCCTAATGAGACAGCCTTGTTAAACTCAAAAGTCGTCCACACGCCAGTCAGACACCTGGCTGAGTCGTCGTGTGTGCATTCGGTGGCTTGATTGTTCTCCTCAGCACAGGTGCGGCATAGTGTGAATACAAGTTTGCCTCGGGCTGTTTTGAAGGGGAGCACCGGGAAATAAAGCCGTCTTGGCGGGTGCACCTCTGCTCTGATGAAACCAAAAAATTTGGTTAGATCGTCACCAAAGTTGTTGTGGATAACAGTGGGGTGTCCAATGGGATATTCACATTTATGGTTTACTGTGGGATACAGACTAACGACGTCGACGTAAGATACATTCTCATCAGGTTTTGCTGTGTAACTCAACACGAAAGCATTTGTTCTCCCGCCGAAAAGCGCGTCTCTCAGCTTAAGAGGTTTAGGGAACTCTGATCTGGAGAGAAACTCTCTCACCTCCGGGTCTGACTGCTTAAGCGCGACCCATTCATGCTCCCACATAACAGTCAGTCGCACGCCAGGTACTGCTCTCAGAAGCTGGTGTTTCCTCTGACAAGCGGCGTACAGCTCTGCAAAAGGACGTTTTGTCAGCGGACACGCCCTCTCTAGGTCAAAACAAATGGGACAGCCGTGAAAAAAACATCCTTCGTATTCCCAGACATAAATGACATTATCTGAAACGTAACAAAAGCCGTCGACGTGTAAGCCCGCGACCTTTTGCTCGCCGCCGTTCATGGCATGTCTTATATGCACACCTTTTTTATAAGCCACCCACATCAAGTATTGTATCGAATCGTGGGAGAAGGCTTTGTGTTGCCGTCTGTAATCATCAGAGGGTGTTATGGCCAGAGTGTTGACCTCCAGGTAATTCGACCTGAAAACGGTCATGCATGCAGATGCAATCGTCACACAATTAAAAGGGTCGACACGTGTAGCCTTTAAAAAAGCATCACGAAATTTTTGACAGCCTAACGCAAGAATGTCCACGTCGTTCCGACAGTACATTAAGACCTCTTTTTTGAAGTCAAAAACACCTCCGCACTCGGCATTGTACCAAGCATAGAATTTTGACCGCTCGCTGGGTGACATGCGGTCGGGGCCGTAATATTCCGGTTGCGGATATGGCCCAACATAATTCATATTTGCTTCGCTGCTGAAGATGTGTGGGAAATACCCCTTCAGCTTGTCCTCAAAACCGAGAGCTTTTGGCATGGCGCTCAACTTCATCGTTAAAAACGATAAGGAGTCGATAAATCTCAATTTGTAACTAGCGTCCTGCATGCAAATAACCTTTGAACCTTGCATAATTGGTTTAAGATTTATACCCAGCTCTAGCATTTTAGAGATCAGAATGTAGGAATCAAAACCTCTCGAGTTATGACCCAGAAGAACATAATTTTTGAATCTAGGTTGCCTAAAATGTCGGATGAAACATTCAGCGCAGTCTAATCCGTAAAATGTGTCTTCAGCTCCAGACAATGTTTTTGCACATACTAAGAAGGGTACATGTTTACCGTCAGCCGATACAAATGTCTCAAAATCATAAAATAGCAATTTTTCGTTAGGGGGTGCTGCTCGTATTGGTTGAATGTAGCACTGGTGTTGGCTTCTAGCGAGGTCATCCGTGTCCAACGGCACGTCACACAGTTGACATTTAGCTACTGGGCAAACGTGGGCTCTCGACTGACCCCCCACCCGGGTGTAATATAGCAGACTGCATTGTTGACACTTCTTATACCGTTCGCAAATGCTCGCGCTCAAACCACTTGCCTGCAACAGGACTCTCTCTTTGTGTTTAGCATAGCAGAGCCTGTTATGACAGATTTTGTGACAATCGTTGCATTGGATTATTTCACGTCTGCTTTGTCTGCATGTAGAGTTACCGCAGACATTACAGCTGTGGGAGCATATGTGGGTGTGTAGACTTTGGTGACCTTTGTAACACCCCTTACAAAAGTAGCTGTAGCCTACAAATTGAGCTGGATTTTTAACGCCGTAAAAATGACTTTCTTTTAAAAGCACTATCAGAGCGTCTGGCGACTTTGCGGCATCGGTTTCAAAATGCATTTGGGGTTTACCGAGGTCGTCATCCCAAATCAAAACCACAATTTTACGATTTAAAACCCTTTCAAATTTGTGTATGTCACCGAGCCCTGCTAGGGTTTGAATATCCAGTCCCACCGCAGCTTGTATTTCTTTAGCCCTCGCTATCAAATTTTCGGTTGTTAGTTTGCTATCAATCAAACCGGCCAATGAAATTGCTAAACAGAGATTATTGTTTTGGGGCGGCGGTATGCAAAGACTGCGTCGTTTTTTACGAATAACCTCACACCCAAGCGTCTGTGATAGTTTTCTCCTACATCCGCCCCCGCCTTTTTTGTCTTTGGCTATTTTAACAACTAATTCCAAACTCGAGTCGCAAAGAACTTCGCCGTTTGATTGTACCACCCTGTCAAACAAATTTTGAAAACCTTGACGTATGTCTTCAGAATCGCCATCCATTTGTAAAATATCATTTTGACTAACGCCGTCACCAATTATCTCAATTTGGATAATGTCCCCGCGAGATGCTAGTTCGAGCACGTTGTTGACCTGACGATCTATGTTAGCCATTACGTTGTTGTAAAAGACTGAAAAATCAGGTGGGCGATCGTCTAATGGTGGAATCAAATCGAGTCTGATCTCAAGAGCATTGAATTTAGATCTGTTAATTATTTCGCCCCCTATCTGTGGTTCGCTAGGTTCTGGGGAAATGTGCTGATGTACACTGTCATGTGTAACGAGAGGTCCGGTCACCGCAGATACCCCAGTCAGCAAAGCATCTTGTGGTACTGATGTTGGAGGATGCTCTGACGACGTCGAGCATCCCACAACATCTGCATCTTGTGGTACTGATGATGGAGGATGCTCTGACGACGTCGAGCATCCCCCATCAGCAACATCACAGATTGTTGCTGCGGGGTCATTAAGGGGGGCTGTATACTCCTCCCGCACGGGTGGGCTTAAGCAATCTGGAGAGGTGGGAGTTTGGACTATCTCATCAGATGCGTTTGGCTCATGCGGCTGATTTAAAAGCCTGAGCGCCTCGTTGAGTGGATTGAAAAAGTCTACAAAATCATCTATCATACGAATATGAAAAAATGGATCATTGTCCTCAACATCTTGTGGTGCAGATGTTGGAGGATGCTCTGACGACGTCGAGCATCCCCCATCAGCAACATCAGATTGTTGCTGCGGGGTCATTAAGGGGGGCTGTATACTCCTCCCGCACGGGTGGGCTTAAGCAATCTGGAGAGGTGGGAGTTTGGACTATCTCATCAGATGCGTTTGGCTCATGCGGCTGATTTAAAAGCCTGAGTGCCTCGTTGAGTGGATTGAAAAAGTCTACAAAATCATCTATCATACGAATATGAAAAAATGGATCATTGTCCAGCTCTGTTGAAAAAGACTCGGGTTGTTCCACCACAATTTCATTGTTTATTTGCGTCACAATATTTTGTAGATCGTGCGGTACTTCGTCATTAACGCCAGCCATTATATACAAAACAAAAAACAAAAAAAAAACAAAAAAACAAAAAAAAATCAGAAAATATGACCTCCCCCACAAACCTTCACACATCAAATAAAATTGGAGTGGATGGATACCACGACATCACCAATCGTAATCGATACTGATGGCTTGGTTATTCTTGTCGAGGTTGCAGGATGTTCTTCATGCTGTGCCACCAAGGTGCTCGCTGGAGAAGGCTGATCTTCACGACCTCGAGCAGGGCTCAACGGTGGGGTAGGCACCCCCACACTGCTATGTGTAGACGCCGAATCTAAGTTTGGATGACCTCCTCGACGTTGTCTAGAAGCGGAATCAGGTCTCGGGCGGTCCTCGTAGGGTGTGGAGATTTGCAGTTGAATTGTGTGTCTTATTGGACCTCCGCCGGCTGGAATAGACAAACGCAACGGTGTGAGCTAGTTGGTAAAATCAATTTAAATAGAATCTTAATATTGTTCAGAAAAGACTTACGTCCACGGGTGTCAACCACTCGCACGGCATCTGTTAAAAAAATAGATGGCTTTAGCGTTCAACCCTCAACCAATACAATTTTTGGAAATATGAGATAATGCATACCATCTGATGAAACATCAATTAAAGGGTCCGTCTGGGTCGATACATCGGTTTGAACACCTTGAAATATTTACAGCAAATCATGTCATGAGAAAATGTTGAACATGTACACACGCCTAAAGTAAACAAATGTGTCAATCGACCACTAATCGGTGTTGTTTTATGACTGAAAAAACACTTACGGAGATTAACATCGCCAAACCCGGCCTGTATCTCTGCATCTGTAGGAGAAAAGTATATTGATAAACCTTTAATAAATAAAATATGGCTGATAAATAAAATAAAATAAAATAAAATAAAAATGGCTGCCAGTGATGTCACAAAATAGCCGACACCGATGTCTATCAAACATGCTGCATCCGTGCGTGGTGTTAGTCAAGCAAAATGGCGGTGTATGTTGTTGTAAAAACAAAATAGAGCATATTTCACGAAAAGTTGTGGGGCTGGAAAAACAAAATGGACCCCTGTGATGTCACAAAATGGCCGACACCGATGTCTATCAAACATGCTGCATCCGTGCGTGGTGTTAGACACGCACGTGGTGTTAGTCAAGTAAAATGGCGGTGTATGTTGTTGTTGTTGTAAAAACAAAATAGAGCATATTTCACGAAAAAGTTGTGGGGCTGGAAAAACAAAATGGATGTACTCCGACTTAGGAAATGTTTGCGTGAGCGCACTCTGTATCCAACCTAATAAACATTGCATGCGTTATGATGTATCGCACGTGGAAAAAAAAAAAAAAAAGTTGTCAGTGTGGTCAGTGAAATATAAATTGATGGGTTAAAACCCGCAATGTTTCCACGTGTGAAAGAATTTTTTTTTTTTTTTTTTTTACTTGCTGGTTTAGTAAAATAAAAAAGACAAACTCACCAACACACCGCGTTGTCTGTGGTGGTGGCGTAATAGTTCCGTAGCTCGAGCGTCGGTCCACCGAGGTACCGATGTTTTTCTTCTTTTTTCTTTTTTCTTTTCCAAAAGAAAAATAAAAAGCGAACGTTTTGTATAGTTCCCATTTAAGCGTTTGATTTTCAATATTGCAAAACGCATACTCACGAGGTGGAAGATATATCCCAGGCGTGCACAGCTCTATCAACGTGGATGGCGGCGTTGGTGTCAGTAGCCTTTGTCCACATTCAAAATATGACTCTTGACTCCCATAATATTTGGGGTCTGCCCATTCAGGGAGCCAACGTCGTCTACCCCCCGCTTCGTCGTCGTCCTCGTCGGATGATAACTCCGGGAAATATAATCCCGCGGTCGCCTCTGGACGATGTACCACAATATGGCCTGCGTTGTCCATGGTAGCATATGACGTAGTTGCTAATTGGCTGTCGCGCATGCGTCCATTCTCGCCCTCGAAGCCGTCTAAAGCCGCTGTATCGCCGTGTTTTGAGTAGAAGTCATCGTAATGCCTTACGAGTTCTGGTAGGGAAAAAAGACATGGTTTCTCCAGTTGCTTTTAAAATACAAAATGGTGGCCAATAGAATGCATACCCGCGTCTGTGAGATCAAACGCATCAGCATCTGTTGAAAAGGATGCATGTTTAAACATTTTTTCTCATTGGTGTACTCAACCCCGCGCTGTGAAAAATATATTTAAAAAAGAGCGTTTACCTGTATTCTGTGGCTTTTTAGGATGTGTATTGATCACTGTGGGAATTAAAATAAAATTAAAAAAGACATCATGTCAACACATCACATATTAAGTTTCAATTAAGTTAAAATAGATCATACTCTTCCCAATCAATGTCTTTTCTCCTCAGCGGTCAGCGTTTGGGTTGTAGGTAAAGGAGCTATGCTCTGTCTGGCGAGCGAAGTATATAACCATAGCCAAGGTGTGAAAATGCTTTGTTTTAAAGAGCATGAATAAGTAACTCCACCTTTTTTTTTTAAATAGTGGAGGGTCTCTAGATGGCGCTCGAGTTCTATGTATCACATGGCCTCAGCTTCTCAACGCGTTGCAGGCAGGTTTTATATTAAAAAAAAAAAAAAAAAAAAAAAAAAAAAACTTCAACTAAGTCAATAGAAAGGCTATGTCTACAGCTGTTTTCTCAAACGTGAGATGTTGGCATTTTCCATTGCCAATTTCAGGTTTTGGGACTTGTATCACGTTTCAAGGTGTAGCTACCATGTTTATAGGGCGTGGTTTTCAGCTATGTCATCAACTTTTCAAACCCCACCACAAACCTTATAGGGCTGCTCAAAAATGGGGGCGGAGAATCGCGAGGTGTAATGAAACATGTGGGAAATCAGTATCCCACGACAACGCGAGGATGATGCATCTTAAAAAGCTTGTCTCCATTTCAGTAACATTGCTGGTAGGTCGCTATTTAACTCTTATTTGGATGCTTTGCATTAAATAGAGCATGCTAACTGACAAAAGCTCTTGTAAAATAAATTAAAGTAATCATAGAACATGCTAGCTATCAAAAACCGTAGTGAAGATTGAATAAACTCACCTGGAGCAGCTTCAGGCTAGCTGTAGTGTCATCAATGTTGATCATGGTCGGTCCTGTCCTCACGTTGAAAAGACTTTTAAAACTTTTAGCTCAACAAAACCGTGAAAGTCAGGAAATTTGGTCCACAGCCGGGGAGGAAAGATGCTTCGCAGCGCGCTCTTAAGGTAGGCTAACCAGAAATGACTTTTTAACATTGCATGGCTAAACTAACCTAATCGCTGGGACCACCCCACGCCGATCACGTGGTCCTACATAGGTGGGGCTGTCTGGACATGTCTCAACTATTCTTCTCATCAAAGACGCCCCACAACACCTGCATGGCGGACCCCCCGCCGAACGCAGACGCAGTGTCTCACCACGAACACACAGCCCGCTTCCTCCTAAACCCCTCGCCACGTTGGGAGACCCCAAATAACAAAAGACTACCAGACACCCTGGCGCCTTAGCTCCACAGGTTTCCTCTCACACCTACACACGAACCAGACTTCAAAGACACCCAATAACCATAGTTCTTTAACAGGTGTCAAAAGGAACACCTAACAATACCATATTTTTGACTGTTGCACAAAAGGGACGTTGCTTACGTCATCCATCAAAAGGTCATTTGCATAAATGACAGGTGCTGGCCAATAATCTTTTTTTGAGGGACATTACTGACCTTAAAAAAAGGATTACTGATGCCATTGCCACAAATGATGAGGCTATGCTACTGCGAACATGGCAAGAAATCGAGTACAGTCTTGATGTGCTTCGTGCAACTAATCGTGCCCATGAAGAAGTGTATTAAAAGAGGTAAAAAAAAAACTTCAATAAACGCTGAATACAATAGAACAAATCTGAATAAAATATCTACTCAATTGCATTTTTAATACATTTTGGAAATGGTAAATAGACTTTATGGATACGCTGTAATTCCTACCAAACTCCAAGCCTTGCACTAAAGTTGGGTCACTCACTGCAGAAGATAAGTGAAATTGTACACTGCAGAGCACTAATGGCAGAAGACAGTCAGCTGGTAAAATCAACCCAGGGTTTCAAAACACTGTATAGCTCAAAGTGGTCCGAACTTATTTCACTCACAGCTTTAACTATATTGAATGAGAGATGCTTCAACAAGCCTTGTACACTGCCGTTCACGCAAGATGTGCAACATCTTCACAAGCATCTTGAGAAGACTGCACAGCAAGCAGTTGAAAGCTTGGAAACGATGTCAGCTGCAAAATCATATGGTGAAGTGTGCAAAGCAACTATGGCGAACAATACTATTTAACCGGCGTTGTGGAGAAGTTTCTAAAATGCCAATAAAAGGCTTTCTTGAGAGGGACACATGTGCCTTACATGAAGATGTAGCCGTTGGACTCACAAAATTTGAGCTCAGACTTTGTAACCACTTCAGTCGTGTTGAAATTAGGGGTAAGAGAGAACGAAAGGTTGTCGTTTTGCTGTCTCCAGACATGGTTAATTCCTTAACGCACCTAACAAGGCTAAGAAAAGACTGTGGAGTTCCAGAGGAAAACCCTTACCTTTTTGGAAGATCACATTGTTTGACCCCTTATCAAGGACAGGACTGTTTAAGACATTTTTCGAATGAATGTGGGGCTCAGAACCCTGAATTGCTCAGATCAACACATTTGCGCAAACATGTTGCAACATTATCACAGATATACTTAACCTCAGGAATCACGAATTGGACCAGGTTGCCAACTTCCTTGGCCATGATATTCGTGTCCATAGAGAATACTATAGACTTCCAGAAGCCACAACCCAGCTGGCCAAGAGATCAAAACTGCCGCTTGCCATGGAGAAAGGGTCTCTACCAAATCTTCAAGTCAAAACACTAGAGGAAATGGGTATCGACGGTACTGTCATTGAAAGTTACAGTAATTACAGTAGTTGATGTCATGAATGATTAAGGTAACATAATTTTGTCAGATCACTTGGAGTTGTCTGATGTTGGGGAAAATGAGGAGAGCTACGCTGAGGAAGAAAATTTTGCCACACAACCACAGCAGACTGACAATGGCGAGTTCATTGTCATTTTCCTATATGAAATATGTAACATTTTTCATGTTTTACAACCACTGATAAAACATTTCAACAGATTGTCCAGCGATAACTGAGGAACTTCCAGGCCCCTTTTTTGTCATCAAAAGGTTAGGCCTCCAACAGTGTGATTCCTTATGTTGAACTCCAAACCAATTGTAATTTTACTTTGCGATGGAATAACGTGAGACAGTTGGTCTCTTCTACTCAATTGTTTTTTAATACAGTAGTTTTTTATAATGGTCCAAATAGATTTTATTATATAAATTTTAACATTCAGTCGTTCATCTTCCACGATGCTTATGTTCACGGGGTTACTGGAGCCTATCCCAGCTTACTCTGGGCAGTAGGCGCTGTACACCCTGAATCGGTTGCCAGCCAATCACAGGGCACAATAAGACAAACAACTGTTCATGCACACACCTGTGGATAATTTGGAGTGTTAAGTCATCCTAATGCATATTTTTGGGATGTGGGAGGAAACTTGAGTACCCAGAGAAAACCGACACAGGCACTGGGAGAACATGCAAATGCTACACAGGAATGAAAGGTAGAATTAAACAGATGAAGCCTCTAAGTAGGAGTGGGAACCTCTTGGTACCTCACGATACGATACAATTTGCGATACAAAGCTCACAATAACGATGATCTCACAATATTGCGATACAACGATTATCGATACATTGGTCAGGAAATCATGCTAGAATATTCTACAAACAACTAATAGACAGGAAAAACAAGCTTCCGCTGTGAATTGGAATGAGTTTATCACTAGTAGACGTCCAATCCATTTGAACTGGGAGGGATGGCAGCGAATCTTCAAACAGATTGAACGTCTATGGCCATTAGTGGCAGCCAATTCCAGGCAATGAAGTAATTTTGGGCTATTTAAGGTCATTTACCTGTTGATTTTGAGTTACTTCCTGTTGATTTTGGGGTACTTTACGGGTCACTTCCTTTTTGATTGAGTTACAGAACAGGAAGTGACCTGGGAATCACCCAAATGAATCGGCAGTGACCGAAACTCAACAGGAAATGACCTGTAAATGTCCTGAAAATCACACACCTTTTTAAAACGATATCTCGATTCTTGGCAGAAGCATATCGATAACCTTTTGTGATACAAAGTATCACGACATACAGTATCACTATTTCGATATTTTGTCACACCCCTACCTCTAAGGCAGGGGTGGGCAAACTATTCCACAAAGGCTTCAGTGGGTGTGGGCTTTTGTTGCAACCCATTAAGAGGACATCTTTTCACCAATCAGCTGTTTTACAAGTGAAACCAGTCCATTGCAGTCAGGTGCTTCTCATTTCTGCTGAAACCTCATTGGTTAAACTATCTGTGCTGGCTCAGTTGGAACAATGACCAGAACCCACTGGGGCCCTCGAGGACCAGTTTGCCCACCCCTGCTCTAAGGCTAGGTTCATACCACAGGTCTTAATGCACAATTCCGATTTTTTTTTGGCTTGCCCGTTCAGACTGCCTTTTTCTATTGAGCCCATTCAAGTATTAGGCATTCGCACTAATTCGCAGTCCGCGATGCACTGAGGGAAGTGACCCGCATTCGCAGGAGCATCAAAACAAATGACCACACATGCTGGCTCAACCAAAGCTAAGACCAACATGATGTGACCCTTCAAGCAACCTAAGAGCATCCCCTAGGATTGTGACACGGCACTCCCTGGTTAATTTCCATCCGCACCGCTCAGCCTTTGTGACCAGAAGCTCAAACACCTTGGAATGCCGCCCAATCCTGCTCATTTGTATGGTGTAATGAGTCAAGATTTGCGAACATCATTCAAGCCTGGCACCGCAGCGCCTGCAGGCTGCCCCTAGGTTCCTCCTCCCCTGCACGAGGAAGTAGGTTAGGTACATACTTCCCCTCAGCACTAGACCACCAAATAGTCTGCCTAAACCCAGCTGCCATGGGCTTGGCTAGACACACATGTCACCTTGGAACTCATCTGTTCCAACACCCTAGACCTCCAGGTCTGGCCAGACCAGACTCTTCATGCCAGTCAGGGAAATCTGGCTAGCCTCCAACTACATTCGTAATGGCTTCCTCTACAGGGACACTGTCCACTTTGTCACCAGCCTGGACCCACAACAACTTCCAGGCAGATTGCTCCACGGCCTGTATTGCTTGGGAACTAGTCCATATGTCTTCGGACTTGGACATCCTGCAGGTGCGTCGTACTTTCATTGATGGTATTAGTCTTTCTAGGCGCAAGATGGACAACGCGCTGCCACGGCCTTGAAAACAGCAGACCACTGCACTTGGACTGTGGCAATTGGAGCCACCTGTTCACTGCCTTTTAGATGGATTTCCTTGTATTGTCATTGAACAAAAAACACAGTAGTGAGATTTCAGCAACGGAATGTCGTTGCTTGGCTTCTGACTTGCCAGAGTTAAAAGGATTAAAGCCCCCACATCAAGGCAGAGTCCTTGTGGAGGTTTTTATTTATTTATTTATTATTATTTTTTTTTTTAAGTATAGGACCACAGAAATTGTTTTTACAATAATCACTATTCTCAATGCAACTATTTACAACATTCTCATTTTTTAAATAACTTAATCAAAAGCGAGTCTTGAAATTGGCAGTCAGCTTCTCCAGAAATTCCACTTGACACTGGCAATTTCCCTCTCCCTTGGTCTGTTCCAGAAGTTTGGGGAACTGCAGCAGTTCCTCTAAAAAGTAACAAGTCAGTAAGTATCAGTACCCAAAAAAGGTTGAGTGGAATCCCATAAATGTGTGTGGTAGAAAATGTTGAACAAATTCCCCCACCCCCCTCTTTCTGAAGCTTTTAACATTTATTATTATTATCATGCATTTTTGCTAATCTGCATATTATTGTTTGTATGATGTCCTGTGTGTCTGTTGTCTTGTCTAATTGTTTAATAATGTCGTTAATAATAATAATAATAAATTACTTCTGAAAGCTTCCGCTTCCTCTGGAAGGAACATACTGCTAACATCAGCTCGCAGACTGTGTTACTCTTCCCCTGTAGCTTGAAATTCTGGTCTTCTTCTTCCATATATCCCAGGAACTGCTTTGCTTTTGTGCTCTTTTGCTGTGACAGAAACACTTGCAGTTCTTCCCTGATTGCCCAAAACTGCTCCAGGACCTTGCCTTTGCTCAGCCATCTCACGTTGTTATGCAGGAGTAAGTCATCATAGGCTAAATCTACCTCTGTCAGGAATATGCGAAGCAAGCGGTGCTGCCATGCATATGATGCTCTCAAGACGTTTGAGTTTCATCATTGTTGTGATGAATTCTGAGAAGACGTCTCAAAGACTTGCACAAAGGACAGACTGGTGGATTATGCAGCGATAGGATATCAGGCCAGGGTGGTGTTCTCTCAGACGTGACACCAGTCCTTTCTCTCTCTCCCAAACATGGTTGGAGCTCCATCAGTAGCAACTGAAACGATTTTCTTCACATCTATCCCTTTTTCACTCAGCATTTTTTATATTTCTTTTTGAATGTCTTCCTCCCCTTGTTTTTCAGACCAAACACATCTTCAACAAAGTGGGGACTTTGTTGAAGATGTGTTTGGTCTTAGCCTCATCAAAATATCTGACGAACACCAACAACTGAGCTACGTCAGTATTGTCAGTGGACTCGTCCACAGCTAGGGAGTTGCATTGAACGTTTCTTATGCCATCAAAAATCTTTTTGCTCACATCAACAGCCAGTACTTCAGCGAGTCTTGTGGTTGATGAATCTGAGTGTCATTTGTTTGATTTTTGTTGCCATTTCCTCCCTCTTTCCTTCGAACATTGCTGCCATCACTTCAGTCCTACTTTTTAAATTTTTTTTAATTATTATTATTTCTCCATCAGAGGACGACTTATGTGTGGCCAACACCCACGACACTGAGCCTTACTAACCCTTACGAGCTAGCCGAAGACAA
Organism: Corythoichthys intestinalis; assembly: GCF_030265065.1. Lineage (NCBI taxonomy): Eukaryota > Metazoa > Chordata > Actinopteri > Syngnathiformes > Syngnathidae > Corythoichthys > Corythoichthys intestinalis. The sequence continues at coordinate 58,600,220 of NC_080399.1, read as the reverse complement.
ATGGAGTAAAGACGTCGACAAGCCTCCAACCATTACGCGAAATGGACATTCTGCTATATTTAGTGTTTGGTGTAAGTTACTAAACTCTTCAGCATTTCCGAAATTACAAATCGCTACAAAGCTACACACGAGCCAAATTATTTTTTCGGTGCAAACGAAGTGAGTGGTTTCATGCTACTGTGCGCATGCGTGTGCCGCATGGGTTTTTCCCATGGGATGATCTGCAGTTTATGACCAAACCAAATTCCATGCAAACTGACAGCTACTGGACAGGTATTCTAAAGCAGACCACATCACTGGGAGTGCAGAGCTTTCCTGAGTTATGGAAACTCTTTTCCATTTTGCTGTGCCTCCCACATAGCAATGCAGCTAGTGAGAGGGTGTTCTCACTCGTGAGAAAAATCAACACAGAATACAGAAAGAGCATGTCAGAAGATACACTTGTTGCATATTTGCAAGTGAAGATGAACAATGTTGGCAAATGTTGTGACTTTGCCCCATCAAAAGATATGCTAGTTTTAGCAAAGAAGGCAACAGTAACATACAACAAAGAGCACAGTAGTAGTTAAAGCAACACTTGTTTACGTAATTTATTAAGCAAGTAATTTGTGGGTATAGAATAATATATTCATTATATTAGTGTAAAATAGAAAAATGTTAATCTGGTTATAATTAATAATGTCCAACTTTGTACATAAATAAACGCATTTGGAAAAAAAAAATGGTGTAAGGTTTTTTTGTATTTTGTAATATAATGCACTGCAACATGATGTGTTCCTTTCCCGATATGTGTATAAATATATACATATATATACACACAGAAATATACAGTTGTGGTCAAAAGTTTACATACACTTGTGAAGAACAATGTCATGGCTCTCTTGAGTTTCCAGTTATTTCTACAACTCTGATTTTTCTCTGATAGTGATTGGAACAGATACTACTTTGTCACAAAAAACATTCATGAAGTTTGGTTCTTTTATGGCTTTATTATGGGTGAACAGAAAAAAAGTGATCAAATCTGCTGGGTCAAAAATATACATACAGCAGCGCTAATATTTGGTAACATGTCCCTTGGCCATTTTCACTTCAATTAGGCGCTTTCGGTAGCCATCCACAAGCTTCTGTCAAGCTTCTGGTTGAATCTTTGACCACTCCTCTTGACAGGAATTGGTGCAGTTCAGTTAAATTTGATGGCTTTCTGACATGGACTTGTTTTATTCAGCATTGTCCACAAGTTCTCAATGGGGTTTAAGTCAGGACTTTGGGAAGGCCATTCGAAAACCTTAATTCTAGCCTGATTTAGCCATTCCATTACCACTTTTGATGTGCGTTTGGGGTCATTGTCCTGTTGGAACACCCAACTGCGCCCAAGACCCAATCTTCGGGCTGATGACATTAGGTTATCTTGAAGAATTTGAAGGTAATCCTCCTTCTTCATTATCCGATTTACTCTCTGTAAAGCACCAGTTCCACTGGTAGCAAAACAGCCCCACAGCATAATACTACCACCACCGTGCTTGACGGTAGGCATGGTGTACTTGGGGTTAAAGGCCTCACCTTTTCTCCTCCAAACATATTGCTGGGCATTGTGGACAAACAGCTCGATTTTTGTTTTGTCTGACCACAGAACTTTCCTCCAGAAGGTCTTATCTTTGTCCATGTGATCAGCAGCAAACTTCAGTCCAGCCTTAAGGTGCCGCTTTTGGAGCAAGGGCTTCCTTCTTGCACAGCAGCCTCTCAGTCCATGGAGATGCAAAACACGCTTGACTGTGGACACTGACACCTGTGTTCCAGCAGCTTCTAATTCTTGGCAGATCTGCTTTTTGGTGATTCTCGGTTGAATCTTCACCCTCCTGACCAATTTTCTCTCAGCAGCAGGTGATAGCTTGCGTTTTCTTCCTGATTGTGGCAGTGACAAAACAGTGCCATGCACTTTATACTTACAAACAATTGTTTGCACTGTTGCTCTTGGGACCTGCAGCTGCTTTGAAATGGCTCCAAGTGACTTTCCTGACTTGTGCAAGTCAATGATTCGCTTTTTCAGATCCAATAATGTATATTTTTGACCCAGCAGATTTGATCACTTTTTCTGTTAACCCATAATAAAGTCATAAAAGAACCAAACTTCATGAATGTTTGTATCTGTTCCAATCACTCTATTGGAGAATAATCAGAGTTTTAGAAATAACTGGAAACTCAAGAGAGCAATGACAATATGTTCTTCACAAGTGTATGTAAACTTTTGACCACAACTGTATGTATAAGATGTATTCATTATTGTACATAAATATATATTTTTTCCAAAACAGGAAGAAAACCCGGAAAAACGGGTCTATAACTGCCGCCACTCCAGGGCCAGACGGGTTATAGAGAACACATTTGGGATCTTGGCTGCACGATGAATTCTTGGAAGAACTATAGATTTCCTCCCTGAAAAAGCTGTTGCTGTTGTCAAAGCCTGTGTGGTCCTTCACAACTACCTTACCCACACCGATGACGTGAGCACCCCTGACAGCAGATACATCCCACCAAATTTTGTTGACTTTGATGCATCTGGGTCAGTGTAGCCTGGTGAGTGGAGAAGAGTGGTGGCCGACAACTCCAATCTACTACAAGTGAGTACGGCTCCGTTTTCCAGGGCTCATTCCAACAGAGCTGCCACGGCTGTTCAAAATGACCTGATGGCTTTTTTTCAGTCACCTCAAGGAACTTTGCCATGGCAAAATGAAACTGCGTGCTGTGGCACTCTCAATGAGTAACAATGTATCGAGTGTGGGAACTCTATTGTTGAAAATTTAAACATCAGGACAACTCTTTAACATCTAACATGTGCTTTATTTATATAATAGAAGTGTAAAAGTAAAATACGTCACAGCAAACATAGGGGGAACAAAGTCGGAAAGTCCAAAGCTTGGCTAGTTTTTAAATTCATGGATCGCTGTGTGAATCCTTAACATCAGAGCACCCCTCCGGCCCTCTGTCACTTGCCGCAGAAGTTCTGCCATAGTTTGCCCAAAGCTGGTGCACACTTCCACACTCTGCCTCAGCTCCTTTCTCTCTTCAAGCTTGGAAATGTGCTTAGCAAATCGTCAATTGGATCCCGCTTCCTTTTTGGGCGAGACGGGGGAGAATCGAGGACAATAGACGGAGCGGAGTGTTCCGCAGGAACAGGGGATGCAGGAGAAGCAGATGGAGACAGTAGGTCCGGTGTGGAGCACTGGGACAGCGCAGATGAGGATACGGAAGACTCCCCTTCGTCCTTGGATGTTGAGCCTAACGAGACATTTTAAATGCAAGAGGGAAAGCTTTAAATTAGACAATATGTTGGTTTGCAAACACCACTGACTGATTTTTTTGGTCAGCGCACCTTTCGGCCATTTTGGAAAACCAAAAAAACCGCAGACATTTTTTTTTAAAATAAATAGACGAGAACCTGGTGTAGCCGCAGAACATTTTGTAAAACAAATATTTTCTACTTCAGTTCAATAAACTAACATTTTCCGTCATTGAATTTCCAGTGTTTCATCGAGAACGGGAGACAATTCAACACTTTAAGCTCAGCTCCTTTTTTTAAAAAGAATTTATTCTGCTTATTATAGCCAAAAGCTACACGGACCTTTTTGCCATGCCTGCTAGATAGAAGTCATAAAAACACAACACATACCTTTTCCACGTAATTTGATTGTTTCCCGGTGCTTCACGTTTGGTGCCAGCCATGACATTAAGTGATAAAACGTGGGCACTTTTTGTCCGGCTGGATCACCGCTTCGTGTGGCCATTCGCTTTCAAACACGCACGTATTTATCATGGAGGTTCTTCCATTTCTTCATGCATTCGGCAACCTCCAACCCCCGAGTTGCACCTATCTCTTTCCATAAATTGCTTGCCATTTGGCAATTTTTATAATGCGTTGACGACACATTGTAGAAGTAGTCATACTTGCGGACCTTTTCAATAAGCATCTCGTCGACTTGGTTCATTTTTGCATGTAGCAGTACCACAACAATGTTTGAAAATAACGGGGATTTCGCGCTGAACCGGAAACAACAGTCTGAGTGGACCAATCACAGTCCATTTCCGCCATTTCATATACGTCAACGTGACGCAAAGTCAGAAAATGCTGAGTCTGCCTTGACTGCACAGGTCTGACGCAGTAGCATAACTCGGCCTTAAGAGTGTGACAATATCGCGATATTTTGCAACCTGGTCGGTTATCGATATGTTCCCACCAAGTATCGATACTTTTATTCGACATATTGGCCATACAATGGAGTATGGATGGTGTAAACCAGGGGTCCCCATCTGCCAGGCCGCGGACCGGTTCCGGTCCGTGGCGCATTTGCTACCGGGCCGCACAGAAATAATAATTTAATAACTACCGCATTCTGGCCGAATTAACCCTGTGCCCCTGCTTAACACGCCAATATCTCTGTCTACTCTAGATATAATACAACGGGATAGGTTTACAGTAGTGTCATAGAGGTCCATTGATTGGACTGCTAGCAGTACATCTAGTTTGCGTATATAATATATCTATGTCCTCGATAATAACGTATTACTAGGCCGCGGGCGCAGCACATTTGTTCCCGGAAATAAGTGGCCTCTACACGAGCGAAGATGACTGGAAAACAGACGTCTTTGGAGATATTTTTACGGCGAAAAGGGCACCTGACGAGCCTACAACCTCGAAGACCCACGAACTGCGAAGGAGTGGATTCGTGACCCGTTTGTGAATAAACAGAGATCGCAAATGACGGCGACCTTATTAAACGTACATTTGAGACAACAACTCTACCAAGGTTCTGGATTAAAGTCATTCTGGAATATCCTGACATCGCGACAAAAGCATTGAAAACCTTGCTACAATTTCCAACATCGTATCTTTGTGAAGCGGGCTTCTTAATTAATGTTTAACGACAAGGCGAAGTCGTTAATGGTGAGCGCGGTGTGCAGCTGTTGTGTGCAGCTTACATGGCAGGATGAATCTGAGGAGCTTTTCTACAAGTCGTTCCATGATCAAACGTAAGTTAATATTCCTTTCTTTCAAAAAAGTTTGTAGTGTTTACTTTGGAATAGCTGCATTTGCGCATTTTGCGGCTATGTTTAACGTTACGCGCATGCGCAGAACCGCATCGTTGCAATTTTTGATGGGTTGCAAAATTTATCAGAACACCGGTCCGTGAAAAAAAAGACCCAAATAACACCGGTCCGTGGTGCAAAAAAGTTTGGGGACCCCTGGTGTAAACTGCTCATTCAATGTTTGTTGAGCAATTCCTTGACGGTCCACTAGGGGCGCTCAGGAGTGGAGGTGAAAGTAAAGTGCGCATAATTAGTCTAGAGAAGAGAGGAAGCTACAAGTGAGATGAAACGTTTAGCGAGAACAGTGGAGGGAAAAAGTGAGAACTAGTCCTAGAAATCACACGTGTGGACACCCTTTAGATTTTACACCAACAAGAAAGGAAGTAAGGTGAACAAGAACTTTGCTGTATGCAAGAATTGTCTCACAAAAATAAGGTTCACTGGAAAAACAATTATGCATAGCCACTTGCAGCTGGTGACGAAGTGGTCACAAGATTTCTTCACTACTTCGCTTTCATCACCTGATGTAAGAAAGTTGTACCGCAATTTCCCGAATATAAGGCGCACCCCAAATTTACTTGTAAAATCTAGGTAAATTTATTGTACCCGTTTATAACGCGCACCCTAATTTTAGCACCAATAAATAGAAGAATACAAGAAAACAGAGCTCGTGTACAGATACAGAAATGTAATTTTACTGACTGGTGAAACAAAGCACAAGCATAGCACATTGGTAGTTCAAAACATTACCGTAAACTGACAATATGTACGGTAATAACATGATTTGACAACTTCTCCAACTTACCAGAATCCAGAAGAAAACAAAACAGATGTAACTTTTCTTTTAAAGGCTGCTGTATAACTCGCTCGTTTCATCATGATGAATAAATGTTTCTCACATGGATTGATACAGTAAAATAAAAGTGGGGACTGGAGTCGGAAAACGGAAAGAGCGCATCGCTGTGTGTAACAAGAGGAATTATTGTTATTTGGGTTTGAGTTTCCCGAGGGACAGATATAGTTGACGGACACAGGAAGTCTGTGTTTGTTATGGGCGGAGTTGCAATAAACGTTTACTCAAATGAGTTCAAGAAACTAAATTCTGTGCTTTATGAAGAGCGAAAAAGCAGAATTTAACACAGACGAAATCATTCGACCAATCAGAGTGGTATTACCGAAACAAAATGGTGACGTCATGTACCGTAATGGTCTGCAACGGATCGCCACATAAGTTTTCTGTAACACATGGCCGTGTCAATAAAAAAAATCTGTCTTTAGATATATATAATATGTATACATTTCTGTCTTCATCCATGTACCCGTGTATAATGCGCACCCATGATTTTACAAGTTGATTTTGGGGAAAAAAGTGCGCGTTATATTCGGGAAATTACGGTAATTGATTTTTTAATATACTAGTACATGTATTATTTTGATGACATTTGGTGTTGAATATAAACTGACACCTACAGCACTGTTATTTTTTTTATTTTTAATTTTTTTAAAGAAAGGGTGCCGTTCATCATGTTCTCTTCAAGAGATATCAGTGGTTGAGGTTTGTTTCCTTTATAGTGGGGAGAACAAGTATTTGATACACTGCCGATTTTGCTGGTTTTCCCACTTGCAAAGCTTGTAGAGGTCTGTAATTTGCATCATAAGTTCTCTTCGACTGTGAGGGACGGAATCTAATACAAAAAAACAGACAATCACGGTGTATGATTTTTAAATAATAAATTTGCATTTAATTGCATGAAATAAGTATTTGATACATCACAAAAACCGAACTTAATATTTGGTACAGAAACCTTTGTTTGCTTTTACAGATACGAAACGTTTCCTGTAGTCCTTGACAAGGTTTGCACACACTGCAGCAGGGATTTTGGCCCACTCTGTTAGGGTCCGCGAACGCGGAAACAAGGTTGGACCTCACAACAGACAACAAACGACTGAAGGAAGCGTACATGGGTTTATTAAATACAAAACAAAAACACGCATTCGCGGCAAAAAGGGGAAATAACAAAACGGGTCCGTGACAGGAGGTCGACGGGGATCAATACACAAACGCGAGGGTAAACCAAGGTGCTAGATAGAGCCAATAAAACAACTAAAATACACTCACATACCTGCACAAGGTAGAGGCATACAAAACTAAAGCGACTGGCGACTAAAACCCACTGAGGGTGCGAAATTACCAAAGTAGCAAGTTACTCGAAATGCAATGATGTCAAATGGCGACCAGCAAGAATCAATATCTCGGCGTCCTTCCAGTGGATCGCCTGCGTCTTTATACTGTTGTTGATGAGCTGCAGGTGTGACGTCGGGAACGCCCCCACAGTCGGCTCTGCAACAACACAAACTCTGACCAGGAGCAGAACGTGACAGTACCCCCCCCTCAAAGGGAGCCCCTTGGCGACCCACCTGGCTTCCCCGGACAGCGTGTGTGAAAGTCTCGGATGACAGATGGATCCAGGATCCAGGAGCGGGGGATCCATTGGCGTTCCTCAGGACCGTAACCCTCCCAGTCGACCAGATATTGAACCCCCCTGCCCCTCTTCCTGGAGTCTAAAATGGACCGAACCGTGTAAACCGGGTCACCATCGAGCAGACGCGGAGGCGGAGGAGGAGGTTCCGGAGGGCAAAGCGGGCTGGTGGAGACAGGCTTCAGCAAGGAGACGTGGAAAACTGGATGGATCCTGAGGGATGGAGGCAGCGCGAGTCTTACGGCTACCGGGTTGACGACCTTATCAACCTTATAAGGTCCAATGAAGCGGGGACCCAGCTTCTTCGAGACCCCAGCAATGTTCAAGTCCTTGGTAGAAAGCCAGACCTCCTGGCCTGGTCGATACTCAGGGGCCGGTCTCCGGTGACGATCCGCCAACTGCTGGTTGCGCACTGCCGTCCTCGAAAGCGCTGCACGGGCGTCCCGCCAGACTCTATGAGCTCGTCGTAGGTGGTGCTGTACCGAGGGTATGGAGATGCTCGATTCCTGGGTAGGGAACACAGGGGGCTGGTAGCCGTAAGCGGTCTTGAAGGGCGACATACCTGTGGCTGTGCAGACCAGCGTATTGTGCGCGTACTCCACCCAAGGGATATGGGTGGACCAGGAAGATGGGTGCTGGTGGCAGACGCACCGAAGAGCAGCAGCAAGGTCTTGGTTGGCCCGCTCTGTCTGGCCATTGGTCTGCGGGTGGTACCCAGACGACAAGCTAGCTGTAGCTCCCATGGCTTTGCAGAAGGCTTTCCACACTCTCGACACAAACTGGGGACCCCTGTCAGACACTAGGTCCGTGGGCAGGCCATGGATGCGAAAAACATGATTCACCAGTAGGTTTGCAGTCTCTAGCGACGAAGGAAGCTTGGGCAGAGGAATGAAGTGTGCCATCTTGGAGAATCTATCAACGACGGTCAGCACCACAGTCTTTCCCTTGGACACCGGAAGACCAGACACGAAGTCCAAGGCTATGTGAGACCATGGACGGGGTGGAATTGGAAGTGGGTGCAGGAGGCCAGAGGGAGCATGATGGGACTGCTTGTTGCGGGCACACACCGAGCAGGCAAGAACAAACGCCCGGATGTCCTTGTTCATCCCAGGCCACCAGAACGTCTGGGAAACTAGGAACCGCGTCCGGGAGACCCCTGGGTGGCAGGCGACTTTAGAGGCATGTCCCCACTCTAGTACCTCAGACCTGTGCTCTTGAGAAACAAACAGTTTATCCCTGGGGCATCCGACCGGTACGTTCCCGTCTTGCAACGAGCGGGCAACTTTCCTCTCCACTTCCCACCGAAGTGCTCCCACCACACGTACAGCAGGCACAATAGGCTCTGGAACAGTCTCGTGGTGGACTGGGCTGAAGATCCTTGATAAAGCATCTGGTTTGGTGTTGCGGGACCCAGGGCGGTAAGTGATGGAAAAGTTGAAACGGGTAAGGAACAGGGCCCAGCGTGCTTGACGGGAATTCAGACGTCGGGCTGCTCTGATATACGACAGGTTTTTGTGGTCCGTGAAGATTTCGAAGGGCACAGACGTCCCCTCCAACCAGTGCCTCCACTCGTGTAGTGCCAGAACGATGGCCAGCAGCTCTCTGTTACCGACATCATAGTTACGTTCGGCGGGACTGAGGCGACGTGAAAAGAAGGCACAGGGGTGAACCCTCTGGTCGACTGGGGAACGCTGTGACAGGATCGCCCCCACTCCCGTATCCGAGGCATCCACCTCTACAACAAATGGTAAATCGGTGTTAGGGTGAGTGAGGACAGGAGCACGAGTAAACGAACTTTTAAGTGCTACGAAAGCAGCCTCAGCCTCTGGGGTCCATTTAAATGGAACTTTTATAGATGTAAGCCTCGTCAAAGGTTCCGCCTTCTGACTGTAGTTTCGAATGAAGCGCCTATAGAAGTTAGCAAACCCGAGGAACCTTTGCAAGTGCTTTCTTGATGTCGGAGAAGGCCACTCGACCACAGCCTGTATCTTCGCTGGATCTGCTCTCAACTGGCCCTTCTCCACAACGAACCCCAGAAACTGGACCGACTGGGAATGGAACTTGCATTTCTCTGCTTTGACATATAACCGGTTTTCGAGTAACCGTTGTAAGACCAAACGTACGTGCTGCCTGTGCTCATCAAGGTTTCTGGAAAAAATAAGGATGTCGTCAAGATAAATGAAACAAAACCGCCCGATCATGTCTCTGAGAACATCGTTAATCAAGTTCTGGAAAACCGCTGGCGCGTTAGTGAGCCCGAACGGCATAACTAAATACTCAAAGTGGCCGATAGGAGTGTTAAACGCCGTTTTCCACTCGTCCCCTTCCTTTATCCTCACCAAATGGTAAGCCTCGCGTAAATCAAGAGTGGTAAAAACAGAGGCGGATTGCAACGGAGCGAATGCAGAGTCCAGGAGAGGTAGGGGGTATTTATTCTTGACGGTTATGTCGTTTAGACCCCTGTAATCAACGCATGGGCGAAGTGTTTTATCTTTCTTACTTATAAAAAAGAACCCAGCCCCAACTGGGGATTTGGACGGTCGGATAAGCCCAGCTGCGAGGGACGACGTTATGTAGTCGTTCAGGGCCCCCTGCTCCGGTTTAGACACCTGGTAGAGTCTAGAAGTGGGCAATTTGGCGTTCGGAACCAGATCGATGGAACAATCATAGGGGCGATGTGGAGGAAGTGACTTAGCTAGGGTCTTGCTGAAAACTAACTTGAGGTCATGGTATTCGCAGGGCACCAAGGACAAATCGATCGGTTCCGGCTTAGACGGCACTGACGCTCCAGGGAAAGATGACGCTGCATGTAAGCAATGGGAGTGGCAGTGAACACTCCAATTAACGATCCTAGGGGCCTCCCAGTCAATGTCTGGGTTGTGCTGCTTTAACCATGTTAACCCGAGAACAACTGGAGCAGACTTGGTTGGCATAACAAAAAATGGTCTACGCTCGGCGTGATTACCAGACACAACCAATGCGAGGGCTTCAGTTTCGTGGGTAACTGTGAAAACAAGGTCTCCATTAAGGTCCCGTACCTCCCGGGGCTCCTTCAATTTAATTAGGGAGCCACCAAGCGAGTCCACGACCGAATAATCCACAAAGCAGTCATCTGCCCCTGAATCAACTAAGACAGTTACCTTTAAGCTGTGACCGTTCCCCGTAATAATCCCAGGCAGTTGCAGTCTGGTGTTCTTGAGCTGTCTTGCGGCTTTAGCGGCCGTAGACGGGTACTCACATGGCCGCGGTGGGGTGCCTCTTGAGGGGGACTTCCCCGCTGCGAGCCCGCTGTTTGAAGTAGGTCCGCCCCTGCAGGCTGCACGAGGGTTTGATGGACAAGAGGCGACGCGATGGCCAGGCTCACCGCAGTAAAGGCACAGCTGCGCCGCCATGCGTCGTTCACGCTCCCTTGTGTTGAGCCGCTTCCCGCCGAGCTGCATGGGCGCCTCTCCTGTTGTAGACTGCCCACCGAGACCAGGCGAGGGAGGAGAAGCCGGATTGAAGACACTCCTGCTCGCCGCTGGATCGGCTCTCCCGATGACGGCCCTCGGATCAGCTCTCTCAATGACGGCCCTCGTCGACCGGTCACGCCATTCCACGCCTCTCTCACGCTCCCGTTCGAGAAGCCGATTGTCCAAACGCACCGCCAGACCTATAAGATCCTCCAAATCACGTGCTTCGTCACGGGCGGCTAGTTCGTCTTTTACTAATGGGCGTAGCCCCCTCCGAAATATACAGCGTAATGCCGCGTCATCAAAGCCGCTCTCCGCTGCCAAAATGCGGAAGGAGACGGAGTAGTCCGCTACAGACTGTTTGCCCTGAGTCAAGTCGAGCAAGCGACTACCTGCCTCCTTACCCCGAATAGGGTGATCAAAAACTCTCCTCATTTCCTCGAGAAAATCCGGAAATGAGTCGTGTATCACTGGGTAATGATTGCTGATCGCCATCGACCATGCGGCCGCTTTACCGGTGAGGAGGCTCATGACGAACGCAACCCTGGACCTATCGGAGGAATACGTGAGGGGCTGTTGGTCAAAAACTAACGAACACAGATGCAAAAACTGCCCACACAAGCCGGGTTCCCCCCCATAGCGTGGTGGGTGCGGAATGTTAGGCTCATGCAACGGAGAGGAAGCCGGAGCCGGCGGAGAGGCGAGGGGAACGTGGACGGATGCCGTAACCGCCGGTGAGACGGGGCGGTGAGCGCAAACCTGGTCTACACGTGCCTCGAGAAAGCGCAGGTTAACGGTAAGAGCGTTTATCGCTGACCTGATCTCATGGAGAACGCGATCGTGCGGGTCTACAAGCTGCCTCGAGTCTGAGGACGCCGGGGCTTGGGACTCGCTGTCTACGGGGTCCATTCTTGTGGCCGAGATATTCTGTTAGGGTCCGCGAACGCGGAAACAAGGTTGGACCTCACAACAGACAACAAACGACTGAAGGAAGCGTACATGGGTTTATTAAATACAAAACAAAAACACGCATTCGCGGCAAAAAGGGGAAATAACAAAACGGGTCCGTGACAGGAGGTCGACGGGGATCAATACACAAACGCGAGGGTAAACCAAGGTGCTAGATAGAGCCAATAAAACAACTAAAATACACTCACATACCTGCACAAGGTAGAGGCATACAAAACTAAAGCGACTGGCGACTAAAACCCACTGAGGGTGCGAAATTACCAAAGTAGCAAGTTACTCGAAATGCAATGATGTCAAATGGCGACCAGCAAGAATCAATATCTCGGCGTCCTTCCAGTGGATCGCCTGCGTCTTTATACTGTTGTTGATGAGCTGCAGGTGTGACGTCGGGAACGCCCCCACAGTCGGCTCTGCAACAACACAAACTCTGACCAGGAGCAGAACGTGACACACTCCTCCATGCAGATCTTATCCAGAGCCTACAGGTTTCGGGGCTGCTGCCGGGCAACATGGACTTTCAGCTCCCTCCATAGATTTTCTATTGGGTTCAGATCTGGTGACTGGCTAGGCCACTCCAGGACCTTAAGATGCTTCTTACGGAGCCATTCTTTAGTTGCCTTGGCTGTGTGCTTTGGGCCGTTGTCATTCTGGAAGACCCAGCCACGACCCATCTTCAGGGCTCTCACTGAAGGAAGGAGGTCGTCAGCCAAGACCTGGCCCATCCATCCTCCCCTCAATACGGTGCAGTCGTCCTGTACCCTTGGCAGAGAAGCAGCCCCAAAAAATGATGTTTCCTCCTCTATGTTTCACGGTTGGGATGGTGTTCTTGGGGTTGTAGTCATCTTTCTTTTTCCTCCAAACACGACGAGCCGAGCTTAGACCAAAAAGTTCAATTTTTGTCTCAGCCGACCACATGACCTTCTCCCATTGCTCCTCTGGATCATCCAGATGGTCAGTGGCAAACTTCAGACGTGTCTGGACACGCACTGGCTTCAGCAGCGGGACCTTGCGTGCGCTGTAGGATTTTAATCCATGACGGCGTAATGTGTTTCCGATGGTTTTTCTTCGAGACTGTGGTTCCAGCTCTCTTCAGGTCATTGACCAGGTCCTGCCGTGTAGTTCTGGGCTGATCCCTCACCTTCCTCATGATCAGTGATGTCCCACGAGGTGAGATCTTGCATGGAGCCCCAGAACGAGGCAGATTGACCGTCAACTTGAACTTCTTCCATTTTCTAATAATCGCTCCAACAGTTGTTACCTTCTCACCAAGCTGCTTGCTTATTTTCCTGTAGCCCATCCCAGCCTTGCGCAGGTCTATTATTTTATCCCTGATGTCCTTGCACAGCTCTTTGGTCTTGGCCATTGTGGAGAGGTTGGAGTTTGTTTGTTTGAGCATGTGAACAGGTGTCCTTTATACAGGTAACAAGTTCAAACAGTTGCAGTTACTTCCGGTAAAGAGTGGAGAACAGGAGGGGTTCTTAAAAAAGAACTAAGAGCCGAAATATTTACTAGTTGGTAATGTATCAAATACTTATTTCATGCAGTTAAATACAAATTTATTTTAAAATTATACAATGTGATTTTCTGGATTTTTGTATTAGATTCCGTCCCTCACAGTTGAAGAGAACTTATGATACAAATTACAGACCTCTACATGGCTTGCAAGTGGGAAAACCAGCAAAATCGGCAGTGTATCAAATACTTGTTTTCCCCACTGTATATGTGCAGGTACAAAAAGTAAATTTTCATTTTACAGCAGTGTTGCACAGAAAAGGTGTCACTGTTTGTTTAATTAATGACTTAAACAGTTTTTTTCTATTTTGAAATATCTTGTTTTTCGTTTCAACAGTTGTATCGTAGAATATATAGATATATTTTTCTGACCAGTATATCGAGAATCACGTTATTGTGGGCCTGTGTATCGCCAATTGTCATGCTTAAAATGGGATGTTTTTTTTTTCTTTTAAACCAATTTTTGGTATTTTGCGGCCTACAGGTACATCGAGGTCTTATACATGACCCGCACTCCTGCCTCTTCCCCGGTGCTTTCATCGGAGCTGGGGTACGGGGGAGCGGACCACAGCAAGCCCTGCTGGGAGGTGCCAGTGTGCGCCCATACACATGGACTTCTTGTCCCTGCTCTCCTGCTCTGTCTCTCCCCTTTCCCTCTGGATTGTTCTTTTTCTTATATAATTTTTACTTACAAGTGGTATGAATTGGAAGACTACCACCGGGAGGGCTCCTCTGTCGCCACTTGGTCTTGTGACTACCTCCATAGGGCAAAAGGGTCACGGTTAGGTTCATTGAGTGTTTTTCAACTAACATATTGTCTCCTGACTTCCATCTCAAGATTTTGTTCCTGGCATGGATTCTGGCCGTGACAATTCTGGAAACTTACCAGACTATGAGGAAGACCCTCGTCCGCTGGCCAAGAAGATGTCTAGATACATCAAACTCACTCACCATATGGGACTCGTCTCCCAAGTGGGACGCCTCCCCTGGGGTATACAGTCACTCGAAGATTCCTTGGTCCAAGGAATCAGGCCGGCTGGTCCCTCTGATGATATTAATATGATCACGAAATATAATGCCAAGAATTGGGCCTTTGTGGCAAACCAGTCCCTCTGGGACCACTACAGTAAGTCTCTTCGGGCCCTGAAGGTGGAGATTCAAGGAACTCGGACGGATAATTGGCCCTCCAAATGGGCCCAACGTGATCTCCGACGTCTGAGGCAGTCCACCCTACAAAGAGCTTCGACTGAATTAGAAGAGATGCTATCAAGTGGGATTGTGGCGGTCAACTCACCCACACCCGGAAAGGACGAGGACGTCTCGTCTGATATGACAACTGAAGAACAGCCTTCAACATTAGGGACTCAGTCTCGGAAGAGGGCTTACCCGATGACCACGGTGACGTCGGCGACTCAAACGCCACCGCCAACCCCACAGGAACCCACCGTCTGGGAGGGCATAAGCTCACTGACGCTGCGCTGCTGACATTTCAAGAACCAGTGGGGGAACAACTGAACCAACCAGAAGGACTACAACAACGAGTGGGAGGAAAGAGGTTGTGTAAGTCCGCTATGGGACGGAGGAAGACGTTTTTGAGCCCAGACACCCCAGAACGTGAATTGGGCCAGGAAGAGGAGATGGAAATGGAAGTATGTCCCTCAACAGTCAGTGAAGTCAAGAGACAGTTTGAGGATAGTCAACCCATGTCTTCCCTCCCTTTAACCCTCGGCTCACCTATTATAAGGCAACTCATGGCGGACGATTTTGTCATCCATGGTGGTCCACCCCAGAAGCCCACGAGTGGGGATTTCAGACCAAGAAGGATGGAGTGGGAGTCCTCAATAAGCTCAGTGATGAAAGAGTCCTCATGCAGCCCGGACGGTGTCACTGAAATTCCGGAGAGTCAGTGCCGAACCGTTCATAGCCACAAAGGGGATAAGTTTGGCAACTGGAGACTGGAAGTCACTAGACCAGTCTTAGTCTAAGCATTTGACAAAGTCAACTGGATTTTTCTCTTCAAAGTTTTGGAAAAATTTGGCTTCGGTGAGCCATTTATCCGCTGGATAAAAATATTCTACAACGCCCCAAAAGCCACTGTAAACACAAACGGGGTCATCTCACAAAGTTTCTGTCTTCAAAGGGGAACTCGACAAGGCTGTCCACTCTCACCCCTATTATTCGCTCTATTTATTGAACCATTAGCAATTGCAATAAGACAAAACGCTAATATCAAAGGGATCTGCTCGCACACATCGGAACACAAAATTAACTTATACGCAGACGATATGCTTTTATATCTAGAAAAACCAGAATCCTCCCTACATGAGACTTTTGAACTAATAAAGACATTTTCACAAATATCAGATTATGCTATAAATTGGTCAAAATCAATTAACTTGCCCTTATCAACAAACTCATGGAATCCTGCAAATCAAAATCACAATATTCCAATAGGGAATATAAAATATCTTGGAATCAACATTTCACCAAAACTTACAGAATTAATTAAACTAAACCATACACCCCTCCTAGCAAAAATATGTGAAGATTTGACACACTGGAATAATCTACCCATCTCACTTTTGGGCCGGATAGCAACAGTCAAAATGAAAGTATTACCACAAATAAACTATTTGTTCTCAATGATCCCCTTTAAACCCACTCAAAAATGGTTTCAAGACCTAGACTCAGCCGTCACAAAATTCTACTTTAAAAACAAGAAAAACAGAATTAGCCTTGCCAAATTGCAAAGAAATAAACCAGAGGGGGGTCTAGAGGCCCCTAATTTCCAGCACTATTATATAGCAAATCAAATACAATATCTTATTAGGTGGTTATATCTTAACACTGAACAACAGTCATGGCTAGAATTAGAGCAAACAGACTGCAACCAAATACAATTGGCAAACCTCCCCTTTATTAGCTCTAGTATTAAGCACCATAGCTGCTTCAAAAACCCAATGATAGCATGTACCTTGAAAGCCTGGTGGAGAGGTATGGAAATTACGCAATCACAACAAGCCCCGTGTAAATTCTCACCAATCTGGCACAACCCAGACTTTGGAGTTAATAAAATTCCTATTTATTTCAGCACATGGGATGATACGGGAATAAACCAGTTACAGCATTTGTTTAAAGATAATACATTCATGTCATATGAAAAAATATTACAAGATTTCCAGATCAAAGGGGTCAATTTCCTTCAATACAATAAAATCAGGGCAGCCATCAGAAGCAAATTTCCATCACTAACGGGTACGTTAGACCCACCACCTTTCGTAAATAAAATAATAAATATACATCCTCAACAAAAAAAAATACTTTCAAAAGTATATAAAGCCCTCTCATGTAACAACTCTACTTGCCTACCAATCGAAAAATGGAATAACGAACTTTCGGTAACATTAGATAATAACTATTGGTCCAACATCTGTAAAAATGCATTTATAATGACAAAGAATAAGAACCTTCAGCTTATACAGTTCAAAATACTGCACAGATGGCATATCACTCAATCTAAAATGCACAAAATGGGGTTCTCCCAATCCGATAAATGTATAAGCTGCAACGAAGATATTTCAGAAACATACTTTCATGCTCTTTGGCAATGTAAACCAATACAAGATTTCTGGGCACAGGTAACGAAGAAACTCTCTTTCCTATTGAACTGCAGGATTCCATTGTCTCCAACTCTTTGTCTGCTTGGCGATCTGAATACAGTAAATATCTCTATCCATCAAACCCGTCCACTACTAGCAAGTCTAACGATAGCCAAAAAAACAATATTGTTGAATTGGAAAAACAAACAAAACATTAGCATTAACCAATGGCTAAATCTAATCATTGAATATATAACATTAGAGAAAATATCTGCCAAACAGACAAATAAAATGGACAAATACGGACAACAGTGGGAAACGGTCGCAAGAATGATGAACATAGACTAAGGATTCTCTCTCACCTGCGAAGGAATGCCACAAAAATAATAAAAATGTATACATAAATGGATGTATGCGGGGTGTCCAGGGAAGTTGTATGCATCCTTCTGCAGCTGGAAACTGGACATGTTTAAATCCGAACTGTTTTATACACTCCCAACAGCATGTAATAAATAATTCTTCTTCCTTCACAGTTTAGTCGGTCAATGGGCTTATTTTACAAGGATACTCATGGACAATTTGGTCTCCAGCTACTGGGGATCATATGCAACTTTTTTTGGAACACCCTATATATTACTTATCAGACTTGGAACAATTAAGGAACCATGCGTAAATAATACACTTCACTGGTCCTTGGCATACATCTAATGGTGTTTGATAAACCTCTTCTTCTATCAGCTTTACAGGTGGAGTTTGTTGGCGTCCTGCCCTGGGCCGTCCCGCCGCCGGTCTTGGCCCCCGGGATTTTCGGCCGGGGCTTGTCCGGTTGCGTCTGGCTGTGCGGGGGGTCCCGTCGGGCGCGCGCTGGTGTCGTGGGCGGGTGGGGGGGCCGTGCGGGTGCCGGTCCGGGGCCGCGGCCCTTCCCCGGCCGGCCGGGGTGGGGTTGGGGTGGGGGCCGGGGGGTGTATGCGGCAGCCATGGTTCCCTCCCAGGTCCGCCCGGCCGGAACCGCGTCTCCCTGTACCGGGTGCCGGGGAGGTGCCCTCTGGTGCCATACCGCGCGCCCCTCTTGGCCCGGGGGTGGGTTGTGGGGGGTGCGCTTCTCTCCCCTTGGTCTGTTTCCGGCCTTGTCTGCTTCCCTGGGCCGCGGCGGCCGCGGCTGCCCCCCGGCCGGCGGGGTCGTTAGCGGGGCCTCTTGGGGCCCGCGGGGCCTAGGGTGAGGCTCGTTGTCCCTTGCCGGTGGGGTGGACGCCCCCTGGTCGCCGGCGCTTGGTGTGGCGCCTGCTCGGGGTGCGGGGTGGGTGCTCGGTGGGTGGGAGGGGGGTGGGCGGTCGCGGAGGCGCCGTGGGTGGTCTGGGGCAGGGATTGATCGGGGCCCTGACGCTTCTTCCGCCCTGGGGCCGGTGGTTCTAGTGGACGGGGCCACGCCCGCGGGAGCCTGCCTCTTAATTCACGCACTTCTCACTTCGGCACTGTAAATATTTTTCACCCTGGCACTTACATGCTCATACATTTCTCCGGGGAGAGTTGGGACGGGGCTTTACAGTCCCATCCCGACTCCCCCCTGTTTTTAATGCACCACACACCAAGGTTGTGGGATGGTTGGGACCTGCTGGGGGGGGGGGGCCTCACGGCTGCCTCCTCACCACAGGCCCCGCCATCCCTGCACCTTTTTTAAATGCACCACACACATCATACTCCACAGGAGAGCTCTGGCAAAGGGCGGTGGGACGGGCGGCTGGACAGAAACTCCATGCTGCGGTCCCACTGCCCCAAGCCAAGCTCTCCTATTTTAATGCATACATTGCACTACCCTCCCCTCACACCCCCATCACGGTGCTGGGTGATGGCTGCCAGTCGGGAACCTGGCAGCCACAGTAATAGGGTGGTAGGTGGGTCCCACACTTTTTCTATATGGCGTGGCTCCCGGGGTGTGGCCTCCCCTCTGCGTCGGCTGCCGGCCGCGGGAGTGGGTTGGGGGGTCGGGTCACCGATCTTGCATCGCCCCATGGCAGTCCCTGGGCGTTCTCCTGCCTCCGCCTTCCCCTCTCTTCTCTGGCTGGGCGTCCGCCCTGCGCTCCGTCGCGGGTCGCTGGCTGGGCGCCGGTGTATTAGCGGGGTGTCGCCTGCACCGGCGGGGGACCCTGCCTTGCCTGGGGCTTGGTGGGCCACTGGGGGTCCCGTGGCGTGCCGTGCCGGTTGGGGGGCTGTGGCTGTGGCTCGTGGCCCGGGTGGGCGGGCGGGGGTGGGTGTAGGCGTGGGGTTGGTGATGCGTCCCCTCCTGCCATCCCTGAAGGCCGGTTGATGGGCGCGCGGGTGGCCCGGGGGACCACCCTGGGTCCCGGGGGGGGGGGGACTCCTTTGCTGGGCGGTTGGAGGAGGGATGGGCTGCGCATGGACCCCCCACCCCCCCGCCCACCCTCCCTCCCCGGGCTGGCTGGGTGTGGGCCGTGGCCCTGGGTTGATGCCCGCGCGGTCTCTCCGCCCGTCTGCGTGGCTGTCGCGCGCCCGGTGGGGCTTGCGTGCTGCTGGATGTGGTAGGGCATGCTCGGGTTGGGGGTTCCGGTGCCGGGATTGGCGATGCGGCGGCGTAGGGTTGTTCGCCAACGGGCTTTCACTCATAAGAGATTCACACGATTACTGGGTTCTAGATCACAGAACTGATTTGTGTACACTCTACCCCTTTCAATCACTTAGCTTATAGTCTTATAGACACCCCCACCCCCATTCTCCTCTTTCACTGGCCAATAGGCCCCCACATGGTGTAAACCGGAAATACATCTCGCTGACGATAGCACCAGCATATCAGTAACTAGTTTAGATGTTCAATGTATTTCTTGTTGTTGTTTGTGTATGTGTTTCTTTTCTTTCTTCTCTTGTATTTTTCTTCTGTCCCCCCATAATCCCTTCCTGTTCGCTGCTTTGTCATAATAAAAAGGTATTTTGAATGATCACAATGGGAGTATGTCAGACTCTCAATGTGAAACATTAAAACTGTTCAGAATCCGGGCACTTAGACTTCCATTCTCTGTGTCAAACAGCTGAACAGGACAGGTTTAAAAAAAAAAAAAAAAAAAAAAAAACTAGACCAGTCTTAGTGATGGGCGACTCTAATGTGGCAAGATTGCCCCCCATTATGGATGAAGATGTGCAAGTGGACGCCTTTCCGGGGGCTAGGTTTAGGCGTATGTCACATATATTAAAACACAACACGCATTTTTTGACACAACCGCTAAAGGTCCTCATATCCGTGGGTATCAACGACCGGAACCAGGGAAACTTGGGGGTCCTCCGTAGGGATATCATGACCATGATCCAGACGGCCACTGAAACCTTTAAGGAAGGGGATTTCAGAGTACCAATGTTGAACCCCCACAAATCGATGCCGACTTTTACTCACGCAAAGATAAAACACATTAATTTTATTCTGAGTGGGACGAGCAAGGCTTTGCCCCAACTTGGCGAGGAAGACTTTCACACCCAAGAAGATGGGATCCAATTGACACCTGAAACGGCTACCAAGTTGTGGTCCCATTGGAAAGATGTTTTCCTTCCAATGGAATTTGATTGAGGGGCCCATTCCGTTCGGCCTTTGGGGAATACGGACATATGTCTGCGGGGTGGGGATGTTTTTTTTTTTTTTTATTATGACACAATATTGTCATAATGTTTATCTTTGTGTGTTGTTTTGATACTGTTCCCACATTGTTGCTTATACCTGTTGGCGATGAGAGTGTGTGTTTAATTAAAGGCTGGTACTATACGTTTTTATGGATGTTATGGTGTGTTTAACGGATGTTTAATACTTAATATTTTGTAGGGACGTTAATGTATAGGTTTTTCTAGGATCGGGGACTGAGGGGGGGGGGGCAATTTGTCATTGATAACGTTTAGTTAAGCCTTATAATAATTCAAAAAGTTTGTGTTTTGAGTTGTGTGAATAAAAAATCGTTCCTTTTTTATATTTAGACCGACTTATTGGTTTTTTGAATTTTTGGGGGGATTTATTGGGTATTTTACCTTATATTATGATTGCAGTTGGGGATACACGGGCAATTCTCCGCGTGAACCTCTTTCCTCCTTCACAAGTAGGGTGGTTATTCAATGCACGGGCATAAATTGCATGCAATAGTTTTATTTATTTAGGTTCAACACCACAGTTATTGGGCGTATAAGGATGGCTCATATAGGGGTATGCTATAATTGTCTGATTGATGGACTGATTTTTGTTGATTTGATTGACTGCTTAATTAATGTATTTTTTTTAATCAAATAACGATTTATTATATATATAATATACTGATTATATTCATATTTAGAGTTGATTATTCTTAATAATACTGTTATTGTCTATATGTCTTTATTGAGCTGGACGAGGTGGAAGACCGCCTCCTCACTACCGGTATATTGCTTTGCACCGATTTCTGGGCAGAGACTACATGCCACTCCGAAGTGGGGATGATATATGTGAACGATGTTTGGACAAACGGGGTTGCGCGCACGACTGTCACACGGGGGAGTCCCAGTTCAACGGAGGAAGACCGTGACGGAGGAAGGTGTGCTCTGGACCGAAGACGGATTCGAAGTTGGAGGTAGGTGAAGACCGGGACTGAAGATTGTGCTGAAGTTGGAGTTGCAGATCAAGAGCAAGACAGAAGATGAAGACGGATGAAGAGGACGACCTAGACTGAAGATGTGGACGAGGTGCAAGACCGGGATGGAAGCTGAGATGCTGCGTTGAAGATGAAGATCAAGTGGATGGTCCCCATCAAGGTACTGTAAGGGTTGCGATGCATAATCGGTCGTAATGTTCTATATAAATTGAAAACTATAAATTAATGGCAATAAAATAAATATGACAGTTAATGATAATACTGAACAAAGGAATGGATTATAATGAACTATTGAAGAGAGGGCAATAATATGTGAGAATTTGAAATGAATAAAAAACAAATTTTAAATGGGTATATGGAAAGCATTAACTTTATGGACATATGTGATTGTTCTAGTTGTCTGGAATATTGGAGGGTTATCAAATTATTGTGACGTATGCCGTACAGCGATAACTTGGGTAGATAAAATGTTTCGGGGAGACCGGAATAAAAAACTGGTTACTTTGTGGGATTATTTATTAGGGACAAAACCAAAAGTATAGAAGTAGGCATCTTGGTTGTTGAGATCAGGTCCAGCGGGGAAAATGGCACCACCTCGTGGGTAACACCCTAACGTGCATGTGGAAGAATGGAACACACATAAATGAATATGATTCTAATTAAAATTGTTTTTGGGAGGGACGGTGGTGATTGGATTAGATAACATCAATTTTTTGTTGAGGTTTAACGGGACGTTTATAGCGTTAGTAGTCTGATAATAATTGTTATTGTTTATTATTATTTGTTTGTTATTGGGATGTAACTGGGTTACTAAAATGACGAACGTAGTACTGGCCTACAACATTGACGGAAGTGTCGTGGTACTTTTAATCCGGTGAGGTATTTTCGTCCTGCTTGACTAACTGGGGGACGTTACACTATTGTAATGGCATTCGTATTACTGGCCTACAAAAATGGTGGTGAGACTCACGGAACTACTAAAATGACGGGAGCGTAAACGGCCTATTAAGATGGCGAGGGGTTACTGAACTACTAATATGGCTGTGACGTAATTGCCCTACTGAAATGGCGAAGGCGTAAACAGCCTACTGAAACTGGCCGACTGTACTATTAAAATGGTACAGTACTACTTGACAAATTCATCCGATTCAAGTTAAAGGGTATGAAAACGCAAAGGGGGTGTGAGACATCAATAGAACCATTATGTGCCAAGATAACAAATATTGATAAAGTTAACAAAAAAATCAATCACATTAATGAGCAATTATCGAAAATAGATCGAAGATGACGAACATTTACAAAAGTGTTCCGGAAACAGCCGAATGGGGCGGAGACGTCATAACAAGGAAACAAAAGGTCGAGGCAGCAGTGTTTCCCACAAATGATTTGGGCCCGCCACAGTCTCGTCCCCCCGCCGAATAAAAAAAAGAAGATAATAATCAGATGCGTCAGTCAGTCGATTGCACAGCTGTAGCTCACTCCACTCTACTACCCGCGAGAGCGCGCGCGGGTAGTAGAGTAGCTTTTTAGAGTAGTATTTTATTTATTTATTTAAGAGACGCAAGGGGAACGAGTAGGAAGAATGGGAGAACGAGCGAGATAGCGAGAGATAGCTGTCGCATGTCTTAGCAGCACGCTGTTATTGTTTTGTTATTGTTTTTCTGTATTATTGTTACCACAATCAAGTGGGTAAGCAAATACAGACTTCTCTCCTTCTTCCCCATATCCGGGGCATTACAATAGTTTGGATCGGACTTTTCGGCGAAAGTGAGCGGTGGACGGCCGTCTTGGACGGAAAGCAAACTTTGATTGAACTTGCGCGGAGAGGCGGGGCCCAAAATAAAGCCTTGCTCTATTTTCAGAGCGTTGGTCACAGTAAAATATTTATTAGTTCAAGCAGAGTAAAATGATACATATTCACGGCACAAGAACGTCGTTTCCGTGTCCATCGATTGGTAAGAAAAGGCTGTTTGTACGAGTGACGTGTGGGCGCTCCCGGACATTTCGCGTGGAGTGGCTATTTTTCGGCACAACACCGGCGCGCCAACTTCAGACAATTACGGCTGACGAAACTTTGATTTTTTTTTTTTTTTTATGGAAAAAGATGGGGAAGGGAAATATATTTTTTGTTTTAATAGGATTTCTAGGAGGACAAACATGACACAAACATTCTTTCAATTCATTAATATTGTAATGAAGTTAAACTTGTGGTGGCATCGTACAACAGAGTAGTCACGTGGTGCGCTATAGGATCCACTGCAGGGAAAATAAACATTTAATCATGAAGGCTAATTATGTATTTCTAGCCAACTTAGTCATTTTTATAGTAGGCTAATATAGCTAGTATTGATAATTATAAGGCTTGTACAAGGCTTTGAATTTTTTGCTGCTCCAGAAATACTGTATCAGTTTTTTTTCGGGGGGGGGGGTCAAACATGGCTCTTTCAACAGTTTGGGTTGCCAACCCTGAGTCACTACGAGATGTAAGTCGTACTATTGCTACGAGAAAAAAAGTCGCATTATTACATAGGGTAACGTAGCTGTAATCAGCTACGCATTTTACATACATGTACCGTAGCTAAGAGCTATAACATTAGCCTAGCTAATGAAATATTTCAAATATATCTTTGTTATGGTTCTTCTTGGGGGAAAAAAATAATGAAGAAAAAAAAAAAATTCGCCGTGGCACGACATGGTGAGGCTGTCCGACTCCGATGCAACCCACCACCACAGTTTCAAAAAATCCTATGGGAAACACTGAGGTGCCATCGTTGTTTATCGACGAGAGAGTTGCGTTCGTGTTTTATCCAAAAAATCGCTAAAATGGATCAAACCTGTCATGCTATGTGGTTTACAAATAGCCATTTGTCGCAATGTAGTACCCATGAGTTCCCGAACGCGAGAAAAAGAGCTGGACATTTAATATACCTTTTACAATGAGTAAAGTTCGTCAGTGCTAAGAGGGCTAATTTTGCAATTTTACTGGGAAAAGGGAACCTGACGAGCCAGAAGATGTGCCTACAACCTCAAAGAAAACAAAATTTATGCTACTTCCCAATCACTAAAGACCCACGAACTGCGAAGGAGTGAATTCGTGACCCGTATGTGAATAAATCGAGTGATTCGAGCATGTCTGTGGAACAGGAATATCAGCTTGTAGAGATCGCAAATCACGGCAACTTAAACGTACATTTGAGACAACAACTCTACTGAAGTTCTGGATTAAAGTAATTTCGGAATATCCTGACATCGCTAGGAGTGCGCTGAAAACTGTGCTACAATTTCCAACATTGTGTATTTGTGATGCTAGCTTCTCTCACTCTACCATCTCGGGACCATCTCGTCTCAATGAAACAAACTCAGCCCTCCCACTGATTCAGTGGGTGAGTTGTATTTTTTCCCTGCACTTAACACGAAGGGGCTAAAAACAAATGCTATTTTATATTTGCTGTATTTTTCTGCCGCACATTGCCGGTGTTCTGACAAAGTTGGCATGCGCGTAACGTTAAAAAGGACCGCGAATGCAGCGATTCCTAAGTACACACTACAAACTTTCTTTAAAGAAAGGAATATTAACTTACGTTTGGCGCACACAACTGCACGTAGCCCTCTCACTTAACGACTTCGCCGTGTCGTTAAGCGTTAATTTACGCCATTTCCGTGTTGCACATGTATGTTTGTGATGTAAATAGTTTTTTAGCACCATTGGACAACATTGAGAGTCCAACTGAATATAAAAGAGGGCTTTTTTTCACCGCCACAAAAGCTTTGGGAGCAAAATTTTATAAGGGTGCAAAATTTGACAGGAAACCGGTCCGTGAAAAAAAGACCCAAATCACACCGGTCCGTGGTGCAAAAAAGGTTGGGGGCCCCTGCTCTAATCCCATTCATATTTGTGTCAGTTGGCAGAGCGAAACCGATGATAGTATATTAAATGATAATTATTCTATACGTTACTTTATTTTGCGGTCACGGTGTATCAGCTTCACAAAAAGAAATTCAAAACAAACCATTCAGTGATTCTGTTGCCGCCGGTGTTTCATCAGTGTGATTGCTCCCCTCAATGATCCTTTCATTAGGCTGCACTGGCTTTCGTTTGGGCTCAAATTGATAACCCAAAACACCAAAGAAAGGTTCATAACTCTCCTCGTCACCATTAGAAGAACGTTCGTTACGTCGGATTCGTCGCTGCAAATAGAAACAAAATTGTCCGCCATCATCGCCGCCATTCAGTACTAAGCACTGAGCCGGTTGTTTCCCTATAGTGACGTCACGCACACAATATGCTAGATTTCCGGCATCTCGGGGGCGGGTCCTTTTAGCTTGACAATCGACCTAATTTCTATCATTTTCTTGGTGTTGCGATGTGTGTAATTACACGAAGTGGCATGATATGAATTCAAAAGGCATGCGTTGATGGATAAATGATGGAATATTAGCATTTCCCCAGGTGTTGTCATACCCTTTAAGCTGAAATAAAAAATACTGTATTTGCCCGAATATAAGACGGCCCCCTCTTTTTCAGGACTCAATGTTGAAAAAACGACTTTCTGAACACCAAATTAATTTTTATACAGAAAATAATCACAGTACATCTGAAACGAATGTCATCCATCCAAACTATATATTTAAGAAAAAAGCATTTTATTTTGCCCTAATTCAAATCTTAATATCTGAACATTTAAATATGTAAAGTGCAATCACATTCGTAAATGAATGGCTTCTGGTTTTTGAAATGTAAATTAACCTGTCTATTGTGATAAAACAACAAAATTGCAATCACTGCACTAACCTTCAAAGTGAAGTCTAACTGTAACTGTAGTCTTGAAACAAATCTGAATAAGGAATAAAATAATGCAAACTTGAGAGTAGCTGAGATCTGTCATGACAGAACATTACTCCTCACAAACATCCTCTGCCTTGCTGTGCTCAGTGTCACTGTCCTCACTCCCATCCTCTGGCTCCGCTGGTTCCTCCCATAGCACATCATCCTCACTGCCGTCCAGGGCATTTGATATACAACATTTTTTAAACCCGTGGATGATGCTATTTGGGGAAACTGCATCCAATGCGTGGAGGATCTACTCACAGAGCAAACCTACCAAAGGCTTCTGAATCTTTCCTGTCGGTGTGAGTGCGTGATTACCAGACAGGAGCCACTCTTGTGTATTTCTTTCGCAGATTGTCTTTGAATGGTTTGTTGACCACAACATCCAACACCTGCAGCTGACTTGTCATTCCCCCTGGAATGACCACTAAGTCGCCGTTCATCGCCTTCACTTGTTTTTTGATTGGATCAGACCACGAAATGCATCCAAAATCAGCATGTTCCTCTTTTTTTCCTGAGTCCCCCACGCCGTCTTCCCCACACAACCTTGAGCCAGTCCACTACAAGCTCTGTCTCCATCCAGCCCTTTTCCTGGGCACGTACAATAATGCCAGCTGGCATCACCACCTTAGGTACTGTCTGATGTTTTAAAACCACATACGAAGGGAGTTTGGTTCCGTCTGTGAGGCAGGCTAACATGACGGTAACGCGGCTCTTCTCATTTCCAGTGGATTTTATAATAAGTGATTTCTCACCTTTCTTATATTCGGGCCAATACCGTCTTATTGTGTACTTGTGTCGCTAACACGAGGAGATTTCTATTTCTATGATGAGTATTTTTGAAGCTCTTTGACAATTTTGTCTTGCTGCATTATTGCCACAGCTGGCATCATCGCAAAAGCACCCCCCACCCCCGCAAACGTAAATGCGTTGTTTGTCGCCGGTTTGCAACACTCACACGCGTTTTATATATAAAGTATCACTCTCATTATCATCTGTAAACATTACAAAAGTAATGTGTTGCATAAAAAAGGGCATTTGTAGTGATTATTTTTCTGTAGAAGAAAAAAATGAACGCATCCTTTGTATGCAACGGTGTGCCTCCATGTCGTTCCACTTTTAGACACGTTTTATTTATACATTGCCACACTTGTTATCATCAAACATAACGTGTTGCATAAACAATGTCATTGCTATTGATTCATTTCTCTATATAATGGAAAATGAACACAGCATGTGCTGATAACTATCAAACAGAAGCAAATGTATGTATGTTGATGGTTTTCAAAACATTTTGAAATCATAACCGTAATTTCTGTTCCTTATTTTTCTGCAGAAATACAAATGGACGCAGCGGTTTTTTACGCATGGCAATCTTACAAATAGTGACGTATGCCCTTACAAATCGTTGACTAATCTTTCAACGTTGTATATAGCGTGCAATATGAAACGAAAGTAAAACTCAATATTACCAATAAATTCATATTATTTTACAAATTGTCACATATAATCAAAGAACAATATCTTCAGCTACATTAGTAAAAATTAACTGACTTTTGTTATAATTGTATGTAGCCCTTTTGGCCATTTCTATCCTGTCTTGATGGCATTTCAGCTCGCAATTCAGTTTGACTTGAAGGTAGTTCGTTAGTGTGTCCAATTATGAATTAAAAAGGTCAATTGATAAAATTAACTCATCGATGCAATTTTTGAGTCAGGGAACATTTCTTTTGCCAATTCTGAGAAGTGATCAGCAATAGTCGCAGGCAAATCGTGTTCGGCAACAAATTGGTAGAATGAAATCTCTGCTTTCGTCACTTTTCATTCTGCAGACTTCATCTTTATGACCAGTGTTGTTAATTACTTTTTAAAAGTAAGATTAATTAGTTACAAATTCTCCTAAAAAGTAATTGAGTTAATAACTCAGTTACCTGAACGTAAGAGTAATCTTTGCTATGTTTGGAAATCGTTTAAGGTTGTGAATCCACTGTTAAAGTTGTTAAAATTGCTACCGTTTTTGCATTACTCCCCTTCTGTCTACTTTCAACATGTTAGTTTTAAAACTGTTTCATCAATTAAAGATAGATTCAAGTCAAAATTTTGCTGATTTAAGAGTATTTTAGATAAAAATTTACTTAAGTTCGCTAGGAAGGTTCACTACAACAGAGCCATTCTGAGAAGTGTACTGCTTCAAAATTAACTCCGCCGTCTGTCATTTCGCATGTAGTTCTATAAGCATTTGATATCAAGGCGTAGATTGTAGGCTGTCAGCTACAGTCAGGAAATATTGGAGCCGCCTAGCATCGCGTTTGCTACAGCGTCACAACACTCTTCTCTCTCAGTGTCTCTGGCTTTTCTCACGTCATTCAACCAACGTAGTAACGCACATTGTCTCGTTGGCAAAATGGCGACAAAATCCAAACGGAGAAAAAAAAAACGTACAGATTTTGAACGTACGGCGTACACATTTAAAAATCAGTGCTCACGTTTACAAATTACGCCGAAACCGTACAACTTGACAGGTATGCTTACACTCAGCAAGCGCATGGGACCAAAACTCCTTCTCTGGAGAGTGATGAGTTCTCTCAGTGAAAGTGAGGGAAGCGATGAGGAGTACACTCCAATAAACCAGGTGAAGGTGAGTGTTTGACATCTATGGATGTAACTATGTGAACACACTGAAAAGATAAAAATGTTTGGTGTTTTCTAAAGTGATTTATTATTTTCTGGAAAATGCGCGGCAACGTTGCAAACTCCCAAATTGTAAGGGGCAGAGCGTTTTCAAATGTGAAAAGTGCAATGTACATCTGTGCTTTTTTGAATTTCTGAATTTCACAAGCAGTGAAAAGAGATATCAATAAAAGCGTGTTCAGAACTGAGATGGGAACATGTGCCTTTTTTGATATTTGTTTTACTTACTTACCGGTTGTCGCTAATCGACATCATACTTAAATGTATGCCTATTTTATGGGCTATATTCAAATTAAGGATATCCAAAATCAAATTATTGAAACACTGGCAAATATGGTGCTTGGAGAGGTCGGGACAAAAAAAAATATGAAAATGCTGATTCCAAAGGGTTGTGCCTCAAAAGTGATGGGACCAGGGACAGGCGCAATGTGGAAAATTTTGCCTGTGATAATTCATTTTGTCAGCAATTTTCTGCCAGAGGAGCATCTTAGTGGGTTGCTTGACTTGCATCAACTCAATGCAGAGTACATAACCTGAGATATTGACACACCTTTCTGATGCTGGCTGCAGTTCTGAAAACATACCTAGCCAGTGTTATGATGGGGCTTCTGTGATGAACGGGGTTAGAGGTGGTGTACAAGCTCTGCTCCAAAAGAAGCGTTTTACATATGTCCCATACATCCAATGCTACAACCACCAGCTGCACCCCATATTTGTACATGCCATGCAGAGTGAATCAGGTGCAAAAAGATTTTTTTTTTTTTTTTTACCTCTCATTCACGCTACAATTTTTTTCAGCATCACCATGTGTTTGACAAATATGATGCACCAGATCTCAAAAGGCTGCTTGAAATCTGATAGACACGCCTCTACGAGGAGAGAAAGTGTATTTTTGAAAATAAAGATCATATATGCTCAGTATCTAAAATGACAGAAGATAATGATGCTGCAGTTGACCTGTGCACTGAAGCATCAGGCCTGCCATTTCAAATTAATAAGCATCACTTCTTTGAGACTGGGAAGTTTCTATTGCGGGTGCTTGGTGTCTTGAAACCAGCAAATGCAATTCTACAGTCTGTCAGTGCATATGTGCAGTGCTTCTGAGGTTGTTGGTGGAGCAATGGAGTCCCTAAAAACATTCGTAAAGATAATTAATTGGGCAGAGTTATCTCAAGTGGCTGCTGGAGATTATACTCATCCTCCAAGAGACGGAGAGCAATGAGCTTGGTCAAAGGGTTGTGCTCTCACCTCTGGGCCATACAGACACTGATAATCCTGCCCTCAATCCACATCAGTCTCTGAAAAGATCTCTGCTCAACATCCTTGACGGGGTCATTTCAGAAATGGAAACGATTTTCTCGGGGCAATGTTAACCTGATGAAAGCCGTATCTAGTCTTACACCCAAATCCAGTGCATTTCTCAATTTAACCCAGATGGATCCTCTAGTTGTGCTGGCTGAGACAGTGCCAGACATTGCAAGTCTGAAAAATGAAATCCTTGTGGCAAAACAGATGATGCTCAAGAAATACACGAATGAAACAGACCTTTGCACTGTGTGTAAACACTTGTCAGTGCAGCCTTTCCTGGCTTTACATGAATTGTATGGAACAGCCCTGGTAGTTGGTGTGTCTTCAGCAGTGTTTGAAAGTTCATTCCCCACATTCTCACGGGTTCTGACCCCATATCGCCGCACCATGTTACACAAAAGAGGAATTTAGTGATCTTGACCCATGAGAAATCCATAACAAGTAATTTGGACATGGATTATTTGTGAGGGGTTTTGCAAAGGGAAGTAGGACAATTTTATTGTGAAGAGAGATTTTTCAAAATTGTTTGGTTATTCCTTTTAACCAGTTTGACGCGTCATGACTGTGTCGACACAGTTCAATGAGTTCATGCATTGGTCACGTGATTTTCTTGTAGCGATACGCGCACCGACGCAGGGGTAGCTCCATGAGCTCGGCGTGCGCGCCGGTGCGTTAGTATCACTGGACCCATCACTACTCAGGACCTTGTCCACGAACCTTGGGCTTAGAAGTCATCCAAAACTAGTTAAGGTTAGAGGGAAGAATTGGGGTCCGCATGTAGATTGGCATATTGGGGCCAAGTCCACGTTCACTAAATTTGAGTCTAAAAGATAAGCAGAACTAGAAAGCGCGTAGAAACCGAGACCGCACAGGGGTCCGGAGTCTTTGGGATTAGAGCAACGGCCATTGGTCTTAGGTTTAGAAGTTGACCAAAACTGGTACAAGATCAGAAGGAAGATCCGGCGTCTGTCTTTAGCCTGGTGTTTTTTTTTTTTTCCCCCTCAAAAAAAACAAAAAAACACATTGGCCACCCTATGTGAAGTTTTTTGTGAAGGTTTTTGGTACAATTGGCCCGAGCCCAATTCTTTACCCTAATTTACTCTTTACCCTGAATCAACTGTTAAAAGTTGTTAGAATTGCTCCCATTATTGCATTAGTTCCCTTCTCTCTACTTTCGACATATGAAAGTTTTAAAACTGTTTCATCATTTAAAGATGGATTCAAGTCAAGATTTTGCCGATTTAGAAGTATTTTATATAAGAAGTTTCTTAGGTTTGCTAGGAAGGTTCTCTACAACAGAGACATCCTAAAAAGTCTACTGCTTCAAGATGGCGGCTGTCTACTAACGCATTTAGTGTCTGTCATTTTGCATCTAGTTATATCTATATACAGTACATGTGATATCTACCATGTCTACCATATCTACCATAACATGCGGGCGTAGTTTGAAGGCTATCGGCAACAACATGTATTATTAGAGCTACCTAGCATCGCGTTTGTTCGGCGTCACAACTTTCTTGCCTCCTCCACACTCCTGCTCTGCTCTGTCGTCTCGGTGAGTCAGTCTCCCTCAGACTTTTCGACCAATATAGTAACGCATAGTAACGCATGCCTTTCCGTCCTCAGTAACGGTACCGGCGTTGCCAAGATGAGAAAAGTAATTAATTAGATTACCCACTACTGAAAAAAATAACGCCGTTAGTAACGCCGTTATATTGTAACGCCGTTATTAACAACACTGGTCCGGACTCCCCAAATATCGTCCAAATATCTCATGTTCAGTAATGGACGGAATTAACTTTTTGCTAACGCCACCTGCTCCCAGTCCCCCATGTATATATTGGCGTAGACTGGGGCAAATTTTTACCTTTTTAATCGCTTTGCCCTTGATTTGTAGGTACCAGCGATCATTGAAAGTGAAATCATTCTGGGTTAAACTCAGGTGCAGAAGTTCCAAAATCTCCTCATCTGGTCCGCCATTCACCGGATACCGTTCCAGGCAGCGTTGTACTGCCTCCATACCCAAGTTGACATCAATATTGGTATACAGACTCGAGAAATCCATCGTGATAAGCATACAATCCTGGGAACCTGAGAACCTGGGATCTCAACTTCTCAATGAAATCTTGCGTATTCTTGACATAGCTATCATGCTTGGTCGACAATGGTGTCAGATATTTGTCAAGGTACTGCGCAACCCCGTAACTTTCACTCCCACAGTCAGACACAATCGGTCTCCCTGGTGGAATCCTGCCCGGGATTGTCCACTGGTCCCCTGCCTTGTGAATTTTTGGCAGCAAGTAAAAATATCTGGGCCGAAAGGGTTTTCCCCCCATAAGGTATTTGGCCTGCGCCTTTGTTAAGTGGTTCATCTCGACTAACCTTGTCAAAATGTCTTGAGTGGTTTCCGCTGTGGTCGGGTAAATCGGGTCCAGCCGTGGTTCATAGTAGACTCTGTCGTTCAACTGTCTCTCCGCTTCCTTGATGTAGTCAATTCTAACCATGATAACAACCCCACTACCCTTATCCGCCGGTTTGAACACAATATTTTTGTTGTTCCGCAATTCGAGCAAGGCCTGCCATTCGTTGTCCTAGATATTCTTCGGGTCCAGAGCATTCACCAAGGCCGTCACGTCTTGCCTATCCTTATGGATCAAATCAAGCAGTTGTTGTGACAATTTGTCCTTACCCGGCTCCCAAGTGGACTTTGATCGGAACGGTTGTCGTTGACCACCACCCTCTGTACCAAAATGTTCCAATAATTTCAGTCTACGGTGATATTCTTTTAAAGGGTATGAAAATGCAAAGGGGGTGTGAGACATCAATAGAACTGTTATGTGCCAAGATAACAAATATTGATAAAGTTAACAAAAAAATCAATCACATTAATGAGCAATTATCGAAAATAGATCTAAAAATGACGAACATTTCCGAAAGTGTTCCGGAAACAGCCGAATGGGGCGGAGACGTCATAACAAGGAAACAAAAGGTCGGGGCAGGTGCTATCGTTGTTTATCGACGAGAGAGTTGCGTTCGTGTTTTATCAAAAAATCACTAAAATGGTTCAAACCTGTCATGCTATGTGGTTTACAAATAGCCATTTGTCGCAATGTAGTACCCATGAGTTCCCGAACGCGAGAAAAAGAGCTGGACTACGCAGACAATGAGTAAAGTTCGTCAGTGCTAAGAGGGCTAATTTTGCAGACCCAGCCTCCGGCACGGTTTTGTGTGGTGCGCATTTTACACCTGAAAGCTATACGAACTATGGGCAAATGAAATCAGGTTTTGCAAAGAAATCGCTGCTGAAAGCAGATGCGGTGCCCGGTGAAAGAGGACGACTGGCTCTGATGAGACCACCCCAGGCTAACCAAAGGAGCGGAGCAGCCAAGCTCGAAATGGCCAGAGTGAGTACTCTTTTATAATAAAAACATATCACGCATTGGATATAGGACTGGACACATGTATAAATTATCGCTCGTAAAATATATAGAACAAATCCTCGAATCCCATTCATATTTGTGTCTGTTGGCAGAGCGAAAACCTATGATAGCACTATAAATGATAATTATTCAATACTATTCTATATTACATTACTTTGCGGTCACGTTGTATCAGCTTCACAAAAAGAAATGCAAAACAAACCATTCAGTGTTTCTGTTGCCGCCGGTGTTTCATCAGTGTGATTGCTCCCCTCGATGATCCTTTCATTAGGCTGCATTGGCTTTCGTTTGGGCTCAAATTGATAACCCAAAACACCAAAGAAAGGTTCATAACTCTCCTCGTCACGTCGGATTCGTCGCTGCAAATAGAAACAAAATTGTCCGCCATCATCTGCCGCCATTCAGTACTAAGCACTGAGCCTGTTGTTTCCCTATAGTGACGTCACGCACACAATATGCTCGATTTCCAGCATCTCGGGGGCGGGTCCTTTTAGCTTGACAATCGACCTAATTTCTATCATTTTCTTTGTCTTGCGATGTGAAGTGGCATGATATGAATTCAAAAGGCACGCGTTGATGGATAAATGATGGAATATTAGCATTTCCCCAGGTGTTGTCATACCCTTTAAGTCCAATTCCTGGTTGAATCTATCCTTCTTCTGGTGCGGCAAATGGGGCACAAAGGACAGTCCCTTTTCCAACAGAGATATCTGATCCCTGGATAACGAAACAAAGTTAGACAAGTTCATGACCCCCGAGGCCTTCATCAAGTCTTGAACTTCCGTTTCCGTCGAAGTGCTACCCAAAGAACTAAGCTTCAAAAAGCATGAGTCCCAATGGTTCCACATCATATTTGGCTGTGTCACTTGTCCATGTTAGGTTGTCCCCCTCCGACACAAAATCCGATCGGAACAATCGTGGACGCGACATGGCAGTTTCGCCCACTAAATAATTAATCTGACGAAATTTATTCTGGATCAAAATAGACAAGTTCGGAGAGTAATTTATACGTGGGATAGCAATTTCCACATTTGGGAAGGTCTTTTTGGCTGACCTGGCCACAGCCATAATATCATTTTTCAAGAAAGCTGAATTCAGGTGAGTCCTGTTATCCAAACTGAAGGAGAGGAGCACTTTGGCCACCGATGTTTGGATCTCCAACTTCTTTTCCAGAAGTTGCTGAACATGGCTAAACTTTAAACCAAGACAAGTTTCTACCTGAATCCTGCAATCATCTAAACGAGGCAGGATACTCATATTGCTATCACCCATGACTAAAATAGGCCTAGTAATAAAAAAATTCCCCCAAAATACACTAGGGCCCTCGTAGCCTGTGAAGGACCCCCCATAATGCCCGGGTTCTAAACCATCCATCCCCCCAGCCAGAGACCCACTACTCGCCAAACTCACAGAACAGTCCCGATCATCCCCTGTACCAACTCCGTCCGACCCTACTATCACGCCAGGACCCGACGAAGTAAGACACGTCCCACCCTCTTGCAATGTGCACAACCCCGGACAGGACACGAGAGAAGAACTTACAGACGGGTTCTCACAGTGTTCAGATTGCGGATGTGGCTCGTCACACTTCATCACAGTCGTTGAGGCGTCTTTGATGGTCTGTTGATGTACATACTGTATCTAAGTTACCTTGAGATTTCCAGCCATCTAATAGCCATATGTAAGGAGTCCCTCCCGGTCACACTAAGTACCAGAGCCACTAAGAACCAGTCCGTCTGTCAATCAAATCGTAGGATCAAGAAAATCAGGAATGAGGGAAGGTTTCCAAATGTAGAAAAAAGACCAGAAAGGTAGGAGGCATTGAAAGTGGGAAGGCAGGTACCGAAGAAACTCATTGTTAGTGGGGAATCCAACCAAGTGTTAGTCCAACGCAGCCTCACAACCCATTAGCAGACTACCGGCACCCAGAGACCGGGCGGAGTAGGAGAGTAGAACAGAGCAAAGGACCGCATGTGTATGGTTAGGGTTGCCCCACGTATGTGTGACCCTTTATGATGAATGAAATAAATGGACTCATGTTTCCCTTGCCCGGGCGTGGGTTTTTTGAGCCAGGCCTGTAGGTAGGGCTCGAAGCCAGGTTGTTTGCCTTTTTGCCATTAAAGAGATGAGACCTGCTGACAACTAGCTTTTGAGCGGAGCTGGCTGCGTTTGAGGTAAATTTACATTTCTTGTGCCCAATTGTTAAATTTGTTAATGTAACCCACGTTACTATGATAGAGAACACTGAACATGATTCATATGGAAATTTAGTGAGCCAGGAATTATAATAAGAAAAATATCAACTCAAACGAAAGTTGATATAAAATTAGTGAGGAAAAAATAGGTTATTTAAAAAAACAATCGTTTGATTTAATTACTTTTCAAAAAGGCAACGACCTACAAGCCAATGGGAAGTTGCGATATTTCTCTCCCTTAACCAATGAGCGAGCAGGTTCTAGGACATTGGTAGGATGACAGGAGCGAACCGATCATCTCTCTCTTTTACTTCCTCATCGCGAGTTAGTGAAGACGCAGCTTCTTTGGTTTGTCTGACAGTTACAAACATACTGCGGGAAAATTTTTTTAAAAAACCTGGATTCAACTACAGTCTTTGTGCGTCATTGGAACTGTAAGTAAAATCGATTGAATCGCCACTAATTTAGTGGGGTCATATTACTGTACTGTTAATTTAATTTTTGCTGCGTCATCGCCACAATCGGCCGTTAGGAGGGCAGCTCGTGACAGCGCGGTTTGACCAACCGTTAACTGCGTGCCGCCATCACCTTTTTCTGGTGAGTGTTTTATATGACATGTTATGGAACAAAAGTATGAATATTAATGTTAATTTAATGTTTGCTACGTCGTCATCGCAAACTGGCTGTTAGGAAGGCAGTTTGTGGCAGCGCAGGTTGGCTAACAACCGTTAGCTACGTGCCCTCATCACCTTGTTCTGGTGAGTGTTTTATATGACATGTTAAGAAGCAAAAAGATTAATTTGAAGCATGATGTTAATACTAGCTTGGCCTGTTTAGGCCGGGTCTTTTATGCGGGAGTCGCCTTTCATTGAGGACATCGAGGGAGATCGCTTGTGAAGCATATATTTTTCCTTTTATTTTTCCGCTCTCGACCTGTCGAGCCACAGGAGTGGTTGTCGAAGGAGAGA
The DNA here is from genome assembly GCF_030265065.1 of Corythoichthys intestinalis. NCBI lineage: Eukaryota > Metazoa > Chordata > Actinopteri > Syngnathiformes > Syngnathidae > Corythoichthys > Corythoichthys intestinalis. The sequence goes on along the minus strand of NC_080399.1, from coordinate 58,563,083 downwards.
CCGGTGGCGAGCTAACCCAATTTTCGAACCTGAACTGGACACTTTTTTTTGTTTCAGCTGGGAATCTGGTAGGAACTTTCCATAATACTCAACAGTGATTTACATGTGAGCTCACATAGCGTTTTGGGATTGGAATAAGACGTTGAAGGGAAAACACTAAGTGCACTTAGTAAAGTTAGGGTGTGTAAAGTAAGTTTTTTGGGATAAATTGAGCATTTGTTTCATGCATTTAACTTTTCTTTTCAATGTACATATTGTAAATAGTTTAATACTTTTGTTTTATATTACACAAAAAAAAAAAAACCAAAATTATCTGTGTCTTGAGTTTTATTTGCTTCTGCCGGGTGCACGCTGTCTCCTGTGAGTCGAGTCTAGCTTCTGATGCACTGGTCCAATAAATAAACACATTATAATCAGACAACGTAAAGTGATACAAGGTAAACTTTGTCACTTGTTAACCACCGGGTTACATTAACCCTTTGCTATGCTTAGCAGTGGCCACCTGGAGTGAGAGGTGAGCATGCACAAGTAAAGTAAACGTCATTGGCATTATGGTTATTATTCAATTTATGAACATCAACAAGTTTGCCAATTTGAAAATTGATATCTAAAAAGGGATGTGCAGATGTCTGAACTGATTAGGTTAAAAATATCTTGAAATATGACTGCAGTCAGAATTAAATAATATACAGTATCAACAGGGATTACAGATATTTTAAAATTGTCCTATGATGCAAAAAAATTAACATACCTCAATCCCCCCGAAGATCTTGGTGTCAGGCGTGGTGTGGAGGAAGGAGGAGTTGCTGTTTCCAGCCCGACAATTCATGAACAGGTAACTTCCTCCTTCCTCCACACTGTCTGCCTGTTGCTCATTTAAATCCATCCTGAATGTATCGGTGCCATTGGAGATGGCCCTTCCTCCACACTGTCCGCCTGTTGCTCATTTAGATCCATACTGAATGTATTGGTGCCATTGGAGATGGCCCTTCCTCCACACTGTCCGCCTGTTGCTCATTTAGATCCATCCTGAATGTATTGGTGCCATTGGAGATGGCCACGATATATTCAGGATGGATTTTGTAATCTTGGCCCCACCGTCCATGATGAGGGCCCTTTCGGTCCCCTTAGTTATTTGCCGAATGGCCACTACTTTCGCTTTTAGCATGTTCATTGTGAAAGATAAAACAATAGCCATCATTTTTTTACTGTGTATATTGTATTACCAATTGTAAATGATGAATAACGATTGTGAATAATTGGAACAATTTAAGTTTTGGTCCATTATTGTTCAAGAGTATTCATACAGTGTAGATTGACTCTGAAATCAAATTTCGGCGAGGGATTGGCTGGCGCACCTATTTTCGTTAGCTATTTGTGGCACATGCGCGTTGAGGCTCGAAAAGACTGCCGCGCTCACTTTTGTATACATTTGAATAAGGGGGACGCTGCGGTTGTGCCGGATGCGCGCTCAGAAGGCGCAAAAAAAGCCCGCCGCGAAACTCTTTTGTATACATTTGAATGGGGGGGAAAGGGCTCCTACGTGTTTGAATGTTGACAAAAATTTCAAACGGTTTCCATATGAAAAAGGACTATGTTTGCAGACTAAAAAATGGCATTGTTAGAAGTGTCGAGTGTACTTTTTTTTTATTGCCATAGGCAGATCTTCTATTCAGGCGAAGTAGGCGATCGCCCTAGGCCCCCAACCAGCTGCCCTTGCCCCAACGAGCAAGGGCTTGGGCCACCGGAGCCAGCAGCACCCCCAACTATTTGTCATGTATAATTATGTCAACATACCAAACAAACAAATAACAAAACAAAAAAGAAAGCCATTTGAATGCTGCATTTCCCTGACCTGTCGGTGGATCTCCCATATTCTTCTCCGCTCAGTGCGCTCTCCTATCCTTCAGAATATCCTGTAAGTGAGCTGATGTCGTGGTTCCCGCCTCTTGCTCAGGTGTAGCTTTTCTGACTCGTTTTGAACCATCCTACTTCTTTTTGAAAAAGGACAGTAAATGCAACTGTCTTGTTGGCATGCTGAAATAAAATTTCACCCTGGCTGCTTGGTCCCCAGATGCCGCAAATTTCCAGCTTTTTTTGTTTTTATGTCTCGGGCGGGATTTGTTGGTCCAGTCTTTCAATGCATCAACAAATCTACGACTCTTTCAAATGACGTCAAATTTTTATAAACAACATTGTTACCGGCATTCCCAAGGGGCCGCTGTCCCGTTTCAGTGTGACCGGCATTGCCAATTTGGCGTAGAAGAAGTGGGCGAGCATAAGGGGGAGAGAGAGCGAGCGAAAAGGACAGTTGCGCGAGGGCGCGTTGTGTGAAGGAATATATATTTTTTTCATGCTTATGAAACACATTACTGGTGTACTATAATCATTTGTAAGGCTTTTCATCCAGGTACATGTGTTGTATTTCTTTAAACATAATACAAAGAGGTTCAGTTAACTGTGTTATCAAGTTTTCCCTCACTTTTTGGTGCCAGCCACGGCCCTATTCTCAAGGTCTCAGCTCAAAGATGTTTTTCACTGACACACTCCCAAGGTCGTATATATCAAGATGTTTTTGTATGGAAAAATACCAAGGCTTGTGAGATGATGAGTTTCGTTTCTGGTAAAGTTTCTTTCACGGTGCGCTTTGGCACCGCCCTTTTTAACAGTATAAATGTCCAGCTTCTATTGTACAGCTTCGTACTTTCTGGCTGATCTCAGCTCCTAGCTGAGTCATATCATTTTGTACCCGTGATATATCATGTTATATAATAGTCTTCGAAGCAGGCAATCCTTGGCTGTCTGATTCATTATTCTCATTTTGTTATCTGTTGATACTTGTCTCGGAGTTCAAACTTGAGCTTCCCTGACACGTTGTTGACTTTGACTGTCCCCCACTGGTTTTTGTTTAGTTAATAAAAGTCTCCATACAACAGCCATCCGAGGCGTCTCTATTTTCATACACTACACAACCTCCCCGAAGGATGAACCGGGCGTAGGAGCAACGACGAACGAGCCACGGAAATCGCTGGTCCACATAATATTATTATTTTCTATACACGTAAGGTGCCGTATCTGCCCAAATAAGTTCCGGAACACAGTGAGGCCAAAAAAAAAAAAAAAAAAAGAGGTGGCGGATCTTGTTCCGGCAGGATCCGTCACAAATTAACCCCTGACTGCACACAAAGAACAGATCAAGAGTTACCAGTACAAGTGAATTTTAATAAAAGAGCACGCCATTACAGAAAATGCAGGCATGGTAAATTTAGTCCATACGGGATATTGATTAAAAACTTTATAAACAATTTACAGTCTTGCTACTGTAATGCACCTTCATTTGTGAAATAGGCAGTGAATGCTTCTCGCACTGCAATGGCCTGTTGAGTTGCGTTGTTGGCAGAAAGTCTGCTCACATCAGGGAGAGAATGGCAATCAACATTAGCTTTGGCATTCGGTGTTTCAACGGTTTCTGGTGTGGATTTCCTAATGTAATTGTGAAGAACACATGATGCTTTTACACACAGTTCCACAATTTCAGGTCGGAGTTCCATTGTGCGCCTGTATATTCTCCACTGGGAAGCAAGTATGCCAAAGGCATTCTCAACCACCACTCTGGCCCAGCAAAGTCTGTAATTGAAAGTCATTTTTGCTGCAGGCAGGCTTCGATCAGGGAAGGGCCTCATGAGGTTCTTGCGCAGCGGGAAGGCCTCATCAGCCACAAAGACATGGGGCTGTGGTCCTCTGTGCTCTGCAACTGGGAGAGCTAGTTCAGCGGAAAATCCAATCTTTCCAGACACCAGAGCCTTGCCAAAAACGGAGTTTGCAAGGCTGCCTCCATCTAGGGTAACCAAACGTCCTCTTTTGCACGGACATGTCCACCTTTCACGTCGTGTCCTCGTCATCCTGCCGGGTTTAGCAAATTCATGAAAATGTTTGTTTTTAATTTTTTTTCACGGGACCAATTTGAAGAGAATCCCTCCGGCCGCTGGGGGACAGCGCTTGCCTGCGTTGACGTGGCTCCTACAAGCCGGTGCGGCAGAAGAGTACAGTTAACTCCTTGTATTATGGGGCATTACCGCCATCTACTGGGTTGACGGTTTGGCAAGAGAACAGGCAATTACAACAATAAGGGGTAGTTGTAAGAGACGTTTATAGTGCTCCGTACACCTTTCTGTGTCTTTTTTATATTGGGTTATACGCGTACAAAGAGATGCAGTATGTTGTATAGTCTTGTATCAATTGTTCTGCATTCGTGTATTTGGTTGAATGTTAGTATTATATTCTAAGTAGGAGCGTCTGCCCAGTTAAGTTTTCTACGATAAAAACGTATATAATGGCAACTGTTAACTTCTGTCGGAGCTTTGTACTGGCGTGATTTGTAAAATCCCGTGGGGTGTCTCATCGTTGTGCTGTCGATGATTGTGAACTTTTCAAAGTTTGATTTTGTCTCATCTCCCGGTACTGGCGGCACCTTGCGGCGATTGGCCTGCCCACGTATACCTAACGTATCCTGACGTATCCTAAAGTAATCCTAACATATCATAACGTTTCCTAATGCCTGTCCGATATATCCGAATGTTTTTCGTAACTAAAGCTAACACTTCCGCGGGGGAAAGGCATAAGTGCCAATCGAGAGAGCGGATGGAGCGAGCGGGTCGACGTAGCACAGCCAATCACGAGTAAATGCGAAGATGACCGGCGAGTGTGTCATAGTCAGCGCGGCCAGTCACGAGCGAGTGCTGAAGAATAGCGCCAACCAAGTCCAAGTCGGCGCAGCCAATCACGAGCGTGGCCCCATTGGAGACGAGCAGCATACTTTAGTGGAGACTAAAAAGGGTCGCGCTTGAAGACCAGGAGCGAGAGGCAAGGGGGGAAGCCCCAAAGAAAAGGCGGTTTAGAGAAAACCATGAGTACAAATGCCAAAAATGTGTTTAAAAAAAAAAAAAAAAAAAAAAACGCACCACAGGTCACAGCCAGGTAAAGGGAAAATGGTACTGTCCTGCTTCTGGCAAAACCATAGAGGAGTGGAGGAACATGCTCACAATGTAAATATAATTAATAAACATTCAAACATTGACATTTCTTCAAAACTGAATATTGTTTATTTTGCTTGTGTGATTTTTTTGCTTTTTATATTTTAAATATGTGTTTAAAATTTGCATGTTGTAAATAGTTCGTGTTGTGAATAATTCCCACTTTTTTCTCACAATGTAAAATCCATATTTTTGGACATACGTGATGTTATTTTTGTTGTTGAAGAATTTCCAGTTGGTATTAGTGTTATATTTGTGGACATGAATAACTGTTATGTGTTTAAAATGACATAATGGTGGAGATACATAAATCTAATTTTTACGTTAATGTAACATTGTGAACATTTTCATTAATACATTACTTTACAATCATACAGTTTTCTTTGTGTGTGTAATTGCAATTGAAATTCCTCCTTACTACTAAAAAAATTTAGGCCCCAAACAAACACACAAAACAAAACAAAATCTGATGACGTATTGTTAATAATTAAAGATTTGATTGTTTAAAAAAAAAACAACAACAACATGTGACTGTAAGTCACCGCTGACGTAATGTGTGAAGGAATAAAGTTTGATTGAAAAAAAAAAGTGACAGGAAGTCACCACTGTTCTGGCTAGCGGTGGTTCGATTCCAGCTGGTGACGCATCCCACCCCCGTCCTCCCATTGACTTCTTTTCGTCTTTTCTGCTGTTTTCGTGGACATTCGCCCAATTTTTTTTATTTTCTCTCCCATTTTCCCCCTCTTTCTTTTCCCTCGCTCAGGCTGGCTGTTATGCCCTGGCCCCTCGCTAATAGGGTAGCTATCAGTGAGCTAAGCCACACGAGGCATTATGGGAAACAATTTTGAACTGCTGCGTTTGGAAACATGCTGGTTAAATAGTTTGTCAGTTAATTTTGGTCAATGTTTGCATGCAGTCTAGAACATTGAATGAGAACAAAAATTGAGTGGGAATAACAATTTCTCAACGATAATTGTCGTGATAGTAATTTATAAAAATGTTTATGTGGCACATAGCCTACTGTGTGTCTGTATTGACTGTACTATATTTCCACGGGTCTGCATGATATATATTTTTTGTCATTATTTCATTCAGGTTTTTTTTTGCGGGGGGGGTGTCATTGTTTGTTTTAGTAAGAATAAAGCCTGTTGAGTATATAAAATATACTGTATAGCTTTTTTTTTTTTTATTTTTTTTTTAATAAAACTGAATTTCTCCGTCCATACGGAGGAGGCACACTTTAAACATATTAACCCTTTAACACCTAAGCCTATTTTGGCCGAATTTGCATGCATTTGATGTTGCCTTAATATTTCAAAGAAAAAATTGGTTATAATGGCCAAGTTGGGTCCCTTTTTTCAGGACACATTGAACTTCATGTCTAAACTGTTGTTTTCTTCACTGACCAATTATAATCCACATTTTGGACCCAAAAAGACAAACAAAATCCCGAAATCTTTTTTCAAAATTTGTAATGTTGATGTGCCATTGACAACCAAACATGCTGGACCAACGGTTTTGAAGCTTGATAATATTTATTCAGCTTGTTAGGATAAACATTCAATAGAAAAAAATAAGATTGAATAGTTTTATGTTTGACAATTCAACACAAACAGCAGGTATGGTCATAGGCGTTTTTGGCCTTTACACATACTATGGTCAAAATAGGTTATATACTGTGCAAAATAGTGAGAGAGAAAAAAAAAAAAATCATCTAACACAAAAAGGGTTTGGAGGATATATCTTTGTGAAGTTAGGTGTTGTACACATCACCTAATCAAAAGTATATATGGACACGCAATCAAGCTTCTCGAACACACATCTACATAAAAATTGAAAAGTTAAGAAAAAATATATATAACTTTGGAAAAAAGTATTTTAAGAAATATTGACAAGTAGTTCAGTTCAATTCAAATTTTTCAGGCATGCGACACGATAAAGTTTTTTTTTTTTTTTTGCGCACTCAATAAAGCTTCTTCTTGAACAGGTCACGGAGCTGCGTCACACACAATGTCACACAGCCTACTCTTTCGCCGTTTGCGGCTTTGCACGCTGCTGTCACTTCTACTCGCCGAGACGCCGACTCATCCCAAGAAAACAATAACAAATACGGCTCATCTTCTTCCTTGAGTTAATGAAATAATGCATTAGCTTGCGCTAAATGTAGTTTTAGATTCATTCTGCACGTTTCAAAGTTGCTCGCTCAAACCAACCGGCCGGCCGTGGCTTGCTTCGCATGCCTCTCTTTCAATAGTTGGCGCCTCGCTCGGAAATTTATTAATAATGATCACATTCGGTTCGTCCTTCTTGACATCACAACGGCTCTTGGGATATGTAGTATTTTGTGATGCTTTCGGTTTTGAAAAAGGACAAGAAATGATGGAAATATGGAGATGGATACATGGTCCAGGCAGGGTTTTAATGCATATTTATGAGTGCATTAAAACTATAAAACTCAATCGACATTATCTCCCGTTTTTCTTGGCTGATTGACTTCAAATAAAAACTGGTGTGGACATCAACTTCCGCACATTCAAACGAGACCAACCAGCGGCACGTGGGTTACGTAATTACAGCGTGATGAAGCTTCAAAGACGATATGCGTAAACGCGTCGCTGCCGACACGTTCGGTGTAAAGGGTTAAAGTGATATAGGCTTCTTTCTGTGAACGTCGAGTAAAATTCAAGTATCTCGAGACCGGGCCGAGTGTCCTCTTTTTTGGAAATCAAAATATGGTCACCCTACCTCCATTACTAGTCCTCCCGTAACCTCCACATCAATCACACTAAAACAACACAAGGGAGAAGGTACCCTTGTAGTTGAAAAATTGTGACCCAGAGTTGTCAGGTGCCTTGATGATGACATGTTTTCCATCTATGGCTCCACAGCAGTTTGGGAAACCCCAGCGCTGCTTGAAATCTACAGCATTGAACCTCCATCCCTCACTGTTGGGCACAGCCATGAATTCCCCCACCAGGCACTCCCAAACTGCTGCTGCAACTTGCGGCACAATATTTGAGACCGTGGACATCCAAACACGGAAACTGTTGGCAATAGACCTGTACCACTCCCCAGTCGCCATAAACCTGCAACACATAAAATGATAAGCAATAAGAATGCCACACTATTTACTGTACATAAGAACAAGCAATGGGTTTATGAAACAACTTCACACAGTTTTAATACCAGGGGCAAAGAAAACGGGAACAAAGCCAACCTAATTGATCCAAATATTGGCAAGATAAGTGAATTAAAAATACTGTAAACGGTTACAGCACAAAGGAAATAAAGATGCCAAATAGCAGCAAAATAAACATTTATATTACATTTGCATATATAAAATTAAATGTATTCCTCATTTTTAATTTATTAGTAGTATTTTAATTAACTTTCTCAACTGGATTTAGCACATACTGAAAGCAAGTACCAAAAGTAAACTATATTTTTCAGTGGGTTACTTGTTTGTATGACCTATTCTAAACACAGCGTTTGTGAATGGCAAATATTAATACACAGTTTCCATTCACCGAAGGGTACTGGCGACGGCATCGCACGCGTCACACGTTGTCGCGCAATATTTCGCGGCCAGTGTGAACGTAGCTTATTACTAACATTTTGGGTGGGTGAAGTTCAGAAAACAAATACGTAGTGAAACAGTGAGCATTAACCCTTTAAGGTCTGGGCCTATTTTGTCTGATTTTGCATGCCTTTGAAGTTGCCTTTATATTTCAAAGAAAGAATTGTTTACGATGGCCTGGTTTGGTCCCTTTTTTTGTGACACCTTGAACTTCATGTCCAAACTGTTGTTTCCGTCACTGACCAATTATAAATCATTTTGGGCCCAAAAAGACCAAAAATTCCACAATCGTTTTGTCAAAATTTTTAATTTTGATGTCCAATTGACAACCAAACATGCGTAACGAACCGTTTTGAAACTTTGTAATATTTATTCAACATGTTAGGATGAACATTCAGCCAAAAAAATTTAGAATAAATAGTCTTATATTTGACAATTCAACATAAACAACAGGTATAGCATAGGCGTTTTTTGCCTTTATACATGTTCTAGTCAAAACAGGTTATATACAGCAGACCGAACAGTGAAAAAATATATACCATCTAACACAAAAAGTGTTTAGAGGCCATCTCTTTATGAGTTTAGGTATTGCGGCCCATCACCTGATGAAAACTATGTACACACAATCAAGCTTCTTGAACACACATTTATATACACAAATTGAGAAGACTGATTGTGGGGAAAAAATGTAAATATATACAACATTGGGGGAAAAAAGTATTTTCAAAAATATTTACAATAAACAAGTTAAAAAATTTTCAGGCATGCCACTCCGAAAAGCAGTTTCGTCCTGGAATTCGAAACAGGGCGACATCACACAGCCCACACTTCCATGGGGTGTTGGTCCTCTTTCCACCCTTCCATTTTCATTTCACTTTACTTTCATTGTCACTATAAATGTACATGAAAAAAGTCAGTATTTATGAAAATAATAAAGTATAAAATAAAAATATACTGGACTGTCTCAGAAAATTAGAATACACAATATTCTAATTTTCTGAGACAGTCCTGTACATTAATCCACCATTTAAAGCAGGGGTGTCCAAACTTTTTGCAAAGGGGACCAGATTTGGCGTGGTAAAAATGTGGGGGGCCGACCTTGGCTGACGTCCTTTACATAGAACAATATACAGGACTGTCTCAGAAAATTAGAATATTGTGTATTCTAATTTCCTGAGACAGTCCAGTATACAGCAATAAATAATAATGGAAATCTATATGTATGACAATAGAAAGAATACCATAGCTGAATATGTGCTTCATCCCTAATCTTCATATAGAAAGAAGATCACCACAATTATAAATTCCTGCCTTGGATACACACAGTTCACGTACGACTTTGATCTGATATGCACATTTTATTATTATATACACAAACACACACTTATATTGCATCAAAATTAACTTTGTCATGCAATATCAAAAGAAACTTTTTCCAGCCTAAAAAAAAAAAAGTGAGTTTGCTTACCTCTGCTCGTCGATGGCGTCACCCACGTGTTCAAATACGTCACTATCTTCACTCGAGGACTCTTCCGAAGAAGACGATGATGACGAATTTGGGCCATCCGCTTCCTCAAGTTGATCAAATAGCACAATTGCTTGCGCTAAATTTAGTTTTCCGTTCATTCTCAAAGTCACACAAAGTCGCTGCTCGATCCAAACGGCCGTCGGCTCGCCACCTCGCTGCTTCAGAACACTCCTCCCTCTCGTTCGGTGGAACTTCGCATGGCAGTTATATTTATTTAAAAAACGCATTTTGTGCTTCCACTGTGACTTCGAAAGGGTTCGTTTGATTTGTGGTTTTTTCATGGAGCTTCCGTTTTGAAAAAGGACAAGAAATGATGGAAATATAGACACAAACAAATGATCCATGCAGCGTTTTAATGTTTTTTTGAGAGGACAATAAAATTATAAAACTTAAATGACAATATCTCACGTTTTAATTGGTCGATTGACTTCAAATAATAACGAGAGTAAACCGCAACTTCCGCACTTTAAAACGAGACCAACCAACGGCATGTGGGTGACGTATTTAAAACGTGAGGGCGCTTCAAAGACGACGTGCGCTGAGGACGCGCCGGCGCGTCCTTCGACTCTCAAGGGTTAAAGAGAAGGTGAGAGTCACAAAAAAAGAAGTGTTGTTTGGACAAAGTTTAATCACCACTCTGAAACAGCTGCAATTTGCAAAATATGCCAAACCAACATTTCCACAAAAGGAGGGTGCACAGCAAATCTCCAACAACATTTGAGAGCGAGACATCCAACTGATCAGATACAAGAAGTGAGACAAGAACCTGTTCTTGCAGGCAGCAGCACTGCTGCAACCAGTGCTGTTCAGGGCTGTGAGACCAGTGCTACGCCACCAGTCACTGCTACAACCAGGACAGGGAGAGTAACACAAACCAGACTCACCCATTTTGTGTCAAGGCCAATTGACCCGCTGAGGCAAAAGACATTGGATGAGATCCTTGCTACGATGGTAGCACTGGATTTTCAACCGTACCGATTGTAAACTACAAGAATCAACGGTCTTCCATAAAGGGATTAACCCACACTATGGTTACAAAATCAGAAAACCCTGTCTAACACAGCCGTACCTGATTTGTACCGGAAAACACTTGACACGATGAAAGAAAGGGTGAATAGAGCACGAGCAGTGTGCCTGACCACAGATTGCTCAAGAACCACAACATCTTTCATGTCAATAACATGCGGTTTTATTGATGGAGGTGAAATGGCCTCTGTCCTGCTGGACTGTTTTGAAATGAGTGAGAGACACACAGCAAACAACCTGTCAAAGCAGCAACGGTGTGGGACATCAAGGGCAAGGTCTGTGCCTGTGTGTCTGACAAAGCATCCAATGTGGTCAAAGCAATTCAGAACACAGGGTGGACACTAGGGTTGGACATCGTTCGAATTTGAATGGTTCCGATTCAGATCCAGAGGCTACTCTAAAACTCTAATGCGAAAAGCATTGAAGGAATTCAAGAAAGGAAAATCACAACAAATAGAAAAAACAGGAACCAGAAGGGTTCCAATAATAGGTCCCTTCTCCAACTTTGGAATCAGAGCAAATAGAATACTCTGGAGAAACTTCATAGAAATCATGGGGGATCACGACTGGACAATTTGGGACACTGAAACAATTTAAAATAGAACGTATTCATACGTTTTTGGAAGCAAATGAGTTGAGAACATCGGACATGGATGGAAAAATCGAGACCCAACAATACAGAAGTTCATCTTGTGTCAAAAATGTTAGTCGTGTAATTTTGTAAACATGGGACTGTAGAAACCAAATAGGTGGTTCGCTGTGAATAAAAGTATTTAAGTGTGTACACAAAAGAAATCTCGGATCATTATTGGGTTATAACCTTTTGAAAGTGATGATAATGATATCAAAAAATTATAAATACAATGTGGATAGGCAAAACGACACCTACTCAGGTACACAATGCCAGTGGGAGAAACAGTTTCCTTGCCACCTTACCCGCTATTCCAGTTCAATACAGATACAAAAATGCACGTGAGATATAATGGCGTAAAAAGAAAAAAGTTGTGACGAGGTAGAAGGAGGTCACAATACTTTACGAAGCGTGACACTTCTGCAAGAGATCGGAAGAGAAACGGACTAAGAAGGAAGATGGGGGGGGGAGGGCAATGAAGTTGAAGAACAGATCAACGACCCACACCGATGACATGGATAGAATGAACCACGAAAGTGAAGAAGACAGATTTAAGCATTTCAATTCAAAACAATGGTAAAATTTAACCACGGTCGAAAAAAACATACGACACCTGTCGTGACCAAACTAATATAAAACACAGTGAGAATGTAGACAAATGTCAAATAATGGACCGTCATAATGAGAAACAACGGGAAATTCTCGATGTGATGTTTGATCTGAACCTGGTAAGCATAGAAACAAATAACGCCACCCAGTGGGGCGGACGTGCACATGCAACAAACGGGAATTACGGTTGGAGTAAAAATGAAAATAAACTGATTCGAATACATAACTGTACCTTCGAGGCAAAAAATAGGATAAATATGTAATATGAACACAAAATAGAATAGAAGCCTTTCTATAAACGCTTGATTGCATAAGAAACGAATGAACGGTAAAACACTGCGGAATAAGAACTACAATGCCTACATTACCCATGAGTCAACACGGCCAGACGGTGGCTCAATAGGAACAAATGTTTTACTCTCGATTTAGTCGTAAATATTAATGGAAAAGATTCCAAAAGAAAGTGAACTCGAGTCTCCGGTCTCCTTACTCTTGCACTAATTTAACCCCTTCTAACACACCACTAATAAAATATAGGAATACTACTAGAAACAAAGAGGATTTGACACCGTCCAAGAAAGGGAAGAAAAAACAAATTGGAATTTGATAGTTCAAAGACCATCTTAATCATAGGAGATGCAAATGTGGTGAAACTGCCGTGCATTGACGAGAACAGAATTCAATTGTATGCAATCATATTCATATCATCATCATGATATGATCATCATATTAAAATTCAATTAAGTGAAACGACTTTTAGAGAAAAGAACCGAAATCCGAACTGCAGTGGCCAAAATAATCCTTTCTTTTGGATTGGATAACAGTACAAAATTGAATTCAGCCACGCTGAAGAAGGACATCATGAGCTTTGCAAGAACCATAGACTTCATAACTATTGACGGGGCACAGGGCCGATTAATAGGGGGCCTGCATTGTAGGCGTGGCCGTCAAAGCTGACCGAGTGGAATCACAGACAAAGAGCTTTTTCCGTTGAAAATTCATGTGAATAAATGCTTAAATTCCTGAATGATATCCCTTGATAGATATGGACGTAAAACAGTCTCGATTCTTGGTTAAATATATCCAAAATCTTAACTTGTATTTTCGAGATCCACAATTGTACCCTCCATTTTCACGTTTTTGAAATCCCAAAATATATCCTCGAAATCCACATGTATTTTTTTTATGTTGTGCGTGCGCTTATGAATTATTGTTTGCAAAAATTCGACTTGCATTTGTGGATTCGCGACCGCATGCCTTTATTTTTGAGACAAACATAACAAGAAACGGTCAAATATTCACACACTACCACATTCAAGATTCACACGTTTTTCAGATCCACAAATACGTCCGCGTTTTTAACATGTGTTTTTTTGGTGATGTGCGTGCAATTATCATGACTTGACAAGTAACCCTTTGCTTGTGAATTGTTGGAGCTGTGTTTGTCTCATAAATAAATGCGGGTGTTCGCGGTTCACAAACGTCACTGGATGTTTGACCAAGATTTTTTCACACACAACAAGCTGAGAATTTTCACATGTGCGGCAAAAAATCTCCACCTCCACCCGATCGGTAGCAGTATTGCGCGCATAGACTATAAAAGGATGATTCCCAAATTTCAAGAACTATCATCTGTTTATTCGTTACCCGGTGTAATGCAACCCGCTAGGTGTCAGTATGTGATCTTTTTGCTGGTGGGCACTTTTGACCTGGCATCTAATTGAATTTTTTTTATTCGAAATCCAAGGTCTATGGTCACGATGGTCAGGGTTCTTGTTGCTTTGTTGAATTTCTCAGGAAAAAGCCATGGCTGAGCAAAACGGATAATAGGGATCCCCGTCATTAGTAAGTATAAGAAAGATCTGTCAGCAAGATAATTCAATATAAAATAAGATCAATATAATTATTAGCTAATGTTTACGCGTGAATTAGCTTAACACGTGTTATCTCTTACTCGTGTATCTTTACATGACTCTAACATGTTTATTAAAATTTATTTGCTTTCACTTAAGCAAATTGCATTACCAAATATAAACTTGCATTAATATTTTGCCATTGTTGTACATGTCTTATAGCTAGTAGTATCGTGATACCGAATTAGTCCATTCTGAAAAGTGGATATTGTGTAGTACAACCGTGTTAAAAGACAGCATTTCTGCAATCGGATTAAAATAATGAATGCATTTAAATTGATTTACATTAAAGTTCTTAACTAATTTTCACTACCGTAACAGAAAATGGTTGAGAGCATGGCTCAGTCTTGCACCCTCAAGCCTTCCCCAGCAGAGCAATTCACATAATTTGACCACTAACAGACCAACTTTCTCCACTGAACTGGCTCCTCGTGTTGATAGCGCTGTTAAGAGGTAAGTGAGGAGGGGAAACGTGCAAATTTAAGAAATACCATCAAATATAAATATCTGTTTATTCTACACTATCGATTATAAATTCATTAAGTGTGGAGCTATATGCATATGTACAGTATATAACTTGAAGTGTAGGCCCATCATTATTTCAGTGGCAATTTTTGTTTTGTAGGCAGTTTGCCAGTGTGTAGTACAACAGGAAGAGAGAAGAGGCAGGTTGTGCATGCACCCCAGTCAAGCTTATTGACCTTTTAGTTTATGTTCTGCCTGGACCCACTGACTTAACACCCAAGGCTTCACGGGAGCTTGAGTTAGCTCAAGCGGGCCTGGGTAAAAGATGCGTTTCCATACATCTGGAACCAACCATGCAGAGGTCCTGTTTCTGTCTTAATATTGCTAATAAACCCAAACACAGTTATTTATTTGTGGGGATTTTAATATTGTCTTATTGAATCCAACCAAACTCAAAGCCATTCATGACTTCACTGATACAATGTACATTATACCTTTATACCCGACAATAACAAAACCTGGTAGAAGAACGTCACACAGTGCCACTATTATTGATAACATATTTACCACAGTCATGGATGGTCAGGTCAACAGTGGCCTGTTAATATGTGACATAACTGACCACTTACCAATAGGCATGTGCCGGTATGACATTCTGACGGTATGATAACCTGAAGCCAAAATTTCACGGTATCACGGGATTGCAATTACATCTCTAAAATGTATTACTTTGAGATATCTAGGTTTGATTTTTTTTTCTTCCATTGAACAGGATTTTTATTTTTCAAAACATAAATATGTTAAAATAACAAAATATTCTAAATAAATATTTTAAAAAAAGATGCAGTCCTTTAGGTGAGTCTAAACCCACGGCCACAGCTCATTATTTATCACCCACCCAAAAAATAATAATTGAATTATTTTCCGTAAAAACCACGTGTGTATGACTCATCATGTTTACATTAAATGTGAAATCATATTGGAGGTATCGCCTCCTCGGCAGCTACCCTCCGCAAACATGTTTTACATGTAGGTTGGCCCTCCTCCTGTAAGCGCGGCCAACTGTAACTTTTCTAGAGCCGAAGTACTTCCATACCAGCGATTTTCGTTTTCTTCGATGGAGCAAAAAATTCAGGAGTTTCACCTCCTCCAGCCATCGTGTAGCACAGCTGACACTGAGCAACAACTGGTGGGGGAGGGTTGACCCTTACAGCTGCAAGCGAGGGATTTCTCCATGCATTTTTAGACATAGAGAATAGCTAATACCGTAGGGACGGTATGATGGAAAATTTTTGCGTTTTTTAAAACCTTGACGTTTTTATACCACGATATACCTTGAAACCGGTAATCGGCACATGTCTACTTACCAGTATTTACTATGTGTGGTATTTTTAGAATCACGCACACGGAGAAGGAGGCCCATTTCAATGGTTTTATTAGGGAATTAACTCAACACACGTCTATCATGACTCCATAACTAGCTGACGCTCTTCTCGCACTTCTCGCGCGCAAGTCTCACGAGACTTGAAAACTAGAACACTACATCTTCCCTCTTTTTAACAATGAAATTCCAACAGGTAGAATATAAGAAAATCAGTACGGTTAGATCCACATTGAAACTATGACATCAATTAAACAAATTTCAACATGTCAAATGTGTTCTTTTCTCTTTCCATACCACAGTAGAAAACCAAACTTTTTTTTTTTTAAACTTGAAAAAATATTTCACCCTTCCCTCATTATATTAAACAAAGTCTTCCAGTTAGAGTTTTTTTTTTTTTTTTTTAGTGAGTCATCACATAGTCCTTCTGCCAAACCGGAGGAGACCTACGACGAGTCGATGTCATAGGGACCTCGGGAAGAGGTGTCGCTACAGGTTCCGGATGGTTGAAAGTGGCAGTTGCGATCAGGACCGACTCAGCTGGTGTGACGACAGGATCTGAAGTGGAGGGTGCACTGGGATTAGCATCACTGCTGAACTTCTTGACGTGAGCAGCATTTCTCATTTTGGGTGGATTGTTTGGTTGTTGGATTATGAATGCATTTCCTTGTTTGCTGATAAGTTCATACGGCTGTGACTCGAAGTTTAGATCCAATTTATTTGACTTGTGTAGATTTTTGCAAAGAACAGTGTCTCCGGGTTGTATGTTTTGGTCCTTGGCTCCTCTTCTCTGATTAGCAGCAAGGTTTCGTTTCAACTTGTGCAGAGCGTCCTTGTCGTGGGATTCCTCTGAAGTGGCAGCGTGGGGTTCCTCGTCAACGGCCGTACTGGTGAAACTGGGCAACTTGTCACGGAGCTCTCTGTTCATCAAAAGCTTTGCCGGGGAAACTCCGGTGACTACATGAGGAGTGGTTCGGTAGTGAAACAGAAACTTCTTCAGTGCAATTTTCCAGTCGTGCTTTTCAGCCTTGGCAATTTTCACCGATTTCAGAATTGTCCTGTTGAACCTTTCCACTTCTCCGTTCGATTGGGGCCAGTACGGTACACCTTTCAGCTGCAAGATGTCATGAGCAATGAGGTAGTCCTGGAGCTCTTTGGATGCAAACGGTTGGCCATTGTCACTTCTTAGATATTTGGGATAACCATGAATTTGGAACATCATTTCTAAGGCTTTAATGACATTGGTAGCGTTTGTGACTTTCATGTAGGCAACTTCAGGCCACCTGGAGTAATAATCGATTACACCAAGCAGGTAGTTACCTTCAGATATGCTTAGCAGGTCCACTGCTAGGTACGTCCAGGGCTGGTCTGGCAACGGTGTACGCTCTAACTCTTCTGGTGGAGCGTTCTTGCTGGTCACTTGACATGGATAGCACTGCTTTATTTTCTTTTCGACCATTTTGTCAAGTTCAGGCCACCAGACTTTAGCTCGCAGTCGGCTCTTTGTTCGCACGATTCCTTGGTGTCCTTCATGTCCCAACTCTACTACGTGATCCTGCAGGCCTCCGGGAATCACAATCCTTTTTCCACGCATAACCACCTGTCCTGCTGTCCACAGTTCATCCTTGACTGCATGAAATGCTGTGCCTCTGAAGTGGCTCCAGTCATTTTTCCCGATTGCTTGGCGTAGCTTGGAGATGGTCGGATCATCTTTCGAAGCCTGCTCGATCTCACAGGAGGTTAAAGCATGAGGTGTGGAATCTTCAACGATGCTGCAGATGTACTCATCGGTTTCTCTTTCCTCAGCTTTATCGCAGTGACCCACGGGCTGACGACTGAGTGGGTCGGCCTTGTTGGTTTTGCCAGGAATGTGGACAACTTGGTAGGTGAACTGTTGTAAAAATAGTAACCACCTCTCCACTCTGGCTGAAGGCGGGACAGAGTTTGGTGATAGCACTTTAACAAGCGCCTTGTGATCCGTGAGGATCTTGAAGTCACATCCGATGAGGTACAGACTAAACTTTCGGCAAGCCCAGTATACTCCAAGAGCTTCCCTTTCGAACTGAAAGTATCATGTCTCAGTGGGTGTGAGCTTCCTGCTAGCATAGTACACTGGCTTCCAAACTCCGTCTGTTTGTTGTTGTTCCAAGACGGCACCGACCCCGATGGGGGAGGCGTCGCAGGTGATTCTGGTTGGCCTTTCCACTGCATAGTACGCCATGACGGGGGCATTGATTAAGGCAACTTTGAGCTGGTCAAATGCATGTTGTTCTTCTTTTCCCCATTTCCAGTCCGTGTCTTGCCTTGTGAGATCCCAGAGAGGTGCCGTTATTGTGGCGAACTGGGGAACAAACTTTGCACAGAACTGGGCCAATCCGAGGAAACTGCGCATTTTTGAGGCGTCAGTTGGTGGGGGAGCTTGTGCGATGGCTTTGACCTTTTCATCTGACACTTTCAGGCCTTCTTGTGACAGAACATGACCCATGTACTTGATGGACGTTAGTTTGATCTGACACTTCTTCTCATTGACTGTTAGTCCTCTTTCAGCTAACCGTTGCACTACGGCCGTCAGCCTCATGTCATGTTCTGCCTCGGTTCTGCCAACGACAACTATGTCGTCTGACATGTTGTAGGCTCCTGAGCAGTCTTTGATAACCTGGCTGATTATCTGTTGGAATTTTTCTGAGGCCATGTTCACACCAAACAAGAGCCGTTTGTGTCTGTACAGTCCCCCTGGTGCAGCGAAAGTTGTAATTTCTCTGGAATCAGGGTGGAGCTCTACTTGGTGATACGCCATGTTGAGGTCAATCTTGGAAAAATATTTTCCTCCTGCCATTCTCCTCAATAGTAGGCACTGGATGACGCTCACGAACGATGGCTGCGTTGGCTCTCCGCATGTCAATGCATATTCGCACGTCACCATGTTTATTGTCATTTTCTGGTCTTTTCTCAACTGTGACTAGTGGGTTCACCCAATGAGATGGTTCTGTCACTCTCTCAATGACGTCTAGGTCCACTAGTTCCTGTAGTTTTTCAATGACGCGCTGTCTGCGGTTGAATGGAATTCTGCGCACTGGCTGAATGACCGGAGCGACGTCTGGGTCAATTTTCAGTCTGAGCTGGTAATTTTTAAGTTTACCCAGCCCATTGAAGACTTCTGGGTGCTTAGTGCGCAGGCGTGACCACGTGTTAACTCCAGAACAACTCAGAATGTTTGCATCAATTCCAACTCTCAACAGTCCTAGCTCTTTACTGGTTCTGCTGCTCAAGAGTGATGCTTGTGCTTGAGGCACCACGAAAAATGAAGCAGTAGCACGCCGAGGTGTATTTGGGACTTCGACTTCGAGTGTGCATTTACCTAAAAGAGTGAGGGCCTGTTTGCTTGCATAAGGATACAATCTTGTGGAGGCGGGTTGCAGACTAACTTTCGGTCTGGCCTGCTGTAATCTTTTAAAATCAGGCACGGACAGCGTGTTGTGATGGGCGCCAGAGTCTATCACCATAGACACGGTGAAGCTGTTCAGACGCAGGTAAAAAGTATCCTCTGCTTTGGATACTTTGAATAGGTAGAGATCTTCAGAATCACTCTGAGTCATTATTTTCTCCTTCTACCCTATGTTGGCTATGTCTGTTTCGACCTTTGTGTTGTTTTGGATTACCTTTGCGGCGCGCTGGGGCTTTACTACTACTCTGGGACCTTTGTGTGTCACCTTGTTTTGATTTTGGCTTATCTTTGTGAAAGCACAGATCATCAAAATGACCGTTTTTCCCGCAGTGGCTGCACTTGTGGTTCTTAGATCGGATACATTCTCTACCAATATGTCCTTGTGCGCCACACTTGTAGCATCCAGACTGTGGTGCTGGCATGGGCTTTGGCCTGGACTTTGTTCTGCCATGGACATAGTTTGTGTTGGTTGGAGAGCTAAGGATTAGCGCCTCCTTGTGGTGATATGATCCAATTATTTGAATGACACGCTCGAGTGTGAGATTATCTTCTCTGAATAGTTTAGCTTTTAAGTCATCATTTTTAATGTCTAGCAGTATTTTATCTCTCACATGGTTGTCGGCTTCAGCACCAAAAGTGCACGGTTTCACTAGTACCTTGAGGCGGGTGATGAAATTATTCATTGTTTCACCAGCATTGGGCTCAGTTTCCCAGAACTTTGTACGAGCTTTGGGTATGTTCTCCTTTAATGCGAAAGTGTTGTTGAAGAGTCCGAGGGCTACTTCATATACATCACGTGCAGGTTGCTGGTTATTGCCAGGTTGGTGGGCTTTTTGGTTGTCAGTGAAATTTTTCCAGATTTCACGCAATCCCTCTCCCCCTGTAAGCAATAACACCGCTCTCTTTTGTTCAGCATTTACAACCCCTGAAGCTATGATGTATATTTCAAGTTCACTCTTCCACATTTCCCATCTCTGATGCAAGGTTTCAGGTTCACCGACAGTGTCTAATGGTTTTGGTGGGGTGAGCCCACCAAGTGCGACAGCTTGAGCCATTTTCGTTAGCACATGCGCAGAGTCCCTTTTTAAAGTTTAGCGCAGGCTTTTAACAGGCGTTTAGAGCATTATCCCTGGCGCAAACACGCTCAATTTACAATATCAAACGGTTTAGGCAACGCACAGTGAATGATCTCACTTCCCTGAAATGATGGCGTTGGATGTCCAATGGAAGTCCAGGCTCGCGGCTTTGCATGTGGCTGCGACTTCTTTTTTTTTTTCCCACGGGCCTCTATCAAGCATTCACTTAGCTGGGTCCACCGACAGCCGATGAAGGCGTTCAAATCCCTCTCGCCTCGCAGTCGGAAACATCCTCTTCGCCAGTTGTGGTATTTTTAGAATCACGCACACGGAGAAGGAGGCCCATTTCAATGGTTTTATTAGGGAATTAACTCAACACACGTCTATCATGACTCCATAACTAGCTGACGCTCTTCTCGCGCGCAAGTCTCACGAGACTTGAAAACTAGAACACTACACTATGTATGATTGTGATTTTCAGAGCAAAAAAGGATACACTAACCCTATAGGCAAATGGACATCAAATGATGAAACAATCAATACCTTTAATTACAGTCTTACACTGCAGGATTGGAGCCCGCGCGCACGTTGCAGGTGCATGCGCTTTCGAGCATACGCCTGCGCATTGAGAAGTGATTCCTCAACGGGAGAATCTTTGTTTCTCACCACAGAGGACTATTCGGAGGACTATTCGGATGAAGACTTATTACCAAGTTCATCCGAAAACAACCCTGTGCAAGAGGTGGAGGATCACGAGTCTGAAGAAACAGACGAGGATGACAACATGGAGGCGCAGGTGGTCAAACGGGAGGAAGATGTGTGGCCATCGAAGACTCAAAAAATCTTCTGGTCTCCCCCCCTCCGATTCCCACCCTCTGAGTGTGGTAAGTGAGGAGGGGAAACGTGCAAATTCCCCAATTCCCACACCCGGGCCTCAACAGCCCGGAGACGGCTATCCATCTCTACTTTATGGATGATGTAATCCAATTAATCGTGGAGATGACGAATTTGCATGGCCGCAGGATGATTACAGGCTGGACAACCCTGACCGCACAGAAGCTGTGAGCATTTTCCGGGCTGCTGGTCCTGGCCGGTATGTTCCGCTCCAGGCACGAAGCCACCAACAGTTTGTGGGACAAAAAAATGGGGCTTCCCGGATTTTCCGAGACAATGTCTCACAGATGATTTGTGCATTTCAACCGCGCGCTGCGCTTTGACGATAAACTGCACTGGCTGCAGAGTCATCATGCCACGAAAATGTCGCCGATCGCGCAGCTGTGGGCAAGGTGGAACAGACTTCTTTGCAAGATGTACAATCTTGGCAGGGAAACATTTTGAGTGGTTGGAAGTTAAAAAAATAAATCAGAAATTACAAAGTTATAACACCGCAAAGGCATGGACATTCCATGGTCAAATTACTGGTAGTGTGACTTTTTATATAAAATTGCCGTTATCAAAAAATAGGGACCTTCAAAAAATTTCTGTTATGACTTATTCAATGGTCTAATTATGCCATATGAAATATTCCAATTTTTTATATATATAATATATATATATATATATATATATATAATTTTGCTATTAGCATAGCACAGCTGTTACTGTCCATTGAGGCCATTAAAAAAAAAAAAATCCACTGTCAAAATACCTCGAGTGTATATAGTTATTTCTAACCCCAAGGGATAAAGATGCTTTTTGCTTTCATAGGCACTTTAACTCACGCCTGCTTGAGCAGCTTTGTGAGAAGATGGGCGCCTTCTCTTATATACAGAGATAAGATAGTGATAAGATAAGATGATCTCGTGGGAAATCACTGGCCAGAGTGTTTGAACTACGAGAGCAAAGCAAAGATTTCTCTCAGAAAAGAAGTCACTGCTGGCAGCACATTTCAGTGACGAGGAATGGGCCGCAAAACTGGCTAATTTGTGCAACATATTCAGCTTGGTCATTGAACTCAACCTGCCACTACAGGGAAAAATGAAAACTATATTTAGGTTGGCAGGTAAAGTAGCTGCATTTAAAGCCAAACTGGATTTGTGGGGATGGCACATGAACAGAGGCATTGGACATGTTTCAAACATTAGCGGGGATTTTTTGTGAGACTAAGCCTGCTCACTCCCTCACCAAACTGGTGCACGATCACCTGTCTTTGCTGTTAAAGAGTTTGAGCGCTACTTCTTGACCTCAAAGGACCCACGAACGGATCCACGACCCATTTGTCAACAAACCAGCTGAATCCAGCATGTCCGTGCAAGAAGAGGACCAATTGCGAAAGATCGCAAATGACAGCGGCCTTAAATGAGTGTTCGAGACAACAACGCTGCCGGTGTTCTGGATTAAAGTCATGGCAGAATACCCAGAGATCAACACAGCACTGTCGCCATTTCCAACATCCTATCTGTGTGAAGCAGGGTTTTCGGCTGTGACAGCTAGGGATGCAACGATACAGATAAGTCACGGTTCGGTACGATTTTCAATACGAGGTACACCATTTTTGGTTCCATATTTTTTTTGTTTTTGCTAACAAGGAAAAATAACAATGCCATCATACAAATATGCATTCTAGTGAACAATATTTATGTGCTTACTTCTTATTGATCTGAAGCAATTTTGAAAAAAGTGCTTAGAACAATCTTACTCTTTGTAAAGAGAGGCGGGACACACTGTTGATTGCTGCAGCTCTCTTAGCAGCTAGGTTTACCACATGGGCAAAAAATCATTTTAGTAGTCAGAGTCCATCTGTGTCAAGTACTGCATTTACAATATCTGCAGCATTGTCTGTAGTCACTGGTATGGATTGATTTGGCCTGCTTAACCTTTGTCTTGTGTTGGGGTCGGTACTTACCCATTTTAAATAATTATCAGCACTATTTTTTGGTATCACATTGAGACTCAATGACTTTATCAGGAACATCAACCAAACAATTTTAATTTTGGAATTTATTATTTTTGTTTCTTTATAAAATGCTGTGAGGAAAATTCTGACCTTTGTAGTGTTAGGGTCTTTTTTGACCCGGTAAAATATAAGACTAAAAATACAATAACAGGTGCCAAACCTGAGCCAACAGTCCACAAGAAACCCCCACCTAATCTACTACAGCTTTTTCAAGACTTCCCTAGGCATGTCAGGCAAGGTCAGTTTGGAGATTGTCATTGACAGAGTAAGCATTTCAGATTACATAGCACAACAATAAAGCGAACTTTCACTGCAAACCAAGCTTTCGATCACATCTTTCCTGATGATGAGGCTGGGGACTCAGAGCAGCATTGGGATACAGAAGACCAGAGTTCTAAGGAGGCAAACATTAGGGAGTATCCATAGGAAGACAAAGACACATCATCTGGAGAGGTCACTCATGAGGAAGCTGCACCTGCTTTTTTTTTTGTTACCAGTTATGACATTGCGCAAGAACTGCCCAGAAGGAAATTTATCAAGGTGGGCTCCGTAAAATAAATAAATCTGAGCTCCTGACTGAATTGTTGCAGGTAAAGGGCAGAGCTCTACTATCATCAAAGTTAGTTTTTACAGACAGCGTTTTTGCTGCTTCATATTGTCCCAAAAAACGCCGGAATGCCATACTGATGTCCGCTCATCATAGAGATGCAGCTGTGTAATCAAGAAGTGGGAAAAAAAAAAAAAATTACATTTGACTACAATAAAAACAGAAGGAGCAGACAACCGGGACAAACTGACTGCCACCGACACCTGCCTAGGAATTGCCAAGAGATGGTCAAGGTTTTTTTAACACAACATCCATGATGTGTCTTGCACACAATGCATTTGTGTTGTGGTCCCACATTCACCAAAAGTGGAATTCAACAACAACAACAACAAAACAAGCAGATAAGATTTCTCAAAGAGTTTGGAAATTCACTTGACAATTAAGTCTTGATGACTTTGAAAACCCATTTGTTAGCTTTAATACCAAACAAAAAGAATGAAATATTTCAGCCAGAAATGGGGGATTGTACAGCCAGTAGAAAATATGTTAGGGGTTCGATTTGATACGAGACGAAATAAACAAACAGGTACTTATGATCAAGTCCGAGTAAATGACTACTTTGTGTACATTCCAATGCTGGAAACAATAAAATTCGTATGTCGCAATTCTGATATTTGTAAACTGCTTGGGGGACCTCGTTTATCAAGAACTGACACATACGAAGACTTTTGCGATTGAACTTATTTTAAGGCACATCCGTTGTTATCTAAATAACAGGCTTCATTACAAATTCAGTTTTACTATGACGACTTTGAAACGGCTAACCCACTGGGTTCAGAACGTGGTGTTCACAAAATAGTTACTCTCCATTTTGTCCTCAGAAATCTGCCACCTAAATTTAATTCTGCTGTGATGTCACATACTGAAGATGTGAAAAAATAAGGCTTCGATCCCATTCTACAGCCACTGATTGATGACATCAAAATACTTGAGTCATGACCTTGATTTGACTTTCTCCACTGCAAAAGTCAATGGCACTATATGTCAGATAACTGCTGAAAACTTGGGGATGCATGCAATTCTGGGTTTTACGGAGTCCTTTAGCAGACGTTATTTCTGCCGTCTGTGTTTAATTGAAAAAGATGATGCTCAGAATGTTTACAGTGAGGATGACCCCAAGATAATCTTGCATGGAAAAGAGCTGTTTGAAAGGCACTGCAATGAGTTGCAGTCAGACCCACAGACGCTATCTGTGTTTGATTTAAAAAAGAACTTTCTTTCATGTTTGTCACATTTTTTTCTTTGGACATTATGCATGACATTCTTATAGGAGTGGCTCAGTATGAGCTAAAGTTACGGTTCGAGTATCTGTCCGAAAATCTTTTGTCAAAACCTGATTTGTTGTCTAGATTTTTGCCTTTGACTATGGGTAC
Organism: Corythoichthys intestinalis; assembly: GCF_030265065.1. Classification (NCBI taxonomy): domain Eukaryota; kingdom Metazoa; phylum Chordata; class Actinopteri; order Syngnathiformes; family Syngnathidae; genus Corythoichthys; species Corythoichthys intestinalis. The sequence goes on along the minus strand of NC_080399.1, from coordinate 58,537,523 downwards.
ACGGAGAGCAAAAATCGTCCTACAAGGATTAACTTGGACAGTAGTGGCAACAATATAGGACTCAATTCCATTCAGACTCTTTGTGTTGTAAGAAACGTTCCTTTGCTTTTTGGTGACATTGTGCCAAAAGGAAATCAAAACTGGATTTTGCTGCTGCTTTTACTGCAGATAATTAACATCATATTTTCTCCTTCTGTTTCACTTGGCATGACTATACATTTAAAGCAATTAATGATGGAACATCATGATTTGTTCAAACAACTGTATCCAGATAGAAATCTGATCCCAAAACATCACTTTATGATTCACTATCCAGCTTGTATCAGAAAAATTGGACCTAATACATATGTGGAGCATGAGATTTGAGGCGAAAAAACACAGGCTTTTCAAAAACACTCTCAAAAAGATCACTATTTCTATCAAAAAAACATCAGATGTCCATAGCATATCATTGGGAGACATTTTCAAACCATATTGAGTATGGATCCTTGAAATCCATTGATTTGGACAATAGTGGCACGTTTGCCCGAGCCCTGCATATTGAGTCTGTACCACAAGACATCTACTCTACTAACTGGGTAACTATCAGTGGGACATAGTACAGGACAGGACTGATAATTTGCAATGAGACTAAACAGAAGATGCCCGTGTTTGGCAGAAGAAAAAAAAAACTTTTTCTCAACAGCGTTATCCACTTCCTGGTCAGTAAGCATTTTCATACTTACCAAGTATTTGAGAGTGATGAGAAATATGTTATGAAAGCATAGTCTTGTAGTATTTACCGTAATTTCCCGAATATAACGCGCACTTTTTTCCCCCCCAAATCAACTTGTAAAATAATGGTGCGCATTATAAACGGGTACATGGATGGAGACAGAAATTATATTATAATAGATAAAGCAGAATTAAATTTAGGTGGCAGATTTCTGAGGACAAAATGGAGAGTAACTATTTTGTGAACGCCACGTTCTGAACCCAGTGGGTTAGCCGTTTCAAAGTCGTCATAGTAAAACTGAATTTGTAATGAAGCGTTATTTAGATAACAATGGATGTGCCTTAAAATAAGTTCCATCGCAAAAGTCTTCATATGTATATAAAATATATATATAAAATATATATTTTTTTAAAATTATTAAATTTATTAGGATCATGGAAGCTTCCACTTGGGGAAAATATATACATACAGTAAATCCTGTATATACATAATATAATAAAAATATACAGTACTGTGCATATTATAAACTGATTTTTAAAAAATTGACACGGCCACGTTGTGTTGAAGAAACGTATGCTGCGATCCATTGCCGACCATTACGGTACGTGACGTCACCATTTTGTTTTGGTAACACTTCACTCTGATCTGCCGAATGATTTCGTCTGTTAAATTCTGCTTTTTTCACTCAGCTCCGCAACTCGGACCATAACAAACGTAACAACACAGACTTCCTGTGTGTGTCCGTCAACTATATCTGTCCCTTGGGAAACTCAAACCCAAATAGCAATAGTTCCTATTGTTACTGTCATGTCGACAACGATGAGCTCTCACGGATTTCCAACTTAAGTTCTCACTTTCATTTTACCGAATCAATCCATGGAAGAAACATTTATTCATCATGATGAAACGAGCAAGTTATACAGCAGCCTTTAAAAGAAAAGTCACATCTGTTTTGTTTTCTCCTAGATTCTGGTGAATTGGAGAAGTTGTCAAGTCATATTATTACCGTAAATATAGTCAGTTTATGGTAATGTTTTGAACTACCAATATGCTATGCTTGAGCTGTGTTTCACCAGTCAGTAAAATGACATTTCTGTATCTGTACACAAGCTGTTTTCTTGTATTCTTCTATTTATTCGTGCCAAAATTAGGGTGTGCGTTATAAACGAGTACAATAAATTTTCCCTAGATTTTACAAGTAAATTTGGGGTGCACATTATACACGGGTGTGCCTTATATTCGGGAAATTACGGTAAGCCTTTTGACTTGCAAAGAGCTTATGGTGGATATGAAAGCCTCTATATTGTACCATTATTTTCTTTGTAAATGTGCACATAGAGTTAAGTCAGGCCAAATCCCCATGGTGCTGAGATGTTTTTTGTCCTGAATAAATAAAAAGATTAAATGATACATTTGTTTTATGGATTAATTATACTCGATACCTGTTAAGTTAAAGTGTGGATCAACACTTTTAAACTTCTGTAAGCACAGATGGTTAAGAGATTTACAGCATGTTAGTGTTCATAACCGTTTCTGTGGCCTTGCAGGTGACTAGGAGCATTTTCAGATTTGGTGAAAATATACTTTTTCTCGTATTATAGTGATAAACTTTAAAAAATAATACACTTTCTTGCAGAGGTTGCGCTAGACTTTTTCGTTGTCTGTCATTTTGACTGACAGGGTCATAAAATTCCGGTCATAATCTATTTTTACCCGTCACTTAAATTTTTAAAATGATAATAATGACATATTCACTAGTATTTAGTATTCATTCGTTTTTAATTAATATTCTGTCCGAACAAGCTTAACAGAGAATCCACACCGTGCCATCACACATCAAGCAGATGAATATGTAACTTTTTCTCCGCAGTGACAAAAACAGCTGACTGTGGTCCCAGTAGGTAGGTTACGAGCCGACCTAAGCATAGCTTTAGCTTTTTTATCGACGCGACTGACAATGACATTCTCCTGTTTCAACAAACTATCCTTTACCATCAGCCCAGTCTTTCTTATATATCCTCTGGTTGTCCTACGTCTCTTACCGTTCTTGGGGGTAATTTAGTTAGCTTTGTGTAGCGATCGCAAATGCTACTCAGTGACAGCCAACGAACACTTGTAATTTTTTCATTGATAACATATCTTAATCCTATAATTTATTTACACTTCCCCCTTACTAAAGTTGTTTTTTTTATATATATATATAACAGAAACTGTAACAGTGGCAGTCAAATACCATTGTAATTCTTTTCAGGTCATTCATTGTCAGACAGAAGCAGTACGGCACAACGTTACGCCAAAAAAAACAAGTTCAAAATATAAAAATGGCTTACCTCTTTGTCCTCTGAAAGACCATGCCAACCCAACATAATGTTTACTGCATATGAAACGTGAATTGATTCGCCGAGCTGGTGTTAAAGTCCGCGTAAGTTGATTCGGTCTTCACATTTTTTTCTCCCTAGTTTTTGGTTCCGGAAACATATGAAGAAAACATCCTTCATGTGTCGTAATGTCTAGAGTCGTTTCTACAAGTTCCAAAAAAGCAATGCGTGATCGGCATGTTCGGTTTTGAAAGATTACCGGAGAAAAGTAGCACTTTTTACGTCTATGCGAGGATGGGTCTATAATGTCCCACTTCGGTTTTACTTCCGCTTTACGATGCGACGTCACGGTCTAAAAATAGCCTGCGTGCGGTATGCCATTCCGTGCCCGTTTGTGCACAATCAAATGTCTCAAGTGGGATTGCTGCAGAGGCTGTCCTTCATCCTCCACTGCATCAGTCCCTCTTTTATCAACACCATCGTCGTTTTGGGGCTTTTTGAAGAAACTTCGGACACTCAGTTGCCTTGACATTTTTCCGAGTAAGGCCAACGACGTCATGCGTCAAGAGAGACGATAGCTAATTAATATGCTCACTCACCGCCCTGTGGTCTGGGGTGTGAATTGCAACCTGTCAAAATGACGGATGGACTTCATTTTTTTTCCGTCACCATTTTAAAAAACCGGTCAACGACGGAAAATATTCGGTTAACGCAACCCCTGCTTTCTTGTGTCATTGGACAACACAATAAATATTTAAAAATTAACACTCAGTGAAAAGGAGTAACATGACTTGGTGTTAAAAGTACGCTTTTATGTGTCACAAAACAACACAATGAATGTTAATTAATACTCATAGGGAAAAGGAGTAACACAATATAGTGATAAAAGTACAGTTTCAGATATTTAACACCATTAAAGAGTTAAATTTACACTTTGGAAAGTGTAAATATTTTAACTCAATCCTTGAGAATTATATAAACTCAGAAAAAGTGTTGATTTTAACTTTTGCGAGATGCATTAACACTCATGATTTTGCCGTGAAGCCATACATTGAAAAAAGGGAACAGGTAAACAGAGTCTCAGCTACCACCAGAGTTGGTCAGCCAGCTGCAGAGCTGGCCATATACTCCTTCCACGTCCACGGCGGCATATTCTACTAGCCCTACCTAAACGTCAGCCAAAACAACCACAGAGAAATTACCGCCCCCCCCCCCCCTTATTATTTTTAAGTAAATATATACGAGTCAAAATTGACCCTAACACCATATATGTTGCTACAGTTAATAATATTAGAATGAAAATATACACAACTATAAACATTTAACCAATGTGTTCTATTATCCCTCAGGAATAGTCTGGTAGAGTGACAACCCTTATATTATTGTTATTGTTTTAGGATTTGGGGGGGGGGGGCATTTTTTTAAATATTGAAAATGAGTATGCTGTCAAAAAAATGCCCTTAATGGGTACAAGAAAAATTTAAGAAAGTTTTCATGGATAAGGAAGCCTACCAACATAAGCAAGAGAAAAGAAACACATGGAATCATGAATATTTGTCTTTTGATTGTAATTTATGGCAGGTTTAAAACATGGGTCAAAAACGACCCAAACACCAGGGAAAGTAACGGAAAGCTAACACAAGACGAAGGTTAACTTCCATTCAGTAATGGCAATTTTTAATTAATCTGACAAGTAAGCACTTGTATGACTTTCATAGACAGGATGAGTTTGAAGTACAGCGTTCTTAATTTGACACTCATTGTTCATCATGTAATGTACCCTTACTGTGTGGTAGCTCTCCGTGGCCCAGGATGTACGGCTGTCTGTTGTTAAACAAGGTTGTTCATAGCAGCTATGTTGGTAACAATGTTTCGGCGGACTTCGTTGTAAATATCCAGAAAGACGGTCTTTGTGAAATATGTACGAGAGGGTATACAGTGCCTTGCAAAAGTATTCGGCCCCCTTGAACCTTGCAACCTTTCGCCACATTTCAGGCTTCAAACATAAAGATAAAAAATTTTAATTTTTTTGTCAAGAATCAACAACAAGTGGGACACAATCGTGAAGTGGAACAAAATTTATTGGATAATTTAAACTTTTTTAACAAATAAAAAACTGAAGAGTGGGGCGTGCAATATTGTTCAGCCCCCTTGCGTTAATACTTTGTAGCGCCACCTTTTGCTCCAATTACAGCTGCAAGTCGCTTGGGGTATGTTTCTATCAGTTTTGCACATCGAGAGACTGACATTCTTGCCCATTCTTCCTTGCAAAACAGCTCGAGCTCAGTGAGGTTGGATGGAGCGTGTTTGTGAACAGCAGTCTTCAGCTCTTTCCACATATTCTCGATTGGATTCAGGTCTGGACTTTGACTTGGCCATTCTAACACCTGAATACGTTTATTTTTGAACCATTCCATTGTAGATCTGGCTTTATGTTTTGGATCATTGTCCTGTTGGAAGATAAATCTCCGTCCCAGTCTCAGGTCTTGTGCAGATACCAACAGGTTTTCTTCCAGAATGTTCCTGTATTTGGCTGCATCCATCTTCCCGTCAATTTTAACCATCTTCCCTGTCCCTGCTGAAGAAAACAGGCCCAAACCATGATGCTGCCACCACGTTTGACAGTGGGGATGGTGTGTTCAGGGTGATGAGCTGTGTTGCTTTTACGCCAAACATATCGTTTTGCATTGTGGCCAAAAAGTTCAATTTCGGTTTCACCTGACCAGAGCACCTTCTTCCACATGTTTGGTGTGTCTCCCAGGTGGCTTGTGGCAAACTTTAAACGAGACTTTTTATGGATATCTTTGAGAAATGGCTTTCTTCTTGCCACTCTTCAATAAAGGCCAGATTTGTGCAGTGTACGACTGATTGTTGTCCTATGGACAGACTCTCCCACCTCAGCTGTAGATCTCTGCAGTTCATCCAGAGTGATCATGGGCCTCTTGGCTGCATCTCTGATCAGTTTTCTCCTTGTTTGAGAAGAAAGTTTGGAAGGACGGCCGGGTCTTGGTAGATTTGCAGTGGTCTGATGGTCCTTCCATTTCAATATGATGGCTTGCACAGTGCTCCTTGAGATGTTTAAAGCTTGGGAAATCCTTTTGTATCCAAATCCGGCTTTAAACTTCTCCACAACAGTATCTCGGACCTGCCTGGTGTGTTCCTTGGTTTTCATAATGCTCTCTGCACTTTAAACAGAACCCTGAGACTATCACAGAGCAGGTGCATTTATACGGAGACTTGATTACACACATTTGGATTCTATTTATCATCATCGGTCATTTAGGACAACATTGGATCATTCAGAGATCCTCACTGAACTTCTGGAGTGAGTTTGCTGCACTGAAAGTAAAGGGGCCGAATAATATTGCACGCCCCACTTTTCAGTTTTTTATTTGTTAAAAAAGTTTAAATTATCCAATAAATGTTGTTCCACTTCACGATTGTGTCCCACTTGTTGTTGATTCTTGACAAAAAAATTAAATTTCATTTCTTTATATTTGAAGCCTGAAATGTGGCGAAAGGTTGCAAGATTCAAGGGGGCCGAATACTTTTGCAAGGCACTGTAGCATATCGTGGCTCAACAGTTTTCATAAAGTACGAAAAGCTATCATTTTCAACCACAGAATAAGGCTGCAAAGCTTTGGCAACAAATGTCCCGACAGCACGTGTGGTTTCTTATTTATATATTTATCAGAGATGAAAGTGTATATCTTTTGAAAGGCGTCCACTATGCTACCCTTGAGATTTGGGTCGTGTTAACTTGTCCTCAGCCCACCTCACAGCCTGTCTGGCAGCGGCAAGGAGTGGTCATAATGGTAGTGTTGCCCGTGATGTATGGTATTGTTGTGGGGTATTACTTGCAGTTTTAATCACCATTTTCTTCCCCTGATCATTGTAATCAACAGCAAACCCAAAATGCTGCCACACAGTGGATCTGTACGACATTGAAGCCTTCTCCTTAACATTTTGTCTTTTCTTGTGTCACTATAGCAACCAGTATCAGCGCGTTAGGGCCATGGTCGGTAAGACACAGGGAGAAGGGAAAGGAGAGAGGAATGGAGAGTTTGTGAGTGTCCTGCACGTAAACATACAGGAGATTCATTCACGGGCGACCAGAGTTTGATGTTATAATAGCGTTATATTGTTGAAGCAATGTGCTAATAAAGTTCCATATGAGTACACAGTGGATTCACGTTTGTTAACAGGAAAAAAGGCATGGTATCAAAAACTGCTAAGAACAGATGCTGACGTGCACATGGACAATGTCGTGACAAGACTTAACAAAAATGAGCTTTTATAGACACAGACACAGGGTAACGAGTCAACGAGGAGCAGGTGGGTGACAAAGGAGGATGCAGGTTCAACAGGTGAAATCCATGGGCAATCACAGGGACAAGTCACACTAGGAGGAATCAAACACAAAACCTAACAGGTATAAGAACTTTGTTCTTTTAAAGTTCTAGTCCGTTGTGAAAACAGTGAATAATTCACCCTAGCATAAGAAGGAAAATACAATTATAAACATCTGACTCACCATGGCCCAGAAGAGAAGTATTTTTATAGTCACGCGATGATTGTGTATGTCTTTGCAAAGAAATATATAGGAGAGTAACTTAAGCATGAAGCATCAAGCGTGTTGGTCAATCTGCCCAATATAATAATTGACATTTTGGCCTCATGGTGCTAGGAAAGAAATTACATGAAAACAAAATTAAGTGGGTGAATTCCCTTTAAATCATAAGTACACTCTGCAAATTGTGTGAAAGTTCCATGAGAGGAAAGGTCAAAAAGGTTAAAAAAACAAACAAACAAACAAACAAACAAAAAAAAAAAGGTTAATAACAGTAATTTTTGTACAGTAAAAAATCTTTCTGACCAGTAGATTTGAGCCAAAAAGTTAAGTTTGAACTCTGGTTGTACAGTAAGTACATGCCTCATTTAACATGTCCAGGATCTCGTCAAGTTTCTTCCCAACAGCGCCTCCCTTCCTCCTGGAGAGGCTCAACAGTCTGGGTGTGAATTGGTCCAACTTCCCCAGGAATGTGGAAAGTGGCTGCAGTGTGATCCTACGGAATTCCTCTTGATCTGCAAAAGCGGTCCGAGGAGAGAGACATCATGAAATAAAAGGAAAAAATAACTACAGTCACCCAGGGCAACAGAAACAGATCAGAGGTAAAAAAAAAAAAAAAAAAAAAAAAACCCTAAGGCTACATTGAAAGGGTTAGGGTTTATTTGTTATCTGTGCCAGTGCATCTTCCATCCCACATGGGATGGACCCCTTTTAAATACCTAACTTGGCCCGAGCCTTTTTAACTTACCTTTTTACTCACCTTTGGATAGTTGAAAGACAAGCATCGTGGTGGAGGAGACACTCCAGGTTTCCGGACGACTCTCACCCCCCAACCAACTTCAAGAGAACAGTAAGGTGGGCGCACACCCCTCCCAGGGGATGAGGGTAGATTCCGGAAAAAAACGCCAGGAAAACGATGTAGTCCGCATGGCCATCTGGTACCTGTCAGCTGCATCTGGAGTCCCACTGGCCCAAAATGCCCGGTAGGCGTCCTTTTTCAGCTTGACGGCATCCCTTACAGCGGGTTCGGGGATTGCCGCCCCGACAGGCACCACCCACCTTACGGCCACAGCTCCGATCGGCTGCCTCAACAATGGAGGCGCGGAACATGGTCCACTCTGACTCAATGTCCCCCACCTCCCCCAGGACAAGGGAAAAGTTCTGCCTGAGGTGGGTGTTGAAGCTCTTTCTGACGGGATTCTGACAGACGTTCCCAGCAGACACTCAGAATATGTTTGGGCCTGCCAGGTCTGACCAGCATCTTCCCCACCATCGGAGCAAACACACCACCAGGTGGTGATCAGTTGACAGCTCCGCCCCTCTCGTCACCCGAGTGTCCAAAACATGCGGCCGCAAGTCTGATGACACGATTGCAAAGTCGATCATTGAACTGCAGCCTAGGGTGTCCTGGTGCCAAGTGCACATATGCAAAAAAAAAAAAAAAAATGCGTAGATGCACCTCGAAGGAATTAAAACCAACTTTTTTTTTTTTTAGGTAGGACGTAACAACGCAAAGGTTAAAACTTTTAGAACACATCACTACTATTTGAATGGGATACTATACGCGGTGCCCAGACTGCCGTCAGTACTACATCCAGTTTTCTTTGGGTGGGCAGAGCGTGTCTGTGGTAATTTATGTGTAATTTATGTCATCTGTGCCCAGGGAAAATGACTATTTAATACGATCACCATAATACTGATTTGCTATGAAACATTATTTTTATGTAATTTTTTTTCTGATTTTTTTTTTTCGTGTCAGAGCGCAAATTTGACTAATTAATATTGAGTCCTTCTGTCCATCCTATGCTACTCAAACACCCAAATAATACCAGTACAAAAATGACATTTCAATATGATCATTTTAATGTTGATTTGCAACAGTGTTTAAGTAATATTTTTTTGAGTGTTGTTTCATTTATTTATTTTCATGTCAGATTAGCAAAGCTGATTTAATAACCAGTAGTCATATAGCAGTCACTTATAGACCCTACCCACGTGACGTCACAACTCCGCTCTCCTGACTGGTGCCGCCCACTTGTCCGGCAACACATCGTGTTGACCTGTTACGGCTACGTACATTCCTCCTATTTACGACGTGTTTTTCTGCTCGTTAACATTAATAATCAAAATGGTGAAGGCGTGTGTGGCGGTCGGTTGCAATAACAGAGAAGATAGACGGAGAGACTTGAAGTTCTACCGGATTCCGAGAGACACGGAGAGGAGAGAGCGAGATGGGCTGCTGCAATTCGACGAGAAAACTGGGCTCCAAACGATTACCACAGATTATGTAGTAGTCATTTTATATCTGGTAAGATGCATTTAATATATATTTAGAGGGTTTTGGGCTGACAACCACAATTAAGATCATTGCTAGGCTAATCGCCGACAACATACACGTATGTATGTAGTGAGTGCTATCGCTAAACCATATAAACATTAAAAGCCCTAGCTCCATTGACAAATGACATGAAATACATTAGACTTGATAGTGGATGTTAGCAAGAACAAAAGATTTTGAATTGAAAATTTCGTAACTCACCTTCCGAGCACAAGATTCCTGCCGAATTTTCGTGTACGAGGACCTGTTTCACCCAACCAGCAACGTCGCATTTATAAGCCTCCAAGCTCTTAAAGTTTTTCAAACTTTCGTGAGAATAGGCTGATTTTGTGTGGACAAGATAGTTGTAAATATCAGGGTCAGGCAGAGACAGTGAAGGCAGCCGGTCAAAAATCATCGATTTAGGCATCAAATATGGATCTGGCGACTGTATAGAACGAAGCTTTTCCACATAACGCCTTTTATGCAACACATCCAGTGAGTTTACGGCATCAGAAAGCACCGGGTCTTCCATGAAATGCATTTTAAATTCCTCGATCAATTGAAACCAATGCTAATACAGAGACAAAATGACGGACAAGTGGGCGGAACCATACAGCGAGCACGTGGTTTTATGACGTCGGTGGGTAGGCTCTATAGGGATATGCATGGAAAAGAAAGAAACAGGGCTGAAGCTATTGCAGTAGTGCAGTGTTTTTCAACCTTTTTTGACTCACGCCACGTTTTTACATTGGAAAAAATCTTGTGGCACACCACTAACCAAAAATTTTCCAAAATTATTTTCTGCACGGTATATTTCATTATAAAATTTCTCAGTATGTATACTTACTCAGTGTGAAACTGAATGAAAACAAAGTCGATATCCTTATTCTTCAACAGCTCTCAGTCTTCCTCTGTTTTAATTATGATTATTATTTTTTTATAGCAGTTAGGCTTGAAAAAGCTCAGAATTATCAGACAGGGGGACTTGAGCAATGTCTTTAACCGCATCAGGGCCGAGCATCTCGCAGACACTGGCTTTGCAGGCAGGTAGTATTTATTAATGTCTGTCACGGTGTGGGACTTTTTGGATTTAGCAACAAGGTAACTGGCTTTGAGGGCTTTCTCATTTACCTTCGTAGTTTTTATCAGTAAAGTTGTCTGTATCTCTGTTTTCACGAAGGCGAACAAAATAGTCCATCGACTTGTTTTGAAGCGACAGGTGTTTCATTTAGAGATGACGTTTAAGCTTGCTTGGTACCATGGCGGTGTTGGAATGGATCGCTGCTCGTGTTGCCTTCAAGAACTGCTCGGATTTTTAGCCATTAGCCCCCTTGGTGATCCCAACAATGGGTTGGAATAAAACAAAGGGGGAGGATTGACGGTCGTCACATTTGGATAAAATAGAAAGGACACTTTCGAGTATATCGACACATGACGGGTCTAACCAAATGATGTGCAGTAGACGTGCTAGGGTCCACATTGTCGTGGACAGCAAGGTCGTTGATGGCTAGAAATCCGAGCAGTTTTTGAACACAATACTTTGCTCATCTGCACAGGACCGAGAACTTTCTACCTACTCCTTCCTTCTGTCCTACTGCAACGCCCGACGACGTAAAAAAAATATTGTAATAGCCCCGAATGGGGAAATGAAAAGGAGAGGAGTCGGCGATGAATTTCCCAATTTATTGTGGCAACAATGGAAAATAGTAAACAAAATAACAGCGGCAGCCGCAACATGCGACTGCTAACTTCGCTCACATGCCTTCTCCCTCCCTCTTTGCTTGCTTCCCGCTATGTCACCACTCTGTAGTCTGATGGCCCCTTCAAGGGCCCTCACACAGTTACGGACATTATATATATAAATGCGACATTAGATAATTTCTGGCGGCACACCTGACGATCTCTCACGGCACACCTGTTGAAAAACACTGCAGTAGTGGTCCCGAAAATAAAAATGAAAGTATCTTTCGTGCAAGTTTGTCATGAAATCCAGGAGCGGAAGTACTGGCACATGAAAAAACATGTTGGAACATAGTGCAGCAGCATCTTTATCGCAATATCAATCCAGGGATCAGTTCAGTTGCAAACAAAACATCAACTAAATTGCAATGTAGAACAAAAGTAAAATGTAGGCCTAGCCTATCTTATATCTATAATCTTTCTCGCTCCCTCTTCCTCCGCTTCAGCCATTGTTATGTTATGTCCTATCTCTCATGTGAGCAGGGTCTATATTTTGTTTGAAGCAATTTTTTGGGGGGGATTGAACAATAAAGACACAAATCTACCTCCAACTTTATCAACCAACAGCAGGCTCTCAGAGCTGTGACTGATTCTAATAAAATATAAAAACATATCAAAAGCAAAATAAATTTACAGAACACAACAATTATTTTGTCTATCTTTCCATTATAGTCATCATGCAAAATACATGGTGTCTCAGCGGTGGTGCTGACGTATTCTGTCTGGGCTGTCATAACAGGGTTGGCACTCCAATGCCGGCTCCTTCTTGCATTTGCCACAGGTGTACCTGTAGCAGTGAACACAACTGCCGTTTGCAGAGTTCTGTGAGCATTCAACTCTAACTTGACACTTGGCTCTTTTACTGGGACTGGGTGTGAGGGGCTGCTGACGAAGCTTGTTCTCTTTGCGTGACAAAAGTCACTTAAATGAAAGCAAAATGTTTGAATGCAAAAGTTGCCTCAAAATAAAGAGAGCCAAAGAAATTGTTGTATTTGTTTTGCTTTTGATATGTTTTTATATTTTGGTAAAATCAATCACAGCTTTCAAAGCCTACTGTTGAATGATAAATTTGTTGGTAGATTTGTTTATTTCTTAGTCAGTGCCCCCCAAAAAGTTCCTTCAATCAAAGTATATATTTTCAATCAAAAACAAAAGTCACTTGAGCGAAAGCAAAATGTGTTTGAATGCAAAAGTAAGGGCGAAACCTTCCAGAGTGAGGCTGCTTTGTATGGAGTTTTATTTGTGTCACAATTCTGAGGCCACCGCTGGCTGCTTTGTCTTTGCTCGTAAATTGAGCCATTAGCAGAGGAGGGGGTTGGGGGAAAACTTTCTTGAGTAGGCAGCTTTCTCTTTACTTGCAAAAGAGGTGTCCCAATTCTTAGGGCTGATGTTTCAAGCCCTACCCCTTACCCCTACTCCTTATTGCTTCGTTTGAAGGGCCAAGGGGTGGGCCGAGGGGTGGGCAAAGGGGTGGGCCAAGGGGTAGAAATGAGATGGGCTTGGTGGAGGATCTCCTTATAAGGCTGTCCCAAAATGGGACACCCTTGGGGATGATCATAGGTTGTCCCAAAATGGGACACCCATGGTAATTCTAGTGTTAAAGTGAAAGATGCGAGCATCAAAGAGCTGGAGGCTGCTCTCCAGAGCGAAAAGGAGCTGGTCATCTGGGCTGGAGCACGCCATGAGGCCTTACAGGAGCTCCTTATCCAATCCCAGAGGGAAATCAATCTGCTACGGCAAAAGCTGGAGGAGACCCAGAATGGATGTGTTGCTGCTTTATCAGAGGTCCGAAAATGTTTCACTCAAATTTTGTCTCATGTGCAGTTGTCACTCGACTGCTGCATAAATGCAGATGCGTGCGGTCCATAGGGTGGGCTAGGAAATGCTAGGGGCGACGCAGCGTCCAAAGAGCGTCACGAAAAAAAATGTTCAAATAATATTTGATTATGGCAATATTAAAAAAATATACCAGACAATAAAACCAAAGAACAACAATACATATATACCGTATTTTTGGACTATAAGTCACACCTGATTATAGGTCGCACCAGCCATAAAATGTCCAACGAAGAGGAAAAAAACATATATAAGTCGAACTGGAGTATAAGTCGCATTTTTGGAGGAAATTACTTGATAAAATCCAACACATAGAACAGATATGTCATCTTGAAAGGCAATTTGAAAGTAAAATACAATAGAGAACAACATGCTGAATAAGTGTACAATATGATAATGTTACATGATGCATGAACAACGAAATGCGAACGTGGCTGGTATGTTAACGTAACATAGCTATTAAGAGTTATTCATATAACTATAGCATAAAGAACATGCTAACAAGTTTACCAAACCATCAGTGTCACTCCAAAACACCAAAATAACATGTGAAATGATATCATAATTAGGGTTGTTCCGATCATGTTTTTTTGCTCCCGATCCGATCGTTTTAGTTTGAGTATCTGCCGATCCCGATATTTCTCGATCCGATTGCTTTTTTTTTTTGCTCCCGATTCAATTCCAATCATTCCCGATAATTTTTCCCAATAATATACAATCATTCCCGATAATTTTTCCCAATAATATACATTTTGGCAATGCATTAAGAAAAAAATGAATAAAACTCGGACGAATAAATACATTTAACAAACAGTACATAAGTACTGTATTTGTTTATTATGACAATAAATCCTCAAGATGGCATTTGCATTATTAACATTCTTTCTGTGAGAGGGATCCACGGATAGAAAGACTTGTGACTTTGTATATTGTGACTAAATATTGCCATCTAGTGTATTTGTTGAGCTTTCAGTAAATGATACTGTAGACATGCCCAAATGCATGATGGGAAGTGGAACCATGACTGTGCGTAGTGCTACCAATTGATATACCTTCTCTGCGTTGGGAAATAATAATAGGTGTTAAGGAAAAGATTATTTGCTACCTTGCTTCCCCACATTGCTTCCCATGATATTTGTAATCGTAGGGAGAAGGAATGTAAGGCTTTAGACAATTTAAAAAAAGGCTCCAAATACACTGCCTGTTATCTCTCTATATAGGTAAAATGGCGCCATTACAGATTGAGCGGGACAATGCGTGGGTGGGTCGTGCAGCGCATGCATTAATTGCGTTATTTAACGTGATACATTTTTTAAAAAATTAATTACCGCCGTTATCTGGATAAATTGGATAATCCTACCTTATGCCTAAACTAAAGACTGGATGAGTGTAACATATTATGTTTGTAATGTTAAATACAATTAGAAAGCGATATACAAATAGATATATAAAATATATATATATATATATATACAGTTGTGGTCAAAAGTTTACATACACTTGTGAAGAACATAATGTCATGGCTCTCTTGAGTTTCCAGTTATTTCTACATCTCTTGATTTTTCTCTGATAGAGTGATTGGAACAGATACTTCTTTGTCACAAAAAACATTCATGAAGTTTGGTTCTTTTTTGACTTTATTATGGGTGAACAGAAAAAAGTGATCAAATCTGCTGGGTCAAAAATGTACATACAGCAGCGCCAATATTTGGTAACATGTCCCTTGGCCATTTTCACTTCAATTAGGCGCTTTTGGTAGCCATCCACAAGCTTCTGGTTGAATCTTTGACCACTCCTCTTGACAGAATTGGTGCAGTTCAGTTAAATTTGATGGCTTTCTGACATGGACTTGTTTCTTCAGCATTGTCCACAAGTTCTCAATGGGGTTTAAGCCAGGACTTTGGGATGGCCATTCGAAAACCTTAATTCTAGCCTGATTTAGCCATTCCATTACCACTTTTGATGTGTGTTTGGGGTCATTGTCCTGTTGGAACACCCAACTGCGCCCAAGACCCAATCTTCGGGCTGATGACGTTAGGTTGTCTTGAAGAATTTAAAGGTAATCCTCCTTCTTCATTATCCCATTTACTCTCTGTTAAGCACCAGTTCCATTGGTAGCAAAACAGCCCCACAGCATAATACTACCACCACCGTGCTTGACGGTAGGCATGGTGTACTTGGGGTTAAAGGCCTCACCTTTTCTCCTCCAAACATATTGCTGGGCATTTTGGCCAAACAGCTCAATTTTTGTTTCGTCTGACCACAGAACTTTCCTCCAGAAGGTCTTATCTTTGTCCATGTGATCAGCAGCAAACTTCAGTCGAGCCTTAAGGTGCCGCTTTTGGAGCAAGGGCTTCCTTCTTGCACGCCAGGCTCTCAGTCCATGGAGATGCAAAATACGCTTGACTGTGGACACTGACACCTGTGTTCCAGCAGCTTCTAATTCTTGGCAGATCTGCTTTTTGGTGATTCTCGGTTGAATCTTCACCCTCCTGACCAATTTTCTCTCAGCAGCAGGTGATAGCTTGCGTTTTCTTCCTGATTGTGGCAGTGACAAAACAGTGCCATGCACTTTATACTTACAAACAATTGTTTGCACTGTTGCTCTTGGGACCTGCAGCTGCTTTGAAATGGCTCCAAGTGACTTTCCTGACTTGTTCAAGTCAATGATTGTTCAAGTCAATAATCACTCACACGAAATTGCTAATTCGTGTTGCTGTATGTATATTTTTGACCCAGCAGATTTGATCACTTTTTCTGTTAACCCATAATAAAGTCATAAAAGAACCAAACTTCATGAATGTTTTTTGTGACAAAGAAGTATCTGTTCCAATCACTCTATCGGAGAAAAATCAGAGTTGTAAAAATAACTGGAAACTCAAGAGAGCCATGACATTATGTTCTTCACATGTAAATGTAAACTTTTGACCACAACTGTATATATTTAAAAAAGGCATGGCCGATATTTTTTTGCTGATTCCGATATTTTGAAAATGACGTGATCGGACCCGATCGATATCCCGATCGATCGGGACATCTCTAATCATAATGTATGAATAATTTCACACATAAGTTGCTCCAGAGTATAAGTCGCACTCCTAGCCAAACTATGAAAAAAACTGCGACTTATAGTTCGAAAAACACTGTAGTAGTAATAAGTTTTTAAAAAACAATGAAATAACTTTTCTAATGCGCCTTATGCCCGGCACGAGCAAATATGTTGCCTAGGGTACCAAATTGGTCAGGAAAGGCCCTGCACAAATGCAAAGCTGCAGCAAAAGCCAAAAAAAGTTATATTGCGAAGATCAGGGGTAGAGAGTTCCAGAGCTGGGGGCAGAGTTGCTAAAAGTGCTAGAGGCTAAGGTACCTCGGGGGACAGAGAGACAGCGAGTAGAAGAGTAATGATGTGGTTGGGGAGGAGTGTTGGTGCAAAGGTCAGTTATGTAGGGTTGTGCAAGCAGGGGCGCCTGAAGTCACTCTCAGCAAGGGGTGCTGAGGTTATTTTTTAGTGTTTCCCATCAAAAAACAGACGTTTCAGTCCAAATTTGTCATGCGCTCACGTTTTCTCCATACAAGGCATGCACAACGACAGTACACATGATTACTGGATAGTTTACATATGACTACTAGGCTACTAGCCTACAAAGACAGCATTCTATTTCACCTACAGTGTGTGTTGGAGTTCTTGTGTTGGAAATAAAAGCGCCTGTGTATTAAAATGCAAATCAATGCAGTCAAATGGCGCGATGACACATGAACACATTTGAGAGCTAAAAGGTCCAATAGGCCTGTTTAACACTCCCTTCTCACAACACTAATATGAATTTCACGCGAATATCTAACAGTGCTCGGCACGGCGGCAGCTCAACAGAAAATTCAAACACTAATATAACTACTATGCAAACATGTCTTAGCCTACCTATTTGAAGACACCAAAGGTACATAGAGCTACCATCACAATCATCATTTTCAACCTCGAATTGAATTTTAGAACATCTTTTTTTGTTTTTGTAAAGAAAGAAAATCGCTAATTCATTTTTGCGCCTTGTTAATGCCTCCTCTTTCAACATTTAACTTTTCCAATAGCGCCTTATTCAACGTGACCCGGGAACAAATAAGGTGTCAGGTGGTGACCATGTCGTTCTGCAAGTGTTGATGTCATGAGCAGCTGAATAAAGTCAGCAAACCACATGGACGTCATCATTTCGGAGCTTAGCTCGCTCTCTAGCTAGGACTTAAGTCCAACGTCTTGGCAAGGACAGTACAGCGACATATAATAGATGTTTTTGGATAGTTATTTTGAGTTTTGAGGGGTATATAGAGGTACTTATAGGGTTAATTCCAATTTAACGTGGAAATTCTGGTTACGTCGCCAGAGTTGGAACGGAACACGTTCGAAACCCGGGGACTACCTGTACTTTGTTCGCATTTTGTTATTTTACTCACATTCATTTTGATCTATACACTGTGCATACACTTGTACATAACAGAATGAAAATGGAGAATTTCAGATTTCTGACTACTTGGAGAAAAAAGATACCACTTATGACCACAGCCATTTTGTGATGTGAATTATAACCATGTACATACTGATAGACTTGAGCACAAGTACGTACAGTATAATAATGGCAGCACGAGGAAAGGCGTCAAATTGGGATATTTGCATTTGATTGGCTAAAATATACTGTATACTGGTATCCATAAAATGTCTGCCCCCATTTGATTGGCTAAAATATTCTGTATACTGGTATCCATAAAATGTATAAAAAAAATAATAATAAAATAAAAATAGACTTTATTACATTTCTCCACTATTATACAAAAAATTAAACTCAAGTGTTTTTTTTTTATGTTAACAATCTGGATTATTTCCCATCAGATGTACATGATAAAAGTGTTGTCTTTCCCTTTAATCTTACAGGAGCATCTTAAAAAAGACTTGAAGGCGATTGAGGCTCTCGAGTTGGAGGAAGCTCTGGTCCAGGAGAAGGCCGAATGGCTGCAAGTTGCAAGTTAGTATTGGTTTGGTAGAATCTATTTTACTGTGTGACTTTATCTATATCTGGTTCAATAATTGAAACAAACAATTTAGAAGTCAACACACGTGCCAGAGTGCGCAGTTCTGGGTAAGAATCTTAGCACAGGACCACCATCAAATGATCAGTTCATCAGCAAGCTCTGCAGGAGCCTAATAACGATCCTAATTATTTGATTCAGGTGTGTCGGAGGAGGGAGACATGGAAAACAAGCTGAATAGGTGCTCTCGATGACTGGACTTGGGCAGTCCTGGGGTAGACCCTGGTTAGCAGTCAAGAGAATTAATTCTTACAGAAGCTAATGTACATGTTTTTGGAATGTGGATTAAATGCACAGCTGTCCTGTGCTAAGATTCTTACCCAGAACCTCTCAGTCTGGCGCACGCGTTGACTTCTAAATTGTTTGTTGCCATGTCCGATTTGAACGCATAATGTGCGCCGAAGCGAGAGTGTTTCACTTTAAATTGGCCCTTTTGTATATCAAGCTTCACATATGTATTCTCTTGTGTTTCTTGTTGCAGGCGAATGTCAAAGGACCGCAATAAATAAACCAAGTGGAATATAAACTAGGGCTGTCAAACGATTAAATTTTTTAATCGAGTTAATCACAGCTTAAAATTAATTAATCGCAATTCAAACCATCTTTAAAATATGCCATATTTTTCTGTAAATTATTGTAGGGCTGTCCCAAACGACTAATTTTCTCCTGATTAGTCAGCCGACTATTTTCACGATTAGTCGACTAATCTAATAATTAATTATTATTATTATTAATTTTTTTTTACTAATTTAGCAATGACATTTTTGTTGACGCTTATCAATTCACAAAAAAACATATTGGAACACTCAAATTATTTATTAAAGTACAAATAAACACGTAAATAACAATAATAAATCACAAATAAACAATGAGTTCAAATGCTGATAGATTAACTAGTGTAGCATCCCGATTGAAAAGATGGTCTCTTAAACTGATGGTTTACAACTTTTATTCCATCCTTGATGTAAACACACTGTAAGAGCTACGGTGCACACAAATAAAGCAACACAATTAGAAATTAACAAAAACTTTTCACCTTTTTCCTTTTAAACCTTATTTATATATCAATGAATTGCCTTTACCTTAATTTATTACCTTATCATTGACAATCTCTCCCTTGAGTGCAATCACTGTATATACTGTATATATTTATGACCTTTTAACCTTATATAATTTTCTATACCATAAAATAAAACATAACATGAAATAAACCTTTCATTTAGCATTAAGAACAATACTAATAGCACTTATAGGCCCATTGTCAATGAAACATTATTATTTAGTAAGGCGACAGCACCCTCTGGTGTACAAAAAAAAAAAATTACAAACTGCGTGAAGGCGCTTGAGGTGTTTATTCATGGCCGACGTGCAGCCAAGCTTGGCATTGAAGAGACAGGACAGAAGAGTGTACTCTCCTTTGTTTCTTTGAAATAAGGCAATGTTTTGGACACTCTGGTGCGCTTTTTTTGGCTTTGTGCCGCTTTCCCCACTTGCAAACAGAGCATCCGACATTCTAACTTTCCAAGCATATATTTTTTTAACCCTTCATTAACCGTCGACGGGATGTTGTGCTCGTCGACGGATTTACGTTATCGATGACGTCGACTATGTCGACTAGTCGGGACAGCTCTAAATTATTGTTGGAATAGAAAGATAAGACACAAGACAGAGATATACGTTCAACATACTGTACATAAGTACTGTATTTGTTTATTATAACAATAAATCAACAAGATGGCATTAACATTAACATTCTGTTAAAGCGATCCATGGATAGAAAGACTTGTAGTTCTTGAAAGATAAATGTTAGTACAAGTTATAGAAATTTTATATAAAACCCCTCTTAATGTTTTCGTTTTTTAAAAATTTGTAAAATTTTCAATCAAAAAAAAAAAACTAGTAGCTCGCCATTGTTGATGTCAATAATTACACAATGCTCATGGTGCTTAAACCCATAAAATCAGTCGCACCAAAGCGCCGGCAGAGGGAGACAAAAAACACAAGTAACAAGTGGACATGACACGGTGCTGTCATTTTAGTCTGTTTGAGCGGGGCGTGTGCGTTAATTGCGTCAAATATTTTAACGTGATTAATTTTAAAAAATAATTACCGCCCGTTAACGCGATAATTTTGACAGCCCCAATATAAACCAGAGAATCCCCTGACGCAGGTTGGCCAACTGTTACTTAAGCCACTAACTCCGCCTTAAAACATCTAGCCTGTAATTTCTATGGGGTGGACAGGGGTGCCCAAGTCCGGTCCTCAAGAGCCCCTATCCAGCTTGTTTCCCTATCCAGCTTGTTTTCCATGTCTCCCTCCTTTAACACACCTGAATCAAATGATTAGCTCATAAGCAAGTTCTGCAGGAGCCTGATAACGATCCTGATAATTTGATTCAGGTGTGCTGGAGGAGGGAGAGATGGAAAACAAGCTGGATAGGGGCTCTCAAGGGCTAGGCTTGGGCAACCCTGGTCTGCCCTAAAGAAATTACATATATCAGGCCAGATGTTTTAAGGTGGAGTCAGTGGCTTAAGTAACAGGTGGCCATCCTGCATCAGGGGACTTCTTTGGTTTTTATTCCACTTGAATGGTTTATTTATTGCGGTCCTTTGAAATTCGTCCGCAACAACAAACGCAAGGAAACACAAATGTAAAGCTTGATGTACAAAATGGCCAATGACTAAAAGAAAATTAAAGTGAAACAGGCACACTTTGGCCTGCATTATGCGTTCAAATCGGACATCTTGACTTAATTTAGTGAAAAATATCAAACTAATGTGATCTTTGTATGTTAGTACTGTATGTAGTAATCAAACGTGTGTCTATCGAACAGCCCTGTCGCAAAATTGCCAACCAGGGAAGTCATCTTGGCAATCCGGCATGCTGACTTCCAGAGATACTAAAGACTGGTTGCAGGAGGTGCTGTACATATAGAAGGTTAGTAAAACCTTAATGGATTGTTGGCTTATTAGTCCAAGTGCTCAACCTAAGTGCCTCTGGATTGGAAGACCGTGGTGATGGTCCCCCTTTTTAAGAAGTGGGACCGGAGGGTGTGTTCCAATTACAAAAGGCACACACTCCTCAGTCTCCCTGGTAAAGTCTATGCAAGGGTGCTGGAGAGGAGTGTCCATCGGGAAGTCGAATCTCGGATTCAGGAGGAGCAGTGTGGTTTTTGTCCCGGCCGTGGAACAGTGGACCAGCTCTACACCCTCTGCAGGGTCCTTGAGGGTGCATGGGAGTTCACCCAACCGGTCTACATGTGTTTTGTGGATTTGGAGAAGGCGTTCGACCGTGTCCCTCGTGGAGTCCTGTGGGAGGTGCTTCAGGAATACGGGGTACCGAGCCCCCTGGTAAGGGCTGTCTGGTCCCTGTACGACTGGTGCCAAAGTTTGGTCCGCATTGCCGGCAGTAGGTCGGATTCATACCCAGAGACAGTTGGACTCCGCCAAGGCTGCCCTTTGTCACCGATTCTGTTCGAAACTTATGAACAGAATTTCTAGGTGCAGCCGAAGCATTGAGGGGGTCTGGTTCGGTGACCTCAGCATTGCATCTCATTGCAGATGATGTGGTGCTGTTGGTTTTATCAAGCCGTGATCTCCAACTCTCACTGGAGCAGTTCGCAGCTGAGTGTAAAGCAGTCAGGATGAATATCAGCACCTTCAAATCCGAGACCATGGTCCACGGTCGGAAAAGGGTGGCGTGCCCTCCCCAGGTTGGGGTTGAGATCATGCCCCAAGTGGAGGAGTTCAAGTATCTTTGGGTCTTGTTCACGAGTGAGGGAAGGAGAGAGTGGGAGAAAAGCGGATCGGTGCAGCATCTGCAGTGATGTGGACTCTGCACCGGTCCGTTGTGATGAAGGAGCTGAGCCAAAAGGCGTAGCTCTCGATTTACCTCTACATTCCCGCTCTAACCTATGGTCACGAGCTGTGAGCCGTGACCGCAGGAACAAGATCCTGGATACATGCTGCCAAAATGAGTTTCCTCCGCAGGGTGTCTGGGCGCTACCTGAGAGATTGGGTGAGAAATTCAGTCATCCGGGAGGGAGTCATGGTCGAGACGTTACCCCTCCGCGTTTAGAGGAGCCAGCTGAGGTGGCTCGGGCATCTGGTTCGGATGCCCCCTGGACGCTTCCCTGGAGAGGTGTTCCGGGCATGTCCCACCAGCGGGAGGCCCCAGGGACAACCCAGGACACGCTGGAGAGACTATGTCTCTCGGCTCGCTTGGGAATGCCTTGGGATCCTGCTGAAGGAGCTGGTTGAAGTGGCAGGGGAGAGGGAAGTCTGGGCTTCCCTGCTAAAGCTGCTGCCCCTGTGACCCGACCCTAGATTAAGCGGTAGATGACGGATGGATGGATGGGTGGATGATTTCATGCTTAGATTTGCTTCCCATGATTTCACGCCTAAATGTTATTTGTGGTCTTTTTTTCTGGCTCAGGATGGTCAACATTACTGATGAAGCTTTTGCTTTTTCTTGTAGGAGAAGAAAACACTCCCATTTCTTACCAGTTGAGAAACAGGCATCTAATGTAAGGAATCACCAACTCACGGAAGCGCTGTCTACGGAAACCGCTACCAATATCAATGAGGAAAAGCTGAAAGTGTCTTTGCAGTGGCATTGGAATACATTTTTTAGAGAAGTAGTCTATGTGTAAAATTTATGCCTTTATTGTCTGATTATTTCTGTTAGTTGAAATAGCCAATGGCATCCGCTGCAAGCTTTGTTGTTTCACAATTACAGAAAAATGAAATTCTGTGAGGGGTTTTTAATTCACTAACAATATTCTTTCTGCTGCGATGCACATTGTGAAAGTGTTTTATGTTCATTTAAGTATGATGTTTATGTTTATATGATGTATATATGATGTTATTTTTTTACTTGCTGGTTTACTTTAACAGTATCATGATATCCTGAAATTTTTACTTTTAGTATCGGTTTGCCAACCCAAAATTTTAAGTGTACTTTTCTGGCCACCCTGTGAAAATTTTAGGAAAGTGACACTGAGGGCATGCAGACAATAAGTCAACCCCCTAAATTACATGAGTAGCATTAAAGGGTGCTCACTGGCTTGTGACGCTGTGATTTTCTCAATGTTGTGGAATCATTTGAAAATGTAAACATTTAAAGAGACTTATTGGAAAATAAAGTGTTGCATCTTGTTATTTGTAAGAGTATTATTGATACAAAAAAGGAACTGATTTTAATTGAAATCTGTAATATTTTTTGCAAGTAGTGTATTGTATTTCGATACGTTTAAAAAAAAAAATAGATAAAGCACATGCAACTGCCTGCATTTCCCATATGGTGTCATCTGCTGAAAAGATGCATATTCCTTACTGTATGTTAATGTTATTTTCTTCATCTCTCGAAAACATCTTCACTGTTACCACCTTTCACACTTGTCGTCAAGGGACAGTTTGTTGGCTGTCAATCAATCATTTTAATGAGGCGTCAATTGGCTTCTTGAGAGCGCGCATGAGGAGTCTTGTGAGGCAGCTCTCAGGCCCATAAGTGCGCCTCTGTGTTGACAAGGAAAACCTTGGGCGTGCAATTGCAGCGTTAAGAGGATGTAAGCTCGCTAAATCAAATACAGGGTCAGCAAGCGATGTACACAATCACTTTTCTTTTTTTTGTAGTTTTGTATCTCGTGAGTTTACACTACCATGGTCACAATGGGGCGTCTGTAAAGAATTTTCAAATTAACACAGCATTTTCAGAGTAAATATTGTGCATACGATTTTAAACCATCTTAAGAAGTTATTTACACTTGTAAAAAAAAAAAAGTTTAACCATTCGTTTTCACCGACTTGATGAATTGAAACGTTCTTTCCTATGTAAGTGTTTACTCCAATTTTCCGCATTCCAAAAACATGTATCTTGGGTTCATCAAAGGGGCAATTTACATGGCGACTCGGGGACACGAAGAGGGCTTGCTCCGCATGCATATCAAAAGCTACCGCGGTGCGGGACCGCGCCGATAACGTCAGCACTCGTACACGTCACATTGGGTGCAGTGTTAGCTTTTATTTACTGTTTTTGTAATATTTTTAATGTAAATATGTTGAATTCCATTTTTTGTGCCATTTTGAACAAAAAATGCCATTGCTTGTAGTGGGCGGGCAATCCGGGCGTGTTGTCTTCCAGGCTGAGGAGGTCAAAGTGCATAATTCTACTACATCGTTTTCATGCGGAATTGCGACATTGTTCTAATGGAGATGGAACCATATAAATGTGAACATGAAATTTTTCGTCTTCTCGGAGAGTCACCATGTAAACGGCCCCAAAGACTAAAAATGTTTGCACTCCTCATGCCTCTCAACTCGGAATGAAGACTGATACATTCCTTTTGTCATATGCCTCATTCTGTGAACAAAAATGTTGTCTACGACAAAATTAATGTAAAAAAAAAAAAAAAAAAAAACACACACATCCAAATATATTAAAGGGAAATCGTATTTTTGTAAACATGCTCGGCAATAATCAAAGGCATGCCTGCTTCTATTATTTTATTACATAATAAAATAGATGTTAAAACTAGGGTTGTTCCGATCATGTTTTTTTGCTCCCGATCCGATCCCGATCATTTTAGTTTGAGTATCTGCTGATTCCGATATTTCCCGATCCGATTGCTTTTTTTTGCTCCCGATTCAATTCCAATCATTCCCGATAATTTTTCCCGATCATATACATTTTGGCAATGCATTAAGAAAAAATGAATAAAACTCGGACGAATATATACATTCAACATACAGTACATAAAAACTGTATTTGTTTATTATGACAATAAATCCTCAAGATGGCATTTACATTATTAACATTCTTTCTGTGAGAGGGATCCACTGATAGAAAGACTTGTAATTCTTAAAGGACAAATGTGACTTTGTATATTGTGACTAAATATTGCCCTCTAGTGGATTTTTATGAGATTTCAGTTAATGATAATTCAGCTGTTCACCTGTTGAACTTGTCAGGCTTATTAACATCACCACATATGGAAGTAAGCTGCAGCTTACGCATATCACCCTGCAAAGCAGCCTTGTGAAATATATCCATATCCCTTATTTTCTCCTTGTAGCCAAGTGTCTGTCCACTACTAATGTTTGGTGCCATATCACTACTTTGTTTTCGAATCTTTTTTGAGACTTTGTCAATGAATTTTTTCATATTGACACAGGAGCAGCACAGAAATGTGACTTAATTGGCATAAAATGATAAATGATGGCCAAAGTCCTTGTTCCTGAAAAGGAGACACCCAAAGTTAGTAAGTTCTGCTAATTGTACGTATATAGTTTGACATTCAATATAAACCCATCAAAAAACCTATTATTACAGAAAAAAACAAGTTTTGTTGGCCTGATTTGCCAAAAAATGTGCTTGTTGTTGAACTGTCAGATCTACCCCAAAAGATATTTTTCTCCCCTAATTCATTATGTATGAAACATGTTTAGTTGGGTTGTGAGGGTGTAAATTATTAATATAATGACCATATCAAGTCAATTCTTTGTACAACAATACATACTTTTTAGAGATTTGTCTTCCACGATGCAATTCAAAGGCCTTCGCTCATTTAATACGATGTTCTAACAGTCAGTTACATTTCACCTAAGAAATAAAATACTGTATTTTTCGGACTATAAGTCACACCGGAGTATAAGTTGCATTTTTGGGGGAAATTTACTTGATAAAATCCAACACATAGAACAGATATGTTCATCTTGAAAGGCAACTTAAAATAAAAAATACAATAGAGAACACACAGTCTACGCAGAGTAAGTGTACAGTATGATAATGTTACATGATGCATGAACAACAAAATGCGAACATGTTTGCGGATGGTGGCCGCCGAGGAGGCACCGAGGAGGCAGTACCGCCAGTATGATTTTGCATTTATACAAATTTAAATGTTAGTAAACACTAGGGATGCCAAGTCACGGTTCGATACGAGGGACACGACTTTCGATTCGATTCAATACATTTGATGCTCTGAAAGAAAAAATACATGTGTTTGTTTTTGTTTTATTTTGCTAACAAGCAAAATAACAATGCCATCATATACACATGCATTATAGTGCATACTATTTATGTGCTTACTTCTTACTGATCTGAAGAAATTTTGTATAAAAGTGCTGAGAACAATCTTTACTGTTTGTAAAGTGAGGCGGGGCCCACTATTGATTGCTATTACTCTCTTAGC
This sequence comes from Corythoichthys intestinalis, assembly GCF_030265065.1. NCBI lineage: Eukaryota > Metazoa > Chordata > Actinopteri > Syngnathiformes > Syngnathidae > Corythoichthys > Corythoichthys intestinalis. The sequence goes on along the minus strand of NC_080399.1, from coordinate 58,510,757 downwards.
AGGTATGTTTACCACATGAGAAATACATCCCATTTGTGGTCCGAGTCCAACTGTGTTACGTACTGAATTAACAATATTTGCAGCATTATCTATAGTCACTGGTATGGATTTATTTGGCCTGCTTGACTTCCATTCAGTCATGTCGGTTTTTAATTCATCGATGTAGTATATGGACTAAGCGCCCCATGATCACTCTGGGCTCACGCAGCCAATGGCATGGGACTTGGGAGGGATCTAATGTAGCACACCTAGGTTGCTATTTAATGATATCTTGTGTGTGCACGCAAGTGTTGTCAGGCATTAAAAAAAGTGAACGAAACGCCAAATTGGCGGACTTTGTTGTATATAACCGTAAAGACAGATTTTGTTTCATATGTACGCGTGGGGATGGCATATGAGCTCCCTCAAAATGCGGCCAAAAAACAGATTGGTACAATATTGTGGCTGTGGGTTTATGCTCGCCTAAAGGACTGCATTTATTTTAATTTTAGTTAGAATGTTTTTTTTTGTGTGTGTGTTTTTTTTTTAATACTTTGTATCATACTTATGTTCCGATTTGCTATATGGCCTGAAAAATAAAAATCCTTTTCAATTGAACTTTTTTTTTTAAACCCAGATTTTAGAGCTGTTATTGAAATATCGTGATACCGTGAAATTTTGGTTTAAGGTTATCATACCGTCATCATATCATACCGGCACATGCCTAGTTATCATAGGGCAATTTACCTAAATTAAGCGGCATTGAAAATGAATGAATCAGTATTGGCAAGCCTTCTATATATTTTAAGTACGTCCGTGCCAAAAATCAGTCCCAGAGTTACTTTCAATATAACCATTCCAATCTATTTAAACTAGGAGGGTGTGCCACTGATTAAATTGACATCCACTGCCGTCAATGTTAGCTAAAGCGTTAACAACAGTACATCCAAATTTCCGAATTTAAATTGACTTACTTGTCAAAATGCAAAGTACTGCCGCCGTTCTATCTCCCTTTGAAGCAATTATGATCACTATGATCAAACAGCATGATGGTGTTTATTTAAAAGTAGTGCCTTTAAGAAAATTCAGTCCTGGAAATAGTAAACCTGTGAAAGTAAAGCTGAAAAACAAAGTGAAAAAGGGCATTAAAAATCAACACTCCCACTTGAAGGTAAGCTTAAGAAACACATTAAACTCGGATAGTGTATTGACATCCCTTAATTTTAACATGTAGTTTACTGTTAAGGTAAAAAAAAACAACAACAACAACAAAAACGCTTTTACTTTAGCTAACCTGAAGCAGGCTAATACCTTGCTAACATCGTGACTTTATTGCAAGGAGAGAGAAAAATAATTCCTTGTGAGCACTTGAGAAAAATGAACACATACATAGTCATTTATAACAGCCCGAGAATGTACATGTGTCCAAGTTCTCTCAAAATTAGGCTGGGAAAAAATACTTACTACACTAAATTATACTCTTTTCTCCAAATATAGCGAAAGACGAATATTCCAGCCACACCATTGCATAAACTCCATGTTTTTCAGTGGCTTTACTGCACGCCTTAGAAGAGAAATGCTCTCTTGTCTCTAACTGGTGACGTTTTTGAACGCCAGATTTAATAATGAAACAAGTGGCTGAGAAGTTAGACTAGCGTGCAAAGCGTCAAAGAAATTAATTTCTAAGCAGTTCTTACCAGACTGACTTCTTTCCTATATACAATTAGTCCAGTGTTCTCAAGTGTAAATTAAATAGCATCATCTTTTGATGGAAGTGGTTATGACATGCCTTCCGTTTGGCGTCTCGTGTAATTACACCATTTTGGTTTATTCACTCGTTTTAATAGACACCTAAGTGTATTAGGTATAATTTTTATGACATTTATTTAATTGTGCAATTTAAAATATTTTTAGTCATTTTTCCCTTCCAAGTGTGAAACAGCCATAATATTTTTTTATGAATTTGCCGCGTCAATTACGTCTTATTTTACTAGCTCACCATAATATTTTTTTTATGAATTTGCCGCGCCAATTACGTCTTATTTTAGTAGCTCACCATAAAGTAATCACAAATTAAGGACATTAAACTCACTTGAAATTTTCAGGACGAACCTTATTCTGAAGTACAACAGCAGCATGATAGTAGATAGATGAACAGTATGATAGTACTTGTCAAGTAGTACTTGACCAGTAGATGGTGGCGTTTCTTTGAAAACTACCCTCATGTTCGAGTGTGCTTTGAGATGCTGTCAAAGGAAATTGGGTGGAATTATGTAGGCTACTAAAATGCTACTTTAAAGACAAGTGGCAAATTTACAGAATCGTTAGAAACAGATAATTTTCCTAAAATCATGTCATTAAAAGTAAACAAACTGGCAAACTTTATCAAACCGGCCTCTCCGAATGACGTTATACAGTCAAAAATAAAGGATAACACGAAAAATTGGTTTAGGAATAACTTTATTCTAATGCGCGATCACTATGACTCGGTAATCTCCAACAACTGGGGGATACTAGGTGACTTTGATGAAATGTCGTATAAGAAAGCAATAGACTGGGCAAGAATTCGAGTTGGACCAAAATTAACATCTTCGTCTTTGATAAACCTTTCAGAATATGGTCGACAATAAGGAAATGCGCGCAGGGACTAACAACAATCCAATAAATCTTTGTTCATTATCACAATTCCCTCCAATGCGTGCTGGGTTGCCAGATCTTCCACCATGGCAACAGACGGGCGTAGTGGAGGACGGCGAAATCGCGGGACCTTCGGGTCTGGACAGAAAAAATTACTTAGGAAAACCTATGAGTAACAAAAATATCAACAGTAACAATGATAAAATAAACACAATGGATAGTTTTGCCCATCAACAACTTCCGCAAAGAACTCAAACATCGGCTAAACTTCTAAAACAAGCGCTCAGTGAGATGAACAGCACATCCCCGAAAAAATGCAAAGCAAAGACAAAACATATAACGGAAAATAATGTAGAACATAATATGGACGATAAAGGTAAGAATATTTTACCAGAAATAACGAAAACGGTATTAAAAGCACCGGAAAAAACATTTGTACAAAATACTGAAATAATTGACACGGACAGGGAGAACTCGGAGACTCCGTTATCGGGAGTCTCAAAAATAGAATACACGGCTTTGATGACATTACTCATGGAGGATGACCATCCCTCCTCTTCTCTCTCTCCACCAGGCGTAAGCAGATCAATGACGGGCTCCCAACGCAGCGAAAAAATTGGAATCATTGAGGAAAATATGGACATTGAAAAAAATAAAACTATGGCAAATTTGGCCATAAAGGAAAATGAGAATTTCACAATGATGAGTGAGGCAGTTGACACAGGTCATGAGACAGTGCACAAGCCCACTTCTGATGCATCATTTTCCATCCAGGAGGAATGCCCACCGGTTGAAAATTCCACAGATGATTTTTCGCTGCGTTGGGAGCCCACGAGACATCAAAAAACAATTAGAAAAAACAAAGAATGGAAATTACACATTGGCAAAAACATCGTCATTGTGGGGGATTCAAACTTGTCGCGTATTCCGCCATTTCAAGACCCGGACATACAAATAGATAGCTTCCCAGGGGGTCAAATACATCATCTACAAGTCCTAATTAAGGAGGCTACTATTAATTCCCGAGTCGATAAATTAATTCTGTCTGTGGGGTTGAATAATTGCCTCAGACTACTAATGCCGTATACAACAGAAAGACAATTACATTCTTTAATTAAAACAAAGAAATTCCCACATGCGGAAATTTTCGTACCTATTATTAATTTTTCGGATAGATTGGACATTAAGATACAACAACGCATAGAAAACCTTAATGGAATAATAATGAAAAAATATAATTTTGTAAATGAAATTTCTTATTTAAAGTTTAAGGTTGAAGCTCATGATGTGGTCCACTGGACAGCAGAGACAGCAGAGGCGATTTTAACTTATTGGCTTGACCAATTAAACATGTGAAGGGGTCAACCGTGGCTGGGAACCCCTCACAATCAAATGTAATGGTATTATGCGACAGTTTCAAACTAAACAAGGAACAACTGGAGGTCTTGGAAAAGGGCTTAACATTCATCCCTACTCCGGGGAAGCCGAATAAAAATGATATTGGTAGAGATTTATATAAATTTCACAGAAAAATTAAAATATTGCATTATTTCAAAGACGACGAACAATACACTTATCAACCATTCACCGGGCCATCAATATGGGAACCTAACATTAACTCCATGTCGCAACCGATTAAAGATTTTATTAAGGACAACGAAAATTTGTTAAAAACATATAGACCATTACACGCCGACAAAAATAACCTCACATCCAGACAAAAAGAAGCTTTAAAAGCACTTATAAGTAATGATGAAATTATTATTAAACCGGCTGATAAAGGGGGCCAAATAGTTATTCAAGATAAAGATAATTATATCATAGAGGCGACTAGACAATTAAATAATCCTAAATATTATATAAAAATTCCACATTCTTTAATTAAACGTACACAAGTATTAATTAGGGATATTATAACTGACTTATATAATAAAAAATTTATAACTTACAAACAATTAAAATATTTCCTTGGCCCAGAAAGCCCCCGTTCGAGACTCTTCTATTTACTGCCAAAAATACATAAACCGCCAGAGACATGGACTATACCACATAAAGTTCCCGCAGGCCGCCCGATCGTAAGTGATTGTGGATCAGAGTCATATAGAATTACTGAATATATTGATTATTATATAAATCCATTATCGCAAATACACCCTAGTTATGTTAAAGATACATATGAATTTGTTCAGAAAATCAAAAATAGACCTCTACCATCTAATGCATTCCTATTTACCATAGACATTGATTCATTGTATACAAATATAGATATTAATTTGGGACTTGAAGCTGTCGCGGATGCCTTCCGCAAAACTCCACAACAGGGCCGACCGGACCAGGAAATCCTCCAGTTGTTGGAGATTACATTGACTAGGAATGATTTTTGCTTTAATAAAGATTATTATTTACAAATTTGCGGTTGCGCAATGGGCCGCAAATATTCTCCAGCGTATGCGAACATTTATTTAGCAAAATGGGAAGAAGAGGCTTTGAAACTATGCCAAAAAACACCGCTACTTTATTTGAGATATCTAGATGATATACAGTATATGGTATCTGGGATGGTACAACAGATGAATTTAATACATTTATTGAAACATTAAACTCATACCATCTGAATATTAAATTAAAATATAATATTAGTTACGAATATATAGAATTTTTAGATACGACAGTATTTGTTTATCATAATAATACCTATATGAATATCTCTAAATATTTAGCAACCAAAGTCTTCTTCAAATCAACAGACAGACATGCATTACTATTTAAAAACAGTTATCATCCGAAACACACGTTTAAAGGTATTATTAAATCTCAACTCATCCGCTTCCACAGAATATGCACCTTCCCTGAGGATGTAGAAGAGGCCACAAGCACTTTGTTTAAAGCCTTGCGCCCGAGAGGGTATTCTAAACGATTTCTTCGCACATTAAAATCAGACATCGCAAAATCATATAAAGAAGGTCATTATAACATAGAATCACAAAACAGAACTCAACAGAATAATACAAATAAAAATAAATTAGTACCCATGATAACGACATACTCTAATCATTTAGCAACATTTAATTTTAGGATCAAGAAAAATTTTGAAAAATTACGACAGGTTCAGGAAGACATGGGGGGTGTTCAATTAATTCGAGCATTTAGACGAAATAAAAATCTGAAGGACTTATTGGTACATACGGCCTTTGGCCGAAACATGGAGAAAACTAAATTGGAATCGATGATGATGGGGTACTCACCTTTCTTGTTTAACAGAATCACAGGTCAGGGCTTACCTATTTTCCAAAAATTAAATATTCATACCTCAAATATTATATATGCAATACAATGTTATAAATGTCATAAAATATATATAGGAGAAACGGGTAGACCTTTATCAACACGCATTAAAGAACATTTATATTTTATTAAACATTATAATAGAAGATCATATGTTTTGTATCAACATTTCCAAACTTGCGGTGTCGAGAACTTCAAATTTAAGGGCCTACAAAGCGAGGTCACGTGGTCCAGAAGGCAAAGGCTCCGCTTCGAACATCGTTGGATCCAAAAACTGGGCACAGTGCATCCTAAGGGGCTAAACGAAAAAACATAATTTATTAATTTGACAGTTGTGTATATGCATGTTCACCTCCTTCACGTGTTCTGGTCCATTCCGGGGGAGACGGGGTTCCTTTTAGACAAGGTCCATCCATTTTGTTTTTGATTGAATTTTGTAAATAAAATTTTGTGAATTGCTTTATTGTTTGAATTGTTACGGTTTTGGCACTTGTTTTGTATAGCACTTAGGACACCAGCACTTAGGTTGGACTATGCCGATCGGGTTGCCCACTGTACACCGTATCCGGACTGGTCGAATATTTTTGTGTGTTGGGGGGAGAGTGGGGGCCCTGTTCGACATGTAATGCCGTTTTTTAGCACTTATATTTATTTTTGTATATATTGTAAATAATGTAAATATGAGTTTTTTTGTATAGATGTGTTATGGGGATAAATAAAGATATTCACTTGTATATAGTTGGTTTGTATATAAACAATTGTTCATATTGAATGTTATGGTGTTGCATGTCGGACGGGGTCTAGATTCTTCGGGGTTGTAGGGAGGCTCCTTTGCGGGGGTATTCCCCCCACCCGACCCCCCCACATTAATCCCAAACCTTGAAGCCCCTTTGGGATTTCGGGGGGAGGCAACATTACTCCCCTTCTCTATGGAGAGGGGAGGGAAGGAGGGGTGTTGTTTTTTGCGCGATTTGTTAAATTTATCTTATCTTTCGTTTAAAAGTTGAATAGAGGTAAACCCTACCCCTTACTAAACTTAACTATCGGAAACACTTGCCCTCCTAACCCTAATTAATTAATTAATTAATAACAATATTTAAAGCCTAACCTCAATAGGACAAAAAATTAACCCTAGGTGATAAATGAACCCTAATTGAATAAACCCTAGAGGTTAAAAATAACCCTAGCCCATATTACCCCTAATATATAACTAATGGAATTGATTATATAACATATTATTTATATCTTTATCCTATATTATGCGTGTACCTAATAATATGGCCGTAGTTGCGCCTGATGATGGGACTGCGTCCAGGCCTAATAATATAATTTATTATATAAAATATTATCTAGATCATTCTATATTACACCTGTACCTAATAATAAGGCCGTAGTTGCGCCTGAGGATAGGGCCGCGTGGAAGCCTAGTCCTATATATAGTGAGATTTCAGATTTATGTGTATATATATGTTGATGTGTACATATATATATATATATATATATATATATATATATATATATATATATATATATATATATATAAATGGGCTTATTCGATTCTACGGTATACGAGGTAAAGGATATTATTATTATTATTATTTACTATTATTATTGTTTCATACACATATTGGGGGGATATAGGATAATTGGATCATAATAGTAAGATAGGGGATCGATATTGTATTGGAAATATTGTTATAATCTGGATTGGATACATATTAGGTGAAATTTTTCTCTATGCGGTTGAGATAGTATAATAATAATAAGAATAATATATGATATAAATCAAAACCTAGTAAGGATATTCGCCTGTGTCTCTGTATGTATTGCATAGTGGGTCCTGACCTGTGATTCTCGGGTTCTCAATGTATCCCTGTATATAAATTAATATAAATTATATTCTGGACATTCCCCACCAAAATAATAAACATAGTAGTTGCTGAAGTACAAATATGATGCTTCAATATGTATGGGATATAGATAAAAGGAAAGGAGGTGTTTAGATCTAGGTGTTTTTTTTTTTATGTATATATATATATATATATATTATATGTATATGTATGCTCATGCATGTGAATATATTATATCCTATAACACAATTCTTATGTACTTCTATGTAACCATATATTAGACTTGAGCCAGTGCCAGTGAAATTTTCACTCTATATACATATGTCACCCACTAAAACAACACAATCAAAGTCCATGCAGACGGAAGACAGTATTTTGGTAAGCTCATCAAAAAACATTGTGTTATACTTCGGTGGTCTGTAAATTGTTACCAAGGCAGCTCTGCAAGGGCTTTTTAGCTGAATGACAATATATTCAAAGGAATCAAACTGACCACATGAAATATTCGTGCATTGAAAACTGTCCCTGATCAGACTGGCAACCCCACCTCCTTTCTTATGGGTTCTTGGCGCACTAAAGAAGTTGAAGTTTGTGGGGGTTGCCTCAATCAGAACTGTCGAACTCTTATCTTGATCTAACCAAGTTTCTGTTAGGAACAACATGTCAAGGTTATGTTTGCTGATAAAATCATTAAGAAAGATTTGCCAGCTAAAGATCTAATATTTAGCAGAGCCAATTGGAGATGCCAGACTGGATTCACTGGTGAGTTTTGGGAATGACATACTATGCTTAACAGGTTGGCAGAGTTGATTGAACGTTTTTTATTTCTCACCAGTCTAGCCCTTTTTTTGTTGTTTATCACCACTGGGATTGTTGAGCATACATACTGTACTCCATAAGGCCCCGGCTTTTGCTGGGACAGAACAGTCTTTGTAATGTTGTCACAGCCTGGACCCGGTGCACATCATATTGGTGTCGCAAACATGGCTTCCTCCATAGAAGGATAATACCGTGTAGTTCCAGAGTTGTAGTGCTTTGGCTTTGCCCCGAGAGAATTCCAGGGGAGGCTGGTTGGTTTGTTGCCACCTTCCCCTGGCACCTGTCGGGTGTGACAGGTACAGGGTGGAAGCGAAGACATGAACTTGAGGAGATCAAGAGACTGGTTAACCTTGCTATCTAGATCCATGGAGTCCCAATCAGGTTGACTCATTATTCCATCCAAACTAAGTCGTCGGCGGGGTGGCTTCCGGGACTGTGGGGATTTAGGCCTTGATGAGGCCTTAGCCTGACTGAGTCGGCGGAGTGGTGGCGTCTTGGAGTGTGAGGATTTGGTGCTGGATGGGGCCTTATCCTGGAGTCGGCGGCGTGGTACTATTTAGTACTAATCAAACTTTAATTCGCCGATGCAAAATACACAGTATAGTAGTTGTATGGGAAGAAAAAATAAAAATAAAAAATGGAAAGAAATAAACTACTGAGAGCTCCTGTGTGCCTTCACAAAGTCATACGCGACCTGATGCAACTTAAATTTTAGATCTTGCTGCTTGATCGTTGGAAGTGAGTTGACTAGCTCTTGTATTTCCAAAAGAAAGGGTTCTGGTGATTTTTTTCCGTGGAATCTGATGGCTTGCAGAATCTCTTTCTCTAGGTCTCCCACGGAGTCTCCTGCCTTTCGCTTTTTACCTGTTAAAGAACGAGGTGGTTAATGCCATTACAACACAATCATAGCATGTCCAACACAAACATCGGTTACGTCAATTAATAAACTTTATACATACCACGCAGCCTTTGTGGTGTGACTGCTGGGGTGAAAGAGGAGGGGTCCTCAGCCAACTGTGGAAGTTGAGTAGCACAGAGCTCAACAGCTGGCGTTTCTCCGACGTGACCCATGGCTGGTGTGCAGTCTGACAGCATGGTCTCTGTGCTTCCCAAGGCAGGTGTTCCAGAAGGCCTCTCTATGGAGGGTGTAGTTTCAGGACAGATTGGTTCAATGGCAGGAGTGGAGTCCCCCATCAAACGCTGATGTTTGCTCATGTCTACAAAAAAATTACATAAATATAATTAAATAAAAATGAAACAACCCAAAACATAGTAACAATGCTGCCTATAAGGGGAATGGCATTCCTTTGAGCAGATATGGCAAGTTTTTGTTCCTGAAAATTGCTTCCGTTCTGCACAGAAAGTTTACATGCACATGCAATCTAAACTTTACGCACATGCAAACGAACCCAAATTGGTAGAAGTCTTTCTCGGCGCTACAAATTTGTCAAGGAACGCCATCACTGTTGTGTATTTCCACATCGGTGTCGAACTAGCCGCTGCTCCACTCCTTTCTCCCACCTTCTTTAATCTTTTGTCCCGCAGGCTCTTCCATTTTCGCCGACACGTATCAGCTGATGCAACAGGAACAGAAAAAAATATTTATTGTACAAACAGGCATTGCAAATACTCAAATAGCCAAGAGGCCCTTTTTGTGTACGAACTGTGGAAGCCGAAAACTAAACACTGTGCAAGTCTGTAGTCGCTAAATAGCTTGGCTTTGTAGCCTGCTAGCCACTTAGCTACACGTGGTAGCTGACTTTGTTGCTTGCTTGAATGTTGCTGATATTACCATTGTTTGTTGCGGTTGTCTTTCAATCGATTATTGTAAACAAATTAAGCATAGCCGATTTCCCGTTTTGTCCGAGTTGTAGTTGTCAAGAATTTAAGCAAAGGCGGTACAAGTCAGCAGAGAGTAAATACATCACTTGGCTCTAAGTACTGTGGCCCGTTTACAATTTAGCGGTTGCATTTTTTGCTTTAGCTGCGGCGTTTTAAGTATTTACCAGAAACATTGAGAGATCGCTTATTTCCCTCCAGGCAGCGTCCTTCATGTTCCGGTCTTTATAAGTTGACAACGTCGTGTTGTAAAGGACAGGATGGTCACTCACAGCAATTATCAGAGCTTCTTCCATTTTTCAGAGCACTTCGAAATGTTTGGACTTGTGTTCACCGGATGTGGCGGCAGGTTTCCGGCTCCGGGGCAGCTAAAGTCACGTGAAAGAGAAAACGTATTCGATTGGCTGCTTCCCCCTCGACGCCGAACTCTGTCGGAGAAAGTTCAACCAAACGATCTCCTTGCGGCGCGTTAAATTTTAAGCGCGTTCAGTCGATCTGGCGTCATCACGATGCCCCGACGAGGGACGCGAGGCAGCTTGACGCACCTGTTTGCTCGTTTACATTGACTTTCAATGGAAACCCGACGCGCCACAAGCAAATGACGCGGCCGGTGTGAATGTAGTTTTAAAGTCAAAGTTATGTTTAAAAGGTATGCTTTCACAAAAAGCTCAATTTCTCTTTTTTTCATCAGAAATTGGAAAATTGCTCAAACTAAGCTATTTTCTAATGCTGATTTTTAAAGAATAGAAAAATATATGAACTACTTTTTTTCTGCTGAAAGAAGAGAGTAATCTTTATATAGTAATAGAACAGAATTTTCTATGGGTCTTGCAAAATCAGTCAAAATCCTGTAAAACGGCTGGGAGCGAAGGGGGTTGCACCGGTGAAAATGGCTGGGAGTGAATGAGTTAACAACCAAATAGGAGATTATTGAATTGAATTGAATTGAATTGAAACTTTATTTATCCGTTTGGGAGGGTTCCCTCAGGGAAATTGGTTTCCAGCGCCCATAACAACACGGTATCAAAGATAAGTGTAAAGTGCAGGATAGTAAAAAGTGCTAAAGTAAAAAAGATTTAAAAACATAAAATTAAATGTAAAGGTTAAAAGTAAAATAAATAACTAATAATAATAAATTGCCTCACAATATGAATTTCCTCTCAAAATGAAGAGTACATTTGCCGCCGTTATCTCCCTTTTCCTGGAAAGAAGTGGGGTTTGAGTCTGAGGCAACTAGTCATCTCAGAAAACTGACAAATGAAACTTAGTTTACCCGACTAAGTTGCATCATTAATGTAAACATAACATTTTAAACCACATGTTGTGAGCTAGCGAACTTATTATTATTCGTGTCACACTATTCAGGTGAAGCATTCACAAAGCCTTAGTCTCGCCTCAACACACCCCTGGATTACAATGCATGAAGATGAGTCTGTATACTGCACACTGTATACAGCATACATACAGAATATAGATGACAGGTTGACGTCGCAACTACTGTGTGACGTCACATGAAACCCATGGATAAATGACAGGGAGAAACTCTGCTAAATACCTGTACCAAGCAGTGCCACTCAAACCAAACAATACTGTAGAATTAGTTTTCCAGTCTGGTACCTGAAAAAGGCCAAATTCCCCCTTGGACATATCTTTGATCATCTCTAAAACTGCCTAGGATCGCTTTTTTAGCATCCACTTTTAAAGTGTGCAATATCTTGTGTCCAGACAAAAAGCAAGCATTTCCAAATAGAACCTCCACCCGGATATGTGAGTTTAAATATTCTGAGCTAAAATATTCTTTTCCTTTGTCATTGTTAAGATTTTTTTTTTTTTTCTTCGTTATTTTATTGAAGAAAAAGCTATATAGCTACAAAGCTAAATATATATATATTTCTAGGTGGAGAGTTAAATTTTTACATTTTCTACTGTTTCTGATGAGCTTACTCTAAGACAGTAACACATGGCCTTAAAGTGCGTACGAAAGGAGGAAAAAAAGTCTTGAATAGCATTATTATGTGAATTAGAATCATATTTTGAGATGATTCTACTATATACAACAATTTAGCAAAGGGCAGACGACGAGAAATTAGTTTTATAATCTGCCGTTTAGCCACGCCTACCATTATAGGGCTCTAGCGTCCCCAACAGGTGGATGACGTCAGCAGAGTAACAATTTCATCTGATTTAGTATGCAGCCCACTGAGGGGGAATTATTCATAACGAGGAAAACGCAACGAAGAGAGCCACAAAATGTCAATGTTTCAGTCTCTCTACTCCAATATTTTTACAGGATATTCTTTTTATCCAAGTATTCTTCCCCAATAGCAAAATAAATGGCATGGTCATGACAAATAACAGTCTTGTGCTAAATGGAATATGAAATAATAAAAATGCATTTATTCAGGACGACATGGCAAAAATACTCCATAATGGTCAAATGTCGACTTCACCTTTACTGTCGCACCTCCCGAACGATATTTTATGCCACCTAAGTCGGGCTTATGTCATTTCCCTTCCCCGGCTTCGGAGAATGTAAACAAACCAAGAGACGTGACAGCTAGCCGACATGGTAACCCGAACCGAGTGATGTTTCAAAGTCTTAGAAGCGGAAAGTCACACATAACTAGCCCGGATTGTTTCACATGACTGGGTTGTCGATTGTCTTCACCGATCGGCAACCCGCCTGGCGGCAAAAAAGTTAGAGCTCGCCGTTCCCCTGCTGAGAGCAGAGGGCTCGTTTGCGGGGAAACAGCTGGACAATGACCGCCGGACAAACTGGCAGACGTCGGAGGAACGTGCAGCTTCCAAATGGTTAACACAAATATGGCAAAATAATGCTTTACTACACGGCGAAGTCGTAAACAGCGAGAGACTCGGTGAAGGAGGGCAGCTGCAATTGTTTTTTACATGCCCATCCATGATCAAACGTGTGTAGTCCTTTCTTAAAAGTTTGTAGAGTTTACTTTGTAATGGCTGTATTCGCGGCTATTTTTAACACAAAGTTGCAATTTCTGATCGGTCGGAAAATTTGACAGAATACCGGGCACATGAAGAGGGCAATCCTGGGATGTGAACCCGCGTGCCGCGACGAATCTAGTCGACAGGCAAGGACGTTAACCACTGCGCCAATAACGCTCGAGCCAACGGTGCAGCCGTTAGCATCCTTACATGAAGGAATCGGCCGAGAGGTTTCGACGTGCTACAACGGATACACTGTGTGTGTACCCGTTACACTTGGTGGCAGCGGTGGGATCGGCAGTGAAGGTTTCGGGGGGAGAGCAACAGTATTTGGACGCAATGTCACACTGTGTTCGCTCATGTTACGGACAATGACAGGAATTTTAGTAGTGCCTTCATAGTTGATGTCCACCAAAAGTGACTCGACAAGGAGTCCCCCTGGTAACTTGTACTGCTCATGCTGTTGAAGAACAAAGCTTGTGTTCTGGTTCGTTCTTTTTATCCTCACATTTCCCATTAGACATAGCTTCTGCTTTGCGAGAAATTTGACTGGCTTCTTACTATGCAAGATGACAGGATAGGCATGAGTGTCATTTCGTTGGCCCCGGGCAACATGTTGGAGGATCATTGCAAACAGTTTACAACGTAGCCCGTGACAAAATTCAGGCCCATTTTGATCTGACAATTGTTCGTTAAGCTGTAAAAGCATATTGGTCCCAATCAACAGTGGAATATTTCTGTTGAAGTGACATTCAGGAACGACAAGTGCTAGTGAAACCACTTGCTGTTCTTTTCCGGCCAGACTCTCGGGGAACGTCATATGTGTTTGAATATAGCCCAAGTATGGGACATTCTGTCCTCCAGCTCCCTCAATTTCAAGAAGTGTCTGTATAGGTTCTATAGGGAGATGAGAAAGGTGTGCTTTGTGGACAGTCTCAGAAAGGGTTGTTACTTGCGAACCAGAGTCCACTATTGATTCACATGACATGTTCTCAACAAGTACAGTGGCTGCACACCGTGGCCCAACAAGACCTTGAGGCAAAATTGGAGCAGGATTAGAAATGTCCATAGGCTGCATTGGGCATACGTTTTGCTGTCTAACATCATAACTTTTGGGACCTTCAAAATCCCTGTTGTCAGCTCCTGGATGTCCCACAGCAGGAGCTGTGATTAGTTTAAAGCAGCAGAAGTTGAAGCTTGTCGTGCTGAGAATTCTGCTTGTTTACTCCTCAAAATTACGTTCTTTTCTCTGACGAGAGTGGGGTTAGCCTCATTCGTGCAGTGGGCTGCTATGTGATTGTCTTCCCCACACTTAAAACAAAACCAGGCACGAGGCATACCAGGGATTCTGGAAGAAGTCTGTGGTTGTCTTGGTTTAACAGTTGCAGCACACTTGTGATCACTATCCTTTGATTTAAACGAATAGGTTTGAACAAGCATTTGGACTTGTTTGGTCAACTCAGCTATTTGGTTTTCAAGCTTGCCAGTTTCCTTTGGGGTTTGCGTCATGGGTTGTGGACACAAAGGTGGGTCAGTTCTTTGGGTGGTATCTTTTGCTTTTTGAGTTAACTTTTCCACTTGGTTCATGAGTGCATTTACTTTTAATTCAAGGTTCGCAGGTTCTTGATTTGATGTAGTAGGGTTCACAAGTGGAGTTTGGTCAAAACCAGGCATGCTAAATATGGTATGGGCATGTGCAGCAGCCTTTGTTGCACCCAAATGTTTTTTCATGCAGTCTAGTTTGGATGACCGTCGATCTTCCTCGGTCCTCAACATCAGGAGAAAATCAGGGAATGAGGGAGGAGAACTTTGTTTCCCTTCAAGCTGCAGACCAATAATTAAGCTCTGGTCCCAACATCCTCGAATGAATTGTTTCAGGAGTAATTCATTTACATTTAAAGCAGAGGCTCCCCCTCTAGAAACGACTCTGGTGAGAAGGCTGTGGAGACGGCTTTGGAAATGTGAGAATAAAAAGAACGAACCAGAACACAAGCTTTGTTCTTGAACAGCACGAGCATTACAAGTTACCAGGGGGAACCCGCGCACCGTGACGAATCTAGTCGGCAGGCAAGGACGTTAACCACTGCGCCAATAAAGCTCGAGCCAACAGCTCAGCCGTTAGCGTCCTTACATGAAGGAATCGGCGGGGAGGTTTCCACGTGCTACAACGGATACACTGTGTGTGTACCCGTTACATCAGCCACAAAATGCAAGCCACCTTGATGGGATAAATATACCCGGAATATATGCCCCGGATTGAATTAGCATTATTGCATTGTTTCTCTTAGTTCCCTTGGTGACCGTACCGTATTAGAGCTTTGTAGTTAGTGACCGTACCGTATTAGAGCTTTAGCGCCTCTGTGATGCGTAATTACAAAGAATGACTTTGCTTCCTCGCCACTTTGATGTATCTGTGATGTGGGATTACAAAGACCTGTGTAACAAGGGGCGAGTAGCGCGTCCTCTTTGAGATAAGGGACTGACATCTCTTGTAACAAGGGGCGAGTGGCTCGTCATAAGGGACTGACATCTCTGACCTCATTCCTGACGTCATGCATCCCTATATAAGCCGAGGACATTTTCCTCTCCAGTAGGAGTTTTTGTAACTGCAAGACGCTGAACACTGTTGTAGCCTTTCTGAACACCCAAGAGTCAACTATGCCTGTATTCCTCTGCAACTCTACTGAGCGTAGGCTTTCTGCCCAATTATCAATCGGTAAGAGTTTTGACTGTTCTTGTGTGCTTTAACAGTAGCGCGGGGATTTTAGAAGCAATCTAGCGCTGGCGTCATTGTTCTTGTTTTCTTCCTTTTTCCATATTAAACATTGTATTATTTGCAAAAGTGTGCCTGTTACTGACTCGCTTCGAACCCGGAAATTTCGTAAAACATTTTGGCGTTGTCGGCAGGATAGTATTACTAGGACAGTATTACTAGGATAGTATTACTGGGATTGTGTTAATACTAAGTGAGCCGTAACAGAATAACGATGTTTAAGAAACTGCGAAGAACGATGTTTAAGAAGCTGCGAAAATTTATTGTGGAAGAATCCGAGGAGTCTATCGATGGAACGGTAGTAACTCCTGGTTGGGAAAAAGAACCGTGGAACGGAATCGCGTCGTGTTTGCGCGAATGCGGTGGTCGTCCCGAATCATGGAAGGATTCGCTAGGGGACAGTACTGCGCACGATGTTAAAAAGGTATTGTCGTCCGTAGGGATTCCGGCTAAAGCGTTGTTGGGTGGGGTCCAACGACGCATGTGGGTCTGCGCTACGGCGTGGAGGATTCAAACGGAGAAATTAGAGGACGCTGAACGAGAGGCGTCACAACTAAAAGTACAATTGGACAACTGTCAAAGTGAACAAGGCATTTTAGAGGAAAAAATTAAATTGCTAGAATGCCAACGAGATCGGTTACACCGTATGTGTGAACAAGCGGTTCAGTGCGTGGGGCGTTTACCAGCTCGAGAGCGCAAACTCTCTCGAAGGCGCGCTGATCCCGTTAAAGTACGGGCATTTGTGGCGTCCTCGTTAGAGAACACCAGTTCGTGGGATCCCGAAACGTGGGATGGGGATATTTGGAATGCGCAAAGCCATGGGAATTATCAGGAACGTCCCATATCCCGACGACGACAGGTGGAACATATTCTCCCACCGATTCGCGAGCAAATGGTTGATCAGGATGGCGCTCCGCTGCTAGACAGGGATGGTCAACCTCTTTATCAGGAAAGACAACGTGAACAGCCTGCTCCTGAGGTATATAAGTCTATCGAAGATTATACTTCCGAGGAGGTGATTCATTTGAGTTCCAAATTTCGTCAAAAACCTGACGAACCTTTGGACTTGTGGATTGTTAGATTATTGGAAGAAGGAGCATGGCAGGCTGATATTGACATACATGACGGACATCGATTTTCTGGAATGTCCCGCGATCCCGTGGTGAATTCCGAATTTCGGTTGTACGTTCGTGCACTGGGAGACGAGGTTCGTGCTGTGGGAAACGTGTATGCTCAAGCCGTGTCGATGCGCTATCCCTCTCCGTCGGATTGGCCCCCTCTCGACCGGGAGTGGCAGACCATAAGAGAAGGGAAACAGCGCATGTTGCGCATGTGTGTTCGCGAGGCTTTGAGGAATGGGGAGGTGGAGATAGTTCAAGATATCCCGGTCCCGAAGTCGGTGCGTGATGCTATGATCAAAACTGCGCCACTGGCTTATAAATCACTGGTTTTAACCCTGGTGAAGTGTCAAGTATGATGTCCGAATTAGGGAGTTTAGGGAACTGGGAGGTCATCCGGAAGGAGGCTCCTCGCCAGTCAACTAGTCCTCCTCCTCCCAGGCGAGACTATCGAGTCTCTCCAGCGGCCAGAGGGCCGTCTAGGAGAGACTTGTGGAACGCTCTTTTGAAGGCGGGAGTGCCGTTTAGAGAGATAGACTGTCTCCCCACTCCGGAACTGAGAAAACGGTGCAAGAAAAAGGGGATTAAGGTCAGTTGTTTAGAAGCATCCTTCGGAACATCACTGAAGGAAATGGAGGAGGTGCTGCGGTCGGTTTTAAGAGAGGAGGGGCGAGCAGTTCCGACAGCTCCACCCCCTCCACCCCTAGAGTCGGAAGACTCCTCCTCTACTTCTGAGGACGACGGATCAACAAGGGTGCGGTCAGTGAAAAAGAGCAAGCGAACCAAGGACAAACAACATCAACATAAGAGAAAGGAACAAAGGGGGGAGAAGGTTTCTTCCCTCTATCCTAGCCTCTTGGATTTGGAATAGGATGGAGGCCAAGCCCCACCTTTTTCCATCAGAGCTCATCATTCCAATTGGTCAGGTCATGACACGCGACCTCATGTGAAAATGAAGATTCATTGGAAGAATTCGGAACAAGAAGTCCAAGCTCTGGTGGACACAGGGGTGGAGGCCACACTAATTTCTAAGATCGCGGAAACCGCCGAATTACCAGTTCGAGCTACTCCAGGTTCGGCTGGTCTTGACTTACGAGCCCTTGAAACATGCACTTTAGTTCCCGCGATACCTAAAGTAGTTTCAACTGGACTAGGACTTAAATGTCCCAAGGGATACTACGGGCACATTTTGCCTAGGTCTGGGTTGTCACTTAAAGGGGTAACTATACTTGCGGGAGTCATCGATGCCGATTACCAGGGAGAATTGGGGGTTGTAATGTACAATTTGACCTCCGAGCCGTTCATTGTAAAATCTGGCGATAAAATCGCACAACTAGTTGTAAAACCGTGCAATTTCGACACAGTAGTCGAGATCAATCCGCCCAATGTAGTTGCATCCCGAGGGCGAGCGGGATTTGGCTCCACTGATCAACCTGGAGCCAAAGTATGGGTAAGACAGGAGAATGGGCCTCCGCGGCCCGCCGAAATAATAGCACAGGGGAAAGACGATGTAGTTACTGTGTTATATTCGGGGGAAACAAAATGGGTGAATGTTCCGATACAAAAATGACGCCTTTGCCTATCCTGGAGCATTTTGATCTGTTTTTTGTTTTTCAGCTTGGTGGTTGGTGTGGTGTGGAGGCAGGCGATTGTAGCGCCTGCTGGAAGATCGCAACGGTACTATGCTCCTCCGCGTCGCTGGTGGTGTCGGATCATGGGCCACCATCCTGTGTGTCCTTCTGTATGGTGGATGAAGAACGCAGAATCTTTCGGGAGTCCATCCCAGCTTCTGACGCTATATAATCAACCGTTTCGTGGTGGATGGTTCGTGAGGTGTCCTACCAGGGGGTGGTGCTACCTCAACTTCAACATCACTTCCCCCTGCCCGATAGCCAAGGGAACTGACACGGAGAACAGGGCTACTCCCATAGTAGTCGCGGGATGCCTCATCACTGTCACCTCTGAAACACCGGTCTGTATATGGAATCTCAACAATCGCACATGCCACTCACAATTTAATGGCACCAAGTGGATGGCCAAGGTCACCACTGACCTATGGCTCTCGAACAGCACTGATGTACGAGGGGTTGGGTGGTTTTTATGGTCTCCTGCTCCCCCGGACCCCTCTGTATTTCGTTAGACCTCAAGGAGAATGGTTTAGCCCACAAACCAATCTTACTTATGACTTAAAAGGCTGCGACACATCGGACAAAGGTATTGCATGTATGAAAGAAGTAATGTATCATGAAGCATGTTTTAATGCGACACAGGCATTATGCGATTGGCACGTGGAAAAACCTCGAGACCTGCTATATCAAATAGGACCCCACTCCGTTTGCCTAGCCACTATGAAACCACATCCACAGTTGCCTAAAACACCGTTTTCGGGTTGTCTGAATGATGTACACTTTTTCACTTGGAATAACCAAATCTACCAGTTAACTAATTTTTCTTGGGGCCAGCGATTGACTATGGCCCAGTGGGAAGCCTTAAGACTCCCTTGGACAATAACGCTGGAGCGCTTTAGAGGCGCCCTAAACCGTTCCACGTTGCTACAAAAAATGATTGAGAAACACATTTCTACCATTTCCAAGCTTAAAGTGTCTACATTTATAGCCCGTAATGAGGTGGTACATGCGGCCAAAGAGATAGAACAGGATTCTGCTCATCATTGGTGGGATATATTTACTGGCCTGTCTGCAACTGCAAGACAATATTTCGTACCTCCGATGTTCATATTAATCATTGTGCTCAGTGTACTCACTGCTATGAATATATGTATGTTTTGTTTTATTCGGAAGGTAAAACAGTCACTATCGAACAGGATGTTTAATCTAGCATATCAATGAGAATTTTGGGGATAATCGATATTGGTTAATTGAGGGGGTGGTGGATTCAATCCGGGTCAAGGGGTGGAATGATGGGATAAATATACCCGGAATATATGCCCCGGATTGAATTAGCATTATTGCATTGTTTCTCTTAGTTCCCTTGGTGACCGTACCGTATTAGAGCTTTAGCGCCTCTGTGATGCGTAATTACAAAGAATGACTTTGCTTCCTCGCCACTTTGATGTATCTGTGATGTGGGATTACAAAGACCTGTGTAACAAGGGGCGAGTAGCGCGTCCTCTTTGAGATAAGGGACTGACATCTCTTGTAACAAGGGGCGAGTGGCTCGTCATAAGGGACTGACATCTCTGACCTCATTCCTGACGTCATGCATCCCTATATAAGCCGAGGACATTTTCCTCTCCAGTAGGAGTTTTTGTAACTGCAAGACGCTGAACACTGTTGTAGCCTTTCTGAACACCCAAGAGTCAACTATGCCTGTATTCCTCTGCAACTCTACTGAGCGTAGGCTTTCTGCCCAATTATCAATCGGTAAGAGTTTTGACTGTTCTTGTGTGCTTTAACAGTAGCGCGGGGATTTTAGAAGCAATCTAGCGCTGGCGTCATTGTTCTTGTTTTCTTCCTTTTTCCATATTAAACATTGTATTATTTGCAAAAGTGTGCCTGTTACTGACTCGCTTCGAACCCGGAAATTTCGTAAAACACACCTACATCCCAGTATGTGACGTAATACAAAACACGATGTTTACTCACTTTCTCGTCAGTCCCATGGTCCCACAGTAGTTGGGCTTGTTTTGGCCAATATCAACTGGTGAATGGGAACCTTTTGAAACCCCAAAAAGGCTCACACGCCACTCCCAGCAAGATTTTTCTGCAGCCGTTTGGCTGGCGTGATGTGAAAAATAAAAGTATTAATCCGCAAAATCAGCTGACTCCTTTGTCCTTCTCATACAACAGTATGGTTGTATAGTGAAGAGGACTCCTTCTCCCGTACACGTCACAGCACCCTCTTCCTCAATGCAAGACCGAAGCTGGAAGTCTGTCATTTGCGTAGCGCGGGATTAAAAAAAATTGAATAAATGTTTCGATCGCTTTTTCACACATCCAAGTGGTCATTTTTAATGTTATGCGCATGCAAAATTTGCCAGAACACCGGCAATGTGCGGCGAAATGTGAAACGTCATTTTTGCACTGGTATTATTTGGGCGCTTGAGTAGAACAGGATGGACAGAAGGACTCAACATTAATTTGTCAAATTTGCGCCCCAACCCAACAAGCTCTAACACGAAAAAAAACCTCAGGAAAAAAAATGACATGAAAATACTGTTTCATAGCAGATCGTATTAAATAGTCATTTTCCCCTGGGCACAGATTAGATCAATTTCGCTGCCGTGAAGTCCAGCTAGTCTCTTGACAGCTTTCTTGCCCACCCCCTCGACGTCTCCGTAGCTCAGCCTTTGCTCGCCTTGTAGTTATTGGTGAAAGAAATTTAAACTACTGTAAATTAATACTATGTCATAGTTAGTCTCGAGTCTGTTGAGAAAAGTGCACTAAACCTTGCTCACTGGATTTGTGTGGTGATTTTGTGCATTTGAGTAGCATATGATTGGCTTCAGAGAATGAACCCTGACTAATACTCGCTTTCAGGGCACTCTGCCCTCGTTTCCGTGTGTGGCGGAAAACTCAGACGAAGACGCGACAGAAATTAAACAAGTCTCACCTCCTACAGCTTCTTCAAAGAGTAGGGGTACTAGAAGTGTTTTTCGGCCAGCATTCACCACTGCTGTAAAACAAGAATTCCCGTTGAGCTAGGAGTGCCATGTTTGTGTCCCTTCTCAGTTCTTTTAATTCCAGCACATTAGTTGGCCGGATGGGCGGGGCTGCACCACACACCTGTGCCGCATCAGGAGCGCTCATTATTTAAAGACTCCTGTCACCTTACACGAGTGTCGGACTATTGCATCGTTAATTGCTTACCGCTGTCTGCATCTCGAGTCTCCTACCCATACGTATGTATTTTTGTGGTACGCTTTGTTTTGTGACAGTAGTTTTATTTGGACTTTGACATTTTGTTTTTGTCTTTTCTGGCCTTCGATGCCTTCCCCTTATCTCGCTGACTTAGTTCGGGCCTCTTTTTGTTTGTATTTTTATCTCGCGTGTTCTGGCGTGCTCCCTTAGTTCCCTTTTAAGTAATAAATTCTACACATGACTTGTCTGTGTCGGATCCATATTTAACGGCTCGCCGTTCCCTATCAAGAAGACGCTAGAGGCCTGGGAGCATTAGGGAGGTCGTCGTCCACCAATCCCCTCCCGTTCCATGTCCCTCACCACCCCACCTGTTTTTCACTCAGACCTGAACCCCACCAGTCCTTCTCACAGTCTCCCTCCTCGCCCTACCTTCACCTCCCCACTGATCCTTCTACCAGTCTCCCCCATCTCTGCAGCACTTAGTTTATCACAAAAGGGAGTACACCTATCAGATTTCTGCAGATATTTAAGTATATGTTTTCATGGGACAATACTGACAAAATGACACTTTGACACAATGAAAAGTAGTCTGTGTGCAACTTACATAATAGTTAAGGTGACCCTCTAACTTAAATACATGTAGGCTCTAATAAACCACAATTGTACTAAAATATGTTGTTAGAAACAAAATGTTAAATCAATGGCAATATTTTATAATATTTAGTACATATTTTGACCGTTAGTTGGCGCCATGGTTTGCGGGCTCGCAGTGATGACGTAATTGGGATCTTTCCAAATGTGTAGCGTGTTCAGCAATTGCTTATTGCTGCCTAAACTCGTGAAGTAAATGTCACGATGTGCTGCTTTTGGATGCAATTTCCAGTCAAATGGAAACAAGGGGAGTGAAGTGAGTGGTCAAGGTGGAATTATTATTTTTAGTGAATAAATGTGCATAAGTGGAAGCTTCTCCCCTTTTTGGTCCCTGTATGCACGTATCCTACCCACCACGCGTTACAACTGGCGCCCGAACATTTTTCCTGGATCCTCAGTCAGGTAAGGGATCAGTCTATTTTCTGGATCCGATGGTCCCACCGCGTCTGCAACATTGGTTTCGGATCTGTCCATTTTTTTGATTCGTCGGTCCCACAGTGGCTTTTCGGATCAGTCTATTTTGTGGAATCGACGGTCTGATCGCGGCTGCAACATTGCTATAGGATCGGTCTAATTCCTGGATCTTCGAGTGGGTAAAAAAAATGCAGATTTGGTTTACTATTGCTATCTTTTTTGTTGACTATTCTTCGTGGGAGTTTTTTCCCAAATCATACTAAATAATTAAAGCACTGTGGCACGCTACAGTGACGACAGTGGCTCTGACGTGGACCTTAAAACAATGTTGGAGTTCGTCAGGGAACGCGTGTTTGCGTACTGCTGAGCTCCCGAGTGAAGAGTGGTCAAGGTGGAAATATTATTTTTTGTGAATAAATGTGCATAAGTGGAAGCTTCTCCCCTTTTTGGTACTTTTATACACGTATCCTACGTACCATGCGTTACAATGTACGAGACATGGATTACACAAGGTGTGCTCTTTGGCCTGTACTGTATGTAAAGCACATGACAGCTCTGGATGCTAACAGTCTACATAATTATATTGGGATAAGTTTGAAAACGCAATATGCTTACCTTGAATATCTGCTCATAAAACCGAAGTTACCAACAGCATACACTCTCGCTCCCAACCGGAGTTCCCAACAGCACTCTCTCGCTCTGTTGCCATTGAGACTCACTTGCAGCGAGTGCATCACCAGTTTTGCCCAACTTTTGTCTTATCAGGTATTTGCTGCACGTATTTTTCCCTGAAGCTTGTCTTTTGAACGACCGACCGTGCTGTCCTGCTCTTCACTTTTCAGATCTGGTTCAAATAGGAAGGGTAGAACTGACGACATGTTGGGAACTTGGGAAAGCTAACGAGTGACACGCTGGAATTCCGGCAACGTCACGCACAGCAACGTAACAAGAATGGCGACCTATCACTTAAAATAATTTTACCAACTTTATTAAAACAAAAACATTAAGGGGGGTTTTAATATCAAATTATTATAACTCATAATAACGTTTATTTTTAAGAATTACTTATTTTCCCCTTAAAATAACTAAAAAAAAAAAAGCCATTAATATCTAAATCCCTGGCAACAAAAGTGAGTACACCCCATAGAAACTACGTACATCCCTAAATGTCCATATTGAGTAATGCTTGTCATTTTCCCTCCAAAATGTCATGTGACTCGTAACAGGAGTGCTGTCAGCCAGGGACGTTACCAGGGGGGGTTGGCAGTGCCCACCTACGGACACGCTCTGCCCACCCAAAGAAAACTGGATGTAGGACTACTGTCAGTCTGGGCACAGCATTTGGTTTCCCTTTCATATAGTACTCAAGTGTTCTAAGTTTTAACCTTTGCGTTGTGACAAAAAAATGAAATGTTGGTTTTGTTCCTAGGGGGCGCTACACATATTTACGCATATAGATTTTTTATTTTTTTTAATTTACATTTTATCACAGATTTCACCAGTGTTCACCTGGCTGTTGAGTTTGTTGAGTTTTTTTAAGCATTCTGAGGGGGTCAGAGGAGGGCTCAAAGCGTCGGCGGGACAAAGAATGACTGCTAGAGGGCGCTACATAGTGTATTTGGAATTTGTCTTTACACGGTATCAAAGATTGCAACTGTCTTGACCTGCCTGCCAATTTTGGTGTAATTTGAAGCATTCTAGGGGGGTCAAATTGAGCTCAAAGGGGCTGCGGAACAAAGAATAACTATTATAATAATAATAAAACCAGGACAAAGTATGACTGCTAGGGGGGGCTACATAGTGGTGGTGTCGACAATAATCGATGCGGCGATGCATTCCGATGCGGGGCATGGACGATTCGATTCAATGCGGGCAACAAGCTGAATCGATTCAGCGCATTTTAAAATATATAACTACGTTCAAAAATCTTCCCTGCGCAATTCCGGTGATGCAACGGATTTGGTTTCCTCATTTGTATTATTATTCTCATGTTTAATTTTTTACACACGCATAACTCGTGGTGGTCAAGTTTCCCACCAACCTCGTAGAAGCCAAAACGTCTCCAGATGTCTGCTTTCAATGTCTTAGGTGCATCAACAATCTTTCTCGCTCCCTCTTTCTCTGCTTCAGCCATTGTTATGTTATGTCCTATCTCTTAGAGGTTAGATCTTGTGCCCAAACCGTTAAGCATTCACGTTCGGGTCGGGCCGCCGCGCCAACTAATAAAGTATAAAAAAAAATAAAAAAAAATAAAAAAAAAAAGGGATAAAACCGAGAGCAGTCTCTGTGTATTGTGCATTTGCTTGTGCACGCACATGAAAGCCGTGGCGCTGCCAGCTTTTTCTTCTTCTCCTCCCGCTGTGGCGCTTGCGATTCGTTACGAAAGACACTTTTATTTATGCACACAAAGGCAACAGAAATGTGATCCTTTTGAATCTTCTCTGTGTATCTGCAAAACCGTTTTTTTTTTTTTTTTATTAAACTTCCCCAGCATTATTTCGTTGTGTAAATGCTTTTATAATGATCATAAAAATAAGTAGACTATTTAAACATTAAGAAAACTTGCGTTTTTTTCTGCCAACTCAAAGATATGAAAATACATTGCTGCTGCGTTTTTTTCCCCCCGCGTCACTCCAACAAATAAAATAAAAAAATCCGGGTTTTTTGGGCTGGGCCTGACAATCTAGTTAATAGTGACGGGATCTGTCGTTCACTTGAGTAAACGAATCCATTCCGGATCGTTCAGTAAAAAGATTCGTTCAAACGAATCGTTCAACGAATCGTTCGCCCCCCTCATCTCCCTCCCCGCCCAAATGAATCGTTCGGTTAGTGAACGGGAAATGACGTTGCCGAACGAATCACCAAAGACCGCTTCGCAGTATAACTGAACGGGAAGTGACATTGCTTGGTCCCTCCTTCTCTTCCACATTGACCACTCGTCGTAGTTTCAGAAATGAGTGACAGGCGATATCATTCTGCTTTCACAGACAGCCTCGTCTCCCTCCCGCTGCTGCAAAAGCGAGGGAGAACTTCCGCGTCGTCTGTCCTAGTTCTATGGGCTCAAAGTCATGGCTCGTGCTTGCATTTCGATTGAGGACACGGTTAAACATTTTCCTTTTGTGGGGGGAGCGGGGGGTTGGGGTCGGGGGCGCACGGACTTTCTTTAGCATGTTCTTGATCACATTTACAATGCTGCTTGCTACCAGCCAACGCAGCATGCTTGCTGTCACGAAAATAAAAATAAATTGAAAGTTTAATTTCTAAATATGGAACGACCAACACATCATATTTACATCTCACTCTGTTGTATTTTTGTTTTTATGCTCATCACTATTATTTTTAGTCACTTTTGTTAAAACTATAAGTGTAAATAGCTAGTTGTCGAATGTGCTGCTCTGAAATAAAGACAATACTACATTTTGATATTTGCCAGTTTAATTGCCAATCAGTATTAAGATGATCGTATTGAATTTTTGCACTGGTATTAATAAATAAAATAATCCGGTCAACTCCCCTGTCGTCCCCGCATCTCAGCTCGTCAAATGCTGACGAGAAATGATTGCTTGCTCTTTACGATGTTGCCTTTCTACCCTCATTAGTCTGTTAAGAAAAATGTAGACATATTGCGACATCTCCCGTGTTTGCGTGCGTTGTTTTGGGGCGCTTGAGTAGCGCATGATCAGGACGGATTGACATAATTTGTCAAACCAACCAACACGCTCTGACACGAAAAAAAAAAAATAAAACACTCGGGAAAATTGACATGTATATACAGTTTCATTGCAAATCAGTATTATGGTGATCGTATTGAATTTTTGCACTGGTATTAATAAACAAAATAATCCGGTCAGCTCCCCTGTCGTCCCCGCATCTCAGATCGTCAAATGCCGACGAGAAAATTGTTTGCTCTTTACGATATCGCCTTTCTACTCTCATTAGTCTGATAAGAAAAATGTAGACATATTGCGACATCTCCCGTGTCCATGTGCGTTGTTTTGGGGCGCTTGAGTAGCACATGATGGACGGATTGACATAATTTGTCAAACCAACCAACACCTGACACGAAAAAAAAAAATAAAACACTTGAAAAAATGGACATGTATATACCGTTTCATTGCAAATCAGTATTATGGTGATCATACTATATATTCTTTTTTTCTGTGCACATATGAGGTAAATATCGCTGCCATGAAGCCTCCATATAGTGACGGTTCTTTGCCCCCTTCATTGCCGTCACGCGACCGCAGCTCAGCTTTTGCTTGCCTCGTAGCTACCCGTGTTTTAAATTACTGTAAATTTGATAGTATGTCGTAATAGGTAGTCCCGAGTCTGTTGAGAAAAGTAGTACACTAAACCAGGGGTTTTCAACCCAGTCCTCAAGGCACACTGTGGGTCCTGGTTTTTGTTCCAGCCGATCCAGCAGAGACAGTTGAACCAATGAGGCTTCTGCTAAAACAAGCCACACCTGACTGCAATCAACTGATTGCACTTGTAAAACACCAGATTGGGGAAAAAGTGTTGTCATCTTGTTTGGTAAGAATGAAATCCTGCACCCACAGTGTGCCTTAGTGGAATAGGTTGGGAACCCCTGCACTAAACCATGCTCGCTAGATTTGTGTGGTGTTTTTGTCTTTTTGAGCTGCATTTGATAGGCTCCACGTTAACAAATATGTGACAAAGTCCTTTCCTTTCATTTTTTGATTCGTTCACCGCATAGTCATTACTGGAAAGTCAAGTTAGCAGCAAGCTAGGTCAGGAGGCGGAGGACCGAGTCACTGAACGGGAAGTGACAAAACTCAGTCTTGCCCCCCTGCCTGCACGCTGGCTGCTCATTGGCCACACGTGGAAGTGAGTGACATACGCCCTGATTCTGTTTCCGGTCCCTCCCCTGCCCGCGATGAGGCTGGCGTCTGATTGGTCGTGTGCGATGTCAGAAGACGCTGCCGCTTGCTCAACGCCCTCCCACGCAGTGAACAAGCACCAACTTCATAGAACGAATCAGTGCAGATGGTGATTAGTTCGGTCTCGTTCACCCAAACAATTCGTTCAAAAAGAACGAATCGTTCGCGACCGATACAACACTAGTCCCTTCGCAAACCCGGAAGTGTGACGTAGGCAACAGAAGACTACCCACAGCGAGCATAGCAGCAACAACGATGTCAGTGATATTTCCACCAAAGGTAACCATTCAGGATCGCTCTTTCGTGACGCTACTGATGGCAAAGGCTCCCATGAAAGATGAACTACAATTAATCCCTACATGTTTGAACCTGAGGCGTCAGATGACGCCGATTTACTTGACACAGCAGATGGCGTCATGACGCCAATTGACAGCGCAACACTTCACGAGCAGGATAGTGAGTGGTAAGCCTAAATCCAGCATCGTGTTTTTTTTTTTTTTTATTAGAGAGAATGCGATTACATGGTAGTATATTTTTCCACGCTCTCCACATAGCTAAAACTGGATATTGGGTAATGGGACAGCTCCTACTGATCTAAATATGGTAAAGCTAGCCCAAATGTGGCTAAATGAATGATATGTTATTGATTTTTCAAAATAAATGACAAAATGATTTTATTTTCCAGGTGTTGCTGTAAACCGTCAAGTAATTACCCTTCCAAGAGTATACCTGTGTCATCAGGAGATCCCAGACGTGAGAGCCAAACTTGAGGAGGCTGAAGCACTGACAGGGGCATGAATTACATTTAAAAAATAAAACCATAAATTGTAAACAACATTGACACATTTTGTTGACTGTTTAATGTATTCTATTGGTATATATTTTAATTATATTACATTCTGAAAAAAATTCAATAGGCCACAATCAGTGTTGTTAATAACGGCGTTACAATATAACGGCGTTACTAACGGCGTTATTTTTTTCAGTAGTGGGTAATCTAATTAATTACTTTTCTCATCTTGGCAACGCCGTTACCGTTACTGAGGACGGAAAGGCATGCGTTACTATGCGTTACTATATTGGTCGAAAAGTCTGAGGGAGACTGACTCACCGAGACGACAGAGCAGAGCAGGAGTGTGGAGGAGGCAAGAAAGTTGTGACGCCGAACAAACGCGATGCTAGGTAGCTCCAATAACACAATACATGTGGTTGCCGATAGCCTTCAAACTACGCACGCATGTTATGGTAGATATGGTAGACATGGTAGATATCACATGTACTGTATATAGATATAACTAGATGCCAAATGACAGACACTAAATGCGTTAGTAGACAGCCGCCATCTTGAAGCAGTAGACTTTTTAGGATGGCTCTGTTGTAGAGAACCTTCCTAGCAAACCTAAGTAACTTTTTATATAAAATACTTCTAAATCGGCAAAATCTTGACTTGAATCTGTCTTTAAATGATGAAACAGTTTTAAAACGTTCATATGTCGAAAGTAGAGCGAAGGGAACTAATGCAATAATGGGAGCAATTCTAACAACTTTTAACACTTGATTCAGGGTAAAGAGTAAATTAGGGTAAAGAATTGGGCTCGGGCCAATTGTACCAAAAACCTTCACAAAAAACTTCACATAGTGTGGCCAATGTTTTTTTTTTTTGTTTTTTTTTAATTGAGGAAAAAAAAAAAAGTAATTATCACCGATTACTTTGCCAAGTAACTAATTACTCTTACATTCAGGTAATTGAGTTACTAACGCAATTACTTTTTGGGAGAAGTAATTTGTAACTATAATTAATTACTTTTTTTCAGTAAGATTAACAACACTGGCCACAATAATAAATGATACCAGATTTATGTTGAATCAGCATCAGCATTCGCTGTCAGATTGTGACAACATATAAGCTAAGTTACACCAAACACACAATGGCACACATCAAAGAACATAAATTTAGTAAGCAACACAAAGTTAGGATAGCAACGGACTAGCGCCACATTGAAAAATGATCGTGGCAGTGGGAAATATGTATTTACTCTTTTCTGTATTATTAAGTGTTCTCTATACAAAGATAATGCATTATCATTAAAATGTGAAGGTATTTTTTCTTTTAAAAATGTGTACTGTATATATGACTAGTTTATGATTTCATCTCATCAAAATTTGCTACATTTATTTCTCCTAAGTAATCATCATCTGATGTCGCAGACAGAAGAAATTCAGCATCTGGCAGGCCTCATAGGATCTCTTCAGTCGTCATCGCTGGACACAGCATCACTTGGGTCATCATATGACTCGACCCACTCTCTCTTGATTTTGGGAAACTGGGTGGCGACTGACTTGCAACGCTTTTTTCATCGTGTTGAGGGTTTCCACCGCTTAATTTTTAATGTTTGGCTTCCTGGAGAAAACAAAAACAAAAACAAAAAAATCACAGCAGCATGAAAATATTGGATGAATCCTAATTTTAATTTAATAATAATTTCTTGGTGATCATAATGCCCCAGTCAAAGCAGCATCTATTTGATGCTATTGTTCCCTCTTCAAACAGGAAGACCTTGATGTTGAAGTATAATAGTTATTGTTTTATTGAGATGTATTTGATACATTGGGCCTGGCAGAAGATTGTTTAATATATAGGCTTAATATTTACCCTGTGACAGGCCAAAAAACAACGAGCCAAGGACCTATTTGGTGCTGGGAACATTTGAATTTACATAATACCTATTGATATAGTCATAAAATCACATGAGTAGACCTGTCAGCAAACCTATCTACTTATGGCAGGGCAACAGCAACAAAAAAAAATGTCGCACTTCAACAAACAGGCAGTAGGAGTCCCCCTCGTTTATCAACAGAAATGCATTACATTTTAGAATCATAAAAGCCATTAAGGATCTCTACTTACGTATTTGTAAAACCAAGGTTGCCAAGGTTTTCAAAGCTGTTGTGGCTGAAATGATGAAAACAATGAGCCGATTGGGGACCCGTATGCATGCTCACAAAAACGGTCCAAACCTTTGCAGGAGAAGTTTTTTTGGACCACTCCTAGAGTCTTCCTGTGAGCAATTCATCGCTACTCATCGAGATGGCATGACAAATCCCGCGAGTAAAACCCAGAAAAGGTTTGCAATATATGGCGAGGATAGCGTGGTGCTATATTTCCGTGTTCAGAGTGGTGGTGACACTGACGAAGCTTCCTGGAAGTTACGTCATGAGGTAGCGGCCGGCAGGACGGCGCGTCCCTCGTTGCTATGGTGTTGCTATGGCCATAACTCAAAAACTACGCAGTCAATTATTATTTTTTCTTTTTAATGTGACTTTTTGAGACCGCGAATGATGCATTTAATACAATTCAACTGAGTAAAACACTCAAGAGCGAAATCCAAAAAGCTCTTCAGCTGCCCTTTAATGTATCACTTAAGCATGACAACCTATTTAGATATGTTTCAATGGCTTTTAAACAAGCAGTCAACTGAGTGTAAACTTTTTTTTGGGTCACCCTGTATATGTTTGTTGAAAGGGTGTTTTTACTATGAAACGACACCTACTATGAAAACAAAGTGAAACTTATTACAGCCCAACTCTGGTGATTTTCCACAGAAAAACATTTGGAGTTACGGCCTTGAGCACTAGCTCTAGCTGGTACAAGAGGGAGTCAAATCAGAAAAGGCAGTCACAGATACTCATTGTAAATTTTCAAAGGAATACAGTGGGGCAAATAAGTATTTAGTCAACCACTAATCGTGCAAGTTCTCCCACTTGAAAATATTAGGGAGGCCTGTATTTGTCAACATGGGTAAACCTCAACCATGAGAGACAGAATGTGGAAAAAAACCCCAGAAAACCACATTGTTTGATTTTTAAGGAATTTATTTGCAAATCATGGTGGAAAAAAAGTATTTGGTCAATACCAATGGTTCCATCTCAATACTTTGTTATGTACACTTTGTTGGCAATAACAGAGGCCAAATGTTTTTTGTAACTCTTCACAAGCTTTTCACACACTGTTGCTGGTATTTTGGCCCATTCCTCCATGCAGATCTCCTCTAGAGCAGTGATGTTTTGGGGCTGTCGTTGGGCAACGCGGACTTTCAACTCCCTCCACAGATTTTCTATGGGGTTGAGATCTGGAGACTGGCTAGGCCACTTCAGGACTGTGAAATGCTTCTTACGAAGCCACTCCTTTGTTGCCCTGGCTGCGTGTTTGGGATCATTGTCATGCTGAAAGACCCAGCCACGTCTCATCTTCAATGCCCTTGCTGATGGAAAGAGATTTTCACTCAAAATCTCTCGATACATGGCACCATTCATTCTTTCCTTTACACAGATCAGTCGTCCTGGTCCCTTTGCAGAAAAACAGCCCCAAAGCATGATGTTTCCACCACCATGCTTCACAGTGGGTATGGTGTTCTTCGGATGCAATTCAGTATTCTTTCTCCTCCAAACACGAGAACCTGTGTTTCTACGAAAAAGTTCTATTTTGGTTTGATCTGACCATAACACATTCTCCCAGTCCTCTTCTGGATCTTCCAAATGCTCTTTAGCAAAACCGCAGACTGGCCTGGACGTGTACTGGCTTCAGCAGGGGGACACGTCTGGGAGTGCAGGATTTGAGTCCTGGCAGCGCATTGTGTTACTGATAGTAGCCTTTGTTACTGTGGTCCCAGCTCTCTGTAGGTCATTCACTAGGTCCCCCCGTGTGGTTCTGGGATTTTTGCTCACCTTTCTTGTTATCATTTTGACGCCACAGGGTGAGATCTTGCATGGAGCCCCAGATCGAGGGAGATTATTAGTGGTCTTGTATGTCTTACATTTTCTAATAATTGCTCCTAGAGTTGATTTCTTTACACCAAGCGTTTTACCTATTGCAGATTCAGTCTTCCCAGCCTGGTGCAGGTCAACAATTTTGTCTCTGTGTCCTTCGACAGCTCTTTGGTCTTGGTCATAGTAGAGTTTGGAGTGTGACTGACTGAGGTTGTGGACAGGTGTCTTTTATACCGATAATGAGTTAAAACAGGTGCCATTAATACAGGTAACGAGTGGAGCCTTGTTAGACCTCGTTAGAAGAAGTTAGACCTCTTTGACAGCCAGAAATTTTGCTTGTTTGTAGGTGACCAAATACTTATTTTCCACTCTAATTTGGAAATAAATTCTTTAAAAATCAAACAATGTGATTTTCTGTTTTGTTCCCCCCCCCCCCACATTCTGTCTCTCCTGGTTGAGGTTTACCCATGTTAACAATTACAGGCCTCTCTGATCTTTTCAAGTAGGAGAACTTGCACAATTGGTGGTTGACTAAATACTTATTTGCCCCACTGTATAAGTAGCACACGAACATGGATACAGTCTCACATGCAAGCATAACAAACACATACAGTGGGGAGAACAAGTATTTGATACACTGCCAATGGGTTTTCCCATTGACTGTGTATCAAATACTTGTTCTCCCCACTGTGTAGTTTCACAGCAGCTAATGTTTGTGTTTTTATAAGCATGAATAAAACATTCTTTCACACCCATACATTCAGGACCTGCTTTTCAGACTTATAATACAAACTTTCAGCATAACATCAAGTTTATTTACTTTTAACAATGAAACCCCACGCCATTCGTTAAACCGTACGGCACCTCGCTTGAGTAGGTGGAAGCTCCCCGTCCACCAGGTTTCATTAGAAGATGCTGATCTTCTCTGATCACTTGAACTATGTAAATTTCATGCCACTCTAAGAAATTTACTTTCCACTCACGTTAGAAGTATCCACTAGTTGAGTCAAAGTTTGCAGGAACCTCTTGAACTATCTGGAGGAATCAAACGTTACGCGGTACACACATGCAAAAAAAGAAAAAGAATTAAAAAAAAAAAAAACTCAAATCTGGCGCGACTGTGCTTCTACTAGCCTAGTGCATCTGTGTATGTACATCTACACTGCTGGCCAAAAGTATTGGCACCCCTGCAATTCTGTCAGATAATGCTCAATTTCTCCCAGAAAATGAAGAATCATGTGATGTTGCTCTACTTTGTGTAATTAACTGTACTTGTTACTTACCTGTGGCACATAACAGGTGGTTGCAATAACTAAATCACACTTGCAGCCAGTTAAAATGGATTAAAGTGGACTCAATCTCTGTCCTGTGTCCTTGTGTATACCACATTGAGCATGGAGAAGGGAAAGACGACCAAAGAACTGTGTGAGGAAGCATGGGCAACCCCAAGGCTACAAGTCCGTCTCCAAAGAACTGAATGTTCCTGTGTCTACCGTGCGCAGTGTCATCAATAAATGTAATAAATGTAAAATGGTGCGCATTATAAACGGGTACAGGGATGGAGACAAAAATATAAAAAAAAAAATATATATATATATATATATATATATATATAAAGGCCGATTTTTTTTTAAATTGACACGGCCATGTTGTGTTGAAGAAACGTATGCGGCGATCCGTTGCCAACTATTACGGTACGGGACGTCACCATTTTGTTTCGGTTGTGGCGAGCTAGGGAAGGAGTCTGAGGCGGAGTATCAAACAACGGAGCTAATCCGCGTTGCTTTATTGACATTTAGGCTGCAACAAAATACGGTAGCAATGTGTCTCACATGCAACCCGCGGAATATAACTATCTTTCCGGCTGTTCCCTCGACAAAATACCCCCCCCCCCCCCCCCCCAACCTCCCCGGGAACTATCCAACGTGCCAACATAAGTTCCGCCGGTGAATTCTGTTATAACTCGCTACACGGTTGTTGTGTTCATGTAATATAAGAGTCCTATAGAGGGCGCTATCCCAAGTGCTGTGGCAGGATAGAACTAAGAGTCGGGGAGAAGAAGTGTTCAGTGCCTGCAATAATAAATAAAGCTGCGTCCTGTTCTGTTCAATCCTACTGTGTGGTAAATGTCTAATAACCCCACACAACAAAGTGGCGACGAGGCAAGTAGTGAGGACGAAATGGCTTTACTCTCCTTGCAACCTCCTGCGGTTTTCCTGGAGTGCCCGGGTGAACCAAAGATCGCATTCGAAGCGTGGAAAAAGTTGTACGACAACTATTTGCTTGCTATCGGGGGACATAACTTTCCCGCAGAGAGGAAGAGAGCCTTGATTATTCACTGCTTGGGAACAGAAGGACAACGAATCTACAGCACTTTGCCACTCGATACTGATGACTTCACAGGGACTGTGAGCGCTTTGGAAAAATACTTTTCTCCGAAAGTGAATGTTGTCGCCGAGAGGTACCGTTTTCGCCAGCGAGCACAAGCGGTGGGTGAGTCTACAGATCACTACGTTGCGGCATTGCGTGAGCTCGTTAAACATTGTGGATTTGGCAACATCGAGAATGAGATGCTGCGCGACCAGATTGTAGAAAAGACCAACAATCCGCGCATACGTGAAAGACTGCTAATGGAGGAGAATTTGACTCTAAAAAGAACACTGGACATAGCTCAGCGTATTGAAGCTGCTCTAGCCAATGCAAAGGCCATTACGGAGAGCGATACTTCAAAAGATGTTGCCGCGGTGCACGTGAAAAAGAAGGGCAATTTCAAAACAAAGTGGAGCAAGTCAAAGATGGACGGGAAAAGCAAGTCAAAGATGGACGGAAAAGGCAACACATGCTACCGTTGTGGGTCAGAAAACCATCTTGCTAATGATAAATCTTGTCCTGCTAAAGACTGCAAATGTAAAATGTGTGGAAAAATAGGGCATTATTCTCGCGTTTGTAAATCCTCTGCTAAGCCTGTAAATGAAGTGTCTAATGATAGTGATGACGTGATTGTGCCTGAAATTACTGTCTTGGCTGTGAACAGTGGTATCGACATTTCTAAGTTAATGTGTACTGCTACTATTACTGCACCTACTGCTCAGGCTTGTGATATTGAGATGCTTATTGATACAGGGTCAGGTGTTTCTATACTGCCTAGTGATGTGTACCGTAATCACTTTAGTTTGAGTAAGCTAAATGAACCCAAAGTGCAACTGGTTACATATTCTAAAGATAAATTGAATGTGTTAGGGTGTCTTAAAGCTGAAGTTACTTACCATAACAAGAGTGCTACTACTGATTTTTACATTGTCCAAACGGGAACACCTATACTTGGTATGGACCTTGTTGCTGCTCTTGAGTTGGAGATAAAAGGAGGACAGTTGCTATCTGACAGTGCTACGGTCTGTGCAACCCTTCATCAAACTGACGCCTCAACCAAACAAACAGTGAAAGCTCCAGTTGCGTTTGGATGTGCAAAAGACTTTGTTCACAAGGTAAAGATACGGCCAGAAGTCAAGCCAGTTCAACAAAAGCTCCGCCGATTACCTCTTTCAGTGCGTGATGCTGTGTCAAGTGAACTAAAAAACCTGGAAGAAAACGGAATTATCGAGAGAGTTGATGCATCTGAGTGGGTATCCCCAATCGTAGTCACCCAGAGGAAAACTGGTGGCATTCGTATGTGTGTGGACTTGAGGGAACCGAACAAATCTGTAGTTGTAGATGGGCATCCTCTGCCGTTGATTGAGGACATAATGTCTGAGCTGAGTGGTGCTGTAATGTTTTCTACCCTAGATCTCAAATCCGCGTATCATCAACTGAAGCTGCATGAAGATAGTAGAGGGCTAACTGCTTTTGTGACACACGACGGACTGTTCCAATATTGCAGAGTTCCATACGGTCTTAGCTCCGCCCCTGCCGCGTTTCAGAAGATGATGTCAATGATCCTCAGTGGACTTAAAGGTGTACAGTGCTACCTTGATGATGTCATCGTCTATGGAACTTCTGAAGCGGCGCATGATGAAAATTTGAAGGCTGTGCTACGTAAAATAAACAATGCAGGCCTGAGACTGAACATGGACAAATGCAAATTTCGTCAAACTACTCTGAGTTTTCTTGGCTGCAAGATTGGCCCGGATGGTCTGCTGCCAGATGATTCTCACGTAACTGCAATTCTGAATGCTCCGCCTCCTACTGACCTTGCTACACTGCGCTCATTCCTGGGGCTGACAACCTGGTACAATAAATTTGTTCCCAACTATGCTGATGTTGTGGAGCCCTTAAGAGCTTTATTGAGAAAGAACAGTACATTTAAATGGAATGATGACTGTCAAGTGAGTTTTGACCAAGTCATACGTCTGATTGTGAACAGCCCTGCACTAGCACTATTTGATCCCGACAAGTCTACCATAGTATCTACTGATGCTTCCGACTATGGACTTGGAGCCGTCCTTACTCAAATGGACAACAATGGTGAAGAACGTACTGTGGCTTTTGGCTCTCGCAGTCTGTCGGATGCTGAAAGAAAGTATTCCATTGTCGAGAAGGAAGCGCTAGCATGCGTTTGGTCTGTTGAAAAGTGGCGAACATGGCTCTGGGGAAGAAAATTCCTTCTGCGCACCGATCATCGAGCGTTAACTACACTCCTCACGACCAAAGGGGAACAACCGCGCTGGCCTAAGGATAGCCAGGTGGTCTGCTCGTTTGATGGAGTTTGACTATAATGTCGAATATAGAAAAGGATCACTGAACAATGTTGCTGACTGCCTATCGAGACTCCCACTACCAGAGACGGATGCCGCATATGCTGAGAATGTAGAGTCTGTTGCTACCATTCTCACTGACCTAAGTGCTGTTTCTGAGGATGACTTTCAGTCCGCCTGCCGCGCCTGCCCGGTGCTAACAAAGCTGCGCGCTCAGATAAAGAGGGGCTGGCCTTCAAAGAAGATAGCGCTTGATCCTGAATTACAGCCCTACTATCTGATTAGAGATGAGCTTGTGGTCATTGAGGACTGTGTCATCAGAGGTACTCATCGTTTACTTGTGCCTGAGTCCATGCAGAAAAGGCTCATTGATATCGCTCATGAGACACACCATGGCATTGTTAGGACAAAACAACGCCTCAGAGAACTGTATTGGTGGTACAAGATGGACTCACAAATACAGACATTTGTTAAAAACTGTACAACCTGCCGTCAGAACGACAAAACAACCATAACCCATGATGCTCCGCTTCATCCTGTACCTCTGCCAGCCGCTGCCTGGGAGAAGGTTTCAGTGGACATTGTGGGCCCGTTCGAGATAGCACCTGCTGACTGTAGGTTTGCTATAACACTAGTCGATTACTATAGCAAATGGCCTGAAGTGGCTTTCACTCCCCGTACTGACACCGCTACTGTGATTCAGTTCCTGACCAATATTTTCTGTCGAGAGGGGAATCCAAGAGAGCTGGTCAGTGATAACGGACCTCAGTTCGTCTCCACTGAGTTTGCCGAGTTCCTCAAGAAAAGGGAGATTATACACTTGAAATCATCGGTATACTACCCGAGAGCTAATGGTGAGGTAGAACGTTTTAACCGTGTTATCAAAGACTGTTTACAGTCCGCTACAATCCAAAAGCAACCATGGAAAACATTCCTGAGAACATTCCTGATGGACTACAGAGCAACACCTCATTCCACCACTGGAGTATCCCCTTCAGAACTGCTCCATGGACGTCGAATGAGAACAAAGCTGGTAATTAAAGAGATGCCTGTACCGTCCACAGATGAGCACACTATGCGTGAAAGAGTCAAACAAAAACAAATAAAATCAAAAGAATACACAGATGCTCACCGACATGCCAAAACAACAGCATTCCGGCCTGGTGACCAAGTTCGGGTAAGGAAGCCATGGAAAGTAAAGAAAGGAGACCGGAAGTTCACCAAACCAATGACTGTTGTGGCCAGGAAAAGTTCTAACAGTTACTTGCTAGATGATGGACGAGTCTGGAACACCTCACGCTTATCCAGATTGCCGGAGTTGAACCCAGAACCTAACTTGGACAATGCAATGGACTGTATTGAGCACGGGACTGACAAACCACCTGATCCTGAGTCTGGTTCTGCACCTAGGCCTACCAGGAATAGAAAACCACCAAGTTGGACCAAGGACTTTGTCATGTTTAAATGAGTGCAAAGGAATGCCTTATTTGTTTAACAGTTTAAGTTTGAGTTTTTGAGTTACATACTAAATACTGAGCAGTATACGTGAATGTTATTTTGATACATTGAGAGCTCATGGTATAAGAAGTATCCTTTGTTGATAAGGGGAAGATGTTGTGTTCATGTAATATAAGAGTCCTATAGAGGGCGCTATCCCAAGTGCTGTGGCAGGATAGAACTAAGAGTTGGGGAGAAGAAGTGTTCAGTGCCTGCAATAATAAATAAAGCTGCGTCCTGTTCTGTTCAATCCTACTGTGTGGTAAATGTCTAATAACCCCACACAACAACGGTAATACACTCTGATTGGTGGAATGATTTCGTCTGTGTTAAATTCTGCTTTTTTCAATCTTCATAAAGCACAGAATTTAGTTTCTTGAACTCATTTGAGTCAACGTTTATTGCAGCTCCGCAACTCGGACCGTAACAAACGTAACACAACACAGACTTTCTGTGTCCGTCAACTATACAGGGTGACCCCAAAAAAAGTTTACACTGCCATAATACAACTTAAATGCCATGTTTATTCATTAGGGCCCGAGCACTAAGCGTGCGAAGGCCCTATTGTTTTGCAAAGGATTATTATTATTATTATTATTATTATTATTATTATTATTATTAGGGCCCGAGCACTAAGCGTGCGAAGGCCCTATTGTTTTGCAAAGGATTATTATTATTATTATTATTATTAGGGCCCGAGCACTAGGCGTGCGAAGGCCCTATTGTAATGCAAAGGATTATTAGGGCCCGAGCACTAAGCGTGCGAAGGCCCTATTGTTTTGCAAAGGATTATTTTTTTTTTTATTATTATTATTTTTTTTTTTTTTCAGGGCAAATGAAAACGGCCAATTTGGAGGCCTGAACATGCACGAAAAGTCACCAAAATTTGCACATACGTCCGGAAAATTGTAAATTTCGATAATTTTGCAACGTTGCAAAAAAATATAACAAAATGGCTCAGTGGCGCCCCCTTGAAATTTTAAAATTGGCCTATAACATTAGGGTCTGTCAGCGTAGAGCAATGAAATTTGGGGGGTCTATACCTTGTCCAAAACCGCTCCAAAAAAGCATTTACACGCATATTCCAAACCCAACAGGAAATCGGTTATTTTGGATCAAATATGAAATTTTTATCGATTTACAGGGTGCACATTTGAGACCTTTTCGCCGAGGGAGTTAGTTGGATCATCTTCAAAATTGGTGAGACTGTTCAGGAGACATATGAAATCTTAAGTTTTGAAAATGGTGCGTTTTCATTCACGGGTCTGACCTGGGCGTGGTGCCAAAGTCGACCATTTTTTCGGCAAAATGACAAATTCAGTAAATGACTTATAGTTCCTTGACACAACGTTCAATCTTTTTCATATTTGGCATGTATGTGTGGTATCCCACCCTTAACACGAGTGCATTGAAATATTACCCATTAGGTCTAGCGCCCCCTAGTGAGAACAGGAAATGCCTTTTTTTACGAGACAGGTTCCTCCTCCAAGGGAAAAAAATCTGTTGACCTCAAACCTGCATCAGGGGAGCCTTAAGACCTGTGTTCAGGTGCCTGATGAAAAATATTGAGGTTTCGTTGAGGCGGAGGGGTCCAAACAGGAAAGTGAAAATGAACGTCAACAATTTGTCACGCAAAAAACTTTGAACAGTCATAACTCGGCAGATATACAACATATCTGCGCCAAACTTCCCGTGTTTGTTGAGAGTCATACCCTGAAGGTTCTTGTAGGGGTCATTTGCATCAACTCTACAGTGCCAACTAGTGGCGACAGAAAGAAGTTTTAAAAAAGGCCTTTCCTATTGGGTTTTTTCAACATAGAGCAAGGAAATTTGGGGAGTAGATACCTTATGCAAAACTGATCCAAAAAGTCTCTTGCACCCATATTCCAAATCCAACAGGAAATCGGGTATTTTGGATCGAATGTGAAATTTTCATGGGTTCACAGTAGGAGTTTACATTTGGAGGCTTGAATATGCACAAAAACTTGTACAAATTTGCACATACATGCGGCTTTAGATAACGTTCGATAATCTTGCAATGTTACGAAAAAATGTAGCAAAATGCCTCAGTGGCGCCCCCTTGAATTTTTCAAAAAGGCGTTTCCTATTAGGTTTTTTTAACAGAGAGTGATGAAATTTGGGGAGTCGATACCTTGTGCAAAACTGCTCCAAAAAGTCTCTTGCACCCGTATTCCAAATCCAACAGGAAATCGGGTATTTTGGATCGAATGTGAAATTTTTATCGGTTCACAGTAGGAGTTTACATTTGGAGGCTTGAACATGCACGAAAACTCACAAAAATTTGGACATACATGTGGCTTTGCATAACGTTCAATAATCTTGCAACGTTACGAAAACATGTAACAAAATGGCTCAGTGGCGCCCCCTTGAAATTTTCAAAAAGGCCTCTCCATTTAGGTTTTTTCAACGTAGAGGGATGAAATTCGGAGAGTCGATACCTTGTACAAAACTGCTCCAAAAAGTCTCTTGCATGCATATTCCAAACCCAACAGGAAATCGGGTATTTTGGATTGAATGTGAAATTTTTATCGATTTACAGTGTGCACATTTTACACCTTGGCACCTAGGGAATTAGTTTGATCATTCTCAAAATTGGCGAGACTGTTCATGAGGCATATGAAATCTTAAGTTATCAAAATGGTGTGTTTTCATTCACGGGCCTGACCTGGGCGGGGTGCCAAAGTCGGCCATTTTTTCGGCAAAATGACAAATTCAGTAAATGACTAATAGTTCCTTCACACAACGTTCCATCTTTTTCATATCTGGCATGTATGTGCGACATCCCACCCTTAACACGAGTGCATTGAAATATTACCCATTAGGCCTAGCGCCCCCTAGTGAGAACAGGAAATGCCTTTTTTTACGAGACAGGTTCCTCCTCCAAGGAAAAAAAATCTGTTGACCTCAAACCTGCATAAGGGAAGGCTTAAGACCTGTCTTCAGGTGCCTGATGAAAAATATTGAAGTTTCGTTGAAGCGGAGGGGTCCAAACAGGAAAGTGAAAATGACTGTCAACAATTTTTCTCTCCAAAAACTTTGAACAGTCATAACTCGGCAGATATACAACATATCTGCGCCAAACTTCCCGTGCTTGTTGAGAGTCATACCCTGAAGGGCCTTGTAGAGATCATTTGCATCAACCCTACAGCGCCAACTAGTGGCAATAGAAAGTCACTCGTTTTTCCAATACATGTCCAGTTCTTTTCAGGTTGGTCATTGTAATTTGAAGACCTATTGTAATACTTATTTACAGCCCATGTCCACGTGTCTCTGTCTGTTGCCGTGACGACCCTTTATTCGCCATTTAAAGGAAATATTTTTTTTCAAAGACTCAGGCAGCTTATATAGCCACAATATTTGGCACACTTCGTCGAATTGGCCCAGTTAGAAGATTAATTTTGGTTTTGAATAAGGGCTTGGCTGCACAGCTCAGTAGTGGCTCCTTTTTTGTAGTACTCTCTCCAATAGGGGTTTTTATCTCTTGGGTGTGGGAATGTAAATAGGCGACTTTCGAGCATGTTATGTTCTAATGAGATGATTAGAGAGGAGCATCTGCCAACACCCTGACCTGCACACAGTCCGAGTTGCGTGACGTCCGAGTTGCGCTAGATTGCGAGGGCCCGTTCAGTCCTGCTTGCAGGCCTAGTTAGGGCCCGAGCACTAAGCGTGCGAAGGCCCTATTGTTTTGCAAAGGATTATTATTATTATTATTATTATTATTATTATTATTAGGGCCCGAGCACTAGACGTGCGAAGGCCCTATTGTTTTGCAAAGGATTATTTTTTTTTTTATTATTATTATTTTTTTTTTTCAGGGCAAATGAAAACGGCCAATTTGGAGGCCTGAACATGCACGAAAAGTCACCAAAATTTGCACATACGTCCGGAAAATTGTAAATTTCGATAATTTTGCAACGTTGCAAAAAAATATAACAAAATGGCTCAGTGGCGCCCCCTTGAAATTTTAAAATTGGCCTAGAACATTAGGGTATGTCAGCGTAGAGCAATGAAATTTGGGGGGTCTATACCTTGTCCAAAACCGCTCCAAAAAAGCATTTACACGCATATTCCAAACCCAACAGGAAATCGGTTATTTTGGATCAAATATGAAATTTTTATCGATTCACAGGGTGCACATTTGAGACCTTTTCGCCGAGGGAGTTAGTTGGATCATCTTCAAAATTGGTGAGACTGTTCAGGAGACATATGAAATCTTAAGTTTTGAAAATGGTGCGTTTTCATTCACGGGTCTGACCTGGGCGTGGTGCCAAAGTCGACCATTTTTTCGGCAAAATGACAAATTCAGTAAATGACTAATAGTTCCTTGACACAACGTTCAATCTTTTTCATATTTGGCATGTATGTGTGGTATCCCACCCTTAACACGAG
The DNA here is from genome assembly GCF_030265065.1 of Corythoichthys intestinalis. NCBI lineage: Eukaryota > Metazoa > Chordata > Actinopteri > Syngnathiformes > Syngnathidae > Corythoichthys > Corythoichthys intestinalis. Next base: position 58,467,348 of record NC_080399.1, on the reverse strand, counting down.
TGCATTGAAATATTACCCATTAGGTCTAGCGCCCCCTAGTGAGAACAGGAAATGCCTTTTTTTACGAGACAGGTTCCTCCTCCAAGGGAAAAAAATCTGTTGACCTCAAACCTGCATCAGGGGAGCCTTAAGACCTGTGTTCAGGTGCCTGATGAAAAATATTGAGGTTTCGTTGAGGCGGAGGGGTCCAAACAGGAAAGTGAAAATGAACGTCAACAATTTGTCACGCAAAAAACTTTGAACAGTCATAACTCGGCAGATATACAACATATCTGCGCCAAACTTCCCGTGTTTGTTGAGAGTCATACCCTGAAGGTTCTTGTAGGGGTCATTTGCATCAACTCTACAGTGCCAACTAGTGGCGACAGAAAGAAGTTTTAAAAAAGGCCTTTCCTATTGGGTTTTTTCAACATAGAGCAAGGAAATTTGGGGAGTAGATACCTTATGCAAAACTGCTCCAAAAAGTCTCTTGCACCCGTATTCCAAATCCAACAGGAAATCGGGTATTTTGGATCGAATGTGAAATTTTCATGGGTTCACAGTAGGAGTTTACATTTGGAGGCTTGAATATGCACAAAAACTCGTAAAAATTTGCACATACATGCGGCTTTGGATAACGTTCGATAATCTTGCAATGTTACGAAAAAATGTAACAAAATGCCTCAGTGGCGCCCCCTTGAATTTTTCAAAAAGGCGTTTCCTATTAGGTTTTTTTAACATAGAGTGATGAAATTTGGGGAGTCGATACCTTGTGCAAAACTGCTCCAAAAAGTCTCTTGCACCCGTATTCCAAATCCAACAGGAAATCGGGTATTTTAGATCGAATGTGAAATTTTTATCGGTTCACAGTAGGAGTTTACATTTGGAGGCTTGAACATGCACGAAAACTCACAAAAATTTGGACATACATGCGGCTTTGCATAACGTTCAATGATCTTGCAACGTTACGAAAACATGTAACAAAATGGCTCAGTGGCGCCCCCTTGAAATTTTCAAAAAGGCCTCTCTATTTAGGTTTTTTCAACGTAGAAGGATGAAATTCGGAGAGTCGATGCCTTGTACAAAACTGCTCCAAAAAGTCTCTTGCATGCGTATTCCAAACCCAACAGGAAATCAGGTATTTTGGATTGAATATGAAAATTGTATCGATTTACAGTGTGCACATTTTACACCTTGGCACCTAGGGAATTAGTTTGATCATTCTCAAAATTGGCGAGACTGTTCATGAGGCACATGAAATCTTAAGTTATCAAAATGGTGTGTTTTCATTCACGGGCCTGACATGGGCGGGGTGCCAAAGTCGGCCATTTTTTCGCCAAAACACCGAATTCGGAAAATGACTGATAACTCCCTCATACAACCTTAAAATTTTCAAAAAGGCCTCTCCTCTCAGGTTTTCAACGTAGAGCAATGAAATTTGGGGAGTAGATACCTTATGCCTAACTGTTCAAAAAAGCCTCTTGCACCCATATTCCAAATCCAACAGGAAATCGGATATTTTGGATCGAATGTGAAATTTTTTCGGTTCACAGTTGGAGTTCACATTTGGAGGCCTGAACATGCACGAAAACTCACCAAAATTTGCACATACATGCAACTTTGCGTAAATTTTGATAATCTACAAAAAAATTTAACAAAATGGCTCAGTGGCGCCCCCTTGAAATTTTCAAAAAGGCCTTTCCTATTAGGTTTTTTCAACGTAGAACGATGAAATTTGGCGAGTCGATACATTGTGCAAAACTGCTCCAAAAAGTCTCTTGCACCCATATTCCAAACCCAACAGGAAGCCGGAAATTTTGGATCAAATGTGAAATTTTATCGATTTACATTTGAGACCTTGTCGCTGAAGAAAATAGTTGGATCGTCTTCAAAATTGGTCAGACTATTCAGGAGACATATGAGATCTTAAGTTTTCAAAATGGTGAGTTTTCACTCAAGGGTCTGACCTGGGCGTGGTCCCAAAGTCGGCCATTTTTGGGCAAAATACCAAATTCAGAAAATGATTAAAAACTCTGTGATACAACGTTCAATCTTTTTCATTTCTAGCATGTATATGAGATATCCCAGCCTGAACACGACTGCATTGAAATATTACCCATTAGGCCTGGCGCCCCCTAGTGGGAACAGGAAATGGCCTTCTTTACGAGACAGGCTCCTCCTCCAAGGGAAAAAAATCTATTGACCTCAAACCTGTTTCAGGGGAGCCTCAAGACATGTGTTCAGGTCCCTGATGAAAAATATTGAGGTTTCGTTGAAGTGGAGAGGTCCAAACTGGAAGTGAAAATGACCGTCAACAATTTGTCTCGCCAAAAATTTTGAACAGTCATAACTCGGCAGATATGCAACATATCTGCGCCAAACTTTCCGTGTTTGTTGAGAGTCATACCCTGAAGGTTCTTGTAGGGGTCATTTGCATCAACTCTACAGTGCCAACTAGTGGCGACAGAAAGAAGTTTTAAAAAAGGCCTTTCCTATTGGGTTTTTTCAACATAGAGCAAGGAAATTTGGGGAGTAGATACCTTATGCAAAACTGCTCCAAAAAGTCTCTTGCACCCATATTCCAAATCCAACAGGAAATCGGGTATTTTGGGTCGAATGTGAAATTTTCATGGGTTCACAGTAAGAGTTTACATTTGGAGGCTTGAATATGCATAAAAACTCACCAAAATTTGCACATACATGCGGCTTTGGATAACGTTCGATAATCTTGCAACGTTACGAAAAATTTTAACAAAATGGCTCAGTGGCGCCCCCTTGAAATTTTCAAAAAGGCCTCTCCATTTAGGTTTTTCCAACATAGAGTGATGAAATTTGGAGAGTCAAAACTTTGTGCAAAACTGCTCCAAAAAGTCTCTTGCACACACATTCCAAATCCTACAGGAAATCGGGTATTTTGGATTGAATGTGAACTTTTTATCGATTTACAGTGTGCACATTTTACACCTTGGCACCTAGGGAATTAGTTTGATCATTCTCAAAATTGGCGAGACTGTTCATGAGGCATATGAAATCTTAAGTTATAAAAATGGTGTGTTTACATTCACGGGCCTGACCTGGGCGGGGCGCCAAATTCTTCCATTTTTTCGCCAAAACACCGAATTCGGAAAATGACTGATAACACCCTCATACAATGTTAAATCTATTTTAAATCTGGCATGTGTGTGAGGTATACCAGCCTGAGCAGGACTGGATTGAAAATTTACCATTTGTGCCTGGCGCCTCCTAGTGGAAACAGGAAATGCCCTTTTTTACGGGACACACTCCTCCTCTAAAGGGAAAAAACCAATCTACCTCAAACCTGCATAAGGGAAGCCTTAAGACCTGTCTTCAGGTGCCTGATGAAAAATATTGAAGTTTCGTTGAAGCGGAGGGGTCCAAACAGGAAAGTGAAAATGACTGTCAACAATTTTTCTCTCCAAAAACTTTAAACAGTCATAACTCGGCAGATATACAAGATATCTGCGCCAAACTTCCCGTGCTTGTTGAGAGTCATACCCTGAAGGGCCTTGTAGGGGTCATTTGCATCAACCCTACAGCGCCAACTAGTGGCGATAGAAAGTCACTCGTTTTTCCAAAACATGTCCAGTTCTTTTCATGTTGGTCATTGTAGTTTCAAGACCTATTAAAATACTTTTTTACGGCCCATGTCCACGTGTCTCTGTCTGTTGCCGTGACGACCCTTTGTTCGCCATTTAAAGGAAATATTTTTTTTCAGAGACTCAGGGAGCTTATAGAGCCACAATAGTTGGCACACTTGGTCGAATTGGCCCAGTTAGAAGATTAATTTTGGTTTTGAATAAGGGCTTGGCTGCACAGCTCAGTAGTGGCTCCTTTTTTGTAGTACTCTCTCCAATAGGGGTTTTTATCTCTTGGGTGTGGGAATGTAAATAGGCGACTTTCGAGCATGTTAGGTTCTAATGAGATGATTAGAGAGGAGGATCTGCCACCACCCTGACCTGCACACAGTCCGAGTTGCGTGACGTCCGAGTTGCGCTAGATTGCGAGGGCCCGTTCAGTCCTGCTTGCAGGCCTAGTTATTATTATTCTTCTTTTTTCAGGGCAAATGAAAATGGCCAATTTGGAGGCCTGAACATGCACGAAAAGTCACCAAAATTTGCACAAACGTGCGGCTTTGCGTAAATTTCGATAATCTTGTGTCGTTTTGAAAAAATGTCAAAAAATGGCTCAGTGGCGCCCCCTTGACCCTTAAAATTTTCAAAAAGGCCTCTCCTCTCAGGTTTTCAACGTAGAGCAATGAAATTTGGGGAGTAGATACCTTATGCCTAACTGTTCAAAAAAGCCTCTTGCACCCATATTCCAAATCCAACAGGAAATCGGATATTTTGGATCAAATGTGAAATTTTTATCGGTTCACAGTTTGAGTTTACATTTGGAGGCCTGAACATGCACGAAAACTCACCAAAATTTGCACATACATGCAACTTTGCGTAAATTTTGATAATCTACAAAAAAATTTAACAAAATGGCTCAGTGGCGCCCCCTTGAAATTTTCAAAAAGGCCTTTCCTATTAGGTTTTTTCAACGTAGAACGATGAAATTTGGCGAGTCGATACATTGTGCAAAACTGCTCCAAAAAGTCTCTTGCACCCATATTCCAAACCCAACTGGAAGCCGGAAATTTTGGATCAAATGTGAAATTTTATCGATTTACATTTGAGACCTTGTCGCTGAAGAAAATAGTTGGATCGTCTTCAAAATTGGTCAGACTATTCAGGAGACATATGAGATCTTAAGTTTTCAAAATGGTGAGTTTTCACTCAAGGGTCTGACCTGGGCGTGGTCCCAAAGTCGGCCATTTTTGGGCAAAATACCAAATTCAGAAAATGATTAAAAACTCCGTGATACAACGTTCAATCTTTTTCATTTCTAGCATGTATATGAGATATCCCAGCCTGAATACGACTGCATTGAAATATTACCCATTAGGCCTGGCGCCCCCTAGTGGGAACAGGAAATGGCCTTCTTTACGAGACAGGCTCCTCCTCCAAGGGAAAAAAATCTATTGACCTCAAACCTGTTTCAGGGGAGCCTCAAGACATGTGTTCAGGTCCCTGATGAAAAATATTGAGGTTTCGTTGAAGCGGAGAGGTCCAAACTGGAAGTGAAAATGACCGTCAACAATTTGTCTCGCCAAAAATTTTGAACAGTCATAACTCGGCAGATATGCAACATATCTGCGCCAAACTTTCCGTGTTTGTTGAGAGTCATACCCTGAAGGTTCTTGTAGGGGTCATTTGCATCAACTCTACAGTGCCAACTAGTGGCGACAGAAAGAAGTTTTAAAAAAGGCCTTTCCTATTGGGTTTTTTCAACATAGAGCAAGGAAATTTGGGGAGTAGATACCTTATGCAAAACTGCTCCAAAAAGTCTCTTGCACCCATATTCCAAATCCAACAGGAAATCGGGTATTTTGGGTCGAATGTGAAATTTTCATGGGTTCACAGTAAGAGTTTACATTTGGAGGCTTGAATATGCATAAAAACTCACCAAAATTTGCACATACATGCGGCTTTGGATAATGTTCGATAATCTTGCAACGTTACGAAACAATTTAACAAAATGGCTCAGTGGCGCCCTCTTGAAATTTTCAAAAAGGCCTCTCCATTTAGGTTTTTCTAACATAGAGTGATGAAATTTGGAGAGTCAAAACTTTGTGCAAAACTGCTCCAAAAAGTCTCTTGCACACACATTCCAAATCCTACAGGAAATCGGGTATTTTGGATTGAATGTGAACTTTTTATCGATTTACAGTGTGCACATTTTACACCTTGGCACCTAGGGAATTAGTTTGATCATTCTCAAAATTGGTGAGACTGTTCATGAGGCATATGAAATCTTAAGTTATAAAAATGGTGTGTTTTCATTCACGGGCCTGACCTGGGCGGGGCGCCAAATTCTTCCATTTTTTCGCCAAAACACCGAATTCGGAAAATGACTGATAACTCCCTCATACAACGTTCAATCTATTTTAAATCTGGCATGTGTGTGAGGTATACCAGCCTGAGCAGGACTGGATTGAAAATTTACCATTTGTGCCTGGCGCCTCCTAGTGGGAACAGGAAATGCCCTTTTTTACGGGACACACTCCTCCTCTAAAGGGAAAAAATCAATCTACTTCAAACCTGCATAAGGGAAACCTTAAGACCTGTCTTCAGGTGCCTGATGAAAAATATTGAAGTTTCGTTGAAGCGGAGGGGTCCAAACAGGAAAGTGAAAATGACTGTCAACAATTTTTCTCTCCAAAAACTTTGAACAGTCATAACTCGGCAGATATACAAGATATCTGCGCCAAACTTCCCGTGCTTGTTGAGAGTCATACCCTGAAGGGCCATGTAGGGGTCATTTGCATCAACCCTACAGCGCCAACTAGTGGCGATAAAAAGTCACTCGTTTTTCCAAAACATGTCCAGTTCTTTTCATGTTGGTCATTGTAGTTTCAAGACCTATTAAAATACTTTTTTACGGCCCATGTCCACGTGTCTCTGTCTGTTGCCGTGACGACCCTTTGTTCGCCATTTAAAGGAAATATTTTTTTTTCAGAGACTCAGGGAGCTTATAGAGCCACAATAGTTGGCACACTTGGTCGAATTGGCCCAGTTAGAAGATTAATTTTGGTTTTGAATAAGGGTTTGGCTGCACAGCTCAGGAGTGGCTCCTTTTTTGTAGTACTCTTTCCAATAGGGGTTTTTATCTCTTTGGTGTGGTAATGTAAGAGGCGACTTTCGAGCGTGTTAGGTTCTAATGAGATGATTAGAGAGGAGGATCTGCCACCACCCTGACCTGCACACAGTCCGAGTTGCGTGACGTCCGAGTTGCGCTAGATTGCGAGGGCCCGTTCAGTCCTGCTTGCAGGCCTAGTTATTAGGGCCCGAGCACTAAGCGTGCGAAGGCCCTATTGTTTTGCAAAGGATTATTTTTTTTTTTTTAATTTATTTTTTTTTTCAGGGCAAATGAAAACGGCCAATTTGGAGGCCTGAACATGCACGAAAAGTCACCAAAATTTGCACATACGTCCGGAAAATTGTAAATTTCGATAATTTTGCAACGTTGCAAAAAAATATAACAAAATGGCTCAGTGGCGCCCCCTTGAAATTTTAAAATTGGCCTATAACATTAGGGTCTTTCAGCGTAGAGCAATGAAATTTGGGGGGTCTATACCTTGTCCAAAACCGCTCCAAAAAAGCATTTACACCCATATTCCAAACCCAACAGGAAATCGGTTATTTTGGGTCAAATATGAAATTTTTGTCGATTTACAGGGTGCACATTTGAGACCTTTTCGCCGAGGGAGTTGGTTGGATCATCTTGAAAATTGGTGAGACTATTCAGGAGACATATGAAATCTTAAGTTTTGAAAATGGTGCGTTTTCATTCACGGGTCTGACCTGGGCGTGGTGCCAAAGTCGGCCATTTTTTCGGCAAAATGACAAATTCAGTAAATGACTAATAGTTCCTTGACACAACGTTCAATCTTTTTCATATTTGGCATGTATGTGTGGTATCCCACCCTTAACACGAGTGCATTGAAATATTACCCATTAGGTCTAGCGCCCCCTAGTGAGAACAGGAAATGCCTTTTTTTACGAGACAGGTTCCTCCTCCAAGGGAAAAAAATCTGTTGACCTCAAACCTGCATCAGGGGAGCCTTAAGACCTGTGTTCAGGTGCCTGATGAAAAATATTGAGGTTTCGTTGAGGCGGAGGGGTCCAAACAGGAAAGTGAAAATGAACGTAAACAATTTGTCACGCAAAAAGCTTTGAACAGTCATAACTCGGCAGATATGCAACATATCTGCGCCAAACTTCCCGTGTTTGTTGAGAGTCATACCCTGAAGGTTCTTGTAGGGGTCATTTGCATCAACTCTACAGTGCCAACTAGTGGCGACAGAAAGAAGTTTTAAAAAAGGCCTTTCCTATTGGGTTTTTTCAACATAGAGCAAGGAAATTTGGGGAGTAGATACCTTATGCAAAACTGCTCCAAAAAGTCTCTTGCACCCATATTCCAAATCCAACAGGAAATCGGGTATTTTGGATCGAATGTGAAATTTTCATGGGTTCACAGTAGGAGTTTACATTTGGAGGCTTGAATATGCACAAAAACTCGTAAAAATTTGCACATACATACGGCTTTGGATAACGTTCAATAATCTTGCAATGTTACGAAAAAATGTAACAAAATGCCTCAGTGGCGCCCCCTTGAATTTTTCAAAAAGGTGTTTCCTATTAGGTTTTTTTAACATAGAGTGATGAAATTTGGGGAGTCGATACCTTGTGCAAAACTGCTCCAAAAAGTCTCTTACACCCGTATTCCAAATCCAACAGGAAATCGGGTATTTTGGATCGAATGTGAAATTTTTATCGGTTCACAGTAGGAGTTTACATTTGGAGGCTTGAACATGCACGAAAACTCACAAAAATTTGGACATACATGTGGCTTTGGATAACGTTCAATAATCTTGCAACGTTACAAAAACATGTAACAAAATGGCTCAGTGGCGCCCCCTTGAATTTTTCAAAAAGGCCTCTCCATTTAGGTTTTTTCAACGTAGAGGGATGAAATTCGGAGAGTCGATACCTTGTACAAAACTGCTCCAAAAAGTCTCTTGCATGCGTATTCCAAACCCAACAGGAAATCAGGTATTTTGGATTGAATGTGAACTTTTTATCGATTTACAGTGTGCACATTTTACACCTTGGCACCTAGGGAATTAGTTTGATCATTCTCAAAATTGGCGAGACTGTTCATGAGGCATATGAAATCTTAAGTTATCAAAATGGTGTGTTTTCATTCACGGGCCTGACCTGGGCGTGGTCCCAAAGTCGGCCATTTTTGGGCAAAATACCAAATTCAGAAAATGATTAAAAACTCAGTGATACAACGTTCAATCTTTTTCATTTCTAGCATGTATATGAGATATCCCAGCCTGAACACGACTGCATTGAAATATTACCCATTAGGCCTGGCGCCCCCTAGTGGGAACAGGAAATGGCCTTCTTTACGAGACAGGCTCCTCCTCCAAGGGAAAAAAAATCTATTGACCTCAAACCTGTTTCAGGGGAGCCTCAAGACATGTGTTCAGGTCCCTGATGAAAAATATTGAGGTTCGTTGAAGCGGAGAGGTCCAAACTGGAAGTGAAAATGACCGTCAACAATTTGTCTCGCCAAAAATTTTGAACAGTCATAACTCGGCAGATATGCAACATATCTGCGCCAAACTTTCCGTGTTTGTTGAGAGTCATACCCTGAAGGTTCTTGTAGGGGTCATTTGCATCAACTCTACAGTGCCAACTAGTGGCGACAGAAAGAAGTTTTAAAAAAGGCCTTTCCTATTGGGTTTTTTCAACATAGAGCAAGGAAATTTGGGGAGTAGATACCTTATGCAAAACTGCTCCAAAAAGTCTCTTGCACCCATATTCCAAATCCAACAGGAAATCGGGTATTTTGGATCGAATGTGAAATTTTCATGGGTTCACAGTAAGAGTTTACATTTGGAGGCTTGAATATGCATAAAAACTCACCAAAATTTGCACATACATGCGGCTTTGGATAACGTTCGATAATCTTGCAACGTTACGAAACAATTTAACAAAATGGCTCAGTGGCGCCCCCTTGAAATTTTCAAAAAGGCCTCTCCATTTAGGTTTTTCTAACATAGAGTGATGAAATTTGGAGAGTCAAAACTTTGTGCAAAACTGCTCCAAAAAGTCTCTTGCACACACATTCCAAATCCTACAGGAAATCGGGTATTTTGGATTGAATGTGAACTTTTTATCGATTTACAGTGTGCACATTTTACACCTTGGCACCTAGGGAATTAGTTTGATCATTCTCAAAATTGGGGAGACTGTTCATGAGGCATATGAAATCTTAAGTTATAAAAATGGTGTGTTTTCATTCACGGGCCTGACCTGGGCGGGGCGCCAAATTCTTCCATTTTTTCGCCAAAACACCGAATTCGGAAAATGACTGATAACTCCCTCATACAACGTTCAATCTATTTTAAATCTGGCATGTGTGTGAGGTATACCAGCCTGAGCAGGACTGGATTGAAAATGTACCATTTGTGCCTGGCGCCTCCTAGTGGGAACAGGAAATGCCCTTTTTTACTGGACACACTCCTCTTCTAAAGGGAAAAAATCAATCTACCTCAAACCTGCATAAGGGAAACCTTAAGACCTGTCTTCAGGTGCCTGATGAAAAATATTGAAGTTTCGTTGAAGCGGAGGGGTCCAAACAGGAAAGTGAAAATGACTGTCAACAATTTTTCTCTCCAAAAACTTTGAACAGTCATAACTCGGCAGATATACAAGATATCTGCGCCAAACTTCCCGTGCTTGTTGAGAGTCATACCCTGAAGGGCCTTGTAGGGGTCATTTGCATCAACCCTACAGCGCCAACTAGTGGCGATAGAAAGTCACTCGTTTTTCCAAAACATGTCCGGTTGTTTTCATGTTGGTCATTGTAGTTTCAAGACCTATTAAAATACTTTTTTACGGCCCATGTCCACGTGTCTCTGTCTGTTGCCGTGACGACCCTTTGTTCGCCATTTAAAGGAAATATTTTTTTTCAGAGACTCAGGGAGCTTATAGAGCCACAATAGTTGGCACACTTGGTCGAATTGGCCCAGTTAGAAGATTAATTTTGGTTTTGAATAAGGGCTTGGCTGCACAGCTCAGTAGTGGCTCCTTTTTTGTAGTACTCTCTCCAATAGGGGTTTTTATCTCTTGGGTGTGGGAATGTAAATAGGCGACTTTCGAGCATGTTAGGTTCTAATGAGATGATTAGAGAGGAGGATCTGCCACCACCCTGACCTGCACACAGTCCGAGTTGCGTGACGTCCGAGTTGCGCTAGATTGCGAGGGCCCGTTCAGTCCTGCTTGCAGGCCTAGTTATTATTCTTCTTTTTTCAGGGCAAATGAAAATGGCCAATTTGGAGGCCTGAACATGCACGAAAAGTCACCAAAATTTGCACAAACGTGCGGCTTTGCGTAAATTTCGATAATCTTGTGTCGTTTTGAAAAAATGTCAAAAAATGGCTCAGTGGCGCCCCCTTGACCCTTAAAATTTTCAAAAAGGCCTCTCCTCTCAGGTTTTCAACGTAGAGCAATGAAATTTGGGGAGTAGATACCTTATGCCTAACTGTTCAAAAAAGCCTCTTGCACCCATATTCCAAATCCAACAGGAAATCGGATATTTTGGATCGAATGTGAAATTTTTATCGGTTCACAGTTTGAGTTTACATTTGGAGGCCTGAACATGCACGAAAACTCACCAAAATTTGCACATACATGCAACTTTGCGTAAATTTTGATAATCTCCAAAAAAATTTAACAAAATGGCTCAGTGGCGCCCCCTTGAAATTTTCAAAAAGGCCTTTCCTATTAGGTTTTTTCAACGTAGAACGATGAAATTTGGCGAGTCGATACATTGTGCAAAACTGCTCCAAAAAGTCTCTTGCACCCATATTCCAAACCCAACTGGAAGCCAGAAATTTTGGATCAAATGTGAAATTTTATCGATTTACATTTGAGACCTTGTCGCTGAAGAAAATAGTTGGATCGTCTTCAAAATTGGTCAGACTATTCAGGAGACATATGAGATCTTAAGTTTTCAAAATGGTGAGTTTTCACTCAAGGGTCTGACCTGGGCGTGGTCCCAAAGTCGGCCATTTTTGGGCAAAATACCAAATTCAGAAAATGATTAAAAACTCCGTGATACAACGTTCAATCTTTTTCATTTCTAGCATGTATATGAGATATCCCAGCCTGAACACGACTGCATTGAAATATTACCCATTAGGCCTGGCGCCCCCTAGTGGGAACAGGAAATGGCCTTCTTTACGAGACAGGCTCCTCCTCCAAGGGAAAAAAATCTATTGACCTCAAACCTGTTTCAGGGGAGCCTCAAGACATGTGTTCAGGTCCCTGATGAAAAATATTGAGGTTTCGTTGAAGCGGAGAGGTCCAAACTGGAAGTGAAAATGACCGTCAACAATTTGTCTCGCCAAAAATTTTGAACAGTCATAACTCGGCAGATATGCAACATATCTGCGCCAAACTTTCCGTGTTTGTTGAGAGTCATACCCTGAAGGTTCTTGTAGGGGTCATTTGCATCAACTCTACAGTGCCAACTAGTGGCGACAGAAAGAAGTTTTAAAAAAGGCCTTTCCTATTGGGTTTTTTCAACATAGAGCAAGGAAATTTGGGGAGTAGATACCTTATGCAAAACTGCTCCAAAAAGTCTCTTGCACCCATATTCCAAATCCAACAGGAAATCGGGTATTTTGGATCGAATGTGAAATTTTCATGGGTTCACAGTAAGAGTTTACATTTGGAGGCTTGAATATGCATAAAAACTCACCAAAATTTGCACATACATGCGGCTTTGGATAACGTTCGATAATCTTGCAACGTTACGAAACAATTTAACAAAATGGCTCAGTGGCGCCCCCTTGAAATTTTCAAAAAGGCCTCTCCATTTAGGTTTTTCTAACATAGAGTGATGAAATTTGGAGAGTCAAAACTTTGTGCAAAACTGCTCCAAAAAGTCTCTTGCACACACATTCCAAATCCTACAGGAAATCGGGTATTTTGGAGTGAATGTGAACTTTTTATCGATTTACAGTGTGCACATTTTACACCTTGGCACCTAGGGAATTAGTTTGATCATTCTCAAAATTGGTGAGACTGTTCATGAGGCATATGAAATCTTAAGTTATAAAAATGGTGTGTTTTCATTCACGGGCCTGACCTGGGCGGGGCGCCAAATTCTTCCATTTTTTCGCCAAAACACCGAATTCGGAAAATGACTGATAACTCCCTCATACAACGTTCAATCTATTTTAAATCTGGCATGTGTGTGAGGTATACCAGCCTGAGCAGGACTGGATTGAAAATTTACCATTTGTGCCTGGCGCCTCCTAGTGGGAACAGGAAATGCCCTTTTTTACGGGACACACTCCTCCTCTAAAGGGAAAAAATCAATCTACTTCAAACCTGCATAAGGGAAACCTTAAGACCTGTCTTCAGGTGCCTGATGAAAAATATTGAAGTTTCGTTGAAGCGGAGGGGTCCAAACAGGAAAGTGAAAATGACTGTCAACAATTTTTCTCTCCAAAAACTTTGAACAGTCATAACTCGGCAGATATACAAGATATCTGCGCCAAACTTCCCGTGCTTGTTGAGAGTCATACCCTGAAGGGCCATGTAGGGGTCATTTGCATCAACCCTACAGCGCCAACTAGTGGCGATATAAAGTCACTCGTTTTTCCAAAACATGTCCAGTTCTTTTCATGTTGGTCATTGTAGTTTCAAGACCTATTAAAATACTTTTTTACGGCCCATGTCCACGTGTCTCTGTCTGTTGCCGTGACGACCCTTTGTTCGCCATTTAAAGGAAATATTTTTTTTCAGAGACTCAGGGAGCTTATAGAGCCACAATAGTTGGCACACTTGGTCGAATTGGCCCAGTTAGAAGATTAATTTAGGTTTTGAATAAGGGTTTGGCTGCACAGCTCAGTAGTGGCTCCTTTTTTGTAGTACTCTCTCCAATAGGGGTTTTTATCTCTTGGGTGTGGGAATGTAAATAGGCGACTTTCGAGCATGTTAGGTTCTAATGAGATGATTAGAGAGGAGGATCTGCCACCACCCTGACCTGCACACAGTCCGAGTTGCGTGACGTCCGAGTTGCGCTAGATTGCGAGGGCCCGTTCAGTCCTGCTTGCAGGCCTAGTCTTAGAATTAGAATTTAATCACAAATTATACATTATTGTAAAGAACATGTACAGTACACTCTATTTTTCAATGTGTCCTCCCTTTAGTGTCACAACAGCCTCCAGGCGCCTGCGGAACGCTTCTTTATGTAGGATGCTGTCATCTTTTCCCAAGATCTAACAATGGACCTCTCCAAGGCTGCCACAGAAGTTTGTGGCTTCTTACAGGCACTATCCTCCACAGTTGCCCATATGCTATAATCCAGGGGATTGAGATCTGGACTCTGGGGTGGCCACATATCACCTTGTCAATCAACTTTTTGGTCCGCACAGATCGGCACTTCCAGACCCAGGTTTTCGTGAGGCTGTTCCAGTACCTTTCAGCTTCTTTTTAACTTTGTAGACTGCACATCTGGATATTCTCAGATTTGCTGCAATCGCAGTAGGTGTCAGACCGGCACGCAGCAATTCAGGTACAGCTAAAGTTTTCTTCATTTTCAGCAGAAGCACAGGAATTGTAGAGACGAGAGATTACCAGCTGCATTGAGTGACCTTAATGTATCACTTAAGCATGACAACCTATTTAGATATGTTTCAATGGCTTTTAAACAAGCAGTCAACTGAGTGAAAACTTTTTTTTGGGTCACCCTGTATTTGTCCCTCGGGAAACTCAAATCCAAATAACAATAGTTCCTATTGTTACATTCTAGTCAACAGCGATGCGCTCTTCTAATTTCCGACCTTATTTTACTGTATCAATCCATGGAAGAAACATTTATTCATCATGATGAAACGAGCAAGTTATACACCAGCCTTTTAAAGAAAAGTCACATCTGTTTTGTTTTATCCTGGATTCTGGTAAATTGAAGAACTTGTCAGATCATATTACCGTACATATTGTCAGTTTACGGTAATGTTTTAAACTACCAATGTGCTATGCTTGTGCTGTTTTTCACCAGTCAGTAAAATGAAATTTCTGTATCTGTACACGAGCTCTGTTTTCTTGTATTCTTCTATTTATTTGTGCTAAAATTAGGGTGCGCGTTATACACGGGTACAATAATTTCCCCTAGATTTTACAAGTAAATTTGGGGTATGCGTTATACACGGGTGCGCTTTATATTCGGGAAATTACGGTAAATGAAAAGGGACTCTATAGTAGGATACCTAGAAAGACCCCACTTCTGACCCAGAGACATGAAAAAGCCAGGCTGGAGTTTGCCTAAACCTACCTGAGAAAGCCAAAAACGTTTGGAAGAATGTTCTCTGGTCAGATGAGACAAAAGTAGAGCTTTTTGGGAAAAGGCATCAACATAGAGTTTACAGGAAAAAAAATGAGGCCTTCAAAGAAAAGAACACGGTCCCCACAGTCAAACATGGCGGAGGTTCCGTGATGTTTTGTGGCTGCTTTGCTAACTCTGGCACTGGACTGCTTGACCGTGTGCATGGCATTATGAAGTCTGAAGATGGGTCTTCCAGCCAGGCCCGGCCCAGGACATTTGGGGGCCTAAAGCAAAATAATGCCAAAGGGGCCCATATTTTTGGCCCACCATTTCGTCACAGTGTACTTTGAAACCCATAGATGCAATCCAACCCATATGTCCATATTTTGTATATTAATCAGATTTTGTTGCATTGCATACTTCAGACTTCTCACCCCAAATGATTGTCAGTACTTACAGTAGGTGGCGCCAAACCTTTTTCTGATCGGCATACTACTTGATAATAATGTCCGATATAAATTAATTGACTATATCTACGCTCTCCAGTCCAAATGCATATTATGCCAATATTTCGTTTTACCACAATCAGCGGAAGCCGTACATTTGCCGTTGTCAACGGGCAACAATTGCTAGGCTTTACTCTATTCGCACCGGGCCTTCGCCCTGCGGCTAATGACAATTCCCATTACGAAATATTGACAAGCTCAGCTGACAACAACGTTCAAGTTGGCGTGTATTGCACAACAACAACATCAACAACATGCTCTATTACTTTGAAACTGTTGTTTCTTTTCTTCTCAGATTTTCTTCTTTCGTTTCTCTGCTCCAGAAGGATAAATTCTCTTCGACATATTCGTGCATCTATTTTCCAAGCAAGTTTGAGCACCAATCATCGCAAGGCAGGTTCAACGTCACTCCCCAGGTTGCCAGGTTGTAATGACAAGAAAATGGATGTTTGCATAGATAAACGGCAATGCGCGCCACATTATTCACGATGCTCTATTAACAACATATAAAATGAGGTTTCCGGATTGGGGGCCCCCTAGTGGTCAGGGGCCCAAAGCAGCTGCACAGTCTGCATATAGGCTGGGCAGGCCTTGCTTCCAGCAAGATAATGACCCAAAACACACTTCAAAAAGCACTAGAAAATAGTTTGAAAGAAAGCACTGGAGACTCTAAAGTAGCCAGCAATGAGTCCAGACCTGAATCCCATAGAATACCTGTTGAGAGATCTGAAAATGTCAGTTTGGAGATGGCACCCTTCAAATCTCAGACTTGGAGCAGTTGGCCAAAGAACAATGGTTTAAAATTCCAGCAGAGCATTATAAGAAACTCATTGATGGATACCCGGAGCGGTTGTTCGCTGTTATTTTGTATGAGGCTGAGTATTAGGCTGAGGGGGTTAATATTTTTGTCCAGCCCATTTTTGGAGATTTGTATAAAATGATAATGATTTAATTTTGGTTTTCATTGTCTTTTGTGTTTTTTCATTGCAATCAAAATAAATGAAGACATTACTACCAAAGCATTTGTAGTTGCAATCATTTTCTGGGAGAAATTGAGCATTATCTGACAGAATAGCAGGGCTGCCAATACTTTTGGCTAGCACTGTATGTAAATGCTTTTCAGACCCAGAATCAAAACGATAAAGTGATGGGTGCAAAAACAAACCTAACCACAAGATGTCCTCCAAACACTTTGTTACATGGTATATTTTTGTATGATAGTTAAACTTTTATGCAATATTTTTTATAGTTGTTCGACTGTGTTTTGACCACAGTATGCATAAAGCCCCATAATGTATATGACCATACCTGCTGTTTCTGTTGAATTACCAAATATAAAACTATTCAGTCTATTTTTTTTCTGTTGAATGCTCATATTTACAATTTGAATTTTATAAATCTTCAAAACTGTTCGTTGAGCATGTTTGGTAGCCAATAGGACATCAATATTACAAATTTTGACCAACATATTTGAGATACTTTTGCCCAAAATTTTAATTATAATTGGTCGGAGTAAGAAAACAACAGTTTGCACATGCGTGTTGTTCTGAAAAAAGGGAGCCAGCCAGCAGACCCGGTGGTATGGGCGGGCATTAGGGGGCCGGGACCGCCCTGAGAGACTGCTGTGCCCGCCCTAGCTCGATTAGACTGTACTGTGTAATTTTTTTTTTTTTTTTAAACCTTCCACAAACACACACACACACACACACACACACACACACACACACACACACACACACACACACACACACACACACACACGGACAGGACGAGCCCTCTATTCATCCTATCTTGTATCTGTTGTCATTCAATTCAACCAATCTGAGCAGCAAATGAAGGCAATTTCTAGCCAATCACATACCTGTCAAGTTGTACGGTTTCGGCGTAATTTGTTCAAGTGAGCACAAATTTTTAAATGTGCACGCCGTACGTTCAAAACCTGTACGATTTTCGTGCATTACGTTTTTTTTTTTTTTTTCTACGTTCGGATTTTGTCACCGTTTCAGCAATGAGACAATTTGCAATTCTATGGGTTACTACGTTGGTTGAATGGCGCGAGAAAAGTCAGAGCCACGGTGAGGGAAGTGTTTGTTGTGACGCTGTTGCAAACGCGATGCTAGGCTAGGTGGCTCCAATATTTCCTGACTGTAGCCGACAGCCTACAATCTGCGCCTAGATATCTCATGCATATAGACCCTACCCACGTGACGTCACAACTCCGCTCTCCTGACTGGTGCCGCCCACTTGTCCGGCAACACATCGTGTTGACCTGTTACGGCTACGTACATTCCTCCTATTTACGACGTGTTTTTCTGCTCGTTAACATTAATAATCAAAATGGTGAAGGCGTGTGTGGCGGTCGGTTGCAATAACAGAGAAGATAGACGGAGAGACTTGAAGTTCTAACGGATTCCGAGAGACCGAGATGGGCTGCTGCAATTCGACGAGAAAACTGGGCTCCAAACGATTACCACAGATTATGTAGTAGTCATTTTATATCTGGTAAGATGCATTTAATATATATTTAGAGGGTTTTGGGCTGACAACCACAACTAAGATCATTGCTAGGCTAATCGCCGACAACATACACGTATGTATGTATTGAGAGTGCTATCGCTAATCCATATAAACATTAAAAGCCCTAGCTCCATTGACAAATGACATGAAATACATTAGACTTGACAGTGGATGTTAGCAAGAACAAAAGATTTTGAATTGAAAATTTCGTAACTCACCTTCCGAGCACAAGATTCCTGCCGAATTTTCGTGTACGAGGACCTGTTTCACCCAACCAGCAACGTAGCATTTATAAGCCTCCAAGCTCTTAAAGTTTTTCAAACTTTCGTGAGAATAGGCTGATTTTGTGTGGACAAGATAGTTGTAAATATCAGGGTCAGGCAGAGACGGTGAAGGCAGCCGGTCAAAAATCATCGATTTAGGCATCAAATATGGATCTGGCGACTGTATAGAACGAAGCTTTTCCACATAACGCCTTTTATGCAACACATCCAGTGAGTTTACGGCATCAGAAAGCACCGGGTCTTCCATGAAATGCATTTTAAATTCCTCGATCAATTGAAACCAATGCTAATACAGAGACAAAATGACGGACAAGTGGGCGGAACCATACAGCGAACACGTGGTTTTATGACGTCGGTGGGTAGGCTCTATAGAACTACATGCGAAATGATAGACTCGGTGGCATTAGTAAACAGCCGCCATTTTAGAGCAGTACACTTTTCAGAAAGGCTCTGTTGTAGTGAACCTTCCTAGCGAACCTAAGTAACTTTTTTCTAAAATACTCCTAAATCGGAAAAATCTTGATTTGAATCTATCTTTAAATGATGAAACAGTTTTAAACCTTTCACGTCAAATTGTAATAATAAATAAATGACTTCCAAACATAGCAAAGGTTACTATGTTTTTTGTTTTAAATGACAGGGAAAAAAACATGAAAAGTAACACCAGTTACTTTTCCAAGTAACTAATTACTCTTACATTCAGGTAACTGAGTTACTAACTCAATTACTTTTTGGGAGAAGTAATTTGTAACTAATTAATTACTTTTTAAAAGTAATATTAACAACACTGGTCATAAAGACAAAGTCTGCAGAATGAAAAGTGACGAAAGCGGAGATTTTATTCTGCCAATTTGTTGCCGAACACAATTTGCCCGCAACTATTGCTGATCACTTCTCAGAATTAGAATAAGAAATGTTCCCTGATTCAAAGATTGCATCGGTGAGTTAATTTTATCAATTGACCTTTTTAATTTATAATTGGACACACTAACGAACTACCTTCAAGTCAAACTGAATTGCGAGCTGAAGTGCCATGAAGTGCACCCATCAACACATGATAGAAATTGCCAAAAATGCTACATACAACTATAACAAAAGTCACTTTTAATTTTAGTAATCATGATGTAGCTGTAGATATTGATTGTTCTTTGATTGCTCCAGGTTATATGTTACAATATTACCAATAAATTCATATTATTTTAAAAATTGAGTTTTATTGTTGTTTCATATTGCACGCTATATACACCGTTGTAAGATTAGTCACCAATTTGGAAGGGCATATGTC
Organism: Corythoichthys intestinalis; assembly: GCF_030265065.1. Classification (NCBI taxonomy): domain Eukaryota; kingdom Metazoa; phylum Chordata; class Actinopteri; order Syngnathiformes; family Syngnathidae; genus Corythoichthys; species Corythoichthys intestinalis. Next base: position 58,447,801 of record NC_080399.1, on the reverse strand, counting down.
ACTACTTGTAAGATTGCCAACGGCCTCGGGTTGACTGGTATGCGAATCACAGATAAGGGGGGCGGGCCGAGTAGCCGGCCATTGGGTACTGCGATTGGATTGGGATTGCTTCGGTTACAGAAATGGCAATTGAGCGGCTCCTCCGTTGCTAATTCAAATTGGAATGGACATCCGTGTTTATTTGTGCTCCAAAGTTTTTTTAACCAGTGAAATTTATACTGGGGCACGTGCCCTAGTGAAATATGTCTGGCGACGCCCATGGTGACAATCCTAGTGTAAAGTTGTTGTTTTTTAAATATCCACTGAAAAATATAATCAAGCTAAAAAATACAAGGTGATGAAGTGAGACGAGCGATGGGCTGTTTCATGCTTCTTGAGAATTACCATTAAATTAGCGGCTGGACCACAGTAAGTACTTCCAGATGTTTGAGCACTATCTATGATGGATAATTTACAACCCTCCACCCTGAATCACTTACTCTTTGCTCCCATTGCAATGTCCAGGTTAATGCTTAATCCAAACAATGACTAAGGATAGAAGGGCCAAGCCCAATTTATGAGTGGGTGGTCACTTGGATGCAGATAAGTTTTTGCAGATCAGAGGGATACAAGTACAGGGACCCATCAGACTTAGCTCAGCCGGGTAAGCAAAACAGAAAAAGATCCCCGGGTAGAGTGGCCACCATGCCGAAGACTGCGATATCCAAGGCCATCGGCGCCGCTTTTGGCATCCTGACTGTGTCTGTACTTGGCAGCATTGTCACGATGGTCATTTTTTACAAGATTGAGATTTCGCAAGTGAACGTGACATATCCTCCTACTGATCCGTCCACCACTGTGGGACCACCACCTGTCATGCGGTTGCCGACAAATCTTATGCCATGGAAGTACAAAATCTTCCTTCAGCCTTACCTCTACTCAAAAATCATCGAGGAAGTCAATGTTACATCTCCCAACCAGACTATGCTTTTTACTGGTAACTCAACAGTATATTTTCATTGCGTTGAGCCGACAAAGAGCATCTACCTCCATAGCCAAGAGCTGAGGGTTTTTGACCCATTGGTGAAGAATGAAACCATAAAAAAGGACATCAGGATTATTCATATGGAGTATCATGGAGATGAAAGTGATTTCCTGGAGATCCAGTTGAAGGATACACTGAAGAAAGGAATGAACTACAGCTTATTTCTGGCATTTGAGGGAGAGATATCACAAAATCTACAAGCCTTGTATGTAAGCACGTATCATGAAGGTATTCCACATTCTGAAAATACCAAGAGGTAAGTGTGAAAAAAGATTTATCATTGTTTTAATATAATCTGATTCATTTTGGAAAGTGTGGTACTAAACAGATAATATTAAACATAGCCTGTAGCCTAGGAAAATCAGTCATAAATGACTGATCTCATCTTAATGACGTAACCAGAATATATTTTAACGGCAAATTGACTTGTCAACTTTAATTTTTAGGGAAAAAAAACATTGATAATGAGAGTTCAAATGTGCAAGCACGTGACGTGATTCAATTGATTAATTTTAGGAACTTCCTTGTACCAAAGAATCTACATGGCGGAAAACACAGACAAGGCTGAAAAAGCAGTTTCTGGTCTTGTAACCCTCTTTAAAATAAACTGCTGTATTTTAAGTCAAAAGAGCTGTTGTGTTGGATACAACAATATGTCTATATGCTGCCATAGCAGATTCATGGCGCATTAAGTCCCCGAACAATTTTTAATTTGTTCGTTTTACCCTGGAAACCCCCATTTACAGACGTTGCGCAACCGCTTTTGTTTCAACCTAGCCATAAAAAGAAGGTAAGTAATCATATTTATTATTCAAGATTTAGTTTAGAATCATTAATTGATGTCTAATATTTAGTTTAAAAAAAACTTTAAAAAATTCACTCGTATATTTTAAACTTATAAACAAGTTACGTCACAATGAAAAAATTAGCGGCTGTAAAAAAGTAACGGATGTCTACCTCATAACTATCGCTTAATTGTATTTTTTTGTTGCTGTCGCATTTCCTCCAATATTTTAGATGATAAATAATCGATCCAAACAAAGAAAAATTGGGGGGGGGGGGTCGTTTAAAAGGGTAAATATATGAAAATCTCGACCACTCGTTGATGTCTGCGATTTCTGCATTGCGACCCATGTTATACTACTATGTTTCACCCATAAAATCCCCCCAAAATCCGGCTATGGCCATTCACAGCTGTGTCGTGACACTCGGTGATACATGCTACATGGAGTTTTTTGGATTGAAAAGAGGTAAGTACGTGATAATATCTCGTTAAAATCATGGCGTCTTTGAATATGCTCTCGCGTGCTCTCACTTCCAGTTAGGAATTTGCTGTTTAAAAAAAAAAAAAAATTTTTTTAATGCCACATATACAGTATTACCTTTTTCCATGTTCTGGTGGCAACAGAAATAACAAAATACAACATTTTAATTGAGAAGGTCATATTGTATTTACAGAGGTGGGTAGTAACGTGTTACATTTACTTGAGTAAAATTTTGAGAAAAATGTAATTCTAAGAGTAGTTTTACAAAGCCACACTTTTTACTTTTACTTGAGTAGATTTTTGAAGAAGAAAGAGTACGCTTACTCCGTTACTTTGGGCTACACTATTCATTACATTTTTTGTCTTAATTCTACATGTTAGATTTCAGGTATGTTTTAGTTTCATAATATATGTGATATAAGAAAGATGTTTTCTCCACTAAAGGGTACTCATGCTCTTTGGACGAACCATGTTTAATTTATGTAGATTTTTTTTTTTATCATGCTGGAATTCAATGTTATTTTGTTGTTTTATTTCTTTGTCTTGATGTAGTTATATGTTATAGTACAATATAATGAAAACAGCTCATAAAGATAACAAAATACCATTGTTTAAAAAAAAAAAAAAAATCTTAAACAGTTACTCACAATGGTTGAAATCATTAAATTTTTCTACACATTTGATTTTTACTTAATTTTTGCCAGATATGCCCACAGTAGCTTAACCGGTTTCACCAATTAGACGTCACAACAATAATGACGTGACTCCATTACACCAATCAGACGCAATCATACAGTAACTTGACCAGATACAAGTTTGCCATCGGAAGTCCTATGATCACACCGGCCTGTTCACTCATGTGGCATCTTTAACGCAGTGTAAAAAACTGTTTAACATAAAGTGCTGCTGTCAAAATTACTGGAAAGCACAGATTTCAACCTCTCTCCCAGTTTTTATCTGCCACTGATAGATATGATCGCTTTAATTTCATGGTAGAAAATACTTTTTCTCCACTGGAGGGCGCTTATTTTCTTTGGACAGGTGATGTTTTAGTTCTGTGGATTTTTCCAGTTATAATTCGATGACTTTTGTTTATATTTTTGGCATAATATGGTCCTGTAATTTTATATACAGTGGTACCTCTATATACGAAGTTAATTCGTTCTGGGACCTTGTTTGTAAGTCGAAATGGTTGTATGTCGAGCAGGATTTTCCCATAAGAATACATTATATTTCCATTGATTCGTTCCACAGCCCGAAAACCTACGCTAAATTCTCAATAAATATTGATGTTACTATTGAAAATATCAATTACAAAGAACAAAACAAATACATTATGAATAAAAATCTGAATAATAATATAATAATAGCAAAAATAATAATAATAATTAGAGATGTCCCGATGCTGATCCGATCAATCGGGTCCGATCACAACATTTTCAAAGTATCGGAATCGGCAAAAAAAATATCAGACATGCCTTTTTTTAAATATGCATATATATATATATATATATATATTAGGGCTGTCAAACGATTAAATTTTTTAATCGAGTTAATTACAGCTTAAAAATTAATTAATCGTAATTAATCGCAATTCAAACCATGTCTAAAATATGCCATATTTTTTTGTAAATTATTGTTGGAATGGAAAGATAAGACACAAGACGGATATATACATACAACATACTGTACATAAGTGCTGTATTTGTTTATTATAACAATAAATCCTCAAATGGCATTATTAACATTCTTTCTATTTCAGTGATCCACGGATAGTAAGACTTGTAGTTCATAAAAGATAAATGTTATAGTTACAAGTTATAGTAATTTTATATTAAAACCCCTCTACATATTTTCGTTTTAATAAAATTTGTACAATTTTCAATAAAAAAGTAGAGTTAATATAATAATAATAAGAATAAAAATAACAATAATACGAACTGAGTGACCAAACTCTGAGTAATGCCAGTTCACTTTGCATTGTTGTTTAGCTGTGTGAGAATAGGGCCTCATTACTACAGACTGAAGTGCACATTATTTTTTTTTAGAGATAGCAATATTATTTTTGTTGTGCTTTCACTAAATGATACTTTTGTTCGTTGTGAAGGAGTTGCAGAAGCTTATGCCAATAAACGGCGCAGCCCAAAGAACGCCTGTGTCCACTCGCCTTTATAAAAGATATACCTCTGTGCATATCTTACCCAAAATACAACAAGAGACACATAATTGCCACTAAAAGAAAGCAAACTTACCGAAATATGTGTGGAGCACAAAGCAACAGCATAAAATTCTCACAACTACTAATTCTCCCACTATTAGAAGCAATAACATTAATATGGAACGGTGCTGCGCTGCCCCCAAGCGGCCGGTGGCATTCTCTTCACTCTTAATGTCCATAAACGGCGTCATTGAAATCTGTTTGAGGCAATGCGAGAGCGGCTCATTCAGTGCATGCGTTAATTGCGTCAAATATTTTAACGTGATTAATTAAAAATATTAATTAACGACCGTTAACGCGATAATTTTGACAGCCCTAATATATATAGTTTAATTAATTTGTTTTCTAATTATATTTAAGGTTACAGACATAATATGTTACACTCATCCACAGTCTTTAGTTTAGGCTTAAGGTAGGGTTATCAAATTTATCACGTTAAAATTAACACAATTAACGCATGCGCTGCACGACCCTCTCACACATTGTCGCGTTCAGTCTGTAATGGCACCGTTTTACCTATATATAGAGCTATAAGGAAGTGTAAAATGAGTAGAGTGATTTTTGGCAGCCATTGGAGCCTTTTTTAAATTGGCTATAACCTTGCAATCCCTCTCCCTACGTTTAGAAATATAGCGGGAAGCAATGTGGGGAAGAAAGATAGTAATTGTTCTTTTACTTAACATCCTATGTTATTTCCCAACGCAGAGAAGATATATCAATTGGTACCACTACACACAGTCATGGTTGCACTTCCCATCATGCATGGGCAGAAGTTAAATGGCTACAGTAGCATTTATTGAAAGCTCAACAAATACACTAAATAGCAATTATGGCAACATTATACAAAGTCACATTTATACTTTAAGAATTACAAGTCTTTCTTTACGTGGATCCCTCTCACAGAAAGAATGTTAATAATGTAAATGCCATCTTGAGGATTTATTGTCATAATAAACAAATACAGTACTTTATGTACTGTATGTTGAATGTATATATTCGTCCGAGTTTTATTCATTTTTTTCTTAATGCATTGCCGAAATGTATATGATCGTGAAAAATTATCGGGAATGATTGGAATTGAATCGGGAGCAAAAAAAAAAAGCAATCGGATTGGGAAATATTGGGATCGGCAGATACTAGAACTAAAACGATCGGGATCGAATCGGGAGCAAAAAAACATGATCGGGACAACCCTAATAATAATAATAATACTTGTAATAATGTAACAAACAGGGTTCTAATGTGGAGAATGTGTTTGCCTGGTGTACCTGAACGCATCGCGTGGCTGAGTGAGCCTGTTTAGTTTCACTTTCACTTTATTTACTTGCTGTGGGGGACACTAGGCACAAGTTGATGAAATACATGATTTGAAACCTGAAGAAGCTGGTGATTTCTTTGGCGATGTTACCAAAATAATAATTGCCACCTTAACTTATAAAGACTGGAGAACGGAGGAGGACCGTCATAGACCGTCTAGGGCTGTATTGTTGAGCGAGCCATATCACGGATGCGCACCCCACACTCATATTTTTCTATCATATCTATCTTCATGTCAATGGTAACGGTAAGCATAACCTTTTTCCTTTTTTTCACCACCTGCACTAGCATTGTTAGAACCAATGTTGATTCCTCTCATAAGAAAATCTGGCGTCCGTCTGGCGGGAAAACAAAGAAACTATGGTGCTGATATAGATCATCGTATTTAAAGCATGTCGTCGGATGTAGAAACAAATGGCGAGTCAAATATTACGTCGGATGTCGAAAAGATCGTGTGTCGAAGCGATCGTATGTCGAGGTACCACTGTAGCTTTTATACTTACAATACAAAATACCATTGTTTACAAAAAAAAATTAGACACCTTAGCAATGTTTTTGGAAGCCCTTTTAATTGTCGTCCTACTCTTTTGGACCATAAAACTTGTTAGTCTTCGTCACATTTTAGTCATCTATGATCTGTGTTTGTCTTCGTCTAGTTTTTGTTGACAAAAACTCAAAACTAATTTTGTCTAGTTTCAGTCGACGTTGACTGAAATAAAGGTTACCAAATATTTTGGATGAACATTGACACATTGACGAGCACATATTGCAGCGTCTATCTACAAGGACAACACCAACTTTGTGGTAATACACACTCAGCAGGAAAAACGTACATTATTTCCTATTACCGGTAATTATACCCACCTGGACGCATCCCCCTGTCAGTAAAAAATTAAAAATAAAACTTGTTCAAGAGTTTAAGAGGAGTTACATTTAGTATGTGATGATCACTGAGCACAGACCCTTAAATGCTAATCCAACATCGCGTATTCTCTCTGGCCAAGAAATTTTACCGTGTGTGCAAGCCTGAAAACCACTGGTGAGTCGGGGGTGGGGGGCGCAGCACTTCACATGAGTGACACAAACAGCCACAATGCAGGCTAACTACACATAAAATGTGGCACATTGTGAACACGCGACGGAAACGTTTTTGTATCAAACATTTTTGTCTTGTAAGACGAAAACTGGCATTCATCTTATGTTTCAGTCTTCTAAAACACGTTTTTATCTTGTTATCGTCTCGTCATTGTCATGAAAAATTTATTGACGAAATATTTTAATTGTCGTCACCGTTGACAAAAACAAGACTGCACTGTAGGAAGTTACTCAGTATTTGAGGATTGTTTTCACAGAATACTTTGTTATTTGTAAATGTTAAGTACAAGTCTCTCTATGAATGACAACTTTTGTGTGTGTAAAGAATACATTAATTATTAACATTAGTTAGCTGCAAAATGATTTCCTTTGATTCCAACAATATACCTTATTGGGATATTCTTCTGTTAGAACCACAAGAAAAAATGCTATTTGCTGTGGTGAACTGTCAGTTTGCCTCTCGTGTTTTAAAGCTCCTGTTCTCCATCTTTGATCTGGCCAATGTCAGGACAGGAACGTGTAAATTTCCCGAAGGTATAAGTTAGTGAAATTATTCAACTTTATTTGTTCATAGATTTATTGCCAGTACACATCTGGAACCAACAGACGCCAGAAGAGTGTTTCCTTGTTTCGATGAGCCGGAAATGAAAGCAGTGTTTGATGTGACTATCATTCATAGAAAAGAAACGAGGGTACTTGCAAATGAATATCAGGCAGGTAAGTAAATGAAATTTAGCGATAATGTCATGAAAAGAATGTGATAAACATGTTTAACAAACAAAGAAAAATGTACACTATAATACGATCTGCCCCTCCTTCTTCTTTCAGAGAATTATAGATTAGATCCTGACTGGCAAGTCACTCGCTTTTACCAGACACGACGAATGTCCACATACTTGTTTGCATTCACAGTTTCAGAGCTGGAATACTTGGAGTTGAACTATGACCACCGTGTAGAAATTAAAGTAAGTTTGCTCAAACGTCACATCATGTTGACTTGTTTTGTAGTAGTACCTTATGCTTGTCTTTACACTTGCATTTCTCTCAGAACTTGCACAAGTAAAGTTGCTGGTACCGTTGAAGAAGAAAAAAAACAATAGAGGCTGAAATAATTCAAAATTATTAACAAGGCAATCAAGTAATTAAAAAAAAAAAAAGATTGAAAATCAGGCTTTTTTACATTTCTTGTGCAAAAGAATTTCCATAAAAATGATAGCTCTAAATTAATATTTTGCTCTGCAAACTTCTGATGCCATCCCTGCAATCAAACATTTCATATGATTCTCACTCAGACTGCCAACAGGTGTTAAATACACAGCTAAATATATCCCGTAAGATTGAAGAACAATGAAGTTGCCTATTCTTGGTTTTAGTTGAGTGCATGAAAATAGGTGAGAGCACTGAATCTCCCCAAAAATAAAAAAAAAACAAAAGCAGTGAGTATTTTGTGGCTAACTCTTCCCAATAGCAGAGGTGCTGGCGTAGTGATATCATGCTGTTCGGTGGATGTAAACAAGTCACAGCCGAGGAAACTTTGATAAATGGCTTGAAATAACTTGAAAAATGGCTCTCACGCCTCCAATTGCTAAGCTAAATGATACCTCAATGTACGTTTCTGTGAAACTGTAGTTCACAAGCACAGCAAAAAAAATTCAACTGTCACCGAAACTAGTGAAGCTCTTCACAGCACTCTCCTTCACATTAAAATAAGATACTGTACGTGGGTGTTTTTTTTTGTGTGTGCAACAAGTGGAGTCAGTCGGGAGCCAGTTGAGTAGGCCCATTTTTGGAGTTTTGTGCAAAATGATAATTGATTTTTTTTTTTTTTTCATTTCTCGTTTGTGTTTTTTCATTGCAAGCAAAATAAATGAAGATATTACTACCAAAGCATTTGCAATTGTAATCATTTTCTGGGAGAAATTGAGCATTATCTGACAGAATTGCAGGGTTGCCAATACTTTTGGCCAGCAGTGTATATAACTGAACTCATTATATAATGCAAACAAGGTTGCTTAAAAGTTGGTCGGGAAAATTTGAGCATCCTGAAAAGTTGGTAGTGTTATATCCCTACCATCCCTATGCAAACCTACACCCTTAATTTCATTGTTCCTTTAAGCTCAATATTACTGTTTGTTATATAGATATGGAATTATCTGTTTACATACACAAGCTTTCAGGAGTATTAATCAATTAGCATATTCCTTTTACAAATGCAAAGTGTAGTAACTTTGTGTTGGCCTTCTCTTCTTGAAATAAACTTTTTCATCGTTGGCATTTCTCTCTGTAAAGGAAGCTTTCCAACAGTTTTGTCCATATCTGAACGTTTAAAATGAAACAGGACCTTATATGTGTTGCCCGCTCTGATTTTCTCACGCAGATATTTGCTCGGCCAGACGCTACTGATGCTGGACACACGCAGTATGCATTAGATGTTACTGTAAAGATTCTCAAATTCTACGAGGACTACCTTGGAATCGAGTACCCTCTGAGGAAGCTTGGTAAAAATTTATATTTATTGATTATTGATGGATACAATTTAATGTGTGTTTAATGTTTTTATGATAATAATGACCTGTCATGATAGGTAATCTTAAAATGCAACTAAGCTGTTTGTTTATTGAGCTTTAAAGTTTAACTAATCGAAATGTCTGACAAAATTGATTTAAAGGGATAACAAATTAACTGATAAAGTCAAGGCTGCTGAGATGGGTCAAAATCTGTTTTATTATTATTTCAGGAATGGAAAATTAATCAAAATGTTGTCTTATTACTGGTAGGGGCACATGCAACAAATTATTTTTCAAAAATTGTTGTTTTCACATTATAACATTGTGTACACGTGTAACTTTGACCGATGTTGCTCTGCTGTAAATTTTTTATCTGTCTCAAGCTCCTTTGACGTCACCTACATTAGTCAAGGTATCATAAAATCCTTTTTGATAGACGGAGCAGTAAAAGATAATATGTAAATGCGATTTTTTTTTTAAAGTAGCAGCTAATGCCAGTTATTTTAACTCTGAATCTCAGTAGTATTACAAATACCATATATACTGTAAGAGTAGTATTTCTATTGTACTTTGTTAAATTAAAATATATATTTTTAAATCTCTTCAAATGCCCCCCCCCCCCCCCCCCCCCAAAAAAAAAAAAAAAAAAAGAGGAAAAAAAAATCCTAAAATATAGTTCTACGAGTAAAGGCCGGAACTACAACCACTAGCAAAAAAAATCTTGAAAAAATAATGCATTAGTTCAAAAGTGCAACTCCTTGGCATCCAGAAACACTAAAAGAAATTAATAAAAAACATTGTGGTGGTCAGTAAATGTGACTTTTATAGAGCAAGTGCAGGGAAATAAATATAGAATCACTCCATTGTGAAGAAAAAAATATGGAATCACTCAATTTTGAGTAGAAAATACAGACACACCCAGTCAGTTTCCTTTCTTTAATTCGGCCCCTGCCTCAGATTAGATCTGCTCGCTAGTCAGTAGTTGAAAACAGTGCAGTTATCACACCTTGAAGGGATGCTGGACCAAGTGGATTCACAAGAATCATGGGTCCAACAGGAGAGATGTCTCTTGAGACCAAGGAGAGGATTATTAATCTTCTTGAAGAAGGTAATACTACACGTATGGTTGCCAAAGATGTGGGCTGTTCACAGTCAGCTGTATCAAAAATCTGGACCAAGTACAAACAGCATGGCAAGGTTGTTAAAGTTAAGCGTATTGGGAGACCGAGGAAGACATCCAAACGTCATGACAAACAACTAAAGGCCATATGTCTTGAAAACAGAAGATGTACAACAACACAAATGAAGAAGAAATGGGAGGAAGCTGGAGTCAAGGTATGTGACAGAACTGTGCAAAATCACCTAATAAAAATGGGATTTTCATACAAGAAAACTAAAAGGAAACCATCATTGACACTTAAACAGAAAACAACAAGACTGCAATGGGCTAAGGAGAGGCAGTCATGAACTGTGAATGACTCGATGAAGGTTATTTTTAGTGATGAGTCAAGAATCTGCGTTGGACAAGGTGATGATGCTGGAACTTTGGTTTGGTGCCTTTCCAGTGAGATTTACAAAGATGACTGCCTGAAAAAAACATCAAAATTCCCTCAGCCCTTAATGATATGGGGCTGCATGTCAGGCAAAGGCACTGGGGAAATGGCTGTGGTTAAATCTTCAATAAATGCACAAATTTACATTAAAATTTTAGACAGCTTTCTTATCCCCATCAATTAAAAATATGTTCTGGGATAATGAAATCATTTTCCAAGATGACAATGCACCATGCCACAGAGCTAACACTGTTAAAGCATTTCTTGGAGAAAGACTTATCCAGTCAATGTCATGGCCTGCAAATATCCCAGATCAAAAAGCTGTGGTGGAAATTGAAAAAAATGGTCCACAGCAAGGCTCCGACCTGCAAGGATGATCTGGCAACTGCAATCAAAGACAGTTGGCACCAAATTGATGAAGAATACGGTTTGTCACTCATCAAGTCCATGCCTCAGAGACTGCAAGCTGTCATATAAGACAGAGGTGGTGTAACTAAATATTAGAGATGTGTTTTGTTATTTCTTTGTTTGTTTCTCATGATTCCATAAATTATTCCTCAAAATGGAATGATTCTATATTTATTTCCCTGCACTTGCTCTATAAAAGAAAGATTTACTGACCACCACAATGTTTTTTATTTATTTATTTTACTGTTTCTGAATGCTTTCAAGCTTTTTATCATAGTTTGTTCTACATGATGAAATGTCTGAGTGAGTGCTCATCCGAGTCTGGTGATTCCCTACTTTTTGCTAGGAGTTGTACTTGTGCCAGGTTGTTGGGACCAAGGTTTGTTAAATCAACCAGTGGTGGATGAAGTACTCACTTTTTTTTTTTTTTTTTTTTTTAAACTTAAGTACAAGTACAGATACAGGCGCAAAAAAATTACTTCAGTAAAACTACAAGTGTCTAAGAAAAAATGTACACAAGTAAAAGTACAAAAGTACTGTGCCGTTTGCCCTTTCTCTACCTTCTTGTAATGTTAACTGGCGTTCATCTACGCTTCCCAACTTGAAAGCAACGCTCAAAACTAACAAAGTAACGCTGGCGTTACGTCAAACAAGTCCAAGTGCAACAAAGGAAAGCGGACCGCACGTATAGTATAATGAAATACCAGATGTTGTGAGGTGATCAGGAAATGTCCAGGACCCAATTGCAGAGGTGGTTAAGTGTTTATTCAAAAAAGCAAATTTTCAACAAAAAATCACCCACAAGGGGAAAAAAGCACTACAAAAGACTATTCATGAAACGTGGTCTTCTCAGGAGAGAGGCTTCTAGCGTTTGTGCTGGAATCTTCTGGCAACTGGTTTGTGTTTGGCCTGCGCTTAAAAAGGCTCAATCAATAAGCCACAGGTGTTGCCACTTAGCCTCGCCCCTGAGGAGACCGGTCCCTCTCGCACCCGTACAGCCTGCAAACAGGGAGAAAGGCGTGAGCATTGAACAAAAGGCAGGATCATAACACCAGATATGCATAGCAATTAGAGATCAACCATTTAAATTTAATAAAGAATGACAAATAATATACTGTACTTACCATCAATGGTGAGAACTGGCGGACAAGACACTGTTACGCGACTTAAGAAAAAAAAAAATGAGACAAAACGGTTGACGAGACTCCGGCCTCGTAAAGTCAAAATCACCTAAGTTGGGTACCTGCACTTATAAATATATATGATTTAACACACAACACGCTATGTCCCCGACTTCAAATATCTATATTGTTTTCCCCCAGCTTGAATGAATGAGAAGATTGTTTTCTGAATACTTATGATAATATTCATTGTGCTTCATCACTACAACAGATGAAATTGCACTGCCAGATTTACCTTCGAGAGCAATGGAAAACTGGGGACTGATCACATATAAGGAGGGAGGATTACTGTACGAAGAGGGAGTGTCATCCCTCTTGCACAAGGAAACAATCTCTCTTCTCATTGCACATGAACTGGCACACCAGGTTAGTAATAAAAAAGAAAAGAAAAAAATTGAGTTGCAACCTTTTCATTAAGATGTTTCAGGTTTCCTTCCTAATGCTGACACTCAAAAATGTGCTCCACACTTAACCTGAATAATCAATGTGACTCAGATTGACAGAATTATGGCTTAGGTTGGGTTCTTGTTTTAAATCTTGTCTCAGGTCTTTCTATTAATTGGTTTATTCCTTTCTGACGCATGCCAATGTTATCATGCACAGGGAATGTCATGTCACAACGTGGGGTGATTTCTGCATTTAGCTGAACCCTGTGCATAGACTTCAATATGTATTGACGGGGCGCTGAAATACCTGAATTTCTTATAGATATGGACGTAAAACAGTCTCGATCCTTGGTTAAAAGAAAAAAAAAAAAAAGTTTTACAGTATGAGCATTTATTTTACGTAAATATTGCGTATTATTAGGCTAGTCAGAAAGGAAATTAGTGGCCGCCATATGTAAACAAAGAGCTTTTTCCGTTGAAGATTCTTGTGAATAGATGCTTAAATTCCTGTATTCTTTATAGACATGGACGTAAAACAGTCTCGATTTTTGGTTAAAAAGCAAAAAAACGGTGCAGGTAGCATTTACTTTACGTAAATATTGCAAACTATGAGGCTAGTCAGTAAGGAAATTAGCGCCCGCCATATGCAAACAAAGAGCTTTTTCTGTTGAAAATTTTTGTGAATAAATGCTTAAACCCCTGAATTCTTGACAGATAAGGACGTAAAAAAGGTCTCGATTTTTGGTTAAAAGCACACACAAAAAAACTTGCAGTTAGCAGTTATTTTACATAAATATTGTGAAGTATAATGCCAATGCTGTAGCTCATTTATCCCATTGATTTTTTTCGTTCACAACGTTTCAAAATGCATGCATGGTACGGAAAATATAAAAATTACCTTAAATCCTCGAACAAATCACTCCTAAGACAATCCTTCCTGTTTGTATGAGATACAGCTTTCGTACTTTTTCAACCTAAATGTACATTTACAACCTTGGCCTGGACCTTCCTGGCCAGGTAGCCGTCGTTCGTCGGCGGGTCCGGCTAGCTCCCTGGAAAGCTCGGGCAAGCTCTCCTCCTCATCCTCTTTCTCCTATAACTTGGCGCGCTCCAGGTCGGCCAACATGTCCCCGGGGAAGAACTCGACAAGCTGTAGCTAGTGCAGGCGCTGGGGTAGCCTATTGCTGACCAAAAGCATAAAAAGGGGGGAAAAAAAGGCCAGTTATAATTTATTATACGTAAATATTTCGAAGTAACAAAACAAAGAGCGTTTTAAATTAAAAAACCTTGTGAATAAAAGCGTAAATCCCTGAATTTTTTTGTAAAGATATGAACGTAAAACAGTCTAGATTGGAAAGGAGAGCTAATGCGGATTGAGATCCCTCCATGGGTATGTGGAATAAAGCCAGTGACGGTATGATGTTGTGAATCTGATCAGAGATTCAAAGAGGCTGTTCAGGATATATTTTTGGTTTACTTCAGAGAATGATGAGGATGTGTGTGTGTGTGGTTTTCTGCAGTACAGTACAACCATATACAACATGTCAGTTATATAATATACACGAGCATATGCTGTATAAAGGGCGTAGGTTTGGTCTCAACATTGGTAGGGACGATATAACTGAATAACCAGCATGTACACTTTTTGCTGGGGATGGGACATTAATAAGACCAAACAGATTGGGTAACCGGGGCAAAGGGCCATATTTCTCATGAATATGAACCTAATTAATTGATGGGCTAAATAAATCATTAGTGACTGATAATAACTGTTACGTGCATTGGTTCAGGTGATTCAAACCTTTGTTTTCAAATCCTACTAAAGAAACATTTTGAAAACTTCCAGAATAAATGTCTAGTTTTTTTTTTTACTAGCAAACATAAACATAATGAAAATAATTCAATTAATAATGGTAGTGTCAGTTTTAAACTTACAACATATGGCAAGACAATCTAAATTCCCTATAGGCTATAACTGAACTCATTATATATAATGCAAATAAGGTTGGTTAAAAGTTGATGGGGTCAATTTTAGCATCCTGAAAAGTTGGTAGTGTTATGTCCCTACCGTCCCTATGCAAACCTACGCCCTTGATATATGAACGTATCTACCTAAATTAACACGATCAACATTAAATATAAAGGAAATATACCACTCACATAATGCATATAATTGCTCATCATGGACAATAATCAGCAAACACATTAAGCAGGAAATTAGAATAACAACCTGACAAGTGAATTAGAAACATGACAAACTGTAAGCCTCATCAATGTAGTGAAATTAGCGTTAGCAATTAGCACAGGGTGGCTAGTGAATGCAATAGATTATTAGCTGAGGAACTGTCATCAACCAAACATGTTTATACATTGTTAAGGCGCACTTTAACTTACTTCTCCTCTTTACACACAACTTTCGGATGGTAAGTAAACAGGAGGGTAGCTTGGGGAACGAGCTACAGTGTTGTTAACCCATTGTATTTACGTTTCAAAATGCATGTATGGTGCGAAAAAATATAATAATTACCTTGAATCCTCGCCCAAATCACTCTTGAGACTTCCGTGCCTGCTTGTAGGCTTAAGTTTCGTTCTGTTTCAACCTAAATCCGAACGCAGAGTATGAGAATTGCTCTCCATGCCAGTGGCCCGGGCTGGTGTGGGATGGGACAGCCCTCGATCGTCAGGCGTTGCTCGGAGTGAGGGCGATGTGACCTGTCAAGGAAATCATGATGTCTATGAAAACCTATAAATGTTTGGGTTGTTTTAGTTAAAGCAGACACAGTTTTTTCATCTGTGTGATTTTGACAAAGATCAGATCACATTTGATGGTGATTTTATGCAAAAATGTGAGAAATTCCAAAAAGTTCAGATACTTTTTCATACCACTGCATTTCTACCGCCGATTAAAATGTAATGGTAAAATATTTTACTACATTAAAGAATTCTTGCGTTTACTCCTCTCTCCAAAGCCAAAATATACGTGTAATAATTCTGTCCCCTTTTGCTTGCAGTGGTTTGGAAATCTAGTTACAATGAAATGGTGGAGTGAAATCTGGCTAAATGAAGGCTTTGCTACATACATGTCAACCGTGGCACTGGATAAAGTTGAACCTGCGTTTCAAGTTGTAAGTTCATATTTACATATACATTGTAAAGTTTGCCAAATATTTGAAAGAACAGATTGACCGGGTGTGTATTGCAAGAGTAATTTGAGAAAGAATCAGATTATCTTAGACCCACTTTGTCAGTCTTCTTATTGCATGGAAGCATTTTTATGTAAATTACTGTCTCCCTCAGAAAGAAATACACATTACGAATCAACTCCATACAGCACTTGAGCAGGATGCATTGGCCTCTTCACATCCTCTTAGTGTCCCAGAAAATGATGTCCAGTCTACTTCAGAGATTGTTGGGATGTTTGATGCTATATCCTATTTCAAGGTATGTATGAGTATTAGCGCTGTCAAACGATTAAAATTTTTAATCGAGTTAATCACAGCTTAAAAATTAATCGTAATTAATCACAATTCAAACCATCTATAAAATATGCCATATTTTTCTGTAAATTATTGTTGGAACGGAAAGATAAGACACAAGACAGATACTGTATATACATTCAACATACTGTACATAAGTACTATATTTGTTTATTATAACAATAAATCAACAACATGGCATTAACATTATTAACATTCTGTTAACGCGATCCATGGATAGAAAGACTTGTAGTTCTTAAAAGATAAATGTTAGTACAAGTTACAGAAATGTTATATTAAAACCCCTCTTAATGTTTTCGTTTTAATAAAATTTGTAAAATTTTCAATCAAAAAATAAACTAGTAGCTCGCCATTGTTGATGTCAATAATTACACAATGCTCATGGTGCTCAAACCCATAAAATCAGTCGCACCCGAGCGCCAGCAGAGGCGCCACGAAACACCAAAAAACACAAGTAACAAGTGGAAATGACACTGTGCTGTCATTTTAATCTGTTTGAGCGGGGCATGTGCATTAAATGCGTCAAATATTTTAACGTGATTAATTAAAAACAGTAATTACCGCCCGTTAACGCGATAATTTTGACAGGCTGACAGCACTAATGAGTATAAAACCAGTGAAAGTGTTACAGTACTTGTATTCATCCCGTACCGTCACGGTTCAGTGCACAAAGTCAGACAGCGAATACGTTCTTGTTAAAGAAAAAAAAAAAATACTAGTCGTCCTTTACTCCAGGGGGCAGTAAAGGTAATCTGCCTAAACCAACAATCGAAATTATAGGATGAAGACAAACCAAAACAAAGGCGTTATCATTGATCACTACTGGTAATGTTTTTACGAATGTACAGAGTGGGAACTATTAAATGCAGTATTACTAACGCATTGAGTTTTGGATTTGGGTCATTTTTTTTAATAAGGTGCCATTGTTAGATGCTATACAAGGTGTTACTCTTGTATAGCACCTCTCCACCTTTAAGACCCTAAAAGCGTTTTACACTATATCCTCACCTAACTACTGTTGACACAGCACCAGGAGCAACGTGGGGTTCAGTATCTTGCCTACGCACTTGCACAAAAAAATACTTTTAATGACTATTTGTCGAACTTTAGTGAAAATACAGCTTGATTTATAATGTTGAGACAAATGGCACCCTATTAAAAAAAGATCCATTTAGAGGTAATGAAAGGAGGGAAAATGATATTAGGGGATGCAGGTTAGGGGTTACTGGTATTTTTGTTAACTGAAATTTTGCAAATAATTGAAATCTTTCACTGGTTATAAGAGGTTTGACCCCCTGAAAAAAAAAAAAAAATTCTATCTACTCACCAACGTTTATGTAAGGTAGTTCTAGCATGAAATTCTAGCTATTCTGGACATTAATATCACATTTATTTCTTTGCTTTACAATAATAAGTGCACTTTGGAAATAAACACTCCTGTTACTTGTTTTTTGCTCTAGGGGGCAATTGTGCTGAGAATGCTGGCAGACGTTGTGGGGCAAAGTGATTTCGACAAAGGGATTAAAGTAAGTGTTTCGAAACACTGTTTTAATTGCATACAAATTTTTGTAGTATGTCTGTGGTATGCACGTTCTTCTCACTCAAACTTGACCACTAAAAAGACCAGCTGGAACTTATTTACACTGGTAACCCCTTTTTTCCACTCTCATACAGGTCCACTAATTAAATCAGAAACAACAATAATCCATTCCATTGTTAAAATATTGTGATCATAAAAACATTTGTGAACTGCACGTTGCTTTAAGTATTGTTTTAACATCCTTTAGTTGCAGTGAAATATATTTTAATTCACTGTAAATAGTAATTATTTTTTAATAAACAATTCATGAAAAATGCTGTTAAACATTGCTCCCTTTAGCTCATTCCTTTTTAAATAGTGCCTAAAAAGCTGTGACATCGAGGAACATACTTTTTTGCCATACTAGATTAAAGTGTAATTGCACATCCACTCAGTGGGTGGCAGTGGTGCTGTCATTTTCAGAGTGTGCATAGTATTTTTTAACCAAACAAGAGAGCACAGCAAAAAGCAGGATATATGAGGAAATATGACAAAGCCTATAGCGTTTGGCTTCAATTTTAATACAGCGGGTTATGGGGAAAGACCAGTATGTTTACTGTGTCTAAAAATGTTGGCAGCATGAAGCCAAATCAATTAAGACGTCACTTAAAGACATCAGACCCCAATCACATTGATAAACTGCATCAGTTTTTTCAGCAGAAACGTCAGAATATCACCAAAAATCGTTCCATTTTGTGGGTGTTACATCGGTAAACCAGCAAGCACTGTTACGGTCATATAAGGTGGCAAACCAAGTTGCTCAGTGCAAAAGAACCGTACACCATAGCAAAGGAGCTGATACTGCCAGCAGCAAAAATGTCATTTTTGTTCTATTTTTTTTTTTCCCCGTCAGATTTTTGGCATATGGTACTCTTAAGTTGATGTTGCTAATCGATTTGAATTCATTATTATTTATTGATTTTAATAAATTTTATTTTTCAGTAACAAATGGTCAAAAAATTAACCTTGAGTGTATGTTTCCAGCCTTGGATGTGATTGGATGTTTTTTTTTTTTTTTTTTTTTTTTTTTTTTAATAATTCAGGCAAAGTGATCCACTTTAAGTCCTTTCTGTTACAGACAAAACAATGTTAATAAAGATATACTTTTTTGTAACTCAAAATATGATCACCTTAGAATAAAGCAGAGCCAGCAAGTGTAGTCATTTGTTTTGATGCTTCTGCGCAGGCGGGTCAATTAGCTCAACTCCTGTCGGACTGCGAGTTAATGCGCATGCGCAATAGTTGAACATGCTCAATGGACAAAGGCAGTCTGAATGGGCACGCCAAAAAACATATGATAAAAAATCGGAATTGTGCATTAAGACCTGCGGTATGAACCTAGCCTTAGTGCATGTGTGTTACTCTATGACAGCATTCCGTTCAAATGTATTCTCTTAAACTAAGATTAGGCTAATGCCGGAGGCTAATTAGCGAGGGGTCTTGCCCGTATAGACAAGAACATTCGTAAAGCTAAATATCAAAGTTTTAATTACTGTTATCGAATATTATAATGCTAGGATGTCATCACTATAATGTCTTAGTTGACTAAAGTTCGTTAACTTCATATCTCTGTTTGCTAACATTGCAGCGATGCTTCCTCTTTCTGACTAAACATAGCATCCTGATAAGTGCCTTGAACTTTTTTTTTTTGGAAAGTAGTTTGGAATCAAGCGAACAATATACAAAAAAAGTAGTATTTAAAAGCATACATGTGCATTTGCTGTGGCTTAGTACAATATGTTTATAGTACGCCTACTTCCTCTTTTTGTCCCATTTTTTCCCTGTGACTTTCACATCCCCTCTGCCAGGCGCTTTTTAATCCGGCCGGGAGTGACTTTGCTTGGCTTCATTGCCGCTAGAACTCACTCGCCCACTCGCCTGGCTCTGATTCGATTCCACTTGTTGCACAAGAAAGAATACACCGAGTCTTATTTTAAGGAGTAGGAGAGATTGTCTTGTAAACAACTTCAATAGTTTTGGGAAGAACAGATTTTTTGTTGTTGTTGTGAACTACAATTCTTCACAAATGTAAGTCGAAATCTCATTTAGCTTAGCAATTAGAGGCATGGGACACATTTTTCTTCCAAGAAAGCTCATTAGGTTTCATCGGCCATGACGTGTGTCTTCGTCTACCAAACAGAATGCTATGACTGCCAGCACCTTTGCTATAGGACGTATTCAGAGTTCACCACAAAATGCTCACTGCCGTCAGAAACGCACCCTCCCATAGGGTTTCAGAATCAGCACCTTTCAAACTAAATTTCTCGAGGTTGTAGAACCAATGCCAAGGCAAAGAGCATTAAACGTAAAATAATGACATGAAATTAATTATATGCATGTGTATTTTTCATTTTTTCAGCCAAGTGTTTCCAATATTTGGTTTTGGTTTTTCGTACCTAGTCAAATATGGTCGCAAGGGTAATTTGGAGTGTTCATTTTGTTTCTATTTGTATAAGTATTATTCCATTTGAAATGTAGCTCTTGTTTGGATGTTGTGCCACATTAGCCACCAGCGCCAATGAATTATTGGGGGTTATCCTCATTTACAGTAGCCTACAAGTATATTTGCAGATTTTCACTTCAATTTACATTAAAAATTATTCACAAAATTCCTTCAAAAAGTGAGGGACAACTAGCAGTTAGAGTGTATAACATACCATTTGAGACACACCTTGCGAATCTTGGCGTAGGAACATTACACTATTGTTGTACTGTATACCGCCCACCAGGTCTACTGAAACTATAGTAAATTAAGTACGTCAATTCACATCAATATAATTAATTTACATTCATTCACTCTTTCATCTTCTTTACTGTTCATCCTTACGGTCAAGTGTGAGTACACTCTCAACTGGTTGCCAGCCATTCGCAAGGCACAATGTGACCAACAACCATTCACGCTCACACTCATGCCTACGGACAGTTTGGAGTGTGTAATCATGCATGTTTTTGTGATATGAGATTGAACCCTTTATCACATCTGTTTCAAATTTTTGTCATCATTTTGAAAAGTTCGACTCACAGTACATTCTGAGTTTAAAAAAAAAAAGTTTAAGAGTGGTGTGAAATCCATCCCTTTTGAGATTCCTGTTTGCTGCCTCCTTTGTTTTTGTTTCTTCCCTCAGTGACCTTGGGAGTTGTATTTTAAAATTGCTCTTGTCAAGCCAATTTCACACACCCATGAAACAATATTCCAGATCTGCTTCAGATGTTAAGAAGAAAAAAAACGTGTGATTAATTTGCTGAGTTTGTCTGTTCAACAACAGAGAGTGAGGGATAGTCGATAGTCCATCTTTATACCTGCTTTAAAACTTCAGTCCATTTGATCTATTTCTGAGCAAGAAATATTCACTCATGCATTTGTCTCTTTACATGATGTTTTTTGCTCCACATTTATCTCAACAACACATCCTAAAAACTAAATGTGTCCCTGATCCGCTCACTTGATTGGAAATTGGGCCCAATTGTATCATCTATCTAGGATCTGAATCAGGTGAAAGAAATTGACTTTTATATTGTGTTCATTTTTATTTTTAGAAGTTTCAGTTTTACCTACACTGTGTAAAATTGATTAAGTATTTAAAATCTTTTTTGTTTGGACAATTACTGGAATTTCCAATAGTTTTCTATAAGATTGTTTAGTAAAGCAGATTATTCAAAATTAGTTTATTGTGTGTTGCATAACCTATATGGCAAGCTTCTGGTTGAATCTTTGACCACTCCTCTTGACAGAATTGGTGCAGTTCAGTTGAATTTGAAGGCTTTCTGACATGGACTTGTTTCTTCAGCATTGTCCACAAGTTCTCAATGGGGTTTAAGTCAGGACTTTGGGAAGGCCATTCGAAAACCTTAATTCTAGCCTTATTTAGCCATTCCATTACCACTTTTGATGTGTGTTTGGGGTCATTGTCCTGTTGGAACACCCAACTGCGCCCAAGACCCAATCTTCGGGCTGATGACTGATGAATTTGAAGATAATCCTCCTTCTTCATTATCCCATTTACTCTCTGTAAAGCACCAGTTCCATTGGCAGCAAAACAGCCCCACAGCATAATACTACCACCACCGTGCTTGACGGTAGGCATGGTGTACTTGGGGTTAAAGGCCTCACCTTTTCTCCTCCAAACATATTGCTGAGCATTGTGGCCAAACAGCTCGATTTTTGTTTCGTCTGACCACAGAACTTTCCTCCAGAAGGTCTTATCTTTGTCCATGTGATCAGCAGCGAACTTCAGTTGAGCCTTAAAGAGCATACGACACGAGAAAAAAAGTCTTAAATGGCATTATTATGTGAATTAGAATCATATTTTGAGACGATTCGACTATATACAACAATTTAGCAAAGCACAGATGACGAGAAATTAGTCTTTTAATCTGCCGGTTAGCCACGCCTACAATTATAGGGCTTTAGCGTCCCCAACAGGTGGATGACGACAGCGGTAGACTGGGTTCATCGGTTTTACTATTCAGCCCATTGAGGGGGAATTATTCAGAACGAGGAAAACGCGACGAAGAAAGCCACAAAATGTCATTGTTTCAGTCTCTCTACTCCAATATTTTTACAGGATATTCTTTTTATCCAAGTATTTTTCCCCAATAGCTATATAAATGGCTTGAGAAGGACCAGTCAGCCCGTCGAGGGGGAACTATTCACAACGAGGAAAACGCAACGAAGAGAGCGACAAAATGTCATTGTTTCTGTCTCTTTACTCCAATATTTTTACAGGATATTTTTGTTATGCAAGTATTTTCCCCAATTGCTAAATAAATGGCATGGTCATGACAAATAACAGTCTTGTGCTGAATGGAATATGAAATAATAAAAATGCATTTATTCAGGACGACATGGCAAAATTACTCCATAATGGTCAAAACTGTCAACTTCACCTTTACTGTCGCACCTCCCGAACGATATTTTATGACACCTAAATTGGACATATGTCATTTCCCTTCCCCGGCTTCGAAGAATGTAAACAAACCAGAAGGCGTGACAGCTAGCCGACATGCTAACCCGAACCGAGTGATGTTTCAAAGTCTTCGAAGTGGAAAATCACACATAACTAGCCTGGATTATTTGACATGACGACCCGGTTGTCGATTGTCTTCGCGGACAGGCAAACCGCCCGGCGGAGAGCAATTTACAGTTCGTTCCCCGGAGGAGGGTGGCTGGAGTTGTTGTGCAGCTAACGTGCTGCTGCTAATGAGCATTAGGAGAGCTTTTTACATGCCTATCAATGATCAAACTAAGTAGTCCTTCATTTAAAGGAAGTTTGTAGTGTTTACTTTGTAATCGCTGTATTTGTATTTGACATAATACAAAACAAGATGTTTACTCACTTCCTCGTAAGTCCAATGGTCCCACAGTAAATATCCACGGTGAATGGGAACCTTTTGAAACTCCAAAAAGGCGCATACGCCTCTCCCTCATACAGAATGATTTTCCTGCATCCGTTTGGCTGGCGTGATGCGAAAAATAAACGTATTAATCCGCAAAATCAGCTGAATCCTTCGTCCTCATACACAACAGTACACTGTAGCGTGAAGAGGACGTCTTCTACCGTACACGTCACAGCGCCCTCCTCCTCAATGCAAGACCGAAGCCGGAAGTCACTCATTTTCATGGCGCGGGATTCAAAAAACTAAATAAAAATAGCGATCGCTTCCACACACATCCAAGCGGCCCACGTCATTCAGGGGCATAAAATACTGCGTGTATTATGAAATAAACATGCTTTTTCGTGTCACGTGCACTTTAAGGTGCCGCTTTTGGAGCAAGGGCTTCATTCTTGCACGGCAGCCTCTCAGTCCATGGAGATGCAAAACACGCTTGACTGTGGACACTGACACCTGTGTTCCAGCAGCTTCTAATTCTTGGCAGATCTGCTTTTTGGTGATTCTCGGTTGAATCTTCACCCTCCTGACCAATTTTCTCTCAGCAGCAGGTGATAGCTTGCGTTTTCTTCCTGATCGTGGCAGTGACAAAACAGTGCCATGCACCTTTATACTTACAAACAATTGTTTGCACTGTTGCTCTTGGGACCTGCAGCTGCTTTGAAATGGCTCCAAGTGACTTTCCTGACTTGTTCAAGTCAATGATTCGCTTTTTCAGATCCATGTATGTATATTTTTGACCAAGCAGATTTGATCACTATTTCTGTTAACCCATAATAAAGTCATAAAAGAACTAAACTTCATGAATGTTTTTTGTAACAAAGAAGTATCTGTTCCAATCACTCTATCGGAGAAAAATCAGAGTTGTAGAAATAACTGGAAACTCAAGAGAGCCATGACATTATGTTCTTCACAAGTGTATGTAAACTTTGACCACAACTGTACCTTTGGAAACGTCACTGACTGCGACAAACTTTGTTTTTACGTCATACATGAGACCAATGTTTACATTTGGAGTAAACATGCACCTTCGCAGTGGGTTTAGATCTGATTATGAGACAGGTGCTTTTTGCTTCCATTTATTTACTAACTCTTCATATCGCTTCATATTGAAGAACACATGCAAAGAAAGGGGGTATTATGGAATATTATTTTTCGCGCATTGTTATGAATGTACTTAAAAGCGAATTAATGTAGTTGACGGTGGAAGCTTTTTTTTCTAGTGTGATGGTGTAGACGCAATTTTCCCCCGGACGTACTAGGGTAGGATCCTCGGTTTTAAAAAACCCTGCTAGGTGTAGACATTGCCAGAGTTGAGTATTTATTTTTGCAGTATTTCAAGTGAGGCTTTTTCTGTTTTGAAATTTTAGTCAATATAAAACTAAAACTTGTACTGCTACTCTCAACATGACCTCGTGCACAAATTGAGAATCACAGCCAGCTAAAATCCTCTGCATCTCCTCCTACAAGGAACAGGCAGGTGTTTTGACAGGTTTTAATGCAAAGAATTGTGAAACTGAAACGATAGAATGTACAAAAGCTCTTACTAAATGTCATAATAAGCAATACAAATTTAAAAAACAAAGACATCAATGAAATACCACATTTTTTACACGCCACAGTTAGCGAAAAACAAACAAATATCGCTAAAACAGACATTGCAGAATCATCATAAATAACATAAAAAATATTTACAAAACTGTCGCAATAACTACTGGCATAGATTCCATACAATCTTATCAACATTTAAATTCACTTATATTTCCTCTCAGAGGTTTTGTTTTGTCAGCGGAATTCCCGGTGGCCTCGCTCTCCTGGCAGTTTAAACTCATCCCATAGCTGCTTGTACTTGAAATACCTGATAACTGGGTCCATTTTCTTGATTGTCTGCTCGTTAATGATGAAGGATTTGTGTTTCGTCCGTAAGTCGCTCTCCCTACATTTTCGTGTAGAGTGGCTGCTGGAGGATCCAAAGCTGATGAGGGAGATTCCCGCCATCATGTCACTTAGCATTCTGGCTTTGTCATTTTTGGAGTCATGTATGTGCAGCTCTGACAGGCTATTAAAACTGGAGTAATCAGATACTTGTGCGCTGGAAAAGCCGCTATTTTGAATCAACTGTTCCTGATCAGAATATTGCTTGGAGTAGGATTCATCACAGACTACTGACTGTCCTTTAATATTCCACAAGACTTTTCTCGTGACGAAGCGTCTGCCGCGGGTGTCGGGCACCAATGTGTGAGGTGTCTCGTTGCACTTGTGGTGCTGCTGAATGCATCCATCTTTTTGGGCACTTGGACTTAGAACTTGTATGTTACGGTCGGCTGTTATGCGAGTCACTCCCTGATTTCCCAGCGGAGTTCCTGGTTGTCTCGCTCTCCTGGCAGTTTAAACTCATTCCAAAGCTGCCTGTACTGGAAATACCTGGTTACTGGGTCAATTTTCTTGGTTTTCTGCTGGTTCATGACCGGTTGAATGAAGGATTTGGGTTTTGTCTGTAAGTCGCTCTCACTACTTGCTCGTGTAGAGCGGCTGCTGGAGGATCCAGAGCTGCTGAGGGAGATTGCCACCATCTTGTCACTTAGCATTCTGGCTTTGTCATTTTCGGAGTCACATATGTGTAGCTTGGACAGGCTATTCTGCAGCAAACTGGAGTAATCAGATACTGGCCTGTAGATGATTCATCGCAGACTACCAACTGTCCTTCAATCTTCCTCAAGACTTTTCTCGCGACGAAGCATCTGCCGCAGGTGTCGGGCACCAATGTATGAGGTTTCTCCTTGCCCAAAAAGCTCACAGGAGATGTGCCGATGTCATTTGGGCAAACTATCTCCTTGGTGAAGGCAGGTGGTCTGGGATTCACCTTGGCGTCCGAAGAAGCACTAGGCGCGCTGGGAAAGGCGCTACTTTGAATCAACTGTTCCTGATCAGAATCTTGCTTGTATTAGGATTCATCGCAGACTATTGACTGTCCTTCACTCTTCCTGAAGACTTTTCTCGTGACGAAGCGTCTGCCACGGGTGTCGGGCACCAATGTGTGAGGTGTCTCGTTGCCCTTGTGATGCTGCTACTGGAAATACCTAGTTATCGGGTCCATTTTCTTGATTGTCCGCTGGTTCATGACCAGTCGATTGAAAGATTTGGGTTTTGTCCATAAGTCGCGTTCGCAACTTGTTTGTGTAGAGCGGGTGCTAGAGGGACCAAAGCTGCTGAGGGAGATTCCCACCATTGCATCTCTTAGCATGCTGGCTTTGGCATTTTCTGAGTCATGTATGTGCAGCTCTGTCTGACTATTCTGCAGCAAACTGGAGCAATCAGAATACCAACTGTCCTTCTATCTTCCTCAAGACTTGAGATGTGGTGTCTGCCTCGGGTATCGGGCACCAACGTGTGAGGTGTCTCGTTACCCTAAAAGCTCCCAGGAGACGTGCCGATGTCACTTGGGCAAACTATCTCCTTGGTGAAGGCGGGTGGTCTGGGATTCACCTTGTTGTCAGCAGAAGCAGTAGGCGCGCTGGGAAAGCCGCTATTTTGAATAAACCGTTACTGATCAGAATCTTGCTTGTAGTAGGATTCATCGCAGACTCCCGACTGTCCTTCAATTTTCCTCAAGACTTGACGAAGCATCTGCCGCGGGTGTCGAGCTCCAATGTGTGAGGTGTCTCGTTGCCCTTGTGGTGCTGCTGCATGCTTCCATATATTTGGGCATTTGGACTTAGAACTTGAGTGTTACGGCCCTTGTTCTGTTGAAAATAGCTCCCAGGTGACATCGGCAAATTTTTTCCTTGGTGAAGACGGGTGGTCAGGGTTTCACCTTGGTGTCATCCAAAGTAGTAGACGCGCTGGGCAAGCCGACATTTTGAATCAACTCTTCCAGATCTTGCTTGAATTCTCGCACTTAGATACTGGAGTTGTCATGCATGTGCAGCTCGGACAGACTATTTTGCAGCAAACTGGAGCAATCAGAATATTGCCTGTAGTAGGATTCATTGCAGACTACTGATTGTTCTTCAATCTTCCTCAAAACCTTTCTTGTGACAAAGCGTCTGCCGCTGGTGTTGGGCACCAATGTGTGAGTTGTCTCATTGCCCATGTGTTGCTGCTGCATCCCTCCATATTGTTGGGCACTTGGACTTAGAACTTGAGTGTTACAGCCCTTGTCCTGTAGAAAATAGCTCCCAGGAGACGTGCCGATGTCACGCGGCCCAACTTTTTCCTTGGTGAAGACGGGTGGTCTGAGTTTCACCTTGGTGTCATCCGAAGTAGTAGACGCGCTGGGCAAGCTGCCGTTTTGAATCAACTCTTCCAGATCTTGCTCGAACTCTCGCACTTAGGATGCTGGCTTTGTCATTTTCGGAGTCATGTATGTGCAGGTCGGACAGATTATTTTGCAGCAAACTGGAGCAATCGGAATCTTGCCTGTAGTAGGATTCATAGCCGACTACCGACTGTCCTTCTAGCTTCCTCAAGAATTCTTCTGATGAGGCGTCTACTGCGGGTGTCGGGCACCAATGTGTGAAGTGTGTCGTTGCCCTAAAAGTAGTAGACACGCTGGGTAAGCTGCCATTTTAAATCAACTCTTTCAGATCTTGCTTGAACTCTTGCAGTCTGTTTTTCGGGACGTCTGTGTATCCCAGTTGCACCAGTTGCTAATTTCCTCTTCATAGAAATTCAGGTTGTCCGTAGAATCGTAAAAGTGTCTGAAGTTCTCTATATAAGTGGCTGTCACATCAACGTTTTGCCAAGCTTCTTGCTGCCCGCTGCGCTCTTCGCGGGGTAAAACATGCTTGGGTGGAGGCGGTGCTGGACCTGGGTGAAGAGCTGCGAGATGTCTTTCACTGTCACATTCGTCACACTATCGCAATCTGGAAATCTTTGGCTGGATGACCTGTAGAGGCGAAATAGCGATGGTAAATATTATTGTCTTTAATGAATCTTTTTCTGTCTTATAACAGCATTGTTCTTAAATCCCTGCATCTTTTTAATGGGTGTGGTTTGTGATGGATGGGGCATTCTTTATTGACGACTATGATTGTTACTTTTAACTTTATCTCCAACACATCTGTCTTTTGTACTGTAACTGAATGTCTTTGATTGTAACTAGCTGTTTGTTTATACTTTGTGTGACTTACTCTTGGGTGGAACGATGGGTTGTTCGCTGTGGTGAAGCTTGGGTCATTCCTGGCCTTAGCTTGGCCTTTCACAAAGTTCACAAAGAAGGAAAAAGGTGGAAAACTTACACTTAGCTTGACCTTTCACAAAGTTCCCAAAAAAGGACATAGGTGGAAAACTTACATTGTGATCTTCTTTATACTTTGAGCCCAGCATTGTCCATTTTCTGTTGATGGTGCTCAGGAAAACAGCTTTCCTACTAAGGTAACTCTCCGGCTTGTCATCCAATTTAGTAAGGCCTCCAGTTACAAGTTAACTTTTGGCTAGAAATCTGGCAAGATCACTAGCGGTGTTGTCAGCTCTTAGTAAATGTCAAAATAAGCAATATAAATTAAAACATACAAACATGAATGAAATACCACATTTTGTACAAGCCGCAGCTAGCTAAAAGCAAACAAATATCGCTAAAACAAACATCACCGAATCATCATAAATAACATCAAAAATATCTACAAAACTGCTGCAATAACTACAGGCATAGATACCACACAATCTTATCAACATTTAAACTCACTTATATTCCCCTCAGAGGACTTGTGTGTAGTGAGAGGATGGCTGGCGATTGTCCACAAAACAACGTTGCGCCCCAAAATGGCTTCTTTCCTGGCCTTTTTCTTCTCGCCATTAATTGGCAGAGCCCAACCCCGTTTGCGTAACTAGCGTCCTCTAACGAACGGGATGTATACTTCTTTTCATTTGGAACCACATAAATATTGGCCACCTTAGTCCTGTGAGGTTTGGGGGCTGCCGGCTGGTACGCGAGTCTCTCCCTGTTTTCTAAGTGGAATTCCCGATCACCAGGATTACAGTACAGTAAGAGCTTTGCCTCTTCCACAGGGGCCGCTAAACGAGATCAAAAACTCTCATTCGCCGCCACTCCTTTTGGCCTGTCTTCAAGTTACAAACATTGCGAAACACACGGAACAGGAAATACACCAAAATAAAAGCCTAACCGGAAGTAATGGCGAATTACAAAATAAAAGACATTCGGTAAACAGAATAATTAGGATTTGGTTATTTACAGTCACCCTGCTTATCAATGTACGTAGTCTATCGCTGCACAAGCATTATGATACCCTCAGAAAAAAAGTTTTCGGTTGAACAATGAGCCACGTATGAACCACTTTTTTAACCTATTGAAAACAGCCTTAGTAGAGCTCAGTTACCCTGGAACAGGCGTTACAGGGCTCTAAGATCAAGGACAAACAGATTCAAACAATTTTATCCTAAAGCTGTTGCAGCATTCAACTCATACTCATCCTAATTATTCAAATTACTCATTTTTATTGTGCACCAGTAGGCAGCAGATTACAACAAAGTGCAATAATTTATCTACCGTTCAATTACTTTTTAATCGATGGCCATATACTCATTTTTATTTCATATTGTGTGCTTTTTATTAGATTATCATCATTTTGCATCAGGGAAACCACAATCCCATTGTGTGTTAATATTACAATGATCTTTTCTATTCTATTTGTGGTCTGCCAAGGCGCTAAGTTGTAGCAATAGCTGGATCTTCTCTTGAGGGGAAGGCAGGGCACGGGGGACGGGTGTTGTGCAGCAGTACAGTAAAATCGTCAGAGCAGACGAGGCGCTACACATAAAAGGCAGAGCTAGAGTGGGTAGAACTGAGCGTTTCAGAAGCTCCAACCGGCAGACAGAGATTTGACGATTTCTCAAACATATGTGAATGGTTCAGAAAATAACTCCGGATGTGTTTTTGACCACACCAATGACCACATAACATCAATAAAAGCTCACTAAAATATTTTATACATCAACCGCCGTTAAGCTGTTTCTTTTCCTTTTTCATCCTTCCAGGACTACCTCAAAGTTTTTAGTTATGGAAACACTAACCAATATGACCTTTGGCATTACATACAAAAGGTAAGTTGACAAAATCACACACACACACACACACACACACACACACACACACACACACACACACACACACACACACACACCAAAAATACAATCAAAAGTTAGAATACAACATTAACAAACCTTCACAAAAATGTATAACACTGACATTCCATGGTTTCAGGCTCATAGGCCTGACTTTGATGTTGCTAAGATGATGGAAACATGGACCAATCAAAGGGGCTATCCTGTCATTACCGTCAACACTACAAATGGCCAGGTCACTCAAAGCCACTTTCTGTTCAACAGTTCTTTGGAATCGAAGTGAGTAGTGTTTTATTTGTGGTCTCAAAAGAAATCATAAATATGGAACTCAGGGCAATATAGTGGTTAACTGTTAGTATAACCACATCACATTTCAGAGGTCCTGGGTTTGTATCCGGGCTCTGGCCAAAAACAAAAGTTCATCGTGAAAAAACATTTCCTCAGAGGCAACAAATATGGTCTGTTTAGCCACTGTGGAATTAAATCTTCCTGAAAATACACCAGAATTTTTGATGTGCAAAGGTTTCCTTGTAAACATCATACAAACAGTTTTAGTTGTGTTTGGTAGAAGGCAAGATTTGTTCCATTAGTATCTCTGGCAAGAATAAAGTAATAAATTTATTATTATTATTTGAAGTGAAGAAGAAGACCACTGCAGAAAAATCGCTCCCTGACAGCTGATTGATACTGCAAAGTTAAATATAGAGAAACTTTTGGATTTTCCTCAGCCTTCTTCTTCTTCATTTTTTAAAATATAAAATAAAAGAAAAAGTCTGCAGACATTGTTCCTGTCAATCAAACCTGAGCATTATTATCTTTGTAAAGATTGAATTTGAAATACAGCATTGCTATTGAGTGCTTCATTCGATTGTATCCAGTGAAGTCTAATGGACATCATATGATGTATTGTTTTTGTTTTTCCAGTCTCACGTGGTATATCCCAATTCAAGTGATGTCAAATACAACAGCAAGTTCACTCAGTTGGTTAAGGAGCAAAACTTCAAGTAAGATCAACTTGTTACATATTTTAATGAACCAGCTTTCTTTCTTTTTTTTTGGCATATGCATTAACTCGAAACAATGTTTCCTTCGACACAGTAATGACGCCATTCATTTCTAAGCATGGAGAGTGGATCCTTGCAAATGTCAATTGTAATGGATATTACAGAGTCAATTACAACCCGGAGAACTGGGAACGACTTCTCATACAGTTGGACTCTAACCCAGATGTGAGTGTGAAGCCAAATGGGCAAGCAATAGAACCACATATTGCATATATACTTTTTTAAATACCATTTGAAAATGAGTTAAGAGTATGTGGGACACAAGGTATGTGTCGCATTATCAATAAAATGGCCAGCAATATAAATATTCTCCTTTGAACTGACAATGGATGCATAAAGGTTTCATGCAGCTTATTTAAGTTCTCGGTTCATTTGACACTCATTAATTGCCACTGACAGTGCTAGACACCAAATCCATTTGAACTGGGATGGTAGGCACTGAGTGCCATTAAGGGGTTCGTGTGAACTACCGTACCACACAAACGTAAATCAATATACAGTATCATTTAGCTTAGCAATTGGAGGTGTAAGCGCCATTTTTCGAATGTTAAAGAAAGCGCATTTGTCAAGGTTTCCACAGCTGTGTCTCTGTCTACCGAACCCCATGCTATCAATACAGTAGCACCTCTGCTATTGGACAGAGTTTGCCACAAAATGCTATTGGAAACGCACCTTTCCAGGGGGATTCAAAATCTGCACCTTTCAAACCAAGGGGCCATTTACATGGTGACGCTCCGAGAATACGACACATTTCACGTTTGCATTTCCATGGTTCCATTTCGGTCACTGTCAATGACAGCCAATGAGTTAAACTGGCCACCACTTAAAGCGGAAGTTCGGGATTTTTGACATTTGGCTTCATCTTAGAGTTAGCGGGGGTTTAGTTAGTTGGTGGAGTTGATTTCAACAAATTCGGTTTCGTTTGCAAGTTAGTTGTTAGTTTCAGGGGTCTGGATGGGCTAAGCTAGCGTGGGTCAATGGCACCATTATAGCATGCCAATAAAAAACAACATGCAGACATGAAAATCATCGATGACCCATGCAATCAATAATGTTGGCTACGTTTACAGGATAAAGTTATTAAAACTTAACAGTGCATCTCAATATTTGCAGTATGAACAGCAACATTTGTAATCCAGAAGCTCTGCAGAGGAGCACGGCGGAGTTAGCTTTTTTTTCACCGCTGATTTTTTTATGTCGTAGCCAGCAGCAAGTGACCAGTTTATATTTTTCCTCGTTCTTCTTAGGCAATTTGTGGAAACTTTCCTTTGCCCATTTCTTCTGTATGTTTCCACAGCCTCTAAATGCACATTCTGCCATGTTGCCGGCCGTCAGTTAACTCAGCAGACTGATGCTGCATTCGAGGAAGGTGAGAAGTCAGAGTTTCCAACCTCCGACTTGGAAAAATATCATTAGCACGCCTCCACCATTTGATCGCTCATGAGAAGTCAGGTTTGCTGGAGGTCAAAATGTCTTTTGAAGGCCAAAATAAAAAACAACTTGTGGCGATCAGCCATCTTTTCTGTTTACATTTGCCTAGAATGCTTTAAGGTCGCAACTGGTACTCTCCGAGTGGGATAAGTCTGACTTCCCACCTTCCTCGAATGCAGCGTGAGAACGAGTGACCGAAGCACTCCTCTTTATTGGGATCGTATTACGCATCTAAAAAAATTATCCTGCAGAATAAAATGAACTAGGCCTGCAAGCAGGACTGAACGGGCCCTCGCAATCTAGCGCAACTCGGACGTCACGCAACTCGGACTGTGTGCAGGTCAGGGTGGTGGCAGATCCTCCTCTCTAATCATCTCATTAGAACCTAACATGCTCGAAAGTCGCCTATATACAATCCCACACCCAAGAGATAAAAACCCCTATTGGAGCGAGTACTACAAAAAAGGAGCCACTACTGAGCTGTGCAGCCAAGCCCTTATTCAAAACCCAAAATTAATCTTCTAAGTGGGCCAATTCGACCAAGTGTGCCAAATATTGTGGCTCTATAAGCTGCCTGAGTCTCTGGAAAAAAATATTTCCTTTAAATGGCGAACAAAGGGTCGTCACGGCAACAGACAGAGACACTTGGACATGGGCCGTAAATAAGTATTTTAATAGCTGTTGAAACTACAATGACCAACCTGAAAAGAACTGAACATGTATTGGAAAAACGAGTGACTTTCAATTGCCACTAGTTGGCGCTGTAGGTTTGATGCAAATGACCCCTACAAGGCCCTTCAGGGTATGACTCTCAACAAGCACGGGAAGTTTGGCGCAGATATGTTGTATATCTGCCGAGTTATGACTGTTCAAAGTTTTTGGAGAGAAAAATTGTTGACAGTCATTTTCACTTTCCTGTTTGGACCCCTCCGCTTCAACGAAACTTCAATATTTTTCATCAGGCACCTGAAGACAGGTCTTAAGGCTTCCCTTATGCAGGTTTGAGGTAGATTGATTTTTTTCCCTTGGAGAAGGAGTGTGTCCTGTAAAAAAGGGCATTTCCTGTTCCCACTAGGAGGCGCCAGGCACAAATGGTAAAATTTCAATCCAGTCGTGCTCAGGCTTGTATACCTCACACACAGGCCAGATTTAAAATAGATTGAACGTTGTATGAGGGAGTTATCAGTCATTTTCCGAATTCGGTGTTTTGGCGAAAAAATGGCCGACTTTGGCACCCCGGCCAGGTCAGGCCCGTGAATGAAAACACACCATTTTGATAACTTAAGATTTCATATGCCTCATGAACAGTCTCGCCAATTTTGAGAATGATCAAACTAATTCCCTAGGTGCCAAGGTGTAAAATGTGCACACTGTAAATCGATAAAAAATTCACATTCAATCCAAAATACCCGATTTCCTGTTGGGTTTGGAATACGCATGCAAGAGACTTTTTGGAGCAGTTTTGTACAAGGTATTGACTCTCCGAATTTCATCCCTCTACGTTGAAAAAACCTAAATGGAGAGGCCTTTTTGAAAATTTCAAGGGGGCGCCACTGAGCCATTTTGTTACATGTTTTCGTAACGTTGCAAGATTATTGAACGTTATGCAAAGTCGCATGTATGTCGAAATTTTTGAGAGTTTTCGTGCATGTTCAAGCCTCCAAATGTAAACTCCTACTGTGAACCGATAAAAATATCACTTTTGATCCAAAATACCCGATTTCCTGTTGGATTTGGAATATGGGTGCAAGAGACTTTTTGGAGCAGTTTTGCATAAGGTATCTACTCCCCAAATTTCCTTGCTCTATGTTGAAAAAACCCAATAGGAAAGGCCTTTTTTAAAACTTCTTTCTGTCGCCACTAGTTGGCACTGTAGAGTTGATGCAAATGACCCCTACAAGAACCTTCAGAGTATGACTCTCAACAAACACGGAAAGTTTGGCGCAGATATGTTGCATATCTGCCGAGTTATGACTGTTCAAAGTTTTTGGCGAGACAAATTGTTGACGGTCATTTTCACTTCCAGTTTGGACCTCTCCGCTTCAACGAAACCTCAATATTTTTCATCAGGCACCTGAACACATGTCTTGAGGCTCCCCTGAAACAGGTTTGAGGTCAACAGATTTTTTTCCCTTGGAGGAGGAGCCTGTCTCGTAAAGAAGTCCATTTCCTGTTCCCACTAGGGGGCGCCAGGCCTAATGGGTAATATTTCAATGCAGTCGTGTTCAGGCTAGGATATCTCATATACATGCTAGAAATGAAAAAGATTGAACGTTGTATCACGGAGTTTTTAATCATTTTCTGAATTTGGTGTTTTGCCCAAAAATGGCCGACTTTGGAACCACGCCCAGGTCAGACCCTTGAGTGAAAACTCACCATTTTGAAAACTTAAGATCTCATATGTCTCCTGAATAGTCTGACCAATTTTGAAGATGATCCAACTATTTTCTTCAGCGACAAGGTCTCAAATGTAAATCGATAAAATTTCACATTTGATCCAAAATTTCCGGCTTCCTGTTTGGTTTGGAATATGGGTGCAAGAGACTTTTTGGAGCAGTTTTGCACAATGTATCGACTCGCCAAATTTCATTGTTCTACGTTGAAAAAACCTAATAGGAGAGGCCTTTTTGAAAATTTCAAGGGGGCGCCACTGAGCGATTTTGTTAAAATTTTTTGTAGATTATCAAAATTTACGCCAAGTTGCATGTATGTGCAAATTTTGGTGAGTTTTTATGCATGTTCAAGCCTCCAAATGTAAACTCCTACTGTGAACCGATAAAAATTTCACATTCGATCAAAAATACCCGATTTCCTGTTGGATTTGGAATACGGGTGCAAGAGACTTTTTGGAGCAGTTTTGCACAAGGTATCGACTCCCCAAATTTCATCACTCTCTGTTAAAAAAACCTAATAGGAAACGCCTTTTTGAAAAATTCAAGGGGGCGCCACTGAGGCATTTTGCTACATTTTTTCGTAACATTGCAAGATTATTGAACGTTATCTAAAGCCGCATGTATGTGCAAATTTTTAAGAGTTTTTGTGCATATTCAAGCCTCCAAATGTAAACTCCTACTGTGAACCCATGAAAATTTCACATTCGATCCAAAATACCCGATTTCCTGTTGGATTTGGAATATGGGTGCAAGAGACTTTTTGGAGCAGTTTTGCATAAGGTATCTACTCCCCAAATTTCCTTGCTCTATGTTGAAAAAACCCAATAGGAAAGGCCTTTTTTAAAACTTCTTTCTGTCGCCACTAGTTGGCACTGTAGAGTTGATGCAAATGACCCCTACAAGAACCTTCAGGGTATGACTCTCAACAAACACGGGAAGTTTGGCGCAGATATGTTGTATATCTGCCGAGTTATGACTGTTCAAAGTTTTTTGCGTGACAAATTGTTGACGTTCATTTTCACTTTCCTGTTTGGACCCCTCCGCCTCAACGAAACCTCAATATTTTTCATCAGGCATCTGAACACAGGTCTTAAGGCTCCCCTGATGCAGGTTTGAGGTCAACAGATTTTTTTCCCTTGGAGGAGGAACCTGTCTCGTAAAAAAAGGCATTTCCTGTTCTCACTAGGGGGCGCTAGACCTAATGGGTAATATTTCAATGCACTCGTGTTAAGGGTGGGATACCGCATATACATGGCAGATATGAAAAAGATTGAAAGTTGTGTCAAGGAATTATTAGCCATTTACTGAATTCGGTGTTTTGCCGAAAAAATGGCCGACTTTGGCACCACGCCCAGGTCAGACCCGTGAATGAAAACACACCATTTTAGAAACTTAAGATCTCATATGTCTCCTGAACAGTCTCACCAATTTTGAAGATGATCCAACTAACTCCCTCAGCGAAAAGGTCTCAAATGTGCACCCTGTAAATCGATAAAAATTTCATATTTGATCCAAAATAACCGATTTCCTGTTGGGTTTGGAATATGCGTGTCAATGCTTTTTTGGAGCGGTTTTGGACAAGGTATAGACCCCCCAAATTTCATTGCTCTACGCTGACAGACCCTAATGTTATAGGCCAATTTTAAAATTTCAAGGGGGCGCCACTGAGCCATTTTGTTATATTTTTTTGCAACGTTGCAAAATTATCGAAATTTACAATTTTCCGGACGTATGTGCAAATTTTGGTGACTTTTCGTGCATGTTCAGGCCTCCAAATTGGCCGTTTTCATTTGCCCTGAAAAAAAAAAAAAAAAAAAAAAAAAAAAAAAAAAAAAAATCCTTTGCAAAACAATAGGGCCTTCGCACGCTTAGTGCTCGGGCCCTAATTACGGCAGTTTGGTGTGACAATGTTTTGGCTGCATGGGTGTTTTGAAACTATGATCTTTGTTTTGAATTTATTAGACTATGTTGGATCTCTTCGTAGATCTGTATCGTTTTTTTATTGGCAGGCTATAATGGTGCCATTGACTCGTGCTAGCTTAGCCACTCCGGAGTCCTGAAACAAATAACTTGCAAACGAAACGGAGTTTGTTGAAATCAACTCCACCGACTAACTAAACCTCTGCTAACTTGAAGATTACGTCTAATGTCAAAAATCCTGAACTTCCCCTTCAAGACTGAATTGAAATAACAATGTTTTAAATATATGTCTCATTTTGTGTTATGCTGTCTAGCGCATTCCAGTGATGAACAGAGGACAGCTGATTGATGATGCATTTAATTTGGCAAGGTATTACTGGTGTTATCATATTCTCATGCATACATCTGTAATCAAAGTATCTACAGGGGTTGGACAAAATAATGGAAACACGTAACATTTTGGCATCATAATCATTAAACATAATTGTTCATGAATGGCATGAGGAACATTCAAATGAAGTTGAGCATCTCGTATGGCCGGCACAATCCCCCGACCTCAACATTATTGAGTATTTATGGTCAGTTTTAGAGATTAAATTAAGACGTCGATTTTCACCGCTATCATCTCTAAAAGAGTTAGAAGGTACTCCCATACACTTCATAATGTATTGACGGGACACGTGTTGGGGGGCCGATAAATAAGGGGCCTGCATTGTTGGCGAGGCCATCAAAGCTGACCGAATGGAATCACGGACAAAGAGCTTTTTTCGTTTAAAATTCTTGTGAATAAATGCTTAAATCCATGAATTCTTCATAGATATGGACGTAAAACAATCTTGATTCTTGGTTTAAAGCAAAAAAATGTGCAGTTAGCATTTATTTTACGTAAATATGTCGAAGTACAATGCTAGTCTTTTAGTGAATGTAGCTAGCGGCCGCCTTATGTAAACAGAGCTTTTCCGTTGAAAATTCTTGTGAATAAATGCTTAATTCCCAAATTCTTCATAGATATGGACGTAAAACAGTCTCGATTCTTGGTTAAAAGCAAAAAAAAAAAAAAAAGTGCAGTAAGCATTTATTTTACGTAAATATGTCGAAGTACAATGCTACTCTTTTAGTGAATGTAGCTAGCAGCCGCCTTCATTAAACAAAGCTTTTCCGGGAAAATTCTTGTGAATAAATGCTTAAATTCCCGAATTCTTTATGGTTATGGACGTAAAACAGTCGCATTTCTTGGTTAAAAGTAAAAAAACAAAACAAAAAAAAAACGTGCAGTTCGCATTTATTTTACGTAAATATGTCGAAGTACAATGCTAGTCTGTTAGTGAATGTAGCTAGCGGCCGTCTTAAGTGAACAGAACTTTTCCGCGAAAATTCTTGTGAATAAGTGCTTAAATCCCTGAATTCTTTATAGATATGGACGTAAAACAGTCTCGATTCTTGGATAAAAGAAAAAAAAAAACGTTCAGTTAGCATTTATTTTACGTAAATATTGCGAATTATTATGCCAGTGCAGTGGCGGCTAATTTCTCCCATTGATTTTTTTCACGTTTCAAAATGCATGCATGGTACGAAAAATATAATAATTACCTTGAATCCTCGAACAAATCACTCCTGGGACAATCCTTCCTGTTTGTATGCGGTACAGCTTGCATACATTTACAACCTAAATCCGGCGTTAGATCGATGGTGCATGTTTGAGAATAACTCCTCTTGATGATGGCAGGCCCCCTACTTGGAGTACCGCAGTGTATTACAGATGTGACCCGCCGATATAACTATGAAGTGTATAGTATTCCAACTTAAGAATGGCTTAAAATTCCTTCGGAAACAATTCACAAGTTGTACGGATCAATACCTCGGAGAATTGGGGCTGCAATTGCCGCAAAAGGTGGACCTACACCATATTAAATGAGTCTTTGTTGATATTTTTTAAGGTGTTTCCGTTTTTTGTCCAACCCCTGTATGTATATAACTGGGATCCAGTCAATCAAATTTTGTTTTTTCACTCTGTTATACTTTTTTGTAGGGCCAAAATGATTGATGTGACTCTGGCTCTAAATACAACGGTGTTCCTTCATAAGGAGACTGCTTACATACCCTGGGAGTCCGCAGTTCGGAATCTTGACTACTTTATCCAAATGTTTGACCGTTCTGACGTGTATGGATCGATGCAGGCAGGTTCAATTAATAGCAGTTCAATTGCATTTCATTATAATATTTTTTGAGCCTGTATTGACTTTGTAACCAAACGTAAAAATCTGCTGGTTATAATATCAAAGTAAATGTTAGCTGTGCTTTGAGAAATATTCCATAAAAGATGCATGAATTTCATAAAAATGTTGTTCTTTCTTCAAGACCTATCTTCGGAATCAAGTTGAAAACTTGTTTATGTCCTTCAAAAACTTTACGGACAACCCTGAAGTTCTAGACCATTCGTCACAGTAAGGAAACATCTTTCCCTTGCACTAAAGTTGTATTTGCATTTTTATCTGTTTGATGTGGGATATAGATTTCCATTTTGTTTATACAGTGGACCCTCATGAAACAAGCACAATCCGTTCCACGGCCAAGCTCGTAATGTGAATGTGCTTGGATCATGAATTGATTATTTTCAATAAGAAATAATTCAATTACAGTTTTTGTGTGCAACCCTTTCCGTTGAACTTTGAAGCATCTCACCAGGCTGTAGCTTGCCATCGCTTTGGTACAGGCTATATACAGTGAGGAGCAGAAGTATTTGCACTCCTTGTGATTTTACAAGTTCACTCACTTAGAAAATAGGTAGAGGTCTGAAATTTCAATCATAGATGAATTTCCACTTAGAAAGACATAATCTAAAAAAAAATAATCCGGATTAATTTGTATTTTACTGGGGTTCATAAGTATTTGTACCCCTGAGAAAATTATTGCTAATATTTAGTATGGGAGTTAAAAAAAAAATCGAGTATTAGATGCATCGCGATTCGAAAAATGATGATTCGATTACGATTCATAAAGATTCAAAAACAATGATTTTCCCTAATAACTTTATGACAGCCGCTCGCAGTGGAATTAAATTCAAGACACGTCTGCCGCCCAGACACCTTGAATGGACGCGCAACGTTATGATGGATGCAGCTGAACTTACTGAGCGAGAGATTTACTCCTTTTTAAAAGACTGGACAATAAATTTGTGTATGAGACAGGCAGAGACCCGGCACTTCTGTTAATTTTTAGAGCGCGAGGGGAAGAGAGATTGTTTGTGGCTCCTTGTCTTTCAGATGTCCAGCAGTAGTTTCAAGTCATGTCAATTGAAAAATGTTCTGAGTGTGTTGCTAAGACCCATGTGCGTCGATAAGAGGCTAGTACTTGAACCTTCTTTTACTGTTTAGCTTTTATTGTTGTTGTTTTTGAGATGTTAACAGCGCCGAGCGTAAGCTAATTCGCTAACGTGCATTTCATATTCAGAACGTGTAAAACCATGATTAAGGAAAGCGGTAACACTACAAAGATATGAAATAGTACAGAAATCTGTGAAAACAAAGTATATTGGTTAAAAGGAGTCTTATTTCTAAAGACGCTTTGTTTCCAGAAAATGTGGAATTCATTCCACTTGTGTAAATTTTATCGTATTGTTGAGAGAAATAAGTACTGCCTTTGTTTTTGCTCTTTCTTGTAAAAAAAAAAAAAAGAAAAAAAAAAAGAAAAAACAGCTTAAGGACAGCTTTTTATTGTATGGGCATGTTTCCATCGTTCCTGTTGAATCATTGGGATATTTTAAATAAATAATGGACATAAATTTGGGTACTTTATTAATGAGTAATGTACGATGCATCGATAATCGTGATAACCACGATCATTGTCAATACCGTGATCATCGTTCAATAATCGAATCTTAGCACTCTGAATCGTAATCGAATCGAATCGTGGGGTGCCCAAGATGGCACACCCCTAAATGTAGTGCAGAAGCCTTTGTTTGCAATTACAGAGGTCAAACGCTTTCTGTAGTTCTTCACCAGGTTTTCACATATGGAAACAGGGATTTTGGCCAATTCCTCCACACAAATCTTCTTTAGATCTGTCAGGTTTGGGGGCTGTCATTGAGAAACACGAAGTTTCAGCTCCATCCAAAGATTTTCTTTTGTATTGATATTTAGAGACTGACTAGGCCACTCCAGAACATTGATATGCATTTTACGCAGCCACTCCTTGGTCAGTTTGGCTGTGTGCTTTGGATCATTGTCATGTTGGAAGATCCATCCACAACTCATCTTCAAGTCTCTGACTGAGCAAAGGAGGTTGTGGCTCAAAATCTGACCATACATTTCACCATTTATCTTCTCCTTTATACATATGCCCGAACCGTGACGGTACGGGACGAATACAATTACCATTACACTCTTACCATTGAAAAAAACGGATCCGTACTTTGACATGTTCAGTTTTTTTCCCAGCTTCTTAATTCTCAGCAACAAAAAAATGTGTCAGTTATATGCTCTTTTTCCGCTGGCAAATCAAACTAACAAACACGATTTACCGATTACTAGATCAAACCAATAACGATGGGTTTCATTTAAAGGCAAAATCAGATTATAGCCATCGACGTGGCTTGTTCCAATGGACTCCCAGAATGCACAGAAATGGCGACAAGGATGTTTGACAACTGGATGAATAGCGACGAAAACAACACAAAGAGGTATTGACACACTTGTCTAAGTAAAATATTATAACATGTACTTGTGAAAGAAATTTTTGTGGTCATGTCTTGATTTGAAAAGCATGATGTCATGTGTGATGTCACACATGATTTCCATCTGACCGTAAACTTTTAAGGCATATTTACCTGAGGTACAAACATTGGGACACAATACAATACAATTCAATACACAATTCACAATACAAATTGTGAATAAAAACTGAATGCAACAATGTGAAAGTGCCAAATGTCAATATTTTATGTAGAATATCTTTATATTTTTTAGGTGTGTCAAACAATTAAAATTTTTAATTGAGTTAATTACAGCTTAAAAATGAATTAATCGTAATTAATCGCAATTAATCACAATTCAAACCATCTATAAAATATGCCATATTTTTCTGTAAATTATTGTTGTAATGGAAAGATAAGACACAAGATGGATATATAAATTCAACTAGAGCTGAAACGAATACTTGAGCAACTCGAGTAACTCCAGTTTAAAAACTGATCCGAGTAATTTTATTCACCTCGAGTAATCGTTTATTTTGACAGCTCTAAGCATCACGTTTTGTTCGAACTACTTTTAATGCGGGACAACGCGCTGATGTCACGTGCGTAGAGGAAGAAGCAAAAAAAAAAAAAAAACTTACATCAGCCGACAGACGCGACGTTGCTAAATACTAGCCCGCACGATGCTACGTTGATAGCAGGTAGCGTCTGATGAGTCTCATAGAGATCACATGTATGTTCAACTAGATGCAAAATGACAGACTTGGCCGCGTCTGGGCAGCGTTAGTAAACAGCCGCCATCTTAAAGCAGTAGAGCGCTAAGCGCTAATAAAGAGCGCTAAGCGCTAAAAAATAAGATTAACCTTACTGTCACTAGCTCACGCAACGTTAGACCTGGGGAGGGCTAGGTTTCTGCTAATTATGACCACTGTCGATGCGTGGCTAACGTATCTTACAGACAGGCTTTAACATAACATGGCGTTGTGGAGTGATGAGGGTGTAAAATAAAAACTCAATAATGCTAACTATCAATTTTAGCTCACTAGTCATTGCTGGATAAAACACCAAGTAGCACTGGTCCCTAATGTGCTCCAATACAGCCTGTATCATACATTTATTTTGAACACTGCAAAAGCTCAAAATCCTATCCGGACTTACAGTTTAGACTAATTTAAAACTTAAAAATGGCTTGACACAAATAGAAATTCAATTGAAACATGTGGGAAAAAATCCTAACTTTTAAGTGATGTGTGTTATCAAGCGTAACGGCATTTTTAGGTATATACTGTACATATATATTTTTAATTTTTATTTTTAATAAGATCTAAAGGTTTTTTGAGTGAAAGCAGTGAATTAGTCTTTTTTTTTAATTTTTATTCTAGTTACATCTGAGATGCAATTGTTGGCTGTTTTCAACAATATACATCGAAAATAAAGACATTGATTGACTGAAAATGGTACAAGATTAGATGAAATGTCTTGTTTTCTCATGTATATTTATAATTGCTCTTCACCTAAAAATATATATGTTTTATCCGATTACTCGATTAATCGATAGAATTTTCAGTCGATTACTCGATTACTAAAATATTCGATAGCTGCAGCCCTAAATTCAACATACGGTACATAAGTACTGTATTTCTTTATTATGACAATAAATCAACAAGATGGCATTACCATTATTAACATTCTGTTAAAGCGATCCATGGATAGAAAGACTTGTAGTTCTTAAAAGATAAATGTTAGTACAAGTTATAGAAATTTTATATTAAAACCCCTCTTCATGTTTTCGTTTCAATAACATTTGTAAAATTTTCAATCAAAAAATAAACTAGTAGCCCGCCATTGTTGATGTCATTAATTACTTACACAATGCTCATGGGTGCTGAAGCCTATAAAATCAGTCGCACCCAAGCGCCAGCAGAGGGCAGCAAAACTCCGAAAAACACAACAAGTACACCTTTGACTGTGCTGTCATTTTAATCTGTTTGAGCGGGGCATTTGTGTGTTAATTAATCCCGTTAAAATATTTGACGCAATTAAAAAAATTAATTACCGCTCGTTAACGCGATAATTTTGACAGCCCTAATATTTTTATTTAAAACTGTGCAGAATGGAAAAAACGAGCAATACAATGCACTGCACTGTAAACAGAAGCTTAACAAGCTCAAAAACTCCAAAACTTAGCTGAATGGCAGATTGCAAGCAACTATCAGGTGCATACCGCCACCTACTGTACAAGAGTGTGGTGGTTTTTATTGATCAATATCTTGTTCACCTGCCCAATCTTGCTTGTA
Organism: Corythoichthys intestinalis; assembly: GCF_030265065.1. Classification (NCBI taxonomy): domain Eukaryota; kingdom Metazoa; phylum Chordata; class Actinopteri; order Syngnathiformes; family Syngnathidae; genus Corythoichthys; species Corythoichthys intestinalis. The sequence continues at coordinate 58,403,502 of NC_080399.1, read as the reverse complement.
CCAGTGTTGCTGGATCTAGAGAGGTTGAAATCCACTTTTCAGTCATATTGATGGCAGCAATCCATGTAAAACATTTTATTTTTTTCGGCGCTTTCAAGAAGCCATGTGATTGAACTGGACGGCACGATCATCGGACTTCCAACTGCAAGCTTGCGTGTGGCCACGCGACTTTATTGTTATGTCTGATTGGTATAACTGAGTCATGGGATTAATGTTCTGTCAAGTTCAAATATGAATCCTCTGGTAGACATTTATAATATTACCCAATATAAGGAGAGAAGGCACTCAATTTAGTTGAAAAGCTTGCAAGGAGGAAGCTATCAATGGACTACAAAATACAGCTTCCTTAGTCGTTCTAACTAGCACTTCCTTCACCATGCTTTTTATTTGGGATGGCCCTAGCAACAGTCTGGTGTCTTGTCCTAGAAGGGAAAATTGGGGAAGCAAGCTGGCGACACCCCTTGTCTTTATTTGGCTATGTGTGTGCATGTAGGTGGAATTATATACATATGTGTCAGCACATTTCAGCAAAGCAAAGCGTCGTCTTCTGCCCTTAACCAGGCAAAAGGCTTCTTCAAGGCAAAACATTCTTTCTTTGTGAACAATAATAATAATCAAAAGCATTTCTCCATTGCGGGCAGCAATAAGCAAAAGCATTTCTTCATTGCGAGCAGCAATTGATTAGAGAAAATATATAATAACAACTTAATAAATATCTCATCAAATACATTTCATGAAGCAATAGCATTTGGCAAGTAATAAAATGCAACAATACCATTTCTTAAATGTCCCAGATAGTTTTAGTTCCTCATTGTCTGTGGCTTGTATTGAAGTTGACCTGTGGAACTGAGGCTGGTTTAAACCGGTCAGAATGACAAGGCAGTTCTATCAAGAGCTAAACATGTTTATATCAATCACAAAAGTGTACTGCAATCAATCATGGAACATCCGATTATAGCAATCAATACTTTATTGTGAGTATTCATTGGTAAAAGCAAATATTTTATAACCATTTAATAATTATCATGTTCCCTCTAAGCTGCGCGCGTGCGCAATCGCGCACTGCTTGCATAACTCAGCGCACAAGAAAGTCGATGCAGCACACAAAATAAAATTCAACAGAAACGTATTGTAGCGTCACTAAGACTCCTATTAGTTCCTTCAATACGGCAATGCAACGCTCCCATTGGTGCGTTAAATACGCCAACACGACGCTCTTAATGGTGCGTTCGATACACCAACGCAACGCTTCCAGTGGTGGGTTACAACACCACGATTATAAACAGTTGTGAGGTGCATAAGCTGGGTGCGTGCGGAGAAAAATAAAGAGTAAAAAGGGAGCTAGACCCCTGTGCTGACTTACGGAAGCAGCATTCCACTGCCGATTTTTGCAGGTGCTACAGTATTAATAATATCTAATTTTAGAACTGATATAATCTAGTTCAGGGGTGTCCAAACTTTTTGCAAAGGGGGCCAGATTTGGTGTGGTGAAAATGTGGGGGGCCGACCTTGGCTGACGTCCTTTAAGTAAAACAATATATTTAAGCAAATTTTAGCAAGCCATTCAGTGTGTCACATTTGCTTAATTATTTTTTTCTCTTTCGACTCTCGGGCTCTTACGAAATACTGCTGCTGTGACATTAAACTAGCTTCAAGTTGCTTCAATTTCTTGCAGCGTATCTTTCCTGTAATCTTGTCGTACATGTTAGCGTGCCCTGTTTGGTAATATCGCCTCACATTGAAATCTTTAAAAACAGCGACATCTCTTTGCAAATGAGGCAGACTCAGTTTATGCATATTTTAGTGAAGAAATAGTCTAATTTCCACCTATCCTTGAAGCGTTGGCCGTCACAGTCATGGAAGTAATGGGTCACACGGAGTAATGTTGCTTAGCCCTTAAATAACTCCAACATGAAGCAATTATCAGAGAATCCCTAAATTTTGAAAAATAAGATCCTAATGAAACCTTTTTTTCAAATTTGTAAAAAGAAAAGTCAAAATGAATATGTGTAATAAGTGCTCTATATCTATAACCCATGCTAAATCGTGTGTTTTTTTTCTCATGGAGCTTGTAGATGCATGTGTTGACTTGCATCCATCACTTTTTTTTCAAAAAGAAATGTCAAAATTCTAAATTAGTCTCAAAATCATGACATTTTAGTTGTATCAAATGTGATACATTTGGCAATAAAGGGTTAAAGTGCTACTGCCTTTTAGTGGGTAAATGTGGGGCAGCATTTTGTGTGTAAGCTACTTCATATGCTGTTTGCAGAACTGCTGACCAATTCATTAAGTCTGTGTTCGGGCCAGACGTTATTGATTTTATGACAGAGGCTGGGAGCCGGATGAAATTTGACCACGGGCCGCATTTGCCCCCCCGGCCGGACTTTGGACATGTCTGATCTAGTTAATTAGACCAACAAAACTGTTTTCTGTACCATTTTGTAACGTAACTCAATTAGCAACAGGTGTCTAGCCAATAATGTGACACAGTTCACGCTACGCAGCCCATAAGTGCTTTGCAGGTTAGTTAGCCAACAACAGCGCAGCGGAGTTGAGACGCAAATGCTAACCCCTTATCATGGCGAAAGGAAAGGGCAGCGATACTACACTAATCAAGCCAAAGTAAAAAAGAAATGCGGTTCTTTTAAGATGGAATAGCTGTCAGAATACAATATGTTTAAATAGAACAAACGGTGAAACTGAGTGAGATTTTTTTTCCATATAACATAGTCACATCTCCTAAACAATGAGACTTTTGTCGTTTCGGGCCAAATCAACCATATTAAAAGTAAACTAATGCAAATTGCTGCTGTATTTTCATTCTTGTAACAAGCAATGTAACTTGCTATGATCTGAGGATTTGAACAGGCGTGATACTGGTGTGTGGCCACAACGTACACATCTGATGTTGCTCACAGTGGTCCTCAGTTTGCTCAGGGAGCTTGACACATGAAAAATTAGAGGGAACATTGCATGGGATTATTGTTACGACAACTGGTAGAGCCACTGTGGGCGTCGCTGGTGAAAACATCTAAAATGTAGAAAAGGAAAAAAATCTAACGACTGGTGGAACGCAAAGTGGCAGAGTAACAAGAGTGTTTTTTCGTCACAAATATACTCAAGTAAAATGTACAGCGTGTTAAAACTACTCTTAGATGTACATTTATCTAAAAAAATGTAATGTGTTGTTACCAACCTCTGAATATACATTTCGGCATTGACAGTGCGTTTCCAGATGTGCAAGCTGCCCATGCTACTGTCATTTTCATTTTTAATTTCATGGTGTCAACAAATCTATAAAAGTGGTGACAGAAAACAATAAAAGGCTGAAAAAGTCAATTGCTTTCCATAAATATTGATGATTTCTGTTTTGTGTTTGTGACTCAGTATTCACCAAAACTTGCGGTCAGTCATCTACTGCCAAGGTGTGGCTGCTGGGGGGAAAGACGAATGGGAGTTTGCTTGGAAGACGTTCCAGGAGACCACTGAAACCTCTGAGAAAGATCAGCTTCGTAAAGCGCTAGCATGCACCAAACAGATCTGGCTTCTTAGCAGGTGACGTTAGCGATCACGTTCAAACTCGCCCATATGTCATAATTAATTTGGTAATAGGTTTTATGACATAACATTATATTTTATTATTGTCAAACCTTCTGATAAGGGAAATTCCAAACTACAAGACTAGCTAAATAGAGTCTCTGTTATCTTGCAGATACCTGGATTACACTTTGGACCCTAAGAAGATACGTCTGATGGATGTTACTTCTACAATCAACTACATTGCCACAAATGTGGTGGGACATGGAATGGCCTGGGATTTTATGAGAGCAAACTGGGACTACGTCAGTCAGGGGTTGGTTCTTGTTTCTCTCTTAAATACAGTGAACCGTATATCACATCATGGAATGGTGTTGGACCACTAAATACACATGCAGGCAAAGAAAATTGTTGTTAAATTTATATTCAGAGATAGATTAGAGGTCGACGGATATGGGATTTTTAAATGCCGATAAAGATATCTAAAACAATTCGAAATCTGATTTTGTAAGCCGATATACTTGTTTTTATACCATACTTTTTTACAAGCACATAGAGATATAAACAAGTTAGAGTTTAAGAGAATGATAAAGATGGAGGATGCTAATGCTAACGGGAATGATATGCTAATGCTACGAGTTACATTTAAAGTGCAAGGATCACAACACCTATAACAGATATATATGAATAAAAATTATGTCGTGCAAGATAAAAAAAATCTTACATTATTTACAAAACAATAACCTAAGTGACTGACCTATAGTCAAGTAAGTAAGTCATGTAAGTGAACTAAAGCTTCCTGTACCAGCCTGCTTTCAAGCTGCTGCAGGATTCTTCCCGGGTCCTACAGTCAGCGGCAGCCAGAGTTGCCTACACAGATGCCTGATGAAAATCTTTTTTTTTTATCAACTTATTTTTTAATCGGCAGATATATAGGTTGACCTCATTATAATGATAATTTAAAAACAAACAAAAAAACATTTATTAGTTTTCCAACCTAATAACAGTTTGGTTTGTGTTTATTAGCATTCAAAACAAAACTGATAGCACATTTGTTCATTCATGCACTATATTCCCAAACAGTTGAACTATCAAATAGCAACTATTAAGGTCGTAACAGTCAAATGTCATTAGTAGTTGATTGAGCTATAAAGTTTTGAGCTCATAGATAATAGATAAGATTCATCCATCTTTAATTGAATCGAGCAAAATATTTTATACTTTATTTGTCTGGTACGAGAATTAGGAACCGTACACTACGTCACTAAAATATTGTTGTTTATGTCATATAACTAGAAAATGCAAGAAATGGTGATGGTAGGTCTGCTGTGGCCACGTACTGATGATTTGGGGTCATTTTTTGATTATTTCTTGTTGTTCCATGTCCTACCTATTTGAAGACACCAAAGGTAGATTTTCTTTCTGGTGTATTGTTGATGAATTTAAGGTCGATTTTATCTATGATGGCACTATGGATATGCAGTAATGTCTCACGCTTGGGCTAGTGATTCACTAGAATCATCTCCACGATCTAAATCCGCTTTTCCTAGCTGGGCACTATTATAAAAGAATTATCATAAATATCTTCATTTTCTACGTTGAATTAAATTTGACAAAAGAAAAAAGTCAATTCGTTTTTGCGCCATGTTAACGCCTTCTCTGTCAACAGTTACCTTATCCATTTCAATAGCGCCTCATTTAATGTGACCATGTTTTTAACAAAAAAAATATATGTAATTTTTTCAACATTAGGCGGAAAACACAGACAAGACTGAAAAAGCAGTTTCTGCTTTTGCACTCCTATTTAAGAACCTGCTGTATTTTAAGCCAAAACAACTGTTGTGTTTGATAGAACAATATGTCTATATGCTGCCATAGCAGATTCCTGGCGAATCAAGCCCCCGAACTATTTTTAATTTGTCTGTTTAACCCTGGAAACCCCCGTTTACAGACGTCGTGCAACCGCTTTTGTTTCAACCTAGCCCTAAAAAGAAGGTAAGTAATCGATTTATTTCATTTTTAGCTTAGAATCATTAATTGATGTCTAATATTTAGTTTAAAAAAAAAAAGGAACAACTTTACAGTATGCGGGTGAATAATTTTTTTTTAACTTTTAAAGAAATTACGTCACAATGAAAAAATTGGCGTCTGTAAAAAAGCCACAAAATCCCTACCTCAAAACTATCGGTTAAATGTATTTTTTTTTGTTACTGTCGCTTTTTTTACAAAATGTTAGATGATAAATAATTGGTCCAAACAAAGATTTAAAAAAAAACAATTTTTAAGTTGAAAAGGGTAAATATATGAAAAAGAAAAGCTCGACCACTTCTTGATGTCTGCGATTTCTGCATCGCGACCCTTGTTATATTACCATGTTTCACCGATAAAATCCCTCAAAAATCCAGCTGTGGCCATTCACAGCTGTGTCTTGACACTCAGTGATACATGCTACATGGGTTTTTTGGATCGAAACAAGGTAAGTACGTGATAAAATCTTGTTAAAGTCATGGCATCTTTAATTATGCTCTTTCATGCTCTCACCTACAGATGGGGTTTGCTGTTTAAATTTTTTTATAAAATGCCCTTCTGTTAAAAAATTTTCTTCCCCCAGAAAATTTAGATTTTAAGCTTTCCAATGATGTATCACACATGCATATCGGACAATTTCGAAATTTGGCAAAATTGCGGGTCTCAGAGCGTAACTTCAAGTCACCTGCGTGTTTTCCGGCATATATATTTAATCCCCAAAGTTACTATTGTTTCAACGTTTTATTTACTTTATTCTTTTTTTTTTAATAAAAAGGAAAAGAATGTACCAAAACACTTTTTTCTTTCTGCTGAACACACATACGAGGTGCTGCAGCACCCCACCTCCCGCGCCACTGTCGGTGTGTCAAACTGTTTTGGCTGGACAGTTAGTGATTCATATGTTGTTCCATATGAATCTTTTGGTCTGAGATCACTGATGTGAACAAGCTAGTCTCTGTTGCGTTTGCTACCGAAGTGAGCAATTCTTTAAATAAACACGGGCCATAAAGATTATTATCCTTTCAACTGGCTTGTTCAAATTTGTTGTCATAATCGAGTCCAAAGGTGATCAATTGTAATCAGTGCTTATCTTGAGTTCTTTCTCATAAAGGCTTCAATGTTTGTTGTTACCAGGAAGTGCTGCTGATTTTTTTGTTCCAATGTATGTAATGTGATCTAAATGACGATAGTGGGCTTATTCGAGCTTTCCAATTTGCAGTACAAATATTTTCACATTAAAATGATGATGATTCTAATATACTGATATTGTCTATCACAGGGATGCAGTCCAGCTGATAGAGACGGTGACCAAGAGGTTTTCGACGCCGTTTGAATTGGAGGAGGTAATTCATCCTTGTCATAACAAAGATAACACATCGGTACATGCAAGATGAGTCATTGGATTCTTACTCATTCTCAGCTTTTTAACTTCCTTGGAGTAATGACACAAAGTTTTTTTTTTTTTAACATGCTCGATTTGGTGGCAAGCTAGATGATAACCATGTCATTTAGTTGGTTCTTAAAAAAAAATACAAGCAGGAACGGGTGTGCAGGGATCCATGTTTTCGGCGATGTGGCAATTAGGTTATTTTAGTAGACTTTAGAGTGCCTATGGCAGCATTAAAAATCTTAAATAGCATTAGTATGTGAATTAAAATCATTTTGAGACAATTTGACTATATACAACAATGTGGCAAAGCGCAGATGACAAGAAATTAGTCATTTAATCTGCGGTTTAGCCCCGCCTGTCATTATAATAATAATAATACATTTTATTTCTAGAGCGCTTTTCAAGCCACACAAAGACGCTTCACAAGAGAGATGGAATCACAGTACGATCAAAACAATCATAAAAAGATATAAAAAAGATAAAAGATTAAAAGCACAATAAAGAAAAGTAAAGCTATAACAGAGCTAGGGGTCATGGTGGGTAAGAAAGAGTGAACAGGTGTGTTTTGAGTCTGGATTTGAAAAGTGAAAGGGTAGATATACTGCGAAGATAAGGGGGTAGGGAGTTCCAGAGCTGGGGGGGCACACTGACTAAAAGCTCTGAAACCAAAGGTGGAGAGGTGGACACGGGGGACGGAAAGGGGAAGAGCAAAGTGGACGGGGTGGATTGTTTAAAACAGGGGTGCCCAAGTCCGGTCCTTGAGAGCCCCTATTCAGCTTGTTTTCCATGTCTCCCTCCTCCAACACACCTGAATCAAATGATCAGCTCATCAGCAAGCTCTGCAGGAGCATGATAACGATCCTGATTATTTGATTCAGGTGTGTTGGAGGAGGGAGACATGGAAAACAAGCTGGATAGGGGCTCTCGAGGGCCGGACTTGGGCACCCCTGGTTCAAACTAGAGCTGAAACGAATACTCGAGCAACTCGAGTAACTCGAGTTTAAAAACTGATCCGAGTAGTTTTATTCACCTCGAGTAATCGTTTATTTTGACAGCTCTAAGCATCACGTTTTGCTCGGACTACTTTTAATGCGGGACAACGTGCTGATGTCACGTGCGTAGAGGAAGAAGCAAAAAAAAAAACTTACTGCAGCCGACAACCGCTACAAACGACGCCGACGTTGCTAAATACTAGCCCGCACATGCTACATTAGTTGCAGCTAGCGTCTGGTAAGTCTCATAGAGATCACATGTATGTTGAACTAGATGCGCAATGACAGACTAGGCCGCGTCTGGGCAGCGTTAGCAAACAGCCGCCATCTTAAAGCAGTAGAGCGCTAAGCGCTAATAAAAAGCGCTAAGCGCTAATATATAAGGTTAACGTTACTGTCACTACTAGCTCATCTTACGTTAGCCCTGCGGAGGGCTAGGTTTCAATCAATTAAAACCACTTTCGATGCGTGGCTAACGTGTCTTACATACAGGCTTTAACATAACATAGCGTTGTGGAGTGATAAGGGTGTCAAATAAAAACTCAATAATGCTAACTATCAATTTTAGCTCAGTAGTCATTGCTGGATAAAACACCAAGTAGCACTAGTCCCTAATGTGCTCCAATACAGCCTGTATCATACATTTATTTTGAACAGTGCAAAAACTCAAAATCCTATCAGGACCTTAACTAGAACTTAAAAATGGCTTGACACAAATAGAAATTCAATTGAAAAACGTGGGGGAAAATCCTAACTTTTAAGTGATGTGTGTTATCAAGCGTAAAGGCATTTTTAGGTGTGTGTATATATATATACATACTGGACTGTCTCAGGAAATTAGAATACACAATATTCTAATTTTTTGAGACAGTCCTGTGTATATATACAGGACTGTCTCAGGAAAATTAGAATACACAATATTATTATTATTAATATTATTATTATTATTCTAATTTCCTGACTGTCTCAGGAAATTAGAATATTGTGTATTCTAATTTCCTGAGACAGTCCTGTATATATACACAGGACTGTCTCAAAAAATTAGAATATTGTGTATTCTAATTTTCTGAGACAGTCCAGTATATATATATATATTGTAAATAAGATCTAAAGGTTTTTTGAGTGAAAGCAGTGAATTAGTCTTTTTTTTTTTTTAAATTCTAGTTACATCTGAGATGCAATTGTTCGCTGTTTTCAACAATATACATAAAAAATAAAGACATTGATTGACTGAAAATGATAAAATGTCTTGTTTTCTCATGTAAATCTATAATTGCTCTTCACCTAAAAATATATTTGTTTTATCCGATTACTCGATTAATCGATAGAATTTTCAGTCGATTACTCGATTACTAAAATATTCGATAGCTGCAGCCCTAGTTCAAACAGAGTAGACTGCAAAGGTGGGGAGGGGCCAAGCCATGGAGTGTTTTGAAGGTGATGATGAGGATCTTGTAATTGATTCTTTGTTTGACAGGAAGCCAGTGAAGTTAACGGAAGATGGGGGTTATGTGGTGTGTGGCGGGGGTCTGAGTGATGAGGCGTGCTGCTGAGTTCTGGAGGAGCTGGAGTTTTTGGAGGGACTTGTTAGGGAGACCAAAGAGCAGTGAGTTGCAGTAATCGAGCCGGGAGGTTATTAGACTACAGACAAGGGTGGAAGTCGTATGGCGGATGAGAGAAGGGAGGAGACGAGAAATATTGCGAAGGTGGAAATAGGCTGATCTGGTGATGCTTTTGATATGTGACCGGAAGGAGATTGTGCTGTCGAGGATGACACCCAGACTCTTAACCTGAGTAGAAGGAAAGATCGGTACATTGTTGATGGTAATAGAGAACTTATGGACATGAGAGCATTGCGGTGGTTCCAACTAGGAGTACTTCTGATTTTGAACTGTATAGGAGGAAGTTAGAGGAGAACCAAGAGTCAATGTCATATAGCGCTCTAGCGGCCCCAGCTGGATGATGACGTCAGCAGGATCACGATTTAAGCTGATTTAGAATTCAGCCTATTGAGGGGGAATTATTCAGAACCTGGAAAATGCCACCAAGAGAGCAGCAAAATGTCATTATTTCAAACTCTTTACTCCCAATATTTTTACAGGATATTCTTCCCCAAAACTATTCTTCTCCAATTGCTAAATAAATGGTATGGTCATGACAAATAATAGTCTTGTGCTAAATGGAACATGAAATATTAAAAATGCAATTTATTAATTGTTGAATAAATAAATTAAATAAATAAATTATTAATTTTTTTATTTAATCAGCCGTTTAGCCCCGCCTGTCATCATAGCGCTCTAGCGTCCACAGCTGGATGATGATGTCGGCAGGATCACGATTTCAGCTGATTTAGAATTCAGCCCATCGAGGGGGAAGATTCAGAACGAGGATTTAATATCTCTACGCCAATATTTTTACAGGATATTGTTTTTATCTAAATGTCTTCCTCAATTGCTAAATTAATGGTACAGTCATGACAAAAACCAATCTTGTGCTATATGGAATATGTAATATTAAAAATGCATTTATTCAGTACGACAGGGCAAAATTACTGCTAATAGACAGGTGTTCAAATACTTATTTGGAGCAGAATAATACGAATAAATTGTTTAAAAAATCATAGACTGTGATTTATGGATTTTTTTTTCTTTAGATTGTCTCTCATAGTGGACAGGCGCCTACCATGAAAATTTCAAACCCGCCCATTATACCTAAGTGGGAGAGCTTGCAAAATCGCAGGGTGTTCAAATACTAATTTTCCTCACTGTGAATATCAAAGACAGTGTGAAACAAAGAGTCGTTACAAATAGAATGTGTTGCCAAAGGATGTTCGATGTTTGTTTTATTTTAAGCTTTTCACCAGTTTTGGATGATTGTAGGAAGCTTTATATTAAGAAAAAAATGTGTCTGTGAACCTCTGCAGTTGGAGATATTTGCTGTAAACTATGATCTTGGTACTGCTTATTGGGCTGTGGAACAGGCCATTGAGCAAGTCAAAGTCAACATCCAGTGGGTCAGCGAGAACAAGGATGCCGTATCAGAGTGGTTTGCAACAGAAGAAGACGATTTCTAGTGGTTTTTTTTTGTTTTGTTTTGTATAATAAAAGGTTTTAAAGCCTTTTCTCTGCTACAAAATGCAAAATCGGAAGATAATTCCAACAATATGGACAAAAAATGGACTGGTGCATTTATGTGAAACTAAATCTCTGAGATGACAACACAATGTGAATAAATGGAACAAGATCATAGTACCATATTAAATGTGCTCTATTTTGTGGATATTAATTTATTTATTATGTTTTTTTTTTTCTAATGCAAGTAGACAAGATGAATGCTGTCAATATCCAAGTCCAGTTTCAAGACATAGAGCCAAAGAACAGAACAGAAGTAATGAAATCCAGGTTTAATGTATAGATATATATTTTTTTTAACAGTGCACTTATACATTCAACTCATTTTGCACTCATTTAAGTTGCACTACATTTTAAAAGATTTCAGATTAATTTGAACAAGTTTTCTTCAACATAATAAAAGTGTTTTTGAAAAGAAATTTTGCTGCACATGAACCCTGATCAAAACAGAGTTCAAGATGCCTTTATTAGAAAACAAAGGTGTTTATTTTAATTAAAGATTGTGTAATTTGTGTGTGAGCTTTTTTGTTGTTTAAGTTCAGTCTACATACTGTATGTATCCATTCTCTACTACTGTTAAAAATATAAATAAATACTTAGTGTTCAAAAACACAAAGAAAATGAAAACAGTTTGTCTTATTTAAATCAATTTGACAGAAAATATGGACAAAATGCGTTTGCAGTGTTAGGGAAATGAACACGACATTGAAGGGGGAATCAATTTGCTTATACCGTATATGTTCAAAAGTGGCCTTTTAGGCATCTTATTTTATGTAAAAGCACATACTGTAATTTATCCTAAAGACAAAGACTGGTTTTTACACAGCAACCAGAGCAGCTATGCCACTTTTATTATCAACGTGTACACTGATCCTCGCTACTTTGTGCTTCAAACTTCATGCCCTCAGTCCATCACGGATTTTTTTCAATTATTAAAAAAAAAAACACCAAAAAAACAGTATTTTATTAAAAAATGTTTATGGTAAATGGTGTTACACTTATATAGCGCTTTTCCACCTTTCAAGGCGCTCAAAGCGCTTTACACTATCGCGCCATTCACCTACTGGTGACGCAGCACCAGGAGCAACATGGGGTTCAGTATCTTGCTCAAGGATACTTAGGCGACTAGGCGTTTATATGCATGTATAGATGTACAAATAATTGTTTTCTTTTAGATATATCTCATAATTATTACATTTGCAATGCTTAAAAACCATTTATAAAAGGGACAAAACATTCATTCCTGTGTTACGTGGTTTGGTCATAACTTGGTAGCAGAAGGCCTGAATGGACCTATCGCAAAGCCCCGCTCCCCTTGTAAAAGGCTCTGTCAAATTCTATCAGTGAGTGATTGAGTAAACGAACTATTTACGGATGATGTCGGGAGTTCAAATTTCTGAATTTGCACTACCACGCCTGGCAATGGACCAGTTAGTTTATTTAAAAAAAAAAAAAAAATTCTGTGTTTTTTTAAAAAGAAATTTCATCGACAAGCTGACAAAGAGGGTTGCAGTATGCAGTGGAGTGGTATGTCCATGGTACTAAACTAGAAAGAGGAGACCTTTATCATAGTAGAGGCGAAATGCAATGGACCAGGAGTGCAAAAATTAAGTAAATTAAAGGTGTCATTGAAATGCTTCTATTTTAATATTTATGTCAACATTTATTTAATTTGTATTTATAATTTTCACTTTTTATTTATTCCAACTTAATATAAATTGAAATAAATATATTTCAATTTTTATTTACTTATTTCAACATTTATTTAGTTCATTCTTTCACTCTTGTTCCCTGTGTGGCTGCATGAAATAATTTTATCTGTCATGATTATCTTCCATGAGCTCTCTCTCGCGATAAACCACTGTTTTTTAAGCCACGTGCTCAGGGTCCGAATTTCCTGCGTCAACGTGTTCTGCTAAGTCTAACATGTCCATTATTAAATCCCAAGAAAGCTGATGCAGAACTGCAGCAATCGTTGCCATGTTGGGAAGGAGCATTATCTTGACTCCAGAGCCATGTAGCTTGACTCGCTCAACATAAACCGCGCCTAGTTCACGCCAGCCCACTGAGTTTAATGAGCCAATGACAGATAAAATGATTTCATGCAGCCACACGGGGAACAAGAGTGCAAGAATGAAATAAAAAATGAAATAAATAAATGTTGAAATAAATAAATGAGATAAATAAAAATTGAAATATATATTGAAATAAATAAATATGGAATTAAAAATTGAAATAAATAAAAAATTGAATATAAATTGGAATAAATAGAACGTGAAAAATTTTAAGATTGAAATATAAATTGAAATAAATGTTGACATAAATATTGAAATAAATAAATATTGAAATAGAAGCATTTTAATGACACTTTACAATATTATCCAGAGTTGCTAAATAAGCAACTTACATCATAAACATACATGTGAAACATGAATACGATGTAAATAAATGCTCAACGTTAGAGCGGCGGGCATTCGAGTTGACTGCAGCCAAATGCTAGCTGTGTGCGTGAGAACTTTCATTCATGTGCGTCCGTGACCAAACGTAAGTGCATCTAGATTTTTTAATAGAAATTTTGTTGTATTTACTTTGGACTTTCAGTGATGTAGTCTTGACGGCTTAGTTATATTTTATTCTATCTGTGTAGTGACAAGCTAGTAAACAAGTAGACAGTCAAATGCTTGCAGACTAATGTTAATATTTAAGTCTACGTTTTTACTAAATGCTATTAAAATATATATATATATATTTTTTTTTTTACAAATCGATCACTAACATACATCTGACCAATCATACGTTGATGATTATTGAATGGTTATCAAATATTGGCTTTCACCAATGAAGGCTCACAATAAAGTATCAATTGCTATAATAGTATGTTCCATGATTGATAACTATAGACATGCTTAGCTCTTGATAAAACTGCCTCGTCATTCTGACCTGTTTAAACCGGTCTAGGTTCCACAGGTCAACTTCAATACATTTAAGGAATCATATCGTTGCATTTTATTACTTACCAAATGCTGTTGCTTCATGAAATGTATTTGATGAGTTATTAAGTTGTTATTATATATTTGCTCTTAATTTCAATTGCTGCCCGCAATGAAGAAATGCTTTTGCTTATTGCTGCCCGCAATGAAGAAATGATTTTGCTTATTATTATTGTTCACAAAGAAAGAATGTTTTGTCTTGAAGACACCCTAACCCTCTAGCCTGGTCAAGGGCAGAAGAGGCCACTTTGCTTTGCTGAAATGTGCTGACACACATGTATATAATTCCACCTACATGCACACACATAGCCAAACAAAGATAAGAGGTGTCACCAGCTTGCGTCCCCTTTTAGTGCAAGACACCCGTCTGTTGCTAGGGCCATCCCAAATAAAAAGCGAGGTGAAGGAGGAGCTAATTAGAACGATTGTGGAAGCTGGATAGTTTCTCCTCTTTCTCCTTGCAAGCTTTTCAACCAAATTGGGTGCCTTCTCTTCTGATTTTGGGTAAAATTTCAAATGGCTACCTAAGGATTCGTATTTGACCTTGACATATGAGTCCTTGGGTGACTGTCTTGATATTCAGTTGTTTATGTGACCCTTCTACAACAGCACCTGTCCCTCCCGCCGCCTACGTTCTACCGACTCCAATCTCCTCACACCCATCACTCGCACTAAGCTCCGAACCTTGGGGGACCAAGCCTTCACTGCTGCTGCTCCCGCACTCTGGAACTCACTCCCAAAACCCATTAGGAACTCTGACTCATTACAAAACTTCAAACCACTCCTTAAAACCCACCTGTTCAAACTAGCTTTTCCCACCTCTTAATTCTGTCTTTGTGTTATGTTATGTAAAGCGTCTTTGAGTGACCAAAAAAGCGCTATACAAGTTTGAGGTATTATTATTATTATTATGTGGTCGACGACAGAGCCTAATCCACAGCGTGCAATTGGAGTTGGACTTTTTTCAAAGCCTAAGACACAAAAAAAATCCTCCTGCCAATCTTTCAGGGTACCTGGTGTCGGAATTACAGGTACACCAGGCAAAGCATTAAACCATTGGGTTTTTGCTATTTTAAAGTTAGAAAAAATACGGTTTAAGTCATGACCACACAGTATTCCTATGCAACTCTACAGCTTTTGTGATTTGTGGGTGCGGTTTTGCGATAGGTCCATTGATCCTTTACATCTCGTTTTTACTCACGGTAGTAGTTTGGAAAGACCTGCTTCTGATTTAGTGCCATTATGGACCTGGTTTTGCTTATCGTTGGCATACTTTTCAAAACATATGCTGTGTAATACTACCGATAAACAACGTTGTTCAAAACTTTTTTTTAAGACTGTTTTCTTCGAGACTGTGGTTCCAGCTCTCTTCAGGTCATTGACCAGGTCTTGCTGTGTAGTTCTGGGCTGATCCCTTACCTTCCTCATGATCAGTGATGCCCCACTAGGTGAGATCTTGCATGGAGCCCCAGAACGAGGCAGATTGACCGTCATCTTGAACTTCTTCCATTTTCTAATAATCGCTCCAACAGTTGTTACCTTCTCACCAAGCTGCTTGCTTATTTTCCTGTAGCCCATCCCAGCCTTGTGCAGGTCTATTATTTTATCCCTGATGTCCTTACACAGCTCTTTGGTCTTGGCCATTGTGGAGAGGTTGGAGTTTGTCTGTTTGAGCATGTGAACAGGTGTCTTTTATACAGGTAACAAGTTCAAACAGGTGCAGTTACTTCCGGTAATGAGTGGAGAACAGGAGGGGTTCTTAAAAAAGAACTAAGAGCTGAAATATTTACTAGTTGGTAATGTATCAAATACTTATTTCATGCAGTTAAATACAAATGTATTATTTAAAAATTATACAATGTTATTTTCTGGATTTTTGTATTAGATTCCGTCCCTCACAGTTGAAGAGAACTTATGATACAAATTACAGACCTCTACATGGCTTGCAAGTGGGAAAACCAGCAAAATCGGCAGTGTATCAAATACTTGTTCTCCCACTGTATTACTTTAAAATATGACTAATAAGTCTAGTAAGGCGTAATTTGAAAGGACTGCCAAAAACAACACGCTTTACAAGATTTTTAATGTCTTTTTGGAATGTCTTGTGGGAAACTGAGCGAATCTGATCCTCTACATCAAGTTGATGTTCCATCTGGTAATGGGCCAAGAACTGCAATGGGCTGATGTCTTTTCTTTAGTCATTCTAAGAGAGAAACAGAAAAGGGAACTTGTTAATACCTTTTGCAACACAGCACTTCATATTATTTATCAACAAATGCATTATGATTTGGAAAACGGATTATACTTCAGTGAACAAGTTAACTTTAAATACAAAGCCCAAATCCAGTGACGTAACAATGTTGAGTAAAATGTAAATAAAATCAGAAGTTTGTGGTTTGCAAACAATTTTCAATCTGTATTAATTTGAAAATACTACAAAGATATTTAATTCATCCCCCCCAGGAATCAGTGGCAAAAAGTGTAGATTTGGCGTAGAACAAACCGGAATTCTGAATTGTTGATTCAGCATCTTGACTGTTGTTTTTCTGCCTTAAAAAAACTGAATTGACAAATTAAAAAGCAAATTAGTGCTCCACAGATTAATCGATTAACTCAGGTAATTTGATAAGAAAAAAGCTTCGAATCACATTTTGCTGCGTCGAGGATTCCTTTAATTAAAAGTGGCGTTGTAATAGTCTGCTTTGAAAGTGTTGGCATTTAATTTTATTGATTTGGGAGGATATACTTCCTTCTAGTGGCAACAGTGAATATCAAATACCGTAATTTTTGGACTATAAAATGCTACTTTTTTCCCTCAGTTAGAATCCTGCAGCTTATAGTGCAGTGTGGCTTATTTGTTGATATGTTATATGGGTTAATAGGCAACACTTTATTTGACAGTGGCATCATTACACTGCCATAAGACCGTCATAACTATGACATGAAACTATCATGGGCATAAATGAATGCATGACGGATGTCATGAAGTGTCATCCGGCAAATTATGTCACTTACTCCATTTATGTGCAGCTTAGATCTTTTACATCCATTTAAAAGTGACATAATTTGCCGGATGACACAAAATGGCATCTGTCATTAGCATTCATTAAGGGTCATGGCAGAGTCATGTCATAATTATGATGGTCTTATGACAGTCATACGGTGCCACTGTCAAAGTGTTACTAAATACCATAAATAGCAATTAATGAAACAACTTGAACAGTAACTGAAGAAATAATAAGGATAGTGTCATGGAACGCGGGCAGGCAGGTGGTGTGTGGACCCAAGTGCAGGGAAAGGGAAGCGAGGCAGTTCGGCGGTGCAAAATGATTTAATTAAGGCAAACAAAAAACAAAGTAGCAACCAATACTGTGGAGATCCCAAAAATAACACAGATGTGATGTGATTGGGCACGCTTGGGTGGGGGGTCCCGGTGCCAGGATTGGCGATGGGGGCGGCGTGGGGTCGGTTGCTGACGGGCTTACACTAACAAGGGATTCACACGATTACTGGGTTGTAGATCACAGGGCTGATTTGTGTACACTCTAACCACTTAGCTTATAGACTCCTCCACCCCCCCTCCCCTTCTTTCCCTGGTCAACAGGCCCCCCACATGGTGTCAACCGGAAATACATCTAGCTGACGATAGCACCAACACATTAATAGTTAGTGTAGGCGTTCAATGTATTTCTTGTTGTTGTTTGTGTTTCTTTTCTTTCTTTTCGTGTGTTTCTTTTATTTTCTTCTGTTCCCCCCTAACCCCTTCCTGTTTGTTGCTTTGTCATTATAAACCAGGTATGTTGAATGATCACAATAGAAGTATGTCATACTCTCGATGTGAAATATTTTAAAACTGTTCAGACCAACCCGACACTTAGACTTCCATTCTCCGTGTCAAACAGCTGAACAGGACAGGTTTAAAAAAATACATAAATAACACAGAAGCAACAAAAAGTCAGGTATCAAAAACTTACTTAGGGGAACACAAGGGCTTGGATGTAGAAAACTGACGAGGACAGATCCGTACGTGCACATGGACAATGACGCAACAAGGAGTGAACAGAAACTTGGACTTGATATACACACAGACAAGGGGTAACGAGACAATGAGGAACAGGGAACAGGTGGGTGATACAGGAGGATGCAGGTTGGAGGATACACTAGGACAGTACTTCTCAAATAGTGGGGCGCGCCCCCCCAGGGGGGCGCAGAGCGATGGGTGGCGCATGTGACCTCGGGGAACATCCTTTTATTTATTTTTTTTTTTTTTTTGCTGTACTAAAATAAAATGTACTTGCACATCCACTCAGTGGGTGGCAGTGACGCTCTCACTTTCAGAGTGCGCGCAGTATTTTTTAACTAAGCAAGAGCACACAGGAAAGAGATATGAAGAGCTGTGCGCCGTTTTCGAAAGCCGTATTCCGGCCGGACTCACGGCTGCGAGCCACAGTCTTCTCCGGTTCTCACGTGTCCGCCCGAGAAGTGCCATTTTCGGCATGGGATTGTCACGACGACCGCCCTCACCTACGGTTCTCCCTCGGCCGCCGAGAATGCGCTTTTTTCGGGCCGTTTGCCTTTGACTTTTAATACTGTGGGAGATGGGGAAAGACCACTGTTTTCTGTGTCTAAAAATGATTATAGTGGACAGCCAGAAGCTAAATCAATTGAGAGGCCACTTAAAGACATTAGACCCCAATCTCATTGATAAGCCGCGTGATTTGTTTTTCAGCGAAAACGTGCCGAATATTGACAACAATTGTCCCGCTTTGTCAGTGTTATATCAGTAAACCAGTGAGCACTGTTAGCATGCTCAGTGAAAAATAACCCCACACCATTGCAAAGGCCGATTCTGTGAGCAGCAAAAAAAAAAAAAAAAACTGTCCTTCTGTCCAAAGACACTTTTTTTTTTCTTCTATTCATTTTTTTTTCGGTCAAATTTTTTTGCATATTGTCCTCATGAGTTTTTGAATGTTATTATTTACTGATTTTATTACATTTTATTTTTCAGTATCAAATGGTGAAAAATGTACCTTGAGTGTATTTTTACAGTTTGGATGTGACTTTTTAAAAAAAAATTTAGGCAAATTGATGCACGTTAAGTCTTTTCTGGTACAAACAAAACAATGTTAATAAAGTTATACTTTATTATAAGTTGATCTCCGTTATTTTTTTTCTTTAATAGAAAAAAAGGACACAATGTTAGGCAGAGGCATACTTATAATAGTACTTTTATAGGCAGTACTATTTATAGTGGCGGCAGAGAGTTTGGGGGGGCGCGAAACATTTACGCCTTCCTTGGGGGGGGCGTAACAGAAAATAATTGAGAAGCACTGCACCAGGAGCAGGTACAACAGGTAAAATCAATGGGCAATCACCGGGACACAATAGGAGGGAACCAACACAAAACCTAACAAATAGAATATGAATTTTGATTGGTATTTACATCTGTAGTGCTGCAATGCATGCTTGGAGGAATGTTGGACGACAACATTGTCGACAGCAGGTGGCAGCAGTGGTTGAATGTCTTCTCCAAGGGAGCAGTGATGGCCAAATAAAGCTTCTTGAAACAGTGAAGCTTTGCAGCCAATTGGTTCAAAGCTTCATGGTTGTTCATTTAGTCTTATGACAGTCTTATGATGCCACTGTCAAATAAAGTGCTATCGGTTAATATCTTTTGCTGTAAAATACCCATAAAACAGTAAGGACAGCTGTAGCTTATAGTCCACTGTGGCTTATCTATATACAAATGCCATTTTCTTGTTATATTTGGTAGGTGGCGGCTTATAGTCCGAAAATTAGGGTAACTTATTAAACATAGCTGAATCCAGCTGCTGCAAGTTAAAACCAACATAATGTTTTTGTTTGAGCTAATGTTTATTTATGCATTTGTTATTTAGTTTAGAAGTATAGACATTTTTTTGTGGGAATATGTGTTTGAACGATTTGTTAAGAGCTTTGTAAATAAATAAGTATATGAATAAATAAAACACGTTACATTTAAGCTAGCTTACTTTTGCAATGCAAGTTAGCCAATTGTTCTTTTGTTGTACTTAGATCTGCATTAAGTTATTTTTTTTATACCGTTTGAGGCTAAACCCAGGTATTTTAATTTATTTCAAAATGCTTTTTCTTGTGAAATAGTCATTTGAAGAAACACTCAGGTATTTGATTTTGTATTTGCATGTAATGCTATTTTGAAAATGCAGTCTTGGCAAATCAAAATAAATGTAGCATAAACACTTTTTCTTTTGTTTTACAGCTTCTAAAATTTATTCTGCAATGGATTAAATGTTTGTAATCTGATAACTAGATAATACGAACTAACTAACCAATGGATTAATCGATTAACCAAAACAATCTATAGCTGCAGCCCTGAAGCAAATTCATCTAATAATGATCAAAGAATTGTTATGAAATTACTTGCAAACCATAAACACTACGAAACACTGTAGTTCTAAATGAACAAACATCAACATGATTGTCTTTTGTCACACTTATTAAGTCATTCACTACCAAAGATGTACAAACAATGTTGTTTATAATGTTAAACTGCTTACAACTACGAATAAAAAAAGAAATAAACTTTTTTAAATGACGAAAGATGTGAATCAAATCTGTCCTTTGTAAGTTCTGTGTTCCTATAGCCATAGAACACAATATTTTGCAGCGCTCGAAGTAAAAAATCATCGCAAATGGCTGGGAGTGAATGAGTATGAATATGTATTCATTTGTTTGTTTACTTATATAGCACAAAACAATTTATCAAAAGAAGGCAGAAGAGATATGGCAGGAAAGTTTCAACAAAGTGCAGCAGAAAAACAATGCAGAACATTGAACAAAATGAAATAATTAAAAACTCAAGTCGCAAATGTGTAACTCTAGCCACGAATGCGTAACTATAGTCATGAATGTGTACTTTATGGGCTTCTCGAGTGAATGTGACTTTAGACGCGAGTTTTGCTAGTCCTGCTGCGGACAAGTCAAAAATACGTGTTGAGAATTGTGTGTCGCACCTGTTCTTTGTTATTATACCACTAGGGGGCGCAACCGCGCAAGCACCAACATCAGTGGTTTGACCAGACAGACCATTCCCGCCCCCATAATTTTGACAATGGTGTCTAGATGGCACGAGGTAGGTCAATAATCGTAATTTTTTTGTAATTTATATTGCAATAAATGTTACTACTAAAGAAAAAAATACATTCAAAGTTCATATCTGTTAACATGTTACGTTTGCTCAGATTGTCTTGCCTAACCTACCATGATGTCTAGTTTCAGCTACACTGCTGGTCAAAAGTATTGGCACCCCTGCAATTCTGTCAGATAATGCTAAATTTCTCCCAGAAAATGATTGTAATTACAAATGCTTGTGTAGTAATATCTTCATTGATTTTGCTTGCAATGAAAACACACTAAAGAGAATGGAAAAAATAAATAAATTGTTATAATTTTACACAAAACTCAAAAAAATGGGCCGGACAAAAGTATTAGCGCCCTTTGAAAAATCATGTAATGCTTTGTGTAATTAACAGCACCTGTTACTTACCTGTGGTACATAACAGGTGGTGGCAATAACTAAATCACACTTGCAGCAAGTTAAAATGGATTAAAGTTGACTCAATCTTGTGTGTACCACATTGAGCATGGAAAAAAGAAAGAAGACCAAAGAACTGTTTGAGGACTTGTGAAGCAAAATTGTGAGGAAGCATGGGCAATCTCAACGCTACAAGTCCATCTTCAAAGACCTGAATGTTACTCTGTGTACCGTGCGCAGTGTCATCAATAAGTGTAAAGCCCATGGCACTGTGGCTAACCTCCCTAAATGTGGACGGAAAAGAAAAATTGACGAGCGATTTCAACGAAACATTGTGCGGATGGTGGATAAAGAACCTCGCCTAACATCCAAACAAGTTCAAGCTGTCCTGCAGTCCGAGGGTACAACAGTGTTAACCTGTACTATCCATTGGCATCTGAATGAAAAGGGACTCTATATACCTCATTCACGTGACGTCACAACACCGCCCCCCCGACTTGTGCCGCCATATTGTCCGTCAGCTCATCGTGTTTACATACAGTATTACCGCTACGTACATTCCACCTATTACTGCGTGTTTTTCTGCTTGTCTAAGGAATCACCTCCTAGTAAACGAACCCAAAAACCTTCCTGACAATCGTTAACATTGATTAATCAAAATGGTGAAGGCATGTGTGGCGGTTGGTTGCAGTAACACAGAAGATAAACCGTCATTTTAGTAGTTGCTGTGTGCCCATTGTTAAAAGGGCAAATCTCGAAAGCAGCACGGTTTGTTTATCTCGGCCCATGATGCATTTGTGTCGACAGCCGTCAGACAGCGGCGAAAACATCAATACACACATACAACACACCCAACACAATTGCAGACATCATCAGACGGAGACTACAAAGCTCGTCGCCACGGTCGCGCAGCAAGAAGGTGAGTGCAACAACAGGTGTTGTGCCGAAAAATAGCCGCCCTGCGTGAAATGTCCCCGCTGACGTGAGCGCCCACACAGAAACGAGTTTCTTGTACCGTGAATATGTATTATTTTACTCTGCTTGAACTAATAAATGTCATACCTGTGTGATTGTCATTGGGATATGGTCGTGAAAACCTGCAGACTAATACATTTCTGTTCAAAGATGGTTATGTGGCCCAGTCCACGATTTGTGTCTAAAATACAGTACTAATATTTTGTGTAATTTAATTATTTAAAACTGATCTTACAGTCGTAAATCCATTACTGTAATGCGCCCATTAAAACATTTGATGTTTTCACGTCAATAAAGCGTTATAAATAAGCGCTCCCGTCAGGGGGGACATTTCAAGCGGGGCAGCTGTTTTTCGGCACACACCGGCCCGTTGTCGATCAAGTTTCATTTTACAATCGTGACAACGGTGACGCTCAGCTGACCAAATGTCGGTTCATATTCGGGCCGGTGCCGATTTTGGGTACCCGACTCCTCATCATGACATAAACTGGAGTATGATTGGAAATTTTGTGGTCTCAGGACGAGCTCTGACGCATCGGACGGGAGAAAACATCGGTTTGGGCATCAAATATGGATCTGGCGACTGGATCGACCGAAGCTTTTCCAAATAACGGCTTTTATGCAACTCATTCCAATGAGTTTACAGCGTCTGAAAGCACCCGGGCTTCCATAATTTGCAGTGAATCCACCTTTAGAAACTACGATCAATGACAATACGGACACACAATGACGGACAATATGGTGGCACAATACAGCGATCACATGATTGTGTTACGTTAGTGATTGGGGTCTATAGGTGTGCAAACACCCTAGTAATGGCGGCCAACCACTAGAGGGAAACGTACGCAAATCTCTACTCTGATTAGTCAGGAGGCCCGGCCGGATTGCGGTCATTAACATCTCATTGGTGAAACAGGTAGTGATACTGTCGGCATCTTTGGCAAAAATAAAGTCAATATCTAGAATAAAGAGGAAAAATGTAATTAACGACTGTAGTGTATCCCAAAGCAGCGGAGTAAGAATAGTGTTGCTTCTTTAAAAATCTATTGAGTAAAAGTAAAAAGCATTTTGTGGTAAAACTACTCCAGAAGTCCATTTTTCTCAAAAAGTTACTCAAGTAAATGCAACCCATTACTACTCATCTCTAATTTCTAGCATTATTTTACTGATGCTATGCGGTTTGCAAGCTAACTACACTGCTGGCCAAAACTATTGGCACCCCTGCAATTCTGTCAGTTAATGCTCAATTTCTCCTAGAAAATGATTGCAATTACAATTGCTTTGATAGTAATATCTTCATTTATTTTGCTTGCAATGAAAAAACACAAAAAAGAATGGGAACAATTTTTAAAATCATTATCATTTTACATAAAACTCCCAAAATGGGCCAAACAAAAGTATTTGCACCCACAGCCTCATACATGGTAGCTTAACCTTTAGACAAAATAACTGCGAACAACCTGAAGGGTACCTTCTCCAAACTGTCATTTTCAGATCTCTCCACGGTTGTTCTATGGGATTCAGGTCTGGACTAATTGCTGGCCACTACCATTCTTCTTTGGCCAACTGCTCCAGGTCTCTGAGATTTGAAGGGTACCTTCTCCAAACTGCCATTTTCAGATCTCTCCACGGTTGTTCTATGGGATCAGGTCTGGACTAATTGCTGGCCACTTTAAAAATCTCCAGTGCTTTCTCTCAAACCATTTTCTACTGTGTGTTTTGAGTCATTGTCCTACTGGAAGACACATGATCTCTGAGGTAGACTCAGCTTTCTCACACTGGGCCCTACTTTATGCTGCAAAATTTGTTGGTCGTCTTCAGACTTCATAATGCCATGCACACGGTCAATCAGTCCAGTGCCAGAAGAAGCAAAGCAACCCCAAAACATCAGGGAACAGCCGCCATGTTTGACTGTGGGGACTGTGTTCTTTTCTTTAAAAGCCTCGTTTTTTCCCCCTGTAAACTCTATGTTGATATCTTTTGCCAAAAAGCTCTACTAATGTCTCATCTGACCAGAGAACATTCTTCCAAAACGTTTTTTGTTTTCTCTGGTAAGTTTTGGCAAACTCTAGCCTGGCTTTTATATGTCTCTGGGTCAGAAATGGGGTCTTCCTGGGTATCCTACGATAGACCCCATTCACCAACGTCACACAATCACGTGATCGCTGTATTGTGCCGCCATATTGTCCGTCATTGTGTGTCCGTATTGTCAATGATCGTAGTTTCTAAAGGTGGATTCACTTGCAAATTATGGAAGCCCCGGTGCTTTCAGATGCTGTAAACTCATTGGATGAGTTGCATAAATGCCGTTATTTGGAAAGGCTTCGGTCGATCAAGTCGCCAGATCCATGTTTGATGCCCAAATCGATGTTTCCTCCCGTCCGGTCCCGTCCCATGCGTCAGAGCTTATTCTGAGACCACAAAATTTCCAGTCATACTCCAGTTTATGTCACGATAAGGAGTCGGGTACCCAAAATCCGCACCAGCCCGAATATAAACCGACATTTGGGCAGCTGAGCATCACCGTTGTCACGATTGTAAAATGAAACCTGATTAGCGGTTAGACAACGGGCCGGTGTGTGCCGAAAAATAGCCACCCCGCGTGAAATGTCCCACCTGACGGAAGCGATTATTTATAACGCCTTGTTGAAGTGAAAACATCAAATGTTTTCATGGACGCATTACAGTAATGGATTTACGACTGTAAAATTAGTTTTAAATAAATAAATTACACAAAATAGTAGTAATGTATTTTAGTAACAAATCGTGGACTGGGCCACATAACCATCTTTGAACAGAAATGTATTAGTCTACAGGTTTTCACAACCATATCCCAATGACAATCACACAGGTATGACATTTATTAGTTCAAGCAGAGTAAAATAATACATATTCACAGGACAAGATTTATTAGTTCAAGCAGAGTAAAATAATACACCACTGGCGGCACCAGTCAGGGGGACGGAGTTGTGACGTCACGTGATTGGGGTCTATAACAGCCCAGTGTCAGTCAATGTAAATGATAAAGTTAGCTGCTGTTGGCTTCGTGCTGCCTTAAAAAGCAAACAAACGAGGCAACAAAAGCAAATGCACTGAGAGCATCATACTTCATGGTGAAGCGTATTGCTAAAGCCAAGAAACCTTTCAGGATTGGAGAATTTTCTGCGACCAAGGATATTTGTCGTCAGGTTTTAGGAGAGGCTGCTGTTGACTCAGCGTATGGTGAGTTACATTTTCCCTGCACTTAATCTTTGTTTTTAGCTCCAGCGTGTTATTTTAGATTTACTGTACAGTAATTTTCTGCAACACATTGCCGACCCATGTATAAAAGGCCTATATCACACCGGTCCGAGGTGCAAAAAAGGTTGGGCACCACTGGGCTATACAGTGCTGCTCGAAAGTTTGTGAACCCCACAGCGATGGTCAGATTTTTTGTAAAAAAAACTAAAATAACCTTATTAAATGTTAAGTTATACCCAAATCCACAATACTGACATTCCAAATAATGGACTGAAACAAAAGAAATAGTTATATTGTCATTCTTTATTTAACAAAAGTGGTTGATTTAAGAAAAACTCAGATATCATGTGTGCAAAAGTATGTGAACCCCTTCAGTTAATAGGATATTGCGCCTCCTTTTGCAGAGATTACCTCAACCAAACGGTTTCTGTAGTGACTAATCAGCCTCTCACATCTACTTAGGGGGATTTTTGCCCATTCTTCCTTGCAGAACGCAGTCAGTTGAGAGAGGTTTGATGGGCGTCTGGCATGAACTGCTCGCTTCAGGTCCCGCCACAGCATTTCAATGGGATTTAGGTCAGGACTTTGACTGGGCCAGTCCAGAACACGAATCTTCTTCTTTTTCAGCCATTCCTTGGTTGTATTGCTGGAATGCTTTGGATCATTATCATGTAGCATGATCCACCTTCTGCCAAGCTTTAACTTCAAAACAGATGGCGTCAGGTTATGTTCTAGGATTTGACAATATTCCTCAGAATTCATGATTCCCTGGACTATGTGGAGTTGTCCAGGTCCTGAGGATGAAAAGCAAGCCCAGATCTTGACATTCCCACCTCCATGCTTCACTGTTGGGAGAAGGTTCTTTTGGTGGTATGCAGTGTTGACTTTTCGCCAGACATGGCGGTTTTGGTTGTGACCAAACAGTTCAATTTTGCACCTACATCAGTTGATGAAAACTCTTTTTAATTTAGTCTCGACAACACAACTGTTAAAAAAAACAAAAAAAAACTACTGAATTGATTGATTAGGAAATCAGGTTGAAATAATAGAAAATTCCAAAATGTTGAGGGGGTTCACAAACTTTTGAGCAGCACTGTAGTACAGTATAATTATAATAGTTCATATCGATGAAGTTGTGGGGGGAAAGAAATATAACATTTTTTAGAAAAATCCGACATTGTAAGCAGTTACTCATAATTTTATTCATTACTAGAGTATTCTTTTCAAAGAATACTTTTTCACTTGTACTTGAGTACATTTTTTGATGACTACTTGTATTTAGTAATATTATTTAGTAACACTAGTCTCACTTTAGTACATTTTTTTGGCTACTCTACCCACCTCTGCTAATAATTAGCATCGCTGAAAATCGATTTAAATTTTTTTTTAAACACTGTAAGTATTAATGTGTACTCTGGCTACATATTTCTGAATTCGAATACACATCTGCAGATAGTTTTGCTATAATAATGACCAAATACTCAGAAGGTGTACAAGCAAGACTTGTAGGTACGCCTTCCGAGTGGCACCCGCCACGCTACACAGTTGATGAATTTATGACCTGCGTGAGTGTTTTGTTAACATACACACAAAACAGTGAGCCCGACTTGATTTGCCTACTAAAGGGAAGTTAAACTTCTTTGTTAAATCTCGAAACTGCCAGAAAAAATTAGAATCAAATATTCATTTAAAATATAAAACACTTATACAATAGAGTCACATCGGAGGGTTCAAAAGCTGCCGACTGCCGACCTGTGGTCTAGGACCTTGACCAAATTGCGGAAAATCCCTTGGTGAATAAAATTAATATGTTAAAAAACATTTAATGTTTACTTGTGTTATCTCTCTCTGACATTTACATTCGTTAACTATCTTAAACAGTAGTATGGGATCACTATGCAAACAAATAAGAATTTGAGATGGGAGAAAATACTTTTTTAACAGCATTATACTAGTATGTATATATGAAGTAGTTTACCCATTCATCGTCCTGTGATCCTTCTCCTTCACCACAAGGCTTCTGGATGTTATTTGCTCCAGATTTGTTGGCCATAATCTTGTCTGTCCAAGATGCGCCAGTCTTCTCATCTCCGGCAAAGTTGCATTTGGACACTGTCCTTCCCTCTATTTTAGCTAAGGAGACTATAAATGAAAAGAAACTGTTAAAAATTGTGGTTTGAATTAATCTTTAAATATACTGTATATACAGTCATGTGAAAAAATTAGGACACCCCATTAATTATTCAGTTCCTTATTGAGAAATGTTCACATATCAATGTCTAATCTTGTTTTTCTTTATCACTGGAAAATAAATTGATTTAATTGTAGGTAAACAACAAAAATTAACATTGTTTTACTCATTAAACAAAATATATCAACAAAAATACATATTCTAACTGAGGAAAAAGTTAGGACACCCTACCACCTAATAGCTAGTGTTACCCCCTTTGGCTGAAATAACTTCAATGAAACGCTTTTTTTTAGCCATCTACCTGTCTTTGACATCATTCTGAAGAAAGTTTGCCCGACTCCTAAACGCAGAATACATTCAGATGTGAGATGTTTGAGGCATTTCTTGCATGTACAGCCCGTTTCAAGTCACCCCAAAACATCCCAATGGGATTAAGATCTGGGCTTTGACTCGGCCATTCCAGGACTCTCTATTTCTTCCTTTTCAGCCAGTCCTTGGTGGATTTACTAGTATGTTTTGGGTCACCGTCATGTTGACGACACAGTGAGAGAGAATGTATTAGAGTTTTTACTTTCACTTTTCCGTGTTCTGTTGTTGGGCGTCAGCTGCGGGGAGCAGTAGGCATTTTGTGAAGGCAAGTTCTTAAATAAATTATTAAAAATCTGACGAAACTGGCGATCTCTTTGTCGATGGTTGTAACCTTTACTTATTAAGACTGGCAAACGGAGGTCGGAGGAGTACTGTCAAGCAGTTCATGGACGCGCACTCCACACTCATATTTTTCCATAGGTAAACCTCACCTTTATTGTTTTTTTTTCACTACCTGCACTAACATTGTTGGAACCCATGTTGATTTCTCTCTCAAGAAAATCCACCGTGCGTCCGTCTTGTGGGAAAACAAAGACAATGCCGGGCTGTCATAAATCGTCGTATTTCGAGCAAGTCCTCGGATGTAGAAACAAGTGGCGAGTCAAATTTTACGTAGGATGTCGAAAAGATTGTGTGTCGAAGCGATCATATGTTGAGGTACCACTGTATTAGTAATACAGCATTTGGTAGTTCCCACTCTGTACATTCACCATAACTTTCCTAATACTGATCAATGATAACTTCTTTATCTGTTTTGGTTTGTCTTCCTTTTCCAGTAATGTCGGTTTTTGGTTTAGGCGCATTACCTCCACCACTCCCAGGAACGGAGGAGGACTAATTCCAAGATGGATTTTTTTTTTTTTTTTTTAACTCAAAGGTTTTCACCATCTGACTGCGTACACCAAATCGTGATGCCCGTACCATGACAGTACGGGAAAAATACAAATGGTAAATGGATGGAGTTATCCTTGAATAGCGCCTTTTCACCTTTCAGGCACTCAAAGCGCTTTTATACTATATACTCAGCAACGTAGGGCTTAGTATCTTGCTCAAGGATACTTAGACGAAGTTATCAGGACATAGAATCGAAAACGACTACTCTACCACTGAGCCACACCGTCCCCAGATACCGTGACATTCTTAGTTTACACCCCTAATTAAATCAGTGGCAGAACATTTCAAAACAAAGACTCACATATAAAGGGGCTGTTTCCTCTGGTCTTTAGTCGAATGTCTGTTTCGGTCTCCAGTTCTGTTTTTTCCATCTCACACTCAGGGTACCAGAAGGCCCATGTCCCGTCAGATCTGTGCTTGTCAGTTATCTTCACCAAATCGGCTTTACGAATCAATGCTGACAGCTGCTCCTCTGACAGGCTGTCTGACTCCCCTTTAGCCTCCACCTCTACATGGAAATACGTATATGGAAACAAAGGCATGTACATTTACATATTAGAGAAGGTTACGGTATCATGTTTGCTCCTTCTCCATCGTTTTTACTAGTCAAGATGGCTCACTAGTGGCTGCCTAAGTGTTATACGAAAGTACCCTGGTCAGTGTATTGATTCAAAATTATTTCCGGATGTAGTATATATTCATCATAATCAAGTAATTTACTTACTGTAGGAGGACATCAGGAAGCCTGTGTTGACCTTTCTGGTGTCGCTGAAGTTTGGCTCAATCTCCTTCCCGTTAGCATCATACTTCCTCCGATGGATGCGTCTTGGTTTGATGTACAGCACATGGTAACGGAACTGCCAATTGAAAAATATTTGATGATTTCCGTTGAATTATGTCAAGTTCCGTACATTGAATTGGTATACAGTGATCCCTCGCAACTTTGTGCTTCAAACTTTGCGGCCTCAGTCCATGACAGATTTTTTTCTATTAAAAAAGATAAATACTGTATTTTATTTTAAAATGTTAAGGTATTTTCAGGTATATATGTACAAATTATTGTTTTCTTTAATGTCTTCTATGGAGGAAGCCATGTTTGCGACACCAATATGATGTGCACCGGGTCCAGGCTGTGACAACATTACAAAGACTGTTCTGTCCCAGCAAAAGCCGGGGCCTTATGGAGTACAGTATGTATGCTCAACAATCCCAGTGGTGATAAACAACAAAAAAAGGGCTAGGCTGGTGAGAAATAAAAAACGTTCAATCAACTCTGCCAACCTGTTAAGTAGAGGTGTGCAAAATTTCCGATTCTTAGATTATTCGCGATTCGGCCCTGGAAGATTCGAGAACGATTCACAAACATCCAAATTCCGATTATTGAAATATGCCAAGTAAAGCGGAAGTACAACACACTCAGCGCGCCGCGCGGTCAATGAGCAACGGAGCGAGAGTAGCTAAACATCATGCTTCTCATTACCCGGCCCCTCGGGTAATGCCAATGCTCAACTCACGGCTCTAGCTCAACTCATGCCACGAGATAAAAAAACACAACAACATACCTGAAGCTGCTACAAAAGTACGTCATCCACATAATGTTACGGTAGATATCATTTATATAAGACTAGATGCACTACGGTAGCGGTAGCGTTTGCAGCACATCTACAAAAAGCTAGATGCGGCCGTAGTAAACGGCCGCCATCTTAAAGCAGTACACTTCTCTGCAAGGCTGTTGTAGCGAACCTTCCAAGCAAACCTAATTAACTTTTTATCTAAAATACTCCTAAATCGGTAAAATATTGACTTGAATCTATCTTTAAAATAGTTTTAAAACTTTCACATGTCGAAAGTTGACAAAAGGGAAATTATGGATTAACGGGAGCAATTTTAACAACTTTAACGGTTGATTCACAACATTAAATTAATTGAATGTAGTTTAAAGCTGCTGATACAGAATGGGGAGTGGAGTTTTTTATTTACTGTTATTTTTGTATATTTGTTTACTGCTATATGTTAACTTGATACTGAAATAGTAGTTTGGTTTAGCCTGAGAGTATTTTTGAACAAATGTACAAAATATTAAAAAAAAAAAAAAAAAAAAAAAAAAAAAAAAAAAAAAAGGGGGGGGGTGCATCAATAATCGTTTTAGAAACGAATCGGACCATCTGAATCGTAATCGTAATCGAATCGTTAGGTGCCCAAAGATTCCCAGCTCTACTGTTAAGCATAGTATGTCATTCCCAAAACTCACCAGTGAATCCAGTCTGGCATTTCCAATTGGCTCTGCTAAATATTAGATCTTTAGCTGGCAAATCTTTCTTAATTAATGATTTTATCAGCAAACATAACCTTGACATGTTGTTCCTAACAGAAACTTGGTTAGATCAAGATAAGAGTTCGGCAGTTCTGATTGAGGCAACCCCCACAAACTTCAATTTCTTTAGTGCGCCAAGAACCCATAAGAAAGGAGGTGGGGTTGCCAGTCTGATCAGGGACAGTTTTCAATGCACGAATATTTCATGTGGTCAGTTTGATTCCTTTGAATATATTGTCATTCAGCTAAAAAGCCCTTGCAGAGCCACCTTGGTAACAATTTACAGACCACCGAAGTATAACACAATGTTTTTTGATGAGCTTACCAAAATACTGTCTTCCGTCTGCATGGACTTTGATTGTGTTGTTTTAGGGCAGGGGTCCCCAAACTTTTTCCTGTGAGGGCCACATAACCCTTCTCTTCTCTGATGAGGGGCCGGGGTCAGTTTGTAACAGAAAAAGTGTGACGATTGCAGGAGTGCCTAAATGTAAAAATGTATTGTTTTTCAGAAAGCCACAATCAAATAACCCTTTCTGGATTCTTCACGGAACCAAAGTAAATAAAATAAAAATGATATAATATAATATAATATAGTATAATATAATATAATATAATATAATTAGGGCTTTCAAACGATTAAAATTTTTAAGCGAGTTAATCACAGCTTAAAAATTAATCGTAATTAATCGCAATTCAAACATCTCTAAAATATGCCTTATTTTTCTGTAAATTATTGTTGGAATGGAAAGATAAGACTCAAGACGGATATATACATTCAACATACTGTACATAAGTACTGTATTTGTTTATTATAACAATAAATCAACAAGATGGCATTAACATTAATATTCTGTCAAAGCAATCCCTGGATAGAAAGACTTGTAGTTCTTAAAAGATAGATTTTAGTACAAATTATAGAAATTTTATGTTAAAACCCCTCTTAATGTTTTCGTTTTAATAAAATTGGTAAAATTTTCAATCAAAAAAATTAACTAGTAGCTCACCATTGTTGATGTCAAGAATTACACAATGCTCATGGTGCATAAAATCAGTCGCACCCAAGCGTCAGCAGAGGGAGACAAAAAACACAAGTAACAAGTGGACATGACACTGCTGTCATTTTAATCTGTTTGAGCGGGGCATATGCGTTAATTGCGTCAAATATTTTAACGTGATTAATGAAAAAAATTAATTACCGCCCGTTAACGCGATAACTTTGACAGCCCTTAATATAATATAATATAATATAATATAATATAATCTAGAGCTGAAACGAATACTCGAGCAACTCGAGTAACTCGAGTTTAAAAACTGATCCGAGTAATTTTATTCACCTCGAGTAATCGTTTATTTTGACAGCTCTAAGCATCACGTTTCGCTTGGACTACTTTTAATGCGGGACAACGCGCTGACGTCACGTGCGTAGAGGAAGAAGCAATAAAAAAATATAAAAAACATTTCCGCAGCCGACAGCCGCTCCAAACTACGCCGACGTTGCTAAAAACTAGCCCAAATGATGTTAAGTTGGTAGCAGGTAGCATCTGAGGAGTCTCACAGAGATCACATGTATGTTGAACTAGATGCAATGTGATAGACTCGGCCGCGTCTGGGCAGCGTTGATAAAGAGCGGCCATCTTAAAGCAGTAGAGCGCTAAGCGCTAATAAAGAGCGCTAAGCGCTAAAAAATAAGATTAACGTTACTGTCTGAGTCACTAGCTCACGTAACGTTAGCCCTGCGGAGGGCTAGGTTTCTATTAATTATGACCACTTTCGATGCGTGGCTAACGTGTCTTACATACAGGTTTTAACATAACATAGCTTTGTGGAGTGATAAGGGTGTAAAATAAAAACTCAATAATGCTAACTATCAATTTTAGCTTAGTAGTCATTGCTGGATAAAACGCCAAGTAGCACTGGTCCATAATGTGCTCCAATACAGCCTGTATCATACATTTATCTTGAACACTGCAAAAACACAAAATCCTATCAGGACTTACAGTTTAGAGTAGCAAAAAACTTAACTAGAACTTAAAAATGGCTTGACACAAATAGAAATTCAATTGAAACAGGTGGGAAAAAATCTTAACTTTTAAGTGATGTGTGTTATCAAGCGTAATGGCATTTTTAGGTATAAATATATATATATTTTAATAAGATCTAAAGGTTTTTTGAGTGAAAGCAGTGAATTTGTCTTTTTTTATTTCTAGTTACATCTGAGATGCAATTGTTGGCTGTTTTCAACAATATACATCGAAAATAAAGACATTGATTGACTGAAAATTGTTCAAGATTAGATGAAATGTCTTGTTTTCTCATGTATATTTATAATTGCTCTTCACCTAAAAATATATTTGTTTTATCCGATTACTCGATTAATCGATAGAATTTTCAGTCGATTACTCGATTACTAAAATATTCGATAGCTGCAGCCCTAATATAATCAGGGGTGCACATAATTCTTTTGCCCAGGTTCTCAGAGGAGGACCTGGAGATGTGACTTGGTCCTCATTGAGCTTGAGAGCCGACCCACCTGATGCGATAAATTTATGACAAGCTTTACTTAGAGCCAATTAACTTTGATTAATTATATTAACAGTTAATGCTTGATTAACATCAACTGGCACAACAAAATTGCCATTACTTTGAAGTGAAATGTAAAGAAATAAACATAAAAGCACCAATTCAAAATAAAGGGCATTATGCGGCTCCCACATTAACTCCAAGCCTTTTTAAAAGTGGGATGTCCTCCTCATAAGACCTCATTGAACGTGCATGTTTAGCTTTGTAAAATGCGAGCAAAAACACGTTTGTCAGTGCATGTCGCTGTTCATTACCTTTATTCCGCCCTATTCCGCCGCATGTCCATAGGGCGAGTGGGGTCCTGTTTCACATCGATAGTTTGCTTAATTGCCACATGTTCTCTGTTTTTTTCGTGCTTTTCAAAGTTTGGATGGCTGAAATTCTTTGACCCTACATAAAATGCGTTGCTCTAATCGGCGACATTGGGATTCTCACGGCACATTTTGTACCGCATTTCCGTGCGAGCATCATTCGCTTCTAGCCATGCTACCTCCTGTAGCCACTTTTCAGCAAAAGTCCTTTTTTTTGGTAGCTCCGGTGACGTCTCTGTCGTCTGTCTGTCTTTTGACGGGGGTGGGGGAACACGGAAGTAATTACTCAGTGTGGCCTGCCTCATCGACATTTTGAGAAGTTATTTTCTCGTGTCCGCCGCAAATAGAGTGGTCAGCCATCGGTACGCAAAAGCGTATGGAAGCCGTTGAGGGCCAGCGCGTTTGTCTACGTCCAGTACACATGTGTGGATCACTTATGTGCACCCCTGAATATAATATAATATAATATAATATCATGTAATATAATATAATATAATAATACTGTATTAATTAAATAGATAATAACCAAATAACCATTGCTCAGTTCTTCACAGAAAAAAAGCCAGGACATAAATAACTCTATTGAAAAAAAAAAAAAAAAAAAAATTTTTTTTTTTTTTTTTTACAATTTTTTTTTTTTTTTTTTTTTTTTTTTTTGTTCAGGGGGCCGGACCAAATGTGGCTGCGGACCGTATCCGGCCCGCGGGCCGTAGTTTGGGGACCCCTGTTTTAGGGGGTGATTAACATTCATGTTGATAATCCTGAAGAAGGATGTGCTAGAGAGCTTTTAAATATTTTGGATACATTTGGTTTATCTCAGCATGTCACAGTTCCAACACATAACAGAGGGCACATACTGGACTTAATAATATCCAAAGGTCTTAACATCTATGAGGTCACAGTGAATGATGTTGCTCTGTCTGATCACTACTGCATTATGTTTAAAATGACCACCCCTGTCCATCCTCTGAAAAGGGAAACAGAGGTAATTAGGAAGCGTTACATAAGTGATAACACATGTGCGTTATTCACACAGGCCTATGCCTCATCATTAACCCCTACAATAGCTCCAGTGGAAGAACTTGTAAATAGTTTCAGTTCCAGTGTGATGACTGTAATGGACACTATTGCCCCGATTAAGACAAAAACTTTGTCAAGAAAGAAGAGGTCACCCTGGAGAAATGCCATACTAGCTATAAAACAAAAGCAAGTTTGTAGACGAGCAGAACGCAGATGGCGAAAAAACAAACTCCTAGTTTTTTATGATATCTACAAAGAGATTCTTCGCAAATACAACCAGGAACTGAAAAATGCTAGACAATCATATTTTTCAGAGATCATTAGTAGAAACACCAACAATACTCGCACACTATTTTCTGTTGTTGACAAACTGACAAACCCACAAGCATCAATACCTCAGGAATTGGCATCTGAGGTGTCCTGTAATAATTTCGCAGCATTCTTTACACACAAAGTACTAAAGATTAGACAGACTGTGTGCAACTCCGGATTAACAAATGTTACACTAAACGCCTCCCAAAATGTCCCCCACGTCAATCTTAGACAGTTTAGCCTCCTGGACTATGCCACTTTAACAGAAATTGTGTCGAAATTAAAGCCCACAACATGCTGCCTTGACATCCTTCCTTCAAACTTTTTCAAAACTGTTTTTCATTGCATAGCCCCAGACATACTTCAGATTATAAATACTTCCCTCCAAACAGGAGAGTTTCCTCAGACTTTAAAAACTGCAGTAATAAAACCTCTCCTAAAAAAACCTAATCTGGATGCCTCAACCATTAGTAATTACAGGCCAATATCAAATCTGACATTCCTGGGGAAAATTATCGAAAGGGTTGTGTTTTAACAGATTCAGACTTTCATGATGCAAAACAATCTTTTTAACTCATTGCAGTCTGAATTTCGGCCACAACACAGCACCGAGACCGTGCTTATCAAAGTCCTAAATGATATTCGTCGGAATACCGATGCAGGCAAATCATCTGTTCTGCTACTATTGGATATCAGCGCCGCATTTGACACGGTTGATCACAACATACTACTCAGCAGATTGGAACAGTGGGTAGGGCTTACTGACACTATTCTTCAGTGGTTTACATCCTATTTACATGATAGAGATTTCTTTGTGTCAATTGGAAACTATCAGTCAGAACGAACCAAATTCACGTGTGGAGTCCCTCAAGGGTCAATTCTTGGACCACTCTTATTTAACATCTATATGCTTCCGTTAGCTCAGATTATGGAACAGTATGACATCTCCTATCACGCCTATGCAGACGACACACAACTGTACATTTCTGTGTCCCCACATGATTATAGTCCCTTAGTCTCCCTGAGTAAATGCATTCGTCAAATCAATGAATGGATGTGCCAGAATTTTCTCCAGTTAAATGTGGAGAAGACAGAGGTGATCATTTTTGGGCCAAAAAAGGAAAGGTCAAAGATAAGCAGCCAACTTAGCACAATGTCACTTACAGCTACAAATCAAGTCAGAAACCTTGGCGTAATTATTAACTCAGACCTAAAATTTGATAGCCATCTAAAGTCCGTCACTAAATCCGCTTATTACCACCTAAAAAATATAACCAGAATTAAGGGGCTTCTGACTCAACAAGACATGGAAAAACTTATGCATGCATTCATTTTCAGCAGATTGGACTACTGCAACGGTATATTTACAGGTCTTGATAAAAAATCAGTCAGGAAGCTGCAGCTAGTACAGAATGCTGCAGCCAGAGTCCTCACAAATACAAGGAAGCTGGACCACATTACACCGGTTTTGAAATCGCTACACTGGCTTCCAGTGAGTCAAAGGATAGACTATAAAATACTACTGCTCGTCTACAAAACACTTAATGGCCTTGGACCAAAATACATGCTTGACTTGTTAAGATTCCTATGAGACATCTAGACCCCTAAGGTCGTCTGGAACGGGTCTTCTGCATGTTCCAAGAACAAGAACCAAGCAGGGTGAGGCAGCATTTAGTTATTATGCTCCTCACCTCTGGAACAAGTTACCCGAACGTCTGAAGTATGCTCAAACTGTTAGTTCCTTTAAATCAGGGCTAAAAACGCTTTTGTTTGGCACTGCATATCCATAACTGTCTATATATTTCAACCTACCTGCCTTCTATTCCTCTTGTGCTTATCTCCATTGCTGATTTCAATGATTATTATTAGTAGTAGTTTTTGCTTTATTTTTATTTTTGTTTTATTTATTTATTTTTATTCTGTGATTAAATGCGATCATTTGTCTTGGTTTTTACGTTGTGTTGATTTAAATGTGATTTTTATGGTCTTCATGTGATGTAAAGCACTTTGAATTGCCTTGTGTTGAATTGTGCTATATAAATAAATTTGCCTTGCCTTGCCTTGCCTAATGTATATTTCATTTATATCTTAATTATTACATTTGTAGTGCTTAAAACAATTTATAAAAATAAATATATAGTTTTTTTTTTTTTTTTTTTAATTATACTTTGGGGGAAAAAATGTGAAAAAAAACCATTTCTTATATGTATCTCTTTCCAATGCTGTTAAATCTGAATAAATACATTGAACACACCAAATGTGCAGGTATTCAGTACCTGTACAAATAATTGTTTTCCTTTGTATATATCTAATCTATATCATAATTATAACATTTGCAGTGCTTAAAAAATTTTATGAATGTGTGCCTAGGGATGTGAATTTTGACTAATTTCCCTGCCGACTAATCTCAGATTTTATTAGCAACCAGTTAACTAGTCTATAAGTAAGAAAACTTGCACTTTAATACGGATATTAAATAAAAGTTCAAAATGAAAATGTTTTGTGTATTTAGGAGGTATTTCAGCCCAAATATTCATGACAAGTTGGTTATTTAAATTCTACAGATGTAACAAAAAAAAAAAAAAAAACAACTGTCCTTACTGCTAAATCATAGGTGGAGAAACTCTTTACGCAGGTAGTATTTATCGCTGCTTTTAAATTGAGACATATGTATAAATTTGGTTAAAAAAAAATTCCCCAATTAATATATACTACTAGTCCCTGTTGGTGTGTCAGTATTATTTCTACAAAATAAATATCATCTGAAAGTGGTGAAAATGTCTTCATATAATATTTTGTCTCATATAATCTTCTCTTGCTCTTAGGCTTGTCGCGGTAATACATTTTTGTAGGCGATATATTATCGCATAAATTGATGCCGATATGCAATACATTGTCAATTTTTTTAACCAATTCAAACACTCATGTAGTAACCATCCTAATAAATCCCCCATACACACATGATAAATTGTTATTCTTGAATAAAACACAGATATAAAACATAAAATATAT
Source organism: Corythoichthys intestinalis (assembly GCF_030265065.1). NCBI lineage: Eukaryota > Metazoa > Chordata > Actinopteri > Syngnathiformes > Syngnathidae > Corythoichthys > Corythoichthys intestinalis. The sequence goes on along the minus strand of NC_080399.1, from coordinate 58,364,679 downwards.
AAAATGACTGTCATCTTGTCCTGTAAAGTGCACAAGTGAGCAACTTTGAAGCCAAATTATTCATTGTCGATCAGATTTTTCATAATATCGTGGCGAAAAAAGAGCCAGTTTTAACAAATTTTTTCACCGTCTCTGTTTTCTACAACTTTTCCTTAAGAATGATGGGGAAAGTGAAAAAGTGCGAATTCTACGTTTGTGGCCCCATCGTGTAGAAACCGATAACCGAAGCGTTAACTGTGGAAACGTCACTGACTGCGACAAACTTTGTCCCTACGTCATAATCGGGACCAATGTTTACATTTGAAGTAAATTAGACAGGCACTTTTTTTTCCCTACAAACTCTTGCTATGCTTATTGAAGAATGGGTATTATAGACTATTTTTATGAATGTACTTAAAAATGAATGAAAGCGGGTGGCAGTTTGTTTTTTTTGTGTTTTTTTTTTAACAAACGTGCAGGTGTGGACACAATTATTTTTTCCCGACGTATTAGGGCAGGATCCTCGGTTTTTAAAAAAAAAAAAAACTGCTAGGTGTAGACATGGCCTAGATGGCGCTGGCAGTGCACAGAGATGTTGCTGGTGAGTTTGTAGAACTCTCCCATCTCAATTAAAACCAAATAATGAATGATCAGGCTGCTGATGTAAGAGTCTTTATGAGTTTAGTAGTTGGACAGCTACATGCTGATGATTGTTAATTTATGTATTGAGACAGCCTGTCATATGTTTGCAATCGATCACAGTGATCTGAGAGGGTGCACTTTGTTTGTGTTTTCTGTTAGACTTTGAATCTTTTTAGCTAAAAAAGTTACAAAGATCTTTAATGTAATATGCTGATTAAATAATCAATTAATTGAAGTTGAGTTTAACAAGTTTGGAATTAAGTTCATAACACCAATATTTTTGACCGATTGAATTTCAATACTTCATTGTAAAATGTACTTAACCTGTAAGAACTATGCATATAAAGTGTCATACTTCGCAAGTTTGTAGAAAATGGTTTTCCCTCATTATTCACTCTGTGCTTGTCCTGTCTATTAAAAGGTTGACATTTTCCTTTTTTTTTTTTAAAAACCTGTCCTGTTCAGCTGTTTGACACAGAGAATGGAAGTCTAAGTGCCCGGATTCTGAACAGTTTTAATGTTTCACATTGAGAGTCTGACATACTCCCATTGTGATCATTCAAAATACCTTTTTATTATGACAAAGCAGCGAACAGGAAGGGATTATGGGGGGACAGAAGAAAAGAAATACAAGAGAAGAAAGAAAAGAAACACATACACAAACAACAACAAGAAATACATTGAACATCTAAACTAGTTACTAATATGCTGGTGCTATCGTCAGCGAGATGTATTTCCGGTTTACACCATGTGGGGGCCTATTGGCCAGTGAAAGAGGAGAATGGGGGTGGGGGTGTCTATAAGACTATAAGCTAAGTGATTGAAAGGGATAGAGTGTACACAAATCAGTTCTGTGATCTAGAACCCAGTAATCGTGTGAATCTCTTATGAGTGTAAGCCCGTTGGCGACCAACCCTACGCCGCCGCATCGCCAATCCCGGCACCGGAACCCCCAACCCGAGCATGCCCTACCACATCCAGCAGCACGCAAGCCCCACCGGGCGCGCGACAGCCACGCAGACGGGCGGAGAAACCGCGCGGGCGCCAACCCAGGGCCACGGCCCCCACCCAGCCAGCCCGGGGAGGGAGGGCGGGCGGGGGGATGGGGGGGCCATGCGCAGCCCATCCCTCCTCCCGCCGCCCAGCAAAGGAGCCACCGTCCCCCCCCCGGGACCCAGGGTGGGCCCCCGGGCCACCCGCGTGCCCATCAACCGGCCTTCAGGGATGGCAGGAGGGGACGCATCACCAACCCCAAGCCTACACCCACCCGGGCCACGAGCCACAGCCCCCCAACCGGCACGGCACGCCACGGGACCCCCAGCGGCCTACCAAGCCCCAGGCAAGGCAGGGTCCCCCGCCGGTGCAGGCGACACCCTGCTGATACACTGAAAAGGTTGACATTTTCCATTCACAGTGGGAGGAGTAGTGATCAAGGATGAGGTGGAAATCGTGGACGGCTACAAATACCTAGGCGTGTGGTGTGCTGGGGAGGCAGCATAGCTAAGAGGGACTCCCACAGGCTGGACGAACTGATCAGGCGCGCGGACTCTCTGGTAACCATCGTGGTGAGGAGATCTGAGGAAACTCCTGGCTGTTGTGCCTCTACACTCTGTCATCAGTGCACAGAAGAGCACGTTCAGCAACAGGTTGCTCCTCCCCAGGTGCAGAACCTTTGTCCCACAAGCTATCAAGCTCCTCAACTCTACGTGGGAGGAGGAGGGATCGTAATGGTGCACTATTAGCACTAGAGGTGTGCAAAATTTCCGATTCTTAGATTATTCGCGATTCGGCCGTGGAAGATTCGAGAACGATTCACAAACATCCAAATTCCGATTATTGAAATATGCCAAGTAAAGCGGAAGTACAACACACTCAGCGCGCCGTGCGGTCTTTGGGACAATGAGGAACGGAGCGAGAGTAGCTAAACATCATGCTTCTCATTACCCGGCCCCTCGGGTAATGCCAATGCTCAACTCATGGCTCTAGCTCAACTCATGCCACAAGATAAAAAAACACAACAACATACCTGACTACTGCCGAAAAGCTGCTACAAAGTACATCCACATAATGTTACAGTAGATATCATTTACCGTAATTTCCCGAATATAAGGCGCACCCGTGTATAATGCGCACCCCAAATTTACTTGTAAAATCTGGGGAAAATTATTGTACCCGTTTATAACGCGCACCCTAATTTTAGCACCAATAAATAGAAGAATACAAGAAAACAGAGCTCGTGTACAGATACAGAGATGTCATTTTACTGACTGGTGAAACAGAGCACAAGCATAGCACATTGGTAGTTCAAAACATTACCGTAAACTGACAATATTTACGGTAATAATATGATTTGACAACTTCTCCAACTTACCAGAATCTAGGAGAAAACAAAACAGATGTGACTTTTCTTTTAAAGGCTGCTGTATAACTTGCTCGTTTCCTCATGATGAATAAATGTTTCTTTCAAGGATTGATACGGTAAAACTACTGAACTATTGTTATTTGGGTTTGAGTTTCCCGAGGGACCGATATAGTTGACGGACACAGGAAGTGTGTGTCCTTACATTTGTTATGGTCCGAATTGTGGAGCTGCAATAAACGTCGACTCAAATGAGTTCAAGAAACTAAATTCTGTGCTTTATGAAGAGTGAAAAACGCAGAATTTAACACAGACGAAATCATTCGGCCGATAAGAGTGAAGTATTACCGAAACAAAATGGTGACGTCACGTACCGTAATGGTCGGCAACGGGTCGCCGCATACGTTTCTTCAACACAACGTGGCCGTGTCAATGAAAAAAAATCGGTTTATATATATATATGTAATACATATATATTTCTGTCTCCATCCATGTACCCGTTTATAATGCGCACCATGAGTTTACAAGTTGATTTTGGGGAAAAAAAGTGCGCGTTATATTCGGGAAATTACGATATATAGGACTAGATGCATGATAGATTTGGTAGCGTTAGCAGCACATCTGCAAAAAGGTAGATGCGGGCGTTAGTAAACGGCCGCCATCTTAAAGCAGTACACTTCCCTGCAAGGCTGTTGTAGCGAACCTTCCAAGCAAACCTAATTAACTCTTTATCTAAAATACTCCTAAATCGGTAAAATATTGACTTGAATCTATCTTTAAAATAGTTTTAAAATTATGGAATAACTGGAGCAATTTTAACAACTTTAACGGTTGATTCACAACATTAAATTAATTGAATGTAGTTTAAAGCTGCTGATACAGAATGGGGACTGGAGTTTTTTATTTACTGTTATTTTTGTATATTTTTTTACTGCTATATGTTAACTTGATACTGAAATAGTACTTTGGTTTAGCCTGAAAGTATTTTTGAACAATTTTGGAACTAATGTACAAAACATTTAAAAAAAAAAAAAAAAAAAAAAAAAAGGAGAGGGGTGCATCAATAATCGTTTTATAATCGAATCGGAGCCTCTGAATCGTAATCGAATCATTAGGTGCCCAAAGATTCCCAGCTCTAATTAGCACTTTAGCACCTCTGCTGCTATTTGGCAGTGGTTCTCCTGCTACTGTCTGCCTGGTGTGTATTATTTCTATTATTGCATTTCTTAAAAGCGTATTGTACTGAATTGTATTTATTCCATTTTTTTATTTTTTCAATAATCCTTTTTACTCTAGCACATTTTTACTATATTGCACTTGTGTTTTGGGCGCTGGAAAATTAATTTCCCTGAGGGAACCCTCCCAAGAAATTAATAAACTGTGTTGAATTGAAATTAACTGACAACTTCCCTTATCCCTATTATACACATTATAACTTAAATTACGATTCTTTTTGCAAGTGTTGTTCGGAATGATTACAAATTAGAGCGGCAACAAAAAATTATTTTTACAATCGAATAATCGGACAGTTAAACGATTAATCGGATAAATGTCACTTCTTTCGATTACCTTTACAATTTAACAGACCCAAATGGGACTGCTCATAGCTGCCGGCTAAAACTGATTTACAAAATTTGGGAACTAATTTATTCATTGATTTTAATCGATTAGATTTCAGCCTTATCACATATTCTCATCTAGCTGTCCACTGTAGTAACAGCTGCCCCTGAAATTAATATAACAGTTTTAAACTTATTTTAGCTATGCATAAATGATTTAGTTTATTGTGCCATATTTTGTATTCATGTGATCAGAAAGGTGATCAAAATACTGTCGTACCTTTTGATTGTTGACATCAGTCAGGGCATGTCTAGAAACGTCAACAAGCGTTCCTTCCAGAATCACTCCAGGACCACTGAAAGAAATAAAAAGTTAAGTAACTAGAACAATGTATCTTTTTTTAAACAATGGTATTTCTTTTCTCAGCAAGTCATCTATATGAACTTATTATTATACTGTACTATCAACTATTACATGCCCAAATAGGCAAAAAAATACACAAAAATCATCGTATTCAGACTATAAGAATCTGCAGAAGTGAAACATCACCCAACCAAAGAGCATGAATGCCCTCTAGTAGAAAAAACATCTTCCTACCAAGAAATTAAATCGGTCATATCTCTTATTTTCCGTGGTTTATTGGTGGCCCCCAAAAATCCTGGGAGAGTTTGAAATCCGCGCTTTTGAGTAATGTTGACGGCAGCGTTTCATGTCAAATATTTTAGTTTTAAGGCGCTTAAAGAAGCCACATGATTGGTGATGATAGGACTTTCAACTGCAAGCTCGCATGTGACATCTGACTGTATTGTTACATCTGATTGGTATAACGGAGTCACGTGACTGTTGCTACGACATTTCATTTGTGAAACTGGTCAAGCCACTGTGGGAATCTCAGGAAAAAAAACAAAGCAAAATCTAATATGTAGTATAAAAAGGAAATAATGTCACAACCAGTGTAGCTACTCAAATCTACTCACGGAAAAAGTATGGCGTAGTAAAAACTACTTTCTCTAAAAGGTTACCCAAGTATATGTAACAGTTACCTACCAATATATACATGTATTTCATTAATTTTCAATAATGTATTCTCACTAGTGTCACGGGGTTCTGGAGCCAATCCCAGCCAACTATGGGCAGTAGGCAGTAGGCCTGAACGATATTGGAAAAAACTATTGTTGCGATTTTTTTTAGGTTTGCAATATATTGCGATATTATATTGCGATATTAAAAAAAAAAAAAGATCTATCTTTTTTAAAGAAATTTTCACTAAATGACTTGAATAGCTGTTTGGAAATACTTTACATAACACACCGTGACCACAGTGTATTCATATAATACCGTTTAATTTGTGAATGATGAAGATTTCTGTATGAAGGTATCCAGGAAGTCATGTCTGCAAAAAATAGATCATTTATTGAATACAATATTTTACACTTCAACAGCAGCAAATACATTAAATGATAAATAAAAGAGCAGGTGCATTAGTCCCCTAAGTTTTTGACAAAATATAACAATAAATAAAAACTTCTGTAAAATAACAACAAAGTTGTCAACATATTTGAACAAAAATATTAAATATGACAAATAAAAGTTTTTCACAAACTATAACAATAAATAAAAACCTCAGTAAAACAACAAAGTTGTCAACATATTTGAACAAAAATATTAAATATGACAAAAGAGTTCACAAACTATAACAATACATAAAAACCTCAGTTAAACAACAAAGTTGTCAATTTGAACTTAAAAATTAAATCTGACTAATAAAAGTGCAAGTGCATTAGTCCCCTGAGTTGTTTACACAAAATATAACAATATAAAACTGCAAAACGGCAACAAAGTTGTAAAAATATTTCAACAAAAATATTAAGTATCAAAACTTTATGTGCAGCTGTACTATATATAGTTATTTGAAAAATACGGTTTACAATAAATTTAAATATAAAAGAAACAAACTCAATTGAACTTGTAAATAATTGAACTGAATAACTGCAAATAACTGTGATGAATAACAGAACCATTTTAACTCCCAAATTTCCTGCCTTCCTGATAGCTGTCACATCAATAAAAAGAAGAAAAGACATTCCTTCAGCTGTGTTATGTATTTGTCTGCATATCGTCCACCTTCCTTGCTCAGCAATTCTCAACTGGGTCTCATAGGTTTTTGGCCAAGACTACTAGTTTATCCACTATAGCAGGCTTGAGACAAGAACGTTGGCATTTAACAATGTTCCCACCTGTGCTAAAAAGTCTCTGATGGGGAGCTCGTAGCAGGAATGCATAGATACCTGCGTTTTAAATGGTCCCACATGTTTGACAGATTACTTCTTGTTGAGGCAACCATGGCGAGGCACTGTCAACAGGGCTGTTTTTTGTCCCTTATAGTCTTGTTCTTGCCAAAATACTTCCAAAACTCCTTTTGGATACAGTCTTCCTTGCTCCTCCAACGTGTTGATTGCTTGCTTTCACTTTGAGAACGGGCCCTCCTCCCTCGCTCTGCTGTTCGGCCCCTCCTCCCTCCACTCCGCTGTTGCAGGGGGAGGGGGAGGAGCCGATGACTTGCTGGAGAGAAAGAGAAACTGCGCTTTTTTCCCCTCTCCTTCCTCAAAACAAACGTTTGTGGATTAAAAAAAATGAAATTAAAAAACTATCGCACGTCCTTGCGATGGGACTATTGCACATGCGCACATCGCGATGGCGATGTTTAAACGATATATCGTTCAGGCCTAGTAGGCAGGGTACACCCTAAATGCGTTGCCAGCCAATCGCAGGGCACAAGGAGTCGGACAGCCATTCATGCACACACTCCCACATCAGGGCAATTTACAGTGTTCGATCAGTAAACTGCATGTTTACAGTGTGTGTGTGTGTGGGGGGGGCTTTAGTACCCGGAGAAAACCCACATTTGCACAGGCAAACAATGCAAATTTCACCCAGAAAGAGGTGGGTAGTAGTGGGTTACATGTACTTCATTACATTTACTTTTGTAACTTTGAGAAAAATGTACTTCTAAGAGCAGTTTTACAAAGCCATACCTTTTACTTGAGTATATTTGTGAAGAACAACGCTACTCTTAGTCCGCTACTTTGGGCTACACAAGAGTCATTACATCTTTCCTCTTTATTCTATATATTAATTTTTTTTTTACTAGCAATGCTAAGAATAGCTCTACCAATTTCACCAATGAGAGGTCGCAACAATAATCACATGTCTCTATTACACTAATCTGACGCAGGATTGCCGTCCTATGATCACGCCAGCCTATTCAGTCACGTGGTGTCTTTAAGGCGCCATAAAAAATGAAGTATTTCACATAGAAGCCTGCCCTCAACATGATTCGAAAGCGTAAATTTAAACCTCTCTCCCAGTTTTTATTTGGGACCGATTGACCACAGAAAACTGGAGATTTGGGCCTTTTAATTTCATAAGAGTAACTATGAAGGAACTATTCACTATTCAAATTTGGAACTATTTTCTCCACTAGAGGGAGGTGCTCTTTGGACGAATAATGTTTCATTTTATTTTCTCTCGCCGGAATTCAATAATTTTTTGGCTTAATGTGGTTATGCAATGGGTTGTTGTACAGTATCAATATAACAATCGTTCATATAGATAAGTTTGCGCTGTGAGAAAAAAAAAATACCATTGTTTAAAAAAAAAAGTTACTCACAATGTTACTTATTATTTGAGTATTGTTTTCACAGGATATTTTTTTTACTTGTACAGTGGCGTCGTTAGGCCTATTTAAGGGGGGCTTCAGCCCCCCTAAAAGTCTTAAGCCCCCCCTAAATAATAATTTGTTTTATTAAAAAAAAAAAAAAAGCTGACATTTTCACAATGAAGTTGCCAGGATATTAGGTTATATCATGATTGATTTAAACTATCATTATTAACTTAAACGTCATAAATCTGTCAGTTTCCCCTCACTTCATGGATAAGGTGGAAAGCCCCTTCAGTGCGTCATTATCCAATCCATTCTACTTGTTCATATAGAAAACGCCCACATCACTGAAAATACAGTCCGCGTTTTCCTTGTCACCTTGCTCACAGTCGGTACCGGACTACCTGCATGTGTGTGTTTACCTCTGATGCACACAGAGCAGAGCGTGACTAGATGGATGAAGGATGTATATGAGAAGGTTTTCCAAGAAAGGGAGTATTTATCACTGCTGATAGTAACAGTTAGCTCCAGCCCACGACTAACAGCAGAAAGTTGAATGTGATTAATAAACCAACTGCTCCGTGTTTGACAAATATGAAGCTGGATTGCACACTACAGACAATCTCTGCGCACGTCTTACCTTTGTTGTTTTGCAGCCAAAAGTTACATCACATCTGTAAAATAACGCTGCTACTTAGCTACTGCTAGCTAGTTAGTCTGAAATGCATTGTGAAGATCCTGGTTGTTTATAGATTTAAGTGTGAACTCTTTTTTTTTACCACTATCTTTGGGGTGACTTCCGTCTGGAGTATCAGCTGTGTTTCTCACTTTACGCATAGATGAGTTCAGGAGCTGAGCTCATTCACCTGTGATTATCATCAGTGGATAGCAGAGGTGGGAATCTTGGGGCGCCTAACGATTTGATTACGATTCAGAGGCTCCGATTTGATTATAAATCGATTATTGATGTATCCCACCCCCCCCCAACCTCCCACTTTTAACGTTTTGTACATTCGTTCCAAAATTGTTCAAAAATCCTTTCAGGCTAAACCAAACCAATATTTCAGTATGAAGTTAACAGTTAAAAATAGTAAATAAAATACTGAAGTCCCCATTCATTATCAGCAGCTTTAAACTATGTTCAATTAGTTTAATGCTGTGAATCAACCGTTAAAGTTGTTAAAATTGCTCCCGTTATTCCATAATTTCAGTTTTGTCTACTTTCGACATGTCAAAGTTTTAAAACTGTTTCATCATTTAAAGATAGATTCAAGTCAAAATTTTGACGATTCAGGAGTATTTCAGATAAAATGTTAATTAGGTTCGCTACAACAGAGCCTTCTAGAGAAGTCTACTGCTTTAAGATGGCGGCTGTTTACTAAAGCCGGCAAATCTGTCATTTCACATCTAGTTCTACATATATGTGATATCTACCGTAGCCCTATGTGGCTGTATGTTTGTAGCAACTAGCAATTGGGCGTTGTTTGTAGCAGCTGTCGGCCGCAATCAGGTATTATTGTTTTTTTTATCTAGCGGCATGAGTTGAACATGATATTTACTCTTGGTCCGTTCCTCATTGCTCCCCGACGACCGCGCTGACTGTGTTTTAGTTCCGCTTTACCTGGTATAATTAAATAATCGGAATTTGCATGTTTGTGAATCGTTCTTGAATCTTCCACGGCCGAATCGCGAATAATCTAAGAATTGGAAATTTCGGACGCCTCTAGTGGATTGTCATAATAATACACTAATAATAATCACTCCACCACCTTTATTGACCTGTAGGAGTCAGAGCAGAGTGATAGAACGATTTGCCACCCTTTAAAACAGACGGCATTCTTTGATGTTTCCATCAACCCAGTAACTTGCAATTGTAGCCATTTTTTCCCTGTATAAAAAAATAGACTGTAACAACAACAATAATAATAATGAATACAGTATATGATCAGTCTTTGTTATCTGTTTGTGAAGTTTTGTGCTTGTACGCTACGTTCACTTACATCCTGTGCATCTCCTGGGGGCTAAGCCCCCTCTGTTCTTAAAACCTAGTGACGCCACGGCTTGTACTTAAGTATTTTTTAAATGACTACTTTTACTTGAGTAATATTATTTTGAAGTAAAATTTTTGGCTACTCTAATGACCTCTGGCAAAAACACAAATTTCATTTTTTTGTCTCATTATTTGAAGGCAAGTCACCCTAAACCGTCCCTGGTTTGAGTTAGTCAGGATAACTGTAATATAGGATAACCATAGGCGGAGTTTGACTTTTGGGGCAGGGGGGCACAAGATGTTGATGACCCCAAAATGCAGTGTCAGCAATAAAATTAACTTTTTACATTTGGAGGGTGGTCTCTAGCGTTTCATGGTCAACATTTAAATCCTTGGTTCTTGCTCAGTAGTTTTTGTCGCTTTTGAAAGCTTTGAAAAAAATTACGTATATGGCGGAAAACACAGACAAGACTGGAAAAGCAGTTTCTGCTCTTGCACCCCTCTTTAAAATAAACTGCTGTATTTTAAGCCAAACGAACTGTTGTGTTTGATAGAATGATATGTCTATATGCTGCCATAGACGATTCATGGCGCATTAAGCCCCCTGAACTATTTTTAATTTGTCTGTTTTACCCTGGAAACCCCCGTTTACAGACGTCACTCAACCGCTTTTGTTTCAACTCAGCCATAAAAAAAAAAAAGTAAGTATATTTTTCAAAATGTCTGTCATTTTTAACTTACTGTAGAATCATTCATTGATGTCTAATATTTAGTAAAAAAAAACCAACAACAACAAAATGACTTAAAAAATTATTCACTCACATACTTTAAACTTTTAAACAAACTACGTCACAATGAAAAATTTAGCGTCTGTAAATAAGTCACGGATATCCACCTCATAACTATCGCTTAATTGTATTTTTTGTTGTTGTTGTTGTTACTTCCGCACGTTCCCCAATATGTGAGATGATAAGTAATCGATCCAAACAAAGAAAAATTGAAAAATAACATTTAAAAGGGTAAATATATGAAAAAGAAAACCTCTGCATTGCGACCCTTGTTACGTCACCATGTTTCACACATAAAATCCCCCCAAAATCCGGCTGTGGCCATTCACACTTGTGTCTTGACCCTCTGTCATACGTGCTACATGGAGTTTTTTGGATCGAAACAAGGTAAGTACGCACTAATATCTAGTTAAAATTGTGGCGTCTTTAATTCTGCTCTCGTGTGCTCTCGCCACCAGTTAGAAAATTGAGATTTTAAGCTTTCCATGATGTATCACACATGCATATAGGACAATTTTGAAATTTGGCCAAATTGGGGGTCTCAGAGCGAAACTACAAGTCACCTGAGTGTTTTCCGCCATATCCATCTTGCCTTTTCGGTCCTCGGGTGGTTTTGGCCAAGCAAAGCAAATGACCGTCTAAGGTGCTAGTCACATAATCTGTTTGAAAAATAATTTTGACCCAATATAAAAATATCTTTTTTTGTTCATTTCACTCATGTTTGTTTTTTCGTTTTATTGCTTTTATAGACATTTTACCTGAAAATTCTTAATTTTAAAATCATATACTTTATAGGAAAGTCAATTACATGCATCGACACTTTTCGGCTAAAATCCGCTTATGAGGATAACTGTAATTATTAATTTTTGTTAAATGCCACAATAATGAGAGGGAAAATTTCCACTAAGTCTGAGTCTATGCTTTAAAAAAAAAAAAAAAATGTAAAACGTAAAACATTGACGTCACAACACCGTCATGTAATTGTTATGCACGCGTGCCATCTAGAGGCAAAGCGCACTGCATTCACATAAAATCATTTATTTGCAATCATCTTTGCCTGTCTTTGATTTCCTCTCCTTCGCCGTTTGAAAGTCAAAATCTCTATTAACCAGAAGAATAAAATAAAAAATAGACAACGTTACATTGGTTGAAAAACAAAATGCAGACTCTTCAGGCCAAAATATCAAAAAGTACAGTCGCGCAATATTTCTAAGTATTCGCCACACTAACTCGGCAAATCCCTACCTTTCCTGTGAGCTGGGTGACCACACACTGTCATATTTCTCGTTGTGTACTGGTTTGTTTTTTAAAGATGTGTTATGGTAGATTCGACTCATTTTCCCAAAATAAGTCCCCCGAAATTCCGTCGGTGTTTTCCTGAAACAGACATTTCCGGTTCCGCCCATATGAAAGGTACGCTTGGTTTTTACACTGTTCGCACCGGTGTAGTTACGTAATCGGTTCATGAACTGAAAGTACTCGACGTTGTCATCTCTTTAGTTCCTGTTAGTAAATAATACATATTTACTTAGTATGAAACTGTCGTTAAAAATATGTCCTTGGTGGAACTACAACGTTATGTAAAAATCTGGCAGGTCAGGATCCGATTTAAATGAAGTTATCTCCGTGAATTTTTTTTTTTTTTTTTAAATGTATCTTTTAGTAGTTATTTTAATGGAATAGTTGAATTGCTTTAACGAGTTTAAGAACTGTTGTCTACTTGCACATTTGATTAACAATAAAATAAATGAACATTGGTAGAATTTGTTGTTTTTGTGATGTAATACCTTAGAATATATATTATTTGATTTGATATTGTTCATTTTAAACAATGGAAATCCGTACATGTTTTGTTGTTGTTTGTTTGTTTGGTTTTGCTTTACTACAGCTTTCCCTGTGTTTTTAAAATAGATTGTTTCTTCAACTATCCTCCTGAAAATGAAAAAAAAAAAAAAAAAACTGTTTGAAATTACAAACCTAACTGAATTTTATATGACATTTTCATAACAGCCGGAGCCCCATGTAATAATAATAATTGGGGAATAATTTTCACACACGCTACATTAAAAAAATATTATATATATACAGTATGTGATAATCTATGTAGATAGAGGGTTTGATCAGACAGTTTTTTGTAAATTAATTCCTTCCCAACAGACACACAACAAAAATAAGTGAAAGACAAATAAATGATTATACATGAACCCTTTCTCGAACCAACTGGCTGAAGTTGTTCAATGCCCCGTGCGGCTTCATCTCACCAGAGGTGGGTAGAGTAGCCAAAATTTTTACTCAAGTAAGAGTAATGTTCCTTTTAAATAATATGACTCAAGTAAAAGTAGTCATCCAAATATTTCCTCAAGTACAAGTAAAAAAGTAATCGTTGAATATTCAAGTAACGAGTAACATTGTGAGCAGCTGCTCACAATTTGTGATTTTTTTTTTAAAAGATAATGGTATATATATATATATATATATATTTTTTTTTTTGTTGGCACAACTTCATCTATATGTTATTATTATACTGTGCTATCGCACTGTGGTCCCCAACCTTTTATTTGCAACACTGACTGGTGTGTTATAGGCCTTGTTTTCACAGACCGGCAATGTGTGGCAGAAAATTACAGTAAATATAAAATAACGACAGGGCTAAAAACGAACATTAAGTGCAGGGAAAATGTAAAGGCCAAATTATAACGGACACGTCTTCGGTACGAATCCGCCAATCTCCATGTTGACTGCGTGCTCCAAAGTACGTAAAAAATAGAACAAAACATACCGACTGCGCATAACTGCGGTTCGGCAGCCCCATGCTGTTGTGAGCCCTCGCGTGATCGCGTGCGATGATGTGGCATTAAAAACAATGACAAACACATGGAGTGTGTACTCAACAGAGAAGCAGAGAGAGAGGTGGTCTTGATTTGAACATTTTTTCCCGAATTTTTTTTGCTTTTACCATGAGTTTGTGACACTAACTACTGTTTTAAATGACATAACTTGCATAAAAACTCACTGTCCATCCTCAAAGCTTCTGCTATGGCGTTCCATGCAGCTTCCTTTTTAATGTTGTCCTTATAAAAAGGATTTATTGCATCATAAAATCACTTTGTTTTTCCACCTCCATGATGAAGCGTTCTCCGCCCATGTTCGCTGGTGTAAACCGTGAATGTGCACCTGGCCAGTTGACTCCAGACCTGGCTCTGCCTATTTTGACGGATGCGTCTCCGGCAACCGCGGACACATGCACAAAACAGAGGAGAGATTTTAAGAGTACGCGATACTTTGTACTTGAGTAGATTTGTGAAGATGAAACGCTACTCTTACTCCGCTACTTTGGGCTACACTATAGCCGTTACATTTTACCTCTTTATTCTACATATTCACTTTATTTTTGCCTGAATTGCCGATAGTGGCTCAACCAGTTTCACCAATGAGATGTCACAGCAATAATCACATGACTCCATTATAACAATCAGACATAACAATACAGTCGCATGACCAGATACAGGTTTGCTAATTCATATAATCACGCCGGGCTGTTCAATCACGTGGCGTCTTTAAAGTGCCGTAAAAATTAAACAAAGTGTGGATTTGTTTGGAAGTTTTTATTTGGCAGCGATTCATTTGACACCGCAGGATTCGTTTTCAATTTATGGTAGGAAATTGTTTTTTCTCCCCTAGAGATTTTGGATGGGTAATGTTTCCTTTTCTAGTTTGAATCTGATGATTTCTGTTCATTTTCTTGCCTAATATGGTCTTGTAATAGGTTATAGTACAGTATAATAATAATACTTCATATAGATGATGTGCTGAGAAAAAAAAATACCATTGTTTAAAAAAAAAAAATCACACTGTAAGCAGTTACTCACAAAGTTACTCATTACTTTTGTATTCTCTTCACCGGATAGTTTTTTATTTGTACTTGAGTACATGTTTGGATGACTACTTTTACTTTAAGATTATTTTGAAGTAACACTTCTCGAGTATATTTTTTTTGGCTGCATTACCCACCTTTGTATGCGGATCTTTAAAAAACATTAAAAGTAATTAAATGGATTTTTATCAAAATTTTGGCCTTAATAAGCATTAAACTAAATGTGCGAGGCATTAAAAATTAATTTTTTAAAAACATTATCTAATTGTGGTTATGCGTGTGAGAAAGGCGATTTTTTTTTTTTTTGAGAGGGCGCAGTGAGAGATGGGGAAGGAATAAACATCGTTTCACCTTTGACTGAATCGTATGGCGGCGCATGAAGATGGGGAAATTTCAACACAAGTGATCGGAGAACAGGCATAATAAGCAAAGCATATGCGCCAAGTCTCACCATGGGTGATGTGTATTTTTTTTTCATGTGTATACTCTGATTTTTCTGGATAAGTTTGTGTTAGAGTATGGGTGTTTATGCTTCTCTGATTTGCTTCCTATAAGAGTTACGTTATCTTAAACCCAAAAATTACTCTTACAAACCGGTAGCTACTCTGGTTGCTAAATTTAGGGCTGACGGTAATGCCTATCGATGGGCTACTAGTGTTCCTCTCCTAGCTCTTCCCCATGCATGCATGTCCTTCCAGAGCTTTGTGTTCTCACTGGAGCATAAGTTACATCAGTTTGCTTCGATTAAGTTGCATTTATATTTTCAACAAATAGAAATATTGTTTATTGCTTACAATTTGTGTTAGACATGGGCATTAAATTAAAGTGGCATTAAATGATATTTGCTGTTACCTGTAAGAGTGCACGCAGACTATGTGGAATTTGGGGGTTATACAGTGTCACACCGGGATACAATCAGCCTGATTAGGAAACATAAGAGGAGGAAGTAAAGCTGAAAGAGGAGGAACATATTTAATAAAAGCAGAGAAGCCTACATGAAAAAACAATGAAAACCTAACTAGAATGACGAGACATGACATGGTATTGCAGATCTTTATTGCCAGTTTCTGGATTTTAAAAGAGAGCAAATTGCGTCTTGCCCTTATCAAAAATTTGCAGAACTTTATTTTGATCAAATCTTCTCATTTCAAAGTACATTTAAAAAAAAATGGGGTATTGTATTCTCTGTAACATGAGTTGTATATAATACATAGAGCCCTTTTCTGCAGGGAAAAAAAACGAGACTGGACTGTATAGTGCTTTTATTAGTACTTCACCAAACTTCAAGACTGTAAGTTAAATGTAATACCAATGTGCAATAGATAATAGGTTTTGCAATTTTATATATGTCTCAATTTTCTCCTATCCTATTCATTTTTTTGTTTGTTTTTGTTTTACTAAGATAGTAAGTTTTGTTTTGAAGGTTAAGAGCAGGTTTGCTACAACCAAACCAATTTTCTAATTTGTCAATTTTAACGGTTACAATCAGAGGTTGCGCTGGACTTTTTCGTTGTCTGTCATTTTGACTGACAGGGTCATAAAAATCCGGTCATAATCTATTTTTACCCGACACAAATTTTTAAAATGATAATAATGACATATTCAATAGTATTTAGTTTTCATTGTGTGGCCTGAACGCAGTCTCACACCTTCCTCCTGGTGGATTGCGTGCCTGCTTGTGCAGTCCCTCTTTTTTCACCTCTTTTATCAACACCCTCGTCATTTTGGGGCTTTTTGAAGAAACTTCGGACACTCAGTTGCCTTGACATTTTTCCGAGTAAGGCCAACGACTTCATGCATCAAGAGAGACAATAGCTAATTAATATGCTCACTCGCCACCCTGTGGTCTGGGGTGTGAATTGCAACCTGTCAAAATGACAGATAGACTTAAGTTTTTTTCCGTCACCGTTTTAAAAAACCGGTCAACGACGGAAAATATCCGGTTAACGCGACCCCTGGGTTACATCAACCAAAAGCTGTTGCAGGTCCTTTCCATTGGAGAGGATAGTGTAATCTACAAAGAGTACTATTTGGTTTTATTTTGTTTTGAGAGATTGCATTAGTCATTTATGTACAAGATACTGTGAACAATAACGGCCCCACAACATATCCCTGGGAAACCCCACATGTGACATACTTCTGTTAAGAGCAGTAATCCCCAATTAGTACAAAGTGCGTTGTCTGTTTGAGATGTAAGATTTTAACCACTGTTATGATCGCAAAAACAAAAGATACTAAGAAGTTAAATCAATTGGTACAAAATGTGGACTGCAGACTAATTCTTGGATTGTTATTCACAAATGAGGTTTCCTACTCGGCATACTTGCTGTGTGCGACACTAATAGCGGGAGAGTTGGATGTTGAGCCAGATATTTCGCCGTTGAGTCCAATCCCCCGGAGCTTCAACTTCATACAGACGGTCTCTTTGATCTTCATTTAGCTGCAGGAAGTGCCTACACACTTAACAGAGAGGTTTTTTCATTATATCATGTACAAAATTATGAAGGACCAAAACTTCTAAAATAAATAATGTGGAAATAATCAAAACTGCTAAAAAAATATCAAAATTAAGAATAATTCCAAAAATACATGTGGAAATAAATACATAAATAAATGCAAGTGAAAATAAACATGAATATAAACACATAAAAAAAAACAACTAAGATAATATAGAGAAAAAATGATTTAGAAATAAATGTCAAAATGTCAAAACTGAATTAAATACCTGTCAGTGAATAAAAGCGCTTTGCTCTCGTAATTACTGATGTGATCGTCAGTGTTAACAAGTAGAAGGGAATGTAAATAGAAGCAGAGGAGTAAGGGGCCATTCCCATGTCTGCCCTGGGTTAAACTGTTCGCCTATTGGTTGGTTCTGAAGATGCTAATGCTATGTTGATTAATGGCTAGCACTATGCTAACTGGGATGCTATTTGCTTATGGTATGATAATGAGGTGTCGCTACCGAATCGTGATGGGCTACCAGATCGCGACGGATTGGTACTGCGCATGCGCCAACTGACGCCATTTTCTCTCGAGGGTTGATGGGCGATATAGGTATCTAAATGGTAAATGGTACGCAATAGATTAAACAATGTACATTTTTTTGGGGTGATAATGGTCTCTGAAGGGTTTACTTGGAATGAGGGGAGAGGAAGACTGTTTAACTGCACTGTTTAAATTCTTGAAAGACAACGTTTATGTACAGATCGTAAGGGTGAAAGCATGGGCGCTGCATACACTAGATGCACTTGTACACTAGATGCTTGCAATCCATCATTAATCAAAAGATTTTTTACGTGCCGCAACGTCCCTAAGGGAATTTATGTGTTAAATTCATACATATAAAAACTATAATTCAACCCACACGCCAGACCATTCGATGAATAATTAATTTATATATCCAATTCTCTCGCGTTTATAGACAAGTTTCCGAGGTACTTCTGCTTCCGTATTTCTATTCGTTCATTTTCGTGCCTGGCGTATCAATTTACATCTCATGTTAACACAAGCTGCCCAGATATTTACAATTTTGTCCACGAACGATCAATGAAGTGATAAAAAAAAACATAAAATCTCTTAGGTGGATCCTTTAGAATTAAAGCAGTGAGACACATCCTGTTCCTGGTCAAAACATTTCACTTCCAACCAATTATATAGGTGCTTCCAGGGGTTCACGCAACCATGCACAGCACAGAAAGTTGTGGAGCCTCATCTACGTTGTGCTGAATCCATTTTTGGAAATTCCGTGGGTTCCTCTTGATTGATTTTGCAGTTTAACTACACAGTCTACACACCGTTCACTTCAACCGCACTTCATGTTGGACTGTCTAAACCGGAAGTCCTTAGCAGAAAATGTCAAAGATGGCGCTGCCCATGTTTCGCTCAGGAAACTTGTCTACAAGCATAAAGCCAAAAGAGAAAGCAATTGGGTAGCATTACTAGGCATGCGCGTTAAAATTCTCCTTGAAATGGCAGATTGCAAGGAATTTTCAGATGTCTCTCGCTTAACTAGCCTTTTTAGTTAGTCTTTGATAAGAAATATGTAAGAAACGGTTATTGTATAAAAGTACAAAGGCCTCACAGTCCTATATTTGCATATGTGAGTATAGTTTATGTTTTAAACATTCATTAAAACGGTTTCAACATTTGAAGCCAGTGTTTACTTTTACCTACGGCATAATCACTGGATATATATTTTTTAAATTATCCCCCCCCCCCCCCCCCACACACACACACAAAAAATGCTATGCGCTTCGCGTATTGTTGGGCAAAGCTGTTAGTTGCTCGGATCTTGTTCTTGCCACTGAGCTGAATTCTCAGGGCTTGCCTTACTCGTTGAAGATACTTGACCGTTGCAGCTTTCCTTGTTGCCTCTTCGTGGTTACAATTTCCCTGTGGTATTCCAAGGTACTTGTAGCTCTCTACAACATCTACTATCCTGCCCTTGGTGAAGGAAACCCTCTCTGTCTGGACCACCTTCCCTCTCTTTGTCACCATTCGGCCACATTTCTACAGTCCGAATGACATTCCGATGTCCCCGCTGTAGATGCTGGTAGTGTGGATCAGTGAGTCAATGTCTTGCTCGCTCTTAGTGTGCAGCTTGATGGCATCTATGTAGACGGCGTGACTGACTGTGGCCCCATTCTTAGGTCGGTATCCATAGCCAGTCTTGTTTATACTGTATATACAGTGAGGAGCAGAAGTATTTGCACCCCTTTTGATTTTGCAAGTTCAACCACTTAGAAAATAGGCAGAGGTCTGAAGTTTCAACCATAGATCATTTCCACTCATAGAGACATATTACAAAAATATTCAGAAATTACATTGTATGATTTTCTAAATAAATTATTTGTAATTTACTGGGGTTCATAAGTATTTGTACCCCTGATAATCAGCAATAATTATGACACTCAAAGAGTTGTAAGTCTACCTTAAAAAAAGTCCACCTTCACCCCATGAGTAACCACCCACCCACCACCCGTTTGAGCCCATTATTGTTGCCTGTGCGCCCCACAGTCAGTTATAATCCAACTCCTACCTTTGGTAAGACCGGGGAGCATTCGAAAGACACCAGAGGAAAAATTGTTGAGCTCCACAAAGCTGGAAAATGCTATGGGACAATTGGAAAGCAGCTTGGTGAGATTAAATAAACAGGTGCAACAATTGTTAGAAAATGGAAGGGGCTAAACATGACCGATAATCTACCTCGGACTGGGGCGCCATGTAAAAATTATCCTCGTGGGGAATCACTCATGATGAGAAAAATGAGGGCTCAGCCTACAACTACACGCCAGGAGCTGGTCAATGACCTGAAGAGAGCTAGATGCAACATTTCAAAGGCTACTGTCAGTAGAACACTACGGTGCAATGGTTTAAAATCATGCATTGCTCAGAAGGTTCCCCCGGGTAAGCCAGTACACATGAAGGCCTGCCTGAAGTTTGTCAGGGACCATCTGAATGATGAGAGGGTGTCATGGGAGAAAGTCATTTGGTCAGATGAGACCAAAGTAGACTTTTTGGTGCAAGGAAAAAGAAAGATAAGTACAATTCCAAGAACACCATCCCCACTGTGAAGTATGGGGGTGGAAACCATGCGTTGGGGCTGCTTTTCAGCAAAGGGGACAGGATTACTGTACTGTATAAAGCACAGGATGAATGGTGAAATGCATCGTCAGATTTTGAGCCAAAACCTCCTTCCCTCAGTCAGAGACTTGAAGATGAGTCGTGGCTGGATTTTCCAACATGACAATAATCCAAAGCACACAGCCATGCTTACAAGGATTGGCTGCGTAAAAAACATATCAAGGTTCTGAAGTGGCTTAGCCAGTCTCCAGACTTCAATCCAATAGAAAATCTTTGAATGGAGCCGAAAATTCGTGTTTCTCACCGACAGCCCCGAAACCTGACAGATCTAGAGAAGATTTGTATGGAGGAATGGGCCAAAATCCCTGTTTCCATATGTGGAAACCTGGTGAAGAACTAGAGAAAGCACCTCTGTAATTGCAAACAAAGGCATCTGCCCTAAATATTAGCATTGATTTTCTCAGGGGTACATATACTTATGAACCCTAGTAAATTACAAATAAAATATTGAAAAATGTTACAATGTGCATTCCATATTTTGTTTACATTATGTCTCTATAAGTGGAAATGGATCTATGTTTGAAATTTCAGACGTCTACTTATTTTTATAAGTGGGTGAACTTGCAAAAATCACAAGGGGTGCAAATACTTCTTCTCCTCACTGTATATACAGTGTGTATATATGTTTGAAATTGGGCCATTCATTCAAGATGCGCCTTATAGTGCGGAAAATACGGTACTTGTTTCAAGTTATTTTAATTTTATTTTTTTTGTGAACTAATTTCTTGGAACAAAGGAGGGGCATATATAATAACATTATAGTCTTCTTTCTGCTCCTTTTCGTTCTATGCAGTACTTGTAACACTGTATTTATGTTTGGTATATTTGTTTTTTAAATAATAAAGGACAAACAGACGTCTACCATTTTCAATAGCAGGCTAAAAGCCAATTGTGGGTGTATTGTGAACGGTACATTTTTTATTATGGTTGATAGAAAATGTATATTATCATAATTGATATAAGCCTTACATTTACAAATTGCTTAATACTGATTGACTTAGTCATTTATATTTTTGAGGATGTTTATGATTGAGAGGACTGTATTTCCTGTGTGATCAAATCAGAGGATGATGAATAAGTCAGAAAAGAGAATCTTCCAGGGTTAACAGAAAATAATGGTTGTCAGAACAAAGTTACTCTAATTTTCGTGACGATAATGAAGTATGATTTAGACAGGGAGGCTCAGAGAAGTAGGCTATTCTATGAAAAAGGACTGTTTAATATGGACAACACACGCAAACATGCTGTATGCTGCAAACAGGACACATAAAAAGCAAAGTGAAAAACACTGCAAAATAAAAATGCTGCAACTATAGACATGAAAACTTGCATATCACTCCAAAAAATACAATGCATATGCGTGTGTATCTTGCAGTGTTTTTCTGTTGTATTTGTTCAATGTTTGATGGCAGCAGTAGTTTAAGTTATTTTTGTTTTACGTTGTAGCTTATTTAATATCCATCAGCCTCTCTTAGGGTGTGATTTAATTTAAGATAATTTAAAAACTTACATTACCATATGTAATATATTTTGGTGTATGCTGTTTGTACACTACTGAAGGAAATAATGATTTTTAAAAAATGTGATTTTTTTTCTCTTAAAAAAATCAAGAACAAAACTGAAATTCCCATAACTGAGATGAAATACCTTAAAACAACAATTGAGCGCTCTTTAGCATCTACACTGCTGCTTATCTGTATTTGTAATTATTACTTTTTTTTTTAACAGTGATTAAATTTCAAAGTTCTTTTACCTGCTACCATGCTAGCTGAAAGTGGCACACTGATACCCAGCACCTCCTCGCTGGGAAAGGATGAGCAGAAGTCAACCAGCATTTTAAGTCCAAGTCCTTTCCTCCTCCAACTTTTTCTCACCAGCACAGTGTCCAAGACAGGCAGCAGGTAGCAGCGGATGCTCCAGCTGTCACACAGAGTGCCTGGAACACCACACAGGCACAAATCAGAATTAAAAACCAAAGCCACCAACAGTAAAAAGCTGAATTCATCTTGAAGACCTTGCAAAGTGTTTTTTTTATTTCTAATGACAAAAAAGATAGTTGGTAAGAAGTCTGATAAAATACAATGGGGATAAAACAGACTTCATAATGATATTGCCGAGACACGGGGCCGATTAGTAGGGGGCCTCTCTCCATCAAGGCTGACCGAGTGGAAACGTAGACAAAGAGCTTTTTAAGTTGAGAATTCTTGTGAATAAATGCTTAAATCCCTGAATTATTCATAGATACGGACGTAAAACGGTCTCAATTCTCTGTTAAAAGAGCAAAGAACTGGGCCGTTACCATTTATTTTACGTAAATATGTCGGATGTGCTGCTAGTCTTTAAGCCACTGTAATGCCGCCTTATCATCACAAAGAGCTTTTTCTGTTGAAAATTCTTGTGAATGAATGCGTGAATCCCTGGATTCTTTATATAGATGTAAAACAGTTTTGATTCTTGGTTAAAAGCATAAAAAAAAAATGCAGATAGCATTTATTCTACGTAAATATTGCGAACTATGACGCCAATGCCGTAGCGCCTAATTTTTCCCATTGATTTTTTTCACGTTTCAAAATGCATGCAAGGTATGAAAAATAATTACCTTGAATCCTCGAACAAATACTCCTGAGACAATCCTTGTTTGTATGCGGTAAAGCTTTCGTACTTTTTAACCTAAATCCGGTGTTAGATCGCTGCGTGCATGTGTTTAAGAATAAATCCTCTTGATGTGGACAGGCCCCCTACCTGAAGGAGTGGCGCAGTGCATCTCGGATGTGACCAGTCAATATAGTTATGAAGTCTATGGATAAAAAAAAGAACTGCATATATTGTATATAATTATTGTATCATATACTACTACTAGATAATATTGTATATAATGCTCCATAATGCTCTTCTCCAGTCTCCATGCAGGCTTGCATGCAAATCAATTATATTAAAAGTTAACTAATGAAAATTGCTGCTGTAATTTCATGCTTTTAATAACCCATGAAACTTGCTATGATCCAAGGTTTAGACCAGGCGTGATACTGGTGTGCAGCAACAGCGTACACACCTGATGTTGCTCACGGTGGTCCTCAATGTGCTCAGAGAGCTTGTGTGTCTGCTTAAAAAGGACTCTGTTCATAATGTACATAGTTTAAAAAAATACTGGGAAAAAAAAAAATATCAGTGCTGCTTGCTGCTAGTCACATTCACTTTCTTCCCAATCTGTGTACACTGTAACCTGTGTTTTTATATTAGCCTAATTGTACTTTTGTTTTACGTGGCGCACGTTATAGTGAAGCTTTAAATCTCGTTGTACTCTGTACAGTGACAATAAAGGCATTCTATTCTATTCCACTCCATAGCACCTTTAAATAGAAGAAAAGGTGGACGAACAGTCAGGCACACAAATTCACAAGGAACCTTTGTGCTTGACAGTGTAGAAGCCTACTGCTTGGCCATCTCGCCACAGCAATTTGGCGCTCTCTGTACGAGGGTGCAGCGAGAACAGTCCTTCCTCCTCTGAGGTCTTCTCCACAACCTGACTCAGCAGGAACATAATGAGCCTTTCCATAAATGACTGCACCTGAAGAAAAACATGTCTGCTAGTTGAAACTAGAAGTTTTGAAATACAGTATCAGAATAAAAAGCACACAAACAAAATAATACTGGATTGACACCTTGATAGACAAAGACCCAACAAGAACAGACAGCACATGGGGAAATATAGACATGGGGTAACGAGAAAATCAGACACAGGTGGTTGATACAAGATGCAGTGGATTGGTCAAGACAAAAGGAGCAGGTGAAATCCATGGGTAATCACATGGACAAGAAACACTAGGGCAAAATCCTAACAAAACTCAGCACAAGGCATGACACTATGATGAACACAATTATTTAGTATGTGTGCTGGGCAACTCACACTAATCACTCCCCTTTTGTGCAGCATCCTCTTAAAACATTGTAAGCGTTCAGGTCCGAAGTAGGACAAGTAGGCGGAGTTTGTAGACGAGCTGTGCGCATGTGGCCCACATTTATTTAATCAAAAATACTAACATGCAACAATCAAAACCAGACCAAGACTTCCGTCCTAGGGGATCACAGCCACGCCGTGGAATGCCTCTTCAGTCCTTGCTTGGGGTAGCTCCCGTGACTCTGACTCCTTCTAAGTCCCTCCTCTTTTATATATTGGGAAGACCGCCTTGATTGAAATTTTGATGAGGTAATAGCTTACCGCACGAATGCTATTTTTAGACCGCAATGCTGCGTGACATCACCATCGTAAACTGGAAGGGGGTCTACATAGAAGTGCGCTCGCATACAACCCATGCTAGTACTGTTTGTTTTCTCCCAGTAATCTTTCAAAAAAGAACATGCCGATTAAACACTGCTGCTATGGAACTTGTACAAACGACTCTAGACATCAAGACCGTCCACGTATGAAGGATTTTTTTTTTCTTAATATGTTTCCCGAAGCCAAGAACTCAGAGGGAAAAAATGTGAACAATGGATTAACTTGTGCGGACCTCCAAAAGACCAGTTTAACGCTAGTAAGGTGAAGTCATTCACCTTCTTATGGAGTAAATTTTTTGTTGGGGGCCATGGTCCTACAGATGACAATCCTGATCCATTGCTGGCCTTGAAGAGGTAAGCCATTTTGATATTTTTTACTTATATTTTTAGCGTAGCGTTTTGCAGTGCTGCTTCTGTCTGACAATGAATGACCTGAAAAAAAAAAATCTATATATCACAACAGTCATGTAGGCCTATTTTTCAAAAATATGGATATTTAAATAAATTAGCCATGTTTGGCCTTGGTCTTTTTGTCTTTAAAGCCTGTTCATGCCGACAGGTAGGCTCAAGATTTAACAGCTTTACCTTTTCTGTTGTAAAGAAACAACCTTAGTAAGGGGGAAGTGTAAATAAATTACTAGAATTAAGATTTGTGATTACTGAAAAAATTAAAAGTGTTCGTTGGCTGTCACTGAGTAGTATTTGCGATCGCTACACAAATATAGGAATACAAATTACCCCCAAGAACGGTCAGAGACGGAAGATAACCAGATGATATAATATACAAGAAAGGGCATATGGTGGTAAAGGATAACTTGTTGAAACAGGAGAAAGTCATTGTCAGTGGCGTAAGGCAATGCACACAAGAAAAAGGTGTCCATAAAAAGGCTACCTCCGGATCAGGTCTTCAGTCTTTTTTAGCCTTCGACACTCGCGCCATCTCTTTAACCATACCTGTCAAGTTGTACGGTTTCGGCGTAATTTGTACAAGTGAGCACTGATTTTTTTAAAAAAAGGTTTTTTTTTCTCCGTTCGGATTTTGTCACTGTTTCGGCAACGAGATAATGTGCGTTACTATGTTGGTTGAATGACGCGAGACAAGTCAGAGAAACGGAGTGACTAGGGTGACCATATTTTGATTTCCAAAAAAGAGGACACTTGGCTTGGCCTCGAGATACTTAAATTCTCCTCGAAGTTCACTCAAAGTTGTCTTATCGCTTTAATATATTTAAAATATGCCTCCTCCGTATGGATAGAAAATCCAGTTTTATAACAAAATAATAGCTGTAGAAACAAAGACGCAAATTCAAATTCTCAGAGGTTACTCAACAAGTTTTAGTATTCCTAAAATTATAGAACAATATATATATATTTTTTTACAAAAATGGTATAAATAATAAGAAAATAATGTCTCTTCTGTATTCCTGAATCGTCCTTGAACAAAATAATAGCTGTAGTTTCCATTCTTACTGCACAAATAAATAATCTGAAATAATGTTCTAAATACTACTTCTTCCAACTTTAACAAAAAGAGGTTAAAATAATTTAAACCAGACAGTAGCCTCACAACAGTACTAATTTAACAAACAAACATCACTTTAGTCTTTAGTAATTTTCATCCCTGTTTTCTTCTCCCTGATTTTCTTCATCTTCCTTTTCTGCCCATCCATATTTTGATTTAGTGCTGATCTGTCCCAGCAGCTTTTTGTTGCTCAACAAATAAGAATGAAAGTCTTTGCAAGAAGTGTTTTTGAAATTGTATTGCACAAATAGAATCCCCTTCAGTGACTCAACAAAAAGCCTGTTCCTCTCATTGGTCCACTGGCTCTGCATCAGCGAGAAAACCCTCTCAACATTGGCATTATGAGAAGGAAGTGCAAAGACAAACTGTGCAATCTTCAGGAGTTCTGAGTAGCATGCAATGCTTTTGGCCTTCTCAAAATATTTTGTCCACTTCTGGTGCACCTGCAAGCCACTGAACTCCTCATCAATGTTGCACCTTTCTGTGAATTTCCTCAGATTGACGACCTGGTCAAAACACTTGACATCATCAATTAGGACCCCCTTTTCTCCTAGGTACTGGATGCAGACCTCCAAATCGTTCCAATCTGGTGGCTCACTCAGATCCATCCACATGAATGTTGAAAACTCTTCCATGGGAGTCATCCACTTCTCCAGATACTCCAGGCATGCACTGTACAGGCCTTGCACATCAGCACAGAACTGGTCACAGCCCTTACCAAGTCCATCGCTGCGCTTTTGTGCTAGGAGTCCCTTAACTTTCAGAGACATGAAGTTGCTGCTCTTGCGTTCAAGAAGAATGGCATGGATGGTGTTCAGAATTTTCTTCACCTCCATAATGGAGTTGTTCTCCTTTTCCATTTCTTGAATGTGGGTGTGGAACACAAACATGAGTGAGTGCATGTGCCAGAGGTAGATCTCACTGAAGCCATTTTCAAAAAACTTCTTGATCACTATGGGTGGCTTTTGCTGCGACAGAAAGAATGCTTTTTAAAGCTGGAAACATCTGTATCATCCACTCAATGCCTGGGAACAATGACAGCCACCTTGTTTTGCTGTGAGAAAGCATCCTTCTGTATTCACTGTCAACAAAGTCACAGTACTCCTTCAGGTTCTCAGTGCGCACAGAGTAAATATGGAAGTGCTGGTAGATTTTGAACATAATATTCTCAAGGTCAACATCTAATGTGTCTGCCCCATGATGAACACAATTATTCAGTATGTGTGCTGGGCAACCGACACCAATCAAAGTCTTGTTGTGCAGCATCCTCTTCAAACGTGCAAACACATTCTTTCCCCCTTCATCACGCCGTATTCCTCCAAAATTTGTGTTGCAGTTGTCACCAGTAAATGCAATACATTTTTCAGAATTTTTTTTTTTGCCAGTGTTTCAATGAGATATTGTGCAATGGTTTCTTCTGTCTCATTTGGTGTGTCTTTAATCTCAATTAATTTTGTTTGCACTCCACCCTTCCTCCAGTCAAAGTACTGGATTATGACTGGGAATATTTTCACTGCTCCATGGTTACTCCCGTCTGTAGAAACGCCACAGTACTGGATTTCTTTGAGGGCTTCATGAGCGACTTTAACAGAGTGGGGCGCTATAACGCCATTCACAATGGCTTCAGTCTTAGTGCGAGCACTACTGAACTTTTTGGCGGTGCCAGAGTCTAATCAGTGACGTGCGGTCAGGGGAGGCACCTGTCATCATGACAAAAAAATAATTATAGCATCAAATTTATATTAATATTTGTCCATTGCTCTTTATGTATGACTCATTTCAAACATTTTTTATAGTCAAAATCGCTGAATTTGCCCATTTCCTGTTCAAATAACGAAATGAAACGAGAGGTGCGGCAGCAACAAGTAAAGCCTCACCTCTGATTGCGCAATCCATAACAAACTGGGTTGATACATGGAATTGGAGCGTGCTGGTTGCCGTACATCTGCAAGTCGCCATTATAATGTTTCCAGATACATTTATTTGACCTGATTTTCCACAGTCTGGCTAATGTCTTTAACCCTTAAAGTTTAATTTTTGTTAGCGACATATTTAGTTTTGCTGATGGGAAATAAATCCGCAGTGAAAAGGCACAGCTTGCGGCAGATAGTACTCTGCCGCACTGAAAGGGGGCATACGTGAAACTGGACTTTCCGTCAGAAGTGGACGCGATTAGCAACACCGGAGCTAAAAGGTTTGCTTCAAACTACGGGAAAGAAGATAACTCGCGCTTTTCAAACGGACTGGTACACCCGAAAAGACTGGCTATGTGGCTATCCTTCGAAAAAATCGGCTTTGCTGCTTTCCCTGCCTTTTTTTCTCAACTTGTGCCAATGTCTGGACTAACACGAGATATTGTGACATTAAAAAACTACCACGAAGCCTCAGCAAACACGAGAGCTCGACCACTCACATTCAAAGCCTGATTGCTTTAAAAACTTTTGGAAGCTCAAGGATCGATTTGGCTTTGACGAACAGCGGAAGCTCAACGGTAGCATCCAGAATGCTAAGGTAAAGAGTTTGAAATACCTCATTAATGCAACCTGCATCCTAGCTAAACAGGAGTTAACATTTCGTGGTAACGATGAGCGTGTAAGCTCTTCTAAACGTGGCATATATGCAGAACGATTACCATGGTTTTGCTAAGAAAGATGAAAGGTTAGCTAGACATTTGGACACATCCACTGTGTGTTCTGGCTTGTCAAATAGAACACAGCGATCTAATTGAAGCAATCCTCTCCATTGAGGCGGAGAGATTTTTTTTAAGGTAAAGGAAAATAAGGAGGACTTTTACAAAAAGGGCGTAGGTTTGCATAGGGACGGTAGGGATATAACACTACCAACTTTTCAGGATGCTAAAATTGTCCCCACCAACGTTTAAGCAACCTTACCTTTTTTGCATGATATAATGTTCAGTTATATAGTGAATTTAGATCTTTCAATAGTTCCATATGTTGTAAGGATAGAATTGACCCTACCATTATTAAGTGAATTATTTTCATTATGTTTATGCTAATAAAAACCAGACATTTATTCAGGAAGTTTTCAAAATGTTTCTTTAGTGTTTTTTGAAAACAAAGGTTTGAATCGAACAGTGTATCATCTGAACCAATGCACATAAAAGTTATTATCAGTAGATAAGGATTTATTTTGCATTGATCATTTCACCTATTAATTAACTAGGTTCATATACATGAGAAATGTGGCCCTGTGCCCCCTTCAACCAATCTGTTTGGTCTTATAAATGTCCCGTCCCCAGCAAAAAGTGTACCTATATGCAGGTTATGCTGTTATATCGTCCCTACGAATGTTGAGCCCAAACCTATGCTCTTCCCAAGTAACGGCGGTTTTTGTGGTGAAGGACAGGCGCAAGACCACAAACAGTTTTCATTTCAATCTTATAAAAAATAAAATAAAAAAAGAGCTTAGACTAAGAAAAATACAATAGAATATTTAAAAACTAAATTTTGGCCTTAAATAAAATATTCTTTGTTTTTCTTTTCACACTTTTTGTTTAGCAATCTGTAATAAATTGATTAAAGTATCAGAATTACAAGTTTTAAAAACAACTGAATATTTCACTAAAGGTCAGAATTGAATTCTGTGGTTTTGTACACCACTCTTTACTCTCATTTATGTTGCATGAAATATCGCAAATGCATGTTATTTTCTTTTTTTTTTTTTTTTTTTTTTTAAACCTGTCCTGTTCAGCTGTTTGACACAGAGAATGGAAGTCTAAGTGCCCGGATTCTGAACAGTTTTAATGTTTCACATTGAGAGTCTGACATACTCCCATTGTGATCATTCAAAATACCTTTTTATTATGACAAAGCAGCGAACAGGAAGGGATTATGGGGGGACAGAAGAAAAGAAATACAAGAGAAGAAGGAAAAGAAACACATACACAAACAACAACTAGAAATACATTGAACATCTAAACTAGGGGGGGGGGGTCCATGCGCAGCCCATCCCTCCTCCCGCAGCCCAGCAAAGGAGCCATCGCCCCCCCCCCCCCCCCCCCCCCGGGACCCAGGGTGGTGATGCATGTTATTTTCTTACTTTTACGTATCGATAATATGTACCGTGTGTGCGTGTTTTGTGAAGAATGCTGATGAGATATGAAATAACCAGTAGCCAATTGAATAAGCTACCCTTTTTGGTTTATATATTTGGAAATCTGACACTAAAGGAGTCAGTGCCTCACCAACCATGAACCTCACCGCACGTCACTGCTAGAAATGCCCTTTTTAACAAGACGCTGGTGCAATCCATGGACCTGTAACTGTTATGGTGTTTAGCAGTGTGAAACGCAAACGCACCCTCCGCTGCGTTTACAGCACCCTCTGTTTTCCCGGGACTTACAAGGAAGTCGCTCAATTTAGCCAAAGAGCTCTCACCTCGCACAGCTTTTTTTATGTTTTTCTGTGTCCGTGTGAGCTGTCAGGTCTCCAGCACCTTTGTTGGACACCGACACCAATGTGCCAGCTTTGCACACGGTGCACTCTGCCTCCCACTTATTTCGCCCGGGACGATATGTGGGGATTTTTTTCTGCAGCTCATCTGTAAAGACGCACTTGCGTTTAGGCATTTTGACGGACTGCGCTGCTATGATATCCGCTAATGAGCATAGTACAAAAAACCAATGGGCAGGCTCTCTGGGAATACGTCACACGCAGCAGAGTACCGTAGTATTCTGTGAGAAGCGTCAGTCAATTTCAACACGCGCAGATTGGTCCCGTGAAAAGTAATGAAAACCGGACATTTTGGTGAATTTATAAACCCCCCCCCCGGACGATAAAAATAACACAAGAAAGGAGGACATGTCCGGGCAAAAGAGGACGTTTGGTCACCCTAGTAGTGACGCCGTAGCAAACGCGATGCTAAGCTAGGTGGCTCCAATATTTCCTGACTGTAGCCGACAGCCTACAATCTACGCTTAGATATCACATGCATATAGAACTACATGCGAAATGACAGACTCGGCGGCGTTAGTAAACAGCCGCCATTTTAAAGCAGTAGACTTCTCAGAAAGGCTATTGTAGTGAACCTCCTAGCGAACCTAAGTAACTTTTTATCTAATATACTCCTAAATTGGCAAAATCTTGACTTGAATCTGTCTTTAAATGACGAAACAGTTTTAAAACTTTCACATGTCGAAAGTAGACAGAAGGGAAGTAATGCAAAAACAGGAGCAATTTTAACAACTTTAACAGTTGATTCACAAAATTAAATGACTTCCTAACATAGCAAAGGTTACTTTGTTGTTGTTGTTGTTTTTTTTAAAAATGAAAAAAAAAAAAAAAAAAACATGAAAGGTAACACCAGTTATTTTGCCAGTAACTAATTACTCTTACATTCAGGTAACAGAATTACAAACTCAATTACTTTTTGGGAGAAGTCATTTTTAACTAATTAATTACTTTTTAAAAGTAAGATTAACAACACTGGTCATAAAGAAGAAGTTTGCAGAATGAAAAGTGACGAAAGCAGAGATTTTATTCTGCCAATTTGTTGCCGAACACAATTTGCCCGTAACCATAGCTGATCACTTCTCAGAATTAGCAAAAGAAATGTTCCCTGACTCAAAGATTGCATTGGTAAGTTGATTTTATCAATTGACCTTTTTAATTTTTAATTGGACAGTGGACACACTAACGAACTCCCTTCAAGTCAAACTAAATTGCGAGCTGAAGTGCCATGAAGTGCAGCCATCAAGACATGATAGAAATTGCCAAAAGTGCTACATACAATTATAACAATAGTCACTGTTAAATGTTAGTAATCATGATGTAGCTGAAGATATTGTTCTTTGTTTTCACTAGGTTACATGTTACAATATTACCAATAAATTCATATTATTTTAAAAATTGAGTTTTATTTTTGTTTCATATTGCACGCTATAAAAAACGTTGTAAAAGGTAAGGTCACCAATTTGTAAGGGCGTACGTCACTATTTTTAAGATTGCCAGCGACCTCGGGTTGAGAGATATGCTTTAACTGAACATTTGTAAGTTCTTCCTCATCTTTACCAGTGAATTTGGCACCAGGGACATCATTTTTGACAGAATGTTTAGGTTTAGCTCAGTAAACATCTCGTTCGTACAGTATTTACTACATCTAGCATGAGGGACAAACGTGAGTTTGACCCCCCTAGCAACAGTTGCTAACGTCATGAATATTAATGAGCAGAGGTGACATGTTACATGCGGTACGCTATTGCAAGCAGGTGTGGTGGTCGCCTCCCAGGGATGTCACCGTCCATGGATTTGACCCCCGTGGCAAGCCGTGTGGCACTAGGATGCAACAACATGCAAACACATTCTTTCCACCTTCAGGGGGCCGAGCCAGCGCAACCCGTCCCGGATTCCTCCAAAATTTGTATTGCAGTTGTCACCAGTAAATGCAATACATTTTTAAGATAATTTTTTTTTGTCAGCGTTTCAGTGAGATATTGTACAATGTTTTCTGCTGTCTCATCCGGTGTGTCTTTAATCCCAATTAATTTTGCTTGCACACCACCCTTCTTCCAGTCGAAGTACTGGATTATGACTGGGAATATTATACTCCCATCTGTAGAAAAACAACCGTACTGGATTTGTTTCTCCCGGGACGATATGTTGAGAATTATTTTGCAGCTCATCTGTAAAGATGCACTTGCATTTAGGCATTTTGGAACACTGATCAAACACCTGTTTAATCCGTTACTGGGCATAGCAAAACCAACCCATGGGCAGGCTTTCTGGGAACACGTCATACGCAGCACAGTACCGCAGTATTCTGTGCGAAGCGTCAGTCAATTTCAACACACGCTATTTGGTCCAGTTAAAAACAATGAAAGCCGGACATTTTCTTAATTTTATAAAACTTGTCTGGATGCCCCGGACAGAATGTAAAAAGTAAGTGCAAAAGAGGATGTTCGGTCACCCTAATATATAAGGCGTATCGGATTATGGAGTGCACATTACCACATTTTTACAGACTGGACGATTGGTGTCAATACTTCCATATATGTTTAATGATGTGGATGACACATACAATATATTATACAAGTCTACATTAATATATATATCAAAGTATTTACTGGAAGCAAGCCTGTTCTTGATTTGCAGGATGTCCGCATAACGTCACTCACACACCACCAACTTCCATGCAAGTATAAGGCCAACACTAGAAAGGAAGTGGAGATCAGGAGTAGTGTCAGGGGGAGTTCCCCCCTTTCTTGTTATCTGTGTGTCCATGAGTGGTCATACCTTGAGTTGGATCATCAGATGGATGAAGTGCCAATATTGAACATCTAGTTTGGTTGTCTTCAAACACTTCCAGCCATTTAATGTTCCTTGCTGTTATTTCCAACTATTTGGAAACACAAAATGTACAAGATTATTATCCAACCCATGTAAACATAAAGTACTGCATGCAAATTGTCAATATTACAATATATTTTACAGGCTTATACAATTCAGGGTCTCCATGGGGTCTGGAATGGGGCAAAAGGGTGGGCTGTCTTGCCGGCTGAGAAGCACTTTGATCAGCTTGTCTGCCGCCAGGAGTCAGCCCCCAGCCTGGTTATTGGTCCACTTTTTTTCTCCTCACATTATACACAGTGTTGGTGGTGCACTTCTTTCCCCTCCTGAGAAGCCGGATGGTTGACCAAAACTTCTTTGAAACCATCCGTAAGTTGTTCTCCATGGCCTCACCAAATGCCCATGCCCAGGTTTTTGCCTCAGTAAACACCAGAGCCGCATGTCACTTGGCCAGCCGGTACCCATCAGCTGCCTCTGGAGTCCTGCTTTCCAAAAGGCGCGATAGGACTCCTTCTTCAGCTTGACGGCATTCCTCAATGCTGGTGTCCACCAGCGGGTTCTGGGATTGCCGCCACGACAGGCACCAACTAACTTGCAGACGTAGTTCCGATCGCCGCCTCAGCAATAGAGGCACGGAACATGGTCCACTCAGACTCGATGTGCCCTGCCTCTTCCTGGACTCGATGTGCCCTTCCTCACCCTGGACATGGGAGAAGCTCTGCTGGAGATATAAGCAATGGCACTGAACTGTGGCCTAGGGTGTCCTGGTGCCAAGTGCACATATGGCCACCCTTACACTTGAACATGGTGTTCATAAACAATAATCCCGACGGGCACGGAAGTCCAACAATAGAACACCGCTCGGGTTCTGATCGGGGGGCCGTTCTGCCCAATCACACCCCTCCAGATGTCATTGTCATTGCCCTTGTGAGCAAGTCCCCCAGCAGAGCGAGGGAGTCCCCAGAGGAAGCATTCTCCAGTACCCTCTCCAAGGACTCCAAAAAGGGTTGGTACTCTGAGCTGCTGTTTGGTGCATAAGCACAAAAAACAGGTAGGATCCCTCCCCTCCACCTGAAGGCAGAGGGAGGCTACCCTCTCGTCTACCGGGTTGAACCCCGATGTACAGGAGGCGAGTCGGGGGGCAATAAGTATGCCCATACCTGCTCGTAGCCTCTCACCGTGGGCAATTTCAGAGCGTCCAACCCCCAACGAAAGGAATGGTACCAGCGCCCAAGCCATGTGTTGAGTTGAGCCCGACTACATCGAGTCAGAACTTCTCAACCTCACGCACTAGCTCTGGGTCCTTTTCAAGTAGGGAAGTGGCATTTCATCTTTAAGTCTGGGGACTGAGGTGGCCATTCTAGAGTCTTGTACTTGTTCTTCTGCATGAATGCCTTAGTAGATTTGGAGGAGTGTTTAGGGTCATTGTCCGGTTGAAATATCTAGCTCCTGCACAACTTACACTTTCTCACTGACTCTGGAACATTGTTTGCAAGAATCTGTTAGTATTGAGGCTGGTTTATCCAAATGTGCTTTGGCATACCTCAAGTGAGTCTGTGGCATGTGCCACAAAAAAGACTTCTTCTGCATTGCTCTCCCATAGAACATCTACATGTACAATCAACGCTGAATAGTTGACTGATGCACGGTGACACCATCAGCTGCAAGATCATGTTGTAGGTCTTCAGAGCTGGTCTGTGGGTTCAATTTCACTCTTCTTCCCATCCTTCACCTCTGCTTATCCAAGATTTTACTTGCCCTGCCAATCCGGACTTTAACTTAAACTGCGCCAGTGGTCTTCTATATCCTTACTCTGTTCCTCACAGTGGACACTGACAGCTGAAATTTCAGTGAGTTTTTTTGCACACTTCCCCTAAACTATAATGAATAATCTTTTTTTTCAGATCATTTGAGTTGTTTTGAGGCTCCCATGTTTTCCCTCTTGATGATGCAAAGAGGAGAACAATTAGAAATTTGTTACCTTAAATACCCTTTGTCATGATAGGCTTCACCTGAGTATGTAGGTCAACATCAGTCAGCTTATTAAACAGATTTTGAGTTGCAAAAATTATTTTCAAATCAATAAAAACACAAGGTTGCCCAAATGTATGCACCAGCCTATTTACAGTGGGGAGACCAAGTATTTGATACACTGCCAATGGGTAGCCTAATTAATTAATAGGCTACACACTTTCTGTTTATCCTATAACATTCATTTCATTTTTCAAATATTATTGTGTTCATCTGCTATATGATATATTTAACTGAAATTTTTGTTCCAACCAATCAGTGATCTACAAAGGAAAATCTTAAAAATTATCTGGAGTGCCCAAACTTTAGCATACCAGTGTACAAATAACAGAAGTTCAATTTGAACTCCATACCTTTGAGGTTTTGGTTGACTGAAACCAGTCATCACCTTTAGGTTGGGACTCCAGCAACAAAAGATATTGTTCAGAAGCTAATCTCAGGTCAGTTTCATCCACAGGCGGAAGGTCAACAGGAAACATTTTCCTGCACAGAGTAAAGGTGTCCATTACCGATTGTCATGCTACAATTAAATATGCCAATCCTCTTCACCAAAGGTGCCCATTATGTCACTCGTGAGTTATTGATACATGGGTTTATTCTAGATTGGTTCATTTACCGAGCCGATTCACGATGACTGACGTAACTGTGACCATGTCGTTAAATTAGGTTATTT
Source organism: Corythoichthys intestinalis (assembly GCF_030265065.1). Taxonomy (NCBI): domain Eukaryota; kingdom Metazoa; phylum Chordata; class Actinopteri; order Syngnathiformes; family Syngnathidae; genus Corythoichthys; species Corythoichthys intestinalis. The sequence continues at coordinate 58,328,375 of NC_080399.1, read as the reverse complement.
AATGAAACGAGAAAATGATAGTCTTTTCTACCCGCTTTGACCATGTGTGTTATTAGGCTACGCTAATTATTACCCTTTAAGGAGCTACAGCCAGTGTGCTTATGTGTGAAGTTACATGGCTCTCAGTAACTGAGCGTACTGGATGGCATGTTGCCACACTATAGCATTTGACGATGCGTTGGTGCAAAGAAAAAACTCAACGTCGGTTGTATAGAGGTGTTTTGTTTTCAGAAGGATGGTGTGGATCAAAAGTACACAAAGTCCAAAGTGTGCCGGTGTTCTGTTGATTTGCGCTCCCTCATCGGTATACCTTGGTATAGCTTGAAACCGGTAATCGGCACATGTCTGGTCCAGAATGTCTTTAGCCTTTCTCTGAGAGTTTAGACGGCTCCGAACACCCGGCGTCATGATAAATATATGTCTGATTTAATTATATTAGAGATGTGACTGAACATTCGGCGGCGGAAACTATCGGCTGAAAATAGCTAAAATGAATTATCGGTTTTGAAGATCAAATACTTACCACCGATTAGTGTGAAGAACAACAAGCTGGCTAACGCTGTCTCGCTAACACTACTGACCCACAGCCAACACGTCCGCGGTTTGGAAGTATTTTGAGCAGTGTTGTTTTTGGGAGCCCTTTTAATTTTCGTGTTGGTCTTAGTCTTTTGGACAATAATACTTATTAGTCATATTTTAGTCATCTCAAAATGTGTTTGTCTTTGTTTAGTTTTAGTCGATGTTTACTAAAAATGTTTCGTTTGTAAAATTAACTGTTTTAAATTAAATTAACTGTTCAACTTTCTTCTCACTTTGACTGCATGTTCTTAAACAGGCAGTACAAAACAACAACAAAATTTGAGTCCACGCTGCCCATCAGTCTGTTAGAAATATTCATACCAAGTGTGAGTCAAACTTCCACCCAGCAAAACAGTTTCTCCTCCCATCATATAGAGGACAAGCAGTTGAAACAAATTCAATAAAGCATATAAATTGGGGGCAAGCTAGTCAAAACCCTAATCTAACACGCCGCTTTGCTTAGATTTAGTCAGCATACGACAACAGGGCCCTGCGAGTCCTTTGCCGTACCCCTTAAACTTACTCACCGAACCCCTGGGGTTCAATCGAACCCAGGTTAAGAACCACTATTCTAACAGTAAATTATTTCCCAATAATTATACCCACCTGGACGCCACTAACTGTAAGTAAAAAAAAAGTTGTCCAAGAGTTTAAGAGAACGCTCGCTGTTACCATTAACCTAATACTGACGCGAATGCTATGTTAATGCTAGGAGTTACATTTATTGTGTGATGATCACTCAGCACAGACTTTTAAAGGCTAAAGCAACATTGCATACTGTATTCTCTCTGGCCAAGATAAGAAAACAAATCTTACCGTGTGGGGAAGCTTGGAGAGTGGAAAGGACACAGTGGTGAGTCGGAGCAGGGGACGCAGCACGTCACATCAGTGACCCAAGCAGACACTGCTACGATGCAGGCTAACAACACATAAATGTCACACATCGTGATCACGTGACAAACATTTTCATCCCGTTCTCATCTCGACAGACGAAAACACTCATTAGTCTCGTTATGTTATAGTCTCACAATAACGTTTTTAGCACGTTAGTCTCATCGTCGTCAGAAAAATTTGTTCGTTAACGAAATATTTTCGTTGTAGTCATCGTTGACAAAAACAACACTGATTTTGAGGTATCAAAGAAATTTATAAATTATTAAATGAAGGAAAATAAAATAAAATAATGGGGGGAAAAAAAGAAACAAAAACTTGGTTTTCAGCCAAGTGTTTTCGGTGCATCCCTAATATACATTTAAAATAAAAGTTCTATAAAGCCTAATCAGCATATTGTTGAGTTGTTGTTTTTGGCTCTGTGGTGACATCTAGTGTTTAACAAAATACATTGCAGTTTTTTTCACCTGTTTTGCACAATACGGAAATAGGTTGCTCAAATCATCTCCAAATATACACTTTACCAGACAAAACACAAAATATAAATTGATTTTGGTAACTTTAAATACACTCCAGCGTTTAACGATAAGCGGGAAAGAAGGTTAATGAATATTTAGAAATAAATCACACATAGCAAATAATTACAATGAAATTTTAACTTACCAAATTGTGCCAAAGGTACACCGGCGCGTATACGCCTCCAGTGTGAACTTTGTATTTCTAACGTAGCTGTGCATAAACGGGATGGTATGAAATTAAAATAATATTTTCATCCATTCAGTCACAAAGAACAAGTAGTCAACTTATTTACAAATTGAATATTAACATGGGATTCTTAATTTGAAGACGATCCTTCCAGATGTTAAAGTACATACAGTTCTGTGACCAGGTATGAGGCGGAAGCATGGGGGGAAACATGAAAGATAGCTTTCAAAATAAAAGTTAACTTAATGAATAACAAACGAAAAAGAAGAATAAACTGAGGGGAAATGGGAACGGTAAATCTAAATAAATATGCAAAAACACAACTCCTACAAAAATTGAGAGGGAGCATAATAATATATAACTGTAGTGTGCGTTTGAAATTTATTTTGGATATTTAATCGGAAATGATTAGCATGCATACGTTGATGTGAACGGGACGACAACGGTGGCAAGCCATGTCTCTTCTTCTTGCAGCAAGTCAACGACTTTGTTGTTACTGTCACAGCGTTAAAACAACTTTCAGAGTAAGTTAATTTTCTTACAGTTCTCAACACAGAAATGTTTATATACCGATGTCAATATATTGTCAATATAATTGACAATATATCAATATAATCTCATTTCGTTTGTGGCGTTGTGCAGGAAACAATTTTTAATTCGCAGAATGTATCGGTTTGGCTCTGTTGTTAGTATTATTTTTACTATATTTATTATACTGTAGCCACAACCTAAGATATAAATATACGGTAAAGGTCAAGGAGTATTGGGTAATGACAACGGCGAGTTATTGTGCTTTAGCCTGTACAGGTGCTTCAGCCCAATAAGGATAAAGATCTGTGTTACGGTAATAACATTCAATGTATATATTTAAGGAATAAAACATCACTTGTCCCCACCCCCCCTCAGTTGTATTACACAGTTAATGTTGGTCGCTGTGTCGATACTTGTAGAGAGAATTATTTTTAGAGATAAATTAAGTGAAAAGTTTGAGAATCACTGGACTCAAGCATTCGAAGTTATTTCTTGTGATTGTTTTAATGTTCATTGCCTTAACTCTCCTGTTATATTACGGGTTTTGATGTTTGAAGATCATAGAAATGTATATATTCCTTCTACTTGCCTTTAATTTGTGCATTCAACATACTGTATACTACCAGAAGAAAAAAATCACATCACTGGGAAAAACGGAAGGCTAAAGTCTACAAGCTTTGGCATTGTGTGCAGAGGACCACAGATCTGGAATGAACTTGACTAAACACTTAAAATGTCACACTCCATCTCAATTTTTAAGAACCCCCCCCCCCCTGAAAACTCACCTTCTTGCATTGTATGCTTAATATGCTGAGTCTTTGAATAACATTACTAAGGTATCACATTTCAAATCCGATGTAATCAGAATGTTGAAATTGTCCATAGTTAATTGTATGTATGTGTACGGGTGTGTGTACAGTATGTGTGTGCTGTTCAACTGGGCCCCTACTAAAAGCATTAAATAGCTTATTCGGAGTGTCCCTTTCATGCATCTTATCAGATGAACTGTTTGTATATACGTATGACCATGTTCTTGTGTGTACCATGATATGATGTATGAATAAATTGAAACTGAAACATATACCATTTGAAACAAAATCAAACATGAACAAAGGTAGTAAGTCTTTAAACCAAATAGCCAGCCAGTCAGGTGAAGTAGGTAGGCAGCCAGGCTCAGGGTGATGTGTTGTCATATTTCTCTCTTACTTACATAAATCAATGAACAGTGCAAAAATGTCAATAATAACAATATGCAAGGTGGCAATCACCTTCTCTAAACATACACAAATACGCACCCCAGTGAAGGTAACAAACAGAATGATCTTTACAAAAGACGTCAGGTCAAACACATTAATATGCCAATAAACAATGTGCATATACTAGTAGATTCAGTTTTCAAATGTAGACCTATGCAGTTTGCCAAAAATATATTATTGTATTAAAACAAAAAGAACATGGCATGCTTATAGGTACTGTTATCTTGTAGCAGCAATTTTGACAGGAAAACAAGACAGAGGGACGGGGACACGCACAAATTGAGACTGACAGACACAAACACACGCATATACAGTACTTTCATACTTGTGGTATAGTGCAATACACAGTACACTCAGCCAGACGTAGAAGCTATATTACTTTCTGTCGTTGTGTTGTAAAATAAAGTATGCAGACGAAGTGAATGAGGAAGTGTTGCACGTTTCAAGGCTGCATGTTTTATTTGATAATCCACTGCAATCCTTCTACATGTACAAAAATACTTTAAGTACATCATGAGATAATACACTTGCTCATGGCGTTATGCAATTTGTGTCCAAAGTTGACTGGGCAAAAGTAGCAGAATCGCCGATAGCCATGGCTTTCGTTGTTTTGTCTCGTGAGAGGAAGCGAAAATGTAGAGAAAACTACAGCAGCAGTAGATAAACTAAAATGGTGCGGTTTTGAAAATCGGACGTACCGATTTGAAAGTTTTTAACATCGTATCCACCAGAAAAGTCTTTTTCAGTTGAAAATCGATTAATCAAACAGCCTTAATCTCACATGTTTGCAACCACCCCCTGCATGTATTACATTGATACTGTATTACATTGATACTGTTCGGGGTCTGTTTGATCCAACAATGAAATTAGAGTTCAAATAAGAGGGAATAAAAGCAAAGAATCGGGACACAAGGGCTGTGCTCGACATGGCTCAGGGTCTCAAGGGGTACAACATTCCCTGTGACAATAAGCACGGGTTTCAAACTTGAGGCCTGAGGCCTGCCAGATCATTTTAAGTGGCCTGCGAAAGCAAATGTACATTGACCACTAGAGGTGTGCAAAATTTCCGATTCTTAGATTATTCGCGATTCGGCCGTGGAAGATTCGAGAACGATTCACAAACATCCAAATTCCGATTATTGAAATATGCCAAGTAAAGCAGAAGTACGACACACTCAGCGCGCCGCGCGGTCTTCGGTACGCAATTAGGGACGGAGCGAGAGTAGCTAAACATCATGTTTCTCATTACCCGGCCCCTCGGGTAACGCCAATGCTCAACTCACGGCTCTAGCTCAACTCATGCCACGAGATAAAAAAAAAAACAACAACATACCTGACTGCTGCCGAAAAGCTGCTACAAGCCACATTATGTTACGGTAGATATCATTTATATAGGACTAGCTGCATTATAGCTTCGGTATCGTTACCAGCACATCTACAAAAAACTAGATGCGGGCGTTAGTAACGGCCGCCATCTTAAAGCAGTACACTTCCCTGCAAGGCTGTTGTTGCGAACCTTCCAAGCGAACCTAATTAACTTTTTATCTAAAATACTCCTAAATCGGTAAAATATTGACTTGAATCTATCTTTAAAATAGTTTTAAAACTTTTACATGTTGAAAGTAGACAAAAGAGAAATTATGGAATAACAGGAGCAATTTTAACAACTTTAACGGTTGATTCACAACATTAAATTAATTGAAAGTAGTTTAAAGCTGCTGATATAGAATGGGGACTGGAGTTTTTTATTTACTGTTATTTTTGTATATTTGTTTACTGCTATATGTTAACTTGATACTGAAATAGTAGTTTGGTTTAGCCTGAGAGGATTTTTGAACAATTTTGGAACTAATGTACAAAACAAATTAAAAAAAAAAAAAAAAAAAAAAAGGAGTGGGGTGCATCAATAATCGTTTTATAATCAAAGTGGAGCCTCTGAATCGTAATCGTAATCGAATCGTTAGGTGCCCAAAGATTCCCAGCTCTATTGACCACGTTTTTTGCTCAAATACCAAAATTGAAGATTGTCACTGTTAATAAGTCAAAAAGTTGCAGTCTCCCTTTTCCTTGCCTCTGATTTCAAAACCAGCTTTCATTCAATTTGTCATGTGTTTGTAATTTGGGGCATTCCTACACTTATATAGGTTCTAGGGGTATAACGGTACACACAAGTCACGGTTTGGAACTCACTTCGGCACGGGGGTAACAGTCTGGTACAACGGGACAAAAAGGCTTTTTTAAATCGCAGCATTTGAAAGTTTGTTCTACTGGCGAAAACTAGAAATCAGCTCTTACTAAAGTGCAAAATAAATAGAAGAAAACATCAAACTTGTGAAGTGTTTCATTATTCTACATTCATTAATTCACAGTTTATGTACAATAATAGACAAAACAACATTTTTTAGTAGGAATCGAATGAGGTAAAAGTTAAAAGTAGGGTAACACTCGCTAGCTTGTAACTTTTTATAAAAATAAGGTAATACCATTTTCAATGTTGGATTACACTTCAGTTAACTGCACATCATTACAAGTGAACATACACTCCCACATACTGTATTAGCTAAGCTAAAATGCCACCCCATTATTTCAGCCAAAGGGGGTAACATTTGCTATTAGTTGGTAGGGTGTCCTAACTTTTTCCTCAGTTAGAATATGCATTTTTGTTGCTATATTTGGTTAAATGAGTAAAACAATGTTAATTTTTGGTGTTTACCTGCAATTAAATCCCTTTCTTTTCCAGAGATAAAGAAAAACAAGCTCAGACATTGATATGTGAACGTTTCTTAATCAACAACTGTATATGTAATAGAGTGTCCTAATTTTTTCACATGACTGTATATCGTATATCATTTATCGTATTTTTTCTTATATTGTATTGTGTATTAGATATTAGTATTTACAATATGAACGCTTGCCATCAACACGCCCAATCTTGCAATGGCCAATCAGAGCGTTGAGTTTATATATATTTGAATTTGAATCAGGCAGCCTCATATTGAGAATCCGGATGTTTGCAGAGGCAAGCAAAAACTGACTAAAATAGTTTGAAAAAGGATATTCTGGTCATTTTCCACACACTGTCTTGCAAATGTGATAAAATGAGATCAACTGTATAGTTTAAAAAAAAAAAAAAATGTTCTTCCCAGTAAGCACGGCTTAAAGACGCGGGTCGTGTGATGGTTTTGATTAAATACAAAACATCATTTAATATGTGCCTTTTGTGTGTTTACACAGAGTGCTTCTCTGGAAAGTGCACTTTCTACATTCAGGTCAATATGCGGAGAAGATGGAGTGTCACTAGGAACTGCTGTCAGAGAGCAACATGGCAAAGATGAATCTGTGCACAGGTCACTTTTACGTTTGATCTATTTGTAGAATGGCGTTTGCTTAATTGACAGCAGGAAATAACAAATGAATAAACCTTTCCATATAATTTTTAAATGGCACAAAATACTAGGTAGGGCTGCAGCTATCGAATATTTTAGTAATCGACTGAAAATTCTATTGATTAATCGAGTAATCGGATAAAACATATATATTTTTAGGTGAAGAGCAATTACAAATATACATGAGAAAACAAGACATTTCATCTAATATTGAACCATTTTCAGTCAATCAATGCCTTTATTTTTGATGTACATTGTTGAAAACAGCCAACAATTGCATCTCAGATGTAAAAAATGTATGTACAGTGCCTTGCGAAAGTATTCGGCCCCCTTGAATCTTGCAACCTTTCGCCACATTTCAGGCTTCAAACATAAAGATATGAAATTAAATTTTTTTTGTCAAGAATCAACAACAAGTGGGACACAATCGTGAAGTGGAACAACATTTATTGGATAATTTAAACTTTTTTAACAAATAAAAAACTGAAAAGTGGGGCGTGCAATATTATTCGGCCCCTTTACTTTCAGTGCAGCAAACTCACTCCAGAAGTTCAGTGAGGATCTCTGAATGATCCAATATTGTCCTAAATGACCGATGATGATAAATAGAATCCACCTGTGTGTAATCAAGTCTCCGTATAAATGCACCTGCTCTATGATAGTCTCAGGGTTCCGTTTAAAGTGCAGAGAGCATTATGAAAACCAAGGAACACACCAGGCAGGTCCGAGATACTGTTGTGGAGAAGTTTAAAGCCGGATTTGGATACAAAAAGATTTCCCAAGCTTTAAACATCTCAAGGAGCACTGTGCAAGCCATCATATTGAAATGGAAGGAGCATCAGACCACTGCAAATCTACCAAGACCCGGCCGTCCTTCCAAACTTTCTTCTCAAACAAGGAGAAAACTGATCAGAGATGCAGCCAAGAGGCCCATGATCACTCTGGATGAACTGCAGAGATCTACAGCTGAGGTGGGAGAGTCTGTCCATAGGACAACAATCAGTCATACACTGCACAAATCTGGCCTTTATGGAAGACTGGCAAGAAGAAAGCCATTTCTCAAAGATATCCATAAAAAGTCTCGTTTAAAGTTTGCCACAAGCCACCTGGGAGACACACCAAACATGTGGAAGAAGGTGCTCTGGTCAGATGAAACCAAAATTGAACTTTTTGGCCACAATGCAAAACGATATGTTTGGCGTAAAAGCAACTCAGCTCATCACCCTGAACACACCATCCCCACTATCAAACACGGTGATGGCAGCATCATGGTTTGGGCCTGCTTTTCTTCAGCAGGGACAGGGAAGATGGTTAAAATTGACGCGAAGATGGATGCAGCCAAATACAGGAACATTCTGGAAGAAAACCTGTTGGTATCTGCACAAGACCTGAGACTGGGACGGAGATTTATCTTCCAACAGGACAATGATCCAAAACATAAAGCCAAATCTACAATGGAATGGTTCAAAAATAAACGTATCCAGGTGTTAGAATGGCCAAGTCAAAGTCCAGACCTGAATCCAATCGAGAATCTGTGGAAAGAGCTGAAGACTGCTGTTCACAAACACTTTCCATCCAACCTCACTGAGCTCGAGCTGTCTCTCTCTCTCTCTCTCTCTCTCTCTCTCTCTCTCTCTCTCTCTCTCTCTCTCTCTCTCTCTCTCTCATTTATATATATAAGTGGTGGGACTCGATTAAAATTTTTAATCGAGTTAATTACAGGGTCTGTAATTAATTAATCGAAATTAATCGCATTCTAATTGAAAACCATATATTGACAAAACAAATCGTGTTCTCAATAAAAAAAGCCTTTTTGAGCTTAACAACAAATTTATTACTGTTAATATGTAATGTCATCAGCATACAATTGGTCAAAGTGCTCATACAGCTATTCAGGTTTAAAGTGTTTCAGGCACCCGGATTATTTATGTTCTTTGAAAACATTTTTCTTTAGATAGTTACTGTTTTTTAACTGTAAACATAACTACTTTTCAGTAGTTACAAGATAAAACTATGAGGCATAAAATATTGCCAAATATTTTCTTTCAAATATAGAAATGTAAACACTGATAATTAAACTGCAAGAAAATAACAAAGTGCAACACTTCAACATTAAGTTATTCAACAATCCATACCAATTGTTGTGACTTTTCGTTCAATCTCCCAGGACTCAGCTACCGAAAAAAAACTGGTCTGCACAGTTTACTGTTTAGCGTCTGTCGTTGGCTTTTTGCACAGTCAGGACGAAACTTGTATTGTATGTGCGGTCACTCCGAGATAGTTAGAATTGCTCAAGAAAGTCAAGTGGTCCCGTGTCAAACCAACATACTCGACAGACTTCAATCGGTCTTCTTTGGTCTGCTTTTCGTCATCGAATAGCAGCTTGCACAAGCACCGGCCGAGGTAGCCCGCCGGGTGCAACCGTGACCGCCAAGCCGACCGCGCCGGGACCCTCGCCGCCGCCGCGCCCTGGTTAAAGGGCGGGCGGGAAGAGGGGGACGAGGAAGGCGCGCGACCGCGTCGGCAGCTTGCACAAAACAATGCTCTTGTCCATTGTCCCATCAGGATGCGTTTTATAGGGGAAAACTAGCCCCTAACTATCCAAATAAAATGTCGCCTCCCATCACTGCTGCTGTTAGCGTTTGTTTGTGTGCGTCAGATTTACCGGCGTACCAGAAACACATGAGTAGGAAGGTTCCGCATGCGGACAAATGGAACTGAAACAATTAATTGCGTTAAAATTTTTAACGCGTTAAAAGCTTTATAATTAATTAATCGAAATTAATGCGTTAAAGTCCCCGCCTTAATATATATATATATATATATATATATATATATTCATCTATATGTTTTATATATATATATATATATATTCATTCATTCATTTTCCATGCCGCTTTTCCTCACGAGGGTCGCGGAGGTGCTGGAGCCTATCCCAGCCAACTACGGGCAGTAGGCAGGGGACACCCTGAACTGGTTGCCAGCCAATCGCAGGGCACAAGGAGACATACAACCATTCACGCACACATTCATACCTACGGACAATTTAGAGTGTTCAATCAGCCTACCATGCATGTTTTTGGGATGTGGGAGGAAACCGGAGTTCCCGGAGGAAACCCACGCAGGCACGGGGAGAACATGCAAACTCCACACAGGAAGGCCGAAGCCCGGGATTGAACCCTTGATCTCAGAACTGTGAGGCAGATGTGCTAACCACTAAGCCATAACACACACCACTTAAAGTGCCTGTGACACGAAAACGCATGTTTATTTCATAATACACGCGGTATTCTATGCCCCTGAATGATATGGACCGCTTTGATGTGTGTGGAAGCGATCGCTATTCTTATTTAGTTTTTTGAATCCCGCGCCATGAAAATGAGTGACTTCCGGCTTCGGTCTTGCATTGAGGAGGAGGGCGCTGTGACGTGCACGGTAGAAGACGTCCTCTTCACGCTACAGTGTACTGTTGTGTATGAGGACGAAGGATTCAGCTGATTTTGTGGATTAATACGTTTATTTTTCGCATCACGCCAGCCAAACGGCTGCAGAAAAATAATTCTGTATGAGGGAGAGGCGTATGCACCTTTTTGGAGTTTCAAAAGGTTCCCATTCACCGTGGATATTGGCCAAGCCCTACTACTGTGGGACCATTGGACTTACGAGGAAGTGAGCAAACATCTTGTTTTGTATTATGTCAAATACGAATACAGTGATTACAAAGTAAACACTGCAAACTTCCTTTAAATAAAGGACTACTTACGTTTGATCATTGATAGGCATGTAAAATGCTCTCCTAATGCTCATTAGCAGCAGCACATTAGCTGCACAACTCCGGGAACGAACTGTAAATTGCTCTCCGCGGGCGGTTTGCCGATCCATAAAGACAATCGACAACCGGGTCGTCATGTCAAATAATCCAGGCTAGTTATGTGTGATTTTCCACTTCGAAGACTTTGAAACATCACTCGGTCCGGGTTAGCATTTCGGCTAGCTGTCACGCCTTCTGATTTGTTTACATTCTCCGAAGCCGGGGAAGGAAAATGACATGTCCGATTTAGGTGTCATAAAATATCGTTCGGGAGGTGCGACAGTAAAGGTGAAGTCGACAGTTTTGACCATTATGGAGTAATTTTGCCATGTCGTCCTGAATAAATGCATTTTTATTATTTCATATTCCATTCAGCACAAGACTCTTATTTGTCACGACCATGCCATTTATTTAGCAATTGGGGAAAATACTTGGATAAAAAGAATATCCTGTAAAAATATTGAAGTAAAGAGACAGAAACAATGACATTTTGCCGCTCTCTTCGTCGCGTTTTCGTCGTTGTGAATAGTTCCCCCTTGACGGGCTGACTGGTCCTTCTCAAGCCATTTATTTAGCTATTGGGGAAAAATACTTGGATAAAAAGAATATCCTGTAAAAATATTGGAGTAGAGAGACTGAAACAATGACATTTTGCGGCTTTCTTCGTTGCGGTTTCCTCGTTCTGAATAATTCCCCCTCAATGGGCTGAATAGTAAAACCGATGAGCCCAGTCTACCGCTGACGTCATCCACCTGTTGGAGACGCAAAAGCCCTATAATGGTAGGCGTGGCTAACCGGCAGATTAAAAGACAAATTTCTCGTCATCTGTGCTTTGCTAAATTGTTGTATATAGTCGAATCATCTCAAAATATGATTCTAATTCACATAATAATGCCATTTAAGACTTTTTTTTTCTCGTGTCGTATGCTCTTTAAAAGTTAGGTGTTTTTCCCACGTGTTTCAATTGAATTTCCATTTGTGTCAAGCTATTTTAAATTCTAGTTAAGTTTTAAGTTAGTCTAAACTGTAAGTCCTGATAGGATTTTGAGTTTTTGCAGTGTTCAAAATAAATGTATGATACCTGCTGTATTGGAGCACATGAGGGACCAGTGCTACTTGCTGTTTTATCCAGCAATGACTACTGAGCTAAAATTGACAGTTAGCATTATTAACTTTTTATTTTACACCCTCATCACTCTCATCACTAAAGCCTTTATGTAAGACATGTTAGCTATGCATTGACAGTGGTCATAATTAATAGAAACCTAGCCCTTCGCAGGGCTAACGTTACGTGAGCGAGTGACAGGCACGTTAATCTTATTTATTAGCGCTTAGAAGTCTACTGCTTTAAAATGGCGGCTGTTTACAAACGCCGCTGACTCTGTCATTTCGCATTTAGTTCAACATACATGTGATCTCTATGAGACGCATCAGGCTCTACCTGCTCCCACCGTAGCATCATGCGAGCTAGTTTTTAGGAATGTCGTCATCGTTTGTAGCGGCTGTCGGCTACAGTAATTTATTATTATTATTTTTTTAATTGCTTCTTCCTCTACGCACGTGACATCAGCGCGTTGTCCCGCATTAAAAGTAGTCCGATCAAAACGTGATGCTTAGAGCTGTCAAAATGAAACAATTACTCGAGGTGAATAAAATTACTCGGATCAGTTTTTAAACTCGAGTTACTCGAGTTGCTCAAATATATTCGTTTCAGCTCTAATACTATGTCACCCACCACCCCCACATACACAGCGTATATAGGTTTCAAGAGAAATCTTTTTGGATTATTTATGAAGAAAAAACTCAACGTAAATGGAAAAAGTACATTAAAGTGTATATGACACCTGAAATCAATTTTTAAATAGCATTATAATGGAAATGAAATTCATATTGAGACAATTGAACTATATGCAGTAATTGGGCATAGCACAGGCGATGAGAAATCTGTCCCTTAATCTGCCGTTTAAGATCCTCCTGTTATCATAGCGCACCGACGCCAACATCTTGGTGATGATGCCACTTGGAGAACAACTTCAGCAGGTTAGTGTTAGGGAAAGGAAGAGTGGTAATTAGCATCGTGATTTCTCTCTGAAGCTTTCTTTCCTTAGTCATTCTGTGATATGGAGTAATTATCAGTAATTGCAAAAGCAGACGAATAGTTATATAAATCTAGAAATAAATGCATCAAATTGACTTTAATAGACAACCTGTCAGCTATAGGCATGTGCTGGTATGAGATTTTGACGGTATGATAACCTTAAGCAAAAATACCACGATTTCACGGTATTGCAATTATAGCTCTAAAATGTGTTATTTTGAGATGCATGGGCTAAAAAATACAATTTCATTAAAGTTTTTTTTTTTTTTTTTCACAACATATATGCAAATTGGAACATCAACATGAAGATAATGTTAAAATAAATAAAATAACAACAACAACAACAAAAATAACTTAAACATTTTAAATAAAATTGAAATAAATAGAATTTATAGACTAAACCCACTGCCACAGCTCAAGTTGCTAAACATTAGAACAAAAAATTATTGTTTTCCATAAAAAAGTAAAAACATTTCTAAATAAAACTTTAAATATATATATAGTGATGCACGATAATACATTTTTCAACCGATACCGATAACCGATAATTTCCTCCTCATTCCAACCGATAACCGATAATGTCAAGCCGATAATTCTATTAAAAGATTTATGTAAAATTTGAAAGTACACACAAAAGACAATATTACTGTGCAAAAATATAATTTATTGCTCTTTTTTTCAACATAAAATATGAACAAGTCGTCAATTCAAACATCTAAATAATGACAGATTGTCTAACATTGTGTAATGGTAAACTTTTGGCAACAATTACTTACAGAGTCAATACCTAAGTTGCACAAAAATGCCTTTAAAAGTAAGCCATTCCTAACATATATAACATTAACACAGTGCAAAACACACCTCCTTAAAACTAGTCAGTTTTAAGTGTAAATCTATTGACAATAAGTGAAATTATCTGCCATCGCTTCAATTGTATTTCTCTCAGATTTCTTGGAAGAAAAATAGCTAGCTGAAAACAATCTTAACAGCCTTGTTTTATGCAATACATTCTTATACTTAATCCTAAAAAAACAAAAACTTGGAAGAAGGAAAGATTTTGAATAATATTTGTGGCTACAGAATGTTGATTTAAGAATTTGATTATCCACTGTGACTGTAATTGATCAGAGAAATAAGTTAAATAATTTGAAAAGTGATTGCTAATGTTATATGCTTTGTTGCACACTGTGAAAATGATTAACTCAAAAGAGCGAGATGTCATGTACCCATTCTGCAGCGCTTTGTTTACATTTGCGGCTTTCGCGACATTTGCTTTACAGCAGCTAAACTGATACACGGCAGGACTATTTGGACGGAGTTGGAGCTCGCATCCGCGTGCGTGTTGTTTTGTGCCTGAGTTTTGTTAAGCCGAAAATAAAGGCAGCGTTACAAAGTCATCTGACCGCTCGACATTTTACATACTGGATGCATTATTGGCTGGCTGACTTCGTTTTCTCCATGTTAAATTATCATCGAACCACTGTGCCGTCATGATAAGTTTGCTTACTGGACATCACTTTTTCATGAAGAATGGTGGTCCTATAAACTGCATTATTTTTTTATCCAGGGCTTTGGTTCTCGGAACATTTCGGTAAAAAAAACAAACCGTGTCTTGTCTCGGCGGCGGCAATTACGTTCGTACCGGATAATCCGCCCGCCCCGACTGGTTCGCCGCGGCGTATTCGGGTCTTGGCTCTGCTCGCACGCCGTGGGGGAACGCTCGAGAAACCGGGGTGTTCGCCGGAGGTCCCGAAGCCGGGAAATCGGGCTCGGCTCGGCCCGGCTTGCCCCGCCTATGGCGAGGCGGCCTGCCGGACCGGCCAGAGCGGCGGGCTTCGTCGGAAGACGGCTACTTGCCGACTATCGGTCTACAGTCGTGCCGGTGTTTAGCCTTAGATGTAAATTTACCACCCGCCTTGGGCTGCATCCCCAAACAGCCCGACTCTGTATTGTCACAAGCCCCGTAGTTTAGCTTGTGTTTACAATAGCCTTAGCATTCCCGCTAACAGCAGCCTCGTAATCGTTCCAAAAATCTTTGTGACGCAGTTTTAAACGGCTGCTGGGTTAGTGGTTTTGAATGAGGACGCTTTCTTTCTGCCTGGAACTTCTACGGTACATGTTTCGCAGATGGCGAGAGCGTTGTTTTTTTAGTAACGCCATAATATTCAACTACTTCTTGTCGTGTAACTCCGCCTCCTCAACCCCTCCTCCCTCAGGGGCTTTAGAGAGGGGAGGGGTTGAGGAGGCGGCGTGCTGAATTCTTCGGTTGCGCACATTTGGAGGCTAAATCAAGTATATAATTATCGGATTGCATTATCGGTTGAATTTTTTTATTATCTGGATTATCTGTGTGACGTCATAATTGCCATTATCGGCCGATAATTATCGGTGACCGATATTATCGTGTATCTTTATATATATATATATATACACAGTACTATATATGGCGGAAAAAACTCAGGAGACTTGAAGTTCCACTCTGAGACTCCTAATTTGGCCAACTTTCAAAATTGTCAGATATGCATGTGTGATACATCATTGGAAAGCTTAAAATCTCAATTTTCTGGGGAAGGAAACTTTTTGAACAGGAGGGCATTTAAAAAACAAAAAACAAATTTTAAACAGCAAAACCCTATCTGGAGGTGAGAGCACGCGAGAGCAGAATTACAGAAGCCATGACTTTAATGAGATATTATCGCGTACTTCCCTTGTTTCGATCCAAAAACTCCAAGTAGCATGTATCACTGAGTGTCAAGACACAGCTGTGAATGGCCACAGCTGGATTTTTTGGGGATTTTATGGGTGAAACATGGTAATATGACAAGGGTCGCGATGCAAAAATCACAGACATCAAGGAGTGGTCAAGATTTTCTTTTTCATATATTTACGCTTTTAAACGTTTTTTTTTTTTCAATGCTTCTGTGTTTGGATCGATTATTTATCATCTAACATATCGGAGAAAATGCAACACTAACAAAAAAAATTACAATTAAGCGATGGTTATGAAGTAGATATCCGTGACTTTTTTACAGACACCATTTTTTTCATTGTGACGTAATTTGTTTAAATGTTTAAATATGCGAGTGAATAATTTTTTAAAGTAGTTTTTTTTTTTTTTTAAACGAAATATTAGACATCAATTAATAATTTTAAGCTAAAAGTGACAGACATTTTGAATAATAAATATAACTAAGCCTGCAAGCAGGACTGAACGGGCCCTCGCAATCTTGCGCAACTCGGACGTCACGCAACTCGGACAGTGTGCAGGTCAGGGTGGTGGCAGATCGTCCTCTCTAATCACCTCTTTAGAACCTAACATGCTCGAAAGTCGGCTCTTTAAATTCACACACCTAATAGATAAAAACCCCTATTGGAAAGAGTACTACAAAAAAGGAGGCGCTACTGAGCTGTGCAGCCAAGCCCTTATTCAAAACCAAAATGAATCTTCTAACTGGGCCAATTCGACCAAGTGTGCCAAATTCTGTGGCTCTATAAGCTGCCTGAGTCTCTGAAAAAAAAAATTTCCTTTATTGGCGAACAAAGGGTCATCACGGCAACAGACAGAGACATGTGGATATGGGCCGTGAAATAAGTATTACAAAAGGTCTTGAAATTACAATGACCAACCTGAAAAGAACTGGACAAAAATTAGAAAAAAATAGTGACTTTCTATTGCCACTAGTTGGCGCTGTAGGGTTGATGCAAATGACCCCTACAGGACCCTTCAGAGTATGACTCAACAAGCACGAGATGTTTGGCGGAGATGTGTTGTAGAAGTTATGACTGTTCAAAACTTTTGGTGAGGCGAAATGGGTTCAGTCATTTTTACTTCTCCTGTTGGACCCTTCTGCTTCACCCAAACCTCAGTATTTTTCATCAGGCACCTGAACACATGTCTTAAGGCTCCCCTCTTGCAGGTTTGAGGTGAATAGATTTTTTTTCCTTGGAGGAGGAGCCTATTTCATAAAAAAAGGCATTTCCTGTTCCCACTAGGTGGCGCTAGGCCTAATGGGTAATATTTCAATGCACTCTTGTTAAGGGTGGGATCCCGCACATACATGCCAGATATGAAAAAGATTGAACGTTGTTTCAAGGAGCTATTAGTCATTTACTGAATTTGTCATTTTGCCGAAAAAATGGCTGACTTTGGCACCACGCCCAGGTCAGACCCATGAATGAAAACGCACCATTTTGAAAATTTTAGATCTCCTATGTCTCCTGAATAGTCTAACCAATTTTGAAGATGATCCAACTAATTTCCTCTGTGACAAGGTCTCAAATGTGCACCCTGTTAATTGATAAAAATTTCACATTTGATCCAAAATACCCAATTTCCTGTTGGGTTTGGAAAATGGGTTCAAGAGACTTTTTGGAGCAGTTTTGCACAAGGTATCGACTCCCCAAATTTCATAACTCTACGTTAAAAAAACCTAATAGGAAACGCCTTTTTGAAAAATTCAAGGGGGCGCCACTGAGCCATTTTGTTACATTTTTTTGTAACGCCACAAGATTATCGAAATCCACGCAAAGCCGCATGTATGTGCACAATTTGGTGAGTTTTCGTGCATGTTCAGGCCTCCAAATGTATACTTTACTACAAATGGATAAAAAATTCACATTCGATCCAAAATAACCGATTTTCTGTTGGATTTGGAAAATGGGTGCAAGAGACTTTTTGGAGCAGTTTTGCATAAGGTATGGACTCCCCAAATTTCATTGCTCTACGTTGAAAAAACCCAATAGGAAAGGCCTTTTTTAAAACTCCTTTCTGTCGCCACTAGTTGGCACTGTAGAGTTCATGCAAATGACCCCTACCAGACCCTTCAGAGTATGACTCTCAACAAGCACGGGAAGTTTGGCGCAGATATGTTGTATATCTGCCGAGTTATGACTGTTCAAAGTCTTTTGGGAAACAAATTGTTGACGGTCATTTTCACTTTCCTGTTTGGACCCCTCCGCTTCAACGAAACCTCAATATTTTTCATCAGGCACCTGAAAACAGGTCTTAAGGCTCCCCTGATGCAGGTTTGAGGTCAACAGATTTTTTTTCCTTGGAGGAGGAACCTGTCTCGTAAAAAAAAGGCATTTCCTGTTCTCAATAGGGGGCGCTAGGCCTAATGGGTAATATTTCAATGCACTCGTGTTAAGGGTGGGATGTCGCACATACATGCCAGATATGAAAAAGATTGAACGTTGTGTGAAGGAACTATTAGTCATTTACTGAATTTGTCATTTTGCCGAAAAAATGGCCGACTTTGGCACTACGCCCAGGTCAGACCCGTGAATGAAAACGCACCATTTTAAAAACTTAAGACCTCATATGTCTCTTGAATAGTCTTACCAATTTTGAAGATGATCCAACTAACCCCCTCGGCGAAAAGGCCTCAAATGTGCACCCTGTAAATCGATAAAAATTTCATATTCGATCCAAAATAACCGATTTCCTGTTGGGTTTGGAATATGGGTGCCAATGCTTTTTTGGAGCGGTTTTGGACAAGGTATAGACTCCCCAAATTTCATTGCTCTACGTTGACAGACCCTAATGTTATAGGCCAACTTTAAAATTTCAAGGGGGCGCCATTGAGCCAATTTGTTACATTTTTTTTTCAACGTTGCAAAATTATCGAAATTTACAATTTTCTGCACGTATGTGCAAATTTTGGTGACTTTTCGTGCATGTTCAGGCCTCCAAATTGGCCGTTTTCATTTGCCCTGAAAAAAAAAAAAAAAAAAAATCCTTTGCAAAACAATAGGGCCTTCGCACGCCTAGTGCTCGGGCCCTAATTAATTACCTTCGTTTTATGGCTGGGTTGAAACAAAAGCGGTTGTGCGACGTCTGTAAAAGGGGGTTTCCAGGGTAAAACGGACAAATTAAAATAGTTCAGGGCTTAATGCACCATGAACCTGCTATGGAAGCATATAGACATATTGTTCTATCGAACACAACAGTTGTTTTGGCTTAAAATACAGCAATTTCTTTTAAAGAGAAGTCCAAGAGCAGAAACTGCTTTTTCAGTGTTGTCCATGTTTTCCGCCATATATATCTGTATTGCAGGCACTTCACTGACTTTAAAGCGCCATCTAAACATTTTTTGAGACTTGCTAATTTTCATTTCTCTCTCAGTCCAAGTTATGATGCAGGAATGTGAGTATGTTGACCTTTTCTGGGTTTATATACCACGACTACTATTAATATTAATTAGTTGAGTATTAATGGAGCACATGTGTATGACTCATATCGTTATTTACACATTACACACAGGCCCACACAAACCTTCTCTCAACACAGAAAGTCACCAGAGAGAAAAAAAACTCAGGCTGTATTATGAAATTGTTATTTTGAACAGATGTTTACAATGGCGGAGACTTTACAAAAGTACGCTTATAGTGAGGAAAAATGTTAGCCGTCTTGGCATGCTAACTAGCCATGTTAATAACCTCGTTAACAAGCTTATGTTATAGTATTTGTTTGACCATCGCTAGACACACGAAGCACGCTGCAGTGAAATCTCATAACTGGTGGGAAACGTTCATGACAGCGTTTACTTACCTTAAATTTTGTGTAAAGTGACAAATGAGGTCACGTTAATGTGAAATCATGTTGGAAGTGTTGCCTGCACAGCGGATGTCCTTCCCCTTTTAAGCCGCTGCCGTCTGTTTCTTTTCGGTAGCCGAAATAGTAATACCTAATACTAATACCATACTAGCAACTGTCTTTTTTGAGGGGGGTGGGGGAAAAGTTCAGGTGTTGTGTCACCGACAGAAACAGGACAGAGCAACAACTGGAGGGGTGAGCGCCGCAGCTCCAAGCCATTTCTCGCTGCATTTCTGGGACATCAAAATTGACTGACTAGGCTGTGCCGGTTAACGGTTTTAAGGGTTTACCGTGGTATGAAAACATCACGGTAAACCTTAAAACCATTAACCAGCACATGCCTAGTCAGCTGTCTTATGACAGGCAAGCAACAACAACAAAAAAACAGGTCGCGATCAAGTAATAAACGTATCAAATTGCCAGTAAAGGTCTACTTACGTCTTTGAAAAACCAAGGTTGTATCCTCCTAGGCTTTCAAAGCTGTCGTCACTATAATGTTGAAAACAAAGACGTGATCGAGGGGCCGGGGAGAAGTTCTCCCTCTTCGTGTGCCCAGTGTTCTGTCAAATTTTCCACCCCATCAGAAATTGCAACTTTGTGTTAAAAATGGCCGCAAATACAACGATTACAAAGTAAACACTACAAACATTCTTTAAATAAAGGACTATTTGATCATGGACAGACATGTATAAAAGTTCTTCTCAGACACATCCTGCCATGTTTGCTGCACAACAACTGCACGCCGCTCTCTCACTGTTTATGTCTTCGCCGTGTAGCAAAGCATTCTTTTACGCCATATTCGTGTTGACCATAGGGCAGCTACGCGCTCCTCCGACGTCGGCCGGTTTGTCCAGCTGCTTTCCCGGCAAACTAAATCTCCTGCCCGCAGCAGGGGAACGAGTCCGACAAGCTGTAACTTGCTTGCCGCCGGGCGGGTTGCCAATCGGCGAAGACAATCGACAACCCCATCGCTGTGTGACATGATCCTTTGTAGTTGTGTGTGATATTTTCGCTTCGAGAGCCAAGAAAAAGACTTTGAAACATCACTCGGTTCGGGTTAGCATGTCTGCTAGCTGTCACGCCTCCTGGTTTGTTTACGCTCTCCGAAGCCGGGGCAGGGAAATGACAAAACCCGGACCAACTCCGGTGGCATAAAATATAGTTTGGGAGGTGCAAGACGTGGACAGTTTTGACCATTATGGAGTAATTTTGCCATGTCGTACTGAATAAATGCATTTTTAATATTTCATATTCCATTTAGCACAAGGCTGTTATTTGTCATGACCATACCATTTATTTAGCAATTGGGGGAAAATACTTTGATAAAAAGAATATCTTGTAAAAATATTGGAGTAGGGAGACTGAAACAATGACATTTTGCGGCTCTCTTCGTCTCATTTCCCTCGTTTTGAATAATTCCCTCTCAGTGACGTGCGGTGAGGTTCATGGTTGGTGAGGCACTGACTCCTTTAGTGTCAGATTTCCAAATATATAAACCAAATAGGGTAGCTTATTCAATTGGCTACTGGTTATTTCATATCTCATCAGCATTCTTCACAAAACACGCACACACGGTACATATTATCGATACGTAAAAGTAAGAAAATAACATGCATCACCACCCTGGGTCCCGGGGGGGGGGGACGATGGCTCCTTTGCTGGGCTGCGGGAGGAGGGATGGGCTGCGCATGGACCCCCGCCCCCCACCCCCCCCCCCGCCCGCCCTCCCTCCCCGGGCTGGCTGGGTGGGGGCCGTGGCCCTGGGTTGGCGCCCGCGCGGCTTTTCCGCCCGTCTGCGTGGCTGTCGCGCGCCCAGTGGGGCCTGCGTGCTGCTGGATGTGGTAGGGCATGCTCTGGTTGGGGGTCCCGGTGCCGGGATTGGCGATGCGGCGGCGTAGGGTTGGTCACCAACGGGCTTACACTCATAAGAGATTCACACGATTACTGGGTTCTAGATCACAGAACTGATTTGTGTACACTCTACCCCTTTCAATCACCTAGTTTATAGACACCCCCATTCTCCTCTTTCACTGGCCAATAGGCCCCCACATGGTGTAAACCGGAAATACATCTCGCTGACGATAGCACCAGCATGTTAGTAACTAGTTTAGATGTTCAATGTATTTCTAGTTGTTGTTTGTGTATGTGTTTCTTTTCCTTCTTCTCTTGTATTTCTTTTCTTCTGTCCCCCCATAATCCCTTCCTGTTCGCTGCTTTGTCATAATAAAAAGGTATTTTGAATGATCACAATGGGAGTATGTCAGACTCTCAATGTGAAACATTAAAACTGTTCAGAATCCGGGCACTTAGACTTCCATTCTCTGTGTCAACCAGCTGAACAGGACAGGTTTAAAAAAAAAAAAAAGAAAAACAAAAAAAAAAAAAAAAAAAGAAAATAACATGCATTTGCGATAATTCATGCAACATAAATGAGAGTAAAGAGTGGTGTACAAAACCACAGAATTCAATTCTGACCTTTAGTGAAATATTCAGTTGTTTTTAAAACTTGTAATTCTGATACTTTAATCAATTTATTACAGATTGCTAAACAAAAAGTGTGAAAAGAAAAACAAAGAATATTTTATTTAAGGCCAAAATTTAGTTTTTAAATATTCTATTGTATTTTTCTTAGTCTAAGCTCTTTTTTTAAATTTTTTTTTATAAGATTGAAATGAAAACTGTTTGTGGTCTTGCGCCTGTCCTTCACCACAAAAACCGCCGTTACTTTGGAAGAGCATAGGTTTGGGCTCAACATTCGTAGGGACGATATAACAGCATAACCTGCATGTAGGTACACTTTTTGCTGGGGACGGGACATTTATAAGACCAAACAGATTGGTTGAAGGGGGCACAGGGCCACATTTCTCATGTATATGAACCTAGTTAATTAATAGGTGAAATGATCAATGCAAAATAAATCCTTATCTACTGATAATAACTTTTATGTGCATTGGTTCAGATGATACACTGTTCGATTCAAACCTTTGTTTTCAAAAAACACTAAAGAAACATTTTGAAAACTTCCTGAATAAATGTCTGGTTTTTATTAGCATAAACATAATGAAAATAATTCACTTAATAATGGTAGGGTCAATTCTATCCTTACAACATATGGAACTATTGAAAGATCTAAATTCTCTATATAACTGAACATTATATCATGCAAAAAAGGTAAGGTTGCTTAAACGTTGGTGGGGACAATTTTAGCATCCTGAAAAGTTGGTAGTGTTATATCCCTACCGTCCCTATGCAAACCTACGCCCTTTTTGTAAAAGTCCTCCTTATTTTCCTTTACCTTAAAAAAAATCTCTCCGCCTCAATGGAGAGGATTGCTTCAATTAGATCGCTGTGTTCTATTTGACAAGCCAGAACACACAGTGGATGTGTCCAAATGTCTAGCTAACCTTTCATCTTTCTTAGCAAAACCATGGTAATCGTTCTGCATATATGCCACGTTTAGAAGAGCGTACACGCTCATCGTTACCACGAAATGTTAACTCCTGTTTAGCTAGGATGCAGGTTGCATTAATGAGGTATTTCAAACTCTTTACCTTAGCATTCTGGATGCTACCGTTGAGCTTCCGCTGTTCGTCAAAGCCAAATCGATCCTTGAGCTTCCAAAAGTTTTTAAAGCAATCAGGCTTTGAATGTGAGTGGTCGAGCTCTCGTGTTTGCTGAGGCTTCGTGGTAGTTTTTTAATGTCACAATATCTCGTGTTAGTCCAGACATTGGCACAAGTTGAGAAAAAAAGGCAGGGAAAGCAGCAAAGCCGATTTTTTCGAAGGATAGCCACATAGCCAGTCTTTTCGGGTGTACCAGTCCGTTTGAAAAGCGCGAGTTATCTTCTTTCCCGTAGTTTGAAGCAAACCTTTTAGCTCCGGTGTTGCTAATCGCGTCCACTTCTGACGGAAAGTCCAGTTTCACGTACGCCCCCTTTCAGTGCGGCAGAGTACTATCTGCCGCAAGCTGTGCCTTTTCACTGCGGATTTATTTCCCATCAGCAAAACTAAATATGTCGCTAACAAAAATTAAACTTTAAGGGTTAAAGACATTAGCCAGACTGTGGAAAATCAGGTCAAATGAACGTAACTGGAAACATTATAATGGCGACTTGCAGATGTACGGCAACCAGCACGCTCCAATTCCATGTATCAACCCAGTTTGTTATGGATTGCGCAATCAGAGGTGAGGCTTTACTTGTTGCTGCCGCACCTCTCGTTTCATTTCGTTATTTGAACAGGAAATGGGCAAATTCAGCGATTTTGACTATAAAAAATGTTTGAAATGAGTCATACATAAAGAGCAATGGACAAATATTAATATAAATTTGATGCTATAATTATTTTTTTGTCATGATGACAGGTGAGGCTCTGCCTCACCTGCCTCCCCTGACCGCACGTCACTGTTCCCTCTCTATGGGCTGAATACTAAATCAGATAAAACCATCACCCTGCCGACGTCAGCCTCCTGTTGGGGACGCTAGAGCCCTATAATGGTAGGCATGGCTAAACGGCGGATTAAAAACTAATTTCTCTTCATCTGTTCTATGTTGTCTATAGCCGAATCGTCTCAAAATATGATTCTAATTCACATAATAAAGCTATTTGACTTTTTTGTTCCTGTTGTTGGCACTTTAAAGCAGTAGACTTCCCTGGAAGGCTGCTGTAGGAAACCTCTTATCTTTCTTTTAACTTTTTATCTAAAATACTCCTAAATCGGCAAAATCTTGACTTGAATCTATCTTTATAACAGTTTAGAAACTTTCACATGTCGGAAGTAGACAGAAGGGAAATTATGGAATAATGGGAGCAATTTTAACCACTTTAACGGTTGATTCACAACATTAAATTGAGTGTAGTTTAAAGCTGCTGATACAGAATGGGGACTTGAGTATTTTATTTACTGTTTTGAATTGTTAACTTGATACTGAAATAGTCGTGTCTTTAAGCCTGAGAGGCTCTTTGTACAATTTTTGTAACAAATGCACGAAACAATAAAAGCAGCTAATGGGGGGGTCATCAATAATCAATTTATAATCGAATCGTAGCCTCTGAATTGTAATTGTAATCGAATCGTTAGGTGCCTAAAGATTCCCACCTCCATTAATGACTACTGTTAATGACTACTGTTAAATATAACATACTTAAAAGTATGAAGTAGCCACAAGTAAGAAAAAAACTGTGATAACTGTGATCATCATTAATACTGTGATAATTGTTCAGTAATCGAATCGTAGCACCACCCTTAATCGTAATCGAATCGAATCGAATTGTGAAGTACCCTAAATGGCACACACAGAGCCTTTGGAATGTAACAGTAGCTAGGGTGTGTTGGAGGATATACTGTACTTTGAGCGAGCATAGAGTGTTGGGTTAGAAAGTCAGTAGACACTTTGATCACAGCGGAAGTGGTTGTATTTTTAATGAAGAAGCATGAACCTCATTTAACCCCAAAAATACATAAATAATCTGCTTGAAGATGCAAGGTTTAAAGGGAGAGAAAATTGTAGCGGCTTAAAGTCCAAAAATTACAATATTTTTCCAAATAGACAAATAGAATGTTTTTCTCCATAAAGTAATTATGATTCAATTCCTGGTTTGGTCCATACCCTGTAGGGATATTGATCAGCAAATGCAGATGTTTGCAAATCTCTTGTTTGATTAATGACAAAGGAAAATCCGTCTCCTTTAATTGGGGACTACATTAATCAGAGAAATATTTACTGATGAGAGGCTAAATTAAGAAGATTTGCCAATTTTAATTTTAGGCAATGGCTCTAAATGACTAATTGATTATCCACATTGATGTTGACTAATTTTCGGAGCCTTTATTTGTTGATTAACTGGTTAATTTTGACAACCGTACTTAAAATTTCAATGTCTGATTAGATGCCGTCCCCCAGATGTAGTCGTTTTTCCTCGTTGTGTGGAGGAGGTGAGCGCCGTGGCGAAAGTCTGCCATGACAAACACCTTCCCATAATCCCCTTTGGTACTGGAACTGGCCTGGAGGGAGGTGTAGGAGCAGTCAAGGTGAGAGCAAACACAAATGTACATCTCATGTTTTATGACAACAGGAATAATTTCACTTTACGCAGTTGTCACAATCATCTGGGCAAAAAAAAAAACATGTCAGAGTTAGTCCTCTTCCACTCCAGGTGATTGTAGAGGTAATGCACCCTAAACCGGGGGTCGGCAACCCGTGCAACTCTTTAGCGCAGCCCTAGTGGCTCCCTGGAGCATTTTCAAAAATGTTTGAATATGGAAAAAGATGGTTGAGGGAAATATATTTTTTGTTTTGATATGGTTTAGAGCTGCAATGATTAATCGATTAACTCGAGTATTCGATTAAAAAAAAATTCAAATTAAATTTTGTTGCTTCGAATATTCTTTTAATCAAAGTGTCGTTGTAATGGATTATTTTGAAAATGTTTGCATTTCGTTTTATTGATTAAGGTGGATACACTGCCCTCTGGTGTGTCTCATTTCACATGGCTGAATCCAACTTCTCCCTCTTAAGACCAACGTAAGCTAAATTTTTTTTTGAGCTCATGTTTTTTAATAAGTTCGTAAATTAGTTTATAGATATAGTTAGCCGTTTTTTGTGGGAATATGTGTCTGAACCACTTGTTAAGAGCACTGTAAAAAAAAAAGTTAGCATTTTATAGCATTTAAGCTAGCGGACTTTTGCTATGTAAGTTGTTCTTTTGTTGTACATAGATCCTCATTTATTTATTTTTTATACCGTTTGAGGCTCAGGTCAGGTATTTTAATTTTTCATGTTCCTTATCCGATTACTCGATTATTCGAACTAACTAGTTCATCGATGAATTGACTACTAGAATAATCGATAGCTGCAGCCCTAACATGGTTTCTGTAGGAGGAAAAAATGACACAAACATTCTTAACGTTTTCCAATCCTGTAAAAATGTGTAGAATATATATTAAATTTCAACATTTCTTTCAACAAAGATTTGCGTCATAGTCTGCGACTGTGACACACGATTCTATCAGCAAGGCGGGATGCCAGGCAGGTGGCTATTGTAAACAAACCGGCAGCCGAGAGAAAAAGTGCGATTCCATTACTTCTGAAGAAGTGGGAGCGCAAAAAAAGATTTAAGAAGGGGATTGCATCGCCAAACTCCACTATACTGCTGCATGTTTTGTTGCAACCTGGGAGATAATAAAGCATGGAAAACCATTCACAGATGCTGAGTACATGAAGGAGACATTCATCAACATATCAGAACACCTATTTGCAGACTTCAAAAACAAAACTGAGATAATAAAGAAAATCAAAGACATGCCCAGATAAGGGGCATGTTATGCACGTTCCATTTTAATGTTTTTCGAAGCCTCAATAAAAAAATTACATTAAAAATCTGATTTCTTTATTGCATTTCTATAATTTTATAAAAGCAATGAAACAACTCCTTAATATTGTAATGAAGTTAAACTTGAGGTGGCATCATACAAAGAGTAGTCACGTGGTGCAGAGTTAAAACTGTTAAAGCATTCCTTGGAGAAAGACCCATCCAGTCAATGTCATGGCCTGCAAATAGCCCAGATCTCAATCCTATTGAAAACCTTTGGTGGAAATAGAAAAAAATGGTCCGCAGCAAGGCTCCGACCTGCAAGGATGATCTGGCAATCAAAGAGAGTTGGAACCAAATTGATGAAGAATACTCATCAAGTCCATACCTCAGAGACTGCAAGCTGTCATAAAAGCCAGAGGTGGTGCTACTAAAAACTACAGATGCGTTTTGTTATTTCTTTGTTTGTTTCTCATGATTCCATATTTCTTTCCTCAGAATGGAGTGATTCCATATATATTTCCCTGTACTTCCTATGTAAAAAGTAACATTTACTGACCAACTCAATGTTTTTTTTATTCATTTCTTTTAGTATTTCTGAATGCTAAAGCTTTGCACTTTTGAACTAATTAATTATTTTTTCAAGCTTTTTATCAGAGTTTCTTTTACATGATAAAATGTCTGAGAGAGTGCTCGTCCGAGACTGGTGATTCCATACTTTTTGCAAGGGGTTGTACAAAGGCCAAATAAGAGCTAAGGTATTTTGCCAAAGATTTGCTCAGCACTGTTAAGTAATGCATTTCAAACGGAGAAAAGCAAACGTCTTCTAGATTCCCATCCAACTTTAGCCTCTTTAGCTAATTTAGCCTCTGCAAAAAGCTGCCTTGAGAGGGTACAATCAGCATTCCATAAACAAATTAAAGTGGACGCGTAAATACTGAAAATATCCTCTCCTTTCCTTAGGGTGGCGTATGCTTCAGCTTAAGGAATATGAACCAGATTTTGGATCTCCACCAGGAAGATTTTGACGTAGCAGTTGAGCCTGGTGTGACCAGGAAAGCCCTAAATGCCTACCTGCGAGACACTGGACTGTGGTTTCCTGTTGGTCAGTCAAAAACCGGAAGTATCTTTGCCTTTTTCGTCCCCTTTTCCACATTCTGGCCCCAAAGAAAGCAGGGTATTCTAGGTCCAGCTAAATGAAAAACAAGTGCCATTAAAATGAAGCTTACCTTTGTAAAAGAACAGAGAAAGGAGTGGCACCAACGAACAATAGTAAAAAACGACTTCAAATGTAGTTTTGTGTTCACGCAAAAAAAAGTCAGGGTTGTCCAAACCGGTCCTCAACTGTGGGTCCTGGTTTTTGTTTCTACCAATTGAGCACAGACAGTTTAACCAATTAAGTTTTTTTCTAAAACAAGCAGAATCAACTGAATCAACTGATTACACTTGTCAGACGCCAGATTGGTAAAAAGGTGTCTCGTTTTGTTGGAATGAAATACATCACCCACTGTGGCCCTATGTGGAATAGTTTGGGCACCCCTGGACCCTGGTCAAAGTCAAGAGGAGGGGTCGACGAGTTGGCCAAAACGCAAAGGCTATTTGGTTTTGTATTGTTTACGTCTGCTACGGCTTACAGTAGTCGTATTCCATGCTTTAGGTTGCAAATAAACCCTTGAAACACGAACAGAGTTGTCCTTGTAGATGCTAAAATCGACACAATTGAAAATATGTAAAGATATGCTGCATTCAGACCAAAGTTAAACTGTCGTGCGAAAACCTCTCGCTCGCGCTATGCTAACCTTTCGCGAAAAGCAGTTTTGTGTTCACATATAGACATTTTCGTCGCTTAGGCCGTGAAAAAAATGTGACAAAAGACAGGAATTGGTTTGAGGTTTTGGTTTGCCTTGTTCAGATTTTTAGCAGCCAAAATCAGATTTTTAGCCCAACCAGATTTAAACTGGAACAGTCCCAAAGCACAAAAATCAGATTTTTGCAAGATGCTTTTTGGTCTGAACAGCTCAGATGGGCTTTGACAAGAGGTCAACTGATTTTCAACTAAAAAGTTCAGCCAATTGCCGATATCCAAAGCCGATTTTGTAAGCTGATATACTTTTTTTTTTTAAAGCACGTAGATTATGAAAGGCAATTTAAAAAAACATGCTTCAACACCTTCAAATTTACAATGATGACATGAGACCTAAACTATTAATTTATCTATAATTAATTAACTCATTCATTCCCAGCCATTTTTACCAGAGCAAGGCCCTTCGCTCCCGACCGTTTTTCTGGATTTTGAATGATTTTGCAAGGCCCACAGAAAATTCTATTCTATTGCTATATAAACATGGAACCCACCAAGACAGATTAGACTCTCTTCTTTCAGCAGAAAAAAAAGTAAGTTCATGTCTTTTTCCATTCTTTAGAAATCAGCATTAGAAAATAGCTTAGTTTGAGTAATTTTCCAATTTCTGATGAAAAAACGGAGAAAATTAGCTTTTTGTAAACGCATACATTTCAAACATAACTTTGACTTTAACACAGCAATTTTTTGCATTAGTTACATCCCAAACATCTAAATAATGTTTTCCTTTTACAAAATATCATAAAGAACAAGACAAATAGAGCTTTTGATTGCAAAGTAACAATTTGTTTACACATGACTACTGAGAGATGACGCCGTTGTCGCCGCGTCTGCCGTGTAAACTTTTCCCTCATCGTTGTCTGTCTCTGCGAGGTCTGCTTGACGAGCCCACTGCACGATGGTTTCAGTCATTTTGCTCCGTCGTCTAGCGCCTGGCGTTCCAGGCATCCTCTCGGTTGTTTTGTTTGGTCGTCCGCTGCCTGGCATACTGTCGCTAGTGCTCCGACCGTGCTGCCCGGCTATTCATTGCTTTTGAATCGGGTTGCGGGTCTTTACAAAATGCGCTACTGCTCTCCAGTGGCTAGTTTTATTGCTTTAAAATGGGTTTGGAGCCTTGTTTTTTGTTTCTCAGATAGATCGCAAGCTATAGATTATTCTTGTTAAAAAAAAAAAAAAAAAAAAAACGCAAAAGACGTATAAATACGTTTTTGGGACAGTGAAGCACTTAAAAATAGAACGTATTTATACGTTTCTGGGAGCAAATGAGTTAATAAGTGCTATTAAACCAAAGTACACAACACTTCTTTTTATAATTATACACTCTCAGCAAGAACAATACATTATTTTTAAATAATTAAACCCACCGGGATGTCATGACAAGATATAAACAAGTGTGAGTGAGAGTTAAAGAGGATGCTCGCCATGCTAAAGCTAATGCTAACGCTACAAGTTACATTTAGAGTGTAAGGATCACTCCGTAAACACCTTAAAAGGCCAAAGCAACGTTGTATATTGTCTCATGTAGACATGTATGATATTCGGTATGATATTCTGATGGTATGATAACCTTAAGCCAAAATATCACGGTTTTGTGGTATTGCAATTACAGCTCTAAAATGTGTTACTTTGAGATACCTGGTTTACAAAAAAAAAAATCCATTGAACAAAATTTAAATTTTTTTACATATTAAATAATTGGAACATCAGTATAATGTTAAGTTTAGATAGATTAAAAAACCAACCAAACAAAAAAAAAATATTCTAAATAAAGTTAAAATATAGTCCTTTAGGTGGGTCTAAACCCACAGCCACAGCTCAACATTATTACAATCAGAACAAAAATAATTATTTTCCATGAAAAGCACATTTGTATGACTTGTATTATTGTTTACATCAAACACACACTCTCTTTCTCAACACAGACAGTTGCCAAAGAGAAAAAAAAAAGTTTTATCACCGCTAGACACACTAAACACGCTGGACTTAACTTTCGTAGCTGATGGGAAGCATTCATGACAGTGTTTACTAACCTTTAATTTTGTATAAATGCGAAATCATATTGGAGGCATTGCCTCCTCGGCAGCCACTGTCCGCGAACACGTTTTACATGTCTGGTGGCCCCTTTTCCTCTAAGCCGCTGCCGTCTGTAACTTTTCTGTCGCCGAAGCGTTCCCATACCAGCGATTTCGTTTTCTTCGATTGGGTGGGGAAAGTTCAGGAGTTTCACTTCCTTCAGCTATCATGTAGCGCAGCTGACTCACTGACACTGAGCACCAACCGGTGGGGGAGGGTTGAGCCTCACAGCTGAAAGCGAGTGATTTTTTTCCATGCATTTTTGGGGCACAAAAAATAGCTTATACCTTAGGGATAGTATGACGGAAAATTTTGCAGGTTTGAAAGCTTGACATTTTCATACCATGGTATACCTTGAAACCGGTAATTGGCACATGTCTACTCTCATGCAAGATCTCATGCCCACTTTTTCATTCTTATTTCAATGCAAAAAACACAGTCTTATATTCGGGCCAATATGGTAAATGAATGCATAAATAATAATAATCAGACAGCAGGTAATAGTATACTGTACTTCCACCTCTTAGATCCTGGAGCTGATGCCTCGCTGTGTGGGATGGCAGCCTCTAGTGCATCTGGTACCAATGCAGTTCGATATGGAACTATGCGAGAAAATGTCATTAACCTGGAGGTGGTACTTGCCAATGGTAGTATTATTCATACAGCTGGCAAGGGCCGGCGTCCCAGGTAAGAGAAAAGAAAGAATTCTTAATAATTCATAGGTACTGTCCAAAGAAATATTTACTTAATGGAGCAACAATAATGACACACTGCTTTGCTTATAGATGTTTCTTCCCTATCTTTATGAATAAACTATAGGAAGACTTCAGCGGGCTATAACTTGACAAATCTGTTTGTCGGATCAGAGGGCACTCTGGGAATTATCACTAAGGCAACTTTGCGCCTTTATGGTATTCCAGAAGCCATGGTGTCAGCAGTCTGCTCGTTTCCTTCTGTAAAGGCTGCTGTGGATAGCACTGTGCAGATTCTTCAAGCTGGGGTTGCCATCGCACGCATTGGTGAGCCCAAGTTGCCTGTGCCAATAGAACACCACAAATTAGGCTTTTTTGCCATTACAAAGGCCAACAATGTCACAACCAACAGACAATATGCCGGCATAATTTATGACAATTTGTCACTTAAATTCTAAGAATACTGTTAACCAATGTTTCTGTGTTTTAAGAGTTTCTCGATGATGTGATGATCAATGCATGCAACAAGTTCAGCTCTCTGTCATATCCTGTTACCCCAACTCTGTTCCTGGAGTTCCACGGTTCCGAACAGAGTCTTGCAGAACAAGTCAGCACAACTGGTGAGTCTGTAAATGATGTTTATTCATGTTTTTATTTTTAATTATTTTGATTTTTATTAATTTCTTATTTATTGTTTTAATGATTAGTATTTTTTAAACTCTCTTTAAAGGTGCTATAAACGAGTGATCATGTCAAAGAATGAAATTTACTGCACAAATTTTTTTTTTTTTTTACATGTAGAAAACAAATCTGGCAGTCAAATATGGCTGTTTTTTTATTTATTTTTTACCATTTAATAGAATTCCACCCAAAACAGTGCTTTAGGGAATGCCCACTTTTTTCCAGAAATTCTGGTTTTGACATCACAACCAAAACTGATGATCATGTCTGGCTCTCTAGTGAATGACAGAATGACAGTCCGGTAACACAGCAAGAAAGGAAGACAGACTTTGGATGACAACCCATTACATAGTGAGATTAAAAAGCTAGGCCGGTCTGAACTCAGTATTTCAAATGCTACTTTTCGGCTTGCCGCAGCAGATTGCATCCGGTGGGCGATCTACACTTCCAGTGGCGGTTTTAGGATTTTTCTGAAACGGGGCAAGAAGGGGCCACATGTAACCCTGAGAGGCCAAGTGTAGCTGCGATCTTTGTTCAGTGTTTGTTTGGTCAACAAGGCAATATGCAGATTATCCTGCGGGTAGCGGTAAAAACATCTTGTAACGTTGTAAAATTTGTAACAATTTGTATTTAATCATACTCAAGTAAGGATACAACACATGGAACAATAGTTATTATCACTTTTTTGAAAAGCCGTTTTAAACACGAAAAGCAGCATTAATATTTAGCATACTACAGAGTAGGCCTGAACGATATTGGAAAAACTATCATTACTATTTTTGGGGTTTGTGATACATTGCGATATTACAGTAGATTGCAATATTAAAACCAGAAGAATTTTCACCAGATAACTTGTATAAATCTGTTTGGGAAAGGCCTGAATGATATTTAATGACTACTTTTGGCATTTGTTGCACTGGTGCGCCTAACTTTTTCTAAGGGTGCACCAACACAAAATGTAGGCGCATCTATACTTTTCATTGCATCGCCTTTAACGCCATACTTTTTATCACTCTCCATAACATTCATATAATTCAATCATTCCTTCATCTTTTGAACCGCTTATCCTCATGAGGTTTGCGGGGGTGCTGGAGCCTATCAAAGCTAACTCCAGGCAGAAGGCAGGGTACACCCTCAACTGGTTGCCAACCAGTCGCAGGGCACATATAGACAAGTTTCCTGAGCGAAACATGGGCGGCGCCATCTTTAACAATTTCTGCTCCGAACATTCGGTTTAGACAGAACAACATGAAGTGCGGTTGAAGTAAGCAGTGTGTTGACAAAGTTGAAACTAATCAAACCAGAGGAACCTACGGAATCTCCAAAAATTGATTCAGCACGACGTAGATGAGACTCAGACACTTTCTGTGCTGTGCGTGGACTCCTGGAAGTGCTTATACAGTGGGGAGAAGTATTTGATACACACTCAATGGGAAAACCCATTGGCAGTGTATCAAATACTTGTTCTCCCCACTGTATATACGGTTGGAAGTGGAATGTTTTGATTAGTGACCAGCTAGTAGCTACAATGCGCCATTGTGGATCTACCTCGCCATACGTTTTAAATCATAAACAGCTACAGACAATAGTTAAGGATGTGCTTTCAACCTAAGGATCTACCTAAAAAAGATTGTATGTTTGTTCCTATCACTTCATTAATCATTCATGGACAAAATTTTAACAACCTGTGCAGCCTGTGTTAAAGTGAGGTCTAGTTTGATACGCCGGCCACGTGAGTGACCAAAATGAGGTGAAATTACAAATAATATTACAGTTGCCGAATGCAGAAGGGCAGACACGGATTTTGTTGTTACAAGGAAATACTACAAGGCACATACATATAAACAAATATAGTATGTCATTCTTTTTTTATTGCAGATATTGATCGCAATAAAAAATTTGGACAACATGATTCCATTTCTTTTTTTATTTAAAACGATTGGTGCATGTGCAAAACGGGTCAATCAATCACAATTGATAAAATTATTAGAAAAATATTAACAAAGGTGGAGCATAAGTCGAGCCTTCCGTCATCAAAGTAGAACGCACGTATTTTCGATATATGTCCATCAACATACAGTAAGTTTTGTTGTGAGACACATCAAGTTGTCTTCCGTTGCCTAACAGCGTTTTCCTCCTGTAAACAAATGAACAAAAAAACTTGTAACACTTGCATTTATGCGTTGACATAATTGTGCCATCCTACACGTACTGATTAGCAACAGGCTAGCAGCAGATAGCATGTGTTGCAGCCACAGCAGTACTGTAGTTGTTGTAAATATTAGACATCATCATAATTACAGTTATCATCGTAATAAAAATATCAAAGAGAACAAGTAATTTCACGCGCAAGATTTTAGCCTTAGTATTTTTTGAGCACCGGACGCATGAAAATGCAGGGATAAGAACATTCCTTCCATAATACCAGCGGCAACATGGCTACATAAACACCCGGTCTTTGTGGTAGCACGGGCTTGGTTCCACATCTGCCTTCATGAAGATGTTGTCCTCCCATGTCGTGATGATGGCAGATGGACGTGATATTTCCAAATTGTCTTTTTTCAGGGATTTTGATGAGTGATGCCACTCCAGCTCCACTGTTTTTTGTTTTTTGGGATAGAGAAAGTGTAAAACGGAAGTTGCGAGCAGAAATGTGGAAGTACCTCAGAAACTTGTATATAGACACAAAACCATTCATGCACACACCGACACCTACTGACAATTTGGAGTCTCAGAGTCGGCATACCATGCACGTTTTTCGGGATGTGGCAGGAACCCGGAGAAAACCCAGGCACGGCGCCTACATAATGTGAATTATTTTGAAACAAGAATAACGCAGAAAAATGATGGCCTTTATGAAAAACTTCATTGAATGAGTCTACTCAAATTCACTCACGCTTTGACGCTCACGCAGCTGAGAATAGCCTTTCACTTACACAATGAATGAGTTGCCACAGCACACTTCAGACTGAGCTAGCGCTAGCGTCCAACAAGCTGAACGATGAAAAACACATTTGTGCCTTTGAGTGTAGAGCTACCTAGTCTTCTCTGGCCAGATCAAAGCTACAAACCTGCCAATCATTGTTAACTTTTAAGTACAAAATGCCAGTTGCGCTGGTAACCAAGAAAAAACAGTTTGATTGCACTGCTTAACAGGAGGGAGAGTCAGAGGCTGTGGCGCTGTACAAGCATGAAGCAGAAAAACAAGTTTGCGTGTTCCAAAAATGTTTTTTGATATCCTTGCAATGCGAGTATTGCGCATCGACACAACGCGATGACAATGTTCAAAAGATATATCGTTCAGGCCTACTATAGAAACGACACTGTCATTATTTCTCACTTCAGATAAGGATTCACCGATTGCCATGCTTTGTGCTAAACGGGAACAAGGGCCATTAAAATTAGAGGTGGGGCCAGCACCCCTGTGGCCATGCCCCTAAAACCGCCACCGTACACATGTTTGTGTTGTGAATGCGCGTGACGTCCGGCAGAAAGCGCACCGACTTTTTGCAACTGGTGAAATCAGAGGTGCTTGCTCCAATAAAAGACTACAGATTCTAGTTTTTTAACAGTACTAACAATCTGAATGTGTTCTCTCGACACAAGTACTGTACTGTGTTGTGCTTCATTCTAACTTATGTTCCACTTGTATCCACAGAGGAAATCACACAGAATAATAGTGGCTCTCATTTTCAATGGGCTAGAGATGCAGAAAAACGAAACCGGTTGTGGAAAGCTCGTCATGATGCCTGGTATGCTGCTCAGGCTCTGAGGCCTGGTTGCAAGGTATGGTATTATTGCTCCAAACTACCTAAATTAAAATAGTGGAAACATATCGGTACGACTAAATAAAGGACGAACCCCTGGTCATGGAGAACTGTCACACAAATGTGGAAAACTGGGTACACTGTAGAAAACAACCTATAGAATTTACTCAATAAAATTGAGGTAACAATTTACACTCCGTTTGATAGTGTAAAGTTTAGCCAATTTTATTAGGTAAATATTACCTAAATGCGTCAACAATAATATACTCAAATTATTTGGGTAAGGTTTATTTAACCTTCTGAAAAAGATTATAGTTCTTTATACCTATTAAAATTAGGGATGGGAATTGATAGGATTTTTACGATTCCGATTCCATTATCGATATTGCTTAACGATTCGATTCTTTATCGATTCTCTTATCGATTCTAATTTGGGGGGAAAAAAGAACAAACATTTAGATTGGCATTGAGTTTGTTTAATCAGAAGTCACAACCTTAAAAACTCACAACAAGGTCAAAAGAGGCCCAAAGCCTCAATATTAACTGTGGCAAAAAGTGGCAAATGCACAAGAATGTTTAACATTTTACTGAAACATTTTTCTAATAGAAATAAAAAATATTGGTATATATTAGCATATAGGTAGTTGGTCTGCCATTAGCAATATGTGTTAAACTTGCAGGGGTCCCCAAACTTTTTCCAGTGAGGGCTGCATAACTTTTCCCTTCTCTGAGGGGCCGGGGTCAGTTTGTAACAGAAAAAGTGTGACGATTGCAGGAGTGCCTGAATGTAAAACAATTATTGTTTTTCAGAAAGCCACAATCAAATAACCCTTTCTGGATATTTCACGGAACAAAAGTAAATAAAATAAAATAATAATATAATATAATAATAATTAATAATAATAGCACTACTAATCAAATAGATAATAACCAAATAACCCTCTCTGAGTTCTTCACAGAAAAAGGCCTGAAAATAAATAACACGATTGAGAAAAAAAAAAAAAATTCAAAATGGCCGGACCAAATGTGGAGGCGGGCCATACTTGGGCCGCGGGCCGCAGTTTGAGGACCACTGGAGCGCGCATACACCCAAAGAAGAAATGCCGCATCCAAGTGAGTGAGAGAGGGAAACACTTCTACGAGCCTACGTTCTTTGTTAATGTTAATATCTACAGAGGCAACGCCTGTATGTATCATCTTTTGTGTTGTTGTTGTTGTGTTTCCACTCGCGATCGGACACTTAAGTCCAGTTGTGTAGTGGTTTGAACGATGTGCTAATGCTAGCGAACGAATGCTAACCATACTGTTATTAGCAGCTAATAATCGCTGATTTACTTTGATGCAAACCTGTTTGTTATTGGGGACGAAATTGATTTGTTTCATTTCTATTCTTAGTTTCACTCTTCAAGTGATGGTTGAATAAAGTCAGCAAATTATACCAACGTCTTCTGTATCGTCATTTCGGAGTTTAGCTAGCTGTATAGGTGTCTCTGTGAGGACAGTGCTGTCTATTCCCTCCCGACAGTCTATTCCCTCCCGATGCAGTTATCTCTACCTTCCCTCCCGATGTAGTTATCTCCACCTTGCAATGATTGCAAGTCGTTTTGTTGTAATTTTTCCTCGTGAAGTGAAGACACACTTTCGATCGTTTGAATCTACGTGCTGTCATTGTTATGTTTACGGCTGCAATGCTCGTGCTAAACCATCGTAACCTTTCATTTTCACCCTCTTTCCTGGTGAAGTGTAGCCAAATTTTGGAGCGGGTGGTTCTTGGTGCCATGCTAGTTTGATGTGTTTGGACAACAACACAGTCACGACGCAATATGCGTCTTCAGGACTCGTTAAAGGGATCGTTAAGGCTATTTCATTATGATGTCGAGGCCTCGAAACACTCGGAACCGGTTCCGAATTGGAATCGGATTTCGATTCCCATCCCTAATTAAAATGGAGTTATTATTTTTTAATTATTTACGCATGGTTGTAGTGTATTGTATTGTATATTGTACTAAATGTTTTTTTTTATAAATATTAATTTAAATATCAACTTTATTATTACTATTGTAGATTAGGTTTGTTTTACCCTGAAGTCATTGTACACAGGAGAAACATTTGAATGTCAACTGTTTTTTATTGACAATTTGCTCATTAAACACTT
Source organism: Corythoichthys intestinalis (assembly GCF_030265065.1). Lineage (NCBI taxonomy): Eukaryota > Metazoa > Chordata > Actinopteri > Syngnathiformes > Syngnathidae > Corythoichthys > Corythoichthys intestinalis. Next base: position 58,289,984 of record NC_080399.1, on the reverse strand, counting down.
AAGAAATTGTCTGCCCAACATAAATTGCATTTAAAGATTTTTTCCTCATAGAATAAGTTCAAGTATGACAATACTGTACGCCGTAACTGAAAAATGAATTAGAAAATTAGGTTAATGGTTCTAATAGAGCCACATTATTACTGAAAAACAGCTAGCTATCAGGAATGACTGTCAAAAGCCAGGAATAAAATATAGAAACTTTTACTATAGGGCAGTGCTTCTCAATTATTTTCTGACGAAAACGACCCCCCCCCCCCCCCCCGTTCTCTGCCCCTACTGTAAATAGGCTATATTATATATATATATATATATATATATATATATATATATATATATATATATATATATATATATATATATATATATATATGTATATATATATATATATATATATATATATGTACATATATATTAGGGCTGTCAAAATTATCGCGTTAATGAGCGGTAATTAATTTTTTAAAAACTTTTTGTAGTTTTACGACGGTCTAAAGAGGACAATGGTTTGAGGCCATTTTATTAATAAATCAGATGAAAAAGGAAGAGGTCTGATTATTAGGCGTCGTTCACTAGCTGTCTCGCTTTGGAAAAAGTAGACGCGTCGGCGTGAGGACAGCATAGACAGATTTAAATGACAGTAGAGTGAAATGCCCACTACAGTCCTTATGTACCGTATGTTGAATGTATATATCCATCTTGTGTCTTATCTTTCCATTCCAACAATTTATTTTACAGAATATACATATAATTTACAGAAAAATATGGCATATTTTATAGATGGTTTGAATTGCGATTAATTGCGATTAATTACGATTAATTAATTTTTAAGCTGTAATTAACTCGATTAAAAATTTTAATCGTTTGACAGCCCTAATATATATACAGTGGGGAGAACAAGTATTTGACACACTGCCAATGGGTTTTCCCATTGGCAGTGTGTCAAATACTTGTTCTCCCCACTGTATATATATATATTAGTCTAAACAAAATATTAAAAGTAAAAAAAATAAAATAAAAATTATTATAACTACACCTCTGCATAGCATTGTCCTTGTTCACATAAAAAAAGTTTTATAGATCAACTTGCAATACATTTGTATTTTAACATTTTTGTTTGTAACAGAAAACACTTAAAGCGCATCTTTGCCTTAATTAAAAAAAAAAAAAGTCACATCCAAACAACATACTCAAGGTACATTTTTTAACCATTTGATACGGAAAAATCTAATTTAATAAAATCAAATTATAATAATAAATTCACGTTGATTAGCAACATTAACTCAAAAGTACAATATGCCAAACAATTTGACCGATAAAACATAAATTAATAGAACAAAAACGACAGTGTCATCGGAAAGAGAAAATTTTTATTTTGGCTGCAGGCGGTATCAGCTGCTTTTCTATGGTGTGAGGTTATTTTTGCACTGAGCAGCTTGGTATGCCACCTAATATGATGCGAACAGTGCTCACTGGTTTACTGATGTAACACTCACAAAGCGGGACTATTGTTAGCAATATTCAGAACGTTTTCGCTGACAAATAAATCAAGCCGCTTATCAATGTGATTGGTGTGTAATGTCTTTAAATGAGGATTTAGCTTCATGCCGTCCGCTGCCAACATTTTTAGACACAGTAAACATATTGGTCTTTCCTCTTCTCCCACTGTATTAAAAGTGAGGCCACACGCCACATACGCTTCGTCTTATTTGCTCGTCTTAGCTCTTCATATGTCCAGTGCTCTTTGCTGTTTGCTCTTGTTTGGTTAAAAAATACTGTGCACACTCTGAAAATGAGCGTGCCACTGCCATCCACTGAGTGGATGTACAATTTCACTTTGTTCTAGTACGGCAAAAAAGTGTGTTCCCCAAGGTCACATGCGCCCCCTGGCATCGCGCTTTGCTCCCATGGGGGGGCCCGCCCCACTATTTGAGCAGGACTGCTATAGGGGGTTCTTAATTTAACACGCAATGTTAATGTTTTCATATTGTCAATTTGAAAAGAAACAGTAAGTTCACACTTACTGTTGTTTGTTACTGTACAATGCTATCCAAGTTGGAGTGTCTCGCCAAATGAAATGGTCCTCCTTTCAGTTTCAACAAAGACGCGTTGGGGCATGCGCAGCCTTGAGCACACACCTAATATTTTTGGGTAGATATTATCTTGTTTGTTCAAGGTGAAGTTTATCCTGATTAATATTGTGTAAAGAGAGTTGTTTTTAACCAATTTGATACAGTTCGCCTGCTTACCTAAATACTTTTTTTTTTTTTTTAAATAATTTATACAATTTATATGGATCACATGGATTACAATTACTACCCACAAAAAACGTTTTTTATAGTGTACAGTAATGTTTGCACCATACTGTGCAATATATGTAAATGAAGAGCTGGGTTGTACTCACTTTTGTTGCCAGGGGTTTAGATATTAATGGCTATATTTTGAGTTATTTTGAGGGGAAAATAAATTAACTCTATTATGTAAGCTGCACACAGACTACTTTTCATTGTGTCAAAGTGTCATTTTGTCAGTGTTGTCCCATTAAAAGCTATACTTAAATATCTGCAGAAATGCGAGGGGTGTACTCATTTTTGTGATACATTATACAGTATATATATGTATATACATTTTTTTTTTTTTTAAAGTGAAAACCTGATCCTTTCCTCCCCATTCCGATCCGCTGAAAAATTGCCGAAACGACATGATTTCCAATCACTAATGCTTTTTTTTTTTTTGCTCACTGCAGAACTTTATCCATTTTATGGTCATTTTTCATCATGTTTTCCCATTTTTGACCTCAGTATTCTAAACAACTTTTAGCTCTCTTGGATGTCAATATGAAAAACATACATTAAGAAATTAATTTGCATTTCTGTAATTGATGGAACTTGAAAGTTCTCTGTCAGACAAGCATCAGAACTGTTGTCTGTATTGTATTATTGTATTGTATTTATATTTTTTCCCTTGTTATTATTTTTATGACATTTTAAATGGAGTTCATTTTGGTGACTTTAAATAGCTATTATGTCTTGTTGTAGGCCTACTCTACAGATGTCTGCGTTCCAATTTCCCATTTGCCTCAAATCATTGTGGAGACGAAGGCGGATCTGATTGAGAATAACCTTACAGGTGAGCACAGAGAAGAGAACATGTAAAGGTAAGCCTGTCGCGATGTACAATAAGTCAAATAATGGCTCGGTATGACGAAAATTGTGGAAAGTACTGTGTAAAGTTTACAGCGGATTTGTGAACGTACTTCTGGTGAACATTTCAAAATAAAAGCACGTCATGTTCCACTTGTAAGTAAAGATTTCTGGAGTTAATCTCAAATAATACTCAATGATAGTTGAATAATCATATAGAGATCTTGACCTGTCGGTGCTAGGATTAGCGATCAGGTAGCAGAGAGTAAGATGCCACACTATTAACACGTACATGCAGGTGATTTACATAATACCGGGTTCCCCACCTCTTATTGCCAGAATTATGTACACTCCACCCAGCTTAATCACGTTACCTTTCGACTTACTTTCCCTCCTCTTTCTTCTCGGTTACCAGGCCCCCCACATGGTGTCCAGAGGTGGGTAGATTAGCCAAACGTTTTACTCAAGTAAGAGTAGCGTTAGTTCAAAATAATATTACTCAACTAAAAGTAAAAGTAGTCATCCAAAAAATGTACTCAAATACAAGTAAAAAAAAGTATTTGGTGAAAGGAAAACTCAAGTAATGAGTAACATTGTGAGTAGCTGCTTACTATGTTTGATTTGTTTTTTCCTAAACAATGGTATTTTTTTTCTCTCAACACAACATTATCTATATTAACTGTTATTAGTATACTTTGAAGACTATATAACCTACTACTACTACTTTAAGACTACTACTGTATAACCTACTGCAAAACCACATTAAGCCAAAGAAATAAAATTTTTAAAAAATTATTCCGGCGAGAGGAAAAAAAATACACAAATGAAGCATCATTTGTCCACAGAAAATGCATGCCCTCTAGTGGAGAAAACATATTTCCTCTTATGAAACTAAAAGGATCATATCTCTGGTTTTCTGTGGTCAATCGGTGCCAAATATAAACTGGGGGAGAGGTTAAAATCTGCGGTTTTAAGACATTTTGACGGCAGCGCTCTATGTCAAATAAATAATTTTTTAAAGGTGCTTTAAAGACGCCATGTGATTCAACAGGCCGGCGTGATCATATAACGGCAAGCTTTAGTATGATTGTTATAATGAAGTCATGTGATTATTGTTGCGATGTCTCATTGGTGAAACTGGTATCACCAATGTTGGCGTAACTGGCAAGTAGAATTTGTAGAATAAAGAGGAAAAATGTAACGACTAGTGTAGCCCAAAGTAGCGTTTCTTCGTCACAATCCTACAAAAATGCATGACTTAAAGAGCATACGACAGGAGAAAAAAAGTCTTAAATAGCATTATTATGTGAATTAGAATCATATTTTGAGACGATTTGACTTTACACAACAATTTAGCAAAGCGCAGATGACGAGAAATTAGTCTTTTAATCTGCTGGTTAGCCACGTCTACCATTATAAGGCTTTAACGTCCCCATCAGGTGGATGACATCAGCGGTAGACTGGGCACATCGGTTTTACTATTCTGCCCATTGAGGGGGAATTATTCACAACGAGGAAAACGCGACGAAGAGAGCCGCAAAATGTCATTGTTTCAGTCTCTCTACTCCAATATTTTTACAGGACATTCTTTTTATCCAAGTATTTTTCCCCAATAGCTATATAAATGGCTTGAGAAGGACCAGTCAGCCCGTCGAGGGGGAACTATTCACAACGAGGAAAATGCGACGAAGAGAGCTGCAAAATGTCATTGTTTCTGTCTCTTTACTTCAATATTTTTACAGGATATTCTTTTTATCCAAGTATTTTCCCCAATTGCTAAATAAATGGCATGGTCATGACAAATAACAGTCTTGTGCTAAATGGAATATGAAATAATAAAAATGCATTTATTCAGGACGACATGGCAAAATTACTCCAAAATGGTCAAAACTTTCGACTTCACCTTTACTGTCGCACCTCCCGAACGATATTTTATGACACCTAAATCGGACATATGCCATTTCCCTTCCCCGGCTTCAGAGAATGTAAACAAACCAAAAGGCGTGACAGCTAGCCGACATGCTAACCCGAACCGAGTGATGTTTCAAAGTCTTCGAAGCGGAAAATCACACATAACTAGCCTGGATTTATTGACATGACGACTGGGTTGTTGATTGTCTTCGCGGAACGGCAAACCGCCCAGCGGAGAGCAATTTACAGTTCGTTCCCCGGAGGAGGGTGGCTGCAATTGTTGTGCAGCTAACGTGCTGCAAATGTGCATGAGGAGAGCTTTTTACGTGCCTATCAATGATCAAACGTAAGTAGTCCTTTATTTAAAGAAAGTTTGTTGTGTTTACTTTTAATCGATGTATTCATATTTGACACAATAGAAAACAAGATGTTTACTCACTTCCTCGTAAGTCCAATGGTCCCACAGTAAATATCCACGGTGAATGGGAACCTTTTAAAACTTCAAAAAGGCGCATACGCTTCTCTGTCATACAGAATGATTTTTCTGCAGCCGTCTGGCTGTCGTCAGCCACGCGGTGCCATCAGGTACACCACGCAAAATACATTAGTAGCCGAGCCGTTACATTATTGCAGATATTATTATTATTATTATTACTACTATTATTATTATTCCCAGTTTTTATTCATAATTTATTAGTTTTGCTCTTTGTAATTGCTATTTGCAACAGTAATAGCAGTATTTATTAAAGATTTAGTGTAGGTTTTTGGGCAGTGGAATGAATGAATGGAATCATAATGTGTTCTTATGGGAAAATCCTGCTCGACATACGACCATTTCGACTTACAAAGAAAGTTCTGGAACGAATTAACTTCGTATGTAGAGGTACCACTACATGTCAAACTCCCATGTGGCACAATTAGAACTGTTCAGACCATAGGGACACTCAGATTCCTATTTTCTGGGTCTAAGCAGCTGAACAGGGAAAAAAAAAAAGAAGAGATTTGGATCTTAAAATTAATAGTAAGTTGTATTATACAATTTCTTTTTCATTTTCATTTTTTCCATATATTTACACATTTTATTAAAAACAAAAACATAACTATTGTTCTTTTTATTTCATTTAAACAATTTTCTTTTTTAATTTTTGTAAATGTTTATTTGTATTTCTTGACATTTTTTTAATTAGAAAAACGTGGGAAACTATATGTTATCCTTTTCATTCATTTATTATTATTATTATTTTTTTAATAATAAGGGGGGTTAAATATTCTCTTTTTACTTTTTTAAAGTGTGGGGGTGTAGTTATTTATTTATTTATTTAATATTCATTTATCCATGGCTTTATGAGTGATGAACATGAATTTGATGCACGATTTACTTTTGCGGGTCACACAGGATAATGTGGCATGCCGAATCAGGCCCTGGGGCCTGGAGTTTGACACCTATATTTTAGTCAAACGGTCTGAAAACTATTCCACAAAGGGTCGCAGTGAGTGTAGGTTTTCATTCTAACAGATTCAGAGGACACCTTTTCTGTCATCTAGCATCTTACAAGTCAGGTGCTACTTGTTTCCGCAGAGACCTGATTGCATCTCAAACAATGGACTGGCAGTTTTTTTTCGGTAATTAAAAGAAGGGGGGGAAAAGAGTTTAACATTTTGCATGATGTAATGTTCACACAGGTCCCATTGCGGGTCATGTAGGTGATGGTAACTTCCATTGCCTGATGGTAGTTGATCCTAATGACACCGAAGAACTGCAAAGAGTCCATCTATTCAGTGAGAGGCTGGCAAGGTAATGAATTTCTAAGAAATATATTTGAGAAGACTGTTGTGGATTAAAACAGCCATTTGATTTTACCTTGTGACCATGCGTTTCAATTCTGGGATTGATGAGCCTTACATTCAGTAAAGTTGATATGCTGCAAAATAAACACTAATTTTGGCACTTGCAAAAACCCGCCCCCTAGTTTACGACAATAATCCAAGCTAAAGGTCAGAGGCCAACAATTCTAACTTCAAGGACACTGAAGTTAATTGGGACAGAATGAAATATACAACCCCTAGCAAAAAGTATGGAATCACCAGTCTCGGACGAGCACTCACTCAGAAATTTTATCATGTAGAACAAACTCTGATAAAGAGCTTGAAAAAATAATGAATTAGTTCAAAAGTGCAACTCTTTGGCATTCAGAAGCACTAAAAGAAATGAATAAAAAACATTGTGGTGGTCAGTAAATGTTACTTTTATAGAGCAAGTGCAGGGAAATACTACTATATATGGAATCACTCCATTCTGAGGAAAATATATGGAATCATGAGAAACAAACAAAGAAATAACAATCAAAACACATCTCTAGTATTTGGTTGCACTACCTCTGGCTTTTATGACAGCTTGCGGTCTCTGTGGCATGGACTTGATTAGTATTCTTCATCAATTTGTTGCCCACTCTCTTTGATTGCAGTTGCCAAATCATCCTTGCAGGTCGGAGCCTTGCTGTGGACCATTTTTTTCCAATTTCCACCACAGGTTTTCAATAGGGTTGACATCTGGGCTATTTGCAGGCCATGACATTGACTGGATGAGTCTTTCTCCAAGGAATGCTTTAACAGTTTTAGCTCTGTGTCATCTTGGGAAATGATTTTATTATCCCCAAACATATTTTTAATTGAAGGGATAAGAAAGCTGTCTAAAATTTCAATGTAAACTTGTGCATTTATTGAAGATTTAACCACAGCCATCTCCCAATCTGTCCAATGCAGATTCTTGACTCTTGACAAGGTGATAATGCTGGAACTTTGGTTTGGTGCTGTTCCAGTGAGATTTACAAAGATGACTGCCTGAAGAAAACATCAAAATTCCCTCATACCTTGATGATATGGGGCTGTATGTCAGGCAAAGGCACTGGGGAGATGCCTGTGGTTAAATCTTCAATAAATGCACAAGTTTACATTGAAATTTTAGACAGCTTTCTTATCCCTTCAATTGAAAATATGTTTATATATAATTATTTCACTATTTAATTATTTATTTCATGGACACAAGTCGCAGCACTGAATTTATTTAACTGTCAAACTCACTGATCAGAGGCAGTGGGCGGGTCTAACGCTGATCTAAATCTAATTGATTGCTGTTGCTTTAAGTCTTTCAAAACATGGCGGCTACGGAGGATATACTTCAACTTTCTCGATATTTATAATTGGGACCTGCTGATCAAGAACCTGTAGTGTGTAAAGCAGAGAAGTTTATTGAAGTTGGCATCGTTTTTGGTCAGCAACAAAATAAACCACACATTTCCAAAGATGGACGATGGGCTGTCTCTTCTTCAGCTCTAAAGATCCAGTAGCAATTTAATTTAGTATCTTTCCAGTTTGCCATTTTGATAATTGCCATATTATTAAATATGTACTGAAAAAATTTTTTTTTCTTTTTTAAATGACTGAGATATGGCTTAAAACATTCAGAATCCACTATCACTCATCCTTATTTAGATCACAAAAAGCAATGGGTTTTATCGTTGTGTTAAGGGGCCAATTATTAGTGCACTTTCCCCCTTAAAATTTTCTTTATACAGATACTCCCAGGTTATAACGTACCCAACTTACATGATTTCGACTTAACGAGGCCAGAAATCGACGCTGGAGTCTCGTCTCCAGTCGTTTTATAAAAAAAAAAAAATTGGGGGGGAGGGTGGTTCGCGTAAACAGTTCGGCAAAAAAAAAACAAAAAAACAACAACAACAACAAGCAAAACAAAACTTCCGTATTTAGGGATCGCGGCCACGCTTTGGAATGCTACTCCAGGGATTGCTCCCTAATTGTATCAGGACTTCCTGGTTGTGATTTTTTTTCATCATTTTATATGGTGGGGAGAGCCCCTTAATTTGTGACGAATGACCATAGGTTGCCTGATGAGGCAATTGGCCGCAGAAGTCATGATCACCTTTATGGTGTGTAGCTTCCCATGGTGCTGAATATTCCTACTCCTTTGGTGGCATCCCAGGTTAGGTCGTTGTCCATGGTGCTGGCCCTATGTTGGGCCCTGTAGAGCTGGTCACGGGGGCACCACATAAGTCAAATAGATAGGTTAATTTGATCAACTAAATGTACATAACTTGCATTGCAAAAGTACGCTATGTTAAATGCTGTAAAATGCCAACTTTTTTTCAATTTTCTTAACTCATTTGCTCCCAGAATTATAAATACGTTCTATTTTTAAATGCTTAATTGTCCCCAAAACGTATTTATACGTCTTTTGCGTTTTTTTTTTTTTTTTTAACAAGAAGAATCTATAGCTTCCGATCTATCTGAAAAACAAAAAACAAGGCTCCAAACCAATTATAAAGCAATAAAACTGGCCACTGGCGGACAGTAGCGCATTTTGTAAAACCCGCAACCCGATTTAACAGCAATGAACGGCCGGGCTGCACGGTCGGAGCGCTGGCGGCATGATGCCAGGCGGCACTCCGACTAGGCTTGCCATCCGTCCCTTGAAATACGGAATTGTTCCGTAATTGGGAATTAAAAGTTGTGTTCCGTATTGAACCAATACGGAACGCAGTATTTCACAATTGCCCCATGGGGCGACCCGCGACTCCGGTGGCGGGCGGCGGTGCGCCCAGCCCATGCACGTCTGTCACACACAAACACACACCTCCTGCGCTCATGAGTGGTCACTGAGCCAACAATAATGAACAAAAAGGGCAGGAGATATTAAAGACAGCAAGATAGTTATCTGCCTGCCCGCTGTTGTCTGCCCTGCACTGCACTCCACTTCCTGGTTCGTTGTCTAGTTACCTCGCGCGCTCTGTTCAGCGCACCGCCCCGCGCGTTTTCAAAACAAAAATGGTTTCTTCAACAGCAGAAGCTCAGGACACCCCACCTCATCTTCAACCCGTGGCTTGATAGTCACTGATGATGATTATAAAGCGAACTGCAAGGCAGGCAGGAAGGTTTTTGCAGCGTCTCACGGAGGTGTAAAACAGCATGCTGCAGGGGACCTCCACAAACGGAATATAAGATCCCAGAAGAGCCTTCGTCACAATTCTTTGTACCTGAAACATCCCCTGAGCTTGATTTGGTATGTTATCATGCTCTTGTATATGGATAACATATAGGCTATATTTATACTTATATTTACCTTCATACATCTTGCATTGATAGTAGCATAGCTAGGCTATTTCAGTTGCTAATTTACAATTGTTGATTATTTTCAGAAATGTTGATTTTTTTTTTTTTTGAAACATGCATTTATTATCAGTCAATATGGAATGACTTTATGTACCCATAAAGGACATCTTATTTTGTTACGTTAACTAATGCTCCTCATTTGGAATTATTCCTAATAGATTAACAGCAAATAAACACTGAATAAATAGTCCTACTGCGGATATACAGTACACTATCTATTGATTGATTGATAGTGAATTTGACATCATCCCACTCCTACCCTCTAAATTACTGCAGCTGAGGTGACATAGGTATACCACAGAGTAAAAAGTAGCCAGCCAGAGCTACAATAGTGCTGACTGTGAACACAGGTTCAATCAGAAGATTTTTATGTGATTCCAAAGTGGTGAAGAAAAAGACTTTGGGGAGAACAAAGCAAGAGACTCTGTTGAAACAAGTCCTGGGTCCAAAGGCAGTGGGTGATGTGCTCAAGATCTCAACGTCACCCATCCCATTCTCCATACAGACCGATGCCTCGAATAAATTGAGCAGGAAGATGCTTCCCCTTGCTGTCCAGTACTTCAGTCCAGAGTCTGGGCTCACCAACAAAATGCTGGACTTCACAGAGAATGCAGACGAGTCAGCCGCTGAAATTGTAGCTCTCCTGGATCATTTCCTTAAGAAATTTGGCTTGTCAATGGATCACGTGACCAGATTCAGTGCCGACAACACAAATGTTAATTAGGATATTCACAACTTCGTTTTCACTAACCTGCAGAAAAGAAAAAAAAAAAAGATCTGCTGCAAGGAAACTGCCATGCCCACATAGTGCACAATACAGTTTTCTCATCTAAAAATAGATACATTTCTATGCATTTTAGGAGTTTTGGGGATGCCCCTTTTTTTCGCCCGTAAGGCTTTGGGAACGAGGGGGGCGTCCCTTATTTCTATTTCTGAAAGGTGGCAACCCTAGCTCCGACCGAACAAAACAACCAAGAGGACGCCTGGGAGGCCAGGCGCTGGACGACTGAGATAAACAAGTGGGACCCCCAATGCAGCGGTTTGCCGAGCAGACCCCGAAGGGGCGCAAAAATAATCCATCTTTGTGAGACAGACAACAATAAGGGAAAAGTTTACACGGCTGACGCGGCAACAACGGCGTCATCTTGGCGACAAAGCGTCATCTCTCAGTAGTCATGCGGAAATAAATAGTTACTTTGCTATCAAAAGCTCTATTTGTCTGTTTGTTCATGGTATTTTGTAAAAGGAAAACATTCAGATGTTTGGGACGTAACTAAAAAAAAAAAAAAAATTGTTAAAGTCAAAGTTATGTTTGAAATGTATGCATTTACAAAGAGCTCATTTTCTCCGTTTTTTCATCAGAAATTGGAAAGTTGCTCAAACCAAGCTATTTTCTAATGCTGATTTTTAAAGAATAGAAAAAGATATGAAATTACTTCTTTTTCTGCTGAAAGAAGAGAGTCTAATCATTCTTTTGGTGGGTTCCATGTTTATATAGCAATAGAACAGAATTTTCTGTCGGCCTTGCAAAATCAGTCAAAATCCAGAAAAACTGCCGGGAGCGAAGGGCCTTGCTCTGGTGAAAATGGCTGGGAGTGAATGAGTTAAGAAATCGTTCAAATAAATATTTCCACAAAATTGCTATGTATACCTTTAAACTAAGTTAAGAATGCATAAACAAACATATTAGCTCAAACAAAAACTTACAGCCTTATTTTGGCCTTAACAGGGAGCAACTGGATTCATACTGAAGCATTATTGTAGTATTGTAGCAAAACTATATGCAAATGTGTATCCGGATTGGAATAGATTGAGCCATGTTGAATGAGTTGTGTCATATTCAAAGTTGACACCAGAGGTCAGTGTATCCTCCCAAATCAATAAAACGGAATACATCATTTTGAAAGCAAACCATTACAATGGCACTCAAATTAAACAAATCATCAGAAAAGCATAATTGAATTCGAAGCTTGTTTTTCTAACCGATTCATTTGTTTTAATCGATAAATCGGTTATGACCAGTTTTGTTAAACAACTTGGGAGAAATGGTAAACGAGAGATGTTATGTACATAATGTGATGATCAAAACTTCAAGTTGCTGCTATAGCAGAATGTTTTTTTTTTGTTTTTAATTGCTGGATATACTCCCAAGAAATGGCGGCGATTTCGAGTCTCTCCTTGACATTGCGGGTTTTAAGAAGACCATCATTCATAAACTTCATTATCATTTTGGTGAGCCAGCCAGTAACAAGGGCTACATAGTTAACTCAAGCTAAATTACTCTTCAAACAGAAAGTACCTTAACTAAATTAAGCACCTCCAATACCACCTCTGCAATATTATCCAACCCCCTAATGTTTAGTCTCGGCAATGTTTTAAAAAAGAAACAACAAAAACCAAAAAGTTTCAAATCATGTTTAAATTCAATTTATCAATTTGATAGTGTACACAACAACGAAAACAACATGATCGGCAACTTTGACTGATTAGAAAATGATTACATTATTATTATATATATAATATACGGTATATATTTATATATTATTATTACTATATATATAATTCAAAATAATTCTTTAATTATGTAGCGTAGAGGATCTGTCCACGAATATTCCAAAGCTTTCATTCTTTTTTTAAAAATGTTGTTCATTCTGGCTCACCTAAAAAATGTCTGTCTTTTTACTCCCAGGCGCGCCTTAGCCATGAATGGTACATGCACAGGGGAGCACGGTGTTGGTTTGGGCAAGCGAGCAATGCTTTATGAAGAGATGGGGTCCATGACTATGCAGGTCATGCAGAACATCAAGGATGCCCTCGACCCAAACAACCTAATGAATCCAGGGAAGGTCTTACTGCCAAGAGAGTCTACTGTCAACCAAGAAACCAAATTGTGTTGAACATTTGCAGTATGCAACATGTAGACGCACCTCCCAAAAATATTGGAACAATAATGGAAATGGATTCATATTTTACTACAGACTGAAAATAGTTGGTGAAGCCGCAGATGAATAGCGAGCTACAAGACAATCTTAAGAATCTGGATCCATACATAACACAAATAAAAATAAATTTTCATCATAAATTTTTAAATGCCTGGTGGCACGGTGGAAAAGTGGTTAGCACATCTGCCGCACAGTCCTGAGATTAAGGGTTCAATCATGGTTCCAGCCTCCCTGTGTGGAGTTTGCATGTTCACCCCATGCTGTAGTGGGGTTTCTCTGGGTACTCTGGCTTCGTCCTACATCCCAAATACATGCAGGTAGGCTGATTGAATGTTCCAAATTGTCTGTTGGTGTGAGTGTGTGCAAGAATGGTCATTTGTCTGTATGCAACCAGTTCAGGGTGTACCAGTTGTTAGCTGGGATAGGCTCCAGCACCCTCGACCCTCATAAAGGATGAGTGCTTCAGAAGATGAATGACTGAATTTTTAAACGCAAAAACATACATAACCATTTGTTTTACTTGGTGTCCCTGAATTCATCACATTGCCTTAAGGTGGCTTTCATGTAATCTTGCACATCTTGCACTAGACTTCAGCCTGGCTCAACAACCATGACCATGTAAAAAAAAAAAAGAAGGGGGTAAAAATCAGGTAAAAATGAGAAGTGTTTATATTAGTTCAACCTAATGAAACTGGCACATATTGTAGATTCGTGAATGTTATCTGCATGGTGATTAAAGTTTGCTTTGGTATTTGTTCAACTCAACAATTGTGTTTTTGTCAGTTTAACGGGGGAAAAAGTTATTTTTGTCTTGTAAATTGTCACCTTAAATGACTCCTGTTTAAACAGTAAAATATAAAATGATGAACACAAGATTGTCGATACATACATATATTTTCATTAATATTTCATCCATGGAATAAGAATTCCTCAATTTTTCTCCATCTCAGGTAGTTGTCATGTTGTGCAATATCTCCCTCTGCTGTTGACCTAAATTAAAATCATGTTTGTCGCACATCGATCGTAAACTGTCTGATTATTTAAATAAATGTTGGTATTTTCATTTGTCATGACTCATTATATCATCACATGTTCTGTTTTTTTTTTTTGTTTTTTTTTTTTTAATTAATTTATTCTGTATGTGTGTCTTTAAATTCAATTCCAATGTGCATTCATTAACTATTTTACATGTACTGTATATGTGTGCATCTTTAAAATATGAAGATGTAAATGGCTGTTATGGCAACAGTTTACCATAATTTTTGCACTAAGGTGCACCTGACTATAAGCCGCCACCCACTAAATTTGGCACGAAAACAGCATTTGTTTATAGATAAAACGCACTGGATTATAATCCGCAACTGTCCTCAATGTATTATGGGATATTTACATCAAAAGATATTAACCCGCTAACTGTTTATTTGACGCAGCATCACATGACTGTCATAAAACCAAATGTACCACCATGGGACTTTGAACCAATTGGTTGCAAAACTTCATTGCTTCAAGAAGCTTAATTTTGCCCTCGCTGCTCCCTTGGGGAGGCAGTCGACCTCTGCTGCCACTGTCAACACTGTTGTTGTCCAAAATGCCTCCTAGCATGCATTGCAGATGAAAATAATCAAAATTCATGTTCTGTCCTAATTATTTCTTTAGTTACTGTTACAGTTGCTAGTTATGGAATTTGGTAACACTTTATTTGACAGTGGTGCCATGAGACTGTCATTAGACATTCATAGATACCACATGAAACTGTCATGAGCATTAATGAATGCTTATAATAGATGCCATTTAGTGTTATCTGAAAAATTATCTAACTTTTGAACTGATGTGAAAGATTCAAGCTGGACGTTAATGGAGTGAGGGACATAATTTGCCAGATGAGACTTAATGGCATCTGTCATAAGCATTCAGTAATGCCCATGATAGTGTCATGTCATAATTATAACGGTCTTATGACGCTGATGTCAAATAAAGTGTGACCTAATACCAGGGGTGAAAAGGGGCTAGAATTTCTTGCCGGAACTCCCCGACGTGAAGGTCGCCACGGAGCCAGAATTTTTGTGGGGGGTCAAACCTCCTAAAACTACTGAAATGCAAAGAAAACTGTTTTGGCACAGTTACGTATTTCGATAACATATAAAAGCTGATTTTCATTTAAAATGATATTTTGAATAAGTAGCCTAACATAAATAAAAAAATATAAGTCCAAAGTCCACATTGACAGCTAAGATGTTCTGAACCTCGCCATCAGAGCAAATAAAACTAAATATGATAAATAAGCCTGCTCAACTCTTTCCTTGCTCTTAAAGATTTGATCCATTTACTGTTGCATTGTCCTTTTTTTGTCACATCAATTCAACAAAACTTTTTTTCTTTTTTTTTTTTTTTTTTGCTGTTCCAGAAAACATGCACATTTGAACCAATCAGAGCTTACTATTGCTGCTGAACACATGTCAGTATTGCAGCCAATTGAACGGATAAATGAGTCCAGGCGTTTTGCTTTGCTGCGTGCATTCGCACATTGACGTGACTTATCATCGGATAATCAGACATCATCAAACTCGGACAACTGCAGTAGCTGGAGAAACCTCCATGCCGTCCATGGAATAAAATTGTTAGGTTTTGTATTTGTTTTCTCCTAGTGTAACTTGTCCCTGTGATTGCCCATTGATTTCACCTGATGTGCCTTCTCCTTGCCTATCCCCCTGTGCTCACCTGTTCCTTGTTGTCTCGTTAACCCTTGTTTGCTTGTGTGTATATAAGCTCCCATTTTCTGTTCACTCCTGGTTGCGTCATTGTCAATGCCTGTGTCTGCGTCAAAGTTGAAGTCCTGTCCTAGCCCTCGTGTTCGTCTCAGTAAGTTTTTGATATTCAGCCTTTGTTAGTGACCTAAGTTATCTGTTGATAGTTTTTTGATCACCACAGCCTTTGTTTTGTACTTTGTGCCTTTTGTTAGTTATCATTAAAGCCTTTTTGAGTTCTCTGCCACCTGCCTTGCATTTTTGTTTCACTGCTTTTGGGTCCACACAACCTACCTGCCTGCCCGCGCATTCCCTGACAGAATGACGCAACCACTAGTGGACCCAGCGGGAAACAACCGGCACCGGCATGCTCGCCGACGGCTTTCTGCCCGTTCCCCCGATTTTGTGTTCCCTCGGCATATATTTTTGGAGTCTGATTCTGACTCAGACCTGGATTTTGATTTCACGCCCTCCGTTTCCCCTGGTAATTTTTCCTTCCACCCGTCGCACTTTGTGTCCCGTTCTGAAATCTTGGCCAAAGACTCCTACCTGGGATCCCGGTGGGCCATCTATCGGGGACCCCCCCGGGGTGGTCTGCGGGGACGCCCAGGCTCACTGCGGCCTAATGGGGCTATTCTGCCGCCCCTGCCACCTGAAGGCACTCAGCAAAAGCCTCGGCGTGGCCGTCAACGCCGACGGCGGGCGGCGGTGCTGACGTCGTGGGTTCCCGAAGCTCCCGCGCCGGCTCCACGCAGTCAAGTTCCTCCAGCGCCGGCTCCCCGCAGTCAAGTTCCTCCAGCGCCGGCTCCCCGCAGTCAAGTTCCTCCAGCGCCGGCTCCCCGCAGTCAAGTTCCTCCAGCGCCGGCTCCCCGCAGTCAAGTTCCTCCAGCGCCGGCTCCCCGCAGTCAAGTTCCTCCAGCGCCGGCTCCCCGCAGTCAAGTTCCTCCAGCGCCGGCTCCCCGCAGTCAAGTTCCTCCAGCGCCGGCTCCCCGCAGTCAAGTTCCTCCAGCGCCGGCTCCCCGCAGTCAAGTTCCTCCAGCGCCGGCTCCCCGCAGTCAAGTTCCTCCAGCGCCGGCTCCCCGCAGTCAAGTTCCTCCAGCGCCGGCTCCCCGCAGTCAAGTTCCTCCAGCGCCGGCTCCCCGCAGTCAAGTTCCTCCAGCGCCGGCTCCCCGCAGTCAAGTTCCTCCAGCGCCGGCTCCCCGCAGTCAAGTTCCTCCAGCGCCGGCTCCCCGCAGTCAAGTTCCTCCAGCGCCGGCTCCCCGCAGTCAAGTTCCTCCAGCGCCGGCTCCCCGCAGTCAAGTTCCTCCAGCGCCGGCTCCCCGCAGTCAAGTTCCTCCAGCGCCGGCTCCCCGCAGTCAAGTTCCTCCAGCGCCGGCTCCCCGCAGTCAAGTGCCCGCGCCGACGTCCAAGCTGCCCGAGGTGCCCGTCCCGGCGCCTCGCCGCCTAGTCCCTGTCCCGGCGCCTCGCCGCCTAGTCCCTGTCCCGGCGCCTCGCCGCCTAGTCCCTGTCCCGGCACCTCGCCGCCTAGTCCCTGTCCCGGCACCTCGCCGCCTAGTCCCTGTCCCGGCACCTCGCCGTCTGGCCTCCGTTCCAGTGCCTGCGCTGATTCCACGCAGTCCAGTGCCCGCGCCAAAGTCCAAGCTGCCCGAGGTGCCCGTCCCGGCGCCTCGTCGCCTACTCCCTGTCCCGGCACCTCGCCGTCTGGCCTCCGTTCCAGTGCCCGCGCCGACTCCACGCAGTCTAGTGCCCGCGCCAACGTCCAAGCTGCCCGAGGTGCCCGTCCCGGCGCCTCGTCGCCTAGTCCCTGTCCCGGCGCCTCGCCGTCTGACCTTCGTTCCAGTGCCCGACGACTCCGCTGCTGTTCCGCCAGCAGACTCCTGCGACTCCGCTGCTGTTCCGCCAGCAGACTCCTGCGACGCCGCTGCTGTTCCGCCAGCAGACTCCTGCGACGCCGCTGCTGTTCCGCCAGCAGACTCCTGCGACGCCGCTGCTGTTCCGCCAGCAGACTCCTGCGACGCCGCTGCTGTTCCGCCAGCAGACTCCTGCGACGCCGCTGCTGTTCCGCCAGCAGACTCCTGCGACGCCGCTGCTGTTCCGCCAGCAGACTCCTGCGACGCCGCTGCTGTTCCGCCAGCAGACTCCTGCGACGCCGCTGCTGTTCCGCCAGCAGACTCCTGCGACGACTCAGTGCCTGGTCCGCCCGACTCCGACGACGTGCCTGACTCTCTTTACGATGACGACGACGTCGCTCCTCGCTTCCTGCCACGGCTTAGTGGCATGAACGGCAAAGTTCTACCTCGCCCGGGGCGCCCGCCTGATCATCCTGTGCGGTCACCCAACGTCTGGCGCCCCAAACGCCCACCCGGTCGACCCGTGCGATCGGCCCACGTCTGGCGTCCTGGACGCCCGCCTGACTAGCCCTGACGGGCTAATGTTGCTCCCTCCTTCAGCATCCTTCTTCTCGCCGTGTTTGGGACTTTGTTTTCATCGGGACGTCTGGGATCCGTCCCTTGAGGGGGGGGTACTGTTAGGTTTTGTATTTGTTTTCTCCTAGTGTAACTTGTCCCTGTGATTGCCCATTGATTTCACCTGATGTGCCTTCTCCTTGCCTATCCCCCTGTGCTCACCTGTTCCTTGTTGTCTCGTTAACCCTTGTTTGCTTGTGTGTATATAAGCTCCCATTTTCTGTTCACTCCTGGTTGCGTCATTGTCAATGCCTGTGTCTGCGTCAAAGTTGAAGTCCTGTCCTAGCCCTCGTGTTCGTCTCAGTAAGTTTTTGACATTCAGCCTTTGTTAGTGACCTAAGTTATCTGTTGATAGTTTTTTGATCACCACAGCCTTTGTTTTGTACTTTGTGCCTTTTGTTAGTTATCATTAAAGCCTTTTTGAGTTCTCTGCCACCTGCCTTGCATTTTTGTTTCACTGCTTTTGGGTCCACACAACCTACCTGCCTGCCCGCGCATTCCCTGACAAAAATACATAATAAATAACGGTGGAAACAGATTACGCGACACAAGCACTTTATTATGCTTGTTGTTAACACTTGTTTATGTAAATCTGATGTTGTTAGATTGTTTTCTTCTTGGAAATGAAATGCATGTGTGGCAGCTTAGCATTATTATTATTATTTACATAGCGTTTTGACAGTTGTCGTCATATTTTTGGAATCAAAGCACCGTGTACCGGAACAGCATTCCGGCCCTGAATCTTATACCAGAACTGCGTTCCTGCCCTGAATCTTATAGCGGAACTGCGTTCCTGACCGTTCTGGCCCACTATCACCCCTGCCTATTACCCCATATAAACAAACAAATGAACCTGGACTATAAGCCTGAGGATTCAAAATGAAGGAAAAAAGTGCCGTGGGTTTTACACTGATAGATTAAACTGCGCACGGTAGACACAGGAACATTCAGGTCTTTGAAAATGGACTTGTAGCCTTGAGATTGCTCACGCTTCCTCACAATTTTGCTTCTCAAGTCCTCAGACAGTTCTTTGGTCTTTCTTTTCTTCATGCTCAATGTTGTACACACAAAGACACAGGACAGAGGTTGGGTCAACTTTAATCCATTTTAATTGGCTGCTCGTGTGATTTCGTTATTGCCACCACCTGCAATGTGCCACAGGTAAGTGAAGAGGTGCTGTTAATTACACAAATTAAAGAAACATCACATGATTTTTCAAAGGGTACCAATACTTTTGTCTGGCCCATTTTTGTGAGTTTTGTGTAAAATGAAAATGAACATTTTTTTTCCATTCTCTTTTGTGTTTTTTCATTGCAAGCAAAATAAATGAAGACATTACTGCTAGATCATTTGTAATTGCAATCATTTTCTGGGAGAAATTGAGCATTATCTGACAGTATTGCAGGGGTGCCAATACTTTTGGCCAGCACTGTATTGTAGTGGCTAGAAGGACAACGCCAACTTGGTGATAATTCACACCAGGGCCATTCCTGACCAATTTGATACCCTAGACAACATATTTGCTAGCACCTCACACCCCCACCGCCATAGCTATTTTCACCTCTAACATTCAAACACTCAGACTGAAAAAGCACAACAATATCTCTGTAATTTATTTTAAAAAAACAACAACGAACAAGTGCAGAAATTAAAAGAAAAATGCTCTACTAACTATTAAAAAACACCAATCAAAAACACTTTAAAAAAAAAACATAAATAAATAAAATAAATTAAAATTGGGATGAGTGGAGGAGACAGTTTGGCTTATTGCACTGGCAGGCTGCACTGAGGAAGACTTCTTTCTCCACTGGCAGTTTGTGTGCAGGAAGGTACTGGACTTGGTGCTAATGTGGATAAGTTGGCTGTAGAAATGCCCCGGGATGTACAGAGGTGGAAGGAAAATATTTCAGAAGAGCATCTACAAAGAGAAGAAAGTGGAATGTTACATTGTATTAGTCAAATAGCTGTTGATTGTGAAACCAGCATGACATAACCATAATAGTGCCTAACTTCTTCTTTAGCTTGCTGTACCTGGCAGCAAAGTACTTTTGTACTTTTACATAGGTATTTTTTTCTTAGGTAATAAAAGAATGTAACTGCAGACACGAAAGTGAGCCAAGTGCAGTACACTCAAAAAAATGCACATGCACTATTTCAACTTTTAAATAGGTGTTTCTCATTGTATACACACATTAGTTTTGTCTTATTACACATCACTGAATCCATTGTTGTATTTATCATGTGAGAGAGTCAATTAAAACAGCTGTGGATAAGTATTGCTTGACATATACCATAGACTTCATTATGCTATTGACCTGATTTGTTCTATACCAAAAGTTCATCTCAATACTTTGTTATGTACCCTTTTTTGGCAGTAACGGAGGCCAAACGTTTTCTTTAACTCTTCACAAGCTTTTCACACACTGTTGCTGGTATTTTGGCCCATTCCTTCATGCAGATCCTTTCTAGAGCAGTGATGTTTTGGGGCTGTCGTTGGGCAACACGGACTTTCAACTCCCTCCTCACCCCGTGGCGTCAAAATGATAAGAAGAATGGAGAGCAAAAATCCTAGAACCACATGGGGGGACCTAGTGAATGACCTACAGAGAGCTGGGACCACAGTAACAAAGGCTACTATCAGTAACACAATGTGCCGCCAGGGACTCAAATCCTGCACTGCCAGACGTGTCCCCTTGCTGAAGAAAGTACACCTCCAGGCCCGTCTCTGGTTCGCTAGAGAGCATTTGGATGATCCAGAAGAGGACTTGGAGAATGTGTTATGGTCAGATGAAACCAAAATAGAAATTTTTAGAAAATTAAATTGAAATAAAATTGAAATTAAAATAGAAATTGTAGAAACACAGGTTCACTTTTTGGGAGGAATAAGAATACTGAATTGCACCATACCCACTGTGAAGCATGGGGGTGCCAACATCATGCTTTGGGGCTGTTTTTCTGCAAAGGGACCAGGACGACTGATCTGTGTAAAGGAAAGAATGAATGGGGCCATGTATCGAGAGATTTTGAGTGAAAATCTCCTTCCATCAGCAAGGGCATTGAAGATGAGTCGTGGCCGGGACTTTCCTCATGACAAACACACAGCCAGGCCACCAAAGAAGTGGCTTCGTAAGAAGCATTTCAAGGTCCTGGAGTGGCCTAGCCAGTCTCTAGATCTCAACCCCATAGAAAATCTGCGGAGGGAGTTGAAAGTCAGTGTTGCCCAACGACAGCCCCAAAACATCACTGCTCTAGAGGAGATCTGCATGGAGAAATGGGCCAAAATATCAGCAACAGTGTGTGAAAAGCTTGTGAAGAGTTACAGAAAATGTTTGGCCTCCGTTATTGCCAACAAAGGGTACATAACAAAGTATTGAGATTAACTTTTGGTATTGAACAAATACTTATTTTCCACTATGATTTGCAAATAAATTATTTAAAAATCAAACAATGTGATATATATATATATTTTTTTTACCACATTCTGTCTCTCATGGTTGAGGTTTAACCATGTTGACAATTACAGGCCTCTCTAATATTTTCAAGTGGGAGAACTTGCACAATTAGTGGTTGACTAAATACTTATTTGCCCCACTGTACACTTATAATAGATGCGTAACTGCCCGTTTTTTTGCTGTTTTAACAAAGAATCGGGACAGTTTTACGTCCATATCTATAAAGTATTAAGTGATTTAAGCATTTATTCACAAGAATTTCAACGTAAAAAGGTCTTTGCTGTGGACATGCGGTAAGGCAGCGCCACAGTGAACTTAAAGACGAGTCGCACATTTGCTATGTTTACGTACAATTAGTGCTAACTGAACAGTTTCTTTTGCTTTTAACCAAAAATCGAGACTGTTTTACGTCCATATCTAAAAAGAATTCAGGGATTTAAGCATTTATTCACAAGAATTTCAATGTAAAAAGCTCTTTGCTTTGGACTCACTTGCAATATTCAAAGCCTTAACTGTCAAACAGCTGCTAATTCACTCCGATTATTTTCACTGCCTGAACATCTCATACGCATTTTATATTTGTTTATTTAGATTTTATTCTTGCAAGTCACTTTTGAGATTTTAAGTTATCATGCACTGCAAAGGGAAATGCACCCATAGAATCCCCCCAAAATCCAGCTGTGGCCATTCACAGCTGTGTCTTGACACTCTTTGATACATGCTACATGGAGTTTTTGGATCGAAACAAGGTAAGTCCGCGATAATATCTCGTTAAAGTCACGGCGTCTGTCATTCTGCTCTCGCGTGCTCTCACCTCCAGATAGGGTTTTGCTGTTTAATTTTTTTTTCTGAAACTCTCTGAGGAATGCTTCCAGCACCTTGTTGAATTTATGCCACAAAGAATTGAGGCAGTTCTGAAGGCAAAAGGGGGTCCAACCCGTTATATATATATATATATATATATATATATATATATATATATATATATATATATATATATGTTTATTTTGCGCATTCCTGGATAGTTAAGAGATTATTAACACCAAGTTTGTATTTATTGTGTATTTTGATATATTTTGAGTTATGTTCAAATATTGAAAGATAATTTTGCTAATTAAATCCAACATTTATTCTGAAAGTTTCAAACTGTTTCTTTAGTAGTTTTTGAAAACAAAGGTTTGAATCGAACAGTGTGTCACCTGAACCAATACATATGAAAGTATAAGTCAATACAGATGTATTTTGCATTGATCATTTAGCCAATCAATTAATTAGGTTCATATCCGTAAGAAATGTTGCTCTGAACCCCATTCACCCCATCTGTTTGGTCTTATTATTATCCTAAGTTTCTTATTATTATCCTTAAGTTTACATGCAGGTTATGCTGTGATATCGTCACTACCAATGTTCAGACCAAACCTACGCCCTTGCAACCCAGCGGACCGGATTGGACCTCCTGGCGGGCCACTCCCACCCCACGGACTGAACATTGGACACCCCTGGCTTAGATTACCCAAAACGTGATGTCAATGTATTTGGACGCCGGGTGTCAGTGGCGCCACCAGGGGGTAGCCAGGGGTGGCCACGGCCCCCCCTATAAATTTGTTGGCCACCCCGCTGGCCAACCCGCTTGCCAGTATATCATTAGATTGTTGTAGCATCAGTAATGCATTTAAGCCCAAATGCACAGCCAGGCAAGCCGCTGCTCCTCACCTTCACAGTAACATACATACACTCATATCATATGAGTGTATGTTGCACATACGGTATAGCCTGGTAATCTGTGGATCCCTGTTGGGAAGTACTTTTTATGTTTTGTTCATTCAGTAATAATTATTTTTGTGTCACATTAACATTGTGTTGGGAAATATCCAGTTAAGATATGATTGCGTCTGTACTTGCTTTTATTTGTATCTGCCAGCACCTGCTTTTCCCCAGTAATTATTTTGTTTTGTTAAATGTACACCTTATGCCCAATATATACATAACACAATAAAACAGAATTGTTGACTGGACAGTTATGGACTATGCACATTAAATCATTAGTAACATCAAATATTACACAATACCAGTGTTGGGAATAATGCCGTTATAAATAACGCCGTTACATAACAGCGTTATTTTTTTCAGTAACGGGGTAATCTAACTAATTATTTTTTCCGCCGTTACCGTTACTCACGGTCAAAAGCGGTGCGTTACTTTGAATAAATTGAAGAAACTACCAGCCGTAGCGAGTCTGCTCTGTGTCATCCAAGACTTGGGGTGCGTTAGGTTCATGGCAATGAAAATAGTAAACAAGCATAGCCTACCTTTGCAAGAACGATGGCGTTGCTGTTTGATACAGTCATAATGTGCAGGTCCTGCACTCATCCACAGCAAACCGTTTGTAGCTTTGTAGCGATTTGTAATTTCGGAATCGCTGATGAGTTTAGTAACATACACCAAACAAATACAGCAGAATGTCCATTTTGCGTATTTGTGGAAGCCCTTCGACATCTTTACTCCATTTGTCTTCGGCTTGCTCGTAAGGGTCAACATTGTTCACATCCTTAAGTTTGATTGCATATCTGTTCTTCGCCTTAGTAACGAGTTTGTCTCTTTATCGAACTGACAAGTTAAAGTTTAATGTCCCGCGAGCCAGACCTGCTTCCAAAATGGCTGCGTTGTTGTCAAATCTTACGTGATCCCCCATTCTGTGACGTAAACGCTCGAGCCTAATAGCACACGTACTTCAGAGCCGGTGTTTTCACACACAAACCGGAACAGCACGTGCGGCAAACACACACACACGCAAAACAGATGCAGAGGGATATGATGGCAGAGCATTCAGAGGAAAATTTGTCCTTTACGAGGTGGAGATATAAACACTATTTCAAGTTGGTCGAAATTAAAGGAAAGAACGTGCGTGTAATTTATGTCCCGGGGCAAAGCTTTTGTCGACATCTGTGTTTTTTTTTTTTTCCGGCCAGCAACAGCCACTGTAAGTGATGTAAAAAGATGTCAATGTTGTGGAGGTGGGGAACACACCACTAATAATTTTGCTACTAAGTCCAACCAGCATCAGAGTTTGCATAACACTAAACTGTGTGAACTTGCTAACCTGTACAAATAGAGTAGGAAGCTGCTTAGAGAGGTGTCTTCCTGTATGTTTTGTACTGTTAATGTTAATTCAACTGCGCATTTTGTGCATTTATTCTTTAATTAAAATGTTTAAAAAAAAATTTTTTTTTTACATCATTTAAAAAATATATATTTGCAGCCTATAAACATACCCCCCCCCCCCCAAAAAAAAAATCTTCAAAAGCACAACCACTCTAAATTTCCTTAATATGAAGCAAGCATTTTGAAAAATGACTTTCTCCCTCTGAAAATAATGTTAACTATTTTTTTAAATGTAGGAACCAGACATTTTTGAGAAATGTACCCAATCTGTTTGGTCTTATTCTTGTCCCGTCCCCAGCAAAAAGTGTACATGCAGGTTATGCGTCCATACCAATTTTGAGACCAAACCTACGCCCTTGCAAGGGTTGAGGTTTTCTTTTCTTTTTTGAATAACCAAAAATAGTCACTTGCCCTATAGAAGGATAACTTTGTCCCCTAAACCTTTGAAAGCCTCCCTCTGATGAGCTCGTAATCCATCCTGGTCACTCCTA
Organism: Corythoichthys intestinalis; assembly: GCF_030265065.1. NCBI lineage: Eukaryota > Metazoa > Chordata > Actinopteri > Syngnathiformes > Syngnathidae > Corythoichthys > Corythoichthys intestinalis. The sequence continues at coordinate 58,264,490 of NC_080399.1, read as the reverse complement.
ACGCCTACAAAATCTGTGTTGCACTGTTTGTCACTTCGAGCTCTGCTTCCTGTTGTCACTCATCCACGCGGCTTCCCAAAACGTAAAGATCAAAGATCGGAAGCTACCAGCTCGAAGAAAAAAAGACATCACGGACGTATTGCCGTTTCATGGCGGCTAGACAGACAGCAACAGTTGTCACGATGTCTGATCTGTGATGAGACGAGAGCGGGGGAGCGAATATTGCGGCGCTGCTATTTCCCTGCCGCGTCCCGCCTGCTGAGAACGTTCATCACCTGGGACAAGCAGGGGAGCCTCGTACGTGTGTCCGTCTGCGTGCGCGTGTCATCCTGGGATCTCTGCGTCATTTAGCGTGTCTGCCTCGTCCCGGTTCCGTCGAGGTCTGTCTGCGGGAGAGCTGAATCCAGACGCCCGGGCTGGCCGATGATCCGCTCAGCGGGGACACGAGCTGTTGCGTCTGCACGCAGTCATAGCTGACGATCTTGCGGAGTCGGACACGCACAGCGAGCGCAAGGAATAGCAGACAGGCGCCTCGAGAGGCAGACAGAAGCGAGAGGAGGGGGCGACAGCCTGTTACGGCTCCCTCGACCCTTTGCGGATCGAGTCGAGCCCCCTCCTATTCGACCAACAACCCCCGTTTGTCGGATGGGGGGGAAACAGAGCACGGCGGGGCGGTCCCGCGGTGCTTTTCCCGGCGTTTCTACGGATGACAGCGCGGTACCGCCGTCGGCCCACTTCGGCCACTACCGGTCGGGCGGCACCATGGGCCTGCGGAGCCGCTCGGTGAGCTCCGTGGCCGCGATGGCTATCGAGCAAACACCCACGGTGCCCTTCGGCTTTTACACTCCGAGAGGCACGGACTCAGATCGAGCCGGAGGAGGGTCAGGGGGCACTCCTGCCGCCTCTCACGGAACAGGCTATCAGGACGGTGGCGGCGGACGGCATCACGCAGACGGGGTGCTCTATTTGGGGTCCCGGGGGTCGCTGGCTGACACCTTACCCCTGCACATCGCTCCCCGCTGGTTCAGTGCTCACAGCGGTAAGAGCGTTCGCCACACCTCCACGAATGAGAGTCATCGACCGTTCATTGTCGTGCATCACCCCAGCCTCATCCCATACAGTAGTAGGAGTGGGAACCTCTTGATACCTCACGATACGATACGATTAGCGATACAAAGCTCACGATATCGATGATCTAACGATATGGCGATAACCATACATTGGTCATGAAATCATTCTAGAATATTCTACAAACAACTCATAAACAGAAAAACAAGCTTCTGCTGGAATTTTAGAATTGAAATGAGTTTATCACTAGTAGGTAGGGGTGTAACGGTACACAAAAATCTCGGTTCGGTACGTACCTCGGTTTTGAGGTCACGGTTCGGTTCATTTTCGGTACAGTAAGAAAACAAAATGCAAAATTTAAATGTGCTAGTTCTTTATTACACACTTTTCAACAATAGGAACATTAGCCTATAAAAAGCTAGAACTCTGCTCAAAAAGTAGTGGGTATTTAACGATAATAATCCAACAACAATTTGCCTTTCAGACCCCGCGTATTGGTCAGCTTTGTTTCTGAAAGAAAGAAGAAAAAAGAAGTCCTGTGCTATAGAGAAACGCAATCCCAGTGACAAAGATTTTAACATGTATTTTACAAATGAAATGCCTCAATGAATCATTTTTTTCTTCTTATGAACGGTTTTCAAAAGCTTTATTGGTGGATTTTCTTACAGCGCCACACAGAAATTAATGAATTTAAATGTGTAAGCAGGATCTTATTATTTAATTACAGGTGTTTTAACTCATTTCAAAAAATTTTTTTAAAATGGGCTATTATTTATTTTATTATGTGTTCATATTTTCTAAATGTGATGTAGTATTCATTGCATATTAGTTTGAAAATCGACCGGATCCACCGTGTTTTTACACGAGTGACTTCCGGTGTGCCCGATGCTAGCTAGTAGTATGTATTGACGCAGGAGGGCCGATTCTCGCATCAAATAATAAACTCTGCCGTTATTTTCTTGTGCGTCGCGTTGAGCCGCTTCTGACACTGCGACTGGTGTGCATTGGCTGATTGACTCTAACGCCCGCGTTTCACTGCGTTCTCGCGGCGGCCACGTTGTCGCGCCGTTGACATTTCTTATACTGTCCTACAGTGTTGGTCCTCATTATAGTAGAGAAGACGGAGTAAATATAATCTACACAAAGAAACTGTAACCCGATTGACTCACAGCCTCGAAAAATAAGGGTTACATTACGTTAAAAACTCTTTCAGTACGCCTCCGTTCCGAACCGATGACCCCGAACCGAAACGGTTCAATACAAATACATGTACCGTTACACCCTTACTAGTAGGCGTCCAATCCATTTGAATTGGGAGGGTGGCTCATTCGCTTCCATCCCTCCCACTTCAAACGGATTGAAAGTCTATGGCCGTTAGTGGCAGCCAATTCCAGGCCATGAGGTAATTTTGGGCTATTTAAAGAGAATTATAATACTAAGATATCTGTGAGATAGCAATTGAACTGTTATGTGGCAAGATAACAAATATTATTAAAGTTAAAAAAAAAAAAAATCACATTCATGAGCAATTATCGAAAATAGATTGAAAATTACGAACATTTCCGAAAGTATTCCGGAAACAGCCGATTGGGGCTTTGACGTAACAGCCAGGAAACAAAAGGTCGATGCAGGTGCCATTAGTGTTTATCAACGAGAGTTGCGTTCGTGTTTAATCGAAAAAAAAAAAAAAAAAAGGTCAAACCTGTCATGCTATGTGGTGTACAAATAGCCGTTTGTCTCAATGTAGTACCCATGAGTTCCCGAACACGAGAAAAAGAGCTGCACTACGCAGACAATGAGTAAAGTTTGTCCGTGCAAAGAGGGCTAATTTTGCAGACCCAGCCTCCTGCACGGTTTTGTATGGTGCGCATTTTACACCTGAAAGTTATTCGAACTCTGGACAAATGAAATCAGGTTTTGCTAAGAAATTGCAGCTGAACGCAGATGCGGTGCCCACCATACACGCGCAGCCACCTATATGTCTCGAGATATCAAGAAAGAGGACGATGACTGGCACTGATGAGACCACACCACCACCCCAGGCTAAGCAAAGGAGGGGAGCAGCCAAGCTCGAAATGGCCAGAGTGCGTACTCTTTTATAATCAGGGGTGCACATAAGTGGTCCGCATGCGCGCATGCGTACTGGACGTAGACAAACGCGCTGGCCCTCAACGGCTTCCATACGCTTTTGCGGACCAATGGCTGACCACTGTATTTGCGGCGGACACGAGAAAATAACTTCTCAAAGTGTCGAAGAGGCAGGCCACACTGAGTAATTACTTCCGTGTTCCCCCACCCCCGTCAAAAGACAGACAGACGACAGCGACGTCACCGGAGCTACCGAAAAAAAGGACTTTTGCTGAAAAGTGGCTACAGGAGGTACCATGGCTAGAAGCAAATGATGCTCGCACGGAATGCGGTACAAAATGTGGCGTGAGAATCCCAATGTCGCCGATAAGAGCAGCGCATTTTATGTAGGGTCAAAGAATTTCAGCCATCCAAACTTTGAAAAGCACGAAAAAAACAGAGCATGTGGCAATTATGCAAACTATCGATGTCAAACAGGACCCCACTCGCCCTATGGACAAGTGGCGGAATAGGGCAGAATAAAGGTAATGAACATGCACTGACAAACGTGTTTTTGCTCGCATTTTACAAAGCTAAACATGCACGTTCAATGAGGTCTTAGGAGGAGGACATCCCACTTTTAAAAAGGCTTTGAGTTAATGTGGGAGCCGCATAATGCCCTTTATTTTGAATTGGTGCTTTTATGTTTATTTCTTTACATTTCACTTAAAAGTAATGGCAATTTTGTTGTGCCAGTTGATGTTAATCAAGCATTAATTGTTAATATGATTAATTAAAGTTAATTGGCTCTAAGTAAAGCTTGTCATAAATTTATCGCATTAGGCGGGTCGGCTCTCAAGCTCAATGAGGACCAAGTCACATCTCCAGGTCCTCCTCTGAGAACCTGGGCAAAAAAATTATGTGCACCCCTGTTTATAATAAAAAAACATATCACGCATTGGATATAGGACTGGACACATGTATAAATTATCGCTCATAAAATATATACAACAAATCCTCTAATCCCATTCATATTTGTGTCAATTGGCAGAGCGAAAACCTATGATAGCACAATAAATGATAATTATTCTATACATTACTTTATTTTGCGGTCACATTGTATCAGCTTCAGAAAAAGAAATGCAAAACAAACCATTCAGAGTTTCCCACACGATATGTTGCCGGTGTTTCATCAGTGTGATTGCTCCCCTCAATGATCGTTTCATTAGGCTGCATTGGCTTTCGTTTGGGCTCCAATTGATAACCCAAAACACCAAAGAAAGGTTCATAACTCTCCACCATTAGAAGAACGTTCGTTACGTCGGCTTCGTCGCTGCAACTAGAAACAAAATTGTCCGCCATCATCGCCGCCATTCAGTACTAAGCACTGAGCCGGGTGTTCCCTGTTGTGACGTCACGCACACAATATGCTAGATTTCCGGGATCTCGGGCGCCGGTCGTTTTAGCTTGACAATCGATCCAAATTTCTGTCATTTTCTTGGTGTTGGGATGTGTGTAATTACACGAAGTGGCATGATATGAACATGTTGATGACCCCAAAACGAAGTGTCAGCAATAAAATTAACTTACAAGAATATTTATAATAATAAGTTGAAAATTAGCATTTTTTGTTTCCCATCATTCTTGAGGGGATTTCTAAATCAGGCTGCTTAGGACAGCTATACTTTTTGCCGAGATCGTCATCCATCGAATATGGTACGCCCGCCTGTGTCGTGCCAATGTAGTTATCCCAGTCAAAAATTGTATCACCTTGGCGGAGCCATATGGAGGTAGTTTTGTGTCTTCATTATTCGATCCCAAAAAAGTTGCTTCAATAAAAAAAAAAAAAAAAAAAAAAAAAAGTTCAATCAAAATATATATTTTCAATAAAAAAAAGTCAGTTCGATTAAAAAAAAAAAAAAAAAAAATGCGTTTGAATGCAAAAATAAATTTGAAACTTAAAAAATGCGTTTGAATGCTTTTTTGGGGGATTTTTTTTTTTTTTTTAAAGTCAATTTTTTTGGGTTGAAGCAACTTTTTTGATTGAAGTAATGTTGTTTTGCGTTTGGGCCACATTTTGGCTACACTGTAAAATATTATAAGTTGACTTTACTAAAAAAAAATATGCAAACTTGCTGCCTTAAAAAATTTAATTTATGTTGACTTAGATGAATTAGATTTGATTAACTTAATTATTTTGAGTTGGCAGTACTCAAATTAACTTAAAAATTTTGGATTATAGTCACTTGTTTTTTGTGAGTTGGCAGTACTCAAATTAACTTAAAAAAATTGGATTACAGTCACTTGTTTATTTTGAGTTGGCAGTACTCAAACTAACTTAAATAACTGGATTACAGTAACTTGCTTATTTTGAGTGTACAATACTCAAATTAACTCAAATAATTGGATTGTAGTAACTTTTTTTTTTTTGAGTGCAGTATTCAAGTGATAATTGTGTATTAATTATCTTTAGTTTTCCATTTCATCCATCATATTCAGGTCAACTTAATTTTCTTGACCTAAAAGAATTCCACAATAGAAATTACAACTGCACATACTAATTTTATTAAAAACACAATATCTAATAGTAATGACCCCCAAAACACAATAAATGGAGAACACTCATTGGATTAACTCAGTGGAATTAAAGTTAACTTTAAAATGCTCAAAAGTGCATTTAATGGGAGACACTGGCTCCTGGCAGGCTGAACAGTGTTTGGTTAATTCTCAGTATCAATGAACAATCAGTGGATTAATTATAAACCCACTTTTGCCAACATTTTGCACTTCATACAAAGTACAGTATAAGTACCTTAGATAACCTTTTGCGACAGAAATTACTGAATAATACCTGAACTGCATCAATGTTCACTCCTATCCTGTGATTTCCAAAGACTAACAGGAGAGATCCTATTTTCATAATTTCAGGACATTAACTTAGCATTGAAGACATGGCAACAAACTAGTTGCCCATTATTTTTATTTATTTATTTAATAGAGACAGTGCACATTGATGAACATCTAAAAAGATGTAAATATGCCAGATTGTAGCAAGTATATGCTAATTTACATCTGTAGTCCCTAAACAGGTGACACAAAGATACAAAAAGGAAAGAAATAACAAAAGATTACAATAAAACAACAATACAATACGTTACTAAGAACTTAAAAGTCAGTGATTGCAAGACTGATTTGCTTTCAACCACTGCTTGAGCTGAGTTTGAAAGTTCGTATTGTGGGACATTGCCTGATGGCCCATTACAACATGAGCTTGAGCTCTGGTAAAGATAACAGTTCTGATTTCGCCAACAATATTAGTAATCAAAACGAACTACAATCAACATTGCCCCATGGTTTAAACTGTGCAGCAGTGATAAAATAAATATAAAAATACAGAACTCTTTTTAAAACACACAACTCAGTTCAAATTCAAATTTCACTTTAACACCTAAAACAGTGAACAAGATACCTTGTTTTTTTCACATCACCAGAAGAGTACATGCAAAACGTGTACTGGAGTTATACACCTCAGAAACCTAAAATCTTACCAAGAATATGTGTCTTATTTTTATTCAAATTCTAATTTCATATTAAGCTCTATCGTCTAAAAAAAAAGTCTAATTTCTAGTCAAAAGTATGTCATTAGTATATATATATTTTTTTTCAATCGAAGAAAAAGTAACTTTAAAAAAATCAATTGTAGAAAAAAAGGTTTGAATGTGAAAAAATATTTGAGAGTCAGAAATTCACATTTCAACACTTTATTTTTCATTGAAACCGTTTTCTTTGATCGAAGCAATCCTTTTTGTGTTTGAGCCATATTATGGGTAGAGGACATTTGTGTCCAAATCATTCAATCCCAATAAAAGTTGCTTCAATCAAAAAAAACTATTTTTAATCAAAGAAAAAAAAATCTTTTGCAATTTTTTTTAAAATTTAAATATATATATTTTTTATTGACGTGTCACTTTTTTTGAAAAGCAAAACGTTTTAAACGCCTTTTTTATTTTTTTTTCTGAAGTGGAAAAAGTTTTGAAGGCACTTTTTTTCGGTTCAATCATTTTGACACGAAGATACAACTTCAACGCTACTTCCGACATGTTTGAGTGGCAGGTGATTACGCCAATGGCATAAAAGCAGGCAGCAAGAATAATGGCCACCAGGGCTCCATCCAGCCATCGGACTCTGCTCGAGTCCAAGCCAAAAATAGGGCACCGGTAGGGGGGGGTGACATCGGCATCTCACCGGAGTGTCCGCGATGGTACGGTGCCCTGTCTCGGCACACTGGCGGACCCCGATATCACCCCCCCTCCCCGGCGCGGAGGCCGGCTGTTGAGTGGACGGCCCACGAGTGACACAACACTCATTCAAAGCTGAAGCGACGGGGCTCCCGAAGGGGGCTCCCGGCGTGGATGCCGGCGACTCGCCGGTAGTCCACTCGCTTACTGGGCAGGCTAGTGTCGGGCCACTCATCGGCCACTCACGTACCGGCGTGTCGCGACACTGCGGTTGGACCACGATTGCCAACCATCACGTCAGGGCAGCGGGTGAAGTTCCCTTTGTTGAATGACATTAAGCAGCAGCGCACCATACCATCGCAGGCACTCCGGTGAGATGCCGATTTCACACCCACGTACCGGTGCCCTATTTTCGGCTTGAACTCGAGCAGAGTCCGATGGCTCGATGGAGCTCTGGTGGCCATTATTCTTGCTGCATGCTTTTATGCCATTGGCGTAGTCACCTGCCACTCAAACATGTCGGAAGTAGCGTTGAAATCGTATCTTTGTGTCAAAATGATTAAATCGAAAAAAAAGTGCCTTCAAAAACTTTTTCCACTTTAAAAAAAAAAGTTTAAAACTTTATGCTTTGCAAAAAAAGTGACACGTCAATAAAAAAATATATATATTTCAAAAAATATAGATTTTCAAAAAAACATTTTAGCAAGAGGTTCTTTTTCTTTCATTAAAAATATTTTTTTTTGATTGAAGCAACTTTTATTGGGATTGAATGATTTAGACACAAATGTCCTACCCATACTATGGTTCAAACTCATTTCACATTTCTGCTTTTGTGTGCAGTGAAGGTAGAATAAACAGTGCTCTGAAAGTTACAGTCTTGATATATGCAAGTAACCATTTGCCACAGCTTAAGATGTCTTCGCAAATGGGTAAAGAAGTCTGCTTCTTAACAAGGCTCCACAAAGTTGCACAACTGACAGTCAAATGCAGTTTCTCCACTTTTGTCTGCATCTTTTTGAGAGTGCCATGTCGATAGGTGTACTTTGAGTGCATTAAAAGATTTAAATGTGCAGAGGCAGTCCTTATGAAGACATGGGGAGTAGGGATGTCCGAGTGTGGTATCCATGTTTTAAGCGGTAATGCTTAAGCAAGTAGCCTCTCTTTCCAGCAGAAAATGTGCAGTACTTACAAGTCCACTGCATTAGAGAATACTGCTCTGGTTGACCTGAAAAGACATAATAATTTCAGCATTGAGAACTTGTTTGAAAAAAAAGTTACATTTTTTCTTAACAGTTACAAATTAAAATGTCCAATTATTTTTAATCACAAATTAAAATCTGCAATGGCTTAGTTTAATATTCACAAACTGTGTAATGAGTTATTTTTAAATTAATGTAATTGATTATTTTTTTAACATTCAAATTGAGATGTACAATTAATTTCTTAATCCATCTGTAAAAACATTAATGCATGTTTGTTATCCCAACCCAACAAATAAAAATATTAAATAATTCATTGATCAGTGTATGAGACATACCTGTAATTGCAGAGACTGAGGTATGTGTGGACTTCTGACCATTTGCTTCAGCCTGATTGGGGGACGGTGAAAAAGAACACAAAATTAAGGCAACAATTTCAAAATATAGGCACATAAATGACCAACCTTCAACACACCAGGTTGTTATAGCATCGACTGTGATCTCTGCACTCTGAAATGTGATCTAGTCCTCCGATTTTTGCGATTAATGCATTTTAAAACAATTTCAAATTATCAGTGCAGTTTGATCAAACATGGAGGGGGAGCACTGCACATGAAGAAAAGCAAATGGAAGTGCAGATTAGAGCTGGGCGGTAAACCGAAAATTTACCGTCACCGAAATTCTTCACGATGACCGACGTAATTTTGACCATGTCGGTAAATTTGGTAAATTAATAAAACAAGAAAATAGTCTTTTCATCCCGTTTTGACTCTGTGTTGTTCGCCTATGTTCATTCCCCTTTAAGAAAGCAGTGAATGTACTCACGTAGGAAGTCACGTGATCATCAGGAAGCCAATCAAACAGAAGCCCGGCAAGCTAACGCTAGCAGCTAATGCTACAAGCAAAACGTGATGGAGTGTGGCTTAAGGGAGGTTCGCCAAACTTTCACTCGACATTTAATAGACTCTTGGTGGCATCCAGACGGGCTTTCGCCCGCTGTACCCCCTTGTTCTCACGATTTCCGGAGATGGTGCTTTCATTGCTTTCTACTGGTAGCCAGGCCACAGGCTAACGCTAGCGCCTAACGCTAGCGGCCGCTAGCGGCTAACGCTAAAAATAAACGTGAGGGAGTCGGATAGCGGCTCTAACCTTGTCAAAACGGCTGAACTTAATCAGTGGATTGTGCAAGGACTGCATCTAGCAATTACTATGTCGCGTTATTTTGTATCTGACTGTGTGTGATTTCTCTGATAGCTTTTGTGATGGTAAAGCATTCAGCATTAAGCACAATCCAACAGTGAAACTTGTAATATGACCGAGAAATGGCCCCAGCTATTTTTCTGTATGTGCTTAATTCTGTGTCATTATTGCTATCATAAAATCTTAAGTGTTTCATTTGCAGAAGATCAATATAGCTTTAATGTGTGTCTGTCTGTCTGTTTGGGGGTTCATGTATGCCTGCATTTATTAAAAAATGCACTTGGGGGGGGGGGGGGGGGGGCTGAAACCATAAAGTAAACACTTGTATTGAATAAATATGTCACAGCAGCCATTAACAATAAATTGTCTTTTTGAAGTGTACTCTTCAAGCTGCAAGTCATTTGTGTTACAATGACATGTTTGCACAGGCATATTGATTTTGACAATGTAGATTGTTCAAGCCATACACGCTGTTATAAATGCTCATACTTGATTTCTTATTGTTTACAATACATTATTATAAACCTAATGTCTAGACTGCATGTACAATTGTTAAATGTATCAAATTGAATGCTGGTAACTAAATCAACAAGAAACTGTTAATCTGTATTTCATGCATTGATTCAGATTTTCAAATTATACAACAGTCCGCTTGGGCGACTTTATCGTCATTTATCGTTATCGAGGTAAATCTGCTCCATTTATCGTGATACGTATTTAAGGCCATATCGCCCACCCCTAGTGCAGATGACAAACACTCTAAAGCAGGGGTCCCCAAACTTTTTCCTGTGAGGGCCACATGACTTTCCCTTCTCTGATGAGGGGCCGGGTCAGTTTGTAACAGAAACAGTGTGACGATTGCAGCAGTGCCTAAATGTAAAAATGTATTGTTTTTCAGAAAGCCACAATTAAATTACCCTTTCTGGATTCTTCACGCAACAAAATAAAATAAAAATAATAACATAATGTAATATGATATAATATCATATAATAATGAATAATAATAACACTATTAATTAAAGAGATAATAACCAAATAACCCTGTTTGGGTTCTTCACAGAAAAAAAGCCAGGAAATAGATAACACTATTTGGGGGGGGGGGGGGGGGGGGGGTTTCAGGAGGCCGGACCAAATGTGGAGGCGGGCCGGATACGGCCCGCGGGCCGTAGTTTGGGGACCACTGCTCTAACGCAAGAACCGATTACGTTGGCGTACATAAAGTCTGAGTGTGCAGTTAGCTCTTACCTGAGCCGAAATAGACAGGCTGAAGCTGACTTAATTCTAGCACTAACTCTGTAAATAAATCACTTTATCGACATTTCTAACATTTTTACGTGAGAAAGTAGCCGTTTAGATCCACAACGAGGAAATTCGGCGCTACTCAAGCTGGCCGTAGTGACTAAGGCACTTCCTGTTATTTTCACAAAATAAAACACCCACTAACGATAGAATTACTGTTTTTATTTTGAAAACAGGAAGCGAACCTCCCCTCGGTCTAGCTAACTTAACCGCTCGGTAACACAGGAAGCGAACCTCCCCTCGGTCCAGCTAACTTAAAACCGCTTGGTAACTGTTTTAAATCGGTTTTAAAAACCTCTCCCACCGCCTAAAAAACGTTACGAGCCCCGTCTGTCAACTTAATCACCAAGAATTCAAAACGCCGGCATAAATGGTAGTCTACCATAAACTGTAGTCTACATTTGTTTCTGAAAATTATGAGGTTACTGTCACGGTCATATAGCATGCTTGCTAGCGGTGATATTTGATGTAATTGACACTTTTCCTCCCTGGCAGCACACAGGCTACTACACTACAACAAGACAAATAGACGGTTTACAAAAGAGTAAAATATTTACTTACCAAATCAGTGTGCTGAGGACAAATAAACCCACAATGGCGAAAACAAATGAGAAAGGTGTTGGAAAGAGCGCGAAAGTAGGCAGGGCAGATCTGCGCATGTCTGATAGAACGCGCAAAGGACACTGGGTACAATAAATTATTTTTTCTAATTTGACTTAACTGGGATATATCAAGTTAAGCAAGTTCTCCAACCCCAAATTACTACTTACTTATTTAAAAGTAGTGTTCACAACAGGTTGATGAAAACTGAGTTTAGTTCACTTATCAAATTTAATTAATTTGAATGTTAGCATTTACAGTGTAGGACATTTGTATCTTTATTATTCAATCAAAAAATAAGTTGCTTCAAACAACAACAAAAAAATATTTTCAAAAGAAAAATCACTTCAATCAAAAAAAGACAAATTTCAATCATGGAAAAAACGTTTTTGAATGCGAAAAAATATTTGAGACTCAAATATTTGCATTTGAACACTTAATTTTTCATTAAAAAAAAATCTTTGATTTTAGCAATCCTTTTTGTGTGACATTTGTGTCTTAATCATTCAATCCCCCAAAAAGTTGCTTCAATCAAAAAAAAAATATTCTCAAACAAAGAAAAAAAATAATATGAAAAATAAAGTTGCCCTCCCCTAATTTTTTGTGTGGAAAATAATATGCAAACAAATGACCGTCTAAGGTGCTCGTCACATGATCTGTTCGAAAAATCATTTCGACCCGTTATAAAAATATCTTTTTTTGTTCATTTCATTCATTTTTGTTGTTTGTTTTATGGCTTTACAACTTTTATATACTAAATAAGAAACTCAATTACATGCGCTGACACTTTTCAGCCACCAGGGGGTCCAGGCCCCCCCTTAAACTCCGCTTATGGAAATGACCTGTAAATGCCCTGAAAATCAGACAGAATGACTGTGAATGCCCTAGTTTCGAATGAACAAACGTTCCCAGTCTAAATGGATTCGGTGTTATGCACCGTCAATGCAGCCTTAGAGTTAACTGAGACACTATTATGGTGGAAGATTTTGGTAGCAACTTGTTGGTTCCTTTTTATTTATTTATTTTTAGACATTGACACCTTTTTAAAACGATATCTCGATTCTTAGCAGGAGCATACTGAAAACCTTATGTGATACAAAGTATCACGATATATAACCATTTCGATATTTTGTCACACCCCTATACATTAGACATGACCGGCGCATGCATACATGCACGACTGGCATCTTGCAGCCAAACGGTGGATGTGCTTTTAAGAGTAGCCGTGCCCACAGTTCCAGCACTAAGTGCTGGAATATATTTTGCCTCGTGACATGGACAACATGGAAAGTATGTTCCAAATGTTTCAGTGGATTACATTCGCTTATTTTGAATTAAAATGGCAGACAGGTATTTAATCATTATTAGTGTGGCTCTCACTGTTGCTTGCATGATGCTTGAATTATACAGGACGTAGAGTTTCTTCCCATGTTTATATTTGGCTCAAAGACGTAAACACAATAGGAGCAACTTTCAGCATGACGTAGCATGTAAAACCAATAGAAGGCGTAGTGCTGTATTAGTAGCTTTGTAAAATCAGATTAATTGGGGTAGGTCAGTGTTGAATTTAACATTGTATGTGCAATCTGTGTCAAAAGCACTGTTGCTTTGCCTCTGTAGGTCATTACCTGTTGTGTGAAATGACACTAATAAGCCTTTGGCTAAATATGGCTCAGTCAATTAGCTCAATGATTAGAGAGTCCAAGGAAGCAGGAAAAGACACTAGATAAGATGGGGAAAATTCAATGAGTGTGGAAGAATTTATGCTTATTAGGGCCCGAGCACCAACAGGCGCGAAGGCCTTATTGGAATGCAAAGGATTATTATTATTATTCTTTTTCAGGGCAAATGAAAATGGCCAATTTCGAGGCCTGAACATGAACATAACAGTCAAGTTGAATGGTTTCGGTGTAATTTGTACAAGTGAGCGCTGATTTTTAAATGTGTACGCCATACGTGTACGCCGTATGTTCAAAATCTGTACGCTTTTCATGCATTACGTTTTTTTTTTCTCCGTTCCGATTTTGTCGCCGTTTCACCAACGAGACAATGTGCGTTACTATGCGTTATCACGATGGTTGAATGACGTGAGAAAAGTCAGAGACACGGAGAGAGAAGAGTGTTTGATGCGAAATGACAGACTCAGCGTTAGTAAACAGCCGCCATCTTAAAGCAGTAGACTTCTCAGAAAGGCTCTGTTGTAGCAAACCTAAGTAACTTTTTATCTAAAATACTCCTAAATCGGCAAAATCTTGACTTGAATCTATCTTTAAATGACTAAACGGTTTTAAAACTTTCACATGTCGAAAGTAGACAGAAGGGAACTAATGCAAAAAACAAGATTAACAACACTGGTCATAAAGATGAAGTCCGCAGACTCAAAAGTGATGAAAGCGGAGATTTTATTCTGCCAATTTGTTGACAACTACAATTTGCCTGCAACTATTGCTGATCACTTCTCAGACTCAGCAAAAGAAATGTTCCCTGTCTCAAAGATTGCATCGGTGAGTTAATTTGATCAATTGAACTTTTTAATTTATAATTGGACACCCTAACAAACTACCTTCAAGTCAAACTGAATTGCGAGCTGAAGTGCCATGAAATGCAGCCATCAAGACATGATAGAAATTGCCAAAAGTGCGACAAACAATTATAACAAAAGTCACTGTTAAATGTTAGTAATCATGATGTAGCTGAAGATATTGATTGTTCTTTGAGTGCATCAGGTTGTATGTTACAATATTAACAATAAATTCATATTATTTTAAAAATTTAGTTTTATTTTTGTTTCATATTGCACGCTAAATACAATGTTGTTTGATTAGTCACCAATTTGTAAGCGCATAGGTCACTATCTGTAAGATTGCCAACAGCCTCGGGTTGACAGGTATGTTATTAGGGCCCGAGCACCAACAGGTGCGAAGGCCCTATTGGAATGCAAAGGATTATTATTCTTCTTTTTTCAGGGCAAATGAAAATGGCCAATTTGGAGGCCTGAACATGCACGAAAACTCACCAAAATTTGCACATACATGCGGCTTTGCGTAAATTTCGATAATCTTGTGACGTTACGAAAAAATGTAACATAATGGCTCAGTGGCGCCCCCTTGAAATTATCAAAAAGGCCTCTCCATTTAGTTTTTTTTCAACATAGAGCGACGAAATTTGGGGAGTCAATACCTTATGCAAAACTGCTCCAAAAATTCTCCTGCACCCATATTCCAAACCCTACAGGAAATCTGGTATTTTGGATCGAATGTGAAATTTTTATCGATTTACAGGGTGCACATTTGAGACCTTGTCACTGAGGCGTAAGTTGGATCCTCCTCAAAATTGGTGACACTGTTCAGGAGACATATGAGATCTTAAGTTTTCAAAATGGTGCATTTTCACTCAAGTTTGTTTTTTTTGGCAAAACCATAAATTCAGTAAATGACTAATAACTAGGGCTATCAAACGATTAAAATTTTTAATGAAGTAAATCACAGCTTAAAAATTAATTAATCGTAATTAATCGCTATTTAACCATCCCTAGAAATACCATATTTTTCTGTAAATTATTGTTGGAATGGAAAGATAAGAAAGACGGATACAGTATATACATTCAACGTACTATACATAAGTACTGTATTTGTTTATTATAACAATAAATCCACAAGATGGCATTAACATTATTAACATTTTTTCTGTTAAAGGGATCCATGCTTCACGGATAGAAAGACTTGCAATTCATAAAAGATAAATGTTTGTACAAGTTATAGTAATCTTATATTAAAACCCCTCTTAATGTTTTCGTTTTAATATAATTTGTAAAATTTTCAATAAAAAATAAACTAGTAGCTTGCAATTGTTGACGTCGTCGAGCTGTGACGTCACATGGGATCCCTGCCGTTCTTCCACAGTGTCTTTAACTACGTAAAGTTACACCACAAGGTGTCAATGGCGAGTATTAAAGTACAGTACTTAGAAATCAAGGCAATGAGTGTGTTTTGTCCCTTGACTGACGCCGTAGCTCCCTGTTTTTTTTAGACTCGGTCTATTGTGATTCACGTTCATTTGAGTGCTGGCTTTACAATGTACGAGACCTCTGATAGTTTGTATATTGTGACTAAATATTGCCATCCAGTGTATTTGTTGAGCTAAATGAAATGTTTGAATAGAGTTTGACCAAAGTCTGAGTAAGTTTTATGCGTATGTTGCATACCTATTTTGATTGGGAATGCCAGTTCTTTGCATTGTTGTTTTACTGTTTGAGAATAGGGCCTCATTAATACAGATTGAAGCACTTTTCTTTTTGTTAACATTATTTTTTTGAGAGATAGAAATATTATTTTTGTTGCGCTTTCATTAAATGATACTTATGTTTGTTGTGAAGGAGTTTCCAATAAACGGCGCGGTCCAATGAACGCCTGTGTCCACTCGCCTTTCTTTGCCTTTTAGCTCTCAATGTGAAAAAAACGGCGTCATTGTAATCTGTTTGAGGCAATGCATGAGCGGGTCATGCCGCGCATGCATTAAATGCGTCAAATATTTTCATGTGATTAATTTTAAAAATTTATTACCGCTCGTTAACGTGATAAATTTGACAGCACTACTAACAACTCCTTGATACAACGTTCAATCTTTTTCATATCTGGCATGTATGTGCAGTATTCCAGCCTGGACATGACTGCACTGAAATATTTCCCATTAGGCTTGGCACCCCCTGCTGGGAACAGGAAACGGCCTTATTTACGAGACTGGCTCCTCCTCCTACGGAAAAAACCCCCAATATGACCTCAAACATATTTCAGGGGAGCCTTTAGACATGTGTTCAGGTGCCTGATGAAAAATATTGAGGTTTGGTTGAAGCAGAGGGGTCCAAACAGGAACGTGAATAGACACTCACCATTTTGTCTCAGCACAAATTTTGAACATTCATAACTTGGCAAATAAACGACATATCTGCGCAAAACTTCCCGTGCTTGTTGAGAGAGGCTCCTGTATGGGTCATTTGCATCAACTCTGTAGCGCCAACTAGTGGCAGCAGAATTTGAGGCTTTAACAAGCTCAAAAACTCACCAAAACTTGCAAATACATGCAGCTTGGCGTAAATTTTGATAATTTTGCAACCTCTCAAAAAAATGTAACAATATGGCTCAGTGGCGTCCCCTTGAATTTTTTAAAAAGGCCTCTCCTATTAGGTTTTTTCAACGTAGAGCGAATACATTTTGGTTTTGAATAAGGGCATGGCTGCACAGCTAAGTAGTGCCTCTTTTTTTGTAGGACCCTCTTCAATTGGTTTTTTTCTCCTAGGTGTGTGAACGAATTTTTAATCCCCCCCAAAAAGTGGCGAGTTTTGAGCAAAATAGGTCCTCATGAGATGATGAGAGGCGGACGATCTGCGACAACCCTGACCTGTGTGCGTGCCGGCCGAGTTTGCGTGATGTCCGAGTTGCGCCAAACTGCAAGGGCCCGTTCAGTCTTGCTTGCAGGCCTAGTTTTTAGTTTACATCCACTTAAAAAAATGTTTCAGTGTATGACTTGACATGTCAGGCTGAGGTAAAAAACCTGTACATGTATAACCCGAAGAAAAATTCCCAGCCACATTCGTATAGGCTACAATAGGAGTGCAGAGATTCACAAGGGAAATTTTGAGGTGCACACCCATAGATACACTAACATCCACGGCTGACACAATCAGGCCCCCAGGCTCTCATTACTGCAGCCCCAGTCGGCTCACAGCAGGGGGAATAACAACTTGGATGTCAGCAGCTCAGTTGTTTTGGCTTTGCCCTGCCACTGATCTTATAAGTGTGTGGAAGAAAGACAGCTGTATGAGAGGCAGTCAGATGTAGGACGGAAAAGGCCCTCTGTACACTTAGAACCCAGTAAAATAATAATCATCAGCATGAATATGTGAACAGTTTGAGTGAAATGACGACTTGACTGTGGACTGAAGGTTAAAAATGAAAAGGTTAAGTTGTGTTAACTGTAGTGGACAAATTCCGTAGCCTACTGTAAAACCTTGCATTCTGGGCTTGTTATCGATTACCAAAGAAACAACCCCATCCGTGCCTGTCGGAATCAGTGAGAAATGGTGGCTGTACTGCATCTGAAACAATTTGACTAGGGGTGTAACGGTACACAAAAATCTCGGTTCGGTACATACCTCAGTTTTGAGGTCACGGTTTGGTTCATTTTCGGTACAGTAAGAAAACAAAATGCATAATATAAATGTGCTAGTTGTTTATTACTCACCTTTGTGCTTTCAACAATAGGATCATTGGCCTATACAAAGCCAGAATTCTGCTCAAAAAGGAGTGGGTATTTAAAGCAGAAATGTGAAGTAATTTAATCAAATGCCAAATAGGGTCACAATTAAAGTAATTAAACATTGTTCAACAAATAAAGCATGAAAAAATAATTTATATGTTGTATATTTGACAAAATAACCACGTTTCCGAAGTTCGAGCCTGAAGTGATACGTCACACCGAGAACAGCGATGGCAGCGCTCCATACATACGGCCGCCATACAGAGCCCTTCAAACAATGATTCAAACACCGATATAAGCGATAGATCGAGCAGAAGGGAGGGGATCCAAGTTTTTGAAGATTTGGAGGAAGAAGAGGAGGTTGGAATTTTATGTTGGACCTAACATGTATTAGCCAGACGCTAATCAGGATGCAAACAATGTGCCTAGACTACCTGACAAGGAATGGAGACAAGACCCATCGAGATTACAAGATTGGTAAGATATAGGCTGTTATTATTTTCATGATTTGAAGATGCAGGCATTTGCACATAATTTTATGTTTTTGTCTATCTGATGACATTGTTTAGAAAAATAATAATCAGACTTCATGTTCATTTTGGCAGATCCGGCACCTCTCGTGCATATAAAATAATAATATAAAAACGTTGGGGGGAAAGAAGGAGATGAGTCGTTGATGACTTTCTCCACTTTATTGTGGCAACAATAAGAAAACAAAATAATAGCGGACTGCCTTCACATTCGACCACGAAGTTTTGCTTCTCGCTCATCTCCGCCTCACCTCGTACTACCAGCTACTACTACTTCCAGTCCCAGCGTCTCTTAAACGGATCGTGCATAGTGTCTTGTTATGAGCTTTTTGTTGACAAAGGTATCGGACATACGATGTGCTGACAACTTTGTTTCTTTATTAACACATGGAGCTAACACAGCTTGGGGCTCTCGGCAGGAAGTGGCGTCTAATGCGTGAGGAAATGTAGTTTTTTCACACAAGCAAACAGATTACAAAGCATCACTTCAGTGTTGTCCCGAGACTACATTTCACATGATTCACTGCGTGACTTGAGCCGCTCGCTGATTCGCTGCGAGATTGACTCAATGCCAACACGCTAGTTGTCACCTGTCTGCGGCTCTCCTAAAACACAAACTAGAAGGCTATCAAGCGATCACCGTGAAAGAAACGCAGAACCGTACAAATGCAATGCAATGCTTGAAGCATGAAGGTGGACATACATAATACAAATACAAATAAATGTGCACAAACACACTGGCGGTGTGTGTCTCTTACGGCAACGTGACAGTGAATTACCGCGACGCCGACCCGCTTATATGCACATCCACACCCCTTTCCCGATTGACAGTGGATTAACCCTTTCGGACAAGATCGTAGATGACGCACAATTTAAACACGCTTAACCTAGCGAACACAACAACAACTATGATCGGGGATTGCCACGAGTTGGCTTTCGGCTAACATCACTAGCTTCTACTGTACATTCCACAACAGTTGGCAGCTCTGCTTTGACAAAGTCATCAGTCATTTATCCAAAAATCATACTTACTTTTTGGCAAATCCTTGATCATAAGCAGACCGGTCAAGGAAGCAGGCATCTTCAAAGTGTTTGTGGCAGAGAACACTACTCGATGATGGCGTGAAATTCATTCGCTTCGTGAGAACGAAAGATGTCCATTTACGTGCCCTGCAATTCTTTGGCCACTCAAACAACTTTTCGTTAGAGTGAGAACAAAACATCGCCACACACCGCCGTGGCATCTTACCGAGAAACAATGCAACAAACAATACTGTTCTATGGCGGACTTCCCTCGCATTTCTAGGTGTGACGTCATTTCCGAAGATTGCCGAAGAAAAGCTTTTTCGTTGTCAAGGGCGTTGGTATGGGTTAAACAAAGAATGGTTGGCCAACCTTACTTCACATTTCCGCTTTAAAGATAATCCAACAACAATGTGCCTTTCAGACCCCGCGTATTGGTCAGCTTTCTTTCTGAAAGAAAGAAGAAAAAAGTCCTGTGCTAAAGAGAAAAGCAATCCCAATGACAAAGATTTTAACATGTATTTTACAAATGAAATGCCTCAATGAATCTTTTTTTTTTTCTTATGAACGGTTTTCAAAAGCTTTGTTTGTGGATTTTCTCGAATTAAAGTGCCACACAGAAATTAATAAATTTAATTGTGTAAGCAGGATCCGTCTATTATTCTTATTATTTAATTACAGGTGTTTTAGCTCATTTCAATTTATTTTATTTAAATGGGCTATTATTTATTTTATTATGTGTTTATATTTTACAAATGTGATGTAGTATTCATTTATATTGTATATTTTATGTTGTATAACTTTAGTTCCTATGTGAATATTAGTTCCTACTTATTTTGTTGTGGTAGGAGGGTTTTGTATTGAACATGGGGCCGTGTTGGTTATTATTATAGCAGAGAAGACAGCAGTAAATTAACAAAGACAAGTCAACTGTGCCCAAATCTACCACTCAAGAGATCTGATGGACTCAAAAAGTGGGTTACGATTGCATATTAGTTTGAAAATCGACCGGATCTATCGTATTTTTACACGAGTGACTTCCGGTCTGCCCGATCCTAGCTACCGGTAGTAGTATTGACGCAGGAGGGTCGCATCTCACGTCAAATAATAAACTCTGCCGTTCTTTTCGCGTGCGTCGTGTTGAGCCGCTTCTGGGACGCGTCTAACACGTGGCCGCACTGCGACTGGTGTGCATTGGCGTTTCACTGCGTTCTCGCGGCGGCCACGTTGTCCCACCGTTGACGTTTCTGGGTTATACTGTCCTACAGTGTTGGTGCTCATTGTAGTAGAGAAGACGGAGTAAATATAATCTACACAAAGAAGCTGTAACCCGATCGACTCACAACCTCGAAAAGTAAGGGTTACATTACGTCAGAAATTAGTTCGGTACGCCACCGTTCCGAACCGAGCACCACGTACCGAAACGGTTCAATACAAATGCATGTACCGTTACACCCTTAAATCTGACGGTTAAAGCAAAAAAAAAAAAAAAAATAGGGCAGTTATCATTCATTTTACGTAAATATTTCGAGCTAAACTTACGCTATTGTGTAAATCCAACGTGGCGGCCATCACAAACCAAAGAGCTTTTTAATTTGAAAATTCTTGTAAATAAATGCATACATGCCTGAATTTCTATAGATAGGAACATAGAATAGTCTACGTTCTTGGTTTAAAGCACAAAAAACAGGCAGTTATCATTAGGGATGGGAATTGATTGGATTTTTACGATTCCGATTCCATTATGGATATTGCTTAAAGATTCGATTCTTTATTGATTGTGTTATCGATACTAATTTGGGGAAAAAGAATAACAAACATTTGGATTGGCATCTAGTTTGTTTATCAGAAGTCACAACCTTACAAACTCACAACAAGGTCAAAAGAGGCCCAATGCCTCGATGTTAACTGTGATAATACGTAACTGTGGCCAATAGACAAGAATTTGTAACATTTTACTGAAACATTTTTCTAACAGAAATACAAAAAAAATCCTTTTTAAAAGGGCATATGAGCAGATAGCACTAAAGATAAATACTGTCAAATACAACAGAGCAGTGCGTAGTGCAAATGTGCAAAATTAATAATTCTTTTGCAGAAAAATAAGCATGTCAGCTCTTTCAGGTAGGATGCGTGATGTTTCTGGACTAATGGTGTCTCCAGCAGTAGAGAACACCCTCTCAGATGGGGTGGAGAAAGCCTGCACACACAGAAAGTGTTCAGCTACTCCAGACAGCAGGGCCAAAGTATCTCTTTTGTTGTCCCAAATATTAACAAGTTTATAATTAGGTTGGTGTAATTACATAAGGACGGTTGGATCTCATACAATATAAGAGGAATTTTAGCACAATCCTCCGTTAATTTGTATTTGTTAACTTCCAAGACAAAGTTGGGGTACTCTATGGAAAGGCCTTTTGATACTGAGTAGAATAAAAGACGTTTGGGACCATCCCATCTAGAATTACGGGCGAAAATACGCCGATTGGCTGTAATCGTCAGGTGCATTTGGGGAGGTAATTTGGAACATCCACTTCCGTTAGTCGCAGCAATACAAAAATACCACCATCGGATGCGGAGGTATATACTATGAGTGAAATCAAGAGTCAGATTGGCCCTACGACCCACCAAATTCAAATTATCCTGAAAAAAAAAAAAAACACTGATTGGTGGACTACCGACCGAAATGAGTATTAAAATTCCTAATAAAATCATTTAGGGTTATTTTAGATACATATATGTTGTATTTTTCTTATAGAGTATTCGACGAGAAATACGGTAGACTCATTAATAGACATTTTGGGAAAAATCACCATTTCTTTAAGTAGTTTCATGAATATTGACGTGGCCTGTGAAAATCAATGCAAAATCACTCGGTGATGGCTTTCAAGATTATATTTGGAGAGTGGTCACTCTTTGAATAATCACGTAATTTTACTTGCTGAATCGAGCGTGTGTAACTTGCTGCTTGGAATCTGTATGAGAATCGTTAGAAAAACTGTCAAAAGATTACATGGAATTGAAACGCACGGAAACGGTTCTTATAGAGAACCGGTTCTCGATTCCCATTCATTTTACCTGAATATTTCGAGCTGAAGTTACACAAATTTTTTCCATGCATTTTTTTCACATTTCCAAGTGCGTGCATGAGGCTATTTTATATTTTAATTACCTTGAATCCTCGACCAAATCACTCTTGAGACTCCTGTCCTGCCTGCTTGTATGCAGTATAACTTAAATGTAAAACTCCACCCAAATCTGGCATTTGAATGCAGCGTGTTTTTAAGTTTATCACAGTGAAAGCCAAATGCTCTGCCTGGGGCGGCCCCAAACGGGAAGGCGTGGCGCAATGTTAGTAGGAACTGTCTTGTCAACTGCTGGTGAAGTCTATGTCTCAATATCTTTAAAACGATGACAGCGAAAAACTTTACAGCACAAATGAGCACAAACCTAGCACAAACGAATCGCACCATTGCGGTTCCATTCCGCCGTAGATGGGGGGTTGCGTAACGTCATCAATCGGGATTAATATCTCAATATTGCAAAAACGCTAGCAGCACAAACGAGAGGTTTTACAGCACAAACCAGCATAAACGATTGATACAATTTGTTGCCATTTTTAATCAAAATGGGTGCCTGGTTGACCTTAGATTGACCTATAAAAGAATTGTAAATATTGTAAAAATGATAGCAGCACAAACGAAACATTTTACGTCACAAACGTAGCACAAACGATTGACATCAGTTTTATATAAATTGGCGTCTGAAGAGACTTCACAGCGGTGTTAGGCCTTGGTTTGAAATCTTGATCTTAGAACTGGAAGGCAGAAAGGCAAGCTTTCAGACAGTCCATGGTGAAAATGTTTGTTTGCAGACTTGCTTGAACAAGTAGAGCAACTTATTTTTAATTTGTGATTCCCAGGGGACCTACACACCATGTGTGATGAAGATTTTACCTGAGTAGTGTTTTCACTGAGTCCACTGTGCGATGGTTTCAATGACCTAATTCAAACTGAAGATGCCAAATTGCTCGAATGCAAAGTACAAGCCATGTTGTTGACAAACTAGATTAGTGGGACCTTTCTGTGTTGTTTTCCTACCTTTATTCACTTTTCACCTTACTTCCAGTCTTATCACATATTTGACACAAAACGTGTTTCTCCTCTGATACTCTCACACTGTCTTCTTTCCACTCACTCAACATCCTCCTCCCGCTATGTATTTTCCCTTTTTCTTGTTCTGTCCTGTTCCCATGGAAACGACTGGTCATTCTGGAAAGGTAGTGAGTTTTTTTCCTGTGTGTGTGAGGATGTCGAGTTGTAAGGGATGATGCAATCAAGCCAACAGTTTTCAGGGATGCCATTTTTGGTCATGATGGCAGAACCAATGTTCGACCTGCCCTCTGTCCAGCTCTGAAGAGCTTTCTCAACTGACGTGTGTGTGCATGTGTGCCCGTGTGTGTTTTAAAGTGCGTATGACCCCAAAAAGCACGTTTATTTCATATTTCACGCAGGGTTTTATGCTCCTGAATGAAATGGACCGCTTGGATGTGTGTATAAGCGATCATTTTATATATTCAATTTTTGAATTCCGCGCCATAAAAATGAGTGACTTCCGACTGCAGTCTCGGGTGTAGGACGAATGCGAATGTGACGTCATTCGGGTCAGCATCTCACAATACAGCATTGCTTTATAAGCATGCAGTTGGACTGCGGATTCAGCTGATTTTGCGGATTATTAGTTTATTTTTCGTATCACGCCAGCCAAACAGCTGCAGGCTTTTGTAGCTGCACCAGGGAGAGTCGTGTGAGCCTTTATAGGGTTTCAGAAAGTCCCCTTTACCCGGAGATTGGCCAAAACAACTGTGCGACAACTGTGGGACCATTGGACTTATGAGGAAGTGAGTAAACATTGTGTTTTGTATTATGTCAAATTCTGGGATCATGGCATACGGAAGTGGCTTACATTTTGTGGCTGACATGCTTTTTGTCCACCGAGAATGCCACTCAGCCGACGACCGGCTGGTTGTGGCACCCCCCCTCCTGCCGGGGGAGCGCTATAGTCTGCTTATTGACCTCTTGGTGTGCCCGGTGTTCTGTCAAAATTTCCACCCCATCAGAAATTGCAACTTGGCTTCGAAAACAGCAAAGTAAACACTACAAACTTTCTTTAAATAAAGGAATATTTATTTACGTTTGATCATGGATGGACATGTAGAAATGTTCTCCTCAGACACATCCTGCTTTGTTAGCTGTGCGCAACAATGGTGTTGGTGTTATACTTGTATAGCGCTTTTCTACCTCTCAAGGTACTCAAAGCGCTTTACACTACATTGCCATCTACCTACTGGTGACACAGCACCAGGAGCAATGCGGGGTTCAGTATCTTGCTCAAGGATACTTAGAGTTCATCAGGGTGGAGAATCGAACCCACAACCTCTCGGTTGGGGGACAACTACTCCACCACTGAGCCACGCCATCCCCAACTGGACGCCGCTCTCTCACTGTTTACGTCTTCGCCGTGTTTTTAAGCATTAATTTACGCCATATTCATGTCGATCATGTGGCAGCTACATGCTCCTCCAACGTCGGCCGGTTTGTCCGGTCATTTTCCAGCTGCTTCCCCGGCAAACAATCTCTCCTGCCCGCAGCAGGGGAACGAGTCCGACAAGCTGGAGGCAGGTTGCCGATCGGCGAAGACAATCGACAATCCCGCCGCCGTCTGAAATGATCCGGGGTAGTTTTGAGTGATCTTTCACTTCGAAAGCCAAGAATAGACTTTGAAACATCACTAGGTTCAGGTTAGCATGTCGGCTAGCTGCCACGCCTCCTGGTTTGTTTACGCGCTCCGAAGCCAGCGCAGGGAAATGACAAAAGCTGGACTAACTCTGGTGGCATAAAATATAATTTGGGAGGTGCAAGAAGTGGACAGATTTGACCATTATGGAGTAGTTTTGCCATGTCATATTGAATAAATGCATTTTTAATACTTCATATTCCATTTAGCACAAGACTGTCATTTGTGTTTACCATACCATTTATTTAGCAACTGGGGAAAAATATTTTGATAAATAGAATATTCTGCAAAAATATTGGAATAGAGAGACTGAAACAATGACATTTTGCAGCTCTCTTCGTCGCATTTTCCTTGTTCTGAATAATTCCCCCTCAATGGGCTAAATTCTAAATCAGATGAAACCCTGACCCTGCTGACGACATCCTCCTGTTGGGGATGCTAGAGCCCTATAATGGTAGGCGTGGCCAAACGGCAGATTAAAAGACTAATTTCTCGTCATCTGCGCTTTGCCAAATTGTTGTATATAGTCGATATAGTCTAAAAATATTATTGTAATTCACGTAATAATGCTGTTTAAGATTTTTTTTTATCCTGTCGTAGGCACTTTAAAGTGCTGCTGTGGCAGAGATTTCATGTATCTATAAGGTATTCCAGGTCGTCTCCCACTTTAGTCATGAACAGTTTCATTTTCATTCTTATCAGTAGTACTTCTCAGCTGGATTTGTTTAACACAATTGTCTTGAGACCACCCATCCCCGAGTCACTACAGTACTTTACTTCAGGGTAAACAATAAGGGAAATTGGCTTTTGAAGTTCACTGGCCCCACTATCCAAACCACTGGCCCAAGTCAACACGTCAGTTATTGATCCCAATAATCACAAAAAAGAACAATTTGCTTAAGTAACATGAATAACATTTATTTTTTTTTAGGTAGATTTGATTAAAAAAAGTGCAGCAAAACAATATTAATTTCAAACACTGATATAGCCTACAGTGTGCAAAGAAGTTATTTTTAAGTTGAATAAGCAACAGATATTTGCTCCAAACAGGTGTATAATGTACAAACAAGAGGCATACCCTAACTCAGGGGTCCCCATCTGCCGGGCTGCGGACTGGTACTGGTCCGTAGCACATTTGCTACCGGGCCGCATAGAAATAATAATTTAATAACGACCGCATTCTGGCTGAATTAACCCTGTGCCCCTGCTTAACACACCAATATCCCTGTCTACTCTAGATATTATACTACGGGATAGATTAAAATTATGTCATAGAAATCCATTGATTGGACTGCTAGCTGTACATCTTGTTCGTGTAGATAGTATATCTATGTGCGCTTGTCCGTGATAATAACGTATTGGTAGGCCGCAGGCACAGCACATTTGTTCCCGGAAATTATTAGCCCCCACACGAGCCAAGATGACTGGAAAACAGCCGTCTTTGGAGATATTTTTACGGCGAAAAGTGAACCTGACGAGCCTACAACCTCGAAGACTCACGAACTGCGAAGGAGTGGATTCGTGACCCGTTTGTGAATAAATCGAGTGATTCGAGCATGTCTGTGAAACAGGAAGATCAACTTGTAGAGATTGCAAATGACGGCGACCTTATTAAACGTACATTTGAGACAACAACTTGACCGAGGTTCTGGATTAAAGTCATTCTGGAATATCCTGACATCGCTACAAGATCTTTGAAAACCTTGCTACAATTTCCAACATCGTATCTTTGTGCAGCGGGCTTCTTAATTCATGTTTAACGACAAGGCGAAGTCGTTAATGGTGAGAGCGGTGTGCAGTTGTTGTGTGCAGCTTACATGGCAGGATGTATCTGAGGACAACTTTTCTACAAGTCCTTCTATGATCAAACATAAGTTAATATTCCTTTCTTCAAGAAAGTTTGTAGTGTTTACTTTGGAATCGCTGCATTTGCGCGTTTTGCGGCTATGTTTAACGTTACGCGCATGCGCAGAACCGCATCGTTGCAATTTTTGATGGGTTGTAAAATCTGTCAGAACACCGGTCCGTGAAAAAAAAGACCCAAATAACACCGGTCCGTGGTGCAAAAAAGGTTGGGGACCCCTGCCCTAACTGATGGAGCCAGTGGATTGCTGTCATCCCACACAGATTTTGAGTCCATTGGTCACATGACTAGGGAGTTTTTGTGCTAAAATGATGTCTAAAATTTTGTTAACTTTTGTGTAACGTCTGCATGTAACAAACTGGCATGTGGCGTCAGCATTTACCGGTTTTCAACTTTACGGGGGGCACCAACCCAGAACACGAATAACCCAACCAGAAACATTAATAGACCAAATCGACTCCACTGACTACTTACACATACCAGTATTTTAATGTTTTCGGGAAACAAACACACACACAAACTTTTGCACAGTACTGTACAACATATTTTCTCGGGAGCCCCAGGGGGAGGGATGCCCGGGGCAGAGCTTGTGCCTGGGGAAAGCTTTCCTTTCCTGTCTTCTTCTTACAAGAAAGGCCGCAAACAGTTTGCCTAAGACATGTCAACAAAGCACATGGATTACTGGAAACATGTCCTATGGTCTGATGAGACGGGCGGGCTTTTTTGTGTACTGTCTTCAGAAGAGGCTTCCTCCTGGGGTGATAGCCACGCAAACCAATTTGTTCTAGAGTGACCCCCCACCTCTTCAATCTCTGCAGCGATGCTGACAGCACTCCTGTAACGAGTCACGTGACATTTTGGAGGGAAAATGACAAGCAGTACTCAATTTGGAGATTTAAGGATGCACGTAGTTTCTATGGGGTGTACTCGCTTTTGTTGCCAGGGGTTACGATATTAATGGCTATATTTTGAGTTATTTTGAGGGGAAAATAAATTAACTCTATTATATAAGCTGCACACAGACTACTTATTATTGCGTCAAAGTGTCATTTTGTCAGTGTTGTCCCATGAAAAGAACTTAAATATCTTATAATCTTATAATATATTAAATATCTGCAGAAATGCGAGGGGTGTACTCACTTTTGTGATACACTGTACGAAAAAAAAGTTTGTGAGAGATGTCCGGCCTGACTCGACACAACCCGAACGTAAATAACTGAAATTTTGGGCCCAACCCGTCCTGAAATTCAGGTCGGGTTCAGGCTCAAGATCTCTGCTCTAAACCAAGGGTCCCCAACCTTTTTTGCACCACGGACTGGTGTCGTTTGGGTCTTTTTTTCAAGGACTGGTGTTCTGTCAAATTTTTCACCCTCATAAAATTTTGCTCCCAAAGCTTTTGTGGCAATGAAAAAAGCCCTCTTTTATATTCAGTTGGACTCTCAATGTTATCCAACGGTGCTAAAAAAACAATTTACATCATAACCATACATGTGCAACACAAAAATGGTGTTAATTAATGCTTAACGACACGGCGAAGTCCTTAAGTGAGAGAGCTGCGTGCAGTTTTTGTGTGCAGCTAACATGGCAAACGTAAGTTAATATTCCTTTATTTGAAGAAAGTTTGTAGTGTGTACTTTGGAATCGCTGCATTCGCGGTCATTTTTAACGTTAACACCGGCAATGTGCGACAGAAAAATACAGCAAATATAAAATAACATTTGTTTTTAACCCCGTCGTGTTAAGTGCAGGCAAAATACAACTCACCCGCTGAATCAGTGGGAGGCCTGAGCTTGTTTCATTGAGATGAGATGGTCCCATCTCGGTGTGATGGGAGAGTGAGAGAAGCTCGCTTCACAAAGATACGATGTTGGAAATTGTAGCACAGTTTTCAGTGCTCTCCTAGCGATGTCAGGATATTCCAAAATGGCTTTAATCCAGAACCTCGATAGAGTTGTTGTCTCAAATGTACGTTTAAGGTCGCCGTGATTTTGCAATTACTACAAGCTGATATCCCTGTTGCACGGACATGCTCAAATCACTCTGTTTATTCACATACGGGTCACGACTCCACTCCTTCGTAGTTCGTGGGTCTTTCGTGATTGGGACGTAGCATAGATTTTGTTTTCTTCGAGGTTGTATGCTCATCTTCTGGCTCGTCAGGTGCCCTTTTCCCCGCAAAAAATCTGTCCAAAGACGTCTGTTTTTCAGTCATTCTAGTGTGGGGGCTAATTATTTCCGGAAACAAATGTGATGGACGACGACCTACGCTATACGTTATTAACGATGCCAAGCGCACATAGATATGCAAAACAAGATGTACTGCTAACAGTCCAATCAATGCATTTCTACGACGACCTCCTATCCTGTAGTTGTGTATCTAGAGTAGACGGGGGATATTGGTGTGTTAAGCGGCACAGGCCAAAGTCAATCGGCCAGAATGCAGTCGTTAATAAATTATTTATTATTTCTGCGCGGCCCGGTACCAAATGTGGTCCTTGGCCCGGTCGTTGGGGACCCCTGCTCTAAACAATAGCACTCACAGATAACTACATGAGTAGACCATCAAACACTAAAACATGAAATAATCTAAAGTAATTATAGTGTAAAGTAATAGCTAACATTTTAACCAAATAACACCCTTATTCTACAGTACTTCTTCAATATTTTGACTCCATGGACTTTTCACTGGCTGATCTTTTGCAAATCCTTATTATTATCCTTATTAGATTATCAGTGATTCTTCGTTTTTGTCCTCTGTTTTCTTCATGCTCCTCCATCTTAAACACGAAATTATCAGGTATTAACAGTTAGATTAGTTTTTCCAGCCGTGATATACCGTAAATATTCATCACATTGATATCAATCCAGCCAGCCACAGCCTCTACTTTTAAGCTAACTTGGATGTCCATTAAATTTTGTCTTTGCACAAGACACATAATCTAAAGCAGCTAGCTATTTTAAAATTTAAATTCTTTTTATTTGCCTAATGAACTGTTGACTACTCTTCATCTAAGTAAATTTACCTTTACTCACTTCCTTTGGTTTAAACACAGTTTTAGACTCGCACGGACACATTTAAACCACAGACAATTCAAACGAACACTAGTGGTAGATGCTGCGTGTTAAAAAAGTCAGGACCAGCAGAAGGTGATGCTGCACTATGATTTGTTGAGCATGTCAGCGCTAATGTATGAGAGAGCCATGCAGACTGTGCATGAGAAAAGAATATGTAATCTGTGGCACTACCTTTATTTACAGTCTATGGGCACTACTGCCAGTTTGAGTAGAATTATTAGTTTATTTGACTTGGGAGGCTTCGTCTCCTGGGGGTTTGTAGTAATGCTTTAAATTTACTTGAGTAAAATTTGGAGAAAAATTTACTTCTAAGAACTTCTAGTTTTACCTCACCCTACTTTTTACTTCTACGGGAGTAGATTTGTAAAGAAGAAACGCGACTCTCCGCCTCTATGTACTAGGGTCCGTACATGCTTTCTC
This sequence comes from Corythoichthys intestinalis, assembly GCF_030265065.1. NCBI lineage: Eukaryota > Metazoa > Chordata > Actinopteri > Syngnathiformes > Syngnathidae > Corythoichthys > Corythoichthys intestinalis. Next base: position 58,233,859 of record NC_080399.1, on the reverse strand, counting down.
TTTAGTCTACAGATTCAATTTTACTTTATTTTTGCTAGAGATGCCCACAGTGGTTCTACCAGTTTCACCAATGAGATGTCATAACAATGATCACTAGAGATATGATTGAAAATTCAGCGCCTAAAACTTTCGTGCCAAAAATAGCTAAAATTGCATTTTGGGTTAAAAGACCGAAAGATTACCACCGAAAAGTGTAAAGAACCGTAGTCGTCTTGTCATGACGTCGTCAAAACACGGCGAGAAGCAAACTACTGGCTCACAGCCAATATGTCCGAGTTTTGGAAGTATTTTGAGGTATCAAAGAAATACAGTATTTAAATTATCAAAAAAACAGGAAATGAAAAAAATTTGCTTCATCGCTGCTACACGCGTGTTCTGACGTCCTGCGTCATATCAAGTACAGTGCATTTTAGCCCGTGCGTGCGTCAGTAGTTTGGAGTTTAATCAAGCGAGCAGTGTACAAATAAAGTAGTATTTAAATGCATACATGTGCATTTGATGTAGTTTAGTATAATAATTTTATGGCTCGTCCACTTCCTCTTTTTGTCACATTTTTTCCACGACTTCCACACCCCCTCAGCCAGTCGCTGTATAATGCAGCGACTTGGCATGGCTTCATTGCCCCAGGACTTGGCCCACTCACCTGGCTTTCGATCGATTCCACTTGTTACACAAGAAAACAGCCAATCTTATTCAAGGAGTGGAAGAAATTGTAATAGCCTTGTGAAGAGCTTTACTAGTTTTTTGTTGTTGTTGTTAACTACATTTCCACGCAAATTTACATTGAGATCTCATTTAGCTTAGCATCTGGAGGTGTGAGACCCATTTTTCGAGTGTCCCAAACTTCCAAGAAAGTGCATTTGCTGCCAAAAGGGGGGGGGGGGGGGGGTTGTCACAAAATATGAAATGTGATGGTTCACTTACTTATTTTTCTCCCTCCTGTCATTGTTTGCATACTATCCTCATTAAAATATGAAAACCTGCTAATGTTTATGTGGTTTTAGTTAAAGCAGACACTGTTTTTTCATCCGTGTGATTTTGACAAACATCAGATCACATTGTGATTTTATGCAGAAATATGAGAAATTCCAAAAGGTTCAGATACTTTTTCATACCACTGTAAAAGCAGTATTTGCATGTATACAAAGGCATTTGTTGTGGTTTACTTTTGTAGCATGATTATGTCTTTCTCTTGTTTACACTGTATTTGTAACTTCCATCCCCGTCACCAGTTGCCATATATGCACCTGGGAGCCACTTTGGTTGGCTTGCCTGTCGCAAGGAGTCAGCCTCCTTTTGCAGGTCTGATTTATTATTTTTCCTTATCTTCCGTGTCCCTCGCCTCTGGATGTCTGGAGGATGACCTCTAGACCTGGCGTGCCATGTGAGTCAAGTGATTAAATATCTGTAAGCAATATGTAATTATGAAATAACGATGCTTGTGGTCTTAGTAGCATGAACAGTCTGACTGCCAATGCCCATACGCACTTCACCAACACTCAATCCGAGCGAAGAGTTAAAATTCAGATATTAAATATACAAATTCAATCTAGTTTGCCATGTAATAATGAGAATCTGTCTGTCTGCAGAGGCAAGCAAAACGAACCAAATAAAACTCTTAAAAAAAAAAAAAAAAACTTCTTCTGGGCACCTGGAAAAAAAGCCTTTTTTTGGGGGGGAATAATGAAATTACAAACAGCAATAGGGCACCTTTAATCACTGAATGGCTCCTTGGTTCACACTTCTGAATACATAATGGCTATATTAGGTAAAAATAACAGAAACAGACACAGATTTAGAACACTTCAGTATCTGGGAGCTTAATGGTTACACAACCCTAGTCACAATTAATAGGACTGCAAAAGCTAGACTTTAATTAAACATTGCATAAAATATTTGAGAAAGAGTTATTACAGCAGATTGTTTTTTAACTTCCTAAAGGAAAGCATGACCTATTTTTTTAAATAGATGTATGGCTGTTAATTATCAATAACTAAAGAGATCAGCTAGACAGTTGGAGGTAGATGATTCATTAACCTAATAATAATAAATAATAATCATACATTTTATTTGTTTAGCGCATTTACAGATGCCAGGACTCCAGACTAACATTTACTAGGTATACAGTGGCACCTAACTTAAAATTTTTGGGGCGCAAGCAGAACATTCAGGAGTGCACATTATAAATCGACATGCAAAGTTTTCCTCTTAATTTTCACTGTTTAACTGATAAATACTTTCATAATAAATGCATAAAACTACAAACATCAGGCAATACACTACTTAGAAATTAGGTTAACATGGGAATTTTGTTCTATTTCTGTCACTGTCACCCGGCACTACAACCAATCAGCAACGGATTTCTTGATCGACAAATAGCCTGTGAGGACACCGGCCCACGCGGAAATTGACATCAACATGCAGGGTCGGATTGGGACTCATTTTCAGCCCGGGCATTTCATGCCTTGGACCGTCCCACTTTATATTATTTAAAATAGGGATGTCCCGATTGCATGTTTTTGCACCCGAGCAGATTTTGAGAATCTGCCGATAATGAGTCCCGATCCGATACCGAAAATATACAGTATATACTGTGTATGGCGGAAAACACGAACAAGACTGAAAAAGCAGTTTCTGCTCTCGCAACCCTCTTCAAAATAAACTGCAGTATTTTAAGCAAAAAAAACTGTTGTGTTTGAAAGAACAATATGTCTATATGCTGCCATAGCAGATTCATGGCACATTAAGCCCCTGAACTATTTTTAATTAGTCCGTTTTACCCTCAAAACCCCTGTTTACAGACGTGGCGCAACCGCTTTTGTTTCAACCTAGCCATAAAACGTAGGTAATTAAATTATATTTATTATTCAAAATGTCTGTCATTTTAGCTTAGAATCTTTAATTGATGTCTCATATTTAAGAAAAAAAAAAAAAAACGACTTTGAAAAATTATTCACTCGCCTATTTTAAACTTTTAATCAAATTACGTCACAATGAAAAAAATGGTGTCTGTAAAAAAGTCACGGATATCTACCTATATAACTATCGCTAAATTGTATTTTTTTTCTTTTTACTATTGCATTTTCTCCGATATGTTAGATGATAAATAATCGATCCAAACAAAGAAAAAATGAAAAACAACATTTAAAAGGATAAATATATGAAAAGAACATCTTGACCACTCCTTGATGTCATCGCGACCTTTGTTATATTACCATGTTTCACCCATAAAATCCCCCCCAAATCCAGCTGTGGCCATTCACAGCTGTGTCTTGACACTCAGTGATACATGCTACGTGGAGTTTTAGGATCGAAACAAGGTAAGTAAGCGATAATATCTCGTTAAAGTCATGGCGTTTTTAATTCTGCTCTCTCATGCTCTCACCTCCAGATGGGGTTTTGCTGTTTAAAAAAAAAACAAAAATGTCACCCTGTTCCAAATTTTATTACCCCAGAAAATTGAGATTTTAAGATTTCTAATGATGTATCACACATGCATATCAGACAATTTTGAAATTTGGCCAAAATGGTGTCAGAGCGGAACTTCAAGTCACCAGGTGACTCAGAGCGGAACTTCAAGTCATCAGGTGACTTGAAGTTCTGCTCTGAGACCCCCAGTTTGGGCAAATTTTAAAACTGTCCTATATTCATGTGTGATACAGCTTAAAATATCAATTTTCTGGGGGGAAAAAAATTTGAAGAGGAGGGGATTGAATTTGTTTTATTTTTTTAAACAGCAAAACCCTAACTGGAGGTGAGAGCACGAGAGAGCATACGTAATTAAAGACGCCGTGATTTTAAAGAGATATTATCGTGTAAATCTCCATGTAGCATGTATCACCGAGTGTCAAGACACAGCTGTGAATGGCCACAGACGGATTTTGGGGGGATTTTATGGGTGAAACATGTCCATTTAACAAGGGTCACGATGCAGAAATTGGGGGTTTCAGAGCAGAACTTCAAGTCCCCTGGTGACTTGAAGTTCTGCTCTGACACCCCCATTTTGGCCAAATTTCAAAATTGTCCGATATGCATGTGTGATACATCATTGGAAAGCTTAAAATCTCAATTTTCTGGGTGAATAAAAATTTTGAACAGGAGGGCATTTAAGAAAAAAAAAAAAAAAAGAAACAGCAAAACCCTATCTGGAGGTGAGCGCACGCGAGAGCAGAATTAAAGACGCCATGACTTTAACGAGATATTATCGCTTACTTACCTTGTTTCGATCCAAAAAATCCACATAGCATGTATCACTGAGTGTCAAGACACAGCTGTGAATGGCCACAGCTGGATTTCGGGGGGATTTTATGGGTGAAACATGGTCATATAACAAGGGTTGTGATGCAGAAATCGCAGACGTCAAGGAGTGGTCAAGATTTTCACTTTCATATAATTACCCTTTTAAAAGTTTTTTTTCTCCAATTTTTCTTTGTTTGGATTGATTATTTATCATTTAAATATTGGGGAAAATGCAACAGTAACGGAAAAAAAATACAATAAAGCGATAGTAATGATGTAGAAATCTGTGACTTATTTATAGACGCTAATTTTTTCATTCACTTCATACATTCATTCAGTCATTCATTTAATTTAAGTTTAAAATATAAGAGTGAATAATTTTTAAAAGTTTTTTTAAACTAAATATTAGACATCAATTACAGATTCTAAGCTAAACATGACAGACATTTTGAATAATAAGTACGATTACTTACCTTCTTTTTATGGCTAGGTTTTAACAAAAGCGGTGTCTGTAAACGGGGTTTACAGGGTAAAAAGGACAAATTAAAAATACTTAATGTCTTCATGGCTTAATGTGCCATGAATCTTCTATGGAAGCATATAGACATATTGTTCAATCAAACACAACAGTTCTTTTAGCTTAAAATACAGCAGTTTATTTTAAAGAGGGGTGCAAGAGCAGAAACTGGTTTTTCAGTCTTGGCTGTGTTTTATGGCGGAAAACACTCAGGTGACTTGAAATTCCGCTCTGAGACCCCCAATGTAGCCAACTTTCAAAATTGTCGGATATGCATGTGTGATACATCATTGAAAAGCTTGAAGTCTCAATTTTCTGGGGGAATAAAAATTTTGAGCAGGAGGGCATTTAAAAAAAAAAAAAATTAAACAGCAAAATCCTATCTGGAGGCGAGAGCACGCGAGAACAGAATTACAGACGCCATGATTTTAATGAGATATTATCGCGTACCTACTTTGTTTTGATCCAAAAACTCCATGTAGCATGTATCACTGAGTGTCAAGACACAAAATCCAGCTGTGGCCATTCACAGCTGGATTTTTGGGGGATTTTATGGGTGAAACATGGTAATATAACAAGGGTCGCAATGCAGAAATCACAGACATCAAGGAGTGGTCGAGATTTTCTTTTTCATATATTTACCCTTTTAAACGTTTTTTTTTCAACTTTTTTTTTTGTTTGGCTCAATTATTTATCATCTAACATATCGGAGAAAATGCGGGAGTAACAAAAAAAAAAAAAAACAATTAAGCGATAGTTATGAGGTAGATATCCGTGACGTTTTTACAGACGCCATTTTTTTCATTGTAACATAATTCGTTTAAAAGTTTGAAATATCTGAGTGAATAATTTTTTAAAGTCGTTTTTTTTTTTAAACAAAATATGAGACATCAATGAATGATTCTAAGCTAAAAACGACATTTTGAATAATAAATATAATCAATTACTTTTGTTTTATGGGTAGGTTGAAACAAAAGCGGTTGCACGACGTCTGTAAACGGGGGTTTTCAGGGTAAAACGGACAAATTAAAAATAGTTCGGGGGCTTAATGCACCATGAATCTGCTATAGCAGCATATAGACTATATTTTGCATATAGTTCTATCAAACACAACAGTTCTTTTGGCTTAAAATACAGCAGTTTATTTTAAAGAGGGGTGCAAGAGCAGAAACTGCTTTTTCAGTCTTGGCTGTGTTTTCCACCATATATACTTGAACAAAAGTTCCAAATTTGTCACAGTACTGTAGTTCCTCTTCCTTTTTCTGGGAGTGTTGCAGAGGATAAAACGTGCATATTATGTTTTTTTTTTTGGAAAGTGCATTGCCCAAAACAGTGCGTTTCCTCATGCACTGCCTGACAGCTAGCAAACCTTGAATGTCCTCCAATAAAACACAAGGCTGGGTATTTTCTTGTTTTTATATGAAGTTATTAGTTTTAGTTTGTGAAACTGCAACAAAGACACATGCATGCATTCAACACAACTGCACAATACACGCCGTAAACAAATACCATGTAGACGCCACAAAGCTATATACTAGTAGGTGAGCTTCCATACAGCAGGACTTATTAACAAATTTTGTTCATAGAGCTTTTCCACTTAAACACACAAATAGATGTAAAATCTTACAGACATACAGTGTATCACAAAAGTGAGTACACCCCTCGCATTTCTGCATATATTTAAGTACAGTATATCTTGATAAGTAGTCTGTGCGCAGCTTATATAATAGAGTTAATTTATTTTCCCCTCAAAATAACTCAAAACATAACCATTAATATCTAAACCCCTGGCAACAAAAGTGAGTACACCCCTTAGAAACTACGTACATCCTTAAATGTCCAAATTGAGTACTGCTTGTCATTTTCCCTCCAAAATGTCATTTGAATCATCAATGGAGTGCTGTCAGCATTGCTGCAGAGATTCAAGAGGTGGGGGGTCAGCCTGTTAGTGCTCAGACCATACGCCGCACTCTCCCTCAAATTGGTGTGCATGGCTGTCAACCCAGGAGGAAGCCTCTTCTGAAGACGGCACACAAGAAAGCCTGCCCATCTCATCAGAACATAAGACATGGTTCCAGTAATCCATGTGCTTTGTTGACATGTCTTCAAAAAACTGTTTGCTGGCTTTCTTGTGTACCGTCTTCAGAAGAGGCTTCCTCTTCTTGTGAACTACAGTACCACACATCGAAATCTAATGTAGCTTAGCAATTGGAGGCCTGAGACCCATTTTTCGATTGTCCCAAATTTGCTGTGACGTGTGTGTCTATGTCCACTGAATAGAATGCGTATGATGATGCCAGCACTTACTCAAGCCGGGAATGCACCCTCTCAGTGGCGGTTTTAAGGATGGGCCACAGAGGCACTGGCCTCCCTCTAATTTGAATGGCCCCTGAAGTGCCCCGGTTCACATTTTATTACATAGCATGGCAATCGGTGAATCCTTCTTTTCAGAAGTGAGAAAGAATTAGATAATTTTGTTTATAGAACATGTTAAATATTAATGCTACTTTTGTGTTTAAAATGGCTTTTCAAAAAAGTGATTAAATTTATTGTATCCTTACTTGCACACATTATGATTAAATTTGAATTATTATAAACTTGACTGTTTTTTTATTAGTAGTAGTTCTTACCAGATGTTTTTACCACCTCATGCAGGATAATCTCATGAAATTCTCACATTTCATCAAAGTCCTAAATGATATTCATTGGAATACCGATGCAGGCAAATCATCTGTTCTGTTACTATTGGATCTCAGCGCCGCATTCGACACGGTTGATCACAGTATACTACTCAGCAGATTGGAACAGTGAGTACGGCTTACTGACACTATTCTTCAGTGGTTCACATCCTATTTACATGACAGGGATTTCTTTGTGTCAATCGGAAACTATCAGACAGAACGAACCAAATTCACGTGTGGCGTCCCTCAAGGGTCAATTCTTGGACCACTCTTATTTAACATCTATATGCTTCCGTTAGCTCAGATAATGGAACAGTATGACATCTCCTATCACACCTATGCAGATGACACACAACTGTACATTTCTGTGTCCCCACATAATTATAGTCCCTTAGTCTCCCTGAGTAAATGCATTCATCAAATCAATGAATGGATGTGCCAGAATTTTCTCCAGTTAAATGTGGAGAAGACAGAGGTGATCATTTTTGGGCCAAAAAAGGAAAGGTCAAAGATAAGCAGGCAACTTAGCACAATGTCACTTACAGCTACAAATCAAGTCAGAAACCTTGGCGTAATTATTGACTCAAACCTAAAATTTGATAGCCACCTAAAGTCCGTCACTAAATCCGCTTATTACCACCTAAAAAATATAACCAGAATTAAGGGGCTTTTGACTCAACAAGACATGGAAAAACTTATGCATGCATTCATTTCCAGCAGATTGGACTATTGCAACGGTATATTTACGGGTCTTGATAAAAAATCAGTCAGGAAGCTGCAGCTAGTACAGAATGCTGCAGCCAGAGTCCTCACAAATACAAGGAAGCTGGACCACATTACACCGGTTTTGAAATCGCTACACTGGCTTCCAGTGAGTCAAAGGATAGACTATAAAATACTACTGCTCGTCTACAAAACACTTAATGGCCTTGGACAAAATACATGCTTGACTTGTTAGATTCCTATGAGACATCTAGACCCCTAAGGTCGTCTGGAACCGGTCTTCTGCATATTCCAAGAACAAGAACCAAGCAGGGTGAGGCAGCATTTAGTTATTATGCTCCTCACCTCTGGAACAAGTTACCTGAACGTCTGAAGTATGCTCAAACTGTTAGCTCTTTTAAATCAGGGCTAAAAACGCTTTTGTTTAGCACTGCATATCCATAACTGGCTATATATTTCAATCTACCTGCTTTCTATTCCTCGTTTTTATCTCCATTGCTGATTTCAATTATTATTAGTAGTAGTAGTTTTTGTTATATTTTTCTTTAATTTTTATTTATTTATTTTTATTCTATTTGTGATTACATGCGATCTTTTGTCTTGGTTTTTACGTTGTATTGATTTAAATGTGATTTTTATGATCTTCATGTGATGTAAAGCACTTTGAATTGCCTTGTGCTGAATTGTGCTATATAAATAAAATTGCCTTGCCTTGCCTTCTGCATAAAATCACCATCAAATGTGATCTGATCTTTGTCAAAATCACACAGATGTAAAAACAGTGTCCACTTTAACTAAAACAACCCAAACATTTATAGGTTTTCATATTTTAATGAGGATAGCATGCAAACAATGACAGAAGGGGGGGAAATAAGTAAGTGAACCCTCTGCCTAAGGAGACTTAAAGAGCAATTGAAACCAATTTTTACCAAACATTTTAAGTCAGGTGTGTGCCCAATCACTGAGAAGTGGTTTAAACTGCCCTGCCCACTTTAAATCACACACATGGCAAGAATTGTCTTGATGAGAAGCATTGTCTGATGTGCATCATGGCTCGGTCAAAAGAGCTATCTGACGACTTGCGATCAAGGATTGTTGATTTGTATAAAGCTGGGAAAGGATTCAAAACCATCTCTAAAAGTCTGGATGTTCATCAATCGACGGTTAGAGAAGTTGTCTACAAGAGAGTTTGGCACTGTTGCTCTTCTGCCAAGGAGTGGCCGTCCAGCAAAGATGACGACAAGAGTTCAGTGCAGAATACTCAGAGAGAGAGAGAGAAAAAAGAACCCTATAGTGTCTGCTAAAGATTTATAGAAATCACAGTATCTCTCACAGTATCCAATATCTCTGTGCACACATCAACTATATGTAAAACTATGGCCAAGAATGGTGTTCTTGGGAGGAAGCCACTGCTGTCTCAAAAAAACATTGTTGTCATTTAATGTTAAACTCCACAAAACACTTGGCAAAATATTTTGTGGACTGATGAAACCAGAGTTGAATTGTTTGGGAGTAACACACAACATCAGTTGTGGAGGAAAAATGGAACAGCTCACCAAGATCAACACCTCATCCCCACCATGAAGCATGGTGGAGGTAGCATCATGATTCGGGGCTGTTTTGCTGCCCCAGGGCCTGGACAACTTGCAATCATTAATGGGAGAATGAATTCAAAAGTTTATCAGGATGTTTTGCAGGAAAACCTGAGGCTGTCTGTCAGACAGTTGAAGCTAAAAAGAGGATGGATGCTGCAACAAGACAATGATCCAAAACACAGAAGTAAATCATCTTCAGAATGGTTTCAGAAAAAAATACACATTCTAGAGTGGCCAAGTCAAAGTCCTGACTTTGAACCCCATTGAGATGCTGTGGCATGACCTAAAGACAGCGATTCATGCCAGACATCCCAGGAAAGTGACTGAATTACAGCAGTTTTGTAAAGAAGAACTGGTCAACATTAGTCCTGATCAATGTGCCAGACTGATCTGCAGCTACAGGGAGCGTCTGGTTGAAGTTATTGCTGCCAAACGGGGGGGGGGGCACAAAATATTAAATGTGATGGTTCACTTACTTATTTTTTCCCCTTCTGTCATTGTTTGCATACTATCCTCATTAAAATATGAAAACCAATAAATGTTTGGGTGGTTTTAGTTTAAGCAGACAGTTTTTTCATCTGTGTGATTTTAACAAAGATCAGATCACATCTGATGGTGATTTTATGCAGAAATGTGAGGAATTCCGAAAGGTTCAGATATTTTTTCATATCACAGTATACTTTTAAAACTCGTCCCATTGAGGATTTCTGAGAGTGATATGGCACTGATCCCGTAAGTTTTTGCGAGATTTCACTCAAGCGTAACTAAACAATGGCGCCGTCAAAATGATGAACTTCAAGAAAGAATCTTGACTTTACACATCTATTGCAAGGAATATTTATTTTGTGGTAAGAATAACACAGATAAATCAAATGATATCGCTTGCCGATACTGTATGTTGTTAACGTGTTAATGTCATACGACTGATTGGGTGTGACTCTTACCAATGACTAGATCACACAACTTGACGTCCTGTTGTGCCCGCCCCCACCCACAATTTTGGTTAGTTGTCAAGTTGGTCTTAAACAACATTAATAAGTCTAGAATTTACCTTTCCACGAGCTGGAGAAACCCTGTTGATATTTTCATGTCCACTCATTTTTACTATATTAGTGGTAAATGCAATGCTTTAGCAACTTATTTGTGCATTGTTGCCAACAATTAGGCTTAAGTGAAAAAATCAATAATATTATTTTTGATTAAATCTACAAAAGTCCTACTTGCACAGGTGAAGGTAGATGAAATATTTACTTGTTGTGTCAAATTTTAGGGGTAAAATTATTTAGGAGCAGTCTGGAGACCTGGATGCTCAAAGATGCGTTACAGTTAAAACAAAGAAACCAGCAAGCGACATCAGCAGAATAAAATCAAAGTTAAAAACAGAATTATAATTTAAAACCAGTTCAAACAAGTGGTTTTGTGAATATAGGAAGGTGTGAACAGGTGCTGATGGGTTTAGGGAGCGAGGTCCTAAGGCAGGAGAAGGCTCTGTCCCCGTGAGTTCAGTGTGTTACTTGTAGGGGCAGTGCAAGGATGTTTCCATTGGATGAGCGGGGGTGACGGGAGGGACCGAGAAGGTCTGTGAGGAAAGGAGAGCCAAGTTGTTCAGTGCTCTGTATGTGTGTAGAATGATTTTAAACTGTATCCTGTGTGTGATGGGTAGCCAATGCAAGTTGCGGAGAACAAGAGTTGTGTGATTTCTATAGGGGCGACGCTGGCACAGGTGTTTTGGCGGGTCGTCCATTGATTGAAGGATCAGGGCTTTCATTCCAGCCCCCATCTATGCCCATTGTCGTTGTATCCTTGGGCAAGATACTTCACCCAACTTGCCTGTGTGAAGTTCTTAACTTTACAGACATCAAACAAGGCACTTATGCTGTTTGAAGATTTTTACTTCCTTCACTTTTGACAATTTCTAAAGCTGTAACACACACGTACACTTATGTTCAAAACAACACGCATTTTAAAAATGAAAAACTTGGAACCAAACAATTGGTGTTCAAACGTCTATCTAGTTCTAGTCTGATCATTATGTAAATTTAGTAGGTTAAATTTGCTTAACAAAAGTCCGCTACCTTACATGCTACAAATGTTAACGTATTTACAATTCTCATAGCTAATCACTCACACGTAACTCCACGAACTGTAGCTTTAAACTTAATTACAAATGCACACACAAACATATATTACTGTAGCTGAACAACTAACAGCCTTATGTGGGCCAAACCAGAGCGCAGCTGTCCTTTATCCATGTCAGATGAGAGTAGGGTTGCCACCTTTCAGAAATAGAAATAAGGGACGCCCCCCACGCGCCCAAAGCCTTATGGGCGAAAAAGAAAAGGGGCATCCCCAAAACTCCTAAAATGCATGAAAATGTATGTATTTTTAGATGAGAAAACTGTATTGTGCACTATGTGGGTGTTGAGGTGGTTGCAGCTCAACGTTGCATTCGTAGGAAGAATTGACGGAGAATAAGTTGTCTTTTAGCCAAAACTCGGCATATTTAATTTCCATTGACATGCGGATACATCCTCTCTCATTGCTGTCTTCACAGGCAGTCCCACAAATCAAAGTAATCAAAGTCAAACACAAAGAAGTAATAAAAGTAGCACTTTAGACAATTAAGTCCCATCCTGCCATCTTGTGGCGAAAAGATAATATGTCAATAATAACAAGCAATAGGAACATTATTTCAACATCAACTGAGGACACATTTATGAATACAAAACATTTCCTCCACCATTTCTCTCAACAGTGGGCATGGCATTTTCCTTGCACCAGACTGTTTTTTTTTTTTTCTTTTCTGCAGGTTAGTGAAAACGAAGTTAAGAATTTCGTAATTAACATTTGTGTTGTCGGCACTGAATCCGGTCACATGACCCATTGACAAGCCAAATTTCTTAAGGGAATGTTCCAGGAAAGCTAACTTCAAGCAGCTGACTCGTCTGCATTCTCTATGAAGTCCAGCATTTTGCTGGTGACCCCAAACTCTGGACTGAAGTACTGGACAGCAAGGGGAAACATCTTCCTGCTCAATCTATTCGAGGCATCGGTCTGTATGGAGAATGGGATGGGTGATGTTAAGATCTTGAGCACACCACCCACTGCCTTTGGACCCAGGACTTGTTTCAACAGTGCCTCTTGCTTTGTTCTCCTCAAAGTCATTTTCTTCACCATTTTGGAATCACATAAAATCATCTGATTGAGCCTGTGTCCACAGTCAGCACTATTGTAGCTCTGGCCACGTTTTACTGTGTGCTATAGACCCTACCCACGTGACGTCACAACTCCTTCCTCCTGACTGGTGCCGCCCAATTGTCCGTCAACACATTGTGTTTCCCTGTTACGGCTACGTACATTCCTCCTATTTACGACGTGTTTTTCTGCTCGTTAACATTAATAATCAAAATGGTGAAGGCGTGTGTGGCGGTCGGTTGCAATAACAGAGAAGATAGACGGAGAAGACGGAGAGACTTGAAGTTCTACCGGATTCCGAGAGACCCGGAGAGAAGAGAGCGAGATGGGCTGCTGCAATTCGACGAGAAAACTGGGCTCCAAACGATTACCACAGATTACGTAGTAGTCATTTTATATCTGGTAAGATGCATTTAATATATATTTAGAGGGTTTTGGGCTGACAACCACAATTAAGATCATTGCTAGGCTAATCGCCGACAACATACACGTATGTATGTAGTGAGAGTGCTATCGCTAAACCATATAAAGCCCTAACTCCATTGACAAACGACATGAAATACATTAGACTTGACAGTGGATGTTAGCAATAACAAAAGATTTTGAATTGAAAATTTCGTAACTCACCTTTCCAAGCACAAGATAGATTCCTGCCGAATTTTCGTGGACGAGGACCTGTTTCACCCAACCAGCAACTAAGTATTTATAAGCCTCCAAGCTCTTAAAGTTTTTCAAAACTTCGTGAGAATAGGCTGATTTTGTGTGGACAAGATAGTTGTACAGTTCAGGGTAGCTAGCAGATGTCAGGCAAATACGGCGGAGACAGCGGGTCGAAAAACATCGATTTAGGCATCAAATATGGATCTGGCGAATGGATAAACTGAAGCTTTTCCACATAACGCCTTTTATGCAACGCATCAAGTGAGTTTACGGCATCCGAAAGCACCGGGTCTTCCATGAAATGCATTATAAATTGCTCGATCAATTGAGACCATTGATAATACAGACACAAAATGACGGACAAGTGGGCGGAACCATACAGCGAGCACGTGATTTTGTGACGTCGGTGGGTAGGGTCTATACCTGTGTCACCTCAGCTGCAGTAATTTAGAGGGTAGGAGTGGGATGATGTCAAATTATTGCTTTAATTTTGGTATCACTATTAATCAATCAATAGATAGTATATATTCACAGTAGGACTATTTATTCAGTGTTTATTTGCTGTTAATCTATTAGGAATAATTCCAAATGAGGATCATTAGTTAGCATAACAAAATCAGATGTTCTTTATGAGTACATAAATTTATTCCATATTGATTGATAAGAAATGCATGTTTAAAAAAAAAAACATTCCTGAAAATAATCAACCATAGTAGCAACTGAAATAGCCTAGCTATGCTCCCATCAATGCAAGATGTATGAAGGTAAATATAAATATAGCCTATATGTTATCCATATACAAGAGCATAATAACATACCAAATCAAGCTCAGGTGATGTTTCAGGTACAAAGAATTGTGACGAAGGCTTTTCTGGGATCTTATATTCCGTTTGTGGAGGTCCTCTGCAGCAATGCTATTTTACACCTCCGTGAGACAGTGCAAAAACTTTCCTGCCTGCCTTGCAATTCGCTTTACAATCATCATCATTTGCCACGTTTACATGGAGCCAAATATTCCAATTACAATCGGAATATTTGTTCAAACCGAATAAATGTGTTCCATATAAACACCTCATTCGGAATGAACAGGCCCAAACCGAATGGAATTTCATTCCGATTTACAGGGGTGGAATATTCCTTTTCCCAAACCGATTAGAAGTAAAATTATATCACGTAAACAGGGAAGCGGAATGGTGTCTGGTTGCGTTCTTTCTGCGCATGCTCCGTACTGACATGGTGACGTCACTTGGTGACGTAAGTAACGTCACTTGCAACATGGCTTCCAAGCACACGCACAGCGCACCCACACTTTTTAAATGAACGGCGTATCATTCTGAAGTTTTGTTTCCACTCGAAAAGTTAAAACAGCAGCTGATCTGACGCTCGATCTCCATGTTTTGCAACGTGACGCTTTGTTTTGATTAATCTGCGCATGTCAGACGGCAGTTGTCAAACGTCCTTTCGGAATAAAGGCAGTCACATGTAAACGCTGGATCGGAATAGATGAAGTGACATGTAAACAGCTGATGTGAAATTTCCATTCGGAATGATTTGAATCGGTATGAATAAAAGTCAGCATGTAAAAGTGGCTACTACTGACTCTATCGAGCCACGGGTTACCCGAGTCTTCCCACTCCAGTCTATTTTTTGTAGACGTTTCCTCTTTTGAGGATGAGGTGGGGTGTCCTTAGCGTCTGGTGTTGAAGACATTTTTGTTTTGAAAACGCGCGGGGCGGTGCACTGAGCAAAGCGAGCGATGTAACTAGGCAACGAACCCGGAAGTGGAGCGCAGTGCAGGGCAGACAGCAGCGGGCAGGCAGATAACTATCTTGCTGTCTTTAATATCTCCTGCCGTTTTTGTTCATTATTGTTGGCTCAGTGTTCACTCATGAGTGCAGGTGTGTGTTTGTCTGTGCCAGACGTGCATGGGCTGGGCGCGGCCGCCGTAGCCGCGGGTCGTGCGGGATCGCCCCTCCATGGGACAATTGTGAAATACGGAATAAACTGTGTTCTGTATTGGTTCAATACAGAACGCAATTTTTAATTCCCAATTACGGAACGATTCCGTATTTCAAGGGACGGGTGGCAAGCCTAGATGAGAGTCTGCTCCTCATTCATAAGGCGACTGTAGCTTCCAAAATGACATCGCAGGGCACGGTTTCTCAAAAGACGGGCACTGTATTGCTTTGTCCTTTGTTCCGATACCTAATGCCATGAAAACTAAAAGACGTACAAAATAAAGCGTAGACACTTAAACAAAAACGTGACGTGCTAAACAGAAAATTAGGCTAACCTTGTGGCCGCTTGCCACTTTGGAGGTCCTGGGCGAGGGAACGCGAACTCGTGTGCATAGAAAGCTTTACAAAACAATAGTACAATTAATAAGTTACAAAACACATTGTACGATACGATAATATAACAGAAAATACCTTGTGCAGCTAGCACCTGTTTATTTCTATGCAGCTGGCCAACACTCTGCTGCTGCGAGTGGCTTAATGAACGTCTTTTGTTTCTGGGCGAGAGCAGGTCTTGCCGTAACTCACACCAAACAAATCTTGCGAGAGTAGTCGTAATCAAAACAATTACTGTGTCCAGTATTAACAAACAAATACTTTTAACATGAATTAGACACCTTTCAATAAATACAATATTCTTTTAACCCTTAACAAATTACTAAAACATGATTTTAATACAAGAACTATATATTAACCGTTACAGCGACAGTCCAGCCAGACCCAACGCTGCCACCAGAGGGCAGTGTATCCTCCATCATTACACAAACTACAATACTTTTGGACTTTTTGGATAGTTATTTTGGGGTTATTACCTCATTCACTCCCAGGCCTTTTGACCAGAACAAGGCCCTTCGCTCCTGGCCGTTTTACTGTTTTGACTGATTTTGCAATGCCCACAGAGGATTCTGTTCTATTGCTATATAGACATGGAACCCACCAAGGAAAGATTAGACTCTCTTCTTTCAGGAGGAGAAAAAAAGTTCATATCTTTTTCCATTCTTTAGAAATCAGCATTGGAAAATAGCTTAGTTTGAGCAATTTTCCAATTTCTGATGAAAAAAACAGAGAAATTGAGCTTTTTGTGAAAGCATACATTTGAAACATAACTTTGACTTTAACACAACTATTTTTTGCTTTAGTTAAATCCCAAACATCTGAATAATGTTTTCCTTTTACAAAATAACATAAACAACAAGACAAATAGAGCTTTTGATAGCAAAGTAACAATTTATTTACACATTACTGAGATATGACGCTGTTGTGGCTGCAACAGCCAGGTAAAATTTTCCCTCATCACCGCCTGTCTCATAAAGATGTATTTTTTTGACTCTTTGCGGGGTCTGCTTGGCGAGCAGCACGGACTCAACGGCATCGTCTGCTGTGCTGGTGGTCCCGGTCGTTCTGCTCGGTCGTCCAGCGCCTGGCATCCCGGGGGTCCTCTCGGTTGTTCTGCTCGGTGGTCCACTGCCTGGCATCCTTCCGCCGGCGCCCCGGCCGTGTGGCTCGGCTGTTCGTTGCCGTTGAATCGGGTTGTAGGTCTTACCAAATGCGCTACCGCCCTCCAGTGCCCAGTTTTATTGCTTTAAAATGGATTTTCAGCTTTGTGCTTTGGAGCTCAGTTGAATCAGAACCCAGAGATGTCTCTTATGAAAAAAAAAAAATGTAAAAGACGTATTGAGACACTGAAACAATCAAAAATAGAACGTATATTTGCGTTTTTGGGAGCAAATAAGTTAAAGGGTTAATGCTGACTTAAGCAGAAATTCTGTTTACGTTGCCAGGGTAAGAACAGAACTCGTTAATAACTACCTGTATATTATAGTGGGTTTGGGTGAGAAGGCGTGCAGCAGAGTTTTGTATGTATTGTAGTAGGGCTGCAACTAACAATTATTTTAATAATGGATTAATCAGACGATTAATTAATCGAATAATCGGATAAAGATCATTGTGAAGCAGTGAACTCTCTCTCCCTTGCGTTAATCACTGGCGCGCGTGCCTCACATTACACACAAACAAGAACCCAAACGAGACTGTTCATAGCTGGCGGCAAAAATCGATTATGAAATTTGTTTCTACTAATTTATTGATCGATTGTAATCGATTTAATTAATTAATTGTTGCAGCCTAAAATTGTAGTTTATTGAGGATTTTGGATGGAGAAATGTAAACAATGCTGTTGCAGTAGTCAAGGGCTTGATGAAGGCATAGTTGAGGCTTTCTGCAGAAGAGAAGATGAGGGTGGGGTGACGACGGGCTATGTTCTTGAGGTGAAAAAGGCAGTTCTGGTGATGTGGTTTATGTGGTGGTCGAAACATTGTTTATTGTCAAAAAGTCAAAAATGAATAGTGTTGAATCGATTCAATTTTTTGTCCCCGATACCGATACTTGGCAGTATCGGCCGATACCGATCCCCCCCCCCCAAAAGAGCTACATACTTGGATGTGAAATCATTACCTTTGCGAAACAGGAAAGAAACTAATACAAAGTGAATCCAGTAGAACAGTAGTACTTGTTATTGCATATCTTGTATAGGTGACAATAGTTGAATAAACCTTTGGCTCTCAAAGGCCAAAATAGTGCTAAATTTGTGAAAAGTGAAACATGTATAATACTAGCCCAACAGTAAGAAAGTAAAAATATATTAATAATAATAAACTCTGAATGAGCTGAATAAACTTTTTAAACCTCTCAAAGGCCAAACAGTGCAACTTTCATGAAATTATAAGTAATGATAATAATAATAACTGACCACAGCATCCTGTCTTTCTTTTAGCCTCCCTCTTTCTGCACCAGCAGCAAATAACTCAACTCCATCTCCAGCAACGCACAAATGCAAACAGCGCACTTACACACGCACACACACATCTTAGCCACTTAGCTTAGCTTACTTTGCTTACTTCTACAGCACTTTTGAAACAGGTCTCAAATTACTGCGGCATTTCTTTTAGTAAAAGACAAGAAAAGTAAAGTACTTTTGACTTTGGGATGCTCCAGTTGAGCATCAATAGCCTGGGCGGTGTGCGTAATCCCTTGAGTTCATTCGCATGAAGTCCTACGCTTTTCAGTCGGCTGTCAAGCTAAGAAGGGAAAGTTGGGAGACTTGGCTGCTCCACACGTCGGTTGAAAAGCTTATGGCTCCTGCCTTCTCCAGCTTTTCTAAAATATGTTTCATTTCTTTATTTTTTAGTGAAGGATATTCGTCTTCTTAATTCATTTGCGACTTGGGACCTCATACTGAGGTACTACGTGGCCAGGATTCCCACGCTTTCAACGAAGGCATAGGTTTGGTTGCAGACAACAGTCTTGCTGCTTCACTCTTCTTGTCCCACTGCCCAGGGTTTGTTGCCGCGGTACATCATAGCCATTTTACTCAACGCTGAAATATTCTGAAACCGCCGACATTTTCTTCTCCTACTCATAGTTTGTTTTTCCTCCATATGAAAAAGCTGCCCTGGCATTGGTTACGAGCAACTATTAGACCGCTCTCATTGGTCTGGAGCAGGTCAGCGATAGCGAGAGCTGCTTGGTATGCAAAGTAGTGGGGAGTGTCAGGAGAAAAAAGGCTGCGTTCAGTGTTACCGGACCGGGAAATGGTATGGGCACCCTTTTTTTTTTTTTTTTGGTACTCGCCGATACCACAATTTCGAGCCGGATTGGCCCCCCCCCCCGCCGATACTGGTGTCTGTATCGGTGCATCAGTAAAAATTATACCTGGTTTGTGGTAGTGTGTTGAGAGAGACAAGTTGCAGTTGTTGAAGGTGAGGGAAAAATGATTTGGGCTGCAGGGTCGATGATGATGACAATGTCCGATTTGTCGATGTTAAGTTGAAAATAGTTTGCTTGCATCCAGGATTTAATTTCACTGAGACAGTTGTGTTGATTTGGTGGTGTCCGAGATGGCTTTGTGGAGATGTAGATTTGGATGTCATCTGCGTAGCAATGGAATTGAAGTCCATGTTGATGTATGGTTTGACCAAGGGGGAGGATGTAACGACTGAAGAGGATGCTGCAAATAAGGATGGGCCAATCCGATTCAGTACCGGGTTCTGATACCAGTTTAATTCATGGAACAGATTTATCCAAGCTGTAAAAATATTTGATCCATGAGCCATATTTGCATCTTAAATGAATGCTATCTATCTATTGTTGTCTGCTCCTTGTCTGTCCAATAATTGGCTGCCTCTCGTGTCACCCACCTGCTCCTTTGTCGTGTTACTGTTAGGGTTTGAGTTGTTAGTGTTGGGTTCGTGTCATGTTTTTGCATTGGTGTGTCCTGTCCTTGTGATTGCCCATGGATTTCACCTGTTGTCCCTGGTCCTTGTGTGTCAACCAATTGGCTGCCTCTCAGGTCACCCACTTGTGCCTCATTTTCTTTTAGTTTGTACCAGTTCCTTTGTTTTTGCCTTGTTTTTCCCTGCAGTTGGGTCCTCTAGCCAGCCCCCCACGGACTTAACGGTTTCAAGCTTTCAGTTTTTGTGTAGTCCTTGTCAGCTCGTCATCCATCATCATTCCCTGTGCTCTGTCCCATCGTTTCCCCGCTCTAGTAAGTTTCTTTAGTTCGTGCTTTTGATTTGCTACTCTGTCTTTGGACACTATGTGTGATATTTCTTTGGTTTATTCTGTGATTTTCTTTTAGGATTCAAGTGTCCTGTCTGCTCCAAATCTGTGGCGTCGAGTGAAATGGAAGTTCACTTCATCATGTGTCTGAGCAAGCCTCGACTGTCATACAATGGTGAGCATTACTGCAGCCATTTGTTTCGTGATGACTGATTTAATGTTGAGGGAAATATGAAATCAGGTACAA
Source organism: Corythoichthys intestinalis (assembly GCF_030265065.1). Classification (NCBI taxonomy): domain Eukaryota; kingdom Metazoa; phylum Chordata; class Actinopteri; order Syngnathiformes; family Syngnathidae; genus Corythoichthys; species Corythoichthys intestinalis. The sequence continues at coordinate 58,213,430 of NC_080399.1, read as the reverse complement.
ACTTTCCCTTTCCTTGTAAATTACCATCCACGATCCTGGATTAATGTAGCAACAGAATTGACACAATAGCACACACATCAAAATAAGAATAAAAATGATCAATAATTAGTGGTAAATCATACAATATACTGTATGTATATATATATATATATATATATACGTATATATTTCAACAGTATTTGTTATTTGGCACAACACACAATATAATATTGCTGTGTTTAGCTCCCTTAAAGGAATAAAGTTTTACAAGTAGCTGTAATATCAAATTTCCCTATGAAATATAACAAAATTTAGGGTACTTCTACCGTGACATAAAAAAATGAAGTGAAATTGAATGAAACAAATAAGAAAGAGGATTTTCCCTATTAAAGACTAATGTACTGGACTGTCTCAGAAAATTAGAATACACAATATTCTAATTTTTTGAGACAGTCCTGTGTGTATATATACAGGACTATTCTAATTTCCTGAGACAGTCCAGTATATGTTTTAATGATTAAAAAAAAAAAGATTATAAATTAAAAAAAAAAATATATATATATATATGTATATTTTATTAGTGCTGTCAGTTTTATGTCAGTTATTGACGGGACTCTAAGAAGTAGAGATCTGAGTCCATATTCAAAGAAAGAACCAGAAAATTCATTGACTGCTCAGTTTTATTTAAAACAGATTAATGGAAAAAACAAGCAATAACATGGACTTTACTGTAAACAGAAGCTTAACAAGCTCAAAAACTCATAACTTTAGCTTAATGCCGGATTGCAAGCAACTATCAGGTGCATACTGCCACCTACTGTCCAAGTGTGGTGGTTTTTATTGGTCAATATCTTGTTCACCTGCCTAGTCTTGCTTGCACTCATGTTGCTGCCTTTAGTGCTCAGTTTCGGTATAATTGCGCGGGGCTTATCGACTGCGCTGCAGGCATGAAAACTAGGGCTGCAGCTATCGAATATTTTAGTAGTCGATTAATCGATAAACTAGTTAGTTCGAAATAATCGAGTAGTCGGATAAGGAACACGAAAAATTAAAATACCTGAGCTGAGCCTCAAACGGAAATAAAATAAATAAATGAGGATCTTAGTATAACAAAAGAACAATTGGCTAAGTTACATAGAAAAAGTACGCTAGCTTAAATGCTATAAAATGCGAACTTTTTTTTTTTTTTTACAATGCTCTTAACAAATGGTTCAGACACTAGGAGTGTGCCATCTTAGGCACCCCATGATTCGATTCGATTATGACTCAGGGTGCTACGATCCGATTATCAAACGATGATCGTGGTATTGACGATGATCGCGGTTATCGCGATTATCGATGCATCGTACATTACTACTTAATACAGTAGCCAAACAAATTTATGCCCATTATTTATTTGAAATATCCTAATGATTCAACTGGAACAATAGAAACATGCCCATACAACAAAAAGCTGCCCTTAAGCTGCTTTTTTATTTATTAATTTTTTTACAAGAAAGTGCAAAAACATTAATCATTTTAAAGGGCGTACTTATCTCTCTCAACAATACAATAAAATTTACACAGGTGAAATGAATTCCACATTTCTGCAAACAAAGTGTCTTTAGAAATAAGACTTCTTTTAACCAATATACTTTGTTTTCACTGACTTCTGCACTATTTGCATGTTTGTAGTGTTACCGCTGTACTTAATCGTGGTTTTACACGTTCTGCATATGAAATACACGTTAGCGAATTAGCTAATTAGCTTAGCGCTCGGCGTTAACTATTAAAATCTAAAAAAGAACAACAATAAAGGCTAAACAGTACAAGAGGGTTCGTGTACTCACCTCTTTTAGATGCACACGGGTCTTAGCAACACACTCAGGACATTTTTCAATTGAAATGCCTTAAAACTACTGCTGGACATCTAAAAGACAAGGAGCAACGGACTATCTCTCTTCCCCTCTTGCTCTAAAAAAATAAATGGTAACCCTTTATAATAACTATCCGTTTTACTAGTCAATAGATCATTAGGAAACTGTTGATAAATGATTTATTGTTGATTTGTGAAGTATTTGTTAACAGTTTGTTAAGCATTTTCAGGGTGTTCCAATACGGTTGACCCCATTCTAAACGCCCATGCTAGTTGATGGATCTTAATAAAACTATATACACTTCATGTTGAAGGTCATAAGTTTTACTGGTTAAACATACAAAGAAAAGTACAAATATTTGTTGGTTTTATGGCAGATTTTCATAAATGTGCAACATGAGCGCTGCCTGCAAAATGCCTTATCAAAATGCCTTTTCTTTTGAAGTGAACGGCATTTCTTAACCTGAAAAGATAGAAATGCCAAACGTTACCCACAAAAACTTGAAACGTTTCTACACAAACTGTGTTTCAGGTTAAGAACACCCTGTAAATGCTTAACAAACTGTAAACAAATACTTCACAAGTCAACAATAAATCATTTATCAACAGTTTACTAATGATCTATTAACTAGTAAAACGGATAGTTATTATAAAGTGTTACCAAATAACTTCCACACAAAAGTGCGACCACCAGGTTGCGCTTTTGCTCTTGGCTCTCTCATACAGAAATTTATTATCCAGTCTTTTAAAAAGGAGTAAATCTCTCTCAGTAACCAGCAGCATCCATCATAACGTGCGCGTGCCTGTTACGGGGCCCGGCGGCAGACATGTCTTGAATTTTGTTCTGCTACGAGCGGCTGCCATAAAGTTATGTGGGAAAAACATCGTTTTTGAACCTTTATGAATCGTAACTGAATCGTTACGCGTCAAATCGCGATGCATATAATAATCGATTATTTGGAACTCCTCTATCAGACATACATTCCCACAAAAAACTCCTAAATATACCTATAAACTAAATTACGAATGCATTAAAAAACATTAGCTCAGACAAAAACTTAGCTTAACAGGGAGCAGTTGGATTCAGCCATGTGAAATGAGGCAGACCAGAGGGCAGTGTATCCACCCTAATCAATAAAATTAAATTCAAACACTTTCAAAATAAACCATTACAACGACACTTTAATTCGATGAATACTCGAAGCAACAAAATTCAATTTGAATACTTTTTTTCTACTCGAATACTCGAGTTAATCGATTAATCGGTACAGCACTAATGAAAACGAAACTAAATTCACAATGAGAAAAAAAAGAACACAAACAAAAGTCGTTTGTAACACTGGTGACAATTTGAAAAGTAGTGGAGTAAAAAGTACAGACAACTGCTGTAAAATGTAGTGAAGTAAAAAGTACCACTTTATTTTTGCACTCAAGTAAAGTACAGATACACAAAAATGTACTTAAGTACAGTAACAAAGTACTCTTACTTCATTACATTCCACCACTGCTAATATGTGAATAACCTGTATATTGTGACTGAATAAGATTATAAGACTCGAATTATGCCTTGCTTTATCCAAGCAATGACTTAACTGGAATTTGCTTGAAATTCAATCAAACTCAAACTGACTTGCTTTGCTTATCATTTTTATCCATCCATCTGACTTAGCAATATGCAAACTACACCCTTTACTGGTCGCGACTTAATCACAGAATGTATGAAAACTACCGAGTATGAACTAAACCATGCAGTGACACACTACATTATCAGTGATCAGCAAAGTTATTCGTTGATCATAAAATTCACACCTCAGGAATGGACAAAAACCCTAATTTTGTTGTTTACAAAATCACATTTGTGCTTTCAAACGTCCTGTTAAACTTTTAACACTCTAAAATTTGGGTCCAAGGTGCTTATGGGTTAAGACTTGGGCTTCTGATGTGGAGTTGTTGGAGCGATGCAATTCTACTGTCTGACTACTGTCAAGGTGCCCTTACATCAGTCTAAACTCACCCCAAGCTCTCAGCTTGTGAGGTTGTTTGCACTGACATCTCTTGCTGCATGCTTGCGTGTGTGTGATCTGATTTTCTGTATGAATGTTTGAGTTGTACTGTAGTAGAACTCTCAAGGGGTCATAATCATAGTTTGACTTTTGGGGCGGGCACAACATGTTGATGACCCCGAAACGCAGTGGCAGCAATAAAATTAACTTTATTATAATAACTAGTTGACAATGAGCGTTATATTGTTTTCCATCATTTTTGAGGGGAATTATAAATCAGGCTGCTTAGGCAATACTTTTCGCCAAGGTCGTCATCCATTGAATATGGCACGTCCGACGGTGTCGTGCCAATGTAGTTACCACCGTCAAAAATTGTATCCCCTGAGCGGAGCGATATGGAGGTAGATTTGTGTCTTTATTATTCAATCAAAAAAAAGTTGCTTCAATCAGAATATTGGTATATATTTTCAACCCCCCCCCCCAAAAATCGCTTCAATTAAAAAAAAAAAAAAAAAGAGGAATTGTTTGAATGTAAAAATACATTAGAAACCCAAAAAACTAAAAAAAAAAAAAAAATGCATGTGGAAGCTATTTTTCTTTGATTTCTTTTTTTCGGGGGGGGGGGGGGGGTTTGATTGATGTCGTTTTTTTTTTAATTGACGCAACTTTTTTGATTGAAGTAATGTTGATTTGTGTTTGGGCCGAATTTTGGCTAGGACATTTTTGTCTTTATTATTCACTCAAAAAATGAGTTGCTTAAAAGAATATATGTTTAAAAAGAAAAATCACTTCAATCAAAAAAACAAAAATTTCCATCATGGAAAAAGTTTTTCAATGCGAAAAAAATATTTCAGATTGAAAAATTTGCATTTGAACACTTACTTTTTCATTGAAAAAGTTTTCTTTGATTGAAGCAATCCTTTTTGTGTTTGGGCCATTTGTGTCTCAATCATTCAATCCCTCAAAAAGTTGCTTCGGTAAAAAAAAAAAAAAAAAAAATTCAATCAAAGAAAAAAATCATTTGAAAAATAAAATTGCCCATTGGCAGTGTATCAAATACTTGTTCTCCCCACTGTGTATATATATATATATATATATATATATATATATATATATATTAGGGCTGTCAAATGATACAGCTTAAAAATTAATTAATTGTAATTAATCGCAATTCAAACCATCTATAAAATATGCCATATTTTTCTGTAAATTATTGTTGGAATGGAAAGATAAGACACAAGACGGATATATACATTCAACATATGGTACATAAGTACTGTATTTGTTTATTATAAATCGACAAGATGGCATTAACATTATTAACATTCTCTTAAAGCGATCCATGGATAGAAAAACGTGTAGTTCTTAAAAGATAAATGTTAGTACAAGTTGTAGAAATTTTGTATTAAAAGCCCTCTAAATGTTTTCGTTTTATTAAAATTTGTAAAATTTTCCATCAAAAAATAAACTAGTAGCTCGCCATTGTTGATGTCATTACACCAAGCTCACTCCCCAAACTCATAAAATCATTTGGACCCAAGCATCAGCAGAGGGCGCCAAATAACAAAAAACAAGTGACAAGTAACAAGCGGACATCACACTTCTGTCATTTTAATCTGAGCGGGGCATGTGCGTTAATTGCGTCAAATATTTTAACGTGATTAATTAAAAAAATTAATTACCGCCCGTTAACGCGATAATGTTGACAGCCCTAATATATATATATATATATTTTAGTGAAAATTATATGCAAAGCAAATGACCGTCTAAGGTGCTAGTCTCATGATCTGTTCGAAAAATAATTTTGACCCATTATAAAAATGTATTTTTTTGTTCATTTCATTTATTTTTGTTGCAGTTTTATTGCTTTACAATTTTTATATATATAGGAAAGTCAATTACATGCAATGACACTTTTCGGCCACCAGCCCCCCCTTAAAATCCGCTTATGGTCATAATGAGTATAATAATTGAATAATTGTTTCAAAAAGAAAAAAAATGTCACAGAGAACTTTTAGTGAAGGACTATCAAAGTAGCAAAACATTATTCTCAGTAGGAGTGGGAACCTCTTAATACCTCATGATACGATACGATTTGCAATACAAAGTTCACGATAACGATGATCTGACGATATAGCGATACAATAATTTTCGATCCATTGGTCAGGAAATCATTCTAGGATAGTCTACAAAAAACTAATAAACAGAAAAACAAGCTTCTGCTGTGAACTGGAATGAGTTTATCACTAGTAGACGTCCAATCCATTGTGAACTGGGAGGATGGCAGCGAATGAACGAATGCCATCCCTCCCACTTCAAACAGATTGAACGTCTATGGCCGTCAGTGGCAGCCAATGCCAGGCAATGAGTAATTTTGGGCCATTTAAGGTCATTTACCTGTTGATTTTCGGTTACTTCCTGCTGATTTTGGGGTATTTTATGGGTCACTTGCTGTTTATTTTGCGTTACAGAACAGGAAGTGACCTGGGAATCACCCAAATGAAGGCAGTGACTCAAACTTAACAGGAAATGACCTGTAAATGCCCTAAAATGAAAAGCAAGTGACCTGTAAATTCCCCGAAAATCGGACTGAATGACTGAATGCTCTGGTTTTGAATGAACGAACATTCCCAGTCTAAATGGATTGGGCGTTGAGCATTGTCAATGGCAGCCTTTTTTTTTTTTTTTTTTTTGTAATTGACACCTTCTTAAAACATAAATATCTCGATTCTTGACAGGAGCATATGGATAACCTTTTGGGATACAAAGTATTACAATGTATCACCATTTCGATATTTTGTCATACCCTTAATTCTCAGTGATAATATGCAAACACAATACACTTTTTAATTTGTTTATTAAATTCACTTTGTTAATGTGCTTTCACTTTTTATATTTTCTTTCATCCAATCTTTAAAAATGGTGGCTTAAAATGGTACTGCAACCAGGATCAAAATATTCAATCATCCAAAATCCCCTTCCCCTTTGGGCTGCCAGATAAGTACTTCACATTGGAGACTCAAGCTGCGTTATCATTAGTTGTGGGGGAAAAAATCCGATATTGCAATAAATTGTTGTGCCTCTGTCCCAATAAATAATTGATAGACTGATGGCAATTGTTGATATTTTATTACAACACACATAATGGATTTACCCGGTTGTCACCATCAGTACCTAATCTCTATTGTCCTGTTTGTGGAACACTAATCCCGTAAACGGGTGTAAAATTAACGGCCAGTGAGGAGTTGACAATAGAAGAAGAACAGATGCAAGAATAGCAGAAAACACAGAAAAACAAATCATGTAAGGTGCTACTGACATTTCAGTTTCAGAAAACAATGCACTTTCATGGTTTATATAAAAAATGTTATTTATGTTTGTGCACTTTAATACGTACTCACAATACTAGTACACACATGTACACGTACTTGTAGTACTAGTACATGCATGTACATGTGCTTATACTAGTACATGCATTAACATGTACTTGTAGTACTAGTACACGCAAGTACACATGGTTGCTGAACTTGTAGTACTAGTACACGCAAGTACGCATGGCTGTTGTATTTGTAGTGCAAGTACATGTGCTTGTAGTACTAGTATACAGTGCTGGCCAAAAGTATTAGCACCCCTGCAATTCTGTCAGATAATGTTCAATTTCTCGCAATAAATGATTGCAAATACAAATGCTTTGGTAGTTGATTTGATTCTTCATTTATTTTGCTTGCAATGAAAAAAAAAAACGCAAAAGAGAATGAAAAAAAAAAATTAAACCATGATCATTTTACTCAAAACTTCAAAAATAGGCCGGACAAAAGTATTGGCACCCTCAGCCTTATACTTGGTAGCACAACCTTTAGACAAAATAACTGCAAACAGTCGCTTCCGGTATCCATCAAGGAGTTTCTTACAATGCTCTGCTGGAATTTTAGACCAATTGTTCTTTGGCCAACTGCTCCAGGTCTCTGAGATTTGAAGGGTGCCTTCTCCAAACTGCCATTTTCAGATCTCTCCACAGATTCAGGTCTGTACTCATTGCTGGCCACCTTAGAAGTCTCTACTGCTTTGGCTCAAACCATTTTCTAGTGCTTTTTGAAGTGTGTTTTGGGTCATTGTGTTGCTGGAAGACCCATGACCTCTAAGGGAGACCCGGCTTTCTCACACTGGGCTCTACATTATGCTGCAAAATCTGTTGGTAGTCTTCAGACTTCATAATGCCATGCACATGGTCAAGCAGTCCAGTGACAGAGGCAGCAAAGCAACCCCAAAACATCAGGGAACCTCTGCCATGTTTGACTGTGGGGATGGTGTTCTTTTCTTTGAAGACCTTGTTTTTTTACCCCCCTGTAAACTCTATGTTGATGCCTTTTCCCAAAAAGCTCTACTTTTGTGTCATCTGACTAGAGAACATTCTTCCAAAACGTTTTTGACTTTCTCAGGTAAGTTTTGGCAAACTCCAACCTGGCTTATGTATGTCTATGGGTCAGAAGTGGGGTCTTCCCAGGTATCCTACCATAAAGTCCCTTTTCATTCAGACGCCGATGGATAGTACAGGTTGACACTGTGTTACCCTCGGACTGCAGGACAGCATGACTTTGTTTGGATGTAAGTCGAGGTTCTTTATCCCACATTTGCACAATCTGTCATTGAAATCTCTCGTCAATTTTTCTTTTCCGTCCAAATCTACGGGAGGTTAGCCACAGTGCCATGGGCTTTACACTTATTGATGACACTGTGTACGGTAGACACAGGAACATTCAGGTCTTTGAAGATGGACTTGTAACCTTGAGATTGCCCATGCTTCCTCACAATTTTGCTTCTCAAGTCCTCAGACAGTTTTTTTGGTTCTCTTTCTTTTCTCCATGCTCAATGTGGTAAACACAAGGACATGGAAAGAGGTTGAGTCAACTTTGTTCCATTTTAACTGGCTGCACGTGTGATAGTTATTGTCAACACCAGTTATGTAACAGTTAAGTAACAGGTGCTGTTATTACAGAAATTAGAGAAGCATCACATGATTTTCAAAGGGTGCCAATGCTTTTGTCTGGCCCATTTTTTGAGTTTTGTGTAAAATGATAATGATTTAATTTTTTTCCCCCAGTCTCATCTTTGTGTACACATAGTTGCAGGAGAAGTGCACAATGTATTTGGCGGAAAACACTCAGGTGACTTGACTTGACTTGGCTCTGAAACCCCTAATTTGGCCAACTTTCAAAATTGTCCGATATGCATGTATCATTGAACAGCTTAAAATCTCAATTTTCTGGGGGAAGAAAAATTTTGAACAAGGGGGCATTTAAAAAAATAAAAAAATAAAAAGATTTTTAAACAGCAAAACCCTATCTGGAGGTGAGAGCACGCGAGAGCAGAATTACAGATGCCATGACTTCAACTAGATATTATCACCTTGTTTCGATCCAAAAACTCCATGTAGCGTGTATCACTGAGTGTCAAGACACAGATGTAGTAACAGTAACAAAAAGAATATAATTAAGCGGTGTAGCGTCCCGATTGGAATGATGGTCTCTTCAACTGATGGTTTACAACCTTTATTCCAATCGGGACGCTACAGTAAGAGCTTGACCCAAGCTGAGGAACGCTACAGCCACTCTCAGCTCCAAGATCCCAGTAAGGTTCCAGCTTCACAGCTCCAATCAAGGTCAACGGGGATCTGATGGTCAACAGCGTCGCTCTATCCTCAATATGGAAGCATCTGAAAGGAAAGCAGAGCACACGGAGGATCTCCAGGTCCACATAGAAGAGGAATGTTCACGCTCTGTTCGTCAAAGGAGACCAACAGAAAAGATGCAGGCGTATCTTGAGGAAGAGTCACTCAAAAAGGAAAAACAGCTTCATAAGGTTTATGATGAGTGGAAGAAGCAAGTGCGCACCACACGTGAGCAATTGAAAGAAGACATATCAGACAGTCAAATAGCTTCTCTCATGGACAATGTAGAAAAGGAAAGTGACTGTGTCATTAAGTTATATGAGGAAATCAGGGACCATATTACTCCCTCCAGTGACACAAGAAGACGTGTAGATGCATGTGAAGCAGTCACAAGAGACCTTATCAAGGTTGCACACGAAAGGCTCTCAGGCATTGATGACTATGATCGTGATAACGTAAAAATATGTCTTCATAAACTTCTCAAACCAGACTATGCACAGTCCATTTACAGTTCTTCCGGCACCATGTCCAGCAAACGCTCCAGCTCCAGTAAGTCATATTCGTCCAAGTCGATGGTGGCTGTAAGGAGAGCAGACGCTGCAGCAGAGTTAGCAGCCAAAGAAGTGGAGTATGAGGTGTTATTAGAGGAAGAAAAACAAAAGGAAAAAATTCAGCTTTTGGAAGAAAAACAAAGAAAAGAACTACAAGCCCAAAAACGTGAATTAGAACGAATAAAGGCCGAACGGGAAATAAAGTCTGCTCGAGCTCGACTACAGACATATGATCAAGAAATGAAAAGTGAAAGCAGTGATAGTAGTGATTGCAGTGTTCACATTGCTAAAGATGTAAGTGGTGAAGTCCATCGGCCCTCCACAGATTCTGCTCCTAGTCAGGTTCCTGTAAGCAATATGGTGTCCACTTCACTTCAACAATCTGACATTCATTACTTAGCACAAGCTATACAGGACAGCATCACCATGAACAGACTGCCAACACCAGAACCCTCCATATTCACCGGTGACCCAATACAGTTCATTGAGTGGAAAGCTTCATTTACTGCACTCATTGATAAAAAGAGCATCTCACCTGCTGACAAATTGCATTACTTGAAGAAATATGTAGGAGGCTCAGCTCGAAAGAGCCTTGATGGCATTTTTTATAGAAATGACAGTGACGCATACAAGAACGCATGGGAACGCCTCAACCAACGTTATGGACATTCATTTGTCATACAAAAGGCATTCAGAGAAAGGCTAGCAAAATGGCCTAAAATACAAACAAAGGACTCAACAGGATTTAGGGCATTTGCCGATTTCATTCAAGCATGTCAAGAAGCTATGCCCCACATTGAAGGATTAAATATTTTGAACGACTGTCAAGAAAATCAAAAACTTGTTCAAAGGTTGCCAGATTGGGCAGCAGCAAGATGGAATCGTCAAGCTACTCAATTCATGAAGGAAAGAGGGAAATTTCCAAAATTAAAGGACTTTGCTGAGTTCATGTCAGCTGAAGCAGAAATCTTGTGTAACCCAATCACATCATTTCATGCTCTCCACTCTACAGACGTCACCACGATGAGTGGTAAAAGTTACTAAAGGGAAAAAGGACCAATCTCCAGCGTTCTCCACACGCAGGCTGTAACAGAGACTGAAAATATAAAACAAAGGTCAAATGTCAAACCACCATGCTTCGTTTGTCAAGACAAAGGACACAAAATTCACAGTTGTCCACAGTTTAAAGGCAAATCACTTAATGAAAGGAAGACGTACATAAAGGAGAAAAAGCTTTGTTATGGTTGTCTTAAACCCGGACACTGTGCAAAAGACTGTCGTTACAGACTTGTATGTGAAGTGTGCAACAAAAGGCACCCAACTTGTCTGCATGACTTCAGTTACGATAAATCAGCCACAAGTTCAATGCAGAACAACACAGAACAGACAGCAACTACACTCTCTCTCAATGCAGAATCCAATGAACAATGTGTCAGTACTTCGATGATTGTGCCAGTATGGGTTTTTTCAGAGCAGCACTCAAGTATGGAAAGGTTAGTGTATGCACTCTTAGATACCCAGAGTGACACAGTGTTCATTGACCGAGATGTGTCTAACAGTCTTCAGACAAAGTCCACTCCAATACGGTTAAAGCTCACCACAATGCTTGGTAAGGATGCTGTGGTGCCAAGTGAACGTGTTTCAGGCCTCAAAGTTAGAGGCTACAACTCCTCAGAAACGATCGAACTCCCTCCTGCTTACACTAAGGACTGTATACCAGTGAACCGCTCCCACATTCCTACTTGTGAAACGGCAAGGCATTGGAATCACCTCAAGGAACTAGTGAATGAGATTCCATCACAGTTGGAGTGTGAAGTTGGTTTGTTAATAGGCTATAGTTGTTCTAAGGCACTGGCTCCAAGGCAGGTAATTTTAGGAGAAGAGAAAGAACCCTTTGCAGTCCGCACAGCATTGGGCTGGAGTATTGTAGGCCCCACGTCATTCCACAATGACACTCTGAACATGTCCACTGTGTGCCACAGAGTTGCAATTAAAGAGCTCCCCCTAGTGACTCCGGCTGAAGCACTCAAGGTTCTCGAGTCTGACTTCAAAGATGACAACAAGGACAATAAGGTTGCGTCTCAAGACGACATTCTCTTTCTGAACACATTGAAGGAAGGCATTTACAAAAACAAACAAGGGCATTATGAAATGCCACTCCCATTTAAGGAAAGACCGTACTTACCGGACAATAAGCAAATGGCTACTGTGCGACTTGAAAACCTCAAAACCAAGCTGTCAAAGGATCAAAGGTACAAAGAGCAATATGTTCAGTTCATGAGTGAAATCATAGAAAGGAATGAGGCAGAAGAAGTGCACAGTGAAGCAAAAGAAGGAGAAAAGTGGTATATTCCCCACCATGGGATATATCATCCCCAAAAACCAAACAAACTCAGAGTGGTCTTTGACGCATCAGCAAAATATAAAGGTAACAGTCTCAATGATCATTTGCTCTCAGGCCCTGATTTGCTGAATAATCTAAATGGAATTCTCATCAGATTCAGAAGGCATCAAGTTGCATTGTTATGTGACATTGAAAAAATGTTCCACCAATTTAATGTGTATGATGGAGACAGAGACTATTTCAGATTTCTTTGGTGGAAAAATGGCAACCTGAACACTGAACCCCAAGAGTTCAGAATGAAAGTTCACCTTTTTGGTGCCACCTCCTCACCAGGTTGTGCCAATTACGGCTTAAAGCATCTTGCTAAAGAAAACGAGACACAGTTTCCCCTTGGTGCACAGTTCATAATGAAGGATTTCTACGTGGACGATGGTGTATCAAGTACGGCAAGCATCAAGGAAGCTATTCAGCTCGCACAGGAGGCTCGATCACTCTGCGCAGCAGGCGGCCTCAGACTGCACAAGTTCGTAAGTAACGAGCAAACGGTGTTGGAAAGCATTCCAGCTTCTGAACGTGCCGTACCACAGCAAGCATGTGACCGAGCGTTTAATGACTTTAACTTTGAAAGAGCACTAGGCATACACTGGCACATTGAATCGGACACACTCAGGTTTCGCTTTCACCCCAATGACCAACCTACTACAAGGCGTGGCGTGCTATCCATGGTTGCATCGCTCTACGACCCACTGGGATTCATCTCCCCCTTTGTACTGACAGGAAAACGGGTTCTCCAAGAGACGTGCAAACAAAGCATTGGCTGGGATGATCCTCTTCCCAGTGAACTCGAGACTGTGTGGGATAAATGGAAATGCGACTTAGAGAACTTAGAAAAAATAAAAATTCCTCGTTGTTATGTTCCTAAAGACTTTGGTCAAATAGTGAAAACAGAACTGCACCATTTTTCTGATGCAAGCTCATATGGATATGGTCAATGTTCATATTTGAGACATGTAAGCAAAGATGATAATGTGCATTGTGCTTTGGTTACAGCAAAGACCAGAGTTGCTCCTATTAAGGTAATCACGATTCCAAGACTCGAACTTACAGCTGCTGCTGTCTCCATTACTGTGAGTAACATGTTAAAAGATGAGCTTGGATTGACACAGGTTGATGAGTATTTTTGGACGGACTCTAAAGTAGTTTTAGGCTACATCAATAACGAAGCACGACGTTTTCACACATTTGTCTCCAACAGAGTTCAAAAAATAAGGCTCAACAGTTCTCCTCAGCAGTGGAGATATGTACCCTCAGAGCAAAACCCTGCGGACATTGCTTCCAGAGGCTCAAGTGCAAGTGAGCTCATCACCTCAGACTGGTTCAAAGGGCCACAGTTTCTATGGGACAAAGAAATACCTCCAGATGCAGACATTGACACGGAAGTACCACTCGGAGATCCAGAAGTAAAAAAGGTACATGCGCTGAACACACTCAAAACAGAAACCAAAGGATTGACGGACAAGCTAAGAAAGTTTTCCTCATGGTACAAAATCACTCAAGTCATTGCTCGACTTATTCGCCGTGCCAAGGGAGATAAAACAACTGGTCACAGCACAGTACAAGAAAGACAGAATGCAGAATGTTGTATTATAAGGGATATACAAGCAAGTGAATATGCCAATGAAATAAAGACGCTAGAAAATGGAAAGGCACTTCCTCACAACAGCAAACTGTTTCACATGGACACATTTCTTGATAAGGATGGACTCCTTAAGGTGGGAGGAAGGCTTAAGCATGCAACGTGCTCCTCCATAGTGAAACATCCTGTAATCGTTCCAAAGAATCACCATGTCACTCAACTGATAATTGCTCATTTCCACAGTAAAGTGCAACACCAAGGGAAAGGACTGACAATAAATGAGATCAGATCCAATGGATTTTGGATTCCTGGCATAAACAAGGCAGTAGCAACCTTTGTGCACCAATGTGTAAAATGTCGCAGACTGCGAAGAGGCACAGAGGAACAAAAAATGTCAGATCTTCCAACACAGCGGTTAGATTCAACTCCACCGTTTACGTTTTGTGGAATGGACTGTTTCGGTCCCTTTCAAACTAAGCAAGCTCGCAAAGTGCACAAGCGTTATGGACTTCTTTTTACATGCCTTTGTTGTAGAGCAGTGCATATAGAAATGTTAGATGACCTAACCACTGACGCCTTCATCAATGCACTTCGCTGTTTCATAGCTCTAAGAGGAGCAGTCAGTGAGATAAGATGTGATCAAGGAAGTAACTTTGTCGGAGCTAAAAACGAACTACAGGAAGCTTTAAAACAGATGGATACAGAGCGCATCGTCACATTTCTTGCTGAGAAACAGTGTGATTTCAGAATGCACACTCCTCATTCCAGCCATACCGGAGGTGTTTGGGAAAGACAGATAAGGACTATTCGTAACATTCTGCGCTCAACAGCATCAGTTTCATCAGGCAGAATGGACGACGCTTCCCTCAGGGCATTCTTCTATGAGGCAATGGCAATCGTGAACAGCAGACCGCTAACAGTGGAAACTCTCAGCGACCCAAACAGCCCTGCGCCATTGACCCCAAATCACTTGTTGACTATGAAGTCCAAAGCAGCCCTGCCTCCTCCAGGTAAATTCATCAGAGAGGATATCTATGCACGAAAGAGGTGGCGGCAGGTGCAGTACTTGTCAGAACAGTTTTGGTCACGTTGGAAAAGGGAATATCTATCCAACATCGCAACAAGGCAGAAATGGCACACTCCCAGGAGAAACCTAAAAGTTGGAGATGTTGTCATGGAGAAGATGGATGATTTGCCTCGCAATGAGTGGAGATTGGCGTGCGTGGCGGACACTGCAGCTGACAGGGATGGACTTGTAAGAAAAGTAAAGATTCGTTTTGGAGAAAGAAAGACTGAGAAAGGACAACGTTCCGGAAAACCTTCCATTGTGGAACGCCCAGTGCAGAAACTGGTTCTGCTCCTAGAGACTCTTTAAAGATATGTACAGTTCAATGTTTATTCTTCATCTTGTTGTGTGTTTTGCAGATGTTAAAGGTTACGGGTCATTTCATCATTAGGAAATCATTATCGGTCTGTATAGTTATCAGCCAATGCTAATGATTTGGTGGGAGTGTTAATGACCTTGTTCATTATTTCACATATTTGTAATTCATTTCCGTTTTTGAGATTTCATGCTTTTATTTTGAAAGGGCAAAGGAAGGCAGAATGCCGTAAAATGTAGCAACTGCTGAAAAGTCTAAGGAAGTAGGCAAAAACGGCGCGCTGACGAGAAGGCATAGACGTGCGTCGCCGTCACGGTGAAAATAAGAACCAAAACAGTTGTTTTTAACTGCTAAAAGTTCTTAGCGCCTGGTTGGTGAGGGAACAAGGTTTGTATTCAGGGTTTCATTTTGTAAATATGTTCATTATATTTCGCTAAGTGTAACATCTGTAGTCTGTCTGAGTGTAGTATTGCAGTTCATTTTTTGTACACCAGAGGGTGCTGTCGCCTCACTAAATAATGATGTTTCATTGACAATGGGCCTATAAATGCCATCAGTATTGTGAGTAATGATAATTGAAACGTTTATTTTATGTTATGGTTTAATTTATGTTATAGAAAAATATATATAAAAGGTTTAAACGGAAAAAGGTAAAAAGTTATTGTTAATTTCTAATTGTGGTTTTTTTTATTTGTGTACATCGTAGCTCTTACGGTGTGTTTACATAAAAGACGGAATAAAGGTTGTAAACCATCAGTTGAAGAGACCATCATTCCAATCGGGACGCTACAAGCGGTAGTTATGAGGTAGATATTCGTTACAATTTTACAGACACCATTTTTTTTTCATTGTGACATAATTTGTTTAAAAGTTTAAAATATGCGAGTGAATGATTTTTTAAAGTTTTTTTTTTTTTAATGAAATATGAGACATCATTTAATGATTCTAAGCTAAAAACGACAGACATTTTGAATAATAAATCTGATTAATTACCTTCGTTTTATGGCTGGGTTGAAACAAAAGCGGTTGCGCAACGTCCGTAAACAGGGGGTTTCAGGGTATAACGGACAAATTAAAAATAGTTCGGGGGCTTAATATGCCATGAATCCGCTATGGCAGCATATAGACATATTGTTCTATCAAACACAACAGTTGTTTTGGCTTAAAATACAGCAGTTTCTTTTAAAGAGGAGTGCAAGAGCATAAACTGCTTTTTCAGTCTGGTCTGTGTTTTCCGCCATACTGTATATATAGAATAAGTACACATAGTTGCAAGAGAAGTGCACAATGCACGTATATGCATATTCTTGTCTCTCTCCACCTTAGTTTGTGAAGCCTACAGAGCCTCAGCAACGTGGACGAAGACAAAGAACATATCTGGTAATTGGCTGGTGGTAGAGGGCGAGGCACCCGTTGTAAACATAGAATTACTGTAAAACAATCACAACTTTTACAGGCTGACAAAAGACTTAAAATGGGAAAATCTCGGTTTAACCCTTTAAGGTCTGGGCCTATTTTGTCTGATTTTGCATGCCTTTGAAGTTGCCTTTATATTTCAAAGAAAGAATTGTTTACGATGGCCTGGTTTGGTCCCTTTTTTTGTGACACCTTGAACTTCATGTCCAAATTGTTGTTTCCTTCACTGATCAATTATAAATCATCATTTTGGGCCCAAAAAGACCAAAAATTCCAAAATCGTTTTGTCAAAATTTTTAATATTGATGTCCAATTGACAACCAAGCATGCGTAACGAACCGTTTTGAAACTTTTTAATATTTATTCAACATGTTAGGATGAACATTCAACCAAAAAAATTTAGAATAAATAGTCTTATATTTGACAATTCAACATAAACAACAGGTATAGCCATAGGCGTTTTTTGCCTTTATACATGCTCCAGTCAAAACAGGTTATATACAGCAGACCTAACAGTGAAGAACAGTGAAAAAATATATACCATCTAACACAAAAAGTGTTTAGAGGCCATCTCTTTATGGGTTTAGGTATTGCGGCCCATCGCCTGATGAAGACACAATCAAGCTTCTTGAACACACATTTATATACACAAATTGAGAAGATTGATGTGGGAAAAAAAAATATATATATAACACTGGGGGAAAAAAAGCATTTTCAAAAATATTTACAATAAACAAGTTACATTTTTTTCAGTCATGCCACTCCGTAAAGCAGTTTCGTCCTGGAATTAGACACGGCTACATCACACAGCTCACACTTCCATGGGGTGTCGGTCCTCTTTCCACCCTTCCATTTTCATTTCACTTTACTTTCATTGTCACTATAAATGTACATGAAAATAAGTCAGTATTTATGAAAATAATAAAGTATAAAATAAAAATATATACAGCAATAAATAATAATGGAAATCTATATGTATGACAATAGAAAGAATACCATAGCTGAATATGTGCTACATCCCTAATCTTCATATAGAAAGAAGAACACCACAAATTATAAATTCCTGCCTGGGATACCCACAGTGCACGTACGACTTTGATCTGATATGCACATTTTATTATTATATACACAAACACACACTTATATTGCATCAAAATTAACTTTGTATTGCAATATCAAAAGAAACTTTCAAAAGAAACGTTTTCAGCATGAAAAAAAAGAGTGAGTTGGTTTACCTCTGCTCGTCGATGGCGTCACCCACGTGTTCAAATCCGTCACTTTCTTCACTCGAGGACTCTTCCGAAGAAGACGATGATGACGAATTTGGACCATCCTCTTCCTCAAGTTGATCAGAAGCACAATTGCTTGCGCTAAATTTAGTTTTCCGTTCATTGTCAAAGTCACACAAAGTCGCTGCTCGATCCAGCAGTATCCAACTGGCCGTCACTCGCCACCTCGCTGCTTCAGAACACTCCTCCCTCTCGTTCGGTTGAACCTCGCACCGCAGTTATATTTATAAAAAAAAAAAAACGCATTTTGTGCTTCCACTGTGACTTCGAAAGGGTTCGTTTGATTTGTGTTTTTTTCATGGAGCTTCCGTTTTGAAAAAGGACTAGAAATGATGGAAATATAGACATAAACAAATGATCCATGCAGCGTTTTAATGTTTTTTTGAGAGGAAAATAAAACTATAAAACTTAAATGACAATATCTCACGTTCTAATTGGTCGATTGACTTCAAATAATAACGAGAGTAAACCGCAACTTCCGCACTTTAAAACGAGACCAACCAACGGCATGTGGGTGACGTAATTAAAACGTGACGTCGCTTCAAAGACGACGTGCGCTGAGGACGCGCCGGCGCGTCCTTCGACTCTCAAGGGTTAACCATTGAGAACCGTGTTAAAATAAGTATATCCAAAAACATGTTTCTTTAATGTCTATTGAAATATTAGAACCATCAATGAATAATTGAATTGGCTTTGACTTTGCATGATGATATTTTCAGTTCTCTCTACTAAACATCTACTAAATATAGCCACTTATTGGGCCAACCGTGGAGTCAGGAAGTATTGGCAAAGGAAAGATTTATTTGTATCTTTCGTCAGAGGAAGACAGACTCATTGGGACAAAAAGAAAGAATACTGTATACTGAAACCCCCCTTTTTTTTTTTTGTAAATGATGTAAAGGTGCTGAATGCCAACCTGAAATTCATGAAAATAGAATAGAATAGAAAAGCTTTATTGTCATTGTACAGACTACAAAGAGATTTAAAGCTTCGTCATAACGTCCACCACATAAAACAAAAGTACCATAAGGCTAATATAAAAACACAGGTTACAGTATACACAGATTGGGAATAAAGTGAATAAGTGACTAGGAACAAGTGGTTATGTAGTGGTAATATAATGGTGCGTATATGACAATTTACAGACAATTTATAAGTAGGGCAGGGGTGGGTGAGCAGTCAGCTGATAATATGACGATATACTTTGTGTATCTGCAAAAAGATAGTAAAACTACGATTCACATAATTCCAATCTATGGTCAATACTGTCATTTACTAAGCATAGACAATTTTGTGCTGACTGAAGTGTACGTATCACCAACCAGTCTATGGATGTACCTGCCCCAACAGAACAGGTATATTCTTGATTTGATTACTATTTACTTACGTAATTTTTCCATCGCTGACGCTAGCTGAAATAGCTTTAACACTCACATCACGTGTGTTCTCATTTTCTTTACTAAATAGGTGACCAGTTAACTATCAGCATCCATCAATGAGCAGAGGTGGGTAGTGCAGCGTTACATTTAATCCGTTACATTTAACTGAGTAACTTTTTAAGAAAAATGTACTTCTAAGAGTAGTTTTACTAAGCAATACATTTTACTTTTACTGGAGGAGATTTGTGAAGAAGAAACGCTACTCCGCTACTTTGGGCTACACTAGTCGTTACATTTTCCCTCTCTATTCTACAAGTTAGATTTTACTCTTTTTTTTTGCAAGCGATGCCAAATATGCTCTAACAGTTTCACCAATGAGACGTTGCAACAATAATCGCATGACTCCATTATACCAATCAGACTAAAGCTTGCCGTTCTATGGTCACGCCGGCCTGTGCAATCACGTGGCGTCTTTAAAGCACTGTAAGAAATTAATTATTTGACACAGAGCGCTGCAGCCAACATGAGTTGAAAAACCTCCTTTAACCTCTCTTCCAGATTTTATTTGGCACCGATTGACCACGGAAAACTGGAGATATGATCCTTTTAATTTCACCATACAGTGGGATGAAAAAGTATCTGATCCTTTTGGAATTTCTCACATTTCTGCATAAAATGTGATCTGATATTTTTCAAAATCACACAGATGAAAAAATTAGTGTCTGCTTTAACTAAAACCATCCAAACATTTATAGGTTTTCGTATTTTAATTAGGATAGTATGCAAACAATGGCAGTAGGGGGAAAATTAAGTAAGTGAACCATCACATTTAATATTCTGTACCCCCCCTTTGGCAGCAATGATTTCAACCAGACGCTTCCTGTAGCTGTAGATCAGTCTGCCATTGTCAGGGACGCGGGGCTGGCAGGTGGTGTGTGGACCCAAGTGCAGGGAAAAGGAAGCGAGTCAAAAAGGCGGTGCAAAAGTAATTTAATTAATGCCGACAGAAAAACAAAGTACAAACCAAAACTGATGTGATCCCAAAAAACATAGTAGCAAACAAAACTCAGGTTAATAACATAAGGCTGGGTATCAAAAACTTACTGAGGCAGAGTAACACGAGGGTTGTGACTTAGGAACGGGCAAGAATGGACACTGGCATAAAGACATTGACATTGACATAGACAATGACGCAACAAGGAGTGAACAGAAAATGGGAGCTTATATACACACACGCAGACAAGGGGTAACGAGACAAGAAGGAACAGGTGAGCACAGGAGGATAGACTAGGAGAAGGCACATCAGGTGAAATCAATGGGCAATCACAGGGACAAGTCACACTAGGAGAAAACAAACACAAAACCTAACAGCCATATCGATCAGGACTAATCTTGGCCCATTGTGTCTACAAAACTAAGGAAGATCAGTCAGATTCCTGGGATGCCTGGCATGAATCGCTGTCTTCAGGTCATGCTACAGCATCTCAATGGGGTTCAAGTCTGGACTTTATTTGGCCACTCCAGAACGTGTATTTTGTTCTTCTGAAACCATTCTGAAGATGATTACTTTTGTGTTTGGATCATTGTCTTGTTGCAGCATCCGTCCTTTTTAGCTTCAACTGTCTGATAGACAGCCTCAGGTTTTACAGGAAAATATCCTTATAAACATTTGAATTCATTCTTCGATTAATGATTGCAAGTTTTTTAGGCCCTAAGGCAGCAAAACAGCCCAAAATCATGATGCTCCCTCCACCATGCTTCACGGTGGGAATGAGGTGTTGATGTTCATGAGCTGTTCCATTTTTCCTCCACATATAACGTGTGTTACTCCCAAACAATTCAACTTTTGTTTCATCAGTCCACAAAATGTTTGGCCAAAACTTCTGTGGAGTGTCCATGTGCCTTTTTGCAAACATAAAACGAGCAACAATGTTTTTTTTTGACAACATTGGCTTCCTCCGTGGAGTCCTGCAATGAACACCATTCTTGGCCATAATTTAACCTATAGTCTATGTGTGCACAGAGATATTGGACTGTGCCAGTGATTTCTTTAAGACTTCAGCAGACACTCTATGGTTCTTTTTTACGTCTCTGAGTATTCTGCCCTGAAATCTTGGCGTTATCTTTGGTGGACGGCCACTCCTTGGGAGAGAAGCAACAGTGCCAATCTCTCTCCAATTGTAGACAACTTCTCTGACTGTTGATTGATGAACATCCAGACTTTTAGAGATGGTTTTGTATCCTTTCCCAGCTTTATACAAATCAACAATCCTTGATCGTAGGTCTTCAGACAGCTTTTTTGACCGAGCCATGATGCGCAACAGCCAATGCTTCTCATCAAGACGTTTCTTACCAGGTGTGTGTTTTATAGTGAGCAGGGCAACTTTAAACCACTAATCAGTGATTGGGCACACACAAGACTTAAAATGTTTGGTAAAAATTGGTTTGTCCTTAGGCAGGGGGTCCACATACTTAATTTCCCCCTTCTGTCATTGTATGCATGCTATCCTCATTAAAATATGAAAATCTATAAATGTTTGGGTGGTTTTAGTTAAAGCAGACACTGGTTTTACATTTGTGTGATTTTGACAAAGATCAGCTCAGATTTGATGGTGATTTTATGCAGAAATGTGAGAAATCCCAAAAGGTTCAGATACTTTTTCATACCACTGTAGGAACTATGTTTTCTCCAATAGAGGGCACCCATGCTCCTTGGACAAATGATACTTCATTTTTGTATTTTTTCCCCCTCTCGCCAGAATTGAATGAATTTTTTTGGGGGGTATTTCCTTTGCTTAATGTGGTCATGAAATACGTTATAGTCGGCTTCTTCCTCAAAGTATAATATTAACAGTTCATTAAATAAAAAAACAAACGTCGCAAACAGTTACTCACAATGTTATTCATTACTTGAGTATTCTTTTCACCAAAGACTTTTTTTTACTTGTACTTGAGTACATTTTTTATGAAGGACTACTTTTACTTTTACTTGAATAATATTATTTTGAAGTAACACTACTCTTACTTGAGTAAAATTTTTGGCTACTCTACCCATCTCTGTCAATGAGTGACTTGCTTTTGACACGAATTGTGAATTCACCCCAAATTTAATCCAGAAAATTGTTCAGCCCTAAACTTCACCTTTTACAACAGATGAAGATAAAATTAAATTTTGATTTACACATTTTACCTTTTATAAGCATGCCAGATCTAATTCATTTTGACATCTGGAAAAGTAGGACTTAAATCTGTTTTTCTTTTGAATTCAACATGCATCTACAGTGCAATGACCCAATTTTGGAACAGAGGAGGATATTTTCAGGTCACGATTGTAAAAGGAGGGTAAGCAGATTCATGTAGCTGAAAAATGCATACAGTACACGAAAGACTATGAATTAACAGTATATCTTAGAATATAAAAAATATTTATAGATGGTTTGAAGTTAACCCAAGAAAGTCTTAAAGGATTGATATCACCTTGTCAGGTTTAGGCCAGTCGATCAATAGTAGTTAAGGAATCAATTGACCTCTGTGCCTCTTTTGATTTGTACGCTAGAGAAATGTGAACACACCTGCATCATAGACGTTCTATTGCAATGTCATTTAGATGTTTTCAAGGGATGAGAGACACTGAGGGATTGCTACCATGAACAATAGAAAATAGGAAGTGAGGGAGAGCAGGTTGATGGGAGCTTGTTTGAGCAACTAAGCTGATTTGCAGTCAGAGCATATGTTTCCTGTCTCTTAGTGCATCTCACAGTCTATCCCCCTGTCCTTATCTGCCCCATATTCTGCCTGGAACACTGCAAAGCACATTCTGTTGATCGAGCAAACTCAGAGATAGAATTTATATGCCGCAATTTTCGTACTAAAACTCCTGTGCAGTTTTTTTTTTTTTTAACATAGTTTGGCTGATGGTGCGATTTACACTTATGAGGGTTTTTATGTGAAATTATTAAGGGGAACCCCGAATTTTGTCCAATCTAGATTAAAAAAGACCAGCTTGGACCCATCAGAATTTAAGAACTTTCAACCAGTATCAAAGCTCTGTTATTTGGCTAAAGTGTTGGAAAAGACTGTTGTATATTTTTTACACATTTCTTTAAATGCACAGCATCTAGGGCTGCAGCTATTGAATATTTTAGTAATCAAGTATTCTACTGAAAATTCCATTGATTAATCGGGTAAAACTTTTTTTTTCCCAGGTAAAGAGCAATAATAAATACCTGAGAACACAAGACATTTCACCTAATTTTGAACCATTATTAGACAATCAATTTCTTTTAGATGTACTGTATATTGTTGAAAACAGCCAACAAAGCATCTCAAATGTGACTAGAAAAAAACAACAACAAATTCATTTCTTTCACTCAAAAAACAATTTATTTGTATTATACTGCTGCAAATAAGTATTTGAACACCTGAGAAAACGTTGTCATCGTCGTCTCCTGCTTATCCGAATCCAGGTCGTGGTGGCAGCAGCCTCAGCAAAGAGGCCCAAACAGCCCTCTCCCCAGCCACTTCCACCAGCCCATCTGGGAGAATCCCAAGGCATTCCCAGGCCAGCCAAGATATATAATCTCTCCAGCGTGTCGTAGGTTGGCCCCGGTTTCTCCTCCAAGTTGGACCTGCCTGAAACACCTCCCGGCGGTAGGCAACCAGGGGGCATCCTAACCAGATGTCCAAACCACCTCAACTGGCTCCTCTCAACATGGAGGACCAGGGGCTCAACTCCGAGTCCCTCCTGGATAACCGAGATCCTCACCCTATCTTGAAGGCTGAGCCTGGCCACTCTGCAGAGGAAACTCATTTCAGCCGCTTGTATCCGCGATCTTTTTCTTTCGGTCATTACCCAAAGTTCATGGCCATAGGTAGGAACGTACAGTAGATTGACCGGTAAATCGACTGGTACCTCTTCACCACGACAGACTGGTTAAGCGCCCGCAACACTGTGGACGCTGCCCCAATCTGCCTGTCAATCTCACGCTCTGACCTACCCTTACTCGTGAACAAGATCCCGAGATACTTAAACTCCTCCACCTGGGGCAGGAACTCACCCCTGACCTGGAGCGAGCAATCCACCCTCCTCCGGCTGAGAACCATGGCCTCAGACTTGGAGGTGATAATTCTCATACCAGCCACTTGACACTCGGCTGCGAACAGTCCGAGCGAGAGCTGGATTTTGCTGTGCGATGGAGCCGGAAGGACAACATTATCTGCAAAAAGCAGCGATGAGATCCTCCCACCACCGAACCCGACCCCCTCCACCACCCGGCTGCACCTACAAATACTGTCCATGAAAGTCACGAACAGAACCGGTGACAAAGGGCAGCCCTGGCGGAGTCCAGTCCAGCCCTCCCTGGGAACAGGTCCGACTTATTGTCGGCCACACAGACCAGACTCATACTCCTATGGTAGAGGGATGGCCCTTAGCAAAGGAGTACCCCCCCACAGGGTGCCCCTGGGGACACGGTCATAAGCCTTCTCCAAATCCACAAAACACATGTGGACTGAATTGGCAAATTCCCATGCCCCCACAAGCACCCTCGTGAGGGTAGAGAGCTGGTCCGTGGTTCCACGGCCAGGACAAAAACCACAGTGTTCCTCCTTGATTTGAGGTTCAACTATCGACCGGACCCTCCTTTCCAGTACCCTGGCATAGACTGAAAAAATCAATGTTAATATTTGGTAGAGTAGCCTTTGATTGTAATTACAGAGGTCAGACATTTACTGTAACTTTTCACCAGGTTTTCACAGACTGCACCACTGCTTCATACAGATCTTGTTTAGATCAATCAGGTTTTTGGACTGCCACTGTGAAACATGGAGTTTGAGCTTTCGCCAAAGATTTTCTATTGGGTTTGGGTCTGGGGACTGACTAGCCCACTCCTGAACCTTGATATGCTTTTTACAAAGCCACTCCTTGGTAATTCTGGCTGTCTGCTTCAAGCCATTGTCATGTTGGAAGACTCAGTCACGACCCATTTTCAATGCTCTAACTGAGGGAAGGAGGTTATGTCCCAAAATCTCACAATACATGGCCCTGGTCATCCTCTCCTTAATGCAGTGCAGTGATCAAGTCCCATGTGCAGAAAAACACCCCCAAAGCATTATGCTACCACCCCAATGCTTTACAGTAGGGTTGGTGTTCTTGGGATGGTACTCATCTGTCTTCCTCCAAGCACTATAAGTGGAATTAAGACCAAAAAGTTCAATTTTGATCTCATATGACCACATGACTTTCTCCAATTACTCCTCTGGATTATCCAAATGGTCACTGACAAACTTTCTCAGGCCAGGACATGAGCTGGTTTAAGCAGGGGAACCTTGCGTGCCATGCATGATTTTAAATCATGACGTCTTAGTGTATTACCAAGAGTAACCTTGGAAACGGTGGTCCCAGCTCCTTTCAGGTCATTGACCACTCCTCCTGTGTAGTTCTTCGCTTTTTTTCTCACCATTCTTAGGATCATTTAGACCCTACGAAGTAGATTTTGCATTGCGCCCCAGTCCGAGGGTGATTGACAGTAATGTTCAGCTTATTCAGTTTTCTAATAATTGTTCAAACAGTGGATCTTATATTACCAAGCTGCTTGACAATTGCCTCATAACTCTTTCCAGCCTTGTAGAGGTCTACAATTCTGTCTCTGTTGTGTTTGGATAGATCTTTGGAGTGTATGAGGTGGACAGGTGTTTATATGCAGTTAACTGCCTCAAACAGGTCAAAAAGTCGGACTCAAAGAGTTCATCCCCACTCCACTTAGAGCACTGGTGTCAAATTGACTCCATAAAGAGCCAAGTGGGTGCAGGTTTTCTTTCCAACCAATGAAGAGAACACCTTTTGACCAATCTGATCTCTTACATGGGTAATCAGTTAAACTTTGTCAGGTGCTGCTTGTTTCAACAGAAAATTCATTGGTTAAACTGTTTGCGCGGTATCGGTTGGAACAAAATCCAGCACCCACTTGGCCCTTTGTGGAATTGGTTTGACACCTATGACTTAGAGAATAAGTGGAGATCGACTTTATAAAGGCGACTAACAGGTCTTTCAGGCTCACAGTTCCAGCTAATAGACAGGTGTTCAAATACTTATTTGCAGCAGTATAATACAAATAAATTGTTAAAAAGCATACATTGTGATTTCTGAATTTTTTTTTTTAGATTGTCTCTCACAGTGGACAAACACCTACCATGAAAATTTCAAACCCGTCCATCATTTGTAACTGGGAGAACTTGCAAAATACTTGTCGAACTTGTTCAAATACTTATATTCCTCACTGTATATTGTTCAGGCTTACTCTAGAAACTTACTCTCTCACTCTCTCTCACTTCGAAAAAAGGATTCACCGATTGCCAAGCTTTGCGCTAAAATGGGAACAGCGGCACTTCAGGGGCCATTCAAATTAGAGGCTGGGCCAGTGCCCCTGTGGCCCCACCCCTAAAACCGCCACTGATGCTGAGTATCGGATCGGGACACCACGAGTTGTTAGACACCTGGGGTTGGCAAGAAGGTACTGTATGATGATTCAATGAATCAGGACAGTCATGCTTACGAGGCTACAAAATTACAGTAAAAAGTATAACACTGACTGACTGACTCTTACTCCCCAAAAAAAGAGTCCGTCACTGCTAACTCTGATCTGTTGCGGACCGCCTGCATGTGGGCTATGTTGCCCAATGCACACTGCAAACATCTGGTCCATACACCCGTGGACACATGTACAAAACTGATGAGAGAACATCAGCGGTGAAAGTGGCTAGAATTTCTTGCCGGAACTCCCCGACGTGAAGGTCGCCATGGAGCCAGAAATTTTATTTATTTTTCATTCAAAACTTTTCTCAATGATTTGCAAAATAAAAGTTAACAAAAACAGCAATAACCCCAACCTCCAGGTCCTAATTTTTATTTTACCTCATTTCCTCACATACTAAATGCCAAATCTGCCAAAAGAACATAGGATATATATCAAAATTAAAGTTAATGTAAACATTTACTTTTTTCTTTTTTTTTTTTTAAATGATAAAAATATAAGGAACATACATTCAGAAAAATAATGAGTGAATAATAAATAATGAATAAGTAGCCTAACATAAATGAACAAATATAAGTCCAAAGTGCACATTGACAGCTAAGATGTTCTGAACCTCCTAATCAGAGCAAATAAAACAAAATATGATAAATAAGCCTCTTCAACTCTTTCGTTGCGCTTAAAGATTTGATCCATTTTATGTTGCATTGCCCTTTTTTTGTTGCATCAATTCAACAAGCTTTTTTTTTTTTGCTGTTCCAGAAAACATGCACATTTGAACCAATCAGAGCTAACCATCTCTGCTGATCACATGTCAGTATGTCAGCCAATCAGCCAATTGAATGGATAAATGAGTCCAGGCGTTTTGCTTTGCTTCGTGCATTCGCACATTGACGTGACTCATCATCGTCAGACTCTGATAACTGCTGCAGCTGTGGAAACCTCCATGCCGTCCGTGGAATAAAATCAATAATAAAAATTGGTGGAAACAGATTACGTTACACAAGTACTTTATTATGCTTGTTGTTAACACTTGTGTATGTGAATCTGATGTTGGTAGATTGTTTTCTTCTTGGAGCTGAAATGCATGTGTTGCAGCTTAGCTTTTTTTTTTTTTTTTTTCACATAGCGTTTTGACAGTTGCTGTCATATTTTCGGAATCAAAGCACCGTGTACCGGAACAGCATTCCGGCCCTGAATCTTATACCGGAACAGCATTCCTGCCCTGAATCTTATACCGGAACAGCGTTCCTGACCGTTCTGGCCACTTTCACCCCTGGAGAACATTCTCTTTCCTGTTTGGTGCATGCTAACTAACATGACCTCATCCGGCTGTAGGTTGACGGACCAGAAAAAAGACCTCATCCGTATTTTTAGTTTGACGGACCGCAGAAGATGGACTCAAACGGATCGGAGCTGAGCAGATGAACTGGACCACCTTGTATTGATCAAAATAGAAACCTATTTATTGTGCCATTCAGAACAGCCAACGCGGACTTCTGTATATGAAATTATGGGGTTACAATGGACATCCAAATGTCCAGTCTTGAAAAATATCCCAAAAATACAATATTCAAATAAAGTCTCATTGACAGATGGGGGTAGACTTTCAATTTATAGCCATGATATGTGCTATAACCAACAATCTCTAAAAGGTTCATTGTTGTACTAGTATATCTTAAGTTATAAATACTGCCGTTTGAGTGATTAAAGTAAATATTTTTATCTGTTTGTGTATGTTTGCCCCCTTAGATGATGTGTTGGCGAGGGATGCTGGTGAGTGTGTGATCTGTCTTGAAGAACTGCAGCAAGGAGACACTATAGCCAGACTGCCGTGCCTCTGTATCTACCACAAAAGGTAAGATCAAGAAAAAATACACAATCCACTGTGATTTATATAAAATTATGCTTTATTTTGCTGTTGTCATATAAAACAGCTTCATATAAAATTAATAATCATTGTTAGTGTTAGTTATTTTAATTACTATTTTTATGTATTCATTATTTAAATATTATCTCATCTCCTCTCTTTACTTCCTTTTAAAGGGAAATACAATACTTACTATTTAAGTATGCAAATGGAAAATTTATTAGACCTGTGATAAAGGATCAAATAATGTTAAAACACCAAAAATGACACCGCTGCGAGTGCAACCAATTCGTGATGTCAGTTATTCCCACACACATCATAATAGACTCCACCAAAGGTGAATGTGATAATGGGTATCAATGATGTCAAAAGGAAGGGCCGCCAATCTGGGATACTCGCACTGATTAAATAAAATACAGTGGTACCTCGACATATGATCGCGTCGACATATAATCTTTTCGACAGCCGATGTAAAATTTGACTCGCCATTTGTTTCTACATCCGACGACATGCTCGAAATACGGCGATTATGACACCGCCACAGTTTCTTTGTTTTGCCGGAAGATGGACGCACAGCGGATTTTCTTGTGAGAGAAATCAACACTGGTTCCAAGAAGGTTAGTGAAGGAAGGAAGGAAAAAAAGGTGACACTTACCATTGAAATGAAGACGTAAATGATAGCAAAGTATAGCCAAGGTGTGTGCATCTGTGAACTGGGTCGACAATACGGCCGTAGAATGTCGATCTCGATGGTCCTCCTCCGACCTCTGTTCGCCAGTCTTTATTAGTTAAAGTGACAATTCTTATTGTGGTAACATCGCCAAAGAAATCGCCAGCTTTGTCAGGTTTCTAATAATTTATTCCATCAACTTGTGCAACACAACACGCCTCGTGTCTGCTGCAGTTGACGCCAGCATCAAAACATTAAAAGACGATGTAAAATATACATTATTGCAGTTATTGTTATAATTAGTAGTATTATTATTATATTATTATTCCAATCTTTATTCATTTATTCATATTTGTTTTGGTCTTTGTAATTGCTATATGCAATAGTAACAGCAGTATTTATTAAGGGATTTAGTGGTTTTTGGACTTTGGAACAAATTGATAGAATTATAATGTATTCTTATGGGAAAATCCTGCTCGAGATACGACCATTTCGACTTACAAACAAGGTCCTGAAACGAATTAAATTCGTATGTAGAGGTACCACTGTACAGGGTTTATGCAGGTTATTAAAAAGCATTTAAGGTCATTAAATAGGTTTTGTCAAAATTCAGGCCTTAAAAAGCATTAAACTAAATGTTCTTGGCATTAAAAATTATATAAGCTTAATAGTTAAAAAAAAAAAACTTTTTATTAGAGTTGTCTGATACGATCGGGTAGCCAGTAATGTTGGCGGATAAAAGCATTTTAAAATGATATCAGACAATATTGACATTGGTTTTTCATTATTGGTTTTGGGCCAATATGTGTGTTGCCTTCAAAGTGAATGTAGAAGCCTTCTGCCTATGGTCTTTGTACAAGGGCTGGTCACAGCTTAGCACATTCGATAATTTCAGTTGAAGTTGTTCTCTTATTTTTCACAGAATGTTTATTGGAATACCTTGAAGTTGGTACGTTTATCATGATTAAAGTCAGGGCTGTCAACAGACTTACAGGGGCCCGGGGAGTCGGGGACAAGAGACCATTATAGCGCCACCCCAACCCACCCCTGCCACCGGCTTGTCACGACAACATACGCAGTACTTTTCACGCTTTGCAAGCAATGACAGTGTCAATTTTCAAATAATTTAATTTGAGATGGACAGTTAAATTTAACGGACCATAATGTGATGTGACACAATATAAACTAACAATTTCCATCTATTGTCCTATGTAGGCTACAGTACAATACAACTGAGAGTGCTATGCCTGCCTGCTAAGCAACAAAACAGGATAACTAAACATCCTGTGCCTGCCCCCTCCACATCCCTGGGGTTATCAAACCCTCAAACAGTGATGCACCTAGATTTTTTTGACAGCAAAGTCAGTTATAACATCAGTGAAATCCAGTCCAATGGAGTCCATGGCTAGTTACTAAGCCTGCCCTGTGATATAGTGGAGTGTAGGTAGTTTTTTTAAATTATTTTCATTTTACTGAAGGCGATTCATGTTAGCGCTTGCTATAATGCACAGTGGTTGTAAACCCAAGTTAAATCCAGCCGCCGGACTCGAGTCTGCTCAGCCTCGCGCACCTGCTCCCCACAGACTACCATATATCCCTGATCTCCCATCACCTTCCTTCTCCTCGGCTCAACGCGAGCAGCATGTCTTGTCGTACCGCAGCTCAATAGGCTACAAGCGGCCGGTGACAGACTCGAATCAGGCTTTGGTCATGGTGATTGCGAATGTAAACGTTCAGTGTTAGCGTCTGTCGTTCACTTACTGACATCACCGTCCACAGCTAACTCTAGCCGTAATTCTCTGGCTTCTTAGCCTCCTTTTAAAAACTTCATTTTTTTCTCATTCACCTCTATGATCTTCATCTCCTTTTCTTTCTTCTTTTCTTTTTCGCGCACCCGATTTATGACGACTCTCCATGTTTAGAGTTTATAACAATGACGGAGTCATTCAGGGGCCCCTATGGTCCTGAGGCCTGGGACAACATACCCGGTTGCCCCCCTGTGTCGACGGGCTTGATTAAAATAATCCAGTGGGGCATCACAATACAATTAGCCATAATATGTCCACGACCACATATATGGGTATCGGATTTTTGGAGTTGGATAATATCGCGGTATCGGTTAAAAAGTCATTATCGGAAAACTCTACTTGCAATATTTGTGTGTAAAACTGTCTGTAGTTGAGCATGGGCATTAAATTAGTTTAAAGTGGCATTAAAAGTGACATTAAATGAGGTTCGCTGATACCTGTACAAACCCTGAAATAGTCTCAGGGCTGTGACGATACAAAAAAACCCTCATGATTTGATTCGTATCATGATTCTTGACCCGCACAAACAATTTTTAAGTGTGAAAAATGTAATAAAGAGGATTCATTCAGACAAGTCTGGTAAAAGATCTATAATCTATTAAATGATCTATAAATATGAGTTCTTATAGAGCCATCATTTCACAGTGGTGTATGTTTTTTGTGTGTGGCTGCGTTTACATGTTTTACAGCTGTATAGACTCGTGGTTCGAGATCAACCGGTCCTGCCCTGAACACCCGTCTGACTGACTGACCACAGGCCTCCTGTCAATACTGTTCAAGGTGAGGCATGCACATAAGTACTATGAATACAAAGGTGAAAATGAGAGTGTAACTTTTACATAATAGGCAGACTAGCTTTGCAGTTGACATTTTGAATTTTTTTTTTTTTATTGCTTTACAACTTTTATAGACAACATTTTACCAGCTAACTCTTTATTTTAAATTCATATATAGGAAAGTCAATTACACACAATTATATTATCCGGCCAATGGGAGGGCACTGCCCCGCCTGCCTCCCCTCAATCTCCACGTATGCATAAAAATACATTTATATCAATTTATTCCTGAAACCTCATCCAGCACTCAAGTAAAATTTTTTGTTTTATGTTTGAACAACATATGGCTTTCATTATAAAATTTTCTTTTTTTCATGCAACCCTGCTTAAATGCAGGATTCTACATGCTCCATGCCTCTGTTTTTGCAGTAAAAGCCAAAATGAGCCCACATTTCAGACTTGTAAAAGGACTAATCCGGGCAAAACACCTGGAAGTAGCCTGTCTGCCATTGCTGGGGTGTGCCGCCCACAGCACACACAGCCAGCAGATGCTAGAGTTGCCAACCTTCCATTAAAATACGGAATAATCCTATATTCAGAAACAAAAGTACACGTCCCATATTAAGCTAAGAAGGGATGCGCTCTGTCCTGTATTGTCATGAAAATCGAAAACAGTGTTTTATTTGTAGAACGAATGAATTCTGGTGTGGTGCTTTTGAAGAATATGTACGGGAACGCATTCCCCCGCCTCTCCTGATTTCTGACCAATGAGCTGACAGAATAATCACAATCCCGCTCATCTCATTGGTGGAGGTACATTAGGTTGTCATTATGATACCGAAAGACAGCATAGAATGTTAGAATTAAGATGTTGGAGTGAAGCTTGAGTAGAGAGTATGTTCAAAATGATGATCATTTGTTTTCTTGTTCTTCTCTGTGTCCTTTATTTTCACTATTTGTATTATATTTTTGTGTTCTGTCCATTTCATTTGCATTTTCACTAGGGCTGTCAAAATTATCGCCTTAACGGGCGTTAATTAAATTTTTAAATTAATCACGTTAAAATATTTGACGCAATTAACGCGAGAGCAGTGTAATGTCAGCTTGTTACTTGCTTTTTGGTGTTTGGCGCCCTCTGCTGGCGCTTGGGTCCAAATGATTTTATGGGTTTAAGCACAATGAGTGAGCATGGTGTAATTATTGACATCAACAATGGCGAGCTACTAGTTTATTTTTTGATTGAAAATTTTACAAATTTTATTAAAACGAAAACATTAAGAGGGGTTTTAAAATAACATTTCTATAACTTGTACTAACATGATAAATGTTAGATGAAATGTTAGATGTTAAATGTTTAAGAACTACAAGTCTTTCTATCCATGGATCGCTTTAAGAGAATGTTAATAATGTTAATTCCATCTTGTTAATTTATTGATTATAATAAACAAATACAGTACTTATGTACCGTATGTTGAATGTATATATCCGTCTTGTCTTACCTTTCCATTCCAACAATAATTTACAGAAAAATATGGCATATTTTATAGATGGTTTGAATTGCGATTAATTACGATTAATTAATTTTTAAGCTGTAATTAACTCGATTAAAAATTTTAATCGTTTGACAGCACTAATTTTCACATTATATTTGGAGTGAACATTTCTAAAACTGTTATTGCTGAGGGGAATTTGAATGCACCTCAGTTTATGTTTGCACTTTAAAAAAGTATTAAAAATACATTGCCAATAGTTATTGTTTTTCAATGTGCTTATATCACTCAAATATGCATCTAATTCAGGTTTTGAGTAAAATTATTGTCTTACAATTACTGTATCAATTACTATTTACTGTAATAAACTTTGCAAGTGACTGTATTACCATTCTCCTTTTTGGTCTAATATTTCCACACGCCCACTGTATGCTGTGTCATAAAGTTTAATGTGCGTTGCATCCTTCAAATTTTGTGACAAATACATTTTTAATTAGTTGTGCTTGCATTTATTGACACCAAAGAATAAGCGTACATGTTTTGTTCTGCCACCTTTGTTTCTTGTAACCAGTCCCACTGCCACCAGTGTAAATCTTTCTCAATACTTCAGGCAATTGGACTAGACACATTATCTCCCATAAACAAAACATGCATGTTTTAAAAAGTGGGAGGAAACTGGTGCACCTTAGAACCGTGAGACATACATTCTTTACATTGCTTCCTTTAAAAAAAAAAATCATACATCAAACAAAAAAGAAATACACATGACACACTTGGGTTTTATAAAGGAACAGTCACAATAAATTACAATAATCTAGGATGTGCTGACCAGGCTGTCTAAGTAGAGAGGTCAATTAAAGTACAGGGCGTGCTTGAGTTAGGAACGAGTACTGTTTCTACACTGGCGAAGTAACCCCAATTTCTGCGTAAATCAATTTTAAAGTTAAAGTTGAAATTTAACTCAAAATGCTTCCTATAAACTAAAATACCTCAAAATAATAAACTAGATGCTGTACTTCCCATTACTGCTGAGAGGTGGCTGGAGAAGGAGGGGCAGTTGTGGGAGCTATACTGCTGGCCAAAAGTATTGGCACCCCTGCAATTCTGTCAGATAATGCTCAATTTCTCCCAGAAAATGATTGCAATTACAAATGCTTTGCTAGTAATATCTTCATGTATTTTGCTTGCAATGAAAAAAAGCATAGAGAATGGGGAAAAAAAAAAAAAAAATCATTATCATTTGACACAAAACTCCAAAAATGGGCTGGACAAAAGTATTGGCACCCTCAGCCTTATACTTGGTAGCACAACCTTTAGACAAAATAACTGAGAACAACCGTTTCCGGTATCCATCAATGAGTTTCTTACGATGCTCTGCTGGACTTTTAGACCATTTTTCTTTGACCAACTCCTCCAGTTCTCTGAGATTTGAAGGGTGCCTTCTCCAAACTGCCATTTTCAGATCTCTACACAGGTGTTCTATGGGATTCAGGTCTGGACTCATTGCTGGCCACTTTAGAAGTCTCCAATGCTTTCTCTCAAACCATTTTCTAGTGCTTTTTGAAGTGTGTTTTGGGTCATTGTGCTGCTGGAAGACCCATGACCTCTGAGGGAGACCCAGCTTTCTCACACTGGGCCCTACATTATGCTGCAAAATCTGTTGGTAGTCTTCAGACTTCATAATGCCATGCATACGGTTAAGCAGTCCAGTGCCAGAGGTAGCAAAGCAACCTCAAAACATCAGGGAACCTCCGCCATGTTTGACTGTGGGCACAGTGTTCTTTTCTTTGAAGGCCTCGTTTTTTCCCCTGTAAACTCTTTGTTGATGCCTTTTCCCAAAAAGCTCTAACTTTTGTCTCTTCTGACCAGAGAACATTCTTCCAAAACATTTTTGGCTTTCTCAGGTAAGTTTTGGCAAACTCCAGCCTGGCTTTTTCATGTCTCTGGGTCAGAAGTGTCTTCCTGGGTATCCTACCATAGAGTCCACTTTCATTCAGATGCCGACGGATGGTACCGGTTGACACTGTTGCACCCTCGTACTGCAGGACAGCTTGAACTTGTTTGGTTGTCAGTCGAGGTTCTTTATCCACCATCCGCACAATCTGTCATTGAAATCTCTTGTCAATTTTTCTTTTCCGTCCACATTTAGGGAGGTTAGCTACAGTACCATGGGCTTTACACTTATTGATGACACTGCGCATGGTAGACACAGGAATGGACTTGTAGTCTTGAGCTTACCCATGATTCCTCATAATTTTGCTTCTCAAGTCTTCAGACAGCTCTTTGGTCTTCCTTCTTTTCTCCATGCTCAATGTGGTACACACAAGGACACATGACAGAGGTTGAGTCAACTTTAATCCATTTTGACTGGCTGCAAGTGTGATTTCATTATTGCCACCACCTGTTATGTGCCACAGGTAAGTAACAGGTGCTGTTAATTACACAAAATAGAGAAGCATCACATGATTTTTCAAAGGGTCCCAATAATTTTGTCCGGCCCATTTATGGAGTTTTATGTAAAATGATAATGATCCCCCCCCCCCCCCCCCCCCCATTTTCTTTTGTGTTTTTTCATTGCAAGCAAAATAAATGAAGATATTACTACCAAAGCATTTGTAATCACAATCATTTTCTGGAAGAAATTGAGCACTCTCTGACAGAATTGCAGGGGTGCCAATACTTTTGGCCAGCAGTGTATGTGGACTGCTGCACAGTCGTAGAACTAAGAGATCAAAGTCGTTATATTACTGTAGCGTCTACAAGGAAAACGCAAACTTCATTCGGGTTTCCCAATAGTTTATTTGCAACTGAAAGCATGGAACACGACAACTCTAGGCCTTAGGCGAAGCCAACAAAATCATCTCGCCATTTTGTGCACCCCTTATTAACTCTCTCACTCCAGTCAGACATGGTGCATTTAGGAACAGCCCAGAAAACACAACACTCACCAACAACATTGCAACCTGAAGCATACATGCAACCAGATTTTTTACATTACTGTACTTATTCTTATATTACGCAAACTGGACGTTGTTTGTAAGCAGCAGTTAAATTGGGCCGGAGTACCTCCGGATCCGAGCTCCCCCTCCTTTTAGTCAAATAAACACATAATTACATTAAAGGTGGCAGTAGCACTTATAGACTATACATATAAAGGTAACGCTGCGGTGTATGTATCATTTTCCCATGCAAAGTCTGCATGGCTGTCATCTGTAAGCACTGAAATGCTTAACAAATCAGAGCACAGCATCACCCTTTGCTATCCCTGCCTTCTTTAACACAGAGCATCTACCTTTGAATCGTCCATGGTTTAAATGTGTCCGCGAGTCTAAAATGACGTTTAAAACAAAGGAAGTGAATAATGATGACTCATAGACATCATCACTATGGTTATGAAGTCTATGGGTGACTTTACTTCGATTAAGAAGTTAGGGTTTATTCATTCATTTTCCATGCCGCTTTTTCCTCACTTTATATATATTCAATTTATAAGAAGAATTTAAATTTTTTAATGGCTAGCTGCTTTAGATCATGACTTATGTAATGGCAAAACATGTATTCATTCATTCATTCATTATCCATGCCGCTTTTCCTCATGAGGGTCGCGGAGGCGCTGGAGCCTATCCCAGCTAACTACGGGTGGTAGGCGGGGTATACCCGGCACTGGTTGCCAGCCAATCGCAGGGCAGCAAAACATTTAAACTACCGTAATTTTCGGACTATAACCCGCTACTTTTTTCCTTAATTTTGAATCTTGTGTCTTATAGTCCAATGCTGCATCTTTACTGATTTATTTGGGTTAATAGGTAACACTTTATTTGACAGCGGTGTCATAAGACCGTCATAGTTGTGACATGACACTATCATGGGCATTATTGAATGCTTATGACAGATGCCATTAAGTGTCATCAGGCAAATTTTGTCACTAACTCCATTATGTTTACATCCATTCAAAAGTGAGATAATTTGCCGGGTGACACTAAATGACATCTGTTATAACATAAGCATTCATTAATGCTCATGCCATTTTATGTTATAACCATTATTGTCTAATGACAGTCATATGGTGCCACTGTCAAATAAAGTGTTACCAAATTCCATAACTAGCAATTAATGAAACTAGAACAGAACAGAACTAGAACAGTAACTGAAGAAATAATTGAACAGAATATGAATTTTGACTGTTATTTACATCTGTAACCCTGTAATGCATGCTAGGAGGCATGTTGGACAACAACAGTGTTGACAGCAGGTGGCAGCAGAAGTTGACTGTCTCCCCCAGTGGAGCAGTTATGGTCAAATGAAGCATCTGTCAAGCCGCTGTCAAATAAAGTGTTACCGGTTAATATATTTTGATGTAGATATCCTATAATACAGTGAGGACAGCTGCGGCTTATAGTCCAGTGTGGCTTATCTACGAACAAATGTCGATTTCGTGTCACATTTGGTGGGTGGCGGCTTATAGTCAGGTGCACCTTATAGTGCGAAAACTATGGTAACTTGTGATCCGAGTTAGTAGTTTGAAAGTAAAGGCTGTGGTAGGCGGGATTGTAATAAATATTGGGTATATTTATGTAACTGCTGGCCCTCGTGAGGAAAAGCGGCATGGAAAATGAATGAATGAATGAATGAAATGGAGTGTACTAATATAGCGCATTTATCTGCATTGTTACAATGCCCAAAGCGCTTTACATTACCCTTTCATGCACACATTCACACACCAATGGTGCTGCTACCATGTTAGGCGCTGCTAACCCATTGGGGGCAAATTAGGGTTCCGTGCCTGACCCAAGGGCACGTCGACAGTGGTTAGTCGTATTTGGGAATCTAACCACAAAGTAGTATCATTTGTCTATGACATTATTATTATAAGTATGCCTCTGCATAACATTGTGTCCTTTTTAATAATAAAGAAAAAAAGTAATATAGATAAACTTACAATAAAGTATAAATTTATTGACAAGGTTTTGTCTATAACAGAAAACACTTCAAGCACAGCAATTTGCCTGAATTAAAAAAAAAAAAAGTCACATCCAAACTGTAAAAGTACACGCAAGATACATATTTTACCGATTTGATTCTGAAAAATTAAATTTAATAAAATATATAATAATAAAATCAAATTGATTAGCAATGTTAACTCATGAGTACAATATGCCAAGCAATTTGACCGACAAAACTAACATTAATAGAGCAAAAACGGGAGTGTGATTGGAGAGAGGGGCGGGTTTTCTTTTTGCTGCGGGCAGTATCAGCTACTTTGCTATGGTGTGGACTGAGCAACTTGGTATGCCACATTACTCACAGGTTTACTAATGTAACACTGACAAAGTGGGACGATTGTTGGCAATATTTGGCACATTGTCGATGAAAAAAAATCAAGCGGCTTATCAATGTGATTGGGGTCTAATGTCTTTAAGTGACCTCTTTAATTGATTTGGCTTCCCGCTGTCCACAGCAAACATTTATAGACACAGCAAACCGACTGGTCTTTCCTCGTCTCCCACTGTATTAAAAGTCAAAGCCAAAAGCTACATACACTTTGTCATATTCCCTCGTCTGAGCTCTTCATATGTATCTCCAGTGCGCTTTGCTGTGTGCTCTTGTTTGGTTCAAAAATACTATTGTTGTCCAACATGCCTCCTAGCATGCATTGCAGCACTACAGATGTAAATAACAATCAAAATTCATGGTTTGTGCGAATTATTTCTTCAGTTACCATTCCAATTGTTTCATTTATTACTAGTTATGGTATTTGGTAACACTTTATTTTACAGTCGCACCATAAGGCTGTCATTAGACAATCATAATCATAACATGACACTGTCATGAGCATTAATGAATACGTACGACAGATGTCATTTCGTGTTATCTGGCAAATTATCTCACTTTTGAATGAATGTAAAAGATCCGAGCTGGACAAAAATGGAGTTAGTGTCATAATTTGCCAGATGACACTTAATGACCTTTAACAGCTACATGTCTTTTTATCCGTGGTTCCCTTTAATGACATTTGTCATAAGCAATCAGTAATGCCCATGATAGTGTCGTGTCATAATTATGACGGTCTTATGATAGTGTTATGACGCCGCAAATGAAGTGTTAATTTTAAAACAAATAAATCAACAAATAAGCCACAGTGGAATGTAAGCAGCAGGATTCAAAATGAAGAATAAAAGTAGCGGCTTATAGTCCGAAAATTATGGTATCTTGCACATGTATTTGATGTGTTTACCTCATAACTTACAGAAACTTTTCTCTTTTTCCCCAGGATGACTCATGGTTATGCCGTGGATATGTGGACACAAGTGCAACCAAATCAGAAGAAACAATCAAACAAATATGTATATCAGAATATATTACCCTAAGAAGATAACTATTCAAAATGAACCAACTCAAACATTAGCCACTCAAAATGTGGCTCACCATGAGACTATCGTTTTTGCCAGAGACCTCACATCTGCCTAAAAGACAAAAGACAAAAGACAACCTGAACAGTCCTTCAAAGGGCTTCACATGCCTCATCTCCTTCCCTACCCCAACTTGTGTGTGGCCACTTGTCTCCCTCATGGTTAAGGTCTTCCTTCTTGTCAGGCTTGAGGTCTGCCAGTAATTCGTTTCTATTCCTTTCCATGGCCTTAACTTGGAAACTGAAGAAGGCTGACAAAAAAGGCAACTGAGTAGGAAAGAGGCAGGAATCAAAATCACACCAAGAGGGAAAAGCGGCACAAGGACAACAACACGATAAACAAGACCACAGTAACTTGTACATTAACAGGTCACTCTGTTGAGAGCTCCCTCTCAATGAAGTTAGAACATGCTTGGTCTCAGTGTGCAAACAAAACATTCTTTTTCCCCACCACACTCTTCCCTGCCACCATGCCAAATGATAATTTGAATGCTCCTTAAAGGAGCATTGTGTAAGATTTGCACTACAATCATTTATTAAATAGCCTAATATTTCAAGATACATTAAAGAAACATGTTTTGGTGAATATTTCTAACACAGTTCTCAACGGTTAAGATTTTCCTATTTTAAAAGTCGATTCTCAGCCCGTAAAAGTTATTGTTTTGATTATGTGTTGACAATGGCTGTCCCGCCCTCCACTGCCAGCCAATTACAAAATAAGTACTATGTTCAGATTGCCAGAGGTCTTTGGGCTTCGTAAACAAAGGTTGCAAAAATAAGACAAGGATATGAATATACATCATGCACTTGTACTAAAAGTATGTTTACTTATACTACAAGAACGTGGACTGTTACTTGTACTACAAGTATGTGTACTTGCGTGCACTTGTACTTCAAGTACGTGTACTTGTGTGTACTAGTACTACAAGTTTGTGTACCGGTACTACAAGCACGTGTACTTGATCTACAAGTGTGTGTGTACTTGCAGTTGTTTAATTAATTGCTAGTTATGGTATTTGGTAACACTTTATTTGACAGTGGGGACAAAAGACTTGTCATTAGACAATCATAATTCAAGTCTTATGATGCCGCTTCCAAATAAAGTGTTACCTATTAACTCAAATAAATCAACAAATAAGCCGCAGGATTCAAAATGAAGGAAAAAAGTAGTGGTTTGCAGTCCGAAAATTACGGTAATATTTTATTGTAATGCTACTCTCAGTTGAGTTAACTTTTTGGCTACTTTACCCACCTCTGTGTATTTGTAATACATGTAACTGTACTTGTGTGTACTTGTACTACATGTACGTGTACTTGTGTGTACTTGTACTATCAGGATACCAGATAATACAGCCTTATTCTCCATTGTGAAGCATTTATACTGCAGCCAAAATGGGGAAAGAGATGTTGTTTTGATCCTGGTTGCAGTACCATTTTTGGCCACCAATCTTACATATTGCTCCTTTAGATCCTGAGCTAAATAGATCTGATTTGGAGAGATGTCAATGGCATTGAAAAATGGTTGCAGAAGGGAGGGGTGGTCTAGTGAGAAACAGCCTGAGTTTGCTCTGTTTCCATTTGACAGAAAAGGCCAGCAATGTAGTACACTCTCTGATTGTGTAACATTGAGATGCTGTAATATCAGGCTTTTGTGCATGTGTGTCTGAGTGAAAGGTTAGAGGCTGACTGGGAGAGTGCTCTGTGTGTCTGTGTGTTGGTCAGTGTATTCAAATGTTTACAGCCTAGATGTTCATGTTCCCTCTGTGTGACTGGCAGTCCTCCCTTTACTTTGCTGATGTTTACAGCTATTGAGAAGCTACTGTGTGTGGCATAATGTACACATTACTCATGTACCTTTTTTGGTTTGTCTCACTTTTTTTTAGACGAGCCTAATTTTTTTCATATGGTTGTTTCTTTTCCGAAAGAGTATGAGTGTCTAAATGTGTGCCACTCTCTGTATGTATGATTCAAAAGACGCTTTTTGATCTATGCTACTGTTCCCGCTAGCATAGGCCGGACTGAGCGTGAGGCCGACCTGGAAATGTGAGCCACTAGGACCCAAAAATAGACTGTGGTCCCACTGTAGATCTACGTAAAGGGGCTCAACTGCTTAT
Source organism: Corythoichthys intestinalis (assembly GCF_030265065.1). Classification (NCBI taxonomy): domain Eukaryota; kingdom Metazoa; phylum Chordata; class Actinopteri; order Syngnathiformes; family Syngnathidae; genus Corythoichthys; species Corythoichthys intestinalis. The sequence goes on along the minus strand of NC_080399.1, from coordinate 58,171,262 downwards.
TTGTTCATATTTAACAATATTTGTTTAATATTACAATCCTGTGAGATGTTACTCACGCTTCAGAATGCCAATAGTTGATTTACAAAGATGACTACAAAGAAAACATGCTTGAACAAAGCTACTGTAAACAAATGGTGGAATAAATTGTGCTAGATGACATTTCATTCACATGTACTGAGTTTCTTATTTAATACTTCACTTGTGTACGTGCAGAGTTTTTACATCAATGTAACCACACAGTAGATGATACAGTTGAAACCACAGTGTCAGGGGCATCACTAGGCCTAATACAATACTGAGGCACAGAGGGGCACCGTTGAGCAAGCATTATTCATTTTGGTCATATAAACAAATAGCAATAAGTTGCATCAGTATTGATACAGTTCAAATGCCACATATCATATTAACACAATATTAGACAAAGCACTTGAGTGAGAACCTCACACTCAAATTGCATTTAATAGTTATTGTATTCATTGCGTGTTAGCTAAAAGATAGCAGCTAATCTGCTACTTCAATTTGCGACCAGAGTGGTTTACTGCAGTTAACTGCCTGATATGTAAAGAGTAAAGTTGTACCATTTGAATTCACAATTCATGTTAATAGGTGACCAAACAAACATCGACACAGAGGTCAAACCAAACAACAAGGATGGGCAGTTTATCTGGCACCAACCTGTAAAGCAGGTGGGAAGTTGTAATTTGTACCATCAACTGTATACAACCCTTAGTAAAAACTATGGAATCACCTGTCTCGGACGAGCACTCACTCAGACATTTTATCATGTAGAACAAACTCAGATAAAAAGCTTGAAAAAATAAAGAATTAGTTCAAAAGTGCAACTCTTTAGCATTCAGAAACACCTTGTCAAGAGTCAAGAATCTGCAATTGACAAGGTGAAGATGCTGGAACTTTTGTTTGGTGCTGTTCCAGTAAGATTTACAAAGATGACTGCCTGAAGAAAACATCAAAATTCCCCCAGTCCTTGAAGATATGGGGCAGCATGTCAGGCAAAGGCACTGGGGAGATGGCTGTGGTTAAATCTTCAATAAAAGCACAAGTTTACATTGACATTTTAGACAGCTTTCTTATCCCTTCAATTAAAAATATGGTTTTCATTTTCCAAGATGACAATGCATCATGCCACAGAGCTAAAACTGTGAAAGCATTCCTTGGAGAAAGACTCATCCAGTCAATGTCATGGCCTGCAAATAGCCCAGATCTCAACCCTATTGATAGCCTGTGGTGGAAATTGAAAAAAAAAAAGGTCAGCAGCAAGGCTTCGACCTGCAAAGGCGGCCGTGGCGCAGCTGGTAGCTAGAGTTGTCCTTAGACCGAAGGGTCAGTGGTTCGATTCCTGGCTACGACTGCCCACTGTCAAAGTGCCCTTGGGCAAGGCACTGAACCTTGATTTGCCTCCAATGGGTTGACAGCGCCTTGCATGGCATCAGCTCCATTGGTGTGTGAATGTGTGCGTGAATGGGTAAATGTGTGCTAATGTAAAGCGCTTTGGGCGTGGTAACCATGCAGATAAATGCGCTATATCAGTACAGTCCATTTACCAAGGATGCTCTGGCAACTGCAATCAAAGAGAGTTGGCACCAAATTGATGAAGAATAGCCTCAGAGACGGCAAGCTGTCATAAAAGCCAGAGGTGGTGCTACCAAATACTAGAGATGTGTTTTGATTGTTATTTCTTTGTTTGTTTCTCATGATTCCATATTTTTTTCCTCAGAATGGAGTGATTCCATATATATTTTCCTGCACTCGATCTATAAAAGTAACATTTACTGACCACCACAATGTTTTTTATTGATTTCTTTTAGTGTTTCTAAATGCTAAAGAGTTGCACTTTTGAACTAATTCATTATTTCTTCAAGTTTTTTATCTGAGTTTGCTCTACATGAAAAAATGTCTGAGTGAATGCTCGTCCGAGACCGGTGAATCCATACTTTTTGCTAGGGGTTGTAATTAGCACAGGCAAAGTAATATTGCTGCTGCATTCGTGTGTTGTTGGAGTAATCGAAAAAATGATTTTCAATAACATGGTGTCTATAAAAAGCGCCAATCAGTCACTGAAATTGTGATGTATCATTGGTGCATTAAAATAGGCTACTCTTCTTCTTACGATTTTAAACTTTACACATCAGAATGATTTTCCAACTTGGGAACACAGATCTCCTGACAAACTTGAACGCGACATACTGGACTGTCTCAGAAAATTAGAATACACAATATTCTAATTTTTTGAGACAGTCCTGTGTGTATATATACAGGACTGTCTCAGGAAATTAGAATACACAATATTCTAATTTCCTGACTGTCTCAGGAAATTAGAATATTGTGTATTCTAATTTCCTGAGACAGTCCTGTATATATACACAGGACTGTCTCAAAAAATTAGAATATTGTGTATTCTAATTTCCTGAGACAGTCCAGTATTTCCCGAAGTTGCTTCCCGGAAGTGTCAACTCATATGCCTTTTGCAGCCAAAGTTACGTGCTTAAAATACCATATTAAGGAGCCATGTGCAGATTGTGTATATGGAGTGAATGGAGTCATTTGACCATATTAAATAGGCAAATTCTGTAGCTCATGCTATGTAGACTTAAAATTCCAAAGTATTTTATTTTTTACCGGTGAAATTTATACTGGGGCACTGCAGCTCAATACTGGGACACGTGCCCCAGTGAAATATGTCTGGCGACACCCATGCACAGTGCAAGATGCAGTATACGTAAAAAGACACCAATGCTTTGTTTTTCTCATTGTCTGTTATGCAATCCGACTGACATGCACTGTATTCCTCTTTAAGTTCAACAAGGATTTCCCAAATTATTTTTTGTTAAATGCCGGGGGCACATAATATAATTCTTTACTACTTCACTAAGTCATTGAAAGTCAAAATTTTACAATCAGTAGATTACTCCGCCTTCAGAATTTTTGGTAAAACTAGTGTGATCCTAGTGATCCTAGTGTCATGGAAGCATGCGACTTGATTCAGAAAACATTTGAGTTAAATAGATTTACCTGTATTTTGAAGGCACACCTGAAACACTGCTTCTTCGTGTAACGCTATAAAGATGTCGGCCACGATGTCATCAAGATAAATTTGGAATGGTAAAGTCTGGTTCATCTGTGGATGCAATTAGGGATGTCTTATAGTGACACATTCACCTGTTCAAACAATGATATGCAAAAACTGTATAAACACCATGGAAATGTAAAGCTATACAGTTGTACAATCGGACGTCCAAGCATCTGTCTTCACTGAAGCCTGGAGCTGTGGTCTGCCTAAGAGACATTTCTAGAGTATTATGGAGTTGACAGGTGGAACAGACAGTGTCACCATGTTTCGACAGGATCCAGACAGGGAATGAATTGTTGTAGAGAAGAAACAAGTACAGATCTTCAACTACAGACGAGTGAGAATAGCACTGCCACTCAGGAGGTTGTTCCAAGAGATTTGGCTGACTCCAAAGACATAACTGAGAGTCGACCGGATCAAACTGAAAGAGGCATATCTACAGCATCCGTACCATCAGCAATATCATGAACAACATAAAACGAGTACATATTAAGTAACAATTCTTTGTGATAATGCAATGTTGTACGGCAATGTGTACACAGCATTGTGTGGTAAGGTTAATGTCATTAACCTTACCACACTAAGGTGGCTAATTGGGAGGACCGGGACAGATCCCGGTTGGCCGGCCTGAATATACATTTTTAATAAAGCTGTTAGTGAAACGCGTTAATAACGGGGTTAACACAAACCACTGTAAATCAGTGATTTACAAAGGAAAATCTTAAAAATGATCAGAGGCACCCAATCTTTTGCATACATATTGCATATACTGTATATACTACATATATATACTGTATCTAAACAATTAATGTAAAAAAAACTCTTCCCTCTTCCTGCCCTGGTTATAGTGTTCCATGTATTATTTTCCTGCCAGTATCTTACACCCTGCCATTATATGTTGGACTGTTTGAGGGGCCTCTTTGCACAGCCTTCACCTACTGCATGAAGTAAAGTATATAAAATAAAGATATATAAACTACTATTATTTTAGATTCTACCCAAAAAAATAAATTGAAACTCCACACGGGACCCGTGCTTGAACCCTTGATCTCAGAACTGTGATCGGACATGCCAACCACTCTTCCTTTGTTTCTAATGAGGCTTAACCTTGAATTATGTAAGGTAAGCATATTGGTCAGCTCCGTGCATTTAAAATTTTAAATATACAATCATTTTTTTTCCTTAAAAAAAAAAAAAAAAAAAAAAGCCATTCATCACGAGCATGTACATGCGGTTAATTGCGATTCAAAATTTTGATCTCTTCACAGCACTGTCATAATGACATTATTCCACTACAGTAGGTCATGGTAAAAACGTGGGATGGTATGTGGCATTGAATTCCAGGGCTGATAATGAGTCCCACATTGGTTAATGCATGTTTTTGTTCATGGAGCGAGACATGGGGTTAGGCTTTCGAACTACATTACCCAGCATCCAATGGGATTACCCAATGTGCCACAAGACGTGATGTTGTAGAAAGGGTACTTTACACTGCGCGACTGTTGGACTAGATTTCCATGCCCAGTCTACTTATTTAAATAATAAGATAGAACACACAGTGACTATGTTGAAAAATTATCTAAATGTAACTTGTGTTTCGTTGTTGTATCAAACAATAAAAATCGAGTGCAGATGTTCGTAAATCATATGAAATAGCGGCATCTAGTGGCGACATATGTGATTTAAAAAATTTTTTTTTTCCTTTTCTTTTTTTAAATCTTTCATTCATGTTATACAATCCCAAGCAAAAGGTATGGAATCACCAGTCTCAGACGAGCACTCATACATTTTATCATGTCGAACAAACTCAGATAAAAAGCTTGCAGAAATAATAAATTAGTTCAAAAGTGTAACTCTTTAGCATTCAGAAACACTAAAAGAAATTATTAAAAAACATTGTGGTGGTCAGTAAATGTTACTTTTATAGAGCAAGTGCAGGGAAATATACCGGTATATGGAATCACTCCATTCTGAGGAAAAAATATGGAATCATGAGAAACAAACCAAGAAATAACAATCAAAACACATCTGTAGTATTTAGTAGCACCACCTCCTCTGGCTTTTATGACATCTTGCAGTCTCTGCGGCATGGACTTGATGAGTAATCTTCATCAATTGGGTGCCAACTCTCTTCAATTGCAATTGCCAGATCATCCTTGCAGGTGGACCATTTTTTTCAATTTCCACCACAGGTTTTTGATAGGGTTGAGATCTGGGCTATTTGCAGGCCATGACATTGACTGTATGAGTCTTTTTCCAAGGAATGCTTTACAGTTTTAGCTCTGTGGCATTATGCATTGTCATGTTGGAAAATGATTTCATTATCCCCAAACATATTTTCAATTAAAGAGATAAGAAAGCTGTCTAAAATTTCAATGGAAACTTGTGCATTTATTGAACATTTAACCACAGCCATCTCCCCAGTGCCTACGCCTGACATGCAGCCCCATACCATCAAGGACTGAGGGAATTTAGATGTTTTCTTCAGGCAGTCGTCTTTGTAAATCTCACTGGAACAGCACCAAACCAAAGTTCCAGCATCATCACCTTGTCCAGTGCAGATTCTTGACTCTTGACACCTTGTCCAATGCAGATTATTGACTCTTGACTCGTGACTGTTGCTGCTAAGAAATCGTTCGCTTGACACTTCAAAAATGTGTGTGGTTCAGAGATTGTTTCATGAGTTTATACTGATTTATTATATTTTATCTAAGAGGGGGGATTTTTTTTTTTTTTTACTTGACACAACAAAAAACATTCATCGATGGTTAGACTGTCCCACTGGGTTACCAACCAGCCACGGGATCCTCCAGGGAGGAGGATCCGCTGTCAACTGCTTCCAGCAACGGGCCCAGAAGAGTGTGGACCCTGAATTGGGACACAGTTTGTGTCTTCATTGATCTTCTTTAATCATCACGAAACAATTTTAACTTACCTTTTATACATTTGAAGAAATTGTAGTTTTTGTATAACTACCTCTAGTTATTATAAGTGGATAAAAAATAACCCGTGTGCATTTTCTATGGAATCCAATAGGAACTTTTGATTCTTATCAAATATTGCTGCCAGGAATAAGTAACTGTGGACCACACAGACAAGGTATATAAAAGTGTCATCCCTAAGGAAGATTATTTTACACAGCATGAGCTGACACGTGTACTGTGTAAATATTATTTTCATAAAGTATTTTGTATGTGTGTCTTTTATTATTGTTGTTACTTTTATTTATGAAAGAAGTAGCTACTTCATAATTAGCTAGCTAAAATAGTAGTGTAGTGTGTGTGTATGTGTATTAGTTTATATATATTTAGCTACTGTACATATTGATCTACTGAAAACATTACTCTTATTGTTCCTTATCCAAGGTGTCCTAGCTACTAGATACACAGCTGAAATGGTCCTACAGAGACTGGATGATGGAGAGGCAGGAACGGGGTTGGACTCAGAGTCCGAAATTTCTGATGACTATTGTCTAGGTTGCAGTGGCAGTCGTCCACCTGGAAATCCAAATGAACAGGAGCAGTCTGACTCATAAAATTCCACTTATGTGTCCCACTGAAGAAGAAAGTGTCCAGATCATGGCCAACACAATGAGTTGGTTGGGCTCCTATTTCTTAAACTGGAGTGACCTCCCACCAGGGCGAAACACAGTAAGTAACGGGTGCTGTTAATTACACAAATTAGAAAAGCTTCAGATAATTTTTTAAAAAGGTACCTATTCTTTTGTCCGGCCCATTTTTTGAGTTTTGTGTGAAATGATAATGATTTTATTTTTTTTCCATTCTCTTTTGTGTTTTTTCATTGCAAGCAAAATAAATGAAGATATTACTACCAAAGCATTTGTAATTCCATTTCCTGGGAGAAATTGAGCATAATCTGACAGAATTGCAGGGGTGCCAGTACTTTGGCTAGCACTGTCATACAAGACGGGATGACCTCTATTGCTGTTCTTGCTAAAAAGTAAAAAACAAAAGATATTTCAAACATGAAATCAATCTTGTGTGGTCCTAAATATAAATACTAAATATTATACAAGTGATTATTCTTAAGCAAAATGGCATAAAAACACACTGATTCTACTATGGGTCATTTTTGACCCACATATGGAAGAGCGTAGGGTCCAGTCACTTGTGCAACTTTTACTAAGATAAGGGTAAACAAACTAGCTTTTTCATTTCACATTCCATTTCCACATGGCGGCGGTAATGCACACTAAAAATTGGTCCCAACCATGAATAAATAACAGAAGAAGAAAAGAAGCTGCGCGCCGCTCAAAGACATGTGATAGAAACAAACATCGCTTTCAGCTTGGAATCATTCGTTCACTCACTGCCATTTTGGATGTGGCAAAACGGAGCAATCATTTACCTTCTCGTTTGCGGATTGGGAATTTTGCAACCATTTTGCACTCAAAATCAGATTTATGTGATTAAAATCAGGGTGACTTTTTAATTGTAATCTTCCCACTGTAACATAATTTTGGTTGACCGAACTATTAATTCCCACATGTGCAGAATAACAATCGCAATTTCCGGGGGGAAAAAAATCCTGATTAAATTTCCCTGATTTAACTATTTTTAGTGTTCTTTAGATGCTTAGTTAACTTTTTTTGGTAGTATATAGAATCATGTTTGACACACCTAATATGGCGGATGCGGTGTCGTTTTTAATCTAGTCAATGTGGGCGAGCTGGGCGCCAAAAGACGAGCCAGGGGTAAAGCTGTAAACACATCTACGGCTGTTTGTTTTAACAATTGTGCTGATTTTGTGTACATATTTAAATTTCTGCCGGTTTTTCCGAAATGGAGTCCCAGTCGTATCTTCCCGTTCAACCCGGTGTGTGCATGGAAGAAAACTTCTTTTCCTTGGACGATATTTTGCTGTCACACGAGCGACTTCCCATCCGCACAGAAGTAACTTTTCCTCGGCTTGGATTTCTCGAGAAGTCGGGTGACTCGCCGGATATTTCAATGGTAAGCAACCATGTCAAGACGATTTTAAAACTAAAAATGATGAGCATTCACAGCTAGTCCTCCCAATTTAAATGAATTGGACGTCTATTCTTGTTAATGGCAGGCAATGAGTTAATTTAACATATTTTAGAGCGTAATTATATCAATAATAACATTTAAAAGAATAAAATCATACAATCGGAATTATCAGTATTATAAGTACACCCCTGCACAACATTGTGTTCTTTTTAATGTTAAAGTAAAAATATACACCAACTTACAAGAAAGTAACTTTATTAACATTGTTTCGTTTCTAACAAAAAAGTATCCGTTTGTCTGAATTAGGGCTGCAGCTATCGATTATTTTAGTAATCGATTAATCGATTAACTAGTTAGTTCGAGTAATCGGATAAGGAACATAAATAATTAAGATACCTGAGCTGAGCCTCAAACGGTATATTAAAAAAAAAAAAAGAGGATGTATGTACAACAAAAAAACAATTGGCTAACTTACATAGCAAAAGTCCGCTAGCTTAAATGCTATAAAACACTAACTCTTTTATTTATTTATTTATTTATTTATTTTTACAATGCTCATAACAAATGGTCCAGACACATATTCCCACAAAAAATGGCTACATATAACTAGAAACTACTTAACGAATGCATTAAAATAAACATTAGCCCAACCAAAAACTTAGCTTATGTTGGTCTTAACAGGGAGCAGGTGGTTTAAGCTATGTGAATTGAGGCAGACGAGAGAGCAGTGTATCCACCAAAAATCAACAAAACGAAATGCAAACACTTTCAAAACAAACCATTACATCACCAGTTTAATTAAATGAATACTCGAAGCAGCAAAATTTAATTTGAATCTTATTTTCTAATCGAATACTCGAATTAATCGATTAATCGTTGCAGCACTAGTCTGAATTAAAAGAAAAATTCAGAATTTTTTTGACCATTTGATACGGAAAAATAAAATTTAATAAAAACACAATTTAGAACATAATTATTTTAGTAATAACATTTAAAAGAAAAAACTCATACAATCAGAAGTACCACTTTATATGGACTAAATCAATGCTTTCAATTATTTTCTGTCATGCCCAAGAAGCAGACATAAACATTGTCTCCCCCAACCCATTGACTCCCCCTCCAACTTTCTGCCGCCACTGTAAAAAATAGTATCATTTGTTTATAAAATTATTATTATTATAAGCACACCTCTGCATAACATTGTCATTTTAATATTAAAAATATATAGATTAACTTACAATAAAATGATTACACTAAAAGTATTACTTTTAGTGTTGCAATGATTAATCGATTAACTTGAGTAATTCGATTAGAAAAAAGAATCAGATTAAAATGTTCTGCTTTGAGTATTCGTTTAATTAAAATGGCGTTGTAATGTTCTGTTTTGAAAGTGTTTGAATTGAGTTTTATTGATTTGGGTGGATACACTGCCCTCTAGTGGTAACAGTGAATATAACTCCTTTCACATGGCTGAATCCAGCTGCTTCCTGTAAAGACCAACGTAAGCCAATTTTTGTTTTTTTTTTGAGCTAATCCTCTTTTTTAATGTATTTGTAATTTAGTTTATAGTTGTTTACAGACGTTTTTTGTGGGTATATGTGTTTGAACAATTTTTTAATTGTAAAATAAGAATGTTACCATTTTATAGCATTTAAGCTTGCAGACTTTTTCTATGTAAGTTAGCCAATTTTTCTTTTGGTGTACTTAGATCTTCATGCATTTTTTTTTTAAATACCGTTTGAGGCTAAGATCAGGTATTTTCATTTATTATGTTCCTCATCCGATTACTCGATTATTCAAACTAATTAGTTCAACGATTAATCGACTACTAAAATAATCGATAGCTTGAGCCTTAATTACTTTATAACATTTTTTTGTTTGTAACAAAAAAAAGATTTAGAGTGGTATGAAAAAGTATCTGAACCTTTTGGAATTTCTCAAATTTCACCATCAGATGTGATCTGACCTTTGTCAAAATCACACAGATGAAAAAAAGTGTCTGCTTTAGCTAAAACCAGCTACACATTTATAGGTTTTCATCTTTTAATGAGGATGGTACAAAAATAATGACAGAAGGGTGAAAAATAAGTAATCAAACCATCACATTTCATATTTTGTGCCCCCCCGCGGCAGCAATAAATTCAACCAGATGCTTCCTGTAGCTGCAGATCAGTCTGGCACATCGATCAGGACGAATCTTGGCCCATTTTTCTCTACAAAACTGCTGTAGTTCTGTCAGATTCCTGAGATGTCTGGCATGAATCGCTGTCTTTAGGTCATGCCACAGCTAGTGATGGGACGAAATGAGCCGAGGTTCCGAAGCTTGTGTCGAGTAATGGGAGGGGGGTTTCCACGAAGCTTGTAGCGAGGCGCGCTTCATTTCGGCAAAACCCGGAAATGATGACGTGGGAAGCTTTGCCGGCGGCCGGCTGAATCTCGTGAGTGCTTCGGAAGTGATCCAACGTTTGGCGCACATTGCAAAAACAGGACAGACTACAGTATAAATTGGTTGCAAAACGCAATGGCGATCGCCTGTTATCTCACATTTTGTGGATTTCGGGCTCCTGTACTTGTTACATCTGTGCGCAACAGTGCAACCAGTGCAATCTTTTTTCGAGCCTTGTCCTTTGCTTGCGATGGAACCTGCGCGAAAAGAGCGATCCTCCCCTGTATGGGAACATTTTGATTTGATTGCTTTCAATAAGGTAAGGGAGAAAAACTACTTTAATATAAATGTGAGTGTGTGTGTGTACCTATCTGAACCAAACATCAACAGAATGAACAATCCATTAGTGTACTGGGAGGCACAAAAGAATACCTACCCAAATTTATATAAACTGGCACTCACATTTCTCTGCACCCCAGCTTCATCTGTGCCTTGTGAAAGAATATTTTCTAAAGCTGGTGAAATATTTTCCAAAAAAAAAAGAAACTGTTTAAAGCCAGCCACTGTGGGAAAGCTATTATTTCTAAATAAAAATGAATAACAAATTACCCTTAGCACTTTTTGTATTTTGTTCACTTACTAAATTACTAACACAAGCACATTCATATCTTTGTCTTAAGCAAATAGCCATTGAATTCTTAACAATGTTGACCTCTTGGGCTTCTAGACCACTTGATGGCGCCATAGGGTAAATGAAGCACCATGAAGCTTTGCTACATGTGCAAACCAATTGGCTGCAAAGCTTCATTGCTTCATGAGGCTTCATTTGGCCATCACTAGCCACAGCATCTCAATTGGGTTCAAGCCTGGACTTTGACTTGGACACTCCAGAACGTGTATTTTGTTCTTCTGAAACCATTCTGAAGTTGATTAGTTCTGTGTTTTGGATCATTGTCTTGTTGCAGCATCCATCCTCTTTTTAGCTTCAACTGTCTGAAGAACGGCCTCAGGTTTTCCTGCAAAACATCCTAATAAACTTTTGAATTCATTCTTCCATTAATGATTGCAAGTTGTCCAGGCCCCGAGGTAGCTAAACAGCCCCAAATCATGATGCTCCCTCCATGCTTCATGGTGGGGATGAGATGTTGATGTTGATGTTGGTGAGCTGTTCCATTTTTCCTCCACACATGTCGTGTGTTACTCCCAAACAATTCAACTTTGGTTTCATCAGTCCACAGAATATTTTGCCAAAACTTTTGTGGAGTGTCCAAGTGCCTTTTTGTGAACATCAAACGTGCAACAATGGTTTTTTTTAGACAGCAGTGGCTTCCTCTGTGAAGTGCTCCCATGAACACCATTCTTGGCCATAGTTTTACATATAGCTGATGTGTGCACAGACATATTGGACTGTTCCTGTGATTTCTTTAAGTCTTTAGCAGACACTCTGGGCTTCTTTTTTTTTTTTTTTTAACCTGTGTGAGTATTCAGCGCTGAATCTTTGGTGGATGACCACTCCTTGGGAGATTAGCGATAGTGCCAAACTCTCTCCATTTGTAGACAACTTCTCTGACTGTCGATTGATGAACTTTTAGAGATGGTTTTGTATCATTCCCAGCTTTACACAAAAAAAAACAATCCTTGATCGCAGGTCTTCAGGCAGCTCTTTTGACCAAGCCAGGATGCACATAAGACATTACTTCTCATCAAGACAATTCTTACCAGGTGTGTGTTTCATAGTGGGCAGGTCAGCTTTAAAGTGCTTGTGACACGAAAAAGCATGTTTATTTCATAATACACGCGGTATTTTATGCTCCTGAATGATATGGACCGCTTGGATGTGTGTGGAAGCGATCGCTATATTTATTTAGTTTTTTGAATCCCGCGCCAGGAAAATGAGTGACTTCCGGCTTCGGTCTCGCATTGAGGAGGAGGGCGCTGTGACGTGTACGGTAGAAGACGTCCTCTTCACGCTACAGTGTACTGTTGTGTATGAGGACTAAGGATTCAGCTGATTTTGCGGATTAATACTTTTATTTTTTGCATCACGCCAGCCAAACAGCTGCAGAAAAATCATTCTGTATGCGGGAGAGGCGTATGCGCCTTTTTGGAGTTTCAAAAGGTTCCCATTCACCGTGGATATTTACTGTGGGACCATTGGACTTACAAGGAAGTGAGTAAACATCTTGTTTTGTATTATGTCAAATACGAATACAGTGATTACAAAGTAAACACTATAAAATTCCTTTAAATAAAGGACTACTTACGTTTGATCATTGATAGGCATGTGAAAAGCTATCCTCACGCTCATTAGCAGTTAGCTGTTAGCACGTTAGCTACACAACAATTCCAGCCACCCTCCTCCAGGGAACGAACTGTAAATTGCTCTCCGCCGGGCGGTTTGCCGATCCGCAAAGAAACTCGACAACCGGGTCGTCATGTCAAATAATCCAGGCTAGTTATGTGTGATTTTCCACTTCGAAGACTTTGAAACATCCCTCGGTTCGGGTTAGCATGTCGGCTAGCTGTCACTCCTTCTGGTCTGTTTACATTCTCCGAAGCCGGGGAAGGGAAATGACATATGTCCGATTTAGGTGTCATAAAATATCGTTCGGCAGGTGTGACAGTAAAGGTAAAGTCGACTGTTTTGACCATTATGGAGTAATTTTGCCATGTCGTCTTGAATAAATGGATTTTTATTATTTTATATTCCATTTAGCACAAGTTATTTGTCATGACCATGCCATTTATTTAGCAATTGGGGAAAGTACTTGGGTAAAAAGAATATCCTGTAAAAATATTGAAGTAGAGAGACAGAAACAATGGCATTTTGCCGCTCTCTTCGTCGCGTTTTCCTCATTGTGAATAGTTCCCCCTCGACGGGCTGACTGGTCCTTCTCAAGCCATTTATATAGCTATTGGGGAAAAATACTTGGATTAAAAGAATATCCTGTAAAAATATTGAAGTAAAGAGACAGAAACAGTGACATTTTGCCGCTCTCTTCGTCGCGTTTTCCTCATTGTGAATAGTTCCCCCTCGACGGGCTGACTGGTCCTTCTCAAGCCATTTATATAGCTATTGGGGAAAATACTTGGATAAAAAGAATATCCTGTAAAAATATTGGGAGTAGAGAGACTGAAACAATGACATTTTTCAGCTCTCTTCGTCTCGTTTTCCTCGTTCTGAACAATTCCCCCTCAATGGGTTGAATAGTAAAACCGATGAGCCTAGTCTACTGCTGACGTCATCCACCTGTTGGGGACGCTAAAGCCCTATAATTGTAGGCGTGGCTAACCGGCAGATTAAAAGACTAATTTCTCGTCATCTGCGCTTTGCTAAATTGTTGTATATAGTCGAATCGTCTCAAAATATGATTCTAATTCACATAATAATGCCATTTAAGACTTTTTTTCTGGTGTCGTATGCTCTTTAAACCACTCATTGGTGATTGGGCACACACCTGACTTATAATGTTTGTTAAAAATTGTTTTTAATTGCTCTTTAGGGGTCCTTAGGCAGAGGGTTCAGTTACTTACTATGTTTCCCCCTTCTGTTATTATTTGCATGCTATCTAGGGCTGCAGCTATCGATTATTTTAGTAGTTGATTAATCGATGAACTAGTACGTTCGAATAATCGAGTAATCTGATAAGGAATATGAAAAATTAGAATACCTGGGCTCAGCCTCAAACGGTATAAAAAAATGAATAAATGGTGATACACTTTATATAGCGCTTTTCCACCTTTCAAGGCGCTTTACACTATCTCGCCATCCACCTACTGGTGACGCAGCACCAGGAGCAACGTGGGGTTCAGTGTCTTGCTCAAGGACACTTAGGCGAGTTCATCAGGGCGGAGAATTGAACCCACAACCTCTGGGTTGGGGGGACAACTACTCTACCACTGAGCCACACCACCACCCAATAAATGAGGATCTATGTACAACAAAACAACAATTGGCTAACTTACATAGCAAAAGTCAGCTAGCTTAAATGCTATAAAGTGCTAGTGGTTTTTTTTCCACAATGCTCTTAACAAATAGTTCAGACTCATATTCCCACAAAAAAATGGCTAAATATGCATATAAACTAAATTAAGAATGCATTAAAAAACATTAGCCCAAACAAAGACTTAGCTTATGTTGGTCCTAACAGGGAGCAGTTGGATTCAGCCTTGTGAAATGAGGCAGACCAGATTGCAGTGTATCCACAACGCCACTTTAATTAAACCAATACTCGAAGCAACAAAATTTAATTCGAATATTTTTTTCTAATCGAATACTCGAGTTAATCGATTAATCATTGCAGCACTAATGCTATTCTCATTAAAAGATGAAAACCTATAAATGTTTGGGTGGTTTTAGTTAAAGTAGACTGGACTTCAAAATAAAAGCATAAAATCTTACATCCAAACAAATGACTTTACTGTGTTATAATTAACTGTAATTCACAAAGAGAACATGTGAGGGCAGAACATAGACGTTGTATTTTCACGTGTGTGACAATGACAAAGATCAGATCACATTTGATGGTGATTTTATGCAGAAATGTGACAAATTCCAAAAGGTGCGGATACTTTTGCATACCTTTGTAAAGCGCATCAATATGTCTGAATTAAAAAAAAAAATCACATCCAAACTACATTTTTTTTACCATTTGTTATTGAACAATAATATTTAATAAAATCGATAAATAATAATAAATTCAAATTGATTAGCAGCATTTGACTCATGAGGACAATATGATCGAAAAAAAAAAAAAAAAAAATTGAGCAAATACGACAGTGTCTTCATGACAAGAGGAACAGTTTTCAGCTCCTTTGCTGTTGTATGTGTTTATTTTTTTGCACTGAGCAACTTTGTATGCCAACTCATATGATGCTAACAGTGCTCGATAGGTTACTGATGTAGCACTCACTAAGTGGGACGATTGTTGGCAATATTTAGCACGTTTTTGCTGAAAAAACTTCAAGCGGCATATCAATGTAATTGGGGTCCAATGTCTTAAAATGACATCCTCATTGGTTTCCCTTCATGCTGTCCGCTGCCAACATTTTTGGACACAGTAAACATTGATATGTTTACTGTCCTTGCTGGTCTCTCGCTGTATTAAAAGTCAAGCCAAACGCTAAGTACGCTTTGTCATATTTCCTCGTCTTATCTTTCGGGAGACACATATTCTGCTCTTGTTTAACGCAAAAATACTGCGCACACTCTAAAAATGAGAGCACCACTGTTTTACGAAATTTTTTTACGAAATTTCCGGATCACACTTTTATGGAAGATGAAAGAAATTTCGTAGCAGGTTCGCAGTGAGTAAGCAACAGGCACACTTTTGCTTAATAGACAATGTTTATTGATTAGAAATTGCAAATAAATGAATGAATGAAGAAGTTTAATTGATTACAATCCCACAAAAGCAAGCAAAGACAAAATCAAGCATAACTATAACTACAACGCTAGGTCTGAATTGTCAAAAAACCCTTACGAAGCAGTTAAAAACACGTCAACACACATAACAATGGCGCTAGATAATTAGTTGTCGAAGCTAAAATATCCCCCGCACCAAAGCGCAATGAGTTCCTCTATGATATTGAAATCAAGCTCTTACCTGTCGACAATGAACGGAGGGCCACACAACGTTCCTGGTTTGAGCAATCAAGGAGCTCCGGCCGAGCGACTACGCGTGAAATCCTCTGACCGACCCTAAAGTGTGGCGCGGGATTAGGCTCTTTATAGGCATATGTCACATGAGAACAGAGGGGCCAACCCCTGATCTCAGGAGACACCCTGCCTGTCCAATCATGGTTAGGCTCTTTATTGTCGTGTCCAATCATGGTTAGGCTCTTTATTGTCGAAGGCAGTTGTTGTATTCTCAAAGGAAGGAACTCACTGTACTTTAGTACATAGTTGTACTTTTATACATAGCTACACAGCTGTACTTTTATACATAATGATTACATAGCTACACAGCTGTTCTTTTACACATAGCCCAAAGGCACTTTGTTATACTTTGTTATATATATGTTTTTAATGATGGAACCAGTGCGGGTCACAAAAAAGGTCACAGGTGTTTTTCTCCATACATTCCACCCTTTGACCCGCATTGGGTCACCATCATTCCCTTAATACCCTGATGCGAAGTCAATTCACATATCTACCGATTGTATTCTCATTGATAGGCCAAATTATACATTTCATTAGTTAGCGACCGCTTTACACATACATTCAAAACAGTATACTTAATACAATGATTACATATAAACATCGGAGGTACAAAATATTGTCTTGCTGTCATAGACATCCCAGTAAATATATCCCACCAATGATGAGCAGACTCCTGCTCAATTTCCTTGGCTGCATGTACCACTTCATTCCGAGCTATCAATGTGGACACTTTAAGCTTGGAAACATTAGACCTGTGTTCCTCAATCGCTAAAAGACAATGGTTTCAGAACGAACTGGGCCCAGCTCCCCCACTGCGCAGCGAATTTCCTGTTAGCAGCTGTTAATGCTTCATCTGTAAGCAAACTCATCTGTTTCGATGACATGCCAGCGGGTCAACGTAACGCTGTGCATCCCCACGCCGCACATCAGCTTCTCCTGTCCAGTCCCTGTTCCTCCATCTGCACTGGCGGTACCAGGCCGCACATGCAGGGGACTGAGGCCGGGCAATCGTGACTGTGCCTGCCTTAGGTTGTCCCAAGGTTAGGAGGAGGGATCTTACCGGTCATGGGCTATCCAGCCTTCCATACCCGCCTGTTATAGTCAGGAGTTGTGCCAGGTAATCGTGACTGGGCCTGCCTTAGGTTGTCCCAGGTTTTAGAGGGATCTTACCCGTCCTTAGCTCTCCAGCCTTCCATACCCACGTGGGAAGCGTTACACAAGTACCTCCCAGACGGCCCTTCGGCCGCTGGGGAGTCTCGAGCGTCTATTGGGGTGCTGCAAGGGATTTCTGCAGTGTGAATGCGGGGGGCAGTACCACCTAGAACCTTAGTGCAATTTATAGGTCTGGTTATTCCAAATGAAAAACTCCACATTGTCAAGACAACCCGAAAACGGTGTTTTAGGCAACTGTGGGTGTGGTTTCATAGTACCAATCACATAATGCCTGTGTCGCGTTAAAACATGCTTCTTGATACATTACTTGTTTCATACATGCAATACCTTTATCCGATGTGTCTCATCCGCTTAGGTCATAAGTAGGATTGGTTTGTGGGCTAAACCATTCCCCTTGAGGTCTCACAAAATAATAAGCATTAGTTGTAATTACAGGCAAAACATGATATCTGCAAACTAATAAGGGTTCAGTTACAGTCATTTGCAACCACATTATGTGACCACCCTTAGGAACCTTTCTTTCTGTAATTTCATGTTAAGTATCTGTATATTACACACAGTCATATTCAATGCATAAAAACGGCATTTCCGATTGGATCGGCTCCCCTATATATGGAGCAGGGGGAAGTGATGTCTACCCTGCAGCCTCCCTCTGGCAGGACACGTCCCCAGTCGCCAGAAACCGCAATGAGCTCCCCAGAGAGTCGGTATCGCCAGAAACGGCAATGGACTCCCCAGAGAGTCGACGTTCTTCCTCCACCATAGCACAGAGGATGGTGGCCCAGGATCCGACACCACCTTCGATGCGGAGGAACGCAGTACCGCTGCGATCTTCCCGCAGGTGTTACAATCCACCGTCTCCACATCAATCACCAGGCTGAAAAAGAAAACAGAACAAAACGCTTCGGAATGGACAAAGATTGGGCGCTCCGAAGTTTGTCCATTCCGATGATCTATTCCACTGAATAGATATCTTTTGGCAATCGTCCAATTGAAAGGGGGAGTTGAACCTACACCCCATTCACATTCCCTTGCTAAATGTTGTGCAATTTTATCGCCGGATTTCACAATGAACGGTTCAGGGGTCAAATTGTACATTACAACCCCCAGTTTTCCCTGAAAATCGGCATCGATGACTCCCGCAAGTATGGTTACCCCTTTAAGTGACAATCCAGACCTAGGTAAAATGTGCCCGTAGTGTCCCTTGGGACATCTAAGTCCTAGTCCAGTTGAAACTACCTTAGGTATCGCGGGAATTAAAGTGCTCGTTTCAATGGCTAACATTGAAAAGTCGAAATCGTAGTCAAACTCGTTATAATTGTCACGTGACGACGAAATCTAGAATTGTCTATTAGCCACTGAGGTCACAGCCGAACAAAGACAGCCAAATTCCATCAGCATGTGATCCAAAAGCCATAAGCCTAGACAATATTTAGTATCCTCAATTCCTTAAGAACAAATTTTAAATTCAAATTACCAATAAAGCAACTCATGTCAAATTCAAGCTCAATTCATGACAGTGAGTGTACATTATTAACCCTTAAGTTGCCAATGTTACAGCTTCAATTCCTTAAGAACAAATTTTAAATTCAAATTACCAATAAAGCAACTCATGTCAAATACAAGTTATCAATAAAGCAATTCATGACAGTGAGTGTACATTATTAACCCTTAAGTGGCCAATGTTACAGCTTCAATTGTTACAGAATAATCACTTTATCACTGTTCCCATTAACATAATTTGTCAACACTATCAATAATCCTGGTTGTTTTGAGCTTCTGGGCGGGAACTGGAATACCGTCATCTGTTGATCAAGCAGATGCTGGCATGCACACTCCTCACCTCAGGCATTTTTATCAAATGTCTAACCCAATGTCTAAATAATGAAATTCCATTTCATTTTTTGTTTTACCTGTTTTCCCAATTTGTTTCTCAATTTTATCCTAAATAATATAAGGGAAAGGCTGGGATATTCCCAGCTGCAATCACAACCTACCCTTATAATCAATTTGGGCAAAAACCCAGCAGATGCCGTCGAGGACCCCATGTTGCAAATAGGGGCCACCGAAGGGCTGCACTCCTCATGTTGAGAAACATCTACTTTTGTCCGGTATTGCGCAATAAACAATCCGCCATAATAAACAGGTTCGTTATTTACGCCTGAGCTGGTTCCCATAAATTAGAGTGTCCTCCGCCCCCGTGTCTACCAGAGCTTGCACTTGCTGCTCCGAATTTTTCCAATGGATTTTCATTTTCACATGCGGTCGGGAATCCCTTCCTGACCAATCGGAACAGAGTGCCCTGATAGATATAGGTGAGGCTTGGCCCTCATCCTATTCTAAATCTAAGAGGCTAGGATAGAGGGAAGAAACATTCTCCCCTCTTTGTTCCTTTCTCTTCTGTCGATGTTGTTTGTCCTTGGTTCGCTTGCACTTTTTCACTGACCGCACCCTTGTTGATCCGTCGTCCTCAGAAGTAGAGGAGGAGTCTTCCGACTCTAGGGGTTTAGGGGGTGGAGCTGTCGGAACTGCTCGGCCCTCCTCTCTTAAAACCGACCGCAGCACCTCCTCCATTTTCTTCAGTGATGTTCCGAAGGATGCTTCCACACAACTGACCTTAATCCCCTTTTTCTTGCACCGTTTTCTCAGTTCCGGAGTGGGGAGACCGTCTATCTCTCTAAACGGCACTCCCGCCTTCAAAAGAGCGTTCCACAAGTCTCTCCTAGACGGCCCTCTGGCCGCTGGAGAGACTCGATAGTCACGCCTGGGAGGAGAAGGACTAGTTGTCTGGCGAGGAGTCTCCTTCCGGATGACCTCCCAGTTCCCTAAACTCCCTAATCCGGACATCGTACTTGACACTTCAGCAAGCGTTTGATTCGGATTTCCTACCATCAGGGTTAAAACCAATGATTTGTAAGCTGGAGGCGCGGTTTTAATCATAGTGTCACGCACTGCCTTCGGGACCGGGAGAGAATGGACATCTTCCACCTCCCCAAGCACCAAAGCCTGGCGAATACACAGGCGCAACATGCGCTGTTTTCCTTCCCTTATAGTCTGCCACTCTCTATCCAGAGAAGGCCAATCAGACAGGGAAGGATAGCGCAACAAAACAGCTTGAGCATACATTTCCCCCACAGAGTAAACTCCGTCAGCCATTAAACGAATATTCGCTCGAAAATCGGTATTCACCACTGGATCACGTGAAAGACCAGAAAATCGATGTCCATCTTGCACATCAATGTCAGTCTGCCACGCGCCTTCTTCCATTAATCTCAAAACCCACAAGTCCAAAGGTTCGTCAGACTTCTGACGAAATTTAGCATTCAAATGTATAATTTCCTCAGCAGTATAATCCTCCAGTGTCTTAGACATTTCAGGGGCAGGCTGCTCACGTGGTCTTTCCAGGTAAACAGGCTCCCCATCCCTGTCCAACACTGGATCGCCATCCCTATCCACCATTGGCTCGCGAATAGGTGGCAAAATGCGTTCAACTCGTCGTCGGCGAGATACGGGGCGTTCCTGATAATTCCCATCACTCTGTGCATTCCAAATATCCCAGTCCCATGTTTCGGGGTTCCACGAATTGGCATTCTCTAACGATGACGCCACAAATGCCCGTACTTTAACGGGATCAGCGCGCCTTCGAGAGAGTTTGCGCTCTCGAGCTGGTATACGCCCCACGCACTCAACCGCTTCTTCACACATACGGTGTAACCGATCTCGTTGGCATTCTAGCAATTTAATTTTTTCCTCTAAAATGACTTTTTCACTTTGACAGTTATCGAATTGTACTTTTAGTTGTGACGCCTCCCGTTCAGCGTCCTCTAATTTCTCCGTTTGAATCCTCCACGCCGTAGCGCAGACCCACATGCGTCGTTGGACCCCACCCAACAATGCTTTAGCCGGGATCCCTACGGACGACAATACCTTTTTAACATCGTGCGCAGTACTGTCCCCTAGCGAATCCTTCCATGATTCGGGACGACCACCGCATTCGCGCAAACACGACGCGATTCCGCGCCACGGTTCTTTTTCCCAACCAGGAGTTACTACCGTTCCATCGATAGACTCCTCGGATTCTTCCACAATAAATTTTCGCAGCTTCCTAAACATCGTTCTTCGCAGTTTCTTAAACATCGTTATTCTGTTACGTCTCACTCAGTATTACTTTAAGCAACACAACCCAAATTTACTCAAATTACCAAATCAATTGACCAAATAAAATTCCCAGTATTACTTGATCACAATGACCAATTCCAATCAATAGTCAATTTATCAAAATACTATTGATCCTGCCAACAACGCCAAAATGTTTTACGAAATTTTTTTACGAAATTTCCGGATCACACTTTTATGGAAGATGAAAGAAATTTCGTAGCAGGTTCGCAGTGAGTAAGCAACAGGCACACTTTTGCTTAATAGACAATGTTTATTGATTAGAAATTGCAAATAAATGAATGAATGAAGAAGTTTAATTGATTACAATCCCACAAAAGCAAGCAAAGACAAAATCAAGCATAACTATAACTACAACGCTAGGTCTGAATTGTCAAAAAACCCTTACGAAGCAGTTAAAAACACGTCAACGCACATAACAATGGCGCTAGATAATTAGTTGTCGAAGCTAAAATATCCCCCGCACCAAAGCGCAATGAGTTCCTCTATGATATTGAAATCAAGCTCTTACCTGTCGACAATGAACGGAGGGCCACACAACGTTCCTGGTTTGGGCAATCAAGGAGCTCCGGCCGAGCGACTACGCGTGAAATCCTCTGACCGACCCTAAAGTGTGGCGCGGGATTAGGCTCTTTATAGGCATATGTCACATGAGAACAGAGGGGCCAACCCCTGATCTCAGGAGACACCCTGCCTGTCCAATCATGGTTAGGCTCTTTATTGTCGTGTCCAATCATGGTTAGGCTCTTTATTGTCGAAGGCAGTTGTTGTATTCTCAAAGGAAGGAACTCACTGTACTTTAGTACATAGTTGTACTTTTATACATAGCTACACAGCTGTACTTTTATACATAATGATTACATAGCTACACAGCTGTTCTTTTACACATAGCCCAAAGGCACTTTGTTATATATACTTTGTTATATATATGTTTTTAATGATGGAACCAGTGCGGGTCACAAAAAAGGTCACAGGTGTTTTTCTCCATACAACCACTTTCACCTACTAAGTGGATATTGCAATTACATATTATTCTAGTCCGGCAAAAAAGTATGTTCCGCGAGGTCATGTGAGGAGTACTGGACTAAACTATGTGAATTCAGGGTCTGACAATTCTTAACCTATCCAATTTCTCTTTGACAGGGTACAAAAATGGAGTTTCCCTTGTGGCTCTCCAAAGGTTTGTATGAGCAGAACAAAAGGTTGCTGTCAGTCGAGCTACCTAAGGTTTATAGAGAAGGCTGGAGGACTGTGTTTAATGCAGACCCCAATGTGGTGGATTTGCATAAACTGGGGCCTTACTATTATGGCCTTGGATCCCAGATGCTGCACTTTGACAGTCCGGAGAATCCAGATATAGCACAGACGTTGCTGCAGGTAAGGCTGTTATAGCATTCACCATCTCTTATTACCGATCATGTGTTCTTTAGTCCTAATGATGCATCCATTTAAACAAATGCAGTGGTATGAAAAAGTATCTGAACCTTTTGGAATTTATCACATTTCTGCATAAAATCACCATCAATGTGATCTGATCTTTATCAAAATCACACAGATGAAAATACAGTGTCTGCTTTAGATAAAATAGGTTTTCATATTTTAATGAGGATAGCATGCAAACAATGACAGAAGGGGGAAATTAAGTAAATGAACCCTCTGCCTAAGGAGACTAAAAGAGCAATTGAAACCCAATTTTTACCAGACATTTCAAGTCAAGTGTGTGCCCAATCACTGATGAGTGGTTTAAAGCTGCCCTGCCCACTATAAAACACACACCTGGTAAGAAATGTCTTGATGGGAAGCATTGTCTGATGTGCATGTTGGCTCAGTCAAAAGATCAAGGATTGTTGATTTGTATGAAGGTGGGAAAGGATACAAAACCATCTCTAGAAGTCTGCATGTTCAGCAATCAACAGTCAAAGAAGTTGTCTCCAAATGGAGAGAGTTTGGCACTGTTGCTTCTCTCCCAAGGAATGGCCGTTCACCAAAGATGACGCAAAGATTTCAGCGCAGAAGAACCCTAGAGTGTCTCCTAAAGACTTACAGAAATCACTGGCACGGTCCAATATCTTTATGCACACATCAACTATATGTAAAACTATGGCCAGGAATTGTGTTCATGGGAGGACTCCACAGAGGAAGCCACTGCTGTCTAAAAAAACCCATTGTTGCTCGTTTGATGTTCGCAAAAAGGCACTTTGAAACTCCACAGAAGTTTTGGGAAAATATTTTGTGGACTGATGAAACCAAAGTTGAATTGTTTGAAGAACAAAATAAAAGTTCTGGAGTGGCCAAATCAAAGTCCAGACTTGAACCCCATTGAGATGCTGTGGCATGACCTAAAGACAGCGGTTCATGCCAGACATCCCAGGAATCTGACTGAACTACTGCAGTTTTGTAGAGAACAATGGGCCAAGATTAGTCCTGATCAATGTGGCAGACTGATCTGCAGCTGCAGGAACCGTCTGGTTGAAGTTATTGCTGCCAAAGGTGGGGCGGGGATCCAAAATATTAAATGTGATGGTTCACTGACTTATTTTTCCTCCTTATTTCATTGTTTGCATACTATCCTCATTAAAATATGAAGACCTATAAATATTTGGCCCGTTTTAGTTAAAGCAGACACTGTTTTTTCATCTGTGTGATTTTGACAAAGATCAGATCATATTTAATGGTGATTTTATGCAGAAATGTACTGTATATATGTATATATTTATTCATACATTAGGCATGAACAATAATGGAAAAAAAGAACATTGCAATGTAAATATATATCCAAGGATCCACATTTACTTTTTGCATTGATTGCACTGCTGCGCCTAACTTCTTTTCTTTAGGTGCACCAGCACAAAATGTACACTAAAATATGATTACTTAAAAAAAAATAAAATAAAAAAAAGAAGCAAACTTAAATTCATTCATTCATTTTCCATGCCGCTTATACCCATGAGGGTCATGATTTAAATGACGTTTGTAAATGATTATTTACATATAGTGACAATATTATTTTAATCATTATTCTTACTATGGACCTAGAAAGTCAATCAGTTAACTGTGCCCAGTCTATATAAAGTACTGTAAAATCTTTTAATGAGACGGCTAGAGGGAGCAAAAACCTAAGAATAGATTGCATGACGGTTTGCTGCCTCTGTTACCAAGGAGACTGGCAAGTATAAAGCAAGAAACAGGACTGAAACATTATTTCCCTTGAATATAATAAAATTGGATGTGCATTATCGTCAAGTTGTTCTGTATATAATTTTTTTTTATAATGGTCCTCTTAGATCAGGGGTGGGCAAACTATTTCACAAAGGGCCGCAGTGGGTGCTGGTTTTTGTTCATACCCATCATGAGGACAGCCTTTTACCAATCTGGTTTCTTACAAGTGCAATCAGTTGATTGCAGTCAGGTGCTTCTTGTTTCCACTGAAACCTCATTGGTTAAACTGTCAGTGCTGAATCAGTTGGAACAAAGACCAGGACCCACTGCGGCCCTCGAGGACCGGTTTGCCCACCCCTGTCTTAAATTAACATTACTGTTTAGAGGTCGAAAATATGGATTTTTCAGGACCGATACCGATTATTAGTAGTTAGAGGGGCCGATAACCGATTTTTGGAGCCGATATTTATTTGCAGTTAAAGTGTGAAAATTATAGAATAGTGCAAACACTGAAGTTGAAATGCCTGAAGCATGTTTATTGAAACGCACAAATAGAAACTAATAGCTCCAGAAGTGCCTAGACTCAGAAACATCTCTTACAAAGTTGAATAAAAGGTTAAATAGCTCTCTGAAAGCGCTGATGACCTCATCTAAGTATATATAGTATATATAGTGTGAAGCGCTTTGAGGGCCTTGAAAAGGTGAAAAGGCGCAATACAAGTGTAATTCCATTTACCATTTAACCCAATCAGGGGATGGGGTGAATACTAGTGCAGGAGACAGCAGGCAGGAGAAAGAGGCCCAGCTGCTTCTGAGCCGAAATAACCCAGTTTTAAATGGATTTTTTTTCTTTTCATATCAACTGATACCACTATATGCCAAATTTCCAAACATTGGCGCCGATAATCGCCCCGGCCGATAATTGGTCTATCTCTAGTATGTACTCGCGTATTTTTGCTCAAAATGCGGATACAACCTATACGCCGTGATGCTGACCATTGCCAAATATAGCTCATCAAAAAACTTAGAAAGCATACAAGTTAGCATTAGCTATGTAAGCCAACTATCCAGAAAAGTTCCGCTCCAAATAATCTACAAATTTTTAATATAAAATAACATCTCGTACAACAAAAAAACTGCAACTTGCCTAAGGAAGGAATAAAGACCAACATCACGAGGCTGCAATTATGTTCGTTGTGCACCCATCTTGGCTTTCACAAAAAACAATGTCACCAAGAGACCTCAAGAGGGTGCTTTAGGAAAGCACAAAATACTGCAAAATACTGTGCTCCTTTCAGAACTTTGCCAACGGCAGAATATCCGTGACGAAAAATACAGTCAAGTGAAGAAAATATAGTCTTTAAATTTAACAAAACCCACCAAGTTTTATTTGTTTCAGTCATATTGGTAACGAAAAGTGGCCCGAAAATTTGCCCCAAAATATCCCATATTGTGGTACGAGCTATACGAGTGTCAACATGAAATACCTACTTTTTAAACCACAAACTCTGGGTGGGACTGATTCGCGAGTAAATACAGTAATATATTTTAAAGTGTGTTTGTGGCACTTTTTAGCATGTAAATAGTAATACATTGTTTAAAAATACTATTAACAGGCTGTTTAGATACAGTATCAAGTTTACCTCTATCTCGTACAATGAGGACAACAGTCACAAATATTACAATTGGAATTACTAAATAAAAAATGCTGGAAAATGTCTCTTTTTTTCATTTGAATGGACTGTCATGTAATGGCTTGTACACTGTTGGCCAAAAGTATTGGCACCCCTGAAATTCTTTCAGATAATGCTCAATTTTTCCCAGAAAATGATTGCAGTTACAAATGCTTTGTAATATCTTCATTGATTTTGCTTGCAATGAAAAAACATGTAAGAGAATGAAAAAATGAAATCATTATCATTTTACACAAAACTCTAAAAATGGGCCTGACAAAAGTGTTGGCACCCTTTGAAAAATCATGTGATGCTTCTCTAATTTGTGTAATTAGCAGCACCGGTTACTTACCTGTGGTACATAACAGGTGGTGGCAATGACTAAATCCCACTTGCAGCCAGTTAAAACGTGCGTACCACATTGAGCATGGAGAAAAGAAAGAACTGAGAACCTGAGAAGCAAAATTGTGAGGAAGCATGGGACATTTCAAGACTACAAGTCCGTCTCTAAAGACCTGAATGTTCCTGTGTCTACCGTGCGCAGTGTCATCAATAAGTGTAAAGCCCATGGAACTGTGGCTAATCTCCTTAGATGTGGACGGAAAAGAAAAATTGACGAGAGAGTTCAACGAAAGAATGTGCGGATGGTGGATAAAGAATCTCGACTAACATCCAAACAAGCTGTCCTGCAGTCAGAGGGTACAACAGTGTCAACACGTACTATTCGTCGGTGTCTGAATGAAACGGGACTCTATGGTAGGATACCCAGGAAGACCCCACTTCTGACCCAGAGACATTAAAAAAACAGGCTGGAGTTTGTCAAAACTTACCTGAGAAAGACAAAACGTTTTGGAAGAATTTTCTCTGGTCAGATGAGACTAAAGTAGAGTTTTTTGGGAAAAGGCATCAACATAGAGTTTACAGGGGAAAAAATGAGGCCTTCAAAAGAAAAAACAGTCCCCACCATCAAACATGGCGAAGGTTCCCTGATGTTCTGGGGTTGTTTTGCTACCTCTGGCACTGGACTGCTTGACCGTGTGCATAGCATTATGAAGTCTGAAGACTACCAGCAAATTTTGCAGCATATTGTCGGGCTCAGTGTGAGAAAGCTGGGTCTCCATCAGAGGTCATGGGTCTTCCAGCAGGACAGTGACCTAAAACACCCTTCAAAAAGCACCAGAAAATGGTTTGAGAGAAAGCACTGGAGACTTCTAAAGTGGTCAGCAATGAGTCCAGACCTGAATCCCATATAACACCTGTAGAGAGATCTGAAAATGGCAATTTGGAGAAGGCACCCTTCAAATCTCAGAGACATGGAGCAGTTGGTGAAAGAAGAATGGTCTAAAGTTCCAGCAGAGCATTGAAAGAAACTCATTGATTGATACCGGAAGCAGTTGTTCCCAGTTATTTTGTCTAAAGGTTGTGCTACCAAGTATTAGGCTGAGGGTGCCAATACTTTTGTCCGGCCCATTTTTGGTGCTTTGTGTAAAATGATAATGATTAAAAAAAAATGTTTCATTCTCTTTTGTGTTTTTTTATTGCAAGCAAAATAAATGAAGATATTGCCACCAAAGCATTTGTAATTGCAATCATTTTCTGGGAGAAATTGAGCATTATCTGACAGAATTGCAGGGGTGCAATACTTTTGGCCAGCCATATACAGAGTTGTTTTTTGACAACCCTTTTAATTTTCGTTTTAGTCTTTTGATGATAATACTCATTAGTCTTAGTCATATTTTAGTCATCTCAAAATGTTTTGGTCTTCGTCTAGTTTTTGCTGACGAAAACCCAAGACTAATTTCGTCTAATTTTAGTTGATGTGTACTAAAAATGTTTTCGTCTGAAAACTTAAAAAAAAAAATTTACTCCAAAAATAAATAAATATTTCCAACTTTCGAATTAACATTGACAAACAAGCACATACTGTAGTGTCTACATTACATGGACAACGCAAGCTTGGTGGCTAACTCAGAAGGAAAACAGTATATTATTTTCAATTAATTATACCCACCTGGATGCCACGAACTGTATGTAAAAAAAGTTGTCTGAGAGTTTAAGAGGATGCTCGCCGTTAGCATTAGCGCAAATGCTATGCTAATGCTACAAGTTACATTTTTTTGTGTGAGGATCACTCAGCACAGACCTTTAAAGGCTAAAGCAACATTGTATATTCTTTCTGGACAAGATAAGAAAACAAATCTTACCGTGTATGCGTGTGTGCAAGCCGTGAAAGTGGGTAGGATACTGCACTGGTGAGTGTGGGGTGGGGGAAGGGGGCAACACGTGACACAACAAGACACTGCTACGAAGCAGGCTAACTACACATAAAATGTGATATATTGTGAACATGTGACTGAAACGATTGCAAAATTCCATTTGTTCTCGTATTGTTTTAGTCTCCCAAATCACGTTTTTAGTTCGTTATCAACTCATCGTCATGAAAAAAAGTGTTTGTTAACAAAATATTTTCGTTACTGTCATCGTTGACGAAAACAACACTGGTTTTGTATAGAGCTGTCCCGACTAGTCGACATAGTCGACGTCATCGATGACGTAAATCCGTCGACGAGCACAACATCCCGTCGACGGTTAATGAAGGGTTAAAAAAAATATATGCGTGGAAAGTTAGAATATCGGATGCTCTGTTTGCAAGCGGGGAAAGCGGCACAAAGCCAAAAAAAGCGCACCAGAGTGTCCAAAACATTGCCTTATTTCAAAGAAACAAAGGAGAGTACACTCTTCTGTCCTGTCTCTTCAATGCCAAGCTTGGCTGCACTTCGGCCGTGAATAAACACCTCAAGCGCCTTCACGCAGTTTGTAATTTTTTTTTTTCATTTTTTGTACACCAGAGGGTGCTGTCGCCTTACTAAATAATAATGTTTCATTGACAATGGGCCTATAAATGCTATTAGTATTGTTCTTAATGCTAATTGAAAGGTTTATTTCATGTTATGGTTTATTTTATGGTATAGAAAATTATATAAGGTTAAAAGGTCATAAATATATACAGTATATACAGTGATTGCACTCAAGGGAGAGATTGTCAATGATAAGGTAATAAATTAAGGTAAAGGCAATTCATATAGGCAATTCATTGATATATAAATAAGGTTTAAAAGGAAAAAGGTGAAAAGTTTTTATTAATTTCTAATTGTGTTGCTTTATTTGTGTGCACCGTAGCTCTTACAGTGTGTTTACATCAAGGATGGAATAAAAGTTGTAAACCATCAGTTTAAGAGACCATCTTTTCAATCGGGATGCTACCCTAATTAATTCTATCAGCATTTAAACTCATTTTTTATTTGTGATTTATTATTGTTATTTACGTGTTTATTTGTACTTTAATAAATAATTTGAGTGTTCCAATATGTTTTTTGTGAATTGATAAGCGTCAACAAAAATGTCATTGCTAAATTAATTTAAAAAAAAAAAAAAATTATTATTAGATTAGTCGACTAATCGTAAAAATAGTCGGCTGACTAATCGGGAGAAAATTAGTCGTTTGGGACAGCCCTAGTTTTGTATGAAACTAACTTCAATTTCACTTTTTATTTAGACATTCATCAAGCGTTTCCGACGGACTATGGACTCCTCCCAGAATGCCTACAATGAGGATACTTCAGCGTTAGTGGAGCGTCTGGACTGTCTGGAGAAAGCACTGTTCATATCAGGGCAGTGTGGCCTCAATAGTTTCCAGGGCTGGGAGAAAGGACAGGCCTCCCAGCTCTCTGCCTCAAGTTTGGTGCTCAACTACCGGAAGAGGAAGATAACAGACGTCCAATCGTGACCTTGCCGACAACTGGACGAAACCACTGGTGCAAATGTTGAGAGGAGGATTGTCTTCTTATCCTGTTTTCAGCGGGTACTGCGGCTTTCTCCCACATTTTAAAAGGAAGCATTTCAGGTTATTTGAAGACTCTAAATTGTCAGTAAGTATGTGTGAATGGCTTTTAGTCATAGGCTCCAAACTCACCCGTGCCCCTCATGAAGATGAGCGGTATAAAAAATGGTGGGAAAGTTCTGCAGATTTATGAGATTTTGTGTCTTGTAACATGCTTTTGTGATATTCTTAAAATAAAATTTCGATATTAAGTTTATTTGTTAAAACTTTAGTATCCACACAATTTCTTGACGACAAGGACAGCAATCACAAATATGCAGGGGTGAAAGCGGGCCGGAACTGTCCAGAACGCCGTTCATGTTTAACATTCGGGGACGGAACGGTGCTTTGAGCCCGAAAATATGTCAACTGTCAAACCTCTGTGTTTAAAAAAAAAAAAAAAAAACAGACTGCCATACACAAAGAAGGAAAACAATTTACATACACAAGTGTATGTAACAACAACAAGCCTAATAAAGTGCTTGTGACGTGTCATCCGTTTCCACCGATTTTTATTATTTATTTATTCCATGGAGTTCTCCCCACGTGAGTCTGACTAGATCAGGGGTCGGCAACCCAAAATGTTGAAAGAGCCATCGTAGGCCCAAAAAAAAAAAAAAAAAAAAAATGTCTGGAGCCACAAAAAATAAAAGCCTAATATAAGCATTATAATCAGGGGTGCACATAATTTTTTTGCCCAGGTTCTCAGAGGAGGACCTGGAGATGTGACTTGGTCCTCATTGAGTTTGAGAGCCGACCCGCCTGATGCGATAAATTTATGACAAGCTTTACTTAGAGCCAGTTAACTTTAATTAATTATATTAACAATTAATGCTTGATTAACATCAACTGGCACAACAAAATTGCCATTACTTTGAAGTGAAATGTAAAGAAATAAGAAGCACCAATTCAAAATAAAGGGCATTATGCGGCTCCCACATTAACTCCAAGCCTTTTTAAAAGTGGGATATCCTCCTCATAAGACCTCATTGAACGTGCATGTTTAGGTTTGTAAAATGCGAGCAAAAACACGTTTGTCAGTGCATGTCGCTGTTCATTACCTTTATTCCGCCACTTGTCCATAGGGCGAGTGGGATCCTGTTTGACATCGATAGTTTGCTTAATTGCCACATGCTCTCAGTTTTTTTTTTTCGTGCTTTTCAAAGTTTGGATGGCTGAAATTCTTTGACCCTACATAAAATGCGCTGCTCTTATCGGCGACATTGGGATTCTCACGGCACATTTTGTACCGCATTTCCGTGCGAGCATCATTTGCTTCTAGCCATGGTACCTCCTGTAGCCACTTTTCAGCAAAAGTCCTTTTTTCCGGTAGCTCCGGTGACATCTCTGTCGTCTGTCTGTCTTTTGACGGGGGTGGGGGAACACGGAAGTAATTTAGTGATGGCCAAATGAAGCCTCATGAAGCAATGAAGCTTTGCAGCCAATTGGTTTGCACATGTAGCAAAGCTTCATGGTGCTTCATTTACCCTATGGCGCCATCAAGTGGTCTAGAAGCCCAAGAGGTCAACATTGTTACGAATTCAATGGCTATTTGCTTAAGACAAAGATATGAATGTGCTTGTGTTAGTAATTTAGTATGTGAACAAAATACAAAAAGTGCTAAGGGTAATTTGTTATTCATTTTTATTTAGAAATAATAGCTTTCCCACAGTGGCTGGCTTTAAACAGTTTCTTTTTTTTTTGGGAAAATATTTCACCAGCTTTAGAAAATATTCTTTCACAAGGCACAGATGAAGCTGGGGTGCAGAGAAATGTGAGTGCCAGTTTATATAAATTTGGGTAGGTATTCTTTTGTGCCTCCCAGTACACTAATGGATTGTTCATTCTGTTGATGTTTGGTTCAGATAGGTACACACACACACTCACATTTATATTAAAGTAGTTTTTCTCCCTTACCTTATTGAAAGCAATCAAATCAAAATGTTCCCATACAGGGGAGGATCGCTCTTTTCGCGCAGGTTCCATCGCAAGCAAAGGACAAGGCTCGAAAAAAGATTGCACTGGTTGCACTGTTGCGCACAGATGTAACAAGTACAGGAGCCCGAAATCCACAAAATGTGAGATAACAGGCGATCGCCATTGCGTTTTGCAACCAATTTATACCGTAGTCTGTCCTGTTTTTGCAATGTGCGCCAAACGTTGGATCACTTCCGAAGCACTCACGAGATTCAGCTGGCCGCCGGCGAGGCTTCCCACGTCATCATTTCCGGGTTTTGCCGAAATGAAGCGCGCCTTGCTACAAGCTTCGTGGAAACCCCCCTCCCATTACTCGACACAAGCTTCGGAACCTCGGCTCATTTCGTCCCATCACTAAAGTAATTACTCAGTGTGGCCTGCCTCTTCAAAATTTTGAGAAGTTATTTTCTCGTGTCCGCCGCAAATACAGTGGTCAGCCATCGGTATGCAAAAGCGTATGGAAGCCGTTGAGGGCCAGCGCATTTGTCTACGTCCAGTACGCATGGGCGCATGCGGACCACTTATGTGCACCCCTGATTATAATGAAGGCAACCAATGTTGTTTGTATCTATATTAGCCTACGATCAAAATGACTAAGTTGGCTATAAATACATAATGAACCTTCATGATTAAATGTTTATTTTCCTAGCAGTGCATTCAATAGAGAATAATGCACCACGTGACTACTTGTTGTCCGATACTGCCTCAAGTTTCACTTCATTACACAGTTTCACTGAATTACCGTGTTTAATTGCTTTGATAAAATTAAAGAAATGTGATAAAGAAATCCAAATCATGATGTCATTTGTATTTTGAAGATCCAAAAAAACCAAAAACAAAATAGAATGTGCATAACCTGCCCCTTATCCGGGCAACAAATATAAGGCAACAAAACCCAGTTTGCATTTATAAAAAATAAAACTGCACCCTTTTGAAAAGTTAAAGTATACAATCGAAGTTCACATACCTGCATAAAAGTGATGGGTGTTCAATATCGATCACATCACACAACTCATCACGTAGTATGCTGTCGCTGAATTAATGTCCTTGATTTGCTGATTGGTGAAGTTGCCTGCCATTTTTATGGCCCTTTCTTTCACTGGCTTGGTGTGGCAGGCATGTATTTGAATTTCTGTATTATTTCGGTTTTGTTTTTGAAGTCTGAATTAGGTGTTCTGATATGTTGATGAATGACTACTTCATTTACCGTATTTTTTGGACTATAAGTCGCAGTTTTTTTCATAGTTTGGCTGTGGGTGCGACTTAAACTCTGAAGCGACTTTTGTGTGAAATTATTAACACATTATTATATCATTTCACATGTTATTTTGGTGTTTTGGAGTGACACTGATGGTTTGGTAAACTTGTTAGCATGTTCTTTATGCTATAGTTATCTGAATAACTCTTAATAGCTATGTTACGTTAACATACCGGCCACTTTTGCATTTCATTGTTCATGTGTCATGTAACATTATCATACTGTACACTTATTCAGCGTGTTGTTCTCTATTTTTATTTAAAATTGCCTTTCAAGATGACGTATCTGTTCTATGTGTTGGATTTTCTCAAGTAAACTTCCCCCAAAATTGCGACTTATACTCCGATGCGACTTATACATGTTTTTTTCCTCTTCGTTGGGCAATTTATGGCTGGTGTGACTTATACTCGGGTGCGACTTATAGTCCAAAAAATACGGTACCAGTCACCATCTGTGAACAGTTTTCCACGCTTTTTCTATCCCGTGTTGCAACAAAACTCGCAGCAGTAGTGGAGTTGGGAGATGCAAAAAATCTATTTTTGCACTCTTATTTTGTCCAAAAGTAATGTAATCGCACTCCTGGCTACCCGGCTGCTAAAGTAGTATGGCTTCCCTGCGAATGTCTTTCCACATTACTCCTTTTGTGATTTGACAGCTTCTCGCTACAGAGCAAACATTCAGAAAATCCTTTAGCATTCATGAATGCAATTGATTCGGCCCAAGAAACATTGAATCCTCTGTTCTCAGTTTTTTCTTTTTTCTTTTCCTCTTTGGAATCAATGTCCCGTCATATATTGTTTACAACAGCCGCCCTGCTCATAGAAACTTCTGTTGTTGTATGCATATCTTTGTTGACAGAAATGTTGAAATGTAATAATCATAGTACACATTGTTACAGCATTGGAAAACATTAAAATTTGATTGTGCCATGTTTGTCCTCCTACAGAAACTATGTTAAAACAAAAAATACACTTCCCTCTCTCATCTTTTTCCATTTTCAGACATTTTTGAAACGCTCCAGGGAGCCACTAGGGCAGTGCTACAGAGCTGCATGCGGCTCTCAAAACACGGTTTGCCGACCCCCGGTCTAGACAGTCGACTCGCATCAATGTGCTGTGCCCATGTGCGCAACAAACCACCCTGCCTTGACTCCAGTTGTCCATTCAATTGGCTGATGTACTGATATGTGATCAGCAAGGGTAGTTAGTTCTAATTGGTTCAAATGCACATGTTTTTGGACAAAAAAAGAACAAGCTTGTTGAATTAATGCGATAAAAAAGGGCATTGCAACGGAAGATTGATCAGATCTTTAAGAGAAAGGTAAGAGTTGAAGAGGCTTATTTTATTTGCTCTGATGGGGAGGTTCAGAACCTTAACCCTATAATGGCAGACCCGGAGCTGTCAACTGATCACCACCTGGTGGTGTGTTAGCTCTGATGGCGGGGGAAGATTCTGGCCAGACCTGGCAGGCCCAAACGTATTGTGAGGGTCTGCTGGGAACGTCTGGCAGAATCCCCTGTCAGAAAAAGTTTCAAACACCCACCTCAGGCAGAACTTCTCCCTTGTCCCGGGGGAAGTGAGGGACATTGAGTCCGAGTGGGCCATGTTCCGCACCTCCATTGTTGAGGCGGCCGATCGGAGCTGTGGCCGTAAAGTGGTTGGTGCCTGTCATGGCGGCAATCCCCAAACCCGCTGGTGGACACCAGCGGTAAGGGATGCCGTCAAGCTGAAGATCAAGGCCTATCGGGCCTTTTTGGCCTGTGGGACTCCAGAGGCAGCTTACAGGTACCGGCTGGCCAAGCAGACTGCAGCTTCGGCGGTCGCCGAGGCAAAAACTCGGAAATGGGAGGAGTTTGGCGAGGCCATGGAAAACGACTTCCGGATGGCTTTGAGGAAATTCTGGTCCACCATCAGCGTCTGAGGAGAGGAAAGCAGTGCACCATTAACACTGTGTATCGTGAAGATGGGGTACTGCTGACCTCGACTTGGGACGTCGGGAGTCGGTGGGGAGAATACTTCGAAGCCCTCCTCAATTCCACCGACGTGTTCCTATGAGGAAGCAGAGTCTGGGGACTCTCCGATCTCTGGGGTTGAAGTCACTGAGGTGGTTGGAAAGCTCCTCGGTGGCAAGGCCCCCGGGGTCGATGAGATCCGCCCGGAGTTCCTCAAGGCTCTGGATGTTGTGGGGCTGTCGTGGATGACACGCCTCTAATACATCGCGTGGACATCAGGGACAGTGCCTCCGGATTGGCAGACCGGGGTGGTGGTTCCCCTTTTTAAGAAGGGGTGACTGGAGGGTGTGTTCCAATTAAAGATGGATCACACTCCTCAGCCTCCCCGGTAAAGTCTATTCAGGGGTGCTGGAGAGGAGGGTCCGTAGGGAAGTCGAATCTCGGATTCAGGAGGAGTAGTGTGGTTTTCGTTCTGGCCGTGGAACAGTGGACCAGCTCTACACCCTCGGCAGGGTCCTCGAGGGTGCATGGGAGTTCGCCCAACCAGTCTACATGTGTTTTGTGGATCTGGAGAAGGCATTCGACCACGTGCCTCGGGGAGTCCTGTGGGGGGTGCTCCGGGAGTACAGGGTACCGAGCTCCTTGGTAAGGGCTGTTCGGTCCCTGTACCACCGGTGTCAGAGTTTGGTCCGCATTGCCGGCAGTAAGTCGAATTCGTTCTCAGTGGGGGTGGGACTCCGCCAAGGCTGCCCTTTGTCACCGATTCTGTTCATAATTTTTATGGACAGAATTTCTAGGTGCAGCCGAAGTGTTGAGGGTGTCCGGTTTGGTGACCTCAGCATTGAATCTCTGCTTTTTGCAGATGATGTGGTGCTGTTGACTTCATCAAGCCATGACCTCCAACTCTCACTGGAGCGGTTCGCGGCCGAGTGTGAAGCGGTTGGGATGAAGATCAGCACCTCCAAATCCGAGACCATGGTCCTCAGTCGGAAAAGGGTGGAGTGCCGTCTCCGGGTCGTGGATGATATCCTGCCCTAAGTGGACGAGTTCAATTATCGTCCACTCGACAAGCGGATCGATGCAGCGTCCGCATTACTGCAGACGCTGCACCGGTCCGTCGTGGTGAAGAAGTAGCTGAGCTGAAAGGCAAAGCTCGATTTATCAGTTGATCTACGTTCCTACTCTCACCTATGGTCACGAGCTGTGGGTCGTGACCGAAAGAACAAGATCCCGGATACAAGCGGCCAAAATGAGTTTCCTAAGCAGGGTGTCCGGGCTCTCCCTCAGAGATAGGGTGAGAAGCTCGGTCATCCAGGAGGGACTCAGTGTCGAGCCGCTACTCCTCCGCATTGAGAGGAGCCAGCTGAGGTGGCTCGGGCATCTGGTTCGGATGCCTCCTGGACGCCTCCCTTGAGAGGTGTTCCGGGCATGTCCCACGAGTGGGAGGCCCCGGGGACGACCAAGGACACGCTGGAGAGACTATGTCTCTTGGCTGGCCTGCGAACGCCTTTGGATCCTGCCGGGGGAGCTGGTTTAAGTGGCTGGGGAGAGGGAAGTCTGGGCTTCCCTTTTAAAGCTGTTGCCCCCGCGACCCGACCCCGGAGCAAGCTGAAGATGATGGATGGATGGATTCCTGACCCCAAAAATAAACAGAAAATTCTATTTAAAAAAAAAAAAAAAATTCAAAGCTTTATGTGGTCCTTAATATGATAAACTTTTTAAACGATTTTTTTCTCTAATTTTTATCATAAATGATAAATTAAGCATTACATGCAATTCTCGTGGTAAAACAAATATAACTAAAGTGAGATTGAACACAACAAGGTTTTAAAACTTTCAGACCAGTCCAGAAATACTTGTCTCAATTGTGATATGTTTGGCAACATAGTTCATGTGCTCTTTTGTGATATAGTTTTATAACAATATAACTTTTTTGCTTAAAATAAGTTAGGTTATTTTCAGTTAGCTATTTTTCTTATTTCAAGAAATCTGAGTAAAAATTACTTGTAGCACTCGGAGATAATTTCACTAATTTCTAGTAGATTTACACCGAAACTAGTTTTAAGGAGGTGTGTTTTTGCAGTGCAGTTTCAAATTAGACCAAGAGGGTCAGGTGTTGGTTGGAGAGCTACCTTGCAACGACACTTGCAAATGACTTGTTGAAAAGGTTCAGTATTCACACTGCGCCAACCAAATTTACCGAGGAGCATCACATGGAGAAAAGGTGCACTCATTGATTGGACAGCAGGCTATATGATGAGCTACTTCACTGTAATTTTTGCACTGTAAGGCGCACCTGACTATAAGCCGCCACCCATCAAATTTGACACGAAAACAGCATTTGTTCAAAAATAAGCCGCACTGGACTATAAGTCGTGGCTGTCCTTACTGTAATATGTAATATTTACACCAAAAGATATTAACCGGTAACGCTTTATTTGACAGCGGCATCATACGTCTGTCATAAGACCAAATGAACCAGCCAATTGGTTCAAAGCTTCATTGCTTCAAGAAGCTTGATTTGGCCATCAGTGCTCCCTCGGGGGAGACAGTCAACCTCTTCTTTCACCTGCTGTCAACACTGTTGTTGTCCAACATGCCTCCTAGCATGCATTGCAGCGCTACAGATGTAACAATTAAAATTCATGTTCTTTGCTAATTATTTATTCAGTTACGGTTCCAGTTGTTTCATTAATTGCTAGTTATGGTATTTAGAAATCTTTGGGCACCTAACGATTCGATTATGATTCAGAGGCTCCGATTCGATTATAAATCGAGGATTGATGCATGCATTTAAACTACATTCAAATAATTTAAAGGGCAACTGAAGACCTTTCCGGATTTTGGTGTAATTTTACGAATATAAACTTTGGACGAGTTCGTCAAAACAACCATGACATTATCAACACGTAATTGCAATGATAATTTGCGTTTTTTTTTAGTTTCTTTGCACTCCGTTCATGGTCCCTTCGCAAACCCGGAAGTGTGACGTAGGCAACAGAAGACTACCCACAGCTAGCATAGCAGCAACAACGATGTCAGTGATATTTCCACCAAAGGTAACCATTCAGGATCGCTCTTTCGTGTGAATCAACCGTTAAAGTTGTTAAAATTGCCTCGTTATTCCATAATTTCCCTTCTGTCTACTTTCGACATGTCAAAGTTTTACAACTGTTTCATCATTTGAAGAAAGATTCAAGTTCAAGATTTAGCCTATTTAGGAGTATTTTAGATAAAAAGTTAATTAAGTTCGCTAGAACAGCCTTCCAGAGAAGTCTACTGCTTTAAGATGGCGGCTGTTTACTAACGCCGGCAAGTCTGACATTTCCTATCTAGTACTCAAAACATGTTCTTACGCCGCCATTACCTGTGATTTTGCATCTCGTTCAACATCTGTGATCTCTACTGTAGCCGTATGTGGCCGTATGTTTGTTGCAACTAGCAACTGGGCGTTGTTTGTAGCGGCTGTCGGCCGCAATCAGGTATTATTGTTTTTTTATCTAGCGGCATGAGTTGAACATGATATTTAATCTCAGTCCGTTCCTCACTGCATCCCGAAGACCGCGCTGACCTCTACTTACTAACTCCATTTATGTCCAGTTTGGATCTTTTACGTCCATTCAAAAGTGAGATAATTTGCCAGATAACACTAAATGCCATTTGTTATAAGCATTCATTAATGCTCATGACAATGTCATGTCGTAGTTATGATTGTCTAATGAAAGTCTTATGACGCCACTGTCAAATAAAGTATTAACATATACCATAACAAGCAATTAATGAAACAACTGGAACAGTAACTGAATAAATAATTAGCACAGAACATGAATTTTTATTGTTATTTACATCGTAGTGCTGCACTGCATGCTAGGAGGCATGTGTTGCCTATTAACCAAATAAATAAGTCACACTGGACTATAAGCCGCAGGATTCAAAATTTTTAAAAAGTAGCGGCTTAAAGTCCGAAAATTACAGTACTCGTGGCGTTGTGCAATTTATGTCCAAAGGTCCATTGTAGCGCAGGAAAAAAGGGACACCTTTCAGACGTTGAGTTACTTGCTCATGAGTTGTATTGTACATGCAGCGCATTTTCACAATACAGATCTACTTTTGTTTTTTGATTAACAAAATGTTCACTTCGTTGTTGTTGTTCTTCTTGTTTAAGACCGCATGCTGTAGTGCGAGGAAGTGGAAATGAAGAAGAGACTGTGGTGGCTTAGATCAGTGTTTTTCAACCTATTCTGAGTCACGGCACATTTTTACATTGGAAAAAATCTTGCAGAACACCACAAACTAAAAACGCTCCAAAATGACTTTCTGAACAGGCTATATTTAATTATAATATAATTTTTCAATATTTTATACTTATTCAGTGTAATATTTGATGGAATGTGAAACATACTGGAGTAGGTTTTGTCTCATCCCCGGTGAAAATAAAGTCAAACAAAACAGCTTTCATTGTACTGCCTGGCCTTTGAGCTGTCCATCTTCGCTTTTTTTTTTCTTCTAACCACAACTTGTACTAGGGCCTTCTTCTGGGTCACAATCTTGTCCAGAGCTAGGTTTGGATTTCAAAGTTGTCATTTTAAAAAAACTTATCCTTGACTGCCACCACGACCTCTGTGTGCGTCACAGGGAAGGTTCTCGGGCGGATTGCTCTGAATTATAGCCATCAGCCACCTTGCTGTCTGCGACAATGTGGACCTCAGCACGTCTACTGTACATCATTTGATTAGACTCATCAAGTGTCGATATACACAAAAGTATCCTTTCCATTTAATCCATATGTGACGACCGTCAGTCGCCTGCATTTTATTCCAACACATTGTCGTGGACAGCAAGGTGGCTGATGGCTAGAAATCCGAGCAGTTTTTGAATGTAAATTGAGCAATAACTCGCTCGCCTGCACATGACTGAGAACTATCCACCTATTCCTTCCTTCCTACTGCAACTGAGTGTTCTTCAAAATACGGTCAGGGGCCACCCTAATAATGTTATCAAATATATATAAATAAATAAATAACACCTGACGATCTCTCAAGGCACACTAGTGTGCCACGGCACACCTGTTGAAAAACACTGGCTTAGATAGACCAAAATGTGCGGTTTTTAACATCGAACATACTGTTTTGAACGTTTTTAACATCGTTTTAGCAAAAAAAAGTTTTCTTTTCAAGATCAATTAATCGAACAGCCATTCTTTCAGTATACTGCATCTCTGCTTTTTGCAAATAATGTTTTTCTGTTGATGTTGGCTGTGATCTTCAACTCTCAGTGGCGTGGCTCGCAGCAGAGTGTAAAGCGATCCAAGTGAGGATTAGCACCTCCAAAACTGAGGTCATGGTCATCACTTTGTAAAGAGTAGATTGCCCTCTCCAGGTTAGGGATGAGGTCCTTCCCCAAGTGAAGGAGTTGACCAGCGGTCGCGTTAACCGAATATTTTCCGTCGTTTACCGGTTTTTTAAAACAGTGACGGAAAAAACTGAAGTCCATCTGTCATTTTGACAGGTTGCAATTCACACCCCAGACCACAGGGTGGCGAGTGAGCATATTAATTAGCTATTGTCTCTCTTGATGCATGAGGTCGTTGGCCTTACTCGGAAAAATGTCAAGGCAACTGAGTGTTTGCCTGGCACGGCCAGACTGTTCACCCTGTATTTTTCAAACACCGAGAGAAAAGTCTGGGACACAGCCTCTCGAGTAGGTACAAAATCAATCGACAAATCAGATTTGTTGATTTGCGTGACGTGTTCTTCACGAGCAACATCACTCTTGCGCGCCGAAAGTCGTCCCTACAACAACACGGATGGCGAACGGGAGAGCCGAGAATATGTTCCAATCCGCGGTAAATTCAGTTTTAAATGAGCTAAAACACATCGACACGAGTCATTGACAACAGTCTGTCTTGCGCTAGCCATGTTGAATAAACTCCGTTCTCCTTGTATGTTTACTTTCGCGCGCAAGTCCCTCGTCCTGCCCTCGTCGCTTTGCTAACGGCACGTCTGCCCGTCGCTGATTGGTGCACTCCGCTGTCTGTTTGCCTCTTGTTAAGCTTTTTCGGACAGAATATTAATTAAAAATGAATGAAAACTAAATACTATTGAATATGTCATTATTATCATTTTAAAAATGTAAGTGACGGGTAAAAATAGATTATGACCGGATTTTTATGACACTGTCAGTCAAAATGACAGACAACGACAACACAGACAACGCAGAGGTCTAGCGCAACCTCTGCGTTGAAGTGTCTGTGGGTATTGTTCATGAGTTAGGAAAGAATGGAGCAGGAGATCGACAGGCAGATCGCTGCGGTGTCTGCAATGATGCGGACCCTATGTTGGTTTATTGTGGTAACAAAGAAGCTGAGCTGAAAGGCACAGCTCTCTATTTACCGGTTGATGTACCTTGGGTGACATGCTGTGGGTCGTGGCCGAAAGAACGCCATCTCCGATACAAGCGATCGAATGAGTTTCTTCCTTAGAATTTTAGTCATCCAGGAGGGGTTCAGGGTGCAGCAGCTGTTGCCATTCCACATATAGAGGAGATGAGATGGCTCGGGCATCTGTTTAGGATGCCAGGGGCGATCTGGGTGTGTTAGAGAGGCCCGGGAGTTATTGAAAGATCGGCCCACTTCATGGACGGTGTTGGGAAAAAATCCAGCCTATGGTCTGTCAGGTTTTGCACCCCATTAGAAATTGCAACTTTGCAGTTCTGCGCATTCAAGCAACGTTACAAATGCCCGCGAATCAAACAACAAAAACTTTCTATAGATTAATTTAAATTGATTGAATAAACTGTAACATGAGTAAACCATGAGAGAACTATAAGTACACATGTAGGACTTCAAAATTTCTAAATATTCATTCATTCATTCATTTTCCATGCCGCTTTTCCTCACGAGGGTCGCGGAGGTGCTGGAGCCTATCCCAGCTAACTACGGGCAGTAGGCAGGGTACACCCTGAACTGGTTGCCAGCCAATCGCAGGGCACTTCTAAATATTGGTCCAGTAAAAATGCAGTATTGAGTATGTAAGCAGTCAGAGAGGGCCACGACTAAAATCATGCATGTGCGCTTAGTTAGGGTCCGCTCATTTGACTACAGGAACACAAACTTCTGCTGGCTGACTGCAATCACCAATTCCTACATATTTTTCACCCAATACTTATTTTTTCTGTGTACATGTAAAACATGTTGTGTCGCAGTTCGCGCATGTGTAGTGACACCGAACCTTACTTATTTTAATTATTACGACCCTATTTATTTCTCCCGACAACGGCCCAGCAGCCCCTGGGGAAATCCCTGATATCTCTGAATGCCTTTCTCCCTGGGCACATCCCTCATAGACAAGCTGGGCAAATTTGATGTTTAAAGGTCAGTTCGCATAAGCAGCAGCCTCAGCAGGGAACCCCAGACTTTGTCTCCAGTCCCTGACAGAAGTCTTTTCGCTTATCCATTTTGTAGAATCAATTGCTAATAAGCTGACTTTTAATTATTCAATTGGTTTCAGAAATGGCTCCTATGAAAGCAAAATGAATAGTCTGAAATGTCAACAAATCTTAGCTGTCTCATACATTCCTAACCATAAAAAGGGACAAATTCTTCAGCAGGATTAGGGATGGGAATTGATAGGATTTTTACGATTCCGATTCCATTATCGATATTGCTTAACGATTCGATTCTTTATCGATTCTCTTATCGATTCTAATTTGGGAAAAAAGAAGAACAAACGTTTTGATTGGCATCGAGTTTGTTTAATCAGAAGTCGCAACCTTACAAACTCACAACGAGATCAAAAGAGGCCCAAAGCCTCAATGTTAACTGTGGCAATAAGTGGCAAATACACAAGAATGTGTAACATTTTACTGAAACATTTATCTAATAGAAATAA
Source organism: Corythoichthys intestinalis (assembly GCF_030265065.1). Lineage (NCBI taxonomy): Eukaryota > Metazoa > Chordata > Actinopteri > Syngnathiformes > Syngnathidae > Corythoichthys > Corythoichthys intestinalis. Next base: position 58,127,998 of record NC_080399.1, on the reverse strand, counting down.
AAAATATTGGTATATATATATATAGGCAGATAGGTTTTTGTTCTGCCTTTGGCAATATGTGTTAAAGCAGGGGTCCCCAAACTTTTTCCTGTGAGGGCCACATAACTTTTCCCTTCTCTGATGAGGGGCCGGGGTCAGTTTGTTACAGAAAAAGTGTGACGATTGCAGAAGTGCATAAATGTAAAAAAATATTGTTTTTCAGAAAGCCACAATCAAATAACCCTTTCTGGATTCTTTATAATAATAATAATAATAATTAATAATAAAAACACTATTAATCAAATAGATTATAACCAAATAACCCTCTCTGAATTCTTCAAGGAAAATGCCAGAAAATAAATAACACGATTGAGAAAAAAAAAAAAAAAAAAAAATTCAAAATGGCCGGACCAAATGTGGAGGCGGGCCATATTTGGGCCGCGGGCCGCAGTTTGAGGACCACTGGAGCGCGCATACACCCAAAGAAGAAATGCCGCATCCAAGTGAGTGAGAGAGGGAAACACTTCTACGAGCCTACGTTCTTTGTTAATGTTAATATCTACAGAGGCAACGCCTGTATGTATCATCTTTTGTGTTGTTGTTGTTGTGTTTCCACTCGCGATCGGACACTTAAGTCCAGTTGTGTAGTGGTTTGAACGTTGTGCTAATGCTAGCGAACGAATGCTAACCATACTGTTATTAGCAGCTAATCATCGCTGATTTACTTTGATGCAAACCTGTTTGTTATTGGGGACGAAATTGATTTGTTTCATTTCTATTCTTAGTTTCACTCTTCAAGTGATGGTTGAATAAAGTCAGCAAATTATACCAACGTCTTCTGCATCGTCATTTGGGAGTTTAGCTAACTGTATAGCCGGGACTTTGTACGTTGAAGACACACTTTCAAGCGTTTGAACCTACGTGCTGTCATTGTTATGTTTATGGCTGCAATGCTCGTGCTTACCCGTCGTAACCTTTCATTTTCACACTCTTTCCTGGTGAAGTGTAGTCAAACTTTGGAGCGAGTGGTTCTTGGCGCCATGCTAGTTTGATGCACTTGGACAACAAGACAGTCACGACGCAATATGCGTCTTTAGGACTCGTTAAAGGGATCGTTAAGGCTTTTTCATTGTGATGTCGAGGCCTCGAAACACTCGGAACCGGTTCCGAATTGGAATCGGATTTCGATTCCCATCCCTAAGCAGGATGGTGCTCAATCACATACTTCAATCTCTACCTCAAAGTTCCCCAAGGCAAAGAAGATCAAGATCCTCCAGGACTGGCCAGCCCAGTCACCAGACATGAACATCATTGAGCATGTCTGGGGTAGGATGAAAGAGGAAGCATGGAAGACGAAACCCAAGAATGTTAATGAACTCTCGGAGGCATGCAAGACTGCTTTCTTTGACGTCCCTGATGACCTCATCATGAAATTGTATGTATCCTTGCCGAAGCCCATGGAAGTCATACAATATATTAAATTTGTATCTCACAGCACCACTACTTAATTTGCTTATGTTATGTTTGAAGTACATTTTTTTGTTCAATTTTCACACTACTTTCTGTAGGCGACAAAACGTTTGTCTTGCCAAAATTTGACCTTTATGTGTTCATTAAGTGATAAATCTTTTTTCAGTGAAACAAATATATTTTTGTACATTCACCATCATTTGCTTAGCTTTCATATGAGCCAGGTTAAAAGTTAGGTTATTGGCAATTGTCTCTACAAAATGGATAAGCGACAAGAATTTTGTCAGGGACTGTAGACAAAGTGTGGGGTTCCCTACAGAGGCTGCTGCTTCTGCGAACTGACCTTGGATAAAGCAGAAAAAGACAAAATGACTGTGCGGCACATCTGTTGGGTCAGTCTCAGGCAAGGCTCCTGCAAAACACAAAGGGCAGACTAAGGGCTGGAATCCAATAATCTGTCAGACATAAATGATGCCCCTGGCCGGTGTCTAATTTAAGGACGTCTGACGTTTGGTATTTGCCGTGAAACATTTTGTCTACACAATAAAAGGTTGATGGGGCGCAAAGGCTTTTTTTTTCTTTGCCTTTTATTGTACATGTACCGAACTTGTCCACTTTGTCATGGCAATACTGCTGTACGCTTTTTTCTTTTGGAGCTCAAGCTTCTTGTCTAAAGTGATATTGCTCTTTCAGCATTTTATTCTGTTTTGTATCAATTAATTTTAGTTTTAAAACTTTCCAAACTGATCGTAACTCTCCTTCAAACACCCACATTTTAAATGTAGCCTGATGTGTCTGTAGCAAGCAGTCAAACCACGTGGCAAAATCTAAACCATTTCCTGGAGCAATCACATGGTACAACTGGGCAGCGAGGCTTCGGATGTCATCATTCAGCACCTCCCCTAAATGAAGTGAGCCTTGTTACGCACTTCGTGGAAACGTCCCCTAATTACTCGACACACACTTCGAAGGCTCGACGCACCTTGTTACATCACTATTCTTATTGTAATCCTTATGAGAAAAAAAGTACCATAATTTTCGGACTATAACCCGCTACTTTTTTCCTTCATTTTGAATCCTGCAACACATAGTCCAGTGCAGTTTATTTGTTGATTTATTTGGGTTAATAGGTAACACTTTATTTGACAGCGACGTCATAAGACTGTCAAAACTATGCCGTGACACTATCATGGGCATTACTGAAAGCGTATGTCAGTAGGTATCATCCGGCAAATTATGTCACTAACTATTTATGTCCGGTTTGGATCTTTTACATCCATTCAAAAGTGAGATAATTTGCCAGATAATAATAATAATGATAATACATTTTATTTAAAGGCGCTTTTCTGGCACTCAAGGACGCCGTACAATCATTTAAAAATATTAAAAGTGAGAAAATGAAAGTATATAACGTATAAGGAAATTTAAAATACTAAAAGAGATATAGGGGCAGTTAAAAAGACCAGAACTAAGCGATTATTGTGTATAGGCTAGTCTAAACAGGTGTGTTTTGAGTTTTGTTTGAAAAAGGGGGAGGGAATCTGTGTTCCTGAGGTCAGGTGGGAGTGAATTCCAAAGTCGGGGAGCCGAGCGGCTGAATGCTAACAAAGACGCTAGATAACACTAAATGACATCTCTTATAAGCTTTCACTAATGCTCATGACAGTTTCACGTCATAATTATGATTGTTTAACGACAGTCTTATGGCGCCTCTGTCAGATTAACTGTTACCCAATACCATAACTTGCAATTAATGAAACTGGATCAGAAACTGAAAAAAATAATTAGCACAGAACATGAATTTTGGTTGTTATTTACATCTGTAGCGCTGCAATGCATGTTAAGAGGCATGATGGACAACAGGTGTTGACAGCAGGTTGTAGCAGAGGTTGACTGTCTAGCCTAAGGGAGCAGTGATGGTCAAATGAAGCGAATTGGTTCAAAGCTTCATGGTGGTTCATTTGATCTTATGATAGTCGTATGATGCTGCTGTCAAATAAAGTGTTACGGGTTACCGTAATTTCCCAACTATAACTTGTAAAATCACGTTGTGTTGAAGAAACGTATGCGGCAATCCGTTGCCGACCATTACGGTACGTGACGTCACCATTTTGTTTCGGTAATACTTCACTCTGATCGGCCGAATGATTTCGTCTGTGTTAAATTCTGCTTTTTTTCATTCTTCATAAAGCACAGAATTTAGTTTCTTGAACTCATTTGAGTCAACGTTTATTGCAGCTTCACAACTCGGACCATAACAAACGTAACAACACAGACTTCCTGTGTGTGTCCGTCAACTATAACTGTCCCTTGGGAAACTCAAACCCAAATAACAATAGTTCCTATTGTTACTGTCGTGTCAACAGCGATGAGCTCTCTCGGATTTCTGACTTACGTTCTCACTTTCATTTTACCGTATCAATCCATGGGAGAAACATTTATTCATCATGATGAAAGGAGCAAGTTATACAGCAGCCTTTAAAAGAAAAGTCACATCTGTTTTGTTTTCTCCTAGATTGTGGTAAGTTGGAGAAGTTGTCAAATCATATTATTACTGTAAATATTGTCAGATTATGGTAATGTTTTGAACTACCAATATGCTATGCTTGTGCTGTGTTTCACCTGTCAGTAAAATGACATTTCTGTATCTGTACACGAGCTCTGTTTTCCTCTATTTCTTCTATTTATTGGTGCTAAAATTAGGGTGTGCGTTATAAACAGGTACAATAATTTCCCCTGGATTTTACAAGTAAATTTGGGGTGCGCATTATACACGGGTGAGCCTTATATTTGGGAAATTACGGTAATATATTTTGGTGTAAACATCCCATAATACAGTGACGACAGCTTCGGCTTGCAGTCCAGTGCGGCTTATCTTTGAACAAATGCCATTTTCGTGCCAAATTTGGTGGGTGGCGGCTTATAATCAGGTGTACGGTGGCCGAGAGATGTCAGGCGAAATGCAAAGTCCTAACACTTTGCAAATAGAAAAAAGCACGAACCCCAATTGCAAACGCTTTGCAAAAGAAAAAAAAACACCAATGCAAACTGCCACAACACGATCCCCAATTCTTAAAGCGCGATTGCAAATTGGCAAATGCACGAACCCCAGTTGCCACAACACAACAGCATATGGCTCGCAGCACGAATGCAAAAGGTTCGCAGCACAACAGCAAAATCACGCAGCATGACGGCAAGATGAAAACAAATTTGGGTCCACTTTGCAGTAAGTTGGGGTGCTTGAGATATTAATTTCGAGTGGTGAAGTCACTCTAAGCCCCTCATTTACTGCAAAATGGTCCTGAAGTGTTGGCATTCATTTGTGCTATGTTCGTGCTAGTTGTTAGGACACCCCTTTGTTATTGAGAGAGTTGTTATATGCTACATTAAACGCGGAAGCTAAACTAAGGAAAAGCTACAAGTGACGTCACCACTTGAAATTAATATCTCAATAAAAGCATAATACCGTATCTGCAAAACCTAGCTGACCTCAGATTTACCTATAAAAGAATTGTAAATATCTCTAAAATGAAAGCAGCACAAAAAAACCTTTTATAGCAAAAACGATTGACATAATTTTTATATATATTTGAATTTGATGGGGAGGGGGCAACTTCACTGGGGTTCGTAGAGATGGTCACAAAGCACACATAGCAATATACAAAGTGTGGTCCTTATTTTTATTATTTTTTTAACTTCCGGGTCATCCTCTTGCACTCGTGCTGCGAGCCGTTTGCTGTCTTGTTGTGTGATTTTGCTGTTGTGTTGTGGCAAGTGGAGTTAGTGTTTTTTTGCCAATTTGCAATCGCGCTTTAGGAATTGGCAATTGTGTTGTGGCAGTTTGCATTCGTGGTTTTTTCTTTGGCAAAGCGTTTGCAATTGGGGTTTGTGCTTTTTTCTATTTGCAAAATGTTTGGACTTTGCATTTTGCCTGACACCTCGGCCACTGTACTTGTTGTGCGAAAGTTACGGTAGTATGTTTGTGTTTTTGTCTTACCTGCTGTTGTTTTCTTTTGTAATATTCACAGCAATATTGTAATAAACTAAAATTGTCTCCTGTAAGAGTAGGGATGCCCAAGTCCGGTCTTCGAGAGCCCCCTCTCCTGCTTGTTTTCCATTTCTCCTTCCTTTAACACACCTGAATCAAAATGATCGCGCTCAGCAGGAGCCTGATAACGATCCTGATTGTTTGATTCAGGTGTGTTGTAGGAGGAAGAATTGGAAAACATACTGGATAGGGCATGTGTCTGCAAGTCCGGTACTCGAGAGCCGCCATCCATCTTCTTTTCCATGTCTCTTTCCTTTAACACACCTGAATCTAATAATCAGGATCGTTATCAGGCTCCTGCAGAGCTTGCTGGTGTGCTGATCATTTGATTCAGGTGAGTTAAAGGAGGGAGACATGGAAAATAAGCTGGAGGAAAGCGGCTCTCGAGGACCGGACTTGCAGACCCCTGGTATAGTGGCGCTCACATTTTTCATTATCACATTTTTCGAACTGAGCTGACTTTCCTGAGTGAGGCTGGGCAAGAAAGGAATTTTAAAGATGAAGACAATGACGAGGAGAGGCAATATGGAGGAGGTACAAAAGAAGGCAAGAGGTGAAGAATAGCGTACCGCACGTAACACGTCACCTTTGCTCAATAATATTCATGATGTTAGCAACTGTTGCTAGGGGGGTCAAACTCGCGCTTGTCCCTCATGCTAGATGCACGTAAATAGCGTACGAACGAGATGCTTACTGAGCTAAACCTACCAATTCTGTCTAAAAATGATGTCCCTGGTGCCAAATTCACTGGTAAAGATGTGGAAGAACATACAAATGTTCATTTAAAGAGATGGCTTGAGTGTTGAGGGCTGAAAAAGGCGGGGAAAAGAGCCAACCTGATCCAGAAGTAGCTTTTTTATCGACACCTTTTTCTTGTGTGCATTGCCTTGCGCCACTGACGATGACATTCCCCTGTTTCAATAAGCTATCCTTTACCACCATATGCCCTGCCTTTATTATATGTATATTATATCCCCTGGTTGTCTTACGTCTCTGACCGTTCTTGGGGGTAATTTAGCGATCGCAAATGCTACTTAGTGACAGCAAACGAATACTTTTAATTTTTTCATTTATAACAAATCTTAATTCTATTAATTTATTTACCCTTTGCACTTACTAAGATTGTTTCTTTACAACAGAAAAGGTAAAACTGTTAAATCTGGAGCCTACCTGTCGGCATGAACAGGCTTACTACAAAAAGACCAAGACCAAACATGGCAAATTTATTTAAATGTCTGTATTTTAGAAAAATAGGCCTACATGACTGTTGTGATAGATAAATATATATATATATTTTTTTTTTCCCCAAGTCATTCATTGTTAGACAGAAGCAGCATGGCAAAACGCCACACTAAAAATCAGTAAATATATCAAAATGGCTTACCTCTTCGGGGCAGGCTGTTGCAGGCAATGCATCGAATTGTCATCTGTAGGACCTTTGCCCCCCAAAAAATGTTTACTGCATATGAAGGTGAATGGCTTCACCAATGTTCACATTTTTTCCCTCTGAGTTGTTGGCTTCGGGAAACGTATCAAGAAAACATCCATCATACTGTATGTGGACAGTCGTAAAGTCATAGATTTCTTTTTTAAAAGTTCCATAGCAGCAGTGTTTACTCTGCATGTTCTTTTTTGAAAGATTATCGGCAGAAAACAATCAGTACTAGCATGGGTTGTATGTGAGCGCGCTTCTATGTTAACCCCCTTCAGATTTACAATGGTGACATCACGCAGCCTTGCGGTCTAAAAATAGCATTCGTGCAGTAGTGCGTCAGCTGACCACATCTCAATAGGGTTGCCAACTGTCCCTTGAAAAACAGAATCGTCCAGTATTCAGAAACAAAAGTACTGAGTATTGACCTTTCAGAGGACACGCTTTGTCCCTTAATATCATCAAACTCGAAGACATTGTCTTATTTATAGAACGAACGAATACTGATATGGTGCTTTACAATAATATGCAAGGAAACGAATTCCCCCGCCTAGCCTGCTTTTTGACCAATGAGCTGACGGAACAATGACAATACGAAATCAAACTCATCTCATTGGTCGAGGTACTGTCCCTGACGGAAGATAACATAAGAGGGTGGAAGATGAGAGGTTTGCGTGATTTTAAATTACAAAGCATCTTCAAAATGATGATCATTTGTTTTCTTGTTTTTCTTTGTGTACTTCATTTTCACTTACTGTATTATATTTTTCTGTTCTGTAAAATTCATTATATTTTGAGTGATCATTTGCAAAAATGTTATTGCTGAGGGTACTTTGAACGCACCTAAATTTGTAAAAAATAAAAAAAATGTTTGCACTAAAAAAAAAAAAAAAAAAAAAGTACGTTTGCACTTAAAAAATACACCGTAATTTTTGGACTATAAGCCGCTACTTTTCACCTTGATATTGAATCCTGCTGCTTATAGTCCAGTGCAGCTTATTTGTTGATTTATTTGGGTTATTAGGTAACACTTTATTTGACAACGGAGTCATAAGACTGTCTTAACTATGACATGACACTATCATGGGCATTACTGAATGCGTATGTCATTAAGCATCATCGGGCAAATTATGTCACTAACTACATTTAAGTCCAGCTTGGATCTTTTACGTCCATTCAAAGGTGAGATAATTTGCCAGATAACACTAAATGACATGTGTTATAAGCATTCATTGATGCTCATGACCATGTCATGTCATAGTTGTTATTGTCTAATGACAGTCTTATGGCGCCACTTTCAAATAAAGTGTTATCAAATACCATAACTACTAATTAATGAAATGACTGTAACTGAATAAATAATTAGCACAGAACATGAATTTTGAATGTTATTTACATCTGTAGCACTCCAATGCATGCTAGGAGGCATGTCGTACAACAACAGTGTTGACAGCAGGTGGCAGAAGAGGTTGACTGTCTCCCCAAGGGAGCAGTGATGGCCAGATAAAGTTTCTTGAAGCAATAAAGCTTTGCAACCAATTGGTTCCAAGCTTCATGGTGGTTCATTTGGTCATATAACTGTCATATGATGCCGCTGTCAAATAAAGCATTACCTGTTAAAATATTTTGGTGTGACTATCCCATAACACAGTAAGGACAGCTGTGGCTTATAGTCCAGTGTGGCGTATCTATGAACAAATGCCGTTTTTGTCACAGTTGGTGGATGGCGGCTTATAGTCAGGTGTGCCTTATAGTGCGTAAATTACGGCATTTAAAAAAAAGCCCAAAACAGACACACACACGCACGCACGCACGCACGCACACACACACACACACACACACACACACACACACACACACACACCCAAAGGCTTAAGCGTGAAATTATACCATTTTAAAATTTAGCCATACATATTTAATTATAGTATATTTTGTATTCAAAATACATTGCTATTAATTATTGTTTTTCCACGTGCTTATTTAACTCAAACGTGTACCCAATTAATTCAGTTTTGAGTCAAACTTCCATTGGCTTCCAGTGAGTCAAAGGATAAACTGTAAAATACTACCGCTTGTCTACAAAACACTTAATGGCCTTGGACCAAAATACACGCTTGATTTGTTTGACCCCTATGAAGCATCCAGACCCCTAAGGTCGTCTGTAACCGGTCTGCTGGATGTTCCAAGAACAAGAACCAAGCAGCGTGAGGCAGCATTTAGTTACTATGCTCCTTCAAATCAGGGCTAAAAACACTATTGTTTACAGCAGCATATTCATTGTTGTCTACGGTATATACAGCATTTCAAATTCAAGCTATCTGCTTTCTATTCATTAAGTTTTACTTCTATTTCCAATTTTTTCTCTTGAGCATTTAGTGTGATTTTTGTGTATAATCTTATTTCCTGCTTCAATTGTCATTGTTTTTAACTTTCTTTTTTATTTAGTGTGATTTTTACAAATCATTTCATCTTTGCCTGTGCATCTTCATGTGAGGTAAAGCACTTTGAATTGCCTTGAGTTGAATCGTTCTATACAAACTAATTTGCTTTCCCTTGCCTGAAATGTAATTATAATAATAAAAACCGAACTTTTCACATACAAAAAAAAAAAATAATTAAAGGGTGACGTTTATCTGGCCGGCTGGCTCAACCAATCAGGGGTCCCTCATTTTTTTTTCTTCAGGGAGTTGGCAACCCGACATCTCAGTGATGAGGTGTGAGGATTAGCTGTATCTGAAACACTCCTGCTATGCTCTCCAAATGTGTATCATCAGCCCTAATAACCCCCTTCTCCATCCGTTTGGCATTAGAAGAGCAGCTCGTATGCCATGTTGTCAGGGCTAGGAGAAGGAGCTAGTGCAACACACATTTGAGCCATGAGGACAAAATATCATGCCATTTGGTAGCTAGTGAAATACAGTATGTGTCTGACAGTCTAATACTGAGACAAGTACTCCTTGCCTTGAAATGATGACTAATTTTGGATTCATGACTGAAAGATTCAGATACATGCTGCTAAAAATCATTACATGTATTTATAATAGAATAGGCAAAAATAAATATTTATAATTAAATAAAATACTTTTAAAACAATTTCATTTCATTATAATGTTAGGAAATTACATTGTCAATATAATTTCCATTATTTTCAATGCATAATTTGATGCGTCTTTCAAAATTTGAATAAAGTGTCCAATAAATAAAGAGTAGCATTCCTATGTACCCAAACTTTGTGGACACCCTGTATATGAGCAGTATATTAGTGCTGTTTAGTATATTATTGACGGGACAACAAGTAGGGGTGTGGTGATTTGTACCTTTTGTTAATAAAATTCTTGGAACTGAAGCAGTTATACATTGTATCACAAAAGTGAGTACAGTACACCCCTCGCATTTCTGCAGATATTTAAGTATATCTTTTCATGGGACAACACTGACAAAATGACACTTTGACACAAGGAAAAGTAGTCTGTGTGCCGCTTATATAATAGTTAATTTATTTCCCCCTCAAAATAACTCAAAATATAGCCATTAATATCTAAACCCCTGGTAACAAATTGAGTGCACCCCTTAGAAACTACGTACATCCCTAAATGTCCATATTGAGTACTGCTTGTCATTTTCCCTCCAAAATGTCATGTGACTCGTTACAGGAGTGCTGTCAGCATTGGTGCAGAAATTGTAGAGGTGGGGGGTCAGCCTGTTAGTGCTCAAAATATACACCACACTCTTCATCAAATTGGTGTGCATGGCTGTCACCCCAGGAGGAAGCGTCTTCTGAAGACGTACACAAAAAAGCCCACAAACAGAAGACATGTCAACAAAGCACATGGATTACTGGAAGCATGTCCTAAGGTCTGATGAGACGGGCGGGCTTTTTTTTGTAAGTGTTGTCCCATGAAAAGATAAATGTCTGCAGAAATGTAAGGGCATAGGCGGAGTTTGACTTTTGCGGCAAGGGGGGCACAACATGTTGATGACCCCAAAACGCAGTGTCAGCAATAAAATTAACTTACAAGAATATTTTAATAATAAGGTGACAATGAGCGTTTTTTGTTTCCCATCATTCTTGAGGGGAATTTTAAATCAGGCTGCTTAGGCAATACTTTTCGCCAGGATTGTCATCCATTGAATATGGTACGCCCGCCGGTGTCATGCCAATGTAGTTACCCCAGTCAAAAATTGTATCCCCTTGGCGGAGCCCTATAGAGGTAGATTTGTGTCTTTATTATTCAATCAAAAAAATGTTGTTTCAATTTTAAAAAAATGTGTTTGAATGCCAAAATAAATTTGAAACTCAGTGTGTTTGAATGCAAAAATAAATTTGAAACTAAAAAAAACTAAAAAAAAAAAAAAAAAAAAAAAAATGCATGTGAAAGCTATTTTTCTTTGATTTTTTTTTTGGGAAGTTTTTTTGAAGTTTTTTTGATTGAAGCAACTTTTTTGATTGAAGTAATGTTGATTTGTTTTTGGGACATTTGTGTCTATATCATTCAATGAAAAAATAAGTTGCTTCCAAAAAAACTTTTTTTTTTTTTTTTAAAAATCACTTCAATCAAAAAAAAAAGAAAAATTTCAATCATAGAAAAAGTTTTTGAATGCGAAAAAATATTTGCGATTGAAAAATTTGCATTTGAACATTTAATTTTTCATTGATTGAAGCAATCCTTTTTGTGTTTGGGCCATATTATGATTAGGACAATTGTGTCTAAATCATTCAATCCCCCCAAAAAGTTGCTTCAATCAAAAAAAAAAAAATTTTCGGTCAAAGAAAAAAATCATTTAAAAAAATATTTTTTTAAAAAAACCAAACCATTTAAAAAATATATATATATATATGCAAAGCAAATGACCGTCTAAAGTGCTGGATAAATAATTTTGACCCATTATAAAAATAAATATATATTTTTGTTCATTTCATTCATTTTTGTTGCAATTTTATTGCTTTTCAACTTTTATATACATAGGAAAGTCAATTACATGCATTGACACTTTTCGGACACCAGGGGGGGGGCCTGTCTCCCCTGGTCCCCCCATAAAGTTCGCTTATGTGTGAGGGGTGCACTCACTTTTGTGATACACTGTAGTCTCATGTATCATATACCTTGGCCCAAGGTAGCCCTTATGTAACATTGTTTGTGTGCCGTCACAGTTTTCATATTTTCAATCCAGCACATGATTCAGCTGGATGGGCGGGGCTGTGCAACTCTGGCGTTGTTAGGCCTATTTTAGGGGGGCTTAAATAATGTCAAGCCCCCCTTAAAATATTGGTGGTGTTTTATTTAAAAAAAAAAAAAAAAAAAAAGGCCATATTCACTATGAAGTTGCCAGAATATTAGTTTAAATCAATAATTATGTAACCTGTCATTCTAAGTTTAAACAAGATCATAAATCTGTCAGTTTCCCCTCACTGGTAGAGAGCCCCATCACTGCATACTTATCCAGTCCATTCCACTTGTTCATATGGAGAACGCCCACATCACAAAAAATCCAGTCTGCGTGTTCCCTGTGACTTGTTCGTATCAGCACTGTGTATGTGTGTACCTCTGACGCCCGTAGTAAAGCGTGAACGTGAATTGATGGATGAAGTATGGACATAAGACGGATTTCAAGAAAGTACTTATCACTGCTGGGAGTAACAGTTAGTTAGCTCCGACCCCCAGCTAACAGTAGAAAGTCCCATGTAATAAATAAACCAATATGGGGCGCTGTTTGTAAAGCAGAACATGCTGAAAATTACGACAACATTATCTCACATTTAGCGCCACACAGTGTTTAAAATGTGGTGTGAAATTTTTACAGTGACTTTTTTGTTTTTGCACGTTTACAACATTGTTTGGCAACTTAAATAGTTAATGGAGAGTAGTTATTAGGGCTGCAGCTATCGAATATTTTAGTAGTCGATTAATCGATGGACTAGTTAGTTCGAATAATCGAGTAATCGGATGAGGGACATGAAAAATTAAAACACCTCAGCTGAGCCTCAAACGATATATATATATTTTTTTAAATGAGGATCTGTCTACAACAAAAGAACAATTGGCTAACTTGGATAGAAAAAGACTGCTAGCTTAAATGCTATAAAATGCTAAAGTTAAATTTTTTTTTTTTTTTTTTTACAATGCTCTTAACAAGTGGTTCAGACATATATTCCCACAAAAAACAGCTAAATATACCTACAAATTAAATTAAGAATGCATTAAAAAAACATTCGCTCAAACAAAAACTTAGCTTATGTTGGTCTTAACAGGGAGCAGTTGGATTCAGCCATGTGAAAAGAGGCAGACCAGAGGGCATTGTATCCACCCTCATCAGTAAAATTAAATGCAAACAATTTTAAAATCAACCATTACAATGCCACTTTAATTAAACGAATACTCGAAGCAACAAAATTTAGTTCGAATATTTTTTTTCTAATCAAATACTCGAGTTAATCGATTAATCGTTGCAGCACTAGTAGTAATAAAGCGCTTTATCTACATTGTTACAATGCCCAAAGCGCTTTACATTAGCACACATTTACCCTTTCACGCACACATTCATAAACCAATGGTGCTGCTGCCATGCGAGGCACTGCCAACCCACTGGGGACAAGTTAGGGTTCAGTGCCTTGCCCAAGGGCACTTCAACAGTAGGCAGTCATAGCCAGGAATCGAACTGCTGACCCTTTGGTACCAGGACAATTTAAGCTACCGACTGCGCATTTAAAGCATTTAAAGAGTTTTAGTGGCACTTTTACGCACGAGTCCAGTAAAGTTACTATAAATAGCCACGAGGTGTCTCTGTTGGACTGGACTGGACAGCAATGTTGACTTCTCTTGAAGGGCAGTTGAAGAGCTTTTGGATTTCGGTGTAATTTGACAAATATAATCTGGACGAGTTCGTCAAAACAACCATGTCATTATTAACGTGAAACTGCAAGGGTAATTTTTATTTATTTATTTTTTTGCACTCCGTTAATAGTCCCTTCCCAAACCCGGAAATGTGACATAAATTCCTTCACAACAGTAGACACTCCACAGCGAGAGAGCCCTAAGGCTATAAGGACCAAAAGACATTGCAAACAATACAGCTTGTGTTGAAAATAACCCCGACCCTTTTATTTATTTTTTGTTGTTGTTGGCACGTTAGTAAAGCGTGGCGCTGTCAATCGGCGTCATCACTAACGTTTGCTGTAGCGGGTAAATTATCGTCATCTGACGCCTCATGTTCAAACATGTAGGGATTAATTGTAGATCATCTTTCCTGAGAGCCCTTGGCATAGTTAGCGTCACAAAAGAGTGATCCTAAATGGCCACTTTTGGTGGAAATAGCAACTTAAGGTTTCCTGATGTTTTGGTGTTGTTTTGCTTCTCTTGCACTGGACTGCTTGACCATGTGCATGGCATTATGAAGTCTGAAGACTACCAACAAATTTTGCAGCATAATGTTGGGCCCAGTGTGAGAAAGCTGGGTCTCCCTCAGGGAGCTTGGGTCTTCCAGCAGGACATCGACCCAACCCAAAACACACTTCAAAAAGCACTAGAAAATGGTTTGAGAAAAAGCACTGGAGACTTCTAAAGTGGCCAGCAATGAGTCCAGACCGGAATTCTATAGAACACTTGTGGAGACATCTGAAAATGGCAGTTTGGATAAGACACCCTTCAAATCTCAGAGACCTGGAGTTTTTGGCCAAAGAAGAATGGACTAAAATTCCAGCAGAGCATTGTGAGAAACTCATTGATGGATATCGGAAGCGGTTGTTTGCAGTCATTTTGTTGAAAGGTGGCTCTACCGAGTATTAGTTGAGGGTGCCAATACTTTTGTCAGGCCCATTTTTGGCGTTTTGTGTAAAATGATTTTTTTTTTTTTCATACTCTTTTGTGTTTTTTAATTGCAAGCAAAATCAATGAAGATATTACTACCAAAGCATTTTTAATTGCAATCATTTTCTGGGAGAAACTGAGCATTATCTGACAGAATTGCAGGGATGCCAATACTTTTGGCCAGCAGTGTAAATACTTGTGTAGCTAGATTGGTTCAAATAAACATATTTTGAAAAAACTTTGAAAACTTTGAAAAACGAAAAACTTGACTAATTAATGCGATAAAGAAGGACAATGCAATGGAAAATTTATCAGATCTTTAAAGGGATCCACCGATAGAAAGACTTGTAGTTCTTAAAAGATAAATCATAGACTACAAGATACTTGAGAGTCCAGTGAGGTATTCTCCGCACACCGCCGGCCTGTAGGGGGCTGTGTGAGTTAGCTTTATTTTCTAGAAGTAGGTGGGAATGACTCACGCATGCTTTTGAACACTCAGGCAAAATTACCTTCGAAAAGTATGAAATCTGAACCGCATACTAACAACAAGGATTGTCTCAGGAGTGATTTGTAAAAGGATTCAAGGTAGTTATTATATTTTTGGTACAATACATGCATTTTGAAACATCGTGAGAAAAATCAATGGGAGCCATTGGCGTCATTCTTCGACAAATTTATGTAAAATAACTGCCCAGTTTTTGCTTTTAACCAAGAATCGAGATTGTTTTACGTCCACATCTATAAATAATTTAGTGATTTAAGCATTTATTCACAAGAATTTTGAATGGTAAAAGCCATTGTGCCAGCCCCCTTATCATAAAGCTAACGGACTAGCTTAATTCTTTGACAGATTTAAGAAAGTTAACTCGTTTGTTTTGCTTTTAACCAAGAATCGAGACTGTTTTACGCCCATATATATATAAAGAATTCAGGGATTTAAGCATTCACAAGAAGTTCAACGTAAAAAGGTCTTTGCTATGGACTTGTGGTAAGGCAGCGCCAGAGTGAAAAAGACGAGCCGTTTTTACTAGGGCTGTCAAAATTAATGCGTTAACGCGCCGTAATTAATTTTTAAAATTAATTACGTTAAAATATTTGACGCAATTAACGCACATGTCCCGCTCAGACAGTATTCTGCCTTTTGGTAAGTTTTACAGCAAGGCTTTTTCTGCTGTCTAACAGCGAACTCTTGTGGTCGCTTTGCGACATGGTTTATTCTTTTCTTGCCAGTTCAATATGGCTGCACAACGTCTCTGTTGTGCTTATATGATCCTTGGACAAGATTTGTCCGTAAGTATGGTTGTTGTAAAGAATGTATATATTATGTTAATTAGCGAAATGTTATATTTTTTGTATGAGACGCTTTTTGTTTATGTTTAGTTAACCTGTATAGCATGCTGAGCTAACGTTGTTGCTAATGCAATGCTTGTGTACTTTTTTTGTTGTTGTAGTTTTAGGACGGTCTAAAGAGGACAATGGTTTGAGGCCATTTTATTAATAAATCAGATGAAAAAGGAAGAAGTCTGATTATTAAGGCGTCGTTCACTAGCTGTCTAGTTTTGGAAAAAGTAGATGCTTCGGAGTGAGGACAGCATAGACAGATTTACAGTGCCTTGCAAAAGTATTCGGCCCCCTTGACTCTTGCAACCTTTCGCCACATTTCAGGCTTCAAACATAAAGATATGAAATTTAATTTTTTTGTCAAGAATCAACAACAAGTGGGACACAATTGTGAAGTGGAACAACATTTATTGGATAATTTAAACTTTTTTAACAAATAAAAAACTGAAAAGCGGGGCGTGCAATATTATTCGGCCCCTTTACTTTCAGTGCAGCAAACTCACTCCAGAAGTTCAGTGAGGATCTCTGAATGATCCAATGTTGTCCTAAATGACCGATGATGATAAATAGAATCCACCTGTGTGTAATCAATTCTCCGTATAAATGTACCTGCTCTGTGATAGTCTCAGGGTTCTGTTTAAAGTGCAGAGAGCATTATGAAAACCAAGGAACACACCAGGCAGGTCCGAGATACTGTTGTGGAGAAGTTTAAAGCCGGATTTGGATACAAAAAGATTTCTCAAGCTTTAAACATCTCAAGCAGCACTGTGCAAGCCATCATATTGAAATGGAAGGAGCATCAGACATCTGCAAATCTGCCAAGACTCGGCCGTCCTTCCAAACTTTCTTCTCAAACAAGGAGAAAACTGATCAGAGATGCAGCCAAGAGGCCCATGATCACTCTGGATGAACTGCAGAGATCTACAGCTGAGGTGGGAGAGTCTGTCCATAGGACAACAATCAGTCGTACACTGCACAAATCTGGCCTTTATGGAAGAGTGGCAAGAAGAAAGCCATTTCTCAAAGATATCCATAAAACGTCTCGTTTAAAGTTTGCCACAAGCCACCTGGGAGACACACCAAACATGTGGAAGAAGGTGCTCTGGTCAGATGAAACCAAAATTGAACTTTTTAGCCACAATGAAAAACGATATGTTTGGCGTAAAAGCAACACAGCTCATCACCCTGAACACACCATCCCCACTGTCAAACATGGTGGTGGCAGCATCATGGTTTGGGCCTGCTTTTCTTCAGCAGGGACAGGGAAGATGGTTAAAATTGACGGGAAGATGGATGCAGCCAAATACAGGAACATTCTGGAAGAAAACCTGTTGGTATCTGCACAAGACCTGAGACTGGGACGGAGATTTATCTTCCAACAGGACAATGATCCAAAACATAAAGCCAAATCTACAATGGAATGGTTCAAAAATAAACGTATCCAGGTGTTAGAATGGCCAAGTCAAAGTCCAGACCTGAATCCAATCGAGAATCTGTGGAAAGAGCTGAAGACTGCTGTTCACAAACACTCTCCATCCAACCTCACTGAGCTCGAGCTGTTTTGTAAGGAAGAATGGGCAAGAATGTCAGTCTCTCGATGTGCAAAACTGATAGAAACATACCCCAAGCGACTTGCAGCTGTAATTGGAGCAAAAGGTGGCGCTACAAAGTATTAACGCAAGGGGGCGGAATAATATTGCACGCCCCACTTTTCAGTTTTTTATTTGTTAAAAAAGTTTAAATTATCCAATAAATTTTGTTCCACTTCACGATTGTGTCCCACTTGTTGTTGATTCTTGACAAAAAATTAAAATTTTATATCTTTATGTTTGAAGCCTGAAATGTGGCGAAAGGTTGCAAGGTTCAAGGGGGCCGAATACTTTTGCAAGGCACTGTAAATGACAGTAGAGTGAAATGCCCACTACAGTCCTTATGTACCGTATGGTGAATGTATATATCCATCTTGTGTCTTATCTTTCCATTCCAACTATTTTACAGAATATATATATAATTCACAGAAAAATATGGCAATACTTTATAGATGGTTTGAATTGCGATTAATTGCGATTAATTACGATTATTTAATTTTTAAGATGTAATTAACTCGATTAAAAATTTTAATCGTTTGACAGCCCTAGTTTTTATGTGAGAAGTAAATGCTTCCTGCACGGTTTCTTTTGCTTTTAACCAAGAATCGAGAATGTTTTACGTCCGTATTTAAAAAGAATCCAGGGATTTAAGCATTTATTCACAAGAAATTGAACGTAAAAACCTCATTGTTTGCTACGGCGGCCATGTTGGATTTTGTATCGAGATTTTATTTTAGACATTTCTGCGTCCATATTTAAAAACAATCAGCTTTTACGTGTTTTATTTTATTTAATATTTCAATCTAATAACTTTCAGTAAAACACCATGGTTCTACACCAACCCCTACGCTGACGGCAACAAGCAGATCTTCATCTACTTTGACCCCGTGCACCTTTGGAAGAACATCTCCAGCAGCTTCTACAACAATGGCTGTATGGTGCTGCCCAGGTGTCCTGGGGCTGAAGTTAGTGGCCAGCATTATTCACTTTATAAAAAAGATGAATCAAAACACCTTTCTAAAACAAACATGTTTTTAGGAGCCTGAGAGGATGAGGACTGCCTGATTCTCGAGCCGGAAGGTGCTGGCCAGGTGGGAGAACTAAAAGTCCGGCTACAAGTTGACCCAGAAGATGCTAGCGCGCTCTTCGATCGAGAAGCAGAGCGTCGGGCTCATCATGGTGGTCGTCAACACCAACACGGTCGCACAGGCAAGGAGGAACACAGGGACGACATCCTGGAGATGTTCCAGAGGACAAGGGAGACCTGGAGACGGGCCGGGCGATCCTCAAGCACCCATCGCTCCCCATGGCCCACATAGCGTCCGTCGGAATGTCGCTGTGGGACTCCCTGATGTGCAGGAAGCACAAAAGCACCTGCTGGAGTTCCTAGCGGTCCCTTCTCAACTGTTTTGGTGCGATCTTCTCCAAGCGAGGACGTACAAGGCCTTACAGTGGCAGACCAATAGAAAGGAGATGGCGAGGAACAGAGACTTGTACAAGTCGAGGACTGACCGGAAAACACAGCAATAATCCAATATTCATTTGCATGCATATTCTATGTTCAATACTTTGTCACCTACAATATTCAAAGCATTAACTTTCAAACTGCTGCTCATTCACTTTGATTATTTGCACTGCCTGAACATACAGTAAGACTATCTCACACATTTTATATTTGTTTATTTAGATTTTGTACTTGATTTTCATTTACAATGCACAGTAAATGCATTGTACACAATAAAGGGCAATTCTGTTCTATTCTATTATATTGTATAATAAGTTGTGATTGTGTATACAATTTATTAATAATCTATATATTATTTATAGCTTATTCTGCATGTTTTCCGTAAGTATTAATTAAGTTTCTGATGTGAAAATTGATTTATTATCTGTTGAAAACTTGCAGTAAATTAAAAAAAAATTAAGTTGCTATTCTGGGCAAAAAACTTATATGTTTTTTGATATTGCTATGGATCCTGAAAATATAAGTGATTATCCCTGCATTTTGTGATTTTTGTGCATCTAGTGTAATATCTAAGAATTGTGTTGCCATTTTAAGTTTTGTTATACTTATTATAAAAAAATAGCAAATCGGGATTTTATAAGGGAACGACTTTGAATTTTTTGATGCCGCTGCTCATGGAGACTCATACAGTATATGGCTAAGGTAGTTGCCATGTTTTGGTTTTAGGTCGGTAGCAGCTTTGGTTTTGAAAATGTTTGAATTTGAAGTTTTTGAAAATAGGCCCCCTACGGATCGGCCCCGTTTCCCGTGTCCTGTTAAATATTATGAAGTCTATGGATAAATGTTAGTACAAGTTATTATAATTTGATATTGAAACCCCTCTTGATGTCTTCATTTTTATACAATTTGGAAAATTACTTTAACTAGTAGGTCGCCAGTGTTGTTGACGTCGCAGGGTGATGACATCATAGGGCCATGCTGCCAGAATTCCACCTGTCACTCTTTAAAAACAAAAAAAAAACAAAAAAAAAACCGGGTCACTCTTTAATTATGTAAGGTAGTGATTTAAATACGCCACAAGGTGTCAATGGCGAGTTTTACATTAATTAGGGATCAAGCCAATGAGTACGTTTTTTCCCTTGACTGATGGTGTAGTTCCTTTAATCCACAGTGGGGAAGAGAAAGGAGAGTGGACACAGGCATTTAGATTCGTAGCTTGGACTGCGCTGTTTATTGGCATAAGCTTCGGCAGCTCTTTCACAACACACATAAGTATCATGTAGTGAAAACTAATACTCATACCTCTCAAAAAATGTCACCAAGAAGAAAAGTGCTTCCATCTGTATTATTGAGGCCCAATTCCCACACAGTTAACACAACAATGCAAAGAGAACTGGCATTCACAATCAAAATAGATACGCAAAATACACATAAAACTTACTCAGACTTTGGTCAAACTATATTTAAACATTTTAGCAACTCCTTTAGTTCAACAAATACACTAGATGGCAATATTTAGTCACAATACACAAACTATGATGCTAGGAGCCATTTTCAGGAGTCTTATGAAGACAACACTCAAATGAACGTGAATCACAATAGATCCAGTCTAAAAACAAAACAGGGCGCTACGGCGTCAGTCGAGGGACAAAAGGCGCTCATTGGCTTGATGTCTTATTAATGTGAAACTCGGCATTGACACCTTGTGGTGTATTTAAATCACTACCTTACATAGTTAAGAGTGACTGTAAAGTACGGCAACGTGGCCCTGTGACGTCACTGCTCTGCGACGTCAACAACAATGGCGACCTACTAGTTTATTTTTTTATTTAAAATTTTACAAAATTTATTAAAACGAAAACATTAACAGGGGTTTTAATATCAAATTATTATTTCTCGTACTAACATTTATCTTTTAAGAAGTACGTCTTTTTATCCGTGGTTCCCTTTAAGAGAAAGGAGTTTTAGAGTCCTATTTTATGTGCTCTGATGGGCAGGTTCAGAACATATTCCATGTTAATGTGCACATTTGGAGTTATTTTCATTTATGCTAGGCTGCTTTTTTACTATTTACTTTTTCCTACATTATTTGCACATTTATATTCTTTGCCCACCAATGGAAAATTAAATCTTTATTGCGTACAATGTACAGTTTTGCCCTCTTGTTTTCACATACTAACACAATAGCAGTTTACAGTGTAACATGGTGATGATAATTATAACAGCAGCAGCTGTTAACGCCGCGAGGTCAGTCTATCTGTCTGTGTGCTGGCTCTATGTGAGGTCCTGTGGCATTATTGCATACAGTGCCCTTCTAAAGCAGTCAATAGAGATGGATTTAGAGAGCAGTCGTGCCATAGGCTGACAGTTGTGTTTGGCCTAGTTTTCAGTCTCCGCCTCTGTTTTAATGTGTCCCTTTCATAGTGCATTATTGCATTTGCATGTATACAAAACCATCAGATTTGTATCAGTGTGAGGTGTGGGCAATTGAGTGGGTTGATATAGGGAATGGGACGTACTACGTCATAGTTTGGATACGCCGCCATGTTGGTAATATCACGTACTTGGCGGTGCCGTGTCGACATTCTCGTCAAAGTCGATGCATTGGAATGAAAATGAAGTCCAAATTTCACAAGTGATTTTGATATTTTATTAATGTTAAAGCATCTGCTATATATTCAGTGGCTGCCATAGACAACGCTAGGCATCCAATCCTTTGAAGTGGAAGGGCTGATCAGCGAACGAACAAAGAAGTGACCCCGCAATGTTCCAAAATATACAGTAACCTGAAATGAACATGGAAATGAGCGAACTTTAATTGGTCTTTCCCAGTCTAAAAGGAGTGGGTGTCCAGCGTCGTCGATGGCAGCCATTGAGTTAACAAGGAAGTGACTTGAACATGCTTCAAATGAGCGAATATCTCCAGGAAGTGAGCCGTGGGAGGGACGGCAAAACATCCCCACGCGATTTCTGCAGAAAGCGCCTCACTTGAGCGGCGAGAAGGAGCAGGGGAACATCAGTTTGTTCCGGCGAGATTCCACCGGGCCAGACGCGTCGGCATCGCTCGGGGTTAGGCCTCGCTCGTCGGCGCTCTCGAACCAGCGCAGGGCATAAACTGACGAGGACAATCACGTCACGTGTTTTGTTCGTTTGGAAAGGCGAAGGCTGGAGGCGCTGACCTGTGTCCGGATGGCCCACGTCTCCGCGGAAGGCGGCCACCAAGCGAGGGCGTCCTGGCTCGTCGCTATTCTGGAAAGACGCGGCCCAAGCGTGGCCCGTGCCCGGACGCGTCCTGAAGGACGTCAGCTCAAAGATGCCTGCGATGTCAGGTGAGACAAAAAGTTACACGAAAAAAAGGCCGGTGTTTCGGGAGCCGCCGTTCCGACCTCCGAGCCGTGGGGGGGCGCTGATGCTGCTCCACGGCAACAGGGCGACGACGCGGTTGTCTTGCCGCGCGAGCATGGGCATGGCGTGTACGATGTACTCGTTCATCCAGCGTTCGTCTTGCGCTAGCGCCGAGCGCACAGCCGTGCGGTGGGCATACGACTCTGGGTTGGGGAGGGTGGAGCTTATATATCTAGATATACAGTGGGGAGAACAAGTATTTGATACACTGCCAATGGGTTTTCCCATTGCCAGTGTATCCAGTGTGATCCATTTTGACTGTCCCCACCCAAATTGCCCCCAAATCAATAGACCCTACTCACATGACGTCACAACCACGCCCCGCGCCATATTGTCCGTCAACTCGTCGTGTTTATGCATTACCGCTATGTAAATTCCTCCTATTATGGCGTGTTTTTCTGCTCGTTAACATTAATAATCAAAATGGTGAATGCGTGTGTGGCGGTCGGTTGCAATAACAGAGAAGATAGACGGAGAGACTTGAAGTTCTACCGTATTCCGAGAGACCCGGAGAGGAGAGCGAGATGGACTGCTGCAATTCGACGAGAAAACTGGGCTTCAAACAATTACCACAGATTATGTAGTAGTCATTTTATATCTGGCAAGCAGGGGTCGCGTTAAGCGAATATTTTCCGTCGTTGACCGATTTTTTAAAACGGTGACGGAAAAAACTGAAATCTATCCGTCATTTTGACCGGTTGCAATTCACACCCCAGACCACAGGGTGGCGAGTGAGCTTATTAATTAGCTATTGTCTCTCTTGATGCATGACGTCGTTGGCCTTACTCTGAAAAATGTCAAGGCAACTGAGTGTCCGAAGTTTCTTCAAAAAGCCCCAAAACGACGATGGTGTTGATAAAAGAGGTGAAAAAACAGGGACTGCACAAGCGGGCACGCAATTCAAGTCCATGCGCACCAGGAGGAAAGTGTGAGACTACGTTCAGGCCACAGCAGGTGAACTGTTAATTTCATTGTTCCATATGCTACATATGGTAGGCTACCTAACTACTGGGGCCACAGTTAGCTGTTTTTGTCACTGCGGAGAAAAAGTTACATATTCATCTGCTTGATGTGTAATGGCACGGTGTGGATTCTCTGTTAAGCTTGTTCAGACAGAATATTAATTTAAAATGAATGAAAACTAAATACTATGGAATATGTTGAAGCGGTATGCAATGTTAAGAGTCTTGTTAGCAGTAGGCGCACTATCCTAGACCCCTCACTGTCCACTCGCGGGAGCCTGCGCTTGTCAGTGACGTTCCTTATTCTCGCTATATGATTATACAACTTTAACATTTGTTCATAATACGCTCTGTGTGTAGTATCATCCATCGCTTTTCCCTTTTAAATGGGCACTTATAAGCGAACGCAAGAAGTAACAACGGGAACATTTTTAAACGGGCATTTCACGCGAGAGCATTTCGACTCTTCGGCCAATCATATAGCGAGAGCGAGTGGATAGTGAGGGGACCGCGCGCGGCTCTTAAGTGTCTCTGTCACGTGACTGTCGTAGCCGGTAACGCGCTAGGCCAAAGTACGGAAGGTGAATTATGCCAAACAAAGGGTCACCACAATGTCATTATCATCATTTTAAAAATTTAATTGACGGGTAAAAATAGATTATGACCGGATTTTTATGACCCTGTCAGTCAAAATGACAGACAACGAAAAAGTCTAGCGCAATCTCTGCTGGTAAGATACATTTAATATATATTTAGAGGGTTTGGGGCTGACAACCACTATTAAGATCATTGCTAGGCTAATCGCCGACAACATACCATTTCAAATTCAAGATGCTTATTTCTTCCACCATCAGTATTTTTTGAATAATATTTAGCTGGTACCAAGTGAAAGAAGCTGGCCTCGTCTACGGATCATCGGTTAAACAGGGGTGTCCAAATTTTTTGCAAAGGGGGCCAGATTTGGTGTGGTAAAAATGTGGGGGGCTACCTGGGCTGATTTACGTAGAACAATACATTTAAAGAAATTTTAGCAAGCCCTTCTGTGTGTCACATTTGCTTTATTATTATTATTTTTAATTCATAATTTCAACAATCTCGCCTTTGTGGCGTTCTCTTTCGACCCTCGGGCTCTTACGAAATACTGCTGCTGTGAAATTAAATTAGCTTCAAGTTGCTTTAATTTCTCATTGCGTATCTTCCGCGACTGTCTCTTTGCAAATGAGGCAGACACAGTTGTGTATTTTATTGAAGAAATAGTCTAATATGCACCTATCCTTGATGCGTCGCAGTCAACTTTTTTTTTAATTGATTGTCGCCATTTTAGAAAATTGGAAGTAAAGGGTCGCACGGGGTAATGTTGCTTAGAGTGCTGCTCTTAAAGTTTTTCAAAGTTTCTTGAGAATAGGCTGAGTTTCTGTGGACAAGATAGTTGTAGATATCAGGGTAGCAGATGTCAGGCAGAGACGGCGAAGACAGCGGGTTGAAAAACATCGATTTAGGGATCAAATATGGATCTGGCGAAGGGATAAACTGAAGCTTTTCCACATAACGCCTTTTATGCAATGCATCCAATGAGTTTACAGCGTCAGATAACACCGGGGCTTCAATGAATTGCTCTATAAATTGCACGACTAATTGAAACCATTGAGAATAGGGCTAAACAATGACGGACAATATGGCGGCTGGATATAGCGACACGTCATTTTGTGACGTTGGTGAGTAGGGTCTATAGGAAGTGACCCGAGATACTCGGGAATGCCCTGAAATCAACAAGAAATGAGCCGGAAATGCCTCAAAATCAACAGGAAGTGATCTGGAAATGCCCCAAAATCAACAGGAAGTGAGCCGGAAATGTCCCAAAATCAAAAGGAAGTGACCCGGAAATGTCCCAAAATCAACAGGAAGTGACCCGGAAATTCCCCGAAATCAACAGGAAAAGACCAAAGTTACCCGGGAATGCATCAGAATCAACAGGAAGAGGTTCAAAATGAAAAGGAAGTGCCCGGAATGCCATAAACATCAACTAGAAGTGAGCCATAAAGGCCCACCAACCCATTTGAAGTGGGAGGGAGGGCTAGCGACCAGCAAGTTGATTTACGTAAAACCGAACACACGCAGTTTCCTGCATTTGAACGTGTTGTTATGTTTGAAGTTCCTCTGAGCTCATGAAGAGGCACAGTTTAAGGCCATCTCGTGTTGAAGCTCAGAAGTGTATTGTAGGCTGAACTTTTCATCATTTGCCGAGGGCCGTAGTTTGGACACCGCTGTCCAAATCCTCACCGTACTTCCAAATGTGGAAGACCTGATTGAGGGCGCCGTACTCCACGCGCCAGTAGCCGACAAGCTCCGAGTGGGCGGTCCTCAGGTGAATTTTCTCATCGGTCAGCTTCAGGAAGGCAGAGTTTCGGTCCGGATGGATTTGGTAGGTGCGGAACTCGTACAGGGCTCCGCCTCCTGGTTGGGGTCGAGTCACCAGGCCGGCTGTGGGCTGAGAAAGGCGCATTTTAGTTAACTCTTCCGGTCCGCTTGTCTTTTTGACGTCAATAGCGTACCGCACGAATGCTATTTTTATACCGTGACATTGCCATCGTAGCGCGGAAATGGGTCAACATAGACACGCACTCGCATACAATCAGTGTTATTTCTGCTTGTTTTCTCTGGTAATCTTTCAAAAAAGAACATGCCGAATAAACACTGCTCCTATGGAACTTAGAACTTACAGTAGAACGTAGAAACGACAATACGACATATGAAGGATGTTTTCTTTATACGTTTCCCGAAACCGAAAACTCGGAGGAACAATGTGAAGAGTGGATCAACTTGCGTGGACGTCCAAAAGACCAGTTTAGCGCCAGCAAAGGTGACGCCATTCACATTTCATGCAGTAAACATTTTGTAGGCGGCCTTGGTCCTACAGAGGACGAAGAGGTAAACCATTTTGATATTTTTGCTTTTTTTTTTTTTAGCATGGCGTTTTGCCGTGCTGCGTCTGTCTGACAATGAATGACCTGAAAAAATTTAAAATGGTATCTGACTGCCCCTGTTGCACCTCTTCTGTTGTAAAAAAACAACTTTAGGAAGGGGGAAGTTTAGATAAAAATAAAATTTGTTATTAATGAAAAAATTATAAGTGTTCGTTGCGATCGCAACACATACAGTGCCTTGCAAAAGTATTCGGCCCCCTTGAATTTTGCAACCTTTCGCCACATTTCAGGCTTCAAACATAAAGATCTGAAATTTAATTTTTTTGTCAAGAATCAACAACAAGTGGGACACAATCGTGAAGTGGAACAACATTTATTGGATAATTTAAACTTTTTTAACAAATAAAAAACTGAAAAGTGGGGCGTGCAATATTATTCGGCCCCTTTACTTTCAGTGCAGCAAACTCACTCCAGAAGTTCAGTGAAGATCTCTGAATGATCCAATGTTGTCCTAAATGACCGATGATGATAAATAGAATCCAAATGTGTGTAATCAAGTCTCCGTATAAATGCACCTGCTCTGTGATAGTCTCAGGGTTCTGTTTAAAGTGCAGAGAGCATTATGAAAACCAAGGAACACACCAGGCAGGTCCGAGATACTGTTGTGGAGAAGTTTAAAGCCGGATTTGGATACAAAAAGATTTCCCAAGCTTTAAACATCTCAAGGAGCACTGTGCAAGCCATCATATTGAAATGGAAGGAGCATCAGACCACTGCAAATCTACCAAGACCCGGCCGTCCTTCCAAACTTTCTTCTCAAACAAGGAGAAAACTGATCAGAGATGCAGCCAAGAGGCCCATGATCACTCTGGATGAACTGCAGAGATCTACAGCTGAGGTGGGAGAGTCTGTCCATAGGACAACAATCAGTCGTACACTGCACAAATCTGGCCTTTATGGAAGAGTGGCAAGAAGAAAGCCATTTCTCAAAGATATCCATAAAAAGTCTCGTTTAAAGTTTGCCACAAGCCACCTGGGAGACACACCAAACATGTGGGAGAATGTTTTCTGGTCAGATGGAACCAAAATTGAACTTTTTGGCCACAATGCAAAACGATATGTTTGGCGTAAAAGCAACACAGCTCATCACCCTGAACATACCATCCCCACTGTCAAACATGGTGGTGGCAGCATCATGGTTTGGGCCTGCTTTTCTTCAGCAGGGACAGGGAAGATGGTTAAAATTGACGGGAAGATGGATGCAGCCAAATACAGGAACATTCTGGAAGAAAACCTGATGGTATCTGCACAAGACCTGAGACTGGGACGGAGATTTATCTTCCAACAGGACAATGATCCAAAACATAAAGCCAAATCTACAATGGAATGGTTCAAAAATAAACGTATCCAGGTGTTAGAATGGCCAAGTCAAAGTCCAGACCTGAATCCAATCAAGAATCTGTGGAAAGAGCTGAAGACTGCTGTTCACAAACACTCTCCATCCAACCTCACTGAGCTCGAGCTGTTTTGCAAGGAAGAATGGGCAAGAATGTCAGTCTCTTCATGTGCAAAACTGATAGAAACATACCCCAAGCGACTTGCAGCTGTAATTGGAGCAAAAGGTGGCGCTACAAAGTATTAACGCAAGGGGGCCGAATAATATTGCACGCCCCACTTTTCAGTTTTTTATTTGTTAAAAAAGTTTAAATTATCCAATAAATTTTGTTCCACTTCACGATTGTGTCCCACTTGTTGTTGATTCTTGACAAAAAATCAAAATTTTATATCTTTATGTTTGAAGCCTGAAATGTGGCGAAAGGTTGCAGGGTTCAAGGGGTCCGAATACTTTTGCAAGGCACTGTAAATAGCAATATAAATTATCCCCAAGAACGATTAGAGACGAAAGACAACCAGAGGATATTATATATAAGAAAGACAGGGCATATGGTGATAAAGGATAGCTTGTTGAAACAGGAGAATGTCATTGTCAGTGGCGTAAGGAAAAAGGTCGGCTTTTCCCGTCTTTTTCAGCCCTTGACACTCAAGCCATCTCTTTACGAAACATTTGTATGTTCTTCCACAACTTTACCAGTGAATTTGGCCCCAGGGACATCATTTTCAGACAGAATTGGTAGGTTTAACTCAGTAAACATCTCGTTCGTACACTATTTACATGCAGGGACAAACGTGAGCGTGAGCCCCCTTGGCAACAGTTGCTAACGTCTGAATATAAATGAACGGAAGTGTTGCGTGCATTACACTATTGAAACGAGTTCGATCCGTCGGAAGCGGCGGCTAGGCCCTTCCGCTTCCATCAGACCGTCCACGAGTCGGCGCTTATGATGTGTTTTGCCCAAAGAGTGCATTTGAGGATCTTGTGACATCATCGGTTGTTTTGGCAGTTGAGCTAGAACGCGGGCAGGCAAACATAATATTTGCACATGTAATATTTGCAAAACTACAAGCGGAGACAAACAAAGGAAAAACCGGTACATAAAGTTATCATATTACCAAATTAAAGTCGTTTTATTATGACATCCTTCTCATATTACTACGACTACTAAGATGACAATTCTAATCTCGTAATAGTATTACAATTTTATTTCATCATATTACGACTTTTTTTCTGGTCACATTACGGCTTATAGTACGACTTTTTTTCCTCCCCCTATGACTTTAATCCAAGGGCGTAGGTTTGCATAGGGATGGTAGGGACATAACACTAACAACTTTTCAGGATGCTCAAATTGTCCCCACCTACTTTTAAGCAACTTTATTTGGATTATATAATGATTTCAATTATATAGGTAATTTAGATTGTCTTCCCATGTTGTAAGGATAGAATTAATCCTACCATTATTTAAGTAAATTACAATACTTTCAATATGTTCAGACTTGCATTGAAGCCTTTTTCACTTGCTAAATGGGCCAGTCCATTTTTCCCCTCAAACGCAGGTTTGATTGGCTGATTTACAAGCCCCCAAACATACACACGCATTCCCAGCCAGAGTTCTGTCAAAATTTTCCCCCAATATAATATTTTGCTCCCGAAGCTTTTATGTGGTGAATAAGCACTCCTTTACATTCAGTTGAACTCTCAATGTTATCCAAAGGTGCTAAATAAACAAGTTACATCATAAACATACACATGTAACATGTATATGGGATAAATAAATGCTTAAAGACACAGTGAAGACGTTAACGGTGAGAGAGCGGCGTGGAGTTGAGTTGTGTGCAGCCACATGGCAGGATGTGTCTGAGGAGAAGTTTTCTACATGTCCGTCCATGATCAAACGTAAGTAAATATTCCTTCTTTATCGAAAGTTTGTAGTGTTTACTTTGGAACCGCTGCATTCGTGGCTTTCCTTAGTAGTTTTTGAAAACAAAGGTTTGAATCGAACGGTGTACCACCTCCTAAACCATTACACATGCACTGCCATGCCCCCACCCCAAAAAAAAAAACTTCCCTTGTTTTCAATGTAAATATACTAGAAATAAGTGACATTATCTGCCAGTGCTTCAAGAAGTTTTACTCACTTAGATTTGTTGAAATAAAATAGCTAGCTGAAAATAAGCTTGATAGACTTTTAATTTAAGCAAAACGCTTGTAAATCTAATATAAAAAAACCCCCAAACATTTTCAACTTTTAATTCAAGAATAGATATTGTTGAAAGCATTATTTGAAAGCATTTTTTCTTGATTTAGGTGAAAATGACCAACTTTGAGATGAATAGGCTTAATGACAAATACTGAAGTAATATTTACTTAAAGTAAGTGGAACAATCTGACACATTAATCTGTTAACTAGCCTTTAACACTCAAAACAAGATGGAGAAAAGTATTCGACTAGATTTAAGAAAAATGATCAGATTAAGACATTATAAATTTGCAGTGCAAAAGTTAGTATAAGTCAATACAGATTTATTTTGCATTAATGATTTAGCTTATGAATTAATTAGGTTCATATTCGTGAGAAATGTAGCCCTGACCCCCATTCACCCAATCTGTTTGGTCTTATTAATGTCCCGTTCCCAGCATAAAGTCTACATACAGGTTATGCTGTTCTATCGTCCTTACTTATATTGAGACCAAACCTACGCCCTTGCTTTAATTTATGACCATTTTTAATATTACGACTTTCATCTCGTGATACTAAAACTTTATTCCCTTAATCCTATTTTTCTTTCTTTGTTTTGTCCTAATACTCCTCGTGGTTCATTATCAACATTTCACTGACTGCAGCAGGTCCAAAGAGCAAACCTGAGTGACGTTGACAAATGTTACAAAAGTCCGCAAATGGACAAACAGCATGTCGCATTGGACGATGAAGACAACTTTTTTGAAAGTTTTTTTCCCCAGATGTGCCAAATGGACCATTTGACGTCACTGGTTCGGTTCGGTTGGACTCACGTGAGTTGGACAGGCGTCCGGTGGCAGCGGGCGGAAGTGGAAGCGGCCAGACAGGCGCGTGCAGCTTAACAGCAAGCGACACATTTCTAAAGACCAAAAGTGAAGATTTGGAAAAGTTGAAGCGGAGAGAGAGAGAGAGAGAGAGAAAGAGAGAGAGAGAGAGAGAGAGAGAGAGAGAGAGAGAGAGAGAGAGAGAGAGAGAGAGAGAGAGAGAGAGAAAACAAGCGAGCATTCAAAGATCCTTCCAATTATGGAGAACTCTCACTTTGCTCCTTACAAGCTGACTCCAACTGAAGTTCCTACGATTAATTTCGGACACTCGGGTCATCATAATTCTGATGGAATGCGGCATCATTTGGGAGCTGTATAGCGTCACTAGCAATAATGTTTGCAACGCAATGTGTCAGCGCGACCCCCCCTATTGGTGTGTTTGATGCGGCAACGCCATGCCATGGTGGGTTACTGGCAGGGGTGAAAGTGGGCCAGAACGGTCAGGAACGCAGTTCCGGTATAAGATTCAGTGCCAGAACGCAGTTCTGGTATAAGATTCAGGGCCGGGATGCTGTTCCGGTACACAGTGCTTTGATTCCGAAAATATGATGGCAACTGTCAAACGCTATGTAAAAAAATGCTAAGCTGCCACACATGCATTTCATTTCCAAGAAGAAAACAATCTGCCAACATCAGAATTACATGCAAAAGTGTTTACAACAAGCATAATAAAGTGCTTGTGTAGTGTAATCCGTTTCCACCAATATTTATTACCGTATTGGCCCGAATAGAAGACGGCCCTGATTATAAGACGACCCTCTCTTTTTCAAGACTCATGTTTTAAAAAAGACTTTTTGAACACCAAATTATTTTTTATACAGAAAACAATTACAGTACATCTGAAACAAATGGTCATAACAATATATTTGAGAGAAAAGGCATGTTATTTTGCCTCATTCAAATCTTAATATCTGAACATATATGTAAACTAAAGTGCAATCACATTCGTAAATGGATGGCTTCTGGTTTTTGAAATGTAAATAAACCAATCTATTGTGATAAAACAACAAAATTGCAATAACTGCATTAACCGTCAAAGTGAAGTCTAACAGTAGTCTTGAAACAAATCTGAATAAGGAAAAACATTGCAATAAAATAATGCAAACTGGTTAAACTTGAGAGTAGCTGAGATCTTTCATGACAGAACATCGCTTCAATGATATCAATCTACAATTTTGAATGAAAATCAGTTTTTGTATGTGTTATAGAAATAATTGTGCTAAAACAGTTTTCTTTCCATTTCAGTAGTTTAAAAGGTTAGACACCCCCCCAAAATGAAAGAAAACAAACAAATAAATAAATCAATAAATAAAATTTCTGGCTCCGTGGCAACCTTCACGTCGGGGAGTTCCGGCAAGAAATTCTAGCCACTTTCACCCCTGGTTACTGGTAGGACCTGAGTGAGCGCGGAGAAAATTAAACAGTAAAAAGTGAGCTGGACTTCTGTGCTGATTCCCTGAAGCTAATTTCCGCTGCCAATTATTGCAAGTGCTACACTATGATTGTGTGTGCGTGCGTGGATTTGTATTTTTTGGATTCTCAGCCTGCACTTGGACCAGACCCGGTATAACGATATGTTCCCTGCCGGTACTTCTGCCTTGCCTGACCCCCTCCCCCCGAACAACCCTCCGCACTTCCCTGGCTGCCGAGACTTTTGCCTCTCCAGCTAATCATTCACAATCAACCTTCAAAACTGTGTTTGATCTGAGTTCTGCATTTTCGGGTCCGTTTGTTACTTAACTCGTGTCAAGATCCACCACCTGTGTCTCAATGACTCGTTACTCCATGTGCATGTTCAGTCATCGTCAATCCATGTGTGTTTTCACAGTACCTATCGAAGCGTCTACCCAGCATCTTGTTCTCCGTCCAAGCCCTAGTTCATTTGTAAGTTTCGATGCTTTTTGTTTGTGCTTTGTTTTTTGTAGTTATCATTTTTTTCAGTTCACCGCCACCTAGGAATGGGAATTGAGAACCGGTCCTTATAGAGAATCGGTTCAGTGTGTTCCGATTCAATTGAATCGTTTGGCAATTTAATGATTCTCTTATCGGTTCCAAACAGCACAACTTACATTTTGAAATTTACGTATTTTACACACATTCGATTCGGCAGTCATGGCTACACAATTACCCATGGAGTGACTTGTCATCCAGCGTAACCTGGAGAGAGTCGTTGCCGAGTGAATGTGTATTGACTTTTACAGGCCTGGTCATTATTCATGAGACTACTTAAAGAAATGGTGATTTTTCCAAAAAACAGTCTATTAATGGGTCTATCGTATTCCTCGTCGAATACGCTATAAGAAAAATAAAACATATGTGCATCTAAAATAATCTTAAATGATTTTATTAGCAATTTTAATAGTGCTGTCAGAAAGATTCCATGGGTATGCGTTGGTTCCCATAGCAACCGGTCAGTCCCTGTTATTGTCGTACGTCATGCGCGCTGGTTATTCTGGGACCGACAATAGGCGTAAGGTGCACATTTCGAGCTGAGGACGGCCACCTGTTAGAGGAAGTATTAATCCGTGTGCGTCCATGAACAAATGTAAATATTTCGTCTTCATGCCATAAAGTTCTTAGGATAAGTTAGAGCAGTTATCGGCGCAACCGTTTCGTGTTTTTACTGTTACGTCGGTTGGTTGCTCCCGCTCATTCTCGCTGCTTTGAGGAGAGCGTTGTTTACATTATATTCGCGTTGCACAAACCTCATCCAGTCCAAATTAGAATCGATAAAGAATCGAATCGTTAAGCAATATCGAATGGAATCGGAATTGTAAAAATCTGATCAATTCCCATCCCTGTCTTTGTTTCCCCTAGATTTGGGTCCTCCACGTCGTGACAGGCTGAACCAAATACAGGGTTTCCCCTAGGATTTTTTTTAAAGCTGTGTTGGTGGGCTGCATCGGAGTCGGATCGCCTCACCATGTCGTGTCATGGCAAAATTGTGTCATATCATGACAATTTTTTTTGTTTTTCATATTTTGTTTCCCAAGAAGAACCATAACAAAGATCTATTTGAAATATTTCATTAGCCAGGCTAATGTCGTAGCGCTCAGCTACGCTACATGTACGTAAAATGCGTAGCTGATTACAGCTACATTACCCTGCGTAATAATACTTTTTTTTTTCTCGTAGAAATAGTACGACTTATATCTCGTAGTCCTTCTTTTTCCTTTTATTTGGCCCTAATGTAGTACATTAACACAACAATAATCGTCCTTCTGTTAATGACCAATGGCGTAGGTTTGCACAGGGACGTTAAGGACATAACACTAGGATCTTTTCAGGATGCTCAAATTGTCCCCGCCAACTTTTAAGCAACCTTATTTGTATTATACAACCCCTAGCAAAAAGTATGGAATCACCAGTCTCGGATGAGCACTCACTCAGAATTTTTATTATGAAGAACAAACTCAGATAAAAAGCTTGAAAAAATAATGAATGAGTTAAAAAGTGCAACACTTTAGCATTCAGAAACACTAAAAGAAATGAATAAAAAACATTGTGGTGGTCAGTAAATGTTACTTTTATAGAGCAACTGTAGGGAAATAAACATATAATCACTCCAGTCTGAAGAAAAATATATGGAATCACTCCATTTTGAGTAGAAAATACGGACACACCCAGTCAATGTCCTTTACTTAATTGGGCCCCCGCCTCAGATTAGGTCTGCTCGTTAGTCAGCAGTTAAAAACAGTGCAGTTATCACCTCTTGGAGGGCTGCTGGACCAAGTGGATTCACAAGAATCATGGCTCCAACAAGAGAGATGTCTCTTGAGACCAAGGAGAGGATTATCAAACTTCTTGAAGAAGGTAAACGCTACACGTGGGGTTGTCAAAGATGTGGGCTGTTCACAGTCAACAGTATCAAAAATCTGGACCAAGTACAAACAGCATGGCAAGGTTGTTAAAGTAAAGCGCACTGGTAGACATCCAAACGTCATGACAAACAACTAAAGGCCATATGTCTTGAAAAGATGTATAACAAGACAAATGAAGAAAAAATGGGAGGAAGCTGGAGTTGAGGTATGTGACAGAACTGTGCAAAATCGCCTAAAGGAAATTTGATTTTCATACAGGAAAGCTAAAAGGAAACCATCATTGACACTTAAACAGAAAAGAACAAGACTGCAATGGGCGAAGGAGAGGCAATCATGGACTGTGAATGACTGGATGAAGGTTATTTTCAGTGATGAGTCAAGAATCTGCATTTGACAGGGTGATGATGCTGGGACTTTTGTTTGGTACCGTTGCAGTGAGATTGACAAAGATGACTGCCTAAAGAAAACGTCAAAATTCCCTCAGTCCTTGATGATATGGGGCTGCATGTCAGGCAAAGGCACCGGGGAGATGGCTGTTGTTATATCTTCAAAAATGCACAAGTCTACAATGAAATTTTAGATAGCGTTCTTATCCCTTCAATTGAAAATATGTTTGGGATAATGAAATCATTTTCCAAGATCAAAATGCATCATGCCACAGAGCTAAAACTGTTAAAGCATTCCTTGGAGAAATTCTCATCTAGTCAATGACATGGCCTCCAAATAGCCCAGATCTCAACCCTATTTAAAAACTGTGGTCGAAATGGGAAAAAATGGTCCACAGCAAGGCTCCGACCTGTAAGGATGATCTGGCAACTGCAATCAAAGAGATTCGTTACCAAATTGATGAAGAGTACTGTTTGTCACTCATCAAGTCCATGCCTCAGAGACTGCAAGCTGTCATAAAAGCCTGAGGTAGTGCAACTAAATACTAGAGATGTGTTTTGATTGTTATTTCTTTGTATGTTTCTCATGATTCCATATATTTTTCCTCAGAATGCTGAGATACTATATTTACATCCCTGCACTTGGTCTCTAAAAGTAACATTTACTGACCACCACAATGTTTTTTTACTCATTTCTTTTAGTGTTTCTGAATGCCAAGGAGTTGCACTTTTGAACTAATTCATTATTTTTTCAAGCTTTTTATCTGAGTTTGTTCTACATAATAAAATGTCTGAGTGAGTGTTCTTCAGAGACCGGTGATTCCATACTTTTTGCTATGGGTTGTATAATGAGTTCAGTTATAGATGTCATTTAGATTGTCTTCACATATTTTGTAAGGATAGAATTGAGCCTATCATCATTAAGTCAATTACTTACATTATATTACTTTCATTATGACTTACACTGACACTATTTTTTCCTCTCAAACGCATGTTTGATTGGCTGTTGACTAGTTAAATTCCCTTGTTTTCAGTGTAAATCTACTATAAATAAGTGAAAATATATGCTAGTGCTTCAAGTAAATTTATTTAGATTTCTTGAAATAAGAAAAATAGCTGTCTGATAATAATCTGAGCACACTTATTTTAAGCAAAAAGTGAGTATATTTAAATTTTTTTTGTTAAAAAAAGCTTTTTTTCATCAGAAATGTTCTTAATTCAAGAAGTGATATTGTTCAAAACATTATTTGAAAGCATTGTTTCCCCGTGATTTTGGTGACAAATGACCAAACTTTGAATGTATGGGCTTAATAAGAACAAATAGTAATATTTACCTAAAGTAAATTGAATACCTGACACATTAATCTGTTAACTAGTCTTTAACACTCAAAACAAGATGGAGAAAATTATTCGAATAGTTAAAAAAAAAAAAAAATCAGATTAAAACGTTATAAATTTGTAGTATGAAAGTAAAGGTCAATTGATTTATTTTAGTACAAGTCAATTGATTTATTTTTGCATTGATCATTTAGCCTATCAATTAATTAGGTTCATATTGGTGAGAAATGTAGCCCTGACCCCCGTTCGCCTAATCTGTTTGGTTTTATTAATGTCACGTCCACAGCAAAAAATTTACATGCAGGTAATGCAGTTATACCCTACCAATATTGAGACCAAACCTACGCCCTTGTAATTGACCCATTTCAAGGAGTAGGGGGAAATTCTAATTGCCGTGTAAAGAGTTTTACTTTTACTTCAGTGAGAAGGTGAATAGTTTTTGTTGCTGTTCGTGAACTACATTTCCACACAAATGCACATCGAGGTACAAATTAACTCAGCAAGGAGAAGTATGAGAGTCATTTTTTGAGTGTCCGAGAGCTTGCGAAACTTGATAAAAAAAAGCACATTTATCAAGGTTTCATCAGCCGTGACTGCGTATATTCGTCTGCTAAAACAGCCTGATAGCACAGATATATGTACGCCTGCCCCTCTGCTATTGAATGCGTTGTTGACATTAGCTTCCTTCTACGTAAGAGCTCGTCTGTTAAGGGGGCCGCGCTAGTTACGGACATTACAATACACAATGAATAGGTTGCTGCTGAACCCTTCACTCTAGGCTGCTGCTAGTTTGAAACGGCCTTAATAAAAAAATACATCTCTTTTGCAAGGTATGGCGGCTTTTATTTTGGTGTGGCGGTGCGCCACAATGTTTTAAATATCATGGAATCCCTGATGTAGTATTATATAGGTACAGTGGTACTTCGACATACGATTGCTTCGACACACGATCTTTTCATCCGACGTAAAATTTTGACTCGCCATTTGTTTCTACATCTGACGACATGCTCGAAATACGACGATTTTTGATAGTGCCGCAGTTTCTTTGTTTTGCTGGAAGACGGACGCACGGCTGATTTTCTTGTGAGAGAAATCCACACTGGATCCAAAGAGGTTAGTGCAGGTGGAGAAAAAAAAAAGAAAAGGTGACGCTTACCATTGAAATGAAGATGTAAATGATAGCAAAATATAAGCATGGTGTGTGCATCCATGTACTGGGTCGACAATAGGGCCGTAGAATGTCGATCTCGGCCGGCGGTCTTCCTCCATTCGCCAGTCTTTATAAGTTAAGGTGACAATTCTTAATGTGGTAACATCGCTAAAGAAATCGACAGCTTTGTCAGGTTTCTAATAATTTATTCCATCAACTTCTGCAACACAACACGCCTAGTGTCCGCTGCTGTTGACGCCTGCATCAAAACAGAAAGTAAAATACAACTGCGCTCACTTGCTCACACGTCAGCCACGCGGTGCGTTCAGGTACAGCAAAAAAAGTCAGCCCCATTAGAACTCGATTCGTTTTATTATTACAGGTATTATTATTATTATTTTTTTATTCGTAATTTATTTGTTTTGCTCTTTGTAATTGCTATTTGCAATATTAACAGCAGTATTTATTAAGGATTTAGTGTAGGTTTTTGGACTGTGGAACGAATTAATGGAATTATATTGTATTCTTATGGGAAAATCCTTAAAAGTTATTGTTGTTACCTGCAAGATTGACCTTACGGGTTTCAAGATTTATTTCTTTCGAATTTTTTTGATGAGGTCTTGTAGTTTTTTAAAAAAAAATATATTTTTTTTGGGGGGGTATTTTTATTTATTTATTTTAACGTTTTAATTTTCCAGGTGGTATCTTTATATTAAAATAGAAAATTAATTACATTATCTGCAACTTAATAGAGCCAATATCGTGTAGAAATCATTTTTCAAAAAAATAATTAAAATCTACTTATTTGTTCCATTACAGTAAATTATACAGCTATTTTGGGTTTACATAGTATTTTCATGGAGCCTGAAGTTCTGCTCCTGGAAATAAAACAATTGATTTTACTTAATTTCTTTAGTTAGATTTCACACACATTAACTAACTACATCAAAGTAACATTTACTGGATAGTTAAAACATTAAGTTCAATGGTGAAAAAGTGAACTGAACTTAATATTGCAAGCAGTAAAAAAAAAAAAAAAAAAGTAAAAAAAGTAAAAATTATTTTATCAAGTGAATCACACCAGTTGTTTTTTTTCAGTATAGAGTAGCCCAAAAATATACTGGAGTAGCATTACTTTAGTATTTTAAAGTAAAAGTAGTCATCCAAAAAATGTACTCTAGTACAAGTTAAAAAAAAGTGTCCGCTGAAAAGAATACTCGAGTAAAAAGTAACATTGTAACAATGGTGTTTTTTTTCTCAGCACAAACTTATGTACAGTATATGAACTGGTGTTATAATGATGCTGTACAATAACCAATTACATAACCACATGAAGCCAAAGAAGTGGAAAAAAAAAATCATTGAATTCTGGCGAGGAAAAACAAGCTGAACAGGCTGGCGTGATCATAGGCAGAGTTTAAAGGATGTCATTTTAAAATTAAAATTCCCGCATTCATTTTTCCTGTTTTTCTTTTTTGTTCGATCAAAATTATTGCTTTGAACTGGTCCTACTCAAAATATGGCCCAGATAAAAAACATTACTTCAATCAAAAAGGTTGTTTCATTTAAAAAAAAAAAAAAAATCTTTTCCATCAAAGAAAGAAAAATAGTCCAAAGGCAATTTTTGAGTATCAACTGTAGTTTAACATTCAAACACTATTTTTCTTTGATAGAAGTGTTTTTTTTTGTTGCTGTTTGAAACAACCATTTTAATGAACAAAGTGAATGAACAATGTGCATCCACGAATACACAATAGAGAACCTCCAATTACACACATCTAGGGCAAATTTGTGTTCAGTCCTCCAAATGACAACCATCATCACATTAACATTTCTTGTCGACTGTATTGCTCTGACAAAAGTAGGCAGTTAATACAATGGACTTTGATAGCAGACAAACTGATGCCATCAAGAGTATGGCTACAATAAAGAGACGTATAAGTAAACTGTAAGAGCCATTCCTCATTTTTTCTGGCAGTGAACAGCATTAAAAATTTGATGAATGTGTCATGCATCAACAGATAAATGGATACCTCCGCTATTAGAGTATTTAGCATGGATTTCATCTCCAAAATGTGTCTAGAATGAGAGCTTATACAATATATAGCATTTACTGAGCAATTGTTTTGTGCAGCTCACTTTTTTAGCACACAGGAATTTTGATGGACAACAAGAGCGATCGCAGAGATTGAGGTTGTGGCAATCAAGTAATCGCCACTCGGGTGGTTCAAATCGAGTAGTTGCCTGATTGACTGTTAGCTTCAACTCTAATGGCTCCACATGAGAGAAAATACTCAATAACTTCAAATAAATTTGTCTTCTTGTCAAGGGCGTCACTAGATCTAATACAATACTCGGGCACAGCGGGGCACTGGTGAGCGAGCAAGATTTTTCTTAGCACTTATCTAGCATAAAAAGTCAGAAATGGCACTTTAAACTATATGTAATCAAACCAAATACAGCTTTCTGTAAATTTTTTGTTTTGTTTTTACAGCCATCAGTATTCAAAATCAAAATTGGGACATATCTTGTTGATAGTCAATTCACTTCTGCTCATGCTCATCAACTTCCATCTCTCCTTCACCCCTTTCTACACTCTGCTGCTCTACTTTGCATGGACAGAAATGGGGAGATATCACTGTAACTGGTATGCAATTAATCAGTGTTTCTCAACTGGTAGGCACTGATTTAAAAATTGTTTATGTTGACTAGGTGGGTTACCTATCTTACCTGTCTTTCCTCTTTGCTGAATTAATCCTTGCTGTGAGCATATAACTTTCTGATATCCATTTGCAACTGTAATGTCGTTTAATAGAAATAAAAATATAATACATCTTGTTACAGATTACAGGGACTGCAGTAACTAATAAAATGCTTGTAAAACAGCTGGAAATCATGATGAGCACTAATACAAAATGGTTAGAGGTTATATCCCAAAGATAGCAGGCATGAAAATCTCAACTTTCAGCAAAATTTGCCATTTTTAAGTCAAAAAGGGTGACCTATGTGAATTGTGTAGATTTGAGGAGAACAATTTTTTGGGGGGCGGGAGATTTTTAAAATTATTATTATTATTATTAGTTATTATAAATTTCCGATTCTTACATTATTCGCGATTCGGCTGTGGAAGATTCGAGAACGATTCACAAACATCCAACTTCCGATTATTGAAATATGTCAAGTAAAGCGGAACTAAAACACAGTCAGCGCGGTCTTTGGGATGCAATGAGGAACGGACCGAGAGTAAACATCATGCTAGGCATGCCGCTAGATACCTGACTGCGGCCGACAGCCGCTACAAACTCCCAAAAGCCCACATAATGCTAAGGTAGATTTTGTTGAAATCTCTTGTCAATTCTTCTTTTCCATCCACATCTAGGGAGGTTAGCCACAGTGCCATGGGCTATACACTTATTGATGACACTGCGCACGGTAGACACAGGAACATTCAGGTCTTTGGAGATGGACTTGTAGCCTTGAGATTGCCCATGTTTCCTCACACTTTTGCTTCTCAAGTCCTCAGCAGCTCTTTGGTCTTCTTTCTTTTCTCCATGCTCAATGTGGTACACACAAGGACACAGGACAGAGGTTGAGTCAACTTTAATCCATTTTAACTGGCTGCAAATGTGATTTAATTATTGCCACCACCTGGTATGTGCCACAAGTGAGTATCAGGTGCCATTAATTACACAAACTAGAGAAGCATTACATGATTTTTCAAAGTGTGCTAATGCTTTTGTCCGGGCCATTATTGGAGTTTTGTGGAAAATGATACTGATTTAATTTTTTTTCCATTCTCTTTTGTGTTTTTTCATCGCAAGCAAAATAAATGAAGATAACCAAAGCATTTGTAATTGCAATCATTTTCTGGGAGAAATTGAGCATTATCTGACAGAATTGCAGGGGTGCCAATACTTTTGGCTAGCAGTGTATTATTATTTATCCATTCCACAGAGCTCTCCAAGCTGCAGCACTTTATCTGAGTCTGACGACTCAGTGACAAGTCGAGCCGATGTGCGCATGCGCGCAGCAAACCACCTGGACTCAGTTGTCCATTTAATTGGCTGACAGACTGATCAGCATGGATAGTTAGCTCTGATTGTTTCAAATGCAAATGCTTTCTGGAATAGCAAAAAAGAAAAGGCGTGTTGAATTAATCAAATAAAAAAGCGCAATGCAACAGAAAATTGATCAGATCCTTAAAAGAAAGACTTGAAGACACCTGTTTGATTTGATTTGATTTGCTCTGATGGGGAGGTTCAAGAACATCTTCCATGTTAATGTGCACTTTGGAATTATTTTTGTTCATTTATGTTAGGCTTTCCTTATTTAAAATGTCAGTGTTTGCATGGGCTTCAAAATATATTACATTTCACTGTGCATAATGTTAGTCATTTGTACTTATTATTATTATTTTTTAATGTCAATATTTACCTTATCCTCAATTTTAATGTACATCCTATGCATGTTCTAAAGTAGTTAAAATTGAAGTTTTGCATTAATATGCGAGGAAATGAGGGAAAATACAAATCAGGAGATGAAGGTTGGCGTAACTGATGTTTTTGTTAACTTTTATTTTGCAAATCATTGGGAAAAAAAATACAAATTTGAATAAAAATCAGTTTCTCATGTATGCCTCGTGAAAGTGTGTGTAATGCGTAGCCTAATGCATGCGTAAAACCTGTGTGGTATAACTGCCAAAAGCAGTTTGCATTTCTGTGAGTTTTAGAGGGTTTGACCCCTCCCTATTCCTCTCATACCGAACCGTGATCCCCGTACCTAGGTACATACCGAACCGTGACTTGTGTGTACTGTTACATCCCTACAATACACATAATTAAACCAGACATTACAAATACAACAATAGACAATCAGGGATGGTAATTCAAATACAATGTAATTAATGATTTATCTATATTATATTACATACCACTATATCCAAAGATGGCAATTTAGATGCAATTAGAACATCCGCCATGAATTCAGTTGAGACTAAACATTGTGCTTTACACTGCGTCGAGGAAACGAATTCTAAACAAAGCAAAATCCTGTGTTAACACTTCTAGAGTGCCAGGATCCCAAAATACTCTTGTTATTATACATTCAAGATGGATGTTCAAAATAATACCATGATTTTCCTAACCATGTTCCTATCCTTTAATGAAACCGTTACCGAAACCTGGTGAGCTTCTTTATCGGCAGCGTCAACGAGACAAAAAAGGCTCTCGTGCATGAGAGCCTGCAGGCTGTTGCGCGTTGGTGCGTCTGTGTGGGTGTGCGGATGTCTGTGAGCTGATGCTCAGTAAGAACGTGTCCGAATTGGAAGTGCAATATGCGATATTGTGCCTCTGATTTGACATAATCTTCTCTTATTTAGACAACATGCTTCAAACGACATTAGTTATTTCAGATTTTCGTTTACCCGCCAATTGCAGTGTCTTGCTTTCGAGAATGAGATTAGCACACAAATATGTTACTAAGCAACGCACGCACTCATTCAAATTGCATTCCATCAGCCTCCGCTTCATCACTTCAAGTTCTATTCCCCCCCCCTTCGCCTGTTGTGCTCTGGTATTCATTGTGCTGCATTACTGGTTAAGCCACGTGTTCTCTATTTATTATCAAAAAGCCAGAGAGGGAGAGAAAAAGAGGGGGGGATGACAGCGACTCTCTCTCTCTCTCTTCTGTAGTGCGTCCTCTGCACAGGCAGACCCATAAACCCTCAGATACACTCTTGCCAATCCTCAGCAACCTACACTCCGCGAGATCGCAGAATCAACTGATCAGAGAAACTCTTCACAACACCACAGGTAGAAGCTTTATCTCGTCACAATATCCAATTAGCTTCAATAGATTCCTGTTCATGAGCATAATATGTTCAGTAATAT
Source organism: Corythoichthys intestinalis (assembly GCF_030265065.1). Taxonomy (NCBI): domain Eukaryota; kingdom Metazoa; phylum Chordata; class Actinopteri; order Syngnathiformes; family Syngnathidae; genus Corythoichthys; species Corythoichthys intestinalis. The sequence goes on along the minus strand of NC_080399.1, from coordinate 58,084,533 downwards.
AGCCCGGAATGTGAGAAAGGACGTGTGGTGAATGTATAGGATTGAGGACAGCAGACGAGGGTGTGAAAATGAGGACATTGTGTATTTTTTAAGAGAATTATGACTAGGGGTATGTGAAAAATGCTGCTGATTTTTTGTTGAACAGCCTCCTGCCACAGCACCACATAAACACCTCTCATTGCCAGACTCTTCACTGGCACGAATAGGGTGTTGACAGAGTGAATTTATTGAACTATGGAATAACATGGTGTGCTATTTACGGCAAACCATAGCTGTACATAACAAAAAAAGCTGCTAATGTGTGACAATCGGGTTCATGCAAAGTTGTTCTCAGGGAAATATCACACTAATTGTTTTGTCATACGGTTTATACGATTAAAATAGTGTGGATTTGCTGTTAAGAGATGAATGATTGTATATTTGATGCTGCCATGTGTTGGCATGAAACTGCTTTCATAGTCTCAGTTTTCATCATTCAGGTAACCAAACATATTTGTAAGGCATTCAAGAAAGGCGAAAACCGTATTTTCTCCATGCACTGCCCCCCCCTCCCATTCTGTTGACAAATATATAAATAAATAAAAAATAACACGAATGAATTCATTAGTGTACTGCATGCACTTTGGTCATGAAATTGTCACTGAAGTTGAGCCTGTCATCTCAATGGTAACAGATCTGTTTCTGAGCTCGACGTTTATAAATAGAATCATAAAGAGTAATGCCCTTCTGTTTTTGCTCCAATACAAAGCTTCACAGAGCCAGTGAGTGATGACAACTTACCACTGTTCTATGTACACCATTTATAGAGTGGCTCTCTCATTTTTTACCCGGTGGAATTTTTGTTTACCATAGCACTGAACAGCCATTTAAAAATAATGTTGAAATGCTGCAATGTTACAATGGAGAAAAGTACAAGTGCAAATGTCTAGGGTGATCATATTTTGATTTCCAAAAAAGAGGACACTCGGCCTGGAGATACTTGAATTTTACTCGAAGTTCACTCAAAGGTGCCTATATAGACCCTACTCACATGACGTCACAACCACGCCTCCGTGCCATATTGTCCGTCAATTCGTCGTGTTGACGCATTACCGCTACGTAAATTCCTCCTATTATGGCGTGTTTTTCTGCTCGTTAACATTAATAATCAAAATGGTGAAGGCGTGTGTGGCGGTCGGTAGCAATAACAGAGAAGATAGACGGAGAGACTTGAAGTTCTACCGTATTCCGAGAGACCCGGAGAGGAGAGTGAGATGGACTGCTGCAATTCGACGAGAAAACTGGGCTCCAAACGATTACCACAGATTATGTAGTAGTCATTTTATATCTGCTAAGATGCATATATATATATATATATATATATATATATATATATATATATATATATATATATATATATATATATATATATATATATATATATATATATATATATATATATTCAGAGGGTTTTGGGCTGACAACCACAATTAAGATCATTGCGAGGCTAATCGCCGACAACATACAGTTTCAAATTCAAGATACTTATTTCTTCCACCATCATTACATTTTGAATAATATTTAGCTGGTACCAAGTGAAAGAAGCTGGCCTCGTCTACAGATCATCAGTTAAACAGGTGTGTCCAAACCTTTTGCAAAGGGGGCCATATTTGGTGTGGTAAAAATGCAGGGGGCTACCTTGGCTGATTTACATAGAACAATATATTTAAACAAATTTTAGCAAGCCCTTCTTTGTGTCACATTTGCTTTATTATTATTTTTAATTCATAATTTCAACAGTCTCGTCTTCGTGGCGTTCTCTTTCGACACTCGGGCTCTTGCGAAATACTGCTGCTGTGAAATTAAACTAGCTTCAAGTTGCTATAATTTCTCGCTGCATATCTTCCCTGTAATGTTGTCGTACATGTCAGCGTGTCTTGTTTGGTAATATCATTATCGCGTCACATCGAACTCTTTGAAAACAGCGACTGTCTCTTTGCAAATGAGGCAGACACAGTTGTTGCGTGTTTTATTGAAGAAATAGTCCAATATCCACCTATCCTTGAAGTGTCGGCCATCACAGTCAACTTTTTTTTTTTTTTAATTGATTGTCGCCATTTTAGAAAATTGGAAGTAAAGGGAGGTAATGTTGCTTAGAGTGCTGCTCTTAAAGTTTTTCAAACTTTCGTGAGAATAGGCTGATTTTGTGTGGACAAGATAGTTGTAGATATCAGGGTAGCAGATGTCAGGCAGAGAGGGCGAAGACAGCGGGTCGAAAAATATCGATTTAGGCATCCAATATGGATCTGGCGAATGGATAGACTGAAGCTTTTCCACATAACGCCTTTTATGCAACTCATCCAATGAGTTTACAGCGTCTGAAAGCACCGGGGCTTCCATGAATTGCACTATAAATTGCACGACAAATCGAAACCATTGAGAACACGGATAAACAATGACGGACAGTATGGCGGCCGGATAGAGTGACATGTCATTCTGTGACGTTGGTGAGTAGGGTCTATAGGTTTATTAAATTTAAAGTGTGCCTCTTCCGCCTGGATGGAAAATTTCAGTTTGATTAAAAAAAAAAAAAAGTAATAATAATAATAAAAAAAAATATTGCGATATAGTTTATATTAGATACAGTGGTACCTCTGGATAAGTTAATTCGTTCCAGGTCCTAGTTTGAAAATTTTTTTCTTTAAACTTGTCCTGTTCAGCTGTTTGACACGGAGAATGGAAGTCTAAGTGTCCAGTTGGTCTGAACAGTTTTAATGTTTCACAATTAGAGTATGACATACTCTCTCTGTTATCATTCAACATACCTCGTTATTATGACAAAGCAGCGAACAGGAAGGGGTTATGGTGCAACAGAAGAAAAGAAAAGAAACACAAACAACAACAAGAAATACATTGAACGCCTACACTAACTATGAATACCGTCAGCTAGACACCATTTGGAGGGCCTGCTGACCAGGGAAAGAAGGGGAAGGGGGTGGGGGAGTCGATAAGATAAGTGATTGGGTGGGGGGGTGGAGTGAACACAAATCAGCTCTGTGATCTTGAAAGCAGTAATCGTGTGAATCCCTTGTGAGTGTAAACCCATCGGCAACAGATCCCATGCCGCCCCGTTGCCAATACCGGCACCCGGGCCCCCCACCCGAGCGCGCCCAATCCCATCCAGCCGTCAGCCCTACCGAACATGCGACAGCATGCAGACGTGCAGAGATGCCGCGCGGGCGCCACCCAGGACCACTGCCCCCACCCAGCCAGCCCGGGGAGGGAGGGCGGGCAGCGGTGTGTGAGCCAGTGCCGCCCATCACCCCCCGGGATCAAGGGTGGTCCCCTGGGCCACGCGCGACCCTATCAACCGGCCTTCAGGGTTGTAAGAGGGGTCTCTATCTTTGCAGAATTCGCGTGAAAACGTTCGCATCGACTTCAGTCTTTATAACAAATGGGGAACAGGGGAAGTGACGTATGCCGTAAAATAGTAGACACATTGATAGTTTTTTTTTTGTGTGGCAGGGTTCCTGCCAGCCTCCTCAAAGTTACCTAAAAAAAATAGAGATAGATATAAAACTGGTGTCAATCAACTAGTTGTTGGTCGACATATGTTATGGAACAAATGTTATGGAAATATTTGATAAAGGTTGAAAAGTTACCTAGTATTGCTTTAAAACATGAAGAATGACAGATGCGCCTCAGGCCAGCATGAAACAGATGATGGTGTTAGTTTATTCATGTATGGATATTTCTCTTAATATTCGATGTACAGATGGGTGTATGCATTTAAGGTTCTGCAGCTCTCCAGGCTTCATTCTCACGTTTGTCCCAGTAATGCCTCATGTTTTTGTTATAGGCCAGATGGCACTAACAAGGAGCAGCAAATTAAAATTTTGATTTGTGGGTGTGTGCGCGTTGTATATTCTTTCTTACTATATGAACAAGTTGCTTTTGTAACAAATTAACTTGTTCAGCAGTACCATTTCAAAATCTCTTCCTAGTTGTTTCCATTGCAGAGCAATAAAAGCAAACGCCACCAAATACAACACAAACGCTATTCAAATCAATCCGAAAATTCAGTTCAGAGCCTCGTGTTAGAGGGAACATCAATACAGACGCCACAAGCCATTGCAAGCAGACAACAGGCGGATTTGACTTTTGGGGCAAGGGGGGCACAACGTGTTGATGACCCCAAAACGCAGAGTCAGCAATAAAATTAACTTACAAGAATATTTATAATAATAAGTTGACAACGAGCGTTCCCCCCCTAATTCTTGAGGGGAATTCTAAATCAGGCTGCTTAGGCAATACTTTTCGGCAAGATCGTCATCCATTGAATTTGGTACGCCCGCCGGTGTCGTGCCAATATAGTTACCCTAGTCAAAAATGGTATCCCCTGGGTGGAGCCATATGGAGGTAGATTTGTGTCGTTATTATTCAATCCCCAAAAAGTTGCTTCAATTAAAATATAGCTTATCAACCCAAAAAAGTCGCTTCAATTAAAATAAAAAAAAAAATGTTTTTGAAGGCAAAAATAAATTTCAAACTCAGAAAACGCAAAAAAATGCATGTGAAAGCCATTTTTTTTTTTTTTTTTTTGGGATAGAAATAAAGTTTTTTTGATTGAAGTAATGTTGATGTGTGTTTGGGTCACATTTTGGCTAGGACATTTTTCTCTATCATTCAATCAAAAAATAAGTTCCTTCAAAAACACATAGATTTTCAAAAAGAAAAATCACCTCAATCAAAAAAGGAAAAATTTCAATAACAGAAAAAAGTTTTTGAATGGAAAAAAAACATTTGAGATTGAAAAATTTGCATTTGAATTTAGGAATTTAATTTTTCATTAAAAAAGTTTTCTTTTATTGAATCAATCCTTTTTGTGTTTGGGCCATATTATGATTAGGACATTTGTGTCTAAATCATTCAAAAACATTTTTAAAAATATTTTTTTCTCATATATATTTTTTTCTTTAAATTTAATTATATGCAAAGTAAATGACTGTCTAAGGTTTTCCAAAAATAATTTTAACCCATTATAAAAATGTTTTATTGTTAATTTCATTAATATTGTTTCAGTTTTATTGCTTTACAACTTATATATATATATATATCAGGGGTCGCGTTAACCGAATATTTTCCGTCGTTGACCGGTTTTTTGAAACGGTGACGGAAAAAACTGAAGTCCAGCTGTCATTTTGACAGGTTGCAATTCACACCCCAGACCACAGGGTGGCGAGTGAGCATATTAATTAGCTATTGTCTCTCTTGATGCATGACGTTGTTGGCCTTACTCAGAAAAATGTCAAGGCAACTGAGTGTTTGCCTGGCACGGCCAGACTGTTCTCTCTGTATTTTTCAAACACTGAGAGAAAAGTCTGGGACACAGCCTCTCGAGTAGGTACAAAATCAATCGACAAATCAGATTTGTTTATTTGCGTGATGCGTGAAGTCGTCTCTGTAACAACACGGAGAGCCGAGAATATGTTCCAATCCGCGGTAAATTCAGTTTTAAATGAGCTAAAACACATCGACACGAGTCATTGACAACAGTCTGTCTCGCGCTAGCCATGTTGAATAAACTCCGTTCTCCTCGTATGTTTACTTACCCGCGCAAGTCCCTCGTCCTGCCCTCGTCGCTTTGCTAACGGCACGTCTGCCCGTCGCTGATTGGTGCACTCCACTGTCTGTTTGCCTCTTGTTAAGCTTGTTCGGACAGAATATTAATTAAAAATGAATGAAAACTAAATACTATTGAATATGTCATTATTATCATTTAAAAAATGTAAGTGACGGGTAAAAATAGATTATGACCGGATTTTTATGACACTGTCAATCAAAATGACAGACAACGAAAAAGTCTAGCGCGACCTCTGATATATATATATATATGTATATATGTATATATATATATATATATATATATATATATATATATATATATATATATATATATATATATATATATATATATGTACTTGAAAGTCAATTACATTCAATGACACTTTTCGGCTTTTATGGCGTATTTTAGACATTTGAATTGCAATTAATTACGATTAATGAATTTTTAAGCTCTGATTAACTCGAATAAAAATTGTAATCGTTTGACAACCCTACTTCTAAATTGGAGGAACAGCACGGGCAAGGGACTAATGATTGCCTTCTACCGAGCAGCTATTTTTTTGTAAATTCAACATCCACTTTCACTGCTATGCCGACGACACCCAACTTTACCTCACTTCTGAACCCTCCTCCTCTCTCCCGCCCTCATCTCTGACTGACTGTATCACTGAAATAAAAATCTGGTTTACCCACAACTTCCCAAAACTTAACAGTAATAAAACTGAGGTCCTCCTCGTTGGCTCTAAATTCACCATCTCAAAAAACCATAACATTTGCCTTACCATTAACAACTCCACTGTTTTACCCTCCCCCCAAGTCAAGAGCCTAGGAGTAATCCTCGACAACACACTTTCCTTTCGATCGCACATCAGTAACATCACCCGGATTGCCCACTTTCACCTCCGCACCATTAATCGCCTCCGCCCTTCCCTCACCCAACATTCTGCTGCAATTCTGGTCCACAGCCTTGTCACTTCCCGCCTGGACTACTGCAACTCTCTCCTCTTCGGCCTCCCTCATAAAACTCTCCATAAACTACAACTGGTCCAGAATTCAGCTGCCCGCATCATAACCCGTACCCCATCCATCCACCACATCACTCCAGTCCTCCAACAGCTTCACTGGCTCCCGGTCCACTTTCGAATTCAGTTGAAAATTCTCCTCACATTCAAGGCCATCCATAATCTCGCCCCTCCATACTTGTCCGATCTCATTCATGTTATTCATGTTGGCAGTTGTTTTGAATGTCCTCCACTTGAAGACAATTTTTCGGACAGTGGAATGGCTGATTTTATATTCTTTTGAGATCTTTTGAAATCCCTTACCAGACTCATAGGCATCTACAATCTTCTTTCTAAAGGCCTCAGACAGGTCTTTTAATCCCACCATGGTGTTTTCCCTCACTTCAACAGGCAGTGGCACACCAAACTAAATGTTAAGTTTAAATAAGGCAAGTCTCCTTCAAAACACTGGGTAATGATGTTCTAATCACGCGCACCTGATGTGATACCCTATGTGTGATTCCTCAATAGAAATTGCATTTGTTTAAAATGTACATTTTACAGAAAGTTATCCCCCCAAAATTTTTTTCAGTTTTAATTTAGTTCTATTACTTGAATCTCTCAAGATTGTTAAAATTAGCAGTTAGAAAACACGCAGGCCATAGGGTGTCCTATTTTTTTCACATGACTGTATTTGTTAGTCATATCTATACATTTATGCAGTTATTTTGAAGTCTGTAAGACTACTCATAGTTTTCAGTTATTTGTTTTGTGACAACTCTTGTTGATACTTGAAGCCCCCTTTCAGCACCCAACTCAACCCCCCTCCCATGCATGGCATTTGGAACAGCTGAGCAATGGAGGTTGGCAGCTCCAAATGAGCTGCATTGAAAAGAATTGTGATCAACATGTTTAGTATGCTGATAAAGTCTCTCCAAGCTAGATGCCACTTTACATGACCCGTATTCACCTCTAGGTGGGAACCTCTTGGTACCTGATAACAATTAACTCTCGATGTGCCGATACAACAATTCAGGTATGAAAATCATTTTACGGTATTCTACAGTACAACGGGTAAACAGAAAAGCAAGTATTTTCATCCTTTTGCTGATTAGTTTATCACTAGTGGACATCTAATCCGTTTAAACTGGGAGGATGGCAGCGAAAGAACATTCATTTATTCACTAGATGTCTATGGTCATCAATGGCAGCCAATCAGTTGATCTTGCAACATTTCAGGTCACTTCCTGTCTATTTGCAGTCACTTCCTGTTGATTTTGGGGTATATCTGTCACTTTCTATTGATTTTGGGGCATTTACTGGTCACTTCCTGTTGATTTTGGGTTACTGAACAGGAAGTGACCTAGGAATGTCCTAAAACCAAGGACGTAGGTTTGCATAAGGACGGTAGGGACATAACACTAGCAACTTTTCAGGATGCTCAGATTGTCCTCACCAACTTTTAAGCAACCTTATTTCATTATATACGGAGTTCAGATATATAGGTAATTTAGATTGTCTTCCCATATGTTTTAAGGATAGAAGAGACCCTACATTATTAAATGAATTATTTTCATTATCTTCGGACTTAGTTATCCCTTTTCACTTACTGAATGTGCCGGTTCATTTCCCCCCCCTCAAATGAACATTTGGCAGTTTCATGTCAACAACATGCCGCCTCCTTTGCCCCCTTCAAAGGGCAGGGATATTAGAAGTTGTTTTTTTTTTCCCGGCCAGCAGCAGCCACTGTAAGTTATGTAAAAAGACGTCAATGTTGTGAAGGTGGGGGAAACACCACTAATTTTGCTACTGAAAGTCCGACCTGCATCAGAGTTAGCATAACATTCAACTTGCTAACTGTCAAAACTACAGCTGTGAGGGCCAGCCTCTACAAGGAAGTCAAGTTAGTCGTCCCTTATTTGGATCATTGTTTGCATTGTGTGCATTAAGCCTACGTTGCGGTGACGGCGAAGGGACTACGACGTCAATGAGCATTCGATAGTTCTGCGGTGAGGGAACGCGTTTCTCTGTAATTCACCGCCAAGCCACTAGAGGGGTTTTGCGTTGTGTTTGTATGGTTTTGGGGCACGCTTGTTGACTTCCTCTTGTTTAATGGAGAAAAAATAAATAAACAATGCAAGATGGAACGCTTTACTGTGTAACTTCAGCTCATGAACATTGAATAAATGTTGATAATACAAATGTTGTGGCCCAGGCGACGCAGAAGACGGTTTCGAGGCGCTCTGGCCGACTTTTGATGTCGTACAGAGTTCTAGCCTTGGGTGGAAACCAGCAAGCTGTGCCAGTTAGCTTCAAACTGATGACGAGCACTGCGTCCAGCGTTTTGTGTGAAGTCTGCAAAGCCCTCCAGCCCGATTTGTTTGCTGTGTCCTACAACCAGCCAGTGGGTAGCCATAGCATATTTCTGGCGGCTAAGGAACTTCCCAAACTGCGTTGGAAGCCTTGATGAGAAATACGTTATCATAAAAGCACCGAGGCACCCTCAATCAGTGATGATGTATGATTATTTTCATTCAATCGCTGGCTGACCTCCAGCCCCATATTTTCAGCAATCTCCTCCCACGAATTGCTTGCCATTTGGTAAACTTCATAATGTCTTGACAAGACATTGTAGAAGTTGTCGTACTTGCTCTTCGTTGATATCTTTCGTCGACTTGGTCCATTTTTACGTGTAGCAAAATCATGTTTGACAATGGCGGTGATTTTTTTTTTTCTTTTATATGGTGACACATTTTTAAAACGATATATCCATTCTTAGTGGGAGCATATCAATTACCTCTTGGGATACAAAGTATCGTGATATATCACCATTTTGATATATTGTCACAGCCCTAAACTAGTTTTTACCGCATGATGTGTCTTCTTATGTTATTACATGTAACTTGGTACACCAACTTAAGCCCAACTGAATTATGTGACTCGCTTCTCTTGTTGCCTGGGACCGGCATTGTTGAGGAATTTCTGCACAAACGGCTGTCTGTGTGGGTCTACAGAACCTGAGGATTCCAGTAGTCTGTCTCAATAACCATATTGATAATGATTATTGTTTATAAATAATCACACAGTACGTAAGAGCCATGCAGGCTTCTCCTTTTCTAGTAAATTGTATTTTCGTCTATTTGCCCCCATGTTAGTTCATCAGTACAGCAGATTGTTTTCCATCCGGCATTCATTCTGTGGCAGAAGTAAATAATGAGATAATGTTGACAAATCTCCCGAAAGCTCTCTTCTGTTATTCAGTAATCATGTATGGAGGGAAAAAACATGAATTTTGAAACAGTTCTAAAGCCAGAACAGACACTGGAACAGATCACTGAAATTACACCACGAGAAAAGCCAGGGCCACTGAATTAGCAAAATTCCTTCTTTGTAGCGACCTACAGTAGGCATGATTGAAGCCAGGAGGTCCCCAAGTAGGAAACTTTAAGTTGAAATATTGCGTCTTTCCTTGCCATATATATGGAACGTTCTCGATCCGATGATGTCAGCACTTGCACACGTTACTTTGGGCATGCGTAGTCACTGCTATAAAACATTCAAAACTGCAAACATGGCGGAAGGTCGGCTGTAAATAACTTTATTTATAATGTTTTTAATTTAAATTTATTCAATATTTGCATTTTTGTGCCTTTTGGAGCAAAAGAAAAAACCCTGTTGACGCCATTGCTTCGAGTGGGCGGGTATGTTGTCAAGGAAGTCCATGATTGGCTGTTGCCTGATAAAACTGCACTGCCCCCTAGGGCCTGGCATGAATACTACTTCGTTTTCACACGAAATTGTGACATCGTTCAAATAGAGATGGACCCATGTAAATGCAAACATGAAATGCGTCGTATTCCCGGCGCGTCCCCATGTAAATGGCCCCTCAGTTTGGAGACATCTAATGGGCAATAAGCATAACTGCTGTGCTAAACTTTGACCAGTCCTTCTACAAAGGCAGTAGGCCTTATCGGTATAAGTGAAAACTTATACCGATAATGAAAAACTGATGTCAAAATTATCTGATATTGTTTTAAAATGATTTTATCGGCCTATATTATCAGCTACCGATGATATTGGACAGCCCTAAACATGCTTACATTTATTCAGTAGTTGCCCTCTTTAAGTCCATTTAGATTAAATTGATCCTCTTATGCCAGCCTCATACTACATGAGTTCAGCCCGACCTATAGCGCATTTCGGGCGACCATTAGGCTACGCAAAGTGCAAGGAGGTACATGCTTGAAAACAACTATAATAGGTCGTGCCAAGCAGTCTGAAGCTAGTCACGCCGTCTCAAATTGCCCCGTTTTGGCCATTGAAACCCCAAATTTAGTTTCGCCCAAAAACCAGTATTTTAGTTTGGCTCTCTGGGTCAGCTCTGGAGGCCACGAAAGCGCGCACGTTGTCTTGATGTCCAAACTACAGGGGTTGGGAAGTGCCTCAAAGGGATTTGCATTAACAACATTATTAACGGTTTAATTTTAGCATGTGATATACATTGTTTGTGAATCAGGACAAACAGTTGTGTTCCTTCACCCCACCCAGACAAACAAAACCCACAAATCCCATTATCCCCTCCTGTTTATTGCAAATGTGTTGATAAATTAGTCATCTCAAATCAAGTTTGAAGGATATATTGTCCCCACCTAGTGATCCACAAACATGGACCGTCGCTATTATGCGGCGTCCAGAATGGCTGCATTTTGTCGTATGACAACGTGTTTCTAGCGCCAGTGGCAACAGTATGAACAGGGCCCCGGGTATGATGAGTATTGACTAATCCAGTGTTTTTCAACCTTTTCTGAGTCACGGCACGTTTTTACATTGGAAAAAATTTGCGACACCACAAACCAAAATTATTTTCTGTACAGTATTTATTTATATAATAGTTTTTTCAATATTTATACTTATTCAGTGTGAAACTTGAGCCTATTTAGTTGAACCCAAAGCTGATATTCTGGCAGGAATCTTTATCAACAGCTCTCAATCTCGGTTTTAATTTTTTTTTTTTTTTTTTTACAGCAGTTTGGCTTGAAAAGCTCAGAATTATCAGACAGGGGGACTTTAGCAATGTCTTTAATCGCATCAGGGTCGAGCAGCTGGCTGACAATAGCTTTGTAGGCAGGTAGTATTAAGGTCTCTGCCACAGTGTGGGACTTTGGATTTAGCAAAAAGTTCAGCAACAAGGTAACTGGCTTTGAGGGCTTTCTCATTTACCTTTGTAGCTTTTATCAAAAAAGTTGTCTGTTTCTCTGTGTTTTCACAAAGGTGAACAAAATAGTCTATCGACTTGTTTTGAAGCGACCGGTGTTTCGTTTGGGGATGACGTGTAGGATAGCTGCTCGTGTCGTGTTCCAGAACTGCTCATTTTTTTGCCGTCAGCCACCTTGCTGCCCTTGACACTGTGTTGGAATAAAACACAGGGGGAGGATTGACTGTCGTCACATATAGATAAAATGGAAAGGACACTTTCGTGAATATTGACTCTTGACCAGTCTAATCAAATGATGTACAGTAAATCTGCTAGGGTCCACATTGTCACGGACAGCAAGGTAGCTGATGGCTAGAAATGCGAGCAGTTGTTGAACACAACAAAACCAATACCTTGCTCATCTGCACACGCTCGCAACTTTCTACATCCTCCTTCCTTCCTACTGCAACTCCGCCCAACGACGTAAAAAACTAAAATAAAAATACGATATTGGATAATTTCTCGCAGCACACCTGACGATCTCTCTCGGCACACCGGTTGAAAAACACTGGACTAATCTAAGCAAAACGACCGGCAGTACCCAGTCCGCCATTGCTGAAGTGTGCCGCCCGCAGCATCATCAGCTAACGTTACTGTTTGCATAGACTGACGCTGGGCTGCTTTAGGTGTGCAAACACTCCAGCAACAGCAGCCAACCACTAGGGGTCCCCCTACTGGACCATCTAAGGGTTGCTAGTGGACACTTATTCGCAGGCCCCTCCCAACTTTGGTGGGCCCCTCCACAAGACGATCGTTCGATGTGTGTACGTGTGTGTCCATGTTGGGGGGGCGGTTCTAATGGAAAATTTGTTGCGGGCCCCTCCAGACGACTGCGTAGTTGGGGGCTGGCTGAGATATTCCAACATTATATTACAGCAGACATGTCCAAAGTCCGGCCCGGGGGCCAAATGCAGCCCCTGGTCAAATTTCATCTGGCCCCCAGCCTCTGTCATGAAATCAATAACGTCTGGCCCGAACACAAACTTAATAAATTGGTCAGCAGTACTGCTACCAGCATATGAAGTACCGTAATTTCCCGAAAATAAGACACACCCGTGTATAATGCGCACCCCAAATTTACTTGTAAAATCTAGAGGAAATTATTGTACCCGTTTATAACGCGCACCCTAATTTTAGCACCAATAAATAGAAGAATACAAGAAAACAGAGCTCGTGTACAGATACAGAAATGTCATTTTACTGACTGGTGAAACACAGCACAATCATAGCACATTGGTAGTTCAAAACATTACCATAAACTGACAAGATTTACGGTAATAATATGATTTGACAACTTCTCCAACTTACCAGAATCTTGGAGAAAACAAAACAGATGTGACTTTTCTTTTAAAGGCTGCTGTATAACTTGCTCGTTTCATCTTGATGAATAAATGTTTCTTCCATGGATTGATATGGTAAAAGGAAAGTGAGAACGTAAGTCGGAAATCCGAGAGCGCTCATCGCTGTCGACACGACAGTAACAATAGGAACTATTGTTATTTGGGTTTGAGTTTCCCGAGGGACAGATATAGTTGACGGACACGCACAGGAAGTCTGTTACGTTTGTTATAGTCCGAGTTGCGGAGTTGCAATAAATGTTGACTCAAATGAGTTCAAGAAACTAAATTCTGTTGCTTTATGAAGAGTGAAAAAAGCAGAATTTAACACAGATGAAATCATTCGAAACAAAATGTTGACGTCACGTACCGTTATAGTCGGCAACGGGTCGCCGCATATGTTTCTTCAACACAACTTGGCCGTGTCACTGAAAAAAAATCGTTTTTTATATATATATATATATATATATATATATATATATATATGTAATAAATATATATTTTTCTGTCTCCATCCATGTACCCGTTTATAATGCGCACCATGATTTTACAAGTTGATTTTGGGGAAAAAAAGTGCGCATTATATTCGAGAAATTACGGTAGCTTACACACTAAATGCTGGTCCTCATGTACCCACTTAAAGGCAGCAGCACTCTTAGCATCATTACCCCTTGTGACCCTTTACTTCCAATTTTCTAAAATGGCGACAATCAACAAAAAAGGTTGACTGCGACGGCCGACGCTTCAAGGATTGGTGGAAATTGAGCTATTTCTTCACTAAAATACGCAACTGTGTCTGCCTCTTTTACAAAGAGACAATCTCTGTTTTTAAAGAGTTCAATGAGAGGCGATATTACCAAACAAGACACGCTGACATGTACGACAAGATTACAGGTAAGATACGCAGTGAGAAATTGAAGAAATTGAAGCTAGTTTAATTTCACAGCAGCAGTATTTCGCAAGGCCTAAGAGTCGAAAGAGAACGCCACAAAAGCTAGTTGCGAGATTGTTTAAATTATTAATTAAAAAAAACAATAAAGCAAATGTGACACACAGAATGGCTTGCTAAAATTTGCTTAAAATATATTGTTCTCCGTAAAGGACGTCAGCCAAGGTCGGCCCCCCACATTTTTGCTACACCAAATCTGGCCCCCTTTGCAAAAAGTTTGGACACCCCTGTATTACAGCTTCGCGCTTCATCTTACGTTTCTGTCTGACACCCCCCCCCCCTCACCTAACTACACCCATTTTAAGCTCACAAACGGGCCCCCTTGAGGCCTTGGTGCGGCCGCACACCCACCACTGCCCTGGATCGCCAAATACAGTTTTATGTTCACACCGATTACAGTTCGCCAAAAGTTGAAGTCCACGGACCCCGAACAACTTCCAGTCCACGTAACTTAAAAATAATTTATAATAATAATTTTGTAATTTTACAAATTTTTTTCTCTTTCTACTACTTCTACGGTTACTACGCCTACGGTTCTCCCGGAATCGCTCAAAATTTTTCATTTCGATTCCAAGTTTTGATGCCCTTACTGCCGACCAGAAAAAATAGCTGCCGAACACCATAAAGAACAAGCCATATGAAGACTACCTCTGTTATGAGCAAATCATAAGAAGTGGCTAATTTAGCTTAGCACAAAAACGTGTTGCTTCGCTTCAGATAAATGACAACAAAGTAACAGAATAAGCACACCAATGGATATCAGACCCTCCGTTAAAACGTGCAGACTTACAGATTTTATTCTATCAAGGGTTCCCAATGATTTGTAGTGCAGAGGAGGTGTGTAACATCTATACACCTCGAGGATTCTTTGCCAACTTTTTGCCAGCTGCTTCCAGTAAGTCACCACTAGGAGAAGCCAAGCACAAATAGCAAAACCAAAGAAAAACTGTAGAGTCCGGAGTAACAATAGTTATTTTCTTGTTGACGGGTGAACAATATATCCGTTTAGAAAGAAATCAAACTTAAAAACTTGTCAACTTCAGATCAAGGGACAGAACACTCCCCGCCTGACATCTGCAAAATGTCAGCCCTTAACTAACGTAATAGCACCTAAAACAAATGATGCAATACAGTAAATGCCTGCAGCATAAGACACTCTAAAACATAGGCAAAAGAATACGTGTAAATGTTTTCTCCATGAGCTCTTGAAAAATAAACATCTTTGTGAAAGTGCACTCCTGTGGAAAGAAACTTCATAATCAAGTTCAAAGAAAAGTTAAAGATATCCCCGTGAGAAATTCATAGCAAAGTTAATTGAAAGTTCATATAATTTGAAAAAATATTCGAAAAGTTAAGAAATTAATGTAAACTATGCAATGTTTTACACCCTGCCTATTAAAAGAATCAGAATCGTTTGGAACCGGAATTGGAACGTGGAATCGGAATCCGAACTCTTCAGATGCAAACGATGCCCAACCTAAGTACAGCATCTGAACGTTTTTGTATGTATTCCACCTTTTTAATATGAAATAATTAGATGTAAATTTCGACTTTAACGGTGAAACTCGGGTTTCGTCACCAGCGTAGGAAGGGAACTCGTTCGTAACTCGAGGATTCCTTATAACTAACAAGTGACAACTCTGTCAGTTTTGCGATAAAACTGCTCTCTTTCTTTTCCATCATGTGTAACATGCAATATAGGAATTTTTTAACTATTTGAGTTCCTTTGGGGATGGCGTGGCTCAGTGTTAGAGTAGTTGTCCCCCAACCCTGAGGTTGTGGGTTCAATTCTCTGCCCTGACGAACTTGCCTAAGTATCCTTGAGCAAGATACTGAACCCCACATTGCTCCTGGTGCTGTGTCACCAGTAGGTGGATGGCGATATAGTTTAAAGTGCTTTGAGGGCCTTGAAAGGTGGAAAAGCGCTGTACAAGTATAATATCATTTACCATTCATTTCTAAATGCAGAATTGCATGACATGATTAATCTTAATTTCACACACAAAAAAAAAATAAATAAAACTAAATGAACATTGGTGTCTGAAATGCTACTGCATTAGTTGACTGAGTAGTAAAAAGTGCATCTTCCATTTAAAGGCATCAATGTCCTTTCGCTTAATCAGGACGTCGTGACCGATCAGTGTTGCTGTTTTAATGACTAACGTCTATTTTAACTTGTGATGTGATTTTATATGATGTGTCACCAATGACAGCAAAGAAACCCACTGGGCATGTCTGGAGACAAGGCAGCCAAGCAAATAATTTGCTTGTATTGGTGTTGAGGACAAGCGCTTCATCCTCTGTGGCCACAAGTAAAACCGAGAAGCACCTAAGGTTTACTTAGAAACCCATTCATCCCATCATTGGATTTATCAGAGCATTGATAACTTGACATCTGGTTGTCTGTTCAGCTCAGGAAGGACTCCACTATTCACTACCTTCCCCCTTTAATGTATTACTGGTAGCCACCAACTGTGACCGTCTGCCCTGCTGGCATCCACACTGAATCCTTGTGTGTTTGTGTGTGTGTGTGTGTGTGGGGGGGGGGTCTTGACCAGGTCACTTCACAATAGTCCAGTGCTTTGCTCTTAGCGCTCTTGTTTCTTTTTTGTTATTTTTTTTTTTTAGCTATACAGTGGTACCTCGACATACGACCGCATCGGCATGCAATCTTTTCGACATCCGACGTAAAATTTGACTCGTCATTTGTCTCGACATATGACGACGACATGCTCGAAATACTGAATGGCTGTTCTCCTCCGACCTCCGTTCAATAGCTTTTTTATTTCCGATTTATTGTTATTATTGTTACATCTGCAAGGAAATCGCCAGATTTTTATCATTTATTTCATAATTTGTGCAACACAACACGGCTACTTCTTATTTTGTACTCAAGTAAAGTACAGATACACAAAAATGTACATACTGTAAATACAGTTAAAAAAACAAAAACAAACTTGTTTTACTTTGTTTTTCCACCACCTAAAACTGGACTTCAAAGCTTACATTGACTACATCAAAAGAAAAACTGCAAAGTTAGTGATAATTTTGCCTTAAGTCAAATATTTTTGGAGCAATTCTTTATTATATATTTAGTATTGCTCCTTCATTCTTTCATACATGAATTACTGTCTGGAGGTGTGGGGAAACATACAAAACAAACACAGAGCCCATATTCAGATTACAGGAAAGAGTAATAAGAATCATAAATAAATCCAGTTACTGTACATAGACCCCAAAAAACCAACCTTCATCAGATTTAATACTTCAAAATTTAATGATTTGGTTGACTACAAAGCAATTCAAGTTATGTGTAAAGTAAAATCTCAATAGTAATCAAAGAGCATCATATCACCTGAGACAATTTTGCTGTTGCTTCAGAAGCTAACTAAATAATTGGTCAATGTCGAAAAGGGTTTCAGGATCAATTTTAAAATATACGTTAGGTGAAGGTTAAAGGGTAGGACTGGATAAGTTGGGTTTTTTTCTTGCTACAGACTTTTCAAACAGAATTTTGTTTCGGATGGATTGCTGGTAATGGAGCAGAAATACTGTCACAGTGAAGTAAACTACCTTTTGTGTTGTGCATACAGTGGTATGAAAAAGTATCTGAACCTTTTGAAATTTCTCACATTTCTGCATAAAATCATCATCAAATGTCATCTGATCTTTGCCAAAACCACACAGATGAAAAGACAGTGTCTGCTTTAACTAAAACCACCCAAACATTTATAAGTTTTCATATTTTATTGAGGATAGTATGCAAACAATGACAGAAGGGGGAAAAAATAAGTAAGTGAACCATGACATTTAATATTTTGTGGCCCGACCCTTTGGCAGCAATAACTTAACCAGAAATAATAACCAGACACTTCCTGTAGCTGCAAATCAGTCTTCAGGACTAATCTTGGCCCATTTTTCTCTACAAAACTTCTGTAGTTCTGTCAGATTCTTGGGATGTCTGGCATGAATCGATGTCTTATGTCATGCCACAGCATCTCAATGGGGTTCCAGCCTGGACTTTGACTTGCCAATTCCAGAACGTGTATTTTGTTATTCTGAAAACATTCTGAAGTTGATTCTGTGTTTTGGATCATTGTCTTGTTGCAGCATCCATCGTCTTTTTAGCTTCAACTGTCTGACAGACGGCCTTAGTACTTTTGAATTAATTATTTCATTAATGATTGCAAGTTGTCCAGGCCCTGAGGCAGCTAAACAGCTCCAAATCACGATGCTCCCTCCACCATGCTTAACGGCGGCGATGAGGTGTTGACGTTGGTGAACTTATCCATTTTTCCTCCACACATGACCTTGTGTGTTATTCCCAAACAATTTATATTTGGTTTCATCAGTCCACAACATGCAGTGTATCATAAAAGTGAGTACACCCCTCGCATTTCTACAAGAAAGCCCGCCCGTCTCATCAGACCATAGGACATAGTTCCAGTAATCAGTGTTGTTAATAACGGCGTTAGAATATAACGACGTTACTAACGGCGTTATTTTTTTCAGTAGTGAGTAATCTAATTAATTACTTTTCTCATCTTGGCAACGCCATTACCGTTACTGAGGCGGGAAAGGCGTGCGTTACTATGCGTTACTAAGTTGGTTGAATAAAAAAAGTCTTGAGAGAGACGGACTCACGGAGACGAGAGAATAGAACAGGAGTGGGGAAGACGCCATTGCAAACATGATGCTAGGTGGCTCCAATCATACCTGACTGTAGTCGATAGCCTACAAAGTATACCCACATAATACGGTCGATATCACATATTATAGAACTAGATGCAAATGACAGACACAGCTGCATTGGCAACATGTTTTAAGGACTACATGCGTTAGTAAACAGCTGCCATCTTAAAGCGGTAGACCTCTCAGGAAGGCTGTTGTAGACAACCTTCCTAGCGAACCTAAGTAACTTTTTTATCTAAAATGCTCCTAAATCGACAAAATCTTGACTTAAATCTATCTTTAAATGATGAAACAGTTTTAAAACTTACACATGTTGAAAGTAGACGGAAGGGAACTAATGCAATAACGGGAGCAATTTTAACAACTTTAACGGTTGATTCACACATTAATTGACTTCCACACATAGCAAAGGGTACTATCTAGGTATTGCAATACCCCTGTGTCTATTTAAGTGGAGGGTAAAGAATTGGGCTAGGCCCAATTGTCCCAAAAACCCGTTAAACTTCACATTGTATGACCTGTTTTTTTTTTTTTTTTTTTTTTTTTGAGGAAAAAAAAAAAGAAAATTATCACGAGTTACTTTGCCAAGTAAATAATTACTCTTACATTCAGGTAACTGAGTTACTAACGCAATTACTTTTTGGAAGAAGTAATTTGTAACTGTCATTAATTACTTTTTTAAAGTAA
Organism: Corythoichthys intestinalis; assembly: GCF_030265065.1. Lineage (NCBI taxonomy): Eukaryota > Metazoa > Chordata > Actinopteri > Syngnathiformes > Syngnathidae > Corythoichthys > Corythoichthys intestinalis. The sequence goes on along the minus strand of NC_080399.1, from coordinate 58,065,009 downwards.
GATTAACAACACTGCCAGTACAGTGGTACCTCTACATACGAATTTAATTCGTTCCAGGACCTTGTTTGTAAGTCGAAATGGTCGTATGTCGAGCAGGATTTTCCCATAGGAATACATTATAATTCCATTAATTCGTTCCAAAGCCTAAAAACATACACTAAATTCTTAATAAATACTGCTGGCACTGTTACAAATGGCAATTAAACATAGAAAAACATATAAGTTATAAATAAATAATTCAGAATAATATAATAATAAGAAGAATAATTAATAATTATTCCTGTAAATAATGTAACGAATCGGATTCTAATATGGCGGACACTTTTTACTGTCCCTGAACGCACCGCGAAGGTGACGTCTCAGTGAGATAGGTCGGTGTGGTAGAGATAATACTTTCGTTTTCTTGAGAGCGGTCAACTGCTTAAGACAATGGGCGTTTTGTGTTGGATAAGTTCTTAAATAAATGATAAAAACGTGACGAAGCTGGCGATTTCCTTGGCAATGTTACCACAATAATAATTGTCACCTTAACTTATAAATAGTGGCGAACGGTGGTCGGAAGAGGACCATGGAGCTGTATTGTTGAGCCAGTTCAGGGACGCGCACCCCAAGCTCATATTTTTCTATAACTTGCATCTTCATTTCAAAGGTAAGCATCACTTTTTTCCTTGTTTCTCCAACTGTATCAACTTTTTTTGAAAACTGTGTTGATTTCTCACACAAGAAAATCCACCGTGCGTTCGTTTGCAGTGCTGTCATGTCGTCGTATTTCGAGCAACTCGTCGGATGTAGAAACAAATGGCGGCTCAAATTTTACGTCGGATGTCGAAAAGATCGTGTGTCGAAGTGATCGTATGTAGAGGTACCACTGTAATCCATGTGCTTTGTTGACATGTCTTCAGCAAACTGTTTGCGGGCTTTCTTGTGTAACGTCTTCAGAAGAGGCTTCCTCCTGGGGTGACAGCCATGCACACCAATTTGATGTAGAGTGCGGCGTATGGTCTAAGCACTAACAGGCTAACCCACCACCTCTTCAATCTCTACAGCAATGCTGACAGCACTCCTGTAACGAGTCACATGACAATTTGGAGGGAAAATGACAAGCAGTCCTCACTTTGCCAGGGGTTTAGATATTAATGGCTATATTTTGAGGGGAAAATAAATTAACTTTTATATAAGCTGCACACAGACTGCTTTTCATTGTATCAAAGTGTCATTTTGTCAGTGTTGTCCCATGAAAAGATATACTTAAACATCCGCAGAAATGCGAGGGGTGTACTCACTGTTGTGATACACTGTATTTTGCCAAAAGTTCTGTAGAGTGTCCAAGTGCCTTTTTGCGAACATTAAACAAGCAACAATGTTTTTTTAGACAGCAGTGGCATTCCCTGTGGAGTCCTCCCATGAACACCGTTGTTGGCCATAGTTTTACATATAGTTGATGTGTGCACAGAGATATTGGACTGTGCCAGTTATTTCTGTAAGTCTTTAGCAGACACTCTAGCGTTCTCTTTTGCCTCTCTGAATATTCTGCACTGAACTCTTGACGTCATCTTTGGTGGACGGCCACTCCTTGGACGAGAAGCGACATATGTAGACAACTTCTCTGACTGTTGATTGATGAACATCCAGACTTTTAGAGATGGTTTTGTATCCTTTCCCAGCTTTATACAAATCAACAGTCCTTGATCGCAGCTTTTTTGACCGAGCCATGATGCACATTAAAGAAACGCTTCTAATCAAGACAATTTTTGCCAGGTGTGGGTTTTATGGTGGGCAGGGCAGCTTTAAACCACTCATCAAAGATTGGGCACACACCTGACTTAAATTGTTTGGTAAAAATTGGTTTCAATTGCTTTTTAAGTCTCCTTAGGCAAAGGCTTCAATTACTTATTTTTCCTTCTTCTGTTATTGTTTAAATACTATCCTCATTAAAATAACAAATATTGCATATGTAGTACCCGGATTATGCAGTACCCAAATTGAGACTGGCGTCTGAGAACATATTAGTGAGATGCATGTGACAATGTTGTAGAATTAGCAGTGCAATGGCTTTATTTCTCAATTCTACAGGTTGACCGTCAGAGCGGGTATCATTAAACCAAAGTAGAACTAACTCAGGATCATGTAATGCTCTAAATAAGCCACCAGTTTGTGACCAGTCATTGCCTCGACATTGGCTTAGAATTTGTACCCAAGATGTCAACTTCTGATTTTCCATCTGATTTTTTTCTGGCAATTCAAAAAATTGAATTTTCTGCTCAAATTCAGAAACCTGCTATTGAGTATTGGACATCGCACATGCTCAATTGCACATGATAGGAACAATTCATGCCAAAAGATATATAATATTTACCATGTGCTTTAACATTGATATACAGTGGAGCAAATAAGTATTTAGTCAACCACTAATTGTGCAAGTTCTCCCACTTGAATATATTAAAGAGGAAAATCACCAGAATCACCAGAAAATCATATTGTTTTAATTTTTAAAGAATTTATTTGCAAATCATGGTGGAAAATAATTATTTGGTCAATACCAAAAGTTCATCTCAATACTTTGTTATGTACCCTTTGTTGGCAATAACGGAGGCCAAACGTTTTCTGTAACTCTTCACAAGCTTTTCACACACTGTTGCTGGTATTTTAGCCCATTCCTCCATGCTGATCTCCTCTAGAGCAGTGATGTTTTTGGGCTGTCGTTGGGCAACACGGACTTTCAACTCCCTCCTCACCACGTGGCGTCAAAATGATAACAAGAATGGTGAGCAAAAATCCCAGAACCACACGGGGGGACCTAGTGAATGACATACAGAGAGCTGGGACCATGGTAACAAAGGCTACTATCAGTAACACAATGCGCCGCCAGGGACTCAAATCCTTCACTGCCAGACGTGTCCCCCTGCTGAAGAAGGTACACGTATAGGCCCGTCTGCGGTTCGCTAGAGAGCATTTGGATGATCCAGAAGAGGACTGTTAGAATGTGTTATGGTCAGATGAAACCAAAATAGAACTTTTTGGTAGAAACATAGGTTCTCTTGTTTGGAGGAAAAAGAATACTGAATTGCACCATACCCACTGTGAAGCGTGGGGGTGGAAACATCATGCTTTGGGGCTGTTTTTCTGCAAAGGGACCAGGATGACGGATCTGTGTAAAGGAAAGAATGAATGGGGCCATGTATTGAGAGATTTTGAGTGAAAATCTCCTTTCATCAGCAAGGGCATTGAAGATGAGATGTGGCTGGGTCTTTCAGCATGACAATGATCCCAAACACACAGCCAGGGCAACATAGGAGTGGCTTCGTAAACAGCATTTCAAGGTCCTGGAGTGGCCTAGCCAGTCTCCAGATCTCAACCTGATAGAAAATCTGTATAGGGATTAGGGAGTTGAAAGTCCGTGTTGCCCAACGACAGCCCCAAAACATCACTGCTCTAGAGGAGATCTGCATGGAGGAATGGGCTAAAATACCAGCAACAGTGTGTGAAAAGCTTGTGAAGAGTTACAGAAAACGTTTGGCCTCCGTTATTGCCAACAAAGGGTACATAACAAAGTATTGAGATGAACTTTTGGTATTGACCAAATAATTATTTTCCACCATGATTTGCAAATAAATTCTTTAAAAATCAAACAACGTGATTTTCTGGGTTTTTTTCCCCCACATTCTGTCTCTCATGGCTGAGGTTTACCCATGTTGACAATTACAGGCATCTCTAATATTGTCAAGTGGGAGAACTTCCACAGTTTGTGGTTGACTAAATACTTATTTGCCCCACTGTAAATATTCAGCATATACCTATTCAGCAATAGGTCAAATCAGTTTTACTTATATAGTGTCATAGTTTAAGAACAGGTGGTACCCAGGTTACCACGTACCCGACTTGTGTGATTTTGACTTTACGACACCGGAGTCTCGTCCGCCATTTTATCTTCAGTCGTTTTTTTATAATTATTATTAATAAAGTTGACTTTTGTTTTGCGATGTGTGCTTTTATTCTCGCGAAGGAAGCATAGAGGAGGTAGTACTTCTAAACACGACTAAGATCGCAAGTACACATGAAGAAGACCGTATTTGCACACAAGAAGAAGAGCGCACGCGCACACACGAGGAAAAGCGTATTTTCACCCACGAAGAAGTTGCACAGCCGAGTGAGAGGGGAAAGGATTGCAGTACACACCTGCGCGCCCATTTGTTGCATGTGAAGCATCCATAGAGGCAACACCTATGTATACAGTGATCCTTCGCTACTTTGCGCTTCAAACTTTGTGCCGTCTGTCCACCGTGGATTTTTTTTAATTAAAAAAAAAAAAAAAAAGAAAAATACAGTATTTTATTTTAAAATGTCAAGATATATGCATGTATACGTGTACAAATCACTGTTTTCTTTTATATAGCTCTCATTTATATCATAATTATTACATGTGCAGTGCTTAAAAACCTTTTTAAAAAAAAAAATATACATACAATTTTTTTTTTGTATATTTTTTTAAATTATACTTTGGAAAAAAACTGGAAAACATGTCTTATATGTACCTCTTTCCAATGCTGTTAAATCTGAATAAATACATTGAACACCCCCACCAAAAATAATATACGTATATACAGTGGTACCTTGACATACGATCGCTTCGACATACGATCTTTTTGACATCTGACGTAAAATTTGACTCGCCATTTGTGTCTACATCTGACGAAATGCTCGAAATACGACGATTTATGACAACGTCGCTATTTCATTGTTTTCCCGCAAGACACACACGCGGCGGATTTTCTTGTGAGAGAAATCAACATGGGTTCCAAGAATGTTAAAGCAGGTGGTGGAAAAAGAAAAAAGGTTAGGCTTACCAATGGAAAAATATGAGCGTGGGGTGCGCATCGGTGAACTGCTTGACAATACTCCTCTGACCTCCGTTTGCCAGTCTTTATAAGTAAAGGTGACAACCATCGCAAAAGAGATCACCAGCTTTGTCAGGTGTTTAATCATTTATTTCAGAACTTGTGCAACACAACACGCCAACTGCCTGCAACAACAGGACGTTAAAAGTGAAAGGAATATCTCAACTGCATTCTCTCACTTTGCCGTCAGCCCCGCAGTGTGTTCAGGTACACCACACAAAATTCGACTGCCACATAAGAACCCGATTTGTCACACCTTTACAGGTATTATTATTACTATTATTATACTATTATTTCGATTTTTATTCATAATGTATTTGTTCTGTTCTTTGTACTTGCTATTTGCAATAGTAACAGCAGTATCTAGTAAGGATTTAGTGTAGGTTTTCGGGCTGTCGAACAAATTAATGGAATTATAATGTATTTTTATGGGAAAATCCTGTTCGACATACGACCATTTCGACTTACCAACAAGGTCCTTGAACTAATTAACTTCATATGTAGAGGTACCACTTTACTCTATATATGTATATTAATGTAAATTAGCTCTGCTTGTACTTTGCGTATTTTTGATTTTCATGTCAGCGCTTACATATGAGAGCATGACGGTGAAAAACGAGGGATCACTATATAACATGTTTTGTCCTGTTTATTGTGCGTTTTGAATTGTGGTCAAATACTTGGGGCGAGTTTATGTGATTGTTTTCGATGATGTGAGGACTGTAAATGATACATGCTAATCGTTTGTGTGGATTGTTATTGCTTTATCAGCAGCTAATTATAAACACAAATTTGAATTGCTGTTATTGAAAATGAAACAGATTTAATTTCATTTTAATTTTAGTTTCATTCTGCAAGGGAGCAATGTCATTAGCAGCTTAATAAAGTCAGCAAACCACACAGACGTCGGACATTGTTATTTTGGAGCTTAGCTCGCTGTCTAGGAGCTTCAACGTCTTGGCGAGGACAGTACAATGACATATAATACATGTTTTTGAATAGTTATTTTGAGATTTACAGGGTATTTAAAAGGTTAATTACGACTTACGCGGGAATTTGGGTTATGTCGTCAGGGTAGGAACGGAACTTGTTCCTAACCCAGGGACTACCTGGATTATCTATCGTGTTGAAAACTGGAGCAATATGGAATTTGAAAACCAAGCTAAGCCAAGAACTGGCCACTAATTATAGAAGTTAAAGGGTCAGATTCCCACTTTAGTGTAAATTCATTTGTTTCTTATTCTTTTTTGGGTATGTTCGTCTTCTATACACCCACCCATCGTTGTTGTATGAGTATGCGACATTCATTTAGCCAGGATTTTAAACCTCATGGATGGCAGTTAAAGCAATTGTATTTGTGTGCCTTGTCTGTAAGGCTTTTTTAAAAATTTTATTTTATTTTAAAATTATTCTTTAATAACAACATATCCACATAACAACAGGTTGTGTGCAGTTCAAGTGATGAGAGCGATGCTGTCACTGTGTCAGTCAGGATCAACATCTATGCTCTGCTTTACGAGAAAAAAAAAAATCCTTTCTAGGAATCACATTTGCTGATTCCTATTTGTTGTTGTTGTTTTAATGAACTGTTTCTTTGCTGAAATGTTTAACTTGGAGGACGGATGACAAAGCTGTCAAAATATACGTGTTTACACAGAGCTCAAAGAACACCTACTACAACAGAACGGCCATTATTGTTGAGTACTGAGCCCAAGTCCAACCCCTTTATGTCTTTACTGTATTATAAATGTCTATCATCAATAATCATGACTAATTATCGGTGGTTATAGTGGGATTGTACATGATGGCAAAAAATTGTCTTGGCTTTATTCTCAAAAGGGAAATTCAGGCCAGATTAATAGGAAAAACATAAAATATATATATATATATATAGTGTGTGGTTAGTGTGGTAGAGTGGTTAGCACGTCTGCCTCACAGTTCTGAGATCAAGGGTTCAATCCCGGGCTTCGGCCTTCCTGTGTGGAGTTTGCATGTTCTCCCCGTGCCTGCGTGGGTTTCCTCCGGGAACTCCGGTTTCCTCCCACATCCCAAAAACATGCATGGTAGGCTGATTGAACACTCTAAATTGTCCATAGGTGTGAGTGTGTGCGTGAATGGTTGTGTGTCTCCTTGTGCCCTGCGATTGGCTGGCAACCAATTCAGGGTGTCCCCTGCCTACTGCCCGAAGTTAGCTGGGATAGGCTCCAGTACCTCCGCGACCCTCGTGAGGAATAAGCGGCTTGGAAAATGAATGAATATATAATGGCAAAGATACAGCAAACTATCAGTATAACACAACATCTTGGACAAAGACTAGAGAGAAAACTAAACCTACATAGACACACAGCTGAGTGAAACAAGACATTTTTGCCCTGTTGTCTTCATGCTCCTCCATCTTTAAGAACGGAATTATCAGACATGAACACTTGAATTAAAATTTCCAGCAGTTATATAATTATTCATAACATTAAAAACAATCCAGCCAGTCACAGCCACAGCCTCTACTTTTAAGCTAACTGGGATAACCATTAACGTTTTGTCATTACACAAGGCATATGCTTTAAAGCAGCTAGCAATTTAAAATTAAAATTATAATTAAATTATTGACCTGATGAATGGCTTTTTCATCTAAGTAAATTGATCATTATTCACTTCTACAGAAGGTGATGTTGCGCTCTAATTTGTTGGGCAGGTCAGTGCTTACACATAAGAGAGCCATACAGACTGTGCACACAAAAATGATATCTAGTTGGGATGGACCGGTATGAGTTTTTCAGCACTGATACCGATTATTAGTAGTTAGAAGGGCCGATAACCAATTTTTGGAGCCAATATTCATTTTCTGTAAAAATTAGCGTAAAAAAATGAATAATGCAACATTGCAAACACTGGACATCATTGAAATGCCTAAAGCATGTTTATTGAATCACACAGATAGAAAATAATAGCGACAGTGGTATGAAAAAGTATCTGAACCTTTGTCAAAACCACACAGATGTAAAAACTGTGTCTGCTTTAACTAAAACCACCCAAACATTTATAGGTTTTCATATGTTAATGCGGACAACAAGCAAACCATGACAGAAGGGGGAAAATAGGTAAGTGAACCCTCTGCCTGAGGAGACTTTAAGAGCAATTGAAACCAATTTTTTACCAAACAATTTAAGTCAGGTGTGTGCCCAATCACTGATAAGTGGTTTAAAGCTGCCCACTATAAAACACACACCTGGTAAAAATTGTCTTGATGAGATGCATTGTCTGATGTGCATCATGGCTCGGTCAAAAGAGCTGTCTGAAGACCTGCAATCAAGGATTGTTGATCTGTATAAAGCTGGGGAAGGATACAAAACCATCTCTAAAAGTCTGGATGTTCATCAATGGACAGTTACAGAAGTCGTCTACAAATGGAGCGCTTGGTACTGTTGCTTTTTTCCCAAGGAGTGGCCATCCACCAAAGATGACGCCAAGAGTTCAGTGCAGAATACTCATAGGTAGAAAAGGAAGGTAAAGAAGAACCCTAGAGTGTCTGCTAAAGACTTACATAAATCATTGGCACAGTCCAATACCTCTGTGCACACATCAACTATATGTAAAACTATGGCCAAGAATTGTGCTGCTGTCTAAAAAACAATTGTTGCTCGTTTAATGTTCGCAAAAAGGCACTTGAAGTTGAAGCACAGAAGTTGTGGCAAAAAATTGTGTGGGCTGATGAAACCAAAGTTGAATTGTTTGGGAGTAACACACAAGGTCATGTGTGGAGGAAAAATGGAACAGCTCACCAACATCAACACCTCATCCCCACAAAGAAGCATGGTGGAGGGAGCATCATGATTTGGGGCTGTTTTGCTGCCTCAGGGCCAGGACAACTTGCAATCATTAACGGAAGAATGAATTCATACATTTAGGATGTTTTGCAGGAAAACTTGAGGCTGCCTGTCAGACAGTTGACGCTAAAAAGAGGATGGATGCTGCTGATAGTAATCATGATGTATTGATTTTTCTTTGATTGCACCAGGTTATGTGACAATATTACCATTACTTTTTTTTTCATATTGCACGCAATATAAAACGTTGTAAGATTAGTCACCAATTTGTTAGGGCATTTGTCATTATTTGTAAGATTGCCAACGGCCTCCAGTTAACAGGTATGCTAATGCTAATAAGGCCATCTGTCAGAAAGTTGAAGCTAAAAAGAGGATTGATGCGGCAACAAGACAATGATCCAAACACAGAAGTAAACCAACTTCAGATTGGTTTCAGAAGAACAAAATACACATTATGGAGTGGCCAAGTCAAAGTCCAGACTTGAACCCCATTGATATGCTGTGGCATGACCTAAAGACAGCGATGAACTACAGCTGTTTTGTAGAGAAGAATGGGTCAAGATTAGTCCCGATCGATGTGCCAGACTAATCTGCAGCTACAGGAAGCGTCTGGTTGAAGTTCTTACTGCCAAAGGGGGTGCACAAAATATTAAATGTGATGGTTCACTTACTTATTACCCCCCCTCCTGACATTGTTTGCATACTATCCTCATTAAAACATGAAAACCTATAAATGTTTGGACGGCTTTAGTTAAAGCAGACACTGTTTTTTATATTATATAAATATGACAGATCACCTGCAAGTATTAATGAGGCGACATCCTATTTTTCATTACGTGATCACTAGAACTGGCACCAACAGTTTTATAAACCAGTACTAGTATGTGGCTAGTGCCACCTAGTCATGCGTGTAGAGTGGCTACTCTAGCATACGGTATGTGTTAGTCATGCGGAGAATGTACCTGCTGCACGGGAGCCGTCAGACAGGCTTAACTAAATTAGCAGCATTTTGTAAAACTGGGTTTACACCACGTAATCTAATTAATTCATTTGAATATCCAGGTTTATAACATGTAAATCAAATATATTGTACCAGTTTAGTGTACCCATAGGCATAGCAAAGGTCCCAGGGGACCCCAGGCAACAAGCAACATGGGGCCCTTTGAGCGTTTGCAAGTAAGGGGGACAGTTGGACTTGGAGCAATAGCATATCTAATAAAAGTATAATAACGCCTCAGTCTCATAGAGTGCTTTTTAGGACACTCAAAGTGTCTGGCTTCTACTACATTAGGACATAAAACTACAGTACAGTAACATAGTACACTCAATGCTGTCTTGCTTCCTTTTCTCCTCTTCTTTTTTTTTCTTTCTTTTTTCATTTCCAGACGGATAACTTCTCTTCATTTTGTCAATTAAAAAAAGGCCCGATCGCCGCCCACTCTCACTCTGAGTCATGTCACACATATACATATTTGCGCAGTAAAATGAACACGAAGGGGGGGTTCGAGTGCACGCTGCGTGCGGTCATCTTGGCCATAAAAGTGGCGAAAACTAAGCACTTTACACTCATATGGATGTACAACATCATTCTAAGATGCTAAACTAACACCTTCCCTCTTAAAGCAAATGTGCAATGCGAATATAATGTAAAGAACGCTCTCCTCGACGCAGCGAGAACGAGTGGAATCAACCAGCCGACGTAACAGGAAAAACACGAAACGGTCGCGCTGATAACGGCTCTAACTTATCATAAGAACTTTATGGCATGAAAAGGAAATACTTACATTCGTTCATGGACGCACAGATTAATCTTCTAACAGGTGGGGTGGCCGTCCTCTGCTCGAAATGCGCACCTTACGCTTACGCCTATTCTCGTTCTCAGAATATGCAGCGCTTGTGAAGTAGGACAATAACAGGACTGGTTGCTATGGCAACGTATGCAGCGGCATACCGCATACCCAAGGAACCTTTGTCAGGGACGCGGGCAGGCAAGGCAGGTTGTGTGGACCCAATTGCAGGGCAACAAAAGTGGCAAGGCAGGTGAACTCAAAAAACGTATTAATTATAACTAACCAAAGACACAAAGTACAAACAAAAGGACTGTGGATCAAAAAGGCAAGGTTCAAACAAAACTTACTTTACCTGAGGGACTAATACACGAGGGCTTGGAAAGGACTTCAACTTGGACGCAGACACTGACATAGACATAGACAATGACGCAACAAGGAGTGACAAGAAACTGGGTCATTATATACGCAGACAAGGGGTAACGAGACGAGGAACAGCTGGGTAACACAGGTGGATGCAGATTGCAGGATACACTGGGAAAACACACACAGGTGAGAGCAATGGGTAATCACAGGGACAAGTCACACAAGGAGAAACCAAACACAAAACCTAACAGTACCCCCCCCTCAAGGGACGGATCCCAGACGTCCCGAGGAAACAAAAAGTCAGAAGGTTGCTCGGAGGAGGGAGCAACACCAGCCCGTCACGGCCAGTCAGGCGGGCGTCCAGGACGCCAGACGTCGGCCGATCGCACGGGTCGATCGGGAGGGCGCCCGGGGCGCCAGACATTGGGTGACCGCACGGGCAGATCAGGCGGGCGTCCCAGACGAGGTAGTGCTCGGTCGTCCATACCGCCACGTTGTGGCAGGAAACGAGGAGCAGCATCGTCGGGGCGAGGGTCAGGAACTTCGGAGTCTGCTGGCGGGACAGCAGCGGTGTCGTCTGCTGGCGGGACAGCAGCGGTGTCGTCTGCTGGCGGGACAGCAGCGTGGTCGTCTGCTGGCGGGACAGCAGCGTGGTCGTCTGCTGGCGGGACAGCAGCTTGGTCGCAGGAATCTGCTGGCGGGACAGCAGCGTGGTCGTCTGCTGGCGGGACAGCAGCGTGGTCGTCTGCTGGCGGGACAGCAGCGTGGTCGTCTGCTGGTGGGACAGCAGCTTGGTCGCAGGAATCTGCTGGCGGAACAGCAGCTTGGTCGCAGGAATCTGCTGGCGGGACAGCAGCGGGGTCGCAGGAGTCTGCTGGCGGAACAGCAGCTTGGTCGCAGGAATCTGCTGGCGGGACAGCAGCATGGTCGTCTGCTGGCGGGACAGCAGCGTGGTCGTCTGCTGGCGGGACAGCAGCTTGGTCGCAGGAATCTGCTGGTGGAACAGCAGCTTGGTCGCAGGAATCTGCTGGCGGGACAGCAGCGTGGTCATCTGCTGGCGGGACAGCAGCGTGGTCGTCTGCTGGCGGGACAGCAGCGTGGTCGTCTGCTGGCGGGACAGCAGCTTGGTCGCAGGAATCTGCTGGCGGAACAGCAGCTTGGTCACAGGAATCTGCTGGCGGGACAGCAGCGGGGTTGCAGGAGTCTGCTGGTGCAGTCGGCCCGGGCACTTGACTGCGGGGAGCCGGCGCGGGCGGCACTTGACTGCGGGGAGCCGGCGCGGGCGGCACTTGACTGCGGGGAGCCGGCGCGGGCGGCACTTGACTGCGGGGAGCCGGCGCGGGAGGCACTTGACTGCGGGGAGCCGGCGCGGGAGGCACTTGACTGCGGGGAGCCGGCGCGGGAGGCACTTGACTGCGGGGAGCCGGCGCGGGAGGCACTTGACTGCGTGGAGCCGGCGCGGGAGGAACTTGACTGCGTGGAGCCGGCGCGGGAGGAACTTGACTGCGTGGAGCCGGCGCGGGAGGAACTTGACTGCGGGGAGCCTCGGGAAGCCGAGCCGTCAAGACGTGCCCATGACGTCGGCGTGGACGAGATCGCCGAGGCTTTTGGACAGGGTTCATTGACAGACTGGGTGGTATGGAATGAGGGAGGCCTGAAAAAAACCGAGAGGGTGAAGAGAAGGGCATGGAAAAAAAATCTGGGTCGGAGTCAGAGTCAGAATAGAGGAGGTCATATAAATTGTGATCCTCCTCAAAATCTGAAAAATCAGAGTCCAAAAAAATGTGTTGTGGTCTGTGGGTGGGTTGAGGGTGTCGACGTGCCGGCCGAAAATGAATCTTTCCCGCTGGGTCCACTAGTGGTTGCGTCATTCTGTCAGGGACGCGGGCAGGCAAGGCAGGTTTTGTGGACCCAATTGCAGGGCAACAAAAGTGGCAAGGCAGGTGAACTCAAAAAACGTTTTAATTATAACTAACCAAAGGCACAAAGTACAAACAAAAGGACTGTGGATCAAAAAGGCAAGGTTCAGACAAAACTTACTTTACCGGAGGGACTAATACACGAGGGCTTGGAAAGGACTTCAACTTGGACGCAGACACTGACATAGACATAGACAATGACGCAACAAGGAGTGACAAGAAACTGGGTCATTATATACGCAGACAAGGGGTAACGAGACGAGGAACAGCTGGGTAACACAGGTGGATGCAGATTGCAGGATACACTGGGAAAACACACACAGGTGAGAGCAATGGGTAATCACAGGGACAAGTCACACAAGGAGAAACCAAACACAAAACCTAACAACCTTGCTAAAAGGAGTATTAAAATTGCTAATAAAATAGTTTAGGATTATTTTAGATGCATTTATGTTATAATCTTCTTATAGAGTATTCAACGAGGAATACGATAGACCCATTAATAGACTTTCTTGGAAAAAAAATCACCATTTCTTTAAGTAGTCACATGATTAATGAGGTAGCCTGTGAAAACCAACATAAAATATTACAGTAAGGACTTTACATAAAGTTCTTGGTGAATCACTCTTTGCACATACATGCAGTGTTAAAACTGGATGGACTTGTTTAAACATGTATGCTAAGTGGGACTGATAACAGAATTGTTAGATAATCTTCCAAATGATTCCATGGTATTGAATCACTCCCAATACTTGCAGCTACGACACTGCGGTGAAGCTTAGTGTGCTAAATCTTTGTGTGCCAAATCTGTTGGCCGTCTGGGGGCCCCTGCTGGCTGGGGGCCCTAGGCAATTGCCTGTGTATGCCTAAATGGACGACTACGCCTCTGAGTGTACCAGTATAGGGACTTTCTCATTATGTGCTGCGACCCAGTTTCCATCTATTGATTTACCAACTGAACCAGACTAACCTTTTTAGAGCTCCAATTAATCAATATCTGAAATATTGAATTTGCTCACTCTACAATCATCAGCTGAAATGTGAAAACATTTTTCCGCTAGGTCTAAATATGTTACAGTGTTCTTTCAATAATTATATAATTGGCACACATGAGACAATTCAATGACTGTATGTAGTAAATAAGGTCTCATGACCCAATGTAAACCTGAAGAGAAAGATCAGATAGTGATGAGTGCAAGCAAGGAAAAGGGTTACCTTGATACAACTGAGATGCTTAGTTTGGCAAGGACATGCAATGAAATTTAGAAGGCTGGGAACTGGGCAGGTTAAAGCAATATTACAGTTCTAATATGCCATTTCTGTTTCTGGAGGCAACTTCATAACCCAGTGTTAGAGAAAGTGTATAAAGGTACAAAAGTCCCATGACTTACTGTATGTCATGTAGCATATACAGTGGTATGAAAAAATATCTGAACCTTTTGGAATTTATCACATATCTGCATAAAATCACCATCAAATGTGATCTGATCTTTGTCAAAATCACACAGATTAAAAAAAAAAAAACAGTGTATGCTTTAACTAAAACCACACAGGATTTCATATTTTAATAAGGACAGTATGCAAACAATGACAGAAGTGGGAAAAATAAGTAAGTCAACGATCACATTTAATATTTTGTACCCGCCCGGCAGCAATACCTTCAACCAGACGCTTCCTGTAGCTGTAGATCAGTCTGGCACATCGATCAGGACCAATCTTGGCCCATTCTTCTTTACAAGACTCCTGGGATGTCTGGCATGAATCGCTGTCTTTGACAGCATGTCAACAGGGTTCAAGTCTTGACTTTGACCTGGCCACTCCAGAACGTGTATTTTGTTCGTCTGAAACCACTCTGAGGTTGATTTTTTTTTTTTTTTCATAAAAAAAAATAAAATAAATAAAAAATAAAAAAACAAAAAAAAACAAAAGAAAACAGTAACCTTTGCTATGTTTGGAAGTAATTTAATGTTGTGAATCAACTATTAAAGTTGTTACAATTGCTCCCGTTTTTGCATTAGTTCCCTTCTGTCTACTTTCAACATGTGAAAGTTTTAAAACAGTTTCATCATTTAGAGATAGATTCAAGTCAAGATTTTGCCGCTTTAGGAGTATTTTGGATAAAAAGTTACTTAGGTTCGCTACGAAGGTTCACGAGAGCAGAGCCTTTCTCAGAAGTCTACTGCTTTAAAATGGCGGCTGCTTATTAACGCCGCCCAGTCTGTCATTTCGCATGTAGTTCTATATGCATATGCATATCTAGTGTAGCATCAAGTGGGCGTAGATTGTAGGCTGTCAGCTATAGTCAGCAAATGTTGGAGAACCTAGCCGAGCATCGCATTTGCAACAGCGTGACAACACTCTTCCCTCCTTCCCACTCCCGCTCTTCTCTCTCCGTGTCTCTGACTTTTCATTCAACCAACGTAGTAACGCATAGTAACGCACATTGTCCCGTTGCCGAAACGGTGACAAAAAGAAAAAAAACGTAACGCACGAAAAACGTATAGATTTTGAATGTATGGCGTACACATTTAAAAATCTGTGCTCACTTGTACAAATTACGCCGAAACCGTACAACTTGACAGGTATGCCTTAGTGAGACAACAGCTCCAGCAGGGAAGCTTGACAGCTGTAACACTGAAAAAAATGCAGAGCTCAAACACACACACACACACACACCGTAACGCGACGAAATAAATAAAAACGACCGGAGACAAAATGGCGGACGAGACTCTCGCGTCATAAAGTCGAAATCACATAAGTTGGGTACGTCGTAGCCCCTGCAACCTGTACCATCATTACTTTATAAAAATCTGACATTGTATGAAGTTACTCAAAATGTTACTTATTACTTTGGTATTCTTTTCAACTAATACATTTTTACTTTTTTGGGTGATTACTTCTACTTGAGTAATATTATTTAGAAGTAACGCTACTCTTACTTGAGGCTTTGGCTACTTTACCCACCTATGATTCTTACGCAGCACATGCGTTAACCTGTATTTAGAGTTTCTAAAACAAGGGTACTCGTCTGTCAATGTTCATTTGAAATTGTCGGAATCCTCTATTTATTTATTAATATTTTTAGACTAAAACATTTGAAGTTTTATAGATGAAAACATTTTTTGTGACTTTTTGAGACCAAGACTATCACATTTGAAAATGGCTAAAATATGACTAAGACAAATAAGTGTTTTCACAACACAAAAATGAAAAGGGCTTCCAAATACAAAACCGTCTGTGACCCAAAACAATTGCTACTTCATTCGGCTGTGACCTTATAGGTGGCCAAATTTCCCTGAAAGCTTGCAGTCCAGTCTCCAGGCTTGAATGTCCCAGCTTGTCTCCCTTTCTCCCGTGATGATTTTTTTCTAGAAGGAACAAACTTTGAACTGTTTCTACGGCAACGGCTGTGTCTCGTCACCAGTCATCAGAAACGAGACTTGAGAGAGGTTTTTTTTTTTTTCATTTTGAATCGAGGACGGAATGTCATGGACTCACATACGCACACACCCCTATAATTCACCACGTCCTATCTACAGCAAATCCCTCCACCCCAACCACCTACATCACACTTGCACCATAGGATTGATGGCCGCAGATTGTTACTGTCTTTTTTTATTTTTTAAATGTTTTTTGTGTGGGTTGTAATTCTGAAAGAAATTCTGTGTTTTCAACACAAAGATTCTACTTACTTTGTGACAACAGCACACAACACACACAGTCTTGAGTCGCATTTGGATCACCATAACATAAAGAATGATTTTAAAAAAATGTTTTTGTTTAATGTTTCTCATTTGAACGAAGAACTTTCTTCCGTAAGAAGCAGAAGATGAAGGATAGTGGAGTATTATTATTTATTTTTTGGAGGGGAAAATAAGAAGAAAAAAAAAGACAAAAATCAGTGAATAGTCAAATCAGATCTAAAAGGAGCATGCCAGGTTGTCATAGCAACATTCTGTGAAAAGCCATAAGCCAAGGAAAGAAAGGAAAGTTGGTCATCAGTAAATTGATCAAAACATATTTTTCTTTTCACTGAGAGAAAGCGGTGGGTAGTAAAGTGTTATATTTAGTCCATTATATATATATATATATATATATATATATATATATTTTTTTTTTTTTTTTAATTTTTAATTCTTTTTTTTTTTTTTAATATATTTTTAAGTTTTACCACACCATACTTTTTTTTTTTTTTACCTTTGCTTGAGTATACTAGTACTTGTGAAGAAAAAGACACTACCCAGATAGCAAAATATAACTGGAGCGGACATGGGCCAGATGTACTGCAAATTTTAGCCCAACTTCGTAAAACGGATCCGCCCCAGTGTCTTTTTGAACAATGTCCCAGTACTCAGTAAGGAGTCACTTGCTAGATCAGCAACAAGTTTTGGGCCAGAACTGGTCCAAAGTCGCATTGATGTATGGCCCGGATATGGTACACGTTACCAAATCTGGGCCAGATTTGTATCAAAACTGTTTCAGTATTAAATTTGGAGTCCATTTTGTTCAATGCATCATACTGTAATGTGTTTATATTGCAAATTAAATTTGTCTATTAAAAGCTATAATGCCAACACTTCTTTTTCATGGCATTTATTAACATATTAGTGCAACATAAAACAACATAACAATATAACACTGTTTTTCACAAAATATTATAATTGGAACAAGCAACTCAACATTAAAGATGACCCATTTTTAGACTGTAAACAACATATTGTATTTGTTGAGGTTCTGGGGTAACGGGGGACCTAATTCATTGACGATGAGAGGGAGTGTTAGATAGTGTCCGAAGAATCCGGTGGGCAGTTTGGTGATAGAACAGGTGAACTGGCAGGCAGGTGTTTTGCCAAGCAAGCAGTACAGGATCTAGGGGGGAAAACACAAAAATCAGCTCAGTATCTGGATTACAAGATTATTTGTTAGCTGAAAGTCACATACCTGTAGGTGACTTGTTGATCTGGCGATGATGTGAGGCCAAGGACCGGTTTAAAGGGATCCACGAATAGAAAGACTTGTTCTTGAAAGATAAATGTTAGTAGAAGTTATTATAATTTGATATTGAAACCCCTCTTCATGTTTTCGTTTTTATACAATTTGTAAAATTATTTTAACTAGTAGTTTGCCATTGTTGTTGACGTCGCAGGGCGGAGACGTAACAGGGCCACGCTGCCAGAATTCCACCTGTCACTCTTGAAAAAAAAAATAAAATAAAATGTGTCACTCTTTAATCATGTAAGGTAGTGATTTAAATATGCCACAAGGTGTCAATGGCGAGTTTTACATTAATTAGGGATTAAGCCAATGAGTATGTTTTTTTCTCTTGACTGATGCTGTAGTTTCTTTAATCCACAGTGGGAGAGCGAAAGGAAAGTGGACACAAGCATTCAGAGTCGTAGCTCGGACAGCGCCGTTTATTGGCATAAGCTTTGGCAACTCTTTTACAACAGACATAAGTATTATATGGTGAAAATACTACAAAACTAATACTCATATCGCTCAAAAAATGCCACAAAGAAGAAAAGTGCTTCAGTCTGTATTAATGAGGCCCTATTCTCACACCGTTAACACAACAATGCAAAGAGAACTGGCATTCACAATCAAAATAGAAGCGCAAAATACACATAAAACTTACTCAGACTTTGGTCAAACGATATTTTAACATTTTAGCAACTTCTTTAGCTCTACAAATACACTGGATGGCAATATTTAGTCACAATACATAAACTATGATGCTGGGAGCCATTTACAGGAGTCTTGTGATGACAACACTCGAATGAACATGAATCACGATAGAACCAGTCTAAAAAAAAAAAAAAAAAAGGGAGCTACGGCGTCAGTCGAGGGACAAAATTATTTAAATCACTACCTTACATCGTTTGAGTGACTGTGAAGTACAACAGCATGGCCCTGTGACGTCCCCGCCCTGCGATGTCAACCACAATGGCGAGCTACTAGTTTATTTTTTGATAGACAATTTTACAAAATTTATTAAAATGAAAACATTAAGAGGGGTTTTAATATGAAATTATTATTACTCGTACTAACATTTATCTTTTTAGAACTACATATCTTTATATCCGTGGTTCCCTTTAAGAAAGCTGCTGACGATGATCAGCGGCACCTGGTCCCAGGCTCACCCATCTGTGCAATCAAGGCAACAATTAAAGCAAAACTCTCATAGTGGTCTGCCCCGAACAGTGCGTAACCTATCATTTGGACTTTCATAGTGCTGATCCGGGCCGCATCTGGCACACTAACGTTAAGCGGGTGTGATTGCTATACGGATCTGGCGAGCTGAGGCCGAATCCGGCACGCAATCGCCTGCTATTGGTGTACTCTTACTCTACTACTACACTACTTTGTGCTACTGTTCCAGGCACCAGAATTTGGCACCACTCACAATTGTGTGAATCCTGTAAAAAACAGGTGATATGTATTAAAGAGGGACACAATGACGCCAGTTCGCTAGTGTACCTCAGGAATGAGAACACGGCTGCGCACCTGCGCCGTTAAGACTACAGCACTGGTTATTTTGCTCTGAACAATAGTCCTATGGTGCTACCTATTGACTACTCCGAACATCTTCACTTGACAAAATAAAGCATACATTGATTGAATTAGACACATACTTTTTTCTGAATTAGAAAATCAGATTAATTTCACACACACAAATGTGATCACAGTTTGTGGGTATCACACTACAATACAGTTGTTACATTTTCCTCTTTAATCTACATATTACTTCATTATATCCAGAGATGCCCACCAGTTCCACCAATGAGTTATTGTAACGATAACCACATGACTACATTATACCATTCAGACATAACAATACAGTCACATGACCACAAACAAGCTTGCAGTCGGAAGTCCTATGATCACGTCAGCCTGTTCAATCACGCGGTGTCTCAAAAGCAACGTAAAAAACTATTTTGCATTGAGAGCTACGCCCACACTCGCACCTACGGAAAATTTGAAGTGTTCAGCCTACCACGCATGTTGTTGGGATGTGGGAGAAAACCAGAAAACCCATGCAAGCTCCACACAGGGAGGCCTGAGCAAGGATTGAACCAGCAATCTCACATCTGTGAGGTGGACATGCTAACCACTCTTCCACCCTGCTGCCTAGCTTGTGACTACTTGAGTTGGACCATTCCAGGGGCAGCTTTACACAGTCGTCAGCAAGAGTTGTGCACTGATTATATTCATTTTACCGTTTCCAATCTGGAAAATATGCCTGCAGTAAAATTATGTTGTTGTTTTTTTGTAGGGAATTATGCACCATAGACTGCATCCTGCAGATAGAACCAGATGTGTTTTTTCAGCGTGAACGTCACTGCTTTTGTGTAGTAGCAGACACAATGACGAGCTAAATTACTTGGATTGAATTTTCCTGGTCACGTCACACATTTTCCAAGCCGCTTGTTGCCCGGCAAAGTACTCTAGGTCATTTGAAAATGTCATGTGCCAAACAATGTCAAGGCTGTTTAAATAGCAAACAAAGGCTGATGTGATTGTTCTGGGAATTTGCAATTCACTCTAAAAGGCAAACAAAAACAATAAGTAATGATTCTGAGAGATGTACTGTAGACAGAACAAATTTTCTAATTACACCTAAACTATAGAGGCAGAAACTATTCATGGACTTATATATTATGTAATTGGATGATTTGTTTCCTAATGCGAAATGACAGACTCGACGGCGTGGGTAAACAGCTTAAAGCAGTAGACTTCTCATTGCTAATAAATATGATTAACGTTGCTGTACGTTGCTAACGTAACGTTAGCCCTGCGGAGGGTTAGTTTTCTATTAATTATGTACACTGTCGATGCGTGGCTAACGGCTTTTACATACAGGCTTTATTTAATCTGTAAAAACACAGTGCTGTAGATTGATGAGTATGTAAAATAAAAATGGTGCAGCTCTTGGTGGTAGTAGCAAATATTCAAATAAAGCTAACTGTCAATTTTAGCTTAGTAGTCATTCCTGGATAAAACACCAAGTAGCACTGGTGCGTAATGTGCTCCAATACAGCAGGTATCAAACATTTATTTTGAACACTGCAAAAACTCAAAATCCTATCAGTACTTACAATTTAGACTTACAATTTAGACTCACTTAAAGCTTAACGAGAACTTCAAAATAGCTTGACACAAATGGAAATTCGATTGAAACACGTGGGAAAAACACCTAACTTTCAAGTAATGTGTGTTATCCAGCGTAATGACATTTTTAGGTAAGAAACAAGTTTTTATTTATTTTTATATAGGATCTAGACGTTTTTTGAGTGAAAGCCGTGATTTTTTTTTTTCTAGTCAGATCTGAGATGCGATTTTTGGCTGTTTTCCACAATGTTCGTTGAAAATAAAGACATTGATTGTCTGAAAATTGTTCAATATTTGGTGAAATATCTTGTTTTCTCATGTATATTCATAATTTCTCTTTACCTAAAAAATATATTTTATCCGGTTACTCCATTAATCGATAGAATTTTCAGTCGAATCCTTGGTTACGGTACTAAAATATTCAATAGCTGCAGCCCTAAATGTGAGGATGCACTCGGGTGCCAGTGATTAAAGCTAGAAAGAGCGAGTTCACTGCTACACTCAGGTTGGGTTGCTGAAGCAATATTATCACGAAATGTCGAGGAATGGAACTCGTTCGTAACTCCGGGACAACCTGTACACCTGTGCAAAATAATAATTTTTTTGCCGTCAACCAAGTTCAGAGCAAGACCAAGAGCAGACCCCAAGATGCTAAAAAAAGTATCTTAAAACCCTAAAATGTCATCACGGGACGAACAGCAGGCTCTTGCAACTGTTGATATGAAAGGGTTTAGGTTAGGCAAAGGTGTGCAAGGAGGAAACCTTTGTTCTCCCAGA
This sequence comes from Corythoichthys intestinalis, assembly GCF_030265065.1. NCBI lineage: Eukaryota > Metazoa > Chordata > Actinopteri > Syngnathiformes > Syngnathidae > Corythoichthys > Corythoichthys intestinalis. The sequence continues at coordinate 58,043,332 of NC_080399.1, read as the reverse complement.
AGAACATGAAGGCCAGACTGAAGTTTGCCAGAGTGAATGTAAACAAAGACCAGTACTTCTGAAATAATGTTCTTTTGACAGATGAATCTTAAATTGAATTATTTGGACACCAGAACACAAGACATGTTTGGAGTAAACCCAATACAGCATTCCAGGAAAAGAACCTCATCCCAACTGTGAAGCATGGAGGTGGAAGTGTCATGGTTTGGGGATGCTCTGCTACAGCAGGACCTGGCCAGCTCATTATCATAGAATCCGCCATGAATTTTATCGTGTATCAGAGGGTGCTTGATGAACATGTGAGATTATCTGTGAAAAAAACTTAAAGCTGAAGCGAAACTCGACGCTGCATCATGACAATGACCCAAAACATGCCAGTAAATCCACTAAGGACTGGTTGAAAAGAAATGGAGGGTCCTGGAATGGCCGAGTTAAAGCCCAGATCTTAATCCCATTGAGATGCTGTGGGGTTACTTGAGATGGGCTATACTTGCAAGAAACCCCTCAAACATCTCACTGTTGAAAGTATTCTGCATTGAGGAGTGAGGCAAACCAGGTGGTATGGTATACTAACTTTTTCTTCAGTTAGAATATGCAGAGGAGTGGGGCGAACCAGATGGTATGAGGTCCCAGCTTTTTCCTCAGTTAGAATATGCATTTTTGTTCATGTATTTGGTTTAATAAGTAAAACAATGTAAATTTTTGTTGTTTACCTGCTATTAAATCACTTTCTTTTCCAGTGATAAAGAAAAACAAGATCAGACATTGATATGTAAACATTTCTAAATAAAGAACTGAATATTTAACGTGGTGACCTAATTTTTTCACATGACTGTACGTCCATTCCAATGATGGCCATAAGCGTCCATTCCATTGACGCCAATGTATGTCGATGCCATTGACGGCCATGTAGACAATTCCATTGACAGGAAGTGACCTAATATCAACAGGAAGTGATCCAAAAATGTCCTCAAAACAACAGGAAGTGACTTGATATCAACAGGAAGTGACCCCAAGGGGTTTACCTGCCAAAACAAAGCTACCATCGCAATTTTTCCAGAAATTGTTTTCCAGTTTTTTACGATTTTTCAGTGACCACAGAGTGTTTGTTTCTATACACACAGTCACAAATAAATATAAACGATCAATTTGGTTCCTTTATCTAATGTTTTAAATACTCTGGACCATAACTGAAAAATAACAACAAATACTACGTTGCCAGGAAGCTTTTCTCCATGTGTTTGTTTTTCAGTCAAATTCTCTTTGATAGCAAAACCTTTGCATTACATTTGTTGGTGATGATGCCTTTTATTACATGGCTGCCCAATAGACCTGCAACAGTGTTATGTTAGGACACCAGGTTGAGTCTGTCATAATTTATCTTGACGCCTTCGGCTGATGATAGGTGCTCAGCTAGCAGTTATTTTTAATGTTTTGTTTTCACGCTGATACCCTTCTGACCAATGCCAACGACTGCGTGGTAACACAGCTGCAGACTGAGAACAGATGATAGCCACACCAAATCAAAGTATGGCAAGTAACATCATAGGACAAAATAAACAACAGTCTCCTTTTCATAAACCATTTTTGTTCTGGCAAAATCAGTGTATATGCGACTGTAGAAATGACGACTCGCACGTAAAGAACATTGCTGTCACAATAGGCTAAGAAATTTTGGGTGTATTTGACATCACAAGCGCTGCAGACTATCAGAAATACTCACATTTGATTGGCTAAAATGCTTCTGGTACATAAATTTGACTGCTCACTGAAATTTTGCCTACTTCCTGGAAACATTGGCATTTTTCTACACTATCAAAAAGGAGAAAAATGAAACTTATTTTAAAAATTATTATTTTAAAATTCTTCCTTCTTGGATGCACTTGGTCAAAAAGATTACAAATATCAGTAAGAGATTTAAACATTTAGTCAAGGCATTGGTGTTTCTTTAGGTTACGTAGTCTTTGGGTGTACAATACTATAAATATGCCAACTTCATTTGTCCTTTGTTTTTGCTCTCTGGAATTCTACCAGCGCAATCTGCATTTTTATCTGAAGCTCTAAAGCACAAAGCCCAGATGTCACTTCCAGTTACTCCTAGCAGCTGATGAAGTGTGTGACCCTGCGGTGTCAGTGCCAATACTTACAGTGGAAAGTACACAGCATTCCAGCACTGTTTTTTTGTTCTTTCTTCCACACTGAATACACATTTAATAGTAATAGATAATAAAATGTTGGCTTTTACATTAAATATAATTAATCTTGTGTTGCTCATGGTTTCACATATACTCAAATTGGAACGATACAGAGAATTGCGGACTCTGCATCGGTCCGTTGTGGTGAAGAGGGAGCTAAGGCAAAACGCTATTTACCTGTCGATCTACGTTCCTACCTTCACCTATGGTCACGAGCTGTGGGTCATGACCGAAAGAGCAAGATCCCGGATACAAGCGAAATGAGTTTCCTCCATAGGGTGTCCGGGCACCCCCTTAAAGATAAGGTGAGAAGCTCGGTCACCCGGAAGGGGCTCGGAGTAGAGCCGCTGTTCCTCTGCATTGAGAGGAGCCAGATGAGGTGGCTCGGGCATCTGATGAGGATGCCTCCGGGGTGAGGTGTTCCGAGCATGTCCCACTGGGAGGAGGGCGTGAGGCCGACCCAGGGTATGCTGGAGAGACTATGTCTCCCGGCTGGCCTGGGAACGCCTTGGGATCTCCCAAGAAGAGCTGGCTGAAGTGTCTGGGGAGAGGGAAGTCTGGGCTTTCCATTCTGAAGTTGCTGCCCCTGCGGCCTAACCTCAGATAAGCAGGCGAAAATGGATAAATGGATGGAATGATTAATCTAAGGCAAAAAAACAACAACCCTAAAAAGGCAGTGAGTTTGAACAAAACATATGTTTTTTAAATTTAAGTATGTTTTAAACCTTCATTCATTCATTTCATGGGGGCGCCGGAGCCTATCCCAACTAACTACGGGGAGGAAGCACGGTACACCCCAGACTGGTTGCCAGCCAATTGCAGGTATTTCCTTGTCCTTTCCCTGAGGGCTGGTTAATGGGGAGTACAGATGGTCTGCTCTGGGTCCCACGTTGATGATTTGCCCTATATATTTCTGACTGCCCTCTCATACATGCCTGCCTACAACCGGCCCTGATCAGCAAAGTGAGGTGTGGAAACCCAGTATTAAGTGAGTCACATGTAAGTGTGGATATGCTGACATCCTGTTCTGTTACCTGATCGCTAATCCTGGCACTGAAAATCTCTCTAACGGACTGTGTCTAATTGCACTCAGTCATGCGCGAACCCATTCAGATGTGTGATAGTCTTGCAGAAAAGTGGAAGTGCTGGGGCCACCCCAGGACCCTGGCACCGCTCCAGCCAACCGGGGGGAGCAAGCTCGCGGCCAACCCCTCCTCACACCTGGCAGAGGGGCCACCGCCATCCCTCCGGAATCCAGGGCGGTCTCCCGGAACATCCAAGCTCCCTTTTACCGGCCCTCGGAGGATGAGGGGACCACTGACCCCCGCGCCCACCATGTCCACCCACCCGGACCCCCAGCCATAGCCCCACGGCCTACTAGGCTCAAGGCAGGATATGACCCCGACCCGGAGGGAGTGACACTCTGCTGACTCGCCGGCACCTAGCCGGTAATTGGTGCCAGAGCCCAAGGAGGATGTCCCTACCCCCACCCCTGGCAAGCAACGGCCCAGACGAAGAGTGGGCCCCGCCCCAGGAGTCCCGCATATTGAAAAAGTGTGGGACCCACCTAAAGCCCTATTACTGTGGCTGCCAGGCACCGTGATGGGATTGTGTGGGGAGGGTAGTGCAGTGTATGCATCAAAATTGCCCGGCTGCGAGGACAGTGGGACTGCCGAGTGAAACTAGTCCAGAAATTTAAAGCAAGAGTAGCGTGAGTTCAAAATAATACTGTTTAAGTGAATGTAAAAGTAGTCATCCAAAAAATATGGACTTTATGGGACATAATGAAATATATGAATACATAAATACATAAATATAAATAATTTCTTAAATTTGTCACTAATTAATTAAAATACCAGCTCATTTAATGTAATAACATATATAATTATTTCACTAGTTAATTATTTCATGAACACATATTAGAATGGAATAGAATAGCCAGCACTTCATGTGACCACGGACTTTGATGGGCGAGTTTGACAGGTATGAAGTGCTGCAAGACATGTCCATAAAATAATTAATTAAATAGTGAAATCATTATGTGTATTGAAGGAATTCGGCCACTCAGCCAAGCCGCTCGAACCGCAACAGCCGAACCAGTAGGCGTCCCACTGGCGCAGCCCCCAGCAAGTCGGCCGGGAAGGCGTCCACTCCGGTGTTAACCCTTTGTACTTACTCCATTTTAAACGGTTTAAAGAAGGCTCACCGAAAACAGGTTGACAATTTATTCGTCGACAGTGATCATAAAGCAAGGCAAAACAGACGACAGAGAGGCAATACCTCTATAAGTCCAGAGTCAGCAAAACAACGGATACATCGAAATGTTCTCGAGAAGCGACAGTTGTTCGCTAAATGTTCAGTCTTTTGAAAGCTCCCGCGGGGTGGGCCGTGGGCAGGAAGAAGGGTGTGAAGAAAGAAGAAGGGTGTTTGGGATTATTGTCTTTTTGTGGATTGGACAGGAGGATTCGGGAGTTACTGTTGTCCGGGCAACGAGGAAGTGGATTCTGCTACCTCAGCATCAAAGGGGGCTCTTTGAGTCTTATCAATTGTGCTATCAGTTGGATATTGGGCGTTCTCCGATGCTACTTGTTTTAGGACAGAACGCCCTGGCTTTGTCCTGGAGTGCCTGGGAGAACTGATTGCGAGAGTTGGTGCGTCAATCTTGCTCATGACGCACACGTTGGGCTTCTGTGATAAGATGGCGTTGTGTATCTTTTATGCCCTATATTCTGCTTCTTTTCATTAAACTATGGTATAAGTACAATTTTATTTTATATTAGGTGTGTTAGAGTAATACAAACAGTCCTACATTAAATATGAGAAACGATACTATTCCCTGATTGATTATATTAATTTTGTTAGAGTAATGCAAACAGTTAGACAGTGCCTAAGAGAAACGGTACCATCTCCTTCATTATTAATCCATTAAAGGACTTGGTATTTAAATGAATTAATGACACATAATTATAATAATAATAGGAAATATGTTTTCTCCACTAGAGGGCACTCATGCTCCCTTCGAATAATGCTTAATTTATGTCCATTTTTTTTTCTCGCCGGAAATCAATGTTTTTTATAGTTTTATTTCTTTGTCTTAATGTGGTTATCTATTATAGTACAGTATAATAATAACAGTTCATATGGATAACTTTGTGTTGAGAAAAAAAATAATACATTTGTTTGAAAAAAAAAAAAAAAAACATCTTAACCACTTACTCAGAATGTTACTCATTACTTAAATTTTTTTTTTCACTCAATACGTTTTTAATTGTACTTGAGTACTTTTAGTTAAGTAATATTTTTTTGAAGTAACGCAACTCTTACCCGTGTCAATTTTTGGCTACTCTACAAACCTCTGTCAAGATACTGTATGATCGCCTCATTTTGATTACTTCCAAGGTTGTTTTTTCACTGTTAATAGGCCTTAAGAAAATAGTTTTTCTGAACATGTGAATGTGTGGGAGTGTGTGCATGTGTGCTTTGTGCCTTTTTTTTTTTTTTTTTTTTTTTAAATATGTTTGTGTTTCTGCAACCCTGATTTCAGGTTACTGCCCAGGATGGCGGGGATGAAGGAACAGCAGTTCCCTGAGGAAAAGCCATTGCTCCCAGAACCAAGAGCAACTGATTCAGACATGGTCAGTTATCTCTCATCTTTCAAGATATCACTAGAATATAAAAATATCAATGGGAATATACCAACATACCAAACTGATTTGTGTGCTGCGTGGACTGCTTCTAAACTTGTAACAGCAATCGTATATTAACGACAACTTGAAGGTCAGGAGCTAACGAAGGAGGAGAGAGGCAGGGCAGACCCAATCGCAGCGGATAAAAGAGGCAAGCAAGACAGGGCAGCAGGTGTGAAATAACTCCAAATTCACAAAAATGCAAAAGTGTAACCAAAGTAGAAAACCAAAACCATGAGAACAGAACTAACAACAGGGGAAATAATACACTGAGTGTGAAGAAACGAAACAACAAGTCCACTACTACAAGTAACCTACAGGCAAAATACAGCAAGTCCACATTTATTTAATCAACCCTAATGCAAAAAATAGAAAATCAGGCTTCGTGTATCGATACTGTTCTGTGGTAAATAGTTACCAGGTTTCAAGAAAATAAATTCACGAATAAAGCTGTGTTTTTTTTTTCTAATCGCGCAATGGGTTCCCATGTAAAATTAATGTTATCATCAATCGTTCTGCCTCTTATTTTTGAATTATGTGAACCGGAAGTTGTATGGTTCCACGGGCTTAGACTTTTGACATCCTAAACTCTGTGTTAACACAAAACTACTTTTGTCATATCATTATGAAATTTAAGTAATATTCGGGGAGGAAAAAGTAGGGAAATTACGAGATTAAAGTCGTTCTATTACTTATTGTTACGTTCCGCAAACCTGACATTGTTCGGGGTATGTGGACTTTGAACATTTGGCAACGTAGGTCTTTTTGACCAAAAAGCTGCTTTCGGCGACAAGCGTAGTGCAAGCTACGTGTTGTCGCGCGACAAAAAAGTGTGAATGTAGCTTAACAGAGGAGTAGTAAATCAGCACAGGAGTCTAACTGACTTTTCCAGTTCATGCACCTCACAACTATATGGCGGAAAACACTCAGGTGACTTGAAGTTCCGCTCTGAGACCCCCAATTTGGCCAAATTTCAAAATTGTCCGATATGCACGTGTGATACATCATTGGAAAGGGTAAAATCTCAATTTTCTGGGGGAAGAAAAATTTTGAACAGGAGGGCATCTTTAAAATGTTTTTGTTTTTTTTTTAAACAGCAAAACCCTAACTGGAAGTGAGAGCATGAGAGAGCAGAATTAAAGACGCCACGATTTTAAGGAGATATTATCACGTTCTTACCTTGTTTCGATCCAAAAACTCCATGTAGCATGTATCACCAAGTGTCAAGACATAGATGTGAATGGCCAGAGCCAGATTTTTGGGGGATTTTATGATTGAATCATAGTAATGTAACAAGGGTCACGATGCAGAAATCGCAGACATCAAGGAGTGGTTGAGATGTTCTTTTTCATATAGTGACCCTTTTAAACATTTTTTTTTCTCCATTTCTCTTCTCCAAAATTAAGCGATAGTTATGAGCTACATATCTGTGACTTATTTACAGACACCATTTTTTTCGTTGAGACGTAATTTGTTTAAAGGTTTAAAATATGCGAGTGAATAATTTTTAAAGTCGTTTTTTTGGATGAAATATTAGACATCAATTAATGATTCTAAGCTAAATATGACAGACATTTTGAATAATAAATATAATAATTACTTACCTTCGTTTTGTGGCTGGGTTGAAACAAAAGCGGTTGCACGACGTCTCTAAACGGGGGTTTCAAAGGTAAAACGAACAAATTAAAATGCTGATTGGGGATGTTTCCTGCAGTACCCTGGTGGACTCAGGGTCTTCTGCCACAATTGTGAGGCCATATGTTGTCCCTACAGGAACTGTGCTGGAAATCACCATTAAGAAGCTGAGAGCTGTGACGGGCGAAACGGCTCGGATGAATGGGAAAGGGACATTTGTGTTTGTCCTCGAGAATTCACACAGAGAGGGACACTTGCGGGCGGGACTTCTTGAAGAATACAAAACTGTGTAAAGCTGATTGCTCCTTCACAACGGACCACTTCTTTAGTGTCCATCAACACACCAACTGCACAGTTGTTGTTGACTGGGACAGAGTCCGTTCGACCAGAATAGCATGGCCCTATAGTGACAGTGTAAAGTTTAGCACCACAGCAACTGGAGGACCGGACGGAGGCTATCCGCTCCATCTGAGAAGCCAAATGCATAGGCCTGGATGGTGAGCAACGGGAGCAGTTATGGCGAGTGCTGTAGGACTTTAAGGACATTTTTGCCCACGGTGAAAACTGGATGGGTCCGACGCACTAAATGGAGCGTCACATCCACACCGGAGATGCACGACCAATCAAGTTGCGGCCACAGCATCTACCAATGGCCTTCCAGGAAGTTACGAACAAGGAGGTCCATGCCATGCTGGACGCAGCGATCATTGAGCCTTCTGTCAGCCCCTAGGCGTCTAGCGTGGTAATGTTCACCACAAAAATGGTCCAGGCCGCGGGTCTGTGTGGACTGCAGGCCGCTTGATAAAATGACGTGGAAGGACTGTTACCCCCTTCCGTGGGATGAGACACAAGACCTAAAATTGGGGTCTGCGTGGTTCTTGTCGCTCGTCCTGCGCAGTATATACTGGCAAGTTCCCCTCAAGGCCGAAGACTGCATTCTGCACCTCCAGAGGACACTGGCAGTTCAAGGTAATGGGTTATGGCCTGTGTAATCTGCCAGGGATGTTTGAGTGCTTGATAGACTCACTGGTGGTGGACGTCCCCAGGCAGGAGTGCTTGGTTTACCTGGTGTTGTCCTCATCCATGCCAGTCTTTCCAGGCCATATTGGGTTCCCTGAGACTGGTGTTGGGGAGAATTGCAACGGCTGGACTGGAACTCCATCCAGAGAAATGCCACCTCTTATGGCGAGAGGTGGAATTTCTGGGGCACAAGGTGGATTACAGGTGCATCAGAACATTGGAGGAGAAGATTTGCACGATGAAAGACTGGCCAGTTTCAACAGACGCAGCTCAAACGTTTTTGGTACTGTCTTCTTATTACCGGAGGTGCGTGAAGTGGTTCTCGCCCTTGTTCCGCCTCCTTCAGAACAATCAGCAGTTCACGTGGACAAAAGACGGTCAGGAGGCGTCATTCAACTTCTAGAGGGCGCACACTAATTCCCCTGTCGTCACAGTGCCAGACCCAGCCCTGGATCCTGCATGGTTCTTGGTCATCGTGATAGAGTGTGGTGGGCCTGTCCGCAGGCACAAAGGATTTTGGAGTTAGTTTGCTTTGCTGCACATGATGGAAGGCGTGCTACAGTGTGCTTTGAGAGTGCCAGGTACCAGAGAGGTGGCAGATGGTAGTGCCTAGATCCCTGAGATGCAGTGCTTGGAGCATGCTATGGGAGCACTGGCTCTGAACACTTTGGAAGCACAAAGACCCTGCGGCGACTGCGCCAAGGATTCCACTGCGGACAGCATCGACGAGACGTGAAGGACTTCTGTCGGCGTTATGATGAATGTGCGGCATTCAAAGGACCCTGGATCAGTCACATGCACCTCTTCAGCAGCAAGGAGTGGGAGAGAGGAAATACTCACCAGAGACTATGAGCGGCGCTGCTGCACCTCGAACTCCAGCCAAGCTTCCCAAGTACAATGGGACAACACAGCTGCAGCCATACCTGTCTCAAGTTCAACTGGCAGTTTGGCACAATGGTTCGAGTGATGGAGAGGCCACTACTCACCTGGCCCTGCTTTGGAAGGTGATGCTCTACAAGTCCTCGATTTGGCCCCAGCAGAGCAGCGGAACAGCCAGGTTCTGATTGGGGCGCTAGTGAGACGATTTGGCAAACATCACTTCGCTGATGAGAGCAAAGAAAAATTGGCTGACCTGCGATGTCTGGAGGGGGAGAGCTTGGGCACTTTCGCTGCGGATGTACGGCTGTATGCACGACAGGGATATCCACATTTCCCTGCAACTGCATGTGAGGAGCTGGCACTTCACGGTTTTCTGAAAGGACTCGCTCCAGAGCGACTGCTTTAGCTTGTTTGTCTCATCGGGCCGCAAGCGCTCAGCACGGCCCTTCGTGAAGCCGAATGTGCGGAGGCTGTATTTTCCTCGCGGCCTTCCCAGCTACGAGCTTCCTCACGTCAGCAGCACGTCAGGATGGTGGATTATGACAGCCATGGCACCGATGAGGAGGAGGTGTGCTGGGCCCAGCTATCGCCCACACAACGACAGTGGCCGCCTAGGTCATCCTAACGGCGCCAGCCTCAGTCAAATGACTGTTGTGCCCGATATGGACAGCCTGGGCATTTGGCACGCCACTGCCTAGCACCTGCGACGATCTCCAGACGTGACCAACTGTCGGGAAACGAGAGCAGGGGGGTCTAGAGAAGGGACCATCGATCTGTTTCCCATCACTCCTCCGGGGACGTTGCATGGTTGCATGTTGAACACGTCCAGGGACTCTACCTGGCCTGTCAGCTCAACGGCCGGATTTGCCGGGCCTTAGTGGATTCGGGATCTGCCATTTCCCTTGTGTGATCTGACATCCTTCCCTGTACCACTGGAACACTGGCGGCGACATGGACACCCACCAGCACTCAGCTGACAACAGTCACGGGGGAGAAAGCTGGTATAAAAGGGCTGCTGTGTGTACGGACTGGGGGGCAAGAAATGATGCACAAGTTCTGGCTTGCTGATCTACGGAATGAGTGCATCATTGGACTGGATTTGCAGTTCGGCACTTCCGCCCCTACCTCCACGCCAGCCGCTTCACTTTGCGTTGCCGACCATGCTTCCCTAACCTGGTTCCTGAGCTTCAAGCAGCCAGAGGTACAGGTGGCTTAATGGCTGGAGACCCTACCGAGTTACGACTTCGAGATCCAGCATCGACCAGGGCAACAGCATGGCAATGCTGACGCTCTTTCTTGCCGACCCTGTATGGCCATTGAGTGTCGTTACTGTGAGTAGCAGGAGGAGTGAGGCCAGGTGCCACCAACAGTCGTGGCGGCCCAAGCTGACAGCAATCAGGATCCGTCGCCAGACTTTTCCACACCGCAACTGATACAGCTGCAGGATCCAGATGAGACTTTGGCACTGGTGAGAGACTGGCTGGACAAAGGACGGCGACAAAAGTTGACAGAGGTTTCCCTCCGGGGCCCTGAGGTGAAACCCTACTATTCACAGTGGGGCAATTTCGAGCCTCGTGATGGACTGCTGTACCGGAAGTGGCAGGCGCCTGGTGGAGCTGTACACCTACAGCTGCTGGTACCTGCTGCTCTCTGCTCCAAGGTCCTCCAGCTGGTCCATGGCTCAGTGGGGGCAGGACACTTTGGCAACTCCAAGACGCTCCGCCGCCTCAGGGCCAGATTCTACTGGCCTGGCTGCCGACAGGATGTGGAGCTGTACATGCACTGCAGCGATTTTTGTATGGTGCAGAAAGGACCGACCCAGTGTTCTTAAGCTCCACTGCAGGTGGGGGCTCCCATGAAGCGCGTGGGAGTCGATATCTTGGGGCCTTTTCCTGTCACCGACTATGGTAACTGCTACGTTCTTGTGGCCATGGATTATTTCACTAAGTCGCTGGAGGCGTATGCGGTGCTGTACCAGAGCGCAACCACGACGGCCGAGAAGCTGGTGGCGGAGTGTTCACCCTGTTTGGAGCTCCTGCCGAGCTCCACAGTGACCAAGGGAGGAATTTTGAATCCTGCGTCTTCGGAGAGGTGTGCGCGAGGTTGGGGGTGACCAAGACCAGAACGACGCCGCTCCACCCTCAACGCGGTGGCCTGGTGGAACAATTCAATTGCACCTTGGCCACCCAACTGGCTATCCTCACCAGTCAACGCCAGCGGGACTGGGACCTTCACCTGCCATTGTTCATGTGGTCTTACCGCACTGCTGTGCAGGAGTCAAGCCAATGCACACCTGCTGCGCTGATGTTCAGGCGGGAAATCCGACGCCCAAGGATTTAGTTTTTGGTGCACCACCGGAGCCTGAACTTGTCGGGGCTCCTGAGATGGATTACTAATGCAGACTGAGGGAACGCCTGCAAGTGGTCCACGACTGCATCCAGCAAGCACAGCTCAACTCTGGAGTACGGCAGAAGAGGGCTTATGACACCTGATGCCGGGGGAAGACCTTCTCGCCAGGAGATAAGGTGTGGGTGTACTGTCCAGTCCGCAAGAAGGGGGTTTCCCCTAAGCTGAGCAGCCACTGGCAAGTAGTGAGCCAGCTATCGACGTGGTCTACTGGATACGCATGCCTGGTACCGGACGTTTGGTGGTGCTCCACTAAGATAGACTTTCCCCGTATCGGCCCCTCGCGCCGACGGGTGACGCAGAGGCAGATGGCGATGCCTCGGTTACCGTTCAACCTGTTTCACCTCAGGTTGTGTCTCCTGGGGTTACCGAGAGGCCTGTTCGCCAACGTAGGTGGCCGGAACATTTAAGAGACTTTATTTTGGATGATTGGGCTGTCGGGGACGACTGACCCATCAGGTGGGGGGCTATGCAGAGATTGTTATGTGTTCCACCCAAATGCATGATGGGATGTTGGGCAACCGTGACTGGGAGTCGTGGTTGCAAATGTTATTATATGTTCAATAAAGTGTGCTGTATCTTGGAGTCGTGGGATGTATAGGGCACAAGTGCAGCAAGGGTTAAGAAAAAGATCCTGTCATTATTCCCCACGTCACTCACCACAGTATGTTAGCCACGCTATTAGCCACTATTCCTGCTAAGCAATATCCAGCATAGTTGCCTACCACATCCTAATCAAAGCCATCTAAATACAGGGGACATCGTCTCCATCTGCTGTACAAATCGGTAACTGCAAATCTTGGATAAAAGAATTTTGGGTTACTGCAATCTGCCTCCTCATTATTCTGCCGCCTTCCTTCCGTCCCTGGACATCCTGGCCATGAAGTAGCGCTCTGGTCGGCGTTCCAGCTTGTGTGCGATAGAAAATTGAGCCACCCAGATCTATGGTCAAGCTATCGTAAAACCTCCGCCAGAACTACAGCAGTGGTGTCCAAACTATTCCACATAGGGCCGCAGTGGGTGCTGGATTTCATTCCTACAAAACAAGACGACATATTTTCACCAATCTGGTGTCCCACAAGTGTCATCAGTTGATTGCAGTCAGGTGCTGCTTGTTTTAGCACAAACTTTATTGGTTAAACTGTCTGTGCTCGCTTGGTAGAAACAAAAACCAGGACCCAAAGCATCCCTTGAGGACAGGTTTGGAACCCGGAGGAAACCCAAGCAGGCACGGGGAGAACATGCAAACTCCACACAGGAAGGCCGAAGCCCGGGATTGAACCCTTGATCGCAGGACTGTTAGGCAGACATGCTAACCACTCAGCCACCGTGCCGCTATATTGTCCAACATTATATTATATGATATTAATTATATTATATTATGTTATATTATTGGCCCGAATACAAGACGGCCCTGATTATAAGACGACCCCCTCTTTTTCAAGACTCAAGTTTGAAAAAAGACTTTTTGAACACCAAATTATTTTTTATACAAAAAATAATTACAGTACATCTGAAACAAATGATTATAGCAATATATTTAAGAGAAAAAGCATGTTATTTTGCCTCATTCAAATCTTAATATCTGACATTTAAATATGTAAACTAAAGTACAATCACATTCATAAATGAATGGCTTCTGGTTTTTGAAATGTAAACAAACCAATCTATTGTGATAAAACAACAAAATTAAATTAATTGAAAATAACTCTTTTAACCATCAAAGTGAATTGTAACTGTTGTCTTGAAACAAATATGAATAAGGAAAAACATTGCAATAAAATAATGCAAACTGGTTAAACTTGAGAGGAGCTGAGATCTGTCATTACAGAACATAGCTTCAATGATATCTGGCGCCATCTGGCGTCGTAAATGGGTATAACGTCTAGACCGTGAATATACGACGACCCCAACTTTTTCAATGCAATTTCAATACAAAAAAACACCGTCTTATATTCTGGACAATACGGTATATAATATAATACATCATATCATATCATATCATATCATATCATATCATATCATATCATATCATATCATATCATATCGTCTGCGGCCCTCATTGTCTGCGGATGGCATCGCAAGGGATTTCACAGCACATTGTCGGGTCTTTAACATTGTCACCAAATGACGGGAACACATGACAGCCACTGGTTCAGGATGTCGAAAATCGCTGCGGGTTTGCTGCACAAATCCCACCCACAATCGTCAATGTGTATTAGTAGTTCCGGGATTTTGCTGTGGAATTTCCCCTTTAAAACATTACCTTACCATTTACAGCATTTGTCTTGTGGCCTCAATGTTGGTAACCCACAATGCATTGCTAAAGACAGTACTTAACTGTTAAACACAAAAACGGCATTTTAGTGTTGAAGATTGGCCGTAAATTTACAGCAATTTTTTACAGTGTGGGCATTAGTCTTACCTGGCGGGGCAAAAAAAAAAAAAAAAGCTACAATGCTCAAGTCGGTCGAAATCCAGTGTAGGGCTACTGCACCTTAAAACATGTTTTGTTTTCTCCTTGAGATAACTGTTGTTGTGATTTGGCCTAATCAAAGTTGATTTGATTTGATTTGACTTAGAACACATCCATAACTGAACAGTATGGACCTGCAGGTGACAAAGGTTAATGAACACAATAAGATGTGCAGGTAATAAGGCACAGGTTAGGTTAAAGGTATAGCCTTGTTATCCCAGACACCATTTACAGGACAAGTCTGCGGCTGCTCTTGGCAAATTCTGTCACAAATCTATTCATATCAAGATTCCTAGTAATTTCTTTCTCACGGGCCAAAATGACTAAATCTCTCTTCCGTGAACGCAGCATTGTTCTGCGGAGAGGGGTGAGAATGCGGGTTAATGTTGAAAAAGAGCTTTCACATGCAGCTGAAGACACACATGATTAGTGCAGTGACGTACAATATGTGCAGGATGGGAAAGGGATCTTTTTACTGATCCAAGTTTAAGTCTGGCGGAGCACACACAGCAGGGCCAGAGTGAGAGGACTAGACGGGAAGAACAGGAGGGACGCTTTCAGATGCCGCCGGCAGAGTGGCTAAGCTGCCGCCGAGACATGATGTGTCTGCCGGGCGCACATCACCTACAGACCCCAGGAGTGATACGGAGCCCTGCTCATTGTTTGCGCCGGTGGTAGAGGGGGAGTTAGCAGGCGTGGAAGCTGCTTGCTTCTTAATGGGCCACCTGTGCATCTCTCTGTTTGGCAGTATGTGCTTTATGACTGAGTGGAGCTACCCGCCAAAGGCAGGTAACTGCTAAGTCTTGCTAACACGGAGCACAACACACAATAAAAAACACACAGATGACAGATAAAAAGCGCAATATGAGTGAAATTAATGATAATAGTGCGGTACGAGAGGCAAAGGTAGGAGACATTCGTAGTGCTAGGGCAAATAGATTGCTGACATGACTGAAACTAGATAACGAGGCAGACGAGAAATAAAGGAACAGTAGCATGACAAACGTCAAGTACAGTGTCTAAACTACCGACGGTGTCTGCGAGTTGCGTTTTGGCAAATGCGTGATTCATTTGCAACCTGCACGCCGAGGAGTTAACATCTCTCTGCTGGGAGGGGCTGCTCTGTGGTGACTGAGCTGACAGTGTGTACCGTAGGATGCGAGAGAGTCGATGGCAGTGTCCGCTGACATACACAGTACTATATGAATGGGATACCATACGCGGTGCCCAGACTGCCGTTAGTACTACATCCAGTTTTCTTTGGGTGGGCAGAGTGTGTCCGTGGGTGGGCACTGCCCCCCCCCCCCCCCCCACCACCACCACCAGTAACGCCCCTGGCAGCGACAGTTGGCCCTTATGGGTTACACGTGGCCCCTTCTGTGCTTCTGTTTTGGAAAAATCCTAGAACGACCACTGATGCTTGCACATTAACCAGAAAGACACAATCTGCCATCTTTCAGCTCATCTCGTACAGTGAGGCAGACTCGGACATAATGATTTCCTGCTCATACAGTAAAAAGTCAAGGTCACTAAAAGCTTCATTGATTCAGTTCTATGAATGCTTGACCCATTTCATTGTTAAGCAGAATCAGTGACGTGCGGTCAGGGGAGGCAGGTGAGGCAGAGCCTCACCTGTCATCATGACAAAAAAATAATTATAGCATCAAATTTATATTAATATTTGTCCATTGCTCTTTATCTATGACTCATTTCAAACATTTTTTACAGTCAAAATCACTGAATTTGCCTATTTCCTGTTCAAATAAAGAAATGAAACGAGAGGTGCGGCAGCAACGAGTAAAGCCTCACCTCTGATTGCGCAGTCCTTAACAAACTGGGTTGATACATGGAATTGGAGCGTGCTAGTTGCCGTACATCTGCATGTCGCCATTATAATGTTTCCAGATACGTTTATTTGACCTGATTTTCCTCAGTCTGGCTAATGTCTTTAACCCTTAAAGTTTAATGTTTGTTAGCGACATATTTAGTTTTGCTGATGGGAAATAAAACCGCAGTGAAAAGACACAGGCTGCGGCAGATAGTACTCTGCCGCACTGCAAGGGGGCATACGTGAAACTAGACTTTTCCTTTAAAAGTGGACGCGATTAACACAACGCCGGTGTTGTCCGGAGCTAAAAGGTTTGCTTCAAACTACGGGACAGAGGATAACTCGCGCTTTTCAAACGGACTGGTACACCCGAAAAGACTGTCTATGTGGCTGTCCTTCGAAAAATCGCCTTTGCTGCTTTCCCTGCCTTTTCTTCTCAACTTGTGCCAATGTCTGGACTAACACGAGATATTGTGACATTAAAAAACTACCACGAAGCCTCAGCAAACATAAGAGCTCGACCACTCACATTCAAAGCCTGTTTGCTTTAAAAACTTTTGGAAGCTCAAGGATCGATTTGGCTTTGACGAACAGCGGAAGCTCAACGGCAGCATCCTCAAAAGCTATGGTAAAGAAAAGAGTTTGAAAGACCTCATTAATGCAACCTGCATCCTAGCTAAACAGGAGTTAACATTTCATGGTAACGAGGAGCGTGTAGCTTTTCTAAAAGTGGCATATATGTAGAACGATTACATGGTTTTGCTGAGAAAGATGAAAGGTTAGCTAGACATTGGACACATCCACTGTGTTTTCTGGCTTGTCAAATAGAACACAGAACGATCTAATTGAAGCAATCCTCTCCATTGAGGCGGAGAGATTTTTTTTTTTTTTTTAAGTAAAGGAAAATAAGGAGGACTTTTACTAAAAGGGCGTAGGTTTGCATAGGGACGGTAGGGACATAACACTACCAACTTTTCAGCATGCTAAAATTGTCCCCACCAACTTTTAAGCAACCTTACCTTTTTTGCATGATATAATGTTCAGTTATATAGAGAATTTAGATCTTTCAATAGTTCCATATGTTGTAAGGATAGAATTGACCCTACCATTATTAAGTGAATTATTTTCACTATGTTTATGTTTGCTAATAAAAACCAGACATTTATTCAGGAAGTTTTCAAAATGTTTCTTTAGTATTTTTTGAAAACAAAGGTTTGAATCGAACAGTGTATCATCTAAACCAATGCACGTAAAAGTTATTATCAGTAGATAAGGATTTATTTTGCATTGATCATTTTGCCAATTAATTAATTAGGTTCATATACATTAGAAATGTGGCCCTTTGCCCCCTTCATCCAATCTGTTTGGTCTAATTAATGTCCCGTCCCCAGCAAAAAGTGTACCTACATGCAGGTTATGCTGTTATATCGTCCCTACGAATGTTGAGACAAAACCTATGCCCTTCCAAAGTAACGCCGGTTTTTGTGGTGAAGGACAGGCGCAAGACCACAAAGAGTTTTCATTTCAATCTTATTAAAAAAAAAAAAAAAAAAAAAAAAAGAGCTTGGACCAAGAAAAATACAATAGAATATTTAAAAACTAAATTTTGGCCTTAAATAAAATATTATTTTTCTTTTCACACTTTTTGTTTAGCAATCTGTAATAAATTGATTAAAGTTTCAGAATTAAAAGTTTTAAAAACAACTGAATATTTCACTAAAGGTCAGAATTGAATTCTGTGGTTTTGTACACCACTCTTTACTCTCATTTATGTTGCATTAATTATAGAATGGTGACGGCCAACACATTGAGGGTGTAGAGCAAATGCATGTTATTTTCTTACTTTTACGTATCGATAATATGTACCGTGTGTGCCTGTTTTGTGAAGAATGCTGATGAGATATGAAATAACCAGTAGCCAATTGAATAAGCTACCCTTTTTGGTTTATATATTTGGAAATCTGACACTAAAGGAGTCAGTGCCTCACCAACCATGAACCTCACCGCACGTCACTGAGCAGAATAGTCGCAGACACAAATAAAGCCTGCAACCTACCTCCCTTTCAATATTGGCTTAGTAAGTTAACGATCATGTAACTTATGAATAAATGTGTTCGTTTCATGATATGAAGTTTAAAATGTTATCATTAATGCTCTATGTTTTTGTATCACATCACAGCAGGAAAAAGGAGATGAGGCATCAGGAGGGCAGCCACGCCCTTCCAGCCCTAAGCCCCTCAACAACCCTCCTTCCCACAGTCGTTCCACTCATCGTTGGCATGTCATCGCACGACACTGGCTCCGTCAGACCCGTAGTCGGACAAGCGGGACGCTCCCGGTAATGACCAGATCCAAAGATACAAAATGTTCATTTAGAAAAACACACATGAGCCATAAACGTAAGCACAGATCCAAATAAATTCAGTTGACGCCAATGATTTATTGAAAGATGACAAATGTGTCTTCTTTTGTTTGATATACATTACAAGGATGCTTGTAGTGAAAATCAAATAAAATAATATTATACATATACATACCTGTTGGAGGAGCAGTGAACTGCAGCTAAGACAAAGTTTTTTCATAGACTTCATAACCTATTGACATGACACGGGAAACAGGGCTCATTCGTAGGGGGCCTAGTTTCAAAAACTTCAAATTCAAATATTTTCAAAACCAAAGCTGCTACCGACCTAAAACCAAAACAGGCACCTACCTTAGCCATATATGAGTCTCCATGAGCAGCAGCATCAAAAAATTCAAAGTCGTTCCCTTATAAAATCCCAATTAATTATTTTTCATATAAGTATAACACAACTTAAAAAGTCTCAGATTTTACAGTAGATGGGTAGATGCACAAAAATCACCAAATGCAGAGATAGTCACCTATATTTTCAGTATCAATAGCAATATTTAACTTATCATATAAGTTTTTGACCAAAATAGAAATCTAATGTTTTGTTTTTTTATTTACTGCAAGTTTTCACCGGGCTAATAAATCACTCAATTTAACATAAAAAACGTAATACTTGAGGAAAACATGCAGAATCAATTATAAATAATATGTAAATAGATGATTAATAAATTCTATTTACAATCACTACTCATTATAGAATAGAATAGCCCTTTATAATTATTATACACTATATAGCTACTGTTAGTGAATGAGGCTAGCAGCCGCCTGGTGTAAACAGAGCTTTTCTGGCGAAAATTCTTGTGAATAAATGCTTAAATCCCCGAATTCTTTACAAATATGGATGTAAAACAGTCTCGATTCTTGGTTAAAAGCAAAGACACAGTGCAGATAGCGTTTATTTTACTTATATTGTCAAAGTACAGTGCTACTCTGTTAGCAAATGAGGCTAGCGGCCGCCTGGTGTAAACAGCTTTTCTGGCAAAAATTCTTGTGAATAAATGCTTAAATCCCCAAATTCTTCATAGATATGGATGTATAACAGTCTCGATTCATGGTTAAAAGCAAAGACACCGGGCAGTTAGCGTTTATTTTAGGTATATTGTCGAAGTACAATGCTACTCTGTTAGTGAATGAGGCTAACAGCTGCCTGACATAAACACAGCTTTTCTGGGGAAAATTCTTGCGACTAAATGCTTAAATCCCCGAATTCTTCATAGATATGGACATAAAACAGTCTCTATTCTTGGTTAAAAGCAAAGAAACCGTGCAGTTAGTGTTTATTTTACGTATATTGTCGAAGTTAAGTTAAGTTTTGCACCACGGACTGGTGTGATTTGGGTCTTTTTTTCACGGACCGGTGTCCTGTCAAATTTATAAAATTTTGCTCCCAAAGCTTTTGTGGCGGTGAAAAAAGCCCTCTTTTATATTCAGTTGGACTCTCAATGTTATCCAATGGTACTAAAAAACTATTTACATCATAAACATACATGTGCAACACAGAAATGGCGTAAATTAATGCTTAACGACACGGCGAAGTCATTAAGTGAGAGGGCTACGTGCAGTTGTTGTGTGCACCTGACATGGCAAATGTAAGTTAATATATTTTCTTTCTATAAAGAAAGTTTGTAGTGTATACTTTGGAATTGCTGCATTCGCGGTCCTTTTTAACGTTACGCGCATGCCAACTTTGTCAGAACACCGGCAATGTGCGGCAGAAAAATACAGCAAATATAAAATAGCATTTGTTTTTAACCCCGTCGTGTTAAGTGCAGGGAAAAAATACAACTCACCCACTGAATCAGTGGGAGGCCTGAGTTTGTTTCGTTGAGACGAGATGGTCCTGAGATGGGAGAGTGAGAGAAGCTAGCATCACAAATACACGATGTTGGAAATTGTAGCACAGTTTTCAGCGCGCTCCTAGCGATGTCAGGATATTCCGAAATGACTTTATTACAGAACTTCGGTAGAGGTGTCTCAAATGTACGTTTAAGGTCGCCGTGATTTGCGATCTCTTCAAGCTGATATTTCTGTTGCACAGACATGCTCGAATCACTCGGTTTATTCACATACGGGTCACAAATTCACTCCTTCGCAGTTCGTGGGTCTTTAGTGATTGGGAAGTAGCATAAATTTTGTTTTCTTCGAGGTTGCAGGCACATCTTCTGGCTCGTCAGGTTACCTTTTCCCCCTAAAAAGTCTGTCCAAAGACGTCTGTTTTTTAGTCATTCTAGTGTGGGGGCTAATTATTTCCGGGAAGAAATGTGATTGGCGGCGACCTACGTCATACGTTATTATTGAGTCCAAGCGCGCATCGATATACAAAACGAGATTTAGTGCTCACAGCCCAGTCAATGCATTTCTATGACGACCTCCCATCCTGTAGTTGTATATCTAGAGTAGACAGGGATATTGGTGTGTTAAGCAGCCACAGGCCAAAGTCAATTGGCCAGAATGCAGTCGTCAATACATTATTTATTATTTCTGCGCGGCCCGGTACCTGTCCGCGGCCCGGTCGTTGGGGACCCCTGCTCTAAGCGAATGAGGCTAGTGGCCGCCTGGCGTAAACAGAGCTTTTCTGGCGAAAATCCATGTGAATAAATGCTTACATCCCTGAATTCTTTATAGAAATGGACGTAAAACAGTCAATTCTTGGTTAAAAGCAAAAAAAAAAAAAAAAAAAAAAAAAAAACGCGCAGGTAGCATTTATTTCGCGTAAATATTGCCAACTATGAGGCTAGTCAGTTACGAAAATTAGCAGCCTCCATGTGTAAACAAAGAAGAAAATTCCTGCGAATAAATGCTTCAATCACACATGCATGGTACGAAAAATATAATACTTACCTTGAATCCTCAAAAAAATCGCTCCTGAGACAATCCTTCCTGTTTGTATGCGGTACAGCTTTCATAGTTTTTCAAAAATCCAAGCTTGAATCCAGCTCAGACATGAGAGTGTGCAGTCTTTGTCTGACTATACTAAATGAAGCTCGGCTCTCTCTGATAAGGCATGACGCAAAGAATGACAAAGTCAATAGGTAAAGAACTCTATGGTTTTTTGACAATGGACAGCATATTTCCATTTTTTTCTTCGGCCGTCTTCAATAAAAAGTCTACCAAGGAGCAATTGCGTCTTTTAACACTGATTTACTTCGTTAAAGTTCAACTCTAGTTTATAGTCACAAGATTAAAAGATTCTTAACAATGGTTTTAGTATTTTCCTTGAAGCTGCTCGTTATTATCTTTTTTCCCTAAATAAATACATAAATTTTAAAAAATAAAATAAAAAAAATAAAAAATAAAAAAAAGGAACACCTCATTGGTAGAACCGGCTGGCCTGGTAACCATCATCTTTTAATTATTTTTGTTTGTGAATTGATTTTTTAAAATTATAATTAGTCAAAGATGACTTCTAAAAAAAACATTAAGTGCCTTCTTAAACCCTCTCTGAAAACTAGTCAAAAACAGGGAGGACAAATGTAGCTCCAGCCCCATTGTAATTGCATTCAAAATAAACAATGTTCGCAGACGTAGGAATGCTTGAGAAATACACTGTAGTAAAATGCAATACAGCAAGAAGCACTGCTGAGGCCTACTGGGCCATCTGAGCTGAGGAGGATTTTTTTCAAATAAGTGTGTGTATCGACTGAAGCGTTGTAAAACTGCACTTACCTCTACTGCGTGACAAGAGTACTACATCGTTTTAGTGTAGGATGGCGTACCTCAAGCGACATGTCATTTTTGCTCATTAATATTCATGACATTAGCAATTGTTGGCAGGCGAGTCAACCTCCCATTTTTCCCTAATAGTAAATGCGTGGAAACTGTACGAACAAGATGTTTACTGAGCTAAACCTACCTACCAATTCTGCCTGAAACTGATGTCCCTGGTGCCAAATTCACTGGTAAAGATTTGGAAGAACATACAAATTTTCAGTTAAAGAGATGGCTTGGGTGTCGAGGGCTGAAAAAGACAGGAAAAAGAGAACACCGACCTGATCCAGAGGTAGCTTTTTTTAACGACACCTTTTTCTTGTACGCGTTACGCCACTTACAATGACATTCTCCTGTTTCAACAATCTATCTTTTACCACCATATGCCCTTTCTTTCTTAAATATTATAGTCTCTGGTTGTCTTACGTCTATGACCGTTCTTGGGGGCAATTTACATTGCTATTTTTGTAGCAATCGCAGATGCTACTCAGTGACAGCCAAAGAACACTTTTAATTGTTTTCATTAAAAACAAATCTTAATTCTATTAATTTATTTACACTTCCCCCTTACTAAAGTTGTTTTTTTTTTTTTACAACAAAAAAGGTAACATAAATGGCAGTCAGATACCATTTCATATTTTTTTCAGATCGTTCATTTTCAGTACAGCAAAACGCCACGCAAAAAAAAAAAAGTAAAAATGACTCCTCCTCCTCTTCCATGGCCCCCAGCAAAATTTGTACTGCATATGAAATGTGAATGGCTTCACCTTGCTGACGTTAAACTGGTCTTTTTGACCTTCGCGCAATCCATTCTTCACATTTTTCCTCCGAGTTTTTGGTTTCGGGAAACGCATAAAGACATCCTTCATATGTCGTAATGTCTAGAGTCATTTCTACAAGTTCCATAGCAGCAGTGTTTACTCGGCATGTTCTTTTTTGAAAGATTATCGGCAGAAAACAAGCAGTAATAATATAGTTTGTATGCGAGGGTGCTTATATGATGACCCACTTCCAGTTTGTGATGGTGACGTCACGGTCTAAGAATAGCATTCGTGTGGTACGCTATTCCGGCGTTCTTCAAATTGAGAGTGTTGTCGTGTGCATGAAAACCTATAGTGGGTCGTTTTCTGTATACCCGTTCGGAGCGTCACCGAGTAAATAGGCCCTAGTAAAGATCTGGGCATCCTCAAACATGCGTCTTAGTCCGTCCCCTTGCCAACCGTGGCCCCCTTTAGGCCCGTGATCCAGGCCTCCTTCCCAAGATCCGCCCCTGCGATGAGCTTAAGGGCTTCCAGAAAAAGTAAATACTGTTTCTCCAGTCCTTCTAATATGTCATTTGACAATATTACAACCGATAAATATTACAAATAAAACTAAAATATATGTTTTATCCTCTATTTATTAAGCAATGAAATTAGAAATTTATCATTTTACTTAACAGCCCAACTCTGCCTGTCTCAGCAAATGACAGGGTATCCCTTGATCTCTGAATGACTAATATTAAAGAGTTGTTTATTGTTGTTTTATTTACCAATAATAAATGATTAATATTACTTACAAAATTTGTGTGTTTCTGACATAAGCTCTTAAGGTTTTGTGTTTCCTTGGTCAAATTAATCATAAAATTATATATCTATATATTTATATGTTATATGTGGCTTTGTAGTTCATTTTTGTAACAATGCACTTCTAAATTTTCTTCAAACTGCTTTTTCTACTTTTGTTCATTGTGAAATTTCTGAACATAGAACTTGTTATTGTAGGAAATGAACTTTCCCAACACCAACAAAATTAAGACATAAATGATTTTAAAATTGGAATTGTGAAATGTGTGTGAAAAGGGCCAGGTTTTCTTTAACCTCCCCACATCATTTGTGCACAGTGGATAATACTCAATAGAGAGGAGTGCCACCTGCTGGTTCAAATGTTGCTATGTTGTTGTTATATTAGGTTTGGATGATAGATTTCACATTGAGTCACATTTCTTCTGGTCTAGTGAGCTTTTTGAAGTCACTGATACAATACAAAACAAAACAAAGAAAAAAATACAAAGGGAAAATTTATAATACATGTTTTATGTATTTTTGAGCACACAAGAATTGGAACAGGAATCTATTTCTCCACAATTAACTATTAAAGTGATTAGAAGTCCATTTGTCATCAAGTTAATACCATAGATGACACATTCATATTTTTTTCCCTATTATTTTCTCCTTAAAAGCTTTCCACATGTTCAAATGTTGGCTGATTTGCCTGTATTTTAAAACCAACTTGTCCTTAGTTTTTTTTTTTTCCCCCATGAGATATTTAATCGTTCCGCGAACCTCATGAGGAAAAGCGGCATGGAAAATGAATAAATGAATATTTAATTGTATTTCGGTGTTGTCATGTAATTAATACACCTTCTCTTAACAGTACGTTTTACAATATAATCAGACACAATTATACTGGCAAACAACATCCTGTAAAACACAAACTCGCTCGCATTATCGAAGTCGGACAGGATGTTTGCTTACATACTTGGTAAACTACCATCTAGCCATTTAAATAGTTCAAACATAAAGGTGAGCCAGTGGTTTGAGATAATCGTGCACAGCTTGTGATGATGACCTAGGAGTCATTAAAAAATTTTAAATGTGAGTTTCCGTTTTAGCAAAATGTCATTCAACCATTATTGTTTATTTTCCCTTTTGTCATTTTCTGTCTCTGCAGGAGAACTGTGAACAGCTGATGCCAGTAGGCGATTGGAAGGTATGCTACTATTGCTGTCTTGATCTTTTAATCTTTTGTGGTCATGCCATCTGTTGTACATAATATAATATGATATGAGACAATATGATATATATTAATTTCAATCTCTTCACTTTTCTTGAAGATTTCCAATATGGGTTATGAGGTGAAATTACACTTAAAGGCAGATTCTTAAAGCAGCCATATGAAAGATTGGTGGCCAAAAATGCACTGCAAGTAGGACTAAATATATTGAAAATATGAAATAAATATTGAAGTGCACAACATCCCTTTCATCTTTGGGCTGCCAGATAAGTGTTTAACATTAGAGAATCAAACTGTGTTATCACACCAACGTTGCATTTCAATCAGAAACTAGAAAATGCAATTTCTTGAGAAATTGCATAGGGAAATTTGCTGTGCTGTACTTTCTGTAATACAAGTGTGCGCCAGTACACATATTTGTAGTGCAAATACACACAAGTACACGTACCTGTCTACGTACTTTTAGTTTAAGGAAGTAAAAATACATGTATTTATAGTACCAGTACTCGTAAATACACCTACCTGTAGTTCAAGTACAGACAACTACATGTACTTGTAGTGCAATGCAGTATAAACGTATTTGCAGTACCAGTACGTACATGTACTTGTTGTACTAGTACACACAAGTACACATATTTGTAGTGCATGCACATACATGTAGTACATGTATGTGTAGTCACAGTATTCACAAATACACATACCTGTAGTACTATTAGACATACTTGAAGTACACGTAACGCCAGTACACGTATGTTTAGTACAAGTACACACAAGTACACGTGTTTGTAGCACATCATAAATATATCTGTAGTACCAGTACGTGTACTTGTAATACGAGTACACGAAAGTAAGTGTACTTGTAGTAAAAGTACACGCAAGTCCACTTGCTTATACTATCAGTATATGCAAGCACATGTACTTAAACTACGAGTACATTCAAGTAGATGTACTGATACTATAGTACAAGTACATGTGTTTGTAGTACACACAATTATACATACGGTAATATTAGTACACATACCAGTAGTACTAGTACACGCAAGTACACGTACTTGTAGTGCAAGTACACATTCTGTCACGTTCAAATATGAATCCTTAGATAGACATTTATAATATTACCCAAAATAAGGAGAGAAGGCACTCAATTTAGTTGAAAAGCTTGCAAGGAGAAGGAGGAAAGCTATACAATGGACTACAAAATACAGCTTCTGCAATAATTCTAAAAAAAACTCCTCCTTGCTCTCTCTTTTTATTTGGGATGGCCCTAGCAACAAGAGAGGTGCCAACCATAAAAGGATGGTGGGCGAAGCGGGCGACACCTCTATGAATTTGGTTGGCTATTTGTGTACATGTACGTGGTATTAATACATGTGTGTCAGCACATTCCAGCAAAGCAAAAACTGTCTTTGTTGTTGCCTCTTGCCCTTGGGAAGGCAAGAGTCTTCAAGGCTTCTTCAAGAAAAACATTCCTTCTTTTAAGCTCAATTAGCTCATTTATTCATTGCGAGCATCAAAAGCATTTCTTAATTGCGAGCAGCTATTGATTAGAGCAATTATATAATACACATCTTAATAACTATCACATCAAATACATTTCATGAAGCGATAGCATTTGCCAAGTAATAAATTACAACAATATGACATCTTAAATGTCCCAGACACTTTAGATCTCAATGTCTGTGGCTTGTCCTTGAAGTTGACCTGTGGAACCTGGGTTGGTTTAAACCGGTTAGAATGACAAGGCAGTTTTATCAAGAACTAAACATGTCTATAGTTATCAATCACTAAAATGTCTCTTAACTGCAATCAATCATGGAACATACTATTATAGCAATCAATACTTTATTGTGAGCCTTCATTGAAAAAGGCAAATATTTAAGAACCATTTAATAATTGTCTCATCACATTCTTTTAGTACAAGCACACACAAGTACATGTGTTTATAGTACAGTATAAACGTATTTGTAGTACCAGTGCGTGTACTTATACTTGTAATACAAGTACACGAAAATACGTGTACTAGTAGTCCGAGTACACGCAAATACGCATACTTGTAGTATAAGTACACTTAAGTCCACGTGCTTGTACTATGGGTACTTGAAAGTACATGTACTTAAAGCATGAGTACATTCAAGTACATGTACGTATAGTAGAAGTACAGTACAGGCCTAAAGTTTGGACAAACCTCATCCAATGCAACACAAACAATGGTCCCAAAAAAAATCCCCTAATTAACCCTGATAAGGCATACCTGTGAAGTTTAAACCATTTCAATTGACTAACTCTTGAACTCATCAGAAGAAAGCCAAGAGTGTGCCAATAAGTTCAGAGCAAAGAAGGCGACTTTCAAGATTTTCAAGGTTTTCACCTCTTTTTGCTAAGTACTTAAATTCACATGTGTTCGTACACAGTTTTGATACCTTTAGTAAGAATCTACAATGTAGTCATGAAAATGAAAAGATGAATGAGAAGGTGTGTCCAAACTTTTGGCTTATATGTGTTTGTAGTACACACAAATACACGTACTGGTAATATTAACACACGTACCAGTAGTATTAGTATTAGTGGTATGTACAAGTACATGTACAAGTAGTACAAGAATATGCAAGTACACGTGCTTGTGGTTGAAGTACACTGTGTTAGAAGTATTTCCAAAAAACATATTTCCTATTGAGGGCAATTTAATGAATAACTGAATTGCAAATCTTATATACTAGTATTGCTCTTTTAAATGTGGACTGTACATTTTTTTGCAATGGGACAGCTCTCCGTTTTGAAGAATGTTTTTGAATAGTCGTGGAAAACATACCAGCAAAATGTAAAAAACATGTATTCACAATGTGGCTGTCAAGGAATCGCTAAAAAAAAAAAGGAATAACAGTATTATAGACATTTGGATAATGTGCATAACATAAAAGCTTCATAAAAATGTAATGAAAAAAAGAAAATAAAAATGACATTAATTCGATCACTTTGTGTGAACAGATGAACTTTTACCTTGAAAGTAGACATATTAAGAGTATTCTTTGTAATAACAAGCAAATTGATTTGAAGGAAATTTTTTGATCTTAGCATCTTTTAGTGTTATTTAAAATGGAGCAAAAAATAATAATAGTAATAAAAATGCTCACCTGGAGAGACATAAGCACTGCTGGATAGCTGATCAGTTATTCACATTGTAATTTCAATGTTTTGTATTTATTTCATTGTCATATTTATTAGACTTTTATTAAAGGATGTAGACAATTTTGAATTCAATCAATCATTCATTTTCCAAGCCGCTTATTTAAATGTAAACTGAAAATTGTAATATTCTAATTTTTCATAGCAACAGAACAACCCACACTTTGTAATTTTTACAAACCTTTGTTAGTGTCGATTACAAAATGATTCATACCTTGTTATTAGAATACAAATAAAAAATGTCAGATATCAAATTGTCAGATCAAAGTGAAAAGTTTTTACTACATTTGCAAACCACTAAAAAGCATAAACAAATATATGCCACGCATTATTAGCTGATATAATAATGCGAATGGCTGTGGCAGGCTAGTCATTTCTATTATACAATGACACCTGCTGGTGTATGGTGTTAAATCAAGAATAAAACTTAAACATTCAGTTTCAAACTTTTTTTTTTTAATCGTTTCTTTTTTTCAGATTACAAAACTTTTGGCCTTGATTTAACACCATAGGCCCAGTGCACGGTGACTACACTGAAAAAAATAACTGGAGTATTTACTTGATAAAAATATTTCAACAATTTGCACCTACTTTAATTAAGTTAACTTTACTGCTTGCAATATTAAGTTCAGTTCATAAGCAGTAAAATCATTGTAACAATTTGCAGTTACTTTTAATAAGTAAACTTTATTGCTTGCAATATTAAGTTCAGTTCAGCATTAAAATTTCCTTAATAGAAGTAAGTGCAAATTGTTACAATGATTTTATTAAGTAAATCCACCAGTTATTTTTTTTAGTGTAGGTGCTTATGGCGAAAGTGTATCTATGAGCCCCCCAAAATTGACAATACATTTTTTGTAATATTGTTTATTTTGTAAATATTTGATTTTCCCAATTTAAAGCGTGTATGTCTGTCACTGTTTATGGTTCACCTGAAATGAGTGATTAAATGTTCTGCTCTGTGCATTAAAGTACTATTTAACCCTTTAGAGTCGAAGGACGCGCCGGCGCGTCCTCAGCGCACGTCGTCTTTGAAGCGCCCTCACGTTTTAATTACGTCACCCACATGCCGTTGGTTGGTCTCGTTTTAAAGTGCGGAAGTTGCGGTTTACTCTCGTTATTATTTGAAGTCAATCGACCAACTAAAACGTGAGATATTGTCATTTAAGTTTTATAGTTTTATTGTCCTCTCAAAAAAACATTAAAATGCTGCATGGATCATTTGTTTATGTCTATATTTCCATCATTTCTAGTCCTTTTTCAAAACGGAAGCTCCATGAAAAAAACACAAATCAAACGAACCCTTTCGAAGTCACAGTGGAAGCACAAAATGCGTTTTTTTTTAATAAATATAACTGCCGTGCAAGGTTCCACCGAACGAGAGGGAGGAGTATTCTGAAGCAGCGAGGTGGCGAGCGACGGCCGTTTGGATCGAGCAGCGACTTTGTGTGACTTTGAGAATGAACGGAAAACTAAATTTAGCGCAAGCAATTGTGCTTTTTGATCAACTTGAGGAAGAGGATGGTCCAAATTCGTCATCATCGTCTTCTTCGGAAGAGTCCTCGAGACGGATTTGAACACGTGGGTGACGCCATCGACGAGCAGGGGTAAGCCAACTCACTGTTTTTTTTTTTTTTTAATGCTGAAAAAGTTTCTTTGAAAGTTTCTTTTGATATTGCAAGACAAAGTTAATTTTGATGCAATATAAGTGTGTGTTTGTGTATATAATAATAAAATGTGCATATCAGATCAAAGTCGTATGTGCACTGTGTGTATCCCAGGCAGGAATTTATAATTTGTGGTGTTCTTCTTTCTATATGAAGATTAGGGATGTAGCACATATTCAGCTATGGTATTCTTTCTATTGTCATACATATAGATTTCCATTATTATTTATTGCTGTATATATTTTTATTTTATACTTTATTATTTTCATAAATACTAACTTTTTTTCATGTACATTTATAGTGACAATGAAAGTAAAGTGAAATGAAAATGGAAGGGTGGAAAGAGGACCGACACCCCATGGAAGTGTGGGCTGTGTGATGTAGCCCTGTGTCTAATTCCAGGACGAAACTGCTTTTCGGAGTGGCATGCCTGAAAAAAATTTAACTTGTTTATTGTAAATATTTTTTTAAATACTTTTTTTTCCCAATGTTATATATATATATTTTTTTTCCCCACAATCAGTCTTCTCAATTTGTGTATATAAATGTGTGTTCAAGAAGCTTGATTGTGTGTACATAGTTTTCATCAGGTGATGGGCCGCAATACCTAAACTCATAAAGAGATGGCCTCTAAACACTTTTTGTGTTAGATGGTATATATTTTTTTACTGTTCTTCACTGTTTGGTCTGCTGTATATAACCTGTTTTGACTAGAGCATGTATAAAGGCAAAAAACGCCTATGGCTATACCTGTTGTTTATGTTGAATTGTCAAATATAAGACTATTTATTCAAAATTTTTTTGGTTGAATGTTCATCCTAACATGTTGAATAAATATTACAAAGTTTCAAAACGGTTCGTTACGCATGTTTGGTTGTCAATTGGACATCAATATTAAAAATTTTGACAAAACGATTTTGGAATTTTTGTTCTTTTTGGGCCCAAAATGATGATTTATAATTGGTCAGTGAAGGAAACAACAGTTTGGACATGAAGTTCAAGGTGTCACAAAAAAAGGGACCAAACCAGGCCATCGTAAACAATTCTTTCTTTGAAATATAAAGGCAACTTCAAAGGCATGCAAAATCAGACAAAATAGGCCCAGACCTTAAAGGGTTAAAGTGCACTTTACCTGCTATACCCCACCGTATGGGGTTTTAGTTTACATAATAGCAAAAGCCTGTGTGGGAAAACCCACACTCACAAAATTGTTGCAGGTGGGGGTGAAAGAGATCAACATGACATTTAACTTGCATGGATGTAGTAGTGGAGTAGTCAGCGGGTTACAAGCTTTCTACGAAGCTAATGTTATTTTCATGTTTAACTTTTTTTTATGACAATGATTGACATACCTCTACCCAGCGCCCGTTTTTTTATTCACCTCCTTTTGTCACTTTTTTAAAGCGGCACCTGAGGGCTTGGGCCTTATCATGTTAACTCATTTGCTCCTAAAAATGTATAAATACATTCTATTTTTAATTGTTTCAGTGTCCCAAAGACGTATTTATTCGTCTTTTACGTTTTTTTTTTTTTTTTTTTTTCCCACAAGAGACATCTCTAGGTTCTGATGCAACTTAGCTCCAAAGCACAATGCTGAAAATCAGTTTTAAAGCAATAAAACTGGCCACTGGAGGGCAGTAGCGCACTCGCACCCTCCAGTGTCCCTCGACACAGCCGGAAACGTGCACGGCCAAACCAGTTCCCCCCAGGAACACAAGTTCCCCAGGTGAACTCCGCCACGAGGCAGTGATCACCACAAAAGAAAGACTAAAAAAAAATCTATCTTGATGAGAGGCGGCAATGAGGGAAACGTTTACCCCGGCTGTCGCGGCTACAACAGCGTCATCTCTCAGTTCAATAGTTTAGTTATGTGTAAATAAACTGTTACTTGCTATCAAAAGCTCTATTTGTCTTGTTGTTTATGTTATTTTGAAGAAAGAAAACATTATTCAGAAGTTTGGGATGTCACAAAGCAAAAAATAGCTGTGTTAAAGTCAAAGTTATGTTTGAAATGTATGCTTTTACAAAAAGCTCAATTTCTCTGTTTTTTCATCAGAAAATGGAAAATTGCTCAAACTAAGCTATTTTCTAATGCTGATTTCTAAAGAATGGAAAAAGATGAACTAACTTTTTTTTCCTGCTGCAAGAAGAGAGTCTAATCTTTCTTTTGGTGAGTTCCATGTTTATATACAGTGGGGCAAATAAGTATTCAGTCAACCACCAATTGTGCAAGTTCTCCTACTTGAAAAGATTAGAGAGGCCTGTATTGTTAACATGGGTAAACCTCAACCATGAGAGACAGAATGTGAAAAAAAAAACAGAAAATCACATTGTTTGATTTAAAAAAAAAAATATTTCCAAATCAGAGTGGAAAATAAGTATTTGGTCACCTACAAACAAGCAAGATTTCTGGCTGTCAAAGAGGTCTAACTTTTTCTAACGAGGTCTAACGAGGCTCCACTTGTTAATTGTATCAATGGCACCTGTTTTAACTCATTATCGGTATAAAAGACGCCTGTCCACAATCTCAGTCAGTCACACGCCAAACTCCACTATGACCAAGACCAAAGAGCTGTCGAAGGACACCAGAGACAAAATTGTAGACCTGCACCAGGCTGGAAAGACTGTATCTGCAATAAGTAAAAAGCTCGGTGTAAAGAAATCAACTGTGGGAGCAATTATTAGAAAATGGAAGACATACAAGACTACTGATAATTTCCCTCGATCTGGGGCTCTATGCAAGATCTCACTCCGTGGCGTCAAAATGATAACAAGAACGGTGAGCAAAAATCCCAGAGCCACACGGCGGGACCTAGTGAATGACCTACAGAGAGCTGGGACCACCGTAACAAAGGCTACTATCAATAACACACGGCGCCGCCAGGAACTCAAATCCTGCACTGCCAGACATGTCCCGCTGCTGAAGAAAGTACACGTCCAGGCCCGTCTGCGGTTCGCTAGAGAGCATTTGGATGATCCAGAAGAGGACTGGGAGAATGTTTTATGGTCAGATGAAACACAAATAGAACTTTTTGGTAGAATCACTGGTTTTCGTGTTTGGAGGAGAAAGAATACTGAATTGCATCCGAAGAACACCATACCCACTGTGAAGCATGGGGGATGAAACCTCATGCTTTGGGGCTGTTTTTCTGCAAAGGGACCAGGACGACTGATCTGTGCAAAGGAAGGAATGAATGGGGCCATGTATCGAGAGATTTTGAGTGAAAATCTCCTTCCATCAGCAAGGGCATTGAAGATGAGACGTGGCGGGGTCTTTCAGCATGACAATGATCCCAAACACACAGCCAGGGCAACAAAGGAGTGGCTTCGTAAGAAGCATTTCAAGGTCCTGGAGTGGCCTAGCCAGTCTCCAGATCTCAACCCCATAGAAAATCTGTGGAGGGAGTTGAAAGTCCGTGTTGCCCAACGACAGCCCCAAAACATCACTGCTCTAGAGGAGATCTGTATGGAGGAATGGGCCAAAATACCAGCAACAGTGTGTGAAAAGCTTGTGAAGAGTTACAGAAAACGTTTGGCCTCTGTTATTGCCAACAAACGGTACACAACAAAGTATTGAGACGAACTTTTGGTTTTGACCAAATACTTATTTTCCACCATGATTTGCAAATAAATTCTTTCAAAATCAAACCATGTGATTTTCTGTTTTTTCCCCACATTCTGTCTCTCATGGTTGAGGTTTACCCATGTTGACAATTACAGGCGTCTAATATTTTCAAGTGGGAGAACTTGCACAATTAGTGGTTGACTAAATACTTATTTGCCCTACTGTAGCAATAGAACAGAATTTTCTGTGGGCCTTGCTAAATCAGTCAAAATCCAGTAAAACATCCGGGAGTGAAGGGGATTGCACCGGTGAAAATGGCTGGGAGTGAATGAGTTAAAAGTATTAAATATCATATTGACAGCAACAGAAGTGAGACATTAATTTATCAGGAGCGCTAGGCGTGAGATGATGATGATTATGATGATGATGATGCGCAACCCCTCCCCACACCTTTCACTGTCAACAAGATTGCAAGAGAAACAAGAGGTTCAGGGCGCCGGATTATGATCTGACTCATTCTTATGGATTCAGACCAGAAGTCAGTTTGAAAATATTTAATATGTTTTCTATATGTAGCATATTGAAATGTACTTGATATGTTAGTGGAGGCTCCCCCTTCACTAGATGGCACCCTAGGGAACCCACTAGTTCACCTATGCTGATGGCAGGCATGTCAAAGTGGGCAAACATTTTTCGATTCAAATGCATGAGACGCATGAGACTGGCATTCTCCAACAAATGCTTAATTCAAGAAAGGAACGTGGAAACGAGCTTCAAAAGTTCCACAAAAAAAAAACAACACAA
Source organism: Corythoichthys intestinalis (assembly GCF_030265065.1). Classification (NCBI taxonomy): domain Eukaryota; kingdom Metazoa; phylum Chordata; class Actinopteri; order Syngnathiformes; family Syngnathidae; genus Corythoichthys; species Corythoichthys intestinalis. Next base: position 58,009,092 of record NC_080399.1, on the reverse strand, counting down.
GACAAAAAAATCGTAAGTCAAACTTAACTCAAATGTGGTCTCGTGGCTTCCTGCTGCTTTCTAAAGGAAAACGCGCTGGCACAGGACAAGAAACTAGAGGGGTATATAAGGAGTAGGGGTAATGATAAACTGGTGTGGGCAATCAGTTAACCAGGGAAAAAAAACATAAAATAAAACAGTACAGGAATGAACATAAATCATCGCCACTGATGGCAATCTGTGACAAGACACTGGCTCAGTGGAAGGCCAATGCAGGCTTGTTAAGGCTTTTTGACACTAGCGTCAGCCCAGAGTGATGAGCGGTCCACCGCAAGCACAAAATGGAAGGGGCTGACGTAGTCACTGTCAGGAAATCATAAGCGGCAAGCATATTGGTTATAGTCCCAAGCACCAATGCGTTTATTTTTCATTGTTGCACAAGAAAACAGCGACGTTTCCTACTTCAAAAAGTAGGAGGCATTATAATAGCCGTGTAAAGAGTTTGACTAATTTCGGTGAGAAGGTGAAGTTTTAGTCTTTTGTTGTTGTTCGTGAACTGCATTTCCACACAAACGCACATCGAGGTACCATTTAGCTTATCAAGTAGATGTATGAGAGTCATTTTTTTAGTGTCCCAGAGCTCGCGAAACTTTTAAAATGGGCATTTTACAAGGTTTCGTCGGCCGTGGTTTGCGTATATCCGTCTGCCAAAGCAGCCTGATAGCACAGATAAGCACGCCGGCCTCTCTGCTATTGGATGCGTTGTTGACTTCAGCGAGGCGGCACTCTAAACATAGAGCAAGGCTCTATTTAGGGCCCCGCTTCATTCATTCATGGCGTACTGCAAGCAACACGTCACTTTTGCTCATTAATATTAATGACGTTAGCAATTGTTGCTAGGCGGGTCAACCTCTCTTTTGTCCCTAATAGTAAATGCATGGAAATAGTGTACGAACGAGATGTTTACTGAGCTAAACCTATTAATTCTGTCCGAAAATAATGTCCCTGGTGCCAAATTCACTGGTAAAGATGTGGAAGAACATACAAATGTTCAGTTAAAGAGATGGCTTGAGTGTCGAGGACTGAAGAAGACGGAGAAAAAGAGCCGACTTGATCCAGAGGTAGCTTTTTTATCGACACCTTTTTCTTGTGTGCATTGGCTTACGCCACTGACAATGACATTCTCCTGTTTCAACAATCGATCCTTTACCACCATATACCCTGTCTTTCTTATATATTATATCCTCTGGTTGTCTTACGTCTCTGAACGTTCTTGGAGGCAATTTACATTGCTATTATTGTGTAGCGATTGCAAATGCTACTTAGTGACAGCCAACGAACACTTTTAATGTTTTTATTAATAACAAATCTTAATTCTATAATTTATTTACACTTCTTCCTTACGAAAGTTGTTTTTCACAACAGAAAACGTAACAACAGTGCCAGATACCATTTTAATTTTTTTAAGGTCATTCATTGTCAGACAGAAGCAGCACGGCAAAACGCCACGCTCAAAATAAGTAAAAATATCAAAATGGCTCATCTCTTCATCATCTGTAGGACCATGGCCCCCAACATCTCTGAGGTCACAGTGAATGATGTTGCTCTGTCTGATCACTACTGCATTATGTTTAAAATGACCACCCCTGTCCATCCTCTGAAAAGGGAAACAGAGTTTATTAGGAAGCGTTACATAAGTGATAACACATGTGCGTTATTCACACAGGCCTATGCCTCATTATTAACCCCTACAATAGCTCCAGTGGAAGAACTTGTAAATAGTTTCAGTTCCGGTGTGATGACTGTAATGGACACTATTGCCCCGATTAAGACAAAAACTTTGTCAAGAAAGAAGAGGTCACCCTGGAGAAATGCCATACTAGCTATAAAACAAAAGCAAGTTTGTAGACGAGCAGAACGCAGATGGCGAAAAAACAAACTCCTAGTTTTTTATGATATCTACAAAGAGAGTCTTCGCAAATACAACCAGGAACTGAAAAATGCTAGACAATCATATTTTTCAGAGATCATTAGTAGAAACACCAACAATACTCGCACACTATTTTCTGTTGTTGACAAACTGACAAACCCACAAGCATCAATACCTCAGGAATTGGCATCTGAGGTGTCCTGTAATAATTTCGCAGCATTTTTTACACACAAAGTACTAATGATTAGACAGACTGTGTGCAACTCCGGATTAACAAATGTTACACTAAATGCCTCCCAACATGTCCCCCACGTCAATCTTAGACAGTTTAGCCTCTTGGACTATGCCACTTTAACAGAAATTGTGTCGAAACTAAAGCCCACAACATGCTGCCTTGACATCCTTCCTTCAAACTTTTTCAAAACTGTTTTTCATTGCATAGCCCCAGACATACTTCAGATTATAAATACTTCCCTCCAAACAGGAGAGTTTCCTCAGACTTTAAAAACTGCAGTAATAAAACCTCTCCTAAAAAAACCCAATCTGGATGCCTCAACCATTAGTAATTACAGGCCAATATCAAATCTGACATTCCTGGGGAAAATTATCGAAAGGGTTGTGTTTGAACAGATCCAGACTTTTATGATCCAAAACAATCTTTTTAACTCATTTCAGTCTGGATTTCGGCCACAACACAGCACCGAGACCGTGCTTATCAAAGTCCTAAATGATATTCGTCGGAATACCGATGCAGGCAAATCATCTGTTCTGCTACTATTGGATCTCAGCGCCGCATTTGACACGGTTGATCACAACATACTACTCAGCAGATTGGAACAGTGGGTAGGGCTTACTGACACTATTCTTCAGTGGTTCACATCCTATTTACATGATAGGGATTTCTTTGTGTCAATCGGAAATTATCAGTCAGAACGAACCAAATTCACGTGTGGAGTCCCTCAAGGGTCAATTCTTGGACCACTCTTATTTAACATCTATATGCTTCCGTTAGCTCAGATAATGGAACAGTATGACATCTCCTATCACGCCTATGCAGATGACACACAACTGTACATTTCTGTGTCCCCACATGATTATAGTCCCTTAGTCTCCCTGAGTAAATGCATTCATCAAATCAATGAATGGATGTGCCAGAATTTTCTCCTGTTAAATGTGGAGAAAACAGAGGTGATCATTTTTGGGCCAAAAAAGGAAAGGTCAAAGATAAGCAGCCAACTTAGCACAATGTCACTTACAGCTACAAATCAAGTCAGAAACCTTGGCGTAATTATTGACTCAGACCTAAAATTTGATAGCCATCTAAAGTCCGTCACTAAATCCGCTTATTACCACCTAAAAAATATAACCAGAATTAAGGGGCTTCTGACTCAACAAGACATGGAAAAACTTATGCATGCATTCGTTTTCAGCAGATTGGACTACTGCAACGGTATATTTACAGGTCTTGATAAAAAATCAGTCAGGAAGCTGCAGCTAGTACAGAATGCTGCAGCCAGAGTCCTCACAAATACAAGGAAGCTGGACCACATTACACCGGTTTTGAAATCGCTACACTGGCTTCCAGTGAGTCAAAGGATAGACTATAAACTACTACTGCTCGTCTACAAAACACTTAATGGCCTTGGACCAAAATACATGCTTGACTTGTTAGATTCCTATGAGACATCTAGACCCCTAAGGTCGTCTGGAACGGGTCTTCTGCATGTTCCAAGAACAAGAACCAAGCAGGGTGAGGCAGCATTTAGTTATTATGCTCCTCACCTCTGGAACAAGTTACCCGAACGTCTGAAGTATGCTCAAACCGTTAGCTCCTTTAAATCAGGGCTAAAAACGCTTTTGTTTAGCACTGCATATCCATAACTGTCTATATATTTCAATCTACCTGCCTTCTATTCCTCTTGTGCTTATCTCCATTGCTGATTTCAATGATTATTATTAGTAGTAGTTTTTGCTTTATTTCTATTTTTGTTTTATTTTCATTTATTTATTTTTATTCTGTGATTAAATGCGATCTTTTGTCTTGGTTTTTACGCTGTGTTGATTTAAATGTGATTTTTATGGTTTTCATGTGATGTAAAGCACTTTGAATTGCCTTGTGTTGAATTGTGCTATATAAATAAATTTGCCTTGCCTTGCCTTGCCAACAAAATGTTTACTGCCTATAAAATGTGAATGGCTTCACCTTGCTGGTCTTTTGGACGTCCGCGCAATCCATTCTTCACATTTTTCCTCCGAGTTTTTGGTTTCGGGAAACGTATAAAGACATCCTTCATATGTCGTAATGTCTAGAGTCATTTCTACAAGTTCCATAGCAGCAGTGTTTACTCGGCATGTTCTTTTTTGAAAGATTACCAGAGGAAACAAGCAGAAATAACATGGACTGTATGCAAGGGCGTGTCTCTAATGACCCACTTTCGCGTTACGATGGTGACATCACGGTCTAAAAATACCAATCGTGCGGTACGCTATTCAAACTTGCTGTTTTGCCCCAAACGGCTACCAAACGCTCACTTTCTCAAAAAAAGTCCCCTCCCACACACACAATGAATGGGTTGTCGTTGAACCCTTCACACTAGGCTGCCACTAGTTTGAAACGGCCTGTATGAGGAAGAACAGCAGACCTCATAAACATATTAGAATTGGATATTGGCGTGGGAGATCTCTTTGGTGAAATGAGCATTTGGAGACCGCCTTCCAAACTAATCAAAACGGATCACAGTGTCTGTGTGCCAGCTATGAAAACAGCACCCATCGTGTTGAAGCTGATATGTGGCAGTGGTGCTGATGAGAGAGGATAAGTAAAAGACTGCCAATACTACCAGCCAATCGTGTGATGAAGAGGCATAGTCCCGAGCCAATCCTAGCCTGCCTACACCACCCCCATGATGTTGTTGCAATAGAGTGTGAAACGGATGGGACTGAGGGGGGAGGGCATCCGTTTAAAAGTCTGGTTGCGTGTAGCTCTCAAGCAGACAAAGACACTGCAGCAGTCTGCAGCATCTATCATCTCTTTTTCCAGTGGGGATTCACCTGAACGCAGGTTCTTAAAACAGCTGAAGCCTGTTTGCACTGTCTTCATTTTTTCATCCTCTGAGAGAACACTTACTGTGGAATCATGCCTGAATGCTGGGATGGGGTGAGTTTGCAGGGTTCTGGGCATACTGTTTACTCCGGCGAGTGATGTGTTTGTCACAGTCTCGAATTCCTATTCTGGACGCTTTAGGTAGTGTTATCGTTATTTCGTGAATTGTATGCAATTGGAATTTCTCACTTTAAGTAATGTGTATTTCATTAAAATAAAACAGATTACGCCGTGCCCTATTTTGTTGTGCCATATTTTATGCAAAATATGCAGAGAAAGGAGCTTATTTAAATAACTCATTTTTTAAAAATGCAGGAAACCATTGCTGTTTTGCACTGTTTTCATGCAAAGCTGAAACTGCAGTGTCAGAGAAAGTGATGGGTCAATCTGCTTGTTTGGCCTAGTGACACACTTAAACGCATGCCACCACAGATGCACTTTTCCTCTGCGGTAAATGCGTGTGCGCCTACGTGTACATGTGCCTGCGCATGAATGCTTGTTTAAATCCTCTTTGTAGCAATGTTGTTAGTCTTGAAATTAGACAAGTAAATGTACAAAAATTGCTGAATGACAAGTACAATTAAACTGCTCTTTAATCAGGCCTGCATCATTATGATCATCTCTTGGCTGTTTTAGCTTATATGCAATGACAGTTTGTTAAAAAAAAAAAAAAAAAAAAAAAAAAAAAAACAGACTCCCAGCGAAAGAGCGTCATCTCCAATGATTTCCCCCTCTGGACATCTGAAGGTCATCAAAAAAAGCAGTCCTTATTATTTGTCGAATGGAATCAAACGATATTCCTCTGTTAAAATGAGTCTGTTGCAGCAACTGACTAAAATAAAGCACGGATTCAATTTCATTTTGATTCTGAAAACAATAAGTTAACCCTGCTGAATTGTCTTCAGCATTTTATGCAGTGTTTTGAGATAAATTATTTTGAATGCTGCGATAGTAATATGATGAATGTTTATGTAATGATATAAAATTGTCGGCGCACAGCTTTTTAGATGCTGCAGTGAGTTGCCTCTCAACAAGAGGTGGTTGGTGGGATTTACAGTCAGGTAATTTTATGGTGGAGTGTTGCGTCTTTGTGCAGATGTGCAAACATATATTTTCACCTCCACTTCAAATTCGCGTTCTGGGATCGACAGATAAAATGTGGGTCAGATCTAGGTATCTATGAAGCATTGTTGATCATGTGTTCATTATAACATGTTAGAAGAATATCATTTAGGATGACCAATCAATTTACTGTCTTTTAAAGGGATCCACAGATAGAAATACTTGTAGTTCTTAAAAGAGAAATGTTAGTACAAGTTATTATAATTTGATATTGAAACCCCTCTTGATGCTTTCGTTTTTATACAATTTGTAAAATTATTTTAACTAGTAGTTGTTGACGTCGCAGGGTGGTGACGTCACAGGGCCACGCTGCCAGAATTCCACATGTCACTGTTTTAAAAAAAACAACAACAAAAAAACGTGTCACTCTTTAATTATGTAAGGTGGTGATTTAAATACGCCACAAGGTGTCAATGGCGAGTTTTACATTAATTAGGGATCAAGCCAATGAGTGCATTTTTTCCCTTGACTGACGCGGTAGTTTCTTTAATCCACAGTAGCAGAGAGAAAGAAGAGTGGACACAGGCATTCAGATTCGTAGCTCGGACCGTGCCGTTTATTGGCATAAGCTTCGGCAACTCTTTCACAACACACATAAGTATCATATAGTGAAAATACCACAAAACTAATATTCATATCTCTCAAAAAATGTCACCTAGAAGAAAAGTGCTTCAATCTGTATTTCTGAAGCCCTATTCTCACAGAGTTGACACAACAATGCAAAGAGAACTGAGCAACATACACATAAAACTTACTCAGACTTTGGTCAAACTACTATATCTAAACATTTTAGCAACTCCTTTAGCTCAACAAATACACTTGATGGCAATATTTAGTCACAATACACAAACTATGATGCTGGGAGCCATTTTCAGGAGTCTTGTGAAGACAACAGTCAAATGAGTGTGAGTCACAATAGACCCAGTCTAAAAAAAAACAAAAAAAACAGGGAGCTACGGCGTCAGTCAAGGGACAAAACGCACTCATTGGCTTGATGTCTTATTAATGTACACCTTGACACCTTGTGGTGTATTTAAATCACTACCTTACATAGTTAGCGTGACTGTGAAGTACGGCAGCGTGGCCCTGTGACATCACCGCCCTGCGACGTTAACAACAATGGCGAGCTACTAGTTTATTTTTTTATTTAAAATTTTACAAAATTTATTAAAACAAAAACATTGAGGGGTTTTAATATGAAATTATTATTACTCGTACTAACATTTATCTTTTAAGAACTATATGACTTTTTATCTGTGGTTCCCCTTAATGGGGTATTATTATGAACAACTGAATATGTAGAAATGCCTTCAAATGCTGCAAGAGTGAACATGTTTTTTGGTAGAGAAGTCAGTTGAACAACCAGGTGAAAAAATGTTATTCTCCACAGGAACATGATGTTGAGACCCCTTATGGGATGCTCCATGTTGTTATTCGTGGGGCACCCAAAGGGAACAAGCCCGCTATCCTCACCTATCACGATGTGGGACTGAACCGTGAGTAATGTGTTTTTATTTCTTGACAGATATGACAGTTTTGTTTTTTATTTTTTAAAGTATTTTTAGCGATCGCTTGACATGATGATTGCCTCCATCCACATACATAACATACATAAACACATATGCAAAGGGAGAAATTTGGATCATCAGTGCATCAATGTCGAAGTACAATGCTACTCTGTTAGTGAATGAGACTAGCAGCTGTCTGACATAAACAGAGCTTTTCTAGTGAAAATTCTTGTGAATAAATGCTTCAAATCCCCGAATTCTTCATAGATATGGACATAAAACAGTCTCGATTCTTGGTCAAAAGCAAAGAAACCGTGCAGTTAGCATTTATTTTATGTAAATATGTCGAAGTACAATGCTACGCTGTTAGCGACTGAGGCTAGCGGCCGCCTGATGTAAACAGAGCTTTTCTGGTGAAAATTCTTGTGAGTAAATACTTAAATCTCCGGATTCTTCATATATATGGACGTAAAACAGTCTCGATTCTTGATCAAAAGCAAGCAAAAAAAAACAAACAAACAACAACAACGTGCATTTAGCGTTTATTTTACGTAAATATGGTGAACTATGATGCCATTGCAGTAGCGGCTGATTTCTCCCATCGATTTTTTTCACAACGTTTAAAAATATATATATATATTTAAAAAAAAAAAAAAATTATAATAATTACCTTGAATCCTCGAACAAATCATAGCTGAGACAATCCTTCCTGTTTGTATGCGGTACAGCCTTCGTACTTCTTCAAAAATTCAAGCTTAAATCCGGCTTGGACATGAGCGTGTGCCGTCTTCGAATAACTATTACTAAATGAAGCTCAGCCCCCTATGGTAAGGCGTGACGCAAAGAATGATGAAGTGTCTGGTCAATAGAGTTTTGAAGTCTATGCTACACCACCAGTCCAAACCAAAACCAAATCGTATTCAGTGGTACTTCAACATACAATCCTTTCAACATCTGACCTAAAATTTCACTCGTCATTTGTCTCGACATTTGACGACATGCTGGAAATACGACCATTTATTACAGCGTCGCATTTTCATTGTTTCCCCGCAAGACGGACGCACGGTGGATTTTCTTGTGAGAGAAATCAACATGGGTCCTAAGAAGGGTAAGTGTAAAGCCCATGGCACTGTGGCTGATCTCCCTAGATGTGGACGGAAAAGAAATATTGACGAGAGATTTCAACAAAACATTGTATGGATGGTGGATAAAGAACCTCGACTAATATCCAAACAAGTTCAAGCTGTCCCACAGTCCCAGGATACAACAGTGTCAACCCGTACTATCCGTCGGCGTCTGAATGAAAAGAGACTCTATGGTAGGGTACCCAGGAAGACCCTACTTCTGACCCAGAGACATAAAAAAGCCAGGCTGGAGTTTGCCAAAACTTACCAGAGAAAGCCAAAAACATTTTGGAAGCATGATCTCTGGTCAGATGAGACAAAATTAGAGCTTTATGGGAAAAGGCATCAACATAGAGTTTACAGGAAAAAAAACGAGGCCTTCAAAGAAAAGAACACGGTCCCCACATCAAACATGGTAGAGGTTCCCTGATGTTTTGGGGTTGCTTTGTTTCCTCTGGCACTGGACTGCTTGACCATGTTCATGGCATTATGAAGTCTGAAGACTACCAACAAATTTTGCAGCATAATGTTGGGCCCAGTGTGAGAAAGCTGGGTCTCCCTCAGAGGTCATGGGTCTACCAGCAGGACAATGACCCAAAACACACTTCAAAAAGTACTAGAAAATGGTTTGGGAGAAAGCACTGGAGACTTCTAAAGTGGCCAGCAATGAGTCCAGACCTGAATCCCATAGAACACCTGTGGAGAGATCTGAAAATGGAAGTTTGGAGAAGGCACCCTTAAAATCTGAGACCTGGAGCAGTTGGCCAAAGAAGAATGGTCAAAAATTCCAGCAGAGCATTGTAAGAAACTCATTGATGGATACCGGAAGCGGTTGTTCGCATTTATTTTATCTAAAGGTTGAGCTACCAAGTCCTACGCTGAGGGTGCCAATACTTTTGTCCAGCCCATTTCGGGAGTTTTTTGTAAAATGAGAATGATTTAATTTTTTTTCATTCTCTTTTGTACATTTTGTACATTTGTACATTTGTTCATTGCAAGCAAAATAAATGAAGATATTACTACCAAAGCATTAGTAATTGCAATCATTTTCTGAGAGAAATTGAGCATTATCTGACAGAATTGCAGGGGTGCCAATACTTTTGACCAGCAGTGTATTATTATTATTATTATTATTATATTATTCCAGTTTTTATCAATAATTAATTTGTTTTGCTATGTGTAATTGCCATTTGCAATAGTACTAGCAGTATTTATTAAGGATTTAATGTAGGTTTTTGGGCTGTGGAACGAATTAATGGAATTATAATCTATTCTTATGGGAAAATTCTGCTCGACATACGACCATTTCGACTGAAAAACATGGTCCTGGAACAAATTAACTTCGTATGTAGAGGTACCACTTTATGCAATTTCTCGTTCTCAGTTAAGCTAAATTTGACCGTGAGTTGACTTCCACACTGTAAATGTCATTATATAACAATTTAAAAAGTGTGAACTATCAAATTAAAAAAACAATGGTAACATGAACGTGTGAAAAACAAAAACCTTTTAGTGAAACAAAAACGATGACAAGAAAAAAACATACTGAAGCGTTGAGAAGGCAAATAAACGGGTGAGTAGGGAAAAACAGCGATGAAAAGTAGGTCAGAAAAACATCCCTGTGTGGAGGGAGGCGGGGTGCGGCCGGCAGCAATGCAGATGCTTTATTGGGACGTGTGAGAATAGCGTGCTATCACAGAGTGGCGCAGATCACGCCGTGAGTATGATCTGATGATCTGCCATTTTCCCTGTATGTTTTTTTTTTTTTTTTTAAACTAATGGCAATCTTGGCAGGAAAAAAAGTATCTGAACAAAAAAACGCCAAGGTAATTCAGCAAACTACCAGGGAATAAAAAATACGAGTACATCGAAAAAAATATATATCGTTGACCAATATGTGCTGTAATCATGATCAAGCAATAAAACACTTTATGTGCAGATATTATTCAGGAAATCGTGTGGTGATAACACTGTTGAAAGGGAAAAAAGAATGCTTATGAAAATGAAAACTAACAACATATCAATTGAAATGAGGTCAAAAACCACGATTCTAAAATTAATATACTCATTAATGTGTAGTGAAAGGACTGGATAGGGTAGAGGAGGATGAGGAAAATACAGAGAAATTGAAAAAAAAAGAGAGAAGGAAAAAGTGCCGATGGGGAAGTAGGTCAGAATCTGTTAAAGAGCAGACTGTAAGCGACTGACGGATCATTCATTGCAAGGGCATGGGTTTGCACAGGGACGGTAGGGACATAACACTACCAACTTTTCAGGATGCTCAACTTTTAAGCAACCTTATTTGCATTATACAATGAGTTCAGCTATAAAGGTAATTTAGATTGTCTTCCCATATGTTGTTAGGATAGAATTGACCCAACCATTATTAAGTGAAATAATTTTATTATGTTCAGACTTACATTTACCCCTTTTCACTTGCTATTTGGTAGTGCCGGTCCATTTTTTTTTCTTCTCAAATGCACGTTTTTGATTTCAATATGTCAATATGCCGCCTCCTCCGCCCCCTTTGAATTTTAAGATGTTTTTTTTTTTTTGGCCAGCAGCAGCCACTGTAAGTAATGTAAAAAGATGTCAGTGTTGTGGAGGTGGGGAACACACCACTAATTTTGCTACTGAAAGTTCAACGTGCATCAAAGTTAGCATAAAATTAAACTGTGTGAACTTGCTAACCTGTTAAACTCGAGTATAGAAAGCTGCTTAGAGAGGTGTCTTCCTGTATGTTTTCTAATGTCAACTTTAATTCAAATGTGCATTTTGTGCATTTATTCATTAATTAAAATGTATTTATTTTCCACATTATTTAAAAAAGAACATTTTTATTTGCAGCCTATGCACATTTAACCCCCCCTCAAAAAAAAAAAAAAAAAAAGACTTCAAAAGCACAACCACTCTAAATGTTCTTTATATGAAGCAAGCTTTTTGAAAAATGACGTCCTCCCTATGAAAATAATTTTACCTTTTTTCATTTTTATGTAGGAACCAGCCATTTTTGAGAAATGTACCCTATCTGTTTGGTCTTATTAATGCCCCGTCCCCAGCAAAAAGTATACATGCAGGTTATGCTGTTATAGCGTCCCTACCAATTTTGAGACCAAACCTGTGCCCTTGATTCAATGAGAGCAAGTTCTCACCTCTTTGCTCCAATAGTGTTATTGGCTTTCATAGAAAAGGACCAAATGACCAGGACAATTTATTTCCATCCCTAAGGCTAGTTAAGCTATTTAATTAAGGGTGCTGAGTAGAGCCTAAATGCTAAATTCCATTAGATGCTTAACGGTTGCTGTCTGCTGAGCAACACAGGCCATATTAAATACAGAGGTATTATGAAAAGATCCAATGTTGCTGGATGGTTTCTTAGAGTCCAGCATGCATTCAGCCTCAAAGTAGGCAACCAAGGCATACAAGGATGATGATATTTTTGTTTAAGATATTGTCGATATAAACACATTCATATTCTAACAAACAGAGGTACAGGTAGTCAGCCACTTTGTCTACCAACTATTAGATCAGTGGTTCTTAACCTTGCTTAAAGAACTGAACCCCACAAGTTTCACATGCGTATACACCGAACCCTTCAGAACAAGACAATTAAGCGTTTTTTTTCCAAATTCAAAACCCATTTACCTAACTGAGCAAGCTAATATTTTAGCAAATTCCTGTTCAAAATTCTTCTCATTTTGACAGCATGTTTTATAAACAGGTCAAAATTTGAAACAACGCTGCCCATCGGTCTGTTGTATTCCGTCATACCAAGTGCGAGTCAACCTTCCACTGAGCAAACCAGTTCCTCCTCTGATCATATCTAGGACTAGCAGTTAAAAGAAATTGATCAAGCCTGTAAATTGGGAGCAAACCTGTCCAAAACCTGGTCTAAAAAGCCACTTTGCCTAGATTTAATCAGCGTACGAAAATAGGGCTCTGCGTTTCTTTACACGCATCTCGTCTCCGAAAATTTGCCAAAAAACACCCATTCGTTTCTAATGGCCCTATTCACCATTCATTTCAATGGCTCAAAAACCCAAGTGACGAGATATCAACAGGAAGGGACCCTGAAATGCCCCCAAAATAAAACGAAGTGACCCAATATGAACACCAAGTGACCCTGGAATGCCTCAAAATCAACTGGACGTGACCATGAAAAGCCTCAAAATCAATAGGACGTGAACCTGGAATGGCTAAAAAAAAATCAACAGGAAGTGACCCAATATGAACAGGAAGTGAACCGCGAATGCCCCTATATCAACAGGAAGTTACACAATAGCTACAGGAAGTCCGAAATGCCTCAAAATCAACAGGACATGACCTGATATAGCAACCATCACAGCAAAGTAACCATTGCAATTTCTCCAGATATTGCATTTTCTAGTGTCTATTGAAATATTAGAGCCATGTGATGAATAATAGAGGAGTCAATCTTTCATATTGCTCCTTTAAGTTCCAACACTTCATGCTTTTTCATCCCTTGTGGGGGAATAAAAGCGTAATTTCCAAATAAACCTCTTTATGTACGAATAACGTAAAAGCCACGAGGTGTATGTTTGACACCACTGTTCTACAACCATCATAGATTACATTCTTCAGTTCATCACATTGTTTATTCCCCATCCTCTTTCCTGCAGACAAGCTGTGCTTCAACTCTTTCTTCAATAATGAGGATATGCAGGAGATCACCAAGCACTTTGTGGTTTGCCACGTCGATGCTCCGGGACAGCAGATTGGAGCGTCACAGTTGCCACAAGGGTACAGAAAAGCAGATTTGCGCAAATCTTTTTGTAGCACATGACCTACTTTATATAATAAAGAAAACATTCTTTTTTTTTGTTTTTTGTTAATTTGATGGACGAATCCCTTATGCAACCAACCTAATTTTTGGTTACTCATGTAGAGATGTAGTACAAATATGTCATTTCCTTCTTCAGGTACCAGTATCCTACGATGGACCAGTTGGCGAGCATGTTGTCAACTGTGGTGCAGCATTTTGGGTTGGTGCATTTTATTCTTCAATAATACATGCTGTTCCTATTGAGCCAGACTTTTTATTTACTGGAACATAGTGTCCTTGTTTTCCTCAGGAAGTTGGCAAAGATGAAATTCTGTGTTTCTGTGCTGCACTGCGGGAAATGTGTTTATTAAAAAGGTCTTTGATTTACACACACAGAGACACATTGTCCCGATTGCCTATTTCACTCTCTAGATTTAATTCAAAACATCAAATTGTTATCCTTCATGTATGAAAACGTTGAGTATTATTTATATTACTAATTAAAATGAGAATGATTGAAATTGAAATATTTTCAATTGATGAATGTACAATTTTAGAGAAATTAACATAGTCAATCTTGTTTAAAAGTACAAATATACAAACGTTCAAAGATGGCACAAATGTTGCTGCGTCTATCTAGTTACTGTGACCTACTTTGCCAGGTACCCTGCAGTTTAGCCTTTAGATGCCAAATTTAACATCTTTTTAATGTGTAAATCTGCCTGTCTTAAAGACTGCAAACATAATAAAAACAGAGCGCACATACATACTGTACGTACGTACGTACATACATACAGTACATCTGTGCTCGATTCTATTCTATTCTATTCTATTCTATTCTATTCTATTCTATTCTGTTAAAGAGTATTAGTGGAAACATTTTCTGTATCATCAGAAGTCTAACAAATTTGCAGTTGAATGTTGTTCTAAACCTTGTCTTTCCCTTCAAATACACTGCTAAAAAAATAAAAGGAACACTTACATAACACATTGTAGATTTGAATGGAAGAAATGTTTTTATTAAATGCTTTGCTCTTTCCATAGTTGAATGTGCTGACAACAAAGTCACACAAAAATTATCCATGAAAAAAAATGTATTAACCTATGAAGGTATAGATTTGGAGTTGTACTCAAAATTTAAGTGGAAAAACACAATAAAGGAATGGAACCGCTGACCCTTCAGTCCCAAGTCAACTCCGTCTACCAACTGCGCCACAGCCACCCGTGTGTATGACCTCCCTACAACGCCTGGGTATGCTCCTGATGAGGTGGCGGATGTTCTCCTGAAGGATCTTTGCCCAGATCTGGACCAGGGTCTAGACTGTCTGAGGAGCAACCTGGCGGCCTGTAAAAGATTCCAGGACACTGGTAGTTACTCCAGGAGAGCTGGACAGGGCCTTAGAAGGTCCTTTAATCCTCAGCAGGATGGGTATCCACTCCTTTGTTCAAGGAGGAACAGGATGAGCACTGCCAGAGCCCTACAGAATGACCTCCAGCAGGCCACTGGTGTGAATTTTTTTTTTTTTTTTTTGACCAAACAATGAGAAACGGACTCCGTGAGGATGACCTGAGCCCCTGACATCCTGTAGTGAGCCCATGCTCACTGCCCATCACCGTAGAGCAATTGGCATTTGCCATAGACCACAAGAATTTGCAATTATGCCACTGGCTCTGTGGCCTTCACCAAAGCAGGTTCAACTTGAGCACATGCGACGAAGGTGAAACAGTTCGGGGATGCCGTGGAGAACGTTATGCTGCCTGCATCATCATTCAGCATGACCGGTGTGGAGGTGGGTCAGTGATGGTCAGGGGTGGCATATCCCAGGAAGGACACACAGACCTCTACAGGTTAGATAATGGCACTCTGACTGCTATTAGGTATCGGGATGCAATCTTTGGACTCATTGTTGTGAGCTACGCTTGTGCAGTGGTACCTGAGTTGCTCCTGGTCCACAACAATGCCCAACCTCATGTGACTGGAGTATGCAAGCAGTTCCTGAAGGAAGAAAGAATTGATAAAATTGACTGGCCCCCACATTCGCCTGACCTAAATCCAATAAAACACCTCTGGAACATTATGTTTAGGTTCATCTAGCAGAGACAGGTTGCTCCTCAGACTGTTCAGGAGCTCAGTGATGGGCTAGTTCAGGTCTCAGGAGGAGATTTCCCTGGACACCCTCCGTCGTCCCATTAGGAGCATGCCCAGGCGTTGTAGAGAGGTCATACAGGCATGCGGAGGCCACACACAGTACTGAGCCTCATTTTTGACTTGTGTAAAGGACATTAAATCAAAGTTGGATCAACCTGTAGTGTGTTTTTCCGCTTTAATTTTGAGTATTACTCCAAATCTAGAACTCCATAGGTTGATACAGTACATTTGATTTTCATTGATCATTTTTGTGTGATTTTGTTGTCGGGATATTCAACTGTGGAAAGAACAAAGTAGTTGATAATAATATTTCATTCAATCATATTTACAATGTGTTACTTTAGTGTTCCCTTTGTTTTCTTAGCAGTGTTTGTTTATACAGATAAACTTTGACAAAGAAGAAGTTAGCTAGGCAAATTGTTCAGTTTCAGGTTGTGTTGGTAGTCATTTTCTATACGATAACAGGGTATTGGCAAAGATAAAATTTAGCAATTGCAGTATCTCTGTTACAACTTTCACATATTTTATCTTTTTTCAAAAACAAAGACTTTCGATTTTTTTTTAGATTCAAGAGTATCGTTGGTATTGGAGTTGGAGCTGGATCATACATCCTGGCTAAGTTTGCTGTGAGTAGTATCCACACATTTGAGATATTTACAATATCTGAAAGTGGACAACCAGTGAAACAAAAAATATATATATTCATTCAGCTGATATTCCCTGACCTTGTGGAGGGTTTGGTTCTGCTAAACATTGACCCCAATGGCAAAGGATGGATTGACTGGGCTGCTACAAAGGTAACAGACCAAATGTTCTGTGAGTGTTTTAGATTTCAAAACAGGGATATGCATGCTTTTGGAGGATTTCACAGGATCCCACATTTACAGTAGTTCTACTGTCTAATAATAAGCAACTGTATTTCCAATAGCTGTCAGGACTGACAAGCGCACTACCAGATACTGTACTGCCACATCTTTTCAGTCAGGTATGTGTAGGAACTTTTGTAACACCAGACTCTCCAGAATGGCCAGGAAGTCACGATAATGTTCTTCTACTGTACGTAAACAGGAGGAGCTAATGAACAACACAGAGCTGGTGCAGAGCTATCGGCAACAGATTAACAACACCATCAACCAGTTCAACTTGCAGCTGTTCTGGAACATGTATAACAGGTAGAATAATTGTTTTGTTATCAATTAAAAATGAATTTATTTCATTAGCCAGGATAATAGCATTTCTGTAGAACGTTAATTCCAGGGAGTCCTCCAGTTGCGAACGAGTTTCGTTCCTACGCTGGCGACGTGACCCAAATTTCTTAAAGTCAAAGTTTACGTCAAAATACTTCATTTTAAGAAAGTAAAATACATTAAAATTAAAACGTAAGATGCTATACCTACCATAATTGCTGAGAGGTCGGTGGAAAGCTGTAGTTTTCAATGTTTTTTTTTTTTTTTTTTTGCTAACGGAAGCACAGAAAACTACTACTGTAGGCCGTAGCTGACGCCAACAAAACGAAAACTAAGCAAACTCGCTTTCTTGTCCGCCCCTCTCACTCTCTCTCACCACTCAGAGACACGATGTGTTTAGGGACAGTCCAGACACAACACATCAACATTGCAACCTGAAGCATACATTCAACCCAATTCGTTAAATGACTCTACTTATTTTTACGTTACGTGAGAGGTTGTTTGGTGTCACTTACTGTGACTGTTGGCGACAAAAGGTTTGTGCGAGTGCAAAACTGCATTTGGCAACGAGCAAGGCATTTTCGCGCGACAGTTTATCTTTGGTTTGAACGGAGCATAAAGCCTGAGTTATGCCTCTGCGTTGGGCTGACAGCGTAGTGACGATGTAGACACTACGGCGTCAATGAGCATTTGATAGTTCTGCGGCAAGGGAACGTGTTGCTCTGTAATTCACCGCCAAGCCACTAGAGGGGTGTGGCGTTGTGTTTGTACGGTTTTGGGGGACTCTTGTCGACTTCCTCTAGTTTTCTCCCGGTTACACAACAATGGCAACGAAGTTGGAATGCTTGAATATGGATCTTCAGCTCATCAACATAGAACAACAAATGTTGATTATACACATGTTAAGGCGCAGGCGACGCAGAAGACTGTTGCAAGGGTGGTCTGTCCGACTTTTGTGGCCACACAGAAACTGGCAGTTCACGAATTCTAGCATTGGGTGGGAGCTAGCAAGCTGCGTTGTCCAGCGTTGTGTCCGATTTCATTGCCGTGTCCTATAACCAGCCAGTGGGAAGCCATAGCAGATTTCTGGCAGCTATGGAACTTCCCAAATTACGTTGGAAACCTTGATAATAAACACGTTATCATAAAAGCACCAAGGTACTCTCAATCAGTGATGATGTATTAAGTGTGTGAATTGTCTGCTGTTGAAAATTAAACACCAAAGCAACTCTTGACACTAAACATGTGCTTTATTCTTCATATACTTGAAGTGTAAGTAAGTCACAGACTCACAGCAAACATATGCACACAGTAAATGATAAAATGCATCAACCAAAAATACGACATAAAGTGATAAAAAGCGGGCAGTTTTTGGCCGACTGTGTCACAGCCACGTGTGGCCATTCGCTTCCGAACACACACTTATTTGTCCCGGAGGTTCTTCCATTTTTTTATGCAATCGCTGACCTCCAGCCCCGTATTTTCAGCAATCTCCTTCCACGAATTGCTTGCCAATTGCCAAATGGCATTCGGCAATCTTTATAATGTCTTGTCGAGACATTGTAGAGGTTGTCGTACTTGCGGACCTCTTCGTTGATACTCTCGTCGGCTTGGTCCATTGTTGCGTGTTAGCAGAACAATGTTTGAAAATGGCTGCGATTTCGCGCTTAACCGAAAACAACAGTCTGGCGGATCAATCACAGTCCATTTGCGTCACGTCACCACACGTTGACGTGACGCCCAGTCAGGATTCTGATGAGGTGCACGTCAGGCTACTGCGGAGGGTCGTAAATCAAGTCTGCCTTGACGGCGTAGGTCTGCCGCAGAACCATAACTCGGCCTTAAGTCTTTAACAATGTTCATCAAAGTCTTTCTCTGATTTTTTTTTACGATTTTAGCGTTGTTTCCATGGTAGTTACTTTCCTTTCGGCTGAACCATCTTACTTCTTTGGGGCCATAATGTGAAAAAAGTAGGGCGAAAAAGGCAATGATCCACAAGCACTATGCACTAGCTAAGCAGAAACACTTGTGCTGAGGACTGAATGGCGGCCGAGGCACGGGCGTCATAAAGTCGGAACGTTGAAAGTCGAGGACATCATAACCTGAGGACCACCTGTATGATGACTGGCATACTTTAATTCTCTGTTAACCAATGACTTGCATCAGATGCTCATTTTCAGATGATAAGGAAGTAGATTTTATTATGTCACTGGTGTCAAACTGACTACATAAAGGGCCAAGTGGGTGCAGGTTTTCTTTCCAACCAATTGCCACGTTTACATGGAGCCAAATATTCCAATTTCAATCGGAATATTTGTTCAAACCGAATAAATGTGTTCCATATAAACACCTCATTCGGAATGAACAGGCCCAAACCGAATGGAATTTTATTCCGATTCACAGGGGTGGAATATTCCTTTTCCCAAACCGATTAGAAGTAAAATTATATCATGTAAACAGGGAAGCGGAATGGTGTCTAGCTGCGTTCTTTCTGCACATGCTCCGTACTGACGTGGTGACGTCACTTGGTGACGTAAGTAACGTCACATGCAACATGGCTTCCAAGCACACGCACAGCGCACCCACACAACTTTTTAAATGAACGGCGTGTCATTCTGAAGTTTTGTTTCCACTCGAAAAGTTAGAACAGCAGCTGATCTGACGATCGATCTCCATGTTTTGCAACGTGACGCTTTGTTTTGATTAATCTGCGCATATCAGACGGCAGTTGTCAAACGTCCTTTCGGAATAAAGGCAGACACATGTAAACGCTGGATCGGAATAGATGAAGTGACATGTAAACAGCTGATGTGAAATTTCCATTCGGAATGATTTGAATCGGTATGAAAAAAAGTCAGCATGTAAACGTGGCTAATGAAGAGGACACCTTTTGACCAATCTGATCTCTTACATGGGTAATCAGTTAAACTTTGTCAGGTGCTGCTTGTTTCAACAGAAAATTCATTGGTTAAACTGTTTGCGCGGTATCGGTTGGAACAAAATCCAGCACCCACTTGGCCCATAGTGGAATTGGTTTGACACCTATGTATCAAGCTGTCAAACAATATAGCATTCAATTAAGATTGTCTCTTTTAGTCGAAGGGACTTGGAGATGAACCGGAGTGGGACTACGCTGAATGCCAAAACTCTGAAGTAAGTGCCACCCCCAGCCCAACCTGTTTCTGGATTGCCATAAAATGACAAAACTTTTCATGTCACGGGGGAGTCTGGAATACTCCTTTTGTGGGTGTTCATATTGTGGTGTTTATTAAGAAAATGCAACTGGACAAAAGGAGTTGTATGTATATGTCCAAAGTGACGTATGCAAGTGCTGATGTCATCGGGCGAGAGCCTTCCATTCATATGGTTGCAGAGCAATCCCAGCAATCAAATCCTTCCGCTTTGGAGGCCAGAATCAAAAGTTTGCGTCTTCGTCTTCACCATGAAAAGGCGAGGCCATTCTGCAACACAATTGTTGCATCACCACGTAAACGGCCCATTAGTTGTCCGTTTAATTGGCTGTCAGACGTATATGTGATCAGCTTGGATAGTTAGCTCTATTTGTTTCAAATGCATGTTTTCTGGAACACCATCCATCCATCCAATAAACTGCTTGTTAAATTAAATGCGATAAAAAAAAAGACAATACAATGGAAAATTGATCAGGTCTTAAAGAGAACGGAGAGAGTTGAAGAGGCATTTTTTTATTTTATTTGCTCTGACGGGGAGTTTCAGACCATATTCCATGTTAATGTGCACATTTGGACTTTTGTTCATTTATATTAGGCTACTTATTTACTTACTTCCAATTTAAAAAAGTCAGTGTTTGCTTTATCTTTAAAATATATTCCATTTCAATATGCACAATGTAAGTCATTTGAACATATTTTTGCTCATGTATGTATATAATAAGTCAATGTTTACATTATCTTTAAATATAATGTACATCCCATGTTTTTAAGTTATGTTTTAAAGTAGTTAAAATTGAGGTTTAGCATTGAGATGTGAGGAAATGAGCAATAATAAAACTTAGGAGATGGAGGTTGGTACTTCTGGTGTTTTTGTTAACTCTTTTTTGCACATCATTGGGCAAAAAATACAATGTTGCATGAAAATCAGGTTGTATGTCTTGTTACATGCACTAACCCTAATGCATGTGTGAAGCCTGTTGTGTTTTATTGTATGTTATAGGTATAATGTCAACAGCAGTTTTCTTTGCATTTCAGTGGTTTTAGGAGGTCTGACACCCCAACCCGCCCCACCCCAATAAAACATTAAGAAATATTCTTGCTTCATAGCGACTTTTATGTCTGGGAGTCCTGGCCAAAAATTCTGGTCAATTTAATACTTGGCTTTAACTGGTTAAATATGTCCATTTCTAGCCATTTGATATAATACACATTGCCTTAGTAAATATTTACCATCAATGGTGGGTTTGTTTTAGGTGTCCAGTTATGTTGGTTGTGGGAGACAATGCCCCTGCTGAGGAAGGCGTGGTGAGTCCATCTTTGTTCCATTTCTACAATTTCTCACTGATATTCAAATAATGGGGGAAGAAAGCGTTGCCCAGTTGTCTCTTCTTTCCATTTTCAAACATGACTTATGTTTTTAACTAGATTGCTGAGCTGTAGTAGTTAACCTGACACCATAGGCAGAGATTGGGTGGGGGCAGTGCCCCCCTGTAGCCGAAAAATGTCATTGCATGTAATTGACTTTCATATAAAAGAATTTAAAGGGGAAGTTCAGAATTTTTGACATGAGGCTTTATGTTCGAGTTAGTGGGGTTTTAACTTGTCGGTGGAGTCGATTTCAAGAAATTCCTTGCAGTTTGTTAGTTATTTGTTACTTTCAGGACTCCGAAGTGGCTAAGCTAGTGCAAGTCAATGGTGCCTGCTTAACATATCAGTAAAAAACAACAAATGCAAGCATTAGAATCACAGATGCAATCAATAGTGTTGGCTATATTTTTGGGATAAAGTGATTAAAACTTACCATTGCATGTCAATAATTGTTGTATGAACAGCAACATTTGAGTGATATCACATTGTTTTTTTCACTGCTGATTTTTTTTTTTTTTTTGTGGGAACGAATTATTGTTGATCTGTTTTTCCAATATCAGTTTATTGAACTGAAGTCGAAAACAAAATATGTCGAATATTTGTATTTTCCACGACGTTCGCTTTTACAATGAGCCATGACCCGGAAGACCATGTTCTTCTTCTCTTATAAAATAATATTATACAGCTGCAGCAGGGTCTTGTTCGTCTTGTTGAAGAAGAACATCGTCTTCATTGTAACAGCTCATTGTAAAAGCGAACTTCGTGGAAAACAGATTTTGGGCATATTTTGTTTTTTGACTTCAGTTCAATAAACTGACATTGGAAAAACACATTAAGGCACATTTTCTGTTATTGACTTACCAGTTCTTAATCATGAAACGGAAGACTATTCATTTCTTGTTTTCTTGCTAACACACATAAAAACAAAAAAACAGAATTGGGCTCATTTTCAGTTTTTTTGTTTTCCAAAATTAGAAGAAAAAACAAATGGCCAAAGGGTACACGACCATACTTCCCGTCTGTGCAATGTTTGTAAGTCATGTGAGAATTCGGTTAGTACTGTATTCATTTCCTACACCAAGCAGATCTGGCAGAAGGCCCCAATTTAAACAATCCAGAAGCATACCATCCACTAACCACTTAATGCCATATCTGGTTGTCCATTTGTGTGAGTGGGTGTGCATGCATGCGTATTCTGTCGGGGGCCAGATGGTTTCGTTCCAGCTCTGTGATCCTTCAATTTAAAATGGTTCTCATACACTATATACCGTAATCTGTCTGCTGCACACAGAACCTTAAATGAAACCTCTCATTTCAAAAGGAAGAAGAGAAAGATGGAGTCAGAATGGAAAGAGAATGAGGATAGATGTTACTATAGCAGCAGCAGAAAATCTGATATAAAAACAGCACAAGGCTGGGCGATATAAAGTTTTTTGTTTTCTTCAATATGAAAGATGGAGGTCAATTCCTTTGATGTGATCTGATGAAGCAATATTCGCTTCTAAATATACAGCACAATCCTTTACTTGGCTTCCACAAAGGCTGTGAGGGACACAAACATGTTAACACATTTGTCATCTGTATTAACTGGCATTTGAAATTCAGAAAGTGATTTGGCAATCTTTTTCAGGATTTGGATTAAACACTAGGATGTTGCGAGCAAAATGATGCCCTCCGCAAATAGTACTGAGTGTGTGTGCGCACACATGCGTGTGTGCATTCAAGCCCACTGGAGTGAGTCATCACTGCAGCACACTGCAGTATCTGGGTCACTAATATACACATATAAAATGGTCGCGATATCGCTTACTCACATTAATCAAGTCATCTGGTGTGACCTGTCCTTTTAACATTGACAGTATGGTATCATTGGTTTCTAACATACAGTGGGGCAAATAAGTATTTAGTCAACCACTAATTATGCAAGTTCTCCCACTTAAAATTTTTAGAAAGGCCTGTAATTGTCATCATGGGTAAACCTCAACCATGAGAGACAGAATGTGGAACAAAAAAACAGAAAATGACATTGTTTGATTTTTAAAGAATTTATTTGCAAATCATGGTGGAAAATAAGTATTTGGTCAATACCAAAAGTTAATCTCTATACTATGTTATGTACCCTTTGTTGGCAATAACGGAGGCCAAACGTTTTCTGTAACTCTTCACAAGCTTTTCACACACTGTTGCTGGTATTTTGGCCCATTCCTTCGAGCAGATCTCCTCTAGAGCAGGGATGTTTTGGGGCTGTCGTTGGGCAACACGGACTTTCAACTCCCTCCACAGATTTTCTATGGGGTTGAGATATAGAGACTGGCTAGGTCACTCCAGGACCTTGAAATGTTTCTTACGAAGCCACTCCTTTGTTACCCTGGCTGTGTGTTTGGGATCAATGTCATGCCGAAAGACCGAGTCACGTCTCATCTTCAATGCCCTTGCTGATGGAAGGAGATTTTCACCCAAAATCTCTCGATACATGGCCCCATTCATTCTTTCCTTTACACAGATCAGTCGTCCTGGTCCCGTTGTAGAAAAACAGCCCAAAGCATGATGTTTCCACCTCCATACTTCACAGTGGGTATGGTGTTCTTCGGATGCAATTCAGTATTCTTTCTCCTCCAAACACGAGAACCTGTGTTTCTACCAAAAAATTCTATTTTGGTTTCATCTGACCATAACACATTCTCCCAGTCCTCTTCCGGATCATCCAAATGCTCTCTAGCGAACCGTAGACGGGCCTGGACGTGTACTTTCTTCAGCAGGGGGACACGTCTGGCAGTGCAGGATTTGAGTCCCTGGCGGCGCATTGTGTTACTGACAGTGTTGGGAATAACGCCGTTATAAATAACGCCATTACATAACGGCGTTATTTTTTTCAGTAACTGGGTAATCTAATTATTTTTTCAGCCGTTACAATGCCGTTACCGTTACTGACGGTCAAAAAAGGTGCGTTACTTACTTTGAATAAATTGAATAAACTACCAGCCGTAGCGAGTCTACTCTGCTCTGGTTATTTGTCATCCAAGACTTTGGGTGCGTTCAGGTTCATGGCAATGAAAATAGAAAACACACATAGCCTACCTTTGCAAGAACGATGGAGTTGCCGCTTGATACGGTCATAATGTGCAGGTCCTGCACCCATCCGCAGCAAAACTGTTCGTAGCTTTGCAGCGATTTGTAATTTCGGAATCGCTGATGAGTTTAGTAACATACACCAAACAATAAATAGAGCAGAATGTCCATTTCGCTAATTGTGGAAGCCTGTCGACATCTATACTCCATTTTTCCTTCGGCTTGCTCGTAAGGGTCAACATTGTTCACATCCTTAAGTTTGATCACATACAGTATCTGTTCTTTGCCTTAGTAACGAGTTTGTCTCTTTATCGAACTGGCAAGTTAAAGTTTAATGTCCTGCGAGCCAGACCTGCTTCCAATATGGCTGCGTTGTTGTCAAATCTCACGTGATCCCCCATTCTGTGACATAAACGCTCGAGCCTAATAGCGCACGTGTATTTGTTGTTAATAAAGTTTGTTTTTTTTCCCCAAACAAACTTCAGAGCCGGTGTTTTCACACACAAACCAGAACAGCACGTGCTGCAAACACACACACGCAAAACAGATGCAGAGGGATATGATGGCAGAGCATTCAGAGGAAAATTTGTCCTTTATGAGGTGGAGATATAAACACTATTTCAAGTTGGTCGAAATTAAAGGAAAGAACGTGAATGTAAAGTGTAATTTATGTCCTGGGGCAAAGCTTTTGTCGACACCTGTAGTAAGCAATTCAAATCTGTTTATTTTGTTGCACTTCAAGTCTAGGATAAATCTGTTGCTGGTGAGGTGCAATAAATATTACAAGGTTCTATAACACAACTACCTGTCTGTTCTTCTCTATTCAACTGACTCGAATACTGCTCAGAAAATTTCAAATTCTTTGACATACAGCAACTTCTATTTAAAGTAACGGAAATAGTTACTTTCCCTGGTAACTAGTTACTTTTACTATAGAGTAATTCAGTTACTAACTCAGTTACTTTTTGGAAGAAGTAGTGAGTAACTATAATTAATTACTTTATTAAAGTAACGTGTCCAACACTGGTTACTGATAGTAGCCTTTTTTACTGTGGTCCCAGCTCTCTGTAGGTCATTCAGTAGGTCTCCCCGTGTGGTTCTGGGATTGTTGCTCGCCGTTCTTTTTATCATTTTGATGCCACGGTGTGAGATCTTGCATGGAGCCCCAGATCGAGGGAGATTATCAGTGTTCTTGTATGTCTTCCATTTTCTAACATTTGCTCCCACAGTTGGTTTCTTTATACCAAGTGTTTTACCTATTGCAGATTCAGTCTTCCCAGTCTGGTGCAAGTCTACAATTTTGTCACTGGTGTCCTTTGGCAGCTCGTTGGTCTTGGCCATAGTGGAGTTTGGAGTGTGACTGACTGAGATTGTGGACAGGTGTCTTTTATACCGATAATGAGTTAAATCCGGTGCCATTAATACAGTGGAGTGGAGCCTCGTTAGACATCGTTAGAAGAAGTTAGACCTGTTTGACAGCCAGAAATCTTGCTTGTTTGTAGGTGATAATACTTATTTTCAACTCTAATTTGGAAATAAATTCTTTAAAAATCAAACAATGTGATTTTCTTTTTTTTTTTTTCCACACATTCTGTCTCTCATATTTGAGGTTTACCCATGTTGACAATAACAGGCCTCTCTAATCTTTTCAAGTAGGAGAACTTGCACAATTGGTGGTTGACTAAATACTAAATACTTATTTGCCCCACTGTATCATTAGTGACATTACTTTTTTTTGTGACATTGCTTTTTCTGCTCGCAAGGTTGAGTGCAACTCGAAGCTTGACCCGACCAACACCACTTTCCTAAAGGTAACAAAAGTGTTTGCATGTCCTCCCTACAGCAATCTGAATAATGATGTTCATAGGAATATGCTTGAAGGTGCTATGAAATGGTCACCATTTCAAAAAATGAAAATGATGACATGTAGAAAATGAATTTGGCAGTAAAATCTGGCTGCCTTTTTTTTTTATTTTTTTTTTTTAAACCATTTAATTGTTAATCAAACGAAAACAATGCATCAGGGAAAGCCCACTTTTTCAGCAATTCTAGTTGTGACATTACAACCAGAATTGATGATCATGTCTAACTTTCTAGCGCTAGTTAGCACATGTTGACAGAATGACAGAACAGTCACACGGCAACAAGAGAATATAAAGCCGATGGATAGCAAGCTGGCAGACGGCAAAATCTGCAGCCCATTCTGGGTGTGACATCATCTTCCGTTTGGAGATTTTTTTAGTGGGTGGAGCCAAGGCAGCTGAGATAGGAAGACTAATTAGGATCTATTTACATTTTTAAGCCCTTTTCTGTCACTTTTTTTTTAATGAAGGACCAAATGGGCCATAATGAAATATAATAATAATAATATATAAAATATATATAATATAATAATATGTAATAATAATACATAAATATAAATGCAGCTTTAAATAAATATTTTAATGTGTCATTAATTGGTTTAAATGAGAAATAAAAATATCATTAAATATGTCATTAATTCATTAAAATAGCAACTCATTAAATGTAAAACATATATAATTATTTCACCATTTAATTAACTATTGCGTGGACACGTGTTGCAGCACTTTATGAATTTATTTTATCTGTCAAACTCACCCATCAAAGTGAGTGGGCAGGACTAACGCTGATCTAATGGGCCGTTTACATGGTGACGCTCAGAAAATATGACACATTTTATGTTTGCATTTACATGGTTCTGTCTCCATTCGAACGATGCTGCAATTCCGCGTGGAAACGATGTTGTATTCATGCCTGTGGCCTGTACTATGAACGGAGTTCAACCTCCCCAGAAGTAATCCTGCTTACCAGCGGGTAACCGCAGTTGACATAACCTGGTTACCTAGTTTGTGGTCAATCGGTGCTATGACGCTGATTATGAGGTTGATTAGTCGGAACCTGTGTCAACCCAGTTGGAGTTACTGCGCGTTCACGTAAAAGGGGGCGGAGACCAGAGTCAAACACTACTTGTGACGATGGCACGGGCACCTTACTTCACGGAGGAGGAATGTGCGATAATCATGCGGAGTTATGAGGAATTAAAGTCCACCCTCACCGCAAAATCCAACACCGCTTCAGCAAATAGGGCACGACAGGTCTGTTGGCAGCAAATTACAAACCACGTGAAAGCGTAAATATGCCAGTTTACTTATTTCTATGAAAAGAAATAAGGCCTGCTGTCAGGACAATAAAATAAGATTTGGTACATTAACTAAGAAATAATTTATCGTATGTGCATCACCACATGAAGCAGGATATACAGTATGTCCTTTGAACATCTTCAAAGTAGAGGTTAGATCGCTCTTAAAAAATCCAGCCCGACCCGGCCCGATAAATTAACTAGATTTGCTGGCCCGTGCCCGAAATAACATGAAATTTTATGTTTAATTTGTGAGGACTCAGGAGAAGATGGAAATGTGGGGATGCGATGCGTGGTTGCGTTTTGTGTGATCACATTTTTGACGATGCCTTTGCATAATGATAATAAATTAAAGTTCGTCTTTTGTAACGAATTCTCACAGTTAAGCAAGACTGTATGATGCATATTCAATAAACATTTATATCTTTTATATTTGTGTACCCTATCAGTGGATTTGACATTTATTTTAATCTCTTCGAGTTGGCAGAAAAAAAACGCAAGTTTTCTCAATGTTTAAATAGTCTACATATTTTATGATTATTATAAATGCATTTACACAACGAAATAACGCTGGAAAAGTTTAGTTTAATATATTTCTCGTATGAGAGCAAAGCTCCACATTTGCTTCAACGAAGCCAACACAGGTTTCTTTATAGCATTTTAAACAATCAATTTGAAGCCTTTCTATACCCCACTCCTACCACTTTCCGAATCGCATGGCTTACAGTGTTTTTACTCAGATATTCAGCATCACCGATGGAATACATATATTGTCCTCTGGCGAAATAGTGCAAGGACAGGCACACATTCTGCTCGATTGTGAGGGCCTGACTTCGGCATGTTACGTTAGAGACGTCCGCCTCAATCAGCTGGCAATAGTGACGAATTCCTTCAGCTGAAAATATATCTTTCATGGAGAACATCGTCCGGGGCTCTAAACACCTGTGCCCGCCGAAGAGAGCCCCTCACAGTCCGGGCACCAATGTCGTACGGGTCATCCAGGTACGCCGTCATTGTCAAAAGGACACAGCGTCAGAGGAGTGCTGTTTAAATAGAGCGTGGATAATCGGAATGCTGGGGTTAGGCAAGATCCAACTTTGAGACGACCAGGTTTGACGTGTGGCGTGTGTTGCCATGGCAACTTAATGAGAATGAAATAATAACTATGCATCTGTAGCGTGGTGCAGACAGAGATTAAATGCTTAAGTATGTTGCTACACAATTTTGTTTTATTTTCATTTTTCTTGTACTGCTGAAACAAGAAAAAAACAACGTACATCTCTCATTGCTGCACAGACGGCTCATTTCTTATTCGCTCGAAAATGCGAGTTCTTAATTATATTAATAAGCAGCATTCACTCATCGTCCACTCGCCATTTCGAACACATCTGCAGTCATACATAAACATACATAAACAAACTAACATTTCTGAACTATATTAACACACAGTACACATCACAATCATCCTAAAATAAAGCAAACCACTAATATACAATCTTTTTCTCACCTGAAACAAGAAAAAAAAAAAAAATAACAACGTCTGTCTCGCATTACTGCACAGATGGCTCATTTCTTATTCACTCTAAAATTCAAACACTTATTGCCCATGCATGCCAAGAAGCGAACGCTGCCCACTGCCGGTTTAAAACCGTAAGTACAACAGTCTTTTCAGGCTGAACCTTGTGTGTATATTTTCCACAAACACAACGAAATAAGATGAAACATTTAAAACATAGGGTGAATCTATCTGTGGACACGACAAAATATTAAAATGAGCATTTTAATATCATTTAATCATTATTTTCTTTAATTATTATTATTTATGTAAGTTATTAAAAAGAATTCAGAGACTTATTGTCCTTTAAAAGTGTTGAAATTACATAAAATGCACATATTACTTGTATTTTTAGTTTTAAACATATTGTATGGCTCTCACAAAATTACATCTAAAAATATGTGGTGTTCATGGCTCTCTCAGCCAAAAAGGTTCCCGACCCCTGGTCTATCTGAAATCGAACAGTCTTTGCTTGATGTGCTGGGTAACCAATCAGGTGTTAGTCCTGCCCACTGACTTAATGGTTGCGTTTGTGCTGCAACACGTCCGTGTAATCAGTAATTAAATAGTGAAATAATTAGTTTTTTTTTGTTTTTTTTAAACATTGACTGTTATTTTACTGAATTAATGAGACATTTAATGAATTTTATCTATTACTCATTTTATTATGTACCTTTATGGGGTTGGATTTGTGTCTGTCATTTCAAACTCACTTGCGGTAGAATTTCATAGCACCTTTAACATTAAACTGGTTACCTTTTGCAACAAATAAATTACCGTACTGGCCCGAATATAAGACGGTGTTTTTTGCATAGAAATAAGACTGAAAAAGTTGGGGTCGTTTTGTATTCGGCGTCTAGACATTATACCCGTTCACGACGCTAGATGGCGCCTGATATCACTGAAGCGAATGCTGAACTTGACTCCCCAGGCCAAAGCGACGCCTTATGGTTGATGCTGTTAATGCAATTTTGTTGTTTTATCACAATAGATTGGTTTATTTACATTTCAAAAACCAGAATTCATTCAAATACGAATGTGATTGCACTTTAGTTTACATATTTAAATGTTCAGATATTAAGATTGGAATGAGGCAAAATAACATGCTTTTTCTCTCAAATACATTGTTATAAGCATTTGTTTAATGTACTGTAATTATTTTATGTATAAAGATTAATTAGGTGTTCCAAAAGTCTTTTTTCAAACTTCAGTCTTGAAAAAGAGGGGGTCGTCTTATAATCAGGGCCGTCTTATACTCAGGCCAATACGGTACATTTAAAAATATGTGGTGTTCATGGCTCTCTCAGCCAAAAAGGTTCCCGACCCCCGGTTTAGCTGAAATTGAAAAGTCTTGGCTTGATGTGCTGGGTAACCAATCAGGTGTTAGTCCCGCCCACTGACTTGATGGTTGAGTTCTTGCTGCAACACATGTCTATGTAATCAATAATTAAAAAGTGAAATAATTAGTTGTTTTATTAAAACATGAAATTGACTGGTATTTTACTGAATTAATGACACATTTAATGAGTTTTATCTATTTATTTCTCATTTTATTATGTATTTTTTTACGGGGATGGATTTGTGTCTGTTATTCCAAACTCACTTGCTGTAGAATTTCATAGCACCTTTAACATTAAATTACCTTTTGCAACAAATAAATTACGTACTGTTCAGAAAGTCAATTAACAGAAGAAACTCCAGGGTTTTGATTTCTAGCCCAGTTTACTGCAATGGCTTTTCTTCTTTTATGGCAGATGGCAGACTCTGGTGGACTACCCCAGCTAACACAGGTCACACGCTAACTCATATCACAGAACATGAGCAACTTGAAAAATACTAACGTTTTGTGTGGCTATCTTTTCGCAGCCTGGAAAGCTCACTGAAGCATTCAAGTACTTCCTTCAAGGAATGGGCTACAGTAAGTTTTTAAAAGTCACTACTCTCTGCGAGAGTGTATCTTTACAGTTGTCACAGTGTAGTTGTGAAACTACACTTCAGCAGCAATATTTAGTATTTTAAGGCAAGGCTATTGTTTAGAGAGACACAAGTTGTATTAATGGTGGCCTCTGTCTCCCTTGCCCTGTTCTCTCAGTTGCTTATGTGAAGGATCGGAGGTTGAGTGGAGGGCCAGGTACTTCCTCCTCCACATTCACCTCTGACCTCCTATTGCTGCCCTGTATGATGCTGTTTTCAAACATTTATTTTATTTACAATACAGTGTTTGGGAATGTTCTAAAATTTTAATTTTGTATGTCATTTGCAAGATCAAAAGGCCCTTCATCAGTGAATATTTTTTCTTTCAATGGAAAAATATACGCTCCTTTCTTTTTCTCCTCTCATCATGCCATTTTCAGAACTGCTCTTTGCATGGCCCTCAAAAAGCTTTGGCAAGGCCTTGCTGATTGCACTAATGAAATATGTAAATATATTTTGAAATTCCAATTTGAAGAAATGCAATTTCATTGTTATTCATACTGATATATATCTCTTTTATTATAGCCTACGAATATATTGCTATAGTTTATAATAGTGATGCCCCTGATCCGACCACATTATCAGAACTCGGGCCCAATCACGTCATTTTTAGAAAATCAGAATTGTTTTTTTATTTTTCAGTGTTAACTCATTGACTGCCGTTGATGGTTATAGACAGTGCTGTTGATAATCGCGTTAGAGTATAACGGCGTTATTTTTTTCAGTAGTATATATTTTTCCTCAGAATGGAGTGATTTTATATTCATTTCTCTGCACTTGCTCTATAAAAGTAACATTTACTGACCACCGCAATGTTTTTTATTCATTTCTTTTAGTGTTTCTGAATGCTAAAGAATTGCATTTCTTAACTAATTCATTTTTTTTTCAAGCTTTTTATCTGAGTTTGTTCTACATAACAAAATTGCTCGTCCGAGACTGGTGATTCCATACTTTTTGCTAGGGGCTTGTAGCATGCCCGGA
The DNA here is from genome assembly GCF_030265065.1 of Corythoichthys intestinalis. Lineage (NCBI taxonomy): Eukaryota > Metazoa > Chordata > Actinopteri > Syngnathiformes > Syngnathidae > Corythoichthys > Corythoichthys intestinalis. The sequence continues at coordinate 57,976,909 of NC_080399.1, read as the reverse complement.
ATCTCCACCAGTGTGAGCGTTCGGGTCGGAAGGAGGACAAGCAAGCGGACGCTACAAACACGCTGGGCACTTGTGGCCCACTGTTATTGAACAAAAACAAAAAAAGGACAGAATCAACAAGCAAAAACAAACCAAAACGTCCATCGTCAGGGATCATGGCCACGCTGTGAAATGCCTCTCATGTCTCTCCTTGGGGTAGCTCCCGCCCGACTCACCTTATCACAACCACTCCTCGTTTATCTGTTGGGGAGAGCACCTTGACGGGTGACAAGCCACCTGGTTAAGTTGAGTAATTGCCGACAGGTGTGGTGGTCGCCGTCCATGGTGCTGAACCCCTGTGGTGAGCCATGTGGAACTGGGGCATCACAACACCCAATACATTTTGGCTGGCCGCGATCAGTCAATCTAATTGGATTGGATGTCTATCGCTCTCAATGGCAGTGAAACATGGTCATTCAATGCCAGCCTTGCAGGTTTAAATACATTTTAACCATTTTAGCCATTTTTACGGAATTGGGTGAAAAGGTTTGGGTTTTCCACACACACATTAAAAAAAAATTATTTTTTACATAATAGACAACCTTGTTGTGATATAGGGCTATACAAATAAAATTGAATTAAATTGAATAATAAAGTACACAAAAGTTTTAGAACATCGGAATCAGGTGGAAAGCGATATATTTTTTTATTTATATACACTAGTATATATAAGTACACAAAAGTTTTAGAAGATCGGAATCAGGTGGAAAACAATTGTTTTTGTTTGTTTGTTTTTTTGCGGCGACAAAGCAACAAAATATTCAAGATGGCCAACAATATTGTCAAAAGAAACCAAAAAAAGTTTGGTCGTAAATGATTACATAAAGAAAGGAATTGCCGTATATCAGATCAGTGCTCGGTATCTGCAGATCAGCAAAACAAGGTAACTCGTATTCGGGTGCAAAAATATGGGATAGGGACAACTCTAGTTTATATACAGTACAGTGTTCACCAGTGTAAAATTCTGCTCGCTGCTTCATTTTAACTGCCCCGCTACTGCAAATCATCACACTTTTCAGTAATAAGACCCCAAACTCGTCAATTGCATGCTCTCATAATGCATTTGTGAATATACCAACCAAACCAATAGCTCACGATCAAGCTGTTGTGTGTTTATCCAAAGCACAAAGGGGACATTTGATTTCTCCCAAGAGCATGATCTCCCCACATATGCGTGATTTGAAGCACATCAAGTCAATGTAATGTTCTTTTCTTTTCCTCATCTATTTGTCCTCTCAGTGCCCTCTGCTAGTATGACTCGCCTGGCTCGCTCCAGGACTGCCTCCCTGACAAGCGCCAGCTCCATGGACGGATCACGCTCTCGTACCTGCACCCACTCTGACAGCACCGAAGGAGTTGGTGCAGTCACTCACACTATGGAAGTTTCTTGTTGAGGCCTCAAAGGAAGAGGAGAAGAAGGGGTGAAGGACGGAGAGAGAAGCCATAGGGAGTAAGAGTAAAGTGGGGTATTAAAAGTTTTATTTGGCAGAATGAAGTAAATAGCCATGATTCTCTCTCTCTGTCTTCATCCTCTAGATCCTTTGTCTGCTTTCCTCTATCCCCGTATAGTGTTTAACGTCATACACTCATCATGGGCAGGAATGTAATCTTCATTTTGTACCTTCTAAATGACTGATTTTAGGTTTTCTTTAAGCATAGCAAATTGACGATAGGCAAGAAGCCAGGTACAACATGAACCGATAGCTACCCAAGCTCTGATATAGTGTTTAGATACACGATTGTTAGCTAAATCTTTTAAAAGATGGCAATAAGGGATCTCTCTCTTGTCTAAGTCAAACTGCTAGTTTTTTCTTGTCATCACAATTGACTGCAGCAGGTGTTTGCTTTGAAATTATTGACCCATTGAACATTAAATTAGCGAATGTTCAAATATCCAGCAAGAATGACAGAAGCTTGCATTTTATTATAAATATCTAGTTGCAGGGAAACTTGCTAAGGCCAAAAGTGGGTAGTAACGCAATACATTTACGCCGTTTTATTGAGTAACTTTTTGAAAAAAATGTACTTCTAATAAATATCTGGTTGCTCGGAAAACTTGCTAAGGCCAAAAGTGGAAAGTAACGGGTTGCATTTACGCAGTTCAATTTTCTTTAGTAACTTTTGGTGAAAAATGTTCTTCCAAGAATAGGTTTACCGCACCATACTTTGTACCGTTACTTAAGTCGATTTGTGAAAAACAACTGTTACTCTCGCGCTGCTACTTTGGGCTACACTAGGTCATTACATTTTCCCTTTTTATTCTACATATTCAATTTGACTTTATTTTTGCCTGCAGTGGCTCGACCAGTTTCACCAATGAAACATCGCAACAATAATCTCATGACTCCAAAATACCAATCAGACTTAACAATACAGTGACATAATTACACACAAGCTTGCAGTCGGAAGTCCTGTTCAATCACGTAGTGTCTTTAAAGCGCCGAAAGCATAAACTACTTCATAATGAGTACTGCTGTCAGCATTACTTGACTACGGAAAACCAGAGATAAGATTGTTTTAATTCTATAGCATAAAATGTTTTTTCCACTAGAGGGCACTCATGCTCTTTGGATGGGTGATGTGTCTTTCTGTAGATTTTTCTAGTGGTATTTGAGAATTTGTTTGCAATTTTTTGGGCATAATATGGTCATCTGATAGGTTCTAATACAGTGTAATAATAACAGTTCATATAAATGACGTGCTGAGGGGAAAAAATACCATTAAATACTCCCAAAAAAATCTGACATTGTAAGCATTTACTCACTACTTGAGTATTCATTTTTCTGAATACCATTTTTAATTGTACTTGAGTAACATTTTCGGACGACTACCTTTACTTCAGTAATATTATTTTGAAGTGACGCTACTCTTACTTGAATAAAATGTTTGGCTACTCTACTAACTTCTGATCATATGACTCCCCCACACACGCAAAGTAAGGAGGGATAATGTGGCGAGTAAACATTTTGGCTGCCCACCACTGGCACATTTTAACACATTTTAGTGGTTGTCGTTTTACTACGCATATTTGGGCCTGTCTGTACTATATAATTGTATAACTGTTTTATATCCGCCCAATTTTATTTTTTGAAAACTCTGTAAAGATGAAAAGTTCAAATCAGTCATTAAAATTATAGGCATGTCCATGATGAGTGTTTGTAAACATCAGTGCTCAATTTTATCTATTACAACTCCACCTTCACAATTCTTGTCACCCAGCACTTAAATTTGTACCCTTGACTATCTCATAGTTGTGTTTGCTAAGTATCCCCATTATTGGCTTGGGCCCCTTTCAACCCCCCACCCCCTCACTCATACACACAAACACACATTAACCATTTCTGTAGCAATATTCAATGAAGAGCTGCTGAACTTATGATATAAAAGAAAATGCGATGGAGTCGAGGAACATGTAAGGGGCTCTAAAACGGTTTCTTATAAGCACTTTACACAGTGGACACCAGAGGTTCAGAATATGACAGACAGCAGAACACAGCCAACTGTATTGTCCAAGTAGTGCTTAGACTAAGGGTAATTATTAGCTTGTTAGCATGATCGGTAGATGATACAGGCACAACACTGCTTTAAAGCTCCACTCAGTTGTGTGTTATGAGTTGTACAGATTAGTCGAATTGTCCACTCAGAAAAGGATCTTTGCTTGAGGAGGATGCAGAGCTTCACGTATGTTCTGTGTAAATTCCGTGTGCGAGCTGTCCGTTGTGGGTGAATTTATATTATTATTTCGAAGAATTCCCTGCCACCGTTATTTTTTGAAGGTACTGTACAGGAAAAAAATGTCATCATCAACTTGTCAAAAATGACTTAACTATAAGCTTTTACTTCTTTTCAGTAGTAGGCCTATATTTTTTCAATCACCTGCCCTAATTGCACCCAAAGAATATAGCTGGTACAAACATATTATGGACCCTAAAATCAATTTATGCATGCCAATACTGAGCTCAGCTTTAAAGCGTGCCATTCTAAGTCCAAGACAATCCGCGATAGTAATAGAGTATAGATATGTATTTAGTAACATCTGTATGCATGTGATGTGTAGAGTGCTTAAGTATTTTGGTAGAGTCTAATTACAGTATTAAGTGTTAGACGTCACATGTGGTTACTTCAATACAGCCATTGTTTTAACTACCTTCGTCAGTCTGTAGCTTCACTGCATGATTGTATTTCTGATTGTAGTCAACTCTTTGTGGTCTCCACGATAACATTAACATTCTGATCCAAACCAAATACTACTAGGCTTGCCCCACTCCCAAAATTCGTATCTTGCTTTCCTTATTGCAACTAGGGCCTATAAATGTAAATATAAAGTCGCATTTTCCTGCCTAATAACAACTGCACGGGCTAGGTCAGGGGTCAGCAACCTTTAACATTCAAAGAGTGTTGGTGCGAATAGGTCAGAAGTCCTTTTTGTCTGAGTGAGTAAAAAAAAAAAATCAAGGTTTTAAAATGTGATTCCATGAACTCTTAAGGTTGATGTATGCTTCTACGCCGTTAACGCAGACCCTACCCTGTAGCCTGATGTGCGCCTCCAAAAAATCCTGACTATGTATTATGTCAACATGTCGTAACGTGAACGTCCAAGGACTGTGATGTGTCCGCTCAAAACGTTGTTTCCGGTGAAGCATAACACTGCCATTTTCAAACACACGCAAAAGTCCTCTGTATTGCCTATGCTTTAACATTTGATTTAACAACATTTGTTGTTCAATATTGATGTGCTGCAGCCGCAAATACACACGTTCCATCTCAGTTGCTATGGCTGTCTATGACCGTAAGAAAACCAAAGGAATTCGACAAAGTCCCCCAAAACCGTATAAAGACAAAGCCACACCCTTCTAGTGGCTTGGCTGTGAATTACAGAACAACGTGTTCCCTTGACACAGAACTTCGAATGCTCAATGATGACCTAGTGTCATCGCCGTCACCGCAACGCAGAAGAATAATTCAGCCGTTATGCACATGATGAATTCACCAACTATGTAAAGTGACAGTTTCATTTGGAAATTGTACCCATAAATCTTTGCACCGTTCACACTAATGGCGCCGCTAGAGATACCGCTAAAGGCACTGCCTGTCTCCATGTCTGCTTTTTGGCGCCATTTTCAATTAAACCGTGCAGGATATGAATGGTGAATTCATTACCTCCCTGAGTGTTCTGCTAATAAAGCTATCTAAAAAGCAAGCGCGGCACTGTGGCCAATTGGATAGCACAGGGGTGGGCAAAACGGTCCTCAAGGATCGAAGTGGGTCTTTGGTCCAATTGATCCAGCACAGACAGTTTAACCAAGGACGTTTCTGCTGAAACAAGAAGCACCTGATTGCGCTTTCAAGACACCAGATTGGTAAAAGGTTTCCTCTTGATGAGTTGGAACAGAAACCCGCAACCACTGCAGCCCTTTGTGGAATAGTTTGCCTACTCCTGGTTTAGCACGTCCGTCAGCACTTAACAGTTCTGAGATTGATAGTTGGGCTGTGGCCTTCTTGTGTGGAGTTTGCATTTTCTCTCCGTACCTGCGTGGGTTTTCTCCAGTTTCCTTCTACATCCCCAAAAAAATTCACGGTAGGCTGATTGGACACTCCAAATTAGGAGTAACTAGGAAAACTAGGAATGAGAGTGCGCATGAATGATTGTCCGTTTCCTTGTGCCGTGCGATTGACTGGCAACCAGCTCAGGGTGTACCCCGCCTACTGGGAAAGGAAAATGAATGAAAAAAAATGTAAGCCTGACTAAAGGTTGTTTCAAACTAGTGGCAGCCTAGTGTTAGGGTTCAGTGGCAACCCATTCATTGTGTATGTGGGAGGGGACTTCTCAGCAAAAGTGAGGCGGCCGTTTTGGGCGGAACGGCAAGTTTAATGAATTTGCGCCGAGAGGTGGGACCCGAAATAGAGTCTTGCTCTATTTTCAAAGAGCCACAGCACTGACATCAACAACGCATCCAATAGCAGAGAAGCAGGCGTACTTATATCTGTGCTATCAGGCTGTTTCAGAAGACGGATATACGCAAACCACGGCCGACGAAACTTTGATAAATGCGCTTTTTAAAACTTTTGCGAGCACTGAGACACTCGAAAAATGGCTCTCATACATCTTCTTGCTCAGCTAAATGGTACCTCGATGTGCGTTGATGTGGAAATGTAGTTCACGAACAACAACAAAAACTATTCCCCTTCTCATCAAGACTAGTAAAACTCTTTACACTGCTATTATAATGCCCCCTAGTCCTTGAAACAGGAAAAGTCCCTGTATTCTTGTGCAACAAGGAAAAATAAACGCATTGGTGCTAGGGACTATAGAAGAATAAGCTTTTCACTTCCTGACAGCGTCTACGTCAGGCTACATGGTTCCTCTTTTTTTGCGCTTGCCGTGGACGGCTCTTGACACTGGGCGGACACTAGTGTGAAAAGGCGTTTAGTCTTAAGGGAAGCTGAATTCCATAGTTAAACTGGTAAGCTTCACAATACAGGGTGTTCCAAATCTTTGAACCCATTTCGTAGGCCAATAGTTTTGACAATCTACGTTGGAATGACCTCAAATTTTCACAGCTTGTGTAGATTCAAGTTTTTGTGTGTAACATTTGGCATTTCTATCTTTTCAGGTTAAGAAATGCTGTTCACTTCAAAAGAAAAGGCATTTTGCGTGTTAGAGCATGCTCGAACTCAGTAACCGAAGACAGTGCAGCGTGCCTTCTTCACAAATTTTGCAAAGAAGCCACCAATGACAAAACAAAATAGGACTTGGAACCAAAAATTTCAAGAAATTTTAGCGAGTTTGACACAAGCACAAATACCGACTCGACGTGTACAGAGTCACAGGCGGCGCTCATATTGAACATTTATGAAAATCTGTCATAGAACCAACAAATAATTGTACTTTTCTTTGTAATTTTAACCAATAAAATGTATGACCTTCAACATAAAGTTTATTCAGTTTCATTAAGATCCATCAAGTATTTTCTGAGATATGGGCATTTAGAATGGGGTCAACCATTTTGGAACACCCTGTATATTTAAATCAAATGATCATTTTTATTAGTTTAAAAAACTGAGCTGCATTCGAGTGATCAAAGAAGGGCATACGCCATAAGAGCTGCTGGTTGCCGACCCCTGGTCTAAATGTTGAAAGGGAACTAAGATCCGGGAGAAAATGGCGTAGTCACAAACATTGGTGTAATTCATCACTTCAGTAGAGGGTCAGTATTTATTTTGATGTTCCATACGACTACAACTCATCAATATACTTTTTACATGTATGTATTTAGAACATTAGAATCGGGAAGTTGTGTGCTGTTGCCTGCTCTTATACTGGACCGCCACAGGTCCCTTGATTTTTTTCAATTTATTAATGTACAGCGGCGATGCGCCACAGTCGCCATGCAATGTCACCTGTTACTGAAATACTTTGGTCAGGTCAGGCATAGCTTTCATTTGCTGAGGTGTGCACATCTCTGAGATGTCCTGTGAGAGGCGGGGCTGTTTTGGAGCCATTTGGGCACCAAGCTCAGAATGTAGGGCAATCCCCAACCACCTTAAAAAAAAACCCACTCCCTAAAAAGGTGCCCCGGTTCTCACAGGTGTACCCAGATGCACCCTAAAGGGCTATCAGCTGAAGTCACTTTTATAGAAATGTCTGCTACTGGATGTGAATCTGAGGGACTGACACAGACAGAAAGGAGAATGTGATTGTGTTGACGTAGAACAGCAAATTGTCTTGGAAGGTTACATTTGAAACTGTACAAATCAAAGTAACGTTCATGATTCATTACCATGTGAAGTGTCGATGTTAGGATTGGATATTGCATGGAAAACAAGCACCTCAATCATTTGCATGGAGTGGAGAGGTTGTAAAAAGGCAACTTTCAACACAAACTGCCCAGGGGGCGGGGGGTTATGGGGATATGGTGTTTTCCTGAATGTATTTTGTCTGTATTTTGAAGTGCTGTACAGTATTGTCACCCTATACCTTATTCTCCCAGATTTTCTGCACTATACTTTGTACCTCCACCTGAGCCAACAATAAAGATGTTTCTGTATGGTTTTCCCTCTAAAAATATTTAAGGAACTGAATGAGTTGAGACCTGGGCCCTCCTTGCACTTGTAGATAATTTTTATTTTTAGAGCAGGTTACTAATGCCAAACACTAATGTTATATTTTAGTGAAATGTTTGTTCTTTTTGCCTTTGTTTTTAAACACCGTTTAAAAAAAAAAAAAGGGAGAAAAAAAAAGTCAAACTTTAGTAAAGTGATTGTTTGTTCATCAGTATTACTAGAGTTATTGTATTGTTGTCATTAAGAGTCATTTTTAATTGAGCAATAAGTATTTTTTTCTTGTTTGGATTGTTTCATAATGTCTTCCCTATGAGCAGTCACAACAGTAGACAAATTCTTACCTGCTTGGGTGTCATGTGTAAAGTTTTAAATATGTAACAAATATATACACAACATAAGCTGTCATTGTCCATGTACTAACCAAGTAACTAGTTATAAAATAAAAACAATGTCAGAATTTACAGAGTCCTATGTGATCAAATGTCTTAGTTTTTCTTGATTGCTACAGTTTTTCACAATTGTTAACACACAAAAATCTAAATTTTTGCTCAATTTGCACAACCTTAACTTCATGTACCATTCGTTCAACCCGAATGACATTAATATTCATAACGTTAGCAATTGTTGCTAGGCGGGTCAAGCTCGTATTTGTCCCAATGCTAAATGCATGTAAATAGTGTACGACGAGATGTTTACTGAGCTAAACCTACCAATTCTGTCTGAAAATGATGTCCCTGGTGCCAAATTCACTGGTAAAGATGTGGTAGAACATACAAATGTTCAGTTAAAGAGATGGCTTGAGTGTCGAGAGCTGAAAAAGACGGGAAAAAGAGCCGACCAGATCCAGAGGTAGCTTTTTTATCGACACCTTTTTCTTGTGTGCATTGCCTTATGCCACTGACAATAACATTCTCCTGTTTCAACAATCTGTCCTTTACCATAATATGCCGTCTTTCTTATATATTACCATACTGGCCCGAATATAAGACGGCCCTGATTATCAGACGACCCCCTCTTTTTCAAGACTCAAGTTTGAAAAACGACTTTTTGAACACCAAATTAATTTTTATACAGAAACTTACAGTACATCATAAACAAATGATTATTTATAACAATATATTTGAGAGAAAAAAGCATGTTATTTTGCCTCATTCAAACCTTAATATCTGAACATTTAAATATGTAAACTAAAGTGCAATCACATTCGTAAATGAATGGCTTCTGGTTTTTGAAATGGACAAAATTGCAATAACTGCATTAACCATCAAAGTGAAGTCTAACTGTAACTGTAGTCTTGAAACAAATCTGAATAAGGAAAAACATTGCAATAAAATAGTGCAAACTGGTTAAACTTGAGAGTAGCTGAGATCTGTCATGACAGAACATCGCTTCAATGATATCTGGCGCCATCTAGTGTCGTGAATGGGTATAATGTCTAGACCGCGAATATAAGACGAACCCCACTTTTTCAGGCTTATTTCAATGCAAAAAACACCGTCTTATATTCGGGCCAATACTGTATATCCTCTGGTTGTGATACGTCTCTGACCATTCTTGGGGGTAATTTACATTGCCATTTTTGTGTAGCGATCGCAAATCCTACTCAGTGACAGCAAAAGAACACTTTTAATTTTTTCATTAATTACAAATCTTAATTTTATAATTTATTAACACTTCCCCCTTACTAAAGTTGTTTTCCCTACAACAGAAAAGGGAACAACAGTGGCAATCAGATACCATTTTAAATTTTCAGGTCATTTATTGTCAGACAGAAGTAGCAAGGCAAAATGCTAAAAAATAAGTAAAAATATCAAAATGGCTTACCTCTTCGTCCTCTGTAGGACCATGGCCCCAAGCAAAATGTTTACTGCATATGAAGGTGAATGTTTTCACCTCGCTGGCTGTAAACTGGTCTTTTGGACGTCCACACAAGTTAATTTGTTCAAATTTTTTCCTCTTTTTTGGCTTCAGGAAACATATGAAGAAAACATGCTTCATGTGTCGTGATGTCTTGCGTCGTTTCTACAAGTTCCGTAGCAGCAGTGTTTACTCGGCATGTTCTTTTTTGAAAGATTACCGGCAGAAAACAAGTAGTAATAACATGAGTTATATGCGAGGACGTGTCTATGTTGACCCACTTCCGGGTTACGATGGCGACATCACCGTCGAAAAATAGTATTGGTGCGGTACACTATTGTCACTACATACAACTCCCTTATCTGACCTAGACTCTGACTTTCCTTCTTTACATTCTGATGCCAATTGCACATCACGTTGTTGTCTAAATACTACACACAATGTTCTATTGTTAACACATTTCTCATGTCACATGTCAGGGATATCAACCTACAACACACAAGTGTTCAAACCTCAACACATTTAAGTCTGGTGAGCAAATAGCAATAAAGACTGCAGCATATAAGTACCATGCACCACCTCCTCTGTGTTTGGTGAACAATAGAGAACCTTGAAGAGAGCAATCAGAAAAGTGTAAGAGTGAGAGAAGGAAAGGGAGGATGGATGGGAGCATGAGGAGGACAGTGAGGAGGAGGAGGAAGAAGATGGAGAGGAGCAGGATGACAAAGACAGATTGGATCATGAGGAGGACAGTGAGAAGAATTAAACATGAGGAGAACAGAAAGGAGGAAGAGGAGCAAGAGGAAGGAAAACTGTTAGATCTAATTAAATTCGGGCCACTTTGATAGACCATGTTTTGAGCACGAGGGAGGCTGGCTTGAGGGTCCAGCCCAATATCAGCCGATACACAGTTGGTGCCATCATAAGAACATTACGGCTGGAGAATAGGTAAATCTATGTCTCGTGTACAGTGGCAGAGAGGTGTCAGGCGAAACGCAAAGTCCAAACACTTTGCAAATGGAAAGAAGCACGAACCCCAAGATCCCAGATTCCTAAAGCGCGACTGCAAATTGGCAAAAGCACGAACACCAATTGCAAACGCTAAAACAACTAGCACGAACGTAGCACAAACGAATGGCACTACTTCGGGACCATTTTGCAGCAAATGAGGGGCTTAGAGTGACATCATCACTTGAAATTAATATCTCAAGCCCCCCAATTTACTGCAAAATGGACCCGAATTTGTTTGTGTTATGATAGTGCTAGTTGTTAGGACACCCCTCTGTTATTGATCGATTCGGTACACTCCATTAGCCGCGGGACCTAAGCTAAGGAAAAGCTATGAATGAAGTCACCACTCGAAATTAATATCTCAATAAACGCATAATACTGTATCTACAAAAGTGTTGCAGCAAAAACCAGCACAAATTATTGACATCATTTTTATATACATTTTAGGGCTGTCAAACGATTAAAATTTTTAATCGAGTTAATCACAGCTTAAAAATGAATTAATCGTAATTAATCGCAATTCAAACCATCTATAAAATATGCCATATTTTTCTGTAAATTTTTGTTGGGATGCAGAGATAAGACAAGACGGATATATAAATTCAACATACTGTACATAAGTACTGTATTCGTTTATTACAACAATAAATCAACAAAATGGCATTCACATTAACATTATGTTAAAGCGATCCAAGGATAGAAAGACTTGTAGTTCTTAAAAGATAAATGTTCGTAAAAGTTATAGAAATTTTATATAAAAACCCCCCTTAATGTTTTCGTTTTAATAAAATTTGTAAATATTTCAATCATAAAATAAACTAGTAGGTCGCCATTGTTGATGTCAATAATTACACAATTCTCATGGTCATAAAATCAGTCGCACCCAAGCGCCAGCAGAGGGTGGCAAACTCCAAAAACCACAAGTAACAAGTGCACATGACCCTGTGCTGTCATTTTAATCTGTTTGAGCGGGGTATGTGCGTTAATTGCGTCAAATATTTTAACGTGATTAATTTTAAAAATTAATTACCACCCGCGATAATTTTGACAGCCCTAATAAATTTGCGTCTGATGGGGGGGGGGGGGGGGGGGGCCTTCACGGAGATCCTAGAGATGGTCACAAAGCACATACAGCAATATACAAAGTGTGTCCTTTTTTTTTTCTTTTTAAACAATTTTTTTTTACGCTTGCTGTCGTGCTGCGGGTCTTTGCATTTGTTTTGCGAGCCTTTTGCATTCGTGCTGCGAGCCATTTGCTGTTGTGTTGTGGCAATCGGGGTTTGTGCTTTTGCCGATTTGCAATCGCACTTTAGGAATTGGGGATCGTGTTGATGCAGTTTGCATTCATGCTTTTTCTTTTGCAAAGCGTTTGCAATTGGGGTTCGTGCTTTTTCCTATTTGAAAAGTGTTTGGACTTTGCATTTTGCCAGACACCTCTCGGCCACCGTACTCGTGTACTATAAAATAATACAGCATTTGTGTACTATGTATTTGTACAGTATTTACATTGTGTATTTTATATACAGTACTGTGTACTCTGTAATACCATTCACCATTTCAATGTAGAGTAATATAGTGCGCTCACAGTAGTTCTAACTTGCAGGGCCGAAAGACCTCACAGTGGGGGCAAAAGACGTGTTTTCACACTAGACCAGGAAACCCTAATCGAGAACTTGGTTTGTGAAAATAATCCAATTACCCTAAAACAAATTAAACAGAACATCCTAGCAGATAACGCAGCTTTCAATACAATCCACACAAGGCAGTTCTTTAGAGATGTCAAGATCGGGAGGGCATTGCCTGTGATGTGGATGAGTATGGAGGACCAGGAGTGGCAAAATTAAATAAATTCTTAAATGTGTCATTAAAATGCTTCAATTTAAATTCTTATTATTTCAATATTTATTTCAATATTTATTTGGAATTCGCCCCCCCCCCTCCAACCCAGCCCCATGGAAACGGCGACAGCCAAATAGAAATGGTGCTCCGCTGCTCCCCGCTTCCGAGCGCCAACCGGGAGGGCGGATATTCCGCGCGTTCACCTCTTATGTTAACCTTTTTACTGACTCCATGTTCTAAAAGTTTAAAGAAGACTCACTGAAAGCAGGTTGACAATTTATTCGTCGACAATGGTCAAAAACAAGGCAAAAACAGACAACGGAGGGACAATTCTGGATCCAAAACAAGGCTACATAGAAAATGTTTCCGACCAGCGAACAACGTTTGTTATCTCAGTGTTCAGTCTTTTTGAAGTCTGCGGTGGAGTGGGCCGGGCCGAAGGTGTGGCTTGGTGTTGTTTCGGGATCATCCCTCTGGCCGGTTTTGGGTGGTTTAGGTTCCAGCGTGGATGTGACGTGGTTGCCACAGCGACCGGCGCTGGTCTTGACATCCCAAGCGCCCGCTATCAGCTTGTTATCTGGGCTGGGCGAGCGCGCCCTGCTCTTTGTCCTTGAAGTGGCCAGGAGAACTGATTGCAATAGTTTGTGCGTCAATCTTGCTCGTGACGCACACGTTTGGTTTCTGTGATAAGATGGCGTTGTGTATCTATTCTGCTTCTTTTCATTAAACTATGGTGTGCCATTTATTTAGGTGTTTTAGAGTAGTACAAACAATCCAACAGTACATATGAGAAATGATACTATTCCCTGATTGATTGTATTACGTTTGTTAGAGTAATGCAAACAGTTAGACGGTGCCTACGAGAAATTGTACCATTTTTCCATTTCCCCCTCATGAACACTGGTAAGGTGATTCACTTTACTGTGTCCAAGGGCATGGAGTGAAGTCTGCCTAAGCTATTGTCAGATAAATGTGTTAGACTGATGCAAACAATTATATGGTGTGTGCGAAAACGGTACCTATTCCCTTCAGTTTATGTTTATTTCAATTTTCATATGTATATTCAAATTTTTATTCATATATTTCTCTTTTTTATATTTATTTCAATTTATATTTATTTATTTCAACATTTATTTGTATTTTTATTTATTTCAACATTTATTTATTTTCATTTTTATTCATTGCGCTCTTGTTCCCCTTGTACCGCATGAAATAATTTTATCTGTCATTGGCTCATCAAACTCGGTGGGCGGGTGTCAACTAGGTGGGGTTGAAGTTGAACGAGTCAAACTACATGGCTCTGGTTCTGCATTAGCTTTCTCGGGATTTAATAACGGACATGTGATTAACGCAAGAAATTCGGACCCTCAGCACGTGGCTTACTAAACAGCGGTTTATCCTGCCATGCTGCCAAGTGGAGCAAAAAGCATGACTCTAGAGCCATGTAGCTTGACTCGCTTAACTCAAACCCCACCTAGTTGAAACGCACACACATGTGGTAAAAACGGAACAAGAGTGCAAGAATGAAATGAAAAATTTAAATAAATAAAACAAAACAATTAGCCCACCCACAGCCCCAAAATGTCCTGGATGACATATTATTTAGGCAAACAAATACATACCAATGAGTTATTAGCAGTGCATCACACAGAATTAAAGCCGTTATATTTATGTCTATATCTGTATATGTATATACAGTACCTTCATCTTTAAAGAGGGAGAAAAAAGGGGGGAATGGTTATACAGGGTGTCCATAAAGTCTCTTTATCATTTCAAAAATGTATTAAAAATGCAATTGATAAGATACAGTGCTACTCAAAAGTTTGTGAACCCCCTCAACATTTTGGAATTTTCTATTATTTCAACCTGATTTCCTAATCAATCAATTCAGTTGTTTTTTTTTGTTTTTTTAACAGTTGTGTTGTCGAGACTAATTAAATGTTTAGCACGAGTCAATGGCTTATCATGCACTTTAAAGAGAACATAAAAGTATACTCAAGATGAAGTTTTCGTATTAAAGTGAGTTTAAGGCTGAATATGAATGGACAAGTGAGATGTTTCATCATAATTTTTCGTATAAGGCAGGTATACCTTGCTGTTTTTTTCTGAAGTATATAAAATATACTTTATAAAAAGTCAAATTTGGGTATACTCGCTCTGTTTTAGTAAAAATTGGTTTTCTCATCGTACACTTGGATAAACTATATTCTGTTTGCTAAGGAGGTTGAGGGCATTAAGTATAAAATACACAGTGCTTTATAAAAAGTCAACTTCAAGTACTGTTGGATAAACAGTTTTTGCTGAGGGGGGCTTAGGGCTTCAGGTATAAAATTCATACTTTGTAAAAAGTCAACTTCAATCATACCCCCTCCGTTTTAGTGAAGAAATATGCATAGTCATATTACACTTGGAAAAACTTTTCTTTGCACAGGGAGCCTTGGGGCTTTAGGGGTTAATGCACTGTTTACAAACAAAATATAAAAGTCATATACCCCCCATGAAAACGTCTTGCTATAAAGGCATAAATAAAATGACACAATAAAACGCAGGAATAAACTGTCTACCGCATGAGGATCATACAAAAATTGTGATGAAACATCCACCTTTCAACAATGCTTACAAAACTACAGTTGCCTTTCAAAAGCTGGTAAAAGTCACTGTTATTTAAGTCAGTGTAAAAAATGTTTTTATTTTTATGCCTTTGCTCAGAAATCCTGAGTTTAGGAGCAGCAGAGGTGTGAGAAAAACAACTCATTGAGCATATTGATGACTGATTGAACTCATTGACTAGATTGGTGCTTCACTGAAAGTAGGTCAAGTAACCGATAATGCCCACTAACTAGCATCGACCATCAGGCATGCCTTTTGATTTGGAATTTCTATAGCCTGCCCAGGTCCAGAAAAAAAATCGCAAAATAACCCTTACCGCAAAAAAATAATAAATAAAGTCCAGTCAAATGTTTTTTTGAATGATTTTAATGTAAATAAGAATATGGCAATTCAGCACACAAAATACACCATGTACAATTTTAAAACACATCATTGTATTTAAAGTAAATGTTTAGCCTGAGCCAATGACTTTCAGAGAACATAAAAGTATGGTAAAATATTAGTTTTAGTATTGAAGTCCAACGTTTAAATCTTAGTATGAATGAACTAGTCAGACTTTTCTTTATACTTTTTAGTTCAGTTTGAAGCTCCAGCACTGTCGGTGGATGGCACGCCAGTCACAAAATTATGCCTAAATTGAAGCTCCTGAATCATCTAATAGAATATAAATGGAGGAAATAGTAAGCGGTCTTCATAGCATACCTTCAGTTTTGCGGGTTGTTTTTGTTTTTAAAGGTAATGATTAACCCAGGGGTCAGGAACCCTGGTCCTCGAGTGCCACTATCCAGCTTGTTTTCCATGTCTCCCTCCTTTGACACACCTGAATCAAATGATCAGCTCATGAGCAAGCTCTGCAGGAGCCTGATAACAATCATGATTATTTGATTCATGTGTGTTAAAGGAGGGACACATGGAAAACAAGCTGGATAGGGGCTCTCGAGGACCAGGGTTCGTGACCCCTGGAATAACCTGACCAACTCTTGGGTTGTTCTATACCTCTTGAGGGGATCCTTGGATCTCATGATGTTGTAGTGTCTCTACCTGCCGAGTGGAAGCGTCGTGTGCGCGCGGATTCGCGTCCCAGCCTGGTCACAGGGGGGAGCGGAACGTGGTGAGGCGCTGACACACCGGTTACACAGCCTCCAGCTACACTGCAAAAAATGTAACTTCTAAAACGAGTAAAAAATCATTTGAAATGAGATAAGATTTGCTAAGTAAGAAAATTCTGCCAATGGAACAAGCAATTTTTGTCTTGTTGAGAATTCTTAAAATGAGACATCCATTCAGGATGAGCTAGTAAAATAGTAGTTTCAAGATCTCATTGAACTAGTAAAATATAGTTTCAAAATCTCATTCATAGTAGTTTCAAGATCTCATTGAACTAGTAAAATATAGTTTCAAAATCTCATTCATCCTGAATGGATGTCTTATTTAAAGAACTCTTACCAAGACAAAAATTGTTTGTTCCTTTGGCAGAATTTTCTTATTATAAACACAATCATTTCTAGTAATTTTTTACATGTAGTGACATTTTTTCCAGTGCACACCTGGGAGCACTGAACTGTTTTTACTCTATTTTTTACTTTATTTTACACTATAACGTTATCTCTACAGCTTCGTGTCCTGATCATTAGGTTTTAGTGTTTGGTAACTGCTCAGTATGGTTGTCTATTGTGATCGAATTGTACAAGATTTGACAATATTAGGAAAATATCAAAACACTTCTTTTGTTGAGGATTTATGGCGGAGGACTGTCTAACATGACAACACTACAAAAGAACCACTATCTCAATCTCTGAATATTAAGTTACGCTGTTTCTTGTATGTATGCAGTACAGAAAAGCTTTTTATTCAAGAAAGCTGTTGTCAGTCAATAATAAGGTGAATAGCTTATGTGGAAAAAAGACAACAAAACAAACTATATACAAGGGGATGTGTATAAAAAAAAAATTTTTTTATGTGGTTTTGAGTGTGTGGGTCTCTGTCTGTCATGTCCTTGTCCGACTGGCATTTCAGCAGTTACTATGCTGTCCGTCTGCTTGGCGGAAACATACCCGGCACTGCCATGGTATGTCCCTTCTACATGTACCACATGTGTATCTGTAGCAGTCAACACATCGTACAGTGGCGGGATTGTACTTGCATTCATCATTCACTTGACACTTGGCTCTTTTCCCGGAGCTAGGTGTTGGAGGTTGTTGCCGGAGCAATGTTTCCTTCTGCGCCTTCTTTGCGGCTACATGAGAGTGAGCCAATTCCTTTGCCAGACCCACCAAGAAGTCCACCCGTCTCTCTTGCCTTCCGGTGCATGCCTGATACAACACGTATGCATTCAGTGCTGCCATGTCAATCATGGTGTAGAACATGGCGACCGTCCATCTCCGTGTTCCTGTACGCACACTGTACTCCCGCATCATCTGGTCCATCACATCCACACCACATTTTGTGGTAATGTATTTGGTGAGGGTGTTTGGCTTCCTCATGGCGGTATCCTGAGTCTCAACCACACTGTGCATGTTGCTGAGGATGTAGACAGTCTTCTTCCTTTTGGGCACATACACTGTCAGCGCGGCACCAGTGGTTGAAAACACCTAAAAAATAATAGAAGTTAGTTTCATTCCACTTTTACACAGAGTGTCACACTTAGAAGTTGATGAGAAAAATCCTGCTACACACATGAGTGGTGAATTCTTTGTGGTCCGTCCCATTGGTTGACTGAGGAATTTCCTGGCGAATTCTGTTGACTGTGCCGAGGATGGTGGTTTTCCGGCTAAGTAGTCGGTGTGCAAGTGACAGTGATGTGAAGAATTTGTCTGTGGAGACAGTTCTGCCCTTGTCTAAAATTGGTTCCATCAGCTTCGTCACCACAGTCTCGGACAGTCTCTCTCCACTGGGACGACTGGGGTCCTTGCCAAGATTTGGGAGGACATTGCAGATGTAGTTAGATTTCAAGTCGCAAGCCACCCAAAATATGATACCAAACTCATTATGTTTGGTTGCAATGTGTTGCAGAAAACTGCATCGTGTTTCGTTGGAAAAAGTTGTTCATTGATAGTGATGTGTCGACCAGGGTTGTAGGATGTAATGAAGTTGTTCACAAACGATCCCCACACATCGGAAATTGCAGCAAACTTATCGGTCTCCACTCATTCACTGCGTGTGAACATGTCATCAAAGCGTAGGTGTTGCATGATGTTTTGAAATCGATTTCGGGACATTGTTGCAATGATCACTTGGTTTCCCAGGTCTGCCAACCAGGAATCATGCAGTGCTGGTACTTTGGCAACCCCACGCAAGATGACGACAGCAATAAATGCCATTAGCGCATGCTGAATAATCCATTTTTGAATCCTATGAAGCATGTCGAGATTGATGAAACGCAGAAAGCTCTGAAGGTGACTCTGGTTACGTCTTCTGGCAATCTCCGTTGGCTTTCCATCTGCGGTGTACGGTTCAATTGGGGTAAAAGGGAGTTGTGTCCCCAACTGTTCTTTACGCCACACAGTGCCATCTTTTGCCGTCACTGTCGCTGGAAGAGCATTCTCCATATCTGCAGCGTGGTCAAATTCAAATTATGAGCATGGAAAAGTCAAATGATGTCACTGCATGCATAAATGCTAATAATAATTCTAAAACATCTCAAACATATCTACTGAGTAGCAAGAATCACCGTTGTTGTCGGCTTAGTCCCTAATTGGAATCTCTCTATTGGTGGAAGAGCATTCTTATCTGCAGTGTGCACAAATTCAATTTATGAGCATGGAAATGTCAAATGATATCACTGGATGCATAGATGCTAATAATAATGCAAACATACCTCCTGTGTAGCCAGCATTCACAGTGGCTGTTGGCTGAGTCCCCAAGTGGGATCTTTTTCTTGGTGGAGGAGAGGTCTCCTCATCTGCAGTGTGAACAAATTCAAATTATAAGCAAGTCAAATGATATCACAAATGCATGCATAGTAAAAATGTTGTGTGCTTTAGATGACATTGAATATCTGATAAAGTGCAGGGACCCTCAGAAAACAATAGAAACACTGCAACGAAATGGAGGCTGTCCGATGCAAGAAAGCACCGAACTGTAGTCACATAGTGCTATGTGCACCATCATAGAAGTGGAAATACAAAAAAAATCTGTATTTTCCACTTTCTTGCTTCAAATGAAATATGAAATGGTATGAAATAAAAATAGGATGTTTGTGAAATCCAACCTGAAGACAGCTCAGAGTCCGAACTCAGATGAAGGTTGATCTCCTCTCCATCTGAGTCACATGGGTGGACTTCATTCAGGAGCCTTTCCAGTTCCTCTTGGGTCTTGAATCTTCTCTGTATCCTTGTTCTTTAAGAGGAGGTTTGTACACCACAGAATTCCTCAGGGCACTGAAATACACAGTGAATTATTTATCGACCTCTGACGGAATTACCTTTCGTAGGCAAAATGAAGCTTTTGTGACCAGCACTGTTCCACACCCAGGCAGTAACCACACAGGAATATGTAAAAAGCTTGTCTGCTTGATTGCTTGTTTGTGTGGTCTATTATTGTTTGTGTGGTCTATTGTTTGACAAAGCCAAGGTAGCCCTGCATTTGCAAATATTCAGATGCTAAGTGTAGCTATCCACCTAAGTAGTTAGTTTGGTATTAGGGTCTTCTGACTACTTTCTGGGCTTGCTTTATAACCAAAGAAAAAAAAACAACAACCTTGACTTCAATACCTAAAAACCCCTCTGAATGTTCAGGTTTCCAAAATACAAACTTGACATATTTCACTGCAAGCACAAAACTCATTCAATAAAGGAACTATTAATGTGCTCTTTACACTGAAAGTCTCCATTCTGGAAAAAAAAAACTATAAAGACTAATAAACCGGCAAAACAACAAATGAATCCATTGTTTACCACATGGGGGTTATTAAAAATGCCACAGTATTTTAAATCAATATAGAACAAAAGTTCTTACTATGCAGAAGGCATGGTAGGCATGGTGCTACTGGTGATGAGAGTCATGATAAAAGATTCTCAGCAGGTCTGAAGGTCTTGGTCTCACTGAACAAATTGAACGACTGCCTCTTGGATGTGCTCAGCTTTATACAAGTGGGAAGGGATGCTGGCGTGTCTCCTGGTCTATTGTGTCTGATGGAAAATTCGGCCAACAACTTATCAGAGTCATTAGTGTAGTATAGGCCATCAACATTTCAGAGTCGTTAGTGTCCTTTCACAATCATTCATCAGATCAGGCCACCGCCAGGGTCACACATCAACATATCAGGTATCTGTGTTGGCCTCTGCCCAAAAGATGCTTTCTTGACTCTAAACTGATTTATTTTTGTGAATGCATTATAAAGACACAAACGTGGCCGAAGCGTTTACTTTTAAAAAATTAGATTGTACAAAGCATAGTTAATTTTGGGTCACTCCTTTTTGGTTTTGGGGGATTTTTGAGTCACTTTGTTAATTCACTGGCTGCAATTGACGGCGCTAGACATCCAGTCCGTTTTGACTGTGCGCACCAATGTCCAAATTGAAGCACGTGATTCTGTATGAACTGTATAAATGAACTACAAGATTCTTGTCGAGCAGAAAAACAATGCGGGCTGAATTGGATCCACTGGTAGGCTTCTTCTGCCCGGGCCTTGAAATGTCTAAAACTCTCCTACAATATCACAAAATGTCTTTAATACAATTTTGAAAGGTCTTAAAAATCTATTGACGTTACTTTTATTGAGAATATGCATAAATTTCAGTCTCGCTCTTAAATGCTTCAATTTTTGAGGAGGCTATGGTGGTGGTAAATGGTTTTATACTTCTATAGCACCTTTCCACCAGTAAAGCCCTCAAAGGACTTTACACTGTATCATCACTTAACTACTGGTGACACAGCACCAGGAGTAACGTTGGGTTCAGTATCTTACTCAAGGATAGTTAGACTGGTTCATCGGGTGGGAGAATTGAACCAACAACAACTGGGTGGGGGAGCAACTACACTACCACTGAGTCACGCCATCCACAAAGTAGTCATAAAATGCCAGCAACAAACTCCGTTTGTGATTCACATGTTGGTTCACGAAAGAGGAAGTTCTTGTGTTTTAGGTTAGGTTAGGTTAGGTTAGGTTAGGTTAGGTTAGGTTAGGTTAGGTTAGGTTAGGTTAGGTTAGGTTAGGTTAGGTTAGGTTAGGTTAGGTAAGGTAACTGTTGGCCTCCAATTATAATTCTGATCTTTTGTACGTTTTTAGCCTATATCGGTGTGAAATAAGTCTTCCATTTTATTCATTATGATCTTAAAAATGTCTTAAATTTGGCTTGTTGAACCCTGCAAAGACCCTATAATAGTGGAAGAGCTCGTTTTCTCTTTATTTTAGTTTAGTTTTGGTACAATCCAAACATATTGCCACATTATAAATTGACATTAATTAACTGTGAGATGCACTGAAAGGGAGTTGCGACTTTTAATCACATACTATGAATAATGACATATAAAGTCTATTCTATTCTATATTATTCTATTCTAACTTCAAGCATACTCCCTCCATTTTAGTAAAGAATTATGTATACTCATATTATACTTGGATAAACTTTTCTTTGCAAAGGGAGCCTTGGGGCCTTTAAGGGTTAAATGCGCTGTTTAAAAATGAAAACCTCATATACCCCTCATGAAATTGTCTTGGAATTATGGAATAATGACAAAGTAAAATAGAGGAATGATTTGGGTACCTCATTGGGCGATAAAAAACAAATGTGATGAAACATCCACAATGAAGATGATCAGCAATGCTTATAAAACTACAGTAGCCTTTCTAAAGCCAGTAGAAGTCACTGTAATTTAAGTCAGTGTAATTCTTTTTTTTCATATTCTTGTTCAGAATCCCTTAGTTTAGGAGCAGCAGAGGTGTGAGAAAAACAACTCATTGAGCATATTGATGACTGATTGAACTCATTGGGACTCACTGAAAGTAGGTCAAATAGCTGATAATGCCCACTTATTAGCATTGGCTAACAGACCTGTTTTGTGTCATGCTTTTGATTCGGCATTTCTATTGCCTGCCCAGACAAAAAAAAAATGCAAACAAATCAATTGCATGAAAATAACAAGAATCAAATGTTTTTCTGAATGATTTGAAGCTGCATAAGAATATTGAAATTTGGCACACATACGACATCATGTACAATTTTAAAACCCATTATTTTATTTAAATTAAATGTTTCGCATGAGTCAATGACTTCACTTATCATGCACTTTAAAGAGAAAATGAAAGTATAGGCCTACTCAAGATCAAGTTTTAGTATTGAAGTATGAGTTAGTCTTGGATGAGTGAGACTTTTCTTAATATTTTTTTAGCATAAAGCAGGCATACCATGCTGTTTTTTCCGAAGTATATAAAATATACTTTGCAAAAAGTCAACTTCAAGCATACCCCACTCTGTTTTAGTGAAGAAATATGCATACTCATATAATCAGGGGTGAACGTGGCTAGAATTTCTTGCCGGAACTCCCCGACGTGAAGTTCGCCACAGAGCCAGAAATTTTAATAATTTATTTTATTTTATTTATTTATTTATTTATTTTTGGGGGGGGGGGTGCTGTCAAACCTCCTAAAACTACTGAAATGCAAAGAAAACTTTTTGGTAGAGTTATTTCTATAACACATACAAAAACTGATTTTCATTCAAAATTGTATTTTTTCAATGATTTGCAAAATAAAAGGTAACAAAATAGCAGTAACCCCAACCTCCATCTCCTAATTTTTATTTTTCCTCATTGCCTCACATACTACATGCCAAATCTCGATTTTAACTACTAAAGAACATAGGATGTATATTAAAATTGAAGTTAATGTGAACATTTACTTTTGCTTTCTTTTTTTTTTCTTTTTAATAATAAATATATAAAATACGGTACATTCAGAAAAATAAGTACGATTGACTTATATTATGCGGAGTGAAATGGAATATATTTAGAAGATCGCGCAAACAATGACTTTTTTAAATCATAAGGAAATGAATAAGTAGCCTAACATAAATAAACAAATATAAGTCCAAAGTGCACTAAGATGTTCTAAACCTCCCCATCAGAGCAAATGAAACTAAATATGATAAATAAACCTCCTCGTATCTTTCCTTGCTCTTAAAGATTTGATCAATTTTCTGTTGCATTGCCCTTTTTTATTCGCATCAATTCAACAGATTTTTTTTTTTTTTTTGCTGTTCAAGAAAACATGCACATTTGAACCAATCAGAGCTAACTATCTCTGCTGATCACATGTCAGTATGTCAGCCAATTGAACGGATAAATGAGTCCAGGCGTTTTGCTTTGCATTCGCACATTGACGTGACTCAGCATCGTCAGACCCAGATAACTGCAGCAGATGGGGAAACCTCCATGCCGTCCGTGGAATAAAATAAATAATAAATATGGGTGGAAACGGATTACGCTACACAAGCACTTTATTATGCTTGTTGTTAACACTTGTGTATGTAAATCTGATGTTGGTAGATTGTTTTCTTGTCAGAGATGAAATGCATGTGTGGCAGCTTAGCTTTTTTTTTTTTTTTTTTTTTTTTTACATTTGCTGTCATATTTTTGGAATCAAAGCACCGTGTACCAGAACAGCATTCCGGCCCTGAATCTTATACCGGAACTGCGTTCCTGACCATTCTGGCCCACTTTACCCCTGCATATAATACTTAGAATAACCTTTCTTTGCAAAGGGAGCCGTGGGGCTTTAAGGGTTAATGCACAGTTTACAGTATAAGCAAAAAATATAAACCTCATATGCCCCTCATGAGAATGTCTTGCAATGAAGGCATAAATAAAATGACAAAATAAAATCAATGTACAGTATAAATTGTCTAATGTGTGGGGATGATACAAAAAATGTGATGAAATATCTTAATTTCAGCAATGCTTACAAAACTACAGTTGCCTTTCTAAAGCTAGTAAAAGTCACTATTATTTAAGTCAGGGCATGCTTGCAGTCATACCTGAGTCGAGGCTTTATTATTTTTTCAGAAGTTGTATTCTTCACTTCTTTTTGGTTTTGGGGGATTTCAGAGTCACTTTGTTAATTCACTGGCTGCAATTGACAGCACTAGACATCCAATCCGTTTTGACTGTGTGCACCAAAGTCCAAATTGAAGCACGTGATTCTGTATAAACTGTATAAATGAGCTACAAGGTGCCCGTCAGGCAGGAAAACAACGTGGGCCGAATTGGGTCCCCCAGCGCGTTGCATCCGCCCGGGCCGTACGCTTGACACCGCTGGTTTTAGCCAGCATGTTTAGACACATGTGTATTAAAAAAAACACATTTATCTACAGACAGCGATTAATGCTGCTATTATCCAACAGTTTTGTAGAGAAGAATGGGCCAAGATTAGTCCTGATCGATGTGCAACTACAGGAAGCATCTGGTTGAAGTTATTGCTGCAAAAAATGTGATGGTTCACTTTCTTATTTTTTTCCCCCTTCTGTCATTGTTTGAATATTATCTTCATTAAAATATCAAAACCTATAAATGTTTGGATGGTTTTAGTTAAAGCAGACACTGTTTTTCATTTGTGTGATGTTAACAAAGATCAGATCACATTAGATGGTGATTTTATGCAGATATGTGAGACATTCTACAAGGTTCAGATACTTTTTCATACCACTGTATCTCTAAATACACATATGGTTGACATTTCTTTTTGAAAGCATAATAAAAACACAAATATGGCCCACCCAAACACAAAACAACATTATTTCATCCAAAAATATACTTTAATCCACAAACGACATTTATTTAACAACCAACAAATTTGGGCTTTGTGCATAGGTAACAACCTGAGCTGTGCAATGCTGGAATACACTAAAAGATCAGATAATCCATTTGATGTGAATTTGTACTTCCTTTGGCATTTTTCCAAGTCAGGACCTTTGGAGGCTGCCTGCCCGGGTATCTCTGCAACATCCATGAAGTGGGTCAAGTAGTAGTAGTTGAAGTTTGCTGGATAAACTTCATTCTGTTTGCTCAGGATGGCTTGTTTTTTGTTTGTAAATTCTGTTTTTGGAGATACAACACCAATTCTTCATTTTTAGTTCTTTTGGCCCTACAGTCAGAAAGAAACATTTTAAACAACACTGCACTATTTAATTAACTACAAAATTCTGCGAACTAACTCCAGTAGTTACTTGATTAAACTAGAATTAGATCACAAAAACAGAACTTCTTGACATTTGCTAGCTGGCCTACTACATGGGGAATATAGCAAAAATGTTGAAGAAATCAACAATGCTGGAAAAACTACAGTAGCCATTGTAAAAACAGGAATGAACCAAGGGCGTAGGTTTGTATAGGGACGGTAGGGACATAACACCACCAACTTTTAAGGATGCTGAAATTGTCCCCACAACCTTTTAAGCAACCCTATTTGCATTATATAACGAGTTCAGTTATATAGGTAATTTAAATTGTCTTCCCATAAGTTGTAAGTGTAGAATTGACCCTACATTATGTTCAGACTTACATTTATCCTTTTCACTTGCTGAATGTGCTGGTCCATTTTTTTCCCCCTCAAACGCACGTTTGATTGGCTGATGACTAGAACCCCCCACATTCACACAATCCCGACAGAAATATTCTCTGCCCCCTTTGAAGAGGAGGGATTTTAGAAGTGTTTTTTTTTTCCCCGGCCAGCAGCAGCCAATGTAAGTAATGTAAAAAGACGTCAATGTTGTGAAGGTGGGGAACACACCACTAATTTTGCAACTGAAAGTCCGACCTGCATCAGAGTTAGCATAACATTCAACTGGGTGAACTTGCTAACCTGTATACCTCGAGTAGAAAGCTGCTTAGAGACGTGTCTTCCTGTACTTTTTCTACTGTTAACGTTAATTCAGCTGTGCATTTATTCCCTAATTAAAATGTATGTATTTTCTACATCATTAAAAAATATTTTTTGCAGCCTATGCACATTTTATACCCCCAACCCCCCGCCAAAAAAACAAAAAAACAACCACTGTAAATGTCTTTTATATGAAGCAATCACTTTGAAAAATGACTTCCTCCCATGAAAATAATTTTAGTGTAACTTTTTTCATTTTTATGTAAGAGCCAGCTATTTTTGAGAAATGTAGCCAATCTGTTTGGTCTTATTAATGTCCCATCCCCAGCAAAATGTGTACATGCAGGTTATACTATTATAGCGTCCCTACCAATGTTGAGACCTAACCTACGCCCTTGGTATGATCACTTGGGAAAAAAATCATTCATTTTGCTATAAAGGAGCCCTGGGGCTTTAAGGGTTAATGCACTGTTTATAAACAAAAATAACCTCATCTACCCCTCATTAAATTGTCCTGGAATGAAGGAATAACTAAAATGACAAAATAAAATGAAGGAATAATTTGAAGACAGTGTAGGGAGACAAAAAATGTGATGAAACATCCACAGTTAAGAAGATCAGCAATGTTTACACAACTACAGTAGCCTCTCTAAAGCCAGTAGAAGTCACAGTAATTTAAGTCAGTGTATTTTTTTTTTAAATTATATTTTCGTGTTTTGTTCAGAAGCCTTGAGTTTAGGAGCAGCAGAGGTGTGAGAAAAACAACTCATTGAGCATATTGATGACTGAACTCATTGACGAGATTGATGCTTCACTGAAAGTAGGTCAAATAGCTGATAATGCCTCCTTATTAGCACTGGCCATCAGGCATGTTTTGTGTCATCCTTTTGATTTGGAATGTCTATAGCCTGCCCAGGTCACCCCCCAAATATAACAAAAATATCAATTGGAAAAAAAAAAAAAAGAAAGAATAAAATAATAAAATGAGAATGAAATGTTTTTCTGAATGATTTTAAGGAACATACAAATACTGAAATTGAGCACACATACTAGATCATGTACAATTTTAAAACCCATCATTATATTTCAATTGTTTATTACGAGTCAATGACTTATCATGCACTTTAAAGAGAACATAAAAGTAACCTCAAGCACAAGTACTGAAGTGAGTTTAAGAGTTAGTATAAATGGACGAGTGGGACTTTTCTTTATACTTTTGAGTAATACCCAGGTATACCTTGCTGTTTTTTTCTGAAGTATATGAAATATATTTTATAAAAAGTCAAATTTGAATAATCCCTCTGTTTTCGTAAAAATATGTATTCTCGTCGTACACTTGAATAAACTCTATTATGTTTGCTAAGGAGGCTTCCGGCTTGAAGTGAATAAAATATACTTTGTAAAAAGTCGAATTCAAGCATACTCCCTCTGTTTCAGTAAAAATGAAATATTAAGAAAAGAAATTTGTATAGTCATATTACACATGGAAAAAAATATTTGCAAAGGGCCTTAATAGTCAATGCACAATTTAGAAATAAAAAATATAAATCTCATATACCTCTCATAAAATTGCCTTGCAATGAAGGCATAAATAAAATGACAAAATAAAATCAAGGAATGAATTGTCTATCGCTTGGGGATGATACAAAAAAAATTATGAAACATCAGCATTTCAGCAGTGCTTACAAAACTACAGTTGCCTTTCTAAAGCTAGTAAAAGTGACTGGTATTCAAGACAATATATATAAAAAAAAAAGTTTTTATTTTCATGTCTTTGCTGAGAAGCCCTGAGTTTAAGTGCAGGCAGAGGTGTGAGAAAAACAAATCATTGAGCATATTGATGACTGATTGAACTCATTGATTGGGACTCACTGAAAGTAGGTCAAATATCTGATAATGCCCACTTACTAGCATTGGCCATCAGGCATGTTTTGTTTCAGCCTCTTGATTTGGAATTTCTATAGCCTGCCCAGGTCACCACCCAAATATGACAGAAATATCAATTGGGGGAAAAAAAGGATTAAATATAATAACAATGAAATGAATGATTTTAAGGAATTTAAGAATATTGAAATTGAGAACACATACCAGATCATATACAATTTTAAAACCCATCATTATATTTAAATGTTTATCATGAGTCAATGACTTCACTTATCATGCACTTTAAAGAGAACATAAAAGTAACCTCAAGCACAAGGATTGAAGTATGAGTTTAAGTCTTAGTATGAATGGACGAGTAGGGCTTTTCTTTACACTTTTGAGTATAAGCCAGGTATACCTTGCTGTTTTTTTCTAAAGTATATAAAATACGCTTTATAAAAAGACACATTTGAGTATACGCGCTCCGTTTTTGTAAAAAAATGTATTCTCGTCATACACATGCATAAATTCTTCTGTTTGCTAAGGAGGCTTTGGGCTTTGAGTGTATAAAATATAATTTGTAAAAAGTCAACTTCAAGCATACTCCCTCTGTTTTGGTAGGAATGCAATATAAAGAAAACAAATTTGTATAGTCATACTACACTTGGGGAAAAGAATTCTTTGCAAAGGGCTTTAATAGTATAGCCCAAATACGTATAGTATAAGTATAAAAAATATACTTTGTAAAAAGTCAACTTCAAGCATACCGCCTCCGTTTTAGTGAAGAAATATGCATAGTCATATTACACTTGGAAAAACATTTCTTTGCATAGGGAGCCTTAGGGCTTTAAGGGTTAATGCACTGTTTACAAAAAAATATATATATATAAATGCAATGAAGGCATAAATACAATGACAAAATAAAATCAAGGTATAAATTGTTTATCGCTTGGGGTTGATACAAAAATGTGATGAAACATCCATATTTCAACAATGGTTACAAAACAGTTGCCTTTCTAAAGCAAGTAAAACTCAATGATATTTAACTCAGTGTAAATAAAATGTTTTTATTTCAATGTCTTTGCTCAGAAGCCCCGAGTTTAGGAGCAGCAGAGGCGTGGCAGATAGAGGTGTGAGAAAAACAACTCATTGAGCATATTGATGACTGATTGAACTCATTGACGAGATTGATGGTTCACTGAAAGTAGGTCGAATAGCTGATAATGCCCACTAATTAGTATCGGCCATCGGGCATGCCTTTTGATTTGGAATTTCTATAGCCCGTCCAAGGGCAGAAAAAAAAAAAAACGCAAAAATGTTTTAAATTTTAATGTACATACGAATATTGTAAATGAGCACGCGTAATACATCATGTACAATTTTAAAACCCATCATTGTATTTAAAGTAAATGTTTAGCATGAGTCATTGACTTTAAAGTGAACATAAAAGTATAGTAAAATACTAGTTTTAGTATTGAAGTACAACTTTTTAATCTTAGTTTGAATGAACTAGTCAGACTTGGTGGATGGCAAGCCAGTCACAACATTATGCCGAAGTTGAAGCTCCTCAATAAACGTATAAAATATTATAGAGGAAATAGTTAGCGGTCTTGATAGCATATCTCCAGTTTTGTGGGTTGTTTTTGTTTTTAAATTTAATGAATGAACCTGTTCTATACCTCCTGAGGGGATCCCTGGAGCTCATGATGTTCTGGAGAAGCTGGAGACTGTAGACCTGACCATGCCTGAGAATTTTGTGTTCCTTGGCTTCGTTCACAATTTCCTGAATAACCTTTGGACTCGCATCTTTCTTGCACGTGCTACGGAGATGGCATGACAGGCTCTGCTGTCTTTTGCAGCAGTAGGGGACCACAAACAAGCGGAGGTGGATATCACTGCCAGGACAAAAAACATTTGATTAGTATAAGTAAACTATTAATGTGCTCTTTGCACCAAGTCTCCATTCAAAGAATAAATAAAAATAACAAAATCAAATGAATGAATCCCATTGTTTACCACGTAGGGATGATTCAAAAGTGATGAAAACCTTTCTCAACACCTCAAAACCCCTCTTAATATTTCAGGTTTCCAAAATATAAACTTGAAAGAAAAAAAAAAACTTACTGGATAAATTTCACTTCAAGGACAAAAATCATTTTGGTTGGTATCAATAAATGAACAATTAATGTGGTCTTTGCACTCACAGTCTCCATTGCATTATAAAGACACAAAGGTGGCCGAAGTGTTTACTTAAAAAAAAAAAAAAAAAAAAAAGACTGTTCAAAGAAGAGTTAATTTTGGGTCACTTGCTTTCTGTTTTGGGGAATTTTCGAGTCGCCTTGTGAATTCACTGGCTGCAATTGTACCGTACCCGCCCGAGCCGTACGCTTGACACCACTGGTTTTAGCCATCATGTTTAGACACACCCATCTATTCCTTGGGAAACTTCGAAGAGTAAATTTTTGTTCCGATTCCCACCATCCATAAGTTTTTTTAATTTTTTTAAATCCAATATTTCTTTTTATAGAAAGACACATTGCTCATTTTACTTTGAATAGGAAAAAAATAAACATCATTCATTCCACATTGTACTTTATACAGTGGGGCAAATAAATATTTAGTCAACCACTAATTGTTCAAGTTCTCCCACTTCAAAATATTAGAGGCCTGTAATTATCAACATGGGTAAACCTCAACCATGAGAGACAGAATGTGGAGAAGAAAAAAAAAACAGAAAATCACATTGTTTGATTTTTAAACAATTTATTTGCAAATCATGGTGGTAAATAAGTATTTGGTCAATACCAAGTTAATCTCAATACTTTGTTATGTAACGTTTTCAAACGTTTTCTGTAACTCTTCACAAGCTTTTCACGTACTGTTGCAGGTATTTTGGCCCATTCCTCCATGCAGATCTCCTCTAGAGCGCTGATGTTTTGGGGCTGTCGTTGGGCAACACGGACTTTCAACTCCCTCCAAAGATTTTCTATGGGGTTGAGAACTGGAGACTGGCTAGGCCACTCCAGGACCTTGAAATGCTTCTTACGAAGCCACTCCTTTGTTGCCCTGGCTGTGTGTTTGGGATCACTGTCATGCTGAAAGACCCAGCCACGTCTCATCTTCAATGCCCTTGCTAATGGAAGGAGATTTTCACTCAAAATCTCTCGATACATGGCCCCATTCATTCTTTCCTTTACACAGATCAGTCGTCCTGGGCCCTTTGCAGAAAAACAGCCCCAAAGCATAATGTTTCCACCCCCATGCTTCACAGTGGGTATGGTGTTCTTCGGATGCAATTCAGTATTCTACCTCCTCCAAACACGAGAACCTGTGTTTCTACCAAAAAGATCTATTTTGGTTTCATCTGACCATAACACATTCTCCCAGTCCTCTTCTGGATCATTCAAATGCTCTCTAGCGAACCGCAGACGGGCCTGGACGTGTTCTGGCTTCAGCAGGGGGACACGTCTGGCAGTGCAGGATTTGAGTCCCTGGCGGCGCATTGTGTTACTGATAGTAGCCTTTGTTACTGTGGTCCCAGCTCTCTGTAGGTCATTCACTTGGTCCCGCCGTGTGGTTCTGGGATTTTTGCTCACCGTTCTTGTTATCTTTTTGACGCCATGGGGTGAGATCTTGCATGGAGCCCCAGATCGAGGGAGATATTATCAGTGGTCTTGTATGTCTTCCATTTTCTAATAATTGCTCCCACAGTTGATTTCTTGACACCAAGCGTTTTACCTATTGCAGATTCAGTCTTCCCAGCCTGGTGCAGGTCTACAATTTTGTCTCAGGTGTCGTTCGACAGTTCTTTGGTCTTGGCCATAGTGGAGTTTGGCGTGTGACTGACTGAGACTGTGGACAGTTGTCTTATATACCAATAATGAGTTAAAACAGGTGCCATTAATATAGGTAACGAGTGGAGCCTTGTTAGACCTCGTTAGACCTTGTTAGAAGAAGTTAGACCTCTTTGACAGCCAGAAATCTTGCTTGTTTGTAGGTGACCAAATACTTATTTTCCACTCTAATTTGGAAATAAATTCTTTAAAAATCAAACAATGTGATTTTCTGTTTTTTTTTTTTTTTTGGTTGAGGTTTACCCATGTTGACAATTACAGGCCTTAGGGTTACTTTTCAAGTAGGAGAATTTGCGCAATTGGTGGTTGACTAAATACTTATTTGCCCCACTGTATAAGCTACAATGTGGAATGAATGATGTTTTTTTTCCTATTCAAAGTAAAATGAGCAATGTGCCTTTCTATAAAAAGAAATATTGGATTAAAACAAACAAACAAAACTTATGGATGGTGGGAATCGGAACAAAAATTTCCTCTTCGAAGTTTCCCAGGGAATAGATGGGTGTGTCTAAACATGATGGCTAAAACTAGTGGCGTCAAGTGTACGGCCCGGGCGAGTACAGTGCAATTGCAGCCAGTGAGTTCACAAAGAACAAATACACTACAACTGAACCACGTTATCCACAAGGCAGTCATAAAATGCCAGCAGCAAATGGCATTTGTGGTTCACATGTTGGTTCA
Organism: Corythoichthys intestinalis; assembly: GCF_030265065.1. Taxonomy (NCBI): domain Eukaryota; kingdom Metazoa; phylum Chordata; class Actinopteri; order Syngnathiformes; family Syngnathidae; genus Corythoichthys; species Corythoichthys intestinalis. The sequence goes on along the minus strand of NC_080399.1, from coordinate 57,944,275 downwards.
CAAAAAAGAACGTTCTCGTGTTTTATGTTAGGTTAGGTCCTCCAATTTTAATTGAAATCTTTTGTACCTTTTTTGCCTGTATCGGTGTGAAATGGGTCTTAAATTTTATTCATTATGATCTTAAAAGATATCTTAAATTTTGCTTGTTGAACCCTGCAGAGACCCTGTAATCGTGGAAGAGATCGTTTTCTCTTTGTTTTGGGCTGGTCTTTGTCACAATCCAAACATATTGCCACATAATGAATTGACATTAATTGTGAGATGCACGGAAAGGGAGTTGCGACTTTGAATCTCATTGTACTATGTATAATGACAAATAAAGTCTATTCTATTCTAACTTGAAGCATAATCCCTCCGTTTTAGTAAAGAATTATGTAATAAAGGATCAGCCCTCTATCCTGTTATGCTTGTATTAATGTATCTTTTATTTTCTTGATTGGGGGGAATCTTCTGTTTGCGACTCTCGCGTATTTTCCTGTGGGGGTCGCTATCAATCACACAATGCCCCTTTGCTTGTGCTAGTGAGCAATAACCTAAATAGGGAATGGGACGTACTATGTCACTGTTTGGCTAGGCCTCCATGCTGGTAATATCCTTACTTCCGGTCCGGCAGACTCAACGGGGATTGTAACGTGTGGTAGTGCTAAGCTTATTCCTTCGGTGTATTAGAAAGAAAATATGGGTGTGTATTGTTGTGTTACCGGGTGCAACAGTGTCTCCTGCGACAAAAAAAAAAAAAGGCAGAGGAAAACTGGAATCACTTTTCACCGTTTTCCTGCATGGAGGACCAAATATCAGATCACGAAGGCACGACGGATGGCTGGGTTGCAGCGGTTCGTCGGAAAAGCATTTCTTTTGATCATATTTCTGCTGGAATGAGAGTGTGTTCCCGTCATCTCTACTCTTGTAAGTTGAACGATTTATCCACTGTTTTGGTTTCAATACGTTTTTTTATTTTTTTTATTCATTCATTCATTCATTTTCCATGCCACTTATTCCTCACGAGGGTCGCGGAGGTGTTGGAGCCTATCCCAGCTAACTTCGGGCAGTAGGCAGGGGACACCCTGAATTGGTTGCCAGCCAATCGCAGGGCACAAGGAAACACACAACCATTCACGCACACACTCACACCTATGGACAATTTAGAGTGTTCAATCAGCCTACCATGCATGTTTTTGGGATGTGGGAGGAAACCGGAGTTCCCGGAGGAAACCCACGCAGGCACGGGGAGAACATGCAAACTCCACACAGGAAGTCCGAAGCCCGGGATTGAACCCTTGATCTCAGAACTGTGAGGCAGACGTGCTAACCACTCAGCCACCGTGCCGCCTTCCTGCTGATAAACTGCGGGCTTTTAACTTGTGAAAATGCAAGAACTTTAATGCACATATTTATTCTGCCTGGCTATTTAACTAAGGCCAGTGAAGTGGTTTTTTTTTTTTTTTTTTTTTTTAACCACTTTGACAAAGACACGTTTCATTGTAATGTTGAATTTATATATTCTATTATTATTTATAATTATTCTTGTTTGCAATAATGTAGACTTTAGACTGTCAATTCAAATAGTGTTGGAAAAGTTGCAATACCTACAATAGAAATGCAAGAGCTGTAATGTACATATTTATACACCTTTATCTACCTAAGGCCACTGAATGTTTTTTTAACTGCTTTGAAAAATACAGGTTTTGTTGTGATCTTGTATTTATATAGTATATAGCTTTTTATAATGTATTATATTATGTATTATAATATTTGCTACCCCCTGTCAGAGTGTGGGCCATTTTGCACTAAAAGGATTTTAAACTGTCAGTTCAAATATTGTGTTGGAGAACTTGCAATACTTAAAATGGAAATGCAAGAACTTTAAACCACATATTTATTCTGTCTGGCAATTTACCCAAGGCCAGTAAATAGTTTTTAAACTGCTTTGACAAAGACACATTTATGTTAATCTTGTATATATTACTTATATAATATTTGCTGACCCCGTCAGAGGGTGGGCCTTGTTTGCACTAATTTAAAGATTTTAAGCTGTCAGCTCAAATATTGTATTGGAGAAGTTGCATTACTTGAAATAAATCTATTGCAATTTACCAGTCCCAGTTCTTGTCTACAACACTGTCCACACATTGTCAATGCATATTCCAAATAGAATAACAAAATTAAGTCACCTGACTTTGTAATTATTACACCTGTTTATTATGAAGACCTGAAGTAAACAACAAGCAGTTACAGTTTGTCAACAAGTTGTTCAAGTTATGTGTTGGTATTCATATTTTATTGACTTGTCACAACAACACTTGGGCTCATGTTTGTAAGAGCACAGCAAACAGAAGTTTCAGCGTGCACTCTTCGCCTTTCCAACCTCTCATCACGCTCCGATTTGGTGCGCTTGACCTCAGAATAACCCAAGAAGAGATATGGTGACCGATCAGGATGTGTTGTCAGCATTTCATATGCAGGTTTTCCTAGGAACACAACAGGTAGGTAGGTGAGGAGGAGTAGTAGTAGTAGGTTAGCATTGCTACCGAGGCAGATTTACACAACGGTAAAAAAAAAAAAAAAACGTATTGAAACCAAAACGGATAAATCGTTCAACTTACAAGAGTAGAGATGACGGGAACACACTCTCATTCCAGCAGAAATATGATCAAAAGAAATGCTTTTCCGACGAATCGCTGCGACCCAGCCATCCGTCGTGCCTTAGTGATCTGATATCTGGTCCTCCATGCAGGAAAACGGTGAAAAGTGAGTCCAGTTTTCCTCGCCCTTTTTTTGGTCGTAGGAGAAGCTGTTGCACCCAGTAACACAACAATACACACCCATATTTTCTTTCTAATACACCGAAGGAATTAGCTTAGCACTACCACACGTTACAATCCCCGTTGAGTCTGCCGGACCGGAAGTAAGGATATTACCAGCATGGAGGCCTAGCCAAACAGTGACGTAGTACGTCCCATTCCCTATAGGGAGCTAATGAGCAATAACCTAAATAAGGCGTTTAATTCTCATTTTCCTTTTCCTTCATGTGCATCAAAGCACATCAGTAAATTATGAAAATTAAGTGAACTGTTATATAGTTGTATTTTGTCTATTTAGCTCCCTTTCTGACGTTGGTAAATTCGTTAGCATATTAGCATCGGTTGCTAACAGTTGCTATCACTAACGGTCGCTAATGCTGTTGTATATGTGCATTGTTTGTGTTTTATAACTTCGCGATACACATAAGATGTGGATGTTGCATGCATTAATTGCATTGCATTATTTAGTGTGTTAAATTAAATTCTGTGAATTAGTATTGTAAACTGGTATTTGGGAAAATAAGTAATGGAGAGGCGTCACGGTGGCTCAGTGGTTAGCACGTCTGCCTCACGGTTCTGAGATCAAGGGTTCAATCCCGGGCTTCAGCCTTCCTGTGTGGAGTTTGCATGTTCTCCCCGTGCCTGCGTGGTTTTCCTCCGGGAACTCCGGTTTCCTCCCACATCCCAAAACATGCATGGTAGGCTGATTGAACACTCTTAACTTGTCCGTAGGTATGAGTGTGTGCATGAATGGTTGTATGTCTCCGTGTGCCCTGCGATTGGCTGGCAACCAGTTCAGGGTGTCCCCTGCCTACTGCCCGTAGTCAGCTGGGATGGGCTCCAGCATCTCCGCGACCCTCGTGAGGAAAAAGCGGCATGGAAAATGAATGTATGAATGAAAGTATTGGAGACTGTGATGTCATTAGACGGTAGTTCACTTTACAGCCGCTAGATGACCCCATTGTTTCATTTATTGCCAGCGAATTCAGTCATTGTATGCTTAATAGTTAATGTGTGCATTTGACTGTATTTTCTTGATTCATTTGAAAAGTATAATAGTAATTGAGTTTATTCCTTTTTTCTAGTATTATTTTCAGACTGATTTCATACTTCATGCCCTGTGGTGTTAAAATTCCTCATTTTTGTGTACATAAAGGAATATTTTGTACAATATAAGGCAAATTAAGCAATTCTAAATTCAGCACTGGATTCTCATCACCTTTATTCCTGTGTTCTTACAGTTAGTCCTTACCACGAACTAGCCCTATAACATCACCTCAGGAACAAATTATGTATACTCATATTATACTTGGATAAACTTTTCTTTGCAAAGGGAACCTTTTGCGCTTTAAGGGTTAATGCACTGTTTGAAAATAAAAACCACATATACCCCTCATAAAATTGTCTCGGAATGATGTAATAGCTAAAATGACAAAGTAAAATGGGGGAATGATTTCGGTACCCCATGGGGAGCAAAATAACAATAATAAAAAATAAAATAATTTTATTTTCATGTTTTAGTTCAGAAGCCCTGAGTTTGTGCGCCGCAGAGGTGTGAAAAAAACTCATTGAGCAAATTGGTGACTGACTGAACTCATTGAGGAGATTGAGACTCACTGAAAGTAGGTCAAATAGCTGATAATGCCCACCAATTAGCATTGGCCATCAGGCATGCCTTTTATTTGGAATTTCTATCGCCAGCCCAAGGCCAGAAGAAAACGTTGCAAAAAAAAAAAACAAAAAAAAAAAACAATCGCAAAAAAAAAAATAAAGTCCAGTCAAATGTTTTCCTGAATGATTTTAATGTACATCAGAATATTGCAATTGAGCACACATAATCATGTACAATTTTGAAACGCATCTTTGTATTTATTGTATTTAAAGGGCAACTGAAGAGCTTTTTGGATTTCGCTCTTGAGTGTTTTACTCGGTTGAATTGTATTAAATGCATCATTCGCTGTCTCAAAAAGTCACATTAAAAAAATAAATAATAATTGACCGCGTAGTTTTTGAGTTATGGCCATAGCAACACCATAGCAACGGGGGACGCGCCGCCCTGCCGACCGCTACCTGATGACGTAGCTTCCATGGAGCGTCGCCACCACTCTGAACACGGAAATATAGCACCACGTTATCCTCGCCATATATTGCAAACATTTTCTGGGATTTACTCGCGAGATTCGTCATGCCGTCTCGATGTGAAGCGATGGTTTGCTCACAGGAAGACTCGAGACTATGAGTGGTCCAAAAAAAATTCTCCTGCAAAGGTTTTGACCGTTTTTGTGAGCATGCATACAGGTCCCCAATCGGCTCATTGTATTCATCATTTCAGCGACGACAGCTTTGAAAACCTACAACAATGCAACCTTGGTTTTACAAAGACGTAAGTAGACCCTCTGATTCTAAAATATGATGCACTTCTGTTGATAAACGAGGGGGACTCCTACTGCCTGTTTGTTGAAGCGCGACATTTTTTTTTGTTGCTGTTGCCCTGTCATAAGTAGATAGGTTTGCTGACAGGTCTACCCATGTTATTTTATTACTATATCAATAGGTATTATGTAAATTCAAATGTCCCCAGCACCAAATAGGTCCTTGGCTCGTTGTTTTTTGGCCTGTCACAGGGTAAATATAAAGCCTCAAAAATCAATAACATATCTTTCATTTATCCACATTTGGGCTAGCTTTACAATATTTAGATCGGTAGGAGCTGTCCCATTACTTAATATCCAGTTTTAGCTATGAGGAGAGCATGGAAAAATATACAACTATGTAGTCGCATTCTCTCAAATAAAAAAATCACGATGCTGGACTTATGCTTACCACTCACTCTCCCGTTCGTGAAGTGTCGAGCTGTCAATTGGCGTCATGACGACATAGGCTGTGTCAAGTAAATCGCCGTCATCTGACACCTCAGGTTCAAACATGTAGGGATTAATTGTAGTTCATCTTTCCTGGGAAGCTTTGCCATCGGTAGCGTCACGAAAGAGCGATCCTGAATGGTTACCTTTGGTAGAAATATCACTGACATCGTTGTTGCTGCTATGCTAGCTGTGGATAGTCTTCTCTGTTGCGTCGGGGAATCTACGTCACACTTCCGGGTTTGCAAAGGGACCATTAACGGAGTGCAAAAAAACTTAAAAAAAACCCGCAAATTATCCTTGCAATTACATGTTGATAATTTCCTGGTTGTTTTGACGAACTCATCCAAAGTTTATATTCGTAAAATTACACCAAAATCCGGAAAGGTCTTCAGTTGCCCTTTAAAGTAAATGTTTAGCATGACTCAATGACTTTAAACTGCAGTGGTGTCCAAACTACTCCACATAGGGCCGCAGTGGGTGCTGGTGTCATTCCATAAATAACAAGACGAGAGCATTGAAATTTCTAAAGTCTGCCCAGCCCCCCCCCCTCCAAAAAACACATAAAAATATTAATTGCGAAAAAAGAATAAAAATGATCAAATATGAATCAAATGTTTTTCTGAATTATTTTAAGGGGCCACACCTGGGTGAATATCAGCACTACAACTCTGTAGTTTTCTTTACTCTCTTTTCAATGTATTTTACACTAATAAACTTATCTATACAGCTTCGTGTCCTGTGGCCTACACTACGAAGCCGGTTTTCTGGCTTAGCTGGGTAACTTCGAGAGTAACTTCATCACGTGCGACCTAAGTTTGCAGCTAAGCGAGACTAAGAAAGGTGGATATGTTGGAACCGAGAAGTGTTGCCATGGCAACACACGCCACACGCCAAACCTGGTCGTCTCAGAGTTAGATCTTGCTTAACCCCAGAATTCTAATTAACCACGCTATATTTAAACAGCACTCCTCCGCGGACGTGTCCTCCTGACAATGACAGCGTACCTGGATGACCCATACGACATTGGCGTGCGGATTGTGAGGGGCTCTCATGGGAGGGCACAGGTTTTTGGAGACTTCCAGAATCCGCTGGCGTACCTGGAAGATGTTCTCCATGAAAGATATAGATTTTCAGCTGAGGGAATTCTTTACCTGTGCCAATTTATCGAGGCAGACGTCACTAATGTAACCCGCTGAAGTCAGGCCCTCACAACCGCACAGATTGTGTGCCTGTCCGTGCGCTCTTTCGCCAGGGACAATATATGCATTCCATTGGTGTGATGCTGAATATCTGCGTAAGAACACTGTATGCCGCGCAATTTGGAGTGGGGTATGGAAACGCTTCAAATTGATTGTTGAAATCGCTGACTGTAGACGGATGCGGAGTTTTGCTCTCATACAAGAAATATATTTAACGAACTCTTCCAGCGTTATTCTGTTGTGTAAATGCATTTATAATAATCATAGAAATATGTAGACTATTTAACCACTGAGAAAAACGTTTTTTTCTGCCAACTCGAAGAGATTAAATTAAATGTCAAATCCACTGATAGGACAGACGCACAAATATAAAAGATATAAATGTTTATTGAATATGCATCTTACAGTCTTGTTTAACTGTGAAAATCCGTTACAAAAGACGGGCTTTAATTTACGCCACAACGCATGGCATCCCCGCATTTCCTTCTTCTCCTGAGTCATCTCAAGTATAACATAAAATGTTTTTTTTTTTGGGGGGGGGGGGGGGTGTCGGGCTCGTGCCTGCAAATCAATTTAATTGATCGGGCTCAGGTCGGGCTGGATTATGAGGCCCAAACTAAAAAAAAAAAAGGACATACATATTCATACAGTCAATGGGACTAAACATACAATCATCCTGCTTCATGTTCTTATTAAATCTTATTTTATTGTCCTGACAGCAGGCTATATTTCTTTTCAAGGAAATAAGTAAACTGGCATATTGACGCATTCACAAATCACACGATCTGTAAATTCGCTGTGAACAGACACGTCGCGCTCTACTCGCCAAAGCGGTGTTGGATTTCGCGGTGAGGGTGGATTTTAATTCCTCCTAACTCCGCATTATCATCGCGCATTCCTCCTCTGTGAAGTAAGGTGCACGTGCCATCGTCACAAGTAGTGTTTGACTCTGGTCTCGCCCCCTTTTATGTGAACGCGCAGTAACTCTGACTGGGTTGACACAGGTTCGACGAATCAACCTCATAATCAGTGTCGTACCACCGATTGACCACAAACTAGACAACCAGGTTTTGTCAACTCCGGTTACCCGCTGGTAAACTGGATTACTTCTGGGGAGGTTGAACTCCGTTTGTAGTATAGGCCACAGATCATTATGTTTTTGTTTTTAGTAACTGCTCAGTATGGTTGTCTATTGTGATCGAATTGTGTGTGATTTGACAAAATCATGAAGATATCAAAACACTGTTTTTTTATGCGGAGGACTGTCCGACATGACAACATTACAAAAGAGCTATCTCAATCCCTCTGAGTATTTAGTTACACTGTTTCTTGTGTGAGCTATAATTGTCATATTACTGATGATGGCTGACGATGCACAACAAAAGTCATTTTTTGCTCAAAAAAAGCTTTTTATTCAATAAAGCTGTTGTCCGTCAACAATAAGTTGAAAAACCTAAGTGAAAAAGACAACAAAAGAAACTATATACAAGGGGATGGTGTATAAAAAAAAAAAAAAACATTTTTATGTGGTTTTGAGTGTGTCTGTCATGTCCTTGTCCGACTGGCATTTCAGCAGTTACTATGCTGTCCTTTTGCTTGGCGGAAACACACCCGGCACTGCCATGGCATGTCCCTTCTACATGTACCACATGTGTATCTGTAGCAATCAACACATCGCACAGTGGCGGGATTGTTCTTGCATTCATCATTCACTTGACACTTTGCCCTTTTCCCAGAGCTAGGTGTTGGAGGTTGTTGCCGAAGCAATGTTTCCTTCTGCGCCTTCTTTGCGGCCACATGAGAGTGAGCCAATTCCTTTGCAAGACCCACCAAGAAGTCCACCTGTCTCTCTTGCCTTCCGGTGCATGCCTGATACAACACGTATGCATTCAGTGCTGCCATGTCAATCATATTGTAGAACATGGCAACTGGCCATCTTCTTGTTCCTGTGAGCACACTGTACTCCCGCATCATCTGGTTCATCACATCCACACCACATTTTGTGGTATTGTATTTGGTGAGGGTGTTTGGCTTCCTCTTGGCGGTATCCTGAGTCTCAACCACACTGTGCATGTTGCTGAGGATGTAGACAGTCTTCTTCCTTTTGGGCGCATACACTGTCAGCGTGGCACCAGTGGTTGAAAACACCTAAAAAATAACAGAAATTAGTTTCATGGCACTTTTACACAGAGTGTCATACTTAGAAGATGATGAGAAAAATCCTGCTACACACCTGAGTAGTGAATTCTTTGCGGTCCGTCCCCTTGGTTGACTGAGGAATTTCCTGGCGAATCCTGTTGACTGTGCCGAGGATGGTGGTTTTCCGGCTAAGTAGTCGGTGTGCAAGTGACAGTGATGTGAAGAATTCGTCTGTGGTGACAGTTCTGCCCTTGTCTAAAAATGGTTCCATCAGCTTCATCGCCACACTCTCGGACAGTCTCTCCCCACTTGGACTGGGGTCCTTGCCAAGATATGGGAGGACATTGCAGATGTACTTAGATTTCAAGTCGTAAGCCACCCAAAACTTGATACCAAACTCATTATGTTTGGTTGCAATGTGGTGCAGAAAACTGCATCGTGTTTTCGTTGGAAAAAGCTGTTCATCGAGAGTGATGTGTCGACCAGGGTTGTAGGATGTAATGCAGTTGTTCACAAAAGATCCCCACACATCGGAAATTGCAGCAAACGTATCGGTCTCCGCTCGTTGACTGCGTGTGAACATGTCATCAAAGCGTAGGTGCTGCATGATGTTTTGAAATCGATTTCGGGACATTGTTGCAATGATCACTTGGTTTCCCAGGTCTGCCGACCAGGAATCATTCAGTGCTGGTACTTTGGCAACCCCACGCAAGATGATGACAGCAATAAATGCCATTAGTTCAGGGACAGCCATGAACCAGTCCAGTTCCTCCTTTTGCTGCGCATGCTGAATAGTCCATTTTTGAATCCTATGAAGCATGTCGAGATTAATGAAACGCAGAAAGCTCTGAAGGCGACTCTGGGTACGTCTTCTGGCAATCTCCGTTGGCTTTCCATCTGCGGTGTACGGTTCAATTGGGGTGAAAGGGAGTTGTGTCCCCAACTTTTCTTCACGCCACACAGTGCCATCTTTTGCCGTCACTTTCGCTGGAAGAGCATTCTCCTTATCTGCAGTGTGGACAAATTCAAATTATGAGCATGGGAAAATCAAATGATGTCACTTACATGCATAGATGCTAATAATAATTCCAATACATCTCAAACATACCGCCTGTGTAGCAAGCATTCACCGTCGTTGTCGGCTTAATCCCCAATTGGAATCTCTTTTTTGGTGGAAGAGCACGCTTATCTGCAGTGTGAACAAATTCAATTTATGAGCATGGAAAAGTCAAATGATATCACTGGATGCATAAATGCTAATAATAATGCTAATACATCTCAAACATACCTCCTGTGTAGCCAGCATTCACAGTTGCCGTTGGCTGAGTCCGCAGGCGGGATCTTTTTCTTGGTGGAGGAGCGGTCTCCTCATCTGCAGTGTGAACAATTTTAAATTATGAGCACGGAAAAGTCAAACGATATCACAAATGCATGCATAGCAAACACATCTTGCGCTTTAGATGACATTAAATATCTGATAAAGTGCAGCGACCTCAGAAAACAAAACAAACACTGCTATGAAATGGAGGCTGACCGATGCAAGAAAGCACCAAACTGTAGTCACATGATGCTACGTGCACGAACATTGAAGTGGAAATACCAAAAAAACCCTGTATTTTCCCCTTTCTTGCTTCAAATGAAATATGAAATAAAAATAGGATGTTTGAGAAATCTAACCTGAAGACAGCTCAGAGTCCGAACTCAGCAGAAGGTTGATCTCCTCTCCATCTGAGTCGCATGGGTGGACTTCATTCAGGATACTTTCCAGTTCCTCTTGGGTCTTGAATCTTCTCTGCATCCTTGTTGTTTGAAGAGGACGTTTGTACACCACACAATTCCTCAGGGCACTGAAATACACAGTGAAGTATTTATCGACCTCAGACGGAATTACCATTTGTAGGCAAAGTACAGATTTTGTGACCAGCACAGTTCCACACCCAGGCAGTGACCACAGTAAAACATGTAAAAAGGTTGTCTGCTTGATTCTTTTTTGAGTGGTCTATTGTTTGACAAAGCCAAAGTAGCCCTACGTTTGCAAATCTTCAGATGCTAATTGTAGCTATCCACCTGAGTAGTAAGTTTGGTGTAGGGGTCTTCTGACTACTTTCTGGGCTTGCTTTATAACCCCCCCCCCCCCCCAAGAAAAAAAAAAAAAAACTGGACTTCAACACCTAAAAATTCCTCTTAATATTCAGGTTTCTAAAATACATACATGACATATTTAAAAAAAACACTCACTGGACATATTTCACTACACGGACAAAAATCATTTTAGTTTGTATCAATAAAGGAACTATTAATGTGCTGCTTACACTAACAGTCACCATTCTAAAAAATAGAAACTCACTAAAATTAAAATTTATCGAGAATAAATAAACCGGCAAAATATACCGAGTGAATCTATTGTTTACCACAAAAGCCACTGTATTTAAAATCAGTATACAACAAAAGTTCTTACTTTGCAGAAGGCATGGAAGGCATGGTGCTACTGGTGAAGAGAGGCATGATAAAAGATTCTCAGCAGAAGGTCTGAAGGTCTTGGTCTCACTGAAGAAACTGAAAGACTGCCTCTTGGATGTGCTCAGCTTTATACATGTACGAAGGGATGTGGGCGTGTCTCCAAGTCTATTGTGTCCAATGCAAATTTCGGCCATCAACATATCAGAGTCGTTAGTGTGGTATAGTTCATCAACTTTTCAGAGTCGTTAGTTTGCTTTCACAGTCATCCATTCATTCGATCAGGCGGTGACACAGCCAGGGTCACGCATCAACTTATCAGGTATAGGTGTTGGCCTTTCCCCAAAAGATGCTTTCTTGACTCTAAAATGGCTTATTTTTGTGATTGCATTATATAGACACAAACGTGGCCGAAGCGTTTACTTTGAAAACATTTGATTGTCCAAAGCAGAGTTAATTTTGGGGCACGTCCTTTTAGTTTTGGGGAATTTTAGGCTAGGTTCATACTACAGGTTTTAATGCACAAATCCGATTTTTTTTCATATCTGTTTTTTTGGCGTGCCCGTTCAGACTGCCTTTATTCATTGACACCATTCAAGTATTACGCATGCGCACTAATCACTAATTCGCAGTCCGACACGCGCTGAGCAAGAAGACCCGCATGCGCAGAAGCATCAAAACAATTGACACACATGTCATCAGTCATTCCAGGGCTATCATAGTTTGATTTTCAAAAAGAGGACACAAATAACACACATAAATAATCCTCGTTTAGGCTTATATTCAAAGTTTATATGGATCGATACACACACACATACGGGCAGCTTGTCCCGACTCTCGGCCGTGTAAGCAATGTTGAAATATTGCTAATATAGAGCAGAGAGAAAACTGATCATTCTCAGGCTTTTCCTCAACCCGTTTTTGTTTTTTATGACTGTTGTCAAGCCCAGCCCTTCCCCAAAAGCCTTGTTCAAGGCAAGCTAGGCGCTAGTAACGCACAGCTGCACCGCTACCGTAGCTTCTCTCTCGCGCTTTCATAACGTAATTGCAGCATGAATTCCGATTTGGGAGACTTGACAGTACAGACCGCCGCGAAATTCTGAAAAAATGTGGCCCAGATCGGATTTGAACCACATACGAAAGGGACTCAGATCGGATTTCAAATGGTCCAGTTCTATGCGACTTGTCATGTTCAGACCGTAAAGTTAATGCCTCACTCGAGTCGGAAAAACACGAAGAAATCGGATGAATGCTGAAGACCTGTAGTATGGACGTAGCCTTAGAGTAACTTATTTAATTCACTGGCTGCAATTGACAGCGCTAGACATCCAATCTGTTTTGAAGGTGCGCACCAATGTCCAAATTCTGTATGAACTGTATAAATGAGCTACAAGGTTCTTGTTGGGCAGAAAAAAAACGCGGTCCGAACTGGATCCCCCAGCAGGCTGCATCCGTACGTTACAACTGGTTTTAGTCATCATGTTTAGACACGTGTGTAAAAAAAAACTCACCAATCTATTCCCTGGGAAAACTGTGAAAGAGTAAAGTGTTGCTCCTATGCCCACCATCCATTTTTTTCCCCAATATTTCTTTTTATAGAAAGGCACATTGCTCATTTCACTTTGAATAGAAAAAAATATTTCATTCCAGGGGTCCCACAAAGGCTAAAAAAAAGTCCTAAATCCAATAATTTGAATTTAAAGCCGTGAAACACTGGAAGTCCCGTTTTTTTTTTTTTTTTTTGCTATAAGGAAAGACCAAAAAGGCGTCAAATGACCCCGATTCCATTTTTCCTTTTTTTTTTTTTTTTAAATTTTTTTTTTTTACCTCAAATGTATTTTTGCATAAAAACACATTTTTTTAATTGAACTGAATTTTTTGATTGAAAATGTATCTTTTTATTGAAGCAAAACAAATATATATATTGAAAAATAAAGACATAAAGGTACCTCCATATACTCAAGTACAAGTTTTAGTATTAAAGTATGAGTTTAAGTCTTAGTATGAATGGACGAATGGGACTTTTCTTTATACTTTTGAGTATAAGCCAGGTATACCTTGCTGTTTTTTTTTTTTGTTTTTTTTTGTAGTATATAAAATATACTTTATAAAAAGTCAAATTTGAGTATAATCCCTCTGTTTTCATAAAAATATGTATTCTCATCGTACACTTGAATAAACTCCATTCTGTTTGCTAAGGAGGTTTAGGGCTTTAAGTGTATAAAATATACTTTGTAAAAAGTCAACTTAAAGCATACTCCTTTAGTCATATTAGACTAAAAAATTCTTTGCAAAGGGCTTTAATTGTCAATGCACTTTTTACAAACAAAAAATATAAATCTCGTATACCCCTTATAAAATTGTCTTGCAATGAAGGCAGAAATAAAATGAAGGAATAAATTCTCTACCGCGTTGGGATCATACAAAAATTATAATGAAACATCCACATTTCAGCACGGCTTACAAAACCACAGTTGTTTATCTAAAGCTAGTAAAAGTCCATTATATGTAATAGGCATTATGAAGGATGTCTAAAATTCTCCTCAAATATCACAAAATGTCTTAAATACAATCTTGAGAAGTCTTGAGAATAGAAAAAAAAATAAACATCATTCATTTGATTCCAGTTTATACATGGAATCTGCAGCGTCTTATAAAGAAAAAAGGGGGAAAAAAGGCTTAAATCCACTAATTACAATTTAAGGCCTTGAAATGTCTCAAATCCCCCTAAAATATTATAAAACGAAAGGCCTCAAAAATCAATTGATGTTACTTTTATTGAGAACATGCATAAATTTCAGTCCCGCTCTTAAATATTTAGATTTTTGAGGAGGCTATGACATAACTACAAAGCGAAACTATCTGTGCTGCCCGATCCAAATTCATCGAACACAAGCAGGTTGTTGTGTGCGCGCCCTGCCGCGCATTTGCATGTTAACAGCTTCGTTACATAGTCAAAGTGGAGAAAACGTACATAGGTAAGTGCAAATTTAATGATTTGTGGCTTGAGAACTTACAGTTCAGCGCATGGCTGAAGCTGATGGAGGGAAACTCGTATGAAGCACACTGCACTTAGTGCAAGAACATTTTAAAACTTGGAACATTGGGTATCAAGGCATTGGAATCCCATTGCAAATCTGAAAAGCACAAGGCGGTCCTAAAATGCCAGCAGCAAATGCCGTTTTTGGTTCACGTGTTAGTTCACAAAAAAGAAAGTTCTCGTGTTTAGGTTAGGTTAGGTTAGGTTAGGTTACGTTAGGTTAGGTTAGGTTAGGTTACGTTAGGTTAGGTTAGGTTAGGCATTTTGTATCACAGTGTGAAAAAGCGTGAAATAAATTAGGTTTTAGGGTACATACGTAAACCCTATCTCCCATATTAGGTTAAATGGGCTAAATATTATAAAAAAATTATTATATTTTTGTATATTTATAAAATTATGTTTATTTTCAAAATATATATAATATATAATAATATATGATTATGTATGAACAATAGTATAATATATTCAATATATTTTTTAAAATTATTATTGTTATTATACAAGGTTGAACTTGTATACGTTTTAGTATTGAAGTATGAGGTTAAGTCTTAGTATGAATGGACGAGTGAATATATAGTATATACTTTTTAGTACATGCCAGGTATACCTTGCTGATTTTTCTGTAGTATACAAAATATACTTTATAAAAAGTTAAATTTGAGTATACTCCCTCTGTTTTAGTAAAAAGAAGTCTTCTCATTGTACACTTGGATAAACTATATTCTGTTTGCTAAGGAGCCCTTAAGTGTACAAAACAGTTTATAAAAAGTCAACTTCAAGCATACTCCCTCCATTTAAGTAAAACAAATGTATACTCGTAGTACTCTTGGATAAACTTGATTCTTTTTGCTGAAGGAGGCTCAAGGCTTGAAGTATATACAATATACTTTGTAAAAAGTCAACCTCAAGCATACGCCCTCTGTTTTTGTTAAGAAATATGTATAGTCATATTAAACTTTTTAAAACAGTTTACAAACAAAAAAATATGAACCTCACATACCCTCATATAATTGTCTCACAATGAAGGCAGAAATAAAATGACAAAATAAAATCAAGGTATAAATTGTCTACCGCGAGGGGGAAGATACCAAAAAATGTGATGAAACATCTACATTTCAGCAATGCTTACAAAACTACAGTTGCCTTTCTGAAGCTAATAAAAGTCACTGTTATTTGAGTCAGTGTAAAAAAAAAAAAAAAGTTATTATTCTTATGCCTTTGCTCAGAAGTTTAGGAGCAGCAGAGGTTTGGCAGGCAGAGGTGTGAGAAAAACAACTCATTGAACTTATTGACTGATTGAACTCATTGAGAAGATTTATGCTTCACTGAAAGTAGGTCAAATACCTGATAATGCCCACTAATTTGCATTGGCCATTAGGCATGTTTTGTGTCAGCCTTTTGACTTGAAATTTCTGTAGCCTGCCCTGGGCCCAAAAAAATCAAGTGATGCCAAATGTTTTTCTGAATGATTTTATTGTACATAAGAATATTGCAATTGAGCACACATAATACATCATGTTTAAAATGCATCATTGTATTTATAATAAGTAAATATTTTGAATGAGTCAAAGACTTAATGGAGAACATAAAAGTATACTCAAGTTTTATTATTGAAGTATGAGTTTTAAGTTTTAGTGTGAATGAACTAGTCAAGACTTTTCTTCCTACTTTTTAGTTTAGTTTGAAGCTCCAGCATTTTCCGTGGCTGGCACCAGGGGTGAAAGTGGGCCAGAACGGTCAGGAACGCAGTTCCGGTATAACATGCAGGGCCAGAATGCAGTTCCAGTATAAGATTCAGGGCCAAAATACTTTTCTGGTACACGGTGCTTTGATTCCGAAAATATGACGGCAACTGTCGAAACGCTATGTACAAAAAATAAATGCTAAGCTGCCACACATGCATTCCATAACTTCAAGCATACTCCCTATATTTTAGTAAAGAATTATATAGACTCATTTATACTTGGATAAACTTTTCTTTGCAAAGGAAGCCTTGGGGCTTTGAGGGTTAATGCACTGTTCAAAAATAAAAAACTCATATACCTCTCATGAAATTGTCTTGATGGAATGACTAAAATGACAAAATAAAATGAAGGAATGATTTGGGTACCGCATGGGGAGATAAAAAAAATTGTGATGAAACATCCACAATTAAGTAGATCAGCAATGCCAGTTGTAGTCACCGTAATTTAAGTCAGTGTAATTTTTTTTTTTGGATTGATTTTATTTCAGATGTTCAGACAAAATAATTCACACAAAAAACATTATTTGAAATGATAACACAAACATCTAAAAAAGGAGTGAGAAGAAGCATAGCTTATAATGTCCCCACCCCTACACATTCAAAATATAATGAATTTTATACAGAAGATGCACCTCCATATAATTCAAAACAATGCATGCTGTACATGCATATCAATATCACAAAATAAACAATTTGGGCCCCAACACAGATCCTTGTGGTACCCCACACACAATATCCAGGTGAGAAGAACAAAAATCCCCTAGTTTAACAAATTGTCTACTCTGAGATAAATCGCTCTGAACCAAATGTAATTATTCCCCTAATGCCATATTTATCTAATTTGCTGATTAATAATTAATGCTTAATGGTATCAAATGTTTTTTTTAAGTCAATAAGTATTCCTATGGCATGTTTTTTCTCATCTATGGATTTTGTGATTTCTTCTAGTGTTTCTGTCAGTGCCATTATTGTTGATCTATTTAAACAAAAACCATATTGATTTCAGCAAGAATATGGTATTTATCAAGGAATGTATCCAACCTTTTATTAAAGACGTTTTTTTGAGAATTTTGGGAATTGTGACAATAAAGACACAGGCCTGTAATTTGTGAAGTTATGTCTGCTCCCACTCTTGAACAAATGTATAACAAAGGTTTTCGTTTTTTTGTTCAGAATCCCTTAGTTTAGGAGCAGCAGAGGTGTGAGAAAAACAACTCATTGAGCATATTGATGACTGATTGAACTCATTGGGACCCACTGAAAGTAGGTCAAATAGCTGATAATGCCCACTTATTAGCATTGGCCATCAGCATGTTTTGTGTCAGCCTTTTGATTTGGAATTTCTATAGCCTGCCCAGCCCCCTACCCAAAAATCACAAAAATATCAATTGCATAAAATGAATAAAAATAATAAGAGTCAAATGTTTTTCTGAATGATTTTAAAGGACATAAGAATATTGAAATTGAGCACGCATACCAGATCATGTACAATTTTAAAGCCCATCATTTTAATTCAATTAAATGTTTAGCATGAGTCGATGTCTTGACTTATCATGCACTTTAAGGGAACATAAAAGTATACTCAAGTTTTAGTATTGTCTTAGTATGAATGGATGAGTGAGTATACACTGTATACAGTAGTATATACTTTTTTAGTACAAGCCAGGTATACCTTACTGTTTTGTAAGTTGTATATAAAATGTACTTTATAAAAAGTTGATATATTTTCTCTGTTTAAGTAAAAAGAAGTATTCTCATCGTACACTTGGATTAACTTTATTCTGTTTGCTAAGAAGCCTTTAAGTGCATAAAACAGTTTATAAAAAGTCAACTTCAAGCATACTCAATCCATTTGAGTAAAACAAATGTATGCTCGTAGTACTCTTGGATAAATTTGATTTTTTGCTGAAAGAGACTCAAGGCTTTAAGTATCTAAAATATACTTTGTAAAAAGTCAACTTCAAGCATACTCCCTCAGTTTTTGTAAAGAAATGTGTATAGTCATATGAAACTTTTTACAACTGTTTACAAACAAAAAATATAAACCTTATATACTCTCATAAAATCGCCCCGCAATGAAGGCATGAATAAAAAGACAGAATAAAATCAAGGTATAAATTGTCTACCGCGTGGGGATGATACAAAAAATGTGATAAAACATCTACATTTCAGCAATGCTAACAAAACTACAGTTGCCCCTCTAAAGGTAGTAAAAGTGAGTGTTGTTTAAGTCAGTGTATTTATTTATTTTTTTTATGTCTTTGCTCAGAAGCCCTGAGTTAAAGAGCAGCAGAGGTGTGGCAGGCAGAGGTGTGAGAAAAACAATTCATTGAGCATATCGACGACAGATTGAACTCATTGACGAGATTGGGACGCACTGAAAGAAGGTCAAACAGCCCAGAATGCCCACTTATGAGCAATAGCCATCAGGCATGTTTTGTATCAGCTATTTGATTTGAAATTTCTATAGCCTGCCCAGCCCCCCCCCCTCAAAAAAAAAAAAATAAATATAGATTTTAAGCTACATAAGAATATTGAAATTGAGCACACATACTACACCATGTACAATATTAAAACCCATCATTTTATTTAAATTAAATGTTTAGCATGAGTCAATGACTTGACTTATCATGCACTTTAAAGAGAACATAAAAGTATACTCAAGTACAAGTTATAGTATTGAAGTATGAATTTTAGTCTTGGTCGTCTTAGTATGAATGGGCGAGTGAGATTTTTCTTTATAATTTTTCATATAAGGCAGGTATACCTTGCTGTTTTTTTCTGAAGTATATAAAATATACTATATAAACAACTATATAAACAAATTTGAGTATACTCCCTCTGTTTTAGTAAAAATGGGTATTCTCATTGTACACTTGGATAACCTATATTCTGTTTGCTAAGGAAGTTTTAGGGCATTAAGTCTATAAAAAGAGTAGAAATTAAGTGTATAAATTATACAGTACTTATAGTCAGTGTTGTTAATAACGGCGTTACAATATAACGGCGTTACTAACGGCGTTATTTTTTTCAATAGTGGGTAATCTAATTAATTACTTTTCTCATCTCGGCAACGCCGTTACCGTTACTGAGGACGGAAAGGCATGCGTTTCGATGCTTTACTATATTAGTCGAAAAGTCTGAGGGAGACGGACTCACCGAGACGACAGAGCAGAGCAGGAGTAGGGAGGAGGCAAGAAAGTTGTGATGCCGAGCAAACGCGATGCTAGGTAGCTCCAATAATACATGTTGTAGCCGATAGCCTACAAACTACGCCCGCATGTTATGGTAGATATGGTAGACATGGAAGATATCACATGTACTGTATATAGATATAACTAGATGCAAAATGACAGACATGGCACTAAATGCGTTAGTAGACAGCCGCCATCTTAAAGCAGTAGACTTTTTAGGACGGCTCTGTTGTAGAGAACCTTCCTAGCGAACCTAAGTAACTTTTTATCTAAAATACTTCTAAATCGGCAAAATCTTGACTTGAATCTATCTTTAAATGATGAAACAGTTTTAAAACTTTCATATGTCGAAAGTAGAGAGAAGGGAACTAATGCAATAATGGGAGCAATTTTAACAACTTTTAACAGTTGATTCAGGGTAAAGAATTGGGCTCGGGCCAATTGTACCAAAAACCTTCACAAAAAACTTCACATAGTGTGGCCAATGTTTTTTCTTTTTCTTTTTTTTTTTTTTGAGGGGGAAAAAAAAAAAGTAATTATCACCAATTACTTTGCCAAGTAACTAATTACTCTTACATTCAGGTAATTGAGTTACTAACGCAATTACTTTTTGGGAGAAGTAATTTGTAACTATAATTAATTACTTTTTTTCAGTAAGATTAACAACACTGCTTATAGTACAGCCCAACTTCAAGTACTCTTGGATAAACTTTATTCTTTTTGCTGAGGGAGGCTTAGGGCTTTAAGTATCAAAAATATACTTTGTAAAAAGTCAACTTCAAGCATACCCCCTCCGTTTTAGGAGAACAAATATGCATAGTCATATTAAACTTGGAAAAACTTTTCTTTGCAACGGAAGCCTTGAGGGCTTTAAGGGTTATAGCACTGCTTACGAACCAAAAATATAAACCTCATATACCCCTCATGAAAATGTATTCCAATCAAGGCATGAATAAAATGACAAAATGAAATCAAGGTATTAATTGTTTACCGCTTGGTGTTGATACAAAAAATGTGATGAAACATCCACATTTCAGCAATGCTGCAATCACTGTTATTTAAGTCAGTGTAAAAAAAAATGTTTTAATTTTTATGCCTTTGCTCAGAAGCCCTGAGTTTAGGAGCAGCAGAGGTGTGGCAAGCAGAGGTGTGAGAAAAACAACTCATTGAGCATGCACACTAAAAGTCTTTTTTTTGCACAAAAAAGCTTTTTATTCACTAAAGCGGTTGTCAGTCAACAATAAGGTGAAAAACGTCAGTGAAAAAGACAACAAAAGAAACTATATACAATTGGATGGTGTATTTTAAAAAACTATATTAAAAAATAAGACATTTTTTATGTGGTTTTGAGTGTGTGTGTCTCTGTCTGTCATGTCCTTGTCCGACTGGCATTTCACCAGGTACTATGCTGCCCTTCTGCTTGGCGGAAACATACCCGGCACTGCCATGGCATGTCCCTTCTACATGTACCACATGTGTATCTGTAGCAATCAACACATCGCACAGTGGCGGGATTGTTCTTGCATTCATCATTCACTTGACACTTTGCCCTTTTCCCAGAGCTAGGTGTTGGAGGTTGTTGCCGAAGCAATGTTTCTTTCTGCGCCTTCTTTGCGGCCACATGAGAGTGAGCCAATTCCTTTGCAAGACCCACCAAGAAGTCCACCCGTCTCTCTTGCCTTCCGGTGCAAGCCTGATACAACACGTATGCATTCAGTGCTGCCATGTCAATCATATTGTAGAACACGGCGACTGTCCATCTCCGTGTTCCTGTGCGCACACTGTACTCCCGCATCATTTGGTCCATCACATCCACACCACATTTTGTGGTATTGTATTTGGTGAGGGTGTTTGGCTTCCTCTTGGCGGTATCCTGAGTCTCAACCACACTGTGCATGTTGCTGAGGATGTAGACAGTCTTCTTCCTTTTGGGCGCATACACTGTCAGCGCGGCACCAGTGGTTGAAAACACCTATAAAATAACAGAAATTAGTTTCATGGCACTTTTACACAGAGTGTCACACTTAGAAGTTGATGAGAAAAATCCTGCTACACACCTGAGTGGTGAATTCTTTGCGGTCCGTCCCCTTGTTTCCTGGCGAATCCTGTTGACTGTGCCGAGGATGGTGGTTTTCCGGCTAAGTAGTCGGTGTGCAAGTGACAATGATGTGAAGAATTTGTCCGTGGTGACAGTTCTGCCCTTGTCTAAAAATGGCTCCATCAGCTTCATCGCCACACTCTCGGACAGTCTCTCCCCACTTGGACTGGGGTCCTTGCCAAGATATGGGAGGACATTGCAGATGTACTTAGATTTCAAGTCGTAAGCCACCCAAAACTTAATGCCAAACTCATTATGTTTGGTTGCAATGTCTTGTCGTGTTTTCGTTGGAAAAAACTGTTCATCGATAGTGATGTGTCGACCAGGGTTGTAGGATGTAATGCAGTTGTTCACAAACGATCCCCACACATCGGAAATTGCAGCAAATGTATCGGTCTCCGCTCGTTGACTGCGTGTGAACATGTCATCAAAGCGTAGGTGCTGCATGATGTTTTGAAATCGATTTCGGGACATTGTTGCAATGATCACTTGGTTTCCCAGGTCTGACGACCAGGAATCATGCAGTGCTGGTACTTTGGCAACCCCACGCAAGATGACGACAGCAATAAATGCCATTAGTTCAGGGACAGCCATGAACCAGTCCAGTTCCTCCTTTTGCTGCGCATGCTGAATAGTCCATTTTTGAATGCTATGAAGCATGTTGAGATTGATGAAACGCAGAAAGCTCTGAAGGCGACTCTGGGCACGTTTTCTGGCAATCTCCGTTGGCTTTCCATCTGCGGTGTATGGTTCAATTAGGGTGAAAGGGAGTTGTGTCCCCAACTGTTCTTCATGCCACACAGTGCCATCTTTTGCCGTCACTGTCACTGGAAGAGCATTCTCCTTATCTGTAGTGTGGACAAATTCAAATTATGAGCATGGGAAAATCAAATGATGTCACTTACATGCATAGATGCTAATAATAATTCCAATACATCTCAAACATACCTCCTGTGTAGCATGCATTCACCATTGTTGTCGGCTTAATCCCCAATTGGAATCTCTTTTTTGGTGGAAGAGCACTCTTATCTGCAGTGTGAACAAATTCAATTTATGAGCACGGAACAGTCAAATGATATTACTGCATGCATAGATGCTAATAATAATGCAAACATACCTCGTGTGTAGCCAGCATTCACAGTTGCTGTTGGCTGAGTCCTGAAGCGGGATCTTTTTCTTGGCGGAGGAGCGGTCTGTTCATCTGCAGTGTGAACAATTTCAAATTATGAGCACGGAAAAGTCAAATGATTTTACAAATGCATGCATAGCAAAAAATGTCTTGTTCTTTAGATGACACTGAATATCTGATAAAGTGCAGGGACCTCAGAAATCAAAAGAAACACTGCAACGAAATGGAGGCTGTCCAACGCAAGAAAGCTCCAAACTGTAGTCACATGGTGCTATGTGCACCATCACAGAAGTGGAAATACAGAAAAAAAATCTGTATTTTCCACTTTCTTGCTTCAAATGAAATATGAAATAGTATGAAATAAAAATAGGATGTTTGGGAAATCTAACCTGAAGACAGCTCAGAGTCCGAAGTCAGCTGAAGGTTGATCTCCTCTCCATCTGAGTCGCATGGGTGGACTTCATTCAGGATACTTTCCAGTTCCTCTTGGGTCTTGAATTTTCTCTGCATCCTTGTCGTTTGAAGAGGACGTTTGTACACCACAGAATTCCTCAGGGCACTGAAATACGCAATGAAGTATTTATCAGCCTCAGTTTGCCTTTCGTAGGCAAACTACAGATTTTGTGACCAGCAGCGTTCCACACCCAGGCAGTGACCACAGAGGAATATGTAAAAAGGTTGTCTGCTTGATTGCTTGTTTAAGTGGTCTATTGTTTGACAAAGCCCAGATGCTAATTGTAGCTATCCACCTAAGTAGTCAGTTCGGTATCGGGGTCTTCTGACGACTTTCGGGCTTGCTGTATAGCCCCCCAAAAAACCTGGATTTCCCTGTTAATATTTAGATTTCCAAAATACAAATTACAAATTTGACACATTAATAAAAACTGGTCATATTTCACTGCAAGAACAAAAATAATTTTAGTTGGTTTCAATCAATAAACTATTAATGTGCTGTTTACACTAACAGTCTCCATTCTGGGGGGGGGGCAACTATCTAGAATAAATAAAACAGCAAAATATACTAAATGAATCCATTATTTACCACATGGGGGTTATTACAAAAAGCCGCAGTATTTTAAATCAGTACACAACAAAAGTTCTTACTGTGCAGAAGGCATGGAAGGCATGGTGCTACTGGTGAAGAGAGGCATGGTAAAAGATTCTCAGCAGAAGGTCTGAAGGTCTTGGTCTCACTGAAGAAACTGAAAGACTGCCTCCTGGATGTGCTCAGCTTTATACAAGTGGGAAGCGATGTGGGCGTGTCTCCTGAAGTTTCAAGTCCATTGTTTCCGATGCAAATTTCGGCCATCAACATATCAGAGTCGTTAGTGTAGTATAGGCCATCAACATTTCAGAGTCGTTAGTTTGCTTTCACAGTCATCCATTCATTCGATCAGGCGGTGACACAGCCAGGGTCACGCATCAACATATCAGGTATAGGTGTTGGCCTTTGCCCAAAAGATGCTTTCTTGACTCTAAACTGGCTTCTTTTTGTGATTGCATAATAAAAGACACGAACATGGCCGATTTTGACCGATGGTAATTTTATGCAGATATGTGAGAAATTCCAAAAGGTTCAGATAATTTTTTTATACGACTGTATCTCTAAATACACATATGGTTGAATCCATTTCTTTTGAGCACATAGCAAAGACACAAATATGGCCAACCAAAACACAAATCAACATTATTTAATCCAAAAATATACTTCAATCCACAAACACCCCATATTTGACAACCAACAAATTTGGGCTTTGTGCATAGGTAACAACCTGAGTGATGCAATGCTGGAATACACCAAGAGATCAGATCATCCATTTGATTTGAATTTGTACTTCCTCTGGCATTTTTCCAACACAAAACTTTTTGGGTATCTCTGCAGCATCAGTGGAGTGGGTCAAGTTGTTGTAGTTGTAGTTTGCTGGATAAACTTCATTCTGTTTGCTCAGGAAGGCTTGTTTTTTTTTTTTTTTTTTTTTTTTTTTTGTAAATGCTCTTTTTGCAGATGCAACATCATCATTTTTAGTTCTTTTGGCCCTACAGTCAGAAAGAAACGCTTTGAACAACACTGCACTATTTAACTACAAAATTCTGTGAACTCCAGTTGTTACTTGACTAAACTAGAATTAGCTCACTAAAACAGAACTTTTCGACATTATGCTAGCTGGCCTACCACATGGGGAATATAGCAAAAATGTTGAAAAAATCAACAATGCTGGCAAAACTACAGTAGCCATTTTAAAAATAGGTATGAACACTTGGATAAAATTTAAATCATTTTTGCCATAAGGGAGCCCTGGGGCTTTAAGGGTTAATGCACTGTTTACAAACAAAAAATAAAAACCTCATTTACCCCTCTTTAAATTGTCTTGGAACGACGGAATAACTAAAATGCCAAAATAAAGTGACGGAAAATCCACAATTAAAAAGATCAGCAATGTTTACACAACTACAGCAGCCTTTCTAAAGCCAGTGAAAGTCACCGTAATTTAAGTCGGTGTAATTTTTTAAAGAAATTATTTTCATGTTTTGTTCAGAAGCCTTGAGTTTAGGAGCAGCAGAGGTGTGAGAAAAACAACTCATTGAGCATATTGATGACTGATTGAACTGATTGACGAGATTGATGCTTCACTGAAAGTAGGTCAAATAGCTGATAATGCCTACTTATTAGCAATGGCCATCATGCATGTTTTGTGTCATCCTTTTGATTTGGAATTTCTATAGCCTGCCATACGCCCCTCTCCCCACAAAAAACCCCCCACAAAAATATAAATTGTAAAAGAATAATAAAATAAGAGTCAAATGTTTTTCTGAATGATTTTAAGGGACATAAGAATATTGAAATTGAGCACACATACTAGATCATGTACAATTTAAAAACCCATCATTATATTTAAATTGTTTATCACGAGTCAATGACTTATCATGCACTTTAAAGAGAACATGAAAGTAACCTCAAGCACAAGTACTGAAGTGAGTTTAAGAGTTCGTATAAATGGACAAGGGGGACTTTTCTTTATACTTTGAGTAATAGCCAGGTATAACTTGCTGTTTTTTTTTCTGAAGTATATGAAAGTATACTCATATCAAGTTTATACAAAGTCAAATTTGAGTATAATCCGTCTGTTTTCGTACACTTGAATAAACTCTATTCTGTTTGCTAAGGAGGCTTCCGGCTTTAAGTGAATAAAATATACTTTGTAAAAAGTCGACTTCAAGCATACTCCCTCTGTTTCAGTTGAAATCAAATATTAAGAAAAGAAATTTGTATAGTCATATTACACTTGGAAAAAATTATTTGCAAAGGGCTTTAATAGTCAATGCACTATTTACAAATAAAAAATATAAATCTCATATACCTCTCATAAAAGTGTCTTGCAATGAAAGCATAAATAAAATGACAAAATAAAATCAATGAATGAATTGTCTACCGCGTGGGGATGATACCAAAAAAATGATGAAACATCAGCATTTCAGCAGTGCTTACAAAACTGCAGGTGCCTTTCTAAAGCTAGTAAAATGACTGGTATTTAAGACAATATAAAAAAAAAAAAGTTTTTATTTTCATGTCTTTGCTGAGAGCCCCCGAGTTTAGGTGCAGGCAGACTTGTTAGAAAAACAAATAATTGAGCATATTGATGACTGATTGAACTCATTGATTGGCACTCACTGAAAGTAGGTCAAACACCTGACAATGCCCACTTATTAGCATTGGCCATCAGGCATGTTTTGTTTCAGCCTTTTGATTTGGAGTTTCTATAGCCTGCCGAGGCCACCCCCCCCCCCAAATATAACAGAAATATCAATTGGGAAAAAAAGGATTAAATATAATAACAATGAAATGCTTTTCTGAATGATTTTAAGAGATTTAAGAATATGGAAATTGAGAACACATACTAGATCATATACAATTTTAAAACCCATCATTATATTTAAATGTTTATCATGAGTCAATGACTTCACTTATCATGCACTTTAAAGAGAACATAAAAGTAACCTCAAGCATAAGTATTGAAGTATGAGTTTGTCTTTAAAGTCTGAATTATACTCCCGCATTGCGGTGACGGCGTAGCGACTACGGCGTCATTCGACATTCGATAGTTCTGCGGTGAGGGAACGCATTGCTCTGTAATTCACCGCCAAGCCACTAGAGGGATGTGGCGTTATGTTTGTACGGTTTTGGGGCATGCTTGTTTACTTCCGCAAGTCGGAGAAAAAATAAACAATGCAAGATGGAACTCTTGAAATTAAATATTCTGCTCATCAACACTGAATAAATATTGAACATACAAATGCTGACGGGCAGGTGACGCAGAAGACGGTTTCGAGGCGGTCTGGCCGACTTTTGATGCCGCACAGAGAGTTTTAGACTCGGGTGGAGAGAGCTAGCTGTGGCGGCTAGCTTCAAACTGGCGTCGAGCACTGCGTTCAAGGTCTGCAAAGCCCTCCAGCCCGATTTGTTTGCCGTGTCCTACAACCAGCCAGTGGGAAGCCATAGCAGATTTAGGCGTCTAGGGAACTTCCCAAACTGCGTTGGGAGGCTTGATTTTAAGGTTATCATAAAAAGCACCGAGGCACTCTCAATCAGTGATGATGTATTGTGTGTGTGAACTGTCTGTTATTGAAAATTAAAGATCAAAACAACTCTTTTGACACCAAATCTGTGCTTTATTCTTCATATACTTGAAGTGTGACACGTAAACAAGTCACAGACTCACAGCAAACATATGTACACAGTAAATGATGAAGTGCACCAACCAAAAATACGACATAAAGTGATAAAAAGTTGGCAGTTTTTGGCCGACTGGGTCACTGCTTCGTGTGGCCACTCGATTCCGAACACCCACGTCTCGGTGGTTCTTCCATTTTTTTTTTTTTTCCGATCGCCGACCTTGCCATTTGGCAATCACAATAATAATGTCTTGACGAGACTTGCTCTTCGATGATACTCCCGTCGGCTTGGTGCATAGAAAATAATTTTGATTCTATTCTACAATGGCGGTGTTTTTGCAGGAAACCGGAAACAACAGTCTGAGCGGACCAATCACAGTCTGTTTTCGCCACGTCATACACGTCTAGGTGACGCAAAGGTTAGAAAATTCGAGAGGCGCGCGTCAGCCTACGGCGTAGGGTCGTAACTCGATTCTTCCTTGACGGCGTAGGTCTGACGCGGAAGTATAACTCGGCCTTGAGTGGGGCTTTTCTTTACACTTTTGAGTATAAGCCAGGTATACCTTGCTGTTTTTTTCCCCTAAAGTATATAAAATACGCTTTATAAAAAGTCAAATTGTAGTATAATCCCTCTGTTTTTGTAAAAATATGTATTCTCGTCATACACTTGAATAAACTCTATTCTGTTAAGGAGGCTTCGGGCTTTAAGTGTATAAAATATACTTTGTAAAAAGTCAACTTCAAGCATACTCCCTCTGTTTGGTAGAAATGCAATATTAAGAAAATAAATTTGTATAGTCATACTACACTTGGGAAAAAAATATTTGCAAAGGGCTTGAATAGCCAATGCACTTTTTACAAATAAAAAATATAAATCTCATATACCTCTCATAAAATTGTCTTGCAATGAAGGCACAAATAAAATAACAAAATAAAATGAAGGAATAAATTCTCTACAATGTGGGGATCATACAAAAATTGTGATGAAACATCCACATTTCAGCACTGCTTACAAAACCATAGTTGCTTATCTAAAGCTAGTAAAAGTCACTGTTATTTAAGTAATTATTTAAAAAATGTTATTATTTTTATGTAGAAGCCCTGAGTTAAGGAGCAGCAGAGGAGAAGCAGGCAGAGGTGTGAGAAAAACAACTCATTGAGCATACTGATGACGGATTGAACTCATTAACGAGATTGGGACTCACTGAAAGTAGGTCAAATAGCTGAGAATGCCCACTTATTAACCATGGCCATCATGCATTCTTTTGTGTCAGCCATTTGATTTTAAATTCCTATAGCCTGCCCAGCCCCCCACCCAAAAAAGATAGCAAAAAATAATAATAATGATTTTAAACTACATAAGATTATTGAAATTGAGCACACATACTACATCATGTACAATTTTAAAAAACATCACTTTATTGAAATTATATGTTAAGCATGAGTCAGTGAATTATCATAGTATACTCAAGATGATGTTTTAGAATTGAAGTATGAGTTTTAGTCTTAGTAGTCTTAGTATGAATGGACGAGTGAGATTTTTCTTTATAATTTTTCGTATAAGGCAAGTATATCTTGCTGTTTTTTTGTGAAGTATATCAAATATACTTTATAAAAAGTCATATTTGAGTATACTCGCTCTGTTTTAGTAAAAATGGGTATTCTCATCATACACTTGGATAAATTATATTCTGTTTGCTAAGGAGGTTTTAGGGCATTAAGTTTATAAAAATAGTATAAATTAAGTTTATAAAATATACAGTACTTATCGTACTGGTCAACTTCAAGTACTCTTAGATAAACCTTATTCTTTTTGCTGAGGGAGGCTTAGGGCTTTTAGTATAAAAAATATACTTTGTAAAAAGTCAACTTCAAACATACCGCCTCCGTTTTAGTGAAGAAATATGCATAGTCATATTACATTTGGAAAAACATTTCTTTGCAAAGGGAGCCTTAGGGCTTTAAGGGTTAATGCACTGTTTACAAAATAAAAATAATATAAATGCAATGAAGGCATAAATACAATGACAAAATAAAATCAAGGTATAAATTGTTTATCGCTTGGGGTTGATACAAAAATGTGATGAAACATCCATTTCAACAATGGTTACAAACAGTTGCCTTTCTAAAGCAAGTAAAACTCAATGTTATTTAAGTCAGTGTAAATAAAATGTTTTTATTTTTATGTCTTTGCTCAGAAGCCCTGAGTTTAGGAGTAGCAGAGGTGTGGCAGATAGAGGTGTGAGAAAAACAACTCATTGAGCATATAGACCCTACCCACCGACGTCACAAAATCACGTGCTCGCTGTATGGTTCCGCCCCCTTGTCCGTCATTTTGTGTCTGTATTATCAATGGTCTCAATTGATCGAGCAATTTATAATGCATTTCATGGAAGACCCGGTGCTTTCGGATGCCGTAAACTCACTTGATGCGTTGCATAAAAGGCGTTATGTGGAAAAGCTTCAGTTTATCCATTCGCCAGATCCATATTTGATGCCTAAATCGATGTTTTTCGACCCGCTGTTTCCGCCGTATTTGCCTGACATCTGCTAGCTACCCTGATATGTACAACTATCTTGTCCACACAAAATCAGCCTATTCTCACCAAAGTTTGAAAAACTTTAAGAGCTTGGATGCTTATAAATACTTCGTTGCTGGTTGGGTGAAACAGGTCCTCGTCCACAAAAATTCGGCAGGAATCTATCTTGTGCTTGGAAAGGTGAGTTACGAAATTTTCAATTCAAAATCTTTTGTTCTTGCTAACATCCACTGTCAAGTCTAATGTATTTCATGTCGTTTGTCAATGGAGCTAGGGCTTTTAATGTTTATATGGTTTAGCGATAGCACTCTCACTACATACATACGTGTATGTTGTCGGCGATTAGCCTAGCAATGATCTTAATTGTGGTTGTCAGCCCAAAACCCTCTAAATATATATTAAATGCATCTTACCAGATATAAAATGACTACTACATAATCTGTGGTAATCGTTTGGAGCCCAGTTTTCTCGTCGAATTGCAGCAGCCCATCTCACTCTCTTCTCTCCGGGTCTCTCGGAATCCGGTAGAGCTTCAAGTCTCTCCGTCTATCTTCTCTGTTATTGCAACCGACCGCCACACACGCCTTCACACTTTTGATTATTAATGTTAACGAGCAGAAAAACACGCCGTAAATAGGAGGAATGTACATAGCCGTAACAGGTAAACACGATGTGTTGACGGACAATTGGGCGGCACCAGTCAGGAGGGCGGAGTTGTGACGTCACGTGGGTAGGGTCTATTGGGGAAAGTAAGTATTTGAGACTGTGACGTCATTAGACGGTAATTCACTTTACGGCCGCTAGATGACCCCGTTGTTTCATTTATTGTCAGCTAATTCAGTCATTGTATGCTTATTAGTTAATGTGTGCATTTGACTGTATTTTCTTGATTCATTTGAAAAGTATAATAGTAATTGAGTTTATTCCTTTTTCTTGTATTATTTTCAGACTGATTTCATACTTCATGCCCTGTGGAGTTAAAATTCCTCATTTTTGTGGACATAAAGGAATATTTTGGACAATATAAGGCAAATTAAGCCATTCTAAATTCAGCAGTGGATTCTCATCACCTTTATTCCTGTGCTCTGACCGACACGCCATCCTGGTTACAGTTAGTCCTTACCACGAACTAACCCTATAACATCACCTCAGGAACAAATTATGTATACTCATATTACACTTGGATAAACTTTTCTTTGCAAAGAGAACCCTTTGCGCTCTAAGGGTCAATGCAATGTTTGAAAATAAAAACCACATATACCCCTCAGAAAATTCTCTTGGAATGATGTAATAGCTAAAATGACCCAAAAAATGAGGGAATGATTTGTACCCCATGGGGAGAAAAAAAGATAATAATAAAAAATAAAATAATTTTATTTTCATGTTTTACTTCAGAAACCCTGAGTTTATGAGCTGCAGAGGTGTGAAAAAATTGAGCAAATTGGTGAGGAGATAGAGACTCACTGAAAGTAGGTCAAATCGCTGATAATGCCCACCAATTAGCATCGGCCATCAGGCATGCCTTTTATTTGGAATTTCTATAGCCAGCCCAGGGCCCGAAAGAAACATTGCAAAAAAAAAAAAAAAAATCAATTGCAAAAAAAATAATAACATAAAGTCCAGTCAAATGTTTTCCTGAATGATTTTAATGTACATCAGAATATTGCAATTGAGCACACATCATCATGTACAATTTTAAAACGCATCATTGTATTTAAAGTAAATGTTTAGCATGACTCAATGACTTTAAACTGCAGTGGTGTCCAAACTACTCCACATAGGGCCACAGTGGGTGCTGGTGTCATTCCTACATAACAAGACTAGACCCCCCCCCCCAAAAAAAAAAATCCTAAAAATATTAATTGCAAAAAAAGAATAAAAATGATAAAATATGAGTCAAATGTTTTTCTGAATTATTTTAAGGGGCCACACCTGGGTGAATATCAGCACTACAACTCACCTGTCTTTACTCTTTTTTCAATGTATTTTACACTCATAACCTTATAACCTCTATACAGCTTGGTGTCCTGATCATTACATTTTAGTCTTTGGTAACTGCTCAGTATGGTTGTCTATTGTGATCGAATTGTGTGTGATTGGACAAAATCATGAAGATATCAAAACACTTTTTTTTATGCGGAGGACTGTCCGACATGACAACATTACAAAAGAGCTATCTCAATCCGTCTGAGTATTTAGTTACAGTGTTTCATGTGTGTATGGAGCTATTATTGTCATATTGCTGATGATGCACAACAAAAGTTTTTTTTTTGCACAAAAAAAGCTTTTTATTCAATAAAGCTGTTGGCAGTCAACAATAAGGTGAAAAACCTAAGAGAAAAAGACAACAAAAGAAACTATATACAAGGGGATGGTGTAAAAAAAAAAAAAAAAAAACATTTATATGTGGTTTTCAGTGTTTCATGTCCTTGTCCGACTGGCATTTCAGCATTTACTATGCTGTCCTTCTGCTTGGCGGAAACATACCCGGCACTGCCATGGCATGTCCCTTCTACATGTACCACATGTGTATCTGTAGCAGTCAACACATCGCACAGTGGCGGGATTTTTCTTGCATTCATCATTCACTTGACACTTTGCCCTTTTCCCAGAGCTAGGTGTTGGAGGTTGTTGCCGAAGCAATGTTTCCTTCTGCGCCTTCTTTGCGGCCACATGAGAGTGAGCCAATTCCTTTGCAAGACCCACCAAGAAGTCCACCTGTCTCTCTTGCCTTCCAGTGCATGCCTGATACAACACGTATGCATTCAGTGCTGCCATGTCAATCATATTGTAGAACACAGCGACTGGCCATCTTCTTGTTCCTGTGACCACACTGTACTCCCGCATCATCTGGTTCATCACATCCACACCACATTTTGTGGTATTGTATTTGGTGAGGGTGTTTGGCTTCCTCTTGGCGGTATCCTGAGTCTCAACCACACTGTGCATGTTGCTGAGGATGTAGACAGTCTTCTTCCTTTTGGGCGCATACACTGTCAGCGCGGCACCAGTGGTTGAAAACACCTAAAAAATAACAGAAATTAGTTTCATGGCACTTTTACACAGAGTGTCACACTTAGAAGATGATGAGAAAAATCCTGCTACACACCTGAGTAGTGAATTCTTTGCGGTCCGTCCCCTTGGTTGACTGAGGAATTTCCCGGCGAATTCTGTTGACTGTGCCGAGGATGGTGGTTTTCTGGCTAAGGAGTCGGTGTGCAAGTGACAGTGATGTGAAGAATTCGTCTGTGGTGACAGTTCTGCCCTTGTCTAAAAATGGTTCGATCAGCTTCATCGCCACACTCTCGGACAGTCTCTCCCCACTTGGACTGGGGTCCTTGCCAAGATATGGGAAGACATTGCAGATGTACTTAGATTTCAAGTCGTAAGCCACCCAAAACTTGATACCAAACTCATTATGTTTGGTTGCAATGTGTTGCAGAAAACTGCATCGTGTTTGAGTTGGAAAAAGCTGTTCATCGATAGTGATGTGTCGACCAGGGTTGTAGGATGTAATGCAGTTGTTCACAAACGATCCCCACACATCGGAAATTGCAGCAAACGTATCGGTCTCCGCTCGTTGACTGCGTGTGAACATGTCATCAAAGCGTAGGTGCTGCATGATGTTTTGAAATCGATCTCGGGACATTGTTGCAATGATCACTTGGTTTCCCAGGTCAGCCGACCAGGAATCATTCAGTGCTGGTACTTTGGCAACCCCACGCAAGATGATGACAGCAATAAATGCCATTAGTTCAGGGACAGCCATGAACCAGTCCAGTTCCTCCTTTTGCTGCGCATGCTGAATAGTCCATTTTTGAATCCTATGAAGCATGTCGAGATTGATGAAACGCAGAAAGCTCTGAAGGCGACTCTGGGTACGTCTTCTGGCAATCTCCGTTGGCTTTCCATCTGCGGTGTACGGTTCAATTGGGGTGAAAGGGAGTTGTGTCCCCAACTGTTCTTTACGCCACACAGTGCCATCTTTTGCCGTCACTGTCGCTGGAAGAGCATTCTCCTTATCTGTAGTGTGTACAAATTCAAATTATGAGCATGGGAAAATCAAATGATGTCACTTACATACATAGATGCAAATAATAATTCCAATACTTCTCAAACATACCTCCTGTGTAGCAAGCATTCACCGTTGTTGTCGGCTTAGTCCCCAATTGGAATCTCTTTTTTGGTGGAAGAGCACTATTATCTGCAGTGTGAACAAATTCAATTTATGAGCATGGAAAAGTCAAATGATATCACTGCATGCATAGATGCTAATAATAATGCAAACATACCTCCTGTGTAGCCAGCATTCACAGTTGCTGTTGGCTGAGTCCCCAAGCGGGACCTTTTTCTTGGTGGAGGAGCGGTCTCCTCATCTGCAGTGTGAACAATTTTAAATTATGAGCACGGAAAAGTCAAATGATATCAGAAATCCATGCATAGCAAACATGTCTTGCGCTTTAGATGACATTGAATTTCTGATAAGGTGCAGGGACCTCAGAAAACAAAAGAAACACTGCAATGAAATGGAAGCTGACCGATGAAAGAAAGCACCAAACTGTAGTCACATGATGCTTCGTGCACGAACATAGAAGTGG
Source organism: Corythoichthys intestinalis (assembly GCF_030265065.1). Taxonomy (NCBI): domain Eukaryota; kingdom Metazoa; phylum Chordata; class Actinopteri; order Syngnathiformes; family Syngnathidae; genus Corythoichthys; species Corythoichthys intestinalis. Next base: position 57,909,801 of record NC_080399.1, on the reverse strand, counting down.
AAATACCAAAAAAAACTGTATTTTCTCCGTTCTTGCTTCAAATGAAATACGAAATAAAAATAGGATGTTTGAGAAATCTAACCTGAAGACAGCTCAGAGTCCGAGCTCAGCAGAAGGTTGATCTCCTCTCCATCTGAGTCGCATGGGTGGACTTCATTCAGGATACTTTCCAGTTCCTCTTGGGTCTTGAATCTTCTCTGCATCCTTGTTGTTTGAAGAGGACGTTTGTACACCACGCAATTCCTCAGGGCACTGAAATACACAGTGAAGTATTTATCGACCTCAGACGAAATTGCCTTTCGTAGGCAAACTACAGATTTTGTGACCAGCACAGTTCCACACCCAGGCACTGACCACAGTAAAACATGTAAAAAGGTTGTCTGCTTGATTGCTTTTTGAGTGGTCTATTGTTTGACAAAGCCAAGGTAGCCCTACATTTGCAAATCTTCAGATGCTAATTGTAGCTATCCACCTGAGTAGTAAGTTTGGTCTCCCCCCCCCCCCCCCCCAAAAAAAAAAAAAAAAAAAAAAAACCTGGACTTCAACACCTAAAAACTCCTCTTAATATTCAGGTTTCTAAAATACATACATGACATATTTTAAAAAAAACACTCACTGGACATATTTCACGACACGGACAAAAATCATTTTAGTTTGTATCAATAAAGGAACTATTAATGTGCTGCTTACATTAACAGTCACCATTCTAAAAAATAAAAACTCACTAAAATTAAAATTTATCGAGAATAAATAAACCGGCAAAATATACCGAGTGAATCCATTGTTTACCACATGGAGGATATTAAAAAAACACTGTATTTAAAATCAGTATACAACAAAAGTTCTTACTTTGCAGAAGGCATGGAAGGCATGGTGCTACTGGTGAAGAGAGGCATGGTAAAAGATTCTCAGCAGAAGGTTTGAAGGTCTTGGTCTCACTGAAGAAACTGAAAGACTGCCTCTTGGATGTGCTCAGCTTTATACATGAAGGAAGGGATGTGGGCGTGTCTCCCGAAGTTACAAGTCTATTGTGTCCAATGCAAATTTCGGCCATCAACACATCAGAGTCGTTATTGTAGTATAGGCCATCAACTTTTCAGAGTCGTTAGTTTGCTTTCACAGTCATCCATTCATTCGATCAGGTGGTGACACAGCCAGGGTCACATGCATCAACATATCAGGTATAGGTGTTGGCCTTTGCCCAAAAGATGCTTTCTTGACTGTAAAATGGCTTATTTTTGTGATTGCATTATATAGACACAAACGTGGCCGATGCGTTTACTTTGAAAAAATTTGATTGTCCAAAGTAGAGTTAATTTTGGGGCACGTCCTTTTAGTTTTGGGGGATTTTAGGCTAGGTTCATACTACAGGTCTTAATGCACAAATCCGATTTTTTTTTCATATCTGTTTTTTTTTGGCGTGCTCAGTCAGACTGCCTTTGTTCATTGACACCATTCAAGTATTACGCATACGCACTAATTCGCAGTCCGACACGCGCTGAGCAAGAAGACCCGCATGCGCAGAAGCATCTAAACAAATGACACACGTCATCAGTCATTCCAGGGATATCATAGTTTGCTTTTCAAAAAGAGGACACAAATAAAACACATAAATAATCCCCGTTTAGGCTTATATTCAATGTTTATATGGATCGATAGCATGCACGCACTGTCCGTGCATGTCACATACACATACGGACAGCTTGTCCCGACTCTCGGCCGTGTAAGCAATGTTGAAATATTGCTCATATAGAGCAGAGAGAAAACTGATCATTCTCAGGCTTTTCCTCAACCCGTTTTTGTTTTTTATGACTGTTGTCAAGCAAAAGCCGTGTTCAATGCAAGCTAGGCGCTAGTAACGCACAGCTGCACCGCTACCATAGCGTCTCTCTCGCGCTTTCATAACGTAATTGCAGCATGACTTCCGATTTGGGAGACTTGACAGTACAGACCGCCGTGAAATTCTGAAAAAATGTGGCCCAGATCAGATTTGAACCACATACGAAAGGGACTCAAATCGGATTTCAAATGGTCCAGTTCTTTGCGACTTGTCACGTTCAGACCGTAAAGTTAATTAAAGTTAATAAAGTTTTTTAAAAAATCGGATTAATGCTGAAGACCTGTAGTATGGACGTAGCCTTAGAGTAACTTATTTAATTCACTGGCTGCAATTGACAGCACTATACATCCAATCTCTTTTGAAGGTGCGCACCAATGTCCAAATTCTGTATGAACTGTATAAATTAGCTACAAGGTTCTTGTTGGGCAGACAAAAAACGCAGTTCGAACTGGATCCCTCAGCAGGCTGCATCCGTACGTTACAACTGGTTTTAGCCATCATGTTTAGACACGTGTGTAAAAAAAAACACACCAATCTATTCCCTGGGAAAACTGTGAAAGAGTAAAGTGTTGCTCCTATGCCCACCATCCATTTTTTTCCCCAATATTTCTTTTTAATAGAAAGGCACATTGCTCATTTCACTTTGAATAGAAAAAAATCATTCATTCCAGGGGTCTCACAAAGGCTAAAAAAAAGTCCTAAATCCAATAATTTGAATTTAAGGCCTTAAAACACTGGAAATCCCGTTTTTTTTTTTTTTTGTTTTTTTTTTTTTTTGCTATAAGGAAAGACCAGAAAGGCGTCAAATGACCCTGATTCCATTTATCCTTGTTTTTTTTTTTTTTTTTTTTTTTTTTTTAACCTCAAATGTATTTTTGCATTAAAACACATTTTTTTAATTGAACTGAATTTTTTGATTGAAAATGTATCTTTTTATTGAAGCAAAAAAAAAATAATTATTGAATAATAAAGAAACACTGGAAGTCCCGGAACCAGTTCAGGGTGTCCCCTGCCTACTGCCCGTTGTTAGCTGGGATAGGCTCCAGCACCTCCGCGACCCTCGTGAGGAATAAGCGGCATGGAAAATGAATGAATGAATGAATGGAAGTCCCGGGGTTTTTTTTTTTTTTTTTTTTTTTTTGCTATAAGGAAAGACCAGAAATACGTCAAATGACCCCGATTCCATTTTTTTTTTTAATCTCAAATGTATTTTTGCATGAAAACACATTTTTTAATTGAAATGAATTTTTGATTGAAAATGTATCTTTTTATTGAAGCAAAAATTTTTCGACATTTTATTGAATAATAAAGACATAAATGTACCTCCATCAGCATGTGGCTCACAGAACACAGCGGTTTATCGCAAGAGAGAGCTCATGCAGAACCTCAGCAATTGCTGCCAAGTTGTGAAGGAAGGCGCAAAAAGCTCGACTCCAGAGCCATGTAGTTTGACTCGCTCAACTCAAACCTCACCTACTTCACGCCCGCCCACCAAATTTGATGAGCATATGACAGATAAAATTATTTCATGCGGTACCAGGGGAACAAGAGTGCAAGAATGAAATAGATTAAAAAAGTGAAATAAATAAATGTTGAAATAAATAAATCATGAAATAAATAAAAATTGAAATAAATATATATAAGAAAGTTAACATTTGAAATAATGAAATATTTACATAAAAATCGAAACAAATAAATATAAATTGAAATAAATAAATGAAAAATTGAAATAAATATTGAAATAGGGGCATTTTAATAGAACATTAAATAATTTATTTAATTGTGTATTTATTTATTTAATGTTTGCACTCCTGATCCTCCATATTTATGTGTTAATGCACTGTTTACAAAACAAAAATAAAAACCTCATATACCCCTCATGAAATTGTCTTGCAATGAAGGCATAATAAATTTACAAAATGAAATGGAGGAATGTACTAGGTACCAAGTGAGGATACAAACAATGTGAGTAAACCTCCTCATTTAAGAAGATGGCTTTTCTAAAGCCATTAAAATTCACTATAAGTTAAGCAGCGGAAATTTTTATTTTCATGTTTTTGTTCAGAAGCCCGGAGTTTAGAAAAACAACTCATTGAGCATATTGATGACTGATTGAACTCGTTGGGACTCATTGAAAGTAGGTCAAATACCTGATAATGCCCACTTATTAGCAATGGCCATCAGGCATGTTTTGTGTCAATCTTTTGATTTGGAATTTCTATAGCCTGCCCACGTCACCCCCCAAATATAACAAAAATATCAATTGAAAAAAAAAAAAGATTAAAAATGCGAATGAAATGTTTTTCTGAATGATTTTAAGGAACATAAGAATATTGCCACGCTAAACTCCGGCAGGACTATTGTTGACATGGTTCTTTCCTCAAAACCAAACCAGAAGAGGCCTATCTCTGTGTTTTACAGCACGATGTTGGCTCTGAAGTCTGCATCTATGGATAGAGTCAGGGCGGAATGGGAGGAGGTCCTTCTCTGAGGAAACATGGTTATCTATCTTAAAACGAGTCAATTCCTCATCTCTGTGCGCTCGCCATAATCTAATCCAATTCAAAGTGGTCCACAGAGTTCACATCTCCAAAACCAAACTTGCCACTTTTTACCCTGACATCAGCCCACTCTGTTCCAAATGCAACATCTCAGATGGCTCACTCTTTCATGTTTTGGACTTGTACTAAACTCAGCAAATTCTGGACAGAGGTTTATCATTCCCTCTCACAGATCTTAACAGTGAGGGTGGAACCGAACCCTCTTATTGGTTTATTCGGAGTTACAGAGGACTCTCGACTGTCTTCTGATCAGCGCCGCACTCTAGCCTTTGCCTCCCTCCTGGCCCGTAGGCAGGGGCGGACTGGTAATCTGTAGCTTCTGGAGGATCACAGAACGGCCAGTGCTCTGAACGGCCGGCGGCCGCCATACATACTACGCTGTTTTTATCCCCTCTCTACTCTGTGATTATCTACAGTTCGCATCCAATCCGACAGGTGGCAGCAATGCACCTGGCTGAAAGACTTGCTGTGGCCCACGAAGGGTTGAGATGGAGAGGGTTACTTGCTAGGTGTATTAGCAATTGGCAAACATTTTAGCTGTAAAACAACATATGCACACGCAGCAGCCATATTAATTCAGAAGAAATATAACAAAATATTAATAAAATGAATTGTTTTACTTTCAAGTTTAGGTAGTTAAACTGATATATATTTTTTAATCATTTATATATCGTTTTGTTTTCTGGTTAATACTTTCCAATGAAGATTACAGGATTTGTCTTGAAATCTTTATTGTATTTTCATTGGAATTTATTATTTGTGTGGCAAGATTAATTATGGCATAAACAATGAAGTCATTTTATAGACACGGGATAGGTGTTATTATAATCAATTGGATACCTAAAACTTGCTTTGAAAAATAAATTATTTTATTTGTTTATTCAGGTTGATTATAGAGCTAGGGCAGAAGATGAATCCAACTACAGTTCATCCTTGCAGTACTTTGAGCGCCCCAAGTCAGACAGTCACAGTCTAGACGTGGGGTGTCCAAACGTTTTGCAAAGGGGGTCAGATTTGGTGTGTTAAAAATGTGGGGGGCCGACCTTGGCTGACGTCCTTTACGTAGAACAATATATTTAAGCAAATTTTAGCAAGCCATTGTGTGTGTCACATTTGCTTTATTATTTTTTTGAAATTAATAATTTCAACAATCTCGCAACCAGCCTTTGTGGCTTACTCTTTCGACTCTCGGGCTCTTGCGAAATACTGCTGCTGTGAAATTAAACTAGCTTCAAGTTGCTCCAGTTTATCACTATGTATCTTCCCTGTAATCTTGTCATACATGTCAGCCTGTCTTGTTTGGCAATATCGCCTCACATTGAATTCTTTAAAAGCAGCGACTTTGCAAATGAGGCAGACACAGTTGTTGCATATTTTAGAGAAGAAATAGTCCAATTTCCACCTATCCTTGAAGCGTCGGCCATCGCAATCAACTTGCTTTTTTTTGTTGATTGTCGCCATTTTAGAAAATTGGGAGTAAAGGGTCACACGGGGTAATGTGTGGAGTGCCGCAGCCTTTTAGTGGGTAAATGAGGAGCAGCATTTAGTGTGTAAGCTACTTCATATGCTGGTTGCAGTAATTCTGACCAATTTATTAAGTCTGTGTGTGGGCCAGACGTTATTGATTTTATGACAGAGGCTGGGGGCCGGATGAAATTTGTCCATGGGCCACATCTGGCCCCCGGGCCTGACTTTGGACATGTCTGGTCTAGACACATTTTCCTCATTTTTCTCTCAAAGTGAACGAAATTGATGCATTTTACAATAAAATATATTTTTAAATTCTCCCGGGGGGGGGGCATGCCCCCGGACCCCCCTAGAGGGTCTGTATACAGTGATTCTTGTTGGCTGGGCTGAGTCAAACTCCAGGGCTGCTTTTTAGTCCCAGTCCGCCCCTGCCCGTAGGTCTGTCCTCCTCAGGTGGGTGGACCCCCTCCCTCCCACACACACCGAATGGCTGACGGCCTTAATGACATGTTTGAAAATTGAAAAGATATTATTCTAATGGGAGATTCCTACGTGCCTGGGGACCTTTTTTAAACATGTGTTAGTCCTCTTAAACCCTTGGCATTCCATAATCTGACATATCTTTATTGTATTGATACTTACTAGCCAAAACAATTACTAAAACTCAATGTGCAATGGTCATGAAACTCACTGGCAGTGAAAGGGATTAATTTCATGGTTTATTTTTGGTTTATTTCGGTTATTATTATTATTTTTTTCTTCCTATTTTTATTATCATTACTTCTCTATTGTATGTGTGTTGGATGTCAGTCCCATTTCTCATCCCACTTTGTGTTTTTTTTTCTAACTGGAAACCAACGCACTACTATTGTGAAAAATAAAGAGATTTTGATTTAAAAAAAGAAATTGAGCACACATACTAGATCATGTACAATTTTAATACCCATCATTATATTTAAATTGTTTTTAACGAGTCAATGACTTATCATGCACTTTAAAGAGAACAAAAGTAACCTCAAGCACAAGTACTGAAGTATGAGTAACAACATAACAAAAATATCAATTGAAAAAAAAGAATAAAAATAATGAAATAAGAGTCAAATGTTTTTCTGAAAGATTTTAAGGCACATAAATATATTGAAATTGAGCACACATGGCTCACATACAATTTTAAAACCCATCATTATATCTAAATTAAATGTTTATCATGAGTCAATGACTTGACTTATCATGTACTTTAAAGAGAACATAAAAGTATACTCAAGTACAAGTTTTGGTATTAAAGTATGAGTTTAAGTCTTAGTATGAATGGACGAATGGGACTTTTCTTTATACTTTTGAGTATAAGCCAGGTATACCTTGCTGTTTTTTTTTTTTTTTTTTTTTTGTAGTATATAAAATATACTTTATAAAAAGTCCAATTTGAGTATAATCCCTCTTTTTCGTAAAAATGTGTATTCTCATCGTACACTTGAATAAACTCTATTATGTTTGCTAAGGAGGTTTAGGGCTTTAAGTGTATAAAATATACTTTGTAAAAAGTCAACTTCAACCATACTCCTATAGTCATATTAGACTTGGAAAAAAAAATCTTTGCAAAGGGCTTTAATGGTCAATGCATTTTTTACAAACAAAAAATATAAATCTCTTATACCCCTTATAAAATTGTCAATGAAGGCACAAATAAAATGACAAAATAAAATGAAGGAATAAATTCTCTACTGCGTGGGGATCATACAAAAATTGTGATGAAACATCCACATTTCAGCACGGCTTACAAAATCACAGTTGTTTATCTAAAGCTAGTAAAAGTCAAAAAAGGTCTTAAATACAATCTTAATAAGTTTTGAGAATAGAAAAAAATAAACATTCATTACACATTCCAGTTTATAAATGGAATCTGCAGGGTCTTATAAAGTAAAAAAAAAAAAGGGTTAAATCCAAGAATTACAATTTAAGGCCTTGAAATGTCTCAAATCCCCCTAAAATATGTATGATCAAATGAAAGGCCTCAAAAATCAGTTGGTTACTTTTATTGAGAACATGCATAAATTTCAGTCCCGCTCTTAAATATTTAGATTTTTGAGGAGGCTATGACGTAACTACAGAGCGGAACTACCTGTGCTGCCCGGTCAAAATTCATCGAACACAAGCAGGTTGTTGCATGCACGCACTGCCGCGCCGTTTCATGTGAACAGCTTCATTACATAGTCAAAGTGGAGAAAACGTACATAGGTAAGTGCAAATTTAATGATTTGTGGCTTGAGAACTTAAAAGTTCAGCGCACGGTTGAAGCTGATGGAGGGAAACTCGTATGAAGCACACTGCACTGAGTGCAAGAAAATTTTAAAACTTGGAACATTGGGTATCAAGGCATTGGAATCCCATTGCAAATCTGAAAAGCATAAGGCGGTCCTAAAATGCCAGCAGCAAAAACAATATAATAAATTCAATATATATTTTTTCAAATTATTATTACAATACAAGGTTGAACTTGCTTGCTTGTCGGCAAAATCACTAATACGTAAGCACTAACTCGTGTTCATAAAGCACTAAGTGCTTTTGTTTGGGATAGGTTTGGTGACATTTGAAAACTACCTTGGCTAATAGTTGATATAAATTCAAGATGACCTCAACTAAAGAATGCATTTGCAGTTCTTCGTCTACTCAATTGAACCAGCTTTGCTAAATGTGGTAACAGCAAGAGAACACAAACAATTGCATTGACTTGTGTTTCCTAAAGTAGTAAGTGGTACTTGTTGAGGTAATGTTGCTCTCCAAATACCTCGCTCCAGAAGACGAACCGGCGAGGGGCAGTGATTCAATCTTGTCAATGTTTTTTATTTGCCGCTAACAAACTCATCATCATCATCTTTTATTTTGTCAAGAAGAAAACAATGCAAATCAAATTTTTCAAGGCACACAAATGTGTCAATATGTTTTGAATTGTGACAGAAACTGACCCAAAATAAAGAGGAAACGAGCTGTTCCACCATTAGAGCCTTTTGATTTGGAATTTTTATAGAGATATTTTTATATAGAACATCCAAAATTAAAAAGATCAGCAATGTTTTCACAACTACAGCAGCCTTTCTAAAGCCAGTAGAAGTCACAATTTAAATAATAATATTTTTTCTTTTAAATTATTTTTGTGTTTTGTTCAGAAGCGCTGAGTTTAGGAGCAGCAGAGGTGTGAGAAAAACAACTCATTGAGCATATTGATGCCTGATTGAACTCATTGACGAGATTGATGCTTCACTGAAAGTAGGTCAAATAGCTGATAATGCCTACTTATTAGGATTGGCCATCAGGCATGTTTTGTGTCATCCTTTTGATTTGGAATTTCTATAGCCTGCCCATACGCCCCTCTCCCCACAAAAAAAAAAAAAAAAAAAAATATATATATATATATATATATATATATATATATATATATATATATATATATATATATATATATATATATATATATATATATATATAAATTGCAAAAAAATAATAAGAGTCCATTTTTTTCTGAATGATTTTAAGAGACATAAGAAAATTGAAATTGAGCTCACATACTAGATCATGTACAATTTTAAAACCCATCATTTTATTTCAAATGTTTAGCATGAGTCAATGACTTGACTTATCATGCAATTAAAAGAAAACATAATAGTTTACTCAAGTACAAGTTTTAGTATTGAAGTATGAGTTTAAGTCTTAGTATGAATGGACGAGTGAATATATAGTATATACTTTTTAGTACATGCCAGGTATACCTTGCTGGTTTTTCTGTAGTAAATAAAATATACTTTATAAAAAGTTAAATTTGAGTATACTCCTTCTGTTTTGGTAAAAAGAAATATTCTCATTGTACACGTGGATAAACTATATTCTGTTTGCTAAGGAGGCTTTAAGTGTATGAAATAGTTTATAAAAAGTCAACTTCAAGCATACTTCCTCCATTTGAGTAAAACAAATTTATACTTGTAGTACTCTTGGATAAACTTGATTCTTTTTGCTGAAACAGACTCAAGGCTTTAAGTATATACAATATACTTTGTAAAAAGTCAATTTCAAGCATACTCCCTCAGTTTTAGTAAAGAAATATTTATAGTCATATGAAGCTTTTTAAAAGTTTACAAACAACAAATATAACCCTCATATACCCCTCATGAGAATGTTCATTTCATTCATTTTCATTTCATTCATTTGTTTATTTCAGGCCATGATTTTCCTTGTCAAGAGAGCAAGTATATACAGCTCATATAAACATATAACAAAAATAGCAGCAAAACTAAGTAGAATAGCAAAATCAACTACATGCCTGAAAAGGAGTGGGAAGAAGAAAATTTATTTAATCCCACCCCTATTCTCATCTAATTAGGAACAAAAAAAAAATCTTGCTACTTCCTTCCGAAAATGTTGGCAACTAAAATCAGTTCAAACATTTATGTACAATTTCATTTTTGTAACAATTGTTGTCCCTTGACATGAAGTTACCACAGGTAACACCCAAACCCAAAAACAATTTCATACCAACATTGTAATGAAAGTAAAACCTTACCAACTATGGTAAAGGCCACACACACAGGACAAACAAATTATAAATGGCAACAATAACTATACCAACAATGGTAACGGGCAATGTACCAGCAATGGTAAGAAACAACCAGCACTCCTACCAAGACAACTTATTAATGTAATTAAGACCTTATATCAGTATACTGTGACTAGACCATAAGTTTGTATGTCTTGCAATGAAGGCATAAATAAAATGACAAAATAAATCAAGGTATAAATTGTCTACCGCGTGGGGATGATACAAAATAATGTGATGAAACATCTACATTTCAGCAATGCTTACAAAAACTACAGTTGCCTTTCTAAAGATAGTAAAAGTCACTGTTATTTGAGTCAGTGTGAAAAAAAAAAGTTATTATTTTTATGCCTTTGCTCAGAAGTTTAGGAGCAGCAGAGGTGTGGCAGGCAGAGGTGTGAGAAAAACAACTCATTGAACATATTGATGACTGATTGAACTCATTGACGAGATTGATGCTTCACTGAAAGTAGGTCAAATACCTGATAATGCTCACTAATTTGCATTGGCCATCAGGCATGTTTTGTGTCAAGACTTTTGATTTGAAATTTCTGTAGCCTGCCCTGGGCCCAAAAAATCAAGTCAAGCCAAATGTTTTTCTGAATGATTTTATTGTTCATAAGAATATTGCAATTGAGCACACATAATACATCATGTATAATTTTAAAATGCATCATTGTATTTAAAGTAAGTAAATATTTAGAATGAGTCAAATACATAATAGAGAACATAAAAGTATACTCAAGTTTTATTATTGAAGTATGCGTTTTAAGTCTTAGTATGAATGAACTAGTCAGACTATTCTTACTACTTTTTAGTTTAGTTTGAGCTCCAGCACTTTCGATGGATGGCACCAGGGGTGAAAGATTCAGGGCCGGAATGCTGTTCTGGTACACGGTGCTTTGATTCCGAAAATATGACGACAACTGTCAAAACGCTATGTAAAAAAAAAAATGCTAAGCTGCCACACATGCATTTCATAACTTCAAGCGTACTCCGTCCATTTTAGTAAAGAATTATATAGACTCGTTTATACTTGGATAAACCTTTCTTTGCAAAGGAAGCCTTGGGGCTTTGAGGGGTTAATGCACTGTTCAAAAATAAAAACCTCATATACTTCTCGTGAAATTGTCTTGTCTCTAAAGTCCGTCACTAAATCCGCTTATTACCACCTAAAAAATATAACCAGAATTAAGGGGCTTCTGACTCAACAAGACATGGAAAAACTTATGCATGCATTCGTTTTCAGCAGATTGGACTACTGCAACGGTATATTTACAGGTCTTGATAAAAAATCAGTCAGGAAGCTGCAGCTAATACAGAATGCTGCAGCCAGAGTCCTCACAAATACAAGGAAGCTGGACCACATTACACCGGTTTTGAAATCGCTACACTGGCTTCCAGTGAGTCAAAGGATAGACTATAAAATACTACTGCTCGTCTACAAAACACTTAATGGCCTTGGACCAAAATACATGCTTGACTTGTTAGATTCCTATGAGACATCTAGACCCCTAAGGTCGTCTGGAACGGGTCTTCTGCATGTTCCAAGAACAAGAACCAAGCAGGGTGAGGCAGCATTTAGTTATTATGCTCCTCACCTCTGGAACAAGTTACCCGAACGTCTGAAGTATGCTCAAACTGTTAGCTCCTTTAAATCAGGGCTAAAAACGCTTTTGTTTAGCACTGCATATCCATAACTGTCTATATATTTCAATCTACCTGCCTTCTATTCCTCTTGTGCTTATCTCCATTGCTGATTTCAATCATTATTAGTAGTAGTAGTTTTTGCTTTATTTCTATTTTTGTTTTATTTTTATTTATTTATTTTTATTCTGTGATTAAATGCGATCTTGGTTTTTACGTTGTGTTGATTTAAATGTGATTTTTATGGTTTTCATGTGATGTAAAGCACTTTGAATTGCCTTGTGTTGAATTGTGCTATATAAATAAATTTGCCTTGCCTTGCCTTGCCTTGACGGAATGACTAAAATGACAAAATAAAATGAAGGAATGTTTTGGGTACCGCATGGGGAGATAAAAAAAAGTGTGATGAAACATCCGCAATTAAGTAGATCAGCAATGCCAGTTGTAGTCACCGTAATTTCAGTCAGTGTAATTTTTTTTTTTTAATTGATTTTATTTCAGATGTTAAGACAAAATAATTCACACAAAAATTATTAATTGAAATGATAACACAAACATCTAAAAAGGAGTGAGAAGAAGCATAGCTTATAATGTCCCCACCCCTACACATTCAAAATACAATGAATTTTATACAGAAGATGCACCTCCATATAATTCAAAACAATGCATGCTGTACATGCATATCAATATCATAAAATAAACAATTTGGGCCCCAACACAGATCCTTGTGGTACCCCACACACAATATCCAGGCGAGAAGAACAAAAATCCCCTAGTTTAACAAATTGTCTACTCTGAGATAAATAGCTCCAAACCAAATGTAATTATTCCCCTAATGCCATATTTATCTAATTCGCTTATTAATAATTGATGCTTAATGGTAGCAAATGTTTTTTTAAGTCAAGAAGTATTCATATGGCATGTTGTTTCTCATCTATGGATTTTGTGATTTCTTCTAGTGTTTCTATCAGTACCATTGTTGTTGATCTATTTAAACAAAAACCATATTGATTTCAGCAAGAATATGGTATTTATCAAGGAATGCATCCAACCTTTTATTAAAGACTTTTTTTTGGAGGATTTTGGGAATTGTGACAATAAAGACACAGGTCTGTAATTTGTGAAGTTATGTCTGCTCCCACTCTTGAACAAATGTATAACAAAGGTTTTCGTTTTTTTGTTCAGAATCCCTTCGTTTAGGAGCGGCAGAGGTGTGAGAAAAACAACTCATTGAGCATATTGATGACTGATTGAACTCATTGGGACCCACTGAAAGTAGGTCAAATAGCTGATAATGCCCACTTATTAGCATTGGCCATCAGCATGTTTTGTGTCAGCCTTTTGATTTGGAATTTCTATAGCCTGCCCAGCCCCCTCCCCAAATATCACAAAAATATCAATGGCAAAAAATGAATAAAAATAATAAGAGACAAATGTTTTTCTGAATGATTTTAAAGGACATAAGAATATTGAAATTGAGCACGCATACCAGATCATGTACAATTTTAAAGCCCATCATTTTAATTCAATTAAATGTTTAGCATGAGTCAATGTCTTGACTTATCATGCACTTTAAGGGAACATAAAAGTATACTCAAGTTTTAGTATTGTCTTAGTATGAATGGATGAGTGAGTATACACTATATACAGTAGTATATACTTTTCTAGTATAAGCCAGGTATACCTTACTGTTTTATAAGTGGTATATATAATGTACTTTATAAAAAGTTGATATATTTTCTCTGTTTTAGTAAAAAGAAGTATTCTCATTGTACACTTGGATTAACTTTATTCTGTTTGCTAAGGAGGCTTTAAGTGTATAAAACAGTTTATAAAAAGTCAACTTCATGCATACTCAATTAATTTGAGTAAAACAAATGTATGCTCGTAGTACTCTTGGATAAATTTGATTCTTTTTGCTGAAAGAGACTCAGGCTTTAAGTATCTAAAATATACTTTGTAAAAAGTCAACTTCAAGCATACTCCCTCAGTTTTAGTAAAGAAATGTGTATAGTCATATGAAACTTTTTACAACTGTTTACAAACAAAAAATATAAACCTCATCTACTCTCATAAAATTGCCCCGCAATGAAGGCATGAATAAAATGACAGAATAGAATCAAGGTATAAATTGTCTACCGCGTGGGGATGATACAAAAAATGTGATAAAACATCGAAATTTCAGCAATGCTAACCAAACTACAGTTGCCTCTCTAAAGGTAGTAAAAGTGAGTGTTGTTTAAGTCAGTGTATTTTTTTTAATGTCTTTGCTCAGAAGCCCTGAGTTAAAGAGCAGCAGAGGTGTGGCAGGCAGAGGTGTGAGAAAAACAACTCATTGAGCATATCGACGACGGATTGAGCTCATTGACGAGATTGGGACGCACTGAAAGAAGGTCAAACAGCTCAGAATGCCCACTTATGAGCAATAGCCATCAGGCATGTTTTGTATCAGCTATTTGACTTGAAATTTCTATAGCCTGCCCAGCCCCCCCCCCCCCCCCCCCCCCCCCCAAAATAAAAAAATAAAGATTTTAAGCTACATAAGAATATTGAAATTGAGCACACATACTACACCATGTACAATTTTAAAACCCATCCTTTTATTTAAATTAAATGTTTAGCATGAGTCAATGACTTGACTTATCATGCACTTTAAAGAGAACATAAAAGTATACTCAAGTACAAGTTATAGTATTGAAGTATGAGTTTTAGTCTTGGTCGTCTTAGTATGAATTGGCGAGTGAGATTTTTCTTTATAATTTTTCATATAAGGCAGGTATACCTTGCTGTTTTTTTCTGAAAAACGACTCATTGAGCATGCACACTAAAAGTCATTTTTTGCACAAAAAAGCTTTTTATTCACTAAAGCGGTTGTCAGTCAACAATAAGGTGAAAAACGTCAGTGAAAAAGACAACAAAAGAAACTATATACAATTGGATGGTGTATTTAAAAAAACTATATAAAAAAAATAAGACATTTTTTATGTGGTTTTGAGTGTGTGTGTCTCTGTCATGTCCTTGTCCGACTGGCATTTCAGCAGGTACTATGCTGCCCTTCGGCTTGGCGGAAACATACCCGGCACTGCCATGGCATGTCCCTTCTACATGTACCACATGTGTATCTGTAGCAATCAACACATCGCACAGTGGCGGGATTGTTCTTGCATTCATCATTCACTTGACACTTTGCCCTTTTCCCAGAGCTAGGTGTTGGAGGTTGTTGCCGAAGCAATGTTTCTTTCTGCGCCTTCTTTGCGGCCACATGAGAGTGAGCCAATTCCTTTGCAAGACCCACCAAGAAGTCCACCCGTCTCTCTTGCCTTCCGGTGCAAGCCTGATACAACACGTATGCATTCAGTGCTGCCATGTCAATCATATTGTAGAACACGGCGACTGTCCATCTCCGTGTTCCTGTGCGCACACTGTACTCCCGCATCATCTGGTCCATCACATCCACACCACATTTTGTGGTATTGTATTTGGTGAGGGTGTTTGGCTTCCTCCTGGCGGTATCCTGAGTCTCAACCACACTGTGCATGTTGCTGAGGATGTAGACAGTCTTCTTCCTTTTGGGCGTATACAGCGTCAGCGTGGCACCAGTGGTTGAAAACACCTATAAAATAACAGAAATTAGTTTTCATGGCACTTTTATACAGAGTGTCACACTTAGAAGTTGATGAGAAAAATCCTGCTACACACCTGAGTGGTGAATTCTTTGCGGTCCGTCCCCTTGGTTGACTGAGGAATTTCCTGGCGAATCCTGTTGACTGTGCCGAGGATGGTGGTTTTCCGGCTAAGTAGTCGGTGTGCAAGTGACAATGATGTGAAGAATTTGTCCGTGGTGACAGTTCTGCCCTTGTCTAAAAATGGTTCCATCAGCTTCATCGCCACACTCTCGGACAGTCTCTCCCCACTTGGACTGGGGGCCTTGCCAAGATATGGGAGGACATTGCAGATGTACTTAGATTTCAAGTCGTAAGCCACCCAAAACTTAATACCAAACTCATTATGTTTGGTTGCAATGTCTTGTCGTGTTTTCGTTGGAAAAAGCTGTTCATCGATAGTGATGTGTCGACCGGGGTTGTAGGATGTGATGCAGTTGTTCACAAACGATCCCCACACATCGGAAATTGCAGCAAACGTATCGGTCTCCGCTCGTTGACTGCGTGTGAACATGTCATCAAAGCGTAGGTGCTGCATGATGTTTTGAAATCGATTTCGGGACATTGTTGCAATGATCACTTGGTTTCCCAGGTCTGACGACCAGGAATCATGCAGTGCTGGTACTTTGGCAACCCCACGCAAGATGACGACAGCAATAAATGCCATTAGTTCAGGGACAGCCATGAACCAGTCCAGTTCCTCCTTTTGCTGTGCATGCTGAATAGTCCATTTTTGAATGCTATGAAGCATGTTGAGATTGATGAAACGCAGAAAGCTCTGAAGGCGACTCTGGGCACGTTTTCTGGCAATCTCCGTTGGCTTTCCATCTGCGGTGTACGGTTCAATTGGGGTGAAAGGGAGTTGTGTCCCCAACTGTTCTTCACGCCACATAGTGCCATCTTTTGCCGTCACTGTCGCTGGAAGAGCATTCTCCTTATCTGTAGTGTGGACAAATTCAAATTATGAGCATGGGAAAATCAAATGATGTCACTTACATGCATAGATGCTAATAGTAATTCCAATACATCTCAAACATACCTCCCGTGTAGCAAGCATTCACCGTCGTTGTCGGCTTAATCCCCAATTGGAATCTCTTTTTTGGTGGAAGAGCACTTTTATCTGCAGTGTGAACAAATTCAATTTATGAGCATGGAAAAGTCAAATGATATTACTGCATGCATAGATGCTAATGATAATGCAAACATACCTGGTGTGTAGCCAGCATTCACAGTTGCTGTTAGCTGAGTCCCGAAGCGGGATCTTTTTCTTGGCGGAGGAGCGGTCTCCTCATCTGTAGTGTGAACAATTTCAAATTATGAGCACGGAAAAGTCAAATGATTTTACAAATGCATGCATAGCAAAAAATGTCTTGTTCTTTAGATGACACTGAATATCTGATAAAGTGCAGGGACCTCAGAAATCAAAAGAAACACTGCAACGAAATGGAGGCTGTCCAATGCAAGAAAGCTCCAAACTGTAGTCACATGGTGCTATGTGCACCATCATAGAAGTGGAAATACAGAAAAAAAATCTCTATTTTCCACTTTCTTGCTTCAAATGAAATCTGAAATACTATGAAATAAAAATAGGATGTTTGGGAAATCTAACCTGAAGACAGCTCAGAGTCCGAACTCAGCTGAAGGTCGATCTCCTCTCCATCTGAGTCGCATGGGTGGACTTCATTCAGGATACTTTCCAGTTCCTCTTGGGTCTTGAATTTTCTCTGCATCCTTGTTGTTTGAAGAGGACGTTTGTACACCACAGAATTCCTCAGGGCACTGAAATACGCAATGAAGTATTTATCAACCTCAGTTTGCCTTTCGTAGGCAAACTACAGATTTTGTGACCAGCAGCGTTCCACACCCAGGCAGTGACCACCAGTGTTGTTAATTTTACTTTAAAATAGTAATTAATTACAGTTACAAATTACTTCTCCCAAAAAGTAATTGCGTTAGTAACTCAGTTACCTGAATGTAAGAGTAATTAGTTACTTGGCAAAGTAACTAGTGATAATTTTTTGTTTTTTTTCTCAAAAAAAAACAAAAAACAAAAACAACAACAACAACAACAAAACAGGTCACACAATGTGAAGTTTAAAGGATTTGGGGGACAATTGGCCCTAGCCCAATTCTTTACCCTCCACTTAACTAGACACAAGGGTATTGCGATAACTAGCTAGTAACCTTTTCTATGTGTGGAAGTCATTTAAAGTTGTGAATCAACTGTTAAAGTTGTTAAAATTGCTCCCGTTATTGCATTAGTTCCCTTCTGTCTACTTTAAACATGTGTAAGTTTTAAAACTGTTTCATCATTTAAAGATAGATTTAAGTTAAGATTTTGCCGATTTAGAAGCATTTTAGATTTAAAAAAAAAAAAAAAAAAAAAAAAGTTACTTAGGTTCGCTAGGAAGGATCTCTACATCAGGGCCTTCCTGAGAGGTCTACTGCTTTAAGATGGCGGCTGTTTACTAACGCATGTAGTCCTTAAAACATGTTGGCAATGCAGCTGTGTCAGTTTTTGCATCTAGTTCTATAGACCCTACTCACCTACGTCACAAAATGGGCGTGTCGCTGTTTCCGGCCGCCATATTGTACCTCTTTTTCAGACCTATTCCCATTGTTTTCTATTAGTCGAGCAAGTTATAGAGCAATTCATGGAAGCCCCGGTGTTATCTGACGCTGTAAACTCATTGGATCCGTTGCATAAAAGGCGTTACGTGGAAAAGCTTCAGTTTATCCATTCGCCAGATCCGTATTTGATGCCTAAATCGATGTTTTTCGACCCGCTGGCTTCGCCTGACATCTGATACCCACACAAAATCAGCCTATTCTCACGAAAGTTTGAAAAACTTTAAGAGCTTGGAGGCTTATAAATGCTACGTTGCTGGTTAGGTGAAACACGTCCTCGTACACGAAAATTCGGCAGGAATCTTGTGCTCGGAAGGTGAGTTACGAAATTTTCAATTGAAAATCTTTTGTTCTTGCTAACATCCACTGTCAAGTCTAATGTATTTCATGTCATTTGTCAATGGAGCTAGGGCTTTTAATGTTTATATGGTTTAGCGATAGCACTAACTACATACATACGTGTATGTTGTCGGCGATTAGCCTAGCAATGATCTTAATTGTGGTTGTCAGCCCGAAACCCTCTAAATATATATTAAATGCATCTTACCAGATATAAAATGACTACTACATAATCTGTGGTAGTCGTTTGGAGCCCAGTTGTCTCGTCGAATTGCAGCAGTCAATCGCGGCCTCCTCTTCGTGTCTCTCGGAATACGGTAAAAATTCAAGTCTCTCCGTCTATCTTCTCTGTTTTTGCAACCGACCGCCACACACGACTTCACCATTTTGAGTATTAATGTTGACGAGCAGTAAAACGTGCAATAATAGGAAGAATTTACGAAGCGCTAATGCATTTCTATGGCGAGTATGCGGACATCATGGCGCGGGGGCGTGGCTGTGACGTCACGTGAGTAGGGTCTATAATATGATATCTACCTTGTCATGTGGGCGTAGTTTGTCGGCTATTGCTACAGTCAGGTATTATTGGAGCCACCTAGCATCGCGGTTGCAACGGCGTCTTCCCCACTGCTGCTCTGCACTCGTCCCCGTGAGTCCGTTTCTCTCAGACTTTTTTTATTCAACCAACTTAGTAACGCATAGTAACGCACGCCTTTCCCGCCTCAGTAACGGTAACGGCGTTGCCAAGATGAGAAGAGTAATTAATTAGATTACTCATTGCTGAAAAAAATAACGCCGTTAGTAACGCCGTTATATTGTAACGCCGTTATTAACAACACTGGTGACCACAGAGGAATATGTAAAAAGGTTGTCTGCTTGATTGCTTGTTTAAGTGGTCTATTGTTTGACAAAGCCCAGATGCTAATTGTAGCTATCCACCTAAGTAGTCAGTTCGGTATCGGGGTCTTCTGACGACTTTTGGGCTTGCTGTATAGTCCCCCCTCAAAAAACCGTTAGATTTCCAAAATACAAATTTGACACATTAAAAAAAACTGGACATATTTCACTGCAAGAACAAAAATAATTGTAGTTGGTTTCAATTAATAAACTATTGATGTGCTGTTTACACTAACAATCTCCATTCTGGGGAGAAAAAAACCAAAAACTATCTAGAATAATTAAAACGGCAAAATATACAAAATGAATCCATTATTTACCACATGGGGGTTATTACAAAAAGCCGCAGTATTTTAAATCAGTATACAACAAAAGTTCTTACTGTGCAGAAGGCATGGAAGGCATGGTGCTACTGGTGAAGAGAGTCATGGTATAAGATTCTCAGCAGAAGGTCTGAAGGTCTTGGTCTCACTGAAGAAACTGAGAGACTGCCTCTTGGATGTGCTCAGCTTTATACAAGTGGGAAGCGATGTGGGCGTGTCTTCTGAAGTTTCAAGTCTATTGTTTCCGATGCAAATTTCGGCCATCAACATATCAGAGTCGTTAGTGGAGTATAGACCATTAACATTTCAGAGTCGTTAGTTTGCTTTCACAGTCATCCATTCATTCGATCAGGCGCTGACACAGCCAGGGTCACGCATCAACATATCAGGTATAGGTGTTGGCCTTTGCCCAAAAGATGCTTTCTTGACTCTAAACTGGCTTATTTTTGTGATTGCATAATAAAAGACACGAACATGGCCGATTTTGACCGATGGTGATTTTATGCAGATATGTGAGAAATTCCAAAAGGTTCAGATACTTTTTTTATACGACTGTATCTCTAAATACACATATGGTTGAAACCATTTCTTTTGAGCACATAGCAAAGACACAAATATGGCCAACCAAAACACAAAACAACATTATTTCATCCAAAAATATACTTCAATCCACAAACACCCTTTATTTGACAACCAACAAATTTGGGCTTTGTGCATAGGTAACAACCTGAGCGATGCAATGCTGGAATACACCAAGAGATCAGATCATCCATTTGATTTGAATTTGTACTTCCTCTGGCATTTTTCCAACACAAAACCTTTTGGGGATCTCTGCAGCATCAGTGGAGTGGGTCAAGTTGTTGTAGTTGTAGTTTGCTGGATTGACTATCAATTTCTATCAGTTGTTGGCATTTTCTACTGTCACCTTGACAAATAGGAGACGAGATACACACATACATAAATATAAAACACCAAAAAAAAAAAAAAATAAATAAAATTTCTCTGCATGAAGAAATGTACGTCAAGCTATACAACTGTATACTCCACACGAGTACATTTCCCCCAAAATATGTGCTATACAAATTGCAATACATACAGTATACACAAAAACACAAACACCTTGAAGTACTCATCACATTTTCTTTTCTTTTTTGTTTCAAGTCCACATATACATCAAATGATGACAGGAGGAGAGGAGTACGGGTCTACTATAAATTCAAGTGTTCTAAAATTGGTTGCCATACAATCAGAAACTTATGAGGGTTGCCTGATACCTCATACCTTAGTTTTTCTATATGTAACACTCCTGTAAATTCCCTGAGCCAGGTTTCAAAGTGGGGTGGGACATCAGACTTCCATAATTTTAAGATACACCTTTTGGCTATTATCATGCCGTAAGCAATCACAAAAGTCCTATCATGACCCAGTTTTTGCAATGTTTCAGAGAAACCAAACAGAGCAATTATGGGGTCAGGATCAATTGGTGTTTTGAATACTTTTGAGTACCATTTAAATATTGAAAACCAGAATTCTCGAATCCTTGGGCAGAGCCAAAATTGATGTGCTAATGTGCTATCCATTATCTTACATCTTTCACATACGGGTGATGTTTGTGGGAATATTTTGTTTAACCTCACCTTTGAATAATGTAACCTAAGAACTACTTTATACTGAATTATCTGCAGCCTGGAGTTAACAGAACATTTTTGAATGTCACTCAGCGCTCTCTGCCATATATCCTCCCTGATTGTAATACTGAGATCCTCTTCCCATTTTTCTTTAATCAAAGATGTGGAACGAGTATATTTACTCAATATAATTTTTACTAGTGAAGAGATTAAATGTTTGGATTCTGGGGGCCCCATTAAGATTTTAAACAAATCGTTTTCCGAAGGGAGACAGTTGGATGTTGGGATATTTTGTCTGGCATAATTCCTCACTTGTAAAAATCTAAAAAAAAATTACCTTTAGGCAAATCATATTTTATTTGTAATTGTTCAAATGAGCAGAATTTATTGTCAATATACAAATTTTTAATCGACTCTATACCCTTCTGACTCCATTCCCTAAAAACCGGATCCGTAAATGAGGGAGCGAGAGCATGATTATGCCACATTGGAGCATGTACAGCTGTGCTAGGGAGATTGCAAAATTTTCGAATCTGCAACCAGATTTTCTGGGCGTGCAGCATGATAAAATGTTCTCCTCTCTGAGATGACAATGGTCTAGGCGAGGAGAAAAGAATTGCCCGGAGAGATGTTTTTGTGACTAAACTATGTTCTATTGTCAACCAAGAGGGAACATTCTCCAACGACACCAAGTCAGGATTAATTTGCCAATACACCATGACTCTTACATTGGCTGCCCAATAATAGTGCAAGAAACATGGTAGGCCGAGACCTCCACAGTCCTTGTTTTTTTTTTGTTAAATGCTCTTTTTGCAGATGCAACATCAATTCTTCATTTTTAGTTCTTTTGGCCCTACAGTCAGAAAGAAACGCTGTGAACAACACTGCACTATTTAACTACAAAATTCTGTGAACTCCAGTTGTTACTTGACTAAACTAGAATTAGCTCACTAAAACAGAACTTCTCGACATTATGCTAGCTGGCCTACCACATGGCAAAAATGTTGAAAAAAATCAACAATGCTGGCAACACTACAGTAGCCATTTTAAAAATAGGTATGAACACTTGGATAAAATTTAAATCATTTTTGCCATAAGGGAGCCCTGGGGCTTTAAAGGTTAATGCGCTGTTTACAAACAAAAAATAAAAACCTCATTTACCCCTCTTTAAATTGTCTTGGAACGACGGAATAACTAAAATGCCAAAATAAAGTGACGGAAAATCCACAATTAAAAAGATCAGCAATGTTTACACAACTACAGCGGCCTTTCTAAAGCCAGTGGAAGTCACCGTAATTTAAGTCGGTGTAATTTTTAAAAGAAATTATTTTCGTGTTTTGTTCAGAAGCCTTGAGTTTAGGAGCAGCAGAGGTGTGAGGAAAAACAACTCATTGAGTATATTGATGACTGATTGAACTCATTGACGAGATTGATGTTTCACTGAAAGTAGGTCAAATAGCTGATAATGCCTACTTATTAGCATTGGGCATCATGCATGTTTTGTGTCATCCTTTTGATTTGGAATTTCTATAGCCTGCCCATACGCCCCTCTCTGCACACAAAAAAAAAATAATTAAAAATCACAAAATATAATTTACCAAAAATAATAAAAAAAGAGTCAAATGTTTTTCTGAATGATTTTAAGGGACATAAGAGTATTGAAATTGAGCACACATACTACACACTAAAAAATGCTGGGTTATTTTTTCTACCCAACCAATGGGTTATGAGATATTTGACTCATTTTGGGTTATTTTTTGGTGATTTGGGTCAAGTGGGTTATTTGTTGTGCAACCCATGTGCTGGGTTAAAAATCATACAACCCAATACCCATCGGTTTACTCAGCATCTGGGTTGTTCTGCCTCGTACGTCATCACGTCAAAGGACGTCCCCCTCCACACACACTCAGGAATGCGCGGGCAGGCGCCATTGCCCAGAGTTCAGCTCAAGCACTTCTCATCGTGAGCACCTGTCGGATATCTTCGAGGCAACTTGATAATGAAAGGTTTGTGCACACTAACGCCTAGCTACATATCAAATTCATGTCGTTTGTTGTGTGACCTAATACTATCTTTACGTCGACGTTACTCAGTTGATTTGCCAAAAACGTAAAGCTAACGCAATTACCCTTTGGCTAGAAGTAGCAAGTGCGTTTTTTTCTTTGGGTTTGCTGCAATGCAGCTTGATGAAATTTAAATTAAAACCAGTCAGACTCACAGATAAGTCTGTTTGCCAGCCAATTTTATGGCTGACACAGTCGGAGGAAGGCATGTGCCCGCCCGCACACGTCCGTGTCGCACACATTAACAGCAAGCTAGCTAGCTGCTTAGCTAACCCTTTAGCCAACAAGTAGTGCGCCGACCTTATATCAGCACTCATACAGCTTCTTTCTTCATGTCTAGGCCATTTATCGAATAAATTAAAATAGTTTGTATGTAGTAAGGTCGTCAGCTGGCAGCCATGGCTGCATTTGTACTCTGTGCGGTTTCCCCACTGTAGCCACGGCCACTTCTGCTGCTCTCATCGGGCTGCGAGGCAGTGTCCATGACCGAGCGCAGTCATGGACACTGGTTAGGCCCTTGCAGCCCGACTAGTGTCCATGACTGCGCTGTCTTACACGCGTCTCTCACTCTCCGACAGCCTGATCCGTAGTCAGGTCAGTAAATGGAGCTCACATCTCAGTTGCGCCTATGAGCTAACACGTGACTTATCCTTCTTTGGCTTGGCCTAGCTAGCTTAACATCCGTGCAGCCTGCGGCTCCATTGAGAAAAGCAGCTCTTACAAATGACGAAATGTAAAGTGCAAGACACGTTGTAAAACTAAGGCGCGACTGTGACACTTTGGATTATGAAACGCTTTAGGCAGGAAAAAAATGTAGCTGTGCTTTGTTTTCTGCTACTTCTACTTTTTCCGGCCATGTAAACATAGCCACTGCGATAAATGCGGTTAGCACTCCCAGCGATATTGCCGTGATTGCGATATTGCCCTAGCAGGTTAATTTCCTAGAAAGTCAAGTCAGTCTCCAGTTGTATTTAATGTCCCATAAGATTATCTATTGCAGGGGTTTTCAACCCAGTCCTCAAGGCACACTGTGGGTCCTGGTTTTTGTTCCAGCCGATCCAGCAGAGACAGTTGAACCAATGAGGCTTCTGCTAAAACAAGCCACACCTGACTGCAATCAACTGATTGCACTTGTAAAACACCAGATTGGGGAAAAAGTGTTGTCATCTTGTTTGGTAAGAATGAAATCCTGCACCCACAGTGTGCCTTAGTGGAATAGGTTGGGGACCCCTGATCTATTGTTAATGAGCTCATGAAATAAACGCAAGCAGTTTTTTTTTTTTTTAACCTTTTCCCTAGAAACAAAAAGTCAGAAATGTCAATAATTTAATTTGTTTGCACGCTTGTGGTTTCTGTCAGCAGTAAACACTTTAGAGACACTCTACAAACTAAAGTTAGCTTTGTGCTTAAGCCCCTTAACATCTGCAGATTTTTCATTGTAAGTACCCTTTTGAAAACTTTTTGAGGCTTTTTGTCCTCCCTATTTGTTGGATTTTTTTACTTTAGTGCCTGTTTTGGTTGCATTTTTAGGACTTTTCAAGCATTTGTTTTTTGACACTGAGTTTTTTTTTTTGTGTTTGTGTGTGATTTCTTGTCACTCTAATTCTTTGACATGTTTTGTTACTCGATTTGGTTTTACTTTATTCATTTGTTAATTTCTGTTTTGTTTTTCATACTTTTAGAAGCCGTATTCAAGAAAGTTGATTAGTTCGTAGTCGAGAGTTTTATTGCCTTTAAATTTTATAAAATTAGTATTTAATGTTATCGCAAACTGACAAGACTCGTGTAAGTCATCCTCATAGCAGTATTTAATGGATTTAAAAGTCAAAATTGAAAAGGTTCAAATTAAATAGAAATCACAATGTGTCTCCGATAAATCACCATTAGGTTTCTTTCAAAAAATCATGCAGTCCTACCTGTGAGTGAACAAATATTGGATTACATTCTGCAGTTCGTTTCCTTTTCATTCGACAATGTTTTCCCTGAATAATTATACAACAGTTATTTTATTTTTGCTTAAGCCCTTTTTGTGTTTGTTTCAGATCAATGGATAGCTTTGTCACTACACCGTTGACAGAGTGGCAGCTGGCAGATGTGGTAGAAAGATTTAAAGGTATGAAAACATTTTTATCTTTTTTGAGTAGCTTCCAGTGGTATGTTATGACTAATATGGCACATTTTATAGTCTTTCAGTACTCTTTTCACGTTTAATAAATGTTGGGAGATTGTGCTTCTTACTATTGCTTCCATATAATTTTGCTTTCTGCTGAGCTGATGTAATGTCTCTGTCTTCTGTTTTGTTTTTCAGAGGAGGGGATTGATGAGGAAACAATTAAGCAGTTGATTCCAAGAGCAGGCCCTAGACTCCAGTTTCTCAAGAAATTTAGAGAACTTGTACGTAGTTAAGTGACTAGTTGGAGGGTTCTCTTCTTTTAGTTTTTGCTTATTTTGAATATATTTTTTTAAAAGATGACATTCAAATGCTTTAAGTGCAAAAAGCAAATTTCAGGGGGCATCAAGGGTCTTTTTTTATTCATTTGTGTGGGGTACACCATGTACACTCAGCATCAACCCACTTCCAGTGTTGTGAAAGCGGTTGTGGTCGGACATTTTCTTATCTATAGTCTTTTAGACGACACTTAGAAGAAGAAAAAAAAAAACAAAAATCCTTCAAAATACTCTTGATGACCCATTAGAAGGTCCAGCCCCACCCAGCCACAATGTTCAAATGATGAAATTGAGCCAGCCCTGGAAGAATGTGTCATTTTAAGAACTTTTTTTGATGTTTTTGAGGTTTTGTCACACTTGTTTGATCTCTGAAGATGATTCTGTCATTCTCAAATTACTTGTTTTTCTTGGCTGCTTTATTCACAATTTCCTTATCATATTAATCTATTTTTGTGCTATTTAGGGGCTTATTCAATGTTTTTCTTGGCTGCTTTATTCACAATTTCCTTATCATATTAATCTATTTTTGTGCTATTTAGGGGCTTATTCAAGGTTTTTAGATTTGTGTAAAGCAGCAAAAATGAGTCAAGAACAACAACCAAACTGAACAACAAAAACACCACCAAAACACATCAAAAGAGTGACATAAAATCAAAACATTCCCAAAATGCAAAAAATTGACCAGATATAAGCTAAATTCACTAAAAAGTGCAAGAAAAGTGACAAAAATACTAAAGCATCATTAAAAAAATGCAAATAAAATGTGACAAAAACCAACAAAGAACTGAGAACATGATAACATGAAGTTGAAAAGACAATGGTGTTTTTGAGGATTGAGATGGAAAATGAATGAATGAATGAGAGGAAGGCGGGGGTTAAAGGGTCAAGCTTAAATCTCGCATGGTCAGTCCTATAAATGTGTTGGTCCTAAACTTCAATCATGATTTTTTTCCTTATGTTTGTCTGTTTTGCACAGTATTTTGCCAAGTTTGCCTTGACTTTTTTAATGTGTGATTCACTCATTTGCACTGAATGTTTTACAAATAAATATCAAGGCAGAGTATTATAAAGATTGCTGTACTGGTATTTATTGGTACCTCCTATCCATTATCAAATCACTTGGATTGTTATAGGTTGTGGTTGTACATTTTGGTTAATTTGACCAAGCATTTGTATGGATTACTGAACTTGTTTAAAACAACCCAACATTCTAATTAATTTTGCCCCACATTTACAACTGATTTTACTCAACATTTGGTAAAGTTGATAAACAATACAGGTAGTTAAAACAACCCACAGTAACACTTAATTAAACCCAACATTAAGTACAATTAATAAACTATATATATAGTTAAAACAACCCAAAATTGTAATTAATTTGACCCAGTTTTTGGGTACAATATATAACACATACATGAAGTTGAATTTACCTTGGTTTGTAGTTAATTTGACCCAGAAATTGAGTAAATTTTTTTAACTCATCTGTTGGGTTATAGTGATGTAACCCATCTTGCTGGGTCAAATTGACTACTGCTGGGTTGGTGCAATATTTAACCAGCGGTTGGGTTATTTTATAACCCAAATTGGGTTATTTTTAACCCAGCAGTTTTTAGTGTGTAGAGCATGTCCAATTTTAAAACCCATCATTTTATTTCAATTAAATGTTTAGCATGAGTCAGTGACTTGACTTATCACGCACTTTAAAGAGAACATAAAACTATACTCAAGTTTTAGTACTAAAGTATGAGTTTAAATCTTATTATGAACGGACGTGCAAGACTTTTCTTTATACTTACTAGTATAAGCCAGGTATACATTGCTGTTTTTGTTTTATGTCTATGAAATATACTTTATTTTAAGTGAAATTCAAGTATACTCCCTGTTTTAGTAAAAATAGGTATTCTCATTGTACACTTGGATAAACTATATACTGTTTGCTCAGGAAGTTTAGGGCATTAAGTGTATAAAATATACAGTACTTTATAAAAAGTCAACTTTGAGCATACTTCCTCCTTTTGAGTAAAACAAATTTATACTCATAGCACTCTTGGACAAAAATCAGTCTTTTAGCTGAGGAACCCTAAAGGCTTTTAAGTATATAAAATATACTATGGAAATGGTCAACTTCGAGCATACACCCCCGTTTGAGTAAAGAAATATGTATAGTCATTTTACACTTGGAAAAACTTTTCTTCGGAAGCCTTGAAGACTTTAAGGGTTATAGCACTGTTTACGAACAAAAAATATAAACCTCATATACCCTCATGAAATTGTCTTGCAATGAAGGCATAAATAAAATGACAAAATAAAATCAAGGAATGAATTGTCTACCGCGTGGAGATGATACAAAAAAAATGATGAAACATCTGCATTTCAGCAGTGCTTACAAAACTACAGTTGCCTTTCTAAAGCTTGTAAAAATGACTGGTATTTAAGACAATATTAAAAAAAAAAAGTTTTTATTTTCATGTCTTTGCTCAGAAGCCCTGAGTTTAGGAACAGGCAAAGGTGTGAGAAAAACAAATCATTGAGCATATTGATGACTGATTGAACTCATTGATTGGGACTCACTGAAATTAGGTCAAATAGCTGATAATGCCCACTTATTAGCATTGCCCATCAGGCATGTTTTGTGTCAGCCTTTTGATGGAATTTCTATAGCCTGCCCAGCCCCCCCCCCCCCCCCCCCCCCAATCACAAAAATATCAATTGCAAAAAAAAATAATAAGACTCATGTTTTTCTGAATGATTTTAAGGGACATAAGAATATTGAAATTGAATACACAAACTAGATCATGTACAATTTTAAAACTAATCATTTTACCGTATTTCAATTAAATGTTTATCATTAGTCAGTGATTTCATGCATAAAAGTATACCCAAGTTTTAGTATGGAAGTGTGAGTTTAAGTCTTAGTATGCATGGACGAGTGAGTATATACGATAGCCTATCGTATATACTTTTTAGTATAAGCCAGGTAGACCTTGCTGTTTTTAAGTATATAAAATATACTTTATAAAAAGTCAAATTCGACTATACTCCCTCTGTTTTAGTAAAAATATGTTTTCTCATCGTACACTTGGATAAAGATATATTCTGTTTGCTAAGGAGGCTTAGGGCTTTAACTGTATGAAAGAAACTTGAAAAACTCAATTTCAAGCATACTCCCTCGGTTTTAGTACAAATGAAATATGAAGAAATATGTATGGTCATATTACACTTACAAACAAATTTCTTTGCAAGGGCTTTAATGGTCAATGCACTTTTTACAAACAAAAAACATAAATCTCATACATCCTCATAAAATTGTCTCGTAATGAAGGCATAAATAAAATGACAAAATAAAATCAAGGTATAAATTGTCTACCCCGTAGGGATGATACAGAAAATGTGATGAAACATCCACATTTCAGCAATGCTTACAAAACTAGTTGCCTCTCTAAAGCTAGTAAAAGTCATTTATTTAAGTCAGTGTTAAAAAAAATGTTTTTTTTTTTTATGTCTTTGCTGGGAAGCTCTGAGTTTAGAAGGAGCAGAGGTCTGGCAGATACAGGTGAGAGAAAAACAACTCATTGAGCATATTGATGACTGATTGAAATCATTGATGAGATTGAAGCTTCACTGAAAGTAGGTCAAATAGCTGGTAATGCCTACTAATTCGGCCATCGGGTATGCCTTTTGAATTGGAATTTCTATAGCCTGCTAAAGGCCAGGAAAAAGTATTGCAAAAAAATCATTTGCAAAAAAAATAAAGTCCAGTCAAATGTTTTTCTGAATGATTTTAATGTACATAAGAATATCGCGATTGAGCACACATAATATATCATGTACAATTCTAAAACGCATCTTTGTATTTAAATGTTAAGCAATGACTCAAACTCAATGACTTTAAAGAGAACATAAAAATATACTCAAGTAAGTTTTAGTATAAAAGTATGAGTTTTAAGTCTTAGTATGAATTAACTCGTCAGATTTTTTAAATACTCTTTAGTTTAGTTTGAAGCTCCAGCACTGTCGGTGGATGGCATGCCAGTCACAAAATTATGCCTAGGATGAAGCTCCTGAATCATCCTATCAAATAGAAATAGAGGAAATAGTTAGCGGTCTTCATAGCATACCTCCAGTTTTGTGAGTTGATTTTGTTTTTCAATTTAATGAATGAACCAACCCACCCTTGGTTTGTTCTAAAACTCTTGAGGCGATCGTTGGAGCTCATGTTGTTCAGGAGGAGCTGCTGACTGTAGACCTGTCCATGCCTCAGAAGATTGTGCTGCTCGGCTTTGTTCACAATTTCCCGAATAACCTCTGGACTCGCATCTTTCCTGCACGTACTACGGAGATGGCATGACAGGCTCTGCTGTCTTTTGTGGCAGTAGGGGCACACTAAAAAATGGAGGTGGATATGACTGCGAAGACAAAAAGCATTTTAGTTAGTATCAATAAACGATTATCGTGCCCTTTGCACCAAGTCTCCATTCAAAGAATAAATAAAATAACAAAATGAATGAATCCCATTGTTGACCACATAGGGATGATTAAAAAAATGTACTGAAAACATTTTCAATTCCTAAAAACCCCTCTTAATATTCAGGTTTCCGAAATACAGATTTGACAAATTAACACTAGAACAACCCAAGGGTGGATCAGTTGATACAAATCCCTGCTGTATCCAGAGAAGGGTTATTTGATCTTTGGTACAATCTATTGAATCCAGAGAAAGTCATCTGACTCTTATCAGCATGTGGCGGAAAACACAGACAAGGCTGAAAAAGCGGTTTCTGCTCTTGCACCCCTCTTTAAAATAAACTGCTGTATTTTAAGCCAAAAGAACTGTTGTGTTTGATAGAACAATATGTCTAACAACAACAATATGCTCCAATATCAGATTCATGCCGCATTAAGCCCACGAACTATTTTTAATTTGTCCGTTGTACCCTGGAAACTCCTGTTTACAAATGTCGCGCAACAGCTTTTTTTTCAACCTAGCCATAAAAAGATGGTAAGTTATTGTATTTGTTATTCGAAATGGCTGTCATTTTTAGCTTTGAATCATTAATTGATGTCTAATATTTAGTTTAAAAAACAAAACAAAAAAACGACTTTAAAAAATTGTGACGTCACCGCTCTGCGACGTCAATAACAATGGCGACCTACTAGTTAAAATAATTTTACAAATTGTATAAAAACAAAAGCATCAAGAGGGGTTTCAATATCAAATTACAATAACTTGTACGAACATTTATCTTTTAAGAACTACAAGTCTCCCTTTCCGTGGATCCCTTTAAAGAATTGTTCACTCGGATATTTTAAACTTTTAAACAAATTACATCACAATGAAGTAATTTGCGTCCGTAAATAAGTCACGGATATCTACCTCATAACTATCGCTTAATTTTTTTTTTCGTTACTTTAGCATTTTACCCAATATTTAAGATGATAAATAGTGTGAAAGAGCGTGGAATAAATTAGGGTTTAGGGTAAATAAACCCTATCTCCTATATAAGGTTAAATAGGTTAAATATCATAAATAACATTTTTGTATATTTATTTTTTTTAAAAAAATCAAAATATATATAATTATATATGATAAATTAATGTATTTATAAATAATATGTTCAACATGTTTTTCAATATTTATTATTATCATAAAAGGTTGAACTAGCTAGCTTGTCGGCAAAATCACTCATACGTAGGCACTAACTCGTGTTCATAAAGCAGTAAGTGCTTTATGGTGGGTTAGTTTTGGTGACATTGAACACTACCTTTGTGAATAGTTGAGATCAATTCAAGATGATCTCAACTAAAGAATGCATTTGCATTTCTTTGTCCAAAACTACTCAAATGAACCAGCCTTACTAAATGTGGTAACAGCAAGAAAACCTAAACAATTGCACTGACTTGTGTTTCCTAAAGTAGTAAGTGCTACTTGTTGGGGTAGTGTTGCTCTCCAAATACCTCGCTCCAGAAGACAGACCAGTGAGCAGCAGTGATAAAATCTTGTCAATGTTTTTTATTTGCCACGAACAGACCCATCATCTTTTATTTTGTCAAGAAGAAAACAATGCAATCAAACTTTTCAAAGCACACAAATGTGGCAATTGTGACAGAAAACTAACCCAAAATAAAGAGGAAACGAGCTTTTCCACTACTACAGCCTTATTTGGAATTTCTGTAGCCTGCCTAGGGCCCCCCACAAACAAATCACAAAAATATCAATTGCAAAAAAAACAATAAAGTAATAATAATAATAAAATAAGAGTCAAATGTTTTTCTGAATGATTTTAAGGGACATAAGAATATTGAAATTGAGCACACATACTACATCATGTACAATTTTAAAACCCATTATTTTATTTCAATTGATTGTTTGTCATGAGTCAATGACTTATCATGCACTTTAAAGAGAACATAAAAGTTTACTCAAGTACAAGTTTTCGTATTGAAGTATGAGTTTGTCTTAGTATGTTCTTTATACTTTTTAGTATAAGCCAGGTACACCTTGCTGTTTTTATTTTAAGTATATAAAATATACTTTATAAAAAGTCAAATTCAAGTATATTCCCTCTGTTTTTGTAAAAATAGGTATTCTCATCGTTCACTTGGAAAAACTATATTCTGTTTGCTAAGGAGGTTTAGGGCATTAAGTGTATAAAATATACAGTACTTTATAAAAAGTTAACTTCAAGCATACACCCTTCATTTGAATAAAACATGGATATCCATAGTACTCTTGGATACTTCATTCTTTTTTGCTCAGGGAGGTTTAGGGCTTTAGATATATAAAATATACTTTGTAAAAAGTCAACTTCAAGCATACCCCCTCCATTTTAGTAACAAAATTTGCATAGTCATATTACACTTGGAAAAACTTTTTCTAAGGCTTTAAGGGTTATACAACCCAAGAATATAAACCTCATATATAGCTCATGAAAATGTCTTCCAATTAAAACATGAATAAAATGACCAACTAAAATCAAGGTATAAATTGTCTACTGCGTAGGGATGATACAAAAAATGTGATGAAACATCCACATTTCAGCAATGCTAAAAAAAAACAGTTGCCTTTCTAAAGCTAGTAAAATCACTGTTATTTAAGACAGTATTAAAAAATGTTTTTATTTTCTTGTCTCTGCTGAGAAGCCCTGAGATTAGGAGCAGGCAGAGGTGTGAGAAAAACAAATAATTGAGCATATTGATGACTGATTGAACTCATTGATTGGGACTCACTGAAAGTAGGTCAAATATCTGATAATGGCCACTTATTAGCATTGGCCATCAGGCATGTTTTTTGTCAGCCTTTTGACTTGGAATTTCTATAACCAGCCCCCCCCCCCCAACAAAAAACAACAACAATTGCAATAAAATAATAAAATAAGAGGCAAATGTTTTTCTGAATGATTTTAAGGGACTTGAAGAATATTGAAATTGAGCGCACACACACACTAGACTATGTACAGTTTTGAAACCCATAATTCTATTTCAATTAAATGTTTAGCATAAGTTGACTTGACTTGACTATGCATTTGAAGAGAGCATAAAAGTATACTCAAGGACAAGTTTTAGTATTGAAGTTTAAGTCTTGGTATGAATGGAGGAGCGAGTTTTCTTTATATTTTTTAGTATAAGCCAGACATACCTTGCTCTTTTTTCTGAAGTATATAAAAGATGCTTTATAAAATGTCAAATTTGAGTATAATCCCTCTATTAAAAAAAAAAAAAAGTATTCTCATCGTACTCTTTGAAAAGGTATATTATGTTTGTTATGGAGACTTCGGGCTTTAAGTGTATAAAATATACCTTATAAAAAGACAACTTCAAGCATACCCCCTCCATTTGACTAAAAAATAAGTATACTCATAGTACTCTTGGATAAACCTCATCCACTTTAGTTAAGGAGAATTAGGGCTTTAAGTATATAAAATATACTTTGTAAAAAGTCAACTTCAAGCATACTCCCTCTGTTTTAGTGGAATTGAAATATTAAGAAAAGAAATATGTATGGTCATATTACATTGGGAAAAACTTTTCTTTGCAAAGGGAGCCTTAGGGATTTAATGGTTGATGCACTTTTTACAAACTAAAAATATAAACCTCATATAGCCCTCATGAAAATGTCTTGCAATGAAGGCATAAATAAAATGACGAAATAAAATCAGGGAATACAATGTCTACCGGGTGGGGAGCAGACAAAAATTGTGATGAAACATGTACATGTCAGCAATGCTTACAAAAATACTGTTGCCTTTTTAAATCTAGTAATCGTCACTGTTAACTAGGTCAGTGTAAAAAAAAGTTTTTATTTTTATGCCTTTTCTCAGAAGCCCTGAGTTTAGGAGTTGCAGAGGTGTGGCAGGCAGAGGTGTGAGAAAAACAACTCATTGAGCATATTGATGACTGATTGATGACTCATTGACAAGATTGATGCGTCACTGAAAGTAGGTCAAATAGCTGATAATGCCCACTAATTTGGAATTTATTTGGAATTTCTATAGCCTTCCCAGGGGCAGAAAAAAACCCTCCAAAAAAATCAATTGCAAAAAAATAAAAATAAAGTCCAGTCAAATGTTTTTCTGAATGATTTTAATGTACATAAGAATATTGCAATTGAACACACATAATACATCATGTATAATTTTAAAACCCATCATTGTATTTAAATGTTAAGCAATGACTCAAACTCAATGACTTTAAAGAGAACATAAAAATATACATATAAATAGTAGGGATGATACAAAAAATGTGATGAAACATAAAATCACTGTTATTTAAGACAGTATTAAAAAATGTTTTTATTTTCTTGTCTCTGCTGAGAAGCCCTGAGTTTAGGAGCAGGCAGAGGTGTGAGAAAACCAAATAATTGAGCATATTGATGACTGATTGAACTCATTGATTGGGACTCACTGAAAGTAGGTCAAATATCTGATAATGCCCACTTATTAGCATTGGCCATCAGGCACGTTTTTTGTTAGCCTTTTGACTTGTTGAATTTCTATAGCCTGCCCAGCCCCCCCCCCCAACAAAAAAAAACAAACAAACAAACAACAATTGCAATAAAATAATAAAACAAGAGGCAAATGTTTTTCTGAATGATTTTAAGGGACATAAGAATATTGAAATTGAGCGCACACACACACTCGATTATGTACAATTTTCAAGCATACTCCCTCTGTTTTAGTAGAATTGAAATATTAAGAAAATAAATATGTATAGTCATATTACATTGGGGAAAACTTTCCAACTTCCCAGGGGCAGAAAAAAAATCGCAAAAAAATCAATTGCAAAAAAATAAAAATAAAGTCCAGTCAAATGTTTTTCTGAATGATTTTAATGTACATTAGAATATTGCAATTGAACACACATAATACATCATGTATAATTGTAAAACCCATCATTGTATTTAAAGTGAATGTTTAGCATGAGTCAATGACTTTAAAGAGAACATAAAAGTATACTCAAATACAAGTTTTAGAATTGAAGTACGAGTTTTAAATCTTAGTATGAATGAACTCGTCAGACCTTTTTTTTTTTTTTTTTTTTTAAATACTTTTTAGTTTACTTTGAAGCTCCAGCACTGCAGGGCACTGCAGGTGGATGGCAAGCCAGTCACAACATTATGCCGAAGTTGAAGCTCCTCAATAAACCTATAAAATACAAATAGAGGAAATAGTCAGCGGGATTCATAACATAGCTCCAGTTTTTGTTTTTGTATTCAATGAATGAACCGACCCACTCTTGGGTTGTTGTATACATCCTGAGGGGATCCCTGGAGCTCATGATCTGGAGAAGCTGGAGACTGTACCATACCTGAGAAGATTGTGTTACTTTGCTTTGTTCACAATTTCCTGAATAACCTCTGGACTCGCATCTTTCCTTCACGTGCTACGGAGATGGCATCACAGGCTCTGCTGTCCTTTGTGGCAGTAGGGGCATACTAACAAACTGAGGTGGATATCACTGCAAGGACAAAAAAAAAAAAAAAAAAAAGAATTTGAGTTAATAGTTAGTATGAATAAACTATTAAAGTGCTCTTTGCACCAAGTCTCCATTCAAAGAATAAATAAAATAAAATAAAATAAAATGAATGAATCCCTTTGTTTACCACGTAGGGATGATTCAAAAGTGATGAAAACCTTTTTCAATACCTCAAACCCCCTCTTAATTTTTCCGGTTTCCAAAATATAAACTTGAAAAAATAAAAAATACTTACTGGATATATTTCACTGCAAGGACAAAAATCATTTTGGTTGGTATCAATTAATGAACAATTAATGTGCTCTTTGCACTCACAGTCCCCATTAAAAAAATAAACTTAAATTTATCAAGAATAAATAAACCAGCAAAATATAATAAATGAATCCATTGTTTATCACGTGGAGTTTATAGGAAAAAAAAGGCAACTTGATTCTAAACGGGCTTATTTTGTGATTGCATTATAAAGACACAAAGGTGGCCGAAGTGTTTATTAAAAAAAAAAAAAAAAAGATTGTTCAAAGCAGAGTTAATTTTGGGTTAGGTTTTGGGGGATTTTAGAGTCACTTTGTGAATTCACTGGCTCCAATTGACAGCGCTAGACAAACGATCCGTTTTGACTGTGCGTGTAATGGTGGAGGCGGCGTACTGACAGCCGAGAGCGGGTGGGCCTAACCGGCGAAGGTGTATGCAATCTTTCCCCCCAGGTGTTCCCGATCACGCTTAATCAGTACCATGCGATGCGGGTTGGTGGGGAGGAATGCGAAGTGGACATAAATATGCCTCAGCCAGAAGATGGGGGAAAGAAAAAGAAACCGAGAAGGGAGGACTGACACGCACGCAACATTGAGGGAAAAAAGTTTGACATCACGCTGCGCAAGACGAGGGCAACGCACCCAGGTCAGCCAAATGCTGCGCCGATTAACTCACTGTTGTCTGCGCTGCACCTGCCAGGGGTGGAAGTGCACACCCCGACGTTAAAACGCCACTGTCCACGCCACCGTCGGCCACAACATCGATCGATGCCACGAGAGATCTCCTGCGCCCACCCCCCTGCTCTTAAAACCATCCCAGACTGGCCGCAAAGACGAGCGAGGCACCAGCAAGCACGAACGGCACATTTTTTTTTTTTTTTTTTAAAAGCTGGGTGGGGTCAGCAAAGTTTTATCATTTTATACACCGTTTTAAGTGTTTAACTGTTTTTTGTTGTTGTTTTTTTAATATTAAAAAAAAAAGTTTTGGGGTGGCTCCTGCTCAAGTGGTCCCAGTGTGAAGTTGTGGGCTCAATCCCCGGGAGCCTCTAAAGCCAGCTTGCGTGAACTTGTTTGGTTTGAAGTGTTTTGGATTGCAGTGCTGTGCCCAAAAGCAGTGTCGACCGACCGGGGGGGGGGCTGATCCAAACCCCACACAGCCCTGTCCAAGCCACGATCCACGCACCCCTTTTTATAATTTTTTTCTCGACTTTATTTTTTTTTTTTTATAAATTACTTTGTTTCTCCCCCGACTCTCGGCCGTGTAAGCAATGTTGAAATATTGCTCATATAGATCAGAGGGAAAACCGATCATTCTCAGGCTTTTCCTCAACCCATTTTTATTTTTCATGACTGTTTTCAAGCCCGGCCCTCCCCCAAAAGCCGTGTTCAATGCAAACTAGGCGCTAATACCGCAAAGCTGCACCGCTACCGTAGCGTCTCTCTCACGCTTTCGTGACGTAATTGCTGCATGAATTCCGATTTGGGAGACTCGAGAGTACAGACCTCAGCGAAATTCTGGAAAAAAAATGTGGCCCAGATCGGATTTGAACCACATACAAAAGGGACCCAGATCGGATTTGAAATGGTCCAGTTCTATGCGACTTGTCACGTTCAGACCGTCAAGTTAATGCCTCACTCGAGTCGGAAAAACACGAAAAAATCTGATTAATGCATTAAGACTAGTGATGGAGAAACCGAAGCTTTCTGAAACAGTGAATCAATATCAAGCAATGTGTCGAAATGGTTCAGTGTTATGAAGCATCTGCCATGAATCAGTGTGGTGAGTCATGACACTGCTTCACCACTGCTTTCTGTATCACTGAAGCAAATGTGTAGAAATGGTTCAGTGCTATGAAGCGTTTGCCACGAATCAGTGTGGTGAGTCACGACACTGCTTCACCACTGCTTTCTGTATCACTGAAGCAAATGTGTTGAAATGGTTCAGTGCTACGAGGCATTTGACACAATTCAGTTTGATGACATCTGTTGGACAAAAATATATTGAACTTTCATATAACCAAGTGTCATCTGAGCAACTAAATACTGTATGTGGGTCGTATGGTGGTTACATAATTTGCCTAGTGTGCAAGCAGTAGTGGGTGCGACCCCTAGCATGAAATTTATTATTCTTCCCCAGATTAATTAAAAATAATAAACAAAAAAGCTGTTTTGTTACTTTTAAATGAAAAACGGAAATGCTTGTGGAATAGGGAACTCTTGATGGTAGGTGTATAGAATGCTAGTGACACTGGGATGGGGATTTGGGTGTTTCACACATTTTTATTTAAAAACAAAATCATCTCAGCAGCATTTGGTTTCAGCCGGTTTCTCTTTTTGCTAATGACCTCTCCAGCTTTTGAGAATATTCTCTCACATGGCACGAACAAATATACAAACTGGCAGATAGACAAACAAACACAAAAACTTAGAGACACAAAAACAAACACAAAAACTGACTAACTGACAGACACAAAAAGTAACTTGTGTGGGTGGGGGGGCGGAGGGGTGCGTGTGTGTGTGCGTATTATATAAATCAGTGTATAGTGTCAATGAATGCCTATACTATGTGCATTTGCAAATTAATTTCACTTTTGTTTTCTTTTTTATTTTATTTTATTGAACACAATAAAACATACAAATAACAAATAATACAAAACAACTAGTTCACATAGAATATAACCATCTCAACATATTTACATCATAACTGATCTAATTTCACTTTACTCTCCCTCGTTCTCAATATGACGTATTGTGCGCAAAAGCTCTCCTCACAACCCACAACATTTTGAGGGATATATCCCCTTTTTATAAGCATTGTGAGTTTGACTGAACCAAATACATAGTTCTCGTGTGACATCAGCATCCGGGCACTTATAATTGCGTCCGCCATCTTGGATGGCAACGACACCTTGTCACGGTACAGTGGATAATTTGAATGAGAATGTATTTATAGTCGTCATGGTGCTTTCATGTTGGGCCAATGGTTGTAAAAATAGACACGATGACTCAGTCAAGCGTAGTTTCTTTCGATTTCCAAAAGTAATCGTCCACGAAGGAAAAGACACTCGGAAAATAAGCGAAGACCGTCGTCGAAAGTGGTTGGCGAATGTCGGTAGAAAGGATGTCCCATCACAGTACTCTCACATATGTTCAGATCATTTTGTTACCGGTAAATATTACATTGAAGTTTTTTTTTTATTTGTGTGTGAAATTTATTCATGATTTGACCTTTCATGCTTGGACTATTGCACTCGTTTCGAATGATTTGGCTTTCTCGCCCGCCTCTACACACTCGTCTGTGCACAGGTGCCTGATAAGTGACCCCCATTCACTATATAGCCTATATAGCACACCTTCTCTTTTATATAAAAGAGAAGATGTAGAGAAGCCTATATAGCACACCTTCTCTTTTATATAGGCTATATGGTGAATGCGGGTCACTTATCAGGCACCTGTGCGTCTGTGTACAATTTCTGAGTTGTGATGCAACGATGTACATGTATGTATGACCGTTATATTAAAGCCTATTTAAAAACATTTATATTAACGTAACATCGTCCATGAAATTACCTTAGTCAGAGACTAAGTTTAAGTATTAGTTCATTGCATATAATTATTTTCTCCTCATGGTTCTACTTCATGTTTATTTCTGCTTATGTATTACTCAAGGTATTTATACTGATTTGTATTTATTTTCAGGAAAACCTGCAAGTTTGTATGACAGATCGAATCCTGACTGGGCACCAACATTAAAGCTGAAAGAATCCCAGACACCAAAAAAGGATCCTCGAAAACGTCACAAATGTCAAACTGACCTCAAAAGGTTTGTGGTAACAATATTTCAATACTCATTACTGTACCTATATGAAGTCATAAAGAAATGTAGATCCTGTTTAATTCTAAATACTTGTGTTCATGAAATAAATATCCAACAGAAGTAATAGCCATCCCTTACTGCCAGATAGGTAGTTGGTTTGTGAAGAAAAAATGTGATTGATGATTATATTGGTTAAAATTTGTAATTTGACCATGTTGAAAATAAATTTCATTATTTGCTCATTATGGTATCAAACATGATTGTTTCCTATGTGTAAGCTACTTCAATTTTAGATTTCTGTGAGTAAATAGAAAATATCTTCTTTTCTCAAAAGATGAGATATTT
The DNA here is from genome assembly GCF_030265065.1 of Corythoichthys intestinalis. Taxonomy (NCBI): domain Eukaryota; kingdom Metazoa; phylum Chordata; class Actinopteri; order Syngnathiformes; family Syngnathidae; genus Corythoichthys; species Corythoichthys intestinalis. The sequence goes on along the minus strand of NC_080399.1, from coordinate 57,869,328 downwards.
ACAAATTAGTAGTACAACATTTTCCCCCAAGAGCATAATAGTCACCGGTTTGTCCGTCATACAAAAAGTATGTGATGTATCAATATTTATTAGGCTTCATAGATAGATAGATCATATTGAGAAAACATGACAACATCATGACAGGAAAATCAGCAGTCAATTTCATACCAAGGCATTATGATTGTCTATCTATTTCAGCACTGACCAGTAACACTGTGTTTTTGAATACTATATTTTAAATGGAAATGTGCAATAACGAATATTTTATGTACTTACAGGTATGAGAGAGTCAGAGAAAGAGAGCGCACAAAGGACAAGCACCTTGTTGCTAGAGCATTGCTGGAGCTGAGCAGTAACGGGGATGCAGATTTCACTCCCATTGAACAAGATCCGAAAGAGGTGTGTCAGTTCATGATACTTGGCAGTTTGGAGGAACCTGCAGAAAATGATCCAGAGCCTACACAACCATGTGCGAGTTGTAGCAGTGCTGCCAAGAGTGAACTCCAGAGGCTGATTACAGAGAATATCATGTTAAAAGGACAATTAGCTGGTATGAAAATGAATGAAAAGTGTTTTGAAAATCAGGATGATGAAGTAAAATACTACACTGGTCTTCCAAATTATCTAGTGCTAATGACTCTTTTTGACTTTGTTAAACAGTACATTCCTAAACCTCGTGGAAATGGTGAACTTGGACAGTTTGAGCGTCTAATTATGACACTAATGCGCCTTAAATTGAACCTTCCCATTCAGGACCTTGCATTTAGATTTCAGATTTCTGCATCAACCGTCTCAAGAACATTTTTGATAGTTATCCATATCGTCTATGTCAGATTAAAACATTTACTGTATTGGCCGGAACGTGAAGAACTTCGTAAAACCATGCCATTTGAATTCAGGAAACATTTTGGATTGAAAACTGCTGTGATCATTGACTGTTTTGAAGTGTTCATTCAGCGCCCAAGGGCCTTGCTAGCCAGAGCTCAAACCTGGTCTTCCTACAAACACACCAATACTGTAAAGTTTTTAATTGGAATAACCCCTCAAGGAAGTGTATCATTCTTGTCGAAAGCTTGGGGTGGGAGGGCAAGTGACAAGTATATTACTGAGAACTGTGGTATGTTAGGAAAGTTGTTGCCAGGTGACCTTGTTTTGGCTGACCGTGGGTTTGACATTACAGAAAGTGTGGAAATATGTTGTGCACAAGTGAATATACCAAGCTTTACAAAAGGTAGAGCTCAGTTGTCGGCTGTTGATGTAGGAACAACTAGGAAAATTGCTCATGTGCGGATTCATGTTGAACGGGTAATTGGACTTGTGCCCAATAAGTATACAATGTTGCAAGACAGGTTGCCTATAGACTTTTTAATCTGCAATGAAAATGAACCACCCGTAGTGGACAAAATTGGAACAGTGGCGTGTGCTCTTACAAATATGTGTGAATCTGTAGTTCCATTCAATTAAACCTTTACCCCGAAATCGTACAACCTAGTTTGTGCTGTACATCCTTAATTTATAATTAGTTTTGCAATAATTGTTTGTTTGTGGTTTAACACTGTGCACATGTTAACTTCTATGGTCATATTAAAGCTGTTTGTTGTTATGTTTGAGTCTGTGTTTTGCTATCTCCGGCAATCGATCATCAAAGAGAGGGAAGGGGATACAGGGAGCCGGGGTTTTACCTCTACTCTTATTGTTAATGCTCATTTATTCACATGCCCAGAGTATTGAACTGATATTTAGGGGTCTAAACCTAGTCAGTCACTTTATTCTCATACTGACATAGTAGTTACCATGCTTACCCTTTCAAATATTGAGTGCAATAAGAGGAAATGCCCAAATACACTCCCACAAGACTAAGTGGTTCGACTTAGTCTATGACTTATATTTGAATAAAAAGCCAAGACCATAAACAAGGAGATGAACTTTTCTTAATTTAATTATGTAACTTGACACAGAATAACATCATTTCGGCAGTATCAAGACAAACTTTACTTTAATGATCAACAAAGATATTGCTGCTCAGTCACATGAATGAAGCGAAGAGGTGAGACTACACATACAGACACCCTCCAGGGGTGTGGAAATATAAAATTTTTGTACTTGCCCACGGACAAGTTATGAGCTAAAAGATACTTGTCCAGCACAAAATTTGACTTGTCCAGATGTAACTTCAAGAGCAAATTTGTGGCATTTCACCTGTCCCCGGACAAGTTGGCAAGAACTTTTCACTTGTCTGTGTGTGCAATAACCCAGGTCGGACAGGGCATTTCCACATACCTGCCCTTTTTGGGAAATGGGCACATGTTTGTCTACTATGATGGTATGAGTCAGCAAGGAAAGCAATTTCCATCACGACCTATTTTCAATGACTTAAACAATCATGCATATCCTGGGATATTTAAACCTTGATTATTCATTATCGTTTCTGTTAACAAGTGTAAGATAAATGTAGTCAAGCTTAAACTTTAACTAAATGGCAGTCTATAATGTGAAAAAAGTTTATATTCAATGAGAAACGGTCTATTCTATGCTTTCTACTAATTCCATTTATTAGCATGTTTGGGAACTTTTTCATCCGATGTAAAAATTGAAGGTAATTTCCCTGTTGCAGCGGGGGCATGTGTTGTATCATCTACTACATCCTATTTATTTTGTCATCGAGTCTATATATCTTTGCAGCAACGAAATGATGTTTAACTTAAGGTAATTATATGATAAAACAGAGACACAATATCTGTATATATTCATTTCATCTAAAATCATGGAGACATTTTTGAAAAATATACATTGTACAAAGAAATATCTTCTCATTGCCACATACCCTGCCAGTTATCAACACTTTGTCGTTGCACTTCATAGTCATAACATCCTTGACCCAGCCGCTTCTACACTGATTTAGAGCATCCATTGCTTTTAGGGAGTTCAAATCCTGCATTGTATAGGCACTCTTTGTGTGGATGAGGTAGTTGACAATGTCATAGTACGAAATCGCCGGGAGCGAATCCAGGTCGGTTGTCAAACTGTCTTTTTTCACCTCGTATGGATCAACGCCGATCAATTCAATCTTCTGTTCGTATCTGTTACGTGATTCAGTATCCAATGTGTCAATATATCGTATTTTCTGCTTCGATAAAGCCATGTTTACACCTTAATTGCACGTTTTAATCACAGTAGTTTTTCAAAATATCGATTTCCGTTCGAATGCCAACCAAGATGGCGGACGTCGCAAAACCGCGCAAAGTATTATGGGAGTGTGGGAACTATGTATTGACTGACTCGACCCCTCGCTACCTGAGTGACACGTCCACGGTCACGGCCGACACGCGTGTGACATCACAACGCTTTGCTTCGGCGGCCAGGTGTTTTTCCACTGAATGAAGCGAGACATATCAGAATACTTGTTGCCGCCAGCGCTCGACACTTGTCAGGCGGCTGCTTCGAGCGTGACGTCACGAGCTGTTCCACCGGATCCAGCGAGACATCGGGACGACTGTTTCGTGATACTTCTGCAGCGAGCGCTCGACACTTGTCTCGAGCGTCTGCTTCGAGCGTAACATCACTAATTAAGACCTTAGAGTCACTTATTTAATTCACTGGCTGCAACTGACAGCGCTAGACATCCAATCCGTTTTGAACGTGCGCACCAATGTCCAAATTCTGTATGAACTGTATCAATGAGCGAGAAGGTTGTTGTTGGGCAGAAGAAAAAAAACGCGGTCCGAACTGGATCCCCCAGCAGGCTACATCCGTACGCTTTAACTGGTTTTAGCCATCACGTTTAGACACGTGTGTAAAAAAAAAAAAAAACACACCAATCTATTCCCTGGGAAAACTGTGAAAGAGTAAAGTGTTGCTCCTATGCCCACCATCCATTTTCCCCCCAATATTTCTTCTTATAGAAAGGCACATTGCTCATTTCACTTTGAATATTTTAAAAAATCATTCATTCCAGGGTCTCACAAAGGCTAAAAAAAAGTCCTAAATCCAATAATTTGAATTTAAGGCCGTGAAACACTGGAAGTCCTGTTTGTTTTTTTTTGTTTTTTTTTTTGCTATAAAGAAAGACCAGAAAGGCGTCAAATGACCCCGATTCCATTTTTCCACTTTTTTTTTTTTTTTTATCTCAAATGTATTTTTGCATTAAAACACTTTTTTTTTTTTTTTTTTAATTAAACTCACTTTTTTGATTGAAAATATATCTTTTTATTGACGCAAAAAATGATTTTTATTGAATAACAAAGACACAAATGTACCTCCATAAGCATGTGGCTCATAGAACACAACGGTTTATCGCAAGAGAGAGCTCATGCAGAACCTCAGCAATTTCTGCCAAGTTGTGAAGGAAGGCGCAAAAAGCTCGACTCCAAAGCCATGTAGTTTGACTCGCTCAACTCAAACCTCACCTACGTCATGCCCGCCCACCAAGTTTGATGAGCTTATGACAGATAAAATTATTTCATGCGGTACAAGGGGAGCAAGAGTGCAAGAATGAAATAAATAAAAAAGTGAAATAAATGTTGAAATAAATGCATATATAAATAATGAAATAAATAAAAATTGAGATAAATAAATATGTATAAGAACAGTCAAAAATTGAAATAGTGAAATATATACCGTACATAAAAATTTAAACAAATAAATATAAATCGAAATAAACAAATGAAAAATTGAAATAAATATTGAAATAGGGGCATTTTAATAAAACATTAAATAATTTATTTAACTGTGTATTTATTTATTTAATGTTTGCACTCCTGATCCTCCATATTTATGTGTTAATGCACTGTTTACAAAACAAAAAATAAAAACCTCATATACGCCTCATGAAATTGTCTTGCAATGAAGGCATAATAAATTCACAAAATAAAATGGAATGAACTAGGTACCAAATGGGGATGATACAAACAATGTGAGTAAACCTCCTCACCTAAGAAGATGGCTTTTCTAAAGCCATTAAAATTCACTATGATTTTCATAGTTTTGTTCAGAAGCCCTGAGTTTAGAAAAACAACTCATTGGGCATATTGATGACTGATTGAACTCGTTGGGACTCTTTGAAAGTAGGTCAAATACCTGATAATGCCCACTTATTAGCATTGGCCATCAGGCATGTTTTGTGTCAGCCTTTTGATATGGAATTTCTGTAGCCTGCCCAGGTCACCCCCCAAATTTAACAAAAATATCAATTGAAAAAAAAAAAGAATAAAAATAATGAAATAAGAGTCAAATGTTTTTCTGAATTATTTTAAGGGACATAAGAATATTGAAATTGAGCACACATACTAGATCACATACAATTTTAAAACCCATCATTATATCTAAATTAAATGTTTATCATGAGTCAATGACTTGACTTATCATGCACTTTAAAGAGAACATAAAATTACAAGTTTTAGTATTAAAGTATGAATTTAAGTCTTACTATGAATGGACGAATGGGACTTTTCTTTATACTTTTGAGTATAAGCAGGTATACCTTGCTTTTTTTTGTAGTATATAAAATATATTTTATAAAAAGTCAAATTTGAGTATAATACCTCTGTTTTCGTAAAAATATGTATTCTCATGGTACACTTGAATAAACTATTCTGTTTGCTAAGGAAGTTTAGGGCTTTAAGTGTATAAAATATACTTTGTAAAAAGTCAACTTCAAGCATACTCCTATAGTCATATTACACTGGGGGGGGGGAATTCTTTGCAAAGGGCTTTAATGGTCAATGCACTTTTTACAAACAAAAAATATAAATCTCGTATACCCCTTATAAAATTGTCTTGCAATGAAGGGAGAAATAAAATGAAGGAATAAATTCTCTACCGCGTTAGGATCATACAAAAATTGTAATGAAACATCCACATTTCAGCACGGCTTACAAAACCACAGTTTATCTAAAGCTAGTAAAAGTCCATTATATATAATAGGCATTATGAAGGCCTTGAAATGTCTAAAATTCTCCTCAAATATCACAAAATGTCTTAAATACAATCTTGAGAAGTCTCGAGAATAGAAAAAAAAAAAAACATCGTTCATTCCACATTCCAGTTTATACATGGAATCTGCAGGCTTAAATCCAATAATTACAAGTTAAGGCCTTGAAATATAAAATGAAAGGCCTCAAAAATCAATTGATGTTACTTTTATTGAGAACAAGCATAAATTTCAGTCCCGCTCTTAAATATTTAGATTTATGAGGAGGCTGTGACATAACTACAAAGCAGAACTACCTGTGCTGCCCGGTCGAAATTCATCGAACACAAGCAGGTTGTTGTGTGTGCGTACTGCCGTGCAGTTGCATGTTAACAGCTTCGTTACATAGTCAAAGTGGAGAAAACATACGTAGGTAAGTGCAAATTTAATGATTTGTGGTTTGAGAATTTACAGGTCAGTGCACGGTTGAAGCTGATGCAGGGAAACTCGTATGAAGCACACTGCACTTTGTGCAAGAAAATTTTAAAACTTGTAACATTGGGTATCAAGGCATTGGAATCCCATTGCAAATCTGAAAAGCACAGGGCGGTCCTAAAATGCCAGCAGCAAATGCCGTTTGTGGTTCACATGTTGGTTCACAAAAGAGAACGTTCTCATGTTTTAGGTTAGGTTAGGTTAGGTTAGGTTAGGTTAGGTTAGGTTAGGTTAGGTTAGGTTAGGTTAGGTTAGGTTAGGTTAGGTTAGGTTAGGTTAGGTTAGGTTAGGCATTTTGTATCACAGTGTGAAAGAGCGTGAAATAAATTAGGGTTCATGTACCCTAAACCCTATCTCCCATATTAGGCTAAATAGGCTAAATTTGATAAATAAATAATAATATTTTTGTATATTTATAAAAATATGTTTATTTTCAAAATATATATTTGATATATAATAATATATGATTATTTATAAACAGTTATAATATATTCAATATATTTTTTAATATTTGTTATTATCATAAAAGGTTGAACTAGCTAGCTGGTCAGCAAAAGCACTCATACGTAAGTATTAACTTGTGTTCATAAAGCAGTAAATGCTTCATGGTGGGATAGTTTTGGTGACATTGAACACTACCTTTGTGAATAGTTGATATCAATTCAAGATGACCTCAACTAAAGAATGCATTTGCAGTTCTTCGTCGAAAACTACTCAAGTGAACCAGCTTAGCTAAATGTGGTAACAGCAAGAGAACCCAAACAATTGCATTGACTTGTGTTCCCTAAAGTAGTAAGTGCTACTTGTTGGGGTAGTGTTGCTCTCCAAATGCCTCGCTCCAGCAGGCGGACCGGCGAGGGGCAGTGATACAATCTTGTCAATGTTTTTTATTTGCCGCTAACAGACTCATCATCTTTTATTTTGTCAAAATGAAAACAATGCAAATCAAATTTTTCAAGGCACACAAATGTGTCAATATATTTTGAATTGTGACAGAAACTAACCCAAAATAAAGAGGAAACAAGCTGTTCCACCATTAGAGCCTTTTGATTTGAAAATTTTATAGAGATATTTTTATATAGAACATCCAAAATTAAAAAGATCAGCAATGTTTACACAACTACAGCAGCCTTTATAAAGCCAGTAGAAGTCATCGTAATTTAAGTCATGATTTAAATAATAATAATTTTTCTTTTAAATCATTTTCGTGTTTTGTTCAGAAGCCTTGAGTGTAAGAGCAGCAGAGGTGTGAGAAAAAAAAAACTCATTGAGCATTTTGATGACTGATTGAACTCATTGACGAGATTGATGCTTCGCTGAAAGTAGGTCAAATAGCTGATAATGCCTACTTATTAGCATTGGCCATCAGGCATGTTTTGTGTCATCCTTTTGATTTGGAATTTCTATAGCCTGCCCATACACCCCTCTCCCCAATAAAACCCCCCACAAATATAAAAATTGCAAAAGAATAATAAAATAAGAGTCAAATGTTTTTCTGAATGATTTTAAGAGACATAAGAATATTGAAATTACATACTAGATCATGTACAATTTTAAAACCCATCATTTTATTTCAATTAAATGTTTAGCATGAGTCAATGACTTGACTTATCATGCACTTAAAAGAAAACATAATAGTTTACTCAAGTCCAAGTTTTAGTATTGAAGTATGAGTTTAAGTCTTGGAAAGAATGGACGAGTGAATATATAGTATATACTTTTTAGTACATGCCAGGTATACGTTGCTGGTTTTTCTGTAGTATATCAAATATACTTTATAAAAAGTCAAATTTGAGTATACTCCGTCTGTTTTAGTAAAAGGAAGTCTTGCATTAAGTATTAAGTATTCTCATTGTACACTTGGATAAACTGTATTCTGTTTGCTAAGGAGGCTTTAAGTGTATAAAACAGTTTATAAAAAGTCAGCTTTAAGCATACTCCCTCCATTTGAGTAAAACAAATGCATACTCGTAGTTCTCTTGGATAAACTTGATTGTTTTTGCTGAAGGAGGCTCAAGGCTTTAAGTATATACAATATACTTTGTAAAAAGTCAACTTCAAGCATACTCCCTCAGTTTTAGTAAAGAAATATGTATGGTCATATGAAACTTTTTAAAACAGTTTGCAAACAAAAAATATGAACCTCACATACCCTCATAAAAATGTCTCACAATGAAGGCATAAATAAAATGACAAAAATAAAATCAAGGAATAAATTGTCTACCGTGTGGGAATGATACCAAAAAATGTGATGAAACATCTACATTTCAGCAATGCTTATAAAACTACGGTTGCCTCTCTAAAGGTAGTAAAAGTCAGTGTTGTTTGAGTCAGTGTAAAAAAAAAAAATTTTTTTTTTATGCCTTTGCTCAGAAGTTTAGGAGCAGCAGAGGTGTGGCAGACAGAGGTGTGAGAAAAACAACTCATTGAACATATTGATGACTGAACTCATTGAGAAGATTGATGCTTCACTGAAAGTAGGTCAAATACCTGATAATGCCCACTAATTTGCATTGGCCATCAGGCATGTTTTGTGTCAGCCTTTTGACTTGAAATTTCTGTAGCCTGCCCTGGGCCCAAAAAATCAAGTCAAGCCAAATGTTTTTCTAAATGATTTGATTGTACATAATAATATTGCAATTGAGCACACATAATACATCATGTAACATTTTAAAATACATCATTGTATTTAAAGTAAGTAAATATTTAGAATGAGTCAAAGACTTAATAGAGAACATAAAAGTATACTCAGTTGTATTATTGAATTATGAGTTTTAAGTCTTCGTATGAATGAACTAGTCAGCCTTTTCTTTCTACTTTTTAGTTTAGTTTGAAGCTCCAGCACTTTTGGTGGATGGCACCAGGGGTGAAAGTGGGCCAGAACGGTCAGGAACGCAGTTCCGGTATAACATTCAGGGCCAAAACGCAGTTCCGGTATAAGACTCAGGGCTGGAATGCTGTTCTGGTACACGGTGCTTTGATTCCGAAAATATGACGGCAACTGTCAAAACGCTATGTAAAAAAAAAAAAATTGCTAAGCTGCCACACATGCATTTCATAACTTCAAGCATACTCCCTCCACTTTAGTAAAGAATTATATAGACTCATTTATACTTGGATAAACTTTTCTTTGCAAATGGAGCCTGGTGCTTTAAGGGTTAATGCACTGTTAAAAAATAAAAACCTCATATACTGTACCTCTCATGAAATTGATGGAATGACTAAAATGACAAAATAAAATGATTTGGGTACCGCATGGGGAGATTTTAAAAAAAAATTGTGATGAAACATCCACAATTAAGTAGATCAGCAATGCCAGTTGTAGTCACCGTAATTTCAGTGTAATTTTTTTTTTTTTTTTTAGATTGATTTTATTTCAGATGTTAAGACAAAATAATTCACACAAAAAATATTAATTGAAATAATAACACAAACATCTGAAAAAGAGTGAGAAGCATAGCTTATAATGTCCCCACCCCTATAGATTAAACATATAATGAATTTTATACATAAAACGCACCTACATGTAATTCAAAACAATACAAGCTGTACATGTATATCAATATCACAAAATAAATCAACAAGTAAATAAACACAAAAAGATAAAAACTTCAAACACCATCATTGCACAGGTTTACACGTTACATTGAAATATTGACTGTTTAAACACTCTTAAATTAATACTTTGACATTCTTTTAACTCCACAAAATAATTCCACATCCTTACTCTACAAACTGAGATACCGAAACTGCAAAAGTTTTGATATCTTCCTAATTTTGTCAAATCGCGCACAATTCGATCACAATAGACAACCATACTGAGCAGTTACCAAACATTAAGACCTAATGATCAGAACACAAAGCTGTACAGATAAGGTTATAGTGGAAAAGAAAGTGAAAAATAAAGACAGGTGTGAACTGGAAAAAAAAAAGTCACTTTAAAAATGAGTAAAAAATTACTTCAAATGATTGTGTTTATAATAAGTCTGCAAATTCAACAACCAATTTTTGTCTTGAGAATTCTTAAAACATTCATTCAGGATTAATGTGATCTTGAAACTGGTTTTATTTTACTACTTCTTCCTGAATGGATGTCTCGTTTTAAGAATTCCCAACAAGATGAAAATTGCTTGTTCTATTGGCAGAATTTTATTTGTTAAAAGCCAATAATAACCCTTGACTTATTCATGGTGGGAATAGGAGCAAAAATGTACTCTTTCACACTTTTCCCAGGGAATGGGTGTTTTTTTACATGTGTCTAAACGTGATGGCTAGAACCAGTGGTGTCAAGCCAGGGGATCCTATTTGGTACGTGTTGTTTTTCTGCCCGACAAGAACCTTGTAGCTCATTTTTACAGTTCATACAGAATCACGTGCTTCAATTTGGACATTGGTGCACATGTAACAATGGGCAGGTTAGATGCGCCCCTGGACCGCAGTGAATGGAGACTGGAGAGGTGCTTTGCTTTGTCCACACAAAGTAATTTATTTAAAAAATAAAAACAAAACAAAACAAAACAAAACAAAAAAAAAACAGTTAAGACACTTAAAAAAAAAATAAAAAAAAAAGTGCCGTTCGTGCTTGCTGGTGCCTCGCTCGTCTTTGCGACCAATCTGGGATGGTTTTAAGAGCAGGGGGGGTGGGCGCAGGAGATCTCTCGTGGCATCGATCGATGTTGTGGCCGACGGTGTCGAGAAAAAAATTATAAAAAGGGGTGCGTGGATCGTGGCTTGGACAGGCCCCGGTCGGTCGGCACTGCTTTTGGGCACAGCACTGCAATCCAAAACACTTCAAACCAAACAAGTTCACGCAAGCGGGCTTTAGAGGCTCCCGGGGATTGAGCCCACAACTTCACACTGGGACCACTTGAGCAGGAGCCACTCTAAAACTTTTTTTTTTTAATATTAAAAAAACAACAACAAAAAACAGTTAAACACTTAAAACGGTGTATAAAATGATAAAACTTTGCTGACCCCACCCAGCTTAAAAAAAAACAAAAAACAAAAAAAATGTGCCGTTCGTGCTTGCTGGTGCCTCGCTCGTCTTTGCGGCCAGTCTGGGATGGTTTTAAGAGCGGGGGGGGGGGGGGGCGCAAGAGATCTCTCGTGGCATCGATCGATGTGGCGTTTTAACGTCGGGATATGGACCTCCACCCCTGGCAGGTGCAGAGATTGCATACACCTTCGCCTGTTAGGCCCACCCGCTCTCGGCTGTCAGTACGCCGCCTCCACCATTACACGCACAGTCAAAACGGATCGTTTGTCTAGCGCTGTCAATTGAAGTCAGTGAATTCACAAAGTGACTCTAAAATCCCCCAAAACCAAAAGGAAGTGACCCAAAATTAACTCTGCTTTGAACAATCTTTTTTTTTTTTTTTTTAAATAAACACTTCGGCCACCTTTGTGTCTTTATAATGCAATCACAAAATAAGCCAGTTTAGAATCAAGTTGCCTTTTTTTCTATAAACCCCACGTGATAAACAATGGATTGATTTATTATATTTTGCTGGTTTATTTATTCTTGATAAATTAAGTTATTTTTTTAATGGGGACTGTGAGTGCAAAGAGCACATTAATTGTTCATTAATTGATACCAACCAAAATGATTTTTGTCCTTGCAGTGAAATATATCCAGTAAGTATTTTTTATTTTTTCAAGTTTATATTTTGGAAACCTGAAAGATTAAGAGGGGCTTTGAGGTATTGAAAAAGGTTTTCATCACTTTTGAATCATCCCTACGTGGTAAACAAAGGGATTCATTCATTTTATTTATTCTTTGAATGGAGACTTGGTGCAAAGAGCACTTTAATAGTTTATTCATACTAACTAAAATGCTTTTTTTTGTCCTTGCAGTGATATCCACCTCAGTTTGTTAGTATGCTCCTACTGCCACAAAAGACAGCAGAGCCTGTGATGCCATCTCCGTAGCACGTGCAGGAAAGATGCGAGTCCAGAGGTTATTCAGGAAATTGTGAACGAAGCAAAGGAACACAATCTTCTCAGGTATGGACGGCTCTACAGTCTCCAGCTTCTCCAGATCATGAGCTCCAGGGATCCCCTCAGGAGGTATACAAAAACCCAAGAGTGGGTCGGTTCATTCATTGAATACAAAAACAAAAACTGGAGCTATGTTATGAATCCCGCTGACTATTTCCTCTATTTATATTTTATAGGTTTATTGAAGAGCTTCAACTTCGGCATAATGTTGTAACTGGCTTGCCATCCACCTGCAGTGCCCTGCAGTCTGGAGCTTCAAAGTAAACTAAAAAGTATTTTAAAAAAAAAAAAAAAAAAAAAAAAAAAGGTCTGACGAGTTCATTCCTACTAATAAAACTCGTATACTTCAATTCTAAAACTTGTATTTGAGTATACTTTTATGTTCTCTTTAAAGTCATTGACTCATGCTAAACATTCACTTTAAATACAATGATGGGTTTTAAAATTATACATGATGTATTATGTGTGTTCAATTGCAATATTCTAATGTACATTAAAATCATTCAGAAAAACATTTGACTGGACTTTATTTTTATTTTTTTGCAATTGATTTTTTTGCGATTTTTTTTCTGCCCCTGGGAAGTTGGAAAGTTTTCCCCAATGTAATATGACTATACATATTTATTTTCTTAATATTTCAATTCTACTAAAACAGAGGGAGTATGCTTGAAAATTGTACATAATCGAGTGTGTGTGTGCGCTCAATTTCAATATTCTTATGTCCCTTAAAATCATTCAGAAAAACATTTGCCTCTTGTTTTATTATTTTATTGCAATTGTTGTTTGTTTGTTTGTTTTTTTTGTTGGGGGGGGGGGGGGGGGCTGGGCAGGCTATAGAAATTCAACAAGTCAAAAGGCTAACAAAAAACGTGCCTGATGGCCAATGCTAATAAGTGGGCATTATCAGATATTTGACCTACTTTCAGTGAGTCCCAATCAATGAGTTCAATCAGTCATCAATATGCTCAATTATTTGGTTTTCTCACACCTCTGCCTGCTCCTAAACTCAGGGCTTCTCAGCAGAGACAAGAAAATAAAAACATTTTTTAATACTGTCTTAAATAACAGTGATTTTATGTTTCATCACATTTTTTGTATCATCCCTACGCGGTAGACAATTTATACCTTGATTTTAGTTGGTCATTTTATTAATGCTTTAATTGGAAGACATTTTCATGAGGAATATATGACGTTTATATTATTGGGTTGTCAACAGTGCTATAACCCTAAAAGCCTTTGAAAAAGTTTTTCCAAGTGTAATATGACTATGCATATTTCGTCACTAAAATGGAGGGAGTATGCTTGAAGTTGACTTTTTACAAAGTATATTTTATATATCTAAAGCCCTAAACCTCCCTCAGCAAAAAGAATGACGTATCCAAGATTACTATAAGTATACTTGTTTTTTACTCAAATGGAGGGTGTATGCTTGAAGTTAACTTTTTATAAAGTACTGTATAATTTATACACTTAATGCCTTAAACCTCCTTAGCAAACAGAATATAGTTTTTCCAAGTGAACGATGAGAATACCTATTTTTACAAAAACAGAGGGAGTATACTCGAATTTGACGTTTTATAAAGTATATTTTATATACTTAAAATAAAAACAGCAAGGTGTACCTGGCTTATACTAAAAAGTAAAAAGAACATACTAAGACTTAAACTCATACTTCAATACGAAAACATGTACTTGAGTAAACTTTTATGTTCTCTTTAAAGTGCATGATAAGTCATTGACTCATGATAAACAATCAATTGAAATAAAATAATGGGTTTTAAAATTGTACATGATGTAGTACAGTGGGGAGAACAAGTATTTGATACACTCACAATGGGAAAACCCATTGGCAGTGTGTCAAATACTTGTTCTCCTGTGAACATGTGCTCAATTTCAATATTCTTATGTCCCTTAAAATCATTCAGAAAAACATTTGACTCTTATTTTATTATTATTATTACTTTACTATTTTTTTTGCAATTGATAGTTTTGTGATTTGTTTGTGGGGGGGCCCTAGGCAGGCTACAGAAATTCCAAATAAAAAGGCTGTAGTTGTGGAAAAGCTCGTTTCCTCTTTATTTTGGGTTAGTTTTCTGTCACAATTGCCACATTTGTGTGACTTGAAACGTTTGATTGCATTGTTTTCTTCTTGACAAAATAAAAGATGATGGGTCTGTTCGCGGCAAATAAAAAACATTGACAAGATTTTATCACTGCTGCTCACTGGTCTGTCTTCTGGAGCGAGGTATTTGGAGAGCAACACTACCCCAACAAGTAGCACTTACTACTTTAGGAAACACAAGTCAGTGCAATTGTTTAGGTTCTTTTGCTGTTACCACATTTAGCAAGGCTGGTTCATTTGAGTAGTTTTGGACAAAGAAATGCAAATGCATTCTTTAGTTGAGATCATCTTGAATTGATCTCAACTATTCACAAAGGTAGTGTTCAATGTCACCAAAACTAACCCACCATAAAGCACTTACTGCTTTATGAACACGAGTTAGTGCCTACGTATGAGTGATTTTGCCGACAAGCTAGCTAGTTCAACCTTTTATGATAATAATAAATATTTTAAAAAATGTTGAACATATTATTTATAAATACATTGATTTGTCATATATAATTATATATGTTCTCAATATTTTTTTTTAATAAATATACAAAAATGTTATTTATGATATTTAACCTATTTAACCTTATATAGGAGATAGGGTTTAGGGTAAATAAACCCTAATTTATTCCACGCTCTTTCACACTATTTATCATCTTAAATATTGGGTAAAATGCTAAAGTAACGAAAAAAAATAAAATTAAGCGATAGTTATGAGGTAGATATCCATGACTTATTTACTTCATTGTGATGTAATTTGTTCAAAAGTTTAAAATATCCGAGTGAACAATTTTTTAAAGGGATCCACGGAAAGGGAGACTTGTAGTTCTTAAAAGATAAATGTTCGTACAAGTTATTGTAATTTGATATTGAATCCCCTCTTGATGCTTTCATTTTTATACAATTTGTAAAATTATTTTAACTAGTAGGTCGCCATTGTTGTTGACATCGCAGAGCGGTGACGTCACAATTTTTTAAAGTAGTTTTTTTTTTAACTAAATATTAGACATCAATTAATAATTCAAAGCTAAAAATGACAGCCATTTCGAATAATAAATACAATAACTTTCCGTCTTTTTATGGCTAGGTTGAAACAAAAGCTGTTGCGCGACATCTGTAAACAGGAGTTTCCAGGGTAAAACGGACAAATTAAAAATAGTTTGGGGGCTTAATGCGCCATGAATCTGATATTGGAGCATATAGACATATTGGTCGATCAAACACAACAGTTCTTTTGGTTTAAAATACAGCAGTTTATTTTAAAGAGGGGTGCAAGAGCAGAAACTGCTTTTTCAGCCTTGTCTGTGTTTTCCGCCACATGCTGATAAGAGTCATATGACTTTCTCTGGATTCAATAGATTGTACCAAGGATCAAATAACCCTTCTCTGGATACAGTAGGGATTTGTATCAACTGATCCACCCTTGGGTTGTTGTAGTGTTAATTTGTCAAATTTGTATTTCGGAAACCTGAATATTAAGAGGGTTTTTTAGGAATTGAAAATGTTTTCAGCACATTTTTTAAAATCATCCCTATGTGGAAAACAATGTGATTCATTCGTTTTGATTTGTTATTTTATTTATTCTTTGAATGGAGACTTGGTGCAAAGAGCACATTAATAGTTTACTCATACTAACTAAAATACCTTGCAGTGATATCCACCTCCGTTTTTTAGTGTACCCCTACTGCCACAAAAGACAGCAGAGCCTGTCATGCCATCTCCGTAGTACGTGCAGGAAAGATGCGAGTCGAGAGGTTATTTGGGAAATTGACGAGTTAATTCATACTAAGACTTAAAACTCATACTTTAATACTGAAACTTACTTGAGTATAATTTTATGTTCTCTTTAAAGTCATTGAGTTTGAGTCATTGCTTAACATTTAAATACAAAGATGCGTTTTAGAATTGTACATGATATATTATGTGTGCTCAATTGCGATATTCTTATGTACATTAAAATCATTCAGAAAAACATTTGACTGGACTTTATTTTATTATTTTTTGCAATTGATTTTTTTCTGTTTTATTTTTTCCTGGACTTTAGCAGGAAAGAGAAATTCCAATTCAAAAGGCATGCCTGATGGCCGATGCTAATTAGTAGGCATTATCAGCTATTTGACCTACTTTCAGTGAAGCATCAATCTCATCAATGATTTCAAACAGTCATCAATATGCTCAATGAGTTGTTTTTCTCTCACCTGTATCTGCCAGACCTCTGCTGCTTCTAAACTCAGAGCTTCCCAGCAAAGACAAAAAAATAAAAACTTTTTTTTTTAACACTGACTTAAATAACAGTGATTTTTACTAGCTTTAGAAAGGCAACTAGTTTTGTAAGCATTGCTTAAATATGGATGTTTCATCACATTTTTTGTATCATCCACACGCGGTAGACAATTTATACCTTGATTTTATTTTGTCATTTTATTTATGCCTTCATTACGAGACAATTTTATGTGGGTGGATGAGGCTTATGTTTTTTGTTTGTAAAAAGTGTATTGACCATTAAAGCACTGTGAAAAGAAATTTGTTTCTAAGTGTAATATGACCATACATATTTCTTCATATTTCATTTGTACTAAAACCGAGGGAGTATGCTTGAAGTTGACTTTTTAAAGTTTATTTCATACACTTAAAGCCCTAAGCCTCCTTAGCAAACAGAATATATTTTTTATCCAAGTGTATGATGAGAAAACATATTTTTACTTAAACAGAGGGAGTATAGTCGAATTTACTTTTTATAAAGTATATTTTATATACTTAAAAACAGCTAGGTCAACCTGGCTTATACTAAAAAATATATACGATAGGCTATAGTATATACTCACTCGTCCTTGCATACTGAGACTTAAAGTCACACTTCCATACTAAAACTTGAGTATACTTTTATGTTCTCTTTAAAGTGCATGAAATTGCTGACTCATGATGAACATTTAATTGAAGTACGGTAAAATGATTAGTTTTAAAATTGTACATGATCTAGTATGTGTATTCGATTTCAATATTCTTATGTCCCTTAAAATCATTCAGAAAAACATGAGTCTTATTTTTTTTTTGCAATTGATATTTTTGTGATTTGGGGGGGGGGGGGGGGGGGCTGGGCAGGCAATAGAAATTCCATCAAAAGGCTGACACAAAACATGCCTGATGGCCAATGCTAATAAGTGGGCATTATCAGCTATTTGACCTAATTTCAGTGAGTCCCAATCAATGAGTTCAATCAGTCATCAATATGCTCAATGATTTGTTTTTCTGTTCCTAAACTCAGGGCTTCTGAGCAAAGACATGAAAATAAAAACTTTTTTTTATATTGTCTTAAATACCAGTCATTTTTACTAGCTTTAGAAAGGCAACTGTAGTTTTGTAAACACTGCTGAAATGCAGATGTTTCATCAATGTTTTTGTATCATCCCCACGCGGTAGACAATTCATTCCTTGATTTTATTTTGTCATTTTATTTATGCCTTCATTGCAAGACAATTTCATGAGGGTATATGAGGTTTATATTTTTTGTTCGTAAACAGTGCTATAACCCTTAAAGTCCTCAAGGCTTCCGAAGAAAAGTTTTTCCAAGTGTAAAATGACTATACATATTTCTTTACTCAAACGAGGTGTATGCTCGAAGTTGACCATTTCCATAGTATATTTTATATACTTAAAAGCCCTTAGGGTTCCTCAGCTAAAAGACTGATTTTTGTCCAAGCGTGCTATGAGAATAAATTTGTTTTACTCAAAAGGAGGAAGTATGCTCAAAATTGACTTTTTATAAAGTACTGTATATTTTATACACTTAATGCCCTAAACTTCCTGAGCAAACAGTATATAGTTTATCCAAGTGTACAATGAGAATACCTATTTTTACTAAAACAGGGAGTATACTTGAATTTCACTTAAAATAAAGTATATTTCATAGACATAAAACAAAAACAGCAAGGTATACCTGGCTTATACTAGTAAGTATAAAGAAAAGTCTCGCATGTCCGTTCATAATAAGACTTAAACTCATACTTCAGTACTAAAACTTGAGTATACTTTTATGTTCTCTTTAACGTGGGTGATAAGTCAAGTCACTAACTCATGCTAAACATTTAATTGAAATAAAATGATGGGTTTTAAAATTGTACATGATCTACTATGTGTGCTCAATTTCAATACTCTTATGTCCCTTTAAATCATTCAGAAAAACATTTGACTCTTTTTTTATTATTTTGGTAAATTATATTTAGTGATTCTTTGTTTTGTTTTTTGTGCAGAGAGGGGCGTATGGGCAGGCTAAAGAAATTCCAAATCAAAAGGATGACACAAAACATGCATAATGGCCAATGTTAATAAGTAGGCATTATCAGCTATTTGACCTACTTTCAGCGAAGCATCAATCTCGTCAATGAGTTCAATCAGTCATCAATATGCTCAATGAGTTTTTTTTCTCACACCTCTGCTGCTCCTAAACTCAATGCTTCTGAACAAAACACGAAAATAATGTCTTTAAAAAATTACACCGACTTAAATTACGGTGACTTCCACTGGCTTTAGAAAGGCTGCTGTAGTTGTGTAAACATTGCTGATCTTTTTAATTGTGGATTTTCCATCACTTTATTTTGGCATTTTAGTTATTCCGTCGTTCCAAGACAATTTAAAGAGGGGTAAATGAGGTTTTTATTTTTTGTTTGTAAACAGTGCATTAACCCTTAAAGCCCCAGGGCTTTATGGCAAAAATGATTTAAATTTTATCCTAGCGTTCATACCAATTTTTAAAATGGCTACTATAGTTTTGCCAGCATTGTTGATTTTTTTCAGCATTTTTGCTATATTCCCCATGTGGTAGGCCAGCTAGCATAAGTAACAACTGGAGTTCACAGAATTTTGTAGTTAAATACTGCAGTGTTGTTCAAAGCGTTTCTTTCTGACTGTAGGGCCAAAAGAACTAAAAATGAAGAATTGATGTTGCATCTGCAAAAAAAAAAAAAACAAAAAAACAAAAACAAGCCTTCCTGAGCAAACAGAATGAAGTTTAACCAGCAAACTACAACTACAACAACTTGAGCCACTCAACTGATGCTGCAGAGATACCCAAAAAGCTTTGTGTTGGAAAAATGCCAGAGGAAGTACAAATTCAAATCAAATGGATGATCTGATCTCTTGGTGTATTCCAGCATTGCATCGCTCAGGTTGTGCACAAAGCCCAAATTTGTTGGTTGTCAAATAAAGGGTGTTTGTGGATTGAAGTATATTTTTGGATGAAATAATGTTGTTTTGTGTTTTGGTTGGCCAAATTTGTGTCTTTGCTATGTGCTCAAAAGAAATGGTTTCAACCATATGTGTATTTAGAGATACAGTCGTATAAAAAAAAGTATCTGAACCTTTTGGAATTTCTCACATATCTGCATAAAATCACCATCGGTCAAAATCGGCCATGTTCGTGTCTTTTATTATGCAATCACAAAAATAAACCAGTTTAGAGTCAATAAAGCATCTTTTGGGCAAAGGCAAACACCTATACCTGATATGTTGATGCGTGACCCTGGCTGTGTCACCGCCTGATCGAATGAATGGATGACTGTGAAAGCAAACTAACGACTCTGATATGTTGATGGCCGAAATTTGCATCGGAAACAATAGACTTGAAACTTCAGAAGACACGCCCACATCGCTTCCCACTTGTATAAAGCTGAGAACATCCAAGAGACAGTCTCTCAGTTTCTTCAGTGAGACCAAGACCTTCAGACCTTCTGCTGAGAATCTTTTACCATGACTCTCTTCACCAGTAGCACCATGCCTTCCATGCCTTCTGCACAGTAAGAACTTTTGTTGTATACTGATTTTAAATACATTTAAATACATAAATACATACTTTTTGTAATAACCCCCATGTGGTAAATAATGGATTCATTTCGTATATTTTGCCGTTTTAATTATTCTAGATAGTTTTTGGTTTTTTTCTCCCCAGAATGGAGACTGTTAGTGTAAACAGCACATCAATAGTTTATTAATTGAAACCAACTACAATTATTTTTGTTCTTGCAGTGAAATATGTCCAGTTTTTTTTAATGTGTCAAATTTGTATTTTGGAAATCTAACGGTTTTTTGGGGCTATACAGACCCAAAAGTCGTCAGAAGACCCCGATACCGAACTGACTACTTAGGTGGATAGCTACAATTAGCATCTGGGCTTTGTCAAACAATAGACCACTTAAACAAGCAATCAAGCAGACAACCTTTTTACATATTCCTCTGTGGTCACTGCCTGGGTGTGGAACGCTGCTGGTCACAAAATCTGTAGTTTGCCTACGAAAGGCAATTTCGTCTGAGGTCGATAAATACTTCACTGTGTATTTCAGTGCCCTGAGGAATTGCGTGGCGTACAAACGTCCTCTTCAAACAACAAGGATGCAGAGAAGATTCAAGACCCAAGAGGAACTGGAAAGTATCCTGAATGAAGTCCACCCATGCGACTCAGATGGAGAGGAGATCGATCTTCAGCTGAGTTCGGACTCTGAGCTGTCTTCAGGTTAGATTTCCCAAACATCCTATTTTTATTTCATATTATTTCAGATTTCATTTGAAGCAAGAAAGTGGAAAATACAGATTTTTTTTCTGTATTTCTACTTCTATGATGGTGCACATAGCACCATGTGACTACAGTTTAGAGCTTTCTTGCATTGGACAGCCTCCATTTCGTTGCAGTGTTTCTTTTGATTTCTGAGGTCCCTGCACTTTATCAGATATTCAGTGTCATCTAAAGAACAAGACATTTTTTGCTATGCATGCATTTGTAAAATCATTTGACTTTTCCGTGCTCATAATTTGAAATTGTTCACACTACAGATGAGGAGACCGCTCCTCCGCCAAGAAAAAGATCCCGCTTCGGGACTCAGCCAACAGCAACTGTGAATGCTGGCTATACACGAGGTATGTTTGCATTATTATTAGCATCTATGCATGCAGTAATATCATTTGACTTTTCCATGCTCATAAATTGAATTTGTTCACACTGCAGATAAGAGTGCTCTTCCACCAAAAAAGAGATTCCAATTGGGGATTAAGCCGACAACAACGGTGAATGCTTGCTACACAGGAGGTATGTTTGAGATGTATTGGAATTACTATTAGCATCTATGCATGTAAGTGACATCATTTGATTTTCCCATGCTCATAATTTGAATTTGTCCACACTATAGATAAGGAGAATGCTCTTCCAGCGACAGTGACGGCAAAAGATGGCACTATGTGGCGTGAAGAACAGTTGGGGACACAACTCCCTTTCACCCCAATTGAACCGTACACCGCAGATGGAAAGCCAACGGAGATTGCCAGAAAACGTGCCCAGAGTCGCCTTCAGAGCTTTCTGCATTTCATCAATCTCAACATGCTTCATAGCATTCAAAAATGGACTATTCAGCATGCGCAGCAAAAGGAGGAACTGGACTGGTTCATGGCTGTCCCTGAACTAATGGCATTTATTGCTGTCGTCATCTTGCGTGGGGTTGCCAAAGTACCAGCACTGCATGATTCCTGGTCGTCAGACCTGGGAAACCAAGTGATCATTGCAACAATGTCCCGAAATCGATTTCAAAACATCATGCAGCACCTACGCTTTGATGACATGTTCACACGCAGTCAACGAGCGGAGACCGATACGTTTGCTGCAATTTCCGATGTGTGGGGATCGTTTGTGAACAACTGCATCACATCCTACAACCCTGGTCGACACATCACTATCGATGAACAGCTTTTTCCAACGAAAACACGACAAGACATTGCAACCAAACATAATGAGTTTGGTATTAAGTTTTGGGTGGCTTACGACTTGAAATCTAAGTACATCTGCAATGTCTTCCCATATCTTGGCAAGGACCCCAGTCCAAGTGGGGGGAGACTGTCCGAGAGTGTGGCGATGAAGCTGATGGAACCATTTTTAGACAAGGGCAGAACTGTCACCACGGACAAATTCTTCACATCACTGTCACTTGCACACCGACTACTTAGCCGGAAAACCACTATCCTCGGCACAGTCAACAGGATTTGCCAGGAAATTCCTCAGTCAACCAAGGGGACAGACCGCAAAGAATTCACCACTCAGGTGTGTAGCAGGATTTTTCTCATCAACTTCTAAGTGTGACACTCTGTATAAAAGTGCCATGAAAACTAATTTCTGTTATTTTATAGGTGTTTTCAACCACTGGTGCCGCGCTGACAGTGTATACGCCCAAAAGGAAGAAGACTGTCTACATCCTCAGCAACATGCACAGTGTGGTTGAGACTCAGGATACCGCCAAGAGGAAGCCAAACACCCTCACCAAATACAATACCACAAAATGTGGTGTGGATGTGATGGACCAAATGATGCGGGAGTACAGTGTGCGCACAGGAACACGGAGATGGACAGTCGCCGTGTTCTACAATATGATTGACATGGCAGCACTGAATGCATACGTGTTGTATCAGGCTTGCACCGGAAGGCAAGAGAGACGGGTGGACTTCTTGGTGGGTCTTGCAAAGGAATTGGCTCACTCTCATGTGGCCGCAAAGAAGGCGCAGAAAGAAACATTGCTTCGGCAACAACCTCCAACACCTAGCTCTGGGAAAAGGGCAAAGTGTCAAGTGAATGATGAATGCAAGAACAATCCCGCCACTGTGCGATGTGTTGATTGCTACAGATACACATGTGGTACATGTAGAAAGGACATGCCATGGCAGTGCCGGGTATGTTTCCGCCAAGCCGAAGGGCAGCATAGTACCTGCTGAAATGCCAGTCGGACAAGGAGATGCCAGAGACACACACACTCAAAACCACATAAAAAATGTCTTATTTTCTTATATAGTTTTTTTTAAATAGACCATGTATAGTTTCTTTTGTTGTCTTTTTCACTGACGTTTTTCACCTTATTGTTGACTGACAACCGCTTTAGTGAATAAAAAGCTTTTTTGTGCAAAAAAATGACTTTTAGTGTGCATGCTCAATGAGTTGTTTTTCTCACACCTCTGCTTGCCACACCTCTGCTGCTCCTAAACTCAGGGCTTCTTGGCAAAGGCATAGAAATTAAAACATTTTTACACTGACTTTAATAACAGTGATTGCAGCATTGCTGAAATGTGGATGTTTCATCACATTTTTTGTATCAACACCAAGCGGTAAACAATTTATACCTTGATTTCATTATTGATTTCATATATTTTTGGTTTGTAAGCAGTGCTATAACCCTTAAAGCCCTCAAGGCTTCCGTTGCAAAGAAAAGTTTTTCCAAGTGTAATATGACTATGCATATTTGTTCTCTAAAACGGAGGGGGTATGCTTAAAAATGACTTTTTACAAAGTATATTTTTGATACTTAAAGCCCTAAGCCTCCCTCAGCAGAAAGAATAAAGTTTATCCAAGAGTACTTGAAGTTGGACTGTACTATAAGCAGTGTTGTTAATCTTACTGAAAAAAAGTAATTAATTATAGTTACAAATTACCTCTCCCAAAAAGTAATTGCGTTAGTAACTCAATTACCTGAATGTAAGAGTAATTAGTTACTTGGCAAAGTAATTGGTGATAATTACTTTTTTTTTTTTTTCCTCAAAAAAAAAAAAAAAAAAAACATTGGCCACACTATGTGAAGTTTTTTGTGAAGGTTTTTGGTACAATTGGCCCGAGCCCAATTCTTTACCCTAATTTACCCTTTGAAAGTTGTTAAAATTGCTCCCATTATTGCATTTGTTCCATTCTCTCTACTTTCGACATATGAAAGTTTTAAAACTGTTTCATCATTTAAAGATAGATTCAAGTCAAGATTTTGCCGATTTAGAAGTATTTTAGATAAAAAGTTACTTAGGTTCGCTAGGAAGGTTCTCTACAACAGAGCCGTCCTAAAAAGTCTACTGCTTTAAGATGGCGGCTGTCTACTAACGCATTTAGTGCCATGCAGTGTTGTTAATTTTACTTAAAAAAAGTAATTAATTACAGTTACAAATTACTTCTCCCAAAAAGTAATTGCGTTAGTAACTCAGTTACCTGAATGTAAGAGTAATTAGTTACTTGGCAAAGTAACTAGTGATATTTTTTTTTTCTCAAAAAAAAAAAAAAAAAAAAAAAACAGGTCACACAATGTGAAGCTTAAAGGGTTTGGGGGACAATTGGCCCAAGCCCAATTCTTTACCCTCCACTTAACTAGACACAAGGGTATTGCGATAACTAGCTAGTAACCTTTGCTATGTGTGGAACTCATTTAAAGTTGTGAATCAATCGTTAAAGTTGTTAAAATTTCTCCCGTTATTGCATTAGTTCCCTTCTGTCTACTTTAAACATGTGTAAGTTTTAAAACTGTTTCATCATTTAAAGATAGATTTAAGTTAAGATTTTGCCGATTTAGGAGCATTTTAGATTTAAAAAAAAATTACTTAGGTTCGCTAGGAAGGATCTCTACATCAGGGCCTTCCTGAGAGGTCTACTGCTTTAAGATGGCGGCTGTTTACAAACGCATGTAGTCCTTAAAACATGTTGGCAATGCAGCAGTGTCTGTCATCTGCATCTAGTTCTATAATATGATATCTACCGTGTCATGTGGGCGTAGTTTGTCGGCTATGGCTGCAGTCAGGTATTATTGGAGCCATCTAGCATCGCGGTTGCAACGGCGTCTTCCCCACTCCTGCTCTGCTCTCGACCCCGTGAGTCCGTTTCTCTCAGACTTTTTTTTATTTAACCAACTTAGTAACGCATAGTAACGCACGCCTTTCCCGCCTCAGTAACGGTAACGGCGTTGCCAAGATGAGAAAAGTAATTAATTAGATTACTCATTACTGAAAAAAATAACGCCATTAGTAACGCCGTTATATTGTAACGCCGTTATTAACAACACTGACTATAAGTACTGTATAATTTATACACTTAATTTCTACTCTTTTTATAGACCTAATGCCCTAAAACTTCCTTAGCAAACAGAATATAGGTTATCCAAGTGTACGATGAGAATACCCATTTTTACTAAAAAAGGAGGGAGTTTACTCAAATTTAATCAAAGGCTCTAGAAATTTCAAATCAAATAGCTGATACAAAACATGCCTGATGGCTATTGCTCATAAGTGGGCATTCTGAGCTGTTTGACCTTCTTTCAGTGCGTACCAATCTCGTCAATGAGTTCAATCCGTCGTCGATATGCTCAATGAGTTGTTTTTCTCACACCTCTGCCTGCCACACCTCTGCTGCTCTTTAACTCAGGGCTTCTGAGCAAAGACATAAAAGAAAACCACTCACTTTTACTACCTTTAGAGAGGCAACTGTAGTTTGGTTAGCATTGCTGAAATTTCGATGTTTTATCACATTTTTTGTATCATCCCCACGCGGTAGACAATTTATACCTTGATTTTATTCTGTCATTTTATTCATGCCTTCATTGCGGGGCAATTTTATGAGAGTATATGAGGTTTATATTTTTTGTTTGTAAACAGTTGTAAAAAGTTTCATATGACTATACACATTTCTTTACTAAAACTGAGGGAGTATGCTTGAAGTTGACTTTTTACAAAGTATATTTTAGATACTTAAAGCCTGAGTCTCTTTCAGCAAAAAGAATCAAATTTATTTAGTACTACGAGCATACATTTGTTTTAGTCAAATGGATTGAGTATGCATGAAGTTGACTTTTTATAAACTGTTTTATGCACTTAAAGGCTTCTTAGCAAACAGAATAAAGTTAATCCAAGTGCACAATGAGAATACTTCTTTTTACTAAAACAGAGAAAATATATCAACTTTTTATAAAGTACATTTTATATACTACTTATAAAACAGTAAGGTATACCTGGCTTATACTAAAAAAGTATATACTACTGTATATAGTGTATACTCACTCATCCATTCATACTAAGACAATACTAAAACTTGAGTATACTTTTATGTTCCCTTAAAGTGCATGATAAGTAAAGACATTGACTCATGCTAAACATTTAATTGAATTAAAATGATGGGCTTTAAAATTGTACATGATCTGGTGTGCGTGCTCAATATTCTTATGTCCTTTAAAATCATTCAGAAAAAAATTTGACTCTCATTATTTTTATTCATTTTTTGCAATTGATATTTTTGTGATATTTGGGGAGGGGGCTGGGCAGGCTATAGAAATTCCAAATCAAAAGGCTGACACAAAACATGCTGATGGCCAATGCTAATAAGTGGGCATTATCAGCTATTTGACCTACTTTCAGTGGGTCCCAATGAGTTCAATCAGTCATCAATATGCTCAATGAGTTGTTTTTCTCACACCTCTGCCACTCCTAAACTAAGGGATTCTGAACAAAAAAACGAAACCTTTGTTATTCATTTGTTCAAGAGTGGGAGCAGACAAAACTTCACAAATTACAGACCTGTGTCTTTATTGTCACAATTCCCCAAATCCTCCAAAAAGAAAAAGTCTTTAATAAAAGGTTGGATGCATTCCTTGATAAATACCATATTCTTGCTGAAATCAATATGGTTTTTGTTTAAATAGATCAACAACAATGGTACTGATAGAAACACTAGAAGAAATCACAAAATCCATAGATGAGAAACAACATGCCATATGAATACTTATTGACTTAAAAAAAACATTTGATACCATTAAGCATCAATTATTAATAAGCGAATTAGATAAATATGGCATTAGGGGAATAATTACATTTATATTTATCTCAGAGTAGACAATTTGTTAAACTAGGGGATTTTTGTTCTTCTCACCTGGATATTGTGTGTGGGGTACCACAAGGATCTGTGTTGGGGCCCAAATTGTTTATTTTATGATATTGATATGCATGTACAGCATGCATTGTTTTGAATTATATGGAGGTGCATCTTCTGTATAAAATTCATTGTATTTTGAATGTGTAGGGGTGGGGACATTATAAGCTATGCTTCTTCTCACTCCTTTTTAGATGTTTGTGTTATAATTTCAATTAATAATTTTTGTGTTAATTATTTTGTCTTAACATCTGAAATTTAAAAAAAAAAAAAAAAAAATTACACTGACTGAAATTACGGTGACTACAACTGGCATTGCTGATCTACTTAATTGCGGATGTTTCATCACACTTTTTTTATCTCCCCATGCGGTACCCAAAACATTCCTTCATTTTATTTAGTCATTTTAGTCATTCCGTCAAGACAATTTCACGAGAGGTATATGAGGTTTTTATTTTTGAACAGTGCATTAACCCTTAAAGCCCCAAGGCTTCCTTTGCAAAGAAAGGTTTATCCAAGTATAAACGAGTCTATATAATTCTTTACTAAAATGGACGGAGTATGCTTGAAGTTATGAAATGCATGTGTGGCAGCTTAGCATTTTTTTTTACATAGCGTTTTGACAGTTGTCGTCATATTTTCGGAATCAAAGCACAGTGTACCAGAACAGCATTCCGGCCCTGAATCTTTCACCCCTGGTGCCATCCATCGAAAGTGCTGGAGCTCAAACTAAACTAAAAAGCAGTAAGAATAGTCTGACTAGTTCATTCATACTAAGACTTAAAACGCATACTTCAATAATAAAACTTGAGTATACTTTTATGTTCTCTATTATGTCTTTGACTCATTCTAAATATTTACTTACTTTAAATACAATGATGCATTTTAAAATGATACATGATGTATTATGTGTGCTCAATTGCAATATTCTTATGTACAATAAAATCATTCAGAAAAACATTTGGCTTGACTTGATTTTTTGGGCCCAGGGCAGGCTACAGAAATTTCAAATCAAAAGTCTTGACACAAAACATGCCTGATGGCCAATGCAAATTAGTGAGCATTATCAGGTATTTGACCTACTTTCAGTGAAGCATCAATCTCGTCAATGAGTTCAATCAGTCATCAATATGTTCAATGAGTTGTTTTTCTCACACCTCTGCCTGCGTAGACAATTTATACCTTGATTTATTTTGTCATTTTATTTATGTCTTCATTGCAAGACTTACATTACATTACATTAATAAGTTGTCTTGGTAGGAGTGCTGGTTGTTTCTTACCATTGCTGGTACATTGCCCGTTACCATTGTTGGTATAGTTATTGTTGCCATTTATAATTTGTTTGTCCTGTGTGTGTGGCCTTTACCATAGTTGGTAAGGTTTTTTACTTTCATTACAATGTTGGTATGAAATTGTTTTTGGGTTTGGGTGTTACCTGTGGTAACGTCATGTCAAGGGACAACATTTGTTACAAAAATGAAATTGTACATAAATGTTTGAACTGATTTTAGTTGCCAACATTTTCGGAAGGAAGTAGCAAGGTTTATTTTTTGTTCCTAATTAGATGAGAATAGGGGTGGGATTAAATAAATTTTCTTCTTCCCACTCCTTTTCAGGCATGTAGTTGATTTTGCTACTCTACTTAGTTTTGCTGCTATTTTTGTTATATGTTTATATGAGCTGTATATACTTGCTCTCTTGACAAGGAAAATCATGGCCTGAAATAAACAAATGAATGAAATGAAAATGAATGAAATGAACATTCTCATGAGGGGTATATGAGGGTTATATTTGTTGTTTGTAAACTTTTAAAAAGCTTCATATGACTATAAATATTTCTTTACTAAAAGTGAGGGAGTATGCTTGAAGTTGACTTTTTAAAAAGTATATTGTATATACTTAAAGCCTTGAGTCTCTTTCAGCAAAAAGAATCAAGTTTATCCAAGAGTACTACGTGTATAAATTTGTTTTACTCAAATGGAGGAAGTATGCTTGAAGTTGACTTTTTATAAACTGTTTCATACACTTAAAGCCTCCTTAGCAAACAGAATATACTTTATCCCCGTGTACAATGAGAATATTTCTTTTTACCAAAACAGAAGGAGTATACTCAAATTTGACTTTTTATAAAGTATATTTTATATACTACAGAAAAACCAGCAAGGTATACCTGGCATGTACTAAAAAGTATATACTATATATTCACTCGTCCATTCATACTAAGACTTAAACTCATACTTCAATACTAAAACTTGTACGTGAGTAAACTATTATGTTTTCTTTTAATTGCATGATAAGTCAAGTCATTGACTCATGCTAAACATTTGAAATAAAATGATGGGTTTTAAAATTGTACATGATCTAGTATGTGAGCTCAATTTCAATATTCTTATGTCTCTTAAAATCATTCAGAAAAAAATTGACTCTTATTATTTTTTTGCAATTTATATTTTTGTGATTTTTTTTTTTTTTTTTTGCGGGGAGAGGGGCATATGGTCAGGCTATAGAAATTCCAAATCAAAAGGCTCTAATGGTGGAACAGCTCGTTTCCTCTTTATTTTGGGTCAGTTTCTGTCACAATTCAAAACATATTGACACATTTGTGTGCCTTGAAAAATTTGATTTGCATTGTTTTCTTCTTGACAAAATAAAAGATGATGATGACGAGTCTGTTAGCGGCAAATAAAAAACATTGACAAGATTGAATCACTGCCCCTTTGCCGGTTCGTCTTCTGGAGCGAGGTATTTGGAGAGCAACATTACCTCAACAAGTACCACTTACTACTTTAGGAAACACAAGTCAATGCAATTGTTTGTGTTCTCTTGCTGTTACCACATTTAGCAAAGCTGGTTCAATTGAGTAGACGAAGAACTGCAAATGCATTCTTTAGTTGAGGTCATCTTGAATTTATATCAACTATTAGCCAAGGTAGTTTTCAAATGTCACCAAACCTGTCCCAAACAAAAGCACTTCGTGCTTTATGAACACGAGTTAGTGCTTACGTATTAGTGATTTTGCCGACAAGCAAGCAAGTTCAACCTTGTATTATAATAATAATTTGAAAAAATATATATTGAATTTATTATAATATTGTTTTTGCTGCTGGCATTTTAGGACCGCCTTATGCTTTTCAGATTTGCAATGGGATTCCAATGCCTTGATACCCAATGTTCCAAGTTTTAAAATTTTCTTGCACTCAGTGCAGTGTGCTTCATACGAGTTTCCCTCCATCAGCTTCAACCGTGCGCTGAACTTTTAAGTTCTCAAGCCACAAATCATTAAATTTGCACTTACCTATGTACGTTTTCTCCACTTTGACTATGTAATGAAGCTGTTCAAATGAAACTGCGCGGCAGTGCGTGCACGCAACAACCTGCTTGTGTTCGATGAATTTTGACCGGGCAGCACAGATAGTTCCGCTTTGTAGTTATGTCATAGCCTCCTCAAAAATCAAAATATTTAAGAGCGGGACTGAAATTTATGCATGTTCCCAATAAAAGTAACCAACTGATTTTTGAGGCCTTTCATTTGATCATACATATTTTAGGGGGATTTGAGACATTTCAAGGCCTTAAATTGTAATTCTTGGATTTACCCCCTTTTTTTTTTTTTTTTTTTTTTTTTTTACTTTATAAGACCCTGCAGATTCCATGTATAAACTGGAATGTGTAATGAATGATGTTTATTTTTTTCTATTCTCAAAACTTATCAAGATTGTATTTAAGACCTTTTGTAATATTTTAGTAGCATTTTAGACATTTCAAGGCCTTTATAATGCCTATTATATATAATGGACTTTTACTAGCTTTAGATAAACAACTGTGATTTTGTAAGCCGTGCTGAAATGTGGATGTTTCATCACAATTTTTGTATGATCCCCACGCAGTAGAGAATTTATTCCTTCATTTTATTTTGTCATTTTATTTGTGCCTTCATTGACAATTTTATAAGGGGTATAAGAGATTTATATTTTTTGTTTGTAAAAAATGCATTGACCATTAAAGCCCTTTGCATAGATTTTTTTTTCCAAGTCTAATATGACTATAGGAGTATGGTTGAAGTTGATTTTTTACAAAGTATATTTTATACACTTAAAGCCCTAAACCTCCTTAGCAAACATAATAGAGTTTATTCAAGTGTACGATGAGAATACACATTTTTACGAAAAAGAGGGATTATACTCAAATTGGACTTTTTATAAAGTATATTTTATATACAACAACAACAACAACAAAAAAAACAGCAAGGTATACCTGGCTTATACTCAAAAGTATAAAGAAAAGTCCCATTCGTCCATTCATACTAAGACTTAAACTCATACTTTAATACCAAAACTTGTACTTGAGTATACTTTTATGTTCTCTTTAAAGTACATGATAAGTCAAGTCATTGACTCATGATAAACATTTAATTTAGATATAATGATGGGTTTTAAAATTGTATGTGAGCCATGTGTGCTCAATTTCAATATATTTATGTGCCTTAAAATCTTTCAGAAAAACATTTGACTCTTATTTCATTATTTTTATTCTTTTTTTTCAATTGATATTTTTGTTATGTTGTTACTCATACTTCAGTACTTGTGCTTGAGGTTACTTTTGTTCTCTTTAAAGTGCATGATAAGTCATTGACTCGTTATAAACAATTTAAATATAATGATGGGTATTAAAATTGTACATGATCTAGTATGTGTGCTCAATTTCTTTTTTTAAATCAAAATCTCTTTATTTTTCACAATAGTAGTGCGTTGGTTTCCAGTTAGAAAAAAAAACACAAAGTGGGATGAGAAATGGGACTGACATCCAACACACATACAATAGAGAAGTAATGATAATAAAAACAGGAAGAAAAAAAATAATAATAATAACCGAAATAAACCAAAAATAAACCATGAAATTAATCCCTTTCACTGCCAGTGAGTTTCATTACCATTGCACATTGAGTTTTAGTAATTGTTTTGGCTAGTAAGTATCAATACAATAAAGATATGTCAGATTATGGAATGCCAAGGGTTTAAGAGGACTAACACATGTTTAAAAAAGGTCCCCAGGCACGTAGGAATCTCCCATTAGAATAATATCTTTTCAATTTTCAAACATGTCATTAAGGCCGTCAGCCATTCGGTGTGTGTGGGAGGGAGGGGGTCCACCCACCTGAGGAGGACAGACCTACGGGCCAGGAGGGAGGCAAAGGCTAGAGTGCGGCGCTGATCAGAAGACAGTCGAGAGTCCTCTGTAACTCCGAATAAACCAATAAGAGGGTTCGGTTCCACCCTCACTGTTAAGATCTGTGAGAGGGAATGATAAACCTCTGTCCAGAATTTGCTGAGTTTAGTACAAGTCCAAAACATGAAAGAGTGAGCCATCTGAGATGTTGCATTTGGAACAGAGTGGGCTGATGTCAGGGTAAAAAGTGGCAAGTTTGGTTTTGGAGATGTGAACTCTGTGGACCACTTTGAATTGGATTAGATTATGGCGAGCGCACAGAGATGAGGAATTGACTCGTTTTAAGATAGATAACCATGTTTCCTCAGAGAAGGACCTCCTCCCATTCCGCCCTGACTCTATCCATAGATGCAGACTTCAGAGCCAACATCGTGCTGTAAAACACAGAGATAGGCCTCTTCTGGTTTGGTTTTGAGGAAAGAACCATGTCAACAATAGTCCTGCCGGAGTTTAGCGTGGCAATATTCTTATGTTCCTTAAAATCATTCAGAAAAACATTTCATTCGCATTTTTAATCTTTTTTTTTTTTCAATTGATATTTTTGTTATATTTGGGGGGTGACGTGGGCAGGCTATAGAAATTCCAAATCAAAAGATTGACACAAAACATGCCTGATGGCCATTGCTAATAAGTGGGCATTATCAGGTATTTGACCTACTTTCAATGAGTCCCAACGAGTTCAATCAGTCATCAATATGCTCAATGAGTTGTTTTTCTAAACTCCGGGCTTCTGAACAAAAACATGAAAATAAAAATTTCCGCTGCTTAACTTATAGTGAATTTTAATGGCTTTAGAAAAGCCATCTTCTTAAATGAGGAGGTTTACTCACATTGTTTGTATCCTCACTTGGTACCTAGTACATTCCTCCATTTCATTTTGTAAATTTATTATGCCTTCATTGCAAGACAATTTCATGAGGGGTATATGAGGTTTTTATTTTTGTTTTGTAAACAGTGCATTAACACATAAATATGGAGGATCAGGAGTGCAAACATTAAATAAATAAATACACAATTAAATAAATTATTTAATGTTCTATTAAAATGCCCCTATTTCAATATTTATTTCAATTTTTCATTTATTTATTTCAATTTATATTTATTTGTTTCGATTTTTATGTAAATATTTCATTATTTCAAATTTTAACTTTCTTATATATATTTATTTCAATTTTTATTTATTTCATGATTTATTTATTTCAACATTTCTTTATTTCACTTTTTTAATCTATTTCATTCTTGCACTCTTGTTCCCCTGGTACCGCATGAAATAATTTTATCTGTCATATGCTCATCAAATTTGGTGGGCGGGCGTGAAGTAGGTGAGGTTTGAGTTGAGCGAGTCAAACTACATGGCTCTGGAGTCGAGCTTTTTGCGCCT
Source organism: Corythoichthys intestinalis (assembly GCF_030265065.1). Lineage (NCBI taxonomy): Eukaryota > Metazoa > Chordata > Actinopteri > Syngnathiformes > Syngnathidae > Corythoichthys > Corythoichthys intestinalis. The sequence continues at coordinate 57,835,520 of NC_080399.1, read as the reverse complement.
TCCTTCACAACTTGGCAGCAATTGCTGAGGTTCTGCATGAGCTCTCTCTTGCGATAAACCGCTGTGTTCTGTGAGCCACATGCTGATGGAGGTTCATTTATGTCTTTATTATTCAATAAAATGTCAAAAAATTTTTGCTTCAATAAAAAGATACATTTTCAATCAAAAATTCATTTCAATTAAAAAATGTGTTTTCATGCAAAAATACATTTGAGATTTAAAAAAAAATGGAATCGGGGTCATTTGACGCATTTCTGGTCTTTCCTTATAGCAAAAAAAAAAAAAAAAAAAAAACCCGGGACTTCCATTCATTCATTCATTCATTTTCCATGCCGCTTATTCCTCACGAGGGTCGCGGAGGTGCTGGAGCCTATCCCAGCTAACAACGGGCAGTAGGCAGGGGACACCCTGAACTGGTTCCGGGACTTCCAGTGTTTCTTTATTATTCAATATTTTTTTTTTTTTTGCTTCAATAAAAAGATACATTTTCAATCAAAAAATTCAGTTCAATTAAAAAAATGTGTTTTAATGCAAAAAGACATTTGAGGTTAAAAAAAAAAAAAAAAAAAAAAAAACAAGGATAAATGGAATCAGGGTCATTTGACGCCTTTCTGGTCTTTCCTTATAGCCCAAAAAAAAAAAAAAAAAAAAACGGGATTTCCAGTGTTTTAAGGCCTTAAATTCAAATTATTGGATTTAGGACTTTTTTTTAGCCTTTGTTAGACCCCTGGAATGAATGATTTTTTTCTATTCAAAGTGAAATGAGCAATGTGCCTTTCTATAAAAAGAAATATTGGGGGAAAAAATGGATGGTGGGCATAGGAGCAACACTTTACTCTTTCACAGTTTTCCCAGGGAATAGATTGGTGTGTTTTTTTTTACACACGTGTCTAAACATGATGGATAAAACCAGTTGTAACGTACGGATGCAGCCTGCTGGTGGATCCAGTTCGAACTGCGTTTTTTTTCTGCCCAACAAGAACCTTGTAGCTAATTTATACAGTTCATACAGAATTTGGACATTGGTGCGCACCTTCAAAAGAGATTGGATGTATAGTGCTGTCAATTGCAGCCAGTGAATTAAATAAGTTACTCTAAGGCTACGTCCATACTACAGGTCTTCAGCATTAATCCGATTTTTTTTAACTTTATTAACTTTAATTAACTTTACGGTCTGAACGTGACAAGTCGCAAAGAACTGGACCATTTGAAATCAGATTTGAGTCCCTTTCGTATGTGGTTCAAATCTGATCTGGGCCACATTTTTTCAGAATTTCACGGCGGTCTGTACTGTCAAGTCTCCCAAATCGGAAGTCATGCTGCAATTACGTTATGAAAGTGCGAGAGAGACGCTATGGTAGCGGTGCAGCTGTGCGTTACTAGCGCCTAGCTTGCATTGAACACGGCTTTTGGGGAAGGGCCGGGCTTGACAACAGTCATAAAAAACAAAAACAGGTTGAGGAAAAGCCTGAGAATGATCAGTTTTCTCTCTGCTCTATATGAGCAATATTTCAACATTGCTTACACGGCCGAGAGTCGGGACAAGCTGTCCGTATGTGTATGTGACATGCACGGACAGTGCGTGCATGCTATCGATCCATATAAACTTTGAATGTAAGCCTAAACGGGGATTATTTATGTGTTTTATTTGTGTCCTCTTTTTGAAAAGCAAACTATGATATCCCTGGAATGACTGATGACGTGTGTCATTTGTTTAGATGCTTCTGCGCATGCGGGTCTTCTTGCTCAGCGCGTGTCGGACTGCGAATTAGTGCGTATGCGTAATACTTGAATGATGTCAATGAACAAAGGCAGTCTGACTGAGCACGCCAAAAAAACAGATATGAAAAAAAATCGGATTTGTGCATTAAGACCTGTAGTATGAACCTAGCCTAAAATCCCCCAAAACTAAAAGGACGTGCCCCAAAATTAACTCTACTTTGGACAATCAAATTTTTTCAAAGTAAACGCATCGGCCACGTTTGTGTCTATATAATGCAATCACAAAAATAAGCCATTTTACAGTCAAGAAAGCATCTTTTGGGCAAAGGCCAACACCTATACCTGATATGTTGATGCATGTGACCCTGGCTGTGTCACCCCCTGATCGAATGAATGGATGACTGTGAAAGCAAACTAACGACTCTGAAAAGGTGATGGCCTATACTACAATAACGACTCTGATGTGTTGATGGCCGAAATTTGCATTGGACACAATAGACTTGTAACTTCGGGAGACACGCCCACATCCCTTCCTTCATGTATAAAGCTGAGCACATCCAAGAGGCAGTCTTTCAGTTTCTTCAGTGAGACCAAGACCTTCAAACCTTCTGCTGAGAATCTTTTACCATGCCTCTCTTCACCAGTAGCACCATGCCTTCCATGCCTTCTGCAAAGTAAGAACTTTTGTTGTATACTGATTTTAAATACAGTGGTTTTTTTATATCCTCCATGTGGTAAACAATGGATTCACTCGGTATATTTTGCCGGTTTATTTATTCTCGATAAATTTTAATTTTAGTGAGTTTTTATTTTTTAGAATGGTGACTGTTAATGTAAGCAGCACATTAATAGTTCCTTTATTGATACAAACTAAAATGATTTTTGTCCGTGTCGTGAAATATGTCCAGTGAGTGTTTTTTTTAAAATATGTCATGTATGTATTTTAGAAACCTGAATATTAAGAGGAGTTTTTAGGTGTTGAAGTCCAGGGTTTTTTTTTTTTTTTTTGGGGGGGGGGGGGGGGGGGGCTATAAAGCAAGCCCAGAAAGTAGTCAGAAGACCCTGAGACCAAACTTACTACTCAGGTGGATAGCTACAATTAGCATCTGAAGATTTGCAAATGTAGGGCTACCTTGGCTTTGTCAAACAATAGACCACTCAAAAAGCAATCAAGCAGACAACCTTTTTACATGTTTTACTGTGGTCAGTGCCTGGGTGTGGAACTGTGCTGGTCACAAAATCTGTAGTTTGCCTACGAAAGGCAATTTCGTCTGAGGTCGATAAATACTTAACTGTGTATTTCAGTGCCCTGAGGAATTGCGTGGTGTACAAACGTCCTCTTCAAACAACAAGGATGCAGAGAAGATTCAAGACCCAAGAGGAACTGGAAAGTATCCTGAATGAAGTCCACCCATGCGACTCAGATGGAGAGGAGATCAACCTTCTGCTGAGTTCGGACTCTGAGCTGTCTTCAGGTTAGATTTCTCAAACATCCTATTTTTATTTCATATTTCATTTGAAGCAAGAACGGGGAAAATACAGGTTTTTTTTGGTATTTCCACTTCTATGTTCGTGCACGAAGCATCATGTGACTACAGTTTGGTGCTTTCTTTCATCGGTCAGCTTCCATTTCATTGCAGTGTTTCTTTTGTTTTCTGAGGTCCCTGCACCTTATCAGAAATTCAATGTCATCTAAAGCGCAAGACATGTTTGCTATGCATGGATTTCTGATATCATTTGACTTTTCCGTGCTCATAATTTAAAATTGTTCACACTGCAGATGAGGAGACCGCTCCTCCACCAAGAAAAAGGTCCCGCTTGGGGACTCAGCCAACAGCAACTGTGAATGCTGGCTACACAGGAGGTATGTTTGCATTATTATTAGCATCTATGCATGCAGTGATATCATTTGACTTTTCCATGCTCATAAATTGAATTTGTTCACACTGCAGATAATAGTGCTCTTCCACCAAAAAAGAGATTCCAATTGGGGACTAAGCCGACAACAACGGTGAATGCTTGCTACACAGGAGGTATGTTTGAGAAGTATTGGAATTATTATTTGCATCTATGTATGTAAGTGACATCATTTGATTTTCCCATGCTCATAATTTGAATTTGTACACACTACAGATAAGGAGAATGCTCTTCCAGCGACAGTGACGGCAAAAGATGGCACTGTGTGGCGTAAAGAACAGTTGGGGACACAACTCCCTTTCACCCCAATTGAACCGTACACCGCAGATGGAAAGCCAACGGAGATTGCCAGAAGACGTACCCAGAGTCGCCTTCAGAGCTTTCTGCGTTTCATCAATCTCGACATGCTTCATAGGATTCAAAAATGGACTATTCAGCATGCGCAGCAAAAGGAGGAACTGGACTGGTTCATGGCTGTCCCTGAACTAATGGCATTTATTGCTGTCATCATCTTGCGTGGGGTTGCCAAAGTACCAGCACTGAATGATTCCTGGTCGGCTGACCTGGGAAACCAAGTGATCATTGCAACAATGTCCCGAGATCGATTTCAAAACATCATGCAGCACCTACGCTTTGATGACATGTTCACACGCAGTCAACGAGCGGAGACCGATACGTTTGCTGCAATTTCCGATGTGTGGGGATCGTTTGTGAACAACTGCATCACATCCTACAACCCTGGTCGACACATCACTATCGATGAACAGCTTTTTCCAACGAAAACACGACAAGACATTGCAACCAAACATAATGAGTTTGGTATTAAGTTTTGGGTGGCTTACGACTTGAAATCTAAGTACATCTGCAATGTCCTCCCATATCTTGGCAAGGACCCCAGTCCAAGTGGGGAGAGACTGTCCGAGAGTGTGGCGATGAAGCTGATCGAACCATTTTTAGACAAGGGCAGAACTGTCACCACAGACGAATTCTTCACATCACTGTCACTTGCACACCGACTCCTTAGCCGGAAAACCACCATCCTCGGCACAGTCAACAGAATTCGCCGGGAAATTCCTCAGTCAACCAAGGGGACGGACTGCAAAGAATTCACTACTCAGGTGTGTAGCAGGATTTTTCTCATCATCTTCTAAGTGTGACACTCTGTGTAAAAGTGCCATGAAACTAAATTCTGTTATTTTTTAGGTGTTTTCAACCACTGGTGCCACGTTGACAGTGTATGCGCCCAAAAGGAAGAAGACTGTCTACATCCTCAGCAACATGCACAGTGTGGTTGAGACTCAGGATACCGCCAAGAGGAAGCCAAACACCCTCACCAAATACAATACCACAAAATGTGGTGTGGATGTGATGAACCAGATGATGCGGGAGTACAGTGTGGTCACAGGAACAAGAAGATGGCCAGTCGCTGTGTTCTACAATATGATTGACATGGCAGCACTGAATGCATACGTGTTGTATCAGGCATGCACTGGAAGGCAAGAGAGACAGGTGGACTTCTTGGTGGGTCTTGCAAAGGAATTGGCTCACTCTCATGTGGCCGCAAAGAAGGCGCAGAAGGAAACATTGCTTCGGCAACAACCTCCAACACCTAGCTCTGGGAAAAGGGCAAAGTGTCAAGTGAATGATGAATGCAAGAAAAATCCCGCCACTGTGCGATGTGTTGACTGCTACAGATACACATGTGGTACATGTAGAAGGGACATGCCATGGCAGTGCCGGGTATGTTTCCGCCAAGCAGAAGGACAGCATAGTAAATGCTGAAATGCCAGTCGGACAAGGACATGAAACACTGAAAACCACATATAAATGTTTTTTTTTTTTTTTTTTTACACCATCCCCTTGTATATAGTTTCTTTTGTTGTCTTTTTCTCTTAGGTTTTTCACCTTATTGTTGACTGCCAACAGCTTTATTGAATAAAAAGCTTTTTTGTGCAAAAAATGACTTTTGTTGTGCATCATCAGCAATATAACAATAATAGCTCCATACACACATGAAACACTGTAACTAAATACTCAGACGGATTGAGATAGCTCTTTTGTAATGTTGTCATGTCGGACAGTCCTCCGCATAAAAAAAAGTGTTTTGATATCTTCATGATTTTGTCCAATCACACACAATTCGATCACAATAGACAACCATATTGAGCAGTTACCAAACACTAAAATATAATGATCAGGACACCAAGCTGTATAGAGGTTATAAGGTTATAAGTGTAAAATACATTGAAAAAAGAGTAAAGACAGGTGAGTTGTAGTGCTGATATTCACCCAGGTGTGGCCCCTTAAAATAATTCAGAAAAACATTTGACTCATATTTTATCATTTTTATTCTTTTTTTGCAATTAATATTTTTATGATTTTTTGGGGGGGGGGGGTGGGGGGGTCTAGTCTTGTTATGTAGGAATGACACCAGCACCCACTGCGGCCCTATGTGGAGTAGTTTGGACACCACTGCAGTTTAAAGTCATTGAGTCATGCTAAACATTTACTTTAAATACAATGATGCGTTTTAAAATTGTACATGATGATGTGTGCTCAATTGCAATATTCTGATGTACATTAAAATCATTCAGGAAAACATTTGACTGGACTTTATGTTATTATTTTTTTTGCAATTGATTTTTATTTTTTTTTTTTTTGCCATGTTTCTTTCGGGCCCTGGGCTGGCTATAGAAATTCCAAATAAAAGGCATGCCTGATGGCCGATGCTAATTGGTGGGCATTATCAGCGATTTGACCTACTTTCAGTGAGTCTCTATCTCCTCACCAATTTGCTCAATTAGTTTTTTTCACACCTCTGCAGCTCATAAACTCAGGGTTTCTGAACTAAAACATGAAAATAAAATTATTTTATTTTTTATTATTGTCATTTTGCTCCCCATGGGGTACAAATCATTCCCTCATTTTTTTGGGTCATTTTAGCTATTACATCATTCCAAGAGAATTTTCTGAGGGGTATATGTGGTTTTTATTTTCAAACATTGCATTGACCCTTAGAGCGCAAAGGGTTCTCTTTGCAAAGAAAAGTTTATCCAAGTGTAATATGAGTATACATAATTTGTTCCTGCGGGGTGATGTTATAGGGCTAGTTCGTGGTAAGGACTAACTGTAACCAGGATGGCGTGTCGGTCAGAGCACAGGAATAAAGGTGATGAGAATCCACTGCTGAATTTAGAATGGCTTAATTTGCCTTATATTGTCCAAAATATTCCTTTATGTCCACAAAAATGAGGAATTTTAACTCCACAGGGCATGAAGTATGAAATCAGTCTGAAAATAATACAAGAAAAAGGAATATACTCAATTACTATTATACTTTTCAAATGAATCAAGAAAATACAGTCAAATGCACACATTAACTAATAAGCATACAATGACTGAATTAGCCGACAATAAATGAAACAACGGGGTCATCTAGCGGCCGTAAAGTGAATTACCGTCTAATGACATCACAGTCTCAAATACTTACTTTCCCCAATAGACCCTACCCACGTGACGTCACAACTCCACCCTCCTGACTGGTGCCGCCCAATTGTCGGTCAACACATCGTGTTTACCTGTTACGGCTACGTACATTCCTCCTATTTATGTCGTGTTTTTCTGCTCGTTAACATTAATAATCAAAGGTGTGAAGGCGTGTGTGGCGGTCGGTTGCAATAACAGAGAAGATAGACGGAGAGACTTGAAGCTCTACCGGATTCCGAGAGACCCGGAGAGAAGAGAGCGAGATGGGCTGCTGCAATTCGACGAGAAAACTGGGCTCCAAACGATTACCACAGATTTTGTAGTAGTCATTTTATATCTGGTAAGATGCATTTAATATATATTTAGAGGGTTTTGGGCTGACAACCACAATTAAGATCATTGCTAGGCTAATCGCTGACAACATACACGTATGTATGTAGTGAGAGTGCTATCGCTAAAACATATAAACATTAAAAGCCCTAGCTCCATTGACAAACGACATGAAATACATTAGACTTGACAGTGGATGTTAGCAAGAACAAAAGATTTTGAATTGAAAATTTCGTAACTCACCTTTCCAAGCACAAGCTAGATTCCTGCCGAATTTTCGTGGACGAGGACCTGTTTCACCCAACCAGCAACGAAGTATTTATAAGCCTCCAAGCTCTTAAAGTTTTTCAAACTTTGGTGAGAATAGGCTGATTTTGTGTGGACAAGATAGTTGTACATATCAGGGTAGCTAGCAGATGTCAGGCAAATACGGCGGAGACAGCGGGTCGAAAAACATCGATTTAGGCATCAAATATGGATCTGGCGAATGGATAAACTGAAGCTTTTCCACATAACGCCTTTTATGCAACGCATCAAGTGAGTTTACGGCATCCGAAAGCACCGGGTCTTCCATGAAATGCATTATAAATTGCTCGATCAATTGAGACCATTGATAATACAGACACAAAATGACGGACAAGGGGGCGGAACCATACAGCGAGCACGTGATTCTGTGACGTCGGTGGGTAGGGTCTATATGCTCAATGAGTTGTTTTTCTCACACCTCTATCTGCCACACCTCTGCTGCTCCTAAACTCAGGGCTTCTGAGCAGAGACATAAAAATAAAAACATTTATTTACACTGACTTAAATAACATTGAGTTTTACTTGCTTTAGAAAGGCAACTGTTTGTAACCATTGTTGAAATGGATGTTTCATCACATTTTTGTATCAACCCCAAGCGATAAACAATTTATACCTTGATTTTATTTTGTCATTGTATTTATGCCTTCATTGCATTTATATTATTTTTATTTTGTAAACAGTGCATTAACCCTTAAAGCCCTAAGGCTCCCTTTGCAAAGAAATGTTTTTCCAAATGTAATATGACTATGCATATTTCTTCACTAAAACGGAGGCGGTATGTTTGAAGTTGACTTTTTACAAAGTATATTTTTTATACTAAAAGCCCTAAGCCTCCCTCAGCAAAAAGAATAAGGTTTATCTAAGAGTACTTGAAGTTGACCAGTACGATAAGTACTGTATATTTTATAAACTTAATTTATACTATTTTTATAGACTTAATGCCCTAAAACCTCCTTAGCAAACAGAATATAGTTTATCCAAGTGTACGATGAGAATACCCATTTTTACTAAAACAGAGCGAGTATACTCAAATATGACTTTTTATAAAGTATATTTTATATACTTCACAAAAAACCAGCAAGATATACCTGCCTTATACAAAAAATTATAAAGAAAAATCTCACTCGTCCATTCATACTAAGACTACTAAGACTAAAACTCATACTTCAATTCTAAAACATCATCTTGAGTATACTATGATAATTCACTGACTCATGCTTAACATATAATTTCAATAAAGTGATGCTTTTTAAAATTGTACATGATGTAGTATGTGTGCTCAATTTCAATAATCTTATGTAGCTTAAAATCATTATTATTATTTTTTGCTATCTTTTTTGGGTGGGGGGCCTGGGCAGGCTATAGGAATTTAAAATCAAATGGCTGACACAAAAGAATGCATGATGGCCATTGTTAATAAGTGGGCATTCTCAGCTATTTGACCTACTTTCAGTGAGTCCCAATCTCGTTAATGAGTTCAATCCGTCATCAATATGCTCAATGAGTTGTTTTTCTCACACCTCTGCCTGCTTCTCCTCTGCTGCTCCTTAACTCAGGGCTTCTACATAAAAATAATAACATTTTTTAAATAATTACTTAAATAACAGTGACTTTTACTAGCTTTAGATAAGCAACTATGGTTTTGTAAGCAGTGCTGAAATGTGGATGTTTCATCACAATTTTTGTATGATCCCCACATTGTAGAGAATTTATTCCTTCATTTTATTTTGTCATTTTATTTGTGCCTTCATTGCAAGACACTTTTATGAGAGGTATATGAGATTTATATTTTTTATTTGTAAAAAGTGCATTGGCTATTCAAGCCCTTTGCAAATATTTTTTTCCCAAGTGTAGTATGACTATACAAATTTATTTTCTTAATATTGCATTTCTACCAAACAGAGGGAGTATGCTTGAAGTTGACTTTTTACAAAGTATATTTTATACACTTAAAGCCCGAAGCCTCCTTAACAGAATAGAGTTTATTCAAGTGTATGACGAGAATACATATTTTTATGAAAACAGAGGGATTATACTACTATTTGACTTTTTATTAAACGTATTTTATATACTTTAGGGGAAAAAAACAGCAAGGTATACCTGGCTTATACTCAAAAGTGTAAAGAAAAGCCCCACTCGTCCATTCATACTAAAACTTAAACTCATACTTCAATACTTTTGTGCTTGTGGTTACTTTTATGTTCTCTTTAAAGTGCATGATAAGTGAAGTCATTGACTCATGATAAACATTTAAATATAATGATGGGTATTAAAATTGTATATTATCTAGTATGTGATCTCAATTTCAATCTTCTTAAATCCCTTAAAATCATTCAGAAACACATTTCATTGTTATTATATTTAATCTTTTTTTTCCATTTGATATTTCTGTTATATTTGGGGGGGTGACCTGGGCAGGCTATAGAAATTCCAAATCAAAAGGCTGAAACAAAACATGCCTGATGGCCAATGCTAGTAAGTGGCCATTATCAGCTATTTGACCTCCTTTTAGTGAGCCCCAATTACTGAGTTCAATCAGTCATCAATATGCTCAATTATTTGTTTTTCTCACACCTCTGCCTGCTCCTAAACTCAGGGCTTCTCAGCAAAGACATGAAAATAAATAACATTTTTTAATACTGTCTTAAATAACAGGGGTTTTAGATTTTGGACAGGCAACAATAGTTTTGTAAGCACTGCTGAAATGCCGATGTTTCATCACATTTTTTTGTATCATCCCTACGCGGTACACAATTTATACCTTGATTTTAGTTTGTCATTTTATTAATGCTTTAATTGGAAGACATTTTCATGAGGAATATATGAGGTTTATATTCTTGGTTTGTAAACAGTTCTATAACCCTTAAAGCCTTTGAAAAGCTTTTCCAAGTGTAATATGACTATGCATATTTCTTCACTAAAATGGAGGGGGTATGCTTGAAGTTGACTTTTTACAAAGTATATTTTATATACCTAAAGCCCTATACCTCCCTCAGCAAAAAGAATGAAGTTTATCCAAGAGTACTATAAGTATCCATGTTATTTACTCAAAAGGAGGGCGTATGCTTGAAGTTGACTTTTTATAAAGTACTGTATATTTTATACACTTAATGCCCTAAACCTCCTTAGCAAACAGAATATAGTTTATCCATGTGTACGATGAGAATACCTTTTTTTACAAAAACAGAGGGAGTATACTCGAATATGACTTTTTATGAAGTATATTTTATATACTTAAAATAAAAACAGCAAGGTGTACCTGGCTTATACTAAAAAGTATAAAGAAAAGTCTGGCTCGTCCATTCATACTAAGAATTAAACTCATACTTCAATTCGAAAACTTGTACAGGTACTTGAGTAAACGTTTATGTTCTCTTTAAAGTGCATGATAAGTCATTGACTCATGATAAACATTCAATTGAAATAAAATGATGGGTTTTAAAATTGTACATGATCTCGTATGTGTGCTCAATTTCAATATTCCTATGTCCCTTAAAATTATTCAGAAAAACATTTGACTCTTATTTTTTTTGCAATTGATATTTTTGTGATTTTGGGGGGGCTGGTCAGGCTATAGAAATTGGTGCAAGAGGAGAAACTGCTTTTTCAGCCTTGTCTGTGTTTTCCGCCACATGCTGATAAGAGTCAGATGACTTTCTCTGGATTCAATAGATTGTACCAAGGATCAAATAACCCTTCTCTGGATACAACAGGGATTTGTATCAACTGATCCACCCTTAGGTTGTTCTAGTGTTAATTTGTCAAATTTGTATTTCAGAAACCTGAATATTAAGAGGGTTTTTTAGGAATTGAAAATGTTTTCAGCACATTTTTTTAATCATCCCTATGTGGTTAACAATGGGATTGATTCATTTTAATTTGTTATTTTATTTATTCTTTGAATGGAGACTTGGTGCAAAAAGCACATTAATAGTTTAGTGATACTAACTAAAATGCTTTTTGTCCTCGTAGTGATATCCACCTCCGTTTTTTAGTGTGCCCCTACTGCCGCAAAAGACAACAGGGCCTGTCATGCCATCTCCATAGCACATGCAGCAAAGATGCACGTCCAGAGGTTATTCGGGAAATTGTGAATAAAGCCGAGGAGCACAATCTTCTGAGGCATGGACAGGTCGACAGTCACCAGCTCCTACAGAAAAACATGAGCTCCAACGATCTCCTCAAGAGTTTTAGAACAACCAATGAGTGGGTCGGTTCATTCATTAAATTTAAAAACAAAAGCAACCCACAAAACCGGAGGTATGCTATGAAGACTGCGAACTAGTTCCTCTATTTCTATTTTATAGGATGATTTAGGAGTTTCATCTTAGGCATAATGTTGTGACTGGCGTGCCATCCACCGACATTGCTGGAGCTTCTAACGAAACTAAAAAGTATTAAAAAATTTTATTTTTTTTAAGTCTGACGAGTTCATTCATACTAAGACTTAAAACTTAAATACTTTACTTACTTGGGTATACTTTTATGTTCTCATTGACTTTGAGTCATTGCTTAACATTTACTTTAAATACAAAGATGCTTTTTAGAATTGTACGTGAAATATTATGTGTGCTCAATTGCGATATTCTTATGTACATTAAAATCATTCAGAAAAACATTTGACTGGACTTTATTATTTTTTGCAATTGATTTTTTCAGTTTTTTTTTCTTTTTTCTCTGGCCTTTAGCAGGCTATAGAAATTCCAAATCAAAAGGCATACCTGATTGCCGATGCTAATTAGTAGGCATTATCAGCTATTTGACCCACTTTCAGTGAAGCATCAATCTCATCAATGTCATCAATATGGTCAAAGAGTTGTTTTTCTCTCACCTGTATCTGTATCACTGACTTAAATAACAGTGACTTTTACAAGCTTTAGAAAGGCAACTAGTTTTGTAAGCATTGCTGAAATGTGGATGTTTCATCACATTTTTTGTATCATCCCCAATACCTTGATTTTATTTTGTCATTTTATTGACGCCTTCATTACGAGACAATTTTATGAGGGTATGTGAGGTTGATAATTTCTGTTTGTAAAAAGTGCATTGACCATTAAAGCCCTTTGCAAAGAATTTTTTTTCCAAGTGTAATATGACCATACATATTTCTTTTCTTCATATTTCATTTCTACTAAAACAGAGGGATTATGCTTGAAGTTGAGTTTTTAAAGTATATTTAATACACTTAAAGCCCTAAGCCTTCTTAGAAAACAGAATGTATTTGGTCCAAGTGTACGATGAAAAAACATATTTTTACTAAAACAAAGGGAGTATACTCAAATTTGACTTTTTATGAAGTATATTTTATATACTTAAAACTAAAACAGAAAGGTATACCTGGCTTATACTAAAAAGTATATACTATATAGTATATACTCACTCGTCCATTCATACTAAGACTTGAACTCATACTTTAATACTAAAACTTGTACTTGAGTATACTTTTATGTTCTCTTTAAAGCGCATGAAATCACTGACTCATGATATAATTTAATTGAAATAAAATGATGAGTTTTAAAATTGTACATGATCTAATATGTGTATTCAATTTCAATATTCTTAGGTCCCTTAAAATCATTCAGAAAAAACAGGAGTTTTATTTTTATTTTTATTTTTTTGCAATTGATATTAATGTGATTTTTGTTATTTTGGTGGAGCGGGGGGGGGGGGGGGTGATCAGGCTATAGAAATTCCATCAAAAGGCTGACACAAAACATGCCTGATGGCCAATGCTAATAAGTGTGCATGATCAGCTATTTGACCTACTTTCAGTGAGTCCCAATCAATGAGTTCAATCAGTCATCAATATGCTCAATGATTTGTTATTCTCACACCTCTGCCTGTTCCTAAACTCAGGGCTTCTGAGCAAAGACATGAAAATAAAAACATTTTTTTAATATTGTCCTAAATACCAGTCATTTTTACTAGCTTTAGAAGGGCAACTGTAGTTTTGTAAGCACTGTTGAAATGCAGATGTTTCATCAATTTTTTGTATCATCCCCACACGTTAGACAATTTATACTGTACATTGATTTTATTTTGTCATTTTATTTATGCCTTCATTGCGAGACAATTTCATGAGGGTATATGAGGTTTGTATTTTTTGTTTGTAAACAGTGCTATAACCCTTAAAGCCCTCAAGGCTTCGGTTGCAAAGAAAAGTTTTTCCAAGTGTAAAATGACTATCCATATTTCTTTACTCAAACGGGGGTGTATGCTCGAAGTAAACAATTTCCATTCTATATTTTATATACTTAAAAGCCCGAAGGCTTCCTCAGCTAAAAGACTGATGTTTATCCAAGAGTGCTATGAGTATAAATTTGTTTTACTCAAATGGAGGTAGTATGCTCGAAGTTGACTTTTTATAAAGTACTGTATATTTTATACACTTAATCCCCTAAACCTCCTGAGCAAACAGAATATAGTTTATCCAAGCGTACAATGAGAATACCAATTTTTACTAAAACAGGGAGTATACTTGAATTTCACTTTTAATAAAGTATATTTCATAGACTTAAAACAAACACAGCAAGGTATACCTGGCTTATACTAGTAAGTATAAAGAAAAGTCTCGCTCTTCCATTCATAATAAGACTTAAACTCATACTTCAATACTAAAACTTGAGTATACTTTTATGTTCTCTTTAAACTGCGTGATAAGCCAGTCACTGACTCATGCTAAACATTTAATTGAAATAAAATGATGGGTTTTTAAATTGCACATGATCTAGTATTGTATGTGTGCTCAATTTCAATACTCTTATGTCCCTTAAAAATCATTCAGAAAAACATTTGACTCTTATTTTATTATTTTTTGCAAATTATATTTTTGTGATTTTTTTTGTGCAGAGAGGGGCGTATGGCCAGGCTATAGAAATTCCAAATCAAAAGGATGACACAAAGCATGCATGATGGCCAATGCTAATAAGTAGGCATTATCAGCTATTTGACCTACTTTCAGTGAAGCATCAGTCTCGTCAATGAGTTCAATCAGTCATCAATATGCTAAATGAGTTGTTTTTCTCCCACCTTTGCTGCTCCTAAACTCAAGGCTTCTGAACATAACACGAAAACATATATATTTTGTAAATTACACCGACTTAAATTACGATGACTTCTACTGGCTTTAGAAAGGCTGCTGTAGTTGTGTAAACATTGCTGATCTTTTTAATTGTGGATGTTCTATCACATTTTTTTTTTGTCTCCCCACGCGGTCTCCAAATCATTTCTTCATTTTATTTTGGCATTTTAGTTACTTTGTTTACCCCATTTTAGTTTAGGGGTAGATAAGGTTTTTATTTTTGTTTGTAAACAGTGCATTAACCCTTAAAGCCCCAGGGCTCCCTTATAGCAAAATGAATCAATTTTATCCAAGTGTTCATACCTATTTTTACAATGGCTACTGTAGTTTAGCCAGCATTGTTGATTTCTTCAACGTTTTTGCTACATTCCCCATGTGGTAGGCCAGCTAGCATAATGCCGAGAAGTTCTGTTTCAGTGAGCTAATTCTAGTTTAGTCAAGTAACTACTGGAGTTCGCAAAATTATGTAGTCAATTAAAAAGTGCAGTGTTGTTCAAAACATTTATTTCTGACTGTTGGGCCAAAAGAACTAAAAATAAATAATTGATTTTGTATCTGCAAAAAGAGCATTTACAAAAAAAAAAAAAGCCTTCCTGAGCAAACAGAATGAAGTTTATCCAGCTAACTACAACTACAACAACTTGACCCACTCCACTGATGCTGCAGAGATACCCGAAAAGTTTTGTGTTGGAAAAATGCCAAAGGAAGTACAAATTCAAATCAAATGGATGATCTGATCTCTTGGTGTATTCCAGCATTGCATCGCTTAGGTTGTTACCTATGCACAAAGCCCAAATTTGTTGGTTGTCAAATAAAGGGTGTTTGTGGATTGAAGTATATTTTTGGATGAAATAATGTTGCTTTGTGTTTTGGTGGGCCATATTTGTGTCTTTGTTATGTGCTAAAAAGAAATGGTTTCAACCATACGTGTATTTAGAAATAGTCATATAAAAAAAGTATCTGAACCTTTTGGAATTTCTCACATATCTGCATAAAATCACCATCAAATGTGATCTGATCTTTGTTAAAGTCAAACGGTTTCTGCTTTAACTAAAACCATCCAAACGTTTATAGGTTTTGATATTTTAATGAAGATAATATGCAGCAATAACTTCCACTAGATGCTTCCTGTAGCTGCAGATCAGTCTGGCACATCGATCAGGACTAATCTTGACCTATTCTTCTCTACAAAATTGCTGTACAATAGCAGCATGAATTGCTATCTGTAGATGGGTGTGGTTTTTGTTGTGTGTTTTTTTTTTTTAATTATACACCTGTCTAAACATGCCGGCTAGAAGCAGCGGTGTCAACCGTACGGCCCGGGCGGATGCGACACGCTGGGGGATCCAATTCGGCCGCGTTGTTTTCCTACCTGCCGGCACCTTGTAGCTCATTTATCCAGTTTATACAGAATCACATGTTTCAATTTGGACATTGGTGCGCACAGTCAAAACGGATTGGATGTCTAGTGCTGTCAATTGCAGCCAGTGAATTAAATGAGTGACTCTAAAATCCCCCAAAACCAAAAGTAAGTGACCCAAAATTAACTCTGCTTGGAACAATCTATTTTTTTCAAAGTAATCGCTTCGGCCATGTTTGTGTCATTTATTATGCAATCACAAAAATAGCCAGTTTATAGTCAAGAAAGCATCTTTTGGGCAAAGGCCAACACCTATACCTGATATGTTGATGCGTGACCCTGGCTGTGTATCGATCGAATGAATGGATGACTGTGAAAGCAAACTAACGACTCTGAAATGTTGATGGCCTATACCACACTAACGACTCTGATATGTTGATGGCCGAAATTTGGATCAGACACAATAGACTTGTAACTTCAGCAGACACGCCCACATCCTTTCCTACTTGTATAAAGGTGAGCACATCCAAGAGGCAGTCTTTCAGTTTCCTCAGTGAGACCAAGACCTTCGTACCTTCTGCTGAGAATCTTTTACCATGACTCTCTTCACCAGTAGCTCCATGCCTTCCATGCCTTCTGCACAGTAAGAACATTTGTTGTATACTGATTTAAAATACTTTGGGTTTTTTTAATAACCTCCATGTGGTAAACAATGGATTCAGTTGATATATTTTGCTGGTTTATTTAGTCTTGATAGTTTTTATTTATTTATTTTTTTTTTTTCAGAATGGAGACTGTTAGTGTAAACAGCACATTAATAGTTCATTTATTGATACCAACTAAAACTATTTTTGTACTTGCAGTGAAATACGTCCAGTGAGTGTTTTTTTTAATTTGTCAAGTTTGTATTTTGGAAACCTGATTATTAAGAGGTCTTGTTAGGTATTGAAGTCCAGGGTTTTTTGGGGTTATAAAGCAAGCCCAGAAAGTAGTCAGAAGACCCCGATATCAAACTGACTACTCAGGTAATGCAGGGCTACCTTGGCTTTGTCAAATGGTAGACCACACAAACAAGCAATCAAGAAGAAAACCTTTTTACCTATTCCTCTGTGGTCAGTGCCTGGGTGTGGAACAGTGCTGGTCACAAAAGCTGCAGTTTGCCTTCGAAAAGTAATTCCGTCTGAGCTCAATAAATATTTCACTGCGTATTTCAGTGCCCCGAGGAATTCTGTGGTGTACAAACATCCTCTTCAAAGAACAAGGATTCAGAGAAGATCCAAGACCCAAGAGGAACTGGAAAGTATCCTGAATGAAGTCCACCCATGTGACTCAGATGGAGAGGAGATCAACTTTCATCTGAGTTCGGACTCTGAGCTGTCTTCAGGTTAGATTTCCTAAACATTCTATATTTATTTCACATTTAATTTGAAGCAAGAAAGTGGAAAATACAGATTTTTTTTTTGTATTTCCATTCCATTTCCATTGTATTTCTTGCACGCAGCACCAGGTGACTACAGTTTGGTGCTTTCTTGCATTGGACAGCCTCCATTTTGTTGCAGTGTTTCTTTTGTTTTCTGAGGTCCCTGCACTTTATCAGATATTCAGTGTCATCTAAAGCACAAGACATTTTTTGCTATGCATGCATTTGTGATATCATTTGACTTTTCTGTGCTCATAATTTGAAACTGTTCACACTGCAGATGAGGAGACCGCTCCTCCACCAAGAAAAAGATCCCGCTTGGGGACTCAGCCAACAGCAACTGTGAATGCTGGCTACACAGGAGGTATGTTTGAGATGTATTAGCATTATTATTAGCATCTATGCATCCAGTGATATCATTTGACTTTTCCATGCTCATAAATTGAATTTGTTCACACTGCAGATAAGAGTGCTCTTCCACCAAAAAAGAGATTCCAATTGGGGATTAAGCCGACAACAACGGTGAATGCTTGCTACACAGGAGGTATGTTTGAGATGTATTGGAATTATTAGCATCCATGCATGTAATAAGTGACATCATTGGATTTTCCCATGGTCATAATTTCAATTTGTCCACACTGCAGATAAGGAGAATGCTCTTCCACCAAAAAAGAGATTCCAATTGGGCACTAAGCCGTCAACAACGGTGAATGCTTGCTACACAGGAGGTATGTTTGAGATGAATTGGAATTATTAGCATCTATGCATGTAAGTGACATCATTTGATTTTCCCATGCTCATAATTTGAATTTGTCCACACTGCAGATAAAGAGAATGCTCTTCCAGCGACAGTGACTGCAAAAGATGGCACTGTGTGGCGTGAAGAACAATTGGCAAAACCTCTCCTTTTCACTCCAGTTGAGCCATACACCGCTGATGGAGCTCCAACAGCCAACACCAGGAGAATCGTCACAAGTCGACTTCAGAGCTTCTTGTGTTTCATATCGTTGGAGATGCTTAGCATGATTCAGCATTGGACTGTTCAGCATGGACGTCATACGGAACAGGAGGATTGGTTCATGGATGTTCCAGAACTGATGGCATTCATTGCTGTCCTAATCTGGAACGGGGTGACTCATGTTCCATCCATGAGCGACAACTGGTCTGAGGACATGGGGAACCCACGGATCATTGCTACAATGGCTCGGAACCGCTTCCAAAGCATCATGCAACATCTCCGCTTTGATGACATGCTCACACGTTCCGCGAGAGTAGAGACTGATAAGTTTGCTGCTATTTCTACTGTTTGGGAACACTTTGTCAAAAACTGTATCTCAGTCTTCAACCCTGGCCGACACATTACTATTGACAAACAACTTTTCCCATCAAAGACTCGGTGCAGTTTCCTCCAGTACTTTGCTGCAAAACCTGACAAGTTTGGCATCAAGTTTTGGGTAGCATGTGACTTGAAATCAAAGTACGTTTGCAATGCAATCCCATATCTTGGCAAGGACCACAGTCGCCTCCGTGGTGAGAGACTGTCAGAGAGTGTAGTGATGAAGCTGATGGAGCCATTCATGGACAAAGGTAGAACTGTAACTACAGACAATTTCTTTACGTCACTCTCCCTTGCACAACGCCTGCGTAGCCGAAGAACCTCCATCCTTGGAACTGTCAACAAGATTCGCTGTGAAATTCCTCCATTAACAAGACAGAGTGACCAGATTGAATTCACCACACGAGTGTTTTCCACCCCTGCAGCAACCCTGACAGTATATGCACCAAAACGCAAGAAGACTGTCTATATCCTCAGCAGCACGCACAGCCAAGTTGAGACTGAGGATACATACAAGCAAAAGCCAAACACTCTGACCCAGTACAACCAAGCCAAGTGTGAAGTGAATGTGATGGACCAGATGGTGCGGGAGTACACTGTGCGTGACGAAACACGGAGATGGCCAATTGCTGTGTTCTACAACATGATCGACATGGCCGCACTGAATGCTCACATTGTTCATCAGGCATGCACAGGGGTGCAGGAAATACGAGCAGAGTTCCTGGTTCAACTGGCAAAAGAGCTGGCCAAATCTCACATCAATGCGATGGAATCACGCAAAGAGAACAAGCTTTTTCAGCAGCCCCTCACACCCAGCCACGGTAAAAGAGCCAAGTGTCAGGTTAGGGATGGATGCACACGGAACTCTGCAGCCGGCAGATGTGTTCACTGCTACAGGTACACTTGTGGCAAATGCAAGAAGGAGCCAGCATTGGAGTGCCGACCCTGTTCTGACAGCCAGACGAACTACGCAACCGCTGAAACACCATTCATTTAGCCAGGACAATGTAGATTTTGATAAAAGCCTATGGATTCCCTTTTTTTGTATTTTGCACGATGACGATAATAAAAAAGATACTCAGAAATATTGGTGTTTTGGTATATTTTGCTTTTGATATATATCTTTATATAGCACCCTCTTAGAAATACTGATCTTATTTTAACCCTTTAACACCCAAGCCTATATTGGCCGAATTGCATGCCTTTGATGTTGCCTTTATATTTCAAAGAAAAAAAATGTTCACAATGGCCAGGTTGGGTCCCTTTTTTTGGGACACCATAACTTCCATGTCCAATCCGTTGTTTTCTTCAACGACCCAATTAAAATCAATATTTTTGACCCAAAAAGACAAAAAAGTCCCAAAATCTTTTTTCAAAATTTGTCATGTTGATGTCCCATTGACTCCCAAACATGCTCGACCAACCGCTTTGAAGCTTGATAATATTTATTCAACTTGTTAGCATAAATGTTCAATAGAAAAAGATAAGACAGAATAGTTTTATGTCTGACAATTCAACACAAACAGCGGGTATGGTCATAGGTGTTTTTGGCCTTTACACATACTATGGTCAAAACGGGTAATATAAAGTGCAAAATAGTGAGAATTTAAAAAAAAATATTGATGTATACATCATCTAACACAAAAAGGGTTTAGATGATATCACTTTGTGAGGTTAGATATTGTACCCATTACCTTCTCAAAAGTATATACATGCAATCAAGCTTCTTGAACACACAAGATATATATATATATATATATATATATATATATATATACACACACACAATGGGGCAAATTAGTATTTAGTCAACTACTATCTGTGCAAGTTCTCCCACTTGAAAATATTAGAGAGGCCTGTAATTGTCAACTTGGGTAAACCTCAACCATGAGAGACAGAATGTAGAAAAAAACAGAAAATCACATTGGTTGATTTTTTAAAAAATTATTTGCAAATTATGGTGAAATATAAGTATTTGGTCTATACCAAAAGTTCATCTCAATATTTTTATTAGGCTGTATTGGCACCATGGAAAAAGTGCTTAGAAAATAGACTTCGTTCCACTGAAATGGATCTACATGACTGCTGCATTATAATATACATACATTGCTAACTAGTACCAAAAAAAAAAGTTCTACTCACGGTTTCCAGTCATTTTTTAGTAATTAGCGTTTTTGTGTCGGTCTTTTTTTTCCCCCGTGGCGCAGTGATATTGATACGGCGGAGTCGTATCGTCAGTGTGTGAAGCCATTTTAGGTCACGTGCACCAATAGGAGACGAGGATTGTTGCTATGGGTTTGGAAAACAAACAACATGGCGGCGACCGTGTCAAGCTACGACACGAACGAAGATGAACAAAAGATAAGAAAACCGCATTCGAAATGTAGTCAAAAGGCATGGAAACGATGCTATATGCATCTCTCATCTGTCCAAGGGTGAAAAAGGGCAGGAATTTGGCCGAAACGGCATGCAACTTGCTAAGCCTTCGTGGCTACGTCAGACAATGGCTTTCTCTCCAGGCTCCGTTGAAGGATCTTGCTGAAAATGCGTCGACTGGGATTTTTAACGACATTGACTCAAGGTAAGCCACACACACGCCTTTTGTTGTGAATAACTATGGGAGTTGGGGGGCTTCTGGTCAGATCACATAAGACGTGTATGTGAATTCTGGGCTGTAGTGGTCATTATTATGATGTTAGATTGTTAACTTTGAGCAAAAAGTTTAGATTGACAAATAACATAGGTTTTTCATAGTATTTAGTTTGTTTAACTGTAGTTCCAAAAACCTATTTGATAATATTATTCAGGAAAAAATGGCAGAATAGACAAGCCTAGATAATTTGGATTGGAAGATTATGTAAATATGATATGGATGAAACAGTTCACACATGGTTTATGTGTGTGTGCGTGTTTTTCAGAACTGAAACACCCTTCACTGACAGCTACAACTTCTTCTGTGGGACCATTGTCCATTAAAAGATTAGAGTTGACCAGGATCTGCTGCGAATGGACAAGCTTGTGGAAATATGGCTTTATTGGGACCATGGAAAAAGTGCTAAGAAAATGGATTTCATTCCACTACGCTGGATCTATGCGTTCAATGCATTTTTTCTAAGCCAATACCCTTCTAACTTAGTCACCAGCCAGAAATGTATCTTGATGTGAATACACAAAAATACAGATCTGGTGTTGCTGTTTTTCTTGTTTTAAGTGTTATATTAATTCTGGCAACACAAAATCTTTATCAAATGTCATAAACACATCGACCAATCATTTGAAACAAGTATTGGTGCCTTAGTATACACATAGGTGAATTCATGTAAATGAAATCAAATGAAATGAAATCAAATGCAAATGTAGCTAATTTCTTGAAGGAAACACTTCAACATTAATGATTTGCACCCAGCACAATGAAATATATATTGAATTAAGCTAAAGGCTTATGTATCATATATTAAAAATATCACAACCTACTATGCAATGAAATATATAAAATAAAAAATGCACACCATGATCATAAATGGCTGAAAATCAACCGAATTCCTACCACACCCTCCTAAATGTGAATCATGGCAAAAATGGAATAAGACAAAAAATTATAGGGTGATCAAAAAATAATGTGCCAAAATCATAAGGTGATACTTAAAAAATAAAAGACATCACAAAAGAAGTGATGGACACGTGTTGAAGATAACTTCCAAGTTTTATTTCATGTTTCACAAGTGCTCAAATGTGAGCACACCCAGCAGCACGGACAAAATCAAGCCACGATGAGAATTCCTCTCAAACTTGTGCATGTCGCAGTTATTGTCTTGATTGCAACTGTTGTTCGATATTTCACATCATCAGTACTTGCTGGACGTGTTGGTATGTTAAAGACAAAGTTCATTATCCATCTGTATGGCACATAACGTATGTTATACACTAAGTGTATATTCCACCACTTCCAGCAAATATTGATGACATGAAAGATCGAATAACAGACTATATCAACGCGGGAGGGAGGAATTCTCATGTCAACTTGGATGTTGTCCATGCTGCTGGTGATGGCCATATTTGAATACTATGAAAACATGAAATTGAACATAGTTACTTCCTACATCTGTCCAAGGTAGAGTTTTTTTATGGAGATAGAATAGTGCCAAAAGAAGTGAGGTTGTAAAATTAAAATTATACCTGTAAAATGACCAATTTTAACTAAAAAACACTTGTATTTCCAAATTTTGCGTTGTGTAATAAACATGAAAAAAACACGATGTAAAAAATAAATTCTACAAGTGTTTTTTTTCCAATTACAAGTGATTTTTTTTGTTCTACAGGTTTTTTTTTCTTCACTACGGGTTAAAAATTAGCAATTACAAGTGCACAAGTTTTGTCACATTCTTGTCGAGTTTTATGAGCCAAAAAAGATACTCGTAACCTAGTTTTAAAATAAAAACATACCTGTAAAATGACTCATTTTAACTTGTAAAACAAAAAACAACAACTTGTATTTCCAAATTTTGCGTTGTGAAATAAACATGAAAAAAACACAATGTAAAAAATAAATTCTACAAGTGTTTTTTTTCCAATTACAAGTGATTTTTTTGTTCTACGGGTGTTTTTTCTTAGCTACGGGTTAAAAATTACCAATTACAAGTACACAAGTTTTGTCACATTCTTGTCGAGTTTTATGAGCCAAAAAAGATACTCGTAACCTAGTTTTAAAATAAAAACATACCTGTAAAATGACTAATTTTAACTTGTAAAACAAAAAAAACAACAACTTGTATTTCCAAAATTTGCGCTGTGAAATAAACATGAAAAAAACACAATGTAAAAAATAAATTCTACAAGTGGGTTTTTTTCCAATTACAAGTGATTTTTTTTGTTCTACAGGTGTTTTTTCATCACTACGGGTTAAAAATTACCAATTACAAGTGCACAAGTTTTGTCACATTCTTGTCGAGTTTTATGGGCCAAAAAAGATACTCGTAACCTAGTCTTAAAATAAAAACATACCTGTACATTTGACTAATTTTAACTTGTATAACAGAAAAAAAAACTTGTATTTCCAAATTTTGCGTTGTGAAATAAACATAAAAAAAATCTACAAGTGTTTTTTTTTCCATTTACAAGTGATTTTTTTTGTTCTACAGGTGTTTTTTCTTTGCTTACAACCTCGCGAGTTTTGTCTCCCCCTTGTCGCGTTTTCAGAGACAAAAGTCACTTGTAACCAAAGATGAAAAAATCTACTTGTACATCGAAATAATCTGTTGTAAAAAACAAACACAAAAATATCATTCCAAGTCGTGGTGAAAAGAAGACGTTAAGAACACAATCTAGTGAATAGTTCTTCGGGTGTTTTTTCTTTAATGATCTACAAGTGTTTTCTGAGCATGTACAACTAAATTTCGGGGCAAGCATGTGAGCCAACATTCTGACCAATCAGAACGGCGATTGTTCAGGAGGAGGGCGGGACACACCATTGCCGACCTGCTGGCTTCTGCTTCCACTTCCATATGATGGCAGATGATAATGATGATAGAAATGGTGAAACCCCTTAGGTAAGAAGTTTACTTTGTTTTCTCTTGTGTGTCATGTACTAAAATGATTTTTCAAGCAAATGTAATCCCAATTTCAATATCAGTTGATTTTGCATTTTTAAAGAAGGGCACGAAAATCGATGTCGAGCCAGTTAGCCACAGTTAGCTATGTTGACTTCGAGTGTTGAGTTGATACGGTGTTACAAGCATAGGAAGAAATCGAAAGACATGACAGGAAAAACGGTAATTAACGACGGCGCGTACCGTCGCCCGTGTGATAGATTCATGAAAACTAGAGATGTTATCGTTTTAATTTGATTTTTTTTTTTTTTTTTTTTTTTTTTTTTTTTTTTTTGTGCATGAGTGAACAGTACAGGGCATTAAAGTGCCTGTGACACGAAAAAGCATGTTTATTTCATAATACACGCGGTATTTTATGCCCCTGAATGATATGGACCGCTTGGATGTGTGTGGAAGCGATCGCTATATTTATTTAGTTTTTTGAATCCCGCGCCATGAAAATGAGTGACTTCCGGCTTCGGTCTTGCATTGAGGAGGAGGGCGCTGTGACGTGTACGGTAGAAGACGTTCTCTTTACTATACAGTGTACTGTTGTGTATGAGGACGAAGGATTCAGCTGATTTTGCGGATTAATACTTTTATTTTTTGCATCACGCCAGCCAAACGGCTGCAGAAAAATCATTCTGTATGCGGGAGAGGCGTATGAGGATATTTTAGCTTTGACAACTAATTATCTAGTGCCATTGTTATGTGTGTTGACGTGTTTTTAACTGCTTCGTAAGGGTTTTTTTGACAATTCAGACCTAGCGTTGTAGTTATTCTTGATTTTGTTTCTGCTTGCTTTTGTGGGATTGTAATCAATTAAGCTTCATTCATTCATTTATTTGCAATTTCTATTCAATAAACATTGTCTATTAAGCAAAAGTGTGCCTGTTATTCTACTCACTGCGAACCTGTTACGAAATTTCTTTCATCTTCCATAAAAGTGTGATCCCGAAATTTCGTAAAACAAAGTCGTAGTATTAGTGCAAGAAAAAAAGTCTTAACATTAGAAGAATGAAGTCATGTATTGCAATATTAAGAGGATAATCTCGTGGTCCTATTTTTTAAAAATTTGTTTGACCTGTCGTACTAGACCAGGGGTGCCCAAGTCCAGTCCTCGAGAGCCCCTATCCAGCTTGTGTTCCCATGTCTCCCTCCTTTAACACACCAAAATCAAATGATCAGCTCATCAGCAAGCTCTGCAGGAGCCTGATAACAGTCGTGATTATTTGAGTCAGGTGTGTTGGAAGGAGACATGAAAAACAAGCTGGATAGGGGCTCTCGAGGACTGGACTTGGGCACCCCTGTACCAGACTGCTTTTGCTAGGGTGCTGATCTTCTTAAAATATTTGACAATGGTAAAACAGTAAATTTGTTACATGTTCCCTGTTCAATATGGAGGTCCAAAGCCACCAAAATTAAAATTTCTACCTTGATGCATTTCCATATATTTCATCTTTGAATCTTATGTTTCAATCATTCTCGTTTTCATATGCACTTTTATTTTTCCTTAATTTTTAATTTTTGCAGCTTTGGTCCTCCATAGTACAAATGTTCCAAGAATTGCTAATCAAAAATGTTGGCGAAATAAAATGTTCAAAAGGTACGTCATGTTTCCCCCAATTTAAAGGGCGTTTAATGAAATTATACATATTCAATGTACATGCATTACAGTGTCATAAAAAATGTCTGCACCAAGATTACTTGATGTTAGTGGGTCCAAAGCATCAGCCAATCAAGCATGTTCTGCAGTCGTGAATTGGCATTCAATATGTGGTATGAAAATTCCAGAGTTTGGCTCACTTGTTTTCCCAGTCAATCCAGAATCTAGATCCTGTTAAAATATAATGCACCAATTTGAGCAATAACACAAGAGGTAATACTGTATATGAGCATTGTGACATGGTTAAGTTGCAAGCAAAGTTCCAAAGACAGCCATGACAAAATTCAGTGCATAATCATGACAGTCATACAGTTTATACACAAAAGTTTAATATTTACGGAGGAAATTATTCTTTGTCAATGATTTTTTTTTTTTTGCTTTAGTTGCATTATTGAGTAGCAAACTAATACACTTGCCAGGCAATGATTAATGAATGCAGAAGAACAGTAGAACACCTGTGTGTGAAAGATCTTAGCTAGTTACGGTACGCGTCGTCGTTAGCTACTTTCTATCAAATGTTTTTCCAACTTCTTCCCATCCTTCGCGTACGTGTCACCCAGGACCTTACCAAGTTACTGTCCGTGGCTATGCAAAGGTAACATAGCTAACTGTGGCTAACTGGCTCGACATCGATTTTCGTGCCCTTCTTTAAAAATGCAAAATCAACTGATATTAAAATTGGGATTACATTTGCTTGAAAAATCATTTTAGTACATGACACACAAGAGAAAACAAAGTAAACTCCTTACCTAAAGGGTTTCGCCATTTCTATCATCATTATCATCTGCCATCATATGGAAGTGGAAGCAGAAGCCAGCAGGTCGGCAATGGTGTGTCCCGCCCTCCTCCTGAACAATCGCCGTTCTGATTGGTCAGAATTTTGGCTCACATGCTTGTCCCGAAATTTAGGTGTACATGCTCAGAAAACACTTGTAGATCATTGAAGAAAAAACACCCGAAGAACTATTCACTAGATTGTGTTCTTAACGTCTTCTTTTGACCACGACTTGGAATGATATTTTTGTGTTTGTTTTTTACAACAGATTATTTCGATGTACAAGTAGATTTTTTCATCTTTGGTTACAAGTGACTTTTGTCTCTGAAAACGCGACAAGGGGGAGACAAAACTCGCGAGGTTGTAAGCAAAGAAAAAACACCTGTAGAACAAAAAAAATCACTTGTAAATGGGAAAAAAAACACTTGTAGAATTTTTTTTATATTGTTGTTTTTTATGTTTATTTCACAACGCAAAATTTGGAAATACAAGTTTTTTTTTGTTTTTGTTTTACAAGTTAAAATTAGTCAAATGTACAGGTATGTTTTTATTTTAAGACTAGGTTATGAGTATCTTTTCTGGCCCATAAAACTCGACAAGAATGTGACAAAACTTGTGCACTTGTAATTGGTAATTTTTAACCCGTAGCTAAGAAAAAACACCCGTAGAACAAAAAAATCACTTGTAATTGGAAAAAAAAAAACACTTGTAGAATTTATTTTTTACATTGTGTTTTTTTCATGTTTATTTCACAACGCAAAATTTGGAAATACAAGTTGTTGTTTTTTTGTTTCACAAGTTAAAATTTGTCATTTTACAGGTATGTTTTTATTTTAAAACTAGGTTACGAGTATCTTTTTTGGCTCATAAAACTCGACAAGAATGTGACAAAACTTGTGCACTTGTAATTGCTAATTTTTAACCCGTAGTGAGGAAAAAAAACCTGTAGAACAAAAAAAAATTGTAATTGGAAAAAAAACACTTGTAGAATTTATTTTTTACATCGTGTTTTTTTTCCATGTTTATTACACAACGCGAAATTTGGAAATACAAGTGTTTTTTAGTTAAAATTGGTCATTTTACAGGTATAATTTTCATTTTACAACCTCACTTCTTTTGGCACTATTCTATCTCCATATTTTTTTTAAATGTTTTTTGTTTTGACTTGGCATTATGATTTTGGCACAGCCTTTTTTAATCACACTGTATATACACAAAAGGTTGGAATCAGTCAAGTATGGTACTGTTGGTACACAACATTTATTTAAACATGGAAGTGTCTCATACTATAAAAATACACATACAAATATTGAAAAACGAATTTAAAAAATATATATATAGAAATAAAAAATAGTGAAACGGTACATGACAACATTACTCCTCAAAATCGCTTTCATCAAAGTCATCAGCCCATCCAAGTGTCTTCTGTTTCTTTGGAAACATTCTCGCATGCTTGGCACCGATATAAATCAGTACAAGAAAGTTTTGCAGACACATAGGAACATCTTCCCGTGTCACAAGTGGTTGCCTTTCAACTACAGTTGACTACTTGCAAAACAGTATCAGGGGCAGGATTTTTAGTCATCCATGTCACTGCCAACTGCCCATCCTCAATGTCCCACCCATTCCCAATGGGTGAAGGGGCACACATTTTACCTGTCAGACAACGTTTCATAATTGCTGCTTGATAGTTTGCTGTCCTGCAATGTTGGTACAGAGCATCAGTTTTTGGGGGAATAGAATGTTCTGGCAAGATTGACGAGGCCATACAGAAAGATCTGCATTTGGCATCATTTTTGGCATATAACTGGCCAAACAAAAGAATTTTTTCCCCCCTTTGCCATGAAAGGCACAAGCAGAGTCACAACCTGTGAATGTATGGATGCCAATGAGTGCTAAACACACACTAGTGCCAGGAGCTGCAGAGACCTCAGAGACGTCAGTCCTCGTTCTGTTGCCTCCTGTGAAAAAATGCAATTTACACTGTAAATCTATCTGCATACTTAGAGCAATCACTGCCACGTCAGTATCAGGGCTTTTATTGACGACAGCTTGATGTTCTTGAGCCAAAAGGTTTATTTAACCATTGTCACCCATAACAGGTATGCAATAAAAAGTTCTACTGGATTCAGTTTCTATACACTGTACATACTTTTTATAACAAAGTGGTATTGATATCTGGGCTAAAAAATGGTATCGTTACAACACTAGTTTAAATAAGATTTTTGTGAGCATAGGTTAATAACAATTAACCTTATAGCAAAGGCGTGCGTGTGGCTTACCTGTAGTGAATGTCGTTAAAAATCCCAGTCGACGCATTTTCAGCAATATCCTTCGACGGAGCCTGGGGAGAAAGCCATTGTCTGACGCAACCACGCGGCTCTGCACGTTTTTTCCAAATTCCTGTATTTTTTCGCCCTTGGACAGTTGAGAGATGCATATAGCATCGTTTCGATGCCTTTTGACTAAATTTCGAATGCGGTTTTCTTATCTTTTGTTCATCTTCGCTCGTGTCGTAGTTTGACACGGTCGCCGCCATGTTGTTTGTTTTCCAAACCCATAGCAACAATCCTCGTCTCCTATTGGTGCACGTGACCTAAAATGGCTTCACACACTGACGATACGACTCCGCCGTATCAATATCACTGCGCCACAGGGGAAAAAAAGACCGACACAAAAACGCTAATTACTAAAAAATGACTGGAAACCGTGAGTAGCACTTTTTTTTTTGTACTAATTAGCAACGTATGTAAATTACAATGCAGAGGTTATGTAGATCCACTTTAGTGGAACGAACCAACACAATTTTCGCTCAGCCAATACAGCCTATATGTACCCTTTGTTGGCAATAACGGAGGCCAAATGTTTTCTGGAACTCTTTACATTCTTCTCACACACTGTTGCTGGTATTTTGGCCCATTCCTCTAAGCAGATTTCCTCTAGAGCAGTGATGTTTTGGGGCTGTCGTTGGGCAACACGGACTTTTAACTCCCTCTTCACCCCGTGGTGTCAAAATGATAACAAGAACGGGGAGCAAAAATCCCTGAACCACACGGGGGGACCTAGTGAATGACCTACAAAGAGCTGGGACCACAGTAACAAAGGCTACTATCAGTAACACAATGCGCCACCAGGAACTCAAATCCTGCACTGCCAGACGTGTCCCCCTGCTGGAGAAAGTACACGTCCAGGGCCGTCTGCGGTTTGCTAGAGAGCATATGGATGATCCAGAAGGGGACTGGGAGAATGTGTTATGGTCAGATGAAACCAAAATATAACTTTTTGGTAGAAACACAGGTTCTCTTGTTTGGAGGAAAAAGAATACTGAATTGCACCATACCCACTGTGAAGCATGGGGGTGGAAACTAGAGCTGAAACGAGTACTCGAGCAACTCGAGTAACTCGAGTTTAAAAACTGATCCGAGTAATTTTATTCACCTCGAGTAATCATTTATTTTGACAGCTCTAAGCATCACGTTTTGCTCGGACTACTTTTAATGCGGGACAACGCGCTGTCACGTGCGGAGAGGAAGAAGGGGGGGGGGGGAAACTTACTGCAGCCGACAGCCGCCACAAACAACGCCGACGTTGCTAAATACTAGCCTGTACGATGCTACGTTGGTACAGGTAGCGTCTCATGCGTCTCATAGAGATCACATGTATGTTGAACTAGATGCTAAATGACAGACTCGGCCGCGTCTGGGCAGCTTTAGTAAACAGCCGCCATCTTAAAGCAGTCGAGCGCTAAGCGCTAATATAGAGCGCTAAGCGCTAATAAATAAGATTAACGTTCCTGTTCTGAAGTCACGTTAGCCCTGCGGAGGGCTAGGTTTCTATTAATTATGACCACTGTCGATGCTTGGCTAACGTGTCTTACATACAGGCTTTAACATAACATAGCATTGTGGAGTGATGAGGGTGTAAAATAAAAACTTAATCATGCTAACTATCAATTTTAGCTCAGTAGTCATTGCTGGATAAAACACCAAGTAGCACTGGTGCTAATGTGCTCCAATACAGCCTGTATCATACATTTATTTTGAACACTGCAAAAACTCAAAATCCTATCAGGACTTACAGTTTAGACTAACTTAAAACTTAACTAGAACTTAAAAATGGCTTGACACAAAGAGAAATTCAATTGAAAGACGTGGGAAAAAATCCAAACTTTTCAGTGATGTGTGTTATCAAGCGTAACGGCATTTTTAGGTAAGATATATATATATTTTTTTGTAATAAGATCTAAAGTTTTTTGAGTGAAAGCAGTGAATTAGTCTTTTTTTTTTTTTTTTTTTTAATTCTAGTTACATCTGAGATGCAATTGTTGGCTGTTTTCACCAATATACATCGAAAATAAAGACATTGATTGACTGAAAATGGTTCAAAATTAGATGAAATGTCTTGTTTTCTCATGTATATTTATAATTGCTCTTCACCTAAAAATATATTTGTTTTATCCGATTACTCGATTAATCGATAGAATTTTCAGTCGATTACTCGATTACTAAAATATTCGATAGCTGCAGCCCTAGTGGAAACATCATGCTTTGGGGCTGTTTTTCTGCAAGGGGAACAGGACGATCTGTGTAAAGGAAAGAATGAATGAGGCCATGTATCGAGAGATTTTGAGTGAAAATCTCCTTCCATTAGCAAGGGCATTGAAGATGAGACGTGGCTGGGTCTTTCAGCATGACAATGATCCCAAACACACAGCCAGGGCAACAAAGGAGTGGCTTCGTAAGAAGCATTTCAAGGTCCTGGAGTGGCCTAGCCAGTCTCCATATCTCAACCCCATAGAAACTCTGTGGAGGGAGTTGAAAGTCCATGTTGCCCAACGACAGCCCCAAAACATCACTGCTCTAAACGAGATCTGCATGGAGGAATGGGCCAAAATACCAGCAACAGTGTGTGAAAAGTTTGTGAAGAGTTAAAGAAAACATTTGGCCTCCGTTATTGCCAACAAAGGGTACATAACAATGTATTGAGATATACTTTTGGTATTGACCAAATACTTATTTTCCACCATGATTTGCAAAGAAATTACCGTATTTTTTGGACTATAAGTCGCAGTTTTTTTTCGTAGTTTGGCTGGGGGTGGGACTTATACTCTGGAGCCACTTATGTGTGAAATTATTAACACATTATGATATCATTTCACATGTTATTTTGGTGTTTTGGAGTGACACTGATGGTTTGATTAACTTGTTAGCATGTTCTTTATGCTTTAGTTATCTTAATAACTTAATAGCTATGGCCACGTTTGCGTTCTGCCTTTGGCAATGTGTGTTCAATTGTATTATTGACTTTTTTATATTGAAATGCATGCTTTTAGTTTTGGCGCTTTCACGCCCATGTGGTGGCACACTTGAACTTGTTTTACGTGAAGAAGAGCGCTCACATGCCAGAAGAAGATCCACAGCTACGTAGCTCTGAGCCTCTGACTGAGTGGGCGAGTTAGCAAGAGAGAAACACTGCTGCGAACCTACGTTCATTGTTTATGCTTGTAAAATATCTCTACAGAGGCAACGCCTGTGTGTACCATCTATTCTGTTGTTGTTGTGTGTTTTCCACCCGCGATCGGACACTTAGAGCCAGTTGTGTGGTTGTTTGAACGATGTGCTAATGGTAGTGAACGCATGCTAACCGTTTGTGTCATGTCATTGCTGTAAAAGCACCTAATTATCATTTATTTTTGTCGATGCGAACCTGTTTGGTATCGAGTACGAAATTGATTCAGCAAATTATACGGACACCCAGCATCGTCATTTGGGAGTTTGGCCCGCTGAATAACCAGGACCGAGCCGTAGCGTCCTGGTGAGGACAGTATATTCGCATTTCGTTGTGAGGACAGTATATTCGCATTTCATTGTTCATGCACTGTACACTGTACACTTATTCAGCATGTTGTTCTCTATTGTATTCTTATAAGGGCTGTCAAAATTATCGCGTTAGCGCGCGGTAATTAATTTTTTAAATTAATCACGTTAAAATATTTGACGCAATTAACGCACATGTCCCGCTCAGACAGTATTCTGCCTTTTGGTAAGTTTTACAGCAAGGCTTTTTGTGCTGTCTAACAGCGAACTTTTGTGGTCGCTTTGCAACATGGTTTATTTTTTTCTTGCCAGTTCAATATGGCTGCACGACATCTCGGGCTGACGCCTACGTTGTAATGTTGTGCTTATATGATCCTTGGACAAGATTTGTCCGTAAGTATGGTTGTTGTAAAGAATGTACATATTATGTTAGTAAGCGAAATGTTATATTTTTTGTATGAGACGCTTTTTGTTTGTTTAGTGAACCTGTATAGCGTGCTAAGCTAACGTTGTTGCTAATGCAATGCTTGTGTACTTTTTTTTTGTAGTTTTACGACTGTCTAAAGAGGACAATGGTTTGAGGCCATTTTATTAATAAAGCACATGAAAAAGGAAGAAGTCTGATTATTAAGGCGTTGTTCACTAGCTGTCTAGCTTTGGAAAAAGTAGACGCTTCGGAGTGAGGACAGCATAGACAGATTTAAATGACAGTAGAGTGAAATGCCCACTACCGTATGTTGAATGTGTATATCCATCTTGTGTCTTATCTTTCCATTCCAACAATTTATTTTACAGAATATATATATAATTTACAGAAAAATATGGCATATTTTATAGATGGTTTGAATTGCGATTCATTGCGATTAATTACGATTAATTAATTTTTAAGCTGTAGTTAACTCGATTAAAAATTTTAATCGTTTGACAGCCCTAATTCTTATATTAAATTGCCTTTCAAGATGACATGTCTGTTCTATGTGTTGGATTTTATAAGTAAATTTCCCCCAAAGATGTGACTTATACTCCGGTGCGACTTGTATATGTTTTTTTTCTCTTCGTTGGGCATTTTATGGCTGGTGCAACTTATACTCAGGTGCGTCTTGTAGTCCGAAAAATACGGTATTCAAAAATCAAACAATGTGATTTTCTGTTGTTTTTTTTTTTCACATTCTGTCTCTCATGGTTGAGGTTTAACCATGTGGGAGAACTTGCCCAATTAGTGGTTGACTAAATACTTATTTCTCCCACTGAATATATATATATATATATATGTATATATATATATATATGTATATATATGCAGTGTTGTTAATTTTACTTTAAAAAAGTAATTAATTACAGTTACAAATTATTTCTCCCAAAAAGTAATTGCGTTAGTAACTCAGTTACCTGAACGTAAGAGTAATTAGTTACTTGGCAAAATAACTAGTGATAATTTTCTTTTTTGTCTCAAAAAACAACAACAACAAAAAACAGGTAAAGCAATGTGAAGTTTAAAGGATTTTGGGGACAATTGGCTCTAGCCCAATTCTTTACCCTCCACTTAACTAGAAACAAGGGTATTGCGATAACGAGATAGTAACCTTTGCTATGTGTGGAAGTCATTTAAAAGTTGAGAATCAACCGTTAAAGTTGTTAAAATTGCTCCCGTTATTGCAGTAGTTCCCTTCTGTCTACTTTAAACATGTGTAAGTTTTAATACTGTTTCATCATTTAAAGATAGATTTAAGTTAAGATTTTGCCAATTTAGGAGCATTTTAGATTAAAAAAAAAAAATTACTTAGGTTCGCTAGGAAGGATCTCTACATCAGAGCCTTCCTGAGAGGTCTACTGCTTTAAGATGGCGGCTGTTTACTAACGCATGTAGTCCTTAAAACATGTTGCCAATGCAGCTGTGTCTGTCATTTGCATCTAGTTCTATAATATGATATCTACCGTGTAATGTGGGCGTAGTTTGTCGGCTATGGCTACAGTCAGGTATTATTGGAGCCACCTAGCATCGCGGTTGCAACGGCGTCTTCCCCACTCCTGCTCTGCTCTCTCGTCTCCGTGAGTCCGTTTCTCTCAGACTTTTTTTATTCAACCAACTTAGTAACGCATAGTAACGCACGCTTTTCCCGCCTCAGTAACGGTAACGGCGTTGCCAAGATGAGAAAAGTAATTAATTAGATTACTCGTTACTGAAAAAAATAACGCCGTTAGTAACGCCGTTATATTCTAACGCCGTTATTAACAACACTGTGTGTATAAATATATATATATATATATATATACACATACATATACATATACTGCATATATATACAAATTGAAAAGATTGATAATGAATATAACCTTGAAAAAAAGTATTTTAAAAAATAATGACAAGTATTTCAGTTCATTTTTTTCAGGCAAGCGACTCAATAAAGGTTTTTTTTGTTTGTTTTTGCGACTCAATAAAGTTTCGTCTTGAACATGACACGGAGCTACTACGTCACACACTTCGCACAGCCCACTCTTCCGCCGTTTGCGCGCTCACTACTACTGGCCGAGACGCGGACTCATCCAAGGAAAACAACGACAAAAACGTCTCATCCTCTTCCTTGAGTTAATGTAATAATGCATTAGCTTGCGCTAAATTTAGTTTATGATACATTCCGCACGTTTCAAAGTCGCTCACTCAATCCAACCGGCCGGTGATCGCTTCGCATGTCTCCCTTTCCTTAGGTGGCGCCTCGCTCGGCAATTTATTAAAAATGTTAACATTAGGTTCTTCCTTCTTGACCTCACAACGGCTCTTGGGATATGTAGTCTTTCGTGCTGCTTTCGGTTTTGAAAAAGGACAAGAAATGATGGAAATATGGAGATTAACACATGGTCCATGCAGCGTTTTAATGCTTATTTATGAGCGCAATAAATCTATAAAACTCAAATGACATTATCTCCAGTTTTACTTGGTCGATTGACTTCAAATAAAAACTTGTGTGGACATCAACTTCCGCACTTTCAAATGAGAGCAACCAGCAGCACGTGGGTGACGTAATTACAGCGTGACAAGGCTTCAAAGATGACATGCGTAAACACGTCGCCGCTGACACGTTCGGTGTTTAAGGGTTAATATTTCAGTTTATTTGAGAAGGTGTTTGTATACAATAATGTTTATCAGTCATCCCTCAGCTTCATGATGTCTTGGAAGAGTTAAAACTTTCCAGTGGTGACCTACAAGTGTGTGGGTGGGGGTGGGGTGGGGGGGCAGTCTTTTATATAGTCTAGCTGCGTGCAGCTCATAAGGTAAACTGTTGCAATTCATTTTGAGAGATCATTTGGTTTGAAAGTTTGTACCAGCTGGAGCAGAATCAGTTTTCATTGAAATACCCTCCTGGACTCTCTTTGCCAAAAAATCCATAATCATTGCTTGTATTTACCGACCGCCGGACACTGACATCAATTCATTCACTGAAGCATTAGCAGATATAATTGAAGATATAACAAAGGAGGGTAAAATATGTTATCTCCATGGCGATTTCAATCTCAATTTACTTAACAGTGAGAGCAATTCATCAACAACAAATTTTCCAAACGTTTTATATTAATTTTTCTTTTCCGCATTTTTTACTGGTGGAGAAATACATGATAAAAAGTTCATCCTAAAGCAAATCCCACTAATAGTAGATCTGTATTCTTTAAAATAAATATTTCATAACTGTAATTAGGGGGGGTCAGTCGATTAAAAAGACATGAGATTAATTATAATCTGTAATGAATTAATCTCGTTAATCTATTTTTAATCTCACATGAAATTGCTGGAAAAACTATGCAAGATTAGTAAATACCACTCTTGGTTCAGAAACAAACTATCATTCAGGTTTCATACAATGGTGTAAATATTACATTTAATTTGAAACAAAGCTAAATTAAACTGAACTAGTGCTCAACATCTATTTGCA
The DNA here is from genome assembly GCF_030265065.1 of Corythoichthys intestinalis. Taxonomy (NCBI): domain Eukaryota; kingdom Metazoa; phylum Chordata; class Actinopteri; order Syngnathiformes; family Syngnathidae; genus Corythoichthys; species Corythoichthys intestinalis. The sequence continues at coordinate 57,798,794 of NC_080399.1, read as the reverse complement.
TGTGTTGTGGACCCTTCAGTTAGTTACAAGTGTTTGTTTTGTTTGCTTTACTTAAATTAAATGAAACAAGCCTGATACATCCAAATAATATTCTAACAGCTGATGACAACTATTATCTACTGTCAATGTGTTTTCTTCAGTCAGAAAAGTAATAGTTAAAAAAGAGATTAATCATGATAATAAAAATTTAACCAATTAGGGGTGTAATAGATAAAAAATTGACACCACTAATTGTAATGTTAGTTCATTGTTCATTTTGTTTCTTCATTTGTAATGTTTGTTTGGTTTTTCAGTTTTGCTAAACGCACAAGTGTGACATACGTATTGAAACAGTTAATTTGGCATAAAACATCTTTAAATTAAAGCAAACTAAAACTAATTGGACAACTGTTTTCGCTTTAACAGTTTTTATTAGAATCAATCACAGCTTTGAGAGCCTGCTGTAGGTTGATAAAGCGCTATATAAAAACAAGCCCCCCCCCTTTACCTCCTAAACCAACACAGTACAGGATAAAACAACAGCCAGTAGTGTCTTCTTCACGTGCCCCCCTGCGGTGCATCAGTAATGGCAACACTTAAAAAACAAAGGCAGTTCGTTGCACCTTTGCCTGGCTGTTAGCCCTTACACTCTGTCCCACAGGGGGACAGTCTTGGCGGGGGTCCCAGGACGTCCCAAAAAGGGACACCCATGGGTCTCCTCGTGCTATGCAGCAGAGGGAGCTTCGACTGACAAGCAAGGAGTAATGCATAGGCCTGTCACGAAAACAAATTTTAGTGTGCGATAAAGTCCCTCATAAATTATTGCGATATGCGATTTTATTGCCCCCCCCCCCAATTTTTTTTAAGCAATTTACAATAACACAGTAAGAATACAGTATATATTAATACTTAGTAATATTAAATAAACCATTTAAACGCAATAAACGTTTACTCTTAAATTAAAAAATACTTTATAAGAAATCACAACTAAAAACAATACAACATGCCTCTTTTACGTAAAAGACAATATCAATATCGCACAGAATAAATAAAATGTCTTTTTCAAGAAAAAACAAGATTGCACTTCAATAACTTAAGCATTTAGGCACAGAGGTATAAAGTTTTAGTAACTCCAACAAATGCACTTCAACAACAACGGACAAAAATAGATTAATTAAGTAGCAAAAGTAACAAGTAGCTTCACTAAGGCTAGGTTCCTACTGCAGGTCTTAATGCACAAATCCGATTTTTTGTCATATCTGTTTTTTAGGTGTGCCCGTTGAGACTGCCTTTGTCCATGGAGCCCGTTCAAGTATCACGCATGCGCATTAATTCACAGTCCGAGATGCGCTCAGCAAAGTGAACAGCATGCGCAGAAGCGTCAAAACAAATTACACATGCTTGCTGTATGTCATTCCAGGGTGATCATATTTTGATTTCCAAAAAGATGACACAAATAACTAGGGATGGGAATTGATAGGATTTTTACGATTCCGATTCCATTATCGATATTGCTTAACGATTCGATTCTTTATCGATTCTCTTATCGATTCTAATTTGGGGAAAAAGAAGAACAAACGTTTTGATTGGCATCCAGTCTGTTTAATCAGAAGTCACAACCTTACAAACTCACAACGAGATCAAAAGAGGCCCAAAGCCTCAATGTTAACTGTGGCAATAAGTGGCAAATACACAAGAATGTGTAACATTTTACTGAAAAATTTATCTAATAGAAATAAAAAATATTGGTATATATTGGCAGATAGGTTGTTGTTCTGCCTTTCCTGTGAGGGCCACATAACTTTTTCCTTCTCTGATGAGGGGCCGGGGTCAGTTTATAACAGAAAAAGTGTGACGATTGCAGAAGTGCATAAATGTAAAAAATTATTGTTTTTCAGAAAGCCACAATCAAATAACCCTTTCTGGATTCTTCACGAAATGAAAGTAAATAAAATAAAAATAATAATATAATAGAATAATAATAATAATAATTAATAATAAAAACACTATTAATTAAATAGATGATAACCAAACAACCCTCTCTGAATTCTTCAAGGAAAAGGCCAGGAAATAAATAACACGATTGAGAAAAAAAAAAAATTAAAAATGGCCGGACCAAATGTGGAGGACCACATTTGGGCCGCGGGCCGCAGTTTGGAGACTACTGGGTTAACGTGTATTATTTACCATTACATTGAAAGGCATGCCTTTTAGTTTTTGTGGCGCTTACACGCTCAAGTGGGGGCGCCCTTGCGCTTCCTCACGCGAAGAAGAATGCGCTCACGTGAAGAAGAGCGCGCTGACACCCGAAGAATAAATGCCGCATCCAAGCGAGTGAGCGAGTTAGTGAGAGAGGGAAACACTACTACGAGCCTACGTTCTTTGTTAATGTTAATATCTACAGAGGCAACGCCTGTATGTATCATCTTTTGTGTTGTTGTTGTTGTTGTGTTTCCACTCGCGATCGGACACTTAAATCCAGTTTTGTAGTGGTTTGAACGATGTGCTAATGCTAGCGAACGAATGCTAACCATTTGTTATTACTGTTATTAGCAGCTAATCATCGCTGATTTACGTTGATGCAAACCTGTTTGTTATTGGGGACGAAATTGACAGCTCAGACACGTTTGGGAAACCTATGGGCCCCATGTGGATACGTGGGAAAACCACGTAGGTCCCATGCACGTGAGACCTTCAGGTCGGATAGACGTGGTAATGGCTTAAAAACCACAAGAAGTCTACTTATCTGTATTTTTAAATCCAAGACATAGGAAACGTATCGGAAGCGTATGTCCGACGTTTGACAAAAGCATTTTGTCAGGTTGGTTAGAAAGACTCGGTTAGTCCACCAGTCTAGGTACTTGTATACAAGAGGTGTCCCCACGTACGTAGGAAGTTGGTAAGTCGCCTGCATTGATCGGTGGATGACATTGTAGTGTAGAGCGCTTTTGAGAACCTTGAAAGGTGGAAAAGCGCTATACAAGTATAAAACCATTTACCATTAATCCAAACGCAATCGGCACCAACGAACAAAGGGACGGTCCATGGAATTGTGTTGACAGGTTGTCATTGAGCTCAAATTGTTTGTATGTTTTTTATTTTTGGTCTGGTGTGTATAATGTTTGCTTAATAGGCGTAATTAATATCACGAACCTACTTCATTGTATTGTATTAATAAAATAAAATGAATAAAGTTGATAAATCAGCTGGATTAAATCCAGACGCAACTAATATCAAAGGAGAAAGGGAAGAAGCCGTAAAAAGGGCAGAAAGTGAGAATAAGGGTTGTTGTAAATTTGTTCCGAAGTGGGAGAAAATCCATGGGTTTTCCAGAGATGTTGAGAATGAGAAAGATTTGATCACGTTGTTGAGTAAGTTGGCAATAAAGGATGAGACTAAAGGAAAAATTAAAGGTGAGCATGGCAAGTAGTTTGTGTGTTGTAAAGTCCTGTTGGACCGAGTCTGGGCCAACAGGCAGCGAATGGTTCGCCAAAAGGCAGGAAAAGAAGTAGATGTGGCCGTTATGTCTTCGCGAGGCATTCAGGGTCCAGAGGTAAATGCAGCCCCCACAACTTCCGTAGTTAGGCTCAAAACCAGATCCACTGGTCCAGTAGGAGTCTGGAACAAGGCCATGGATTCAAGTCAACCCCTGCAGCCAATAGGGCTGGAAACCAATTCAGTTGAAACCTATCCAATTAAAGCATTTCCCGGCCCAGTGAAACCTATCGGTCAGGCCGGACCCCAAATTTTAGTATATCGGCCTTGGACAGCTAGTGCAAAAAAGTCAGATAAAGGGCCGTCAGCAATGGTGGTTCAAAACTACTACGCAGGCCACCCTGGTATAAGACGAAAAGGTAACCACAGAAGGAAAACGTCTGACCCAGACAAATTGACGCCTGAAAAGCAACAGCTGTTTAGAGATGGCAAATGCTTTAAATGTGGGAAAATAGGCCACAAGGCAAGCCAGTGTAGATCAAATAAAAAAAAAAAACGCAGAAATATTGGAAAAACGAGGAGAGTGACCATGATTCTGACTCAAATTGTCATGATGACCATTCATAACTAGGCCCAGACGGCCCGCTTATAGACATGCCGTGTCTAGACTCTTCAGACGAAATTGATGACACATCTGCCCTTAAGGAGCATGAGAATTATTTGATGAGGCTGCGTTGTGTTTTCTTCCATGATTTTTCGTGTGGATAGTGATAATTGTTGAATAGTATTGTTGAAGGTTTGAGATAGTAGTACTGACGGTTGGAAATGTGTTTGGTTGTTTGGTGGACGTCTGAAGTGGAAAAAAGGAGTTGAGAAAGTCTGACTGAGAAAGTTTTGGGCGTGTGAGAGGAGCGTCGATAAGTGAGGAAATTGTTCGTAAATAGCTGACCGTTTATTGCATAAATAGCTGACCGTTTATTGCGTAAATAGCTGACCGTTTATTGCGTAAAATCGGAAAAAACTAGAAGTTTTTCAACATAAGGAGTGCGGCCCTTCGGTGGCCCCTATTTGCAACATGGGGTCCTCGACGGCATCCGCTGGGTTTTTGCCCAAATTAACTATAAGGGGAGGTTGTAATTGCAGCTGGGAATATTCCAGCCTTTCCCTTATATTATTTAGGATAAAATTGAGGACACATTGGGAAAACAGGGAAAATAAAAATTATTTTTGAAATGGAATTTCATTACAGATAAAAATAGACTATTGAGCTCAATTGTAACTTATAGAATGCTCTTAAAAGAAACATTTTGGGAAGAAATAAAAAATTGTTTTCATTATGAGATAATGATATTGATGGTTTAGTCAGACGTAAGGAGAATGAATTTAATCATAAACAAGCTCATGAATTAAACTATGTTTAAACATTTGATCAACTGATTAATTAATAATTCTTGTCGAGCGGAATTGTAGCTGTAGAAGAAGGTTTATAAGAGATATGACTGGGAGGAAAAGGAATCTACAAAGCATTTGCTTGATCAACAAATGTTTGTGTTCCAATTCCCGCCCAGAAACCCAAAACAAAAAAGATCCAAACATTTATTTTTGTGGGTTTTATCAACAACAACAAAAATTGAAATATGTTTATGAACAAATTATAATGATTGATAGTGTTGACAAATTATGTTAATGGGAACAGTGATAAAGTGATAATTCATCTTGATGCATCTGTGAACATTGAGGTGTGGTAGTTAGTAGCAAATTCAAAGAAAACCTTGGGACTACTTATGTACTATCACTGTCATGAGTTGTTTTTGACATAAAAAAAATTTGACTTAAAATTTTTTAGGGAATCGAAAATGCCAACTATTGCTTAGGCTTATTGCTTTTGGATCACATGCTGATAGAATTTGGCTATCTTTGTTCGGCTGTGACCCAAATAGTTGAGACAATTCTGGATTTTGTTTTTACGTAATTATAGAGGGGATTAGTGGCCAATTTTGTAATGAGTAACCACGGAAAAATTTATAATGTATGGTATATACATGAATAATGGGATGTAATTACAGTAAATTACAGAAGACAAAACTGAAAAATTTGGGAAGAGAAGCGAATATTGGCACTTTGCCAAGTGGAAATGATTATACTGGGAGAATTGTAATTCTGCAACTTTGGGTTGACTGCAAAACATAACACTTTTTGATGCGGTAATAGTAATGGTAACAGTAATAGTATGGGGTTTTAGAGACGGGTTGTTCGTTATTCTTTAATTTACGGTATATGATAGCAATTCTCCCAAAATAAGCTTAATTTTTGATTTTGGACTTTAAATACATTACTTTTATTTTTGATGTTTTTACTTGTGTACTTTCATTGAACTGACCTTTGCTTTATTTTGTGGTTATGTTTTAACGTAGAGTTTATAAAAGCTAATTTAACTTGGTTTCCTGTTTTGAATAATGAGTCAATTGTTTAGAACATGCTGTTAGATTAGGTTATGTTTTTTTCGATATGAGATTTGGAATAACTTGTTGACTGAGTATTCCGATTGTAAACATGCAAGACTATTGGCCGGCCTGCCAAATGCAGCTCAGTTGACAACAAAATTTCCCTCCAATTGTCCTTGATGATGTCCCTGATGTGTTAACAGGGCTGGACTGGGACAAAAAATCGGCCCGGGCATTTTGAGCCGAGACCGGCCCACCAGGTATTGATGGAAAGACAATTAAGCCTATGAATGAAAACAAACTTTCTTGTGACAATGCTTTCACACTGTCTTGTTGGTGTATATATACTTAAACATAAACTTAAACATACACCATCCTTCCAGTCCCAATATTCTATACAGTACTTAGCGGATATCAAAAGGCTGCATGGTCTAGTTAACCTCCTGAACAATGTACAACGTATGATGGGATCCCGAAATTAGGACAGGGATTAATACGGAATAGAGGTGAGACATGATCATTGATTAATATATTAAAATAAATAAATGGCAGATTTAGTGATTTTTTCATAGACTATTGATTTACTGCATCAATAAAAGTGCAAATAAATATATCCACAGAATAGGCCCTCAAACACGGAGACCTTTAAAAAGTGAAAGGAGACAGAGGAAGATAAGTGATAAAGAATAACACTTTATGGACTTGTATGATCACAGTACTGGTTTCTAGAAAAATCTGGGAAAATAGTTGCATCATATACGCCATATAGTACTTACTTAGGGCAAACTCCTGAACAAACAATGAACAAAGTATGATGGGATCCTGAAAATTAGGACACAGAGTTGAGATAAATATTAAAATGTGTAAAATACAGACTGTAACTATAAAAACACTCAGAGAGCACAGACCTGTTTGTATGTCTGTACCCTCATCTGTTACCTCACTGTGTCAAAAAAATGTGATAAGCCCCTATTTTTCTCATGTACTGGATCACAGTACCCAGAATATTGGCAGAATTCAAATCATAATGTGTCATTTCATAGCAACTACCATGGCCATGTCCTGTATTTTTTTTTTTTACAAGCAATCTGGGCAATTTTCTTGGAGTTGCATACACATATGCTGAAAATCGCCCTATCCTGCAATGATAAAGAATCCTTCAAAAAAATCCTGGATCAAGACAGTGATCCGGATCACCTCTAAATCTAAATTGAATCATCTCTTCCTTGTCCCAGAGTGGACATTTCCTGAAAATTTCATTAAGATCCGTCCATAACTTTTTGAATTATACCGTACACAAACAAACCAACTTAGCAGAAGTTATTAAGTGATATTTTTACAGACTAATGTACTTACCATATCAATAAACAGTAACCTTGAACCTCCACTGCAGCAACACTTTGCACAGCAACACCAAATGCTTCCTCAAACATGGGAACCTTCAAAGTGAAAGGAGACAGAGGTGAAAAAGAATGTCACCTGATGGACTTGCTCTGATGATCACAGTACTGGTATTTTTACTCAGTTGAATCATGTATTCTATACAGTACTTACTTAGAGGGAACCTCCTGAACAAACATAGAACATGATGGGATCCTGAAAAAAAGGACAGAGAGGAACAGAGATGAGATGAATATCAAAATGTGACCACGGCAGCCTTCCAAAAATGAGTGACAGCACCCTATAAGAGACAGTGAGAGGTTAAGGCTGGAAGAAAACAGCTGTTTGTATATACAATATCTCATTCTTATATTCATCCTACCTAGTGTCTTATGCACATGAGCCTATTAAGATGCACTAATTCTAAGTAATTCTGATATAAGCATTTCTGAGCACGTTACTTGTTTGTGCTCAAGTAAGATGCAAAACCTTTTCTTTGGACTGTACTTTGTGCAATGACAAAGTTCAATTTATCTTATCTGATACAATATAATGAATGTTTTGATAATATTATTTTACCTCATCAGGCTACAAAAGCAGCTTTCTCAATAGCTCACTCCTCTCAGCTACCCTGTCAATGACCATGTCGGAGTCTAATGACATGAGAATGTCCTTTTCAGTGGCCATCAGCATAAACATCTCAAGCTTGTTTGCAGACGGGCTGCTTCGGAGTCTGCTTTTGATGAACTTGAGAGTTGAAAATGTTCTTTCACAGGCCACCTGAGTCAGGGAGAGGGTTAGCAGGTACTTGTATGCAAGCCCAAGGTGACGATGGGCATTTGACAGCATGCTAAACCGCCTGAGTATCTGATAGCAGCACAGCGGGCAATTTTTGCAAGAATCACAGCTTTTGGTCACAATTTCATTTTCTTCTTCCCATTCTGCAAATCCATCTTGTGCTGTCCTGGTCTTGTACTCATCCACATGTGATGTCTTCAGCCTGTACCACTGCCCAGCAAAACTTTTTAGTTCTGAATGAAGATTGTTTACTGTGGCATTGTTGTCAAATTTGAGGAGACAAGTGCTGAGGTTTTGAAGTGCATTATTAGGAAGAGACACAGTTCTGACTTGGGGTCCAGCCATGCCAAATCAGCAAGGAGAGTGCCATGTGTGACAAATTGTCTGTGGATTGCCTCAATAGCTGTATCCAGGATGAAGTTGTGCACTTTTACCTCATATGATTTCTCAGCATTGACGTGTACCTCATCTTGAGCCATCGCTCCAGCCCTGCTTTTTTTCTTCTTGGCTCTCTTCTCAGGTAGTGCAGCCTCCACTTCCATGTCTGTGTCCTCCCCCTCCTCCAGTTTCTCATTTGTCCATTTCACAAATGTGTCAGCTGCTGCCTTCACAGTTGTGAAGTCCCTGGCTATGCTTTTGAGGCTCTCTTGAGTCGCAGTCACCATACGATGGGCAGAGAGGATGTCCATCCCCTTTGACTGGAGGTACTTGGACAGTGGAGTTGTTTGCTCGAACACTCTGAGGAAAATCTGTGCTGTTAACACAGTCTCGTATTTTAAGAGACACTCTTTAAAGCCACGTGCTTTGGCATGAACAGCTGGCTTTTCTTTTCCCCTCTTTTCAATGGCTTCCAGTGTGAGCACTGCATCAATGAAGAGGCCATTCTCTGGCTTTCCAAAATGTCCAAAGATTATTTGGAGAGCATTATGCTTGGCCCACCACCGTGTTTCACCAATTTGACTGAGGCGTGTGTCTTGTGTCTCCTTGGGTTTGTTGTCCCCACAGATTAACCCTCTGACAGGACTCTTTGATGAACACAGCAATGTCATTAAGTAAACTGAATAGTGATCCACTTTCAATTACAGTTTGTGTTATGTTAGCAAGCACAAGATTAAGTACATGTGCATAGCACCACACATGCACATGAGTTGGAGACTGAGAGGTCATCAATGCTGAAAAACCTTTGTACTGGCCCTGCATATTTGATGCTCCATCTGTTGCATTCCCGATGCAAATGGACTTGTCTAGATTCAGATGCTCTAAAACTCCAGAGAGTTACTGTAGTAGTGAAGTACTGCCCTGTAGATGCTTCACACCTCACTATGGCAACAAGCCTCTCCTGCACAGCCTCAGTGAAATACCTAAGGATTACTGAACACTGATCATAACCTGTTATGTCCTGAGTTGTGTCTAGCTGTACAGAAAACATTCCAGCTTTCTGGACGTCACTGGCAATGCTCTCTTGAATGAGGCGCCCAAGTGCATCAATCACCGAGTTAGTGGTTGTTTTGGAGAGTAGAGTGATGAGCGACCCTCTACCTTTTGATCCACCGGACTCATGCAACTTCCTGCTCTTCTCAACGCAGTCATTCAGATGTTCTCTGAGACAGATATCATACTTGCCTAATAACACAATCAGTTCCAAGAAGTTTCCATGATCGATGGTGTTATCATCCAAAGTGTATGCAGCCTCATTCTCCACCTGCCTATAGCTCAGGCCCCTCTTCCACATCTACTCGCTCCAAAACTTGGCGCCTCTTTTTCACTTGTTCCCTATGAGCTGACATCTGACTACCAGCGAACAAGCTGCTGATATTACTTTTGAGCACCTTAAGAAAAAAGCTTCAGCACAGGCCTGGTGTGCAGTGCTCCGTTCATGCTTTTCTGTGCGCAGATGGACATGTCGCCAATCAGTCATGCCTGTAATAAATGTGTTGGTATCAGTCCTCCTTGCAAATGCCAGACACACAAAGCAGAACAATGAATGGCGCTCTTTGCAATAAGTGAGCCACTTCCTGCTTGTGCCATCTTTACAGGTGAACACCCTCATCACAACTGCACTGGTGGTGTTCTGCTGTGGGTGGTGATCTAAGAATGCCTGTAATATGGCAGGCTCAGGGCGAGCAAAGTAATCTATGCCCTGGCTCTCTCCCTCCTGCTCTTCCGTCTCTCTTTCCTGTTGCTCTATTTCTTTCTCTTGCTCTTCTGCCTCCTCTCTCACACACTGCTCCACTTGGGATGGTGGATCAACCTGGTGTAACATAAGGATTGACACAATTTGTTGAGGTTTTGAGGAGTTCCCAGACAACAAGGTGTTGAAAAGCTGCATTACAATAATCAGTAATTTAATGGGCAGATTATTGTTTATTAAAAACAAACATAAACCAGGTGAACAATTATTGTACAAGATGCAATCTTTATCTTTATTAAATCTGTAATGTTTTAAGTACAAGTAGGGTGGCCCCATACCATATTCATGCCACATAGTTACAACCTCAAGGCCTGCCTTTTGCCCTGAGAAATTAGCCAATACCCACAAGAACATTTTACCCAAAAAATATTTCACACTGAACAGAAACATGCTCAGACAAAAGAAAGAAAAAAAACCCCCAGGAAATTAATGTCCACATTTTGCTCTTAAATGTTAGTTTGAAAAAAGAGAATAAGATTAAATCATAACGTATCTAGAATATAGATGATATTTATGTATGAAAGACAAATACATTTAAGTGCTTACTTTTAACTTAATGCCACTTTCATATCACTAAGCAGCATCACATCTGCTGGCAAATCCTAATTTGATTCAATCTAAATTACTGGACTGTCTCAGGAAATTAGAATACACAATATTCTAATTTTCTGAGACAGTCCTGTACATTAATCCACCATTTAAAGCAGGGGTGTCCAAACTTTTTGCAAAGGGGACCAGATTTGGCGTGGTAAAAATGTGGGGGGCCGACCTTGGCTGACGTCCTTTACATAGAACAATATACAGGACTGTCTCAGAAAATTAGAATATTGTGTATTCTAATTTTCTGAGACAGTCCAGTATATGCATGTGTAGAGGGTTTATGATGAATACTGGCCTAATCATTTGGTTTTAGGTGAACATTTTTGCTCTGTTGAACTTAAGCTGTTTCTGAGTAAAAACATTACTGCATAGTGCACTGCACTTATATCAGTTAATAAACATTGACATATTTAACCCTCCACGGTCCCAGCGGGGTATATAGATAAATAGAACTGGTTCTATTGGGGTGCCTATTTATTTATGTCTCATATTAAGAACAGTTTACCTTTCCATATTTGGTATCTTTTTTTCGCTAGTGATCATTATATGTTATCTAAATTATAATATCATTATTCCATGATGTCATTATTTATAAATTCGTCATTTTATATAAATAATATAATTAATAGTTGTATAATCCCTCCATTATAGTGTATTAATTAGATGTACTATCTCTCCCAGATCCATCTCATTGATCCTCTGCCACATTTCTTTGGTGAGGCCATTTTTCCTCCCACTAGAGCCCCTTGTAGGTCCCAGATATAGGGAATGGGACGTACTACGTCACTGTTTGGACGCGCCTCCATGCTGGCAATATGATTTACTTCCGGTTCGGCAGAGTCAATGCGGATTGTAACGTGTGGTAGTGCTAAGCTAACTCCTTCGGTGTTTTAGAAAGAAAATATGGGCGTTTATTGTTGCGTTACCGGGTGCAGCAGCGTCTCCCACAGACAAAAAGGGGTTAGGAAAAATGGACTCACTTTTCACCGTTTTCCTGCATGGAGGACCAAATATCAGATCACGAAGGTACTACGGATGGCTGGATTGCAGCGGTTCGTCGGAAAAGCATTTCTTATGATCATATTTCTGCTGGAATGAGAGTGTGTTCCTGTCATCTCTACTCTTGTAAGTTGAACGATTTATCCACTTTTGGTTTCAATACGTTTTTCTTTTTTTACACCGTTGTGTAAATCTGCCTCGGTAGCAATGCTCGCCTACTACGACTCACCTACCTGTTGTGTTCCTAGGTAAACCTGCTGACAACACATCCCGATTGGTCACCATCTCTCTTCTTGGATCATTTGACAAAGAAAATTTGTTCAATGGAGTGGTTCCATTTGTCCTGTGTCGGACTCAAACAAGCCCCTGCTGCAGACGCCATCTGGGTCTGCCCTTCTCGTCGATGAACTGCGGGCTTTTAACTTGTGAAAATGCAAGAACTGTAATGCACATATTTATTCTGCCTGGCTATTTAACTATGGCCAGTGACGTTGTTTTTTTTAATCACTTTGACAAAGACACGTTTCATTGTAATGTTGAATTTATATATTCTATTATTTTTAATTTATAATATTCTTATTTGCACTAATGTAGACTTTAGACTGTCAATTCAAATAGTGTTGGAAAAGTTGCAATACCTAAAATAGAAATGCAAGAACTGTAAAGTACATATTTATACACGTTTATTTGCCTAAGGCCACTGGATGTTTTTTAACTGCTTTGAAAAATACAGGTTTTGTTGTGATCTTGTATTTATATAGTATATAGCTTATTATAATGTATTATGTATTATAATATTTGCTGCCCCCTGCCAGAGTGTGGGCCATTTTGTACTAAAAGGATTTTAAATTGTCAGTTCAAATACTGTGTTGGAGACTAGTACTTGCAATACTTAAAATGGAAATGCAAGAACTTTAAACCACATATTTATTCTGTCTGGCAATTTACCCAAGGCCAGTAAATAGTTTTTAAACTGCTTTGACAAAGACACATTTATGTTAAACTTGTATATATTACTTATAATTATATAATATTTGCTGACCCCGTCAGAGGGTGGGCCTTGTTTGCACTAATTTAAAGATTTTAAACTGTCAGCTCAAATACTGTATTGGAGAAGTTGCATTACTTGAAATAAATCTATTGCAACTTATCAGTCCCAGTTCTTGTCTACAACACTGTCCACACATTGTCAATGCATATTCCAAATAGAATAACAAAATTAAGTCACCTGACTTTGTAATTATTACACCTGTTTATTTTGAAGACCTGAAGTAAACAACAAGCAGTTACAGTTTGTCAAGAAGTTGTTCAAGTCATGTTTTGGTATTCATATTTTATTGACTTTTCACAACAACACTTGGGATCGTGTTTGTAAGAGCAGAGCAAACTGAAGTTTCAGCGTGCACTCTTCGCCTTTCCAACCTCTCATAACGCTCCGATGTGGTGCGCTTGACCTCAGAATAACCCAAGAAGAGATATGGTGACCAATCGGGATGTGTTGTCAGCATTTCATATGCAGGTTTTCCTAGTAACACAACAGGTAGGTGAGGAGGAGGAGTAGGTTAGCATTGCTACCGAGGCAGATTTACACAACAGTAAAAAAAAAAAAAAAAAAAAAAACGTATTGAAACCAAAACGGATAAATCGTTCAACTTACAAGAGTAGAGATGAGGGGAATACTCTCATTCCAGCAGAAATATGATCATAAGAAATGCTTTTCCGACGAACCGCTGCAATCCAGCCATCCGTAGTACCTTCGTGATCTGATATTTGGTCCTCCATGCAGGAAAACGGTGAAAAGTGAGTCCATTTTTCCTAACCCCTTTTTGTCTGTGGGAGACGCTGCTGCACCCGGTAACGCAACAATAAACGTCCATATTTTCTTTCTAAAACACCGAAGGAGTTAGCTTAGCACTACCACACGTTACAATCCGCATTGACTCTGCCAAACCGGAAGTAAATCATATTGCCAGCATGGAGGCGCGTCCAAACAGTGACGTAGTACGTCCCATTCCCTATTCGCCTGTCCCTACCATGTGGATACACTTACCATGTGGTATGCCTGCTGCACCAAACCAGAGATCGATAAACCAGTTATTCTCCCTCTTTGGCAGAATTGTTCGATCAATGGATCGCTTTATAGATCATAATGTAATCGGTAGAAATGGAAGATTGCTTCGTCATTTTCACGTCATAGTCAGAGTGATGGCTACACGACTCACCCGGATAAGCAATCAAAAACACCGTTGACAAGCGGTGAAATCTGTTACACGAACATTTTACTTCAGTTCATTGTGATAATTATACATGATTATTGCCGTTTTCGTTAACAGATCATGACTCATTATGACAGAATTTGTACGACCGTATAGCACAATCTCTTCAAAGATGAAACAAATAATCATGAAAAGTATGGAGTGATCGACTTATCATGAATATGGTTTAACTTGGCCAATTGAGACCACTCATAAACTGTCATATAGTTGAGATTTCGCACTTTTGACAGAAGTTTGAATGGAAACTACCAGGCTAGATCTTGCCTGTGTTGTCTTACAAAAAAAAAGTTATGTGCTCGGACGCGCCGGCGCGTCCGCTCGACCTTATAAAGTTTTTAACTACCTGACAAATAGAGATAATACTTAACTAAATTAATAAAATAAAGTTACTTAAGCACTAACATAATTACAACTAGAATAGCATCATAGAAACCGTCCAGCATTAGAGAAACCCCATCATGTTAGTTTGCATGCACAGCTAGCTAAATTGCTTAACGGCCTAATTATAACTACTGGCGGTGTTAAAAGTTAGCGAGCGCAATGAAAATAAACTACACCCACGCTTAATTCATATCTGAACCAGATAGACTGCAGTTCAACACTTCTTACCTGAAGTTCAGATTCCCCTCCACTCGGACCGCCGGCGGCCGCGGGTCTCTCCTCCTGCCTCCCCTTCCCCTCATCCACCTGACGGCCACCCCCGCCATCGTAACCTGCGGTTGCTGCTGTCGCTGAAGAAGAAGCTCCGCCACCGGCAAACATCTGTGTTATTTTAACACATTTAGCGGCATCCGCATGAAGGGCTTGTCTCTTTCTATCTCTAATTTTTTCCGCGCCTCCTTTCCTTTTCTTGTAGTTATCCATTTTGTTTATCTCCTCTCTCTGTATGTCTGATTAATGTATATCTGATACCTCTGATCAAGAGGGAGGGCGCATTGGCCCTCGTTTGTAATTGGTCCAGCCCATAACCAATCTTGACTGATGGGCCAATCTACCAGTTTTGTGTACCCATGTGATTAATGCCGTTAGGAAAAAAAAAAATAATAATAATTCAGGACCAGCCCAAAATCGCCATCGGCCCACCGGGCAAATGCCCGGTATGCCCGGTGGCCAGTCCAGCGGTGTGTGTTATGAAGTAATTTTACCCCACCATGTGGCAGCCGAGTACATGTATGCGTGTATGACATCATGGTGGCGGGAACAACAAAAGACAAATGTAGAACAGACACTTTGGCTTAATTAAAATATTTGGCAAAGACCAGAAGCAAATTGAGTAAGAAGACCCATAGCAGCATTTTACTCAACTCAACTTGATCCGGTGGCTAGAGCCACACCTCCCTGTGTTCGAGCTGTTCTTGCAGCAGCTTTGGCTGTGCAGGCCTCAGGGGAGGTGGTGCTTTTCCATCCGTTAACTCTTCAGGTGCCACGCATGGTCTCAGCATTGCTATTGCAAACAATTATGGCATTTCTGTTACCAATAGAAACCAACGGTGAACCACATAATTGCATTACATTGTCAGAAATAATTTGCAAACCGAGACCAGATTTGCAGGAAACACCTTTTACAAAGGGCGAAAACAATATTTATTGACGGTTCAGAAAGCAAAAAGACCAAGGAAAAAAATCGAGTAGGATTCGCGATCATAACACAAACCAAAGTCTTACTGATAGGATAGTTACCGTCTAATATGTCAGCCCAAGCAGCTGAATTGACTGCACTGATCGAAGCTTGCAAATTGTATAAAACAAGAATGTCACTATTTATACTGATAGCCAGTATGCGTATGGATCAGCTCACCAAATTTTGTAAACAATGGAACATAAGAGGTTTCAAAACATCAAGCGGGAACATAGTAACACACGCCGAATTATTAAAACAATTACTGGATGTAATCAAACTACCGAAAGTGTTAACCATTTGTAAATGCGAAGCCCAATTTAATGGCGTTGATAACGTGTCAGTTGGAAACAGGCTAGCAGATGAAGCAGCAGGCCCGGATCTAGGTTTACCCACCAGGGTGGGCACTAAGAAAACTTGAGGGGGCACCCCAAATGTGGGCTTTTTTTTAACCCTCTGCATTTCTCCAGGCTTGGGAACGGCGCAAGTAGGACACTGGCTTGTGTCCCGTTGAGGCTGCATTAATTTTGGGGGGGTTTGTTTTTTGTTTGTTAGTTTTTTTTCATTCTCGCTGTCGGCATGAAGTCACGATGACGTCATCTCGCATAGCAACGTGTCGCCATTTTGAGATGGGGGCACACACAGGTAAACATCCGTAGACAAACGCCTGAAATTCATATATTTCAGGTGTGTTTTGCGTCTTTTTTTCATTAAAAACATCTTAAACATGACTTATTATCACGAGTCACTGCTGACAGACGCGAGGAGGCGATACAACTTAAAATTAGCGTGTATTGGCCTGCAAATCTGCCCATACAAAGTCGCAGCTGATAGCTGGATAAACAATCCAAAGGAATTGCCTGCAGTGGAGTTCGGTAACATCTACAACCACCTCACAAAGTCACCCAGTAAGTTGACCTTTACCAATTACGTGGAATATGTACTGTGAGGAACTAATAAAACTGGTAGTATATACGGAGTGATCATTTCTGCCGTAACCGGTAATTCGCCTCCAAGCGTTATTTAGCTGTGAACACGTCACGGCAAAATAACCAATTCCCACCAGGCCAATATTATACCGATTGACCGATCAGAGCAGTTCATGGCAAAAGAAAAATAACGCTTTGCAAGTTGTCAGTTACGGTAATAATAAAAATGCTTAGTCTATTGAATCCTAGCAGCTAATTGGGGCAAGAAAAATCGATTAAATTTTACTCACCAGTAATAAAATGTCAGCTGCAAACGTACAGTAAATGTGCCTGGATTTAGGTTCCCACTGGCGAGAATGGTCCACTGAACCGTCTTGTTTTACTGTTCCTTAATCAATTGCTTTCAGCCATTTGCTTGTCCTTTTCTTCTCACGAGGAAGAATAAAGAACTTCAAATGCGGCTCCGAACTCTTCCTTGTGTTACAAACCTCAACACGGCAACTTTTAGTCATTCCGATGTAAAAAAAGACCGCAAATAAGACAAAAGTTCAACGCGTTTGTACTTCAATCAAGGACAGAGCAACTGCTTGTGACTCGTGTTTTGCCCCCATTTCAATATGGCGACGCTTTGTTGTGGCTGGTGACATCATTAATGCCCGGATGTCCGACTGCGAGAATGTGTCTGGAGGAGAGAGAGGAAGCGCGCGGTTAACAAATGAGGTTGGAAAAACAGCTTGTTTTGGTGATTGCTTGTTCGGCGTGGTTGCGGCCGTTGCAGTAACCGTTAATCCTGCAATAAAAAAGTAGGTGAGACCAACTCTCCGTGCGTTCTCTATATCCAGTGTGACGCTAAATAGAGACTGTGCCGTCACGATAGTCGTGGCTATGAACACCTTTCTCGTATCAACGACTCTACAGACGTGGCTATGTCTAAGCAGGTTTATTAACACTCAAAAGGGTCAAACTAAAGAAAACAGACAAAACAACACAATCAAATTATGCACAATATATGAAATCGCATATGTACTGCCCTATCTGTAGCAAACTGCATATGAAAATATGAATAAACAATTAGCAGAGCGCCCGAGACGCCATTTTGCCGACCCTCTAACTCGTGGGTAATTAGCATATCACAAGTTTCATGCTAAGTAAATCTGTCTCACTTTTTTAGCACTGAAGTACACACAATTCACATATTTACGTTTTTAAACACATTTAAACAATACATACCGGCGATGCAACCTCAAATTCAAGGCAAAGTGGTCACAGAGATGGTGCGAACTGACTGCGGCCGTCGTCGTGTGATTCCCTACTGAACAACTACTGAACATCCGTGAGACAGTTTCTTTCAAATAAAGTGCACATGGGATGCAGTAAATTAAGGCGTCCACTAGATGATGCTAATAAGACGTAAAAGCAATAAACTCAGGTATTCAATCACAAAACCCATCAATCTTTTATGCATAACAGAACACCGACATTTTGATTGGGTGGGCACGACTCACATCTGGGTGGGCCGTGCCCACCCTGGCCCACCCATAGATCCGGCCCCGTGAAGCAGCCAAAATAGCGGTTTTAAATCAACGCAATAAAGCTAAAATACAACTATTAGCTGAAACTGAACTGCAACAACTAATAGATGAAAAACCTAAAGGCTATCAAAGTAGAGCATCGCAAACAGAAAAGCAAAAATGGGCAATGAAAGGTTTAACACTTATTGACGGCCGATATGTAGGCCCTGACAAAAAACCATGGTTACCAAAGTCAATGATCAAATGGGCAGCTGAATTGAGCCACACGATTGTCAAGTGTCTACAGGGGGGAGGACTGAGTTGGTTTATAGTTGGTTAATAGACACCATGATAATACGTATGGCTTCAATTCAATTCATACTTACAATTTTTTTTTTTAAAACAGTGTTTACTTTGCATTAACATGGTTATTTGAGACTGAAAAGAGGGAGGTTCCCAGAACCACCCGAACTATTTCATACATTGGACATGGATTATATTGAGTTAAATAGAGTATTGTGGAAAAGATATTGCCTGGTGATACTAGATGTATTTTCTAGATGGGTTAAGATTTTTCCTAGCGCACATGCGGACGCAAAAACAGTAATTAATGCAATGTGTGATAGAATTATTCCAACATTTGGCATACCTGCCATTGTCCGAAGTGAATATGGACCCCACCTCAGAGCTGAGGGTCTAGTGGAAGTGGGCAGACTGTTAAACATTGACTTGGAAAAAAGTAAAAAAAACAAAAAAAAACATTGCATGTACTGACCCCAGTCTGCCAGACTATTGGAAAGGACAATTGGGACAAATTAATAACAGACTGGTGCGAAAGGGAAGACTTTGCCACCTTTTGAAATTATCCAGATTAACCCCAGGACCTGTTAAAGGTTCTGGCAGCATTCCAGCTCACATAAGGAAACGGTTTGATCCAAGACAAGTTCGAAACAACAATGATCTGCCAGAATGTTCTGATCCACAGACTTTCAAGGTGCGGGTCGGAGACTTGGTGTTCCTGAAAGTGTTGCAGCGTGCCAGGTGGGACAGTGAACGCTGGGACGGTCCTTATGAGATGGTTGGCATCAGCCCGACTGCAGTGAAAGTTGACGGAGGCACAGAATGGCCTCATCAATCCCAGTGCAAGCTCGGTCGGTTCACAGAAGGACCTAGCGACGCCAGTCCCCAGGCACTGATTCTAAATGTCCCGACCTCACCCAAAGTCATCAAGAGTGGTGGAAGGGTTTTCCGCCCTGCTGGCAGCCCGTCCGCTCCTACGAAAGACCACAGCCAAGCCTGTCGCTCCAGGGGACCAAGTCTTCGTCAAAGTCATTAAAAGAAGACCCCTGGTCCAGCCCAAGTTGGGAAGGCCCCTACAAGGTTCTCATCGCCACACCTACAGCGGTCAAGTGATAGGAACGGGTGTTGTGGGTATATGAGGCTCACAACCCCGCTACGTGAGACAACAATGTGTTCTTACGGTCCAGCGCCGGGCACCCTACCAGACCTCCAAGACTTCGTTGAGGATGACACCGCACCCAAAGAAAAGAGGGACTTGTGCACCCACACACACTAAAGGTTCTGTTAGTGATGATGAAATTACTTGTGTGTAAACTATCATATAAACTAATGGTTTATGAAGGATTAATCGCAAAGCATTGTCAGGGGTTTTAGATGGTGCGATGTACATACATTTATAGGACCAAAAAACAGCGTATAATGAGAGTTTGGTTTCCATCTTTTTCCTTTGCTAAGTTTTTTTGATGGGTTTCTTTCCTACTCAAGCAATGAGTGTCATGTCATGTATTGTGTTTATAATCATGATAAACAGGTGGGAATTGTGAGAGAATTTATTCATGCTTAAAACACAACCATTATATAATTATACGTTGAATGCTTTTGTTATGCTTGCATGTGAACATTATAGCATAGTGTATCATTGTTAGAACAATCTGTTGTATTCTTTTTGAGTGGGCCTTCTCATAGCCTTTACGATCGTAGACGGAGTCAATATGCCCAAATTTGGACTGTCGTGTTCCTGTTGTTTCCAATATGCCCTGAATGAGTACAATATAGCAACTGTGGCTTATCAAACTTCTTCCTGGCCACAGCTGCTGATTCAAGGTTATAGCTAAAGGTGGATTTTCCCCAATGAGAAATGTTTTTCTGTAACTTGAGATGTTTTTACTAACTTTCGATTTCGTTTCTATGGTGTCAACCCATAAATAGAGGCATGTCCTGTATCTCTCTTTTGTCCACATGCGGAGAGGCGCTTTGTGTGTTACTCCGCGTCTGTACCCGTGATATATCATGTTATATAAAAATCTTCGAAGAAGGCAGTCCTTGGCTGTTTCATTCATCATTCTCATTTTGAGCTATGTTTTGGTATTTTTCTCGGGGTTCAAATTCAACTTCCCTGACAACATGCACTGTATATACTGTTTCATTGCAAATCATTATTATGGTGATCATACAAAATATTCATTTTCCTGTGCACATATGTGGTAAATATCGCTGCCATGAAGCCTTCAATCAGTGACAGTTCAACCCCACCCCACCCCTGAGTCTCAACCACACTGTGCATGTTGCTGAGGATGTAGACAGTCTTCTTCCTTTTGAGCGCATACACTGTCAGCGCGGCACCAGTGGTTGAAAACACCTAAAAAATAACAGAAATTAGTTTCTTTTACACAGTGTCACACTTAGAAGTTGATTAGAAAAATCCTGCTACACACCTGAGTGGTAAATTGTTTGTGGTCTGTCTCCTTGGTTGACTGAGGAATTTCCCGGCGAATCATGTTGATTGTGCCGAGGATGGAGATTTCAAGTCGCAAGCCACCCAAAACTTGATACCAAACTCATTAGGTTTGGTTGCAGTGTGTTGCAGAAAAATGCATCGTGCTTTCTTTGGAAAAAGCTGTTCATCGATAGTGATGTGTCGACCAGGGTTGTAGGATGTGATGCAGTTGATCACAAACGATCCCCACACATCGGAAATTGCAGCAAACTTATCGGTCTCCACTCGTTCACTGCGTGTGAACATGTCATCAAAGCGCAGGTGTTGCATGATGTTTTGAAATCGATTTCGGGACATTATTGCAATGATCACTTGGTTTCCCAGGTCTGCCGACCAGCAATCATGCAGTGCTGGTACTTTGGCAACCCCACGCAAGATGACAGCAATAAATGCCATTAGTTCAGGGACAGCCATGAACCAGTCCAATTCCTCCTTTTGCCGTGCATGCTGAATAGTCCATTTCTGAATGCTATGAAGCATGTCGAGATTGATGAAACGCAGAAAGCTCCGAAGGCGACTCTGGATACGTCTTCTGGCCATCTCCGTTTGCTTTCCATCTGCGGTGTTGTCAAATCCGCGGTCGTTTGCTCAAATAGCAATGTGAAAACAAAACGCTTCAACAAAGTCCGGACCAAATGTATTTTGGTGCGGACCAAAGAAAGCGACTACAGCCTTCCCTGGTGTGAATACGCCCTTAGATACAATTGAACGTACACCTCTGTTTCACCAAGTCTATGGTGACATTTTACTCAATGCAAGTATGTACAAAGTAAGAGTGATCCTATTGACAATTCGGTGGTTAAACTAACATGCTTTGACATTTGCCCCAAAAGCTTGGTGTTCACCAAGAACCAGTACCAGGAGTGGGGTTCGAACCCACGAGGACTACTGTCCATTGGATCTTAAGTCCAACGCCTTAACCGCTCGGCCATCCTGATCATGACACAGCCATCTTCTTTGATATTGTTCAGCACAGTAAACTGGAGGGTTTTTTTCCTGTGAAAGCAAAATGTTTTTAATGCTGCAGAACAGGGGCGTCACTAGAAACTAGCCCCCAGGAGTTACACAGGATGTAAGTGAATGTAGCTTACAAACACAAAACTTCAAACAGCAAACAAAGACTGATTTATATATTACATACATATATAATATATTATATACATACATATATTACATACATACATATATATATTACATACACACATATATATATTACATACATATATATATTTATATTAGGGCTGTCAAAATTATCGCGTTAACGGGCATTAATTAATTTTTTCAATTAATCACGTTAAAATATTTGACGCAATTAACGCATGCAATGAATGACCCGCTGGCATATTGCCTCAAACATTACAATGAGGCCGTTCATGGACATTAAGAGTGAAGAGAATGCCACCGGCCGCTTGGGGGCAGCGCCATTCCATACTCATGTTAGCTCTTCTAAACGTGGGAGAATTAGTAGTTGTGAGACGTTTATGCTGTATTCACAATGCAATCCAAATTGCTATTTCTGCTCCACACATATTTCGGTAAGTTGGCAATTATGTGTCTCTTGTTTTATTTTGGGTAAGATATGTACAGATACGTATAAGTTATACAGTAAAGGCGAGTGGACACAGGCGTTCTTTGGACCGTGCTGTTTATTGGCATAAGCTTCTCCTTCGCAACAAACATAAGTATCGTTTAGTGAAAGCACAACAAAAATAATATTTTTACCTCTCCAAAAAAAAAATAATGTTCACAAAAAGAAAAGCACTTCAGTCTATCGTAATGAGGCCCTATTCTGACACACAGTTAAATAACAACGCAAAATGAACTGGCATTCCATTTCAAAATAACTATGCAAAATACACATAAAACTTTTCACTCTATTATTATTATTGTTATTTTTATTCTTATTATTATTAACTCTACTTTTGATTGAAAATTTTCCAAATTTTATTAAAACGAAAACATGAAGAGGGGTTTTAATTTAAAATTACTATAACTTGTAACTGTAACATTTATCGTTTAAGAACTACAAGTCTTTCTATCCTTGGATCACATTAACAGAAAGAATGTTAATAATGTCATTTATGGATTTATTGTTACAATAAACAAATACAGTACTGATGTACAGTATGTTGTATGTATATATCCGTCGTGTGTCTTATCTTTCCATTCCAACAATAATTTACAGAAAAATATGGCATATTTTAGAGATGGTTTGAATTGCGATTAATTGCGATTAATTACGATTAATTAATTTTTAAGCTGTAATTAACTCGATTAAAAATGTTAATCGTTTGACAGCCCTAATATATATATACCCTTAATCGTAGAGGCTAATGTCATGACTTACACTCGCAACACAGTAATTGTTTGGTAAATGGAGTTATACTTGTACAGCGTCTTTCCATCTTTAAGGCCCTCAAAGCGCTTTTGCACTACACCCCATCCACTTACTGGTGACCAGGTGCGGACTGGTAATCTGTAGCTTCTGGAGGATCACAGAACGACTCTGGACGGCCGGCGGCTGCCATACACACATCACTGTTTTTATCCCCCCTATCATATATGATTATCTACAGTTCGCATCCAATCCAACAGGTGGCAGCAATTCCCCTGGCTGTTAACCGTCAATCTGATAGGAAAAGAACAGGAAAGCACAGAGTAGCCTACTTTGGTAAAGCCTCACTCCTTGTGGATGCAAAATAACTACGAGCGTGGATAAACAATATGGATGGTGGTGGCAAAAAAAGAAAAGAGAAGGGTGGCGCGGAGAAGGTTAGAGAGAAAAAAACTGAAGAAACTCGAGCGCGAAGCATCTAAATGTCATAAGTTGACACATGTTTGCAAGCAGCAGTCTGGCTGCAACGGCCACGCCGGCTAGCAACAGCCAATCCCCCAGCGACGGTGAGAGTGGGAGCAGCAGCCGCTCTTACGTGCAGCCGGTGCAGGGAGAGACAACAGACGAGGGAGAGGGTAATGATGAGCTGGTGGAAGTTCCCCAGACAAGCGCAGGGCAAGTAAGTAGGGATGAAGAGGGTTACTTGCTATGTATATTGGCAATTGTTACCCACCAGGTACCTACATTTTAAATGAAATAACTGGCAATTAAAGGGTTAGTGCCAGCTAGTCCATGTCCCCGTTTGCAATCGTGTCAAGTTACAGTATGCTAGTCTTACTATCCCTGGCCTGAGAAAAAATATTTTAGCTGTAAAACAACGTATGCACACGCAGCAGCAATAATAATTCAGAAGAAATATAACAAAAATATTAATAAAATTAATGGTTTTACATAACACAAAATTTTGCCCAAAAAAATTTTGCATGCTTTGATGTTGCCTTTAAATTTCAAAGAAAAACGTGTTCACAATGGCCAGGTTGGGTCCTTTTTTTCAGGGCACCATAGCCTCCATGCCCAATCTGTTGTTTTATTCACTGACCAAGTATAATCAACATTTTGGACCCAAAAAGACAAAAAAATCCCAAAATCATTTTTCAAAATTTGTCATGTTGATGCCCCATTGACAACCAAACATGCTCGACCAACCGTTTTGAAGCTTGATAATATTTATTCAACTTGTTAGC
This sequence comes from Corythoichthys intestinalis, assembly GCF_030265065.1. NCBI lineage: Eukaryota > Metazoa > Chordata > Actinopteri > Syngnathiformes > Syngnathidae > Corythoichthys > Corythoichthys intestinalis. The sequence goes on along the minus strand of NC_080399.1, from coordinate 57,774,258 downwards.
ATAAACATTCAATAGAAAAAGATAAGACTTAGGTATTGTACCCATTGTACCCATATTTTAAAAAATAATGACAAGTAGTTCAGTTCAATTTTTTCAGACAAGCGACTCAATAACGTTTTTCTTTCTTGCGACTCAATAAAGCTTCCTCTTGAACAGGACACGTCGCACAGCCCACTCTTCCGCCGTTTGCGCGCTGTCACTTCTACTCGCCGAGACGCCGACTCATCCGAGGAAAACAACGACAAAAATGTCTCATCCTCTTCCTTGAGTTAATCAAATAGTGCATTAGCTTGCGCTAAATTTAGTTTTAGACAAATTCCGCACGTTTCAAAGTCGCTCGCTCAATCCAACCAGCCGGTGCTCGCTTAGCATGCCTCCCTTTCCTTAGGTGGAGCCTCGCTCGGCAATTTATTAAAAATGTTCACGATAGGTTCGTCTTTCTTGACCTCACAACAGCTCTTGGGATATACTGGACTGTCTCAGAAAATTAGAATACACAATATTCTAATTTTCTGAGACAGTCCTGTACATTAATCCACCATTTAAAGCAGGGGTGTCCAAACTTTTTGCAAAGGGGACCAGATTTGGCGTGGTAAAAATGTGGGGGGCCGACCTTGGCTGACGTCCTTTACATAGAACAATATACAGGACCGTCTCAGAAAATTAGAATATTGTGTATTCTAATTTTCTGAGACAGTCCAGTATAGTCTTTCGTGCTGCTTTCGGTTTTGAAAAAGGACAAGAAATGATGGAAATATGGAGATAAACACATGGTCCATGCAGTGTTTTAATGCTGATTTATGAGTGCAATAAAACTATAAAACTCAAATGACATTATCTCGCGTTTTACTCGGTCGATTGACTTCAAATAAAAATTGGTGTGGACATCAACTTCCGACTTTCAAATAACAGCAACCCGCGGCACGTGGGTGACGTACTTACAGCGTGATGAGGCTTCAAAGATGATATGCGTAAACACGTCGCCGCTGACACGTTCAGTGTTAAAGGGTTAAAGTTTAGGTAGTTAAATTGATATGATATATATTTTTAATCATTCCTATATCGTTTTGTTTTCTGGCTAATACTCTCCAATGAAGTTGTGTATACAGGATTTGTCTTGAAATGTTTATTGTATTTTCATTGAAATTTATAATTTGTGTGGCAAGATTAATTATGGCATAAACAATGAAGTCATTATATAGACACAAGGGATAGGTGCTATTATAATCAATTGGATACATAAAACTTGCTTTAAAAAAATAAATTCTTTCCTTTGTTTGTTCAGGTTGATGATAGAGCTAGGGCAGAAGATGAATCCAACTCCAGTTCAGCCTTGCAGTACTTTGAGCGCCCCAAGTCAGACAGTCACAGTCTAGACACATTTTTTACTTACCACCCTCAGAAGAAGACAAAACATCTGACCGTACAAACAGTATTCATACGCAAAGATGGCACAGATAGACAATGGCTAACATACTGTGAAGAAAATCATAAACTATATTATACTTATACTATTGTGCAGTATGTTTAGCATTTGCCAAACCAACTGAAAGCAATCCATTCATAAGTGTAATGCAGGACTGGAGCCATATCAGTCAAAGAGTGGAGGAACATGAAAGAAGCAACATGCACAGAGGTTCTGCTGAGGCATATTTTTTGAGGATATCTAAATCAGATAGAGCCAGCCTACTACATGGTCCCCAAATTGTGGCTCACAGAGAGCAAGTGAAGAAGAGACGACAGGTGTTGGAACGTGCCGTAGATGTAGTAAAGTTCATAGGAAAGAGAGGATTAAGCTACAGAGGAAAGCAGTCTGAGGGAACTTACACTCTAGATCAGGGGTGTCAAACTCAAATTCACAGTGGGCCAAAATTTGAAATTGAACAACGCCGCGTTTGAACAAATGAACGTTTTCATATGGAACCAAACAAGTTTTGATTTGACAATGAATATTAAACAAGCGAGGCTTATATAACTTTAAACTACAGGCGTGCAAAATTGAGTTGCTCATAATACTACTAATAACAATAGTAGTAATAATAATAATAATAATAATAAAAAAAAAAAAAAACATATCAATGGCCGCGGACGAAGACTGACAGCTTCGCAGTATCAGACGCGTCAGTACTGTCATCCAAAGCAAGGGAAAAATAAAAAAATTTCACTTCTCCATCAACTGGACATGTAGATTGGTAGCAAGCTCGCATGTGCGCTCAGCTATAGACCCTACCCACCGACGTCACAAAATCACGTGCTCGCTGTATGGTTCCGCCCACTTGTCCGTCATTTTGTGTCTGTATTATCAATGGTCTCAATTGATCGAGCAATTTATAATGCATTTCATGGAAGACCCGGTGCTTTCGGATGCCGTAAACTCACTTGATGCGTTGCATAAAAGGCGTTATGTGGAAAAGCTTCAGTTTATCCATTCGCCAGATCCATATTTGATGCCTAAATCGATGTTTTTCGACCCGCTGTCTCCGCCGTATTTGCCTGACATCTGCTAGCTACCCTGAACTGTACAACTATCTTGTCCACACAAAACCAGCCTATTCTCACGAAAGTTTGAAAAACTTTAAGAGCTTGGAGGCTTATAAATACTTCGTTGCTGGTTGGGTGAAACAGGTCCTCGTCCACGAAAATTCGGCAGGAATCTATCTTGTGCTTGGAAAGGTGAGTTACGAAATTTTCAATTCAAAATCTTTTGTTATTGCTAACATCCACTGTCAAGTCTAATGTATTTCATGTCGTTTGTCAATGGAGTTAGGGCTTTTCATGTTTATATGGTTTAGCGATAGCACTCTCACTACATACATACGTGTATGTTGTCGGCGATTAGCCTAGCAATGATCTTAATTGTGGTTGTCAGCCCAAAACCCTCTAAATATATATTAAATGCATCTTACCAGATATAAAATGACTACTACATAATCTGTGGTAATCGTTTGGAGCCCAGTTTTCTCGTCGAATTGCAGCAGCCCATCTCGCTCTCTCCTCTCCGGGTCTCTCGGAATCCGGTAGAACTTTAAGTCTCTCCGTCTATCTTCTCTGTTATTGCAACCGACCGCCACACACGCCTTCACCATTTTGATTATTAATGTTAACGAGCAGAAAAACACGTCGTAAATAGAAGGAATGTACGTAGCCGTAACAGGGAAACATGATGTGTTGACGGACAATTGGGCGGCACCAGTCAGGAGGAAGGAGTTGTGACGTCACGTGGGTAGGGTCTATTGTGTTTCTGCTCAGGCTTACGTTTGCAAAGGCTTGCTTCTTCTCCGGGCACACTTGGTCATAAACATTTCTCATGCATTTTTTTGCAAACTCTCCTCATTAAAGGGTCGGGCTGATTTGGTGATTTCTTCTGTCACGATATAACTTGCCTTTACAGCAGCTTCACTACACTCCTGTTATCCAAAGCCCCAAACCAGGTACATGTTTGGTGTTATGTGTGAGAGAGTTTTATTCATGCTTAAAACACAACCATTATACATTATATTTTGCTTTTGTTATGCTTGCATGAGAACATTGTAGCATAGAGCGTCATTGTTATAATAATCTGTTTGAGTGTGCGTTCCCATGGCCTTGACGATTGTAGACTGTATCGCAATATGCCCAAATACGGACTGTTACGTTCCTATGTTTTTCAATATGCCCTGAATGAATACATGGGAGGACTGTGGTTTCTTATCATCGTTCTAGCCAGAGCCGGTGTTCAAGGTCTCAGCTCAAAGATGTTTTTGTATGGAAAAATACCCAGGTTTGTGAGATGATGAGTTTCGTTTCTTAGTAAGTTTCGTTTCATGGTGGGCTTCGGCACCGCCCTTTCAACAGTATAAATGTCCAGCCTCTATTGTACTTCTTTGTACTTTTGGGTGATCACAGCTCCTGGCTGGCTCACATCATTTTGTAGTCGAGAGCTCTTGTTCATAAAGCCTTTGAAGCAAAGCAATCCATGGTTGGGGTCGTATTCATTTCTCTAATCGAGCTATCGAGGTAACACTTGTCTTGGAGTTCAAACTTGAGCTTTCCTGACATTATGCACATGTGCTGAACCTAGTTTTGGCTGACACCACTGAAGTAGCCATATCCAGTGGGTCCCTCTTCTCCCTCATGAATGATATAGCTGTGTTCATTCGTGAATCATATCAGAAGATGAACGAGTGGGAGCAAAGAAGCCAGGACACTCGACACAGATGTCTCTCCACTATTGGAGAGACAAGGTGGTTGGCCAAAGATGTAGCCTTGAAGAGGATCTTTGGATCATTTGGAAAACCAGACCAGGGTTTGTACGTTGATGTCATCATGACACTCAGCATCCTTCAAAGTCAGGCCAATTTAAAAACAACCGTGCGAGAAGCCAGAGGATTCTTGGAGGGGCTAATGAGGTATGACACAGTGTTAACAGCACAGCTTTTCCTGCGGATCTTTGAGGTGACAACACCTCTGTCATAATACCTACAGTCAAGTGGACTGGACATCTTAACTGCGCACAGGATGGTTATGACAACTCAAGATGCCATGGAGAAAATGGCACAGGATTTTCAGCCGGTTAAGCAAGCTGCTGATGCCTTTGTCCAGTGGGCAACAGTTCAGCTCAAGCAGGAGGAAGACTGTGAACTTGAGTAGGAGGCAGCACTTCCACAGAAAAGGAAGAGGAAAAGGAAGATGATAGCTGGTGAAATGTCAAGTGACGAGAGTCTCACAGATGTAAACGGTGCCAATGAAGTGGAGGTCCATAACCAGATTATGGATACAATCACAGAGAGCATCCACAGGCGTTTTTTAACTCATGGAACACTCTATGCTGACTTGGCTCTTCTCAATCCAAGAAACTTTGATCGAGTGTCTTCGTTAGATTCTCTTGCGGATTCCACATTTCAAGATCTGAGCAAATGCTTGCTTAGGTTTGACAGCAGAGCAACAGCTGCCAATTTGCAGTTTGAGTTGAAGTGTCTGGCAGCTCAATGGCCACGACTTAAAATGTCTGTACTGGAGGAGTATAAAGTCATAATGGTAGGGGATGGCCCCAGACGATGAGGTCAAAGATATCCTGAACAAACAGTGCAAGTCTTGTAAGGAATGCCCAATCTGTCGCTACCAGCTTCTGAAACGCTACAACCTTTTCACAGATGCCTATCACATCCTTGGATTGGGATACAAGTTCCTCCTCACTCTGCCTGTGACTCAAGTAGCCTGTGAGAGAAGTTTCTCTGTTCTCAAGCACATTAAAAGTCGACTAAGGAGCACACAGTCACAAGAACACCTGGAAGCATTCATGCTTATGACATCAGAGAAAGACATCCTCTTGTCCCTTGACCAGTGCTTCTCAATTATTTTCTGTTACGCCCCCCCAAGGAAGACGTAAATGTTTCGCGCCCCCCCCCAACTCTCTGCCGCCACTGTAAATAGTATCATTCGTCTATATTACTATTATAAGTACGCCTCAGCCTAACATTGTGTCCTTTTTTTTCTATTAAAGAAAAAAAGTAACATAGATCAACTTATAATAAAGTATAACTTTTTTAACATTGTGTTGCTTGTAACAGAAAAGACTTAATGCGCATCAATTTGCCTGAAGTTAAAAAAAAAAAAAAAAAAAAAAAAAAAAGTCACATCCAAACTGTAAAAATACACTCAAGGTACATTTTTGACCATTTGATACTGAAAAATAAAATGTAATAAAATCAGTAAATAATAACAAATTCAAATTGATTAGAAACATTTACTCTTCAGGACAACATGCCAAAAAATTTGACCGAAAAAAAACAAAACTGAATAGAAGGGGGGGAAAAGGTCTCTGGACAGAAGGAAAGTTTTTATTTTCGCTGATTCACCACAGTGCTCACTGGTTTACTGATATAACACTGACAAAGCGGGACGATTGTGACAATTGGCAATATTCGGCACATTTTCGCTGAAAAACAATCAAGCGGTTTATCAATGAGATTGAGGTCTAATGTCTTTAAGTGGCGTCTTAACTGATTTGGCTTCTCCGCTATAATCATTTTTAGACTCAGTAAACAGTGGTCTTTCCTCATTTCCCACTATATTAAAAGTCAAAGGCAAACGGCCCGAAAAAAGCGCATTCTCGGCGGCCGAGGGAGAACCGTAGGTGAGGGCGGTGGTCGTGACGATCCCAAGCCGAAAACGGCACTTCTCGGCCGGACACGTGAGAAAGACAGTGGGTCGCTGCGTGAGTCCAGCTCTGCATGAGTCTCTTCCGTGTGCTCTTGCTTACTTCAAAAATACTGCACGCACTTTGAAAATGAGAGCGCCACTGCCACCCACGGAGTGGATGTGCAAGTACACTTTATTCTAGTACGGCAAAAAAAAAAAAAAAAAAAAAAAAAAAAGCATGTTCCCCGAGGTCACTCGCGCCCCCCCTGGCATCGCTCTGCGCCCCCCTGGGGGGGCGCGCCCCACCATTTGAGAAGTACTGCCCTTGACAATGATGTGGTCATAGACAGAGTTGCAGAAAAAAGCGACCTGTTGAAGAAACTTCTTCGCCCCCAACATTGCGTTGACAAGATGCCACTGATCATTGCTGGCTTATTTTTGTTCCAGATTTTTTTTCTTCTGCGTTTTTCAGTAAGTATTAGTTAAAATGTATAATTATAGGCTCTATTCATTGCGATTTATCATAACTCATACCATGTATTCTTGTGTGTTTTAATCAGTCTCCTGCCTTTCCTGGTTCTACATTGAGACCTGGACTGTGCTGTTAATTTCTCTGTGAGTAATCAAGTTAAAAATGTATAATTACAGCCTCTTTTCATGTTGATTTCTCATAAATCATACCATGTTTTGTTTGTGCTTCAGGCAGTCTCCTGCCTTTTTCTTGTCCTACATAGAGATCCTGAGAGTGTTCTGTTCATTTCTCTATGAGTATTCAAGTTAAAATGTATAATTGCAGCCTCTTTTCATTGTGATTTATCATCAATAATACTATGTTTTCTTTGTGCCTCAGGCAGTCTCCTGCCGTTTCTGGTTCTACATTGAGACCTGGACTGTGCTGTTAATTTCCCAGTGAGTATTCAAGTTAAAATGTATAATAATGCAGTGTGTAGTTCTTCATAGCCGCTTCATTTTTCTCTCAAAGTGCACGAAATTGATGCGTTTTACAATAAAATGTAAAAAAAAAAAATTAAAAAAAATCCCCCTATAGGGTCTTTGTTTCCCTTCGTACAGCGATTCTTCTGGGCTGGGCTGAGTCAAAGTCCAGGGCTGCTTTTTAGTCCCAGTCCGCCCCTGGTGGGGACGCGGCACCAGGAGCAATATGAGGTTCTGTATCCATAGGACACCTAGATGAGTTCATCAGGGTGAAGAATAGAACCTACAACCGTCGCCAAGCATTTGTTCCCAAATATTTGTAAATCACACATATTACATTTTGGGCACATATGTAACCAAAATGGCTGTAATTTCAAACCTGAAAAATAGTACTAAGTACTTGAATTTAAAGGGTATGACAACACCTGGGGAAATGCTAATATTCCATCATTTATCCATCAACGCATGCCTTTTGAATTCATATCATTCCACTTCGTGTAATTACACACATCGCAACACTATGAAAATGATAGAAATTAGGTCGATTGTCAAGCTAAAAGGACCCGCCCCCGAGGTGCCGGAAATCTAGCATATTGTGTGCGTGACGTCACTATAGGGAAACAACTGGCTCAGTGTTTAGTACTGAATGGCGGCGATGATGGCGGACAATTTTGTTTCTATTTGCAGCGACGAATCCGACGTAACGAACATTCTTCTAATGGTGACGAGGAGAGTTATGAACCTTTCTTTGGTGTTTTGGGTTATCAATTTGAGCCCAAACGAAAGCCAATGCAGCCGAATGAAAGGATCATTGAGGGGAACAATCACACTGATGAAACACCGGCGGCAACAGAATCACCGAATGGTTTGTTTTGCATTTCTTTTTGTGAAGCTGATACACCGTGACCGCAAAATAAAGTAATGTATAAAATAATTATCATTTAATATGCTATCATCGGTTTCGCTCTGCCAACCGACACAAATATGAATGGGATAGAGGATTTGTTCTACTGGACTGTCTCAGAAAATTAGAATACACAATATTCTAATTTTCTGAGACAGTCCTGTACATTAATCCACCATTTAAAGCAGGGGTGTCCAAACTTTTTGCAAAGGGGACCAGATTTGGCGTGGTAAAAATGTGGGGGGCCGACCTTGGCTGACGTCCTTTACATAGAACAATATACAGGACTGTCTCAGAAAATTAGAATATTGTGTATTCTAATTTTCTGAGACAGTCCAGTATATATTTTACGAGCGATAATTTATACATGTGTCCAGTGCTATATCCAATGCGTGATATGTTTTTTATTATAAAAGAGAACTCACTCTGGCCATTTCCCTCCTTTGCTTTGCCTGGGGTGGTGAGGTGGTCTCATCAGAGCCAGTCATCGTCCTCTTTCACCGGGCACCGCATCTGCTTTCAGCAGCAATTTCTTAGCAAAACCTGATTTCATTTGCCCATAGTTCGTACAGCTTTCAGGTGTAAAACGCGCACCACAAACCGTGCCGGAGGCTGGGTCTGCAAAATTAGCCGTCTTAGCACTGACGAACTTTACTCATTGTCTGCGTAGTCCAGCTCTTTTTCTCGTGTTCGGGAACTCATGGGTACTACATTCCGACAAATGGCTTTTTGTAAACCACATAGCATGACAGGTTTGAACCATTTTAGCGTTTTTTTTTTTGATAAAACACGAACGCAACTCTCTCGTCGATAAACAACGATGGCACCTGCCTCGACCTTTTGTTTCCTTGTTATGACGTCTCCGCCCCATTCGGCTGTTTCCGGAACACTTTCGGAAATGTTTGTCATTTTCGATCTATTTTTGATAATTGCTCATTAATGTGATTGATTTTTTTGTTAACGTTATCAATATTTGTTATCTTGGCACATAACGGTTCTATTGATGTCTCACACCCCCTTTGCGTTTTCATACCCTTTAAGTAATATCTGGGTCAGGCTAATTTGCCTTACAGACACGCACACATGCACACAAACATACTGTATATCCCAAAAAAATATTCATTACATACAGTACAGGCCAAAAGTTTGGACCCACCTTATTCAATGCAACACAAATGAAGGTCCCAAACCCCTTGATAAAGCAATAAATTCGACTGATAAATCCTGAAAAGGCATACCAATGAAGTCTAAAAACATTTTAGGTGACTCCTTCTTGAAGCTCATCAAAAGAATGGCAACAGTGTGCAAAAAAGTAATCAAACAAAGGTTGGCTACTTTGAAGATACTTGAATATTATACATTTTTAGCTTTTTCACCTTTTTTTTTTTTTACTAAGTACATAATCCCACACATGTTCATTCATAGTTTTATTACATTCAGTGAGAATTTACAATATAACTTTTGACCTGTCCTGTATATGTGTGTGTGTGTGTGGGTGTGTGTGGGTGTGTGTGTGTGCGTGTGTGTGTGTGTGCGGGGGGTTAAAGGTTGTCGAGTGATTATTATTAGTGTACTATTATGGCTATCCACGTGATTGAGCTCAGCTCCTGTACTCATCTGCGTAAAGTGAGAAACGCAGCTGATGCTCCAGAAGGAAGTCACCCCAAAGATAGTGGTAACAAGAGTGCACACTTAACTCTACTAGGACCTTCACGATGCATTTTAGACTAACTAGCTAGAAGCAGCTAAGTAGCAGCGTTATTTTGGAGCTGGGATGTAACTTTTAACCGTAAAACAATAAAGGTAAAAGACGTGGGCAGAGACCGACTGTGGAAAAAATAAAAAGGTAACTGCTAGCTAGGTTACAGGGAAAACGCGCACTGGATTTTCAGAGATGTGGACGTTCTTTATATGAACTAGTGGAATGGACTGCATAGTGACGCAGTGAAGGGTCTCTCTGCCTTACTCTATGAAGTAAGGGGAAAACTGACAGATTTATGATCATATTTAAGTTAATAATGACAGGTTATATGATTATTGATTTAAACTAATATTCTGGCAACTTCATAGTGAATATGTCAGCATTTTTTTGGAATTTTTTTTTTTTTTTTTTTTAAATAAAACAACACCAAATTATTTAGAAGGGCTTAAGAATATTTTAGGGGGGCTGAAGCCCTCCTAAAACACCCCTAACGACGCCACTGCCGAGGTTTACATGTGAATTCGGTCCATCTTTCGAACGCCAGTTGGTGGCGTGGACTTGCCAAATCGATCTGGGCTGCCCATTACATCATAGAAACATCCATTCTTTTAAAAAATCATTCGAATTGGTAAAAATGAGAGTACTTAGCACATTTATCTACATGGTTACCATGCCCAAAGCGCTTTACATTAGCACACATTTACCCTTTCACACACCAATGGTGCTGCTCCCATGCATGGGGGGCAAATTATGATTCAGTGCCATGCCTCAGTCATAGCCAGGAATTGAACCCGGTCCCAGAAGAACTCAAGCTACTAACTGCACCATGGACAGAGCACTCCAAATGGTAAATGGTGTTATATACTTGTATAGCGCATTTCCACCTTTCAAGGCTTTACACTACATTGCCAAATACCTACTGGTGACGCAGCACCAGGAGCAATGTGGGGTTCAGCATCTTGCACAAGGATACTTAGGCGAGTTCATCAGGGCAGAGAATCAAACCCACAAACTCTGGGTTGGGAGACAGCTACTCTACCACTGAGCCACGCCATTCCAGGCATCCCAAATGTGACTTTATTGATTTATACAACATGGAAAATGTCGTCCTGGATAATAGGATCTTGAAAATAGTCCAATCCTCTTCTTATTGTTGCATTAAGCCTGCATTGCAAAAACATACCTCCTTAAAACTAGTTAAATTATCTTGTTTTCAGTGTAAATCTACTAGAAAGTGGAATTATCTGCCATTACTTTAAATAAAATTTTACTCTGATTTCTTGAAAGAGGAAAAATTTATCTGAAAATAAGCTTAACAGGCTTATTTTAAGCAATAAATCATAATATTCAATCTTAAAATAGCTTTGAAATGTCAGAAATGTACTTAATTCAAGAATAGATATTGTTCAAAACATTATTTGAAAGAAATTTCTTCCTGATTTGGGTGAAAAATTACTAACTTTTAGTGATATTTACTTAATCTTAAAATAGCTTTCAAATATCATAAATGTTCTTAATTCAAGAATATATATTGTTCAAAACATAGTTTGAAAGCAATTTCTTTCAAATGTAGGTGAAAAATGGCTAACTTTTATGGATGAGCTTAGGCTGGGGGCTGACGAGTGGTCGCCATGATTCTTGTTTCATCATACTGTTACGGTTTATGCCATCGGCGTAATTATTCATCACACAAACATGTCTGACTAATAGCGGGAAGTGAATATTTGTGTCAAAATTGCAATTAAAAAAGTGCCTTCAAAACTTTTTCCTCTTCAATCAAAAAAATGCAGTTCAAAAAATTATTGCACTTAAAAAAAAGTGACACTTTAATAATATAAAAAAATGGTGAGGGCAATTTTATTTTTCAAATTTTTTTATTTTTATTTATTTATTTTTTGATTGAAGCAACTTTTTTTGTGGATTGAATGATTTAGACACAAATGTCCTTCTCATAATATGGCCTGAATACAAAAAGGATTGCTTCAATCAGAGAAAACATTTTCAATGAAAAATTAAGTGTTTAAATGCAAATGTTTGAGTTTCAAATATTTTTCCGCATTCAAAAACTTTTTTCTATGATTGAAATTTTTCTTTTTTTTGATTCGATTTTTCTTTTGATTTTTTTTTTTTGTGTTTCTTTTTTTTTTTTTTTTTTTTTTTTTTTTAAGCAACTTATTTTTTGATTGAATAATAAAGACACAAATGTCCCAGCCAAAATGTGGCCCAAACCCAAAACATTACTTCAATCAAAAAAGTTGCTTCAAAAAAAAAAAAAAAAAAAAATTGTTTTCACCTGTAGGGATTTTGATGTCCAGCAGGTGTCAGTATTCAATGACACAGTATCAACACTGTCAACACAGTGTGTCACTGTGTCGACACACTTCATGAGGCCTCATATATCAGATAGATATTTTTTCCCTCCTGTATCATCGATCACACCATCATTCTTCTTACAACTGACATTTATTCATTTGTCACCGTCAAACCATGAACACGCAATTAGGAAATACAATTATGACAGAGCTTACAATAATGCTAAGAAGTAAATCAATAGAGACATATTTGCTTACAAAAACACAGGTTAATGGCTGCAGAATAATACCAAGGGAATTTAAGTCCAAATACAATTCTGTACAACAGAAATGTGCAAATTGAGTAAGGCAGGGGAAGGTTCGCAACAAGCTTGTTTGGCATATTAAAGTGCCTGAAAGTTTAAACCCACGAAGACTGTCATCCAATGGAACTTAAACCCAACGCCTTAACCACTCGGGTGAAGAACTCTTTATCATATTATTTGTAGGGCTGTCAAATGATTGAAATTTTTAATCGAGTTACTTACAGCTTAAAAATTAATTAATCGTAATTAATCGCAATTCAAACCATCTATAAAATATGCCATATTTTTCTGTAAATTATTGTTGGAATGGAAAGATAAGACACAAGATGGATATATACATTCAAAATACGGTACATAAGTACTGTATTTGTTCATTATAACAATAAATCAACAAGATGGCATTAACATTATCGATATTCTGTTAAAGCGATCCATGAATAGAAAGACTTGTAGTTCTTAAAAGATAAATGTTAGTACAAGTTATAGAAATTTTGTATTAAAAATCCTATTAATGTTTTCGTTTTAATAAAATTTGTAACGTTTTCAATCAAAAAATAAACTAGTAGCCCGCCATTGTTGTTAATAATTACACAATGCTCATGGGTGCTGAAGCCCATAAAATCAGTCGCACCCAAGCGCCAGCAGAGAGCGACAAAACTCCAAAAACACAAATAACAAGTGGACATTGCACTGTGCTGTCATTGTAATCTGTTTGAGTGGGGAATGTGCGTTAATTGCGTCAAATATTTTAACGTGATTAATTTAAAAAATTAATTACCGCCCGTTAAAGCAATAATTTTGACAGCCCTAATTATTTGATATATTTGAAGACCGATAACTGATACTTGCTTTAAACATGAATTCAGTCCATCTTTCAAATACCAATAAATAACTAAGTTTTTGTCATGGGTTTGCCAAAAACAACCGGGACAACATTAAAAAAATTGCAGTCTCTTCTCTCAACTTGCCCTTGAACAGTCAAGCTGTTGGGCAAAGGTGAAATTCCAGTACAGTGCATGGCTTAAAAGAAAAGTTTTAACTGTGCTAGGTTTCACTTTTCATTTCCGAGTTCTAGGAAGGCTGCTTCACTTCAACGTCCTGTAAGTAAATCCAATGATTACTTCTGTATACCAGTGTAAAGATAAGAAAATCAAAATTAATGTACTGTTTAAAAGTATTCAAGAAAAACACAAGCAGCGAAAAAAAAATGCTTTCTGCTTATTCCTTTCATCTTGTATCAATAGATAGCAAACTGAAATGTCTCAAGGCTATCTAAACATGGCACTGACATATTTATACCACAATCCAACAGCATTACAATTATTGCATGTTTCATCAGTTCCATGTGTTTTTGATATCTATTGACATTGACTGTCTATTACCAGTATACAGGATATAATGTATCAGTATGAATGACATATGGTATATCTAATACCTATATAAAGTATATACAATTCCGTCCTGTTAAATTAATTGACATTAAATTGGAATGCTACAGTCAGCCCCCCTGAAACTTTGGTAACCCCAAGACTAACCCCAAGTCAGCTAATTTGAAGCACCAGGCAAGGGTGAGACAAACAGTGAGACATTGGACAAACGCCAGAATAGAAGTTATGGAGTCACTTTTTGACCAAAGAATTTACAGAGGACTTGCCAGACTAGTTTACTACAAAGCGCATTACAGTGATATTTGATGAAGGCATAGATTATTGCTTTAAAGTTGTCAAACCTGTTCCATCAAGCTTTATGATTTTTCTCCCCCAGAAGCTGGATAAAATGAGCGCTAATGCATGCAATGTTGTTGCCACTCCTGGCCACATACCTCCTCCTTTGAGGCAAGGCGAGACGTTCCATGTCTTCATCAGTCATAGCAGTACCGACTACCAGTGGACGCACACCCTCATAGAGCAGCTGGAAGTCCAAGGCCTTCACGTGTGTTATCACGAGCGCGACTTCACGGCAGGTCGCACCGTGCTGGAGAACATGTCTGAGTGCATCCAGGAGAGCCAGAAAGTCCTCCTGGTCCTCAGCTCGGAGTTCGTGAGGAGCCGCTGGTGTCTCCTGGAGGCCAACATGTCTCTGTTCAGAGACTGCCTGGAGAGAAAGCCCCTTGTCCCTGTGCTTTTGGAGCCAGGGGTCACCATCCCGCTCCATCTGTGCCACCTCACCTACTTGGAGGCCCGCGACCCAGAGTTTATGCCCAAGTTGCTGAAGGTGCTCTGCACCCCCAACCGGCAGCTCCAAGGCTCCACAGTGGTTCCCTACCAGCCTCCGTCCATCTACCACGGGAAGGCCCTACAGCCTTTAACTGCTGCTAATGTAGAAAATCTTTACAAGTGGGATGCGGGACAATTCAGTGACATGGAAATACCGGACCAACTGCGCTTGATCATTGTGAACCAAGAGAAGTACAGGGAGGCCATTGGCATCATCAACAGTGTGTCTTTAGATAAAGTATGGCTGCGTCCACTCTGGATCAGAGTTATTCTCTATATTTATGGTATAATAGCAATAGTGTTACTGGTTGTTATTTTTACGTTAATATTTACAAATGTAGCAGGATCTATTTTACAAGATACACCCGAGGGCATTCCCATAGATATTGTAATCTTCCTATGTTTGTTCTCCATTCCATTTGGTGTGCTCATTCAACTTTGTCTTTGGAAGATGGATGACGAGAAGTTTATAGTGAAGGAGATGCAAAAAGCCGCTGGTCAGGCAAATATAATCCTTTTTGAGCAAAATATCCTGATGGGCTTTAGGTCCAATTCCATTATGTATCTGGTGTATGTTTCTCTGGAAGGTTGCAAAGGGGAGTTTGCGACGACATTTAAGCATTCAACCAGCGCGGAGGAGTGCTTTAAAGTAGCTCTACTTCGCTTTTCGTCGGAGTATGCTTGCTGCCTTGCGAAAAAGCACTTCCCGTTTGCTCAGCCGTGCCCAATCCAAGGTCACCTGGAGGGAGGGGTCTGTTTTTGTCAGTATGTCTCCCAGCAACTGAGCAGAGGGGAGTGGAAGTGAGAGTACTGCACACCTTGAACTATCATTTTCAATGCTTCATCTGAACTCATTCGCTGCTATTGACAGTGATAGATATAACATTAAAAAAAGAAACATGTAGATTATGGCACAAGTACAGCTGTGACTACAGAATCACTTCTGTCAACTGTCAGCGCACTAGGGAAACAAAAATCCAAAATCTGGAGCATGTTGGGGTTTTATAAACGAGATGGACAACTCAATTGTGCATTGCAGCTATCGTATTGCATCATACTGCTTCCAAACGTAATTAATTCGTAATCGAAACGCTATGATTTCAAGATATATCCTTTGTATCGAATCGCAATCCATTAATCTAGAAACATAGCGAAGACTCACAAACCTAACAATAATACAGTCATTCCTTTTTGGTTTAAGGATTGATAATATTAGTATAGTAAACAGGTAATTCGTCCTAATTCTGGATTCCTGACTGCACAAGGACTGCTTCAACCCTCACTGTGCCCTGTTAAACCCAAATACTGTATGTCCTGTCTTGCCTTGTATTGTATTGTCATGATATGAATTCATTTATCGTTGATTACAATGTTCAAAGATATGTTTTAACAGCCTTCCTCAATATTAAAATAAGACGTGCAAATGGTTGTTGTTTTTTTAATGATATTTTATGGCTCAGGACGATGGATATAACACGCCTGTTGCAACAGCTAAAGTGTACACTGTAAGAACACACCATTCTCTAAACTATTTAAATTCCCTTGTTTTTAGTGTAAATCAGTTTCACATACCATATTGGCCCGAATACAAGATGGTGTTTTTTGCATTGAAATAAGACTGAATAAGAGGGGGTCGTCTTATATTCGCGGTCGCGACATTATACCCATTCACGACGCTAGATGGCACCAGATATCATTAAAGCGATGTTTTGTCATGACATATCTCAGCTAATCTCCCTATTCACGACGCTAGATGGCGCCAGATATCATTGAAGCAATGTTCTGTCATGACAGATCTCAGCTACTCTCAAGTTTAACCAGTTTGCATTATTTTATTGCAATGTTTTTCCTTATTCAGGTTTGTTTCAAGACTACAGTTACAGTTGGACTTCACTTTGATGGTTAATGCAGTTATTGCAATTTTTTTTTGTTTTATCACAATAGATTGGTTTATTTACATTTCAAAAACCAGAAGCCATTCATTTACGAATTTGATTGCACTTTAGTTTACATATTTAAATGTTCAGATATTAAGATATGAATGAGGCAAAATAACATGAGGGGGTTGTCTTATAATCAGGGCCGTCTTATATTCGGGCCAATACGGTAAGTGAAATTATCTGGCAGTGCTTCAAATAGATTTTACTCTGATTTTTTAGAATAAGATAAATAGTTAGCTGAAAATAGGTTTAACAGGTTTATTTTAAGCAATAAATTCGTATAATTCATCTTGAAAAAGCTTTGAAAAGTCAGAAATGTTCTTAATTCAAGAATAAATATTGTTCAAAACATTATTTGAAAGCAAATTTTTCTTGATATTGGTGGGAAAATGGGCAACTTTTAGATGTATTTCCACTTTCCTTTACTGTACACAGTGGGGAGAACAAGTATTTGATACACTGCCAATGGGAAAACCCATTGACAGTGTATCAAATACTTGTTCTCCCCACTGTATATATATATGGGTGTGTGTGTGTGTGTACATATTCCTTCTTATTTTATAGACTGTGTGACATGAAACACAAAGAAATGATGTTTAACAAATATTTCCTGCTGAAATTAACTCAAATTTTGAATATAGCCTCTAATTTTAGCAAAACCAAACCTGTGCCTTTTTAGAGGCATTTTTCATTTAGTTTGGACCCAAGCAACACAAATAAAATGATTACAAGACAGGAACAAAATTGTATTCTTTTCTGTAACATTGTGTAATGTATAACAATAACAACTTATTACCCTTTGATAAAGAAAAAAATATTTTTTATTGAACAATTGGTGAAATTGGTGTCATGGTACATTGTTTACGCCTAACATTTTATAGATCAGTTGCCTGTGATGGTTGGTTGTGCAGCGTGGTTTCCCCAAAGGACAAGAGCAGCAGAAAAAAATGGATGGCAATGGTCAGCCGTCAAAACATGAAAGAAAAGGCTTTTTTAATGTTTTTTGCGCTTTGAAAAATGGGCTTCGTGCCCACAGCCAGCAGGCAACAGCAGCAGTCCCCAGCAGAAGCGGATCATGAAAATGTGACCCAAAAAAAATTTTTTTTTTAATTTATTATAATTATAAATTTGTGTTTATTGTTTGTTGACATCACTTTTCAATCTATACAGATCTCTAAAATATAATAATGGCAAACATTTTGGTGTAAAGAATACAGGTTGTCATGCATTGACTTGGTACTCTTCCATGAGGGTGATACCTTAGTTCAAAGCTTACAAAATTGCGCTAATGAGCACGTGAGCGCCAGTCGTCTACCAATACTCACAAATACAGATGAGTGTGAACATCACAAAGGGCCTCTGAAAGAAATGACAATTTAAAAGAGGTAGCGATTTAATGAATTTATTCCTGGCTATACATTCCCAGTTAGCAGAGTCAGCTTAAAAAGTAGGAGAAAATCGCTTGTCACCAAGATAAAATTTATGTATAATTACACCACGCACCTACAAATAAAGCTCAACATATACATCATAAAGCGCCTCTGATAGAATAAGGACTGTTGAAAATTCAAAAGGGAACATTTTTATCATCAACTTAACTCTGAATATACTTGACAGCCAGCCATTCGTATGAATGTGGTCCGCCCTCGTCGAATCCATGTTTGGAACTAAAAATCGTAAAATCTTACAATCGCAACCCTCTTTATATGGCCCTAATGCAGCCGTAGTAGTAGTAAGCAGAGCCATATAAAGAGAATATATTATATGTATATTATATTGAAACGTGATCTCAACAAATAATAGACACATTTATAATAAACTAATTTAATGTATATTATTTTTTTAGGTTACTTTTTCATGATCCACATCATGCTGCTGTCGATCTACGTTCCTGCCCTAACCTATAGTCACGAGCTGTGGGTCGTGACTGAAAGAACAAGATCCCGGATACAAGCGGCCGAAATTAGTTTCCTCCGCAGGGTGTCCAAGCTCTCCGTCAGAGAAGGTGAGAAGCTCGGCCATCCGGGAGGGACTCGGCGTCGAGCCACTACTCCTTCGCGTTGAGAGGAGCCAGCTGAGGTGGCTCGGGCATCTGGTTCGGGTGCCTCCTGGACGCCTCCCCGGAGAGGTGTTCTGGGCATGTCCCACCGGCGGGAGGCCCCGGGGACGACCCAGGACACGCTGAAGAGACTATGTCTCACTGGCCTGGGAACGCCTTGGGATCCCGCCGGAGGAGCTGGATGAAGTGGCTGGGGAGAGGGAAGTCTGGGCTTCCCTGTTAAAGCTGCTGCCCCTGCGGCCCGGCCCCGGAGCAAGCGGAAGATTATAGATGGATGGATAGACATCATGCTGCTGGTGGTGCCTGCTGATGGTGACTGCTGGCTGTGCGCTAAACCCATTTTTATATAGCAGTACTTCTCAAATAGTGTGGCAGGCCCCCCCATGGGGGCGCAGAGCAATGCTGGGGGTGGCGCATGTGACCGTGGGGAACATACATTTTTGTCATACTAGAATTAAGTGTAATTGCACATCCACTCAGTGGGTGGCAGTGCCACTCTCATTTTCAGCGTGTGCGCAGTATTTTTGAACAAAACAAGAGCACAAAGCAAAGAGCTCTGGAGATATGAAAAGCTTAGACAAGGAAATATGACGAAGCATATGTAGCATTTAGCTCTTGGCTTCGACTTTTAGTACAGTGGGAGACGAGGAAAGACCAGACTGTTTACTTTCGCAGCAGACAGCAGGAATTTTTTTTTTTTCAGCGAGTGCCAAATATTGCCAACAATCCTCCTGCTTTGTTAGTGTTACATAAGTAAACCAGCGAGCACTGTCAGCATCATATAAGGTAGCATACCAAGCTGCTCAGTGCAAAATAATAAATAAAATAAAAACTGTCCCTCTGTCCAATGACACTGTCCTTCTTGTTGTATTAATTTTTGTTTTTTCGGTCTAATTGGTCGGTCTATTGTCCTAATGAGTTAATGTTGCTAATCAATTTGAATTTATTATTATTTATTGATTTTATTAAATTTTATTTTTCAGCATCAAACGGTCAAAAAATGTATCTTGGGTGTATTTTTACAGAATGGATGTTTTTTTTTTTTTTTTTTTTTTTTTTTTACAATTTATTGTAAGTTGATCTATATTACTTTTTTCTTTAATATTAAAAAGAACATTGTATGTTATGCAGAGTTGTACTTAT
This sequence comes from Corythoichthys intestinalis, assembly GCF_030265065.1. Taxonomy (NCBI): domain Eukaryota; kingdom Metazoa; phylum Chordata; class Actinopteri; order Syngnathiformes; family Syngnathidae; genus Corythoichthys; species Corythoichthys intestinalis. The sequence goes on along the minus strand of NC_080399.1, from coordinate 57,754,624 downwards.
AATAAAAAGAATTTTATAGACAAATGATACTACAGTATATTTACAGTGGTGGCAGAAAGTTGGGGGGGCGTGGAACGTTTATGTCTTCCTGGGGGGGGGCGTAACCGAAAATAAATGAGAAGCACTGTTATATAGCAACAAACAAACAAAAAAGCCTTTTTTCCCCATGTTTTGACGACTGACCATTGCCATCCATTTTTTCTGCTGCTCTTGGTCCTTGGGGAAACCATGCTGCACAACCAACCATCACAGGCCACTGATCTATAAGATGTTAGGTGTAAACAACGAACCATGACACCAATTTCATCAATTGTTCAATAAATATTGATTTTTTTTTTTTTATCAAAGGTAATCAGTTATTCTTCAACATGGTGTAATGTATAATAATAACATCATAAAATGTTGTTCCTGTCTTGTAAATTTTGTGTTGCTTGGGTCCAAAATGAAAAATGAGGTCAGGCTTGGTTTTGCTAAAATTAGAGGCTATATTCAAAATTTAGTTGTTTTGCAGGAAATATTTGTTAAATGTCATTTGTTTGTGTTTCAGGTCAAACTCTATCATCTATAAAATAAAAAGGAAACTGTATACACATATATATATATATATACATATATTAGGGCTGTCAAAATTATCGCGTTAACGCGCGGTAATTAATTTTTTAAATTAATCACGTTAAAATATTTGACGCAATTAACGCACATGTCCCGCTCAGAAAGTATTCTGCCTTTTGGTAAGTTTTACAGCAAGACATTTTGTGCTGTCCAACAGTGAACTCTTGTGGTCGCTTTGCGACATGGTTTATTGTTTTCTTTCCAGTTCATTATGGCTGCACGACGTCTCGGGCTGATAATGTTGTGCTTATATGATCCTTGGACAAGATTTGTCCGTAAGTATGGTTGTTTTAAAGAATGTACATATTATGTTAGTAAGCGAAATGTTATATTTTTTGTATGAGACGCTTTTTGTTCATGTTTAGTGAACCTGTATAGCGTGCTAAGCTAACGTTGTTGCTAATGCAATGCTTGTGTACTTTTTTTTTGTAGTTTTACGACGGTCTAAAGAGGATAATGGTTTGAGGCCATTTTATTAATAAATCAGATGAAAAAGGAAGAAGTCTAATTATTTAGGCGTCGTTCACTAGCTGTCTAGCTTTGGAAAAAGTAGACGCTTCAGAGTGAGGACAGCATAGACAGATTTAAATGACAGTAGAGTGAAATGCCCACTACAGTCCTTTTGTACCGTATGTTGAATGTATATATCCATCTTGTGTCTTATCTTTCCATTCCAACAATTTATTTTACAGAATATATATATAATTTACAGAAAAATATGGCATATTTTATAGATGGTTTGAATTGCGATTAATTGCGATTAATTACGATTAATTAATTTTTAAGCTGTAATTAACTCGATTAAAAATTTTAATCGTTTGACAGCCCTAATTATATATATATATATATATATATATATATATATATATATATATATATATATATATATATATATATATATATATATATATTTATACATATGTATATTAATGCTGTCAAACGATTAAAAAATTTTATCTAGTTAAGCATATGTCAATTGTGTGATTAATCAGGATTAATCACATTCCCCCTCGGGATGAATAAAGTTGCTCTTCAGGAAAACAATCTAGGAAAATACTATAATTGACTTAAAAATTGTTTTAAGATGAAACGTATGATGTGTGAATGAATTAATAATTAACCAAATAGAGTTTTAAAATTTTATTTAACAACTCAGCTCGTATAAAATAAAAAATAAAATAAATTGTCTGTATTATACAGCAAAGAGTCTTAACAGATTAAAGTGCCTCAGACTTACAATGTGGCTCAAGTACCATTTGGCATATTACCCAAAATTGACTGCCAATTTAAAGAGCAGACAAGCACAATACAGTAACAATAGCTAGTGTTTCAAACAACTTGTCTGTTAAATTCAACATTTCACACAAATAAATGCAGCATTTGCAGTTTTACACTAAATGGCCTGAAAGCTGTGTGAGATATTTAAAAAAAATAAAAAAAATTCAAACACTTAACTGAAAAACATTACACTAAACTGTGTGTAAAGGTGTTTGAAAACACTGCTTAAGTTAGCCATACTCTTTTTTTTTTTTCTTCTTTTTTTTTAACCAACATCTCAGGCAAACGAGCTTGTTGACATTTTCAGATAACAGAGCAGACCTTTTCTTTTGAACAATGTACCCTGTCAAAGAAAACAGTCTCTCGCAAGGAACTGTTGTGGCGGGTTCGACCAGATACTTTTTTTGCAAGGTGGGCCAGCTTACTGTGGGCACTATTGTGTGCAGACCACCACTGTAGTGGACATGAGTCCATGCTGGCACTGCCTTGTACCTTTCTAGTGGTTTGTCATTGGTTGTTGTTGTTTGTTTGAATTTTTGTTTGGATTTTCAAGGCCCTCATCTTCGACTATGTTAATGGGTTTACATTCTACAGTCTCTGGCTACCCTTGTAGCGATAGCAGTAGTCAACCTACTTGGTTTCTTTTTGTTGGCAAGTCCGAGTCCGCATTCTGCAAGTGTAGCTTGATGACTGCGGCTTGAATTGAATTTATTGTCATTGTCATCATCATCAACATTAAAATCAAAATCACAAGAAAGAAAGGAAAGAAAGAGGGAAGTCATCGCGTATGTTTGTTTATCCAAAGAAGATGAGAACAGACATGACAAGGGAGACGGAAAAAGCAGAAGCTTATCGGGACCCGTCCCCCTGCCACCAAGGTCGCACAAGCAGCATGTTCTGGATCAGTCCAGTGATAGTCTAACACATTTCGTTCAAAAGTCAATGATTGCCATGGAGATTTCACATATAGTAATTTAAGTGTATTGGATCAGTTCATGTCCAAGTAGGTGAAGGGTGAAGGCCTGGGGTGCTTTGGAGGCTCTCATGTGTTGTATCCTCCGTAGAAGATTTCTAGTCAGCATCCCTTGCCCGGTTTAGGAGATTAGTCATCATCATCTTTGGCCCGGTTGGCCCGAGCGAGTCTCTCATGATCACGCAGCTCCGCGTCAATTTTTGTGGCCAGTCGTGCGGCGGCGTCACTTAGCATTGCCTGCTCCTTCATTAACAGTGCCAACTCGTCGCCGTTGCGTCGAACAACCTCCAGTGTGTCATGGAGTTGGTTCTTTATCCTCATCGAGAAGCGACGAACCCAGAGGGCACCAAGTAGCAGTAGGAAGGCCAGAGCCAGCAGCTTGTTCCCGTAGTGTTAGCGTCATTGCTAACACTAGCGAAGATATGCTTTGCCTGAAGGTGGTACTTTAGGCTGGTTAAGCTTCAATCGAAGGACAGTTCATCACAGCAGTATGTGCACACAACTTTGGTTTTATCCAGGTTTCCATTAGGCAGCTTTTTAAAACGGAATTTGGTCATCATCGTAGCTGGCTGCATTTTGTCCTGCATTGCCGCGCGGAGAATGCGTGTGGGACTACGGGAGGCAGTTGTGGCCAAACTTAGTGTGAGCAGTAAATTGCGTTTTTTTTTTTTATGCATTAATATTTCCAGATTAATCATGGTCGTTTGTGCGTTATTGTTGACAGGCCTAATATATATCTCCCCACTGTAAAAAAAAAAAAAATATATATATATATATATATATACAGGGGTGCACATAAGTGGTCCGCATGCGCGCATGCGTACCGGACGTAGACAAACGCGCTGGCCCTCAACGACTTCCATACGCTTTTGCGTACCGATGGCTGACCACCGTATTTGCGGCGGACACAAGAAAATAACTTCTCAAAATGTCAAAGAGGCAGGCCACACTGAGTAATTACTTCCGTGTTCACCCACCCCCGTCAAAAGACAGATAGACGACAGAGACGTCACTGGAGCTACCGAAAAAAAGGACTTTTGCTGAAAAGTGGCTACAGGATGTACCATGGCTAGAAGCAAATGATGCTCGCACGGAAATACGGTACAAAATGTGCCGTGAGAATCCCAATGTCACCGACAAAAGCAGCGCATTTTATGTAGGGTCAAAGAATTTAAGCCATCCAAACTTTGAAAAGCACGAAAAAAACAGAGAGCATGTGGCAATTAAGCAAACTATCGATGTCAAACAGGAGCCCGCTCGCCCTATGGACAAGTGGCGGAATAAAGGTAATGAACAGCGACATGCACTGACAAACGTGTTTTTGCTCGGATTTTACAAAGCTAAACATGCACGTTCAATGAGGTCTTATGAGGAGGACATCCCACTTTTAAAAAGGCTTGGAGTTAATGTGGGAGCCGCATAATGCCCTTTATTTTGAATTGGTGCTTTTTCTTTCTTTACATTTCACTTCAAAGTAATGGCAATTTTGTTGTGCCAGTTGATGTTAATCAAGCATTAATTGTTAATAGGCATGTGCCGGTATGAGATTTTGACGGTACGATAACCGTGAGCAAAAATACCGCGGTTTCACGGTATCACGGTATCACGGTATTGCAATTATAGCTACAAAATGTGTTATTTTGAGATGTATGGGTTAAAAAAAATAACTTTTTTCCATTGAACAGGATTTTTTTTTGTTTTTCAGAACATAGTTGCAAATTGGAACATGAATATATTGTTAAAATAAATACATTATCAATTAAAAAAAAAACATTTTAAATAAAAATTAAAATATAACTAATAGACTATACCCACAGCCACAGCTCAAGTTGCTTAAGATTAGTGCAAGAACAAAATAATTTCTGTAAAAAAGTAAAAACACTTTTGAATAAAATTTTTAAAAATGTATACTGCATGACTTTTTTTTTTTTTTTTTTTTTTTTTTTTTTTGAGGGTGGAAAAGCTCAAGTGAAGTTTTGCCATTTTCAGCCACTGTGTCAAATCTGGTCATGCCTTTGTGTTAAAAAGAACATAAAGAATTCATAAGTTAATAAGTTAGTTAAAAATGTACAAGTTAGTATAAGTTAGTTAACAATGTAAAAGTTAGTTAAAATGTAAATATTGTTGTGGAAAGGTTTCATCTAAAAAAAAAAAAAAAAACATTGGGAGTGAGACCTCTTCTTGAGCTAACAAACGTGGATTTGTGCTTAGGGCAAGATCATCTTTCGTCAATTAACGATCTTTGATGCTATGCCTTTCCCCCCCCCCTTCATTCAAGCAAATCAAGCTTGTTTTCTCACTCTGCGGCTGTAACACTCGACGAAGTTGCTCTTCCAGCTAAGCCTAGGCTAACATTCATCTTTGTAAGCTTTTAGTTAGTGCGTATATCGAATTTGAAAGGAAAATGTGTGTTTTGTTTTTAGCGAACTTTTCCATGGTGCTAATCTGTTGAAGCTACTCACGTCTCACACATGGAAAAATACAATTGTACAACGTTTTAAATGTATTTATTTTGTATATTACACTTACCACGATTTGAGAGCTCAATAAATTGAAGAAAAGAACGACTTATGATTGGAGTATTTGTTTTTGGGTTTGCTTGCTGTTTAGCGTCACTTTCACACAGAAACAAACGGGAGGGGGTGAGCGCTGCCGTGCCACGACACTTCTGGCTGCATTTTTGACACATGAAAAATGGCGAATACCGTACTACGGTCTGACGGAAAATTTTAGTGGTTTTGAAACCGCAACGTTTTCACACCGCGGTAAACCGTGAAACCGGTAACCGGCACATGCCTAATTGTTAATATAATTAATTAAAGTTAATTGGCTCTAAGTAAAACTTGTCATAAATTTATTGCATCAGGCGGGTCGGCTCTCAAGCTCAATGAGGACCAAGTCACATCTCCAGGAAAGAAAAGTGGAAATAGAATTTAAAAGTTGTAACCACAAACCCAAACTTTTTGGGAAACGAGTTTTTTTACAAAACAAACTTGGACCTACCACTTAGAACTAGGGAACAAAATATGTTATACATGGGGTCATCTTTAATATATTACCACAGGTAGGTGAATCAAGGAAATCTAGACATTCTCTGGAAAAACAGTATTCTAGTTGTGATAAAGAAAAACCTAAATCATCTTGCATTTCAATGTAAAAGTCGGTTTCCAGTGCTCATGCTAACGGAAGCATGATACGTTCACTCCATAACATGAAAAAGTTCCCTTCTGCGTTAGTTTGCAGTTTTCAGTTGTCGCCTGACCACTCCAAATGTAAAACTAGCACTTACATATATGTTAATATGCAATGACATTATCTAAGCCTGTCGCAATATGCAATAATTCCATTTATCGCGCGATATATAAAAAAGAAGGCGGTAATTTTTCCGCTGCGATTTATCGCCTCACGTGCACGTGCATGCGCGCGTGCGGCAGACGTGCTGTTAAAAGTTCGGATTCCTCGTTACCAACTACGCAAAATGCATCTTCGTTCCAGGTCCGGCAAAAACTAGCGCCGGAGCCAATCGTTCCCATTATATCCTATTGTTCAACGTATACCGGCCACGTCAGTGCTCCGGAGTGACTGAGGACCATCTACGGCGCGCCGGTGTTGTTGACGTGTGGCCGCTCCCGTCAGGAGTGACATTTCACGCGGGGCGGCTATTTTTCAGCACAACGCCGGATATTTACAACAAAGTCCGCCAAAACATTGTTACCGACTTGGCTGCGACGAACAACATCGCTTTGACAACGAACAGCTGAATGAAATTAAGAGCGCTGTGCTTCAAACGCGTCCTGTTTATGAAAGTCGATTGTCAAATGCTGGTTTTGTGTAGTAATGAGCAGAGGTGACTTCAGCGGCGCTTGCTAACTTTTTCAATGCGCCCACACTAGATATCATGAAATGGCAAACTAGATGTGCTACGTCCCATGCCATTGGCTACGTGAGCCCAGAGTGATTATGGGACACGTAGTCCATATACTACATCGATGAATTCTAAACTGTCATGACTGAATGGAAGTTAAGAAGGCCAAATCAATCCATACCATTGACTATAGATAATGTTGCAAATATTGTTAATTCAGTACGTGACACAGATGGATTCGGACCACAAATAGGATGTCTTGCTCATGTAGTAAACCTAGCTGCTAAGAGAGCTGTAGCAATCAACAGTGTGCCCTGCCTCACTTTACAAACAGTAAAGATTGTTCTCAGCACTTTTAGATAAAATTTTTTCATATCAGTAAGAAGCACAGTAATATTATGCACTAAAATGCATGTTTATATGATGGCAATTTAATTTTTGCTCGTTAGCAAAAAAAAAAAAAAAAAAAAAAAAAAAAAAAAAAAAAAAAAAAAAAAAAACGAAACAAAAAATATAATTGTTATTTTTTTACAGACCATTAAATGTATTGAATCGGATCCAAAATCGTGTCCCCCGTATCAAAAATCATACCGAACCTTGACTTAACTGTATCGTTGCATCCCTATGGAACACCATTGCAGAAGCTATGACGGGAAAAGTTTTCATTTGCCTAAATGCTTAAGTTATTAAGTGCAATTTTTTTTTTTTTTTAAAACACATTTTATTTATTCTGTGTTTCTGTGTGGTATCAATATTGTTGATTTTTACTTAAGAGGGATGGTCTATTGTTTTAGTTGTGATTTCTTTAAGAGTATTTTTGAATTTGAGAGTAAATATTTATCGCATTTAAATTGGTGTACTTAATCTATTAATATATACTGTATTCTCACTGTGTTATTGTAAATTGGTTAAAAAAAATATTGGGGGGGGCGCAATAATATCGCATATCGCAATAATTTATGAGAATAATTATCGCACACTAAAATTTGTTATCGCGACAGGCCTAACATTATCAAGCAAGTACTTAGATACGTGATTTTATCCATTTTTCCATAAATGTCACAATTACCGCTGTCAGTTCCATTGCAAACCACGACAGTGCTGCTTGTGCTTGGAACTACTCACGCACTACATGAACTACGTGACCACCTACGGCGAGAACAAAGAGTGTTGCGACTCTCTTTATATGGCTCTGGTAGCAAGTAGCTCTACCGACTTCACCAATGAGACGTCGCAACAATAATCACATGACTCCATTATACCAATCAGACACAAGCTTGCTTTCTATCTTCGTGCCAGCCTGTTCAATCATGTGGTGTGTTTCAATCACCGTAAAAAATGAAGTATTCGATATAGAGCGCTGCCCTCAACATGACTCGAAAGTGCGGGTTTTAACCTCTCTCCCAGTTTTCATTTGGCACCAATTGACCACGAAAAACCGGAGATATGATCCTTTAAATTTCAAATTAGTATTTATGAAGGAACTCTTCATTATTCAAACTGTGAAGTATTTTCTCCACCAGAGGGCACTCATGCTCTTTGGGCTAATAATGCGAGGTTCTGGAGATTTCATTTTACCCAGATTTCGAACAACTCGCAAACGTTTTTGTGTGTCTGTATGTGGAGTGAAACTCGAACAATTTAGACAAACATTTCCAGCTCTGTCAAAATATCCCCAAAAATAAATTGTTGTATAAAGATATGGTCTGGTCACAATACAATGACATTTACTGACAATTTTTGTTGCTGTTCTTGTAGAATTGATGTGTATATAATCATTAGTTTTGTTGTTTTCGTCTGTTTTCTTGTTCTGTTTTTTGTTGTTTTTTCTTTTTTCTCTCTCTTTATCTTCTGAACTTAAAGTCGAAGGACACTGCTGGACGATGAGATCAGGGCTGGGATTAAACAGGTTTTTCTTCTTTTCACTCCCTTTCGAGCGCAAATAATTATTGTGAGTTATACTGTATTTCTGTTCTTGTGCATGCTTGAAATAAAAAGCTTTATTCATTAATTCATTCATCGATATAATGTTTTTTCTCTTCAGAATTCAGTTTTGTATTTCTTTGGCTTAATGTGGTTATTGTGGATTATTGTACAGTATCGTTATAACAGCAGTTCATATAAATAACTTTGTGCTAAAAAAAAAATACCATTGTTTAAAAAAAATCCAACGAAAATATTGGCAGTTACTCACAATGTTACTCATTACTTGAGTATTCTTTTCAACAAATATTTTTTTACTTTTACTTGAGTACATTTTTTGGACGACTACTTTTACTTAACTAATATTATTTTGAAGTAATGCTGCTCTTACTTGAGTACAATTTTTGGCTACTCTACACACTTCCGTTAAGACATTATAAATTTGCAGTGTATTCATACTGTATCAATTTAACTCATTCACTCCCTGCCATTTTCACCGGTGCAACCCCCTTCGCTCCCGGCCGTTTTACTGGATTTTGACTGATTGTGCAAGGCCCATTCAATTCTGTTCTATTGCTATATAAACATGGAACCCACCAAAAAAAGAGACTAGACTCTCTTCTTTCAGCAGGAAAAAAAGTTAGTTTATATCTTTTTCCATTCTTTAGAAATCTGCATTAGAAAATAGCTTAGTTTGAGCAATTTCCCCATTTCTGATGAAAAAACAGAAATTGAGCTTGTTGTGAAAGCATAAATTTCAAACATATCTTTGACTTTAACACAGCTATTTTTTGCTTTAGTTACATCCCAAACATCTGAATAATGTTTTCCTTTTACAAAATACCACGAACAGCCAGACAAATAGAGCTTTGGATAGCAAAGTAACAATTTATATGACTACTGAGAGATGACGCTTTGTCGCCAAGATGACGCCGTTGTCGCCACGTCAGCCGTGTAAACTTTTCCCCCACCGTTGAGGTTCCACCTGCGCCCCGGCCGTGCGGCACGGTCGTTCGTTCCGTTGAATTGGGTTGCGGGTCTTACCAAATGCGCTACTGCCCTGCAGTGGCCAATTTTATTGCTTTAAAATGGATTTTCAGCATTGTACTTTGGAGCTAAGGTGAATCACAACCCAGAGATGTCTCTTGTGAAAAAAATTATAAATAGAACGTATTTATACGTTTTTGGGAGCAAATGAGTTAATGGCACTTTAAATGGTGTCAGGTGTAAGCAGACAGACTGACTCATTTATTTAAATATGATTTTGATTTCTTGATTGATTTTATTGTAAACACAGTTTTTTATATCATCTAATATTCCAATTCACCCTTCCGTGATGCACTACAGGGAAAATAAACATTATATCATGAAGGCTCATTATATATTTTTAGCCGACTTAGTCATTTTGATGGTAGGCTAATATATATTATCAGATACATACAGCATGAGTTGCCTTCATTTTTAGGCTTATTTAAGGCTTTTAATTTTTTGCGGCTCCAGACATTTTTCAACATTTTGGGTTGTCGACCCATGATCTAGGGGATTGTGGTTTGAACGGAGAAGGATATCGTAGTACCCTGACAAAAGCCTTACCAACATGGGGGATAACGTGCAAAGTTCTGAGTTGAGACTCAAACTGTGGCCTGTGGATCAGACATTCTTACTGTTAGTCCAATGTTTACTGTCTGTCAGAAAATGTTCCTTCTACTTTGCTTTTATCTGAAAATAATCTCTAAACAAATGTTTCAGAGTAACGCTTCAAAAAGCAGAAATGTGCACTGTTTCTTTAATACTCCGAATAAAAAGCAAAAAAAAAAAAAAAAAAAAAAAAAAAAAAAAAAAGCTAAAAAGAAGAGAAGTGCACGTTTTCTGCTTCCTGTGACTGTTTGCTTTCACTTTTTGTTCCTCCACACAGTGTGGTTATTGTATGTGGCTCTGTCGCACACGAGCAGGTAGGATTGTACTCTGTTGGATTTATTTTAGTGCTTGTTTTCATTTCTAACGAAGAGTGGGGGGAAAAAACGTGAAATAGCAGCACTGGCATATTTGCAGTGATATTCTCTATTTTCAAATGGGGCACATGAGGACAAGAACACTGCAAAAACACACCTCCTTAAAACTAGTTAAATCCCCTTGTTTTCAGTGTAAATTTACTAGAAATAAGTGAAATTACGTATCTCCCACTGCTGCAAGTAAATTTTATTCACTTAGATTTCTTGAAAAAAGAAAAATAGCTCTCTGAAAATAAGCTCAACAGACTTATTTTAAGCAATAAATTAGTATAAATAATCTTTGAAAAAAGCTTTGAAGTGTCAGAAATGTTCTTAATACGAGAATAGACATTGTTCAAAACATTATTTGAAAGCAAATTTTTCTTGATATAGGTGAAAGACGACCAACTTTTAGAAGTATGGGCTTAATAAGAAAAAATATTGGAGTTACTATATTCACTTAAAGTAAGTGGAATCATCTGACACATTAATCTGTTTACTAGTCTTTAACACTCAAAACAAGATAGAGAAAATTATTTCACTAGATGTCAGAAAAAAAAATCATCTAGGACCGTATAAATTTGTAGTGTATTACTTGAGCGTTCCATCCATTAAAATGCACATTTCTTTTGTAAGACAAAGAATCACAAATAGGGATGGCTACTTGTATCACCTTCAATCCCCTGAAAATATCACAACGACTGCCCTAATATTTGGGATTTTATGGGCCATTGTTCTGAGCACTTTGGTGCCACTCGCTTGAACTGAGTGCTGCCTTAAAGGGGTATATAGTGTAAATTCCATCACTCATTAAACACAATTGTAATAAAATAATATAAAAAAGTGTATATATCTTTGGAAAACCTAATAAAACACAAGCTACTATTCATGTAATACTATACTTTATTAACCCCCCTTCGTTGTGTCAAGTTACCAAAATAAGTATTGCATATAGAAACAGTAAAAACATAAATGTTACTTTTTACTTCTGTAGTTCCAGGGCTTTGCTGTTTCGAGCCCCACTTCACAAACAAAACATAAAGCTAGAGATTTGCCAAGCAACAAAAACAAAAAGATAAAGCAGTTGGGGTACTCATAAGTCATAGTACAACTGTATCCACTATTTCATCATCTTACGTACATGCACTAATGAAAATTGAACTTGTACTGTTGTGCATTATATCTGTGATCTCGCCATAGAAGATGGATGAGAAGAGCTCTGATGCAGGCAGTGTTGCTGTGCATCCCGCCAATGTTCCTCCGCCTTTGAGGCCAGGCGAGACTTTCCACGTCTTCATCAGCTACAGCAGCACCGACTACCAGTGGACGCATGCTCTCATAGAGCAGCTGGAAGCTCACGGCCTTCACATCTGCTACCATGAGCGTGACTTCACGGCGGGCCGAACAGTGCTGGAGAACATATCCGAGGGCATCCAGGAGAGCCAGAAAGTCTTGCTGGTCCTCAGCTCGGATTTCGTGAGGAGCCGCTGGTGTCTCCTGGAGGCCAACATGTCTCTGTTCAGAGACTGCCTGGAGAGAAAGCCTCTTGTCCCTGTGCTTTTGGAGCCAGGGGTCACCGTCCCGCTCCATCTGTGCCACCTCACCTACTTGGAGGCTCGCGACCCGGAGTTTGTGGCCAAGTTGCTGAAGGTGCTCTGCACCCCTAACCGGCAGCTCCAAGGCTCCAAGTTGGTTCCCAACCAACCTCCGTCCATCTACAACGGGATGGCACTGCAGCCTTTAACTGCTGCTAACGTGGAAAGTCTTGACAAGTGGGATGCGGGGCAATTCAGTAACATGGACCTACCGGACCAACTGCGCTTGATCATTGTGAACCAAGAGAAGTACAGGGAGGCCATTGACATCATCAACAGTGTGTCTTTAGATAAAGTATGGCTGCGTCCACTCTGGATTAGAGCTATTCTCGATATTTATGGTTTATTAGCAATGATTTTACTTATTGCAATTTCTGTGTTAATATATGGAAAAGTAGAAAACTCAATTTTACCCGATACACCTGAAGGCAGTCCCATACTTATTGTAATCTTGCTATGTTTGCTCTCCGTTCCATTTGGCTTTGTCATTCAACTTGGTCTTTGGAGGAAGGACGACGAAAAGTATGTCGTGAGGGAGATGCAAAAAGCTGCGGGTCAGGCCAATAGAATTCTCTGTGACGAAAAGCTTGTGATGGGCTTTCGGTGCAATTCCATTATGTATCTGGTTTATGTTTCTCTGGAAGGTTGCAAAGGGGAGTTTGCGGTGACATTCAAGCATTCAGCCAGCACGGAGGCGCTCTTTAAAAAAGCTCTATTTTGGTTCTCGTCGGAGTACGCTTGCTGCCTTGCGAAAAAGCACTTCCCCTTTGCTCAGTCGTGCCCCCACCCAGGTCACCTGGAGGGAGGCGTGTGTTTTTGCCAGTATGTCTGCCAGCAACTGAGCAAAGGGGAGTGGAAGTGAGAAGACTGCACACTTTGAAGCATCATTTTCATTGCTTCTTCTGAACTCGTTCGCTGCTATTGACAGTGATAGACATCACATCAAAAAATAGAAATGGATGTAGATTATGGCGCAAGTACAGCTGTAAAGCCAGAGTTATGCTTCTGCGTTGCGGTGACGGCGAAGCTACTACGGCATCAATGAACATTCGATAGTTCTGCGTGTAACACCTTAGAAGTGATTACTGTCAAATTAATTATGGACTAGTGCTAAATTCGGTTACTGAAACAGTAATTTGCATAAACGAAATAAATGACTCAGACAAATAATGGTTTTGAACTGCCGACCTATTTTATATACAGAGTGACCCAAAAAAAAGTTTACACTGCCATAATACAACTTAAATGCCATGTTTATTCATCTTAGAATTAGAATTTAATCACAAATTATACATTATTGTAAAGAACATGTACAGTACACTCTATTTTTCAATGTGTCCTCCCTTAAGTGTCACAACAGCCTCCAGGCGCCTGCAGAACGCTTGACAGGTCTTCTTTATTTAGGATGCTGTCATCTTTTCCCAAGATCTAATAATGGACCTCTCCAAGGCTGCCACAGAAGTTTGTGGCTTCTCACAGGCACTGTCCTCCACAGTTGCCCATATGCTATAATCCAGGGGATTGAGATCTGGACTCCGGGGTGGCCACATATCACCTTGTCAATCAACTTTTTGGTCCGCACAGATCGGCACTTCCAGACCCAGGTTTTCGTGAGGCTGTTCCAGTATCTTTCAGCTTCTTTTTAACGTTGCAGACTGCACATCTGGATATTCTCAGATTTGCTGCAATCTCAGTAGGTGTCAGACCGGCACGCAGCAATTCAGGTACAGCTAAAGTTTTCTTCATTTTCAGCAGAAGCACAGGAATTGTAGAGACGAGAGATTACCAGCTGCATTGAGTGACCTTAATGAATCACTTAAGCATGACAACCTATTTAGATATGTTTCAATGGCTTTTAAACAAGCAGTCAACTGAGTGTAAACTTTTTTTTTGGGTCACCCTGTATGGCGGAACACACAGACAAGACTGAAAAAGCAGTTTCTGCTCTTGCACACCTCTTTAAAAGAAACTGCTGTATTTTAAGCCAAAACAACTGTTGTGTTCGATAGAACAATATGTCTATATGCTGCCATAGCAGATTAATGGCGCATTAAGCCCCCAAACTATATTTAATATGTCCGTTATACCCTGAAAACCCCTGTTTACAGACATCGCGCAACAGCTTTTGTTTCAACCCAGCCATAAAACGAAGGTAATTAATCATATTTATTATTCAAAATGTCTGTAATTTTTTGCTTAGAATCATTAACTGATGTCTAATATTTCGTGTTTTTTTTCAGATTTCTAATTTTTCAGATTTCTAATTTTCTTTTTCATCAATTGATTTCTTCAACTTCCTCAGTTTTATAGACGTTTAGTTTCTATTTTGAGTTTCAATATTCAAATTTCCCCATCAAATGTTTTGCTTTTGTTGATCAACAAAATTTCTATGTCAATAACACTTAAAGAGCATATGACACCAGAAAAAAGTCTTAAATGGCATTATTATGTGAATTAGAATCATATTTTGAGACGATTCGACTATATACAACAATTTAGCAAAGCGCAGATGACGAGAAATTAGTCTTTTAATCTGCCGGTTAGCCACGCCTACCATTATAGGGCTTTAGCGTCCCCAACAGGTGGATGACGTCAGCGGTAGACTAGGCTCATCGGTTTTACTATTCAGCCCATTGAGGGGGAATTGTTCAGAACGAGGAAAACGCGACGAAGAGAGCTGCAAAATGTCATTGTTTCAGTCTCTCTACTCCCAATATTTTTACAGGATATTCTTTTTATCCAAGTATTTTTCCCCAATAGCTATATAAATGGCTTGAGAAGGACCAGTCAGCCCGTCGAGGGGGAACTATTCACAATGAGGAAAACGCGACGAAGAGAGCGGCAAAATGTCATTGTTTCTGTCTCTTTACTTCAATATTTTTACAGGATATTCTTTTTACCCAAGTACTTTCCCCAAATGCTAAATAAATGGCATGGTCATGACAAATAACAATCTTGTGCTAAATGGAATATAAAATAATAAAAATCCATTTATTCAAGACGAAATGGCAAAATTACTCCATAATGGTCAAAACAGTCGACTTCACCTTTACTGTTACACCTCCCGAACGATATTTTATGACACCTAAATCGGACATATGTAATTTCCCTTCCCCGGCTTCGGAGAATGTAAACAGACCAGAAGGAGTGACAGCTAGCCGACATGCTAACCCGAACCGAGGGATGTTTCAAAGTCTTCGAAGTGGAAAATCACACATAACTAGCCTGGATTATTTGACATGACGACCCGGTTGTCGAGTTTCTTTGCGGATCGGCAAACCGCCCGGCGGAGAGCAATTTACAGTTCGTTCCCTGGAGGAGGGTGGCTGGAGTTGTTGTGTAGCTAACGCGCTAACAGCTAACTGCTAATGAGCATGAGGATAGCTTTTTACATGCCTATCAATGATCAAACGTAAGTAGTCCTTTAATTAAAGGAATTTTATAGTGTTTACTTTGTAATCACTGTATTCGTATTTGACATAATACAAAACAAGATGTTTACTCACTTCCTTGTAAGTCCAATGGTCCCACAGTAAATATCCACGGTGAATGGGAACCTTTTGAAACTCCAAAAAGGCGCATACGCCTCTCCCGCATACAGAATGATTTTTCTGCAGCCGTTTGGCTGGCGTGATGCAAAAAATAAAAGTATTAATCCGCAAAATCAGCTGAATCCTTCGTCCTCATACACAACAGTACACTGTATAGTGAAGAGAACGTCTTCTACCGTACACGTCACAGCGCCCTCCTCCTCAATGCAAGACCGAAGCCGGAAGTCACTCATTTTCATGGCGCGGGATTCAAAAAACTAAATAAATATAGCGATCGCTTCCACACACATCCAAGCGGTCCATATCATTCAGGGGCATAAAATACCGCGTGTATTATGAAATAAACATGCTTTTTCGTGTCACAGGCACTTTAAAGTTTTTAAGACAGATTCATAAAAAATAAAATTGACAAAAAATAGTAAACTCAAAACAATTCAGCATAAGGCTGAACGGCACCAGTAGAAAGGAGTCTATTTGGTCGCTGTCTTTCTGGCTGTATACAGTAATTTCTGGCTGTTTTCTATTGATCCAGAGAGGGGAAAAAATCCTCCGCTGGGCAACATAAAAATATGGTGAATCCTACCAGGTTAAAGGATGTAAAACTAACGTCGTGCGTGCGTTTCGCTCCTGCGTGAGGCACAGTTCAATGGATCGGCTTTGGTTAGCTCGCCATCTTGTCTCTCGGTTGGAATCTTTCTCTCCAACAATTGTTCAGTCACTTCTGAATCAAGCTTTAATAGCCAATCAAATTTACAAAAATACATAAATAAATAAAGTAATTCGCACGCGAAAGATCTCTAAGTACGGTTAAAATTAAAGTTATCGTCGAGTGAAGTCAAAAATAGTGCATTGACGCACGTTAAAAACCAAAAGCGCAGGTGGCTAGGCTAGACAAAAAGGCGACGTCATACATTCAATTAAACACCAATTCTCGGTTTATCGTGCGACATTTATATCATGAATCAAACACTTTTAACATACACTGACTAGTATAATATGAACTAAATATTCACCAAATATAATAAAGTAAAATTTCGAACTCACCAAGTCCCTTTCAGCAAGCAGTTTTGTCACGAAGATGAACATTGCTTGTGAATAACCCAAAAATACACCTTTCACAGTTAAAAGTAACGTTTTAGTGTCCTAATTTCTATCAGATTTTAAAACTTTACAGCAGTAACACTAAATAGACTCACCGCTTTCCTTCCTCAGTCAAGAATGAGCAACAGCGATGAAGTGCACATTCTACGAGTTAGTGCATTTCGCCAATTGAGATTTTCAAAATGGAAAATTTTAACTTTTTATTTCTTTTCAACTAAATAATTCATTGCATGCTGATTATATAATGTTTTAAATCTTTTGTTGTTGTTGTTTTAACCAAAGAATTATTTTTACATTTTTTATTTTAATGTTTAAACAATGTAATCTTTTAATGGTTGTCTTTCACTTGCTCTTATTTGGTGAGACAATGTTAACCTGGGTTACATGCGACAAGGAAATGCGTTGATCTGTAATTCACCGCCAAGCCACTAGAGGGGTGTGGCGTTGTGTTTGTACCGTTTGGGGGGACTCTTGTCGACTTCTTCTAGTTTTGGTCCAGTTACACAATAATGCCAACTTTAATGGAACGCTTGAATGTGGATCCTCAGCTCATCAACATTGAACAACAAATGTTGATCATACTGTAATGTCTGTAACTATGCGGGGGTCCTTAAAGAGGCGATCAGACAGGGGAGCGGTGACGTGGCGGGAAGTGAAAAGAACGGGAGGAAGTGAAAGTTAGCGGTCGCATGTTGCGGCAGAGCGCTATTATTTTGTTATTTATTTTATTGTTACCACAATAAAGTGGGGAAAGCCATCAGTCTCCTCTCCTTCTTCCCCCCATCTGTTAGGCACTCTCAATCAGCGATGATGTATCAAGTGTGTGAACTGTTGTTGAAAATTAAACATCAAAACAACTCTTTTGACACCAAACCTGTGCTTTATTCTTCATTGACTTGAAGTGTGAAATGTAAATAAGTCACAGACTCACAGCAAACATATGTACACAATAAATGATGAAAAGCACCAACCAAAAATACGACAAAGTGATAAAAAGCTGGCAGTGTTTGGCCGACTTCAGGTGGCCATTCGCTTCCGAACACACATACTTGTCTCGGTGGTTCTTCTTTTTATGCAACCCTTTGGTTTGGTTTGTGACTTTGCCCTTTGGCAATCTTTATAATGTCTTGACGAGACATTGTAGAAGTTGTCGTACTTACTCTTCGATGATACTCTCATCGGCTTGGTCCATTTTTGCGTGTAGCAAAACAATGTTTGAAAATGACGGGGATTTCGCGCTGAACCGTAAACAACAGTCTGAGCGGTCCAATCACAGTCCATTTGCGCCACGTCACCAAGCGTTGACACGTCGACCAGTCAGAAAATTGTGGAGATGCACGTCAGGCTACGACGAAGGGTTGTAAATTGGGTCTGCCTTAGCAGTGTAGGTCTGCCGCAGAAACATAAGTCAGCCTTAACTAGAGTCACTTGGGTCAAATTTTAGTGCACCAGGGAAACAAAAATCCAAAATCTGGACCATGTTGGGGTTTTTTACAAGACAGACAACTCAATTGTGCATAGTAGCTATTGATTTTATCATACTGCTTCCAAAAGTAATCAATTTACAATCGAACCAATATGATTTCAAGATATCACCTTTGTATCAAATTGCAATCCTTCAATCTAGAAAGATTCGCAAACCTAACTACAGTACAATACAGTGATTCCTTTCGGGTTGAAGGATTGTTACTACTATTCGTATAGTAAACAGGTCATTAGTCCTAATTCCTGACTGCACAAGGACTGCTTGAACCCTCACTGTGCCCTGTCAAACTCATTATGTCCTGTTTTGCCTTTTATTATACTGTCATGATGTGAATTTGTTTATTTTTTATTACAATGTTCAAAGATGCACAGCCTCTCTAAATATTAAAATAGGACATGCAAATTGTTGTTGTTCTTTTATGGCTCAGCATGATGGATTTAACACACCTGTTGCAACAGCTGAAATTTACACAGCAAAAACACCTTTCTAAAAACTAGTTAAATTCCCTTGTTTTCAGTGTAAATCTGCTAGAAATAAGTTAACTTATCTGTCAGAGCTTCAAGTAAATTTTACTCAGTTTTCTTAGAAAATCAAACAATGTGATTTTCTGGGGGGTTTTCCACATTCTGTCTCTCATGGTTGAAGTTTACCCATGTTGACAATTACAATTTTCATGTGGGAGAACTTGCACAATTAGTGGTTGACTAAATACTTATTTGCCCCACTGTATGCCTATATAGATATATAGGGTTTGTTAACTTAAGCATTTATAATTTCTTAGTTAAGGGACACATGTGCTACTCTTTACAATAAGGGTCCTAAAAGCATTTGATGTCCGGAGACAGATGGAGTAGCTGCACGGCGCGTGCTCGCCGGTTAATTTTTCGTTTTATCAACAACATCGCCCAACTTAAATCACTCGTCTATTTGGTTGATAACGCTCTAAAGGTAAAACCAATTCTCCTAATGGCTTCTAAAGGCAGTAAGTCGAGCAAGAAAGAAGAAGCTAACACTAGCTTAACACTTGATGCGATCTCGACGCTACTCGAAAACCACCGCGAGGACATCGCGGCTGAGTTCAAAAGTTCTTTCAGTCAACTGGACTCAAAGCTGGACACGCTGAGACAGACTGTGGATGACCACGACCAGCGGGTGTCCTCATTGGAACTCGCCGCGGACGACCTGAGCCAGCGATTTAGCGACCTGGAGGAAAGGTGCGCCGCGCTGACCATCGACAACGCCAAGTTAAAAGCCAAAGTGACTGACTTAGAGGGATGAAGCCGCAGGCAAAACATCCGTATTCTGGGGATCCCTGAGTCTACCGGCCGACCCTCCGAGTTCTTCGCGGACCTGCTGATGGAGGTTTTCGGCTCCGAAACGCTGCCTTCCAAGCCGGACATCGACAGAGCCCACCGAACCCTGGCGGCTAAACCGGCTCCCGGACAGCGGCCGCGACCGGTAATTGTACGCCTCCACCGCTACCAGACCAAGGACCTACTCATCAGGGAGTCGCGTCGGAGAGGGATGCTCAACTATCGCGGCCACACGATCCGAGTGGTGGAGGATTACAGTCCCGAGGTGGCCAGCAAGCACGTGGAATACCGAGACATCATGGCGGAGCTGTACAAGCGGGGTCTGAAACCCCCGCTGCTATACCCAGCCCGGCTGCGGCTCACGCTGGCCAGGGGAGTCAAGAAATGGATCAGCTCAGTTGAAGAGGCACAGAAGTACATCGACACCCTTCCCACATCACGTTCATAACTTCATAACACACTTTCAACCTGACTGGATGAGAGGTAACTCTGCCGTAGTTCCAGATGGCCACGGAGTACCGACATGCTGGTTCGTTTACAAATTTACTGTAATTAGCTACTTTATTACAGCAGCGCGACTGAGCCATGCAGAACACGCTAGGAACGCGCTTATCGCAGTACTTCTCAAATGGTGGGGCGCGCCCCCCCAGGGGGGCGCAGAGCGATGCCAGGGGGGGCGCGAGTGACCTCGGGGAACATGCTTTTTTTTTTTTTTTTTTTTTTTGCCGTACTAGAATAAAGTGTACTTGCACATCCACTCCGTGGGTGGCAGTGGCGCTCTCATTTTCAAAGTGCGTGCAGTATTTTTGAAGTAAGCAAGAGCACACGGAAGAGACTCATGCAGAGCTGGACTCACGCAGCGACCCACTGTCTTAGTGTCTTCTTCGGTTCTCACGTGTCCGGCCGAGAAGTGCCGTTTTCGGCTTGGGATCGTCACGACCACCGCCCTCACCTACGGTTCTCCCTCGGCCGCCGAGAATGCGCTTTTTTCGGGCCGTTTGTCTTTGACTTTCAATATAGTGGAAAATGAGGAAAGACCACTGTTTACTGAGTCTAAAAATGATTATAGCGGAGAAGCCAAATCAGTTAAGACGCCACTTAAAGACATTAGACCTCAATCTCATTGATAAGCCGCTTGACTATTTTTCAGCGAAAATGTGCCGAATACTGCCAATTTTCACAATCGTCCCGCTTTGTCAGTGTTATATCAGTAAACCAGTGAGCACTGTGGTGAATCAGCGAAAATAAAAACTTTCCTTCTGTCCAAAGACACCCCCCCCCCTTCTATTCAGTTTTGTTTTTTTTTCGGTCAAAGTTTTTGGCATGTTGTCCTGAAGAGTAAATGTTTCTAATCAATTTGAATTTGTCATTATTTACTGATTTTATTACATTTTATTTTTCAGTATCAAATGGTCAAAAATGTACCTTGAGTGTATTTTTACAGTTTGGATGTGACTTTTTTTTTTTTTTTTTTTTTAACTTCAGGCAAATTGATGCGCGTTAAGTCTTTTCTGTTACAAGCAACACAATGTTAAAAAAGTTATACTTTATTATAAGTTGATCTATGTTACTTTTTTTTTTTTTAATAGAAAAAAAAGGACACAATGTTAGGCTGAGGCGTACTTATAATAGTAATATAGACGAATTATACTATTTACAGTGGCGGCAGAGAGTTGGGGGGGGCGCGAAACATTTACGTCTTCCTTGGGGGGGCGTAACAGAAAATAATTGAGAAGCACTGGCTTATCGTAACCAGTGTTGTTAATCTTTCTGAAAAAAAGTAATTCATTATAGTTACAAATTACTTCTCCCAAAAAGTAATTGCGTTAGTAACTCAATTACCTGAATGTAAGAGTAATTAGTTACTTGGCAAAGTAATTGGTGATAATTACTTTTTTTTTTTTTTTTCCCCTCAAAAAAAAAAAAAAAAAAAAACATTGGCCACACTATGTGAAGTTTTTTGTGAAGGTTTTTGGTACAATTGGCCCGAGCCCAATTCTTTACCCTAATTTACCCTTTACCCTGGATCAACTGTTAAAAGTTGTTAAAATTGCTCCCATTATTGCATTTTGGAAGGTTCTCTACAACAGAGCAGTCCTAAAAAGTCTACTGCTTTAAGATGGCGGCTGTCTACTAACGCATTTAGTGCCATGCAGTGTTGTTAATTTTACTTTAAAAAAGTAATTAATTACAGTTACAAATTACTTCTCCCAAAAAGTAAGTGCGTTAGTAACTCAGTTACCTGAATGTAAGAGTAATTAGTTACTTGGCAAAGTAACTAGTGATATTTTTTTTTTCCTCAAAAAAAAAAAAAAAAAAAAAAAAAAAAAAAAAAAACCACACAGGTCACACAATGTGAAGCTTAAAGTGTTTGGGGGACAATTGGCCCTAGCCCAATTCTTTACCCTCCACTTAACTAGACACAAGGGTATTGCGATAACTAGCTAGTAACCTTTGCTATGTGTGGAAGTCATTTAAAGTTGTGAATCAATCGTTGAAGTTGTTAAAATTTCTCCCGTTATTGCATTAGTTGCCTTCTGTCTACTTTAAACATGTGTAAGTTTTAAAACTGTTTCATCATTTAAAGATAGATTTAAGTTAAGATTTTGCCGATTTAGGAGCATTTCAGATTTTAAAAAATTACTTAGGTTCGCTAGGAAGGATCTCTACATCAGGGCCTTCCTGAGAGGTCTACTGCTTTAAGATGGCGGCTGTTTACAAACGCATGTAGTCCTTAAAACATGTTGGCAGTGCAGCAGTGTCTGTCATTTGCATCTAGTTCTATAATATGATATCTACCGTGTCATGTGGGCGTAGTTTGTCGGCTATGGCTGCAGTCAGGTATTATTGGAGCCACCTAGCATCGCGGTTGGAACGGCGTCTTCCCCACTCCTGCTCTGCTCTCGTCCCCGTGAGTCCGTTTCTCTCAGACTTTTTTTTATTCAACCAACTTAGTAACGCATAGTAACGCACGCCTTTCCCGCCTCAGTAACGGTAACGGCGTTGCCAAGATGAGAAAAGTAATTAATTAGATTACTCATTACTGAAAAAAATAACGCCGTTAGTAACGCCGTTATTAACAACACTGATCGTAACTGCTCTATTAAAATAAATAAATAAATTATTTAAAGGGAAAGAAAGAGAAGAGGAAAAAAAAATAAAATAATCTAATCTGTGTGTGTGCGTACGTGCGCCATACATATGGTTTTTTCCTTTGTATGTTTGTAGTCTGAGTGACAGTTATAGTGGAGCCAGCACATTTGAAACTTTAAGACTACTGACATGTCAGTATGCACTGCTTTATACTCAACCCTTTTTTTTTTTTACTGGTCCCGAATTCAGTTCAACTCGATTGAATCTAATTTAAATAGAATCTGACAAGTCTTTCAGGACTGATCTTTGTTTCAATGTTGTCTATGGGGATGTTTGACTTTTACTATTATAATGCTCGATACCGGAGGAGCAGCTTAGTTGAGACAGGAAGATTTAGTTAGATGTTTGGGTTTAAGAGCTTGCTGCTTTCTTTTCTTGGGAGGGGTGGGGGGGTGGTCACTGCCAACAGCTGGGGAATCAAATGTACACGTATATATCTATTTTTCTTTGACCGGCCATTTAGTTAATTTCACACTCTTCACTTTCTCTAAATGCTTGTGGATAGTTGTGTGAATTTTGTCAGTTGGAATGTCAGGGTCTTGAACCACCCAGTGAAGAGGAGAAAGATTTTTTCACATTTAAGACAGCTCAAAGCAGATATTGCTTTTCTGCAAGAAACACACATTCGCACCTCAGACAGCGGGCGTCTCCTGACGGGTCGGGGGGGAGGGGCGTTCCACTCCTCCTTTCAGGCCAAGGCCAGAGGAGTTTTGATCTTAATCTCTCCAAATATTACCTTTGAGCCTCATAATGTGACCTCTGATAAATTTGGCCAATATGTTATTGTGACTGGGAAATTACACAACACAATGGTGGTCCTCGTTAATGTTTATGCCCCCAATGTGGATGAACCAAGCTTTTTTGAGCGCCTATTTTCATTACTCCCAGACCTTAATACATACTCTCTTGTCTTGGGAGGTGATTTGAATTGCTGGCTGGATCCACTCTTAGACCGGTCTTCCATCAACCCCGGCACGCCGAGTAAATCAGCCGTTCTCATTCAGGCCTTCCTCATGCAATATGGTGTTTGCGATGTGTGGCGCTCTTTACATCCCCAGGAAAAAGAATACTCCTTCTTTTCCTATGTCCACCATACATATTCACGCATAGACTATTTTTTACTAGACCATGGTCTCCTGCCCCTTATCCGCTCCTGTGATTACCATAGTATTGTCATTTCAGACCACGCGCCTGTTTCCATGGCCATCTCCCTCCCAAATCTCCCCCGGAGGAGCAGACAGTGGCGCTTCAACTCCACTCTTCTGTCAGATGACAAATTTGTGGAGTTCATAAAAAATGAAATAACCTTTTTCTTATCGACTAACATATCCCCCGAGGTCTCTAGTTTGATTGTATGGGATGCCCTTAAGGCCTACCTTAGGGGACAAATTATATCTTACACAGCTCAAATGAAAAGTAAAGGTAACAAAGAGCGTTCGGATCTGGCTCATCAAATTGGGGAAATTGACAAACAGTATGCGCAAACTAAAAATCAAAATCTTTATAAAGAACGATTAGAGCTCCAAACTAAATTTGACCTACTTACTACCCATTCAGTCGAACATTTGCTCCTCAAAAATAAAGCCACATTCTATGCCCACGGAGACAAGGCCGACAAACTGCTTACAAACCAGCTGAGGGGTTCTTCTGCGAAACAAAACATAACTAAAATTCATACACAAAATGGTGAAATTACCACGGACCACACTCAAATTAATGATGCTTTCAGGGATTTTTATTCAAACCTCTACTCCTCAGAATCTCCACCCGATCCTAATGACATTTGCAACTTTCTAAGCAGTCTCAATGTTTCCAAACTCCAACCAGACCATGGTAAGAGACTGGATGAGCCTATAACACAGGATGAAATAGCCTCAGCTATTTTTTCAATGCAGTCAGGCAGCAGTCCAGGCCCCGATGGTTTTCCAGCTGAGTTCTTTAAAAAGTTCTCTTTACTTTTGACTCCACAACTTTATTCTGTGCTCTGCGAATCATTTAGGCAAGGTTCCCTTCCTAAATCATTTTCTGAAGCCTATATTACCCTTATCCCCAAAACAGGCAAAGATCACACGCATTGCGCCTCGTATAGGCCCATCTCTCTTATTAACACCGATGCAAAAATTCTACCTAAAGTTCTCGCTCGCAGACTAGAAACCATCCTTCCAGCTATCATATCTGAGGACCAAACCGGTTTTATAAAAGGTAGGCACTCGTTCTTTAATGTACGCCGACTATTAAACATTATCTATTCTACTCCTGATGACATCCCTGAGTGTATAGTTTCCATTGATGCTGGAAAAGCATTCGATCGCGTGGAGTGGGTCTACCTGTGGGCAGTGCTGGAGAAATTTGGTTTTGGGCCAAATTTCATTGCGTGGATTAAATTGCTTTACTCTCATCCTACAGCCTCTATCCGAACCAACTCCCAGCTGTCTAATCCTTTCAGACTGCATCGTGGTACTCGCCAGGGGTGTCCTCTCAGCCCCATGCTATTCGACCTGGTTATCGAACCTCTTGCAATCGCCATCCGTAGCCGGGATGACATCACGGGTATATGGAGAGGCGGCATTGAACATAAGGCCTCGATTTATGCGGACGACCTTATGCTCCTTGTCTCAAACCCGATTACTTCTCTCCATTCGGCTCTATCACTACTTAATAACTTCAGTCAACTATCTGGGTATAAAATTAACTTTGAAAAAAGTGAGCTGTTTCCAATTGGCAATATTATGTCTGCTTTAGACTTTACCAACTTTCAACACCATTTACCATTTAAAATTGAAACTGACAAAGTTTCTTATTTAGGCATCACGATGACCCGGAAGCACAAAGACCTTTTTAAAGAGAACTTTTTAAACCTAGTAACTCAAACCAAACAAACACTCACACAATGGTCACCACTCTCCATGTCTCTCATTGGGCGATTAAATTCCATTAAAATGACAATTTTACCAAAATTCTTGTACTTATTTCAGGCGCTACCAATTTTTATTCCCAAAACCTTTTTCGACCATCTTGACTCGATTATCTCATCTTATATTTGGAAAGGAAAAAGGACTTGTCTTAATAAAACCCACTTACAAAAGACGAGGGCTGCCGGTGGCTTGGCTTTGCCTAATTTCCGTTTTTATTATTGGGCGGCCAACCTGCGGTGTCTTACATTCTGGTCTCACTTTCATTGTCGTCCAGATCCTCCTGACTGGGTGGCAATGGAGTTGAGATCAGAGGATGATGTATCCTTGGCTGCATTGATTGGCTCCTCTCTTCCACTCTCAACCAGATCTTTAAAGAACCCAGTGGTTAAACACTCAGTGAGGATCTGGTCTCAGTTCCGAAAACTTTTCATTTTACATGACTTCTCACCATCAAGCCCAATACTACATAATCATTTTTTCAAACCTTCACTCAATGACCCCGCCTTCAAAGAGTGGAGTCAGAGGGGAATAGAACACTTCAGAGATTTATTTATTGATGATAATTTGGCATCATTTCAACAATTACGTAACAAGTTTGCACTTCCACAGTCAAATTTCTTCCGTTATCTGCAAATTCGACATTTTATACTTTGTAATCTGCCCGCCACGCTAAACTCCGACAGGACTATTGTTGACATGGTTCTTTCCTCAAAACCAAACCAGAAGAGGCCTATCTCTGTGTTTTACACGATGTTGGCTCTGAAGTCTGCATCTATGGATAGAGTCAGGGCGGAATGGGAGGAGGACCTTGGTACCCCCTTCTCTGAGGAAATATGGTTATCTATCATAAAACAAGTCAATTCCTCATCTCTGTGCGCTCGCCATAATCTAATCCAATTCAAAGTGGTCCACAGAGTTCACATCTCCAAAACCAAACTGGCCACTTTTTACCCTGACATCAGCCCACTCTGTTCCAAATGCAACATCTCAGATGGCTCACTCTTTCATATGTTTTGGACTTGTACTAAACTCAGCAAATTCTGGACAGAGGTTTTTCATTCCCTCTCACAGATCTTAACAGTGAGGGTGGAACCGAACCCTCTTATTGGTTTATTCGGAGTTACAGAGGACTCTCGACTGTCTTCTGATCAGCGCCGCACTCTAGCCTTTGCCTCCCTCCTGGCCCGTAGGTCTGTCCTCCTCAGGTGGGTGGACCCCCTCCCTCCCACACACACCAAATGGCTGACGGCCTTAATGACATGTTTGAAAATTGAAAAGATCAGATACTCTATTATTCTAATGGGAGATTCCTACGTGCCTGGGGACCTTTTTTAAACATGTGTTAGTCCTCTTAAACCCTTGGCATTCCATAATCTGACATATCTTTATTGTATTGATACTTACGATCCAAAACAATTACTAAAACTCAATGTGCAATGGTCATGAAACTCACTGGCAGTGAAAGGGATTAATTTCGTGGTTTATTTTTGGTTTATTTCGGTTATTATTATTTTTTTTTTTCTTCCTATTTTTATTATCATTACTTCTCTATTGTATGTGTGTTGGATGTCAGTCCCATTTCTCATCCCACTTTGTTTTTTTTTCTAACTGGAAACCAACGCACTACTATTGTGAAAAATAAGAGATTTTGATTTAAAAAAAAAAAAAAAAAAAAAGCATTTGATAATGGTTAATAAATGTTGGGGGGGGGACTCAAGCATTTATTAGAGATGTCCCGATCATCGATCGGGTCTGATCACGTCATTTTCAAAGTATCGGAATCGGCAAAAAAATATCGGACATGCCTTTTTTTAACATGCCTATATTTTTTAATTAAATCGTTTTCTAATTGTATTTAACGTCACAGACATAATATGTTACACTCATCCAGAGTCTTTAGTTTTGGTTTAAGGTCGGGTTATCAAATTTATCCCGATAATGGCGGTAATTATTTTTTTAAAAAATGTATTACGTTAAAATATTTAACGCAATTAATGCATGCGCTGCACGACCCACTCACGCATTGTTGCGCTCCATTTGTAATGGCGCCGTTTTACCTATATAGAGAGCTAAAAGGCAGCTTATAATGAGTAGAGTGAATTTTGGAAGCCTTCAGAGCCTTCTTTTAATAGGCTAAAGCCTTACAATTCCTCTCCCTACGATTAGAAATATCGTGGGAAGCAATGTGGGGAAGCACAGTCATGGTTCCACTTCCCATCATGCATTTGGGCATGGCTACAGTATCATTTACTGAAAGCTCAACAAATACACTAGATGGCAATATTTAGTCACAATATACAAAGTCACATTTGTCCTTTAAGAATTACAAGTCTTTCTATCCGTGGATCCCTCTCACAGAAAGAATGTTAATAATGTAAATGCCATCTTGAGGATTTATTGTCATAATAAACAAATACAGTACTTATGTACTGTATGTTGAATGTATATATTCGTCCGAGTTTTATTCATTTTTTTCTTGACGCATTGCCAAAATGTATATGATCGGGAAAAATTATCGGGAATGATTGGAATTGAATCTGGAGCAAAAAAAAGCAATCGGATCGGGAAATGTCGGGATCGGTAGATACTCAAACTAGAACGATCGGGATTGGATCGGGAGCAAAAAAAACATGATCGGAACAACCCTAGCATTTATATTTTTTTAGTTAAGGGACACGTGCTACGCTTTAAAATTAGGATCCAAAAAACATTCAGTAGGTGTTAATTAAGGTTAAGTAATACTTATGAGGTACGTTCACGTGATATAATACCATACTTAAGGTTAGGTTAGCAGCACCCAAGGACTCGCAGAGCAATGTTTTTCATTTTAAAGTAACAATCACTTACTAGTACCGGCATACATTAATAACTATTTATTAATGCACTAATGTATATGTGAATTAAGGTTAAGTATTATATATATTTTTTTAATTTTACCAAACTATTAGTTACTGTCTGGTTATGCATTAACTAATGCATTAACTAATGTTAATTAATATATTACTAAATGAAATAAGGGATTATATGAATTATTGTAATGTTACTTAAACATTAGTTATTGTCTTAAAATACAGTAACTAATGCATTAACTTAATGCCTTAACTCATGTTAATTAATATATTAATAAATGTTGGATAAGGGATGAAATGAATTATTGTCATGTTACTTAAACATTAGTGATTGTCTAAAAGTGCCTTAACTAATGTTAATTAAGGGACCCTTATTGTAAAGTGTTACCCAATTTGCCTGCAACTATTGCTGATCACTTCTCAGAATTAGCAAAAGAAATGTTCCCTGACTCAAAGATTGCATCGGTAAGTTCATTTTATCAATTGACCTTTTTAATTTATAATTGGACACACTAGCGAACTACCTTCAAGTCAAACCGAATTGCGAGCTGAAGTGCCATGAAGTGCAGCCATCAAAAGACATAATAGAAACTGCCAAAAGTGCTACATAAAATTCTAACAAAAGTCACTGTTAAATTTTAGTAATCATGATGTAGCTGAAGATATTGATTGTTCTTTAATTGCACCAGGTTATATGTGACAATATTACCAATAAATTTATATTATTTTAAATATTTTTGTTTCATATTGCACGTTATATAAAACGTTGTAAGGTTAGTCACCAATCTGTAAGGGCATTAATCACTATTTGTAAGATTGCCAGCGGTTGACAGGGATGTAAACATGAGGCAGCATCGTACAGCAGAGTCGTCACATGGTGCGTCATTCTCTATAGGATGCACTGCAGGGAAAATAAACATTTAATCGTGAAGGCTCATTATGTATTTGTAGCGAACTTAGTCATTTTGATAGTAGGCTAAAATAGCTAATATAGAGACATACAGCATGTGTTGCCTTCATTATAAGGCCTATATAAGGCTTTTAATATTTTGCGGCTCCAGACATACCAGTATTAGTTTTTTTGGTCTAATATGGCTCTTTCAACATTTTGAGTTGCCGACTCCTGATCTAGGTGAATTTGGTTTGCATGCAGGAAGTTATCGTAGTACCCTGACATAGCTGTACTAACATGGGGGATAACGTGCAAAGTTCTGAGTTGAGACTCAAAATTCTGGCCTGTGGATCAGACATGCTTACTGCTAGTCCAATATTTACTGTGTGCCAGAAAATGTTTACTGTACTTCTTTTGAATCTGAAAATAATCTCTAAAGAAATGTTTCAGAGCAACACCTCAAAAAGAGGAAACGTGCACTGTTTCTTTAATACTCTCAAAAAAAAAAGAAGACGGAAAAAAAGCTAAAAAAAAAAGAAAAGTGTGCATGGTTTCCGCTTCCTGTGACTGTTTGTTTTCACTTTTTGCTTCTCCACACAGTGTGATTACTGTGTGTGGCTCTGTTGCGCATGAGCAGGTAGGAATGTACTATGTCGGATTTATTTTAGTGCTTGTTTTCATTTCTGAGTAACTGAGAGTGAGAAAAAAAAAACTTTAAATCGCAGCACTGGCATATTTGCAGTGATACTCCCTAATTTAAAACACAGCACATGAGGACAAGTACACTGCAAAAACACACTTCCTTAAAACTAGTTAAATTCCCTTGTTTTCAGTGAGAACTTACAAAAAATAAGTGAAATTATCTGCCAGTGCTTCAAGTTAATTTTACTCACTTAGATTTCTTTAAAAATAAGAAAAATGGCTAGCTGAAAATAAGCTTAACAGACTTATTTTAAGCAATAAATTAGTATAATTAATCTTTGAAAAAAAACTTTGAAATGTCAGAAATGTTACAATACAAGAATAGACATTGTTCAAAACAATATTTGAAAGCAAATTCTTCTTGATTTTGGTGAAAAATGACCAACTTTTAGAAATACGGGCTTATTAAGAACAAATACTGTATTCACTTAAAGAAAGTGGAAGAATCTGACATAATCTGTTTACTGTCTTTAACACTAAAAATAAGATGGAAATTTTTTTGGACTAGATTTAAGAAAAATCATCGGAGTAAGATGTTATTAATTTGCAGTGTATTACTTGAGTTCCCCTTTTTTGAAGTCATCCATTCATCAATTTTAGCATTCAAATTGTACATAATCATAATATACTCTTACCTTCAAAAACTAACCCTAATGTAAACACAGGTGTAGCAAAAAGTTCAGTCAATATATTCGTTTATCCTCTCCTCATTAAGATGAATGTAATGATCAACCGTAATGTCATCCATTAAAATGCACATTTCTTTTGTAAGACAAATTATCACAAATAGGGGAGGCATACGTACAGTGGTATCAAAAAGTATCTAAGCCAGGGGTGTTTGCAAAGGGGGCCAGATTTGGTGTGGTAAAAATGTGGGGGGCTGACCTTGGCTGACGTCCTTTACGTAGAACAATATATTTAAGCAAATGTTAGCAAGCCATTCTGTGTGTGACATTTGCTTTTTTATAGGGCTGTCAAACGATTAAATTTTTAATTGAGTTAATTACAGCTTTAAAATTAATTAATCGCAATTCAAACCATCTATAAAATATGCCATATTTTTCTGCAAATTATTGTTAGAATGGAAAGATGAGACAAGACGGATACAGTGCCTTGCAAAAGTATTCGGCCCCCTTGAATCTTGCAACCTTTCGCCACATTTCAGGCTTTAAACATAAAGATATGAAATTTATTTTTTTTGTCAAGAATCAACAACAAGTGGGACACAATCGTGAAGTGGAACAACATTTATTGGATAATTTAAACTTTTTTAACAAATAAAAAACTGAAAAGTGGGGCGTGCAATATTATTCGGCCCCTTTACTTTCAGTGCAGCAAACTCACTCCAGAAGTTCAGTGAGGATCTCTGAATGATCCAATGTTGTCCTAAATGACCGATGATGATAAATAGAATCCACCTGTGTGTAATCAAGTCTCCGTATAAATGCACCTGCTCTGTGATAGTCTCAGGGTTCTGTTTAAAGTGCAGAGAGCATTATGAAAACCAAGGAACACACCAGGCAGGTCCGAGATACTGTTGTGGAGAAGTTTAAGCCGGATTTGGATACAGAAAGATTTCCCAAGCTTTAAACATCTCAAGGAGCACTGTGCAAGTCATCATATTGAAATGGAAGGAGCATCAGACCACTGCAAATCTACCAAGACCCGGCCGTCCTTCCAAACTTTCTTCTCAAACAAGGAGAAAACTGATCAGAGATGCAGCCAAGAGGCCCATGATCACTCTGGATGAACTGCAGAGATCTACAGCTTAGGTGGGAGAGTCTGTCCATAGGACAACAATCAGTCGTACACTGCACAAATCTGGCCTTTATGAAAGAGTGGAAAGAAGAAAGCCATTTCTCAAAGATATCCATAAAAAGTCTCGTTTAAAGTTTGCCACAAGCCACCTGGGAGACACACCAAACATGTGGAAGAAGGTGCTCTGGTCAGATGAAACCAAAATTGAACTTTTTGGCCACAATGCAAAACGATATGTTTGGCGTAAAAGCAACACAGCTCATCACCCTGAACACACCATCCCCACTGTCAAACATGGTGGTGGCAGCATCATGGTTTGGGCCCGCTTTTCTTCAGCAGAGACAGGGAAGATGGTTAAAATTGACGGGAAGATGGATGCAGCCAAATACAGGAACATTCTGGAAGAAAACCTGTTGGTATCTGCACAAGACCTGAAACTGGGACGGAGATTTATCTTCCAACAGGACAATGATCCAAAACATAAAGCCAAATCTACAATGGAATGGTTAAAAAATGAACGTATCCAGGTGTTAGAATGGCCAAGTCGAAGTCCAGACCTGAATCCAATCGAGAATCTGTGGAAAGAGCTGAAGACTGCTGTTCACAAACACTCTCCATCCAACCTCACTGAGCTCGAGCTGTTTTGCAAGGAAGAATGGGCAAGAATGTCAGTCTCTCGATGTGCAAAACTGATAGAAACATACCCCAAGCGACTTGCAGCTGTAATTGGAGCAAAAGGTGGCGCTACAAAGTATAAACGCAAGGGGGCCGAATAATATTGCACGCCCCACTTTTCAGTTTTTTATTTGTTAAAAAAGTTTAAATTATCCAATAAATTTTGTTCCACTTCACGATTGTGTCCCACTTGTTGTTGATTCTTGACAAAAAATTAAAATTTTATATCTTTATGTTTGAAGCCTGAAATGTGGCGAAAGGTTGCAAGGTTCAAGGGGGCTGAATACTTTTGCAAGGCACTGTATATACATTCAACATACGGTACATAAGTACTGTATTTGTTTATTACAACAATCAATCAACAAGATGGCATTAACATTATTAACATTCTCTTAAAGCGATCCATGGATAGATAGCCTTGTAGTTCTTAAAAGATAACTGTTAGTACAAGTTATAGAAATTTTATATTAAAACCCCTCTTAATGTTCTTGTTTTATTAAAATTTGTAAAATTTTCAATCCAAAAATAAACTAGTAGCTCGCAACTGTTGATGTCAGTAATTACACCATGCTCACTCATGGTACTAACCCATAAAATCAGTTGGACCCAAGCGCCAGCATAGGACGCCAAACACCAAAAATCAAGTAACAAGTGGACATTACACTGTACTGTCATTTTAATCTGTTTGAGCGGGGCATGTGCGTTAATTGCGTCAAATATTTAAATGTGATTAATTTAAAAAATTTATTACCGCCCGTCAACGCGATATCTTTGACAGCCCTACTTTATTATTTTTTAAAATGAATAATTTCAACAATCTCGTTGCCTTTGTGGCGTACACTTTCGAATCTCAGGCTCTTGCGAAATACTGCTGCTGTGAAATTAAACTAGCCTCAAGTTGTTTCAATTTATCGCTACATATATTCCCTGTAATCTTGTCGTTCATGTCAGCGTGTCTTGTTTGGTAATATCGCCTCACATTGAACTCTTTAAAAGCAGCAACTGTCTCTTTGCAAATGAGGCAGACACAGTTGTTGCTTATTTTAGTGAAGAAATAGTCCAATTTCCACCTTTCCTTGAAGCGTCGGCCATCGCAGTCAATGTTCTTTTTTTTTTTTTTTTTTTTTTTTTTTTTTGTCGATTGTCGCCATTTTAGAAAATTGGGAGTAAAGGGTCAAGCACGGGGTAATGTTGCTTAGAGTGCTGCTGCCTTTTAGTGGGTAAATGAGGAGCAACATTTAGTGTGTAAGCTACTTAATATGCTGATAGCAGTACTGTTGACCAATTTATTAAGTCTGTGTGTGGGCCACGCGTTATTGATTTTATGACAGAGGCTGGGGGCGGGATGAAATTTGTCCGCGGGCTGCATTTGGTCCCCGAGCCGGACTTTGGATATGTCTGATCTAAACCTTTTGGAATTTCTCACATTTCTGCATAAAATCACCATCAAATGTGATCTGATCTTTGTCAAAATCACACAAATGTAAAAACAGTGTCTGCTTTAACTAAAACCACCCAAACATTCATAGGTTTTCATATTTTAATGAGGTTAGCATGCAAACAATGACAAAAGGGAAAAAAATAAGTGAGTAAACCCTCTGCTTAAGGAAACTTAAAGAACAATTGGAACCAATTTTTACCAAACATTTTAAGTCAGGTGTGTGCCCAATCACTGATGAGTGGTTTAAAACTGCCCTGCCCGCTATAAAACACACACCTGGTAAGAAATGTCTTGATGAGAAGCATTGTCTGATGTGCATCATCGGTCAAAAGAGCTGTCTGAAGACCTGCGATCAAGGATTGTTGATTTGTACAAAACTGAGAAAGGATACAAAACCATCTCTAAAAGTCTGGATGTTCATCGATCGACAGTCAGAGAAGTCGTCGACAAATGGAGAGTTTGTCACTGTTGCTTCTCTCCCAAGGAGTGGCCGTCCACCAAAGATAGCGCCGAGTTCAGCGCAGAATACTCAGAGAGGTAAAAACGAACCCCAGAGCAGGGGTGTCAAACCAATTCCACAAAGGGCCAAGAGGGTCCTGGATTTCATTTCAACCAAGACTGCGCAAACAGATTAACCAATTAATTTTCTGATGAAACAAGCAGCACCTTAATGCAATCAACTGATTACACTTGTAGGCAATCAGATTGGTGAAAAGATGACCTCTTCATTGGTTGGAACGAAGTCCAGGACCCTCTTGGCCCTTTGTGATATTGGTTTGACGCCCCTGCCATATAGTGTCTGCTAAAGTCTGACAGAAATCACTGGCACAGTCCAATATATCTCTGTGCGCACATCAACTATATGTAAAACTTTGGGCCGTAATGGTGTTCATGGGAGGACTCCACAGAGGAAGCCACTGCTGTCTAAAAAAAACATTGTTGCTCGTTTAATGTTCGCAAAAAGGCACTTGGACATTCCACAGAAGTTTTGGCAAAATATTTTGTGGACTGATGAAACCAAAGTTGAATTGACGGATGCCAAGGCAGATCATCAACAAACTGAAAGCATTGAAAAAAACATATCTCTCCGTAAAGGACAACAATAAACGGAGTGGAATGGGTCGTCGTGACTGGCCATTTTACGAGCTGTGCAACAGCATTTACGGCACTTGTGCTTTGGCTAACCCCGTGAAGCTATCTGGCTCCATGGCCGCGTCCGGTGCACCTGCACCGTCTGCCCCACCGTCCCCGTCCCTATCCAGCTCGTCCACCGCTTTGTCAAGCACTGTAGGACCACAACGTGGCGAGGGAAAACAGAGAGGACAGAGACTGCACCGCAAGCCAAGCTGAAGCTAGGACCGAGGAAGAGGAAAAAAGACCCAAGGACTCCAGCCAGCCCGAAAGAGGTGAGTGGTGATTTTTTGTTTCTCGATATGGATTTATTTCTGCATTAGATAACTGTTCCACCGATCATCAGGTTTTTTTTTTGCGTATGTGCGTGTTTGTCCCTGTGTGGCCTGCCACCTCATGTTGTAATTCCCCGAAATTTTGTTCCCAGGCAGCAACCGTCCTCCGAGAAAGAAAAGGACAAGACTTGACCAGACATCCACCATCTTAGCTGCTACGCTGAAGGAACTCAAGAGAAATGGACAGAGAGGCAGAGGTACGGGAGGATGCTCGGTTTCAATTATTTTTGGAGCAGGACAGAAAGTTATTAGAGAGCCTGAAAAGACAACACAAGGAGGCTAGGGCAGATCAGAGGATGCTGTTTGAAATGCTGCTTTCTAGGACTGCACCAGCACCACAGATTCAACCACGGCAGCCATTTTGAGGGCAGTAAAAAGCATGAAAACGGAAAGGCGGGTTCCATGTTGTTCTGCATTGTTTACTTCCTTGAACTGAATGAATTCGGTCGCACTTGTCAAGGCGCATCTTAGCGTGGTGACATCACGTAACCTTACGCACGGCTGAGGAGGGGTGGGGATTAGACGGGAATGGGAAAGGTGCCAAATAACAATTGCTAATGGGTTGCATCGGCTAACGTGCATTTACCCAATAGTTTCAGTGGAAAGGGGCAAAAGAGGATGGATGCTGCAACAAGACTATGATCCAAAACACAGACATAAATTCACTTCAGAATGGTTTCAGAAGAACAAATTACACATTCTGGAGTGGCCAAGTCACCGTCCAGACTTGAACCCCCTTGAAATGCTATAGCATGACCTAAAGACAGCGATTCATGACGGACGTCCCAGGAATCTGACTGAACTAACAGCAGTTTTGTAGAGAAGAATGGGCCAAGATTAGTCCTGATCGATGTGCCAGACTGATTTGCAGCTACATGAAGCATCTGGTTGAAGTTATTGCTGCCAGAGGGGGCGCTACAAAATATTAAATGTGATGGTTCACGTACTTATTTTTCCCCCTTCTGTCGTTGTTTGCATACTATCCTCATTAGAATATGGAAAACCAATAAATGCTTGGGTGATATTAGTTAAAGCAGACACTGTTTTTTCATCTGTATGATTTTGACAAAGATCAGATCACATTTGATGGTGACTTTATGTAGAAATGTGGGAAATTCCAAAAGGTTCCTATACTTTTTCATACCAACGTATGTGTGTTCATATTTGCTGTCATAATGTAAGAGCTTGATGTTCAAAATGATAATCAATTAGGGGTGTAACGGTACACAAAAATCTCGGTTCGGTACGTACCTCGGTTTTGAGGTCACGGTTCGGTTCATTTTCGGTAAGAGTAAGAAAAAAACATGCAAAATATAAATGTGCTAGTTGTTTATTACACACTTTTGTGCTTCCGACAATAGGAACATTAGCCTATACAAAGCTAGAATTCTGCTCAAAAAGTAACGGATATTTAAAGATAATAATGCAACAACAATTTGCCTTTCAGACCCCGCGTATTGGTCAGCTTTCTTTCTGAAAGAAAGAAGAAAAAAAAAGTTCTGTGCTAAACAGAAAAGCAATCCCAATGGCAAAGATTTTCACATGTATTTTACAAATGAAATGCCTCAATGAATCTTTTTTTTTCTTCTTATGAATGGTTTTCAAAAGCTTTACTGGTGGCTTTTCTCAAATTTAAGCGCCAAACAGAAATTAATAATTTAATTATGTAAGCAGGATCTGTGTATTATTCTTATTATTTAATTTGTGGTGTTTTAGCTCATTTCGATTTACTTTATTTAGATGGGCTATTATTTATTTTATTGTGTTAATATTTTCAAATGTGATGTAGTGTTCATTTATATTGTATTTTTTATGTTGTATAACTTTAGTTCCTATGTGAATATTAGTTCCTACTTGTTTTGTTG
Source organism: Corythoichthys intestinalis (assembly GCF_030265065.1). Classification (NCBI taxonomy): domain Eukaryota; kingdom Metazoa; phylum Chordata; class Actinopteri; order Syngnathiformes; family Syngnathidae; genus Corythoichthys; species Corythoichthys intestinalis. The sequence continues at coordinate 57,717,220 of NC_080399.1, read as the reverse complement.
TGGTAGGAGGATTTTGTATTGAACACGGGGCCGTGTTGGTTATTATTATAGCAGAGAAGGCAGCAGTTAATCAACAAAGACAAGTCAACTGTGCCCCGATCTACCACTCAAGAGATCTGATGGACTCAAAAAGTGGGTTTCGATTGCATATTAGTTTGAAAATCGACCGGATCCACTGTATTTTTATACGAGTGACTTCCGGTCTGCCCGATCCTAGCTAGTAGTATTGACGCAGGAGGGCCGCGTCTCGCGTCAAATAATAAACTCTGCCGTTCTTTTCGCGTACGTCGCATTGCGCCGCTTCTGGGACGTGTCTAACACGCGGCCACACAGCGATTGGTGTGCATTGGCTGATTGACTTTAATGGTCGCGTTTCACTGCGTTCTCGCGGCAGCCACGTTGTCGTGCCGTTGACGTTTCTGGGTTATATACTGTCCTACTGTGTTGGTCTTCGTTATCGTAGAGAAGACGGAGTTAATATAATCTACATAAAGAAACTGTAACCCGATCGACTCACAGCCTCAAAAAGTAAGGGTTACATTACGTCACAAACTCGTTCGGTACGTCTCCATTCCGAACCAAGCACCCCGTACCGAAACGGTTCAATACAAATACATGTCCCGTTACACCAGAGGTGGGCAAACCGGTCCTCGAGGGCCGCAGTGGGTCCTGGTCTTTGTTCCAACTGACCCAGCACAGATAGTTTAACCAATGCGGTTTCAGCAGAAATGCGAAGCACCTGACAGCAATCGACTGATTGCACTTGAAAAACAGCAGATTGGTGAAAAGGTGTCCTCTTAATGGGTTGCAACCAAAACCTGCACCCACTGCGGCCCTTTGTGGAATAGTTTGCCCACCCCTGCGTTACAACCTTATAATCAATCGTCACAAAAATGTATATGGATATATGTAAGATGTATCAACCTGAACCCCCTGAAGATATCATAACGACTGTCCCAATATTTGGGATTTTATGATGCAATCTTCTAAGCACTTTGGTGCCACTCGCTTGAACTGAGTTCTTCCTTAAAGGGGTATGTAGTGTAAATTGCATCACTCATGAAACGCAATTGTAAAATAAATAAATAAAAAGTTTTTAAATCTTTGGAAAACCTAATTAAACACAAGGTACTATGCATGTAATGCTGTAGCCCCCCCCCCCCCCCCCCCCCCGCATTGTGTTAAGTTACCAAAATGAGTATTGTATATAGAGACGGTATAAATTATTACTTTTTACTTCTGTAGTTCAAGGACTTTGCCGTTTTGACCTCCACTTCACTAACAAAACAGAAAGCTAGAGATTTAAAAAGAAAAAAAACAAAAAAAAAAAACAATCATAAGTCATGGTAAAACTACTGTATATCCAATATTTAATCATCATACATGCACTGATGAAAATTGAACTTGTTACGTTGTGTGTTATACTCTGTGATCTCGCCATAGAAGATGGATGAGATGAGCTCTGATGCAGGCAGTGTTGCGGTGCCTCCCGCTGATGTTCCTCCGCCTTTGATGCAAGGCGAGACTTTCCACGTCTTCATCAGCTACAGCAGCACCGACTACCAGTGGACGCATGCTCTCATAGAGCAGCTGGAAGCCCACGGCCTTCACGTCTGCTACCACGAGCGTGACTTCACGGCGGGCCGAACCGTGTTGGAGAACATGTCCGAGTGCATCCAGGAGAGCCAGAAAGTCTTGCTGGTCCTCAGCTCAGAGTTCGTGAGGAGCCGCTGGTGTCTCCTGGAGGCCAACATGTCTCTGTTCAGAGACTGCCTGGAAAGAAAGCCCCTTGTCCCTGTGCTTTTGGAGCCAGGGGTCTGCGTCCCGCTCCATCTGTGCCACCTCACCTACTTGGAGGCTCGCGACCCAGAGTTTGTGGCCAAGTTGCTGAAGGTGCTCTGTACCCCTAACCGGCAGCTCCAAGGCTCCACGGTGGTTCCCTACCAGCCTCCGTCCATCTACAACGGGAAGGCCCTTCAGCCTTTAACTGCTGCTAACGTGGAAAGTCTTTACGCCTGGGATGCGGGACAATTTAGTGACATGGACCTACCAGACCAACTGCGCTTGATCATTGTGGATCAAGAGAAGTACAGGGAGGCCATCGGCATCATCAACAGTGTGTCTAAAAATCAAGTGTGGCTGCCTTCACTCTGTAACAGGGTTATTGTTTATTTTTATGGGGTGATATTTTTTCTCGCATTAACTGGATCTTTCATCTACCTCTCTGCTACTTTAGTAGTTGATCATTTACCTGTGGGTATCAACAACAGTCCCGCCGGTGAATGGTTTATCTGCTTCCTATGTTTTTTCTCCGTTCCAATTGGCTTACTCATTCAACTTTGTCTTTGGAAGAACGACGACGAAAAGTATGTCGTGAGGGAGATGCAAAAAGCAGCTGGTCAGGCCAATATGATTCTCTGTGACGAAAAGCTGCTGATGGGCTTTCGGTCCAATTCCATTATGTATCTTGTGTATGTTTCTCTGGAAGGTTGCAAAGGGGAGTTCGCAGCAACTATTGAGCATCTCGCCAGCACAAAGGAGCTTTTTAAATTAGCTCTACTCTGGTTTTCGTCAGAGTACGCCTGCTGCCTTGCGAAAAGGCACTTCCCTTTTCCTCAGACGTGCCCCCCGCCAGGTCACCTGGAGGGAGGAGTGTGTTTTTGCCAGTATGTCTCCCAGCAGCTAAGCCGAGGGGAGTGGAAGTAAGACTACTGCGCAATCCGAGGCATCGTTTTCATGATCTCTTCATCTTAACTCAGGGGCAGTTTACATGGCGACTCTTCGACAATAAGACGCAATGACTGTGTTGCAGAATACCATTGTTTTTATACGGTGTCGGCGAAAACGGAAGGCAAAGACGCAAACCTTTGAATACGTGGTCCAAAGTGGAAGGATTCGATTGAGGGAGCTCGAGGGGGCTTGCTCCGCATCCATACCAATGGAAAGCTTCAGCGCCGATAACGTCAGCACTCGCAACCGTCACATTGGGTGTGCGTGGCAGTGTTACTAAACATTAAAAACAGCAAATATGGCGAAACATCGGCTTTAATTTACTGTTTTTGTAAACTTTTTAATTTAAATATGTTGAATGTTTCCATTTTTGTGCCTTTTGGAGCAAAAGAAAAATGCCATTGCATGTTGTCTTCCGAGCTGAGGAGGTTGTTGGTGTCAAAGTTTATCATTGGCTGTTGCCTTGTAAATCTGTACTGCCCCCTAGGGCCTGGCATGAATACTACATCGTTTTCACGCGGAATTGTGATATTGTTTGAATGGAGACGTAACTATATACTGTAAATGCAAATTTGAAATTTGTCGTATTCTCTGACCGTCACCATTTAAACTGCCCCTCATTCACTGCTATACACAGTGATATCTATCAAACCCATTTGAACTGGGAATTTTCGCCAGTCACAAGAGATTGAACGTCTCTTACCATCAATGCTAGCCAATTAGTTAATGAAGGTACCTATCTGGAATCGAACGATCGCTGCTAGCCCTCCCATCAATGGCAGCCAACGAGTTCATGAAGGAAACAAATGCTGATTACATTTCCTGTAAAGTTTAAGTATTTATACACAAACAAATACTGATAGTATTATATAAGCTTTTATATTGTAGTACAGCTTTCTCTATATGTTTTAAGTCTAAATCTTTATCATAATTTCAATTTGTCTTAACTTTTACCAGAGGTGGGTTGCCAATTTTTTTTACTGAAGAGTACCATTACTTCAAGCTAATATTACAAAAGCAAAAGGAGTATATACTCAAGTACAAGTAAAAAAGTATCCAGTGAAAAGAATACTCAAGTAATAAGTCACATTGAGAATATCTGCTTATTTTTGAATGATTTTTTTGTAAACAAAGGTATTGTACTCTCTCAGCACACGCATATCTATATGACCTGTTGTCATAATGATACTGTACAATAACCCATTACATAACCACATTAAGTTAAAGTTAAAAAAAACAAAAAAACAAATTCATTGAATTCCGTCAAGAGGAACAAAAGAAAGAAAGAAATGAAGCATTGTTTGTGATTAGTGTTGCGACTTATCATTAGTGAAATTAATAGACCTGCTTTTGGCGTCACTGGCAAAAAAATAATAAATCTAATATGTAGAATAAGGATGAAAAATGTAACGACTCTTGTGTTGCCCAATGTAGCGGAGTAAGAGTAGCATTTTTGATTCACAAATCTACTCATGTAAAAGTAAAAAAGTACAGCTTAGTAAAACTACTCCTAGAAGTAAATTTTTCTCCAAAAATTACTCAAGTAAATATAATGGAGTACATGCAAAGCGTCTGTACCCACCTCTGAATTTTACGAACATTATATTATTTCATTAAAAAAATTGTGACCAGACTCTTCTTGACTTCAAGTTATAAAAAGTAGAGTTGTCAGTCAAAAGCATTTTAAAATGATATCGGATAATATCGACATCGGTTGTGGGCCAATATGCATATGGCAGTGCTATCATATCCACTTATTGCCTGCCTTTGTTTCTGGTGTTTTGTCTGCCCCTGCTGGCGCTGAGGTGTAATTATTTTTGATAAGTTCTCTCTGCTGACATGTCATACTATGTCAACGTGCAGTGTTGCCAACTTGGCGACTTTATCGCTAAATGTGGCGACTTTCCAAAGCCTCTTGGCGACTTTTTTGTCAAGAACGACTAGTAACAAATCTGGCAACTTTTTGCCGGTGTTTTTTTAATCACTTTTTGCTTCTTCTATGACATTATCCCTCTCTCCTACAGCGTCCATTAGAATGACATTTAGTCCCCAGGTTACGAACGAGATCCGTTTCCACGCTGGCGACGTGATCCAAATTTAAAATTTGTAAAGCGGAATTAACCTTTTAAATACCTCTAAATACCCCCAAATCTCAAATTAACTATCCAAAAACATGTATCATACATCATTGTACTGTCCTCGCCAAGACGTTGGAGCTAAGTCCAAGCTAAACTGCGAGTTAACCTCTGAAATGACAGACGTCCGTTTGGTTTGCCAACTATTTTGAGCTGCTCATGACATCAACACTTGCAGAATGAAACTAAAATAAAAATTAAATCAGTTTCATCTGCGTCAGAATTCAAATTTGAGTTCATAACCGATACACCGATAGCAAACCAAACAAATGATTTGCATGTATAAGTTAGTGTCCGCACATCATCAAAAACAATCACATAAACTGGCCCCAAGAATTTGACCACAATTGAAAACGCACCATAAACAGTACAAAAGGTGTTATTTACAGGTGTTGCCTCTGTGGATGCTTCACAAGCAACAAAGGCTTGCAGCTTTGATCTTTCCCCTCTCACACTCGGCTGCGCAACTTCTTCGTGGAAGCAAATGCGCTCTTCCTCCTGTGTGCGCGTGCTCTTCTTCGCGTGTGTAAACAGGTTTTTTCTCGTGTTTTCAAGCGCTCTTACTCGAGTGTGGAAGTGCTACTTGCTCTATGCTTCCTGTGCCAAAATACTGCATGTATCACAAAACAAAGCAACTACAAAACGAGTCAACATTATTTACAAAAAAAAAAAGAACGACTGGTGCCAAAATGGCGGACGAGACTCCAGTGTCATAAAGTCAAAATCACGTAAGACGTGTACGTTGTAACACGGTGACTCCCTGTACATGCAAATGGATAATTATGCAAATTAGATGATGATGTCATCTAGCGACATCTAGCTTTAGTATTTTATAAGACAGCCAATAGTTACTTTCCTTACTGGGGAGTTGGCAACACCGTCGACGCGAGCTCATTGTGAATAGAGAGAGCTAAATGGACGACCTAACATCTGCAGCCAATGTACCATAGCAGTTCTTGCCATCTCACCACGTTTTCTGTGCCTTACACAAGCATTGCTTGTAAGTTATGTTCTTCCTTTGTTTTATATTCACGAGCGTTTACTGAAGATGTGTATATTTCATTTTGTTTGCATTTGTGGTAAAATGTGGTTACATTTCAGTACTTGTAAGCTGTACTACCAGTTCCTATTCAAAATGACACACAGTGTATACTTTGCTTTACTTTGATATTTTATTTCACACTAATGACACAATCTTTTGTTTTTTGCAGTTTTACAAAATAATAACAGTGCTCTTGTCAAGAGACAGATGACCACAGTGAAGCCAATTAGACTTTAGTCCAGCGTCTGATGTCTCTTTAAAACCTGATTTGTTCCCTATTTGTCGATTTGTGTACCAACACACATTAAGGACAGAATAAGTCACTTTGCACTTGTACTTGCACTTGATTAAAAAAACTGATGTTTGCAGTATTTTGATTTTAACATTAAATATAGTGGTGCAATATAGGCACTTTTTTTCCAAAACTTCACTTGAAGTCGTTCTATTTCACAGAATTTTTATTTGGAAAACCTTGAAGTTGTTACATTTATCATTATTAAACCATCCAGTGGGGTATTACAATACTATTAGCCATAATATGTTAAGTCCATGACCTCATATATCAGTATCGGTTTGATGTTGGTATTGAATTTTTGGAGTTGAACAATATCGTGTTATCGGTTAAAAAGTAATGGACATCTCTGACAAAAAATGTTTTCCATCTATTTGTTGTGTATATACGATGGGTGACTTAAGATGTTTAAAATTTTCGGTGTACCTACTGGCATCTTGTACTGTACACTGCAAATTTATAATGTCTTAATAAGAATATTTCTTTTAAATCTAGTCAAATAATTTTGCCATTGTGTTTTGAGTGTTAAAGACTAGTTAACAGATTAATGTGTCCGATTATTCCACCAATCCATTTAAAATTGGCGTGGTGACGGAATGAACATTTTTTCATTGCTAACCCTCCCATTTCAAATGGATTTGATGTCTAGCATCGTCAATGGCAGCCAGCGAGTTAATTGCTAATTACTTTGAAACGTTTCTGGGAAACCAATGTTTCTCAGACAAAACGGGATACAACAAACATTGCAAACACATTAAAAACACCCAATCCTAGTGAATTCTGAATTCCAAAGTCCATGTTTTACTTTAAAGGGGAAATGTGAACTAAGGTTGGCCAACCATGTTTTTGAATAATATCAATGGCTAAACAATTATAAGCATATTTTCATTATTTTTTTTAACGCAACCCTTCCAGATTCTTTAACCCATAGCAACGCCCTTGACAACGAAAATGCTTTTCTTCGGCAATCTTCGGAAATTACGTCACACCGGGAAGAAGTCCGCCATAGAACAGTATTGTTTGTTGCTTTGCTTCTCGGTAAGATGCCACGGCGGTGTGTGGCGATGTTTTGTTCTCACTCAAACGAAAAGTTGTATGAGTGGCCAAAGGATAGCAGGGCATGTAAATGGACATCTTTCGTTCGCACGAAGCGAATGAATTTCACGCCATCATCGAGTAGTCTTCTCTGCTGCAAACACTTCGAAGATGCCTGCTTCCTTAACCGGTCTGCTTATGATCAAGTATTTGCCAAAAAGTAAGTGTGATTTTTGGATAGATGACTGATGACTTTGTCAAAGCAGACCTGCCAACTGTTGTGGAATGTACAGTAGAAGCTAGCGACGTTAGCCAAAAGCCAACACGTGGCAATAGTCGTGGCACAGTTGTTGTTGTGTTGATGTCTTACGTCCCAAGGACGGCTCGCGAAGGGCGTAACATAAAATGAGCCTCACAATTTCACAAGTGGCACAAATTTATTTACACAACAATCAAACTCACAATGAATATGTACAAAATGTGGATGAAGCGCGGCTTCAGGGTAAGTCCAGGCCAAAACAACAAAAAAAAGGAATCTACACTTGAATCCCACCCGCTAACTAAACCCTGACAATGCATGATCCGTTTAAGAGTCGCTGGGACTGGAAGTAGTAGTAGCTGGTAGTACGAGGCGAGGCGGAGATGAGCGAAAAGCAAAACATCGCGGTCGAACGTGGCGGCAGTCCGCTATTATTTTGTGTTCTTATTGTTGCCACAATAAAGTGGAGAAAGCCATCAACGACTCATCTCCTTCTCCCCCCCCAACGTTTTTATATTATTATTTTATATGCATGAGCACTACCGGATCTGCCAAAATGAACATGCAGTCTGATTATTATTTTTTTAAACAATGTCATCAGATAGACAAAAACATAAAATTATGTGCAAATGCCGGCATCTTCAAATCATGAAAATAATAACAGCCTGTATCTTACCAACCTTGTAATCTCGATGGGTCTTGTCTCATTCCATGTCAAGTAGTCTGTGCACATTGTTTGCATCCTGATTAGCTTCTTGCTAATATCCCATGTACGGTCCAACATAAAATTCCAACCTCCTCCTCTTCCTCCAACTCTTCAAAAACTTGGATCTCCTCCCTTGCGCTCGATCTATCGCTTATATCGCTTTTTGAATCATTGTTTGAAGGGCTTTGTATGCCGGCCGTATGGAGCGCCGCCATCGCAGTTCTCGGTGTGACGTATCACTTCCGGGTTCGTCCCCTTTCAGGCTCGAACTTCGGAAACGCGATTATTTTGTCAACTATACAACATATAAATTATTTTTTCATGCTTTATTTGTTGGACAATGTTTAATTACTTTAATTGTGACCCTATTTGGCATGTTATTAAATTACTTCACATTACAGCCTTAAGACTCTATATGTGTCTAAAAAAAAAGGTTTCAACGTCTTGGCAGAAGTGTTGGTAAGTGGGAACGGTGAGTCTGTCTAGTGATGGGTCCAGTGATACTAATGCGCCGGCGCGCGCGCCGAGCTCATGGAGCAACCCCTGCATCGGTGCGCGTATCGCTACAAGAAAATCACGTGACCGATGCATGAACTCATTGAACTGTGTCGACACAGTCATGACGCGGCAAACTGCTTCAAAAGGAAGCGCGTCTGTCAACGCGATGGAGCTGCTGAAACAATCCACATCTCACGGTTACTTCCTCGTTGTCTACATGCTGTGGAAATGGACGTAAGACTAGGAAAATGCAGTTGTCATCTTCCATTCAAAATAAAATTAATTTTAATGTAAATCTGAGTTTATTAGTGTGACAGGTACACGCGGGTCCGTCATTTGTGGAGCCTTGCCTACACCTTTACATGCATTTGACATGTTAGCTTAGTGGTCAGAGCGAACGCCACTCGTCCCCGACGCGTAGTGCCCGCGGGTTCGAGTCCTGATCAGAACGTATCGCAGCGCAAGACCAAAATTTTCGGTTTTACTATTAAAGTTATTTTTTTTTTGCAGGTGAAATGTTGCATTTGTACTTTGTATATGACTAACCTGCCATATACAAACAGTTGCCACCTCCTCAATGCTGAAGCATTACTGGCCCAAGCATGAGAATGAAGTTTCTGATAATCCCAAAATAAACACAGGTATAGAGCCATTCCTTTACTTTCCCACAGTCACTTTTTTGGTAATTTATTAGAAATCTGTAATTAAGCTATAATTTATTTTTTGTCCACTTCAGTTTCTTTCTGGTGGGTTATGGTAGCACTTAGATCACGAAGTGGGGAGTCAAGAAGGCAATGCAACTGTAGATGAAATTGCAAAAGTGCAACGATGCATGGCTGAGCCGAACATGAACCGAAGCCAAACTGAGCCAATGGACATCTTATCCAAACCTCTTTCAACTGGAAATTCTTGTGCATGCTGGCATCATTGGTTCCATGCGAGTGTGTTGTCCACAGCAGGCTTGTTTGATTTTAAAAAGGTAACCAACTAAATTTTAAACATTAAAAAAAAAAAACTATGTTTTTGAATAAAATTTTATCAGAACAAAAAGTCCACAGGCATTCCTCACTCACCCATTCATTATTATTTACATTTTCACATTATAATATATGTTCACATAATTTAAAGATATGGAATAATGCAATATGAATGCAAAGACTTAAATTATTTGATTTTACATGCTATGTCATCAATTCAGTGTCAGTCTGTCAAGTGGGTTGCCTGTAGGGATTTTTTATGTCCAGCAGGTGTCAGTATTCAATGACACAGTATCCACACTGTGTCAACACAGTGTGTCACTGTGTCGACACGCTTCATGAGGTCTCACGGACCCATCACTAAGTCTGTCAAGAACTGCGTGGAAGTGGTGTCATGCCGGCTGGTGGAAATGCTGCTCACCCTGTAGTGAACATCAGAATTTCTAGGAAAACGGCTGCAACTTTCTCTGAAATAAGAATGGGAATAATGCAGCAGATCGTTTGACTGGCATGCATTGCAAATTGCTTTCATTCCCTAATAAGAACTGTAGAATTAGGACTCGGCATGTGCTGGTATGAAATTTTGACGGTATGATAACCTTAAACAAAATACCGCTGTTTCACGGTATCGCGATTATAGCCCTAAAATGTGTTATTTTGAGATGTATGGGTAATTTTTTGTTGTTGTTGTTGAACCGGATTTTTAAATTTTTCTCAACATATTTCCAAAAAGGATCAACATGAATATAATGTTAAAATACAGTGCCTTGCAAAAGTATTCGGCCCCCTTGAACCTTGCAACCTTTCGCCACATTTCAGGCTTCAAACATAAAGATATAAAATTTTAATTTTTTGTCAAGAATCAACAACAAGTGGGACACAATCGTGAAGTGGAACAAAATTTATTGGATAATTTAAACTTTTTTAACAAATAAAAAACTGAAAAGTGGGGCGTGCAATATTATTCGGCCCCCTTGCGTTAATACTTTGTAGCGCCACCTTTTGCTCCAATTACAGCTGCAAGTCGCTTGGGGTATGTTTCTATCAGTTTTGCACATCGAGAGACTGACATTCTTGCCCATTCTTCCTTGCAAAACAGCTCGAGCTCAGTGAGGTTGGATGGAGAGTGTTTGTGAACAGCAGTCTTCAGCTCTTTCCACAGATTCTCGATTGGATTCAGGTCTGGACTTTGACTTGGCCATTCTAACACCTGGATACGTTTATTTTTGAACCATTTCATTGTAGATTTGGCTTTATGTTTTGGATCATTGTCCTGTTGGAAGATAAATCTCCGTCCCAGTCTCAGGTCTTGTGCAGATACCAACAGGTTTTCTTCCAGAATGTTCCTGTATTTGGCTGCATCCATCTTCCCGTCAATTTTAACCATCTTCCCTGTCCCTGCTGAAGAAAAGCAGGCCCAAACCATGATGCTGCCACCACCATGTTTGACAGTGGGGATGGTGTGTTCAGGGTGATGAGCTGTGTTGCTTTTACGCCAAACATATCGTTTTGCATTGTGGCCAAAAAGTTCAATTTTGGTTTCATCTGACCAGAGCACCTTCTTCCACATGTTTGGTGTGTCTCCCAGGTGGCTTGTGGCAAACTTTAAACGAGACTTTTTATGGATATCTTTGAGAAATGGCTTTCTTCTTGCCACTCTTCCATAAAGGCCAGATTTGTGCAGTGTACGACTGATTGTTGTCCTATGGACAGACTCTCCCACCTCAGCTGTAGATCTCTGCAGTTCATCCAGAGTGATCATGGGCCTCTTGGCTGCATCTCTGATCAGTTTTCTCCTTGTTTGAGAAGAAAGTTTGGAAGGAAGGCCGGGTCTTGGTAGATTGGCAGTGGTCTGATGCTCCTTCCATTTCAATATGATGGCTTGCACAGTGCTCCTTGAGATGTTTAAAGCTTGGGAAATCTTTTTGTATCCAAATCCAGCTTTAAACTTCTCCACAACAGTATCTCGGACCTGCCTGGTGTGTTCCTTGGTTTTCATAATGCTCTCTGCACTTTAAACAGAACCCTGAGACTATCACAGAGCAGGTACATTTATACGGAGACTTGATTACACACAGGTGGATTCTATTTATCATCATCGGTCATTTAGGACAACATTGGATCATTCAGAGATCCTCACTGAACTTCTGGAGTGAGTTTGCTGCACTGAAAGTAAAGGGGCCGAATAATATTGCACGCCGCACTTTTCAGTTTATTATTTGTTAAAAAAGTTTAAATTATCCAATAAATATTGTTCCACTTCACGATTGTGTCCCACTTGTTGTTGATTCTTGACAAAAAAATTAAATTTCATATCTTTATGTTTGAAGCCTGAAATGTGGCGAAAGGTTGCAAGATTCAAGGGGGCCGAATACTTTTGCAAGGCACTGTAAATAAAATAACAAAAAAATAAATAACAAATATTTTAAATAAAATTCAAATAAAAAGAACTTATAGACTAAACCCACAGCCACAGGTCAAGTTGCTCAACATTAGAACAAGAACAAAAGAAAAGGAACTGGACGGAAACAATATATGATCGAATTGATTTTTATGTAAAACAAATGCCTCTACTATTAATATTAATTAGTTGAATATTAATGGTCAGTGAGAGCAAGAGACAGCGCATGTGTGTATGACTCGTATCATGATTTACACATTATACACACACGCACACCCCCACCAATGCACACAGCCTTGTTTTTCTGTCATTGTAGGGACACCCGACAAGACCGTGCATTATGGGTACCACCCTTTCTGAATGTCGTAGAGCAATGAAAAAAATCAGGGAGCATCCCCGAAAATTGCACAATGCAAAAATCACTTTAAATTTCCATTTAGACAAAGTATAGAGGCATCGACCTGACTACAGACCGACTTGTGGGGACATTTTTTCGTTTTCGTCAATTATGGGGTCAATAACTATACACAATACCTGATTTTTATCCCTTCCTGGGTACCGCATACACAAACCTCAGATCATACCTACTTCTGGGGTCAGTAACTTTACACACTGACCGTTTTTTCCAGTCTTCTTGGTACCACTGACACAAACGTCAGATCATACCTTCTTCTGGGGTCAGTAACTATGCACACTATCTGTTTTTCTCCCTTCCTGGGTACCAGTTAGAAAAACGTCAGATCATACCTACTTCTGGGGACAGTAATAATGCCCACCACCCACACAAATGTCAGATCATTGCGACTTTGTGGAACCACTCTATGTCACCCGAAGAACATGCCGTAAAACTACTAATTGACCAAGTAGTATTTGGTTTAAGTTTCTTTTATATGTGCATTTTCTTCAGTGACCATTGATGTGTCAGAACTGACACATAATAATATTTTAATGGAATGTGCCTTAAAACATATTTTTTTCCTTTTGGCATTAAGTTATTCTTTGTCTTGGACTTCTGATATTCAATTTTTGTAGTAACTTTGCACAGGTTGTTCTAGTATTGCTCAAATAAATCACTGCATAGCCATATAAGAACTACAGTGATCCCTCGCTACATCGCGCTCTCAGTCCATCACTGATATTTTTTTTCAATTTGGAAAAAAAATAAAAAATGTAGGATTATATACAGATGTGCCATCCGATCATGCACAGCCTCTCACACTCCCTCCTGAAGCTTTTTCTCACCAGGCAGCTGCAGCTTGTTAAAATTAACGATGAGTGACATGGGAGCTGCTTTGAAGTGCCCAGACAACTACCTTTCAAAGGCCGCCGCCTCGTTTAAATTTTTTAAACACTGGCTGTAGTCGCTATGGCAACTCATTGTGTTGTGTGCGGTTCTAAACAGCAAGTTGATTTGAGAGGACTCAGTCAATGAAGAATTTAAAGAATTATACTGTTATAGTTAATTATACTCTTTCCAATGCTAAATCTGAGAAATCATTGAACACACACAAAAAAAAATATATGTATTTTTTTGTATGTAAATAAGCTACACATCTACTTTGCGGATTTCGATTATCGGGGGGGGGGGCTCCCCATGGGGGGGGCTCCCCATTAACCACGAAAAACGAGGGATCATTGGATATCACTGCATTAATTACGATACATTTACAGTTTAAATTCTACCTTATGTTGGATAAAAATTTACTGGAATTTCAGACTGTACACTACGGTTCAGAAGTTTGGGGTTCAAACTATTGTAGTGTAAACCTCACCTAACTAAGATTCAATCACCAAATTTTACAAGTAATTGGTTGTTTACATAGGCCGCACTCGACTGTTAGCCGCAGGAGTGCACTTTAGGTTGTAACACTTGACCGTAAACCGCAAGTCGAGGGGGGGGGGGTTATAGTTCGAAAAGTTTTAGTCAGTAACAGTGAAGTGCAACATGCACAAGGTAAGTCATCGTCTTTATTCTCTCTTAACTGCTGTATCGCTTCAAAACAAGTGCAAACAGTTATAAACAAAATTATCAATGGCATATCTACCATGGCCGAGAGGTGTGAGGCAAAATCCAAAAGTCCAAACACTTTGCAATTGGGGTTCGTGCTTTTTTTGTATTTGCAAACGCTTTGCAAAAGAAAAGAAGCACGAATGCAACCTGCCACAACACGATCCCCAATTTCTAAAGCGCAATTGCAAACTGGTAAAAGCACGAACCCCAATTGCCACAGCACAACTTCAAAAGGATGACACAGAAGTTAAAAAATTAAAAAAAAAAAAAAAAAAAAAAAAGGACGACACTTCGTATATTGCTATATGTGCTTTGTGACCATCTCTACAGACCTCCGTGAAGCCGCCCCCATCAGTCGCAAATTTATATGAAAATGTCAATCATTTGAGCTGTAAATTTTTATATATATTTAGATATTAATTTCCAGTGAGAATGTCATAACTCCCATGGCTCACGGAGCGTATCAAGTCTCTCAATAACGGGGGTGTCAATAACGAGCAGAAACGAATTCGGGTCCATTTTGTAGTGAATGGGGGGGGCTTGAGATTTGAATTTCAAGTGATGACGTCACTCTCACCTCCTCATTTACCGCAAAATGGACCAGAAGTGCCATTCGTTCCTGATACGTTCGTGCTAGTTGTTTCGACAGCCCTCTGTTATTGAGAGAGTTGCTGAGCTCCGTCAGCCATGGGAGTTATGACGTCCTCACTCGAAATTAATATCTCAATATCTATAAAACGATTGCAGCACAAACGACAATTTTTTACAGCACAAACAATTGACACAATTTTTTAAATCAAAATGGGAGGTTGATTGACCTCAAACCTATAATAGAGTTATAAATATCGCAACAATAGCAGGACAAAAAAAAAAACGTAGCACAAACTATTGCCATCATTCTTATATAAATTTTCGTCTGGTGGGGGGGGTAACTTCACGGAGGTCTGTAGAGATGGTCACAAAGCACATATAGCAATATAAAAAGGGTCACCGTATATATCCCCGACATCCCCCTAAACTCTCCTTTTGAGAGCTGTGATCCTGTTTTTAATGTAAAATTTTACTGCTGACCAATTCCTGTTTTTGAGTGCTACTTTTTCCTTTTTAAGGCAGTCCTCGCAGTCGCTCTTCCGTGGAACACGGCAGGTAGTGATGAATGACATCATATGCTTCTCAACAGCCAGGACCTCCTCTTTCTTCCATGGCTTCTTTTTAACCGGTTGTCGACCTTACAAAAACAAACATTCATCATTAAATTTGTTTCAAATTAGTCAAGTCATTTAGTCCATGATACCCTGTTCTAAATATGGCGGTTGCGTAGTGCACTAGTGTTGTATCGGTCGCGAACGATTCGTTCTTTTTGAACGAATTGTTTTGGTGAACGAGACCGAACTAATCATCATCTGCACTGATTCGTTCTATGAAGGTGGTGCTTGTTCGCTGCGTGGGAGGGCGTTGAGCAAGCGGCAGCGTCTTCTGACATCGCACACAACCAATCAGACGCCAGCCTCATCGCGGGCAGGGGAGGGAGCGGAAACAGAATCAGGGCGTTTGTCACTCACGTCCACGTGTGGCCAATAAGCAGCCAGCGTGCAGGCAGGGGGGCAAGACTGAGTTTTGTCACTTCCCGTTCAGTGACTCGGTCCTCCGGTTCCTGACCTAGCTTGCTGCTAACTTGATTTTCCAGTAATGACTATGCGGTGAACGAATCAGAAAATGAAAGGAAATGACTTTGTCACATATTTGTTAACGTGGAGCCTATCAAATGCTGCTCAAACAGACAAAAACACCACACAAATCTAGCGAGCATTGTTTAGAGTAGTACTTTTCTCAACAAACTCGTGACTGCCTATGACGACATACTATCAAATTTACAGTAATTTAAAACACGGGTAGCTACGAGGCAAGCAAAAGCTGAGCTGCGGTTGCGTGACGGCAGTGAAGCGGGCAGAGAACTGTCACTATATGGAGGCTTCATGGCAGCGATATTTACCTCATATGTGCACAGAAAAAAAATAATATTTAGTATGATCACCATGATACTGATTTGCAATGAAACTCTATATACATGTCAATTTTCTCCCGAGTGTTTTATTTTTTTTTCGTGTCAGCGTGTCGGGTGTTGGTTGGTTTGACAAATTATGTCAATCCGTCCATGTGACGGCCCTGGCCGTTTGATGGTTAATTTTCTGAGGTTCTTCCAGTCAGCTGATCGTCGCCTCCACCAGCTGGCTGCTTCCCCTCCCACTGTGACGACAGCTGATCGATGCAGGACGGACCGAGGACGTCACCGCTGCTGATTGGCCAGGGAAAAAGGCGCCAAGCTTCATAAACCTGCCGCTGTCAACGTTCTAGGAGGTCGCAATTTGGCAGTATTCTGTCGCGTTCCTCCTCGCTAGCTGTTTGCTCGCCATTCACGCTCGTGTGCACTTTGATCGCTAGTTTGATACACTCCCGCTTTTTCGGTGAGATCTTTTGTGTTTATTCGTTATTGGATCGTTTTTGTTCACCACTGTAAATGAGAGCACTGAAGCAAGTAAGGGTAAGTCGCCATTTCTGTTCAACCCGTTTTCTCCTGTTTTGTATAGAGTAGGCAGTTAGGTTAGACGCTGTCTTTTCTTTGTTCCTTTTACATGACCAGGGTTTAGTTAGCGGGTGGGGTTTAAGTGTAGTTCCTTCTGTTTGTTGTTTTGGCCTGGGCTTACCCTGAAGTCACGCTTCCTCGGCATTTTGTACATATTCATTGCAAGTTTGATTATTGTGTAAATAAATTTGTGTCCACTTGTACAGTTGTGTGGCTTGTTTTATGTTACGCCTTTCGCGAGCCATCTTTGGCACGTAACAGTCCATCATGTGCTACTCAAGCGCCCAAAACAACGCACGCAGACACTAGAGATGTCGCAATATGTCTACATTTTTCTTAACAGACTAATGAGAGTAGAAAGGCAACATCGTAAAGAGCTAACAATTATTTCTCGTCAGCATTTGACGATCTGAGATGCGGGGACGACAGGGGAGCTGACCGGATTATTTTATTTATTAATACCAGTGCAAAAAAACAATATGATCACCATAATACTGATTTGCAATGAAACTGTATATACATGTAATTTTTTTCCGAGTGTTTTTTTTTTTTTTCGTGTCAGGTGTTGGTTGGTTTAACAAATTATGTCAATCCGTCTATCATGTGCTACTCAAGCGCCCAAGAACAAAGCACGCGGACACGGGAGATGTCGCAATATGTCTACATTTTTCTTAACAGACTTATGAGAGTAGAAAGGCGACATCGTAAAGAGCAAACAATTATTTCTCGTCAGCATTTGACGATCTGAGATGCGGGGACGACAGGGGAGCTGACCGGATTATTTTATTTATTAATACCAGTGCAAAAATTCAACACGATCATCTTAATACTAAAAAACAAAAATACAACAGAGCGAGATGTAAATATGATGTGTTGGTCGTTCCATATTCAGAAATTAAACTTTCGATGTATTTTTATTTTCGTGACAGCAAACATGCTGTATATGTGATTGTATGTGTGATCAAGAACCTGCTAAAGAAAGTCCGTGCGCCCCCGCCCCCTACTCCCCTCACAAAAGGAAAATGTTTAACCGTGTCCTAAATCGAAATGCAAGCACGAGCCATGACTTTGAGCCCATAGAACTAGGACAGACGATGCGGAAGTTCTCCCTCGCTTTTGCAGCAGCAGGAGGGAGACGAGGCTGTCTGTGAAAGCAGAATGATACCGCCTGTCACTCATTTCTGAAACTACGACGAGTGGTCAATGTGGAAGAGAGGGAGGGACCAAGCAATGTCACTTCCCGTTCAGTTATACTGCGAAGCGGTCTTTGGTGATTCGTTCGGCAACGTCACTTCCCGTTCAATAACTGAACGACTCGTTTGGGCGGGGAGGGAGATGAGGGGGGCGAACGATTCGTTGAACGATTTGTTTGAACGAATCTTTTTACTGAACGAACTGGAATGGATTCGTTTACTCAAGTGAACGACAAATCTCGTCACTATAGTGCACAGTCAACTAGCACATCACAATATCATTTCCAAAATGAATTTTTAAAAAATATATATATATAACTGAAAAGTTAGAGAAATAAACATTAAAATCAACATTTTAAAAAAATCTCATGAAACTTGCTTACCTTTTCCTTTTTTGGGTGACTTTTGTTTCCGTTTGGTGGACTGAGGTTTGGGTATCTGCTGAGGAGATGGTCCATCAACGTGCAATTCTGATGGTTCATCTCTTTCATTAGGGGTCACGTTACTCTCTACAACATAAAAGATATTATATTATATGTAAAACAAAGCAACACACAACCTACTGCTAGTGTTTGATAAGCTGAACGAGTTGGCACTTTGAAGGCAGCGCTCCCAAGCTTCTTTGGCAAGATCAAAGACACAACGCCTTCCAAACATCCTTAACTTTAACAAGCAAACGCCAGCTGCACTGTCTGACCAAGAAATGTAGCAGGAGGGAGATTGAGAGGCTGTACGCGCATGAAGCAGAAAAAGCGGATCCTGTTCACCTGATTCTTTTTTTTTTTTTTTTTTTTTTTTTTTTAAAACCTGTCCTGTTCAGCTGTTTGACACAGAGAATGGAAGTCTAAGTGCCCGGATTCTGAACAGTTTTAATGTTTCACATTGAGAGTCTGACATACTCCCATTGTGATGATTCAAAATACCTTTTTATTATGACAAAGCAGCGAACAGGAAGGGATTATGGGGGGACAGAAGAAAAGAAATACAAGAGAAGAAAGAAAAGAAACACATACACAAACAACAACAAGAAATACATTGAACATCTAAACTAGTTACTAATATGCTGGTGCTATCGTCAGCGAGATGTATTTCCGGTTTACACCATGTGGGGGCCTATTGGCCAGTGAAAGAGGAGAATGGGGGTGGGGGTGTCTATAAGACTATAAACTAAGTGATTGAAAGGGGTAGAGTGTACACAAATCAGTTCTGTGATCTAGAACCCAGTAATCGTGTGAATCTCTTATGAGTGAAAGCCCGTTGGCGACCAACCCTACGCCGCCGCATCGCCAATCCCGGCACCGGAACCCCCAACCCGAGCATGCCCTACCACATCCAGCAGCACGCAAGCCCCACCGGGCGCGCGACAGCCACGCAGACGGGCGGAGAGACCGCGCGGGCACCAACCCAGGGCCACGGCCCACACCCAGCCAGCCCGGGGAGGGAGGGCGGGCGGGGGGGCGGGGGGATCCACGCGCAGCCCATCCCTCCTCCAACCGCCCAGCAAAGGAGCCACCGTCACCCCCCCCCGGGACCCAGGGTGGTCCCCCGGGCCACCCGCGCGCCCATCAACCGGCCTTCAGGGATGGCAGGAGGGGACGCATCACCAACCCCACGCCTACACCCACCCCCGCCCGCCCACCCGGACCACGAGCCACAGCCACAGCCCCCCAACCGGCACGGCACGCCACGGGGCCCCCAGCGGCCCACCAAGCCCCAGGCAAGGCAGGGTCCCCCGCCGGTGCAGGCGACACCCAGCTGATACACCGGCGCCCAGCCAGCGACCCGCGACGGAGCGCAGGGCGGACGCCCAGCCAGAGAAGAGAGGGGAAGGCGGAGGCAGGAGAACGCCCAGGGACACCTGATTCTGATCCTCTGAAAATGGCGCGATCGGATTGGGACATCCCTAGTTTCAAATTGATTTGTTTGATATCGACCGGTCGGATTTAAAAAAGGCAGATACCGATATACGTCAAATTTTCAAATATCAGCGCCGATAATTGGTAGGGAGATGGATAGCTGTTCTGTGGATTTATTATAAATTTGTACAGCATACATTGAGTTTTATAACAATACCAAACATGCTCCGACTGATGTAGACAGGTATTCATATCATGTAGTGCCACTAATTCAGGTTTTAGCTGAATGCAAACATCCTCAAATATCAAGATGTCTTATGTCAAATCCTACCTTCAGTCGTTGACCTGCACGCTTCGTCAGGTTCGCTTTCAGGGTCACTGTTAGAATCACTATCAGTGTGCACATTCTCTGTATGGGAATGAACGAGAATGTCCATTGCTTTTAGATTTTAAATGGTGCAGAAATGCTCGAAAATAATGAAACAGTGCATTCTCTTTCAACAGTAGACGATAGATGAAAAAATAATTTTTTATAAATATATATTACCCTCAGGATCAATGCTTATGTCATCCAAGGACTTGCCCTTGAAATCCTTCAGACGTCCTTTTTCCAGGGCCAGAAGTACTTTGCTTATTTTAGCAAGCTGGAGAGTACCCTCAGGAAGCCTGTAAAACTGCCGATGTACTCTTATATCGTGACCAAGGAAACCAGCTAGCTAAGGTTCAGAACTTGTGAGAGAGTTCCTGTTTGTTTGCGAAGCTTTGTTGAGGCGAGACTTTCGGAACTTTTTGCGCCACAGGCCTGGGCATAATATCTTAGAGAGTCAGAACCTCTGTAGCATGTCAAAGCAAATGGTCTTGCAAACAGGTATCCATTTTCCTGAGGAACCCCACATTCTTGCCGTTTGCTGGTAAGTGAGTCCAAGGTGTGCTGCATTGCTGGGGTTAGAAGCACAGGAACCTTTCTTCCTCTTTTCCCCCTGATCTCGATCCGTCTGAAATGTTGGCATAGTTTCTTTTCAAGAGATGTCAGGGCTTCCAAAATGTCATCCTGAAGGTCTGTAGTATTGTTAGACAAGTATGCAGTCATTGGCATCTTAGACACCTCTCCAGCTCTTCGTCGGTTAAAAAGAATGACCTGCGTCAATGTGACCTTGGCCAGCTGTGACCACGACTGAGCGGAGATCTCGGTTGATAGTTTAGCGCTGAAATGCTTCTGTTTCTCATCCAAATAACAGTGGAGGGTTTGGACATCCTTGGTGAAAGGAAGTAGTTGAGGCTGGTTCCACCTGGATTCGTGCAGTGTCCTCAGCGATGCAGCTGAAATATTTTCGTTCCAGCGTGTTTCATACACTTTGCGAAATGTGCGAGCTTCTTTGGCAGCACTGTAGTCTTTTTGTAAATTGGCACGACTTTCAACAAGCATTGATATCTTCGTAAGGCTGTATCCAATTTTGAGAGCAAGACTTGGACGCTTGTAAGCACCGGTTCTGCCATCATAGCCTGCCAGCTCTTTTACAGCCTGGACAACATTCATGAAATTGGATGGTTGAATGTGTTCTTGTATTGTCTTCATTGAAGTCGTTTTTCTAGAACAAAGCAGAAGTCGTCCAAGTTCTCTTAATTTCTGCCTAATATATTCATGTTTGTCTGGATCATGCCCCAGTCGGTTGTAAAGATGGTCACCGTACTCCAAGATACAGATGTCTTTTTTAACTGCTGATGAAACATCATCTTGGACCATGTTGCTTAACAGTTTCCATAAGTCCTGCTTGACATCAGGTGGAGCAAGCGTACTAAATGCACACAGGGCCTGGACACGGGTTTTACCTGGCCTGTGAGGTTCACAGGGCCTCAGCTTGCAAATTGCCATGTGTTTCCAAAGGAGTTTTCTGGCGAAAAATCCTTGACAATAGGCACAATGTAAGAAATCCTGTGCATTTGAATCATGTCTTGGCTGCTTGCGAGGAACAAGGTTACCCACCCCAGAATTTAGGACATCAACATTGTGGGCAAAGTTACCCCTGTTTCTCAGCTGTTCCAGATGGAGCCGCCTTTCTTTGGAGCCTTTATTGAAAGCAAAAGCCTGTGCAACCTCTGACTCATCTGAATGTGCCCGCTTTAGATGCCTCGCAAATTTTACAACTCCCAGCTTGCAGTACAAACAGTACTGTTTCTTATTGTAACATCTTGACCCGTTGTTTTTTTTGCTTGCAGCAAGTACGCAAAGTCGACCACCAGAATTTGTATTTGTAAGAAGAGAAGAGGAACTATCAGGAGAAATTTGGTCCTGGTCAAAACCCATCGTTGAATTCTTTAAAGGAGAAGCAACATCACCTACTCCACTCTGGTTTATTGAGTCAGCCTGACTGGATGGTGGGGAGTGATGATGCACACTTTTCAAACATTTCCTTTCACGCATCGAACCAGAGCTACTCCTCCTAACAGGTGGACGCCCTCTTTTAACAGATGGCATCGAGGAGGCTTTTGATGTATTTGTAAGGTGAGACAAATCTTTGATTATATCCTTCTTAAAGAGAGAGTCGACACATTGCAAACCTTCACTCGCATCTGATTCCTCACTTGTGTCTGGAATATATTTATCTCCACTGTCCTCTGAGGTGGAGTAAAGAAGCTCTCCATTACCATCAACTTCATTTTCCACCTAGAAAAAAAAATGTATTAATGAAAGAAGGCAGACGACCAATGAAAAGACAACACAATTCCTAATACATACCTGATATCGGCTAAGTGTGCTGTTGACCTGCATACATTTAGTTCTCCTGAGCTTTGGGATAGTACTTTGGTAAAGATTTATGGATAGCTCTTGGGATTCATCAGAATCGGAATCTGTGTAGTTAACCAAACCCATATTATGCAGGGTTTTTTTGTCCATGGGAAAAGAATGGTTTGAATCCAAGTTCTAAAGAACAAAGAAACCGTGATTTGCTGAATACTGTCACAGAGGTAAGCGGTCTACACACAAATATCAAAAACGGTATATATCAAACACTGAAAAACGACAATAGTACCTTCATTTCTGACTTCGCAGGTCCTAGAGAGGAATGCTCAGTGGTGCTTGAGATCTAAAATTCAGGAGATTCACTTAAATTCAACTGTACGTCCTGTCAACAAGTTGAGATTTAGGTTGACAATATTTACAGTGAGGAGCAGAAGTATTTGCACCCCTTGTGATTTTGCAAGTTCATCCACTTACAAAATAGGTAGAGGTCTGATATTTCAATCATAGATGCATTTCCACTTATACAGACAATCTAAAAAAATCCGGAACTCACTTTGTATCATTTTTAAATTTATTTGTAATTTATTGGGGTTCATAAGTATTTGTACCCCTGAGAATCATCAACATTTCTGACTAGAGCAGTCCCGACTAGTCGACGTTGTCAACGTCATCGATGACGTAAATGCGTCGACGGGCAAAACACACCGTCGACGGGTAATGACGGGTTAAAAAAAATTACATACGAATAAAGTTTAGAATGGCGGGCGCTCGCGATGCAAGCGGTTGTTACTGGCACCTCCAAGGGGGCCGCTGTTATTTCAATGTGACCGGCATTGTCAGATTGAGCAAATAGGAAGAAAGTGGGCGAGCGAAAGAGAGGGAGCGCGATCTGTGAGTTGGAAAAGTTCGCGGGTAGCGCAGAGTTGAGTGGCTGCATCCCCCACGTTTTTTTTTTTTTTGGTCAATAAAAGTATCTATAAAGAGCCATCCGACGCCTCTCAGTGTTTTTATGCACGCCGCCGCCTTCCTGAGGAGTAAATCGGACGAACCGACGGCAACGAGCCAAGTGAATCGCTGGTTCACTCGTCATTGCTGCGAGGAGTTAAAAACACCGCCAATTACCAAAAAGGGCAGAATTGGTAACACGTGAAAGCGGCATAAAGCCAAATAAGCGGACCAGAATAGCCAGAGCCTGAAACTATTTCAAGGAAAATATGGAGGGTGATACCGTGTGTACTCTTTGCTAAGCTGAGCTTGCATACCACGGTAGCACGTCGGCTATGAACGAACACTTGAAGCGCCGTCACCCAAGTGTAATTTTAAGAAACTACAAGCTAGCAGATTGTAAGTCCATACAATTTAACAATTTTTTTAATGGAAGTTGCCTTTATGTGCGTTCTATCAACGTGCATTTTATTTAATAAAATAATATATGCGTATATAATGTATAATATTTTTTTAAATTATTATTAAATTTATTAGGATCATGGAAGCTCCCATTTGGGAAAATATATACATATATCCTGTATATACATAATATAATAAAAATATATATGGAAACAGCACTGGCCTGCTTACTGTAATCCATGACTGCACTAATGTTAGTTACTTTATATTATAAAGTATTATTGTGTATATACATACAGTATAGTAGTATACTATAAAATTAATACTATACATTTAATTTTTGTTACTGTGAGTATGTGTGCCTTTCATTCAAAATAATTGTGGTAATATTTCAGTGTGCCCTCTACTTTATTGATTTTCAGGTTAAAACCAAGTTGACCAGTTTTTCCCCTCCCTTAAAAATGCAGAATGCACACCAGAAAAAGCGTCTGAACTCACACAATGTATTCTGAAAATGGTTGTCCGGGACATTGCAATTCATTTTAACATTTAGAACACTATAGACAATGGCATACCACAAAAAGAGTAAGAATTGTTTTGACTCCTGTTAAAGAGGTGAAATCACAGTGTTTCTGTTTGCTTTTTTTTTTTTTTTTTTGCACTAGACTCCTGTTAAAGAGGTGAAATCACAGTGTTTCTGTTTGCATTTTTTTTGCACTAGTTAATTCTAGCAGCATTTGACCTCATTGTTTGTGATTTATTATTGATATTTATGTTATGTATTTATACGTTAATAAAGAATTTAGGTGTTCCAAAATGTTTTTTGTGGATTAATAAGCTTCTACAAAAAATTCATTAATAAAGTAGTAAAATATATATATATATATTGTAGTGAAGTTGGGGTTAATAAGCCTATGGTAACCTTCTGTTATTGTTTTGATTTTTACGAGCCGCTTATGGTCATTGAACGCAGCCTCGGTATATAACTGGCTGGCATCGCGAGACTCGTCGTTCGTTTTTTCTGTTGTTGCACGGTTTTCACGGCTCGCTGCCCGGATACGCTAAAACGCTGTCCGTGCCTGAGCTAGAAGCCAGCACAACTCATACGAGAACCATCAGTGACGTTGTACGTGACTAACCTGTGCTGAAGAGGAATAAAAGTCGCAAGTGAGATCCCTTTGTTGTGCGAATCTGTTCACCCACGCCGCGCACATCCGCCATCACGGAAGGCGGCAGCACGACTGTCATTACCCGATCGTGACGGGTGCATCGATTGTGACGGTTTGCTACTGCGCACGCGCAGATCAACGCCATTTTCTCCCGAGGGATGACGGGAGATATAGATTTATGCGTTAGGCTCGGACATTGAGGGTTTTTTATGCGTGTGTGTACGCCGCTATCTTCGAGTAGCATGAAATGCTTGAAAATGTCTTAATAGATACTTCGAGTGATCCGAGAAGATGAATGTGGATACCTAGCATCTTCCAAGGTACCTGGTCGACGGAACGCTTCCAACTACTCAAGTGGGCGCCGTAAGATTCGACGAATGGTGCGTGATTTCATTGTTAAAGGTAAGTAAAACTGATGTTATACTGGCAATTTGTGTTATAGGTCTGAAAAGAGGGTCATGAATATATGAGCCTCTACGTTTTTTTAATCCTTTATAGGCCAAGTAACTATTTTTTATGCCATTTAAAAAACGCAGCTCCATAAACTATTTATAAAGATATTGAAATCATTGAAAAAAAGAGGCACTTTTTCTATTTTTGTTTTTTAAGTAGAAAATGAGAAAGATATGAGATGTTATAATAAAAATAAGTGAAACTGTTGTGAATGTCAGGTGGGAGAAGGTCCAGAGCTGAGTTTTATTTATTTATTATTATTGATCTCTGTCAGGTGGTGGTCATTTTAATCTACTGAATTTTAAGAATCTCTTTGCTTTTTTAATTTTCGTCCAACAGATAAAAGACCCCCCCAATGAAATATATGCGCCTGGTCATCAAGTCAAAGGGGAAGCAGACTATCCTCATGGAGTGTCAAAATAACTCTGGGAACTAGAGCGGCGTCGAGGCCATTTCTAGCTTCTATTGGCCAACAATGATTCAGGACATCAATGAATGGGTAAATGCCTTAATTGAGCAACTAAGTTAAATCAGAAGCGTTACATGAAATTTATTTCATCTAAAGTAATGATTTATATTGAAGCACAAATGGATTGTTTTCACTTCTCAACAGACATTACGATATTAGACCATCCTCCTTTTCAGAATTGTAGAAATATTGTAAATAATTTTTTTTTTTTTTTTTAATTTCTGAAAAATTATCAAATATTGTCACATTTTTAAAGCCTTTTTGGTGGTCTGTTTTTCATTTTGTGACACTTATGTCAAAGAACATTGGGAGGTATTGGGCATGGATTTATTTGCATTTCTTTTTAAAGGCATGGGCACAGATTTGCCTTCTGGACAGAGAAAGCGTCCCCTCTTCTTCAGGGATCTCTACAGCCTGTCTTCAGGGTTCCAAAGGCAACCCCCTCTATATCTTACTAAACTTCAATCAGACAGGTAAAAGAAAACTACAAGATAATCAATCAATGTTGATAAGGGGAATGGTCATCACTGCAATTGATTGCTTACCTGGTCATAACGTTCACCTGCATGTCATGTGTAAATTATGTCTTCTTTGAAAGGTTGAGGATGACACTGACAGCTGCCTAATCCTGGACATAATTTCCTTTGATCTAAATTGAGGACATAACTGCTATACTAGTAATTATAATTAGAGACAGGGCCCAATGAGGCAGTATTGCGCAGGGAGTTTAGTAATTGTCATGAGAAGCCAATTACATTTTAAACGTTTGTTTTTTAATAAATTTGATACTTTTTCATTGTCGGCTCACCTATATTACAGTTGCCAGAAGTATTGACTGCCAACATACATGAAAAAGTTGTCCTTCGGGAAGGTGACCGTGCTATATGCACATTGGCGCTTGTGTGGTCCAGAATCAGAGACCTTGGTTCTCCAGACTCCTTCAGAAGACGGCCACATTTTAAATGGCTTAACAGTAAGTACTTCAGTAAAATGCAATGACATGTACTTTTTTTGTGCTGTTGTCACATTTGTCTACAAGCTATATATGTAAATGTGATTTTTTTTTTATCCCACAGGTGTCTGGACATGGAGCAGGTTCTGTGCAGAATTCAGGAGAGAGTATTACAACATGTACACCATTGAGATCTGCCATGGGTATGGGGAGCAGTTCAAACAATCCCCACGAGGTGAGTTGCACTGTGTAAGCTTATCTTGGTGTCATTAGAGACACTTAATATCTCAACAAAGCATAGACATGGTGGAAAAGCCACAGTGCTTGGAAACGGTATTTCTCAGTGTTTTTATGTTCTTTTATAGGATTTGTTGGAGAGGAGAAAAGGGGTAAAGTAACGGCGTTTTACTGCGAGGAGGAAACACCTACAGGATACTGCAGTTGTTCCTGCTGTCCAATGCATTAAACTGTAATGTTTTTGTTTGAGTTTGTTCTACACATGCACATTAAAACTGTTTCAGCTTAAGGCATTTTGTTTTCTTCAATCTACGGCATAATCATTGGATGCTTTCCTATGAAACTTTTTTTTTCCCCCTAAATTTAATACAGCAATAAATGTCACCTTACAGCTTTTATTTGTTTATTCACCTTCTCTACTGTTTATCCTCAAGAGTATTTCTAATTATATTTATGCATTTGTAGGTTTGTATTATGTATTTTGGACTAAAGAATGACTGCCACATAGTTTTCAGTGTTGTCATAAATTTTCTGTTGTTCTTCCCTAAAGCTGTCAGACTGTTGAACTCTTGCCATGCTCCGTAGACCCCCAATATTACTGGACTACTATGATCATGTCTATATACCTCACGCACATCTTAGCCCCTAACAAGCTCAAGTCAGCCAACTGCTAAATTGTTTTAGTAGTTACATATTTTTATACTTCTATCCAGCGTTTTTGTCTTTCTTGCTTGTTATTTTTGTATGCACCTTACAATTTTGCTCTTTTATACTCACTCTGCATTTATATTTGCTTTTAAAACGGGACCTGAGTTCTAATTTCTCACCATTAACATGTAAATGTGAACTGATGAGACAATAAAAATCCTTGAATCCTTATAAAATGGTCGAAATATTACAACAATAAATTTGACAGTGATAATGTTTTGTTTTTTATAATCACAGCAAATTACATGAAACTACGAATATACCAAAATATATACAAAACAAAAACATTTTATTGTTGGATTTAGCTGCAGAATTAAATCAAAGCATGGGCTTTAACAAAATTTTGTATATATACTAAATATAAAAAAGTCAAAATAGAGGCTCTTTTTAATTGTTACTGTTAAGGACTAAACTATACTCACCATATAAATCTAGGACTCTGAAGCCTTCGTACATTATTACAATAACAATTTCTATTTGTAATACCATTGAGAAACGTATGTTATAACAAAGTCCGTAAGGTTTAAAGTTTTTCTTTTAAATTTAACCAGCGTGAATGGTCTCTGAAGGGGTTACTGTGGGTGAGGGGAGGGGAGGGGAAGACATTTAAGTATGTAAGGGAAGCACTTTTTCAATTCTTTTAAAGAATTATTATTACTATATTGATACACAGATAAGGGTGGAGGCAAACTGTAGATGATGTACATTTTTATACAGTAGATGGCAGTATGCACTAAAATTCGCGATTAATAAAAAAAAAAAAAAAACGAAGAACTTTAACGCGCATGCGCAGATAGCTACCCGATCGCGACCGTCTCTCACGTGACTGCATCACGTCACTTCCTTCAAAGGCTTTACGCTTATAAACGCAAGAGATTCAGACATAAAAATTCACTATTCTTCGATGTCTTTAGGTTGATTAATATTTTTTTATGTCAGAATCTACCACATAAATCACTCTTGCGGCATCGTGACTCAAGTGGGGGCGGTGCTCTACGCGCATGCGCAGAACCAATCGCGGCTTGCCTAAGATTTATTCATGATTAAATAAAGTCTTAAGGTTTTCTTTTTGTGTACACATGAATTGCTTGGATCAGGGTGTACCTCAGATGCCCTACCGATTAAAAAAAATACATTTTAAATGTATTTCGATCATTGAGTCTCTCACATATATGTCTATATCTCCCGTCATCGCTCGGGAGAAAATGGCGTCGATCTGGGCGTGCGCAGTAGCAACCGTCACAATCGATGCACCCGTCACGATCGGGTAATGACAACAACAACTGGTGTCAGAAGTGGGATAAACAGCAAACTTCAGTGAGTAAATCCGGCCAAGGGAAAATTAATCTGGCGAATCCTGACCCAATCAAAAGCATCGGAAAAAAAAAAAAAAAAAAAAAAAAAGAAGCTATAACTCGTCTGTGGCATTGGCGGAGCTAACGCTAATACGCTAACGTCAAGTGATCGCCGCACACACTAGTGCAACTTCCGGTCCGCTCCTTCAAAATAAGAGCGAAACCGGAAGTACATCACAAAATAGACATTTGAAAGTGAAATCAATAAAAAACGAAGAAAGATCGTCATAAAAATGACTGAGGAATTTGGAGGTGCTACAGCAAGCAATCCAGAGGCAGATACAGCTCCAAAATGGTTACAAGCTTTGTTGGAGAATCAAAATCAACAAACAAGGGATTTTCAAATGATGTTGGCCCCCGTCCTGTCTCACATAGCCAACACATCATCTGCTCAACAACCTGCAGCAGAACTCAGGAGTGCTAGTGGGGAGGAGAGCAACGCCTTAATGACCTCTACTAGGGAGAGACGCCCACCTGAACCGAGCACATCTTCTGGCCAAACGACTCGACCAAAACATCGTGCTCCCTTTGCAGCCGAATTGGAGGTGATTGATCAAAGAGCCCGGAGTTCAGGCCCCTCCAGACGGAATGCAGCTCTTGAAACTGATAGCGGGCGCAGAGAAAATAGAGAGACTGAGCGTGAAACTCAACACACGCTAGGCTATCGTGATGAAAGCAGACAAAATAATTATGGAGTTCATGCTAACACCTTGCCAGAAGTGCAACGGGCAAAATTAGCCACATTTGATGGAAATGAGGACTGGGAGTCGTTTCTGATGCCATTCGAACGTCAAGCCAGGAAATATGGATGGAGTGCCATGGAACGAGTGGACAGATTACATGAGTGTTTGAGAGGAGCTGCAGTGCGCTATGTTTGCTCACTACCAGAGCGTACGAGGGAAGATTATGTACTTCTGGTCGAGCAACTCACTCAACGCTTTGGGAAAATAGATCCTCCGACAACAATAAGGAGGAAGCTTGGAGAGCTCCGACAAGGCAGAGAGACGTCAGCTGAATTTGCTGAAGAGGTGCGACGGCTCATCACACTCGCCTACCCAGGGGTCGATCTGCAGCTGCAGGACCAGTTGGCCACTGATGTTTTCCTCAAGGGCTTACGCAACCAAAAAGTTGCTTATGAAGTAATGAATCGTGATCCGGGTTCCCTTGTGGAAGCCCAGAAATTTGTGGAGGCCCACGAACATAACTTCAAAGCTACTGTGGGCCGCGACCCCGAAATAAAGAACCGAGCAAGACGCGTTTCATGGGTCGATGAAGAAGATACATGTGAAGATGTATCAACAATGTCCCGCCGAATTCAAACCCCGCAGTATGTTACCGTTGACCAGTTCACTGCTCTAATGGACCAAATGAAAGCCCTTGTTAACAAAGTGGATCATCTCCAGCTTCAAGTGGAAAATCTCTCATCTACAACTACAGGGCTTCAACAACCAAAAGCATCCCAACAACCCATATCTGGAATAAAACCGAACTACCAACTGCTGCAATCCAATAGAGGACGCTCTCAAACACCAAGCCCAAATCGTGGATCAGCAGGCCCATGTTTCAGGTGTGGGGAAGCTGGACATTTCAGAAAAGACTGTGTTAGGCCATCCAGCCCAGCCCGTAACCACGGTGACAAACACCAAGACTTCCAGGTGCAGTCAGGTGACAGCTCAGTTGTGGACGACGATTTCCAGCTACAAGGCCGGCAGATTGGATGCACCAAGAGGAGAGGTGAGAGTTTACAAATTCCTCTAACCGTGAATGGCATTCCAACGCAAGCTGTGGCAGACACTGGTGCACAAACAACTGTGATATCAGAGGAGTTGTACCAAAGAATACTGGAAAACAACACAACACCTGTCGATCTACCTCAGACATACCTACTGAGCGCAGGAGTCGGGGATGGAATGGAAGCTAAGCACGGACTCACAGTAACCTTTAAAATTGGGTCCAAGTCTATTGCCTGGGAGGTGCATGTTGCTTCAATAAGAGACTGCGTACTCCTTGGGTTGGATCTGATGAAAGCACATGACGTTGTCATCTATACCCGTGGCAAAGTTTTCATTGGTGGTGAACTTGTACCTTCAAAAATTGTGCGTGATGATGGTACAGACTATTGTATGACCAGAGTGATGCTTGGAAAAGCCACAACCATTCCAGCGGCATCTGAATGCATTGTGTGGGGTGAAGTGGAAGACCCGAAATCAGGAATTACAGCTGTGTTAGAACCTTTCCACATCACAGATAACTTAACTTCTGGGAGTGTTCTGGTCACCATGGCAGAAAAAGTTCCAGTTAGAGTGTGCAATTTCTCCACTGAAAAAACAGCACTATCAAGAGGAGTTTGCCTGGGGGTTCTCATAGAAGCTTGTCCTGAAATCCACCATAGGCCAAAACAGGATGCCGGAGAGGACGCACCATCACTGGTGGTCGGAAGAGTGGCAACCATCCCTGAAATTCCAAGACATCTTCAGAACCTAGTTGCTGCTACAAGTGAAGCTCTCAGTGAAGATCAGCAACAACGCTTCACCCAATTGCTGCTCACTTACCAATCCATCTTTGCCAAAAATGATTCCGAACTTGGCTACCTGTCTGCCGTCACACACAAGATAGACACCGGATTAGCCAGACCTGTACGCCAGCCAGTGAGGAGAACCCCTCTTGGATTTCAAGGTGAGGAGGAAAAACATCTGAAGGCCATGCTGGAAGCAGGTGTGATCACGGCATCAGCTTCTGAATGGGCCTCCCCAGTAGTCTTGGTGCGTAAAAAAGATGGAGGGGTGAGGTGGTGTGTGGACTACCGTGCCTTGAACAATCTGACAGTCAAGGACGCTTATCCACTTCCCCAGATTGAGGAATGTCTCGATGTCGTCGGTGGAGCTACTATGTTCTCAACCCTTGACCTTCAGTCTGGCTACTGGCAGATCTCGGTGGATAGCAAAGACCGTGAAAAGACTGCATTCATAACCAAATGGGGTCTCTATGAATATACTCGTATGCCATTCGGATTGTGTAATGCGCCAAGTACATTTCAGAGGGCAATGGAATATGTCCTTAGAGGCCTTCAGTGGGAAACTCTTCTCATTTATCTGGATGATGTCATTATTATTGGAAATGGTGTTGAACAAAGTTTAGACCGGCTCGAGCAGGTTTTTCAGAGGTTCCAAAGCCATGGGCTGAAACTGAAGCCATCAAAATGCCATCTGCTTCAAGAAGAAGTTCTCTTCTTGGGTCACGTCGTGAGTGGAGGAGGAGTCCGACCAAACCCAGCTCTCATCAAAGATGTTCAACAATGGAACCCTCCCAACAACGTTAAAGAGTTGCAAGTTTTTCTCGGACTATGCAACTACTATCGCAAGTTTGTTCCAAATTTTGCAGAACTGGCAAGCCCCCTCCATAACCTTCTCAAAAAAGAGACTGTGTTCCTATGGACGGATAAGCATCAGTTTGCTTTCACACTGCTCAAACAAAGACTCACAACTGCACCCGTGTTAGGGTATCCTCATCCTGACGGCAAGTTTATTCTTGATACTGATGCATCCAGCAACAGTGTAGGAGCAGTCTTGTCTCAAATCCAATCGGGGGAGGAGCGAGTTTTGACTTACGCTAGTAGCCACCTTTCTCCAGCTCAACAACGGTACTGTGTTACTCGCCGCGAGTTACTTGCAGTTGTTCGTTTCACTCGTCAATTTCGCCACTATCTACTTGGAAGAAAATTCCTACTTAGGACCGATCATGGTAGTCTCACTTGGCTTTTCCGTTTCAAATGCCCGGAAGGACAACTGGCCCGTTGGCTTGAAGAGTTGAGCCAATATGACTTCCACATTGAACACCGAGCTGGTAAACGCCATGCTAATGCAGACGCCATGTTAAGGTTGCCAAGAGAAGAGGTGGACAATTGTGACTGCTACCAGGCTGGAACAAACCTATCAGATCTGCCATGCAAAGGATGTGTATACTGCCAAAGAATTCACAAACAATGGGCCAAATTTGAAGAAGACGTTGATTATGTTGTTCCACTAGCTGTCAGGTGCATTGAACCACAAAGTGACACAATCAGCCAGGAGGCATCAATAGAAGACCAACTATCTGAAACAAGCCCAGTGGCCAACTGGCTCGAGTCGTTTACTCCGGAGCAACTCGCAGCACTTCAGAAAGCAGACCCTGTGCTTAACATCCTTTACAATTGGAAGCAAACTGGGACACTGCCTTCTAAAGACGAGGTAATGCTTGAGTGTCCTGCGGTGAGAAAGTTTTGGCTTTGTTGGCCCCAGGTCACACTGAGACAAGGAGTCCTTCACTATTCCTGGGAGAGGATTGGAGAACAGCAACCAGCCTATCTACTCTTGGTTCCCGCATCCATGCAGAAAGAAATCCTGCAGTTCTGCCACAATCCTCCATATTCCGGTCACCTAGGAGAAGCCAAAACTCTTGAGCGTGTGCGTCAAAATTATCACTGGTATGGCTTGAGTGGGGATGTTCATCTGTTTGTCAAGAGGTGTCTCCATTGCAGTGCATGCAAGAATGCCGGACCAGCAAACAGAGCAAAGATTCAAAGTTACCAATGTGGAGCACCCCTAGATCGGTTGCACCTTGACATTCTCGGGCCATTCCCTGTGTCAAACTCTGGTAACAGATACATTCTTGTCATTATCGATCAGTTTACCAGATGGGTCGAAGCCTTCCCTGTCCCTGACCAAGGTGCTGAAACGACAGCCAAGAAGCTTGTCTACGAGTTTATTGCAAGGTTTGGAGCTCCACTTGAGCTACACACAGATCAAGGTCGTAACTTCGAAAGTGCGCTGTTTCAAAATGTGTGTAGACTTCTCCAGATTACCAAAACCAGGAGCACACCGTATCACCCATCTTCTAACGGGCAAGTAGAACGCTTCAATAGGACCTTGCTACAAATGCTTCGGTGTTATGTGAACCAGAGCCAGAAAAACTGGGATGAGCATTTGCCACTTCTCGCTGCAGCATACCGCAGTTCCCGACACTCAGTGACTGGATACACTCCCAATAGACTAATGCTTGGCAGGGAAACCCACCAACCCCAAGATATCCAATCTGGTACTGCGAAGCTGAACACCGGTCCCATGGAAGTGTCAGATTTCCTGTACAATCTGGAAGAAGGTTTGAATGAAGTGCACAGCTTGGCGAGAGAGCACCTCCGCACTGCACAAGCACGGCAGAAAAAGATGCATGATCTTAGAGCAAGAGAGCATTCATACAATGTTGGAGACCTGGTATTCCTTAAGGATGACACCAAGAAGAAAAGAATGAGCCCAAAACTTCAACCAATTTGGAAAGGTCCCCTTATTGTTGCTGCACGGCGAGGTCCTGTCCTGTATGAGATTCAAGGTCCCAAGCGGAGCATCATAATACACCATGACAGACTCAAGCCTTACAACAGTGACGTGATACCAGTCTGGGTGTCGCGCCAAAGAAGCTTACTGCTGCAACGTCAAGATACAGACAACCAGACGAGTGAAGAGGACGTTCCCCTGGTGCCGGAAATACTGATGCAAGACAACTCAAACAAAGCGGCTGAGGACTCGAGTGAGCTGTCCAAAGGTTCGTGTGACGCATCTACTCCCAGCGACCCAGCATGCCAGATGACAAGACGAGGTGATATAGACTCATTAGAAAAGACTGTTAGAACATCCAGTGGTCGCGTTGTTAATAGACCAAAAAGATTCAAGTATTAGCAATGCATAGCACTACGCTAATGGTTCTATTTGTTTCAGTTAATGTTATTCCACTGTTGATAATGTTGCAATTTCATAGTCCTTAGTTATTCCTCTATACACTGCCTGCGATACTGAAGGGACTCAGTATTCCTAGAGGGGGGGGTAGTGTAGTGAAGTTGGGGTTAATAAGCCTATGGTAACCTTCTGTTATTGTTTTGATTTTTACGAGCCGCTTATGGTCATTGAACGCAGCCTCGGTATATAACTGGCTGGCATCGCGAGACTCGTCGTTCGTTTTTTCTGTTGTTGCACGGTTTTCACGGCTCGCTGCCCGGATACGCTAAAACGCTGTCCGTGCCTGAGCTAGAAGCCAGCACAACTCATACGAGAACCATCAGTGACGTTGTACGTGACTAACCTGTGCTGAAGAGGAATAAAAGTCGCAAGTGAGATCCCTTTGTTGTGCGAATCTGTTCACCCACGCCGCGCACATCCGCCATCACGGAAGGCGGCAGCACGACAATATATTATTAGATTAGTCGACTAATCGTAAAAATAGTCGGCTGACTAATCAAGAGGAAATTAGTCATTTGGGACAGCCCTAGTTATGACACTTAAAGAGTTGTCAGTCTACCTTAAAAAAAAAAAAAGTCCACATTAACCCCATGAGAAACCACCCACGCACCACCTGATCTTCCAACATGACAATGATCCAAAACCCACAGCCAAGCTGACCGAGGAATGGCTGGGTAAAGAGCATATCAAGGTTCTGGAGTGGCCTAGCCAGTCTCCATATCTCAACCTAATAGAAAATCTTTGGATGGAGCTGAAACTTAAAACCTATCAGATCTAGAGAAGATTTGTGTGGAGGAATGGGCCAAAATCCATGTTTCCATATGTGAAAGCATCTAGCCTCTGTAATTGCTTCTGCACTATACATTAGCACTGATTTTCTCAGGGGTACAAATACTTAACCCCAGTAAATTACAATTGAATTATTGAAAAATCATACAATGTCAGTTGCGTTTTTTAAATTTATTTATTTTTTAAATTATATCTCCATAAGTGGAAATGCATCTATGATTGACATTTCAATCCTCTACCTATTTTCTTAAGGGGTGAACTTGCAAAATCACAAGGAGTGCAAATACTTCTGCACCTCACTGTATTTGCTACAGATTTTCTACCAATTTTTAAGCATTAGCAATCCATGAGAACATTTTTTTTAATCAGTTTGACTGTCTCAGTATAGCTGATGCCAAGTCACTTTATCTTGAAGTATTTTATCCGTTTTGTTTGCAAACAACATAGTGTGCAACAGACCCCAGGAGAGCCAGGAAGTACTAAAAGTCCCCCAAATAAACAGCTGCAGCGGCTGGTAATGTTCTAGATTATTTTGAAATAAGGCTATATACAGTTTCTGTTAGTATTTCAATAAACTCATGATGAAAAAGGTTATTAAATAGTCATTTCAAACACAAAATAAATACCTTTACGGGGTCCCCACAAATATTGTAAAACCTGACACACACACACTAAGCTGGGCTTGGGTGTACTGTATTTCAAGACTCGAACAATTGGCTGAAGTCAGACAAACTGCAGCTTTAAAGCACTAGTAATGCATACCTCCATTGCAGCATCTGTAGATTTCGGAGACTGTTGCTCTCTGGTACTGGAGATCCCAACCTCAGTCACAGTGGAATGGCTTCCTCCAACCTGTTCAACAAGTTCAGAATATAATTCATGAACAAACATCAAATGTATATCTCTACACATTTCAAGATTCAGCCATTTACAACAACAAAAATCCATAACTCAGTTGAATCCACTCACTATGGCCGATTCAAAAGCACTTTTACCGTGATGCATTTGATCTTTTTTTGACTACTATTTCATTCATTTCAGGTTTAATGAAAACAAAAATGTGTTAGGGACCACATCAATGCCCGACATGTCCCAAACGTCTCCCAAATTAAAAGTTGCAGCGGCTGGTATCATTGTAGATTATTTCAAACTAAGAGTTAATACAACTTCTCTTTGTATTTCAATAAACACATGATGAAAAAGGTTATTAAATAGTATTTTCAACCACATAATAAATAACTTTACGTGGTCCCCACAAATATTGTAAAACCTGACACACACCCACTAAGCTGGGCTTGGGTGTACTATAATTCAAGACTCGAACAATTGGCTGAAGTCAGACAAACTGCTGCTTTAAAGCACAAGCGATGCATACCTCCATTGCAGCGTTTGTAGATTTCGGAGACTTTTGCTCTCTGGTTCTGGAGATCCCAACCTCAGAATATTCAGTCACAGTGGAATGGCTTGCCCCATCCTGATCAACAAGTTGAGAATATAATTCATTAACATCAAATGCATATCTTTATGCATTTTAGTATTTAGCCACATAGAACAAAGAAAATCCATAACTCCACTCACTATGGCCGATTCAAAAGCACTTTTACCGTGATACATTTGTTCTTTTTTTTGACTAGCATTTTATTCATTTGAGGTTTAATGAAAACAATAATGTGTTAGGGACCCCATTAGTGCCCGACATGTCCTAAACGTCTCCCAAATTAACAGCTGCAGCGGCTGGTAATGTTGTAGATTATTTCAGACTAAGGGTATATACAACTTCTGTTAGTATTTCAATAAAGACATGATGAAAAAGGTTATTAAATAGTCATTTCAAACACAAAATAAATGCCTTTACGTGGTCCCCACAAATATTGTAAAACCTGACACACACCCACTAAGCTGGGCTTGGGTGTACTATATTTCAAGACTCAAACAATTGGCTGAAGTCAGACAAACTGCTGCTTTAAAGCACAAGCGATGCATACCTCCATTGCAGCGTTTGTAGATTTCGGAGACTTTTGCTCTCTGGTTCTGGAGATCCCAACCTCAGAATATTCAGTCACAGTGGAATGGCTTGCCCCATCCTGATCAACAAGTTGAGAATATAATTCATTAACATCAAATGCATATCTTTATGCATTTTAGTATTTAGCCACATAGAACAAAGAAAATCCATAACTCCACTCACTATGGCCGATTCAAAAGCACTTTTACCGTGATACATTTGTTCTTTTTTTTGACTAGCATTTTATTCATTTGAGGTTTAATGAAAACAATAATGTGTTAGGGACCCCATTAGTGCCCGACATGTCCTAAACGTCTCCCAAATTAACAGCTGCAGCGGCTGGTAATGTTGTAGATTATTTCAGACTAAGGGTATATACAACTTCTGTTAGTATTTCAATAAAGACATGAAGAAAAAGGTTATTAAATAGTATTTTTAAAAACAAAATAAATAACTTTACAGGGTCCCCACAAATATTGTAAAACCTGACACACACCCACTAAGCTGGGCTTGGGTGTACTATATTTCAAGACTCGAAAAATTGGCTGAAGTCAGACAAACTGCAGCTTTAAAGCACAAGCGATGCATACCTCCATTGCAGCATCTGTAGATTTCGGAGACTGTTGCTCTCTGGTTCTGGAGATCCCAACCTCAGAATATTCAGTCACAGAGGAATGGCTTGCT
This sequence comes from Corythoichthys intestinalis, assembly GCF_030265065.1. NCBI lineage: Eukaryota > Metazoa > Chordata > Actinopteri > Syngnathiformes > Syngnathidae > Corythoichthys > Corythoichthys intestinalis. Next base: position 57,678,822 of record NC_080399.1, on the reverse strand, counting down.
CCATCCTGATCAACAAGTTGAGAATATAATTCATTAACCAACATCAAATGCATATCTCTCTGCATTTTAGGATTTAGCCACATAGAAAAACATAAATCCATAACTCAGTTGAATCCACTCACGATGGCCGATTCAAAAGCACTTTTACCGTGATGCATTTGTTCTTTTTTTGACTAGCATTTTATTCATTTGAGGTTTAATGAAAACAATAATGTGTTAGGGACCACATCAGTGCCCGACATGTCCTAAACGTCTCCCATATTAACAGCTGCAGCGGCTGGTAATGTTGTAGATTATTCCAGACGAAGGGTATATACAACTTCTGTTAGTATTTCAATAAACTCATGATGAAAAAGGTTATTAAATAGTATTTTTAAAAACAAAATAAATAACTTTTACGGGGTCCCCACAAATATTGTAAAACCTGACACACGCCCACTAAGCTGGGCTGGGCTGTACTGTATAATTGCCTGAAGTCTGATAAACTGCACCTTTAAAGCACAAGCGATGCATACCTCCATTGCAGCGTCTGTAGATTTCGGAGACTGTTGCTCTCTGGTTCTGGAGATCCCAACCTCAGAATATTCAGTCACAGTGGAATGGCTTACGCCATCCTGATCAACAAGTTGAGAATATAATTCATTAACAAACATCGAATGTATATCTCTATGCATTTTAAGATTTAGCCACATACAACAACAAAAATCCATAACTCAGTTGAATCCACTCACTATGGCCGATTCAAAATCACATATCGTGATGCATTTGTTCTTTTTTTGATTTGTATTTCATTCATTTGAGGTTTAATGAAAACAAAAATGTGTTAGGGACCACATCAGTGCCCGACACGTCCTAAACGTCTCCCAAATCAACAGCTGCAGTGCCTGGTAATGTTGTAGATTATTTCAGACTAAGGGTATATACAACTTCTGTTAGTATTTCAATAAACTCATGATGAAAAAGGTTATTAAATAGTCATTTCAAACACAAAATAAATAACTTTACGGGGTCCCCACAAATATTGTAAAACCTGACACACACCCACTAAGCTGGGCTGGGCTGTACTGTATTTCAAGACTCGAAAAATTGGCTGAAGTCAGACAAACTGCTGCTTTAAAGCACAAGCGATGCATACCTCCATTGCAGCGTCTGTAGATTTCGGAGACTGTTGCTCTCTGGTTCTGGAGATCCCAACCTCAGAATATTCAGTCACAGTGGAATGGCTTGCTCCATCCTGATCAACAAGTTGAGAATATAATTCATTAACAAACATCAAATGTATATCTCTATGCATTTTAAGATTTAGCCACATACAACAACAAAAATCCATAACTCAGTTGAATCCACTCACTATGGCCGATTCAAAATCACTTATCGTGATGCGTTTGTTCTTTTTTTGATTACTTTTTCATTCATTTGAGGTTTAATGAAAACAAAAATGCGTTAGGGACCACATCAGTGCCCGACACGTCCTAAACGTCTCCCAAATCAACAGCTGCAGCGCCTGGTAATGTTGTAGATTATTTCAGACTAAGGGTATATACAACTTCTGTTAGTATTTCAATAAACTCATGATGAAAAGGTTGTTAAATAGTCATTTCAAACACAAAATAAATAACTTTACGGGGTCCCCACAAATATTGTAAAACCTGACACACACCCACTAAGCTGGGCTTGGGTGTACTATATTTCAAGACTCAAACAATTGGCTGAAGTCAGACAAACTGCTGCTTTAAAGCACAAGCGATGCATACCTCCATTGCAGCATCTGTAGATTTCGGAGACTGTTGCTCTCTGGTTCTGGAGTTCCCAACCTCAGAATATTCAGTCACGGTGGAATGGCTTCCTCCATCCTGATCAACAAGTGGAGAAGTAATATAAACCATTAACCAATATGAGACGAACTGCAGCTTTAAAGCACATGCGATGCATACCTCCATATCAGAGTCTTTAGATCTTGGAGGCTGCTCTCTGGTCCTGGAGATTTCACGCTCAGCAGTTTTCGTCACAGTTGATTGTCCTTTGTCCTGATCCGCAAATGGAGACATACAACTTCTATTGATGTGATCATGCGATAAGAAGGAAAACAACTTTTAAATTAGTTTGTGGTTAGCCTACAGTCAACCTGTTTACCATAAAATGAAATCAAACTGGAAACCCCAACATTTGAAGCTCTGTTGCAAGTTATTTTTATGTCTGATACTTATTTGACAAACCTTTTTCCTCCAAGGCCAGTCCGCTGGTCCATAGTCATAAGTTATCTCTTCACCAACATCAAGGTCTCTTAGTGCAAATAAACACAGGTGAGGCTTGCCCTCTGTCACAATCATCTTCATTTTACAATTTGGGTGCTTGTGGTCATCATTGACCAGTCTTCCGAGACTGTCATCTTCTTTGGCAGCATCAACGCTTAAAAGACAATATGAAATAAAAAAATATATAAAATATATAGAATATACAGTATATACACATTTAAAAGGGGGAAGGAAATGCACAATTGGGTCATATTAAAACATATATAATAACATATATCCTCAGAGATCTCAAGTGATTTTTCTCAAGACAATTTATGTCTTATGGCATTGATTTTCACCTGAAAAGTTAAAACACTGAATGCATGACAAAATAAAAATCTGTAAATTGCAATCTTAGCCTCACCACCAAGTTTTTTCTTGCCAGCGGAAATCAAAGACAAAGACTCTTCCTGTTCCATAATCCATCTTTCTCTTTTGGGATTCATCCCAATCTATCAATTCTCCTCTGTACTCCACAACAAAATCTTTTTTCCTGAAAGGGGCTTTGGTAAATACTCCTCGACCTTGTATGAACAAAAACAAAGGTTTGTAGCTTTATCTTCATAATTTTGACACAATTACAATGAAAAAAGAGTAGCAAGATCATCATTTGTACCACCATTTACTCGGAATGTCCTGATCACATTTTTGCACCTAAATCGGAGTCACCCCGTTTTTAGGATTTGCAGATTCCTGGTCACGATACAATAACAGGGCAATGTATTAAGATTAAGCCTGAACGATAAATATTTTAAACATCTCCATCGCGAAGTGCATATGCGCGATAGTCCCATCGCAAGGACGTGCGAGTTTTATTTTTTTTTAATCCACAAATTTATGTTGCTTCATGCTTTCTCTATCCCGAGCTGATCGCTTTAGTGTCACTCGCGCTCCCTCCCTCCCTCTCCCAGCTCTATGTTCCTCTGCACACTTGCTTATTAAAGTTAACGATGGTTGTGTTTGATCTTGCCACTGAAGTGGACTTCAAATGCACCGCATGTTTCAATCATCGTTGAACTTGTTAAGCACTTGTTGCATGAAGGAAGCGTGCGCTGGAATGAATGTGTGTGTGTGGAAACGTTCGAGGTAGCCGGTGTTCTGACTAAGGGGTTTTCTTTGTACATCTGTTGTGTCTTGGAAATAAACGCCATTAGTGATTCTGCAGCCAAGGTAGATAAACAGAAGCATTTAATAAAGCAAAGCATTTGCCTACTACAGTACTTTATTCGTGTTTAAAAATGATTCGGTGGGACAGTTATGTTTAAAACTGATCATCATTATTACATTTGAAATGCTTAAAACCCATTTTTTAATATATATATATATATATATATATATATAGATAGATATATACATTTTTTTAAAGCATACTCTTGGGGGAAAAAAGTGAAAAAAACCTGTGTAATATGCATCTCTTTCCAATGCTAAAATATGTATAAATATGTATTTTTAATATCGCAATGTAATATTGCAATATATTGCAATCCCCCCCAAAAAAAATCGCAGCAATTTTTTCCAAAATCTTTCAGGCCTTATTAAGATTTAAAAAATAGAACTAGTTAATGTAAAATATTTTCATATTCCAGATATCACTCTTGTATGATGATCTTATCAACGTCCTGCAACAGCTAGCAGAACGTTCTATTTGTGGTACATATGCTTCTGCTGTTTCTGGATTTGTTGAAATATATACTTTTGTTTTTGTAATATCTGTGTAAAACTGGATTGGTTTGGTATCAAGTTGTTAAGAGCAAAGTGTTGGTTGGAAAATTAGTGAAAAAATAATTTGTGTACCTGTATAGCCTGGTGTTTGAAAAAAAATAGAATTAAGATAGAACATCTGACGATACATCGCAGTATAGGAGATAAATGTGGACAAAATTGTTACTACCCTTTATATAACATTTTTTTTAAAAAACACATATATTCAGACATGGGCTGATAACTAGTTTCAAAGGATACCAAGGTTTTAAAATGTCTAATTATCCGATTGTTAGATGAGCTATTTCAATATTATTGGCTGCTTTTAAACCCTAACAAACGTTCTCGCTGAGCTTATGGTGTTGACAGTCCGCAGGAATCAAATCAGCTTCTAAAAGCCGAAGGACATGCTGTTTTGTTAATACGAATCTTAGGCACACAACACAGTTGTTCAATGTAATTGCGTATAGAGCCGTACCAAGTAGTCGATGACATCGATGACGTACTGTAAATGGGTCGGTTAGCACAACATACTGTTGAATGTTGATAATGTGAATACATCGACACGAGCATACAGTCAATTGTTAACAAATATGCACTGCTAAAATGGCATAAGCTTGGGATCCCAGTGTTTCGGGCAGGGAATAAGAGTTACGTTTGTTATAGTGGTTTTTAGTTTTTATGTTTGTAGAACAGCGGTAACCAATATGGTGCCCGTTGTCATCAGGTGCCCTGCCCCCCAAAAAACAAATAAGTAGTCGACAGTTTTAAAAATAGCTCACCAGTGATGCAATATTGTTAGTTCTCGATTCAACAATTTAAACTTGGTATGAGCATTTTTTTCAGTACAAAATATTCTACATATTGTTTGAGAAAACATGAATAATGTAAACAAATTATCAAAATAATGCATTTTAGATTTCTATTTTGATACCGTAATATTTGTACTCAAGGTTATCATACGGTAAGAAACTGATTTTGGCCCATGCCTGTACCCAATGGTCATTTAAAGTTAACCATATACGGATTTCCAATTTTTGGCACTGTTACATGCATAGGGTTAGCCAGCAATACCGTCAGCCACAATGAGAATTTGGCTGTTTTCAGGAGCATGAAGTTACTACATAAAGTTGCTTGAAAAGGTCAATTTTAAGCAATTTCCACAAAAATTGCCTTGCGCACCTCATAAAATGACATAAGGCAGGGGTTGGCAACCCAAAATGTTGACTCATGAAGACTCATATTGAACCAAAAAAAAAAAAAAACGTCTGGAGCCGCAAAAAATTACATATTAGCCTTATAATGAAGGCAACACATGCTGTACGAATCTATATTAGATATGTTAGCCAATGACCAAAATGACTAAGTTGGCTACAAATAGATCATGAGCCTTCATCATGAAATGTTTATTTTTCCTGCAGTGCATCCTATTGAGAATGACGCACCACGTGACTACTCTGTTGTACGATGCTACCTCAACTTTTAACTTCATCACAATATTAATGAATTGAATAAATGTTTGTGTCATGATTGTCCTACTACAGAAACCATATTAAAACAAAAAATATATTTAACTCCCCCGTCTTTTTCAGACATTTTTCAAGAAGCTCCACGGAGCCACTAGGACAGTGCTAAAGAACCGCATGCAGCTCTAGAGCCGCGGGTTGCCGACCGCTGACATAAGGCGATTAAAAAATATATATATCACCGAAAAAAATAATGCAAGGCCACATTTAAATAATTTGAAAAAAATCTAAATAAATACTCTTTGAGATTTAGACACGTCTGACTTGAACTAAAACGCTAAGAAGTCAACTCGGATACAGTAAAACAAAAACAACAATAACTTACAGTATATCTCAGTGAACATTTTAATACCATACAGTACCTTTAAAAGAACTGATGTACTTCTTCTCCAACTCGAGAGTCTTATCCAGACCCATTAAAGCATGTTCAATGGCATCCTGTTTTGGTGATTTCCTGCTTCTCAGGGAAGGCATTGCCAATTCTAAAAAATAAAATATAATGATTTTACACATTATTGGTATTATAGGCTAAATTTCTGCCTGCTGCCACACCAATTTGTAATTTTCTTTAAACAATGTAGCTGCATTACATAGCTTTCTTAGCGCTTTTATAAAAGATGTACACTATAATGCAAAACTATCTTGTTAAATTTGTCCATGCAAGAGGGTATACGTTAATGTCCTACATAGCATATTGCTAGTTTGCATAGAGGTGCTTCAATAAAAACGTTTTGGCTACTATGCTAAGTTAGCTCACTAAAGTAAGTCCTTGCAGGCCATACATACTGGCACTGAATTTCTGCACTAACTGCATAGCATAGTTGTCTTACATGCTTATATAAATCGTTATCGCTACAATGCTAAATTAGTTGGTTAAATTACGTGCGCCTCAGAGCAAGGCCAATTATGTGCTAAATGCTACCATCACAACGAAGCTGCTTATTTTAAACGTTTTATTTTTAACTATACCATCAGTCCAATCAAGGAGAGTGTATATTGGGTCAAAATAACACCTCTGCGTTAAAACAGGTAGTATATGTACTTTAATCAGGGTGACTTTCCAAAAGTTGCACTTCCTCCTCTCATTCAATTGTTCTCATCTGCAATGCATTGGGCGGTGCTTAATCAGTCTTCCCGCGCCAGCTGTGAATGTCAATATGTTTTAACCCCTTCAGACTTGCTGCGGGAGGACATGATGCGTGCGCATCTCTAAACCAATAAATACAGTGAATTCAGTTGCAATTGTCACTTCTGGGAGATGATTGTATGAAACTTTACCCATTGAAATCAAATCATGAGTAGTGAGAAGCCCTCTTTGCTATTTTTGGCTCTTTCAAAACGAATAACGTAAAGTGCCCGTTTGTCATCAAAAACACATTAACATAAAAAATGACCAATAAAAACTTTAAATAACCAAACCAAAAAATTGCACTTTGTTGTGGTGTTTGAGTAAAAATCAGGGCAGATTGTATTTTTTTTTTCCCATCAGTAAAACTGCGGGTCTGAAGGGGTCTCACTGTAACTTTAATTAATGTGTGGTTGTTAATAATTATATTTGAGTGACCTTTTTCAGGAAACACAATTTACATAAGAAAAGTTCATTTCCAAAAGCACGTCTTAAAATACACACACATATATATTATATATATATATATATATGTATATATAAATTCAAAAAATTGTTTGCTTTTACTCAAATTTCTGGTAAAACCTGTAATAACACTGAATAAAAAAGGGTATGTTGGGTAAAGCACAAAAATCAAGGTTATCACTCATAGCAGTCGCATGCAAGGAGTTAATTGCAATAAGTCGTGACAGACAGACAGACAGACAGACAGACAGTGTGGTGACCCTTTGTTGTTTGACATAATTCACCCATCGTACTGGTGTGTCCATTTGGCCGAGCGCGTTACCGGCTACGTCACAGTCACGTGACAGATACTTTAGAGCTGCGCGCGTTCTGGCTGAGTTCAGAGTTCACAGAAAGCAGCAGAGTTCCTAGCGAGTTACAAGAGACACATGAGCCGCCGAGCACGGCAAATAAGACTCCATCCAACGTCTTACCACTTACCCTGGTGACCCCGACGAGCCTCGCTGAAGTCTCAGAGGCATTTTTGAACACTTTAAGCAATGGCGGACGCTAGCTTTTTCGAGCTGGCGACGTTTAATGAGTCTGCTGCGGCCGCGTTGTTCGCGTTCGCGGAGGAGCAGTTCGTCCTCCGTGGTATTTCCAACGACACCATCCGCTTCTACCACGTGGTAGCCGCGCTCGGGTACTCGACGGCGGTCAGAGAACAGCGCTTCATAGTCTTTCCGCCGAGACGTCGCACGTCTCGAACTCTTCCTCGACCGCAGCTGAGCAACGCGTGCCGCCTCTCTTGGCGTCCGCTTCTCCGGCCTCGCCTGGGCGGAGCTGCGCGACGCGCTCCTCGTCCTGGACAGGCGCCCGATCGTCCTGCTCGGTCGTCCACCGCCTTGCATCCTGGTCGTCGCTTTCGGTCGCCCGCCGCCTGGCATCCTGGGCGTCCTCCAGACTGTTCTGCTCAGACTTCCCGCATCTGGCGTCCTGGACGGCCGCCTGACCGTCCGTTCGGTCGTTTTCCACTGACGCCCCGGCAGCGCAACTCATGCGTTCCGTTCTTTTGATTCGGGTTGCGCCTGGCGTCCTGTGTGGGTGAATTCTGGGGGGACCTGTGGGGTGACCCTTTGTTGTTTGACATAATTCACCCATCGTACTTGTGTGTCCATTTGGCCAAGCGCGTTACCGGCTACGTCACAGTCACGTGACAGACACTTCAGAGCCGCGCGCGTTCCGGCTGAGTTCAGAGTTCACAGAGAGCAGCAGAGTTCCTAGCGAGTTACAAGAAACACATGAGCCGCCGAGCACGGGAAATAAGACTCCATCCAACGTCTTACCGCTACGATAGATAGATAGATAGATAGATAGATAGATAGATAGATAGATAGATAGATAGATAGATAGATAGATAGATAGATAGATAGATAGATAGATAGATAGATAGATAGATAGATAGATAGATAGATAGATAGATAGATAGATAGATAGATAGATAGATAGATAGATAGATAGATAGATAGATAGATAGAGATGTGTTTTTTCCCGTCAACATAGTATACATACATAACATACTGCCCGATTAAGATTACTTTAAGATTTTTTTTCAAAAGCAGTTCTATTCTTTCTCCACATGGTTATTCTGGTTGACTTGGCAAGGTAGGCAGACTTTTGTGGAGGGTATGAAAACCATATAGTGTTTATCTGAATGTTGTGGGGGAAAACAGCCACTTTCCCATTCATCTTCACTGTAGTTCAAATAAATACAACAACTCATTTGGCAATTAGCCCCAGAAATTGGACTGAACTCTGTGGCTGCCATTGATAAGAAAAATAAATTATTATTTTTAACTGTAAGGGTGAGAAGCAAACGATCATGTTTCTGTGCCATTAACAGCAGCAGATGTCCAATCAGTTTTGACAGGCAGGGCAATCATTGGCTGCTAACTCACTCAATCAAATATATATGTATATATATAACACCATTATAACACCATGGTGTTAAATACAAATCATATTAGCCATCCATCGGTCTTCTTTGAGGTCGGGTCACAGGGACAGCAGCTTCAGCATCCCATACCATACTGTTTCCTCTGCTAGTTTGTCGGTCATCCCAAGGCCAGCTACAGTAGATCCACCTGCAATTCACACCCACATCTTTTGTTTTCTCACTAGTAAAGGAGACCTAGTTTTAGACTGGCGGTCCAATCGGGCTGGAAGGGCTGTGGCGGGCCCTGCCACCGGAGCCTCGGGGAGTGGGGTTTGCACCCCCACCCTATTAAATTCTCGCCGCAAAGCCTTTCGGACCCCCGCCGGCTGATGAGGGGGCCAGTAACCAGGTTGGTGAGGGCACGCCTCGCGTCGCAGTGGCGCTGAGGAGTCATCCACTGGACCTGGACGCTCTCGGCTGATTCTGAGGCGTTCGGTACGGGTGGATGCTGGATGGACGCCTGGAACAAGCTCTCACTCCAAGATGATGCCAGCGTGTCTGCCTTGTCTTTTGAGCTTGCCAGGTTGGGCATCGCTGTAGTCGCCTTCATCGACCAGGCAGTGGCCAGATCAAGGTAGGTGGTTACACCTATGACTGGTCGGGTCGAGCCGAAGGTCGGCGCACCGAGGGTTTGGCCATTGTGGTGGCCAACGGGGGGCTTCGCAGGTCAGGGAGGTCATGCTGGTCTCAGAGCGTACCATGAGGGTGCGACCCGCTCACTCGGTGGGCGTTATGTCGTTTGTTGCAGTGTACGCTCCAACCAGGGAAAGTGAGCTTCCAAAGAAGGGAGCCTTCTACACTGAGCTTGAATCGGCGATGGATGCTGTTCCAAAGAGAGACACAAGGATCGTGCTTGGCGACTTCAACACTGTCACTCGTACGTCATGGGACGGCTAGGAGTCATGTCTCGGTCCTCACAGCTCTGGAACGTGTCCCCAAGGGAATCTGTGACGACAACTCCGAGAGGCTGCTCGACTTTGCAGTAAGTCGCGGTCTTCGGGTTGGAGGGTCGTGGTTCACGAGGCCGAATTTATGGACCTGGTATTCTAATACTGGCCGAACTGCGAAGGAGCTCGATCATGTACTCGTGGACGGAACTGTCGTGTCTTCCAGAGTGGCCAGTTCTTCAGCACTGACCATCAGTTGCTGGTAGCGACACTGAAGCTACAGCTAGGGGCATGCCGCATTGTGCGACGGCCAGCCAAATTCGGCTGGATGTCGGAAGCCTGCGGGACCCCAGGGTGGCAGACGCGCACTCCAAAAACCTGACAGAATGGCTTGGGCGACTGGGCGTTGTGGGGGAGGCGCAGGATATGTGGACTGGCTTCAGGGACTGTGTCCGGGCGACAGCTAGTGACAGCATCCCAAAGTTGCCCGGGGCCATCGGAGTGGGCTTTCGGAAGCGACGTTAAACATCATCAACGAGAGCCGCATGGCAAGACTTGACCGCAATTCCGAGCCCTACAGGCAGCTGAGGAGAAAGCCCATCTGCACAGTTCATGGGGAGCAGGAGGACACACATTCCGGCGACGCTCGTCTGGTTTTCTAAGTCATCCGCGAGCTGCGTTCCTCTGCCTCCCGTCCAAGCTGCACGGTGGTTCTAGCTGCTGATGGCACAGTCCTGTCAGAAGAGGACGCCCCGTGGCGCTGGGTTTAGTACTTTGAGGAGCTGCGTGGGGCCGAGCCTCCCAGCTGAGAGCTCCCCGCCAAGGGCATTGCATGCCTGACGCCTGACCCACTGGTCAACATTGTTGTGCCAACCCTTGAGGATGTCCGAAAGGCTGTTGGCCAGTTGGGGGATGGGAGTGCACCAGGCAACTGCGGTGTCTACGGATAGACGCTTAAAGCTGGTCCGACGCCGCCCTGCGGGAGTTGCAGGCACTCATCTGCTCCGTTTGGAGCTCGGGTGACATTCGAGAGTGCAGCAACCACCACAGGGTCACCCGCCTCTCAGTGCCCCCCAAAGCCTTCACACATGTACTTCTGAACAGGATACGTCAGCAGCTACTCGATCACCAGCGTCCTGAATAGTCTGGGCTCACACCAAAGAAGTCCACTGTCGACCGCATCCTAGCGCTTCGTGTTTTTTCAGAGCGACTTCTTGAATATGAGAAGGAAGTATTAGCTGCCTATGTCGATTTCAGGAAGGCGTTGGAGTCAGTGAGTAGAGACGCTTTGTGGAGACTTTTGGAGCTCCGCAGCATTCCACTGCACCTTGTTCTCATCTCGGCTCTGTACTCTGGAACAGAGGGTGCTGTGTAGTAAGGCACAGTGACATCCGACTTCTTCCCGGTCAATGAGGCAAAGATGTTTGCTGGCGCCGTCACCTTTCTGCCCTTGTATGGACTGTATTATGGACCGAGTAGTGGACCAGTTGGGCTGCGGCGTGTCATTTGGCAACGTCTGGATCACAGATCTGGGCTTCGCTGACAATCCAGTGATCTTCACGGAGACTCTAGGCGTCTTGACAGTGTCTCTTGAAAGAAAGAGTGAGAAGGCGGAGCCACTGGGCTTACGTGTATCCTGGGCCAAGACAAAGATCCAGGCCTTTGGTGATGCTTTGGACGCTGCCGTAAAGTCCTGTCAAGTGACTGGTGAGAAGGTTGATGTCGTCGAGAGGTTCACTTACCTCGGCAGTGAGGTTCATGACTCCATGTCCTGCGAAGCAGAGGTCGGTCGCAGACTTGGCCTCGCATATGGAACCATGAGCTCACTGAACAAGACTCCATGGCGTTCCCGGTATCTGAACAGAAAGACTAAGGTTCGCGTCTTCAGCTCCCTAGTCGTGCCTGTCCGTATTTACTCTTGTGAAACTTGGGCACTGACTGTGGGGCTGAGGAGGCGACTTAACACGTTTGTGTGCAACTCTCTCTGCAAGATCTTGGGCATCCGATGACGAGACCGCGTGTCGAACCAGAGGGTGCTGGAGATGGCAGGTGAGAGTTGTGTCGTCTGCCAGATTCGGCTTCGACAGCTGCGCTCGTTCGGCCATGCACCTCGGATCCCGCCCCGCCAACAGAATATCGTCGGCCAGGGAACCCAAGGGATGGAAACGTCCGAGGAAGCATCTGCGGAAACGTATGCTAGAGCAGCTGGAAGAGAATCTTGCGAATGTAAGGGTACCGGGCCGGGAAGGCGCCCGGACCTACACTAGGAGATCAGCCGCTGAGTGGAGCGCGAAGGTGAACGCAGCGAAGCGTCTTCCTTGCACGTGTCCCCACACCTGACCTCACCTGAATGACAGCAAGACCCGGAGGCGCATGATTGAGAGTAACCCCAAACACCCCCAGATCAGCTCCTGAGTGGTTTTTAATGCCTGGAAATCTGCGCTCATTGCATATCAATATTTATACAATGTCTAAGCATAAAGAAGTCCATATGTCCATTTGGCACCTGGACACCTTAGACCGCAGCTCAATTAATGACTTTGTAGTCGTGTCATTAGGCCTGCGGCTGAATGTCATGAACGCTCGGGTGAAGAGAGAGGTGGAGCTGTCAACTGATCACATTATGAGTTGGCTCCAGTGGTAGGAAAAGATGCCAGTCTGGAAAATCTGAATGTTTTGTGAGGCAGGGCTCCACACGTTTTGCATTGCTTGCATTGGTGTGCCTAACTTTTTTTTTGGATGCACCAGCATAAAATCTAGGACCCATATTTTTCATTGCATCGCATTTGATGCCATACGTTGTAGAAATTGCTTGTCTTAATGAAGTGCTTCAGAGAGTTTAGATTGAACATTTTAATTTAAGACATTGAAAAACAACAAAATCCAAATAAGTGCTTCTGCTTAAAGTCCGTCACTGAACAGAATTTGAGAATTTCAAACTTCCTAAAACTTCTAAAATCCTAGATGGTTAGCAAATTTAGGATAAAGGAAACATTGTTTTTCCGATTGTTTACGCTTTCAGTTTCCAAAAAGGATCAGTTTTCATTCAGAATTAAAGGTAAACTCCAAACATGGTAAAACTGACTAGTTATTTGAATAAACGTTGAGATGTGCATGAAACATTTTCGAGATATCATCTCGTGTATTCATGAGCATAAAATGATAATGAACCACCTACACCTTTCACCCATGGCTTGAAAAATTGGATCATTTTACGCTTTCATCTGTTGGGAAAGATCTGCAAAAGTTTGATAAAAAATCGCGAAGGTGTCTTGTGAATGAATGTATAAGTTTTAATACACATAATTTATACAACTCAAAGCATTGCATATATTAAAGCTTTTACCTGAGAGGGATTTTTGTATTATTGTAGTTGCGCAATGTGTCCCCACAACAGATCAAAAACTGGGTGATCTGTGTGTGCCCACAATGACATAAAAACAAGACAAGTTTGTTCTGTGTATGTCCACACAATGGCATAAAAACAAGACAAGTGTGTGAAAGTGTGCGTAACTGTGTGTAGATGCAGTACCATTTTCTGTCTACAGGGGCAGCACTGAGCACACACACTTCACACAAAAAAGTTGGTTTTCGTGTATTGTGGGTAAAGCGCTGAAATTTTGACAGAACGTCTATCTAGTCATTTTATCACTATATCAATGATAAAAAGTGTGGGGTCCAGGGTTTTGGTCCCCACAAGTTTTTTGGTCCCCACACTATGACTGGGCTGTCAGGTGTTGGTCCCCACGATGTAGCAAAGACAAACACACACCCACACACACGCATTCGGGTTTTTATTACTTGGTGGGGACCATTATTTTTTCCTGATATGGAGAGTCCATGTGGGACCCACTCTTTCTGAGTGGTTTAAAAATCTGGTTTTAATTGCTAAATTCATAAGATTGTTTTCTCCAGGTAAAAAACACTTCAAAATATGAATACACTCAACATAAATATTTTTTCCTGAAATTTGGATCACAATGGGGACCGTCACCGTGGGGGCCGGCCACAGAAAGTCTATTACACTTTGCAGTAACACTTTCGACATAAACACTTTTTCCTGAAATTTTGATCACCATGGGGACCGGCTACAGAAAGTCTATGTTACAAGCCGCCGTCAGCGGCATTGATTTAGTCTTTCCATATCCTGTTTTATTTTGGTAGGTTACTTTGTGTTCACTTAAGTCAGCTTTGTCTTCCTCCCCTAATCACCTGAGTGCCAACACCTGTTCTCCATTAGCTGTACTCCTTAAATACTCCTCTTGTTTGTTGCCATTTGCCAGTGCGTTTTCAATGTTTTGGAGATCAGTAGGCCATCACGTCACCACCATCATTCAAGATAAGTTTTTGCCATTGCCTGTTTTGTGTTGTACTTTGAAGCCTGTTTTACATTTCCTTTTGTGAATTAAATACTTTTTGGACATTGCAATCCTCTCTGCTCGTGCATTTGAGTTCAGCCGTGTGTGCCCCGCCGTGACAGAACGCACTGGCCAACATGGACTCAGCTGAGAACGAGAGGCTAAGGGCCGCTGTGGGCGCCCAAGGAGTCAGACTCAAAAAGCAAGAAGAACACCTTCATGCACTCAGTCAGGCGGTTGAGCAGCTTTCCCGGGAACAGCGCGGAGGGCAAGAAAACGTGGCTCTTCAGATCCAGCAGCTGGCTCAATCCCTGCAGCTGACACTGAGTCGCCTTGAACCAGCATCGGCCAACACCACGTCTGCCGCTGCTTCACCACCTGCCCCTCCTGTACCTCCTTTGCTGGATCCTGGGAACAGTCACGCTTCGCTCCCCCACCTAGCAGCACCTGACAAGTTCTCGGGGGAAAAGGGTGACTGCCGCACCTTTCTTTTTCAATGTGACCTTCACTTTAGACTCATGCCTCATGTTTATGAAACTGACGCTGCCAAGTTAGCTTTTATGTTCTCTCATCTATCGGGCCAAGCAGCTGAATGGGCGACCACGGAGTGGGACAGACATTCACCAGCATGCTCCTCGGTAGAGAACTTCACTTTGGCACTCCGAAGAGTGTTCGATCGGGCAGCCCCAACAAGGGAGGCAGTGTGGGCTCTGGAGAATCTGCAACAGGGTAGGCTCAGCGTGGCTGATTACGCCATCAAGTTTCGGGCTGCCGCGGCAGGTAGTGATTGGAACGACGCAGCGTTGCGTGACTCGTTCCGTCGAGGCCTTTCTGAGACCATAAAGGACCATCTGGCACCGTATGAGAACCCAGCAGACCTAGATTCCATGGTGGATTTGGCCTCAAGAATGGACTTTCGTCTTCGAGAACGAGAGAAGGAGAGGCGTCACACAACGCTCACACGCCAGGACCCATGCCCCCAAAAGCTAGAGGCCAAACCAGCCTCTACTGCAGCCGAGGAGCCCATGCAGATTGGCCGCACCAGACTTACCCAGGAGGAGAGACAGCGGCGCCTGCGAGCGAGGCTTTGTTTTTATTGTGGACAGGAGGGACATCAGCGTCCGTCATGCCCGGTAATAATGTCACGTTTGTTTAGGTCTCCTCCAATCAGAGTCCTAACCCACAACACAACTAATTATCCGCAGCGAACCCCCACAGTCGTCACATTAACGTTTCGAGCATACAGACACGAATTCAACGCACTCATAGATTCGGGCGCAGATGAGAACTTGATAGACCGTTCGCTCGTCAACACCTTACACCTGACAACGGTCCCCCTTGCCACCCCAGTCATGACGCGCGCCCTGACAGGGAGGGACCTGGTACGAATCACCCATAGAACAGAGACCATAACCATGATCATAGGCAACCATGTGGAAAGGTTGGCGTTTCATGTAATCAGTTCACCAATGCACCCATTAGTCCTCGGCTTCCCCTGGTTAAGTGTGAACTGTGAACTGGTCTACGGGGCAGGTTACTGCATGGGGAAGGGAGTGTAATAAGGGGTGTCTGATCAATGTGGTTCGTCCTGAATCCGGTTCTGAGACACTGGACGGCCGAAGTAAAGGTGAAAGCTTGCACAATGTTCCCTCGTGCTACCATCACTTGCGTGAAGTATTTAGTAAGGCTAAAGCTATGTCGCTTCCGCCTCACCGTGAGTTCGACCGCCCGATTGACCTTGTCCCTGGGTCACCCATACCAAGGGGGCGTATGTATTCACTTTCCCACAAAGAAACAACAGACATGGACACTTACATTAAAGACTCGTTAAAATCCGGGATAATTAGGCCGTCATCTTCGCCAGCAGGTGCGGGGTTTTTCTTTGTTGACAAGAAAGATGGTTCTCTGCGTCCATGTATCGACTACAGTCCACTGAATGCTATAACAATTAAGAACCGCTACCCTCTCCCTTTAATGTCAACTGCGTTTGAACACCTCCAGGGGGCGCGAATTTTCACAAAGCTCGACCTGCGAAACGCATACCATCTGGTCAGAATCCGAGAGGGCGACGAGTGGAAGACAGGGTTCAACACACCATCCGGTCATTTCGAATACCTTGTAATGCCATTCGGGCTTGCTAATGCTCCAGCGGTTTTTCAGAACATGATAAACACTGTATTACGAGATTACCTAAACCGCTTTGTTTTCGTATATTTGGATGACATCTTGATATATTCCCAGTCTCTCGACGAACACATTCACCATGTCACGCAAGTTCTCCGAACCCTGTTAGAAAACAAGCTGTATGTAAAGGCAGAAAAGAGCGAGTTCCATGTACACACAGTCAGTTTTCTTGGTCACATAATATCACCTGGCAAGATGGAAATGGACCCCTCTAAAGTGAGCGCAGTTCAGGATTGGCCCGTGCCCACCAATAGGAGGAAGGTGCAGCAATTCCTGGGTTTTGCTAATTTTTATAGAAAGTTTATCCGTAATTTCAGCACCGTAGCAGCCCCGCTGCATGCGCTCACGTCACTAACTACGCCATTCAGATGGATGCCCCCGGCCGCCGAGGCTTTCCGCCGTCTGAAAGAGGCATTCGTCTCAGCGCCAGTGCTCACCATACCAGACCCGCAACGACAATTCGTGGTGGAGGTTGATGCCTCAAACGTGGGTCTTGGTGCAATCCTCTCGCAGCGGTCCGGGAAGGACAACCGCCTCCACCCGTGTGCCTTCCTATCCCGGAAAATGACACCAGCTGAGCAAAACTACAATGTCGGTGACAAGGAGTTGCTTGCGGTCAAAGTGGCACTGGAGGAATGGAGGCACTGGCTGGAGGGGGCTCCTGTTCCCTTCATCGTGTGGACTGACCACAAGAACCTGGAGTACATCCGTACAGCCAAAAGACTCAATCCCAGGCAGGCCAGGTGGTCATTGTTTTTTAGTCGTTTCAACTTTGTTCTGTCTTACAGGCCCGGCTCTAAGAATGGGAAGCCGGATGCCCTCTCACGCCTCCATGACCCGACACCTATGGCCAAAGACCCCGAACCCATCCTTCCACCTTCCCGTGTGGTCGGAGCGGTGTCTTGGCCTATAGAAGACCAGGTAAAACGCGAACTCAGTGCGAGCCCGGTACCCAGGGGTTGCCCCCCTGGACGACTGTATGTACCCAATGGTATGAGGTCGCAGGTCATTCATTGGGCTCACACCTCGCTGCTTACTTGTCATCCTGGTTCCCAAAGAACTGCTTATTTTCTGGAGCAGCGTTTTTGGTGGCCTGGCCTGCGGCGTGATGTCAAGGAGTATGTTGCAGCCTGCACAGTGTGTGCTCGCAACAAAACATCGACAAAGCGAGCCTACGGACTACTCCAACCTCTTCCAGTTCCCAGCAGGCCATGGTCACACATCTCTGTTGACTTTGTCACAGGTTTGCCCCCTTCCAAGGGGAATACCGTAATCATGACTATCGTAGACCGGTTTTCAAAAATGGTCCATTTTGTCCCCCTGTCTAAGTTACCTTCGGCCAAAGAGACAGCTCAGGTGGTTCTCAGTCATGTGGTGCGGATCCATGGAATACCAACGGACATCGTCTCGGACAGAGGCCCCCAATTCACATCCAAGTTCTGGAAGGAGTTCTGTTCCCTCCTGGGGGCCTCGGTCAGCCTAACATCTGGCTACCACCCGGAGTCGAACGGTCAGACAGAGCGTATCAACCAGGACCTGGAAACCAGCCTCCGCTGCCTGGTGTCACAGAACCCCACCTCATGGAGTGGACACTTGTTGTGGGTGGAGTATGCCCACAATTCTCTGCCTACAGCCGCCACTGGTCTTTCCCCTTTCCATTGCGTCCTGGGCTTCCAGCCTCCCACGTTCCCCAGCTGCGAGAGGGAGGTGCGGGTGCCATCTGCGCATGCTATGGTCAGGAGATGCCGGCGGGTGTGGGCGGCTGCTTCCAAGGTCTTGATGCAGGGGGTCGCCCGCATGAAGGCTGCAGCGGATCGCCGGCGACGTCTGGCACCGGGATACAAACCAGGGCAGCGTGTATGGCTCTCCACCAAGGATCTACCTTTGCGAGTAGATTCCAAAAAGCTTGCGCCGAGGTTTGTGGGACCCTTCCCCATTTCAAAGGTCATTAACCCTGTCTCTGTCCGCCTTCGCCTGCCCAGGTCTCTCCGCGTTCACCCAACTTTCCACGTTAGCCGACTCAAGCCCGTGTGTGAGAGCTCCTTGGTGCCGCCTGTCACGCCCCCTCCACCGCCGAGGATGGTGGACGGCGGCCCGGTCTACACCGTCCGAAAGCTCTTGGCTGCCCGCAACCGCGGCAGGGGCCGTCAGTTCTTGGTCGACTGGGAGGGATATGGGCCTGAGGAGAGGTCGTGGGTACCGGCCAGCTACATCGTGGACAAGACCCTCATCAAGGATTTTGACCGTGCTGCCTCTTCTCGGCATGGTCCGTCAGGAGCCGGACCTGGTGGGGGGGGGTACTGTTACAAGCCGCCGTCAGCGGCATTGATTTAGTCTTTCCATATCCTGTTTTATTTTGGTAGGTTACTTTGTGTTCACTTAAGTCAGCTTTGTCTTCCTCCCCTAATCACCTGAGTGCCAACACCTGTTCTCCATTAGCTGTACTCCTTAAATACTCCTCTTGTTTGTTGCCATTTGCCAGTGCGTTTTCAATGTTTTGGAGATCAGTAGGCCATCACGTCACCACCGTCATTCAAGATAAGTTTTTGCCATTGCCTGTTTTGTGTTGTACTTTGAAGCCTGTTTTACATTTCCTTTTGTGAATTAAATACTTTTTGGACATTGCAATCCTCTCTGCTCGTGCATTTGAGTTCAGCCGTGTGTGCCCCGCCGTGACAGTCTATTACACTATGTAAATACACTTTTCCAATTGTTTTTCCATGCATGAGATAGTAACATCTACTTACATAAGCATTAAATCATTCACAGGGCAAATTGGTGTTCAACAGACAGCAACTTCATATTCAGTATATTTTTATATACAGTAAACTCATTTAACATATATATATTAGAAAATCTGGGTCTACCTGAATAAGAGATGTCAGCCCAGAACATTACAGTATACTTTGTTCAGCAGGATGGTTGTCATACACCTTCTGCAGACACCTGTTCAGTGGTAGTTTGGTGGCAGATTTCTTTTCTTGAGTTTTGATTTCATTGGTTTCAGCAACACAAAAACAATTTAACTTGTCTATTTTAACAAAGAGAACAATGCAAACAGGAATAGTTGATCTTTGTGGAATATTCACAGCACACCTTAATCACGTCAAAACCAGGAATACTGTATGAGAAAAAATGTTCACTGTAAAAATAAAAAGAGCAGATGAGGAAGACGATTGTGTCTACGAGTCAATATAGTACTTGTATTTGCAAACATTTACACGAGTGAGGTACCATCGTATTGATACAGTTGATGTTATGATAGTTATCCCAGCGCAAATGGCAGTGAGTTGAGCAGCGGGACAGGCTCACTATTAAAAAGACCAGTCGAGTCTTTAAGTGTGCTGACCAACTATGGACTCAACAGCTCAAATCACTTCAAAAACACAGTTTTATATATATAACTTGTATAAATAGATTAATAATGTTTTTACCTTGACCTTTTACCAGCTGTAATGATCTAAACCACAAGGCAACAGAGATTTCAAAAACCAGATTAGGTATATTTATACAATACTGCTGTTAGTAAGGAAAAAATAAAAGCCTGTAGACTTAATAAATTATTATTTTCCATGAAACATTTATTTTAAACATTTTCTATACAGCCCAATATTAGGAAATTTGGCTGAAAATATTGTGACAAGGATGATTTAAAAAAAGAGTACTATGAATGCCAATAATAAACTATTAGAACTTTAAGATTGTACACCAACAAAACAAATAATGCATACTGGCATTAATAAGAACAAACACTAAGGAATCTTAACTCTTAACTTATCTCTTCCTACTCTCCCGCTGAATAGTGTTGTATCGGTCGCGAATGATTCGTTCTTTTTGAACGAATTGTTTGGGTGAACGAGACCGAACTAATCACCATCTGCACTGATTCGTTCTATGAAGTTGGGGCTTGTTCGCTGCGTGGGAGGGCGTTGAGCAAGCGGCAGCGTCTTCTGACATCGCACACGACCAATCAGACGCCAGCCTCATCGCGGGCAGGGGAGGGAGCGGAAACAGAATCAGGGCGTCTGTCACTCACTTCCACGTGTAGCCAATAAGCAGCCAGCATGCAGGCAGGAGGGCAAGACTGAGTTATGTCACTTCCCGTTCAGTGACTCGGTCCTCCGGTTCCTGACCTAGCTTGCTGCTAACTTGACTTTGCAGTAATGCGGTGAACGAGTCAAAAAATGAAAGGAAATGACTTTGTCATATATTTGTTAATGTGGAGCCTATCAAATACTGCTCAAACAGACAAAAACACCACACAAACCTAGCGAGCATGGTTTAGTGTACTACTTTTCTCAACAGACTCGGGACACATATAATGACATACTATCAAATTTACAGTAGTTTAAAACCCTTTCGCGGGTAGCTACGAGGCAAGCAAAAGCTGAGCTGCGGTCGCATGACGGCAGGGCGGGGGGAGAGAACTGTCATTGTATGGAGGCTTCATGGCAGCGATATTTACCTCAAATGTGCACAGAAAAAAAGAATATTTAGTATGATCACCATAATACTTATTTGCAATGAAACTGTATATACATGTCAATTTTTTCCGACTGTTTTATTTTTTTTCGTGTCAGAGCGTGCCGGGTGTTGGTTGGTTTGACAAATTATGTCCATCTGTCCATCATGTGCTACTCAAGCGCCCAAAAAGAACACACGCGGACACGGGAGATGTCGCAATATGTCTACATTTTTCTTAACAGACTAATGAGAGTAGAAAGGCAACTTCGTAAAGAGCAAACAATTATTTCTCGTCAGCATTTGACGATCTGAGATGAGGGGACGACAGGGGAGCTGACCGGATTATTTTATTCGTTAATACCAGTGCAAAAATTCAATACGATCATCTTAATACTGATTTGCAATTAAACTGTCAAATATCAAAATGTAATATTGTTTTTATTTCAGAGCAGCACATTTGACAACTAGCGATTTACACTTTAGTTTTAACAATAGTGACCAAAAATAATAGTGATGAGCATAAAAACAAAATCACAACAGAGCGTGAGGTAAATATGATGTGTTGGTTGTTCCATATTTAGAAATAAAACTTTCGATTTATTTTTATTTTTGTGACAGCAAGCATGCCGCGTTGGCTGGTAGCAGCAGCATTGTATATGTGATCAAGATCATGCTAAAGAAAGTCCATGCGCCCCCGACCCCAAACCCCCACTCTCCCCACAAAAGGAAAATGTTTAACCGTGTCCTAAATCGAAATGCAAGCACGAGCCATGACTTTGAGCCCATTGAACTAGGACAGACGACCCGGAAGTTCTCCCTCGCTTTTGCAGCAGCGGGAGGGAGATGAGGCTGTCTGTGAAAGCAGAATGATATCGCCTGTCACTCATTTCTGAAACTACGACGAGTGGTCAATGAGGAGCCTGTGTGCAAGAGAGGGAGGGACCAAGCAATGTCACTTCCCGTTCAGTTATACTGCGAAGCGGTCTTTGGTGATTCGTTCGGCAACGTCACTTCCCGTTCACTAACCGAACGATTCATTTGGGCGGGGAGGGATATGAAGGGGGCGAACGATTCGTTGAATGATTTGTTTGAACATATCTTTTTACTGAACGAACCAGAATGGATTCGTTTACTCAAGTGAACGACAGATTCCATCACTACCGCTGAATGGCAGTTATTCGATTTTTAACATAAAACTTAACTGCGGTCCAACTCAGAGTCTTCAGGGCCTCCGGTGACGCAGAAATGCTGGCTTCACAGGCAGTCTTACCAGGTACTCTCCCTGTTTCTATGAAGTCGTTAACGTTTTTTCCACTGCACGAACTTCAGTGACAGTCCACGGCCTTTTATTTGTGATTTCTGATGACAGAAGAAAAAAAAAAAGATTTTAATGAAATTGTAGATGTTCTCACAGTCCAGATAATGTTCAATCTCAGTCACAGTATGTTTTGACAGTTTAATCAATTGAAAACATAAATTGCATACCTCTTTTCTGTGACTGTTGAATCTGCACTTTCCTTCTTTTAATGGATGATTCTGCAAGGGAAAACAAAAAAAAAAATGAATTTGGCAGCTGACAGTGGTTCTCAAATGGGGGTACGCATACCCCTGAGGGTACCTGAAGAAACTCCAGGGGGTACTCAAGATTTTTTAATAAAACAAACACGCAAAAATCCTTTAAAAAGAATTATTAAATGTTTCAGGAAAATATTAGTTCACAAAACCAATATTATGTTCAATATGTTATTTAAATTTCTTTTTTTTCAATTCGGGTTTCATGTTGAAGATTAGGTTTTATTTGGATTTACACACACAAGATGCAACTCACCCAAAACTTGATAACAGTTGCGTGAAGCTAGCGCATCTGCAGCACCAGCTTCAGACGAAACACGGATGTCACGTTGGTAAGCAGCCTGACTCTTTGAATTCAAATCTTCTCAAGATATGATGCAGAAGGCCAACAGTTTCAATTATTAAGTTCAATAGACATTTTAAGGTTCAATTCAATTCAATTTTATTGGTATAGCCCTCAATCACAACAGAAGTCTCAAAGGGCTTTACAGAGGCAATATGATACACAATTAGAAATGAAGCAACAAAGATGAATAGATGCAGTTCAAGTCCTGGGTATCCCCTATCCTTAAGACCCTCCATGCCGGCAAGGAAAAACTCCAAAAACTCCAGAGTCAATTGGGAGAAAAATGAGAAACCTTGGGGAGTACCACAGTCAGGAGAGATCCACTCCCAGGACGGATAGACAGGAACCCCAGAACGGCTAATGGGAATTAGCAAGCGAAATTATAGTCCGTGAAAATACAGTGGAGTAAAGGAGCAAGAAGAAGTCCCTCTAGTCAGATGAGACGGGGGTAGCAGCGAGGACGTCTATCCAGCCAGGGGTCCGGACAGTCAGGGGGCTGCAGCTGAAAAATAGCCCCTCCCCAGAGGGGAGGGGGGAAAGGGGACACCGGGTGACTAGTGATGAAGAGACTAGACAACTAGATATTAACATTGGAAAATAGAAATAAAGTAAGACAAGTGGTAGGTAGAGTAAGAAAAGGAGATAGAGCTCAGCGGCTGTACTGCCCCCAGCATTATAGCTTCTAGTGCAGCTTAGACTAAACTGTGAGTCTACTCCGACTTCAACTAGCCTAACCATAAGCTTTGTCGAATAGCAACGTTTTTAATCTAATCTTAAATGTGCAGACTGTCTCGGCTTCTTTAATACTAGCTGGAAGCTGATTCCATAAAACAGGGGCTTGGTGGCTAAAGGCTCTAG
Source organism: Corythoichthys intestinalis (assembly GCF_030265065.1). Lineage (NCBI taxonomy): Eukaryota > Metazoa > Chordata > Actinopteri > Syngnathiformes > Syngnathidae > Corythoichthys > Corythoichthys intestinalis. Next base: position 57,655,066 of record NC_080399.1, on the reverse strand, counting down.
CTCCGACAGTACTTTTATAAACCCTGGGAACTACCAGTAGACCTGCATTCTGAGATCGGAGTGTTCTGTTGCGGCGGTAAGGAACCAGAGCATCGGTGAGATAAGGTGGCCCCAACCCATTAATGGTCTTAAATGTAAGAAGGAGTATTTTAAATTTAATTCTAAACTCGACTGGAAGCCAGTGAAGTGCCTGGAGCACAGGGGTGATGTGCTCTCTTCTATTGGTTCCTGTTAAAAGTCTTGCTGCTGCGTTTTGGACTAGCTGAAGACCTTTTAGAGAGCTTTTAGGACAAGCTGCAAGTAGGGAGTTACAGTAAGGTGAACATTTTAAGTTGTTTTCTGCCGTTATTTAATAATTAAGTTAATTTTGTGACGCACAGTGCGGCTATTTTGTGTCAGCGCAGCCATTTATGAGAGGCAGATCAGTCTCAGCTCCTCATTATATTCTGCACAGAATCTACATTTTTTTGCATGCATTTGGAAAGTCACTCCAACCAAACTTTCCCTGTGTATGAGTGTTCCATTAAATGCCAAATAAAAATTCTGAGTCTATGAACCATTTTGGTGTACCAGAGAACGCTCAGAGTGAATTTCTGAACACAACCTATCTTTTCCATGGGTGAGGGTAATTTCAAGTCTTTCATTATTGATAAAGCAAGACATCTACTAGTACATGCTAACATGATGTCTACAGAAGAGCATATGATTTGCAGACTTTTCAGTTTGCAAACCCTGATCAGGAATCAATTAAGTGCATAAGTCGGCATTCTGCTGTACTACAATTTTCACAATATTGCGAATAGATGGACAGCAGAGAAACATTTAGGTTAAGACCAAGATCATTGTTGAATACCTCTCATATAGTCCTCACTACCAGAATCGGTCAAAGTCTCCTTTGGTCGTTTAGTTGTTGAGGAAACTCGTGGAATAAAGAATAAGTCACAATTATTACAGATGATCATAAAACCATTAATAGAAACAGTAGTATGGATACCTGTGACTTTAAGTCACAAAACAAGTGTCTTGACATTTTAGGCATGGTATAGAGCAGTACAAGCAATAATGTTTTTTGCTGTAAAGTCTACCACTAGCTTTTTTTTTTTTTTTTTTCCAAATTTCATTACTGCTACATCCTTTATTACTGCTCCATCCTCTGGGTTCTTCTGAGAGTTTTGAGTGCCTTTAATTTCTGCTGTCCTAATGGCGTACCGCAAGCAACACGTCACTTCCGATCATTAATATTCATGACATTAGCTACTGTTGCTAAGTAGGGACAACCCACCGTTTGTCCCTAATAGGAAATGAATGGAAATCGTGACACGAAGGAGATGTTTAAAGAGATAAACCTACCAATTCTCTCCGAAAATGATGTGCCTGGATCCAAATTCACTGGCAAAGATGTGGAAGAACATAAAAATGATCAGTTATAGAGATGGCTTGAGTGTCGAAGGCTGGAAAAGACGGGAAAAAAACCAGCCGACCTAAGCATAGCCTTAGCTTTTTTATCGACGCGACTGACAAAGGACATTCTCCCGTTTCAACAAGCTATCCTTTACCATCAGCCCTGTCTTTCTTATATATCCTCTGGTTGTCCTACGTCTCTGACCGTTCTTGGGGGTAATTTAGTTAGCTTTGTGTAGCAATCGCAAATGCTACTCAGTGGCAGCCAACGAACACTTTTCATTTTTTCATTGATAACAAATCTTAATTCCATAATTTATTTACACTTCCCTCCTTACTAAAGTTGTTTATATAACAGAAACGGTAACAGTGGCAGTTTGATACCATTGTAATTCTTTTCAGGTCATTCATTGTCAGACAGAAGCAGTACGGCACAACGTTACGCTAAAAAAATTAATTAAAAATATAAAAATGGCTTACCTCTTTTTTCTCTTTATTGGTACTTTTGTAGTATCGGAGTCCCATTCCTCCGAACTGCTTTCTTGCGCTGAGCACTTCGATGGTATGTACTCATCGCCACTAGGTTCAGAGTAGCTTTCTTCAAAGTTTTCTTTGGTAGGCTGGGAAAAAAATGTTAACATTCGGTTAATTATCTAGGTACTGTGTAGTAACTCAATGATATACCATTTTATTTAAAGCTGCTGCGATTGATTGACGACTAATCAACTACCAAATTAATCTACTGTTTTGTTATTCGATTAATCGAGACAATGTTGACCAAAAAAAAATTTGTCTACTCATTTTTTGCAACTCCTAACTCATTGGCTGCTATTGACAATGATAAACATCCAATCTATTTGAGCTGGGATGGGCTGGAAGCGATCGAATGATCACACATTGTTTTACTTTAATGTATACAGACAGAAAAATACCTAATCATGCTTACACGTCATTGTGCTTGCCTAAAAGAGATTTGACTGTTAATTGAATTTCAAATTTCTTTTTAATTTACTTTAATTAACAAAAAATTGAGTGTTCAGAAATGTTTTTGTGAATTAATAACCATTAACCAAAAACATAATGGCTATATTTGTAACAAAAATCCTCATTAGACAAATTGTCTAATCCAGGGGTCTGCAACCTGCGGCTCCAGAGCCGCGTGTGGCTCTTTCATCCTTCTGCTGTGGATCTTTGTGACTTTGGAAGTTGACTCTATCAGTGCCATTGATGATGGAATACGTCCAATCGTGTATCGTCCAATCATCCTTCTGCAGTGAATTGAAATTAGTTTATCACAAGTAAATGTCCAATCGATGTGAAGTGGGAGGGCGACATGTTCATTTGCTGTTACACCTCCCACTTCACATCGATTGGACGTCTATCGCCATCAATGGCAACAAATGAGTTAACTAGTATTTTATTTGAATGTAGACTGTAAAGTTTTTCAAATGTAATTATACATTTTAAAATGATGAACAGAACAACAGATGTAGTCCAGGATATCCCCATTTTAGTGGGTGGGAAAGTTGATAAACTTCGGTAATCCAAAACTCTACAGGCAAGGTATGAAGTCTTTGGTGAAGCCGTTATTAGTATTGTCCATCAGGGCAGAGCTGCCAAACAATTAATGGGGCTGCCGAGTTGAGGCAAAGTTTCAAGAGCTCAGCAGCCAGTTATTGGACCAGGGATGTTGAGAGGTTGGTTTGAAAGAGCAGGACAACCCAGAAGAATAGTGACCACACAGCCAACAGTTGATTCACATACCGGCTCAGAAATGGGTTCCAAAGAACAGTCAGCCAGGTCATGGCATGAAAGCCGCAGCATCACAGGTCGGCAAAAAAAAAAAAAAAGCCAGACAAATGTGAAAAACATGATGATGTGCTGCCAGTGTAAAATACCCAGAGAGCAGCAACAATTGGGCAGAATGATCGTCACAAAAGTCTATATTTGAGTTACAAATTCCATTAGATATCAGGGAAGCAGCGGCACTCACTCACGCCAGCATTAACTCAAACCAGGGACTATTCTGCTCGCCGACAATCCAAGGCTCTTTCAGTATATAAGGTTGCAGACCCCTGGTCTAATCTTTACAATAGTCGATAGATTAATTGGGAGACAAATAATCGTTTCAGACAGCCCTAGTTCTTTTAGCCAGGTTTACAAAAAGATTGCCTTGCGATTTAAGTGAATGAGTGTAGTGTTATGCGACTTGGTAGAATTATGCCAATTTACATAAACACTGTCGGGAATATCGAAAGGTGTCACAGCAACATCAGGCTGGGTTGCTAGAGTGATTTTTCCAGTGCCTTCTTCAGTAATTCCCACAGACTCCATGATGTTCTTTGTGGGGAAAAAAACAAAAGATACCTACATAAATCTTGATTTATTATATGTTAAGTGTTGGGGAAAAACTAACTTAATTTCTCTTCCTTTGCTATCACTGTGTTCCTCCCAAAAACATATCTCTACCTGAAACCTCCCACTTATATGTGGCCTGATCCCGTAAGACCCCAGAAGCTAAGCAGTTTTGGACCTGGTCAGTATCTGAATGGGCGATCACCAGCGAATGTGATCTTTTGGAAACTTAAAAAGGCTTACCCTACTCTCCCTGGTGTTAGAACACAAGCCTGCATCAAATCGGGCTGGTACGACGTGAAAAGGAAGGATGTAGGATTTGTGAGTCGTTTGCTGATATCTGGGTGCCTTTTTGATATATAACTTTTTGTAAATGCTGGTGACTGTTGCTCATGACCTATGACTTTACTGCTGATTGTAATGATCATATTGAGAGTCTTAATTACTGAAATATAGTGAACCAAACCAGGTGAGTACGTGGACTGTGAGGACTGATTCGAAGAAACATATTTAGAAAGCACTGACAACCTGAAGTTTGCAGAGCTTACAGAGAGAGATTAGACTTGTCATTTTGAGGAAATGTTCGGTGTTCAGTTGTAATGAGATGGTCAATTACAGAGCCAATATATTTTTATTAGGGAACTTTGTTTATTATTTTATTGTTGACTGAGTGAGAGTGTGGTAAAACGGCCATGATGGAAATAAATGCTCATTTCCAGTGGGCCCACATCAGTCATTAAGGGGAAACTATCTGAACACCAGTTGTATTTGGGTGATAAACCCATACCAACAGTGTCACAAAAGCCAAGAGCCTTGGACGCTGGTACGATGCTACCCTCAGGGACACGGAACAAGTGGACCAGCTTAGGCTAGACAGCCTTATGTGGCCTCTTACAATCTATGAGGTCCCAACCTCAAAATTTGAAAAAAAAACTGGAGCGATTGGTCAGCTCTTTTGCCAAGAAGTGGCTGGGACTCCCCAGATGCTTTAGTAGCATGAGCTCTCTGGAAGAGGCATTCTGGAGCTTCCAATTTCCAGCCTTGTTGAGGAATTTTAATGTTTCAAAGTAAGGTTAGAATTGACTTTGACGGAAACCCATGACTCTTGCATGGCCCAAACGGCTCCTTCCCTGGTGACCGGAAGGAAAAGGGTGCCAACTGCAGCTGTTCGGCAGGCGAAGTCAGACCTTAGGCATAGAGACATACTGTAGTTGGCCTTGTGCAACAAGGGAGAGGAGGCCTTGGAGAGTGCAGGCTATATTGGCAGAAGGGTGCATCGGCAAGAACAGGCAATGTGGTACGCTAAGGCTGTCTCACAAGCCAAACATGGACACTGGATGAAATGGGAGGAAGTTGAGAGGAGAAAGTTCTCAGGGAGAGAACAGTATGGAATGGAAGCATCTCACATCAGCTTTATCTTACGTGTTATGTATGATGTGTTACCCTCCCCCTCAAACCTCAACCAGTGGTACGGAGAGGACCCTACATGCCCTCTCTGTCTATCCCCTGCAAACTTGAAGCACATTATAGTAGGCTGTAAGACAAGCTTGTCACAAGGCCGTTACACATGGCGGCACAACCACGTCCTCAAGTGCCTGGCAGCTACTGTGGAGACTCAGCAGACAAGTAACAATGCCCTCGCCCATCCATCAGCCCAGCCTACACCTGCAGGACAGTTTATTGCAGAAGTAACAAAGCCAACCAAAAGCCAAAAACCGGACATTGGCCAACTTAGAGGGGCAAGAGACTGGAAGAGCAGATCTGAACCACAGGCTATGCTTCCCATCGGAGAGCGCTGCAACAAACCTCAGGCCGGACGTTGTGCTCTCCTCCTCCTCACTTAAAAACTGTTTATATCATAGAGCTCACCCTTCCCTGGGAGACTGTTGTTGAGGAGGCCTTCGAAAGCAATAGCCTTAAGAGTGCCGAGCTGGCAGCTGATGCGAAGCAACGTGGATGGAAAGCCAATGTTTGCCTGCCAGATATTGCCAATGAGCCCCCTGGAGGCGTTGTGGGCCTATCATTAAAACACTGAGTAAGGAGGGTGCCCACCTGATGACCTCAATGATGCTTACCGCCCCCCCACCACCACCCTCCCACCGTCGACATACACCACAGCAACCTTGATCTAGTTATTGTAACCACTCATGCCTCAGGTATTATGTTCACTCAAGGGATTGTTTCATCTAGTCTTAAAACAGAACTGAGGGTCAATAACATAGCCAATATACACTCTCCGGCCACTTTATTAGGTACACCTTGCTAGTAACGGGTTGGACCCCCTTTTGCCTTCAGAACTGCCTCAATTCTTCGTGGCATAGATTCAACAAGGTGCTGGAAGCATTCCTCAGAGAGTTTGGTCCATATTGACATGATGGCATCACATAGTTGGTGCAGATTTGTCGGCTGCACATCCATGATGCGAATCTCCATTCCACCACATCCCAAAGATGCTCTATTGGATTGAGATCTGGTGACTGTGGAGGCCGTTTGAGTACAGTGAACTCATTGTCATGTTCAAGAAACCAGTCTGAGATGATTCCAACTTTATGACATGGCGCATTATCCTGCTGAAAGTAGCCATCGGAAGTTGGGTACATTATGGTCATAAAGGGATGGACATGGTCAGCAACAATACTCAGGTAGGCTGTAGCGTTCCAACGATGCTCAATTGGTACTTAGGGGCCCAAAGAGTGCCAAGAAAATATTCCCCACACCATTACACCACCACCAGCCTGAACCGTTGATACAAGGCAGGATGGATCCATGCTTTCATGTTGTTGATGCCAAATTCTGACCCTACCATCTGAATGTCGCAGCAGAAATTGAGACTCATCAGACCAGGCAACGTTTTTCCAATCTTTTATTGTCCAATTTCGATGAGCTTGTGCAAATTGTAGCCTCAGTTTCCTGTTCTTAGCTGAAAGGAGTGACACCCGGCGTTGTCTTCTGCTGCTGTAGCCCATCTGCCTCAAAGTTCGACGTACTGTGCGTTCAGAGATGCTCTTCTGCCTACCTTGGTTGTAACGGGTGGTTATTTGGGTCACGGTTGCCTTTCTATCAGCTCAAACCAGTCTGGCCATTCTCCTCTGACCTCTGGCATCAACTAGGCATTTCCGCCCACAGAACTGCCCCTCACTGGATATTTTTCTTTTTCGGACCATTCTCTGTAAACCCTAGAGATGGTTGTGCATGAAAATCCCGTAGATCAGCAGTTTCTGAAATACTCAGACCAGCCCTTCTGGCACCAACAACCATGCCACGTTCAAAGTCACTGAAATCACCTTTCTTCCCCATACTGATGCTCGGTTTGAACTGCAGGAAATTGTCTTAAACCATGTCTACATGCCTAAATACACTGAGTTGCCGCCATGTAATTGGCTCATTAGAAATTAAGTGTTAATGAGCAGTTGGACAGGTGTACCTAATAAAGTGGCTGGTGAGTGTATATTTATTAGATAACTTTTTCAGTTATTTTATTGTTGACTTTAAGCGAGGGTGTGGTGAAAGGGCCATGATGAAAATAAATGACCATTTATTTGGTCTTGAATCCAGGCAATTGTTCATAAAACCACAATGAAAAGTAATACCCCCTTTAGAATCACCAAAAGATACTATTACACTTTAATAGTGACATTCTAGGATTTCTTAATAATTTCAACCAACTTTATTTGATAAAAACATAAAACATGAAATTAAGATCACATTCACACTAACATATTTCCAGTTTTTCAAATAAAAATCACTATTACTATGTTATTACTTATGACTATACTTTCGGATACACATACCTGAAAAAATGGTCCCCACGGTGCAAATACATACACTTGCAGTAGTGACTTGGGCCTCTCGGGGCGCTGTGTTACACACGCAGTGTGTGAAAAAGTGTGAACATTGACCTCATGGGGTCCATTTTTTTTGCACCAAATTGGTCTACTGGTCATTTTCTATTGATTTTAAAGGCTTGTACCCCGTGGGGACCAAATTTCCACGGTCCACACGGGATGAGTCATATTTCAGGTTGTGGACCCCACCAGGATATAAAAACGAGAAAACACACACACACACCCTCTTCTAACTCAGAAAATTGCCAGAGAGAAAAAACACCACAGGCTGTATTATGAAATTGTTATTTTGAACAGATGTTTACAATGGCGGAAGACTTTACAAAAGTAGGTTAATGGTAGCGAGGAAATAGTTAGCCCTCTTGGCATGCTAACTAGCCACGTTATCTGCTTCGTTAACAATGGGACATAAAAATCGCTAATACCGTACTACGGTATGACTGAAAATTTTAATGGTTTTGAAACCGTGACGTTTTCATACGGCGGTAAACCTTGAAACCGTTAACCGCCACATGCCTAAATAAAACATGTCAAGGAAAATGAGTCATAACTAACCTTTCACAATTAATTACATAATCTGCCCAAAAAGATGTCTGGCATTCCTGCATCTGCCTGTTGCTTCCTTCGGGACTGAGATCAGGTTTGAAGCTCATTTCAATCTCTGCAGCAGTCAAGGACGTGTGGGAGTGATACAGGACTGGGGCCAGTACTAGAGAATGGTCCTTGCCAGGCCATCAAGGATGAAAATATGTTCAAATAAAGCTTAATTATTTTGCCTTTATGAACAACAAATTTAGATGCATTGACATGTAAATCCTAGGTTAAATAAATGTTAGCACTGTATTGCAATACAGGTACATACACATTGTTAAAATTGTTTGTACTCCTCTGTTAATGAAATAAATACCAACAACCGCCACTGAAATCACTCGAAACCTAAAATTCTGTCCGTGTGTGTACTGTATTTGAGAATTACTAGTAAAAAAGTTAATACAATATTGTTGAATGGGAAGGTGATTTCTGTCTAAAATGTACCATCTAAAGATACGCATCCACAAGAGCTTGTCAGAGGCAACCATCAGTTTCGAAAATGGAGCTGTTTTGTAAAAGGGTTATATCTTGTAGAAATTCCTCTGATTCGGCATCTAGGATCTAAATACACGATAAAATAAATATTTTGCAACTTTTCTACTTGACAGAATAATCTCAAATTTAAATTTAAGGGCTTTTAAAAATCTGAAGTTGAGGCTCTGTCGTGGGTTCTATATTCATATTTACTCCTTGAGTGTATGCCTTTAACTACCTGACATAGAGCTTTGCCTATATCATTGCCCTGTAAATCTTCCACTATGTCATTGAAATTGTGATTCCCTGTCAGATGGTTTACCAGGTCCTTGGACAGGTGGTGCCGGTCCTCCATGTACAATTAATTCAGCAATCATTTTTTTCTGCCAGAAAATACTCATCTTCTCTGACAGAGAGAAATATTATTGTTAGTTCATACCTACATCCATTAATAAATATAAATAATTGCAAGTAACAAACATGAACTATTAACTATAAAACAAACAAATTAAATTCTCACCTCTGGAATCATACTCCAGGTAACGACTTTCTGGAGGTCCACTGAAGATAGGGTGGGTTCTGTGCTGGCTAATTAGTAGGGTGAGGACCTCGCGCCTTGGGCCACCTGTATCCAATCCCTCTTCAAAGCATCATTATCAGAAAACTTGATGAACAAGTCTGTTTCGTCAGAGGAGGAAGTTCGTCAAAATCCTCTAACCGCTCCATCCCATACATTGAATGCTGTTATAGTGAATCGACTGACTTTCTTTCGGTCAATTGCTAGTGCCAACATTGCTATTATTTCAGATGCATTGAGACTTTCAACACAAAAAAATACAGGAGAACTATACTTATGACTTGTGTGACCACAAATTTCTCAACTAACTGCTGGTGGTCTACATCAGTGTTTTTCAACCTTTTTAAAGTCACGGCACGTTTTTACATTGGAAAAAATCTTGCGGCACACCACAAAAAAAATGCTCCAAAATTATTTTCTCTACAGTATATTTAATTATAAAATAATTTATCAGTAAAAGTGAAACTTGAGCCTGTTTAGATTAAGACAAAGCCGATATCCTTATTCTTCAACAGCTCTCAGTTTTTGTCTGTTATATATGTATATATATATATATATACAGTATATATATTTATGGCGGAAAACACAGACAAGACTGAAAAAGCAGTTTCTGCTCTTGCACCCCTCTTTAAAAAAAACTGCTGTATTTTAAACCAAAACAACTGTTGTGTTTGATAGAACAATACGTCTATATGCTGCCATAGCAGATTCATGGAGCATTAAGCCCCCAAACTATTTTTAATTTGTCTGTTTTACCCTGAAAACCCCCTTTTACAGACGTCGCGCAACCGCTTTTGTTTCAACCCAGCCATAAAACGAAGCTAATTAATTATTTTGATTTTTCAAAATGTCTGTCGTTTTTAGCTTAAAATCATTACCAAAAAAATGACTTTAAAAAATTATTCATTCACATATTTTAAACTTAGAACAACAACTTAAACAAATTATTTCACAGTGAAAAAAATGGCGCCTGTAAAAAAGTCACGGATATATACCTCATAACTATTGTTTAATTGTATTTTTTTTGTAACTGTCGCATTTTCTCCGATATGTTAGATTAGGGGTCCCCAAACTGCCCGCGGGCCGGATACAGCCAGCCTCCACATTTGGTCCGGCCCCCTGAACAATACCAGAGAGCATTTTGATCCCCCCCCCCAATAGCGTTATTTATTTCCTGGCTTTTTTCTGTGAAGAACCCAGAGAGGGTTATTTGGTTATCATCTATTTAATTAATAGTGTGATTGTAGGAAAGCCCCATTGCATGTTTGTGCTTTAGTTTAATTGTACTACACTGGCCCTTTAAGAAAAGCGACGCGCGCAAGAGTCACTTTCATTCCTTCATTGGCGCGCACGAGTTACTGTCTCTCCTCCCTTCACTGCCGGTGTACACGAGTCACTTTTTCCTCCTTTCACTGCCTGCGGTTCGTTCCTCAAGCTGCCGTCCTGTTTAGTGGCAATCCAAGTGTTGTGTGAATGAGAGAGGTGGGTATATTGCATAAGTGTGCCTTGGCAGTGCATAAATACGTTTGGCAGATGAGTTACCTGCTTAGGGTCTCTTGTATTCGTTAGCCACCGTGTGCTAACCGTTAGCCGCTAGCTCTAATGCTAATCGTTGGCCCCTTTGGCTTCATGGTGGAGGCTGAATTTTGTTTGTTGCCAATTCACTTGTCTAAATTGTTATTTTCCTGCTTAAGGTGTATGCTCATTATTGTGAATGATTAGCGTTGTATACATTATGTAAGCAGTGTATTTCATCTATATTGTATTTAATGTTGTTCCTGTTAATTTAGATATGTTTATAATACAGTATATGTTTACAGGTTATATATATTGTATTACTGACATGTTATATGGTTATCTTGTATTCACAGAAACCACAATACAACAAAATAAATCTCATACTCCTTTCATCATCATTAAAGGAAACAAATAAATCCTGAACGTCCCCTGTTGATTCTCTGATCGGAGTTACAACTCCATAGCATCGCCGGCCACACACCCACAGAGGGATCCCCAGTCAAATTAACACTCTTTTTCAGTTATTATTATTATTATTAAATAATATATTATTATTTTATTTACTTTTGTTCCGTGAAGAATCCAAAAATGGTTATTTGATTGTGGCTTTCTGAAAAACAATACATTTTTACATTAAGGCACTCCTGCAATCGTCAAACTTTTTCTGTTATAAACTGACCCCGGCCCCTCATCAGAGAAGGGAAAAGTTATGTGGCCCCCACAGGAAAAAGTTTGGGGACTCCTGTGTTAGATGATAAATAATCGATCCAAACAAAGAAAAATTGGGAAAAAAAAAACTTTTAAAAGGGTAACTATATGAAAAAGAAAATCTCGACCACTCCTTGATGTCTGCGATTTCTGCATCCCGACCCTTGTTATATGACTATGTTTCACCCATAAAATCCCCAAAAAATCCAGCTGTGGCCATTCACAGCTGTATCTTGACACTCAGTGATACATGCAACATGGAGTTTTTGCATCGAAACAAGGTAAGTACGCGATAATATCTGATTAAAGTCATGCCGTCTGTAATTCTGTTGTCACGTGCGCTCACCTCCAGAAAGGGTTCTGCTATTTAAAAAAATATATATATTATTGCCAACAAAGTGTACATAACACAGTATTGAGATGAACTTTTGGTATTGACCAAATATTTATTTTCCACCGTGATTTGCAAATAAATTCTTTAAAAATCAAACAATGTGCCCCACTGTATAAATGCGACATTGGATATGCGACATCCTTTTTGACTGAATATTACTGCCAGGAATATTTATAATCATAGATTGAAAATGAGTTTTTTTGTTTGTTTGTTTCCCATCGTTTTTGAGGGGAATTCTAAATCGGGCTGCTTAGGACAGCTATGCTTTTGGCCAAGGACATCGTCCAATGAATAAAGTGCGCCCAATTGTGGCTGTGTCGTACAATTACCGTCTTTAGCGGGACAAACTGAAACTCCGCTCACCATTTTGCGGGAGCTCTCCAGCGTTTCATGGTCCACATCTTCAATCCTTTGTTCTCCCTCAGTAGTTGTTGTCGCTTTTGAAAGCTTAGGTTTGAAAAAAATTACATATATCCATCTTGTTTCTTCTATCCTGAGGTGGTTTTGGCTAAACAAAGCAAACGACCGTCTCTAAGGTGTTTGTCACATGATCTGTTCGAAAATTAGTTTTGACCCATCAAAAAATATATAGTTTTTGTTCATTTCATTCATTTTTGTTGTTTGTTTTATTGCTTTACAACTTTTATCGACATAATTTTACCAGCAAAATCCATTTTAAATTCATATACTGTATTGGAAAGTCAATTACATGCAATGACATTTTCAGCTACCGCGGGGGATATGCCCCCCGGATCTCCCTTAAACTCCGCGTATGGTAAGGTGTGCCTTGGTTTGGGGAAAATACAGTACTCTATATACAAAATGGGCTCCTGGTCCAATAAAAATAAATGCCTAAATTACTTAGAGAGTCTTCTGGGGGCAGATCTTTGGTGTTTGTTAGAATGAGGTGTTCATTGTCATCCTCAATAGAAATTGGTTCAAAGAGGTTTTTATAATTCCTGCATAATGGAAAGATCATAAACACAAAATACAAATGCAATACAATTAAAATAATAAAAATACAAATTAATTCATTAATATGCAGTGGATAAACTAAATTTTGCCAGGTCAACCTTACGGAATAATTAGAGAACAAAAAAAATAATACACTGTAAAAATACCAAATTATCAAACAAAAATAATAAATACACACAAACACACTGGTAACAGGCCTCTCCACAGCAAGGCATCCTGCGGTAGTTTAATTACCACCCTTTATATCCAAATCTGTAACCTGAAATTAAATGAAATTAAACCTGATAGAATGTCGTCATAGAAATCCATTGGACTGCTAGCAGTACTTTTTTTTTTTTAAATCTATGTGCACTTGTCCTCGATAATAACGTAGCACGTAGGGCGGGCACATCACATTTATTCCCAGAAATTATTAGTCCCTACACTAGCAAAGATGACTGAAAAACAGACGTCTTTGGACAAGTTTTTTACGGGGAAAAGGGCACCTGACAAGCCAGAAGATGAGCCTCCAACCTTGAAGAAAACAGAGAAGTAAGATGGCCATCTAGAGGGAGATCATTGGCCAGAGTGTTTGAGTTACGTGAGTCGCTGCAGATAGTTCTCTCCGAAAAGAACTCGCCACTGGCAGCTCATTTCAGCAACAAGGACTGGGTCATCAAACTCGCTTACCTGTGCGACATATTTAATCTGCTCAATGAATTCAATTTGTCACTTCAAGGGAAAATGACAACAGTGTTTAAGTTGGCAGATAAAATAGCTGGATTTAAAGCCAAATTAGAATTGTGCAAGTGGCGAATGAACGGAGGGGTATTTGACATGTTTCAGACATTAGCAGGAATTTTGAAAGACACATCACCTAAACGTATGTTCTCTCAGCTGGTTAGCAAACACCTGTCTACACTTTTACACAGTAGCGCCACCAGGGGGTGGCCAGGGGAGGCCACGGCCACCCCTGTAAATTGGTTGGCCACCCCGCTTGCCAGTATATCGTTAGATTGTTGTAGCATCAGTTATGCATTTCCTCCCAAATGAATGCATTTATTTTGTTTTGTTAAATGTAGGGCTGTCAAATTTATCACGTTAACGGGCGCTAATTAATTTTTAAAAATTAATCACATGAAAGATTTTATCGCAATTAACGTATTTGCGGTACGACTCATTCACGCATTGCCGCAAACAGCCTACAATGGCACCGTTTTACTTATATACAGAGTTAAGAGGCACAGTGGAGTAGATACAAGCATTCATTGGGGCCGTGCTTTTAATTGGCTAAAGCTTTGTCATCGCTCCCACAGCAACTGTAAATATTGTGGGAAGCGAGGTGGGGAAGAATGACAAGAGTTGATCTTTTTCTTTACACCCTGTAGTGTACCCAACTCAGAGAAGATGTAGCATTTGCAGCCACCACACACAGCCATGGTTGCACCACTTCCCGTCATGCATTTGGGTAGAACAGTTAGGTCGCGACGGTATCTTTTACTGAAAGCTCAACAAATACACTACATGGCAATATTTAGTCACAATATACAAACTCACATTTATCCTTTAAGAATTACAAGTCTTTCTATCCGTGGATCCCTTTCACAGAAAGAATTTTAATTAAGTTAATGCCATCTTGTGGATTTATTGTTATAATAAACAAATACAGTACTTATGTACAGTATGTTGAATGTATATATCCGTCTTGTGTTGTCTTTCCATTCCAACAATAATTTACAGAAAAATATGGCATATTTTAGAGATGGTTTGAATTGCGATTAATTACGATTAATTAATTTTTAAGCTGTGATTAACTCGATTAAACATTTTAATCGTTTGACAGCCCTAGTTAAATGTACACCTGATGCCTAATATATACATAACACAAAAAACAGAATTGTTGTGGAACTCAAAATGTTGACTAGACAGTTATGGACTATGCACATTAAATCATTAGTAACATCAAATATTACACAATACACCAAAGTATATCAGTAGCTGTGTCCTTAAGTCTTTCTGATAGTTTTCCCCTGACCTTTTTACTGCAATAATGTAATGAAAACCTGAAATTATGGCTTTTAGTTTTGGCCACCCCAAGATTTTAAGTGGCCCCATCTGGCCACCCCTATGAAAACTTTCTGGAGGCGCCACTGCTTTTACAAGAGTTTGAGCGCTACTTCCCAATCACTAAAGACCCATGAACTGCGAAGGAGTGCATTCGTGATCCGTTTGTGAATAAACCGAGTGATTCGAGCATGTCTGTGCAACAGGAGGTCGCAAATGGCGGCGACCTTAAACGTACACTTGAGACAACAACTCTGCAGAGGTTTGGGATTAAAGTCATTCCGGAATATCCTGACATCGCTACGAGAGCACTGAAAACCTTGCTACAATTTCCAACATCGTATCTTTGTGAAGCGGGCTTCTCTGCAATGACGGCAACCTAGACAAAAAAACAAAACTAAGAAACTAACAAAACTAAGGCTTAATTGTATTTTTTTTGTTACTGTTGCATTTTCCCCAATATTTTAGATGATAAATAATGAATGAATGAATGAATTTTATTGTCATTGTCATCATTATCAAAATCATAGACAGTTTCAGAGTGTGGAATTTTGCCCGAAAGAAAGACGATGGCAGACAAGGAAAGACGGGAAAAGCAAATGCTTATCGATACCTGTCCTCCAACAGCCAGGGACGCACAGACAGCATATTTATGTTAAGGTCCAGTTATAATCTTTTTTTTTTTCTTTTCTTTTTTTTCGTTTTTTGGTTTTCACATATCGTTCAAAAGTCATTGATTACCATGGAATTTCACATATTGTCAATTTGAGTGGGTTCATTGTATCAGTTGATGTCCAAGATAGGAGCGTGCCCTTCAGGAGCTCAGAATGTGCGTCTGCACAATCTATCCAAACAAAGAAACAAAAAAACGTTGAAAAGGGTACTGGTAAATATATGAAAATGAAAATCTCAACCATTCCTTGATATCTGCGATTACTGCATCGTGACCCTTTTTATATTACAATGTTTAACCCGTAAAATCCCCCAAAAATCTGGCTGTGGCCATTCACAGCTGTGTCTTGACACTCGGTGAGACATGCTGGCATGCATGCAGTTTATGGATTGAAAAGAGGAGTGTACGCGATAATATCTCGTTAGAATCATGGCGTCTTTAATTATGCTCTCTTATGCTCTCACCTCCAGTTAGGCTTTTTGTCTTTAAATTTATTATTTTTATTTTTTTTAATGCCGTGCTGTTGAAATTTTTCTTCCTCCAGAAAATAGAGATTTTAAGCTTTTCACTGATGGATCACACATGCATATGAAACAATTTTGAAATTTGGCCATATTGAGGGTCTCAGAGCGGAACTTCAAGTCACCTGAGTGTTTTCCGCCATATATATACATGGTGGTAAACACAGACAAGAGTGGAAAAGCAGTTTCTGCCCTTGCACCCCACTTTAAAGTAAACTGCTGTATTTTAAGCCAAAAGAACTGTTGTGTTTGATAGACAAATGTCTATATGGCTGCCATAGCAGATTCATGGCGTATTAAGCCCCCAAACCATTTTTAATTTGTCCGTTTTACCCTTAAAAATCCCTGTTTACAGACGTTGCGCAACCGCTTTTGTTTCACCCCAGCCATAAAACAGAGGTAATTCATTATATTTATTATTCAAAATGGCTGTCATTTTTATCTTAGAATCATTAATTGATTAATTTTCTTTAAGAGTGACAGGTGGAATTCTGGCAGCGTGGCCCTGTGACGTCACCGCCCTGCGACATCAACAGCAATGGCGACCTACTAGTAAAAATAATTTTACAAGTTGTATAAAAACGAAAACATCAAGAGGGGTTTCAATATCAAATTATAATAACTTGTACTAACATTTATCTTTTAAGAACTACAAGTCTTTCTATCCGTGGATCCCTTTAACAATAAGTAGCACACTGCATTGTAAAGAAAGTGTAAGCAGGATTTGTATATAATTATTATTACTGGTGTTTTGGCTCATTTAAATTTATTTTGATTATACAGGCTAGTATTTATTTTGTTATGCATTTATGTTTTCAGTTGTGATGCAGTGTTCATTTATATTCAATATTTTATGTTGTATAAGTTTAGTTACAATTTCAATATTAGTTCCTCCCTATTTGTGTTGTGGTAGGAAGTTTTTAAGTTGAACACCGAGTTCTGGTGCGCAATGCGCTGAGGGTTATACTGTCCTGCCAAGTAGGTCATCCTTGTAGCAGAGAAGACAGAGTAAATAAACAACGAGGAAACTATAACCCGATCCACCCACAGCCTCACAGCTTCGAAAAGTAAGGGTTACAAAAACGTTATTCTGTATTGAGTAGAGATTAATCAGAAGATATGCAACCTTTTTTTAGGTCAAGTTTTTATTCTGGTGTGAAACGAGATCGAAGACCAGTCAACGAATCAAGATAATTCGGATGGCAAACTAACCCAAGGACCTTTGAGGTAGGACTGGTAGGACAAACAATTCCATAATTCTGGAATAAAATTGAACAGTAATTCAAGGATCTAAAACGATTTGCAAGCACCACAAAAAAGGCCCCAAAGAAAAAGTCTAAAAGACCAATTTATTTTATTTTTTCTTTTGCGCACTTTTGTTATTTATTTTCTATACTACTTTTTAGGGCTGCAAATAGCAATTTTTTTTTTTTTTTTTATAATCAAATAATCGGGCGATTAATTAAATGATTAAATGGATAAATGTTAGTGATGGACGATAATACATTTTTCAACCAGTACCGATAATGTCAAGCCGATAATTCTATTAAAATATTTATGTAAAATTTTAAAGTATACACAAGAGAAAATATTACTGTGCAAAAATATAATTTATAGCTCTTTTTTTCAACATCAAATGTGAACAAATAGTAAATTCCAACATCTAAATAATGGCAGATAGTCTGACATTGGGTAATGGTCAACTTTTGGCAACAATTACTTACAGAGTAAATACCTAAGTTGCACAAAAATGCCTTTAAAAGTAAGCCATTCCTAACATATAACATTACTACACTGCAAAAACACACCTCTTAAAACTAGTTAAATTCTCTTGTATTCAGTGTAAATCTATTGGAAATACCGTATTTTTCGGACTACAAGTCGCACCTGAGTATAAGTCGATCCAGCCATAAAATGCCCAACGAAGAGAAAAAAAACATATACAAGTCGCACCGGAGTATAAGTCGAATTTTGAGGGGAAATTTACTTGATAAAATCCAACACATAGAACAGACATGTCATCTTGAAAGGCAATTTAATATAAAAATACAATAGAGAACAACATGCTAAATAAATGTACAGCGTACAGTGCATGAACAACGAAATGTGGATATACTGTCCTACGCTACGGCTCGGTCCTGGCTATCCAGCGAACTCCCAAAAGACAATGCTGGACGCCCGTATAATTTGCTGAATCAATTTGGTCCTCGATAGCAAACAGGTTCGCATCAACGTAAATAAATGATTATTAGGTACTATTACAGTCATAAGTAACAGGTTAGCATGCGTTCGCTATCATTAGCACATCGTTCAACAACCACACAACTGGCTCTAAGTGTCCGATCGCGGGTGGAAAACACACAACAACAACAGAAAAGATGACACACGCAGGCGTTGCCTCTGTAGAGATCATTTAAAAGCATAAACAATGAAAGTAGGTTCGCAGCCGTCTTTTCTCTCTCGCTAGCTCGCCCACTCACTCACTGTCCGTCTTCTTCTGGCGTGTGAGCACTCTTCTTCACGTAAACAAGTGCGAGTGCGCCCTCACGTGGGCGTGAAAGCGCCACAAACTAAATGCATCCATTTCAAGATAAAAAAGTCAATAATACAATTGAACATGCACTGCCAAAGGCAGAACGCGAACGTGGCCATAGCTATAAAGAGTTATTCAGATTACAAAACCATCAGTGTCACTGCAAAACACCAAAATAACATGTGAAATTATATCATAATGTGTTAATAATTCCACACATAAGTCGCAGCCCCAGCCAAAATATGAAAAAAACAGCGACTTATAGTCCGAAAAATACGGTAAGTGAAATTATCTGCCAGCGCTTCAAGTGTTTTTCACTCAGATTTCTTCAAGAAAAACAGCTAGCTGAAAATAAGCTTAACAGCCTTATTTTAAGCAATAAAATATACTTAATCCTAAAAAAATTTATGTATCAGGATTGTTTTTTATTCTAGAATAGGTATGGTTCAAAACATTATTTGAAAGCATTTTTTTCTTGATTTAGGTGAAAAATGACCTTTTATTTTTTTCGATGTATGGACTTAATAAGAACAAATAGCAATATTTATGTACTTGGAAGTGGAATAATCTGGCAGATTCATCTGTTAACGAGTCTTTAACACTCAAAACAAGAAGGGGAAAATTATTTGACCAGATTTAAGAAGAATGATCTGATTAAGACGTTATAAATTACAGCGTACTGAATGTATTACTGACTGTCTGACTTATTGTGAATGTGGTTTGGTGCATGTTGAAATTATTATCTAACCACTGTGCCGTCATGATAAGCATGCTCACATGACATCACTTGTCCAAATGTCCGTGGTGAAACGGATGTTATCGGCATGTTTTTCACGTATAATGGTGGTCATATAAAGTGCATTATTTCTTTATCTGGGGTTTTGGTTCTCGGGTCGTTTTGGTAAAAAAAAAAAATCTCTCATCCGGCATTTCCTGTGCCCGTTATTCCGTCAGGCCGCCAAATTAGCACCTGCGCCAGGCTTCTTTCTGGCCGTGGTGCTCGATGAGTTGAACCAGAGATGAGTGGCGGCAGCAACTATGTTTGTACAGGATATCTGCCTGCTCCGGCCGGCTCGGCGTATTCGGGGCCGTGGGGGAATGCTCCAGAAACGGGTGTTTGCCAGAAGTCCCTGCCGGACCGGCAGCCTCCGTCAGAAGACTTGTCGACTGTCGGTCTCGTGCCGGTGTTTAGCCTTGGAGTTTACCACCCGCTTTGAGCTGCATTCCCAAACAACCGAACTCCGGGAAAGCCACATCGTCACAAGCCCTGCAGCTTAGTTTACTTAAGTTTATGTGTGTGTTCACTTTAGCTTTAGCATTTGCGCAAGCAGCAACCTCATATTCGTTCCAAAAATCTTTGTAATGTAGCTTTAAATGGCTGATCGGGTTAGTGGTGTTAAACGAGGACGTTTTTTTTCCCTCCTCTGCAGTGAATGTTTTGCAGATGGCGAGAGCGTTGTTTTTTGTTTTGTTTTACACGCGGATGAATCCAGCCACGCTGGTGACAGAGCCGTCATAATCTCCAACTGCCTCTGTTGTGTACCTCCACCTCCTCCCTCAGGGGCTTCAGAGGGGGGAGGGGTTGAGGAGGCGGCGGTGCTGAATTGGACAAAACTGCTTCAGTTGCGCACATTTGGAGGCTAAATCAAGTATATAATTATCGGATTGCATTATCGGTTTAATTTTTTAAAATCTGGATTATCTGTGTGACGTCATAATTGCCATTATCGGCCGATAATTATCGGTAACCAATATTATCGTGCATCTTTAATAAATGTAACTTTTCTTTTAAATTACTTTCACAATTTAACTTGAAGTTCTTATTGGCACGTTGTAAGTAGAGGTCGACCGATATATTGGCCAGCCGATTTATTGTGCCGATATATGGACTTTTTTCCAACATCAGCCATCGGCCGATTATCTGAAGAAATTAAGCCGATTAAAAAAGGATCTTGATCAGGCATCTGTGTTGGCAACTGTGGCCGCCACCGCCTGACGGTTGGACCCTGCAGCAGCTTGAAGGAAGGTAAATATTGTAAATATTATATTATAACAATACCGTAAGATTTTTGTTTTTATCATGCATGAGAGAATATGCAATGTTGCTTTAGCCTTGTACGGTGTTGTTGCCTGAGTAGTCCTTACACTCTAAATGTAGCTCATAGCATTCACGTTAGCATTAACTTTAGCATGTCGAGCATCTTCTTAAACGCTCACTTGTTTACATTTTCTCATGATGTTGTGGTGGGTCTAATAATTTGAAAATAAAGGACAGTTCTGCTGAGTTTGTATAATCATAAAAAAAAGACCTGCGTTCGTTGGTTGAGTAGTACTAGACCGAAATAATTGTTTTAAGTCTAAGGGCATTGTAATTTTGAAGCTGTTGAAGCATTTCTTTTTTAAATTGCTCTCATAATCTACATGGTTTGAAAAAAAGTAAATCAGCCGAAAATGTTTTTAGATATCTGTAGCGGCGTTTGAAAATCCCATATCGGTCAACCTCTAGTTGTAAGTAACAGTGAAGACAAGATGGATGACTACTTCCTTCAAACATTATATTTTATTACACCGTCCTGATTGAACTGGAGTGTAAAACTACTGTTTTAACTACATAAAACTTGGCAAAGTTTTTAATAAAGGTTCTGAGAATAAAACATAAAAATAATTTCTCAGTACACAAATCAGACAAAGTCCTGTTCACTAAATAAAAAAAGTGCTGCTGCAGTGACGTGCGGTGAGGTTCATGGTTGGTGAGGCATTGACTCCTTTAGTGTCAGATTTCCAAATATATAAACCAAAAAGGTAGCTTATTGTAACCCAGTACAGAAAATATAAAGCCATTTTATTTTGAAAGTGCAATTATTTTGTAAAAGGAAATAGTTGTTGTTTTACGCTTGACTTCCTCCTGTGAGTTCACATGTGAGGATAATAGTATTTTAATTGGTCCGATTAACATGATCCCGCCCTCTCGAGACATCGTCTCGAAGGTTCTTTATTTTACGTTCTTTTCCGCTTGGATGCCAAAGAGGAAGGACGTAGTGAACTTCCTCAGCGCTTGGAGCCAATAAGTCAGCCTTCTAGAAATAAAATAATTGACTCAACGCTGAAATAAGGCCGTTTGAACAAATAATAAGAAGGAAATTACATTTCCTCGGTGAGTGTTGACAAAATGAAGGAAAATAGTGCAGACATTCATCATTGCTAATTTGATGCTAATTTGAAAATATTATTTTGAACTTATAGTGTATGTGAACCGGAGGATTGGAGCCTGCATCCACTCAAGTTCACATTAAAAGAAAAACTTCGTCTTGGTGAGTTGTTTTGTTCTTGCCAAGTTGGCTAAATGCTAGGCGCGAAGCTAGCGAAATGCTAATCGCGACGCTAACACGAAGCTAGCGAAATGCTAATGCTAAGCTAGCGCGACTCCAACGTTAGCAATGAGTGAAAAACAGTTAAAATTCAATGAAGAATTGTTTGTTGTGTTATGTTATAGCACCGAATGATGTAACCATTGTATTGTATTGATTAAGATGATGATGTTATTTTGCATTTGAATGGCAGATGCATAAGCATTAACTTTGATTTGGATATTTTTGAAATATGTGAATATTACTGGTACAATGTAATATTTAGACAAAGGAAAAAAAAGCTATAGCTATGGAAAAGATTCAATTATTGATAAAAGGCTGTATACAGTAATTTAATTATTGTTATGCAGGCTGGGTTTTTTGTTTCCTCCTTTCATTCCATTCATTGGACGTGGATGAAGAATTCGAAACTGGATAAAGACACTGGATAAAGACTTTTCCAACAGATGAAGATGGCGAGCTAATGCCCGGAAACCAACTGAATTGAATTTAGACGGACTGTCTGGTTTGAATTTTTGTTATTTTATTGTATATATTTGTGTATATATCGCCGGCTTAAATTGTAAATAGTTTTTGTATTAATACAATTATTTTGTTACTCATCTCGACTCCAGTTATTTCAGTTACTAAACATTATTTTCCTTATTGTAATCTCCGAGAACCTAGTTTTCTGCCCAAATACAATTGCATTAATAACAGAACCCCGTCATCTCGAACCGGGGGTTACATTATTCAATTGGCTACTGGTTATTTCATATCTCATCAGCATTCTTCACAAAACACGCACACACGGTACATATTATCGATACGTAAAAGTAAGAAAATAACATGCATTTGCTCTACACACTCAATGTGTTGGCCGTCGTAATTCTATAATTCATGCAACATAAATGAGAGTAAAGAGTGGTGTACAAAACCACAGAATTCAATTCTGACCTTTAGTGAAATATTCAGTTGTTTTTAAAACTTTTAATTCTGATACTTTAATCAATTTATTACAGATTGCTAAACAAAAAGTGTGAAAAGAAAAACAAAGAATATGTTATTTAAGGCCAAAATTTAGTTTTTAAATATTCTATTGTATTTTTCTTAGTCTAAGCTCTTTTTTTTTATTTTTATTTTTTTTTATAAGATCGAAATTAAAACTGTTTGTGGTCTTGGGCCTGTCCTTCACCACAAAAACCGGCGTTACTTTGGAAGGGCATAGGTTTGGTCTCAACATTCGTAGGGACGATATAACAGCATAACCTGCCTATAGGTACACTTTTTGCTGGGGACGGGACATTAATAAGACCAAACAGATTGGATGAAGGGGGCAAAGGGCCACATTTCTCATGTATATGAACTTAATTAATTAATAGGCAAAATGATCAATGCAAAATAAATCCTTATCTACTGATAATAACTTTTACGTGCATTGGTTCAGAAGATACACTGTTCGATTCAAACCTTTGTTTTCAAAAAATACTAAAGAAACATTTTGAAAACTTCCTGAAAAAATGTCTGGTTTTTATTAGCAAACATAAACATAATGAAAATAATTCACTTAATAATGGTAGGGTCAATTCTATCCTTACAACATATGGAACTATTGAAAGATCTAAATTCTCTATATAACTGAACATTATATCATGCAATAAAGGTAAGGTTGCTTAAAAGTTGGTGGGGACAATTTTAGCATCCTGAAAAGTTGGTAGTGTTATGTCCCTACCGTCCCTATGCAAACCTACGCCCTTTTTGTAAAAGTCCTCCTTATTTTCCTTTACTTTAAAACATCTCTCCGCCTCAATGGAGAGGATTGCTTCAATTAGATCGTTCTGTGTTCTATTTGACAAGCCAGAAAACACAGTGGATGTGTCCAAATGTCTAGCTAACCTTTCATCTTTCTCAGCAAAACCATGTAATCGTACTACATATATGCCACGTTTAGAAGAGCTTACACGCTCATCGTTACTACGAAATGTTAACTCCTGTTTAACTAGGATACAGGATGCATTAATGAGGTCTTTCAAACTCTTTCGGTTTTCTTTTACCTTAGCATTGTAGCTGCTACCGTTGAGCTTCCGCTGTTCGTCAAAGCCAAATCGATCCTTGAGCTTCCAAAAGTTTTTAAAGTAATCAGGCTTTGAATGTGAGTGGTCGAGCTCTCATGTTTGCTGAGGCTTCGTGGTAGTTTTTTAATGTCACAATATCTCGTGTTAGTCCAGACATTGGCACAAGTTGAGAAGAAAAGGCAGGGAAAGCAGCAAAGGCGATTTTTCGAAGGACAGCCACATAGCCAGTCTTTTCGGGTGTACCAGTCCGTTTGAAAAGTGCTAGTTATCTTCTGTCCCGCAGTTTGAAGCAAACCTTTTAGCTCCGGTGTGGTGTTAATCGCGTCCACTTTTGACGGAAAATCCAGTTTCACGTACGCCCCCTTTCAGTGCGGCAGAGTACTATCTGCCGCAACCTGTGCCTTTTCACTGTGGTTTTATTTACCATCAGCAAAACTAAATATGTCACTAACAAACATTAAAGTTTAAGGGTTAAAGACATTAGCCAGACTGTGGAAAATCAGGTCAAATAAACGTATCTGGAAACATTATAATGGCGACATGCAGATGTACGGCAACCAGCACGCTCCAATTCCATGTATCAACCTAGTTTGTTATGGATTGCGCAATCAGAGGTGGGGCTTTACTCGTTGCTGCCGCACCTCTCGTTTCATTTCTTTATTTGAACAGGAAATTGGCAAATTCAGCGATTTTGACTATAAAAAATGTTTGAAATGAGTCATACATAAAAAGCAATGGACAAATATTAATATAAATTTGATGCTATAATTATTTTTTGTCATGATGACAGGTGAAGCTCTGCCTCCCCTGACCGCACGTCACTGTGCTGCTGAATGTCTTTTTTCTCATGGGCAAGGCACTGATATACAGGGTGATTCAAAAACAATGTGCCAAAATCATCACACTTTTATTCATTTAAAAATAATTGAAATAGACTGAATTGGTGCTCGTTTGATTCAGGAAGCGTGTCAATTTCAATTTGTCTTTGTCGGAAAATCACACGTTTATTTACGCTCAAAATGGCTACACCTCAGCAGAAGGCGTTTCGTGTGCTTGAGGTTGCGAAAACAAATGCCATTGTCACAGTGCAACGTGCTTTCAGTTTTTGCCGCTGGCGGTGGTCACATTGAGCACTTGTAAACCATTAAATAAAAACTTGAAGTTATATTCAATACTTGTATAGAGCTAGTTTTTTTTTTGTTTTTTTTTTAATACACCGCAACAAAAAGCACTTAATGCTCCATGAACACGAGTTAGTGCTTAGGTTTGAGCAATTTTGCCGACAGGCTAGCAAGTTCAGCCTTTGTTCCAGTGTTTCACCAACAAGTCATCCAAGTAGAAAGGAGAAGTGTCACAATCTCAACAGATTTTGTGGATTTTCTGTTTTCATGGGATTGGCCATTGAACGTCACTGTACATATACAGAAAGTTGACTGTGTCCGCATGACTGCCCCAACAGAGAGCACTTACTGTTGCATATCATCAAGCCAGTGCTCAGGTTGGGTCAATGAAACTGACTCGGTGAATTGTATCAGTACCCCTCGCCTGTCCGTCTTATGGAGCGAGGTATTAGAAGAGCAACACTACCCCAAAAAGTAGCTCTTACTACTTTATGAAACACAAGTCAGTGCATTTGTTTGGGTTGTCTTGCTGTCACCACATTTGGCAAGGCTGGTTCAATTGAGTGCTTTTGGACGAATGAATGAAAATGCATTCTCTGGTCGAGGACATATTGAATTGATATCAACTATGAACCAAGGTAGTATTCAATGTCACCAAAACTACCCCCCAAAAAAAGCACTTACTGCTTGATGAACACGAGTTAGTGCTTAGGTTTGAGTAATTTTGCTGACAAGCTAGCAAGTTCAACCTTGTTCCTGTAACACGTCTGAAATGAGAGACTTCCAATGAGACTAAAACAGATTGTGACTCTGTACACACAGAGCAAGTTGATCAAGTCCGTATCATTGCCCCAACAGGTAGCACTTACTGTTGCAGATAATCAAGCCAATGCTCAAGTTGGGTCAGTAATACTGACTATTTAAGTGGTCACGAGAATAGACGTTACTGCATTACTTCTGGCTTGTCAGTCAAAGCTCCCTCTGCTGCATAGTGTGGTTTGTTGAGCAATGCGCAGTGAGGACCCATTTAAATACAAACGTGAGCCATTGAAACCCAACTCCGCCCCCCGTGCCATTGACTGGACACGTTGTTTTGATCACAGGCATGTAATACAGTCCCTAAAAAATGAATGGGCAATCGTCATCAATTGAACAAGATCGTTAACGCTATGATCAATGGTCGTCCAAGTAGGACACATGAGACACGAGCCCTACAGGAGGCACTTTTGAACAGGGGACAAAAAACATTGGTGAAGCCATTCAAAGTCCATGCAATGTTTTTTTCCAAAGCAGCAAGCTCCTAATTCAACGATTGATGATGTGAGGAAAATAACCACTTCAATTACACCCCTTGTAAAATGACATTTTATTTGGGGTTGCGACCAAATTTTCAAGGGCCAGAGCAAGGTCAGCAAGACGACCCCAACAAGTAGCACTTACTACATTACCAAAACACAAGTCAGTGCTTTTGTTTGAGTAACCTTGCTGACAACATATTTGGTACAAACCTTGAACGGCAGTGAAAATATACCCCTAAAGCAAAAATTGTCCAAGTTTTTGCGGGATAAGCAGTCAAAATGAAACTTCTGGGTCATCTTGAATTGGGATCAACAACTAACGCAGGGAGTGTTCAATGTTGCTAAAACTACCCCAACAAAAAGCACTTACTGCTCCATGAACACGAGTTAGTGCTTAGGTTTGAGCAATTTTGCCGACAGGCTAGCAAGTTAAGGCTTTGTTCCAGTGTTTCGCCAACAAGTCATCCAAGTAGAAAGAAGTGTCACAATCTCAACAGATTTTGTGGATTTTCTGTTTTCATGGGATTGGCCACTGTACATATACAGAAAGTTGACTGTGTCCGCATGACTGCCCCAACAGAGAGCACTTACTGTTGCATATCATCAAGCCAGTGCTCAGGTTGGGTCAATGAAACTGACTCGGTGAATTGTATCAGTACCCCTCGCCTGTCCGTCTTATGGAGCGAGGTATTAGAAGAGCAACACTACCCCAAAAAGTAGCTCTTACTACTTTATGAAACACAAGTCAGTGCATTTGTTTGGGTTGTCTTGCTGTCACCACATTTGGCAAGGCTGGTTCAATTGAGTGCTTTTGGACGAATGAATGAAAATGCATTCTCTGGTCGAGGACATCTTGAATTGATATCAACTATGAACCAAGGTAGTATTCAATGTCACCAAAACTACCCCCCAAAAAAAGCACTTACTGCTTGATGAACACGAGTTAGTGCTTAGGTTTGAGTAATTTTGCTGACAAGCCAGCAAGTTCAACCTTGTTCCTGTAACACGTCTGAAATGAGAGACTTCAAATGAGACTAAAACAGATTGTGACTCTGTACATACAGAGCAAGTTGATCAAGTCTGTATCACTGCCCCAACAAGTAGCACTTACTGTTGCAGATAATCAAGCCAATGCTCAAGTTGGGTCAATAATACTGACTAGGTAAGCGGTCACGCGAATAGACGTTACTGCATTACTTCTGGCTTGTCAGTCGAAGCTCCCTCTGCTGCATAGTGTGGTTTGGTTGGGCAATACGCAGTGAGGACCCCTTTAAATACAAACGTGAGCCATTGAAACCCAACCCCGCCCCCCGTGCCATTGACTGGACAATTTGTTTTCATCACAGGAATGTAATTGATCCCCAACCTAACAAATGAATGGGCAATCGTCATCAATTGAACAAGATCGTTAACGCTATGATCAATGGTCGTCCAAGTAGGACACATGAGAGACAAGCCCTACAGGAGGCACTTTTGAACGGGGGACAAAAAACATTGGCGTATGCATTCAAAGTCGATGCAATGTATTTTTCAAAGCAGCAAGCTCCTAATTCAACGATTGATGATGTGAGGAAAATAACCACTTCAATTACACCCCTTGTAAAATGAAATTTCATTCGGGTTGCGACCAAATTTTCAAGGGCCGGAGCAAGGTCAGCAAGACGACCCCAACAAGTAGCACTTACTATATTACCAAAACACAAATCAGTGCTTTTGTTTGAGTAACCTTGCTGACAACCCATTTGGTACAAACCTTGAACGGCAGTGAAAATATTCCCCAGAGCAAAAATTTTGGAATGGCAAAATTGTACAAGTTTTTGCGATATAAGCAGTCAAAATGAAACTTCTGGGTCATCTTGAATTGGGGTCAACAATTAACGCGGGGAGTGTTCAATGTTGCCAAAACTACCCCAACAAAAAGCACTTACTGCTCCATGAACACGAGTTAGTGCTTAGGTTTGAGCAATTTTGCCGACAGGCTAGCAAGTTCAGCCTTTGTTCCAGTGTTTCGCCAACAAGTCATCCAAGTAGAAAGGAGAAGTGTCACAATCTCATTTTCTGCTTTCATGGGATTGGCCATTGAACGTCACTGTACATATACAGAATGTTGACTGTGTCCGCATGACTGCCCCAACAGAGAGCACTTACTGTTGCATATCATCAAGCCAGTGGTGGAAAAAAAAAAAAGACACGGCTTTTTTTGTCAATTGGAAAGGTGCCAAATGCCAATTGCTAGTGGGTTGGAAAAAACGCACGTTGACCCACTAGTTTCAGTGGGAAAGGGGCAATACTGTTATTTCTTCTAAACGTGGGAGAATTAGCAGTTGTGAGACGTTTATGCTATGCTGTATTCACAACGCAATGCAAATTGCTATTTGTGCTCCACACGTTTCGGTAAGTTTTCTTTCTTTTAGTGGCAATTATGTGTCTCTTGTTGTATTTTGGGTAAGATATGTACAGATATATGTTATACAGTAAAGGCGAGTGGACACAGGCGTTCTTTGGACCGCGCCGTTTATTGGCATAAGCTTCTCCTTCACAACAAACATAAGTATCGTTTAGTGAAAGCACAACAAAAATAATATTCCTATCTTTTCAAAAAAAATAATGTTTACAAAAATAAAAGCACTTCAATCTATAGTAATGAGGGCCTATTCTGACACACAGTTAAACAACAATGCAAAATGAACTGGCATTCCATATCAAAATAGCTATGCAAATTACACGTAAAATTTAGACTTTGGTCACCCTATTTTTATTATTGTTACTTTTATTCCTAATATTATTATATTAACTCTACTTTTGATTGAAAATTTTACACATTTTATTAAAATGAAAACATGAAGAGGGGTTTTAATTAGGGCTGTCAAACGATTAAAATTTTTAATCGAGTTAATTACAGCTTAAAAATTAATTGCAATTAATCGCAATTAATCGCAATTCAAACCATCTATAAAATATGCCATATTTTTCTGTAAATTATATATATATTCTGTAAAATAAATTGTTGGAATGGAAAGATAAGACACAAGATGGATATATACATTCAACATACGGTACATAAGGACTGTAGTGGGCATTTCACTCTACTGTAATTTAAATCTGTCTATGCTGTCCTCATTCCTCATTTCCAAAGCTAGACAGCTAGTGAACGACGCCTTAATAATCAGACTTCTTCCTTTTTCATCTGATTTATTAATAAAATGGCCTCAAACCACTGTCCTCTTTAGACCGTAGTGAAACAACAACAAAAAAGTACACAGCATTGCATTAGCAACAACGTTAGCTTAGCACGCTATACAGGTTCAGTAAACATAAACAAAAAGCGTCTCATACAAAAAATATAACATTTCGCTTATGTACATTCTTTACAACAACCATACTTACGGACAAATCTTGTCCAAGGATCATATAAGCACAACATTATCAGCCCGAGACGTCGTGCAGCCATAATGAAGAAAGAAAAGAAGAAAATAATAAACCATGTCGCAAAGCGACCACAAGAGTTCGCTGTTGGACAGCGCAAAAAGCCTTGCTGTAAACCTTACCAAAAGGCAGGATACTTTCTGAGCGGGACATGTGCGTTAATTGCGTCAAATATTTTAACGTGATTAATTAAAAAAAATAATTACCGCGCGTTAACGCGATAATTTTGACAGCCCTAGTTTTAATATAAAATTACTATAACTTGTAACTATAACAATGATCTTTTAAGAACTACAAGTCTTTCTATTTGTGGATCACTTTAACAGAAAGAATGTTGATGGCATTTGTGGATTTATTGTTACAATAAACAAACACACTACTTATGTACAGTATGTTGTATGTATATATCCGTCGTGTGTCTTATCTTTCCATTCCAACAATAATTTACAGAAAAATATGGCATATTTTAGAGATGGTTTGAATTGTGATTAATTACGATTAATTAATTTTTAAACTGTAATTAACTCTATTAAAAATTTTAATCGTTTGACAGCCCTAACAAATAATATATATATATATATATATATATATATATTTTTTTTTTTTTTTAATATCATACCTTGGGGGGAAAAGTGAGAAAAAACATGTCTTATATGTATCTCTTTCCAGTGCTAGATATGAATAAATACATTGAGCACACACACACACACACAAAAAAAAGAAGTGGGGGGGGGGGGGGATGTATGCACTATTTCGCATTTTTTCATTTATCGCGACGGGTTCTGGTCCCTATAACAGCGAAAAACGATACCAATACCTTTGTCAACAAAAAGCTCAAAACGACACTATGCACAGTCCGTTTAAGAGATGCTGGGACTGGAGAGCTGTGAGTAGTAGGAAGCAGGGGGGAGACGGGCGAGAAGCAAAAGTTCGTGGTCGAATATGGCGGAAGTACACTGTTATTTTATTTGTTTCCTTGTTGTTGCCACGATAAAGTTGAGAAAGCCATCAACGTCTCCTCTCCTTCTTTCCCCCCAACGTTTTTATATTATTATTATTATTATTTATGCACGAGAGATGCCGGATCTGCCCAAATAAGTCCCGGAACACAGGGAGGCCAAAAATCAAGAGGTGCCGGATCTTGTTCCGGCAAGATCCGGCTCAAATTAACCCCTGGGTGACTCCCTCTTGAAGCTCTTTAATAAATGGTGAGAGTATGCAAAAAAGTAGCGCAAAGGGTAGCTACTTTGAAGATACTGTACTATACATGTTTCGTTGTTTCACTTTTTTTTTGCTAAGTACAAAATTACACACATGTTCATTCATAGTTTTGTTACATTCAGTGAGAATTTACAATGTAAATAGTCATGACAATAAAGAAAACACACGAATGAGAGGACGTGTCCAAACCTTTGTCCTGTACTGTATGTATGCCTGTCTTGGGTTGAACCGACATTACCCAGAGCCAGCATTACCTAGTAGATCACTTCACTTGTATGTCGATCGACCAATGGGTGAATAGTTCAACACACTTCGGACCACCCTTCCTCAGTTGAATAATTAATTCTTTCACCATTTTTAAGCTGACAATGAAATAAATATAAGAGCAAAGCATTTTTATTTATTGACATTAAATTTCATTTATATATTTTGTATTTTTAACTTTTGAATCTTACTTTTGTTTTTATATTTTTTATTTCCATATTTTTGTATTTAAAATGTTTGTATCTAATTTCATATTTACCTGTATAGTTTTTATTTTGCGTTTATTTATTTATTTTTTAAATTTTGGCAGCTGTGGTCCTCCATAAAGAGTGGCCACATGGTGCTACCATGACAAAAGAAGACTAGATGAAGAACAACTGCTTAAACATTGCCATTGTACAACCTTTGCATAAGTGTTTTGTTTTGATTGTTTTTTTTGTGTTTTTTTTTTTTTTTTTTTTTTGCAGGTACTACATCTAATAGCAGGGGAAAAAATGGAAATAGCACTTGAAGTGTTCACTGAGAAGATCAACAGTACCCTCTGCTCTAAAGACTCAGATTTGCTGTTGAAAACTCAAGGTGCTCAACATGCTCATGAGTTGAAGATATTGTCCATGTTCACGGGACTCCTTGAACGGTCTGGGTACCCACAGCGTCCACCTTCTTACTTACAGGGTGCAACATGCACTTATGATGGTGGTGACAGCGCAGATGTCCACATCCATGCGTTTGCCATGGCACCTCCTTCTCCTCTTTCGTTGTAGTATTTCTGCTCAGCTGTCAGATTTCCCAAATCACTGTACCTTTTGAGGAACCAGCTTCGCAAGGGGTAAGCAGGGTCTCCTAGCAGTAGGATTGGAACTTGGACCCCGTTTATATCTTTAATGTCCTTAGATTAAAGGAATATTATTCCAAGAAATGTTTTATACACTTACAGGTGGAAAAAGATCACCTCGCTCTGCCGGGACAAATATGTTAGAATTTTTAAGCACCCTTGCATCATGGACAGTCCCTGGCCATCCAGCATAAATGTTGGTGAAACTGTTGAAGAGACATGTCAATGTCATTAAGTTATGAAATGATACCAACAAAATTTTGACATTTTCTTCAACCGCTTGGAGAATAACGGAGTGCCAGCCTTTGCGACTGAACTATTCGGCGTGATTATCCTCAGGGGCAATGATGGAAATATGAGTTCCGTCAATTGCACCAGCGCACTGTGGGAATCCTCATCGTGTTCGGAACCCTTGTACTACTGCCTGGAGGTCACTTCCTTGAGGTGGCTTTATGAATTGTGGCATTAAAACATCCCGGACAGCCTCACAGAAATCTTGGATGAGCCCGCACGCGGTTGAATTTCCAATGCCAAATAAATTGGATGTCGTCTGGTAACAGCTCCCTGTTGTCAGCCAATATAAAGCAACTGCCACTTGTTTTTTTCACAGGTTTTGGTCGCCGGAGGACAGTATCCTCCCGTGACAATGCGGCCGTAAGATGCCATATATAATGAAAAGTCACCCTTGACATTCCGAATTTTTTTTAATGAAATCCTTTTCAGTGAGTCCAAAGACGTCGTAAACCCATCGCTCTCGACTTCACCAACAACTTCACCAACAACAACTTCTCTTCACCAACAAACACCTTCTTCTCGACGTAGCTGCCAATGCTCCACAAAACATTAAAAAAAGTTTGTCTTTTTCTCCTCATCCTCCATCTCCTTGACGTCTGTTGAAGCATTCAGTTGCTTCCATAGCGCAAAAGTTTCAAAAGAAATCCATGGACAGTAAAGGAAAAAAAAGTCGATTTTTCCATTTTACAGGTTCTTTAATTCTCTTAACGAACAGGACATGACGCGACACAATTCATGAGCAAAAATAAAGCATTAATCACCTAAGATATATACATTCATATAGGAAAAAGTAATTTAAAGCCGGTTGTCCAGGAAACATCTCTCCCAGAGCACAATGAGATGCTTCCCAGAGAAAA
The DNA here is from genome assembly GCF_030265065.1 of Corythoichthys intestinalis. Taxonomy (NCBI): domain Eukaryota; kingdom Metazoa; phylum Chordata; class Actinopteri; order Syngnathiformes; family Syngnathidae; genus Corythoichthys; species Corythoichthys intestinalis. The sequence goes on along the minus strand of NC_080399.1, from coordinate 57,621,720 downwards.
AGTCTCCCATCCTTCAACTTTTAGCCAATTTAAATACAGTGCAACAGGGCTGGGAGCAGTATCTCGCTCCCCTTATCTACTATAACAGAAAGCTACTCCTTGACCTGGACTTCACAAAATAGACAAAACATAGTACTATGGGATAATAAATGATTATGAGTGACGATGTGAAATGACCAGATATATATTTCCATTTATTCACACAAATATACTGTATATCTACAACAGCGATGTCACTGACCTCCATGTTAATTATGCTACCATATTTTGGTACTTCTGTGTTGACGCATTTTTCTACATCTGCGCATGCAGGTCATGTTACTCCGTGCGCCTTTGTGATGTGTCTATTATTGGTCTTCTACGCATGATTGACACTTTTTGGGCCGTTATCGCAAATGGTAGTCTAAACGGTCATGCAAAAAGACCAGATATGAAAAAAAAATGTACGGTATGAACCGCCTGTTCTTACTGCATCCCAAGCACCCCTTGCTCCTCTGTCTATTCCTCTCAAGTTTGCCCCGTCTCGCCCAAGAAGGAAGCAGGATCAATCAGAGGAATGGCGAATAAGGCATACGACAAACCTGGCGGAACAGAGACTGGAGCTCCAGCAGAGGAGTATGCAGGGAATGGATGAGTCCTCCAGGTTTGAGCAAACTGTGGCAGACCTTCTATGGCGAGTGCCAGAGGACCGGAGGACTGATGCAATGTTCAGAGTTTACAGTCTAATTCAAGAGTAGCCAAGCTTTGGACTTTCAGTTGTATTTCTGGTTGGGTGCACTTTACCATATATTTTGTACATATGTTTGCTGTGACATTTACATTTCCACTTCAAGTATATGAACAATAAAGCACAAGTTTGGTGTCAAAAGCGTTTTAATGTTTAATTTTCAACAAAAGAGTTAAAAACTTGATACATCATCATTGATTGAAATGGCGTGCTGAGACACTCTCATTTTGCCATGGCACAGTTCCTTGAGGTGACTGAAAGAAAGCCATGAGGTCATTTCGAACAGCCAAGGCAGATCTGGTGGAACTTGCCCTGGACAACTGAGCCGGAGCCACATGTAGGATAAGATTGGAGTCATTGGCCACCACTTTTCTCCACTCACCAGGCTGCAATGACCCAGATTCATCTGAGTCAACAAAATCTGGCGGGATGTATCTGCTGTCAGGAGTGCTAATTTCATCATTGTAGGTGAGGTAGTAGTGTAGGACCACAAAGGTTTTGATAACATCAACAGCTTTTTCAGGATGAAAATCTATTCTCCCAAGAATTCTCCACCGTGCAGCCAAGATCCCAAATGTGTTCTCAATAACCTGCCTGGCCCTGGAGTGACGGTAGTTGTAGACCTTTTTCTCCAAGCTCAGTCCACCTCCTGTAAAGGAAAACAATTCATTTCTATACAATAACAAGTCTATATTAAACATACAGTATGTGTTTTGGGTGTGTGTGTGTGTATATACACCAGTACTTCTCAAATAGTGGGGCGCGCCCCCCTGGGGGGGCGCAGAGCAATGCCAGGGGGGGCGCATGTGTCCTCGGGGAACATGCTTTTTTCTTTTTCTTTTTTTTTGCCGTACTGGAATAAAGTGTAGTTGCACATCCACTCAGTGGGTGGCAGTGGCGCTCTCATTTTCAGAGTGCGTGCAGTATTTTTGAACTAAGGAAGAGCACTCAGCACACAGAAAACAGATATGAAGAGCAGTGCGCTGCCGCCGTTTTCGAAAGCCGTTTTCTGACCTGACTCACTCACGCAGCGACCCACTGTCTTGTCCGGTTCTCACGTCGCCGCCCGAGAAGTTCCATTTTCGGCTTGGGATCGTCACGACAACCGCCCTCACCGACGGTTCTACCTCGGCCGCCGAGAATGCGCTTTTTTCGTGCTGTTTGCCTTTTAGCTTTGACTTTTAATACAGTGGGTTATGAGGAAAGACCACTGTTTACTGTGTCTAAAAATAATTATAGCGGACTGCCAGAAGCCAAATCAATTAAGACGCCACTTAAAGACATTCCACCCCAATCTCATTGATAAGCCGCTTGATTGTTTTTCAGCAAAAACGTGCCGAATGTTGCCAACAATCGTCCTGCTTTGTCAGTGTTATATCAGTAAACCAGTGAGCATTGCTAGCATGCTCATTGCAAAATGACTCCACACCATTGCAGAGGAGGTAATACTGAGTGTGATTTTTTTTTCGGTCAAATTTTTTGGCATATTGTCTTCATGAGTGAATGTTTCTAATCAATTTGAATTTGTTATTATTTACTGATTTTATTACATTTTATTTTTCTGTATCAAATGGTCAAAAATGTACCTTGAGTGTATTTTTACAGTTTGTGACTTTTTTTTTTTTAATTCAGGCAAATTGATGCACGTCAAGTCTTCTCTGTTCCAAACAAAACAATGTTAATAAAGTTATACTTTATTATTATAGGTTGATCTATGTTACTTTTTTTCTTTATTAGAAAAAAAGGACACAATGTTAGACAGATGCGTATTTATAATAGTAATTTTATACACAAATAATACTATTTACAGTGGCGGCAGAGAGTTTGGGGGGGCGCGAAACATTTACATCTTGCATGGGGGGGGGGGGCGTAACAGAAAATAATTGAGAAGCACTGATATACACATACCAGGAAAGGGACGCATCATGTTGCAGTGCAGGGGAAAGGCTCCATTAGCAACAATCACATGAGGGATCAGGTCCGCAGTCCCTGGAAGTTTGGCTGGTGGTGGTAGATTGAGTTTATGGTCGAGCAACATTGACCCAAACTTGCTCTCTTTGAATATGCTACCATCGCTCTCTTTTCCATATCCTCCCACGTCCACCATTGTGAAACGGTATCTGTAAAACACATTCATTGCATATTGTTAGTGTGATTACCTTAAAACATGGACTCAAACACATTTCAGATTATATGGTTCTCTTACCTGCCGTCACATGTTGCCATCAGCACAACTGAGTGAGTCCCCTTGTAGTTGAAGTAATCGTTTCCTGAATGTGACGGTGCTTTTATGGTAATGTGTTTAACATCAAGGCTTACAACGCAGTTTGGGAAGTTCCAAAGCTGCCAGAAATCTGCTGCTATGGCTTCCCACTGGCTGGTTGTAGGACACGGCAAAATATCAGGCTGGAGGACTGTCCACAATGCTTTGCAGACCTCGGACAGTGCACGATGCTAGTTTAAAGTTAGCCGCCACAGCTGCCTGGCTTTCACCCGAGGTTAGAATTCGTAATGTGACTGCCAGTCTCTGTGCGGCATCAACAGGCATGCTGTGCGTTGTCTGGTGCGATAGCAAGGGCTGTATACGGTGAAGTAGGTCATCAAACCGGTCCGATGACATGCGAAAGTAGCGAAAGTGCATTCCCGCATCAAGGCGCAGTGAGCAAACCAGTGTTGTAAATTCACTGGTTCTCAACCTCGACTGGTTTTGTGGTCGGACAGACCACCTCCGCAACCGCCTTCTGCATCGCCTACGCCTCAACAAATGTATAATCAACATTTGATGTTCAATGTTGATGAGCTCAAGATCAATCTCTGTTTCCATTGTTGTCAAACCGGAAGAAAAATAAAGGAATTTGACAAGAGTCCCCCAAAACCATACAAACACAACACCACACCCCTCTAATGGCTTGGTGATGAATTACAGAGAAACGCGTTCCCTTGAGGCAGAACTTCGAATGCTCTTTGGCAACAATAAATTAGGCTTTACTTCTCGCTCAGTGCTCCTTCTGCTGCATAGTGTGCTTTAACACTAGAAAACCCAGTAGAGGCCGACTCGGCCCTTCCCCAAGACAAATATTCCTAATATTCCCAAGCAATGGCCGATTTGGCCTCTCTTCCTAAAAGACCCAGAGGTGGCCCAGATGACCCAAGTGCTTTTGAATTAGCAAGTCGTTGTCCGACAGACACCAACCATTCATATGTAAATGCAACCACTAGACATACATTGTGTTAGAATGCGGCCCAAACGGAGGGGAACGCACCACGGTTGCACACTTCATGTGATAGTTTTTGTCAGTTCAAGTCAAGCTACATTTATTAATTTACATTAATTTATGGAGTTTTACGCTTTTTACAAACTTTTAACTTACTTCTCCTATACTCCACACAGAAAAACAGAAAAAAAATGGCCCAATGTGTACATTGTTTTTGCAAAAAAAAAAAAAACGTTTTAGAACTGCAATTTGAGTTTAAAGCAAGATCATGTATATAGTTAAGAATGACTGGATCTAATGGAGCAGGAATTGTGGCCATTTTGTCTGAAGTTAGTACGAGAAAATGTGTGAAAACCTTTGAAAAAAACAGAAACAGAATTTGTGTCAAGAGAAGGTGGAAGGGAGCGGCCCTGAACGGTTTTTTGAACACACTGAAACAATGACTGAATGTCCTAATAGCCCTAACCCTCCTAATTATTATGAAGGGAATATGTACTGCACAGTGTTGTCAATCTTACTTCAAAAAGTAATTAGTTACAAGTTACTAACTAAATTACTTTTTGGGAGAAGTAACTCAGTTACCTCATTGTAAGAGTAATTTGTTACTCAGCAAAGTAACTCATGTTACTTTTCATGTTCTACATGTTATTACAAATATACATTATAAAACATTTCACATCAAAGATGTTTATGATAACTGATTGAATTGATTTTTTTCATTCCTCCCCAAAAAACGTAGGTCAGATTTTTTACATTTTTTTTTTTAATTCACCTAAATGAGAGTTAGCGGTATACAATCTCATTGGGCTGTCATGATAAATGGCTAAAAAAAAAAATCACAGCGACCTTGATTACTTGCCATTGAAAATAAATGGGAAATTTGTTTTTATATGTATTTGTTTAAATTCCGATACAGGACATACCATCTTCATAAGTAGGACTGATAATTCAACTTCAGACACTTATTTCTTACTTGCCTACTGTAGGTTGATAAATTTGTAGGTAGATTTGTGTATGTCTTAGTCAATCCAAAAAAAAGGTTCCTTCAATCAAAGTATATATTTTCAATCGAAAACAAAAGCCACTTGAATGAAAGCAAAATGTGTTTGAATGTAAAGGTTGCCTGAATGATAGCTTGTATCTGAACCAAGAGTGGTATTTACTAGTCTTGCATATTTTTTCCCCAGCCATTTCATGTGAGGTGCTTTTCTTGTTACCACTGTTGCTTGGTATGCTTAGTTGTAGTGTTTCTGAATATGTATGTATCTCAATCTATATCGACAGCAAATTGTTAACTGATCTTTTCAAAAATGTTTTTTTTTAACATGTAGAGGGTATTCAAACAAATACATCCGAATAAATTAGAATTATTAAAATACTGTCAAAATATCCTCAAAAGTTTAGCAGTTTATTGTCAAGTAAAAAGTGTCTGAAAGTAGCCTGACGCCCAACCCCCTTCCACAGCTAATGGCTGAAAATTTTCCCCCAACGTCCCTTCCACAGCTAATGGCTGGCTGCAAGTAAAGAAACAGCAGCCTGACTTGTTTACGTTTGCATTCAAACACATTTTGCTTTCATTCAAGTGACTTTTTTTTCTCGATTGAAAATATATTTTTTTATTGAAAGAACTTTTTTTGGCTTGACCAAGAAATAAACAAATCTAGCTACAAATCTATCAACCTACAGTAGGCTCTCAAAGCTGTGATTGATTCTCATTAAATTTTTGCATTCAAACACATTTTGCTTTCATTCAAGTGACTTTTGTTTTCGATTGAAAATATATACTTTGATTGAAGGAACCTTTTTTTTTGATTGACTAAGATATACACAAATCTACCTACAAATTTGACAACCTACAGTAGGCTTTCAAAGCTGTGATTGATTCTAATAAAATATAAGAACATATCAAAAGCAAAATAAATATACCAACACAAGAATTTTTTTGTCTGTCTTTATTTTGAGGCAACTTTTACATTCAAACACATTTTGCTTTCATTCAAGTGACTTTTGTTTTTGATTGAAAATATATACTTTGATTGAAGGAACCTTTTTTTTTTTTTTTGACTGACTAAGACATACACAAATCTACCTACAAATTTATCAACCTGCAGTAGGCAAGTAAGAAATAAGTGTTAGCTGAGGAGGGGATTGGGCGAAAAAGGCTCAAGTCAGGCTACTTTAGCTGAGGAGGGGGTTGGGCGAAAGAGAAAGCAGCCTCACTCTTTGAGTGACATAATTATTGCTGATTCTCAGGTGCACAAATACTTGAACTGAATCCCAGTAGATAACAAATTTTAAAAATCAAAAAATGTGATTTCTGGATTTTTTTAGATTGTCTCTATGAGTGGAAATGCATCTATGATTGAAATTTCAGACCTCCACCTCTTTTCAAAGTGGGTGGACTTGCAAAATCACAAGGAGTGCAAATAATTGCTCCTCATTGTATACCAAGTAGTTGTGGGACAAACGGTATTCAGTTAATGTGATAATAATTGTAAAACACCACCCATTAGATTTTTTGTTAGTTATATTGAATGTACAATTGGCCATGTGTAAGGACAAGAGTTAATAAATAGCATTTTTAGTCAGGAGATATAAGGGCAACTCACGCAGGCAGGTGCAGGCATTTCGGGAGGGGCTTCGTTTGGGTCCTAATTGGGAAATGTCTCAAGGTGATGTGGCGTGATGGAGTTGTGGCTCTTGTCATTTCAGGTGGGAAAATGTTATTTATATACATTTCACATGTAAACAGCTCATTGTTGGGTCCTAATTGGGAAATGTCTCAAGGTGATGTGGCGTGATGGAGTTGTGGCTCTTGTCATTTCAGGCCAATAAATGAAGCACAAACATCACTCTCTGTCAAGTCTTTTTAATCCGACCACAAGTGCGACATAATTTGGGGGCTCGTCCGGGATCGGCAGCGAAGGTTTCGGGGGGAGAGTGTAACGGGTACACAGAAAGTGTATCCGTTGTAGCACGTGGAAACCTCCCCGCCGATTCCTTCATGTAAGGTCGCTAACGGCTGCGCCGTTGGCTCGAGCTTTATTGGCGCAGTGGTTACCGAGCTTGCCTGCCGACTAGAATCGTCGCGGCGCGCGGGTTCGCGTCCCAGCCTAGTCAGAGGTGGGAGCGGAACGCGGGGCGGCACAGAACAGACTCGGGTTACAAATGGGGGCTCGTCCGGGATGGATTAAGGCTTGTGAGAATATTTCCCGCCGACCAAAGTGACGCTGAGAGTATTTTCCGCCGAAGAAAGTGACGAACAACTTCAAAGCGGCCGCCGACGGTCACGCGCATTAAGGAGGGAGGCGCGGCACCGCAGCACATGACAGGATGAGTCTCGAGGAGCACGCAGAGCAACTCGCGCAGCAGTTGTGGACGCTGAGGTTTGATGAGCTCAAAGAGGTGTGTGTGCGTGCTAAAGTTGACTATGGAAATGCAGCGACCAGGCGGGCCGCTATAAACGCGATTATGGAGTCAACAGACAGCGTTATTGAAGAGGAAGAAGATGAAGTAGCAAAAGAGTATTTGGACACTTTGCTAACACTAACTCATCAACGGTCGGTTGACACAACTGCTGCTGAAATTACAAAACACAGGCTGAGCGACAGGATAGCCAGTACTTCGTCACAAAATGTGCCATTAACTTACACAAGTCCCAGTCTAACCCCACAAAGGCTACAAAAAGTCACAATTAGAAGAGAATTCAAAGTAAGTGGACAGATTGGGGAAAAAGGACAGAAAGACAAGCTCTCATTTACAAATCTAATGCACCAAATTGAGAGAGGTGTAATGAAAGGGCACAGTGAAGATGAAGTTGTTGAAGCTGTCGTAAAAGCCATCAGCCCAGGCTTAAGTTTGAGGGACATGCTTGAAGTGAAGAGTGACCTCACTTTAGCCCAATTAAAAACAATATTAAAGGGGCATTTTAAAGAAGATAGCTCCATGGACTTGTATCACAAATTAGTTAACGTTACTCAGGACTGCCGTGAATCTCCACAAAACTTCTTATTCAGAGCCATAGAATTGAAAGAAAGATTGCTTCTCTCTGCAAAAGAATCTGGCTCGGATGACCAATACAGTCCTGATGTGATACAAAAGAAATTCTTAAGGTCCGTCAGCACGGGACTTATAAGTGACCATATCAAGTTCCAGCTAAAACCTTATTTAGATGATCACACTGTGACAGATGACCATCTTATTGCTAAGATGAATGAGGCTGCAAGTGTCGAGTCCGAGCGCCAGACAAAACAACGGAAAAATGCGGTTAGCCGAACTCCAAAAGTTACTGAGATACAAACAGAAACACAAGCAAGCTCAATTCAGAGCAACTCCATTTTGGAAATGAAAGAGGGGTCACATGACCGGATGGACTCGGTTAAACCCAAATTGCGCAAAACGCCAGTATCTCACAGTTCAAGAGAACTTGAATTGTATGAAACAGTAAATTTGCTCAGAGAGGAAATGGCTGAAATGAAGAAAACTTTTGAGGGCTGCCAACAACGTGCCACTCCCAATGTAAAACGCATCCAACGCCGAGCATGCCCAATTTGTGAAAAAAATGGGCGAAGTGATCAATGTGACCACTGTTTTAAATGTGGATCAACTGGACACTTCTCAAGGGGGTGCCGAGGAACGCGGGGAGCAAGCAACAGGCCCGAGACTGTAAACATCAAAAAGGTGGCGCCGTCCCCATACACGCCCAAAACATCAACAGAAACAGACAGTAAGGTACAAGAGCTGCTATTAGCGAGAATAAAACAACTCGAAGCTCAGCTACAAAATAATACCAGTACACACCACGGAGTGAATGCCACTTTTATCAACCCAATTTCACACCGCCAAGCCAAACTGCGTGCGCTTATTGGAAAAAAATGTATGGTGAGTTGCTGTTTTGATGGTGTACCAACAGAAGCATTATGGGATACCGGTTCGCAAGTAACTATTGTCAATGAAAGCTGGCGTAGTACTTACCTCCCACATGTACTACCGCGCAGCCTTGAAGAGCTTCTGGAGGGGGACGAGACACTAATCGGTAAGGCAGCTAACCAAACAGCCATTCCTTTCTCAGGTTGGGTGGAGGTGAAGTTCAAGCTCAATACTTCAAACCAATGCTCACCAGAACTGCTAGCCCCGGTACTCATCTCAAATGAGCCAGGTGTTGCTGAGCCACCCATCATTGGCTATAATGTTATTGAGCAGTTAATCAAAAATGGCATGGATCAATACCCGAATTTCATGACAGAGTCAGTACAAAAGGCATTTTCACTTGACTGCAAAAAGACAGAAATGTTCATCAAGCTAGTCAAGAAAAGTGATGACATGAGGGAGGGGGTAGTTAGAGTAGGGCAACCCAGTGTCACTATTGCCCCTGGTCAAACGCAGCTGGTGAAATGTGGTGTACGCAGCTATTCATGTGCAGAAGGGCAAGATGCTTTGTTTGAACCAGTAGATAGCTCAAAGTGGCCAGACGGACTGACTTTAACTGAAGCTGTAATAAATTGGCATAAAGGAGGCTGGTCAAAAGTTTCAGTACCCGTTACAAATGACAGTAGTCATAGTATTACCCTAACACCACGTACAGTAATTGGCCAGCTCCAACAAGTTAAAGCGGTCTATCCAGCAAGTGTGCAACCTCGACAGTCAGAACTGGGAGATGATTGTCACTCACCTATCGCTGTAAACAACAATGACAAGATCACTCCCAAAGCAAATGAAGATGTTGAAAATGGAGAAAACCAAAAAGAATGGTGGGATCCACCTGTGGCTATTGACCATTTGACACCAGAACAGCAGAACAAAGTACGGACAGTTTTAAGAGAAGAGTGCAACGCCTTTTCTAAAGGAGACCATGATGTTGGTTGTATTCCATCATTAAAACTAAAAATTAGGCTCAAAGACAATATACCAGTCACCCGTACATACACGTCAGTACCAAAGCCACTTCACAGGGAGGTGAAGGAATATTTGGAGGATCTTCTAAACAGAGGATGGATACAAAAGTCTCGCTCTCCTTACTCTTCACCACTTGTATGTGTTCGTAAAAAGGATGGGACGCTCCGTCTGTGTGTGGATTATAGGGAATTGAACCTTAAATCCATACCAGATAGACACCCTATTCCTCGTGTGCAGGATATTCTAAACAGTTTGTGTGGCAGCGCGTGGTTCTCGGTCTTAGACCAGGGGAAAGCCTATCACCAAGGGTTCGTGGAAGAAGGAAGCAGGCCGCTCACCGCTTTCATAACACCTTGGGGTCTGTATGAATGGGTGAGAATTCCCTTTGGTCTCTCCTCCGCCCCTGCGGAATTCCAACGCAGCATGGAAGAGTGTCTAGCAGGCTTGAGGGATGAAACATGCCAGCCCTACCTCGACGATAATCTCGTTCACAGCAAAACGTTTGATGACCATGTGGAAGACATGAGAGCTGTACTGCGTCGCTACCAGCAACATGGTGTAAAATTAACCCCAAGAAAATGTGAAATTTTTAAAAACCAAGTCAAGTTCTTGGGAAAGATTGTGTCCAAAGACGGATATACAATGAATCCAACTGAGTTGGCACCCGTCCAAGCCCTGAAGGACCGCAAGCCAACAAACGTCGGGGAACTGAGAAAAATCTTAGGGTTCATTTCTTATTACCGGCCATATATTCAGAATTTCTCCAGAATTGCCAAACCCCTGTACAGTTTGTTATCGACTGAAAGCGCGCTCAAATTTTCCCCAAACAAGCTCGAGATGAAGAGAAGAAGCAAGAAAACTAACAAGACCAATCAGTTATCTTCAAGTCAACCCATCATATGGACTGAGCAACACCAAACTGTGCTTTGTGACCTCATAGACTGCTTACTGCACCCACCTATATTAGGCTACCCTGATTTTGAGAAACCATTTGTGCTGCACTGTGATGCATCTCAAGAGGGTTTGGGGGCAGTACTCTATCAAAGACAGCAAGGAAAATTAGTAGTTATTGGGTACGGCTCTAGAACATTGACGGCACCAGAAAAGAACTACCATTTGCATTCTGGCAAATTGGAGTTTTTAGCATTAAAGTGGGCGATTTGTGAGAGGTTTAGAGAGTATCTTTATTACGCACCATCCTTTGTCGTCTACACCGATAATAATCCGCTAACCTATGTCCTGTCTTCTGCTAAACTCAATGCCACAATGCACAGGTGGGTGGCTGAACTGGCCGATTTTGAATTCACAATTAAATATCGTCCCGGAAGATCAAATGGCGATGCTGATGGGCTGTCTCGAATGCCTCTTGATATGGACCAGTACATCCTTTCATGTTCCAGAGGGGTTGAGCCGGATGTGATAGGTACGATAACCCAAGCTGTACATGTAGAGTCTGTCAAGCACGAACCTTGGATGTGTCCGGTCACGATCTCGACGGCCTGCTCAGTGAATGATTGCATCATGTCGCCTATTGCCACTATTTCAGAGCAAGATGTGAGAAAAGCTCAAGAAGAAGATCCAGTCTTTGGAAAAGTGAAAAAGTTCCTTCTAACAAAGCACTGGCCTCAGAGCCACGGAAGAGGACATCATGATGACATCACAGTACTGAGAAAGGAAAGGAAAAGACTGTATCTTGACAAGAATGGACTCATCTATAGGAAAATCGCCACTTCTTCTCAACTACTGTTACCTAAAGTATTCCACCAAATTGTCTTCAAAGAGCTACATGAAGATATGGGGCATCTTGGAGTAGAGCGAACATTAGCTCTTATTCGCGAGAGATTCTTCTGGCCGCGCATGCAGCGCGACGTGAACCACTATGTGACTAAGGTTTGCAGCTGTCTCAAGCGTAAGCGCCCGAACAAACCCACCAGAGCACCCTTAAACAACATTGTCACCACATACCCATTTGAGCTCGTTTCAATCGACTTTTTACACTTAGAGCCGAGTAAAGGGGGCTATGAGTATGTGTTAGTGGTCATGGATCATTTTACAAGATTTGCTCAGGCATATGCTTGCACCAATAAATCGGCGACAACAGCAGCAAACAAACTGTTTGGTGATTACGTGCTCAAGTTCGGGTTCCCTGCTAAGCTTCATCATGATCAAGGTAGGGAGTTTGAAAATAAGCTGTTTCACAAACTTAAAGAATACTGTGGCATTCGAGGCTCCCATACATCTCCATATCATCCAGCTGGGAATGGCCAGGTTGAGAGGTTTAATCGCACGTTGCTTACCATGCTGCGAAACCTCCCTGAGAAGGCAAAGGCTGACTGGAAAAGCTCGCTGGACAAAGTGGTGCATGCCTACAATTGCACACGAAATGAGGCAACTGGGTTCGCGCCTCATTTTCTTCTATTTGGTAGAAGCCCTAGACTGCCAATTGACATCATGTTTGGTCTGGCCCAAGGTGGTGATGAGGAAGGAAGTACATCCCACTGTGACTATGCAAACAAGTGGCGCGAACGCATGTTAAGGGCATACAAAATAGCTTCAAAAAGTGACGTGAAAGCACAGGCTAGATCAAAAGCATACTATGACAAAAGAGTTTATGGTGCAGAGCTACAAGCAGGAAACAGAGTTCTCGTGCGCAATCTTTCCGAGCGAGGTGGCCCAGGTAAACTCAGGTCTTATTGGGAGGAGAAAGTTCATGTGGTTGTCGAGAAGAAACCGGACATCCCCGTGTATGTGATTAAGCCTGAGACCGGTCCAGGAAAGACACGTGTCATTCACAGAAACTTGTTGCTGCCGTGTGATTATTTGCCAATTGATGAAGATGTTAAGCCAGCACACACAAAATCTGCCAAACCACAGGGAAATGTGAAACAAAGTGAGAACTGTGGCACGGAGGATTCTGACAATGAAGCAGAGTGGCAAGCCATCATTTCAAGATCATCCAGGAGTCAGCTGAGAGCAAATGCTGAGGAATTTCACCCGCAAAAATCCCCTGGACACCACCACGAAACGAGCATCGACGGTGAACTTCCAAGAGGTGACTCCGAGGCTGCATCAGATGGTCCCATGGTCGTTGATGACGTCACAGGGTCCGAGCTGAAGGATGCTACTCTGGAAGCATCCCATGCCAGTCCTGATGACCTGAGCCCATCCACGGGCCTCCTCCCACGTGAAGTGCAATCGAACTCTAGCGACACCTGCGCTCAACGTTGAGGTCCGGGGCCAAACTTTAGAGTCAAGGGTCAAAGGTCGAGCGCGATGCGGCCTCTGTCTTCAAATCGCGAAACGTTGACTGATTTGTATCAATTCTGCCCTACAATTAAATACGCCCTCTCTGATTGGTCATCAGTCCAGACTGTGGGGTGGAACCCCAACCCTGCTCTGATTGGTCAGTACTCCTTCCGGTCTGCAATCTGTGTGTGACCGAACCCACTCCAATTGAACATCCCCTCCAGGGTGGCAGCTGTGAGTTTTTTGTAAAACAGTTTATGAATGAGTTTAAAGTGTATTTAAACAATGAGCACTAATTCCGGTTGCTTACTGCACTTTAGGCCCACATAGTCTAGTCAAATCATTTTCTCCATCATGTTTTGCCCGTTAAAGACTATTTAACAGATGAATGTGAGATTATTCCACTTACTTACTTCAGTAAATATTGCCATTTGTTCTTATTAAGCACATACATCTAAAAGTTGTTCATTTTTTACCTAAATAAAAAAAATGCTTTCAAATAATGTTTTGAACCATATTTATTCTGGAATTAAGAATATTTATGACATTTCAAAGCTTTTTAAAGATTACATATAGGAATTTATTTTAAGGAAGTGTGTTTTTGGCCAATGTAAAAGAATCCTAAATGCCTTGTTTGTTATATAAAATACGTATTCACAGATGAGCTGATTCATTCATATTTTAGGTCAATTTGTGTGTGTTGTCTTTTCTGTGGTAGTTGCAGGCGGTTGAATACGGCTGTTTGAATGTTAGAATAGAATAGGCTTTGTCATTCAAATAGTACAATGACATTAAAAATAGCAACACCCTATCAGTGCATCACACAATAAATTAATGTCAATACATAAATAAATAATATACACTACTACTAAAAATAAATTTAAACTAAGCAGTGTACGAAGGATGATGTTGAAATAAATGATAGCTGACTCCTGAACTACGCCAATAGCAAACTGCAATATGCAAGTGTTAAGAAACTAGTATTCCATTAGAAGTAAGTCACTAGGTTTTAAATTTTCATTCACGAGGTCATTCTGCCCAACAGGTAACAAGTTACCTCTGGGTGGTCTTGGCATCTTTCCATTCCGCAGGGTGGTTGAGCATCTGTTCAGAGGCTGCGGGAGGGCGGGACCAAAGTTTGACATTGTTTCCTTCAAGTGACGTCGTAGTCCGAAGCGCAGCATTATAGATTTCATCATTACTGCGTTTTAGCTGTTGTGTTGTCTTGGCCTATTTTTTCTCCACTTTCAATTAAGGGCATTAGGACTTTTCCCAATCTCTGTATGCTTTAAATGTATTTGTTATAACACTCAAATTCCAGTTTTTTTCTTGTATTTCAATAAAGGAGCTATAGTACACAGTAAAAGTTAAGCAGCCTGTATTGAGTCTTAAATAAGTTTAATGATAAGCAAGTGTTTTGCAGATATTGAAGTGTTGAGAAATAAGGACTAGGTTTTTAATTTTCTGTCTGCACTCATTGGGAAAGTGCACAATATACAGGACTATATGCTATGCCGAACATACTGCATATTTGTGTGTGTAAAAAGTAGCTGAGACATGAAGTACATATCAATGTGTTTTATTTTACAAGGTCATTGACCGCCTCCTTAAAATTTACAAAGTTTTCAAAAGACCTGCCAGAAAGTCCTTTGGACGTGGACGCCTTGACCGTGTAGTTTTTGTTTGTTTGGTTTTTTTTGGAATATTTTTTGTGACCCTGTGCGGATTGGCCACAAAGCGCCCAGGCGCGTAGTATTTTACATTGCCAGTCTTCATCATCACCTTGTGGTGGTGGTGCTTGTTGTGCTGCTGCTACTGCTGCTGCTGCTGATGGTGTATTTGCTACAGCAGGTCATGTTGATAATGCTGCTAATGCTGATGCACAAGCTGACGTGAGGGGCGTAGCTGGTGCAACTTTGCCTTTAGCTCGCTACAGAACAAAAAATAAATATCACGGGTAAGCCCTGAAATGCATTAAAACACTGGCAAAGGAAATTATGTTATTTTTTAATCGACCTACTAACCTCCTCCTCCTTTGTGAGGATGTACAATCGAAATCTCTTAACGTGACATTGATGTCCTACTCCGTCATCAGTAGCCACTGACGCACAAAGCAGAAGGCTTCCTGGGCCATCTTCCATTCTTCTGCGCTTTCGGCCTGGAGATCGTTACGGATGAGCTTGGAGAAGTCATAAAACTGCCACATATCCTCGAACGTGAAGGACCAGAAGCGGCCATGCCCGCAGATGGCCCGGTCGATGTTCTGCTCCAAGTGGCATGACACCAGAGGGAACATATCCACGTAGCGTAGAAGCTGCTCCTTCAGCCTCCACTCCCCAGTTTTGGTGTCGCACCTTCCCTTCTGTCGTCGCCTCTCCTTCACGTGGCCATCGAGGAGACTTTTTAAGAGAGCATGCAGTAGTTGTTTTAAACCGATTTTTTTATTTTGGGTAACAAAGACACACAATCCACTGCCTATTATCAATTTCTTATATATACTCACTACTTGACATAGCCGACATCTTCCTCCGTAAGCCACATGAAGGTCTTGCCTTTGTATTTCCCAAAGGTCACCGTGAGCTGGCCGGGGATCTGCTGGCCTGTTGGAGCTGCGGTGACGGCAAGGCAGTTTTTCCTACCTGTTAGGTGTAAAAAAAAAAAAAAAAAACACATCAGACAAGAAGTAATAATATAGTTCAATTCATTTTATAAATGAAGGAGATGTTTTTTTTTTTTTAAAAGGCATCCAGAACAATACCTTGTTTGTACATGTACCTCTCAAGCGCAGTTTAGGCAGCAAAGCGTGGTGGCCGGTCATCGCTTCTGATGTACACTGAGAAACACAAAGGCAAGTGTCAACACAAAAGCAGGACATGACACGGAGGAAAAATTCTAGATGATGGTAATAATAAAATTGCGTTTTTGTTGGTTTTGAAGAGGATGCCTCCATTCCTAGCTGGCAATTAGAAAAAGAAAAATGACTTGATGTTCAGAGATGCTAAAATGTTGAGAGGGGTGTCTTGAGTTCATCTAATTCCCAAATTCCAAATAAAACCGAAGTTATTGGGGAAAATGCAAAATTGGCCCACTTACAAAATGATGACGTCTATGTAGTACAGTATTTCTGTTTTGTTTAGTGTTTTTTGTAATCCAAATAGGGAGCATTTACAGTGTGGGCATCATACTAGGGAGGATCACGTCACAACAAAAAATGCATTGAACACAAGTGAAATGAATGAGTTATCGGTTAAATTTGTGACAAGTTACAAGTAATACAAGACGTATAGCACACGGAGTCATTGAATGTTAACGTTACGTGCGTGCCTGCACATGGCTAATTATTATTAGCGCGGCGCAACGCGCACAACACGGCTTATCCACACACCAGCTAGCCTAGCTAGCGTTAGCTCGAATCGGTAATTGAAAAACAACACTCGGTTTGCATCGTTTTTGGCGAATTTCATACACAATATTTACCTTTTCGGCTTGTCGATTGAGCGCGTGGGTCTTTTCGCCGATTGCGTCTTTTGGGCCAACCGCAGGCGCGTCGTAAGGAGGAGGCGGGCCGCCGCGGTCTGCGTTCGCGGAGCCAATCACGGGCGTCCGCGGTCGTAGGCGAGGAGAGCCGATTGGCCGCGGCCGAAAAAAGGAGGCGGGCCGCGGTCCACGTTTCGGCCAACGGCGACGCGGGATTATCTACAGCAAAAGGAGGAGGCGGGCCGCGGTCTACGTTTCGGCCAACGGCCGCGCGCCGTCTACGCTCGTCCACGTTCTACGTTTGCACTCTCCGAGTTCCGAGTCCTATCCACATCATCTGATGAAGCAGACGAGGATGCTGGGCTCCCGCCAGCCAACTTAAGACAGTATCCTTTCAGACAGAGAATGCCACCTGAAATACTCACTTACGACACTTTAGGTCAACCTTCTTTGACACGCAGAAATGTGTAATTACACTGCTGTGTTGGTTTATTAGTTCATGTGTTCTATATTCGGTTCAGGTGTTGTTCAGCTGCAAGCTAAGTGATCACACATAGTGTTATTGTGGTACGTTACGACAACACAGTTTGAGCATACAGTCCACAACAAGCTTTACACATGTTGAGGTAATTACCTTTTATGCTTGTTAATAAGAGTCATACATTAGAGATGTATAGATATTCTTTCAGTGGAGGTACTTTGCCTGTGACACAGAGCATTTCTTTAGATATCGCTTGGCCAGCGGTTTCTTCCAATGGACATGGTACAAATGGGAGATATACGCCATGTTACGGATTGTTGATCGACAGTTGGTGCCTCTTTTCTACAAACTGGCTCCCTCTCTTTTGACAGTGACTCTTGAGTCGAAGACCCTTGTTTGTTGACTGTGTAATGTCGGGACGCCATTATTTTTGTGGGGGAGTGTGTGGGACAAACGGTATTCAGTTAATGTGATAATAATTGTAAAACACCACCCATTAGATTTTTTGTTAGTTATATTGAATGTACAATTGGCCATGTGTAAGGACAAGAGTTAATAAATAGCATTTTTAGTCAGGAGATATAAGGGCAACTCACGCAGGCAGGTGCAGGCATTTCGGGAGGGGCTTCGTTTGGGTCCTAATTGGGAAATGTCTCAAGGTGATGTGGCGTGATGGAGTTGTGGCTCTTGTCATTTCAGGTGGGAAAATGTTATTTATATACATTTCACATGTAAACAGCTCATTGTTGGGTCCTAATTGGGAAATGTCTCAAGGTGATGTGGCGTGATGGAGTTGTGGCTCTTGTCATTTCAGGCCAATAAATGAAGCACAAACATCAATCTCTGTCAAGTCTTTTTAATCCGACCACAAGTGCGACATAGTCCCAGGAAAACAAAAAATTCTTGATAACCTTTTAACAAGTCCAGTATAGAGGATAGAGAGTGTATTAGAGGTACATTTATGTGTGTTTTCTATAGTATTTCAACGTTTTGACTTGATAGTTTTGATGTGCTGTGATTACTCTTGTTTGAATCCTGTGCATCAATAAATACCAGGAA
Source organism: Corythoichthys intestinalis (assembly GCF_030265065.1). NCBI lineage: Eukaryota > Metazoa > Chordata > Actinopteri > Syngnathiformes > Syngnathidae > Corythoichthys > Corythoichthys intestinalis. Next base: position 57,603,620 of record NC_080399.1, on the reverse strand, counting down.
GAAAAGACAAAAATTAACTTCGTCAGACTCTTATTTCAGTTTTACATTTGATACTGATTCAATGTTCTATTTTCTGAAGGCCCCACAAATACACTGTCAGGGATATTTTTTTCTGACAGTAAAATCGTAAAACAATACACATTATTAAAATGTGCAAAACCCCATAAATGTAGCTTGACTTGAACTGACACATAATATGACATGAATAGTACTACTGTTGCGTGTTCCCCTCCATTTGGGCCGCATACCAACACAAGTGGTTGCATTTCCATATGAACGGCTGTTGTCTGTCGGACAACGACTTGCTAATTCAAAAGCACTTGGGTCATTTAGGCCACCTCTGGGTTTTTTTCGGAGGAGAGGCCAAATTGGCCATTGCTTGGGACCGTTAGGAGTAGCAGAATTCTCCGGGACTTCTAGTGTTAAATGGGCGATACGCAGTAATGACCACTTTAAATAGAAAAAGTTAGCCATTGAAATCTAACCCCGCCTACCGGGCCATTGACTGGACCAATTGTATTGATCTCAGGAATGTAATAGAGCCCCTATCAAATTAATGGGCAATCGTTGTTAATTGCAGAGGATCGTTATCACTATGATCAAAAGTTGTTCAAGTAGGTCAAAGGAGAGACAACCCCTGAAGGAAGCACTTTTGAAAAGGAGACAAAAAACATTGGCGTATCCATTCAAAGTCCACGCAATGTGTTTTCCAAAGTATCAGTCATTAAAGCAGGCAAGCAGCACCCTCCTACTTCAACTATTGATGATGTGAGGAAAATGACCACTTCAATTAAACCCCTTTTAAAATGAAATTTAGGTCGCTACCAAATTTTCAATGGCCATAACATAGTCAGCAACACGACCCCAACAAGTAACACTTACTACATTACCAAACAGAAGTCAGTCCTTTTGTTTGAGTAACCTTGCTGACACATTTGGTACAACATGTTTAACGGCAGTGAAAATACCTCAGAGCAGAATTTTAGAAAGGCAAAATTGTTTTTGCGGAACAAGCCGTAAAAATGATACTTCTGAATTCTTCATAGATATGGACGTAAAACAGGCTTGATTCTTTTTTAAAAGCAAAAAAAAAACAAAAAAAAAACGTGCAGTTAGCCTTTATTTTACGTAGCTATGTCGAAGTACGATGCTAGTCTGTCAGTCAATGTGACGGCCGCCATATGTAAACAGCTTTTCCGGTGAAAATTCTTGTGAATAAATTCTTAAATCCCTAAATTCTTTATAGATATGGGCGTAAAATAAGTCTCGATTTTTGGTTAAAAGCAAAAAAAAAAAAAAAAAAAATTTACGTAAATATGTCAAAGTACAATGCTAGTCTGTCAGTCAATATGGCGGCCGCCTTACAACAAAGAGCTTTTTACGTTGAAAATTCCTTGAATTCTTTATAGATATGGATGTAAAACAGTCTCATTTCTTGCTTCAAAGCAAAAAAAAAAAAAAAACCAAAAAACTATGTCCAAGTACGATGCTAGTCTGTGAGTCAATGTGGCGGCCGCCATATGTAAACAGAGCTTTTTACGTTGAAAATTCCTGTGAATAAATGCTTAAATCCGAATTATTTATAAATATGGACGTAAAACAGTCTCGAATCATGATTAAAAAAAAAAAAAAAAGGTGCAGTTAGCATTTTATTTTACGTAACTATGTCAAAGTATGATGCTAGTCTGTCAGTCAATGTGGCGGCTGCGATATGTAAACAGCGCTTTTTACGTTGAATATTCTTGTGATAAAATGCTTGAATCCCTAAATTCCCTATAGATATGGATGTAAAACAGACTGCGATAAACTGAAGCGGATTGTGGGATGGCCTCCTTAAAGGCGTGGCACAGTGAAGGTTGAATCTGACCCGTCAATATCATGATAAAGTCTATGCATGACTTAATTTTTTAAATCAATCCAACCTTCTTAAACACTCTCAGAACAATCCGGAACTAAGACCTCAACATTAATATATCTGATCAAAATTGGACAACGAAACCACCCGTGGACTTTTTGTTTGTGATATCACCGGCCACTGGCTGTGTTTACTCTGTGTAACTGTGATCTTAAGAAACCTAAGGATTCTGTTCAAGTGATTTACAAACACACAAGAAGTGATGAAACAATCACTGCATTTAATAACAGTTTAGCGCTTCAGGATTGGAGGAGTTTACGGAGAGCTGAGTGTAAATGGTGCTTATAGTAATTTTTTAGACATATTTACATCATTATATAAATTAAATTCTGTCCTTTAAAGGATTATTCTATAAAGAAAAAATCAACAGAGTGCCTGGCCTACCAAAGAAATAATTAATGCATGCAAAAAGAAAAATAATCTTCACAATGTATTTTATTAAGATGAAAACAGAGGAGTCAGAAATAAGATGTACAGAAACTAACTGAAATTATAAGGGCAAGTAAACAGTGATATTATAGAAAGAAATTATATGAAAGGAATTTGGGATGTGTTAAATAATTTAACTAATAAAGGTCCTTCTCAATTGTCATATCCGGATTATTTTATTGGCAAAAATGGTAAAAATATAATATGAACAATATAGTCAATGGTTTCAATTTTTTTTATTTTACTTTTTTGTAAATATTGCCCAAGAGTTGGCTGTTGATATTCTGGACCATGGAGGTGATGAAGGAAGTGTAAAAATTGAACAATATCAATACTCACTCTTCCTCTCAGCAACAAATGAGCAGGAAGTGGTTAATACTGTCTTTAAGTTCTGGTTCTGGTTAAGAGAGTCATCTTTATTATTGCAAAACCATGAACTTATATCTTCAACTTTCCAATCCGGGTGTTTTCCTGAACAAATAAAAATTGCAAAAGTAATACCGCTATTTAAAAATGGTGATATAGTTTTAACAATTACAGACCAATTTCTTTGTTGCCCCAGTTTTCAAAAATTCTTAAAAACTTTTTTTATTCGCGACAAGAAAAAATTCTTGACAAACATAAAATAATAAATGAAGGCCAGTATTGTTTTAGAACTGGAAGAACAACCTCTATGGCTATACTTGAAGCAATTGAAGAAATCGTTACAGCCCTGAATCAGAAAAATATGCAATGGCTGCTCACGTTCTGTAGTTTGTACCTAAATCATTATCATATTAAATCATTATCATTTTACACAAAACTCCAAAACTGGTCCGGATAAAAGTATTGGCAACCTTTGAAAAATCCTGTGATACTTCTCTAATTTGTGTAATTAACAGCACCTGTTACTTACCTGTGGCACATAACAGGTGGTGGCAATAACCAAATCACACTTGCAGCCAGTTAAAATGTGTTTACCACATTGGGCATGGAGAAAAGAAAGAAGACCAAAGAACTGTCTGAGGACTTCAGAAGCAAAATTGTGAGGAAGCATGGGCAATCTCAAGGCTACAAGTCCATCTCCAAAGACCTGAATGTCCCTGTGTCTACCGTGCACAGTGCCATCAATAAGTGTAAAGCCCATGGCACTGTGGCTAACCTCCCTAGATGTGGACAGAAAAGAAAAATTGACGCGAGATTTCAACGAAAGACCTGCAGTACAAACAAGTTCAAGCCGTCCCGCAGTCTGAGGGTACAACAGTGTCAACACGTACTATCCGTCGGCGTCTGAATGAAAAGGGACTCCATGGTAGGATACCCAGGAAGACCACCTGTGTAGAGATCTGAAAATGGCAGTTTGAAGAAAGCACCCATCAAATCTGAGACCTGGAGCAGTTGGCCAAAGAAGAATGGACTAAAATTCCAGCAGAGCATTGTAAGAAACTCACTGATGGATACTGGAAGCGTTGTTCGCAGTTATTTTGTCTAAAGGTTGTGCTACCAACTAATAGGCTGAGGATGCCAATACTTTGTCCGGCCCATTTTTGGAGTTTCGTGCAAAATGACATTGATTTCTTTTTTTCATTCTCTTTTGTGTTTTTTTCATTGCAAGCAAAATAAATGAAGATATTTACTACCAAAGCATTTTTAATTGCAATCATTTCCGGGAGAAATTGAGCATTATCTGAGAGAACTGCAGAGGTGCCAATACTTTTGACAGCACTATACGTCAGAAAAAACAGCAAGGTATACCTGGCTTATACTAAAAGGTATAAAGAAAAGTCTCACTCGTCCATTCATACAAAGACCAACTCATACTTTAATACTAAAACTTGTACTTGAGTATACTTTTATGGTCTCTTTAAAGTGCATGATAAGTCAAGTCGTTGACTCATGCGAAACGTTTAAATAAAATGATGGGTTTTAAAACTGTGCATGATCTAGTATGTGTGCTCAATTTCAATATTCTTAAGTCTCTTAAAATCATTCAGAAAAACATTTGACTCTTATATATTTTTTTGCAATTGATATTTTTTGTGTGTGTGTTTTTTATGTGGGGGCGGGATGGGTAGGCTATAGAAATTCCAAATCAAAAGGCTGACACAAAACATGCCTGATGGACAATGGTAATAAGTGGGCATTATCAGCTAGTTGACCTACTTTCAGTGAGACCCATTGAGTTCAATCAGTCATCAATATGCTGAATGTGTTGTTTTTCCTCAGCTGCTCCTAAACTCAAGGCTTCTGAACAAAAACAAAAAAAATGACACTGACTTAAATTACGGTGACTTCTACTGGCTTTAGAAAGGCTGCTGCAGTTGTGTAAGTATTGCTGATTTTCTTAATTGTGAATGTTTCCTCACATTTTTTATCTCCCCACGCGATTCCCAAATTATTCATTTTATTTTGTCATTTCAGTTTCTCCTTCATTCCAAGACAGTTTAATGAGGGGTGTATGAGGTTTTTAAACAGTTGTTTTTAACAGTTCATTTGTAAACAGTTCATTAACCCTTAAAGCCTGGAGGCTCCCTTTGAAAAAAGTTTATCCATGTATAATATTTCTTTACTAAAACGGAGGGAGTATATGCTTGAAGTTAGAATAGAATAGACTTTATTTGTCAATATACATAGTACAATATTTAATAGTTGCAACTCCCTTTCAGTGCATCTCACAATGAATTAATGTCAATTCATAAATAAACGACATACAATAAAGTTTACCTAAAAAAAAAAAGACAGTGTACGAAGGAGGTAGAGTGTTGATGTTGAAATAAATAAATAGATTAATAACCATGAATCATTAATAGCAGCAGACCATGATACTTTAATAGTAGTAGCAGGGACAATAATGCAACAAGATCAATAGTTACATGTTCCCAGTGAGAGAGTTGACGGTTTTGGTCTGGTTTCGGTTCTTCATTCTGTTTCTTCTCGCTGTGATGCACCTTAGGCGTCTACCAGAGGGAAGCAGTTGACTTTTTACAAAGTATATTTTATATACTTGAAGCCATAAGCCTCCCTTAGCAAAAGGAATGAATTTTATCCAAGTGTTCATACCTATTTTTACAATGGCTACTGTAGTTTTGCCAGCATTGTTGATTTCTTCAACATTTTTGCTATATTCCCCATGTAGTAGGGCAGCTACCAAAATGTCGAGAAGTTGTTTTAGTGAGTTAATTCTAGTTTAGTCAAGTAACTTCTGGAGTTAGTTTGCAGAATTTTGTAGTTAAATAAAAAGTGCAGTGTTTTTCAAAACGTTTCTTTTTGACTGTAGGGGCCAAAAAGAACTAAAAATGAAGAATTTATATTGTATCTGCAAAAAGAGCATTTACCCACAAAAAAAAAAAAAAAAAAAAAAAAAAAAAAAGCCCCTAGCCTTCCTAAGCAAACAGAATGAAGATTATCCAGCAAACTACAACTACTACTACTTGACCCACTCCATTGATGTTTCAGAGATACCTGAGTGGGCAGCCTCTGAAAGTTCTGTGTTGGAAAAATGCCAAAGGAAGTACAAATTCAAATCAAATGGATGATCTTTTCTTGTATTCCAGCATTGCATCACTCAGGTTGTTACCTATGCACAAAGCCCATATTTGTTAGTTGTCAAATTAAGGGTGTTTGTGGATTAAAGTATATTTTTGGATGAAATAATGTTGTTTGGGTGGGCCATATTTGTGTCTTTATTATGCTTTCAAAAAAGAAATGGCTTCAACCATATGTGTATTTAGAGATACAGTGGTATGGAAAAGTATCTGAACCTTTTTGGAATTTCTCACATATCTGCATAAAATCCACATCAAATGTGATCTGGTCTATGTCAAAATCATACAGATGAAAAAACAGTGTCTGCTTTAACGAAAACCACCTAAACATTTATAGGTTTTGATATTTTAATGAAGATAAGATGCAAACAATGACAGAAGGGGGGGGGGGGGGGGATAAGTAAGTGAACCATGACATTTAATATTTTGTGCACCCCCACCCCCTTCTGCAGCAATAACTTTAACCAGATGCTTCCTGAAGCTGCATATCAGTCTGGCACATTGATCAGGACTAATCTTGGCCCATTTTTCTCTACAAAACTGCAGTACAATAGCAGCATGAATCGCTGTCTGTAGATGGGTTTAAATTTTTTTTTTTTTTTTTTTAAATACACATGTGTCTAAACATGGCGGCAAAAACCAGAGGTGTCAATCGAATGACCTGGGCGGATGCAGCGCAGTGGGGGGTCCTATTTGGCCCGCGTTGTTTTCCTGCCTGACAGGCACCTTGGAGCTCATTTATTCAGTTAACAGAATCACGTGCTACAATGGCGTACCGCACGCATGCTATTCTTAGACCGTGACGTCGCGTTGTAAAGTAGAAGTGGGACATTATAGACCCGCCCTCACATAGAAACAATGTTAATTCTGCTACTTTTCGCCGTTAATCTTTCAAAAACGAACATGCCGATCACACATTGCTTTTTTGGAAGTTGTAGAAACGACTCTAGACATTACGACATAAGAAGGATTTTTTCTTCATACGTTTCCCGAAACCAAAAACTCGGAGGAAAAAAGGTGAAGAATGAATCAACTTGCATGGACTTTTAACGGCAGCTAGGTGAATCCATTCACATTTCATATGCAGTAAACATTTTGTTGGGATGGCATAGCCTTTCAGAGGACAAAGCGAGAAGCCATTTTGATATTTTCAACATTTTTTACATGACGTTCCTTGCTGCTTCTGTCTGACAATTAATGACTTAAAAAAAAATTAAAATGGTATCTGACTGCCAGTTAACTTTTTTGTTGTTAAAAACAACTTTAGTGAGGGGGAAGTATAAATAAATTATAGAATTAAGATGTGTTATCAATGAAAAAATGTAAAGTGTTCGTTGGCTGTCACTGAGTAGCATTTGCGATCGCTACACAAAACTAACTAAATTACCTCCAAGAACGGTCAGAGATGTAGGACAACCAGAGGATATGAGAAAGGCAGGGCTGGTGGTAAAGGATAGCTTGTTGAAACAGGAGAATGTCATTGTCAGTCGCGTCAATATAAAAGCTAAGGCTATGTTTAGGTTGGCTCGTTTTTTTTCCGTCTTTTTCAGCCTTCGACACTCAAGCCATCTCTTTAGCTGAACATTTCTATGTTCTTCCACATCTTTGCCAGTGAATTTGGCACCAGGGACATCATTTTCGGAGAGAATTGGTAGGTTTAGCTCTGTAAACATCTTCGTACACGATTTCCATTCATTTCCTATTAGGGACAAACGGTTCCGTGTCCCCTCTTAGCAACAGTAGCTAATATCATGAATATTAATGAGCGGAAGTGACGTGTTGCTTGCGGTACACCATTTGGACATTGGTGCTCCTAGTGAAAACGGATTGGATGTCTAGCGCCGTCAATTGCAGCTAGTGAATTAAAAAAGTGACTCTAGGCTAGGTTCATACTAAAGGTCTTAATGTACAAATCCGATTTTTTGTCATATCCGTTTCTTTGGTGTGCCCGTTCAGACTACCTTTGTCCATTGAGACCATTCAAGTATTACGCATGTGCTCTAATTTGCAGTCCGACGGGCTGAGCAAGATGACCCGCTTGCGCAGAAGCACCAAATCAAATGACACACATGTCATCTGTCATTCCAGGGATATCATATTTTGCTTTTCAAAAAGAGGACACAATTAACAGACCTGTAGTATGAACCTAGCCTAAAATCCCCCCAAACCAAAAGGAAGTGACCCAAAATTAACTCTGAAAAAATTAGATGGTTCAAAACAAAGTAAACGCTTTGGCCACGTTTGTGTCTTTATAATGCAATCTCAAACATAAGCCAGTTTAGAGTTAAGAAAGCATCTTTTGGGCAGAGGCCAACACCGATACCTGATATGTTGATGCGTGACCCTGGCTGTGGCCTGGTCTAATGAATGGATGACTGTGAAAGGACACTAACGACTCTGAAATGTTGATGGCCTATACTACACTAACGACTCTGATATGTTGATGGCCGAAATTTGCATTGGACACAATAGACTTGTAACTTCAGAAGACACGCCCACATCCCTTCCCACTTGTATAAAGCTGAGCACATCGGCGAGGCAGTCTGTTAGTTTCTTCAGTGAGACCAAGACCTTCAGACCTTCTGCAGAAAATATTTTCCCAAGACTCTCTTCACCAGTGGCACCATGCCTTCCATGCATTCTGGACGGTAAGAACTTTTGTTGTATACGGATTTAAAGTACAGTTGCTTTTTTTTAATTTTTTTTTTTTTTTAATAACCCCCATGTTTTACTGTTGTTTATTTATTCTTGATAAAATGAATTTTGGTGAGGTTTTTTTTTACAGAATGGAGAACCTTAATAGGTAATTTATTGATACTAACTTAAATGATTTTTGTCCTTGCAGTGAAATATGTCCAATGAAGGTTTTTTAATTTGTCAAGTTTTTGTTTTGTGTTCAGCACATTTTTGAAAATCATCCCAACGTGGTAAACAACGGAATTCATTCATTTTATTTTATTTATTCTTTGAATGGAGACTTGGCGCAAAGAGTACATTAGTAGTTTATTTATACTAACTAAAATGCTTTTTGTTCTTGCAGTGATTTCCAACTTTTAGATTGCCCCTACTGCCACAAATGCCAAGACGCCCTGGCATGGCATCTCCGTACCAAGTGCACGAAAGATGCAAGTCCAGAGGTTATTCAGGAAATTGTGAACAAAGCCAAGGATGACGTTGACAATCTTCTGAGGTATGGACGATTCATCAGTGTCCAGCTCCTCCGGGACATCATGAGCTCCGAGGATCCCCCCAAGAGGTATAGAACAACCCAAGATCGCATCGGTTCCTTCATTAAATTTAAAAACAAAAACAACCTACAAAACTGGACATATGCTATGAAGACCGCTAACTATTTCCTCTGTTTACATTTTATAGGTTTCTTGAGGAGCTTCAACGTCGGCATGTTGTTGTGACTGGCGTGCCATCTACCCACAGTGCTGGAGCTTCAAACTGAACTAAAAAGTATGACGTAAAGTCTGAGTAGTTCACTCATACTAAGAGATAAAACTCATACTTCAAACTTGTACTTGAGTATACCGTTACATTCTCTTTAAAGTCATTGACTCATGCTAAACATTTACTTTGAATACAATGATGGGTTTTAAAATGATACATGATGTATTGTGTGTGCTCAAATACAATATTCTTATGTACATTAAAATCATTCAGAAAAGCATTTGACGGGACTCTTTTTATTTTTTTTGCAATTTAATTTTTGCAATTTTCTTTTCTGGCCCTAAAGCTATAGAAGTTCCAAATCAAAAGGCATGGCCGATGCTAATTATTGGGCATTAACAGCTATTTGACCTACTTTCAGTCAAGTATCAAACTCGTCAATGAGTTCAATCAGTCATCAATATGCTCAATGAGTTGTTTTTCTAACACCTCTGTCTGCCACACCTCTGCTGCTCCCAAACTCGAGGCTTCTGATCAAGACATTTATACTGACTTAACACTAGAAAACCCAACATTTTTTTAGCCTACTGGAAAGCCCAGAAGGGGATCAGATGATCCCCACAACTCTGGGTATCCACAATTAGCATCTGTATATGTGCAAATGAGTGTGTCATTGTCTCTCAAATAGGCCACTCAAGCACACAAGCAAACAACCTTACTCTAACCCACAAGGGTTGGTCAGTTTATACTGACTCTTGCCATGATAGTTTCAGTTATTATTTGAGAGTTTTATTTTTGAATATGGTTTTATTTTATTCATTCACTGCTCTGCCCATTTTTTCTTCTTCTCCTATAGCACACACAGGCAACTTTATGTATAAATTACTGCAATGAAATAAACAAACGCACAGACCATTGCAACGTGTATAAAGTTATAATGAATGAAATAATCAATACATTTGTGACGACAAAAAAATCTCAAATGTTTTGGTCTCACAACCCAACCCAAGTTTGATCAGCTCTGCCATTTGGCTTTCTGAATGCAAAGTGTAACTACGTCAAGGGGCGGGGGATGTGCTTATCTTGATGACCGAGCTCGTGTGCGCGAACGACAGTCGACTGGCGGGGTGGATTTGAACAGGAGCAGGAAATTATGGTGGCTGAGAGGTGTCAGGCGAAATGCAAAGTCTCAACACTTTGCAAATAAAAAAAAAGCATGAACCCCAATTGCAAACGCTTTGCAAAAGAAAAAAAGCATGAATGCAAACCGCCACAACACGATCCCCAGTTCCTAAAGCGCGATTGCAAATTGGCAAAAGCACGAACCCTAATTGCCACAACACAACAGCAAATGGTTCGTAGCACGAATGGCTCAGAAGGCGAATGCAAAGACACAGCAGCAAAAATCCCGCAACAGAACAGCAAAATCCCACAACACGACGGCAAGAGGATGCCCTGGAAGTACAAAAAAATTAAGATTAAAAAAAAAAAAAAAAGAGGGGACGACATATTGTATATTGCTGTATGTGCTATCTGACCATCACTACGGACCTCTGTGAAGTTGGCCCCCTCACCCCCATCAGACATATTTATACAAAAATGATGTCAATCGTTTGTACTGTAAAAGCTTTGTTAGTGCTGCTTTCGTTCTAGAGATATTTACAATTCTTTTTGGGTAAATCTGAGGTCAGCTAGCCCCCCATTTCAATTCAGAATTGTGTCTGTCATTTGTGCTAGTTTGTGCTGCAACGGTTTTGTAGATCAGTATTATGCTTTCATTGAGATATTAATTTTAAGTGGTGACGTCACTCGTAGCTTTTCCTTAGCTTAGCTCCCGTGGCTAATAGAGCATACCAACTCTCTCAATAACAGAGGTGTGTCCTGACAACTAACACGAACGTAGCACAAACGAATGGCAGCACTTCAGGACCATTTTGCAGTAAATGAGGGGCTTAGAGTGACGTCATCACTCAAAATTAATATCTAAAGCCCCCCAATTTACTGCGAAACGGACCCGAATTTGTTTGTGTTATGATCGTGCTTGTTAGGTAGGTAGCTAGGACACCTCACAGACCTTCTCTGTCCCCACTCCCCTTCCCGTCACCTCCGCTCTTCTAATGGTAACATCCTCGCACCGCCCAAACAAAGAACACACCGAACTAGGGGGGACAGAGCCTTCTCCGCTGCCGCCCCCTCCCTTTGGAACTCACTCCCAAAACCCATTCGTTCATATTCAGACCTTCCCACATTCAAAAAACTGTTAAAAACTCACCTTTTTAAACTAGCTTTTAACTTATAATTATTTTCTTGTTTTGTTCTGTCCACGTTGTTTGCTGTTTCTGTTCCTACTGTAAAGCGTCTTTGAGCATTGGTAAAAGCGCTCTACAAATAAAAAAAATAAATAAATGTATTATTACCCCTCTGTTATTGGGAGTTGGTATGCTGCATTAGCCGCGGGAGCTAAGCTAAGGAAAAGCTACGAGTGACGTAACCACTCGAAATTAATATCTGAATAAAAGCATAATACTGATCTACAAAACCATTGCAGCACAAACGATTGACACAATTGTTAATTGAAATGGGGGGCTAGCTGACCTCAGATTTACCTATATAAAAGAATTGTAAGTATCTCTATAACGAAAGCAGCTCAAACAAAACTTTTACAGCACAAACGATTGACATCATTTCTATATAAATTTGCGTATGATGGGGGGTGGGGTGGGGGGGGACTTCACAGAGGTCCGTACAGATAGTCACAAAGCACATATAGCAATATAAAAAGTGTCGTCCTTTTTTTTTTTTAACTTCCGGTCATCCTTTTGCCGAGTCCTTGCTGAGTGAGGCTGCTTTCTCTTTCGCTACTACTACTAGTCAGGCTACTTTCAGACACTTATTTCTTACTTGCCTACTGTAGGTTGATAAATTTGTAGGTAGATTTTTTTATTTCTTGGTTAAGCCAAAAAATGTTATTTCAATCAAAATATATATTTTCAATCGAGGAAAAAAAAGTCACTTGAATGAAAGCAAAATGTGTTTGAACAAGTCAGGCTGCTGTTTCTTTACTTGCAACCAGCCATTAGCTGTGGAAGGGGGTTTGAATACCCTCTACATGTTAAAAAACAATTTTGAAAAGATCAGTTAACAATTTGCTGTGGATATACATTGATATACATAGATATTCAGAAATACTACAACAAAGCACACCAAGCAACAGTGGTAACAAGAAAAACACCTCACATGAAAAAAATATGCAAAACTAGTAAATACCACTCTTGGTTCGGAAACAAGCTATCATTCAGGCAACTTTTGCATTCAAACACAGTTTGCTTTCATTCAAGTGACTTTTATTTTCTATTGAAAATATATACTTTGATTGAAGGAACCTTTTTTTTTGATTGACTAAGACATACAAAAATCTACCTACAAATTTATCAACCTACAGTAGGCAAGTAAGAAATAAGTGTCTGAAAGTAGCCTGACTAGTCGTAGTAGCAAAAGAGAAAGCAGCCCCACTCAGCAAGGTTTCGCCCAACCCCCCCTCAGGTAAAGTAGCCTGACTGAGCCTGTTTCGCCCATCCCCCTCCTCAGCTAAAGTAGCCTGACTGAGCCTGTTTCGCCCCAACCCCCTCTTCAGCTAAAGTAGCCTGACTATCAGACACTTATTTCTTACTTGACACTAAACTGCTAAACTTCTGAGAATATTTTGATAACAGTATTTTAATAATTCTAATTCATTCGGATGTATTTGTTTGAATACCCTCTACATGTTAAAAAAAACATTTTTGAAAAGATCAGTTATCAATTTACTGTGGATATACATTTATATTCATAGATATTTAGAAATACTACAACTAAGCACACCAAGCAACAGTGGTAACAAGAAAAACACCTCACATGAAATGGCTGGAAAAAAATATGCAAAACTAGTAAATACCACTCTTGGTTCAGAAACAAACTATCATTCAGGCAACTTTTGCATTCAAACACATTTTGCTTTCATTCAAGTGACTTTTATTTTCTATTGAAAATATATACTTTGATTGAAGGAACCTTTTTTTTGGGATTGACTAAGACATACACAAATCTACCTACAAATTTATCAACCTACAGTAGGCAAGTAAGAAATAAGTGTCTGAAAGTAGCCTGACTAATAGTAGTAGCGAAAGAGAAAGCAGCCTCACTCAGCAAGGTTTTGCCCAACCCCCCCTCAGGTAAAGTAGCCTGACTGAGCCTGTTTCGCCCATCCCCCTCCTCAGCTAAAGTAGCCTGACTGAGCCTGTTTCTTCCCAACCCCCTCTTCAGCTAAAGTAGCTTGACTATCAGACACTTATTTCTTACTTGACACTAACTGCTAAACTTCTGAGAATATTTTGATAAAAGTATTTTAATAATTCTAATTCATTCGGATGTATTTGTTTGAATACCCTCTACATGTTAAAAAAAAACATTTTTGAAAAGATCAGTTAACAATTTACTGTGGATATACATTTATATTCATAGATATTTAGAAATACTACAACTAAGCACACCAAGCAACAGTGGTAACAAGAAAAACACCTCACATGAAATGGCTGGAAAAAAATATGCAAAACTAGTAAATACCACTCTTGATTCAGAAACAAGCTATCATTCAGGCAACTTTTGCATTCAAACACATTTTGCTTTCATTCAAGTGACTTTTATTTTCTATTGAAAATATATACTTTGATTGAAGGAACCTTTTTTTGGGATTGACTAAGACATACACACATCTACCTACAAATTTATCAACCTACAGTAGGCAAGTAAGAAATAAGTGTCTGAAAGTAGCCTGACTAGTAGTAGTAGCGAAAGAGAAAGCAGCCTCACTCAGCAAGGACTCGGCAAAAGGATGACCAGAAGTTAAAAAAAAAAAAAGGACGACACTTTTTATATTGGTATATGTGCTTTGTGACTAGAAATGAGATGGGCTCGGCTTGGGGGGGGGGGGATCCCAGGGTGTCCCAAAATGGGACACCCTTGGTAGTTTTAGGAAGCACCAAAACCCCTGGTGGTTCTAGTGTAAAGCAACATAGGATAACAATGACAAAACAACCCAAATTTAATTTCTGAAAGATTTATTTGTTCCCATGACACACAGTCCACCAGCAAAAACGAGGCACTGCCAAATAAAGAAGTGTACGGGGGGAAAAAAATGTCTCAAGTCTGTCAGAAATGTGGCCGATTGACTTGTGGCTCATGCTGTACGTCTTACCCAGTGATGTGTCAGGATTGTATACAGTACACTGTACAGTTTTTTGTTTTGCTCTAAATAAATCTTTCAGAGATTGAAATTCGGTTATTTTGTCTTTGTTATCCTACATTGGTTTAGGCTTAGAGTCTACATTATAAGCCTGCTGGAAATTGATTCAAGATGAAAAAAAAAAAAAAAGGATTGCTAAAATATAGTTCAATATACTATGAAAGTCAACCTGTTCAGCTACACATCCACATTAGGTCTGTGGCATATTTACTGTAGCTAAATGCTTCATTCCCACATACATACACGTTTGCTTTTTTTTTTCTTTCTTTCTCTATGTAGAGATAGAAAAACACTCCGGTTTCCTCCCACATTCCTAAGACGTGCATGCTAGGCTGATTGATCATTCCAAATTGTCCGTAGGCGTGAGTACCAACGACCACCATCAACGACCACAATAGATGTGCAAATTAGGATCAGATGATCCCTCTCTGGGCACAAAAGGTATATTCATCAACTGATCCCTCCTTGGGTTTTCTAGTGTTAAATAACATTGACTTAATGACTTTAGAAAGCCTACTGCAGTTTTGTAAGCATTGCTGAAATGTAGATGTTTCAGCACATTTTTTTTGTATCATCCCCACGCATTAGACAATTTATACCTTTATTTTATTTTGTCATTTTATTTACACCTTCATTGCAAGACATTTTCATGCGGTTATGAGGTTTGTATAATTTTGCTTGTAAACTGTGCATTAACCCTTAAAGCCTTAAGGCTCCCTTTGCAAAGAAAAGTTTTTCCAAATATAATATGACTGTGCATATTTCTTCACGAAAACAGAGTGGGGTATGCTTGAAGTTGACTTTTTACAAAGTATATTTTATATACTCCAGAAAAAACAGCATGTTATACCTGTTTTATGCAAAAAAATTATTAAGGAAAGTCTCCCTCATCCAAGACTTAAACTCATACTTCAATCCTAAAACTTGATCTTGAGAATAGTTTTATGTTCTCTTTAAAGTCATTGACTCATGTTAAACATTTAATTTAAATAAAATGATGGG
Organism: Corythoichthys intestinalis; assembly: GCF_030265065.1. Lineage (NCBI taxonomy): Eukaryota > Metazoa > Chordata > Actinopteri > Syngnathiformes > Syngnathidae > Corythoichthys > Corythoichthys intestinalis. The sequence goes on along the minus strand of NC_080399.1, from coordinate 57,588,073 downwards.
TTTTAAATTTGTACATGATGTCATATGTGTACTAAATTTCAATATTCTTATGTAGTTCAAAATCATTCAGAAAAACATTTGTTTAGGGCTGTCAAACTATTAAAATTTTTATTCGAGTTAATCACAGTTAAAAAAAAAAATTAATCGTAATTAATTGCAATTCAAACCATCTCTAAAATATGCCATTTTTCTGTAAATTATTGTTAGAATGGACACAAGACGGACATATACATTCAACACACTGTAGATAAGTACTGTATTTGTTTATTATAACAATAAATCCACAAGATGGCATTAACATTATTAATATTCTTTTTATCCATGGATCACTTTAACAGAAAGACTTGTAATTCTTTAAAAGATGAATGTGAGTACAAGTTATACTAATTTTATATTAAAACCCCTGTTAATGTTTTAATTTTAATAAAATTAGTAAAAATTTTCAATCAAAAAATAAACTAATAGCTCGCCTTTGTTGACGTCGCCGAGCGGGATGTCACATGGGCTCCCTGCCGTTCTTCCACAGTGTCTTTAACTACGTCAGGTAGTGATTGAAATACACCACAAGGTGTCAATTGAGTTTTAAATTAATTAGAGATCTAGCCAAGGCAAAGTCTAAGTTTTATGTTTATTTTGCATAGCTATTTTGATTGGGAATGCCAGATCTCTTTGCATTGAGCGCTTTTCTTTTTGTGAACATTATTTTTTTGAGAGATAGAAATATTATTTTTGTTGTGCTTTTACCAAACGATACTGTAGCGACTTAACTGTTCGCCAAATGCATGATGGGAAGTTGGGCAACCATGACTGTCAGTGGTGGCTGCAAATGGTATATGTTATGCGTTGTGTACAATAAAGCATGTTAAGAAAATGATAATCTCCTGTAGTTTTTTCCCCATGTTGCTCGCCACAATAACTATGTTTTTTGTGAAGGAGTTGCCAACGCTTTTGCCGATAAAAGGTGCGGTCCACCGAACGCCGGTGTCCACTCTGCGTTTAGCTCTCAATGTGCAAAAACGGCGTCGTTGTAAACTGTTTGAGGCAATGCATGAGCGGGTCATTCCGTGCATGCGTTAAACGTGTCAAATATTTTAACGTGATTAATTAAAACATTAATTACCGCCTGCTAACAAGAATAGTGCTGTCAAATTTATCACATAAAAGATAAAAAGTTTCTGGGTATGGAGGAAATGGTATGAAAAGGTATGTAGGTAAGTCGTACTTAGAAAAATTGCATAGCATCTTCAGCTTCCCTAAAACCATTGTAGTTCTCACTGACAGAAGGGTACTTCTCACGGATGCAGGAGATGACACACGATGGAAGAACACGTCGCTGGCCTCTTCCCAGATGTTCGCCTTTCAACGCCCACTCAAGAACAACCCTATATGCTACCAATCAGAGTTGCCTAAAACAAAACCATAATAGAGGGTGATTCAACAAGAAAGTTCCAAAATCATCATGTTGTAGATCAACAGTATATAATAAAAAGTTACAGAACTCTAGATTATTTAGCAATATACATTTTAAATATACCCAACAAATAAGCAGCACTTGACTACAAGCAGCAGGATTCAAAATGAGGGGAAAAAGAAGCGACTTATAGTCGGCAAGTTACGTAACTTCAAGTGCTCAAAGGTGCCCATCACGGCACTTGTAATACATGAAATGATACTTGAAGTTATGTTCAACACATTTGCCTATGTCAGGGTTTTATAATGTTTTTCATTTTTGACATATCCCGTGATGATTTAGGCACATTCTCGTAAATAATTGCCATACAGCTACTGCTTTTGGTAATGACATCATGCTTTTACGCTCACAATGCATTACAGTTGAGATTATATAGCTGCTTACCTGAAGTAGAATGAAGCTTAGAGTATACCATAGGTAGTTTTATTATGAGACTATTACGAATATTCGTCCAGCGGCAAAATAAGGCATGCAGGAATTCACTTACCTCATTGATAGCTGTCCATTTGGGCCTGCTGGCCTTGTTTTTTTCTTTCAGTTGATCTTGTCAACGAAGAAAAAAGTTTTCTAGAACACCTTGTTGATAAGTGGTAAAAAGTCTTCGGGTTCACTTATGCATCGAAATGCTTTTTCATCGTCACTATGCAGCAATATATTGAGTTCATGAAAACTCGTGTCGGGAAGTTGCGTCGTTGCCAAAAAAAAACAAAAAACAAAAAAACAACAACGTGATATCCCTCCGCCCTGAGTGCCCGGCGCTTGTTCTCTGCAAAGCAACTGAATTACTAATGTTGCTCTTCATACTGCAGTTATAGACATGCACTGGTAAGTTTGAATAACTTTATCCTGAAAACATAGCCAACACTACTGATTGCATGCGTCATCGGTGATTCTCCTGCGTGCATGTTTTTTTCTATTGGTATGCTAATTGGGCACATTGACTTGCATTAGCATAGCCACTCAGGAGCCCTGAAAAATAATAAAAGACTAACAAACGCTACGTAATATTTTGAAATCTACTCCACTGACTAATTAACCCCCCCTAACTCGATGATTAGGGTTAGGGTTCTGATACTTTACAAAAAATATCAAATAATACAGAGCTTTGGCTACAACATAATGTTATGATATTGTCCAATCATTATGAAGAAATTTTATTTCGTGGATTGGATCAAAATGAACAATTTGATGAATTGGCATTTCAGACAGCTATTAAGTGGGCGAAAACTAGATACCAACGCAAATTAACAAATGATACTTTAAGGTCATTCGGCGAATGGGTTCGTCGCGAGCCGCAAAATGAGCAGGAGGTGGTCCCTCCTATGGAGGCTCCGGTGGAAACCGTAGGTCGCCGCACGTATGCCCAAGCTGTAAAGCGGGGCCTCGAAGTCCAGACTGACGGCAGTCGTGGACGAGGGCCGTGGAAGGAGGCTGCCCGTGAAGCTGCGGATGCTGCACGAGGGGATCCCCAGACTCGTCTGGAACGTCGGCGTGAAGTGGTGGTCCAGGCGCAGGTGCTTCACACCGCTACCGAAATGTCGCATGCAACCGATGACTTACCGTCGACTACTTTGGCCAGTCCGCGGCCTCAGCGACACCAGCGGAAAGCGGCCGATCCAAAGGGCCAATCGGCGAGAGAAGAGGGAACGCGGAGACAGCTGCAGCCGCCGCCTTCAAGCCCTGAAAGTCGCTCTAATTTTAACGAATTGTCGATAAAATTAAATAAAATGTCAAATATAACTCAAGGCACAAAAACTGTTATTTCGAAATACAGTAATGTGGTGATGCCATCAAACGAAAACATTGAGATTCTTTCGGAATCGACCCCTGTATCGACCGGGTTGACGAGGACGGAACCTCCACTTATTGATTTCTCGCTTGATCTGAGTGGAAAAATTAATACAAAAATGGTCAGTACAAATAAGGTAGTGGATGACTCTGAAATAATACGAGCGAGGTCCAAACTCACCAAAGTGCAACCGACCACTGTATTGAGTGCTTCTTCGTCATTTCCGATCGTTGCTGGGGCGACGGGGAGTTCGCAGCCACAGGCTGAAAAAACCGTAAATAAAGCTATTTTTAGCATGAGTAAAGAAAATGAAAAAAACTTTCTTACTGAGCCTTCGTTGTCCCCGCCGCCATTAGCTTCGTTGCAAGACTTAAAAAGGGCTGCGGAACCCATTGGGGAATTAGATGAGGCGTTAGGACTGGACAAAATAACTCAGACAATAATGGGTAATGTTTTAACGTTTCCGTTGCGACCAATTTTTCCGGGCGCCAATCCGTTGTTGGAGGCCTCGAATAGTGTGAAAATGGACTCCAGTGGATCGAATATATTGTCGGATGAATTTGAAAATGCCGGGAGGGATAAATTTGGTGTAGGACTTACTGCGATACCGAATTTGACTACAAATTCTACTTCATCACTGCCGGTGCCCCAGTTGCGGTTTTCGGGGACCGCAGTAGCCGAATGTGGTCCTGTGGAGACACCGGAAATAATTCAAACTTCGGCGGGGGCCGTTCAGATGCCTAGGTCGTCACGGCCGTCTCCCATACCTCAAAATTCAAGGGCCACCTTGCCTGGAGGAGGCTCGGAGGCCTCGGACAAAGAAATACAAATTAAAATGTCGAACCAATTATCTTCTCCGTCGCCAAAGTCGTCTGTAATATTTTCCGAACCGTTGCAGTCGTGCCCGTTACAAGATTTGAGGGCCGTTGGGCCGGGAGGGGATCGTTCAATAATACCTGAAAAAGAAATAGAAAAAACGTATAATCATTTAATTGCCTCGCCGGCGCAGCCATCAGTAATACTTACTAAGTTGCCGCTGTCGTTATCATCGCCTCTGATGCAGATTCCGGCTGCTGCAGGATCTGGTGCTGCAGGGGAGGTAAAATCTAACAGAGGAAAAAAACAGAGGAGTCATTCAAGTTAGTATGGGCAATGTTTCCTCGGCGAATGAGACATCATTGGAACAACTAGAGCCGGAATCTACTCAAAACTTAGAACTACTTGCGAATGAGTATGTCGAGGAATCGGGTAACTTGACTCAATTATTATTAGCTTGATCCCCAACACCGGAAATTGCTAAATTGGAGGGGGAGAGTGAGCTCTTCCCCCGTATTGAATCGGAGGATGAAGAAACGGTCGCGTCTAATTTTGGCCAATTAAATTCAGCCCATAATGGAGAATATTTTAAACAAAATGGCCGTCGTGCACCAAAACGTCACCCAATGAGCAATAAAAAAATAGTCGACTGGCAAATTGAAATAAATAAAGCTATTGTAATTCTCGGTGACTCAAACCTTTCGAGAATACCTCCGTTCTATAATGATGAGGTCCAAGTAGACAGCTACCCTGGTGCCACATTTCATCATATCAGGGAAATTCTTGAAAAATCGGACTTCGAATACCCGATGACGGAAAAAGTAGTCTTAGCGCTGGACCTGAATAATTGTCTGAGCACTCAGACAACGATAACGACGGGCAAGCAACTGCAACAATTAATTAGAACTTGTGAAAGCAAATTTCCGAGGGCGGACTTATTTATACCTCTTCTAAATTATTCAGAAATGTTAACGATCGAACAACAAAATAAAATTGAAACGTTAAATGGATTGATTATGCAGAAATATAATTTTTTGAATGATATTAATAAATTATTGTTTAAAGTTAATCCACACGACCCAGTTCACTGGACCCCGGAAACGGCGCAACTGGTGTTTGATGCGTGGTTAGGCCAGTTAAACTCACAGTAGGGGAAAAGATTCCACCATCTTCCCCAAATGTGGTAAAATTCGATTCAAATTTAAGTAAAAATTCAGGCAACAGTAACATTACAAATCTTTCTGGACACTTCCGGTTAACAACGGCGCAGCGAAACGTATTGGAGAAAGGCCTTACATTTATTCCAACCCCTAGATATTGGGATAAAATGGAAATTCAAAAGGATTTATCATGTTATCATCGTAGATTGAAATTATATGATTATTTTGGCTTTAATAATACGAACAATAAAGATAAAAATCACACGTACGTACCGTTTACAGGTCCTTCGCTGTGGAACCCTCCTGAAAGTTCCGTGTCACCGGAAGTGACGGATTTGGTTCAAAAAAATTGGGAAATACTAAATAAAAGAAAAATGGATTACAAAAGGCCACAGAATCTCTCCAAGGAGGAACAAATAGCATTGAATTCTTTAAGGAAAAATAATGACATTATTATAAAGCCTGCTGATAAGGGGTCTCAGATAGTCATTATGGACAGAGCGCATTACATATTGGAGGCGGAGCGTCAACTGAAAAATACAAAACATTACGCCATTTTACAACATTCTATTCAGGAGCAAACTGCGAATTTATTTAGGTCCATTTTAACAAAAATGAAAGAAGAAGGCTTTCTAACGTTTAAACAATTGGTTTATTTGTTGGGCCCCAACCCGCCTCGACCGCGTCAGTTTTATTTGCTTCCTAAGATCCATAAACCTGTACAAACATGGACAATTCCAGGCATTGTCCCTCCAGGCAGGCCAATTGTAAGTGATTGCGGCTCAGAGTCCTGTAGGATCGCAGAATTTATTGACGCCGCTATAAACCCCCTTTCGCAAAAACATATTACATATATTAAAGATACTTATGATTTTGTTCAGAAAATTGGGGAACTTAGAGTACCGGTGAATGCATTTCTGTTTAGTATTGACATAAATTCCTTGTACACTAATATAGATACGCAACTGGGCTTGAAGGCAGTGGCAGAAACGCTGAAAAAATATCCTGATCCTAAAACACCGGACTGGGCGATATTGCAACTATAAGGAATGGGACGTACTACATCATTGTTTGGACGCGCCTCCATGCTGGCAATATGATTCACTTCCGGGCCGGCAGAGTCAATGCGGATTGTAACGTGTGGTAGTGCTAAGCTAACTCTTTCGGTGTTTTAGAAAGAAAATATGGGTGCTTATTGTTGCGTTACCGGGTGCAACAGCGTCTCCTACGACAAAAAAAGGGGCTAGAAAAAATGGACTCACTTTTCACCGTTTTCCTGCATGGAGGACCAAATATCAGATCACGAAGGTACGACGGATGGCTGGATTGCAGCGGTTTGTCGGAAAAGCATTTATGATCATATTTATGTATATATATATGTGTTCCTGTCATCTCTACTCTTGTAAGTTGAACGCTTTATCCACTTTTGGTTTCAATACGTTTTTGTTTTTTTACACCGTTGTGTAAATCTGCCTCGGTAGCAATGCTCGCCTACTACGACTCACCTACCTGTTGTGTTCCTAGGTAAACCTGCTGACAACACATCCCGATTGGTCACCATCTCTCTTCTTGGATCATTTGACAAAGAAAATTTGTTCAATGGAGTGGTTCCATTTGTCCTGTGTCCGACTCAAACAAGCCCCTGCAGCAGACGCCATCTGAGTCTGCCCTTCTCGTCGATGAACTGCGGGCTTTTAACTTGTGAAAATGCAAGAACTTTAATGCACATATTTATTCTGCCTGGCTATTTAACTATGGCCAGTGACGTTTTTTTTTTGTTTTTGTTTTTTTTAAACCACTTTGACAAAGACACCTTTCATTGTAATGTTGAATTTATATATTCTATTATTATTTTTAAATTATAATATTCTTATTTGCACTTATGTAGACTTTAGACTGTCAATTCAAATAGTGTTGGAAAAGTTGCAATACCTAAAATAGAAATGCAAGAACTGTAAAGTACATATTTATACACCTTTATTTACCTAAGGCCACTGGATGTTTTTTAACTGCTTTGAAAAATACAGGTTTTGTTGTGATCTTGTATTTATATAGTATTTAGCTTTTTATAATGTATTATGTATTATAATATTTGCTGCCCCCTGCCAGAGTGTGGGCCATTTTGTACTAAAAGGATTTTAAACTGTCAGTTCAAATACTGTGTTGGAGACTAGTACTTGCAATACTTAAAATGGAAATGCAAGAACTTTAAAGCACATATTTATCCTGTCTGGCAATTTACCCAAGGCCAGTAAATAGTGTTTTAAACTGCTTTGACAAAGACACGTTTATTGTGATCTTGTATTTGTGTATTACTTATATAATATTTGCTGCCACCGTCAGAGGGTGGGCCTTGTTTGCACTAATTTAAAGATTTTAAACTGTCAATTCAAATATCGTATTGGAGAAATTGCATTACTTGAAATAAATCTATTGCAACTTATCAGTCCCAGTTCTTGTCTACAACACTGTCCAAAAATTGTCAATGCATATTCCAAGTAGAATAACAAAATTAAGTCACCTGACTTTGTAATTATTACACCTGTTTATTATGAAGACCTGAAGTAAACAACAAGCAGTTACAGTTTGTCAAGAAGTTGTTCAAGTCATGTTTTGGTATTCATATTTTATTGACTTTTCATAACACTTGGGATCGTGTTTGTAAGAGCAGAGCAAACTGAAGTTTCAGCGTGCACTCTTCGCCTTTCCAACCTCTCAACGCTCCGATGTGGTGCGCTTGACCTCAGAATAACCCAAGAAGAGATATGGTGACCAATCGGGATGTGTTGTCAGCATTTCATATGCAGGTTTTCCTAGTAACACAACAGGTAGGTGATGAGGAGGAGTAGGTTAGCATTGCTACCGAGGCAGATTTACACAACAGTAAAGAAAAAAACAAAAAACGTATTGAAACCAAACGGATAAATCGTTCAACTTACAAGAGTAGAGATGAGGGGAATACACTCTCATTCCAGCAGAAATATGATCATAAGAAATGCTTTTCCGACGAACCGCTGCAATCCAGCATTCCGTCGTACCTTCGTGATCTGATATTTGGTCCTCCATGCAGGAAAACGGTGAAAAGTGAGTCCATTTTTCCTAACCCCTTTTTTTGTCGTAGGAGACGCTGTTGCACCCGGTAACGCAACAATAAGCACCCATATTTTCTTTCTAAAACACCGAAAGAGTTAGCTTAGCACTACCACACGTTACAATCCGCATTGACTCTGCCGGCCCGGAAGTGAATTATATTGCCAGCATGGAGGCGGGTCCAAACAATGACGTAGTACGTCCCATTCCCTATTGGAGTGCGGACAAGCCTGGTTGGAAAAGATGTAAAATGATTGCAGCATATAGGCGTAACAAAAATTTAAAAGACGTCTTGGTTCACTCGAAATTGAGGAGTTTGAGGCCGGCTCCGGAATTGTCACGGTTTGCTCCGATCCGTTTCTTTAAATCTATTTCTATTTTATTTAATAATTTAACGGGGAGGAGCAAACTGGTGCAACAGTCGGTTTCTTTGGGCTCAAAAAATGTTGTATATGGTCTCAAATGTGTTCATTGTCAAAGACTCTATATTGGGGAAACGAGCAAGACCCTAGAAATTCGAGTAAAACAACATATACATCAAATGACGGGAGGTAAACGATCGGAGTACCTATATCAACACTTTAGAGAACATGGGCTCCAAAATCTACAAATTTTTGGCCTACAATCTGGACTATTAGGGTCAAAAGGCCACAGAATATATGTAGAGAGAGAGTGGATCAAGGCCCTTGATACAATGCGCCCATTGGGCTTTAATGACAGATAATGGGGCTGAGCAGGAAAATGGTTTCTCGGTGTGTACAATATAACAGTCTCTCGGGGTGGTGCGGTATGGGGCATGGATATGGTTTCTCCCGTTGATGGAGTCCTCTCCTTAATTTTTATTGTTTCTTATTGGATATAAAATGATTGTCTTAGTTGACACTATGGAGACAATGGAACGGGATTGTAAATATGTTTGTGACATTTTTTGTTCTTTTTGAGTGTATTTTATTATTAATGTTATTGCATGATGTTTTATTGATGAGCACTTGTGTTAAATTGGCACTTTTTTAGACGCGTAGCACTTTATTTATAGCACTTACCTGTTTCTATTGTCTCTTGGTGGGGGGAGGTTTCCATCGGGGGGAGGGATGGTGTCCCGAATGACTGCACCCTTGTGAGTGACCACAGGTGAGATTTAGGCCCAATTTATTTATTCATTATTAAAAAAAAAAATTTTTCTCGCGGCCTCCATTTTCCAAGCCCTAAACGGAAATCTCTCGGGGGGAACTGCGAACCCTTCTCCCTGAGCTATTTCTCTAAACTTAACACCTAGGCTCTATTGTGGCCTCCGTCTTTAGAGCCCTAAACGGAAATTGTGGGGGTTGGCTAACTCCGCTCTAGTTTTCTAAAACTTAACATCTAGGCTCTATTGTGGCCTCCGTCCTTGGAGCCCTAATCGGAAATTGTGAGGGATTGCCTTTTTTTTTTTTTTTTTTTTGGGACTCCATTTTCCAAGCCCTAAACGGAAATCTCGGGGGAAACTGCGAACTCCTCCCCCTGAGCTATTTCTCTAAACTTAACATCTAGGCTCTATTGTGGTCTCCATCTTTGGAGCCCTAAACGGAAATTGTGTGGGGGGGTGGGCTAACTCCGTTCTAGTTTTCTAAACTTAACATCTAGGCTCTATTGTGGCCTCTGTCCTTGGAGCCCTAACCGGAAATTGTGGGGGGTTGGCTAACTCCGCTCTATTTTTTATTTTTTTCTTGCGGCCTCCATTTTCCGAGCCCTAAACGGAAATCTCGGGGAGAACTGCGAACCCTCCCCCCTGAGCTATTTCTCTAAACTTAACACCTAGGCTCTATTGTGGCCTCCGTCTTTAGAGCCCTAAACGGAAATTGTGGGGGGTTGGCTAACTCCGCTCTAGTTTTCTAAATTTAACACCTAGGCTGTATTGTGGCCTCCGTCCTTGGAGCCCTAATCGGAAATTGTGAGGGATTGGCCAACTCCGCTCCGTTTTTTATTTATTTTTTATTTTATTTTATTTTTTTTTTGCGGCCTCCATTTTCCAAGCCCTAAACGGAAAGCTCGGGGGAAACTGTAAACCCCTCCCCCTGAGCTATTTCTCTAAACTTAACATCTAGGCTCTATTGTGGTCTCCGTCTTTGGACCCCTAAACGGAAATTGTGGGGGTTTGGCTAACTCCGCTCTAGTTTTCTAAACTTAACATCTAGGCTCTATTGTGGCCTCCGTCCTTGGAGCCCTAATCGGAAATTGTGGGGGGTCGGCTAACTCCGCTCTAGGTTTTTTTTTTTTTTTTTTCTCGCGGCCTCCATTTTCCAAGCCCTAAACGGAAATCTCGGGGGGAACTGCGAACCCTTCTCCCTGAGCTATTTCTCTAAACTTAACACCCAGGCTCTATTGTGGCCTCTGTCTTTAGAGCCCTAAACGGAAATTGTGGGGGGTTGGCTAACTCCGCTCTAGTCTTCTAAATTTAACATCTAGGCTCTATTGTGGCCTCCGTCTTTGGAGCCCTATACGGAAATTGTGGGGGGTTGGCTAACTCCGCTCTAGTTTTCTAAAACTTAACATCTAGGCTCTATTGTGGCCTCTGTCCTTGGAGCCCTAATCGGAAATTGTGAGGGGTTGGCTAACTCCGCTCCGGTTTTTTTTTTCTCTTCTTTTGCGGCCTCCATTTTCCAAGCCCTAAACGGAAATCTCAGGGGGAACTGCGAACCTCTCCCCCTGAGCTATTTCTCTAAACTTAACACCTAGGCTCTATTGTGGCCTCCATCCTTGGAGCCCTAAACGGAAATTGTGGGGGGTTGGCTAACTTCGCTCGAGTTTTTTTTTTTTTTTTTTTTGCGGCCTCCTTTTTCCAAGCCCTAAACGGAAATCTCGGGGGGAACTGCGAACCCTTCCCCCTGAGCTATTTCTCTAAACTTAACACCTAGGCTCTATTGCGGCCTCCGTCTTCGAAGCCCTAATGGAAATTGTGGGGGGTTTGGCTAACCCCTTCTCGAGTTTTTTTATTCTATCCCCAAGATTTCTCCTCTTGGTGGTCTCTCCCCTCTTGTATGGCCGTGGTCTTCTCCCATCCGGGGATCCTCCCTTGGGTACTGGAAACCGAGAGGAGGAATAAATGGTTTAAACTATAACTTGGATTATGTGAGGGATGGGTGGAGTACGGGTGAGTATAAACATACATGAACCTAGGTATAATACATTAATTGAATTAAAATTGAAATATATTGGAATTATATTATAGCTAAATTAATACACCCAAAAAAATACATATAAATTTTATTTAGCTTTTTGAAATACCTACGTGTGTGTTTGTCTACTTACCTCTGCCCACCTGATTCCTTCTAGGAAATGGCTCGATGGGGGAGGACTGGTCTTTGGCACCATCTTGTGGAGTCGCTGGGGTCCTGCAAGGGAGAAGGAAAATAAAAAGGACATTAGCACTTTCTTTTTATATTTTTTCTAGCACTTATTGTTTTTTCTTTTGTATTTTAGATAGTGTGTTTTGTTTACAGTATTATTTTTGGTAAATTTTATTTATTGTTTGTGTTTATTTTAAAAGTTTTTTAATGTTTTTGGATTGTTTCATGCACTTAATTGGTCCGTTTTTTCTCCCGGAGGGGCCCCGGTGACTTAGCATGATCGGTGTCACGGGGGGGATTTGAGTATTTGGAGAATGTTTTTATTTATTTATTTATTTTTTTGTATTGATTCGAGGGACTGGATCCTATATGAAAAAAATATACTCAGAAATATTTGTATGTATATATACAAATATATATACATGCAAATATGTATGATTATTAGTTATTTATGGAATAGTGGTATTTTAGGGTTATTGGAATTCCATGTACGCCTTGCTCAAAATAATAACTGGTGATTATTTATTTTGCAGCAAAAAACGGAACTGATTTATTCATACAGGAGGAAGTTTTATTTTGAAAATACAGGATGTATGATGCCCGTGCATTGTATCCTCTTTGGAGGATGACTATTATTTTAATTTTGTTGACCTAACTCGATGATTATGCCTGATGTCAAAAAATCCGGAGTTCCCCTTTAAAGTTGTTGAAATTGCTACCGTTTTAAATTAGTTTCCTTCTGTCTACTTTCGGCATGTTCAAGTTTTAAAACTTTTTCATTATTTAAAGATAGATTCAAGTCAAGATGTTGCTGATTTAGGAGTATTTTAGATAAAGTTACTTAAGTTCGCTAGGAAGGTTCACTACAACAGAGCCTTTCTGAGAAGTCTACTTGTTCAAAATGGCGGCCGTTCATTAACGTCGCCGTCTGTCATTTCGCATGGAGTTCTATAAGCATGTGATATCTAGGCGCCGATTGTAGGCTGTCGGCTACAGTCAGGAAATATTGGAGCCACTTAGCCGAGCATCGCGTTTGCTACAGCGTCAAAACACTTTTCTCTCGCAGTCTCTGACTTTTCTCGCGACATTCAACCAACGTAGTAACGAGGACGCACAATGCCTCGGTGCGGAAACGGTGAGAAAGTCCGAACGGAGAAAAAAAAAAAACGTAATGCACCATAAACGTACAGATTTCGAAAATACAGCGTACGTATTAAAAAAATAAGTGCTTACTTGTACAAACTACGCCGAAACTAGTGATGTGTCGGTCGCGAACGAGCCGGTACAAAGAGCCGGCTCTTTGAAGTGAACGAAGAGAGCCGGCACAACACCGGCACCCTCCCTTCTCTCTCGCGCTCGCTCTCTCACGTGTCTGAAGCGAGGTGTGGCAGTGGCTCAGGTGAGGGAGTGCCGTGCGCAGAGAGGGAGGAAGGAAGAGAAAGGGGAGGGGCCAGGGGCTTGGTAGTACTGCACGCCACGCCACGGAGTGCACGCCACTCTGAGCACCGTCCGTCGCGCAGCTGCAAGTGCACAGCCACAGACACACAGGAGGAGGAGGAAAAGACGACAAACGTAGGCCTTATAGATGAGCCGAAAACGCAGTAACATTAGGATACATTTTAACTGGTTAAAGTCAGATGACAGTAGGGCAGAATGCTGTGTCTGCAAACTTAACCCCTTATAGCCTAATGTAACACATTTGATACACTTAGAATTTCATTATTTTGAGACTCTAATTTAGAAATTTGATTTTTTTTTATTTATTTTTATTTATTTTTTTTTTTTTTATGATGGATGCAAGTCAACACATGCATCTGCAGGTTTCATGAGAAAAAAAAATCTGGATTTAGCTAAAAGACTGGACAAATAATTACTGAGAGAAAGAGCTGGATCAGCCTGTCAAAGTTGAAGTATTTAGTTTTCTTGAATGCAAATATAATGCAAATATAAAATAAAGCAAGGAGTAGCTTATGTTTGTTAAAATAAAGCAAGGAGTAGCTTATGTTGGTTTTGTTCGCTGCTGCTGTTGCAGTTACTACTCACAGTTTTTGTTATGATGCAGCATGTTTGATTGTTGTTGGTTGAAGTTTAATTTTGTTGCTTGTTTATTGTTTGGAGCCTTTTTAATGTTCAATAAAACAGTAAAAACCCTTTTCTTTGCTTGATAATTGTTGCTATTTGCAATCAGTAGAGTGCAATATTTAGTTTACCAAGTGATTTATCAAAACATATGCTAAATTTGTCATAAATATTTAAAAGAAAAGCTAAAGTTGAAAGAGCCCTATGAGAGCCAAAAAGAGCCGGCTCTTTTGACTGAGCCGATCTAATTGAACCGGATCACCGAAAAGAGCCGAAAATCCCAACTCTGGCCGAAACCGTCCAACTTGACAGGTATGCGAAAAACAATGGTGCCGTTCTGTGTGCATTTATTCAACTAAAGTGGTTCAGCGTAAACATAACATATGCACTGATAAACATGAGCACCCAATGGCCGGCGACTCGGCCCGCCCCCCTTATCTGTGATTGGCTAGAAATTGCCTTCGTTCGGTGCTCAGATTGGTTGAATTGAATGACAACAGATCGAGATAGGATGAATAGAGAGTTCGTCCTCTCTGTGTATGTGCGTGTGTGTCTAATGACTGTGTTTTGTGGAAGAAAAAAATAAAAATTACACAGTACAGTCTAATCGAGCTAGGGCGGGCACAACAGTCTCTCAGGGCGGGCCCGGCCCCCTGATGCCCGCCCATGCCGCCGGGTCTGTGCAGTAGCAAGGAAGGAAGGAGTAGGTAGAACGTTCTCGGTCGTGTGCAGATGAGCGAGGTATCGCTCGTGTCGCTGTCAAGAACTGCTCGGATTTCTAGCCATCAGTGACCTTGCTTTGTAACATGTTTAAAATGGTGAAAAGTAATTTTCACTAAAGTTCGGTTTTTTTTCTGAATTGTATTTTTCAACTTATAGTAATTAATGTGTTCACATTTGTGAATGTTTTAATGGGGAGTATTTTTATTTTCATTTACTTTATCTACATGACCTTTGACTTTGTCGTGATGTCACTTCCTCGTGTGTTCGCGCTCCCTTCAGGTGTACGATGTTAAGTTGCTGCTTTGTTTGTGTGTTGTGCTATGTACAGAAAAACGCTAAATAAGAAAGTTATGCTCTCTTCTCAATATAGCATAGCCTGTTCAGGGTGTTTTCATGTTTCATAGAACTTGAGTATGGCGAGTGTAATGCTCTTTTTAAGACATTTAAGCCAACAAAGCTGGAATTTATATCCATTATCCCGCCACACTCTTTCCTTTTGAAGGTGCGCATGAGGGCTTCAGCCAGAGAGGTCGCTGTATTCATTTTTATTTTTCCATCAGATGGCTGTGAGTCAATAAAAGAGAGCGGCCTCCTCGTGTTATCATTGGTTCCTACAAGAAAACACAACGCAGAAGTCTTATATAGCCTGGGGTCAAAACGAGACCGGCTACAGCTGTCTGCGACAATGTGGACCCTAGCACGTCTACAGCACATCATTTGGTTAGACTCGTTAAGTGTCAATATCAGTGTTGGGCAAGTTACTTTAAAAAAGTAATTAGTTATAGTTACTCACTACTTCTTCCAAAAAGTAACTGAGTTAGTAACTGAATTATTCTATAGTAAAAGTAACTAGTTACCAGGGAAAGTAACTATTTCCGTTAGTTTAAAAAGAAGTTGTTGTATGTCAAAGAATTTGAAATTTTCTGAGCAGTATTCGAGTCAGTTGAATAGGGAAGAACAGACAGGTAGTTATGTTATAGAACCTTTTAATATTTATTGCACCTCACCAGCAACAGATTTATCCTATACTTGAAGTGTAACAAAAATAAACAGATTTGAATTGCTTACCACAGATGTCGACAAAAGCTTTGCCCCGGGCAAGGCAAGGCAAGGCAAATTTATTTATATAGCACAATTCAACACAAGGCAATTCAAAGTGCTTTACATCACATGAAGACCATAAAAATCACATTTAAATCAACACAACGTAAAAACCAAGACAAAAGATCGCATTTAATCACAGAATAAAAATAAATAAATAAAACAAAAATAAAAATAAAGCAAAAACTACTACTACTAATAATCATTGAAATCAGCAATGGAGATAAGCACAAGAGGAATAGAAGGCAGGTAGGTTGAAATATATAGACAGTTATGGATATGCAGTGCCAAACAAAAGCGTTTTTAGCCCTGATTTAAAGGAGCTAACAGTTTGAGCATACTTCAGACGTTCGGGTAACTTGTTCCAGAGGTGAGGAGCATAATAACTAAATGCTGCCTCACCCTGCTTGGTTCTTGTTCTTGGAACATGCAGAAGACCCGTTCCAGACGACCTTAGGGGTGTAGATGTCTCATAGGAATCTAACAAGTCAAGCATGTATTTTGGTCCAAGGCCATTAAGTGTTTTGTAGACGAGCAGTAGTATTTTATAGTCTATCCTTTGACTCACTGGAAGCCAGTGTAGCGATTTCAAAACCGGTGTAATGTGGTCCAGCTTCCTTGTATTTGTGAGGACTCTGGCTGCAGCATTCTGTACTAGCTGCAGCTTCCTGACTGATTTTTTATCAAGACCTGTAAATATACCGTTGCAGTAGTCCAATCTGCCGAAAATGAATGCATGCATAAGTTTTTCCATGTCTTGTTGAGTCAGAAGCCCCTTAATTCTGGTTATATTTTTTAGGTGGTAATAAGCGGATTTAGTGACGGACTTTAGATGTCTATCAAATTTTAGGTCTGAGTCAATAATTACGCCAAGGTTTCTGACTTGATTTGTAGCTGTAAGTGACATTGTGCTAAGTTGGCTGCTTATCTTTGACCTTTCCTTTTTTGGCCCAAAAATGATCACCTCTGTCTTCTCCACATTTAACTGGAGAAAATTCTGGCACATCCATTCATTGATTTGATGAATGCATTTACTCAGGGAGACTAAGGGACTATAATCATGTGGGGACACAGAAATGTACAGTTGTGTGTCATCTGCATAGGCGTGATAGGAGATGTCATACTGTTCCATTATCTGAGCTAACGGAAGCATATAGACAGGGGTGCACATAAGTGGTCCGCATGCGCGCATGCGTACCGGACGTAGACAAACGCGCTGGCCCTCAACGACTTCCATACACTTTTGCGTACCGATGGCTGACCACCGTATTTGCGGCGGACACGAGAAAATAACTTCTCAAAATGTCAAAGAGGCAGGCCATACTGAGTAATTAATTCCGTATTCCCCCACCCCCGTCAAAAGACAGACAGACGACAGAGACGTCACCGGAGCTACCGAAAAAATGGACTTTTGCTGAAAAGTAGGAGGTACCATGGCTAGAAGCAAATGATGCTCGCACGGAAATGCGGTACAAAATGTGCTGTGAGAATCCCAATGTTGCCGATAAGAGCAGCGCATTTTATGTAGAGTCAAAGAATTTCAGCGATCCAAACTTTGAAAAGCACGAAAAAAACAGAGAGCATGTGGCAATTAAGCAAACTATCGATGTCAAACAGGACCCCGCTCGCCCTATGGACAAGTGGCGGAATAAAGGTAATGAACAGCGACATGCAATGACAAACGTGTTTTTGCTCGCATTTTACAAAGCTAAACATGCACGTTCAATAAAGTCTTATGAGGAGGACATCCCACTTTTAAAAAGGGTTGGCGTTAATGTGGGAGCCGCATAATGCCCTTTATTTTGAATTGGTGCTTTTTATTTCTTTACATTTCAAAGTAATGGCAATTTTGTTGCGCCAGTTGATGTTAATCAAGCATTAATTGTTAATATAATTAAGTAAAGTTAATTGGCTCTAAGTAAAGCTTGTCATAAAATTTATCGCATCAGGCGGGTTGGCTCTCAAGCTCAATGAGGACCAAGTCACATCTCCAGGTCCTCCTCTGAGAACCTGGGCAAAAAGATTATGTGCACCCCTGCATATAGATGTTAAATAAGAGTGGTCCAAGAATTGACCCTTGAGGGACTCCACACGTGAATTTGGTTCGTTCTGACTGATAGTTTCCAATTGACACAAAGAAATCCCTATCATGTAAATAGGATGTGAACCACTGAAGAATAGTGTCAGTAAGCCCTACCCACTGTTCCAATCTGCTGAGTAGTATGTTGTGATCAACCGTGTCAAATGCGGCGCTGAGATCCAATAGTAGCAGAACAGATGATTTGCCTGCATCGGTATTCCGACGATTATCATTTAGGACTTTGATAAGCACGGTCTCGGTGCTGTGTTGTGGCCGAAATCCAGACTTAAATGAGTTAAAAAGATTGTTTTGCATCATAAAAGTCTGGATCTGTTCATACACAACCCTTTCGATAATTTTCCCCAGGAATGTCAGATTTGATATTGGCCTGTAATTACTAATGGTTGAGGCATCCAGATTAGGTTTTTTTTAGGAGAGGTTTTATTACTGCAGTTTTTAAAGTCTGAGGAAACTCTCCTGTTTGGAGGGAAGTATTTATAATCTGAAGTATGTCTGGGGCTATGCAATGAAAAACAGTTTTGAAAAGGTTTGAAGGAAGGCCCATGTTGTGGGCTTTAATTTCGACACAATTTCTGTTAAAGTGGCATAGTCCAAGAGGCTAAACTGTCTAAGATTGACGTGGGGGACATTTTGGGAGGCGTTTAGTGTAACATTTGTTAATCCGGAGTTGCACACAGTCTGTCTAATTTTTAGTACTTTGTGTGTAAAGAATGCTGCGAAATTATTACAGGACACCTCAGATGCCAATTCCTGAGGTATTGATGCTTGTGGGTTTGCCAGTTTGTCAACAACAGAAAATAGTGTGCGAGTATTGTTGGTGTTTCTACTAATGATCTCTGGAAAAATATGATTGTCTAGCATTTTTCAGTTCCTGGTTGTATTTGCGAAGACTCTCTTTGTAGATATCATAAAAAACTAGGAGTTTGTTTTTTCGCCATCTGCGTTCTGCTCGTCTACAAACTTGCTTTTGTTTTATAGCTCGTATGGCATTTCTCCAGGGTGACCTCTTCTTTCTTGACAAAGTTTTTGTCTTAATCGGGGCAATAGTGTCCATTACAGTCATCACACTGGAACTGAAACTATTTACAAGTTCTTCCACTGGAGCTATTGTAGGGGTTAATGATGAGGCATAGGCCTGTGTGAATAACGCACATGTGTTATCACTTATGTAACGCTTCCTAATCACCTCTGTTTCCCTTTTCAGAGGATGGACAGGGGTGGTCATTTTAAACATAATGCAGTAGTGATCAGACAGAGCAACATCATTCACTGTGACCTCAGAGATGTTAAGACCTTTGGATATTATTAAGTCCAGTATGTGCCCTCTGTTATGTGTTGGAACTGTGACATGCTGAGATAAACCAAATGTATCCAAAATATTTAAAAGCTCTCTAGCACATCCTTCTTCAGGATTATCACCATGAATGTTAAAGTCACCCACTAAAACAACACAATCAAAGTCCATGCAGACGGAAGACAGTATTTTGGTAAGCTCATCAAAAAACATTGTGTTATACTTCGGTGGTCTGTAAATTTTTACCAAGGCAGCTCTGCAAGGACTTTTTAGCTGAATGACAATATATTCAAAGGAATCAAACTGACCACATGAAATATTCGTGCATTGAAAACTGTCCCTGATCAGACTGGCAACCCCACCTCCTTTCTTATGGGTTCTTGGCACACTAAAGAAATTGAAGTTTGTAGGGGTTGCCTCAATCAGAACTGTCGAACTCTTATCTTGATCTAACCAAGTTTCCGTTAGGAACAACATGTCAAGGTTATGTTTGCTGATAAAATCATTAATTAAGAAAGATTTGCCAGCTAAAGATCTAATATTTAGCAGAGCCAATTGGAGATGCCAGACTGGATTCACTGGTGAGTTTTGGGAATGACATACTATGCTTAACAGGTTGGCAGAGTTGATTGAACGTTTTTTATTTCTCACCAGTCTAGCCCTTTTTGTTGTTGTTTATCACCACTGGGATTGTTGAGCATACATACTGTACTCCATAAGGCCCCGGCTTTTGCTGGGACAGAACAGTCTTTGTAATGTTGTCACAGCCTGGACCCGGTGCACATCATATTGGTGTCGCAAACATGGCTTCCTCCATAGAAGGATAATACTGTGTAGTTCCAGAGTTGTAGTGCTTTGGCTTTGCCCCGAGAGAATTCCAGGGGAGGCTGGTTGGTTTGTTGCCATCTTCCCCTGGCACCTGTCGGGTGTGACAGGTACAGGGTGGAAGCGAAGACATGAACTTGAGGAGATCAAGAGACTGGTTAACCTTGCTATCTAGATCCATGGAGACATATCCCCGGGACATAAATTACACTTTACATGCACGTTCTTTCCTTTAATTTCGACCCACTTGAAATAGTGTTTATATCTCCACCTCGTAAAGGACCAATTTTCCTCTGAATGCTCTGCTATCATATCTCTTTGCATCTGTTTTGCGTGTGTGTGTGTTTGCCGCACGCGCTGTTCCGGTTTGTGTGTGAAAACACCGGCTCTGAAGTTTGTTTAAAAAATAAAATAAAAAAAAATAACAACAAATACACATATACAAACATTGGGGCGAGACAATTCACATATAAACAACCGGCTCTGAAGTGTGTGCACTATTAGGCTCGAGTGTTTACGTCACAGAATGTGGGATCACATGAGATTTGACAGCAACGCAGCCATATTGGAAGCAGGTCTCTCTCGCGGTACATTAAACTTTAACTTGCCAGTTTGATAAAGAGACAAACTCGTTACTAAGGCGTAGAACAGATATGTGATCAAACTTAAGGATGTGAACAATGTTGACCCTTACGAGCAAGCCGAAGACAAATAGAGTAAAGATGTCAACGAGCTTCCACAATTACGCGAAATGTACATTCTGCTGTATTTATTGTTTGGTGTATGTTACTAAACTCATTAGCGATTCCGAAATTACAAATCGCTACAAAGCTACGAACAGTTTTGCTGCAGATGGGTGCAGGACCTGCACATTAGGACCGTATCAAACGGCAACTCCATCATTCTTGCAAAGGTAGGCTATGTGTGTTTACTAATTTCATTGCCATGAACCTGAACGCACCCCAAGTCTTGGATGACAAATAAAGAGAGTAGAGTTTACTCGCTACGGCTGGTAGTTTCTTTAATTTATTCAAAGTAAGTAACGCACCGCTTTTGACCGTCAGTAACGGTAACGGCATTGTAACGGCGGAAAAAATAATTAGTTAGATTACTCAGTTACTGAAAAAATATGTAACGGCGTTATTTATAACAACGTTATTCCCAACACTGGTTAATATACTCGAAAGGGTCCTTTCTATTTTATCCATATGTGACGACCGTCTATCCTCCAACCTGTGTTTTATTGCAACACATTGTTGAGGACAGCAAGCTGGCTATTGGCTAGAAATCCCAGCAGTTCTTGAACACGAGCAGCTATCCAACAGCGCCATGGTGCCAAGCAAGTTTAAACATCATCTTCAAACGAAACACCCGTCGCTTCAAAACACGTCGATGGACTATTTTGTCAGCCTTCGTGAAAACACAGAGAAACAAGCAACTTTTTTGAGAAAAACTACCAAGGTAAATAAGAAACCCCTCAAAGCCAGTTACCTTGTTGCTGAACTTGTTGCTAACAGAAACACTGATAGCTGATTGCTGAAGAATAAGGAGATCGACTTTGTGTTCATCTAAACAGGCTCAAGTTTCACAATGAGTAAGTATGC
Source organism: Corythoichthys intestinalis (assembly GCF_030265065.1). Taxonomy (NCBI): domain Eukaryota; kingdom Metazoa; phylum Chordata; class Actinopteri; order Syngnathiformes; family Syngnathidae; genus Corythoichthys; species Corythoichthys intestinalis. Next base: position 57,566,694 of record NC_080399.1, on the reverse strand, counting down.
ATCCTGAGAAATGATTAAATATACTGTACAGAAAATAATTTGGGAACATTTTTGGTTTGGGTGTGCCGCAAGTTTTTTTTCCAATGTAAAAACATGCCGTGACTCAAAAAAGGTTGAAAAACACTGGTATAAGCATTGCTGATCTTCTTCAATCTTCGGTTATCAGTGTCCACATGATGGCGCCACAAACGCAAATTCACACTTCTTCACTCTGGCCGCAGTATTCAAGAACCCTCGTTTAAATGTACGTGTGGATGATAGGCTAAGCTGTAGAAAAAAATCTTCTTTTTGCCAAATACCCTGCTATGCGGAGACATGGCCTCAGGCTTTTGATCTGAAATGTCTTTAGCCTGCCAGGGGCCAGAAAAACATATTTAAATATATTGAAAAAAAACTTTCCGAGCTGCCCTACCGTATGGGGGAAAATACCAAAAATGTGATGAAACATTCAATTGAAGATATCAAGAATTCTTGCAAAACTACAGCATCCATTTTAAAACTAGTATAAGTCACAATGATTTCACTCAGTATGTCAAAAATGTTTATTCTTACCATAGCGAGATCACACACTGACTACGGCATTTAAATTTACATCATTGTCCTCATACATTAAAAATGTGAGTGCGTGTGTAGTGTGTAAGGAAGAGTGGACAATTCCATAATATCAAAAATACAATACAATACTTAATTTGGTAATTTAGAAAAGCGCACGTTTTCACAACGTCAAAAGCCATATGATAAATGTAATTTATTTAATGGGATATTTGCACAATAACATCATCATGATAATGAATAGTAGAAATTTATTATAGCGGACTATTTCACAATGTCAAAAATAGCTAATTTATTCAAGCGGACATTTTCACAACGTCAAAAATTCATATAAAACATTCACATTTTTAAGGCAAACAATTTCTTAATAACATCATAATCAAATGTCATGACGTTTATTCCGTGAAAGGGAAAATAAGCCTCGGCAACTTTGAGCGAGGTGATAGCCCCGTTTACGTAGCAAATGGCAGTTTACGCCGTTACCGTAAGGGGTCTTCTTCGATTCGTCGTCATCGGTGCTGTCGGCCTTGCTGCTGGCAACAACGCTCTTCTTCTTCACAGATTCTGACGGATCGCAGATTTCGGGACAACACCAGAACTCACTGACATAAAGCTTGGCATCGAGCCCCCTTTTTTTGGGGGGGGGTAAACCTCCTAAAACCACAGAAATGTCAAAACCACTTTTGGCCTCAGTTAAAAATATAAACACAATAAAACACAACAGGTTTCTCACACACAGTGATGAGCACGTCTGCCTCACCGTTCTGAGATTAAAGGTTCAATCCCGGGCTCCGGCCTTCCTGTGTGGTGTTTGCATGTTCTCCCCGTGCCTGCGTGGGTTTTCTCCGGGTACCCCGGTTTCTCCCCACATCCCAAAGGTATGCATGGTAGGCTGATCGAACACTATAAATTGTCCCTAGGTATGAGTGTGTGCGCGAATGGTTGTTCTTCTCGTTGTGCCCGCGATTGGCTGGCAGCCGATTCAGCGTTTACCTCGCATACTGCCCATAATAAATTCGAATTGGTCCCAGCGTCCCCGTGACCCTTGTGAGATTAAGAGGGTCGGAAAATGAATGAAAGGTTTCACACTTGCATTAGGAACTGCGATACACTGAAACAAGGCATAAATGAGATTTTTTTTTTTTTTTATTCAAAATTGTATTTTTTCACTGATTTGCAAAATTCCATCTAAAACTCCATTTAATTTTTATTTTTTCTCGTTTCCACAAATCTAAATGCAAAACCTCAATTTTAACTATTCAAGAACAGAGGATGTTCATTAAAATTGAATGTAAAAATTGACTGTAAAATAAATAATAATAATAATGTTTTGGTAACATACATTAACAAAAAATAAGTACAAATAACTCACATTATGGACAGTGAAATGAAATATATTTTGAATACAAAGCAAACATTGACTTTTTAAAATAAGGAAATAAATGAGTAGCCTTACATAAATGACCGAAAAAAAAGTGCAAAGTGCACATTAACATGGATGATGTTCTAAACTTCCCAAATAAAATAAACGTCATCAACTCTTTCCTTTCTCTTTAAGATCTGATCAATTTTCCCTTGCATTGCCCTTTTAATTTTTTCTTCCTTAAGTTGTTCCAAAAAACGGCGGCACGGTGGCTTAGTGGTTAGCACATCTGCCTCACAGTTCTGAGATCAAGGGTTCAATCCCGGGCTTCGGCCTTCCTGTGTGGAGTTTGCATATTCTCCCCGTGCCTGCGTGGGTTTACTCCGGTTTCCTCCCACATCCCACATCCCAAAGACATGCATGGTAGGCTGATTGAACACTCTAAATTGTCCGTAGGTATGAGTGTGTGCGTGAATGGTTGTATGTCTCCTTGTGCCCTGCGACTGGCTGGCAACCAGTTCAGGGTGTCCCCTGCCTACTGCCCGTAGTTGGCTGGGATAGGCTCCAGCACCTCCGCGACCCTCGTGAGGAAAAGCGGCATGGAAAATGAATGAATGAATGTTCCAAAAAACGTGCATTTTGAACTAATCAGAGCTAACTATTCATGCTGAGCCATGCCAGTCTTTTTTTGTGTGTTTTTGGGTCCTAAATGTTGATTATACTTGGTCAGTGAATAAAACAACAGATTGGACATGGAGGTTATGGTGTCCTGAAAAAAGGGACCCAACCTGGCCATTGTGAACAACTTTTTCTTTGAAATTTAAAGGAAACATCAAAGGCATGCAAATTCGGCCAAAATAGGCTTAGGTGTTATGTAAAACCATTAATTTTATGAATATTTTGTTATATTTCTTCTGAATTAATGTTGCTGCTGCGTTTGCATACATTGTTTTACAGCTAAAATATTTTTTCTTAGGCGAGGGATAGTAGGACTAGCATACTGTAACTCGACACGATTGCAAACAGGGACATGGACTAGCTGGCACTAACCCTTTAATTGCCAGTTATTTCATTTAAAATGTAGGTACCTGGTGGGTAACAATAGCCAATATACCTAGCAAGTAACCCTATTCATCCCTACTTACTTGCCCTGCGCTTGTCTGGGGAACTTCCACCAGCTCATCATTACCCTCTCCCTCATCTGTTGTCTCTCCCTGCATCGGCTGCACGTGAGAGCGGCTGCTGCTCCCACTCTCACCGGGGGCTGGGCTGTTGCTAGCCGGCGGGGCAGTTGCAGCCAGACTGCTGCTTGCAAACATGTGTCAACTTATGACATTTCGATCCTTCGCTCTCGTTTCTTCAGTTTTTTTCTCTCTAACCTTCTCCGCGCCACCCTTCTCTTTTCTTTTTTTGCCACCACCATTCATATTTATCCACGCTCGTAGCTATTTTGCTTCCACAAGGAGTAAGGCTTTACCAAAGTAGCCTAGTCTGTGCTTTCTTCGTTTTTTTCCTATCAGATTGGCGGTTAACAGCCAGGCGCAGTGCTGCCATCTGTCAGATTGGATGCGCCGTGAAAACAAAGCTCTTTTCATTTCCTTTATCTTCTGGCTCCTTTCAGTCGTGTCCATGTCGTTATATTTGTCCTTCGTGTTTTGTTTCATATTGTCGTCTAATATTGTACTCCTTGGTTACTGACATGTTGACTCCATAAAAAAGACAAAAAGGTCTGTCTTTTCCATATGTAAACAGATATTCCGTCTCCCACCTGTCCTATTTCTGCCTTTCTTTTTGCCATTTCTTGGTAGGGTAACACAGTGACAGCTGTAGTTTGAGGTCCCAGTGTGGTCCGGGGGAGATGAACGGGGATACGGAGTCCACCGGGGGTTTTAGCCGAAGGAGCGTGCACGAAGACTGATCATTACCTTCTTAATACGTCCATGACTGCTACCATAGACGCTACTGACACAGAAGAGGGAGCGTGTCTGCCTCTGTCGTGTTGTTTTTACGCGCCAAATCAACAGCAGAGCATCATGGGATTTGTAGTATAGGCGGTGAATGTGGCTTTACAGCTGGCGCTGTGTAATACCAGCGGGCCAGCTCAAATATTAATTTGAAATCGCCTCACGGGCCAAATATAATTACACTACAGGCCAAATTTGGCCCGCGGGCCAGAGTTTGACGCATATGCTCTAGATGAAGACAATATTGATCACAGGAACTTTCTAGAGCTCATCACTCTTCTAGGGAAATATGATGTATGTCTGAAAGAACATCTCACAGAATGCATCGCAAAAAGTAAAAAGATCCACCAGTTACAGCAGGCTAGAGGTTGCGGTGCGGCTGTAACATTTTTATCCAAAAATACAGTGAATACTGTCATTTCTACAGTGCAGCGACTAATGCAGGAGACCACTGCAAAAGAGGTTGCTGAAAGTGGGATGCTTTCTGTGCAAATACTCTTTGACTTTATGTAGAAGAGGAATCGGGACTCGCCTTGGTGTAGACAAGGAATATGGAATTATATCAGCTCTGAGCTTGATTGTGTATGGCCGCTGCATCATTCCTAGCCCTTGACACAATTTTGGGTAAGCCACTTCCATTTTTGACTTGTCTATGCTGTCGGCTCTGTAGACAAGCTTGAGCTTAACACTTGCAGGTCTGCTTAACAAAGCTACATTTAAGTCATTGACGACATAGACGTCTTCTTCAATCACATGCTTGCCTTTACAAAGTGACTCTTTGTATTTGCCTAACACTGATAAAGGCATACGACCTGGGCCAAATAATGGTCTGTCGGGTTTGGATAGCTGTGTGGCGCCATCTGTGATGGTGTGGTAGATTTGTGCAGGGATAACTGAGACATCAACTTTAGTGTCTATTTTGAACCGGATTTTATGGTTTCTAACAGTCAAATCAGCAAACCACGGTTCTAATCCTGCATCCACTGAGCCCAAAAATAAAGGAGTGTCTTCACAACTTTCGCTTTCAATAGCATGCACTTTTTTTGTTGACTTACACACTTTACTATAGTGGCCTCTCTTTGCACATGTGTGACACGTGACATCTCTGGCTGGGCACTGTGCTTTGGCATGTCCAGGGGACTTTCCACATCTATAGCATGTGTGGTGATCAGATGATGATTGTTGGTTGACGGATGTGTGCTTTGGGTGGTTAGGAGACTTTGGTGCAAAAGGCTTTTTATATTTTCCTTTTGTTACTACATCAATGTCCATCCTACCTCCTCCTCTGAGGTCAGTTTGCTGCCTCTTGATCACTTCGGACTGACGAGCCATGTTGACCGCTTTTTCCAAAGTTAGATCTTTATCCAACTGCATCCTTTCGGCGAGACTTGTGTCTTTTAGCCCCACCACAATCCGATCTCTGATTAGTTCGTCGTGGAGTGCTCCGTATTTAGTTTTCAGCCAAGGCATACAACGCTGTGATGAACATATCAACCGTTTCATTAGGTTGCTGCATTCTTTGGTTGAACCTCGCCCTCTCATATATCACGTTCTTTCTGGGCACAAAGTACGTTTCAAAGGTGGCTTTCACTGAATTGTATTGATGCCGTTGCGCGTCGGTTAAATCTTGCCCGCGCAAAATGTCATCCGCTTCGTCGCCCATACAGTATATCAGAGTGTTCACTTGATTTGCCTCTGTACTCATATGGCGGTTACTAGCCAGCCTAAATCTCTCAAACCTGCGAATCCATCGTTCCCAATCCTGAGGTTTTGAAAAGTCGAACGCTTCAGGTGGTTGAATGGAAAACGTAGCGCTCGGAGGAACGTTAGCATTAGCATGTAGCTGGGGAAGTTGCTGATGCCGTGCTGCAGGTGCAGCCGCGCCGTCGGCACTTTCAAACATCGCGTCTCGGGTGTAAAAGTCACCTTCCAGCTTCTATGTGTTCTTTTCACCGCTGCCCAACTTCTGACACCATGTAGTATAATGGGTTATTAAATACAGTCAGTTTTGAATAGAACGTTGGCTTTATTTATGACCAGCAACTCTGCAACCAGCCGGACATATATTTGTCAAGCATACGCATATACACACACAACATCCGGTACAGCACTTCCTGTTATGTATCAAAATAAAAGCATGGCAGTTTATACCTGTTAGGAACGGCAAGCCGTTAATGTGGATCCAAAACACAGACCAGGAGATCAGTAGAGTAAATGTTTGTATTTAATAAGTACAACAAAAGGAGCACGCTAACAAACGCGAGTTTAACAAGTACAACAAAGGGAGCACGCTAACAAACGCGAGTTTAACAAGTACAACTAAGAGAGCACGCTAACAAACGCGAGTTTAACAAGTACAACTAAAAGAGCACACTAGAATGCATGAATATAACAGAGTACAAGAATCTAACTACAAAGTCCAAAAGAGCACTAAAGTAAAGCTAACCAAATCAGAATACGACCGTAGCACGTCGGGAAGCTCGAAGGATGACGATGAACACACAGGCGGTAAGCAAGGCCAATAGCAAGCAATAGTCCGACACTTGCAGACGGTGACAGGCTTCCTTAAATACTGAGCTTTCCTAATCAAGCACAGGTGTGTCATGTTACCCCGCCAATCTGGCTCAATCAGGTGCTGCATAAAGAAAAAAGAACTGAGAACACACACAAATATGACAATACCACACTCGACACAGACGTCTCTCCACTATTGGAGAGACAAGGTGGTGGGACAAAGATGAAGCCTTGAAGAGGATCTTTGGATCATTTGGAAAACCAGACCAGGCGTTGTAAGTTGATGTCATCATGACACTCAGCACCCTTCAAAGTCAGGCCAATTTAAAAACAACCGTGCGAGTTAAAGCCAGAGGATTCTTGGAGGGGCTAATGAGGTTTGATCCAGTGTTAACAGCACAGCTTTTCCTGTGGATCTTTGAGGTGACAACACTTCTGTCAAAATACCTGCAGTCAAGTGGACTGGACATCATAACTGCGCAGCACAGGATGGTTATGACAACTCAAGATGCCATGAAGAAAATGGCACGTGGTTAGGGAAGAGTTTCACAGATGCAAATGGTGCCTAGGAAGTGGAGGTCCATAACCAGATTAGGGATATAATCCACAGGTGTTTTTTAACTCATGGAACACTCTATGCTGACTTGGCTCTTCTCGATCCGGGAAACTTTGATCGAGCGTCTACATCACATTCTCTTCCGGATTCCACATTTCAAAATCTGAGCAAATGCTTGCTCAGGTTTGACAGCAGAGCAACAGCTGCCAATTCGCAGTCTGAGTTGAAGTGTATGGCAGCTCAATGGCCACGACTTAAAACGTCTGTAGTGGAGGAGTATAAAGTCAGAATGGTAGGGGATGGCCCTGACGATGAGGACACAGATATCCTAAACCAGGGGTCATGAATTTAAAATCCTCTGGGTCTGAAATTAAAAAATTACAACAATCTCGGGTCCAGAAATATTTTTAATGCTTCTTTTTTTCCAAAAAACACAAACGTATTTTTACGTGGCCATGCTGATAATTACAACATTCAAAAATGTAAATAAAATATAAAAGGTGCATAAAACTAAAAAAGTGCTTTAATTGAATCATTAAATAGCAACATAAGAGCATGTTCAAGACTTCTTTCTTTTTTTAAATTGTGGATGCTGACAGGGGGATTTGGTTTATTTTTTGACAGACCTCTTTTTTTGCTTTCCATCAACAAAGTTTCAGCAACTACACTCATACAATCTTTGACAATCGGTGCGTCACTAAAAGACTTTTTGTTTTGACCCAATATCCACGCTATTCTGAGGGAGAATTCATTTGCGCGTTGCCGTGCAGTGAATAAATGAACCATGAGCCTTGAGGTGCGATACTACTGATTCCGCTATTTTTGAGAACGGATGGCAGAGTTCATAGGGAAACTTTGCAAAAATAAAGCTGCATGCTTTGTCTCATAGTGCCTTTTCAAATTGTTGCTTTGTACAAGCGCTACCATCTCTGAATGAGTCTCAGATGAGGTATAGCGGTCTTATCCTGCCGCCAGGTAAAATGAACAAAAATGTGTTGGTCCACTCCTCCTTAAACACTCTGTTTTCTGCATCAATCTTGCGTAGTTTTGAGCACGCCATTTGCTGTACCTTTTCGCCTCTTCCTCCAACTTCATTCGGCTCAGCAGAGAGACCTTGAGTGTTCTGGTCATTTCTCAGTAAGTATTAGTTAAAATGAATAATTATAGCCTCTTTTCATTGTGATTTATCATAACTTATTCCATGTATTCTTGTGTGTTTTAATCAGTGTCCTGCCTTTCCTGGTTCTACATTGAGACCTGGACTGTGCTGTTCATTTCTCAGTGAGTATTCAAGTTAAAATGTATAATAATGCAATGTGTAGTTCTTCTTAGCCGCTTCAATTTCCCTCAAAGTGCACGAAATTGATGCATTTTACAATAAAATGTAAAAATAAATTCTCCCTGGGGTGTTTCCCTTCGTACAGCAATTCTTTTGTTCTGGGCTGAGTCAAAGTCCAGGGCTACGTTTTAGTCCCAGTCCGCCCCTGCTGGTGACACAGCACCAGGAGCAATGTTGGGTTCTGTATCCTGCTCAAGGACACTTAGACGGGTTCATCAGGGTGAAAAATTGAACCTACAACCGTGGCCACCCATTTGTTCCCAAATATTTGTAAATCACACATATGTGTGTGAATGTATATATACTTAGACACATATGTAACCAAAATGGCTGTAATTTCAAACCCTGAAAAATACTACTAATTACTTGAGTTTAAAAGTAGTATCTGGGTCAGGCTAATTTGCCTTACTCACACGCACACATGCACACAAACATATATCCAAAAAATATTCATTACATACAGTACAGGCCAAAAGTTTGGTGCCACCTTACTCAATGCAACACAAATGAAGGTCCCAAACCCCTTGATAAAGCAATAATTTCGACTAATAAACCTTGAAAAGGCATACCTGTGAAGTCAAAAACCATTTTAGGTGACTCCTTCTTTGAAGCTCATCAAGAGAATGGCAAGAATGTGCAAAAAAGTAATCAAACAAAGGTTGGTAACTTTGAAGATACTTGAATATGATACATTTTTAGCTTTTTCACCCTTTTTTTTACTAAGTACATAATCCCACACATGTTCATTCATAGTTTTATTACCTTCAGTGAGAATTTACAATATAACTTTTGACCTGTCCTGTATATATGTGTGTGTGTTGGGTGGGAGGGGTAAAGGTTGTCGAGTGATGATTATTAGTGTATTATTTTGACTATCCACGTGATTGAGCTCAGCTCCTGTACTCATCTGCGTAAAGTGAGAAACGCAGCTGATGCTCCAGAAGGAAGTCACACCAAAGATAGTGGTAACAAGAGTCCACACTTAACTCTACTAGGACCTTCACAATGCATTTTAGACTAACTAGCTAGCAGCAGCAAAGTAGCAGCATTATTTTAGAGCTTGAATGTAACTTTTGACCGTAAAACAACAAAGGTAAAAGACGTCGGCAGAGACCGACTGTGGAAAAAATAAAAAGGTAACTGCTAGCTAGGTTACAGGGAAAACATGCACTGGATTTTCAAAGATGTGGGTTCTCTGTATGAACAAGTGGAATGTACTGCATAGCGACACACTGAAGGGGCTCTCTACCTTACTCTATGAAGTAAGGGGAAACTGACAGATTTATGAGGCCTGACGAGTGGTGGCCATGATTCTTGTTTCATCATGCTGTTATGGCTTATGCCATCGGCGTAATTATTCATCACACAAACATGTCTGACTAATAGCGGAAAGTGAACATTTGTGTCAAAATTGCAATAAAAAAGTGCCTTCAAAACTTTTTCCTCTTCAATCAAAAAAAGGTAGTTCAAAAAATTATTGCACTTAAAAAAACGTGACACTTTAATAAAAAACAATATGGTGAGGGCAATTTTATTTTTCAAATCTTTTTTTTTTTTTTTTTTTTGATTGAAGCAACTTTTTGTGTGGATTGAATGATTTAGACACAAATGTCCTACTTATAATATGGCCCAAATACAAAAAGGATTGCTTCAATCAGAGAAAACATTTTCAATGAAAAATTAAGTGTTCAAATGCAAATGTTTGAGTCTCAAATATTTTTTCGCATTCAAAAACTTTTTTCTATGATTGAAATTTTTCTTTTTTTGATTCAATAGATTTTTCTTTTGATTTATTTATTTATTTTATTTTTTCTTGAAGCAACTTATTTTTTGATTGAATAATAAGGACACAAATGTCCCAGCCAAAATGTGGCCCAAACGCAAAACAACATTACTTCAATCAAAAAAGTTGCTTCAAAAAATTAAAAAAATAAATAAATAAATAGTTTTCACCTGTAGGGATTTTGATGTCCAGCAGGTGTCAGTATTCAGTGACACAGTATCAACACTGTGTCAACACAGTGTGTCACTGTGTCTACACGCTTCATGAGGCCTCATATATCAGATAGTTAGATATTTCTTCCCTCCTGTATCATCGATCACACCATAGTTCTTATTACAACTGACATTTATTCATTTGTCACCGTCAAACCATGAACACACAATTAGGAAATGCAATTATGACAGAGCGTACAATAATGCTATGAAGTAAATCAATAGAGACATATTTGCTTACAAAACCACAGGTTAATGGCTACAGAATAATACCAAGAGAATTTAAGTCCAAATACAATTCTGTACAACAGAAATGTGCAAATTGAGTAAGGCAGGGGAAGGTTCGCAACAAGCTTGTTTGACATATTAGGCATAATAAAGTACCTGAAAGTTTAAACCCACGAAGACTGTCATCCATTGGAACTTAAACCCAACGCCTTAACAACCTCAGCCATCTGGGTGAAGAACTCTTTGTCATATTATTTGTAGGGCTGTCAAAGGATTAAAATTTTTAATCAAGTTACTTACAGCTTAAAAATTAATTAAGCGCAATTAATCGCAATTCAAACCATCTATAAAATATGCCATATTTTTCTGTAAATTATTGTTGGAATGGAAAGATAAGACACAAGATGGATATATACATTCAAAATACGGTACATAAGTACTGTATTTGTTCATTATAACAATAAATCAACAAGATGGCATTAACATTATCAATTCTGTTAAAGCGATCCATGAATAGAAAGACTTGTAGCTCTTAAAAGATAAATGTAAGTACAAGTTATAGAAATTTTGTATTAAAAACCCTCTTAATGTTTTCGTTTTAATAAAATTTGTAACATTTTCAAGCAAAAAATAAACTAGTAGCCCGCCATTGTTGATGTTAATAATTACACAATGCTCATGGGTGCTGAAGCCCATAAAATCAGTCGCACCCAAGTGCCAGCAGAGGGCAACAAAACTCCAAAAACACAAGTAACAAGTGGACATTGCACTGTGCTGTCATTTTAATCTGTTTGAACGGGGAATGTGCGTTAATTGCCACAAATATTTTAACGTGATTAATTAAAAAAATTAATTACCGCCCGTTAACGCGATAATTTTGACAGCCCTAATTATTTGATATAGTTCTCAAACCTGTTCCATCAAGCTTTTTGATTTTTCTCCCCCAGAAGCTCGATAAAATGAGCGCTAGTCTCCGTTCAGAGACTGCCTGGAGAGAAAGCCTCTTGTCCCTGTGCTTTTGGAGCCAGGGGTCACCATCCTGCTCCATCTGTGCCACCTCACCTACTTGGAGGCCCGCGACCCAGAGTTTATGCCCAAGTTGCTGAAGGTGCTCTGCACCCCCAACCGGCAGCTCCAAGGCTCCACAGTGGTTCCCTACCAGCCTCCGTCCATCTACCACGGGAGGGCCCTACAGCCTTTAACTGCTGCTAATGTAGAAAATCTTTACAAGTTAGTGTTGTATCGGTCGCGAACGATTCGTTCTTTTTGAACGAATTGTTTGGGTGAACGAGACCGAACTAATCACCATCTGCATTGATTCGTTCCATGAAGTTGGGGCTTGTTTAGCTGCGTGGGAGGGCGTTGAGCAAGCGGCAGCGTCTTCTGACATCGCACACGACCAATCAGACGCCAGCCTCGTCGCGGGCAGGGGAGGGAGCGGAAACAGAATCAGGGCGTCTGTCACTCACTTCCACGTGTGGCCAACAAGCAGCCAGCGTGCAGGCAGGGGGGCAAGACTGAGTTATGTCACTTCCCGTTCAGTGACTCGGTCCTGCGGTTCCTGACCTAGCTTGCTGCTAACTTGACTTTCCAGTAATGCGGTGAACGTGTCAAAAAATGAAAGGAAATGACTTTGTCACATATTTGTTAATGTGGAGCCTATCAAATGCTGCTCAAACAGACAAAAACACCACACAAATCTAGCGAGCATGGTTTAGTGTACTACTTTTCTCAACAGACTCAGGACTACCTATGACGACATACTATCAAATTGACAGTATTTTAAAACACGGGTAGCTACGAGGCAAGCACAAGTGAGCTGCGGTCGCGTGACGGCAGTGAAGGGGGCAGAGAACTGTCACTATATGGAGGCTTCATGGCAGAGATATTTACCTCATATGTGCACATAAAAAAAAATATTTAGTATGATTACCATAATACTGATTTGCAATGAAACTATATACATGTCAATTTTTTCCGACTGTTTTTTTTTTTTTTTTCGTGTCAGAGCGTGTCAGGTGTTGGTTGGTTTGACAAATTATGTCCATCCGTCCACCATGTGCTACCCAAGCGCCCAAAAACAACGCACGCAGACACGGGAGATGGCGCAATAGGTCTACATTTTTCTTAACAGACTAATGAGAGTAGAAAGGCAACATCGTAAAGAGCAAACAATTATTTCTCGTCAGCATTTGACGATCTGAGATGAGGGGACGACAGGGGAGCTGACCGGATTATTTTATTTGTTAATACCAGTGCAAAAATTCAAAACGATCATCTTAATACTGATTTGCAATTAAACTGTCAAATATCAAAATGTAGTATTGTTTTTTTTTCAGAGCAGCACATTTGACAACTAGCGTCAGGGCATTAAGGGCATACACTTTAGTTTTAACAATAGTGACCAAAAATAATAGTGATGAGCATAAAAACTAAAATACAACAGAGCGAGAGGTAAATATGATGTGTTGGTCGTTCCATATTTAGAAATTAAACTTTCGATTTATTTTTATTTTCGTGACAGCAAGCATGCCACATTGGCTGGGGGCAGCAGCATTGCATATGTGATCAAGATCATGCTTAAGAAAGTCCGTGCGCCCCCGACCCCAAACCCCCACTCCCCCCACAAAAGGAAAATGTTTAACCGTGTCCTAAATCAAAATGCAAGCAGAACTTGGTATTTAACTCTTAAACTTTTTTTTTTTTCTTTTTAACTACTTTTCTTACTTCCCCTCATCATGAGATGGTATTGTAACATAAGGTTGGCATGGGTGGTTGAACGATGTATGGTACGTATGGTGTGTGCGTGTGACAAATGGAATGTGAATGTGGCATGGTTGGGAAGTATTGCATCAACGTAGGCGATGGGGACGCGTGCAGAGATGTCTGAACGACGGGTGAATATGGTATCGAGTTCCCTAAGACAGAATTAACTGCAATGCGTTCTTGCCATGACGGTTCACCCAGTGAGTTATAAGTCAGGAACTTTCTAGGCTTTTTATCACGAGTTGACTTTCTGACCTCTAACCTAACTGGATCTCGCGAAGGATCTGAGCGTTGTGCTTTGGTTCTAGATGAGGCCCTAGAATGTTGTTCCTCCTCTGAGTCAGTCAGTGACGTTCCTCTATCTATCCTGGGTTCCTCCCTTCTTTCTTCTGGCAACAAGACAGGTTCTGGAAAATACTCAGGGATAGGCTGACTTTCACTGGAAATCAGTGTTGGACTGACAGAGTTCTGGATTTCTGTGGCAACAGTTCTTTCAGCAGGTCTTCTTAGCCAGTATCCTACGTGACTATTATCATCTTCATCATCAGATTCACTGCTGGTGTCATGTTCAATGCTTGGTTGATTTCGGGTGTCTGGGACTATTCTTTGGTTCTTTCTGTTCTTGTCTGGGACTGTGTTGGATTTAGATGGCATTGTTTCAAGAGGTAGATCATTCACCAATAAAAGGAGATTTCGATGTAGCGTTCGGGTCTTTTGCTGCCCTCCCAGCTCAGGACAGACAACAACAGAGGACTCTCAGCGACCTGACTCTTGACCACGTGAACAGTATCCTCCCAGTAAGACCTTAACTTTCCTGGGCCTCCACGCTGACTGAGGTTTCTTACAAGGACCCTGTCCCCTGGCTTCAGCATTACTCCTCTTGCCTTCTTGTCATAGATCACCTTCCCCCTTGCGCTTGCTTTTTTACTGTTTTCAGCAGCAATTCGGTAGGCTTCTGTCATCTTCTCAGCCCATTTCTCGGCATATCCTTTTGGTGAGTATGCTTCTTTTCTTTCTGGTAAACCAAACAGTAAATCAACGGGGAGGTGTGGATGGCGACCATAAAGGAGGAAAAAGGGTGAGTAGCCTGTAGATTCATGTCGTGTGCAATTGTACGCGTGGATCACATGTGGGAGGTGATCTTTCCATCGCAGTTTCTCTCTTTCTGTTAATGTTCTCAACATCTGGAGGACAGTTCTATTGAGACGCTCCACTGGGTTGCTCTGGGGATGATAGGGTGATGTTCTTGAGTGGCCAACTCCTGACAATTGTTGCAATCTTTGAAATAGTTTATTTTCAAATTCCCGGCCTTGGTCATGATGTAATTTCGACGGGTACCCAAATTTTGGAATGAAGTCATTAAACATGTGTTCTGCAGCGGTCTTTCCACTTTTGTTCCTTGTGGGGTATGCTTGAGCAAACCTAGTGAAGTGGTCAATCACAACTAGAATATATTCATAACCTCCACTACTTGCTTCCAGATGCAAGTAGTCAATGCAGACCAGCTCTAAGGGAAAATTGGAGGTGATGCTGCTAGTGACGGGATCTGTCGTTCACTTGAGTAAACGAATCCATTCCGGTTCGTTCAGTAAAACGATTCGTTCAAACAAATCGTTCAACGAATCGTTCGCCCCCCTCATCTCCCTCCCCACCCAAATGAATCGTTCGGTTAGTGAACGGGAAGTGACGTTGCCGAACGAATCACCAAAGACCGCTTCGCAGTATAACTGAACGGGAAGTGACATTGCTTGGTCCCTCCCTCTCTTGCACATTGACCACTCGTCGTAGTTTCAGAAATGAGTGACAGGCGATATCATTCTGCTCTCAGAGACAGCCTCGTCTCCCTCCCGCTGCTGCAAAAGCGAGGGAGAACTTCCGCGTCGTCTGTCCTAGTTCTATGGGCTCAAAGTCATGGCTCGTGCTTGCATTTCGAATTAGGACACGGTTAAACATTTTCCTTTTGAGGGGGAAGTCGGGGTTTGGGGTCGGGGGCGCACGGACTTTCTTTAGCATGATCTTGCTCACATATACAATGCTGCTGCTGACAGCCAACGCGGCATGCCTGCTGTCACGAAAATAAAAATAAATCGAAAGTTTAATTTCTAATTGTGGAACGGCCAACACATCATATTAACCTCTCGCTCTGTTGTATTTTTGTTTTTTATTATTAAGATGATCGTTTTGAATTTTTGCACTGGTATTAATAAATAAAATAATCCGGTCAGCTCCCCTGTCGTCCCCGCATCTCAGATCGTCAAATGCTGACGAGAAATAATTGTTTGCTTTATGATTTCGCCTTTCTACTCTCATTAGTCTGTTAAGAAAAATGTAGACATATTGCGACATCTCCCGTGTCCGCGCGCTTTGTTTTTGGGGCGCTTGAGTAGCACATGATGGACGGATTGACATAATTTGTCAAACCAACCGACACCCTCTGACACAAAAAAAAAAAAAAAAAAAACACTCGGAAAAAATTGACATGTATATACAGTTTCATTGCAAATCAGTATTATGGTGATGATACTAAATATTATTTTTTTTCTGTGCACATATGAGGTACATATCGCTGCCATGAAGCCTCCATATAGTGACAGTTCTCTGCCCGCTTCACTGCCGTCACGCGACCGCAGCTCAGGTTTTGCTTGCCTCGTAGCTACGCGTGTTTTAAATTACTGTAAATTTGATAGTATATCGTCATAGGCACAGTCCCGAGTCTGTTGAGAAAAGTAGAACACTAAACCATGCTCGCTAGATTTGTGTGGTGTTTTTGTCTTTTTGAGCAGCATTTGATAGGCTCCACGTTAACAAATATGTGACAAAGTCGTTTCCTTTCATTTTATGACTCGTTCACCGCATAGTCATTACTGGAAAGTCAAGTTAGCAGCAAGCTAGGTCAGGAACCGGAGGACCGAATCACTGAACGGGAAGTGACAAAACTCAGTCTTTCCCCCCTGCCTGCACGCTGGCTGCTTATTGGCCACACGTGGAAATGAGTGACATACGCCATGATTCTGTTTCCGCTCCCTCCCCTGCCCGCGATGAGGCTGGCGTCTGATTGGTCGTGTGCGATGTCAGAAGACGCTGCCGCTTGCTCAACGCCCTCCCACGCAGCGAACAAGCGCCACCAACTTCATAGAACGAATCAGTGCAGATGGTGATTAGTTCGGTCTCGTTCACCCAAACAATTCGTTCAAAAAGAACGAATCGTTCGCGACCGATACAACACTAGATGCTGCCCATTGGAGCTCGTACATGAGTGACTGGTTTCTTTGACTTTATACATGGGCATTTTCGGGTGACATATTCTTCGATTTCTTTGGACATGAAGGACCAATAGAATCTCTCTCGTGCAAGGTGAAGTACTCTCTCTGTCCCAACATGACCCATTTCATTGTGCAGATGTTTCAGTGCGAGTGCTCTATATTTTTCAGGGAGAACTAGTTGTCGACGATGGTTAGTCTTCCTATACAGCAGGTTATTTTCAACTATTAGCTTGCTCCACTCGTGAAGTAGTTTTCTGGTTGCTGCACTCACAGTTTTACATGCTTCATTTGTTAATTTTTGGTTGGCCTCTTACAACTCAATAATCTTGTTTATGGCTTGGTCATTTCTTTGCGCGCGCACTAATTCTTCATGACTGATCGTTTGCAAGTGCGGCCAAAACTGTTGATTCGAATCGGAGGAAGCCGTATTTAGCATCGCCACCCAAGCCACATCTTCTCTTTTCGCTGCCTGACTTCCATCCCATGTCGTACACACTACCTCACTTGAGAGTTCCTCGGTGCAAGTTCTTTCATACTTTTCCATATCCAGGGGAAGACGAGATAATGTGTCCGCGTCTATATTTGACTTCCCAGGCCTGTACTTGACATCAAACCGAAAGTCTGCGAGCTCTCCAACCCACCGATGACCGACAGCATTGAGCTTTGCTGTACTCATGACATAGGTCAAGGGGTTGTTGTCAGTATAGATCGTGAAGTGGGGCGCATAGTACAGGTAGTCGCGGAATTTCTCACATACAGCCCACTTCAATGCGAGGAATTCAAGTTTTCCACTGTGCAGGTGGTAGTTGCGTTCGGCTGATGATAATGTTGTTGACCCATAGCCAATGATTCTAAGTTTTCCATTTTGTCGCTGATACAGAACAGTTCCTAGGCCCTGGTCTGAAGCATCTGTATGTAGGATAAAAGGTTGGTTGAAATCAGGGTACGCTAGAACTGGTGGGTTCGTGAGGAGATCAACCAGTTGCTCAAGTGCTTGTTGGTGTTCCTTTGTCCAAACGATGGGCTCTTTGGATAGCAACTGCGGGCGTTTGGACTTTTTACCATGTGACTGGAGTGTGGCTTGCCCTGGTGGAATTTGGAGCAGCTCATAAATTGGTCTGGCAATCCGGGAAAAATCTTGTATGTATGACCGGAAATAACCCAGAAATCCAGTTACTCTCCTCACTTCACCAACTGTTTTGGGTGTCTTACTTGTCAGGGTTTGCACAGCTTCAATGTCTCGTGGGTCTACTTTGACTCCTTCTGCTGACACTAGGCGACCCACATATCTGACTTCCTGTTTGAATAGTTCACATTTCTCAGGTCTCAACTTCACCCCATGACGTTGAAGGGCTTGCAGAACTTTACGAATGACCTCAACATGGTCTTCAAAAGTTTTTGCATAGCAGAGCACATCGTCTAGATATGGGATGCAGCACTCGTCCCTGAGAGGTTCTAATATCTCCTCCATGGCCCTCTGAAACGCAGCAGGGGCATTTGAGAGTCCAAACGGAATACGCACCCACTCATAGAGACCCCACGGAGTAGTGAAGGCAGTAAAAGGACGTGATTCCTCTGCAACAAAGCCTTGATGGTAAGCTTTACCTTGGTCTAAACTGCTAAACCAAGTATAACCTCCAAGCGTGTCTAGCAAGTCTTTGATTCTGGGCAACGGATGACGATCTGGGACAGTCTTTTTATTCAGGAGGCGGTAGTCGATGCACAAACGCAGGCTGCCGTCCTTCTTTCTAACACAGACTACTGGCGCAGTATACGGGGACTTGGACTTGACTATCCAACCTTTCATCAACAGCTCCTGTATGTACTCTTTCACTTCCTTGAAGAGAGGTTTTGGAACTGCTGAATATGTCTTCTGAACTGGAACTTTGTCTTGGAGGGTGATTGTCATCTGTAGCCCTGGAATGCAACCGATGTCATTGCTGTTTTGTGTGAAAGCACCAGCCTCTTCACAGAGCATCTCGTTTACAATTTGCTTTTGCTGCTCACTATGGTGACTGAGATCGACAACTGGTTGGAGTGTGGTTGTTTCGTCACCAGTCAATATTGGAGCATCATCATGGGTGGATTTTTCATGACGTTGTGCTGGAATAATGGGTTGGTTTGGACGTTGACTGGTGACAGCAGGTGTTATTACAGCACTGTTGACTGTCGCTGTGGTGTGTGTAACCCCTGACAGGTCTGTACTGATCACTTTTTCCACACATTGCAAACTGCCTAGAGCGGTTCTTTTTGGAATTGTTATTGAGTGTTTTGTATTGTTACCCACAGCTACTGTTACAAACGGTCTTCGCTGGTTCTGTGCCTTGAGCAGACCTACTCCAATGTCCAGTTCAGCCAGTGGAATGCTGTTATCGTCTGGTTCGAACAGGACCATTGAATCGGACAGTTCCATGTGGACCGGAACTTGGCAATTGACCCAGGCCACCTGACCTGCAGGAATGACTGTGTCTTGTCTACCTGTTCGTAGGTGCCCACATGGCGAAGGGGGTTTGTCAGTTTGCAAGAAGTTCACCAGGAGTTCTGCTTTTTCTGTTGGGATCTGCATGGCGTTGCAGATTAGGCCGGTGAGTGTTTGGATTAGGCTTCCAGGTTGTTCTTTTATCATCGCCTCCAACACATTGAAACCCAGCAATGGTCTCTCAAGCACAACACTACTCACCAGAAAAGGCACAGTAATTGACAGGTTAGGGTTTTCATTCCCCTTCAGATTCACTGCCAGCGGGACCCAACCGTCAAATGGGAGAGCGTCCCCGTTTACAGCATACACAACCAGGTCCGGTAGGAATTTTCTTCTCCAGTCTCTGTCAATCATGCTTACTTGAGCTCCTGTTTCGAGTAAGACACTAACTGCTAAACCATTTATACAACATTGTGTCAGAGCTCTTCTCCCCACAAGTTTGGCAAGACATTCACTTTTGCTGTAGGGTAAATCAGGGGTGGTGTCTGCTGCTACGGCTAAGTGCATTTGCACCTGATTTACTACCTTGTCTTCTGCTCTGGGACCAGACTTTTCTTCTTTTGTCGTCTCACCTTTGTGGTTGGTGTCAGTTTGGGACAGTGTTTGGGGACCGGTCACTGTTTGTCCCTCTGCAGGGACCGGGTCCCGTTTCCCTGTTGTGTCAGTCTTTTCAAGCATCCCACCGCTCGGTGGCCATCTTTACAACAGTAGAAACAATGGGAACAACTAGGGACGTTTTGCTCCACACACTTCGCACAGACGAAGGGTCTTTGTCTGTCTGTTTTGCTTGCTGTGACCAGGGTCTGCTGTTCTGGTTTTTGGGAATGCATTGACTGTTGCATGGACTGAACAAGTCTTGCGAGATTTTCGACCTTCTCTGTTAACTGTTGGATCAGATCTGGTTTCTTTCGGGAGTTATCTTCTTTGGCGGGAAGAGTGCATTGGTCTACTTCAACTTCCACCTTGTGTACATTTGCTTGCCTCTGTCGGGTGGATGGGCCTAACCTTCGTTGTCTTTCACTCTCATCACTCATTACTTTCTTCATCTGTCTGAGAATAACCTCATCAGGTACACTGTGGTCTAGCAATAACGGTTTAAGTTCTCTGCGGATATCATCATGTTTGTGTCCTAGACCTTGATAGACAGTATGGAGAAATACATCCTGAACTGTACTTGCATTGTGTCTAACATCAGTGTTAGCATATTTTGAGGCAAGTAAAATCTTTTGTTTTAGCCCAATGACTCGATATAAGAATTGTTGTGGTGTCTCACTATCTTTTTGTTTAGTGCACATTAATTCTTGAAACAATTCTGTATTGCTCTGTTCACCGAGATGTGAGTGAAGGAAACCTTTTAGCTCATCAATAGTTAAATCCTCTTTAATCATCAACATGTCTTTAAAATCCCCAGGTTTGATAATTCTTAAGACTGCTCGAACAACCTCAGCATCACTAAATTGTTCCCTTAAGCCCTCTTCAATCTGACGACAAACACTGTTATAACTAATATCCGACCCCTGATCACCAATTTGACCTCCCTGGATCTTGAATTCTCTTCGGTGAAGGTACGATAGTTCTCTTGATGAGACCATGCTATCTTGAGTCAAAGGTGTGGTATTCATACTCTTGATTCTTGTGCCGGATACATTTGCATTAACAGGCGCAGACTGGTGTTTCGATGGTGGTTGTGTGATATTTTGCGTGTTGTCTTTGGGCATATGTTGCATTATTTGTTTACTCAATTCTTCATAACTAGTAAGCGACTTTTGTAGCTTAACCTCATGAGCCATTACATTGCCAGCAGCTTCAACATCATCATTAGCATTAGCATCAACATTGATATCATCTTTACTGTTGCTAACTGACCTCTGTAATGCAAGATCTTGACCCGCAATTAAATTATCAATCAGTTCTTGCAACTGTAGTAAATGTGCCATTCCATCATCTTCCAAATCAAGTAACTGTTAGGTTTTGTGTTTGGTTTCTCCTTGTGTGACTTGTCCCTGTGATTACCCATTGCTCTCACCTGTGTGTGTTTTCCCAGTGAATCCTGCAATCTGCATCCACCTGTGTTACCCAGCTGTTCCTCGTCTCGTTACCCCTTGTCTGCGTATATAATGACCCAGTTTCTTGTCACTCCTTGTTGCGTCATTGTCTATGTCCGTCTTTGCCAAAGTCGAGTCCGTTCCACGCCCTCGTGTACCAGTCCCTCTGTTTAAGTAAGTTTTGGTTTGAACCTTGCCTTTTGATCCCTAGTCTTTTTGTTTGTACTTTGTGCTTTTGTTAGTTATAATTAAAACCATTTTTTGAGTTCTCTGCCACCTGCTTTGCTGCTTTTGTTTTCCTGCGTTTGGGTCCTCACACTCCTGCCCGCCCAGCAATCCCTGACAGAATGACACAACCAATTGTGGACCCAGCGGGAAAAATTCATTTTCGGCAGGCACGCCGACGGCCATCAACCCGAACCCGACCACAGCATATTTTGTTAGACTCTGATTTTTCTGATTTTGAGGAGGATCATAATTTATACGATCTCCTATTTTCTGATTCTGACTCAGACCCGGATTTTGATTTCACAGCCTCTGTTTCCTCTGATCGTTTTTCTTTCTACCCCCCTACCACTGTGTCCCGTTTGGAGCTCCTGGCCAGAGACTCCTACCTGGGGTCCCGTTGGGCCATCTATCGGGGACCTCCCCGGGGTGGTCTGCGGGGTCGCCCTGGGACAAGGCGGCCTAATGAGGCTGTTCTGCCGCCCCTGCCACCTGAAGGCGCTCACCAAAGGCCTCGGCGTGGTCATCAACGCCGACGGCGTGCGGCGGTTCCTCCCGCGCCGGCTCCCCGCAGTCAAGTTCTTCCCGCACCGGCTCCCCGCAGTCAAGTTCCCCCAACGCCGGCTCCCCGCAGTCAAGTGCCACCCGCGCCGACTCCCCGCAGTCAAGTGGCTCCCGCGCCGGCTCCCCGCAGTCAAGTGGCTCCCGCGCCGGCTCCCCGCAGTCAGGTGGCTCCCGCGCTGACTCCCCGCAGTCAGGTGGCTCCCGCGCCGGCTCCCCGCAGTCAGGTGGCTCCCGCGCAGGCTCCCCGCAGTCAAGTGGCTCCCGCGCCGGCTCCCCGCAGTCAAGTGGCTCCCGCGCCGGCTCCCCGCAGTCAGGTGGCTCCCGCGCCGGCTCCCCGCAGTCAGGTGGCTCCCGCAGTCAGGTGGCTCCCGCGCCGACTCCCCGCAGTCAAGTTGCCGCTCCGACTCCCCGCAGTCAAGTTGCCGCTCCGACTCCCCGCAGTCAAGTTACCCCAGCGCCGGCTCCCCGCAGTCAAGTTCCTCCAGCGCCGGCTCCCCGCAGTCAAGTTCCCCCAACGCCGGCTCCCCGCAGTCAAGTTCCCCCAACGCCGGCTCCCCGCAGTCAAGTGCCACCCGTGCCGACTCCCCGCAGTCAAGTGGCTCCCGCGCCGGCTCCCCGCAGTCAAGTTCCTCCCGCGCCGGCTCCCCGCAGTCAAGTTCCTCCCGCGCCGGCTCCCCGCAGTCAAGTGGCTCCCGCGCCGGCTCCCCGCAGTCAAGTGGCTCCCGCGCCGGCTCCCCGCAGTCAGGTGGCTCCCGCGCCGACTCCCCGCAGTCAGGTGGCTCCCGCGCCGGCTCCCCGCAGTCAAGTTCCTTCCGCGCCGGCTCCCCGCAGTCAAGTGGCTCCCGCGCCGGCTCCCCGCAGTCAAGTGGCTCCCGCGCAGACTCCCCGCAGTCAAGTGCCACCCGCGCAGACTCCCCGCAGTCAAGTGGCTCCCGCGCAGACTCCCCGCAGTCAAGTGCCACCCGCGCAGACTCCCCGCAGTCAAGTGCCACCCGCGCAGACTCCCCGCAGTCAAGTGCCACCCGCGCCGACTCCCCGCAGTCTTGTGCTCCCGCCAGCAGTCTCCTGCGACTCCGCTGCTGTCCCGCCAGCAGTCTCCTGCGACTCCGCTGCTGTCCCGCCAGCAGTCTCCTGCGACTCCGCTGCTGTCCCGCCAGCAGACACCTGCGACTCCGCTGCTGTCCCGCCAGCAGACTCCTGCGACTCCGCTGCTGTCCCGCCAGCAGACTCCTGCGACTCCGCTGCTGTCCCGCCAGCAGACTCCGGCGACTCCGCTGCTGTCCCGCCAGCAGACGACGACGACTCCGCTGCTGTCCCGCCAGCAGACGACGACGACTCCGCTGCTGTCCCGCCAGCAGACGACGACGACTCCGCTGCTGTCCCGCCAGCAGACGACGACGACTCCGCTGCTGTCCCGCCAGCAGACGACGACTCCGCTGCTGTCCCGCCAGCAGACTCCTGCGACTCCGCTGCTGTCCCGCCGCCGCCGACTCCGCTGCTGTCCCGCCAGCGGACGACGACGACCCCGACTCCGTTCCTGGTCCGCACGACGACCCCGACTCCGTTCCTGGTCCGCACGACGACCCCGACTCCGTTCCTGGTCCGCACGACGACCCCGACTCCGTTCCTGGTCCGCACGACGACCCCGACTCCGTTCCTGGTCCGCACGACGACTCCGAGTCTGTTCCTGGTTTGCACGACGACTCCGACTCTGTTCCTGACCCTCGCCCCGACGATGCTGCTCCCCGTTTCCTGCCACAAGGTGGCGTTATGGACGACCGAGCACTACCTCGTCTGGGACGCCCGCCTGATCTGCCTGTGCGGTCACCCAATGTCTGGCACCCCGGGCGCCCTCCTGATCGACCCGTGCGATCGGCCCATGTCTGGCGTCCTGGACGCCCGCTTGACTGGCCGTGACGGGCTGGTGTTGCTCCCTCCTCCGAGCAACCTTCTGACTTTTTGTTTCCTCGGGACGTCTGGGATCCGTCCCTTGGGGGGGGGGTGGGGGGGGGGGGGTACTGTTAGGTTTTGTGTTTGGTTTCTCCTTGTGTGATTTGTCCCTGTGATTACCCATTGCTCTCACCTGTGTGTGTTTTCCCAGTGTATCCTGCAATCTGCATCCACCTGTGTTACCCAGCTGTTCCTCGTCTCGTTACCCCTTGTCTGCGTATATAATGACCCAGTTTCTTGTCACTCCTTGTTGCGTCATTGTCTATGTCCGTCTTTGCCAAAGTCGAGTCCGTTCCACGCCCTCGTGTACCAGTCCCTCTGTTTAAGTAAGTTTTGGTTTGAACCTTGCCTTTTGATCCCTAGTCTTTTTGTTTGTACTTTGTGCATTTGTTAGTTATAATTAAAACCATTTTTTGAGTTCTCTGCCACCTGCTTTGCTGCTTTTGTTTTCCTGCGTTTGGGTCCTCACACTCCTGCCCGCCCAGCAATCCCTGACAGTAACGCCATACTGTGCATGAAGTCTGTGATGTAGTCGAAACAGCCCTCTTCATCCTCTGCGGTGAGGTGAGACAGACGATCTTGGTCCATCCCTGGCACTTGATCCAAAGCCTGTACAATCTGGAACAGTTCATTATCCGGTAAAGTGAGCAGGCTCTTTTTGATGGTCCACACCAAACTCTTCCTCTCACTGTCCGCCATAGCTGTCTTCCGATGTCTTGCCCTTGGTCACACAGTCCAGGTTCTTTCAGTCTCAATCTGTGTTAGGTGGTTCGTCCTACACCGTTACAGTCCTTGCTTTTCAATCGTTGGGCTGACTGGCACAGCGGACCTCACTTCTCAGTACAGTCCTTGCTTTTCAATCGTTGTGCTGACTGGCACAGCGGACCTCACTTCTCAGTAGGTGAAGCGGCTTGCATCCCTTGATGTTGTTGGAAAACGCTGTCTTCATCCGAGGGAACGTAGCTGCTCCCTGCCTCTCAGGTCACTTCCGGTAGAAGTCTCAGGATCAGTGGATCAGCTCCAAACCAGCCGGTGGCGCTAATCCCAGACGAGCCCCCAATAAATTGTTGCAGGCACCAGATTATGGCACCATTCACAATTATATGAATCCTGAAAAATACAGGTTAAACGCATTAAAGATGCGCACGATGACGCCAGCTTGCCGTTGTTAATCAGGAATCTTTATTTACACAATTCAACATAAATACTGTCTGCTTTGTCTCATTTATATTATTCAGTACATCCATTACTGTATTATTACTGTCAATTTAAACAGTCCATACTTTCCAACACAATTGTTGGTTCTTTTAAATGCTTTTAAACACAATCAGTCTTTACACACAAGAAAGTATATTATCCTAACTTCTGCTACTATTTTCCAAAAATCCGTTTTGGCTCATTCAACGCTATCAAAGTGCATTTATGGTACATGTCAATCAAACATGAGAGACTAATGCAGTAACCGGTATGAACATATTTACATTTGTATTTTTGTTTCAAATTTGAACAAAAATATATCATACATAACGAAAACAGTGTAATTATTAACAAAACACGTTGTACTGGTATACAGAGGAGATGCGATGCCCACAGTTCAACCGACCGTTACACAAAGAAAAAGAGAGCGCCATTTTGAGCTCGTCATTCTACTTAGACAATGGCTCAATATAAAGTAAATATGCGTGTAAACAAAATCATTTTTGGCCCAAGACGTAAATTATAGACTCATTAACTACTCTGAGATGTTTGGTGTAATTTACTCACCTGAAAAATACAGGTTAAATGCATTAAAGATACGCACGATGACGCCAGCTTGCCGTTGTTAATCAGGAATGGGAACATGGCTGCGCGCATGCGTCATTAGGACTACAGCACCGCCACCTCCCTCTGAGCAGCAGTCCAACGGCGCCACCCACTGACCACTCCAAACATCATAAATTGGACACATACCTTTTCTGCATGACAAACCCATAAATTTCACACACAAATGTGATCACACTTTTGGGGGCATCACACCATTTTCACCGGTCCAACCCCCTTCGCTCCCGGCCGTTTTACTGGATTTTGACTGATTTTGCAAGGCTCATTCAATTCTGTTCTATTGCTATATAAACATGGAACCCACCAAAAAAAGAGACTAGACTCTCTTCTTTCAGCCGGAAAAAAATTAGTTTGTACCTTATTCACTCTTTAGAAATCTGTATTAGAAAATAGCTTAGTTTGAGCAATTTTCCCATTTCTGATGAAAAAACAGAGAAATTGAGCTTGTTGTGAAAGCATACATTTTAAACATAACTTTGACTTTAACACAGCTATTTTTTTGCTTTAGTTACATCCCAAACATCTGAATAATGTTTTCCTTTTACAAAATACCACGAACAACCAGACAAATAGAGCTTTTGATAGCAAAGTAACAATTTATATGACTACTGAGAGATGACGCTTTGTCGCCGAGATGACACCGTTGTCGCCACGTCAGCCGTGTAAACTTTTCCCCCACCGTTGAGGTTCCACCTGCGCCCCGGCCGTGCGGCCCAGTCATTCGTTCCGTTGAATTGGGTTACTTACCAAATGCGCTACTGCCCTGCAGTGGCCAATTTTATTGCTTTAAATGGATTTTCAGCATTGTGCTTTGGAGCTAAGGTGAATCAGAACCCAGAGATGTCTCTTGGTAAAAAAAAAAAAAAAACATAAAAGGCGTATAACTACGTCTTTGGGACACTGAAACAATTAAAAATAGAATGTATTTATACGTTTTTTGGAGCAAATGAGTGAATGGCACTTTAAATGGTGTCAGGTGTAAGCAGACAGAGTGACTCATTTAAATATGATTTTGATTTCTTGATTGATTTTTTTGTAAAAGCAGTTTTTTATATCTAATATTCTAATTCACCCTTCCGTGCATCAGGGGCGGACTGGTAATCTGTGGGTTCTGGAGGATCACAGAACGGCCGTTGCCCTGGACGGCCGGCGGCCGCCATTCATTACACATCACTGTTTTTATCCCCTCTAGCCTCTCATTATCTACAGTTCGCATCCAATCCGACAGGTGGCAGAAATGCGCCTGGCTGTTCATCGCCAGTTAGTGACGGGATCTGTCGTTCACTTGAGTAAACGAATCCATTCCGGATCGTTCAGTAAAAAGACTCGTTCAAACGAATCGTTCAACGAATCGTTCGCCCAAATGAATCGTTCGGTTAGTGAACGGGAAGTGACGTTGCCGAACGAATCACCAAAGACCGCTTCGCAGTATAACTGAACGGGAAGTGACATTCTTGGTCCCTCCCTCTCTCTTGCACACAGGCTCCTCATTGACCGCTCGTCGTAGTTTCAGTAATGAGTGACAGGCAATATCATTCTGCTTTCACAGACAGCCTCGTCTCCCTCCCGCTGCTGCAAAAGCGAGGGAGAACTTCCGCGTCGTCTGTCCTATTTCTATGGGCACAAAGTCATGGCTCGTGCTTGCATTTCGATTGAGGACATGGTTAAACATTTTCCTTTTGTGGGGGGAGCGGGGGGTTGGGGTCGGGGGCGCACGGACTTTCTTGAGCATGTTCTTGATCACATTTACAATGCTTGCTGTCACGAAAATAAAAATAAATCGAAAGTTTAATTTCAAAATATGGAACGACCAACACATCATATTTACCTCTCGCTCTGTTGTATTTTTGTTTTTATGCTCATCACTATTATTTTTAGTTACTTTGTTAAAACTATAAGTGTAAATAGCTAGTTGTCGAATGTGCTGCTCTGAAATAAAGACAATACTACATTTTGATATTTGACAGTTTAATTGCAAATCAGTATTAAGATGATCGTATTGAATTTTTGCACTGGTATTAATAAATAAAATAATCCGGTCAACTCCCCTGTCGTCCCCGCATCTCAGATCGTCAAATGCTGACGAGAAATGATTGCTTGCTCTTTACGATGTCGCCTTTCTACCCTCATTAGTCTGTTAAGAAAAATGTAGACATATTGCGACATCTCCCGTGTCTGCGTGCGTTGTTTTGGGGCGCTTGAGTAGCGCATGATGGACGGATTGACATAATTTGTCAAACCAACCGACACGCTCTGACACGAAAAAAAAAAAAAAACACTCGGAAAAAATTGACATGTATATACAGTTTCATTGCAAATCAGTATTATGGTGATCGTATTGAATTTTTGCTCTGGTATTAATAAATAAAATAATCCGGTCAGCTCCCCTCTCGTCCCCGCATCTCAGATCGTCAAATGCTGACAAGAAATAATTGTTTGCTCTTTACGATATCGCCTTTCTACTCTCATTAGTCTGTTAAGAAAAATGTAGACATATTGCGACATCTCCCGTGTCCATGTGCGTTATTTTGGAGCGCTTGAGTAGCACATGATGGACGGATTGACATAATTTGTCAAACCAACCAACACCTGACACGAAAAAAAAAAAAAAAAAAACACTTGGAAAAAATGGACATGTATATACCGTTTCATTGCAAATTATGGTTATTATGGTGATCATACTAAATATTTTTTTCTGTGCACATATGAGGTAAATATCGCTGCCATGAAGCCTCCTTATAGTGACGGTTCTTTGCCCCCTTCATTGCCGTCACGCGACCGCAGCTCAGCTTTTGCTTGCCTCGTAGCTACCCGTGTTTTAAATTACTGTAAATTTGATAGTATGTGGTAATAGGTAGTCGCGAGTCTGTTGAGAAAAGTAGTACACTAAACCATGCTCGCTAGATTTGTGTGGTGTTTTTGTCTTTTTGAGCTGCATTTGATAGGCTCCACGTTAACAAATATGTGACAAAGTCCTTTCCTTTCATTTTTTGATTCGTTCACCGCATATTCATTACTGGAAAGTGAAGTTAGCAGCAAGCTAGGTCAGGAACCGGAGGACCGAGTCACTGAACGGGAAGTGACAAAACTCAGTCTTGCCCCCCTGCCTGCACGCTGGCTGCTCATTGGCCACACGTGGAAGTGAGTGACATACGCCCTGATTCTGTTTCCGGTCCCTCCCCTGCCCGCGATGAGGCTGGCGTCTGATTGGTCGTGTGCGATGTCAGAAGACGCTGCCGCTTGCTCAACGCCCTCCCACGCAGTGAACAAGCACCAACTTCATAGAACGAATCAGTGCAGATGGTGATTAGTTCGGTCTCGGTCACCCAAACAATTCGTTCAAAAAGAACGAATCGTTCGCGACCGATACAACACTATCGCCAGTCTGATAGAAGAACGAAGAAAACACAAAGTACCCTTCATTGTTTCTTTGTGGAAGCAAACTAGCGACGAGCATTAATGCACAATATGGATGGTGGTGGCAAAAAAAAAGTGTGGCGCGGAGAAGGTTAGGGAGAAAAAAATTAAAGAAACAGGAGAGCAAAGCATTAAAATGTCTTAAGTTGAGAAATATTTTCGCAAGCAGCAGTCTGGCTGCAACGGCCACATCGGGTAACAGCAGCCTAGCCCCGGCAATGGTGAGAGGGGTAGCGGGAGCCGCTCTGACGTGCAGCCGGTGCAGGGAGAGAGAAAAGAAGAGGGAGGGTGTAATGATAAGCTGGTGGAAGTTCCCCAGACAAGCGCAGGGCAAGTAAAAAGGGATGAAGAGGGTCACTTGCTCGGTATACCGGCAATTGTTATCCACCAGGTAGCTACATTTTAAATGACAATCAAAGGGTTAGTGCCAGCTAATCCGTTTGTAATCGTGTCATGTTACAGTATGCTAGTCCTCCGATCACTCTCCTAAAGAAAATTATTTTAGCTGTAAAACAATGTATGCACACGCAGCAGCAATATTAATTCATAAGAAATATAACAAAATATTAATAAAATGAATGGTTTTACTTTTAAAGTTTAGTAAGATAAATTGATATATTTTTTTAATCATGTATATATCGTTTTGTTTTCTGGTTAATACTTTCCAATGAAGGTTATGTATCCAGGATTTGTCTTGAAATGTTTATTGGTATTTTCATTGAAATTTATTATTTGTATGGCAAGATTAATTATGGCAGGGGTCTCCAAACCGGTCCTCAAGGGCCGCTGTGAGGCCTGTTTTTTGTTTCAACCGATCGAGTACCGATAGTTTAACCCAGGGGTTTTCAACCCAGTCCTCAAGGCACACTGTGGGTCCTGGTTTTTGTTCCAGCCGATCCAGCAGAGACAGTTGAACCAATGAGGCTTCTGCTAAAACAAGCCACACCTGACTGCAATCAACTGATTGCACTTGTAAAACACCAGATTGGGGAAAAAGTGTTGTCATCTTGTTTGGTAAGAATGAAATCCTGCACCCACAGTGTGCCTTAGTGGAATAGGTTGGGGACCCCTGGTTTAACCAATGAAGTTTCTGCTAAAACAAGCAGCACCTGACTGCACTTGTAAAACACCAGATTGGTGCATAGGTGTTGTCTTGTTTTGTTGGAATGAAATCCTGCGCCCGCTGCGGCCCTATGTGGAATAGTTTAGAGACCACTGAATTATGGCATTAACAATGAAATCATTTTATAGACATAGATATATAGAGATATATTATAATAAATTAGATACATAAAACTTGCTTTGAAAAATAAATTCTTTCATTTGTTTTTTCAGGTTGATCATAGAGCTAGTACAGAAAATGAACCCAACTCCAGTTCAGCCTTGCAGTACTTTGAGTGCCCCAAGTCAGACAGTCACAGTCTAGACACATTTTCTTCATTTTCTCTCAAAGTGCACGAAATTGATACATTTTACAGTAAAATGTAAAAAAAAAAAAAAAGTCTTCCCGGGGGTGGGGTGGGTGTGTGGGGGGGGGGGGGGGGGAATGCCCCCCATACCCCCGGACCCCTAGGGGGTCTGTGTTTCCCTTCGTATAGCGATTCTTGTGGGCTGGGCTGAGTCAAAGTCCAGGGCTGCTTTTTAGTCCCAGTCCGCCCCTGCCGTGCATCCACGTGCGTTGGATGCACTACAGTGAAAATAAACATTATATCATGAAGGCTCATTATATATTTTTAGCCGACTTAGTCATTTTGATGGTAGGCTAATATAGATTATCAGATACATACAGCATGTGTTGCCTTCATTTTTAGGCTTATTTAAGGCTTTTAATATTTTGCGGCTCCAGACATTTTTTTTCTTTGGTCCAATATGGCTCTTTCAACATTTTGGGTTGTCGACCCCTGATCTAGGGGATTGTGGTTTGAACGGAGAAGGATATCGTAGTACCCTGACAAGAGCCTTACCAACATGGGGGATAACGTGCAAAGTTCTGAGTTGAGACTCAAACTGAGGCCTGTGGATCAGACATGCTGACTGTTAGTCCAATGTTTACTGTCTGTCAGAAAATGTTCCTTCTACTTCGCTTTTATCTGAAAATAATCTCTAAACAAATGTTTCAGAGCAACGCCTCAAAAAGCAGAAATGTGCACTGTTTCTTTAATACTCTCAATAAAAAGCAAAAAAAAAAAAAAAAGCTAAAAAGAAGAGAAGTGCACGTTTTCTGCTTCCTGTGACTGTTTGCTTTCACTTTTTGTTCCTCCACACAGTGTGGTTATTGTATGTGGCTCTGTTGCACACGAGCAGGTAGGATTTTACTCTGTTGGATTTATTTTAGTGCTTGTTTTCATTTCTAACGAAGAGTGGGGGGAAAAAAACGTGAAATAGCAGCACTGGCATATTTGCAGTGATATTCCCTAATTCCAAATGTGGCACATGAAGACAAGAACACTGCAAAAACACACCTCCTTAAAACTAGTTAAATTCCCTTGTTTTCAGTGTGAATTTACAAGAAATAAATGAAATTATCTGCCAGTGCTTCAAGTTAATTTTACTCACTTAGATTTCTTTAAAAATAAGAAAAATGGCTAGCTGAAAATAAGCTTAACAGACTTATTTTAAGCAATAAATTAGTATAATTCATCTTTGAAAAAAAAACTTTGAAATGTCAGAAATGTTCCTAATACAAGAATAGACATTGTTCAAAACAATATTTGAAAGCAAATTCTTCTTGATTTAGGTGAAAAATGGCCAACTTTTAGAAATATGGGCTTAATAAGAACAAATACTGTATTCACGTAAAGTAAGTGGAAGAATCTGACATATTCTGTTAACTAGTCTTTAACACTAAAAACAAGATGGAATTTTTTTTTTGACTAGATTTAAGAAAAGTCATCGGAGTAAGACGTTATTAATTTGCAGTGTATTACTTGAATTCCCCTTTTTTGAAGTCATCCGTTCATCAATTTTAGCATTCAAATAGTACATAATCATAATATACTCTTACCTTCAAAAACTAACCCTAATGTAAACACAGGTGTAGCAAAAAGTTCAGTCAATATATTCATTTATCCTCTCCTCATGGAGATCAATGTAATGATCAACTGCAATGTCATCCATTAAAATGCACATTTCTTTTGTAAGACAAATTATCACAAATAGGGGAGGCATACGTACAGTGGTATCAAAAAGTATCTAAACCAGGGGTGTTTGCAAAGGGGGCCAGATTTGGTGTGGTAAAAATGTGGGGGGCTGACCTTGGCTGACGTCCTTTATGTAGAACAATATATATAATTAAGCAAATGTGAGCAAGCCATTCTGAGTGTGACATTTGCTTTTTTATAGGGTTGTCAAACGATTAAATTTTTAATCGAGTTAATTACAGCTTAAAAATTAATTAATCGTAATTAATCGCAATTCAAACATCTATAAAATATGCCATATTTTTCTGTAAATTATTGTTAGAATGGAAAGATAAGACAAGACGGATATATACATTCAACATACGGTACATAAGTACTGTATTTGTTTATTACAAAAATCAATCAACAAGATGGCATTAACATTATTAACATTCTCATAAAGCGATCCATGGATAGAAAGCCTTGTAGTTCTTAAAAGATAACTTAGTACAAGTTATAGAAATTTTATATTAAAACACCTCTTAATGTTTTCGTTTATTAAAATTTGTAAAATTTTTAATCTAAAAATAAACTAGTAGCTCGCAACTGTTGATGACAATAATTACACCATGCTCACTCATGGTACTAACCCATAAAATCAGTTGGACCCAAGCGCCAGCAGAGGGCGCCAAACACCAAAAAGCAAGTAACAAGCGGACATTACACTGTACTGTCATTTTAATCTGTTTGAGCGGGGCATGTACGTTAATTGCGTCAAATATTTAAACGTGATTAATTTAAAAAATTAATTACCGCCCGTTAACACGATATTTTTGACAGCCCTACTTTATTATTTTTCTAAATTAATAATTTCAACAATCTCGCAACTAGCCTTTGTGGCGTACTCTTTCGAATCTCAGGCTCTTGCGAAATACTGCTGCTGTGAAATTAAACTAGCTTCAAGTTGTTTCAATTTATTGCTACGTATATTCCCTGTAATCTTGTCGTACATGTCAGCGTGTCTTGTTTGGTAATATCGCTTCACATTGAACTCTTTAAAAGCACCAACTGTCTCTTTACAAATGAGGCAGACACAGTTGTTGCTTATTTTAGTGAAGAAACAGTCCAATTTCCACCTATCCTTGAAGCGTCGGCCATCGCAGTCAACTTTCTTTTTTTTTTTTTTTTTTTTTTGTCGATTGTCGCCATTTCAGAAAATTGGGAGTAAAGGGTCAAGCATGGGGTAATGTTGCTTGGAGTGCTGCTGCCTTCTAGTGGGTAAGCTACTTCATATGCTTATAGCAGTACTGTTGACCAATTTATTAAGTCTGTGTGTGGGCCAGGCGTTATTGATTTTATGACAGAGGCTGGGGGCCGGATGAAATTTGTCCACGGGCCGCATTTGGTCCCCGAGCCGGACTTTGGACATGTCTGATCTAAACCTTTTGGAATTTCTCACATTTCTGCATAAAATCACCATCAAATGTGATCTGATCTTTGTCAAAATCACACAGATGTAAAAACAGTGTCTGCTTGAACTAAAACCACCCGAACATTTATAGGTTTTCATATTTTAATGAAGTTAGCATGCAAACAATGACAAAAGGGGAAAAATAAGTGAGTAAACCCTCTGCTTAAGGAAACTTGAAGAACAATTGGAACCAATTTTTACCAAACATTTTAAGTCAGGTGTGTGCCCAATCACTGATGAGTGGTTTAAAACTGCCCTGCCCGCTATAAAACACACACCTGGTAAGAAATGTCTTGATGAGAAGCATTGTCTGATGTGCATCATGGCTCGGTCAAAAGAGCTGTCTGAAGACCTGCGATCAAGGATTGTTGATTTGTACAAAACTGAGAAAGGATACAAAACCATCTCTAAAAGTCTGGATGTTCATCAATCGACAGTCAGAGAAGTCGTCGACAAATGGAGAGAGTTTGGCACTGTTGCTTCTCTCCAAAGGACTGGCCGTCCACCAAAGATGGCGCCAGGTTTAGGCGCAGAATACTCAGAGAGGTAAAAACGAACCCCAGAGCAGGGGTGTCAAACCAATTCCACAAAGGGCCAAGAGGGTCCTGGATTTCATTTCAACCAAGACTGCGCAGACAGATTAACCAATTAATTTTCTGATGAAACAAGCAACTATATGTAAAACTATGGCCAAGAATGGTGTTCATAGAAGGACTCCACAGAGGAAGCCACTGCTGTCTAAAAAAAACATTGTTGCTCGTTTAATGTTCGCAAAAAGGCACTTGGACTGCCACAGAAGTTTTGGCTAAATATTTTGTGGACTGATGAAACCAAAGTTGAATTGTTTGGGAATAACACAGAACGTCATATGTGAAGGGAAAATGGAACAGCTCACCAACATCAACACCTCATCCCCACCGTGAAGCAGGGTGGAGGGAGCATCATGATTTGGGGCTATTTTGTTGCCTCAGGGCCTAGTCGACATGCAATCATTCATGGAAGAATGAATTCAAAAGTTTATACGGATGTTTTGCAGGAAAACCTGAGGCCGTCTGTCAGACAGTTGAAGCTAAACATACTTTCCCATTGGCCAAAAAACCCATGTCAACCCACTAACAATCGGCTTTTGGTGGCAGTGGGAAAGGTGCAGCGACCCGCCTCGACCCATGTCAATCAACCCGCCAAGCGACCCGCGTTAAAATCACCTCGGCTCTGATCGTCATGCAGTGTGAAAGCAAAACGTTATGCGAAAGTATAACTTTAGTTCCTACGTGAATATTAGTTCCTACTTGTTTTGTTGTGGTAGGAGGATTTTGTATTGAACACGGGGCCGTGTTGGTTATTATTATTATAGCAGAGAAGGCAGCAGTAAATCAACAAAGACAAGTCAACTGTGTCCCGATCGACAACTCAAGAGATCTGATGGATTCAAAAAGTGGGTTACGATTGCATATTAGTTTGAAAATATACCGGATCCACTATGTTTTTATACGAGTGACTTCCAGTCTGCCGATCCTAGCTAGTAGTATTGACGCAGGAGTGCCACGTCTCGCGTCAAATAATAAACTCTGCCGTTCTTTTCGCGTACGTCGTGTTGAGCCGCTTCTGGGACGCGTCTAACACGCGGCTGCACTGCGACTGGTGTGCATTGGCTGATTGACTTTAACGGTCGCGTTTCACTGCGTTCTCGCGGCGGCCACGTTGTCGTGCCGTTGACGTTTCTGGGTTACAGTATATACTGTCCTACCATGTTGGTCCTCATTATCGTAGAGAAGATGGAGTTAATATAATCTACACAAAGAAACTGTAACCCGATCGATTCCCAGCCTCGAAAAGTATGGGTTACATTACGTCAGAAACTCGTTCGGTACGCCTCCGTTCCGAACCGGGCACCCCGTACCGAGACGGTTCAATACAAATACACGCACCATTACACCATTATAATCAATCGTAACAAAAATGTATATGGATATATGTAAGAAGTATCAACCTGAACCCTCCAAAGATATCATAACGACTGTCCCAATATTTGGGATTTTATTAGGCAATCTTCTAAGCATTTTGGTGCCACTCGCCTGAAATGAGTGCTTCCTTAAAGGGGTATGTTGTGTAAATTGCATCACTCATGAAACGCAATTGTAAAATGAATAAAAAGTTTGTAAATCTTTGGAAAACCTAATTAAACACAAGCTACTATGCATGTAATGATGTACACCCCCCCCCGCCCCGCATTGTTGTTAAGTTACCAAAATGAGTATTGTATATAGAGACGGTAAAAATTATTACTTTTTACTTCTGTAGTTCAAGGACTTTGCCGTTTTGACCTCCACTTAACTAACAAAACAGAAAGCTAGAGATTTAAAAAAAAAAAAATTGAATCATAAGTCTTGGTACAACTGTATCCAATATTTAATCATATTAAACATATTATAATGATGAAAATTGAACTTGTAACGTTGTGTATTATACTCTGTGATCTTGCCATAGAAGATGGATGAGATGAGCTCTGATGCAGGCAGTGTTGCGGTGCCTCGCGCCGATGTTCCTCCGCCTTTGATGCAAGGCGAGACTTTCCACGTCTTCATCAGCTACAGCAGCACCGACTACCAGTGGACGCATGCTCTCATAGAGCAGCTGGAAGCCCACGGCCTTCGCGTCTGCTACCATGAGCGTGACTTCACAGTGGGCCGAACCGTGTTGGAGAACATGTCCGAGTGCATCCAGGAGAGCCAGAAAGTCTTGCTGGTCCTCAGCTCGGAGTTCGTGAGGAGCCGCTGGTGTCTCCTGGAGGCCAACATGTCTCTGTTCAGAGACTGCCTAGAAAGAAAGCCTCTTCTCCCTGTGCTTTTGGAGCCAGGGGTCTGCGTCCCGCTCCATCTGTGCCACATCACCTACTTGGAGGCTCGCGACCCGGAGTTTGTGGCCAAGTTGCTAAAGGTGCTCTGCACCCCTAACCGGCAGCTACAAGGCTCCACGGTGGTTCCCTACCAGCCTCCATCCATCTACAACGGGAAGGCCCTTCAGCCTTTAACTGCTGCTAACGTGGAAAGTCTTTACGCCTGGGATGCGGGGCAATTTAGTGACATGGACCTACCAGACCAACTGCGCTTGATCATTGTGGACCAAGAGAAGTACAGGCAGGCCATCGGCATCATCAACAGTGTGTCTAAAAATCAAGTGTGGCTGCCTTCACTCTGTAACAGGGTTATTGTCTATACTTATGGGGTGATATTTTTTCTCGCATTAACTGGATCTTTCATGTACCTCTCAGCTAGGTTAGTTGATTATTATTTACCTGTGGGTATCAATAACAGTCCCGCTGGTGAATGGTTTATCTGCTTCCTATGTTTTTTCTCCGTTCCAATTGGCTTACTCATTCAACTTTGTCTTTGGAAGAATGATGACGAAAAGTATGTCGTGAGGGAGATGCAAAAAGCTGCTGGTCAGGCCAATATGATTCTCTGTGACGAAAAGCTTTTGATGGGCTTTCGGTCCAATTCCATTATGTATCTTGTGTATGTTTCTCTGGAAGGTTGCAAAGGGGAGTTTGCAGCAACTATTGAGCATCTGGCCAGCACAGAAGAGCTTTTTAAATTAGCTCTACTCTGGTTTTCGTCAGAGTACGCCTGCTGCCTTGCGAAAAGGCAATTCCCTTTTCCTCAGACGTGCCCCCCGCCAGGTCACCTGGAGGGAGGAGTGTGTTTTTGCCAGTATGTCTCCCAGCAACTAAGCCGAGGGGAGGGGAAGTAAGACTACTGCGCAATCCGAGGCATCGTTTTCATGATCTCTTCATCTCTACTCAGGGACAGTTTACATGGCAACTCTGCGACAATAAGACGCAATGACTGCGTTGCAGGATACCATTGCTTTTATACGGTGTCGGCGAAAACGGAAGGCGAAGACGCAAACCTTTGAATACGCGCTCCAAAGTGGAAGGATTCGATTGCGGGGGCTCGAGGGGGCTTGCTCCGCATCCATACCAATGGAAAGCTCCAGCGCCGATAACATCAGCACTCGCAACCATCACATTGGGTGTGCGTGGCAGTGTTACTAAACATTAAAAACAGCAAATATGGCAAAACATCTGCTTTAATTTACTGTTTTTATAAACTTTTTTATTTAAATATGTTGAATGTTTTCATTTTTGTGCCTTTTGGATCAAAAGAAAAATGCCATTGCATGGAGTGGGTGAGTATGTTGTCTTCCGAGCTGAGGAGGTCGTTGGTGTCAAAGTTCATCATTGGCTGTTGCCTTGTAAATCTGCACTGCCCGCTAGGACCTGGCATGAATACTACATCGTTTTCACGCGGAATTGTGATATTGTTCGAATGGAGACGTAACCATATAAATGCAATTGAAATGAAACTTGTCGTATTCTCTGAGCGTCACCATTTAAACCGCCTCTCATTTACTGCCATACACAGTGATAGCTAGGGATGGGAATTGATAGGATTTTTACGATTCCGATTCCATTATCGATATTGCTTAACGATTCGATTCTTTATCGATTCTCTTATCGATTCTAATTTGGGGAAAAAGAAGAACAAACGTTTTGATTGGCATCGAGTTTGTTTAATCAGAAGTCACAACCTTACAAACTCACAACGAGGTCAAAAGAGGCCCAAAGCCTCAATATTAACTGTGGCAATAAGTGGCAAATGCACTAGAATGTGTAACATTTTACTGAAACATTTTTCTAATAGAAATAAAAAATATTGGTATATATTGGCAAATAGATTGTTGGTCTGCCGTTGGCAATATGTGTTAAACTTGCAGGGGTCCCTAAACTTTTTCCTGTGAGGGCCACATAACTTTTCCCTTCTCTGATGAGGGACCGGGGTCAGTTTGTAACAGAAAAAGTGTGACGATTGCAGGAGTGCCAAAATGTAAAAAATTATTGTTTTTCAGAAAGCCACAATCAAACAACCCTTTCTGGATTCTTCACGGAACAAAAGCAAATAAAATAATAATAATATAATATAATAATAATTAATAATACTAACAACACTGTTAATCAAACAGATAATAACCAAATAACTTTTTGGAGTTATTCACAGAAAAAGTCCAGAAAATAAATAACACTATTAAGAAAAAAAAAAAAAAAATCAAAATGCTCTCTGGTATTGTTCAGGGGGCCAGACCAAATGTCGGGGCGGGCCGTATCCGGCCCGTGGGCCATAGTTTGGGGACCCCTGTTAAAGTGTATTATTTACGAGTATATTGAAATGCACACGAAGAAGAAGAAATATGCATCCAAGCGAGTTAGTGAGAGAGGGAAGCACCGTTACGAGCCTACGTTCTTTGTTAATTTTTGTAAAATATCTAGAGGCAACGCCTGTATGTATCATATTTTGTGTTGTCGTTGTGTGTTTCCACTCGCGATCGGACACTTAAATCCAGTTGTGTAGTGGTTTGGACGATGTACTAATGCTAGCGAACGCATGCGAACCGTTTTGTTATGACTGATTTAGCAGCTAATCATCGCTGATTTACGTTGATGCGAACCTGTTTGTTATTGGGGATGAAATTGATTTGTTTCATTTCTATTCTTAGTTTCACTCTTCAAGTGATGGTTGAATAAAGTCAGAAAATTATACTAACGTCTTCTGTATCGTCATTTCGGAGTTTAGCTAGCTGTATAGCTGTCTCGGTGAGGACAGTGCAGTCTATTCCCTCTCGATGCAGTTATCTCCACCTTGCAATGACCGCAAGTCGTTTTGTTGTAATTTTTCCTCGTGAAGGCGCACTTTCCAGTGTTTGAACCTACGTGCTGTCATTGTTATGTTTACGGCTGCAATGCTTGAGCTAAACCATCGTAACCTTTTATTTTCACCCTCTTTCCTTGTGAAGTGTAGCCAAACTTTGGAGCGGGTGTTTCTTGGCGCAATGCTAGTTTGATGCGTCTGGACAACAAGACAGTCACGACGCAATATGCGTCTTTAGGAATCGTTAAAGGGATCGTTAAGGCTTTTTCATTATGATGTCGAGGCCTCAAAATACTAGGAACCGGTTCGGAATTTGAATCGGATTTCGATTCCCAACCCTAGTGATAGCTATCCATTTGAACTGGGATGGCTGGCATTGAGTGGGGCTTGCAGCGATTGAATTTTCGCCAGTCACAAGTGATTGAACGTCTCTAACCATCAATGCTAGCCAATTAGTTAATGAAGGTACCTATTTGTAATCGAACAATTTCTGCTAGCCCTTCCATCAATGGCAGCCAACAAGTTCATGAAGGAAACAAATGCCGATTACATTTCCTTTAAAGTTTAAGTATTTATACACAAACAAATACTGATAGTATTATATAAAATTTTATATTGTAGTACAGCTTTCTCTATATGTTTTAAGTCTGTAAATTACCTCTGTGAAGTTGGCCCCTATAAAGGGTGTGTTGGTTTGTGAGAATTTGCGGGCATTTCCGTCTTTGCGTTTATTTTGAAAGGCGCATCGCGCACAACCTCATGCTTCCGGTTTTATCTTAATGAGGAAACTTCCCACACCTGTCTGTAAACTTTTCCACACACTGCGTTTGTTGAGAAGCAAAACAGTCACGTCGTAGGTGAGTTCATTAATAAATCATGAGGTTTATTATTTCCGTGGGAAATTTTTATATTATTTTTGATTGTATTTGTTTGTACAAAGACTGTAGTGTGGAGATGTATTATTGGTTCGATTGAAGATAGCACCCTTGGAAGGCAGATGGAGGTAGGAGGAAGTGGAAATGTTTTATTGTTATCGTTGGTGAATTGAATTATTATAGGACACCATTGTGTTGCGCTTGTAAACTTTTTCTCGTTTTCACGGTGTCAACTAAAGAATGAGAAGTGACGAAAAATAAAGTTAAAGAACACCCGTCGAAACCCTCTGCGTGTGGCATCATTCCAAACGGTCAGCTACAGCCCCCCCTCAGACGGAAATTTAAAGAAAAATTATGCCATTTGTTTGTACTGCTATCGTTTTTGCGCTATTAACAATTCTTTTTTTGGTCGATCACCCTTCATTTCTTAAGGCCTGTTTAAGTCACCTGCATGCTTAATATTCCATTTCAAATAAATCTTTATCATAATTTCAAATTGTCCCAACATTTACCAGAGGTGGGTAGAGTAGCCAAAAATTTTACTGTAGAGGAAAGGAGTTTTACTCAAGTACAAGTAAAAAAGTATCCAGTGAAAAGAATACTCAGTTAATAAGTTAGTGTGAGTAACTGCTTATTTTTGAATGATTTTATTTTGTAAACAATGGTATTTTTCTCTCTCAGCACAAGCGTACCTATATGATAGTGACGGGAAAAGTCGTTCACCTGAGGAAACGAATCAATTCCGGTTCGTTCAGTAAAAAGATTCGTTCAAACAAATCGTTCAACGAATCGTTCGCCCTCCTCATCCCCCCCACCCACAACCGCCCAAATGAATCGTTCGGTCAGTGAACGGGAAGTGACGTTGCCAAACGAATCACCAAAAGACCGCTTAGCATATATAACTGAACAGGAAGGCTTGGTCCCTCCCCCTCTTGCACAGTACACAGGCTTTTCATTGGCCGCTCTCTTCGTAGATTCAGAAGTGAGTGACAGACTGTGTTTTTTTTTCTATTTTTTTCACTGCCTCGTCTCTGCAGCCCAGCCGCTGCAGCAATGAGAATTTCCGCGTCTATCATATTTCTATGGGATCATAGCCATGGCTTGTGCTTGCTTCACTTTGATATAGGAAACGGTTAAACATTTCCCCTTTTTTAAGCACAAACTTTTTCAATCACGCTAAATTACGTGTACGCTCCCTTCCATATTCGTAGTTTAAATGCGTGTTTACGTGAGCTGGCTGCTCGTGAAAGCCATTTGATATACCACCAAATCATTTCGGCTGAAGAACAAATAAATGTGGAATTTAAATAAACTGTCTTCGGCTAGACACGCCTCTACAACATCGCGTGGACATCGGGGACAGTGCCTCTGGATTGGCAGACCGGGGTGGTGGTACCCCTTTTTAAAAAGGGGGACCGGAGGGTGTGTTCCAATTATAGAGGAATCACACTCCTCAGCCTCCCCGGTAAAGTCTATTCAGGGGTGCTGGAGAGGAGGGTCCGTCGGGAAGTCGAATCTCGGATTCAGGAGGAGCAGTGTGGTTTTCGTCCCGGCCGTGGAACAGTGGACCAGCTCTACACCCTCAGCAGGGTCCTCGAGGGTGCATGGGAGTTCACCCAACCAGTCTACATGTGTTTTGTGGATTTGGAGAAGGCGTTCGACCGTGTGCCTAGGGGAATCCTGTGGAGGGTGCTCCGGGAGTACGGGGTACCGAGCCCCTTGGTAAGGGCTGTTCGGTCCCTGTACGACCGGTGTCAGAGTCTGGTCCGCATTGCCGGCAGTAAGTCGAATTCGTTCCCAGTGAGGGTTGGACTCCGCCAAGGCTGCCCTTTGTCACCGATTTTGTTCATAACTTTTATGGACAGAATTTCTAGGCGCAGCCGAAGCGTTGAGGGGGTCCGGTTTGGTGACCTCAGCATTGAATCTCTGCTTTTTGCAGATGATTTAGTGCTGTTGGCTTCATCAAGCCGTGACCTCCAACTCTCACTGGAGCGGTTCGCAGCTGAGTGTGAAGCGGTTGGGATGAAGATCAGCACCTCCAAATCCGAGACCATGGTCCTCAGTCGGAAAAGGGTGGAGTGCCCTCTCCGGGTCGGGGATGAGATCCTGCCCCAAGTGGAGGAGTTCAAGTATCTTGGGGTCTTGTTCACGAGTGACGGTAGGAGGGAGCGGGAGATCGACAGGCGAATCGGTGCGGCGTCTGCAGTAATGCGGACGCTGCACCGGTCCGTAGTGGTGAAGAAGGAGCTGAGCCGAAAGGCAAAGCTCTCGATTTACCAGTCGATCTACGTTCCTACCCTCACCTATGGTCACGAGCTTTGGGTCGTGACCGAAAGAACAAGATCCCGGATACAAGCGGCCGAAATGAGTTTCCTCCGCAGGGTGTCCGGGCTCTCCCTTAGAGATAGGGTGAGAAGCTCGGTCATCCGGGAGGGACTCGGCGTCGAGCCGCTACTCCTCCGCGTAGAGAGGAGCCAGCTGAGGTGGCTCGGGCATTTGGTTCGGATGCCTCCCGGACGCCTCCCTGGAGAGGTGTTCCGGGCATGTCCCACCGGCGGGAGGCCCCGGGGACGACCCAGGACACGCTGGAGAGACTATGTCTCTCGGCTGGCCTGGGAACGCCTTGGG
This sequence comes from Corythoichthys intestinalis, assembly GCF_030265065.1. Taxonomy (NCBI): domain Eukaryota; kingdom Metazoa; phylum Chordata; class Actinopteri; order Syngnathiformes; family Syngnathidae; genus Corythoichthys; species Corythoichthys intestinalis. The sequence continues at coordinate 57,523,855 of NC_080399.1, read as the reverse complement.
ATCCCGCCGGAGGAGCTGGTTGAAGTGGCTGGGGAGAGGGAAGTCTGGGCTTCCCTGTTAAAGCTGCTGCCCCCGCGACCCGACCCCGGAACAAGCGGAAGATAATGAATGTCTTCGGCTATTTTTTCCGGTTGAGTGAGATTTATTGCACACAAATAAGAAAATATAAAAAATATTAATAAATAATCAATTTATTATGTATATTAATAAATATTAAATCAGCGTTATAAATAAAATGTATTATTATTTGGCTTCTCTGACACGAAAATAAATAAATAAAACAACACTCGAAAAAATATTACCTAAAAATCGTGTTGAAATGTCATTTTTGCACTGGTATTAATATATAAATAATCCCATCAACTCCACGCAGTCATCCCCTCCCGATCTCAGATCGCCAAATGCTGACGAAAAGAGAATCGTTTGCTCTTTACAATGTAACCATTCCACTCTCATTGGTATGTTAAGAAAATGGAGACATACATGTATATATACATCCTACGTCCCCGCGTTTAATTTTTGGACGCTTTAGTCGCACAGGATGGACTGATGGACTCAACGTTAATTAATTTGCGCCCCAACCCGACAAACTGTGACACGGAAAAAAAAAAAAAACTCGGAAAAATATGTCATGAAACTACCGTTTCATAGCAAATCAGTATTATGGTGATCATACTAAATAATCATTTTCCATGGGCACAGATTAGATAAATTTCGCTGCCATGAAGTCCAGCTAGTCTCTTGACAGCTTTCTCGCCCGCCCCCGCGACGTATCCATAGCTCAGCCTTATCGCCTTGTAGCTACTGGCGAAAGTTTTAACGTACTGTAAAGTGGATACAATGTCGTCATATGTAGTCTCGAGTCTGTTGATAAAAGCACAGTAAACTTTGCTCACTGTGTTTATGTGGTGATTTTTGTGCATTTGAGTAGCATATGATAGGCTCAACATGAAAGAATATGTGATAAAGCCCTTTCCTTTCAGTCCTTAGCTCGTTCACTGCCGCAGCGCTGCTGCGTGACTGCCGGTGTAGGCGCACTATAAATTAGCGTAGCCGTCTAGCAGAACGAATCATCTAAGCATTCTCGGTAGGACGGAGAGTCAGTGAACGGGAAGTGACATAACTCAGTCTTGCCCCCTGCCTGCACGCTGGCTGCTTATTGGCCACACGTGGAAGTGAGTGACAGACGCCCTGATTCTGTTTCCGCTCCCTCCCCTGCCCGCGATGAAGCTGGTGTCTGATTGGTCCTGTGCTATGTCAGTAGACGCTGCCGCTTGCTCAACGCCCTCCCACGCAGATAACAAGGCAAGCCCCAACTTCATAGAACGAATCAGTGCAGAAGATGATTAGTTCGGTCTCGTTCACCCAAACAATTCGTTCAAAAAGAACGAATCGTTCAAGACCGATACAACACTACTATATGACCTGTTGTTATAATGATACTGTGCAATAACACATTACATGACCACATTAAGTTAAAGAAATACAAAAAAAAGTAAAAGTTCATTGAATTCCGTCAAGAGAATAAAAGAATGAAAGAAATGAAGCATTATTTGTCCAATTTTTATATACATTAAATATTTCTTTTTTTACGGTGCTTTAAAGACGCCACGGGATTGAACAGGCTAGCGTGATCGTAGAACGGCAAGCTTGCATCAGATTGGTGTAATGGAGTCGTGATTATTGTTGCGACTTTTCATTGGTGAAATTAATGTAGCTGCTTTTGGCCTACCTGGCAAAAAATAAATAAATTCTAATATGTAGAATAAGGAGGAAAAATGTAACGACTCTTGTGTTGCCCAAAGTAGCGGAGTAAGAGTAGCATTTTTGATTCACAAATCTACTCATGTAAAAGTAAAAAAGTACACCTTAGTAAAACTACTCTTAAAGTACATTTTTTAAAAAAGTTACTCAAGTAAATATAACGGAGTACATACAACACGTTACTACCCACCTCTGAATTTTACGAACATTATATTATTTCATGAAAAAATTGTGACCAGACTCTTCTTGACTTCCACGTTACAAAAAGTAGAGTTGTCAGTCATAAGCATTTTAAAATGATATCGGATAATATCGACATCGGTTGTGGGACAGTATGAATATGGCAGTGCTATCATATCCACTTATTGCCTGCCTTTGTTTCTGGTGTTTTGTCTGCCCCTGCTGGCGCTGAGGTGTAATTATTTTTGATAAATTCTCTCTGCTGACTTATCTACAGTGGCCCTGAAGTGCAAAACACAACGGCAAATCAAAAAACAAAAAAACAAATTAAAAAAACAAAACGCCAAATTAAAAAACACAACTGCAAATCACAAAACAAAAAAACAAATTAAAAAACAAAACGCCAAATTAAAAAACACAACTGCAAATCACGAAACAAAAAAACAAATTAAAAAACAAAACGCCAAATTAAAAAACACAACTGCAAATCACTAAACAAAAAAACAAATTAAAAAACAAAACGCCAAATTAAAAAACACAACTGCAAATCACAAAACAAAAAAACTAATTAAAAAACAAAACGCAAAATTAAAAAACACAACTGCAAATCACAAAACAAAAAAACTAATTAAAAAACAAAACGCCAAATTAAAAAACACAACTGCAAATCACAAAACAAAAAAACAAATTAAAAAACAAAACGCCAAATCACATAACAAAATAACAAATTGAAAAACACAACGCCAAATAAAAAAACACAACTGCAAATCACATAACAAAAAAACAAATTAAAACACAAAACGCCAAATTAAAAAACACAATTACAAATTGCAAAACAAAAAAACAAATTAAAAAACACAACGACAAATCAAATAACAAAATAACATTAAGAAAAACACAACGACAAATCCGAAATGAAATTACATTTTATGCAACCGGAAAAGGTAGGGACCAGTCAAAATGTTAACTCATCGCTGATTAGACGAATCCACCGGAAATCGTAGTACTGATGAACTAGGAAGTGACTCCCCTTTAGGCGTGCATTTTCTAAATGAGCGTTACCAACGACGTGAACGTGGCCGCCGCTATAAAAGAATATTTTTATTCGGGGCACACATATGACGTCATATTGGACATGCTCTATACGAACCACGATGTTCAACTGTCTTTGCGGTCGCTGAAAACGGTTTTAAAAGAACTCAGTTTGTTCAGAAGACGCCAATATTCTCCGCTAATAGAGGTGAGGCGTGCCATTTTAGCCGAGCTGCAAGGACCAGGGCAACTGTTTGGCTATCGGAGCATGTGGCAGAGTCTTCAGCAAAAACACAATTTACGTGTAAAGCGTGACGTCGTCATGAGGCTGCTGAGGGAGCTAAATCCCCAAGGAACCTACATGAGAACATGCAGGAGGTTTGTGAGACGCACGTACCACTCCATGGGGCCAAATTATATCTGGCACGTGGATGGCTACGATAAACTCAAACCCTTTGGCCTGGCCCTGTCGGGATGTATTGACGGATTCTCAAGGAGAATAATGTGGCTGGTTTGTGGACCAACAAACAATAATCCCTCTGTAATCGCGTACAATTATATTAATTGCGTCAAGAGTCTCTGTGCCATCCCAATGAGACTACGAACAGACCTTGGCACGGAAAATGGGACAATGGCAGCAATCCAGTGCGCCCTCCGTCAACGCCATACAGACTATTACGCAGGCTCTTCCAGCCACAGTTATGGCTCATCAACCGGCAATCAGCGCATCGAATCCTGGTGGTCGTTCTTCAGAAGAAGAAGGTGAGTGTGTATATGAGAAGAACACAGCATTTTAACAATATTGTGTATAACAAAAGCGAGTCATTCAAATTATAATCTTGTTTTTTTTTTATTTTTTATTATGACGTTTGTGTTATTTATAGCCACATAAAATCCTATGTATCCCCAGGTCTCAGTTTTGGATGGACTTGTTTGGGGACCTGAGAGACTACGGAAGTTTCAATGGAAGCCACGAACATCAATGCCTGCTGAGATTTTGCTTCATTGGTGTTTTACAAAAAGACCTGGATGAATGTAAGGACCTCTGGAATAAGCACAGGATTCGTCCAAGCAGGCTTGCATCTTGTCCTGGAGGGATACCAAATGAACTCTATCTCTTGCCTCACAGGTATTTAAGTTTGATGTTAAATGGTATCAAATTTTACATCATAAAATATACACATTATTAGTCTGTCAAGGTAAAGCAATTTAATATTAAATGTTCTCTGCCAGTTTACTATTCCATAACCTGGTAATCAATTATTTGGGACTCTGAAATATATCAAAGTGCAGGTAAATGACTTCATCAGTTAGAACCGATTTTCCAAACAAAATGGGGGAAATCCCTTCAATTCACTCATTTGGTAGTGATGTCGGAGATTGAAGTCTCAAATTTGATCTGTGTAGGAAATCGTTCAACATATTTTCTCATTTTGCAGATATGGTTCAAGAGACTGTGGATTTCCGGTTGAGGAGACTGAGCTGGATGTGTTTCCAGAGGCAAGGCAAACCGTTGGCTTGTGCAACGATCCAAATATTGAGGAATACTTACAGCACGCTGCTCAGCAACATGGAGTACAACAGCCACAGGACTGGAAGTCAGCCACACAATTGTATTTTACCATGAAGGAAATGGCTGGGTTTTAGTATTTTGAAAACTCTTGTAGTATGTGACCTTTCTTCCCTTACAATAAACTTGCTTTGGTAACATTTTACCTGGTACTTAATGAAACCCAAAAAGGTAAGCACAGAGAATATTAAATATTTGTCCACTTCCGTGTAAATGTATTCATCCTCGACTTTAAATTATCCTCACGGCACAATGTCAGGAGCTTCATCTCCCACCTCTGGCAAAGCTTCTTATGTCTGGTGAGAGGTAGGAGACATGAGTCCAAGTGGACCATATTCCGTGCCACTATTGCTTAACCCTTTATTGCCTGCAATATGAAGCAATTGTCAGAGAATCACAAAATTTGAAAAATAAGGTCTTAAACTTTTCAAAATTGTTAAAATGTGTAATAAGTACTGTCATATCTATAACCCTTGCTAAATCTTTTTTTTTTTTCTTATGGAACCTGCAGATTCATGAGTTGACTTGCATCCAGTATTTTCTTTGGAGGATATTTAAAAATTCTGAATTGGTCTCAAAAGTAATGAAATTCTAAGTGTATCAAATGTGATACATTTGGCAAGAAAGGGTAAGCCACCAACCTGAGCTGCAGATAGGCTTGCCACCCGTCCCCTGAAATAAGGAATCGTTCCGTGTTGAACCGATTTGGAATATAAATTTCAATGCATTGTAATTTTTGGGGATGTCCTTTTTTTTCCACGCCCGTACGGCTTTGGGCGCGAGGGCGGCGTCTCTTATTTCTATATCTGAAAGGTGGCAACCCTACTTTTTTTTTTTTTTTGGCCAACTTGAAAATATAGTTAATCAAATTTCCAGTACATGCATAGCAACATGGAAGGTTTAACCCTTTATTGCCAAATGCATCACATTTGATACACCTAAAATTTCATGATTTTGAGACCAAAATTGACATTTCTTTTTTGGGGGAAAAAAAATGATGGATCCAAGTCAACACATGCATATGCAGGTTCCATGAGAAAAATGGGATTTAGCAAGGGTTATAGATATTAGAGCGCTTATTACACATACTCATTTTGACTTTTTACAAATTTGAAAAAGTTTCATTAAGACCTTTTTTTTTCAAATTTTGTGATTCTCTGACAATTGCTTTATATTGCTGGCATTACAGGCTTAAAAACATACAGGTATATACACTAGAAAAAGGAGTTAAAAATTAAGACTAGCACTCTCAATGAAAGCTTTATAAAACATTTAACATTCGCCTGACAGAGTATGAACAAAAATAAAGCTAGGTACTTTTCTGAACTATAGTACTGGTCAACAGTACCTGGTGAGTACGCAATAAAACACACTAAACAGACCAGGCCACATTTGAGTCCACCTCAGAACCCTTGAGGTGCATATGTTAACAACTTGGCCAACATGCAGTAATGCAAGAAGATTTTAGAACAAATCTTATGAAACTTAACTCGGTACGATTGACAATGATAGATGTATAATGTGGCTCTTTTCATACATCTGTGAATTTAAATATCACCAGCTCACATCCAATCCATTTAAAATAGGTCGGGTGACAGGATGACCATACATTCATTTGCTAAACATCCCATTTTAAATGGATTCGACATCTAGTGTTGTCAATGGCAGCAGTGAGTTAATTGCTAAATAAACATTTCAGCAACTTTCTCAAAACGATACAAAACACATTGTGAATGTACATTAAAAACACCCAAATCCAGGTGAGTTTTGGATTCCAAAATCCATGTTCTGTTTGAAGACACTATACGTGTCTAAAATAGGAAGTGTCAATGTATTCGCACAAGTGTTGGCAAGTGGGAACAGTGAATCGGTTGAGAACTCGATGCGTGGAAGGGGTGTCATGCCGGCTGGTGGAAATGCTGCTAACCCAGTAGCAAACATGAGAACTTCTGCCAGGGAAACAGCTGCAACTTTCTCTGAAATAAGAATGGCAACAATGCAGTTGACTGCCATGCGTTACGCAATGCTTTTATTCCCAAAATGAAAGTGAATAATTAGGACATGTCAAGGAAAACGAGTCACAACTAACCTTCACAATCAATTAAGTAATCTGCCCAAAAAGATAATGCCTGGGATTCCTGCATCCTCCTGTTGCTTCCTGTGGGGCTGAGATCAGGTTTGAAGCTGATTTCAATTTCTGTGGAAGTCAAGGTCTTGTCTGAGTAATACAGGACCGGGGCCAGAACTACGGAATGCTCCTGCAGTGCTTTCAGGAAGCCCAGGCTTGCCAGGCCATCTTTGAAACTATCAAGGATGAAAATTTGTTATAAGGAAAATAGTTCAGCTTTATTTTATCAACAAATTTAGATGCATCTATATGTAAATTCCATATTTTTTAATTGTTAGCACTGAATTACAATACAGGTACATACACATGGCAAAAATTGTAGTAATGAATATCAACAACCACCACTGAAATCACTTGACACTTAAAATTCTGTCCGTGTGTATTTGAGAATTACTGGTAAAAAAAAAAAAAGTTAATACCGTTGAATGACTAGGTGATTTCTGTCCAAAATGTACCATCTAAGGTACGCATCCACAAGAGCTTGCCTCTCAGTAATCTTCACATGTCGGAGGCAACCAGCAGTTTGGAAAATTGAGCAATTTTGTATAATTACATCTTGTAGCAATTCCTCCGATTCTGCATCTAGGACCTAAAACACAAAAAATGTTTTGAGACTTTTCTAATTGGTAGAATAATCTCATATTAATTTGAGGGCTTTTACAAATAAAGCTAAGGCATTGTCAAAATACACATGGGACCTATTTTCTATATGTACTCTTTGAGCTTATGACTTTTATTACCTGACGCAGCGCTTTGCCAATATCATTGTCCTGTAAATCTTCCACAGTGGCATTGAAAGTGTCATTCCCGGTCAGATGGTTCACCAGGTCCTTGGATAGGAAATGTGGCGCCGGTCCTCCGTGTACAATTGATACAGCGATCATTTTTCCTGCCAGAAAATACTCATCCTCTCCGACAGCTTCATAAAAAGAAATGGTATTGTTCGTGTGTACTTACATACATTAATAAAACCAAATAATTGCAAGTAACAAACATGAATTATAAAAAAAAATCTCTGAATTTAATACCTCACCTCTGGAATCATACACTAGGTAACGGCTTTCTGGAGGTCCACTGAAGATAGGGCGGGTTCTGAGATGACCAATTAATAGAGTGAGGAACTCACGTCTCGGGCCACCTGTATCCAGTCCCTCTTCAAAACAGCCAGCATCATCAGTAAATTTGATGAACATGTCTGTGTCGGCAGAGTAGGAAGCTCGTCGAAACCCTCTAACGGCTCCATCCCATACATTGGATCTTGTGATATTGAATCGACTAACTCTCTTTCGGTCAATTGCCAGTGCCAACATTGCTATTATTTCAGATGGTTGGACACCAGTGTTGTTAATCTTACTGAAAAAAAGTATTTAATTATAGTTACAAATTACTTCTCCCAAAAAGTAATTGCGTTAGTAACTCAATTACCTGAATGTAAGAGTAATTAGTTACTTGGCAAAGTAATTGGTGATAATTACTTTTTTTTTTTTCCCTCAAAAAAAAAAAAAAAAAGAACATTGGCCACACTATGTGAAGTTTTTTGTGAAGGTTTTTGGTACAATTGGCCCGAGCCCAATTCTTTACCCTAATTTACCCTTTACCCTGAATCAACTTAAAAGTTGTTAAAATTGCTCCCATTATTGCATTTGTTCCCTTCTCTCTACTTTCGACATATGAAAGTTTTAAAACTGTTTCATCATTTAAAGATAGATTCAAGTCAAGATTTTGCCGATTTAGAAGTATTTTAGGTAAAAAGTTACTTAGGTTCGCTAGGAAGGTTCTCTACAACAGAGCCGTCCTAAAAAGTCTACTGCTTTAAGATGGCGGCTGTCTACTAACGCATTTAGTGCCATGCAGTGTTGTTAATTTTATTTAAAAAAAATAATTAATTACAGTTACAAATTACTTCTCCCAAAAAGTAATTGCGTTAGTAACTCAGTTACCTGAATGTAAGAGTAATTAGTTACTTGGCAAAGTAACTAGTGATATATATATATTTTTTTTCTCAAAAAAAAAAAAAAAAAAAAACACAGGTCACACAATGTGAAGCTTAAAGGGTTTGGGGGACAATTGGCCCTAGCCCGATTCTTTACCCTTCACTTAACTAGACACAAGGGTATTGCGATAACTAGCTAGTAACCTTTGCTATGTGTGGAAGTCATTTAAAGTTGTGAATCAATCGTTAAAGTTGTTAAAATTTCTCCCGTTATTGCATTAGTTCCCTTCTGTCTACTTTAAACATGTGTAAGTTTTAAAACTGTTTCATCATTTAAAGATAGATTTAAGTTAAGATTTTGCCGATTCAGGACCATTTTAGATTTTAAAAAATTACTTAGGTTCGCTAGGAAGGATCTCTACATCAGGGCCTTCCTGAGAGGTCTACTGCTTTAAGATGGCGGCTGTTTACAAACGCATGTAGTCCTTAAAACATGTTGGCAATGCAGCTGTGTCTGTCATTTGCATCTAGTTCTATAATATGATATCTACCATGTCATGTGGGTGTAGTTTGTCAGCTATGGCTGCAGTCAGGTATTATTGGAGCCACCTAGCATCGCGGTTGCAACGGCGTCTTCCCCACTCCTGCTCTGCTCTCGTCCCCGTGAGTCCGTTTCTCTCAGACTTTTTTTTATTCAACCAACTTAGTAACGCATAGTAACGCACGCCTTTCCCGCCTCAGTAACGGTAACGGCGTTGCCAAGATGAGAAAAGTAATTAATTAGATTAGTCATTACTGAAAACGCCGTTAGTAACGCCGTTATATTGTAACGCCGTTATTAACAACACTGTTGGACACTTGAAACACAGAAAAAAAAAAAACACAACAACTTTACTTAAGACTTGTGTGAACACAAATTTCTCAACTAACTGCTGGTGCTTTACATGGTGTAATTACTGTATTTTCCACACCATAAGGCGCACCTTCAATGAATGGCCTATTTGAAACTTCATATAAAGCAGGGGTAGCCAACTCCGGTCCTCGAGAGCCCCTATCCAGCTTGTTTTCCATGTCTCCCTCCTCCAACACACCTGACTCAAATAATCAGGATCGTTATCAGGCTGCTGCAGAGCTTACTGATGAGCTGATCATTTGATTCAGGTGTTTTAAAGGAGGGGAACATGGGAAACAAGCTGCATAGGGGCTCTCAAGGACCGGAGTTGGCTACCCCTGATATAAAGGATGCACTGCATTATTAAGGGGTAGTAGTAGTAGTAGTAGTAGTTGTGGTTGCGTTATGCATCCACTTGATGAAATTGCGCTAAAGGGAATATCACGCAATTATAAGCCAATATTGATCTATATTAGGTGTGCCTTTTATTGCGGAAAATATGGTACTCTATATACAAAATGGGTTTCTGGCGCAGCGAAAAAAAGTCTAAATTGCTTACAGAGAGTCTCCTGGGGGCAGATCTAGGTTTTTTGTTGGAATTAGGTCTTCGTCATCATCATCCTCTATAACAATTGGTTCAAAAAGGTTTGTATAATTCCTGCAGAATGGAAAGATCATGAACACAAAATACAAATGCATTAAACTAATTCATAAAAAAGCAGTGGATAAACAACATTTTTGCCCAGTCAACTTTTCTGAATGAACACACGCACACACACACACACACACTGGTAACAGGACTTCTCCACAGCAAGGCATCCAGCAGTGGCTTGGTTACAACCCTTTATATCCAAATCTGTAACCTTAAATTAAATGAATACATAAAACATTACAAAATAAGAAACATTTAAAAAACCTAATTGATAAATTAAGGACCTGCTTAGTGCTTACTTTGACAATTTCAATTCTATTTGTTGTTTTTTTCAATTTGGTTCCAGCAACAGATAAATCAACAGGGCATTTTCATTGTGAAAGAGTCTTGCTCAAATAGTTACATATACTTCAGTATTATAAATAATGGTAAGGCTTTTAAAAGATTGCTCTTTGTAACTTTACAACCTCAAAACAGACCTTATTTTTTTCTGTTTGTGTTGATTTAAAAATATATGTGATAGTGTGGAAACTTGTGGGTGTAATTATTTGCATTGAATGATCATGACACGATCACATTTAATCAAATCAACAAATAGGAATCATGGGTACAATCTACCTGCTGTACTTCGTTGGCGAGAGGAAGCGCCGTTGCACCAATCCTGGGAGAAGAGAAAAATATACCACAAAATTGTGCATCAATGGAAAATTTATTTTTGATGCTGCCAACCAAAGAAGCATCTGGACAGTAAACAGGCAACGCATGTGGCGTATATTATACAGCACATGCTCCAATAACTACACAGATAAAATTCATATTGCTCATATAAACACACCATACGATGATATGCACTTCAAATAACTTACACTGTCTCTGCCACATTTGGTAACGGACTGCTATGCTGAGGCTTCCATGGCTGTAAAAAAAAAAAAAAACATAATAATTTCAATTTGGAAAGTCTACTGGTTAGAAGTAAAAAAAACAAAACAAAAGGTTGTGGCACCACAGATAGTGTTAACAAAATGTTTGAATTGTACTTTCCAGTGTATCATCTAGCTCAGACTCCGATGGACGTCTTAAAAAGACCTCCGTCTCAGAATCGGATGTGTCTGATGGCTCTCCAGCTGGAAAAAAATGAACACAAATCACACAAATTAAAAAAAAAACTTTAAAAAACATATCGATATATTTTTAAGGCCATGTGCAACAAATGCAGAAAAACATTCATGCTTACTTTTTTCATATATTTTTTTCTCACAGATATAAAGACTGATCCTTTGATATGGCTTTCCTATTTCTGACTTGTATTTCCCAAGTACAAATGGCTTTTGTGTCCCAGGGATATCAATGACCTCTGTGCTATCCGGATACAACAGGATGAAAGGTCAGTCATTCACATCTTTGTTGAAGTCCCTTAATTTTTTTACAGCCTGATTAAGCAGATTGTCTGCAGTGATGTCAGGGTCAGTTGCAAGGGCAACAGTCTTTCCACGTTGTGGCTTTAAATGACCCATGTGAGCTGCCATAATGCCAACAGTTATCTGAAACAGAAAAGATATGCACAGCTAAAGAATAGTACTGTTACTTGTAAATGCTAATTAATCCCAATTAATTCCAACTAGTGGTCAAAGTAGAGATCATTATGTGGGATACCAGTAGTTGACTTACCTTCTAGAGATGAACTTGTTAACAAAGACTTTACTGACATTTGCATTTACTATGTAGTGCTACAAAATGACTACATGTTCATCTCGTATCTCTAATTGCAACATTGTAATTCCTTGCTCCTTGCCTCTGTTTACATGCCAGCCCCTCTGACCATAAATTCCATCAAGGAGACAAGTATATTGACAAAGTTAGGTGGGAAGAGGTTTATATGTTTGTATAAATGAGACAATCCTTCCTCAATGAGGACATCTAATGAAGATGGCGTCGGGCCATTGTCATGTCAAACTGTTTACAAATGAGATGTCTACATGGCGGAGTCAAATGTTCAATAATGTAACATTGCAGAACACACACACACATATATACATATACATACATCTATACTGTATACACACACACACACACACATATATATATACACCAAGTTAAATCCATTGTAGTCAAAAGTAGAGCTGAAACGAATACTCATGCAACTCGAGTAACTCGAGTTTAAAAATTGATCAGAGCAATTTTATTCACCTCGAGGAATCTTTTAATTTAGCAAGCTCTAAACATCATATTTTGCCCGGACTACTTTTAATGCGGGACAACGCACTGATGTCACGTGCGTAGAGGAAGAAGCAATAAAAAATTATTAAAAAAAAAAAAAAAAACACTTTCTGCAGCCGACACCCGCTACAAACTACGCCGACGTTGCTAAAAACTAGCCCGCATGATGCTACGGTGATAGCAGGTAGCATCTGATGCGTCTCATAGATATCACATGTGTGTTGAACTAGATGCGAAATGCAAGAGTCAGCGGCATTAGTAAACAGCCGCCATCTTAAAGCAGTACACTTCTCAGCGCTAATAAATAAGACTAAAGTTACTGTCACCCGCTCAGGTAACGTTATCCCTGCAGAGGGCTAGGTTTCTGTTAAGACCACTGTCGATGCGTGGCTAACGTGTTTTACATACAGGCTTTATTTAATCTGTGAAAACCTAGCGCTGTAGAGTGATGAGGGTGTAAAGTGAAAATATGATAAAGCTAACGGTCAATTTTAGCTCAGTAGTCATTGCTGGATAAAACACCAAGTAGCAATGGTCTTCAATTTGCTCCAATTCAACAGGTATAATACTGTAACGTTGACAAAGAGTCACCCGCTTCGTGAGGTTGCAATTATTTATTTTTTGGGAACTTGTGGAACGACAACAACAACAGGAAGGCACGTCTCTCGCTCTCCCGCACCTTCCTCACCCCCGCACGTCACGCGGTGCATTCAGGAACGCATGCAAATATCCCCACCATATTATAACCTGATATGTTACAAAACATTTGTTTTGAACACTGCAAAAACTCAAAATCCTATCAGGACTTACAGTTTAGACCAGGGGTGTCCAAACTTTTTGCAAAGGGGGCCAGATTTGGTGTGGTAAAAATGTGGGGGGCCGACCTTGGCTGACGTCTTTTACGTAGAACAACATATTTAGGCAAATTTTAGCAAGCCATTTTGTGTGTCACATTTGCTTTATTATTTTTTAAAAATATTTTCAACAATCTCGCAACTAGCCTGTGTGGCGTTCTCTTTCGACTCTTGGGCTTTTGCAAACTAACTTCAAGTTGCTTCAATTTCTCGCTGCGTATCTTCCCTGTAATCTTGTCGTACATGTCAGTGTGTCTTGTTTGGTAATATTGCCTCACATTGAACTCTTTAAAACCAGCGAGTGTCTCTTTGCAAATGATGCAGACACTGTTGTTGCGTATTTTAGTGAAAAAACAGTCAAATTTCCACCTATCCTTGAAGCAATATTGAAATTATTGTGAATGAGCCAACATTAGTTGGTTGTCTGTTGGTTTAGTTGTTTTTGTCTGTTTTTCCTTTTTTCTTCTTTTTCATTGTGTGGACAGGAGTATCGAGTTAGGATGCTGGACAATGAGATCAGGGGTGGGACAAAATAAGTTTTTTTCTTCTTCCCACTCCCTTTCGAGTGCAGTTATTTTTGTTGAATTATATTGTATGTTTTTTTTCCTTTTGTGTGTGCATGCTCGAAATAAAGAAGTTTCATCATCAAGCGTCGGCCAACGCAGTCAGCTTTTTTTGTTGTTGTTGATTATCGCCATTTTAGAAAATTGTAAGTAAAGGGTCACACGGGGTAATGTTGCTTAGAGTGCTGCTGCCTTTTAGTGGGTAAATGAGGAGCAGCATTTAGTATGTAACCTACTTCATATGCTGGTAGCAGTGCTGCTGACCAATTCATTAAGTCTGTGTGCGGGCCAGACGTTATTGAATTTATGACAGAGGCTGGGGGCCGGATGAAATTTGACCACGGGCCGCATTTGGCCCCCGGGCCGGACTTTGGACATGTCTGGTTTAGACCAACTTAAAACTTAACTAGAACTTAAAAATGGCTTGACACAAATGGAAATTCAATTGAAACACGTGGGAAAAACACCTAACTTTTAAGTGATGTGTGTTATCAAGCGTAATGGCATTTTTTTTTTTTTATAAGATCAAAAAGTTTTTGAAGTGAAAGCAGTGAATTGGTCTTTTTTTTCATTCTAGTCATGTCTGAGAGACAATTGTTAGCTGTTTACAACAATGTACATCGAAAATAAACACATTGATAGACTGAAAATGGTTCAATATTAGATGAGATGTCTTGTTTTATCATGTATATCTATTATTGCTCTTTACCTATAAAATATTTGTTTTATCCGATTACTCGATCAATCGATTACTAAAATATTCGATAGCTGCAGCCCTAGTCAAAAGTATTGAATACTGTAACGCTTCAAAAAATTTACACAATCATGATTTGTTTAAGTCCCCATCGAGGAATAGCACTTCCAAAGAAGACACATTAAGGGTTCCACGATTTGAAGCAGCCCTAGCTGCTCGTTATTATGGCAGCGTGAGAATAACTTCCGAATCGCCTTCGATGTTTTGAGGAACAAGGAACATTACAATTAAGAGTCTTAAGATACACCCTTTGCTAGGTTGAGCGTTCATCCATAAAACACCCCCAAAAACATATGGATACAATTACATAAATAATAGGTAGTTATACTCGCTTTAGGCCATAACTTACCTGTACTTTCTTGTTTTCCTTTTTCTTTCCCACCATTTTCCCAGAAGAAAACCGTTGCCTCTCCTGATTTTTCATTTTGCGGTATTCCACAAAAGCTTCAAAGGTTGGAGTCGGACCAGATGGGAGAGTCTGTGATGCTAAAGGGTGGCAAAAAGAAAATACCAAAAGATAAATACAGTTAAACTAAACATACTAGCGTATTTTCATACTTAATGCAAATCAAAGCAAGACAGATATTATCATAGAGAATAACAAACAAAGGATGCTTCTGAAAGGAAATACATTTCACTCATTAGAGGACTTGAAAATACTTTTCAAATCGGTGAAAAATTAAAGTTATTCCATCTGTTAGAGACTTTTCCAAACAGTATGGTACCACCCACGCAAAAAGTGATCAAATCGCCTTGGAATTATTAAAATTTTAGTGGTGCATATTCTGGATCATTTTTTATGGACAGAAGGAAACCTGTGATAGGCATTTTCACGATCATTCGAAATGCTATACCGCAGCACTCAGCAAGATTTTTGCACTAATTTTTCCACGACATTACAACAACTAAGTTAGGTAGTTGTGATATGCCGTCACCATATATAATACTATAATACTAAATAATAATAATACTAAATGCTATGCTTCGTATTTCCCAAACAGAATTTCAACTACCGTGCCCGTTGTTGCAAACAGGTGCACCCGAGAAAGACCAGTTTAACATATTTAAGTTTCACTGGAGTTTTACAATGGTTCCATTCGTATGACATCTTATTAAGGCCTGATAACCGAATGAATAATGTTAGCTTTCCCCAGTAAACTTATGTATCGTTTTACAGAGGTAAAGAAAGTAATACTGCACTGTTTTACTTACTCGAAGGACGTTCTGCGTCAACGACATTCGAATCTTCTCGAAGCCTCTTTCCACAGCCGCTGCAAAAATTCGGTGACGATTCCACCAATTGTTTTCCGCAGCTCTGGCAATACATTTTACTTTAAGAATTCAGTAGTGCGTTGCGTATTTTTGGTCAAATGTTGAACTTCAGACAAAAGCGCGGCAGCGATCTCTGCTGCCTAGACTCCGCGCCTTCTTGCAGTCGAGTCTTCCTTCTCGTCCAATCAATGATGAGCGTACCGTTTCCGGTGGATTCGTCTAATCAGCGATGAATTAACATTTTGACTGGTCCCTACCTTTTCCGGTTGTATAAAATGTAATTTCATTTCGGATTTGTCGTTGTGTTTTTTCTTAATGTTATTTTGTTATGTGATTTGTTGTTTTGTTTTTTAATTTGTTTTTTTGTTTTGTGATTTGTAATTGTGTTTTTTAATTTGGCGTTGTGTTTTTAAATTTGTTTTTTTGTTATGTGATTTGGCGTTTTGTTTTTTAATTTGTTTTTTTGTTTAGTGATTTGCAGTTGTGTTTTTTAAAGGGGAACTGAAGACCTTTCCGGATTTTGGTGTAATTTTATGAATATAAACTTGGGACAAGTTCGTCAAAACAACCATGACATTATCAACACGTAATTGTAAGGTTAATTTGCTTTTTTTAGTTTTTTTGCACTCCGTTAATGGTCCCTTCGCAAACCCGGAAGTGTGACGTAGGCAACAGAAGACTACCCACAGCTAACATAGCAGCAACAACGATGTCAGTGATATTTCCACCAAAGGTAACCATTCAGGATCGCTCTTTCGTGACGCTACCGATGGCAAAGGCTCCCAGGAAAGATGAACTACAATTAATCCCTACATGTTTGAACCTAAGGCGTCAGATGACGGCGATTTACTTGACACAGCAGATGGCGTCATGACGCCAATTGACAGCTCGACACTTCACGAACGGGAGAGTGAGTGGTAAATCCAGCATCGTGATTTTTTTTATTAGAATGCGATTACATGGTTGTATAATTTTCCATGCTCTACACATAGCTAAAACTGGATATTAGGTAATGGGACAGCTCCTACCGATCTAAATATGATAAAGCTAGCCCAAATGTGGCTAAATGAATGCTCTACACATAGCTAAAACTGGATATTTTGTAATGGGACAGCTCCTACCGATCTAAATATGATAAAGCTAGCCCAAATGTGGCTAAATGAATGCTCTACACATAGCTAAAACTGGATTTTAGGTAATGGGACAGCTCCTACCGATCTAAATATGATAAAGCTAGCCCAAATGTGGCTAAATGAATGATATGTTATTGATATTTCAAAATAAATGACAAAACCATTTTATTTTCCAGGTGTTGCTGTAAACCGTCAAGTAATTACCCTTCCAAGAGTATGCCTGTGTCATCAGGAGATCCCAGACGTGAGAGCCAAACTTGCGGAGGCTGAAGCACTGACAGGGGCATGAATTTCATTAAAAAAATAAAACCATAAATTGTTAACAACATTGACACATTTTGTTGACCGTTTAATGTATTCTATTGGTATATAATATATTGTAATTATATTACATTCTGTAAAAATATTCAATAGGCCGCAATAATAAATGATACCAGGTTTATGTTGAATCAGCATTAGCTTTCGTTGTCAGATTGTGACACATGTTATACCAAGCACACAACGGCACACATCAAAGAGCATAATTTTAGTAAGCAACACAAAGTTAGGATAGCAACGGACCAGCGCAACATTGAAAAATGATAATGGCAGTGGGAAATATGTATTTACTCTTTTCTGTAGCATGAAGTGTTCTCTATACAAAGATAATGCATTATCATTAAAATATGAAGGTAACTTGATTTTTCTTTTAAAAAATGTGTACTGTATATATGACTAGTTTATGATTTCATATCAAAATTTGCTACATTTATTTCTCCTAAATCATCGTCATCTGATGTCGCAGACGGAAGAAATTCAGCATCTGGCAGGCCTCATAGGATCTCTTCAGTCGTCATCGCTGGACACCGCATCACTTCGGTCATCATATGACTCGACCCACTCTCTCTTGATTTTGGGAAACTGGGTGGCAACTGACTTGCAACGCTTTTTTCATCGTGTTGAGGGTTTCCGCCACTTAATTTTTTATGTTTGGCTTCCTGGAGGAAAAAAAAAAAATCACAGCAGCATGAAAATATTGGATGAATCCCAATTTTAATTTAATAATAATTTCTTGGTGATCAAATAATAATGCCCCAGTCATAGCAGCATCTATTTGATGCTATTGTTCCCTCTTCAAATAGGCAGACCTTGATGTTGAAATATAAAAAACAACGAGCCAAGGACCTATTTGGTGCTGGGGACATTTGAATTTACATAACACCTATTGATATAGTAATAAAATCACATGAGTAGACGACATGTCAGCCAACCTATCTACTTATGACAGGCCAACAGCAAAAAAAAAAAAAAAAAAAAGTCGCACTTCAACAAACTGGCAGTAGGAGTCCCCCTCGTTTATAAAAAAAAAAAAAAAAGCCATTAATGTTCTACTTACGTCTTTGGAAAACCAATGTTGCATTGTTGTAGGTTTACAAAGCTGTCGTGGCTGAAATGATGAAAACAATGAGCCGATTGGGGACCTGTATGCATGCTAACAAAAACGGTCCAAACCTTTGCAGAAGTTTTTTTTTGGACCACTCCTAGAGTCTCGAGTCTTCCTGTGAGTAATTCATATCGCTTCACATAGAGATGGCATGACGAATCCCGCGAGTAAAACCCAGAAAATGTTTGCAATATATGGCGAGGATAGCGTGGTGCTATATTTCCGTGTTCAGAGTGGTGGCGAGGCTTCCTGGAAGATACGTCACGAGGTAGGGGTCGGAAGGACGGCGCGTCCCTCGTTGCTATGGTGTTGCTATGGCCATAACTCAAAAACTACGCGGTCAATTATTATTATTTTTTTTTTAATGTGACTTTTTGAGAGAGCGAATGACGCATTTAATACAATTCAACTGAGTAAAACACTTAAGAGCGAAATCTGAAAAGCTCTTCAGTTCCCCTTTAACCAGCATGAGAAGCCGCACAAGGATAGTAGTGAAAATGAGTGTAATGAGGAAAGGGAGAGAATCCCCACGTTACAACCTGGACAGTTTGATGGCACTGGTTCTTGGAGAGATTTCTTACACCAATTTGAAAGCTGTGCTCAAGCTAACCATTGGTCCGTGAACACGATAGGCGTCCAACTGCGGTGCAGTCTGACAGGAGCAGCTGGAGCCATCATCCACAAAAACCCTCGATCTTCTCGGTGGAGCTACCAACAAATTGTGAATGAAGTGGAATCTGCCTACGGTCTACATTCAGAGCATGCTGCCATTGTTGCCGTGGAGTTGTGGCAGAGGAAGAGGCAGCCGGGCGAGGCACTTCACAGCCTACGTGATGACATCTACGAAAAAGTGTCGATCGCCTACGCTGCACGATCAGAGTTGGAGCAGGAGGCAACAAGCGTGGAGATCTTCATCAACGCCTTTACAGACGCCGAGGTGGTGCAAAAGCTGTTAGAGGAGCAACCGACCACCCTGGCTAAGGCTTATCAGATCGCCCACCGCTTCGAAACCACCAGTAGAGCTGCCAGAGCTGTCATTCAGTCCACGCGACCACGTCCACAAGTTCCAGCAGAACGATGCACCCGAGCAGCCGTGGTGCGAGAAGACACGTCAATGATGGTAGGTGAGGGTTCAGTGGGGGTGGCCGACTGTTCTATTAGACAGTTTGAGAGGGCGCCAAATCCACCAGATAGTTTGCATTATATAGTGAGGGACACTGTACAGAAAACCCAGGGGAGGGTCGTTTGCCATAACTGTAGTGGTGTAGGACACATACAGAGAAACTGCCCTTCGCCTCGTCAGTACAGAAATAATGCCCCAAAACGTGACGTTACTAGTGCCTGTGTAGCCCCGTTGCCCGGTCCCGTTAATGTGGTTAGCTGTGGCAAAGACGCCGTGGGCGAAATGAATGTCTCGATGTTTGTTCATGGGGTGGAAATGCGCGCAATACTTGACACCGGTGCTCGGCGTAATGTGTTGCCAATGCAGCTTTTTGAGCGTATACCCCCCGACGTTAGGCCTCAAATTCGGCCATCCGTTGCTCAGGTTTTGCAGGGTATCAGTCCTGGCACCGTGACAGTAGTAGGTGAAACTGATCTGCCAGTGAATATTGGTACCAAAACTGCTGATGTGAATTTTATCATGGCTAACACTAAAGACAGCAGCGAGGCTATTCTCGGCCATCCGTTCCTTCAACAAGCTGAGGCACAGTTGGACTATGGCCGTCGCGAAGCCATCCTTTTCGGGGAAAGGGTGCCGCGATATAACCCTCGCCAAAAGGCCCAGACTTTAGTTGTTAGGGTGGCCCGCACCACTGTGATAGAATCGGGTCGTGAGTATGTGATACCGGGGGTACTGAGGAAATCACATGGTGCTACAGGGGAAATGATGTTAAGCCCAATGAAGGGTTTTGTTGAGAAGCACCAAGTTTTGGTGGCTCGGGCGGTCTTGCGACCCCAATGTTCGAAATTTGTACCTACCCGCGTTTTCAATCCAGGTTCTGAGCCTCTCACTTTGAAAAGGGGCGTGGTGATGGGCATTTTGGAGCCAGCTGAGGTAATAAGTGAAAGTTGCTCTCAAGCCCCCATGGCTGAAGGTGTTTCCGTTACACGCTGCGCTCCTGCAGTGCCCGACCACCTTCAAACCTTGTATGCTTAAAGCTGCGTTAACCTGCCTGGGTGTGATCGATTGAGGTTGGCTAGCCTACTGCAGTCTAATGCCGACGTTTTCTCGAAAAGTCCGAACGATATAGGTCGTACAAACCTAGTTCAACATGACATATTGACCACGCCAGGTCCCCCAGTAAAACAACCACCACGCCGCATGTCCAAAGAGAAGCAGGCCGCAGCCGATGAGCAGTTAAATCAGAATCTAACGGCTGGGGTAGCCCGAGCTAGTAATAGTAGCTGGGCTGCGCCCATTGTAATGGTTCGAAAAAGGGATGCTACTTCGAGAATGTGTGTTGATTATAGAGTTTTGAATGACCGCACTATTAAAGATGCATATCCACTGCCACGTATTCAGGATACGCTTGATACTCTGTCCACCGCCAAGTTTTTTAGCACTCTTGATTTGACGTCTGGGTATTGGCAGGTGGAAATGACGCCGCAAGCCCGTAAAGTGGCTGCGTTTTGCACACGAAAGGGTTTATTTGAGTGGAATGTGATGCCCTTTGGTTTGTGTAACGCACCAGCCACGTTCCAACGATTGATGGATCGGGTGTTGGTGGGGTTACAATGGGAGACCTGTCTGGTTTATCTCGATGACATTATCGTACTTGGCACAGACTGCACCGAAATGTTGACGCGGCTAAATGAAGTGTTTAACAGATTACGACAGGCCAACCTCAAACTAAAACCATCCAAGTGTTGTTTGTTCCAAGAGCAGGTGGTTTACTTGGGCCACGTTGTATCTGCTCAAGGCGTCGCTACTGATCCGCAAAAGATTCAAAAGGTGGTTGAATGGCCCCCGCCACGCAATATTTCCGAGGTCCGTCAATTTGTCGGTTTAGCTTCCTACTATAGGCGTTTTGTTGAAAACTTTGCCACAGTTGCTAAACCACTTCACGAGCTGACTAAAAAGTACGCCCGTTTCAACTGGACTGATGAATGCCAGAGAGCCTTTGAGGAGCTGAAGGGTCGGTTGACTTCAGCGCCTATCCTTGGGTATCCCCTAGATTGTGGGGAAATGTTTCTTGATACTGATGCTAGTAATTGGGGAATTGGGGCAGTGCTATCTCAGGTCCAAAACGGGGAGGAAAGAGTCTTAGCTTATGGAAGCCGCAGATTGTCGGGCGCGGAACGAAATTATTGCACCACTCGGCGCGAACTTTTGGCGGTGGTAGAGTTTGCTACCCACTTTCGACAGTATTTGCTTGGGAGAAAAAATTTTGCGTCCGGTCGGACCACAGTAGCCTTCGTTGGCTCACGCGATTGAAGGAGCCTGAAGGCCAGCTCGCGAGGTGGCTGGAAAAACTGGCGGAATACGATTTTGTGGTGCTCCATCGGGCTGGGAAGAACCACCAAAACGCTGACGCGTTGTCGCGGAGGCCATGCAGGTCTTCTTGCCCATGCGCGATGCAGGAGCCCGTGTCCAATGATTTTTGCGATAGAGTGGTGCAGTGCGAATTTAACGAGACCGCTGCACCTGGGGCACAGGCACGGCACACTCTAGTGGGGGTAGTTGGGAAGGTAAGAAGCACTCCAATCCCTGAAACTAAATCAACCGCGAGACAGGTTTACCCCATTGAAAATGATAACGGTCAGTCCGTCGCGAGTGTCCAACGTGTAAATGAGCATTCCCCCACTACTTTGTTTAGTGGTTGGACCCCAGAGCAATTAGCTGATGCGCAAAGATTAGATTCCGATATTGCCCCAGTTAAGCAGTGGTTAGAAGGGGGGGAACCTCGGCCAACCTGGGCTGACATTTCTCACCATAGCCCAGCCACCAAAGCCTACTGGTCCCAGTGGAAGAGACTGTACCTGAAAGATGGGGTCGTCATGCGGAAGTTTTACTGCCCAGAAGGAACTGAGTACCACCCACAGACTTTGCTGCCCCCTGCTTTCAGAAATGGCATCCTGGAACAGATGCATGATGGCCCGGTCGGTGGTCATTTCGGGGTGGAGAGGACTCTCGCCAGACTCCAGACCAGATTTTTCTGGTATAACATGAAAGATGACGTTGTCTTGTGGTGCCGCACCTGCACCAGCTGTGCCACTAAAGCCCGTCCCAAGCAAACGCCACAAGCCGCCATGGGGACTGTAAAAGTGGGAGCTCCCATGGAGAGGGTGGCAGTGGACCTGATGGGGCCGTTGAATGAAACTGAGAGACACAACCGGTATGTCTTGGTGGTACAGGATTATTTCAGCAAGTGGGTGGAGGCTTACCCAATTCCTGATGAACAAGCCTCGACCGTGGCCGAAAAGATTGTTGCTGAGTGGGTCTGCAGATACGGTGCTCCTCACAGCCTCCACAGCGATCAAGGCACCAACTTTGAGTCGGGCGTGTTCCAGAAGATGTGTGAGCTGTTGGGGATTGACAAGACTCGAACGACTCCGTTCCATCCCCAATCAGACGGCCAAGTCGAGCGCTTCAACGCCACCTTGCAGAAAATCCTGGCTGCCACTGCCGAATCATGCCACTGGGACTGGGATTTAATGCTCCCGTATGCTGTCATGGCATATAGGGCAACAAGGCACAGTTCTACTGGACTAACACCGAACATGATGCTCTTTGGACGTGAAATCACCGAGCCGGTGGATTTGGTCGTGGGTTCACCGCCTTGTGACATTGTAAACACACAGCCGGAGTACGTCATTCAGCTTCGAGAGCGGTTGGAGCTTTCCCATCAGCTGGTACGGGACGTATTAGGACGGTCTGTTGAACGTGCTAAGAGACAATACGACAAGAACATTTGCCAAGTCCAATTTAAGATTGGAGATGCTGTGTGGCACCTGGTAAAAGGGACTAAGAGAGTGAAAAACAAGGTGCGCAAATTTCTGCCGGCTTACGACGGCCCGTACTTTGTTGTGGGCGTGCTGGACGACTTGGTCTATCGGATAAGGAAGAGTCCGAGGTCCGGAGCCAAGGTGGTTCATCACGACAAGCTGAAACCCTACTATTCACGGACGCCGCTCGACAGCAGCTGGGCCCACCAAGATGCTAACGCCTGGTCCTCAGTGGAGGTACAGTCCCCGCCACTTGAACCTGACCTCACTATTCCTGGTGACGGCCCTTTGGATCTGTGGGATGTGGCGTCAACGTCGGATCAAGCTGGTGCTGTTGGAGACTCTTCAAGCCCTTGCCTGGACCTATCTCGAGGGGCCGCGGATGACTCCAGCAGTTTCCCTGGTAGCGGCACACCATCTCGACTTGGTGTGGCTCCTACCAGCAATCCGATTGTGACTCCTTCTTTGACCCCGAGGCTTTCAAGGAGGTCCCGGAGGGTCCGCCGATCCCCCGGCCGTTTCGGCGACTGGGTCTATCGTTAGACATTGACACTTTCCTGAGGAAGGGTGCAGGCGGATCGCTGCCCTCCTCAGAGGAAAAGAGTTCCAGAGTGCCGTTTGCACTGTTCATTTGTGAAAAAAAAAAAAAAAAAGTGTATTATTGTTCTAAGTGCATTATTGTTTGCCTTTTTGTGATATTTTGTCTATTTTTGCTACCTTTTGCCGGTCTGTGCCTTAGTTATATTATTGCTATCCTGGAGTGATGTTAAAGGGTTAATCATCATCCAGAGTGGGGGTAGTGTTACCGGCACCCCCAAGGGGCCGCTGTTACTTTTATTATGACCGGCGTTGTCAGTATGGAGAGTGAGAGAGAGAATGGTCGAGCGAGAGGGCGAGAGAGAGTCGAGTGGGAAAAAAGTGCGCAGTTAAGTAGACTCCAGTGCTGTGTCCCCCATGTTTTATTTTTGTTAATAAAAGTGCCCATAAGACGCCATCCGACGCCTCTCGGTGTTGTTAATGCCCGCCGCCGCCTTCCTGAAGAAGAGATAGGACGAACCGAAGACAACCGACGACAACGAGCCAACGTGACTCGCCGGTCCACTTCTCACTACGGTGGGAAGTTGAGAGTACCGCCAATTACCAGCCTGGGAAGGGCAAATTGGTAACAATTAAATGCTCTTAATACTAGATAATTTACTTGCAGTAGAAATGCTAATAGGCGTGAAAAGGTGTGATACTGGTGTGTGGCCGCCATGTACCGTATTTTACAGACTATAAATCACAGTTTTTTTCATAGTTTGGCAGAGGGTGCGTCTTATACTCTGGAGCGACTTAATACTGTGTGTGAACTTCTTCACACATTATTGTATCATTGTTTCTAGTTAGCATGTTCTTTATGCTATAGTTATCTGAATAACTCTGAATAGCTATGTTACATTAACATACCAGGCATGTTCTCAGTTCGTTGTCGCGATGCTAACGTGCTAAACGGGCGTTGTTAGTCATGTAAAACGTGTTAAATGGTTAAGTAAAAACACACAGACTGAATGCATTCTTAAGTGCAGAACCAATATGAAGAAGTTTTGTTTTCAATTGTAATAACAGCTAAGGAAGTAAATTTGTTGTGCAGCTCCTGTGAGTAATCATATTTTCAATAGGGAATGGGACGTACTACGTCATTGTTTGGACGCGCCTCCATGCTGGCAATATGATTCACTTCCGGGCCGGCAGACTCAATGCGGATTGTAACGTGTGGTCGTGCTAAGCTAACTCTTTCGGTGTTTTAGAAAGAAATTATGAGTGTGTATTGTTGTGTTACCGGGTGCAACAGCTTCTCCTACGACTAAAAAAAGGGCGAGGAAAACTGGACTCACTTTTCACCGTTTTCCTGCATGGAGGACCAAATATCAGATCACGAAGGCACGACGGATGGCTGGGGCGCAGCGGTTCGTTGGAAAAGCATTTCTCTTGATCCTATTTCTGCTGGAATGAGAGTGTATTCCCCTCATCTCTACTCTTGTAAGTTGAACGATTTATCCGTTTTGGTTTCAATACGTTTTTTTTTGTTTTTTTTACTGTTGTGTAAATCTGCCTCGGTAGCAATGCTAACCTTCTCCTCCTCCTCACCTACCTGTTGTGTTACTAGGAAAACCTGCATATGAAATGCTGACAACACATCCCGATTGGTCACCATATCTCTTCTTGGGTTATTCTGAGGTCAAGCGCACCACATCGGAGCATTATGAGAGGTTGGAAAGGTGAAGAGTGCACGCTGAAACTTCAGTTTGCTCTGCTCTTACAAACACGATCCCAAGTGTTGTTGTGAAAAGTCAATAAAATATGAATACCAAAACATGACTTGAACAACTTCTTGACAAACTGTAACTGCTTGTTGTTTACTTCAGGTCTTCATAAGAAACAGGTGTAATAATTACAAAGTCAGGTGACTTAATTTTGTTTTCTATTTGGAATATGCATTGACAATTTTTGGACAGTGTTGTAGAGAGGAACTGGGACTGATAAGTTGCAATAGATTTATTTCAAGTAATGCAATTTCTCCAATACGATATTTGAATTGACAGTTTAAAATCTTTAAGTTAGTGCAAACAAGGCCCACCCTCTGACGGTGGCAGCAAATATTATATAATTATAAGTAATACACAAATACAAGATCACAATAAACGTGTCTTTGTCAAAGCAGTTTAAAACACTATTTACTGGCCTTGGGTAAATTGCCAGACAGGATAAATATGTGCTTTAAAGTTCTTGCATTTCCATTTTAAGTATTGCAAGTACTAGTCTCCAACACAGTATTTGAACTGACAGTTTAAAATCCTTTTAGTACAAAATGGCCCACACTCTGGCAGGGGGCAGCAAATATTATAATACATAATACATTATAAAAAGCTATATACTATATAAATACAAGATCACAACAAAACCTGTATTTTTCAAAGCAGTTAAAAAACATTCAGTGGCCTTAGGTAAATAAAGGTGTATAAATATGTACTTTACAGTTCTTGCATTTCTATTTTAGGTATTGCAACTTTTCCAACACTATTTGAATTGACAGTCTAAAGTCTACATAAGTGCAAATAAGAATATTATAATTTAAAAATAGTAATAGAATATATAAATTCAACATTACAATGAAACATGTCTTTGTCAAAGTGGTTTAAAAAAAAAAAAAAAAAAAAAAAAAAAAAAAACGTCACTGGCCATAGTTAAATAGCCAGGCAGAATAATATGTGCATTAAAGTTCTTGCATTTTCACAAGTTAAAAGCCCGCAGTTCATCGACGAGAAGGGCAGACCCAGATGGCGTCTGCTGCAGGGGCTTGTTTGAGTCTGACACTGGACAAATGGAACCACTCCATTGAACAAATTTTCTTTGTCAAATGATCCAAGAAGAGAGATGGTGACCAATCGGGATGTGTTGTCAGCAGGTTTACCTAGGAACACAACAGGTAGGTGAGTCGTAGTAGGCGAGCATTGCTACCGAGGCAGATTTACACAACGGTGTAAAAAAACAAAAACGTATTGAAACCAAAAGTGGATAAAGCGTTCAACTTACAAGAGTAGAAATGACAGGAACACACTCTCATTCCAGCAGAAATATGATCATAAATGCTTTTCCGACGAACCGCTGCAATCCAGCCATCCGTCGTACCTTCGTGATCTGATATTTGGTCCGCCATGCAGGAAAAGGGTGAAAAGTGAGTCCATTTTTCCTAACCCCTTTTTTTGTCGTAGGAGACGCTGTTGCACCCGGTAACGCAACAATAAGCACCCATATTTTCTTTCTAAAACACCGAAAGAGTTCGCTTAGCACTACCACACGTTACAATCCGCATTGACTCTGCCGGCCCGGAAGTGAATCATATTGCCAGCATGGAGGCGCGTCCAAACAATGACGTAGTACGTCCCATTCCCTATTGTAATTACAGCTAAGGAAATAGATTTTTAGTGCAACTCATCTTTTTATTAAAAGGCTTATAATATGAAGGAAAGAACGAAGCACATCAATATTTAAAATCTCTGTAGTAACTGATTTGATATTGAAATATGATTTTGATTTTAACATATGCTGTGGGATATTTTTTGTACAATTTCAAGAATTGTGAATGCTGTTAATTACTATTATACTACTTTTAATGCTGATTATGTAAATAGTTAAGCAGGTTCATGAATGTTAAATATGTGCATTTAAATAAACAAATATTTCTGAATATAGAACAAGTTTTACAACAGTAGAAAAAAAGAATAGAAACATTAGAAATGGAAGAAATTAAAAACAAACCAAAAAAATTCCTACAGAATTTAGACTGTTAAAGGGAAGCACAGATTAAAAGACATGTAGTTCTTAAAAGATAAATGTTAGTACGAGTAATAATAATTTGATATTAAAACCCCGTTTCGTCTTATAAATTTTGGAAAATTTGTAATCAAAAAATAAACTAGTAGCCTGCCATTGTTGTTGACGTGGCAGGGTAGTGACGTCACAGGGCCACGCTGCCGTACTTCACAGTCACTCTACCTACCACATGGTGTCAATGGCGAGTTTTACATTAATAAGACATCAAGCCAATGAGTGCGTTTTGTCCCTCGACTGACGCCGTAGCTCTTTTTTTTTTTTTTTTTTTTTTTTGACTGGGTTTATTGTGATTCACATTCATTTGAGTGTTGTCTTCACAAGACTCCTGAAAATGGATCCCAGCATCAAAGTTAGTATATTATGACTAAATATTGCAATCCAGTGTATTTGTTGAGCTAAAGGAATTGCTAAAATGTTTAAATATAGTTTGACAAAAGTTTTATGTGTATTTTGCGCATCAATTTTGATTGTGAATGCCTGTTCTCTTTGCATTTTTGTGTAAACTGTGTAAGAATAGGGCTTCAGTAATACAGATTGAAGCAGTTTTCCTCTTGGTGACATTTTTGAAAGATATGAGTATTAGTTTTGTAGTATTTTCACTATATGATACTTACATGTGTTGTGAAAGAGTTGCTGACGCTGATGCCGGTAAACGGCGCGGTCCGAGCTACGAATCTGAATGCTTGTGTCCACTCTTTCTCTCTCCGACTGTGGATTAAAGAAACTAAAGCGTCAGTTAAGGGGAAAAAAACACACTCTCTGGCTTGATCCCTAATTAATGTAAAATTCGTCATTGACACCTTCTGGCGTAGTTTAATCACTACCTTACATAATTAAAGATTTTTTTTTCTTTTAATTTTCTTTTAGAGTGACAGGCGGAATTCTGGCAGCGTGGCCCTGTGACGTCACCGCCCTGCGACATCAACAGCAATGGCGACGTACTAGTAAAAAATATTTTACAAATTGTATAAAAACGAAAACATCAAGAGGGGTTTCATTATCAAATTATAATAAATTGTACTAATATTTATCTTTTAAGAACTACAAGTCTTTCTATCCGTGGATCCCTTTAACAATAAGTAGCACACTGCATTGTAAAGAAAGTGTAAGCAGGATTTGTATATAATTATTATTACTGGTGTTTTGGCTCGTTTCAATTTATTTTGATTATACAGGCTAGTATTTATTTTGTTATGCATTTATGTTTTCAGTTGTGATGCAGTGTTCATTTATATTCAATATTTTATCTTGTATAAGTTTAGTTACAATTCCAATATTAGTTCCTGCCTGTTTGTGTTGTGGTAGGAAGTTTTTAAGTTGAACACAGAGTTCTGGTGCGCAATGCGCTGAGGGAAATAAAGCAGAGTTATACTGTCCTGCCGAGTTGGTCATCCTTGTAGCAGAGAAGACAGAGTAAATAAACAACGAGGAAACTATAACCCGATCCACCCACAGCCTCACAGCTTCGAAAAGTAAGGATTATAAAAACTTTATTCTGTATTGAGTAGAGATTAATCAGAAGATATGCAACCTTTTTTTAGGTCAAGTTTTTATTCTGGTGTGAAACGAGATCGAAGACCAGTCAACGAACCAGGATCATTTGGATGGCAAGCTAACCCAAAGGACCTTTGAGGGGCAGAGAATTCACACACCAACCGGCTCTGGTAGGACAAACAATTCCATAATTCTGGAATAAAATTGAGCATTAATTCAAGGTTCTAAGATGATTCGCAAGCACCACAAAAAGGGCCCCAATGAAAAATAGTCTAAAAGACAAATTTAGTTTTTTTTTTTTTTTTTTTTTTTTTCTTTTGCGCACTTTTGTTATTTATTTTCTATACTACTTTTCTGGGCTGCAATTAGCAATTTTTTTTTTATTATCGAATAATCGGGCAATTAATTACTGTAAATGATTAATTGGATAAATATTAGTGATTTATGTAAAATTTTAAAGTATACACAAGAGAAAATATTACTGAGCAAAAATGTAATTTATTGTTCTTTTTTTCAACATCAAATGTGAACAAGTAGTAAATTCCAACATCTAAATAATGAGATAGTCTGACATTGGGTAATTGGGTAAACTTTTGGCAACAATTACTTACAGAGTAACTACCTAAGTTGCACAAAAATGCCTTTAAAAGTAAGCCATTCCTAACATATAACATTACTACGCTGCAAAAACACACCTCCTTAAAACTAGTCAAATTCTCTTGTTTTCAGTGTAAATCTATTGGAAATAAATTATCTGCCAGCGCTTCAAGTGTATTTCACTCAGATTTCTTGAAGAAAAACAGCTACCTGAAAATAAGCTTAACAGCCTTATTTTAGGCAATAAATTATTATACTTAATCCTAAAAAAAACTTGCGTATGTATCAGGATTGTTTTTTATTCTAGAGTAGGTATGGTTCAAAACATTATTTGAAAGCAATTTTTTCTTGATTTAGGTGAAAAATTACCATTTTTTTTTAGATGTACGTGCTTAATAAGAACAAATGGCAATATTTATGTACTTCAAGTAAGTGGAATAATCTGGCGCATTCATCTGTTAACCAGTCATTAACACTCAAAAGAAGATGGGGAAAATTATTTGACTAGATTTAAGAAGAATGATCTGATGAAGACGTTATAAAATACAGCGTACTGAATGTGTTACTGTCTGACTTATTGTTTGAGTGGTTTGGTGCATGTTGAAATTATCATCTAACCACTGTGCCGTCATGATAAGCATGCTCATTTGACATCACTTGTCCAAATGTCCATGGTGAAACGGATGTGATCGGCATGTTTTTCACGAAGAATGGTGGTCATATAAATCTGCATTATTTCTTTATCTGGGGTTTTGGTTCTCGGGTCATTTTGGTAAAAAAAAAAAAATTCTCGTCCGGCATCTCCTCCTGCCTGTGCCCTTTAGTCCGTCAGGCCGCCAAATTAGCACCTGCGCCGGGCTTCTGTCTGGCCGTGGTGCTCGATGAGTTGAACCGGAGATGAGTGGCGGCAGCAACTACGTTCGTACAGGATATCTGCCTGCTCCGGCCGGCTCGGCGTATTCGGGGCCTGGCTCTGCTCCGGACGGAGGCGCGCTTTTGCGTCCCGCACGCCATGGGGGAACGCTCCAGAAACCGGGGTGTTCGCCAGAGGTCCCTGCCGGACCAGCGGCCTCCGTCAGAAGATGGCCACTTGTCAATTACCGGTCTCATGCCGGTGTTTAGCCTTGGAGTTTACCACCCGCTTTGAGCTGCATTCCCAAACAACCCAACTCTGGGAAGGCCACATCGTCTCTCCATCGTCACGAGCCCTGCAGCTTAGCTTAGTTAAGTTTATGTGTGTGTTCACATTAGCTTTAGCATTTGTGCTAGCAGCAACCTCGTATTCGTTCCAAAATCTTTGTAATGTAGCTTTAAATGGCTGATCGGGTTAGTGGTGTTAAATGAGGATGTTTTTTTCCCCGCTTCGTGGAATTTCTGCAGTGAATGTTTTGCAGATGGCGAGATTTTTTTTGTTTTACACATGGATGAATCCAGCCACGCTGGTGACCAGTGTTGTTAATCTTACTGAAAAAAAGTAATTAATTATAGTTACAAATTACTTCTCCCAAAAAGTAATTGCGTTAGTAACTCAATTACCTGAATGTAAGAGTAATTAGTTACTTGGCAAAGTAATTGGTGATAATTACTTTTTTTTTCCCTCAAAAAAAAAAAAAAAAAAAAAAAAAAAAAAAAAAAAACATTGGCCACACTATGTGAAGTTTTTTGTGAAGGTTTTTGGTACAATTGGCCCGAGCCCAATTCTTTACCCTAATTTACCCTTTACCCTGAATCAACTGTTAAAAGTTGTTAAAATTGCTCCCATTATTGCATTTGTTCCTTTCTCTCTACTTTCAACATATGAAAGTTTTAAAACTGTTTCATCATTTAAAGATAGATTCAAGTCAAGATTTTGCCGATTTAGAAGTATTTTAGATAAAAAGTTACCTAGGTTCGCTAGGAAGGTTGTCTACAACAGAGCCGTCCTAAAAAGTCTACTGCTTTAAGATGGCGGCTGTCTACTAACGCATTTAGTGCCATGCAGTGTTGTTAATTTTACTTTAAAAAGGTAATTAATTACAGTTACAAATTACTTCTCCCAGAAAAGTAATTGCGTTAGTAACTCAGTTACCTGAATGTAAGAGTAATTAGTTACTTGGCAAAGTAACTAGTGATTTTTTTTTTCTCCAAAAAAAAAAAAAAAAAAAAAAAAAAAACAGGTCACACAATGTGAAGCTTAAAGGGTTTGGGGGACAATTGGCCC
Source organism: Corythoichthys intestinalis (assembly GCF_030265065.1). Classification (NCBI taxonomy): domain Eukaryota; kingdom Metazoa; phylum Chordata; class Actinopteri; order Syngnathiformes; family Syngnathidae; genus Corythoichthys; species Corythoichthys intestinalis. The sequence goes on along the minus strand of NC_080399.1, from coordinate 57,491,876 downwards.
AAGCCCAATTCTTTACCCTCCACTTAACTAGACACAAGGGTATTGCGATAACTAGCTAGTAACCTTTGCTATGTGTGGAAGTCATTTAAAGTTGTGAATCAATCGTTAAAGTTGTTAAAATTTCTCCCGTTATTGCATTAGTTCCCTTCTGTCTACTTTAAACGTGTAAGTTTTAAAACTGTTTCATCATTTAAAGATAGATTTAAGTTAAGATTTTGCCGATTTAGGAGCATTTTAGATTTTAAAAAATTACTTAGGTTCGCTAGGAAGGATCTCTACATCAGGGCCTTCCTGAGAGGTCTACTGCTTTAAGATGGCGGCTGTTTACAAACGCATGTAGTCCTTAAAACATGTTGGCAATGCAGCAGTGTCTGTCATCTGCATCTAGTTCTATAATATGATATCTACCGTGTCATGTGGGCGTAGTTTGTCGGCTATGGCTGCAGTCAGGTATTATTGGAGCCATCCAGCATCGCGGTTGAAACGCCGTCTTCCCCACTCTTGCTCTGCTCTCGTCCCCGTGAGTCCGTTTCTCTCAGACTTATTTTTATTCAACCAACTTAGTAACGCATTGTAACGCACGCCTTTGCCGCCTCAGTAACGGTAACGGCGTTGCCAAGATGAGAAAAGTAATTAATTAGATTACTCATTACTGAAAAAAATAACGCCGTTAGTAACGCCGTTATATTGTAACGCCGTTATTAACAACACTGCTGGTGACAGAGCCGTCATAATCTCAAACTGCCTCTGTTGTGTACCTCCACCTCCTCAAAACCTCCTCCCTCAGGGGCTTCAGAGGAGGGAGGCGTTGAGGAGGCGGCGGTGCTGAATTGGACAAAACTGCTTCAGTTGCGCACATTTGGAGGCTAAATCAAGTATATAATTATTGGATTGCATTATCGGTTTAATTTTTTAAAATCTGGAATATCTGTGTGACGTCATAATTGCCATTATCTGCCGATAATTATCAGCAACCAATATTATCGTGCATCTTTAATAAATGTAACTTTTTTAAAAAATTACTTTCACAATTTAAATTTAAAGTTCTTATTGGCACGTTGTAAGTAGAGGTCGACCGATATATTGGCCAGCCGATTTATTGTGCTGATATATGGACTTTTTTCCAACATCAGCCATCGGCCGATTATCTGAAGAAATTAAGCCGATTAAAAAAGGATCTTGATCAGGCATCTGTGTTGGCAACTGTGGCCGCCACCGCCTGACGGTTGGACCCTGCAGCAGCTTGAAGGAAGGTAAATATTGTAAATATTATATTATAACAATACTGTAAGATTTTTGTTTTTAACATGCATGAGAGAATATGCAATGTTGCTTTAGCCTTGTACGGTGTTGTTGCCTGGGTAGTCCTTACACTCTAAATGTAGCTCATAGCATTCACGTTAGCATTAACTTTAGCATGTCGAGCATCTTCTTAAACGCTCACTTGTTTACATTTTCTCATGATGTTGTGGTGGGTCCAATAATTTGAAAATAAAGGACAGTTCTGCTGAGTTTGTATAATCATAAAAAAAGACCTGCATTCGTTGGTTGAGTAGTACTAGACCGAAATAATCGTTTTAAGTCTAAGGTCATTGAAATTTTGAAGTTGAAGCATTTCTTTTTTAAATTGCTTTCATAATCTACATGGTTTGAAAAAACGTAAATCAGCCGAAAATGTTTTTAGATATCTGTATCGGCGTTTGAAAATCCCATATCGGTCAACCTCTAGTTGTAAGTAACAGTGAAGACAAGATGGATGACTACTTCCTTCAAACATTATATTTTATTACACCGTCCTGATTGAACTGGAGTGTAAAACTACTGTTTTAACTACATAAAACGAAGTTTTTAATAAAGGTTCTGAGAATAAAACATAAAAATAATTTCTCAGTACACAAATCAGACAAAGTCCTATTCACTCAAATAAAAAAAAGTGCTGCTGAATGTCTTTTTTTCTCGTGGACAAGGCACTGATATACAGAGTGATTAAAAAACAATGTGCCAAAATCATCAAACTTTTATTCATTTAAAAATAATTGTTGTAATTGACTGAATTGGTGCTCATTTGATTCAGGAAGCGTGTCAATTTCAATTTGTCTTTGTCGGAAAATCACACGTTTATTTACGCTCAAAATGGCTACACCTCAGCAGAAGGCGTTTTTTGTGCTTGAGGTTGCGAAAACAAATGCCATTGTCACAGTGCAACGTGCTTTCAGTTTTTGCCGCTGGTGGTGGTCACATTGAGCACTTGTAAACCATTAAATAAAAACTTGAAGTTATATTCAATACTTGTATACAGCTGTTTTTTTTTTTTTTTTAATACACCGCAACAAAAAGCACTTACTGCTCCATGAACACGAGTTAGTGCTTAGGTTTGAGCAATTTTGCCGACAGGCTAGCAAGTTCAGCCTTTGTTCCAGTGTTTCGCCAACAAGTCATCCAAGTAGAAAGGAGAAGTTTCACAATCTCAACAGATTGTGGATTTTCTGCTTTCATGGGATTGACCATTGAACGTCACTGTACATATACAGAATGTTGACTGTGTCCGCATGACTGCCCCAACAGAGAGCACTTACTGTTGCATATCATCAAGCCAGTGCTCAGGTTGGGTCAATGAAACTGACTTGGTGAATTGTATCACTTCCCCTCGCCTGTCCGTCTTACGGAGCGAGGTATTGGAAGAGCAACACTACCCCAACAAGTAGCACTTACTACTTTATGAAACACAAGTCCGTGCATTTGTTTGGGTTATCTTGCTGTCACCACATTTGGCAAGGCTGGTTCACGTGAGTGGTTTTGGACGAATGAAAGAAGATGTATTCTCTGGTCGAGGTCATCTTGAATTGATATCAACTATGAGCCAGGGGAGTGTTCAATGTCGCCAAAACTACCCCAACAAAAAGCACTTACTGCTTGATGAACACGAGTTAGTGCTTAGGTTTGAGTAATTTTGGCGACAAGATAGCAAGTTCAACCTTGTTCCTGTAACACGTCTGAAATGTGAGACTTCAAATGAGACTAAAACAGATTGTGACTCTGTACATACAGAGCAAGTTGATGAAGTCTGTATCACTGCCCCAACAAGTAGCACTTACTGTTGCAGATAATCAAGCCAATGCTCAAGTTGGGTCAATAATACTGACTATGTAAGCGGTCACGCGAATAGACGTTACTGCATTACTTCTGGCTTGTCAGTCGAAGCTCCCTCTGCTGCATAGTGTGGTTTGGTTGGGCAATACGCAGTGAGGACCCCTTTAAATACAAACGTGAGCCATTGAAACCCAACCCCGCCCCCCGTGCCATTGACTGGACAATTTGTTTTCATCACAGGAATGTAATTGAGCCCCAACCTAACAAATGTATGGGCAATCGTCATCAATTGAACAAGATCGTTAACGCTATGATCAATGGTCGTCCAAGTAGGACACATGAGAGACAAGCCCTACAGGAGGCACTTTTGAACAGGGGACAAAAAACATTGGCGTATGCATTCAAAGTCGATGCAATGTATTTTTCAAAGCAGCAAGCTCCTAATTCAAAGATTGATGATGTGAGGAAAATAACCACTTCAATTACACCCCTTGTAAAATGAAATTTCATTCGGGTTGCGACCAAATTTTCAAGGGCCGGAGCAAGGTCAGCAAGACGACCCCAACAAGTAGCACTTACTATATTACCAAAACACAAGTCAGTGCTTTTGTCTGAGTCACCTTGCTGACAACACATTTGGTACAAACCTTGAACGGCAGTGAAAATATTCCCCAGAGCAAAAATTTTGGAATGGCAAAATTGTACAAGTTTTTGCGATATAAGCAGTCAAAATGAAACTTCTGGGTCATCTTGAACTGGGATCAACAATTAACGCAGGGAGTGTTCAATGTTGCCAAAACTACCCCAACAAAAAGCACTTACTGCTCCATGAACACGAGTTAGTGCTTAGGTTTGAGCAATTTTGCCGACAGGCTAGCAAGTTCAGCCTTTGTTCCAGTGTTTCGCCAACAAGTCATCCAAGTAGAAAGGAGAAGTGTCACAATCTCAACAGATTTGGGATTTTCTGCGTTCATGGGATTGGCCATTGAACGTCACTGTACATATACAGAATGTTGACTGTGTCCGCATGACTGCCCCAACAGAGAGCACTTACTGTTGCATATCATCAAGCCAGTGCTCAGGTTGGGTCAATGAAACTGACTTGGTGAATTGTATCACTTCCCCTCGCCTGTCCGTCATATGGAGCGAGGTATTGGAAGAGCAACACTACCCCAACAAGTAGCACTTACTACTTTATGAAACACAAGTCAGTGCATTTGTTTGGGATATCTTGCTGTCACCACATTGGGCAAGGCTGGTTCTATTGAGTGCTTTTGGACGAATTAATGAAAATGCATTCTCTGGTCGAGGTCATCTTGAATTGATATCAACTATGAGCCAGGGGAGTGTTCAATGTCACCAAAACTACCCCAACAAAAAGCACTTACTGCTTGATGAACACGAGTTAATGCTTAGGTTTGAGTAATTTTGCCGACAAGCTAGCAAGTTCAACCTTGTTCCTGTAACACGTCTGAAATGAGAGACTTCAAATGAGACGAAAACAGATTGTGACTCTGTACATACAGAGCAAGTTGATCAAATCTGTATCACTGCCCCAACAAGTAGCACTTACTGTTGCAGATAATCAAGCCAATGCTCAAGTTGGGTCAATAATACTGACTATGTAAGCGGTCACGAGAATAGACGTTACTGCATTACTTCTGGCTTGTCAGTCGAAGCTCCCTCTGCTGCATAGTGTGGTTTGGTTGGGCAATACGCAGTGAGGACCCCTTTAAATACAAACGTGAGCCATTGAAACCCAACCCCGCCCCCCGTGCCATTGACTGGACAATTTGTTTTGATCACAGGAATGTAATTGAGCCCCAACCTAACAAATGAATGGGCAATCGTCATCAATTGAACAAGATCGTTAACGCTATGATCAATGGTCGTCCAAGTAGGACACATGAGAGACAAGCCCTACAGGAGGCACTTTTGAACAGGGGACAAAAAACATTGGCGTATGCATTCAAAGTCGATGCAATGTATTTTTCAAAGCAGCAAGCTCCTAATTCAACGATTGATGATGTGAGGAAAATAACCACTTCAATTACACCCCTTGTAAAATGAAATTTCATTCGGGTTGCGACCAAATTTTCAAGGGCCGGAGCAAGGTCAGCAAGACGACCCCAACAAGTAGCACTTACTATATTACCAAAACACAAGTCAGTGCTTTTGTTTGAGTCACCTTGCTGACAACACATTTGGTACAAACCTTGAACGGCAGTGAAAATATTCCCCAGAGCAAAAATTTTGGAATGGCAAAATTGTACAAGTTTTTGCGATATAAGCAGTCAAAATGAAACTTCTGGGTCATCTTGAATTGAGGTCAAGAATTAACGCAGGGAGTGTTCAATGTTGCCAAAACTACCCCAACAAAAAGCACTTACTGCTCCATGAACACGAGTTAGTGCTTAGGTTTGAGCAATTTTGCCGACAGGCTAGCAAGTTCAGCCTTTGTTCCAGAGTTTCGCCAACAAGTCATCCAAGTAGAAAGGAGAAGTGTCACAATCTCAACAGATTGTGGATTTTCTGCGTTCATGGGATTGGCCATTGAACGTCACTGTACATATACAGAATGTTGACTGTGTCCGCATGACTGCCCCAACAGAGAGCACTTACTGTTGCATATCATCAAGCCAGTGCTCAGGTTGGGTCAATGAAACTGACTTGGTGAATTGTATCACTTCCCCTCGCCTGTCCGTCTTATGGAGCGAGGTATTGGAAGAGCAACACTACCCCAACAAGTAGCACTTACTACTTTATGAAACACAAGTCAGTGCATTTGTTTGGGTTATCTTGCTGTCACCACATTTGGCAAGGCTGGTTCACGTGAGTGTTTTTGGACGAATGAATGAAAATGTATTCTCTGGTCGAGGTCATCTTGAATTGATATCAACTATGAGCCAGGGGAGTGTTCAATGTCACCAAAACTACCCCAACAAAAAGCACTTACTGCTCCATGAACACGAGTTAGTGCTTAGGTTTGAGCAATTTTGCCGACAGGCTAGCAAGTTCAGCCTTTGTTCCAGTGTTTCGCCAACAAGTCATCCAAGTAGAAAGGAGAAGTGTCACAATCTCAACAGATTGTGGATTTTCTGCGTTCATGGGATTGGCCATTGAACGTCACTGTACATATACAGAATGTTGACTGTGTCCGCATGACTGCCCCAACAGAGAGCACTTACTGTTGCATATCATCAAGCCAGTGCTCAGGTTGGGTCAATGAAACTGACTTGGTGAATTGTATCACTTCCCCTCGCCTGTCCGTCATATGGAGCGAGGTATTGGAAGAGCAACACTACCCCAACAAGTAGCACTTACTACTTTATGAAACACAAGTCAGTGCATTTGTTTGGGATATCTTGCTGTCACCACATTGGGCAAGGCTGGTTCTATTGAGTGCTTTTGGACGAATGAATGAAAATGCATTCTCTGGTCGAGGTCATCTTGAATTGATATCAACTATGAGCCAGGGGAGTGTTCAATGTCACCAAAACTACCCCAACAAAAAGCACTTACTGCTCCATGAACACGAGTTAGTGCTTAGGTTTGAGCAATTTTGCCGACAAGCTAGCAAGTTCAACCTTGTTCCTGTAACACGTCTGAAATGAGAGACTTCAAATGAGACGAAAACAGATTGTGACTCTGTACATACAGAGCAAGTTGATCAAATCTGTATCACTGCCCCAACAAGTAGCACTTACTGTTGCAGATAATCAAGCCAATGCTCAAGTTGGGTCAATAATACTGACTATGTAAGCGGTCACGAGAATAGACGTTACTGCATTACTTCTGGCTTGTCAGTCGAAGCTCCCTCTGCTGCATAGTGTGGTTTGGTTGGGCAATACGCAGTGAGGACCCCTTTAAATACAAACGTGAGCCATTAAAACCCAACCCCGCCCCCCGTGCCATTGACTGGACAATTTGTTTTGATCACAGGAATGTAATTGAGCCCCAACCTAACAAATGAATGGGCAATCGTCATCAATTGAACAAGATCGTTAACGCTATGATCAATGGTCGTCCAAGTAGGACACATGAGAGACAAGCCCTACAGGAGGCACTTTTGAACAGGGGACAAAAAACATTGGCGTATGCATTCAAAGTCGATGCAATGTATTTTTCAAAGCAGCAAGCTCCTAATTCAACGATTGATGATGTGAGGAAAATAACCACTTCAATTACACCCCTTGTAAAATGAAATTTCATTCGGGTTGCGACCAAATTTTCAAGGGCCGGAGCAAGGTCAGCAAGACGACCCCAACAAGTAGCACTTACTATATTACCAAAACACAAGTCAGTGCTTTTGTTTGAGTAACCTTGCTGACAACACATTTGGTACAAACCTTGAACGGCAGTGAAAATATTCCCCAGAGCAAAAATTTTGGAATGGCAAAATTGTACAAGTTTTTGCGATATAAGCAGTCAAAATGAAACTTCTGGGTCATCTTGAATTGAGGTCAAGAATTAACGCAGGGAGTGTTCAATGTTGCCAAAACTACCCCAACAAAAAGCACTTACTGCTCCATGAACACGAGTTAGTGCTTAGGTTTGAGCAATTTTGCCGACAGGCTAGCAAGTTCAGCCTTTGTTCCAGAGTTTCGCCAACAAGTCATCCAAGTAGAAAGGAGAAGTGTCACAATCTCAACAGATTGTGGATTTTCTGCGTTCATGGGATTGGCCATTGAACGTCACTGTACATATACAGAATGTTGACTGTGTCCGCATGACTGCCCCAACAGAGAGCACTTACTGTTGCATATCATCAAGCCAGTGCTCAGGTTGGGTCAATGAAACTGACTTGGTGAATTGTATCACTTCCCCTCGCCTGTCCGTCTTATGGAGCGAGGTATTGGAAGAGCAACACTACCCCAACAAGTAGCACTTACTACTTTATGAAACACAAGTCAGTGCATTTGTTTGGGTTATCTTGCTGTCACCACATTTGGCAAGGCTGGTTCACGTGAGTGTTTTTGGACGAATGAATGAAAATGTATTCTCTGGTCGAGGTCATCTTGAATTGATATCAACTATGAGCCAGGGGAGTGTTCAATGTCACCAAAACTACCCCAACAAAAAGCACTTACTGCTTGATGAACACGAGTTAGTGCTTAGGTTTGAGCAATTTTGCCGACAAGCTAGCAAGTTCAACCTTGTTCCTGTAACACGTCTGAAATGAGAGACTTCAAATGAGACGAAAACAGATTGTGACTCTGTACATACAGAGCAAGTTGATCAAATCTGTATCACTGCCCCAACAAGTAGCACTTACTGTTGCAGATAATCAAGCCAATGCTCAAGTTGGGTCAATAATACTGACTATGTAAGCGGTCACGAGAATAGACGTTACTGCATTACTTCTGGCTTGTCAGTCGAAGCTCCCTCTGCTGCATAGTGTGGTTTGGTTGGGCAATACGCAGTGAGGACCCCTTTAAATACAAACGTGAGCCATTGAAACCCAACCCCGCCCCCCGTGCCATTGAATGGACAATTTGTTTTGATCACAGGAATGTAATTGATCCCCAACCTAACAAATGAATGGGCAATCGTCATCAATTGAACAAGATCGTTAACGCTATGATCAATGGTCGTCCAAGTAGGACACATGAGAGACAAGCCCTACAGGAGGCACTTTTGAACAGGGGACAAAAAACATTGGCGTATGCATTCAAAGTCGATGCAATGTATTTTTCAAAGCAGCAAGCTCCTAATTCAACGATTGATGATGTGAGGAAAATAACCTCTTCAATTACACCCCTTGTAAAATGAAATTTCATTCGGGTTGCGACCAAATTTTCAAGGGCCGGAGCAAGGTCAGCAAGACGACCCCAACAAGTAGCACTTACTATATTACCAAAACACAAGTCAGTGCTTTTGTTTGAGTAACCTTGCTGACAACACATTTGGTACAAACCTTGAACGGCAGTGAAAATATTCCCCAGAGCAAAAATTTTGGAATGGCAAAATTGTACAAGTTTTTGCGATATAAGCAGTCAAAATGAAACTTCTGGGTCATCTTGAATTGAGGTCAAGAATTAACGCAGGGAGTGTTCAATGTTGCCAAAACTACCCCAACAAAAAGCACTTACTGCTCCATGAACACGAGTTAGTGCTTAGGTTTGAGCAATTTTGCCGACAGGCTAGCAAGTTCAGCCTTTGTTCCAGAGTTTCGCCAACAAGTCATCCAAGTAGAAAGGAGAAGTGTCACAATCTCAACAGATTGTGGATTTTCTGCGTTCATGGGATTGGCCATTGAACGTCACTGTACATATACAGAATGTTGACTGTGTCCGCATGACTGCCCCAACAGAGAGCACTTACTGTTGCATATCATCAAGCCAGTGCTCAGGTTGGGTCAATGAAACTGACTTGGTGAATTGTATCACTTCCCCTCGCCTGTCCGTCTTATGGAGCGAGGTATTGGAAGAGCAACACTACCCCAACAAGTAGCACTTACTACTTTATGAAACACAAGTCAGTGCATTTGTTTGGGTTATCTTGCTGTCACCACATTTGGCAAGGCTGGTTCACGTGAGTGTTTTTGGACGAATGAATGAAAATGTATTCTCTGGTCGAGGTCATCTTGAATTGATATCAACTATGAGCCAGGGGAGTGTTCAATGTCACCAAAACTACCCCAACAAAAAGCACTTACTGCTCCATGAACACGAGTTAGTGCTTAGGTTTGAGCAATTTTGCCGACAGGCTAGCAAGTTCAGCCTTTGTTCCAGTGTTTCGCCAACAAGTCATCCAAGTAGAAAGGAGAAGTGTCACAATCTCAACAGATTGTGGATTTTCTGCGTTCATGGGATTGGCCATTGAACGTCACTGTACATATACAGAATGTTGACTGTGTCCGCATGACTGCCCCAACAGAGAGCACTTACTGTTGCATATCATCAAGCCAGTGCTCAGGTTGGGTCAATGAAACTGACTTGGTGAATTGTATCACTTCCCCTCGCCTGTCCGTCATATGGAGCGAGGTATTGGAAGAGCAACACTACCCCAACAAGTAGCACTTACTACTTTATGAAACACAAGTCAGTGCATTTGTTTGGGATATCTTGCTGTCACCACATTGGGCAAGGCTGGTTCTATTGAGTGCTTTTGGACGAATGAATGAAAATGCATTCTCTGGTCGAGGTCATCTTGAATTGATATCAACTATGAGCCAGGGGAGTGTTCAATGTCACCAAAACTACCCCAACAAAAAGCACTTACTGCTTGATGAACACGAGTTAGTGCTTAGGTTTGAGTAATTTTGCCGACAAGCTAGCAAGTTCAACCTTGTTCCTGTAACACGTCTGAAATGAGAGACTTCAAATGAGACGAAAACAGATTGTGACTCTGTACATACAGAGCAAGTTGATCAAATCTGTATCACTGCCCCAACAAGTAGCACTTACTGTTGCAGATAATCAAGCCAATGCTCAAGTTGGGTCAATAATACTGACTATGTAAGCGGTCACGAGAATAGACGTTACTGCATTACTTCTGGCTTGTCAGTCGAAGCTCCCTCTGCTGCATAGTGTGGTTTGGTTGGGCAATACGCAGTGAGGACCCCTTTAAATACAAACGTGAGCCATTGAAACCCAACCCCGCCCCCCGTGCCATTGACTGGACAATTTGTTTTCATCACAGGAATGTAATTGATCCCCAACCTAACAAATGAATGGGCAATCGTCATCAATTGAACAAGATCGTTAACGCTATGATCAATGGTCGTCCAAGTAGGACACATGAGAGACAAGCCCTACAGGAGGCACTTTTGAACAGGGGACAAAAAACATTGGCGTATGCATTCAAAGTCGATGCAATGTATTTTTCAAAGCAGCAAGCTCCTAATTCAACGATTGATGATGTGAGGAAAATAACCACTTCAATTACACCCCTTGTAAAATGAAATTTCATTCGGGTTGCGACCAAATTTTCAAGGGCCGGAGCAAGGTCAGCAAGACGACCCCAACAAGTAGCACTTACTATATTACCAAAACACAAGTCAGTGCTTTTGTTTGAGTAACCTTGCTGACAACACATTTGGTACAAACCTTGAACGGCAGTGAAAATATTCCCCAGAGCAAAAATTTTGGAATGGCAAAATTGTACAAGTTTTTGCGATATAAGCAGTCAAAATGAAACTTCTGGGTCATCTTGAATTGAGGTCAAGAATTAACGCAGGGAGTGTTCAATGTTGCCAAAACTACCCCAACAAAAAGCACTTACTGCTCCATGAACACGAGTTAGTGCTTAGGTTTGAGCAATTTTGCCGACAGGCTAGCAAGTTCAGCCTTTGTTCCAGAGTTTCGCCAACAAGTCATCCAAGTAGAAAGGAGAAGTGTCACAATCTCAACAGATTGTGGATTTTCTGCGTTCATGGGATTGGCCATTGAACGTCACTGTACATATACAGAATGTTGACTGTGTCCGCATGACTGCCCCAACAGAGAGAACTTACTGTTGCATATCATCAAGCCAGTGCTCAGGTTGGGTCAATGAAACTGACTTGGTGAATTGTATCACTTCCCCTCGCCTGTCCGTCTTATGGAGCGAGGTATTGGAAGAGCAACACTACCCCAACAAGTAGCACTTACTACTTTATGAAACACAAGTCAGTGCATTTGTTTGGGTTATCTTGCTGTCACCACATTTGGCAAGGCTGGTTCACGTGAGTGTTTTTGGACGAATGAATGAAAATGTATTCTCTGGTCGAGGTCATCTTGAATTGATATCAACTATGAGCCAGGGGAGTGTTCAATGTCACCAAAACTACCCCAACAAAAAGCACTTACTGCTCCATGAACACGAGTTAGTGCTTAGGTTTGAGCAATTTTGCCGACAGGCTAGCAAGTTCAGCCTTTGTTCCAGTGTTTCGCCAACAAGTCATCCAAGTAGAAAGGAGAAGTGTCACAATCTCAACAGATTGTGGATTTTCTGCGTTCATGGGATTGGCCATTGAACGTCACTGTACATATACAGAATGTTGACTGTGTCCGCATGACTGCCCCAACAGAGAGCACTTACTGTTGCATATCATCAAGCCAGTGCTCAGGTTGGGTCAATGAAACTGACTTGGTGAATTGTATCACTTCCCCTCGCCTGTCCGTCTTATGGAGCGAGGTATTGGAAGAGCAACACTACCCCAACAAGTAGCACTTACTACTTTATGAAACACAAGTCAGTGCATTTGTTTGGGTTATCTTGCTGTCACCACATTTGGCAAGGCTGGTTCACGTGAGTGTTTTTGGACGAATGAATGAAAATGTATTCTCTGGTCGAGGTCATCTTGAATTGATATCAACTATGAGCCAGGGGAGTGTTCAATGTCACCAAAACTACCCCAACAAAAAGCACTTACTGCTCCATGAACACGAGTTAGTGCTTAGGTTTGAGCAATTTTGCCGACAAGCTAGCAAGTTCAACCTTGTTCCTGTAACACGTCTGAAATGAGAGACTTCAAATGAGACGAAAACAGATTGTGACTCTGTACATACAGAGCAAGTTGATCAAATCTGTATCACTGCCCCAACAAGTAGCACTTACTGTTGCAGATAATCAAGCCAATGCTCAAGTTGGGTCAATAATACTGACTATGTAAGCGGTCACGAGAATAGACGTTACTGCATTACTTCTGGCTTGTCAGTCGAAGCTCCCTCTGCTGCATAGTGTGGTTTGGTTGGGCAATACGCAGTGATGACCCCTTTAAATACAAACGTGAGCCATTGAAACCCAACCCCGCCCCCCTTGCCATTGACTGGACAATTTGTTTTGATCACAGGAATGTAATTGAGCCCCAACCTAACAAATGAATGGGCAATCGTCATCAATTGAACAAGATCGTTAACGCTATGATCAATGGTCGTCCAAGTAGGACACATGAGAGACAAGCCCTACAGGAGGCACTTTTGAACAGGGGACAAAAAACATTGGCGTATGCATTCAAAGTCGATGCAATGTATTTTTCAAAGCAGCAAGCTCCTAATTCAACGATTGATGATGTGAGGAAAATAACCTCTTCAATTACACCCCTTGTAAAATGAAATTTCATTCGGGTTGCGACCAAATTTTCAAGGACCGGAGCAAGGTCAGCAAGACGACCCCAACAAGTAGCACTTACTATATTACCAAAACACAAGTCAGTGCTTTTGTTTGAGTAACCTTGCTGACAACACATTTGGTACAAACCTTGAACGGCAGTGAAAATATTCCCCAGAGCAAAAATTTTGGAATGGCAAAATTGTACAAGTTTTTGCGATATAAGCAGTCAAAATGAAACTTCTGGGTCATCTTGAATTGAGGTCAAGAATTAACGCAGGGAGTGTTCAATGTTGCCAAAACTACCCCAACAAAAAGCACTTACTGCTCCATGAACACGAGTTAGTGCTTAGGTTTGAGCAATTTTGCCGACAGGCTAGCAAGTTCAGCCTTTGTTCCAGAGTTTCGCCAACAAGTCATCCAAGTAGAAAGGAGAAGTGTCACAATCTCAACAGATTGTGGATTTTCTGCGTTCATGGGATTGGCCATTGAACGTCACTGTACATATACAGAATGTTGACTGTGTCCGCATGACTGCCCCAACAGAGAGCACTTACTGTTGCATATCATCAAGCCAGTGCTCAGGTTGGGTCAATGAAACTGACTTGGTGAATTGTATCACTTCCCCTCGCCTGTCCGTCTTATGGAGCGAGGTATTGGAAGAGCAACACTACCCCAACAAGTAGCACTTACTACTTTATGAAACACAAGTCAGTGCATTTGTTTGGGATATCTTGCTGTCACCACATTGGGCAAGGCTGGTTCTATTGAGTGCTTTTGGACGAATGAATGAAAATGCATTCTCTGGTCGAGGTCATCTTGAATTGATATCAACTATGAGCCAGGGGAGTGTTCAATGTCACCAAAACTACCCCAACAAAAAGCACTTACTGCTCCATGAACACGAGTTAGTGCTTAGGTTTGAGCAATTTTGCCGACAAGCTAGCAAGTTCAACCTTGTTCCTGTAACACGTCTGAAATGAGAGACTTCAAATGAGACGAAAACAGATTGTGACTCTGTACATACAGAGCAAGTTGATCAAATCTGTATCACTGCCCCAACAAGTAGCACTTACTGTTGCAGATAATCAAGCCAATACTCAAGTTGGGTCAATAATACTGACTATGTAAGCGGTCACGAGAATAGACGTTACTGCATTACTTCTGGCTTGTCAGTCGAAGCTCCCTCTGCTGCATAGTGTGGTTTGGTTGGGCAATACGCAGTGAGGACCCCTTTAAATACAAACGTGAGCCATTGAAACCCAACCCCGCCCCCCGTGCCATTGACTGGACAATTTGTTTTGATCACAGGAATGTAATTGATCCCCAACCTAACAAATGAATGGGCAATCGTCATCAATTGAACAAGATCGTTAACGCTATGATCAATGGTCGTCCAAGTAGGACACATGAGAGACAAGCCCTACAGGAGGCACTTTTGAACAGGGGACAAAAAACATTGGCGTATGCATTCAAAGTCGATGCAATGTATTTTTCAAAGCAGCAAGCTCCTAATTCAACGATTGATGATGTGAGGAAAATAACCTCTTCAATTACACCCCTTGTAAAATGAAATTTCATTCGGGTTGCGACCAAATTTTCAAGGGCCGGAGCAAGGTCAGCAAGACGACCCCAACAAGTAGCACTTACTATATTACCAAAACACAAGTCAGTGCTTTTGTTTGAGTAACCTTGCTGACAACACATTTGGTACAAACCTTGAACGGCAGTGAAAATATTCCCCAGAGCAAAAATTTTGGAATGGCAAAATTGTACAAGTTTTTGCGATATAAGCAGTCAAAATGAAACTTCTGGGTCATCTTGAATTGAGGTCAAGAATTAACGCAGGGAGTGTTCAATGTTGCCAAAACTACCCCAACAAAAAGCACTTACTGCTCCATGAACACGAGTTAGTGCTTAGGTTTGAGCAATTTTGCCGACAGGCTAGCAAGTTCAGCCTTTGTTCCAGAGTTTCGCCAACAAGTCATCCAAGTAGAAAGGAGAAGTGTCACAATCTCAACAGATTGTGGATTTTCTGCGTTCATGGGATTGGCCATTGAACGTCACTGTACATATACAGAATGTTGACTGTGTCCGCATGACTGCCCCAACAGAGAGCACTTACTGTTGCATATCATCAAGCCAGTGCTCAGGTTGGGTCAATGAAACTGACTTGGTGAATTGTATCACTTCCCCTCGCCTGTCCGTCTTATGGAGCGAGGTATTGGAAGAGCAACACTACCCCAACAAGTAGCACTTACTACTTTATGAAACACAAGTCAGTGCATTTGTTTGGGTTATCTTGCTGTCACCACATTTGGCAAGGCTGGTTCACGTGAGTGTTTTTGGACGAATGAATGAAAATGTATTCTCTGGTCGAGGTCATCTTGAATTGATATCAACTATGAGCCAGGGGAGTGTTCAATGTCACCAAAACTACCCCAACAAAAAGCACTTACTGCTCCATGAACACGAGTTAGTGCTTAGGTTTGAGCAATTTTGCCGACAGGCTAGCAAGTTCAGCCTTTGTTCCAGTGTTTCGCCAACAAGTCATCCAAGTAGAAAGGAGAAGTGTCACAATCTCAACAGATTGTGGATTTTCTGCGTTCATGGGATTGGCCATTGAACGTCACTGTACATATACAGAATGTTGACTGTGTCCGCATGACTGCCCCAACAGAGAGCACTTACTGTTGCATATCATCAAGCCAGTGCTCAGGTTGGGTCAATGAAACTGACTTGGTGAATTGTATCACTTCCCCTCGCCTGTCCGTCTTATGGAGCGAGGTATTGGAAGAGCAACACTACCCCAACAAGTAGCACTTACTACTTTATGAAACACAAGTCAGTGCATTTGTTTGGGTTATCTTGCTGTCACCACATTTGGCAAGGCTGGTTCACGTGAGTGTTTTTGGACGAATGAATGAAAATGTATTCTCTGGTCGAGGTCATCTTGAATTGATATCAACTATGAGCCAGGGGAGTGTTCAATGTCACCAAAACTACCCCAACAAAAAGCACTTACTGCTCCATGAACACGAGTTAGTGCTTAGGTTTGAGCAATTTTGCCGACAAGCTAGCAAGTTCAACCTTGTTCCTGTAACACGTCTGAAATGAGAGACTTCAAATGAGACGAAAACAGATTGTGACTCTGTACATACAGAGCAAGTTGATCAAATCTGTATCACTGCCCCAACAAGTAGCACTTACTGTTGCAGATAATCAAGCCAATGCTCAAGTTGGGTCAATAATACTGACTATGTAAGCGGTCACGAGAATAGACGTTACTGCATTACTTCTGGCTTGTCAGTCGAAGCTCCCTCTGCTGCATAGTGTGGTTTGGTTGGGCAATACGCAGTGAGGACCCCTTTAAATACAAACGTGAGCCATTGAAACCCAACCCCGCCCCCCGTGCCA
The DNA here is from genome assembly GCF_030265065.1 of Corythoichthys intestinalis. Lineage (NCBI taxonomy): Eukaryota > Metazoa > Chordata > Actinopteri > Syngnathiformes > Syngnathidae > Corythoichthys > Corythoichthys intestinalis. The sequence continues at coordinate 57,475,334 of NC_080399.1, read as the reverse complement.
TTGACTGGACAATTTGTTTTGATCACAGGAATGTAATTGATCCCCAACCTAACAAATGAATGGGCAATCGTCATCAATTGAACAAGATCGTTAACGCTATGATCAATGGTCGTCCAAGTAGGACACATGAGAGACAAGCCCTACAGGAGGCACTTTTGAACAGGGGACAAAAAACATTGGCGTATGCATTCAAAGTCGATGCAATGTATTTTTCAAAGCAGCAAGCTCCTAATTCAACGATTGATGATGTGAGGAAAATAACCTCTTCAATTACACCCCTTGTAAAATGAAATTTCATTCGGGTTGCGACCAAATTTTCAAGGGCCGGAGCAAGGTCAGCAAGACGACCCCAACAAGTAGCACTTACTATATTACCAAAACACAAGTCAGTGCTTTTGTTTGAGTAACCTTTCTGACAACACATTTGGTACAAACCTTGAACGGCAGTGAAAATATTCCCCAGAGCAAAAATTTTGGAATGGCAAAATTGTACAAGTTTTTGCGATATAAGCAGTCAAAATGAAACTTCTGGGTCATCTTGAATTGAGGTCAAGAATTAACGCAGGGAGTGTTCAATGTTGCCAAAACTACCCCAACAAAAAGCACTTACTGCTCCATGAACACGAGTTAGTGCTTAGGTTTGAGCAATTTTGCCGACAGGCTAGCAAGTTCAGCCTTTGTTCCAGAGTTTCGCCAACAAGTCATCCAAGTAGAAAGGAGAAGTGTCACAATCTCAACAGATTGTGGATTTTCTGCGTTCATGGGATTGGCCATTGAACGTCACTGTACATATACAGAATGTTGACTGTGTCCGCATGACTGCCCCAACAGAGAGCACTTACTGTTGCATATCATCAAGCCAGTGCTCAGGTTGGGTCAATGAAACTGACTTGGTGAATTGTATCACTTCCCCTCGCCTGTCCGTCTTATGGAGCGAGGTATTGGAAGAGCAACACTACCCCAACAAGTAGCACTTACTACTTTATGAAACACAAGTCAGTGCATTTGTTTGGGTTATCTTGCTGTCACCACATTTGGCAAGGCTGGTTCACGTGAGTGTTTTTGGACGAATGAATGAAAATGTATTCTCTGGTCGAGGTCATCTTGAATTGATATCAACTATGAGCCAGGGGAGTGTTCAATGTCACCAAAACTACCCCAACAAAAAGCACTTACTGCTCCATGAACACGAGTTAGTGCTTAGGTTTGAGCAATTTTGCCGACAGGCTAGCAAGTTCAGCCTTTGTTCCAGTGTTTCGCCAACAAGTCATCCAAGTAGAAAGGAGAAGTGTCACAATCTCAACAGATTGTGGATTTTCTGCGTTCATGGGATTGGCCATTGAACGTCACTGTACATATACAGAATGTTGACTGTGTCCGCATGACTGCCCCAACAGAGAGCACTTACTGTTGCATATCATCAAGCCAGTGCTCAGGTTGGGTCAATGAAACTGACTTGGTGAATTGTATCACTTCCCCTCGCCTGTCCGTCATATGGAGCGAGGTATTGGAAGAGCAACACTACCCCAACAAGTAGCACTTACTACTTTATGAAACACAAGTCAGTGCATTTGTCTGGGATATCTTGCTGTCACCACATTGGGCAAGGCTGGTTCTATTGAGTGCTTTTGGACGAATGAATGAAAATGCATTCTCTGGTCGAGGTCATCTTGAATTGATATCAACTATGAGCCAGGGGAGTGTTCAATGTCACCAAAACTACCCCAACAAAAAGCACTTACTGCTTGATGAACACGAGTTAGTGCTTAGGTTTGAGTAATTTTGCCGACAAGCTAGCAAGTTCAACCTTGTTCCTGTAACACGTCTGAAATGAGAGACTTCAAATGAGACGAAAACAGATTGTGACTCTGTACATACAGAGCAAGTTGATCAAATCTGTATCACTGCCCCAACAAGTAGCACTTACTGTTGCAGATAATCAAGCCAATGCTCAAGTTGGGTCAATAATACTGACTATGTAAGCGGTCACGAGAATAGACGTTACTGCATTACTTCTGGCTTGTCAGTCGAAGCTCCCTCTGCTGCATAGTGTGGTTTGGTTGGGCAATACGCAGTGAGGACCCCTTTAAATACAAACGTGAGCCATTGAAACCCAACCCCGCCCCCCGTGCCATTGACTGGACAATTTGTTTTGATCACAGGAATGTAATTGAGCCCCAACCTAACAAATGAATGGGCAATCGTCATCAATTGAACAAGATCGTTAACGCTATGATCAATGGTCGTCCAAGTAGGACACATGAGAGACAAGCCCTACAGGAGGCACTTTTGAACAGGGGACAAAAAACATTGGCGTATGCATTCAAAGTCGATGCAATGTATTTTTCAAAGCAGCAAGCTCCTAATTCAACGATTGATGATGTGAGGAAAATAACCACTTCAATTACACCCCTTGTAAAATGAAATTTCATTCGGGTTGCGACCAAATTTTCAAGGGCCGGAGCAAGGTCAGCAAGACGACCCCAACAAGTAGCACTTACTATATTACCAAAACACAAGTCAGTGCTTTTGTTTGAGTAACCTTGCTGACAACACATTTGGTACAAACCTTGAACGGCAGTGAAAATATTCCCCAGAGCAAAAATTTTGGAATGGCAAAATTGTACAAGTTTTTGCGATATAAGCAGTCAAAATGAAACTTCTGGGTCATCTTGAATTGAGGTCAAGAATTAACGCAGGGAGTGTTCAATGTTGCCAAAACTACCCCAACAAAAAGCACTTACTGCTCCATGAACACGAGTTAGTGCTTAGGTTTGAGCAATTTTGCCGACAGGCTAGCAAGTTCAGCCTTTGTTCCAGAGTTTCGCCAACAAGTCATCCAAGTAGAAAGGAGAAGTGTCACAATCTCAACAGATTGTGGATTTTCTGCGTTCATGGGATTGGCCATTGAACGTCACTGTACATATACAGAATGTTGACTGTGTCCGCATGACTGCCCCAACAGAGAGCACTTACTGTTGCATATCATCAAGCCAGTGCTCAGGTTGGGTCAATGAAACTGACTTGGTGAATTGTATCACTTCCCCTCGCCTGTCCGTCTTATGGAGCGAGGTATTGGAAGAGCAACACTACCCCAACAAGTAGCACTTACTACTTTATGAAACACAAGTCAGTGCATTTGTTTGGGTTATCTTGCTGTCACCACATTTGGCAAGGCTGGTTCACGTGAGTGTTTTTGGACGAATGAATGAAAATGTATTCTCTGGTCGAGGTCATCTTGAATTGATATCAACTATGAGCCAGGGGAGTGTTCAATGTCACCAAAACTACCCCAACAAAAAGCACTTACTGCTCCATGAACACGAGTTAGTGCTTAGGTTTGAGCAATTTTGCCGACAGGCTAGCAAGTTCAGCCTTTGTTCCAGTGTTTCGCCAACAAGTCATCCAAGTAGAAAGGAGAAGTGTCACAATCTCAACAGATTGTGGATTTTCTGCGTTCATGGGATTGGCCATTGAACGTCACTGTACATATACAGAATGTTGACTGTGTCCGCATGACTGCCCCAACAGAGAGCACTTACTGTTGCATATCATCAAGCCAGTGCTCAGGTTGGGTCAATGAAACTGACTTGGTGAATTGTATCACTTCCCCTCGCCTGTCCGTCTTATGGAGCGAGGTATTGGAAGAGCAACACTACCCCAACAAGTAGCACTTACTACTTTATGAAACACAAGTCAGTGCATTTGTTTGGGTTATCTTGCTGTCACCACATTTGGCAAGGCTGGTTCACGTGAGTGTTTTTGGACGAATGAATGAAAATGTATTCTCTGGTCGAGGTCATCTTGAATTGATATCAACTATGAGCCAGGGGAGTGTTCAATGTCACCAAAACTACCCCAACAAAAAGCACTTACTGCTCCATGAACACGAGTTAGTGCTTAGGTTTGAGCAATTTTGCCGACAAGCTAGCAAGTTCAACCTTGTTCCTGTAACACGTCTGAAATGAGAGACTTCAAATGAGACGAAAACAGATTGTGACTCTGTACATACAGAGCAAGTTGATCAAATCTGTATCACTGCCCCAACAAGTAGCACTTACTGTTGCAGATAATCAAGCCAATGCTCAAGTTGGGTCAATAATACTGACTATGTAAGCGGTCACGAGAATAGACGTTACTGCATTACTTCTGGCTTGTCAGTCGAAGCTCCCTCTGCTGCATAGTGTGGTTTGGTTGGGCAATACGCAGTGATGACCCCTTTAAATACAAACGTGAGCCATTGAAACCCAACCCCGCCCCCCTTGCCATTGACTGGACAATTTGTTTTGATCACAGGAATGTAATTGAGCCCCAACCTAACAAATGAATGGGCAATCGTCATCAATTGAACAAGATCGTTAACGCTATGATCAATGGTCGTCCAAGTAGGACACATGAGAGACAAGCCCTACAGGAGGCACTTTTGAACAGGGGACAAAAAACATTGGCGTATGCATTCAAAGTCGATGCAATGTATTTTTCAAAGCAGCAAGCTCCTAATTCAACGATTGATGATGTGAGGAAAATAACCTCTTCAATTACACCCCTTGTAAAATGAAATTTCATTCGGGTTGCGACCAAATTTTCAAGGACCGGAGCAAGGTCAGCAAGACGACCCCAACAAGTAGCACTTACTATATTACCAAAACACAAGTCAGTGCTTTTGTTTGAGTAACCTTGCTGACAACACATTTGGTACAAACCTTGAACGGCAGTGAAAATATTCCCCAGAGCAAAAATTTTGGAATGGCAAAATTGTACAAGTTTTTGCGATATAAGCAGTCAAAATGAAACTTCTGGGTCATCTTGAATTGAGGTCAAGAATTAACGCAGGGAGTGTTCAATGTTGCCAAAACTACCCCAACAAAAAGCACTTACTGCTCCATGAACACGAGTTAGTGCTTAGGTTTGAGCAATTTTGCCGACAGGCTAGCAAGTTCAGCCTTTGTTCCAGAGTTTCGCCAACAAGTCATCCAAGTAGAAAGGAGAAGTGTCACAATCTCAACAGATTGTGGATTTTCTGCGTTCATGGGATTGGCCATTGAACGTCACTGTACATATACAGAATGTTGACTGTGTCCGCATGACTGCCCCAACAGAGAGCACTTACTGTTGCATATCATCAAGCCAGTGCTCAGGTTGGGTCAATGAAACTGACTTGGTGAATTGTATCACTTCCCCTCGCCTGTCCGTCTTATGGAGCGAGGTATTGGAAGAGCAACACTACCCCAACAAGTAGCACTTACTACTTTATGAAACACAAGTCAGTGCATTTGTTTGGGATATCTTGCTGTCACCACATTGGGCAAGGCTGGTTCTATTGAGTGCTTTTGGACGAATGAATGAAAATGCATTCTCTGGTCGAGGTCATCTTGAATTGATATCAACTATGAGCCAGGGGAGTGTTCAATGTCACCAAAACTACCCCAACAAAAAGCACTTACTGCTCCATGAACACGAGTTAGTGCTTAGGTTTGAGCAATTTTGCCGACAAGCTAGCAAGTTCAACCTTGTTCCTGTAACACGTCTGAAATGAGAGACTTCAAATGAGACGAAAACAGATTGTGACTCTGTACATACAGAGCAAGTTGATCAAATCTGTATCACTGCCCCAACAAGTAGCACTTACTGTTGCAGATAATCAAGCCAATACTCAAGTTGGGTCAATAATACTGACTATGTAAGCGGTCACGAGAATAGACGTTACTGCATTACTTCTGGCTTGTCAGTCGAAGCTCCCTCTGCTGCATAGTGTGGTTTGGTTGGGCAATACGCAGTGAGGACCCCTTTAAATACAAACGTGAGCCATTGAAACCCAACCCCGCCCCCCGTGCCATTGACTGGACAATTTGTTTTGATCACAGGAATGTAATTGATCCCCAACCTAACAAATGAATGGGCAATCGTCATCAATTGAACAAGATCGTTAACGCTATGATCAATGGTCGTCCAAGTAGGACACATGAGAGACAAGCCCTACAGGAGGCACTTTTGAACAGGGGACAAAAAACATTGGCGTATGCATTCAAAGTCGATGCAATGTATTTTTCAAAGCAGCAAGCTCCTAATTCAACGATTGATGATGTGAGGAAAATAACCTCTTCAATTACACCCCTTGTAAAATGAAATTTCATTCGGGTTGCGACCAAATTTTCAAGGGCCGGAGCAAGGTCAGCAAGACGACCCCAACAAGTAGCACTTACTATATTACCAAAACACAAGTCAGTGCTTTTGTTTGAGTAACCTTGCTGACAACACATTTGGTACAAACCTTGAACGGCAGTGAAAATATTCCCCAGAGCAAAAATTTTGGAATGGCAAAATTGTACAAGTTTTTGCGATATAAGCAGTCAAAATGAAACTTCTGGGTCATCTTGAATTGAGGTCAAGAATTAACGCAGGGAGTGTTCAATGTTGCCAAAACTACCCCAACAAAAAGCACTTACTGCTCCATGAACACGAGTTAGTGCTTAGGTTTGAGCAATTTTGCCGACAGGCTAGCAAGTTCAGCCTTTGTTCCAGAGTTTCGCCAACAAGTCATCCAAGTAGAAAGGAGAAGTGTCACAATCTCAACAGATTGTGGATTTTCTGCGTTCATGGGATTGGCCATTGAACGTCACTGTACATATACAGAATGTTGACTGTGTCCGCATGACTGCCCCAACAGAGAGCACTTACTGTTGCATATCATCAAGCCAGTGCTCAGGTTGGGTCAATGAAACTGACTTGGTGAATTGTATCACTTCCCCTCGCCTGTCCGTCTTATGGAGCGAGGTATTGGAAGAGCAACACTACCCCAACAAGTAGCACTTACTACTTTATGAAACACAAGTCAGTGCATTTGTTTGGGTTATCTTGCTGTCACCACATTTGGCAAGGCTGGTTCACGTGAGTGTTTTTGGACGAATGAATGAAAATGTATTCTCTGGTCGAGGTCATCTTGAATTGATATCAACTATGAGCCAGGGGAGTGTTCAATGTCACCAAAACTACCCCAACAAAAAGCACTTACTGCTCCATGAACACGAGTTAGTGCTTAGGTTTGAGCAATTTTGCCGACAGGCTAGCAAGTTCAGCCTTTGTTCCAGTGTTTCGCCAACAAGTCATCCAAGTAGAAAGGAGAAGTGTCACAATCTCAACAGATTGTGGATTTTCTGCGTTCATGGGATTGGCCATTGAACGTCACTGTACATATACAGAATGTTGACTGTGTCCGCATGACTGCCCCAACAGAGAGCACTTACTGTTGCATATCATCAAGCCAGTGCTCAGGTTGGGTCAATGAAACTGACTTGGTGAATTGTATCACTTCCCCTCGCCTGTCCGTCTTATGGAGCGAGGTATTGGAAGAGCAACACTACCCCAACAAGTAGCACTTACTACTTTATGAAACACAAGTCAGTGCATTTGTTTGGGTTATCTTGCTGTCACCACATTTGGCAAGGCTGGTTCACGTGAGTGTTTTTGGACGAATGAATGAAAATGTATTCTCTGGTCGAGGTCATCTTGAATTGATATCAACTATGAGCCAGGGGAGTGTTCAATGTCACCAAAACTACCCCAACAAAAAGCACTTACTGCTCCATGAACACGAGTTAGTGCTTAGGTTTGAGCAATTTTGCCGACAAGCTAGCAAGTTCAACCTTGTTCCTGTAACACGTCTGAAATGAGAGACTTCAAATGAGACGAAAACAGATTGTGACTCTGTACATACAGAGCAAGTTGATCAAATCTGTATCACTGCCCCAACAAGTAGCACTTACTGTTGCAGATAATCAAGCCAATGCTCAAGTTGGGTCAATAATACTGACTATGTAAGCGGTCACGAGAATAGACGTTACTGCATTACTTCTGGCTTGTCAGTCGAAGCTCCCTCTGCTGCATAGTGTGGTTTGGTTGGGCAATACGCAGTGAGGACCCCTTTAAATACAAACGTGAGCCATTGAAACCCAACCCCGCCCCCCGTGCCATTGACTGGACAATTTGTTTTGATCACAGGAATGTAATTGAGCCCCAACCTAACAAATGAATGGGCAATCGTCATCAATTGAACAAGATCGTTAACGCTATGATCAATGGTCGTCCAAGTAGGACACATGAGAGACAAACCCTACAGGAGGCACTTTTGAACAGGGGACAAAAAACATTGGCGTATGCATTCAAAGTCGATGCAATGTATTTTTCAAAGCAGCAAGCTCCTAATTCAACGATTGATGATGTGAGGAAAATAACCACTTCAATTACACCCCTTGTAAAATGAAATTTCATTCGGGTTGCGACCAAATTTTCAAGGGCCGGAGCAAGGTCAGCAAGACGACCCCAACAAGTAGCACTTACTATATTACCAAAACACAAGTCAGTGCTTTTGTTTGAGTAACCTTGCTGACAACACATTTGGTACAAACCTTGAACGGCAGTGAAAATATTCCCCAGAGCAAAAATTTTGGAATGGCAAAATTGTACAAGTTTTTGCGATATAAGCAGTCAAAATGAAACTTCTGGGTCATCTTGAATTGAGGTCAAGAATTAACGCAGGGAGTGTTCAATGTTGCCAAAACTACCCCAACAAAAAGCACTTACTGCTCCATGAACACGAGTTAGTGCTTAGGTTTGAGCAATTTTGCCGACAGGCTAGCAAGTTCAGCCTTTGTTCCAGAGTTTCGCCAACAAGTCATCCAAGTAGAAAGGAGAAGTGTCACAATCTCAACAGATTGTGGATTTTCTGCGTTCATGGGATTGGCCATTGAACGTCACTGTACATATACAGAATGTTGACTGTGTCCGCATGACTGCCCCAACAGAGAGCACTTACTGTTGCATATCATCAAGCCAGTGCTCAGGTTGGGTCAATGAAACTGACTTGGTGAATTGTATCACTTCCCCTCGCCTGTCCGTCTTATGGAGCGAGGTATTGGAAGAGCAACACTACCCCAACAAGTAGCACTTACTACTTTATGAAACACAAGTCAGTGCATTTGTTTGGGTTATCTTGCTGTCACCACATTTGGCAAGGCTGGTTCACGTGAGTGTTTTTGGACGAATGAATGAAAATGTATTCTCTGGTCGAGGTCATCTTGAATTGATATCAACTATGAGCCAGGGGAGTGTTCAATGTCACCAAAACTACCCCAACAAAAAGCACTTACTGCTCCATGAACACGAGTTAGTGCTTAGGTTTGAGCAATTTTGCCGACAGGCTAGCAAGTTCAGCCTTTGTTCCAGTGTTTCGCCAACAAGTCATCCAAGTAGAAAGGAGAAGTGTCACAATCTCAACAGATTGTGGATTTTCTGCGTTCATGGGATTGGCCATTGAACGTCACTGTACATATACAGAATGTTGACTGTGTCCGCATGACTGCCCCAACAGAGAGCACTTACTGTTGCATATCATCAAGCCAGTGCTCAGGTTGGGTCAATGAAACTGACTTGGTGAATTGTATCACTTCCCCTCGCCTGTCCGTCTTATGGAGCGAGGTATTGGAAGAGCAACACTACCCCAACAAGTAGCACTTACTACTTTATGAAACACAAGTCAGTGCATTTGTTTGGGTTATCTTGCTGTCACCACATTTGGCAAGGCTGGTTCACGTGAGTGTTTTTGGACGAATGAATGAAAATGTATTCTCTGGTCGAGGTCATCTTGAATTGATATCAACTATGAGCCAGGGGAGTGTTCAATGTCACCAAAACTACCCCAACAAAAAGCACTTACTGCTCCATGAACACGAGTTAGTGCTTAGGTTTGAGCAATTTTGCCGACAAGCTAGCAAGTTCAACCTTGTTCCTGTAACACGTCTGAAATGAGAGACTTCAAATGAGACGAAAACAGATTGTGACTCTGTACATACAGAGCAAGTTGATCAAATCTGTATCACTGCCCCAACAAGTAGCACTTACTGTTGCAGATAATCAAGCCAATGCTCAAGTTGGGTCAATAATACTGACTATGTAAGCGGTCACGAGAATAGACGTTACTGCATTACTTCTGGCTTGTCAGTCGAAGCTCCCTCTGCTGCATAGTGTGGTTTGGTTGGGCAATACGCAGTGAGGACCCCTTTAAATACAAACGTGAGCCATTGAAACCCAACCCCGCCCCCCGTGCCATTGACTGGACAATTTGTTTTGATCACAGGAATGTAATTGAGCCCCAACCTAACAAATGAATGGGCAATCGTCATCAATTGAACAAGATCGTTAACGCTATGATCAATGGTCGTCCAAGTAGGACACATGAGAGACAAACCCTACAGGAGGCACTTTTGAACAGGGGACAAAAAACATTGGCGTATGCATTCAAAGTCGATGCAATGTATTTTTCAAAGCAGCAAGCTCCTAATTCAACGATTGATGATGTGAGGAAAATAACCTCTTCAATTACACCCCTTGTAAAATGAAATTTCATTCGGGTTGCGACCAAATTTTCAAGGGCCGGAGCAAGGTCAGCAAGACGACCCCAACAAGTAGCACTTACTATATTACCAAAACACAAGTCAGTGCTTTTGTTTGAGTAACCTTGCTGACAACACATTTGGTACAAACCTTGAACGGCAGTGAAAATATTCCCCAGAGCAAAAATTTTGGAATGGCAAAATTGTACAAGTTTTTGCGATATAAGCAGTCAAAATGAAACTTCTGGGTCATCTTGAATTGAGGTCAAGAATTAACGCAGGGAGTGTTCAATGTTGCCAAAACTACCCCAACAAAAAGCACTTACTGCTCCATGAACACGAGTTAGTGCTTAGGTTTGAGCAATTTTGCCGACAGGCTAGCAAGTTCAGCCTTTGTTCCAGAGTTTCGCCAACAAGTCATCCAAGTAGAAAGGAGAAGTGTCACAATCTCAACAGATTGTGGATTTTCTGCGTTCATGGGATTGGCCATTGAACGTCACTGTACATATACAGAATGTTGACTGTGTCCGCATGACTGCCCCAACAGAGAGCACTTACTGTTGCATATCATCAAGCCAGTGCTCAGGTTGGGTCAATGAAACTGACTTGGTGAATTGTATCACTTCCCCTCGCCTGTCCGTCTTATGGAGCGAGGTATTGGAAGAGCAACACTACCCCAACAAGTAGCACTTACTACTTTATGAAACACAAGTCAGTGCATTTGTTTGGGTTATCTTGCTGTCACCACATTTGGCAAGGCTGGTTCACGTGAGTGTTTTGGGACGAATGAATGAAAATGTATTCTCTGGTCGAGGTCATCTTGAATTGATATCAACTATGAGCCAGGGGAGTGTTCAATGTCACCAAAACTACCCCAACAAAAAGCACTTACTGCTCCATGAACACGAGTTAGTGCTTAGGTTTGAGCAATTTTGCCGACAGGCTAGCAAGTTCAGCCTTTGTTCCAGAGTTTCGCCAACAAGTCATCCAAGTAGAAAGGAGAAGTGTCACAATCTCAACAGATTGTGGATTTTCTGCGTTCATGGGATTGGCCATTGAACGTCACTGTACATATACAGAATGTTGACTGTGTCCGCATGACTGCCCCAACAGAGAGCACTTACTGTTGCATATCATCAAGCCAGTGCTCAGGTTGGGTCAATGAAACTGACTTGGTGAATTGTATCACTTCCCCTCGCCTGTCCGTCTTATGGAGCGAGGTATTGGAAGAGCAACACTACCCCAACAAGTAGCACTTACTACTTTATGAAACACAAGTCAGTGCATTTGTTTGGGTTATCTTGCTGTCACCACATTTGGCAAGGCTGGTTCACGTGAGTGTTTTTGGACGAATGAATGAAAATGTATTCTCTGGTCGAGGTCATCTTGAATTGATATCAACTATGAGCCAGGGGAGTGTTCAATGTCACCAAAACTACCCCAACAAAAAGCACTTACTGCTCCATGAACACGAGTTAGTGCTTAGGTTTGAGCAATTTTGCCGACAGGCTAGCAAGTTCAGCCTTTGTTCCAGTGTTTCGCCAACAAGTCATCCAAGTAGAAAGGAGAAGTGTCACAATCTCAACAGATTGTGGATTTTCTGCGTTCATGGGATTGGCCATTGAACGTCACTGTACATATACAGAATGTTGACTGTGTCCGCATGACTGCCCCAACAGAGAGCACTTACTGTTGCATATCATCAAGCCAGTGCTCAGGTTGGGTCAATGAAACTGACTTGGTGAATTGTATCACTTCCCCTCGCCTGTCCGTCTTATGGAGCGAGGTATTGGAAGAGCAACACTACCCCAACAAGTAGCACTTACTACTTTATGAAACACAAGTCAGTGCATTTGTTTGGGTTATCTTGCTGTCACCACATTTGGCAAGGCTGGTTCACGTGAGTGTTTTTGGACGAATGAATGAAAATGTATTCTCTGGTCGAGGTCATCTTGAATTGATATCAACTATGAGCCAGGGGAGTGTTCAATGTCACCAAAACTACCCCAACAAAAAGCACTTACTGCTCCATGAACACGAGTTAGTGCTTAGGTTTGAGCAATTTTGCCGACAAGCTAGCAAGTTCAACCTTGTTCCTGTAACACGTCTGAAATGAGAGACTTCAAATGAGACGAAAACAGATTGTGACTCTGTACATACAGAGCAAGTTGATCAAATCTGTATCACTGCCCCAACAAGTAGCACTTACTGTTGCAGATAATCAAGCCAATGCTCAAGTTGGGTCAATAATACTGACTATGTAAGCGGTCACGAGAATAGACGTTACTGCATTACTTCTGGCTTGTCAGTCGAAGCTCCCTCTGCTGCATAGTGTGGTTTGGTTGGGCAATACGCAGTGAGGACCCCTTTAAATACAAACGTGAGCCATTGAAACCCAACCCCGCCCCCCGTGCCATTGACTGGACAATTTGTTTTCATCACAGGAATGTAATTGAGCCCCAACCTAACAAATGAATGGGCAATCGTCATCAATTGAACAAGATCGTTAACGCTATGATCAATGGTCGTCCAAGTAGGACACATGAGAGACAAACCCTACAGGAGGCACTTTTGAACAGGGGACAAAAAACATTGGCGTATGCATTCAAAGTCGATGCAATGTATTTTTCAAAGCAGCAAGCTCCTAATTCAACGATTGATGATGTGAGGAAAATAACCACTTCAATTACACCCCTTGTAAAATGAAATTTCATTCGGGTTGCGACCAAATTTTCAAGGGCCGGAGCAAGGTCAGCAAGACGACCCCAACAAGTAGCACTTACTATATTACCAAAACACAAGTCAGTGCTTTTGTTTGAGTAACCTTGCTGACAACACATTTGGTACAAACCTTGAACGGCAGTGAAAATATTCCCCAGAGCAAAAATTTTGGAATGGCAAAATTGTACAAGTTTTTGCGATATAAGCAGTCAAAATGAAACTTCTGGGTCATCTTGAATTGAGGTCAAGAATTAACGCAGGGAGTGTTCAATGTTGCCAAAACTACCCCAACAAAAAGCACTTACTGCTCCATGAACACGAGTTAGTGCTTAGGTTTGAGCAATTTTGCCGACAGGCTAGCAAGTTCAGCCTTTGTTCCAGAGTTTCGCCAACAAGTCATCCAAGTAGAAAGGAGAAGTGTCACAATCTCAACAGATTGTGGATTTTCTGCGTTCATGGGATTGGCCATTGAACGTCACTGTACATATACAGAATGTTGACTGTGTCCGCATGACTGCCCCAACAGAGAGCACTTACTGTTGCATATCATCAAGCCAGTGCTCAGGTTGGGTCAATGAAACTGACTTGGTGAATTGTATCACTTCCCCTCGCCTGTCCGTCTTATGGAGCGAGGTATTGGAAGAGCAACACTACCCCAACAAGTAGCACTTACTACTTTATGAAACACAAGTCAGTGCATTTGTTTGGGTTATCTTGCTGTCACCACATTTGGCAAGGCTGGTTCACGTGAGTGTTTTTGGACGAATGAATGAAAATGTATTCTCTGGTCGAGGTCATCTTGAATTGATATCAACTATGAGCCAGGGGAGTGTTCAATGTCACCAAAACTACCCCAACAAAAAGCACTTACTGCTCCATGAACACGAGTTAGTGCTTAGGTTTGAGCAATTTTGCCGACAGGCTAGCAAGTTCAGCCTTTGTTCCAGTGTTTCGCCAACAAGTCATCCAAGTAGAAAGGAGAAGTGTCACAATCTCAACAGATTGTGGATTTTCTGCGTTCATGGGATTGGCCATTGAACGTCACTGTACATATACAGAATGTTGACTGTGTCCGCATGACTGCCCCAACAGAGAGCACTTACTGTTGCATATCATCAAGCCAGTGCTCAGGTTGGGTCAATGAAACTGACTTGGTGAATTGTATCACTTCCCCTCGCCTGTCCGTCTTATGGAGCGAGGTATTGGAAGAGCAACACTACCCCAACAAGTAGCACTTACTACTTTATGAAACACAAGTCAGTGCATTTGTTTGGGTTATCTTGCTGTCACCACATTTGGCAAGGCTGGTTCACGTGAGTGTTTTTGGACGAATGAATGAAAATGTATTCTCTGGTCGAGGTCATCTTGAATTGATATCAACTATGAGCCAGGGGAGTGTTCAATGTCACCAAAACTACCCCAACAAAAAGCACTTACTGCTCCATGAACACGAGTTAGTGCTTAGGTTTGAGCAATTTTGCCGACAAGCTAGCAAGTTCAACCTTGTTCCTGTAACACGTCTGAAATGAGAGACTTCAAATGAGACGAAAACAGATTGTGACTCTGTACATACAGAGCAAGTTGATCAAATCTGTATCACTGCCCCAACAAGTAGCACTTACTGTTGCAGATAATCAAGCCAATGCTCAAGTTGGGTCAATAATACTGACTATGTAAGCGGTCACGAGAATAGACGTTACTGCATTACTTCTGGCTTGTCAGTCGAAGCTCCCTCTGCTGCATAGTGTGGTTTGGTTGGGCAATACGCAGTGAGGACCCCTTTAAATACAAACGTGAGCCATTGAAACCCAACCCCGCCCCCCGTGCCATTGACTGGACAATTTGTTTTGATCACAGGAATGTAATTGAGCCCCAACCTAACAAATGAATGGGCAATCGTCATCAATTGAACAAGATCGTTAACGCTATGATCAATGGTCGTCCAAGTAGGACACATGAGAGACAAACCCTACAGGAGGCACTTTTGAACAGGGGACAAAAAACATTGGCGTATGCATTCAAAGTCGATGCAATGTATTTTTCAAAGCAGCAAGCTCCTAATTCAACGATTGATGATGTGAGGAAAATAACCTCTTCAATTACACCCCTTGTAAAATGAAATTTCATTCGGGTTGCGACCAAATTTTCAAGGGCCGGAGCAAGGTCAGCAAGACGACCCCAACAAGTAGCACTTACTATATTACCAAAACACAAGTCAGTGCTTTTGTTTGAGTAACCTTGCTGACAACACATTTGGTACAAACCTTGAACGGCAGTGAAAATATTCCCCAGAGCAAAAATTTTGGAATGGCAAAATTGTACAAGTTTTTGCGATATAAGCAGTCAAAATGAAACTTCTGGGTCATCTTGAATTGAGGTCAAGAATTAACGCAGGGAGTGTTCAATGTTGCCAAAACTACCCCAACAAAAAGCACTTACTGCTCCATGAACACGAGTTAGTGCTTAGGTTTGAGCAATTTTGCCGACAGGCTAGCAAGTTCAGCCTTTGTTCCAGAGTTTCGCCAACAAGTCATCCAAGTAGAAAGGAGAAGTGTCACAATCTCAACAGATTGTGGATTTTCTGCGTTCATGGGATTGGCCATTGAACGTCACTGTACATATACAGAATGTTGACTGTGTCCGCATGACTGCCCCAACAGAGAGCACTTACTGTTGCATATCATCAAGCCAGTGCTCAGGTTGGGTCAATGAAACTGACTTGGTGAATTGTATCACTTCCCCTCGCCTGTCCGTCTTATGGAGCGAGGTATTGGAAGAGCAACACTACCCCAACAAGTAGCACTTACTACTTTATGAAACACAAGTCAGTGCATTTGTTTGGGTTATCTTGCTGTCACCACATTTGGCAAGGCTGGTTCACGTGAGTGTTTTGGGACGAATGAATGAAAATGTATTCTCTGGTCGAGGTCATCTTGAATTGATATCAACTATGAGCCAGGGGAGTGTTCAATGTCACCAAAACTACCCCAACAAAAAGCACTTACTGCTCCATGAACACGAGTTAGTGCTTAGGTTTGAGCAATTTTGCCGACAGGCTAGCAAGTTCAGCCTTTGTTCCAGAGTTTCGCCAACAAGTCATCCAAGTAGAAAGGAGAAGTGTCACAATCTCAACAGATTGTGGATTTTCTGCGTTCATGGGATTGGCCATTGAACGTCACTGTACATATACAGAATGTTGACTGTGTCCGCATGACTGCCCCAACAGAGAGCACTTACTGTTGCATATCATCAAGCCAGTGCTCAGGTTGGGTCAATGAAACTGACTTGGTGAATTGTATCACTTCCCCTCGCCTGTCCGTCTTATGGAGCGAGGTATTGGAAGAGCAACACTACCCCAACAAGTAGCACTTACTACTTTATGAAACACAAGTCAGTGCATTTGTTTGGGTTATCTTGCTGTCACCACATTTGGCAAGGCTGGTTCACGTGAGTGTTTTTGGACGAATGAATGAAAATGTATTCTCTGGTCGAGGTCATCTTGAATTGATATCAACTATGAGCCAGGGGAGTGTTCAATGTCACCAAAACTACCCCAACAAAAAGCACTTACTGCTCCATGAACACGAGTTAGTGCTTAGGTTTGAGCAATTTTGCCGACAGGCTAGCAAGTTCAGCCTTTGTTCCAGTGTTTCGCCAACAAGTCATCCAAGTAGAAAGGAGAAGTGTCACAATCTCAACAGATTGTGGATTTTCTGCGTTCATGGGATTGGCCATTGAACGTCACTGTACATATACAGAATGTTGACTGTGTCCGCATGACTGCCCCAACAGAGAGCACTTACTGTTGCATATCATCAAGCCAGTGCTCAGGTTGGGTCAATGAAACTGACTTGGTGAATTGTATCACTTCCCCTCGCCTGTCCGTCATATGGAGCGAGGTATTGGAAGAGCAACACTACCCCAACAAGTAGCACTTACTACTTTATGAAACACAAGTCAGTGCATTTGTTTGGGATATCTTGCTGTCACCACATTGGGCAAGGCTGGTTCTATTGAGTGCTTTTGGACGAATGAATGAAAATGCATTCTCTGGTCGAGGTCATCTTGAATTGATATCAACTATGAGCCAGGGGAGTGTTCAATGTCACCAAAACTACCCCAACAAAAAGCACTTACTGCTTGATGAACACGAGTTAGTGCTTAGGTTTGAGTAATTTTGCCGACAAGCTAGCAAGTTCAACCTTGTTCCTGTAACACGTCTGAAATGAGAGACTTCAAATGAGACGAAAACAGATTGTGACTCTGTACATACAGAGCAAGTTGATCAAATCTGTATCACTGCCCCAACAAGTAGCACTTACTGTTGCAGATAATCAAGCCAATGCTCAAGTTGGGTCAATAATACTGACTATGTAAGCGGTCACGAGAATAGACGTTACTGCATTACTTCTGGCTTGTCAGTCGAAGCTCCCTCTGCTGCATAGTGTGGTTTGGTTGGGCAATACGCAGTGAGGACCCCTTTAAATACAAACGTGAGCCATTGAAACCCAACCCCGCCCCCCGTGCCATTGACTGGACAATTTGTTTTCATCACAGGAATGTAATTGATCCCCAACCTAACAAATGAATGGGCAATCGTCATCAATTGAACAAGATCGTTAACGCTATGATCAATGGTCGTCCAAGTAGGACACATGAGAGACAAGCCCTACAGGAGGCACTTTTGAACAGGGGACAAAAAACATTGGCGTATGCATTCAAAGTCGATGCAATGTATTTTTCAAAGCAGCAAGCTCCTAATTCAACGATTGATGATGTGAGGAAAATAACCTCTTCAATTACACCCCTTGTAAAATGAAATTTCATTCGGGTTGCGACCAAATTTTCAAGGGCCGGAGCAAGGTCAGCAAGACGACCCCAACAAGTAGCACTTACTATATTACCAAAACACAAGTCAGTGCTTTTGTTTGAGTAACCTTGCTGACAACACATTTGGTACAAACCTTGAACGGCAGTGAAAATATTCCCCAGAGCAAAAATTTTGGAATGGCAAAATTGTACAAGTTTTTGCGATATAAGCAGTCAAAATGAAACTTCTGGGTCATCTTGAATTGAGGTCAAGAATTAACGCAGGGAGTGTTCAATGTTGCCAAAACTACCCCAACAAAAAGCACTTACTGCTCCATGAACACGAGTTAGTGCTTAGGTTTGAGCAATTTTGCCGACAGGCTAGCAAGTTCAGCCTTTGTTCCAGAGTTTCGCCAACAAGTCATCCAAGTAGAAAGGAGAAGTGTCACAATCTCAACAGATTGTGGATTTTCTGCGTTCATGGGATTGGCCATTGAACGTCACTGTACATATACAGAATGTTGACTGTGTCCGCATGACTGCCCCAACAGAGAGCACTTACTGTTGCATATCATCAAGCCAGTGCTCAGGTTGGGTCAATGAAACTGACTTGGTGAATTGTATCACTTCCCCTCGCCTGTCCGTCTTATGGAGCGAGGTATTGGAAGAGCAACACTACCCCAACAAGTAGCACTTACTACTTTATGAAACACAAGTCAGTGCATTTGTTTGGGATATCTTGCTGTCACCACATTGGGCAAGGCTGGTTCTATTGAGTGCTTTTGGACGAATGAATGAAAATGCATTCTCTGGTCGAGGTCATCTTGAATTGATATCAACTATGAGCCAGGGGAGTGTTCAATGTCACCAAAACTACCCCAACAAAAAGCACTTACTGCTTGATGAACACGAGTTAGTGCTTAGGTTTGAGTAATTTTGCCGACAAGCTAGCAAGTTCAACCTTGTTCCTGTAACACGTCTGAAATGAGAGACTTCAAATGAGACGAAAACAGATTGTGACTCTGTACATACAGAGCAAGTTGATCAAATCTGTATCACTGCCCCAACAAGTAGCACTTACTGTTGCAGATAATCAAGCCAATGCTCAAGTTGGGTCAATAATACTGACTATGTAAGCGGTCACGAGAATAGACGTTACTGCATTACTTCTGGCTTGTCAGTCGAAGCTCCCTCTGCTGCATAGTGTGGTTTGGTTGGGCAATACGCAGTGAGGACCCCTTTAAATACAAACGTGAGCCATTGAAACCCAACCCCGCCCCCCGTGCCATTGACTGGACAATTTGTTTTCATCACAGGAATGTAATTGAGCCCCAACCTAACAAATGAATGGGCAATCGTCATCAATTGAACAAGATCGTTAACGCTATGATCAATGGTCGTCCAAGTAGGACACATGAGAGACAAGCCCTACAGGAGGCACTTTTGAACAGGGGACAAAAAACATTGGCGTATGCATTCAAAGTCGATGCAATGTATTTTTCAAAGCAGCAAGCTCCTAATTCAACGATTGATGATGTGAGGAAAATAACCACTTCAATTACACCCCTTGTAAAATGAAATTTCATTCGGGTTGCGACCAAATTTTCAAGGGCCGGAGCAAGGTCAGCAAGACGACCCCAACAAGTAGCACTTACTATATTACAAAAACACAAGTCAGTGCTTTTGTTTGAGTAACCTTGCTGACAACACATTTGGTACAAACCTTGAACGGCAGTGAAAATATTCCCCAGAGCAAAAATTTTGGAATGGCAAAATTGTACAAGTTTTTGCGATATAAGCAGTCAAAATGAAACTTCTGGGTCATCTTGAATTGAGGTCAAGAATTAACGCAGGGAGTGTTCAATGTCGCCAAAACTACCCCAACAAAAAGCACTTACTGCTCCATGAACACGAGTTAGTGCTTAGGTTTGAGCAATTTTGCCGACAGGCTAGCAAGTTCAGCCTTTGTTCCAGAGTTTCGCCAACAAGTCATCCAAGTAGAAAGGAGAAGTGTCACAATCTCAACAGATTGTGGATTTTCTGCGTTCATGGGATTGGCCATTGAACGTCACTGTACATATACAGAATGTTGACTGTGTCCGCATGACTGCCCCAACAGAGAGCACTTACTGTTGCATATCATCAAGCCAGTGCTCAGGTTGGGTCAATGAAACTGACTTGGTGAATTGTATCACTTCCCCTCGCCTGTCCGTCATATGGAGCGAGTTATTGGAAGAGCAACACTACCCCAACAAGTAGCACTTACTACTTTATGAAACACAAGTCAGTGCATTTGTTTGGGATATCTTGCTGTCACCACATTGGGCAAGGCTGGTTCTATTGAGTGCTTTTGGACGAATGAATGAAAATGCATTCTCTGGTCGAGGTCATCTTGAATTGATATCAACTATGAGCCAGGGGAGTGTTCAATGTCACCAAAACTACCCCAACAAAAAGCACTTACTGCTTGATGAACACGAGTTAGTGCTTAGGTTTGAGTAATTTTGCCGACAAGCTAGCAAGTTCAACCTTGTTCCTGTAACACGTCTGAAATGAGAGACTTCAAATGAGACGAAAACAGATTGTGACTCTGTACATACAGAGCAAGTTGATCAAATCTGTATCACTGCCCCAACAAGTAGCACTTACTGTTGCAGATAATCAAGCCAATGCTCAAGTTGGGTCAATAATACTGACTATGTAAGCGGTCACGAGAATAGACGTTACTGCATTACTTCTGGCTTGTCAGTCGAAGCTCCCTCTGCTGCATAGTGTGGTTTGGTTGGGCAATACGCAGTGATGACCCCTTTAAATACAAACGTGAGCCATTGAAACCCAACCCCGCCCCCCGTGCCATTGACTGGACAATTTGTTTTGATCACAGGAATGTAATTGAGCCCCAACCTAACAAATGAATGGGCAATCGTCATCAATTGAACAAGATCGTTAACGCTATGATCAATGGTCGTCCAAGTAGGACACATGAGAGACAAGCCCTACAGGAGGCACTTTTGAACAGGGGACAAAAAACATTGGAGTATGCATTCAAAGTCGATGCAATGTATTTTTCAAAGCAGCAAGCTCCTAATTCAACGATTGATGATGTGAGGAAAATAACCTCTTCAATTACACCCCTTGTAAAATGAAATTTCATTCGGGTTGCGACCAAATTTTCAAGGGCCGGAGCAAGGTCAGCAAGACGACCCCAACAAGTAGCACTTACTATATTACCAAAACACAAGTCAGTGCTTTTGTTTGAGTAACCTTGCTGACAACACATTTGGTACAAACCTTGAACGGCAGTGAAAATATTCCCCAGAGCAAAAATTTTGGAATGGCAAAATTGTACAAGTTTTTGCGATATAAGCAGTCAAAATGAAACTTCTGGGTCATCTTGAATTGAGGTCAAGAATTAACGCAGGGAGTGTTCAATGTTGCCAAAACTACCCCAACAAAAAGCACTTACTGCTCCATGAACACGAGTTAGTGCTTAGGTTTGAGCAATTTTGCCGACAGGCTAGCAAGTTCAGCCTTTGTTCCAGAGTTTCGCCAACAAGTCATCCAAGTAGAAAGGAGAAGTGTCACAATCTCAACAGATTGTGGATTTTCTGCGTTCATGGGATTGGCCATTGAACGTCACTGTACATATACAGAATGTTGACTGTGTCCGCATGACTGCCCCAACAGAGAGCACTTACTGTTGCATATCATCAAGCCAGTGCTCAGGTTGGGTCAATGAAACTGACTTGGTGAATTGTATCACTTCCCCTCGCCTGTCCGTCTTATGGAGCGAGGTATTGGAAGAGCAACACTACCCCAACAAGTAGCACTTACTACTTTATGAAACACAAGTCAGTGCATTTGTTTGGGATATCTTGCTGTCACCACATTGGGCAAGGCTGGTTCTATTGAGTGCTTTTGGACGAATGAATGAAAATGCATTCTCTGGTCGAGGTCATCTTGAATTGATATCAACTATGAGCCAGGGGAGTGTTCAATGTCACCAAAACTACCCCAACAAAAAGCACTTACTGCTCCATGAACACGAGTTAGTGCTTAGGTTTGAGCAATTTTGCCGACAAGCTAGCAAGTTCAACCTTGTTCCTGTAACACGTCTGAAATGAGAGACTTCAAATGAGACGAAAACAGATTGTGACTCTGTACATACAGAGCAAGTTGATCAAATCTGTATCACTGCCCCAACAAGTAGCACTTACTGTTGCAGATAATCAAGCCAATACTCAAGTTGGGTCAATAATACTGACTATGTAAGCGGTCACGAGAATAGACGTTACTGCATTACTTCTGGCTTGTCAGTCGAAGCTCCCTCTGCTGCATAGTGTGGTTTGGTTGGGCAATACGCAGTGAGGACCCCTTTAAATACAAACGTGAGCCATTGAAACCCAACCCCGCCCCCCGTGCCATTGACTGGACAATTTGTTTTGATCACAGGAATGTAATTGATCCCCAACCTAACAAATGAATGGGCAATCGTCATCAATTGAACAAGATCGTTAACGCTATGATCAATGGTCGTCCAAGTAGGACACATGAGAGACAAGCCCTACAGGAGGCACTTTTGAACAGGGGACAAAAAACATTGGCGTATGCATTCAAAGTCGATGCAATGTATTTTTCAAAGCAGCAAGCTCCTAATTCAACGATTGATGATGTGAGGAAAATAACCTCTTCAATTACACCCCTTGTAAAATGAAATTTCATTCGGGTTGCGACCAAATTTTCAAGGGCCGGAGCAAGGTCAGCAAGACGACCCCAACAAGTAGCACTTACTATATTACCAAAACACAAGTCAGTGCTTTTGTTTGAGTAACCTTGCTGACAACACATTTGGTACAAACCTTGAACGGCAGTGAAAATATTCCCCAGAGCAAAAATTTTGGAATGGCAAAATTGTACAAGTTTTTGCGATATAAGCAGTCAAAATGAAACTTCTGGGTCATCTTGAATTGAGGTCAAGAATTAACGCAGGGAGTGTTCAATGTTGCCAAAACTACCCCAACAAAAAGCACTTACTGCTCCATGAACACGAGTTAGTGCTTAGGTTTGAGCAATTTTGCCGACAGGCTAGCAAGTTCAGCCTTTGTTCCAGAGTTTCGCCAACAAGTCATCCAAGTAGAAAGGAGAAGTGTCACAATCTCAACAGATTGTGGATTTTCTGCGTTCATGGGATTGGCCATTGAACGTCACTGTACATATACAGAATGTTGACTGTGTCCGCATGACTGCCCCAACAGAGAGCACTTACTGTTGCATATCATCAAGCCAGTGCTCAGGTTGGGTCAATGAAACTGACTTGGTGAATTGTATCACTTCCCCTCGCCTGTCCGTCTTATGGAGCGAGGTATTGGAAGAGCAACACTACCCCAACAAGTAGCACTTACTACTTTATGAAACACAAGTCAGTGCATTTGTTTGGGATATCTTGCTGTCACCACATTGGGCAAGGCTGGTTCTATTGAGTGCTTTTGGACGAATGAATGAAAATGCATTCTCTGGTCGAGGTCATCTTGAATTGATATCAACTATGAGCCAGGGGAGTGTTCAATGTCACCAAAACTACCCCAACAAAAAGCACTTACTGCTTGATGAACACGAGTTAGTGCTTAGGTTTGAGTAATTTTGCCGACAAGCTAGCAAGTTCAACCTTGTTCCTGTAACACGTCTGAAATGAGAGACTTCAAATGAGACGAAAACAGATTGTGACTCTGTACATACAGAGCAAGTTGATCAAATCTGTATCACTGCCCCAACAAGTAGCACTTACTGTTGCAGATAATCAAGCCAATGCTCAAGTTGGGTCAATAATACTGACTATGTAAGCGGTCACGAGAATAGACGTTACTGCATTACTTCTGGCTTGTCAGTCGAAGCTCCCTCTGCTGCATAGTGTGGTTTGGTTGGGCAATACGCAGTGAGGACCCCTTTAAATACAAACGTGAGCCATTGAAACCCAACCCCGCCCCCCGTGCCATTGACTGGACAATTTGTTTTCATCACAGGAATGTAATTGAGCCCCAACCTAACAAATGAATGGGCAATCGTCATCAATTGAACAAGATCGTTAACGCTATGATCAATGGTCGTCCAAGTAGGACACATGAGAGACAAGCCCTACAGGAGGCACTTTTGAACAGGGGACAAAAAACATTGGCGTATGCATTCAAAGTCGATGCAATGTATTTTTCAAAGCAGCAAGCTCCTAATTCAACGATTGATGATGTGAGGAAAATAACCACTTCAATTACACCCCTTGTAAAATGAAATTTCATTCGGGTTGCGACCAAATTTTCAAGGGCCGGAGCAAGGTCAGCAAGACGACCCCAACAAGTAGCACTTACTATATTACCAAAACACAAGTCAGTGCTTTTGTTTGAGTAACCTTGCTGACAACACATTTGGTACAAACCTTGAACGGCAGTGAAAATATTCCCCAGAGCAAAAATTTTGGAATGGCAAAATTGTACAAGTTTTTGCGATATAAGCAGTCAAAATGAAACTTCTGGGTCATCTTGAATTGAGGTCAAGAATTAACGCAGGGAGTGTTCAATGTCGCCAAAACTACCCCAACAAAAAGCACTTACTGCTCCATGAACACGAGTTAGTGCTTAGGTTTGAGCAATTTTGCCGACAGGCTAGCAAGTTCAGCCTTTGTTCCAGAGTTTCGCCAACAAGTCATCCAAGTAGAAAGGAGAAGTGTCACAATCTCAACAGATTGTGGATTTTCTGCGTTCATGGGATTGGCCATTGAACGTCACTGTACATATACAGAATGTTGACTGTGTCCGCATGACTGCCCCAACAGAGAGCACTTACTGTTGCATATCATCAAGCCAGTGCTCAGGTTGGGTCAATGAAACTGACTTGGTGAATTGTATCACTTCCCCTCGCCTGTCCGTCTTATGGAGCGAGGTATTGGAAGAGCAACACTACCCCAACAAGTAGCACTTACTACTTTATGAAACACAAGTCAGTGCATTTGTTTGGGATATCTTGCTGTCACCACATTGGGCAAGGCTGGTTCTATTGAGTGCTTTTGGACGAATGAATGAAAATGCATTCTCTGGTCGAGGTCATCTTGAATTGATATCAACTATGAGCCAGGGGAGTGTTCAATGTCACCAAAACTACCCCAACAAAAAGCACTTACTGCTCCATGAACACGAGTTAGTGCTTAGGTTTGAGCAATTTTGCCGACAAGCTAGCAAGTTCAACCTTGTTCCTGTAACACGTCTGAAATGAGAGACTTCAAATGAGACGAAAACAGATTGTGACTCTGTACATACAGAGCAAGTTGATCAAATCTGTATCACTGCCCCAACAAGTAGCACTTACTGTTGCAGATAATCAAGCCAATACTCAAGTTGGGTCAATAATACTGACTATGTAAGCGGTCACGAGAATAGACGTTACTGCATTACTTCTGGCTTGTCAGTCGAAGCTCCCTCTGCTGCATAGTGTGGTTTGGTTGGGCAATACGCAGTGAGGACCCCTTTAAATACAAACGTGAGCCATTGAAACCCAACCCCGCCCCCCGTGCCATTGACTGGACAATTTGTTTTGATCACAGGAATGTAATTGATCCCCAACCTAACAAATGAATGGGCAATCGTCATCAATTGAACAAGATCGTTAACGCTATGATCAATGGTCGTCCAAGTAGGACACATGAGAGACAAGCCCTACAGGAGGCACTTTTGAACAGGGGACAAAAAACATTGGCGTATGCATTCAAAGTCGATGCAATGTATTTTTCAAAGCAGCAAGCTCCTAATTCAACGATTGATGATGTGAGGAAAATAACCTCTTCAATTACACCCCTTGTAAAATGAAATTTCATTCGGGTTGCGACCAAATTTTCAAGGGCCGGAGCAAGGTCAGCAAGACGACCCCAACAAGTAGCACTTACTACTTTATGAAACACAAGTCAGTGCATTTGTTTGGGTTATCTTGCTGTCACCACATTTGGCAAGGCTGGTTCACGTGAGTGTTTTTGGACGAATGAATGAAAATGTATTCTCTGGTCGAGGTCATCTTGAATTGATATCAACTATGAGCCAGGGGAGTGTTCAATGTCACCAAAACTACCCCAACAAAAAGCACTTACTGCTCCATGAACACGAGTTAGTGCTTAGGTTTGAGCAATTTTGCCGACAGGCTAGCAAGTTCAGCCTTTGTTCCAGTGTTTCGCCAACAAGTCATCCAAGTAGAAAGGAGAAGTGTCACAATCTCAACAGATTGTGGATTTTCTGCGTTCATGGGATTGGCCATTGAACGTCACTGTACATATACAGAATGTTGACTGTGTCCGCATGACTGCCCCAACAGAGAGCACTTACTGTTGCATATCATCAAGCCAGTGCTCAGGTTGGGTCAATGAAACTGACTTGGTGAATTGTATCACTTCCCCTCGCCTGTCCGTCTTATGGAGCGAGGTATTGGAAGAGCAACACT
The DNA here is from genome assembly GCF_030265065.1 of Corythoichthys intestinalis. NCBI lineage: Eukaryota > Metazoa > Chordata > Actinopteri > Syngnathiformes > Syngnathidae > Corythoichthys > Corythoichthys intestinalis. Next base: position 57,448,944 of record NC_080399.1, on the reverse strand, counting down.
ACCCCAACAAGTAGCACTTACTACTTTATGAAACACAAGTCAGTGCATTTGTTTGGGTTATCTTGCTGTCACCACATTTGGCAAGGCTGGTTCACGTGAGTGTTTTTGGACGAATGAATGAAAATGTATTCTCTGGTCGAGGTCATCTTGAATTGATATCAACTATGAGCCAGGGGAGTGTTCAATGTCACCAAAACTACCCCAACAAAAAGCACTTACTGCTCCATGAACACGAGTTAGTGCTTAGGTTTGAGCAATTTTGCCGACAAGCTAGCAAGTTCAACCTTGTTCCTGTAACACGTCTGAAATGAGAGACTTCAAATGAGACGAAAACAGATTGTGACTCTGTACATACAGAGCAAGTTGATCAAATCTGTATCACTGCCCCAACAAGTAGCACTTACTGTTGCAGATAATCAAGCCAATGCTCAAGTTGGGTCAATAATACTGACTATGTAAGCGGTCACGAGAATAGACGTTACTGCATTACTTCTGGCTTGTCAGTCGAAGCTCCCTCTGCTGCATAGTGTGGTTTGGTTGGGCAATACGCAGTGAGGACCCCTTTAAATACAAACGTGAGCCATTGAAACCCAACCCCGCCCCCCGTGCCATTGACTGGACAATTTGTTTTGATCACAGGAATGTAATTGATCCCCAACCTAACAAATGAATGGGCAATCGTCATCAATTGAACAAGATCGTTAACGCTATGATCAATGGTCGTCCAAGTAGGACACATGAGAGACAAGCCCTACAGGAGGCACTTTTGAACAGGGGACAAAAAACATTGGCGTATGCATTCAAAGTCGATGCAATGTATTTTTCAAAGCAGCAAGCTCCTAATTCAACGATTGATGATGTGAGGAAAATAACCTCTTCAATTACACCCCTTGTAAAATGAAATTTCATTCGGGTTGCGACCAAATTTTCAAGGGCCGGAGCAAGGTCAGCAAGACGACCCCAACAAGTAGCACTTACTATATTACCAAAACACAAGTCAGTGCTTTTGTTTGAGTAACCTTGCTGACAACACATTTGGTACAAACCTTGAACGGCAGTGAAAATATTCCCCAGAGCAAAAATTTTGGAATGGCAAAATTGTACAAGTTTTTGCGATATAAGCAGTCAAAATGAAACTTCTGGGTCATCTTGAATTGAGGTCAAGAATTAACGCAGGGAGTGTTCAATGTTGCCAAAACTACCCCAACAAAAAGCACTTACTGCTCCATGAACACGAGTTAGTGCTTAGGTTTGAGCAATTTTGCCGACAGGCTAGCAAGTTCAGCCTTTGTTCCAGAGTTTCGCCAACAAGTCATCCAAGTAGAAAGGAGAAGTGTCACAATCTCAACAGATTGTGGATTTTCTGCGTTCATGGGATTGGCCATTGAACGTCACTGTACATATACAGAATGTTGACTGTGTCCGCATGACTGCCCCAACAGAGAGCACTTACTGTTGCATATCATCAAGCCAGTGCTCAGGTTGGGTCAATGAAACTGACTTGGTGAATTGTATCACTTCCCCTCGCCTGTCCGTCATATGGAGCGAGGTATTGGAAGAGTAACACTACCCCAACAAGTAGCACTTACTACTTTATGAAACACAAGTCAGTGCATTTGTTTGGGATATCTTGCTGTCACCACATTGGGCAAGGCTGGTTCTATTGAGTGCTTTTGGACGAATGAATGAAAATGCATTCTCTGGTCGAGGTCATCTTGAATTGATATCAACTATGAGCCAGGGGAGTGTTCAATGTCACCAAAACTACCCCAACAAAAAGCACTTACTGCTTGATGAACACGAGTTAGTGCTTAGGTTTGAGTAATTTTGCCGACAAGCTAGCAAGTTCAACCTTGTTCCTGTAACACGTCTGAAATGAGAGACTTCAAATGAGACGAAAACAGATTGTGACTCTGTACATACAGAGCAAGTTGATCAAATCTGTATCACTGCCCCAACAAGTAGCACTTACTGTTGCAGATAATCAAGCCAATGCTCAAGTTGGGTCAATAATACTGACTATGTAAGCGGTCACGAGAATAGACGTTACTGCATTACTTCTGGCTTGTCAGTCGAAGCTCCCTCTGCTGCATAGTGTGGTTTGGTTGGGCAATACGCAGTGAGGACCCCTTTAAATACAAACGTGAGCCATTGAAACCCAACCCCGCCCCCCGTGCCATTGACTGGACAATTTGTTTTCATCACAGGAATGTAATTGATCCCCAACCTAACAAATGAATGGGCAATCGTCATCAATTGAACAAGATCGTTAACGCTATGATCAATGGTCGTCCAAGTAGGACACATGAGAGACAAGCCCTACAGGAGGCACTTTTGAACAGGGGACAAAAAACATTGGCGTATGCATTCAAAGTCGATGCAATGTATTTTTCAAAGCAGCAAGCTCCTAATTCAACGATTGATGATGTGAGGAAAATAACCACTTCAATTACACCCCTTGTAAAATGAAATTTCATTCGGGTTGCGACCAAATTTTCAAGGGCCGGAGCAAGGTCAGCAAGACGACCCCAACAAGTAGCACTTACTATATTACCAAAACACAAGTCAGTGCTTTTGTTTGAGTAACCTTGCTGACAACACATTTGGTACAAACCTTGAACGGCAGTGAAAATATTCCCCAGAGCAAAAATTTTGGAATGGCAAAATTGTACAAGTTTTTGCGATATAAGCAGTCAAAATGAAACTTCTGGGTCATCTTGAATTGAGGTCAAGAATTAACGCAGGGAGTGTTCAATGTTGCCAAAACTACCCCAACAAAAAGCACTTACTGCTCCATGAACACGAGTTAGTGCTTAGGTTTGAGCAATTTTGCCGACAGGCTAGCAAGTTCAGCCTTTGTTCCAGAGTTTCGCCAACAAGTCATCCAAGTAGAAAGGAGAAGTGTCACAATCTCAACAGATTGTGGATTTTCTGCGTTCATGGGATTGGCCATTGAACGTCACTGTACATATACAGAATGTTGACTGTGTCCGCATGACTGCCCCAACAGAGAGAACTTACTGTTGCATATCATCAAGCCAGTGCTCAGGTTGGGTCAATGAAACTGACTTGGTGAATTGTATCACTTCCCCTCGCCTGTCCGTCTTATGGAGCGAGGTATTGGAAGAGCAACACTACCCCAACAAGTAGCACTTACTACTTTATGAAACACAAGTCAGTGCATTTGTTTGGGTTATCTTGCTGTCACCACATTTGGCAAGGCTGGTTCACGTGAGTGTTTTTGGACGAATGAATGAAAATGTATTCTCTGGTCGAGGTCATCTTGAATTGATATCAACTATGAGCCAGGGGAGTGTTCAATGTCACCAAAACTACCCCAACAAAAAGCACTTACTGCTCCATGAACACGAGTTAGTGCTTAGGTTTGAGCAATTTTGCCGACAGGCTAGCAAGTTCAGCCTTTGTTCCAGTGTTTCGCCAACAAGTCATCCAAGTAGAAAGGAGAAGTGTCACAATCTCAACAGATTGTGGATTTTCTGCGTTCATGGGATTGGCCATTGAACGTCACTGTACATATACAGAATGTTGACTGTGTCCGCATGACTGCCCCAACAGAGAGCACTTACTGTTGCATATCATCAAGCCAGTGCTCAGGTTGGGTCAATGAAACTGACTTGGTGAATTGTATCACTTCCCCTCGCCTGTCCGTCTTATGGAGCGAGGTATTGGAAGAGCAACACTACCCCAACAAGTAGCACTTACTACTTTATGAAACACAAGTCAGTGCATTTGTTTGGGTTATCTTGCTGTCACCACATTTGGCAAGGCTGGTTCACGTGAGTGTTTTTGGACGAATGAATGAAAATGTATTCTCTGGTCGAGGTCATCTTGAATTGATATCAACTATGAGCCAGGGGAGTGTTCAATGTCACCAAAACTACCCCAACAAAAAGCACTTACTGCTCCATGAACACGAGTTAGTGCTTAGGTTTGAGCAATTTTGCCGACAAGCTAGCAAGTTCAACCTTGTTCCTGTAACACGTCTGAAATGAGAGACTTCAAATGAGACGAAAACAGATTGTGACTCTGTACATACAGAGCAAGTTGATCAAATCTGTATCACTGCCCCAACAAGTAGCACTTACTGTTGCAGATAATCAAGCCAATGCTCAAGTTGGGTCAATAATACTGACTATGTAAGCGGTCACGAGAATAGACGTTACTGCATTACTTCTGGCTTGTCAGTCGAAGCTCCCTCTGCTGCATAGTGTGGTTTGGTTGGGCAATACGCAGTGATGACCCCTTTAAATACAAACGTGAGCCATTGAAACCCAACCCCGCCCCCCGTGCCATTGACTGGACAATTTGTTTTGATCACAGGAATGTAATTGAGCCCCAACCTAACAAATGAATGGGCAATCGTCATCAATTGAACAAGATCGTTAACGCTATGATCAATGGTCGTCCAAGTAGGACACATGAGAGACAAGCCCTACAGGAGGCACTTTTGAACAGGGGACAAAAAACATTGGCGTATGCATTCAAAGTCGATGCAATGTATTTTTCAAAGCAGCAAGCTCCTAATTCAACGATTGATGATGTGAGGAAAATAACCTCTTCAATTACACCCCTTGTAAAATGAAATTTCATTCGGGTTGCGACCAAATTTTCAAGGGCCGGAGCAAGGTCAGCAAGACGACCCCAACAAGTAGCACTTACTATATTACCAAAACACAAGTCAGTGCTTTTGTTTGAGTAACCTTGCTGACAACACATTTGGTACAAACCTTGAACGGCAGTGAAAATATTCCCCAGAGCAAAAATTTTGGAATGGCAAAATTGTACAAGTTTTTGCGATATAAGCAGTCAAAATGAAACTTCTGGGTCATCTTGAATTGAGGTCAAGAATTAACGCAGGGAGTGTTCAATGTTGCCAAAACTACCCCAACAAAAAGCACTTACTGCTCCATGAACACGAGTTAGTGCTTAGGTTTGAGCAATTTTGCCGACAGGCTAGCAAGTTCAGCCTTTGTTCCAGAGTTTCGCCAACAAGTCATCCAAGTAGAAAGGAGAAGTGTCACAATCTCAACAGATTGTGGATTTTCTGCGTTCATGGGATTGGCCATTGAACGTCACTGTACATATACAGAATGTTGACTGTGTCCGCATGACTGCCCCAACAGAGAGCACTTACTGTTGCATATCATCAAGCCAGTGCTCAGGTTGGGTCAATGAAACTGACTTGGTGAATTGTATCACTTCCCCTCGCCTGTCCGTCTTAAGGAGCGAGGTATTGGAAGAGCAACACTACCCCAACAAGTAGCACTTACTACTTTATGAAACACAAGTCAGTGCATTTGTTTGGGATATCTTGCTGTCACCACATTGGGCAAGGCTGGTTCTATTGAGTGCTTTTGGACGAATGAATGAAAATGCATTCTCTGGTCGAGGTCATCTTGAATTGATATCAACTATGAGCCAGGGGAGTGTTCAATGTCACCAAAACTACCCCAACAAAAAGCACTTACTGCTCCATGAACACGAGTTAGTGCTTAGGTTTGAGCAATTTTGCCGACAAGCTAGCAAGTTCAACCTTGTTCCTGTAACACGTCTGAAATGAGAGACTTCAAATGAGACAAAAACAGATTGTGACTCTGTACATACAGAGCAAGTTGATCAAATCTGTATCACTGCCCCAACAAGTAGCACTTACTGTTGCAGATAATCAAGCCAATACTCAAGTTGGGTCAATAATACTGACTATGTAAGCGGTCACGAGAATAGACGTTACTGCATTACTTCTGGCTTGTCAGTCGAAGCTCCCTCTGCTGCATAGTGTGGTTTGGTTGGGCAATACGCAGTGAGGACCCCTTTAAATACAAACGTGAGCCATTGAAACCCAACCCCGCCCCCCGTGCCATTGACTGGACAATTTGTTTTGATCACAGGAATGTAATTGATCCCCAACCTAACAAATGAATGGGCAATCGTCATCAATTGAACAAGATCGTTAACGCTATGATCAATGGTCGTCCAAGTAGGACACATGAGAGACAAGCCCTACAGGAGGCACTTTTGAACAGGGGACAAAAAACATTGGCGTATGCATTCAAAGTCGATGCAATGTATTTTTCAAAGCAGCAAGCTCCTAATTCAACGATTGATGATGTGAGGAAAATAACCTCTTCAATTACACCCCTTGTAAAATGAAATTTCATTCGGGTTGCGACCAAATTTTCAAGGGCCGGAGCAAGGTCAGCAAGACGACCCCAACAAGTAGCACTTACTATATTACCAAAACACAAGTCAGTGCTTTTGTTTGAGTAACCTTGCTGACAACACATTTGGTACAAACCTTGAACGGCAGTGAAAATATTCCCCAGAGCAAAAATTTTGGAATGGCAAAATTGTACAAGTTTTTGCGATATAAGCAGTCAAAATGAAACTTCTGGGTCATCTTGAATTGAGGTCAAGAATTAACGCAGGGAGTGTTCAATGTTGCCAAAACTACCCCAACAAAAAGCACTTACTGCTCCATGAACACGAGTTAGTGCTTAGGTTTGAGCAATTTTGCCGACAGGCTAGCAAGTTCAGCCTTTGTTCCAGAGTTTCGCCAACAAGTCATCCAAGTAGAAAGGAGAAGTGTCACAATCTCAACAGATTGTGGATTTTCTGCGTTCATGGGATTGGCCATTGAACGTCACTGTACATATACAGAATGTTGACTGTGTCCGCATGACTGCCCCAACAGAGAGCACTTACTGTTGCATATCATCAAGCCAGTGCTCAGGTTGGGTCAATGAAACTGACTTGGTGAATTGTATCACTTCCCCTCGCCTGTCCGTCTTATGGAGCGAGGTATTGGAAGAGCAACACTACCCCAACAAGTAGCACTTACTACTTTATGAAACACAAGTCAGTGCATTTGTTTGGGTTATCTTGCTGTCACCACATTTGGCAAGGCTGGTTCACGTGAGTGTTTTTGGACGAATGAATGAAAATGTATTCTCTGGTCGAGGTCATCTTGAATTGATATCAACTATGAGCCAGGGGAGTGTTCAATGTCACCAAAACTACCCCAACAAAAAGCACTTACTGCTCCATGAACACGAGTTAGTGCTTAGGTTTGAGCAATTTTGCCGACAGGCTAGCAAGTTCAGCCTTTGTTCCAGTGTTTCGCCAACAAGTCATCCAAGTAGAAAGGAGAAGTGTCACAATCTCAACAGATTGTGGATTTTCTGCGTTCATGGGATTGGCCATTGAACGTCACTGTACATATACAGAATGTTGACTGTGTCCGCATGACTGCCCAACAGAGAGCACTTACTGTTGCATATCATCAAGCCAGTGCTCAGGTTGGGTCAATGAAACTGACTTGGTGAATTGTATCACTTCCCCTCGCCTGTCCGTCTTATGGAGCGAGGTATTGGAAGAGCAACACTACCCCAACAAGTAGCACTTACTACTTTATGAAACACAAGTCAGTGCATTTGTTTGGGTTATCTTGCTGTCACCACATTTGGCAAGGCTGGTTCACGTGAGTGTTTTTGGACGAATGAATGAAAATGTATTCTCTGGTCGAGGTCATCTTGAATTGATATCAACTATGAGCCAGGGGAGTGTTCAATGTCACCAAAACTACCCCAACAAAAAGCACTTACTGCTCCATGAACACGAGTTAGTGCTTAGGTTTGAGCAATTTTGCCGACAAGCTAGCAAGTTCAACCTTGTTCCTGTAACACGTCTGAAATGAGAGACTTCAAATGAGACGAAAACAGATTGTGACTCTGTACATACAGAGCAAGTTGATCAAATCTGTATCACTGCCCCAACAAGTAGCACTTACTGTTGCAGATAATCAAGCCAATGCTCAAGTTGGGTCAATAATACTGACTATGTAAGTGGTCACGAGAATAGACGTTACTGCATTACTTCTGGCTTGTCAGTCGAAGCTCCCTCTGCTGCATAGTGTGGTTTGGTTGGGCAATACGCAGTGAGGACCCCTTTAAATACAAACGTGAGCCATTGAAACCCAACCCCGCCCCCCGTGCCATTGACTGGACAATTTGTTTTGATCACAGGAATGTAATTGAGCCCCAACCTAACAAATGAATGGGCAATCGTCATCAATTGAACAAGATCGTTAACGCTATGATCAATGGTCGTCCAAGTAGGACACATGAGAGACAAACCCTACAGGAGGCACTTTTGAACAGGGGACAAAAAACATTGGCGTATGCATTCAAAGTCGATGCAATGTATTTTTCAAAGCAGCAAGCTCCTAATTCAACGATTGATGATGTGAGGAAAATAACCACTTCAATTACACCCCTTGTAAAATGAAATTTCATTCGGGTTGCGACCAAATTTTCAAGGGCCGGAGCAAGGTCAGCAAGACGACCCCAACAAGTAGCACTTACTATATTACCAAAACACAAGTCAGTGCTTTTGTTTGAGTAACCTTGCTGACAACACATTTGGTACAAACCTTGAACGGCAGTGAAAATATTCCCCAGAGCAAAAATTTTGGAATGGCAAAATTGTACAAGTTTTTGCGATATAAGCAGTCAAAATGAAACTTCTGGGTCATCTTGAATTGAGGTCAAGAATTAACGCAGGGAGTGTTCAATGTTGCCAAAACTACCCCAACAAAAAGCACTTACTGCTCCATGAACACGAGTTAGTGCTTAGGTTTGAGCAATTTTGCCGACAGGCTAGCAAGTTCAGCCTTTGTTCCAGAGTTTCGCCAACAAGTCATCCAAGTAGAAAGGAGAAGTGTCACAATCTCAACAGATTGTGGATTTTCTGCGTTCATGGGATTGGCCATTGAACGTCACTGTACATATACAGAATGTTGACTGTGTCCGCATGACTGCCCCAACAGAGAGCACTTACTGTTGCATATCATCAAGCCAGTGCTCAGGTTGGGTCAATGAAACTGACTTGGTGAATTGTATCACTTCCCCTCGCCTGTCCGTCTTATGGAGCGAGGTATTGGAAGAGCAACACTACCCCAACAAGTAGCACTTACTACTTTATGAAACACAAGTCAGTGCATTTGTTTGGGTTATCTTGCTGTCACCACATTTGGCAAGGCTGGTTCACGTGAGTGTTTTTGGACGAATGAATGAAAATGTATTCTCTGGTCGAGGTCATCTTGAATTGATATCAACTATGAGCCAGGGGAGTGTTCAATGTCACCAAAACTACCCCAACAAAAAGCACTTACTGCTCCATGAACACGAGTTAGTGCTTAGGTTTGAGCAATTTTGCCGACAGGCTAGCAAGTTCAGCCTTTGTTCCAGTGTTTCGCCAACAAGTCATCCAAGTAGAAAGGAGAAGTGTCACAATCTCAACAGATTGTGGATTTTCTGCGTTCATGGGATTGGCCATTGAACGTCACTGTACATATACAGAATGTTGACTGTGTCCGCATGACTGCCCCAACAGAGAGCACTTACTGTTGCATATCATCAAGCCAGTGCTCAGGTTGGGTCAATGAAACTGACTTGGTGAATTGTATCACTTCCCCTCGCCTGTCCGTCTTATGGAGCGAGGTATTGGAAGAGCAACACTACCCCAACAAGTAGCACTTACTACTTTATGAAACACAAGTCAGTGCATTTGTTTGGGTTATCTTGCTGTCACCACATTTGGCAAGGCTGGTTCACGTGAGTGTTTTTGGACGAATGAATGAAAATGTATTCTCTGGTCGAGGTCATCTTGAATTGATATCAACTATGAGCCAGGGGAGTGTTCAATGTCACCAAAACTACCCCAACAAAAAGCACTTACTGCTCCATGAACACGAGTTAGTGCTTAGGTTTGAGCAATTTTGCCGACAGGCTAGCAAGTTCAGCCTTTGTTCCAGTGTTTCGCCAACAAGTCATCCAAGTAGAAAGGAGAAGTGTCACAATCTCAACAGATTGTGGATTTTCTGCGTTCATGGGATTGGCCATTGAACGTCACTGTACATATACAGAATGTTGACTGTGTCCGCATGACTGCCCCAACAGAGAGCACTTACTGTTGCATATCATCAAGCCAGTGCTCAGGTTGGGTCAATGAAACTGACTTGGTGAATTGTATCACTTCCCCTCGCCTGTCCGTCATATGGAGCGAGGTATTGGAAGAGCAACACTACCCCAACAAGTAGCACTTACTACTTTATGAAACACAAGTCAGTGCATTTGTTTGGGATATCTTGCTGTCACCACATTGGGCAAGGCTGGTTCTATTGAGTGCTTTTGGACGAATGAATGAAAATGCATTCTCTGGTCGAGGTCATCTTGAATTGATATCAACTATGAGCCAGGGGAGTGTTCAATGTCACCAAAACTACCCCAACAAAAAGCACTTACTGCTTGATGAACACGAGTTAGTGCTTAGGTTTGAGTAATTTTGCCGACAAGCTAGCAAGTTCAACCTTGTTCCTGTAACACGTCTGAAATGAGAGACTTCAAATGAGACGAAAACAGATTGTGACTCTGTACATACAGAGCAAGTTGATCAAATCTGTATCACTGCCCCAACAAGTAGCACTTACTGTTGCAGATAATCAAGCCAATGCTCAAGTTGGGTCAATAATACTGACTATGTAAGCGGTCACGAGAATAGACGTTACTGCATTACTTCTGGCTTGTCAGTCGAAGCTCCCTCTGCTGCATAGTGTGGTTTGGTTGGGCAATACGCAGTGAGGACCCCTTTAAATACAAACGTGAGCCATTGAAACCCAACCCCGCCCCCCGTGCCATTGACTGGACAATTTGTTTTCATCACAGGAATGTAATTGATCCCCAACCTAACAAATGAATGGGCAATCGTCATCAATTGAACAAGATCGTTAACGCTATGATCAATGGTCGTCCAAGTAGGACACATGAGAGACAAGCCCTACAGGAGGCACTTTTGAACAGGGGACAAAAAACATTGGCGTATGCATTCAAAGTCGATGCAATGTATTTTTCAAAGCAGCAAGCTCCTAATTCAACGATTGATGATGTGAGGAAAATAACCTCTTCAATTACACCCCTTGTAAAATGAAATTTCATTCGGGTTGCGACCAAATTTTCAAGGGCCGGAGCAAGGTCAGCAAGACGACCCCAACAAGTAGCACTTACTATATTACCAAAACACAAGTCAGTGCTTTTGTTTGAGTAACCTTGCTGACAACACATTTGGTACAAACCTTGAACGGCAGTGAAAATATTCCCCAGAGCAAAAATTTTGGAATGGCAAAATTGTACAAGTTTTTGCGATATAAGCAGTCAAAATGAAACTTCTGGGTCATCTTGAATTGAGGTCAAGAATTAACGCAGGGAGTGTTCAATGTTGCCAAAACTACCCCAACAAAAAGCACTTACTGCTCCATGAACACGAGTTAGTGCTTAGGTTTGAGCAATTTTGCCGACAGGCTAGCAAGTTCAGCCTTTGTTCCAGAGTTTCGCCAACAAGTCATCCAAGTAGAAAGGAGAAGTGTCACAATCTCAACAGATTGTGGATTTTCTGCGTTCATGGGATTGGCCATTGAACGTCACTGTACATATACAGAATGTTGACTGTGTCCGCATGACTGCCCCAACAGAGAGCACTTACTGTTGCATATCATCAAGCCAGTGCTCAGGTTGGGTCAATGAAACTGACTTGGTGAATTGTATCACTTCCCCTCGCCTGTCCGTCTTATGGAGCGAGGTATTGGAAGAGCAACACTACCCCAACAAGTAGCACTTACTACTTTATGAAACACAAGTCAGTGCATTTGTTTGGGATATCTTGCTGTCACCACATTGGGCAAGGCTGGTTCTATTGAGTGCTTTTGGACGAATGAATGAAAATGCATTCTCTGGTCGAGGTCATCTTGAATTGATATCAACTATGAGCCAGGGGAGTGTTCAATGTCACCAAAACTACCCCAACAAAAAGCACTTACTGCTTGATGAACACGAGTTAGTGCTTAGGTTTGAGTAATTTTGCCGACAAGCTAGCAAGTTCAACCTTGTTCCTGTAACACGTCTGAAATGAGAGACTTCAAATGAGACGAAAACAGATTGTGACTCTGTACATACAGAGCAAGTTGATCAAATCTGTATCACTGCCCCAACAAGTAGCACTTACTGTTGCAGATAATCAAGCCAATGCTCAAGTTGGGTCAATAATACTGACTATGTAAGCGGTCACGAGAATAGACGTTACTGCATTACTTCTGGCTTGTCAGTCGAAGCTCCCTCTGCTGCATAGTGTGGTTTGGTTGGGCAATACGCAGTGAGGACCCCTTTAAATACAAACGTGAGCCATTGAAACCCAACCCCGCCCCCCGTGCCATTGACTGGACAATTTGTTTTGATCACAGGAATGTAATTGATCCCCAACCTAACAAATGAATGGGCAATCGTCATCAATTGAACAAGATCGTTAACGCTATGATCAATGGTCGTCCAAGTAGGACACATGAGAGACAAGCCCTACAGGAGGCACTTTTGAACAGGGGACAAAAAACATTGGCGTATGCATTCAAAGTCGATGCAATGTATTTTTCAAAGCAGCAAGCTCCTAATTCAACGATTGATGATGTGAGGAAAATAACCACTTCAATTACACCCCTTGTAAAATGAAATTTCATTCGGGTTGCGACCAAATTTTCAAGGGCCGGAGCAAGGTCAGCAAGACGACCCCAACAAGTAGCACTTACTACTTTATGAAACACAAGTCAGTGCATTTGTTTGGGTTATCTTGCTGTCACCACATTTGGCAAGGCTGGTTCACGTGAGTGTTTTTGGACGAATGAATGAAAATGTATTCTCTGGTCGAGGTCATCTTGAATTGATATCAACTATGAGCCAGGGGAGTGTTCAATGTCACCAAAACTACCCCAACAAAAAGCACTTACTGCTCCATGAACACGAGTTAGTGCTTAGGTTTGAGCAATTTTGCCGACAGGCTAGCAAGTTCAGCCTTTGTTCCAGTGTTTCGCCAACAAGTCATCCAAGTAGAAAGGAGAAGTGTCACAATCTCAACAGATTGTGGATTTTCTGCGTTCATGGGATTGGCCATTGAACGTCACTGTACATATACAGAATGTTGACTGTGTCCGCATGACTGCCCCAACAGAGAGCACTTACTGTTGCATATCATCAAGCCAGTGCTCAGGTTGGGTCAATGAAACTGACTTGGTGAATTGTATCACTTCCCCTCGCCTGTCCGTCTTATGGAGCGAGGTATTGGAAGAGCAACACTACCCCAACAAGTAGCACTTACTACTTTATGAAACACAAGTCAGTGCATTTGTTTGGGTTATCTTGCTGTCACCACATTTGGCAAGGCTGGTTCACGTGAGTGTTTTTGGACGAATGAATGAAAATGTATTCTCTGGTCGAGGTCATCTTGAATTGATATCAACTATGAGCCAGGGGAGTGTTCAATGTCACCAAAACTACCCCAACAAAAAGCACTTACTGCTCCATGAACACGAGTTAGTGCTTAGGTTTGAGCAATTTTGCCGACAAGCTAGCAAGTTCAACCTTGTTCCTGTAACACGTCTGAAATGAGAGACTTCAAATGAGACGAAAACAGATTGTGACTCTGTACATACAGAGCAAGTTGATCAAATCTGTATCACTGCCCCAACAAGTAGCACTTACTGTTGCAGATAATCAAGCCAATGCTCAAGTTGGGTCAATAATACTGACTATGTAAGCGGTCACGAGAATAGACGTTACTGCATTACTTCTGGCTTGTCAGTCGAAGCTCCCTCTGCTGCATAGTGTGGTTTGGTTGGGCAATACGCAGTGAGGACCCCTTTAAATACAAACGTGAGCCATTGAAACCCAACCCCGCCCCCCGTGCCATTGACTGGACAATTTGTTTTGATCACAGGAATGTAATTGATCCCCAACCTAACAAATGAATGGGCAATCGTCATCAATTGAACAAGATCGTTAACGCTATGATCAATGGTCGTCCAAGTAGGACACATGAGAGACAAGCCCTACAGGAGGCACTTTTGAACAGGGGACAAAAAACATTGGCGTATGCATTCAAAGTCGATGCAATGTATTTTTCAAAGCAGCAAGCTCCTAATTCAACGATTGATGATGTGAGGAAAATAACCTCTTCAATTACACCCCTTGTAAAATGAAATTTCATTCGGGTTGCGACCAAATTTTCAAGGGCCGGAGCAAGGTCAGCAAGACGACCCCAACAAGTAGCACTTACTATATTACCAAAACACAAGTCAGTGCTTTTGTTTGAGTAACCTTGCTGACAACACATTTGGTACAAACCTTGAACGGCAGTGAAAATATTCCCCAGAGCAAAAATTTTGGAATGGCAAAATTGTACAAGTTTTTGCGATATAAGCAGTCAAAATGAAACTTCTGGGTCATCTTGAATTGAGGTCAAGAATTAACGCAGGGAGTGTTCAATGTTGCCAAAACTACCCCAACAAAAAGCACTTACTGCTCCATGAACACGAGTTAGTGCTTAGGTTTGAGCAATTTTGCCGACAGGCTAGCAAGTTCAGCCTTTGTTCCAGAGTTTCGCCAACAAGTCATCCAAGTAGAAAGGAGAAGTGTCACAATCTCAACAGATTGTGGATTTTCTGCGTTCATGGGATTGGCCATTGAACGTCACTGTACATATACAGAATGTTGACTGTGTCCGCATGACTGCCCCAACAGAGAGCACTTACTGTTGCATATCATCAAGCCAGTGCTCAGGTTGGGTCAATGAAACTGACTTGGTGAATTGTATCACTTCCCCTCGCCTGTCCGTCATATGGAGCGAGGTATTGGAAGAGTAACACTACCCCAACAAGTAGCACTTACTACTTTATGAAACACAAGTCAGTGCATTTGTTTGGGATATCTTGCTGTCACCACATTGGGCAAGGCTGGTTCTATTGAGTGCTTTTGGACGAATGAATGAAAATGCATTCTCTGGTCGAGGTCATCTTGAATTGATATCAACTATGAGCCAGGGGAGTGTTCAATGTCACCAAAACTACCCCAACAAAAAGCACTTACTGCTTGATGAACACGAGTTAGTGCTTAGGTTTGAGTAATTTTGCCGACAAGCTAGCAAGTTCAACCTTGTTCCTGTAACACGTCTGAAATGAGAGACTTCAAATGAGACGAAAACAGATTGTGACTCTGTACATACAGAGCAAGTTGATCAAATCTGTATCACTGCCCCAACAAGTAGCACTTACTGTTGCAGATAATCAAGCCAATGCTCAAGTTGGGTCAATAATACTGACTATGTAAGCGGTCACGAGAATAGACGTTACTGCATTACTTCTGGCTTGTCAGTCGAAGCTCCCTCTGCTGCATAGTGTGGTTTGGTTGGGCAATACGCAGTGAGGACCCCTTTAAATACAAACGTGAGCCATTGAAACCCAACCCCGCCCCCCGTGCCATTGACTGGACAATTTGTTTTCATCACAGGAATGTAATTGATCCCCAACCTAACAAATGAATGGGCAATCGTCATCAATTGAACAAGATCGTTAACGCTATGATCAATGGTCGTCCAAGTAGGACACATGAGAGACAAGCCCTACAGGAGGCACTTTTGAACAGGGGACAAAAAACATTGGCGTATGCATTCAAAGTCGATGCAATGTATTTTTCAAAGCAGCAAGCTCCTAATTCAACGATTGATGATGTGAGGAAAATAACCACTTCAATTACACCCCTTGTAAAATGAAATTTCATTCGGGTTGCGACCAAATTTTCAAGGGCCGGAGCAAGGTCAGCAAGACGACCCCAACAAGTAGCACTTACTATATTACCAAAACACAAGTCAGTGCTTTTGTTTGAGTAACCTTGCTGACAACACATTTGGTACAAACCTTGAACGGCAGTGAAAATATTCCCCAGAGCAAAAATTTTGGAATGGCAAAATTGTACA
This sequence comes from Corythoichthys intestinalis, assembly GCF_030265065.1. NCBI lineage: Eukaryota > Metazoa > Chordata > Actinopteri > Syngnathiformes > Syngnathidae > Corythoichthys > Corythoichthys intestinalis. The sequence continues at coordinate 57,433,077 of NC_080399.1, read as the reverse complement.
AGTTTTTGCGATATAAGCAGTCAAAATGAAACTTCTGGGTCATCTTGAATTGAGGTCAAGAATTAACGCAGGGAGTGTTCAATGTTGCCAAAACTACCCCAACAAAAAGCACTTACTGCTCCATGAACACGAGTTAGTGCTTAGGTTTGAGCAATTTTGCCGACAGGCTAGCAAGTTCAGCCTTTGTTCCAGAGTTTCGCCAACAAGTCATCCAAGTAGAAAGGAGAAGTGTCACAATCTCAACAGATTGTGGATTTTCTGCGTTCATGGGATTGGCCATTGAACGTCACTGTACATATACAGAATGTTGACTGTGTCCGCATGACTGCCCCAACAGAGAGAACTTACTGTTGCATATCATCAAGCCAGTGCTCAGGTTGGGTCAATGAAACTGACTTGGTGAATTGTATCACTTCCCCTCGCCTGTCCGTCTTATGGAGCGAGGTATTGGAAGAGCAACACTACCCCAACAAGTAGCACTTACTACTTTATGAAACACAAGTCAGTGCATTTGTTTGGGTTATCTTGCTGTCACCACATTTGGCAAGGCTGGTTCACGTGAGTGTTTTTGGACGAATGAATGAAAATGTATTCTCTGGTCGAGGTCATCTTGAATTGATATCAACTATGAGCCAGGGGAGTGTTCAATGTCACCAAAACTACCCCAACAAAAAGCACTTACTGCTCCATGAACACGAGTTAGTGCTTAGGTTTGAGCAATTTTGCCGACAGGCTAGCAAGTTCAGCCTTTGTTCCAGTGTTTCGCCAACAAGTCATCCAAGTAGAAAGGAGAAGTGTCACAATCTCAACAGATTGTGGATTTTCTGCGTTCATGGGATTGGCCATTGAACGTCACTGTACATATACAGAATGTTGACTGTGTCCGCATGACTGCCCCAACAGAGAGCACTTACTGTTGCATATCATCAAGCCAGTGCTCAGGTTGGGTCAATGAAACTGACTTGGTGAATTGTATCACTTCCCCTCGCCTGTCCGTCTTATGGAGCGAGGTATTGGAAGAGCAACACTACCCCAACAAGTAGCACTTACTACTTTATGAAACACAAGTCAGTGCATTTGTTTGGGTTATCTTGCTGTCACCACATTTGGCAAGGCTGGTTCACGTGAGTGTTTTTGGACGAATGAATGAAAATGTATTCTCTGGTCGAGGTCATCTTGAATTGATATCAACTATGAGCCAGGGGAGTGTTCAATGTCACCAAAACTACCCCAACAAAAAGCACTTACTGCTCCATGAACACGAGTTAGTGCTTAGGTTTGAGCAATTTTGCCGACAAGCTAGCAAGTTCAACCTTGTTCCTGTAACACGTCTGAAATGAGAGACTTCAAATGAGACGAAAACAGATTGTGACTCTGTACATACAGAGCAAGTTGATCAAATCTGTATCACTGCCCCAACAAGTAGCACTTACTGTTGCAGATAATCAAGCCAATGCTCAAGTTGGGTCAATAATACTGACTATGTAAGCGGTCACGAGAATAGACGTTACTGCATTACTTCTGGCTTGTCAGTCGAAGCTCCCTCTGCTGCATAGTGTGGTTTGGTTGGGCAATACGCAGTGATGACCCCTTTAAATACAAACGTGAGCCATTGAAACCCAACCCCGCCCCCCGTGCCATTGACTGGACAATTTGTTTTGATCACAGGAATGTAATTGAGCCCCAACCTAACAAATGAATGGGCAATCGTCATCAATTGAACAAGATCGTTAACGCTATGATCAATGGTCGTCCAAGTAGGACACATGAGAGACAAGCCCTACAGGAGGCACTTTTGAACAGGGGACAAAAAACATTGGCGTATGCATTCAAAGTCGATGCAATGTATTTTTCAAAGCAGCAAGCTCCTAATTCAACGATTGATGATGTGAGGAAAATAACCTCTTCAATTACACCCCTTGTAAAATGAAATTTCATTCGGGTTGCGACCAAATTTTCAAGGGCCGGAGCAAGGTCAGCAAGACGACCCCAACAAGTAGCACTTACTATATTACCAAAACACAAGTCAGTGCTTTTGTTTGAGTAACCTTGCTGACAACACATTTGGTACAAACCTTGAACGGCAGTGAAAATATTCCCCAGAGCAAAAATTTTGGAATGGCAAAATTGTACAAGTTTTTGCGATATAAGCAGTCAAAATGAAACTTCTGGGTCATCTTGAATTGAGGTCAAGAATTAACGCAGGGAGTGTTCAATGTTGCCAAAACTACCCCAACAAAAAGCACTTACTGCTCCATGAACACGAGTTAGTGCTTAGGTTTGAGCAATTTTGCCGACAGGCTAGCAAGTTCAGCCTTTGTTCCAGAGTTTCGCCAACAAGTCATCCAAGTAGAAAGGAGAAGTGTCACAATCTCAACAGATTGTGGATTTTCTGCGTTCATGGGATTGGCCATTGAACGTCACTGTACATATACAGAATGTTGACTGTGTCCGCATGACTGCCCCAACAGAGAGCACTTACTGTTGCATATCATCAAGCCAGTGCTCAGGTTGGGTCAATGAAACTGACTTGGTGAATTGTATCACTTCCCCTCGCCTGTCCGTCTTATGGAGCGAGGTATTGGAAGAGCAACACTACCCCAACAAGTAGCACTTACTACTTTATGAAACACAAGTCAGTGCATTTGTTTGGGTTATCTTGCTGTCACCACATTTGGCAAGGCTGGTTCACGTGAGTGTTTTTGGACGAATGAATGAAAATGTATTCTCTGGTCGAGGTCATCTTGAATTGATATCAACTATGAGCCAGGGGAGTGTTCAATGTCACCAAAACTACCCCAACAAAAAGCACTTACTGCTCCATGAACACGAGTTAGTGCTTAGGTTTGAGCAATTTTGCCGACAGGCTAGCAAGTTCAGCCTTTGTTCCAGTGTTTCGCCAACAAGTCATCCAAGTAGAAAGGAGAAGTGTCACAATCTCAACAGATTGTGGATTTTCTGCGTTCATGGGATTGGCCATTGAACGTCACTGTACATATACAGAATGTTGACTGTGTCCGCATGACTGCCCAACAGAGAGCACTTACTGTTGCATATCATCAAGCCAGTGCTCAGGTTGGGTCAATGAAACTGACTTGGTGAATTGTATCACTTCCCCTCGCCTGTCCGTCTTATGGAGCGAGGTATTGGAAGAGCAACACTACCCCAACAAGTAGCACTTACTACTTTATGAAACACAAGTCAGTGCATTTGTTTGGGTTATCTTGCTGTCACCACATTTGGCAAGGCTGGTTCACGTGAGTGTTTTTGGACGAATGAATGAAAATGTATTCTCTGGTCGAGGTCATCTTGAATTGATATCAACTATGAGCCAGGGGAGTGTTCAATGTCACCAAAACTACCCCAACAAAAAGCACTTACTGCTCCATGAACACGAGTTAGTGCTTAGGTTTGAGCAATTTTGCCGACAAGCTAGCAAGTTCAACCTTGTTCCTGTAACACGTCTGAAATGAGAGACTTCAAATGAGACGAAAACAGATTGTGACTCTGTACATACAGAGCAAGTTGATCAAATCTGTATCACTGCCCCAACAAGTAGCACTTACTGTTGCAGATAATCAAGCCAATGCTCAAGTTGGGTCAATAATACTGACTATGTAAGTGGTCACGAGAATAGACGTTACTGCATTACTTCTGGCTTGTCAGTCGAAGCTCCCTCTGCTGCATAGTGTGGTTTGGTTGGGCAATACGCAGTGAGGACCCCTTTAAATACAAACGTGAGCCATTGAAACCCAACCCCGCCCCCCGTGCCATTGACTGGACAATTTGTTTTGATCACAGGAATGTAATTGAGCCCCAACCTAACAAATGAATGGGCAATCGTCATCAATTGAACAAGATCGTTAACGCTATGATCAATGGTCGTCCAAGTAGGACACATGAGAGACAAACCCTACAGGAGGCACTTTTGAACAGGGGACAAAAAACATTGGCGTATGCATTCAAAGTCGATGCAATGTATTTTTCAAAGCAGCAAGCTCCTAATTCAACGATTGATGATGTGAGGAAAATAACCACTTCAATTACACCCCTTGTAAAATGAAATTTCATTCGGGTTGCGACCAAATTTTCAAGGGCCGGAGCAAGGTCAGCAAGACGACCCCAACAAGTAGCACTTACTATATTACCAAAACACAAGTCAGTGCTTTTGTTTGAGTAACCTTGCTGACAACACATTTGGTACAAACCTTGAACGGCAGTGAAAATATTCCCCAGAGCAAAAATTTTGGAATGGCAAAATTGTACAAGTTTTTGCGATATAAGCAGTCAAAATGAAACTTCTGGGTCATCTTGAATTGAGGTCAAGAATTAACGCAGGGAGTGTTCAATGTTGCCAAAACTACCCCAACAAAAAGCACTTACTGCTCCATGAACACGAGTTAGTGCTTAGGTTTGAGCAATTTTGCCGACAGGCTAGCAAGTTCAGCCTTTGTTCCAGAGTTTCGCCAACAAGTCATCCAAGTAGAAAGGAGAAGTGTCACAATCTCAACAGATTGTGGATTTTCTGCGTTCATGGGATTGGCCATTGAACGTCACTGTACATATACAGAATGTTGACTGTGTCCGCATGACTGCCCCAACAGAGAGCACTTACTGTTGCATATCATCAAGCCAGTGCTCAGGTTGGGTCAATGAAACTGACTTGGTGAATTGTATCACTTCCCCTCGCCTGTCCGTCTTATGGAGCGAGGTATTGGAAGAGCAACACTACCCCAACAAGTAGCACTTACTACTTTATGAAACACAAGTCAGTGCATTTGTTTGGGTTATCTTGCTGTCACCACATTTGGCAAGGCTGGTTCACGTGAGTGTTTTTGGACGAATGAATGAAAATGTATTCTCTGGTCGAGGTCATCTTGAATTGATATCAACTATGAGCCAGGGGAGTGTTCAATGTCACCAAAACTACCCCAACAAAAAGCACTTACTGCTCCATGAACACGAGTTAGTGCTTAGGTTTGAGCAATTTTGCCGACAGGCTAGCAAGTTCAGCCTTTGTTCCAGTGTTTCGCCAACAAGTCATCCAAGTAGAAAGGAGAAGTGTCACAATCTCAACAGATTGTGGATTTTCTGCGTTCATGGGATTGGCCATTGAACGTCACTGTACATATACAGAATGTTGACTGTGTCCGCATGACTGCCCCAACAGAGAGCACTTACTGTTGCATATCATCAAGCCAGTGCTCAGGTTGGGTCAATGAAACTGACTTGGTGAATTGTATCACTTCCCCTCGCCTGTCCGTCTTATGGAGCGAGGTATTGGAAGAGCAACACTACCCCAACAAGTAGCACTTACTACTTTATGAAACACAAGTCAGTGCATTTGTTTGGGTTATCTTGCTGTCACCACATTTGGCAAGGCTGGTTCACGTGAGTGTTTTTGGACGAATGAATGAAAATGTATTCTCTGGTCGAGGTCATCTTGAATTGATATCAACTATGAGCCAGGGGAGTGTTCAATGTCACCAAAACTACCCCAACAAAAAGCACTTACTGCTCCATGAACACGAGTTAGTGCTTAGGTTTGAGCAATTTTGCCGACAGGCTAGCAAGTTCAGCCTTTGTTCCAGTGTTTCGCCAACAAGTCATCCAAGTAGAAAGGAGAAGTGTCACAATCTCAACAGATTGTGGATTTTCTGCGTTCATGGGATTGGCCATTGAACGTCACTGTACATATACAGAATGTTGACTGTGTCCGCATGACTGCCCCAACAGAGAGCACTTACTGTTGCATATCATCAAGCCAGTGCTCAGGTTGGGTCAATGAAACTGACTTGGTGAATTGTATCACTTCCCCTCGCCTGTCCGTCATATGGAGCGAGGTATTGGAAGAGCAACACTACCCCAACAAGTAGCACTTACTACTTTATGAAACACAAGTCAGTGCATTTGTTTGGGATATCTTGCTGTCACCACATTGGGCAAGGCTGGTTCTATTGAGTGCTTTTGGACGAATGAATGAAAATGCATTCTCTGGTCGAGGTCATCTTGAATTGATATCAACTATGAGCCAGGGGAGTGTTCAATGTCACCAAAACTACCCCAACAAAAAGCACTTACTGCTTGATGAACACGAGTTAGTGCTTAGGTTTGAGTAATTTTGCCGACAAGCTAGCAAGTTCAACCTTGTTCCTGTAACACGTCTGAAATGAGAGACTTCAAATGAGACGAAAACAGATTGTGACTCTGTACATACAGAGCAAGTTGATCAAATCTGTATCACTGCCCCAACAAGTAGCACTTACTGTTGCAGATAATCAAGCCAATGCTCAAGTTGGGTCAATAATACTGACTATGTAAGCGGTCACGAGAATAGACGTTACTGCATTACTTCTGGCTTGTCAGTCGAAGCTCCCTCTGCTGCATAGTGTGGTTTGGTTGGGCAATACGCAGTGAGGACCCCTTTAAATACAAACGTGAGCCATTGAAACCCAACCCCGCCCCCCGTGCCATTGACTGGACAATTTGTTTTCATCACAGGAATGTAATTGATCCCCAACCTAACAAATGAATGGGCAATCGTCATCAATTGAACAAGATCGTTAACGCTATGATCAATGGTCGTCCAAGTAGGACACATGAGAGACAAGCCCTACAGGAGGCACTTTTGAACAGGGGACAAAAAACATTGGCGTATGCATTCAAAGTCGATGCAATGTATTTTTCAAAGCAGCAAGCTCCTAATTCAACGATTGATGATGTGAGGAAAATAACCTCTTCAATTACACCCCTTGTAAAATGAAATTTCATTCGGGTTGCGACCAAATTTTCAAGGGCCGGAGCAAGGTCAGCAAGACGACCCCAACAAGTAGCACTTACTATATTACCAAAACACAAGTCAGTGCTTTTGTTTGAGTAACCTTGCTGACAACACATTTGGTACAAACCTTGAACGGCAGTGAAAATATTCCCCAGAGCAAAAATTTTGGAATGGCAAAATTGTACAAGTTTTTGCGATATAAGCAGTCAAAATGAAACTTCTGGGTCATCTTGAATTGAGGTCAAGAATTAACGCAGGGAGTGTTCAATGTTGCCAAAACTACCCCAACAAAAAGCACTTACTGCTCCATGAACACGAGTTAGTGCTTAGGTTTGAGCAATTTTGCCGACAGGCTAGCAAGTTCAGCCTTTGTTCCAGAGTTTCGCCAACAAGTCATCCAAGTAGAAAGGAGAAGTGTCACAATCTCAACAGATTGTGGATTTTCTGCGTTCATGGGATTGGCCATTGAACGTCACTGTACATATACAGAATGTTGACTGTGTCCGCATGACTGCCCCAACAGAGAGCACTTACTGTTGCATATCATCAAGCCAGTGCTCAGGTTGGGTCAATGAAACTGACTTGGTGAATTGTATCACTTCCCCTCGCCTGTCCGTCTTATGGAGCGAGGTATTGGAAGAGCAACACTACCCCAACAAGTAGCACTTACTACTTTATGAAACACAAGTCAGTGCATTTGTTTGGGATATCTTGCTGTCACCACATTGGGCAAGGCTGGTTCTATTGAGTGCTTTTGGACGAATGAATGAAAATGCATTCTCTGGTCGAGGTCATCTTGAATTGATATCAACTATGAGCCAGGGGAGTGTTCAATGTCACCAAAACTACCCCAACAAAAAGCACTTACTGCTTGATGAACACGAGTTAGTGCTTAGGTTTGAGTAATTTTGCCGACAAGCTAGCAAGTTCAACCTTGTTCCTGTAACACGTCTGAAATGAGAGACTTCAAATGAGACGAAAACAGATTGTGACTCTGTACATACAGAGCAAGTTGATCAAATCTGTATCACTGCCCCAACAAGTAGCACTTACTGTTGCAGATAATCAAGCCAATGCTCAAGTTGGGTCAATAATACTGACTATGTAAGCGGTCACGAGAATAGACGTTACTGCATTACTTCTGGCTTGTCAGTCGAAGGTCCCTCTGCTGCATAGTGTGGTTTGGTTGGGCAATACGCAGTGAGGACCCCTTTAAATACAAACGTGAGCCATTGAAACCCAACCCCGCCCCCCGTGCCATTGACTGGACAATTTGTTTTCATCACAGGAATGTAATTGAGCCCCAACCTAACAAATGAATGGGCAATCGTCATCAATTGAACAAGATCGTTAACGCTATGATCAATGGTCGTCCAAGTAGGACACATGAGAGACAAGCCCTACAGGAGGCACTTTTGAACAGGGGACAAAAAACATTGGCGTATGCATTCAAAGTCGATGCAATGTATTTTTCAAAGCAGCAAGCTCCTAATTCAACGATTGATGATGTGAGGAAAATAACCACTTCAATTACACCCCTTGTAAAATGAAATTTCATTCGGGTTGCGACCAAATTTTCAAGGGCCGGAGCAAGGTCAGCAAGACGACCCCAACAAGTAGCACTTACTATATTACCAAAACACAAGTCAGTGCTTTTGTTTGAGTAACCTTGCTGACAACACATTTGGTACAAACCTTGAACGGCAGTGAAAATATTCCCCAGAGCAAAAATTTTGGAATGGCAAAATTGTACAAGTTTTTGCGATATAAGCAGTCAAAATGAAACTTCTGGGTCATCTTGAATTGAGGTCAAGAATTAACGCAGGGAGTGTTCAATGTCGCCAAAACTACCCCAACAAAAAGCACTTACTGCTCCATGAACACGAGTTAGTGCTTAGGTTTGAGCAATTTTGCCGACAGGCTAGCAAGTTCAGCCTTTGTTCCAGAGTTTCGCCAACAAGTCATCCAAGTAGAAAGGAGAAGTGTCACAATCTCAACAGATTGTGGATTTTCTGCGTTCATGGGATTGGCCATTGAACGTCACTGTACATATACAGAATGTTGACTGTGTCCGCATGACTGCCCCAACAGAGAGCACTTACTGTTGCATATCATCAAGCCAGTGCTCAGGTTGGGTCAATGAAACTGACTTGGTGAATTGTATCACTTCCCCTCGCCTGTCCGTCTTATGGAGCGAGGTATTGGAAGAGCAACACTACCCCAACAAGTAGCACTTACTACTTTATGAAACACAAGTCAGTGCATTTGTTTGGGTTATCTTGCTGTCACCACATTTGGCAAGGCTGGTTCACGTGAGTGTTTTTGGACGAATGAATGAAAATGTATTCTCTGGTCGAGGTCATCTTGAATTGATATCAACTATGAGCCAGGGGAGTGTTCAATGTCACCAAAACTACCCCAACAAAAAGCACTTACTGCTCCATGAACACGAGTTAGTGCTTAGGTTTGAGCAATTTTGCCGACAGGCTAGCAAGTTCAGCCTTTGTTCCAGTGTTTCGCCAACAAGTCATCCAAGTAGAAAGGAGAAGTGTCACAATCTCAACAGATTGTGGATTTTCTGCGTTCATGGGATTGGCCATTGAACGTCACTGTACATATACAGAATGTTGACTGTGTCCGCATGACTGCCCCAACAGAGAGCACTTACTGTTGCATATCATCAAGCCAGTGCTCAGGTTGGGTCAATGAAACTGACTTGGTGAATTGTATCACTTCCCCTCGCCTGTCCGTCTTATGGAGCGAGGTATTGGAAGAGCAACACTACCCCAACAAGTAGCACTTACTACTTTATGAAACACAAGTCAGTGCATTTGTTTGGGTTATCTTGCTGTCACCACATTTGGCAAGGCTGGTTCACGTGAGTGTTTTTGGACGAATGAATGAAAATGCATTCTCTGGTCGAGGTCATCTTGAATTGATATCAACTATGAGCCAGGGGAGTGTTCAATGTCACCAAAACTACCCCAACAAAAAGCACTTACTGCTTGATGAACACGAGTTAGTGCTTAGGTTTGAGTAATTTTGCCGACAAGCTAGCAAGTTCAACCTTGTTCCTGTAACACGTCTGAAATGAGAGACTTCAAATGAGACGAAAACAGATTGTGACTCTGTACATACAGAGCAAGTTGATCAAATCTGTATCACTGCCCCAACAAGTAGCACTTACTGTTGCAGATAATCAAGCCAATGCTCAAGTTGGGTCAATAATACTGACTATGTAAGCGGTCACGAGAATAGACGTTACTGCATTACTTCTGGCTTGTCAGTCGAAGCTCCCTCTGCTGCATAGTGTGGTTTGGTTGGGCAATACGCAGTGAGGACCCCTTTAAATACAAACGTGAGCCATTGAAACCCAACCCCGCCCCCCGTGCCATTGACTGGACAATTTGTTTTGATCACAGGAATGTAATTGATCCCCAACCTAACAAATGAATGGGCAATCGTCATCAATTGAACAAGATCGTTAACGCTATGATCAATGGTCGTCCAAGTAGGACACATGAGAGACAAGCCCTACAGGAGGCACTTTTGAACAGGGGACAAAAAACATTGGCGTATGCATTCAAAGTCGATGCAATGTATTTTTCAAAGCAGCAAGCTCCTAATTCAACGATTGATGATGTGAGGAAAATAACCTCTTCAATTACACCCCTTGTAAAATGAAATTTCATTCGGGTTGCGACCAAATTTTCAAGGGCCGGAGCAAGGTCAGCAAGACGACCCCAACAAGTAGCACTTACTATATTACCAAAACACAAGTCAGTGCTTTTGTTTGAGTAACCTTGCTGACAACACATTTGGTACAAACCTTGAACGGCAGTGAAAATATTCCCCAGAGCAAAAATTTTGGAATGGCAAAATTGTACAAGTTTTTGCGATATAAGCAGTCAAAATGAAACTTCTGGGTCATCTTGAATTGAGGTCAAGAATTAACGCAGGGAGTGTTCAATGTTGCCAAAACTACCCCAACAAAAAGCACTTACTGCTCCATGAACACGAGTTAGTGCTTAGGTTTGAGCAATATTGCCGACAGGCTAGCAAGTTCAGCCTTTGTTCCAGAGTTTCGCCAACAAGTCATCCAAGTAGAAAGGAGAAGTGTCACAATCTCAACAGATTGTGGATTTTCTGCGTTCATGGGATTGGCCATTGAACGTCACTGTACATATACAGAATGTTGACTGTGTCCGCATGACTGCCCCAACAGAGAGCACTTACTGTTGCATATCATCAAGCCAGTGCTCAGGTTGGGTCAATGAAACTGACTTGGTGAATTGTATCACTTCCCCTCGCCTGTCCGTCTTATGGAGCGAGGTATTGGAAGAGCAACACTACCCCAACAAGTAGCACTTACTACTTTATGAAACACAAGTCAGTGCATTTGTTTGGGTTATCTTGCTGTCACCACATTTGGCAAGGCTGGTTCACGTGAGTGTTTTTGGACGAATGAATGAAAATGTATTCTCTGGTCGAGGTCATCTTGAATTGATATCAACTATGAGCCAGGGGAGTGTTCAATGTCACCAAAACTACCCCAACAAAAAGCACTTACTGCTCCATGAACACGAGTTAGTGCTTAGGTTTGAGCAATTTTGCCGACAGGCTAGCAAGTTCAGCCTTTGTTCCAGTGTTTCGCCAACAAGTCATCCAAGTAGAAAGGAGAAGTGTCACAATCTCAACAGATTGTGGATTTTCTGCGTTCATGGGATTGGCCATTGAACGTCACTGTACATATACAGAATGTTGACTGTGTCCGCATGACTGCCCCAACAGAGAGCACTTACTGTTGCATATCATCAAGCCAGTGCTCAGGTTGGGTCAATGAAACTGACTTGGTGAATTGTATCACTTCCCCTCGCCTGTCCGTCTTATGGAGCGAGGTATTGGAAGAGCAACACTACCCCAACAAGTAGCACTTACTACTTTATGAAACACAAGTCAGTGCATTTGTTTGGGTTATCTTGCTGTCACCACATTTGGCAAGGCTGGTTCACGTGAGTGTTTTTGGACGAATGAATGAAAATGCATTCTCTGGTCGAGGTCATCTTGAATTGATATCAACTATGAGCCAGGGGAGTGTTCAATGTCACCAAAACTACCCCAACAAAAAGCACTTACTGCTCCATGAACACGAGTTAGTGCTTAGGTTTGAGCAATTTTGCCGACAAGCTAGCAAGTTCAACCTTGTTCCTGTAACACGTCTGAAATGAGAGACTTCAAATGAGACGAAAACAGATTGTGACTCTGTACATACAGAGCAAGTTGATCAAATCTGTATCACTGCCCCAACAAGTAGCACTTACTGTTGCAGATAATCAAGCCAATGCTCAAGTTGGGTCAATAATACTGACTATGTAAGCGGTCACGAGAATAGACGTTACTGCATTACTTCTGGCTTGTCAGTCGAAGCTCCCTCTGCTGCATAGTGTGGTTTGGTTGGGCAATACGCAGTGAGGACCCCTTTAAATACAAACGTGAGCCATTGAAACCCAACCCCGCCCCCCGTGCCATTGACTGGACAATTTGTTTTCATCACAGGAATGTAATTGAGCCCCAACCTAACAAATGAATGGGCAATCGTCATCAATTGAACAAGATCGTTAACGCTATGATCAATGGTCGTCCAAGTAGGACACATGAGAGACAAGCCCTACAGGAGGCACTTTTGAACAGGGGACAAAAAACATTGGCGTATGCATTCAAAGTCGATGCAATGTATTTTTCAAAGCAGCAAGCTCCTAATTCAACGATTGATGATGTGAGGAAAATAACCACTTCAATTACACCCCTTGTAAAATGAAATTTCATTCGGGTTGCGACCAAATTTTCAAGGGCCGGAGCAAGGTCAGCAAGACGACCCCAACAAGTAGCACTTACTATATTACCAAAACACAAGTCAGTGCTTTTGTTTGAGTAACCTTGCTGACAACACATTTGGTACAAACCTTGAACGGCAGTGAAAATATTCCCCAGAGCAAAAATTTTGGAATGGCAAAATTGTACAAGTTTTTGCGATATAAGCAGTCAAAATGAAACTTCTGGGTCATCTTGAATTGAGGTCAAGAATTAACGCAGGGAGTGTTCAATGTTGCCAAAACTACCCCAACAAAAAGCACTTACTGCTCCATGAACACGAGTTAGTGCTTAGGTTTGAGCAATATTGCCGACAGGCTAGCAAGTTCAGCCTTTGTTCCAGAGTTTCGCCAACAAGTCATCCAAGTAGAAAGGAGAAGTGTCACAATCTCAACAGATTGTGGATTTTCTGCGTTCATGGGATTGGCCATTGAACGTCACTGTACATATACAGAATGTTGACTGTGTCCGCATGACTGCCCCAACAGAGAGCACTTACTGTTGCATATCATCAAGCCAGTGCTCAGGTTGGGTCAATGAAACTGACTTGGTGAATTGTATCACTTCCCCTCGCCTGTCCGTCTTATGGAGCGAGGTATTGGAAGAGCAACACTACCCCAACAAGTAGCACTTACTACTTTATGAAACACAAGTCAGTGCATTTGTTTGGGTTATCTTGCTGTCACCACATTTGGCAAGGCTGGTTCACGTGAGTGTTTTTGGACGAATGAATGAAAATGTATTCTCTGGTCGAGGTCATCTTGAATTGATATCAACTATGAGCCAGGGGAGTGTTCAATGTCACCAAAACTACCCCAACAAAAAGCACTTACTGCTCCATGAACACGAGTTAGTGCTTAGGTTTGAGCAATTTTGCCGACAAGCTAGCAAGTTCAACCTTGTTCCTGTAACACGTCTGAAATGAGAGACTTCAAATGAGACGAAAACAGATTGTGACTCTGTACATACAGAGCAAGTTGATCAAATCTGTATCACTGCCCCAACAAGTAGCACTTACTGTTGCAGATAATCAAGCCAATGCTCAAGTTGGGTCAATAATACTGACTATGTAAGCGGTCACGAGAATAGACGTTACTGCATTACTTCTGGCTTGTCAGTCGAAGCTCCCTCTGCTGCATAGTGTGGTTTGGTTGGGCAATACGCAGTGAGGACCCCTTTAAATACAAACGTGAGCCATTGAAACCCAACCCCGCCCCCCGTGCCATTGACTGGACAATTTGTTTTCATCACAGGAATGTAATTGAGCCCCAACCTAACAAATGAATGGGCAATCGTCATCAATTGAACAAGATCGTTAACGCTATGATCAATGGTCGTCCAAGTAGGACACATGAGAGACAAGCCCTACAGGAGGCACTTTTGAACAGGGGACAAAAAACATTGGCGTATGCATTCAAAGTCGATGCAATGTATTTTTCAAAGCAGCAAGCTCCTAATTCAACGATTGATGATGTGAGGAAAATAACCACTTCAATTACACCCCTTGTAAAATGAAATTTCATTCGGGTTGCGACCAAATTTTCAAGGGCCGGAGCAAGGTCAGCAAGACGACCCCAACAAGTAGCACTTACTATATTACCAAAACACAAGTCAGTGCTTTTGTTTGAGTAACCTTGCTGACAACACATTTGGTACAAACCTTGAACGGCAGTGAAAATATTCCCCAGAGCAAAAATTTTGGAATGGCAAAATTGTACAAGTTTTTGCGATATAAGCAGTCAAAATGAAACTTCTGGGTCATCTTGAATTGAGGTCAAGAATTAACGCAGGGAGTGTTCAATGTTGCCAAAACTACCCCAACAAAAAGCACTTACTGCTCCATGAACACGAGTTAGTGCTTAGGTTTGAGCAATATTGCCGACAGGCTAGCAAGTTCAGCCTTTGTTCCAGAGTTTCGCCAACAAGTCATCCAAGTAGAAAGGAGAAGTGTCACAATCTCAACAGATTGTGGATTTTCTGCGTTCATGGGATTGGCCATTGAACGTCACTGTACATATACAGAATGTTGACTGTGTCCGCATGACTGCCCCAACAGAGAGCACTTACTGTTGCATATCATCAAGCCAGTGCTCAGGTTGGGTCAATGAAACTGACTTGGTGAATTGTATCACTTCCCCTCGCCTGTCCGTCTTATGGAGCGAGGTATTGGAAGAGCAACACTACCCCAACAAGTAGCACTTACTACTTTATGAAACACAAGTCAGTGCATTTGTTTGGGTTATCTTGCTGTCACCACATTTGGCAAGGCTGGTTCACGTGAGTGTTTTTGGACGAATGAATGAAAATGTATTCTCTGGTCGAGGTCATCTTGAATTGATATCAACTATGAGCCAGGGGAGTGTTCAATGTCACCAAAACTACCCCAACAAAAAGCACTTACTGCTCCATGAACACGAGTTAGTGCTTAGGTTTGAGCAATTTTGCCGACAGGTTAGCAAGTTCAGCCTTTGTTCCAGTGTTTCGCCAACAAGTCATCCAAGTAGAAAGGAGAAGTGTCACAATCTCAACAGATTGTGGATTTTCTGCGTTCATGGGATTGGCCATTGAACGTCACTGTACATATACAGAATGTTGACTGTGTCCGCATGACTGCCCCAACAGAGAGCACTTACTGTTGCATATCATCAAGCCAGTGCTCAGGTTGGGTCAATGAAACTGACTTGGTGAATTGTATCACTTCCCCTCGCCTGTCCGTCTTATGGAGCGAGGTATTGGAAGAGCAACACTACCCCAACAAGTAGCACTTACTACTTTATGAAACACAAGTCAGTGCATTTGTTTGGGTTATCTTGCTGTCACCACATTTGGCAAGGCTGGTTCACGTGAGTGTTTTTGGACGAATGAATGAAAATGTATTCTCTGGTCGAGGTCATCTTGAATTGATATCAACTATGAGCCAGGGGAGTGTTCAATGTCACCAAAACTACCCCAACAAAAAGCACTTACTGCTCCATGAACACGAGTTAGTGCTTAGGTTTGAGCAATTTTGCCGACAAGCTAGCAAGTTCAACCTTGTTCCTGTAACACGTCTGAAATGAGAGACTTCAAATGAGACGAAAACAGATTGTGACTCTGTACATACAGAGCAAGTTGATCAAATCTGTATCACTGCCCCAACAAGTAGCACTTACTGTTGCAGATAATCAAGCCAATGCTCAAGTTGGGTCAATAATACTGACTATGTAAGCGGTCACGAGAATAGACGTTACTGCATTACTTCTGGCTTGTCAGTCGAAGCTCCCTCTGCTGCATAGTGTGGTTTGGTTGGGCAATACGCAGTGAGGACCCCTTTAAATACAAACGTGAGCCATTGAAACCCAACCCCGCCCCCCGTGCCATTGACTGGACAATTTGTTTTGATCACAGGAATGTAATTGATCCCCAACCTAACAAATGAATGGGCAATCGTCATCAATTGAACAAGATCGTTAACGCTATGATCAATGGTCGTCCAAGTAGGACACATGAGAGACAAGCCCTACAGGAGGCACTTTTGAACAGGGGACAAAAAACATTGGCGTATGCATTCAAAGTCGATGCAATGTATTTTTCAAAGCAGCAAGCTCCTAATTCAACGATTGATGATGTGAGGAAAATAACCTCTTCAATTACACCCCTTGTAAAATGAAATTTCATTCGGGTTGCGACCAAATTTTCAAGGGCCGGAGCAAGGTCAGCAAGACGACCCCAACAAGTAGCACTTACTATATTACCAAAACACAAGTCAGTGCTTTTGTTTGAGTAACCTTGCTGACAACACATTTGGTACAAACCTTGAACGGCAGTGAAAATATTCCCCAGAGCAAAAATTTTGGAATGGCAAAATTGTACAAGTTTTTGCGATATAAGCAGTCAAAATGAAACTTCTGGGTCATCTTGAATTGAGGTCAAGAATTAACGCAGGGAGTGTTCAATGTTGCCAAAACTACCCCAACAAAAAGCACTTACTGCTCCATGAACACGAGTTAGTGCTTAGGTTTGAGCAATTTTGCCGACAGGCTAGCAAGTTCAGCCTTTGTTCCAGAGTTTCGCCAACAAGTCATCCAAGTAGAAAGGAGAAGTGTCACAATCTCAACAGATTGTGGATTTTCTGCGTTCATGGGATTGGCCATTGAACGTCACTGTACATATACAGAATGTTGACTGTGTCCGCATGACTGCCCCAACAGAGAGCACTTACTGTTGCATATCATCAAGCCAGTGCTCAGGTTGGGTCAATGAAACTGACTTGGTGAATTGTATCACTTCCCCTCGCCTGTCCGTCTTATGGAGCGAGGTATTGGAAGAGCAACACTACCCCAACAAGTAGCACTTACTACTTTATGAAACACAAGTCAGTGCATTTGTTTGGGTTATCTTGCTGTCACCACATTTGGCAAGGCTGGTTCACGTGAGTGTTTTTGGACGAATGAATGAAAATGTATTCTCTGGTCGAGGTCATCTTGAATTGATATCAACTATGAGCCAGGGGAGTGTTCAATGTCACCAAAACTACCCCAACAAAAAGCACTTACTGCTCCATGAACACGAGTTAGTGCTTAGGTTTGAGCAATTTTGCCGACAGGCTAGCAAGTTCAGCCTTTGTTCCAGTGTTTCGCCAACAAGTCATCCAAGTAGAAAGGAGAAGTGTCACAATCTCAACAGATTGTGGATTTTCTGCGTTCATGGGATTGGCCATTGAACGTCACTGTACATATACAGAATGTTGACTGTGTCCGCATGACTGCCCCAACAGAGAGCACTTACTGTTGCATATCATCAAGCCAGTGCTCAGGTTGGGTCAATGAAACTGACTTGGTGAATTGTATCACTTCCCCTCGCCTGTCCGTCTTATGGAGCGAGGTATTGGAAGAGCAACACTACCCCAACAAGTAGCACTTACTACTTTATGAAACACAAGTCAGTGCATTTGTTTGGGTTATCTTGCTGTCACCACATTTGGCAAGGCTGGTTCACGTGAGTGTTTTTGGACGAATGAATGAAAATGTATTCTCTGGTCGAGGTCATCTTGAATTGATATCAACTATGAGCCAGGGGAGTGTTCAATGTCACCAAAACTACCCCAACAAAAAGCACTTACTGCTCCATGAACACGAGTTAGTGCTTAGGTTTGAGCAATTTTGCCGACAAGCTAGCAAGTTCAACCTTGTTCCTGTAACACGTCTGAAATGAGAGACTTCAAATGAGACGAAAACAGATTGTGACTCTGTACATACAGAGCAAGTTGATCAAATCTGTATCACTGCCCCAACAAGTAGCACTTACTGTTGCAGATAATCAAGCCAATGCTCAAGTTGGGTCAATAATACTGACTATGTAAGCGGTCACGAGAATAGACGTTACTGCATTACTTCTGGCTTGTCAGTCGAAGCTCCCTCTGCTGCATAGTGTGGTTTGGTTGGGCAATACGCAGTGAGGACCCCTTTAAATACAAACGTGAGCCATTGAAACCCAACCCCGCCCCCCGTGCCATTGACTGGACAATTTGTTTTGATCACAGGAATGTAATTGATCCCCAACCTAACAAATGAATGGGCAATCGTCATCAATTGAACAAGATCGTTAACGCTATGATCAATGGTCGTCCAAGTAGGACACATGAGAGACAAGCCCTACAGGAGGCACTTTTGAACAGGGGACAAAAAACATTGGCGTATGCATTCAAAGTCGATGCAATGTATTTTTCAAAGCAGCAAGCTCCTAATTCAACGATTGATGATGTGAGGAAAATAACCTCTTCAATTACACCCCTTGTAAAATGAAATTTCATTCGGGTTGCGACCAAATTTTCAAGGGCCGGAGCAAGGTCAGCAAGACGACCCCAACAAGTAGCACTTACTATATTACCAAAACACAAGTCAGTGCTTTTGTTTGAGTAACCTTGCTGACAACACATTTGGTACAAACCTTGAACGGCAGTGAAAATATTCCCCAGAGCAAAAATTTTGGAATGGCAAAATTGTACAAGTTTTTGCGATATAAGCAGTCAAAATGAAACTTCTGGGTCATCTTGAATTGAGGTCAAGAATTAACGCAGGGAGTGTTCAATGTTGCCAAAACTACCCCAACAAAAAGCACTTACTGCTCCATGAACACGAGTTAGTGCTTAGGTTTGAGCAATTTTGCCGACAGGCTAGCAAGTTCAGCCTTTGTTCCAGAGTTTCGCCAACAAGTCATCCAAGTAGAAAGGAGAAGTGTCACAATCTCAACAGATTGTGGATTTTCTGCGTTCATGGGATTGGCCATTGAACGTCACTGTACATATACAGAATGTTGACTGTGTCCGCATGACTGCCCCAACAGAGAGCACTTACTGTTGCATATCATCAAGCCAGTGCTCAGGTTGGGTCAATGAAACTGACTTGGTGAATTGTATCACTTCCCCTCGCCTGTCCGTCTTATGGAGCGAGGTATTGGAAGAGCAACACTACCCCAACAAGTAGCACTTACTACTTTATGAAACACAAGTCAGTGCATTTGTTTGGGTTATCTTGCTGTCACCACATTTGGCAAGGCTGGTTCACGTGAGTGTTTTTGGACGAATGAATGAAAATGTATTCTCTGGTCGAGGTCATCTTGAATTGATATCAACTATGAGCCAGGGGAGTGTTCAATGTCACCAAAACTACCCCAACAAAAAGCACTTACTGCTCCATGAACACGAGTTAGTGCTTAGGTTTGAGCAATTTTGCCGACAGGCTAGCAAGTTCAGCCTTTGTTCCAGTGTTTCGCCAACAAGTCATCCAAGTAGAAAGGAGAAGTGTCACAATCTCAACAGATTGTGGATTTTCTGCGTTCATGGGATTGGCCATTGAACGTCACTGTACATATACAGAATGTTGACTGTGTCCGCATGACTGCCCCAACAGAGAGCACTTACTGTTGCATATCATCAAGCCAGTGCTCAGGTTGGGTCAATGAAACTGACTTGGTGAATTGTATCACTTCCCCTCGCCTGTCCGTCTTATGGAGCGAGGTATTGGAAGAGCAACACTACCCCAACAAGTAGCACTTACTACTTTATGAAACACAAGTCAGTGCATTTGTTTGGGTTATCTTGCTGTCACCACATTTGGCAAGGCTGGTTCACGTGAGTGTTTTTGGACGAATGAATGAAAATGTATTCTCTGGTCGAGGTCATCTTGAATTGATATCAACTATGAGCCAGGGGAGTGTTCAATGTCACCAAAACTACCCCAACAAAAAGCACTTACTGCTCCATGAACACGAGTTAGTGCTTAGGTTTGAGCAATTTTGCCGACAAGCTAGCAAGTTCAACCTTGTTCCTGTAACACGTCTGAAATGAGAGACTTCAAATGAGACGAAAACAGATTGTGACTCTGTACATACAGAGCAAGTTGATCAAATCTGTATCACTGCCCCAACAAGTAGCACTTACTGTTGCAGATAATCAAGCCAATGCTCAAGTTGGGTCAATAATACTGACTATGTAAGCGGTCACGAGAATAGACGTTACTGCATTACTTCTGGCTTGTCAGTCGAAGCTCCCTCTGCTGCATAGTGTGGTTTGGTTGGGCAATACGCAGTGAGGACCCCTTTAAATACAAACGTGAGCCATTGAAACCCAACCCCGCCCCCCGTGCCATTGACTGGACAATTTGTTTTGATCACAGGAATGTAATTGATCCCCAACCTAACAAATGAATGGGCAATCGTCATCAATTGAACAAGATCGTTAACGCTATGATCAATGGTCGTCCAAGTAGGACACATGAGAGACAAGCCCTACAGGAGGCACTTTTGAACAGGGGACAAAAAACATTGGCGTATGCATTCAAAGTCGATGCAATGTATTTTTCAAAGCAGCAAGCTCCTAATTCAACGATTGATGATGTGAGGAAAATAACCTCTTCAATTACACCCCTTGTAAAATGAAATTTCATTCGGGTTGCGACCAAATTTTCAAGGGCCGGAGCAAGGTCAGCAAGACGACCCCAACAAGTAGCACTTACTATATTACCAAAACACAAGTCAGTGCTTTTGTTTGAGTAACCTTGCTGACAACACATTTGGTACAAACCTTGAACGGCAGTGAAAATATTCCCCAGAGCAAAAATTTTGGAATGGCAAAATTGTACAAGTTTTTGCGATATAAGCAGTCAAAATGAAACTTCTGGGTCATCTTGAATTGAGGTCAAGAATTAACGCAGGGAGTGTTCAATGTTGCCAAAACTACCCCAACAAAAAGCACTTACTGCTCCATGAACACGAGTTAGTGCTTAGGTTTGAGCAATTTTGCCGACAGGCTAGCAAGTTCAGCCTTTGTTCCAGAGTTTCGCCAACAAGTCATCCAAGTAGAAAGGAGAAGTGTCACAATCTCAACAGATTGTGGATTTTCTGCGTTCATGGGATTGGCCATTGAACGTCACTGTACATATACAGAATGTTGACTGTGTCCGCATGACTGCCCCAACAGAGAGCACTTACTGTTGCATATCATCAAGCCAGTGCTCAGGTTGGGTCAATGAAACTGACTTGGTGAATTGTATCACTTCCCCTCGCCTGTCCGTCTTATGGAGCGAGGTATTGGAAGAGCAACACTACCCCAACAAGTAGCACTTACTACTTTATGAAACACAAGTCAGTGCATTTGTTTGGGTTATCTTGCTGTCACCACATTTGGCAAGGCTGGTTCACGTGAGTGTTTTTGGACGAATGAATGAAAATGTATTCTCTGGTCGAGGTCATCTTGAATTGATATCAACTATGAGCCAGGGGAGTGTTCAATGTCACCAAAACTACCCCAACAAAAAGCACTTACTGCTCCATGAACACGAGTTAGTGCTTAGGTTTGAGCAATTTTGCCGACAGGCTAGCAAGTTCAGCCTTTGTTCCAGTGTTTCGCCAACAAGTCATCCAAGTAGAAAGGAGAAGTGTCACAATCTCAACAGATTGTGGATTTTCTGCGTTCATGGGATTGGCCATTGAACGTCACTGTACATATACAGAATGTTGACTGTGTCCGCATGACTGCCCCAACAGAGAGCACTTACTGTTGCATATCATCAAGCCAGTGCTCAGGTTGGGTCAATGAAACTGACTTGGTGAATTGTATCACTTCCCCTCGCCTGTCCGTCATATGGAGCGAGGTATTGGAAGAGCAACACTACCCCAACAAGTAGCACTTACTACTTTATGAAACACAAGTCAGTGCATTTGTTTGGGATATCTTGCTGTCACCACATTGGGCAAGGCTGGTTCTATTGAGTGCTTTTGGACGAATGAATGAAAATGCATTCTCTGGTCGAGGTCATCTTGAATTGATATCAACTATGAGCCAGGGGAGTGTTCAATGTCACCAAAACTACCCCAACAAAAAGCACTTAGTGCTTGATGAACACGAGTTAGTGCTTAGGTTTGAGTAATTTTGCCGACAAGCTAGCAAGTTCAACCTTGTTCCTGTAACACGTCTGAAATGAGAGACTTCAAATGAGACGAAAACAGATTGTGACTCTGTACATACAGAGCAAGTTGATCAAATCTGTATCACTGCCCCAACAAGTAGCACTTACTGTTGCAGATAATCAAGCCAATGCTCAAGTTGGGTCAATAATACTGACTATGTAAGCGGTCACGAGAATAGACGTTACTGCATTACTTCTGGCTTGTCAGTCGAAGCTCCCTCTGCTGCATAGTGTGGTTTGGTTGGGCAATACGCAGTGAGGACCCCTTTAAATACAAACGTGAGCCATTGAAACCCAACCCCGCCCCCCGTGCCATTGACTGGACAATTTGTTTTGATCACAGGAATGTAATTGATCCCCAACCTAACAAATGAATGGGCAATCGTCATCAATTGAACAAGATCGTTAACGCTATGATCAATGGTCGTCCAAGTAGGACACATGAGAGACAAGCCCTACAGGAGGCACTTTTGAACAGGGGACAAAAAACATTGGCGTATGCATTCAAAGTCGATGCAATGTATTTTTCAAAGCAGCAAGCTCCTAATTCAACGATTGATGATGTGAGGAAAATAACCTCTTCAATTACACCCCTTGTAAAATGAAATTTCATTCGGGTTGCGACCAAATTTTCAAGGGCCGGAGCAAGGTCAGCAAGACGACCCCAACAAGTAGCACTTACTATATTACCAAAACACAAGTCAGTGCTTTTGTTTGAGTAACCTTGCTGACAACACATTTGGTACAAACCTTGAACGGCAGTGAAAATATTCCCCAGAGCAAAAATTTTGGAATGGCAAAATTGTACAAGTTTTTGCGATATAAGCAGTCAAAATGAAACTTCTGGGTCATCTTGAATTGAGGTCAAGAATTAACGCAGGGAGTGTTCAATGTTGCCAAAACTACCCCAACAAAAAGCACTTACTGCTCCATGAACACGAGTTAGTGCTTAGGTTTGAGCAATTTTGCCGACAGGCTAGCAAGTTCAGCCTTTGTTCCAGAGTTTCGCCAACAAGTCATCCAAGTAGAAAGGAGAAGTGTCACAATCTCAACAGATTGTGGATTTTCTGCGTTCATGGGATTGGCCATTGAACGTCACTGTACATATACAGAATGTTGACTGTGTCCGCATGACTGCCCCAACAGAGAGCACTTACTGTTGCATATCATCAAGCCAGTGCTCAGGTTGGGTCAATGAAACTGACTTGGTGAATTGTATCACTTCCCCTCGCCTGTCCGTCTTATGGAGCGAGGTATTGGAAGAGCAACACTACCCCAACAAGTAGCACTTACTACTTTATGAAACACAAGTCAGTGCATTTGTTTGGGTTATCTTGCTGTCACCACATTTGGCAAGGCTGGTTCACGTGAGTGTTTTTGGACGAATGAATGAAAATGTATTCTCTGGTCGAGGTCATCTTGAATTGATATCAACTATGAGCCAGGGGAGTGTTCAATGTCACCAAAACTACCCCAACAAAAAGCACTTACTGCTCCATTAACACGAGTTAGTGCTTAGGTTTGAGCAATTTTGCCGACAGGCTAGCAAGTTCAGCCTTTGTTCCAGTGTTTCGCCAACAAGTCATCCAAGTAGAAAGGAGAAGTGTCACAATCTCAACAGATTGTGGATTTTCTGCGTTCATGGGATTGGCCATTGAACGTCACTGTACATATACAGAATGTTGACTGTGTCCGCATGACTGCCCCAACAGAGAGCACTTACTGTTGCATATCATCAAGCCAGTGCTCAGGTTGGGTCAATGAAACTGACTTGGTGAATTGTATCACTTCCCCTCGCCTGTCCGTCATATGGAGCGAGGTATTGGAAGAGCAACACTACCCCAACAAGTAGCACTTACTACTTTATGAAACACAAGTCAGTGCATTTGTTTGGGATATCTTGCTGTCACCACATTGGGCAAGGCTGGTTCTATTGAGTGCTTTTGGACGAATGAATGAAAATGCATTCTCTGGTCGAGGTCATCTTGAATTGATATCAACTATGAGCCAGGGGAGTGTTCAATGTCACCAAAACTACCCCAACAAAAAGCACTTACTGCTTGATGAACACGAGTTAGTGCTTAGGTTTGAGTAATTTTGCCGACAAGCTAGCAAGTTCAACCTTGTTCCTGTAACACGTCTGAAATGAGAGACTTCAAATGAGACGAAAACAGATTGTGACTCTGTACATACAGAGCAAGTTGATCAAATCTGTATCACTGCCCCAACAAGTAGCACTTACTGTTGCAGATAATCAAGCCAATGCTCAAGTTGGGTCAATAATACTGACTATGTAAGCGGTCACGAGAATAGACGTTACTGCATTACTTCTGGCTTGTCAGTCGAAGCTCCCTCTGCTGCATAGTGTGGTTTGGTTGGGCAATACGCAGTGAGGACCCCTTTAAATACAAACGTGAGCCATTGAAACCCAACCCCGCCCCCCGTGCCATTGACTGGACAATTTGTTTTCATCACAGGAATGTAATTGATCCCCAACCTAACAAATGAATGGGCAATCGTCATCAATTGAACAAGATCGTTAACGCTATGATCAATGGTCGTCCAAGTAGGACACATGAGAGACAAGCCCTACAGGAGGCACTTTTGAACAGGGGACAAAAAACATTGGCGTATGCAATCAAAGTCGATGCAATGTATTTTTCAAAGCAGCAAGCTCCTAATTCAACGATTGATGATGTGAGGAAAATAACCACTTCAATTACACCCCTTGTAAAATGAAATTTCATTCGGGTTGCGACCAAATTTTCAAGGGCCGGAGCAAGGTCAGCAAGACGACCCCAACAAGTAGCACTTACTATATTACCAAAACACAAGTCAGTGCTTTTGTTTGAGTAACCTTGCTGACAACACATTTGGTACAAACCTTGAACGGCAGTGAAAATATTCCCCAGAGCAAAAATTTTGGAATGGCAAAATTGTACAAGTTTTTGCGATATAAGCAGTCAAAATGAAACTTCTGGGTCATCTTGAATTGAGGTCAAGAATTAACGCAGGGAGTGTTCAATGTTGCCAAAACTACCCCAACAAAAAGCACTTACTGCTCCATGAACACGAGTTAGTGCTTAGGTTTGAGCAATTTTGCCGACAGGCTAGCAAGTTCAGCCTTTGTTCCAGAGTTTCGCCAACAAGTCATCCAAGTAGAAAGGAGAAGTGTCACAATCTCAACAGATTGTGGATTTTCTGCGTTCATGGGATTGGCCATTGAAGGTCACTGTACATATACAGAATGTTGACTGTGTCCGCATGACTGCCCCAACAGAGAGCACTTACTGTTGCATATCATCAAGCCAGTGCTCAGGTTGGGTCAATGAAACTGACTTGGTGAATTGTATCACTTCCCCTCGCCTGTCCGTCTTATGGAGCGAGGTATTGGAAGAGCAACACTACCCCAACAAGTAGCACTTACTACTTTATGAAACACAAGTCAGTGCATTTGTTTGGGTTATCTTGCTGTCACCACATTTGGCAAGGCTGGTTCACGTGAGTGTTTTTGGACGAATGAATGAAAATGTATTCTCTGGTCGAGGTCATCTTGAATTGATATCAACTATGAGCCAGGGGAGTGTTCAATGTCACCAAAACTACCCCAACAAAAAGCACTTACTGCTCCATGAACACGAGTTAGTGCTTAGGTTTGAGCAATTTTGCCGACAGGCTAGCAAGTTCAGCCTTTGTTCCAGTGTTTCGCCAACAAGTCATCCAAGTAGAAAGGAGAAGTGTCACAATCTCAACAGATTGTGGATTTTCTGCGTTCATGGGATTGGCCATTGAACGTCACTGTACATATACAGAATGTTGACTGTGTCCGCATGACTGCCCCAACAGAGAGCACTTACTGTTGCATATCATCAAGCCAGTGCTCAGGTTGGGTCAATGAAACTGACTTGGTGAATTGTATCACTTCCCCTCGCCTGTCCGTCATATGGAGCGAGGTATTGGAAGAGCAACACTACCCCAACAAGTAGCACTTACTACTTTATGAAACACAAGTCAGTGCATTTGTTTGGGTTATCTTGCTCTCACCACATTTGGCAAGGCTGGTTCACGTGAGTGTTTTTGGACGAATGAATGAAAATGTATTCTCTGGTCGAGGTCATCTTAAATTGATATCAACTATGAGCCAGGGGAGTGTTCAATGTCACCAAAACTACCCCAACAAAAAGCACTTACTGCTCCATGAACACGAGTTAGTGCTTAGGTTTGAGCAATTTTGCCGACAAGCTAGCAAGTTCAACCTTGTTCCTGTAACACGTCTGAAATGAGAGACTTCAAATGAGACGAAAACAGATTGTGACTCTGTACATACAGAGCAAGTTGATCAAATCTGTATCACTGCCCCAACAAGTAGCACTTACTGTTGCAGATAATCAAGCCAATGCTCAAGTTGGGTCAATAATACTGACTATGTAAGCGGTCACGAGAATAGACGTTACTGCATTACTTCTGGCTTGTCAGTCGAAGCTCCCTCTGCTGCATAGTGTGGTTTGGTTGGGCAATACGCAGTGAGGACCCCTTTAAATACAAACGTGAGCCATTGAAACCCAACCCCGCCCCCCGTGCCATTGACTGGACAATTTGTTTTGATCACAGGAATGTAATTGAGCCCCAACCTAACAAATGAATGGGCAATCGTCATCAATTGAACAAGATCGTTAACGCTATGATCAATGGTCGTCCAAGTAGGACACATGAGAGACAAGCCCTACAGGAGGCACTTTTGAACAGGGGACAAAAAACATTGGCGTATGCATTCAAAGTCGATGCAATGTATTTTTCAAAGCAGCAAGCTCCTAATTCAACGATTGATGATGTGAGGAAAATAACCTCTTCAATTACACCCCTTGTAAAATGAAATTTCATTCGGGTTGCGACCAAATTTTCAAGGGCCGGAGCAAGGTCAGCAAGACGACCCCAACAAGTAGCACTTACTATATTACCAAAACACAAGTCAGTGCTTTTGTTTGAGTAACCTTGCTGACAACACATTTGGTACAAACCTTGAACGGCAGTGAAAATATTCCCCAGAGCAAAAATTTTGGAATGGCAAAATTGTACAAGTTTTTGCGATATAAGCAGTCAAAATGAAACTTCTGGGTCATCTTGAATTGAGGTCAAGAATTAACGCAGGGAGTGTTCAATGTTGCCAAAACTACCCCAACAAAAAGCACTTACTGCTCCATGAACACGAGTTAGTGCTTAGGTTTGAGCAATTTTGCCGACAGGCTAGCAAGTTCAGCCTTTGTTCCAGAGTTTCGCCAACAAGTCATCCAAGTAGAAAGGAGAAGTGTCACAATCTCAACAGATTGTGGATTTTCTGCGTTCATGGGATTGGCCATTGAACGTCACTGTACATATACAGAATGTTGACTGTGTCCGCATGACTGCCCCAACAGAGAGCACTTACTGTTGCATATCATCAAGCCAGTGCTCAGGTTGGGTCAATGAAACTGACTTGGTGAATTGTATCACTTCCCCTCGCCTGTCCGTCTTATGGAGCGAGGTATTGGAAGAGCAACACTACCCCAACAAGTAGCACTTACTACTTTATGAAACACAAGTCAGTGCATTTGTTTGGGATATCTTGCTGTCACCACATTGGGCAAGGCTGGTTCTATTGAGTGCTTTTGGACGAATGAATGAAAATGCATTCTCTGGTCGAGGTCATCTTGAATTGATATCAACTATGAGCCAGGGGAGTGTTCAATGTCACCAAAACTACCCCAACAAAAAGCACTTACTGCTCCATGAACACGAGTTAGTGCTTAGGTTTGAGCAATTTTGCCGACAAGCTAGCAAGTTCAACCTTGTTCCTGTAACACGTCTGAAATGAGAGACTTCAAATGAGACGAAAACAGATTGTGACTCTGTACATACAGAGCAAGTTGATCAAATCTGTATCACTGCCCCAACAAGTAGCACTTACTGTTGCAGATAATCAAGCCAATGCTCAAGTTGGGTCAATAATACTGACTATGTAAGCGGTCACGAGAATAGACGTTACTGCATTACTTCTGGCTTGTCAGTCGAAGCTCCCTCTGCTGCATAGTGTGGTTTGGTTGGGCAATACGCAGTGAGGACCCCTTTAAATACAAACGTGAGCCATTGAAACCCAACCCCGCCCCCCGTGCCATTGACTGGACAATTTGTTTTGATCACAGGAATGTAATTGATCCCCAACCTAACAAATGAATGGGCAATCGTCATCAATTGAACAAGATCGTTAACGCTATGATCAATGGTCGTCCAAGTAGGACACATGAGAGACAAGCCCTACAGGAGGCACTTTTGAACAGGGGACAAAAAACATTGGCGTATGCATTCAAAGTCGATGCAATGTATTTTTCAAAGCAGCAAGCTCCTAATTCAACGATTGATGATGTGAGGAAAATAACCTCTTCAATTACACCCCTTGTAAAATGAAATTTCATTCGGGTTGCGACCAAATTTTCAAGGGCCGGAGCAAGGTCAGCAAGACGACCCCAACAAGTAGCACTTACTATATTACCAAAACACAAGTCAGTGCTTTTGTTTGAGTAACCTTGCTGACAACACATTTGGTACAAACCTTGAACGGCAGTGAAAATATTCCCCAGAGCAAAAATTTTGGAATGGCAAAATTGTACAAGTTTTTGCGATATAAGCAGTCAAAATGAAACTTCTGGGTCATCTTGAATTGAGGTCAAGAATTAACGCAGGGAGTGTTCAATGTTGCCAAAACTACCCCAACAAAAAGCACTTACTGCTCCATGAACACGAGTTAGTGCTTAGGTTTAGCAATTTTGCCGACAGGCTAGCAAGTTCAGCCTTTGTTCCAGAGTTTCGCCAACAAGTCATCCAAGTAGAAAGGAGAAGTGTCACAATCTCAACAGATTGTGGATTTTCTGCGTTCATGGGATTGGCCATTGAACGTCACTGTACATATACAGAATGTTGACTGTGTCCGCATGACTGCCCCAACAGAGAGCACTTACTGTTGCATATCATCAAGCCAGTGCTCAGGTTGGGTCAATGAAACTGACTTGGTGAATTGTATCACTTCCCCTCGCCTGTCCGTCTTATGGAGCGAGGTATTGGAAGAGCAACACTACCCCAACAAGTAGCACTTACTACTTTATGAAACACAAGTCAGTGCATTTGTTTGGGTTATCTTGCTGTCACCACATTTGGCAAGGCTGGTTCACGTGAGTGTTTTTGGACGAATGAATGAAAATGTATTCTCTGGTCGAGGTCATCTTGAATTGATATCAACTATGAGCCAGGGGAGTGTTCAATGTCACCAAAACTACCCCAACAAAAAGCACTTACTGCTCCATGAACACGAGTTAGTGCTTAGGTTTGAGCAATTTTGCCGACAGGCTAGCAAGTTCAGCCTTTGTTCCAGTGTTTCGCCAACAAGTCATCCAAGTAGAAAGGAGAAGTGTCACAATCTCAACAGATTGTGGATTTTCTGCGTTCATGGGATTGGCCATTGAACGTCACTGTACATATACAGAATGTTGACTGTGTCCGCATGACTGCCCCAACAGAGAGCACTTACTGTTGCATATCATCAAGCCAGTGCTCAGGTTGGGTCAATGAAACTGACTTGGTGAATTGTATCACTTCCCCTCGCCTGTCCGTCATATGGAGCGAGGTATTGGAAGAGCAACACTACCCCAACAAGTAGCACTTACTACTTTATGAAACACAAGTCAGTGCATTTGTTTGGGATATCTTGCTGTCACCACATTGGGCAAGGCTGGTTCTATTGAGTGCTTTTGGACGAATGAATGAAAATGCATTCTCTGGTCGAGGTCATCTTGAATTGATATCAACTATGAGACAGGGGAGTGTTCAATGTCACCAAAACTACCCCAACAAAAAGCACTTACTGCTTGATGAACACGAGTTAGTGCTTAGGTTTGAGTAATTTTGCCGACAAGCTAGCAAGTTCAACCTTGTTCCTGTAACACGTCTGAAATGAGAGACTTCAAATGAGACGAAAACAGATTGTGACTCTGTACATACAGAGCAAGTTGATCAAATCTGTATCACTGCCCCAACAAGTAGCACTTACTGTTGCAGATAATCAAGCCAATGCTCAAGTTGGGTCAATAATACTGACTATGTAAGCGGTCACGAGAATAGACGTTACTGCATTACTTCTGGCTTGTCAGTCGAAGCTCCCTCTGCTGCATAGTGTGGTTTGGTTGGGCAATACGCAGTGAGGACCCCTTTAAATACAAACGTGAGCCATTGAAACCCAACCCCGCCCCCCGTGCCATTGACTGGACAATTTGTTTTCATCACAGGAATGTAATTGATCCCCAACCTAACAAATGAATGGGCAATCGTCATCAATTGAACAAGATCGTTAACGCTATGATCAATGGTCGTCCAAGTAGGACACATGAGAGACAAGCCCTACAGGAGGCACTTTTGAACAGGGGACAAAAAACATTGGCGTATGCATTCAAAGTCGATGCAATGTATTTTTCAAAGCAGCAAGCTCCTAATTCAACGATTGATGATGTGAGGAAAATAACCACTTCAATTACACCCCTTGTAAAATGAAATTTCATTCGGGTTGCGACCAAATTTTCAAGGGCCGGAGCAAGGTCAGCAAGACGACCCCAACAAGTAGCACTTACTATATTACCAAAACACAAGTCAGTGCTTTTGTTTGAGTAACCTTGCTGACAACACATTTGGTACAAACCTTGAACGGCAGTGAAAATATTCCCCAGAGCAAAAATTTTGGAATGGCAAAATTGTACAAGTTTTTGCGATATAAGCAGTCAAAATGAAACTTCTGGGTCATCTTGAATTGAGGTCAAGAATTAACGCAGGGAGTGTTCAATGTTGCCAAAACTACCCCAACAAAAAGCACTTACTGCTCCATGAACACGAGTTAGTGCTTAGGTTTGAGCAATTTTGCCGACAGGCTAGCAAGTTCAGCCTTTGTTCCAGAGTTTCGCCAACAAGTCATCCAAGTAGAAAGGAGAAGTGTCACAATCTCAACAGATTGTGGATTTTCTGCGTTCATGGGATTGGCCATTGAACGTCACTGTACATATACAGAATGTTGACTGTGTCCGCATGACTGCCCCAACAGAGAGCACTTACTGTTGCATATCATCAAGCCAGTGCTCAGGTTGGGTCAATGAAACTGACTTGGTGAATTGTATCACTTCCCCTCGCCTGTCCGTCTTATGGAGCGAGGTATTGGAAGAGCAACACTACCCCAACAAGTAGCACTTACTACTTTATGAAACACAAGTCAGTGCATTTGTTTGGGTTATCTTGCTGTCACCACATTTGGCAAGGCTGGTTCACGTGAGTGTTTTTGGACGAATGAATGAAAATGTATTCTCTGGTCGAGGTCATCTTGAATTGATATCAACTATGAGCCAGGGGAGTGTTCAATGTCACCAAAACTACCCCAACAAAAAGCACTTACTGCTCCATGAACACGAGTTAGTGCTTAGGTTTGAGCAATTTTGCCGACAGGCTAGCAAGTTCAGCCTTTGTTCCAGTGTTTCGCCAACAAGTCATCCAAGTAGAAAGGAGAAGTGTCACAATCTCAACAGATTGTGGATTTTCTGCGTTCATGGGATTGGCCATTGAACGTCACTGTACATATACAGAATGTTGACTGTGTCCGCATGACTGCCCCAACAGAGAGCACTTACTGTTGCATATCATCAAGCCAGTGCTCAGGTTGGGTCAATGAAACTGACTTGGTGAATTGTATCACTTCCCCTCGCCTGTCCGTCTTATGGAGCGAGGTATTGGAAGAGCAACACTACCCCAACAAGTAGCACTTACTACTTTATGAAACACAAGTCAGTGCATTTGTTTGGGTTATCTTGCTGTCACCACATTTGGCAAGGCTGGTTCACGTGAGTGTTTTTGGACGAATGAATGAAAATGTATTCTCTGGTCGAGGTCATCTTGAATTGATATCAACTATGAGCCAGGGGAGTGTTCAATGTCACCAAAACTACCCCAACAAAAAGCACTTACTGCTCCATGAACACGAGTTAGTGCTTAGGTTTGAGCAATTTTGCCGACAAGCTAGCAAGTTCAACCTTGTTCCTGTAACACGTCTGAAATGAGAGACTTCAAATGAGACGAAAACAGATTGTGACTCTGTACATACAGAGCAAGTTGATCAAATCTGTATCACTGCCCCAACAAGTAGCACTTACTGTTGCAGATAATCAAGCCAATGCTCAAGTTGGGTCAATAATACTGACTATGTAAGCGGTCACGAGAATAGACGTTACTGCATTACTTCTGGCTTGTCAGTCGAAGCTCCCTCTGCTGCATAGTGTGGTTTGGTTGGGCAATACGCAGTGAGGACCCCTTTAAATACAAACGTGAGCCATTGAAACCCAACCCCGCCCCCCGTGCCATTGACTGGACAATTTGTTTTGATCACAGGAATGTAATTGAGCCCCAACCTAACAAATGAATGGGCAATCGTCATCAATTGAACAAGATCGTTAACGCTATGATCAATGGTCGTCCAAGTAGGACACATGAGAGACAAGCCCTACAGGAGGCACTTTTGAACAGGGGACAAAAAACATTGGCGTATGCATTCAAAGTCGATGCAATGTATTTTTCAAAGCAGCAAGCTCCTAATTCAACGATTGATGATGTGAGGAAAATAACCTCTTCAATTACACCCCTTGTAAAATGAAATTTCATTCGGGTTGCGACCAAATTTTCAAGGGCCGGAGCAAGGTCAGCAAGACGACCCCAACAAGTAGCACTTACTATATTACCAAAACACAAGTCAGTGCTTTTGTTTGAGTAACCTTGCTGACAACACATTTGGTACAAACCTTGAACGGCAGTGAAAATATTCCCCAGAGCAAAAATTTTGGAATGGCAAAATTGTACAAGTTTTTGCGATATAAGCAGTCAAAATGAAACTTCTGGGTCATCTTGAATTGAGGTCAAGAATTAACGCAGGGAGTGTTCAATGTTGCCAAAACTACCCCAACAAAAAGCACTTACTGCTCCATGAACACGAGTTAGTGCTTAGGTTTGAGCAATTTTGCCGACAGGCTAGCAAGTTCAGCCTTTGTTCCAGAGTTTCGCCAACAAGTCATCCAAGTAGAAAGGAGAAGTGTCACAATCTCAACAGATTGTGGATTTTCTGCGTTCATGGGATTGGCCATTGAACGTCACTGTACATATACAGAATGTTGACTGTGTCCGCATGACTGCCCCAACAGAGAGCACTTACTGTTGCATATCATCAAGCCAGTGCTCAGGTTGGGTCAATGAAACTGACTTGGTGAATTGTATCACTTCCCCTCGCCTGTCCGTCTTATGGAGCGAGGTATTGGAAGAGCAACACTACCCCAACAAGTAGCACTTACTACTTTATGAAACACAAGTCAGTGCATTTGTTTGGGATATCTTGCTGTCACCACATTGGGCAAGGCTGGTTCTATTGAGTGCTTTTGGACGAATGAATGAAAATGCATTCTCTGGTCGAGGTCATCTTGAATTGATATCAACTATGAGCCAGGGGAGTGTTCAATGTCACCAAAACTACCCCAACAAAAAGCACTTACTGCTCCATGAACACGAGTTAGTGCTTAGGTTTGAGCAATTTTGCCGACAGGCTAGCAAGTTCAGCCTTTGTTCCAGTGTTTCGCCAACAAGTCATCCAAGTAGAAAGGAGAAGTGTCACAATCTCAACAGATTGTGGATTTTCTGCGTTCATGGGATTGGCCATTGAACGTCACTGTACATATACAGAATGTTGACTGTGTCCGCATGACTGCCCCAACAGAGAGCACTTACTGTTGCATATCATCAAGCCAGTGCTCAGGTTGGGTCAATGAAACTGACTTGGTGAATTGTATCACTTCCCCTCGCCTGTCCGTCATATGGAGCGAGGTATTGGAAGAGCAACACTACCCCAACAAGTAGCACTTACTACTTTATGAAACACAAGTCAGTGCATTTGTTTGGGATATCTTGCTGTCACCACATTGGGCAAGGCTGGTTCTATTGAGTGCTTTTGGACGAATGAATGAAAATGCATTCTCTGGTCGAGGTCATCTTGAATTGATATCAACTATGAGACAGGGGAGTGTTCAATGTCACCAAAACTACCCCAACAAAAAGCACTTACTGCTTGATGAACACGAGTTAGTGCTTAGGTTTGAGTAATTTTGCCGACAAGCTAGCAAGTTCAACCTTGTTCCTGTAACACGTCTGAAATGAGAGACTTCAAATGAGACGAAAACAGATTGTGACTCTGTACATACAGAGCAAGTTGATCAAATCTGTATCACTGCCCCAACAAGTAGCACTTACTGTTGCAGATAATCAAGCCAATGCTCAAGTTGGGTCAATAATACTGACTATGTAAGCGGTCACGAGAATAGACGTTACTGCATTACTTCTGGCTTGTCAGTCGAAGCTCCCTCTGCTGCATAGTGTGGTTTGGTTGGGCAATACGCAGTGAGGACCCCTTTAAATACAAACGTGAGCCATTGAAACCCAACCCCGCCCCCCGTGCCATTGACTGGACAATTTGTTTTCATCACAGGAATGTAATTGATCCCCAACCTAACAAATGAATGGGCAATCGTCATCAATTGAACAAGATCGTTAACGCTATGATCAATGGTCGTCCAAGTAGGACACATGAGAGACAAGCCCTACAGGAGGCACTTTTGAACAGGGGACAAAAAACATTGGCGTATGCATTCAAAGTCGATGCAATGTATTTTTCAAAGCAGCAAGCTCCTAATTCAACGATTGATGATGTGAGGAAAATAACCACTTCAATTACACCCCTTGTAAAATGAAATTTCATTCGGGTTGCGACCAAATTTTCAAGGGCCGGAGCAAGGTCAGCAAGACGACCCCAACAAGTAGCACTTACTATATTACCAAAACACAAGTCAGTGCTTTTGTTTGAGTAACCTTGCTGACAACACATTTGGTACAAACCTTGAACGGCAGTGAAAATATTCCCCAGAGCAAAAATTTTGGAATGGCAAAATTGTACAAGTTTTTGCGATATAAGCAGTCAAAATGAAACTTCTGGGTCATCTTGAATTGAGGTCAAGAATTAACGCAGGGAGTGTTCAATGTTGCCAAAACTACCCCAACAAAAAGCACTTACTGCTCCATGAACACGAGTTAGTGCTTAGGTTTGAGCAATTTTGCCGACAGGCTAGCAAGTTCAGCCTTTGTTCCAGAGTTTCGCCAACAAGTCATCCAAGTAGAAAGGAGAAGTGTCACAATCTCAACAGATTGTGGATTTTCTGCGTTCATGGGATTGGCCATTGAACGTCACTGTACATATACAGAATGTTGACTGTGTCCGCATGACTGCCCCAACAGAGAGCACTTACTGTTGCATATCATCAAGCCAGTGCTCAGGTTGGGTCAATGAAACTGACTTGGTGAATTGTATCACTTCCCCTCGCCTGTCCGTCTTATGGAGCGAGGTATTGGAAGAGCAACACTACCCCAACAAGTAGCACTTACTACTTTATGAAACACAAGTCAGTGCATTTGTTTGGGTTATCTTGCTGTCACCACATTTGGCAAGGCTGGTTCACGTGAGTGTTTTTGGACGAATGAATGAAAATGTATTCTCTGGTCGAGGTCATCTTGAATTGATATCAACTATGAGCCAGGGGAGTGTTCAATGTCACCAAAACTACCCCAACAAAAAGCACTTACTGCTCCATGAACACGAGTTAGTGCTTAGGTTTGAGCAATTTTGCCGACAGGCTAGCAAGTTCAGCCTTTGTTCCAGTGTTTCGCCAACAAGTCATCCAAGTAGAAAGGAGAAGTGTCACAATCTCAACAGATTGTGGATTTTCTGCGTTCATGGGATTGGCCATTGAACGTCACTGTACATATACAGAATGTTGACTGTGTCCGCATGACTGCCCCAACAGAGAGCACTTACTGTTGCATATCATCAAGCCAGTGCTCAGGTTGGGTCAATGAAACTGACTTGGTGAATTGTATCACTTCCCCTCGCCTGTCCGTCTTATGGAGCGAGGTATTGGAAGAGCAACACTACCCCAACAAGTAGCACTTACTACTTTATGAAACACAAGTCAGTGCATTTGTTTGGGTTATCTTGCTGTCACCACATTTGGCAAGGCTGGTTCACGTGAGTGTTTTTGGACGAATGAATGAAAATGTATTCTCTGGTCGAGGTCATCTTGAATTGATATCAACTATGAGCCAGGGGAGTGTTCAATGTCACCAAAACTACCCCAACAAAAAGCACTTACTGCTCCATGAACACGAGTTAGTGCTTAGGTTTGAGCAATTTTGCCGACAAGCTAGCAAGTTCAACCTTGTTCCTGTAACACGTCTGAAATGAGAGACTTCAAATGAGACGAAAACAGATTGTGACTCTGTACATACAGAGCAAGTTGATCAAATCTGTATCACTGCCCCAACAAGTAGCACTTACTGTTGCAGATAATCAAGCCAATGCTCAAGTTGGGTCAATAATACTGACTATGTAAGCGGTCACGAGAATAGACGTTACTGCATTACTTCTGGCTTGTCAGTCGAAGCTCCCTCTGCTGCATAGTGTGGTTTGGTTGGGCAATACGCAGTGAGGACCCCTTTAAATACAAACGTGAGCCATTGAAACCCAACCCCGCCCCCCGTGCCATTGACTGGACAATTTGTTTTGATCACAGGAATGTAATTGATCCCCAACCTAACAAATGAATGGGCAATCGTCATCAATTGAACAAGATCGTTAACGCTATGATCAATGGTCGTCCAAGTAGGACACATGAGAGACAAGCCCTACAGGAGGCACTTTTGAACAGGGGACAAAAAACATTGGCGTATGCATTCAAAGTCGATGCAATGTATTTTTCAAAGCAGCAAGCTCCTAATTCAACGATTGATGATGTGAGGAAAATAACCTCTTCAATTACACCCCTTGTAAAATGAAATTTCATTCGGGTTGCGACCAAATTTTCAAGGGCCGGAGCAAGGTCAGCAAGACGACCCCAACAAGTAGCACTTACTATATTACCAAAACACAAGTCAGTGCTTTTGTTTGAGTAACCTTGCTGACAACACATTTGGTACAAACCTTGAACGGCAGTGAAAATATTCCCCAGAGCAAAAATTTTGGAATGGCAAAATTGTACAAGTTTTTGCGATATAAGCAGTCAAAATGAAACTTCTGGGTCATCTTGAATTGAGGTCAAGAATTAACGCAGGGAGTGTTCAATGTTGCCAAAACTACCCCAACAAAAAGCACTTACTGCTCCATGAACACGAGTTAGTGCTTAGGTTTGAGCAATTTTGCCGACAGGCTAGCAAGTTCAGCCTTTGTTCCAGAGTTTCGCCAACAAGTCATCCAAGTAGAAAGGAGAAGTGTCACAATCTCAACAGATTGTGGATTTTCTGCGTTCATGGGATTGGCCATTGAACGTCACTGTACATATACAGAATGTTGACTGTGTCCGCATGACTGCCCCAACAGAGAGCACTTACTGTTGCATATCATCAAGCCAGTGCTCAGGTTGGGTCAATGAAACTGACTTGGTGAATTGTATCACTTCCCCTCGCCTGTCCGTCTTATGGAGCGAGGTATTGGAAGAGCAACACTACCCCAACAAGTAGCACTTACTACTTTATGAAACACAAGTCAGTGCATTTGTTTGGGTTATCTTGCTGTCACCACATTTGGCAAGGCTGGTTCACGTGAGTGTTTTTGGACGAATGAATGAAAATGTATTCTCTGGTCGAGGTCATCTTGAATTGATATCAACTATGAGCCAGGGGAGTGTTCAATGTCACCAAAACTACCCCAACAAAAAGCACTTACTGCTCCATGAACACGAGTTAGTGCTTAGGTTTGAGCAATTTTGCCGACAGGCTAGCAAGTTCAGCCTTTGTTCCAGTGTTTCGCCAACAAGTCATCCAAGTAGAAAGGAGAAGTGTCACAATCTCAACAGATTGTGGATTTTCTGCGTTCATGGGATTGGCCATTGAACGTCACTGTACATATACAGAATGTTGACTGTGTCCGCATGACTGCCCCAACAGAGAGCACTTACTGTTGCATATCATCAAGCCAGTGCTCAGGTTGGGTCAATGAAACTGACTTGGTGAATTGTATCACTTCCCCTCGCCTGTCCGTCTTATGGAGCGAGGTATTGGAAGAGCAACACTACCCCAACAAGTAGCACTTACTACTTTATGAAACACAAGTCAGTGCATTTGTTTGGGTTATCTTGCTGTCACCACATTTGGCAAGGCTGGTTCACGTGAGTGTTTTTGGACGAATGAATGAAAATGTATTCTCTGGTCGAGGTCATCTTGAATTGATATCAACTATGAGCCAGGGGAGTGTTCAATGTCACCAAAACTACCCCAACAAAAAGCACTTACTGCTCCATGAACACGAGTTAGTGCTTAGGTTTGAGCAATTTTGCCGACAAGCTAGCAAGTTCAACCTTGTTCCTGTAACACGTCTGAAATGAGAGACTTCAAATGAGACGAAAACAGATTGTGACTCTGTACATACAGAGCAAGTTGATCAAATCTGTATCACTGCCCCAACAAGTAGCACTTACTGTTGCAGATAATCAAGCCAATGCTCAAGTTGGGTCAATAATACTGACTATGTAAGCGGTCACGAGAATAGACGTTACTGCATTACTTCTGGCTTGTCAGTCGAAGCTCCCTCTGCTGCATAGTGTGGTTTGGTTGGGCAATACGCAGTGAGGACCCCTTTAAATACAAACGTGAGCCATTGAAACCCAACCCCGCCCCCCGTGCCATTGACTGGACAATTTGTTTTGATCACAGGAATGTAATTGATCCCCAACCTAACAAATGAATGGGCAATCGTCATCAATTGAACAAGATCGTTAACGCTATGATCAATGGTCGTCCAAGTAGGACACATGAGAGACAAGCCCTACAGGAGGCACTTTTGAACAGGGGACAAAAAACATTGGCGTATGCATTCAAAGTCGATGCAATGTATTTTTCAAAGCAGCAAGCTCCTAATTCAACGATTGATGATGTGAGGAAAATAACCTCTTCAATTACACCCCTTGTAAAATGAAATTTCATTCGGGTTGCGACCAAATTTTCAAGGGCCGGAGCAAGGTCAGCAAGACGACCCCAACAAGTAGCACTTACTATATTACCAAAACACAAGTCAGTGCTTTTGTTTGAGTAACCTTGCTGACAACACATTTGGTACAAACCTTGAACGGCAGTGAAAATATTCCCCAGAGCAAAAATTTTGGAATGGCAAAATTGTACAAGTTTTTGCGATATAAGCAGTCAAAATGAAACTTCTGGGTCATCTTGAATTGAGGTCAAGAATTAACGCAGGGAGTGTTCAATGTTGCCAAAACTACCCCAACAAAAAGCACTTACTGCTCCATGAACACGAGTTAGTGCTTAGGTTTGAGCAATTTTGCCGACAGGCTAGCAAGTTCAGCCTTTGTTCCAGAGTTTCGCCAACAAGTCATCCAAGTAGAAAGGAGAAGTGTCACAATCTCAACAGATTGTGGATTTTCTGCGTTCATGGGATTGGCCATTGAACGTCACTGTACATATACAGAATGTTGACTGTGTCCGCATGACTGCCCCAACAGAGAGCACTTACTGTTGCATATCATCAAGCCAGTGCTCAGGTTGGGTCAATGAAACTGACTTGGTGAATTGTATCACTTCCCCTCGCCTGTCCGTCTTATGGAGCGAGGTATTGGAAGAGCAACACTACCCCAACAAGTAGCACTTACTACTTTATGAAACACAAGTCAGTGCATTTGTTTGGGTTATCTTGCTGTCACCACATTTGGCAAGGCTGGTTCACGTGAGTGTTTTTGGACGAATGAATGAAAATGTATTCTCTGGTCGAGGTCATCTTGAATTGATATCAACTATGAGCCAGGGGAGTGTTCAATGTCACCAAAACTACCCCAACAAAAAGCACTTACTGCTCCATGAACACGAGTTAGTGCTTAGGTTTGAGCAATTTTGCCGACAGGCTAGCAAGTTCAGCCTTTGTTCCAGTGTTTCGCCAACAAGTCATCCAAGTAGAAAGGAGAAGTGTCACAATCTCAACAGATTGTGGATTTTCTGCGTTCATGGGATTGGCCATTGAACGTCACTGTACATATACAGAATGTTGACTGTGTCCGCATGACTGCCCCAACAGAGAGCACTTACTGTTGCATATCATCAAGCCAGTGCTCAGGTTGGGTCAATGAAACTGACTTGGTGAATTGTATCACTTCCCCTCGCCTGTCCGTCTTATGGAGCGAGGTATTGGAAGAGCAACACTACCCCAACAAGTAGCACTTACTACTTTATGAAACACAAGTCAGTGCATTTGTTTGGGTTATCTTGCTGTCACCACATTTGGCAAGGCTGGTTCACGTGAGTGTTTTTGGACGAATGAATGAAAATGTATTCTCTGGTCGAGGTCATCTTGAATTGATATCAACTATGAGCCAGGGGAGTGTTCAATGTCACCAAAACTACCCCAACAAAAAGCACTTACT
This sequence comes from Corythoichthys intestinalis, assembly GCF_030265065.1. NCBI lineage: Eukaryota > Metazoa > Chordata > Actinopteri > Syngnathiformes > Syngnathidae > Corythoichthys > Corythoichthys intestinalis. Next base: position 57,392,416 of record NC_080399.1, on the reverse strand, counting down.
GCTCCATGAACACGAGTTAGTGCTTAGGTTTGAGCAATTTTGCCGACAAGCTAGCAAGTTCAACCTTGTTCCTGTAACACGTCTGAAATGAGAGACTTCAAATGAGACGAAAACAGATTGTGACTCTGTACATACAGAGCAAGTTGATCAAATCTGTATCACTGCCCCAACAAGTAGCACTTACTGTTGCAGATAATCAAGCCAATGCTCAAGTTGGGTCAATAATACTGACTATGTAAGCGGTCACGAGAATAGACGTTACTGCATTACTTCTGGCTTGTCAGTCGAAGCTCCCTCTGCTGCATAGTGTGGTTTGGTTGGGCAATACGCAGTGAGGACCCCTTTAAATACAAACGTGAGCCATTGAAACCCAACCCCGCCCCCCGTGCCATTGACTGGACAATTTGTTTTGATCACAGGAATGTAATTGATCCCCAACCTAACAAATGAATGGGCAATCGTCATCAATTGAACAAGATCGTTAACGCTATGATCAATGGTCGTCCAAGTAGGACACATGAGAGACAAGCCCTACAGGAGGCACTTTTGAACAGGGGACAAAAAACATTGGCGTATGCATTCAAAGTCGATGCAATGTATTTTTCAAAGCAGCAAGCTCCTAATTCAACGATTGATGATGTGAGGAAAATAACCTCTTCAATTACACCCCTTGTAAAATGAAATTTCATTCGGGTTGCGACCAAATTTTCAAGGGCCGGAGCAAGGTCAGCAAGACGACCCCAACAAGTAGCACTTACTATATTACCAAAACACAAGTCAGTGCTTTTGTTTGAGTAACCTTGCTGACAACACATTTGGTACAAACCTTGAACGGCAGTGAAAATATTCCCCAGAGCAAAAATTTTGGAATGGCAAAATTGTACAAGTTTTTGCGATATAAGCAGTCAAAATGAAACTTCTGGGTCATCTTGAATTGAGGTCAAGAATTAACGCAGGGAGTGTTCAATGTTGCCAAAACTACCCCAACAAAAAGCACTTACTGCTCCATGAACACGAGTTAGTGCTTAGGTTTGAGCAATTTTGCCGACAGGCTAGCAAGTTCAGCCTTTGTTCCAGAGTTTCGCCAACAAGTCATCCAAGTAGAAAGGAGAAGTGTCACAATCTCAACAGATTGTGGATTTTCTGCGTTCATGGGATTGGCCATTGAACGTCACTGTACATATACAGAATGTTGACTGTGTCCGCATGACTGCCCCAACAGAGAGCACTTACTGTTGCATATCATCAAGCCAGTGCTCAGGTTGGGTCAATGAAACTGACTTGGTGAATTGTATCACTTCCCCTCGCCTGTCCGTCTTATGGAGCGAGGTATTGGAAGAGCAACACTACCCCAACAAGTAGCACTTACTACTTTATGAAACACAAGTCAGTGCATTTGTTTGGGTTATCTTGCTGTCACCACATTTGGCAAGGCTGGTTCACGTGAGTGTTTTTGGACGAATGAATGAAAATGTATTCTCTGGTCGAGGTCATCTTGAATTGATATCAACTATGAGCCAGGGGAGTGTTCAATGTCACCAAAACTACCCCAACAAAAAGCACTTACTGCTCCATGAACACGAGTTAGTGCTTAGGTTTGAGCAATTTTGCCGACAGGCTAGCAAGTTCAGCCTTTGTTCCAGTGTTTCGCCAACAAGTCATCCAAGTAGAAAGGAGAAGTGTCACAATCTCAACAGATTGTGGATTTTCTGCGTTCATGGGATTGGCCATTGAACGTCACTGTACATATACAGAATGTTGACTGTGTCCGCATGACTGCCCCAACAGAGAGCACTTACTGTTGCATATCATCAAGCCAGTGCTCAGGTTGGGTCAATGAAACTGACTTGGTGAATTGTATCACTTCCCCTCGCCTGTCCGTCTTATGGAGCGAGGTATTGGAAGAGCAACACTACCCCAACAAGTAGCACTTACTACTTTATGAAACACAAGTCAGTGCATTTGTTTGGGTTATCTTGCTGTCACCACATTTGGCAAGGCTGGTTCACGTGAGTGTTTTTGGACGAATGAATGAAAATGTATTCTCTGGTCGAGGTCATCTTGAATTGATATCAACTATGAGCCAGGGGAGTGTTCAATGTCACCAAAACTACCCCAACAAAAAGCACTTACTGCTCCATGAACACGAGTTAGTGCTTAGGTTTGAGCAATTTTGCCGACAAGCTAGCAAGTTCAACCTTGTTCCTGTAACACGTCTGAAATGAGAGACTTCAAATGAGACGAAAACAGATTGTGACTCTGTACATACAGAGCAAGTTGATCAAATCTGTATCACTGCCCCAACAAGTAGCACTTACTGTTGCAGATAATCAAGCCAATGCTCAAGTTGGGTCAATAATACTGACTATGTAAGCGGTCACGAGAATAGACGTTACTGCATTACTTCTGGCTTGTCAGTCGAAGCTCCCTCTGCTGCATAGTGTGGTTTGGTTGGGCAATACGCAGTGAGGACCCCTTTAAATACAAACGTGAGCCATTGAAACCCAACCCCGCCCCCCGTGCCATTGACTGGACAATTTGTTTTGATCACAGGAATGTAATTGATCCCCAACCTAACAAATGAATGGGCAATCGTCATCAATTGAACAAGATCGTTAACGCTATGATCAATGGTCGTCCAAGTAGGACACATGAGAGACAAGCCCTACAGGAGGCACTTTTGAACAGGGGACAAAAAACATTGGCGTATGCATTCAAAGTCGATGCAATGTATTTTTCAAAGCAGCAAGCTCCTAATTCAACGATTGATGATGTGAGGAAAATAACCTCTTCAATTACACCCCTTGTAAAATGAAATTTCATTCGGGTTGCGACCAAATTTTCAAGGGCCGGAGCAAGGTCAGCAAGACGACCCCAACAAGTAGCACTTACTATATTACCAAAACACAAGTCAGTGCTTTTGTTTGAGTAACCTTGCTGACAACACATTTGGTACAAACCTTGAACGGCAGTGAAAATATTCCCCAGAGCAAAAATTTTGGAATGGCAAAATTGTACAAGTTTTTGCGATATAAGCAGTCAAAATGAAACTTCTGGGTCATCTTGAATTGAGGTCAAGAATTAACGCAGGGAGTGTTCAATGTTGCCAAAACTACCCCAACAAAAAGCACTTACTGCTCCATGAACACGAGTTAGTGCTTAGGTTTGAGCAATTTTGCCGACAGGCTAGCAAGTTCAGCCTTTGTTCCAGAGTTTCGCCAACAAGTCATCCAAGTAGAAAGGAGAAGTGTCACAATCTCAACAGATTGTGGATTTTCTGCGTTCATGGGATTGGCCATTGAACGTCACTGTACATATACAGAATGTTGACTGTGTCCGCATGACTGCCCCAACAGAGAGCACTTACTGTTGCATATCATCAAGCCAGTGCTCAGGTTGGGTCAATGAAACTGACTTGGTGAATTGTATCACTTCCCCTCGCCTGTCCGTCTTATGGAGCGAGGTATTGGAAGAGCAACACTACCCCAACAAGTAGCACTTACTACTTTATGAAACACAAGTCAGTGCATTTGTTTGGGTTATCTTGCTGTCACCACATTTGGCAAGGCTGGTTCACGTGAGTGTTTTTGGACGAATGAATGAAAATGTATTCTCTGGTCGAGGTCATCTTGAATTGATATCAACTATGAGCCAGGGGAGTGTTCAATGTCACCAAAACTACCCCAACAAAAAGCACTTACTGCTCCATGAACACGAGTTAGTGCTTAGGTTTGAGCAATTTTGCCGACAGGCTAGCAAGTTCAGCCTTTGTTCCAGTGTTTCGCCAACAAGTCATCCAAGTAGAAAGGAGAAGTGTCACAATCTCAACAGATTGTGGATTTTCTGCGTTCATGGGATTGGCCATTGAACGTCACTGTACATATACAGAATGTTGACTGTGTCCGCATGACTGCCCCAACAGAGAGCACTTACTGTTGCATATCATCAAGCCAGTGCTCAGGTTGGGTCAATGAAACTGACTTGGTGAATTGTATCACTTCCCCTCGCCTGTCCGTCATATGGAGCGAGGTATTGGAAGAGCAACACTACCCCAACAAGTAGCACTTACTACTTTATGAAACACAAGTCAGTGCATTTGTTTGGGATATCTTGCTGTCACCACATTGGGCAAGGCTGGTTCACGTGAGTGTTTTTGGACGAATGAATGAAAATGTATTCTCTGGTCGAGGTCATCTTGAATTGATATCAACTATGAGCCAGGGGAGTGTTCAATGTCACCAAAACTACCCCAACAAAAAGCACTTACTGCTCCATGAACACGAGTTAGTGCTTAGGTTTGAGTAATTTTGCCGACAAGCTAGCAAGTTCAACCTTGTTCCTGTAACACGTCTGAAATGAGAGACTTCAAATGAGACGAAAACAGATTGTGACTCTGTACATACAGAGCAAGTTGATCAAATCTGTATCACTGCCCCAACAAGTAGCACTTACTGTTGCAGATAATCAAGCCAATGCTCAAGTTGGGTCAATAATACTGACTATGTAAGCGGTCACGAGAATAGACGTTACTGCATTACTTCTGGCTTGTCAGTCGAAGCTCCCTCTGCTGCATAGTGTGGTTTGGTTGGGCAATACGCAGTGAGGACCCCTTTAAATACAAACGTGAGCCATTGAAACCCAACCCCGCCCCCCGTGCCATTGACTGGACAATTTGTTTTGATCACAGGAATGTAATTGATCCCCAACCTAACAAATGAATGGGCAATCGTCATCAATTGAACAAGATCGTTAACGCTATGATCAATGGTCGTCCAAGTAGGACACATGAGAGACAAGCCCTACAGGAGGCACTTTTGAACAGGGGACAAAAAACATTGGCGTATGCATTCAAAGTCGATGCAATGTATTTTTCAAAGCAGCAAGCTCCTAATTCAACGATTGATGATGTGAGGAAAATAACCTCTTCAATTACACCCCTTGTAAAATGAAATTTCATTCGGGTTGCGACCAAATTTTCAAGGGCCGGAGCAAGGTCAGCAAGACGACCCCAACAAGTAGCACTTACTATATTACCAAAACACAAGTCAGTGCTTTTGTTTGAGTAACCTTGCTGACAACACATTTGGTACAAACCTTGAACGGCAGTGAAAATATTCCCCAGAGCAAAAATTTTGGAATGGCAAAATTGTACAAGTTTTTGCGATATAAGCAGTCAAAATGAAACTTCTGGGTCATCTTGAATTGAGGTCAAGAATTAACGCAGGGAGTGTTCAATGTTGCCAAAACTACCCCAACAAAAAGCACTTACTGCTCCATGAACACGAGTTAGTGCTTAGGTTTGAGCAATTTTGCCGACAGGCTAGCAAGTTCAGCCTTTGTTCCAGAGTTTCGCCAACAAGTCATCCAAGTAGAAAGGAGAAGTGTCACAATCTCAACAGATTGTGGATTTTCTGCGTTCATGGGATTGGCCATTGAACGTCACTGTACATATACAGAATGTTGACTGTGTCCGCATGACTGCCCCAACAGAGAGCACTTACTGTTGCATATCATCAAGCCAGTGCTCAGGTTGGGTCAATGAAACTGACTTGGTGAATTGTATCACTTCCCCTCGCCTGTCCGTCTTATGGAGCGAGGTATTGGAAGAGCAACACTACCCCAACAAGTAGCACTTACTACTTTATGAAACACAAGTCAGTGCATTTGTTTGGGATATCTTGCTGTCACCACATTGGGCAAGGCTGGTTCTATTGAGTGCTTTTGGACGAATGAATGAAAATGCATTCTCTGGTCGAGGTCATCTTGAATTGATATCAACTATGAGCCAGGGGAGTGTTCAATGTCACCAAAACTACCCCAACAAAAAGCACTTACTGCTTGATGAACACGAGTTAGTGCTTAGGTTTGAGTAATTTTGCCGACAAGCTAGCAAGTTCAACCTTGTTCCTGTAACACGTCTGAAATGAGAGACTTCAAATGAGACGAAAACAGATTGTGACTCTGTACATACAGAGCAAGTTGATCAAATCTGTATCACTGCCCCAACAAGTAGCACTTACTGTTGCAGATAATCAAGCCAATGCTCAAGTTGGGTCAATAATACTGACTATGTAAGCGGTCACGAGAATAGACGTTACTGCATTACTTCTGGCTTGTCAGTCGAAGCTCCCTCTGCTGCATAGTGTGGTTTGGTTGGGCAATACGCAGTGAGGACCCCTTTAAATACAAACGTGAGCCATTGAAACCCAACCCCGCCCCCCGTGCCATTGACTGGACAATTTGTTTTGATCACAGGAATGTAATTGATCCCCAACCTAACAAATGAATGGGCAATCGTCATCAATTGAACAAGATCGTTAACGCTATGATCAATGGTCGTCCAAGTAGGACACATGAGAGACAAGCCCTACAGGAGGCACTTTTGAACAGGGGACAAAAAACATTGGCGTATGCATTCAAAGTCGATGCAATGTATTTTTCAAAGCAGCAAGCTCCTAATTCAACGATTGATGATGTGAGGAAAATAACCACTTCAATTACACCCCTTGTAAAATGAAATTTCATTCGGGTTGCGACCAAATTTTCAAGGGCCGGAGCAAGGTCAGCAAGACGACCCCAACAAGTAGCACTTACTATATTACCAAAACACAAGTCAGTGCTTTTGTTTGAGTAACCTTGCTGACAACACATTTGGTACAAACCTTGAACGGCAGTGAAAATATTCCCCAGAGCAAAAATTTTGGAATGGCAAAATTGTACAAGTTTTTGCGATATAAGCAGTCAAAATGAAACTTCTGGGTCATCTTGAATTGAGGTCAAGAATTAACGCAGGGAGTGTTCAATGTTGCCAAAACTACCCCAACAAAAAGCACTTACTGCTCCATGAACACGAGTTAGTGCTTAGGTTTGAGCAATTTTGCCGACAGGCTAGCAAGTTCAGCCTTTGTTCCAGAGTTTCGCCAACAAGTCATCCAAGTAGAAAGGAGAAGTGTCACAATCTCAACAGATTGTGGATTTTCTGCGTTCATGGGATTGGCCATTGAACGTCACTGTACATATACAGAATGTTGACTGTGTCCGCATGACTGCCCCAACAGAGAGCACTTACTGTTGCATATCATCAAGCCAGTGCTCAGGTTGGGTCAATGAAACTGACTTGGTGAATTGTATCACTTCCCCTCGCCTGTCCGTCTTATGGAGCGAGGTATTGGAAGAGCAACACTACCCCAACAAGTAGCACTTACTACTTTATGAAACACAAGTCAGTGCATTTGTTTGGGATATCTTGCTGTCACCACATTGGGCAAGGCTGGTTCTATTGAGTGCTTTTGGACGAATGAATGAAAATGCATTCTCTGGTCGAGGTCATCTTGAATTGATATCAACTATGAGCCAGGGGAGTGTTCAATGTCACCAAAACTACCCCAACAAAAAGCACTTACTGCTTGATGAACACGAGTTAGTGCTTAGGTTTGAGTAATTTTGCCGACAAGCTAGCAAGTTCAACCTTGTTCCTGTAACACGTCTGAAATGAGAGACTTCAAATGAGACGAAAACAGATTGTGACTCTGTACATACAGAGCAAGTTGATCAAATCTGTATCACTGCCCCAACAAGTAGCACTTACTGTTGCAGATAATCAAGCCAATGCTCAAGTTGGGTCAATAATACTGACTATGTAAGCGGTCACGAGAATAGACGTTACTGCATTACTTCTGGCTTGTCAGTCGAAGCTCCCTCTGCTGCATAGTGTGGTTTGGTTGGGCAATACGCAGTGAGGACCCCTTTAAATACAAACGTGAGCCATTGAAACCCAACCCCGCCCCCCGTGCCATTGACTGGACAATTTGTTTTCATCACAGGAATGTAATTGAGCCCCAACCTAACAAATGAATGGGCAATCGTCATCAATTGAACAAGATCGTTAACGCTATGATCAATGGTCGTCCAAGTAGGACACATGAGAGACAAGCCCTACAGGAGGCACTTTTGAACAGGGGACAAAAAACATTGGCGTATGCATTCAAAGTCGATGCAATGTATTTTTCAAAGCAGCAAGCTCCTAATTCAACGATTGATGATGTGAGGAAAATAACCACTTCAATTACACCCCTTGTAAAATGAAATTTCATTCGGGTTGCGACCAAATTTTCAAGGGCCGGAGCAAGGTCAGCAAGACGACCCCAACAAGTAGCACTTACTATATTACCAAAACACAAGTCAGTGCTTTTGTTTGAGTAACCTTGCTGACAACACATTTGGTACAAACCTTGAACGGCAGTGAAAATATTCCCCAGAGCAAAAATTTTGGAATGGCAAAATTGTACAAGTTTTTGCGATATAAGCAGTCAAAATGAAACTTCTGGGTCATCTTGAATTGAGGTCAAGAATTAACGCAGGGAGTGTTCAATGTCGCCAAAACTACCCCAACAAAAAGCACTTACTGCTCCATGAACACGAGTTAGTGCTTAGGTTTGAGCAATTTTGCCGACAGGCTAGCAAGTTCAGCCTTTGTTCCAGAGTTTCGCCAACAAGTCATCCAAGTAGAAAGGAGAAGTGTCACAATCTCAACAGATTGTGGATTTTCTGCGTTCATGGGATTGGCCATTGAACGTCACTGTACATATACAGAATGTTGACTGTGTCCGCATGACTGCCCCAACAGAGAGCACTTACTGTTGCATATCATCAAGCCAGTGCTCAGGTTGGGTCAATGAAACTGACTTGGTGAATTGTATCACTTCCCCTCGCCTGTCCGTCATATGGAGCGAGTTATTGGAAGAGCAACACTACCCCAACAAGTAGCACTTACTACTTTATGAAACACAAGTCAGTGCATTTGTTTGGGATATCTTGCTGTCACCACATTGGGCAAGGCTGGTTCTATTGAGTGCTTTTGGACGAATGAATGAAAATGCATTCTCTGGTCGAGGTCATCTTGAATTGATATCAACTATGAGCCAGGGGAGTGTTCAATGTCACCAAAACTACCCCAACAAAAAGCACTTACTGCTTGATGAACATGAGTTAGTGCTTAGGTTTGAGTAATTTTGCCGACAAGCTAGCAAGTTCAACCTTGTTCCTGTAACACGTCTGAAATGAGAGACTTCAAATGAGACGAAAACAGATTGTGACTCTGTACATACAGAGCAAGTTGATCAAATCTGTATCACTGCCCCAACAAGTAGCACTTACTGTTGCAGATAATCAAGCCAATGCTCAAGTTGGGTCAATAATACTGACTATGTAAGCGGTCACGAGAATAGACGTTACTGCATTACTTCTGGCTTGTCAGTCGAAGCTCCCTCTGCTGCATAGTGTGGTTTGGTTGGGCAATACGCAGTGAGGACCCCTTTAAATACAAACGTGAGCCATTGAAACCCAACCCCGCCCCCCGTGCCATTGACTGGACAATTTGTTTTCATCACAGGAATGTAATTGAGCCCCAACCTAACAAATGAATGGGCAATCGTCATCAATTGAACAAGATCGTTAACGCTATGATCAATGGTCGTCCAAGTAGGACACATGAGAGACAAGCCCTACAGGAGGCACTTTTGAACAGGGGACAAAAAACATTGGCGTATGCATTCAAAGTCGATGCAATGTATTTTTCAAAGCAGCAAGCTCCTAATTCAACGATTGATGATGTGAGGAAAATAACCACTTCAATTACACCCCTTGTAAAATGAAATTTCATTCGGGTTGCGACCAAATTTTCAAGGGCCGGAGCAAGGTCAGCAAGACGACCCCAACAAGTAGCACTTACTATATTACCAAAACACAAGTCAGTGCTTTTGTTTGAGTAACCTTGCTGACAACACATTTGGTACAAACCTTGAACGGCAGTGAAAATATTCCCCAGAGCAAAAATTTTGGAATGGCAAAATTGTACAAGTTTTTGCGATATAAGCAGTCAAAATGAAACTTCTGGGTCATCTTGAATTGAGGTCAAGAATTAACGCAGGGAGTGTTCAATGTTGCCAAAACTACCCCAACAAAAAGCACTTACTGCTCCATGAACACGAGTTAGTGCTTAGGTTTGAGCAATATTGCCGACAGGCTAGCAAGTTCAGCCTTTGTTCCAGAGTTTCGCCAACAAGTCATCCAAGTAGAAAGGAGAAGTGTCACAATCTCAACAGATTGTGGATTTTCTGCGTTCATGGGATTGGCCATTGAACGTCACTGTACATATACAGAATGTTGACTGTGTCCGCATGACTGCCCCAACAGAGAGCACTTACTGTTGCATATCATCAAGCCAGTGCTCAGGTTGGGTCAATGAAACTGACTTGGTGAATTGTATCACTTCCCCTCGCCTGTCCGTCTTATGGAGCGAGGTATTGGAAGAGCAACACTACCCCAACAAGTAGCACTTACTACTTTATGAAACACAAGTCAGTGCATTTGTTTGGGTTATCTTGCTGTCACCACATTTGGCAAGGCTGGTTCACGTGAGTGTTTTTGGACGAATGAATGAAAATGTATTCTCTGGTCGAGGTCATCTTGAATTGATATCAACTATGAGCCAGGGGAGTGTTCAATGTCACCAAAACTACCCCAACAAAAAGCACTTACTGCTCCATGAACACGAGTTAGTGCTTAGGTTTGAGCAATTTTGCCGACAGGCTAGCAAGTTCAGCCTTTGTTCCAGTGTTTCGCCAACAAGTCATCCAAGTAGAAAGGAGAAGTGTCACAATCTCAACAGATTGTGGATTTTCTGCGTTCATGGGATTGGCCATTGAACGTCACTGTACATATACAGAATGTTGACTGTGTCCGCATGACTGCCCCAACAGAGAGCACTTACTGTTGCATATCATCAAGCCAGTGCTCAGGTTGGGTCAATGAAACTGACTTGGTGAATTGTATCACTTCCCCTCGCCTGTCCGTCTTATGGAGCGAGGTATTGGAAGAGCAACACTACCCCAACAAGTAGCACTTACTACTTTATGAAACACAAGTCAGTGCATTTGTTTGGGTTATCTTGCTGTCACCACATTTGGCAAGGCTGGTTCACGTGAGTGTTTTTGGACGAATGAATGAAAATGCATTCTCTGGTCGAGGTCATCTTGAATTGATATCAACTATGAGCCAGGGGAGTGTTCAATGTCACCAAAACTACCCCAACAAAAAGCACTTACTGCTTGATGAACACGAGTTAGTGCTTAGGTTTGAGTAATTTTGCCGACAAGCTAGCAAGTTCAACCTTGTTCCTGTAACACGTCTGAAATGAGAGACTTCAAATGAGACGAAAACAGATTGTGACTCTGTACATACAGAGCAAGTTGATCAAATCTGTATCACTGCCCCAACAAGTAGCACTTACTGTTGCAGATAATCAAGCCAATGCTCAAGTTGGGTCAATAATACTGACTATGTAAGCGGTCACGAGAATAGACGTTACTGCATTACTTCTGGCTTGTCAGTCGAAGCTCCCTCTGCTGCATAGTGTGGTTTGGTTGGGCAATACGCAGTGAGGACCCCTTTAAATACAAACGTGAGCCATTGAAACCCAACCCCGCCCCCCGTGCCATTGACTGGACAATTTGTTTTGATCACAGGAATGTAATTGAGCCCCAACCTAACAAATGAATGGGCAATCGTCATCAATTGAACAAGATCGTTAACGCTATGATCAATGGTCGTCCAAGTAGGACACATGAGAGACAAGCCCTACAGGAGGCACTTTTGAACAGGGGACAAAAAACATTGGCGTATGCATTCAAAGTCGATGCAATGTATTTTTCAAAGCAGCAAGCTCCTAATTCAACGATTGATGATGTGAGGAAAATAACCACTTCAATTACACCCCTTGTAAAATGAAATTTCATTCGGGTTGCGACCAAATTTTCAAGGGCCGGAGCAAGGTCAGCAAGACGACCCCAACAAGTAGCACTTACTATATTACCAAAACACAAGTCAGTGCTTTTGTTTGAGTAACCTTGCTGACAACACATTTGGTACAAACCTTGAACGGCAGTGAAAATATTCCCCAGAGCAAAAATTTTGGAATGGCAAAATTGTACAAGTTTTTGCGATATAAGCAGTCAAAATGAAACTTCTGGGTCATCTTGAATTGAGGTCAAGAATTAACGCAGGGAGTGTTCAATGTTGCCAAAACTACCCCAACAAAAAGCACTTACTGCTCCATGAACACGAGTTAGTGCTTAGGTTTGAGCAATATTGCCGACAGGCTAGCAAGTTCAGCCTTTGTTCCAGAGTTTCGCCAACAAGTCATCCAAGTAGAAAGGAGAAGTGTCACAATCTCAACAGATTGTGGATTTTCTGCGTTCATGGGATTGGCCATTGAACGTCACTGTACATATACAGAATGTTGACTGTGTCCGCATGACTGCCCCAACAGAGAGCACTTACTGTTGCATATCATCAAGCCAGTGCTCAGGTTGGGTCAATGAAACTGACTTGGTGAATTGTATCACTTCCCCTCGCCTGTCCGTCTTATGGAGCGAGGTATTGGAAGAGCAACACTACCCCAACAAGTAGCACTTACTACTTTATGAAACACAAGTCAGTGCATTTGTTTGGGTTATCTTGCTGTCACCACATTTGGCAAGGCTGGTTCACGTGAGTGTTTTTGGACGAATGAATGAAAATGTATTCTCTGGTCGAGGTCATCTTGAATTGATATCAACTATGAGCCAGGGGAGTGTTCAATGTCACCAAAACTACCCCAACAAAAAGCACTTACTGCTCCATGAACACGAGTTAGTGCTTAGGTTTGAGCAATTTTGCCGACAGGCTAGCAAGTTCAGCCTTTGTTCCAGTGTTTCGCCAACAAGTCATCCAAGTAGAAAGGAGAAGTGTCACAATCTCAACAGATTGTGGATTTTCTGCGTTCATGGGATTGGCCATTGAACGTCACTGTACATATACAGAATGTTGACTGTGTCCGCATGACTGCCCCAACAGAGAGCACTTACTGTTGCATATCATCAAGCCAGTGCTCAGGTTGGGTCAATGAAACTGACTTGGTGAATTGTATCACTTCCCCTCGCCTGTCCGTCTTATGGAGCGAGGTATTGGAAGAGCAACACTACCCCAACAAGTAGCACTTACTACTTTATGAAACACAAGTCAGTGCATTTGTTTGGGTTATCTTGCTGTCACCACATTTGGCAAGGCTGGTTCACGTGAGTGTTTTTGGACGAATGAATGAAAATGCATTCTCTGGTCGAGGTCATCTTGAATTGATATCAACTATGAGCCAGGGGAGTGTTCAATGTCACCAAAACTACCCCAACAAAAAGCACTTACTGCTTGATGAACACGAGTTAGTGCTTAGGTTTGAGTAATTTTGCCGACAAGCTAGCAAGTTCAACCTTGTTCCTGTAACACGTCTGAAATGAGAGACTTCAAATGAGACGAAAACAGATTGTGACTCTGTACATACAGAGCAAGTTGATCAAATCTGTATCACTGCCCCAACAAGTAGCACTTACTGTTGCAGATAATCAAGCCAATGCTCAAGTTGGGTCAATAATACTGACTATGTAAGCGGTCACGAGAATAGACGTTACTGCATTACTTCTGGCTTGTCAGTCGAAGCTCCCTCTGCTGCATAGTGTGGTTTGGTTGGGCAATACGCAGTGAGGACCCCTTTAAATACAAACGTGAGCCATTGAAACCCAACCCCGCCCCCCGTGCCATTGACTGGACAATTTGTTTTCATCACAGGAATGTAATTGATCCCCAACCTAACAAATGAATGGGCAATCGTCATCAATTGAACAAGATCGTTAACGCTATGATCAATGGTCGTCCAAGTAGGACACATGAGAGACAAGCCCTACAGGAGGCACTTTTGAACAGGGGACAAAAAACATTGGCGTATGCATTCAAAGTCGATGCAATGTATTTTTCAAAGCAGCAAGCTCCTAATTCAACGATTGATGATGTGAGGAAAATAACCACTTCAATTACACCCCTTGTAAAATGAAATTTCATTCGGGTTGCGACCAAATTTTCAAGGGCCGGAGCAAGGTCAGCAAGACGACCCCAACAAGTAGCACTTACTATATTACCAAAACACAAGTCAGTGCTTTTGTTTGAGTAACCTTGCTGACAACACATTTGGTACAAACCTTGAACGGCAGTGAAAATATTCCCCAGAGCAAAAATTTTGGAATGGCAAAATTGTACAAGTTTTTGCGATATAAGCAGTCAAAATGAAACTTCTGGGTCATCTTGAATTGAGGTCAAGAATTAACGCAGGGAGTGTTCAATGTTGCCAAAACTACCCCAACAAAAAGCACTTACTGCTCCATGAACACGAGTTAGTGCTTAGGTTTGAGCAATTTTGCCGACAGGCTAGCAAGTTCAGCCTTTGTTCCAGAGTTTCGCCAACAAGTCATCCAAGTAGAAAGGAGAAGTGTCACAATCTCAACAGATTGTGGATTTTCTGCGTTCATGGGATTGGCCATTGAACGTCACTGTACATATACAGAATGTTGACTGTGTCCGCATGACTGCCCCAACAGAGAGCACTTACTGTTGCATATCATCAAGCCAGTGCTCAGGTTGGGTCAATGAAACTGACTTGGTGAATTGTATCACTTCCCCTCGCCTGTCCGTCTTATGGAGCGAGGTATTGGAAGAGCAACACTACCCCAACAAGTAGCACTTACTACTTTATGAAACACAAGTCAGTGCATTTGTTTGGGTTATCTTGCTGTCACCACATTTGGCAAGGCTGGTTCACGTGAGTGTTTTTGGACGAATGAATGAAAATGTATTCTCTGGTCGAGGTCATCTTGAATTGATATCAACTATGAGCCAGGGGAGTGTTCAATGTCACCAAAACTACCCCAACAAAAAGCACTTACTGCTCCATGAACACGAGTTAGTGCTTAGGTTTGAGCAATTTTGCCGACAGGCTAGCAAGTTCAGCCTTTGTTCCAGTGTTTCGCCAACAAGTCATCCAAGTAGAAAGGAGAAGTGTCACAATCTCAACAGATTGTGGATTTTCTGCGTTCATGGGATTGGCCATTGAACGTCACTGTACATATACAGAATGTTGACTGTGTCCGCATGACTGCCCCAACAGAGAGCACTTACTGTTGCATATCATCAAGCCAGTGCTCAGGTTGGGTCAATGAAACTGACTTGGTGAATTGTATCACTTCCCCTCGCCTGTCCGTCTTATGGAGCGAGGTATTGGAAGAGCAACACTACCCCAACAAGTAGCACTTACTACTTTATGAAACACAAGTCAGTGCATTTGTTTGGGTTATCTTGCTGTCACCACATTTGGCAAGGCTGGTTCACGTGAGTGTTTTTGGACGAATGAATGAAAATGTATTCTCTGGTCGAGGTCATCTTGAATTGATATCAACTATGAGCCAGGGGAGTGTTCAATGTCACCAAAACTACCCCAACAAAAAGCACTTACTGCTCCATGAACACGAGTTAGTGCTTAGGTTTGAGCAATTTTGCCGACAAGCTAGCAAGTTCAACCTTGTTCCTGTAACACGTCTGAAATGAGAGACTTCAAATGAGACGAAAACAGATTGTGACTCTGTACATACAGAGCAAGTTGATCAAATCTGTATCACTGCCCCAACAAGTAGCACTTACTGTTGCAGATAATCAAGCCAATGCTCAAGTTGGGTCAATAATACTGACTATGTAAGCGGTCACGAGAATAGACGTTACTGCATTACTTCTGGCTTGTCAGTCGAAGCTCCCTCTGCTGCATAGTGTGGTTTGGTTGGGCAATACGCAGTGAGGACCCCTTTAAATACAAACGTGAGCCATTGAAACCCAACCCCGCCCCCCGTGCCATTGACTGGACAATTTGTTTTGATCACAGGAATGTAATTGATCCCCAACCTAACAAATGAATGGGCAATCGTCATCAATTGAACAAGATCGTTAACGCTATGATCAATGGTCGTCCAAGTAGGACACATGAGAGACAAGCCCTACAGGAGGCACTTTTGAACAGGGGACAAAAAACATTGGCGTATGCATTCAAAGTCGATGCAATGTATTTTTCAAAGCAGCAAGCTCCTAATTCAACGATTGATGATGTGAGGAAAATAACCTCTTCAATTACACCCCTTGTAAAATGAAATTTCATTCGGGTTGCGACCAAATTTTCAAGGGCCGGAGCAAGGTCAGCAAGACGACCCCAACAAGTAGCACTTACTATATTACCAAAACACAAGTCAGTGCTTTTGTTTGAGTAACCTTGCTGACAACACATTTGGTACAAACCTTGAACGGCAGTGAAAATATTCCCCAGAGCAAAAATTTTGGAATGGCAAAATTGTACAAGTTTTTGCGATATAAGCAGTCAAAATGAAACTTCTGGGTCATCTTGAATTGAGGTCAAGAATTAACGCAGGGAGTGTTCAATGTTGCCAAAACTACCCCAACAAAAAGCACTTACTGCTCCATGAACACGAGTTAGTGCTTAGGTTTGAGCAATTTTGCCGACAGGCTAGCAAGTTCAGCCTTTGTTCCAGAGTTTCGCCAACAAGTCATCCAAGTAGAAAGGAGAAGTGTCACAATCTCAACAGATTGTGGATTTTCTGCGTTCATGGGATTGGCCATTGAACGTCACTGTACATATACAGAATGTTGACTGTGTCCGCATGACTGCCCCAACAGAGAGCACTTACTGTTGCATATCATCAAGCCAGTGCTCAGGTTGGGTCAATGAAACTGACTTGGTGAATTGTATCACTTCCCCTCGCCTGTCCGTCTTATGGAGCGAGGTATTGGAAGAGCAACACTACCCCAACAAGTAGCACTTACTACTTTATGAAACACAAGTCAGTGCATTTGTTTGGGTTATCTTGCTGTCACCACATTTGGCAAGGCTGGTTCACGTGAGTGTTTTTGGACGAATGAATGAAAATGTATTCTCTGGTCGAGGTCATCTTGAATTGATATCAACTATGAGCCAGGGGAGTGTTCAATGTCACCAAAACTACCCCAACAAAAAGCATTTACTGCTCCATGAACACGAGTTAGTGCTTAGGTTTGAGCAATTTTGCCGACAGGCTAGCAAGTTCAGCCTTTGTTCCAGTGTTTCGCCAACAAGTCATCCAAGTAGAAAGGAGAAGTGTCACAATCTCAACAGATTGTGGATTTTCTGCGTTCATGGGATTGGCCATTGAACGTCACTGTACATATACAGAATGTTGACTGTGTCCGCATGACTGCCCCAACAGAGAGCACTTACTGTTGCATATCATCAAGCCAGTGCTCAGGTTGGGTCAATGAAACTGACTTGGTGAATTGTATCACTTCCCCTCGCCTGTCCGTCATATGGAGCGAGGTATTGGAAGAGCAACACTACCCCAACAAGTAGCACTTACTACTTTATGAAACACAAGTCAGTGCATTTGTTTGGGATATCTTGCTGTCACCACATTGGGCAAGGCTGGTTCTATTGAGTGCTTTTGGACGAATGAATGAAAATGCATTCTCTGGTCGAGGACATCTTGAATTGATATTAACTATGAACCAAGGTATTGTTCAATGTCACCAAAACTACCCCAACAAAAAGCACTTACTGCTTGATGAACACGAGTTAGTGCTTAGGTTTGAGTAATTTTGCCGACAAGCTAGCAAGTTCAACCTTGTTCCTGTAACACGTCTGAAATGAGAGACTTCAAATGAGACTAAAACAGATTGTGACTCTGTACATACAGAGCAAGTTGATCAAGTCTGTATCACTGCCCCAACAAGTAGCACAGCAAAAATTTTGGAATGGCAAAATTGTACAAGTTTTTGCGATATAAGCAGTCAAAATGAAACTTCTGGGTCATCTTGAATTGGGGTCAACAATTAACGCAGGGAGTGTTCAATGTCGCCAAAACTACCCCAACAAAAAGCACTTACTGCTCCATGAACACGAGTTAGTGCTTAGGTTTGAGCAATTTTGCCGACAAGCTAGCAAGTTCAACCTTGTTCCTGTAACACGTCTGAAATGAGAGACTTCAAATGAGACGAAAACAGATTGTGACTCTGTACATACAGAGCAAGTTGATCAAATCTGTATCACTGCCCCAACAAGTAGCACTTACTGTTGCAGATAATCAAGCCAATGCTCAAGTTGGGTCAATAATACTGACTATGTAAGCGGTCACGAGAATAGACGTTACTGCATTACTTCTGGCTTGTCAGTCGAAGCTTCCTCTGCTGCATAGTGTGGTTTGGTTGGGCAATACGCAGTGAGGACCCCTTTAAATACAAACGTGAGCCATTGAAACCCAACCCCGCCCCCCGTGCCATTGACTGGACAATTTGTTTTGATCACAGGAATGTAATTGAGCCCCAACCTAACAAATGAATGGGCAATCGTCATCAATTGAACAAGATCGTTAACGCTATGATCAATGGTCGTCCAAGTAGGACACATGAGAGACAAGCCCTACAGGAGGCACTTTTGAACAGGGGACAAAAAACATTGGCGTATGCATTCAAAGTCGATGCAATGTATTTTTCAAAGCAGCAAGCTCCTAATTCAACGATTGATGATGTGAGGAAAATAACCTCTTCAATTACACCCCTTGTAAAATGAAATTTCATTCGGGTTGCGACCAAATTTTCAAGGGCCGGAGCAAGGTCAGCAAGACGACCCCAACAAGTAGCACTTACTATATTACCAAAACACAAGTCAGTGCTTTTGTTTGAGTAACCTTGCTGACAACACATTTGGTACAAACCTTGAACGGCAGTGAAAATATTCCCCAGAGCAAAAATTTTGGAATGGCAAAATTGTACAAGTTTTTGCGATATAAGCAGTCAAAATGAAACTTCTGGGTCATCTTGAATTGAGGTCAAGAATTAACGCAGGGAGTGTTCAATGTTGCCAAAACTACCCCAACAAAAAGCACTTACTGCTCCATGAACACGAGTTAGTGCTTAGGTTTGAGCAATTTTGCCGACAGGCTAGCAAGTTCAGCCTTTGTTCCAGAGTTTCGCCAACAAGTCATCCAAGTAGAAAGGAGAAGTGTCACAATCTCAACAGATTGTGGATTTTCTGCGTTCATGGGATTGGCCATTGAACGTCACTGTACATATACAGAATGTTGACTGTGTCCGCATGACTGCCCCAACAGAGAGCACTTACTGTTGCATATCATCAAGCCAGTGCTCAGGTTGGGTCAATGAAACTGACTTGGTGAATTGTATCACTTCCCCTCGCCTGTCCGTCTTATGGAGCGAGGTATTGGAAGAGCAACACTACCCCAACAAGTAGCACTTACTACTTTATGAAACACAAGTCAGTGCATTTGTTTGGGATATCTTGCTGTCACCACATTGGGCAAGGCTGGTTCTATTGAGTGCTTTTGGACGAATGAATGAAAATGCATTCTCTGGTCGAGGTCATCTTGAATTGATATCAACTATGAGCCAGGGGAGTGTTCAATGTCACCAAAACTACCCCAACAAAAAGCACTTACTGCTCCATGAACACGAGTTAGTGCTTAGGTTTGAGCAATTTTGCCGACAAGCTAGCAAGTTCAACCTTGTTCCTGTAACACGTCTGAAATGAGAGACTTCAAATGAGACGAAAACAGATTGTGACTCTGTACATACAGAGCAAGTTGATCAAATCTGTATCACTGCCCCAACAAGTAGCACTTACTGTTGCAGATAATCAAGCCAATGCTCAAGTTGGGTCAATAATACTGACTATGTAAGCGGTCACGAGAATAGACGTTACTGCATTACTTCTGGCTTGTCAGTCGAAGCTCCCTCTGCTGCATAGTGTGGTTTGGTTGGGCAATACGCAGTGAGGACCCCTTTAAATACAAACGTGAGCCATTGAAACCCAACCCCGCCCCCCGTGCCATTGACTGGACAATTTGTTTTGATCACAGGAATGTAATTGATCCCCAACCTAACAAATGAATGGGCAATCGTCATCAATTGAACAAGATCGTTAACGCTATGATCAATGGTCGTCCAAGTAGGACACATGAGAGACAAGCCCTACAGGAGGCACTTTTGAACAGGGGACAAAAAACATTGGCGTATGCATTCAAAGTCGATGCAATGTATTTTTCAAAGCAGCAAGCTCCTAATTCAACGATTGATGATGTGAGGAAAATAACCTCTTCAATTACACCCCTTGTAAAATGAAATTTCATTCGGGTTGCGACCAAATTTTCAAGGGCCGGAGCAAGGTCAGCAAGACGACCCCAACAAGTAGCACTTACTATATTACCAAAACACAAGTCAGTGCTTTTGTTTGAGTAACCTTGCTGACAACACATTTGGTACAAACCTTGAACGGCAGTGAAAATATACCCCAGAGCAAAAATTTTGGAAAGGCAAAATTGTACAAGTTTTTGCGATATAAGCAGTCAAAATGAAACTTCTTGACCTCAATTCAAGATGACCCAGAATTAACGCAGGGAGTGTTCAATGTTGCCAAAACTACCCCAACAAAAAGCACTTACTGCTCCATGAACACGAGTTAGTGCTTAGGTTTGAGCAATTTTGCCGACAGGCTAGCAAGTTCAGCCTTTGTTCCAGAGTTTCGCCAACAAGTCATCCAAGTAGAAAGGAGAAGTGTCACAATCTCAACAGATTGTGGATTTTCTGCGTTCATGGGATTGGCCATTGAACGTCACTGTACATATACAGAATGTTGACTGTGTCCGCATGACTGCCCCAACAGAGAGCACTTACTGTTGCATATCATCAAGCCAGTGCTCAGGTTGGGTCAATGAAACTGACTTGGTGAATTGTATCACTTCCCCTCGCCTGTCCGTCTTATGGAGCGAGGTATTGGAAGAGCAACACTACCCCAACAAGTAGCACTTACTACTTTATGAAACACAAGTCAGTGCATTTGTTTGGGTTATCTTGCTGTCACCACATTTGGCAAGGCTGGTTCACGTGAGTGTTTTTGGACGAATGAATGAAAATGTATTCTCTGGTCGAGGTCATCTTGAATTGATATCAACTATGAGCCAGGGGAGTGTTCAATGTCACCAAAACTACCCCAACAAAAAGCATTTACTGCTCCATGAACACGAGTTAGTGCTTAGGTTTGAGCAATTTTGCCGACAGGCTAGCAAGTTCAGCCTTTGTTCCAGTGTTTCGCCAACAAGTCATCCAAGTAGAAAGGAGAAGTGTCACAATCTCAACAGATTGTGGATTTTCTGCGTTCATGGGATTGGCCATTGAACGTCACTGTACATATACAGAATGTTGACTGTGTCCGCATGACTGCCCCAACAGAGAGCACTTACTGTTGCATATCATCAAGCCAGTGCTCAGGTTGGGTCAATGAAACTGACTTGGTGAATTGTATCACTTCCCCTCGCCTGTCCGTCATATGGAGCGAGGTATTGGAAGAGCAACACTACCCCAACAAGTAGCACTTACTACTTTATGAAACACAAGTCAGTGCATTTGTTTGGGATATCTTGCTGTCACCACATTGGGCAAGGCTGGTTCTATTGAGTGCTTTTGGACGAATGAATGAAAATGCATTCTCTGGTCGAGGACATCTTGAATTGATATCAACTATGAGCCAGGGGAGTGTTCAATGTCACCAAAACTACCCCAACAAAAAGCACTTACTGCTCCATGAACACGAGTTAGTGCTTAGGTTTGAGTAATTTTGCCGACAAGCTAGCAAGTTCAACCTTGTTCCTGTAACACGTCTGAAATGAGAGACTTCAAATGAGACTAAAACAGATTGTGACTCTGTACATACAGAGCAAGTTGATCAAGTCTGTATCACTGCCCCAACAAGTAGCACTTACTGTTGCAGATAATCAAGCCAATGCTCAAGTTGGGTCAATAATACTGACTATGTAAGCGGTCACGAGAATAGACGTTACTGCATTACTTCTGGCTTGTCAGTCGAAGCTCCCTCTGCTGCATAGTGTGGTTTGGTTGGGCAATACGCAGTGAGGACCCCTTTAAATACAAACGTGAGCCATTGAAACCCAACCCCGCCCCCCGTGCCATTGACTGGACAATTTGTTTTCATCACAGGAATGTAATTGAGCCCCAATCTAAAAAATGAATGGGCAATCGTCATCAATTGAACAAGATCGTTAACGCTATGATCAATGGTCGTCCAAGTAGGACACATGAGAGACAAGCCCTACAGGAGGCACTTTTGAACAGGGGACAAAAAACATTGGCGTATGCATTCAAAGTCGATGCAATGTATTTTTCAAAGCAGCAAGCTCCTAATTCAACGATTGATGATGTGAGGAAAATAACCACTTCAATTACACCCCTTGTAAAATGAAATTTCATTCGGGTTGCGACCAAATTTTCAAGGGCCGGAGCAAGGTCAGCAAGACGACCCCAACAAGTAGCACTTACTATATTACCAAAACACAAGTCAGTGCTTTTGTCTGAGTCACCTTGCTGACAACACATTTGGTACAAACCTTGAACGGCAGTGAAAATATTCCCCAGAGCAAAAATTTTGGAATGGCAAAATTGTACAAGTTTTTGCGATATAAGCAGTCAAAATGAAACTTCTGGGTCATCTTGAACTGGGATCAACAATTAACGCAGGGAGTGTTCAATGTTGCCAAAACTACCCCAACAAAAAGCACTTACTGCTCCATGAACACGAGTTAGTGCTTAGGTTTGAGCAATTTTGCCGACAGGCTAGCAAGTTCAGCCTTTGTTCCAGTGTTTCGCCAACAAGTCATCCAAGTAGAAAGGAGAAGTGTCACAATCTCAACAGATTTGGGATTTTCTGCGTTCATGGGATTGGCCATTGAACGTCACTGTACATATACAGAATGTTGACTGTGTCCGTATGACTGCCCCAACAGAGAGCACTTACTTTTGCATATCATCAAGCCAGTGCTCAGTTGAGTCAATGAAACTGACTTGGTGAATTGTATCACTTCCCCTCGCCTGTCCGTCATATGGAGCGAGGTATTGGAAGAGCAACACTACCCCAACAAGTAGCGCTTACTACTTTATGAAACACAAGTCAGTGCATTTGTTTGGGATATCTTGCTGTCACCACATTGGGCAAGGCTGGTTCTATTGAGTGCTTTTGGACGAATGAATGAAAATGCATTCTCTGGTCGAGGACATCTTGAATTGATATTAACTATGAACCACGGTATTGTTCAATGTCACCAAAACTACCCCAACAAAAAGCACTTACTGCTTGATGAACACGAGTTAGTGCTTAGGTTTGAATAATTTTGCCGACAAGCTAGCAAGTTCAACCTTGTTCCTGTAACACGTCTGAAATGAGAGACTTCAAATGAGACGAAAACAGATTGTGACTCTGTACATACAGAGCAAGTTGATCAAGTCTGTATCACTGCCCCAACAAGTAGCACTTACTGTTGCAGATAATCAAGCCAATGCTCAAGTTGGGTCAATAATACTGACTATGTAAGCGGTCACGAGAATAGACGTTACTGCATTACTTCTGGCTTGTCAGTCGAAGCTCCCTCTGCTGCATGGTTTGGTTGGGCAATACGCAGTGAGGACCCCTTTAAATACAAACGTGAGCCATTGAAACCCAACCCCGCCCCCCGTGCCATTGACTGGACAATTTGTTTTCATCACAGGAATGTAATTGATCCCCAACCTAACAAATGAATGGGCAATCGTCATCAATTGAACAAGATCGTTAACGCTATGATCAATGGTCGTCCAAGTAGGACACATGAGAGACAAGCCCTACAGGAGGCACTTTTGAACAGGGGACAAAAAACATTGGCGTATGCATTCAAAGTAGATGCAATTTATTTTTCAAAGCAGCAAGCTCCTAATTCAACGATTGATGATGTGAGGAAAATAACCACTTCAATTACACCCCTTGTAAAATGAAATTTCATTCGGGTTGCGACCAAATTTTCAAGGGCCGGAGCAAGGTCAGCAAGACGACCCCAACAAGTAGCACTTACTATATTACCAAAACACAAGTCAGTGCTTTTGTTTGAGTAACCTTGCTGACAACACATTTGGTACAAACCTTGAACGGCAGTGAAAATATACCCCAGAGCAAAAATTTTGGAAAGGCAAAATTGTACAAGTTTTTGCGATATAAGCAGTCAAAATGAAACTTCTTGACCTCAATTCAAGATGACCCAGAATTAACGCAGGGAGTGTTCAATGTTGCCAAAACTACCCCAACAAAAAGCACTTACTGCTCCATGAACACGAGTTAGTGCTTAGGTTTGAGCAATTTTGCCGACAGGCTAGCAAGTTCAGCCTTTGTTCCAGAGTTTCGCCAACAAGTCATCCAAGTAGAAAGGAGAAGTGTCACAATCTCAACAGATTGTGGATTTTCTGCGTTCATGGGATTGGCCATTGAACGTCACTGTACATATACAGAATGTTGACTGTGTCCGCATGACTGCCCCAACAGAGAGCACTTACTGTTGCATATCATCAAGCCAGTGCTCAGGTTGGGTCAATGAAACTGACTTGGTGAATTGTATCACTTCCCCTCGCCTGTCCGTCTTATGGAGCGAGGTATTGGAAGAGCAACACTACCCCAACAAGTAGCACTTACTACTTTATGAAACACAAGTCAGTGCATTTGTTTGGGATATCTTGCTGTCACCACATTGGGCAAGGCTGGTTCTATTGAGTGCTTTTGGACGAATGAATGAAAATGCATTCTCTGGTCGAGGACATCTTGAATTGATATCAACTATGAGCCAGGGGAGTGTTCAATGTCACCAAAACTACCCCAACAAAAAGCACTTACTGCTCCATGAACACGAGTTAGTGCTTAGGTTTGAGTAATTTTGCCGACAAGCTAGCAAGTTCAACCTTGTTCCTGTAACACGTCTGAAATGAGAGACTTCAAATGAGACTAAAACAGATTGTGACTCTGTACATACAGAGCAAGTTGATCAAGTCTGTATCACTGCCCCAACAAGTAGCACTTACTGTTGCAGATAATCAAGCCAATGCTCAAGTTGGGTCAATAATACTGACTATGTAAGCGGTCACGCGAATAGACGTTACTGCATTACTTCTGGCTTGTCAGTCGAAGCTCCCTCTGCTGCATAGTGTGGTTTGGTTGGGCAATACGCAGTGAGGACCCCTTTAAATACAAACGTGAGCCATTGAAACCCAACCCCGCCCCCCGTGCCATTGACTGGACAATTTGTTTTCATCACAGGAATGTAATTGAGCCCCAATCTAACAAATGAATGGGCAATCGTCATCAATTGAACAAGATCGTTAACGCTATGATCAATGGTCGTCCAAGTAGGACACATGAGAGACAAGCCCTACAGGAGGCACTTTTGAACAGGGGACAAAAAACATTGGCGTATGCATTCAAAGTCGATGCAATGTATTTTTCAAAGCAGCAAGCTCCTAATTCAACGATTGATGATGTGAGGAAAATAACCACTTCAATTACACCCCTTGTAAAATGAAATTTCATTCGGGTTGCGACCAAATTTTCAAGGGCCGGAGCAAGGTCAGCAAGACGACCCCAACAAGTAGCACTTACTATATTACCAAAACACAAGTCAGTGCTTTTGTCTGAGTCACCTTGCTGACAACACATTTGGTACAAACCTTGAACGGCAGTGAAAATATTCCCCAGAGCAAAAATTTTGGAATGGCAAAATTGTACAAGTTTTTGCGATATAAGCAGTCAAAATGAAACTTCTGGGTCATCTTGAATTGAGGTCAAGAATTAACGCAGGGAGTGTTCAATGTTGCCAAAACTACCCCAACAAAAAGCACTTACTGCTCCATGAACACGAGTTAGTGCTTAGGTTTGAGCAATTTTGCCGACAGGCTAGCAAGTTCAGCCTTTGTTCCAGTGTTTCGCCAACAAGTCATCCAAGTAGAAAGGAGAAGTGTCACAATCTCAACAGATTGTGGATTTTCTGCGTTCATGGGATTGGCCATTGAACGTCACTGTACATATACAGAATGTTGACTATGTCCGCATGACTGCCCCAACAGAGAGCACTTACTGTTGCATATCATCAAGCCAGTGCTCAGGTTGGGTCAATGAAACTGACTTGGTGAATTGTATCACTTCCCCTCGCCTGTCCGTCATATGGAGCGAGGTATTGGAAGAGCAACACTACCCCAACAAGTAGCGCTTACTATTTTATGAAACACAAGTCAGTGCATTTGTTTTGGGATATCTTGCTGTCACCACATTGGGCAAGGCTGGTTCTATTGAGTGCTTTTGGACGAATGAATGAAAATGCATTCTCTGGTCGAGGACATCTTGAATTGATATCAACTATGAGCCAGGGGAGTGTTCAATGTCACCAAAACTACCCCAACAAAAAGCACTTACTGCTCCATGAACACGAGTTAGTGCTTAGGTTTGAGTAATTTTGCCGACAAGCTAGCAAGTTCAACCTTGTTCCTGTAACACGTCTGAAATGAGAGACTTCAAATGAGACTAAAACAGATTGTGACTCTGTACATACAGAGCAAGTTGATCAAGTCTGTATCACTGCCCCAACAAGTAGCACTTACTGTTGCAGATAATCAAGCCAATGCTCAAGTTGGGTCAATAATACTGACTATGTAAGCGGTCACGAGAATAGACGTTACTGCATTACTTCTGGCTTGTCAGTCGAAGCTCCCTCTGCTGCATAGTGTGGTTTGGTTGGGCAATACGCAGTGAGGACCCCTTTAAATACAAACGTGAGCCATTGAAACCCAACCCCGCCCCCCGTGCCATTGACTGGACAATTTGTTTTCATCACAGGAATGTAATTGAGCCCCAATCTAAAAAATGAATGGGCAATCGTCATCAATTGAACAAGATCGTTAACGCTATGATCAATGGTCGTCCAAGTAGGACACATGAGAGACAAGCCCTACAGGAGGCACTTTTGAACAGGGGACAAAAAACATTGGCGTATGCATTCAAAGTCGATGCAATGTATTTTTCAAAGCAGCAAGCTCCTAATTCAACGATTGATGATGTGAGGAAAATAACCACTTCAATTACACCCCTTGTAAAATGAAATTTCATTCGGGTTGCGACCAAATTTTCAAGGGCCGGAGCAAGGTCAGCAAGACGACCCCAACAAGTAGCACTTACTATATTACCAAAACACAAGTCAGTGCTTTTGTCTGAGTCACCTTGCTGACAACACATTTGGTACAAACCTTGAACGGCAGTGAAAATATTCCCCAGAGCAAAAATTTTGGAATGGCAAAATTGTACAAGTTTTTGCGATATAAGCAGTCAAAATGAAACTTCTGGGTCATCTTGAACTGGGATCAACAATTAACGCAGGGAGTGTTCAATGTTGCCAAAACTACCCCAACAAAAAGCACTTACTGCTCCATGAACACGAGTTAGTGCTTAGGTTTGAGCAATTTTGCCGACAGGCTAGCAAGTTCAGCCTTTGTTCCAGTTTTTCGCCAACAAGTCATCCAAGTAGAAAGGAGAAGTGTCACAATCTCAACAGATTTGGGATTTTCTGCGTTCATGGGATTGGCCATTGAACGTCACTGTACATATACAGAATGTTGACTGTGTCCGCATGACTGCCCCAACAGAGAGCACTTACTTTTGCATATCATCAAGCCAGTGCTCAGTTG
This sequence comes from Corythoichthys intestinalis, assembly GCF_030265065.1. NCBI lineage: Eukaryota > Metazoa > Chordata > Actinopteri > Syngnathiformes > Syngnathidae > Corythoichthys > Corythoichthys intestinalis. The sequence goes on along the minus strand of NC_080399.1, from coordinate 57,364,915 downwards.
AGTCAATGAAACTGACTTGGTGAATTGTATCACTTCCCCTCGCCTGTCCGTCATATGGAGCGAGGTATTGGAAGAGCAACACTACCCCAACAAGTAGCGCTTACTACTTTATGAAACACAAGTCAGTGCATTTGTTTGGGATATCTTGCTGTCACCACATTGGGCAAGGCTGGTTCTATTGAGTGCTTTTGGACGAATGAATGAAAATGCATTCTCTGGTCGAGGACATCTTGAATTGATATTAACTATGAACCACGGTATTGTTCAATGTCACCAAAACTACCCCAACAAAAAGCACTTACTGCTTGATGAACACGAGTTAGTGCTTAGGTTTGAGTAATTTTGCCGACAAGCTAGCAAGTTCAACCTTGTTCCTGTAACACGTCTGAAATGAGAGACTTCAAATGAGACGAAAACAGATTGTGACTCTGTACATACAGAGCAAGTTGATCAAGTCTGTATCACTGCCCCAACAAGTAGCACTTACTGTTGCAGATAATCAAGCCAATGCTCAAGTTGGGTCAATAATACTGACTATGTAAGCGGTCACGAGAATAGACGTTACTGCATTACTTCTGGCTTGTCAGTCGAAGCTCCCTCTGCTGCATGGTTTGGTTGGGCAATACGCAGTGAGGACCCCTTTAAATACAAACGTGAGCCATTGAAACCCAACCCCGCCCCCCGTGCCATTGACTGGACAATTTGTTTTGATCACAGGAATGTAATTGATCCCCAATCTAACAAATGAATGGGCAATCGTCATCAATTGAACAAGATCGTTAACGCTATGATCAATGGTCGTCCAAGTAGGACACATGAGAGACAAGCCCTACAGGAGGCACTTTTGAACAGGGGACAAAAAACATTGGCGTATGCATTCAAAGTCGATGCAATGTATTTTTCAAAGCAGCATGCTCCTAATTCAACGATTGATGATGTGAGGAAAATAACCACTTCAATTACACCCCTTGTAAAATGAAATTTCATTCGGGTTGCAACCAAATTTTCAAGGGCCGGAGCAAGGTCAGCAAGACGACCCCAACAAGTAGCACTTACTATATTACCAAAACACAAGTCAGTGCTTTTGTTTGAGTAACCTTGCTGACAACACATTTGGTACAAACCTTGAACGGCAGTGAAAATATTCCCCAGAGCAAAAATTTTGGAATGGCAAAATTGTACAAGTTTTTGCGATATAAGCAGTCAAAATGAAACTTCTGGGTCATCTTGAATTGGGGTCAACAATTAACGCAGGGAGTGTTCAATGTTGCCAAAACTACCCCAACAAAAAGCACTTACTGCTCCATGAACACGAGTTAGTGCTTAGGTTTGAGCAATTTTGCCGACAGGCTAGCAAGTTCAGCCTTTGTTCCAGAGTTTCGCCAACAAGTCATCCAAGTAGAAAGGAGAAGTGTCACAATCTCAACAGATTGTGGATTTTCTGCGTTCATGGGATTGGCCATTGAACGTCACTGTACATATACAGAATGTTGACTGTGTCCGCATGACTGCCCCAACAGAGAGCACTTACTGTTGCATATCATCAAGCCAGTGCTCAGGTTGGGTCAATGAAACTGACTTGGTGAATTGTATCACTTCCCCTCGCCTGTCCGTCATATGGAGTAGTGTTGTATCGGTCGCGAACGATTCGTTCTTTTTGAACGAATTGTTTGGGTGAACGAGACCGAACTAATCACCATCTGCACTGATTCGTTCTATGAAGTTGGTGGCGCTTGTTCGCTGCGTGGGAGGGCGTTGAGCAAGCGGCAGCGTCTTCTGACATCGCACACGACCAATCAGACGCCAGCCTCATCGCGGGCAGGGGAGGGAGCGGAAACAGAATCATGGCGTATGTCACTCATTTCCACGTGTGGCCAATAAGCAGCCAGCGTGCAGGCAGGGGGGAAAGACTGAGTTTTGTCACTTCCCGTTCAGTGATTCGGTCCTCCGGTTCCTGACCTAGCTTGCTGCTAACTTGACTTTCCAGTAATGACTATGCGGTGAACGAGTCATAAAATGAAAGGAAACGACTTTGTCACATATTTGTTAACGTGGAGCCTATCAAATGCTGCTCAAAAAGACAAAAACACCACACAAATCTAGCGAGCATGGTTTAGTGTTCTACTTTTCTCAACAGACTCGGGACTGTGCCTATGACGATATACTATCAAATTTACAGTAATTTAAAACACGCGTAGCTACGAGGCAAGCAAAACCTGAGCTGCGGTCGCGTGACGGCAGTGAAGCGGGCAGAGAACTGTCACTATATGGAGGCTTCATGGCAGCGATATGTACCTCATATGTGCACAGAAAAAAAATAATATTTAGTATGATCACCATAATACTGATTTGCAATGAAACTGTATATACATGTCAATTTTTTCCGAGTGTTTTTTTTTTTTTTTTTTCGTGTCAGAGGGTGTCGGTTGGTTTGACAAATTATGTCAATCCGTCCATCATGTGCTACTCAAGCGCCCCAAAAACAAAGCGCGCGGACACGGGAGATGTCGCAATATGTCTACATTTTTCTTAACAGACTAATGAGAGTAGAAAGGCGAAATCATAAAGCAAACAATTATTTCTCGTCAGCATTTGACGATCTGAGATGCGGGGACGACAGGGGAGCTGACCGGATTATTTTATTTATTAATACCAGTGCAAAAATTCAAAACGATCATCTTAATAATAAAAAACAAAAATACAACAGAGCGAGAGGTTAATATGATGTGTTGGCCGTTCCATAATTAGAAATTAAACTTTCGATTTATTTTTATTTTCGTGACAGCAGGCATGCCGCGTTGGCTGTTAGCAGCAGCATTGTATATGTGAGCAAGATCATGCTAAAGAAAGTCCGTGCGCCCCCGACCCCAAACCCCGACTTCCCCCTCAAAAGGAAAATGTTTAACCGTGTCCTAATTCGAAATGCAAGCACGAGCCATGACTTTGAGCCCATAGAACTAGGACAGACGACGCGGAAGTTCTCCCTCGCTTTTGCAGCAGCGGGAGGGAGACGAGGCTGTCTCTGAGAGCAGAATGATATCGCCTGTCACTCATTTCTGAAACTACGACGAGTGGTCAATGTGCAAGAGAGGGAGGGACCAAGCAATGTCACTTCCCGTTCAGTTATACTGCGAAGCGGTCTTTGGTGATTCGTTCGGCAACGTCACTTCCCGTTCACTAACCGTACGATTCATTTGGGTGGGGAGGGAGATGAGGGGGGCGAACGATTCGTTGAACGATTCGTTTGAACGAATCGTTTTACTGAACGAACCGGAATGGATTCGTTTACTCAAGTGAACGACAGATCCCGTCACTAATATGGAGCGAGGTATTGGAAGAGCAACACTACCCCAACAAGTAGCACTTACTACTTTATGAAACACAAGTCAGTGCATTTGTTTGGGTTATCTTGCTGTCACCACATTTGGCAAGGCTGGTTCACGTGAGTGTTTTTGGACGAATGAATGAAAATATTCTCTGGTCGAGGTCATCTTGAATTGATATCAACTATGAGCCAGGGGAGTGTTCAATGTCACCAAAACTACCCCAACAAAAAGCACTTACTGCTCCATGAACACGAGTTAGTGCTTAGGTTTGAGCAATTTTGCCGACAAGCTAGCAAGTTCAACCTTGTTCCTGTAACACGTCTGAAATGAGAGACTTCAAATGAGACGAAAACAGATTGTGACTCTGTACATACAGAGCAAGTTGATCAAATCTGTATCACTGCCCCAACAAGTAGCACTTACTGTTGCAGATAATCAAGCCAATGCTCAAGTTGGGTCAATAATACTGACTATGTAAGCGGTCACGAGAATAGACGTTACTGCATTACTTCTGGCTTGTCAGTCGAAGCTCCCTCTGCTGCATAGTGTGGTTTGGTTGGGCAATACGCAGTGAGGACCCCTTTAAATACAAACGTGAGCCATTGAAACCCAACCCCGCCCCCCGTGCCATTGACTGGACAATTTGTTTTGATCACAGGAATGTAATTGAGCCCCAACCTAACAAATGAATGGGCAATCGTCATCAATTGAACAAGATCGTTAACGCTATGATCAATGGTCGTCCAAGTAGGACACATGAGAGACAAGCCCTACAGGAGGCACTTTTGAACAGGGGACAAAAAACATTGGCGTATGCATTCAAAGTCGATGCAATGTATTTTTCAAAGCAGCAAGCTCCTAATTCAACGATTGATGATGTGAGGAAAATAACCTCTTCAATTACACCCCTTGTAAAATGAAATTTCATTCGGGTTGCGACCAAATTTTCAAGGGCCGGAGCAAGGTCAGCAAGACGACCCCAACAAGTAGCACTTACTATATTACCAAAACACAAGTCAGTGCTTTTGTTTGAGTAACCTTGCTGACAACACATTTGGTAGAAACCTTGAACGGCAGTGAAAATATTCCCCAGAGCAAAAATTTTGGAATGGCAAAATTGTACAAGTTTTTGCGATATAAGCAGTCAAAATGAAACTTCTGGGTCATCTTGAATTGAGGTCAAGAATTAACGCAGGGAGTGTTCAATGTTGCCAAAACTACCCCAACAAAAAGCACTTACTGCTCCATGAACACGAGTTAGTGCTTAGGTTTGAGCAATTTTGCCGACAGGCTAGCAAGTTCAGCCTTTGTTCCAGAGTTTCGCCAACAAGTCATCCAAGTAGAAAGGAGAAGTGTCACAATCTCAACAGATTGTGGATTTTCTGCGTTCATGGGATTGGCCATTGAACGTCACTGTACATATACAGAATGTTGACTGTGTCCGCATGACTGCCCCAACAGAGAGCACTTACTGTTGCATATCATCAAGCCAGTGCTCAGGTTGGGTCAATGAAACTGACTTGGTGAATTGTATCACTTCCCCTCGCCTGTCCGTCTTATGGAGCGAGGTATTGGAAGAGCAATACTACCCCAACAAGTAGCACTTACTACTTTATGAAACACAAGTCAGTGCATTTGTTTGGGTTATCTTGCTGTCACCACATTTGGCAAGGCTGGTTCACGTGAGTGTTTTTGGACGAATGAATGAAAATGTATTCTCTGGTCGAGGTCATCTTGAATTGATATCAACTATGAGCCAGGGGAGTGTTCAATGTCACCAAAACTACCCCAACAAAAAGCACTTACTGCTCCATGAACACGAGTTAGTGCTTAGGTTTGAGCAATTTTGCCGACAGGCTAGCAAGTTCAGCCTTTGTTCCAGTGTTTCGCCAACAAGTCATCCAAGTAGAAAGGAGAAGTGTCACAATCTCAACAGATTGTGGATTTTCTGCGTTCATGGGATTGGCCATTGAACGTCACTGTACATATACAGAATGTTGACTGTGTCCGCATGACTGCCCCAACAGAGAGCACTTACTGTTGCATATCATCAAGCCAGTGCTCAGGTTGGGTCAATGAAACTGACTTGGTGAATTGTATCACTTCCCCTCGCCTGTCCGTCTTATGGAGCGAGGTATTGGAAGAGCAACACTACCCCAACAAGTAGCACTTACTACTTTATGAAACACAAGTCAGTGCATTTGTTTGGGTTATCTTGCTGTCACCACATTTGGCAAGGCTGGTTCACGTGAGTGTTTTTGGACGAATGAATGAAAATGTATTCTCTGGTCGAGGTCATCTTGAATTGATATCAACTATGAGCCAGGGGAGTGTTCAATGTCACCAAAACTACCCCAACAAAAAGCACTTACTGCTCCATGAACACGAGTTAGTGCTTAGGTTTGAGCAATTTTGCCGACAAGCTAGCAAGTTCAACCTTGTTCCTGTAACACGTCTGAAATGAGAGACTTCAAATGAGACGAAAACAGATTGTGACTCTGTACATACAGAGCAAGTTGATCAAATCTGTATCACTGCCCCAACAAGTAGCACTTACTGTTGCAGATAATCAAGCCAATGCTCAAGTTGGGTCAATAATACTGACTATGTAAGCGGTCACGAGAATAGACGTTACTGCATTACTTCTGGCTTGTCAGTCGAAGCTCCCTCTGCTGCATAGTGTGGTTTGGTTGGGCAATACGCAGTGAGGACCCCTTTAAATACAAACGTGAGCCATTGAAACCCAACCCCGCCCCCCGTGCCATTGACTGGACAATTTGTTTTGATCACAGGATTGTAATTGATCCCCAACCTAACAAATGAATGGGCAATCGTCATCAATTGAACAAGATCGTTAACGCTATGATCAATGGTCGTCCAAGTAGGACACATGAGAGACAAGCCCTACAGGAGGCACTTTTGAACAGGGGACAAAAAACATTGGCGTATGCATTCAAAGTCGATGCAATGTATTTTTCAAAGCAGCAAGCTCCTAATTCAACGATTGATGATGTGAGGAAAATAACCTCTTCAATTACACCCCTTGTAAAATGAAATTTCATTCGGGTTGCGACCAAATTTTCAAGGGCCGGAGCAAGGTCAGCAAGACGGCCCAACAAGTAGCACTTACTATATTACCAAAACACAAGTCAGTGCTTTTGTTTGAGTAACCTTGCTGACAACACATTTGGTACAAACCTTGAACGGCAGTGAAAATATTCCCCAGAGCAAAAATTTTGGAAAGGCAAAATTGTACAAGTTTTTGCGATATAAGCAGTCAAAATGAAACTTCTGGGTCATCTTGAATTGAGGTCAAGAATTAACGCAGGGAGTGTTCAATGTTGCCAAAACTACCCCAACAAAAAGCACTTACTGCTCCATGAACACGAGTTAGTGCTTAGGTTTGAGCAATTTTGCCGACAGGCTAGCAAGTTCAGCCTTTGTTCCAGAGTTTCGCCAACAAGTCATCCAAGTAGAAAGGAGAAGTGTCACAATCTCAACAGATTGTGGATTTTCTGCTTTCATGGGATTGGCCATTGAACGTCACTGTACATATACAGAATGTTGACTGTGTCCGCATGACTGCCCCAACAGAGAGCACTTACTGTTGCATATCATCAAGCCAGTGCTCAGGTTGGGTCAATGAAACTGACTTGGTGAATTGTATCACTTCCCCTCGCCTGTCCGTCATATGGAGCGAGGTATTGGAAGATTAACACTACCCCAACAAGTAGCACTTACTACTTTATGAAACACAAGTCAGTGCATTTGTTTGGGATATCTTGCTGTCACCACATTGGGCAAGGCTGGTTCTATTGAGTGCTTTTGGACGAATGAATGAAAATGCATTCTCTGGTCGAGGACATCTTGAATTGATATTAACTATGAACCAAGGTATTGTTCAATGTCACCAAAACTACCCCAACAAAAAGCACTTACTGCTTGATGAACACGAGTTAGTGCTTAGGTTTGAGTAATTTTGCCGACGAGCTAGCAAGTTCAACCTTGTTCCTGTAACACGTCTGAAATGAGAGACTTCAAATGAGACTAAAACAGATTGTGACTCTGTACATACAGAGCAAGTTGATCAAGTCTGTATCACTGCCCCAACAAGTAGCACTTACTGTTGCAGATAATCAAGCCAATGCTCAAGTTGGGTCAATAATACTGACTATGTAAGCGGTCACGCGAATAGACGTTACTGCATTACTTCTGGCTTGTCAGTCGAAGCTCCCTCTGCCGCATAGTGTGGTTTGGTTGGGCAATACGCAGTGAGGACCCCTTTAAATACAAACGTGAGCCATTGAAACCCAACCCCGCCCCCCGTGCCATTGACTGGACAATTTGTTTTCATCACAGGAATGTAATTGATCCCCAACCTAACAAATGAATGGGCAATCGTCATCAATTGAACAAGATCGTTAACGCTATGATCAATGGTCGTCCAAGTAGGACACATGAGAGACAAGCCCTACAGGAGGCACTTTTGAACAGGGGACAAAAAACATTGGCGTATGCATTCAAAGTCGATGCAATGTAGTTTTCAAAGCAGCAAGCTCCTAATTCAACGATTGATGATGTGAGGAAAATAACCACTTCAATTACACCCCTTGTAAAATGAAATTTCATTCGGGTTGCAACCAAATTTTCAAGGGCCGGAGCAAGGTCAGCAAGACGACCCCAACAAGTAGCACTTACTATATTACCAAAACACAAGTCAGTGCTTTTGTTTGAGTCACCTTGCTGACAACACATTTGGTACAAACCTTGAACGGCAGTGAAAATATTCCCCAGAGCAAAATTTTGGAATGGCAAAATTGTACAAGTTTTTGCGATATAAGCAGTCAAAATGAAACTTCTGGGTCATCTTGAATTGGGGTCAACAATTAACGCAGGGAGTGTTCAATGTTGCCAAAACTACCCCAACAAAAAGCACTTACTGCTCCATGAACACGAGTTAGTGCTTAGGTTTGAGCAATTTTGCCGACAGGCTAGCAAGTTCAGCCTTTGTTCCAGAGTTTCGCCAAAAAGTCATCCAAGTAGAAAGGAGAAGTTTCACAATCTCAACAGATTGTGGATTTTCTGCTTTCATGGGACTGGCCATTGAACGTCACTGTACATATACAGAATGTTGACTGTGTCCGCATCACTGCCCCAACAGAGAGCACTTACTGTTGCATATCATCCAGCCAGTGCTCAGGTTGGGTCAATGAAACTGACTTGGTGAATTGTATCACTTCCCCTCGCCTGTCCGTCTTATTGAGCGAGGTATTGGAAGAGCAACACTACCCCAACAAGTAGCACTTACTACTTTATGAAACACAAGTCAGTGCATTTGTTTGGGTTATCTTGCTGTCACCACATTTGGCAAGGCTGGTTCCATTGAGTGCTTTTGGACGAATGAATGAAAATGCATTCTCTGGTCGAGGTCATCTTGAATTGATATCAACTATGAGCCAAGTTAGTGTTCAATGTCACCAAAACTACCCCAACAAAAAGCACTTACTGCTTGATGAACACGACTTAGTGCTTAGGTTTGAGTAATTTTGCCGACAAGCTAGCAAGTTCAACCTTGTTTCTGTAACACGTCTGAAATGAGAGGCTTCCAATGAGACTAAAACAGATTGTGACTCTGTACACACAGGGCAAGTTGATCAAGTCTGTATCACTGCCCCAACAAGTAGCACTTACTGTTGCAGATAATCAAGCCAATGCTCATGTTGGGTCACTAGGTAAGCGGTCACGAGAATAGACGTTACTGCATTACTTCTGGCTTGTTAGTCGAAGCTCCCTCTGCTGCATAGTGTGGTTTATTGGGCAATGCGCAGTGAGGATCCGTTTAAATACAAACGTGAGCCATTGAAACCCAACTCCGTCCCCCGTGCCATTGACCGGACACATTGTTTTGATCACAGGAATGTAATACATTCCCTAACAAATGAATGGACAATCGTCATCAATTGAACAAGATCGTTAATGCTATGATCAATGGTCGTCCAAGTAGGACACATGAGAGACGAGCCCTACAGGAGGCACTTTTGAACGGGGGACAAAAAACATTGGTGTATCCATTCGAAGTCCATGCAATGTGTTTTCCACAGCAGCAAGCTCCTAATTCAACGATTGATGATGTGAGGAAAATAACCACTTCAATTACACCCCTTGTAAAATGAAACTTTATTTGGGGTTGCGACCAAATTTTCAAGGGCCGGAGCAAGGTCAGCAAGACGGCCCCAACAAGTAGCACTTACTACATTACCAAAACACAAGTCAGTGCTTTTGTTTGAGTAACCGTGCTGACAACATATTTGGTACAAACCTTGAACGGCAGTGAAAATATACCCCAGAGCAAAAATTTTGGAAAGGCAAAATTGTACAAGTTTTTGCGGGATAAGCAGTCAAAATGAAACTTCTGGGTCATCTTGAATTGGGATCAACATCTAACGCAGGGAGTGTTCAATGTTGCCAAAACTACCCCAACAAAAAGCACTTACTGCTCCATGAACACGAGTTAGTGCTTAGGTTTGAGCAATTTTGCCAACAGGCTAGCAAGTTCAGCCTTTGTTCCAGTGTTTCGCCAACAAGTCATCCAAGTAGAAAGGAGAAGTGTCACAATCTCAACAGATTGTGGATTTTCTGCTTTCATGGAATTGGCCATTGAACGTCACTGTACATATACAGAAAGTTGACTGTGTCCGCATGACTGCCCCAACAGAGAGCACTTACTGTTGCATATCATCAAGCCAGTGCTTAGGTTGGGTCAATGAAACTGACTTGGTGAATTGTATCAGTACCCCTCGCCTGTCCGTCTTATGGAGCGAGGTATTGGAAGAACAACACTACCCCAACAAGTATTACTTACTACTTTATGACCTTTGAAGGTGCTCAAAGGGCTTTACACTACATTGCCACCTACCTACTGGTGACGCAGCATCAGGAGCAATATGGGGTTCAGTATCTTGCTCAACGACACTTAGGCGAGTTCATCAGGGCAGAGAATCGAATCCACAGCCTCTGGGTTGGGGAACGACTACTTTCCCATTGAGCCACGCCACCCCACTATATACTAATATCTATATATTTTAAAATCATACCTTGGGGAAAAAAGTGACAAAAAACATGTCTTATATGTATCTCTTTCCAGTGCTAGATCTGAATAAATGCATTGAGCACACACGCACACACAAAAAAAATAATAATCAGGGAGCTGGGTGTGTGCGCTACTTCGCGGTTTTTCACTTATCGCGGTGGGTTCTGGTCCCTATTAATCGTGAAAAATGATGGAATACTGTACACTGTGGTCATGATGAGTCATCCAAAGTCTTTCCAAGCAGCTTTATATATATATATATATATATATATATATATATATATTTTTTTTTTTTTTTAATATCGCAATATAATATCGCAAACCCCCCAAAAATCGCAGCAATAGTTTTTTCCAATATCGTTCAGGCCTACTGAAGTTTGAGTAATTTTGCCGACAGGCTAGCAAGTTCATCCTTTGTTCATGTTGACACTTTTCAAATTTTCGCCAACAAGTCATACGAGTAGAAATGAGAAATTGCAAAATCCACAATTAATGGCCCGTGAGCCATGTAGTGCTCCATGGTTCGTTGTCCTCCTCAAATCCAAAATACAGCTGAAGTCGAGTTCTTTGTTGGCCCAACACTGCACTATGAGTGTCAACTAATGCCTGCGGCCTGGCGATTTCACTATTATCCGATAACCTGACTCCATCACGTTTACGTCTAGCGTTAGCAGCTAACGTTAGCTTCTGTTTGATTTCATGATAGCCACATGACTTCACACGTAAGCACATGAGCTGAACTTTCTTAACTTTCTTTTTGTCATGGTTACATCATGTGGCCATTCTTTATAGAGGACCACAGCTGACAAAATTTAAAATAAAAAAATAAACGCAAAATAAAAACTATAAATATGAAATTGGATACAAACATTTTAAATACAAAAATATGGAAATAAAAATATAAAAACAAAAGTAAGATTCAAAAGTTAAAAATACAAAATATATAAAAGGAATTTAATGTCAATAAATAAAAATGCTTTGTTCATATTTATTTCATTGTAAGCTTAAAAATGGTGAAAGAATTGTTATTCAACTTCGGAGGGGGGGACCGAAGTGTGTTGAACTATTCAACCATTGGTCGATCGACATGCAAGTGAAGTGATCTACTAGGTAATGCTGGCTCTGGGTAATGTCGGTTCAACCCAAGGCAGGCATACATACAGTACAGGACAAAAGCTTGGACACCTCTTCTCATTCGTGTGTTTTCTTTATTGTCATGACTATTTACGTTGTAAATTCTCACTGAATGTAATAATACCATGAATGAACGTGTGGAATTTTGTACTTAGCAAAAAAAGGTGAAACAACTAAACACTATAGTACAGTATCTTCAAAGTAGCTACCCTTTGCTCTACTTTTTAAAGAGCTTCATGAAGAGGGAGTCACCCAGGGGTTAATTTGAGCCGGATCTTGCCGGAACAAGATCCGGCACCTCTTGATTTTGGCCGCCCTGTTTTCCGGGACTTATTTGGGCAGATCTGGCATCTCTCGTGCATAGAAAATAATAATAATAATATAAAAACGTTGGGGGGGGGAGAAGGAGAGGAGACGTTGATGGCTTTCTCAACTTTATTGTGGCAAAAACCAGGAAACAAATAAAATAACAGCGTACTTCTGCCATATTTGACCACGAACTTTTGCTTCTCGCCCCCCCCCCCCCCCCCCCCCGCTTCCTACTACTCACAGCTCTCCAGTCCCAGCGTCTCCTAAACGAACCGTGCATAGTGTCTTGTTTTGAGCTTTTTGTTGACAAAGGTATCAAACACACGACGTGCTGACAACTTTCTTTATTAAAAAAATGGAGCTAACAGCACGAACACAGCTTGGGGCTCTCGGCAGACTGTGCCTCGCTATCTCACTCCCGCATCACGTGACCAAAACAACAGTAACGTTGCGTGCACTTCAGGGTGCCTCGGAAAACAATATATCACAATATTGCACATAGCTACGGACATTACAGTATAAAATAAAATAATAATATGCATAAATTAATTTACAGAACAAATCCCAATAATTGCATGTTGTTTATAAAAATTTAACATCACTTGAAAGTCGGAGATTTGTTGATGCACTGAAAAGCTGGACCAGCAAATCACGCCCCTGACATAAGCAACACAGGAACACAGACTAACTCCCCCTTTTTCAATCCAAACTCAAAACCCACCTGTTCAGACTCGCATATCCATAATAATCCCTGATTTCTTCGTGTTTTACTGTTCTGCTATTTTCATACATGAGTATTTTTATTGTTTTGAACGTTCTATACCTAATTATTTGTACTGTTTTTAGACTTTGTCTAATTGTTTTTTAAATGATTGTACTGCGACCTTGAGTTCCAGAAAGGCGCCTTCAAATAAAATATGTTATTATAAGAAAAAAAAAACTTTTGAAATTTGCGGCATCTGGGGAGCAAGCAGCCAGGATCAAATGGTATTTCAACATGCCAAGAAGACAGTTGCATTTACTGTCTTTTTTATTTTTTTCCAAAAAGAAGGAAGCTGGTTCAAAACGAGTCAGAAAAGCACAAACAAAAGAAAGAAAAAAAGAAAACTCCCTCAGCATGGCAAGTGGACATTTGCGTTTTGTGTTCAGCACCGTTTTCTGTGTATGATCCGGGCCCTGTGCCCGTGTTGTCATCCCTGCACTGTCATATGTACATTGTGTTCCGGCACCTTCTGATTTACAAATTAAGCACTCGAGTCACCTAAAAGGGTTTTTGACTTCACAGGTATGCCTTTTCAGGGTTAAATAGTGGAATTTATTGCTTTATCAATGGGGTTGGGACCTTCATTTGTGTTGCATTGAATAAGGTGCGTCCAAACTTTTGGCTTGTACTGTCGCTTAAAATTAAAATGTGGGCAAGTCATGGAGGATTGGAAGATGTAGTTGGGAGAAAGATGTTTCTAGTTACCCACATGGCACAATGACATTGGTTTGTAGTAGAGCCGGGCGGTTTACCGAAAATTTACCATTACCGAGATGGTTCACGTTGACCGAAGTAATTTTGAACATGTCGTTAAATTCGGTATTTTAATGAAATGAAAAAATTAAAGTCTTTTCAGCCCGCTTTGACTATGTGTGGTTTGGCTATTCTCATTCCCCTTTAAACATTGCCATTGTAGAACCTTTGCATAACTGTTTTGTTTTGTTTGTTTTGCAGATACTACATCTAATAGCAGAAAAAAACCAAAATGGAAATAGCACTTGAAGTTTTCACTGAGAAGATCAACAGTACCCTCTGCTCTGAAGACTCAGATTTGCTGTTGAAAACGCAAGGTGCTCAACATGCTCATGAGTTGAAGATATTGTCCATGTTCACGGGATTCTTTGAACGGTCTGGGTACCCACAGCGTCCACCTTCTTACTTGGGACCAGCTCAACATCCATACCCTGTCAACCTAACCCCACGACAGGCCTTCTACTCTTTTTCCATTTAATGGAACACAGCACCAGACCTCTTTTCTTGGAGGTCTGGCAACACCTTTGAATTTCAGCCCTGCTCATTGCCCTGATTAGTTATAATGAATAAGATTAAACATGTTGTGCTTCCTGCATTTGTTATCATACCTAATCTTACATGTTCTTTCCTGTCACTTTGAAATTGTTCCTTTTCCTCAGGTAAACAGGCCCAATTTTGTGCAATAGAATTGCTGTTAAACATGTTATTTGCTGTGATTTCGCCGAACCATTTAGCCAGAATGAGTACGATGAAGTATGTGCTTTCTGCGTTACTATACATAATTGGATGTTCCTTGCTGTCACTTAAAGTTGTTCCTTTTCCTTAGGTGAACAGGCCCAATTTTGTGCAATAAATGTATTGTTAAATCTATTGGAATACATTTCTATGTTTAATATACTAGTATGTGCTCTGTTTGATTAAGAAAAATACCGCATCAAAGGAATTATGTTTTATCAGTGAAGATGACTCTCATCACTGAAACCGAATTCTTTACAGTCTGAAACTAGTTTTTTTTTTTAATTTACCAACTGTTTGTTTTGTCTCTGTGTTTCAAAGCTGGCTTGAAATAAAAAATGCGTTGATACTTCTCTCACAATACAATGCTTGAATATCATTTGTACATGCTACTGTTGTTTTGTCATTCTGCATAGTTGCTTGGGAGGCTGCCTCATATGTTTCACCATGTTTTTCACAAATATTGCGCAGGGTGCAACATGCACTTATGATGGTGGTGACAGCTCAGATGTCCACATCCATGCGTTTGCCATGGCACCTCCATCTCCTCTTTCGTAGTAGTATTTCTGCTCAGCTGTCAGGTTTCCCAAATCACTGTACCTTTTGAGGAACCAGCTTCGCAAGGGGTAAGCAGGGTCTCCTGGCAGTAGGATTGGAACTTGGACCCCGTTTATATCTTTAATGTCCTTAGATGAAAGGAATATTATTACAAGAAATATTTTATATACTTACAGGTGGAAAAAGATCACCTCGCTCTGCCAGGACAAATATGTTAGAATTTTTAAGCACCCTGGCATCATGGACAGTCCCTGGCCATCCAGCATAAATATTGGTGAAACTGTTGAAGAGACATGTCAATGTCATTAAGTTATGAAATGATACCAACAAAATTTTGACATTTTCTTCAACCGCCTGGAGAATAACGGAGTGCCAGCCTTTGCGACTGAAGTATTTGGCGTGATTATCCTCGGGGGCAATGATGGAAATATGAGTTCCGTCAATTGCACCAGCGCACTTTGGGAATCCTCATCGTGTTCGGAACCCTTGTACTACTGCTTGGAGGTCACTTCCTTGAGGTGGCTTTATGAATTGTGGCATTAGAACATCCCGGACAGCCTCACAGAAATCTTGGATGAGCCCGCACGCGGTTGAATTTCCAATGCCAAACAAATTGGATATCGTCTGGTAATAGGTCCCTGTTGTCAGCCAATATAAAGCAACTGCCACTTGTTTTTTCACAGGTTTTGGTCGCCGGAGGACAGTATCCTCCCGTGACTATGCGACCGTAAGATGCCATATATAATGAAAAGTCACCCTTGACATTCCGAATTTTTTTTATTGAAATCCTTTTCAGTGAGTCTAAAGACGTCGTGAACCCATCGCTCCCGACGCCGTGTCTTCACCCACAAACACCTTCTTCTCGACGTAGCTTCCAATGCTCCACAAAACAACATTAAAAAAAGTTTGTCTTTTTCTCCTCATCCTCCATCTCCTTCACGTCTCTTGAAGCATTCGGTTGCTTCCATAGCTCAAAAGTTTCAAAAGAAATCCATGGACAGTAAAGGAAAAGAAAGTCGATTTTTCCATTTTACAGGTTCTTTAATTCTCTTAACAAACAGGACATGACGCGACACAATTCATGAGCAAAAATAAAGCATTAATCACCTAAGATATATACATTCATATAGGAAAAAGTAATTTAAAGCCGGTTGTCCAGGAAACATCTCTCCCAGAGCACAATGAGGTGCTTCCCAGAGAAAAAGTCTCCCGTCCTTCAACTTTTAGCAATTTAAATACAGTGCAACAGGGCTGGGAGCAGTATCTCGCTCCCCTTATCTACTATAACAGAAAGCTACTCCTTGACCTGGACTTCACAAAATAGACAAAACATAGTACTATGGGATAATAAATGATTATGAGTGATGATGTGAAATGAACAGATATATATTTCCATTTATTCACACAAATATACTGTATATCTACAACATCGAGGTCACTGACCTCCATGTTAATTATGCTACCATATTTTGGTACTTCTGTGTTGACGTATTTTTCTACATCTGCGCATGCCGGTCACGTTACTCCGTGCGCCTTTGTGATGTGTCTATTATTGGTCTTCTACGCATGATTGACACTTTTTGGGCCGCGATCGCAAATGGTAGTCTAAACGGTCATGCAAAAAGACCAGATATGAAAAAAATTGAATTTGTGCATTAAGACCTACGGTATGAAGCCCCTGTTCTTACTGCATCCCAAGCACCCCTTGCTCCTCTGTCTATTCCTCTCAAGTTTGCCCCGTCTCGCCCAAGAAGGAAGCAGGATCAATCAAGAGGAATGGCGAATGAGGCATACGACAAACCTGGCGGAACAGAGACTGGAGCTCCAGCAAACGAGTATGCAGGGACTGGATGTGTCCTCCAGGTTTGAGCAAACTGTGGCAGACCTTCTATGGCGAGTGCCAGAGGACCGGAGGACTGATGTAATGTTCAGGGTTTACCGTCTAATTCAAGAGTAGCCAAGCTTTGGACTTTCAGTTGTATTTTTGGTTGGCTGCACTTTACCATATATTTTGTACATATGTTTGCTGTGACATTTACATTTTCACTTCAAGTATATGAACAATAAAGCACAGGTTTGGTGTCAAAAGCGTTTTAATGTTTAATTTTCAACAAAAGAGTTTACACACTTGATACATAATCATTGATTGAAATGGCGTGCTGAGACACTCTCATTTTGCCATGGCACAGTTCCTTGAGGTGACTGAAAGAAAGCCATGAGGTCATTTCGAACAGCCAAGGCAGATCTGGTGGAACTTGCCCTGGACAACTGAGCCGGAGCCACAGGTAGGATGAGATTGGAGTCATGGGCCACCACTTTTCTCCACTCACCAGGCTGCAATGACCCAGATTCATCTGAGTCAACAAAATCTGGCGGGATGTATCTGCTGTCAGGGGTGCTCATTTCATCATTGTAGGTGAGGTAGTTGTGTAGGACCACACAGGCTTTGATAACATCGACAGCTTTTTCAGGATGAAAATCTATACTTATCCCAAGAATTCTCCACCGTGCACCCAAGATCCCAAATGTGTTCTCAATAACCTGCCTGACCCTGGAGTGGCGGTAGTTGTAGACCTTTTTCTCCAAGCTCAGTCCACCTCCTGTAAAGGAAAACAATTTCTATACAATAACAAGTCTATATTAAACTTACCGTATGTGTTTTGGGTGTGTGTGTATATATACATACCAGGAAAGGGACGCATCATGTTGCAGTGCAGGGGAAAGGCTCCATTAGCAACAATCACATGAGGGATCAGGTCTGCAGTCCCTGGAAGTTTGGCTGGTGGTGGTAGATTGAGTTTATGGTCGAGCAACATTGACCCAAACTTTCTCTCTTTGAATATGCCACCATCGCTCTCTTTTCCATACCCTCCCACGTCCACCATTGTGAAACGGTATCTGTAAAACACATTCGTTGCATATTGTTAGTGTGATTACCTTAAAACATGGACTAAAACACATTTCAGATTATATGGTTCTCTTACCTGCCGTCACATGTTGCCATCAGCACAATTGAGTGAGTCCCCTTGTAGTTGAAGTAATCGTTTCCTGAATGTGACGGTGCTTTTATGGTAATGTGTTTACCATCAAGGCTTACAACGCAGTTTGGGAAGTTCCAAAGCTGCCAGAAATCTGCTGCTATGGCTTCCCACTGGCTGGTTGCAGGACACGGCAAAAAAATCAGGCTGGAGGACTGTCCACAATGCTTTGCAGACCTCGGACAAAATGCTGGACACAGTGCACGATGCCAGTTTAAAGTTAGCCGCCACAGCTGCCTGGCTTTCACCCAAGGTTAGAATTCGTAATGTGACTGCCAGTCTCTGTGCCGCATCAACAGGCATGCTGTGCGTTGTCTGGTGCGATACCAAGGGCTGTATACGGTGAAGTAGGTCATCAAACCGGTCCGATGACATGCGAAAGTAGCGAAAGTGCATTCCCGCATCAAGGCGCAGTGGGCAAACCAGTGTTGTAAATTCACTGGTTCTCAACTTCGACTGGTTTTGTGGTCGGACAGACCACCTCCGCAACCGTCGCCTACGCCTCAATAAATGTATAATCAACATTTGTTGTTCAATGTTGATGAGCTCAAGATCAATCTGTTTCCATTGTTGTCAAACCAGAAGAAAAATAAAGGAATTTGACAAAACCATACAAACACAAAACCACACCCCTCTAATGGCTTGGTGGTGAATTACAGAGAAGCGCGTTCCCTTGAGGTAGAACTTCGAATGCTCTTTGGCAACAATAAATTAGGCTTTACTTCTCGCTTGTCGATCAGTGCTCCTTCTGCTGCATAGTGTGCTTTAAATGGGCGATACGCAGTAATGACCACTTTAAATAAATAAAGTTAGCCATTGAAACCTAACCCCGCCTACCGTGCCACTGACTGGACCAATTGTATTGATCTCAGGAATGTAGTAGAGCCCCTTTCAAATGAATGGGCAATCGTCGTTAATTGCCGAGGATTGTTATCACTATGATCAAAGGTTGTTCAAGTAGGTTACAGGAGAGACAACCCCTAAAAGAAGCACTTTTGAAAAGGACACAAAAAACATGAGCGTATCCATTCAAAGTCCACTCAATGTGTTTTCCAAAGTATCAGTCATTAAAGCAGGCAAGCAGCACCCTCCTAATTCAACTATTGATGATGTGAGGAAAATGACCACTTCAGTTAAACCCCTTTTAAATTGAAATTTAGGTCGCTACCAAATTTTCAATGGCCAAAACATGGTCAGCAACACGACCCAAACAAGTAACACTTACTACATTACCAAACAGAAGTCAGTGCTTTTGTTTGAGTAACCTTGCTGACACATTTAGGACAACATGTTGAATGGCAGTGAAAATACCTCAGAGTAGAATTTTAGAAAGGCAAAATCGTTTTTGCGGAATAAGCAGTAAAAATCATACTTCTGAATTCTTTATAGATATGGACAGTCTCGATTCTTTTTTAAAAGCAAAAAATAAATAAATCGTGCAGTTAGCATTTATTTTACGTAGCTATGTCGAAGTATGATGCTAGTCTGTCAGTCAATGTGGCGGCCGCCATATGTAAACAGCTTTTCAGGTGAAAATTCTTGTGAATAAATTCTTAAATCCCTAAATTCTTTACAGATATGGACGTAAAATAGTCTCGATTCTTGGTTAAAAGCAAAAAAAAAAACGTGCAGTTTGCATAAATTTGACGTAAATATGTCAAAGTACAATGCTAGTCTGTCAGTCAATATGGCGGCCGCCTTACAACAAAGAGCTTTTTACGTTGAAAATTCCTGTGAGTAAATGCTTAAATCCCTGAATTCTTTATAGATATGGATGAAAAACAGTCTCATTTCTTGCTTCAAAGCAAAAAAAAAAAAAAAAAAAAGTGCAGTTAGCATTTATTTTACCAAACTATGTCCAAGTACGATGCTAGTCTGCGAGTCGATGTGGCGGCTGCCATATGTAAACAGAGCTTTTTACGTTGAAAATTCCTGTGAATAAATGCTTAAATCTGAATTATTTATAAATATGGACGTAAAACAGTCTCGACTCTTGTTTAAAAGAAAAAAAGGTGCAGTTAGCATTTATTTTACGTAACTACAGTGGGGAGAACAAGTATTTGATACACTGCCAATGGGAAAACCCATTGTTTGTCAAAGTACGATGCTAGTCTGTCAGTCAATGTGGCGGCTGCAATTTGTAAACAGAGCTTGAATCCCTAAATTCTCTATAGATATGGACTTAAAACAGACTGCGATAACTTGAAGCGGATTGTGGGATGGCCTCCTCCTTAAAGGCGCGGCGCAGTGAAGGTTGAATCTGACTCGTCAATATCATGATAAAGTCTATGTATGACTTAATTTTTAAAATCAATCCAACCTTCTTAAATACTCTCAGAACAATCCGGAACTAAGACCTCAACATTAATATATCTGATCAAAATTGGACAACAAAACCACCCGTGGACTTTTTGTTTGTGATATCACCGTTTACTCTGTGTAACTGTGATCTTAAGAAACCTAAGGATTCTGTTCAAGTGATTTACAAACACACAAGAAGTGATGAAACAATTTCTGCATTTAATAACAGTTGAGCCGAGTGTAAATGGTGTTTATAGTAATTTTTTAGACATATTTACAACATTATATAAATTAAATTCTGTCCTTTAAAGGAATATTCTATAAAGAAAAAAATAACAGAGTGCCTGACCTACCAAAGGAATAATTAATGCATGCAGAAAGAAAAATAATCTTCACAAAGTATTTTATTAAGATGAAAACAGGAGTCAGAAATAAAATATAAAATGTACAGAAACTAACTGAAATTATAAGGGCAAGTAAACAGTGATATTATAGAAAGAAATTATATGAAAGGAACTTGGAATGTATTAAATAATTTAATTAATAAAGGTCCTTCTCAATTGTCATTTCCGGATTATTTTATTGGCAAAAACAGGAAAAAATATAATTTGAACAATATAGTCAATGGTTTAAATTTTTCTTAATTTTATTTTATTTTTTTGTAAATATTGGCCCAGAGTTGGCTATTGATATTCTGGACCATGGAGGTGATGAAGGAAGTGTAAAAATTGAACAATATCAATACTCCCTCTTCCTCTCAGCAACAAATGAGCAGGAAGTGGTTAATACTGTCTTTAGGTTGTGGTTCTGGTTAAGAGAGTCATCTTTAAAATTGCAAAACCATGAATTTATATCTTCAACTTTCCAATCCGGGAGTTTTCCTGAACAAATAAAAATTGCAAAAGTAATACCGCTATTTAAAAATGGTGATATAGTTTTAACAATTACAGACCAATTTCTTTGTTGCCCCAGTTTTCTAAAATTCTTAAAAACTTTTTTAATTCTTAAAAAAAAAAAAAAAAAATTAAAAAATTCTTGACAAACATAAAATAATAAATGAAGGTCATTATTGTTTTAGAACTGGAAGAACAACCTCTATGGCTATGCTTGAAGCAATTGAAGAAATCGCTACTGCCCTGAATCAGAAAAAATATGCAATGGCTGCTCACGTTCTGTAGTTTGTACCTAAATCATTATCATATTAAATCATTATCATTTTACACAAAACTCAAAAACTGGTCTGGATAAAAGTATTGGCAACCTTTGAAAAATCCTGTGATACTTCTCTAATTTGTGTAATTAACAGCACCTGTTACTTACCTGTGGCACATAACAGGTGGTGGCAATAACCAAATCACACTTGCAGCCAGTTAAAATGTGTTTACCACATTGAGCATGGAGAAAAGTAAGAAGACCAAAGAACTGTCTGAGGACTTGAGAAGCAAAATTGTGAGGAAGCCTGGGCAAGAATGTTCCTGTGTCTACCGTGCACAGTGCCATCAATAAGTGTAAAGCCCATGGCCTCCCTAGATGTGGACAGAAAAGAAAACGTGAGATTTCAACGAAAGACATACAGTACAAACAAGTTCAAGCCGTCCCACAGTCCGAGGGTACAACAGTGTCAACCCGTACTATCCGTCGGCGTCTGAATGAAAAGGGACTCCATGGTAGGATACCCAGGAAGACCACATGTGTAGAGATCTGAAAATGGCAGTTTGAAGGAAGCACCCGTCAAATCTGAGACCTGGAGCAGTTGGCCAAAGAAGAATGGACTAAAATTCCAGCAGAGCATTTTAAGAAACTCACTGATGGATACTGTGTGTGTGCAAAATGACATTGATTTCATTTTTTTCATTCTCTTTTGTGTTTTTTTTTTCATTGCAAGCAAAATAAATGAAGATATTACTACCAAAGCATTTTTAATTGCAATCATTTTCCGGGAGAAATTGAGCATTATCTGAGAGAATTGCAGAGGTGCCAATACTTTTGGCCAGCACTATACTTCAGAAAAAACAGCAAGGTATACCTGGCTTATACTAAAAGGTATAAAAAAAAAAAAGTCTCACTCGTCCATTCATACAAAGACCAACTCATACTTTAATACTAAAACTTGTACTTGAGTATACTTTTATGGTCTCTTTAAAGTGCATGATAAGTCAAGTCATTGACTCATGCTAAACGTTTAAATAAAATGATGGGTTTTAAAATTGTGCATGATCTAGTATGTGTGCTCAATTTCAATATTCTTATGTCCCTTAAAATCATTCAGAAAAACATTTGACTCTTATATTTTTTTTTGCAATTGATATTTTTTGTGTGTGTGTATTTTATGTGGGGGCGGGATGGGTAGGCTATAGAAATTCCAAATCAAAAGGCTGACACAAAACATGCCTGATGGACAATGCTAATAAGTGGGCATTATCAGCTAGTTGATCTACTTTCAGTGAGACCCATTGAGTTCAATCAGTCATCAATATGCTGAATGTGTTGTTTTTCTCACACCTCTGCTGCTCCTGAACTCAAGGCTTCTGAACAAAAAAAAAAAAAAAAAAAAAAAAAAAAAATTACACTGACTTAAATTACGGTGACTTCTACTGGCTTTAGAAAGGCTGCTGCAGTTATGCAAGTATTGCTGATCTTCTTAATTGTGAATGTTTCCTCACATTTTTTTTATCTCCCCATGTGATTCCCAAATTATTCCTTCATTTTATTTTTTCATTTCAGTTACTCCTTCATTCCAAGACAATTTAATGAGGGGTATATGAGGTTTTTAAACAGTTGCTTTTAACAGTTAATTTGTAAACAGTTCATTAACCTTTAAAGCCTGAAAGCTCCCTTTGAAAAAAGTTTATCCAAGTATAATATTTCTTTACTAAAACGGAGGGAGTATGCTTGAAGTTATAATAGAATAGACTTTATTTGTCAATATACATTGTACAATATTTAATAGTTGCAACTCCCTTTCAGTGCATCTCACAATGAATTAATGTCAATTAATAAATAAATGACATACAATAAAGTTTACCTAAAAAAAAATAAAAAAAAATGACAGTGTACGAAGGAGGTAGAGTGTTGAAATAAATAAATAGATTAATAACTATGAATCATTAATAGCAGCAGACCATGATACTTTAATAGTAGTAGCAGGGACAATAATGCAACAAGATCAATGGTTACATGTTCTCATTGAGAGAGTTGACGGTTTTGGTCTGGTTTCGGTTCTTCA
This sequence comes from Corythoichthys intestinalis, assembly GCF_030265065.1. Classification (NCBI taxonomy): domain Eukaryota; kingdom Metazoa; phylum Chordata; class Actinopteri; order Syngnathiformes; family Syngnathidae; genus Corythoichthys; species Corythoichthys intestinalis. The sequence continues at coordinate 57,341,682 of NC_080399.1, read as the reverse complement.
ATCTGTTTGTTCTCGCCGTGATGCACCTTAGGCATCTACCAGAGGGAAGCAGTTGACTTTTTACAAAGTATATTTTATATACTTGAAGCCATAAGCCTCCTTTAGCAAAAGGAATGAATTTTATCCAAGTGTTCAACCCTATTTTTACAATGGCTACTGTAGTTTTGCCAGCATTGTTGATTTCTTCAACATTTTTGCTATATTCCCCATGTAGTAGGACAGCTAGCAAAATGTCGAGAAGTTGTTTTAGTGAGTTAATTCTAGTTTAGTCAAGTAACAACTGGAGTTAGTTTGCAGAATTTTGTAGTTAAATATATAGTGCAGTGTTTTTCAAAACGTTTCTTTTTGACTGTAGGGGCCAAAAAGAACTAAAAAGGAAGAATTGATATTGTATCTGCAAAAAGAGCATTAACCTTAACATTAAGGAAGTACAAATTCAAATCAAATGGATGATCTGGTCCCTTGGTGTATTCCAGCATTGCATCACTCAGGTTGTTACCTATGCACAAAGCCCATATTTGTTGGTTGTCAAATTAAGGGTGTTTGTGGATTAAAGTATATTTTTGGATGAAATAATGTTGTTTGGGTGGGCCATATTTGTGTCCTTATTATGCTTTCAAAAAACAAATCGCTTCAACCATATGTGTATTTGGAGATACAGTGGTATGGAAAAGTATCTGAACCTTTTTGGAATTTCTCACATATCTGCATAAAATCCACATCAAATGTGATCTGATCTATGTCAAAATCATACAGATGAAAAAACAGTGTCTGCTTTAACTAAAACCACCCAAACATTTATAGGTTTTGATATTTTAATGAAGATGAGATGAAAACAATGACAGAAGGGGGGGGGGGGGATAAGTAAGTGAACCATGACATTTAATATTTTGTGCACCCCCACCCCCCTTTTGCAGCAATAACTTCAACCAGATGCTTCCTGAAGCTGCATAACAGTCTGGCACATTGATCAGGACTAATCTTGGCCCATTTTTCTCTATAAAACTGCAGTACAATAGCAGCATGAATCGCTGTCTGTAGATGGGTGTTTAAAATTTTTTTTTTTTTTTTTAAATACACATGTGTCTAAACATGCCGGCAAAAACCAGAGGTGTCAATCGAATGACCTGGGCGGATGCAGCGCAGTGGGGGGTCCTTTTTGGCCCGCGTTGTTTTCCTGCCTGACAGGCACCTTGGAGCTCATTTATTCAGTTGATACAGAATCACGTGCTACAATGGCGTACCGCACGTATGCTATTTTTAGACCGTGACGTCGCATCGTAAAGCAGAAGTGGGACATTATAGACCCGCCCTCGCATAGAAACAATGTTAATTCTGCTACTTTTCGCCGGTAATCTTTCAAAAACGAAGATGCCGATCACACATTGCTTTTTTGGAAGTTGTAGAAACGACTCTAGACATTACGACATATGAAGGATGTTTTCTTCATATGTTTCCCGAAACCAAAAACTCGGAGGAAAAAAGGTGAAGAATGAATCAACTTGCATGGACTTTTAACGGCAGCTAGGTGAATCCATTCACTTTTCATATGCAGTAAATATTTTGTTGGGATGGCATAGCCTTTCAGAGGACAAAGCGGGAAGCCATTTTGATATTTTCAACATTTTTTACATGACGTTGTTCCGTGCTGCTTCTGTCTGACAATGAATGACTTAAAAAAAAATTAATATGCTATCTGACTGCCAGTTAACTTTTTTGTTGTTAAAAAAAAACTTTAGTGAGGGGGAAGTATAAATAAATTATAGAATTAAGATGTGTTATCAATGAAAAAATGAAAAGTGTTCGTTGGCTGTCACTGAGTAGCATTTGCGATCGCTACACAAAACTAACCAAATTACCTCCAAGAACGGTCAGAGACGTAGGACAACCAGAGGATATTAGAAAGGCAGGGCTGGTGGTAAAGGATAGCTTTTTCAAACAGGAGAATGTCATTGTCAGTCGCGTCAATATAAAAGCTAAGGCTATGCTTAGGTCGGCTCGTTTTTTTCCGTCTTTTTCAGCATTCGACACTCAAGCCATCTCTTTAACTGAACATTTTTATGTTCTTCCACATCTTTGCCAGTGAATTTGGCACCCGGGACATCATTTTCGGAGAGAATTGGTTGGTTTAGCTCTGTAAACATCTTCGTACACGATTTCCATTCATTTCCTATTAGGGACAAACGGTGCCGTGTCCCCTCTTAGCAACAGTAGCTAATGTCATGAATATTAATGAGCGGAAGTGACGTGTTGCTTGCGGTACACCATTTGGACATTGGTGCTCCCAGTGAAAACGGATTGGATGTCTAGCGCCGCCAATTGCACCTAGTGAATTAAAAAAGTGACTCTAGGCTAGTTCATACTACAGGTCTTAATGCACAAATCCGATTTTTTGTCATATCCGTTTCTTTGGTGTGCCCATTCAGACTACCTTTGTCCATTGAGACCATTCAAGTATTACGCATGCGCTCTAATTCGCAGTCCGACGCGCTGAGCAAGATGACCCGCATGCGCAAAAGCATCAAATCAAATGACACACGTCATCTGTCAATCCAGGGATATCATATTTTGCTTTTCAAAAAGAGGACACAAATAACAGACATAAACAATCCCGGTTTAGACTTATATTAAAAGTTTCTATGGATCGATTGCATGCGCGCACTGTCCGTGCATGTCACATACACACATACGGGAAGTTTGCCCCGACTCTCGGCCGTGTAGGCAATGTTGAAATATTGCTCTCATAGAGCAGCGAGAAAACCCATCATTCTCAGGCTGATCCTCAACCCATTTTTTTTTTTTTCATGACTGTTGTCAAGCCCGGCCCTTCCCCAAAAGCCGTGTTCACTGCAAGCTAGGCGCTAATAACGCACAACTGCACCGCTACCGTAGCGTCTCTCTCGCCATTTGATGACGTAATTGCTGCATGAATTCCAATTTGGGAGACTGGACAGTACAGACCGCCGCGACAGTCCTGAAAAATGTGGCCCAGATCGGATTTGAACCACATACGAAAGTGACCCAGATCAGATTTGAAATGGTCCAGTTCTATGCGACTTGTCACGTTCAGACCGTCAAGGTAATGCCTCACTCGAGTCGGAAAAACATGAAAAAATCGGATTCGTGCATTAAGACCTGTAGTATTAACCTAGCCTAAAATCCCCCAAAACCAAAAGGAAGTGACCCAAAAGTAACTCTGTTTTGAACCATCTAATTTTTTCAAAGTAAACGCTTTGTCCACGTTTGTGTCTTTATAATGCAATCTCAAACATAAGCCAGTTTAGAGTCAAGAAAGCATCTTTTGGGCAGAGGCCAACAACGATACTTATTTCAAATCTTTTTTATTGATTTTATCATAATAACACCACAATATACAAATACATACAAACCATATGAGCGACATCCACAAGTAGACATGGAAACAGCATTTGGTGCAAACATTCAATGACGGGGGGGGGGGGGGGGGGGGAAGGTAGACGAAACACAAATATATAGTCTGGGATACACAAGATGGCTACTTAGTTTGACATTTCAGAGTCCCAACGACTCAAAGGGGACAAATCGGCTATGTAGAAAGGTAGAGCTGGACAGCACCTTACAGCATATTTTACGAGAGAGATACAAGTTCAGCATGGTTTACAAGACAATATGTGGAAATCAGACAAAATTGCAGACGGGTAAAAGGGGGGGTTAGGAAGTAGCAGCTTAGTTAATATTAGGGAGCTATGTTTTAAATCGGGTCTCAAAAAAGGATAAAAATGGTTGCCATGTTTTTGTGTAATTCTGGAGAGAGCCGTTCACAACATGTCTTAGGTGTTCCAGTTTTAAATTGGACATAACTTCTTCCATTAGGCGCTTAAAAGATGGAGGCTCAGTTTTTTTCCAATTAAGTAAAATCATGCGCCTCGCAAGTAGAGTAATAAAAGCTATTGCCCTGGCCTGGTGTGAGGAAACTAATATGTTTGATGGGACATTCCCAAACAGTGCGGTTATACAGTTTGGCGCGATGTCCTTCTTACATATAAATGACAGTGTTGTGAAAATTTCTCTCCAGAATACATACAGCCTTGGGCACACCCAAAACATGTGGCTTAAGTTGGCCGGGGTGAGACCACATCTTGGGCATGCTGGGTTAGCACCTGGATACAGTTTCGAAATTTTACCTGGTGGCCAGTGTAATCTGTGGAGAATCTTAAACTGTATTAGTCCATGTCTTATACAAATAGATGATGAATGGATTGACATGATAGCAGTTTGCCAAGTGTAATCAGTGAGCTCCTCACCTAGCTCGTCTTCCCATTTTTGTTTCAAATGGGTTAAAGATGGAGATGCAGCACTTTGAATCCTGTCATACAGGGTTGAAACGATGCCTTTGATGGTGGGGTCCATTTCCAAGCAATCGTCAAGCCAAGTTTTAGGTGGCAAGATAAGTGAGAATTTCTCCTTCACAAAACTGCGAGCTTGAACATATTTGAAAAAATCTGATTGCGACAGGCCAAAATCCTCTGTTAGCTGGTTGAAAGAGGCAAATTTCCCATTTCTAAAGAGATCTTTTACACTTGACAAACCCCCCCTTTGCCATCGCTGGAAAGATGGATCGATAAGTGATGGAGCAAAATGGACATTGGCATTGATAGGAGTTGCAGGTAGGGCGGACCTGAGTTGAAAATGTCTTCTAAACTGAAACCAAATTTTTAAAGAACCACGTACAACTTCATTGTTTGTCCAATGATTTTTACTCAGTGGCAAAGAACTACATATTAGGGAGCCAAGAGAGATTCCCAGAGGAAAAGAAAATCTGAAAAGAGATCTCCAAAATATCTCATTTATTTCTCCTAGACAACTGTGAGATCTGTGTGACGCCAAACTGAGACTAAGGTTTATTTCTCCTGTGTCTCAGTTTTTTCTCTGGAGCAATAAAATGCACTAAATCTCAATTTAGTCTCCTTTTAAGTTTCAGAAGAGATCTCAACGAGCTCTCATATAATTCTCAGAGTTTCTCAACTTTTGTGTCTATTTGTGATCTCAGGCAGAGAAATCAGAGAGATCTCTCGATGAACTCAGTCTACTCTTATCACAACTTCCGTTCATGCATCTCATACTGAACTCAGACAGAGCAAATGAAGAGCTCTCCACAAGCACTCGTTGGATTCTCAGGCAATGCAAATTTATTTGTATAGCATAATTCAACACAAAGCAATTCAAAGTGCTTTACATCACATGAATAACCACGATCAGAGATAAAATGATTTTAAAAAATTAAAAACATTAGTTCAAAAGAAAGTTATAACAAAGACAATAAAAAGTTAATGATAAAAAAACTGTTGAATATTCTATTAGCAGCCTCTAAGAAATCTATTTCTAGGAAAAGGCTTTAAAAAAAATCACCTACTGTTGAGGAATGGATAGATATTGTACATGAAATTTACATCATGGAGAAGCTGTCATTTTAACTTAAATTAGAGATTGATACATTTTATTTGATATGGTCCAAATGGACAAACGTGAAACCAATTAGAATGGATTTCAACTGATGCTCAACAGAGAAAGTACCTCCTTACTTTTTGGGGGGTAAGAAAACAATATCAGATGTGCTCCCAAATGTTTTAAGTTGCTGTATGTTGTTTATTTATGTACTTTTTAATTTATTTATTATTTATTTAATTTCTTTTTTGTTGTTGTTTCCGTTAAAAAAGTAATGTATCGAGAAATGGACTATCGTCATTCACTGTTGTAAGTACAACTTACAGTATATTATTGTTGAGAATCTAAATGAAATTAAAAAAGAAAAAAAAAGAATTGAAACAGGCAATAAAATTATACTTAAAATGAATAAAAAGCAAATTGCTTGAAAGTTAAAATATATAGACCGTTATGGATATGCTGTGATAAACAAAAGCGATTTAGTCCTGATTTAAAAGGAGCTAACAGTTTGAGCACACTTCAGACCTTCAGGTAACTTGTTTCAGAGGTGAGGAGCATAATACTAAATGCTACCTCACCCTGCTTGGTTCTTGTTCTTGGAACATACAACAGATCGGTTCCAGACTACCTTAGGGGTCTCTATGATTCTTTTGGTCCAAGGCCATGAAAGTGTTTTATAGACGAGCAGTATCAATTTCTAGTCTATCCTTTGACTCACTGGAAGCCAGTGTAATTATTTCCAAAACTGGTGTAATGTGGTCCAGTTTCCTTGTACTGTATTTGTAAGGACTCTGGCAGCAGCATTCTGTACTAGCTGCAGCGTCCTGACTGATTTAAAATAAATAAATAAATAAATAAAATCAAGACCTGTAAATATACTGCTGCAATAGTCCAGTCTTCTGAAAATGAACCGCACAATCAAACTTATCTGTATCCTCTATAGAGGAGCAATATTCATGCTTTACTGGTGTCAGAAATGGAGCTGCAGGGTCAATGAAGTTGGGGATGACGGGATAAAAAGGCATAGATAGTTCATAAATATGATTTTACATATAGAAGTGCACAAAATATGGTATGCAATTTATTCAGAATGAAAAGGGTTATAGTAATTGAATAATTATAAAGTATATTACATATGAAGAGATAGTTTTTATATATAAAGAGAAATTGATTAACATATAGTTAGAAAAAAATCAATAATCGTAATGAAAACGATCACGGTGGTACATTTACAAACCGGTAGGTACAAAAAGCACAAAGGAAAACTCTTACTGACGTGTAATAATGTTACCCTTCTAAAATTGGTATAATGATGGTATTATAAGATCATTAAATTTCATAAAAACCAAATAATATGATATTGAATTAATGAAGATGTAAACATTTCAGTTAGCTTAAAGTGCCCATGACACCAAAAAGCATGTTTATTTCATACTTTCCGCGGTATTTTATGCTCCTGAATGAAACAGACCGCTTGGATGTGTGTGGAAGCGATCGTTATATTTATTCAGTTTTTTGAATCCCGCGCTACGAAAATGACAGACTTCCGGCTGTGATCTCGGATTTAGGAAGAAGGCGGATGTGACGTGTACGGTAGAAGACCTCTTCGCTAGCTACCCGTGCTGTTGTGTGAGAAGGACTGCGGATTCGTCTAATTTAGCAGAGTATTTCCTTTATTTTTCGCACCATGCCGAAACGATGCGTTGCAGGCTTTTGTTCCAACGTCACGGGGAGTGATGTGAGCCTTTTTCGGTTCCCAAGAGATCCCGTTCGCCGGGAAGCATGGGTAAAGCAAGTACAACGAACGAGGGACAATTGGTCACCATCCAAATCCTCAGCGTTGTGTTCGGATCATTTTACTGAAGACTGTTTCGACCGTGTTCCTCTGCGGAAAGTTGAGATGGGACTTTCAGTGCAACATGCCAGAACCCTACTTGACACAGCTGTGCCAACAATTTTCCCCCGTCCTCAACATGGAGCTAGCGGCAGTGGGCAAAGCGCTCACAAATCTCTGAAGAGGAAGTCCGCTGCCATTGATAAGCGGACGAAAAAGGCTGCAGTTGAAGTAAGTAAGCGTTGTGTTTTATATAATGTAAAATACTGTAAACCCATTTCAGTGTGCTGCCAATAAATTAGCTTTAATTAAAAACCATCAAACAAAAAAAATCACATTTGTTGCTGCTGTAATTATTTGCTGAATTATTCGCGCTTTACTATCAAACAATTCGTCTTGTTGACCTCAGAGGCTAGTGGTTATGGTACCTCATTTCATGCTTTAAATGATTTCTCTCATCACGTTTTGTGAATTTTGCGGGCTGCTAGCGCTAGCTGCGGGCTACTAGCGCTAGCTAGCGCTAGCTAGCGCTAGCAGCCCGTCTCCTACAATTGTAATCGCGCGGCGTTTATTCGAGTGATTGAATTGTGTCCTTTTCTTTTCAGTCGATGATACAAGAATACCAGGCCCATTCAAAGACACAGTGCGAAAGTGTTAATCCAGACGCGGATAATCCTGAGTTGGAAGAATTTGCCGCTGGGCCAGCTCCTAAATCGGTACGTGTAATGTGTTTTACAAAATGTTATAAAACATTTCCACTCAAAATATGACTTTTGACACCTGGTGTATGTGTCATAATAACATTCCCTAAACCTTTCTGTCTTTGGTTTTGGGGAAAATTCTTATTTTGCCATCTAGTTATCAAAATATGATTACATAGTCAATACATTTGAGGCTAATGAATAACTATAAACTTGATGTTGTCTGTGTACCCATAGGTCGACGAGTCCTGTCAGGTTTGTCTTTTGCCACCAAGTCAGACTGTTGCTGTTAGTGCTGCTTTGCAACCTCAAAGACGACATAAAGGTAATTCGAAGTACATTTTCAGTTGCTTCTAATTTAAGGAATTACCTATCGTTGCTATTAACAAACTTTCAAAACATCCATTTGACTTGTGCTTATTGAATTAATATAATACAGATTAAAGAAACATTTTTTTTTTAATATATATATATATATATATATATATATATATATATATATATATATATATATATATATATATATATATATATATAAAATACCGAGTAAGGGCAAAGTGTTTACTATCATTATAATGTTTAAATGATTAACCTATAATAGGTTGGAACTTATCCAGTGTAAGTTTTTCATTGTCATAGCTGCCTTCCAAAATACATCACAGGCCAAATGTTTGGACACACCGTCTCTCATTAGTGCGTTTTCTTTATTTTTGTCACTATTTACATTGTAAATTCTCACTAAAGGTAATAAAACTATGTGCAATTATGTACTCAGCCAAAAAATGTGAAATATAACTAAAACATATAATATTCTAGTATCTTCAAAGTAGCCACCCTTTTCTCTGATTATTTTATTTTATTTTTTGTAATATAAAATAAAAAATAATAATATAATTTTCAAGTCTGATTGTTTTCTAATTCATTTGTTTGACAGGCTTACATAAAATCTAAACTCTACTGCGGTTAAAATGAAAATTTTTATTGGGTTTCTCACACAATCATCAACATGTTATAGCAATAGGGGGAAGAAGATTGTGATCTATTGTGTGTATCTTTCAGGTGTCCAGACAACATCCGGGCCCCTCATGATGACTGTGGGTACCCAAACCTGCGTTGTTCAATCAGAGCTGAATGTTACCATCGACAGCTGGGACTCGGATGAAGAAATGTTGGTGTGCGAGGCTGATTCTGAGTATGACCTACCCACCGCACCTTCTGACTGCGAGTCCAGCGAGTCCGATTGTCCTGATATGGCTGCGGCCGACCCTGCGCCAGTTCCCAGCCGGGTATATCTAATCTACTGGGTCGCCCTCATTCAGCTCATTAGCCAGTGGGTCAGTTGTCCTGCGTGTGCCTGCAAGAAGGTCAACTGGGTCCCTTCTGAGGTCGGTACCATGTTGGTGCTGGCCTTGAAGTGTGCTGAGCCTGGATGTGGTCACACCGGAACATGGAACTCCCAACCATATGTCGGCAGAATTGCTGCTGGAAACATATTTCTTTCTGCAGCCATTTTATTTGCTGGTGCAACTGTGGGCAAAGTTCTGCGTGTGTTATCTCACATGGGTGTAGCTGTTTACTCCACTCGGTCGTACTTTCGCCATCAAGAACGCTACCTTCACCAAGCCATCAAAAGCGTGTGGCGAGAGCGGCAAATCTGGCTGTTGAGCCATCTACAAGCTGAGGGAGAGGAAATTGTTTGTGGTGGCGACGGACGAGCTGACTCACCCGGTCACAGTGCAAAATACAGGACTTACACGATGATGGAACTGCGGAAGCTAACCATCTTGGATGTGCAGATTGTGCAGGTAAATTAAACTTGTGAACAAAAGATGTTCGATATAAGCCTAATTCTTTATATATCATACTGTATGTTGCTTTGTTTTTTCCCAAATCTCAGAGTAACGAGGTAGGAGGTAGCTACCACATGGAGCCCGAAGGACTGGTTCGGTCACTGCGTGTGCTCGAGGAGTTTGTGCGTGTGGGAACTCTGGTGACAGATCGACATGTGACTGTCAACAAGCTCGTCCGAGAACAGTTCCCACACATTGAGCATCTTTTTGACATCTGGCATATTGGCAAAGGTAATAAGATTCATTATCACAGCTTTATTTATAGCATATTTTACACACCTACATAATTGTCTTTCCAAGGTTTGAAGAAAAAGTTGCAGAACCTCTCTAAGCTGCGTGGATGTGAAGCCCTAAAACCCTGGATTGGCAGTATCATCAACCATTTATATTGGTCCGTGGCGTCAACGCGACCTGGGGACCCCAGACTCATCCTCGACAAGTGGGAGTCAGTACTGAGCCATGTTCAGAATGATCACTCGGGCTTCAAAGGCAGTTTCCCCAGGTGCAGCCATGGTCCTTTGGAAGGTCGGGAACGGAAAAAGCCTTGGCTCACGCCTCGTAAGTTTGCATTCCATTACAATAAGCACACTTATACTATTTCGCAAAATGCTTCTCTGTTCAAGTACAAATTTGATTCTGTCTGGTATTTTGCAGACACCAAGTTGACCAATGAGCTGGAGAAGCTGATCTGTGGCTCCAAACTGTTGGCTGACATTCGCCGGCTGTCTCCAGTCTACCAGACTTCCCACCTGGAAGCCTTCCACAGTCTGGTGAACCATTTTACACCCAAAATGTTCGCCTTTTCTTACGAGGGGATGCTCAGCAGGTATTATTGTAACAATTTTCTGCTGATTTATCCAGTATATTATCTCATGTCTTTGTTTTTTGTTGTCCCAATCACAATCTGATCGATTAAGACATTTTCAATATGAATATTAATATGGAAATACTATTCCATCCATGTTTTTTTTTTTTTTTTTTTTTTTTATTTTTTTTTTTAAGGACGATTGTGGCTGCTCTTCACTTCAATGAAAACGCCCATCGAGCCCACAGCTTAACCCGAGACGGAGTGGGGATTTATAGCATCCACTTTCCAAAATCAAAACAAGGCGGCCATGTTGTGCGCAAAGTTTTGGAGAACCCTACATTTGGTAAGTACGCATTACTAATCCTGTCAATTGAACTCATTGTTGTAAATTATTGGGTGTCATCGTAATGTACAAACCTTTGGACACTTTATTACTGGATACAGTGTCAAGTGTGTTTTTAGAATCTGTCCCATTTTTGCTTGATATTTGCAAGATAAATGGAATGGATTTCATGTGGAATTATCTCTGTGCATTTGTCAGTACCATTTGCTTCCCTTGTTATCAGAGTATGTTAGCGAGCTGATGTCGGCGGTGGAGAGGCTTGTGCAGGACGCGAGTGATGTAGAGCCGGATGAATTGGAGGCGATACCGGCTGTGCCCGAGGCCGGGAGGTTATCCCTCAGCAGCAGCTTTCAGCGACCTGACAAAGAACAGGCGGTCCGGGATCATGTCACACGTTTTAATGTGCCATGATTGAACCTTTAATTTTGTATAATTGTGTTCCCCAGTTCTTTCGTTGTCATCTTTTGAAAATGTGAGCTAGTTTTTTGAATTTATAAGGTATTATTGGTTCGAGCCCTGTGTAAATATGTTGGTATATATAAAATATAATGGCACACTTAAATTCCGGTGAATAAAACCATTTTGTGTATTTTTCCAAATCATTGTCTTGAGCTTGATACAGTAGCAATTGTTTTTTACTTGTATCAGCATGTCAGAAATAAGTATCTTATAACGTCCTTGCATTTGTCATATTTCCATATTCCATTCAGTACAATACTTTGTCATGGAAATATAATTTTTGTATTGCACTTAGCAAATATGTAATAAGACTAACCACTGAGGCTTGCAAAAATATTGAAGTAGAGATATTCTTTTAAAAATCACATCAGGATGACTGTATAATGAAACGATTACAATATTTTATTCAACTTGGAGTTTTAGGGAGGATTACAAGGTTGGTATCCAACAAACTCCGGTGATGGGAAGCTTGTCCTGATCTGCGCGACCACACAGGCTGGTAGAGGAACCCTGATCCCCCGCCCCAGGAACTCGTACACCCAGCGCACAAACTGGCGATACGCCGTGTAACGTTTCCAGCTGAAAGCACAATAGGATGGGGTCATTCATTTCCTTTTCCATTTGAAAACCAACACAGTAATGCAAACCGTTATTTTACATTGTAATTTGTGAGACAATGCTAACTAGCCTAAGTCACTGCCGATCACAAAAAAGGTTGGTTTATGAAATTCTGATCAGTGCATATATATGACACATACTTGTTTCCTGACTGGTCCTCATAATTTTGCCTGTAGGCATAATAGGCTGTCTGAAGGACGTCTACGTTCAGGCACACGGGCTGAAATCCAGGGTGCTGGGTAATACATTGGACCCCAGCCCCCTCCATCTTCTCCCTGACTCGCTCCTGTTCACCACAGCAAACGCACTCATCTACTGTGGGCATCACTGCACAGCATTCACATGAACACCTTCAGAAAAATAAATGAAATTTTAAATCTAAATGCAGAACATGGATTGTAGTGAAAGACTCCTTGCAAGAAAAATGTATTTTCTCAGGTCTCCACAAATTAAAACTAATAACAATGAAAATGTCACTATAAAAAAATGAACAGATACAGTGGGGAGAACAAGTATTTGAGACACTGCCAATGGGTTTTCCTATTAGCAGTGTCTCAAATACTTGTTCTCCCCACTGTGTATGTGAATAAAACAGAATATACCAAAACCGATTTAATTTTCAGCCACTCACCATGCAGTGTTGCCCAGTCTGCTGTGGTCATCCTGGGAGTTTGGCTCAGTCTCGTCTGTGTCGCTGCTTTCTGATTCCATATCTTTTTCCTCCAAATATGGCTCAAACCTATATGGCTGTATGGCACATACTTCCTCTGGATCGCCAATTATGTTTGAAAATTCCAAACTTGAACCAGAATCGCTGGAAAATGTTTCCTCCTCCATTGGGCTCAATGCTAAAGCTGCCTGAAATCGTTCTACCGCTGACGTCATCAGCAAGATGGCGGCGCCAGCGGGCTTTAACAGGAGGAGGGGCCTAACAGCACATTAAAAGTCTAATTTCTCGTTATCTGTGCTTTGCAAATTTGCTGTATATAGTCGAATCGTCTCAAAATATGATTCTAATTCACACAATAATGCTATTTAAGACTTTTTTTCTCGTGTCATATGCTCTTTAAATTAAAATGAAAACAAGGCTTTAAAAACTCCAAGAACTGAAAATGTATTGTATATTAATAAAGCCAAATAAACTCAACTTATGAATATTTTTTTTTAAAGATTTTTTTTATTTTTATTAGCCTTATGTAGTCATGCGTATATAAAGAACATTTTTGTAAATTAATTCTTACTTAAAATGCAGCTGAAACCACTCAGCGTTGACCGGCGCTGCAGCGCTGTTTTCTTCATGCACTGTCAAGCTGTATGTGGCGCGAAACACTGTGAACTTTCAACCCTGAAGATAATGCAGACCTAACGTCTACATTGGAAGAAAGCGCCATCAGTCACAAATGCTGCTTCGTCATTGGTTAACTCATAAGGGGGAGGCTGACCTAACAACGTCAAGTCGTACTCATGAAGTTGGTGTCAGGAGGAATGGAGGAAGAAACCGTTTCAGGACAAAAAAGAGGGTAAGTAACATCTTTGTCGAACGGAATTTGGGTATAATTTATATGGCTTGTGTTTATGCTAGTTCTGATAGTTTTTTTTGGGGGGGAAACTGGTCGGCAATAAGTGGCAAATAGTGAAGCTAGCTAGCTAGCTTGGGGGGCCATGAATTTACTGAAGTAAACATATTCATGTAAAAATATTAACTTTGGAATTATTTCTACAAACAGTGGCCCTAGACAGTCTTGGAGTCACATAAATTGTGTACAATTGGAACATCATCTCATTGCAGTGAGACCCATTTTCTCTAGCTTCATGCAACGAGTTTACATTGGGGTGACCAAAGGTGGGTAGAGTAGGCAAAAATGTCACTCATGTAAGAGTAGCATTACTTCAAAATAATATATATATATATATTTTTTAAATTTAACAATTGTATTTTTTTCCTGAGCGCAACATTATCTGTATGAACTATTGTTTTAATGATACTGTAAAATAATCCATTGCATAACCACATTAAGCCAAAGGGGGGAAAAAATCATTGAATTCCAATGAGAAAAAAAAATCTATAAATGAGGCATTATTCGTCCAAAGAGCATGAGTGCCCTCTGGTGGAGAAAATAGTTCCTAGTTTTAATAGTGAAGAGTTCCTTCATAATTACTCATTTGAAATTAAAAGGATCATATCTCCGGTTTTCCATGGTCAATTATCTGCTCAATGCCCCCCTCCCGCTCTTCCTCAATCTCCCGACCCCTGCGCTCGCTGGTTTGTTTTCTCTGAGCTCTATGTTTGACACACACGTTACAATTGTGCCATGAAGCCAGACAGCTGGCGGAAGTACACCGATCGGCTGAATTGGACGGGAGAAGGATGACTTCTTTGGAAACAGCCAAGGGAGATTATTTTTGGCAAAATAAATGTTGCATGTTGAAAAACATCTGGGAAGCCTATCTGAATTTGTGTCTCTGGATATGGAGATTATTTTGTTGTATAACGGAATATTTTATCCATACAGAGAAGGCATACTTTAAAACTGTAGTTATAAGGCATCTTTCAGTAAATTCTGCGTATCATTTAAGTACCCCGAGGACATGCTGCTCTGCCTATTTTTTGGGAAATCAAAATATGGTCACCCTATTAACATTAAAAACTTGAGACATTGGGAATTGAGAAGGTGCATCTTTTCACGATATATTAACAATAAAAAGGTTTTTTTTAGGAGCAGTGTACAGGAAAGAGCCCAACAACTTGTCCAAGAAAAGTGCAATTCTTACAGAAATCTTAACATCATGGATCATCGTGGATTTTTACTTTAATGTCTCTTTGTTTTATGATGATTGGTATGGGGGATTTTAAATGATATTTTTCAGTCCTTCGGTGGTCTAATATGGTTAAATGAACACAATCTGTGTATCTAAAGATATTAAGAAGTTGCTGTACCAAATTATGAGATGTGATGACAGTGTAAAACCAAATAAGACATTGAACCACTTTTTAAAATTAAAATGTATTATATTTCACAGATTGAATGGCCCAGCAGGAAATAATAAAAAAAGAGATGCCCAAAAGAGCGCGATACCCACCGAAGAAGATGAGCTTTTATGACCCAGACCCTGACTCACCCAGAGATGACCAAGGTGGTAATTGAGTTATTATCTTACTACACGGCTTATCTAATTTTTAAAGTGATTGTTATTTTTAACTTGCATTGGACACTATAATAACCATTTTGTTTATTAGTGTCTGATCACTGGGATTATTATCAATATTGGCAGTTTAGGGCACAAATATTGATTTACAGGATTTTTTTAAAAGAAATGTCTAGAAAAGGGAGCGTAACATCACTTGAAACTGTATATTTTGGTGACAGAATTTTGCAACTCCATTCGTACAATTATCTCTACATTGGGGGTGGTGGTGATTGATTGATTTAAAGATGTTCTTTTAAAATCAAAATTATCTCGTTGAGGATAAGAGACTCAGAAAATGGGGGAGAAAAAAAAATTCCATTATAGGCATCAATTTGCTAGCCTGGCTCTGCCAGACTATTCTCCCTGTATTTTTCAAACACTGAGAGAAATAGTCTGGAACCCCTCCCATTAACGGCCTTTTCGAGCAGATACAAAATCAATCGACAAATCAGATTCGTTTATTTGCGTCACGTGTTCTTCACAAGCAACGTCACTCTTGCGCGTCGACAGTCGTCCCTTCAGCAACACAGACGGTGAACGGCAGAGCCGAGAATATGTTCCAATCCACGGTAAAATCAGTTTTAAATGACCAAAAACACATCGACACGAATCACTGACAACAATCTGTCTCGCGCTAGCCATGTCGAATAAACTCCGCTCTCTTCGTATGTTTACTTCCGCGCGCAAGTCCGTCATCCTGAAGTCGCCATTTTTCTAACGTCACGTCTGCCCGTCGCTGATTGGTCCACTCCGCTGTCTGTATGCTGTGGCTTGCTCCGCCCTGGAAATTGTTTCCGTGGGAAGGGTGGCCAGACTCAATAGCTGGAACAGCGTTGAGTCTGGTGTACCAGGCTATCAATTTGCAAAAAGCGTTTTAATTGTTGCGACCTGCAGAACTCTATTACTACTCGATTGCAATTTTAGACTTTATTCTTTAAAATGTTTTGACAATTTTCTGAACTGTTTTAGCTGCCCATTATTTGAAATGAGAAAAAGTAAAAAATACAATGAAATGCATTTGATATATATATTTGATTTGCAAATGAATTTTTCAACCGGCCTCGAAAAATTTTCCGTTCGCATGTTTTCTGATTTCTCACCAAAAAAAAAAAAAAAAAAGTCATCATTGGGGCATCAAAAATTCTGGGATGATGAGTGGCATAAAAGTTGTATACAGAATTTTGGGGGGGGAAATTACTGTTCCTTGGAAATTTGCCAAAAACTTTCCATTCATTTTTAATGGGATGCCACGTCCTAATTTCTAATTCACTTGTAATGTAATTTACATCGCATTGATGCCGTTGACGGCCATGTATGTCGAATCTATTGATGCCAATGTACCTGGATTCCACTGACGGCCATGAGCGTTCAAATTTCCCATTCATTTCCATTGTCATTCACATTGCATTGACACACAAGTACTCAATTGCCGATGAGGGCTATGTACGTCCATGCCATTGACAGCCAAGTATGTAGATTCTATTGACGTCAATGTACTTGGACTTCATTGACGCATATGTAAGTCGAAGCCATTGACGGTCATGGACGTCCAAATTTACCATTCATTTCCAACCTCGAAATGTCCCCAAACCAATCTGGGCAGGGCTAAGATCTGTATCTCCACACAGCAAAGCCCCATAGTAATTTCTCCAGAAATTAGTTTCTAGTTCAATTTCTAATTTGTGCTTTCTTTTATACTGGCAGCTTACACCATGCGCTGCAGTACGCTGGATGATTGGACACCAGTCGAAAAAAGCCTTGATCAACAAATGTCGCATGAGGGGTACAACATAAATTCTAGATGTACTTAGACATTTGTTGCAGTGTTCAAAGCCCTAATACTGCTGGGCTTAGAGACTTAATTTTTGTTTGCCGTCTTAAAAACTGTGTTGAACTTTGTTGTTAATATTATGGCTGTTGATGTTGTTATAGCTATTTGAAATGTTGTAAATTGTTTGCACTTTGTTTTTTGTTGGTGTTAATTAAAAAATGTTTGCCCGCCTGTCTGCCTTGCCTCCATTTGCCTGCGTTTGGGTCCGCACCACTTGCCCGCCCACATTCTTTGACAAAAATTCTCAACAGTACTCAATTTTCAAGTACAATGACTGTGTTGGATTTCACTAAAGCCATTTGTTCTAGAATGATAAAGCCTGATGGCTTTGGGTGTATCTTCTGTATCCCTCTGTCCTGCAGTGACGAGAGAGTAGTGTCCACCATTGTTTCTTTGGTCCTTCAAGATGTTATGAAGTGGATGATCTGTGTTTTAGAATGGTGAATCCAGTCAGGTGGGAGGAGAGGGTCACATGATTTAAGTGTCTCGTGTGTGCGTGCGCGCAGACGCGCGCGCATGAGAGGGAGAGTGAGCGAGAGACTCGTATATTTCTCCATAGCAGCTCCAATAATGCTCATTTTCTTTTTCAAAGGAGAAAAAGGAGCCATTAAAAACACTGAATTGAGATCAGCAAGGTATCTCCCTTAAGTCTCAAGTATGATTCCCTCTAATTTATTGTCTCACCTATTTCTCCTAGTGAATTTTAGGAGAAACATCTGAGAAACATTTTAGACAAAATAGAAACTGCAATGAGGCTAAGATGAGAATCTCAAATTTATCTCCCGAGCTATAGAAGAGCAAGCTTTGAGCAATAAAATTTTCCTCTGGGTTGGCTCGCTGGAATATTTTTCCATGAGAACCCAAGGTGGAGAATCAGGCTCCGGGACATCAAGCCAGAATAGTAGCATATGAATGTTTGCGGCCCAATAGTAGTAGCGGAAGTTTGGTAGCGCAAGGCCCCCATGTTCTCTTTTTCTCTCCAGAAACTCTTTTCTAATTCGAGGAGTGGTTCTGTTCCAGATGAACATTGACAGGGTTTTATCCAATTCTTTGAAATAGGCTTTAGAAATGAAAACTGGGATCATTTTAAACAAATAAAGAAATTTGGGCAGTATATACATTTTTACTGAATTAATCCTTCCCACAAGGGACAGGGGCAACTTTGACCATCTTTTTATTTCTTGTTTAGCCTTATTTAGTGCTTTGGTGAAATTTCTCTCGAATAAGCTCTTATAATTATAAGTGATCTCCACGCCTAAGTACACGAAATGGTCTTTAACCACTGTAAGTACACTATTGTTCCTTTTCAGACCGTATAAATCTTTTGCCTTTTACCAACACCGATACTTGATATGTTGATGCTGACCCTGGCTGTGGCCTGGTCTAATGAATGGATGACTGTGAAAGGACACTAACGACTCTGAAATGTTGATGGCCTATACTACACTAACGACTCTGATATGTTGATGGCCGAAATTTGCGTTGGACACAGTAGACTTGTAACTTCAGAAGACACGCCCACATCCCTTCCCACTTGTATAAAGCTGAGCACATCGACGAGGCAGTCTGTTAGTTTCTTCAGTGAGACCAAGACCTTCAGACCTTCTGCAAAAAATCTTTTCCCAAGACTCTCTTCACCAGTGGCACCATGCCTTCCATGCATTCTGGACGGTAAGAACTTTTGCTGTATACTGATTTAAAGTACAGTCGCTTTTTGTTTTTTTTCTATAACCCCCATGTTTTGCTGTTGTTTATTTATTCTTGATAAAATGAATTTTGGTGAGTTTTTTTTTTTTCCTGAATGGAGAACCTTAATAGGTAATTTATTGATACTAACTAAAATGATTTTTGTCCTTGCAGTGAAATATGTCCAATGAAGGTTTTTTAATTTGTCAAGTTTTTGTTTTGTGTTCAGCACATTTTTGAAAATCATCCCAACGTGGTAAACAACGGAATTCATTCATTTTATTTTATTTATTCTTTGAATGGAGACTTGGCGCAAAGAGTACATTAGTAGTTTATTTATACTAACTAAAATGCTTTTTGTTCTTGCAGTGATTTCCAACTTTTAGATTGCCCCTACTGCCATAAATGCCAAGACGCCCTGGCATGGCATCTCCGTACCAAGTGCAGGAAAGATGCGAGTCCAGAAGTTATTCAGGAAATTGTGAAAAAAGCCAAGGATGACGTTGACAATCTTCTGAGGTATGGACGATTCATCAGTGTCCAGCTCCTCCGGGACATCATGAGCTCTGAGGATCCCCCCAAGAGGTATAGAACAACCCAAGAGCGCATCGGTTCATTCATTAAATTTAAAAACAAAAACAACTTACAAAACTGGACATATGCTATGAAGACCGCTAACTATTTCCTCTATTTACATTTTATAGGCTTCTTGAGGAGCTTCAACGTCGGCATATTGTTGTGACTGGCGTGCCATCTGCCCACAGTGCTGGAGCTTCAAACTGAACTAAAAAGTATGAAGAAAAGTCTGACTAGTTCACTCATACTAAGACTTAAAACTCGTACTTCAAACTTGTACTTGAGTATACTGTTACATTCTCGTTAAAGTCATTGACTCATGCGAAACATTTACTTTGAATACAATGATGGGTTTTAAAATGATACATGATGTATTGTGTGTGCTCAAATGCAATATTCTTATGTACAATAAAAGCATTCAGAAAGGCATTTGACGGGACTCTTTTTATTTTTTTGCAATTTAATTTTTTGCAATTTTCTTTTCTGGCCCTAAAGCTATCGAAGTTTCAAATCAAAAGGCATGGCCGATGCTAATTATTGGGCATTATCAGCTATTTGACCTACTTTCAGTCAAGTATCAAACTCGTCAATGAGTTTAATCAGTCATCAATATGCTCAATGAGTTGTTTTTCTAACACCTCTGTCTGCCACACCTCTGCTGCTCCCAAACTCGAGGCTTCTGAGCAAGACATTTATACTGACTTAAATAACATTGACTTAATGACTTTAGAAAGCCTACTGCAGTTTTGTAAGCATTGCTGAAATGTAGATGTTTCAGCACATTTTTTTGTATCATCCCCACGCGTTAGACAATTTATACCTTTATTTTATTTTGTCATTTTATTTACGCCTTCATTGCAAGACATTTTCATGCGGGGCTTATGAAGTTTGTATAATTTTGCTTGTAAACTGTGCATTAACCCTTAAAGCCTTAAGACTCCCTTTGCAAAGAAAAGTTTTTCCAAGTATAATATGACTATGCATATTTCTTCACGAAAACAGAGGGGGCTATGCTTGAAGTTGACTTTTTACAAAGTATATTTTATATACTCCAGAAAAAACAGCATGTTATACCTATTTTATGCAAAAAAATTATTAAGGAAAGTCTCACTCTAAGACTTAAACTCATACTTCAATCCTAAAACTTGATCTTGAGAATAGTTTTATGCTCTCTTTAAAGTCATTGACTCATGTTAAACATTTAATTTAAATAAAATGATGGGTTTTAAATTTGTACATGAGGTCATATGTGTACTAAATTTCAATATTCTTATGTAGTTCAAAATCATTCAGAAAAACATTTGTTTAGGGCTGTCAAACGATTAACATTTTTAATCGAGTTAATCACACTTAAAAAATGAATTAATCGTAATTAATCGCAATTCAGACCATCTCTAAAATATGCCATTTTTCTGTAAATTATTGTTGGAATGGACACAATGGACACAGACGGACATTTACATTCAACAGACTGTACATAAGTACTGTATTTGTTTATTATAACAATAAATCCACAAGATGGCATTAACATTATTAATATTCTTTCTGTTAAAGTGATCCATGGATAGAAAGACTTGTAGTTCTTAAAAGATTAATGTGAGTACAAGTTATAGTAATTTTATATTAAAACCCCTGTTAATGTTTTCATTTTAATAAAATTAGTAAAATTTTCAATCAAAAAATAAACTAATAGCTCGCCTTTGTTGACGTCGCCGAGCGGGACGTCACATGGGCTCCCTGCCGTTCTTCCACAGTGTCTTTAACTATGTAAGGTGGTGATTGAAATACACCACAAGGTGTCAATTGAGTTTTAAATTAATTAGAGATCTAGCCAAGGCAAAGTCTAAGTTTTATGTTTATTTTGCATAGCTATTTTGATTGGGAATGCCAGATCTCTTTGCATTGAGCGCTTTTCTTTTTGTGAACATTATTTTTTTGAGAGATAGAAATATTATTTTTGTTGTGCTTTTACTAAATGATACTGTAGCGACTTAACTGTTCGCCCAATGCATGATGGGAAGTTGGGCAACCTTGACTGTCAGTGGTGGCGGCAAATGGTATATGTTATGCGTTGTGTTCAATAAAGCATGTTAAGAAAATGATAATCTCCTGTCATTTTTTCCCCACGTTGCTCGCCACAATAACTATGTTTTTTTGTGAAGGAGTTGCCAACGCTTTTGCCGATAAAAGGTGCGGTCCACTGAACGCCGGTGTCCACTCTCATTTAACTGCCGTTTAGCTCTCAATGTGCAAAAACGGCGTCGTTGTAAACTGTTTGAGGCAATGCATGAGCGGGTCATTCCGTGCATGCGTTAAATGTGTCAAATATTTTAACGTGATTAATTAAAACATTAATACCGCCTGCTAACAAGAATAGAGCTGTCAAATTTATCACATTATTTTTAGCAGGGTTTCCCCTAGGATTTTTTGAAACTGTGGTGGTGGACTGCATCGGAGTAGGACAGCCTCACCATGTCGAATGAAGAACCATAACGAAGATATATTTTAAATATTTTATTAGCCAGGTTAATATAGTAGCTGTCAGCATTTACGTAAAATGCATAGCTGATTACAGCTACGTTACCCAACGTAATAATGTGACTTTTTTTCTCGTAGCAATAGTACGACTTACATCTCGTAGTGACCCAGGGGTCGGCAACCCAAAATGTTGAAAGAGCCATATTTGACCAAAAAAACAAACTGATACACTATGTCTGCAGCCGCAAAAAATTAAAAGCTTTGTATAAGCCTTACAATTAAAGCAACACCGGCTGTATGTATCGATATTAGCTATATCAGCCTACTATCAAAATGACGAAGTTGGCTACAAATACATAATTAGCCTTCATGATTAAATGTTTATTTTCCCTGCAGTGGATCCTATAGAGAATGACGCACCGAGTGACTACTCTGTTGTACGATGTCACCTCAAGTTCAACTTTATTACAATATTAATGAATTGAAAGAATGTTTGGGTCATGTTTTTCCTCCTGTGGAAGCCGTCTTAAAATAAAGAATATATTTCCCTCCCCCATCTTATCCCTTTTCAAAAATCTTTGAAAAAGCCCCAGGGAGCCACTAGGACAGCACTAAAGGCGGCTCTAGGGCCGCGGGTTGCAGACCACCGTCGTACTCCTTTTTCCTTTTATTTGGACCTAATACATACTACATTACCACAACAATAAGAGTCCTTCTGTCAACGGACTCATTTTAAGGAGTAGAGGGAAATTCTAATGGCCGTGTAAAGAGGTTTACTAGTTTCGGTGAGAAGGTGAATATTCTTTTTTGCTGTTGTTCGTGAACTACATTTCCACACAAACTCACATCGAGGTACCATTAACTTAGCAAGGAGCGGCATGAGAGTCATTTTTCGAGTCTCCCAGAGCTCGCAAAACTTGAAAAAAGCACATTTATCAAAGTTTCGTTGGCCGCGATTGCGTATATCACCTACGTCACAAAATGACGTGTCGCTTTATCCGGCCGCCATATTGTCCGTCATTTTTTAGCCCTATTCTCAATGGTTTCAATTAGTCGTGCAATTTATAGAGCAATTCATGGAAGCCACGGTGTTATCTGACGCTGTAAACTCATTGGATGCGTTGCATAAAAGGCGTTATGTGGAAAAGCTTCAGTTTATCCATTCACCAGATCCATATTTGATGCCTAAATCAATGTTTTTCGACCCGCTGTCTCCGCCGTCTCTGCCTGACGTCTGCTACCCTGATATTTACAACTATCTTGTCCACACAAAATCAGCCTATTCTCACGAAAGTTTGAAAAACTTTAAGAGCTTGGAGGCTTATAAATACTTCGTTGCTGGTTGGGTGAAACAGGTCCTCGTCCACGAAAATTCGGCAGGAATCTATCTTGTGCTCGGGAAGGTGAGTTACAAAATTTTCAATTCAAAATCTTTTGTTCTTGCTAACATCCACTGTCAAGTCTAATGTATTTCATGTCATTTGTCAATGGAGCTAGGGCTTTTAATGTTTATATGGTTTAGCCATAGCACTCTCACTACATACATACAGTGGGGAGAACAAGTATTTGATACACTGCCAATGGGTTTTCCCATTGACTGTGTATCAAATACTTGTTCTCCCCACTGTATATAATATGTAATAAATATGAAGTGCGATTGCACGACTCTAGACTGTCCCTAGTTGAATTTATTTTTTGGCTTTTGACCTCAATAGTGAAATTGTAAATTAATTGTATGACAACTGTCTTATTATCCCCTTATAATTATATATTTTCAGGTAGTTCATTGACAACGTCTGAGTGTATGTTGTCGGCGATTAGCCTAGCACTGATCTTAATTGTGGTTGTCAGCCCAAAACCCTCTAAATATATATTAAATGCATCTTACCAGATATAAAATGACTACTACATAATCTGTGGTAATCGTTTGGAGCCCAGTTTTCTCGTCGAATTGCAGCAGCCCATCTCGCTCTCCTCTCCGGGTCTCTCGGAATCTGGTAGAACTTCAAGTCTCTCCGTCTATCTTCTCTGTTATTGCAACCGACCGCCACACACGCCTTCACCATTTTGATTATTAATGTTAACGAGCAGAAAAACACGCCATAATAGGAGGAATTTACGTAGCGGTAATGCATCAACAGTGACGAGTTGACGGACAATATGGCGCGGGGGCGTGGTTGTGACGTCATGTGAGTAGGGTCTATATCCGTCTGCGGAAACAGCCTGATAGCACAGAAATAATTACGCCTGCCCCTCGTTGGCGAAGTTAGCGCGGCGGCGTCCCCGCCTCTTTCGGCGCAAATTAATTCAAACTATTTAACTCTTCAAAAATTAATTCAGACGGCCGCCCACCGCTCACTTTCATCGAAAAGTCTGATTCAAACTACTGTAAGGCCTCGGATGCTGTAACAATAATAAAGAAAAACAATTACAAAATAACAGCGGGCTGCCTCCACATGCGACCGCCATCTCTCGCCATCTTGCCCGCTCTCCTATTCTTCTTACTCGCTTCCCCCTGCGTCACAGCTCCCCAGTCCGACAGTCTCTTAAGGGGGGGGGGGCGCATATACAGACATTACAATACCCAATGACTAGGTTGCCGCTAAACTCTCCACACTCGGCTGCCGCTAGTTTGAAACGGCCTTAACATTTTTTTTCCAAATAATAATTTAAAAAATATATCTCATTTGCAAGGCGTGGTGGCTTTTACTTTTGTCTGGCGGTGCGCCACAAGCTCACCGCTTCAAATCCCTGAATTGATCTGTTTGCGATTTTTTTTTTTGGGGGGGGCGGGGGTGCGCATGTTATAGGAATGCCAAATCAAAAGGCTGAAAAAAAACACTCCTGATGGCCAATGCTAATAAAGGCTGAGTTATGCTTCTGCGGCTGACCTACACCGTCAAAGCAGACCCGATTTACGACCCTGTGCCGTAGCCTGACGTACACATCTACAGTATAACTACTGACTTTGCGTCACGTCAACGCGTGGGGACGTGACGCAAATGGACTGTGATTGGTCCGCTCAGACTGTTGTTTCCAGTTCAGCGCAAAATCGCCGCCATTTACAAACATTTTTGAACTACATTCAAAAATGGACCAAGCCGACGAGAGGATCATCGAAGAGGTCTGCAAGTACGACCACCTGTACAATGTTTCGTCAAGGCATTATAATGATTGCCAAATGGCAAGCAATTCGTGAAAGGAGATTGCTGAATATACAGGGCTCGAGGTCGGCGAAAGCATGAAAAAAAAAAAAAAGGAAGAACCTCCCAGACAAGTTTGTTGTGTTCGGAACCGAATGGCCACATGAAGCGGTGACCCAGCCTGCCAAAAACTGCCAGATTTTTATCACCTAATGTCGTATTTTTGGTGCACATTACCATTTGCTATGACTTATTTACATTTACACTTCAAGATATGAAGAATAAAGCACAGGTTTGGTGTCAAAAGATTTGTTTTGATGTTTAATTTTCAACAACAGACAGTTTACACACTAGATACATCATCACTGCGAGTGCTTTTATCATAACGTGTTTACCATCAAGGCTTCAAACGCACTTTGGGAAGTTCCATAGCCGCCAGAAATCTGCTATGGCTTCCCACTGGCTGGTTGTAGGACACGGTGAAGAAATCTGACTAAACGGTAGACAACACAGCTTGCTGGCTTCCACCCGATGCTGGAGTTCGTAATGTGACAACCTCCGCAACAGTCTTCTGTGTCGCCTGCGCCACAACATTTGTATGATCAACATTTGTTGTTCAATGTTGAGGAACTGAAGATCTACATTCAAGCGTTCCATCTCCGTTTTCTTTGTTGTGTAACTGAAAGAAAACTAGAGGAAATCGACAAGAGTCCCCCAAACCCATACAAACACAACGCCACACCTCTCTAGTGGCTTGGCGGTGAATTACAGAGCAATGAGTTCCCTTGCTGCAGAACTATCAAATGCTAATTGACGCCGTAGGGTCTACATCGTTGCCAAGCCGTCAACACAAAAGCATAACTCAGGCTTAATTGGGTATTAACAGCTATTTGACCTACTCTCAGTGAGTCCCAATCTTGTCAATGAGTTCAGTCAGTCATCAGTATGCTCAATGAGTTGTTTTTCTCACACCTCTGCCTGCCATACCTATGCTGCTCTTAAACTTAGGGGGCCGTTTACATGGCAACTTTACGACACAAAGCAATGACTGAGTAGCGGAATGGCCTCGCGTGCATATGGTGTCGGCGAAGACGAGAAATTCTGAATCCTGCCTCCAAAGTGGAAGAATTCGATTGCAGGGGATTGAGGGGGGCTTGCGCCGCATGCATACCAAAGGCTCCCGCGGAGTGTTGTGCTATGTACAGAAAAACGCTGAATAAGAAAGTTATGCTCTCTTCTCAATATAGCATAGCCTGTTTAGGGTGTTTTCATGTTTCATAGAACTTGTGTACAGCGTGTGTAATGCTCTTTATAAGACATTTAAGCCAACAAAGCTGGATTTTATATCCATTATCCCGCCACATTCTCTCTCCTTTTGAAGGTGCGCATGAGGGCTTCAGCCAGAGAGGTCACTGTATTCATTTTTATTTTTCCATCAGATGGCTGTGAGTCAATAAAACTAACAGAGCGGCCTCCTCGTGTTATCATTGGTTCCTACAAGAGAACACAACGCAGAAGTCTTATATAGCCAGGGGTCCGAACGAGACTGGCTATAGCTGTCTGCATAATGTGGACCCTAGCACGTCTACAGCACATCATTTGGTTAGACTCGTTAAGTGTCAATATCAGTGTTGGGCAATTTACTTTAAAAAAGTAATTAGTTATAGTTACTCACTACTTCTTCTGAAAAGTAACTGAGTTAGTAACTGAATTACTCTATAGTAAAAGTAACTAGTTACCAGGGAAAGTAACTATTTCCGTTAGTTTAAAAAGAAGTTGTTGTATGTCAAAGAATTTGAAATTTTCTGAGCAGTATTCGAGTCAGTTGAATAGGGAAGAACAGACAGGTGTTATAGAACCTTTTAATATTTATTGCACCTCACCAGCAACAGATTTATCCTATACTTGAAGTGCAACAAAAATAAACAGATTTGAATTGCTTACCACAGATGTCGACAACAGCTTTGCCCCGGGACATAAATTACACTTTACATGCACGTTCTTTCCTTTAATTTCGATCCACTTGAAATGGTGTTTATATCTCCACCTGGTAAAGGACAAAAGGGCGATGTTAAGAGATGCATGTTTTGTGAGAAGACAAACCATGGCATTCAGACATGTAGGAATTTAATGGAGAAACCTGTCAAAGAGCGAGTTAAGTTTGTGCAAACAAATAAATTGTGTTTTACATATTTAAGGCCAGGACACAACTCAAAGAATTGCGAAAGTAGAAGTGTTTGCAACGTGTGCAAGGGCACACATCCCACGTGCTTGCACGAAGACCGCACCAAGACGGATGAAAGGGTCCAAGTTGATGGACAAAGGGAGAGTAGAAAAACCTCAACAGAAAAGGAAAAGTCAAAAGAGCCTGAACATAGTGAAACAGAGTCTACAACTAACGTGATAACAAGCACAGCTACATCAAATCAAGTGATGGGCAATAGGGATAGCACATAGGCATCCACAATAGTGCCAGTTTGGCTGTCAACAACACGTAACCCAGAAACTGAAGTTCTAGTTTACGCTCTTCTAGACAGTCAGAGCGATAGCACTTTCATTCTACAGGAAAAGGCAGTAACCCTTGATGCACAGATGGAGCCTGTGAAATTAAAGCTTTCAACCCTTGCATCCAAGCAAACTGTATTCCCAAGTCACAAGTTAGTTGGGTTGCAGGTCAGAGGCTTTTATTCCTCAAAGAAAATTCTTCTTCCCGTGACGTATTCACGAGAATTTATTCCGGCTAGTCTAGGCCATATTCCCACAGCTAAAACAGCAAGAGAATGGTCTCACTTAGAGCACCTTGCTGAAGAAATCGCTCCTCTAATAGTTTTGTGTGTGTATGTTTGCAGCACAAGCTGTTCCGGTTTGTGTGTGAAAAGTTTGTGAAGTTTGTTTAAACAAAAAAACAAAAACTTAACAACAAATACACATATACAAACATTGGGGCGAGACAATTCACATATAAACAACCGCCTCTGAAGTATGTGAGGTAATAGGCTCGAGCGTTTATGTCACAGAATGTGGGATCACATGAGATTTGACAGAACGCAGCCATATTGGAAGCAGGTCTGGCTCACGGGACATTAAACTTTAACTTGCCTGTTCGATAGAGAGACAAACTCGTTACGAAGGCGTAAAACAGATATGTGATCAAACTTAAGGATGTGAACAATGTTGACCCTTACGAGCAAGCCGAAGACAAATGGAGTAAAGATGTCGACGGGCTTCCACAATTACGCGAAATGGACTTTCTGCTGTATTTATTGTTTGGTGTATGTTACTAAAGCTACGAACATTTTTGCTGCGGATGGGTGCAGGACCTGCACATTATGACCGTATCAAACGACAACTCCATCGTTCTTGCAAAGGTAGGCTATGTGTGTTTACTATTTTCATTGCCATGAACCTGAACGCACCCCAAGTCTTGGATGACAAATAAACAGAGCAGAGTTGACTCGCTACGCCTGGTAGTTTCTTTAATTTATTTAAAGTAAGTAACGCACCGCTTTTGACCATCAGTAACGGTAACGGCAGTGTAACGGCGGAAAAAATAATTAGTTAGATTACCCCATTGCTGTAGCTGCTGCTGATATTAATTTATAACAGCGTTATTCCCAACACCGGTCAATATACTCGAAAGGGTCCTTTCTATTTTATCCATATGTGACAACCGTCAATCCTCCAACCTGTGTTTTATTCCAACACATTGTTGAGGACAGCAAGCTGGCTATTGGATAGAAATCCAAGCAGTTCTTGAACACGAGCAGCTATCCAACAGCGCCATGGTGTCAAGCAAGTTTAAACGTCATCTTCAAACGAAACACCCGTCGCTTCAAAACAAGTCGATGGACTATTTTGTCAGCCTACGTGAAAACAAAGAGAAACAAGCAACTTTTTTGAGAAAAACTACCAAGGAAAATAAGAAACCCCTCAAAGCCAGTTACCTTGTTGCTGAACTTGTTGCTAACAGAAACACTGATAGCTGATTGCTGAAGAATAAGGATATCGACTTTGTGTTCATCTAAACAGGCTCAAGTTTCACACTGAGTAAGTATGCATACTGAGAAATGATTAAATATACTGTACAGAAAATAATCTGGGAACATTTTTGGTTTGGGTGTGCCGCAAGTTTTTTTTCCAATGTAATAACATGCCATGACTCAAAAAAGGTTGAAAAACACTGGTGTAAGCATTGCTGATCTTCTTAAATCTTCAGTTATCAGTGTCCACATGATGGCACCATAAACGCAAATTCACACTTCTTCACTCTGGTCGCAGTTTTCAAGAACCCTCGTTTAAATGTGCGTGTGGATGATAGGCTAAGCTGTAGAAAAAATTCTTCTTTTGCCAAATACCCTGTTATGTTTAGACATGGCCTCAGGCTTTTGATCTGAAATGTCTTTAGCCTGCCAGGGGCCAGAAAAACATATTTAAATATATTGAAGAAAAAATTTTCCGAGCTGCCCTACCGTATGGGGGAAAATACCAAAAATGTGATGAAACATCCAATTGAAGAAATCAAGAATGCTTGCAAAACTACAGCATCCATTTTAAAACTAGTATAAGTCACAATGATTTCACTCAGTATGTCAAAAATGTTTATTCTTACCATAGCGAGATCACACACTGACTACGGCATTAAATTTACATCATTGTCCTCATACATTAAAAATGTGAGTGTGTGTGTGTGTGTAAGGAAGAGTGGACAATTCCATAATATCAAAAATACAATACAGTACTTAATTTAGTAATTTAAAAAAGCGCACGTTTTCACAACGTCAAAAGCCATACGATAAATGTAATTTATTTAATGGGATATTTGCACAATAACATCATCAGGATAATGAATAGTGAAAATTTATTATAGCGGACTATTTCACAATGTCAAAAATAGCAAATTTATTCAAGCGGACATTTTCACAACGTCAAAAATTCATATAAAACATTCAAATTTTTAAGGCAAACAATTTCTTAATAACATCATAATCAAATGTCATGACGTTTATTCCGTGAAAGGGAAAATAAGCCTCAGCAACTATGAGCGAGAGGATAGCCCCGTTTACGTAGCAAACGGCAGTTTACGCCATTACCGTAAGGGGTCTTCTTCGATTCGTCGTCATCGGTGCTGTCGGCCTTGCTGCTGGCAACAACGCTCTTCTTCTTCACAGATTCTGACGGATCGCAGATTTCGGTACAACACCAGAACTCACTGACATAAAGCTCGGCACCGAGCCCCCTTTTTTTGCGGGGGGTAAACCTCCTAAAACCACAGAAATGTCAAAACTACTTTTGGCTCAGTTAAAAATATAAACACACAATAAAACACAACAGGTTTCACACACAGAGTGATGAGCACGTCTGCCTCACCGTTCTGAGATCAAAGGTTCAATCCCGGGCTCCGGCCTTCCTGTGTGGTGTTTGCATGTTCTCCCCATGCCTGCGTAGGTTTTCTCCAGGTACCCCGGAATCTATCCACATCCCAAAAGTACGCATGGTAGGCTGATCGAACACTATAAATTATCCCTAGGTATGAGTGTGTGCGCGAATGGTTGTTGTTCTCCTTGTGCCCTGCGATTGGCTGGCAACCGATTCAGCGTGTACCTCGCATACTGCCCATAATAAGTTTGAATTGGTCCCAGCGTCTCCGTGACCCTTGTGAGAATAAGAGGGTCGGAAAATGAATGAAAGGTTTCACACTTGCATTAGGCAACTGCATTACACTGAAACAAGGAATAGATGAGAAATTGATTTTTTTCCATTCAAAATTGTATTTTTTCACTGATTTGCCAAATTCCATCTAAAACTCCATTTAATTTTTATTTTCTCCCATTTCCACAAATCTAAATGCAAAACCTCAATTTTACCTATTCAAGAACAGAGGGTGTTCATTAAAATTGAAGGTAATGTAAAAAAAAAAAATAAAAAAATAAAAAAAAAAAAATATATATATATATATATATATATATATATATATATATATATATATATATATATATATATAAATAATTTTTTAAAATAATGTAATAGGTAACATACATTAACAAAAAATAAGTACAAAAGACTCACATAATGGACAGTGAAATGAAATATATTTTGAATATAAAGCGAACATTGACTTTTTTAAAATAAGGAAATAAATGAGTAGCCTTACATAAATGACTGAAAATAAGCCGAAAGTGCACATTAACATGGATGATGTTCTAAACTTCCCAAGTAAAATAAACCTCATCAACTCTTTACTTTCTCTTTAAGAGTTGATCAATTTTCCGTTGCATTGCCCTTTTAATTCAACTAGCTTGTTTTTTTTCCCTTAAGTTGTTCCAAAAAAAGTGCATTTGAACCAATCAGAGCTAACTATTCATGCTGATCACATGTCAGTATATCAGCCAAATGAACGGACAGCTTGTCCCTTTTTTTTTTTTTTTTTTGCTGCCTGCATGTACACAGCAACACAACTTGTCAGATACAGAGAGATGCTGGAAAGAAACACGCAGAATGAATAAACAAATATTGAGTATAATTGACTGATATACTGACATGTGATCAGCAGAGATGGTTAGCTCAGATTGGTTCAAATGTGCATGTTTTCTGGAACAGCCAAAAAAAAAAAAAAAAAAAAGTTGAATTAATTCGACAAAAAAAGTGCAATGCAGCAGAAAACGGATCAAATCTTTAAGAGCAAGGAAAGAGTTGAGGAGGCTTATTTATCATACTTAGTTTTATTTGCTCTGATGGGGATGTTCAGAACATCTTAGCTGTCAATGTGCACTTTCGACTTATATTTGTTCATTTATGTTAGGCTACTTATCCATTTCCATATGATTTAAAAAAGTCAATGTTTGCGCGATCTTCAAAATATATTCCATTTCACTCTGCATATTATAGGTCATTTGTACTTATTTTTCTGAATTTATGTTACTCATATCTTTATTATTTAAAAAAAAAAAAAAAGGTAAATGTTTACATTAACTTCTTAGTTCTTAAGTAGTTAAAATTGAGATTTGGCGTTTAGTAGGTGAGGAAATGAGGGAAAATAAAAATTAGGAGATGGAGGTTGGGGTTATTGCTGTTTTTGTAGTAGGTTACGGACAACCTCCACACTACGGTAAAAGTTGAACAATTAATATATTCTGCAAATAAAACTAGAGCAACTGCTGATTCTGCAGTGATCGCCTGTTTTTCCTCTTAACTGTTGGTCAACAATCTATTTGCATCATATGAAGGGACTAACTCCCCCCCTTCTTTTGCAGAAACAGCTGAACTGGTTTGAAACAACCTGGCAATATTTGCAATCAACTGTTCAGAAAGTTTTAGACAGTAAGTTATTACTATAAGACTGCTGCACTAGACATAGCTGCCCACCTGTGATAGCTTGTTTTTCTTCTGTTGGTCGGCTATCTACTGTATTTGCATCATATAAGTGGACTAACGTTTTTTTTCTTTTGCAGAAACTGCTGAATTGGTTTGAAACATTCTGACAATATTTGCAGTCAGAAAGAAAATGAAAACAGATTTCATTGCCATACATCAAGCAGCATATTTTTAAAAATTACAAAAATGTTTACATTTAAATAAATTATCTTAAAACAGGAGTTACTTTTCAATCACCCTATATTGTTTGTACATTTGCAAACATTTTGTTGTACACTTGTTTTGCACTGTGTGTTGTTGTGCCATACTGTATCTGTGTATCAAAGTACTGGAAGTACACTTTTCGTTTATACCTGCACCTGAAGTGAATTGTTGACAATGTTTAGGATGTTTATATTGGCTTTGCTCTGCACTTTTATTTTGTCCATTCTTTTGACTTTTAAAATACTTTTTTATTGCCATGTTCAACTTATTTTAGAAAAATAAGTTACTCTAAATTTAAGTACCATTTTGCATCAACTTTTGGGTTGAGAAATTAAAATGAAGGAGTTATAGCAACCTAAATGAAGTACTTTTACCTCTTATTAATGCTAAAACTTGGACTTAAAAATTGAGTTGGTTCTACACAATAAAGCTTGTGGAGGACAATAAATAATGATGGTTCAACTATACTAATTGAGTTAGTCCAGTTATAAAAATGATAAGGGAAGTACTTAATCTTGGCTTAGTTGAATTTACTTAAAAAATTAAATGCAAATTGTTACAACAATTTTTTAAAGTAGAGCCAGTGGATTTTTTTTTTTAGAGTTAATGGATCATAGACATCACAATTATTCGATCGAGAAGCAGAGCGTCGGGCTCATCATGGCGGTTGTCAACCCCTACACAGTCGCTGGGCTGAGGCTACTCAACATGACCACGGGCAAGGAGGAACTCAGGGACACGGCCGACGTCCTGGAGATGTTCCAGAGGATGATCTCTGTAATGAACGTGCACGGGCAGGAAGAGGATGTGTGCTGGAACGATAAATACCGATGCATGCTGCGGCCAAGAGCAGGAGGTGATGAGGGCGTGGAAGGAGGTGTTGAGGACCAGGCAGGCAGTTTTGATGAGCAGTCGGACGCCAACATCCAGTTCCTAAGAGACTGGTGAGATTTGCAAGGTACTTAATCACACTGTTGTTGATTAAATTGAATTGAATTGACAGCAAGCTTGTTCAGTTTCATTTTCTTAATTTTATGAAATGTTCCAGGTTTGGGCCAAAAAGGCGAAGAAAAAGAAAAGAGGGACAAAGACCGGCAGGCTGCCGATGCCCACTGCCTCGGCTCTGCACATCACATGCAATGCCCTTACCGCCTCCTGCAGGGATATCATCCTCTGCAAGATTAGGGGGTCAGGTATGTCTGCATGGAGAAGGCCAACTCTGACCCTACGGAGGACTCATTTGGCAAGCGCCGCTAAATGTGCAGCACCAATTACTGTACCAGCATAAAGAACTTCATGGTCAGCAATAGGCTGGTCCAGCGCCTGCACTTGCTTAAGCTCGTCATGTTCTGCAATATTCTATGTGCAATATTTACTCACATGCAATATTAACGTGCAATATTCAACGCCTTCACTTTGAAACTGCTGCTACTTCACTTATAGTTGCACATCCTATGTGCAATAGCCTACTTATTTACGTGTAATATTAACGTGCAATCTTCAATGCCTTCCATGTGAAACTGCTGCTTCGTCACTTCGATTATTTGCACTGCCTGAACATAGGACTATCTCATATGATTTTTTTTCTTTTTAATTTAGCTTTTATACTTGCAAGTCACTTTTGAGATTTTATCTTATCCTGCACTGTAACGGGGGATACTCCACAATTTCATTGTACAACTGTATAATGACAATAAAGGGCTACTCTATTCTATAACAAATTGTGATTGTATATAGAATATTAATAATCTATTTATATATTATTCATAATTGATTCTGCCTGTTTTCCACAAGTATTAAGTTTCTGATGTGAAAATTGAGGGATTTATTAGGTGTTGAAAACTTACAGTCGAAAAAAAAATTAAGTTGCTATTTCGGGCATAAACTTACAGTTGTGGTCAACAGTTTACATACACTTGTGAAGAACATAATGTCATGGCTCTCTTGAGTTTCTAGTTATTTCTACAACTCTGATTTTTCTCCGATATAGTGATTGGAACAGATACTTCTTTGTCACAAAAACATTCATGAAGTTTGGTTCTTTTATGACTTTGTTATGGGTTAACAGAAAAAGTAATCAAATCTGCTGGGTCAAAAATATACATAGAGCAACACGAATTAGCAATTTCTTGTGAGTGATTATTGACTTGAACAATCATTGACTTGAACAAGTCAGGAAAGTCACTTGGAGCCATTTCAAAGCAGCTGCAGGTCCCAAAAGCAACAGTGCAAACAATTGTTTGTAAGTATAAAGTGCATGGCACTGTTTTGTCACTGCCACGATCAGGAAGAAAACGCAAGCTATCACCTGCTGCTGAGAGAAAATTGGTCAGGAGGGTGAAGATTCAACCGAGAATCACCAAAAAGCAGATCTGCCAAGAATTAGAAGCTGCTGGAACACAGGTGTCAGTGTCCACAGTCAAGCGTGTTTTGCATCTCCATGGACTGAGAGGCTGCCGTGCAAGAAGGAAGCCCTTGCTCCAAAAGCGGCACCTTAAGGCTCGACTGAAGTTTGCTGCTGATCACATGGACAAAGATAAGACCTTCTGGAGGAAAGTTCTGTGGTCAGACGAAACAAAAATCGAGCTGTTTGGCCACAATGCCCAGCAATATGTTTGGAGGAGAAAAGGTGAGGCTTCTAACCCCAAGTACACCATGCCTACCGTCAAGCACGGTGGTAGTAGTATTATGCTGTGGGGCTGTTTTGCTGCTAATGGAACTGGTGCTTTAAAGAGAGTAAATGGGATAATGAAGAAGGAGGATTACCTTCAAATTCTTCAAGATAACCTAACGTCATCAGCCCGAAGATTGGGTCTTGATGTTCCAACAGGACAATGACCCGAAACACACATCAAAAGTGGTAATGGAATGGCTAAATCAGGCTAGAATTAAGGTTTTCGAATGGCCTTCCCAAAGTCCTGACTTAAACCCCGTTGAGAACTTGTGGACAATGCTGAAGAAACAAGTCCATGTCAGAAAGCCATCAAATTTAACTGAACTGCACCAATTCTGTCAAGAGGAGTGGTCAAAGATTCAACCAGAAGCTTGCCAGAAGCTTGTGGATGGCTACCAAAAGCTCCTAATTGAAGTGAAAATGGCCAAGGGACATGTTACCAAATATTAGCGCTGCTGTATGTATATTTTTATACCCAGCAGATTTGATCACTTTTTTCTGTTCACCCATAATAAAGTCACAAAAGAACCAAACTTCATGAATGTTTTTTGTGACAAATCTGTTCCAATCACTCTATCAGAGAAAAATCAGAGTTGTAGAAATAACTGGAAACTCAAGAGAGCCATGACATTATGTTCTTCACAAGTGTATGTAAACTTTTGACCACAACTGTATATGATATGTTGAATGTTGCTATTGACCCTGAAAATATAGGTGATTACCACTGCATTTGGTGATTTTTAGGTTTTGTTATACTTATATAAAAAATAATCTGGGTTTTAGTAGGGAATGACTTCAAATTTTTGGATGCGGCTGCTCATGGAGACTCGTATATGCCTAAAGTGGGTGGCAGTTTTGGTTTTAGGTCAGTAGCAGCTATGGTTTTGAAAATATTTTAATAAAAAAAAAAAAAAACATAGGCCCCCTATTTAACGGCCCTGCGCCCCGTGTCTCGTCAATATATTATGAAGCCTATGGACGGATATTACATTAAGTACCTAAAATAACAAGTTATCCTACTTTGGCTGGGAGCATAGATGTGTAGGACTCTTTGTAGTGATTATAATTTGTTGCTGATGCACCAAAAGTTCTTTATGAAACCAAATCCAAAAGTACAGGCTCAAGAGATGAACGCTGTTGTTCCAATTCAACATTAAGCTACGCACGTAAAGCTACGTCGTAATTTTACGATGTAAGTGACGTCATAGCGAATTGGAGTAGTATTTTGCTCCTCCTGAGTCTATATCAGTGTTTTTCAACTGGTGTGCCACGAGAAGTTATCCAATATTGCATTTTTTTTTTACGGCGTTGGGCGGAGTTTGTAACAGTCACCTCCAAGTTTACCTTGGTGCTAAACTTGTTGCTGAATCCAAAAAGAGACAATACTACCTGTCTGCAAAGCTATTGTCAGTGAGATGCTTGCCCCTGATGTGATTAAAGACATTTCTAAAGTCCCCCGTCTGACAATTCTGAGCTTTTCAAGCCTAACTGCAATATATATATATATTTTAAAAGACAAAGAACTGTTGACGAAGATTCCTGCCAGGCTCAAGTTTTACTCTGAGTAAGTATAAATATTGAAAAATTATTTTATAATTAAATATACTGTAATTTAACATTTTTGGTCTGTGGTGTGCCGCAAGATTTTTTTTTTCCAATGTAAAAACGTGCCGTTACACAGAAAAGGTTAAAAAACACTGGTCTGTATTTTAGAATGTGCTTCATAAATAAAGAAATCCTTTATCTTTTAGCTAATCTACATCAAATTGTAATCAATAGATGCTTAAAAAAAAAAAAAAAAAAAATCAAAGAAAAAGTTTTCAAATGCTTATTTTTAGTCGCAAATGTATTTTTGCATTCAAAATTTTTGATTGAAGTGACTTTTTTTTTTTTTTTAAATTGAAAATATATATTTTGATTGAAGCAACTTTTATTTTGATCGAATAATACAGTCACAAATCTACCTCCATACAAGTGTCACTGGAAAAATATAAGTGGGAGTGTTGTAGTACAGTAATTTTACCAAAAGATAGAGCTGTTACTCTATGCTGTCTGTTTTTGTGACTGGGTTATG
Organism: Corythoichthys intestinalis; assembly: GCF_030265065.1. NCBI lineage: Eukaryota > Metazoa > Chordata > Actinopteri > Syngnathiformes > Syngnathidae > Corythoichthys > Corythoichthys intestinalis. Next base: position 57,304,419 of record NC_080399.1, on the reverse strand, counting down.
TAGACTATGCGCTCTCTTGAGTACGGAATCAAAGGAGTGCCAACGTTAAAAATAAATGAATGAATAAATAAGTAATTATAAAGAGAAATAAATAAATAACAAAAGTATTGTTCTTCTTAACTCTTTGTCAATGAAAATCACAAACAAAAACTGACACTTTTTGTCATTGACTTTTACTTTGTGTCATGGAAAAACACAAACAGAAAAATCATTGGCAATTTTTTCTTTGCCTTTTCCATACCTGTCAACCCGAGGCTGTTGGCAATCTTACAAATAGTGTAGTACACCCTACAAATTGGTGACTAGTCTTACATTTTATATAGCGTGCAAAATACAAAAATAAAACTCAATTTTTAAAATAACATGAATTGATTGGTAATATTGTCACATACAGTGTAACATGGTGAAATCAAAGAACGATATCTTCAGCTACATTATGATACTAAAATTTAACAGTGACATTTGTTATAATTGTATGTAGCACTTTTGGAAATTTCTATCATGTGTTTTGATGGCTGGCACTTCAGCTCGCAATTCGGTTTGACTTGAAGGTAGTTCGTTAGTGTGTCCGATTATAAATTAAAAAGGTCAATTGATAAAATGAACTTACCGATGCAAACTCTGAGTCAGGGAACATTTCTTTTGCTAATTCGGAGAAGTGATCAGCAATGTTGCAGGCAAATTGTGTTCGGCAACAAATTGGCAGAATAAAATCTCCACTTTCATCACTTTTCATTCTGCAGACTTCATCTTTATGACCAGTGTTGTTAATATTACTTTAAAAAAGTAATTACAGTTACAAATTACTTCTCCCAAAAAGTAATTGAGTTAGTAACGCAGTTACCTGAATGTAAGAGTAATTGGTTACTTGGCAAAGTAACTGATGTTACCGTTCATGTTTTTTCCCCATTTAAAAAAAAAGCAAAAAAAAAAAAAAAAAAAAAACCTGCAACCTTTGCTATGTTTGGAAGTCATTTAATGTTGTCAATAGCATCACTTCAAAATATTGCTGAAGTAAAAGTAGTCATCCAAAAAAATGTACTCAAGTACAAGTAGAAAAGTATTTGGTGAAAAGAATACTGAAGTAATAAAAAACATTATGAGCAACCGCTTAAATGTTTGATTTATTTTATTTTTAAAACAATGCTATTTTTTTCTTAGCAAAAAGTTCTCTATGAACTGTTATTATATTATACTGTGCTATAACATATTATATTACCACATTACGCCAAAGAAAAAAAAAACAACAAAACATTGAATTACTGCGAGAAAAAAATTTACTGAAATTAAGCATTATTTGTCAAAGAGTGTGAGTGCCCTCTAGTGGAGAAAACATTTCCTATTAATATGAAACTAAAAGGATCATATTTCCAGTTTTTCGTGGTCAATCGGTGCCAAATAAAAACTGGGAGGGAGATTAAAATCCGCGCTTTCGAGTCATGTTGATGGCGCCGCTGTATGCAAATTAATTTTTTACAGTGCTGTAAAGACGTCACATGATTGTACAGGCCGGTGGCGTGATCATAGAACTGCAAGTTTGAGTCTGATGGGTATAATGGAGTCATGTGATCATTGTTGCTCCAGACGTCGGTTGAAAAGCTTATGGCCTCTGCCTTCTCCAGCTTTTCTAAAACATGTTTCGTTACTTTATTTTTTAGTGCAGGATAGTCGTCTCCTTAATGTATTTGCGACCTTATACTTAGGTAATGCGTGAGCCATAAAAAGCAGGCAGTGGCGGTCCTGGCTACTTTCGCGCCCTGGGCGAACCAACCCGTCAGCCCCCGACATCCAAACTACCCAACCCCCCCGCCGACATCAAACACAAGAATGTGTTACGTTTTTTACGTTATTTTATTATATATATTATTGAACAACAACACGAAGAACAAGAAATACTAAAAGGTAATGAATGAAATAATAGTATATAAATAAAGTATATAAATAGCAATGTAAACTTAACAAATCCTTCATCACACAAATACAAATGAATAAAATAAATAAAAAATAGTAATAATAATTAACATAATCTGCATTCAGTGCTCAGACTAGCACATTTTTCAACCTGGGTCTTTCACCCTGTTTACACCTGGCAATAAAAAGTGATCTGGGTGATTGAATTGCTATCAAGTAGTACTTGACCATATGAAAGTGCAGGTGTAAAGTGCAATCTAAAACTTGACTTTTCTGGCTTTCTTTGATGCAAAATCATCAATTACATCATCATACGAAATCTGTTGTGCAATTGCATGATTGATGCTGATGATGGCAAGTACAGAGAGACGCTCCTGTGACATAGTGGACCTCAAGTACGTTTACGATACAATATGTAAGTTGGATCACACTTAACATGCATCAGTTACCCAATTAAAATAAACCATAATAATGCACAAATTATTATCATTCGTTAACATCTTGAAACATCTCTTGGTAATAGTTTATTTCTCTTGTTAATAGTGTGGCATGTAACCACAGCCACAGGGTAATGTTACGACGGCGTGACGTCACGGCCGTAAAGTGTGTTTTGCGGGAAGAGTGCTGCGTTAGGATAACGGCGACTTACAATAAACAACAGTGAGCACACAGTCAGTTTCCGAGCGTTTTATTGAACATAACATTGGCGACGAAGATGGAGCTTCCACTCTCTCCTCTTCCTCCGTTCCTCGCCCTGCCTGGCGAGCCGCCAATCCCGTGGCCCCGCTGGTTGGAGTCCTTCGAGATTTTTATTGAAGCCATCGGGCTAGCCGGTGCTAGCGATGCGCGGAGGCGGGCAATGCTTATCCATAGCCTGGGCGGTGAGGGCCAACGCATCTTTCGGACCCTCGGACCGGCCACGACATTTACGGACTGTATTGCGCTGCTCTCCGGCCACTTCGCTGCTCCACAGAGCGTCATGGTGCGGCGGATTATTTTCTGACAGCGTCGCCAGCGGCCCAGTGAGTCGGTCCACCATTACGTCGCCGACCTCCGGGGCCTGGCCAGCGTCTGCAGGTTCGGAGATTTGGAGGACGAGATGATTAGAGACCAGCTAGCCGAACACACGACGGACCTTAAACTGCGGGAGAAGCTGTTTTTATCGCCGGACGACACGTCGCTGTCTAGAGCCGTGGAAATGGCCTTCCAACTTGAGTCAGCGGCCTTGCTAGCGTCCCAGCTAGCCGCCTCGGGCCCGGCTCCAGCCCTTCCCCACCTCGCCCCACATCTTTCTCCTTCTCATACTGTTGCTCTCGCGGCCCCACTCCCCGACACCGCCGCCCCTCTCGACGAGCTGGAGGTTAATGTCGCGGGACGTCGGGGCGCCACGACAGGACAACATTGTGGAAACTGCGGCTCCTCGTCACACCGCACACGTGCGCCCACATGCCCGGCACTTGGTCAAAGATGCCAACGTTGTGGTAAGATGAACCACTTTTCTAGAGTCTGCCGCTCTGCTCCTGCACCTGCGAACCCCGGGTCCCGTCCACCCAACGCATCTGGCTCCACCACTATCCACTCGGTGGGCGCCATCACCAGGCCGTTCAAGTGGTGCACAGTCGAGCTGGACGGCGTGTGCCTGTTGCTGCTGCTGGACACCGCAGCCTCCAAGTCGCTCCTAAATGAGTCCACAGTCCGGCGACTCTTCCCTCGAATGACTGTTAAACCAGGTACAGAAGACCTATTTGGTTATGGACACACCAAGATCGACATGGTTGGCACTGCAACTTTTTCGGTGCGCTATGGCGCTAGGACCCTCCCGGCTTTCACCTTCCAAGTGTCCCGCAAGGGCGCCAACCTCCTCGGTTTCGACCTGTTCTGTGCTCTAGGCTTCTCCATTACAGACAACCTGGGTGCCACCATTCTAACCGTCGCCACACCCTGGTTGCACCGCTGGCCATCGCTGTTCACCACCGCTTTTGTGTCGCACATGGGCGTTTTCAGGTACACCCGCATGCCTTTTGGTCTTAGCTCCGCCCCCAGCTGCTTCCAAAAAAATCATGACCACCATCTTTGCCGGCATCCCTGGCGTTGTCGTGTACCTGGATGACATAGTGGTGCACGGTGCGACAGCAGCTTCACACGACGACCGCCTCTCCAGGGTGCTTGAGGTGCTCACCCGCCACAACCTCACGTTGAACGGGGAGAAATGCATCTTCTCCGCGCCAGTCATCGAGTTTGTGGGGTTTCGCCTGAACGCCGACGGCCTCAGCCCACTCCACTCAAACGTGGAAGCCATCCTGATTCTGCCTGAGCCCTCCTGCCCTGCACAGTTGTCCTCATTCCTGGGCATGACTGCGTTCTACCTGCGTTTCCTTCCACACTACTCTGAGACCACGGCACCGCTACGCGCCCTCCTCAAGCAGGATGTTCCCTGGTCCTGGACACCCACGTGCTCCGCAGCAGTCCGCCTGCTGAAGACGCAGCTCACCTCCCCTCCAGTACTCGCGCACTTCGACCTCCGGAGCCCTACGCTGGTGACCTGTGACGCGTCCAACACGGCGATAGGGGCAGTCCTGTCCCAGCTGCACGGGGGGACCGAACGTCCCATGGCGTTTGCCTCACGATCCCTGATTCCCACGGAGCAGAGGTATTCTGTAGGGGAGAGGGAAGCGCTAGCCTGCGTCTGGGCGTGCGAGCGGTGGTACATGTACCTTTACGGGCGGCACTTCACACTCCGGACCGACCACCAAGCACTCACAGCCCTCCTGGCCACGACAGGGTCGGGACACAAACCGCTGCGCCTGTACCGGTGGTCGGAGAGACTACAAGCCTACAACTTCACGATGGTGTTCACGCCAGGTAGAGATAATGTTGTGGCTGATCTGCTCTCCAGGGCCACGCCCAGCTCACCGCCTGACATCGCCCCGGACGGCTCGGAGTCAGAGCTAATCCTCATGCTGCACGAGCCCCTCCAAACAACTGTCTCCCTGCAGGAGCTCCAGGCGGCCTCTGCACAGGACCCTGTGCTCGTACAGCTCCGCACATTTATCCGGGAGGGCTGGCCTGCAAAGGTGCCAGAGGAGCTGGCGCCCTTCCACCGGGTCAGAGACGACCTTTCCTGCTGGAACGATGACTGCGTCGCCCGGGGGCTGTGCACGGTGATCCCCAGCTCCCTACGACAACGCATCCTGAACATGGCACACGACGGTCACCTGGGCATCGTGAGGGTGAAGCAGCGCTGCAGGAGCCTGGTTTGGTGGCCAGGCATAGATAGAGATATTGAAACGATGGTGAAGGACTGCACCGCCTGCCTTATCAGCGGTAAGACGGGCCCGCCCCCTACGCCGCCTTTGCAGCCCCTCCAATGGCCTGCGACGCCGTGGTCCCACATCCAGGTGGACATCTGTGGGGAGTTCCATGGCACTCCTCATCACCAGCGGTTCCTGTTGGTGGCCTACGACCTCCACTCCAAGTGGCCGGAGGTCCTCCCGGTGAGTTCTGTAACCACACAGCAAATCACTGACTTTCTTTCCTCCCTGTTTGCACGCTGGGGTGTTCCTGACGCCGTTACCACTGACAACGGGCCCCAATTCATCTCAGCTGACTTCGCTGCCTTCACGGGGGAGAAAGGAATTAAACACATCAGGACGGCCCTGTACCACCCGCAGGCCAATGGTGGGGTAGAGAGGTTTAACCAGACCCTCAAGAACGGCCTGCGAGCGCATCTGGCCGAAGGTCTCCCATTCAGCACGGCGCTGCAGAACACAGTACTGCACTACAGAGCTACGCCACATGCCACGACAGGTAGCTCCCCAGCCTTCCTGATGCTAGGACGGGAACTCCAACTTCCCATGGATCGACTGCGTCCTCCCAAGAGAGATTCTCCAGGCCCTCCAGCAGCAGGAACCTCTGTCGGCGACAAGGTGGCAGAGAATCAACGCCGTATGAAGCACCGCTACGACATGGCACGTCGGGTGAGAGGACACACACTGAAGGTGTCGGACTGGGTCCGTATCCGCCGGCCCCATCGGTCCCACAAGCTACTGTCTTTCTGGTCCTCACCCCAACAGATATTAGCACAGTTGGGCCCAGCTACGTTCCGCCTGGCTGACGGCTCCCGTTGGCATGCCAGCCGCCTTAGGCGCGTCAACCCGCCATCAGCACAAGAACTGGCCTCCGCGGCTGATCCTCGCCACACTGCGGGGGACTGGGATTTCCCTCCAGTAGCCCCGGGAATTCCACCCGAACCCGAGGCGCCGGGTGACGCCCTCGGACCGAGGCCCCCCCCTATTCGGGCTCGGCGTAAGCCCCCGTATCTCATAGACTATGTTCTTCACTCACGTTTAGGTTAGCGCATAGCCTGTTATGTGGCAGAATAAACCACTTGGCTATGCGGGTAAACAGGTAGTCTACCCTGTTTACCCCGATAGGTTGGCCACGTTCCGGCCTTAATGTCGTGTTCTGTTAATATGTTTGAATGTTTTTGCACTTTGACAAAAGGGGGGGGGGTGAATGTGGCATGTAACCACAGCCACAGGGTAATGTTACGACGGCGTGACGTCACGGCCGTAAAGTGTGTTTTGCGGGAAGAGTGCTGCGTTAGGATAACGGCGACTTACAATAAACAACAGTGAGCACACAGTCAGTTTCTGAGCGTTTTATTGAACATAACAAATAGTTTATATTGTTATATCTTTAATTCTTTAATAGTTTATTGACCGCATGCACCAATATCACCACAGCAAATTCCTTTTATGTGTAAAACCGTACTTGGCAATAAAGCTTTTTCTGATTCTATTGACAAAATACAAATTATTCAAAAAGCTATATCACATAAAGCTTACAAAACATCATGTCAATGTATATGACATGAATGTTATTTAAGTTAGCATAGACCCACGCATAGCATTAAAAATTCCACAGTCACGGCGTACTATTGTTTACCAAATTCCCAGACTAATAGGCATGTGTGAACTTGCACTTGTTGTGTTGGAAACACAAACTAGCCTACTGGAGAAATGGTAGCTGCTAGTTCAGCAAAGCTAACAATACAGTCGTCTTCTGTGGCTAAGTAGCAACATATTAGCAAGAGGATAATAACATAGCGTATAGGCTACTGTTTCATTACATGCACAATTAACGTCACTCATAGAGACCTGCATACCTTTATCTTTTGAACGTTTCTCTTCTTCTTTCCTTCTCTTCCTGAACTGGGCACCTGATGGTTTTTTTGGTCGTTTGTCCATGATGCAGCACCCTTGACTCGACTCGACATCATCACCTTTTCCGTCCGTCAACCACCAGAGTCAAGATTGACGTGATGTAAACAAATACACGTTGATGCAGGCAAAGATTCGTTGTTCTTTTTTTTTTTTTCCCAACATTTTACAAAGACATTTATTGGGTTATGTCATAACCCGATACATTTAATAATATCTATGTTAATTTCATGAATTAAATACAATTTATTTGGAAGCAGGAGTTTGTGTTGTGTGGCCTGGGATCATGAGAGGTCAGTCTATCCCCCGCCCCCCTCCTTGCTTTTCCTCTGAGAGAGTGAGACTCGTCCTGCTCACTCACTCTGCAGTTGCGAGCAGCTGATCCCCCTTCCGTCTCCCCCTGCCTTTTCTTCTGACACACACGACTCTCAGCAGCAGTTGACATGATAGTAAGGGGCGCCCTAGTGCCCACTCTACTAACTTGACGTGGAAATGCGCGGTATTAGTCTAGAAAACTAGCGGATTTTTTTTTTTTTTTTTTTTTCTCGAGGGCGCTTGTGCGCCCCCAAATAAATTGCGCCCTGGGTGGTCGCCCACATTGCCCATAGCAAAAACCGCCTGTGAAAGCAGGATTCCCACGCTTTCAACGAAGGCAAGGGGCAGGTTAAAGACAACGGTCATTTTGGTGATTTTTTTTGGACATCTGTCTTGCTGCTTCACTCTTCTTGTCCCACTGCGCAGGGTTTGCTGCTGCGGTCCATCCTCAGCCATTGCACTCTATGCTGAAATGTTCCGAAACTGCTGACAATTTCTTATCCTACTCCTAGTTTGTTTTTCCTCCATATGAAAATGCTGCCCCGGCATTGATTAAGAGCAACTATTGGCCCGCTCTCATTGGTCTAGAGCAGGTCAATAGCAATAACTGCTTGGCATTCAAAGTAATCACGTGTGATCACACAACAAAGAGTGTAGTGAGTGTCAGGAGAAAACAGGCTGCGTTCAGGGTTACCGGACCGGTAAATCGTATCGGCGCCCTGTTTGTTGGTACTCGCCGATACCGATACCACCATTTCGGACCGGATCGGCCCCCCCTGCTGATACTGGTATCGGTGCATCAGTAATTTTTATTATATTTTTGTAGTAAACAGGCTAGTAGAACTGCCAGAAAGGCTCCAGGACACACCTACTGATACACTTTGGTTTTTTGGGTTATATTTCATGTTACTAATGAGTTAATGTGCATAGCCCATGACTGTCCAGTCATCTACTGTGCATTCAGAACACGGAAATTAAGACTGCTCAAGTAATCTAAAATGGGTAGAACATGCACAACAAACCCCATACAGCAATGTGAACCTGCAACTTTTGACTTAGTTTAAAAGGAAACTTTTTATTCTAATTGGACACCAAAGGCAAACATTATACAAGCACCAGACATTGTGTGTGAATCAATCTAATAAGCCGACCAAGGCTGTCATCTTATTAGATTTAGCACATCTGCCTCTGAGGTCTCTATTTGTTTGAATCATAGCTTATAATGAGAATGAATTAAACCAGACCAGACGTCTTGTTCAAACGATGTTCATCAACATTAAAAGCTCAGTGTGAGAGCTTTTTGAGCATGGAAGTTCAAACAAATAATCCACTCAAACAAAGAAACATTAGCCACGTTTATATGCTGACTTTTATTCATACCGATTCAAATCATTCCGAATGGAAATTTCACATCAGCTGTTTACATGTCACTTCATCTATTCCGATCCAGCGTTTACATGTGACTGCCTTTATTCCGAAAGGACGTTTGACAACTGCCGTCTGACATGCGCAGATTAATCAAAACAAAGCGTGTCGTTGCAAAACATGGAGATCGATTGTCAGATCAGCTGCTGTTTTAACTTTTCGAGTGGAAACAAAACTTCAGAATGATACGCCGTTCATTTAAAAAGTTGTGTGGGTGTGCTGTGCGTGTGCTTGGAAGCCATGTTGCAAGTGATGTTACTTACGTCACCGAGTGACGTCACCACGTCAGTACGGAGCATGCGCAGAAAGAACGCAACCAGACACCATTCCGCTTCCCTGTTTACATGATATAATTTTACTTCTAATCGGTTTGGGAAAAGGAATATTCGACCCCTGTGAATCGGAATGAAATTCCATTCGGTTTGGGCCTGTTCATTCTGAATGAGGTGTTTATATGGAACACATTTATTCGGTTTGAACAAATATTCCGATTGTAATTGGAATATTTGGCTCCATGTAAACGTGGCAATTGTTCCATGGATTATAAATGTGTTTTGCTGTTTTAAAATCACCTAGTTCATTTGAAAAATGCCACATTAAGGGGCCGTTTACATAGTGATGCTGTGACACCAAGACGCAACAATTGCTTGGCAGAATGGCTTCACCTTTGTAAGGTGACAGCGAAAACAGAAGGCAAAGCCGCAAATCTAAAGTGGAAGGATTTGATTGCAGGGCTTGCCCAGCAACCATATAAATGGAAAGCTCTCGCACCGATGGCGTCAGCACTCACACACGTCACTTTGAGCGTCTGCAGCGCTGCTAACATGGCTCGGCTTTAATTTACTGTTTTTATAATATTTTTTATTTAAATATGTTTTTTTTTTTGCCTTTTGGAGCAAAAGAAAAATGCCACCTAATGCCATGAGCACCCTCGTGAAGACAAGCGACTCGGAAAATGGATGAATGAATGAAAAGTTTCACACATGCATTAGGCTACTGCATTACACTGAAACAAGGCATACATGAGAAACAATTTTTTTCCATCCAAAATTGTATTTTTTCACTGATTTACAAAATTACATCTAAAACTCCATCTAAATTTTAGTATCCCTCATTTCCTCAAATCAAATTTCTCCCAGGAAAATGAGTACAATTACAAATGCGTTGGTAGTAATATCTTCATTTATATTGCTTGCAATGAAAAAACACAAAAGAGAATTATTTAATTTTCCCCCCATTATCATTTTACACAAAACTCCAAAAATGGGCCGGACAAAAGTATTGGCACCCTTTGAAAAATCATGTGATGCAGCTCTAATTTGTGTAATTAACAGCACCTGTTACTTACATGTGGCACATAACAGGTGGTGGTAATAGCTAAATCACAATTGCAGCCAGTTAAAATGGATTAAAGTTGACTCAACCTCTGTCCTGTGCCCTTGTGTGTACCACATTGAGCATGGAGAAAAGACAGAAGACCAAAGAACTGTCTGAGGACTTCATAGGCAAAATTGTGAGGAAGCATGGGCAATCTCAAGGCTACAAGTCCATTTGCAAATACCTGATTGTTCCTGTGTCTACCGTGTGCAGTGTCATCAGTAAGTGTAAAGCCCATGGCACTGTGGCTAACCACCCTAGATGTGGACAGAGAATAAAAATTGACGAGCGATTTCAACGAAAGATTGTGAAGATGGTGGGTAAAAAACCTCGACTAAAATCCAAACAAGTTCCAGCTGCCCTGCAGTCCGAGGGTACAACAGTGTCAACCCGTACTATCCGGCGGCATTTGAATGAAAAGGGACTCTATGGTAGGATACCCAGGAATACACCACTGCTGACCCAGAGACATAAAAAAGCCAGGTTGGAGTTTGCCAAAACTTACCTGAGAAAGCCAAAAACGTTTTGGAAGAATGTTATCTGGTCAGATGAGACAAAAGTAGAACTTCTTTGGATATAGTATCAACATAGAGTTTACAGGAAAAAAAAAACGAGGCCTTCAAAGAAAAGAGTACGGTCCCCACATTCAAACATGGCGGAGGTTCCCTGATGTTTTGGGGTTGCTTTGCTGCCTCTGGCACTGGACTGCTTGACCGTGTACATGGCATTATGAAGTCTGAAGACTACCAACAAATTTTGCAGCATAATGTAGGGCCCAGTGTGAGAAAGCTGGGCCTCGCTCACTGGTCATGGGTCTTCCAGCAGGACAATGGCCCAAGGCACACTTCAAAAAGCACTAGAAAATGGTTGGAAAGAAAGCACTTGAGACTTCTAAAGTGGCCAGCAATGAGTCCAGACCTGAGTCCCAATGAACACTCTTTTTCAACCTTTTCTGAGTTACGGCACGTTTTTACATTGGAAAAAATCTCGCGGCACACCACAAACCAAAAATGTTCCCAAATTCCTTTTTTTTTTTTTTTTTTTTTTTTTTTTTTTTTTTTTTTTTTATAAAATAATTTCTCAATATTTGTACTTACTCAGTGTGAAACTTGAGCCTGTTTGGATGAACACAAAGCCAATATGCTGGCATGAATCTTCAACAGCTCTCAGTTGCTCTCTGTTTTTATTTTTTATCGCAGTTAGGCTTGAAAAGCTCAAAATTTTAAGACATAGGGACTTTAGCAATGTCTTTAACCGCATCAGGGCCGACCATGTCGCTGACAATGGCTTTGCAGGCAGGTCATGTTAATGTCTCTGTCGCAGTGTGGGACTTTTTGGATTCAGCAAGAAGCTCAGCAACAAGGTAACTGGCTGTGAAGGCTTTCTCATATACCTTTGTTGTTTTTCTTAAAAAAAAAAAAAATTTAAGTTGTTTCGTTGTGTTTTCACGAAGGTGAACAAAATAGTCCATCAACCTCTTTTGAAGCGATGGATGTTTCGTTTGGAAATGCCGTTTAAAGGGCAACTGAAGACCTTTCCGGATTTTGGTGTAATTTTATGAATATAAACTTTGGACGAGTTCGTCAAAACAACCATGACATTATCAACACGTAATTGTAAGGATAATTTGCGTTTTTTTAGTTTTTTTGCACTCCGTTAATGGTCCCTTCGCAAACCCGGAAGTGTGACGTAGGCAACAGAAGACTACCCACAGCTAGCATAGCAGCAACAACGATGTCAGTGATATTTCCACAGAAGGTAACCATTCAGGATCGCTCTTTCGTGACGCTACCGATGGCAAAGGCTCCCAGGAAAGATGAACTACAATTAATCCCTACATGTTTGAACCTGAGGCGTCAGATGACGGCGATTTACTTGACACAGCAGATGGCGTCATGACGCCATTTGACAGGTCGACACTTCACGAACGGGAGAGTGAGTGGTAAGCCTAAATCCAGCATCGTGATTTTTTTATTAGAGAGAATGCAATTACATGGTTGTATATTTTTCCATGCTCTACACATAGCCAAAACTGGATATTAGGTAATGGGATAGCTCCTACCGATCTAAATATGGTAAAGCTAGCCCAAATGTGGCTAAATGAATGATATGTTATTGATTTTTCAAAATAAATAACAAAACGATTTTATTTTCCAGGTGTTGCTGTAAACCGTCAAGTCAAGAATTACCCTTCCAACATTATGCCTGTGTCGTCAGGAGATCCCAGACGTGAGAGCCAAACTTGAGGAGGCTGAAGCACTGACAGGGGCATGAATTACATTAAAAAACATAAAACCATAAATTGTAAACAACATTGACACATTTTGTTGGCTGTTTAATGTATTCTATTGGTATATAATATATTGTAATTATATTACATTCTGAAAAAATATTCAATAGGCCACAATAATAAATGATACCAGATTAATGTTGAATCAGCATCAGCTTTCGCTGTCAGATTGTAACACAACATATGAGCTAAGTTATACCAAGCACACAATGGCACACATCAAAGAACATAAATTTAGAAAACAAAACAAAGTTAGGACAGCAACGGACTAGTGCAACATTGAAAAATGATAACGGCAGTGGGAAATATGTATTTATATGATAAATATGTATTATATATGAAGGCAACTAGATTTTTCTTTTAAAAAAATGTGTACTGTATATATGACTAGTTTATGATTTCATCTCATCAAAATTTGCTACATTTATTTCTCCTAAGTCATCATCATCTGATGTCGCAGACGGAAGAAATTCAGCATCTGGCAGGCCTCATAGGATCTCTTCAGTCGTCATCGCTGGACACCGCATCACTTAGGTCATCATATGACTCGACCCACTCTCTCTTGATTTTGGGAAACTGGGTGGCAACTGACTTGCAACGCTTTTTTCATCGTGTTGAGGGTTTCCGCCACTTAATTTTTTATGTTTGGCTTCCTGGAGAAAAAAAAAAAATCACAGCAGCATGAAAATATTGGATGAATCCTAATTTTAATTTAATAATAATTTCTTGGTGATCAAATAATAATGCCCCAGTCAAAGCAGCATCTATTTGATGCTATTTTTCCCTCTTCAAATAGGCAGACCTTGATGTTGAAGTATAACAAGTTATTGTTTTATTGAGATGTATTTGATACATTAGGGCCTGACAGGTGGATTGTTTTGTTGTTATAGGCTTTATATCTACCCTGTGACAGGCCAAAAAACAACGAGCCAAGGACCTATTTGGTGCTGGGGACATTTGAATTTACATAATACCTATTGATATAGTAATAAAATCACATGAGTAGACGACATGTCAGCCAACCTATCTACTTATGACAGGCCAACAGCAAAAAAAAAAAATCCCAAAAAAATGTCGCACTTCAACAAACAGGCAGTAGAAGTCCCCCACGTTTATCAAAAAAAGCCATTAATGTTCTACTTACGTCTTTGTAAAACCAAGGTTGCATTGTTGTAGGTTTTCAAAGCTGTCGTGGCTGAAATGATGAAAACAATGAGGCGATTGGGGACCTGTATGCATGCTAACAAAAACGGTCAAAACCTTTGCAGGAGAAGTTTTTTTTTGAACACTCCTAGAGTCTCGAGTCTTCCTGTGAGTAATTCATCGCTACACATCGAGATGGCATGACGAATCCCGCGAGTAAAACCCAGAAAATGTTTGCAATATAGTGCTATATTTCCGTGTTCAGAGTGGTGGCGAGGCTTCCTGGAAGTTACGTCATGAGGTAGCGGTCGGCAGGACGGCGCGTCCCTCGTTGCTATGGTGTTGCTATGGCCATAACTCAAAAACTATGCGGTCAATTATTATTATTATTTTTTAATGTGACTTTTTGAGAGAGCGAATGATGCATTTAATACAATTCAACTGAGTAAAACACCTAAGAGCGAAATCTGAAAAGCTCTTCAGTTGCCCTTTAAGCTTGCTTGGCAGCATGGCACTGTTGGTAGCTGCTCGTGTCGTGTTCATGAACTGCTCGGATTTCTAGCTATCAGCCACCTTGCTGTCGTCGACAATGTGGTGAAATAAAACACCAGGAGGATTACATATGTTTAAAATGGAAAGGACATTTCCGTGTATATCGGTGCTTGACGATTCTAATCAAATGATCTACAGTAGACGTGCTGGGGTCCACATTGTCGCGGACAGCAAGGTGGCTGATGGCTAGAAACCTTCTACCTACCCCAACGACGTTAAAAAAAATGCTTTTTTGGATAATTTGTCGCAGCAGACCTGACGATCTCCGGTCACACCGGTTCAAAAACACTGCTATAGAACACCTGTGGAGAGATCTGAAAATGGCACTTTGGAGAAGGCACCCTTCAAATCTCAGAGACCTGGAGCAGTTGGCCAAAGAAGAATGGTCTAAAATTCCATTAGAGCTTTGTAAGAAACTGGATGGATACCGGAAGCGGTTGTTCCCAGTTATTTTGTCTAAAGGTTGTGCAACCAACTATTAGGCTGAGGGTCCCAATACTTTTGTCCAGCACATTTTTGGAGTTTTGTGTAAAAAAATCATGAATTCACCCCCCCCCCCCCCCCATTCTCTTTTGTTTTTTCATTGCAAGCAAAATAAAAGATATTATTACCTTGGCATTTGTAATTGCAATCATTTTCTGGGAGAAATTGAGCATTATCTGACAGAATTGCAGGGGTGCCAATACTTTTGGCCAGCAGTGTATATTTATTTATTTGTAAGAACATGTCACCTATGAACTTCACAAGAACACGCAAGAATCGGGAACAGGAAGAACACTTTGGGTATTGGCACAGTGAGCAATTAAGGATGGCACAGCAGTGTATCTATTTAGAGCTAGAGCTTTTATTTTTTATTATTTTTAAATTGGTCAATTTAGAAATTCCCATTGATGTGGTGATGACCGTGTCTATCCATATGCTATTTGTTCATGTGGGTAATATAAATTTACAACCTCTTCAGCATTAAAAAGATTCTATTTCATTAAACAGCCCCATTAACCCTGATTTGAGTAAATGACACTGAGAAGTTATTCTGCTGACTTGCAACTATTTTTGCTTTGACATTCCTGTTCTGCTAAAGACATTTAGATAACAAACTGCTTGGATACACTTTATTAACAATCTAAAAATGATTAATGTACACAGTGTGTGTGGGAGTATATAAATATGAAATAGTTTGTCTACACCTACACATTTCCATAAGAAGTCGATTTCTACGGGTATTTAGAATATTTTTTGTCTCAATCTATTAGTCTCTTAAAGATAGTTAAATAGAACCTTAAGTTACAGTAGTGTATGAGGTTATGAAAATAGATGAAATTCACTTGCTGTTGTCTCCGAGGCAAAAGACGAGCTCAAACCGACCTTAATTGACAAATAGTTTTCAGGTGCAAAAGATGTGTCTTCTGATTCCCCTATGCCAGGGTTCACTAAATCCGGACCTTGGTGCCACTTTTCCTGTCGTGTTTTCCACGTCTCTCTCCCCTAACACACCTGAATCAAATGATTATGTCATCAGCAACCTCTCCAGAAGTCTATAATGATCGTGATTATTTTGATTCAGGTGTGTTGGAGGAGGGAGACATGGAAAACACGACAGTATAAGTGGAACCGAGGTCAGGATTTAGTGAATCCTGCCCTATGCAATTGTTAGTTTTTGACTAGTGATGTAAACCCTTGGTCAAGGCTTTGGAGACTCTTTCTCATTCAACTTAATGGTGAAAAGTCTCAAAACCTAATAACTGCAGGTGTATGTTGTCAGTGCGGTCATTTGACCAGTTACATGAAGTCATATTTGTAGCCAATTGTTTGCTCACGTACAGAGCTTCCAATATGACCAGTGTACTGTATGTTTCTTTACGGTGTTCCGCAGGAGTCATTTCCGCACCCCCAAGACAACTACTATACTGCTGAATAAAAATAAAAACCTGAGTTTTCACCATCCAATTGAATGAGAAAGTGTCTCAAAACTTTTAACCAAGGACACACACCACACTGGATGCACTAGTTTAAGTCCATTGTGGGGAAAAAAAAGTAATACTGTAATAGGAAAGTGACTGCAACACCAGGGCAGACTCGGATGCAGCATCGCAATTCGATCATGAAACCATGAATATTTCTTGTGATACATAGGACATTTCAGTAGTGACGAGATTTGTCGTTCACTTGAGCAAACGAATCCATTCCGGTTCGTTCAGTAAAAAGATTCGTTCAAACAAATCGTTCAACGAATCGTTCGCCCCCCTCATCTCCCTCCCCGCCCAAACGAATCGTTCGGTTACTGAACGGGAAGTGACGTTGCCGAACGAATCACCAAAGACCGCTTCGCAGTATAACTGAACGGGAAGTGACATTGCTTGGTCCCTCCCTCTCTTCCACATTGACCACTCGTCGTAGTTTCAGAAATGAGTGACAGGCGGTATCATTCTGCTTTCACAGACAGCCTCGTCTCCCTCCTGCTGCTGCAAAAGCGAGGGAGAACTTCCGCGTCGTCTGTCCTAGTTCTATGGGCTCAAAGTCATGGCTCGTGCTTGCATTTCGATTTAGGACACGGTTAAACATTTTCCTTTTGTGAGGGGAGTAGGGGGCGGGGGCGCAAGGACTTTCTTTAGCAGGTTCTTGATCACACATACAATCACATATACAGCATGTTTGCTGTCACGAAAATAAAAATACATCGAAAGTTTAATTTCTGAATATGGAACGACCAACACATCATATTTACATCTCGCTCTGTTGTATTTTTGTTTTTTAGTATTAAGATGATCGTGTTGAATTTTTGCACTGGTATTAATAAATAAAATAATCCGGTCAGCTCCCCTGTCGTCCCCGCATCTCAGATCGTCAAATGCTGACGAGAAATAATTGTTTGCTCTTTACGATGTCGCCTTTCTACTCTCATTAGTCTGTTAAGAAAAATGTAGACATATTGCGACATCTCCCGTGTCCGCGTGCTTTGTTTTTGGGCGCTTGAGTAGCACATGATGGACGGATTGACATAATTTGTCAAACCAACCAACACCTGACACGAAGAAAAAAAAAAAACACTAGGAAAAAAATTACATGTATATACAGTTTCATTGCAAATCAGTATTATGGTGATCATATTGTTTTTTTGCACTGGTATTAATAAATAAAATAATCCGGTCAGCTCCCCTGTCGTCCCCGCATCTCAGATCGTCAAATGCTGACGAGAAATAATTGTTAGCTCTTTACGATGTCGCCTTTCTACTCTCATTAGTCTGTTAAGAAAAATGTAGACATATTGCGACATCTCCCGTGTCTGCGTGCGTTGTTTTGGGCGCTTGAGTAGCACATGATGGACGGATTGACATAATTTGTCAAACCAACCAACACCCGACACGCTGACACGAAAAAAAAAAAAAAAAAACACTCGGGGAAAAATGGACATGTATATACAGTTTCATTGCAAATCAGTATTATGGTGATCATACTAAATATTTTTTTCTGTGCACATATGAGGTAAATATCGCTGCCATGAAGCCTCCATATAGTGACAGTTCTCTGCCCGCTTCACTGCCGTCACGCGACCGCAGCTCAGCTTTTGCTTGCCTCGTAGCTACCCGTGTTTTAAATTACTGTAAATTTGATAGTATGTCGTCATAGGCAGTCACGAGTTTGTTGAGAAAAGTACTACTCTAAACAATGCTCGCTAGATTTGTGTGGTGTTTTTGTCTGTTTGAGCAGCATTTGATAGGCTCCACGTTAACAAATATGTGACAAAGTCATTTCCTTTCATTTTCTGATTCATTCACCGCATAGTCATTACTGGAAAATCAAGTTAGCAGCAAGCTAGGTCAGGAACCGGAGGACCGAGTCACTGAACGGGAAGTGACAAAACTCAGTCTTGCCCCCCTGCCTGCACGCTGGCTGCTTATTGGCCACACGTGGACGTGAGTGACAAACGCCCTGATTCTGTTTCCGGTCCCTCCCCTGCCCGCGATGAGGCTGGCGTCTGATTGGTCGTGTGCGATGTCAGAAGACGCTGCCGCTTGCTCAACGCCCTCCCACGCAGCGAACAAGCACCACCTTCATAGAACGAATCAGTGCAGATGATGATTAGTTCGGTCTCGTTCACCAAAACAATTCGTTCAAAAAGAACGAATCGTTCGCGACCGATACAACACTACATTTCAGAAGAAATTTGTTGAGTGAAGATGAGAGACATGTCGTGGAGCAGGGCGCTGTACGACGAGAAGAGTTAAGATTCTGTGACGGTGCTCGCCGTTTAATTGTTGTTCTCATTTTGAGCAGTCTCCAGTCAGCTGATCCTTGCCTCTGCCAGCTGATTTGCCACCGAAGGGCTCCGTCAAACTTCAAAAGTCAGCCGCTGTCAACGGACAGACGAGGTCGCCTTTGACAGCCTTTGTGCTGCGTACCTCCTTGCCAGCTGTTTGCTCGCCATACATTCGCCTTCGCATTCGATCCGTTGCTTGCTACACTCCCGCTTTTCGGTGAGGTCTTTTATGTTGTTCGTTATTGGATCGTCTTTGTTCATTGTACATAAGAGCACCAAAAAAGCAGGGGTAAGCTGCCATTTTTGTTCAACCGGTTTTCTCCTGTTTTGTTTATTGTAGGAAGCCATGGTAGTGGTCGTCTTTTCGTATGATCTGGGTTTAGTTAGCAGGTCGAGTTTGAAAGTACATTCCTTTTGTTTGTTGTTTTGGCCTTGGCTTACCCTGTAGCCAAGCTTCTCTGTATTTTGTATTCATAGTTAATTGTGATTTGGACTATTGTAAATAAATTATGCCACTTGTGAACTCGTGGCTCGTTTTATGATGTGTCCTTAGTGAGCCTTCGATTTGGGACGTAACAGGGACCATTACTATTAATTTGAACCAAAATACAACATTGATGAAGAGGAAAACCCTTCAGTCGATATCAAGGGCAGACTGGCACACAGGGATTTCCCCGGTGGGCCGGTGTTAGGAGAAATAAGTAGGGTCGTAATTCGTAAAATAAATAGGGCTTGGTGTCACTATACATGAGCGAAATACGACAGTTGACTTCTGTATGTTTGCATTGTTCCTGTTGTGGACCACACATACACGAGGACATTAGTTTAACAAAATATATTGGGCCCAACATCAAAGAGGCCAACATAACCAAAGGCTTCAACCAAACTGACTTCCAGACAAATCTCTGTGGCCATTTAAATCAGGGCGGACTCTACTAACGATCACCTGAAGGAGGTATGACAAATTAACCAAACATTGTCAACTTAATAAAACAACAGATGGAAACATTACATTAACTTCAAACAATAATCAACTAATGTGCATTTAAACAAACAGTGAAAGCTTTACCCCAAACAATCATAATCAAATCAACTTAAATATCCCGCTTTCAGAATGGGACGTGCCAGATTTTACACAGCTGTGGTCGTTACCTCAAATTAGAAAATAAAATCCAGTAAACATTTGGACAAATATTAAAGGGTATGACAACACCTGGGGAGATGCTAATATTCCATCATTTATCCATCAACGCATGCCTTTTGAATTCATATCATGCCACTTCGTGTAATTACACACATCGCAACACCAAGAAAATGATAGAAATTAGGTCGATTGTCAAGCTAAAAGGACCCGCCCCCGAGATGCCGGAAATCTAGCATATTGTGTGCGTGACGTCACTATAGGGAAACAACCGGCTCAGTGCTTAGTACTGAATGGCGGCGATGATGGCGGACAATTTTGTTTCTATTTGCAGCGACGAATCCGACGTAACGAACATTCTTCTAATGGTGACGAGGAGAGTTATGAACCTTTCTTTGGTGTTTTGGGTTATCAATTTGAGCCCAAACGAAAGCCAATGCAGCCTAATGAAAGGACCATTGAGGGGAGCAATCATACTGATGAAACATCGGCGGCAACAGAATCACCGAATGGTTTGTTTTGCATTTCTTTTTGTGAAGCTGATACACCGTGATCGCAAAATAAAGTAATGTATAGAATCATTATCATTTAATATGCTATCATCGGTTTCGCTCTGCCAAATATGAATGGGATTAGAGGATTTGTTCTATATATTTTACGAGCGATAATTTATACATGTGTCCAGTCCTATATCCAATGCGTGATATGTTTTTTTATTATAAAAGAGTACTCACTCTGGCCATTTCCCTCCTTTGCTTTGCCTGGGGTGGTGAGGTGGTCTCATCAGAGCCAGTCATCGTCCTCTTTCACCGGGCACCGGATCTGCTTTCAGCAGCAATTTCTTAGCAAAACCTGATTTCATTTGTCCATAGTTCGTAAAGCTTTCAGGTGTAAAATGCGCACCACACAAAACCGTGCTGGAGGCTGGGTCTACAAAATTAGCCCTCTTGGCACTGACGAACTTTACTCATTGTCTGCGTAGTCCAGCTCTTTTTCTCGCGTTCGGGAACTCATGGGTACTACATTGCGACAAATGGCTATTTTTAAACCACATAGCATGACATGTTTGAACCATTTTAGCGATTTTTTGATAAAACACGAACGCAACTCTCTCGTCGATAAACAAGGATGGCACCTGCCTCGACCTTTTGTTTCCTTGTTATGACGTCTCCGCCCCATTCGGCTGTTTCCGGAACACTTTCGGAAATGTTCGTCATTTTCGATCTATTTTCGATAATTGCTCATTAATGTGATTGATTTTTTTGTTAACTTTATCAATATTTGTTATCTTGGCACATAACGGTTCTATTGATGTCTCACACCCCCTTTGCGTTTTCATACCCTTTAACTAAATCTTGAAACACTAAATTGTTGTGGTAGTGCTAGCCACCACAGTTCCCAAGTCTTAAAAACTCAACACTATAATCTCAACACTGTAATCTTTTAAAAATGAAATAAAGTCACTTGATCTTAAAACCACTCCATCTGCCTGTGCGTTATGTGCGCTCCCATGTCAGTACATCAAGTGATTCCCCTGAGCAACGGTTGGTTTTAGTACATAGTAGGTTATAGTTCTTATGTTTGTGGCACTGTAAATCCACAAATCTGAATAGGTTCTGGTCAAAGTTGGTGAATATTAGTAGAGGACCTCACGGACTACTCCCATTCTCAAAACTGCATTTTTGCCGTACCAATATTTAGAAAAATGAATATAAACTTCTACATGTACAGTATACTTCGATCTAATTACAGCTGTCATTTCTGTGGTACTTTAAATCCAGTATTTTGAATAAGTTCTGGCCAAGGTTGGCAAATAATAGTAGTGGGCCGCTCTGACTATTCCCGTATTCAAAACTACAATTTACAATACCAAAATTTAGAAAATTTGAGTTAAAAGTCCTACATCCATGCTTTGATCAGGTTACAGTTCTCTTTTTTTTTTTTTGGTCCTGCTAATCCACAGTTCTTAATATGTTCTCGCCAAGGTTGGTGAATATTAGTAGTGGACCTCTATGACTACTCACAAACTCAAACTAAGCATTTTTACTGTACCAGTATTTAAAAAAAAAAAGAATTAAAACTCCTACATGTGTACTTTTATCAGGTTATAGTTTTCTAATGGTTTACTGATGTTATAGTTTATTGTATCAATGACCTGTTTGTATTAAAATCACTACATGCTTTAAAATTAGTACACTTTTGTAATTTTTTTTACTCTAAGCCAGACATGTCCAAAGTCCGGCTCGGGGGCAAATGCGGCCCGTGGTCAAATTCAATCCAGCCCCCAGCCTCTGTCATACAATCAATAACATCTGGCCCACACACAGACTTAATAAATTGGTCAGCAGTACTGCTACCAGCGTATGAAATATCTTACACACTAAATGCTGCTCCTCATTTACCCACAAAAAGGCAGCAGCACTCTAAGCAACATTACCCCGTGTGACCCTTTACTTCCAATTTTCTAAAATGGCGACAATCAACAAAAAAAGAAAGTCGACTGCGACGACTGGCGCTTCAAAGATTAGTGGAAATTGAACTTATTTTTTCGCTAAAATACGCAACTGTCTGCCTTATTTGCAAAGAGACAGTCGCTGTTTTTAAAGAGTTCAGTGTCAGGCGATATTACTAAACGAGACACGCTGACATGTACGACAAGATTACAGGCAAGATACGTAGCGAGAAATTGAAGGAACTTGAAGCTAGTTTAATTTCACAGCAGCAGTATTTTGCTATTTTTTCCCCATCAAGTTACAAGTACTTCTGTTGCTGGCTTTCAACACCGTCCATGAATTGGTCCAGTCTTTCAATGACTCCCGAGCCACTCCACCCCTACCGCCTGCCCCTGGTCGATATGACAGTCAAGATGGAAAAAGATGAGAAGCTGCTCATCGCCTACAAGATTTGGACTGCTAGTACGCAGTGGCGGAATTACCATTAGGCAATACTCGGCGGAGGCCCATTGCCTCATGTTACAAGAGGCCCCATAAAATTCCTCATACGCTAATAGTCAGTGCGGTTTTTACTCTTTGCGAACATATACTCATTCACTCCCAGCCATTTTCACCAGAGCAAGGCCCTTCGCTCCCGGCCGTTTTACTGGATTTTGACTGATTTTGCAAGGCCCACAGAAAATTCTGTTCTATTGCTATATAAACATGGAACCCACCAAATGAAAGATTAGACTCTCTTCCTTCAGCAGAAAAAAAGTTAGTTCATATATTTTCCATTCTTTAAAAATCAGTAATAGAAAATAGCTTAGTTTGAGCAATTTTCCAATTTCTGATGAAAAAAAAGAGAAATTGAGCTTTTTGTAAAAGCATACATTTCAAACATAACTTTGACTTTTAACACAGCTATTTTTTGCTTTTGTGACATCCCAAAAATCTGAATAATGTTTTGGTTCTACAGAATAACATAAACAATAAGACAAATAGAGCTTTTGATCGCAAAGTAACAATTTATTTACTCATAAGTAAACTATTGAACTGTTGAACTATTTGCGCACGTAACAACGGGGAAGGCTCTCGGCTGCTCCCGGTTGAACGAGGTGGCTCCCGGTAATCTGATGAGTCCGGATCAAGATCGGTCTAACTTTTTTCATCATCTTCATCATTGGTTTCAACCTCGGGCTCAGGAGTAACGCGACAGAACGCGTGTGGAACCTGACGCTGTTGTGGCCGTCACCGTCTGTCTCATCAAGATAGATTTTTTTGAATCCTTTTTTGACGATGGTTTCATTTTCTTTTCAAAACACTCCTTGAGTGTCGTTTGCCTTTTTTTTTCTCGATCGTTCTCCACATTTTTCTCAAATTCTCACGCGTCTTCACAAGATCCCTCCAACTTCCATTTCCTGACTATTTTCACTCCCTTTCTCGGCCCTAGATGAGTTCTTACAAAATGCGCTACTCCCCTCCAGTGGCCAGTTTTATTGCTTTAAAATGAGTTTTGAGCATTGTGCATTGCAGTTTAGGTGCAACAGAACCTAGAGATGCCTCTTGTCAAAAAACAAAACAAAAAAAAACGTAAAAGACGTATAAATACTGTACGTTGTTGGGACACTGAAACAATTAAAAATAGAACGTATTTATAAGTTTTTGGGAGCAAATGAGTTAATTATGTTTTTGAGTAAACTCCCTTAACTAAAATGCCAGCAGATTACCTCTCGTATCGTATGAGCCTCAGGGTCACTCCTCAGTTCCACTACATTGGATCAGTCCATCTTTGTGCGCATGTGCAGCATGTATCTAGGTAGGTGGCGGCTAAAGAAAGCAAACAGCGTGGTCCCAAGGTAATCCGCCAGACTATTTGTGCTCCGATCAACCAGCCCTCAGAGAAACAATGAGGAGATGCGCCCCCACTTGCCGTTGCTCCTCATTTAATGAAGGCCACTGAACAAACTGCAGTGGAAGATTATCAATCTTGGTTTCCAGTGCAGTAACAATTGTATCATAACTTAGTGGTAAACTTCCCAAAAGTGTGACAATTTGATCTTTCTCTTCAATTACAGCTCTTATTGCTGCTAATTGATCAGCCAGCTCCTTCATTTATTGTAAATGATCAGTCAGACAATCTCCTTTCTTCATTTCATAACGAAAAAAAGTTTTCTTCAAAAACAGTTGATTTGCCAATGTATCCCATTCTAAATGGCCTTTCAGTGTGCTCCACGACTCTTTGGGAGGCAACTCCTTATCAAGTACAATTGAGTTTTACTTACATTGAGCACAATCATCGAGAATGCCTTTTCTCTCTGTCTGAAGAACTCAGCTTGTGGGTGTGCATTTGCATCCTGGGCTAATGTATACATTTCTGTTTGCATTCCCCACAGACCTTTTGCTTTCGATAAGTGCTCCATTTAAAACTGCCATGTTGCCCAGTTCTCTGTTCTGCTCAGCCAGTCAATAAATAGTTCCTCATCCATTGTGAAGACCCACAATACTGAATATCTCATACAAAAAAAAAAAAAAAAAAATGTACCAACTCTTAAGTGTCCAGTTGGGCCCATAACCTATTGAACGTGCAGCATCAAGCTCTTTAGTTTTGTTCTGAAAAAACGTACATATGCATCACAACAGAAGGAGGGGTCGATATAAACCAGTCACAAAAACAGACAGCATGGAGTAACAGCTTCATTTATTGGTAACATTCCTGTTCTGCTATAGAAATTAAGTGTATTTTTGACAAAACTTAAGAAACTGACCTATCGCTTTGCACTGTGCCATTGTATTCAACTAAATACTCGCTTCCTGATCATGTCTTGAGCCCCCACTGCTTTCCCCAGATTGGCTCGGTCATCAGATGGCCGTGAAGTGGTTAGACACTTCAGGGTTGTCAAGACCAGGGGCGTCTCTAAACCTTATACAATACTGGGGCACAGCGGGGCACTGGCAAGTCAGCAATTTTTTAAAAGCAATTAGGCTATCTATCATAAAAACTCAGAAATAGCACTTTAAACCACACTGATCAAAAAAATAAATGGAACACTAACATAACACATTATAGATATACAGTAAATGAATACAATATTTTTATTAAATACTTTGTGTCCCAGAGGTGTTCTATTGGATTTAGGTCAGGCGAATGTTGGGGCCAGTCAATGTTATCAATTCCTTAATCCTTTAGAAACTGTTGCATACTACAGCCACATGAAGTTGGGCATTGTCGCGGACCAGGAGGAACCCAGGTCCCACTGCACAAGCGTAGTTTATGACAATGAGTCCAAGGATTTAATCCCGATACCTAATAGCAGTCAGGGTGCCATCATCTAACCTGTAGAGGTCTGTGTGTCCTTCCAGGGATATGCCTTCCCTGACCATGACTGACCCACCACCATACCGGTCATGCTTAATCATGTTGCAGGCAGTATAACGCTCTCTATGGGATCTCCGGACCCTTTCACGTCTGTCGCATGTGCTCATGTTGAACCTGCTTTCATCGGTGAAGATCACAGAGCCAGTGGCAGTGAGCACAGGGCTCTCTACAGCACAGGTGTCAAACCGATTCCAGAAAGGGCCAAGTGGGATCAGGTTTGCTTTCCAACCAATGAAGAGGACACCTTTTCACCAATTAGATCTTTTACATGTGTAATCAGTTAAACTTTGTCAGGTGCTGCTTGTTTCAGCAGGAAGTTCATTGGTTAAACTATTTGCGTTGTATCGGCTGGAACAAAATCCAGCACCCACTTGGCCCTTTCTGGAATCGGTTTGACACCTGTGCTCTACAGGATGTCAGGCCCTCATACCATCCTCACGGAGCCCATTTCTGATTGTTTGGTCAGAAACATTCACACCAGTGGCCTGCTGGAGGTCATTTTGTAGGGCTCTGGCAGTGTTCATCCTATTCCTCCTTGAACAAAGGAGTGGATACCGATCCTGCTGAGGGTTTAAGGATCTTCTACGGCCCTGTCCAGCTCTCCTGGAGTAGCTACCTGTCTGCTGGAATCTCCTACAGGACGACAGGTTTGTCCTCAGGAACTCTGTGATGTGCTGGTCCAGATCTGCGTGGAAATCCCTCAGGAGAACATCCGCCACTTCATCAGGAGCATGCCCAGGCATTGCAGGGAGGTCATACAAGCATGTAGAGACCAAACACACTACTAAGCTTCATTTTGACTTGGTTAAAGGACATTACATCAAAGTTGGATCAGCCTGTAGTGTGTTTTTCCACTTTCATTTTGAGTATAAATCCAAATCCGGACCTCCATGGGTTGATACATTTAATTTTGATGGATAATTTATGTCTGACTTTGTTGTCAACACGTTCAACTATGGAAAGAACTAAGTATTTAATAAAAATATGTCATTCATTGAGATCTACAATGTGTTATGTTAAAGTTCCCTTTATTTTTTGGGGGGGGCAGTATATACATAAAACAAAAATACACGTTTCTGTAAAAAAGTGACGTCTTTGTTTTTCAGTTATTAGTATTCAAAATCAAAATTGATGCATCCCTTGTTGATAATCAATTAACCTCTGCTCATGGTCAGTCTGTCCTTCACATCTTCCTGTACTCTGCTGCTCTACTTTATCTGAACAGGAATTGGGATATATCACTTTAACTGTTATGCAACTAATCAGTGTTTCTCAACTGATAGGTTGTGATGTAAAAGTGTTTATGTTGCCCAGGTGGGTTACCTAGCTCAGCTCTCTCTTTCCTCCATGCTTTTTTTTTTTCCATCCTTGTTGCGAGCAACTAACTTTCTAATATCCAATTGCAAGAGTAATGCTGTTTGAGTCAATTAGAAATAAAAATAAGACATCTTGTTACAGATTACAGGGACTGCAGTAACAAAATGCTTGTAAAACAGCTGAAAATGTATGATGAGCAAACATACAAAATTGTTCGAGGTTATATCCCAAAGATAGGCAATTAATTCAAACAGCCTGATTCTATTAATTTTGGTCATATGAACAAATAGCAATTAACACCATAGATATTGATCCAGTTCAAATACCACATATCATAGTAACACAGTATTAGATATTTTTCATTGTATTCATAACCAGTGAGCTAAAAGACATCAGCTAATCTGCTACTTCAATTTGCGACCAGAGTAGTTTAGGGAAGGTCAGAGGCAGCAAAACTACCCAAAAACATCATTGGACCTCCACCAAGTTTGACTATAGGCACTGTGTTCTTTTCTTTGTAGGCCTCATTCATTTTTTTCCGGCACTAGGTGCCTTGACAGTGTGCAAAGAGTCATGAAATATCGAGACTATCAAAATGTTTTAGGCCGTAATGTAGGGTGTAGTGTAAGAAAACTGGGCCTGCGTCAGAGGTCATGTGTGTTCTAATAGGACAATGGCCCAAAACATACCTTAAATAGCACCAAGAAAGGGCTGGAGACCAGTGCCAGAAAAAAGAATGAGGCCTACAAAGAAAAGAACACAGTTCCTATAGTCAAACATTGGTGGAGGTCCAATGATTTTGTGGGGTTGTTTTGCTGCCTCTGGCACTGGGTGCCTTTACAGTGTACAAAGAGTCATGAAATATGGAGACTATCAAAATGTTTGGGGCCGTAATGTAGGGTGTGGTGTCAGAAATCTGGGTCTGCGTCAGAGGTCATGGGTGTTCCAACAAGACAATGACCCAAAACATACTTCAAATATCACCAAGAAACGGTTGGAGACAAAGCGCTGGAGAATTCTGAGGTGCCCATCGATGTGTCGATCTGTGTGATCTAAATCCCATTGAACACCTATGGAGAGATCTCAAAACTGCTGTTGCATGAAGGCAAAATCTGAGAGACCTGGAACAGTTCGCCAAAGAAGAGTGGTCCAAAATTCCATCTTAGAGGTGCACGAAATTTGTTGATGGTTACAGGAAGTGATTGCTTTCTGTTATTTCTTCCAAATAATGTGCAACCAAATATTGAGGTGAGGGTGCCAAAAATTTTGTCCAGTCGATTTTTTGAGTTCTGTCTAAAATTACGTCATTTTTTACCTTTTTCCTCAGCTGTTTTGTGTTTTTCCAATGCACATCCAGGAAATAAACACATTCATAATGAAAACATTGGTAATTGCATTCATTTCTGTGAGAAATGCTGTATTTTCTGGAAAAATCCAGGGGTGCCAATAATTTTGTCCATGACTGAATTTTACTTAAGCAAAATTAAATGGAACTGCATAGCCTGAACATACAGTGCCTTGCAAAAGTATTCGGCCCCCTTTAACCTTGCAACCTTTCGCCACATTTCAGGCTTCAAACATAAAGATATAAAATTTTTATTTTTCGTCAAGAATCAACAACAAGTGGGACACAATCGTGAAGTGGAACAAAATTTATTGGATAATTTAAACTTTTTTAACAAATAAAAAACTGAAAAGTGGGGCGTGCAATATTATTCGGCCCCCTTGCGTTAATACTTTGTAGCGCCACGTTTTGCTCCAATTACAGCCGCAAGTTGCTTGGGGTATGTTTCTATCAGTTTTGCACATCGAGAGACTGACATTCTTGCCCATTCTTCCTTGCAAAACAGCTCGAGCTCGGTGAGGTTGAATGGAGAGTGTTTGTGAACAGCAGTCTTCAGCTCTTTCCACAGATTCTCGATTGGATTCAGGTCTGGACTTTGACTTGGCCATTCTAACACCTGGATACGTTTATTTTTGAACCATTCCATTGTAGATTTAGCTTTATGTTTTGGATCATTGTCCTGTTGGAAGATAAATCTCCGTCCCAGTCTCAGGTCTTGTGCAGATACCAACAGGTTTTCTTCCAGAATGTTCCTGCATTTGGCTGCATCCATCTTCCCGTCAATTTTAACCATCTTCCCTGTCCCTGCTGAAGAAAAGCAGGCCCAAACCATGATGCTGCCACCACCATGTTTGACAGTGGGGATGGTGTGTTCAGGGTGATGAGCTGTGTTGCTTTTACGCCAAACATATCGTTTTGCATTGTGGCCAAAAAGTTCAATTTTGGTTTCATCTGACCAGAGCACCTTCTTCCACATGTTTGGTGTGTCTCCCAGGTGGCTTGTGGCAAACTTTAAACGAGACTTTTTATGGATATCTTTGAGAAATGGCTTTCTTCTTGCCACTCTTCCATAAAGGCCAGATTTGTGCAGTGTACGACTGATTGTTGTCCTATGGACAGACTCTCCCACCTCAGCTGTAGATCTCTGCAGTTCATTCAGAGTGATCATGGGCCTCTTGGCTGCATCTCTGATCAGTTTTCTCTTTGTTTGAGAAGAAAGTTTGGAAGGACGGCCGGGTCTTGGTAGATTTGCAGTGGTCTGATGCTCCTTCCATTTCAATATGATGGCTTGCACAGTGCTCCTTGAGATGTTTAAAGCTTGGGAAATCTTTTTGTATCCAAATCCGACTTTAAACTTCTCCACAACAGTATCTCGGACCTGCCTGGTGTGTTCCTTGGTTTTCATAATGCTCTCTGCACTTTAAACAGAACCCTGAGACTATCACAGAGCAGGTGCATTTATACGGAGACTTGATTACACACAGGTGGATTCTATTTATCATCATCGGTCATTTAGGACAACACTGGATCATTCAGAGATCCTCACTGAACTTCTGGAGTGAGTTTGCTGCACTGAAAGTAAAGGGGCCGAATAAAATTGCACGCCCCACTTTTCAGTTTTTTATTTGTTAAAAAAGTTTAAATTATCCAATAAATGTTGTTCCACCAGTTCTGGGTGTCCCCTGCCTACTGCCCGTAGTTAGCTGGGATAGGCTCCAGCACCTCCGCGACCCTCGTGAGGAAAAGTGGCATGGAAAATGAATGAATGAATGAAATGTTGTTCCACTTCACGATTTGTGTCCCACTTGTTGTTGGTTCTTGACAAAAAAATTAAATTTCATATCTTTATGTTTGAAGCCTGAAATGTGGCGAAAGGTTGCAAGATTCAAGGGGGCCGAATACTTTTGCAAGGCACTGTATGGCACTTACAAAGATGTTGTGTGACAAGAAGTGCAAGCTGCAACCCAACAGTAGCTCTCCCAGGCTTGAATATTTAAAGATTTCTTTTACTATCAGACAAATTGTCAATACCTGCATCACTTTCAGCACCCGTGTGTGATTTTACTGTGTGGTGTCACATCTTCCTGGATACTTCCTTCACAGCAGACACCAGGGAACACTCATAGAGAAGTTGTGGGCTGGGGTGTGCGAGATTTTTTTATGTGTGCTGTATGTTTTTGACTTTTTTTTTTACACAAACCAATCCATCCATACAGAAATATTTATTACGACATGGTTAACCAGTTCAGATCGTGTTTACATAAGGGTCAGAAGAAAAGAGAATTCAACTAAGCATAATACATGCATTTAATTGACAAACACAAATCATCACTGCTACTTGTGACAATGTCAAAAAACAAACAAACTTCTCCCAAAAATATACACAAAACGGTTTTGAAGAGCTTTATGCCAAAGTCTACCCAAACTCAAATTAATATTTGCGAGTACTGACTATGTGTATGGTGCAAATGAATGAAACCTTGTGGGAATGTTGAAATAGATTATTTTATTTTTTAAATTTATGGTAGAATAAGCAAAATTGTGGAAGTAGCATCATCGATTTCCTGTTTTCAGCTTATTTTCCCCCGTTACTTCTTATGAGGCATGTTTTTATATTAGGATGGTTGAATTAAACTGCTCCCAAGCAAATTACAACACATAAAATTGTAACCAGCCACCAATACACTGTTTGACTATACCAAATGGGAATAATTGCAAGAAAAAGGATCGCTTCTCTTAAAATGTAGAATATCAACATTTCACTACTATGCATCTATTTTGTTTATTTTAACCACACACTGTGAAAAATACTACTTAAACCATGCGGTTAGAAAAAACATGTTAGATTCTTTTTGACATCCTTTTGAGATATTCTTGAAGCAAATACATTATAGATTTTATTTGAGAAAAGAGCAGGAGGAAGGTGAAATGAAAAAAATATATATCTTATACTAAGAAGCTCTGACATTTCTGTTAAACAAACCTTCACTTTATAAGCAATACTTTAGATAAATCAATAGCTCCACAATCACAAATATCTAAAGTTTCAGGTTTTACAAAAGTTAGTTTCCAATTATTAATACTGTTAGTAACACGTTTTTTTGTTTTTGTTTTGTTTTTTACAGCAGCAGTTCACTCGGAATGTTGTTAAGTTTTATGTAAGTAACAAAGATGAAAGAAGTATGGGTCTTCCTTAATGGTAATTTTTTTTCAGGTCTACTCTTTTTTTTCTAATTTTTTTTCTAATTTTTTTTTTTAAATTTTTACCAAAATTAGGGTTTATGTGCAAGTGTTTGTGCATGTATGCATGTGTGTGTGTCTTCATGGTGATGGCGGTGCCTTCAGAGAATTGGTGGATCCTCCTTGACTTCCACTCCCTGCTGCTCTTTGTCCAACCCACTAATAGATCACAAAGAAAGTAGACAAAGATGATGCAGTTAGTGGCACAACAATGCATATGGGAAAATGCTCCAAATACTATTCTGTAGCTGAAAATTATATGTGCAATAGGGTCTATATAGCGTTAAGATTTTCTATGACAGTGATCCCTCGTTTTTCACGGTTAATGGGGACCAGAACCCGTTGTGATAACTGAAAAACCGTAAGTAGTGTCCCCCCCAATTTTTTTTTTTTTTGTTCAATGTATTTATTCAGATCTATCGCTGGAAAGTGATACATATAAGACAAGTTAAAAAAAAAAAAATTGTTTACCTTTTTCCCCAAAGTATAATTAAAAAATCGTCTATGTATATGGCGGAAAACACAGACAAGACTGAAAAAGCAGTTTCTGCTCTTGCACTCCACTTTAAAATAAACTGCTGTATTTTAAGCCAAAACAACTGTTGTGTTTGATAGAACAATATGTCTATATGCTGCCATAGCACATTAATCCCCCAAACTATTTTTAATTTGTCTGCTTTACCCTGGAGACCCCCGTTTACAAACGTCGCGCAACCGCTTTTGTTTCAACCCAGCCATAAAATGAAGGTAATTAATTATATTTATTATTCAAAATGTATATCATTTTTAGCTTAGAATCATTAATTGATGTTCAATATTTCCTTTAAAAAAAAAAAAAAAAAAAAAAAACCTTAAAAATTATTCACTCGCAGATTTTAAACTTTTAAACAAATTGCGTCACAATGAATAAAATGGGTGTCTGTAAAAAAATTCACGGATATCTACCTCATAACTGTAGCTTAATTGTATTTTTTTGTTACTGACACATTTTCTCCAATATGTTAGATGATAAATAATTGATCCAAACAAAGAAAAATAGGAAAAAAAAGTTTAAAAGGTAAAATATCTGAAAAAGAAAATCTCTACCACTCCTTGATGTCTGCGATTTCTGCATCGCGACCCTTGTTATATTACCATGTTACACCCCTAAAATCCCCCCAAAATCCGGCTGTGGCCATTCACATCTGTGTCTTGACACTCGATGATACATGCTACGTGGAGTTTTTGGATCGAAACAAGGTAAGTACGCGATAATATCTCGTTAAAGTCATGGCATCTTTAATTCTGCTCTTTCATGAAGCTCCAGATAGGGTTTTGCTGTTTAATTTTTTTTTTTTTTCAAAATGCCCTCCTGTTCAAAATGTTTCTTCCCCCAGAAAATTCAGATTTTAAGTATGTATCACACATTCATATCAGACAATTTTGAAAGTTGGCCAAATTGAGGGTCTTAGAGCGGAACTTGAGTTCCGAACACCTGAGTGTTTTCCGCCGTATATATTTAAATAAATGAATGAAGCACTTTAAATGTAATAATTATGATAAGTTTTAAACAAGCTATGGCCCAACAGAATTATTTTTAAACAAGAAAAAAAGTAGAGGCCCAATCCATTTTAAAAAAGGAAAAAAAAAAAAAAATGCTTGTCTTTATCAAATGCAGTGGTGGGTAGTAATGTCTTACATGTAGTCTGTTACATTTAAAAAATGTATTTCTAAGAATAGTTTTACTAAGCTATACATTTACTTGAGTAGATTTGTGAAGAAAAAAACGCTAATCTTCCTCTGCTACTTTGGGCTACACAAGAGTTGTTACATTTTTCTCCCTTATTCTAAATTTTAGATTTTTTCTTTTTTTTGCCAGCGATGCCAAGAGTAGAGACATTCCTGGTGTATATCTGGGGTAGCTCTACCAATTTCACCAATGAGACGTCGCGACAATAATCACATGACTTCATTATGCCAATCACAAGCAAGCTTGTCGTTCTATCTTCACGCTAGCCTATTCAATCATATGCTGTCTTTAAAGCACCGTAAAATGAAGTATTTGATATAGAACGCTGTCCTCAACATGACTCGAAAGCGCGGATTTTAAACTCTCTCCCAGTTTGTATTTGGCACCGATTGACCACAGAAAACCGGAGATATGATCCTTTTAATTTCAAGATAGTAATAAATATGAAGGAACGCTTCACTATTTAAACCCAGAACTATTTTCTCCACCAGAGGACAGTCATCCTCTTTGGATGCTTTATTTATTTATTTTTTTGTCCCCCTCTCGTTGGAATTCAATGTTTTTTTTTTTTGTTTGTTTTTTTGTATTTCTTTGGTTTAATGTCGTTATCTAATGGGTTATTGTACAGCATCATTATAACAATAGACCATATCGATAACTTTGTGCGCAGAAAATAATACCATTGTTTAAAAAAGAATTCTTAAGCAGTTACTCATGATGTTACTCATTACTTGAGTATTCTTTTCACCAAATACTTTTTTACTTGTATGTAAGTAAATTTTTTGGATGACTACTTTCGCTTGAGTAATATTGATTTGAATTAACGCTACGCTTATTTGAGTAAAATGTTTGGCTACTCTACCCACTTCTGATTAAATGCTTCATTGAGTGTCCACTCAAATCCGCTCCAGCTGCTCACACACACACAATGAGTTGCCACAGCAACTGTTTAACAAGTTAAACGATGATTGACACATGATGCGCTTTGAAGGTCGAGTCCCTGGCAAGATCAAAGCTTAAGCTTCTGTTAATCATCAATTACTTTAATAAGCAACTCCCGTTCACTCTCTGATGAACAAAGAGCAGGGAGAGAACGCGAGCGCGAGACTTCACGATCAGCTCGGGAAAGCTCATCTGTATTTTTTTTGGGAAAAAATTCTGCTATGAACCAGAGGCGCGAAGTTTGAAGTGAAGTAGCGAGGGATCAGTGTATTACAATTCACTGTGCTGCCGCATAATTTGAGGAAGATAAGGTACATGCGGCCACTCAAGGCCAAAAATTATTTTTATCACAGTATTATTTAAGTAGTTATGGACAGTGTTGTTAATATTACTTTAAAAAAAGTAATTTGTTACAGTGACAAATTACTTCTAAAAAGTAATTGAGTTAGTTGAGTTGTAAGAATAATTAGTTACTCAGCAAAGTAACTGTTTACTTTTCATGTTCTACACGTTATTACATGATACATTCTATAATATCTTTCACTTCAAATATGTATATATTAATTGATTGAAGAATAAAAACACTATACAGGTAGTCCCCGGGTTACGAACGAGTTCCGTTCCTACGCTGGCAACGTAACCCGAATTTCCGCTTAAGTCGGAATCAACCCATTAAGTACCCCAAAATACCCTCTAAATCTCAAAAGAACTATCCAAAAACCTTTATTATACGCAGGGGTGCACATAATTTTTTTGCCCAGGTTCTCAGAGGAGGACCTGGAGATGTGACTTGGTCCTCATTGAGCTTGAGAGCCGACCCGCCTGATGCGATAAATTTATGACAAGCTTTACTTAGAGCCAATTAACTTTAATTGATTATATTAACAATTAATGCTTGATTAACATCAACTGTCACACCAAAATTGCCATTACTTTGAAGTGAAATGTAAAGAAATAAGAAGCACCAATTCAAAATAATGGGCATTATGCGGCTCCCACATTAACTCCAAGCCTTTTTAAAAGTGGGATATCCTCCTCATAAGACCTCATTGAACGTGCATGTTTAGCTTTGTAAAATGCGAGCAAAAACACGTTTGTCAGTGCATGTCGCTGTTCATTACCTTTATTCTGCCACTTGTCCATAGAGCGAGTGGGGTCCTGTTTGACATCGATAGTTTGCTTAATTGCCACATGCTCTCTGTTTTTTTCGTGCTTTTCAAAGTTTGGATGGCTGAAATTCTTTGACCTTACATAAAATGCGCTGCTCTTATCGGCGACATTGGGATTCTCACGGCACATTTTGTACCGCATTTCCGTGCGAACATCATTTGCTTCTAGCCATGGTACCTCCTGTAACCACTTTTCAGCAAAAGCCCTTTTTTTCGGTAGCTCCGGTGACGTCTCTGTCGTCTGTCTGTTTTTTGACGGGGGTGGGGGAACATGGAAGTAATTTAGTGATGGCCAAATGAAGCCTCATGGAGCAATGAAGCTTTGCAGCCAATTGGTTTGCACATGTAGCAAAGCTTCATGGTGCTTCATTTACCCTATGGCGCCATCAAGTGGTCTAGAAGCCCAAGAGGTCAACATTGTTAAGAATTCAATGGCTATTTGCTTAAGACAAAGATATGAATGTGCTTGTGTTAGTAATTTAGTATGTGAACAAAATACAACAAGTGCTAATGGTAATTTGTTATCCATTTTTATTTAGAAATAATAGCTTTCCCACAGTGGCTGGCTTTAAACAGTTTCTTTTTTTTTGGGAAAATATTTCACCAGCTTTAGAAAATATTCTTTCACAAGGCACAGATGAAGCTGGGGTGCAGAGAAAAGTGAGTGCCAGTTTATATAAATTTGGGTAGGTATTCTTTTGTGCCTCCCAGTACACTAATGGATTGTTCATTCTGTTGATGTTTGGTTCAGATAGGTACACACACACACACACTCACATTTATATTAAAGTAGTTTTTCTCCCTTACCTTATTGAAAGCAATCAAATCAAAATGTTCCCATACGGGGGAGGATCGCTCTTTTCGCGCAGGTTCCATCGCAAGCAAAGGACAAGGCTCGAAAAAAGATTGCACTGGTTGCACTGTTGCGCACAGATGTAACAAGTACAGGAGCCCGAAATCCACAAAATGTGAGATAACAGGCGATCGCCATTGCGTTTTGCAACCAATTTATACCGTAGTCTGTCCTGTTTTTGCAATGTGCGCCAAACGTTGGATCACTTCCGAAGCACTCACGAGAGTCAGCCGGCCGCCGGCCGCCGGCGAGGCTTCCCACGTCATCATTTCCGGGTTTTGCCGAAATGAAGCGCGCCTCGCTACAAGCTTCGTGGAAACCCCCCTCCCATTACTCGACACATGCTTCGGAACCTCGGCTCATTTCGTCCCATCACTAAAGTAATTACTCAGTGTGGCCTGCCTCTTCAAAATTTTGAGAAGTTATTTTCTCGTGTCCGCCGCAAATACAGTGGTCAGCCATCGGTACGCAAAAGCGTATGGAAGCCGTTGAGGGCCAGTGCATTTGTCTACGTCCAGTACGCATGCGCGCATGCGGACCACTTATGTGCACCCCTGATTATACGTCAATGTACTGCCCTCGCCAAGATCTTGGAGCTAAGTCCTAGCTAGAGAGCGAGTTAATCTACGAAATGACGATGTTAGACGTCCGTGTTTGCTGCCTATATTCAGTTGCTCATTACATCAACACTTGCAGTATGTAAGTAAAATAAAAATTAAATCAGTTTAATCTTCAATAACAGCAATTCCAATTTGCGTTTATAACTAGCTGCTGATACAGAAAAAACAATCCACACAAACGATTAGCATGTATTAGTTAGCGTCCGCACATCATCAAAAACAATCAGATCATTAACTCAAGTATTCGACCACCATTGAAAACTTTTTTTCTACTCAGACACTCAAAGGCGAAGGACGTATTTCTGCGTCCTATATATATAAGCTTCGGCTTCTCCCGTCAGCCCTTTTCTTTTCGGGTTGAATATGCCTGAAGGGAAAATAAATAAATAAATAAAACTAAATAAAACGCTCACTAAACAGTAAAAAAGGTGTTATATACAGGTGTCGCCTCTGTGGACGCTTCATAAGCAACAAATGTGCGCGCAGGTTTGCAGTTCTTTACCCTTCTTAATGGGAGCAAATGGCTTGTGTGTGTGTGCTCTTCTTCGTGTGCGCAAATATGTTCTTCGTGTGCGCATATACGTTCTTCTTTGTGTGTACATGCGCTCATACTCGCTTGCGGAGGTACTACATGCTTTTCCAGTCGAAATCAATTAAGTCGGGTAAGTTGTAACCCGTGGACTACCTGTATACAGTATTTTAGAACATTGGTATTTATTTGGATCAACTTTATTACAGTCTGTTAAGAAAACACAAATGTAAACTGACCATTAACCAGTGCAAACTCTGTTAGGCCTACTGCACTATAAGCAGAGCACTATCCTTAAATATTCTGTAAAGTAACAATGTTTAATATAATTCAAGTTTGAGAATGCTACCTTTGAAATTCCATGGCCCGTCGCCATTATCGGTCTTGTTGTGTTTGCCAGACCGTGCAGTGAAGCAGGGCATTATCCGCCCACCTAGCCAATCATCATCGCGTTTGCAACGGCGTCACCATCCCTTTCTCTCCTCCCCCTCTGCTATTTACAGGCAAGCAGGCAGGCAGCTGATGTGTGACAAAGTCAAACAACTTGCGCTTCGCTCAACCAAATTTTAGCAACGTGCCCCTTCACATCCTCGATAATGGTAACGGCAATGCACAGATGGGAAAAGTAATTAATTAGATTACTCACTACTGAAAAAAAAAACGCCTTTAGAAATGCTGTTATACATTAACGCCGGTACAGTGATCCCTCACTACTTTGCACTTTAAACTTCCCTCAGTCCATTGCGGATTTTGAAAATATTATATTATTATTATTATAATTTTAAATTACTATTATTAAAAAAAAAAAAAAAAATACAAATGAGCTGTCCCCAGCCGATCGCGTAGTCTCACTCTCTCTCCCTCCCTCCTTTTTCCTGCTCTTTGTTCGTCAGGCAGTGCACGTTGCACTGGAGTTGCTTATTAAAGTTAATGATGATTGACAGATGTTTGTGTTTGATATTGTGTTTGAAAAGCGCTGCATGCGTCAATCATTGTTTAAGTTGTTAAACAGTTACTGTGGCAACTTATTGTGTGTAAGTAAGCAGCTTAAGCGGATTTGAGTAGACTCGCTCAATGAAGCATTTAATAAAGCCAAGCATTTTTCTACCACTTTATTCTTGTTTAAAATAATTCGATAGTAACATGTTTAAAACTTCCGTCATTGTTTGCATGCTATCCTCATTAAAATATAAAAACCTATAAATGTTTGGGTGGTTTAAGTTAAAGCAGACTCTGTTTTTTCATCTGAATAATTTTGACAAAGATCAGATCTCATTTGGTGATTTTATGCAAAAATGTGAAAAATTCCAAAAAGTTCAGATACTTCTTCATACCACTGTACTTGTGCCATTTTCCAAAGCGCCTGTCCACAAAATTACCAAAACCTGATCTAAAACACCCGTGACTTGGCGAATACTTGTGCTGGACTGAACAGGAAGATGGGCCCTGAGTTAGGATGTCCTCCTAGGCAGTTGAATCTTCTTGCTTAATACGTCCTCTAACATAACAATAAAAATGTCAGCTTGGTACACACAGTAGGCCCTTAGGAATTGTGTGTAGATCTTTTCAAGAAACACAAATAAGCCATTAGCCAGGATCTTACTAAGTCTAGCACTAAACGTAATTGCCTCAGAGAAAACATTGCTTGTGTAGTGGGAGTAAGTGCCCTCGAAACACGGACGTTCATCTTATTTCATCATCATTGGCAGTCAGGGTCACTAACGTCTTCAAATCCTATGCTGAACCATTGTGACTGCTAGTGGATCACTTGTTTTTAATTTATGTGTTAAAAAAAAACAGCAACGTGAGAAGTGTTTTGAATTGGAGGAGAAAAAAAGAGCCTATATATCTCTTTTGATATCCCCTTTGTTCTTACCGACAGGAGAGTTCATACAGTCACTCATCAGAATACAATAACCAACAGAATAGAATAGAAAGCCTTTTTTGTCATTGTACAGAGCTCGTTGAATGTTAAGTGTGTACTAAAACTGAAGTGATTTAACTGAATTGTTGGTTAGTTATCTCAAGTAGCTACTTAATTGTTGATTTTTAATCATGTACTCTACATTTATCAACAATGTTTTGAAATGTAAATATTTTTCCTGAACTTTTACCTTTTAGATCTTTTTACTCAACACAGTACATTTGAGAACACAACATGAATTTACAAGAATCACCCCAGCATCGGTTTTGGCATGCTCTGTTTGTTTTAATGAGTGTGGGCTGGGAATTCAGAACTATAAAAAGCTATGTATATGTAGTTACTGCTCAATGTTACAGCTGTCTTTGTTGTGAAAATCATAGAAAAACAAAACAGGAGTGAACAACAAGAATGAAAGCTTCGCATTGTTCTAGTTATATAATGGCTGTTTAATAGTTGTTGTTGACTTTTTTCACAAAGAATAAGAAAACACATCATGCGATTAATCTTACTTTCATTAAGTTAGTTTTGGTCTGTTTAGGATCTTTATCCTTTTAACTCTGAAATGATCCCTTCTAAATATTAAACACTAAAGATCCATGCATCAATATAACAACAGCAGATGAAACTATCTTCTCAAAAGTCTGAATCTTTAGTTTTTAAATGCATTATCATTTTCTTGATGAGTCAGTTTGACCTTAATGTGCTAATAATAATCCATAATATGATCAACTACTCATGAAGGTCCCTAGGATGCTGGAACCTCTCCTGGGCAGATGTCAGGGTACAACATGAACAGGTTGCCGGCCAAGTATGGATCTCATATTGCACATGTGTCAAGCTGGTCCTCAAAGGGCCGCAGTGGGTGCGGGTTTTTGTTGAAACCCATCAGGAGGACAGCCTTTCACCAATCTGGTGTTTTACAATTGATTGTGCTGCTTGTTTTAGCAGAAACCTCATTGGTTGAACTGTCTGTGCTGGATCTGTTGGAACAAAGACCAGGACCCACTGCGGAATCGGTTTGACACCCCTGTCCTATTACATACTATTGTCATACCTCAATTAGCGGATGCCAGTGTGCGACAGGCTTGCGTGGATATGTCAGCATCTCACTCCAGTGGTCTCTTCCCAGAGTGTCAGCCTCCGTACCCACCCTGCACACTCCGATAATTTCATTATGCCCAACTCTAAAAGGAACACAAGAACAAATTGTTGAAACTCATATTTCCTTTACAGATGAGCATCACTGGCAACTAACTGACCGATCATAGTCCATGACGGCTATTAGTAGGCTTATTTGATTGATGTTTTCTGGGGGGACATCAAATACGATGGCTTCATTGTAAACTGGGTTCAGGGTGTTGCGTTTGGTGGACGTCTTCCTTTTCTTAAGCCTCCGACCATCACACATCAGCGACACCTTTACATATGGATCTACGGAGTAAACGTGCAATGAGGATATTACAATGTTCAATCAAAGTGGTTAAGAATAGTTTTCGAGCAAAAGTGCTTTATTAAGGGAAAACCAAAGACCTTAAACACTCCTTTGGAATGTCCCTTTTCTAACTCAACGTAACATAAATTAAAACTCACCTGAAGCACCAGTTATGTCCATGGCTTTGAGATTCCTGGCTTTGATCATGGTAATGGTGAGCCTGCCAGCCGTGGGGAGATAGCACAATGAGAACATCAGCTCTCCCAGATCTACGTTGTCCTGAAAACGAATACCAATTTCATATTAATTCAACTACAATCAGAGAAGTAGTCAGTCCATTTTTTCTCGCAAGTATGATGATAAAAAAATCACAAATTTCACAAGGTAAAACTTTTAGTGATTTAGTGTCAGACTAAAGCCTAATTCATGCTTCTGCGTCAACGAGCATTCAAAGTTCTGCGTCAAGGGAACACGTTGCTCTGTAATTCACCACCAAGCCACTAGAGGGGTGTTGCAGGACTCTTGTTGAATTCTTTGAGTTTTCTTCCGGTTAGATAACAATGGCAACAGAAATGGAACGCTTGAATGTGGATCTTCAGCTCATCAATATTGAACAACAAATGTTGATCATACAAATGTTGAGGCGAAAGTGACGCAAAAGACGGTTGCGGAGGTGGCCTGTCTGACTGTTGATGCCGCACAGAGACTGTCAGTTTACGAAATGTAGCATAGCGTGGAAGCCAGCAACCTGCGTTGTCCAGCGTTTTGTCCGGTTTCTTTGCCGTGTCCTACAACCAGCCAGTGGGAAGCCATAGCAGATTTCTGGCGGCTATGGAACTTTTCCAAACTGCGTTGGAACCCTTGATGGCAAATACGTTATCATAAAACAACCGAGGCACTCTCAATCAGTGATGATGTATCAAGTGTGTAAACCAGGGGTCTGCAAACCGGTCCTCGAGGCCACTGTGGGTCCTGGTTTTTGTTCATACCGATCAAGCACAGACCTTGTAACCAATTTGGTTTCTACTAAAACAAGCAGCACCTGACTGCAATCAACTGATTACACTTATAAAACACCAGATTGGTGAAAAGGTGTGGTCTTGTTTTGTTGGAGTGAAATCCTGCACCCACTGCGGCCCTATGTGGAATAGTTTGGTGACCACTGGTGCAAACTGTCTGTTGTTGAAAATTAAACATCAAAACACCTCTTTTGACACCAAACCTGTGCTTTATTGTTCATATACTTGAAGTGTAAAATGTAAATATGTCACTGACTCACAGCAAGCACATAGACAAAATAAATGATAAAGTGTCCCAACCAAAAATACGACATGAAGTGATAAAAAGCTGGCAGTTTTTGGCCTGCCAGGTCACCGCTTTGTGTGGCCATTCGCTTCCGAACACACATACTTGTCTCGAAGGTTCTTCCATTTTTTTCATGCATTCGCTGACCTCCAACCCCGTATTTTCGGCAATCTCCTTCCACGAAAAATTTGGCAATCTTTATAATGCGTTGACGAAACATTGCATAGGTGGTCGTACTTGTGGACCTCTCTTTGATGACCCGCTCGTCGGCTTGGTCCATTTTTGAGTGGAGCGCAAAAAAGTTTTGTAAATGGCGGTGCTTTCGCGTTGAACCGGAAACAACAGTCTGAGCAGATCAATCACAGTCCATTAGTGTCACGTCACCACGCGTTGACGTTGATTTTGTGGAGGTGCACGCCAGGCTACGGCAGAGGGTCGTAAATCAGGTCTGCCCTAATGATATAGGTCCGCTGCAGAAGCATAAACCAGCCTTAAGGCTATCATAGAAAAAAAAGTAATCCTGTTCTTTGACCTAATATTGAATTGATTGGCAGCTTTCACACTAACCTGCTGCCATTTTATCACATGACTTATGAAATGCTGATATTTGCTGTTAATTCCTGCAGGGTCTTGCACCCATTGGAGTTTCATACACCAGACGCTTACAGGGTTACAAACATACACACCAGATGCTTACAATTAGGCTTGTTCCGATCATGTTTTTTTGCTCCCGATCCGATCCCGATCGTTTTAGTTTGAGTATCTGCCGATCCCGATATTTCCCCATCCGATTGCTTTTTTTTGCTCCCGATTCAATTCCAATCATTCCTGATAACTTTCCCGATCATATACATTTTGGCAATGCATTAAGAAAAAAATGAATAAAACTTGGACGAATATATACATTCAACATACAGTACATAAGTACTGTATTTGTTTATTTATGACAATAAATCCTCAAGATGGCATTTACATTATTAACATTCTTTCTGTGAGAAGGATCCACG
Source organism: Corythoichthys intestinalis (assembly GCF_030265065.1). NCBI lineage: Eukaryota > Metazoa > Chordata > Actinopteri > Syngnathiformes > Syngnathidae > Corythoichthys > Corythoichthys intestinalis. The sequence goes on along the minus strand of NC_080399.1, from coordinate 57,261,562 downwards.
GATAGAAAGACTTGTAATTTTTAAAGGACAAATGTGACTAAATATTGCCATCTAGTGTATTTGTTGAGCTTTCAGTAAATGATACTGTAGCCATGCCCTAATGCATGATGGGAAGTGGAACCATGACTGTGCGTAGTGCTACCAATTTATATATCTTCTCTGCGTTGGGAAATAACATAGGGTGTTAAGAAAAAGATCAATTACTACCTTCCTTCACCACATTGCTTCTCACGATATTTCAAATCGTAGGGAGAGAGATTGTAAGGCTTTAGCCAATTAAAAAGAGGCTCCAAAGGCTGCCAAAATTCACCCTACTCATTTTACGCTGCCTTTTAGCGCTCTATATAGGTAAAACGGCGCCATTACAGATTGAGCGCGACAATGCGTGAGTGGGTCGTGTAGCGCATGCATTAATTGCATTTATTTTAACGTGATACATTTTTTAAAAAATTAATTACCGCCTTTATTGGGATAAACTTGATAACCCTACCTTAAGCCTAAACTAAAGACTCTGGATGAGTGTAACATATTATGTCTGTAACGTTAAATACAATTAGACAAGGATTTAATTAAAAAATATATATATATATTTTAAAAAAAGGCATGTCCGATATTTTTTTGCGGATTCCGAAACTTTGAAAGTGACGTGATTGGACCCGATCGGGACATCTCTACTTACAATGTTACATAAACACTTTTCTTTCAAAAAGGGTTCAACTCCCACACTTATTCAAACATGTTTTATTTTAATTTTCCATCTATGTTGAAATACTGCACCTCAAGGGAAACATAGCCTACTATTGTGGGGAAGCATGGCGCAGGTAATTCACTAGGTAATTGAGGGAATAGTGTCAAAGCACTTTGAGTACCTTGAAGGTTAAAAAGCGCTACACAAGTGTAAGGCCATTCATCATTTACCATCGTAAGACCCTGGACAGGTCCTAAATCAGTCGCAGGAGCTGTAGAGTGACAGACAACCATTCACAACCACATTTAGACAGTCACTGAGTGGAAACCGTCGCAAATGTACTCCTACTACGAGGTGGCGTGGTTAGCACAACACCTCACAGTTCTGTAAGTCAGGGTTCGAACCCGGGCTTTGGCCCTCCTGTGTAGATTAGTTTGCATCTTCTCCCCCTTGCCTGCATGGGTTTTCTTCAGGTAGTAGGCCTGAACAATATTGGAAAAAAAATAACATTGCAATTTTTGGGGTGTTTGCTATATTAAAAGTCGAAGAATTTACACCAGATAACTTCAATAGCTCTGTTTGAATTCGATAACATTGCGATATATATATTGCCAAGGCTCCACACATACTTTTGCATTGGTTGCACTGTTGCACCTAACTTTTTTCTTGAGGAGTACCAGCACAAAATTTAGGCGCACACACATTTTTCATTGCTTCACCTTTAATGCCATACATTTAATCCCTCTCCATAACATTCATATAATTCATTCATCTTCTGAACCACTTATTCTCATGAGTGTCGCAGGGGTGCTACTCCAGGTAGAAGGCTGGGTACACCCTGAACTGGTTGCCAGCCAGTCGCAGAAGTGGCTCCAGCAGATACCTGGAGAAACATCAGACATCTCCATCCTGAAGAGCGCAGTCCTTGGAACAGCAAATATATTGCGCAGGACCCTCAAGCTCCCAGGCCTCTGGTAGAGGACCCGAGCTTGAGATGAACAGTTACCCACCCTACCAAGGGGGACGGGGAAAGGTGGCGGGAATAGTGTTTTATTAAAAAAATTTTTTTTTAACGTCCTTCTCACCCCTCGCGGGCTAGTATCTGTGTCATCCTCATGCTTGGGCCCTCTACCAAAGGCATGGGAGTTTGAGGGTTCTGTGCAGTATCTTTGCTGTTCTTAGGACTGCACTCTTCTGAACTAAGGCTTCAGATGTTGTTCCTGGGATCAGCTAGAGCAGGGGTCGGGAACCTTTTTGGCTGAGAGAGCCATGAACATCACATGTTTTTAAATGTAATTCTGTGAGAGCCATACAAGATGTTTAAAACTAATAATACAAGTAATATGTGCATTTTATGTAATTTCAACACTTTTAAAGTACAATAAGTCTCTGAATTCTTTTTAATAACTTTTATAAATGATAATGAATTAAATAACAATTATTAAATAATATTAAAATAGTTATTTTAATATTTTGTGTCTACAGATAGACTGTTGTACTTACGGTTTTTAACCAGCAGGGGAGAGGCGTTCGCTACGTGGCGTGCATGGGCAATAAATGTTCGCATTTTAGAGCAATGTGAGACGGACGTTGTAAACTAGTATTTTTTTCTTGTTTGAGGTGAGAAAAAGAGTATAATTTGACTGTATATATTAGCGGATTGCTTTATTTTATGATGATTGTGATGTGTGCTGTGTGTTAATATAGTTCAGAAATATGTTGATCGTTAAGTATTGTAATGTCCGTAACTATTTGTGGGCCCTTGAAGAGGCCATCAGACGGCGGAGTAGTGACGTAGCGGGAAGCAAGGAGGAGAGAGCGTACGGCGTAAGAGTGAAGTTAGGATGTTGCGGATGCCGCTGTTATTTTGGTTTTATTTCTATGGTTGCCACAATATAGTGGGAAAGTCATCACTGACTCCTCTCCTTCCTATTTCCCCATTCTGGGCTATTACAGTATGTTTATGTTTGACTGCAGATGTGTTCGTAATGGCGAGCGGACGACGAGTGAATGCTAGTAGTGTCTAAAATGCAGAAGTTAAATGTTTTGTCACAAACACTTGTATTTGTTTATTAATATAATTCTGTAAGAATCCACATTTCAGAGCGAATAAGAAATGAGATGTGTGTGCAGCAATGCGAGACGGACGTAGTTTTTTTTCTTGTTTCAGCTGTACAAGAAAAATGAAAGTAAAGCAAAATTAAATGTGTAGCAACAGACTGAAGCATTTAATCCCTGTCTGCACCATGCTAAAGATCCATAGCTATTATTTCAACCGACTGCCACACGCATCATCAGACTTCAGACGTTCTCCACTGCCGCACCTGTAGTGTCCCGAATGTCGCCTGATCACTAGTTTGCTAATGGAAAATATGTGAGCGCCCCTTACTGGTTGCTATTTTTAACGCTTCCCCTGTGGTTCTTACGCCCGCCAGGTTTCCCCCGGGGTCCTAGCGCTCTTCCCATTACATAACAAAACTTTAAAAAATTTTTTTGGAATAACCGAAGATTTGCCAGATGTAGCCGTCAAAAGAGCCATATCTATTCCTGACCCCTGAGCTAGAGCCATTCTTCCGGTCGGTTAGCCTGGAGCTTTTTGCCAGTCTAGAAGCTGATGAACCTTGGCCTTGTTGTTCTCAGCCACTCTCTGTTAGTGTTGTATCGGTCGCGAACGATTCGTTCTTTTTGAACGAATTGTTTGGGTGAACGAGACCGAACTAATCACCATCTGCACTGATTCGTTCTATGAAGTTGGTGGCGCTTGTTCGCTGCGTGGGAGGGCGTTGAGCAAGCGGCAGCGTCTTCTGACATCGCACACGACCAATCAGACGCCAGCCTCATCGCGGGCAGGGGAGGGAGCGGAAACAGAATCATGGCGTATGTCACTCATTTTCACGTGTGGCCAATAAGCAGCCAGCGTGCAGGCAGGGGGGAAAGACTGAGTTTTGTCACTTCCCGTTCAGTGATTCGGTCCTCCGGTTCCTGACCTAGCTTGCTGCTAACTTGACTTTCCAGTAATGACTATGCGGTGAACGAGTCATAAAATGAAAGGAAACGACTTTGTCACATATTTGTTAACGTGGAGCCTATCAAATGCTGCTCAAAAAGACAAAAACACCACACAAATCTAGCGAGCATGGTTTAGTGTTCTACTTTTCTCAACAGACTCGGGACTGTGCCTATGACGATATACTATCAAATTTACAGTAATTTAAAACACGCGTAGCTATGAGGCAAGCAAAACCTGAGCTGCGGTCGCGTGACGGCAGTGAAGCGGGCAGAGAACTGTCACTATATGGAGGCTTCATGGCAGCGATATGTACCTCATATGTGCACAGAAAAAAAATAATATTTAGTATGATCACCATAATACTGATTTGCAATGAAACTGTATATACATGTCAATTTTTTCCGAGTGTTTTTTTTTTTTTTTTTTTGTGTCAGAGGGTGTCGGTTGGTTTGACAAATTATGTCAATCCGTCCATCATGTGCTACTCAAGCGCCCCAAAAACAAAGCGCGCGGACACGGGAGATGTCGCAATATGTCTACATTTTTCTTAACAGACTAATGAGAGTAGAAAGGCGAAATCATAAAGCAAACAATTATTTCTCGTCAGCATTTGACGATCTGAGATGCGGGGACGACAGGGGAGCTGACCGGATTATTTTATTTATTAATACCAGTGCAAAAATTCAAAACGATCATCTTAATAATAAAAAACAAAAATACAACAGAGCGAGAGGTTAATATGATGTGTTGGCCGTTCCACAATTAGAAATTAAACTTTCGATTTATTTTTATTTTCGTGACAGCAGGCATGCCGCGTTGGCTGTTAGCAGCAGCATTGTATATGTGAGCAAGATCATGCTAAAGAAAGTCCGTGCGCCCCCGACCCCAAACCCCGACTTCCCCCTCAAAAGGAAAATGTTTAACCGTGTCCTAATTCGAAATGCAAGCACGAGCCATGACTTTGAGCCCATAGAACTAGGACAGACGACGCGGAAGTTCTCCCTCGCTTTTGCAGCAGCGGGAGAGAGACGAGGCTGTCTCTGAGAGCAGAATGATATCGCCTGTCACTCATTTCTGAAACTACGACGAGTGGTCAATGTGCAAGAGAGGGAGGGACCAAGCAATGTCACTTCCCGTTCAGTTATACTGCGAAGCGGTCTTTGGTGATTCGTTCGGCAACGTCACTTCCCGTTCACTAACCGAACGATTCATTTGGGTGGGGAGGGAGATGAGGGGGGCGAACGATTCGTTGAACGATTCGTTTGAACGAATCGTTTTACTGAACGAACCGGAATGGATTCGTTTACTCAAGTGAACGACAGATCCCGTCACTACTCTCTGTAGCCTGGCCCATTGGGATCTGGCCTCTACCATTCCATACTGGTTATGGGTGTTCCTGTATGCAATCAAAGCCACTTGCATGTACGCTGATCCAGCTGGCATCTTACATCCTGCTACGATGTGCCAGACTGTCTCCGGAGCATATTTGCACAGCCTGAACCTTGGGTCTGATCTGCTTTGGTAGGTCTTGGTCGCTATGGCCATTGTACTTTGGGCCTGTTCTTGTGCAGCCATGATTGCTCTTTGTCAGTCGAGCGTACTCAAGCCACTGGTAGGATTACTTGATGTCAGCCACTTCTTCAGCTCGCCAGTGGTACATTCCACGTAGGGGCTTGTCCTTCGAGGTTGTCTGCTCCTTCTCTTCTGCACCCTCGTAGGGTTTTGCTTCCTAAGACATTCACTTTGAAGCTTATCATTCGGGGTCTTTATATGATGTATTCTAGGGTTTTCGATGTTTCATCCTGGACTGTGGACCTGAGGCTGACTATTCCTCGGCCTCACTTTTTCAGCTTTGTGTACGTATAGTCTCAGGGTCCTGTACTTGTTTTTTTTTTGTTTTTTTTTTTACTCTGTACTGTTAAGCTGTTTAGACACGGATAATGGAAATCTGAGTGTTCTTAAAGTCTGAGCAGTTTTACTGTACCACGTGGGAGTTTGATATACTCCCACTGTAGTTGTTCATTATATTTTATATATTAGGAGAAAACAACAAACAGGAAGTGGTTAGAAGGGACAGAAAGAAAGGAAGCAGACAGAAGAGGAAAAGAAAAAACAAAAACAACAACAACAATTATTAGACGTCTATGCTACTTAGGAACATAGTATTGCTATTGAAATCTAATTATATTTACCCATCGACACAATTCGGGGAGGGTCTGATAACCAAGGAGGAAGAGGAGGGAAGGTAAGTCGAAAATAAATGTGGGGCATACACAATCCTGGCAATGTGAGAAGGGGAACACAGTATTGTGAAAATCCCCTGTAGGTGTTGATAGGTTGACATCCTAGTCTATGGTACCTGATCGCTAATCCTGGCACCGACAATGCTTGAATGTGCCTAGTTGCACTGAGGCATGCGTGAACCCGCTCTGATGTGTGATTGTCCTGCAGAAAAGTGGAAATACTGCCGCCACGAAGAATATTTTGTTAATTTCTGTAATGATTGTGTTAGTTAGCTAAATCTTGTATTCATATACATTTTGAAAAGCGCATGAAATGTATTATTATTATTATCGTTGTTATTTTTATATACATACATTCAGAGACACTTTTCCTATTGTGTGGATTTAATAAAAAGGCAACTTAACCTGAGCGAAATTAATCATCTATGCTTCTATGCACCATTGCTTTATAATTATTTGTCTTTTACAGAAAACAGATATGAACTAAATGCTTACAACAATACGAACATGGTTGATACAGCACACTATTAAGAGTACGACGAACACCAGATGTCTGTTTAAAATGTTGCATGTTCTGTATATACTGAACCATATTTAAACAGGCAAGCAGAAATTGATCTGCCTGCCATAGTGCACTCTATAGCTAATGTAATATCCTCCTACACCAACTCCCATTGAGCTTGCTTTCAGACGGCAGAGCACTGGTCACTAGTCTTTGGAGCACTCAAATTGAGGCATGCGGTCAATATTACGGTCAGTCAATGAAATTAGACTAGTGGCCTGAAGCACAGCAATAAAGCAGAGAAAGAGAGACAGCAAGTGGGAGAGGGAGAGAGAAGAGTTCATATTCTTCAATTATAAAAATATCACTATATTTTCTGGCTAGATAGTAAGGTATTTCATTAGGTTTCTGATACTATGACAGAATTTAACCATTCATTTTGTTTGCTTTCTTCTTTGTCACTTACTGCGTGTCTGTGACCTCTCAGAAAGCAAATATGTGTGATCAAGGGTGTAACTTTGAGTCGAACATTGGTGAGGGGCTGGGGGGGAGATTTATACCTCGAAGCAGGTCTGAGGACATACCATGCATGAAAAAAATCTATATATAAATATAAATATAATACATATATATATATATACTAAGGGTGTAACGGTACATGTATTTGTATTGAACTGTTTCGGTACGGGGTGCTCGATTCAGAACGGAGGTGTACCGAACTAGTTTCTGACGTAATGTAACCCTTACTTTTCGAGGCTGTGAGTCAATCGGGTTACAGTTTTATTGTGTAGATTATATTTACTCCGTCTTCTCTAGTATAATGAGGACCAACACGGTAGGACAGTATAACCCAGAAATGTCAACGGCGCGACAACGTGGCCGCCGCGAGAACGCAGTGAAACGCGGGCGTCAAAGTCAATCAGCCAATGCACACCAGTCGCAGTGCGGCCGCGTGTTAGACGCGTCCCAGAAGCGGCTCAACACGACGCATGTGAAAAGAACGACAGTTTATTATTTGACGCGAGAAGCGACCCTCCTGTGTCAATACTACTACCGATAGCTAGGATCGGGCAGACCGGAAGTCACTAGTGTAAAAATACGGTGGATCCGGTCGATTTTCAAACTAATATGCAATCGTAACCCACTTTTTGAGTCCATCACATCTCTTGAGTGGTCGATCGGGGCACAGTTAACTTGTCTTTGTTGATTTACTGCTCTCTTCTCTGCTATAATAATAACCAACACGGCCCCGTGTTCAATACAAAACCCTCCTACCACAACAGAACAAGTAGGAAGTAATATTCACATAGGAACTAAAGTTATACAACATAAAATATACAATATACAGTAAATGAATACTACATCACGTTTGTAAAATATATAAAAACACATAATAAAATAATAAATAATAAAATAAATAATAGCTCATTTAAATAAAATAAGTTGAAATGAGCTAAAACACCTGTAATTAAATAATACGAGTAATACACAGATCCTGCTTACACAAATAAATTTATTAATTTCTGTGTGGTGCTTTAACTTGAGAAAATCTACCAATAAAGCTTTTGAAAACCGTTCATAAGGGGAAAAAAAAAAAGATTCATTGAGGCACTTCATTTGTAAAATACATGTTAAAATCTTTGTCATTGGAATTGCTTTTCTCTTTAGCACAGGACTTCTTTTTTCTTCAAATTGTTGTTGGATTATCTTTAAATACCCGCTACTTTTTGAGCAGAATTCTAGCTTTGTATAGGCTAATGTTCCTATTGTTGAAAGCACAAAGGTGTGTAATAAACAACTAGCACATTTATATTTTGCATTTTGTTTTCTTACTGTACTGAAAATGAACCGAACCGTGACATCAAAACCAAGGTACCTACCGAATCGTGTACTGTTTTTGTGTACCGTTCCACCCCTATTGTACAATGATTGCATAATTTGATACATTCAATTTGTTTGGACTATTCCTCATATCTACCCACCACACCCCAAATAGACAAAAAATATTTTCCTACGTAATAATCTGTGTGGCATTTGCTTCAAATTCATATGTATATGTGCACCACCGTCGTTCACTTTTTATTTAGAACCTAGTAAATTATTAGTTTTGTGCCTCTTGCTAGGTTTAATGGAAGTAGTGTGGAGACTATGCAAGCGGAGGGTCCCTGCCAGCAATCCCAGTGGATATAACCTACTTTTTGCTTTGGTAATATAGATTCCTTGATTACACATACTGTCTATGATTAACTGTTTAAACATATATTAAAAAAAAAAAAAAAACATCAGTGCCAACACCAAAACAACAACAACAACAACAACACACACACACATGCAACCCCCCCCCCCACAAACAAAAAGATGAATTATGTATATTTAGGTGTGAATACATATAGTATAGTAAATGTACTTTATATTAAATTTGAGCACCTCTGACTTTGACACAGAAAAGAGCAGTTTTTTGCCTTGTAATAGGCTGTAACCTATTTCTGCCGACCTTATTAAGCAGGCAGATGAAGGTGTTTGGATAATCAACACACTAAATTTCAAGTCTAAGCAATGCAACACATCATCGTGCTTACCTAATCGATGCATGTTCCAAAACCTACGTAATCCAGACACACTTCCACAAACACAGTAGAGTACTAAGCACATGCTTAAATTCCCACTACACAGCATTAGCTATTTAAAAAAAAATTCCAAATTCAATTTTATTTTGAATATGAACTAAAAAAGTCAAATTAAGATGTGGAAAGCTTCCAATTTCAGGCGGCAAAATTTTTGTAACTATCGTAATTTTCGGACTATAAGCCGCTCCTTTTCCCTTCATTTTGAATCATGCGGACTTTAGTCCAGTGCGGCTTATTTTTTTATTTATTTGAACTAATAGGTAACACTTTATTTGACTGCGGCGTAATAAGACTGTCATAAGTATGATATGACACTATCATGGGCATTACTGAATGCTTATGACAGATGTCATTAAGTGTCATCAGGCAAATTAGGTCACTAACTTCATTTATGTCCAGCTTGGATCTTTTACATCCATTCAAAAGTGAGATAATTTGCCGGATAAAACCATTATAGTCATAGTCATAGTTATAGTTATAGTCGGCTTATAGTTCGAAAATTACAGTATAGTTGTTTTTGTTATGATGTGGTGGTTATTTTATGCTTTTCGAGCAAGTTTTCAAATGACACTTTCTTTAATTAAAAAATATTCAATTAGTAGCAACAGCAGCACTTCCTTGGCAGGTGATCGTACCTCCTCACTTTGTCACACTGTCACATAGTGTGCCAATATTATACATGGATACAGTCAAGTGAATAATTAAATCCAGTAATATAATATGTGTGTTTCTGTCACACCATTTCATCGTTGTGTTTGGATATATCTGGGTCACCACCCATAAGGATTCATACAGCTTTCATTAAACATGAACTGTCTCTAAGTATATTTCAGTGTTTCTGTCTCTTGAAACCACAGATGAGTTCTGCTTGGAGAGGAAATTAGAAATGTCCATTGATACATCTCTTGCCCCTTTTCTCTCTGGACAGGATCTTGGCCCTCTTTGATCATTTGAGCAGATGGTAAGTCTCAGATGCATTTTGACTAAATATGTTACCTCTGACCTATATTATTTTCAAATACATTGGTAAGGCAAGCGGCTAGTACTGGCTACAACTGATCATACAGAATAAAAAGAGTTTGAAGAAGTTAAAGTGGTGCATAGACTTCATAACATATTGACAAGACACAGGACGCCGGGCCGATTAATAGGGGGCCTGCATTGTTGCCATGGCCGTCAAAGCTGACCGAGTGGAATCACAGACAATGAGCTTTTTCCGTTGGAAATTCTTGTGAATAAATGCTTAAATCCCTGAATTCTTCATAGATATGGACGTAAAACAGTCTCAATTCTTGGTTAAAAACAAAACAAAACAGTGCAGTTAGCATTTATTTTCCATAAATATTGCGAAGTATGTTGCTAGTCAGTAAGCAAATGTAGCTGCGGTCTTATGAAAACAAAGAGCTTTTTTACGTTAACATTTTATGTGAATAAATGCTTAAATCCCTGAATTCCCAATAGATATGGCGGTAAAACAGTCTTGATTCTTGGTTAAAAGGAAAAAAACGTGCAGTTAGCATTTATTTTAGGTAAATATTGCGAACTATGATGCTAGTCAGTAAGCAAATGTAGCTGCGTCCTTATGAAAACAAAGAGCATTTTTACGTTAACATTTTTTGTGAATAAATGTTTGCATCATGGAATTCTTTATAAATATGGACGTAAAACAGTCTGGATTCTTGGTTAAAAGGAAAAAAATGTGCAGTTAGCATTTATTTTACGTAAATATTGCGAACTATGATGCTAGTAAGTAAGCAAATGTAGCGGCCACCTTATGAAAATAAAGAGCTTTTTCCATTGAAAATTCTTGTGAATAAATGCTTAAATCCCTATATTCTTTATAGGTATGGATGTAAACCAGTCTCGATTAATGGTTAAAAGCAGAAAATACGTGCAGTTAGTATTATTTTACATAAATATTGTGAACTATGACGCCAATGCCGTAGAGGCTAATTTCTCCCATTGATATTTCTCACAATGTTTAGAAATGCATGCATGGTACGAAAAATATAATAATTACCTTGAATCCTCGAACAAAACACTCCTGAGACAATCCTTCCTTTTTGTATGCGGTACAGATTTCGTATTTTTTCAACCTAAATCCGGCGTTCGATTGCTGCGTGCGTTTGTTTGAGATAACTCCTCTTGATGCTGTGTGTCGGCAGGCCCCCTACTTGAAGGCGTGGTGCAGTGTCTGATGGATATGTCCGTCAATATAATTATGAAGTCTATGAGTGGTATTATAATCAGAGAGTTAAGAGAAGGATTAACTCCTTGACAAATAATATAAATAGATGAACATCTTACCGAAGTGACATATTGGATATCCCGGCACAATTTAGTTTCCCGTGGGAAGTCTGCAAGATCCAGGAAGTTGTCCACCACTACTTGACCAATCACATCATGGCGAGTGAACCTGTCAAAGTCGTAGACACTAAAGTGCAGCTTTCGATTTGACAACTCGGTGTACGCCACTGGAAAGAGGAACACCTCATCAAATATTGGGTTGAGAGTCTTCCGATGCACCTTTGTCTGGTGCTTGTTTTTACGGTCAGGCAACAGGTAGATCTTCACATAAGGATCAGAGGTCCCCGAGAAGTCCTTGGCAGGAAGATCTTGAGCCTTATGAATCTTAACAATGAGTTGCTCCAGATCAAAGTCAAATTTAAGGATGAAATGGAGACGCCCACAGTTGTCTGTTCTACGCCCATCATCTGTGTCCACAGAGCGCTGTTTGTAAAGCTCAGGTTTGATCCGACCCAAACAAGTTAAACTATCCTGGCGCTGGAACTGAGTAGGATTGAAGTCAGGATTGGACAAATTCATCTGACGACGGATAGAGTTGTGACTGTGAGGAAAGATAACATTAAAAAAAAAAAAAAAAAAAAAAAACAGCATTAGATAGATAAGATCAACTCTTTATGTTCTGCCCATCAAAAATCAAAGTTAATCTTTATTGCATTCAGCAACTGTTACTTTTATTGGTGCATGTATTGAAACATCACACTTGGATTTAAAGCGTAAATTCTGGATTTTTGACATTACGCTTAATCTTGGAGTTAGCAGGGGTTTAGTTAGTTGGTGGAATTGATTTCAACAAATTCAGTTTCGTTTGCAAGTTATTTGTTAGTTTCAGGGCTCCGGAGTGGCTAAGCTAGCGCGAGTCAATGACACCATTATAGCATGTCAAAAAAAAAAACGATATAGATCTAAGAACAGATCCAACATACCATATTTTTTGGACTATAAGTCGTAGTTTTTTTCATAGTTTGGCTGGGGGTGCGACTTATACTCAGGAGCGGCTTACGTGTGAAATTATTAACACATTATGATATCATTTCACATGCTATTTTGGTGTTTTGGAGTGACACTGATGGATTGGTAAACTTGTTAGCATATTCTTTATGCTATTGTTATCTGAATAACTTAATAGCTATGGCCACGTTAGCGTTCTGCCTTTGGCAATGTGTGTTCAATTGTATTATTTATTTTTTTATATTGAAATGCATGCTTTTAATATGTGGCGCTTTTACGCCCACGTGAGGGCGCACTCGGACTTGTTTACGTGAAGAAGAGCGCTCACACGTCAGAATAAGACGGACAGCTACGCTCTGAGTGAGTGGGTGACTGGGCGAGAGAGAAACATGGCTGCGAACCTACGTTCATTGTTTATGCTTTTGAAATATCTGTACAGAAGCAACGCCTCTGTGTATCATCTTTTCTGTTGTTGTTGTGTGTTTTCCACCCGCGATCGGACACTTAAAGCCAGTTGTGTGGTTGTTTAAACGATGTGCTAATGCTAGCGAACACATGCTAATCGTTTTGTCATTGCTGTAACAGCACCTAATTATCATTTATTTACGTTGATGCGAACCTGTTTGGTATCTAGGATGAAATTGATTCCGCAATTTATACGGACGTCAAGCATCGTCATTTGGGAGTTTAGCTCGGTGTATAGCCAGGACCGAGCCGTAGCGTCCTGGTGAGGACAATATAGTCGCATTTCGTTGCACTGTACACTTATTCAGCATGTTGTTCTCTATTGTATTTTTATATTAAATTTCTTTTAAGATGACAGATCTGTTCTATGTGTTGGATTTTATCAAGTAAATGTCCCCCAAAATGCGACTTATACGCCGGTGCGACTTTTATATATATTTTTTCTCTTCGTTGGGCATTTTAGGGCTGGTGCGACTTATACTCAGGCGCGACTTGTAGTCCGAAAAATACGGTAGTCAAATAAATTCAAAACACAGATCATTGTTCCAAAACACCCATACGGCCAAAATAATGTCAGACCAAACTGCCGTAATTCATTTCATTATGCAGGACTTTTTTTTTTTTAGAGGCGTAATACAACCACAATAGAGGAATGCTAAGGCCACTCCCCAATAAAGAGGAGTGCTTCGGTCATCCGTTCTCACGCTGCATTCGAGGAAGGTGGGAAGTTGGACTTATCCCGCTTGGGGGTATCAGTTGCGACTTTAAAGCATTCAAAGCGAATGTAAACAGCAAAGATGGCGGAAGTTGTTTTTTTGTTTCATGTTTTATTTTTATATTTATTTTACATTTTATATTTTTTATTTTATTTTATTTTATATTAAAGACATTTCGACCTCCAGCAAACCTGACTTCTCATAAGCGATCAAATAGTGGAGGCGTACTAATGATATTTTTCCAGATCAGAGGTTGGAAACTCTGACCTCCCACCTTCCCCGAATGCAGCATCAGTCTGCTGAGTTAACTGACGGCCGCCAACATGGCAAAATGTGTATTTAGAGGCTGTGGAAACATACAGAAGAAACGGGCAAAGGAAAGTTTCCACAAATTCCCTATGAAGAACGAGGAAAAATACAAACTGGTCACTTGCTGCTGACTATGACATAAAAAAATCAGCGGTAAAAAAAAACAAAAAACGATGTGATATCACTCCGCCCTGCTCCTCTTCAGAGCTTCTGGATTACGAATGTTGCTGTTCATACTGCAATTATTGACATGTAATGGTAAGTTTTAATAACTTCATCCTGAAAACATAGCCAACACTATTGATTGCATGGTTTATCGATGATTTTCATGTGTGCATGTGTTGTTTTTAATTGGCATGCTATAATGGTGCCACTGACTCGCGCTAGCTTAGCCACTCCAGAGCCCTGAAACTAACAAATACCTAACAAACACCAAATAATTTGTTGAAATCAACTCCACTGGCTAATTAAACCCGAGCTAACTCGAAGATTAAGCCTGATGTCAAAAATTCTGAACTTCGTCCTTGAAGATGTCCAAAAATAACTACGGTTTAAAGTATAGTTTCCAAAATGTGTTTCTCCTGCAGATGGGTTCTCCTCATCAGTCCACTCATCAGTCTGGGTCTGATTTAGAGTTCTACCTGTAATGTTCAGAATTTCATTTTCACTAAATGGAGGCAACTTGCTTCACTCCACTTTTCTACTACAATCAATAAACAGTCACAGTGTAAATAGCAGAAAAGTCAAACAGTCACGTCCTGCATGAGCTCACTAAAGATTTCCTCATACTGTATCTTGCAGCGAGAATCCACATAACTAGTGCTTTTATTTTATTTGGATTTTTCATGTTTTCTGTGAAGCGAAATGTAAATTTTTTGGAATTTGTAGAAATCAACTCCACCAACTAAATCCCCGCTAACTCAAAGATTAAGCCTAATCCTGAAATTCTGTTTTAACATTTTCAAGCCTTTGTTTCTTGGAATTCAGATGATTATGGTTTAGAGATAATGAACACACCAAATTCAGGGTCTCAAGAATGTGAATTTTGAGAAAAGTTTCATATTAAGTCATGAAGTGACACTTTAATGTATATATATATATAAAATCAGAATCAACTAAGGCTGCAACAACTAATGGATTAAATAAATTAAAATTGATTAATTAATTAGTCACCGACTAATTTGATGATCAATTTTTGCTGGCAGCTATGAGCCGTCCCGTTTGGGTCCTTCTTTGTGTGCAATGTGAGGCTGCGCACGCGCGCCAGTGATTAGAGCAAGTGAGAGAGAGTTCACTGCTAAACTCAGGTTGGGTTGTTGAATCAATAATATTACGAAGTGTCGAGAGTTAGATTACCTTTTGTGCTGTTACATCCAGTGTGCCTCCGTCAGAGGTAGGTAAATGACCTCCGTGAAGTTGGCCCCCCATCAGACGCAAATTTATATAAAAATTATGTCAATCGTTTGTGCTATGATTGTGCTCGTTTGTGCTGCAAAAAGTTTCGTTTGTGCCATCATCGTTTTGCAGTTATTAAACATTGTTTTTTAGGTCATCCAGAGTTCACCCAGCCCCCCATCTGCGGCGGAATGGAACCCCAGTGGTGCCATTTGATTCTGCCTCGTTAGTGCTGGATTGTGCTGCAAAAAGTTTTGTTTGAACTGCTACGGTTTTCGAGATATTCATAAAAATGTCTAGTGATGACGTCACGCGCAGCCCCCCATTTGCGGCGGAATGGAACGGCGATGATGCCATTTCTTTCTTCGTCGTTAGTGCTGGATTGTGCTGCAAAAAGTTTTGTTTGAACTGCTACGGTTTTCGAGATATTCATAAAAATGTCTAGTGATGACGTCACGCGCAGCCCCCCATCTGCGGCGGAATGGAACGGCGATGATGCCATTTCTTTCTTCGTCGTTAGTGCTGGATTGTGCTGCAAAAAGTTTTGTTTGAACTGCTACGGTTGTCGAGATATTCATAAAAATGTCTAGTGATGACGTCACGCACAGCCCCCCATCTGCGGCGGAATGGAACGGCGATGATGCCATTTCTTTCTTCGTCGTTAGTGCTGGATTGTGCTGCAAAAAGTTTTGTTTGAACTGCTACGGTTTTCGAGATATTCACAAAAATGTCTAGTGATGACGTCACGCACAGCCCCCCATCTGCGGCGGAATGGAACGGCGATGATGCCATTTCTGTCTTCGTCGTTAGTGCTGGATTGTGCTGTAAAAAGTTTTGTTTGAACTGCAGTTTTCGAGATATTCATAATAGAGCTTAGTTTGGGCCTAAAAAATCCAGCCCGACCCGACACGGCCCGCTGGTATTGAGGCCCGACCCGGCGCGAGCCCGATCAATTAACTAGATTTGCAGGCCCGAGCCCGAAAAACCCGATTTTTTTTGTTTTGTTTTGTTATTTGTTGGAGTGACGCGGAAAAAAAAAAACGCAGCAGCAATTTATTTTCATTTCTTCGAGTTGGCAGAAAAAACACAAGTTTTCTTAATGTTTAAATAGTCTACATATTTTTATGATCATTATAAAAACATTACACAACGAAATAACGCAGGGAAAGTTTAATATTAAAAACAATATATGCGGTTTTGCAGACACACAGAGAAGATTCAAAAGGATCACATTTGTCTTGCCTTTGTGTGCATAAATAAAAGTGTCTTTCGTAACGAATTCACAGTTGTCAGAAAAAAATGCAAGTTTACTCAATATTTAAATAGTTTACATATTTTGGGGCAGATGGGGGGCTGCGCGTGACGTCATCACTAGACATTTTTATGAATATCTCGAAAACCGTGGCAGTTCAAACAAAACTTTTTGCCAGCACAATCCAGCACTAACGAGGCAGAATCAAATGACACCACTGGGGTTCCTTTCTGCCGCAGATGGGGGGCTGGGTGAACTCTGGATGACCTAAAAAACAATGTTTAATAACTGCAAAACGATGATGGCACAAACAAAACTTTTTGCAGCACAAACCAGCACTAACGACGAAGAAAAAACTGGCATCATCGCCGTTCCATTCCGCCGCAGATGGGGGGCTGCGCGTGACGTCATCACTAGACATTTTTATGAATATCTCGAAAACCGTAGCAGTTCAAACAAAACTTTTTGCAGCACAATCCAGCACTAACGAAGCAGAATCAAATGACACCACCGGGGTTCCATTCCGCCGCAGATGGGGGGCTGGGTGAACTCTGGATGACCTAAAAAACAATGTTTAATAACTGCAAAACGATGATGGCACAAACGAAACTTTTTGCAGCACAAACGAGCACAATCATAGCACAAACGATTGACATAATTTTTATATAAATTTGCGTCTGATGGGGGGCCAACTTCACGGAGGTGAGTAAATGAAGCAGAATTTTCAGTTTGTATTCTTTGTTGATAAGACTTTACTACCAAGAACGTAGCGCTAAGCTAGTTAGTGATTATACTCATTAGCAATGTTCCCTCTAAGCTGCGCGCGTGCACAATTGCACACTGCTTGCACAAACACAGCGCACAAAAAAATCGATGCAGCGCACAATATA
The DNA here is from genome assembly GCF_030265065.1 of Corythoichthys intestinalis. Classification (NCBI taxonomy): domain Eukaryota; kingdom Metazoa; phylum Chordata; class Actinopteri; order Syngnathiformes; family Syngnathidae; genus Corythoichthys; species Corythoichthys intestinalis. The sequence continues at coordinate 57,244,210 of NC_080399.1, read as the reverse complement.
AAATTCAAAAGAAATGTATTGTAGTGTCACTAGGACTACTGTCGGCGCTGCAGCACGACACTCCTATTGGTGCTTTCAATACGGTAACGCAACGCTCCCATTGGTGGATTACACGATTTCATACAGTTGTGAGGTGCATGACCTGGGTGGGTGCGGAGAAAAATAAAGAGTAAAAATTGAGCTAGACTCCTGTGCTGATTTACAGAAGCACGGGCATTGGCATTCCGCTGCCAATTTTTGCAAGTGCTATAGTATTAATTAATATCTGATTTTAGAACTGATATAATCTAGCTAATTAGAGCAACCAAATTGTTTTCTGTACCATTTCGTAACGTAACTCAATAAGCAACAGGTGTCTTGCCAGTAATGTGACACTGTTCACTTCACTTACGCTATGCAGCCCATTGGTGCCTTGCAGGTTAGATAGCCATCAACAGTGCAGCGGAGTAGAGATGCAAATGCGAACCCCTTATCATGGCGAAAGGAATGGGCAGCGATACTACACTCATCAAGCCAAAGTAAAAAACGAAATGTGGTTCTTTTAAGATAGAATGGCTGTCAGAGTACAGTATGTGCAAATAAAAGAACAAGCGGTGAAACTGAGTAAGCTTTTTTTCTCATTTTTTTTTTTTTTTTTCCCCAACCTGTCCTTTTTTAGCTGCTTAGAACAAGGAGAATAGGAATCTTGAGTGTCCTTATTGTCTGAGCAGTTTTTAAGTGGGAGTTTGGTACACTCCCGTTCAGGTTGTTCATTATGTTTTATTAATTAACTCGCCTATGGCACAATTGGACCTTTTCCAGGCCAAAGCAGGACTCTTCCCATGGTTATAGCAGGACTCACACATACTGTATAACATAGCACACATCTCATGAACGATGAGACTTTTTAAGTGGGCCAAATCAATTATATTAAAAGTAAACTAATGCAAATGGCTTCTCTATTTTCATTCTTTTATTAAGCCATGTAACTTGCTATGATCCAAGGTTTTGAACAGGCGTGATACTGGTGTGTGGTCACAGCGTACACATCTGATGTTGCTCACAGTGGTCCTCAGTTTGCTCAGAAAGCTTGTGTGTCTGCTCAGACACATGAAAAATTAGAGGGAACAGTGCTCACCAGTGTATTAAGTGTCTGTTTTTATTGTATTGGAGAAGCATATTAGCACTTGAGTTACTGTTGGATAGTTAAGTTGTCTCATTTCTTCTCAGAAAGAAACAAAACACATATAGAATATATGTACACACATATAGCAGCTTTGAGTCTCCTTTCAACACTCCCATTCAAACTGTAAATAGTCATACAAGAGAGTGTGCTTTGAAATTGGATTTGTATTGTATTTATGAACAACTGTTTGATAAAGAAAACTGATTCAATACAGTGTTGTTTAGTTTGTTTAAAGAAAAGAAATGAGTGACTGACAATTTATATCAGCGCCTTGCACACACACACAAAAAAAAGTCATTCAGCAGTACTTTTTTTATTTGAATGAACAGGACTTTGGTTTGACTTGTGGAATGAGAAATTCTTATTCAACTTATTTTGTAACTGAAAAAAGTAAAATGTATAAGATTAATCATTAATCATTTAATAATCATCTAATTAAACGATTAGAAAAAAATAATCGTGAGTTGCAGCCCTAATTTTGACTCAAATTGGTGCTTAAATGGTTCCCCAAGCCTTTAAACTGCTTCTCAGCCTGAAACAAAAGGACAAGCCTTGGAAGATGCCCAGAAGACAGTCATTGACAGCCTCCGCAAGGAGGGTAAGCAAAAAATATGTTTTCGCTAAGGAGCTTGGTCGTTCACAGAGTGCAGTATCGGAACATGTTTACAGAATAAGTGGAAGAAATAGTGAGGTATGAAAAGATACAACAGTGTAAACGGGAGCCAGTCTAGATACACAAGCAGTGGGCTATAGGCTGGAATTAGTATTTCGAGAGCGACCACACAAAAAAGTGCTTCACATTTGCTACAAATGTTGCATACCTTGTGTCAGGTCACTTCTGTACAAGAGACATCAGAAGCATATCACCTGAGCAAAGGGGAAAATGAACTGGACTGTTGCTTAATGCTGTAAATTCCTGTTTTCAAATGAATGTAAATTTTATGTTTGATTACAAAATTAAGTCCCCAGAGTTTTAAGGGTGAATGGAGATGCACTGTATCTAATGTGTTTTCTGAACTCCACATACAGTGGTATGAAAAAGTATCTGAACCTTTTGGAATTTCTCACATTTCAGCTTAAAATCACCATCAAATGTAATCTGATCTTTGTCAAAATCACACAGATGCTTTACCTAAAACCACCCAAACATTTATAGGTTTCCATATTTCTTGAGGATAGCATGCAAACAATGACAGAAGAGGGAAAAATAAGTAGGTGAACCCTCTGCCTAAGGAGACTTAAAGAGCACCTGAAACCAATTTTTACCAAACAATTCAATACCAAAAGTCAGGTGTGTGCCCAATCACTGATGAGTGGTTTAAAGCTGCCCTGCCCACTACAAAACACACACCTGGTAAGACTTGTCTTGATGATAAGCATTGTCTTATGTGCATCATGGCTCGGTCAAGAGCTGTCTGAAGACCTGCGATCAAGGATTGTTGATTTGAATAAAGCTGGGAAAGGATTAAAAAAAACACATCTCTAAAAGACACGGATGTTCATCAATCGGCAGGCAGTGAAGTTGTCTGTCAAATGGAGAGAGTTTGGCACTGTTCATTCTCTCCCAAGGAGTGGCCGTCCACCACGCCAAGAGTTCAGGGCAGAATACTCATAGAGGTAAAAAGCAACCCTAGAGTGTCTGCTAAAGACTTACAGAAATCACTGGCATAGTCCAATATCTCTGTGCACACATCAACTATATGTAAAACTATGGCCCAGAATGGTGTTCATGGGAGAACTTCACGGAAGAAGCCACTGCTGTCTAAAAAAACATTGTTGCTCGTTTAATGCTTTGTTTTGGCAAAATATTTTGTGGACTGATGAAACCGAAGTTGAATTGTTTGGGAGTAACACACAACGTTATGTGTGGAGGAAAAATGGAACAGCTCACCAACATAAACACCTCATCCCCACCGTGAAGCATGGTGGAGGGAGCATCGTGGTTTGGGGCTGTTTACTGCCTGAGGGCCTGGACAACTTGCGATCATTTATGAAAGTATGAATTCAAAAGTTTATCAGGATGTTTTTCAGGAAAACCTGAGGCCGTCTGTCAGACAGTTGAAGCTAAAAAGAGGATGGATGCTGCAACAACACAATGATCCAAAACACAGAAGTAAATCAACTTCAGAATGGTTTCAGAAGGAAAAAATACACATTCTGGAGTGGCCAAGTCAAAGTCCAGACTTGAACCCCATTGAGATGCTGTGGCATGACCTCAAGACAGCGATTCATGCCAGACATCCCAAGAATCTGACTGAACTGCAGCAGTTTTGTAGAGAGGAATGGGCCAAAATTAGTCCTGATCGATGTGCCAGATTGATCTGCAGCTACAGGAAGAATCTGGTTGAAGTTATTGCTGCCAAAGGGTGGGGGGCACAAAATATTAAATGTGATGGTTCACTTACTTATATTTCCCCCTTCTGTCATTGTTTGCATGCTATGCTCATCAAAATATGAAAACCAATAAATGTTTGGGTGGTTTTAGTTAAAGCAGGGACTGTTTTTTTCATCTGTAGGATTTTAACAAAGATCAGATCACATTTGATGGTGATTTTATGCAGAAATGTAAGAAATTCCAAAAGGTTCAGATACTTTTTCATTCCACTGTACAATGCTAGCAAGCCCGCCTGACATTCATCATGTACATACATGGCTAATTAATCTGGTCTTCCCAGGTTTCTATTGGATTTCCCAAGTTTTGTCTGAAATACACTTAATTTCTTCATGACTATAGAAGCAAAGAACATCACTAATAGCTTTTTTAAATCATTATTATTATTATTTTTATTTTTTATGGGAAACGGCGAGAAGAGACATAATTTAATCAGCAGGCATATATTTTTTGAAGGTTCCTCCGATGAAAAGGTGTCAATTAAATCTTGCCCAGATTGATATAAGAAATAGATTTATCAGGCATGAAATTGGTTCAAGGGTAAAAAAGGTGAGAAGGGTGTGGAGGAAATATGTCCCGGTACACTAGGGCTGTCCCACACGACTAATTTTCTCCTGATTAGTAGAGCCGTATATTTTTACGATTAGTCGACCAATCAAAAAAAAATTTTTTAAAACTAATTTAGCAAAACAAAAATTGTTGACGCTTTTGTTGAAATTTTGGAACACTTAAATTCCTCATCAAAGTAAGAATCAACATGCAAATAATAGGGCTGTCAAACGATTAAAATTTTTAATCGAGTTAATCACAGCTTAAAAATTAATTAATCGTAATTAATTGAAATTCAAACCATCTCTAAAACATGCCATATTCTTCTGTAAATTATTGTTGGAATGGAAAGACACAAGAAAGACAGAAACATTCAACATACTGTACATAAGTACTGTATTTGTTTATTATAACAATAAATCCACAAGATGGCATTAACATTATGACCATTTATGTATATTTTGCATAGCTATTTGATTGGGAATGCCAGTTCTCTTTGCATTGAGCATTTTTCTTTTTGTGAACATTATTTTTTCGAGAGATAGGAAAATTATTTTTGTTGTGCTTTCACTAAATGATGCGATTAACTGTTCGGCCCAAATGCATGATGGGAAGTTGGGCAACCATGATTGCCAGTGGTGGCTGCAAATGGTTTATAGTATGTTCTGTGTTGTGTTTAGGAGTGTTAAGAAAAAGAATGTCTCCTGCTCTGCCCAAATGCATGATAGTTGGGTTTAGGGGTTAGGGCAACCATGACTGTCAGTAGTGGCTGCAAATGGTATACAATATGTTCTGAGTTGTGTTCAATTAAGCATGTTCAGAGAAAGATTGTCTCCTGCTCTGCCCAAATGCATGATGGGAAGTTGGGCAACCATGACTGTCAGTCGTGGCTGCAAATGGCATACAATATATTCTGAGTTGTGTTCAATTAAGCATGTTAAGAGAAAGATTGTCTCTTGCTCCGCCCAAATGCATGATGGGAAGTTGGGCAATCATGACTGTCAGTAGTGGCTGCAAATGGTATACAATATGTTCTGCGATGTGTTCAATTAAACGTGTTAAGAGACAGATCGTCTCTTGCTCCGCCAAAATGCATGATGGGAAGTTGGGCAACCATGACTGTTAGTAGTGGCTGCTTAAGCCAACAAAAGGCACGGTCCAATGAACATCTGTCCACTCGCATTTGTCTGCTTTTTCGGTCTCAATGTGCTAAAACGGCGTCATTGTAAACTGTTTGAGGTAACGCATGAACGGGTCATTCCATCCATGCGTTAATTGCATCAAATGTTTTAATGTGATTAATTAAAAAAATTAATTACCGCCCGTTAATGCGATAAATTTGATGGCCCTAGTAAATAACAAAAATTAATCACACCTAAACAATGAGGTCAAATGCTGATAGCATTTACTAGTGGAAAAGACTGGAATGTAAACAGATTCAGAACACTGACTTTGCCTTTCCAACATTATTCAAAACAATTCTTAAAAAAAATATCTACTACATTATTATTATTATAGTAGCTATACTACTATATATAATAGTATTATAATAATTAAAGATGCACCGATACTGATACTAGTATCAGCAGGGGGCGCCGAACCGGCCCGAAATGGTGGTATCGGTATCGGCGAGTACCAACAAAGACGGCACCGATACCATTTACCGGTCCATTATTATAACATTTGACCACAGCCTTTTTTCTCCTCCTGGCGCTCACTACACTCTGTCTCTGTGTTGCGTGATGACACGTGAACACCAAGCAGCTATCGCTATTGGCCTGCTCCAGACCAATGAGAGCGGGCCAATAGCCACTCCTGACCAATCAAAAGGGGGCTTTTTCATATGGACGAAAAACAAACCAGGAAATATGGAGGCGCCGCGGCGGTCGGGAAATATTTCCAAATAGAAATCCCGTCGATTAAAATCAATGGCTGCATGCAAGATTTGCGGCCTGAAAGTTTGGAGATGTGGAGTTAAATCGGCCAGTTTCAATACCTCGAACTTGATAAAACACTTGAAGACGAAACGTGAACGAACACAACGAGTTTGAGCCTGCAAGGGCAGGACTGCTATCCAGAGGAAGAAGGCCGCTGGACCGGAGCAACAATCTCTGGTCAGTTCACTTCGTCTACTTTACTTTAATTGTCTTTTACTGAAAGAAATGCCGCAGTAATTTGGGAAGTGTTTCCAAAGTATTGTTGCCACCTTTCAGAAATAGAAATAAGGGACTCCCACCTCCCGAAAAAAAGGAGAGACAGGATGCTGTGGTCAATTATTATTACTTATAATTGTTAGCATCCGCAAATGCGGAAACAAGGTTGACCCTCGAAGCAGACAACAAGCGGGGGATACATAAAAGGGTTTAATGATTGCAAACAAAAAATAACACGCGATCGCGGGACAGTAGAAATAACAAAAGGAGTCCGTGACAGCAGGTCGACGAACAAACTAAGACGATAGGCAGCGGTTACAAACGAGAGCAGCACACTAACAGAAAAACCCAATGCAGGGGCATAACAAGCAAATGTAGCGAGATTATTGTGCCAGATGTCAAATAGCGATCAGCAAGGCAAATATCTCGGCAGCCTTCTCTGAGATCACCCGTGCTTAAATGCTGGGTTGATGAGTCTGCATTGGATTCAAGTGCCACGCCCCCACGCCCAGCAACAAAACACAATCTAACCAGCAGCAGAATGTGACAATAATTTCATGAAAGTTGCACTGTTTGGACTTTGAGAGGTTTAAAAAAGTTTATTCAGTTCATTCAGAGTTTATTATTATGAATTTCTTTTTACTTTCTTACTGTTGGGCTAGTATTATACATGTTTTATTAATTTCACAAATTTAGCACTATTTTGGCCTTTGAGAGCGGAAGGCTTATTCAACTATTGTCTACTAGGGTTTAGTGTACTTTTTCCTATTTTGTAAAGGAAAGCAACAGCCTGACAAAGCCTTGATAGCAATGATTTCACATCCAATCATGTAGCTCTTTGGAAAAAAAAAAAAAAATTAAGAAAAAAAAAAAAATATATATATATATATATATATATATATATATATATATATATATATATATATATATATATATATATATTAGGCCTGAACGATATATCGTTTAAACATCGCCATCGCGATGTGCGCATGCGCAATAGTCCCATCGCAAGGATGTGCGATAGTTTTTTCATTTAATTTTTTTAAATCCACAAACGTTTGTTTTGAGCAAGGAGCGAGAAAGAGAGTGCAGTCTCTCATTCTCTCCAGCTCGCAGTCATCGGCTCCTCCCCCTCCCCTGCTAGAGCGGAGTGGAGGGAGGAGGGGCCGAACAGCAGAGCGGAGGGAGGAGGGGCCGTTTTCAAAGTGAAAGCAAGCAATCAAGCAGCACGTTGAATAGGGAAGACCGTCTCCAAAAGGAGTTTTGGAAGTATTTTGGCTATCGACAAGAATATAAGGAACAAAAAACAGCCCTGTTGACAGTGCCTCGCCATGGTTGCCTCAACAAGAAGTCATCCGTCGAACATGTGGGACCATTTAAAACGCAGGTATCTATGCATTCCTGCTACGAGCTTCCCATCAGAGGCTTTTTAGTACAGGTGGGAACATTGTTACGTGCCAACGTTGTTGTCTCAAGCCTGCAATGGTGGATAAACTAGTAGTCTTGGCCAAAAACCTATGAGACCCAGTTGAGAATTGCTGAGCAAGGAAGGTGGACGATATGCAGACAAATACATAAATTTGGGAGTTAAAATGGTTCTGTTATTCATCAGTTATTTGCTGTTATTCAGTTCAATTATTTACAAGTTCAATTGAGTTTCTGTTTCTTTTATATTTAAATTAACTGTAAATCGTATTTTTCAAATAACTATAGTACAGCTGCACATAAAGTTTTGATACTTAATATTTTTTAAATATTTTTACAACTTTGTTGCAGTTTTGCAGTTCTATATTGTTATATTTTGTGTAAACAACTCAGGGGACTAATGCACTTGCACTTTTATTTGACAGATTTAATATTTAAGTTCAAATATGTTGACAACTTTATTGTTTTACTGAGGTTCTTATTTATTGTTATAGTTTGTGAACAACTCTTATTTGTCATATTTAATAAATATGTTTACAACTTTGTTGTTATTTTACCGAAGTTGTTATTTATTGTTATATTTTGTCAAAAACTCAGGGGACGAATGCACCTGCTCTTTTATTTGTCATTTAATGTATTTGCTGCTGTTGAAGTGTCAAATATTGTGTTCAAGAAATTATCTATTTTGTGCAGACATGGCTTCCTGGATCCCTTCATAATAATACAGCAATCTTAATCATTCACAAATGAAACGGTATTATATGAATACACTGTGGACACGGTGTGTCATGCAAAGTATTTCCAAACAGCTATTCAAGTCATCTAGTGAATATTTCTTTAAAATTTTTTTTTTTTTTTTTACTATCGCAATATATTGCACACCTAAAAAAAATCGCAACAATAGTTTTTTCCAATATCGTTCAGGCCTAATATATATATATATATATATATATATATATATAATTGGGGTGGTATCAGTATGGTATCGGTATCGGCCGATACTGCACAGCCAGGTATCGGTATTGGGGCCAAAAAATGGTATCGGTGCAACACTAATAATAATTATAATTATTCACTGCCAATCATATTTTTCATAATTCCATATTGCATAGGACAAAACTCTCAACTCCTCTGGTTCCACTGTCAGTTGTTTTATTTATTTATTTAACTTGCAATCGCACGTCCTGCGATGGCACTATTACGTATGCGCACATCGTGATGGCGATGTTGAAACCATATATCATGCAGGCCTAATTAGGTCTGTGCTTGATAGCGCCACCGCTAGCATAGAATTTGAAATCCAGCCAAAACCACAGAAGACCACCCTGACTTGCCATGTATCTTATAGATTGCAAAAGTGAGGCTGGCTTGCTTGACTAGCAGCCTTTTACTAGGGGATGGTAGAGCGTTTCATGCTTCTGTGTGTTGACAAACTGTATAGAGATGCTGCTTTTATTTTCCAGCAGGCACTCACCCACAAGGCCAAAGAGATCAAAAGCAAATTCCCCAGACCAGAACAACATTGAAAATTTATAGGCTGTTGTCAAGAGGATAAAGAGAGTAGCCAGACTTGATGATGATCACAAAAGCCTGTGCTTTCGTTACACCTACACAGTGCCTTACATAGGTTGATTGCTTACTGAAGTTTAGGTTTTCATTATCAACATCATTATAAGAAAAGGAGACCTGAAATATTATAATTTATAATACTTTGATGTAATGTACTACAGATGTTTTACGTTGATGACTGAATGACTGAAAAAAAAAATGTTTTTACAGTATTATGAGATGCAAAACTGTCTACTATTCAAACATTAATTTTGGCTCAAGGTTTGACCCTTTCAACAAACTGTTGCGGACTACCAAGGAGCTACAAATCAAGTGAACTAAAGGTTAATAGGTTAAAAATATAATTATTGTTATAGCAGAACCTCAATAACATTATTGCACTTGACATACAGTATGTTAATTATTGATTGCTATGAAATATAATGTAGTTTAGTATAATAATTAAAAAAAAAAAGTTTTTTGCTCTACATCCAGTTATTTTATTTTTCTTAGTTTCAATACATTTGCTTCTTTTTATTGAAACTTCTTAAAGCAACACTAGGTAACTTTTTAGTTATGGTCAATTTTAGCGACGCAAGTAGACAAAAGCGGTAGTGTTTTGCCAGCACACAGTGAGTTAAAATCCTGATCTCCCGGTCGCCTGCAAATGGATTAAATGTCATTTCTGTTTCCAGCGGCTGTGTGAAGGATAAATACCGTATTGGCCCAAAAATAAGACGGCCCTGATTATAAGACGACCCCTCTTTTTCAAGACTCAAGTTTGAAAAAAAGACTTTTTGAACACCAAATTAATTTTTCTACAGAAAATAATTACAGTACATCCGAAACAAATGATTATAACAATATATTTGAGAGAAAAAGCATGTTATTTTGCCTCATTCAAATCTTAATATCTGAACATTTAAATATGTAAACTAAAGTGCAATCACATTCGTAAATGAATGGCATCTGGTTTTTGAAATGTAAATAAACCAATCTATTGTGATAAAACAACAAAAGTGCAATGACTGCATTTATTATCCAAGTGAGGTCTAACTGTAACTGTAGTCTTGAAACAAATCTGAATATGGAAAAATATTGCAATAAAATAATGCAAACTGGTTAAATTTGAGAGTAGCTGAGATCTGTCATGACAGAACATCGCTTCAATGATATCTGGCGCCATCTAGCGTCGTGAATGGGTATAATGTCTAGACCGCGAATATAAGACGACCCCCCCCCTCTTTTTCAGTCTTATTTCAATGCAAAAACAGTCTTATATTCGGGCCAATACAGTAGTAATGAAGTCATTAATCCAGTTGTGGCTAAGCAATAGCATGTGATGATTTTTAAAATAAGAAACGTTTGATTTTTTCCCGTATTCCCCCATAGCCTCCATTTCTCTTTTTTCTTGTGTCCTCGGACAAAACTTTTTGTCTCTTTTGTTGCTCTGCCATCTTTGCAGAATTCGCTGAAAAGCGTTCGCATCGACTTCTGTCTTCATAACGAATGGGGAAGTGATGTATAGTGATGTATGTAAAGCAGTTCACACATTTGTAGTTTTTTTGTGTGGCAGGGTTCCTGCCACCCTCCCCAAAGTTAATTAATGTTGGTGAACACAATACAGACCCCCTCAAGATATAAAAGAGGTGTCATTCAGCTAGTTGCCAGTCGATATATCATCACAAATGTTATGAAAATGTTTTATAAAGGTTGAAAAGCTACCTAGTGTTGCTTTACGTTTTACAACATAATTAAGGTGCACTGACCGTACTGATGATGTGGGTTCAGTGATTTGTCTTTGCACTCTGTCCCTGGTCAAGGTGTGGGTTTGGATGTGGTCCACTTTGGCCTGAGTCTCCAGAGGGATGTCAGGTGATGTGTGACTGATCTTCAGACCTGACTCCGGGACAGACACAGCCATGGGTAGGCCTGAAGGCTCTTTCATACAGCCATCTTCACTATAATCCCTGTCATCCCCATCTACCTGCGGATAAGAGTATTTAAATATAGTGTGTTTAATAGTGACACTTTTCAAAAATAATATCAGTCACAATATTAAGACGTCCAACAGCAGACTTCATCATGAAATTGATGGGAGACATTCCCCAGACACTACGCCGCCCCTTCAAGTAGTCATAGTCGGTTGCAATTATTCTCAAACACATGCAGCGATCCAACGCCGGATTTAGGTTGAAAAGGTTAGAAAGCTTTACCGCATACAAACAGGAAGGATTGTCTCAGGAGTGATTTGTTCAAGGATTCAGGGTAATTATTATATTTTTTTGTACAATGAATGCATTTTGAAACGCTGTGAAAAAAAAATTAATGGCAGAAATTAACTGCTACGGGATTGGCGTCATAATTCACAGGATCTACGTAAAATAAATGCTAACCACCCGTATTTTTGCTTTTAACCAAGAATCGAAACCAAGAATTTAGGGATTTAAGCATTTATTCACAAGAATTTTCAACATAAAAAGCTCTTTGTGGTTATAAGGCAGCGCTACAGTGGCTTAAAGACTTGCAGCACATTCGACATATGTAGTAAAATGAATGCTAACTGCCGTTTTTTTTTTTTTTTTTTTTGCTTTTTACCAAGAATTGAGATCATTTTACATCCATGTTTATGAAGAATTCAGGGATTTAAGCATTTATTCACAAGAATTTTTAACGTAAAAAGCTCTTTGTGGTGATAAGGCGGTGCCACCGTGGCTTAAAGACTAGCAGCACATTCGACATATTTACGTACAATAAATGCTAACTGTCCGTTTTTTTTTTTTTTTTGGCTTTTAACCAAGAATCGAGACTGTTTTACGTCCATATTTATAAAGAATTCAAGGATTTAAGCATTTATTCACAAGAATTTTCAACGCAAAAAGCTCTTTGTGTTTCCACTCGGTCAGCCCCCAATTAATCGGCCCCACGCCCCATCAATATGTTATGAAGTCTATGAACTGTAGTTTAAAGTATGTTTTCCAAAATGTGTTTCTCCTGGGGATGGGTTCTTCTCATCAGTCCACTCAACAGTCTGGGTCTGATTTAGAGTTCAATTCAATTCAATTTTATTTGTATAGCCCTGGATCACAACAACGTTGTCTCAAAGGGCTTTGCAGAGGCAATATGATACACAATCAGAAACAGCAAATGAAGCAACAAAGATGAATAAATAAATACCTGTAATGTTCTACCTGTAATGTTCAGAATATCATTTTCACTAAATGGAGGCATCTGGCTTAACTTCACTTTTGTACTACAATCGATAAACGGTCACAGTCAAACGGTCATGTCCTGCATGACCTCACTAAAGATTTCCTCATACTGTATCTTGCAGTGAGCATCCACATACTGTAACTAGTGCTTTTATTTTATTCGGCTTTTTCATGTTTTCTGTGAAGCAACTACAAAAGGATACCAACTGTGTCAAAGTAGGAAACCATGATGTTGAAGAAATAATTGCGTAAGAAAGCAATACCAATGTCCTCTACAATATGGGGAAAGCAAGTGGTATGCAACAAAAATAACATTAAAAGATAATGTATTCCATGTCAACATTCTGACTTAACCTCAGTTTTTTTTTTTTTTAAATTCTTCGTTCCATGCTATAATTGGGATAGATCCTCGTATGCACTGGAACACATCTTCAGTGATGTGCCAGAGGTCATCGGGGGTTTCCGGTCTTTCAATGCATACCGCCTTCCTCAGGTGACCCAGCCAAGGATGATCAGACTTGTGTCCAAATAGAATTAACCCAGAGATCGCTCCTCTTGATCCAGAGCCATCTAGAGTCTCTCTCTGCCGCCTCCATGTAGGTCTTCATGGCTTTCCTCATCTCTGCACCAGTGATGCCAAATAGACTGAACACCTTGCACAAAGAGCGGCCAGCAAAGCCCCCTCACACCACTTCAATGGGCTCACAGCCTTTCTTCCAGCCTTCTCTTTGGCATTGCTCGACTAGTTCCTGATACTTTGACCGCTTATGGTCATTTGCCTCCATAATGTGATCCTCCCAAGGAACATTAAGTTCTATCAGCAGCACCTGCCTTGAGGATACTGACGTACGCACGATGTCTGGCCTCAACGAAGTTTTTGTAACGTGGATTGGAAACTTGAGCTCCTTGCCCAAGTCAACCTGTAGCACTTTTTGTAGTGTTACTCTTTAAATTTGATGATAAAAAAAGTTTTATTATTGTTGTTTGTGTGCTTACATCAAAGTAAAAGATTTTAAAGTTAGAACTCCTTTTCAACTTACCTCTATTAGGACAGGCTGTTGGTCCCCTCCCAGAAAATGTGCTCCCTTGAGGACATCTGGGAGGAAGCGGCCACTCAGCGGTACCCAACACAGCTTCCATGATACAAATAGGGAGACGCTGAATAAAGCCAGACCACAGGTGGTCACTAACAGGGACAATAGGCTCACTGATACATCTGGAGATAAAAGAGAGTGAGAGACTCAATGAATGTTTTTCCTGCAACTAAATAAAAGCATAGTAAGACCCAGCTCATGGAAGGGAAAGGAACAATACTATATGTGTTACAATGTGTCTCTGTTGCAACTGTAAAAAAGATACCAAATTCAGAATCTACTGTATGTCCCTTGTCTCAATGTAGTGCGACAAATAGGTATTATAACTGTTAAATGGGACATTTCAATTATTTTATTTACTTTATTAAATATGAAAGGCAAAATTGCTTCATCCATGCTATGAATTTAATCTATGAAATTGAATACTGTATATTCCTACCAATAGATTTGATATTTTAAGAAATTATAAAAGATTTTTTTTTTTTTTTTTAAATCTAACAATTTATTTTTGAAAAAAACTTCACCCACATGGGGGTGTAATTGATTTTGTGAAAGTGTATTAAATGTTGGTATTGAGCATATTGAGTGTTACGCTATATCTTTCTAACATGCAACATGTTGAGCCACCATTAAATTGATTGTATTAGCAAATGCCATAACAGTCATCTTCAATGCAATATTTTCTTTTTCTTTTCAACCAGTTTTTCCCTCCTCCGGTTACAGTAAAGTCCTGTCACAAACTGGCTGAAGTGGCCAACATGACTGAACTGGACGAAATTTCACACTGTTAAAGTCTGTAACATACAAAGTCACACATGGAAATTGACATTTGTATACATATCAACTCGCTATTTTAACCAAATAGTATATAAAATTACTATTGATGCTTACGCAGTGGTTAAAGATCGGTGGGGGAGCCCTAAAATTTCAGTGTTGTGGAACAGTAGGGAAAATTATGTGATGATCAAGAAAAAACACGCATAGCTGTCTGATATGGCTAACTAACACAAACAGCAACCTTACAGCATAACACAGCAATTTAGACAAAAACTAAAGTGAAAACCAAACTTAGAGACACACAGGTGAGTGAAACAAGACTTTGATTTTTCCCTGTTTTCTTCATGTTCCTCCATCTAACAAAAAATGATCAGATATTAACACTTAAAGCCTCTTTCACACATACCTGAACACTGTTTAAATGCCGGGATTTAAACCTGTTGCCCTTATAGATGTTAGAAATTTCCCAGGTCGACTGACACCGAGATTACGTGGATATTTACCGGGTCGTGTCCTAGTATAATGTGCAGGACTTACCCGGGACGTGCGGCATGTGAAAGCAAAAGTGGAATTACCGGGTCAGAGCGGAAAGGCTGATGACAAAAATGTCATTGCGAGCCGATCGTCATTTCCTCTTTCGTCGCAGTAAGACAAAATTTGGTAAACACACATCCCAATTATCAACATGGCAAACTAAAAATAACAAAATTAAACTGGAAACATAACGAAATTAAATTGCCACTGGATCGTTGAGCCGAGGAAGAGACAGTTCATTATCCATCTTTGGAAATGTGTGATTTTGTTGCCGATGCCGACCAAAAATCACGTCATGTCCTGGTTATAAAATCCCTTCCCTCGCTATCTCCGTACAGCGTTGAGGAGAGCGTTGAGTCGCCAACACGGTATCTCCCCATGACACGGGTAAATCCTGCGTCACCTTACACATGAATTTACCGGGATATAAATCTGAAAGGGAATTTAGATTAGGTTTTGCAGAAGTTAGATAAATACAGTATTTATAATATTAATAACAATCCCGCCAGTCACAACCATGAGATAAACATTAACGTTTTGCCATTTAACAAGGCATATAATCTAAAGCAGTTAGCTACATGAAAATTTAAATTCTTATTGGCCTGATGAATTGTTAAATGTTCCAGAATGTTTTCAAGTAAGTATATTTACCATTATTCACTTACTTTGGTTTAATCGCCGTTTTCGACTCCCATGGAAACAATCAAACCATAGACGATTCAAACGAACACTGGCGGTTTGACTGACTCAATAGATGTAGCCTTTTAAAGGTCGAGGGGCTAACAGAGGGTGATGCTGCGCTCTGATTTGTTGAGCATGTCAGCGTTTACATATGAGAGCCATGCAGACTGTGCATGTGATAATTTTATCTAGTCCACAGCACTACCTGTTAGGGCCTGTGCTCCTCCTTCCTGAGCCCTGGCCCACCTCTGGCAGGTGCGCGTGTTTTTATTCTGATTATAGACGTCAGACGGGTGGAGCGGCCACAGGTGATGGCGATGATAATCAGCCCTCTTTAAAAGCAGTCGACGCTGCCACCTCGTCGCCCGATCAACGTGTCTGTTTGCTAAGTCAGTTGTATCTCGCATTCTTCACTTATTGCTCTGACCACCGGCTCACGACATCTTTTTGCTCTCGTCCCAGGTCCTGTTTTTTGCGCGCCCCTTGTCGGATTTCATGCCTGCCTTCCTTCCCGAGCTTCCTCACCTCATGCCCACTCGACGACCCCGATCATTGAGTTCCACTGCTTTTGTGTTGGACACAATAAAGCATTTTGGTTTATTGCCACACCGTGCCTGTGTCTGCATAAAGATCCCCTCCATTCCAGGAATCCTAACAATTTGATTGGGCCACGATGGATCTCGCAGACAATCCCTCTCCCAGGTCACTCCGGGACATACACCAAGCCATTGACTTCCTCTTCCATAAGGTAAGAGACATTTCCCACTCACTCCAGGCCATACAAGCACAACTCGCCCCGTCACGTCTTCGCCACGCCGCCGCCTCGCCAAGCCGCGTTCCCGCAAGTAACCCGGCGTCATTGGCTACGGGCCGAGAGCCTCACGTCCCCGCTCCGGCCCCTTACGACGGCAACCTCGGCGCTTGTCGCGCCTTTCTTTTGCAATGTAGCCTAGTTTTCGAGCAACAGCCACACACATTCCACGAAGATAGAGTGAAAATTGCCTACCTTATTGGCTGCCTAAGTGGCGTGGCTCTCGATTGGGCATCATCAGTGTGGGAGCAGGGATCCACCGTGTGTCACTTGTGCGTGTCCTTCACCGCAGAAATGCGCAAAATCTTTGACCACCCAATCCGCGGAAAAGAGGCAGCCAAACGGCTCATGTCGGCTCGCCAAGGGTCTCTGAGCGTCGCCGAATTCTCAGTAGAGTTCCGGACGTTGGCCGCTGAGAGTCGTTTTAATGACGCGGCACTTCAAGAGGTATTCCTCCGCGCATTGAACGAGCCTCTCAAGGACGAATTGGCCACCCGGGACCAGCCAGATTCGTTGGACAATCTCGTCAGCCTTTCTATCCAAATTGACAATCGCATGCGTGAACGCCAGAGACAACGCAGGGAGCTGCCGACGCCACGCATTTGCCCCTCACGGTCTTCCCACGACCACCCCCGCTTCCTGTCCGGGCCACTGACGCGGTGTCGACAACATCGCCCCCTGCTGAACGGCTGCGCCAATGCAGTTTGGCCACACAAGGCTGTCGCAGGAGGAGCGTGCACGCAGGAATTTTGCACAATTATGTATTTACTGTGGTGAAGATGGGCACTTTATCTGCAGCTGCCCGCTGCGTCGGGGCTCACCAAGAAAGGGGGGACTACTCGTGAGCCACATGTCCCATCATTCCTCACGCCGGCTCCAGCTCACAGCCAGACTCACCTGGAAGGAACAGTCCCGCACCGTGACCGCCCTTGTGGATTGTGGTTCTGATGAGAACTTCATGGATCGTGGCTTCGTGGACCAACTGGGGCTGGTTACGCACCCGCTTCCTGCCCCGTTGAAAACCACGGCACTCGATGGGCGTCTCCTGTTCAGTGTGAGTCATAAAACCGACGCCGTTGACGTCCTGCTGTCTGGAAACCACAGAGAGGTGAGCTCCTTTCTAGTCTTCCACAGTCCCGGCACACCGTTGGTCCTCGGCCTGCCTTGGCTAAATACACACAACCCTGCCATAGACTGGACACACCCCAAGCTAACGGCGTTGAGCGAATTCTGCCATAATAACTGTCTCAAATCCGCTTTAGTGCCTGCTCGTCTTGTCCAGAGCATGGGAAAACCTGACCTGTCCGCTGTACCAAAATGTTACCATGACCTGGGGCAGGTATTTGATGAAGACCGTGCAGCATCTCTCCAGCCGCACCGTCCTTATGACTGTGCAATCGACCTCCTTCCTGGTGCGACTCTTCCCAAAGGTCGCCTTTTTAACATCTCTCTACCAGAAAGGGAGGCGATGGAAAAATACATTACAGAGTCCTTAGCAACTAGTGCCATTCGCCCGTCGTCTTCCCCTGTAGGTGTGGGTTTCTTTTTCATAGGTAAAAAAGACGGCGGCCTGAGACCCTGCATAGACTTCCGAGGCCTGAACGAGATAACTGTCAAAAACAGGTACCCTCTTCCACTTCTTGATTCTGCGTTCACCCCCCTCCAAGGAGCTGCTATTTTCACAAAACTAGACCTACGTAGCGCCTATCACCTTGTCCGTATTAGGGAGGGGGACGAGTGGAAGACAGCTTTTAATACACCCCTGGGCCATTATGAGTACTTGGTAATGCCGTTCGGACTCACAAACGCTCCAGCGGTTTCCCAGAACCTCATTAATGACGTCCTGGAGACATGATTAACAGATTTGTGGTAGTCTACTTGGATGACATTCTTGTGTTCTCCCGCACACCTCAAGAGCATGAGAAACGTGTCCGTCAAGTACTCCAGCGGCTCCTCGAGAACAGACTGTAGGTCAAGGCAGAAAAGTTCATGTTTCATGTTCCGGAGACTACGTTTCTTGGTTATGTCGTAGGTCAGGGGGAGCTACGCATGGACCCGGCAAAAGTCACAGCGGTTCTGAACTGGCCTCGCCCCTCTGATCGGAAGCAGCTACAGCGGTTTCTCGGGTTTGCCAATTTTTACCGCCGCTTCATCCGTAATTACAGCTGGATCGCGGCTCCACTCACTGCCATCACTTCCACCGGCAACCTGTTTCGTTGGTCCAACGCCGCAGACTCCGCTTTCAGCAACCTCAAAAGCTGTTTCACCTCTGCCCCGGTGCTGGTCCATCCCAACCAGTCACTGCAGTTCATCGTGGAGGTCGACGCCTCAGCGAGAGTGGCGTGGGCGCTGTGCTGTGCCAACGCCGGCCCGCTGACGGCAAAATCCATCCATGTGCCTTTTTCTTCCGCAGGCTCTCTCCCGCTGAACGCAATTATAGCATCGGGGACAGAGAACTGTTAGCGGTGAAACTGGCCTTGGAAGAATGGCGCCACCTCCTGGAAGGGACATCACAACCCTTCGTCGTGCTCACCGACCACAAAAACCTGGAGTACCTCAAGTCCGCCCGGAGACTGAATCCACGACAAGCCATGTGGGCCATGTTTTTCTGTCGCTTTAACTTCACACTGTCATACATTCCAGGTTCCAAAAACGTCAAGCCAGACGCTCTGTCACGCCAGTTCCAGCCCACCGAACCCAAGGAGGAACCCGCTTTCATTCTTCCACCGACCTGCTTGCTCGCTTCAATGGAGTGGGAGATCGAGCGGAAGGTGAAGGACTCCCATGGTGAACACCCAGACCCCTGAGCTGGCCCACAACCCGACCTGTTTGTACCCCAGGCTCTCCGTTCCCAGGTGCTGGAGTGGGCTCAGTCCTCCCGGCTGTTCTGCCACCCCGGCATACGTAGAACCATGGCTGTGCTGCGCCAGCGGTTCTGGTGGCCGTCCATGTCAGAGGACACCAGATCCTTTGTTCTGGCATGTACAGTATGCGCGCACAGCAAAACTACCACCAAGCCCAGCTCTGGACTCCTCTGCCCGTTACCCATCCCGAGCCGCCCTTGGTCACACATAGCGCTGGATTTCGTCACCGGTCTGCCTCCTTCCAAGGGCCACACAGTGATACTCACCGTCGTGGACAGGTTCTCCAAAGCCGCCCATTTCATCCCCCTTCGCAAGCTCCCGTCAGCCACAGAAACCACAACCCTGCTCACTGACCATGTATTCCATTTGCATGGCATTCCGGCTGATATCGTCTCTGACCGTGGACCCCAATTCACCTCACAAGTTTGGAAGGCTTTCTGTGCGGCCCTGGGTGTGGGCGTGAGCCTCTCCTCTGGTTACCACCCACAGACCAATGGCCAGTGCGAGCGGACCAACCAACAGCTCGAAGCGTCCCTCCGTTGCACCACTCAGGCTCACCCCGGCACCTGGAGCGATCAACTACCCTGGGTCGAATACGCGCACAATTCCCTGCCAAATGCCTCCTCGGGTATGTCACCATTCTTGTGTTCCTTGGGTTACCAACCCCCATTATTCCCCTCACAGGAATGTGAAATCGCCGTCCCGTCTGTCCAAGGCCACATAGATTGTTGTTCCAGGGTCTGGGAGCAGGCGCGCTCTGCACTCCTCCGCGCCTCTGAGAAGTCCTGTGCCCAGGCTGACCGCCACCGTACACCTGCACCCAGCTACGCCGTCGGCCAAAAAGTGTGGCTCTCTTCAAAGTCCCTGCCACTAAAAACTGAGTCTGTTAAGCTATCTCCTCGGTTCGTTGGCCCCTTTGAGATCACCAAGCTAGTGAATCCTAATGCCGTGCGCCTTAAGCTCCCTGCCCATCTCAGAGTCCGCCCTACCTTCCACGTCACCCAAGTCAAGCCAGTTTCTACGAGCCCCTTGGCCCCCCCGTTCAGCCGCCTCCACCACCTCTCTCGATCGATGGGGGTCCTGCCTACCGTGTGGAGCGGCTTCTCGACGTCCGCCGTCGTGGCCGTGGGCTCCAGTCTCTGGTGGACTGGGAGGGTTATGGCTCGGAAGAGCGGTCCTGGGTTCCAGCCCGGTGGGTGTTGTCCCGCGAGCTCATCCGTGATTTCCACCGCGCCCATCCTGGGCGTCTTCGTCGGGTGCCAGGTGGCGCCCGTAGGAGGGGGGTTCCTGTTAGGGCCTGTGTTCCTCCTTCCTGAGCCCTGGCCCACCTCTGGCAGGTGTGCGTGTTTTTATTCTGATTACAGACATCAGACGGGTGAAGCGGCCACAGGTGATGGCGATGATAATCAGCCCTCTTTAAAAGCAGTGGACGCCGCCACCTCGTCGCCCGATCAACGTGTCTGTTTGCTAAGTCAGTTGTATCTCGCATTCTTCACTTATTGCTCTGACCACCGGCTCACGACATTTTTTTGCTCTCATCCCAGGTCCTGTTTTTTGCGCGCCCCTTGTCGGATTTCATGCCTGCCTTCCTTCCCGAGCTTCATCACCTCACGCCCACTCAACGACCCCGATCATCGAGTTCCACTGCTTTTGTGTTAGACACAATAAAGCATTTTGGTTTATTGCCACACCGTGCCTGTGTCTGCATAAAGATTAGCCCGGGAATTTCATGCCTTAGACCGGCCCACTTTATATTGTTTAAAATAGGGATGTCCCGCGCGCATGTTTTTGCACCCGGGTCCGAGTCACCTGATTCTGAGTAGTGTTGTATCGGTCATAAACGATTCGTTCTTTTTGAACGAATTGTTTGGGTGAACGAGACTGAACTAATCACATCCTGCACTGATTCGTTCTATGAAGTTGGGGCTTGTTAGCTGCGTGGGAGGGCGTGGAGCAAGCGGCAGCGTCTTCTGACATCGCACACGACCAATCAGACGCCAGTCTCATCGCGGGCAGGGGAGGGAGTGGAAACAGAATCAGAGCGTCTGTCACTCACTTCCACGTGTGGCCAATATTAGCAGCCAGCGTGCACGCAGGGGGCAAGACTGAGTTATGTCACTTCCCGTTCACTTACTCGGTCCTCCGGCTTCTGACCGAGCCTGTTGCAAACTTGACTTTCCAGTCATGAGGTGAACGACTCAAAAAAATGAAAGGAAATGACTGTGTCACATATTTGTTAATGTGGAGCCTATCATATGCTGCTCAAACAGACAAAAACGCCACACAAACCTAGCGAGCATGGTTTAGTGTACTACTTTTCTCAACAGACTCGAGACTGCATATGACGACATACTATCAAATTTACAGTAGTTTAAAACACTTTCGCGGGTAGCTACGAGGCAAGCAAAAGCTGAGTTGCGGTCGCGTGACGGCAGTGCAGGGGGGAGAAAACTGTCATTGTATGGAGGCTTCATGGCAGCGATATTTTCCTCATATGTGCACAGAAAAAATATTTAGTATGATCACCATCAGTGTTGGGCACGTTACTTTAAAAAAGTAATTAGTTACATTACTCACTACTTCTTCCAAAAAGTAACTGAGTTAGTAACTGAATTACTCTATAGTAAAAGTAACTAGTTACCAGGGAAAGTAACTATTTCCATAAAAAGAACTTGTTGTATGTCAAAGAATTTGAATTTTCTGAGCAGTATTCGAGTCAGTGGAATAGAGAAGAACAGACAGGTAGTTGTTGTTAGGTGCTTCGGCAGATTTGAATTGCTTACCACAGATGTCGACAAAAGCTTTGCCCCGGGACATAAATTACACATTACATGCAGGTTCTTTCCTTTAATTTTGACAAACTTGAAATAGTGTCTATATCTCCACCTCTTAAAGGACAATTTTTCTTCTGAATGCTCTGCCATCCCGACCCTGTGCATCTGTTTTGCGTGTGTGTGTTTGCCGCACGCGCTGTTCCAGTTTGCTTGTGAAATCACCGGCTCTGATTGGCTTACCACGACACATGACTCTAACCCTCAGCCAATCACAATCACTTCCATCGCATCTCTTCAGGGGGTGCATTCAGGTAGGCTCGTTTCCCGACAATTCACGTCACCTTCAAAGCGTCTGCTGTCCTCAAGATGGAAGCAGAATTATTGCTGGCTGACAGTGGGGGATGGGAACGAGGCTAGCATCAGGTGTAGCAAACACAGAAACGTTACCAAACTTTGGAAAGCATTGTCTAATTGAATGAGCAGGGCAAACAGGTTGGAGTCAGAAGTACGTGCGCTATTCTCGAACCTGAACGCACCCCAAGTCTTGGATGACAAATCAACAGAGCAGAGAGTCGGCTCGACACGGCTGGTAGTTTCTTCAATTTATTCAGAGTAAGTAACGCACCGCTTTTGACCGTCAGTAACGGTAACGGCGGAAAAAGTAATTAGTTAGACTACCCTGTTACTGAAAAAATAAACGCAGTTACGTAACGGCGTTATTTATAACGGCGTTACACCCAACACTGATCACCATAATACTGATTTGCAATGAAACAGTATATACAGTACATGTCAATTTTTTCCGAGTGTTTTATTTATTTTTTTCGTGTCAGAGCGTGTCGGGTGTTGGTTGGTTTAACAAATTATGTCCATCCATCCATCATGTGCTACTCAAGCACCCAAAAACAATGCACGCGGGCACGGGAGATGTCGCAATATGTCTACATTTTTCTTAACAGACTAATGAGAGTGAAAGGCGACATCGTAAAGAGCAAACAATTATTTCTCGTCAGCATTTGACGATCCGAGATGAGGGGACGACAGGGGAGCTGACCGGATTACTTTATTTATTAACCCTTTAACACCGAACGTGTCGGCAGCGACGCGTTTACGCATGTTGTCTTTGAAGCTTCGTCACGCTGTAATTACATCACCCACCTGCCGCTGGTTGGTCTCATTTGAAAGTGCGGAAGTTGATGTCCACACCAGTTTTTATTTGAAGTCAATCGACCAAGAAAAACGGGAGCTAATGTCATTTGAGTTTTATAGTTTTATTGCACTCATAAATATACATTAAAACGCTGCATGTACCATGTATCTATCTCCATATTTCCCATTTCTGGTCCTTTTTCAAAACCGAAAGCAGCACAAAAGACTACATATTCCAAGAACTGTTGTGATGTCAAGAAGGACGAACTGAATGTGAACATTTTTAATAAATTGCCGAGCTAGGCGCCAACTAAGGAAAAGGAGGCATGAACACCGGTTGGATTGCGCGAGCGACTTTGAAACGTGCAGAATGAATCGAAAGCTAAATTTAGCGCAAGCTAATGCATTTTTTCATCAACTCAAGGAATAGGATGAGCTGTATTTGTCGTTGTTTTCCTCGGATTAGTCGGCGTCTCGGCGAGTAGAAGTGACAGCAGCGCTCAAACGGCAGAAGAGTAGGCTGTGTGACGTTGTATGTGACGCAGCTCAGTGACCTGTTCAAAAACAAACTTTTTTGAGTGCGCAAAAAAAAAAAAAACTTTATCGCATCGCATGCCTGAAAAAATTGAATTGAACTGAACTACTTGTCAATATTTTTGAAAATACTTTTTTTCAATGTTATATATATTTTTTTCTTCACAATGAATCTTTTCAATTTTTATATAGATGTGTGTTCGAGAAGCTTGATTGCATGTACGTATACTTTAGATAAGGTGATGGGTATAATACCTAACTTCACAAAGAGATATAATCCAAACCCTTTTTGTGTTAGATGATACATATATATATTTTTTCTCACTATTTTGCACTGTATATAACCTGTTTTGACCGTAGTATGTGTAAAGGCCAAAAACGCCTATGACCATACCCGCTGTTCGTGTTGAATAGTCAAACATAAAACTATTCAATCTTATTTTTTTCTATTGAATGTTTATTCTAACAAATTGAATAAATATTATCAAGCTTCAAAACGGTTGGTCGAGCATGTTTGTTTGTCAATGGGACTCCAACATTACAAATTTTGAAAAAATATTTTGGGATTTTTTTTGTCTTTTTGGGTCCAAAATGTGGATTATAATTGGTCAGTGAGGAAAACAACAGTTTCGACATGAAGTTGAAGGTGTCCTGAAAAAAGGGACCCAACTTGGCCATTGTGAAATTTTTTTTTTCTTTGAAATATAAAGGCAACATCAAATGCATGCAAATTCGGCCAAAATAGGCTTAGGTGTTAAAGGGTTAATACCAGTGATTTGCAATTAAACTGTCTAATATCAAAATGTAGTATTGTTTTCATTTCATAGCAACACATTTGACAACTAGCTATTTACACTTTAGTTTTAACAATAGTTACCAAAAATAATAGTGATGAGCATAAAAACAAAACACAACAGAGCGTGAGGTAAATATGATGTTTTGGTCGTTCCATATTTAGAAATTAAACTTTCGATTTATTTTTATTTTCGTGACAGCAAGCATGCCGCGTTGGCTGGTAGCAGCAGCACTGTATATGTGATCAGGATCATGCTAAAGAAAGTCAGTGCGCCCCCGACCCCAAAACCCCACTACCCCCACAAAGGGAAAATGTTTAACCGTGTCCTAAATCGAAATGCAAGCATGAGCCATGACTTTGATCCCATAGAAATACGACAGACGACGCGGAAGTTCTCCCTCGCTTTTGCAGCAGCAGGAGGGAGACGAGGCTGGGAAAGCAGAACGATATCGTCCGTCACTCATTTCTGAAACTAGTAGTGAAAATCTGCCGATAAAGAGTCCCGATCCAATACAAAAAAAAATTATATGAGCAAAAGTTCTAAACTTCTTACAGTGCTTCCTCGTCCTCTTTTTCTGGGAGTGTGGCAGAGGATAAAACATGATTTTTTGTTTTTGTTTTGGAAATGCCATTGTATTTCAACACAACTGCACAATACATGCCGGTATAAAAATACAATGTAGACGCCACACTTCACCTGAGCTACAAGCTAACAGTATAAGTATAATTGAGCTTCCATAAAGCTTATTAACAAATTTCGTTCATATAGCTTTTTCCCCTTATACACACAGATAGATGTAAAATACTTACATATACCGTATTGTCCCGAATATAAGATGGTGTTTTTTGCATTGAAATAACACTGAAAAAGAGGGGGTCATTTTATATTCTTATATAATGTCTATATACAGTGGGGAGAACAAGTATTTGATATACTGCCAATGGGTTTTCCCATTGACTGTGTATCAAATACTTGTTCTCCCCACTGTAATGTCTTATATAGACATTATACCCATTCATGACGCGAGATGGTGCCAGATATCATTGAAGCGATGTTCTGTCATGACAGATCTCAGCTACTCTTTTTAGTTTAACCAGTTTGCATTATTTTATTGCAATGTTTTTCCTTATTCAGGTTTGTTTCAAGACTACAGTTACAGTTAGACTTCAATTTGATGGTTAATGCAGTTATTGCAATTTTGTTGTTTTTATTGCTGTCAAAAATAGCGCGTTATTAACGCGTTAACGAAAATCAATTTTAATGGCGTCATTTTTTTTAATGTGAGATTAACGTTCATTGTGACCAAGTGGACTTGTAGTTTTTATCAACTGTGGCCACTGGTTGCAACGTGAGAAAAAAAGTTGTTTATTAGTTGTTGTTTATTTGCTTAAGGGTTTTTGATATTTTTGGATTTTATCGGTTTTATTGTTTTATTTGCTGGACTGTTGTCGTGATGCGCTGTTTTTGTTTCGTTTTTCTTTTCCTTTCTTTTTTTTTTCTTTATCATTGTATAATACTTTCCTGCCTTTTATTTATTTTAGCCATGTTTTTGATGTAAAGCACTTTGAGGGCCTTTTGGGTTTTGTAAAGGGCTACATAAATAAATTTGATTGATTGATTGATTGATTGAGTGTGACTCTTTAGCGACATAAACATGTCATCAGTTCAGTAGTTTAAATTCTAACCCGAGCGGAAAAGTAATGAGCAGGATCGCACTGTCGATCTTTCACAAAACGAGCAGCAAAAGCAAAATGCAGGGCAGGAAAGACAGGATGAAACAAGAGTTGGGCAAAACCATCGCAGCACACAAAAACTTTGATGCAGTTTGCCTCAACTGAGACGTCTTATGGGCTGCCCTCGCAATGGTCAGCCACCATGCTGCCTTACCCAATCGCAACCGGGTCACCCACCATCATGGCTATATAAAAGCGCTACATGTTTTTAGACCTGTGGATCACTTTAAAACTCTTGTTTGTAGCAAGCAAGAAGTTCCTTTTGCTCCTTTGAAAAAACAATTTTAGAGAGCATATTGAGAATGCCAGCATGAACCATTAAGGGGGTTAAAACAGCCTCATCCAAGATCAATGTAAAATCCTGAAATTTTAATACTGGAGTCATGCAAAGCGAATACACTTATCATCTTTTACTTTTCATCTCACTGCTGAAAAAAACTTGAGAAAAATACGTAAACATTTATGGGTGCAAAATTAGCTCAGTTTAAAAAATGTTAACAACAAAAGGGGAATGTTTTGTCAGCATTTGTTGGATGGTGGAGTAGCAAAACACGTTAAAGTGCAGTACACTCCTAGTTAAGTATATTTTTATTTTATTTATGTACCGGTATTCATTTTTAGTCACGAAAGAGAAAGTTTCGCATCCTGTTAAATACAGTATATGGTGGTAAAGGAGAAAAGCTGCAGGCAGTGCAGTGCTGAAGTGCAAAATCTTGTCGAGTTGCTGAAGGAGTAAATGGAGAGAGACGGTGAAGAAACACCACAGCTGCTTTCACTCAGAAAGAGTTTTTTTTTTTGAATGACTTAGAAGACGAAATCAAGTGCTTCTGAGGTTGAAGAGAATCAGCTTCACATTGACATGGCGTTTTCTTCTTTATTTGGCTGAGCTCTATGAACTTGTTGAGCTTGGAAAACTGATCATCAATATTGGGGCAACACTGGCTATGTTTACATGGACACATTTATTCAGATTAAAAGGCTAATTGGAATGAACATGCCTCATGTACACACTCCATTCGTAATAATCTAACCTGATCTAGCCCATTTCGATCAAGATTTTACACTGAATGAGAGCGGCGGTTTATATCGATTGATAATCCGATTAGCGCGCTGGAAAACCGGATTTTCCAAGATTTTGGAACACACCGTCTTTGCCGCGCATGTCTGGGACGTCAGTAGAGTGATCCCTTGCTACTTCGCAGCTCAAATTTAACGCACTCAGTGCATCGCGGATTAAAAAACAAACATACAAAAAAATATATATATATACTGTATATACAGTATATATATATATATATACAGTGGTACCTCTACATACGAATTTAATTCGTTCCAGGACCTTGTTTGTAAGTCGAAATGGTCGTATGTCGAGCAGGATTTTCCCATAGGAATACATTATAATTTCATTAATTCGTTCCAAAGCCTAAAAACATATACTAAATTCTTAATAAATACTGCTGGCACTGTTACAAATGGCAATTAAACATAGAAAAACAAATCAGTTATAAATAAATAATTCAGAATAATATAAAAATAAGAAGAATAATTAATAATTATTCCTGTAAATAATGTAACGAATCGGATTCTAATATGGCGGACACTTTTTACTGTCCCTGAACGCACCACGAAGCTGACGTCTCAGTGAGATAGGTCGGTGCGGTAGAGATAATACTTTCGTTTTCTTGAGAGCAGTCAACTGCTTAAGACAATGGGCGTTTTGTGTTGGATAAGTTCTTAAATAAATGATAAAAACGTGACGAAGCTGGCGATTTCCTTGGCAATGTTACCACAATGATAATTGTGACCTTAACTTATAAATAGTGGCGAACGGTGGTCGGAAGAGGACCACGGAGCTGTATTGTTGAGCCAGTTCAGGGACGCGCACCCCAAAGCTCATATTTTTCTATAACTTGCATCTTCATTTCAAAGGTAAGCATCACTTTTTTTCCTTGTTTCTCCAACTGTATCAACTTTTTTTGAAAACTGTGTTGATTTCTCACACAAGAAAATCCACCGTGCGTTCATTTGCAGTGCTGTCATGTCGTCGTATTTCGAGCAACTCGTCGGATGTAGAAACAAATGGCGGCTCAAATTTTACGACGGATGTCGAAAAGATCGTGTGTCGAAGTGATCGTATGTAGAGGTACCACTGTATATATATATATGAGTTTTAAAAATATAATTATTCACACTTTATTTACGTACTGTATGTATGTACACTTACGCACGTATCATATCAGAGCAAGAAACTGAATGTACAGTACGTATTATTTATATTATTTATACATTATTTTAAAGTGCGTACGACAAGATAAAAAAAGTCTTAAATAGCATTACTATGTGAATTACCGGTAGAATCATATTTTGAGACGATTCGACCATATACAACAATTTGGCAAAGATGACGAGAAATTTGTCTTTTAATCCACCGTCTAGCCATGCCTACCATTATAGGGCTCTAGCGTACCCAACAGGAGGATGACGTCGGCAGGAGAATGGTTTCATTTGATTTACAATTCAGCCCAGTGAGGGGGAATTATTCAGAACGAGGAAAATGCGACAAAGAGAGCTGCAAAATGTCATTGTTTCAGTCTCTCCATTCCAATATTTTTACAGGATATTCTTTTTATCGATGTATTGTTCCCAGTTGCTAAATAAATGGTATGGTCATGACAAATAACAGTCTCGTGCTAAATGGAATATGAAATAATAAAAATGCATTTATTCATGGCAAAATTACTCCATAATGGTCAAAACTGTCGACTTCACCTTTTTTGTCGCACCTCCCGAATGATATTTTATGCCACCGTAGTTAGTCAGGCTTTTGTCATTTCCCTGCCCCCCGGCTTCGGAGAATATAAACAAACCAAGAAGCGTGACAGCTAGCTGACATGCTAACTGGAACCGAGTGACGTCTCAAAGTCTTACTTTCGCTTATCATACAAAACCAGCCCAGGTCATGTCACACTGCGGCGGGGTTGTCGATTGTCTTCGCCGATCGGCAACCCACCCGGCGGAACGCAAGTTGCAGCTCGTTCCCCTGCAACTACGGACAGGAGAGCTTCCCAGGGAAGCTGCTGGAGAGTCCCGCCGGACAAACCGGCCGACGTCGGAGGGATGCGTAGCTGCCACATGGTCAGCACGGATATAATAAAAAATAATGCTTTACTACACGGAGACAACGTAAAGAGAGAGCGGCGTGCAGTTGTTGTGCAGCTAACATGGCAGAATGCATCTAAGAGTTTTTCTACAAGTCTGTCCATGATCAAACATGAGTAAATAGTCCTTTATTTAAAGAAAGTTTGTAGTATTTACTTTGTAATCGCTGTATTCGCGGCAATTTTTATCACAAAGTTGCAATATCTGATGGGGTTGAAAATATGACAGAACACCAGACAAACGATCGGGCAATAAGCAGAGTATAGAGGGGGGTGTGCAAACAAGCCGCTGGTCGTCGG
Source organism: Corythoichthys intestinalis (assembly GCF_030265065.1). NCBI lineage: Eukaryota > Metazoa > Chordata > Actinopteri > Syngnathiformes > Syngnathidae > Corythoichthys > Corythoichthys intestinalis. The sequence goes on along the minus strand of NC_080399.1, from coordinate 57,214,560 downwards.
ACTACTGGCATTCATGGTGGATAATCAGCCACAAAATGCAAGCCTCCGTATCACAACGTGTGCCATGATCCCAGTATTTGACATAATACAAAATATGATGTTTACTCACTTCCTGGTAAGTCCAATGGTCCCACAGTAGTAGGGCTTGTTTTGGCCAATATCCACGATGAACGGGAACCTTTTAAAACCCAAAAAAGCTCACACGCCTCTCCCTGGTGCAGCAACAATTTTCTGCAGCCGTTTGGCTGGCGTGATGTGAAAAATAAACAAATTAATCCGCAAAATCAGCTGAATCCGCAGTCCATCTGTATGCTATAAAGCAATGCTGTATTGTGAGATGCTGACCTGGTGACGTCAGATTCGCATGCGTCCTAAACCCGAGACTGAAGCCGGAAGTCACTCGTTTTCATGGCGCGGAATTTAAAAATTGAATATATAAAACAATCGCTTCCACACACATCCAAGCAGTCCATTTCATTTAGGAGGATAAAACACCGCGTGAAATATGAAATTAACATGCTTTTTGGTGGCATACGCACTTTAAGGTATGTTATTAATATTATTAGTATTTTATTCATCTACTTCACGGTTTACAGTTTAAGCAGTCAGCTCTGGTCCCCATTAGCAGCAATAATTGAGGGATACGGAACATCTGTCCGTCCGTCCGTCCATCATCTTCCGTTTGCTCCGGGGTCGGGTCGCGGGGGCAGCAGCTTTAGCAGGGAATTCGACTTACTGCCGGCAATGCGGATGAAACTCTGACACCGGTCGTACAGGGACCGAACAGCCCTTACCAAGGGGCTCGGTACCCCGTACTCCCGGAGCACCCCCTACAGGACTCCCCGAGGCACACGATCGAACGCCTTCTCCAAATCCACAAGCACATGTAGACTGGTTGGGCAAACTCCCATGCACCCTCTAGGACCCTGCCGAGGGTGTAGAGCTGGTCCACTGTTCCACAGCCGGGACGAAAACCGCACTGCTCCTCCGGAATCCGAGATTCGACTTCCCGACGGACCCTCCTCTCCAGCACCCCTGAATAGACTTTACCGGGGAGGCTGAGGAGTGTAATCCCTCCATAATTGGAACACAATTTTTAAAAAGGGGGACCACCACCCCGTTCTGCCAATCCAGAGGCACTGTCCCCAATGTCCACGCAATGTTGCAGAGATCTGTCAGCCACGACAGAACTACAACATCCAGAGCCTTTCGAAAAACCGGGCGGATCTCATCTACCACCGGGGCCTTGCCAACGAGGAGCGTTCCAACCACCTCAGTGACTTCAACCCCAGAGATCGAATAGCCCACCTCGGAGTCCCCAGACTCTGCTTCCTCAAAGGAAGGCGTGTCGATGGAATTGAGGAGGGCTTCAAAGTATTCTCCCCACCGACTCCCGATGTCCCGAGTCGAGGTCAGCAGTACACCATCTTCACTATACACAGTGTTAATGGTGCACTGCTTTCCTCTCCTCAGACGACGGATGGTGGACCAGAATTTCATCGAAGCCGTCCGGAAGTCGTTTTCCATGGCCTCGCCGAACTCCTCCCATGTCCTAAGTTTTTGCCTTGGCGACTGCCGAAGCTGCAGTCCGCTTGGCCAGCCGGTACCCACCAGCTGCCTTCGGAGTCTCACAGGCCAAAAAGGCCCAATAGGGCTCCTTCTTCAGCTTGACGGCATCCCTTACCGCTGGTGTCCACCAGTGGGCTCGGGGATTGCCGCCATGACAGGCACCAACCACCTTACAGCCACAGCTCCTATCGGCCGCCTCAACAATGGAGGTGCGGAACATGGCCCACTCGGACACAATGTCCCCCACCTCCCCTGGGACAAGGGAGAAGTTCTGCCGGAGGTGGGTGGTCAAACTCTTTCTGACAGGGGATTCTGCCAGACGTTCCCAGCAGACCCTCACAATAAATATGGGCCTGCCAGGTCTGGCCAGCATCTTCCGCCGCCATCGGAGCCAACACACCACCAGGTGGTGATCAGTTGACAGCTCCGCCCCTCTCTTCACCCGAGTGTCCAAAACATGCGGCCGCAAGTCCGATGACACGATTACAAAGTCGATCATCGAACTGCGGCCTAGGGTGTCCTGGTGCCAAGTGCACATATGGACACCCCTATGTTTGAACATGGTGTTTGTTATGGACAAACCGTGACGAGTGTAAAGCGCTTTGAGGCCCTTGAAAGGTGGAAAAGCGCTATACAAGTACAACATCATTTACCATCCGAGACAAACACGTTGCTAGGGATTTCGAAAGATCTAACAATACTACCCACTCACTTAGGTTTTCGGGGAGAGTCGGAACGGGGCTGTACAGTCTCGGGCTGACTCCCCCTCTCTTTTAATGCATCATACACCGAGCATCTGGGACGAGTGAGTTCGGTTGGGTGGGGAGGTGACGTGACAATTGCCTCCCCACTGCCAGCCCCGCCATTTCCAGCACCTCTTTTAACGCACCACAACATCATACTCTATGGGGGAACTACAACGAGAGGCTGCGGGATGTGCCGCAGGGAAGTAGTTCCATGCGGCCGTCCCACTGCCCTCTCAGCTGGGCTCTCCTATTTTAATGCATACACCGCACCACCCTCCACACACAATCCCATCACGGTGCTGGGTACTTACTGGCAGTAAGGGGCCCACAGTAATAAGGCGGTAGGTGGGTCCCACACTATTCCATATGACGGGACTCCTGGGGCAGGGCCCCCCCCTTTTCATCTGGGCTGTCAGTTGTGGGGGTCGGGATCCCGGTCCCACACCACCCTGCAGTGTCCTCTCGGTGCTCTCCTGCTTCCGCCTTTCTCTTTTTTACCCGGGCATCCTCCTTGGGCCCTAGCACAGATCTCCGTTGGGGTGCCGGTGGATCGACAGGGTGTCGCCCCCTCCAGGTGGGGATTATCTCCTGCCTTGGGCCTAGTGGGCTGTGGGGGTCCCGCGGTGTGTCGCATCGGTTGGGTGGTCTCGGCGGTGACTGGGGATCTGGGTGGCCGTGCAGCGGTGGTGCGGGTGCGGTGGCGTGCCCCCTCATCCCTTCTCTGTGGGCCGATTAATGGGGACGTGGATTTTCCGCGGGATTGATCTGAATCCCAGGGGGATGGCCCCTTTGCCGGAGCTGCAGGAGGAGGGATGGGCTGCACTCGCTCCCCATCGGTTGGCTGGGGCAATGACAGCGGCCTGGGGCAGTCCCTGTGCAGCACATCTAATTCCTCTGCAAGATTATCACACATCTGAGTAGGTTCATGCATGACTGGGTGAAATCAGACACTCAGGCAGATTGTTGGGGCCAGGATTAGCAATCACGTAGCATAGACTAGGATGTTAACATATCTACATTTACAGTACATGTGATTTACATAACACTGGGTACCACACCTCACTTTGATGATTTGTATACGATCCACTCTGCCTAATCACGTCCCCTTTGACTTGCCCTCCCTCCTCAGGCCCCCCACTTGGCGTCCACGGGTAAATATACTTAGCTAATGACAGCACAACTATGTTCGTAAGTAGCATAGCAGTGTAAAAATGTATTTCCTGTTGTAATTTGTTCTTCCCCTCTACTATTTCCTTCCTGTCTGTCCCCCCATAACCCCTTCCTGTTCGCTTTCTCTTAATGAATAAAACATAATGAACAACCACAACGGGACTATGTCAAACTCCCATTCCATTTTTAAATATAACAGTACAGAAACGCAAAGCTGGACTGTTGCAACCTTAAAATGCTCATAATAGTCAGTTAACTAGTAACCTATAATTGTTTTTTAGTTGATCACCATACTTATCTTGTCACAACGATAATGGCCTGAAAAAAATATCAGAGATAGCTGAGATCATTACAGTATGTGTGATATGGAGTATATCATCACGGAAGTAACTCCTAACTTGCCACCATTTTCATATATTTTTGCCTGCTTCTAGCCATCATTATTACTTAATTTTTGCACGTGATTAGAGACCGATCATTTGAAAGGGGAGTAATTACTTTATCAGAAAACAAGTCTTCAGCCAATAACTGCAGGGGAAAAAGAAGTTTGTGCAGTGAACAGATAGTGCTAGTGGATAATGCTCAACTGTGAAGCAAACTTTGAGGGACACATCTAATAGCATGGTGGAGATACAAGATACTTTCAGAGAGGAAGACCTTGAGCGATGATTATGTACATAGTGTCATATTCTATCATATACTGTGGCTCTTTCATAGTCTCGCTTGTCATTCTGAGTCAGACTCACCACAGAGAGTGTCTTGCAATACAGTATTCGAAGCTGAATGCAATGAGCAATAGAATGATTTTTTAAAATACAATGTTACTGTCAAGAAAGCACTGCATTGACAGGAAACTGGAAGTTTGCTTCAAAACACCTTCTTTTGCAGCATATTTCACTGCGTATTTAGGCTCCGGCTCACTCAGAATAAGCGGTACATAAATTGGATGGATTGATGGGAAAAAAGTTAATTACCGTAATTTCCCGAATATAAGGCGCACTCGTGTATAATGCGCACCCCAAATTTACTTGTAAAATCTAGGGAAAATTATTGTACCCGTTTATAACGCGCACCCTAATTTTAGCACCAATAAATAGAAGAATACAAAAAGACAGAGCTCGTGTACAGATACAGAAATGTCATTTTACTGACTGGTGAAACACAGCACAAGCATAGCATATTGGTAGTTCAAAACATTACCATAAACTGACAATATTTACGGTAATAATATGATTTGACAACTTCTCCAACTTACCAGAATCTAGGAGAAAACAAAACAGATGTGACTTTTCTTTTAAAGGCTGCTGTATAACTTGCTCGTTTCATCATGATGAAAAAATTTCCCGTAATATTCGGGAAATTACGGTATGTTGGATACTTCCCAGAAAGAAACAAAAAAAATGTTTATCAAGTATGATACTGTATGTGTAAAAACATGCTAATCTGGACTGAATCATGCTAACAAAATGAATTCAGATAAAATTTGTATTCAATATATTGTTATTTCTTGTGAACACAAAAGCATAAGCATGATAACAATGACCCCAATTTAGCAAACCACTGATGACTAGATCCATATTAATCATACTCAAAATCAACCTTTAAAAAGAGATCCAACTTGTGTGTTGAGTCTGTTGTTCTCGCTCCCATATATTCATCAGCAGGTGTAAAGTATTGCTTCCTGGAAGGCTTATTTTCCACAAGTGTGGTGAACTAGTTCAACTGGAATGATTATGTGTTCCATTTAAACATCATACAGATAATAGTAAGTTTAAAGTGCAATTTCTTTGAAAAAATACAATTTTGCTGATGGTATAGTGCAGGGTTTGGGAATCTTTTTGTGTGAAAGCGAAAACACACACCATATTTTGAAATGAGATTCCACGAGAGCCATACAGTGTGTGTGTGTCTATTAGGGGTGGGAACCTCTAGGTACCTCAAGATACAGTACGATTTGGGATGCACGCTCACGATAACGATGATCTCACGATATGGCTGGGCTTTTACAAGCAGTCGTTGAGTTTGATGGAATTAAAATCTTAAGAAAACAGCAACGAAGGCCTAACATTGTTACTTGGGATGATACAATTGTTGCTCAGTTGCGCACTCACCACTTGGAAAATACCAAATAGAAACATGGTGAGGAATTACGTATATTTCCTGCAAGTGGAAACCACAACGAGGGACAACCAGGGGGATGTGTGCAAAGCAGTGGCAGAGACAGGTAAAGCCTCTTAAACTGCGTGTGACACCAAAACGCATGTTTATTTCATATTTCACGTGGTGTTTTATGCTCCTGAATGAAATGAACCGCTTGGATGTGTGTGGAAGCGTTCGTTTTATATATTCAATTTTTGAATCCCGCGCCATGAAAATGAGTGACTTCCCGGGTCTAGGACGAATGCCAATGTGACGTCACCTGGGTCTCTCACAATACAGCATTGCTTTATAGTGTACATATGGACTGCGCATTCAGCTGATTTTGCGGATTAATTTGTTTACTTTTCACATCATGCCAGCCAAACGGCTGCAGAAAATTTTTCCTGCACCAGGGAAAGGCGTGTGAGCCTTTTTGGGTTTCAAAAGGTTCTCGTTCACCGCGGATATTGGTCAAAACAAGCGCTACCATTGGACCTAGAAGGAAGTGAATGATCGGAGACATAAACCAAAATAGTTTCCTTAAGATTGAATATGAGTTTTTAATTGAGTGAAAAACTAATTAAGTCACTGATCATTGTGAAATAAATTGAATTTAAAGAACATTTTTTTACTTTAAAAAATTAGAAAATTGCTAAATGGACATTTTAAAAGTGGAACTTTAAAAAAAGGAATATTGACTCACGTTTGCGTGAGGACAAGAGCAATTCACATTTTGTGGGATGCTGGATGTATCAAATGCAACGCCTGCCTGGCCAGCAGAGTTGTCATTTCAATGCAAGCTCAGATCCCCACTGGTGTGAAAGTAAAGGAGTAGACTGCAAATGTACAAAATCCTAATAAGATTTTTTTTCCCTTGAATCTGGTCGAATGTTTTCTCCTTTTTGTTTAGAGTGTTAAAAACTAGTTAATGGATTAATGTGTGACATTATTCCACTTCAAGTAAATGTTACTATTTGTTTTTATTGGGTTTTTACATTTAACAGTTTTTCTAAAAATGTTCACCCAAATTGAGAAAGTTTGCTTTCAGGTGGTGTTTTGAACAATATCTATTCTTGAATTAAGAATATTCCTGATACATTCATTTTTTTCTTTTAAAATGAGACTCAAGTATATGACTTGAAGAAATCACTTTTATTGATAGAGTTTATTCTAAACTTGATTTTGTTATGTTAATAGGAGTAACAAAGAGTAAACATCGTATTTCGTATTATGTCAGATACTGGGATCATGGCACACGTTTTAATACGGAGGTGGCTTGCATTTTGTGGCTGATTGTCCACCAAAAATGGCACTCGGCCGACGACCAGCGGATTGTCGCAGACCCTCCTGCCGGGAGAGCGCTATTCTCGGCTTATTGCCCTCTTCGTGTGCCCACTGTTCTGTCAAAATTTCAACCCCATCAGAAATTGCAACTTTGTGTTGAAAATGGCCGCGAATACAGCGATTACAAAGTAAACACTACAAACTTTCTTTAAATAATTTTATTTACTTATGTTTGCTCATGGACGGAAATGTGGAAAAGTTCTCCTCAGACACATCCTGCATGTTAGCTGCACAACAACTGCACGCCACTCTCTGTTTACGTCTTCACCGTGTAGTAAAGCATTATTTTACGCCATATTCGTGTTGACCATGTGGCAGCTACTGTTCCTCCGACGTCAGCCGGTTTGTCCGGCGGTACCCTACAGCTGCTTCCCTGGCGAGCTCTCCTGTCAGTAACAGGAGAACGAGCTGTAACTTGCTTGCCACCGAGCGGGTTGCCGATCGGCGAAGACAATCGACAACTCCGCGGCCGAGTGAATTGATCCAGGCTAATTTTGTATGATTTTTCGTTTCGAAAAGCGAAAATAAGACTTTGAGACGTCACTCGGTTTCGGTTCGCATGTCGGCTAGCTGTCACGCCTCTTGGTTTGTTTACATTTTCTGAAGCCGGGGGGCAGGGAAATGACAAAAGCCTGACTACGGTGGCATAAAATAAAAAAGAAAAGAAAATGGGGGTGGCGTGGCTCAGTGGTAGAGTAGTTGTCCAACCCAGAGGTTGTAGGTTCAATTCTCCACCCTGATGAACTTGCCTAAGTGTTCTTTAGCAAGACACTGAACCCCACGATGCTCCTGGCGCTGCGTCACCAGTAGGTGGATGGTGAGATAGTATTAAACGCTTTGAGTGCCTTGAAAGTTGGAAAAGCAGTGTATAATACCATTTTCCATAAAATATAGTTCGGGCGGTGCGACATAAAGGTGAAGTGGACAGTTTTGATCATTATGGAGTAATTTTGCCATGTCGTACTGAATAAATGCGTTTTTGTTATTTCATATTCCATTTAGCACAAGACGGTTATTTGTCATGATTGCGGAAAAATATTTTGATTAAAAACAATGAAACAATAAAAACAATGACTCCACCGTGAGTCATCACCTTATCGTGGTGGAGGGGTTTGCGTGTCCCAATGATCCTAGGAGCTATGTTGTCTGGGGCTTCAAGCCCCTGGCAGGGTCACCCATGGCAAACAGGTCCTAGGTGAGGGGCCAGACTAAGCGTGGCTCAAAATGACTCCTTATGATGAAAAAAATACATGAACTCCAGTTTCCCTTGCCCGGACGCGGGTTACCGGGGCCCCCCTCTGGAGCCAGGCCTGGAGGTGGGGCTCGAAGGCAAGCGTCTGGTGGCCGGGCCTGTCCCCATGGGGCCCGGCCGGGCACAGCCCGAAAAGGCAACATGGGTTCCCCTTCCCATGGGCTCACCACCTGTGGGAGGGGCCAAAGGGGTCGGGTGTGCAGAGAGTTGGGCGGCAGCCAAAGGCGGGGGCCTTGGCGGTCCAACCCCCAGCTGCAGAAGCTAACTCTTGGGACATGGAATGTCACCTCTCTGGCAGGGAAGGAGCCTGAGCTGGTGGGTGAGGCAGAGAAATTCCGACTAGATATAGTCGGACTCTCCTCCACACACAGCTTGGGTTCTGGTACCAATCCTCTCGAGAGGGGTTGGACTCTCTTCCACTCTGGAGTTGCCCACGGTGAGAGGCGCCGAGCAGGTGTGGGCATACTTATTGCCCCCCGGCTTGGTGCCTGTACGTTGGGGTTTACCCCGGTAGAGGAGAGGGTAGCCTCCCTCCGCCTTCGGGTGGGGAGACGGGTTTTGACTGTTGTTTGCGCTTATGCACCGAACAGCAGCTCAGAATACCCACCCTTTTTGGAGTCCTTGGAGGGTGTGCTGGAGAGCGCCCCCTCTGGGGAGTCCCTCGTTCTACTGGGGGACTTCAACGCTCACGTGGGCAATGACAGTGAGACCTGGAGGGGCATGATTGGGAGGAACGGCCCCCCCGATCAGAACCCGAGTGGTGTTCTGTTATTGGACTTCTGTGCTCGTCACGGTTTGTCCATAACGAACACCATGTTCAAACATAGGGGTGTCCACATGTGCACTTGGCACCAGGACACCCTAGGCCGCAGTTCAATGATCGACTTTGTAATCGTGTCATCGGACTTGCGGCCACATGTTTTGGACACTCGGGTGAAGAGGGGGCGGAGCTGTCAACTGATCACCACCTGGTGGTGTGTTGGCTCCGATGGCGGGGGAAGTTGCTGGCCAGACCTGGCAGGCCCAAACGTATTGTGAGGGTCTGCTGGGAACGTCTGGCGGAATCCCCTGTCAGAAAGAGTTTCAACACCCACCTCCGGCAGAACTTCTCCCTTGTCCCGGGGGAAGTGGGGGACATTGAGTCCGAGTGGGCAATGTTCCGCACCTCCATTGTTGAGGCGGCCGATCGGAGCTGTGGCCGTAAGGTGGTTAGTGCCTGTCGTGGCGGCAATCCCCGAACCCGCTGGTGGACACCAGTGGTAAGGGATGCCGTCAAGCTGAAGAAGGAGTCCTATCAGGCCTTTTTGGCCTGTGGGACTCCGGAGGCAGCTGACAGGTACCGGCTGGCCAAGCGGACTGTGGCTTCGGCGGTCGCTGAGGCAAAAACTCGGACATGGGAGGAGTTCGGCGAGGCCATGGAAAACGACTTCCGGACGGCTTCGAGGAAATTCTGGTCCACCATCCGGCGTCTGAGGAGAGGAAAGCAGTGCACCATTAACACTGTGTATAGTGAAGATGGTGTACTGCTGACCTCGACTCAGGACGTCGTGAGTCGGTGGGGAGAATACTTCGAAGCCTTCCTCAATTCCACCGACATGCCTTCCTTTGAGGAAGCAGGGTCTGGGGACTCTGAGGTGGGCCCTTCGATCTCTGGGGTGGAAGTCACTGAGGCGGTTGGTAAGCTCCTCGTTGGCAAGGCCCCGCGGGTAGATGAGATCCGCCCGGAGTTCCTAAAGGCTCTGGATGTTGTAGGGCTGTCATGGCTGACACGCCTCTACAACATCGCGTGGACATCGGGGACAGTGCCTCTGGTAGTGACGGGATTTGTCGTTCACTTGAGTAAACGAATCCATTCCGGATCGTTCAGTAAAAAGATTCGTTCAAACGAATCGTTCGCCCCCCTCATCTCCCTCCCCGCCCAAATGAATCGTTCGGTTAGTGAACGGGAAGTGACGTTGCCGAACGAATCACCAAAGACCGCTTCGCAGTATAACTGAACGGGAAGTGACATTCTTGGTCCCTCCCTCTCTTGCACACATTGACCACTCGTCGTAGTTTCAGTAATGAGCAATATCATTCTGCTTTCACAGACAGCCTCGTCTCCCTCCCTCCCGCTGCTGCAAAAGCGACACAGACAGCCTCGTCTCCCTCCCTCCCGCTGCTGCAAAAGCGAAGGAGAACTTCCGCGCCGTCTGTCCTAGTTCTATAGGCTCAAAGTCATGGCTCGTGCTTGCATTTCGATTGAGGACACGGTTAAACATTTTCCTTTTGTGGGGGGAGCGGGGGGTTGGGGTCGGGGGCGCACGGACTTAGCATGTTCTTGATCACATTTAACGCAGCATGCTTGCTGTCACGAAAATAAAAATAAATCGAAAGTTTAATTTATAAATATGGAACGACCAACACATCATATTTACCTCTCGCTCTGTTGTATTTTTGTTTTTATGCTCATCACTATTATTTTTAGTCACTATTGTTAAAACTATAAGTGTAAATAGCTAGTTGTCGAATGTGCTGCTCTGAAATAAAGACAATACTACATTTTGATATTTGAGTTTAATTGCAAATCAGTATTAAGATGATCGTATTGAATTTTTGCACTGGTATTAATAAATAAAATAATCCGGTCAACTCCCCTGTCGTCCCCGCATCTCAGCTCGTCAAATGCTGAAGAGAAATGATTGCTTGCTCTTTACGATGTCGCCTTTCTACCCTCATTAGTCTGTTAAGAAAAATGTAGACATATTGCGACATCTCCCGTGTCCGCGTGCGTTGTTTTGGGGCGCTTGAGTAGCGCATGATGGACGGATTGACATAATTTGTCAAACCAACCGACACGCTCTGACACGAAAAAAAAAATAAAACACTCGGAAAAAATTGACATGTATATACAGTTTCATTGCAAATCAGTATTATGGTGATCGGATTGAATTTTTGCACTGGTATTAATAAATAAAATAATCCACACTCGGAAAAAATTGACATGTATATACAGTTTCATTGCAAATCAGTATTATGGTGATCGGATTGAATTTTTACACTGGTATTAATAAATAAAATAATCCGGTCAGCTCCCCTGTCGTCCCCGCATCTCAGATCGTCAAATGCTGACGAGAAATAATTGTTTGCTCTTTACGATATCGCCTTTCTACTCTCATTAGTCTGTTAAGAAAAATGTAGACATATTGCGACATCTCCCGTGTCCATGTGCGTTGTTTTGGGGCGCTTGAGTAGCACATGATGGACGGATTGACATAATTTGTCAAACCAACCAACACCTGACACGAAAAAAAATAAAATAAAACACTTGGAAAAAATGGACATGTATATACCGTTTCATTGTAAATCAGTATTATGGTGATCATACTAAATATTCTTTTTTTCTGTGCACATATGAGGTAAATATCGCTGCCATGAAGCCTCCATATAGTGACAGTTCTTTGCCCCCTTCATTGCCGTCACGCGACCGCAGCTCAGCTTTTGCTTGCTTCGTAGCTACCCGTGTTTTAAATTACTGTAAATTTGATAGTATGTCGTAATAGGTAGTCGCGAGTCTGTTGAGAAAAGTAGTACACTAAACCATGCTCGCTAGATTTGTGTGGTGTTTTTGTCTTTTTGAGCTGCATTTGATAGGCTCCAAGTTAACAAATATGTGACAAAGTCCTTTCCTTTCATTTTTTGATTCGTTCACCGCATAGTCATTACTGGAAAGACAAGTTAGCAGCAAGCTAGGTCAGGAGCCGGAGGACCGAGTCACTGAACGGGAAGTGACAAAACTCAGTCTTGCCCCCCTGCCTGCACGCTGGCTGCTCATTGGCCACACGTGGAAGTGAGTGACATACGCCCTGATTCTGTTTCCGGTCCCTCCCCTGCCTGCGATGAGGCTGGCGTCTGATTGGTCGTGTGCGATGTCAGAAGACGCTGCCGCTTGCTCAACGCCCTCCCACGCAGTGAACAAGCACCAACTTCATAGAACGAATCAGTGCAGATGGTGATTAGTTCGGTCTCGTTCACACAAACAATTCGTTCAAAAAGAACGAATCGTTCGCGACCGATACAACACTAGCCTCTGGATTGGCAGACCGGGGTGGTGGTCCCTCTTTTCAAAAAGGGGGACCGGAGGGTGTGTTCCAATTATAGAGGGATCACACTCCTCAGCCTCCCCGGTAAAGTCTATTCAGGGGTGCTGGAGAGGAGGGTCCGTCGGGAAGTCGAATCTCGGATTCAGGAGGAGCAGTGTGGTTTTCGTCCCGGCGGTGGAACAGTGGACCAGCTCTACACCCTCGGCAGGGTCCTTGAGGGTGCATGGGAGTTCGCCCAACCAGTCTACATGTGTTTTGTGGATTTGGAGAAGGCGTTCGACCGTGTGCCTAGGGGAGTCCTGTGGAGGGTGCTCCGGGAATACGGGGTGCCGAGCCCCTTGGTAAGGGCTGTTCGGTCGCTGTACGACCGGTGTCAGAGTCTGGTCCGCATTGCCGGCAGTAAGTCGAATTCGTTCCCAGTGAGGATTGGACTCCGCCAAGGCTGCCCTTTATCACCGATTCTGTTCATAATTTTTATGGACAGAATTTCTAGGCGCAGCCGAAGCGTTGAGGCTGTCCGGTTTGGTGGCCTCAGCATTTCATCTCTGCTTTTTGCAGATGATGTGGTGCTGTTGGCTTCATTAAGCCGTGACCACCAACTCTCATTGGGGCGGTTCGCGGCCGAGTGTGAAGCGGTTGGGATGAAGATCAGCACCTCCTAATCCGAGACCATGGTCCTCAGCCAGAAAAGGGTGGCATGCCCTCTCCGGGTCGGGGAGGAGATCCTGCCCCAAGTGGAGGAGTTCAAGTATCTTGGGGTCTTGTTCACGAGTGAGGGTAGGAGGGAGCGGGAGATTGACAGACGGATCAGTGCAGCGTCTGCAGTGATGCGGTCTCTGCACCGGTCCGTTGTAGTGAAGAAGGAGCTGAGCCAAAAGGCGAAGCTCTCGATTTACCGGTCGATCTACGTTCCTACCCTCACCTATGGTCACGAGCTGTGGGTCGTGACCGAAAGAACAAGATCCCGGATACAAGCGGCCGAAATGAGTTTCCTCCGCAGGGTGTCCGGGCTCTCCCTTAGAGATAGGGTGAGAAGCTCGGTCATCCGGGAGGGGCTTGGTGTCGAGCCGCTACTCCTCCGCGTTGAGAGGAGCCAGTTGAGGTGGCTCGGGCATCTAGTTTGAATGCCTCCTGGACGCCTCCCTGGAGAGGTGTTCCGGGCATGTCCCACCGGCGGGAGGCCCCGGGGTTGACTCAGGACACGCTGGAGAGACTATGTCGCTCGGCTGGCCTGGGAACGCCTTGGAATCCTGCCGGAGGAGCTGGCTGAAGTGGCTGGGGAGAGGGAAGTCTGGGCTTCCCTGCTAAAGCTGCTGCCCCCGCGACCCGACCCCGGACTAAGCGGAAGATAATGGATGGATGGATGGATAAAAACAATGACATTTTGCTGCTCTCTCAGTCGCATTTTCCTCGTACTGAATAATTCCCCCTCAATGGGTTGAATTCTAAATCAGATGAAATCATGACCCTGCCAATATCTTCCTCCTGTTAGGGACACTACAGCCCTATAATGGTAGGCGTGGCTAAATGGCGGATTAAAAGAACAAATTTCTCGTCATCTGTACTTTGCCAAATTGTTGTATATAGTCAAATCGTCTCAAAATATGCTTCTAATTCACATAATAATGCTATTTAAGACTTTTTAAATCCTGTCGTACGCACTTTAAGGCAGCTGTTTCGTGAGTCTCGCTCTCCTGGAAGTGGTGACAATTTGGCAGGTGAAAAAGTCATGAACGTGAAACCAATTGTGTGTCTGTGTGACTTGGGGGAACCACACAGTATACTCCAGCTTGCTTGGTATTGAGTTGGGAGGGCCAGCCCCGCTACTGGTTAAGCGGAGACTTAATGCACAAGTTGAGGTCTGTAACCGTGCGATTCGCTCCATGTCATCTGTGATAGGCTCCAGCACCCAGAGACCTTGACAAGGATAAGCATTGTTGAAAGTGGATGTACAACACAACTTTATAAAACATGATTACACATGGTTAAAAAAAAGCCAGTGGGTTTGTTTCCATCCATAGTAGTTATTTAAAAAAAAAAACCCCAAAAAAACTGAGTTTCGGGTGAGCTACTAATCACCAACCATTAATATGAGTGTTAAAGGGGCATTGACTAGTTACTGAGAATGAGATATAGTGGAATGTTGAAACACTAATGGCTGCTCGCATTTTCACATTTTAAACAGAGGAGTAGCACATTAACATATTTGAATGAGCATTAAAGCACAACCAACATTCTGTGAAATGAGGGCAATACAAGACTGAAACACTGTGTGCCTCTCTGACCAAGGCTCCAGCTGCGATGGGTTTAAAGAGACAGCATAGTGTGTCTTCTTGACACAGAATTGAGTGTGTGTGTTCACTTTGGTAAAGATGAGGATGCAGCCTTTTTACATTGTGTCAAATACATCAATCCAATCTCATTCCACTTATTTTAAATAGCTTACCAACATGTTATCACTTTTCCAAGGCGCAAGTGTATCTCAATTTTTGGTGTCTATTTGCAGTCTGTAATTAAAGTCTTCAGCGCTACACAGCTTGTAGCATCTAATTGCATTCAGTACCTTGAGTAATCAGGAGGATCACAACAGTATACAGGAAGATGCCATGATCATCATTAAATAATGTATCTCGAAACAATTTGATTAATGCAGTGTGATTGGGTATTTGGCCCATGGAGTGCAGTGGTTCTCTGTTATGTATTCACAACCATGGATCAGAGCAACATGGGGGTGCAAGCTCATATTGCTACCTAGGTGGCAAGCCAGGCTCATTCAGATGCTAAAGTGAGGAATTTCTCTATTTATGGCATTTTCTTCAAATCTGCAAAATGAACAAATGCACACAAGAAAGCCCGCCCGTCTCATCAGACCATAGGACATGGTTCCAGTAATCCATGTGCTTTGTTGACGTGTCTTCAGCAAACTTTTGCGGGCTTCCTTGTGTACCGCCTTCAGAAGAGGCTTTCTCCTGGGGTGACAGCCATGCACACCAATTTGATGTAAAGTGCGGCGTATGGTCTGAGCACTAACAGACTGACCCCCCACTCTTCAATCTCTGCAGCAATGCTGACAGCACTCCTGTAACAAGTCACATGATATTTTGGAGGGAAAATGACAAGCAGTACTCAATTTGGACATTTAGGGATGTACGTAGTTTCTAAGGGGTGTACTCACTTTTGTTGCCAGGGGTTTAGATATTAATGGCTAGAGTTATTTTTAGGGGACAATAAATGAACTCTATTATATGAGCTGCTCACGGACTACTTTTCATTGTGTCAAAGTGTCATTTTGTCAGTGTTGTCCCATGAAAAGATATACTTAAATATCTGCAGAAATGCGAGGGATGCACTCAATTTTACACTGTATAGTCTTATTTAATACTCTCATTGGGTATTCACCAAAGCATTGCAAGGCTGTGCTAGAATTTTCACCAGCTGAATGCAGGAAAGACAGAGGTGAGCGATTTTGTGGGCTTTTTTTTCATGGACTGGCAATGTGTGGCATAAAATGACAGTAAATATAAAATAACACGTCGAGGCTAAAAACGAATATTAAGTGGAGGGAAAATGTCACTCACCATACACAGAATTAACTTTTTTTAACAGCGGCTTCTCCTAAAACTTGTCGGCAAATATCCGTGGTCACAAACATAATGCGGCTTCTCCAATTGTGAAAGGTTTCTTAGCTTTCGCAATACGGTTCGCCATGAGGTATGATGCTCTCAGTGGCTTCACTTTTGTTGCCCCGTTTGATAGCTTTTAGCCACATTATGCAGAATGGACTTGGTTGTAGGCTCCTCTTCTGGCTCACCAGGGGGCATTTTCCCCGTAAAAAAGCTGTCCAACTACGTCGCCGCAGCACACAGTCAACAGCAGCTAAAGTTATTGTTTACATTGACTGGCGCTGGGCTGCTGTAGGTGTGCAAACACCCGAGTAATTGCGACCAACCACTCGATGGCAACCTAATCAAATCTTTACTCAGATTAGTCTATAGCAGGGATAGCCAACTCCGGTCCTCGAGGTCCCCTATCCAACTTGTTTTCCATGTCTCCCTCCTTTAAAACACCTGAATCAAATGATCAGCTCATCAGTAAGCTCTGCAGGAGCCTGATAACGATCCTGATTATTTGAGTCAGGTGTGTTGGAGGAGGGAGACATGGAAAACTAGCTGGATAGGGGCCCTCGAGGACCGACGTTGGCTACCCCTGGTCTGTAGAGTAGAAAGGGATATTGATGTGTCAAGAGCCACATGCCAGATTGCACTCGTTAATAAATTTTTTATTTCTCTGTGGCCCTGTAGCAAATGCGCCACGGACCTGTACCGGTCCGCGGCCAGGTGGTTGGGGACCACTGAATTATTGACTCGGGCCGTTTACATGGTTACGCTGCGACACCAAGACGCAACAACTATGTTGCGGAATGGCCTCATAACTATCGCTTAATTGTTTTTTTTTTTTGGTTACTGCCGCTTTATCTCGATATTTAACATGATAAATAATCGATCCAAACAAAGAAAAATGAAAAAAAAAAATTTAAATAAAAGGTAAAATATTTGAGAAAGAAAATCTCGACCACTCATTTTGTCCGTTACTTTCGTCTCGCGCTACATGCGAAATGACCGTGTTTAAGCTATAAAAGCCAAACAAATCCCAGCTGTGGCAATTTACAGCTGTGTCTCTACACTCGGTAACACATTTTACACAGAGTTTTTGGATCGAAACAAGGTAGGTACGAGATAATATCTAGTTAAAATCAGTGTGTCTTTAATTCTGCGCACGTTTGATCACGCAACAAGTTACCAGAAATTTAGCACGAGCCAGAAGAAAGACGTACTCACAGTCGAATGCTCGCGCAAGAAGTACGGACATAGCAGGCTAACTGACTGCGTGCCATCCATTATCTTTTCGACCTGTGCTGCCAATTGGATTCCTTATTATATGATGATATTGATGTATTAAATACATTAGATGCTTAAATTATAAAGCCTAGGTCCTAGATTTCAAGGCTAAACACAATAAATAGATAGATGGATAGATAGATCTGTTTATTGGGAATTCTCCATTCACTTTCACGTTACTGCCTGCATTGCTTTTTTAGACGTAATCATTCCACATAGATCTACACAGTGGAGTAGAGAAATGAGGTCGAATGACCCGGATAAATATGAGATGCTGAGGGATTTTATAATAGATGTGGGGAGGACAGTGTGGTCAGGGAGACCCAAGTCTTTATGAAAGATGACATCAAACATGACCACAAGGCAGTCAACGAGTTTACAACACAGTGCCTGTCAAGGATGAGCACAAAATAGACAGTGAAAAGGCTGACAATGTGGAGTAAAGGTAGGACTTGTTTATCTGCCTTCATAAATGTGTTATGGACGGTCTTTTTTTGTTTATGTCATTATTAATCATTTCTATTGCTTCCAGTCATCAGATAAAAACAACATTTCATGACTTGACAATGCTGCCCCATGAGGCTCATTGTTACTTCTATGGCTCTGCGCACGGCAAAGGGGAGAGTGATGGAGGAATTGGCTTCCTCTCCCAGGCCACCATAAGAGCCGTTCACTCTGGAAAAAACCTTCGTGACGCCAAGGACATGTTTGAGTATCTGACCGAGAAGCCTCGCACAAACCTGAGCTAAAAGTTACATCTGTTTTTCATACAAGTCGAAGTGTCCTTTCACCCAACGACTAAGAAATGACAAGGAGTGGGGAAATCATCTTTAAGAAATAGATAAAATAAAGTTTCTGTTACAAAATGTCACTTGAAGTGTTTGTTATTTATTAAGTACCAGGATGGGTGTTCAAAAACAAATTTTTAAATGAGAAATTTCAAGAAAATTTCCAAAGTCTCAAAAATGTCTGTTTTTAACCCACCTGATTTGACCTACTTTTAAGGTGTCAAAATGACCTCCCGGTCAAAATTTTGCTTCCCTCAGAAAATACAGATTTTAACCTTTCCGGTGTATATCAGACATGCATATAGGACAGTTTTGAAATTTGGTCTCAGAGTGGAACTTCAAGCCAACTGAATGTTTTCCACCATATATTTTAAGTTTGCGTTTTGATGCCTTTTGAAGCAAAAAAACAAACAAACAAAAAAACTTGGGATGCCACTGCTTAGAGTTGGCAGGTCCACAGGTCTTCTGGGCAGAGGAGGTTGTTGTCAAGGAAGTAAATCATTGGCTGTCACCTTGTAAAACTGCACTGCCCCCTAGGGCCTGGCATGAATACTACATTGTTTTCATGTGGAATTGTGACATCGTTCGAATGGGACGGGACCATGTATATGCGAACATGAAATGTGTCGTACTCTCGGAGCGTCACTATGTAAATGGCCCGTCAGTCAGACCTGAACGAAGGTTTATCAAGAAAGATTTAAGGGGCTTTTGTCCAAACAAGACACTGAAATGCTTATCCATGCAATCGTTTTTAGTAGATTGAATGCTTGCAATCACATGTTTAAAGGATGCTTCAGCTAATGACCGCACAAATGCTATTTTTAGACCGTGACGTCGCCATTGTAATTTGGAAGTGAGACATTATAGAGATGCCCTCGCATACAATCCATGTTATTTCTGTTTGTTTATTCCAGTAATCTTTCAAAAAAGAACATGCCGATCAAACACTGCTGCCATGGACCTATGCTATGAAACGACTCTAGACATTACTACATATGAAGAATGTTTTCTTCATAGGTTTCCCGAAACCAAAAACTCGGAGGAAAAATGTGAAGAATGGATCAACTTGCACGGACGTCTAAAAGACCAGTTTAACGACCAGTTTAACATCAAGGTAAAGCCATTCACATTTCATAAGCAGTAAACATTTTGTTTGGGGCCATGGTACTACAGAGGACGAAGAGGTAAGCCATTTTGATATTTTTACGTATTTTTTAGAATGGCGTTTTGATGTTTTGCTTCTGTCTGACAATGAATGATGTGAAAAAAATTTGAATGGTATCTGACTGCCATTGTTACCTTTTCTGTTGTAAAAAAAACTACTTTAGTGAGGGGGAAGTGTAAATAAATTATAGAATTAAGATTTGTTATTAATGAAAAAATTAAAAGTGTTCGTTGGCTGTCACTGAGTACATTTGCGATAAAAACAGCAATGCAAATTGCCCCCAAGAACGGTCAGAGACGTAAGACAAACAGAGGATGTAATATATTAGACAGACAGGGCATATGGTGGTAAACGATAAAGCAAACGAAAGTTAAAGCAAAAAATGAATTACTGCCACATAATTTACAAAACCTATGTAAGGTTTGTGAGAATATATTTAGTCTGCGAGGCTCTGGAGATTTTATGTTGCCAAGATTTCAAACTACTTGCAAACGTTTTCGTATGTCTGTATGTGGAGTAAAACTCTGGAACAATTTAGACAATCATTTCAAGCAGTGTCAAAATATCCAAAAATTTAAATCGTTGTATAAAAATATGGTCTGGTCACAATATGACATTTGCTGACAATGTGTGTTGCTGTTTTTGTCAATTGGTGTAAATATTGAAATTATTGTGAATGAGCCAACTTTAGTTGGTTGTCTGTTGGTTTAGTTGTTTTTGTCAGTTTTTTCCTTTTTTCTTCGTTTTCATTGTGTTGACAGGAGTATCCCACGAGTAAGGATGCTGGACAATGAGATCGGGGTGGGATAAAATAAGTTTTTTCTTCTTCCCACTCCCTTTGGAGTGCAATTATTTTTGTTGAATCATATTATATCTTTTTTGTTTCTTTTGTGTGTGCATGCTCGAAATAAAAGTTTCATCATCAAAGGATAGCTTGTTAAAACGGGAGAATGTCATTTTCAGTGTCTTAAGGCAATGCACACAAGAAAAAAGTGTCGATTAATAAGCTAACTGGATGAGGTCGGCTCTTTATCCCGTCTTTTTCAGCCCTCGACACTCAAGCCATCTCTTTAACGGAACATTTGTATGTTCTTTTGAATCTTTACCAGTGAATTTGGCACCAGGGACATAATTTTTGGACAGAATTGGTAGGTTTAGCTCAGCAAACATCTCGTTCGTTCACTATTTCTATTCATTTACTATTAAGGACAAATGGGAGGTTGACCCGCCTAGCCACAATTGCTAACGTCATGAATATTAATGAGGAAAAGTGACGTATTGCTTGCGGTACGCCATTCAGAATGCTGGTGCCTGAGTTCTTATAAATACATTGAAAAGGAAGCATATTACACAGGTCATGAAAACAACAGCCAAATAGTTTCAGCAGGCTCCAACAAGCTGAAATGTGTTGAAAAATGTCATTGAGCCACCCCATATTTTAACAATTTATTCGTGCATTGTCAATGAAAGATTCACATCCTGTTTATGAAGTACTGCAGTTGGTGAGCATCTCACTAATGACACCAATGAGCTGTGCTGGTGTTTGGTGGTGTATCTGAGGAACATTACAGATGGATTGCTTCACATCCCCAGCTGGAAAACATTCAATGTCAACAATGAGCTGTCTTTGTGTAGCTGCATGTATGCATATTGGCTACATCAGTGACTCCTAACCCCTATTCAACCATGGCACACATTTTAAATAGGAGAACTGTCACAGCACAACAGCATATAAAATAACTATTAAAAAGAATGCTGAAAAAGTATCTTGTCTAAATTTTGCTTATCATATCATTATTTTTTAGTTTGAAGTCCGGATGAATTAACTGCTTTTGGGGCACCCTGCTTCGTTTGTGAATGCAACCGGAGCAGGGTGCACTTTTATATATGCAACGTCACAGCGTGGAGCTGTGATGCTCTAGGTTGCGACGGAAAACGCAGGGCATCCTTGGAAGTGGAAGTACAGCGCGGACACGATTCAAAATCAACAATGGCAAGATGAAAGTCAATTAGCCCTGGCCAAATGCTGTTGTGCTACGCTCAGCAGTTGCATTTGATACACAGAAATGAGTTCTGATGTGGCAATTGTGTTTTGCATGCTGTTGCTAAAAGTAGATGCGAGATGTGAGAGTAGGCATGTGCCGGTTACCAGTTTCAAGGTTTATCGCGGTATGAAAACGTCAAGGTTTCAAAGCCACTAAAATTTTCTGTCATATTGTAGTACGGTATTAGCTATTTTTTATGTCCCAAAAATGCAGCGAGAAATCCTTGGCTTTGAGCGGCAGCCCTCCCCCTCTGGTTGTTGCTCTGTCCTGTGTCTGTCGGTGACACGAAACCTGAGCTTTTTAACCCCATTCAAAAAGGACAAAATCGTTAGTATGGGAGTACTTCGGTCACCGAAAAGAAACAGACGGCCGCGGCTTAGAGGAGGAAGTACAGCCGACATGCTTGCGGAGGGTAGTTACCAGGGGAGGCAACACCTCCAACATGATTTCACATTTACGTGACCATCATCCGTCACTATACACAAAATTTAAGGTAACGTAGCTAGTTAGCATGCCAAGACGGCAAACCAGTTTCCTCTCTACCATTAGCCGACTATTTTTTTCCGCCATAGTAAACATCTGTTCAAAATAACATTTTCATAATACAGCTTGTGGTGTTTTTTCTCTCTGGCGACTCTCTGTGTTGACAGAGGGTGTGTGTGTGTATATAATGTGTAAATAATGAAACCAGTCACACTCGCTCACTCTGTCTCTTACTATCGCTCTCCATTAATAATGAACTAATTGATATTAAAGTGCGTATGACATTCATTCATTCATTCATTTTCCATGCCGCTTATTCCTCACGAGGGTCGCGGAGGTGCTGGAGCCTATCCCAGCTAACTTCGGGCAGTAGGCAGGGGACACCCTGAATTGGTTGCCAGCCAATCGCAGGGCTGCGTATGACATGATAAAAAATTTTTTTTGAATAGCATTATTATGTGAATTAGAATCATATTTTGAGACGATTCGACTATATACAATTTGGCGAAGCGCAGATGATGAGCAATTAGTGTTTTAATCTGCCGTTTAGCCACGCCTACCATTATAGGGCTCTAGCGTCTCCAACAGGAGGATGACGTCAGCAAAAGAATGGTTTCATCTGATTTACAATTCAGCCCATTTAGGGGGAATGACTCAGAACGAGGAAAATGTGACGAAGAGAGCCGCAAAATGTCATTTTTTCAGTCTCTCTACTCCAATATTTTTACAGGATATTCTTTTTCTTGAAGTATTTTTCCCCAATTGCTAAATAAATGGTATGGTCATGACAAATACTGTGGGGCAAATAAGTATTTAGTCAACCACCAATTGTGCAGGTTCTCCTACTTGAAAAGATTAGAGAGGCCTGTAATTGTCAACATGGGTAAACCTCAGCCATGAGAGACAGAATGTGGAAAAAAACACAGAAAATCACATTGTTTGATTTTTAAAGAATTTATTTCCAAATTAGAGTAGAAAATAAGTATTTGGTCACCTAAAAACATGCAAGATTTCTGGCTGTCAAGGAGGTCTAACCTCTTCTAACTAGGTCTAACGCGGTCATACGAGGCTCCACTCGTTACCTGTATTAGTGGCACCTGTTTTAACTCATTATAGGTATAAAAGACACCTGTCCACAAGCTCAGTCAGTCACACTCCAAACTCCACTATGGCCAAGACCAAAGAGCTGTCAAAGGACACCAGAGACAAAATTGTAGACCTGCACCAGGCTGGGAAGACTTAATCTACAATAGGTAAAATGCTTGGTGTAAAGAAATCAACTGTGGGAGCAATTACTAGAAAATGGAAGACATACAAGACCACTGATAATCTACCTCGATCTGGGGCGCCATGCAAGATCTCACCCCGTGGCGTCAAAATGATAATAAGAACGGTGAGCAAAAATCCCAGAACCACACGGGGCGACCTAGTGATTGACCTACAGAGAGCTGGGACCACAGTAACAAAGGCTACTATCAGTAAAACAATGCGCCGCCAGGGACTCAAATCCTGCTCTGCCAGACGTGTGCCCCTGCTGAAGCAAGTACACGTCCAGGCCCGTCTGCGGTACGCTAGAGAGCATTTGGATGATCGACAAAAGGACTGGGAGAATGTGTTATGGTCAGATGAAACCAAAATAGAACTTAGAAACACAGGTTCTCGTGTTTGGAGGACAAAAAATACTGAATTGCATCCGAAGGACACCATAACCACTGTGAAGCATGGGGGTGGAAACATCATGATTTGGGGCTGTTTTTCTGCAAAGGGACCAGGACGACTGATCTGTGTAAAGGAAAGAATGAATAGGGCCATGTATCGAGAGATTTTGAGTGAAAATCTCCTTCCATCAGCAAGGGCATTGAAGATGAGACGTGGCTGGGTCTTTCAGCATGACAATGATCCCAAACACACAGCTAGAGCAACAAAGGAGTGGCCTCGCAAGAAGAATTTCAAGGTTCTGGAGTGGCCTAGCCAGTCTCCAGATCTCAACCCCATAGAAAATCTGTGGAGGGAGTTGAAAGTCCGTGTTGCCCAACGACAGCCCCGAAACATCACTGCTCTAGAGGAGATCTGCATGGAGGAATGGGCCAAAATACCAGCAACAATGTGTGAAAAGCTTGTGAAGTGGTACAAAAAACATTTGGCTTCCGTTATTGCCAACAAAGGGCACATAACAAAGTATTGAGATGAACTTTTGGTATTGACCAAATACTTATTTTTCACCATGATTTGCAAATAAATTATTTAAAAATCAAACAGTGTGATTTTCTAGGTTTTTTTTCCCTCCAGATTCTGTCTCTCATGGTTGAGGTTTACCCATGTTGACAATTACAGGCCTCTCTAATATTCTCAAGTGGGGGAACTTGCACAATTAGTGGTTGACTAAATACTTATTTGCCCCACTATAAGTCTTGTGCTAAGTGGAATATGAAATAATAAAAATGCATTTATTCAGTATGACATGGCAAAATTACTCCATAATGTTCAAAACTTTTCACTTCACCTTTCTGTCGCACCTCCCGAACGATATTTTATGCCACCTTAGTTAGTCAGGCTTTTGAAATTTCCCTGCCCCCCGGCTTCGGAGAATGTAAACAAACCAAGAGGCGTGACAGCTAGCCGACATGCTAACCCAAACCGAATGACGTCTCAAGGTCTTATTTTCGCTTTTCGAAGCGACAAGCCCCCAGTCGTCGGCCGTGTGGCATTTTCGGTGGAAAATCAGCCTCAAGCCACCTACGTATTAGAACGTCTGCCATGATCCCAGTATTTGAAATAATACAAAATACAATTTTTACTCACTTCCTCTAAGTCCAATGGTCCCATAGTAGTAGGACTTGTTTTGGCCAATATCCGCTGTGAATGGGAACCTTTTGAAACCCAAAAATGCTCACACGCCTCTCCATGGTGTGGCAACAATTTTGTGCAGCCTTTTGGCTGGCGTGATGCGAAAAATAAACAAATTAATCCGCAAATCAGCTGAATCCGCAGTCGATCTGCATGCTATAAAGCAATGCTGTATTGTTAGATGCTGACCTGGGTGACGTCACGTTCGCATTTGTCTTCAACCCGAGACTGAAGCCGGAAGTCACTCATTTTCATGGCGCCGGATTAAAAAATTGAATATATACAGTAAAACGATCGCTTCCACACACATCCAAGCGGTCCATTTCATTCAGGAGCATAAAACACGGCGTGAAATATGAAATAAACATGCTTTTTGGTGTCATACGCACTTTAATCGTAGTAGGTATATGTGTTTTACATCAAGTCAATCTGATTAAATATCGTTAAGTCCAGTTCAATATTACCAAGGGTTCTTGTTGATCAACTTCAGCTGTGGCATTGGGTTTAGTCTATAAATTCTATTTCTTTTGATTTAATTTAAAATACAGTATGTAGCAGTTATTTTTGTTATTTTATTTATTTTAACACTATATTCATGTTGATTTTCCAATTTGCAGATATGTTGTTAAAAAAAAAAAAATCCTGTTTAATGGAACCCGGTATTTGTGTGAATCCCTTGTCAGTGTGAGTATGTTGGCATCCTATTCTATGCTGTCTCATTGCTAATCCTGACACCGAAGTTCTCTACTTGAGTGTCACCTAGTCATGTGTGAGTCCCATCTAACATGCGATAGTCCCGCAGATGAGTGGAGATGCTGCGGGGTGCGTTTAATTCATTAATTAAAATATATTTATTTACTTTCTACATTATTTAATAATATTTTTATTTGCAGTCTATGCAGACACTTTTCAGATCATCATATATTAATCATAATCAAAGTAAAAAATTCAAATAATCCTAATTTAGATTTTTTTCCACAATTGCTCAACACACTGATGCACTTTAGAAATGCTTGTGGACAAAAGCAGTACTGTTTTAGCTGAATGAAGGCTCTATTTTAATTTTTGTTATTTCCTCACTAAGAGGTTTTTTCTGTTATATTTAATTTATTTATTTAGTCGACAATGTTGAGTGGTTAAGACAAATGTTTATATTTTGCATTCCTGGATAGTTAAGAGATTATTACAAAGTTTTTATTTATTGTGTATGTTACTATAATTTATGTTCAAATACGGCAATTTAAATTTGTGAATAAAATCCTAACATTTATTCTGGAAGTTTTTAAAATGTTTCTTTAGTAGTGTTTGAAACAATGGTTTGAATTGAACAGTGCCGTGCCAGGACCTAAACCAAAACACATGAAAGTTAGTATAAGTCAATACTGATTTATTTTTGCATTGATTATTTAGCCTAGCAATTAATTAGTTTCATATTCGTGAGAAATGTAGCCCTGACCCCCATTCAATAATCTGTTTGGTTTTATTAATATTCTATTCCCAGTAAAAAGCGGCCGTGCAGGTTGTGCTGTTATATCATCCCTACCAATATTGGCACCAAACCTACACCCTCGGAAGAATCATATATTTTCTCAAGCATGTTTTGGACTAATGTATTTTGGTACAACGGCAGTGTTGTTATTAAGATGGACATAGACACAAATAAGACACTTGTTGCGCTTTAAAATCCTCATATTCATAGTAGATGACCCATAGAAAACTCTTGATAAAGGCCAGTTTCCTTTTTCTTTACAATGCTGCTGTCAGAGAGAGAGAGAGAGAGAGAGAGAGAGAGAGAGAGAGAGAGAGAGAGAGAGAGAGAGAGAGAGAGAGAGGGCCAGCTCATTAAATTGCACCGTAGTGCCTCCTCCCAAGAGTCAACCTCTGAGAACAGCTCAATAAGATGCAGCAGCCAAGTCAGCAGTAGGTCAATAAGAGACAATATGTGAAGTAAAAGGGCATAGGAGAGTGAGTCCATTGGGAGGCATCTGCATAATGCCCCTTCTGGAGAGTGGAAAAATTTGCTCTGTATAAACAATATTATACAGAACATGAGAGCAGGGAGGTACAGATATATATTTTTTGTAGGGCTGTCAAAATTTTCGCATTAATGGGCGTTAATTAATTTTTGTTATTAATCCTGTCAAAATATTTGACGCATTTAACGCACATGCCCCGCTCAAACAGATTAAAATGACAGCAAAGTGTCATTTCCACTTGTTACTTGTGTTTTTTGGTGTTTTGTCGCCCTCTGCTGGCGCTTGGATGCGACTGATTTTATGGGTTTCAGCACCATAATTATTATTGACATCAACAATGGCGAGCTAGTAGTTTATTTTTTAATCGAAAATTTTACAAACTTCATTAAAACGAAAACATTAAGAGGGGTTTTAATATAAAATTTCTATAACTTGTACTAACATTTATCTTTTAAGAACTACAAGTCTTTCTATCCATGGATCGCTTTAACAGAACGTTAATAATGTTAATGCCATCTTGTTGATTTATTGTTATAATCTACAAATACTGTACTTATGTACAGTATATTGAATGTATATATCTGTCTCATGTCTTATCTTTCCATTCCAACAATAATTGACAGAAAAATATGGCATATTTTATAGATGGTTTGAATTGTGATTAATTACGATTAATTAATTAATTTTTAAGCTGTGAGTAACTCGATTAAAAATTTTAATCGTTTGACAGCCCTAATTTTTTGTTGTTCTTTTGTTTTTGGGGCGGGGGAAGATTTGTGACTACTGAAACACATTAGGAAACAGAGAGAGAACATTAACTTTGTTTTCCAGGAAACTCATTTCATCAAGTCCCAAAAGTGAGTCCACAATATCGCAATGTTGCCAAGCAACAGTACCTCAAAATGAAGAGTGTGATGAGGAAATTCCACATATATTCATGAATTGTTTCATCCTTTAGTCACCCTGAGAGTGGTAAAACCAAACATTATGCAAAAGAAACATATTTGCCAAAAATAAAAAAGAACGTGCTTTTTTAGATATTGTGAAGCCATCAAATCAATTTAGTGGGGAACATAAAAGCCTGCTATTACATGCTAATATATTTTAGTCTTTTTTTAGTGCTGCCAAGCGATTAATTTTTTTTTAATCGCATAAAAAAAAAAAAAAAAAAAATCCTTGCTTTTTTTTTTGTCGCATTAGTTGGTCAAATTTTAATATTAGTGCCATCAAGCGATTAAAAGATTAATCGCAGGCAGTCCAACGGTGTTAATGAAAAGAAAAACCTTCTCAACTTTTAAATACATCCAATAGCATAGGATTTGTCCAGTGTTCTTACTCTACATAATTAAAATTTCAGCCTCATTAGAAACAAGAGTTGGGCTACTTTACACAAATAAAGAAAAATTAAACATCAATTTTTCCCAAATAACTAAAAATAAAAGGGCAGCAAAAAAGGAGAGTAGTTAGCATATCCGCTCACTGTTCTGTGATATAGGGTTAAACATAAGTCCTGCGTGCAGTTTCCTTTGACTTTTTTGGTACAATCTATAACAGTTGTACTGTATTTGATTTTATATATACAGTGGTATGTAAAAGTATCTGAACCTTTTGGAATTTTTCGCATTTCTGTATAAAATCACCATCAAATGCAATCTGATCTTTGTCAAAATCACACAAATGAAAAAACAGTGTTTGCTGTAACTAAAACCACCCAAACTTTTATAGGTTTTAATATTTCAATGAGGATAGCATGCAAACAATGACAGAAGGGGGGAAAATAAATAAGTGAACACTATACCTAAGGAGACTTAAATAGCAATTTAAACCAATTTTTACCAAACAATTTAAGTCAGGTGTGTGTCAGTCACTGATAAGTGGTTTGAAGCTGCCCTGCCCACTATAAAACACACACCTGGTAAGAATTGTCTTGATGAGAAGCATTGTCTGATGAGCATCATGACTCGGTCAAAAGAGCTGTCTGAAGACCTGCGATCAAGGATTGTTGATTTGTATAAAGTTGGGAAAGGATACACACCAATTTCTAAAAGTCTGGATGTTCATCAATCGACAGTCAGAGAAGTTGTCTACAAGTGGAGAGAGTTTGGCACTGTTGCTTCTCTCCCAAGGAGTGGCCGTCCACCAAAGATGACGCCAACAGTTCAGCGCAAAATACTCAGAGAGGTAAAAAAGAACCCTAGAGTGTCTGCTAAACACTTACAGAAATAACTGGCACAGTCCAATATCTCTGCGCACATATAAACTATATATAAAACTATGGCTAACAATAGAGTTCAAGGGAGAACTCCACGGAGGAAGCCACTGCTGTCTAAAAAAAACATTGTTGCTCTTTTATTGTTCGCAAAAAGGCACTTGGACAGTCCACAAAAGTTTTAGCAAAATATTTTGTGGACTGATGAAACCAAAGTTGAATTGTTTGGGAATAACACAGAACGTCATAGGTGGAGGGAAAATGGAACACCTCATCCCCACAGTGAAGCAGGGTGAAGGGAACAACCTTGACAATTTGCAATCATTTATGGAAAAATGAATTCAAAAGTTTATCAGGATGTTTTGCAGGAAAACCTGAGGCCATCAGTCAGACAGTTGAAGCTAAAAAGAGGATGGACGCTGCAACAAGATAATGATCCAAAACACAGAAGTAAATCAATTTCAGAATGGTTCCAGAAAAACAAAATACACGTTATGGAATGGGCAAATAAAGTCCAGACTTGAACCCCATTGAGATGCTGTAGCATGACTTGAAGACAGTGATTCATGCCAGGCATCCCAGGAATCTGACTGAGCTTCCGCAGTTTTGTAGAGAAGAATGGGCCAAGATTAGTCCTGATCGATGTGGCAGACTGATCTGCAGCTACAGGAAGCGTCTGGTTGAAGTTATTGCTGCCAAAGGCGGGGCCAAAAAATATTAAATGTGATGGTTCACTTACTTATTTTTCCCCTTTCTGTCATTGTTTGCATACTATCCTCATTAAAATATGAAAACCTATAAATGTTTGGGTGGTTTTAATTAAAGCAAGCAGTTTTTTCATCTGTGTGATTTTGACTAAGATCAGATCACATTTGATGGTGATTTTATGCAGAAATGTGAGAAATTCAAAAAGGTTTAGATTCTTTTTCATACCATTGTATGAAATTGATTGGTTCTGTAAATAGTTCCTTAATTTGAAAGTTCTGTAAGCAGGACACATTTTCCATCTAAATGCCTTAATCTGTTCCAAGACCCCTATATATCATACATAAATGTTTTATAATGCATAAAAAAGTTTAAACAGTTAATACACTCACGTAAAGCTGTCGGAACACAAAGGGCAATGAAGAGGACGCTGGGATACACACATCTACATACAGTAGAGGTCCCTCTTAGCCAATTGGATGCTAGGAATGCTGGGAAACAGCCAATGGCAGAGCAGCTATAAGTATGGTACGCTCAATAAACTCTGGGAGCTGCGAGTACCAGCCATACTGTATTTTTGTTTTTCGTATCTTGAACTTTATTTCATAGTAATAGGCAATATTTTCCCTTTAAGGTGTGTCTCAACCTGAAAATTCTGTATGTAGAGACGTTTGTAAGTAGAGGTATCATTGTACATGTAAAACTTGAATCAGGGTCCCCCCAGGATTGATAAATCTAAATTCAAGACTTTTAAGACCTTTTTTAATGCCATTTCAACTGAAAATTAATACTTTTCTCGCACCCATTAGTTAGATAATATTGAATCATATTAAAAAAATAAAGTACTGAATATCAAATTTAACCTCAATTACTAAGTGTGTTTGACAAAAGAATGCACATTTATTGAAGATACAATTAAAACATTTAAATATAAGGCCTTTCAGAATTTTTTTCCCCAGGATAAAATGGATTTTACACTATTTTTGTAAAGCAACTTCAGAAATTACATTTGCAATACAACAGGTTTCCCTTTTAAGAGGACCTAGTCAAGGTGGTAGGTAGGTGATTGTCAAATTGGCCACCTTAGCTGTAAAGTGCTCGCAATTGGCAGTGAAAGTTTAAAAAACAGCCACTAAATGGCGAAATTCGCATTCATTCGAAAGGCAAACCGTGCAGAAATACATTATTGCATCTAACACATTTTAATTGGAGAAATTGGCAACTTACTTTGAAATGTTAAGCAGGTCCACTGCCTTCGCATGACCCATAAACTGCGACCCAAAGTATCTGGATGCGACTTGGTCGCTGATCCGATACCTCACACGCTGGTCCAACTGTTTGGACTTGGTTGTCTTGTTGAGGCTTTCGTTGAACATAACAACTAAGGCATCTGAGCAGTTCCTTGCGTTAGCACACAGTACTGTGCGATTGCCTGCTGTTGTGATATTGATGCTAATGATGCTAACGGCGCGCACGCACGAGGTGCAGTGCATTGTAAAAATTCTACGCGTCATCTTTGTTATGGATTTAAAAAAAAAAAAAAAAACTTCGTCACGGATATAATTTAGGTTGCACTGAGATGTTCTTGAAAATTAAAACCACGGTGAAAAAATTGCAGACTTACGACACCTAATTTAATACTTTTAATACCTTTAATAATGGAAAACTAAATTCAATGCTTTTTTAATACTTTTAATAACCCGCGGGTACCCTGTGAACAGGGGTCGCGTTAACCGAATATTTTCCGTCGTTGACCGATTTTTTAAAACGGTGACAGAAAAAACTGAAGTCCATCTGTCATTTTGACAGGTTGCAATTCACACCCCAGACCACAGGGTGGCGACTGAGCATATTAATTAGCTATTGTCTCTCTTGATGCATGACGTCGTTGGCCTTACTCTGAAAAATGTCAAGGCAACTGAGTGTTCGAAGTTTCTTCAAAAAGCCCCAAAACGACGATGGTGTTGATAAAAGAGGTGAAAAAACAGGGACTGCACAAGCGGGCACGCAATTCAAGTCCATGCGCACCAGGAGGAAGGTGTAAGGCTCCGTTCAGGCCACAGCAGGTGAACTGTTAATTTCATTGTTCCTTAATGTAGCCTACCTACTGGGGCCACAGTCAGCTGTTTTTGTCAGTGCGGAGAAAAAGTTACATATTCATCTGCTTGATGTGTGATGGCACGGTGTGGATTCTCTGTTAAGCTTGTTTGGACAGAATATTAATTTAAAATGAATGAAAACTAAATACTATTGAATATAGTGAAGCGGTATGCAATGTTAAGAGTCTTGTTAGCTCGAATTGCTGTGTCCAGCCGCTGTAGCTCTGCTGCTCTCTGTGAACTCTCTATTCAAGCCGGAACGCGCGCGGCTCTCTGTGAACTCTCTATTCAAGCCGGAACGCGCGCGGCTCTTAAGTGTCTCTGTCACGTGACTGTGTCGTAGCCGGTAACGCACTCGGCCAAATGGACACACAAGTACGGAAGGTGAATTATGCCAAACAAAGGGTCACCACAATGTCATTATCATCATTTTAAAAATTTAAGTGACGGGTAAAAATAGATTATGACCAGATTTTTATGACCCTGTCAGTCAAAATGACAGACAACGAAAAAGTCTAGCGCAACCTCTGCCTGTGAATGAAATATATAATTTGTTATTATTGGTTTAATATTTAGTTAAAGGTTAAAAACCCTTTCCCTCCAAAATGCATCTTCTCTAAAATCTGACTATGCTTTGGGTAGTGTGGAATACACCACAGTAAAACAGCTGGCAAGCTGGCCTGTAGGTGTTGTCGTGTAGCGTAAGATGAAAGAAAATCATCGAGCGCCACCAGGGAAATCTCAAGCAGTCACCTTCCAATGAGTGACTCCGGAATAAGGATAGAGGGCAACAACAAGACGAGCGCAGGCAGGAAAGCCTGAAATGAGTGGCAAAAGTCTAGGGTTTCCTAGCAGTGATTATCCAGTGACTGCCCTCTTAGCATCATGCTGCAGTGGCCAAAATTGGGTGCTTCTCAGTCAGCGGCAACTCGGCCATTTACACTGGTCTACAGAATTTTGGAAAATATCAGCTTCAGAGATAAAAAATGGCTAGATCATACTTGTTGTGGTGACATGGTGTTGGAATAATTATGCACAAAATTAACACATAGCTACAAGCCAGTCTTCATTGTCTTGGGCTTTGAAGTCTTCATGTACTGTATGTTAATTACAGTGTTGTCAGTAACGCATTACTAAGTAACACGTTACTGTAATCTGATTATTTTCTTCAGTAACGAGTAATCTAACGCGTTCATTTTTCCAAGACAGTAATCCAGTTAAAGTTAGTTTCCCTAGTGCCTGTGCGTTACTATTTTGTTTTTGCCTCATAATGTATGTAGAATGAAGAATACTGTAGTCATGTACGAAAAGCATTTCTCATCAGGGGAAAAAAAAACGGGTCACGTGTATTATGATGCTGTTTGAGGCTGTCTGCCACGGCGGTCAACAACATAGCATTCTGACGAGGCATCGAGGCTAACAGTGAAAGGCAGGATATATACCGCAAATTGATGCCTTTGCTCACTGGAAATACAGCCATTACTTCACATTTCTGTCCAGTAAAGATGACAAAAATATCTCCGTGCCTTGCAAACTTTACGCTGGCTGAAAAAGACTCTCGGCCGCTAAAAACTACATCCAATTCAACAAGGAAGCACTTGGAATTAGAGGACAACGTGACAAAACTCGAAAAAGCCTACATGTAACAAGACAGCCAGCACGTCTACAGTTTGTAACCAGCCTTTATGCACATTTTATTGTCAGTGTTTGTTACCATAGGCAGAGTTTTACTTTTGTGGGGCTGGGGGCAAAGCATGTTGATGACTGAAACAAAAGTCAAAAGTTTGGACACACCTAAACATTTTTACTAGTGATGCACGATAATACATTTTTCAACCGATATCGATAACTGATAATTTCCTGCCCCTTCCACCCGATAATGTCACTCCGATAATTCTATTCAAATATGTGTGTAAATTTTTTAAGTATACAAAGATCAAATGTTACTGTGCAAAAATGTAATTTAGTGCTATTTTTTTCCACGTCAAATGTGAACAAGTAGTAAATTCCAACAACTAAACAATGGCAATGACGTTGTGTAATGGTAAGCTTTTGGCAACAATTACTTAGAGAGTAAACACCCAAGTTGCACAAAAATGCCTTAAAAAGTAAGCCATTCCTAACATATATCACATTACTACACTGCAAAAACACCTCCTTAAAACTAGCAGAATTGGACAAAACTGTTGATTGCGCACATTTGGAAGCTAAATCAAGTATATAATTATCGGATTGCATTATCGGTTGAATTTCGTTTTATCTGGATTATCTGTGTGACGTCATAATTGCCATTATCGGCCGATAATTATCGGTGACCGATATTATCGTGCATCTCTAATTTTTACTTTTAATATACTTTCCCTACTGAAAAAGCGGCATGGAAAATGAATGAATGAATGAATATTGTAAATCCTCTCTGAATACATGAAAACTATGAACGAACATGTGCAATAACAAAAAAAAGTGAAATAACTGAAAAGAGGTTTTATATTCTACATTCTTCAAAGAGTCCACCTTTGAGGTGTCGCCAAACTTTTGGCCAATACTGTATATATACATACTGTATATATAAAACTGTTCAAGCTCAGTTGTTGTTGGTTGCATTTGAAAGCTTAGGTTTACAGAAATTCTAAATACCCATCTTGCCTCCACAGGTGTAGCTTTGGCTTAGCAAAGCGAAAGCTAGTGTATTAGTTGCTAGTCACATCATCTGCTTGAAAAATGATTTTGACCAATTATGAAATACGTTGTAGGATTCTTGTTCTTCTCAATAATTTTTGTTGTATGTTTTATTGGTTTACAACTTTTATAGACAATATTTTAACAGCTTGGTCTTTATTTTAAAGGGGAAGTTCAGAATTTTTGACATTAGGCTTTATCTTGGAGTTAGGGGGTTTATTTAGTCGTTGGAGTTAATTTGAACTAATTATGTGCAGTTTGTCAGTTATTTGTTAGTTTCAGGGCTCTGGAGTGGCTAAGCTAGCGCGAGTCAATGGTGGTTGAAATCAACTTCATCGACTAATTAAATCCCCGCTAACTCAAAGATTAAGCCTTATGTGAAAAATTCAATTACATGCGATGATACATCCTCCGGTTACCACCCGCAGACCAACGGCCAGTGCGAGCGAACAACCCAACAGCTTGAAGCAGCCCTCCGTTGTGCCACCCAAGCTCACCCAAACACCTGGAGCAATCACCTGCCTTGGATTGAATATGCGCACAACTCCCTGCCAAATACCTCATCAGGTATGTCTCCCTACCTTTGCTCCCTGGGTTACCAGCCCCCGTTGTTCCCTTCACAGGAACGCGACATTGCCGTCCCGTCAGTCCAAGCCCACATCAGTCGTTGCTCCAGGGTTTGGGAGAAGGCCCGCTCCGCACTCCTCCGCGCGTCCGAGAAATCCCGTACTCAGGCTGACCGCCGCTGAAGGCCTGCGCCCATCCACACCGTTGGTCAA
Source organism: Corythoichthys intestinalis (assembly GCF_030265065.1). Lineage (NCBI taxonomy): Eukaryota > Metazoa > Chordata > Actinopteri > Syngnathiformes > Syngnathidae > Corythoichthys > Corythoichthys intestinalis. The sequence goes on along the minus strand of NC_080399.1, from coordinate 57,179,585 downwards.
AAGGTGTGGCTATCCTCAAAGACCCTACCGCTCAAGAGTGAGTCAGTTAAGCTCTCCCCCCGGTTTGTTGGGCCCTTTGAAATCACCAAGGTGGTGAATCCTACCGTCATGCGCCTCAAGCTCCCTGCACATTTCAGAGTCCACCCTACCTTCCACGTCTCTCAAGTCAAGCCAGTTTCCACGAGTCCTTTGGCACCCCCGTTCCACCGCCTCTATCTGTCGATGGGGGTCCTGCCTACAGTGTAGAGCGGCTTCTCGATGTCCGCCGCTGAGGCCGTGGGCTTCAGTACCTCATCGACTGGGAGGGCTATGGCCCGGAAGAGCGGTCCTGGATCCCGGCCCGGTGGGTGTTGTCCCGCGAGCTCATTTGAGATTTCCACCGCGCCCATCCCGGTCGTCTTCGTCGGGCGCCAGGTGGCCCGTAGGCGGGGGGGTCCTGTTAGGGCCTCGGCCCTTCCCTCCAGAGCCCTGGCCCACCTTGGGCAGGTGTGAGTGTTTTTATTGATTTGCAGGTTGGACACCAGACGGGTGGAGCGGCCACAGCTGCTGGCAATGACAATCAGCCATCTTCATAAGCCAGTGAACGCCACCACCTCGTCGCCTGATCAACTAGTCTGTTTACCACGTCAGTTGCATCTCGCGTACTTAATTATCTATCTGATCCCCGGCTCACGACTTATCTTCTCGCCCCAGGTCCTGACTTTGCGCGCCCCTGTCGGATTCCACGCCGGCCTTTCTTCCGAGCTTCCACACCCCACGTCGTCTCAGCTACCCCGAGCAGAACGACCAACGCCCGCCACTTTATTGTTTGTGCTCGCCAATAAAATATTATTCGCCACAACCCAGGCGTGTCTGCATTTGGATCCCCTCTCGTCGCACACCCTAACAGATTGCAGTTGCCAAATCATCCTTGCAGGTCGGAGCCTTGCTGTGGACTATTTTTTTCAATTTCCACCACAGGTTTTCAATAGGGTTAAGATCTGGGCTATTTACAGGCCATGACATTGGCAGGATGAGTCTTTCTCCAAGGAATGCTTTAACAGTTTTAGCTCTGTGGCAAGAGTCAAGAATCTGCATTGGACAAGGTGTCAAGAGTCAAGAATCTGCATTGGACAAGGTGATGATGCTGGAACTTTTGTTTGGTGAGATTTAGAGAGATGACTGCCTGAAGAAAACATCAAAATTCCCTCAGTCCTTGATTATATGGGGCTGCATGTCAGGCGAAGGCACTGGGGAGATGGCTGTGGTTAAATCTTCAATAAATGCACAAGTTTACATTGAAATTTTAGCTTTCTTATCCGTTCAATTAAAATATGTTTTTCATTTTCCAAGATGACAATGCATCATGCCACAGAGCTAAAACTGTGAAAGCATTCCTTGGAGAAAGACTCATACAGTCAATGTCATGGCCTGCAAATAGCCCAGATGTCAACCCTATTGATAACCTGTGGTGGAAATTGGAAAATTGAAAAAAAAAAAAAAAAGGTCCACAGCAAGGCTCCGACCTGCAAGGATGATCTGGCAACTGCAATCAAAGAGAGTTGGCAGCAAATTGATGAAGAATACTCATCAAGTCCATGCCTCAGAGACGGCAAGCTGTCATAAAAGCCAGAGGTGGTGCTACTAAATACTAGAGATGTGTTTTGATTGTTATTTCTTTGTTTGTTTCTCATGATTCCATATTTTTTTCCTCAGAATGGAGTGATTCCATGTATATTTTCCCTGCACTTGCTCTATAAAAGTAATATTTACTGACCACCACAAGGTTTTTAATTCATTTCTTTTAGTGTTTCTGAATGCCAAGGAGTTGCACTTTTGAACTAATTCATTATTTTTTCAAGCTTTTTATCTGAGTTTGTTCTACGTGATAAAATGTCTGAGTGAGCGCTCGTCCGAGACTTGTGATTCCATACTTTTTGCTAGGGCTTGTATAAGAAAGACTAGACTGGTTGGTGTTCGTCTAATTAGTTATGAGTTACAAGGTTTTACTTGTGCTGTTTGTTGCATCAACACATTCCCGAGGTCAGAAACTGGAGCAACAACAATCATTTGTTCATGCCATTTCTCTTTGATCTAGCAACTCCTTAGAATAGCTCCAACCAAAAAGCAGCAGCCAACAATGAATCACTGCCTTGCTTGTTTATGTAGAACTAATCATGATTGCAGCGACATATTGCAACATCTCTGAATTCAGAATGAAATACAGCCCTTCTTAACAGAGGTGAACAGACAGGCTTATATTTTCAATGAGCTGCTACACCATCAGTTTCAGCATTTGCATAAACACTGGTTATATTTGCATAGAGAGTGATGTCCTGGATAAACCTAGTACTGGAAGTGATTTTATGGAAGAAATATTGTAATCTGTTCCATATGTTATTCGTCAAACATAATCCTAAGGTTTACACATTTACAGGATGGTGTTTGGCAGGTATTGTTTGTAGACCATTCCATGCATAGTTCTATGGAGATGCTGTTTTTAGTAGGTCTGTTTAAATTTGCTGTGGTTCTCCTCAGAGAAATGTTAATAGTGGAACTTGTTCTTATTTAATGTACTTGTACATACACATAGGATTGCGATGTTCTTTTGTTTGGTGTCCTGAAATCTAATTGACATGTATGACATTCATACGTTACCAACAGAACTTGCAAATTTGAATTATCATCATCACAGTATAATTTGTTTTCGAAGGTGTTGCTTTTACCAAACATCAATCGTGTGGCAAAAAGAAATGGCTGTTTCATATTTGCTGCCTCTCCATTGAACCTGTGAAAGAATTCAGTGGGATCCATACAACATGGATTATTGTACACCCACAGTCGTAGGTTTGCGACTTCACCAGTCCTTTGAATGAAAAAGTGTCTCAAAACCTTTAACCAAGGGTGTACACAGCACACATTTTGAAGTTAGCTTTCGATCACGCAAGACATACGTTTTTTTGTTTTTGTTTTTTTTTAGCACGCAAACTCACTCACGCTGGCAAGAGCAGCCTCTTACTTACACAATGAATGAGTTGTCTTTGATCGTAGAGCTATAATGGCCATATCAGCCAGAAACCTGTCAATTAGGGGTGTGACAAAATACCGAAATGGTGATATATCGTGATACTTTGTATCCCAAAAGGTTACCGATATGCGTCTGCCAAGAATCGAGATATCATTTTAAAAAGGTGTCAATTTCTAAAAAAATAAATAAAGAAAAAGAAACCAACAAGTTGCTTCCAAAATCTTTCACCATAATAGTGTCTCAGTTAACTATAAGGCTGCATTGACGGTGCTCGACGCCCAATCCATTTAGACTGGGGAATGTTCGTTTATTCGAAACCAGAGCATTCACAGTCATTCTGTCCGATATTCAGGGCATTCACAGGTCATTTCCTGTTGAGTTTGAGTCACTGTAAATTTATTTGGGTGATTCCCAGGTCGTTTCCTGTTCTGTAACTCAAAATACACATGAAGTGACCCATAAAATACCCCAAAATCAACAGGAAGTAACTGAAAATTAACAGGTAAATGACCTTAAATGGCCCAAAATTACCTCATTGCCTGGCACTGGCTGCCACTGACAGCCATAGACGTCCTAACCATTTGAACTGGGAGGGTGGCAGCGAATGAACACTCGTTCATTCGCTGCCATCCCTATCACTTCAAACGGATTGAACGTCTACTAGTGATAAACTCATTCCAATTCACAGCAGAAGCTTGTTTTTCTGTTTATTAGTTGTTTGTAGGATATCCTAGAATGATTTCCTGACCAATGAATCGATAATGGTTGTATCACCATATCGTCAGATCATCGTAATCGTGAGCTTTGTATCGCAAATCGTATCGTATCGTGAGGTACCAAGAGTTCCCACAACTACTGTCAATCATGATTAATTTTAACTACCAAAGTTGCACTGGTGAGCAAGAAGAAAAGTCCGGTCGCCCTGCTCAGCAGGATGGAGGACGTGAGAGGCTGAGTGAACGCACTCAATGAAGCATTTTTATAAAGACAAGCATTTTCGAAGTTATTCTTGTTTAAAAATAATTCACATTATGAAGTGGGCACGGTGCCACGGTGGTTAGCACGTCCACCTCACAGTTCTGGGTTCGTGGCTTCAATCCCAACTCTGGCCATCCTGTGTGGAGTTTGCATGTTCTTCCAATGCCTACATGTTTTTTTTCGGGGTTCCAACTGACCGAACATTCCAAATTGTCCATAGGTGTGAATGGTTGTGTGTCTATATGTGCCCTGCGACTGGCTGGCAACCAGTTCATGGTGTACCCCGCCTTCTGCTTGGAGTTAGCTTTGACAGGCTCCAGCACCCCCGCGACCCTCGTGAGGAAGATGAATGAATAGATCATATGAATGCTATGAAGAGTGATTAAAATTATGGTGTTAAAGTTGATGCGCACCAGTGCAATCAATGCAAAAACTGTGGAGCCCTGGCAATATATATGATTGATATGATTTGATATGATATCGCAATGTTAATTTTTTCCAATATCGTTCAGGCCTAGCCCAAACAGAGCTACAGGTAGTCCCCGGTTTATGAACAAGTTCCATTCTTATGCTGGCGACATAACCCGTATTTCCGTGTAAGTCAGAATTAACCCTTTAAGTACCCCTAAATACCACCCAGATCTCAAAATAACTCTCCAAAAACATTTATTATGGTCATTGTACTGTCCTTGCCAAGACATTTGAGCTAAAGGCCGAGTTATGCTTCTGCGGCAGACCGCCGCCGTTAAGGCAGACCCAATTTACAACCCTCCGCAGTAGCCTGAGGTGCAGCTCCACAAAATTCTGACTACGTGTTGCGTCAATGCGTGGTGACGTGAAGCAAATGGGCTGTGATTGGTCCGCTAAGACTGTTGTTTCTAATTCAGCACGAAAGCACCGCCATTTACAAACATTTTTACGCTAGACTCAAAAATGGACCAAGCCCACAAGAGGATTGCAGAAGAGGTCCGCAAGTACGACTGCCTGTACATTGTTTCGTCAAGGTATATATAAAGATTGCCGTCCCATGTCCGTTGGCGTTGTTGTGTAACCGAAAGAAAACTAGAGGAAGTCGACAAGAGTCCCTCCAAACTGTACAAACACAACGCCACACCCCCTAGTGGCTTGGCGGTGAATTACAGAGCAACACGTTCCCTTGCCGCAGAACTATCGACTGCTCATTGACGCCGTAGTTGCTAAAACGTCACCACAACACAGAAGCATAGGTCAGGTGTTAGTCCCAGCCAGACAGCGAGCCAAAACCCAAAATGACGATGTCAGACATCCGTGTGGTTTGCTGACTTTATTCAGCTGCTCATGACATCAACACTTGCAGAATGAAACTAAAAAAAAAAAATCAAATTAAATCCATTTTATCTCCAATAACAGCAATTCAAATTTGCGTTTATAACTAGCTGCTGATACAGCAATAACAATCCACACAAACGATTCGCATGTATCAGGGACCGAACATCATTAAAAATAATTGCATAAACTCACTCTTGGTATTTGAGCACAATTTAAAATGCACAATAAACAGTACAAAAGGTGTCATATACAGGCGTTGCCTCTGTGGATGCTTCACAAGCAACAAATGCAGGCTCGCAGCTGTACTCTTTCCCCTGTCTCTCTAACTCGGCTGCGCGACTTCTTTGTGGGAGCAAATGCGCTCTTCCTTGTGTGTGCGCAAATATGTTCTTCTTCGTGTGTACATGCGCTCTTAGTTGCGTGTGGAAGTACTACCTGCTCTATGCTTCCTGCGCCAAAAATAAAGTCAACATTATTAAAAAAAAAAAAAAAAAAAAAAAAAAAAACCCGACTGGAGACAAGTTGGCGGAGAGTACGTGTTAACCTGGGGACCACCTGTATTCAAGTTATCTGGTGGAAATTCTTCGAGTTTTAACATCGCAATATAATATCGCAAACCCCTTAAAAAAATCGCAATGACACTTTTTTCCAATATTTTTCAAGCCTAGGATGTAGGGCAAATTAAAGACAATTCACAAACCTTTTTCTTTTTGTTAGGGAAGGTAGGGTTTCGGTAGCTTGTTTTGTTTATTATATACTGTATATCTGATGCAAATAAAAAAACTGCTCTTAAAATGCTGATTTACACTGGCCTTTCTGGGTGTGGGTTGGATGGGAGGAGCACCGACGTGTGTAATGCCCTGGTTCCCCTAGACCGGGACGTAACATGATTTGTCGTTCTTCACCCTTTCTGTTGAGTCCTTTTGATCGTTTGTTTTCTTCCTCGTTGTCTTCCTATTGGTTGGCAGTTTTTTCTTTGTGGTAGTGGCGACTGCCACCGTGTTTGTGGAAATCTGTTTTTAACTAAGCAGTGCTGTAATTTATATATACAGTATTGTGATATAACAATACAGAATTTATATCTGTGTTAGGGAACAATAATCTTGAAGATGGATGAACTTAGTGCACAGGAGATGTTAAGTCATATGAATACAGGGTTTTTCAAAAAGAATGTGCCAAATTCATCATACATTTATTCGTTTTAAAATCATTGAAATAGACTGAATTAGCGGTCATTTGATACTGGAATTATCCTTGTTTAACTGGGTGTCAGTTTCAATTTGTCTTTGTTGGAAAATCAATCTTTTATTTATGCTCAAAATGGCGATTCCTCAGCAGAAGGCGTTTTGTGTGCTTGAGTTTGCGTGTATCCTGAAGCGTGTTTGAGAGGAATTTTCATATCGGCTTGATTTTGTCCTTGCCGCTGCTAGTGGTCACATTGAGCACATGTAAAGCATGAAATAAAAACTTGAAGTTATATACAATACTTGTATCCAGCTAGTTATTTATTTATTTATTTTAATTAGGGCTGTCAAACGATTAAAATTTTTAATCGAGTTAATCACAGCTTAAAAATTAATTAATTGCAATTAATCACAATTCAAACCATCTATAAAATATGCCATATTTTTCTGTAAGTTATTGCTGGAATGGAAAGATGAGACACAACACAGATATATACATTCAACATACTGTACATAACTACTGCATTTGTATATTATAACAATAAATCAACAAGATGGCATTAACATTAACATTCTGTTAAAGCGATCCATGGAAAGAAATACTTTTAGTTCTTAAAAGATGAATGTTAGTACAAGTTATAGAAATTTTATATTAAAACCCCTCTTAATGATTTCGTTTTAATTTAATTTGTAAAATTTTCAATCAAAAAATAAACTAGTAACTCGCCATTGTTGATGTCAATAATTACACAATGCTCATAAAATCAGTCGCACCAAAGCGCCAGCAGAGGGAGACAAAAAAATACAAGTAACAAGTGGACATGACATTGTGCTGTCATTTTAATCTGTTTGAGCGGGGCATGTGCGTTAATTGCGTGAAATATTTTTACTTAAGTTCAAAAATTAATTACCGCCAGTTAACGCGATAATTTTGACAGCCCTAAAAAAATATATCGCAATAGTTTTGGCACATTCTTTTTAGGATGGTAAAAACGGCAAATGGTGTATTTTTTGTGCAAGGTGAAAGTTGGGATCTGCATCGATCTCGATGTCGCAATGTGACACATAAAGACATTTAATTGTATCATTTTGTCCACAATGGTCATTGATAATATGAAATGGATGTTATGACATATTTATCTGGTTAAACTGCAAATATTGGTCTATTGATAGGATCCCAACAGTTTTTAATATTATTTTCATGTTAAATTATAGAACTACTCAGTGTACTTCACGAACGACAGCTTTTCAGTTTACAGGACAGTTGTTTGATGTGGATCAAACTATGTGTGTGTGCATTTAGAGCAGACTAATACAAGAGGAAGTGGGTCACAGCTCCTCTAGGGAACAAATCTCGTAGCTTGAACTTCCTCTTCATCATACATGTTTAATGATGAATTGTATCATTTTTAAAAGGCAAAGGCCCCACCTCACAGGCAATTAACAAAGACAACAAGCAGGAAGCACGCAATAAGAAATGTAAATGCATCTTATCAACATAAATCTAATATATATGGCGGAAAACACAGACATGACTGAAAAAGCAGTTTCTGCTCTTGCACTCGCCTTTAAACTAAACTGCTGTATTTTAAGCCAAAAGAACTGTTGTGTTTGATAGTACTATATGTCTATATGCTGCCATAGCAGATTCATGGCGCAATTAGCCCCCAAATTATTTTTAATTTGTCCGTGTTACCCTGGAAACCCCCGTTTACAGACGTCGCGCAACCGCTTTTGTTTCAACCCAGCCATAAAACAAAGGTAACTAATTATATTTATTATTCAAAATGTCTGTCATTTTCAGCTTAGTATCATGAATTGATGTCTAATATTTCGCTTTAAAAAACGACTTTAAAAAATTATTCACTCGCATATTTTAAACTTTTACACAAATTATGTCACAATGAAAAAAAATGGTGTCTGTAAAAAAGTCCCGGATATCTACCTCATAACTATTGCTTACTTGTATTTTTTGTTGTTGTTACTCTCGCATTTTCTCCGATATGTTAGATAATAAATAATCGATCCAAACAAAGAAAAATTGAAAAAAAAAACAAAAAACGTTTCAAAGGGTAAATATATGAAAAAGAAAATCTCGACTACTCCTTGATGTCTGCGATTTCTGAATCGTGACCCTTGTTATAACCATGTTTCACCCATAAAATCCCCCCCAAAATCCAGCTGTGGCCATTAACAGCTGTGTCTTGAGACTCAGTGATACATGCTACATGCGGTTTTTGGATCGAAACAAGGTAAGCACGCGATAATATCTCGTTAAAGTCATGGCGTCTGTAATTCTGCTCTTGTGTGCTTTCACCTCCAGATAGGATTTTGCTGTTTAAAAAACTTTTTTTTTTTTTTTTAAATGCCCTCCTGTTCGAAATTTGTCTTCCCCCAGAAAACTGAGATTTTAAGCTTTCCAATGATGTATCACGCATGCATATTGGAAAATTTTGAAAGTTGGCTAAATTGGGGGTCTCAGGGCGGAACTTCAAGTCACCTGAGTGTTTTCCGCCATATACAATAGCTTGGACAAAATTTATAACCAACGTACAAACAGGACGAAAATTGTCTTTCTTAATGACCGCCAAGATAGCAGACAGACAACAGTAGGGTTGACATCGAAATTTTAGACATCAAGTGACGTTGAAACAACGTTGTTCTATGGTATGTCAGGCGATGGTTGGGTTAACATTGTGAACTAATGTTGACAAATAGTTGAGGTATGATTGACCGGGAAATATGATTGAAAAGTCATTGAATTATGGATGAGCGGGTATTTTGGTCGAAAACATAACGTTGATTCAGCGTTGTTCCAATATTATTAATAAATAAAATGACGTTTAAATTTGTAAGGATTTCAACGTTGAAACAACATAAATTGAGGGTACAAAAGTGACGTTGATTCAACGATTTAAGATCGACAGCGGAATGTTGATCCAACAGCTATTAAACGTCGGTCTGCTATCTAGGCGATTAAATTGTTTAGCTCAAAGGTTTTAATGTTAGAAAGTTTTTCAGACTGACTTTTTTCACTTTATTTTTAAAAGCAGTTATATCAACTTACAAATGCACCTGCATTATATGTGGGCCAAACAATTAATATAACAGCAATTATCTATCTCTGAGCTTGGTTGTTTTTGCAGGGGCCGTGTCTGCAAAGTGCTGGGAGCTAAGAGGAATGTTGGGTGGGGCATTTCTACCTCACTGTCCATCTCTCCATTAGAGGAGAAAAAATCAAAACAACTTTCCATTATAGCTCGCTGCGCTGTGTTAGACAATTGACACTTTAAAAGATGCAAGCAACAAGTTAGCAATCACCGCTTTTGAATGAAGTAGTGCCATAGGTTTATAAACCAATATAAGAATTGCCCACACATTGTACAGTATATGTCAAATCTAGATTAAAGCCAGTTCAAACAGTTTGTTTTTATCCTTGTTCTTTAAATAATTAGCATTAAAATCCATCCGAATTTTTTTTTTTTTAACCTTACCTGAGTCCGTGTAGCGAGGTCGAGCCAGATCCCTGAAGTAGTAGGTGAAATCCAAGCAGTTGTCGTCCTGCACCTCCCCTCTGGAGCACAAGTCGGAGAGCAGCTCGAGCGCCTTTCGACAAATCTCATACTCTCTTTCTCCAGGCATTGCCCTCCAGCATCCTCCTGACTACTCGGCCACCCTGCCCGAGGCTGCACCTCGGTCACACGGTCGGAGACGCACCACAGACACGGCACCGCGCCTACAACCCTGGATGTCGACGCATCAGCTAAATTGAACGAAAACAGAGTTTGTCTGACTTCGAGGTTATTTTCGTGCAAGAAATTAGATTTGGATGAGTTTCCCTCTATTCAAAACATCTTAGGAGTTTTTTTTGTTTGTTTTGTTTCCTGTTTCTCTCGCTCGCCCGCGCTAAAATTGCGACTTCCCAAGCCTGCCTCCCGCTGTGGATTTTTCGTGGTCCGCTGCTCAATCATCAGTGGCTGCGAATGAATGAGTGACTAGATGCGCTCTGCTGTTGGTGATTCTCTCAATGCACTCTGATGGTGAGACGCACAGGAAGTTAACATGCCTCCATCAACACCCAGTCAACACCCCTGAGACACTCTCACGACACCATCTAAGTCCCTCTTCACTCTGATATTGTTAATTTGAAAACAAACAAACGAACACGTGAACGAACATAACCCTTTGATACACAGTCAAAAGTGAACATTCCCCCCTGTATCTCCATACTGAATTAATTTCAGTATTCAAGGTATTCTTCAGATAACTTTTAAATCATTATATATTCTTAATTTTTTTGTTCTTTTCTTTCTTTCTTTTTTTTTTTTTTTTTTTAATTGAAAACACATTTTGATTAACTACACTGCTGGCCAAAAGTATTGGCACCCCTGCAATTCTGTCAGATAATTCTCTATTTCTCCCAGAAAATTATTGCAATTACAAATGCTTTGGTAGTGATGTCTTCATTTATTTTGCTCGCAATGAAAAAACACAAAAGAGAATGAGAAAGATAAAGAAATCGTAATGTTTGTAATATTATGTATATGTAACAATTTATAATGTAATATATATATATATATATATATATTATATATGTTTGTAATGTAACGTAAAGCATTATCAGACAGAATTGCAGGGGTGCCAATACTTTTGGCCAGCAGTGTTCTCCTCGAATCCACAACATGGATCAAAAATATCCCTTATCTATTTTCTATGATATAGCGTGTGTTGCTAAGTACTAAGATGACCTGTGTTTGAAACACATTGCAGGTAGTCCCTGGTTTACGAATGAGTTCTGTTCCAACACTGGCGAGGTAACCCGGATTCCCACGTGAATTTGAATTAACCCCATAAGTATCCCAAAATCTCGGAATAACTATCCAAAAAGTCTAAAAGTATTGTATTTTGTTTAATGATGGAGGATACACTACCCTCCGGTGGCAGCGGTTGGTCTGGCTGGACTTTCACCTTGAGTGACTGAGGAGCAGACTCAGATGTCTGACATTGATAGAGGATAGCTGCGCCATAGACTTCATAATGTATTGACGGGACACGGGGGGGCAGGGCCGATTCATAGGGGGCTTATCTCCGGCAAAGCTGACCGAGTGGAAACACAGACAAAGAGATTTTTCCGTTGAAAATTCTTGTGAATAAATGCTTAAATCCCTGAATTCTTTATAGGTATGGACGTAAAACAGGCTCGAATAGCAAAAAAAAAAAAGTGCAGTTAGCATTTATTCTATGTGAAAATTGCGCACTATGATGCTTGTTAGGAAGCAAATTAGCAGCTGCCATTTCACTGTCAAAGAGCTTTTTCCGTTGGAAATCCTTGTGAATAAATGCTTAAATCCCTGTATTCTTTATAGATATGGACGTAAAACAGTCTTGAGTCTTGGTTAAAAGCAAAAAAAAAAAAAAAAAACAACGCGCAGTTAGCATTTATTTTACGTAAATATTGCGAACTATGATGCCAGTCAGTAAGCAAATTAGTGGCCGCCATATGTAAACAAAGAGCTTTTTCCGTTTAAAATTCTTGTGAATAAATGCTTAAATCCCTGAATTCTTCAGTATATGAATCAATATATTCTGTCAATATATTATGAAGTCTATGGCTGCCCTCTGGTTTGGACCATATAAGGTTGTACTGTAAGTTGATTCCGCCAATACATGTTTGTTAATGCATTTGTAATTAAGTTTAGAGCTGCAGTTTGTGGAGTTACTGTACGTGTGAGCGATTTGCTATGAGAATTGTAAATACTTTAGCATTTGTAGCATTTAAGCTTGTGGACTTCTGTTAGGCAAATTAGGCTAATTTAAGTTTACATATTGATCAGACTAGATAGATGTTTGAACACATCAACTGTTTTATTGTTAAAATGCGTGTCGTTTTGAACATACAGTAAGTGTACTTATGTGTGTTAGAGCTTTACAAATTGTCAAAAGTGAAGGAAGTAAAAAGTTTCAAAATGCACAATTGCCTTGTTTGTGGTTTGTAAAGCTGAACAACGTCATGTTTTGTCAGGACAGAACACATCATATTAATGAAGTAGACTAAAAAATAATATACTGTGAGGTACAATAAGGTACTGTTTATGTCCCCCCCCCAAAAAAAAAAAAAAAAAAAAACACAAACGACCAGAGACAGAATGGCGGACGAGACTGGCGTCGTAAAGTCGAGTATGTCATAACCTGGTGACTACCTGTATTATTATTATTATTTTTTTAATCAATTATAAAGTCAGGTATGGAGTACAGTAAATATCTTGGTTTTGCTCAGCACAAATCATTTTATTTTTTTCCTTATAACGAACAAACGCAGTTTCTGTATTTGCCCATCAAGTTAAGACAAATTGGTCAGAAACAACCCACTTCCATTCAATATGAAAACTGCGTGAAACATTTTCTTCTTTGCCATCCAATATATTTGATGAGGTTTAGATTACCTTGACTGAGTACATACAAGTATTTACTGTAGGCCCTACTATGTATATGCTACCTGTCAGCTAAATAGCTGTTGAAATATTTTATTTTGGTGAGCTAATTATATTGTAGTGAACTAACCAATGGAGTTTGTTAGCGAAACATTGTAGTATTTTTTTTAGGGTGCCATTTGGACGTATAACTGAGTTGACACGAGCATAGTGGAAATTTTGTGCTAAAGTTAGCCCTCAGCCTAGCTTTGCTAGTATAATAGCTAACATGACTTACTTACTTGATGAAAAATCTATAACAAATAAAACTTTGGAAAGTATTCAATCAATTTCTTTTCTTTTCAGCGTTAACAGAGTGGATATGTGATGATCAATGACACTGAACATACGTCATATAACTGCAAAATTTGATTTTTAATTTTATTTTATAAAAAAAATATAAATGTTGGCCACAGTCGAATTTCACGCCACTGCTGTGGTATTACTGCAGAAGAGTGATGTCATCAATGAATGGGGAATTTTCTTAAAGTTACACTAACACAATTTAACAGAGTGAACACTGGGGATGAACAGAAAACGTATTATTTTTTCACTCAAATAATATATTTTAATTTGAAAACAACACACAGTTAAAGACAGTTTATCCAGCACAATAAAATCATAAATTATTGTATCGATTTTTTTAAAAAACTAATAATAGTAAAATAATAAAAGTTATTTTACAGACTGAATTTAATTGAAACACACTGGGGACACAGCAAAATTTCCTAACTACCTTTCCAGAGTTTTTTTTTTTTTTTTTTTAAATTTAAACATTGAATTTAGGAGCCTGTACCCTTAAATCTATAATAGACGTCAATTGATAATATACACAAAAATAAGTTCAATGAGAATTTGTCCAACTTTAGAGAAAATACATCTTAATTTAAACTCGGGACACAAGTGGCACCCTATAAAAAATGACCCATTTAGCACTGTTGTGGGTAGCCATGCTACCTAACCAAGTCAACACAAAACATGTATGTGCGTGTGCTTGTATTTATATGTATATTGATTGATTCCCCCCCCCCCCCCCCCCCTTTTTCATCCAAAGTATGGCTGTTTGTAGATTTACTGCTAAGGTGACTTTAGCAATGCTGCAAGAAGAGCAAGGCAGGGATGATGAAGAGGCAATTGGTCCTGATTCTGAATATGACATTTCTGATGATAATGACCCAGAATATTTTCCACACGGTCAAGATCTTGTCATGGGTGTGTCTGTGAATCCAGCTCTCCTACATGAAGGAGACTCCTCTGGTAATAGAGAGGATTTTTACGATTCCGATTCCATTATCGATATTGCTTAACGATTCGATTCTTGATTGATTCTAATTTGGTGAAAAAGAAGAACAAACATTTGGATTGGCATGTAGTTTAATCAGAAGTCACAACCTTACAAACTCACAACGATGTCAAAAGAGGCCCAAAGCCTTGATGTTAACCGTGGCAAAATGTAACTGTGGCAAATAGACAAGAATGCGTAACATTTTACTGAAACATTTTTCTAATAGAGATTTTTTTAAAAATCCTCCTTTTTAGGAACCGGTTCTCGATTCCCATCCCTACTCATGGCAGAATACAAAAGGCTTAACATTCTGATGTGTTGTTGTATGTTTTATTGTTGGCTCACATTAGACCAGTTTTCAGTTGAAATTACAGATATGGTACTGTTTAATAGCTGCGTCCTCTGTCAGCGTCAGTATGTGTGCCAAAATGACAATATACATGTTGCAAATATTAAATAAAGAATTAGGTCCCTCCCCCTCACTGCCCAAGTAATTATTTATTCATTCATTTTCTATTCTACTTATTTGAAACAAATTATTAGAATAGTATTAAGCAATTACATATTAAACCAGTCCCGGAAAAATAGGTCATTTTGGACCCATGTGTGTAAACTATATGTCCCGGAAGAATAGGTCATTTTGGACCCATGTGTGGAAACTATATGTTGTAAAATAAAAACAATTTTTAATGATAATGTATGAAAAGAAAAATGGACGCAATGATCAGTCGTAATTAAACACAAGGTACTTAAGGGACAGTGGGGCAAATAAGTATTTAGTCAACCACAAATTGTGCAAGTTCTCCTACTTGAAAAGATTAGAGAGGTCTGTAATTGTCAACATGGGTAAAACTCAACCATGAGGGACAGAATGTGGAAAAAAGAAAAAAAAAAGAAAATCACATCGTTTGATTTTTAAAGAATTTATTTCCAAATTAGAGTGGAAAACAAGTATTTGGTCACCTATTAACAAGCAAGATATCTGGCTGTCAAAGAGGTCAAACTTCTTCTAACGAGGTCTAACGAGGCTCCACTCATTACCTGTATTAATGGCACCTGTTTTAACTCATTATCGGTATAAAAGACACCTGTCCAGAACTTCAGTCAGTCACACTCCAAACTCCACTATGGCCAAGACCAAAGAGCTGTCAAAGGACACCAGAGACAAAATTGTAGACCTGCACCAGGCTGGGAAGACTGAATCTACAATAGGTAAAACGCTTGGTGTAAAGAAATCAACTGTGGGAACAATTATTAGAAAATGAAAGACATACTAGACCACTGATAATCTCCCTCGATCTGGGGCTCCATGCAAGATCTCACCCCGTGGCGTCAAAATGATAACATGAACGGTGAGCAAAAATCCCAGAACCACACGGGGGGACCTAGTGAATGACCTACGGAGAGCTGGGACCACAGTGACAAAGGCTACTATCAGTAACACAATGCACATCTAGGGACTCAAATCCTGCACTGCCAGACGTGTCCCCCCTGCTGAAGAAAGTACACCTCCAGGCCCGTCTGCGGTTCGCTAGTGAGCATTTGGATGATCCAGAAGAGGACTGGGAGAATGTGTTATGTCAGATGAAACCAACATATAACTTTTTGGTAGAAACACAGGTTCTCGTGTTTGGAGAAGAAAGAATACTGAAATGCATCCGAAGAACACCATATCCACTGTGAAGCATGGGGGGGGGGGACATCATGCTTTGGGGCTGTTTTTCTGCAAAGGGACCAGGACGACTGATCTGTGTAAAGGGAAAAAATGAATGAGGCCATGTATCGAGAGATTTTGCATGAAAATCTCCTTCCATCAGCAAGGGCATTGAAGATGAGATGTGACTGGGTCTTTTAGCATGACAATGATCCCAAGCACACAGCCAGGGCAACAAAGGAGTGGCTTCATAAGAAGCATTTCAAGGTCCTGGAGTGGCATAGCCAGTCTCCGGATCTCAACCCCATAGAAAATCTGTGGAGGGAGTTGAAAGTCTGTGTTGCCCAACGACACCCCCAAAACATCACTGCTCTACAGGAGATCTGCATGGAGGAATGGGCCAAAATACAGCAACAGTCTGTGAAAAACTTTTGAAGAGTTACAGAAAACGTTTGGCCTAAGTTATTGCCAACAAAGGGTACATAACAAAGTATTGAGATAAACTTTTTGTACTGACCAAATACTTATTTCCCACCATGATTTGCAAATAAATTCTTCAAAAATCAAACAATGTGATTTTTCTGGTGTTTTTTTTTCCTCCACATTCTGTCTCTCATGGTTGAGGTTTACCAATGTTGACAATTACAGGGCTCTCTAATATTTTCAAGTGGGAGAACTTCAATCATAAAATGAATGGATTTCAAAAGATCAAGTGAAGAAAGCAAGCATGTTATTTGAAATAACATGGGAAATATATGTGGGTCATTTTTCAAAAAATTTTACCCATGTTGTACTTTAGAAACGGCGTACATGTGTTGTACATCAAAGGGTTAATGTCAAAGATGTGATTCCTCCCTCTGGCTAATCAATGAGGTAATGTATGTCAGATTGTTAGTGCGTAAAGGGGGGAAATAATGAGATGTAATGCATGTGTATGACCTTTTCTTTAAAAAAAAAGTGATAAAGAGCAGACTTAATGAATAAATGTACCATTAGAGCTATGATGAATGGAATAAAGGGCTCTATGTCCACTCCTCTGTCTCAACCAGTGGGTTTCTGCGGGAACAAGAAGCACCTGACTGCAAGCAACTGACTGCATTAGTAAGACATCAGATTGGTGTAAAGGTGTCCTCTTGATAGGTTGGAATGAAAACCCGCACCCAATGCGGCCTTTTGTGGAATAATTTGCCCACCCCAGAGCCATGGAAAACAGGGTTGCGAAACTCCCATAGGGATCCATTATACGAGTTTACTTCTGGGTACTTCCGTAGTGGAGCCTTGGGTAGTTCCAAACATCGCTTCGACAAGGGCGGACCGCATTCATATGAATGACTGGTCACAAGCATATTTGGAGGTAAGTTGATGAAAAAAGACGATTCCTTTTGAGTTTTCAACAGTCTGTATTCTATCAGAGGCACTTTATGATGTACAGTGCCTTGCAAAAGTATTCGGCCCCCTTGAACCTTGCAACCTTTCGCCACATTTCAGGCTTCAAACATAAAGATATAAAATTTTAATTTTTTGTCAAGAATCAACAACAAGTGGGACACAATCATGAAGTGGAACAAAATTTATTGGATAATTTAAACTTTTTTAACAAATAAAAAACTGAAAAGTGGGGCGTGCAATATTATTCGGCCCCCTTGCGTTAATACTTTGTAGTGCCACCTTTTGCTCCTATTACAGCTGCAAGTCGCTTGGGGTATGTTTCTATCAGTTTTGCACATCGAGAGACTGACATTCTTGCCCATTCTTCCTTGCAAAACAGCTCGAGCTCAGTGAGGTTGGATGGAGAGTGTTTGTGAACAGCAGTCTTCAGCTCTTTCCACAGATTCTCGATTGGATTCAGGTCTGGACTTTGACTTGGCCATTCTAACACCTGGATACGTTTATTTTTGAACCATTCCATTGTAGATTTGGCTTTATGTTTTGGATCATTGTCCTGTTGGAAGATAAATCTCCGTCCCAGTCTCAGGTCTTGTGCAGATACCAACAGGTTTTCTTCCAGAATGTTCCTGTATTTGGCTGCATTCATCTTCCCGTCAATTTTAACCATCTTCCCTGTCCCTGCTGAAGAAAAGAAGGCCCAAACCATGATGCTGCCACCACCATGTTTGACAGTGGGGATGGTGTGTTCAGGGAGATGAGCTGTGTTGCTTTTTACGCCAAACATATCGTTTTGCATTGTGGCCAAAAAGTTCAATTTTGGTTTCATCTGACCAGAGCACCTTCTTCCACATGTTTGGTATGTCTCCCAGGTGGCTTGTGGCAAACTTTAAACGAGACTTTTTATGGATATCTTTGAGAAATGGCTTTCTTCTTGCCAATCTTCCATAAAGGCCAGATTTGTGCAGTGTACGACTGATTGTTGTCCTATGGACAGACTCTCCCACCTCAGCTGTAGATCTCTGCAGTTCATCCAGAGTGATCATGGGCCTCTTGGCTGCATCTCTGATCAGTTTTCTCCTTGTTTGAGAAGAAAGTTTGGAAGGATGGCCGGGTCTTGGTAGATTTGCAGTGGTCTGATGCTCCTTCCATTTCAATATGATGGCTTGCACAGTGCTCCTTGAGATGTTTAAAGCTTGGGAAATCTTTTTGTATCCAAATCCGGCTTTAAACTTCTCCACAACAGTATCTCGGACCTGCCTGGTGTGTTCCTTGGTTTTCATAATGCTCTCTGCACTTTAAACAGAACCCTGAGACTATCACAGAGCAGGTGCATTTATACGGAGACTTGATTACACACAGGTGGATTCTCTTTATCATCATCATCATCATTTAGGACAACATTGGATCATTCAGAGATCCTCACTGAACTTCTGGAGTGAGTTTGCTGCACTGAAAGTAAAGGGGCCGAATAATATTGCACGCCCCACTTTTCAGTTTTTTATTTGTTAAAAAAGTTTAAATTATCCAATAAATGTTGTTCCACTTCACGATTGTGTCCCACTTGTTGTTGATTCTTGACAAAAAAATTAAATTTCATATCTTTATGTTTGAAGCCTGAAATGTGGCGAAAGGTTGCAAGATTCAAGGGGGCCGAATACTTTTGCAAGGCACTGTATATGTTGAGCTTTATTTGTATGTGCGCGGCGTAATTACGGTATTTTTCGGACTATAAGTCACAGTTTTTTTCATAGTTTGGCTTGGGGTGCGACTTATACTCTTGAGCGACTAATGTGTGAAATTATTAACTCATTATTATATCATTTGACATGTTATTTTGGTGTTTTGGAGTGACACTGATGGTTTGGTAAACTTGTTAGCATTTTCTTTATGTTATATTTATCTGAATATCTCTTAATAGCTATGTTATGTTAACATACCGGCCATGTTCACATTTCGTTGTTCATGCATCATGCATCATCACTTATTCAGCATGTCGTTCTCTATTGGTATTTTTATTTTAAATTGCCTTCCAAGATGACATATCTGTTCTATGTGTTGGATTTTATCAAGAAAATTTCCCCCCAAAATGCGACTTATACTCCGGTGCGACTTATATATGTTTTTTTCCTCTTTGTTGGGCATTTTATGGCTGGTGCGAGTTATACTCAGGTGCGACTTATAGTTCGAAAATACGGAATACATGCATACATACATTTTACCTTGGATGACGAGCGATTTTCTCCCACTTTTTAAGGTGACTCTGCTAACTGGGGAGGGTTTGCCAGGGATAAAGTGATTAAGTCACTACCTTTTTTAAATTGTCAATTCTGTCAGAGGCCCTTTGTGACGTACACACTCATCTCTATTTGTGAGTACAGTATTGGTAGACGACTGACTTTCACGTGATTATCAGCTCGATTTTTTAAGTTTTGAACAAAGGTATCACCCTAATGGAAGAGTACCAAGTCAATGCATAACAACCTGTATTCTTTATACCAAAATGTTTGACATGATTACATTTTAGAGATGTGTATAGATTGAAAAGTGATGTCAACAAATAATAGACACACATTTATTATAGAAAACTAATTTATTGTAATATTTTTTTTAGGTTAGATGTTCATGACCCACTTCATGCTGCTGCTTCTGCTGGGGACAGCTGCTGGTGCCTGCTGATGGTGACTGCTGGCTGTGTGGACTAAGCCCATTTTAAGTAGCAAAAAACAAACAAAAAAAAGCCTTTTATTTCATGTGTTGACGGCTGACCATTGCCATCCATTTTTTCTGCTGCTCTTGGTCCTTGGGGAAACCATGCTGCACAACCAACCATCACAGGCCACTGATCTAAAAAATGTTAGGTGTAAACAATGAACCAGGAAACAATTTTCATCAATTGTTCAATAAAAAAATATTATTTTCTTTATCAAAGGGTGATAAGTTTTTATTGTTAGACATTATACCATGTTCAGGAAGATAATAAAATTTTGTTCCTGTCTTCTATTGTATTGTATATAGATATTTTATATTGTATTTTATTTGTGTTGCTTGGGTCCAAACTGAATGAAAAATGCCTCTAAATAGGTACACGTTTGGTTTTGCTAAAATTATAGGCTATATTCAAAATTCTATCTATGCAGGAAGTATTTGTTATAAGTCATTTCTTTGCATTTCAGGTCAAACTAAGTCTATAAAGGAAAATGTACACACACACACACACACGCACACAAATATATAAGCATTAGAGAGTACAACAGTCAAGAAAAGTGGGAAAAAAAGAATTTAAAAGTCATGACCACAAACTCAAACTTTTTGGGAAACAAAAGTGTTTTTATACGTCAATGTGACTGAACAAAATATGTTATACATGGTTTTATCTTTAATATATTACCACAGGGAGGTGAATCAAGGAAATCTACACATTCTCTGGAAAAACAGTATTCTAGTTGTGAAAAAAAAAAAAAAAAACTAAATCATCTTGCATTTCAATGTAAAAGTTGATTTCCCGTGCTAACGCCAACACAAACATGAAACTTTTAACTCCACAACATGGGAAAGTTCCCTTCTTCGTTAGAGTTTACATAGTTTTTAGTTGTCGCCTTACCACTAACTACCTTACCTTACCTTACCTTATCTTACCTTACCTTACCAAAAACTAGCATTTACATTTATGTTATAATGCAATTACATAATCAAACAAGTACTCAGATATGTGATTCTATTTTCCCATAAATCACCGATGTCATTTCCCTTGAAAACCATTTTGCTTGTGCTTGGAAATACTCATGCCCTACAACATTGAACCACGTGAACATCGGCGGCGAGATCAGAGAGTGTAGTAACTCTGTCTCCACGGCTCTGACACAAGTATTTTGTGCAAATGAAATCAAATTATGTGCAATCACTAAAAATGATGCTGAATACAATTAAAATAATATACCAAGTAGAATTCTTAGCAAGAATTGCTCTTGTGAGAAACGCTAGGATAAATTTAACTAATACCAGCAGATGTAAAATAGCACTTTTAACATGTCTAGAAGTGTAAGGGATACCAAATAGAAATTATATTTGTAAATGAGTAATCTGTTTGTGAGATATTGCACTTCAGTAATATAGGAAAAAGCCTAAAGGTACTTTATGTATTGTGTATGAATTGTGTGGGTGTTTGTTTATGGCCCTTGAGTGTGTTCACAACTCTTGGAAAGAAGTTGTCCCTGAGTCTGTGCGGCTTTTGTGTACTTTGAAGCATAAGCCATAGGGCAACAGTTCACACAAGTCATTGTCAAGATAGGACTTATCTTTATGATGGGTATTTTTCTGCGTAATTACAAAGTGCTGGCAATGTGCTCTGAGATGAGAGAATTTTGCCAGACACTAGTCGAGTATGCTTCGAGAACAGCGTTCCATTGTTGGACGTGGTGACCATTGTGACCAAGTGTTCTCTATGATGTAAGGTAACACGGTTTTGCAGTTACACAAGTCCGTCCGTCTGTCCGTTCATCCGCCCATCCACAGGTTCTATGCTAGAAAAATAAAAATTCCAGTTAGCCATTCTAACATATGATTTTATGTAAACATAATTCAAAGTTAAATTCTGTTAGAGGGACTTTGCGGGGATCCATTTTTTTACTCGCAACTGCCACCTCTGGCCTAACGCGTAACTGCAGCCTGTGTTAAAGTGCCTGTGACACAAAAAAGCATGTTTATTTCATATTCCACGCAGTAGTTTATGCTGCTGAATGTAATGGACCTCTTGGATGTGTGCGGAAGCGATCAATGTATTTATTCAATTTTTTTGCTCGCCTGCCGGGGTCGCAGTAGAAAGACGAGCCGAAACTTCCTCGCCGCCAGGGGCTGGCCGTTCGGTGAAGACAATCAACCCCGCCGCCGTGTGTGACATGAGTCGGGATAGTTTTGTGTGATTTTTAGTTTTTGAGAGGCGGGAAAAAAACTTGGAAAAGCCGCTCGGTTCGGGTGAGCATGTCGCCGAGCTGTCAGGCCTCCTGTCTTGTTTATGCTCTTTCCTCCGTCTCTGAAGCCGAGGCAGGGAAATGAGAAAAGCCGGACTAACTCCGGTGGCTTAAATACCGTTCGGGAGGTTTAAGTAGTCGGCAGTTTTGGCCATTATGCAGTAATTTTGCCGTCGTACTGAATAAATGCATTTTAAATATTTCATATTCCATTTAGCACAAGACTTATTTGTCATAACCATACCATTTATTTTGTAATTGGGGAAAAAATACTTAGATAAAAATAATATCCTGCAAAAATATTGGAATTGGGAGATTAAAACAATGATTACATTTTGCTGCTCTCTGTCACATTAATCTCGTTCTGAATGTTCCCCCTCAAAAGGCTGAACTGTAAATCAGCTGAAATCGTTACTCTGCCGACGTCATCACCCAACTGGGGATGCTAGGGCGCCATAATGGCTGGCAGGGCTAAACGGCAGATTAAAAGATTCATTTCTCATTATTTGCGCTTCGCCAAATTGTTGTATATATTCGAATCGTCTCAAAATATGATTTTAATTCACATAATAATGCTATTTAAGATTTTTTTTATCCTGTCACAGGCACTTTAAGCTTGTGCATGGTACGCATGGTTGCACGAGCGCGAACATAAAGCAACGACCGTTCGGCCCATCAGATCAGCACCAGAAACGTAAAAACAGCAAATGTGATTAGTTACAAGTCTTAAGTGGGTTAGAAAAATGCTTTGCAAAGCAGAGACAAGGCGGAGTCTCGTTGAAAAAGCACAGCTCTGTGCAGACCTGCACAGGCAAGTGTTCGCCAAGACTGTTCTCCCGGAACACTCTCTATTGAAGGGAAGAAAAAGGGCTTTTTGAGGCAGTCTCAGATAAAAGGCCAGGGCTCTGTGTACTCATCAGGGCATTGGTGGAGGATGCGTGGATGGAAAAAAAGTATTTACAATTAACACTAAAATTTTGTGTCGTACCTTTAAGTAACTTATTATATTAGTGTTATCGAATCATAACTCATTTTATCGTTTTGACATTGTTAACTCAATGAAACTATTTTAAGTACGTACGACAAGATAAAAAAAAGTCTTAAATAGCATTATTATGTAAATTGGAATCATATTTTAAGACGATTCGACTATATACAACAATTTGGCAGAGCGCAAATGAGTCTTTTAATCCGCCGTTTAGCCACGCCTACCACTATTGGGCTCTAGCGTCCTCTACAGGAGGATGACATTGGCAGGGTCATGGTTTCATCTGATTTAGAATTCAACCCATTGAGTGGGAATTATTCAGAATGAAGAAAATGCGACGAAGAGAGCTGCAAAATATCAGTGCTTCAGTCTCTCTAATCCAAGATTTTTACAGGATATTCTTTTTATCAAAGTATTTTTCCCCAATTGCTAAATAAATGGTATGGTCATGACAAATAACAGTCTTGTGCTAAATGGAATATGAAATGATAAACATTTATTTATTTAGTACGACATGGCAAAATTACTCGATAATGGTCAAAACTGTCGACTTCACCGTTACTGTCGCACCTCCCGAATGATATTTTATGCCACCGTAGGTTGTCAGGCTTTTGTCATTTCCCTGCCCCGGCTTCAGAGAATGTAAAAAAAACAAGAGGCGTGACAGCTAGCCGACAGGCTAACCTGAACCGAGTGACTCTCAAAGTGTTTTCGAAGCGAAAAATCACACAAAACAAGCCCGGGTCCTATCACACGGCGGCAGGGTTGTCGATTGGCTTCGGGTATTTGACATTATACAAAATATGATGTTTACTCACTTCCTCGTAAGTCCAGTGGTCCCACAGTAGTAGGGCTTGTTTTGATCAATATCCGCAGTGAATGGGAACCTTTTGAAACCCAAAAAGGCTCACATGCCTCTCCCTGGTGCAGCAACGATTTTATGCAGCCGTTTGGCTGGCGAGATGCGAAAAATAAACAAATTAATCCGCAAAATCAGCTGAATCCGCAGTCCATCTGCACGCGATAAAGCAATGCTGTATTGTGAGATGCTGACCCAGGTGACGTCACATTCGCATTCGTCCTAAAGTCGAGACTAAAACCGGAAGTCACTCATTTTCACGGCGCGGGATTAAAAAACTGAATATATAAAACGATCGCTTCCATCCAAGCGGTCCATTTCATTCAGGAGCATGAAACACTGCGTGAAATATGAAATAAGCATGCTTTTTGGTGTCATACGCACTTTAAAAAAGTATGCTAGCAACAGAGTAGACCGCTTACGTATTTGACTAAGTAATCTTAAAGGCTGGTTTCTAACTGATGCATCCGACATCATCTATGCGACCACGTCTTTCTCCATGAACATTTGTATGATTCGGCAGATAAAGACAACTGGAAGGAGAATTCCGTCAATCAAGAAGTTTTTCCTCCTTGATGAAAGCCACGAGCTTTACCATGTTTCAGAGAAATGGATTCTCTCTACAGCCTCTCTTTCTATTCCCGTATGCCATAGACACCTTTTAGTGCCCCCTGCAGTCTAGGAGAATTTGGTATCACCACGGGGGCAGGCTGCACAGAGTTGCGCGGAGCACCAAAGAGTTTACATTCTGAAAAATACGTGCCGAATGAACCCCATGTGTCTCGTTTCCGCGCCGAACGTTCAACACATCAGGTATAAACCATCCTTTCCACAATAAGTACCTGCATTCTTCAACTCATTTCATTTTTTTTGCCATCTGTTCCATCTCTTTTAGAACTAGTTGCAGATATAAGATTCAAAGTTATTGATTATTTAATTTAAAAAAAACAATCAAGATCATCAATTTTAACATTAAATATCCTATTTTTGTAGTGTATTTAATTAAAAATAGGTTGAACATGATTTTCAAATCATTGAATTCTGTTTTAATTCATGTTTAACATAACTAACCACTATCATTGGAATTGGCGTTATAGTAGCAACAGCAACCCTAACCCTATAACCAATTCACTCCACAGGTGCTCTGTTTCATTTCAGTTGTGGGTGATCAAAATTCATGATACGAGAGGATGCACCCAAGCTGAGTGCCAGGCCCAGCTGCCATCGAGCAACACAACAGATCTGTTCACCTCCACACCGGCTGCGCTGTTCTTCATAGCTTGTGAAAGAGCAGCATCCGCTGCAATAGTGAAGTTAATGGGATATTGCAAATCAGGGGTGCAGTTGCAGATGTATGACTCCATAGTAGGGGTAAATAAATAGCAACAAAGTTCAACCAAAAGTGTTGCTGTAGTTTACCAAACATACAGTAGGCTATCAACATACATTATACTATATGTAAAGGTGGCTAGAGTAGCCAAAGATTTTACCTGAGTAGCATTACTTTACAGTAATATTACTCAAGTAAAAGTCATACAAATAATGTAATCAAGTCCAAAAAAGTACTTGTTGAAAATTGTAACTGTAACTGATTAACATGTTTGATTTTTGTCCCCCTCAGCACTAAGTTATCTATATAAACTGTTATTATTATACTGTACGATAACATATTACATAACCACATTAAACCAATAATAATTAAAAAAAAATCCGTCAGGATAAAAAAAAAAAAACATCTACAGAAATTACGCATTCGTCCAAACAGCATGAGTGCCCTCTAATAAAACATGATCCTTTTAGTTTCACAATAAGAAATATATCTCTGGTTTTCCGTGGTCAATTGGTGCCAAATAAAAATAGAGATTACAATCCGCACCTTCAAATGCTGTTGACGGTGCTTTTAAGACGCCATGCGATTGAACAGGATGACGTGATCATAGAACGGCAAGCTTGAGTGCAAGCAAGATTGTTATAATCAAGTCATGTGATTATTGCTGCGAAGTCTCATTGGTGAAACTGGTCGGGCCACTGTTGGCAAAAAAAAAAAAAAAAAAAAAAGTAATATCTAATATGTAGAAATAGGGAAAAGGGAAGGACTAGTGTAGCCCAAAATAGCAGAGTAAGAGTAGCGTTTGCTCTTCACAAATCTACTCAAGCAAAATCAAAAAGTATGGCTTAGTAAAGTTACTCTTAGAAGTACATTTTTCACAACGGGCACGGACTTGACTGGATATCCTCTCCGCTTCCGGACACTCCAGGTATTGTGCAAGACGGCTCGAAGGACCAATTAAATGTCAAGTTCAAATATGAATCCTTAGGTAGACATTTATCATATTATTCAAAATAAGGAGAGAAGGCACTCAATTTAGTTGAAAAACTTGCAGGGAGAAAGGGGGAACCTATACAGCTTCCGCAATCGTTCTGTCTAGCCCCTCCTTCATCTCGCTTTTTATTTGGGATGGCCGTAACACCAGACGGGTGTCTTGCCCTAAAAGGGAAAAAGGGAAAGCAAGCTGGCGACACCTCTTGTCTTTGTTTGGCTATGTGTGTGCATGTAGGTGGAATTATATACATGTCAGCACATTTCAGCAAAGCAAAGCGGCCTCTTCTGCCCTTGACCAGGCAAGAGGCTTCTTCAAGACAAAACATTTTTTCTTTGTGAACAATAATAATAAGTAAAAGCATTTCTTCGTTGCGGGCAGCAATAAGCAAAAGCATTTGTTCATTGCGGGCAGCAATTGACAAAAGCAAATATATAATGACAACTTAATAACTATCTCATCAAATACATTTCATGAAGCAATAGCATTGGGTAGTAATAAAATGCAACAATATGATTCCTTAAATGTATTGAAGTTGACCTGTGGAACCTAGGCCGGTTTAAACTGGTCAGAATGGCAAGGCAGTTTCATCAAGAGCTAAACACGTCTATAGTTATGAATCACTAAAATGTCTCTTACTGCTATCAATCATGGAACATACTATTATGGCAATCGATACTTTATTGTGATCCTTCATTGGTAAAAGCCGAGTAGGAAGGCAGAAGTGACAATCGGCCCGCCATGATATTTATGTCATCAGCCATCATGGTGTGGCCCGGGAATTTAACGCCTGCTTTCACGCACACCACTTCCTGGGAAAGTCCCGGACATGATACTAAAACGCAACCTCTGAAATGTCTATGTAAAGTCAGTGTCAGCCGACCCGGGAAATAGTTTTCACATACAACTGCTGCACGGTTAAATCCTGCGATATTCCCGGTATTTCGGAGTGTGTGAAAGGGGCAAATAATGTGGCAAAGGGAGTAGGGTTGTGGCGAGCACTTTTCAGTGATCACAGCCAGGGGTTAATTTGTACCTTATCCTGCCGGAACAAGATCCGGCACCTCTTGATTTTGGCCTCCCTGTGTTCCGTGACTTATTTGGGCAGATCTGGCACCTCTCGTGTATAGAAATTAATAATAATATCAAAACAAGTTTTTTCAAAAATGTGTTGTAATTGCCCCGAATTGGGGGAAAGAAGGAGATGAGTCGTTGATGGCTTTCTCCACTTTATTGTGGCAACGATAAGAAAACAATAAACAATATAACAGCTGACTGGCGCCACATTCGACTGTTAACTTTTGCTTCTCGCCCGTCCCATACTCGCTTCGTACTACCTCACAGCTCTCCAGTCCCAGCGTCTCTTAAAGGGACCGTGCATAATTACTGACATTAGAGTATAAAATAAAATAATAATATGCATAAATTCATTTACAAAACAAATCCCAAGAATTGCATGTGGTTTATAAAAATTTGTTAATGCACTTGTAACCCTAACTTTTGAGTCTCGTTCGAGTCTCTTCCTTGTTGTTATCTTTAACTGCTGTCTTCTCTGCTATAAGGAGGACCAACACGGCAGGACTGCTTTATTCTCAGCGCGGTGCGCACCAGAACTTCTCGTGTTCAACTCAAAATCATCCTACTACAACACAAGTAGAAACTAATATTTGAATAAGAACTAAAATTATACAACATAACATATTGAAAATGAATGAATACTGCATGACATTTGAAAAAATAAATGTATGATAAAACAAATGATAGTCCATATAAATAAAAAAATTGAAATGAGCCAAAACACCTGTAATAATAATAAGTATATGCTAATCCTGCTAACACACTGACAAACTGGATCAACAAATCACGTCGCTGACATTTATAAAAAACAAACAAAAACAAAAAACTTTGGAAATCTGGGGAGCAAGCAGCCAGGATCAAATGGTATTTCAACATGCCAAAAAGACAGTTGCATTTACCTTTTTCAAAATGAAGGAAGATGGTTCAAAACGAGCCAGAAAAGCAACAACCGGTGTTGAGGGCAGCTGCAGCGATCATGCTAACGCGCAGCACCAGGTACAGCAGGAGGCTAGCGCCACAGCAGCTAGCCAGGTTCATGGAAAGCCAGCCAAGCCGGGGCAGTAAGTTGCTACCGTGGCAGCAGCAGGTCAGGTTCAATGCCACCCGGAGTAGGGGCCAGCTACAGCGCCAGTAGTCAGCCAGGTGGACCACCAACAGCCAACAGGCCAATACCCTTAAGGGAAATTTGGGTTTGGGATGCACAATTTGTAAGGCGGTGGGAACTTTGGGGCCAGAGAACACGGGGGGGATGAAACTAGCAAAAGAATGGGTTTGTGCTATTTATTGTAATCTCAGTTTTTGTTTTTTTGTTTTACAAGTTAGACTGTACGTTACTGTAAATTCGCCCAGTGGTTATGTGGGCAATTGCCCGAGCTGTGCATAGTATAGCCTAAATAATTGTGAATTGTTGTCATAACATTTATATCATGCATATTATCTATTATTGAGGCTTGTATGTCCCACAGCATGGCAAGTGGGCATTTGCGTGTTGTTTTCAGCACCATTTTCTGCATATGTTCCGTGACCTGTGCTCGTCTCGTCATCCCTGCGCTGTCATATGTACTTTGCTTTCCTGCACCTTATGATTTACAAATCAGGCACTGATCACAACTCATGTGTATTGACATTGAGATTCTGAAAACAGCGTCACAACATAGGTGAGGTCTGTATGTAACAGATGTCGCGTGGTGGCCACAACAAAATGCAGTTATTTTTAATGTTATCTTGCAAATTATTGTTCTCCTTGTCACTGATGGTTAGACAAAGGCTGTGATGCAGATGGTTTGGATCTTGGCTGAGTTGAAGGCGCAGTGCTAGTGTTTGCAGGTAATCCCATGTCATGCAATCGAGAACTATTTACATTGATGGTGCCACTTGAAAAAGTTTCGCATAACTCTTTGCGCTTGCGAACGCACCAATAGAAGCGTCGCGTTGCTTCACTATTGTGGTGCCGCAATAAAAAACTGATATCATGTTTGTCGCATTCTCGTCTCATCAGACGAAAATCCGTCTCTTTTATATTTTAATCTTCCAAGACATATTTTTACCTCGTTATCATCTTTAAAAAAATTTTAACAGAAAAAAAAAGCTGTAAAATATTTTTGTCATCATTGACGAAAACAACAGTGATTCAAAAGCCTAAAATAAACTTAAACAAGTTCAATTAGAAAATAACTCAAATGTATTGGGGAAAAAACAACATACACATCTGAAAGTGATAATGAGGTAATGGGCATGTTTTTTTTTGTTTTTTTTTTATAGACATATGACAACATCGCTTACTGCCACTCCCAATGGTCCTTGATTAAGGAGGCAATTAAAGGTTAAGCAAAGACTTATTTTTCAGGGTTAGAACCCTCTTAAACAAATGTCTTTTATCTTGACAGTTTAATAGTCTGACAGGGATGGTGAGCATTTTAACCTCCTCACCCTCTCCGTAATTTGAAGTCTGACTAATGACCCAAGTGTTCCTGAAAAATTATTGTACACTATCCGTGGCTCTGGTTAGGTTTTAGGTTGTGTCCATGCCATAAAATGTAAGCACGTATTACATTATTTTTGCTGGAATTGACTCTGAGTCTAATCAAAGCGTATAAGGTGTGTTTTGTTTCTTCAGGATCTTGGAGAGCATATGCTTTAAAAGTTAGGTATGTTGAAAACAGTAAAACTACACTTAGATTCCCTACATAGAGAAAATGGAATGCTTCGATATCAGTCTGCAATTGACTGGCAAGCAGTCCGGGGTGTCGTATACTTGTCAGCCTGGACAAAAAGTAAAGAAAATGGATGGATCGATGATATCAGTTGATAATGATTTTGAAAAATCAAGTTTGGCCAAGTTTGGCATGTAACACGTCCCGTACAGTGATGCCAGCTTTTGCGAAATCACGAATAACAGTGCTAGCAGATTCATAGCATACACGTAAGCCACAATCCATTCACATATTGTGCCCGACAGGCAGGCTGCATGGCGCCAGTCTTTGTAAATTGTGTAAATTTTACTTTGAACGCCCTGTTAGACACTGTCCAACGGTTGGAGTTCCTTCGTCAAGACTCTCTGGCAAGACCCGAGTTCGTTTGCCGCATTTGTTTTTTCACAGTGACCTGGGTTAATCAAATGCCAAAGGGGAAATTCAGGGATTGCAGCAAACTCAGAACACATACGGTCAAAAGTATGAAATAAAGAAAACTATATAAAAGGTATATACAAGGATTATACAACTAAAACAAGTACAAGTGGAATATCAAGTGACAGTGAAGATAGGTGCTATGACAGAATAAAAATGTATATCCAGTAGTGTGTGTGTGTGCAAGTGAGAAAAAGACGTTCACACATACACCTCACTCGTGACCAGTGTTGGAACTAGCCCTTCCATTCATTACGTTACATAACGAAACTACTTTTTGCTCTAAATTCTAACATAACGCGTTACATTTTTCTTACATCTTTCTTCTATAACGGCCCTATAGTTATTGTACAAGCTTTACCCAAATCATCTATGTTACATGATCCGAGTGAAAAGTCCTTTACCCTTGCAGCGCACCCATTGCAAAGCAAAATTGAAGATGAATCTTCTTCATGTCTCATTTACATCTCAGAGAAATGAATCAGCAATAATCGAGAGCAGAATGGTTTTGTCAGTTTTCTCAAATTTGTCTCGTGAGAAGTACCGTATTTTTTGGACTACAAGTCGCACCTGAGTATAAGTCGCACTAGCCATAAAATGCCCAACGAAGAGAAAAAAAACATATAAGTCACACCGGCTTATAAGTCGCATTTTGGGGGACATTTACTTGACAAAATCCAACACATAGAACAGATCTGTCATCTTGAAAGGCAATTTAATATAAAAATATAATCGCGAACAACATGCTGAATAAGTGTACAGTGCATGGACAATGAAATGCGAATATACTGTCCTCACCAGGATGCTACGGCTCGGTCCTGGCTATACAGCGAGCTAAACTCCCAAATGACGATGCTTGACGTCCGTATAATTTGCGGAATCAATTTCGTCCTCGATACCAAACAGGTTCGCATCAGCATAAATAAATGATAATTAGGTGCTGTTACAGCAGTGACACAAACGGTTAGCATGCGCTCGCTAGCATTAGCACATCGTTCAAACAACCACACAACTGGCTCCGATCGCGGGTGGAAAGCACACAACAACAACAGAAAAGATGATACACACAGGTGTTGCCTCTGTAGAGATATTTTACAAGCATAAACAATGAACGTAGGTTCGCAGCCATGTTTCTCTATCGCTAACTCGCCCACTCACTCAAGCTGCGTAGCTGTCCGTCTTCTTCTGGCGTGTGAGTGGTTTTCTTCACGTAAACAAGTGTGAGTGCGCCCTTACGTGAGTGCGAAAGCGCCACAAACTAAAAGCCTTCATTTCAATATAAAAAAGTCAATAATAAAATTGAACATACATTGCCAAAGGCAGAACGCGAATGTAGCTATAGCTATTAAGTTTTTCAGATAACTATAGCTTAAAGAACATGCTAACAAGTTTACCAAACCATCAGTGTCACTCCAAAACACCAAAATAACATGTGAAATGACATCATAATGTGTTAATAATTTCACACATAAGTCGCTCCCCCAGCCAAACTATGGAAAAAAACTGCGACTTATAGTCCAAAAATACGGTAAGTCTCACAGTGAGCATTGCATGAGAAGGTCTTGAGAATGGTCCCAATGACACGATTTCTCAATAAAGTCTCACTGCTGTCTCCTTTCAAGATCTCACCAAGAGACAACTATGAGTACTTGTGTTGATCTCAAATGCGTCTCAATTTTATCTCCTTACTCACGATGAGTCACGATCTCAGTAATGTCTCAGTGAAAGACAGGGATGAGCAAAGTATTTTATTTCTTAAACTTGCCTCAAAGCTGCCTCTTTTACTGATCTTGCCAAGCAACCCTATATTGTGCCAGTCACAAATTAATCTCAATTTGATCTCCTTCCAGTGTTCAATTGCTCATTTTGGGTTTTCAAGATTCTTTCATGAAAAGAATGCAAGAAAGAGTAGTGTCTGCTCTGACATGTCCAATCACATCTTTTAATTCATCTTGTGCCAAAATCTGAGAAAATAATCGGTCAATTAATTGAATAACATCTGGGTCATTTGGTTCATCTTGTTCAATGTAAAAATTAGAGATGTGACCGAAAATTCGGCGCCGAAAACTATCAGCTGCTACAAATGCATGATCATTTTTTGTTTCAAAGACCGAAAGTTTACCACAAAATAGTGTGAAGAACCTTAGCCCTGTTGTGTGATGACGTAATCAAAAGCTGGCGAACACTGTCAGGCTAAAACTACTGGCTCACAGGCAACATGTCTGCGATTTAGAAGTTTAAAGTATCCAAGAAATATATAAATCATTAAATGAAGCAAAATAAAATAAATCTGCTTCATCACTGCTACAAGCTGTTTCTAAAGTCGCTTTCCATTGATGTGATGCGTCACATCGAGTACAGTTCATCTGAGCCTCTGCATAGCTCAGTGGTAGAGGAGTCTTTCCTCAACCTAGAGGTTGTGAGTTCAATTCTCCATCCTGATGAATTCATCTGCGTATCCTCGTAAAAGACACTGAACCCCACGTTGCTGCGTCACCAGCAGGCAGATGAGTGTCAAAGTGCTTTCAGTGCCTGAAAGGTGCTATACAAGTATAACTCCATAAGACAACGTCTCTTCTCATTTATTGCTCAAATCTGTTTTTTTCAAATCAATCTACTTTGTCTCAATGATGTCTTTGCTCATTTTGACTCATCGCTTGCTCCTAAGGGTACCCTGAGGAGCACAAACTCAGAAACAAATAAGCAGAGAATGAGATCAATTTGAGATGATCAAATTCATATCACGAGAAGAGATTAA
The DNA here is from genome assembly GCF_030265065.1 of Corythoichthys intestinalis. NCBI lineage: Eukaryota > Metazoa > Chordata > Actinopteri > Syngnathiformes > Syngnathidae > Corythoichthys > Corythoichthys intestinalis. The sequence continues at coordinate 57,146,212 of NC_080399.1, read as the reverse complement.
GCAACAGATGAGTAGCAAATTTTTGGTATGGGCAGTGGCACATCATTTTACAGACTGCAATTCTCTTGCCATCTGTAATGTTCTCTGTTGACAGCTTTGTGCTCTCATACTAGCTTTGGAGTTCACATGGCTCTTGTCACTTGAACTTGGCTAACATTGGGCAAGATTTCAGAATAGGCCAATCAGAAACAGTCTTGGCAGAGTGGGGCAAGTCTTACTAGTAGGGTGTTTTACGAAATTTTTAACGAAATCTCCGGGTCACACTATTGCGAAGTCACACCTTTGCGAAGGAAATTTTGTTTCAGGTTCGCAGTGAGTCAGCAACAGGCACACTTTTGCTAAATAGACAATGTTTATTGATTAGAAATTGCAAAGGAAGGAATATTATTGATACAAAGGCAAGTGAAAGAAAGACTAACCACAGCGCTAGGTCTAGATTGTCACTGATAACGTCTAAAACCCCCACGATGCAGTTAAAACACACACAAGTACAAGAAACAATAGCGCTAGATGTATAGTTGTCAAAGCTAACACCCCCACGCCAAAGTTAAAGCACAACGAGTTCCCTGGTAATGAATCAAGCTCATACCTGTTGACAATGAGTGGAGAGCCCACACTCCAGGTCTGAGAATCCAAGGAACCAAGCCGAGCGATCACACGTTAATCCACGGCAGACTCTAACGTGGCCCGGAAATGTCCGGCTATTTATTGGCACATGTCACGTGGGAACAGAGGCGGCCAGCCCCTGCTCTCAGGAGACATACTGCCTGCAATCTTATTGGTTTAGTCATTGTATGAGTCTCGTGTCCAAATATGATTGGTTTACTCGTTGCCTAAAGGCACTCTCAAAGGCTCTTTATTGTCAAAGGCAGTTGTTGTTATATATGTGGACTCGTTGTACTTTAATACGCAGTTAGTTTTTCTTAAAGGCACTCTCACAGGCAGTTAATAATGATGGAACCAGTGCGGGTCACCAAAAGGTCACAGGTGTTTTCCTCCATTCATAGGGCTATACTGTACCAGAGCCAAGAGAGTCTGATCTCGGCACGGTTGGTCACGTGGTACATGTTGGCCTGAATAGTTCCAATCACAAACAGCTACATTTATGTTAAAAATGGATAAAATCATGTATCTAAGTACTTGATTGATTATGTTATTGCAATATAATATATTTGTAAATGCTAGTTTTCATTTAGAGTGGTAAGGTGACAATTTAAAAGTATGTAAACGGTTACACAGAGCGGAACAATGTATTTTCATTAGTATGGGAAATTGACTTTTACACTAAAATGCAAGATGATTTAAGTTTTTAGTTTTTTCCACATGCTGATTCCACGTGTCGATTCCGGTTCCAAACTATTCTCGATTATGACTCTTTTAATAGGCATGGTAAAAAAAAATTGCATAGTTTATATTAATTTCTTAATTTCTCGATTATTTATTAAATATTTGAACTTTCAATTAACTATGAATTTGTCACAGGGCTGTTTTTATCTTGCATATAAATATCAGTCTTTGAACTTGAATATGACGTATATTCTTTTGCCATACATGAGGAAGCATTAGTATAAATTCTTCTATTGATTATAATTTGAATGTAGATGAGGCAAAATAATAAGGTTTCCTTATTTGTAAAACCGATTCTGGTGTGTTTACAGAAACTGTAAGCAACGTTTATGTTGTGACAGTACCAGTTAGGCCAGTGAGTGGTGCTGTACAATTGTGTACATAGAATGCGTAGAAAAAGAGATGAGAGAGTCTGGCTAGCATGCTATTTGATGTTAACGTATGCTCACTGCTACGAGCAGTGTTGTTTATAACGGCGTTAGAATATAACGGCATTACTAACGGCGTTATTTTTTTCAGTAATGAGTAATCTAATTAATTACTTTTTTCATCTTGGCAACGCCGTTACCGTTACTGAGGCGGGAAAGGCGTGCGTTACTATAACGTTACTTAGTCGGTTGAATAAAAAAAGTGAGAGAAACGGACTCACGGAGACGAGAGAGCAGAGCAGGAGTGGGGAAGACGCCGTTGCAACCGCGATGCTAGGTGGCTCCAATAATACCTGACTGTAGCCATAGCCGACAAACTACGCCCACATGACACCGTAGATATCATATTATAGAACTAGATGCAAATGACAGACACAGCTGCATTGGCAACATGTTTTAAGGACGACATGCGTTAGTAAACAGCCGCCATCTTAAAGCAGTAGACCTCTCAGGAAGGCTCTGATGTAGAGATCCTTCCTAGCGAACCTAAGTAACTTTTTCTTTTTTTTTTTTTAATCTAAAATGCTCCTAAATCGGCAGAATCTTAACTTAAATCTATCGTTAAATGATGAAACAGTTTTAAAATTTACACATGTTTAAACTAGACAGAGGGGAACTAATGCAATAACGGGAGCAATTTTAACAACTTTAATGGTTGATTCACAACTTTAAATGACTTCCACACATAGCAAAGGTTACTATCTAGTTATCGCAATACCCTTGTGTCTAGTTAAGTGGAGGGTAAAGAATTGGGCTAGGTCCAGTTGTCCCCCAAACCCTTTAAACTTCACATTGCGTGACCTGTTTTTTTGTTGTTGTTGTTGTTGTTGTTGTGAAAAATAAAAAAGAAAATTATCACTAGTTACTTTGCCAAGTAACCAATTACTCTTACATTCAGGTAACTGAGTTACTAACGCAATTACTTTTTGGGAGAAGTAATTTGTAACTGTAATTAATTACTTTTTTAAAAGTAAAATTAACAACACTGGCTACGAGTTCATTAAAAAAAAGTAATTGAATGCTTCATATGGCTTCTTTCCAAACAAGCTACACAACAGATTCTAAAATAAAAGATGCTTATAAAACTGTTGATTTTAACGGAGGCGGCTACATAAAAAACGTAGCTGCTTATATAAGCTACATTAGCCCAATGTAATAATACGACATATTTTCGTACTATAATAAGAAATACAAATACTTCTGCTCCTCACTGTATATATTTTAGAACTACTTTTACTTGAGTAATATTTTGAAGTAACGCGACTTTTACTTAAGTATAATTTTTGGCCACTCTCCCCACCTCTGACCAGTAGTCAGCTGGGATAGGCTCCATATCTCCTGATCTTAAAGAAAATAATTGATAGAGCAAGCGGATGAATAGATAACCAAAGATTATATAGTGGGACCTCTACATGCAAATTGAATTCATACCAGGATGTGGTTTGTAAGTCGAAACATAATTCATTCCACAGCCCAAAAACCTACGCTAAATCCTTCGTAAATGCTGCAGGTACAATTAGAAATACAATTACACATATCAAAACGAAGAAATTATGAATACAAATCAGAATAATTCTAATATAAGAATAATAATGTAAAGAATCTGGTTCTAATGTGGCGGTTGTGTTTTGCATGCTATTCCTGAACGCACCGTGTGACTGACGAGAAAGTGAGAGAAGTGCAGAATTGTTGGGAGTTTTTTCTTTCTCTTTTCATTTTCTGCCCTGTTGTGTTGCACAAGTTCTGAAATAAATGATTAAAAACCTGATAAAGCTGGCGTCTTCCTTGCCGATGTTGCAGTGATAATAATTGCCACCTCTACTTATAAAGACTGGCGAACGGAGGTCGGAGGAGGACCGTTGAGATCGTAGACATATTCTGGCTGTATTGTCGAACCAGTTCACTGACGCGCACACCACAAGCGCCACCTTTTTCCTTTTTTTCACCACCTCCAGTAACCTTCTTGAGACAAATGTTGATTTTCCTCACAAGAAAATCTGACTTGCTGACGTCTTGTGGGAAAGCAATGAAATTCTAACGCTGTAAATCGTCGTCGAAAAGATAGTATGTTGATGCGTTTGTGTGTCGAGGTACCACTGAACTTTTATTATTATTATTTGAAATAAATGTTATATTCATGTATTAGTTGCTCTTAGAATGAGGCAGACACAATTTTGTTGCTGATCCTTTGCAGATACTGTGTGTTTAGTTTCATCCTTGAAGAGGCTGATAGCCTGATGATGTTAATGACCTTCACTGTTTGCAAACCTCAGTGCTTTCTTCAACTGCCTTCTATCTGGACTGACGTATTGAATAGTCACAGTTATTTTATTTTGCTGAATGTTGAATTTGTATTCTGAAATATAATCAACATATAATGTAATGCTTACAATGTCACATCACCTTTGCATTTCATAGATAAATTGGGAGTTGAGTGCTTTAAATCATTTTACAGGGCAGTATTACATTTCTCGTTCACATCCGTAGGCTGAACACAATAATTGGACGCTTCCATACAGAGTGCCCATCATTATGTTCAAGGACACAGTAACAATGTCTTGACAAACAAGACATACACTGAATGAAAATGTGGCATTTCTAGGAAAAGGCTCCATCTTGTATGGACTGACGCTACCTTGAAAAACATATTACTTTCATAGTACTGGCTCCATAATGAAATTTGGTCTGGGTTGAATTAGATTTTCAACCAAACTAAAACATCTGCTCTGCTTTTGCTCTGCCTTAACATTCTGAATAATCTGAGTCTGATCCTCAGATGTCTTCCAGTCTGTCTGGAGCTGCTCCTTGTCGTTTTCAGTCCTACTCAAACTCAAGCAAACCTCCATGTAATAAGATTCTACGCAAATAATAATGTTATTTTAGGTATGGGTCCCCACCCACAGGCCTGCAGACTTCTACCAACCTCTTGAGCTATTTCTGCAGAGAGTTGAAATTTAATTTCTATACACTAAGGCTAGGTTCATACCGTAGGTCTTAATGCACAATTCCAATTTTTTGTCATATCTGTTATTTTTGGCGTGCCCATTTAGACTACCTTTTTCCATTGAGCCGTTCAAGTATCACACATGCGCACTAATTCAAAGTCTGCGATGCTATGAGCAAACTGACCCGCATACGCACGAGCATCACAACAAATTACCACACATCCTGGCTTAATGTCATTCAATGGACAGTTTCCCCCACATTTAGGCCTCGAAGAGATTGACCAACCCACTTGTTGCCCCCGCAGGGTTGCTGTTTGTGCCGCAGGGCCTTCAAGGGGAGGTAATTCACTGGAGCCACACCTCCAGATTTGCAGGCCACAAGGGGAGCAGATGCACCCTTGCTATCCTGGACCGGAAATTTTGGTGGCCACATATGTGGAGGGATGTCAGGGATTACGTGGCGGCGTGTGTAGTCTGTTCCACCAACAACACATCTAGGAGGCCACCTGCGGGCGAACTGCTTGCTTTGACGGTTCCGACGCAACCATGGTCGCACATCTCTGTGGACTTTGTCACCGGACTGCCACTCTCCCGGGGGAAAACCACAGTATTGACTAGAGGTGGGAATCTTGGAGCATCTCATGATTTAATTGCGTTACGATTCAGAGGCTACGAATCGATTATAAATCAATTATTGATTATTGACTTTTTCTTTTCAGGGAGTTGGCATCCCCAGTCCAAACGATGGTGGACGTGAGGTGAAATGGAGGAAAAATAACTGCATAAACTAGAAAAAAAAAAAAAAAAACTTTAAAAAATATATGTGTTTGGAGTGCTACTTCAAAACTTCAAAAAGAGTAATATGCCATGTAATGAGACATAGGAAAAGAAAGTTGGGTTTCAAGGAAAATATGGGTAGTTGTTAGGGGTGGAAAGTAAAAAATTACATTTACTCTCCATACTGTGAAAGAAACAAACCTTTTCTAAGCCTAAAACCTAACCCTGGCGAAACAAATGCTATAGCTGCTACTGAAGGACATAACGCTGCTCAACATATTATACAGCATACTGAAAGCAGCACTCAATTTCTCAAAATATTGGGAACCGTTACTAATGTGCCCATATTATAAGTAGTTAATATCTTGACTTGACTCCATGCTCTTGCAGTGGGGGCAGGGTCCTGTCCCTCTCCGTTGAGCCAACCAGATGGACCAGGTTTTTACATTGCTGATGATCTTGAGCTATCAGTTTTCCACTGTTACGTCCTAAATCAAAGGCTCTCTAAGGATGCGACATAAAACGAGCCACACGTTTCCAAATGGATGCAATTCAACAGTTTATTTACACAACTACAATTCACAATTAAAACAAAATACGGAAGCATGCTTTCAGGGTGAGCCCAGGCCAAAACAACAAACAAAAGGGAATCTACTCTTAAACCCCCTCCCGCTAACAAAACCCTGATTGTACAAAAAGAAAGAACAAAAAGACAGCTACTACCCTAGCTTCCTACAATAAACAAAACAGGAGAAAACACGTTGAACAAAAATGGCAGCTTACCCCTACTGCTTTGGTGCTCTTATTTACAGAAGTGAACAAAAACGATCTGATAACAAAGAACACAAAGGACCTCACCGAAAAGCGGGAGTGTAACAAACAAGCGATCGAGTGGGAAGGTGAATGTTTGGCAAGCAAACAGCTGGCGAGGAGGTACGCGGCACGAATGCTTTCAAATGCGACCTCCCAGAGTGTTGACAGCGGCTGGTTTTAGATGTTGGCGGCATCCTTCAGTGGCCAATCAGCGGCGGCCACGACGTTTGCTGTTTCGGTGTCGATCAGCACACATCACACTGGGAGGGGAGGCAGCCAGCTGGCGGAGGCGAAGATCAGCTGACTGTTTATCAGTGTTGTCACAGATTACTTTAAAAAGTAATTTAATTACTGATTACACTTCAAAAAAGTAATCTAGTTACTTTACGGATTACTTTATTATCAAAGTGACTAAGTTACTTTAAAAGTAACTTATCAGTTACTTTTTACCAATTTTTCTCCTTTTGCTGCCTCAACATAAAAATGACAACAGAAAAATGTCATCACATGTCATTGAATTTTTCACATAATGCTTAATCTTTGAGTTAGCAGGGGTTTAATTAGTCGATGGAGTTGATTTCAACCACCATTGACTCGCGCTAGCTTAACCACTTTGGAGTCCTGAAACTAACAAATTACTGACAAACTGCACGGAATTTGTTCAAATCAACTCCAACGAGTAAATAAACCCCCGCTAACTCCATGATAAAGCCTAGTGTCAAAAATTCTGAACTTCCCCTTTAAAATAAAGACCTAGCTATTAAAATACTGTCTATAAAAGTTGCAAAGCAATAAAACAAACAACAAAAATTAATGAAATGAACAAGAATCCTACAACGTATTTCATAATGGTTCAAAATCATTTTTCGAGCAGATCATGTGACTAGCACCTTAGAGACCATCTTTTGCTTTGCTTAGCCAAAACTACACCTGGGGAGGCAAGGTGAATTTTTAGAATTTCTGTAAACTTAAGCTTTCAAATGCAACCAACAACAACTGAGCTTGAACAGTTTTTTATATATATGTATATATACAGTATTGGCCAAAAGTTTTGCGACACCTCAAAAGTGGATACTTTGAAGAGTGTAGAATATAAAACCTGTTGTCAGTTATTTACCTTTTTTTGCTATTCCACATATTCGTTCACAGTTTTGATGTATTCAGAGAGGATTTACAATAGTAGTGAATATATATAAAATGCAAAAATGATGAGGTGTGTCCAAACTTTTGACTTTTGTTTCAGAGTCATCACCATGCTTTGTCCCCAGTCCCACAAATGTAAAACTCCGCCTATGGTTACAAACACTAACAATAAAATGTGCATAAAGGCTGGCTACAAACTGTTGAAGTGCTGGCTGTCTTGGACCTGTAGGCTTTGTTTCGAGTTTTGTCGCGTTGTGCTGTAATTCCAAGTGCTTCCTTGTTGAATTGGATGTAGAGTTTTTAGCGGCCGACAGTGTTTTTTCAGCCAGCGCAAAGTTTGCAATGCACGGAGATATTTTTGTCATCTTTACTGGACAGAAATGTGAAGTAATGGCTGTATTTCCAGTGAGCAAAGGCAGCCATTTGTGGTATATATCCTGCCTTTCACTGTTAGCCTCGCTGCCTCGTCAGAATGCTATGTTGTTGACCGCCGTGGCAGACAGCGCTCAAACAGCATTGTAATACACGTGACCCGTTTTTTTCCCCCCCTGATGAGAAAACGTGTAATGCGATGTCACTCCCAAACTCAAGAGCAATATTTTCTATTCAAATGCTCTTCGTACATGACTACAGTATTCTTCATTCTACATACATTATGAGGCAAAAACAAAATACTAACGCACAGGCACTAAGATAACTAATTTTAATCGGATTACTGGCTTGGAAAAATGAACGCGTTAGATTGCTCGTTACTGGAAGAAAGTTATCAGATTACAGTAACGCGTTACTGACAACACTGCTGATGATGTCTCAAGAAAAATAACAATTAAAGGGCCATGGCCGTCACATCCACAGTAACTCCATGTTGTTGGAAGTCCACTGCAATAACCTCGAACCATCGGGTGTGGGGCTTGCCTCGTGGTCGTCTCTGGACTGCAGCCCTCAGGTCAAACTGCAAAAAGGCCTTCAAATGGCCGCAGTGGCGCCTTCAGAAATTTTTCATATATAGTGGTGGGCAAATGGGGCCACTTAAAGTCTTGGAGCGGCACACCAAAACTAAAAGCCATAATTTCAGGTTTTTATTATGTTCTTAATAGTAAACAGGCTAGTAGAAAAGAAATTGCCTGGCACAACCAGACTATTCTCCCTTTATTTTTCAAACACTGTGAGAAATAGTCTTGTACCCAGCCCATTAACGGCCTCTCAAGCAAGGTACAAAATCAATCGTCCAATCAGATTTTTGTATTTGCGTGACGTGTTCTTAACGAGTAACGTCACTCTTGCGCGCCGCCTACAACAACACAGATGGAGAACGGGAGAGCCGAGAATATGTTCCAATCCGCGGTAAAACCAGTTTTAAATTACCAAAAACACATCGAAACAAGTCATTGACAACAGTCAACATGGCTCGCGCTAGCCATGTTGAATAAACTTCTCCATTCTCCGCTCACGCTAATTACTTGTCGCTTTAACAACGTCACGTCTGCCCGTCGCTGATTGGTCCACTCCGCTGTCTGTTTGCTGTGGCTTGCTCCGCCCTCGGAATTTGATCCGCCGTACGGTCGCCAGACTCAATCGCTGGAACAGCGGTGAGTCTGGTATACCAGGCAAGAAAAGAAAGACTTCTGGACGCGCCTACTGGGTTTATTGTGTTATATTTGAAGGTACTGATGATTTAATGTGCATTGTTCATAACAGTCCAGTCATCATTTTGAGTTCCACAGCTACTACAATTGAGTGAGTAGGGCGGCCAACAAATTTATAGGGAGGCGGCGGTCGCCGCCCCCTGACGGCGCCATTGCATGACTGAACCAGTGGATGCGGCACTGCACAGCCAAGCAGGATGCTGTAGGATGTTACGTGCGCTGAACCATTTGTTGGAGATCCGCCAGGGCCACCTGATTTTTTTTCAATGGTTCTGAGAGCCCTGCTATCAAAACCATCTAGTCTCGCAGCCACAGTGTTGTTTAAGGGCCATGTTTCTGAGCCATAAAACAGGATCGAGAGTGCGGTGAACTGTAAATCCTGAGCTTTTCTTGTGGGAAATGGTCTGGTACATCCAGAGTGATTTCAAAAGAGACTGCTTAGTTTAGGGTGGCAGGGCTCTTCTGTGGAGAATCTCTGGTCGCAGGTCTCCATTGTCGATAACTGTGGACCCCAGATAAGGGAAGTTCTTACTATCACATACTTTATTTTGTCAATTTTTTTGTATTTTATTTTGAAAAAGTCATCATTTTTTTCTACAGAGTTTTGTTGCCCACTACTACTCAAGAAGTAACTTTTACTTCACTTTCACAAACATTAAATGAGCTGATTTTTATTTTTACACAGGCAGTTTCATGCTGTTACCTGAATAACATTTCATCAGTGTAACAATAACATTTCATCAGTGTAACAATAACTTTGCAGGAGTAGATTTTTTTCTGGTACTTTTTCTACCCCTGGTGGTCTTACTATAATTACAGGTTTGTTGCCTGCTAACTTGCACAAAACAACCCTTCATTGTGTATGAACAACACGCACGCAAGTGAGACAATGAAGCCATACGCCTTTGGCAATTTCTGCCTCTAGTCCCATTGAAGAGCACAAAAAGTGCAGGGCTGCCCATAATTGGAACGCCCGCCGTATATTATGTGTAAGGGAGAGAATGGATTTTATTTTATCAGCTTATTTTATAACGCCAGCTGTGTGCTTCTCAAGTTTCTGTACATAAAGCATTAGGATCATATCAAGTCTGGAAAATTAATGCTTTGCTTTGAATGGCAGTATAAAGAATGTAACCGATAATGCTCAGCGACTTAATGATGTGACATAATTAGACCTAATTAACGTACGTACCTGGGGTCGACTTGGCAGTAACCGATGCCTCCTTACACCAGGGAGCTTTCTGGTAATTAATTTTTCATAGATGGAGCTGCATGAGCTGTGTGTCCATCCACACAGAGACAACAATGTTTAGTATTACAATGAAACAAGCAAAAAAAAAAAAAAAAAAGTCAATGTGTGGTTAAAAACAATTTTGAAAATGCGGTTGTCAAAGGTAAAGCATGTACACTGCATACTGTAGTTGTAAATGGATAATGAGCTAAAGGTTGACCTAAAGATGTGGGCACATCTAAATTTTTGTATTGGTATGGTTGCTGATTTTGACAATTTAACCCTCCACTCACAGTGAAGACTGCATAGAGCTAACTAGTGTTTAGAACATAGCAACTTGCAGTTGCTGATATCAAGCAGTCACAAGGCCTCCGTTGCTGATTAACTTGCGTTTTTAAAATTTAAAAAAAAAAAAAAAAGCCTCTTTGACATACTCCTCTGTGTCCTATCAATATACAGTGGTACTTGACATACGATTGCATCGACATACGATTCTTTCGACATCCGACGTAAAATTTGACGTAAAATCGTCATATTTCGAGCATATGACGATTTATGACAACGTTGCAATTCCATTGTTTTCCGAGGCATGGCGGATTTTCTTGAAATCAACATGGGCCCAAGAAGGTTGGTGCAGGCGGTGAAAAAACGAACAAGGTGACGCTTTCCATTGAAATTAGGAAGGATAGAAAAATAAGAGCCTGGTGTGCATGTAAATAAACTGGCTTGATGATAAACAGAGTTATGAAAAAGTATCTGAACCTTTTGGAATTTCTCTCATTTCTGCATAAAATCACCATCAAATGTGATCTGATCTTTGTCAAAAAGTCAGGCGTGTGCCCAATCACTGATGACTGGTTTAAAGCTGCCCTGCACATTATAAAACACACACCTAGTAAGAATTGTCTTGATGAGAAGTATTGTCTTATGTGCATCATGGCTTGGTCAAATGAGCTGTCTGAAGACCTGCGATCAAGGATTGTTGATTTGTATAAAGCTGGGAAAGGATACAAAACCATCTCTAAAAGTCTTGATGTTTATCAGTCGACAGTCAGAGAATTTGTCTACAAATGGAGAGAGTTTGGCACTGTTGCTTCTCTCCCAAGGAGTGGCCGTCCACCAAAGATGATGCCAAGAGTTCAGTGCAGAATATTCAGAGAGGAAAAAAGAAGCCTATAGTGTCTGCTAAAGACTTACAGAAATCACTGGCAAAGTCTAATATCTCTTTCCACACATCAACTATATGTAAAACTATGGCCAGGAATGGTGTTCATGGGAGGGCTCCACGGAGGAAGCCACTGCTGTCTAAAAAAAACAGCAACATTGGGAGGACTCCACGGAGAAAGCCACTGCTGTCTAAAAAAGACAATGTTGCTCATTTAATGTTCGCAAAAGGCACTTGGACACTCCACAGAAGTTTTGGCAAAATAGTTTATAAACTGATGAAACCTAAGTTGAATTTTTTGGGAGTAGCACACAAGGTCATGTGGAGGAAAAATTGAGGTTGGAGGAATATCATGATTTGGGGCTGTTTTCCTGCCTCAGGGCCTGGACAATTTGCAATCATTAATGGAAGAATGAATTCAAAGGTTTATCAGGATGTTTTGCAGGAAAACATGAGGCTGTCAGTCAGACAGTTGAAGCTAAAAAGAGGATGGATGCTGCAACAAGACAATGATCCAAAACACAGAAGTAAATCAATTTCAGAATGGTTTCCGAAGAACAAAATACACGTTCTGGAGTGGCCAAGTCATAGTCCAGACTTGAGATGCTGTGGCATCACCTAAAGACAGCGATTCATGCCAGACATCCCAGGAATATGAATGAACTACAGCAGTTTTATAGAGAGGAATGGGGCAAGATTAGTCCTGATTAATGTGTCAGATTGATCTGCAGCTACAGGAAGAATCTGGTTGAAGTTATTGCTGTCGGGGGGGCACAAAATATTAAATGTGATGGTTCACTTACTTATCCCCCCCCCTTCTGTCATTGTTTGCATACTATCCTCATTCAGGTATGAAAACCTATAAATGTTTGGGTGGTTTTAGTTAAAGCAGACACTGTTTTTTCACCTGTGTGATTTTGACAAAGATCAGATCACATTTGATGGTGATTCTATACAGAAAAGAGAAATTCCAAAAGGTTCAGATAATTTTTCATACCACTGTATATCTATAAGTAAAATAAAGTATCTATAAGTAAAATAAAAACACTTTTTTATTTCCATTATTATTATTATTATTGTAACATCGGCAAGAAAGTTGTCAGCTTCGTCAGGTTTTTCATAATCTATTTCAGAACTTGTGCAACACAACACGGCTACTGTCCGGCGTAGCCGACACCAACAATAACATAAAAAAAGGAAAAATTTTGCCCTCCACCGCACCTCACACTCTCATGTCAGTCTCACAGTGCGTTCTGGAACAGCATGTAAAACACAATTGCCACATTGGAACCTCAATTTTTACATTATTATTATAATTCCGACTTGTATTTATAATTCATTTGTTATGCTAAGTGTAAATGCTACTTGTAATTGTATACCAGCAGTATTTATTAAGGATTTAGCGTAGGTTTCTGGGCTGTGGAACAAATTAATCAAAGTATAATGTATTCCTATGGGAAAATCCCCCTCGACATATGAACATTTTGACTTACAAACCAGGTCCTAGAACGAATTAAATTCGTATGCAGAGGTACCACTGTATTGTATCTAGCTATCCTTTGCTTGTCCAACAAATAGAGAATTTTGCAACAAACACTTTCCTTGACATCGATCGATTTTGTATTTCATATAAATTAAAAGAAATCTTTGAAAGGGAACTAAACCAATATTTTTTATTTCAGGAATGTCATCAGTAGTAAAAATACAGTAGTTTTTGTGTACATGAAATAAAGATAAAGCCAATAATTGTAATTTGTAAATCTCAGCAGGATAACAGGGTAACCGATTTTATGGTGTGACATCAGCATCACAGGAGCTTCAGCCTTAGCTGCTAACCACTAACACTGGTGACTATGACTGATTTGTACACCATGAAATCAGAATGGATGAATAAAATAAAAATCTTCTGTGAAGTGTTCTGTGATCATTAAACGGCAGAGCATCTGTTGCTGTATGCCTTTATTATTCTGTTATGTAATACACACTGTTTTGGCAGCTATTTATATCTTCTTTAAACTCAGCTCTTTATCTTTCCCTGCTGCAACCTAAAACCATAATCTGCTGAGTCTAATGAATTCACATACACATTTCATTTACCAAGTACACTTGGTTCTTTTTGCTAATTTCAGAAAGACAATACCAAGCCACATTCTGCTTCTTATTATTTATCACTCTTTCAGACAGGTTTTAACTAAGATACGTATTGCTTCTTGATTGCATTACAGTTTTGTGTCATGCAGGCCTTAGACAAACTGGCCTAAATATTTTACTGACTTGCATTCATATTTTACGTTAAAATTATTTCCGATTATATTACCTGGTGTATTACTTAGCTTCCCGGAGTATGTGGGCTTGTTTTTGTCTCGTCAAGGGTTTGTGGATTTCATCTATTGGTTACCCATAGCACAGGTGTGAGACCAATTTGAGCTTCTCATATTTTTCTCCTCCTAAGAGTCCCTTAGCGCTAGAGAGTAACTAATAACACTTCGTTGTGTTTGTCATTCCATGTTATCTTTCCTCAGAAGTGAGTTATTCCATTTTCATTCCTTCTGAAAAAGTTACTGTTACTCCATCCATCCATCCATCCATCCATCCATCCATCCATCCATCCATCCATCCATCCATCCATCCATCCATCCATCCATCCATCCATCCATCCATCCATCCATCCATCCATCCATCCATCCATCCATCCATCCATCCATCATCTTCCGCTTGCTCTGGGGTTGGGTTGCTGGGGCAGCAGCTTTAACAGGGAAGCCCAGACTTCCCTCTCCCCAGCCACTTCAACCAACTCCTCCGGCTGGATCCTAAGGCGTTCCCAGGCCAGCCAAGAGACATAGTCTCTCCAGCGTGTTCTGGGTCATCCCCCGGGCCTCCCGCAGGTGGGACATGCCCGCAACCCCTTTTCCAACCGAGGCGTCCAGGAGGCATCTGAACCAGATGCCCAAGCCGCCTCAGCTGGCTCCTCTCAACGCAGAGGAGTCGCGGCTCGACGACGAGTCCCTCCCGGGTGGGATGTTGTTCTTTCGGTCACAACCCACAGCTCGTGACCATAGGTGAGGGGTAGGAACGTAGCTCGACTGGTAAATCAAGAGCTTCACCCTTTGGCTCTGGCTCAGCTCCTTCTTCACCACAACGGATCGGTGCAGATTCCGCATTACTGCAGACGCTGCACCGATCTGCCTGTCGGGCTCCCGGTCCCTCCTACCCTCACTCGTGAACAATACCCCAGGATACTTGAACTCCTCCACTTGGGGAAGGATCTCATCCCCTGACCCGGAGAGAGCACTCCACCCTTTTCCGACTGAGGACCATTGTCTCGGATTTGGAGGTGCTGATCTTCATCCCAACTGCTTCACACTCGGCTGCGAAACGCTCCAGTGAGAGTTGGAGGTCACGACTTGATTAAGCCAACAGCACCACATAATCTCCAAAAAGCAGAGCTGCAATGCTGAGGTCACCAAACCGGACCCCCTCAACGCTTCGGCTGCGTCTAGAAATTCTGTCCATAAAAATTATGAACAGAATCGGTGACGAAGGGCAGCCTTGGCGGAGTCCAACCCTCACTGGGAACGAATTCGACTTACTGCCGGCAATGCGGACCAAACTCTGACACCGGTCGTGCAGGGACCGAACAGCCCTACCAAGAGGGTGTGTACCCCGTACTCCCGGAGCACCCCACACTGGACTGCCCGAGGCACTCGGTCAACGCCTTCTCCAGATCCACAAAAAACATATAGACTGGTTGGGCGAACTCCCATGCACCCTGGAGGACCCTGCCAAGGGTTTAGAGCTGGTCCACTGCCGGGACGAAAACCACACTGCTCCTCCTGAATCCTAGATTCGACTTCCCCACGAAGTTACTGTTACTGACTACCACAATTCCTTCTCTTAGGTTAATTTTGTGTTTCTTCAAGCCAGAAAGTTGCTATTCAAAAACAGTTTTGTGTCATGTCTAAGAGTTGCTTTTTCTATCCCTCCCTTCACTAATATCTTAGTGAGTGAACATCCATTGGGAATGCTGATTGCATCATGCTTCAGACCATTCTTTTCATTACTAAATTCAAAAACTGATTAGGATGACAAGGCTGTTTATTTATTTATTTAAATTTATCACAATGGTATTCTATTGGGTTGAGGTCAGGGCTTTGTGAAGGCCAGTCAAGTTTATCGATACCAACCTCTCTCATCTGTGTCATTACCTGACTTTGTTCACTGTTGCAAACAAAAAGTCCTTTTGGAAGAGGATTGGGCTGTCAACAAACAATAAAATCAGTCAAAAAGTCAAACATATTGGCCCAGTGCAAAGAATGCTGAATACTTTCCAATTCCATGCTTCTTTGTGGTGATATCCCATTCCCATTCCAACATAACTCTGTACCAGTGCTCAATGTAAGGTCCATGAAGACATCACTTCATCTATTTTCAACACCGCCTATTGAGGTAAAGGTCAAGGGGAGCTGGAACCTTCTCTAGAGCCTTTTTCAGACATACGGTGAACTCCGGTTATGGAGAGATTACATTAATAACATTAATAATGAAACACAGTTGTGAACCTTACGCTGGTGCCATATTTACACGAAGTACCAGAGTTGTGACTGTAAAGCCCATATCAGACATATGGTAAACTCGAATTAAATCCTGGTATTTAAAGGGTAGGCCTTATGTCTGAAAGACATTTCCCTGGTTGACAAACAGGGAAATGACATTGACATTAACCGGGTTGCGTCCTCGTATAACATCTGGTACTTAGCTGGGTAGCATAATGTGTGAAAGCAGTCAGTTAAGTCCCGAGTCACAGCGCGAAGACTGATGACATAAATATCATAAGACTACACTGCAGGCTGGTGTTCACTACGTCATTTCCTCTGTCTTTGCGGCAAATGGAATAATGGGATATTTGAATGGTATAATGTGATAGGGCCTCTGCCCCTCCTTCCTGAGCCCTGCCTCAGGTGAGCGGAGTTTGCCTGATTACAGGTCAGACGCCTCTTAGGGCCTCTGACCCTTCTTCCTGAGCCCTGCCTCAGGTCAGGGGAGTTTGGCTGATTAAAAGTCAGACGGGTGGAGCGGCCACAGCTGTGAGCAGTTACCATCAGCCAGCTTGAAAAACCCAGCGGACGCACCACCACATCTGACCTGTAATCAGGCAAATTAACCTCACCTGAGGCAGGGCTCAGGAAGGAGGGGCAGAAACTCTAACATAATAGAAACCAAGACCAAAGCGATCGGTCAGAGTACATTTGTTGCAACTTTGGCGTCCAACTTTGGAATTCTTGGTTGTTTGACTGCCGCACATAAATGATGTCAGGGTTATAAAATCCCAACCTCCCCGGACAGAGAGCACCGATCGCCAACATGGGACAAGTCTGAAAGTGTCCAATCCAGGTAATTCCTGGTACATCTCCCCATGTCTGAAAGCCAGCAAATCCCGCATCACCGTACACAGGAATTTAGGGGGATATAAGTCTGAAAGGGGCTTACCGTATTGGCCCGAATATAAGACGGTGTTTTTTGCATTGAAATAAGACTGAAAAAGTGGGAGTCGTCTTATATTCGGGGTCTAGATATCATACCCATTCACGACGCCAGAAGGCGCCAGATATCATTGAAGCGAATGTTGAACTTGAGGAGTAATGTTCTGTCATGACAGATCTCAGCTACTCTCAAGTTTAACCAGTTTGCATTATTTTATAGCCATGTTTTTCCTCATTCAGATTTGTTTCAAGACTACAGTTACAGTTAGACCTCACTTTGATGGTTAATGCAGTTATTGCAATTTTGTTGTTTTATCACGATAGATTGGTTTATTTACATTTCAAAAACCAAAAGCCATTCATTTACGAATGTGATTGCACTTTAGTTTACATATTTAAATGTTCCGATATTTGAATGAGGCAAAATAACATGCTTTTTCTCTCAAATATATTGTTATAATCATTTGTTTCAGATGTACTGTAATTATTTTCTGTATAAAAATTAATTTGGTGCTCAAGCGTCTTTTTTCAAATTTGAGTCTTGAAAAAGAGGGGGTCGTCTTATAATCAGGGCTATCTTATATTCGGGCCAATACAGTAGTTGACTTTGGCAAACTACACCCTCAACTGTTCGCCAGTCAATCATGGGACACATACAGTACAAAGACTGGTTACCAGCAGTACTGACCTTCACACCATCACTGAGCAGCACTGAATCCAGCTTTGCCTATGCCAATGGCAGGCGAATTTACCATAACACCAACAGTGTTGTTAATAACGGCGTTGGAGTATAACGGCGTTACTAAAGGCATTATTTTTTTCAGTAGTGAGTAATCTAATTAATTACTTATCTTTGCAACGGTGTTACTGTTACTGTGGATGTAAAGGCGTGCATTACTATGCGTTACTACTTTGGTTGAATGACACAAGAAAAGTGAGAGACGCAGACTCACGGAGAAAACAGAGCGGGAGTAGGGAGGAGGAAAGGGAGTTGTGACGCTATTGCAAACGCCATGCTCTGGGTGGCTCCATTAAGAACGGACTGTAGCTGATAGCCTGCAAACTACGCCCACATCATGCTACGATAGATATCACATGTATAGTGAACTAGATGCGAAATGATAGACTCGCCGGCGTTAGTAAACAGCCACCATCTCAAAGCAGTAGACTTCTCAGGAAGGCTCTGTTGTAGACAACCTTCCTCGCGAACCTAAGTAACTTTTTATCTAAAATACTCCTAAATCGGGAAAATTTTGACTTGAATCTATCATTAAATGATGGAACAGTTTTAAAACTTTCACATTTCGAATGAAGACAAAAGGGAACCAATGCAAGAACGGGAGCAATTTTAACAACTAACGGTTGATTCACAACATTAAATGACTTCCAAACATAGCAAAGGTTACTATCTAGTTATCGCAATATCCGCAATACCCCCGTGTTTAGTTAAGTTTAGGGTAAAGAATTGGGCCAGGGCCAATTGTGCCAGAAACCCTTTGAAGTTCACATAGTGTGATCTGTTTTCTTTTTTTTTTTCTTGAAATGGAAACAAAAAACATGAAAAGTAACACCAGTTACTTTGGCAAGTAACTAGTTAGGCTTACATTCAGGTAACTGAGTTACTAACTCAATTACTTTTTGGAGGAGGTAATTTGTAACTGTAATTAATTACTTTTTTAAAGTAAGATTAACAACACTGCCCATAAAGACATGGTTTACTTAACTGGGATGTAGAATTCTGACTTCAACCTGACAGAACACCTTAGCAGTACCAGCTTGTGTATGTAAACTCTCAAATTGCTTCTGACATTACGGTCAAACAATTCACATAAACACACTCCCAAACCTTGTAGAAAGCCTTCCTAAAATAGCTAAAGAGGTTGTAGCTGCAAAAACTGGGACAATGTCACACTAAAACAAATAGATTAGGAAGGGGATGCCACTCAATTTCATACGTGATTCAAGGCAGGTGTACAAATGCTTTCGGTAATATAGTGTACAGTATACACAGGAAGACAAAGCTTAGACTCCGAGACATTCAGATGTCTTGCTGAGACTTCATGGATATTTTAAAGGTCTTCCTTCACAAATTGCAATGAATCTTTCATGAGGGTACATTTGAAAGTGTGTATGGGATAGTTGAGGTGCGTGTTTGCGCGCGTGCATGTGTGTGCTCACATGTGAGCATTGCACATAGAATTTGTTGTTAGTCATGTCACCACAAGAATGTGATACAGTACAATACATTTGTTGTTGTTAAGGAGGGGTATCGCATGTCTTATTTGGTCTTTGCATAGGCCTTGGCTCCAGGCAAACCAGGCAGTTGCCTGAGGCGTCAGCAGTGGGCAGGGGTGCCCACCAAATTTTTCCGGTGTTATCATTTTCTTTCATTTATGTTTTCTTATACAGTGTATACTGTATATATTATGATACAATTCGTTTGAAAGGCACCCTCAAATTTGCAAATTTTAACAATTTAAAGTTTGAGGTTTCACAACAACACCCCATAGTTAGACAGTCATTTGGTTTATTCCAGAAGGATGCAGCACGCAGCTCTGGCTGGCTGCAGCTGCTGTTGACTGGATAAAACACAGTACAGTGGATGAAATATGGTACAGGCTGTGGACGTGCATTATTCTTTGCACTCTTTGTCTTACGGTGGCCGAGAAGTGTCAGGCAAGCACGAATGCAAATTAACACATCACGCACACTAACTTGAAACACATTGCAAAAGAAAAAGCACAAATGCAAATTGACCATAGCTTGATTGCAAATAGCCACAGCACGAATGCAAATAGCTACGACATGAACCCCAAATGCCACAACGCGAACCCCAATTGCCAGCAACACGAATGGTTAGGTGCACTTCTGAAAGTTTCCCTCCTCCACATATTAGGGCAATCATTCAGCATCAAGTGCAGCTAGTCCAGCATTATCCCTGGCTACTACAGCAGCAGAAACAAGTGGGTTTACTGTAAGTGTGTTTGAAAAGTTATATATATTCTGTAAATAAAGCATATTTTTATTTATAAATATTACAAGCCCCCCATCCCAGACTGCAGATGCAGCAATAAGTGCACCAACAAACAAACAACAACCATATCTTGATTTGAGTCCAATGTTTGTGAAAATGTCTGAAAAATTAAAGTGCCTGTGACAGGATAAAACAATCTTAAATACCATTATTATGTGAATTAAAATCATATTTTGAGACGGTTGGACTGTATACAACAATTTGGCATAGGGCAGATGACGAGAAATTACTCTTTTAATCTGCCGTTTAGCCCCGCCTGTCTTTATAGCGCTCTAGCGTCCCCAGCTGGATGATAACATCCGCAAGGTAACAATTTCAGCTGATTTAGAATTCAGCCTATTGTTGGGGAAGATTCAGAACATGGAAAATGCCACAGAGAGCAGCAAAATGTTACTACAATCTCTCTACTCCAATATTTTTTACAGGATATTCTTTTTATCCAAGTATTTTTCCCCAATTGCTAAAAAAATTGTATGGTCATGACAAATAACAGTCTTGTGCTAAATGGAATATGAAATAATAAAAATGCATTCATTCAGTACGACAGGGCAAAATTACTGCATAATGGTCAAAACTGCTGACTTCTTAACCTCTTGAATGGTATTTTATGCCACCGGAGTTAGTCCGGCTTTTGTCATTTACCTGCCCCGGCAGAGGAAAGAGCGTAAACAAAACAGGACACGAGAAAGCGAGCCGACGTGCTGACCCGAACTGAGCGACTTTTCCAAGTCTTTTTCTCGCCTTTCAAAAACGAAAAATCACACAAAACTACCCCGACTCACGTCACACACGGCGGCGGGGTTGATTGTCTTCACCGATCGGCCAGCCCCCGGCGGCGAGCAAGTTTCGGCTGGTCATTCCCCTGCTGCTACCCCAGCAGGATTGCTTGTAATGACCGGCGAGCGGCTGTTCCAATGTTTTCGCCTCTTGAAAACGAAAAATCACACAAAACTACGACTTATGTTACACACAGCGGCGAGGGTGACTGCCTTCACTGTTCAGCCATCCCCCGCGGTGAGCAACTTTCGGCTCATTGTCCCCCTGCTGCGGCCCCGCAGGAGTGCTCGTTGCCGGGGACGCAGCTAGAAAAAGATCGCCGGACTAACCGGCCGACGTCGAAGGAGCACGTGGCTGCCCGAGCCCAAGCCGAGGATAGTGGTCTACTGGCAGGCACATGAAGCGGACCGAGGGGGTGGAAGGGACAATGGTGTGTGACAAGCCGCCGGTCATCGGCTGAGTGGTGTTCTCGGTGGACAGGGAGCATTGTCATCCACAAAATGCAAGCCACCTCCTTATTAAAACGTGTGCCATGATCCCAGTATTTGACAAAATACAAAACACGTAGTTTACTCCCTTGGACCCACCCCGGACTTGTTTTGGCCATTCTCCGTGGTGAATGGGAACTTTTTGAAACCCCAAAAACTCACACGCATCTCCCTGGTACAGCAACAAAAGCATGCAGCTGGCGTGATGCGAAAAATAAACGAATTAATCCGCAAAATGAGCTTAATCTGCATTCCTTCTGCATGTTATATAGTAATGGCTGTATTGTGAGATGGTGAACTGGCTGACGTCACATTCGCATTCTTTCTCACTCCAGGAAGCCACTCATTTTTGTGGCGTGGGATTAAAAAAATTGAAGTAAATCGATCGCTTCCACACACATCCAAGCGGTCCATTTCATTCAAGAAGCATAAAATACCTCGTGAAATATGAAATAAACATGCTTTTTCCTGTCATAGGCCCTTTAAGCCATTGTGAAGGTGATCTATAACACCACAACCAAGGGGCGCCAGGAAAAATCTTGCCTGGGGCAGCAAATTGCTTAAGGCCACCCCTGGTCTTTGTGAGAATAAGACCAATTTTATTTTTCTACGTCCATATTAGGGTCAGTAATAAATCTTCCCACTTTGGTCTTTTTTCTACGGGAGATGGTATCTTGTGTCAATAATCACATACCATTTTACTGTTTTTTTTTTGTGTGTGTGTGAATGTGTTGTTTTTCCCTGGTACCCCGGTTTCCTTTCTCATCCCAAAACATGCATGGTAGATGGACTGAACACTCCAAATTGTACGCGGGTATGAATGTGAGTATGGATGGGTTTTTTGTCTCCTAGTGGGTTTCAGCCACCTCCTGCAATTAGTCAGCTGGAAAAGACTCTAGCACCCCCGTGACCCTTATGAGTATAAACTGTATGGATGTTGGATGAAGGAATATTATTATCTTTGAGTGTGGCCATATCTATTGTTATTCTGCATGGTTTTAAAGGAATGACAGGAAAAAGACGATTGCTACACAATGTATGTTATGTAATGTACAATGTTAAAATTCCAACATATTGTTCACTTTTTTTTTAATCATTTGTGTTGCTGACAATACTTTCTAGTTTTTAGATTAATGTGTCAAGGCATGATCCAGATTTCACACAATTTATGATTAAATATGATGTGTTTTTTTTTTTTTTTTTTTTTTTTTTTTTAAACATGTACAGTGTATTACAAAAGTGAGTACACTCCTCGCATTTCTACAGATAATTAACTATACCTTTTCATGGGACAACACTGACAAAATGACACTTTGACACAATGAAAAGTAGTCTGTGTGCAGCTTATATAATAGAGTTAATTTGTTTTCCCCTCAAAATAACTCAAAATATAGCCATTAATATTCAAACCACTGGCAACAAAAGTGAATAACCCCTCAGTGAAAGTTGTCAATATTAACATACGTACAACATGTCAACTGTCAATATTTTGTGTGGCCACCACCAGAGGCATAGCAAGGGTCCTTGGGGGCCCCAGGCAACAAGCAACATGGGGCCCTTCGAGCGTGTGCATGTAAGGGGCACAGTTGGACTTGGAGCAATAACATATTTAATAAAAGTATAATAACGCCTCGGTCTCATAGAATGCTTTTTAGGACACTCAAAGTGCCCGGCTTCTACTACATTAGGACATAAAACTACAGTAACATAGTACACTCACCACTGTCTTGCTTCCTTTTCCGCTCTTCTGCTTTTTTTTTTTCTTTCTTTTGTCGCTTCCAGAAGGATAACTTCTAATTGTTTTGAATATACGCCAATTAAAAAAAAGCCAAATCACCCCTCCCTCTCATCTGAGTCACGTGGGGGGGGGTGTAGAGTGAGTGAAGGGGCCCCTTTAGGGAACTCAGACACAAGGCTTTCACTGGCACTTTCGCACTTGTAGTTGTAGCTTCAGTAAAGCTGCGTTTGCTAAATCTGTTGGCCCTCTGGGGGCCCCTGCTGGCTGGGGGCCCTAGGCAATTGCATGGTTTGCCTAATGGGACGCGACGCCTCTGGCCACCACTATTATCCAGAACTGCCTTTACTCTCCTGACCAGACAGAGGTTGGTCACGCTCTGCTTTTACGAGCATTCGCCGAGTTGCGATTGAAATAAATGTTGAGAAAACGACAAAGAAAGTCAAACATCGTTACTCGTGTTGTTACAATCGTTGCACAGTTGTGCACTCACCACAGAAATAATAACAAATAGAAACATGGTGTGGCACCGCGTATATTTCCTGAAAGCGGAAACCACAATCGGGGACGATGAGGGGGACATGTGCGTAACAGTGGTCGAGACAGGCGGAACCTCTCTAGGTGATCGTTTTGTGAGTCGCGCTCAATTTGACAGTCCAAAAAGTCATGAAAGTGAAAGCGCGCCTTAGTGATTTAGGGTACCACGCGGTTCCCTTTCGTGGTTTTATTTTCCCCTATGTATTTTTTATATACTCCAGTTCGCTCGGCATCAAGTCAGGAGGGGCCGACCCCGCCGCTGGCTGAGTGGTGACTTAACACATGAGGCAATATCGCCCATCTCCGGGCGACCCGACTTGAAGCATATTATTGCGACGCACATTTGAAGTGTCCAAGATTAATGTGCAAATACGCCATCAGCTCATCATAGTTGGTTCATGTCAAACGACTGCTGCTCATTATAATACGGTATGCCCTATATATGAAAACAGTATTGAAATAGCAATCAATTGAAGGTTCGCCTCCGATGCACCTTACAGTGTGGAAAATACGGTATCTAAATACATAAATATATTACATTAGCTTGTCGGTTGTGTTTCTCAGGTATTCACTCTTTCTTGAAATATGAGCTTAGTCATCGTTTAATGTCTGAACCGCTTTCTAAATACATTTTTGCTGGATTTTATTTCTTGGACTTCTTTTAAAATGATCAAGTCGTGAGTTTGCCAGGTCCATAAGAACCGATGAAATTATCTGGTTGTTGTTTCATGAGACTGTAAAAAGCTTATTTTTATTGTTGTTAAAGTTCATTCACTAGTGATAATAGGTTGGAAAAACACTTGAACTAATGATAGGGATCCCAAGGTGGATACAATATAAACGCACATAGCAAACAACCAGGGACAAAGGAATAGTCCAGCACTGTGCTGCTAGAATCTAAAACTGTAAATTAATTACTATAGCGCCTCCCTGCTAAACCCTTTTCTGGAATACCTAGGGGCACTTAAGACAAACCCTGGTGAAAATTAAATGTGTGTATGTGTGTGTGTTAGTGATAGCACCTTTTCTAAAGGTATCAGGATGAAAGCAAGAGCATTTTTTATTTTCCTAAAATTTTGAATACACTTGAAATACATTAAAGGACTTTATTTTCACCATGGAATGCAGCAATAACCCCAACCCCCCCCCCCCCCCCCCCCACACACACACACACAATAAAAACCTCACTGGCACAAAACAGACAGAGATAAGACATTACATAAACAATGTTTCCACCGCTATATGCCTTACTTTAAGCCTATCTATTGGCACAGTGGTCAGTGCCGTAACATTAGGCTGCAGTGCTACTGCTTTTCCACAGGAGAGGGTTTTTTATGTATAATGACAGAGAGTTGTCATTCGTTATTTCAGAATGTGTGCCGCCATCTCGTGGAAGAAATGTGCAATAACTTCAGGAGTTCAAAATTCAACAGCAATCAGCAAATAAACTGGTTGATTAGTCACTCATGTGTTTTTCCACCGCTGTGGCACCAGAAAATTATTGAAATGGAATGGTTTAAGTGGATTGTTTTCAGTGTACACTTAATGTAAATGTTATGCCATAAAATATTCCAAAACAAACATGACAAAACAAAAAACAATGACCACTCAGCTGTGAAACCTTGGTTATTTCTAGTCATTTTCTATCTTTGTTGTTTTCAGGGACAGTGGTCATTACAGTAAACAGCAATTCAAAAGTTGACACTTAAGACTAATTTTATAAATTAAAAAAAAAAAAAAAAAAAAAAACATGCATTTTTTATGATTAAATTATCTTTAATTACACCGTGTAACACATTTCTTTTTTCGTTCCCAGGTCACATTGACATATAAAAACACTTTTGCTTCCCAAAAAGTTTGGGTTTGTTGTCACGACTTTGAAATGTTATTTTATATATATATATATATATATATATATATATATATATATATATATATATATATATATATATATATATGTATATATATATATATATATATATATATATATATATATATATATATACATACATACAAATAAATAAATATAAATAATTATTCATACGTCTTATAGTTAGAAAATTACGGTGTATACTGTAATTTTCGCACTATAAGACGCACCTCACTATAAGCCGCCACCCACCAAACTGGACAACAAAACGACATTTCTTCATGGATAAGCCGCACTGGACTATAAGCCGCAGCTGTTCTTACTGTATTATGGGATATTTACATCAAAAGATATTCACCGGTAACATTTTATTTGACAGCAGCATCATACGACTGTAATAAAACTAGGGCTGCAGCTATCGAATATTTTAGTAATCGAGTAATCGACTGAAAATTCTATCGATTAATCGAGTAATCGGATAAAACAAATATATTTTTAGGTGAAGAGCAATTATAAATATACATGAGAAAACAAGACATTTCATCTAATCTTGAACCATTTTCAGTCAATCAATGTCTTTATTTTCAATGTATATTGTTGAAAACAGCCAACAATTGCATCTCAGATGTAACTAGAATAAAAAAAACTGCTTTCATTCAAAAAACCTTTAGATCTTATTAAAAAAAAAATATATATATATATTTATACTTAAAAATGCCATTACGCTTGATAACACACATCACTTAAAAGTTAGGATTTTTTCCCACGTGTTTCAATTGAATTTCTATTTGTGTCAAGCCATTTTTAAGTTCTAGTTAAGTTTTAAGTTAGTCTAAACCAGTACTTCTCAAATGGTGGGGCGCGCCCCCCCAGGGGGGCGCAGAGCGATGCCAGGGGGGGCGCGAGCGACCTCGGGGAACATGCTTTTTTTTTTTTTTTTTGCCGTACTAGAATAAAGTGTACTTGCACATCCACTCCGTGGGTGGCAGTGGCGCTCTCATTTTCAAAGTGCGTGCAGTATTTTTGAAGTAAGCAAGAGCACACGGAAGAGACTCATGCAGAGCTGGACTCACGCAGCGACCCACTGTCTTCTTCGGTTCTCACGTGTCCGGCCGAGAAGTGCCGTTTTCGGCTTGGGATCGTCACGACCACCGCCCTCACCTACGGTTCTCCCTCGGCCGCCGAGAATGCGCTTTTTTCGGGCCGTTTGCCTTTGACTTTTAATATAGTGGAAAATGAGGAAAGACCACTGTTTACTGAGTCTAAAAATGATTATAGCGGAGAAGCCAAATCAGTTAAGACGCCACTTAAAGACATTAGACCTCAATCTCATTGATAAGCCGCTTGACTATTTTTCAGCGAAAATGTGCCGAATACTGCCAATTTTCACAATCGTCCCGCTTTGTCAGTGTTATATCAGTAAACCAGTGAGCACTGTGGTGAATCAGCGAAAATAAAAACTTTCCTTCTGTCCAAAGACCCCCCCCCCCCCCCCCCCCCTTCTATTCAGTTTTGTTTTTTTTTCGGTCAAATTTTTTGGCATGTTGTCCTGAAGAGTAAATGTTTCTAATCAATTTGAATTTGTTATTATTTACTGATTTTATTACATTTTATTTTTCAGTATCAAATGGTCAAAAATGTACCTTGAGTGTATTTTTACAGTTTGGATGTGACTTTTTTTTTTTTTTTTTTTTTTTAACTTCAGGCAAATTGATGCGCGTTAAGTCTTTTCTGTTACAAGCAACACAATGTTAAAGAAGTTATACTTTATTATAAGTTGATCTATGTTACTTTTTTTCTTTAATAGAAAAAAAAGGACAATGTTAGGCTGAGGCGTACTTATAATAGTAATATAGACGAATGATACTATTTACAGTGGCGGCAGAGAGTTGGGGGGGGGCGCGAAACATTTACGTCTTCCTTGGGGGGGCGTAACAGAAAATAATTGAGAAGCACTGGTCTAAACTGTAAGTCCTGATAGGATTTTGTGTTTTTGCAGTGTTCAAGATAAATGTATGATACAGGCTGTATTGGAGCACATTAGGGACCAGTGCTACTTGGTGTTTTATCCAGCAATGACTACTAAGCTAAAATTGATAGTTAGCATTATTGAGTTTTTATTTTACACCCTTATCACTCCACAAAGCTATGTTATGTTAAAGCCTGTATGTAAGACACGTTAGCCACGCATAGAAAGTGGTCATAATTAATAGAAACCTAGCCCTCCGCAGGGCTAACGTTGCGTGAGCTAGTGACTCAGACAGTAACGTTAATCTTATTTTTTAGCGCTTAGCGCTCTTTATTAGCGCTTAGCGCTCTTTACTAGCGCTTAGCGCTCTTTACTAGCGCTTAGCGCTCTACTGCTTTAAGATGGCCGCTGTTTATTACCTCTGCCCAGACGCGGCCGAGTCTATCGTATTGCATCTAGTTCAACATACATGTGATCTCTATGAGACTCCTCAGATGCTACCTGCTACCAACTTAACATCAGGCGGGCTAGTTTTTAGCAACGTCGGCGTAGTTTGGAGCGGCTGTCGGCTGCGGAAATGTTTTTTATATTTTTTTATTGCTTCTTCCTCTACGCACGTGACGTCGGCGCGTTGTCCCGCATTAAAAGTAGTCCGAGCGAAACGTGATGCTTAGAGCTGTCAAAATAAACGATTACTCAAGGTGAATAAAATTACTCGGATCAGTTTTTAAACTCGAGTTACTCGAGTTGCTCGAGTATTCGTTTCAGCTCTAAATAAAACCAAATGAACCACCATGAAGCTTTGATTCAATTGGCTGCAAAGCTTAATTGCTTCAAGAAGCTTCATTTGGCCATCACTGCTCCCTTGGGGGAGACAGTCAACCTCTGCTGCCCCCTGCTGTCAACACTGTTGTTGTACAACATGCCTCCTAGCATGCATTGCAGCGCTACAGATGTTAATCAATCCAAATTCATTTTCTGTGCTAGTTATTTCTTCAGTTACTGTTCCAGTTGTTTCATTAATTGCTAATTATGGTTTTTGGTAACACTTCATTTGCCAGTAGCGCCATAAGACTCAGAAGACCACCATAATTATGACATGTCACTGCCATGAGCATTAGTGAATGCTTATGACAGATGTAATTTTGTGTCAGTTGGCAAATGATCTCACTTTTGAATGGATGTAAAGATCTGAGCTGGACATAAATGGACGTAGTGACATAATTCATAATGTCATTAACGCACATCCGCTGTCAAAGAAGTGTTACCCGTTAACCCGAATAAATCTACAAACAAGCCGCACTGGACTATATGCCGCTGGATTCAAAATGAAGGAAAAAGTAGGGGCTTATAGTCCGAAAATTACGCTATACATATATATACTGTATACGTACATTTTCCTCCTTATTTTCTCGACTTAGTTTAACCTGAAACACAAAAAAATGACATTTAACAAATATTTTCTGCATAACTAGGATGTAAAAACGGAAATTTTGAATATAGCCTTTAATTTTAGCAAAACCAAACTTTTACCTTTTTAGTGGCACTTTTTCATTTAGTTTGGACCCAAGCAACACAAATAAAATGATTACAAGGCAGGAACAAAATTTCATTTTTCTTTTCTCTGGTAATGTGGTGTTATTAGACATTATTGTATATAATTATATAATTTTAAAATATCCTAATCCGTGCATAATACCACTTTCCCACTGGCCATAAAACCCGTGTCAACCCACTAACAATCGGCTTTTGGTGGCAGTAGGAAAGGTGCAGCGACCCGCCTCGACCCGTGTCAATCAACCCGCCAAGCGACCCGCGTTAAAATCACCTCGGCTCTGATCGTCTTGCAGTGTGAAAGCAAAACCCCGGGTCAACAGTCAACACCTCAATCCACGTAGTGACGTAGGCTCTTACGTGATGCGTCATAACAACGTACCAGTCGCCTCCCATTTAACACGCCCCACAACCGTAGTTACATCGATGCTAACAACAAAGCTAGTAGAAGAAGAAGAATTCACGTCGCCTACGTTGCCTCAGCACAAGCAGAGTGTTGATCCTTTGCTGCATTTCGATCATTTTGAGGGCAGTACAGGGTGACCCAAAAAAAAGTTTACACTGCCATAATACAACTTAAATGCCATGTTTATTCAGCTTAGAATTAGAATTTAATCACAAATTATACATTATTGTAAAGAACATGTACAGTACACTCTATTTTTCAATGTGTCCTCCCTTAAGTGTCACAACAGCCTCCAGGCGCCTGCGGAACGCTTGACAGGTCTTCTTTATGTAGGATGCTGTCATCTTTTCCCAAGATCTAACAATGGATCTCTCCAAGGCTGCCACAGCAGTTTGTGGCTTCTTACAGGCACTGCCCTCCACAGTTGCCCATATGCTATAATCCAGGGGATTGAGATCTGGACTCTGGGGTGGCCACATATCACCTTGTCAATCAACTTTTTGGTCCGCACAGATCGGCACTTCCAGAACCAGGTTTTCGTGAGGCTGTTCCAGTATCTTTCAGCTTCTTTTTAACTTTGTAGACTGCACATCTGGATATTCTCAGATTTGCTGCAATCTCAGTAGGTGTCAGACCGGCACGCAGCAATTCAGGTACAGCTAAAGTTTTCTTCATTTTCAGCAGGAGCACAGGAATTGTAGAGACGAGAGATTACCAGCTGCATTGAGTGACCTTAATGAATCACTTAAGCATGACAACCTATAGTCCCTACTCACGTGACGTCACAGCCACGCCCCCGCGCCATGTTGTCCTTCTGCTCGTCGTGTTAATGCATTAGCGCTTCGTAAATTCCTCCTATTATGGCGTGTTTTTCTGCTCGTTAACATTAATAATCAAAATGGTGAAGTCGTGTGTGGCAGTCGATTGCAAAAACAGAAGTTTTACCGTATTCCGAGAGACCCGGAGAGGAGAGCGAGATGGATTGCTGCAATTCGACGAGAAAACTGGGCTCCAAACGACTACCACAGATTATGTAGTAGTCATTTTATATCTGGTAGGATGCATTTAATATATATTTAGAGGGTTTTGGGCTGACAACCACAATTAAGATCATTGCTAGGCTAATCGCCGACAACATACACTCAGACATTGTGAATGAACTACCTGAAAATATATAATTATATGGGGATAATAAGACAGTTGTCATACAATTAATTTACAATTTCACTATTGAGGTCAAAAGCCAAAAAATAAATTCAACTAGGGACGATCTGGAGTAGTGCTATCGCACTTCATATTTATTACATATGTATGTAGTGAGAGTGCTATCGCTAAACCATATAAACATTAAAAGCCCTAGCTCCATTGACAAATGACATGAAATACATTAGACTTGACAGTGGATGTTAGCAAGAACAAAAGATTTTGAATTGAAAATTTCGTAACTCACCTTCCCGAGCACAAGATAGATTCCTGCCGAATTTTCGTGGACGAGGACCTGTTTCACCCAACCAGCAACGAAGTATTTATAAGCCTCCAAGCTCTTAAAGTTTTTCAAACTTTTGTGAGAATAGGCTGATTTTGTGTGGACAAGATGTAAATATCAGGGATGTCAGGCAAAGACGGCGAAGACAGCGGGTCGAAAAACATCGATTTAGGCATCAAATATGGATCTGGTGAATGGATAAACTGAAGCTTTTCCACATAACGCCTTTTATGCAACGCATCCAATGAGTTTACAGCATCAGATAACACCGGGACTTCCATGAATTGCTCTATAACTTGCACGACTAATTGAAAACAATGAGAATAGGTCTAAAAAATACGGACAATATGGCGGCCGGATACAGCGATACGTCATTTTGTGACGTAGGTGAGTAGGGTCTATTTAGATATGTTTCAATGGCTTTTAAACAAGCAGTCAACTGAGTGTAAACTTTTTTTGGGGTCACCCTGTAAAAAGCATGAAAACGGAGAACACAAACGGAAAGGAAGCTTACATGTTGCTCTGCATCGTTTACTTCCTTGATCTGAATGAATTGCCGACGCACATTTTAGCGTGGTGATGTCACGTAACCTTACGCACGGCTGAGGAGGGGTGGGGGGTTAGACGGGTGAAAAAAAAAAAAAGACACGGCTTTTTTTTGTCAATGGGAAAGGTGCCAAATGCCAATTGCTAGTGGGTTGCATCGGCTTGGAAAAAACGCGCGTTGACCCACTAGTTTCAGTGGGAAAGAGGCATAAGAGGGTTTAAGGTACACCACCTTTTTTCTTATTTTTATAGCTCATAGCGTAAAAGCACAAGCTCCAAGACAGGGTGAATGCAATAGAAGGAATCACAGATGGTCAGATTGGAGAGGAGCGAGGGGAGGTTCTGAGGGGGAATCCCAGAAGTGCATCTGGATCCAAAATACATTGGCCAATAAGCAACAACTAAATGAGAAACAAACCAGAATGTTCTAGAGCTGCAATTCAAATCAGAGCCTTTTCTCAACCCAGCAAGACTAAAAGGAGCGAGGAGAACATAATTCAGAAATCAAAGCGAGTCTCTCATTACTGGTCCAAATTCTGCGGGTTTATTCTTGTGTGTATGTTTTAAGGCAAAGTAGTGAATGAATTGCGTTCTGCAGGAGTGTTGCAGAATACATGAAAACATCTTATTTTAGATTTGTAATACTTTCTGTGCTGGATTTGTTTTGCACAGGAGTTTAAATTATGTCAGGCAGAGAGTTTTTTGTCATTTTGCTAAATTTTTTCCTAACTTTGAGCTCAGTCAAAAGCCAGGGCTCTCCGCAGGATGCCTTTATAATTCAGTACCTGGAGAGGAGATTGACTCAGATAGAGGTAAGTGTGGGATTTTTGCCTGTCCTTAATTTTTTGTGCACACTAATTGCATGTGAGAATATGTTCCCATAGGACACCATTGAGTTTCAGCCCCTTTACCTGTTGTTTTTAAGTGTGTTTGATCAATTTGAATAGCTGGGAAACAAATCACTTGACCTTCTTAAATGGTCAGTTTGTGAAATGGAAGTGTATAAGTCTATTTTATTTTTATTGTGCAATAGTAGGTACTCTTACACTTCATTTCTCCCTATTGGCTGGGTGAAGTAAACACAAGCAGTGGTGGATGAAGTACTCACTTTTTTTCTTACTTAAGCAAAAGTAAAGACACATGTGCATAGATTACTTAAGTGAAATTACAAGTACCCGCTTTAAAATTTACAAATAAAAATTAAAAGTATTTTCTCCCGATGCAAAAATGGAAGCCTGTGTGTTTTCTAACATGTTTGGTCATATGGATATTTAATATCAACTTTAACAATCTTGAGAGATTCAAGTAATAAAACTAAACAATTAAAACTGAATTTGTTTTAATAACTTTCTGTAAAATTTTATTTTAAACAAATGCCATTTCTGTTGAATAAATTAGGACATCCCCCATTCAGTCCCCCTTAAAATGGCAAAAATCACACACAGGGGTATTACATCAGGTGCACATGATTACAACATCATTATCCATTGTTTTGAAGGAGGCATGCCTAATTTAAACCTCACATTTAGTTTTGTGTGCCCTCGCTGACTGTTGAAGAGAGAGAAAACACCATGGTGAGATGAGGCTTTCAGAAAGAAGACTGTAGAAGTTTATGAGTCTGGTAAAGGATTTCAAAAGATCTCAAAAGAATATAAAATCCGCCATTCCACTATCCGGAAAATAGTCTCCAAGTGGAAGACATTCAAAACATCTGCCAACATGCCCAGGTCTGGCCGTTCAAGCAAGTTCACCCTGAGAGCAGACCGCAAGATGCTGTAAGAAGTCTCCAAAAACGCTAAAAATGTCATCAGGGACCTACAGAAGGGTCTTGCTACTGTTGATTTGAAAGTGCATGCTCTACAATCAGAAAGAGACTTCACAAGTTTAACCTTCATGGGAGGTGTACAAGGAGGAAACCTTTGCTCTCCAGAACATGAAGTCAAGACTGCAGTTTGCCAGAGTGAATGTAGACAAAGACTGGGACTTCTGGAAGAATGTTCTTTGGACAGATTCATCTAAAATAGAATTATTTGGACACCAGAACAGAGGACATGTTTGGTGTAAACACAATACAGCATTCTAGGAAAATAACCTCATACCAACTGTGGAGCATGGAGGTGGAAGTGTCATGGTTTGGGGATGCTTTGCTACAGCAGGACCTGGCCAGTTCACCATCATAGAATCCACCATGAATTATATCGTGTATCAGAGGGTGCTTGAGGAACATGTGAGATCATCTGTGAAAAATGAAATTTGAAGTGAAACTGGACCCTGCAACATGACAATGACCCAAAACACACCAGTAAATCCACCAAGGACTGACTGAAAAGGAAGAAATGGAGAGTCCTGGAATGGCTGAGTCAAAGCCCTGATCTTAATCGCATTGAGATGCTGTGGGGTGACTTGAAATGGACTGTATATGCAAGAAACCCCTCAAACATCTCACAGCTGAAAGTACTCTGTGTTGAGGAGCGGGGCAAACTTTCTTCAGACCAATGTCAAAGAATGGTAGATGGCTACAAAAAGGGTCTCACTGAAGTTATTTCAGCCAAAGGGGGAAACACTAGCTATTAGTTGGTAGCTTTTCCTAACTTTTTCCTCAGTTAGAATATGCATTTTTGGTGATATATTTGGTTTAACGGGTAAAACAATGTTTTTTTGTTGTTCACCTGTAATTTAATCGCTTTTTTTTCTAGAGATAAAGAAAAACAAGATCAGACATTGATATGTGAACATTTCCTAATAATCAGGGGTGCACAGTGGTCCGCATGCGCGCATGCGTACTGGACGTATACAAACGCGCTGGTCCTCAACGGCGTCCATACGCTTTTGCGTACCGATGGCTGACCACTGTATTTGCGGCAGACACGAGATAATCACTTCTCAAAATGTCGGAGGCAGGCCCCACTGAGTAATTATTTCCGTGTTCCCCCACCCCCGTCAAAGGACAGACAGACGACAGAGACGTCACCGGAGCTACCGAAAAAAGGACTTTTGCTGAAACGTGGCTGCAGGAGGTACCATGGCTAGAAGCAAATGATGCTCGCACGGATATGTGGTACAAAATTTGCCGTGAGAATCCCAATGTCGCTGATAAGAGCAGCGCATTTTATGTAGGGTCAAAGAATTTCAGCCATCCAAACTTTGAAAAGCACGAAAAAAACAGCATGTGGCAATTAAGCAAACTATCGATGTCAGGCAGCACCCCACTTGCCCTATGGACAAGTGGCGGAATAAAGTTAATGAAGAGCAGCGCCATGCACTGACAAACGTGTTTTTGCTCGCATTTCACAAAGCTAAACATGCACGTTCAATGAGCTCTTATGAGGAGGAGGACATCCCACTTTTACAAAGGCTTGGAGTTAATGTGGGAGCCGCATAATGCCCTTTATCTTGAATTAGTACTGCTTTTATGTTTATTTCTTTACATTTCACTTCAAAGTAATGGCAATTTTGTTGTGCCAGTTGATGTTAATCAGGCATTAATTGTTAATATAATTAATTAAAGGTATTTGGCTCTAACTAAAGCTTGTCATAATTTTATCGCATCAGGCGGGTCGGCTCTCAAGCTCAATGAGGACCAAGTTACATCTCCAGGTCCTCCTCTGAGAACCTGGGCAAAAAAAAATATGTGCACCCCTGCTAATAATGAACTGCATAGTTAATTAATTAATTAATTATTTCACAAGACTGTACATACATACATATATACATACATACATACAAACAGAGATCTGAGTTAATATTGAAAGAATGAACCAGAAAATGCATTGACTGGAAGAATGGAAAAAACAAGCAATAAAATTGACTGCACTGTAAACAGAAGCTCACCAAGCTCAAAAACTCCAAAACTTAGCCTAATGGCGAATTGCAAGCAGTATCAGGTGCATACCGCCACATACTGTACAAGAGTGTAGTGGTTTTTATTGGTCAATATCTTGTTCACCTGCCTAATCTTGCTTGTACTCGTGTTGCTGCCTCTAGTGCTCAGATACGGTATAGCTGCATGGGGCTTATCAAGTACACTGGAGGCATGAAAATGAAACTATCAATTCAAAATGAGAAAAAAACAAAACAAAAGTAACGTGTAACGCAGGCGACAATTTCAAAAGCAGTGGAGTAAAAAGTACAGATACCTGCTTTAAAATAAAGCAAAGTAAAAGTAAAAAGTACCACATATTTGTAGTACTTAAGTAAAGTACATACTGTAGGCACAAAAATGTACTTAAAGTGATCCTCTAGTTTTAAGACAAGTAATTCTTAAAAGATACATCTTAGTATGAGTTATAATAATTTGACATTAAATCCCTCTTAATATTTTCGTTTTAATAAAATTTGTAAAATTATTTTAACTGATTGTTCGCCATGGTTGTTGACGTCGCAGTGCTGTGACGTCACAAATCCCGCTGCCGGACTTCAGCGTGTCATTCATTAGCAACATCTCGTCGGTTCGTCCCTTCCAATTTGAACCAGAGCGGAAAAGTGAAGAGCAGGACAGCACTGTCGGTCGTTCACAAGACGAGCAGCAAAGGCGAAATGCAGAGCAAGAAATACCTGATGAGGCAAGAGTTGGGCTAAACTTCTGGTGTACTTGCGGCAAGTGCATCTCGATGACAACGGAGCGAGAGAGCGTATGTTGTCGAGAACTCAGGTTTTTGTCAGCAGATCTTCAAGGTGAGTTATTGCGTCATCAAACTCATTCCAATATAATTGTTTAGATTGTTAGCATCCAGAGCTGTCGTATGCTTTACATACAGTACAGGCCAAAACACATTGGCATTCGTGCCTTTTTATTTTCTTGACCATTGACATTATAAACTCTCACTGAAGGCAATAAAACTATGAATGTGTGGCGAGCTAGGGAAGGAGGCGGAGTATCAAACCACGGAGCTAATCCACATTGTTTTATTGACATTTAGGCTGCAAGAAATAGCAATGTCTGTCTGGCATGCGACCCGCGGAAGGTAACAGTTATTTCCAGCTGTTCCCTTCACAAAGTACCCCCCCCCCCCAACCACACAACGTGCCAACATAATTTCCGCCGGTGAATTCTGTTATAACTTGCTACAAATGCACACGTGTGTATTGTGTACTTAGAAAAAAGGTGAAATAACTAAAAACGTGTAATATTCTAGTATCTTCAAAGTAGCCACCCTTTTTTCTGATTACTGTTTGGCACTCTTGCCATTCTCGCGATGAGCTTTCAGAGGGAGTCCCCTAAAATGGATTTTGACTTCACATGTATGCCATTCCGGCGATGAGAATTTATTGCTTTATCAATGGGGTTGGGACATTTGTGTTGCATTGAATGAATTGCATTGGACGTGCTTTGATCAGTTTGAGTGGCAGCATCACTCATATTAGCTGAATACTGAACACACACTGCCTGATGAACTGACAGTAGAGGTGAATTATTAGCTTCCTCTGTGACTAGCGGTACGCCCGAAGGTTCGCCTCCCGCTGTAGCGACAGGAGCGGCTTGGGTGCTTAAGAGGGCGGCCAGAGTGTCTCGTCCGTCTCGCTTCATTGCGCGCATTTCACTCAATATCCGAGCATGCTGAGGCTTCTTGTGCGGGAAAATAGTTGCGACAGTATTTGGTTTTAGTCTGCGCTTATATCTAGCCGCTCCGGTGAGATCTTTCATTAGTTGTCATCTACTAAAATCCTCAAACGCGGTAGGAGAAAAATGGCGACAAGAAAGCCTTGGTTGTTTGGGAAGATTTGCTTGTCTACAGGCATTTTCCCAAACCTTTCTCCTCTTCTTGTCAACAGGAAATTTGTGGAGACTCGCATCACTCTCCTTGTTTCCATTTGACTCGAAATTGCATCCATAAGCAGCACATCGTGGCATTTTACTTCGCGAGTTAAGCCAGTAATACACAGTTGTTGTACACACGCTACACGATTGGAAAAATATCATCTACGTCATCACTTCGCGCCCGCAGAACATGGCGCCAACTATCGGTCAAAATATGCACTAAATATTATAAAATATTTCCATTGATTTAACATTTTATGTGTTTCTAACGACATATTTTAATACAAGAGAACAATTGTGATTTATTAGAGCCTACATGTCTTTAAAATCGAGGATCACTTTAAGCATTACTTTGTTACATTCCACCACTGAACACAAAGCTTTGAAAAAAAATTGTCAGATGATGCAAGGTGTTTGCTGGTTTATTTGTCATTTGCTTGTGCTTGTTCCATGGAAAGGTGGCTATCAGTTAGCAATTTACAGTTTTACACGCAAATTAACATGTAAAAACCATACATGAATATGAAAAGCCTGGAAAATGTCATATAAAATACTCTGCCATTGATGTCAGGAGCGTCTGAATCTCTGCGAACAAAACACAGTGAGCGTAACCCAGAAGACCTATGATCTATCCTCAGAAATAAGAGGTCATCTGTCAACCATAAATGCTATGAGGTAAGATTACTACTGATTGGTTGCCTAATTTTTCAGTTTAATGAATAGTTCATCCGTACGTTGTGCTAAGGAACATCAGGATTTACTGTTAGGGGTGCTTGAAAAAAATTATTGTCCTTCTAGATCCGAAGTGAGGAGCCAGCTCGATGGCATCTCTGTGCGTGTCGAGCGAGTGGAGAGAGAGCTGGAATATCTTGAAAACAAGATGCCTGTCCAATCTGACATTGACATTGAGGATGCACTGCTCGAACAACAGATAAAAGCAGCAGAACTGGACCAACTAAAAAGGAAAACTAAAATCAAAGTGGAAAATGGTACGCAATGTGAAATGGAAGAGTATTTACAGTAACAGGCATGCAGACAAAAATAAAATAATAAAAAAGGAAAAATGCACATCTTAGATGGATATACAATTATTATTATTATTATTTAATCCTTTCTAGATTGCAATGTAGCCTTGAGTCAAATTAAGTCACTCAAAATCATAAAGAAGATAGGAGACATCGCAGGCTCCTGGTTCAAGGACCCTTCTCGTGGATCGACCAAGGTATGTCACAATTGCATCTGGTTTGAATTAGCAGCATTTGTTGTTTTCACACAAGCACTATTTGGCCCGTTTTAAACGGATAAGATCTGAAAGTGGGAAAAAAATTGAAACTGAAAAATAAGATCTGAAAGTGGAAAAAAAAATCTTTGAACCTGAAAATATCCACTTTGTAACTGAAAAAATGAAAACTTTTTTTTTTCACTTTGAAAGATTCAAGAATAAAAAGGTTTTTTTTTTTTTTCAATTCTTTGTTTAGTTGTTTTTTTTTTTTTTCAGATTACAGTAATTTTGGCCTTGATTTAACACCATACACTTCCGCTCCCAAGGTTGCATTGCGTGTAGCGTCACTGCCTGGAGCATCACAGTTCCATGCTTTGACGCTGTATGTAAAGTAGCATAGGCCCACCCTGGTCCGCATGCATTTACAAGCGAAGCAGGGTGGGCTTACAGCAGACTGAAACCTACCATTTTTGAATGGACCAGAGTTTGTTTGTTTGGTTCGAACTAAAGTTGGGATGCGCGTTCTCATTTACAAAACGAAGCGGACTATCTGAGAAAAAAAAACTGTGGTCCGTTTAAAACGGACCAAACCGTGCTAGTGTGAAAGTGCCCTCATTATTGCCTCTGCATTGAATTGCCGATGGCTGATGTGATCATCACAAACACAAGTGAAAATGTATATTTAATTTTAAGAGGGGAAAAAAGTGGAGTTCTAACACAATCGTGTTTTTTTTTTTACTGTATATCTGATCTGATCAACCACTTAAAGGTCTACCTGCTGAGTGGAATTCGTAACGATACACTACTGGAGTATGCATCTCTACAAAGCTTCACAGAGAAAATCACTGTCCCCCCAGTTAAAGTGGTCAGGCTGCCATTTTCATGGCAGGGAACTGGCCACATGGTCTACAATGGATTCCTCTATTACCACAAAGCAGACACACCCAACCAGATATTAAAAGTATGTTAAGTATGTATATCTGGCCTACGACACTTTGTGATATGTTCCTCTTTCTGTATATATGCATAGCATCTAAATGTTTTCAGTGGTACTGCAGAGGAAGTGGGTAATTTGGAAACAAAGATAGACATTTGTCTTAATCTTGATTCATTTTGAAGTTAAGGATGATTTTGCAACTGTTGCTCTTGGCTGGCCACTGAGTTCAGTAAACTCCATCTGAACCTCGTCATTGGGGAGGATTGTTTTTCTTGGTGTATTTGCTATCCAATATTATCTGAGGCAAGTCAATGGAATTTGCCAAAACAAGGTCCTGACTGGAAAGTGATCTTAGAACTGACCTTCCTTCAACATGCAATTGAATTCTGTAGTCACAATCTGTTGTCAGACAGGAATGCATGAAAAACTCAAAACTTGCATGTGTATGTTTCAATTGCAAGTCGGGGAATACGTACATATGTTAAAACAAAATGTGTCATTTTTCATTCAGGTTGATCTGTCCAATGGCACAGTAGTCGACAGCACCCTTCTCCCAGGAGCTGGTCGTCTCCCAGTGTACAGCTTGAACCCGAACACCTACTTGGACATGGCTGTGGATGAACTTGGGCTTTGGGTTATTTATGCTGACCCGGAATACGGGGGAAACTTGGTTCTAACTAAACTGGATAAAGGTAGACTACTGTACTATACATCTTCAAATTTCGACTTTAATACAACCCCTAACAACAATTATTAAATCACCTGTCTCGGATGAGCCCTCACTCAGACATTTTATCATGCACAACAAACTCAGATAAAAAGCTTGAAAAAATAATGAATTAGTTCAAAAGTGCAACTCTTTAGCATTCAGAAACGCTAAAAGAAATGAAATAAAAAGCATTGTGGTGTCAATAAATGTTAATTTTTTAGAGCAAGTGCAGGGAAATATATATGGAATCACTCCATTCTAAGGAAAAAAATATGGAATCATGAGAAACAAACAAAGAAATAACAATCAAAACACATCTCTAGTATTTAGTAGAACCACATCTGGCTTTTATGACAGCTTGCAGTCTCTGAGGCATGGACTTGATGAGTATTTCTTCATCAATTTGGTGCCAACTCTCTTTGATTGAAGTTGCCGGATCATCGGTCGGAGCCTTACTGTGGACCTTTTTTTTTTTCTTTCCCTTTTTCCACCATAGGTTATCAGTAGGTTTGAGATCTGGGCTATTTGCAGGCCATGACATTGACTGGATGAGTCTTTCTCCAAGAAATGCTTTAACAGTTTTAGCTCTGTGGCATGATGCATTGTCATCTTGGAAAATGACAAACATATTTTCAATTGAAGGGATAGGAAAGCTGTCTAAAATTTCAATGTAAACTTTTGCATTTATTCAAGATTTAACAACAACCATCTCCCCAGTGCCTTTGCCTGACATGCAGCCCCATATCATCAAGGACTGAGGGAATTTTGATGTCTTATTTGTAAATCTCACTGGAACAGCAAGAAACAAAAGTTCCAGCATCTTTTTGCATGTCATCAAATTAATCAAATGAATTGCTTTTCCCACCCAGGTGAGTGAAAAAAAGGTGCAGGTGGTGCTACAAGGTAGTAGTAATAACTGTTAATGTAACCACATCTTCAACTTGTGGTAATTTCAGTTTGGTATATTTTCATAAATAGCTTGACTATTTTATCATTGACATTAAGAAACTTGCGCTTACTTAGTTTGCCGTTAGATTTTTTTATTTTAAGGGTACCACGGATAGAAAGACGTAATTCTTACAAGATAAATGTTAGGAAGAGTTATAATAATTACATAGTAAACCCCCTCTCAATGTTTTTTCATTTTAATAAAATTTGTAGAATTTTAAATAAAACTAGAAACTGCAATTTCGGGAGAAATTACACACCTTGGTCTTTCCTCTGTGGAGATACAGATCTTAGCCCCACTCAGGTCTATCAATAGAATGGACCATAATGCCAGTCAATGGCCTCGAAACAAAGTAAAAGCCATTAGAAATGAATGGGAGAATTGGACGTCCATGGACGTCAATGGCGGCACCCTTCATAATTGTTAATGGAATCGGGGAAGTTTGGGGGACACGTCCTATTGATATCATGTCATTTTCTGTTGATTTGGGGAAAAAAAAATTCCCATTGAAAATGAATAGGAAAAAATTTGGACGTCCATGGACGTCAATGGTATCAAATTACATAGGCGTCAATGGAATCCAAGTACATTGGCATCAATAGAACGAAAAAAGATGATTAAAAGCCATTAGAAATGAATGGGAAATTTGGACGTCCATGGCCGTCAATGGCGGCACACTTAATAAGCGTCAATGTAATTGGGGAAGTTTGGGGGACACGTCCTATTGATACCTGGTCATTTCCTGTTGATTTGGGGAAAAGAAAAATTCCCATTGAAAATGAATGGGAAAAATTTTGGACGTCCATGGACGTCAATGGTATCAACTTACATAAGCGTCAATGGAATCCAAGTACATTGGCATCAATAGAATGAACAAACATGAAGAAATGCCATTGGGATTTAATGGGAAGTTTGGACGTCCATGAACGTCAATGGCATCACCCTCCATAAGCAGCAATGCAATCGGGGACATTTGGGGGACACGTCCTATTGATATCTAGTCATTTTCTGTTGATTTGGGGAAAAAAAAAAAAATTCCCATTGAAAATGAATGGGAAAAATTTTGGACGTCCATGGACGTCAATGGTATCAACTTACATAAGCGTCAATAGAATCCAAGTACATTTGCATCAATAGAATGAAAAAACATAATTAAATGGCATTAGAAATGAATGGGAAATTTGGACGTCCATGGCCGTCAATGGCGGCGCCCTTCATAAGCGTCAATGGAATTGGACTAGTTTGGGGGACACGTCCTATTGATATCAGGTCGTTTTTTTGTTGATTTGGGGGGGAAAAAAATTCCCATTGAAAATGACTTTGATGCGGGAGGTCGTAGGATCGAACCTCTGTCAATACCAAGTTAGCTTTTGTCAATGCCTGTATCACATACATGATAACTTTATATACATATCACACAACACTGCATTTAGCAGATGGATAGCTCAGTGTTAATATCGCTGACCTTGGTACGAGAGGATGGTGGTTCGATCCCCGGTCAGTTTCCTACTTTATGCGTATACCTCAGAGTGGATTGGACGTCGCCGACGTCAAAAGAGCGGATGACGCCAACGTCCATCGAGAGGACGGCGCCGACGATCAACGAACGGATGGTGACGACGTCCAACGAGCAAACGGCGCCGACGTCAAAAGTTAGCGCGAGAGGCTGACGTCACCGACGTCAAAAGAGCAGATGATGCCGACATCCCACGTGGGACAGTGACAACGTTCAACAAGCAAACGTCAAAAGTGCAGAATGCGATGTCCAACGAGCCGACGTCCAAGACGTTAAAAGAGCAGATGACGCCGATGTTCCCGACGATCAACAAACGGATGGTGACGACGTCCAACGAGCAAACGGCGCCGACGTCACAAGTTAGCGTGAGAGGCCGACGTCATCGACGTCAAAAGAGCAGATGACGCCGACATCCCATGTGGGACAATGACAACGTTCAACAAGCAAAAGTCAAAAGTGCAGAATACGATGTCCAACGAGCGGACGTCACCGACGTCCAAGACCTCAAAAGAGCAGATGACGCCGACGTCTATCGAGCGCACGGTGCCGACATCTCACGTGGAACAGTGACGACGTTCTACAAGCAAACGTCCAAAGTGCAGAATGCGCCG
Source organism: Corythoichthys intestinalis (assembly GCF_030265065.1). Lineage (NCBI taxonomy): Eukaryota > Metazoa > Chordata > Actinopteri > Syngnathiformes > Syngnathidae > Corythoichthys > Corythoichthys intestinalis. The sequence continues at coordinate 57,103,133 of NC_080399.1, read as the reverse complement.
TCTAACGAGCGGACGTCACCGACGTCCAAAGTGCAGAATGCGCCGTCCAACGAGCGGACATCACCGACTTCCAAACTGCTGACGGCGCCGACGTCCAACGAGCGGACGTCACCGACGTCCAAAGTGCTGACGCTGCCGACGTCCATCAAGCGGACGGTGCCGACGTCCAACGTGGGACAATTACGACGTTCAACAAGCAAACGTCAAAAGTGCAGAATGCGCCGTCTTACGTCCAACGAGCGGATGGTGACGATGTCAAAAGAGTGGACAAAGCCGACGTCCAAAGTTTGGCGACGTCCAACGAGCGGACGTCACCAACGTCCAAGACATCAAAAGAGCAGATGACGCCGACGTCCATCAAGAGGACGGTGCCGACATCTCACGTGGAACAGTGACGACGTTCAACAAGCAAACGTCAAAAGTGCAGAATGCGCCGTCCAACGAGCGGACGTCACCGACGTCCAAAGTGCTGACGCTGCCGACGTCCATCGAGCGGACGGTGCCGACGTCCAACGTGGGACAATGACGACGTTCAACAAGCAAACGTCAAAAGTGCAGAATGCGCCGTCTTACGTCCAACGAGCGGATGGTGACGATGTCAAAAGAGTGGACGACGCCGACGTCCAAAGTTTGGCGACGTCCAACGAGCGGACGTCACCGACGTCCTAATTGCTGTCGCTGCCGACGTCCAAAGTGCTGACGCTGCCGACATCCAACATAAAGACGGCGCCGACTTCCAACGAGCGGACGGCGCCGACGTCCAATGAGCGGACGGTGACGACGTCCAACTAGCAAACGTCGCCGACGTCCAACATGCGGATGACGCCGACGTCCAGTCGACGAAGTCCAACGTGCGGATGACGCCGACGTCCCATAAATTCCCATTGAAAATGAATGGGAAAAATTTTGGACGTCCATGGACGTCAATGGTATCAACTTACATAGGCGTCAATGGAATCCAAGTACATTGGCATCAATAAAATGAAAAAACATAATTAAATACCATTAGAAATGAATGGGAAATTTGGACGTCCATGGACGTCAATGGCATCACTCTTCACAAGCGTCAAAGGAATTGGGGAAGTTTGGGGGACACGTCCTATTGATATCTGGTCATTTATTGTTGATTTGGGGAAAAAAGAAGAAATTCCCATTGAAAATGAATGGGAAAAATTTTGGACGTCCATGGACGTCAATGGCAGCAACCCCCATAAGCGTCAATGGAGTTGGGGACGTTTGGGGTTTACGTCCTATTAATATCTGGTCATTTTCTGTTGATTTGGGGAAATTTAGTTTTTTCCCCATTGAAAATGAATGGGAAAATTTTTGGACGTCCATGGAAGTCAATGGCGGCACCCTTCATAAGCGTCAATGGAGTTGGGGACGTTTGGGATATACGTCCTATTGATATCTAGTCATTTTCTGTTGAGTTGGGGAAAAAAAAAAAAATTCCCATTGAAAATGAATGGGAAAATTTTTGGACGTCCATGGACGTCAATGGTATCAACTTAAATAGGCGTCAATGGATTCCAAGTACATTGGCATATATAGAAGAAAAAACATAATTAAATGCCATTAGAAATGAATGGGAAATTTGGACGTCCATGAACGTCAATGGCGGCGCCCTCCATAAAGGGCAATCCAATCAGGGAAATTTGGGGGACACGTCCTAATGATATCTAGTAATTTTCTGTTGATTTGGGGAAAAAAAAAAAATTCGCATTGAAAATGAATGGGAAAAATTTTGGACGTCCATGGACGTCAATGGTATCCATTTACATAAGCGTCAAGGGAATCCAAGTACATTGGCATCAATAGAATGAACAAACGTGAAGAAATGCCATTGGAAATGAATGGGAAGTTTGGACGTCCATGAACGTCAATGGCATCACCCTCCATTATCGGCAATCCAAGTACATTGGCATCAATAGAATGAACAAACATGAAGAAATGCCATTGGAAATAAATGGGAAGTTTGGACGTCCATGAACGTCAATGGCATCACCCTCCATTAGCGGCAATGCAATTGGGGACATTTGGGGGACACGTCCTATTGACATCTGGTCATTTTGTTTTGATTTTGGGAAAAAAAAAAAAATTCCTATTGAAAATGAATGGGAAAAATTTTGGACGTCCATGGACGTCAATGGCAGCAACCCCCATAAGCGTCAATGGAGTTGGGGACGTTTGGGGTTTACGTCCTATTAATATCTGGTCATTTTCTGTTGATTTGGGGAAATTTAGTTTTTTCCCCATTGAAAATGAATGGGAAAATTTTTGGACGTTCATCGAAGTCAATGGCGGCACCCTTCATAAGCGTCAATGGAGTTGGGGACGTTTGGGGTTTACGTCCTATTGATATCTGGTCATTTTCTGTTGATTAGGGGAAATTGTATTTTGTCCCCATTGAAAATGAATGGGAAAAATTTTGGACGTCCATGGCCGTCAATGGCATCGACATCCATATAGTCAATAGAATCCAAGTACATTGGCATCAATAGATTTGACATGCATGGCCGTCAATGGCATCAATGCAATGTAAATTCCATTGAAATCCCATTGTAAGTGAATGGGAACTTTTCCCATTAGAAATGAATGGGAGAGTTTTTGGCAAATTTCCGGGGAACCGTAAAGTTTTGCCAAATTCTGTATACAACTTTTATGCCCCTCACCGTCCCGGAATTTTTGATACCCAAATTATGTGATTTGGTCAAAAATTGTAGGACTAGATACATTTTTAAACTTTTTTTTTTTTCCGGAAAATTGCCGTTTACGGGCGAACGGAAAATTTTTCGGGGGATTTTGAAAAAGTCCCCGCGTCGCGCGAAAAATCCGGTCGTGTCAATACTTGAATGGTGCCGATCGGTGGTATGGTTCGGGCTGCGCGGCGCGCCGAAAAAACGCGGAGAATAAGATGATGATATAACTAGAAACTGCAATTTCGGGAGAAATTACACACCTTGGTCTTTCCTCTGTGGAGATACAGATCTTAGCCCCACTCAGGTCTATCAATAGAATGGATCATAATGCCAGTCATTGGCAAAAAACAAAGTAAAAGCCGTTAGAAATGAATGGGAGAATTGGACGTCCATGGACGTCAATGGCGGCACCTTTCATAATTGTTAATGGAATCGGGGAAGTTTGGGGGACACGTCCTAATGATATCTAGTCATTTTCTGTTGATTTGGGGAAAAAAAAAAATTTCCCATTGAAAATGAATGGGAAAAATTTTGGACGTCCATGGACGTCAATGGTATCAACTTACATAAGCGTCAATGGAATCCTAGTACATTGGCATCAATAAAATGAACAAACATGAAGAAATGCCATTGGAAATGAATGGGAAGTTTGGACGTCCATGAACGTCAATGACATCACCCTCCATAAGCGGCAATGCAATCGGGGACATTTGGGGGACACGTCCTAATGATATCTAGTCATTTTCTGTTGATTTGGGGAAAAAAAAAAAAATCCCATTGAAAATGAATGGGAAAAATTTTGGACGTCCATGGACGTCAATGGTATCAACTTACATAACCGTCAATGGAATCCAAGTACATTGGCATCAATAGAATGAACAAACATGAAGAAATGCCTTTGGAAATGATTGGGAAGTTTGGACGTCCATGGACGTCAATGGCATCACCCCCCATAAGCGGCAATGCAATCGGGGACATTTTGGGGACACGTCCTAATGATATCTAGTCATTTTCTGTTGATTTGGGGAAAAAAAAAAAATTCCCATTGAAAATGAATGGGAAAAATTTTGGACGTCCATGGACGTCAATGGTATCAACTTACATAAGCGTCAATGGAATCCAAGTACATTGGCATCAAAAGAATGAACAAACATGAAGAAATGCCATTGAAAATGAATGGGAAGTTTGGACGTCCCTGGACGTCAATGGCATCACCCTCCATAAGCCTAAATGGAATTGGGGACATTTGGGGGAAACGTCCTGTTGATATCTAGTCATTTTCTGTTGATTTGGGGGAAAAAAAAAAAATTCCCATTGAAAATGAATGGGTAAAATTTTGGACGTCCATGGACGTCAATGGCAGCACCCCCCATAAGCGTCAATGGAGTTGGGGACGTTTGGGGTATAAGTCCTATTGATATCTGGTCATTTTCTGTTGATTTGGAGAAATGTAGTTTTTTCCCCATTGAAAATGAATGGGAAAATTTTTGGACGTCCATGTAAGTCAATGGCGGCACCCCTCATAAGCGTCAATGGAATTGGGGAAGTTTGGGGGACACGTCCTATTGATATCTGGTCATTTTCTGTTGATTTGGGGAAATTTTGTTTTTTCCCCATTGAAAATGAATGGGAAAAATTTTGGACGTCCATGGCCGTCAATGGCATCGACATCCATATAGTCAATTGAATCCAAGTACATTGGCATCAGTAGATTCGACATGCATGGCCGTCAATGGCATCAATGCAATGTAAATTCCATTGGAAATCCCATTGGAAGTGAATGGGAACTTTTCCCATTCGAAATGAATGGGATAGTTTTTGGCAAATTTCCGAGGAAGCGTAATTTTTTTCCAAATTCTGTATACAACTTTTATGCCCCTCACCGTCCCGGAATTTTTGATGCCCAAATTATGTGATTTGGTCAAAAATTGTAGGACTAGATACATTTTGAAACTTTTTTTTTTTTCCGGAAAATTGCCGTTTACGGGCGAACGGAAAATTTTTCAAGGCCGTTTGAAAAATTCCCATCGTCGCGCGAAAATTCCGGTCGTGCCGATACTTGAACGGTACCGATCGGAGGTACGGTTCGGGCTGTGCGGCGCGCCGAAAAAAACGTCAACAATTATTGAATAATAATAATAACTAGAAACTGCAATTTCGGGAGAAATTACACCTGGGTCTTTCCTCAGTGGAGATACAGATCTTCGCCCCACTCAGGTATAGCAATAGAATGGACAATAATGCCAGTCAATGGCATTAAACAAAATAAATGCCATTAGAAATGATTGGGAGGATTGGACGTCCATGTCCGTCAATAGCGGCATACTTCATAAGCGTCAATGGAATTGGGGAAGTTTGGGGGACACGTCCTATTGATATCTGGTCATTTTTTGTAGATGTGGGGAAAAAAAAAAAAATCCCATTGAAAATGAATGGGAAAAATTTTGGACGTCCATGGACGTCAATGGTATCAACTTACATAGGCGTCAATGGAATCCAAGTACATTGGCATCAATAGAATGAACAAACATGAAGAAATGCCATTGGAAATTAATGGGAAGTTTGGACGTCCATGGACGTCAATGGCATCACCCTCTATAAGCAGCAATACAATCGGGGACATTTGGGGGACACGTCCTATTGATATTTAGTCATTTTCTGTTGATTTGGGGAAAAAAAAAAAAATTCCCATTGAAAATGAATGGGAAAATTTTTGGACGTCCATGGACGTCAATGGCAGCACCCCCCATAAGCGTCAATGGAGTTGGGGACGTTTGGGGTATATGTCCTATTGATATCTGGTCATTTTCTGTTGATTTGGAGAAATTGAGTTTTTTCCCCATTGAAAATGAATTGGAAAAATTTTGGACGTCCATGGAAGTCAATGGCGGCACCCTTCATAAGCGTCAATGGAATTGGGGAAGTTTGGGGGACACGTCCTATTGATATCTGGTCATTTTCTGTTGATTTGGGGAAATTTTGTTTTTTCCCCATTGAAAATGAATGGGAAAAATTTTGGACGTCCATGGCCGTCAATGGCGGCGCCCTTCATAAGCGTCAATGGAATTGGAGAAGTTTGGGGGACACGTCCTATTGATATCTGGCCTTTTTTTGTTGATTTGGGGAAAAAAAAAAAATTCCCATTGAAAATGAATGGGAAAAATTTTGGACGTCCATGGACGTCAATGGTATCAACTTACATAGGCGTCAATGGAATCCAAGTACATTGGCATCAATAGAATGAAAAAACATAATTAGATGCCATTAGAAATGAATGGGAAATTTGGACGTCCATGGCCGTCAATGGCGGAGCCCTCAATAAGCGTCAATGCAGTTGGGGACATTTGGGGTAAAGGTCCTATTGATATCTGGTGATTTCCTACTGATTTGGAGACATTTTGTTTTTTCCCCATTGAAAATGAATGGGAAAAATTTGGACGTCCATGGACGTCAATGGCATCACCCTCCATAAGCATCAATGCTATCGGGGACATTTGAGGTAAAGGTCCTATTGATATCTGTTGATTTCCTACTGATTTGGGGACATTTTGTCTTTTCCCCATAGAAAATGAATGGGAAAAATTTTGGACGTCCATGGCCGTCAATGGCATCGACATCCATATAGTCAATAGAATCCAAGTACATTGGCATCAGTAAATTCGACATGCATGGCCGTCAATGGCATCAATGCAATGTAAAGTCCATAGGAAATCCCATTGGAAGTGAATGGGAACTTTTCCCATTACAAATGAATGGGAGAGTTTTTGGCCAATTTCCGGGGAACCGTAATTTTTTGCCAAATTCTGTATACAACTTTTATGCCCCTCAACGTCCCGGAATTTTTGATGCCCAAATTATGTGATTTGGTCAAAAACTGTAGGACTAGATACATTTTTAAACTTTTTTTTTTTTCCGGAAAATTGCCGTTTACGGGCGAACGGAAAATTTTTCGGGGGATTTTGAAAAATTCCCATCGTCGCGCGAAAAATCCGGTCGTGTCAATACTTGAACGGTGCCGATCGGTGCTATGGTTCGGGCTGCGCGGCGCGCCGAAAAAACGCGGAGAATAAGATGATGATATAATAAATAATAATAATAATAATAAGACGAATAAAGTTGCAGAACAGCACTACCTGGACTTTCCATAGGAAAGACCCAGGTAATAATAAATAATAATAAAAAAAAGTACAATAAAGTTGTACAACAACATAACCTTGTTCTTTCCCTTGGAAAGACCAAGGTAACTAGAAACTGCAATTTCGGGAGAAATTACACACCTTGGTCTTTCCTCTGTGGAGATACAAATCTTAGCCCCACTCAGGTCTATCCATAGAATGGACCATAATGCCAGTCATTGGCACTAAACAAAGTTAAAGGCATTAGAAAAGATTGGGAGAATTGGACGTCCATGTCCGTCAATGGCAGCACCCTCCATAATTGTTAATGGAATCGGGGAAGTTTGGGGGACACGTCCTAATGATATCTAGTCATTTTCTGTTGATTTGGGGAAAAAAAAAAATTTCCCATTGAAAATGAATGGGAAAAATTTTGGACGTCCATGGACGTCAATGGTATCAACTTACATAAGCGTCAATGGAATCCTAGTACATTGGCATCAATAAAATGAACAAACATGAAGAAATGCCATTGGAAATGAATGGGAAGTTTGGACGTCCATGAACGTCAATGACATCACCCTCCATAAGCGGCAATGCAATCGGGGACATTTGGGGGACACGTCCTAATGATATCTAGTCATTTTCTGTTGATTTGGGGAAAAAAAAAAAAATCCCATTGAAAATGAATGGGAAAAATTTTGGACGTCCATGGACGTCAATGGTATCAACTTACATAACCGTCAATGGAATCCAAGTACATTGGCATCAATAGAATGAACAAACATGAAGAAATGCCTTTGGAAATGATTGGGAAGTTTGGACGTCCATGGACGTCAATGGCATCACCCCCCATAAGCGGCAATGCAATCGGGGACATTTTGGGGACACGTCCTAATGATATCTAGTCATTTTCTGTTGATTTGGGGAAAAAAAAAAAATTCCCATTGAAAATGAATGGGAAAAATTTTGGACGTCCATGGACGTCAATGGTATCAACTTACATAAGCGTCAATGGAATCCAAGTACATTGGCATCAAAAGAATGAACAAACATGAAGAAATGCCATTGAAAATGAATGGGAAGTTTGGACGTCCCTGGACGTCAATGGCATCACCCTCCATAAGCCTAAATGGAATTGGGGACATTTGGGGGAAACGTCCTGTTGATATCTAGTCATTTTCTGTTGATTTGGGGGAAAAAAAAAAAATTCCCATTGAAAATGAATGGGTAAAATTTTGGACGTCCATGGACGTCAATGGCAGCACCCCCCATAAGCGTCAATGGAGTTGGGGACGTTTGGGGTATAAGTCCTATTGATATCTGGTCATTTTCTGTTGATTTGGAGAAATGTAGTTTTTTCCCCATTGAAAATGAATGGGAAAATTTTTGGACGTCCATGTAAGTCAATGGCGGCACCCCTCATAAGCGTCAATGGAATTGGGGAAGTTTGGGGGACACGTCCTATTGATATCTGGTCATTTTCTGTTGATTTGGGGAAATTTTGTTTTTTCCCCATTGAAAATGAATGGGAAAAATTTTGGACGTCCATGGCCGTCAATGGCATCGACATCCATATAGTCAATTGAATCCAAGTACATTGGCATCAGTAGATTCGACATGCATGGCCGTCAATGGCATCAATGCAATGTAAATTCCATTGGAAATCCCATTGGAAGTGAATGGGAACTTTTCCCATTCGAAATGAATGGGATAGTTTTTGGCAAATTTCCGAGGAAGCGTAATTTTTTTCCAAATTCTGTATACAACTTTTATGCCCCTCACCGTCCCGGAATTTTTGATGCCCAAATTATGTGATTTGGTCAAAAATTGTAGGACTAGATACATTTTGAAACTTTTTTTTTTTTCCGGAAAATTGCCGTTTACGGGCGAACGGAAAATTTTTCAAGGCCGTTTGAAAAATTCCCATCGTCGCGCGAAAATTCCGGTCGTGCCGATACTTGAACGGTACCGATCGGAGGTACGGTTCGGGCTGTGCGGCGCGCCGAAAAAAACGTCAACAATTATTGAATAATAATAATAACTAGAAACTGCAATTTCGGGAGAAATTACACCTGGGTCTTTCCTCAGTGGAGATACAGATCTTCGCCCCACTCAGGTATAGCAATAGAATGGACAATAATGCCAGTCAATGGCATTAAACAAAATAAATGCCATTAGAAATGATTGGGAGGATTGGACGTCCATGTCCGTCAATAGCGGCATACTTCATAAGCGTCAATGGAATTGGGGAAGTTTGGGGGACACGTCCTATTGATATCTGGTCATTTTTTGTAGATGTGGGGAAAAAAAAAAAAATCCCATTGAAAATGAATGGGAAAAATTTTGGACGTCCATGGACGTCAATGGTATCAACTTACATAGGCGTCAATGGAATCCAAGTACATTGGCATCAATAGAATGAACAAACATGAAGAAATGCCATTGGAAATTAATGGGAAGTTTGGACGTCCATGGACGTCAATGGCATCACCCTCTATAAGCAGCAATACAATCGGGGACATTTGGGGGACACGTCCTATTGATATTTAGTCATTTTCTGTTGATTTGGGGAAAAAAAAAAAAATTCCCATTGAAAATGAATGGGAAAATTTTTGGACGTCCATGGACGTCAATGGCAGCACCCCCCATAAGCGTCAATGGAGTTGGGGACGTTTGGGGTATATGTCCTATTGATATCTGGTCATTTTCTGTTGATTTGGAGAAATTGAGTTTTTTCCCCATTGAAAATGAATTGGAAAAATTTTGGACGTCCATGGAAGTCAATGGCGGCACCCTTCATAAGCGTCAATGGAATTGGGGAAGTTTGGGGGACACGTCCTATTGATATCTGGTCATTTTCTGTTGATTTGGGGAAATTTTGTTTTTTCCCCATTGAAAATGAATGGGAAAAATTTTGGACGTCCATGGCCGTCAATGGCGGCGCCCTTCATAAGCGTCAATGGAATTGGAGAAGTTTGGGGGACACGTCCTATTGATATCTGGCCTTTTTTTGTTGATTTGGGGAAAAAAAAAAAATTCCCATTGAAAATGAATGGGAAAAATTTTGGACGTCCATGGACGTCAATGGTATCAACTTACATAGGCGTCAATGGAATCCAAGTACATTGGCATCAATAGAATGAAAAAACATAATTAGATGCCATTAGAAATGAATGGGAAATTTGGACGTCCATGGCCGTCAATGGCGGAGCCCTCAATAAGCGTCAATGCAGTTGGGGACATTTGGGGTAAAGGTCCTATTGATATCTGGTGATTTCCTACTGATTTGGAGACATTTTGTTTTTTCCCCATTGAAAATGAATGGGAAAAATTTGGACGTCCATGGACGTCAATGGCATCACCCTCCATAAGCATCAATGCTATCGGGGACATTTGAGGTAAAGGTCCTATTGATATCTGTTGATTTCCTACTGATTTGGGGACATTTTGTCTTTTCCCCATAGAAAATGAATGGGAAAAATTTTGGACGTCCATGGCCGTCAATGGCATCGACATCCATATAGTCAATAGAATCCAAGTACATTGGCATCAGTAAATTCGACATGCATGGCCGTCAATGGCATCAATGCAATGTAAAGTCCATAGGAAATCCCATTGGAAGTGAATGGGAACTTTTCCCATTACAAATGAATGGGAGAGTTTTTGGCCAATTTCCGGGGAACCGTAATTTTTTGCCAAATTCTGTATACAACTTTTATGCCCCTCAACGTCCCGGAATTTTTGATGCCCAAATTATGTGATTTGGTCAAAAACTGTAGGACTAGATACATTTTTAAACTTTTTTTTTTTTCCGGAAAATTGCCGTTTACGGGCGAACGGAAAATTTTTCGGGGGATTTTGAAAAATTCCCATCGTCGCGCGAAAAATCCGGTCGTGTCAATACTTGAACGGTGCCGATCGGTGCTATGGTTCGGGCTGCGCGGCGCGCCGAAAAAACGCGGAGAATAAGATGATGATATAATAAATAATAATAATAATAATAAGACGAATAAAGTTGCAGAACAGCACTACCTGGACTTTCCATAGGAAAGACCCAGGTAATAATAAATAATAATAAAAAAAAGTACAATAAAGTTGTACAACAACATAACCTTGTTCTTTCCCTTGGAAAGACCAAGGTAACTAGAAACTGCAATTTCGGGAGAAATTACACACCTTGGTCTTTCCTCTGTGGAGATACAAATCTTAGCCCCACTCAGGTCTATCCATAGAATGGACCATAATGCCAGTCATTGGCACTAAACAAAGTTAAAGGCATTAGAAAAGATTGGGAGAATTGGACGTCCATGTCCGTCAATGGCAGCACCCTCCATAATTGTTAATGGAATCGGGGAAGTTTGGGGGACACGTCCTATTGATATCTAGTCATTTTCTGTTGATTTGGGAAAAAAAAAAAAATTCCCATTGAAAATGAATGGGAAAAATTTTGGACGTCCATGGACGTCAATGGTATCAACTTACATAAGCGTCAATGGAATCCAAGTACATTGGCATCAATAAAATGAACAAACATGAAGAAATGCCATTGGAAATGAATGGGAAGTTTGGACGTCCATGAACGTCAATGGCATCACCCTCCATAAGCAGCAATGCAATCGGGGACATTTGGGGGACACGTCCTAATGATATCTAGTCATTTTCTGTTGATTTGGGAAAAAAAAAAAAAATCCCATTGAAAATGAATGGGAAAAATTTTGGACGTCCATGGACGTCAATGGTATCAACTTACATAAGCGTCAATGGAATCCAAGTACATTGGCATCAATAGAATGAACAAACATGAAGAAATGCCTTTGGAAATGAATGGGAAGTTTGGACGTCCATGGACGTCAATGGCATCACCCCCCATAAGCGGCAATGCAATCGGGGACATTTGGGGGACACGTCCTAATGATATCTAGTCATTTTCTGTTGATTTGGGGAAAAAAAAAAATTTCCCATTGAAAATGAATGGGAAAAGTTTTGGACGTCCATGGACGTCAATGGTATCAACTTACATAAGCGTCAATGGAATCCAAGTACATTGGCATCAATAGAATGAACAAACATGAAGAAATGCCTTTGGAAATGAATGGGAGTATTGGACGTCCATGGACGTCAATGGCGGCACCTTTCATAATTGTTAATGGAATCGGGGAAGTTTGGGGGACACGTCCTAATGATATCTAGTCATTTTCTGTTGATTTGGGAAAAAAAAAAAAATTCCCATTGAAAATGAATGGGAAAAATTTTGGACGTCCATGGACGTCAATGGTATCAACTTCCATAAGCGTCAATGGAATCCAAGTACATTGGCATCAATAGAATGAAAAAACATGAAGAAATGCCATTGGAAATGAATGGGAAGTTTGGACGTCCTTGGACGTCAATGGCATCACCCTCCATAAGCGGCAATGCAATCGGGGACATTTGGGGGACACGTCCTAATGATATCTAGTCATTTTCTGTTGATTTGGGGAAAAAAAAAAAATTCCCATTGAAAATGAATGGGAAAAATTTTGGACGTCCATGGACGTCAATGGCAACACCCCCCATAAGCGTCAATGGAGTTGGGGACGTTTGGGGTATACGTCCTATTAATATCTGGTCATTTTCTGTTGATTTGGGGAAATTTAGTTTTTTCCCCATTGAAAATGAATGGGAAAAATTTTGGACGTCCATGGACGACAATGGCAGCACCCCCTATAAGCGTAAATGGAGTTGGGGACATTTGGGGGACACATCCTATTGATATCTGGTCATTTTCTGTTGATTTGGGGAAGTGTAGTTTTTTCCCCATTGAAAATGAATGGGAAAAATTTTGGACGTCCATGGCCGTCAATGGCATCGACATTCATATAGTCAATTGAATCCAAGTACATTGGCATCAATAGATTCGACATGCATGGCAGTCAATGGCATCAATGATGTAAATTCCATTGGAAATCCCATTGAAATGAATGGGAAATTCTCCCATTAGAAATGAATGGGATAGTTTTTGGCAAATTACCGGGGAACCGTAAATTTTTGCCAAATTCTGTATACAACTTTTATGCCCCTCACCGTCCCGGAATTTTTGATACCCAAATTATGTGATTAGGTCAAAAATTGTAGGACTAGATACATTTTTAAACTTTTTTTTTTTTCCGGAAAATTGCCGTTTACGGGCGAACGGAAAATTTTTCGGGGGATTTTGAAAAAGTCCCCGCGTCGCGCGAAAAATCCGGTCGTGTCAATACTTGAATGGTGCCGATCGGTGGTATGGTTCGGGCTGCGCGGCGCGCCGAAAAAACGCGGAGAATAAGATGATGATATAATAAATAATAATAATAATAACTAGAAACTGCAATTTCGGGAGAAATTACACACCTTGGTCTTTCCTCTGTGGAGATACAAATCTTAGCCCCACTCAGGTCTATCAATAGAATGGACCATAATGCCAGTCAATGGCACTAAACAAAGTAAAAGTCATTAGAAAAGATTGGGAGAATATGACGTCCATGTCCGTCAATGGCAGCACCCTCCATAAGCGTCAATGTAATTGGGGAAGTTTGGGGGACACGTCCTATTGATATCTAGTCATTTTCTGTTGATTTGGGGAAAAAAAAAAAATTCCCATTGAAAATGAATGGGAAAAATTTTGGACGTCCATGGACGTCAATGGTATCAACCTACATAAGCGTCAATGGAATCCAAGTACATTGGCATCAATAGAATGAACAAACATGAAGAAATGCCATTGGAAATGAATGGGAAGTTTGGATGTCCGTGGACGTCAATGGCATCACCCTCCATAAGCGGCAATGCAATTGGGGACATTTGGGGGACACGTCCTAATGATATCTAGTCATTTTCTGTTGATTTGGGGAAAAAAAAAAAATTCCCATTGAAAATGAATGGGAAAAATTTTGGACGTCCAGGGACGTCAGTGGTATCAACTTACATAAGCGTCAATGGAATCCAAGTACATTGCCATCAATAGAATGAACAAACATGAAGAAATGCCAATGGAAATGAATGGGAAGTTTGGACGTCCATGAACGTCAATGGCATTACCCTCCATAAGCGTAAATGGAATTGGGGAAGTTTGGGGGACACGTCCTATTGACATCTAGTCATTTTCTTTTGATTTTGGGAAAAAAAAAAAATTCCTATTGAAAATGAATGGGAAAAATTTTGGACGTCCATGGCCGTCAATGGCAGCACCCCCCATAAGCAGCAATGCAATCGGGGACATTTGGGGGACACGTCCTATTGATATCTAGTCATTTTCTGTTGATTTGGGGAAAAAAAAAAAAATCCCATTGAAAATGAATGGGAAAATTTTTGGACGTCCATGGCCGTCAATGGCAGCACCCCCCATAAGCGTCAATGGAGTTGGGGACGTTTGGGGTATACGTCCTATTGATATCTGGTCATTTTCTGTTGATTTGGAGAAATTTAGTTTTTTCCCCATTGAAAATGAATGGGAAAAATTTTGGACGTCCATGGCCGTCAATGGCAGCACCCCCCATAAGCGTCAATGGAGTTGGGGACGTTTGGGGTATACGTCCTATTGATATCTGGTCATTTTCTGTTGATTTGGAGAAATTTAGTTTTTTCCCCATTGAAAATGAATGGGAAAAATTTTGGACGTCCATGGACGTCAATGGCAGCACCCCCCATAAGCGTCAATAGAGTTGGGGACGTTTGGGGTATACATCCTATTGATATCTCGTCATTTTCTGTTGATTTGGAGAAATTTAGTTTTTTCCCCATTGAAAATGAATGGGAAAAATTTTGGACGTCCATGGAAGTCAATGGCGGCACCCTTCATAAGCGTCAATGGAATTGGGGAAGTTTGGGGGACACGTCCTATTGATATCTGGTCATTTTCTGTTGATTTGGGGAAATTTTGTTTTTTCCCCATTGAAAATGAATGGGAAAAATTTTGGACGTCCGTGGCCGTCAATGGCATCGACATCCATATAGTCAATAGAATCCAAGTACATTGGCATCAGTAGATTTGACATGCATGGCCGTCAATGGCATCAATGCAATGTAAATTCCATTGGAAATCCCATTGGAAGTGAATGGGAACTTTTCCCATTCGAAATGAATGGGATAGTTTTTGGCAAATTTCCGAGGAAGCGTAATTTTTTTCCAAATTCTGTATACAACTTTTATGCCCCTCACCGTCCCGGAATTTTTGATGCCCAAATTATGTGATTTGGTCAAAAATTGTAGGACTAGATACATTTTGAAACTTTTTTTTTTTTTCACGGAAAATTGCCGTTTACGGACGAACGGAAAAATTTTCGGGGCCATTTGTAAAGTTTCCTGTGTCACGCGAAAATTCCGGTCGTGCCGATACTTGAACGGTGCCGATCGGTCTAACGGTTCGGGCTGTGAAGCGCGTGTTTTTTTTCCATTCAAAATGAATAGGAAAGTTTTTGGCAAATTTCCAGGGAACCGTAAATTTTTGCCAAATTCTGTATACAACTTTTATGACCCTCAATGTCCCGGAATTTTTGATGCCCAAATTATGTGATTTGGTCAAAAATTGTAGGACTAGATACATTTTGAAACTTTTTTTTTTTTCCGGAAAATTGCCGTTTACGGGCGAACGGAAAATTTTTCGGGGACGTTTGAAAAATTGCCCGCGTCGCACGAAAATTCCGGTCGTGCCGATACTTGAACGGTGCTGATCGGTGCTACGGGTCGGGCTGTGCGGCGCGCCGAAAAAACGCGGAGAATAAGATGAATTATAATAATAATAATAACTAGAAACTGCAATTTCGGGAGAAATTACACACCTTGGTCTTTCCTCTGTGGAGATACAAATCTTAGCCCCACTCAGGTCTATCAATAGAATGGACCATAATGCCAGTCATTGGCACTAAACAAAGTTAAAGGCATTAGAAAAGATTGGGAGAATTGGACGTCCATGTCCGTCAATGGCAGCACCCTCCATAATTGTTAATGGAATCGGGGAAGTTTGGGGGACACGTCCTATTGATATCTAGTCATTTTCTGTTGATTTGGGGAAAAAAAAAAAAATTCCCATTGAAAATGAATGGGAAAAATTTTGGACGTCCATGGACGTCTATGGTATCAACTTACATAAGCGTCAATGGAATCCAAGTACATTGGCATCAATAAAATGAACAAACATGAAGAAATGCCATTGGAAATGAATGGGAAGTTTGGACGTCCATGAACGTCAATGGCATCACCCTCCATAAGCGGCAATGCAATCGGGGACATTTGGGGGACACGTCCTAATGATATCTAGTCATTTTCTGTTGATTTGGGAAAAAAAAAAAAATCCCATTGAAAATGAATGGGAAAAATTTTGGACGTCCATGGACGTCAATGGTATCAACTTACATAAGCGTCAATGGAATCCAAGTACATTGGCATCAATAGAATGAACAAACATGAAGAAATGCCTTTGGAAATGAATGGGAAGTTTGGACGTCCATGGACGTCAATGGCATCACCCCCCATAAGCGGCAATGCAATCGGGGACATTTGGGGGACACGTCCTAATGATATCTAGTCATTTTCTGTTGATTTGGGGAAAAAAAAAAAATTCCCATTGAAAATGAATGGGAAAAATTTTGGACGTCCATGGACGTCAATGGTATCAACTTACATAAGCGTCAATGGAATCCAAGTACATTGGCATCAATAGAATGAACAAACATGAAGAAATGCCATTGGAAATTAATGGGAAGTTTGGACGTCCGTGGACGTCAATGGCATCACCCTCCATAAGCAGCAATGCAATCGGGGACATTTGGGGGACACGTCCTAATGATATCTAGTCATTTTCTGTTGATTTGGGGAAAAAAAAAAATTTCCCATTGAAAATGAATGGGAAAAATTTTGGACGTCCATGGACGTCAATGGTATCAACTTACATAACCGTCAATGGAATCCAAGTACATTGGCATCAAAAGAATGAACAAACATGAAGAAATGCCATTGGAAATGAATGGGAAGTTTGGACGTCCCTGGACGTCAATGGCATCACCCTCCATAAGCAGCAATGCAATCGGGGACATTTGGGGGACAGGTCCTATTGATATCTAGTCATTTTCTGTTGATTTGGGGAAAAAAAAAAATTCCCATTGAAAATGAATGGGTAAAATTTTGGACGTCCATGGACGTCAATGGCAGCACCCCCCATAAGCGTCAATGGAATTGGGGACGTTTGGGATATACGTCCTATTGATATCTGGTCATTTTCTGTTGATTTGGAGAAATTTTGTTTTTTCCCCATTGAAAATGAATGGGAAAAATTTTGGACGTCCATGTAAGTCAATGGCGGCACCCTTCATAAGCGTCAATGGAATTGGGGAAGTTTGGGGGACACGTCCTATTGATATCTGGTCATTTTCTGTTGATTTGGGGTAATTTTGTTTTTTCCCCATTGAAAATGAATGGGAAAATTTTTGGACGTCCATGGCAGTCAATGGCATCGACATCTATATAGTCAGTTGAATCCAAGTACATTGGCATCAGTAGATTCGACATGCATGGCCGTCAATGGCATCAATGCAATGTAAATTCCATTGGAAATCCCATTGGAAGTGAATGGGACTTTTCCCATTCGAAATGAATGGGATAGTTTTTGGCAAATTTCCGAGGAAGCGTAATTTTTTTCCAAATTCTGTATACAACTTTTATGCCCCTCACCGTCCCGGAATTTTTGATGCCCAAATTATTTGATTTGGTCAAAAATTGTAGGACTAGATACATTTTGAAACTTTTTTTTTTTCACGGAAAATTGCCGTTTACGGACGAACGGAAAAATTTTCGGGGCCATTTGTAAAGTTTCCTGTGTCACGCGAAAATTCCGGTCGTGCCGATACTTGAACGGTGCCGATCGGTCTAACGGTTCAGGCTGTGAAGCGCGCGTTTTTTTTCCATTCAAAATGAATAGGAAAGTTTTTGGCAAATTTCCGGGGAACCGTAAATTTTTGCCAAATTCTGTATACAACTTTTATGCCCCTCACCGTCCCGGAATTTTTGATGCCCAAATTATGTGATTTGGTCAAAAATTGTAGGACTAGATACATTTTGAAACTTTTTTAATTTTTCGGAAAATTGCCGTTTACGGGCGAACGGAAAATTTTTCGTGGCGGTTTGAAAAATTCCCATCGTCACACGAAAAATCCGGTCGTGCCGATACTTGAACGGTGCCGATCGGTGCTACGGTTTGGGCTGTGCGTTGGCTCAAAAAAACGCGGAGAAAAAGATGAATAATAATAATAATAACTAGAAACTGCAATTTCGGGAGAAATTACACACCTTGGTCTTTCCTCTGTGGAGATACAGATCTTAGCCCCACTCAGGTCTATCAATAGAATGGATCATAATGCCAGTCATTGGCAAAAAACAAAGTAAAAGCCGTTAGAAATGAATGGGAGAATTGGACGTCCATGGACGTCAATGGCGGCACCTTTCATAATTGTTAATGGAATCGGGGAAGTTTGGGGGACACGTCCTAATGACATCTAGTCATTTTCTGTTGATTTGGGGAAAAAAAAAAAATCCCATTGAAAATGAATGGGAAAAATTTTGGACGTCCATGGACGTCAATGGTATCAACTTACATAAGCGTCAATGGAATCCAAGTACATTGGCATCAATAGAATGAACAAACATGAAGAAATGCCTTTGGAAATGAATGGGAAGTTTGGACGTCCATGGACGTCAATGGCATCACCCCCCATAAGCGGCAATGCAGTCGGGGACATTTGGGGGACACGTCCTAATGATATCTAGTCATTTTCTGTTGATTTGGGGAAAAAAAAAAATTTCCCATTGAAAATGAATGGGAAAAATTTTGGACGTCCATGGACGTCAATGGTATCAACTTACATAACCGTCAATGGAATCCAAGTACATTGGCATCAATAGAATGAACAAACATGAAGAAATGCCATTGGAATAAATGGGAAGTTTGGACGTCCCTGGACGTCAATGGCATCACCCTCCATAAGCAGCAATGCAATCGGGGATATTTGGGGGACACGTCCTATTGATATCTAGTCATTTTCTGTTGATTTGGGGGAAAAAAAAAAAATTCCCATTGAAAATGAATGGGTAAAATTTTGGACGTCCATGGACGTCAATGGCAGCACCCCCCATAAGCGTCAATGGAGTTGGGGACGTTTGGGGTATACGTCCTATTGATATCTGGTCATTTTCTGTTGATTTGGAGAAATTTAGTTTTTTCCCCATTGAAAATGAATGGGAAAAATTTTGGACGTCCATGTAAGTCAATGGCGGCACCCTTCATAAGCGTCAATGGAATTGGGGAAGTTTGGGGAACACGTCCTATTGATATCTGGTCATTTTCTGTTGATTTGGGGAAATCTTGTTTTTTCCCCATTGAATATGAATGGGAAAAATTTTGGACGTCCATGGCCGTCAATGGCATCGACATCCATATAGTCAATTGAATCCAAGTACATTGGCATCAGTAGATTCGACATGCATGGCCGTCAATGGCATCAATGCAATGTAAATTCCATTGGAAATCCCATTGGAAGTGAATGGGAACTTTTCCCATTCGAAATGAATGGGATAGTTTTTGGCAAATTTCCGAGGAAGCGTAATTTTTTTCCAAATTCTGTATACAACTTTTATGCCCCTCACCGTCCCGGAATTTTTGATGCCCAAATGATGTGATTTGGTCAAAAATTGTGGGACTAGATACATTTTGAAACTTTTTTTTTTTTCACGGAAAATTGCCGTTTACGGACGAACGGAAAAATTTTCGGGGCCATTTGTAAAGTTTCCTGTGTCACGCGAAAATTCCGGTCGTGCTGATACTTGAACGGTAACGATCGGTCTAACGGTTCGGGCTGTGAAGTGCGCGTTTTTTTTCCATTCAAAATGAATAGGAAAGTTTTTGGCAAATTTCCGGGGAACCGTAAATTTTTGCCAAATTCTGTATATAACTTTTATGCCCCTCACCGTCCCGGAATTTTTGATGCCCAAATTATGTGATTTGGTCAAAAATTGTAGGACTAGATACATTTTGAAACTTTTTTTATTTTTCGGAAAATTGCCGTTTACGGGCGAACGGAAAATTTTTCGTGGCGGTTTGAAAAATTCCCATCGTCACGCGAAAAATCCGGTCGTGCCGATACTTCAACGGTGCCGATCGGTGCTACGGTTTGGGCTGTGCGTTGGCTCAAAAAAACGCGGAGATTTATTGAATAATAATAATAATAACTAGAAACTGCAATTTCGGGAGAAATTACACACCTTGGTCTTTCCTCTGTGGAGATACAGATCTTAGCCCCACTCAGGTCTATCAATAGAATGGACCATAATGCCAGTCAATGGCACTAAACAAAGTAAAAGCCATGAGAAAAGATTGGGAGAATTGGACGTCCATGTCCGTCAATGGCAGCACCCTCCATAATTGTTAATGGAATCGGGGAAGTTTGGGGGACACGTTCTATTGATATCTAGTCATTTTCTGTTGATTTGGGAAAAAAAAAAAAATTTCCCATTGAAAATGAATGGGAAAAATTTTGGACGTCCATGGACGTCAATGGTATCAACTTACATAAGCGTCAATGGAATCCAAGTACATTGGCATCAATAAAATGAACAAACATGAAGAAATGCCATTGGAAATGAATGGGAAGTTTGGACGTCCATGAACGTCAATGGCATCACCCTCCATAAGCGGCAATGCAATCGGGGACATTTGGGGGACACGTCCTAATGATATCTAGTCATTTTCTGTTGATTTGGGAAAAAAAAAAAAATCCCATTGAAAATGAATGGGAAAAATTTTGGACGTCCATGGACGTCAATGGTATCAACTTACATAAGCGTCAATGGAATCCAAGTACATTGGCATCAATAGAATGAACAAACATGAAGAAATGCCTTTGGAAATGAATGGGAAGTTTGGACGTCCATGGACGTCAATGGCATCACCCCCCATAAGCGGCAATGCAATCGGGGACATTTGGGGGACACGTCCTAATGATATCTAGTCATTTTCTGTTGATTTGGGGAAAAAAAAAAATTTCCCATTGAAAATGAATGGGAAAAATTTTGGACGTCCATGGACGTCAATGGTATCAACTTACATAAGCGTCAATGGAATCCAAGTACATTGGCATCAATAGAATGAACAAACATGAAGAAATGCCATTGGAAATGAATGGGAAGTTTGGACGTCCCTGGACGTCAATGGCATCACCCTCCATAAGCAGCAATGCAATCGGGGACATTTGGGGGACAGGTCCTATTGATATCTAGTCATTTTCTGTTGATTTGGGGAAAAAAAAAAATTTCCCATTGAAAATGAATGGGTAAAATTTTGGACGTCCATGGACGTCAATGGCAGCACCCCCCATAAGCGTCAATGGAATTGGGGACGTTTGGGATATACGTCCTATTGATATCTGGTCATTTTCTGTTGATTTGGAGAAATGTAGTTTTTTCCCCATTGAAAATGAATGGGAAAAATTTTGGACGTCCATGGAAGTCAATGGCGGCACCCTTCATAAGCGTCAATGGAATTGGGGAAGTTTGGGGGACACGTCCTATTGATATCTGGTCATTTTCTGTTGATTTGGGGAAATTTTGTTTTTTCCCCATTGAAAATGAATGGGAAAAATTTTGGACGTCCATGGCCGTCAATGGCATCGACATTCATATAGTCAATTGAATCCAAGTACATTGGCATCAGTAGATTCGACATGCATGGCCGTCAATGGCATCAATGCAATGTAAATTCCATTGGAAATCCCATTGGAAGTGAATGGGACTTTTCCCATTCGAAATGAATGGGATAGTTTTTGGCAAATTTCCGAGGAAGCGTAATTTTTTTCCAAATTCTGTATACAACTTTTATGCCCCTCACCGTCCCGGAATTTTTGATGCCCAAATTATGTGATTTGGTCAAAAATTGTAGGACTAGATACATTTTGAAACTTTTTTTTTTTTCACGGAAAATTGCCGTTTACGGACGAACGGAAAAATTTTCGGGGCCATTTGTAAAGTTTCCTGTGTCACGCGAAAATTCCGGTCGTGCCGATACTTGAACGGTGCCGATCGGTCTAACGGTTCGGGCTGTGAAGCGCGCGTTTTTTTTCCATTCAAAATGAATAGGAAAGTTTTTGGCAAATTTCCGGGGAACCGTAAATTTTTGCCAAATTCTGTATACAACTTTTATGCCCCTCACCGTCCCGGAATTTTTGATGCCCAAATTATGTGATTTGGTCAAAAATTGTAGGACTAGATACATTTTGAAACTTTTTTTGTTTTTCGGAAAATTGCCGTTTACGGGCGAACGGAAAATTTTTCGTGGCGGTTTGAAAAATTCCCATCGTCACGCGAAAATTCCGGTCGTGCCGATACTTGAACTGTGCCGATCGGTGCTACGGTTTGGGCTGTGCGTTGGCTCAAAAAAACGCGGAGAATAAGATGAATAAATAATAAGTACAACTAGAAACTGCAATTTCGGGAGAAATTACACACCTTGGTCTTTCCTCTGTGGAGATACAGATCTTAGCCCCACTCAGGTCTATCAATAGAATGGATCATAATGCCAGTCATTGGCAAAAAACAAAGTAAAAGCCGTTAGAAATGAATGGGAGAATTGGACGTCCATGGACGTCAATGGCGGCACCTTTCATAATTGTTAATGGAATTGGGGAAGTTTGGGGGACACGTCCTAATGATATCTAGTCATTTTCTGTTGATTTGGGGAAAAAAAAAAATTTCCCATTGAAAATGAATGGGAAAAATTTTGGACGTCCATGGACGTCAATGGTATCAACTTACATAAGCGTCAATGGAATCCAAGTCCATTGGCATCAATAGAATGAACAAACATGAAGAAATGGCTTTGGAAATGATTGGGAAGTTTGGACGTCCATGGACGTCAATGGCATCACCCCCCATAAGCGGTAATGCAATCGGGGACATTTGGGGGAAACGTCGTATTGATATCTAGTCATTTTCTGTTGATTTGGGGAAAAAAAAAAATTCCCATTGAAAATGAATGGGAAAAATTTTGGACGTCCATGGACGTCAATGGTATCAACTTACATAAGCGTCAATGGAATCCAAGTACATTGGCATCAAAAGAATGAACAAACGTGAAGAAATGCCATTGGAAATGAATGGGAAGTTTGGACGTCCCTGGACGTCAATGGCATCACCCTCCATAAGCAGCAATGCAATCGGGGACATTTGGGGGACAGGTCCTATTGATATCAAGTCATTTTCTGTTGATTTGGGGAAAAAAAAAAAAATTCCCATTGAAAATGAATGGGTAAAATTTTGGACGTCCATGGACGTCAATGGCAGCACCCCCCATAAGCGTCAATAGAATTAGGGACGTTTGGGATATACGTCCTATTGATATCTGGTCATTTTCTGTTGATTTGGAGAAATTTAGTTTTTTCCTCATTGAAAATGAATGGGAAAAATTTTGGACGTCCATGTAAGTCAATGGCGGCACCCCTCATAAGCGTCAATGGAATTGGGGAAGTTTGGGGGACACGTCCTATTGATATCTGGTCATTTTCTGTTGATTTGGGGTAATTTTGTTTTTTCCCCATTGAAAATGAATGGGAAAAATTTTGGACGTCCATGGCAGTCAATGGCATCGACATCTATATAGTCAATTGAATCCAAGTACATTGGCATCAGTAGATTCGACATGCATGGCCGTCAATGGCATCAATGCAATGTAAATTCCATTGGAAATCCCATTGGAAGTGAATGGGACTTTTCCCATTCGAAATGAATGGGATAGTTTTTGGCAAATTTCCGAGGAAGCGTAATTTTTTTCCAAATTCTGTATACAACTTTTATGCCCCTCACCGTCCCGGAATTTTTGATGCCCAAATTATTTGATTTGGTCAAAAATTGTAGGACTAGATACATTTTGAAACTTTTTTTTTTTTCACGGAAAATTGCCGTTTACGGACGAACGGAAAAATTTTCGGGGCCATTTGTAAAGTTTCCTGTGTCACGCGAAAATTCCGGTCGTGCCGATACTTGAACGGTGCCGATCGGTCTAACGGTTCGGGCTGTGAAGCGCGCGTTTTTTTTCCATTCAAAATGAATAGGAAAGTTTTTGGCAAATTTCCGGGGAACCGTAAATTTTTGCCAAATTCTGTATACAACTTTTATGCCCCTCACCGTCCCGGAATTTTTGATGCCCAAATTATGTGATTTGGTCAAAAATTGTAGGACTAGATACATTTTGAAACTTTTTTTATTTTTCGGAAAATTGCCGTTTACGGGCGAACGGAAAATTTTTCGTGGCGGTTTGAAAAATTCCCATCGTCACGCGAAAAATCCGGTCGTGCCGATACTTCAACGGTGCCGATCGGTGCTACGGTTTGGGCTGTGCGTTGGCTCAAAAAAACGCGGAGAATTATTGAATAATAATAATAATAACTAGAAACTGCAATTTCGGGAGAAATTACACCTTGGTCTTTCCTCTGTGGAGATACAAATCTTAGCCCCACTCAGGTCTATCAATAGAATGGACCATAATGCCAGTCAATGGCACTAAACAAAGTAAAAGCCATTAGAAAAGATTGGGAGAATTGGACGTCCATGTCCGTTAATGGCAGCACCCTCCATAAGCGTCAATGTAATTGGGGAAGTTTGGGGGACACGTCCTATTGATATGTAGTCATTTTCTTTTGATTTTGGGAAAAAAAAAAAAATCCCATTGAAAATGAATGGGAAAAAATTTGGACGTCCATAGACGTCAATGGCAGCACCCCCCATAAGCGTCAATGGAAGCAGGGAAGTTTGGGGGACATGTCCTATTGATATCTGGTCATTTTCTGTTGATTTGGTGAAATTTTGTTTTTTCCCCATTGAAAATGAATGGGAAAATTTTTGGACGTCCATGGCCGTCAATGGCATCGACATCCATATAGTCAATAGGATCCAAGTACATTGGCATCAGTAGATTCGACATGCATGGCCGTCAATGGCATCAATGCAATGTAAATTCCATTGAAAGTGAATGGGAACTTTTCCCATTAGAAATGAATGGGAGAGTTTTTGGCAAATTTCTGGGGAACCGTAAGTTTTTTCCAAATTCTGTATACAACTTTTATGCCCCTCACCGTCCCGGAATTTTTGATACCCAAATTATGTGATTTGGTCAAAAATTGTAGGACTAGATACATTTTTAAACTTTTTTTTTTTTTCGGAAAATTGCCGTTTACGGGCGAACGGAAAATTTTTCGTGGCGTTTTGAAAAATTCCCATCGTCACGCGAAAATTCCGGTCATGCCGATACTTGAACGGTGCCGATCGGGGCTACGGTTTAGGCTGTGCGTTGGCTCAAAAAAACGCGGAGAATAAGATGAATAAATAATAATAATAATAATAATAAGTACAATAAAGTTGTAGAATATCATTACCTTGTTCTTTCCTTTGGAAAGACCAAGGTAATAATAATAATAAAGTTGCACAACAACATAACCTTGTTCTTTCCTTCAGAAAGACCAAGGTAATAACTAGAAACTGCAATTTCGGGAGAAATTACACCTTGGTCTTTCCTCTGTGGAGATACAAATCTTAGCCCCACTCAGGTCTATCAATAGAATGGACCATAATGCCAGTCAATGGCACTAAACAAAGTAAAAGCCATTAGAAAAGATTGGGAGAATTGGACGTCCATGTCCGTTAATGGCAGCACCCTCCATAAGCGTCAATGTAATTGGGGAAGTTTGGGGGACACGTCCTATTGATATGTAGTCATTTTCTTTTGATTTTGGGGAAAAAAAAAAAAATCCCATTGAAAATGAATGGGAAAAAATTTGGACGTCCATAGACGTCAATGGCAGCACCCCCCATAAGCGTCAATGGAAGCAGGGAAGTTTGGGGGACATGTCCTATTGATATCTGGTCATTTTCTGTTGATTTGGTGAAATTTTGTTTTTTCCCCATTGAAAATGAATGGGAAAATTTTTGGACGTCCATGGCCGTCAATGGCATCGACATCCATATAGTCAATAGGATCCAAGTACATTGGCATCAGTAGATTCGACATGCATGGCCGTCAATGGCATCAATGCAATGTAAATTCCATTGAAAGTGAATGGGAACTTTTCCCATTAGAAATGAATGGGAGAGTTTTTGGCAAATTTCTGGGGAACCGTAAGTTTTTTCCAAATTCTGTATACAACTTTTATGCCCCTCACCGTCCCGGAATTTTTGATACCCAAATTATGTGATTTGGTCAAAAATTGTAGGACTAGATACATTTTTAAACTTTTTTTTTTTTTCGGAAAATTGCCGTTTACGGGCGAACGGAAAATTTTTCGTGGCGTTTTGAAAAATTCCCATCGTCACGCGAAAATTCCGGTCATGCCGATACTTGAACGGTCCCGATCGGGGCTACGGTTTAGGCTGTGCGTTGGCTCAAAAAAACGCGGAGAATAAGATGAATAAATAATAATAATAATAATAATAAGTACAATAAAGTTGTAGAATATCATTACCTTGTTCTTTCCTTTGGAAAGACCAAGGTAATAATAAGAACAATAAAGTTGCACAATAACAATACCTTGTTCTTTCTTTCAGAAAGACCAAGGTAATAAATAAGAATAATAAAGTTGCACAATAACAATACCTTGTTCTTTCCCTTGGAAAGACCAAGGTAACTAGAAACTGCAATTTCGGGAGAAATTACACACCTTGGTCTTTCCTCTGTGGAGATACAGATCTTAGCCCCACTCAGGTCTATCAATAGAATGGACCATAATGCCAGTCAATAGCACTAAACAAAGTAAAAGCCATTAGAAAAGATTGGGAGAATTGGACGTCCATGTCCGTCAATGGCAGCACCCTCCATAAGCGTCAATAGAGTCGGAGACGTTTAGGGGACAAGTCCTATTGATATCTGGTCATTTTCTGTTGATTTGGGAATTTTTTTTTTTTTCCCCATTGAAAATGAATGGGAAAAATTTGGACGTCCATGGACGTCAATGGCATCACCCTCCATAAGCATCAATGCTATCGGGGACATTTGGGGTAAAGGTCCTATTGATATCTGGTGATTTCCTACTGATTTGGGGACATTTTTTGTTTTTGCCATTGAAAATGAATGGGAAAAATTTGGACGTCCATGGACGTCAATGGTATCAACTTACATAAGCGTCAATGGAATCCAAGTACATTGGCATCAATAGAATGAACAAACATGAAAAAATGCCATTGGGATTTAATGGGAAGTTTGGACGTCCATGAACGTCAATGGCATCACCCTCCATAAGCGGCAATGCAATCGGGGACATTTGGGGGACACGTCCTAATGATATCTAGTCATTTTCTGTTGATTTGGGGAAGAAAAAAAAATTTCCCATTGAAAATGAATGGGAAAAATTTTGGACGTCCATGGACGTCAATGGTATCAACTTACATAAGCGTCAATGGAATCCAAGT
This sequence comes from Corythoichthys intestinalis, assembly GCF_030265065.1. Classification (NCBI taxonomy): domain Eukaryota; kingdom Metazoa; phylum Chordata; class Actinopteri; order Syngnathiformes; family Syngnathidae; genus Corythoichthys; species Corythoichthys intestinalis. The sequence continues at coordinate 57,075,865 of NC_080399.1, read as the reverse complement.
ACATTGGCATCAATAGAATGAACAAACATGAAGAAATGCCATTGGAAATAAATGGGAAGTTTGGACGTCCGTGGACGTCAATGGCATCACCCTCCATAAGAGGCAATGCAATCGGGGACATTTGGGGGACACGTCCTATTGATATCTAGTCATTTTCTGTTGATTTGGGGGAAAAAAAAAAATTCCCATTGAAAATGAATGGGAAAATTTTTGGACGTCCATGGACGTCAATGGTATCAACTTACATAAGCGTCAATGGAATCCAAGTACATTGGCATCAATAGAATGAACAAACATGAAGAAATGCCATTGGGATTTAATGGGAAGTTTGGACGTCCATGAACGTCAATGGCATCACCCTCCATAAGCGGCAATGCAATCGGGGACATTTGGGGGACACGTCCTAATGATATCTAGTTATTTTCTGTTGATTTGGGGAAAAAAAAAAAATTCCCATTGAAAATGAATGGGAAAAATTTTGGACGTCCATGGACGTCAATGGTATCAACTTACATAAGCGTCAATGGAATCCAAGTACATTGGCATCAATAGAATGAACAAACATGAAGAAATGCCATTGGAAATAAATGGGAAGTTTGGACGTCCATGGACGTCAATGGCATCACCCTCCATATGCAGCAATCCAATCGGGGACATTTGGGGGACACGTCCTAATGATATCTAGTCATTTTCTGTTGATTTGGGGAAAAAAAAAAATTTCCCATTGAAAATGAATGGGAAAAATTTTGGACGTCCATGGACGTCAATGGTATCAACTTACATAAGCGTCAATGGAATCCAAGTACATTGGCATCAATAGAATGAACAAACATGAAGAAATGCCATTGGAATTAATGGGAAGTTTGGACGTCCGTGGACGTCAATGGCATCACCCTCCATAAGCAGCAATGCAATGGGGCACATTTGGGGGAAACGTCCTATTGATATCTAGTCATTTTCTGTTGATTTGGGGAAAAAAAAAAAAATTCCCATTGAAAATGAATGGGAAAAATTTTGGACGTCCATGGACGTCAATGGTATCAACTTACATAAGCGTCAATGGAATCCAAGTATATTGGCATCAATAGAATGAACAATCATTAAGAAATGCCATTGGAAATGAATGGGAAGTTTGGACGTCCGTGGACGTCAATGGCATCACCCTCCATAAGCAGCAATGCAATCGGGCACATTTGGGGGAAACGTCCTATTGATATCTAGTCATTTTCTGTTGATTTGGGGAAAAAAAAAAATTTCCCATTGAAAATGAATGGGAAAAATTTTGGACGTCCATGGACGTCACTGGTATCAACTTACATAAGCGTCAATGGAATCCAAGTACATTGGCATCAATAGAATGAACAAACATGAAGAAATGCCATTGGGATTTAATGGGAAGTTTGGACGTCCGTGGACGTCAATGGCATCACCCTCCATAAGCGGCAATGCAATCGGGGACATTTGGGGGCCACGTCCTAATGATATCTAGTCATTTTCTGTTGATTTGGGGGAAAAAAAAAAATTCCCATTGAAAATGAATGGGAAAAATTTTGGACGTCCATGGACGTCAATGGTATCAACTTACATAAGCGTCAATGGAATCCAAGTACATTGGCATCAATTGAATGAACAAACATGAAGAAATGCCATTGGAAATAAATGGGAAGTTTGGACGTCCATGGACGTCAATGGCATCACCCTCCATATGCAGCAATCCAATCGGGGACATTTGGGGGACACGTCCTAATGATATCTAGTCATTTTCTGTTGATTTGGGGAAAAAAAAAAATTTCCCATTGAAAATGAATGGGAAAAATTTTGGACGTCCATGGACGTCAATGGTATCAACTTACATAAGCGTCAATGGAATCCAAGTACATTGGCATCAATAGAATGAACAAACATGAAGAAATGCCATTGGGAATTAATGGGAAGTTTGGACGTCCGTGGACGTCAATGGCATCACCCTCCATAAGCAGCAATGCAATGGGGCACATTTGGGGGAAACGTCCTATTGATATCTAGTCATTTTCTGTTGATTTGGGGAAAAAAAAAAAAATTCCCATTGAAAATGAATGGGAAAAATTTTGGACGTCCATGGACGTCAATGGTATCAACTTACATAAGCGTCAATGGAATCCAAGTATATTGGCATCAATAGAATGAACAATCATTAAGAAATGCCATTGGAAATGAATGGGAAGTTTGGACGTCCGTGGACGTCAATGGCATCACCCTCCATAAGCAGCAATGCAATCGGGCACATTTGGGGGAAACGTCCTATTGATATCTAGTCATTTTCTGTTGATTTGGGGGAAAAAAAAAATTTCCCATTGAAAATGAATGGGAAAAATTTTGGACGTCCATGGACGTCACTGGTATCAACTTACATAAGCGTCAATGGAATCCAAGTACATTGGCATCAATAGAATGAACAAACATGAAGAAATGCCATTGGAAATGAATGGGAAGTTTGGACGTCCCTGGACGTCAATGGCATCACCCTCCATAAGCAGCAATGCAATTGGGGACATTTGGGGGACACGTCCTATTGATATGTAGTCATTTACTGTTGATTTGGGGAAAAAAAAAAAATTCCCATTGAAAATGAATGGGTAAAATTTTGGACGTCCATGGACGTCAATGGCAGCACCCCCCATAAGCGTCAATGGAGTTGGGGACGTTTGGGGTATACGTCCTATTGATATCTGGTCATTTTCTGTTGATTTGGAGAAATGTAGTTTTTTCCCTATTGAAAATGAATGGGAAAAATTTTGGACGTCCATGTAAGTCAATGGCGGCACCCTTCATAAGCGTCAATGGAATTGGGGAAGTTTGGGGGACACGTCCTATTGATATCTGGTCATTTTCTGTTGATTTGGGGTAATTTTGTTTTTTCCCCATTGAAAATGAATGGGAAAAATTTTGGACGTCCATGGCAGTCAATGGCATCGACATCCATATAATCAATTGAATCCAAGTACATTGGCATCAGTAGATTCGACATGCATGGCCGTCAATGGCATCAATGCAATGTAAATTCCATTGGAAATCCCATTGGAAGTGAATGGGACTTTTCCCATTCGAAATGAATGGGATAGTTTTTGGCAAATTTCCGAGGAAGCGTAATTTTTTTCCAAATTCTGTATACAACTTTTATGCCCCTCACCGTCCCGGAATTTTTGATGCCCAAATTATGTGATTTGGTCAAAAATTGTAGGACTAGATACATTTTGAAACTTTTTTTTTTTTCACGGAAAATTGCCGTTTACGGACGAACGGAAAAATTTTCGGGGCCATTTGTAAAGTTTCCTGTGTCAAGCGAAAATTCCGGTCGTGCCGATACTTGAACGGTGCCGATCGGTCTAACGGTTCGGGCTGTGAAGCGCGCGTTTTTTTTCCATTCAAAATGAATAGGAAAGTTTTTGGCAAATTTCCGGGGAACCGTAAAGTTTTGCCAAATTCTGTATACAACTTTTATGCCCCTCAATGTCCTGGAATTTTTGATGCCCAAATTATGTGATTTGGTCCAAAATTGTAGGACTAGATACATTTTGAAACTTTTTTTTTTTTCCGGAAAATTGCCGTTTACGGGCGAACGGAAAATTTTTCGGGGCCGTTTGAAAAATTCCCATCGTCGCGCGAAAATTCCGGTCGTGCCGATACTTGAACGGTACCGATCGGAGGTACGGTTGGGGCTGCGCGGCGCGCCGAAAAAAACGTCGACAATTATTGAATAATAATAATAACTAGAAACTGCAATTTCGGGAGAAATTACACACCTTGGTCTTTCCTCTGTGGAGATACAAATCTTAGCCCCACTCAGGTCTATCAATAGAATGGACCATAATGCCAGTCATTGGCACTAAACAAAGTTAAAGCCATTAGAAAAGATTGGGAGAATTGGACGTCCATGTCCGTCAATGGCAGCACCCTCCATAATTGTTAATGGAATCGGGGAAGTTTGGGGGACACGTCCTATTGATATCTAGTCATTTTCTGTTGATTTGGGAAAAAAAAAAAATTCCCATTGAAAATGAATGGGGAAAATTTTGGACGTCCATGGACGTCAATGGTATCAACTTACATAAGCGTCAATGGAATCCAAGTACATTGGCATCAATAAAATGAACAAACATGAAGAAATGCCATTGGAAATGAATGGGAAGTTTGGACGTCCATGAACGTCAATGGCATCACCCTCCATAAGCGGCAATGCAATCGGGGACATTTGGGGGACACGTCCTAATGATATCTAGTCATTTTCTGTTGATTTGGGAAAAAAAAAAAAATCCCATTGAAAATGAATGGGAAAAATTTTGGACGTCCATGGACGTCAATGGTATCAACTTACATAAGCGTCAATGGAATCCAAGTACATTGGCATCAATAAAATGAACAAACATGAAGAAATGCCATTGGAAATGAATGGGAAGTTTGGACGTCCATGAACGTCAATGGCATCACCCTCCATAAGCGGCAATGCAATCGGGGACATTTGGGGGACAGGTCCTATTGATATCTAGTCATTTTCTGTTGATTTGGGGAAAAAAAAAAAATTTCCCATTGAAAATGAATGGGAAAAATTTTGGACGTCCATGGACGTCAACGGTATCAACGTACATAAGCGTCAATGGAATCCAAGTACATTGGCATCAAAAGAATGAACAAACATGAAGAAATGCCATTGGAAATGAATGGGAAGTTTGGACGTCCCTGGACGTCAATGGCATCACCCTCCATAAGCAGCAATGCAATCGGGGACATTTGGGGGACAGGTCCTATTGATATCTAGTCATTTTCTGTTGATTTGGGGAAAAAAAAAAAAATTCCCATTGAAAATGAATGGGTAAAATTTTGGACGTCTATGGACGTCAATGGCAGCACCCCCCATAAGCGTCAATGGAATTGGGGACGTTTGGGATATACGTCCTATTGATATCTGGTCATTTTCTGTTGATTTGGAGAAATTTAGTTTTTTCCCCATTGAAAATGAATGGGAAAAATTTTGGACGTCCATGTAAGTCAATGGCGGCACCCTTCATAAGCGTCAATGGAATTGGGGAAGTTTGGGGGACACGTCCTATTGATATCTGGTCATTTTCTGTTGATTTGGGGTAATTTTGTTTTTTCCCCATTGAAAATGAATGGGAAAAATTTTGGACGTCCATGGCAGTCAATGGCATCGACATCCATATAGTCAATTGAATCCAAGTACATTGGCATCAGTAGATTCGACATGCATGGCCGTCAATGGCATCAATGCAATGTAAATTCCATTGGAAATCCCATTGGAAGTGAATGGGACTTTTCCCATTCGAAATGAATGGGATAGTTTTTGGCAAATTTCCAAGGAAGCGTAATTTTTTTCCAAATTCTGTATACAACTTTTATGCCCCTCACCGTCCCGGAATTTTTGATGCCCAAATTGTGTGATTTGGTCAAAAATTGTAGGACTAGATACATTTTGAAACTTTTTTTTTTTTCCGGAAAATTGCCGTTTACGGGCGAAGGGAAAATTTTTCGGGTCCGTTTGAAAAATTCCCATCGTCGCGCGAAAATTCCGGTCGTGCCGATATTTGAACGGTGCCGATCGGTCAAACGGTTCGGGCTGTGCAGCGTGCGTTTTTTTTTCATTCAAAATGAATAGGAAAGTTTTTGGCAAATTTCCGGGGAACCGTAAATTTTTGCCAAATTCTGTATATAACTTTTATGCCCCTCACCGTCCCGGAATTTTTGATATCCAAATTATGTGATTTGGTCAAAAATTGTAGGACTAGATACATTTTGAAACTTTTTTATTTTTTCGGAAAATTGCCGTTTACGGGCGAACGGAAAATTTTTCGTGGCGGTTTGAAAAATTCCCATCGTCACGCGAAAAATCCGGTCGTGCCGATACTTCAACGGTGCCGATCGGTGCTACGGTTTGGGCTGCGCGGCGCGCCGAAAAAAACGACTATAATAATAAGAAGAACTAGAAACTGCAATTTCGGGAGAAATTACACACCTTGGTCTTTCCTCTGTGGAGATACAGATCTTAGCCCCACTCAGGTCTATCAATAGAATGGATCATAATGCCAGTCATTGGCAAAAAACAAAGTAAAAGCCGTTAGAAATGAATGGGAGAATTGTACGTCCATGGACGTCAATGGCGGCACCTTTCATAATTGTTAATGGAATCGGGGAAGTTTGGGGGACACGTCCTAATGATATCTAGTCATTTTCTGTTGATTTGGGAAAAAAAAAAAAATTCCCATTGAAAATGAATGGGAAAAATTTTGGACGTCCATGGACGTCAATGGTATCAACTTACATAAGCGTCAATGGAATCCAAGTACATTGGCATCAATAAAATGAACAAACATGAAGAAATGCCATTGGAAATGAATGGGAAGTTTGGACGTCCATGAACGTCAATGGCATCACCCTCCATAAGCGGCAATGCAATCGGGGACATTTGGGGGAAACGTCCTAATGATATCTAGTCATTTTCTGTTGATTTGGGAAAAAAAAAAAAAATCCCATTGAAAATGAATGGGAAAAATTTTGGACGTCCATGGACGTCAATGGTATCAACTTACATAAGCGTCAATGGAATCCAAGTACATTGGCATCAATAGAATGAAAAAACATAATTAAATGCCATTAGAAATGAATGGGAAGTTTGGACGTCCATGAACGTCAATGGCATCACCCCCCATAAGCGGTAATGCAATCGGGGACATTTGGGGGACACGTCCTAATGATATCTAGTCATTTTCTGTTGATTTGGGGAAAAAAAAAAAATTCCCATTGAAAATGAATGGGAAAAATTTTGGACGTCCATGGACGTCAATGGTATCAACTTACATAAGGGTCAATGGAATCCAAGTACATTGGCATCAATAGAATGAACAAACATGAAGAAATGCCATTGGAATTAATGGGAAGTTTGGACGTCCGTGGACCTCAATGGCATCACCCTCCATAAGCGGTAATGCAATCGGGGACATTTGGGGGACACGTCCTAATGATATCTAGTCATTTTCTGTTGATTTAGGGAAAAAAAAAATTTCCCATTGAAAATGAATGGGAAAAATTTTGGACGTCCATGGACGTCAATGGTATCAACTTACATAAGCGTCAATGGAATCCAAGTACATTGGCAACAATAGAATGAAAAAACATAATTAAATGCCATTAGAAATGAATGGGAAGTTTGGACGTCCGTGGATGTCAATGGCAGCACCCCTTATAAGCGTCAATGGAGTTGGGGACGTTTGGGGGACACGTCCTATTGATATCTGGTCATTTTCTGTTGATTTGGGGAAATGTAGTTTTTTCCCCATTGAAAATGAATGGGAAAAATTTTGGACGTCCATGGCCGTCAATGGCATCGATATCCATATAGTCAATTGAATCCAAGAACATTGGCATCAATAGATTCGACATGCATGGCCGTCAATGGCAATGCAATGTAAAGTCCATTGGAAATCCTATTGAAAGTGAATGGGAACTTTTCCCATTAGAAATGAATGGGATAGTTTTTGGCAAATATCCGGGGAACCGTAAATTTTTTCCAAATTCTGTATACAACTTTTATGCCCCTCACCGTCCCGGAATTTTTGATGCCCAAATTATGTGATTTGGTCAAAAATTGTAGGACTAGATACATTTTGAAACTTTTTTTTTTTTCACGGAAAATTTCCGTTTACGGACGAACGGAAAAATTTTCGGGGCCATTTGTAAAGTTTCCTGTGTCACGCGAAAATTCCGGTCGTGCCGATACTTGAACGGTGCCGATCGGTCTAACGGTTCGGGCTGTGAAGCGCGCGTTTTTTTTCCATTCAAAATGAATAGGAAAGTTTTTGGCAAATTTCCGGGGAACCGTAAATTTTTGCCAAATTCTGTATACAACTTTTATGCCCCTCACCGTCCCGGAATTTTTGATGCCCAAATTATGTGATTTGGTCAAAAATTGTAGGACTAGATACATTTTGAAACTTTTTTTATTTTTCGGAAAATTGCCGTTTACGGGCGAACGGAAAATTTTTCGTGGCGGTTTGAAAAATTCCCATCGTCACGCGAAAAATCCGGTCGTGCCGATACTTCAACGGTGCCGATCGGTGCTACGGTTTGGGCTGTGCGTTGGCTCAAAAAAACGCGGAGAATTATTGAATAATAACTAGAAACTGCAATTTCGGGAGAAATTACACCTTGGTCTTTCCTCTGTGGAGATACAAATCTTAGCCCCACTCAGGTCTATCAATAGAATGGACCATAATGCCAGTCAATGGCACTAAACAAAGTAAAAGCCATTAGAAAAGATTGGGAGAATTGGACGTCCATGGCCGTCAATGGCATCACCCTCCATAAGCGGCAATCCAATCAGGGACATTTGGGGGACACGTCCTAATGATATCTAGTCATTTTCTGTTGATTTGGGGAAAAAAAAAAAATCCCATTGAAAATGAATGGGAAAAATTTTGGACGTCCATGGACGTCAATGGTATCAATTTACATAAGCGTCAATGGAATCCAAGTACATTGGCATCAATAGAATGAACAAACATGAAGAAATGCCATTGGAAATGAATGGGAAGTTTGGACGTCCGTGGACGTCAATGGCATCACCCTCCATAAGAGGCAATGCAATCGGGGACATTAGGGGGACACGTCCTATTGATATCTAGTCATTTTCTGTTGATTTGGGGAAAAAAAAAAAATTCCCATTGAAAATGAATGGGAAAATTTTTGGACGTCCATGGACGTCAATGGTATCAACTTACATAGGCGTCAATGGAATCCAAGTACATTGGCATCAATAGAATGAACAAACATGAAGAAATGCCATTGGGATTTAATGGGAAGTTTGGACGTCCATGAACGTCAATGGCATCACCCTCCATAAGCGGCAATGCAATCGGGGACATTTGGGGGACACGTCATAATGATATCTAGTCATTTTCTGTTGATTTGGGGGAAAAAAAAAATTCCCATTGAAAATGAATGGGAAAAATTTTGGACGTCCATGGACGTCAATGGTATCAACTTACATAAGCGTCAATGGAATCCAAGTACATTGGCATCAATAGAATGAACAAACATGAAGAAATGCCATTGGAAATAAATGGGAAGTTTGGACGTCCATGGACGTCAATGGCATCACCCCCCATAAGCGGCAATGCAATCGGGGACATTTTGGGGACACGTCCTAATGATATCTAGTCATTTTCTGTTGATTTGGGGAAAAAAAAAAATTCCCATTGAAAATGAATGGGAAAAATTTTGGACGTCCATGGACGTCAATGGTATCAATTTACATAAGCGTCAATGGAATCCAAGTACATTGGCATCAATAGAATGAACAAACATGAAGAAATGCCATTGGAAATGAATGGGAAGTTTGGACGTCCATGAACGTCAATGGCATCACCTTCCATAAGAGGCAATGCAATCGGGGACATTTGGGCGACACGTCCTATTGATATCTAGTCATTTTCTGTTGATTTGGGGAAAAAAAAAAAATTCCCATTGAAAATGAATGGGAAAAATTTTGGACGTCCATGGACGTCAATGGTATCAATTTACATAAGCGTCAATGGAATCCAAGTACATTGGCATCAATAGAATGAACAAACATGAAGAAATGCCATTGGAAATGAATGGGAAGTTTGGACGTCCATGAACGTCAATGGCATCACCTTCCATAAGAGGCAATGCAATCGGGGACATTTGGGCGACACGTCCTATTGATATCTAGTCATTTTCTGTTGATTTGGGGAAAAAAAAAAAATTCCCATTGAAAATGAATGGGAAAAATTTTGGACGTCCATGGACGTCAATGGTATCAACTTACATAAGCGTCAATGGAATCCAAGTACATTGGCATCAATAGAATGAACAAACATGAAGAAATGCCATTGGAAATGAATGGGAAGTTTGGACGTCCATGGACGTCAATGGAATCACCCTCCATAAGCGGCAATGCAATCGGGGACATTTGGGGGACACGTCCTAATGATATCTAGTCATTTTCTGTTGATTTGGGGGAAAAAAAAAATTTCCCATTGAAAATGAATGGGAAAATTTTTGGACGTCCATGGACGTCAATGGCAGCACCCCCCATAAGCGTCAATGGAGTTGGGGACGTTTGGGGTATACGTCCTATTAATATCTGGTCATTTTCTGTTGATTTGGGGAAATTTAGTTTTTTCCCCATTGAAAATGAATGGGAAAAATTTTGGACGTCCATGGATGACAATGGCAGCACCCCCTATAAGCCTCAATGGAGTTGGGGACGTTTGGGGGACACGTCCTATTGATATCTGGTCATTTTCTGTTGATTTGGGGAAATGTAGTTTTTTCCCCATTGAAAATGAATGGGAAAAATTTTGGACGTCCATGGCCGTCAATGGCATCGACATCCATATAGTCAATTGAATCCAAGTACATTGGCATCAATAGATTCGACATGCATGGCAGTCAATGGCATCAATGTAATGTAAATTCCATTGGAATCCCATTGAAATGAATGGGAAATTTTCCCATTAGAAATGAATGGGATAGTTTTTGGCAAATATCCGGGGAACCGTAAATTTTTTCCAAATTCTGTATACAATCTTTATGCCCCCCACCGTCCCGGAATTTTTGATGTCCAAATTATGTGATTTGGTCAAAAATTGTAGGACAAGTAGCGTTTTGAAATTTTTTTTAAAAATCGGAAAATCGCCGTTTACGGGTGAACGGAAAAATTTTCGGGGTCGTTTGAAAAATTCCCATCGTCGCGCGAAAATTCCGGTCGTGTCGATACTTGAACGGTGCCGATCGGTGGTACGGTTCGGGCTGCGCGGCGCGCCGAAAAAACGCGGAGAAACCATTGCATAATAATAATAATAACTAGAAACTGCAATTTCGGGAGAAATTACACCTTGGTCTTTCCTCTGTGGAGATACAAATCTTAGCCCCACTCAGGTCTATCAATAGAATGGACCATAATGCCAGTCAATGGCACTAAACAAAGTAAAAGCCATTAGAAAAGATTGGGAGAATTGGACGTCCATGGCCGTCAATGGCGGCACCCTTCATAAGCGTCAATGGAATTGGAGAAGTTTGGGGGACACGTCCTATTGATATCTGGTCATTTTTTGTTGATTTGGGGAAAAAAAAAAATTCCCATTGAAAATGAATGGGAAAAATTTTGGACGTCCATTGACGTCAATGGTATCAATTTACATAGGCGTCAATGGAATCCAAGTACATTGGCATCAATAGAATGAACAAACATGAAGAAATGCCATTGGAAATTAATGGGAAGTTTGGACGTCCATGGACGTCAATGGCATCACCCTCCATAAGCAGCAATCCAATCGGGGACATTTGGGGGACACGTCCTATTGATATCTGGTCATTTTTTGTTGATTTGGGGAAAAAAAAAAATTCCCATTGAAAATGAATGGGAAAAATTTTGGACGTCCATGGACGTCAATGGTATCAACTTACATAAGCGTCAATGGATACCAAGTACATTGGCATCAATAGAATGAACAAACATGAAGAAATGCCATTGGAAATGAATGGGAAGTTTGGACGTCCATGGACGTCAATGGCATCACCCTCCATAAGCGGCAATCCAATCGGGGACATTTGGGGGACACGTCCTAATGATATCTAGTCATTTTCTGTTGATTTGGGGAAAAAAAAAATTCCCATTGAAAATGAATGGGAAAAATTTTGGACGTCCATGGACGTCAATGGTATCAATTACATAAGCGTCAAAGGAATCCAAGTACATTGGCATCAATAGAATGAACAAACATGAAGAAATGCCTTTGGAAATGAATGGGAAGTTTGGACGTCCATGAACGTCAATGGCATCACCCTCCATAAGAGGCAATGCAATCGGGGACATTTGGGCGACACGTCCTATTGATATCTAGTCATTTTCTGTTGATTTGGGGAAAAAAAAAAAATCCCATTGAAAATGAATGGGAAAAATTTTGGACGTCCATGGACGTCAATGGTATCAACTTACATAAGCGTCAATGGAATCCAACTACATTGGCATCAATAGAATGAACAAACATGAAGAAATGCTATTGGAAATGAATGGGAAGTTTGGACGTCCATGGACGTCAATGGAATCACCCTCCATCAGCGGCAATGCAATCGGGGACATTTGGGGGACACGTCCTAATGATATCTAGTCATTTTCTGTTGATTTGGGGGAAAAAAAAAAAATTCCCATTGAAAATGAATGGGAAAATTTTTGGACGTCCATGGACGTCAATGGTATCAACTTACATAGGCGTCAATGGAATCCAAGTACATTGGCATCAATAGAATGAACAAACATGAAGAAATGCCATTGGAAATGAATGGGAAGTTTGGACGTCCATGAACGTCAATGGCATCACCCTCCATAAGCCAAAATGGAATTGGGAACATTTGGGGGAAACGTCCTATTGATATCTATTCATTTTCTGTTGATTTGGGGAAAAAAAAAAAATTCCCATTGAAAATGAATGGGAAAAATTTTGGACGTCCATGGACGTCAATGGTATCAACTTACATAAGTGTCAATGGAATCCAAGTACATTGGCATCAATAGAATGAACAAACATGAAGAAATGACATTGGAAATGAATGGGAAGTTTGGACGTCTGTGGACGTCAATGGCATCAAAATCCATAAGCGGCAATGCAATTGGGGACATTTGGGGGACACGTCCTAATGATATCCAGTCATTTTTTGTTGATTTGCGTAAATGGAATTGGGGACGTTTGGGGTATACGTCCTATTAATATCTGGTCATTTTCTGTTGATTTGGGGAAATTTGGTTTTTTCCCCATTGAAAATGAATGGGAAAATTTTTGGACGTCCATGGACGTCAATGGCAGCACCCCCTATAAGCGTCAATGGAGTTCGGAACGTTTGGGGGAGACGTACTATTGATAACTGGTCATTTTCTGATGATTTGGGGAAATGTAGTTTTTTCCCCATTGAAAATGAATGGGAAAAATTTTGGACGTCCATGGACGTCAATGGCAGCACCCCCCATAAGCGTCAATGGAGTTGGGGACGTTTGGGGTATACGTCCTATTAATATCTGGTCATTTTCTGTTGATTTGGGGAAATTTAGTTTTTTTCCCCATTGAAAATGAATGGGAAAAATTTTGGACGTCCATGGCCGTCAATGGCATCGACATCCATATAGTCAAATGAATCCAAGTACATTGGCATCAATAGATTCGACATGCATGGCCGTCAATGGCATCAATGCAATGTAAAGTCCATTGGAAATACTATTGAAAGTGAATGGGAACTTTTCCCATTGGAAATGAATGGGATAGTTTTTGGCAAATATCTGGAGAACCGTAATTTTTTTCCAAATTCTGTATACAATCTTTATGCCCCCCACCGTCCCGGAATTTTTGATGTCCAAATTATGTGATTTGGTCAAAAATTGTAGGACAAGTAGCGTTTTGAAAAAGTTGTAAAAAATCGGAAAATCGCCGTTTACGGGCGAACGAAAAATTTTTCGGGGTCGTTTGAAAAATTCCCATCGTCGCGCGAAAATTCCGGTCGTGTCGATACTTGAACGGTGCCGATCGGTGGTACGGTTCGGGCTGCGCGGCGCGCCGAAAAAACGCGGAGAAACCATTGCATAATAATAATAATAAAGTTGTAGAATAACATAACCTTGTTCTTTCCTTTGGAAAGACCAAGGTAATAATAATAATAATAAAGTTGTAGAATAACATAACCTTGTTCTTTCCTTTGGAAAGACCAAGGTAATAATAACTAGAAACTGCAATTTCGGGAGAAATTACACACCTTGGTCTTTCCTCTGTGGAGATACAGATCTTAGCCCCACTCAGGTCTATCAATAGAATGGATCATAATGCCAGTCATTGGCAAAAAACAAAGTAAAAGCCGTTAGAAATGAATGGGAGAATTGGACGTCGATGGACGTCAATGGCGGCACCTTTCATAATTGTTAATGGAATCGGGGAAGTTTGGGGGACACGTCCTAATGATATCTAGTCATTTTCTGTTGATTTGGGAAAAAAAAAAAAAATTCCCATTGAAAATGAATGGGAAAAATTTTGGACGTCCATGGACGTCAATGGTATCAACTTACATAAGCGTCAATGGAATCCAAGTACATTGGCATCAATAAAATGAACAAACATGAAGAAATGCCATTGGAAATGAATGGGAAGTTTGGACGTCCATGAACGTCAATGGCATCACCCTCCATAAGCGGCAATGCAATCGGGGACATTTGGGGGACACGTCCTAATGATATCTAGTCATTTTCTGTTGATTTGGGAAAAAAAAAAAAATCCCATTGAAAATGAATGGGAAAAATTGTGGACGTCCATGGACGTCAATGGTATCAACTTACATAAGCGTCAATGGAATCCAAGTACATTGGAATCAATAGAATGAACAAACATGAAGAAATGGCTTTGGAAATGATTGGGAAGTTTGGACGTCCATGGACGTCAATGGCATCACCCCCCATAAGCGGCAATGCAATCGGGGACATTTGGGGGACAAGTCCTAATGATACCTAGTCATTTTCTGTTGATTTGGGGAAAAAAAAAAAATTCCCATTGAAAATGAATGGGAAAAATTTTGGACGTCCATGGACGTCAATGGTATCAATTTACATAAGCGTCAATGGAATCCAAGTACATTGGCATCAATAGAATGAACAAACATGAAGAAATGCCATTGGAAATGAATGGGAAGTTTGGACGACCGTGGCTGTCAATGGCATCACCCTCCATAAGAGGCAATGCAATCGGGGACATTTGGGGGACACGTCCTATTGATATCTAGTCATTTTCTGTTGATTTGGGGAAAAAAAAAAAATTCCCATTGAAAATGAATGGGAAAAATTTTGGACGTCCATGGACGTCAATGGTATCAACTTACATAAGCGTCAATGGAATCCAAGTACATTGGCATCAATAGAATGAACAAACATGAAGAAATGCCATTGGGATTTAATGGGAAGTTTGGACGTCCATGAACGTCAATGGCATCACCCTCCATAAGCGGCAATGCAATCGGGGACATTTGGGGGACACGTCCTAATAATATCTAGTCATTTTCTGTTGATTTGGGGAAAAAAAAAATTTCCCATTGAAAATGAATGGGAAAAATTTTGGACGTCTATGGACGTCAATGGTATCAACTTACATAAGCGTCAATGGAATCCAAGTACATTGGCATCAATAGAATGAACAAACATGAAGAAATGCCATTGGAAATGAATGGGAAGTTTGGACGACCGTGGCTGTCAATGGCATCACCCTCCATAAGAGGCAATGCAATCGGGGACATTTGGGGGACACGTCCTATTGATATCTAGTCATTTTCTGTTGATTTGGGGAAAAAAAAAAAATTCCCATTGAAAATGAATGGGAAAAATTTTGGACGTCCATGGACGTCAATGGTATCAACTTACATAAGCGTCAATGGAATCCAAGTACATTGGCATCAATAGAATGAACAAACATGAAGAAATGCCATTGGGATTTAATGGGAAGTTTGGACGTCCATGAACGTCAATGGCATCACCCTCCATAAGCGGCAATGCAATCGGGGACATTTGGGGGACACGTCCTAATAATATCTAGTCATTTTCTGTTGATTTGGGGAAAAAAAAAATTTCCCATTGAAAATGAATGGGAAAAATTTTGGACGTCTATGGACGTCAATGGTATCAACTTACATAAGCGTCAATGGAATCCAAGTACATTGGCATCAATAGAATGAACAAACATGAAGAAATGCCATTGGAAATGAATGGGAAGTTTGGACGTCCCTGGACGTCAATGGCATCACCCTCCATAAGCAGCAATGCAATCGGGGACATTTGGGGGCCACGTCCTATTGATATCTAGTCATTTTCTGTTGATTTGGGGAAAAAAAAAAATTTCCCATTGAAAATGAATGGGAAAAATTTTGGACGTCCATGGACGTCAATGGCATCACCCTCCATAAGCGGCAATGCAATCGGGGACATTTGGGGGAAACGTCCTAATGATATCTAGTCATTTTCTGTTGATTTGGGAAAAAAAAAAAAAATCCCATTGAAAATGAATGGGAAAAATTTTGGACGTCCATGGACGTCAATGGTATCAACTTACATAAGCGTCAATGGAATCCAAGTACATTGGCATCAATAGAATGAACAAACATGAAGAAATGGCTTTGGAAATGGTTGGGAAGTTTGGACGTCCATGGACGTCAATGGCATCACCCCCCATAAGCGGTAATGCAATCGGGGACATTTGGGGGACACGTCCTAATGATATCTAGTCATTTTCTGTTGATTTGGGGGGGGAAAAAAAATTCCCATTGAAAATGAATGGGAAAAATTTTGGACGTCCATGGACGTCAATGGTATCAACTTACATAAGGGTCAATGGAATCCAAGTACATTGGCATCAATAGAATGAACAAACATGAAGAAATGCCATTGGAAATGAATGGGAAGTTTGGACGTCCCTGGACGTCAATGGCATCACCCTCCATAAGCAGCAATGAAATCGGGGACATTTGGGGGACAGGTCCTATTGATATCTAGTCATTTTCTGTTGATTTGGGGAAAAAAAAAATTTTCCCATTGAAAATGAATGGGAAATATTTTGGACGTCCATGGACGTCAATGGCATCACCCTCCATAAGCAGCAATGCAATCGGGGACATTTGGGGGACACGTCCTAATGATATCTAGTCATTTTCTGTTGAATTGGGGGAAAAAAAAAAATTCCCATTGAAAATGAATGGGAAAAATTTTGGACGTCCATGGACGTCAATGGTATCAACTTACATAAGCGTCAATGGAATCCAAGTACATTGGCATCAATAGAATGAACAAACATGAAGAAATGCCTTTGGAAATGAATGGGAAGTTTGGACGTCCATGGACGTCAATGGCATCACCCTCCATAAGCGGCAATACAATCGGGGACATTTGGGGGACACGTCCTAATGATATCTAGTCATTTTCTGTTGATTTGGGGAAAAAAAAAAAATTCCCATTGAAAATGAATGGGAAAAATTTTGGACGTCCATGGACGTCAATGGTATCAACTTACATAAGCGTCAATGGAATCCAAGTACATTGGCATCAATAGAATGAACAAACATGAAGAAATGCCATTGGAAATTAATGGGAAGTTTGGACGTCCGTGGACGTCAATGGCATCACCCTCCATAAGCAGCAATGCAATCGGGCACATTTGGGGGACACGTCCTAATGATATCTAGTCATTTTCTGTTGAATTGGGGAAAAAAAAAAAATTCCCATTGAAAATGAATGGGAAAAATTTTGGACGTCCATGGACGTCAATGGTATCAACTTACATAAGCGTCAATGGAATCCAAGTACATTGGCATCAATAGAATGAACAAACATGAAAAATGCCTTTGGAAATGAATGGGAAGTTTGGACGTCCATGGACGTCAATGGCATCACCCCCCATAAGCGGCAATGCAATCGGGGACATTTGGGGGACACGTCCTAATGATATCTAGTCATTTTCTGTTGATTTGGGGAAAAAAAAAAAATTCCCATTGAAAATGAATGGGAAAAATTTTGGACGTCCATAGACGTCAATGGTATCAACTTACAAAAGCGTCAATGGAATCCAAGTACATTGGCATCAATAGAATGAACAAACATGAAGAAATGCCATTGGAAATTAATGGGAAGTTTGGACGTCCGTGGACGTCAATGGCATCACCCTCCATAAGCAGCAATGCAATCGGGCACATTTGGGGGAAACGTCCTATTGATATCTAGTCATTTTCTGTTGATTTGGGGAAAAAAAAAAAATTCCCATTGAAAATGAATGGGAAAAATTTTGGACGTCCATGGACGTCAATGGTATCAACTTACATAAGCGTCAATGGAATCCAAGTACATTGGCATCAAAAGAATGAACAAACATGAAGAAATGCCATTGGAAATAAATGGGAAGTTTAGACGTCCCTGGACGTCAATGGCATCACCCTCCATAAGCAGCAATGCAATCGGGGACATTTGGGGGACAGGTCCTATTGATATCTAGTCATTTTCTGTTGATTTGGGGGAAAAAAAAAAATTTCCCATTGAAAATGAATGGGTAAAATTTTGGACGTCCATGGACGTCAATGGCAGCACCCCCCATAAGCGTCAATGGAATTGGGGACGTTTGGGATATACGTCCTATTGATATCTGGTCATTTTCTGTTGATTTGGAGAAATTTAGTTTTTTCCCCATTGAAAATGAATGGGAAAAATTTTGGACGTCCATGTAAGTCAATGGCGGCACCCTTCATAAGCGTCAATGGAATTGGGGAAGTTTGGGGGACACGTCCTATTGATATCTGGTCATTTTCTGTTGATTTGGGGTAATTTTGTTTTTTCCCCATTGAAAATGAATGGGAAAATTTTTGGACGTCCATGGCAGTCAATGGCATCGACATCCATATAGTCAATTGAATCCAAGTACATTGGCATCAGTAGATTCGACATGCATGGCCGTCAATGGCATCAATGCAATGTAAATTCCATTGGAAATCCCATTGGAAGTGAATGGGACTTTTCCCATTCGAAATGAATGGGATAGTTTTTGGCAAATTTCCGAGGAAGCGTAATTTTTTTCCAAATTCTGTATACAACTTTTATGCCCCTCACCGTCCCGGAATTTTTGATGCCCAAATTGTGTGATTTGGTCAAAAATTGTAGGACTAGATACATTTTGAAACTTTTTTTTTTTTTCCGGAAAATTGCCGTTTACGGGCGAAGGGAAAATTTTTCGGGTCCGTTTGAAAAATTCCCATCGTCGCGCGAAAATTCCGGTCGTGCCGATATTTGAACGGTGCCGATCGGTGGTACGGTTCGGGCTGTGCGGCGCGCCGAAAAAAACGTCAACAATTATTGAATAATAATAATAACTAGAAACTGCAATTTCGGGAGAAATTACACCTTGGTCTTTCCTCTGTGGAGATACAAATCTTAGCCCCACTCAGGTCTATCAATAGAATGGACCATAATGCCAGTCAATGGCACTAAACAAAGTAAAAGCCATTAGAAAAGATTGGGAGAATTGGACGTCCATGGCCGTCAATGGCATCACCCTCCATAAGCGGCAATCCAATCAGGGACATTTGGGGGACACGTCCTAATGATATCTAGTCATTTTCTGTTGATTTGGGGAAAAAAAAAAATTCCCATTGAAAATGAATGGGAAAAATTTTGGACGTCCATGGACGTCAATGGTATCAATTTACATAAGCGTCAATGGAATCCTAGTACATTGGCATCAATAGAATGAACAAACATGAAGAAATGCCTTTGGAAATGAATGGGAAGTTTGGACGTCCGTGGACGTCAATGGCATCACCCTCCATAAGAGGCAATGCAATCGGGGACATTTGGGGGACACGTCCTATTGATATCTAGTCATTTTCTGTTGATTTGGGGAAAAAAAAAAAATTCCCATTGGAAATGAATGGGAAAATTTTTGGACGTCC
This sequence comes from Corythoichthys intestinalis, assembly GCF_030265065.1. Taxonomy (NCBI): domain Eukaryota; kingdom Metazoa; phylum Chordata; class Actinopteri; order Syngnathiformes; family Syngnathidae; genus Corythoichthys; species Corythoichthys intestinalis. Next base: position 57,056,344 of record NC_080399.1, on the reverse strand, counting down.
ATGGACGTCAATGGTATCAACTTACATAAGCGTCAATGGAATCCAAGTACATTGGCATCAATAGAATGAACAAACATGAAGAAATGCCATTGAAAATAAATGGGAAGTTTGGACGTCCATGGACGTCAATGGCATCACCCTCCATAAGCGGCAATCCAATCGGGGACATTTGGGGGACACGTCCTAATGATATCTAGTCATATTCTGTTGATTTGGGGAAAAAAAAAAATTCCCATTGAAAATGAATGGGAAAAATTTTGGACGTCCATGGACGTCAATGGTATCAATTTACATAAGCGTCAATGGAATCCAAGTACATTGGCATCAATAGAATGAACAAACATGAAGAAATGCCATTGGAAATGAATGGGAAGTTTGGACGTCCATGAACGTCAATGGCATCACCTTCCATAAGAGGCAATGCAATCGGGGACATTTGGGGGACACGTCCTAATGATATCTAGTCATTTTCTGTTGATTTGGGGAAAAAAAAAATTTCCCATTGAAAATGAATGGGAAAATTTTTGGACGTCCATGGACGTCAATGGCAGCACCCCCCATAAACGTCAATGGAGTTGGGGACGTTTGGGGTATACGTCCTATTAATATCTGGTCATTTTCTGTTGATTTGGGGAAATTTAGTTTTTTCCCCATTGAAAATGAATGGGAAAAATTTTGGACGTCCATGGACGACAATGGCAGCACCCTCCATAAGCGGCAATGCAATCGGGGACATTTGGGGGACACATCCTAATGATATCTAGTCATTTTCTGTTGATTTGGGGAAAAAAAAAATTCCCATTGAAAATGAATGGGAAAATTTTTGGACGTCCATGGACGTCAATGGCAGCACCCCCCATAAGCGTCAATGGAGTTGGGGACGTTTGGGGGACACGTCCTATTGATATCTGGTCATTTTCTGTTGATTTGGGGAAATGTAGTTTTTTCCCCATTGAAAATGAATGGGAAAAATTTTGGACGTCCATGGCCGTCAATGGCATCGACATCCATATAGTCAATTGAATCCAAGTACATTGGCATCAATAGATTCGACATGCATGGCAGTCAATGGCATCAATGTAATGTAAATTCCATTGGAATCCCATTGAAATGAATGGGAAATTTTCCCATTAGAAATGAATGGGATAGTTTTTGGCAAATATCCGGGGAACCGTAAATTTTTTCCAAATTCTGTATACAATCTTTATGCCCCCCACCGTCCCGGAATTTTTGATGTCCAAATTATGTGATTTGGTCAAAAATTGTAGGACAAGTAGCGTTTTGAAAAATTTTTTAAAAATCGGAAAATCGCCGTTTACGGGTGAACGGAAAAATTTTCGGGGTCGTTTGAAAAATTCCCATCGTCGCGCGAAAATTCCGGTCGTGTCGATACTTGAACGGTGCCGATCGGTGGTACGGTTCGGGCTGCGCGGCGCGCCGAAAAAACGCGGAGAAACCATTGCATAATAATAATAATAATAATAATAACTAGAAACTGCAATTTCGGGAGAAATTACACCTGGTCTTTCCTGTGTGGCAATACAGATCGTAGCCCCGCCCAAGGCTATCACTAGAATGGACAAACATGCCTATCAATGGCATTAAACACATTAAATGGCATTATCAATGAATGGGAAATTTGGACGTCCATGGACGTCAATGGCAACATCCTCCATAAGCGGCAATGCAATCGGGGACATTTGGGGGACACGTCCTATTGATATCTAGTCATTTTCTGTTGATTTGGGGGGGGGGAAAAATTTCCCATTGAAAATGAATGGGAAAAATTTTGGACGTCCATGGACGTCAATGGTATAAACTTACATAAATGTCAATGGAATCCAAGTACATTGGCATCAATAGAATGAACAAACACGAAGAAATGTCATTGGAAATGAATGGGAAGTTTGGACGTCCATGGACGTCAATGGCATCACCCTCCATAAGCGGCAATGCAATCGGGGACATTTGGGGGACACGTCCTATTGATATCTAGTCATTTTCTGTTGATTTGGGGGAGAAAAAAAAATTCCCATTGAAAATGAATGGGAAAAATTTTGGACGTCCATGGACGTCAATGATATGAACTTACATAAGCGTCAATGGAATCCAAGTACATTGGCATCAATAAAATATAAAAACATGCTGAAATGCCATTAGAAAATGAATGGGAAATTTGGACGTCCATGGCCGTCAATGGTGGCACCCTTCATAAGCGTTAATGAAATTGGAGAAGTTTGGGGGACACGCCCTATTGATATCTGGTCATTTTCTGTTGATTGTGGGGAAAAAAAACATTTCCCATTGAAAATGAATGGGAAAAAATTTGGACGTCCATGGACGTCAATGGCAGCACCCCCTATAAGCGTCAATGGAGTCAGGGATGTTTGGGGGACAGGTCCTATTGATATCTGGTCATTATCTGTTGATTTGGGGAAATTTAGTTTTTTCCCCATTGAAAATGAATGGGAAACATTTTGGACGTCCATGGCCGTCAATGGCATCGACATCCATAAAGTCAATTGAATCCAAGTACACTGGCATCAATAGATTCGACATGCATGGCTGTCAATGGCATCAATGCAATGTAAAAAAAATTCAATTGGAAATCCCATTGTAAGTGAATGGGAAATGTTCTCATTAGAAATGAATGGGACAGTTTTTGGCAAATTTCCGGGGGACCGTAATTTTTATTTAAAATTCTGTATACAAATTTTATGCCCCTCACCGTCACGGAATTTTTGATGCCCAATTATGTGATTTGGTCAAAAACTGAAGGACTAGATACATTTTGAAACTTTTCTTTGTTTCCCATTAAAAATGAATGGGCCAGTTTTTGGCAAATTGCCGGGAAACCGTACATTTTATCAAAAAATTTACCGCTGTCATTTTTATGCCCCTCGCCATCCCGGAATTTTTGACGCCCATCTTGTGTGTTTTCGTCAAAAATTGACGGACTGGTAACAGTTTGAAACTTGTCTTTTTTTCCCATTAAAAATGAATGGGCAGGTTTTTGGCAAATATCCGGGGAACCATATATTTTTTCCAAATTGTATTAATAACCTTTATTCCCCTCCCTGTCCTGGAATTTTTGATGCCAAATTGTGTGATTTGGTGAAAAATTGTAGGACTGGATACATTTTGAAACTTTTTTTTTCTCATTAAAAATGAATGGGCAAGTTTTTGTCAAATTTCTGGGGAACCGTAAATTTTTTCCAAATTCTGTATACAACTTTTATGCCCCTCACCGTCCCGGAATTTTTGATACCTAAATTATGTAATTTGGTAAAAAATTGTAGGACTAGATACATTTTGAAAATTGCTTTTTTTTTCCGGAAAATTGCCGTTTACGGACGAACGGAAAAATTTTCGGGGCTGTTTGAAAAATTCCCATCGTCGCGTGAGATTTCCGGTCGTGCCAATACTTGAACGGTGCCGATCGGTGCTACGGTTTGGGCTGCGCGGCGGGACGAAGGATTCCCATTCAAAAAAAAAAAACAGAATAACATATAGGGGGAGGCCGTAGAATCTCACTACCTGATCTTTCCAAAGGAAAGACCAGGTAATAATAAAGTTGTAGAATAACATAACCTTGTTCTTTCCTTTGGAAAGACCAAGGTAATAAACTAGAAACTGCAATTTCGGGAGAAATTACACCTTGGTCTTTCCTCTGTGGAGATACAAATCTTAGCCCCACTCAGGTCTATCAATAGAATGGACCATAATGCCAGTCAATGGCACTAAACAAAGTAAAAGCCATTAGAAAAGATTGGGAGAATTGGACGTCCATGTCCGTTAATGGCAGCACCCTCCATAAGCGTCAATGTAATTGGGGAAGTTTGGGGGACACGTCCTATTGATATGTAGTCATTTTCTTTTGATTTTGGGAAAAAAAAAAAAATCCCATTGAAAATGAATGGGAAAAAATTTGGACGTCCATAGACGTCAATGGCAGCACCCCCCATAAGCGTCAATGGAAGCAGGGAAGTTTGGGGGACATGTCCTATTGATATCTGGTCATTTTCTGTTGATTTGGTGAAATTTTGTTTTTTCCCCATTGAAAATGAATGGGAAAATTTTTGGACGTCCATGGCCGTCAATGGCATCGACATCCATATAGTCAATAGGATCCAAGTACATTGGCATCAGTAGATTCGACATGCATGGCCGTCAATGGCATCAATGCAATGTAAATTCCATTGAAAGTGAATGGGAACTTTTCCCATTAGAAATGAATGGGAGAGTTTTTGGCAAATTTCTGGGGAACCGTAAGTTTTTTCCAAATTCTGTATACAACTTTTATGCCCCTCACCGTCCCGGAATTTTTGATACCCAAATTATGTGATTTGGTCAAAAATTGTAGGACTAGATACATTTTTAAACTTTTTTTTTTTTTCGGAAAATTGCCGTTTACGGGCGAACGGAAAATTTTTCGTGGCGTTTTGAAAAATTCCCATCGTCACGCGAAAATTCCGGTCATGCCGATACTTGAACGGTGCCGATCGGGGCTACGGTTTAGGCTGTGCGTTGGCTCAAAAAAACGCGGAGAATAAGATGAATAAATAATAATAATAATAATAACTAGAAACTGCAATTTCGGGAGAAATTACACACCTTGGTCTTTCCTCTGTGGAGACACAGATCTTAGCCCCACTCAGGTCTATCAATAGAATGGATCATAATGCCAGTCATTGGCAAAAAACAAAGTAAAAGCCGTTAGAAATGAATGGGAGAATTGGACGTCCATGGACGTCAATGGCGGCACCTTTCATAATTGTTAATGGAATCGGGGAAGTTTGGGGGACACGTCCTAATGATATCTAGTCATTTTCTGTTGATTTGGGGAAAAAAAAAAAATTCCCATTGAAAATGAATGGGAAAAATTTTGGACGTCCATGGACGTCAATGGTATCAACTTACATAAGCGTCAATGGAATCCAAGTACATTGGCATCAATAAAATGAACAAACATGAAGAAATGCCATTGGAAATGAATGGGAAGTTTAGACGTCCATGAACGTCAATGGCATCACCCTCCATAAGCGGCAATGCAATCGGGGACATTTGGGGGAAACGTCCTAATGATATCTAGTCATTTTCTGTTGATTTGGGGAAAAAAAAAAAAAATCCCATTGAAAATGAATGGGAAAAATTTTGGACGTCCATGGACGTCAATGGTATCAACTTACATAAGCGTCAATGGAATCCAAGTACATTGGCATCAATAAAATGAACAAACATGAAGAAATGGCTTTGGAAATGATTGGGAAGTTTGGACGTCCATGGACGTCAATGGCATCACCCCCCATAAGCGGTAATGCAATCGGGGACATTTGGGGGACACGTCCTAATGATATCTAGTCATTTTCTGTTGATTTGGGGAAAAAAAAAAAATTCCCATTGAAAATGAATGGGAAAAATTTTGGACGTCCATGGACGTCAATGGTATCAACTTACATAACCGTCAATGGAATCCAAGTACATTGGCATCAAAAGAATGAACAAACATGAAGAAATGCCATTGGAAATGAATGGGAAGTTTGGACGTCCCTGGACGTCAATGGCATCACCCTCCATAAGTAGCAATGCAATCGGGGACATTTGGGGGACAGGTCCTATTGATATCTAGTCATTTTCTGTTGATTTGGGGAAAAAAAAAAAAATTCCCATTGAAAATGAATGGGAAAAATTTTGGACGTCCATGGACGTCAATGGTATCAACTTACATAAGCGTCAATGGAATCCAAGTACATTGGCATCAATAAAATGAACAAACATGAAGAAATGCCATTGGAAATGAATGGGAAGTTTAGACGTACATGAACGTCAATGGCATCACCCTCCATAAGCGGCAATGCAATCGGGGACATTTGGGGGAAACGTCCTAATGATATCTAGTCATTTTCTGTTGATTTGGGAAAAAAAAAAAAAATCCCATTGAAAATGAATGGGAAAAATTTTGGACGTCCATGGACGTCAATGGTATCAACTTACATAAGCGTCAATGGAATCCAAGTACATTGGCATCAATAAAATGAACAAACATGAAGAAATGGCTTTGGAAATGATTGGGAAGTTTGGACGTCCATGGACGTCAATGGCATCACCCCCCATAAGCGGTAATGCAATCGGGGACATTTGGGGGACACGTCCTAATGATATCTAGTCATTTTCTGTTGATTTGGGGAAAAAAAAAAATTCCCATTGAAAATGAATGGGAAAAATTTTGGACGTCCATGGACGTCAATGGTATCAACTTACATAAGCGTCAATGGAATCCAAGTACATTGGCATCAAAAGAATGAACAAACATGAAGAAATGCCATTGGAAATGAATGGGAAGTTTGGACGTCCCTGGACGTCAATGGCATCACCCTCCATAAGCAGCAATGCAATCGGGGACATTTGGGGGACAGGTCCTATTGATATCTAGTCATTTTCTGTTGATTTGGGGAAAAAAAAAAATTTCCCATTGAAAATGAATGGGTAAAATTTTGGACGTCCATGGACGTCAATGGCAGCACCCCCCATAAGCGTCAATGGAATTGGGGACGTTTGGGATATACGTCCTATTGATATCTGGTCATTTTCTGTTGATTTGGAGAAATTTAGTTTTTTCCCCTTTGAAAATGAATGGGAAAAATTTTGGACGTCCATGTAAGTCAATGGCGGCACCCTTCATAAGCGTCAATGGAATTGGGGAAGTTTGGGGGACACGTCCTATTGATATCTGGTCATTTTCTGTTGATTTGGGGTAATTTTGTTTTTTCCCCATTGAAAATGAATGGGAAAAATTTTGGACGTCCATGGCAGTCAATGGCATCGACATCCATATAGTCAATTGAATCCAAGTACATTGGCATCAGTAGATTCGACATGCATGGCCGTCAATGGCATCAATGCAATGTAAATTCCATTGGAAATCCCATTGGAAGTGAATGGGACTTTTCCCATTCGAAATGAATGGGATAGTTTTTGGCAAATTTCCGAGGAAGCGTAATTTTTTTCCAAATTCTGTATACAACTTTTATGCCCCTCACCGTCCCGGAATTTTTGATGCCCAAATTGTGTGATTTGGTCAAAAATTGTAGGACTAGATACATTTTGAAACTTTTTTTTTTTTCCGGAAAATTGCCGTTTACGGGCGAAGGGAAAATTTTTCGGGTCCGTTTGAAAAATTCCCATCGTTGCGCGAAAATTCCGGTCGTGCCGATATTTGAACGGTGCCGATCGGTCAAACGGTTCGGGCTGTGCAGCGTGCGTTTTTTTTTCATTCAAAATGAATAGGAAAGTTTTTGGCAAATTTCCGGGGAACCGTAAATTTTTGCCAAATTCTGTATACAACTTTTATGCCCCTCATCGTCCCGGAATTTTTGATACCCAAATTATGTGATTTGGTCAAAAATTGTAGGACTAGATACATTTTTTAACTTTTTTTTTTTTTCGGAAAATTGCCGTTTACGGGCGAACGGAAAATTTTTCGGGGGATTTTGAAAAAGTCCCTGCGTCGCGCGAAAAATCCGGTCGTGCCGATACTTCAACGGTGCCGATCGGAGGTACGGTTCGGGCTGCGCGGCGCGCCGAAAAAACGCGGAGAATAAGATGAAGATATAATAAATAATAATAATAAGGCGAATAAAGTTGCAGAATAACAATACCTTGTTCTTTCCATAGGAAAGACCAAGGTAATAAGTACAATAAAGTTGTAGAATATCATTACCTTGTTCTTTCCTTTGGAAAGACCAAGGTAACTAGAAACTGCAATTTCGGGAGAAATTACACACCTTGGTCTTTCCTCTGTGGAGATACAGATCTTAGCCCCACTCAGGTCTATCAATAGAATGGACCATAATGCCAGTCAATGGCACTAAACAAAGTAAAAGCCATTAGAAATGAATGGGAGAATCGGACGTCCATGGACGTCAATGGCATCACCCTCCATAAGCGGCAATGCAATCGGGGACATTTGGGGGACACTTCCTAATGATATCTAGTCATTTTCTGTTGATTTGGGGAAAAAAAAAAAATTCCCATTGAAAATGAATGGGAAAAATTTTGGACGTCCATGGACGTCAATGGTATCAACTTACATAAGCGTCAATGGAATCCAAGTACATTGGCATCAATAGAATGAACAAACATGAAGAAACGCCATTGGAAATTAATGGGAAGTTTGGACGTCCGTGGACGTCAATGGCATCACCCTCCATAAGCAGCAATGCAATCGGGGACATATGGGGGACACGTCCTATTGATATCTAGTCATTTTCTGTTGATTTGGGGAAAAAAAAAAAATTCCCATTGAAAATGAATGGGAAAAATTTTGGACGTCCATGGACGTCAATGGTATCAACTTACATAACCGTCAATGGAATCCAAGTACATTGGCATCAATAGAATGAACAAACATGAAGAAATGCCATTGGGATTTAATGGGAAGTTTGGACGTCCATGAACGTCAATGGCATCACCCTCCATAAGCGGCAATGCAATCGGGGACATTTGGGGGACACGTCCTAATGATATCTAGTCATTTTCTGTTGATTTGGGGAAAAAAAAAAATTTCCCATTGAAAATGAATGGGAAAAATTTTGGACGTCTATGGACGTCAATGGTATCAACTTACATAAGCGTCAATGGAATCTAAGTACATTGGCATCAATAGAATGAACAAACATGAAGAAATGCCATTGGAATAAATGGGAAGTTTGGACGTCCCTGGACGTCAATGGCATCACCCTCCATAAGCAGCAATGCAATTGGGGACATTTGGGGGACACGTCCTATTGATATCTAGTCATTTTCTGTTGATTTGGGGAAAAAAAAAAAATTCCCATTGAAAATGAATGGGAAAATTTTTGGACGTCCATGGACGTCAATGGCAGCACCCCCCATAAGCGTCAATGGAGTTGGGGACGTTTGAGGTATACGTCCTATTGATATCTGGTCATTTTCTGTTGATTTGGAGAAATTTAGTTTTTTCCCCATTGAAAATGAATGGGAAAAATTTTGGACGTCCATGGAAGTCAATGGCAGCACCCCCCATAAGCGTCAATGGAGTTGGGGACGTTTGGGGGACACGTCCTATTGATATCTGGCCATTTTCTGTTGATTTGGGGAAATTTTGTTTTTTCCCCTTTGAAAATGAATGGGAAAAATTTTGGACGTCCATGGCCGTCAATGGCATCGACATCCATATAGTCAATTGAATCCAAGTACATTGGCATCAGTAGATTCGACATGCATGGCCGTCAATGGCATCAATGCAATGTAAATTCCATTGGAAATCCCATTGGAAGTGAATGGGAACTTTTCCCATTCGAAATGAATGGGATAGTTTTTGGCAAATTTCCGAGGAAGCGTAATTTTTTTCCAAATTCTGTATACAACTTTTATGCCCCTCACCGTCCCGGAATTTTTGATGGCCAAATTATGTGATTTGGTCAAAAATTGTAGGACTAGATACATTTTGAAACTTTTTTTTTTTTCACGGAAAATTGCCGTTTACGGACGAACGGAAAAATTTTCGGGGCCATTTGTAAAGTTTCCTGTGTCACGCGAAAATTCCGGTCGTGCCGATACTTGAACGGTGCCGATCGGTCTCACGGTTCGGGCTGTGAAGCGCGCGTTTTTTTTCCATTCAAAATGAATAGGAAAGTTTTTGGCAAATTTCCGGGGAACCGTAAATTTTTGCCAAATTCTGTATACAACTTTTATGCCCCTCAATGTCCCGGAATTTTTGATGACCAAATTATGCGATTTGGTCAAAAATTGTAGGACTAGATACATTTTGAAACTTTTTTTTTTTTCCGGAAAATTGCCGTTTACGGGCGAACGGAAAATTTTTCGGGGCCGTTTGAAAAATTCCCATCGTCGCGCGAAAATTCCGGTCGTGCCGATACTTGAACGGTACCGATCGGAGGTACGGTTCGGGCTGCACGGCGCGCCGAAAAAAACGTCAACAATTATTGAATAATAACTAGAAACTGCAATTTCGGGAGAAATTACACACCTTGGTCTTTCCTCTGTGGAGATACAGATCTTAGCCCCACTCAGGTCTATCAATAGAATGGACCATAATGCCAGTCAATGGCACTAAACAAAGTAAAAGCCATGAGAAAAGATTGGGAGAATTGGACGTCCATGTCCGTCAATGGCAGCACCCTCCATAAGCGTCAATGCAATCGGGGACATTTGGGGGACACGTCCTAATGATATGTAGTCATTTTTTGTTGATTTGGGGGGGAAAAAAAATTCCCATTGAAAATGAATGGGAAAAATTTTGGACGTCCATGGACGTCAATGGTATCAACTTACATAAGTGTCAATGGAATCCAAGTACATTGGCATCAATAGAATGAACAAACATGAAGAAATGCCATTGGAAATGAATGGGAAGTTTGGACGTCCATGAACGTCAATGGCATCACCCTCCATAAGCAGCAATGCAATCGGGGACATTTGGGGGACACGTCCTATTGATATCTAGTCATTTTCTGTTGATTTGGGGAAAAAAAAAAAATTCCCATTGAAAATGAATGGGAAAAATTTTGGACGTCCATGGACGTCAATGGTATCAACTTACATAAGCGTCAATAGAATCCAAGTACATTTGCATCAATAGAATGAAAAAACATAATTAAATGGCATTAGAAATGAATGGGAAATTTGGACGTACATGGCCGTCAATGGCGGCGCCCTTCATAAGCGTCAATGGAATTGGACTAGTTTGGGGGACACGTCCTTTTGATATCAGGTCGTTTTTTTGTTGATTTGGGGGGAAAAAAAATTCCCATTGAAAATGAATGGGAAAAATTTTGGACGTCCATTGACGTCAATGGTATCAACTTACAATGGAATCCAAGTACATTGGCATCAATAGAATGAAAAAACATAATTAAAAATAAATGGGAAATTTGGACGTCCATGGACGTCAATGGCATCACCCTCCATAAGTGTAAATGGAATTGGGGAAGTTTGGGGGACACGTCCTATTGATATCTAGTCATTTTCTTTTGATTTTTGGAAAAAAAAAAAATTCCAATTGAAAATGACTTTGATGCGGGAGGTCGTAGGATCGAACCTCTGTCAATACCAAGTTAGCTTTTGTCAATGCCTGTATCACATACATGATAACTTTATATACATATCACACAACACTGCATTTAGCAGATGGATAGCTCAGTGTTAATATCGCTGACCTTGGTACGAGAGGATGGTGGTTCGATCCCCGGTCAGTTTCCTACTTTATGCGTATACCTCAGAGTGGATTGGACGTCGCCGACGTCAAAAGAGCGGATGACGCCAACGTCCATCGAGAGGACGGCGCCGACGATCAACGAACGGATGGTGACGACGTCCAACGAGCAAACGGCGGCGACGTCAAAAGTTAGCGCGAGAGGCTGACGTCACCGACGTCAAAAGAGCAGATGATGCCGACATCCCACGTGGGACAGTGACAACGTTCAACAAGCAAACGTCAAAAGTGCAGAATGCGATGTCCAAGACGTCAAAAGAGCAGATGACGCCGACGTCCCCGACGATCAACAAACGGATGGTGACGACGTCCAACGAGCAAACGGCGCCGACGTCAAAAGTTAGCGTGAGAGGCCGACGTCAAAAGAGCAGATGACGCCGACATCCCATGTGGGACAGTGACAACGTTCAACAAGCAAAAGTCAAAAGTGCAGAATACGATGTCCAACGAGCGGACGTCACCGACGTCCAAGACCTCAAAAGAGCAGATGACGCCGACGTCCATCGAGCGCACGGTGCCGACATCTCACGTGGAACAGTGACGACGTTCAACAAGCAAACGTCAAAAGTGCAGAATGCGCCGTCTAACGAGCGGACGTCACCGACGTCCAAAGTGCAGAATGCGCCGTCCAACGAGCGGACATCACCGACTTCCAAACTGCTGACGGCGCCGACGTCCAACGAGCGGACGTCACCGACGTCCAAAGTGCTGACGCTGCCGACGTCCAACGTGGGACAATGACGACGTTCAACAAGCAAACGTCAAAAGTGCAGAATGCGCCATCTTACGTCCAACGAGCGGATGGTGACGATGTCAAAAGAGTGGACGACGCCGACGTCCAAGACGTCAAAAGAGCAGATGACGCCGACGTCCATCGAGAGGACGGTGCCGACATCTCACGTGGAACAGTGACGACGTTCAACAAGCAAACGTCAAAAGTGCAGAATGCGCCGTCCAACGAGCGGACGTCACCGACGTCCAAAGTGCTGACGCTGCCGACGTCCATCGAGCGGACGGTGCCGACGTCCAACGTGGGACAATGACGACGTTCAACAAGCAAACGTCAAAAGTGCAGAATGCGCCGTCTTACGTCCAACGAGCGGATGGTGACGATGTCAAAAGAGTGGACTACGCCGACGTCCAAAGTTTGGCGACGTCCAACGAGCGGACGTCACCGACGTCCTAATTGCTGTCGCTGCCGACGTCCAAAGTGCTGACGCTGCCGACATCCAACATAAAGACGGCGCCGACTTCCAACGAGCGGACGGCGCCGACGTCCAATGAGCGGACGGTGATGACGTCCAACTAGCAAACGTCGCCGACGTCCAACATGCGGATGACGCCGACGTCCAGTCGACGAAGTCCAACGTGCGGATGACGCCGACGTCCCATAAATTCCCATTGAAAATGAATGGGAAAAATTTTGGACGTCCATGGACGTCAATGGTATCAACTTACATAGGCGTCAATGGAATCCAAGTACATTGGCATCAATAAAATGAAAAAACATAATTAAATGCCATTAGAAATGAATGGGAAATTTGGACGTCCATGGACGTCAATGGTATCAACTTAAATAAGCGTCAATGGATACCAAGTACATTGGCATCAATAGAATGAACAAACATGAAGAAATGCCATTGGAAATGAATGGGAAGTTTGGACGTCCGTGGACGTCAATGGCATCACCCTCCATAAGAGGCAATGCAATCGGGGACATTTGGGGGACACGTCCTATTGATATCTAGTCATTTTCTGTTGATTTGGGGAAAAAAAAAAAATTCCCATTGAAAATGAATGGGAAAAATTTTGGACGTCCATGGACGTCAATGGTATCAACTTACATAAGCGTCAATGGAATCCAAATACATTGGCATCAATAGAATGAACAAACATGAAGAAACGCCATTGGAAATTAATGGGAAGTTTGGACGTCCGTGGACGCCAATGGCATCACCCTCCATAAGCAGCAATGCAATCGGGGACATTTGGGGGACACGTCCTATTGATATCTAGTCATTTTCTGTTGATTTGGGGAAAAAAAAAATTTCCCATTGAAAATGAATGGGAAAAATTTTGGACGTCCATGGACGTCAATGGCAGCACCCTTCATAAGCGTCAATGGAGTTGGGGACGTTTGGGGTATACGTCCTATTGATATCTGGTCATTTTCTGTTGATTTGGAGAAATTTAGTTTTTTCCCCATTGAAAATGAATGGGAAAAATTTTGGACGTCCATGGAAGTCAATGGCGGCACCCTTCATAAGCGTCAATGGAATTGGGGAAGTTTGGGGGACACGTCCTATTGATATCTGGTCATTTTCTGTTGATTTGGGGAAATTTAGTTTTTTCCCCATTGAAAATGAATGGGAAAAATTTTGGACGTCCATGGCCGTCAATGGCATCGACATCCATATAGTCAATTGAATCCAAGTACATTGGCATCAGTAGATTCGACATGCATGGCCGTCAATGGCATCAATGCAATGTAAATTCCATTGGAAATCCCATTGGAAGTGAATGGGACTTTTCCCATTCGAAATGAATGGGATAGTTTTTGGCAAATTTCCGAGGAAGCGTAATTTTTTTCCAAATTCTGTATACAACTTTTATGCCCCTCACCGTCCCGGAATTTTTGATGCCCAAATTGTGTGATTTGGTCAAAAATTGTAGGACTAGATACATTTTGAAACTTTTTTTTTTTTCCGGAAAATTGCCGTTTACGGGCGAAGGGAAAATTTTTCGGGTCCGTTTGAAAAATTCGCATCGTTGCGCGAAAATTCCGGTCGTGCCGATATTTGAACGGTGCCGATCGGTCAAACGGTTCGGGCTGTGCAGCGTGCGTTTTTTTTTCATTCAAAATGAATAGGAAAGTTTTTGGCAAATTTCCGGGGAACCGTAAATTTTTGCCAAATTCTGTATACAACTTTTATGCCCCTCATCGTCCCGGAATTTTTGATACCCAAATTATGTGATTTGGTCAAAAATTGTAGGACTAGATACATTTTTTAACTTTTTTTTTTTTTCGGAAAATTGCCGTTTACGGGCGAACGGAAAATTTTTCGGGGGATTTTGAAAAAGTCCCTGCGTCGCGCGAAAAATCCGGTCGTGCCGATACTTCAACGGTGCCGATCGGTGGTATGGTTCGGGCTGCGCGGCGCGCCGAAAAAACGCGGAGAATAAGATGAAGATATAATAAATAATAACTAGAAACTGCAATTTCGGGAGAAATTACACACCTTGGTCTTTCCTCTGTGGAGGTACAGATCTTAGCCCCACTCAGGTCTATCAATAGAATGGATCATAATGCCAGTCATTGGCACAAAACAAAGTAAAAGCCATTAGAAATGAATGGGAGAATTGGACGTCCATGGACGTCAATGGCGGTACCTTTCATAATTGTTAATGGAATCGGGGAAGTTTGGGGGACACGTCCTAATGATATCTAGTCATTTTCTGTTGATTTGGGAAAAAAAAAAAAAATTCCCATTGAAAATGAATGGGAAAATTTTTGGACGTCCATGGACGTCAATGGTATCAACTTAAATAAGCGTCAATGGAATCCAAGTACATTGGCATCAATAAAATGAACAAACATGAAGAAATGCCATTGGAAATGAATGGGAAGTTTGGACGTCCATGAACGTCAATGGCATCACCCTCCATAAGCGGCAATGCAATCGGGGACATTTGGGGGACACGTCCTAATGATATCTAGTCATTTTCTGTTGATTTGGGGAAAAAAAAAAAATCCCATTGAAAATGAATGGGAAAAATTTTGGACGTCCATGGACGTCAATGGTATCAACTTACATAAGCGTCAATGGAATCCAAGTACATTGGCATCAATAGAATGAACAAACATGAAGAAATGCCTTTGGAAATGAATGGGAAGTTTGGACGTCCATGGACGTCAATGGCATCACCCCCCATAAGCGGCAATGCAATCGGGGACATTTGGGGGACACGTCCTAATGATATCTAGTCATTTTCTGTTGATTTGGGGAAAAAAAAAAATTTGCCATTGAAAATGAATGGGAAAAATTTTGGACGTCTATGGACGTCAATGGTATCAACTTACATAAGCGTCAATGGAATCTAAGTACATTGGCATCAATAGAATGAACAAACATGAAGAAATGCCTTTGGAAATGAATGGGAAGTTTGGACGTCCATGGACGTCAATGGCATCACCCTCCATAAGCAGCAATGCGATTGGGGACATTTGGGGGACACGTCCTATTGATATCTAGTCATTTTCTGTTGATTTGGGGAAAAAAAAAAATTTCCCATTGAAAATGAATGGGTAAAATTTTGGACGTCCATGGACGTCAATGGCAGCACCCCCCATAAGCGTCAATGGAGTTGGGGACGTTTGGGGTATACGTCCTATTGATATCTGGTCATTTTCTGTTGATTTGGAGAAATGTAGTTTTTTCCCCATTGAAAATGAATGGGAAAAATTTTGGACGTCCATGTAAGTCAATGGCGGCACCCTTCATAAGCGTCAATGGAATTGGGGAAGTTTGGGGGACACGTCCTATTGATATCTGGTCATTTTCTGTTGATTTGGGGTAATTTTGTTTTTTCCCCATTGAAAATGAATTGGAAAAATTTTGGATGTCCATGGCAGTCAATGGCATCGACATCCATATAATCAATTGAATCCAAGTACATTGGCATCAGTAGATTCGACATGCATGGCCGTCAATGGCATCAATGCAATGTAAATTCCATTGGAAATCCCATTGGAAGTGAATGGGACTTTTCCCATTCGAAATGAATGGGATAGTTTTTGGCAAATTTCCGAGGAAGCGTAATTTTTTTCCAAATTCTGTATACAACTTTTATGCCCCTCACCGTCCCGGAATTTTTGATGCCCAAATTATGTGATTTGGTCAAAAATTGTAGGACTAGATACATTTTGAAACTTTTTTTTTTTTCACGGAAAATTGCCGTTTACGGACGAACGGAAAAATTTTCGGGGCCATTTGTAAAGTTTCCTGTGTCACGCGAAAATTCCGGTCGTGCCGATACTTGAACGGTGCCGATCGGTCTAACGGTTCGGGCTGTGAAGCGCGCGTTTTTTTTCCATTCAAAATGAATAGGAAAGTTTTTGGCAAATTTCCGGGGAACCGTAAATTTTTGCCAAATTCCGTATACAACTTTTATGCCCCTTACCGTCCCGGAATTTTTGATGCCCAAATTATGTGATTTGGTCAAAAATTGTAGGACTAGATACATTTTGAAACTTTTTTTATTTTTCGGAAAATTGCCGTTTACGGGCGAACGGAAAATTTTTCGTGGCGGTTTGAAAAATTCCCATCATCACGCGAAAAATCCGGTCGTGCCAATACTTCAACGGTGCCGATCGGTGCTACGGTTTGGGCTGTGCGTTGGCTCAAAAAAACGCGGAGAATTATTGAATAATAATAATAACTAGAAACTGCAATTTCGGGAGAAATTACACACCTTGGTCTTTCCTCTGTGGAGATACAGATCTTAGCCCCACTCAGGTCTATCAATAGAATGGATGATAATGCCAGTCATTGGCACAAAACAAAAAGCCATTAGAAATGAACTGGAGAATTGGACGTCCATGGACGTCAATGGCGGCACCCTTCATAATTGTTAATGCAATCGGAGACATTTGGGGGACACGTCCTATTGATATCTAGTCATTTTCTGTTGATTTGTGGAAAAAAAAAAAATTCCCATTGAAAATGAATGGGAAAAATTTTGGACGTCCATGGACGTCAATGGTATCAACTTACATAAGCGTCAATGGAATCCAAGTGCATTGGCATCAATAGAATGAACAAACATGAAGAAATGCCATTGGAAATTAATGGGAAGTTTGGACGTCCATGGACGTCAATGGCATCACCCTCCATAAGCGGCAATGCAATCGGGGACATTTGGGGGACATGTCCTATTGATATCTAGTCATTTTCTGTTGATTTGGGGAAAAAAAAAAAATTCCCATTGAAAATGAATGGGAAAAATTTTGGACGTCCATGGACGTCAATGGTATCAACTTACATAAGCGTCAATGGAATCCAAGTACATTGGCATCAATAGAATGAACAAACATGAAGAAATGCCATTGGAAATGAATGGGAAGTTTGGACGTCCGTGGACGTCAATGGCATCACCCTCCATAAGCAGCAATGCAATCGGGCACATTTGGGGGAAACGTCCTATTGATATCTAGTCATTTTCTGTTGATTTGGGAAAAAAAAAAAAAATTCCCATTGAAAAGGAATGGGAAAAATTTTGGACGTCCATGGACGTCAATGGTATCAACTTACATAAGCGTCAATGGAATCCAAGTACATTGGCATCAATAGAATGAACAAACATGAAGAAATGCCATTGGGATTTAATGGGAAGTTTGGACGTCCCTGGACGTCAATGGCATCACCCTCCATAAGCAGCAATGCAATTGGGGACATTTGGGGGACACGTCCTATTGATATCTAGTCATTTTCTGTTGATTTGGGGAAAAAAAAAAATTTCCCATTGAAAATGAATGGGTAAAATTTTGGACGTCCATGGACGTCAATGGCAGCACCCCCCATAAGCGTCAATGGAGTTGGGGACGTTTGGGGTATACGTCCTATTGATATCTGGTCATTTTCTGTTGATTTGGAGAAATGTAGTTTTTTCCCCATTGAAAATGAATGGGAAAAATTTTGGACGTCCATGTAAGTCAATGGCGGCACTCTTCATAAGCGTCAATGGAATTGGGGAAGTTTGGGGGACACGTCCTATTGATATCTGGTCATTTTCTGTTGATTTGGGGTAATTTTGTTTTTTCCCCATTGAAAATGAATGGGAAAAATTTTGGACGTCCATGGCAGTCAATGGCATCGACATCCATATAATCAATTGAATCCAAGTACATTGGCATCAGTAGATTTGACATGCATGGCCGTCAATGGCATCAATGCAATGTAAATTCCATTGGAAATCCCATTGGAAGTGAATGGGACTTTTCCCATTCGAAATGAATGGGATAGTTTTTGGCAAATTTCCGAGGAAGCGTAATTTTTTTCCAAATTCTGTATACAACTTTTATGCCCCTCACCGTCCCGGAATTTTTGATGCCCAAATTATGTGATTTGGTCAAAAATTGGAGGACTAGATACATTTTGAAACTTTTTTTTTTTTCACGGAAAATTGCCGTTTACGGACGAACGGAAAAATTTTCGGGGCCATTTGTAAAGTTTCCTGTGTCACGCGAAAATTCCGGTCGTGCCGATACTTGAACGGTGCCGATCGGTCTAACGGTTCGGGCTGTGAAGCGCGCGTTTTTTTTCCATTCAAAATGAATAGGAAAGTTTTTGGCAAATTTCCGGGGAACCGTAAATTTTTGCCAAATTCTGTATACAACTTTTATGCCCCTCACCGTCCCGGAATTTTTGATGCCCAAATTATGTGATTTGGTCAAAAATTGTAGGACTAGATACATTTTGAAACTTTTTTTATTTTTCGGAAAATTGCCGTTTACGGGCGAACGGAAAATTTTTCGTGGCGGTTTGAAAAATTCCCATCGTCACGCGAAAATTCCGGTCGTGCCGATACTTGAACTGTGCCGATCGGTGCTACGGTTTGGGCTGTGCGTTGGCTCAAAAAAACGCGGAGAATAAGATGAATAAATAATAAGTACAATAAAGTTGCACAATAACAATACCTTGTTCTTTCTTTCAGAAAGACCAAGGTAATAACTAGAAACTGCAATTTCGGGAGAAATTACACACCTTGGTCTTTCCTCTGTGGAGATACAAATCTTAGCCCCACTCAGGTCTATCAATAGAATGGACCATAATGCCAGTCATTGGCACTAAACAAAGTTAAAGCCATTAGAAAAGATTGGGAGAATTGGACGTCCATGTCCGTCAATGGCAGCACCCTCCATAATTGTTAATGGAATCGGGGAAGTTTGGGGGACATGTCCTATTGATATGTAGTCATTTTCTGTTGATTTGGGAAAAAAAAAAAATTTCCCATTGAAAATGAATGGGAAAAATTTTGGACGTCCATGGACGTCAATGGTATCAACTTACATAAGCGTCAATGGAATCCAAGTACATTGGCATCAATAAAATGAACAAACATGAAGAAATGCCATTGGAAATGAATGGGAAGTTTGGACGTCCATGAACGTCAATGGCATCACCCTCCATAAGCGGTAATGCAATCGGGGACATTTGGGGGACACGTCCTAATGATATCTAGTCATTTTCTGTTGATTTGGGAAAAAAAAAAAAATCCCATTGAAAATGAATGGGAAAAATTTTGGACGTCCATGGACGTCAATGGTATCAACTTACATAAGCGTCAATGGAATCCAAGTACATTGGCATCAATAGAATGAACAAACATGAAGAAATGCCTTTGGAAATGAATGGGAAGTTTGGACTTCCATGGACGTCAATGGCATCACCCCCCATAAGCGGCAATGCAATCGGGGACATTTGGGGGACACGTCCTAATGATATCTAGTCATTTTCTGTTGATTTGAGGAAAAAAAAAAAATTCCCATTGAAAATGAATGGGAAAAATTTTGGACGTCCATGGACGTCAATGGTATCAACTTACATAAGCGTCAATGGAATCCAAGTACATTGGCATCAATAGAATGAACAAACATGAAGAAATGCCATTGGAAATTAATGGGAAGTTTGGACGTCCGTGGACGTCAATGGCATCACCCTCCATAAGCAGCAATGCAATCGGGCACATTTGGGGGAAACGTCCTATTGATATCTAGTCATTTTCTGTTGATTTGGGAAAAAAAAAAAAAAATTCCCATTGAAAATGAATGGGAAAAATTTTGGACGTCCATGGACGTCAATGGTATCAACTTACATAAGCGTCAATGGAATCCAAGTACATTGGCATCAATAGAATGAACAAACATGAAGAAATGCCATTGGAAATATCTGGTCATTTTCTGTTGATTTGGGGAAATGTAGTTTTTTCCCCATTGAAAATGAATGGGAAAAATTTTGGACGTCCATGGCCGTCATTGGCATCGACATCCATATAGTCAATTGAATCCAAGTACATTGGCATCAATAGATTCGACATTTATGGCCGTCAATGGCATCAATGATGTAAATTCCAATGGAAATCCCATTGGAAGTGAATGGGAAATTTTCCCATTAGAAATGAATGGGATAGTTTTTGGCAAATATCCGGGGAACCGTAATTTTTTTCCAAATTCTGTATACAATCTTTATGCCCCCCACCGTCCCGGAATTTTTGATGTCCAATTTATGTGATTTGGTCAAAAATTGTAGGACAAGTAGCGTTTTGAAACTTTTGTTTTTTTTACGGAAAATTGCCGTTTACGGGCAAACGGAAAATTTTTCGGGGCCGTTTGAAAAAGACCCTGCGTCGCACGAAAATTCCGGTCATGCCAAAACTTGAACGATGGCGATCGGTGCTATGGTTCGGGCTGTGAAGCGCACGTTTTTTTTCCATTCAAAATGAATAGGAAAGTTTTTGGCAAATTTCCGGGGAACCGTAAATTTTTGTCAAATTCTGTATACAACTTTTATGCCCCTCACCGTCCCGGAATTTTTGATACCCAAATTATGTGATTTGGTCAAAAATTGTAGGACAAGTAGCGTTTTGAAACTTTTTTTTTTTTTCGGAAATTTGCCGTTTACGGGCGAACGGAAAATTTTTCGGGGCCGTTTGAAAAATTCCCATCGTCGCGCGAAAATTCCGGTCGTGCCGATACTTGAACGGTGCCGATCGGTGCTATGGTTCGGGCTGCGCGGCGCGCCGAAAAAAACGTCAACAATTATTGAATAATAATAATAATAAAGAATAATAATAAAGAAGTACAATAAAGTTGTACAACAACATAACCTTGTTCTTTCCCTTGGAAAGACCAAGGTAATAATAAAGAAATTACACCTTGGTCTTTCCTCTGTGGAGATACAAATCTTAGCCCCACTCAGGTCTATCAATAGAATGGACCATAATGCCAGTCAATGGCACTAAACAAAGTAAAAGCCATTAGAAAAGATTGGGACAATTGGACGTCCATGGCCGTCAATGGCGGCACCCTTCATAAGCGTCAATGGAATTGGAGAAGTTTGGGGGACACGTCCTATTGATATCTGGTCATTTTTTGTTGATTTGGGGAAAAAAAAAAAAATTCCCATTGAAAATGAATGGGAAAAATTTTGGACGTCCATGGACGTCAATGGTATCAACTTACATAAGCGTCAATGGAATCCAAGTACATTGGCATCAATAGAATGAACAAACATGAAGAAATGCCATTGGAATTGAATGGGAAGTTTGGACGTCCATGGACGTCAATGGAATCACCCTCCATAAGCGGCAATGCAATCGGGGACATTTGGTGGACACGGCCTAATGATATCTAGTCATTTTCTTTTTATTTTGGGAAAAAAAAAAAATTCCTATTGAAAATGAATGGGAAAAATTTTGGACGTCCATGGACGTCAATGGCAGCACCCCCCATAAGCGTCAATAGGGTTGGGGACGTTTGGGGTATACGTCCTATTAATATCTGGTCATTTTCTGTTGATTTGGGGAAATGTAGTTTTTTCCCCATTGAAAATGAATGGGAAAAATTTTGGACGTCCATGGACGTCAATGGCAGCACCCCCTATAAGCCTCAATGGAGTTGGGGACGTTTGGGGGACACGTCCTCTTGATATCTGGTCATTTTCTGTTGATTTGGGGAAATGTAGTTTTTTCCCCATTTAAAATGAATGGGAAAAATTTTGGACGTCCATGGCCGTCAATGGCATCGACATCCATATAGTCAATTGAATCCAAGTACATTGGCATCAATAGATTCGACATGCATGGCCGTCAATGGCATCACTGCAATGTAAAAAAAAAAAAAAAATTCAATTGGAAATCCCATTGGAAGTGAATGGGAAATGTTCTCATTAGAAATGAATGGGAAAGTTTTTGGCAAGTTTCTGGGAAACCGTAAATTTGTTACAAATGCTGTATACAACTTTTATGCCCCTCACCATCACTGAATTTTTGATGCCCAAATTGTGTGATTTGGTCAAAAATTGAAGGACAAGATACAATTTGAAACTTTTCTTTGTTTCCCATTAAAAATGAATGGGCCAGTTTTTGGCAATTTGCCGGGAAACCGTACATTTTATCAAAAAAAATTTCTCGGTATTTTTTATGCCCCTCACCATCCCGGAATTTTTGACGCCCATCTTGTGTGTTTTCGTCAAAAATTGACGGACTAGTAACAGTTTGAAAGTTGTCTTTTTTTCCCATTAAAAATGAATGGGCAGGTTTTTGGCAAATTTCCGGGGAACCGTATATTTTTTCCAAATTGTGTTAATAACCTTTATTCCCCTCCCCATCCTGGATTTTTTGATGCCCAAATTGTGTGATTTGGTGAAAATTTGTAGGACTAGATACATTTTGAAATTTTATTTTTCTCATTAAAAATGAATGGGCAAGTTTTTGTCAAATTTCTGGGGAACCGTAAATTTTTTCCAAATTCTGTATACAATCTTTATGCCCCCCACCGTCCCGGAATTTTTGATGTCCAAATTATGTGATTTGGTCAAAAATTGTAGGACAAGTAGCGTTTTGAAAAAGTTGTAAAAAATCGGAAAATCGCCGTTTACGGGCGAACGAAAAAATTTTCGGGGTCGTTTGAAAAATTCCCATCGTCGCACGAAAATTCCGGTCGTGTCGATACTTGAACGGTGCCGATCGGTGGTATGGTTCGGGCTGCGCGGCGCGCCGAAAAAACGCGGAGAAACCATTGCATAATAATAATAACTAGAAACTGCAATTTCGGGAGAAATTACACACCTTGGTCTTTCCTCTGTGGAGATACAGATCTTAGCCCCACTCAGGTCTATCAATAGAATGGATCATAATGCCAGTCATTGGCAAAAAACAAAGTAAAAGCCGTTAGAAATGAATGGGAGAATTGGACGTCCATGGACGTCAATGGCGGCACCTTTCATAATTGTTAATGGAATCGGGGAAGTTTGGGGGACACGTCCTAATGATATCTAGTCATTTTCTGTTGATTTGGGGAAAAAAAAAAATTTCCCATTGAAAATGAATGGGAAAAATTTTGGATGTCCATGGACGTCAATGGTATCAACTTACATAAGCGTCAATGGAATCCAAGTACATTGGCATCAATAAAATGAACAAAAATGAAGAAATGCCATTGGAAATGAATGGGAAGTTTGGACGTCCATGAACGTCAATGGCATCACCCTCCATAAGCGGCAATGCAATCGGGGACATTTGGGGGAAACGTCCTAATGATATCTAGTCATTTTCTGTTGATTTGGGAAAAAAAAAAAAATCCCATTGAAAATGAATGGGAAAAATTTTGGATGTCCATGGACGTCAATGGTATCAACTTACATAAGCGTCAATGGAATCCAAGTACATTGGCATCAATAGAATGAACAAACATGAAGAAATGGCTTTGGAAATGATTGGGAAGTTTGGACGTCCATGGACGTCAATGGCATCACCCCCCATAAGCGGTAATGCAATCGGGGACATTTGGGGGACACGTCCTAATGAAATCTAGTCATTTTCTGTTGATTTGGGGAAAAAAAAAAAATTCCCATTGAAAATGAATGGGAAAAATTTTGGACGTCTATGGACGTCAATGGTATCAACTTACATAAGCGTCAATGGAATCTAAGTACATTGGCATCAATAGAATGAACAAACATGAAGAAATGCCATTGGAATAAATGGGAAGTTTGGACGTCCCTGGACGTCAATGGCATCACCCTCCATAAGCAGCAATGCAATTGGGGACATTTGGGGGACAGGTCCTATTGATATCTAGTCATTTTCTGTTGATTTGGGGAAAAAAAAAAATTTCCCATTGAAAATGAATGGGTAAAATTTTGGACGTCCATGGACGTCAATGGCAGCACCCCCCATAAGCGTCAATGGAGTTGGGGACGTTTGGGGTATACGTCCTATTGATATCTGGTCATTTTCTGTTGATTTGGAGAAATGTAGTTTTTTCCCCATTGTAAAATGAATGGGAAAAATTTTGGACGTCCATGAACGTCAATGGCATCACCCTCCATAAGCGGCAATGCAATCGGGGACATTTGGGGGAAACGTCCTAATGATATCTAGTCATTTTCTGTTGATTTGGGAAAAAAAAAAAAAATCCCATTGAAAATGAATGGGAAAAATTTTGGATGTCCATGGACGTCAATGGTATCAACTTACATAAGCGTCAATGGAATCCAAGTACATTGGCATCAATAGAATGAACAAACATGAAGAAATGGCTTTGGAAATGATTGGGAAGTTTGGACGTCCATGGACGTCAATGGCATCACCCCCCATAAGCGGTAATGCAATCGGGGACATTTGGGGGACACGTCCTAATGATATCTAGTCATTTTCTGTTGATTTGGGGAAAAAAAAAAAATTCCCATTGAAAATGAATGGGAAAAATTTTGGACGTCTATGGACGTCAATGGTATCAACTTACATAAGCGTCAATGGAATCTAAGTACATTGGCATCAATAGAATGAACAAACATGAAGAAATGCCATTGGAATAAATGGGAAGTTTGGACGTCCCTGGACGTCAATGGCATCACCCTCCATAAGCAGCAATGCAATTGGGGACATTTGGGGGACAGGTCCTATTGATATCTAGTCATTTTCTGTTGATTTGGGGAAAAAAAAAAATTTCCCATTGAAAATGAATGGGTAAAATTTTGGACGTCCATGGACGTCAATGGCAGCACCCCCCATAAGCGTCAATGGAGTTGGGGACGTTTGGGGTATACGTCCTATTGATATCTGGTCATTTTCTGTTGATTTGGAGAAATGTAGTTTTTTCCCCATTGTAAAATGAATGGGAAGAATTTTGGACGTCCATGTAAGTCAATGGCGGCACCCTTCATAAGCGTCAATGGAATTGGGGAAGTTTGGGGGACACGTCCTATTGATATCTGGTCATTTTCTGTTGATTTGGGGAAAAAAAAAAATTTCCCATTGAAAATGAAAATGAATGAAATGAATGAATGAAAATTAATTCACGCGTTCGTTACATCGAGATTGGATTACTGTAACTCCCTACTTGCAGCTTGTCCTAAAAGCTCTCTAAAAGGTCTTCAGCTAGTCCAAAACGCAGCAGCAAGACTTTTAACAGGAACCAATAGAAGAGAGCACATCACCCCTGTGCTCCAGGCACTTCACTGGCTTCCAGTCGAGTTTAGAATTAAATTTAAAATACTCCTTCTTACATTTAAGACCATTAATGGGTTGGGGCCATCTTATCTCACCGATGCTCTGGTTCCATACCGCCCCAACAGAACACTCCGATCTCAGAATGCAGGTCTACTGGTAGTTCCCAGGGTTCATAAAAGTACTGTCGGAGCTAGAGCCTTTAGCCACCAAGCCCCTGTTTTATGGAATCAGCTTCCAGCTAGTATTAAAGAAGCCGAGACAGTTTGCACATTTAAGATTAGATTAAAAACGTTCCTATTCGACAAAGCTTATAGTTAGGCTAGTTGAAGTCGGAATAGACTCACAGTTTAAGTTGCACTAGAAGCTATAATGCTGGGGGGCAGTACAGCCGCTGAGTTCTATCTCCTTTTCTTACTCTACCTACCACTTGTCTTACTTTATTTCTATTTTCCAATGTTAATATCTAGTTGTCTAGTCTCTTCATCACTAGTCACCCGGTGTCCCCTTTCCCCCCTCCCCTCTGGGGAGGGGCTATTTTTCAGCTGCAGCCTCCTGACTGTCCGGACCCCTGGCTGGATAGACGTCCTCGCTGCTACCCCCGTCTCATCTGACTAGAGGGACCTCTTCTTGCTCCTTTACTCCACTGTATTTTTACGGACTATAATTTCGCTTGCTAATTTCCATTAGCCGTTCTGGGGTTCCTGTCTATCCGTCCTGGGAGTGGATCTCTCCTGACTGTGGTACTCCCCAAGGTTTCTCATTTTTCTCCCAATTGACTCTGGAGTTTTTGGAGTTTTTCCTTGCCGGCATGGAGGGTCTTAAGGATAGGGGATACCCAGGACTTGAACTGTATCTATTCATCTTTGTTGCTTCATTTCTAATTGTGTATCATATTGCCTCTGTAAAGTCCTTTGAGACCTCTGTTGTGATTGAGGGCTATACAAATAAAATTGAATTGAATTGAATTGAAATGAATGGGAAAAATTTTGGACGTCCATGGACGTCAATGGCATCAACTTACATAAGCGTCAATGGAATCCAAGTACATTGGCATCAATAGAATGAACAAACATGAAGAAATGCCATTGGAAATTAATGGGAAGTTTGGACGTCCGTGGACGTCAATGGCATCACCCTCCATAAGCAGCAATGCAATCGGGCACATTTGGGGGAAACGTCCTATTGATATCTAGTCATTTTCTGTTGATTTGGGGAAAAAAAAAAAATTCCCATTGAAAATGAATGGGAAAAATTTTGGACGTCCATGGACGTCAATGGCATCAACTTACATAAGCGTCAATGGAATCCAAGTACATTGGCATCAATAGAATGAACAAACATGAAGAAATGCCATTGGAAATGAATGGGAAGTTTGAACGTCCCAGGACGTCAATGGCATCACCCTCCATAAGCAGCAATGCAATTGGGGACATTTGGGGGACACGTCCTATTGATATCTAGTCATTTTCTGTTGATTTGGGGGAAAAAAAAAATTTCCCATTGAAAATGAATGGGTAAAATTTTGGACGTCCATGGACGTCAATGGCAGCACCCCCCATAAGCGTCAATGGAGTTGGGGACGTTTGGGGTATACGTCCTTTTGATATCTGGTCATTTTCTGTTGATTTGGAGAAATGTAGTTTTTTCCCCATTGAAAATGAATGGGAAAAATTTTGGACGTCCATGTAAGTCAATGGCAGCACCCCCTATAAGCGTCAATGGAGTTGGGGACGTTTGGGGGACACGTCCTATTGATATCTGGTCATTTTCTGTTGATTTGGGGAAATGTAGTTTTTTCCCCATTGAAAATGAATGGGAAAAATTTTGGACGTCCATGGCCGTCAATGGCATCGACATCCATATAGTCAATTGAATCCAAGAACATTGGCATCAATAGATTCGACATGCATGGCCGTCAATGGCAATGCAATGTAAAGTCCATTGGAAATCCTATTGAAAGTGAATGGGAACTTTTCCCATTAGAAATGAATGGGATAGTTTTTGGCAAATATCCGGGGAACCGTAAATTTTTTCCAAATTCTGTATACAACTTTTATGCCCCTCACCGTCCCGGAATTTTTGATGCCCAAATTATGTGATTTGGTCAAAAATTGTAGGACTAGATACATTTTGAAACTTTTTTTTTTTTCACGGAAAATTTCCGTTTACGGACGAACGGAAAAATTTTCGGGGCCATTTGTAAAGTTTCCTGTGTCACGCGAAAATTCCGGTCGTGCCGATACTTGAACGGTGCCGATCGGTCTAACGGTTCGGGCTGTGAAGCGCGCGTTTTTTTTCCATTCAAAATGAATAGGAAAGTTTTTGGCAAATTTCCGGGGAACCGTAAATTTTTGCCAAATTCTGTATACAACTTTTATGCCCCTCACCGTCCCGGAATTTTTGATGCCCAAATTATGTGATTTGGTCAAAAATTGTAGGACTAGATACATTTTGAAACTTTTTTTTTTTTTCGGAAAATTGCCGTTTACGGGCGAACGGAAAATTTTTCGGGGCCGTTTGAAAAATTCCCATCGTCGCGCGAAAATTCCGGTCGTGCCGATACTTGAACGGTACCGATCGGAGGTACGGTTCGGGCTGTGCGGCGCGCCGAAAAAAACGTCAACAATTATTGACCTATAATAATAATAAATAAAAAAAAGTACAATAAAGTTGTACAACAACATAACCTTGTTCTTTCCTTCAGAAAGACCAAGGTAATAAAGTTGTAGAATAACATAACCTTGTTCTTTCCTTCAGAAAGACCAAGGTAATAATAATAATAATAAAAAGTACAATAAAGTTGTACAACAACATAACCTTGTTCTTTCCCTTGGAAAGACCAAGGTAACTAGAAACTGCAATTTCGGGAGAAATTACACACCTTGGTCTTTCCTCTGTGGAGATACAAATCTTAGCCCCACTCAGGTCTATCAATAGAATGGACCATAATGCCAGTCATTGGCACTAAACAAAGTTAAAGCCATTAGAAAAGATTGGGAGAATTGGACGTCCATGAACGTCAATGGCATCACCCTCCATAAGCGGCAATGCAATCGGGGACATTTGGGGGACACGTCCTAATGATATCTAGTCATTTTCTGTTGATTTGGGAAAAAAAAAAAAAAATCCCATTGAAAATGAATGGGAAAAATTTTGGACGTCCATGGACGTCAATGGTATCAACTTACATAAGCGTCAATGGAATCCAAGTACATTGGCATCAATAGAATGAACAAACATGAAGAAATGCCTTTGGAAATGAATGGGAAGTTTGGACGTCCGTGGACGTCAATGGCATCACCCTCCATAAGCAGCAATGCAATCGGGCACATTTGGGGGAAACGTCCTATTGATATCTAGTCATTTTCTGTTGATTTGGGGGGAAAAAAAAAAAATTCCCATTGAAAATGAATGGGAAAAATTTTGGACGTCCATGGACGTCAATGGTATCAACTTACATAAGCGTCAATGGAATCCAAGTACATTGGCATCAAAAGAATGAACAAACATGAAGAAATGCCATTGGAAATGAATGGGAAGTTTGGACGTCCCTGGACGTCAATGGCATCACCCTCCATAAGCAGCAATGCAATCGGGGACATTTGGGGGACAGGTCCTATTGATATCTAGTCATTTTCTGTTGATTTGGGGGAAAAAAAAAAAATTCCCATTGAAAATGAATGGGTAAAATTTTGGACGTCCATGGACGTCAATGGCAGCACCCCCCATAAGCGTCAATGGAATTGGGGACGTTTGGGATATACGTCCTATTGATATCTGGTCATTTTCTGTTGATTTGGAGAAATTTAGTTTTTTCCCCATTGAAAATGAATGGGAAAAATTTTGGACGTCCATGGACGTCAGTGGCAGCACCCTCTATAAGCGTCAATTGAGTTGGGGACGTTTGGGGGACACGTCCTATTGATATCTGGTCATTTTCTGTTTATTTGGGGAAATGTAGTTTTTTCCCCATTGAAAATGAATGGGAAAAATTTTGGACGTCCATGGCAGTCAATGGCATCGACATCCATATAGTCAATTGAATCCAAGTACATTGGCATCAATAGATTCGACATGCATGGCCGTCAATGGCATCAATGCAATGTAAATTCCATTGAAATCCCATTGTAAGTGAATGGGAACTTTTCCCATTAGAAATGAATGGGAGAGTTTTTGGCAAATTTCCAGGGAACCGTAAATTTTTTCCAAATTCTGTATACAACTTTTATGCCCCTCACCGTCCCGGAATTTTTGATACCCAAATTATGTGATTTGGTCAAAAATTGTAGGACTAGATACATTTTGAAAAAAAAAAAAAAATCTGGAAAATTGCCGTTTGCGGGAAAACGGAAAATTTTTCGGGGCCCTTTTTAAAAAAGCCATCGTCGCGCAAAAATTCCGGACGTTTCGATATCCGAACGGTGCCGATCGGTGCAGCGGTTCGGGCTGTGCGGCGCGCCGAAAAAACGCGGAGAATAAGATGAATAATAATAATAATAACTAGAAACTGCAATTTCGGGAGAAATTACACACCTTGGTCTTTCCTCTGTGGAGACACAGATCTTAGCCCCACTCAGGTCTATCAATAGAATGGATCATAATGCCAGTCATTGGCAAAAAACAAAGTAAAAGCCGTTAGAAATGAATGGGAGAATTGGACGTCCATGGACGTCAATGGCGGCACCTTTCATAATTGTTAATGGAATCGGGGAAGTTTGGGGGACACGTCCTAATGATATCTAGTCATTTTCTGTTGATTTGGGGGAAAAAAAAAAATTCCCATTGAAAATGAATGGGAAAAATTTTGGACGTCCATGGAAGTCAATGGTATCAACTTACATAAGCGTCAATGGAATCCAAGTACATTGGCATCAATAAAATGAACAAACATGAAGAAATGCCATTGGAAATGAATGGGAAGTTTAGACGTCCATGAACGTCAATGGCATCACCCTCCATAAGCGGCAATGCAATCGGGGACATTTGGGGGAAACGTCCTAATGATATCTAGTCATTTTCTGTTGATTTGGGAAAAAAAAAAAAAAATCCCATTGAAAATGAATGGGAAAAATTTTGGACGTCCATGGACGTCAATGGTATCAACTTACATAAGCGTCAATGGAATCCAAGTACATTGGCATCAATAAAATGAACAAACATGAAGAAATGGCTTTGGAAATGATTGGGAAGTTTGGACGTCCATGGACGTCAATGGCATCACCCCCCATAAGCGGTAATGCAATCGGGGACATTTGGGGGACACGTCCTAATGATATCTAGTCATTTTCTGTTGATTTGGGAAAAAAAAAAAAATCCCATTGAAAATGAATGGGAAAAATTTTGGACGTCCATGGACGTCAATGGTATCAACTTACATAAGCGTCAATGGAATCCAAGTACATTGGCATCAATAAAATGAACAAACATGAAGAAATGGATTTGGAAATGATTGGGAAGTTTGGACGTCCATGGACGTCAATGGCATCACCCCCCATAAGCGGTAATGCAATCGGGGACATTTGGGGGACACGTCCTAATGATATCTAGTCATTTTCTGTTGATTTGGGGAAAAAAAAAAAATTCCCATTGAAAATGAATGGGAAAAATTTTGGACGTCCATGGACGTCAATGGTATCAACTTACATAACCGTCAATGGAATCCAAGTACATTGGCATCAAAAGAATGAACAAACATGAAGAAATGCCATTGGAAATGAATGGGAAGTTTGGACGTCCCTGGACGTCAATGGCATCACCCTCCATAAGTAGCAATGCAATCGGGGACATTTGGGGGACAGGTCCTATTGATATCTAGTCATTTTCTGTTGATTTGGGGAAAAAAAAAATTTCCCATTGAAAATGAATGGGAAAAATTTTGGACGTCCATGGACGTCAATGGTATCAACTTACATAAGCGTCAATGGAATCCAAGTACATTGGCATCAATAAAATGAACAAACATGAAGAAATGCCATTGGAAATGAATGGGAAGTTTAGACGTCCATGAACGTCAATGGCATCACCCTCCATAAGCGGCAATGCAATCGGGGACATTTGGGGGAAACGTCCTAATGATATCTAGTCATTTTCTGTTGATTTGGGAAAAAAAAAAAAAAATCCCATTGAAAATGAATGGGAAAAATTTTGGACGTCCATGGACGTCAATGGTATCAACTTACATAAGCGTCAATGGAATCCAAGTACATTGGCATCAATAAAATGAACAAACATGAAGAAATGGCTTTGGAAATGATTGGGAAGTTTGGACGTCCATGGACGTCAATGGCATCACCCCCCATAAGCGGTAATGCAATCGGGGACATTTGGGGGACACGTCCTAATGATATCTAGTCATTTTCTGTTGATTTGGGAAAAAAAAAAAATTCCCATTGAAAATGAATGGGAAAAATTTTGGACGTCCATGGACGTCAATGGTATCAACTTACATAACCGTCAATGGAATCCAAGTACATTGGCATCAAAAGAATGAACAAACATGAAGAAATGCCATTGGAAATGAATGGGAAGTTTGGACGTCCCTGGACGTCAATGGCATCACCCTCCATAAGTAGCAATGCAATCGGGGACATTTGGGGGACAGGTCCTATTGATATCTAGTCATTTTCTGTTGATTTGGGGAAAAAAAAAAATTTCCCATTGAAAATGAATGGGAAAAATTTTGGACGTCCATGGACGTCAATGGTATCAACTTACATAAGCGTCAATGGAATCCAAGTACATTGGCATGAATAAAATGAACAAACATGAAGAAATGCCATTGGAAATGAATGGGAAGTTTAGACGTCCATGAACGTCAATGGCATCACCCTCCATAAGCGGCAATGCAATCGGGGACATTTGGGGGAAACGTCCTAATGATATCTAGTCATTTTCTGTTGATTTGGGAAAAAAAAAAAAAAATCCCATTGAAAATGAATGGGAAAAATTTTGGACGTCCATGGACGTCAATGGTATCAACTTACATAAGCGTCAATGGAATCCAAGTACATTGGTATCAATAAAATGAACAAACATGAAGAAATGGCTTTGGAAATGATTGGGAAGTTTGGACGTCCATGGACGTCAATGGCATCACCCCCCATAAGCGGTAATGCAATCGGGGACATTTGGGGGACACGTCCTAATGATATCTAGTCATTTTCTGTTGATTTGGGGAAAAAAAAAAAATTCCCATTGAAAATGAATGGGAAAAATTTTGGACGTCCATGGACGTCAATGGTATCAACTTACATAACCGTCAATGGAATCCAAGTACATTGGCATCAAAAGAATGAACAAACATGAAGAAATGCCATTGGAAATGAATGGGAAGTTTGGACGTCCCTGGACGTCAATGGCATCACCCTCCATAAGTAGCAATGCAATCGGGGACATTTGGGGGACAGGTCCTATTGATATCTAGTCATTTTCTGTTGATTTGGGGAAAAAAAAAAATTTCCCATTGAAAATGAATGGGTAAAATTTTGGACGTCCATGGACGTCAATGGCAGCACCCCCCATAAGCGTCAATGGAATTGGGGACGTTTGGGATATACGTCCTATTGATATCTGGTCATTTTCTGTTGATTTGGAGAAATTTAGTTTTTTCCCCATTGAAAATGAATGGGAAAAATTTTGGACGTCCATGTAAGTCAATGGCGGCACCCTTCATAAGCGTCAATGGAATTGGGGAAGTTTGGGGGACACGTCCTATTGATATCTGGTCATTTTCTGTTGATTTGGGGTAATTTTGTTTTTTCCCCATTGAAAATGAATGGGAAAAATTTTGGACGTCCATGGCAGTCAATGGCATCGACATCTATATAGTCAGTTGAATCCAAGTACATTGGCATCAGTAGATTCGACATGCATGGCCGTCAATGGCATCAATGCAATGTAAATTCCATTGGAAATCCCATTGGAAGTGAATGGGACTTTTCCCATTCGAAATGAATGGGATAGTTTTTGGCAAATTTCCGAGGAAGCGTAATTTTTTTCCAAATTCTGTATACAACTTTTATGCCCCTCACCGTCCCGGAATTTTTGATGCCCAAATTATGTGATTTGGTCAAAAATTGTAGGACTAGATACATTTTGAAACTTTTTTTTTTTTCACGGAAAATTGCCGTTTACGGACGAACGGAAAAATTTTCGGGGCCATTTGTAAAGTTTCCTGTGTCACGCGAAAATTCCGGTCGTGCCGATACTTGAACGGTGCCGATCGGTCTAACGGTTCGGGCTGTGAAGCGCGCGTTTTTTTTCCATTCAAAATGAATAGGAAAGTTTTTGGCAAATTTCCGGGGAACCGTAAATTTTTGCCAAATTCTGTATACAACTTTTATGCCCCTCACCGTCCCGGAATTTTTGATGCCCAAATTATGTGATTTGGTCAAAAATTGTAGGACTAGATACATTTTTAAACTTTTTTTATTTTTCGGAAAATTGCCGTTTACGGGCGAACGGAAAATTTTTCGTGGCGGTTTGAAAAATTCCCATCGTCACACGAAAAATCCGGTCGTGCCGATACTTGAACGGTGCCGATCGGTGCTACGGTTTGGGCTGTGCGTTGGCTCAAAAAAACGCGGAGAATAAGATGAATAATAACTAGAAACTGCAATTTCGGGAGAAATTACACCTTGGTCTTTCCTCTGTGGAGATACAAATCTTAGCCCCACTCAGGTCTATCAATAGAATGGACCATAATGCCAGTCAATGGCACTAAACAAAGTAAAAGCCATTAGAAAA
This sequence comes from Corythoichthys intestinalis, assembly GCF_030265065.1. Lineage (NCBI taxonomy): Eukaryota > Metazoa > Chordata > Actinopteri > Syngnathiformes > Syngnathidae > Corythoichthys > Corythoichthys intestinalis. The sequence continues at coordinate 57,022,110 of NC_080399.1, read as the reverse complement.
GATTGGGAGAATTGGACGTCCATGGCCGTCAATGGCGGCACCCTTCATAAGCGTCAATGGAATTGGAGAAGTTTGGGGGACACGTCCTATTGATATCTGGTCATTTTTTGTTGATTTGGGGAAAAAAAAAAAATTCCCATTGAAAATGAATGGGAAAAATTTTGGACGTCCATGGACGTCAATGGTATCAACTTACATAAGCGTCAATGGAATCCAAGTACATTGGCATCAATAGAATGAACAAACATGAAGAAATGCCATTGGAAATGAATGGGAAGTTTGGACGTCCATGGACGTCAATGGCATCACCCTCCATAAGCGCCAATCCAATCGGGGACATTTGGGGGACACGTCCTATTGATATCTGGTCATTTTTTGTTGATTTGGGGAAAAAAAAAAAATTCCCATTGAAAATGAATGGGAAAAATTTTGGACGTCCATGGACGTCAATGGTATCAACTTACATAAGCGTCAATGGAATCCAAGTACATTGGCATCAATAGAATGAACAAACATGAAGAAATGCCATTGGAAATGAATGGGAAGTTTGGACGTCCATGAACGTCAATGGCATCACCCTCCATAAGCAGCAATGCAATCGGGGACATTTGGGGGACACGTCCTAATGATGTCTAGTCATTTTCTGTTGATTTGGGGAAAAAAAAAAAATTCCCATTGAAAATGAATGGGAAAAATTTTGGACGTCCATGGACGTCAATGGTATCAACTTACATAAGCGTCAATGGAATCCAAGTACATTGGCATCAATAGAATGAACAAACATGAAGAAATGCCATTGGGATTTAATGGGAAGTTTGGACGTCCATGAACGTCAATGGAATCACCCTCCATAAGCAGCAATGCAATCGGGGACATTTGGGGGCCACGTCCTATTGATATCTAGTCATTTTCTGTTGATTTGGGGAAAAAAAAAATTTTCCCATTGAAAATGAATGGGAAAAATTTTGGACGTCCATGGACGTCAATGGCAGCACCCCCCATAAGCGTCAATGGAGTTGGAGACGTTTGGGGTATACGTCCTATTGATATCTGGTCATTTTCTGTTGATTTGGAGAAATTTAGTTTTTTCCCCATTGAAAATGATTGGGAAAAATTTTGGACGTCCATGGAAGTCAATGGCGGCACCCTTCATAAGCGTCAATGGAATTGGGGAAGTTTGGGGGACACGTCCTATTGATATCTGGTCATTTTCTGTTGATTTGGGGAAATTTTGTTTTTTCCCCATTGAAAATGAATGGGAAGAATTTTGGACGTCCATGGCCGTCAATGGCATCGACATCCATATAGTCAATAGAATCCAAGTACATTGGCATCAATAGATTTGACATGCATGGCCGTCAATGGCATCAATGCAATGTAAATTCCAATGAAATCCCATTGTAAGTGAATGGGAACTTTTCCCATTAGAAATGAATGGGAGAGTTTTTGGCAAATTTCCGAGGAAGCGTAATTTTTTTCCAAATTCTGTATACAACTTTTATGCCCCTCACCGTCCCGGAATTTTTGATGCCCAAATTATGTGATTTGGTCAAAAATTGTAGGACTAGATACATTTTGAAACTTTTTTTTTTTTCACGGAAAATTGCCGTTTACGGACGAACGGAAAAATTTTCGGGGCTATTTGTAAAGTTTCCTGTGTCACGCGAAAATTCCGGTCGTGCCGATACTTGAACGGTGCCGATCGGTCAAACGGTTCGGGCTGTGAAGCGCGCATTTTTTTTCCACTCAAAATGAATAGGAAAGTTTTTGGCAAATTTCCGGGGAACCGTAAATTTTTGCCAAATTCTGTATACAACTTTTATGCCCCTCACCGTCCCGGAATTTTTGATACCCAAATTACGTGATTTGGTCAAAAATTGTAGGACTAGATACATTTTGAAACTTTTTTTTTTTTTCGGAAAATTGCCGTTTACGGGCGAACGGAAAATTTTTCGGGGCCGTTTGAAAAATTCCCATCGTCGCGCGAAAATTCCGGTCGTGCCGATACTTGAACGGTACCGATCGGAGCTACGGTTTGGGCTGCGCGGCGCGCCGAAAAAAACGTCAACAATTATTGAATAATAATAATAAAGAAAAAAAAAAATAATAAAAAGTACAATAAAGTTGTACAACAACATAACCTTGTTCTTTCCCTTGGAAAGACCAAGGTAATAAGTACGATAAAGTTGCAGAACAGCATTACCTTGTTCTTTCCCTTGGAAAGACCAAGGTAATAATAAGGCGAATAAAGTTGCAGAATAACAATACCTTGTTCTTTCCATAGGAAAGACCAAGGTAATAAATAATAATAATAACTAGAAACTGCAATTTCGGGAGAAATTACACCTTGGTCTTTCCTCTGTGGAGATACAGATCTTAGCCCCACTCAGGTCTATCAATAGAATGGACCATAATGCCAGTCAATGGCACTAAACAAAGTAAAAGCCATTAGAAAAGATTGGGAGAATTGGACGTCCATGGCCGTCAATGGCGGCACCCTTCATAAGCGTCAATGGAATTGGAGAAGTTTGGGGGACACGTCCTATTGATATCTGGTCATTTTTTGTTGATTTGGGGAAAAAAAAAAATTCCCATTGAAAATGAATGGGAAAAATTTTGGACGTCCATGGACGTCAATGGTATCAACTTACATAAGCGTCAATGGATACCAAGTACATTGGCATCAATAGAATGAACAAACATGAAGAAATGCCATTGGGAATGAATGGGAAGTTTGGACGTCCGTGGACGTCAATGGCATCACCCTCCATAAGAGGCAATGCAATCGGGGAAATTTGGGGGACACGTCCTATTGATATCTAGTCATTTTCTGTTGATTTGGGGAAAAAAAAAAAAAATTCCCATTGAAAATGAATGGGAAAATTTTTGGACGTCCATGGACGTCAATGGTATCAACTTACATAAGCGTCAATGGAATCCAAGTACATTGGCATCAATAGAATGAACAAACATGAAGAAATGCCATTGGGATTTAATGGGAAGTTTGGACGTCCATGAACGTCAATGGCATCACCCTCCATAAGCAGCAATGCAATCGGGAACATTTGGGGTACACGTCCTATTGATATCTAGTCATTTTCTGTTGATTTGGGGAAAAAAAAAATTCCCATTGAAAATGAATGGGAAAAATTTTGGACGTCCATGGACGTCAATGGTATCAACTTACATAAGTGTCAATGGAATCCAAGTACATTGGCATCAATAGAATGAACAAACATGAAGAAATGCCATTGGAAATGAATGGAAATTTTGGACGTCCATGGACGTCAATGGTATCAACTTACATAAGCGTCAATGGAATCCAAGTACATTGGCATCAATAGAATGAACAAACATGAAGAAATGCCATTGGAAATGAATGGGAAGTTTGGACGTCCATGAACGTCAATGGCATCACCCTCCATAAGAGGCAATGCAATCGGGGACATTTGGGCGACACGTCCTATTGATATCTAGTCATTTTCTGTTGATTTGGGGGAGAAAAAAAAAATTCCCATTGAAAATGAATGGGAAAAATTTTGGACGTCCATGGACGTCAATGGTATCAACTTACGTAAGCGTCAATGGAATCCAAGTACATTGGCATCAATAGAATGAACAAACATGAAGAAATGCCATTGGGAATGAATGGGAAGTTTGGACGTCCATGGACGTCAATGGAATCACCCTCCATAAGCGGCAATGCAATCGGGGACATTTGGGGGACACGTCCTCATGATATCTAGTCATTTTCTGTTGATTTGGGGAAAAAAAAAAATTTCCCATTGAAAATGAATGGGAAAATTTTTGGACGTCCATGGACGTCAATGGCAGCACCCCCCATAAGCGTCAATGGAGTTGGGGACATTTGGGGGAGACGTCCTATTGATAACTGGTCATTTTCTGATGATTTGGGGAAATTTAGTTTTTTCCCCATTGAAAATGAATGGGAAAAATTTTGGACGTCCATGAACGTCAATGGCATCACCCTCCATAAGCGTAAATGGAATTGGGGACGTTTGGGGTATACGTCCTATTAATATCTGGTCATTTTCTGTTGATTTGGGGAAATTTAGTTTTTTCCCCATTGAAAATGAATGGGGAAATTTTTGGACGTCCATGGACGTCAATGGCAGCACCCCCTATAAGCGTCAATGGAGTTCGGAACGTTTGGGGGAGACGTACTATTGATAACTGGTCATTTTCTGATGATTTGGGGAAATTTAGTTTTTTCCCCATTGAAAATGAATGGGAAAAATTTTGGACGTCCATGGACGTCAATGGCAGCACCCCCCATAAGCGTCAATGAAGTTGGGGACGTTTGGGGTATACGTCCTATTAATATCTGGTCATTTTCTGTTGATTTGGGGAAATTTAGTTTTTTCCCCATTGAAAATGAATGGGAAAAATTTTGGACGTCCATGGCCGTCAATGGCATCGACATCCATACAATCAAATGAATCCAAGTACATTGGCATCAATAGATTCGACATGCATGGCCGTCAATGGCATCAATGCAATGTAAAGTCCATTGGAAATACTATTGAAAGTGAATGGGAACTTTTCCCATTGGAAATGAATGGGATAGTTTTTGGCAAATATCCGGAGAACCGTAAATTTTTTCCAAATTCTGTATACAATCTTTATGCCCCCCACCGTCCCGGAATTTTTGATGTCCAAATTATGTGATTTGGTTAAAAATTGTAGGACAAGTAGCGTTTTGAAAAAGTTGTAAAAAATCGGAAAATTGCCGTTTACGGGCGAACGAAAAATTTTTCGGGGTCGTTTGAAAAATTCCCATCGTCGCGCGAAAATTCCGGTCGTGTCGATACTTGAACGGTGCCGATTGGTGGGACGGTTCGGGCTGCGCGGCGCGCCGAAAAAACGCGGAGAAACCATTGCATAATAATAATAATAATAATAACTAGAAACTGCAATTTCGGGAGAAATTACACCTTGGTCTTTCCTCTGTGGAGATACAGATCTTAGCCCCACTCAGGTCTATCAATAGAATGGACCATAATGCCAGTCAATGGCACTAAACAAAGTAAAAGCCATTAGAAAAGATTGGGAGAATTGGACGTCCATGTCCGTCAATGGCAGCACCCTCCATAAGCATCAATGTAAGTTTGAGGGACACGTCCGATTGATATCAGGTCATTTTTTGTTGATTTGGGGGAGAAAAAAAAAATTCCCATTGAAAATGAATGGGAAAAATTTTGGACGTCCATGGACGTCAATGGTATCAACTTACATAAGCGTCAATGGAATCCAAGTACTTTGGCATCAATAGAATGAACAAACATGAAGAAATGCCATTGGAAATGAATGGGAAGTTTGGACGTCCATGGACGTCAATGGCATCACCCTCCATAAGCGGCAATGCAATCGGGGACATTTGGGGGACACGTCCTAATGATATCTAGTCATTTTCTGTTGATTTGGGGAAAAAAAAAAAAATCCCATTGAAAATGAATGGGAAAAATTTTGGACGTCCATGGACGTCAATGGTATCAACTTACATAGGCGTCAATGGAATCCAAGTACATTGGCATCAATAGAATGAACAAACATGAAGAAATGCCATTGGAAATGAATGGGAAGTTTGGACGTCCATGGACGTCAATGGCATCACCCTCCATCAGCGGCAATGCAATCGGGGACATTTGGGGGACAAGTCCTAATGATATCTAGTCATTTTCTTTTGATTTGGGGAAAAAAAAAAATTTCCCATTGAAAATGAATGGGAAAAATTTTGGACGTCCATGGACGTCAATGGTATCAACTTACATAAGCGTCAATGGAATCCAAGTACATTGGCATCAATAGAATGAACAAACATGAAGAAATGCCATTGGAAATGAATGGGAAGTTTGGACGTCCATGAACGTCAATGGCATCACCCTCCATAAGCGTAAATGGAATTGGGGACGTTTGGGGTATACGTCCTATTAATATCTGGTCATTTTCTGTTGATTTGGGGAAATTTAGTTTTTTCCCCATTGAAAATGAATGGGAAAATTTTTGGACGTCCATGGACGTCAATGGCAGCACCCCCTATAAGCGTCAATGGAGTTAGGGACGTTTGGGGGAGACGTCCTATTGATAACTGGTCATTTCCTGATGATTTGGGGAAATTTAGTTTTTTCCCCATTGAAAATGAATGGGAAAAATTTTGGACGTCCATGGACGTCAATGGCAGCACCCACTATAAGCGTCAATGGAGTTGGGGACGTTTGGGGGACACGTCCTATTGATATCTTGTCATTTTCTGTTGATTTGGGGAAATGTAGTTTTTTCCCCATTGAAAATGAATGGGAAAATTTTTGGACGTCCATGGCAGTCAATGGCAGCACCCCCTATAAGCGTCAATGGAGTTGGGGACGTTTGGGGGACACGTCCTATTGATATCTTGTCATTTTCTATTGATTTGGGGAAATGTAGTTTTTTCCCCATTGAAAATGAATGGGAAAAATTTTGGACGTCCATGGCCGTCAGTGGCATCGACATCCATATAGTCAATTGAACCCAAGTACATTGGCATCAATAGATTCGACATGCATGGCCGTCAATGGCATCAATGCAATGTAAATTCCATTGGAAATCCCATTGAAATGAATGGGAAATTTTCCCATTAGAAATGAATGGGATAGTTTTTGGCAAATATCCGGGGAAGCGTAAATTTTTTCCAAATTCTGTATACAACTTTTATGCCCCTCACCGTCCCGGAATTTTTGATACCCAAATTATGTGATTTGGTCAAAAATTGTAGGACTAGATACATTTTGAAAAAAAAAAAAAAATCTGGAAAATTGCCGTTTGCGGGAAAACGGAAATTTTTTCGGGGCCCTTTTTAAAAAAGCCATCGTCGCGCAAAAATTCCGGACGTTTCGATATCCGAACGGTGCCGATCGGTGCAGCGGTTCGGGCTGTGCGGCGCGCCGAAAAAACGCGGAGAATAAGATGAATAATAATAATAACTAGAAACTGCAATTTCGGGAGAAATTACACACCTTGGTCTTTCCTCTGTGGAGATACAAATCTTAGCCCCACTCAGGTCTATCAATAGAATGGACCATAATGCCAGTCATTGGCACTAAACAAAGTTAAAGGCATTAGAAAAGATTGGGAGAATTGGACGTCCATGTCCGTCAATGGCAGCACCCTCCATAATTGTTAATGGAATCGGGGAAGTTTGGGGGACACGTCCTATTGATATCTAGTCATTTTCTGTTGATTTGGGAAAAAAAAAAAAATTCCCATTGAAAATGAATGGGAAAAATTTTGGACGTCCATGGACGTCAATGGTATCAACTTACATAAGCGTCAATGGAATCCAAGTACATTGGCATCAATAAAATGAACAAACATGAAGAAATGCCATTGGAAATGAATGGGAAGTTTGGACGTCCATGAACGTCAATGGCATCACCCTCCATAAGCAGCAATGCAATCGGGGACATTTGGGGGACACGTCCTAATGATATCTAGTCATTTTCTGTTGATTTGGGAAAAAAAAAAAAAATCCCATTGAAATGAATGGGAAAAATTTTGGACGTCCATGGACGTCAATGGTATCAACTTACATAAGCGTCAATGGAATCCAAGTACATTGGCATCAATAGAATGAACAAACATGAAGAAATGCCTTTGGAAATGAATGGGAAGTTTGGACGTCCATGGACGTCAATGGCATCACCCCCCATAAGCGGCAATGCAATCGGGGACATTTGGGGGACACGTCCTAATGATATCTAGTCATTTTCTGTTGATTTGGGGAAAAAAAAAAATTTCCCATTGAAAATGAATGGGAAAAATTTTGGACGTCCATGGACGTCAATGGTATCAACTTACATAAGCGTCAATGGAATCCAAGTACATTGGCATCAATAGAATGAACAAACATGAAGAAATGCCTTTGGAAATGAATGGGAAGTTTGGACGTCCATGGACGTCAATGGCATCACCCCCCATAAGCGGCAATGCAATCGGGGACATTTGGGGGACACGTCCTAATGATATCTAGTCATTTTCTGTTGATTTGGGGAAAAAAAAAAATTTCCCATTGAAAATGAATGGGAAAAATTTTGGACGTCCATGGACGTCAATGGTATCAACTTACATAAGCGTCAATGGAATCCAAGTACATTGGCATCAATAGAATGAACAAACATGAAGAAATGCCATTGGAAATTAATGGGAAGTTTGGACGTCCGTGGACGTCAATGGCATCACCCTCCATAAGCAGCAATGCAATCGGGGACATTTGGGGGACACGTCCTAATGATATCTAGTCATTTTCTGTTGATTTGGGGGAAAAAAAAAAATTTCCCATTGAAAATGAATGGGAAAAATTTTGGACTCCATGGACGTCAATGGTATCAACTTACATAACCGTCAATGGAATCCAAGTACATTGGCATCAAAAGAATGAACAAACATGAAGAAATGCCATTGGAAAAGAATGGGAAGTTTGGACGTCCCTGGACGTCAATGGCATCACCCTCCATAAGCAGCAATGCAATCGGGGACATTTGGGGGACAGGTCCTATTGATATCTAGTCATTTTCTGTTGATTTGGGGGAAAAAAAAAAATTCCCATTGAAAATGAATGGGTAAAATTTTGGACGTCCATGGACGTCAATGGCAGCACCCCCCATAAGCGTCAATGGAATTGGGGACGTTTGGGATATACGTCCTATTGATATCTGGTCATTTTCTGTTGATTTGGAGAAATGTAGTTTTTTCCCCATTGAAAATGAATGGGAAAAATTTTGGACGTCCATGTAAGTCAATGGCGGCACCCTTCATAAGCGTCAATGGAATTGGGGAAGTTTGGGGGACACGTCCTATTGATATCTGGTCATTTTCTGTTGATTTGGGGTAATTTTGTTTTTTCCCCATTGAAAATGAATGGGAAAAATTTTGGACGTCCATGGCAGTCAATGGCATCGACATCTATATAGTCAGTTGAATCCAAATACATTGGCATCAGTAGATTCGACATGCATGGCCGTCAATGGCATCAATGCAATGTAAATTCCATTGGAAATCCCATTGGAAGTGAATGGGACTTTTCCCATTCGAAATGAATGGGATAGTTTTTGGCAAATTTCCGAGGAAGCGTAATTTTTTTCCAAATTCTGTATACAACTTTTATGCCCCTCACCGTCCCGGAATTTTTGATGCCCAAATTATTTGATTTGGTCAAAAATTGTAGGACTAGATACATTTTGAAACTTTTTTTTTTTTCACGGAAAATTGCCGTTTACGGACGAACGGAAAAATTTTCGGGGCCATTTGTAAAGTTTCCTGTGTCACGCGAAAATTCCGGTCGTGCCGATACTTGAACGGTGCCGATCGGTCTAACGGTTCGGGCTGTGAAGCGCGCGTTTTTTTTCCATTCAAAATGAATAGGAAAGTTTTTGGCAAATTTCCGGGGAACCGTAAATTTTTGCCAAATTCTGTATACAACTTTTATGCCCCTCACCGTCCCGGAATTTTTGATGCCCAAATTATGTGATTTGGTCAAAAATTGTAGGACTAGATACATTTTGAAACTTTTTTAATTTTTCGGAAAATTGCCGTTTACGGGCGAACGGAAAATTTTTCGTGGCGGTTTGAAAAATTCCCATCGTCACACGAAAAATCCGGTCGTGCCGATACTTGAACGGTGCCGATCGGTGCTACGGTTTGGGCTGTGCGTTGGCTCAAAAAAACGCGGAGAATTATTGAATAATAACTAGAAACTGCAATTTCGGGAGAAATTACACCTGGGTCTTTCTTCAGTGGAGATACAGATCTTCGCCCCACTCAGGTGTAGCAATAGAATGGACAATAATGCCAGTCATTGGCATTAAACAAAGTAAACGCCATTAGAGATGATTGGGAGAATTGGACGTCCATGGCCGTCAATGGCGGCACCCTTCATAAGCGTCAATGGAATTGGGGAAGTTTGGGGGACACGTCCTATTGATATCTGGTCATTTCCTGTTGATTTGGGGGGGGAAAAAAAATTCCCATTGAAAATGAATGGGAAAAATTTTGGACGTCCATGGACGTCAATGGTATCAACTTACATAGGCGTCAATGGAATCCAAATACATTGGCATCAATAGAATGAAAAAACATAATTAAATGCCATTAGAAATGAATGGGAAATTTGGACGTCCATGGCCGTCAATGGCGGCGCCCTTCATAAGCGTCAATGGAATTGGAGAAGTTTGGGGGACACGTCCTATTGATATCTGGTCTTTTTTTGTTGATTTGGGGAAAAAAAAAAAATTCCCATTGAAAATGAATGGGAAAAATTTTGGACGTCCATGGACGTCAATGGTATCAACTTACATAGGCGTCAATGGAATCCAAGTACATTGGCATCAATAGAATGAAAAAACATAATTAGATGCCATTAGAAATGAATGGGAAATTTGGACGTCCATGGCCGTCAATGGCGGAGCCCTCAATAAGCGTCAATGCAGTTGGGGACATTTGGGGTAAAGGTCCTATTGATATCTGGTGATTTCCTACTGATTTGGAGACATTTTGTTTTTTCCCCATTGAAAATGAATGGGAAAAATTTGGACGTCCATGGACGTCAATGGCATCACCCTCCATAAGCATCAATGCTATCGGGGACATTTGAGGTAAAGGTCCTATTGATATCTGTTGATTTCCTACTGATTTGGGGACATTTTGTCTTTTCCCCATAGAAAATGAATGGGAAAAATTTTGGACGTCCATGGCCGTCAATGGCATCGACATCCATATAGTCAATAGAATCCAAGTACATTGGCATCAGTAAATTCGACATGCATGGCCGTCAATGGCATCAATGCAATGTAAAGTCCATAGGAAATCCCATTGGAAGTGAATGGGAACTTTTCCCATTACAAATGAATGGGAGAGTTTTTGGCCAATTTCCGGGGAACCGTAATTTTTTGCCAAATTCTGTATACAACTTTTATGCCCCTCAACGTCCCGGAATTTTTGATGCCCAAATTATGTGATTTGGTCAAAAACTGTAGGACTAGATACATTTTTAAACTTTTTTTTTTTTTCCGGAAAATTGCCGTTTACGGGCGAACGGAAAATTTTTCGGGGGATTTTGAAAAATTCCCATCGTCGCGCGAAAAATCTGGTCGTGTCAATACTTGAACGGTGCCGATCGGTGCTATGGTTCGGGCTGCGCGGCGCGCCGAAAAAACGCGGAGAATAAGATGATGATATAATAAATAATAATAATAACTAGAAACTGCAATTTCGGGAGAAATTACACACCTTGGTCTTTCCTCTGTGGAGATACAGATCTTAGCCCCACTCAGGTCTATCAATAGAATGGACCATAATGCCAGTCAATGGCACTAAACAAAGTAAAAGCCATTAGAAATGAATGGGCGAATCGGACGTCCATGGACGTCAATGGCATCACCCTCCATAAGCGGCAATGCAATCGGGGACATTTGGGGGACACTTCCTAATGATATCTAGTCATTTTCTGTTGATTTGGGGAAAAAAAAAAAATTCCCATTGAAAATGAATGGGAAAAATTTTGGACGTCCATGGACGTCAATGGTATCAACTTACATAAGCGTCAATGGAATCCAAGTACATTGGCATCAATAGAATGAACAAACATGAAGAAACGCCATTGGAAATTAATGGGAAGTTTGGACGTCCGTGGACGTCAATGGCATCACCCTCCATAAGCAGCAATGCAATCGGGGACATATGGGGGACACGTCCTATTGATATCTAGTCATTTTCTGTTGATTTGGGGAAAAAAAAAAAATTCCCATTGAAAATGAATGGGAAAAATTTTGGACGTCCATGGACGTCAATGGTATCAACTTACATAAGCGTCAATGGAATCCAAGTACATTGGCATCAATAGAATGAACAAACATGAAGAAATGCCATTGGGATTTAATGGGAAGTTTGGACGTCCATGAACGTCAATGGCATCACCCTCCATAAGCGGCAATGCAATCGGGGACATTTGGGGGACACGTCCTAATGATATCTAGTCATTTTCTGTTGATTTGGGGAAAAAAAAAAATTTCCCATTGAAAATGAATGGGAAAAATTTTGGACGTCTATGGACGTCAATGGTATCAACTTACATAAGCGTCAATGGAATCTAAGTACATTGGCATCAATAGAATGAACAAACATGAAGAAATGCCATTGGAATAAATGGGAAGTTTGGACGTCCCTGGACGTCAATGGCATCACCCTCCATAAGCAGCAATGCAATTGGGGACATTTGGGGGACACGTCCTATTGATATCTAGTCATTTTCTGTTGATTTGGGGAAAAAAAAAAAATTCCCATTGAAAATGAATGGGAAAATTTTTGGACGTCCATGGACGTCAATGGCAGCACCCCCCATAAGCGTCAATGGAGTTGGGGACGTTTGAGGTATACGTCCTATTGATATCTGGTCATTTTCTGTTGATTTGGAGAAATTTAGTTTTTTCCCCATTGAAAATGAATGGGAAAAATTTTGGACGTCCATGGAAGTCAATGGCAGCACCCCCCATAAGCGTCAATGGAGTTGGGGACGTTTGGGGGACACGTCCTATTGATATCTGGCCATTTTCTGTTGATTTGGGGAAATTTTGTTTTTTCCCCTTTGAAAATGAATGGGAAAAATTTTGGACGTCCATGGCCGTCAATGGCATCGACATCCATATAGTCAATTGAATCCAAGTACATTGGCATCAGTAGATTCGACATGCATGGCCGTCAATGGCATCAATGCAATGTAAATTCCATTGGAAATCCCATTGGAAGTGAATGGGAACTTTTCCCATTCGAAATGAATGGGATAGTTTTTGGCAAATTTCCGAGGAAGCGTAATTTTTTTCCAAATTCTGTATACAACTTTTATGCCTCTCACCGTCCCGGAATTTTTGATGGCCAAATTATGTGATTTGGTCAAAAATTGTAGGACTAGATACATTTTGAAACTTTTTTTTTTTTCACGGAAAATTGCCGTTTACGGACGAACGGAAAAATTTTCGGGGCCATTTGTAAAGTTTCCTGTGTCACGCGAAAATTCCGGTCGTGCCGATACTTGAACGGTGCCGATCGGTCTCACGGTTCGGGCTGTGAAGCGCGCGTTTTTTTTCCATTCAAAATGAATAGGAAAGTTTTTGGCAAATTTCCGGGGAACCGTAAATTTTTGCCAAATTCTGTATACAACTTTTATGCCCCTCAATGTCCCGGAATTTTTGATGACCAAATTATGCGATTTGGTCAAAAATTGTAGGACTAGATACATTTTGAAACTTTTTTTTTTTTCCGGAAAATTGCCGTTTACGGGCGAACGGAAAATTTTTCGGGGCCGTTTGAAAAATTCCCATCGTCGCGCGAAAATTCCGGTCGTGCCGATACTTGAACGGTACCGATCGGAGGTACGGTTCGGGCTGCACGGCGCGCCGAAAAAAACGTCAACAATTATTGAATAATAATAATAAAGAAATAAAAAATAAAGAAGTACAATAAAGTTGTACAACAACATAACCTTGTTCTTTCCCTTGGAAAGACCAAGGTAATAATAAGACGAATAAAGTTGCAGAACAGCACTACCTGGACTTTCCATAGGAAAGACCCAGGTAATAAAAAATAATAAAGTTGCACAATAACAATACCTTGTTCTTTCTTTCAGAAAGACCAAGGTAATAAAAATAATAAAAATAAGTACGATAAAGTTGCACAACAACATAACCTTGTTCTTTCCCTTGGAAAGACCAAGGTAATAATAAAGTTGTAGAATAACATAACCTTGTTCTTTCTTTCAGAAAGACCAAGGTAATAATAATAATAAGGCGAATAAAGTTGCAGAATAACAATACCTTGTTCTTTCCATAGGAAAGACCAAGGTAATAAACTAGTAGCTCGCCATTGTTGCTGACGTCACATGGCCACGCTGCCGTACTTCACAGTGTCTCTTTAACTATGTAACGTAATGATTTAAATACACCACAAGGTGTGAATGGCAAGTTTTAAATGAATAAGATATCAAGCCAATGAGTGCATTTTGTCCCTCGACTGACGCTGTAGTTTCTTGTCTAGTTCCATTGTTATTTATGTTCATTTTAGTTTTGACTTCACAACAAACAAGACTCCTGATAATGGCTCCCAGCCTCATAGTTTGTATATTGTGAGTAAATATTGCCATCCAGTGTATTTGCTGTGCTAAACGAGTTGCCAAAATGTTTAAATAGAGTCTGACCAGTAGGCTAAGCACAATTTCTGTATTTTACGGTTCAAACAACCTAAATATCACATTATATGCTGTTTGGAGGATTCTAGATAATTGGAGCCTGCCCGAACACTCTACAATCCACGCCATCATATCAAGAACTCTTTTTCATAATTCTGATGATATTAAAATTAAAAAGTGGAGTTGTAAAACCCCTTTGTGTGCTATTTGTTGTGTGCAGACAATTCTTTCGTTGAACAAGTTTAAACTGACCCATCAGTTGTTTTGACAGGATAAAGTTATTTGGGAGAGTAATAATACAGGTTTATATGTACAAATGTCATTTTCCCCAGAACAATAAATTCAAAATCTACAGTGGTATGAAAAAGTATCTGAACCTTTTGGAATTTCTCACATTTCTGTATAAAATCACCATCAAATGTGATCTGATCTTTGTCAAAATCACACAGATGAAAAAAACGGTCTGCTTTAACTAAAACCACCCAAACATTTATAGGTTTTCATACTTTAATTAGGATAGTATGCAAACAATGACAAAGGGAGGGAAATAAGTAAGTGAACCATCACATTTAACATTTTGTGCCCCGCCCTTTGGCAGCAATAACTTCAACCAGACGCTTCCTGTAGCTGCAGATCAGTCTGGCACATCAATCAGGACTAATATTGGCCCATTCTTCGCTACAAAACTGCTGTAGTTCAGTCAGATTCCTGGGATGTCTGGCAGAATCGCTGTCTTTAGGTCATGCCACAACATCTCAATGGGGTTCAAGTCTGGATTTTGACTTGGCCACTCCAGAACGTGTATTTTGTTCTTCTGAAACCATTCTGAAGTTGATTTACTTCTGTGTTTTGGATCATTTTCTTGTATCAGCATCCATCCACTTTTTAGCTTCAACTGTCTGACAGACGGCCTCAGGTTTTCCTGCAAAACCTTCTGATAAAATTTTGAATTCGTTCTTCCATTAATGATTGCAAGTTGTCCAGGCTCTGAGATAGCAAAGCAGCCCCAAATCATGATGCTCCCTCCACAATGCTTCACGGTGGGGATGAGATGTTGATGTTGATGAGCAGTTCCACTTTTCCTCTACATGTGGCATTGTGGTTTACTCCCATACAATTCGACTTTGGTTTCATCAGTCCACAAAATATTTTGCCAAAACTTCTGTGGCGTATCCAATTGCCTTTTTACGGACATTAAACGAGCAACAATGTTTTTTTTAGACAGAAGTGGCTTCCCCGTGGAGTCTTCCCGTGAACAGCATTCTTGGCCATAGTTTTACATATAGTTAATGTGTGCACAGAGATACTGGACTGTGCCAGTGATTTTTGTAAGTCTTTGGCCGACACTGTAGGGTTCTTTTTTTTTACCTCTCTGAGTATTCTGCGCTGAACTCTTGGTGATGGGAGAGAAGCAACAGTGCCAAACTCTCTCCATTTGTAGACAACTTCTCTGACTGTCGATTGATGAAGATCTAGACTTTTAGAAATTGTTTTGTCTCCTTTCCCAGCTTTATACAAATCAACAATCCTTGATTGCAGGTCTTCAGACACCTTTTTGACCGAGCCATGATGCAAGTCAAACAATGCTTCTAATCAAAACAGTTCTTACCAGGTGTGTGTTTTATAGTGGGCAGCGCAGCTTTAAACTACTCATCAGGGATTGGGCACACACCTGACTTGAATTGTTTGGTGAAAATGGGTTTCAATTGCTCTTCAAGCCTCCTTAGGCAGAGGGTTCACTTAATTATTTTTCCCCCTCCTGTCATTGTTTGCAAGCTATCCTCATTAAAATATGAAAACTTATAAATGTTTGGGTCATTTTAGTTAAAGCAGACAGTTTTTTCATCTGTGTGATTTTGACAAAGATCAGATCATGTTTGATGGTGATTTTATGCAGAAATGTAAAAAATTCCAAAAGGTTCAGATACTTTTTCATACCACTGTATCACATCTGAACCCTAATGACTTCTTCTTTTTTTTTTAAAGGAAATTTAGCAGTTGAATACATCTGGGATACACAGTGCAAAAGTTATGATGCTGAGGGCGCATTTATCATATGTGGGACTCTTTATGTCGTCTACAACACACGTTATGGTGGACGGTCAACTGTACAGTGTCTCTATGATATCCATGACACCATCCACAGGTTGGCATTTGACTCACAAATTCACAATATACCCTATTCCAATATCTTGTCCCATAATTTTCTCTTTTTTTTCTTTGCTGTCATCACCTGGAAGTGCTGAGAGTCCTGTGGTGTTCTTTCCTAAACGCTACACAAGCCACAGCAGCATCAACTACTTACCTGGAGACAAACAATTGTATGCATGGGATGATGGCTATCAGACAATATATGAAGTGGAGACACACATCAGTGATCAAGTTATAGCTGAATGAAAGTTTGCTTCACATATTTTCCCCATCAAAAATAATAATATAGAGTACGTAGGAATTGTTACACACAATATGTATTTGCACCTTCAATACATTACATACAGCAATTAGTATCAGTGTCTTTTCTCATTGTACTTTGCTGCCTGTAAGTCATCCAAATGTAAGTTTTTCTATCACAATAATAAAATGTATTTAAAAGCAAAAGTACAGTATTTTCTCTCAAATTTCAGGTGAGTCAATAATGTGTCCGAACAACTGCTTTGGATACTTGCTAAAAATATTGTGAACAGTAAGCCCTAAAAATCCGATCGGAGTCATATACAGTATGACTACAGTCTGAACGCAGCCGTAGTGGCTTTGATTTTTAGCAATGGGTACACTTCATCTGTGAGGGACAGGATGTTAAAAAAAATCCAGGAAATGAAATTGTATTTTAAATGACTATATTGTGTAAATTATCCCAGAAAATAAGTATTTGTTCACATATAAAGAAGCCCGATTTGACGGCCACAGACCTGTATTAATTAATTAATTAATTAATTAATTAATTAGGCGGCACGGTGGCTGAGTGGTTAGCACATCTGCCTCACAGTTCTGAGATCAAGGGTTCAAGGCCTGCCCAAAAACGTGCATGGTAGGCTAATTGGACACTCTAAATTGTCCGTAGGTATGAGTTTGTGCGTCAATGGTTGTGTGTCTCGTTGTGCCCTGCGACTGGCTGGCAACCAGTTTAGGGTGTACCCTGCCGTCTGCCCATAGTTAGCTGGGATAGGCTCCAGCACCTCTGCAACCCTCGTGAGGAAAAGCGGCATGGAAAATGAATGAATGAATTATTAATTTTTGAATTCAGGTATCTGTATTTCAGATTCCACAATGGTTAAGACCAAAGAGCCAACTTGTAGGCAGTTGTAGACATGCACTAGCCTGGGTAGAGTGAATATACAATAGGCAAACAGCTTGGTGTGAATAATTAAATTATTAGAAAATGGAAAACATACAAGGCCATTGATATCTCCTTCCTTGATCTGAGCAACCACGCAAGATCTCATCCCACTGAGTCAAAAATGATCATGAGAATGGTGAACTAAAATTCCAGAACTGATGAGTGACCTGCAGAGTGGTAATGCGTACAGGTAGTCCCTGGGTTACGAAGGAATTCCATTCCTAGGCTGGCGATGTAACCCGAATTTCTGCGTAAGTCAGAATTAACCATTTAAGTACCTCTAAATACAAAATAACTGTCCAAAAACATGTATTGTACGTCACGTTAGTAAGATCAAGTTAAAAATAAGATACCGTGATGTACGTTGTGTAAAATGCTGTGGTATTGAATGACTAAAAAAAGAAAAAAAAAACTATTTGGGCTTTACTCGTCGCAAGTGAGTCGCTTTGCTGATAGAAAAGGGCGCTGTGGAAAGATTAGGGAGGCGAGAGAGGGGGGAAAACACGTTTGCTCAGGTCGCCTCTCTTAACGCAAGCCCGTCATCCGAACTCAAAAAACCAGATCGGGTCCCGCAAGAGGATTCGGCGCCGGGATAGAAGGAGCAATAGCAGCGGGAGCAGCAACATGAGAACAAGGAAGTGGGATGTCCGAATAAGGCGCAATGTCGGCGGCCAGTGAAGAACCAGAGGTTTGGCCGGCCATCATAACGCTCCCAAGCTGAGCTGGATGGACACATGAGAACTGAAGATGAGAGCGGGTGGCTGCTTGAGCCCAGTCTGAAAAAGGCTCTCCATCGGCGGTCAGAGGCGAACCAGAGGTTGGGGCGGGTGTCATGACGCAACCAAGCCGAAAAGGGCGCTTCTCGGGTGGACACATGAAGACTGGAGATGATAGCGGGTGGGACCTGACGCCGTCTGGAACTACTACTACTACTACTACTGCTGGAAGAGGTGGAATGGTAAGAACTAAGTACTGTTTACGCGACAAGAACAAACAAACAAAAAAACAATACAACTTGAGACAACGTGGCGGACGAGACTTCGGCGTCGTAAAGTCGAAATCGCGTAAAGGCTGAGTTATGCTTTTGCGGCAGACCTACACTGTCAAAGCAGACCCGATTTATGACCCTCTGTCATAACCTGACATGCACCTCCACAAAATACGGACTACGGGTCACGTCAACGTGTGGTGACGTGGTGAGCAAATGGACTGTGATTGGTCCGCTCAGACTGTTGTTTCCGGTTCGGCGCGAAATCGCCACCATTTATAAACATTTTTGTGCTACACTCAAAAATGGACCAAGCCGACGAGAGGATAATCAAAGAGGTCTGCAAGTACTACCGCCTGTACACTGTTTCGCGAAGGCATTATAAAGATTGCCAAATGGCAAGCAATATGCAATATAAAGACTGACAAAGACTGACAAAGACAAAAAAGCAATAAAAATGAAAATACGGGGCTACAGGTAAGCGAATGCATACATGCTACATGAAGCGGTGACCCAGCCGGCCAAAAACTGCCAGCTTTTTTTTTATCACTTTATGTCGTATTTTTGGTTGGTGCACTTTATCATTTATTTTGTATATATGTTTGCTTCGAGTCTGTGACTTATTTACATTTTAAACTTCAAGTATATGAAAAATACAGCACAGGTTTGGTGTCAAAAGAATTGTTTTGATGTTTAATTTTCAACAACAGACACTTTACACACTTGATAGATCATCACTGATTGAGAGTGCCTCTGTGCTTTTATGATAACGTGTTTACCATCAAGGCTTCCAACGCATTTCTGGACGTTCCATAGCAGCCAGAAATCTGCTATGGCTTCCCACTGGCTGGTTGTAGGACACGGCAAAAAATCGGACAAAACGCTGGACAACGCAGCTTGCTGGCTTCCACCCAATGTTAGAATTCATAATGTGATTGCCAGTCTCTGTGGGGCATCAACACATGGACAGACCACCTCCGCAACCGTCTTCTGCGTCGGCTGCTCCTCAAAATTTGTATGATCAACATTTGTTGTTCGATGTTGATGAGCTGAAGATCCACATTCAAACGTTCCATTTCCGTTGCCATTGTTATCTAACCGGAAGAAAACTCAAGGAATTCAACAGGAGTCCGCCAAAACCACACATACACAACGCAACACCCCTCTAGTGGCTTGGCGGTGCATTACAGAGCGACGCATTCCCTTGTCGCAGAACTATCGGATGCTCATTGACGCCGGTAGGGTCTACATCGTAGCTATGCTGTCACCGCAACAGGGAAGCATAACTCAGCCTTAAGTCAGGTACGCCGTAACCCGGCGACTAACTGTATGCTGTATGGCACATCAGAGAGCATAGATGATCCAGAAGAATATTGGGAGGATGTTATGTGGTCTGATGAAACCAAAATAGAATTTGTTGGCACAAACGCTGCATCCCAAAAGCACCACACTGTGAAGCACGGGGGTGGAAACATCGTGCTTTGGGGCTGTTTTTCTGCAAATGGGACAGAACGACTGAGCCGTGTTAAGGCAGACATAAATGGAGACATGAACTGTGAGATTTTAAGCCAAAACAGTGAGCGTTGACGACACCTAACTGGGTCTTCCAGCATGACAAGGATGAAATACCTTGATGTGGTTTGCGATTTTAAAATTCTCAGCGTATGTGTTAAGAATTTACTCAAGTACAGTGGCACCTCTACATACATTAATTTGTTCCAGGACCTTGTTTGTAAGTCGAAATGGTCGAGCAGGATTTTCCCCTAAGAATACAGTATAATTCCATTAATTCCTTCCACAGCCCGAAAACCTACACTGAATCCTTAATAAATACTGCTGTTACTATTGCAAATAGCAGTTACAAGGGGCAAAACAAATAAATTATGAATATAAATCTATAAATATATCTATTATATAAAATTATAATATAATAGTAATAGTACCGTATTGGCCCGAATATAAGACGGCCCTGATTATAAGACGGCCCCCTCTTTTTCAAGACTCAAATTTGAAAAAAGACTTTTTGAACACAAAATTAATTTTTATACAGAAAATAATTACAGTACATCTGAAACAAATGATTATCACAATATATTTGAGAGAAAAAGCATGTTATTTTGCCTCATTCAAATCTTAATATCTGAACATTTAAATATGTAAACTAAAGTGCAATCACATTTGTACATGAATGGCTTCTATTTTTTTTTAATTTATATAAACCAATCTATTGTGATAAAACAACAAAATTGCAATAACTGCATTAACCATCAAAGTGAGGTCTAACTGTACCTGTAGTCTTGAAACAAATCTGAATAAGGAAAAACATTGCAATAAAGTAATGCAAACTGGTTAAACTTGAGAGTAGCTGAGATCTGTCATGACACAACATTACTAAAGTTCAGCATTGGCTTAATTGATATCTGGCGCGATCTAGCGTCGTGAATGGGTATGTGTAGACCCCGAATATAAGGCGACTCCCACTTTTATAGTCTTATTTCAATGCAAAAAACACTGTCTTATATTCGGGCCAATATGGTTATAATAATAATAATACCTGTAATAACGAAAAAAATCGGGTTCTAATGCGGCGGATGTGTTTTGCGTGGTGTACCTGAACACACTGCGTGGCTGATGACAGAGTGAGGGAGAGTGCATTAGAGTTTTTACTTTTCGTGTTCTGTTCTGTTGTTGGGCGTCAGCTGCGGGGACATTAGGCATGTTGTGTTGCACAAGCTCTGAAATAAATGATTAAAAACTGGACAAAGCTGGCGATTTCTCTGGTGATGTTACAATAATACAGTAATAATTGTCACCTTAACTTATAAAGACTGGCAAACGGAGGAGTACCGCCGAGATTGTAGACATTCTACCAGCCAGTTCACGGATGCGGACACCATGCTCATATTTTCCATCTTCATTTCAATGGTAAGCCTCACCCATGTTTCTCTCATGAAAAGCCGCTGTGCGTTCTTCTTGCGGGAAAATAAAGAAACGGCGGCGCTGTCATTAATCGTTGTATTTCGAGCATATCGTCGGATGTAGTAACAAATGGCGAGTTAAATTTTACGTTGGATGTCAAAAAGATCATATGTCGAGGTACCACCTTATGGACTTCATCAAGTGTGTCAAAATAATATTGTACTTTGGATTAGAATAATAGTTTACGTGTGTGACTGACTACATATGAAGTAATTTGTAGTTTTCTCGATGCATCGATTAAAAATGTCACCTGTAATGCCAATCCTTACATTCAATGAGGCGTTTTTCATTACACAACAATGCAGTTACACAAAATAAAAATGAACCAACAGAAAGCCAAGCAAAATATAGTTTGCTAGTTGTGGTGCTTAATGGTTCACATGTGGCGGTGTGAAACTTAGTAGTGTGTATAGCATGCTACAGTACTTAGTCCCCCCTCTCCCATAATGTTGTATTGCCATTGTTTAGTGACACAATTGATCCATAAGTCAGAAATGAAGAAGCACCTTGTAGATTTGGGTGTTTGTGAATATGGAATCATGTCAGGGATCGCCACATTGAGTGACACTCAAAATGAAAGGGTTAACTTTGAAGCTGTTTAGAGCTGTATTAATGTGTGAATGTAAACCTTTTATTGCATTGGTTGATATCAACTTTCCAGCAAATAAACCAATAATTAAACTTCTGTGTCAGTTTCGCTCAGTAAATTGTCACTTTTGAGGAAACGTTGAAATTGTTTTAAATATCCTGATTATGACAGGTGTTCCTTTTATGATAATGACAGCCTTATGAAACAGTTATAATATGCATTCAGATAAAGTGTAACCATACAGCAGAAGACATGGTTACGGTAACACAACGGACTGCACACAAAAAGAAAATCTCATTGCTCAAAGTATGTATAAAATATATAATATGATATTTTACTGACAAAAAAAAAAAAAAAAAAAAAAAAAAAAACAACCGCATTGCAGATTGTGGCCGCTAGATGGAGACCTGATGCCATAAATACCAATACTGTACAGTTTATATCAGCATGGGTAAATTAAGTTTTTTTTTCCCGTCAGTGGTTGCTGTGGGTTAATCACATGATTTATTTGGCATTATACACACTCTGGATACCCTCTACACTTCAAATATAGCTTTTACAGTTGCTAATAAAAATAATAGAATGAGAAAAGAGAATGTGTCAAGGTCTTCCTATTAGATAAGGGGGTTCATTTGACTCTTGCTGCTATGATGCTGTGTCCTCCCAGGGTCTCGGCTGTGGCTGTCAAGCTTCTTGCGCCGGTGGAAAGGAGGTGGCTGTCATTCTCTCCAGGTGAGGTCCATATCAGTCTTGCTGGCCATTGGGCTTGGCTTTGGGTAGAGATGCTAGGAAAGTGGGATGGAGGAGCGGAGAGAAGCACACTCAAATCAAGCTAGCAGCCCTGAGATTTTATATTCTAGGTTAAATCAAAATTCCACATGCTCCTCATCTGCATTCCAGTTAAATTTCATATTAAATATGTTTATTGCTTCTAAGGAATATCCTTCACAGCTGCCATTTTTGTTTTAGCAGAGAATGAGGCACACTTAAGCCCAGGGCTGTCAAGAGATTTGCAGGTGCCCGGGGACAAGAGACCATTATAGGGACCCCCCTACCCCACCCCTGCCTCCGGCTTGTCACGACAACATACGCAGTAGTTTTAACGCTTTGCAGGCAATGACAGTGTACATTTTCAAATTATTTTATTTGAGATGGACAGTTAAATTTAACAGACCGTAACGTGATGTCACACAATATAAACAATTTCCATCTTTTGTCCCATGTCGGCTACAATACAATACACTTGAGAGTGCTATGCCTGCCTGCTAAGCAACAAAACAGTATAACCAGGGGTGCACATATTTTTTTTGCCCAGGTTCTCAGAGGAGGACCTGGAGATGTGACTTGGTCCTCTTTGAGCTTGAGAGCCGACCCGCCTGATGCGATAAAATTATGACAAGGTTTACTTAGAGCCAATTACCTTTAATTAATTATATTAACAATTAATGCTTGATTATCAACTGGCACAACAAAATTGCCATTACTTTGAAGTGAAATGTAAAGAAATAAACATAAAAGCACAAATTCAAAATAAAGGGCATTATGCGGCTCCCACATTAACTCCAAGCCTTTGTAAAAGTGGGATGTCCTCTTCATAAGAGCTCATTGAATGTGCATGTTTAGCTTTGTGAAATGCGAGCAAAAACATGTTTTTCAGTGCATGGCGCTGTTCTTCATTAACTTTATTCCGCCACTTGTCCATAGGGCGAGTGGGGTCCTGTCTGACATCGATAGTTTGCTTAATTGCAACATGCTCTCTGTTTTTTTCGTGCTTTTCAAAGTTTGGATGGCTGAAATTCTTTGACCCTACATAAAATGCGCTGCTCTTATCAGCGACATTGGGATTCTCATGGCAAATTTTGTACCACATTTCCGTGCGAGCATCATTTGCTTCTAGCCATGGTACCTCCTGCAGCCACTTTTCAGCAAAAGTCCTTTTTTTCGGTAGCTCCGGTGACGTCTCTGTCGTCTGTCTGTCTTTTGACGGGGGTGGGGGAACACGGAAATAATTACTCAGTGGGGCCTGCCTCTTTGACATTTTGAGAAGTGATTTTCTCATGTCCGCCGCAAATACAGTGGTCAGCCATCGGTACGCAAAAGCGTATGGAAGCCGTTGAGAGCCAGCGCATTTGTCTATGTCTAGTACGCATGCACGCATGCGGACCACTTATGTGCACCCCTGAGTATAACTAAACATCCACATAGGTGAGAAGTAAGCTTGAGAACAATAAACCGATACGACCGGATATCCGGTTTTACAGGTGAAAGATACAGCTGTATCGATAGTAAAGTTACCATTCGACAGTAATTAGCCATTAAATATTCAATGAACCGATAGTAGAGATAGAATTCGACTATCGCGAGCACAAGAATCAGCTTCTAATTTAATTCTTTTACCTCACATGCTGCGCTTGAGTCATTCACCACACAGCGCACTTAGATTGTGACCGCTGTCGTGGTTGCCTCAACTTCCCATTCATTTTGGCAGAACCGCTAGTAGTCGCCTTCATTACCCGATCGTCACGGGCGTGTCATAACAACGCGAGAGCTAGCAAAACCACTGTAACGCACGCCCCATTGCGTTTTCTTCACAGCCCAAAACGAAACTAGTAGTGGCAACGAAGCAACATGCTAAAACAATGGACAGTTTGCGCACCACGCCAGGGACGTGCAGCGATTGATTTTCAACGCACCCAGGAAAACAAAATTCGGACTTTGAAGTGACGAAGGCAGACAGATCTGTTCGCATGGGACAGAGCTAGTGTCAAGTGTGAAGTGGTGCAGAGAACGTGAGTTTTTAACCCTGAAAAATAACCCACTACAATGGTGGAAAGGGCGGCATATTGTTTCCACGAAACGCAGTCTACTTAAACATGAACATGTGGATCAGTTGATCTTCCTCAAGAAAAATCTGCCCTTCAAAAAGGATATAGACAGTGATGAGGAATTAAAAAAAATGTGGAAGCACAGGCATAAGTGAATGACTTTGCTGTGTATAAGGTTAAAGTACTGATTATAGACCTGTCCGTCTAAAATGCCGTGTTTTTATTCCCCCAGTTATACTATTGGTAAAGCACAATTTATTATTTATTTATGATAACACTAGCAGGTTTAATTTTTTTTTTTCTAGAGCTGCTGCATATAATTAATATTTTTTGCTTGTAAGATGTTTACGTTGAAAATTTGCACTTAAATTACTTACCTATTGTGTTCAAAACACCAGGAAATACATTAATTAAATTACTGCACTTTATTGTTGTCTGTCACTAGAGTTTTATTTTATTATCAATCCCATCCAACAAAATTACGGTCATATAGTAAGCTTTATTTTTTTTTCATCAAAAAATAAAACATAACATTGGTATGAAATTTCGTTGTTTAATTTAATTTTTAATCTTTTTTTTTTATGTTTAAAATAGGGCTGTCAAAATTATCGCGTTAACGCGCGGTAATTAATTTTTTAAATTAATCACGTTAAAATATTTGACGCAATTAACGCACATGTCCCGCTCAGAAAGTATTGTGCCTTTTGGTAAGTTTTACAGCAAGACTTTTTGTGCTGTCCAACAGCGAACTCTTGTGGTCGCTTTGCGACATGGTTTATTGTTTTCTTTCCAGTTCATTATGGCTGCACGACGTCTCGGGCTGATAATGTTGTGCTTATATGATCCTTGGACAAGATTTGTCCGTAAGTATGGTTGTTGTAAAGAATGTACATATTATGTTAGTAAGCGAAATGTTATATTTTTTGTATGAGACGCTTTTTGTTTATGTTTAGTGAACCTGTATAGCGTGCTATGCTAACGTTGTTGCTAATGCAATGCTTGTGTACTTTTTTTTGTAGTTTTACGACGGTCTAAAGAGGACAATGGTTTGAGGCTATTTTATTAATAAATCAGATGAAAAAGGAAGAAGTCTAATTATTAAGGCGTCGTTCACTAGCTGTCTAGCTTTGGAAAAAGTAGACGCTTCGGAGTGAGGACAGCATAGACAGATTTAAATGACAGTAGAGTGAAATGCCCACTACAGTCCTTTTGTACCGTATGTTGAATGTTGTATATCCATCTTGTGTCTTATCGTTCCATTCCAACAATTTATTTTACAGAATATATATATAACTTACAGAAAAATATGGCATGTTTTATAGATGGTTTGAATTGCGATTGATTACGATTCATTAATTTTTAAGCTGTAATTAACTCGATTAAAAATTTTAATCGTTTGACAGCCCTAGTTTAAAATACTGTACGAACACACACAACAAAATTTACTATCGTATCGTTTTCACTCTGTATCGAACCATATCGTTCTTAAACTGTATCGAATCGTATCGAATCGCTCGGCCTTAAGAATGTATCGTTTTTTTTTAATCGAATCGTAACCTGTGTATCTAGATACATATCGAATGGGCTTCATGCCAGAGATTCCCAACCCTTGTGAAAAGTGTCCTCTTGATGGGTTGCGACGAAAACCCTCACCCACTGCGGCCGTTTGTGGAATAGTTTGCCCACCTCTGCTCTATGAGATCAAACAAAGGGGCTGACACTGAGCTAAATATGAATTAAATAGAATATATGATAAAACCAAAATAACACGAAAGTAAAACAGATGAAAAATGTGTTATATGGTCACACCACACATTATTGTAAGTACCTGCCCTCTTCTTTACTTCGAACACGCTCACTCATTTCAGAAATGCTGAGAAGAGGCATCTCACTGCTGCATTCATGACATTCAACACTTCTGAAGACAGACAAACTTTCAAACGGCCCTAAACATTTCAGAACTGTTCGTGAGGCGATGTTAATGTGCTCGTTCTTTGTAAGGACGAACTGTAAATAGGATGCTGTGCCGGTCAGAGCACAGGCACAAAAGGTGACAGGCCTCCACTGAGAATTCATATGGCTTTAATTTGCCTAATATTCTTTCCCAATGTTCCTTGATGTACAAGAATAAGGATTTGTTACTTCACAGTGTATACAGTACGAATTCAGTCTGTAAATTATAAAACAAAAAGAAATCAACTAAATTGCCAACATAAATTTAAATGAATCAGGAAAACACCGTCAACTGCGCACATTAGGTTAAAAGCATATTTTGACCGATTTAAACTACAACGAATTGATGAATGATGCCGTCTAGCGGCTGCAGCGGGAAACTACTGTCTAATGATATCACATTCTCGAATACTAATACAGTGGTACCTCGACATACGATCCTTTCGACATCCGCTATAAAATTTGACTCATCATTTATGACGTCGCGATTTCATTGTTTTCCCGCAAGACGCACGCACGGCAGATTTTCTTGTGAGAGAAATCAGCATGTGTCCCAAGAAGGTCAGTGCAGCTGGTGAAAAAAGGTGATGCGGCCAGAATAGGTCTACGATCGCCACGGTCCTCCTACGATCTCCGTTCGCCAGTCTTTATAAGTTAAGGTGACAATTATTATTGTTGTAACATCAGTATAGAAGTCGCCAGCTTTGTCAGGTTTTTAATAATTATTTCAGAACTTGTGTAACAAAACACAGCTACTGTCCAATATAGCAACGCTAACAACAACATGAAAAGAGAAAGTAAAAACTCTGCCGCACCTCTCTCACGCTGTTGTCAGTCACATGGTGCGTTCAGGAGCAGCATGCAAAACACAACCGTCACATTAGAACCTGATTTGTTATGTAATTATTAGGGCTGTCAAAATTATCGCGTCAACGGGCGGTAATTAATTTTTTAAATTAATCACGTTAAAATATTTGACGCAATTAACGCACATGTCCCGCTCAGACAGATTTAAATGTCAGTGGAGTGAAATGCCCACTTGTTAATTATGTTTTATGGAGTTTTGCCGCCCTCTGCTGGCGCTTGGGTGCGACTGATTTTATAGGCTTCAGCACCCATGAGCATTGTGTAAGTAATTATTGACGTCAACAATGGCGGGCTATTAGTTTATTTTTTGATTGAAAATTTTACAAATTTTATTAAAACGAAAACATTAAGAGGGTTTTTAATATAAAATTTCTATAACTTGTATTAACATTTATCTTTTAAGAACTACAAGTCTTTCTATCCATGGATCGCTTTAACAGAATGTTAATAATGTTAATGCCATCTTGTTGATTTTTTGTTATAATAAACAAGTACAGTCCTTATGTACCGTATGTTGAATGTATATATCCATCTTGTGTCTTATCTTTCCATTCCAACACTTTATTCATTCATTCATTCATCTTCCATGCCGCTTATTCCTCACGAGGGTCGCGGAGGTGCCGGAGCCTATCCCAGCTAACTACGGGCAGTAGGCAGGGGACACCCTGAACTGGTTGCCAGCCAATCGCAGGGCACAAGGAGACATACAACCATTCACGCACACACTCATACCTACGGACAATTTAGAGTGTTCAATCAGCCTACCATGCATGTTTTTTGGGATGTGGGAGGAAACCGGAGTTCCCGGAGGAAACCCACGCAGGCACGGGGAGAACATGCAAACTCCACACAGGAAGGCCGAAGCCCGGGATTGAACCCTTGATCTCAGAACTGTGAGGCAGACGTGCTAACCACTCAGCCACCGTGCCGCCTTCCAACACTTTATTTTACAGAATATATATATATATTATTTACAGAAAAATATGGCATATTTTATAGATGGTTTGAATTGCGGTGAATTACGATTAATTAATTTTTAAGCTGTAATTAACTCGATTAAAAATTTTAATCGTTTGACAGCCCTAGTAATTATTATTATATTATTATTCCAATTTGTATATATAATTTATTTGTTTTGGTATGTGTAATTGCTATTTGTCATTATACCAGCAATATTTATTAAGATTTAGTGTAGGTTTTTGGGTTGTGGAACGAATTCATTGAATTATAATGTATTTTTATGGGAAAATCCTGCTTGACACATGACCATTTCGACTTTCAAACCAGGTCCTGGAACGAATTAAATTCGTATGTAGAGGTTTTGAAAGGCACTTGAAATAAAATGTATTATTACAGTGCCTTGCAAAAGTATTCGGCCCCCTTGAATCTTGCAACCTTTCGCCACATTTCAGGCTTCAAACATAAAGATATGAAATTTAATTTTTTGGTCAAGAATCAACAACAAGTGGGACACAATTGTGAAGTGGAATAACATTTATTGGATAATTTAAACTTTTTTAACAAATAAAAAACTGAAAAGTGGGGCGTGCAATATTATTCGGCCCCTTTACTTTCAGTGCAGCAAACTCACTCCAGAAGTTCAGTGAGGATCTCTGAATGATCCAATGTTGTCCTAAATGACCGATGATGATAAATAGAATCCACCTGTGTGTAATCAAGTCTCCATATAAATGCACCTGCTCTGTGATAGTCTCAGGGTTCTGTTTAAAGTGCAGAGAGCATTATGAAAACCAAGGAACACACCAGGCAGGTCCGAGATAGTGTTGTGGAGAAGTTTAAAGCCGGATTTGGATACAAAAAGATTTCCCAAGCTTTAAACATCTCAAGGAGCACTGTGCAAGCCATCATATTGAAATGGAAGGAGCATCAGACCACTGCAAATCTACCAAGACCCGGCCGTCCTTCCAAACTTTCTTCTCAAACAAGGAGAAAACTGATCAGAGATGCAGCCAAGAGGCCCATGATCACTCTGGATGAACTGCAGAGATCTACAGCTGAGGTGGGAGAGTCTGTCCATAGGACAACAATCAGTCGTACACTGCACAAATCTGGCCTTTATGGAAGAGTGGCAAGAAGAAAGCCATTTCCCAAAGATATCCAGAAAAAGTCTCGTTTAAAGTTTGCCACAAGCCACCTGGGAGACACACCAAACATGTGGAAGAAGGTGCTCTGGTCAGATGAAACCAAAATTGAACTTTTTGGCCACAATGCAAAACGATATGTTTGGCGTAAAAGCAACACAGCTCATCACCCTGAACACACCATCCCCACTGTCAAACATGGTGGTGGTAGCATCATGGTTTGGGCCTGCTTTTCTTCAGCAGGGACAGGGAAGATGGATGCAGCCAAATACAGGAACATTCTGGAAGAAAACCTGTTGGTATCTGCACAAGACCTGAGACTGGGATGGATCCAAAACGTAAAGCCAAATCTACAATGGAATGGTTAAAAAATAAACGTATCCAGGTGTTAGAATGGCCAAGTCAGAGTCCAGACCTGAATCCAATCGAGAATCTGTGGAAAGAGCTGAAGACTGCTGTTCACAAACACTCTCCATCCAACCTCACTGAGCTCGAGCTGTTTTGCAAGGAAGAATGGGCAAGAATGTCAGTCTCTCGATGTGCAAAACTGATAGAAACATACCCCAAGCGACTTGCAGCTGTAATTGGAGCAAAAGGTGGCGCTACAAAGTATTAACGCAAGGGGGCCGAATAATATTGCACGCCCCACTTTTCAGTTTTTTATTTGTTAAAAAAGTTTAAATCATCCAATAAATGTTGTTCCACTTCACGATTGTGTCCCACTTGTTGTTGATTCTTGACAAAAAATTAAAATTTTATATCTTTATATTTGAAGCCTGAAATGTGGCGAAAGGTTGCAAGGTTCAAGGGGGCCGAATATTTTTGCAAGGCACTGTATTTGCATTGTATATATTATTATTAGTAGTAGTATCTCCGAAGCCCAGTTTACAAAGTCAGAGGAAATTACATTAATAGAGCATCAAAATGTGCTGTGCCTACATTTCTTGTATGCATACTGTACAACAAGGGCAGCACTTACCATATTGTTTCTCGTGGGCAATTTGCAATCATTTCTATGATACAGAATTATGTGAAATCTGGTTTTTTTCACATTGACATAATGATATAAAAAAGCCGAGAAAAAGTAATTGAAATCTTTCACTGGGATAACGTTGTGTGAAAAGAAATAGGGAAATTCAAGTAATGAAAAGAAATAATTGTACCACTTCCATGTTGATGTCAATTGGTGTCAAACCAGACATGAATCCCAAAACACAGTTCATCCTATATCAAAATCACCAGTCACATGAGTTGTGACGGGTTGTTTAGCTTTTAATCTCAATTTCTGGAAACCTGGCGAATCCACCCTCATGAAAACCTAAAGGTTTGTATTTTTGGTGTTACAATAACGTTCTGTTCAAACATCCCATACTTGTATGTATTGCCTTTTAGTATTCACTCCACCAGATATTATGCTAAAAGCTCTTACTCTCTATTCTGTGCCCCTCTCCTTCTGTGTGCCTTATGTCTTTTATCCTCATTGACATTCTTATTCAGTTAGAAAGCTTGACAAGGTTTTTGTTTGCTACTCACTGACTAGATCCCATTCAGTAGATTTCCGGTGTCACACTGTGGACGGTTTTGTCATCTTTTCATTATAATTAATGTCCTTGGCTGGCGCCCTGCTGAATATGGCAGTTCATGGGGTCCATTTCTTGAGTTTGTTAAGGGGATGGATCGCCAAACCAAACCAAAGAAGTTGCATAAGTTAGTAAATTTGCAATTCGCCCCCCACCCCCACCCCCGCCTAAAAATAAATACATAAAAAGGTAAAGTACGATTGCTTTTAAGTGAAGTTAGAGGTGTGTACCGTACAACTTATTGAAAATGGAATAGAACTTTCAAATGTGTTTGTACCTTTCCATAATAAGAATTGCGTGTATGTATGTATGTTCCAGTGCAGAGTCAGAATGAGTCATATTTGCTTTCTAGTCTGCCTTGAAATTAGGCTCGGAGAGCCTATGAAGTAATCCCCTCAATGTCATTCAGGCAGGCAGTATCCCACCACCTGCACGCATTTTATTCATTGCCAACCAATACTATCATGGCATTGATAAACACTGGGAGGCACTTGTTCATTTATCCGATGACCATATAGGCTATAAATACAGTCGTATGAAAAAGTATTTGAACGTTTGTAATTTCTTACATATCTGCATAAAATCACCATCAAATGTGATCTGATCTTTGTTAAAATCACACAGATGAAAAAACAGTGTCTGCTTTAACCAAAACCAACCAAACATTTATAGGTTTTCATATTTTAATGAGGATGGTACCCAAACAATGACAGAAGGGGGAAAAATAAGCAAATGAACCATAGGCTTTAATATTTTGTGGCCCCCCCCTTTGGCAGCAATGACTTCAACCAGACGCTTCATGTAGCTGCAGATCAGTCTGGCACATCGATCAGGACTAATCTTGGCCCATTCTTCTCTACAAAACTGATGTAGTTCAGTCAGATTCCTGGACTGTCTGGTATGAATCACTGTCTTTAGGTCATGCCACAGAATCTCAATGTGGTTCAAGTCTGGACTTTGACTTGGCCACTCCAGAACGTGTATTTTGTTCTTCTGAAACCATTCTGAAGTTGATTTACTTCTGTGTTTTGGATCATTGTCTTGCTGCAGCAATCATCTTCTTTTTAGCTTCAACTGTCTGACAGACGGCCTCTGGTTTCCCTGCAAAACATTCTGATAAACTTTTGAATTAATTCTTCCATTAATGATTGTAAGTTGTCTAGGCTCTGAGGCAGCAAAACAGCCCTAAATCATGATGCTCCCTTCACCATGCTTCACGTTGGGGATGAGGTGTTGATGTTGGTGAGCTGCTCCATTTTCCTCTGCACATGATGTTGTGTGTTACTCCCAAACAATTCAACTTTGGTTTCATCAGTCCACAAAATATTTTGCCACAACTTCTGTAGAGTGTCCAAGTGCCTTTTTGCGAACATTAAACGAGCAGCAAGGTTTTTTTCTGACAGCAGTGGCTTCCTCCGCGGATTCATTCCATGAGCACCATTCCTGGCCATAGTTTTCCAAATAGTTGCTGTGTGCTCAGAGATATTGGACTAAGCCAGTGATTTCTGTAAGTCTTTAGCAGAAACTTTAGGGCTCTTTTTTTACCTCTCTGATTATTCCGCGCTGAACTCTTGGTGTCATCCTTAGTGGACGGCCACTCCTTGGGAGAGAAGCAATAGTGCCAAACTCTCTCTATTTGTAGACAACTTCTCTGACTATCCATTGATGAACATCCAGACTTTTAGAGCGTTTTGTATCCTTTCCCAGATATATACAAATCAACAATCCTTCTTCGCAGGTCTTCAGACAGCTCTTTTTACCGATCCATGATGCACATCAAACAATGCTTCTCATAAAGACATGTGTTTTATAGTGGGCAGGGCAGCTTTAAACCACTCATCAATGATTGGGCACACACCTGACTTAAAATGTTTGGTAAAAATTGGTTTCAGTTGCTTTTTAAGTCTCCTTTGGGAGAGGGTTCACTTACTTATTTTTGCCCCTTCTGTCATCGTTTGCATGCTATCCTCATTAACTCATAATATAAATACGTTCTATTTTTAGTTGTTTCAGTGTCCCAAAGACGTATTTACACGTCTTTTACGTTTTTTTTTTTGTTTTTTTTTTAACAAGAGACATCTCTAGGTTCTGATTCAACTTAGCTCCAAAGCACAAAGCTGAAAATCCATTCTAAAGCAAAAAAACTGGCCACAGGAGGGTAGTAGCGCATTTGGTAAGCCACCCAACCCGATTCAACGGAACGAACGGCCGGCCGCTTGGCCGGGGAGCCAGCGGTGGACGACTGAATGGACGTCCAGGATGCGAGGCGGCGGACGACTGAGCAGAACAACCGGGAGGATGCCCGGGATGCCATGTGTTGGACGACCGAGCAGAACGACCGGGACCACTAGTGCAGCGGAAGATGTTGTTGAGTCCGTGCTGGAAAGACTAAAAAAAAAATCCATCTTTATGAGACAAGGGGCGATGAGGGAAAAGTTTACAGCGTCATCTCTCAGTTAGTTATGTGTAAATAAATTGTTACTTTGCTATCAAAAGCGCTATTTGTCTTGTTGTTTATGTTATTTTGTAAAAGAAAAACAGTATTCAGATGTTTGGGATGTAACTAAAGCAAAAAATAGCTGTGTTAAAGTCAAAGTTATGTTTGAAAACGTTTATAAAAAGCGCAATTTCTGTTTTTTCATCAGAAATGGGAAAATTGCTCAAACTAAGCTATTTTCTAATGCTGATTTCTAAAGAATGGAAAAAGATATGAACTAACTTTTTTTCCTGCTAAAAGAAGAGAGTCTAATCTTTCTTTTGGTGGGTTCCATGTTTATATAGCAATAGAGCAGAATTTTCTGTGGGCCTTGCAAAATCAGTCAAAATCCAGTAAAACGGCCAGCAGCTAGGAGGTCTGCACCGGTGAAAATGGCTGGGAGTCAATGACTTAAAATATGAAAACCTAATTTAATTAATTAATTAATTGTTTGGGTCGTTTTAGTTAAAGCAGACACTTTTTTCATCTGTGTGATTTCGACAAAGATCAGATCACATTTGATGTTGATTTTATTCAGAAATGTGAGAAATTGCAAAAGGTTCAGATACTTTTTCATACCACTGTATCATTGAGCATTTTATCAAATTCAAAGCAATGAGTGAAGTAAGTGTCTCATAACCAAGTATCATTTTAAAGAAGAAAAGCTATCAGGTGTGAACTAAAATGACTTGTTCTGTAACAACTACTAAACAACCTTTGTTGGACTTCGGAAGGAATACCTACGGGGCCCTGTTCCACCAATAAATCACTCACACTCTTAAAAACCTTGTCATTACAACTGTGAGTCATATAGAAACCATGACCTTGAGCGCACAGTAAGCAAATGTGAAACATTCTCTTCCTGTGTAACTTTGGGTGACAAAGACATGCCATAACATGTGAATGTTTTGAAGTTAGCAATGGGCTGTGATGGGTGACTCTTTCTGTCCATGTGCGACAGTGATGGAGCTAGATCGGAAAGAAGGGCTCAGAAGTAGAGAGCCCTGGGCTACACAAAGTTGGGAGGATATTTGGGAAATAGAGTTGCTTCAACATCAAAGATATCTCAGGACACAGAAAATGCCTAACATTAGGCTTCAAGGCCCTTTATCATTGGTTCTTTCTGTCTGGCAGAGGTCTTACAGTTGGGAGTTTAATTTAAATAATGACATAAGCCAACTTCACCTCTACCATTCCTCATGACATCACTTTGAAGAAAAATAATCACTAAACAAGCTAAATGAATCAATATCAAGCAAGAATTATTACTATTTTTTTTTCATCAGAATATAATATAAAGGAGTATTTAAGTGTTGTGACATCACAGTAAACTGGGAATTTATATATGTTTTCTTCTCATGTAATCTGTACTTGGAGCTACAGACCGGAATGGATTGCCATGTTTGGGTGATTTTAGTTAAAACAGACACTGTATTTTCATCTGTGTGATTTTGACAAAGATCAGATCACATTTGATGGTGATTTTATGCAGAAATGTGAGAAACTGCAAAAGGTTCAGATACGTATATATATATATATATATATATATATATATATATATATATATATATATATATATATATATATATACAGTGCCTTGCAAAAGTATTCAGCCCCCTTGAATCTTGCAACCTTTCGCCACATTTCAGGCTTCAAACATAAAGATATGAAATTTAATTTTTTTGTCAAGAATTAACAACAAGTGGGACACAATCGTGAAGTGGAACAACATTTATTGGATAATTTAAACTTTTTTAACAAATAAAAAACTGAAAAGTGGGGCGTGCAATATTATTCGGCCCCTTTACTTTCAGTGCAGCAAACTCACTCCAGATGTTCAGTGAGGATCTCTGAATGATCCAATGTTGTCCTAAATGACCGATGATGATAAATAGAATCCATCTGTGTGTAATCAAGTCTCCGTATAAATGCACCTGCTCTGTGATAGTCTCAGGGTTCTGTTTAAAGTGCAGAGAGCATTATGAAAACCAAGGAACACACCAGGCAGGTCCGAGATACTGTTGTGGAGAAGTTTAAAGCCGGATTTTGATACAAAAAGATTTCCCAAGCTTTAAACATCTCAAGGAGCACTGTACAAGCCATCATATTGAAATGGAAGGAGCATCAGACCACTGCAAATCTACCAAGACCCGGCCGTCCTTCCAAACTTTCTTCTCAAACAAGGAGAAAACTGATCAGAGATGCAGCCAAGAGGCCCATGATCACTCTGGATGAACTGCAGAGATCTACAGCTGAGGTGGGAGAGTCTGTCCATAGGACAACAATCAGTCGTACACTGCACAAATCTGGCCTTTATGGAAGAGTGGCAAGAAGAAAGCCATTTCTCAAAGATATCCATAAAAAGTCTCGTTTAAAGTTTGCCACAAGCCACCTGGGAGACACGCCAAACATGTGGAAGAAGGTGCTCTGGTCAAATGAAACTAAATTGAACTTTTTGGCCACAATGCAAAACGATATATTTGGCGTAAAAGCAACACAGCTCATCACCCTGAACACACCATCCCCACTGTCAAACATGGTGGTGGCAGCATCATGGTTTGGGCCTGCTTTTCTTCAGCAGGGACAGGGAAGATGGTTAAAATTGACGGGAAGATGGATGCAGCCAAATACAGGAACATTCTGGAAGAAAACCTGTTGGTATCTGCACAAGACCTGAGACTGGGACGGAGATTTATCTTCCAACAGGACAATGATCCAAAACATAAAGCCAAATCTACAATGGAATGGTTAAAAAATAAACGTATCCAGGTGTTAGAATGGCCAAGTCAAAGTCCAGACCTGAATCCAATCGAGAATCTGTGGAAAGAGCTGAAGACTGCTGTTCACAAACACTCTCCATCCAACCTCAATGAACTCGAGCTGTTTTGCAAGGAAGAATGGGCAAGAATGTCAGTCTCTCGATGCGCAAAACTGATAGAAACATACCCCAAGCGACTTGCAGCTGTAATTGGAGCAAAAGGTGGCGCTACAAAGTATTAACGCAAAGGGACCGAATAATATTGCACACCCCACTTTTCAGTTTTTTATTTGTTAAAAAAGTTTAAATTATCCAATAAATTTTGTTCCACTTCACGATTGTGTCCCACTTGTTGTTGATTCTTGACAAAGAATTAAAATTTTATATCTTTATGTTTGAAGCCTGAAATGTGGCGAAAGGTTGCAAGGTTCAAGGGGGCCGAATACTTTTGCAAGGCACTGTATATATCGGAAAACACAGACAAGAATGAAAAAGCAGTTTCTCCTCTTGCACCCCTCTTTAAAATAAACTGCTGTATTTTAAGCCAAAACAACTGTTGTGTTTGATAGAACAATATGTATATATGCTGCCATAGCAAATTCATGGCGCCATAATCCAACGAACTATTTTTAATTTGTCCGTTTTACCCTGGAAACCCCCGTTTACAGACGTCCAACAACCGCTTTTGTCTCAACCTAGCCATAAAAAGAAGGTAAGTAATTATATTTATTATCCGAAATGTCTTTCATTTTTAGCTTAGAATCATTAATTGATGTCCAATATTTAGTTAAAAAAAAAAAAAACAACCAACTTAAAAAAATTATTCATTCGCATATTTTAAACTTTTTAAAGAAATTACGTCACAAAGAAAAAATTGGCGTCTGTAAAAAAGTCACAAATATCTACCTCATAACTATCGCTTAATTGTATTTTTTTTGTTACTGTCACATTTTCCCCAATATGTTAGATGATAAATAATCAATCCAAACTAACAAAAACTGAAAAATGACCTTTAAAAGGGTAAATATATGAAAAAGAAAATCTCGACCTCTCCTTGTTGTCTGCGATTTCTGCATCCCGGCCCTT
This sequence comes from Corythoichthys intestinalis, assembly GCF_030265065.1. NCBI lineage: Eukaryota > Metazoa > Chordata > Actinopteri > Syngnathiformes > Syngnathidae > Corythoichthys > Corythoichthys intestinalis. Next base: position 56,984,340 of record NC_080399.1, on the reverse strand, counting down.
GTTATATTACCATGTTTCACCCATAAAATCCCCCAAAATCCGGCTGTGGCCATTCACAGCTGTTTCTTGACACTTGGTGATACATGCTACATGGAGTTTTTGGATCAAAAAGAGGTAAGTAGATAGGTAAGCTAATATCTCGTTAAAATCATGGCATCTAATTATGCTCTCTTATAGCTAGGGTTTTGCTGTTTAAAAAAATGTTTTTTTTTCTAAAATGCCCTCCTGTTCCAAATTTTTCTTCAGACAAATGGAAACTTTTAAGTTGTGAAAAACATATTGCATGTCGTCTTTAACTCAGATAAAAGCTGTGAAAATACAAAAACAAATTTAGAACAGTGTGCACATAACCTTAGCTTTGATGAGTGTGTGAGCGTTGAAAGAAATGCATAGAGGGAGATTATTGTTTGTGCTTTCCCATATAGAAAAGATATATATAAAGTTTATAAAGTTCATATCTCTTTAATTTGGAACATTTCTGTAAAGTATGTAACACTCAAACACACATATGCGATTCTTGCAAGTATTATATAAAAAACAATAGGTGCAATGGCATATGCATGACACATTGGGGAAAAAAAACATACCGTAATTTCCCGAACATAATGCGCACCCCAAATTTACTTGTAAAATCTAGGGAATATTATTGTACCCGTTTACAACGCGCACCCTAATTTTAGCACCAATAAATAGAAGAATACAAGAAAACAGAGATCGTGTATTGATAAAGAAATGTCATTTTACTGACTGGTGAAACACAGCACAAGCACAGCACATTGGTAGTTCAAAACATTACCATAAACTGACAATATTTACGGTAATAATATGATTTGACAACTTCTCCAACTTACCAGAATCTAGGAGAAAACAAAACAGATGTCAACAGATGACTTTTCTTTTAAAGGCTGCTGTAAAACTTGCTCGTTTCATCATGATGAATAAATGTTTCTTCCATGGATTGATACGGTAAAAATGAAAGTGAGAACGTAAGTCGGAAATCCGTGAGAGCTCAGCGCTGGCAACACGACAGTAACAATAGTTAGTAATATTGTTATTTGGGTTTGAGTTTCCCGAGGGACCGATATAGTTGACGGACACAGGAAGTGTGTGTGCTTACGTTTGTTATGGTCCGAGTTGCGGAGCTGCAATAAGCGTCGATTCAAATGAGTTCAAGAAACTAAATTCTGTGCTTTATGAAGAGTGAAAAAAGCAGAATTTAACACAGATGAAATCATTCGGCCGATTAGATTGAAGTATTACCAAAACAAAATGGTGCACGTACCGTAATGGTCGGCAACAGGTCGCCGCATACGTTTCTTCAACACAACGTGCCTGTGTCAATAAAAAAAAAATCGGTTTAAATATATGTAATATATATATTTCTGTCTCCATCCATGTACCCGTTTATAATGCGCACCATGATTTTACAAGTTGATTTTGGGGGGAAAAAAGTGTGCGTTATATTCGGGAAATTACGGTAGTTCTAAAACAAAACCAGATGGAAAAGTACTGATTACTAAAAATAATTTGTTGTTTTGACACATCAAATTTTGCATTTTTTCAAAGATAGGTCACTCATTCTCTCTCATTCGATTGATTTTCTTAAAATTATTACATGGGCAATACTACCGTAACATTTTAGCAATTAAAGTAATCCCACGCTACTTTGTGGTTTGACTATCGAGGATTCACGACTTTGCTGGCTGAATTGATAAAATTGCGGTGTACAGTATATGTAATAGATCTGGAATCTGATCTGATTTCATTACATCTGTTAAAATATGATAACGAATTTTATTTCACTGTGTATAAACAATTAAACAAGCGTAAAATAGGAAAACACAATTCATAACACACAAAGAAATCAGTGCACTTACCTGGAATTTGGTGCTAAAAATAAGAAATTAGATCCTGCAAAAACAGTGTCCCTACTTCATGGAAATTCACCTAAAGTGCTGGTCTTGGAGTAAATCTAACATGATAAATGAGGTATTACTGTACATCGAATAAGACATGGATAATATTTTTTAAAATATATATATATACATATACGTATATATTTATAATATAAATAATCAAAATTTAATGGCAAAGACAGAAAACAATGCACTTATTTATGGCATTCTTGCTATTACAAGATATTTAACCCATAAGTTTTCAATGTTTAATCTGACTGCGTATAGGTTCATGTCACTAGGTTCATATTGTTAGTAAAAATTCATGAACTAAAAGTATGTGACTTTTATGTTGCTATTATAAATTTCTTTGGCTTATGGTTATGGTGTTATACTTATATAGCGCTTTTCCTCCTTTCATGTCCATACTGTATATGTCACAGCATACCAAATACCTGTATGTACCTATATGATAAGGGCTGTTCGGTCCCTGTACGACCGGTGTCAGAGTCTGGTCCGCATTGCCGGCAGTAAGTCGAATTCGTTCCCAGTGAGGATTGGACTCCGCCAAGGCTGCCCTTTGTCACCGATTCTGTTCATAATTTTTATGGACAGAATTTCTAGGCGCAGCCGAAGCGTTGAGGGTGTCCGGTTTGGTGGCCTCAGCATTGCATCTCTGCTTTTTGCAGATGATGTGGTGCTGTTGGCTTCATCAAGCCGTGACCTCCAACTCTCACTGGGGCGGTTCGCGGCCGAGTGTGAAGCGGTTGGGATGAAGATCAGCACCTCCAAATCCGAGACCATGGTCCTTAGCCGGAAAAGGGTGGAGTGCCCTCTCCGGGTCAGGGATGAGATCCTGCCCCAAGTGGAGGAGTTCAAGTATCTTGGGGTCTTGTTCACGAGTGAGGGTAGGAGGGAGCGGGAGATTGACAGGCGGATCGGTGCAGCGTCTGCAGTGATGCGGACTCTGCACCGGTCCGTTGTGGTGAAGAAGGAGCTGAGCCAAAAGGCGAAGCTCTCGATTTACCGGTCGATCTACGTTCCTACCCTCACCTATGGTCACGAGCTGTGGGTCGTGACCGAAAGAACAAGATCCCGGATACAAGCGGCCGAAATGAGTTTCCTCCGCAGGGTGTCCGGGCTCTCCCTTAGAGATAGGGTGAGAAGCTCGGTCATTCGGGAGGGGCTTGGTGTCGAGCCGCTACTCCTCCGCGTTGAGAGGAGCCAGTTGAGGTGGCTCGGGCATTTGGTTCGGATGCCTCCTGGACGCCTCCCTGGAGAGGTATTCCGGGCATGTCCCACCGGCAGGAGGCCCCGGGGTCGACCCAGGACACGCTGGAGAGACTATGTCGCTCGGCTGGCCTGGGAACGCCTTGGAATCCCGCCGGAGGAGCTGGCTGAAGTGGCTGGGGAGAGGGAAGTCTGGGCTTCCCTGCTAAAGCTGCTGCCCCCGCGACCTGACCCCGGACTAAGCGGAAGATAATGGATGGATGGATGGATACCTATATGAAGCATATAAAGAATGCATAATATCCCTGCAAAATATACACACTTTACATGCAGAAAATCTATATGTATAATGGTATATATTCATATCTGAAGGTAGAATGTCTTTAAAAAACTGACTTGTAGTTAAGCACTTCAAAACTTATGGGAAACATCAGTGGGAAATATTATTTGCCATACTGTATACTTTGCCTTTGTACCACATACACAATTTTTACTTGCTTCATACTCAAATCCTTTTGAATGAAAAAAATGTGAAAGCGCCCACTTTCAAGAGTATATCATTGTATGAGACTGATAAAGATGTATTACTGGAATTGATGTAAAATCTTCCATATGGGTTGTTACTGATTTGATTTATTTGTTTCGAGCAGTAATAGCGAAATACAACAACAAGAGTGTGGGGAGGAAATAACAATAATAACAGTAATGTTGATTATAACAAAAATAATAACAAATACATACATATGTATCTCGAAAAGGAGTGGGAAGAAACTAAGCTTTTTTTGGGGGTTCCACCCACGATTCACTCCTTAAAAATTCAATGAGAATACAGTCACTTCCCAATATCGTCATCATCATCATTGCATCATCACTATCACTACCGCCATCACTACCACCGCCATCATCGTTGTCATCACTGCTGTCCCCATATATTGATCGTACATTCAAGTGTCATAATATATATAATAACAACTTTATTGGTGCTCATGGTGATAACCATTGTTCTTGAGATGTGTATTATTCATTATCAAATGTTATTTGCGGACCTGCTGCCAGAGGGAAGCAATCTAACTGTGCAATAAAAGACTAGATTTGGGAGCCTGTGCCAAGGGGTTGGCCTCCAGCATCAGAGTTCCCCCTTGCCAGCCCTATACTCCAAGTTATATTGAAATGTGTAGACATATAAACTTGTCAACCAGTCTTTGACATTGGTCTGAGGAAAGTTTGCCCCACTCCTCAACGCAACAGAGTCTGAGTGTTGAAATAAGAGAAAAGACCATGGTGAGATCAAAAGGGCTATCTGAGGCCTTTAAAAAGAAGATGGTAGACTCTTACAGTATGAGTCCTGTAAGGGGTTTCAAAAGATCTCAAAAGAATATAAAATCAGCCATTCCACTGTCCGGAAAATAGTCTACAAGTAGAAGACATTCAAAACAACCACCAACATACCCAGGTCTGGCCGTCCAAGGAAGTTCACCCCGAGAGCAGACCGCAGGATGCTAAAAGAAGTCTCCTAAAACCCTAAAATGTCATTACGGGACCTAAAGCAAGCTCATGCTACTGTTGATGTGAAAGTGCATACCTCTACAATCAGAAAGAGATGTCACAAGTTTAAAATTCATGGGAGATGTGCAAGGAAGAAACCTTTGCTCTCCAAGAAGAACATGAAGGCCAGACTGAAGTTTGCCAGAGTGAATGTAAACTAAGACCAGGACTTTTGGAATAATGTTCTTTTGGACGGATTAATCTAAAATTGAATTATTTAGACACCAGAACAGAGGACATGTTTGACGTAAACCCAGTACTGCATTCCAAAAAAAGAACCTTATACTAGCTGTGAAGCATGGAGGTGGAAGTGTCATTGTTTGGGGATGCTTTGCTACAGCAGGAACTGGCCAGCTCACCATCATGAAATCCACTATGAATTCTATCGTGTATCAGAGGATGCTTGAGGAACATGTGGGATCATCTGCGAAAAAAATTAAAGCTGAGGCTAAACTGGAACCTGCAACATGACAATAACTCAAAACATACCAGTAAATCCACCAAGGACTGGCTGAAAAGGAAGAAATGGAGAGTCAAAGCCCAGATTTTAATCCCATTGAGATGCTGTGGGGTGGCTTGAAACGGGCTGTACATGCAAGAAACCACTCAAAAATCTCTGTTGAAAGTATTTTGTGTTGAGGAGTGGGGCAAACTTTCTTCAGATCGATGTCAAAGACTGGTAGATGCCTCCAAAAAGCCTCTCACGGAAGTTATTTCAGCCAAAGGGGGTAACACTAGGTAACACTAGCTATTAAGTGGTTGGGTGTCCCAACTTTATCCTCAGTTAGAATATGCATTTTTGTTGGTATACTTGGTTTAATGATTAAAACAACGTTAATTTTTGTTTTTTTACCTGCAATTATATCACATTATTTTCCAGAGATGAAGAAAAACAACGGACATTGAGGTGAACATTTCTTAATAAAGAACTGAATATTTAACGGGGTGTCCAATTTTTTTTACATGACTGTATCTATTAGTAATAATATGTATAAGTAACTATCACATAAGTAATAATTATTATACATAACACAAGTAATAGTTATATAAATATATACCCAAAACATTGAGAGGCCACTTTCTGTGTATCGTGACCAGACCTGATGTTTATAAAACAATTTGAATCTTTTTTGGCAAATCCTCTCAAATTATAAGATTGCTCTCGCACTGTAAAAACACATTATAAGTTGAGGGGTAATAATTTATGAAATGCTTTAAATAGAAATATTGATTTGGTATATTTTACAAGATCATTACATATCAAGAGTTTGGATTGAGTAGATAAGTTATGGGTGTGATCGAAAAAAAACAAACACTTAATGCAGGATCCGGATTGCTCGTTTCTGTAATACAACTAATGGATTTTTTGCATATTGCTGCTCAATATTCAATTTTCATCTCAGCTTTTCTCTGCCAGCATTGATCACCCATATGGCATAGTCATATTTTCTATAGTATCAACATTTTCACTACTTATTGCATTTCATGTACCATAATTTTTGGATTTGCCTTTGAACCCTGCGACTAACATTCCACTACGGCTTATTTACACATTTGTACAGACTAATAAGCTGTGTATCAGTAAATCATATACTTTCATCGCACTGCAAAGTACATGAGTCCTCCTATCTGTATTCTATTCCATTCTAAAGTGCATATGATTGTATGCATAGGCATGCTTGTGCACCACCACAGCCAGTGGAGTGAATAAGTTGGTCTTTGTGTACACAGCTTGTCTAAGCAGGTAGAGGTTGTCTCTTGTGTAAATATGGTGAGTTACAGATAACATTCATTTGGGAATTACAAGGGCATTTATTCATGGCCAAGCACACACAATACAACATGACACAAAGAAAATATTAGTACTGTAACAGTAAATACTGTAATGGAATCTTGAGTCAGTATTTAATGCCTAAATCATGTGCCGGACAACAATATTGTAATATAATGTACTTCCTAAGCATATACAGTAGAGAACTTTGACATAAAAGTTTTCAGCTGAATTTTAAAATGATGGCTCTTATAATTAAATCATTTAATATATATATATATATATATATATATATATATATATATATATATATGTATATATATATATATATACATATATATATATATATATATATATATATATATATACATATATGTATGTATGTATGTATGTATGTATGTATGTATGTATGTATGTATATATATATATACATACATATATATGTATGTATGTATGTGTATATATATATATTATATATATATGTATATGTATATATATATATATATATATACACACACACACACACACATATAAATATATATATATATATATTATGGCTGTCAAAATTATCGTGTTAACGAGCGGTAATTAATTTTTTAAATTAATCCCGTTAAAATATTTGACGCAATTAACGCGCAAATGCCCTGCTCAAACAGATTAAAATGACAGCACAGTGAAAGAAAGCTGTACTTGTTGTGTTTTTTGGAGTTTTGCTGCCCTCTGCTGGCGCTTGAGTGCGACTGATTTTATAGGCTTCAGCACCCGTTTTGTGTAATTATTGACATCAACAATGGCAGGCTACTAGTTTATTTTTTCATTGAAAATTTTACAAATTTTATTAAAACGAAAACTTGAAGAGGGGTTTTAATATAACATTTCTATAACTTTTACCAAAATGTATCTTTTAAGAACTACAAGTCTTTTTATCCATGGATCGCTTTAACAGAATGTTAATAATGGTAATGCCATCTTGTTGATTTATTGTTATTATAAAGAAATACAGTACTTATGTACCGTATGTCGAATGTATATATCCATCTTGTGTCTTATCTTTCCATTCCAACAATAACTCACAGAAAAATATGGCATATTTTATAGATGGTTAGAATTGCGATTAATTGCGATTTATTACGATTAATTAATTTTTAAGCTGTAATTAACTCGATTAAAAATTTTAATCGTTTGACACCCCTAATATATATATATATATATATATATATATATATATATATATATATATATATATATATACAGTGCCTTGCAAAAGTATTCAGCCCCCTTGAATCTTGCAACCTTTCTCCACATTTCAGGCTTCAAACATAAAGATATGAAATTTAATTTTTTTGTCAAGAATCAACAACAAGTGGGACACAATGGTGAAGTGGAACAACATTTATTGGATAATTTAAACTTTTTTAACAAATAAAAAACTGAAAAGTGGGGCGTGCAATATTATTCGGCCCCTTTACTTTCAGTGCAGCAAACTCACTCCAGAAGTTCAGTGAGGATCTCTGAATGATCCAATGTTGTCCTAAATGACCGATGATGATAAATAGAATCCATCTGTGTGTAATCAAGTCTCCGTATAAATGCACCTGCTCTGTGATAGTCTCAGGGTTCTGTTTAAAGTGCAGAGAGCATTATGAAAACCAAGGAACACACCAGGCAGGTCCGATATACTGTTGTGGAGAAGTTTAAAGCCGGATTTGGATACAAAAAGATTTCCCAAGCTTTAAACATCTCAAGGAGCACTGTGCAAGCCATCATATTGAAATGGAAGGAGCATCAGACCACTGCAAATCTACCAAGACCCGGCCGTCCTTCCAAACTTTCTTCTCAAACAAGGAGAAAACTGATCAGAGATGCAGCCAGGAGGCCCATGATCACTCTGGATGAACTGCAGAGATCTACAGCTGAGGTGGGAGAGTCTGTCCATAGGACAACAATCAGTCGTACACTGCACAAATCTGGCCTTTATGGAAGAGTGGCAAGAAGAAAGCCATTTCTCAAAGATATCCATAAAAACTCTCGTTTAAAGTTTGCCACAAGCCACCTGGGAGACACACCAAACATGTGGAAGAAGGTGCTCTGGTCAGATGAAACCAAAATTGAACTTTTTGGCCACAATGCAAAACGATATGTTTGGCGTAAAAGCAACACAGCTCATCACCCTGAACACACCATCCCCACTGTCAAACATGGTGGTGGCAGCATCATGGTTTGGGCCTGCTTTTCTTCAGCAGGGACAGGGAAGATGGTTAAAATTGACGGGAAGATGGATGCAGCCAAATACAGGAACATTCTGGAAGAAAACCTGTTGGTATCTGCACAAGACCTGAGACTGGGACGGAGATTTATCTTCCAACAGGACAATGATCCAAAACATAAAGCCAAATCTACAATGGAATGGTTCAAAAATAAACGTATCCAGGTGTTAGAATGGCCAAGTCAAAGTCCGGACCTGAATCCAATCGAGAATCTGTGGAAAGAGCTGAAGACTGCTGTTCACAAACACTCTCCATCCAACCTCACTGAGCTCGAACTGTTTTGCAAGGAAGAATGGGCAAGAATGTCAGTCTCTCGATGTGCAAAACTGATAGAAACATACCCCAAGCGACTTGCAGCTGTAATTGGAGCAAAAGGTGGCGCTACAAACGATTAACGCAAGGGGGCCGAATAATATTGCACGCCCCACTTTTCAGTTTTTTATTTGTTAAAAAAGTTTAAATTATCCAATAAATTTTGTTCCACTTCCCGATTGTGTCCCACTTGTTGTTGATTCTTGACAAAAAGTTAAAATTTTATATCTTTATGTTTGAAGCCTGAAATGTGGCGAAAGGTTGCAAGGTTCAAGGGGGCCGAATACTTTTGCGAGGCACTGTATATGTATATATATAATATATATATATATATATATATATATATATATTGGGGCTGTCAAACGATTAAAATTTTTAATCGAGTTAATTACAGCTTAAAAATTAATTAATCGTAATTAATCGAAATTAATCGCAATTCAAACCATCTCTAAAATATGCCCTATTTTTCTGTAAATTGTTGGAATGGAAAGATAAGACACACGACGGATATATACATACAACATACTGTACATAAGTACTGTATTTGTTTATTGTAACAATATATCCACAAATGGCATTAACATTCTTTCTGTTAAAGTGATCCACGGATAGAAAGACTTGTAGTTCTTAAACGATAAATGTTATAGTTACAAGTTATAGTAATTTTATATTAAAACCCCTCTTCATGTTTTCGTTTTAATAAAATTTGTAAAATTTTCAATCAAAAGTAGAGTTAATATAATAAAAATAGAGTGACCAAAGTCTAAGTTTTACGTGTATTTTGCATAGCTATTTTGATATGGAATGCCAGTTCATTTTGCATTGTTGTTAAACTATGTCAGAATAGGGCCTCATTACTATAGACTGAAGTGCTTTTCTTTTTGTGAACATTTTTTTTTTGGAGAGATAGCGCAACAAAAATAATATTCCTTTCACTAAACGATACTTACAGTGAGGAGAACAAGTATTTGATACACTGCCAGTGGGTTTTCCCATTGGCAGTGTATCAAATACTTGTTCTCCCCACTGTATGTATGTTGTGAAGGAGTTGCCAATAAACGGCGCGGTCCAAAGCACGCCTGTGTCCACTCGCCTTTACTGTATAACATATATCTGAACATATCTTACCCAAAATACAACAAGAGACACATAATTGCCACTAAAAGAAAGAAAACTTACCGAAATATGTGTGGAGCACAAATAGCAATTTGCATTGCATTGTGAATACAGCATAAACGTCTCACAAATACTAATTCTCCCACATTTAGAAGAAATAACATGAGTATGGAACGGCGCTGCCCCCAAGCGGCCGGTGGTATTCTCTTCACTCTTAATGTCCATAAACGGCCTCATTGTAATCTGTTTGAGGCAATATGCGAGATGGTCATTCACCCAAGCGCCAGCAGAGGGCGGCAAAACTCCATAACAACAAGTAAGCGTTTCACTGTACTGTCATTTAAATCTGTCTGAGCGGGACATCTGCGTTAATTGCGTCAAATATTTTAACGTGATTAATTTAAAAAATTAATTAACGCCCGTTAACGCGATAATTTTGACAGCCCTAATATATATATATATATATATATATATATATATATATATATATATATATATATATATATATATATATATATATATATATATATATATATATACATATATATACATATACATATATATACTGGTGGATTTTCTCAAGTTAAAGCGCCACACAGAAATGAATAAATTTCATTGTGTAAGCAGGATCTTTGTATAATTCTTATTATTTAATTACAGGTGTTTTAGCTCATTTCAATGTATTCTATTTAAATGGGCTATTATATATTTTATTATGTGTTTATATTTTACAAATGTGATGTAGTATTCATTTATATTGTATATTTTATGTTGTATAACTTTAGTACCTAAGTGAATGTTAGTTCCTACTTGTTATGTTGTGGTAGGAGGGTTTTGTATTGAACACGGGGCCGTGTTGGTTATTATTATAGCAGAGAAGACAGCAGTAAATCTACAAAGACAAGTCAACTGTACCACGATCTACCACTCAAGAGATCTGATGGACTCAAAAAGTGGGTTTCGATTGCATATTAGTTTGAAAATCGACCGAATGTTTACACGAGTGACTTCTGGTATGCCGGATTCTAGCTACCGGTAGTAGTATTGACGCAGGAGGGTCGCGTCGCGCGTCAAATAATACACTCTGCTGTTCTTTTCGCGTGCGTCGTGTTGAGCCGCGTCTGGGACACGTCTAACACTACGGCCGCACTGCGACTGGTGTGCATTGGCTGAGTGACTTTAACGCCCGCGTTTCACTGCGTTCTCACGGCGGCCACGTTGTTGCGCTGTTGACGTTTCTGGGTTATACTGTCGTACCGTGTTGGTCCTCATTATAGTAGAGAAGACGGAGTAAATATAATCTACACAAAGAAACTGACTCACACCCTCGAAAAGTAAGGGTTACATTACGTCAGAAACTCGTTCGGTACCCCTCTGTTCCAAACCGACTACCACGTACCGAAACGGTTCAATACAAATACATGTACTGTTACACCCTTAGATATTGGTCTTATTGGCTCAATGGCATCCTCATGTCTTCCGGTATTGTACTTTGCTGTTAAGCCCTCCAGTCTGACCAAGGCACTTAGAATTTCACATGAGTCTTCTAGCCCTCTCATTGTGTTGTTTTCTCAGTGTAAGGCACGTAGCTCTGAGCAAAAGGTTCTACCTCTCATGCTAGTGTGTATGTGTACATATACTGTACGTGTGTCCCTTTGTGTGTTTGCATAGCCATGCATTTAGTCGAATTTTTGTATGTTTACCATTCCATTCAGCTTTAGTCTTCTTGCCAAGTGGTTTAGGTTGTTTTTACCAGGGCTGCGGGTCAGCAAGGGTCACCAAAAGATTATCGTAGTTGAGTGACAAATGGATCGCAAAACAAATTCACTGAACCCTGCTCACTGTCAGGCGTACAAAACATGAGTAAGACTATGAGCCAAGTGACATAACACTAGTCAGGCGGAGAATATTGATCGTTAATTATCCTCCAGACACAAGTACCTTTATGGACATTTTTGGAGTAAATAGACTTAATTCCTCAGATAATTTAAATCAAGTGCCACTGCAGAGAAAACAATTCTATTTGTAATTATCGTGGTAAAAATATTTCAAATCCTACACATTGACCACATAGCTGAACTTTACGAGGAAAAAAAACAGGAAAGACAAATTACGTTTGAAGGTCTTCTTCCATTTGGGAGTTAAGTGCACCTATTAAGCTAAAGCTTGGTTGCATTTTAGCAGCTGGTGTCCTCAATTTGCCTTTAGGGTCACACAATTGGAATACCACAGTCACTTGACATTATACCACAATTGTGCCACATATCTCTGGCTGTAAAAGTCATGTCTGAGCACCTTACATATCCGAATTTCTGTGGCTCTTTGGTATTCTGCACATAGTAGTGTCAGACACGTCAAATTTGCGAAGAAACTAGTAGATCAAATGTGGTAAGTTGGAGGCAGAGACCATACAAACAATAGCAATAATGTCTTTCACTTTTGCTCAGTCTTTAATTGTTTTAAGCATAGACAATCACCTTCATTCATTAAAGGAAAAGAGTGCCTATTTATTAGCCATTTAAATGTTGCAGAGAGTATTATAAATTAAAGTTATTTTTGTAAACTGTGTGTCTTTTGATTGTCTCTGATCTTATTTGTCATATACAGTCTATCCATTGAGTCAGTCTTTCAACATTCTATATGGGCGCTTATCCTTATTAGGACCCTATTATAGCTATCTATCCAGATTATTAATGTATTGTGTTAAAAAGGTAGCATATTATTTAGTTTTCAAACTGCTAACATTTTTTCCCCGTTATTTTAGGGGCCGTTTACACGACCACGCCAACGAGGGTGATGTTGCAAAAACTTTTCCAGAGAGCTCAATCATTTATGTATCACCCGACGAGCGGAGGTCCGAGGGTTCTTTTCACATCGACCTAGTTCCACTGTCAGAAAAGGGAGTCCAAACCGTTTGATTTTCAAAAATGTACATTTATTTTTAAAAGCCTAAAACAATTTAAAAACGGCAGCATTCCAAAAGACAATTTAAGACAGTCAGGCTATTGACCTGTCGTGGCGGCATCCTCCGGGCTGCTCGTGCTTCTTTCGGTATGGCGCCCTCTGGGCTGCTCGTGCCTCTTTTCGGTGCGGAAAACGACTTCAGGACAGCTTCGAGGCAATTCTGGTCCATCATCCAGCGTCTGAGGAGCGTCTGAGGAGAGGAAAGCAGTGCACCATTAACACTGTGTATAGTGTACTGCTGACCTCGACTCGGGACACTGTGAGTCGATGGGGAGAATACTTAGAAGACCTAATCAATTCCACCTACTTGCCTTCCTTTGAGGAAGCAGAGTCTGGGGACTCCGAGGTCGGCTCTCCGATATCTGGGGTTGAAGTCACTGAGGGGGTTGGAAAGGTCCTTGGTGGCAAAGCCCTGGGGGTTGATGAGATTTGCCTGGAGTTCCTAAAGGCTCTGGATGTTGTGGGGCTGTCATGACTGACACGTCTCTACAAAATCATGTGGACAGTGCCTCTGGATTGGCAGACCGGGGTGGTGGTCCCCTTTGTAAGAAGGGGGACTGGACGCTGTGTTCCAATTATACAGGGATCACACTCCTTAGCCTCCCCGGTAAAGTCTATTCAGTGGTGCTGGAGAGGAGGGTCCATCGGTAAGTCGAATCTCGGATTCAGGAGGAGCAGTGTGGTTTTCGTCCTGGCCGTATAACAGTGGACCAGCTCAACACCTTCGGCAGTGTCCTCGAGGGTGCATGGGAGTTCGCCCAACCAGTCTACATGTGTTTTGTGTATCTGGAGAAGACGTTTGACTGTGTGGCTCAGGCAGTCCTGTGGGGGGTGCTCCGGGAATACGGAGAACTGAGCTCCTTGGTAAGGGCTGTTCGGCTCCTGTTCGACCGGTGTCAGAGTTTGGTCCGCATTGCGAGCAGTAAGTCGAATGCGTTCCCATTGAGGGTTGGACTCTGCCAAGGCTGCCCTTTGTCACCGATTCTGTTCTTAATTTTTATGGACAGAATTTCTAGGCGCAGCTCAATCATTGAGGGGGTCTGGTTTGGTGATCTTAGCATTGCATCTCTGCATTTTGCAGATGATGTAGTGCTGTTGGCTTCATTAAGCTATGACCTCCAACTCTCACTGGAGCGATTCGCAGCCGAGTGTGAAGCGGTTGGGATGAAGATCAGCACCTCCAAATCCGAGACTATGGTCCTCAGTCGGAAAAGGGGGGAGTGCCCTCTCCGGGTCAGGGATGAGATCCTGCCCCAACTGTAGGAGTTCAATTATCTTGGGGTCTTGTTCACGAGTGAGGGTAGGAGGGAGCAGGAGATCGACAGGTGGATCGGTACAGCGTCTGCAGTAATGCGGACTCTGCACCGGTCCGTAGTGGTGAAGAAGGAGCTGAGCCAAAAGGCGAAGCTCTCGATTTACCAGTTGATCTACATTCCTACCCTCGTCTATGGTCACGAGGTGTGGGTCGTGAATGAAAGACAAGATCCCGGATGCAAGCGGCCATAATGAGTTTCCTCCGCAGGGTGTCTGGGCTCCCCCTTAAAGATTGGGTGAGAAGCTCAGACATCCGGGAGGGACTCGGCATCGAGCCGCTACTCCTCCACGTTTAGAGGAGCCAGTTGAGGTGGCTCAGGCATCCGGTTTGGATGCCTCCTGGACGCCTTTCTGGAGAGGTGTTCCGGGCATGTCCCACTGGCGGGAGACTATGAGGACGACCCAGGACACGCTGGAGAGACTATGTCTCTCGGCTGGCCTGGGAACGCCTTGGGATCCCGTCGGAGGAGCTGGTTGAAGTGGCTGGGGAGAGGGAAGCCCAGACTTCCCTGCTAAAGCTGCTGCCCCCGTGACCCGACACCGAAGCAAGCAGAAGATGATGGATGGATGGACCTCAAATCTCACTCTTGCTCACTTAACTCCATACTAGTTATGAATACACTCTGTTGTATTGTCATCCCGTGAATTTTAATTTGGTATATATTTAGGTGAACTAAGTTGTTTATCTTAAAGGTTTGAGGTCAGGTAGAGTAATCCAAGAGTTGTATTTCTTCATCATGCCCATCCAGACTACTTACAGTGCTTTTTGAACTCTCCCAAAATCTTCTTTATCAATTCCAGTGACTGGAATTTGGCATAAGCTTTGTGTACATTTTCCTTTCCACTGAGTGATGGTATAGTTCGAAATTGTCTTTTTATATACCTGTCATCCTGACTAATGGAAGGATTTAGTTCAGCATTGTCTGCAGTGAAAGTTCGTGTCCAGTAATGTTAGTTTAGGAATGAAAGACACACCCTACTGTCTTATATCTTCCACTAATTCAGTACCATTTACGCGGAAATTCGGATTAAGTCACCAGCGTAGGAACGGAACTCGTTCATAACTCTGGGACTACCTCCATTCTATTCTATTCTATTCTATTCTATTCTATTCTATTCTATTCTATTCTATTCTATTCTATTCTATTCTATTCTATTCTATTCTATTCAAGTATATTCTATTTGTAGGAATCTGTCTTTATGCACTGCAATTTATTGCCACATTCGCGATAATTAGGAAAATCTCTTGCCACCTCTTTATTTGATTCGATTGCGATTCAATTGGTAATGAAAAAATTATGCAGATAAGTCATGCATCAATATTCATCTCACAGAAATCAGGAGCATTTGCTCTGTGACGTGAAGTGATTGACCTGTGTGTAAGAGCCGCAGTGGCAGAGGGACCAAATTTGAGCTAAAGATTGTCAAATTTTCTGGTTTATCTGGTTTGACTTTTGCATTACATGAGCTACGGGAATGCTCTTCGAATGAAACCTTGCTTTGTATTTAATCATACATCGTAGAAAAGTAACATTTCAGTCTGATATTAAAGATATGCTCATGTAAACCACAGCCTAATTTCATGACTAAACGAAATAAGGTTCATACAGACGGGTTCTCATGATGACAATCTTCAATGTTTGTGTTCTAATGTAGTGTCATAAAGAAACAAAGAAAGAAAGAGAACTCTTTTGTGTTCCACTACTTTTTATAGCCATGCAGGGTGGGGACACATACCTGAAAATAGACCTGTATTTTCCTGTTTAGTAGGTTGCACGCCTTCTGTATGAAATGTCCCTCCCATGAATCTACACACATCACCACTGCTCTGAACAGCTCAATTGCACAGTGTATGCGTGCAATGAAGCATGTATTTAGTTACCAAATCAAACAATGCACTTCTAAATATGGTTCCTAAATTAATTCTAAACTATGGAGAATCTACTTGTAAAAATACATCGTTCCCCCCCGAGACTAACGATGAACTTGGGTTAAAATTTTAAAATTTTGGTTTTAATTTTTAGGTCATCTAATTATCAGAAAACTAATTACCTCACAAATGCTCTAATGAATGAATGAGTAAAATACTACAAATGCTTGTATAGTTACCAAGGTGGAAACAACTCCATATTTTCATGCACTATCAGTTTCTGTCAGTGCAATTCCCAAGTTTCCTTGTATCGTAAACTTATTCAGAAAAGGCATTATTATTCTGGCCATTCGCCTTTACAACTCATTGGTCGTTTGTCAAAAGGGGGCAGACTGCAAAGCCCTCTGTGAGTAAGACTCGGGGACTAAATGTGCATGTGACTCTTGTCTATCTGTCTTATCTACAGTACTATTTTTATTTTTGTCCTTGAACTGCATTACCAAAACTTAATATTAAATGACCACATCTTTTAGCTCTTGCTTTATACTGTACTGGTGGAAATATAATACGGTGAGCATATTTTGATTTTCAAAAAAGAATACACTCGAGATACTTGAATTTTATACGAAGTTCACTCAAAGGTGCCTATATCCCTTTAAAATATTTAAAGTGTGCCTTCTCTGACTGGATAGAAAATTTCAGTTTTATTTAAAAAAAAAAAAATATATATATATATATATATATATATATATATATATATTGCCATATAGCAGTGTTTTTCAACCTTTTCTGAGTAACGGCATGTTTTTACATTGGAAAAAATTTCGTGGCACACCACAAACCAAAAATGTTCCAAAATTACTTTTTGTACAGTATATTTATTTATAAAATAGTTTCTCAATATTTATACCTATTCAGTGTGAAACTTGAGCCTGTTTAGATGAACCCAAAGTTGATGTCCTGGCAGGAATCTTCATCAACAGCTGTCAGTCTCTGTTTTTATTTTTTATAACAGTTAGGCTTGAAAAGCTCAGAATTATCAGTCAGGGAGACTTTAGCAATGTCTTTAACCGCATCAGGGCCGAGCAGCTCGCTGACAATAGGTTTGCAGGCAGGTAGTATTAAGGTCTCTGCCACAGTGTGGGACTTTGGATTTAGCAACAAGTTCAGCAACAAGGTAACTGGCTTTGGGGGTTTTCTCATTTACATTTGTAGCTTTTCTCAAAAAAATTGCCTGTTTCTTTGTGTTTTCACAAAGGCAAAAAATATTGTCCATCGAATTGCCTTGAAGCGACGGGTGTTTTGTTTGGGGATGACGTTTAGGATAGCAGCTCGTGTCGCGTTCAAGAACGACTCATTTTTTTGCCGTCAGCCACCTTGCTGCCCTTGACAATGTGTTGGAATAAAACACAGGGGGAGAATTGACTGTCATCACATATGGATAAAATGGAAAGGACAATTTGGGGATTATTGACTCTTGACGAGTCTAATCAAATGATGTACTGTAGACGTGCTAGGGTCCACATTGTCGCAGACAGCAAGGTAGCTGATGGCTAGAAATCCGAGTAGTTATTGATTGCCTCAAGAGCAAAACCTCGCTCATCTGCACACGACGGCAACTTATTGCAACTCCGCCCGACGACATTAAATAAATAAATGCGATATTAGATAATTTCTCGCAGCACACCTGACATGTGCCGTGGCACACCGGTTGAAAAACACTGATTATATGGCAATATTTTTTGTAATCAGCAGTTTACAGATTACTCAACAGGCTTTATTTTTCCTAAAAAAAAAAAATCAAACAATAAAAAATGCAAAAAAAAAAAATCATAACAGTAACAGTAACAAAACGAATTGCAGACCCATGGCAATGTGTGTATGTATACAGTCTGTGACTGCACGGATGCGCAAATTTGTATCCAAAGTAGAATAAAGATATTTTCGGCTTAATTACTCTTTTGGGTACATGAGCTTTTGATTATACTGTATACGTATTGATCGTTAAAAAAAACCTCTTTAACAGCTGGGCAGGCTCTCTGGGAAAACATCACAAGCAGCACAGTATCGTAGTATTCTGTGCAAAGTGTCAGATGACGGAACCCTGAGACATAAGAAACACAGCTATTTAGAATGTAATACTAACATTCAACCAAATACACGAACGCAGAACAATTCATTCAAGACTAATACAATATACTGTATCTCTGTGTACACATAAACCGAAGACACATGATCGACATTAATAGGAGATAAACTTACAGAAAGGTGTATGGCGCACTATGAAAACAATTGATACAAATCTCAACTTTTGGTAAATGCGGTGCTCTCAACTCTGAACCGTGGTAGGGAGTGGACCAGCGATTCTTGTGGCTCGTTTGTCATTCCTTCGTCTGGTTCTTCTTTTGAGTATATGGCGAAGTGTATAAAACACATAGACACATCGGATGGCTTTTTCAGTGGAGACTTTTTATTAACAAAACAGAACCGGCGTGGGACACTGCCACTCAACACGGCGCTGCCATGCAACGTCAATGTAGCCACTCTCTCAATATGTAGAATAAAGTGGTAAAATGTAGCAGAATAAGAGTATTGTTTCTTCTTCAAAAATCTACTCAAGTAAAAGTAAAAAGTATTGTGTGATAAAACTACTTTAAAAAGTGCATTTTTCTCAGTGCGTTACTCAAGTAAATGTAACAGAGTAAATGAAACACATTACCGCTGTGAGATATCATTATCATGATAATTTCACAAATGTCTTTAAAATAATATAGGCTACCGCAATTGATCAATTAAAATACATACTCTGTGGTAATAATATGACTGAAAGTAATTTGACCCAATTAATTTCAAAAGCATTTTTCATTACCGGGCAAGTAATACTCAATTACAAAAAGGTTGGTGATATCCAGTGTTGTTAATAACGGCGTTAGAATATAACGGCGTTACTAATGGCGTTATTTATTTCAGAAGTGAGTTATCTAATTCATTACTTTTCTAATCTTGGCAACGCCGTTACCGTTACTGAGGATGGAAAGGCATGTGTTACTATGCGTTGACATATAGACGACAGAGCAGAGCAGGAGTGGGGAGGAAGCAATAAAGTTGTGACGCCGAACAAACGCAATGCTAGGTGGCTCCAATAATACCTGACCGTAGCCGATAGCCTACAAACTACGCCCACATGATATGGTAGATATGGTAGACATGGTAGATATCACATATATATAGAACTAGATGCGAAATGACAGACACGGGGGCGTTAGCAACATGTACAGTATAGGAACTATATGCGTTAGTAAACAGCCGCCATCTTAAAGCAGTAGACTTCTTAGGAAGGCTCTGTTGTACAGAACCTTCCTAGCGAACCTAAGTAATTTTTATCTAAAATACTCCTAAATCGGCAAAATCTTGACTTGAATCTATCTTTAAATGATGAAACAGTTTTAAAACTTACACATGTCAAAAGTAGACAGAAGGGAACTAATGCAATAATGGGAGCAATTTTAACAACTTTTAACAGTTGATTCAGGGTAAAGGGTAAATTAGGGTAAAGAATTGGGCTAGTGCCAATTGTCCCAAAAACCTTTTAAACTGTATTCACACTGGCCACGCAGATGTGAATGTAGCTAACACTTCACATAGTGTGATCTAAGTTTTTTTTTTTTTTTTTTGGCGAAAAAAACCCCAAAACAAAACATGAAAATTATCACCAGTTACTTTGCCAAGTAACGAATTACTTTTACATTCAGGTAACTGAGTTACTAACCAATTACTTTTTGGGAGAAGTAATTTGTAACTATAATTCATTACTTTTTAAAGTAAGATTAACAACACTGGTAATATCTAGTCTAGAATACGTTACTATGGGGAAAAGAACTTGTCATTTTGAAAAATGAACAACAAGCATGCCCTAGGATTTCATGCTTGTTAAAATTGTTGCAGTAGGGGGAAGCTTTACTGTACCTGTTACTTAAATAATTGATTTTGCTGTTTTTTTTCTATTTGCCATATCATCCATAGTACAAAGACAATAGGGGAGCATGTTAATGGAATGGCAATGAATTGTTTGGAATTTTGGGAAATTATGTTTTTCAAGTAAGAATGTCTAATTATGGCTTGAATGGTGCCAGCTAACTAGCTCAACCAGAACGCTGACAGTCACGTTTAGTGTTCTGTACTGTCATTATAGAAATTCCTATGTGCAATTGTCCATGGTACAAATATTGAAACAAAAAAAAAATCTCATGGGTCAGGTCCTAGATTGTAATCTAAAAAAGTTGGGGAAAAAATCCCCATAAGATTAAGAGATGTATATTCAAAGTCCCTGTTTTCATGAAAACCCTTAAATGTTAGACACTATTCTGGTTTTAAAGGTCAGAGCTGCTGACCCAGTTAGAGCTGTTCTGTTTTTTCTTTCTATCGTTCATTTAATAGCAGATGAACATATGTGACCCCTGCAGCCTGTCAGAAGTGCATTGGTGAGTGTGTGCAAAATACACAAACCTCCAATGCTATGCTTTGGAAAAATGGGCCAAACTCACCAACAATGCATAGGAATAGATTTGTCCCTGAATTGTGCATACTTTTATTGTATGCACAAATCTGTGATTCGTCAGTATGTCTTTACTCTATATGAATGTATGTATATGCACTTCAAAGAACCACCAAATAAAGGAACCCATTCTATAAAATGTCAAACACACAACATGTGCAACATAATGGCTTTCAAGTGTTTCATCAAAAAAAAAAAATAATAATTTGGATAATTTGAATGATGCCAAATTGAATCAATAATTTGCTAACTAATTCACTAATTTCACATTTGGAAATGAATGCTGTTTTTTTCGACCCATTCGGAACAAAAAGTGCATACCGTAATTTTCGCACTATAAGCCGCCACCCAACAAATTTGACACGAAAACAGCATTGTTTAAAGATAACCACACTGGACTATGAGCCGCAGCTGTCCTCACTGTATTATAGGATATTTACACCAAACGATATTAACCAGTACTTTATTTGACAGTGGCATCATACGACTGTCATAAGACCAAATGAGCCACCATGAAGCTTTGAATAAACTGGCTGCAAAGAGTTGGTCATCACTGCTCCTGAGGAGGAAACAGTCAACCTCTGCTGCCACGTGAGGTCAACACTGTTGTCGTCCAACATGCCTCCTAGCATGCATTGCAGCGCTACAGATGTAAACCAAAAGACATTAACCGATAACATTTTATTTGACAGCAGCATCATAAGACTGTCATAAGACCAAATGAATCACCATGAAGCTTTGAACCAATTTGCTGCAAAGCTTCATTACTTCAGGAAGCTTCATTTGGCCATCACTGCTCCCTTGAGGGAGAGAGTCAACCTCAGCTGCCACCTGCTGTCAACACTGTTGTCCTCTAACATGCCTCCTAGCATGCACTGCACCACTACAGATGTAAATAACAATCAAAATTCATGTTCTGTGCTAATTATTTCTTCAGTTACTGTTCCCATTGTTTCATTAATTCCTAGTTATGGTATTTGGTAACACATTATTTGACAGTGGCGCCATAAGACTGTCATTAGACTATCATAATTATGACATGATTAATACATAAGTATTAATGAATGCTTATAACACACTGTATATCATTTAGTGTTATCTGGCAAATTACTTTTAAATAGATGTAAAACATCCGAGCTGGACATAAATGGAGTTAGTGACAAAATTTGCTGGGTGACACTTAATGACGTCTGTCATAAGCATTCAGTAATTCCCATTATAGTGACATGTCATAATTATGACAGTCTTAAGACACTGCTGTCAAAAACATACTATTAACACTAATATACTGTATTATCAAATGAGCCGCACTGGACTAAAAGACGCAGGATTCGAAATAAAGGAAAAAATTATTAGCTTGTAGTCCGAAAATTACGGTAGTACAAGCTGGTTATATGTTCAAAACAAACATGCCCTGTTATAGAGAAATATGGGTGTGGTTTATGCAGATTGGAGTTCACAAGCTCCCCATTTTATATGTATGAGCTCAACTTGTGTCTAGAGTAAGACGATTTCTAGGTATTTATTTGTGAATGACAACCAATGTCTTTTTCAGTGTTTCTCTTTAGTTTAATTGGTAAGAACTGGCTGTGCATAGTACGTGAGCTTGTGTATGTTAACTGAAGCTTGTCATCTGATCCATTGCTGTTGATTGTATGTCAAGCAGTGTGGGAGCTACTCTTCGCTTTGGTACTCACTTCTAATCTCCTATCCCTTGGGAAATGGTTCTGCTTTACATTTGGGAAAATGATCTTGAAAATTGAATGCTTACTTCACATGTGTTCAAATGTGTTGCTACCCCTCTCTTAGTGGGGAAAAAACACGATGCACAGAAATGATGTAAATTAAATCATATTTAAAAACCAATCAAGTTTAACACGATGCACAGAAATGATGTAAATTAAATCATATTTAAAAACCAATCAAGTTTATGACAACCATTTTAAACCAGATATTGCTTTTGAATTTTACTTTAACAGTATCAATAAAATATGGAATATGCAGGTAGTCCCCGGAATCCGACGTACCCGACATACGTGATTTCGACTTTACGACGCCCGTAGTCTCGTCTACCATTTTTTTTTTCGTGTTTTTTTGTTTTTGTCGCGTAAACAGTTCCCTATTGTACCTACAGTATCTTATTTTTTACGTTATTTCATTAACATGACTGTTCTGCCGTATGGCGAAATGTGTATTTTATTAATTGCGATTAATTACGATTAAATAATTTTTAAGCTGTAATTAACTAACTAAAAAATTAATCATTTGACAGCCCTAATAGATAGATAGATAGATAGATAGATCGATAGATTGATCGATCTACATATCTGGATATGGCTTTGTCAGGCTGCTGCTTACCTTTGTGAAACAGGATGAAGACTAATACAAAGTGAATCCAGGAGAATTTTTTATTGCATACCTGGTATGGGTGATAAATAATAATAATAATTGATCACATCATTCTGTCTCTCTATCATACACCTCATACACATTTTATTTTATTTAAATTTTATACTTTATACTTACAAGTCACTTTTGCGATTTTAACTTATCCTGCACTGTACAAGGAGATGCTCCACAATTTCATTGTACAACTGTATAATGACAACAAAGGGCTATTCTATTCTATTCTATTCTATTCTATTCTATTCTATTCTATTGTATTCTATTCGATTCTATTGTATTCTATTCTATTCTATTCCATTCCATTCCATTCTATTCTATGTAGGGGCGCACTTGCTCACACGAAGAACAGCGTGCTTACAAGCTAGAAGAATACGTGCAGATACAAAGCATCTGAGCGAGGTAGTGTGAAAGGAAAACACAGCTACGAGCCTACGTAGAATTTTGATGCTTGTAAATAAAGTAAAAAAATCACACCGATATCCTGCATTGTCATTTGGGAGTATACAGCGAGCTAAACTCACAAATGATCCTCCAAACAACTACACAACAGGCTTTAAGTGTCCGATCGCGAGTGGAAACACACAACAACAATACAAATGACTATACACACAGGCGTTGCCTCTGTAGATAGCATCCGAGCGAATGAGCAAGCTAGTGAGAGAGGAAAACACAGCTGCGAGCCTATGTGCATTTCTGATGCTTGTAAAATATCTACAGAGGCAACGCTTGTATGTATCATCTTTTGTAGTGTAGCGGCGTTTTTCCACTCAGGATCGGACACTTAAAGCCAGTTGTGTAGTTGTTTGGATGATGTGCAGAAGCTAGCGAACACATGCTAACCATTTGTGAATGTCCAACTGTATTAGCAGCTAATCATCGTGGATTTGTGTTGTTGCGAACATGTTTGTTACTGAAGACAAAGTTGTTTGTTTCATTTCTATTTTTAGTTTCATTGTTCAAGTTATGACGTTAGGATCAAAGGCAAAATAAAGTAAAAAAATCATACCGACCGACCGTCATTTAGGAGTTTAGCTCGCTGTATAGCCAGGACTGCGCCGGAACGTTTTGGTGAGGACAGTACAGCTGCGTTCAAGTGATGCCAGCAAATGGTATCGGCGCCCTATTTGTTTGTACTAGCTGATACCACCATTTCGGGCCGGTTCGGTGCCCCCTGCCGATACTGGTATCGGTGCAACATTAGTTGTGATGCATGCTTTTATTTTGGGGCAGGAATCGTAGAGCAGGTAATACTTCCACACGTGAGTAAGAGCGCAATTTCACACTAAGAAGAACATATTTGCACCCACGAAGTCGCGCAGCCAAGTAAGAGAAAGGGGAAAGATTACAGCTTAGTTTGCTGTCTAGCTCAGACTCAGATCCAATGTCTTGGCGAGCACAGGATAATGACCTAAAATACATGTTTTTTTTAGATAGGTATTTTGTGATTTAGAAGGTATTTAGGGGTACTTATAGGGTTAATTCCGATTTAAGTGGAAATTTGGGTTACGTCGCCAGCGTAGGAACGGAACTCATTCATAACCCAGGGACTATCTGTATATATACGTAACTGATAAAATTAGATGTGCAGACACAGTCCATAACAAACCAATATTAAAGGGTATTATAATACTAAGGGGCTGTGAGATCAATAGAACCGTTATGTGGCAAGATAACAAATATTAATAAAGTTCACAAAAAAAATAAATCACATTCATGAGCAATTATTGAAAATAGATCAAAATTACGAACATTTCCGAAAGGATTCCGGAAACAGCCGAATGGGGCGGAGAAGTCACAACAAGGAAACAAAAGGTCGAGGCAGGTGCCATCGTTGTTTATCAACGAGAGAGTTGCGATCGTGTTTTATCAAAAAATCGCTAAAATGGTTCAAACCTGTCATGCTATGTGGTGTACAAATAGCCATTCGTCGCAATGGAGTACCCATGAGTTCCCGAACGCAAGAAAAAGAGCTGGACTACGCAGACAATGAGTAAAGTTCATCCGTGCTAAAAGGGCTCATTTTGCAGACCCAGCCTCCGGCATGGTTTTGTGTGGTGCGCATTTTACACTTGAAAGATATACGAACTATGGACAAATGAAATCAGGTTTTGCTAAGAAAATGCTGCTGAAAGCAGATGCGGTGCCCACCATACACGCGCAGCCACCTAAATGTCCCGAGATATCAAGAAAAAGGAGGATGACTGGCACCGATGAGACCACCCCACCACCCCAGGCAAAGCAAAGGAGGGAAATGGCCAGAGTGAGTACTCTTTTATAATAAAAAACATATCACGCATCGGATATAGGACTGGACACATTTATCAATTATCACTCGTAAAATATATAGAACATATCCTCTAATCCCATTCATATTTGTGTCTGTTGGCAAAGCGAAAACCGATGATAGCACAATCAATGATAATTATTCTATACAATACTTTTTTTGCGGTCACGGTGTATCGGCTTCACAAAAAGAAATGCAAAACAAACCATTCGGTGTTTCCCACACGATCTGTTGCTGGTGTTTCATCAGTGTGATTTCTCCCCTCAATGATCCTTTCATTAGGCTGCATTGGGTTTCGTTTGGGTTCAAATTGATAACCCAAAACACCAAAGAAAGGTTCATAACTCTCCTTGTCACCATTGGAGGGCCGTTCGTTACGTCAGATTCGTCGCTGCAACTAGAAACAAAATTGTCCGCCATCATCGCCGCCATTCAGTACTAAGTACTGAGCCGGTTGTTTCGTTGTTGTGATGTCACGCACACAATATGCTAGATTTCCGGGATCTCGGGTGCGGGTCAATTTAGCTTGACAATCGACCTAATTTCTATCATTTTCTTGGTGTTGCGATGTGTGTAATTACACGAAGTGGCATGATATGAAGCCAAAAGGCATGCGTTTATGGATAAATGATGGAATATTAGCATTTCCCCTGGTGTTGTAATACCCTTTAAAGTGCGAGTAACAAAATTTGTAACTGGCCATTTTTCTAGGTAAAAAAAAATACCATTGGAGATGCACTTTAAAGTTCTGTTTTTGTTGCTTGTGGAACAAAAACTATGATCTTTTCAAAAGTTTATACTGGGCTGGCAACTTTAGATTATACATACACAGCTGCTATAGTTCGCCAAGCCAGAAAAGGGTCATTTGTGCCGCCTCCGGCAGATAGGACATCATAGAGGCAAGATGTGTATAGAATCCATTGATCTTCTTGTGTGGCATTGAACTCAAGCATTTTAATGCAGAAAATAGGGCCACAACTATTATTAGTGTGTGAAAGGAGATCACTAGCAGTCTCGATGTACTGTTGCACTATCCCATCTGTCTTCATAGTGTTTGTTTGTAGAGCTTTACGTAGAGCAATTCTCTTCTCATTGTGTCATTTACGTAGGTGGTGGCTAAGTGAACCAGAACTCACGTTTGATCAGTCAGCTATGCACCAAACACTCATGTATCAATTCTTCAGCTGAAGCACTAGTTTTAGCCTTTAAGCCAGTAATAGCATTAGTATTTGAAAATGTCCATTACTATCAAAGTCAATATTTAAGCTACGATTGGTTATCGCCCTAACCATTGTTCCATGTACTATCAAAAGAAAAACGCATTTTCTAGTATGTGAATAAACAATTAAAAAAGTTACACACACGAGGCCAGCCCACTGCTTGCTGTTTACCCAAAACAAAAAGCTTGATGTTAAAGGGCAATAAAGCTCAAATGAACCACACCTGACTGTTTTCCTGCAAATACAATGGATGGACCTATTTATAAATATTTTACTAAACTGCTAAATTTCCAGAGTTTTATCATTTAAGTGTAAACGAATACATTGGTATAAAACCTGCGATGAGACTGCTGAGGATTTTGTTCACATTTTGTTCAACTCATAACTGTTGATATAAGCGCAATAATTGTCAGATTATAAAGTGCAACCAACTATAAGCCCAACCCTCCACATCTAAAAGAAAACTATAATTGTTCATATAGCCTACTGTATAAATCATCCTGGAATACACACCACAGGTGTCCACATTGCATTCTGGGATATTCACACTGAAACACATTAGCCTGTAAAAATCTACTAAAAACTGCTTAAATATTAAATGCAATTAACCATCATTTTCAGACTACAAGACGCTACTTTTTCCAGTGCGGCAAATTTATGGAATTTTACAGGCTAATTACAATGTGTACATACAACCTGCAACTTATCATCCAGTGTGTCTTTTATGTGACCAAGTTTTCACATTTTATTCATTTTTTTTCTAGAATTTTTTGCATGCGGTTTATAATCAGATGCACAGTGAATTCAAAAAGTGTTAGCAGTGTTAAATTATTGTGTTAATTCAACACTTCTTCAGTTTAATTAAAGACTGAGAGTTAGTCCCTCAAAAGAGTTGTTGTTAATCCATGGAGTTAAATCCAAACAACTCTATTAAGTGTTGATTTTAAAATCAACACTAAATAGTGTAGTCCCAAAATTGTTCTGATGTGTTTAGCTGCAGTGAAGCACAACGATCTACAACAATTGTGGATTTTTGTGTGCTACATAGTGTATTAATACTTCTACAGATATAACATGACTTCTATGCAGTAGTATTTTATTTGCAACAACAACAAGATGAAAATGTAAGTTCACATGATTATTGTATTTTTGCTTCACCAGTTGCACGAGTGTGAGAGAGCATGCTAGCCGGATGAGATGCTAGTCTGGGGTCATAGTCTAGTAGTTGTCATGCTCTCCTACCGCGATGGAGGTGCAGGTTCTAGTCCTAACCTGGTCGAGGGGGACAGATTGCATCGCCGTCACGAGTTCAGCCAGTTGCATTGGTGCAGTGACCAGCAGTGAAGGTATTAGCAGTTGAGCCGGGTGCAAGCAGGTGCGCTGAATGCTTTGGAAACCGCCCTCCAATGCTTTGGAAACCGCCCTCCCGATGTCTTCAAGAGAGCATGCTAGAGGTTAGAGCTGCTAGCTTTTTTGTTTCTCTTGATGTAGATTAGAATTAGGGGTGTCAAAAAAATAGATTCTGAGATATATCGTGGTATTACGGCACACAATTGTAGTATCAATTCAAAATCCGTCTGTATAGATCTTTACACGTGTGTTTTTGGTGCAAATAAACAATTCAGTGGGTGCACTTCTACTCCCATCAAGTAGTTGGCAGTGCACAGCAGCATTGCCTTACAGTCTGCTGAGGTAACAACAACATTAGACTAATCTGAGTATAGATTTGTGTACATCGCCTGTCGTAGTGGTTGTTTGGATTAGAAATTGGATTCGAAATTTGGACTTATTTTGGCTTTGACTGCAAAAACAAACGCATGGAGTATTTAGAATCCTGCATTCAAGCAGGTTTGGACTAGACAGGTTTGTATTAAAAAAAGAGAAAATATTATAATGAAAGCCACATGTTGTTCAAACATAAAACAAAAACATTTTTAGTTGAGTGCTGGGTGATATTTCAGGAATAAATTGATATAACTGTACTTATGCCCATTTTGATTAGTTTTTTTTTTTTTTTTAAAGTGATATACAAATATCATATTAATCGTATTCAAGTATAGTATCGGGATTAATCAGTATCGAATCGAATAGTGACCTGTGAATCGTGATACGAATCGTATCGCCTGATATAAGGCAATACACACTCCTATTTAGAATATTAAAACACTCTCCAGAGAGTTAATATAATTTCAATTTTAATGTTAAAAACTACACTCAGAGTAGTAGACTAGTATTGTGTAAATTCCACACTGATATGTGTTAAATTTCAACTACCGTAATTTTCGGACTATTAGACGGTACTTTTTCCCCTCATTTTGAATCCTTATAGACGAGTGCGGCTTATTTGTTGATTAATTTGGGTTAATTCATGTTCTGTGCTATTTATTTCTTACTGTTCCAGTGATGTCATTAATTGCTAGTAATGGTATTTGGTAACACTTTATCATAAGGCGGCCGTAAGACCGTCATAATTATGACATGGCACGATCATGTGCATTAATGAATGCTAATGACAGATGACATTAACGTAATTTCCCGAATATAAGGCGCACTCGTGTATAACGTGCACCCCAAATTTACTTGTAAAATCTAGGGAAAATTATTGTACCCGTTTATAACGCGCACCCTAATTTTAGCACCAATGAATAGAAGAATACAAGAAAACAGAGCTCGTGTACAGATACAGAAATGTCATTTTACTGACTGGTGAAACACAGCACAAGCATAGCACATTGGTAGTTCAAAACATTACCGTAAACTGACAATATGTACGTAATAATATGATTTGACAACTTCTCCAACTTACCAGAATCCAGGAGAAAACAAAACAGATGTCAACAGATGACTTTTCTTTTAAAGGCTACTGTAAAACTTGCTCGTTTCATCATGATGAATAAATGTTTCTTCCATGGATAGATACGGTAAAATAAAAACCGAAAGTGTGCATCGCTGTAGACCAGTGCTTCTCAATTATTTTCTGTTACGCCCCCCCCCAAGGAAGACCTAAATGTTTCGCGCCCCCCCAAACTCTGCCGCCACTGTAAATAGTATCATTTGTCTATAATATTACAAGTACACCTCTGCCTCACATTGTATCCTTTTTTTCCTATAAGACAAAATAACAGAGATCAACTTTAAAGTATAACTTTATTAACATTGTTTTGTTGATAACAGAAAAAACTTAACGCGCATGAATTTGCCTGAAATAAAAATAAATAAATAAATAAATAAAGGCACATCCAAACTGTAAAAATACACTCAAGATACATTTTTGACCATTTGATACTGAAAAATAAAATCAGTAAATAATAACAAATTCAAATTGATTAGAAACATGAACTCATGAGGACAATATGCCCAAAAAATTTGAAGGAAAAAACGAAACTGAATAGAAGAGGGGAAAAAAGTGTCTTTGGACAGAAGGACCGTTTTTATTTTCGCTGCTCGCTGCTCATAGTTCACCTCCAGTTTGCGATGGTGTGGGGTTATTTTGCACTGAGCATGCTAACAGTGCTCACTGGTTTACTGTTATAACACTGACAAAGCGGGACGATTGTTGGCAGTATTCGGCACGTTTTCGCTGAAAAACAACCAAGCGGCTTATCAATGAGATTGGGGTCTAATATCTTTAAGTGGCGTCTTAATTGATTTGGCTTCCGGCTGTCCGCTATAATCATTTTTAGACACAGTAAACAGTGGTCTTTCCTCATCTACCACTGTATTACATGTCAAAGCCAAAAGGCAAACAGCCCAAAAAAAAGCGCATTCTCGGCGGCCGAGGGAGAACCGTAGGTGAGGGCGGTCGTCGTGACGATCCCAAGCCGAAAATGGCACTTCTCGGGCGGACACGTGAGAACCGGAGAAGACAGTGGGTTGCTGTGGGAGTCCGGCCGGAAAACGGCTTTCGAAAACGGCACACAGCTCTCCAGCTCTTCATGAGTCTCTTCCGTGTGCTCTTGCTTACTTCAAAAATACTGCGCGCACTTTGAAAATGAGAGCGCCACTGCCACCCACTGAGTGGATGTGCAAGTATACTTTATTCTTGTACGGTAAAAAAAAAAAAAAAAAAAAAAAAAAGCATGTTCCCCGAGGTCACACATGCCACCCCTGGCATCGCTCTGCGCCCCCTGGGGGGGCGCGCCCCACTATTTGAGAAGTACTGCTGTAGACTAACAAGAGGCACTATTGTTATTTGGGTTTGAGTTTCCCGAGGGACAGATATAGTTGATGGACACAGAAAGTCTGTGTTGTGTTACATTTGTTACGGTCCGAGCTGCAATAAATGTTGACTCAATGAGTTCAAGAAACTAAATTACGTGCTTTATGAAGAGTGAAAAAAGCAGAATTTAAAACAGACGAAATCATTCGACCAATCAGAGTGAAGTATTACTGTGTAACGAGTTATAACAGAATTCACCGGCGGAACTTATGTTGGTACGTTGTATAGTTCCCGGGGGGGGGGGGTATTTTGTTGAGGGAACAGTCGGAAAGATAGTTATATTCCGCGGGTTGCATGTGAGACAGACATTGCTACCGTATTTTGTTGCAGCCTCAATGTCAATAAAGCAACGCGGATTAGCTCCGTCGTTTGATACTCCGCCTCCGACTCCTTCCCTCGCTCGCCACGACCGAAACAAAATGGTGACGTCATGTACCGTGATGGTGGGCAACGGCTTGCCGCATACGTTTCTTCAACACAACATGGTCGTGTCAATAAAAAAAAAAAATCAGTAGTATCGGTATATATATATATATATATATATATATACAGTGATACCTCAGCTCACGAACGCTTAAACTCACGAACTTTTCGCCTCAAGAACATTAAATTCGCGAGCATATAGTCTCTGCTGACGAACTAGTTTTCGGCGGACGAACCAATTCACGCGGTCGAAAAGCGCCACGAGAAGCTGACGCACGCTCACGGCGTCCCAGTTCGTCCCCTCACTTTCGTTGATTGCGGACGTGGTTTGTGTTTGATAGACATTTTGGACCATATTGAGTGTTCTTTTGCTATTATGGGACCGAAAAAGAGTTACCTACAGTCCTTATGGAAGGTGACTCGTGTTACCAATTCGCCCTCGACTGGTAATTGGCGGTGCTTTCAGCTTCCCACCGTAGTGAGAAGTGGACCGGCGAGTCACGTTGGCTCGTTGTCGTCGGTTGTCTTCGGTTCGCCCGATTTCCTCTCCAGAAAGGTGGCGGCGTGCATACAAACACCCAGAGGCGTCGGATGGCTTTTTGTGGGCACTTTTATTAACAACCAAAAGCATGTGGGGGGCACAGCAGTGGAGTCTACGCTAACTGCGCACTTTGCCGGTAACACTCTCCTTCCAAACAGTAACTCCCTCCCTCCCTCCTCCTCCCACTCCATTCCATCAAGCCATCAACTACCATCACAAAGGTAAATAAAACGACTTTATTATACAGTACAGTTTATTTCTTTAATTATAATACAATAGCACATTTATTATACATAAAATAAGGTATATTTTTGTGTAGTTTTAAGGCTTATTTATTAGAAAATTATGTTTTATGGGGACCTGGGAACGGATTATTCTCATTTTAATGGTTTCTTATGGGAAATAAATGTTCGGAAGACGAACTTTTCGCCTTACACACACTTTCTGGGAACCAATTATGTTCGTGAGCTGAGGTATCACTGTATATATATATATATATATATATATATATATATATATATATATATATATATATATATATATATATATATATACACTCACCGGTCATTTTATTAGGTACACCTGTCCAACTGCTCGTTAACACTTAATTTCTAATCAGCCAATCACATGGCGGCAACTCAGTGCACTTAGGCATGTAGACATGGTTTAAGACAATCTCCTGCTGCTCAAACCGAGCATCAGTATGGGGAAGAAAGGTGATTTGAGTGACTTTGAACGTGGCAGGGTTGTTGGTGCCAGAAGGGCTGGTCTGAGTGGACGATAGAAGATTGGAAAAACGTTGCTTGGTCTGATGAGTCTCGATTTCTGCTGCGACATTCGGATGGTAGGGTCAGAATTTGGCGTCAACAACATGAAAGCATTGATCCATCCTGCCTTGTATCAACGGTTCAGGCTGGTGGTGGTGGTGTAATGGTGTGGGGAATATTTTCTTGGCACTCTTTGGGGCCCTTGGTACCAATTGAGCATCGTTGGAACGCCACAGCCTACCTGAGTATTGTTGCTGACCATGTCCATCCCTTTATGACCACAATGTACCCAACTTCTGATGGCTACTTTCAGCAGGATAATGCGCCATGTCATAAAGCTGGAATCATCTCAGACTGGTTTCTTGAACATGACAATGAGTTCACTGTACTCAAATGGCCTCCACAGTCACCAGATCTCAATCCAATAGAGCATCTTTGGGATGTGGTGGAACGGGAGATTCGCATCATGGATGTGCAGCCGACAAATCTGCACCAACTGTGTGATGCCATCATGTCAATATGGACCAAACTCTCTAAGGAATGCTTCCAGCACCTTGTTGAATCTATGCTACGAAGAATTGAGGCAGTTCTGAAGGCAAAAGGGGATCCAACCCATTACTAGCATGGTGTACCTAATAAAGTGGCCGGTGAGTGTATATACATATATATATATCATATATAATATTTATATTTTCGTCTCCATCCCTGTACCCGTTTATAATGCGCACCATGATTTTACAAGTTGATTTTGGGGGAAAAAAGCGCGCATTATATTCGGGAAATTACGGTAAGTGCCATTTTTGTCACTAACTCCATTTATGTCCAGCTTGGATCTTTTACATCCATTCAAAAGTGAGATAATTTGCGGGATGACACAAAATTACATCTGTCATAAGCATTCATTAATGCTCATGGCGGTGTCATGTCATAATTATGACGGTCTTATGGCGCCACTCTCAAATAAAATGTTACCAAATACCATAACTAGCAATTAATGAAACAACTGGAGTATTAATTGAAGAAATAGTACAAAACATGAATTTTGATTGTTATTTACATCTGTAGCACTGCAACGCATGCTAGGAGGCATGTTAGAGGACAACAGTGTTGACAGCAGGTGGCAGCTGAGGTTGACTGTCCCCCCCCAAGAGAACAATGATGGCGTTACATGTTAGAGGACAACAGTGTTGACAGCAGGTGGCAGCTAAAGTTGACTGTCCCCTCCAAGAAAACAATGATGGCCAAATGAAATTTCTTGAAGCAATGAAGCTTTGCAGCCAATTGGTTAGAAGTTCATGGTGGTCCATTTGGTCCTATGACAGTCTTATGATGCCGCTGTCAAATAAAGTGTTATCTGTTAATATATTTTGGTGTAAATATCCAATAATACAGTGAGGACAGCTGTGGCTTATGGTCAAGTGTGCGCCTTATAGTCCGAAAAGTACGGTATTCACTGTGTTCCAACCGTCACAGTGTAAAAGGTTAAACGGTTTCAAAAGTGTTGTTTTAACTCAATCTAAGGTGGACCAGCATAAGGTCTTTTAAAGAGTTGAATTAACACTCCCAAATTTGCTTTGTGGGCCTTGTTGTCCAAAAATTACGTTTAAGGTATGCAGTATGCTGTAAATGGGTTGCATTGCTAGTTTAGGAAATTAAGTAAAACAGAAAAAAATGAGTCCAGGTAATGTGGCTTACAGGGGAAAAGGTCCGACTGGTATCAGGGCTACTTAAAAAACTCTGGGTTTGAACGTCTATGTGGTATGTGCAGCACTGTGTTAGTAACCTTTGATCTTTATAGAACCACAGATGGTATTTGTCATTCACACAATAGGTCTTTTCAGTATCCCTTGATTGTTTCTTGGAGGATATCACTTTGGCTTCAAGGAAGCTGAACAACCCAAGCTCTATTCAACTGACTGGTGTTACCTGTCTAACACTTTCCCATTAGTGTATCAGTCATACAATACGTGTGTATGTCCGTCTGTGAGTTAATTGGTCTTAACTTGACACCCAGTGTAAATGTTTTAACAGTTACATTGTTCATTCTTTGGGAAACTACAATCACAAGAGACTTCAATCAGGATGAAATTCAATGCAATAGTATAATCATGCCAAGGATTAATCAACACTTTAAGAAAATAATTTCACTTGACAATATGTTTTATAGTAGTTGCAATTTGCATTTGTTTTGAGCAGTGCCTTAAAATGCCTTAAAAAAAAAAAAAAATTCTCTATTCTTGAAAGTCTTAGAATACAGAATTCATTTTTAAACCATAGCCAACTAATATATTACCCCAATCATCATGATATTTTTTAGCTTTTGTGCTTGAGCTCATTAGATTGCGCAGAGGTACCGACGGAAGTGAAACTCCATGTGACAGGGAAACAAAGTGCAGAAGGTCCAGTGATTAATTTGCTGATTGTTGGGTCACACAGAGACTCAGGTCTGTGCATGCCATTGTGTTCATTTTTGTGTCTGGAGCTGAGAGGATGTTTTTGAAAGATGCTTTAAAGATAAGAAAAGTGGAGTCTCAGAGGAATTGAATTTGAAGCATACAGGAGCTTGATTGTTAGTTGGTGTTATCCAAACATGACAGGTGGCTGCTTGTAATGTATAATTCTAAAATAATATTAATGATGGCATACTTCAATGCTTATTAAGTTAATGGGTGTAAATAAAGTTATTGATTGCCATAACTTTTTTAACATAAGAGTATCAACAACTGAGCCACACTGGGAAAATGTATAACAAGCAGGGGTGAAAGTAGCTAGAATTTCTTGCCAGAACTCCCCGACATGAAGGTCGCCACGGAGCCAGAAATTTTATTTATTTTATTTTTCATTCAAAATTGTATTTGTTCAATGATTTCAAAGTTAACAAAAACAGCAATAACCCCAACATCCTTCTCCTAATTGCCAAATCTCAATTTTAACTACTTAAGAACATAGGATGTATATTAAAGTTAAGTTAATGTAAATATTTACTTTTTTAATAATAATAAAGATCTAAGTAACATACATTCAGATAAATAAGTACAAATTACTTATATTATGCAGAGTGAAATGGAATATATTTTGAAGATCGCGCAAACATGACTTGAAATAAAATGAATAAGTAGCCTAACATAAATGAACAAATAGTCCAAAGTGCACATTGACAGTTAAGATGTTCTGAACCTTCCCAACAGAGAAAATAAAACAAAATATGATAAATAAGCTTCCTCAACTCTTTCGTTGCTCTTATAGATTTGATCCATTTTATGTTGCATTGCCCTTTTTTTGTGGCATCAATACAACAAACTGTTTTTTTGCTGTACCAGAAAACATGCACATTGGAACCTATTAGGGCTAACCATCTCTGCTGATCACATGTCAGTATGTCAGTTAATTGAACGGATAAATGAGTCCAGGCGTTTTGCTTTGCTGCGTGCATTCGCACACTGACGTGACTCATCGTCAGACTCGAAAAACTGTAGCAGCTGGGGAAACCTCCATGCCGTCCGTGGAATAAAATCAATAATAAATATTGGGGGAAACGGATTACGCTACACAAGCACTTTATTATGCTTATTGTTAACACTTGTGTATGTAAATCTGATGTTGGTAGATTGTTTTCTTCTTGGAGCTGAAATGCATGTGTGGCAGCTTAGCATTTTTTTTTTTTACATAGTGTTTTGACAGTTGCTGTCATATTTTCGGAATCCAAGCACCATGTACCGGAGTAGCATTCCTGCCCTGAATCTTATACCGGAACAGCATTACGGCCCTGAATCTTATACCGGAACTGCGTTCTGGCCCTGAATCTTTTACCGGCGTTCCTGACCGTTCAGGCCCACTTTCACCCCTGATAGGAGGTCAAATTATTCCTCAAGACATGAAACTACAGTGAACAGTTGCATATCTGCACACTAATCGCAGGAAAGCACCTAGCACTTGGAAGTCCATTTTTAAAAAGCAGTAGTTTGTTTTGCCTTTTGGTGTTGTTAAATCTGTCAGATAAGGACCGAATGAACTGTTTCTAAACCACCTGCAAAACAGTTCAAAACAAATTCTGTTGTTGTGCAGGTGTGGCGAGAAAGCTATTTGACCTTGATCTCAACTCAATTTTATTTATATAGCACTTTATGTGCAACCATGTACGTAAAAAAGAAGTATTGTACATAAATGCAACTCATGAGCAACATAAGACAAACTGAAGCAAGCTAATTCAGAAACAAAATACAGTTTAAACTGTACATGGAGAAATCATACCAGAAATTTCACATTATAGAGTGCAGCTATAAACTGCACCACCTAAATCTAAAAAAATTAAGATAAATCACAATATTTACTTTACTTCCATAACCATATAAACATTTACAGAAAACAGGTTGCTACAATTACAAAAAAGAAAATCAATTTAGCATTGACTTTTTAACTTGTTGGGTTGTTCGATTTTGCCTAACGAGAAAATCACGATTATCTTCTCTCAAACACGATTGCCGATTACGATTTATTGGAGAAATAAAAATAATAACAAAGAATTCGGAATGTCTTCTATTTGAGCTTACTTTTTCTTTATTAGAACTGAAAGTGCCAGTGAATTTAACTCTGTTAATGCACACAGAGCAATCCTTCGGATTAAGAGCATTTCATTTCAAGGGCTTACTGACACAATTCTTCAGTGGTTCACATCCTATTTACATGATAGGGATTTCTTTGTGTCAATCGGAAACTATCAGTCAGAACGAACCAAATTCACGTGTGGAGTCCCTCAAGGGTCAATTCTTGGACCACTCTTATTTAACATCTATATGCTTCCGTTAGCTCAGATAATGGAACAGTATGACATCTCCTATCACGCCTATGCAGATGACACACAACTGTACATTTCTGTGTCCCCACATGATTATACTCCCTTAGTCTCCCTGAGTAAATGCATTCATCAAATCAATGAATGGATGTGCCAGAATTTTCTCCAGTTAAATGTGGAGAAGACATAGGTGATCATTTTTGGGCCAAAAAAGGAAAGGTCAAAGATAAGCAGGCAACTTAGCACAATGTCACTTACAGCTACAAATCAAGTCAGAAACCTTGGCGTAATTATTGACTCAGACCTAAAATTTGATAGCCCTCTAAAGTCCGTCACTAAATCCGCTTATTACCACCTAAAAAATATAACCAGAATTAAGGGGCTTCTGACTCAACAAGACATGGAAAAACTTATGCATGCATTCATTTTCAGCAGATTGGACTATTGCAACGGTATATTTACGGGTCTTGATAAAAAATCAGTCAGGAAGCTGCAGCTAGTACAGAATGCTGCAGCCAGAGTCCTCACAAATACAAGGAAGCTGGACCACATTACACCGGTTTTGAAATCGCTACACTGGCTTCCAGTGAGTCAAAGGATAGACTATAAAATACTACTGCTCATCTACAAAACACTTAATGGCCTTGGACCAAAATACATGCTTGACTTGTTAGATTCCTATGAGACATCTAGACCCCTAAGGTCGTCTGGAACGGGTCTTCTGCATATTCCAAGAACAAGAACCAAGCAGGGTGAGGCAGCATTTAGTTATTATGCTCCTCACCTCTGGAACAAGTTACCCGAACGTCTGAAGTATGCTCAAACTGTTAGCTCTTTTAAATCAGGGCTAAAAACACTTTTGTTTAGCACTGCATATCCATAACTGGCTATATATTTCAATCTACCTGCTTTCTATTCCTCTTGTGCTTATATCCGTTGCTGATTTCAATTATTATTAGTAGTAGTAGTTTTTGTTATATTTTTGTTTTATTTTTATTTATTTATTTTTATTCTATTTGTGATTAAATGCGAGCTTTTGTCTTGGTTTTTACGTTGTATTGATTTAAATGTGATTTTTATGATCTTCATGTGATGTAAAGCACTTTGAATTGCCTTGTGTTGAATTGTGCTATATAAATAAATTTGCCTTGCCTTGCCTTCATTTAGACAACAGACTCCATCTCTGGTCTTATTTAAATCAATAACGAAAGAAGAGTGCATATCAAAGCTAAGATTTTAAGTCCGAGCCCAAAATGTCAATTATTACGTTCAGGTCGGGTCGGGCCGGGCTTCTCTCTCGCTTTTTTTTTTTTTTTTTTTTTAAATAAATATGCAGTATATTTATATATACATACTAAAATGATGTCTGGATGTTAAACTAAGGAATACTTGTAAATAATAAAATAGAATAGATAAAATAAAATAGAATAAATAATTTGGATAAAACAGAGAAGGCGCAGTATGGTAATTGCAAACAGGTGCCGCAGAGTTAGAGCATGCCCTGCGGACGGGAACACCGTGGCCCCGCCCTTTTTTTAAATCTTCCCCTTCGCATCCATTACATTTTTGAATTTTACATTACAAACTAAAGACGGGGGAATTGAAAAGACAAACACGCACCTGTAGGAGTGGGGTGTGGAAAGGCTTCAGATTGATAGTTGAAGATGCTACAGAAACATGTGTCGGCTTCGCTGAATGCAACGAATGTGGCGCTATGCTCTCATACGAGAGCAGAAAGACTGGCACCTCGACACTGTATAGGCATTGAAAAAAGCTGTAAAGGCAGAAATTATGATCGAGGTTGTTCTTTTGTGTGTTCTGATGTGAGTCATAAAAATAAAGAATGTTATTTAAAAGTATTTTTATTTTATATATATATAATATATATATATATATATATATATATATACAGTCATTTTTAACCATCTTCCCTGTCCCTGCTGAAGAAAAGCAGGCCCAAACCATGATGCTGCCACCACCATGTTTGATAGTGGGGATGGTGTGTTCAGGGTGATGAGCTGTGTTGCTTTTACGCCAAACATATCGTTTTGCATTGTGGCCAAAAAGTTCAATTTTGGTTTCATCTGACCAGAGCACCTTCTTCCACATGTTAGGTGTGTCTACCAGGTGGCTTGTGGCAAACTTTAAACGAGACTTTTTATGGATATCTTTGAGAAATGGCTTTCTTCTTACCACTCTTCCGTAAAGGCCAGATTTGTGCAGTGTACAACTGATTGTTGTCCTATGGACAGACTCTCCCACCTCAGCTGTAGATCTCTGCAGTTCATCCAGAGTGATCATGGGCCTCTTGGCTGCATCTCTGATCGGTTTTCTCCTTGTTTGAGAAGAAAGTTTGGAAGGACGGCCGGGTCTTGGTAGATTTGCAGTGGTCTGATGCTCCTTCCATTTCAATATGATGGCTTGCACAGTTCCCCCTTGACGGGCTGAGTGGTCCTTCTCAAGCCATTTATATAGCTATTGGGGAAAAATATTTGGATAAAAAGAATATCCTGTAAAAAAAATATTGGAGTAGAGAGACTGAAACAATGACATTTTGCGGCTCTCTTCGTCGCGTTTTCCTCGTTCTGAATAATTCCCCCTCACTGGGCTGAATAGTAAAACCGATGAGCCCAGTCTACCGCTGACGTCATCCACCTGTTGGGGACGCTAAAGCCCTATAATGGTAGGCGTGGCTAACCGGCAGATTAAAAGACTAATTTCTCGTCATCTGCGCTTTGCTAAATTGTTGTATATAGTCGAATTGTCTCAAAATATGATTCTAATTCACATAATAATGCCATTTAAGACTTTTTTTCTCCTGTCGTATGCTCTTTAATGTTATGCTAACGCTAATTCAGGTCAATCTTTCAGTAGCAAAATTAGTGGTGTGTTCCCCACCTTCACAACATTAACGTCTTTTTACATTAAATACAGTGGCTGCAGCTTCTGCTGACCGAAAACAAAACAAAAAAACTTCTAATATCCCTCCTCTTTGAAGGGGGTGGAGGAGGTGGTATGGGGCTGTGAGTGCGTGTGAGTGTGTGCTGGTGTCAAGCCAGCAAATCAAATCACTTAATTATGGTAGGGTAAATTCTATCCCTACAACATATGGGGAGACAATCTAAATTCCCTATATAACTGAAGTCGTTATATAATATGGTAATAATTAGGTAATCATTAAATAATTTCTTCTTATTATTGTCATTATTATTTAGTGAGGCAAAGCACTATTCTCGGAGTCCCATTACATTCTACAATTCTGAACTCATGAATGTAGTATATGGACTACGTGTCCCATGATCACCTTGGGTTCACACAGCCAATGGGATAAGACTTGGGGGATCAGATGGGGAAATCACTGTTCTGTCATATGATATCTAGTGAGATGTGCGCGAGAGGTATGGTGCATGAAAAAAGATTGACGTATACTACAGTAGTCGCGTGTGTTCATTGCCGCACAATGCCAGTACTTGACAATGAACAAGGTTATGAACAGTGTTGTTAATCTTACTTTAATGAAGTAATTAGTTACCGTTCAAATTACTTCGCCAAAAATAAATTGAGTTAGTAACTCAACTACCTAAATGTAAGAGTAATTAGTTACTCAGCAAAGAAACTGACATTACTTTTCATGTTCTACACATTATTACATTATAAATTCTATAACATCTTTAATTGAACTGATTTTTTTGTGTAGTTAAATGTAGGTCACACTTTTTG
Organism: Corythoichthys intestinalis; assembly: GCF_030265065.1. Taxonomy (NCBI): domain Eukaryota; kingdom Metazoa; phylum Chordata; class Actinopteri; order Syngnathiformes; family Syngnathidae; genus Corythoichthys; species Corythoichthys intestinalis. The sequence goes on along the minus strand of NC_080399.1, from coordinate 56,943,129 downwards.
CATTTTTTTTTATTTCTCCGATATAAGAGTAACAAAAGGCCTATACAAACTTTAAAATGTTGTGAGAAAAAAGTTTTTTTTTTCTGTTGTACTGAACCCGCACCGAACTGTGATCTCCGTACGTACTGAATCATGACTTGTGTGTATCGTCGTACCCCTTATATGTATATACTGCATATAGTATAGACATATTTTTCAATATGCAGGTGAGGCTCTGAAATTCCTGCCTCTCCTGAATTTGCTCTAGTTGATTTGATTAAAAAAACATCATACAAGATTCATGGATGCGTCATTTTAAGTTTAGGGCAAGTGACTGTTTTTGGTAATAAACAAAAAAATATTGTTATACTGTAGCATCTACAAGGACAACGCCAACTTGGTGATAATAATGCACACTAGGCAGTGAAACAGTACATTATTTTCAATTAATTGTACCCACCTGGAGCCACAAACTGTATGTAAAAAATAAAGTTGCCCGAGAAATCAAGATGACCCTCGCCACGTTAAATGCTTATTCTAACTAGAACATGAAGGCTTTGCTAACGCTCCGAGCCAACTAGCCAATCATCAACACGTTTGCAACAGCGTCACCACCCTCCTCCCTCCCGCTCTGCTCCCTCCCAGGCAGCTGTGATAAAATCAGACAACTCGCCTTTCATTAAACCAAATTGTAGTAACGCATCTCTTCACATCCTCAGTAAGGGTAACGGCGTTGCAAAGATGTGAAAAGTAACTACTGTATTGGCCCAAATATAATACGGTGTTTTTTGCATTGAAATAAGACTGAATAAGATGGAGTCATCTTATATTCGGGGTCTAGACATTATACCCATTCACGACGCTAGATGGCTCCAGATATCAATTAAGCGAATGCTGAACTTGAGGAGTAATGTTCTGTCATGATAAATCTCAGCTACTCTCAAGTTTAACCAGTTTGCATTATTTTATTGCAATGTTTTTCCTTATTCAGATTTGTTTCAAGACTGCAGTTGCAGTTAGACCTCACTTTGATGGTTAATGCAGTTATTGCAATTTTGTTGTTTTATCACAATAGATTGGTTTATTTACATTTCAAAAACCAGAAGCCATTCATTCACGAATGGGATTGCACTTTAATTTACATATTTAAATGTTCCGATATTAAGATTTGAATGAGGCAAAATAACATGCTTTTTCTCTCAAATATATTGTTTTAATCATTTGTTTCAAATGTACTGTAATTATTTTCTGTATCAAAATTAATTCGCTGTTCAAAAAGTCTTTTTTCAAACTTGAGTCTTGAAAAAGAGGGGGTCGTCTTATAATCAGGGCCGTCTTATATTCGGGCCAATACGGTAATTAGATTACTCACTACTGATAAAAAAAAAAAAAAACAACGCTGTTATGCTTTAACGCCGTTATTAACAACACTGGTTATGAACGCCACTCATAACCGCTAGAACGAGCGCGTTCACAAATGGTCATTAGACAGAAATATAATGCGTTCAATTCACGTTTGCCCAAAATACGAACGTGTTCATGAATGATCGTTTATTGAACGCGTTCATGCACAACACTAGAGCTGGGCAGTCTAGAACATCCATAATATAAAAAATATAATTGCGTTCATTGTGTTTTTTCAAAAGATGAAGTGGGCATTAGTAGCTATAACCTGCTGTTTTAAGACATTAAGCCACGCTGCACAATGATTACAGATACTTACTTGTAAAAATGTTGTCATATGCTTTGCTACATTACACTTAACACATCAAATTCGAATAAAAGTACACTTTTTTCACAAGCAGACACCAGACAGTAAATTATGTATACAATACGACAGATTTTCAGAATTTTGCTTGTTACCGACTATGTATTGTACGGTAACCAGTAACATCACCACTCTTTTGGAAGCAGTCTTTTTGAACCAATGTTGCAATCTTTGCCACAGTAGGTACAGTATATGTATGCCACATACCACAAGTCTCTATGAACTATCTAGAACTCTTGCTATCTTTGTCAATATTTTAAAAATGTTTTACAGTATGAATAATAAATAGACATTGTTTATATTTATGTACTAATATGAGTTTTAAAATCACTTAATTTAGGCAGCGTTTTCCATAAATGTCATAATGTCTTGTGCCTATCCCACAGTTTAGTATTGTGATGGTGACCCACTAAATTCCCTGGAATGTCCAGCGTAGACCTTGTGACCCTTTAATGGTTACTTGGTAGTTCAGGATCAAAGACAAACATGAGCTGGAGTGGGTACAGGGGTCACATACCTCTGTTCACTTAACCATTTTAAGTATCCCTGAAATAAGCAACCAATATGATAAACTTTAACTTGTTGCTCAGACATTTGTTACAGTGAACCAACCTGGATTTTTTTACTTGCGGGAATTGCAGGAAGTTCAAACCAAAACCTTTTACTAACGATGCAGCAACAGTATAGTACTTTGTCTTTGACAAATATGTGCAATATTATGAGCCACACTTCATTTATTGGAAAATTAGTTGCTTGTTTCAGTGTTAGAAAGTCCAGAAAACTGCCCATTCTGAGAACAAAGGAGTCTGTAAATCCAGTGTTTACTGTAGTGCTACACTATAAATTACGCATGCTATATTATACAAATAACAAGCTTTGGTGACATGCCAAAAGTTGTTTGTAGCTGATTCAATCATTTATGCACTCAAAAGGGAAATGCTCGATGTAAAAGGTCCCTTCCGTCAAATTCCATTTTCCCACAGTCTCATGCAAGCCATACATCTAAATGAGTGTGTGACCTGGTTGAAGTTTGACGTGGATGTGACGTAAAAAAGTCGTCTTATCATGTAAGCACCAGCCCACCTAATGCTTGATATACGCCCACTCATTTCAAGCAGTCTAACTGGGTGACAACTTAGCTGCATTCATGTGCAAATCATTCTGTCATCTGCCAAACTCATAGATCCTGAACTCATAAATGGCTTCTACTTTTGGCCTTTAAAGGAGAAGTCCCCAAGCATCTCGCAACCAGTTTGCTTTTTGTTGAGGCCCAACTTGTGAAAATGGACTTTCTAGTCAGTATTAATCGCAACTGGACTTTTCTTGTTGTCTTGGAAGACATTTCGCCTCTCATCATCAGGTATCATCAGTTCAAATTCAGTTTGCTGAAGAAATGTCAACGAAGCACATGGATTACTAGAACCATGTCCTATGGTCTGATGAAACAGGCGGGCTTTCTTGTGTAACGTCTGCAGAAGAGGCTTCCTCCTGGGGTGACAGCCATGCACACCAATTTGATGTAGAGTGTGGCGTATGATCTGAGCATGAACAGGCTGACCCCCCCCCCCACCCACCTCTTCAATCTCTGCAGCAATGCTGACAGCACTCCTGTAACGAGTCACATGACATTTTGGAGGGAAAATGACAAGCAATTTTGACATTTAGGGATGTATGTTTTTTTTTCAAAGGGGTGTACTCACTTTTGTTGCAGGGGTTTAGATATTTATGGCTATATTTTGAGTTATTTTGAAGGGAAAATAAATTAACTGTATTATATAAGCTGCACACAGACTACTTTTCATTCTGTCAAAGTGTCATTTTGTCAGTGTTGTCCCATGAAAAGATATACTTAATTATCTGTAGAAATGCGAGGGGTGTACTCACTTTTGTGATACACTGTAAATAATCATCAAAATTCATTTTCTGTGCTAATTATTTCTTCAATTACTGTTCCAGTTCTTTCATTAATTGCTAGTTTTAGTATTTGGTAACACTTTATTTGACAGTGGCGCCATAAGACTGTCATCAGACAATGATAATTATAACATGAGAAAGTCATGAGCATTAATGATACTTATAACAGATGCCATTTAGTGTTTTCCGGCAAATGATCTCACTTTTGAATGGATGTAAAAGATCTGAGTTAGACATACCTGTTAATGAAGTTTGTGACATAATTTGCCGGATGACACTTAATGACATCTGTCATAAGCATTCATTAATGCCCATGATAGTCATGACATACAGTAACTTATGACGCCGCTGTCAAATAAAGTGTTACCTATTAACCCAAATAAATCATCAAATAACCCGCACTGGACTACAAACCGGAGGATTCAAATTGAAGGAAAAAAGTAGCGGCTTATAATCCGAAAATTACGGTGTTCGTAAAACCTATTTTGACCGCTGATTGCCTTTTCAATCAAAGGTCACATATAAACAAAGCATATTAAGAAGTATTTGGAGTCTTCATTAATTTAGCATGACTGTTTGTAGAAAGTGAAATTAAAGAAGGAGACAACCGAGAGAAGCCTTGGGTGAATATTTAAACCTCACGCCAAGAAAGCACTGATTCCAAACTGGAATCCAAAACCATTGGAGTGAAGCAGACGGCATAACCACATAGCATGCCCGTCTGGCTGATTTAAATGCTATAATTAGTAGCTGTATAAAAATATAAATAGGACCGAAAGTATGACAGTGTGAGAATGAGATGTGGTTGAGGAATGTTTTAATGGGGAGGGGTTTAAAAAAAAAAATCAGCCACAGCAAATAGGAGTTAATAATTTCCCAATATATTTCCTGTTCAGAAAATCTACAATAACATTTACATTCCACTGGGAAAAGAAAGGAGGTTCCCTCTGCACTTTGACATCTCCCCAGGCAAGGGGGAGTGGCATTACTCTTACAACAGTGTGTTGTAAGATGTAAGATTGTAAAACTCAAATCTTCTCTTAAAAAAAACAAACAAACAAACAAACAAACAAAAAAAAAACAGGAATATTTAATGTAATAGAACTGCTTCACATTCACAACATATCAATAAGTCCCTTTCAAATTGTTAAATAAAATTAGTATTTCCCTTCTATTCTTGCCTTGAAGCACAAGGTAATGTTTTGATCAAGTGCATCCTAACAGAATAAATCTTGTTTAATAATTTGAATAAAAATAACTTTAATTTCTGTGATGGGTATTTCCAGGATTGCAGCAAAAGAGCAGTTGTCAGACAGTTTGAGTTGTCTGTACTATTTCAGCCAATCAAATGTGAATATTTCAGATTTTACCACCCACTCGTCACACATTGGCTACCCATTATAGTATGCGTCTATTGTAGGAACAAGATTTTAATGAACCAGGAAGTAAAACAGGCCTGAGTCTCACTTGGGGAAAAGAGGAACCCAGAAACACACTGCATAGACTGAAGGTATAAAATACTGTATACTTAGAATTTTCTGACTTACTTTTCATCTCTTTCATTTGGCATTTCAATGGCCGTGCTCACAAAGAATGTCATTTCATGTGTTTAAACATTATTTTCTCCGTTTTCATAGTTCTAAGAAATTTTTGATTTGCATATCTAGATTCTTTGAGCAACACTTTTTCACATCCATTATCTACTGCTTAATTTGGGGTCGGGTTGCTGGGGCAGCAGCTTTATCAGGGAAGCCCAGACTTCCTTCTCCCCAGCCACTTCAACCAGGTCCTCCGGAGGAATCCCAAGGCGTTCCCAAGCCAGCCGGGAGACATAGTCTCTCCAGCATGTCCTGGGTCATCCCTGGGACCTCCCGCCAGTGGGACATGCCTGGAACACCTCTCCAAGGAGGCGTTCAGGAGGCATCCGAACCAGATGCCCGAGCCACCTCAACTGGCTCCTCTCAACGCGGAGGAGTAGCGGCTCGACACCAAGCCCCTCCCGGATAACCGAGCTTCTCACCCTATCTCTAAGGGAGAGCCTGGACACCCTGCACAGGAAAATCATTTTGGCCGCTTGTGTCTGGGATCTCGTTCTTTCGTTCATGACCCACAGCTCGTGACTATAGGTGAGGGTAGGAACGTAGACCGTTTGGCTCAGCTGCTTCTTCACCACATCAGACTGGTACAGAGTCCGCATCACTGTAGACGGTGCCGTGAGCCGTCTGTCGATCTCCCGCTCCCTTCTACCCTCACTAGTGAACAAGACCCCAAGATACTTAAACTCCTCCACTTCGGGCAGGATCTCATCCCCGACCCGGAGAGGGCACTCCCCCCTTTTCCGACTGAGGACCATAGTCTCGGATTTGGAGGTGCTGATCTTCATCCCAACCGCTTCACACTCGACTGTGAACCGCTCCAGTGAGAGTTGGAGGTCATGGCTTGATGAAGCCAACAGCGCCACATCATCTGCAAAAAGCAAAGATGCAATGCTGAGGTCACCAAACCGAGCCCCCTCCATGATTCGGCTGCGCCTAGAAATTCTGTCCATAAAAATTATGAGCAGAATTGGTGACAAAGGACAGCCTTGGAGGAGTCCAACCCTCACTGGGAACGAAATCGACTTACTGCCGGCAATGAGGACCAAACTCTGGCCATAGACTTCATAATATATTGACGGGACACAGGGTGTTGACACTGAGCCACGCCTTTGGGTAGGAGGCCTGTCCACTCCTAGCATCAAGAGGAGTCATTCTCAAACACACACACACAGCGATCTAACAGTGATTTAGGTTGAAAAAGTACGAAAGCTTTACTGCATACAAACAGTTTGGATTGTCTCAGGAGTAATTTGTTCGAAGATTCAAGGTCATTATCATATTTTTCGTCCCATGCATGCATTTTGAAACGTGGAAAAAAAACAATGGGAGAAAAAAAAACAATTGGCATCCTACTTCGCAATATTTACGTAAAGTAAATGCCAACTGCCTGTATTTTGGCTTTTAACCAAGAATCGAGACTTTTTTACATCCATTCAAGAATTCAAGGATTTAAGCATTTATTCACAAGAATTTTCATTGTAATTAGCTCTTTCTTATGATAAGGCGGCGCCACATTGGCTAAAAGACTAGCATCACGTTCGACATATTTGCCTAAAATAAATGCTAACTGCCCCCTTTTTTTTTTTTTTTTTTTTTTGCTTTTAACCAAGAATCGAGACTGTTTTACATCCATATCTATATATCAATATATTATGAAGTTTATGCTCTGGCATTGGTCGTACAGGGACCGAACAGCCCTTACCAAGGGGCTCGGTACCCCGTACTCCCGGAGCCCCCTTTACAGGACTGCCTGAGGGACACTGCCGAATGCCTTCTCCAAATCCACAAAACACATGTAGACCGGTTCGGCGAACTCCCATACACCCTCGAGGACCTTGTTGAGGGTGTAGAGCTGGTCCACTGTTCCATGGCTGGTACAAAAAGCACACTGCTCCTCCTGAATTTGCGATTCGACTTCCTGACGGACCCCTCTCTTCGGCACCCCTGAATAGACTTTACCAGTGAGGCTGCCCCTTCTTAAATGGGGGCACCACTACCCCGGTCTACCAAGTCAGAGGCACTGTCCCCGATGTCCACGCGGAATGTCAGCCATGACAGCCCCATAACATCTAGAGCCTTTAGTAATTCCTGGCGGATTTCATCCACCCATGGGACCCATTTCTTGTATTTAACTCAACTAACATGAAATTTGGTGGTCGTTCACAGGAGTTTCCTAAATAAATTTTACCTATTAAGAGACAGCCTAGATTATTCTTTTTTTTCAATTCCTGGTTAATTTACATTTATATTGAATATAAATACACTGTGTGTGACTTCCCATTTAAGGTTTACGACTGTGTAAATTGAAGGAATTATAATTATAATCTAGAACAGAGGTCGGCAACCCAAAATGTTGAAAGAGCCATATTGAACAAAAAAAACAAAAAACAAAAAACAAATACAGTGGTACGTTTACATACGAAGTTAATTCGTTCCAGGACCTTGTTTTTAAGTCGAAAGGGTTGTATGTCGAGCAGGATTTTCCTATAGGAATACATTATAATTCCATTAATTGGTTCCACAGCCCAAAAACCTACACTAAATCCTTAAAAAAAATACTGCTGACACTATTACAAATCGCAATTACACATAGCAAAACAAATAAACTATAAATAAAAATCGGACTAATATCATAATAATAATAATAATAATAATAACAATAATTCCTGTAATAATGTAACGAAACGGGTTCTAATCTGGTCGACGTTTTTTACTGTACCTGAACGCACCACGGGGCTGACGTGCCAGAGACAGCGGTGAGCTTTAGAGTTTCACTTTCACTTTCAATGTTTTCTTGAGAACACCGTCAATTGCGGCAGACAGTTGGCGTTTTATGTTGAATAAGTTGTGACAAGTTGTGAGTTTTGACTGATTTTGCAAGGCCCACAGAAAATTCTGTTCTATTGCTATATAAACATGGAACCCACCAAAAGAAAGATTAGACTCTCTTCTTTCAGCAGGAAAAGTTATTTCATACTTTTTTCCATTCTTTAGAAATAAGCATTAGAATATAGCTTAGTTTGAGCAATTTTCCAATTTCTGATGAAAAAACAGAACTTGAGCTTTTTGTAAAAGCATACATTTCAAACATAACTTTGACTTTAACACAGCTATATTTTTTGCTTTTGTGACATCCCAAACATCTGAATAATGTTTTCCTTCTACAAAATAACATAAACAACAAGACAAATAGAGCTTTTGATAGCAAAGTAACAATTTACTTACACATAACTAAATTACTGAACTGAGAGATGACGCAGTTGTGGCTGCGGATGTCTCGCCAGACGGGGTAAACTTTTCCCTCGTCACCGCCTGTCTCATCAAGATAGATTTTTAAAAATCTTTCTTTTGTAGTGACCACTACCTCATAACAGAATTCACCTAGGAAACTTGTGTGGGGCATGTTGTGTTCCTGGGGGGAACTAATTTAGCCGTGCGCGTTTCCGGCTGAGTCACGAGACACTAGAGAGTAACGAGAGACACATACGGCCAAACACGGCAACACGAACTCTACTCAACGAGCAATACAGACTCAACAACATCATCCGCTACACTGGTGATCCCGATTGTTTTGCTCGGTTGTCCAACGCCTGGCATCCCGGACATCCTCCCAATCGTCCTTCTCGGACTTCCCACACCTGGCATCCTGGACATTCTACTGATCATCCATTCGGTCGTCTTCCACCAGCGCCCCGGCCGTGCAACCCGACTGTTCGTTACGCCTCCTCTCCTCACTTCCATGGTCCAATATCAGTTCTTAATGTGCTACTGCCCTCCAGTGGCTAATCTTATTGCTTTAAAATGGATTTTGAGCATTGTGCTTTGGAGCAAAGTTGCATCAGAACGTAGAGATGTCACTTGTGAAAAAAAACATAAAAGACGTATAAATACGTTTTTGGGACACTGAAACAATTAAAAATAGAATGTATTTATAAGTTTTTGGGAGAAAATGAGTGAGATGGGACCATCTCGTCTCAATGAAACAAGCTCAAGCCTCCCACTGATTCAGCGGGTCAGTTTTATTTTCCTTTGCACTTAACACGACGGGGTTAAAACCAAATGTCATTTTATATTTGCTGTATTTTTCTGCAGCACATTGCCGGTGTTCTGACAAATTTTGCATGCACGTAACGTTAAAAATGGCCCTGAATGCAGCGATTCCAAAGTAAACAGTACAAACTTTCTTTAAAGAAAGTAATATTAACCTATGTTTGATCATGCACGGAAATGTGGAAATGTTCTCCTCAGACACATCCTGCAGTGTTAGCTGCACACAACAACTGCACACCGCTCTCTCACTTAACGACTTCGCCGTGTCGTTAAGCATTAATTTATACAATTTTCGTGTTGCACATGTATGATTATGATGTAATTAGTTTTTTTTTAGCATCGTTGGATAACATTAAGAGTCTAACTGAATATAAAAGAGGGCTTTTTCACCGCCACTAAAGCTTTGGGAGCAAAATTTTATAAGGGTGCAAAATTTGACAGAACACCGGTCCGTGAAAAAAAGACCCAAATCACACCGGTCTGTGGTGCAAAAAAGCTTGGGGGCCCTGGTCTAAAAGACGAATTGATGGTGGTTCAGTATATACAGACAGCAGCATTATTATTATCATTTTTAAAAAGTGAACATTTTTTAAGTTAGCAAATGTGTTTTGAAAAACGGGTTGTCATCAAAAAAGTTGGTGCGTTGATGAAAACACTTGCAGAGTTTTGGGATGCTGAAATATGCTCTAATACTAATAATACACTAGGTCTAGTTTGTTTGTTTTTTGTTATGTTTTGTTGTGCGAGTCAAGATTTATTGTTTTGCAAAATTGTTACAAAGTGATATTTTTTAACAAAGGTGGGTATATAGCTGGCACTTAAAGGAATAGCCCAAGAATAAGAACATGTTGCCAAATGATTCCTGTTATGCCATGTTTTGGACATCTGCAGACACAGGCGGCCAACAGTAGGGACAATACTGCACTGCTGCCATAGTGCTCTAATATGTGAAAATCATTCAACTATGACAAGTTAATGCTGACAACAATACAGCAAAATGAATATAACTATACAGAGGACTGAAAAGTTAAACTAGTAGCTGGTGAAAATATTTGAAAACTCCATAAAATACCACTAATATAAGAATTTCAAAAATTCTGATTGGATGAAAACTGAATTATACAGAAAAACAACTGAAGGCAATTTTGAAATCAGCGACCAGAAATTGTTTAAACGGTGGTCACTTTAATTAATGCGGTTCATTTATTTTTCAAAATACATGATGAATTTAACAATAATTTTGAAATACTTCATAATTTATTCAATCTGGCATGACATGAGTCACAGTGCAGGGAAGAGTCTAAAGATTATGCATGTGAAGCTGCTTGTATGGGAAGCGGCCAGGCATGAGTCATCCCAACCAGAATTCCTTTGATCTGAGTTGAAATGAGGTTGTCAAAATGCTGCGGTTACGTTTCATTCTGGTCTAGTGAACTACTCGGTGATCAGCACTGATCCAGCCACTATATAATTGAATAAGAGTGTTTTGCCTTGCGTGAGAGCATGACACATGCATGACCTGCTTCGGGGGGTTAAGAGTCATTTGACATGCAAAAGCCTAAATCACACACTTCTACAGGATAGAGTTGAAAATGGTAACAGCGATGGCAGTTTCCCATACATAATCCTATATTTGCATTTCCAGTTGATAGGAGCAGAGATGGAAAATGAAGGACACGTATACTCACACATACACACCAACTTTCTGTAGAAGTAATAGGAAGTGGCCGTCAGGAAAGAAGGACACATCTGTTTCCCTCTATTTATCTTTGGTGATGATGATGAGGAGGATGGAGTCAAGATGAACATCCTGTGCGTCGCTTACATTATCTCCCAGTGAGTATTGCCTCACTACACAATTGCAGCTATGAAGCTGGTCGGTGAAGCAGGGTTTGTGAAAGTGTTTTGCCACAGATGACAACCCTTTACTTCACTGGTAAAAGAAGTTAACCTTAACAACTACCTTTTTCGATTCATACAATTTGAAAAAAAAAAAAAAAAATCAAGACCATCAAAGCAAGCTATTATTTGGAAGAAAGATTTGATTATTCTTCTGTTAAACTCAATTAAAAATGAGTGCAAGATCACCCATATCTGGGATTTATGCTTATTCTGATTTATACTTTCGGTGTTATAGATAAACTATAGAACACATGTCACTTCGTACAGTAAAGCCTGTTTCACACTAACGGCAGCCCGGTGTAAAAAGTGGCCTGCGGAAAGCGCACAATGGAAGGAGCCACATAGGCTGACGTAGACACTGTAAGGAAGTGAAAAGCGGGTGGGCTCCAGCAAGCCTATTTACTATACTATTATACTATATATAGTTCATATAGATTATCTATATCCATCTATAATCTATTTATATGGCAGAAAACACAGACAAGACTGAAAAAGCAGTTTCTGCCCTTACACTCATCTTTAAAAGAAACTGCTGTATTTTAAGCCAAAACAGCTGTTGTGTTTGATAGTTCAATATGTCTATATTCTGCCATAGCAGATTCATGGCGCAATAACCCCCCGAACTATCTTTAATTTGTCTGTTTTACCCTGGAAACCCCCGTTTACAGACATCACGCAACCGCTTTTGTTTCAACCCAGCCATAAAACAAAGATAATTAATTATACAGTATTTATTATTCAAAATGTCTGTCATTTTAGCTTAGAATCATTAATTGATATCTAATATTTTGTTTAAAAAAAAAAAGACGACTTTACTGAATCATTCACTCGCATATTTTAAACTTTTAAACAAATTACGTCACAATGAAAAAAATGGTGTCTGTAAAAAAGTCACGGATATCTACCTCATAACTATCGCTTAATTGTATTTTTTTTTTTTTTTGTTACTGTCACATTTTCCCCGATATGTTAGAGGATAAATAATTGATACAAACAAAGAAAAATTGAAAAAAAAGTTTAAAAGGGTAAATATATGAAAAAGAAAATCTCGACCACTCCTTGATGTCTGCGATTTCTGCATCGCGACCGTTGTTATATTACCATGTTTCACCCATAAAATCCCCCCAAAATCCGGCTGTGGCCATTTACAGCTGTGTCTTGACACTCGGTGGTACATGCTGCATGGAGTTTTTGGATCAAAACAATGTAAGTACGCGATAATATCTAGTTAAAATCATGGTGTCTTTAATTATGTTCTCTCATGCTCTCACCTTCCAGTTAGGGTTTTGCTGTTTAATTTTTTTTTTTTTATAAATGCCCCTCTGTTAAAATTTTCTTCTCCCAGAAAATTTAGATTTTAAGCTTTCCAATGATGTATCACACGTGCATATCGGACAATTTTGAAATCTGGCCAAATTCGGCCTCATTAGTAGAGCCAGCCGGCCCAATAACCGTTACTGCATCTTAGTTTTTCTGATAAACCAAGTCGTTTGAAAATCGGTTGAAAATTGAGCAATCTATAGCTATTTAAAATAACACACACCATTGACTGTAAAGCAGGGATGTCAAAATCATTTTGGTTCGCAACATTCATGGCAATAAGATCCCATGTGGGCCGGAGCAGTTTATTTTTGGCTAAATAAATTAAGTTCTTTTGCCCCCTCCCAGTCAAAATGAATTTGACCTCCAGTGCCATCAATGGCACTGAAATATGAGCATTCACAGCCAGTTCTCCTAGTTTAAGTAAATGTGATGTCTTTCGTTGTCGATGGAAGCCAAAGTGTTAATTTTGGGTAATTTCCTGTACATTTAGGATAATTTCCTGTTGATTTTACGGCATTTCCGGGCCACTTCCTGTCACTGCCTGTTGATTTTGGGGATTTTTTGGGTCACTTCCTTGTCAACTCATTGGCTGCCATTGACAGCACTAGACGTCTAATCTCTATTGACTGGGAGGGGGCAAGTGACCGAGCCTTGTTCAGTAGTGCATGCACTCGATCATCCAAATCCAAAATCTCTGGTTTTACGACGACAATGTCAAAATAAAAGCATGTTATTCTGTCCATACAGTATGAATGAGCTGCAATGTGCCTGTCAGACAGAAGAACCCTATGTATGACACCACTGCTGAAGAGTAATGTGTATCGAATGGCTTTGACGTAAAATGGTCGACAAGCAACGACGAATAACGGCTAACTGCTAAAGTGCAATTGCACCGTTAGTAAAGTTAAAAAGACGTTCATAAAATATTGATGACCAGCTAACATTACGTAACCTACTAAAAGTTAATTTCTCAGTGTCGCTGATCTGAGTAAACTATTGGTAGCATTTAGAAAAACGTTGATAGCTGCTAATACGTCTCTCAGGCAGAAAAGAATGAAAGGTATCGCCAGCTTTTTCCTGACTCATGGCTCAACCACACTAACAAAAGTGAAAGTTTTTGTACCCTTCATTTTTTATTTTTTACATGATGTTAAAATTTCTGTTTAATAGATTTTTTTTAATGAATTAAGATATACAGTATTTAATAGAAAACCTGTACTTTAATTATATATTATTTTATAAAGTACATTTAAATTTTATTTATTCAAATTAATTCCCACCCACACTGCAAAAAAAAAAAATCCGAGAGGCAATACTATATATACACACGCACGCACACCTACATGCACCACCTCACCTGAAACACTTTTTCTAAGTTGAGACGCCCGCATTTACAAAATTGGTGGATGTGTTGGTTTCAAGAAGACAGATAAGTCAGTGGTACCTTTACTGATATCGGTGTACGAACTTACCCACTAACACAGATCTAACACAAAATTTGAACATAATGCTTTCCACTTGTTTACACCTAAGACTATTTTAAAATCTCCCTGATAGTTACATCAGTGCTTTTTGTGACCAAGTTGGACATTGTGTTTTTGCCCACGCCACATTTCAGGGGATCTTTTGTTTGGTGTTGTGTTTACCTCAATCGAACCTTGTCATCTCATTCCACTGACAATAAACTGTATTCTGGAATCCCAACACTGTATTCTGGAATTCCATCACAATTGTTTTGGTCTCGTGCATTTGAGTCTTGCCGCGTGAACCCGTTGTGATACTGTGTTACTGTCACATTGTTTGACTTTCCCTCACACACACAAGAACATGCACAAAACGACATATCATTTACTGATAACATCAGGTTTGTTGACCTTTGAAAGCCTTTGGTTGATGTTTATATTGGTACGCTAGGTGGAGGCCACGACCATGACCCCTGACCCAACTTTACCAGTACACACTGAAAGACAACACTGAATTTTGAAAATGGATAGTTAAATGCCCTAGTGTGGTTAAGGTACCCTTTTTGGTCATTACACACATAATCAAGACATATTAGGATGATAGCAATTAATGGTTACCCACCAACTGATGAGATTGGGTGAGCCACAAGGGTACGCAGATAGCAAAATATAACTGGAGCGGAGATTGGCCAGATGTATTGAAAATGTTGACTCAATTTCGTAAAACGGGTCCGCCCAAGTTTCTTTTTGAACAATGGCCCAAACTCAGTATGGAGTCACTAGCCAGATAAGCAATCAGTTTTGAGCCCGAACTGGTCAAAAGTAGCAGACATTACATTAATGTATGGCCTGGATGTGGCACACATGTTGCTCAATCTGGGTCAGATTTGTATCAAAACAGTTTTTTTTGTAAATTATGACTTTGAGTAAAGCACTTACCATAAATATTTCCGTAAGCCGAGATGACCAGTCGTGAATTCTGCGTGTTTTCCTGCTTAGTGTTGCAGCGGATGCCCGCCTTCAGGGTGCGCGCTGTTGTGACGTCACAGGTCGACCGTTAAATTTCAGATTTTTAGCGGATCCGGTCTGCACGGTCCACCTAGTGCGTAACCTATCATTTGGACTATCAGATTGATGATGTGGGCCGCATCTGGCGCACTGACGTTCAGCGGGCGTAATTGCTATGTGAATCTGGCGAGCTGAGGCTGGATCCAGCCCAAAGTCACCTGCTAATGGGGTAGCATTATGGGGTGGACTTTACTTGTTATAAAGCTTGGACCTGCTGAGGAGTCTAGTCTATAGCAGGGTCCTCAAGGGCTGTGGTGGGTCCTGGTCTGTATTCCAACTGATCTAGCACAGAAAGTTGAACCCTCTGAAGTTGTTGGACGCAAGCTTCGTAACTTAGTGATTACGTTACCGGAGTGCTTGAGGTCCCCCTCATTCGAAAGTGGAGCTTTACCCTCGTTTTTACTTGAAGTCAATAGACTAAGTAAAAGGGGAGATAATGTCCTTCAACTTTTATAGTTTTAGTGCCCTCATAAGCATTAAAATGCAACACGGACCATTGTGTTTATGTCCATATTTTTGTCACTTCTTGTCCGTTTTCCAATCTGAAAGCATCGAGGAGAACTACACATCCCATGATTCTTTTCTGACATCACACCAGAAATGATGATTATGACAAGTGAAGTCGAGAGCATGTATTGAGAAAAGGAAGAGGAGAAGCCTCACATACAGTACCAGCGACCATGATTTGGAGTAGTGGACGTCTGCATGAGTAACTTTGGAGCGTTTATTGGCCGAGATGTTTGTAAACTGAATGTTGCTTTATTTTTAACAACTTGATGAAGTGGATGACTTACATGTGTCATCTTGTTTGGAGGGGTCGGATAGTGATTTTTGTATAAATATGTGTCCCATCCTCATTGAGGCTGTTTTTGACCCTTTAACCATAAACACTAGACCGGTCCATCACACAATTGATATTTTTCAGAGTCTTTGAATTTCTCCTTCACAAGGCTATTTTTGTTCATCTTTAGGTAAAAGACATCTGTGTGAAGTTTAGTGCCATTCGGTATGCAATTACTGTCCGTGTGTCCCCATGATTGTTTTTCCCTTTTGCGTTCCCACAATGAACCGACAAAGTGATCCGAAGTGGTGGTTGATTGGTGGCCCTCTGGACAGGTTCTCAACCTCCCATGTTCCCATACACGTGGAAGCCTTGAGATATCTCCAAACCCTTTGCAAACCATTAAATGCTTCATTGCGGGAGGCCGCCAGACTGCCTGGAACCCCCACTGCACTCCCGTCAAAAAAGTCATTGCGGCGCAAACTGCCTGGAACTTAAGAAGTGGGAACCTCTTGGTAGTTTACGATATGATACGATATGGCAATACAACGATTATCAATACATTGGTTAGGAAATCATTCTAGGATATTCCACAAAACAACTAATTAACCGAAAAACAAGCTTTGTTCATCCCTCTGCTCTACGTTTGTCACTAGTAGACATCCAATCCATTTGAACTGGGAGGGTGGCAGCGAATGAACCTCCACCCTCTTCAAACAGGCCTTTCCCACTTCTATGGTCGTCAGTGGCAGCCAATGTCAGGCAATGAGGTCATTTCGAGCCATTTCAGGTCATTACTTGTTGATTTTCAGTCATTTCCTGTTGATTTTGGGTAATTTTATGGGTCACTTTCTGTTGATTTTGAGTTACAGACAGGAAGTGACCAAGGAATGAATAGGCAGTGACTCAAGCTCAACAGGAAGTGACCTGTAAATGCCGTAAAATGAACAGAAAGTGACCTGTAAGAGCCCCGGAAAGAGTGACTGTAAATACTCTGGTTTCAAATGAACGAACATTCATTCGCCATTCCCGGTCTTATTTTCATTTTTTTTTTGGACACCTTTTAAAACAATACCTAGATTCTCGGCATTAGCGTATCGATAACCTTTTGGGATGCATCACGATATATCACCATTTCGATATTTTGTCACACCCCTACAGGAACGGTTGTTGGAGAAGTGAACGACAGCAAGTGTCATTTTGTTTGAGTGTTTGTAGGTCAATAAACCGTGCCTTTCTTTGTGTATTTGTAGGTTTTCATTTTTTCGTTTTTTTTTTGTTTTTTTGCGTTACTTAGTTGGTAGTTATCCCTCACCCTGGGTGCAACGTCTAGAGAGCAGTCACTAGTGGACAACATGAGGGCTTGGGCACGGACACTAAATAATGGACTATGAACTTGAAATTTTGTGTACTCATTATTGTCTAGGAAAGTAACAAATATGACCATGTGGAGCATCAATTTTCCGAAGTTCATTGTTTTGGATCGGACTAATAAACATGCACATAAGTGACATGCTGGAAGTCAATTTAAAGGCCTTGTTGCTTTTCCTCTTTATATGATAAGTTGGATACCATGCTGCTGGGTCGTCGACCTTTTATGCACCCTGAACTCTTCTGTCTATTCAGATCTTTTCTTGGTTCTTGACAATGTGCTGGGAAACACGACACACCCAACCTGTGCAATATGTCTGCGGATACGGAGTGCTTCTTGCTAATCACTGATGAAGAAGCTATTGGGGAGAATCTACAAAAATTGCTGATCTGCAACAAAACGAATGTAAGTAAGGGAAACATTTTCATTTTTTTGGTCTTATAAATTGCCTTCACCTGCTTTGTGTCTTATTTGCAGATGATAATGGATTGATATGCCTGAGGTATGATAGACCTGGAGTTATCCTTTTCCTTTTTTGGATGGTATGTGATTTTAGGTAGTGTAAAAATGGTATGGGTAGATTTTGACTCATGTCCTAAATGTGAGTACTGTATGTTTGAAATTCCAGTCACACAATAAAAAACACCTTGCAATTCCAAGCATTTATGTTATACCAGTACATTTATGAATTAAAATTGGATTGTATAAGCAGACTGTTCCATTTTAAATTGGGAAAAGTCTCATGTATGAAATCATTTCCCAGTTTTTACATTTTTTTGGACACATATGCAGTTCCACCTGACCTGGTCCTCACCATGTGGAAAATCAATGACAGAAATAGAAACTTCCTTCCTCATAAAAGCAGAATGGAGTCAAATTCACTGCTTTTGTGTTAATGCCAACGTTCCAGTTTGTTTGTTGTCGTCCATCTATTGTTTTTCCAACAGATGATGCACCAACGATTCAGCTGCCTCACTAAAACTCATTGTCACGTCACGCATGGAGTCCTCCTTTGACACATGATATTTTCCAAAGCTATATAAGTTTTTGATGTTTGTTATATGGGTTACAGTTGTAAGACCAAAAAAGAAACTGGGCCATAGTTTAAAGATGATTTGCCCCTCAGTGTCGTTACTCTGAGTAAACTATTGATAGCATTAGGCTAATGTTAATAACTACACAAAATATTTAACTGCTGAATAACATTTTTCAGTTGAGTTTTTTGTTTATTTCTCTCAGAAAACAAAGATGAGATGAGGCTAGACGGTTGTATAACTAACTTTTTACCGACTCATGAGTTCCAACCACGCTGATGTTTTTTTTTTGTTTTTTTTTAAACCCCTCCCCCCCTTTATTTTGTATTTTTTGTATAATATACCATATATGATATTAATATTTTTGTTCACTAAATAATTGTTTAATGAATTAAAATAAAATATATTTTAAGTATCACTGCAAATTTAATAATTATGATATAAATGAGATATGTAGAAAAGAAAATAATGCTTACTCCATGTAAACATGCATATATATTAACGTTTTTAACTGAAATAACACGTTAGAATCCAGTGGGTCCTTCCTTGACTGATGATGATGATAATGACGAAGAAACACCTGTGCACCTTGATGAAGATGATGAAGGTGCACAGGTGTCAAGGTAATCTCATACAGTACTCAAAAATCGGCGAATAACAAACCACAATTTTTTTACGCGCAAATTGGTGAAGGATCTCTGTATTTAAATGAATTTCTGCCCCCACTGCTGAAAAAGAAATCCTAGAGGAAACACTATACACACACAGTCTCACTCTAAACAATTTTCATAAGTCGAAAGCCCTGCATGGATAATACAGTTCTGGGAGTCTATCCCAGCTGACATGGGGTATAAGTTATTTACAAGACACATATAGTGACAGACAACCTCATTCATATCCACACCTGAGTGGGAAACAAACAAACAATGCCTGCACCAAAGGCACTGTTAGACGAGTATAATACTCCACCATCAGTGACTTGAATGATGTTTTTCTCTATTTTGTCTTCAAGACATCATTAATGTTGCGCCGTCTGCCTGCAATCATAGAAAATCCAGATCATTTGTCCTAAATGAATGGCAGATTAGTGCATAAAACAGAGACACATACAAGTCATTGAATAAAACAAAGGAGAAATAAACCGGCTCACCGAGTTCATACACATCAGGGCCAACTTCCTCTATAAATCATCCTGTCATTCCTCGTCTCCACCTGAACAAGCACTGCTTGCTCTTCCTTTTTATATCATTCCAACTTTGCTGTCCTAATCAAATCTAGGACTTACAGAGCGAAAAATTCTAATGACGCAAAATATACAAACTATATATAAATTTGAGCAAGAAAATACACAGTGCCATATGCTGTATGCATTATTGATGTTTTTTTTTCTCCTTTTTTTTTTTTTTAAGATTGACTTTTTTTTTTTTAAATTAATTAAAAAATATATATTATTTTTAGTATACTGTAAAATAGTTGTTTTTACACACACAAAAATGCAGCTGTGGTTGCCCCCTCAAAAAAAAACATTAAAAAAATACCATAAAATTGTAAAACGATTTAGAAACAAACCTGTAATCTATAAATAATCATTAATGGAAAATAAAGCAGTTAAATAATGTACATCAAACTGCTCTTTTCTGTCAAATTGCATTTACAGAAGATGCTTTTGTAGATGACAACAATTGTGGAAAAAAATTGTAATTTGTACAACTTTAATTGGTATAATTCAGTCAGTAAAAAATTCTAATTTTGTAACTTCAACAGACCTTTTTCATTGAATTAGCATGAAGATGCTGCCGCACAGCAAATTTTACATTCATATGCTGTTAATTGTTCAGAGAAATACTGAACAAAATACAGATAGTATTTTCTTTAAAAACAACAGAACACAACGCATTTCAACAGAAGTTTTTTATTTCTTTAACATTTTCATTTATTCATTTATTCAATTTCCAAATCGCTTATCCTCACAACGGTCATGGGGGTGTTGGAGCCAATCCCAACTAACTATGGGCCATAGGCGGGGTACACCCCAAATCGGTTGCCAGCCAATCGCAGGGCACAAGGAGATGAACAACCATTCGCGCACACACTCATACCTAGGGACAATTTAGAGTTTGATCATGCATGTTTTTGGGATGTGGGGGGGAACCAGAGTACCTGGAGAAACATGAGAAACAGAGAACATGCAAACTCCACACAGGAAGGCCCCTAGCACGGGATTGAACTCTTGATCTCAAAACTGTGAGGCAGACATGCTAACCACTCTGCCACTATGCCGCCTATTTTAATATAGATTAAACAAAATCAGATGGTATCTACTATCTATAATAAGTATGTTGTCTTCATAATGTATGTAAAAGACAAGGGCGTAGGTTTGTATCGGGACAGTAGGGACAAAACACTACCAACTTTTCAGGAGGCTCAAATAGTCCCTACCAAATTTTAAGCAACCTTATTTACGTTAGATAATGTGTTCAATTATATTATTATATTATATTATTATAGGTCATTTAGATTGCCTTCCCATATGTTGTAATGATAGAATTGACCCCACCATCATTAAGTGAATTATTTTCATTATTTTCAGACTTACATTTATCCCTTTTTTACTTGCTGAATGTTGCAAGTCCATGTTTTTTTTTTCTCAAACGCACATTTGATTGGCTGATGACTTGAACCCCCCCTCCTCCCCCTCCACACATACACATGCAACTCTCAGTACAGAATTAAGTTAGATGGGAGGGATATTAGAAGTTTTTTTTCGGCCAGCAACCCGCTCTAAGTAATGTAAAACGTAATTGTTGTGAAACGCACCACATTTTGCAAGTGAAAGTCCGACCTGAATCACAGTTTAGCATATCATCATTTGTTACGTCCCAAGGACGGCTCGCGAAGGGCGTAACATATAACAAGCCACAAAAGTTTACAAGTGGACACAATTTATTCACAGTAATCAAACTCGCTATTAATATATACAAAATGTGGAAGAAGCACGGCTTCAGGGTAAGCCCAGGCCAAAACAACAAACAAAAGGAACTACACTTAAACCCCACCCGCTAACTAAACCCTGATCGTAAAAGGGAAAGAACAAAAAGACAGCCACTACCCTAAACAAAACAGGAGAAAACGGGTAGAACAGAAATGGCGGCTTACCCCTACTGCTTCAGTGCTCTTATTTACAGTGGTGAATAAAAAACGATCCAATTACGAATAAACACAAAAGACCTAACCGAAAAAGCGGGAGTGTATCAAACTAGCGATCAAACGCACACAAGAGTGAATGGTGAGCAAACAGCTGGCGAGGGGGACCGCGGCACGAATGCTGTCAAATGCGACCTCACAGAGTGTCGACAGTGGCAGGTTTATGAAGCTTGGCGCCATTTCGTCATGGCCAATCATCGGCGGCGACGTCGTCGGTCCGTCTGGCGTCGATCAGTTTTCGTCACAGTGGGAGGGGAAGCAGCCAGCTGGCAGAGGCGAGATCAGCTGACTGAAAGAGTCTAAAAAAAATAACAATTAAACGGCCAGGGCCGTCACATCATTTCATTAAAATTTGTGAACTTGCTAATGGAGTAGGAAGCTGCTTAGGAGAAGTGTCCTTCTGTATGTGTTTTCTACTATGTTAACCTTAATTAAACTGTGAGAAATATAGTGACCTCTGCTCAGCTGTAAGAAATTTAGTGTACCAAGGTTTACACCCTTCTCCCGAGTTTTCAATGTTATTTTGCTTATGTGGTCTTAAAGCAGCCCAAAGGAGCTTTCATTTTTTTTGTTGAGTTTGGCTATGCTTGTGGACAAAAGCAGTAGTGTTTTTCCTGAAAGAAGGCTCAATTTTTTTTTTTTTTTTTTCTTGTTATTCCCTGACTAAACTTTATTTTGTTGTATTTAATTTATTTAGACAGACAATTTTGAGTGGTATTAAGACTTTTTTTTTTTTTGCATTCCTGGATACTTAAGAGATGATTAACAAGTTTATATTTCTTGTGTATGTAAATAAAATTTTTGTTCAAAACTTTAAATAATGCAATTTAAATTTCCTAATAAAGTCCAGACATTTATTCTGGAAGTTTTCAAAATGTTTCTTTAGTAGTTTTTAAAAAACATTTTACATGTGTCCAAACTAAGATGCTTGGGATTTGTTACGTGAACAGACCATACGGTAAGTGTAGACACGTCAAGACGTGCAACGCTACTAACTAGGTAACATATAGGCTACTGTATATTCAATTATGTCTTTGTATATCACTCTGTTCTTTCCTTCTCTCTGTTCCTTTAAACCTTTTTTCCGTCGAGCTGCATTTTCTGAATCAACACTATGTACAACCATAAAGGAAGAATACCAAACTCCCTTGTGGCACATTAAAACCCTTTCAGCATTTAAAGGTACTCAGACTTACCATTCTGCGTGTTCAAGCAGCTGAACTGGACACATTCAACTCTTATTAATACTGCATTTCAAAGGTCATTAGTCCAATCGTTACTTGAACCACGCAATAGGGCCCATAACAATCACTGGAGTATTGGGGCAGCTTAAGAGATATCAGTGCAGTGACATGAAAATTGCAATGCACTCATACATGGAATACCAGCCGGCAATGTCATTCGTTGTGCAATGGCAGCTCAATTAGCAGGCGTCAACCAGCAGCAATACGTGTTATTATGGAACACAAAACATAATTCTGATTTACCGTTTCTTAAATCACCATCAACATACCAATGCAAAATTCCACATGCTGCACTTTAAAGTCTTCGGAGACAATTTCATGTTTGAGTCGGGAACAAGAGGCCTGCTGGCGTCAAAATCTGTTTGACCAAACAGACCAGTTGCATTTTTGCTTAACCTCCTATGGTGAAAATAGAAGAGGTACAAAAAAAGAAAAGAATGCAAGCCCTGAGCCATGGCTGACAGTACAGTATTTAAAAAAAAAAAAAAACATCTTAGGTTACACTTTTTTTGAATGCTTCCTTTGACAGTGTCATAAGACTGCAATAATCAGAACATGACACCTGTTATGAATATGAATGAGTCCTTGTGCCAGATGTCATGAAGTGTCATTCAGTAAATTATGTCTCTTTCGACGCAAAGTAGATCTAGTTTCAAATATCTTTGTGTTAGGCTTAAGGAAATTTGTTAAGGCTAGGGCATTTAATGACTTCAGTCATAGTGAGCACTTATTAATGTTCATAATGGGTGTCATATCATAATAATGACACTGTTTCAACACAGTCATAAGCATTCAATTAAAGTTTTTCCCTAATTTACACGAGTGTTTAAGCCAGATAGACAGATAATCAATGTACAACCCAAATAACAGGATTGAATCCAAGATGTGTTTGTCAGAATCCTTGAATATTCCTCTCATTAGGTATGTAACCAGAGACTCAATTCCTTTCACAGGACATGACACAAGTGAAGAAAATTATTAATTGACAAATACACAGCAAAACAAAATTTTTAAGTTGTTTCTACCATATACCATATACAGTCATGTGAAAAAATTAGGACACCCCATTAAATATTCAGTTCTTTATTAAGAAATGTTCACATATCAATGTCTGATCTTGTTTTACTTCATCTCTGGAAAAGAAAGTGATTTAATACCAGGTAAACAACAAAAATTAATATTGTTTTATTCATTAAACCAAATATATCAACAAAAATGCATATTCTAACTGAGGAAACAGTTAGGACACCCTACCACGTAATAGCTAGTGTTACCCCCTTCAGCTGAAATAACTTAATTTAGATGCTTTTTGTAGCTTTGTAGTTTGCCCTACTCCTCAACGCAGAATACTTTCAGCTGTGAGATGTTAGAGGAGTTTCTTACATGTACACCCCATTTCAAGTCCCCCCTAAGCATCTCAATGGGATTAAGATCTGGGCTTTGACTCGGCCATTCCAGGACTCATTTCTTCCTTTTCAGCCAGTCGTTGGTGGATTTACTGGTATGTTTTGGGTCACTTTCATGTTGCAAGGTCCAGTTTCGCTTCATCTTTTTTTTTCACAGATGATCTCACATGTCTCTCAAGCACCCTCTGATACACGATATCATGGCGGATTCTATGATGGTGAGCTGGCCAGGTCCTATTAAAGCAAAGCATCCCCAAAACATGACACTTCCACATCCATGCTTGCCATTTGGTATGAGGTTCTTTTCCTGGAAGGCTGTATTGGGTTTACGCCAAACTTGTCCTCTGTTCTGGTGTCCAAAAATTAAATTTTAAATTAATCCGTCCAAAGAATATTATTTCAGAAGTCCTCGTCTTTCTCTACATTCACTCTGGCAAGCATCAGTCTGGCCTTCATGTTTTGGAGAGCAAAGTCTACTTTCAGGGTGAACTTGCTTGGATGACCAGACCTGGGCATGTTGGCAGTTGTTTTGAATGTCCTCCACTTGTAGACTATTTTCCGGACAGTGGAATGAAAGATTTTATATTCTTTTGAGATCTTTTGAAATCCCTTATCAGACTCATAATCGTCTACAATCTTCTTTCTGAAGGCCTCAGACAGCTCCTTTGATCTCACCATGCTGTTTTCTCTCACTTTAACAAGTCACTGTTAAAAGTATTCTGCATTGAGGAGAGGGGCAAACGTTCTTCAGACCAATGTCAAAGACTGGTAGATGGCTACAAAAAGGATCTCACTGAAGTTATTTCAGCCAAAGTGGGTAACACTAGCTATTAGGTGGTAGGGTATCGTAACTTTTTCCTCAGTTAGAATATGCATTTTTGTTGATAAATTTGGTTTAATGAGTAAAACAATGTTAATTTTTGTTTACCTGCAATTAAATCACTTTCTTTTCCAGAGATAAAGTAAAACAAGATCAGGCATTGATATGTAAACATTTCTTAATAAAGAACTAAATATTTAACGGGGTGTCCTAATTTTTTCACATGACTGTATGTTGTCTAATTAAGCATTATGTGCTCGATTCCTAAATCCTTTATCTCTGACAAACAAACATGTCCATGTGCATTAATGGCATAGGTCACAATATGATTCCTAAATAAAATCTGTTCCATCAGTTTCTGTCTTAATGCTAGTTGACATGGCAGAACAGCAGCCTGGCCCTGCAAGCTGTTCCTGCTTCATTATTCATGATAAGGGTGTCTTCAGCAGTTGCCACGATGGGTGGATTTTATGGAAGGCTTTGATTTTGGCACATTCTGCTAGTCTAAATAAATAATATAACTGACAAGTTGTATAAATCAAGGGCAGAATACCGTGTATCTTGAGGGGTGACTGTTCCATTACAAAGTTAAAAGGTTAATGTTGGAGTGCAATGCTAATGAGCTATGGCTTCGTCGCAAAAATAGCATGTCAAGTATTTCCTTCCTGAATGCTTTAATACGTATCCATACATTCTTTTTCATCACTGAAGCTTTGCTGACCTACAGTATAACCTCAGTACAAGATTTATCGATTGGCCAGCCCAGCAGTTTATTGGGAGTTCTGTGAGATTGATGGCCACAATATGGGGACGTAATAGAGCCACAGAAACAAAATCCAGTTAAAAAATTCCCTTCGACTATCACAAGTAGCTTGACCTGTCACATGTTACGCTAATCTTTAAATTCAAGACAGTATGATTTCGGGAGGAGCGATTGGTTCGCTGTCAACCCTCCCTGGTAAAATGGATTGGACAAACTGTATATTGCCACCAATGGAAGCCGATAAGTTATAAAAAATTGTCAATTGTCATTTTTCATCTGATGGGACAAGAACGAGACGAAATGCGCAATAGTTTCCGTCACATGTTCACGATGTGTGACATTTTATGTGTAGTTAGCCTGCATCGTAGCAATGTATGGATGTGTGACTCATGACGTGCTGCGACATAACCACACCCCCTTCCCGACTCACCAGTATGTCGTTCAGTCTCCATTCAGGCTTGCACACATGGTATGAGTTGTTTTCTTGGCCAGAGAGAATATGCAATGTTGCTTTAAGCCTGAGTTATGCTTCTGCGTTGCGGTGACGGAGTAACGACAACGGTGTCAAGGAGCGTTCGATAGTTCTGTGGCAAGGGAACGCACTGCTCTGTAATTCACTGGCAAGCCACTAGAGTGGTGTCGCGTTGTGTTTGTATGGTTTTGGGAGACTCTTGTCGACCTACTCTTGTTTTCTTCCGGTTACACAACAATGCCAACGGAGTTGGAACTCTT
This sequence comes from Corythoichthys intestinalis, assembly GCF_030265065.1. Classification (NCBI taxonomy): domain Eukaryota; kingdom Metazoa; phylum Chordata; class Actinopteri; order Syngnathiformes; family Syngnathidae; genus Corythoichthys; species Corythoichthys intestinalis. The sequence continues at coordinate 56,916,708 of NC_080399.1, read as the reverse complement.
GAATTTGGATCTTCAGCTCATCAACATTCAACAACAAATGTTGATCATACAAATATTGAGGCACAGGCGACGCAGAAGACGGTTGCAGAGGTGGTCTGTCCGGCTGTTGATGCTGCTCAGAGACTGGCAGTCACATTACGAATTCTAGCATCGGGGCTTGGAAGCCAGCAAGCTGAGTTGTCCAGCGTTTTGTCCGATTTCTTTGGCATGTCCTACAACCAGCCATTTGTAAGCCATAGCAGATTTCTGGCGACTATGGAACTTCACAACCTGCGTTGGAAGCCTTGATGGTAAACACGTTATCATAAAAGCACCGTGGCACTCTCAATCAGTGATGATGTATGTATAGTGTGTGAATTGTCTGTTGTTGAAAATTAAACATCAAAGCAACTCTTTTGATACCAAACCTGTGCTTTATTCTTCATATACTTAAAATGTAAATAAGTCACAGACACGCAGCAAACATATGTACATAATAAATGATAAAGTGCACCAACCAAAAAAAAAACCCAAAGTGATAAAAAGCTGGCAGTTTTTGGCCGACTGTGTCACTGCTTCATGTGGCCATTCGCTTCCGAACACACACATACTTGTCTCGGAGGTTCTTCCATTTTTTTATGCAATCGCTGACCTCCAGCTCCATATTTTGAGCAATCGCTTCCACAAATTTCTTGCCATTTGGCAATCTTTATATTGTCTTGACGATTCATTGTAGAGGTTGTCGTACTTGCGGACCTCTTTGATGATACTCTCGTCGGCTTGGTCTATTATTGCGTGTATCACAACATTGTTTGAAAATGGCGGTGATTTCGCACTGACCCGGAAACAACACTCTGAGTGGACCAATCACAGTCCATTTCGTCACGTCAAGGCGTGGTGACGTGATGCCCAGCCAAGATTCTGTTGAGGTGCACGTCAGACTACGGTGGAGGGTCGTAAATCGGGTCTGCCTTGACGCTGTAGGTCTGCCGCAGAAGCATAACTCAGCCTTTCGCCTTTAAATGTCTGTGCTAACTCTGCTGAGTGATCATCACACACTAAATGTAACTTGTAGCATTAGGATAGCATACATGTTAGCATTCAGCAAACTCAAACGGCGCGCGTCTTCTTAAATTCTCAAGCAACTTTTTTTTTTTACATACAGTTCGTGGCATCCAGGTGGGTATAATTAATTGTAAATAATGTACTGTTTTTCCTGCTGAGTGTGTTTAATCACTAAGTTGGCGTTGTCCTTGTCGACGGTACAATATCGTCTGTCAATGTTCATTCAAAATAGTAGGAAACCTTTATTTATTCATTTTGGGAGTTAAAAATGATAATTTTACAGACGAAAATGTTTTTAGTAAATGTCGACTAAAAGTAGACGAAATTAGTCTTGAGTTTTCGTCAACAAAAACTAGATGAAGACGAACACAAAATAGTGCCAAAATATGGCTAATAAGTATTAGCGTACAAAAGACTAAGAAGAAAATTAAAAGGGCTGCCCAAAACAACACTGATGCAAATGTGCAAATAAGTACTGTATGTTTTTTCATATGGGGCTTGACCTATCTTGGCTTTTACACGTGATTATGTAGCTGGATGGGTAAATAAGAGATTTGCCCTTTGTCCCACTGCTTATCTGGAATAACACTGCTGGTTTTTTCAGCACATACTTTTTATCATTGGTATAGATCTGGTTGTGCGAAGGAGAAACAGGTCATTCCGAGCCTTTAAGTGATAAGTTGATTTATCACTAAGGATGTGGAAAAAACTATGGCAAGAACAAATGGTCGTCTGGGTGGAGTATCTTCTAATGTTACTTTCTTTTCAGCGTCTTGTGCTTGTGTGTTACAATCCTCTCCCAACCTTTCACTAAGAACACAATATTGGATGAAGGCTGTTCATTTTAAATATGTGTGCATATTACTTTTGCTCAATAAAATACACTCAATTTGGACAATCCCCTAAAAAAAGCCTTAAATATGTTATTTAACTGCCAAATGAAAGCAATCTTTGTTAGTGTGAAAATTTTGAGACACACTTTTGTTTAAAATGTAACCATTGTTCAACTAAAGCAGGGGTCGGGAACCTTTTATACAGAGAGAGCCAAAACCCAACAATATTTTAAAATGTGATTCCACAAGAGCCATACAGTGTGTGTGTGTGTGTATGTATAGAAACACACACACTGTACTGGACTGTCTCAGAAAATTAGAATACACAATATTCTAATTTTCTGAGAAAGTCCTGTACTGGACTGTCTCAGAAAATTAGAATATTGTGTATTCTAATTTTCTGAGACAGTCCAGTATATTGTTCTATGTAAAGGACGTCAGCCAAGGTCGGCCCCCCACATTTTTACCACGCCAAATCTGGTCCCCTTTGCAAAAAGTTTGGACACCCCTGCTTTAAATGGTGGATTATTGTACAGGACTGTCTCAGAAAATTAGAATATTGTGTATTCTAATTTTCTGAGACAGTCCAGTATATTCTATGTTCTTTTGCCAGCTTGTCCGTTTTGTAAGCACTTTCTTTCGTGACCACATTTGAATGCGTTACACGGGAGTTAGAGGGTGGTCAGGCTCTGCTTTTACGAGCAGTCGCAGAGTTGCGATTTAAATAAATCTTGAGAAAACGACAAAGAAAGTCTATCATTGTTATTTGGGTTGTTACAATCGTTGTGCAGTTGTGCACTCACCACAAGGAAAATAACAAATAGAAACATGGTGTGGTGCCGCGTATATTTCCTGGAATTGGGAACCACATTCGAGGACGACCAGGGGGACGTGTGCGTAACAGTGGCCGAGACAGGCGGAGTGTTTCAGGGCGGTCGTTTCGTGGGTCTCACTCTTCTGGAAGTGGACAGTCCAAAAAGTCATGAAAGTGAAGCACTTGTGTGACTTGGGGTACCACGTAGTTCCCTTTCGTGGTTCAATTTTCCCCTAGGTATTTTTTATATACTCCAGTTCCCTAAGCATCGAGTTGGGAGGGGCCGACCCCGCCGCTGGTCAAGTGGTGACTTAACGCACCAGGTGATCTCGCCCATTTCCGCGCGACCATAAGCGAAGTGAAGCATATTATTGCGACGCACATTTGAAGTGTCCAAGATTAATGTGCGAATGCGCCATTAGCTCGTCATAACTGGTTCATGTCAAACGAGCCGGCGGGTTCCACATTTAAGAGGATTGGTTGGCAGAGAGCCATATGCGATCATCAAAAGAGCCATATATGGCTCGCGAGACATAGGTTCCCGACCACTGAACTAAAGCGAAAGCTGAATTTGCATTGCACTACTAAGTACCCGATTCGAATCTAATATCTGTGTTACAATAATCTCTATACCACCTCATGGTCCAATATAAAAAATGTCCAACAATCAACATTTAGTTTTTTTTTCTTAGAGTGTGACAAATTACATGTCATCAACATCATGCTGCTTGGTTATCTCCCTTCCTCTGTAAGCAAACCAGCTTTCTGCTGGCGGAAGCGCAATTCCCCCCCACATGCACCCACCACCCCCCAGCGATCTGGTTCAAGTGACTTCAGGGCCACAATTGCTGATATAGATATGATACAGATTAGGGGTGGGCGATATGGCCTTAAACACGTATCACGATAAATGGAGCAGATTTACCTCGATAACGATAAATGACGATAAAGTCGCCCAAGCGGACTGTTATATAATTTGAAAATCTTAATCAATGCATGAAATACAGATTTTCTTGTTTAGTTACCAGCATTCAATTTGATATATTTAACAATTGTACATGCAGTCTAGACATTAGGTTTATAAAAATGTATTGTAAACAATAAGAATTCAAGTATGAGCATTTATAACAGCGTGTATGGCTTGAACAATGTACATTGTCAAAATCAATATGCCTGTGCAAACATGTCATTGTAACACAAATGACTTGCAGCTTGAACAGTAGCTACACTTCAAAAAGACAATTTATTGTGAATGGCTGCTGTGACATAATTATTCAATACAAGTGTTTACTTTATGGTTTCAGGGTTTTTTTTCCCCCTCCCAGTGCATTTTTTAATAAATACACGCATACATGAACCCCCAAACAGACAGACAGACACACATTAAAGCTATATTGATCTTCTGCAAATGAAACACTTAGGATTTTATGATAGCAATAATGACACAGAATTAAGCACATACAGAAAAATAGCTGGGGCCATTTCTCGGTCATATTAGAAGTTTCACCGTTGGATTCTGCTTTATGCTGAATGCTTTACCATCACAAAAGCTATCAGAGAAATCACACAGTCAGATACAAAATAACGCAACATATTAATTGCTAGATGCAGTCCGTGCCCAATCCACTCATTAAGTTTAGCCGTTTCGACAAGGTTAGAGCCGCTATCCGACTCCATCACGTTCATTTGTAGCGTTAGCCGCTAGCGGCCGCTAGCGTTAGCTGCTAGCGTTAGCCTGTGGCCTGGCGACCAGTAGAAAGCACTGAAAGCACCCTCTCCGGAAATCGTGAGAACAAGGGAGGACAGCGGGTGAAAGCCCGCCTGGATGCCAAAAAGAGTCTATTAAATGTCGGGTGAAAGTTTGGCGAACCTCCCTTAAGCCACACTCCATCACGTTTTGCTTGTAGCATTAGCTGCTAGCGTTAGCTTACCGGGCTTCTGTTTGATTGGCTTCCTGATGATCACGTGACTTCCTACGTAAGTACATTCACTGCTTTCTTAAAGGGGAATGAACATAGACGAACAACACAGTCAAAGCGGGATGAAAAGACTATTTTCTTGTTTTATTAATTTACCGAATTTACCGACATGGTCAAAATTACGTCGGTCATCGTGAAGAATTTCGGTGACGGTAAATTTTCGGTTTACCGCCCAGCTCTAATACAGATGCTATTTTATATTTAATGTAGACGGCTAGCCAAATGTCATTTTCTAGTACATTGAAGTGTTTCTTTACTGATTGTTTTATTTGTTGTAATATTATTCCCGTGGGTGGGGGGGTATCAACATTAGTATTAAAAAAATTACTAAAAATGTACTTAAAAAATTGCTATTGTGACAGGCTTCCTCTCTGTATGAGTCGTTGGACTGCCTATTTTTGTGAATTTTTATGTGACATATCCAATAAGATTACATTTAAACTGATGGAATGCACAATCCATATCTACGTAGAGATGTACTGTAAATAGCTCCTGAAATGTAAGGACCCGGCAGTGATGACATTGACGTGAACAATTATTGTCATTGTTGGACTATAACGTGCACCTGACTATAAACTGTACCCACAAAATCTTACAAGAAAACTGCAATTGTCCACATACAGTATATTGGACACACTGGACTATAAACCACGTTCCACATTTTATTATGGGATATTTACACCCAAAGACATGCAGCTCATTATCTCGTAAAAATCCATAAATTAGACGTTTAATTAATTATTAATTAAATGTATACAAATTTCTATATTGATTTGATTTCTTTCATTGTGAGCTTTCATGATGAATAACCACAAGTGGCAACAAGGCAACAAAAATATCTTGAAGGGAACCACGGATAGAAAGACTTGTAGTTCTTAAAAGATAAACGTTATCATGAGTTAAAATAATTTGATATTAAAACCACTCTTGATGTTTTCGTTTTTATACAGTTTGTTTAACTAGTAGGTCGCCATTGTTGCTGACGTCGCAGGGCGGTGACGTAACATGGCCACACTGCCATATTTCCACAGTGTCACTTTTTAACTACATAAACGATGTTGGTTCTGCCTTTCCAATATGAACCCGAGAGGAACATTAATGAGCTTGACAGCCATGTCGATATTTTACAAAACGCGCAGTAAAAGCAAAATGAACAGGAAAGACTGAATGAGACAAGAAGAGAGCAGGACAAAACCTGTGTTCTGCCAAAATGTGTTACACCGGTGAAACATCCCACAAGAGACAAATTTAACACCAAAAGTACTACTGTGCGCTTTCAACTTGCTTTGTTTAGATGCATACGGACAGAACATACTATAGATGCCCTAAAGTGCGTACGACAGGATAAAAAAATGTCTTAAATAGCATTCTTATTTGAATTAGAATCATATTTTGAGAAGATTTCACTATATACAACAATTTGGCAAAGCGCAGATGACGAGAAATTAGTCTTTTAATCCGCCGATTAGCCACGCCTACCATTATAGGGCTCTAGCGTCCCCAACAGGAGGATGACGCCGGCAGTGTCATGGTTTCGTCTGATTTAGAATTCAACCTAATGAGGGGGAATTATTCAGAACGAGGAAAATGCGACAAAGAGAGCTGCAAAATGTCATTGCTTCAGTCTCTCTACTCCCATATTTTTACAGGATATTCTATTTATCCAAGTATTTTTCCCTGTTTGCTAAATAAATGGTATGGTCATGACAAATAACATTTTTGTGCTAAATGAAATATGAAATAATAACAGTGCATTTATTCAGTACGACATGGCAAAAATACTCCATAATGGTTAAAACTGTCGACTTCATCTTTACATTCGCACCCCCCGAACGATATTTTATGCCACCGTAGTTAGTCAGGCTTTTGTCATTTCCCTGCCTGGGCTTCAGAGAACGTAAACAAACCAAGAGGCATGACAGCTAGCCGACATACTAACCTGAACTGAGTGACGTCTCAAAGTCTTGTTTTCGCTTCGGCAGCGGGGTTGTCTATTGTCTTCGCCGATCGGCAACCCGCCCGGTGGCGAGTAAGTTACAGCTCGTTCCCGTGCTACGGACTGGAGAGCTTGCCGGGGAAGCAGCTAGAGAGTACCGCCGGACAAACCGGCCAACGTCGGAGGAGCGCGTAATTGGCACATAGTCAACAGGAATATGTCGTAAAATAATGCTTTACTACATGGCGAAGCCGTAAACAGAGAGTGGCGTACAGTTGTTGTGCAGCTAACATGTGTCTGCGGAGAACTTTTCTACATTTCCGTCCATGATCAAACGTAGGTAAATAGTCCTTTATTTAAAGAAAGTTTGTAGTTTTTACTTTGTAATTGCTGTATTCATGGCCATTTTTAACACAAAGTTGCAATTTCTGATGGGGTTTAAAATTTGACAGAACACCGGGCACACGAAGAGGGCAGTAAGCCGAGTATAGCGCTCTCCCGGCGGGGGCGGGGGGGGGGCGACAAGCTGCCGGTCGTGGGCCTAGTGGAATTTTCAATGGACAGTCAGCCACAAATGCAAGCCACCTCCATATTAAAACGTTTGCCATGATCCCAGTATTTGACATAATACAAAATATGATGTTTACTCACTTCCTTGTAAGTCCAATGTTCCCACAGTAGTAGGGCTTGTTTTGACCAATATCCGGCTTCAATAAAGGCTCACACGCCTCTCCCTGGTGCAGCAACAATTTTTCTGCAGCCGTTTGGCTGGCGTGATGTGAAAAAAACCCGAATTAATCCGCAAAAACAGCTGAATCCGCAGTCCATCTGCACGCTATAAAGCAATGCTGTTTTGTGAGAAGCTGACCCTGGCGACGTCACATTCGCATTCATCCTAAACCCGAGACTGAAGCCGGAAGTCACTCATTTTCATGGTGCGGGATTCAAAAATTGAATATATATAACGATCGCTTCCACACACATCCAAGCGGTCCATTTCATTCAGGAGCATAAAACACCACGTGAAATATGAAATAAACATGCTTTTTGGAACTTTCAGAAAATACTTATAATAATATAAAAAAAGGGTGGTTTAAATACACTACGTGACTAATGTGGTCAACAGAACAATAATCTACTTTAAAGCTACCACAAGAAAAAACACAATGCTTAAAAGTATGAGAGGGAATGCAAAACTATTTTGAGGCATTGAAAAGGCAATAAAAGACTCAATAAAAACACAAATAGTAAGTACTCGCGGCTTTTCACTGATCTGCGCATGTTTTGGATGTCTCGCCTCGTAGAAGGAATTGCAGAAAACCGATAGTGTTCGTCTAGTGACAGTGACAAACTAAATCATCACCCTGAGCGTCCATTGCGCGCATAAAACATGGTGCCCTCTGTAGGTCAAAACATGTACTAAATATAATAATTTTTAAAATTAATGGCAATATTTTATGTGTTTCTAATAACATATTTTAGTAAAAGAGAACGATTGTGTCTTATTAGAGCCTACAAGTCGTTTAAGTCCAAGGTTCCCTTTAAATGTAAACTAGTAATGTAGATCAAGCCTACCTATTGTATTAGTTTAACTAACAAGAAGACTTCATTCTGAGGGATTGCAACAATTCACACATTATTGTTGTTTTTACATTTTACTGTATTTACGACCAAGAAATATCTACTTGTCAGAGGTGACAAGTGAGCATCATTCAATGTCTTTGCTGAAAATATTGGTGTAGATGGCGACAATAGAAGGGATTATTGTCTTTTATTTTTCTCTGGCAGTGTTTAAATCACGGAAACGAGCAAAGGGAAACTTAAGATGCTAGTTGATATAAGACAGGAGCTGTGTAACTCCCAGCGAGGACAAAGAAAAGTCATTTGTGTCAATCTGTATTCAAAGAAGTCAAGAATTAGGAATCACACTCCATTACTATTACAACGACATGTAACCCGTTGACAAGCAGTGTGTTGGAATGAGACGGGCGGTGTTGGATGCCAGCTGCTGTATCGAGTTACACTTTGTCATGAATCACAAGAAAGCTGACAGACAGTGGGCTTGGGGGAATGGTATTATCTGTACATAGCTGAATTTGAAGTTTGAAAGTTATTTAGCCACAAGCAAACTATTAGGTATCAGTATTAAACACATGCAGCGAAATTGACTCATGGTTGACAAGACTGCCTTGCAGATCTGACCTCCAGGCACTGTGCGCAGCTATCAAGGCCCCAGGAGAATCACTATTTGGGGCCACGTTCGGGCAAAGAGTTGGTGTTAAATCCTAATTGTCAGGCGAAAGTTAATTGTGGGCTTTACTCCCCAAAATTTCACTTTTAGGCGGGTTGACAAGTGCAAACCCACATGGCCACTCGGCGCAAACCATTATGGTCATTTTCGGTGATTTCGGGATAGAAATACAACTTTGGGCCTGGTGTGCTGAACGACACTCCATTTTTGGCCGAACTCGCGTGGAGGATCAGTGGCAAAAACAGTTCTCCGGCCCAAATACCATGGAGTTGCATTGGAATGTATGGCGTGGTTGTGACTTAAAACATCTTTTATCCATCTTTAAAATTGCAAAAAAAACCAGATAGTTAAATGCTGTGCGTGGGGTCCCTGTAATTCAGGTAACCTGAAAGATTGGGGGAAGCATTTTTTTTGTGCCTTTTTCAAAGCCTGAAAGAATGCTTGCCAAATGCAAGCTATAGATAAGGGTCTGTCGTCGACCATATAAACAACTGAATTACCAATTACCAAGACAATTTCCAAGGACACTTAGGCTTGATCAAAGGTAAGTTAACGATCGATTTGTAAAAAAAAAATACAATGATATTTAATAGCAAGTAGTAGGAACGTAGTCTTAACTGTTAATGGGAGTTTGCTAACATTTGACAGTCTACTTGTTTACTAGCCAGTCACTACACAAATAGAATAAAACAGAACTAATTTGAGCTGTCAAGACCACAACAATGAAAGTCTAAAGTAAACACCAAAAACTTCCTATAAAGAAAGGAATACTGTATGTACTTACTCTTGGTCATGGACGCACAGGAAGGAAAGTTCTCCTCACATACACCAAGCAAATGGCTGTGGTCAATTCGACTGCACGCTGCTCTCTCATCATTAACGCATGGAGTATTTATGTACGCCGTAATCATGTTGCACATGTATGTTTACGATGTGAGTTGTATATTCAGCACCTCTAGATAATATTGTGAATCCAACTGAATGTAAAAGACTGCTTATTCATCTCCACAAACACTTCAGGAAAAAAATCTGACAGAACACATCAAACAATGTTACTAAGTAGCTAACGTTGTAGCTAGATAGATATTCGGCCTGTGGGGTTTCTCATTTTTAAGTTGCAAGTGGTAGCATTTCGCCTTGATTACAAATATGGTTTCCGCTCTCTAAAGTTTAATACCATTGACATACCGCTCCACTGCATACTGCAACCATCTGTGTACTTCTAGCCAAAATTCATGAAAAAAAAAAAATCATTATTAAAAAACAGGTCTGTTGCCAGCTGTGGTACTGCAAATTCAGAAATTTGAATTCCTGCCATCATTCATATATCGTTCGTTCACTCAGTCACTGCCGCAGAGAGAATTTGACAAAGCCTTGGGTTGAGTTTTCCAAGGGGCGCGGCTTAGCGTCTGTAGTGAACTTTCTGTAACGTCTTCACGGTGCACATCCATATTTGTCGTATGATTAGTGCAGGCGCTGTAAAGGCGGATTTAGGCCTTGTGTTGCAGTGACAGCGGAGCTACACCGTTAACGCAGACCCCATTTACAACCTTACGCCGTAGCCTGACGTGCGCCTCAAAAAAATCCTGACTACGCGTCACGTCAACGTGTCGTGATGTAAACGTCAGAGTACTGTGATTGGTCCGCTCAGAACGTTGTTTCCAGTTCAGCACAACAATACCAACGTTTTCAAACATTCCCAAAGGTGTTCTTTGTCGCCTACACACTTCAACATTTGTATTCACAACATTTGTTGTTCAATATTGTTTAGCAGCAGCTAACTGTTTTTGGCAACTTAACACACAATAAAACACAACAGGTTTCACACACAGTAGTTAGCACGTCCGCCTCCCAGTTCTGAGATCAAGGGTGCAGTCCTGGGCTCCTGTGTGGAATTTGTATGTTCTCCCCGTGCCTGCGCGGGTTTTCTCCGGGTACTCCGGTTTCCCCCTACATCCCAAAAACATGCATGGTAGGCTGCGTTTGGCTGGCAACCGGTTCCGGGTGTTAGCTGGGATTGGCTCCAGCGCCCCCATGACTAGGGTTAGGCATTGAGCATCGATGGCACCCGGTTCCAGCACTACGGTTCTCCCGGAACCGTTCAAATTTCTAAATTTCGATTACATGTTTCGATGCCCTAACCCTGACCGCCGAGCGGAGAAAATACTGCCGTAAACCACAAAGCCACATGAAACACGTGTTTGTGCATTGCAACTTGATTACAACCATGGACACGGTGCGGCGGCGCTCAAATGTTTGGCTTAATTTTACAAAAAAAAAAAAGACCTGACAGCTCAGTGCAACATTTGTAACACAACTATATCATGCAAAGGTGGCTGCACAACCAATTAGTACCGTTTTGGCCCAAATATAAGACGGCCCCCACTTTTTCAAGACTCAAGTTTGAAAAAATACTTTTTGAATACCAAATTATTTTTTATAATATAAAATAATTACAGTACATCTGAAAAAAATGATTATAACAATATTTTTGAGAGAAAAAACATATTATTTTCCCTCATTCAAATCTTAATATATGAACATTTAAATATGTAAACTAAAGTGCAATCACATTCGTAAATGAATGGCTTCTGGTTTTTAAAATCTAAATAAACCAATCTATTGTGATAAAACAACAATATTGCAATAATTGCATTAACCATCAAAGTGAAGTCTAACTGTAACTTGAAACAAATCTGAATAAGGAAAAATATTGCAATAAAATAATGCAAACTGGTTAAACTTGTGAGTAGCTGAGATCTGTCATGACAGAACATCGCTTCAATGATATCTGGTGCCATCTAGCGTTGTGAATGGGTATAATGTCTCGACCACGAATATAAGACGACCCCCACTTTTTCAGTCTTATTTCAATGCAAAAAACACTGTCTATATTCGGGCCAATATGGTATTAGTACTAGTACAAGTATTTTCCGTTCTGAATCCGTACTGTGATGGGACAATGATGTCTAGTTTGTCTAGATAGTTTTTGAGTTTGTTGTAGCCAGTGTGTTAAAAACGGCGTTAGCGTATAACGGCATTACTAACGGCGTGATTTTTTGTAAATTTTTGTAATCTAATTAATTACTTTTCTCATCTTTGCAACGCCATTACCGTTACTCAGGATGTAAAGGCGTACATTACTGTGCGTTACTACGTTGGTTGAATGACGCGAGAAAAGTGAGAGACCCACACTCAAACTCACAGTTAAAGCAGAGTGGGTGTGGGGAGGAGGAAATGGAGTTGTGACGCCGCAGCAAACGCGATGCTCTGGGTGGCTACAATAAAACCTGACTGTAGCCGATAGCCTACAAACTACAGCCACATGATGCTACGATAGATATCACATGTATAGAGAACTAGATTCGAAATGATAGCCTCGCTGTTGTTAGTAAACAGCCGCCATCTTAAAGCAGTAGACTTCTCAGGAAGGCTCTGTTGTAGAGAACCTTCCTAGCGAACCTAAGTTACTTTTTATCTAAAATACTCACAAATCAGCAAAATCTTGGCTTGAATTTGTCTTTAAATGATGAAACATTTTTAATACTTTCACATGTCGAAAGTAGACAGAAGGGAACTTATGCAATAAAAGGAGCAGTTTTAACAACTTTAACGGTTGAGTCACAACTTTAAATGACTTATAAACATAGCAAAGGTTACTATCTAGTTATCGCTATATTAGCAGTGCCCCGTGTCTAGTTAAGTTTAGGGTAAAGAATTGGGCTAGGCCAATTATGCTAAAAACCTGTTGAACTTCACACAGTGTGACATGTTTTTTTCTTTTCTTTTAGGAATGGAAAAAATAAAATGTTATTTATTTATATTTTTTTCTTTCTTTTTCTGGGGTGGGGGGGCAAACCTCTTACACTACTGAAATCCAAAGAAAACTGTTTTAGCAATTATTTCTATAACACATGCAAAAACTGATTTTCATTCAAAATTGTATTTTTTCAACAAAAACAGCAATAACCCCAACCTCCAGCTCCTAATTTTTATTTTCCCTGATTTCCTCACATACTAAATGCCAAATCTCAATTTTAACTACTTAAGAACATAGAATGTATATTAAAGTTGAAGTTAATGTAAACATTTACTTTTTGGTTGTTTTTTTAATAACACAGATATGAGCAACATACTGTACATTCAGAAATGTAAGTACAAATGACATATTATGCAGAGTGAAATGGAATATATTTTGAAGATCGCGCAAACAATGACATTTTTAAATCATAAGGAAATAAATAAATAGCCTAACATAAATGAACACATTTAAGTCCAAAGTGCACAATGACAGCTCAGATGTTCTAAACCTCCCCATCAGAGAAAATAAAACTAAATATGATAAGTAAGCCTCCTCATTACTTTCATTGCTCTTAAAGATTTGATCCATTTTATGTTGCATTGCCCTTTTTTGTTACATCAATTTAACCTTTTTTTTTGCTGTTCCAGAAAACATGCACATTTGAACCACTCAGAACTATCTCTGCTGATCACATGTCAGGATGACAGCCAATTGAACGGATAAATGAGTCCAGGCGTTTTGCTTTGCTTTTGCGTTGGTATTCGCACATTGACATGACTCATCATCGTCAGACTCAGAAAACTGCAGCAGCTGGGGAAACCTCAATGCCGTTCGTGGAATAAAATAAATAATAAATATTGGTGGAAACAGATTACGCTACACGAGCACACTTGTGTATATAAATCTGATGTTGGTAGGTTGTTTTCTTCTTGGAGATGAAATGTATGTGTGGCAGCTTAGCATTTTTTTTTTTTACATAGCGTTTTGACAGTTGCCGTCATATTTTCGGAATCAAAGCTCCGTGTACCGGAACAGCATTCTGGCCCTGAATCTTATACCGGAACTGCGTTCTGGCCCTGTATCTTATACCGGAACTGCATTCCTGACCGTTCTGGCCCACTTTCACCCCTTCTAATTACTCTTACATTCAGGTAACTGAGTTATTAACTCAATTATTTTTAAGGAGAAGTAATTTGTAACTGTAATTAATTACCGGTACTTTTTAAAAGTAAGATTAATAACACTGGTTGTAGCCTACTCTCTAGCGGAACAGTACCAAGTGGCTCATGGAACAGTGCAATAGATCAGTGTTTTTCAACCTTTTCTGAGTCACGGCACGTTTTTACATAGGAAAAATGTCGCGGCACACCACAAACCAAGAACGTTCCAAAATTACGTCCTGTACAGTACTGGACTGTCTCAGGAAATTAGAATACACAATATTCTAATTTTTTGAGACAGTCCTGTGTATATATACAGGACTGTCTCAGGAAATTAGAATACACAATATTCTAATTTCCTGAGGAAATTAGAATATTGTGTATTCTAATTTCCTGAGACAGTCCAGTATATTTAATTATCCAATAATTTCTCAATATTTATTCTATCTCAGTGTGACTTGAGCCTGTTTAGATGAACACAAAGCCGATATCCTGGCTGGAACTGAAGAAAGACGCACACAAAGCTCTTCTTCAACAGCTCTTTGTCTCTATTTTTAAACATTTTTTTATTGCAGTTAGGCTTGAAAAGCTCAGACTTATCAGACACGGGGACTTTAGCAATGTCTTTAATCGCATCAGGGCCAAGCATCTCGCTGACAATTACTTTGCAGGCTGGTAGTATTAATTTTTTCTGCCACAGTGTGGGACTTTTTGAATTTAGCAACAAGTTCGGCAACAAGGCTTTGATGGCTTTCTCATTGACCTTTGTAGTTTTTCTCAAAAAAGTTGCCTGTTTCTCTGTGTTTTCACGAAGGCAAACAAAATAGTCCATCCACTTATTTTGAAACGACGGGGTTTTCGTTTGGAGATTACGTTTAAGCTTGCTTGGCACTATGGCGCTGTTGGAGTGTTTCTTGTGTCGCATTCAAGAACTGCTCGGATTTCTAGCCATCGGCCACCTTACTCTCCTCGAGAATGTGTTGGAATAAAACACAGGAGGAGGATTGACAGTCATCACATATGGAAAGGACACTTTCGTGTTTTTCGACACTTGACGAGTCTAATCCAATGATGTACAGTAGACGTGCTGGGGTCCACATTGTCACGGACAGCAAGGTGGTTAGAAATCCGAGCAGTTCTTGAACACAACACGAGCAATACCTCGCTCATTTGCACACAACCGAAACCTTCTATCTAGTCCTTCCTGCCTACTGCAACTCCGCCCGGCGACATAAAAAAAAAAAATATATATATATATACGGTATATAAATGTGACATTGGATAATTTCTCGCGGCACACCTGACAACCTCTCACGGTGCCGCGGCACACTGGTTGAAAAACACTGCAATAGATGATATCATTTTACTCCCCTAGATGTGTTAAAAACAAGCAGTATTATTATTGCATGCATGCCCATTTATTTATTTACTTATTTTAGATGGCTGGGGAAGGGGGCAGTGGGTTAAATTACATTGCAAAGTTGTACCAAAAGTTTGTGGACATTAATATGCACCTAAATATTTTTTTTTTTATCCGCACAAGAATTATTTTAATGTTACACTGAATCCTTGCCCCCTTCATTGTAAATGTAGATGTGCGCGAGGGGATTCAATACTTGTACTTTAATTGCAGGTACAATACAACAAAGATGTCTGCATGTTCAGACAGCAGAGGAGGTGAGTTAGAAGTGACCTGACCCTTGAAGACATCACCCGTGGGCTGTATGCAGGTGTGTTATTGCATGGTAACATGAGCTTGCAGGAGTGAATTCACATCTCTTTCAGGTTGTCATGATGAGAACAGAAGCTCATGCAAGAGTGATCACGGAGTAACGATTACACACAACTACTGTATGTACGGCCAGCATACACACTCATACACGCTTGAATTCAAACTCTTTTAATGTGGCCCTGAGGTATGAAACCCATTTTTTCCAGTTGCCATTAAATCAAACTAGAAGCCTTAGTTACAGAATGCCGGGGAGAAAAATGTAATTTAAATGTTCCAGTTATGTCACGCATGCTGAAAAAAGCCACACTACAAACTGGAGGTTTTGCTGTTTATTTCAACACATACAGACATGTGTAATTATGTGCCATAATGCAGCCACAGTGAAGCCTACTGCATATTGTATCTGAGTGTATATGGAGCCTGTGATTCGAGGATCTAGAGCCAGTGATAATGAAAGAGCTACAGATTGCCATGTTGTGGCCTGAGTGAGCTAAACAAAATGCCCCTTAAATTAGCTCCATCGCCAACTAATGCCAGATTTATCACGCTTACCGGTGTTACAGGGTTGTTACTTCTGACAATTTTATGACTAGCCATGTAGGTGTTTAACTGTGTAAAATTCTAACTTTGCCAAGACAATGTTAGGTGTTTTTAAGATATTTTGTTGTAAGTAAAGTTGTATAAGTTACGGAATATTTAAAACATGGGCTAAATTACCTCTACTTCCATACAATGTCCTTCAAGGGTTCCGAGCTTAAGCTTCTTCTTTGCTCAAGAGAAGTTACACTCCAGACAAACATTTTAAGAATATAGCGATAACACAGCTGTTTCCACCAAGGATAGTTGCTACTACTACTTTTTCATTACAATTACATCAATTTACTTGATAAGGCATCCTGTTGTGTTAATCAATAATTAATTACAAATATTATACGTGTTATGTTGTTATGTAGATTCTGAAGTGTACTGAACTCATATGAAGCATCATTGGTCCAACATATAATTTTTATGTTAAATAGCAATGACAGTGAGCCCAGTAGAGACCCCTCCCCCTTAATATTCATTATTCCATCCTACTGGTAGTACTAGCTCATTATTAACTAATGACATGGCTTTCAATTGACTAAAAGTGAAATCTTTTCATCATCAGTTCATGTTAACCAAGAGATCACATACTGTTGTTAAAAATATAAACCATTGAGTGTGGTACTGTATTTAGCTGTAACTTGTTAAATAGTGAGCCCTTAAAGTGCATGTGACACGAAAAAGCATGTTTATTTCATAATACACGCGGTATTTTATGCTCTTTAATGATATGGACCGCTTGGATGTGTGTGGAAGCGATCGCTATATTTATTTTGTTTTTTGAATCCCGCGCCATGAAAATGAGTGACTTCCGGCTTCGGTCTTGCATTGAGGAGGAGGGCGCTGTGACGTGTACGGTAGAAGACGTCCTCTTCACTATACAGGTACTGTTGTGTATGAGGACGAAGGATTCAGCTGATTTTACGGATTAATACGTTTATTTTTCGCATCACGCCAGCCAAACGGCTGCAGAAAAATCATTCTGTATGAGGGAGAGGCGTATGCGCCTTTTTGGAGTTTCAAAAGCTTCCCATTCACCGTGGATATTTACTGTGGGACCATTGGACTTACGAGGAAGTGAGTAAACGTCTTGTTTTGTATTATGTCAAATACGAATACAGCGATTACAAAGTAAACACTACAAACTTGCTTTAAATAAAGGACTACTTACATTTGATCATTGATAGGCATGTAAAAAGCTCTCTTCATGCACATTAGCAGCATGTTAGCTGCACAACAACTGCAGCCACCCTCCTCCGGGGAACGAACTGTAAATTGCTCTCCGCCGGGCGGTTTGCCGATCCGCAAAGACAATCGACAACCGGGTCGTCATGTCAATAAATCCAGGCTAGTTATGTGTGATTTTCCGCTTCGAAGACTTTGAAACATCCCTCGGTTCGGGTTAGCATGTCGGCTAGCTGTCACGCCTTTTGGTTTGTTTACATTCTCCGAAGCCGGGGAAGGGAAATGACATATGTCCGATTTAGGTGTCATAAAATATCGTTCGGGAGGTGCGATAGTAAAGGTGAAGTCGACAGTTTTGACCATTATGGAGTAATTTTGCCATGTCATCCTGAATAAATGCATTTTTATTATTTCATATTCCATTTGGCACAAGACTGTTATTTGTCATGACCATGCCATTTATTTAGCAATTGGGGAAAATACTTGGATAAAAAGAATATCCTGTAAAAATATTGAAGTAAAGAGACAGAAACAATTACATTTTGTAGCTCTCTTCGTCGCGTTTTCCTCGTTGTGAATAGTTCCCCCTCGACGGGCTGACTGGTCCTTCTCAAGCCATTTATATAGCTATTGGGGAAAAATACTTGGATAAAAAGAATATCCTGTAAAAATATTGGAGTAGAGAGACTGAAACAATGACATTTTGCGGCTCTCTTCGTCGCGTTTTCCTTGTTCTGAATAATTCCCCCTCAATGGGCTGAATAGTAAAACCGATGAGCCCAGTCTACCGCTGACGTCATCCACCTGTTGGGGACGCTAAAGCCCTATAATGGTAGGCGTGGCTAACTGGAAGATTAAAAGACTAATTTCTCATCATCTGCGCTTTGCTAAATTGTTGTATATAGTCGAATCGTCTCAAAATATGATTCTAATTCACATAATAATGCCATTTAAGACTTTTTTTTCTCCTGTCGTATGCTCTTTAAGAATCAATTACAGCCAACACCATTTCAGTTTTTATGGAGGAACCCAAAACCCATATTTAAATTTATGAAAAACAATTATAATACAGTGGTACCTCTACATACGAATTTAATTCGTCATAGGACCTGGTTTATAAGTTGAAATGCTCTTATTTCGAGCTGGATTTTCCCATAAGAATGCATTATAATTCAGTTAATTCATTCCAAACCCCAAAAACATATGCTAAATCCTTAATAAATACTGCCGGTGCAATTACAAATAACAATTACAAATAGCAAAACAAATAAATTAGGTGTTCGTATGTTGAAGACTGTACAAGCAATTTAAACTCTTGGCTAAGAAAATTGTAATGAATACATACTGTCAGCAGTTGTATATTTTATTAACAACAAACTCAGAACTTGTATTAGTTGTTTATTTTTGCTTGGTGGTCCGGCTCAAATTGATCACAAATTTGTGTGAACTTATAACATAGGGGATAGTATAATGAATTATGAATTTAGAGGTTGAGGCAACTACAACAGGCAGCTTGCTGTGACCTTAGCTGAGAAACACACTACTAGCTTAACACAGAATCTTGACTGTTTCATGTTACTTGGGTGTCAAACTCATTGTTGTCGAGGCCCACACTGTAGTTAGTAGTCTGGCTGGTATGACCAGTGTTGCTAATCTTACTTTTAAAAATTAATTAGTTACCGTTACATATTACTTCTCCCAAAAAGTAATTGACATAGTAACTCAGTTATCTCATCGTAGGACTAATTAGTTACTCAGCAAAATAACTGACGTCACTTTTCATGTTCTACACATTATTAACTTATACATTCTATAACATCTTTCACATCAAAGATGTTTATATTAACTGAATTGAGCGGATTTTTTTTTCATAAAAAAAAAAAAGAAGAAGAAAAAGAAAACGTAGGTCACACGTTTTATTGATTTTTTCTTTTTTTAATTTCACCTATATAAGAGTGTAACTATATACAAACTGTAACTTTCAAAAGCTGTGAGAAAAATATGCCTTTTTTGTTTTTCATGGTTTTTCCTCGCACAGAACCATGACCCCCGTACCGAGTTACATACTGAAAATTGACTTGTGCGTATTGTCACACCCCTTATATACAGTAAATATATTTTTCAATACGCAGGTGAGGCTCTGAATCTCCTGTCTTGCTCTAGTTGTTTTGATTAGAAAACATCACACAAGGTTCATGGATACGTCATTCAAGAAAAGGTTTAGTGAAAGTGACTATTTTTGGTAATAAAAAAAAACAAAACAATTATTATTATATTGCAAGGACAATACCAATTTGGTGATTATAATGCACACTCGGAAGGAAAACAGTAAATTCTTTTCAATTATTTGCACCCTCATGGATGCTACGTGCTGTATGTAAAAAAAAAAAAAAAAAGTTTCCCTCACCTTATGCAACGCTCCATGCCACCTAGCTAGGGTTGGGCATCGAGTATCGATGGGATCCGGTTCTAACACTCTGATGCCCCCGGAACGGTTCAAAGCGGGAAAAAAATGCTGCCGAAAACCATGAATAGGAAGCCACAAGAAGCGTGTGTTTGTGCGTTGCAACTTGATTACAACCATGGACATGGTGCTGCGGCGCTCAAAAGTTTGGCCCAACTTTAAAAAAAAAAAAAAAAAGACCAGTCAGCTCAGCGCAACATTTGCAACACAACTATATCATTCAAAGGTGGCTGCTCGACCAATATGATTAAACACCTCGAGCTTCATGGAATACGAGTGCCGAGTGCATAGCTGAATGCCGCATATCCAGGGGTGAAAGTGGGCCAGAACGTTCAGGAACGCAGTTCAGGTATAAGATTCAGGGCCGTAATGCTATCCCGGAATAAGATTCAGGGCCGGAATGCTGTTCCGGTACACGATGCTTTGATTCTGAAAATATGATGGCAACGGTCAAAAACGGTATGTAAAAGAAAAAACAAAATGCTAAGCTAGGAGATGGAGGTTGGAGTTATTGCTGTTTTTGTTAACTTTTATTTTGCAAATCATTGAAATTAATACAATTTTGAATGAAAATTAGTTTTCAGGCATGCAAACTTGCCACCTTTTGGCGAAATTTCGCCCTTTTGAAATCAAAATGGGTCATTCTTCTGAATCATGTAGATAAGAGGAGAAAAAAATGTGTGTGTGGGGGGGCATGTCAATGAGTGAGTGAAACCGTTAACTTCAAAACCGTAGTCCATGCTCAAAACTACACTTTAGTCCTATGACCTAGACCTATCACCGGGAGCACAGTTATCACCAATCAGCAATGAGGAGGCCGAACCCCTCTCCATCCCAGCTTCCCGCCCGGTGTTCTGCCAAAATTTCCTACATCGGTGAAACGTCCTACATGAGTTGAATTTGACACCCAAAGTACTACCGTGCGCTCTAAACTTGTCTTGTTTAGATGCATACAGGAATAACGTACTAAAAAAATGCCTGCAGAAAACACTTAAATGTAGTTATATCAAATAAGGACGGTTTAAATACGCTATGTGAATAATGTGGTCAACTGCTTCAAAGCTAACACAAAAAACAAAGTGGTTAAATGTATGAGAGGGTAATACATGCAAAAAGTATCTTTGAGGCAGTGAAAAGGTTCTAAATACCTACATAAAAACAAAAATAGTGAGTACTCGCTAGTGTTGTATCGGTCGCGAACGATTCGTTCTTTTTGAACGAATTGTTTGGGTGAACGAGACCGAACTAATCACCATCTGCACTGATTCGTTCTATGAAGTTGGTGCTTGTTCGCTGCGTGGGAGGGCGTTGAGCAAGCGGCAGCGTCTTCTGACATCGCACACGACCAATCAGACGCCAGCCTCATCGCGGGCAGGGGAGGGAGCGGAAACAGAATCAGGGCGTTTGTCACTCACTTCCACGTGTGGCCAATAAGCAGCCAGCGTGCAGGCAGGAGGGCAAGACTGAGTTTTGTCACTTCCCGTTCAGTGACTCGGTCCTCTGGTTCCTGACCTAGCTTGCTGCTAACTTGACTTTCCAGTAATGACTATGCGGTGAACGAATCAAAAAATGAAAGGAAATGACTTTGTCACATATTTGTTAACGTGGAGCCTATCAAATGCTGCTCAAACAGACAAAAACACCACACAAATCTAGCGAGCATGGTTTAGTGTACTACTTTTCTCAACAGACTCGGGACTACCTATGATGACATATTATCAAATTTACAGTAATTTAAAACATGGGTAGCTACGAGGCAAGCAAAAGCTGAGCTGCGGTCGCGTGACGGCAGTGAAGGGGGCAGAGAACTGTCACTATATGGAGGCTTCATGGCAGCGATATTTACCTCATATGTGCACAGAAAAAAAGAATATTTAGTATGATCACCATAATACTGATTTGCAATGAAACTGTATATACATGTCATTTTTTTCCCGAGTGTTTTATTTTTTTTCGTGTCAGAGCGTCCCGGGTGTTGGTTGGTTTGACAAATTATGTCAATCCGTCCATCATGTGCTAGTCAAGCGCCCAAAAACAACGCACGCGGACACGGGAGATGTCGCAATATGTCTACATTTTTCTTAACAGACTAACGAGAGTAGAAAGGCGATATCGTAAAGAGCAAACAATTATTTCTCGTCAGCATTTGACGATCTGAGATGCGGGGATGACAGGGGAGCTGACCGGATTATTTTATTTGTACCAGTGCAAAAATTCAATACAATCATCTTAATACTGATTAGCAAATAAACTGTCAAATATCAAAATGTAGCATTGTTTTTATTTCAGAGCAGCACATTTTACAACTAGCTATTTACACTTTAGTTTTAACAATAGTGACCAAAAATAATAGTGATGAGCATAAAAACAAAAATACAACAGAGCAAGAGGTAAATATGATGTGTTGGTCGCTCCATATTTAGAAATTAAACTTTCGGTTTATTTTTATTTTCGTGACAGCAAGCATGCTGCGTTGGCTGGTAGCAGCAGCATTGTATATGTGATCAAGTCCGTGCGCCCCCAACCCCAAACCCCCACTCCCCCCACAAAAGGAAAATGTTTAACCGTGTCCTAAATCGAAATGCAAGCACGAGCCATGACTTTGAGCCCATAGAACTAGGACAGACGACGCGGAAGTTCTCCCTCGCTTTTGCAGCAGCGGGAGGGAGACGAGGCTGTCTGTGAAAGCAGAATGATACCGCCTGTCACTCATTTCTGAAACTACGACGAGCTGTCAATGAGGAGCCTGTGTGCAAGAGAGGGAGGGAAGCGGTCTTTGGTGATTCGTTCGGCAACGTCACTTCCCGTTCAGTAACCGAACGATTCGTTTGGGTGGGGAGGGAGATGAGAGGGGCTAACGATTCGTTGAACGATTTGTTTGACCGAATCTTTTTACTGAACGAACCGGAATGGATTCGTTTACTCAAGTGAACGACAGATCCCGTCACTAGTACTCGTCACTTCTAACCCATGTGTGCATGCGTGTGTGTGACGGCCCCTTCCAGTCAGCTGATCGTCGCCTCCACCAGCTGGCTGCTTCTCCTCCCACTATGACGAAAGCTGATCGACGCAGGACGGACCGACGACGTCACCGCCGCTGATTGGCCACGGAAAAAGGCGCCAAGCTTCTTAAACCTGCCGTACATATTCATTGCGAGTTTGATTGTTCTGTAAATAAATTTGTGTCCACTCGTACATTTGCATGGCTTGTTTTATGTTACGCCCTTCGCGAGCCGTCTTTGGCACGTAACAGTGTGGATGCATGCGCAAGCGCGCTGAGCATTGCGTAGGACGTTTCGCCGCGTACTAAGGAATGGCCGAACACCGGACCCGTTGGAAATTGCGGCAAGGTAAGGGATTAATGTCAAAAATTGTTAACTTCTTAAAGCTAAAACTTTGAGTGATGGCCTATAATAGTCTTCATAAATCATTTAATCGTGTTGTTTGATCATTTCCTGCACTTGTAATGGTGTCTATAACACAAGTATTCGCTTAAATTCTTGATAACTGACTTCAGATAGTCCGCAGTTACTCGAGGTAGCTCTAACTGCGGAGGGGCTAACTAGCACCTTTCACACAGGGCTTTGCTAGTAAAGTTAGCGAACGTCAGTTGGGATCTGAATTGTCGCCAGTTGGCGTTGTGACGAGTTATTTAAGGCCCCTTTGTAAAGCGCTTGTTAACGATAAAAAAAAAAAAAATCATGAGCAATGAGGTAACTAGAGTGATGAACTAGTGCCTTTCATACAAGTCATGTTCAGGGCTTTGTTAGTAAAGTTCTGAATGGTCACCAGTTATTTTTGACAACGAGTTATTTAATGTCCCTCTATATTCTCCGATAATTACAGAAAGGAAAGAGTTTTGCCTTGTTGGGGAGGTCGTTTCATTTGTTTAGCCATCGAGAGTTTATCAAACCGAAGAGCTCCGCTACAGGTCGCATTTGAAAGTACCCCCATTCCCGCGCTGTTCGTACACCCCCCGTTCATAAAACAGCCTACAGGTGTACTTCTGTTTATCCAGTATGATGCCCTATCAATCGAAGTTAAGGACCATGGGACTATTTGCTTTGGTTGAATGTAAATACAGTTATGATGACTACAGTTAACGCTTTTGAAGACTTGTAATTTTTTAAAATTCCATCTATCTATCTATCTATCTATCTATCTATCTATCTATCTATCTATCTATCTATCTATCTATCTATCTATCTATCTATCTATCTATCTATCTATCTATCTATCTATCTATCTATCTATCTATCCATCCATCCATCCATCCATCCATCCATCCATCCATCCATCCATCCATCCATCCATCCATCCATCCATCCATCCATCCATCCATCCATCCATCACATAATAGTTAAGTGAATGGAATTTATACTGTACCTGTAAATTTATATTTTATGCTGTACAGCTGTTCTCTGCTTAATGCAAATGGGACATACTGTATATTTTATAATTTAGATTTTGTATAATTTGCTACTTAATGCGTCTTATATGTTCTGATTTCAGGATGAGAGATTTTAAATTTTTTGTATATGTTAAATTATGTACTGTGTTTAATTCGAGATGTCTCTGGTTGCACTATGAACTTTTCCGCGCATGCCGTGTGTCCATGTTACTAGTGTTGTATCGGTCGCGAACGATTCGTTGTTTTTGAACGAATTGTTTGGGTGAACGAGACCGAACTAATCACCATCTGCACTGATTCGTTCTATGAAGTTGGTGGCGCTTGTTCGCTGCGTGGGAGGGCGTTGAGCAAGCGGCAGCGTCTTCTGACATCGCACACGACCAATCAGACGCCAGCCTCATCGCAGGCAGGGGAGGGAGCGGAAACAGAATCAAGGCGTCTGTCACTCATTTCCACGTGTGGCCAATAAGCAGCCAGCGTGCAGGCAGGGGTTTTGTCACTTCCCGTTCAGTGATTCGGTCCTCCGGTTCCTGACCTAGCTTGCTGCTAACTTGACTGAATGAGTCATAAAATGAAAGGAAATGACTTTGTCACATATTTGTTAACGTGGAGCCTATCAAATGCTGCTCAAACAGACAAAAACACCACACAAATCTAGCGAGCATGGTTTAGTGTTCTACTTTTCTCTACAGACTCGGGACTGTACCTATGACGATATACTATCAAATTTACAGTAATTTAAACACGCGTAGCTACGAGGCAAGCAAAAGCTTAGCTGCGGTCGCGTGACGGCAGTGAAGCGGGCAGAGAACTGTCATTATATGGAGGCTTCATGGCAGCGATATTTACCTCATATGTGCACAGAAAAAAAATATCTAGTATGATCACCATAATACTGATTTGCAATGAAACTGTATATACATGTAAATTTTTTCCGAGTGTTTTATTTTATTTTTTTCATGTCAGAGGGTGTCGGTTGGTTTGACAAATTATGTCAATCCGTCCATCATGTGCTACTCAAGCGCCCAAAAACAAAGCGCGCGGACACGGGAGATGTCGCAATATGTCTACATTTTTCTTAACAGACTAATGAGAGTAGAAAGGCGAAATCATAAAGAGCAAACAATTATTTCTCGTCAACATTTGACGATCTGAGATGCGGGGACGACAGGGGAGCTGACCGGATTATTTTATTTATTAATACCGGTGCAAAAATTCAATACGATCATCTTAATAATAAAAAACAAAAATACAACAGAGCGAGAGGTTAATATGATGTGTTGGTCGTTCCATATTTAGAAATGAAACTTTCGATTTATTTTTATTTTCGTGACAGCAAGCATGCCGCGTTGGCTGGGAGCAGCAGCATTGGATATGTGAGCAAGATCATGCTAAAGAAAGTCCGTGCGCCCCCGACCCCAAACCCCTACTTCCCCCTCAAAAGGAAAATGTTTAACCGTGTCCTAAATCGAAATGCAAGCACGAGCCATGACTTTGAGCCCATAGAACTAGGACAGACGACGCGGAAGTTCTCCCTCGCTTTTGCAGCAGCGGGATGGAGACGAGGCTGTCTGTGAAAGCAGAATGATATCGCCTGTCACTCATTTCTGAAACTACGACGAGTGGTCAATGTGCAAGAGAGGGAGGGACCAAGCAATGTCACTTCCCGTTCAGTTATACTGCGAAGCGGTCTTTGGTGATTCGTTCGGCAACGTCACTTCCCGTTCACTAACCGAACGATTCATTTGGGCGGGGAGGGAGATGAGGGGTGGCGAACGATTCGTTTGAACGAATCTTTTTCCGAACGAACCGGAATGGATTCGTTTACTCAAGTGAACGACAGATCCCGTCACTGCATGTTACTGTGTCACCTTTTTCACCCCTAACCAGTTTGCATGCCTGGTTTTTGTATTTGTAATAGAAATAACTGTGCTAAAACAGTTTTCTTTGCATTTCAGTAGTTTAAGAAAAAAAAAAAAAGAAAGAAAGAAAGAAAAAATAAAATAAAATTTCTGGCTCCGGGGCAACCTTCACGTCGGGGAGTTCCGGCAACAAATTCTAGCCACTTTCGCCCTTGCGCGTATCTGACACGTTGCACCGTCAGAACCAGGTAAGTAAAACAATAAATTACGTCTTTCTTCAGCTGTCCCCGGGAACCGACCCCGGAATAAGCAGTAGATGATGGATGGATGGAATAGTGCGAGAATAAATCGTATTATTACGTTGGGCTACGGTAGAATGATAGATATCACATGTATAGAGAACTAGATGCAAAATGACAGACTGGCCGGTGTTAGTAAAGAGCCGCCATCTTAAAGCAGTAGACTTCTTAGTCTATATAAGCAACTACATACTCGACGGAGTGCGTTGCCGCCTCCGTTAAAGTCAACAGTATTAAAAGATCTTAAAATTATAATTAATAAAATAATTTATACTAATGTTTCGTAATAGCTCCCAGCTACGGTACATGTATGGCAAAATAATTTGTGTAAATGTTTCAAAGCTTTTGAAAAATAAACATCTTTGTGAAAGTGCACTCGTGTGGCAAGAAACTTCATCACATTCAGGTTCAAAGACTGATCTTTATATACAAGTTAAAAATAGCACGGTAAGAAGTTCATATAATTAAAAAAATCATCGAGAAGTTAAGACAATGGTATAGACTACGCAAATTTTTGGAACCTGCCTTTTTCATTTTTTTTTTACCCTGCCCCTTGAAAGAATCGGAATCGAGAACCGGAATCAAAACGTGGAATTGGAACCGGAATCGTTCAATTTCACACGATGCCCAAACCTAAACCTAGCCAATCAGCATCACGTTTGCAACTGCATCACCACCCACTTCCCTTCTCCCCACTCCCGCTCTGCTTCACTCCTAGGCAGTTATGACAAAATCAGACAACTTCAACAGCGCTTCATTCAACCAGATTGTAGTAACGCGCCCCTTCACATCCTCGGAAGCAGTAACAGCGTTGCAAAGATGGGAAAAGTAATTAATTAGAATACTAACTACTGAAAATAATAGCACCATTAGAAATTCCGTTATACTTACTAACACTGTTTATGACTGTAAAAATGTGTACATGCCTGAATGCATAAGTACATAATCACAACAAATTGATGGCTAACTTGTTAAATTAGAAGTCAATCAGAAAAAAAATATTCATTTATGTGTCATTTATTTTAGAAAGCCGCATGGTGACAAAAACATCCTTGCAATGTCTCAAATCTCAATGTTGAAGTGAGGACAATTTAGCTTAATATTTTAACAAGAAATATGTAGCAAATACATATGTAATGTGGCTGGTTGGTGATTTAATGTATTTTCAAGGTTTACGTTCACAGAGTTAATAAGAGCCTGAGAATTGTCACTTAAAAAAACAATTTATAATCTCCTATCTACCAGATTTGAGTTTATCAAGCTATCTCTATATGTATTACTTTACATTGTATTACAGCGTGTGGCTTGAGTTGCTACATTAGCGCTGCTGAATTTTTCTTCCATTTGATCACACCAGAGACTCACAGACAGGAGGGTTGTCAGAGTCCTGACTGTGCATGGAGCTCAGACCTGTGTCCGAGTCCTCGTCATTGATGATGCAGGTCTTTGACAGACCCCGGGCGTGCTCCACCCAAATGCTGCTCTTCTTCTCTGACACTACTGCACCGTTATCTCCCTTCGCTTCATCATCCTCATCATCATTGTCTTCGCACTCCAGTTTTGTGTTTAGCTGCTCAATTTCCATTGTTTCCACTTTGGCCAGAAGGTCCATCAGTTCAGTCTCCTTGCTCTCCCAGAGTGCAAGACTCATGTCCAAGTCTCCTCGAATGCCATCCAGGTCCGTCTTAAGTCTCAGGCCGATGTAGAGGCTGGTGTTCAGCTGTGTTTTGATCCTCTCTTCCTCTAACATCGCCTCCTGTCCAGACACACACTCAAGAGGAGCAGACCTGCATATTTCCGACACTTTTTCTTCTTCTCCTCCCGTCTCCACCTGCCGCCGCTTCATCCACCGGTGGTTGAGCTCCTCCTGGATCTCTCCGGTGATGCTCTCAACAAGCGCCTCCCGCTCCATCAGCTCCTCCTGCAGCCTCACAACCTCCTCACACATGCGAGCATACTCCTCAAACTGGGCCAGCGCTTCTGGAGTTACTTTGCGTGGAAAGGTCTCTGGGGAGGAGGAGTCATCCAAGTAAGTGTCCTGCACATAGTTAACTCCATGTGTCTTCACGCGCTCATAGTGCACCTTGGACTCGTACCTCTCAATTTCCTTATCCAGCTCCTTGAGTCTCTGGACCTGCTGACGGATGGTGTGATCCTGAGAAAGCACCAAGTGGACCAAAGTCTCCATCTTCTCCAAAGAGCTCTTATCTTTTCCAGGAGCTTGCTCTTTCTTTTTGTTCATTTTATCCAACTTTCTGAAGGCCTTCCTCACAATGCGCCTCTGCCTCTCCTGGGACATGTTAGTGGCCCCAGCGGGCCAACAGATCCTGGCTGTAGCCCTGATCACCCCGTCCGGACCCCAATTCTCCCGACGCTGGACCACCCGAGCCTCAGCGCTCCGGGGCCCGTTGTTAGGAAGCGACGCGTCACTCTTGACCAAGACGAAGCGGACATTCTCCTGCTCGTCGCCCCAGGCGCTCCACAGTCGAAGAATTTTTGTCTTGTTGGGTAAAATCCTCTCAAAGCCCCTCCATTTCTCCACCACGCAGTAGGATTGAGCGGGTCCGGACAGCATCCCTGCTGAGGCACCTTGCCGCAGGTTCTGGTCTTCCAGCAGAACTTGCACCACATCAGAACATGTGGTCTTCTTTGTCAGCCCGGAGACCAGCTTCTCTTCCTGGCAGACCCACACAGAGACCTTCCCTTCTTCTGACTCCATGTCAGTGAACTTTAAGTGACTCCAGATATCCTAGATATATTTTGGTCCAAAAGAAGCCGTAAACTTAAAACTCATGCGTGATAGTCACCTGAGGAAAAACAAATGATAAAACAACGCAAGTCCAAAAGTGAACACTGAAAGAAAGAGGGTCAGAGCACCTCTTTAAAATTATTCCATCCATTTCTCATCCTTCGTCAAGTTCGCGCAGTGTTTCCCCGCCGCGTGGACATCATGTCAGTCAGACCCTGGTTTAACAACATAAAAGCTGCAGAGAGGAGAAAACGCGCTCACTCGCCTGCTTGTGTCAGGACAGGCTGAGTGTGTGTGCGTGGGAGAGTAGAGGAGGCGAGTAGAAGCTTTGAAACACGCCCCCTCTATTGCGAGTGCTCTCCTCCTCCCTAAAAATCACGTGCACAAAGGGAACTCAAATCCTACTAATTAGCCCATAGCTGAGTTAAGTGGGAACTTTGTTGACTTTTGCTTCCTAAAAGAAACATCGCAACTCTTTTTAAGACAGGTGACTAATTTTGATCATTTTAAAAATACTTTAAAATCAAAATAAATCATTATAAAGACCTGATGTCCACATATATGGACATTACATGTAGGCCATAATCAGTGGCGGACTTGGCAATTTTGGGGCCTAAGGCAAACATATCCAGGCGCCCTCTTCATGGGTCAGGGGTTAAAAAGGTGAGAAGGGTGTGGAGGAAATATGTTGTGGTACACTAGGGCTGTCCTAAACGACAAATTTTCTCCTGATTAGTCAGCCCACTAGTTTTACGATTAATCGACTAATCTAATAATTTTATTTATTTTTTAAATTTATTTTTAATTACTTTAGCAATGAAACTTTTGTTGACGCTTATTAATTCACAAAATTATTTTGGATCACTTAAATTCTAAATTCTTTATTAAAGTACAGATAATCATGTAAATAACAATAATTCATCACAAATAAACAATGAGGTTAAATGCTGATAGCATTTACTAGTGCAAAAGAATGGAAAGTAAACAGATTCAAAACTCTGGCTTTGCCTTTCCAACATTATTCAAAACAATTCTTAAAAAAAATTCTAGCAATATTATTATAGTATACTACTATATATAATAGTAGTATAATAATTATAATAATTATTCATTGCCAATCATATTTGTCATGAAGAGTGTCATTTGAAAGCTATTCTTAGTGTAGAATCTGTATTATGTAGTATTTACTCAACATGTTATAATATTAATTCTGAAGTATGTGGGATTAACTCCAGAAATCATTATTTTTATGACGAACATGACGTGCTTTTGCTGTTACCCAGCTGTTGAGTGTTATTGTGTGACTGATTGGAACTGTACTACATTGTTTCGCCACAGGGTATGCTGTCATGTATTTTATGTTCGGTGTGAAGAAGAAGAAGAAAGTTAAAAGAGGCATTAGAGGCCTGTTTTCAACTTCTCCCTCGCTGCACTTTGGCTCTCATGGAGAGCACGTTCGCTCATGTATTTATACTACATGGTAGCCGACCTGCAAAGTAGCAAGTGAGCTGTAAAAATAGCGAGCTTAGTGGCGTGAAAACCG
The DNA here is from genome assembly GCF_030265065.1 of Corythoichthys intestinalis. NCBI lineage: Eukaryota > Metazoa > Chordata > Actinopteri > Syngnathiformes > Syngnathidae > Corythoichthys > Corythoichthys intestinalis. Next base: position 56,886,059 of record NC_080399.1, on the reverse strand, counting down.
TGGGAGAGCTAAGTCAAGCTAACGAACAACTAAGCAGAGCTAAGCGATGCTAAACGGCGCTAAATGAAGCTAAGCGACTGATAGTCTGTCCGTCGTCGTGGAACAGTCCATTGTAGTGCGTGTGTTGGGGGGAGAGATTATATAAATACATCATTCAAATGGCTTTCTTTTTTGTTTTGTTATTTGTTTGTTTGGTATGCTGACATAAGTATACATGACGAATAGTTGGGGGTGCTGTTGGCTCCTGTGGCCCAAGCCGTTGCTCGTTGGCGCAAGGGCAGCTGGTTGGGGGCCACCGACTGGTTGGGGGCCTAAGGCGATCGTCTACTTCGCCTGAATAGTAGAGCCGCCTATGGCCATGATAGGGTAACCATATTTTAATTTCCAAAAATAGAGGACCCTCGGCCCAGCCGCGAAATACTTGAATTTTAATCGAAGTTCACTCAAAGATGCCTATATCACTTTAATATATTTAAAGTGTGCCTCCTCCATCTGAATAGAAAAATTCAGTTTTATAAAAGAAAAAATATATGGCGGAAAATACAGACAAGACTGAAAAAGCAGTTTCTGCTCTTGCACTCCTCTTTAAAAGAAACTGTTGTATTTTAACCCATAACAACTGTTGTGCTTGATAGAACAATATGTCTATATGCTGCCATAGTACATTCATAGCGCATTAAGCCCCGGAGCTATTTTTAATTTGTCCGTTTTACCCTGGAGACCCCTGTTCACAGATGTCGCGCAACCGCTTTTGTTTCAACACAGCCATAAAACGAAGTTAATTATATTTATTATTCAAAATGTCTGTCATTTATAGCTTGGAATCATTAACTGATGTCTGATATTTCGTTTCGAAAAAAAAAATAATAATAATAATAATTATTCACTCGCATATTTTAAACTTTTAAAGAAATTATGTCACAATGAAAAAAAAGGTGTCTCTAAAAAAGTCACGGATAACTACCTCATTCCTATCGCATAATTGTAGGGTTTTTTTTTTTTTTTTGTTACTGTCGCATTTTCTTGATCCAAACAAAGAAAAACTGAAAAAAAAAAAAAAAGTTTAAAAGGGTAAATATAGCAGCACTCAATTTGAACATTTAGGAATGTATGTTTTTTTTCAAAGGAGTGTCCTCACTTTTGTTTAGATATTGATGGCTATATTTTGAGTTATTTTGAGGGGAAAATAAATTAACTGTATTATATAAGCTGCACACAGAGTACTTTTCATTGTGTCAAAAAGTCATTTTGTCAGTGTTGTCCCATGAAAAGATATACTTAAATATCTGCAGAAATGCGAGGAGTGTACTCACATTTGTGTTACACTGTACTTTCAGAATGTGCAACACAACACGGCTTCTGTCCACTGTAACTGACGCCAAAAATAACACGAAAAAAAGTTAAAACTTCCCCCTCCACCAAACCTCTCTCTTGAGTCGACTCGTCAGTCACAGTGAATTCAGGAACAGCATGCAAAACACAACAGCTGTTTAGAACCCGATTCTTTACATGATTATCATTATTATTATTATTATTGTATTTATAATTTATTTGTTTTGCAAGATGTAATTGCTATTTGTAATTGCACCAACAGTATTTATTAAGGATTTAGCGTAGTTTTCTAGCTGTGGAACGAATTCATCTAATTATAATATATTCTTATGGGGAAATTGTGCTTGACATGCGACCATTTCGACTTTCAAACCAGGTCCTGGAAGGAATTAAATTCTTATGTAGAGGTACCGCTGTACAGTATTTACTTTTACATAAATTAATTAAAATAAATTTATTTTATCCAAGATATATTGGGTAACATCTGCCCGACATGTGCAGTAACCAGTTTTAGTAAAAAAAACAAAAACATTTCATTGGGCTCTAATGATTCTGTCCTCATTTGTAAGCTTGACCAGGGCAATCTGATGCTTGGTGGTTAACAATTCTGCTGCAACAAAAAAGGTTTTTAGCTCAAACCTAGCCTCCTGTGGTGCTGTGGAAAAGGTTCTTAGAGTCTTTTAATAATGGCGATTTGTTAATAACTACATCAGCGTGATTGTGACTGGTAGTGTGATAGAACATCATGCACGAGGTTTCAAGGGCGTAGGTTTGGTCTCAACATTGGTAGGAACGATATGCTGTAATAGCATAACCTGCATGTCCACTTTTTGCTGTGGACGGGACATTAATAAGACCAAACAGATTGGATGAACGGGGGTCAGGGCTACATTTCGCACGAATATGAACCTAATTATTTGTTAGGCTAAATGATCAATGCAAACTAAATCTGTATTGACTTATACTAACTTACGTGTGTATTGGTTCAGGTGATACACAGTTCGATTCAAATATTTGTTTTCAAAAACTACTTGAGAAACATTTTGAAAACTTCCAAAATAAATGTTTGGATTTTATTAGCAAATTGAAATTCAAAATATTTGAACATAACTTAAATTATACTAACATATTCAATAAATACAAATTTGTTAATAATCTCTTAACCATCCAGGAATGCAAAAAAATGAACATTTGTTTTCGGAGCACTTGACATTGTCTGTCTAAATAAATAAATTAAATATAACTGAAAAAACGTCTTAATCAGAGTATAACAAATATAAATAAAAATGGAGCCTTTTGTCCACAAGCACAGCCAAATTAAAAAAAAATAAATGAAAGCTCCTGTGGGCTGCTTAAAAACCACATAAATAAAATAAAAATGTCAATTGGGGAGAAGGGGGTAAACCTTGGTTCATTTCATTTCTCACAGTTTAATTCACATTAACTGTAGAAAACACATACAGGAAGACACTTCTCTCGAAGCCGCTTCCTACTCGAGTTTTGCAGGTTAGCACAATTTAATGTTATGCTAACTCCATTGCAGGTTGGACTTTTAGAAGCAAAATTAGTTGTATATTCCCCACCTCCACAACATTGACGTCTTTGTATATTACTTGCAGTGGCTGCTGGTGCTGCTGCCTGAAATGTAAATGTAAGTCTGAACATAATGAAAATGATTCACTTAATAATGGCAGGGTCAATTCTATCCTTTTAATGAATGAGAACACGATCTAAATTACCTATATAATTGAAGTCATTTTATAATGCAAATAAGGTTGCTTAAAAGTTGGTGGGGTCAATTTGAGCATCCTAAAAAGTTGGTAGTGTTGTATCACTACCGTCCCTATGCAAACCTACGCCCTTGGGAGGATCAGTAGTTTCGAGGCTTAGTTTGTTTCACAGCGGGCAATATGATTGAGACAGGTTAACAATCCATTGAAGAGCTTGATGAGATCTGCTGGAGTAGTTTTTCCAGGAAGGATGAATTACAGTGCAAAACACAATAGCTGAAATTACACTTCCTGAAAGAATGATCTTTCGCCCCATGCAAATCAGGGCCACAGATGAACATTAGTCAGTGCTCAAGCGGTTCTATGCAGCTGCATACCTTAATATAGAAAACAGAGGGCTCTAATGAGGATGACACTCAGCTGGACTCGCCATAAAGAAGATTAAAATCCAACATGCCCCGTTGAGTTCTCATATTTTGCTGCATATAGTCTGCGACTCCATTATCTTTTTTTGTTTGTTAACCATTTCAGGCTTAAATATGGTTGACAAATCTCAGTAAATGATTCATTTGCCTCTAGAACATTTATGTTAATACCATGTGCCATTAGTCCGTTTTTGTTGTTGTTGTTGTTGTTGTTTTTATCTAAACCTCTGCTTTTAAGAATCTGTGAGGATTGTTTGGCGATAAACGCTTCAAAAACCTTCCACGATCAAATTTCACATGCACACATAGGCAGGGGTTGCATGTGCACAAAAGAAGATTTGATAAGAAAGGTTTGTTGATGCCAACGGTGCGTCTGGGCTGTGAGATAACACAGACTATTTTTCTAATCTTTAAACTCATTTCCTGTGAGGTCACTAAGACCACAAACATCCCTGCCCACAGAAACACATGGCAGCAAAAATATATTTTATCTTTACTCATTACTCTATACTTAGCAGTAACATGTGGAAAATGAATGAATGAATAAATGTGAGGTGAAAGTAGAGTACAATAAGTATTCAAATATTATTATTTTAGGAGTCGTGTTTCATTAACAGAATTAAAATGATAAAATGAATGAGTTCGGGGCAGTGTGAGGTTTTCAATTTCAATGCAATGACTTGATATTTGCAAAATGATGAGACGTTGCAATGACAAATAGGTATCTTATTGTCTGGCTCCCTCCAGTGTTTATAAAGAAAACTGCATTGCACCATAGGTCATCCCAGCGCATCCCAGTTGAATTTGGGCAAGAGCTGTAGCCTGGTACTCACCCTGCAAAGTGACACATTCTTACTTGCCTATTTTTTTCAAGTTTCAATTGCCCTAAAAAGCATGTTTAGTTAAAAATATTTGAGCATCAGTGTTAGATGCTGGTCTTTCAAGGAAAGGAAGCCATAGTGTGTCTGCCTGTACAGTGGTATGAAAAAGTTTCTGAACCTTATGGAATTTCTCACATTTCTGCATAAAACCCCATCAAATGTGATCTGATCTTTGTCAAAATCACACAAATGAAAAAAAAAGTGTCTGCTTTAACTAAAGCCACCCAAACATCCCTCCGGAGCCAAGCTCGGCCAACTCGGAGTCGAGCTCCGCCTCCTTAGTCAAATAAACAAATAATGCAATTCAAACTAGAAGTAGCACTGTCTATGAAGTTAGCGCTACATTTTCGTATGGCGTCTGCATGGCTCTCATATGTACCATATTTTTCCGATGCAGATTCTTGACTCTTGACACCTTGTCCAAATCAGTTTCTTGACTCTTGACAACGTGATGATGCTGGAACATTTGTTTGGTGCTGTTCCAGTGAGATTTACAAAGATGACTGCCTGAAAAAAAAAACATCAAAATTCCCTCAGTCCTTGATGATATGGGGCTGCATATCAGGCAAAGGCACTGGGGAGATGGCTGTGGTTAAATCTTCAATAAATGCACAAGTTTACATTGAAATTTTAGACAGCTGTTTTATCCCTTCAGTTGAAAATATGTTTGTCATTTTCCAAGACGACAATGCATCATGCCACAGAGCTAAAACTGTAAAAGCATTCCTTGGAGAAAGACTCATCCAGTCAATGTTATGGCCTGCAAATAGCCCAGATCTCAACCCTATTGAAAACCTGCGGTGGAAATTGAAAAAAAAAAAAGGTCTACAGCAAGGCTCCGACCCGCAAGGATGATCTGGCAATTGCAAAGAGAGTTGGCCCGAAACTGATGAAGAATACTCATCAAGTCTATGCCTCAGAGACTGCAAGCTGTCATAAAAGCCAGAGGTGGTGCTACCAAATACTAGATATGTGTTTTGATTGTTATTTCTTTGTTTGTTTCTCATGATTCCATATTTTTTCCTTCAGAATGGAATGATTCCATATACATTTCCCTGCACTTGCTCTATAAAAGTAACATGTACTGACCACCACAATGTTTTTTATTCATTTCTGTTAGTGTTTCTGAATGCTAAAGAGTTGCACTTTTAACTAATTCTAATTCCTAATTAAGTATTTTTCAAGCTTTTTATCTGAGTTTTTTCTACATGATAAAATTTCTGAGTGAGTGCTCGTCCGAGACTGGTTATTCCATACTTTTTGCTAGGGGTTGTAAGTCGCACCGAAGTATAAGTTTTTGGAAGAAATTTACTTGATAAAATCCAACAAATAGAACAGATGTGTCATCTTGCAAGGCAATTTAAAATAAAAACTCAATAGAGAACAACATACTAAATAAGTGTACAATATGATAATGTTACAAGATGCATGAACAATGAAATGGGAGTGTGGCCGGTATGTTAAGGTAACGTAGCTATAAGAGTTATTCAGTTAACTATAGCATAAAGAACATGCTAAAAAGCATCAAACCATCAGTGTCACTCCAAAATACCAAAATAACATGTGAAATGATATAATAATGTGTTAATAATTTCAAGCACAAGTCGCTCCAGAGTATAACTCACACCCTTAGCCAAACTATGAAAAAAGCCCCGACTTGTAGTTCGAAAAATACGGTAAATACTGGCATGCTAAACAAATCAGAGTGCATCACCCTTTGCCAGCCCCATCCTATTTAAACCACAGCATATAACGAATCAATCAAACTGCCAGTGTTGGTTTGAATCATGCATAGTTTGAATGTTTCCGTGGAATTTTAAAATGGCGATATAAGCAAAGGAAGTGACGAATGATAAATTGAGTTGGATGAAGTTCTGTGATATTCAACAATTCATCAGGCCGATAAGAAATTTTAATTTTTAAAACGGCTAACGGCTTTAGATCTTGTGTAATGGCAAAACGTTAATAGTTAGCCCAGTTGACTAAAAAGTAGAGACCGTGGCTGGCTGGATTGTTATGAATATTTATATAACTGCAGGAAAACCTAATCTAAGTGTTAAGAGGACTCAAACAGTCTTGTTTCACTCACCTGTGTGTCTATATAGGATTTTTTCCCCACTTTTTTTAAGGCTCGCCCACATCTCAAATCACACTTAAACCACTAGATGCTCATACTGATGACGTCATCAGTTACCCTTGAAGTAGTACTGTATTGCCACATTGCATCAATAAAAAAAAACAAAAAAAACACTGCTCCAACATACAGTATGTTTCACACGAAGTAAAATAGCAAAACATTTAGAACTGGCCATTTATTTGAAAGTGAATAGCATATGCATACAAAGTCTCTACAAAGCTAAAAAATATCTATCATACTTTAGAGCCATGAGGGGAAAAAGTTACAATTTACAAAGCAAAGATCAGACCCTGTGCAGTACCAATAAGTACGCTACTAGCATTTGGCTTCTCCTAGATGTACTCTCATCACAAAATAGCGTTGAAATTAGATTATCAAAGATATACACAACATTTGTAATAAACGTTATTGTTACTTTTATACAAAGCACCTTAAAAAAAACATCTCCCATTACTTATACAATGGGAAACAAATATTCAAGGCCATTTGGGAACTTGTTAGAGGACTTTTGTGCCAGTAAGGTTCTAAATCTCCAGAGACAACACTAACAACACACAAATATCATTCACAAACTTGGGCAATGTCTACACCTAGCAGGGTATTTTTAAAAAAACAAAACAAAAAAAACTTTTTTTTACTGTTTGGCCTATCATCCACACGCACATGAATATTTGGGCATAGAAAACGAGGGTTCTTAAAAACTCAGTCGAAAGTGAAGCTGTGCGAATTCTGCGTTTGTAGCGCCATCATGTGCACACTGACAATCTAAGACTTAACTGTGGAAACGTTTCTGTGACAAACTTTGTACCTACCTCACACATGAGACCGATGTTTACATTTAGAGTAAACATGAATACCTTCGCAGTGGGTTTAGATCTAATTATTAGACGGGCTTTTTGCTTCCATTTATTTACAAACTCTTGCAGTGATTCATATTGAAGACCACATGCGAAGGATGGGGGTATTATGGACAATTTTTCACGCATTGCTATGAATGTACTTGAAAGCGGATGAATGCGGTTGGCTGTGGAAGCTTTTTTTTTCTAAAAACATGCTAGTGTAGATGTAATTATTTTTCCGGACGTATTAGGGCAGGATTCTTGGTTGTAAAAGCCCTGCTTGGTGTAGACATTGAAAGCCATTGAAATACATCAAATATTCACCACTACAGTAGCAGGACAGGCAGGACAAAAAAAAAAAAAAGAAAAACAAGGGAGGACATTTTCTCTCTAGTTGGTCCCAATCAGCAGCAGACTGCCAACCAAGATGAAAACAGTGTCCAAAAGTGTGTTTTGACATTTGCAGTGTATAAATAACTAATTCTGGGATGGATTATTAATCATGCCAGAGCCAATAACAATCACAATACTAACATAACAATTGAGCTCATGATTTTACAGCCGTTTGTTATGTTACAGTGGTATGAAAAGTATCTGAACCTTTTGGAACTTCTCACATCTGCATAAACACACATATCACATATCTGCATAAAATCATCAAATGTGATCTGATCTTTGTCAAAATCACACAGATGTAAAAACAGTGTCTGCTTTAACCAAAACCACCCAAACATTTATTGGTTTTCATATTTTAATGAGGATAGCATGCAAACAATGACAGAAAGGGGAAAAATAGGTAAGTGAGCCCTCTGCCTAAGGAGACTTAAAGAGCAATTGAAACCAATTTTTATCAAACAATTTAAGTCAGGTCTGTGCCGAATCACTGATGAGTGGTTTAAAGCTGCCCTGCCCACTATGAGACACACACCTGGTAAAAAATGTCATGATGAGAAGCATTAACTGATGTGCATCATGGCTCGGTCAAAAGAGCTGTCTGAAGACCTGCAATCAAGCATTGTTGATTTGTATAAAGCTGGGAAGCCACTGTTGTCTAACAAAAAAAAAAAAAAAAAAAAAATTTGGCCGTTTGATGTTCGCAAAAAGGCACTTGGACACTCCACACAAGTTTTGGCAAAATATTTTGTGGACTGACACACAACGTCATCTGTGAAGGAAAAATGGAACAGCTGACCAACATCAAAACTTCATCCCCACCGCAAAGCATGGTGGAGGGAGCATCACGATTTGGGGCTGTTTTTCTACCTCAGGACCTGAGTAATTTGCAATCAACTAAAGGAAGAATGAATTCAAAAGTTTATCAGGACGTTTTGCAAAGAAAAACCTAAGGCCGTCTGTCAGACAGACAGGCTGGTATGACCTAAAGGCAGCGATACATGCCAGACATCCCAGGAATCTGACTGAACTACAGCAGTTTTGCAGAGAAGAAAGAGCCAAGATTAGTCCTGATCTATGTGCCAGACTGATCTGCAGCTACAGGAAGTGTCTGGTTGAAGTTATTGCTGCCAAAGGGGGGGTACAAAATATTAAATTCACTGACTTATTTTACCCCCTTCTGTCATTATTTGAAAACTATCCTCGTTTAAATAGGAAAACCTAAACATGTTTTGGTGTTTTTACTTCAAGCAGACATTGTTTTTTCATCTGTGTGATTTTGACGAAAGATTAGATCACGTTTGATGGTGATTTCTTGCAGAAATGTAAGAAATTCCAAAAGGTTCAGATACTTTTTCATACCACTGTAGGTACTTTTTTTGTTCCAGTTTTGTTGACATTATTCAAGTTTATTTTAAATTCCCATTACAGAATGCCAGCATTTAGTCACATATTTATGAATGCGCACGATTTGGTGACGACAGGGCAAAAAGTCAGTGCTGTTGAATCTCCATAAAATAATATAGTGGTTAAAGGGCATTTATCAGACAAAAACACACAAAATACAATTTCTTAATGTAGAACATGAGACCAAACATTTTTTTGAATGAGGCAATGGTCAATCTCAACAAGAGCTCCACACAAACTCAAACAGGTATATAGTGGGAGCAGATGCTGCTTTGCAAAATGACCCATTGAGATTTAATTTTCAACCTGCTACAATAAAAAACATATCATAAACCAACATAAATCAAACATTGGAGTCATAAGAAAAGCCTTATTATCTAAACAACAATTTGAACACGGACAGAAAACCTCACTCAAAGGAATTTTGTGACATATAGAAGACACTTTAGTTTCCAGATAAAGGCACTTTATGCCATTTAGCATCACCAACAAGTAAACATCACCTGCTACAATGCACAACATTTGGTTTTTTTCATAAAGGTATTATGGAATTTAACAAACTACGAGAAAAGTACTGCCTTTAAGTGTTCAATGTGCCCTATTTCACAACTAACAAATGAAAAGAAATAAAAAGAAACAGGTACGTGAGCTGTAATGATCGAAATGAATGTTACCAGACATTCAGTCTCTTTAAACACTTAAGCTAGTCCACATGTGTTAAAGCTCTAATAAGCATGTGTAAATCAACTGAACACCTTTTATTACCATCTGCTTAAAACAATCTAAATTGTTCTCCCATCTTGTTAACTGTGTTACACAGTTTATAAAATTCACAGTGCTTTCCAAACATTACTTTTAAACATACACTACCATTCAAAAGTTTGGGGTCACTTAGACATTTCCTCCTTTTTGGTGTTTTTTTCCCCCAATGAAAATAACATTATAATAATCAGAAAAACACTCTATACATTATTAATGTGGTAAATGACTATTTTAGCTGGAAAGGAAAGTTATTACTCCATTTTGCAACGCCATGTCATATCCTTTGGACAACGCTCAATTGGAGTCAATTTCATCCTACAACATGACAATGGCCTAAAGCACACCTCCAAATTATGCAAGAACTATTTAGGAAAGAAGCAAGTAGCTAGTATTCTATCTGTAAAAAAGTGGCCAACACAGTCAACAGATCTCAAACTCACTGAGCTGTTGTGGGAGCAGCTTGACCGTATGGTACGCAAAAAGGTGCCTAATCAAGCCAGTCCAACTTGTGGGAGGTTCTTCTGGATGAGTGAAGTGAAGTTTCTCTAGATTACATCAACAAATTAACAGCTAGGATGCCATAGGTCTGCAAAAATGTAATTGTCGCAAAGGGCGCATTCTTTGATAAAAACAAAGTTTGAAGGAGAAAATTATTATTTGAAATAAAAATCATCATTCCTAACCTTATCAACGTCCTGACTATATTTTCTATTCATTTTGCAACTCATTTGAAAAATAAAAGTGTGACATTTGAAGAAAAACACAAAATTGTCTGGGTGACCCCAAACTTTTGAACGGTAGTGTGTAACTGTATATTTCACATGGTCAGTACATTGAAATCAATATTTCACAAAAATGTACCTGAATTTCTTAGTTTTAGTTATAAGTTATTATTAACATACATTTTAGATAGTATTCCTGGAATTACTATATATATGTATATGCATATTTTATATAGCCATAATAATTTCCCAAAGTTTTGCTGCTGTGTTTTTTTTTTTTAAACAGAAAATGATAAAGAAAAAAATATTTTCTTTGGGACAATTTCTTCGTGCAAGACTGTAGCTCACACAATTTACCATTGCTTTGTGTACAACACCATCTGTCTATATTTAACTATATATATATATATATATCAATGTGATAGTGTTATTTCATGAACTTGCTATAAATATTGATCATACACAGGGTCTGAACTTTACCACAGAGACGCACGCACACAAACAACAATTGATTTTGTTTTCTTTTCAAGTATGTAAGCAACACAAAATAGAAAAGAAGTGGTAGTAAACGCGATGTGACATTTGATATGAATTCAAATGATTCTCACTATAGTTTTGACAATGTAGCAACTATAGTTCTTCTCAACATGATATGGTCTGCTTTAAAGACACTTTTTGTAGTTTTAACTTCCAGACATTTCACCACAAATGTCGCATTCGTATATCTAGAAAAGGCTGTGTGTGTCTATGCGTGTGCACGCCTGAAGAGTTGTATTATTCCTTAATAAGACGATAGATGTGGTGCTGTGCTCCATGTTCGTTGTTTGACACCTCAAACACACACGCCATGCACAGCAAGGTCTCCTGAGTGTCTCTGTTGCTCACTACCTAAAATTCCCAAATATAAAGAATCAGTCAAAAATGCACTCTTAAACATATCAACATCAAGACAAGATGTATTTTTTGCTCACCAGCAGTATGGTGAAGTTTTCCAGTACGCTGTTCATCATGTATTTCTCTGGCAGATGTTTGAGCTTGTGGATGAAATTGATCATGTATTCACACATAGGAGAGCGACTGATTCTGTAGACAAAATGCCCGTTCTCAAACCTGGCGTACTCTGTCTGAGGAAGAAGAGAAGATGTGACAATTCAAGACAAGGTTATTCAAATACTCATTCAAAGATTCTAAACTATAAAGATGTAGTGCACACTACAGTAATTTTCGCACAATAAAGCGGACCTGACTATAGGCCACACCATTCAAATTTGGCAAGAAAATGGCATTTGTTCATAGATAAGCCGCACTGGACTATAAGCCGCAGCTATCCTCACTGTATATTAGGATATTACACCAAAAGATATAAACCGGTAACACTGTATTTGACAGAGGTATCATACAACCGTCATAAGACCAAATGAACCACCATGAGGCTTCAAGAAGCTTCATTTGGCCATCACTGCTCCCTTTGGGGAGACAGTCAACCTCTGCTGCCAACACTGTTGTTGTCCAACATGCCTCCTTGCATGCAGTGCAGCGCTACAGATGTAAATACCAATCAAAATCCATGTTCTGTGCTAATTAATTATTCAGTTACTGTTCCAATTGTTTCATTAATTCCTACTTATGGTATTTGGTAACACTTTGACACTGGTGCCATAAGACTGCCATTAGACAATCATAATTATGACATGACACTGTCATGAGCACTAATGAATGCTTATAACAGATGTCATTCATTGTTATCCAGCAAATTATCTCACTTTTAAATAGATGCAAAAGATCCAAGCTGGACATAAATGGAGTTAGTGACATAATTTGCCAAATGACACTTAATGACATCTATGAAAAGCATTCAGTAATGCCCATGATAGTGTCATATCATAATTATGACGGTCTTATGACAGTCTGATGACACCACTGTCAAAGTGTTAACAAATACCATAACAAGCAATTAATTAAATAATTGGAACAGTGACTGAAGAATTAATTAGCACAGAGCATGGATTTTGATTGGTATTTACATCTGTAGCGCTACACTGCATGCTAGGAGACATGTTAGACAACAACAGTGTTGGCCGCAGAGGTTGACTGTCTCCCCAAAGGGAGCAGTGATGGTCAAATGAAGCTTCTTGAAACTTCATGGTGGTTCATTTGGTCTTATGACAGTCCTATGATACCTCTGCCAAATAAAGTGCTACCTATTAACACAAATAAATCAACAAATAAGCCGCACTGGACTATAAGCTGCAGGATTCAAATTGAAGGAAAAAAGTAGCGTCTTATAGTCCGAAAATTATGGTAAATAACCTGTATGAATGCAAGTAGTATGTTGTAAGTACAGGTAGTTCCGGGGTTACGAAAAAGTTCCGTTCCTAAATTGGAATTAACCCAAAAGTACATCTCAAAATAACTACAATAATTTTTGGACTATAAACTGCCACCCATCAAATTTGACGCAAAAACGACATTTGTTCTTAGATAACAGTATAAGCTACAACTGTCCTCTATGTATTATGGGATATTTACACCAGAAGATATTAACTGGTAACGCTTTATTTGACAGCCACATCAAACAATTGTCATGAGGCCAAATGAACCACCATGAAGCATTGAACCAATTGGCTGCAAAGCTTCATTGCTTCAAGATGCTTCATTTGGCCATCACTGTTCCCTTGGGGGAGACAGTCAACCTCTGCTGCCACCTGCTGTCAAACCTGTTGTTGTCCAACATGCCTCCTAGCATGCATTGCCGCGGCACCGATGTAAATAACAATCAAAATTCATGTTTTGTGCTAATTATTTATTCAGTACTGTTGTTTCATTAATTGCTAGTTATGGTATTTGGTAACACTTTATTTGACAGTGGCGCCATAAGACTGTCATTAGACAATCATAACTATAACATGACGCTGTCATGAGCATTAATGAATGCTTATAACAGATGTCATTTAGTGTTATCCGGTAAATTGACTCACTGGATGTAAAATATCCCCGCTGGACATAAATGGAGTTAGTACCATAATTTGCCGGATGACACTTAACAACATCTGTCATAAGCATTCAGTAATGCCCATGATAGTGTCATGTCATAAACATGATGGTCTTATGACAGTCTTATGACGCCGCTATAAAGTGTTGCCTATCAACACAAATAAAGCAACAAATAAACCGCACTGGACAATAAGCCGCAGGATTCAAAATGAAGAAAAAAAGTAGCATAGTCCGATAATTACGGTATTGCATTTTGTTTAACTCATTTGCTCCCACAAAAGTATAAATACGTTCTATTTTCAATTGTTTCAGTGTCTCACGTTACGTTTTTTCATAAGAGACATATCTGGGTTCTGATTCAACTGCGCTCCAAAGCACAAAGATGAAAATCCATTTTAAAGCAATTAAACTGGCCACTAGGGCAGTAGCGCGCTTGATAAGAACCACAACCTGATTCAACCGCAATGAACGGCCGGGCAGCACGGCCGGGGCGCTGGCGGAAGGATGCCAGGCGGCGGACGACCGAGCAGAACAACCAAGAGAACGCCCGGGATGCCAGGCGCTGGACGATTGAGCAGAACGACCGGGACCACCGAGTGCAGCGGACGATGTCGTTGAGTCCGTGCTGCTCGCCGAACAGACCCCGCAAAGACTCAAAAAAATCCATCTTTATGAGACAGGCGGCAATGAGGGAAAAGTTTACGTGGCTTGCGCGGCAACAACAGCGTCACCTCTCAGTTAGTTACTGCATGTGTAAAAAAATTGTTACTTTGCTATCAAAAGCTCTATTTGTTTTGTTGTTCATGTTATTTTGCAAAAGGAAACATTATTCAGATGTTTGGGATGTAACTAAAACAAAAAAATAGCTGTGTTAAAGTCAAAGTTATGTTTGAAATGTATGCTTTCACAAAAAGCTCAATTTCTGTTTTTTCATCAGAAATTGGAAAATTGCTCAAACTAAGCTATTTTCTAATGCTGATTACTAAAGAATGGAGAACTAAGGAACTAACTTTTGTTTCCTGCTGAAAGAAGTGAGTCTAACCTTTCTTTTGGTGGGTTCCATGTTTATATAGCAATAGAACAGAATTTTCTGTGGGCCTTGCAAAATCAGTCAAAATCCAGTAAAACGGCCGGGAGCGAAAGCCTTGCTCCGGTGAAAATGGCTGGGAGTGAATGAGTTAATGATGAAAGATACACTGCCCTCTGGTGGCAGTGTTGGGTCTGGCTGGACTGTTGCCTTGTATGACTGAGAAGCAGACTCAGACGTCTAACATGGATAAAGGTTAGCTGCGCTCTGGTTTGGCCCACTTAAGGCTGTAAGTTGTTTTTAGCTAATATATGATTGTGGACGCATTTGTATTAAGTTCACTGCTATAGTTTGTGGATTTATGTGTGAGCGATTTGCTATGAGAATTGTAAATACGTTAGCATTCGTAGCATTTAAACTAGCAGATTTTTGTTAGGCAAATTAGGCAAATTTAATCTACTAAATTTACATATTGATCAGACTAGATGGGCGTCCGAACATATATTGTTTAGAGTGAAGTGTTTTTTTTGTTTGTTTGTTTTTTTTAATTAAAATGTGTGTCGTTTTGAACATACTGTAAGTGTACATATGTGTGTTACAGCTTTACAAATTGTCAAACGTGAAGGCGGTAAAAAGCTTCTTAGAGCACAATTGGCTTGTTTGATGTCTTTAAAGCTGAACAGCTTCACATTTAGTGAGGACAGAACACATATTAATAAAGTAAAAAATAAGATACTGTGAGGTACAATAAGGTACTGTTTATACCTCTTGGAGACAAATCACTGGAAAGTTCTGAGGTGGCCATCGATGAGTCCAGATCTAAATCATATTGAACACTATCGAGCGATCTCAAAATTGCTGTTTCAAGAAGGCACCCTTCAAATCTGACAGACGTGTAACGGTTCGCAAAAGAAGAGTGGTCCAAAATTCCATCTGAGAGGTGCATGAAACTTGTTGATGGTTATAGGAAGCAATTGATTTCTGTTATTTGTTATAAAGGATGTGCAACCAAATATTGAGTTGAGAGTGCCAACAATTTTGTCCAGCCCATTTTTTGCACTCTATGTAAAATTGTGTACATTTTGGCTTTTCTCTTCAGCTTTTTTTGTGTTTTTCCAATGCACATTCAAGAAACAAACACATTCATACTGAAAACATTTGTAATTGCATTAATGTCTGCGAGAAATGCTGTATTTTCGGGAAAAATCCCAGGGGTGCTAATAATTTAGTCCATGAATGTAGCTGCGCCTCTGTCTCTCCTGCCAGCTGTCTCCTGCACTTGTATTCACCTTTGATTGGTTAAATGGTAATTGAGAAAGTCATGAAAATGAGAGCTATTTATTTATGGTAACTTTTTATTCAACTTTATAAGAGATATTTCTGAGTCTAGGAAATTCAGGCAGTTCTGTTCAGTTCAGTGTTTGCATGATTCAAATTTTTACGCCAGTTTTTACACTTTTACTGCAAATTTTTACACTTTTATTGCAAATGAAAACCGGCTCTAAAAATCGGTTATCGGCCCCTCCAACTACTAATAATTGGTATCGGTCCTGAAAAACCCGTTTCGGTCGATCTCCAATTCCACACATTAATGAATAGCTTGAATATTTCTGGTAAATATACATCATCGGTCTTGATGAAGATGAAAAATTGAGATGAGACATGTGTAATAGCTTTGAGTGGAATGAGTGGAATACTTTAGCTAAAACGAGTGCATTCTTTCTTACCTCAACCTTCTCTACGACCTGCTTTCCAAAAGAGCAGACCTTGGTGGAGCAGGTGATCGTCATGTTTTCTGAGCTCTCATACTGGCTAGTGACCCCATAGAAGGCAGCTGGGTCATCTTGTACATTGTAATTTAGGTCAGCCTACCAAAATGAAAGCAAAAAGAGAATGTAGTGAAACTGCACAAATAAGTGAATGAGTCTTGGTCGTATGCCCAAGGGTTGTCACTTAAAGTAGTTAGTAAAAGCTTGTGTATATGAGAAAGGGAAAGACCAATGAGTACAAATGAAGGTCCAAGATCTCCCTCTGCTGGTTGTTGTTGTCTCTACAGAGGCCCTATGAAGATTTGCCTTAATAATGATTGTATTTTTTGGTCATAATTGACAGTATATGCTAGTAATAAAATTGTGTCACATAATATTAACAGCGGTTCTTACGATGGTTGTCCAGTTAATTTTTTATACGTTGGAAAATTTGTTACACAACACTGGAGGAAATGATCATCATTTTAATACAAATAAATTGCACAATAATGATCGTAAGAGTGAGATTCTTAGCTTCTACGGATAAAGTCAGATGTATTCCTAAGTGTAGATGAAGCAACACAGGATCAGGAGGAGAGCAGGTGTTCAAATAAAGCCAGTGTGTGTGTGTTCATCACTTCACCACTTCCATATTCCAGGCTGAGAGAAATTATCACTTTTGGAACACACAGCCAGCCTGACACCTGTCAGCATAAGGAAAAGGCCCAATGGAAAACTACCGGCTGACGTACAGTTAGTGCCTGGTTATTTATTGTCTCGGTCGTTTTCTTTTTAGATTTTAATAATGCTTAATGTGTAAAAGGGATTATCTGCTTTATTTTGTTCAATACTGACACCACATGATTTTGTTGACAGACTCAGACTTGTGAGTGCTTGTTTCACTGACACAAAGGTTGAGACTAGAGCTGAAACGATTACTCGAATAATTCGGCTAATTCGATTTTAAAAATTGATCGAGGAATTTTCTCCAGGATTTTTAGTTTTCGAAACATTAGCAAATTGGAGCACAAGTATAATGTTAAGGTAAAATAAATTCTAATAAAATATTCTAAATAAAATTAAAATAAACGCAGTCTTTTCGGTGAGCCTAAAACCACAGTCATAGCTCAAAATTAGAATAAATTAGAACAAAAATAAATGAATTATTTTCCATAAAAACCACGTGTGTATGACTCGTATCATGTTTACATTATCTACACACTCTCTTTCTCAACACAGACAATTGCCAGAGAGAAAAAAATACCGTTTGGTGCATGGAGTCAGACGGCGAATACATTTGAGAAAAAAAAAATCCATGTCAGCGTTAGTTCTCTTTTACTCCAGGGGGCGCTCGAGGCAATGTGGCTATATCAACAACCGACATGACAGGAACAAAGAAGACAAACCAAACCAAAACAGACGAAGACTTTTCATTGATCATTACTAGGAAAGTTATAGAGAGAGATATAGAGAGAATGTACAGAGTGGGTACTATCAAATGCATTATTACACTCTTTGAAGTGTATTTATTTTATATTTTTAAATCAGGAAATGTTAATTTGGTCCAGTCCTAGGCTGAAGACATTGAAACACTGAGTGAGTTTTCATTTTTGCACTATTTAAAGAGATGCTTTTTCAGTTTTGGAACAATTTGCACATTTCATTTTATTTTACACAATAATAAAAATGTATGTTTCGTAGCAGTGTATGTTTAGTGGTAATGGTTTATACTTAACTGTGCATAATCCAACATTGAAAATGGTCAAACGATTAAAATTTTTTATCGAGTTAATCACAGCTTAAAAATGAATTAATCGTAATTCATTGCAATTCAAACCATCTCTAAAATATGCCATATTTTTCTGTAAATTATTGTTGGAATGGAAAGATAAGACACAAGACTGATAAATACATTCAACATACTGTACATAAGTACTATATTTGTTTATTATAACAATAAATCCACAAGATGGCATTAACATGATTAACTTTCTGTTAATGGGATCCACGGATAGAAAGACTTGTAGTTCTTAAAAGATAAATGTTAGTACAAGTTATAGTAATTTTATATTAAAACCCTTCTTAATATTTTCGTTTAATAAAATTAGTAAAATTTTCAATAAAAAAAATGAACTAGTAGCTCGCCATTGTTGACTTCGTCGAGCGGTGACGTCACAGCCGTTCTTCCACAGTGTCTTTACGTAAGATAGCGATTGAAATACATCACAAGGTGTCAATGGCGAGTTTTACATTACTTAGAAATCAAGCCAATGAGTGTGTTTTGTCCCTCGACTGATGCCGCAGCTCCTAGTTTTTTTTTTTTTTAGACTGGGTCTATTGTGATTTACGTTCCTTTGAGTGCTGGCTTCACAACGTACGAGACCACTGATAGTTTGTATATTGTGACTAAATATTGCCATCCAATGTATTTGGTGAGCTAAACGAAATGTTTGAATAGAGTTTTGATTGGGAATGCCAGCTTTTCTTTTTGTGAACATTATTTTTTTTGAGAGATAGGAATATAATTTTTGTTGTGTATCACTAAATGATACTTATGTTTGTTGTGAAGAAGTTGCCGAAGCTTATGCCAATAAACGGCGCGGTCCAATGAATGTGTCCACTGCCTTTCTCTGCCTCTTTTTTTTGTGTGTGTGTGTGTGCAAAAAAACAACGTCATTGTAATCTGTTTGAGCCAATGCATGAGCGGGTCATTCCGCGCATGCGTTAAATGCATCAAATATTTTAACGTGATTAATTAAAATGATTAATTACCGCCTGTTATCGCAACAAATTTGACAACACTAGTAGTAACGTGTTTTTATAAAAAAGTGTGCTACCTGACTTTAACTGTTACCTCAGTTGATCCCTACCAAAATGGGTGTGTTGTCTTGCTTGCACATAAACTGTGAATTAAAGAACTTTTAGAGCAATAAAAGTACAAATTCACAAGTTTGATGTTTTCTTCTATTTATTTTGCACTTTAATAAGAGCTCATTTATATTTTTAGCAAATAGAACAAACTTTACCTTTCAAATGCTTTAATAAAAACAGACTTTTTGTTTTCCCTGTTGTACTGAACCCGGAACGAACCGTGACTTGTTTTGTACCGTTAAACCCCTATTAGTTAGTTATTATTATTAGTTAAGAAGGCTACATACACTGTTTTGTAATTTAGTTAGTGTTCGTGCTGCCCAGCCCCCACTTCATCGCCGGTCTCAGCCAGCATTACTTACAGAATGACACAATTTTAAACAAGAATAAAGCAGTTTTTTTGTTTTTTTTTTTGGATTGAATAATTAGTTGGATAAGGATTGGAGAAAAAAAAAACTAATTTGTGCATGCAGGAAGTCATGTTCAATTATGTGCTCACCCAAAACTTGATGAGATAGAAAGCATTTTGAGGGCCTTTGGTAAACAACTCTTTAAGGCCACCCTTCTTCTCTGGGAACTTGTCATAGATCTGCCTGATGTCCACACACTCCAGCAGCGGGTCACTGTAGGTTGGATTGCTTTGATTGATGTGCACAAACAGGTGCTTGTTGTACTGCGAAATTTAAAAGAATTAATGAATCACACAAATTTTAAAAAAAAATCCAACTGAGTTAATTACTGCCATCAAGTCTGGGGGAATTGAGCAATTTTCTTCCTTTGATAGCCTATGTTTAACTTGGTGAGTGAGAATTTGTTTTACATTATTTTCATTGGAAGTTTTGAAAGTCTCGATGGTCTGAGAGCCCCTGAATATGTCTGAACCTGATTAGATATGCAGTCGGTGGCAGGCTTATGCGCAACTGGGAGAGTGAGCTTCACAGGAGGAACGTGTGCAGTTTTTAGACAGCAAGGGGATGTCAGCCATGGAGAAACAAATAAAAATACAACATAATGATGTCACCATTTAGTCGACGTCAAGTTGACCACAAATCTGAGATCGTTCGTTGGAATTTCTCACATTTCTGCATAAAATTACCATCAAATGTGATGTGATCTTTGTCAACATCACACAGATGAAAAAAAATGACTTCTTTAACTAAAACCACCCAAACATTTATAGGTTTTCATATTTTAATGAGGATAGCATGCAAACAATGACAGAAGGGGAAAAAATAAGACCGTGAACCCGCTGCCTAAGGAGACTTAAAGAGCAAGTTAAACCAATTTTTTACCAAACAATTTGAGTCAGGTGTGTGCCCAATCACTGATGAGTGGTTTAAAGCTGCCCTGCCCACTATAAAGTACACACTAAAGTACACACATGGTAAGAATTGTCTTGATGAGAAGCATTGTCTGATGTACATCCTTGCTCGGTCATAAGAGCTGTCTGAAGACCTGCAATCAAGGATTTGTTGATTTGTATAAAGCTGGGAACAGATACAAAACCATCCCTAAAAGTCTGGATGTTCATCAAATCGACAGTCAGAGAAGTTGTCTACAAATGGAGAGAGTTTGGCACTGTTGCTTCTCTCCCAGGGAGTGGCCATCCACCAAAGATGACGCCAAGAATTCAGCGCAGAATACTCAGAGAGGTAAAAAAAAAAAAAAAAAAAAAGAACCCTAGAGTGTCTGCAACAGATGTACAGAAATCACTGGCACAGTCCAATATCGATGTGCACACATCAACTATATGTAGAACTATAACCAAGAATGGTGTTCATGGGAGAACTCCACGGAAGAAGCCACTTCTGTCTAAAAAAACAAACATTTTTGCTCGTTTAATGCTCGCAAAAAGGCACTTGGACGTTCCACATAAGTTTTGGCAAAACATTTTGTGGACTGATGATACCAAAGTTGAATTTTTTGAGAGTGACACACAACGTCATGTATGGAGGAAAAATGGAACAGCTCACCAACATCAACACTTCATCCCCACCGTGAAGCATGGTGGTGGGAGCATCATGATTTGGGGCTGTTTTGCTGCCTCGGGGCCTGGACAACTTGCAATGATTATTGAAAGAATGAATTCAAACGTTTATCAGGATGTTGTGCAAGAAAACCTGAGGCTATCTGTCAGACAGCTGAAGCTAAAAAGAGGATGGATGCTGCAACAAGATATTGATCCAAAACACAGAAGTAAATCAACTTCAGAATGAGTTCAGAAGAACAAAATACACATTCAGGAGTGGCCAAGTCAAAGTCCAGAGTTGAACCCCATTGAGATGTGCATGACGTAAAGACAGCGATTCATGCCAGACATCCCAGGAATCTGGCTGAACTACAGTAGGTTTCTAGAAAAGAATGGGCCAAGATTAGTCCTGATCGATGTGCCAGACTGATCTGCAGCTACAGGAAGCGTCTGTTTGGTCATTGTTTGCATACTATCCTCATTGAAATATGAAAACCTATAAATATTTAGATGGTTTTAGATAAAGCAGACACTTTTTTTTCCACCTGTGTGATTTTGACAAAGATCAGATCCCATTTGATGGTGATTTTAAGCAGAAATGTCAGAAATTCCAAAAGGTTCAGATACTTTTTCATACCACTGTATACGTATAAGTACAGTATATGAGTACATGAGTCTTTCCTGACTATTCAACAATGTGTCTGCCTGTATCCTGCTGAAATAATTTGTGCAGTAAAGAAGTAAGCCAAACAAAATCAGGAGGATAAATGTCGGCTGTCTGTGAGTGCAAGGCAGAAAAATGGCCCTGAGTCCACAATGTGGCAGCATGACAGATAGACTGAATAGACAGACCTTTCGACGAGGTTGCTCATACATGGAGACACAATAGAGGCTAACATGGGTTATCTGTCATCTACTGTGATTGTGAGTACCGTATGTGGCGAGGGGGTGCATGTATCTTGTTGTAATACTGACCGATTCTTGGTCTCGTTGGGTTTCCAAAAACGATGAGAACTCGACCAGTCTTAGTTTAGTGGTGCCAATGGAGCGACCCTGCCACGCTGGCTCTCTGTGAGACTCGGCTGCTGGGCGCTCATAACCTGAACAACACACACACAGATATCTGTTTAACAGTTTTAATGTCAGGCTACTGTACTATTATGTTTGGCTCATAAATTTGTAAATCTGACTTTCATGTCAGTGCCTCACCAGCCATGAACCTCACTGCACGTCATTGGCTATGTTCACAAACAGCAAATAACACTTTCATAATTGCGTTGTGCCATTTTTTTAAGGGGAACACGAGCAAAGTGAACAAGCATCTCCATTGTCAATGCAAAAACAACTATCGAGAATGTTTTTCGACAGACATGCATATAACGCCACTTTAGATAAACACAAGAATATAAGCAGTGCTGTAAGATGTGTGGTTTCGTCACCTATTTAAAATGTTCGACCCACATTTCATTGTGCCCTCCCACACGCATTACAGCAACGTTGTAATTATAAAAAAATATATATTTTAACAAATAGACAAAGCACTACCTCACGTTCTTTGAATGTTTCCCCCAGATTGTATATAAAAGAGTCATTTGTCAAAGATAAATTGCACTTTACCTCTCTTTTTATTTTACTGTATAGTGTATACGCAAGGGTTTGAGGCACTTTCCATTTGAAAGTTTTTATGTTTACATTTTTTTATGTTTTAATTTTGTATATTTTTTTTACTCTATAGTGTTAAAACTTTTGTTGCACAATGCAATTTTTGCTGACAAGGAAAATAAAGAAAATTCAGATGAAAAAAATTGTTCTCCTTCAGCACAAGTTATGTACCGAAACCGAATTGAAACTGTAGCCCAAAACCTGAGATATGGACCGTACCGTGGGCTACCTGTACCGTTGCACCCCCACTCCGACTCAATTATACAAATGTTTGTCCTTGTGAACTCCTGCAATTAGTAGTTTGTCAAGTTTTTCCACAAGAATTGCTAAAAACGCTTTTATTTAGCACAGCATATCCATTACTGTCTATATATTTCAAGCTATTTTTTTGTATTCCTCTTGTGCTTTTTGTGAAATCTCCATTGCTGATTTCAATTATTATTATTAATAGTAGTAGTAGTCTTTTTATTCTAATTAAAAAAAAAAAATTCTATTCCTGATTAAATGCGATTTTTATGTATAATTTTATTTCCTGTTTCGATTGTCCTTGTTTTTACGTTCTATTGATTTAATGTGATTTTTATGATCTTCATGTGATGTAAAGCACTTTGAATTGCCTTGTGTTGACTTGTGCTATATAAATAAGTTTGACTTGCCTTGCCTTGATGAATCCTCTCCAGACCCGCCACTCGCCTCCGACAATAGCAACTCATACACCATGCGTCTCCACTCAGAAATGTTTGTGTGGTTTAAAAATTTCAGCAGGTAAGCGATGCTGAAATCTGATGTGTTTGTGCGCCACCCAGAAAGGCATGGTCACTGAGATTAAGTAATTTTTCCGCATGAAGGACCACGCAGAAGTGTCACGTATAAAACAGCCTTTCTTAGGCTTTCTTAGCTAGTACTTGAAGCTTCAGTGTATCACTGCGAGAAGGAACATTGAGATCTGATGGTAGACTGCAACTGCTTCATACGCTGACCGAACTCAACGTGAGGTGGCTTCTATCGTAAAACGGTTTGAGTAACATTTAATATGTGGAAAAGCACTACCCATATCAGGATAAGAATTTGCTACTCTTATAGTACACTGGTTGCTCCAAAGAAAGCCTGAAACTCTCCTGACTATTTATGTGTTATTTAGGGAAATTTAAAAAAGAATACCTCTAATGTGCATCATCTGCAATCTACTTTTAGCATGGCCTTAGCTTTCGAAAGACTTTGGCCCAACTCTCCTAAAAAAATATA
Organism: Corythoichthys intestinalis; assembly: GCF_030265065.1. Classification (NCBI taxonomy): domain Eukaryota; kingdom Metazoa; phylum Chordata; class Actinopteri; order Syngnathiformes; family Syngnathidae; genus Corythoichthys; species Corythoichthys intestinalis. The sequence goes on along the minus strand of NC_080399.1, from coordinate 56,861,915 downwards.
GTCCTCAGGCGTGTTACCATATTTTCATGACCATAAAGCGCACTTAAACCCCCCTCCCCCCCAAAAAAACGTGAGCACGCATACTAGCATATGTTTTTCATGCGGCCAGGAATGTGGTGCGCCTGTGCGTGTGTTAAATACAAAAATATCACTGAAAATGAGCCTGCGCCTTATAATACGGTGCGCCCTATGGTCGCAAAAATGTTTTACTTTGATTTTGTCACCAATGCATTGTGTTTCTATATCAGAGATTTTACACACTAAATTTCATTGCGTCTCCTTTGCCTGTTATGTTTCTTGTGTTTGTTATTTCTTGCCACCTAACCAACTGTGCATGTGCCGAAAATGATGTCAACAAAGATCTTTCTATAGTGACAGTTTGTAATGAGTACATTTTATTAACATACGATAACACACTAATATCAATAGTATTATGTTTGGGCTACTTCCGCTTTTGGCTGGTCTACTATTGAATTTTTATTTATTTATTTATTTTTAATAAATTACTTGTTCGTCTTTTTGGCTAATACTGGCTGTTAGTACATATTCTTGAAGAAGCAGTTCATGCTCCTTAGGAGTAAATGAATACCTGTATTTAACCTGGCTGTATTTGACCTACTTTTGTGCAATAGCCCCCAGAATAAAACCAAACCCAGTGGTGGAATGAAATGACGTAAAAGTACTTCGTTCCTGTACTTAAGTACATTTTTGTGTATCTGTACTTGAGTACAAATATGAAGTGGTATTTTTTTACTTTTACTTCACTACATATTACAGCAGATATCTTTACATTTTACTCCACTACTTTTCAAATTGTCGCCTGCGTTCCACGTTACTTTTGTTTGTTTGCTTTTTGCTTCCGTTAGCTCAGATAATGGAACAGTATGACATCTCCTATCACGCCTATGCAGATGACACACAACTGTACCTGTCCCTGAGTAAATGCATTCATCAAATCAATGAATGGATGTGCCACAATTTTCTCCAGTTAAATGTGTAGAAGACAGAGGTGATCATTTTTGGGCCAAAAAAGGAAAGGTCAAAGATATGCAGGCAACTTAGCACAATGTCACTTACAGCTACAAATCAAGTCAGAAACCTTGGCGTAATTATTGACTCAGACCTAAAATTGGATAGCCATCTAAAGTCTGTCACTAAATCTGCTTATTACCACCTAAAAAATATAACCAGAATTAAGGGGCTTCTGACTCAACAAGACATGGAAAAACTTATGCATGCATTCATTTTCAGCAGATTGGACTATTGCAACGGTATATTTACGGGTCTTGATAAAAAATCAGTCAGGAAGCTGCAGCTAGTACAGAATGCTGCAGCCAGAGTCCTCACAAATACAAGGAAGCTGGACCACATTACACCGGTTTTGAAATCGCTACACTGGCTTCCAGTGAGTCAAAGGATAGACTGTAAAATACTACTGCTCGTCTACAAAACACTTAATGGCCTTGGACCAAAATACATGCTTGACTTCTTAGATTCCTATGAGACATCTAGACCCCTAAGGTCGTCTGGAACCGGTCTTCTGCATGTTCCAAGAACAAGAACCGAGCAGGGTGAGGCAGCATTTAGTTATTATGCTCCTCACCTCTGGAACAAGTTACCTGAACGTCTGAAGTATGCTCAAACTGTTAGCTCTTTTAAATCAGGGCTAAAAACGCTTTTGTTTAGCACTACATATCCATAACTGTCTATATATTTCAATCTACTTGCTTTCTATTCCTCTTGTGCTTATCTCCATTGCTGATTTCAATTATTATTATTAGTAGTAGTTTTTGTTTTATTTTTATTTATTTATTTTTATTCTATTTGTGATTAAATCGATCTTTATGTAAAATATTATTTACATTATATATTTTGATTGTCTTGGTTTTTACGTTGTATTGATTTAAATGTGATTTTTATGATCTTCATGTGATGTAAAGCACTTTGAATTGCCTTGTGTTGAATTGTGCTATATAAATTAATTTGGCTTGCCTTGCCTTTTGTCTCATGGTGAATTGATAGTTTCGTTTTCATGCCTCCGGTGCAATCGATAAGCCCCGTACAACTTTACCGTAACTGAGCACTAGAGGCAACAATAAGTACAACCAAGGTTAGGCCGGTAAACAAGATATTGACAAATAGAAACTACCACATTCATGTACAGTAGGTGGCAGTATGCATTTGATAGTTGCTTGCAATTCGCCATTAAAGCAACATTAGGTAACTTTTCAGTTTTGGTCTCGTTTCCTGACGTCGGTGTTCTAAAGTGGTAGTGTGTTGCCTTAAGGAAGACAGCATTTGCCATGACGACCAGCGCACAGTGTCGTGAAATGATATCCCGGTTGCTTGCAGATGGATTAAACAAAATTTCCGTTTCCAGTGTCTGTGCCAAGGGTTATAGTAATATTAAAAATTGTGGCATAGCATACAACGGTTAGCAACCATGTGGCTTAGTGTGGCTATTTGGGGGGTGGCGGGGGGTCAGGCCAGCGAGTGAAAGCTGGGCCAATGTTTATTCTTGAGTATCCTTTTATCCCTGGTAGCCTCCCTTTTTCTTCCCTACTCGGACAAAACGTTTTGTCTCTTTTGTTGCTTTGCCATCTTTGCAGAATTTGCACGAAAGCATTCGCATCGACTTCCATCTTTACAATGTATGAGGGTAGTGAGGTATGCTGTAAAGCAGTCAGCACATTTGTAGGTTTTTTTGTGTGGCAGGGTTCCTGCCACCCTCCTTAAAATTAATTAGTGCCGGTGAAAGCAATACAGACACCCTCAAGATATAAAGAGGCGTCATTCAACTAGATTTCAGGAGACATATCAACACAAATGTTATGAAAATATTTTATAAAGGTAGAAAGGTTACCTAGTGTTTTTGCAAGTTTTTGATTTTGTTAATCTTCTGTTTACAATGCAGTCAATTTTATTGCTTGTTTTTTTTTTCATTTTGTGAAGTTTTAAATAAAAATTCAGTTAGTATTCAAAGAAAAATTCAGAAAATTCACCGACTCAGATCTCTGTAGGTATGCACATATGTACATATATTACATTTTTGCATCTGAAGAAAATACTTTTACTTGTTACTTGTAAATTTTAAAGCAAGTACTTTTGTACTTGAGTATTTTTTTTTTCTTAAATAGTACTTGGACTTTTACTTAAGTATTTTTTTTTTTTTTTTTTTTGCACCTGTATCTGTACTTTTACTTAAGTAAAAAAAAAAGAGTGAGTACATCATCCATCATTGACCAAACCAAAACTTGACAAGGGAACAAACAAGTATGACATGCACAAGACCGTGATACCTGCGTGTTCAATCTTGCTATGTGCACATTTCTGTGTTTGGCTGGAAAAGTTATAGTTCTCATGATAATGATAGTGACTATTGTGGTGTCTTTTGGTTGTCCAAATGTGCATTAATGTCAAATCTGGCATGCACATTTTATCAGCCTAAATCACAATAAATAATCTAAGAAGATAGATTGACCCATTTTGTTCTACTCAGGACCTTCCCACTAAGCAAGCCACCTGGTGACCCAGAACAATAATACAAAAATACTCCATGGAGAAGCAGTGGGCTAAGGAACCAGAAGGCAGACCACCTGTTTGCTTCAAAGAAAAGACATAATTGTCGTGGGTTCCTCTCACCTGTGATTGTGGTGGTCCCTGCAGTCTGCACGGAGTAGGCTTGCTGTGAAAACGGCTTGATGCTGACAGAAAAAGGCAGACAGGAAAGGGCAGTATTAAAAGGCTGAAAGGACACAAGACACAGCATGGCCAGTCACATTGTACCCGCATTGTACTGAAAGGGATTACAGTGTGTTCTGTGACTTGGAGGAACACTCGCACAGGCACACTGAGGTCAAGAGGGTGTAAAAGCTATGAAAGTCTTCATTTCAGATCCTCATTACGTTTATGCAATCATGTGATTTAACATAGAGGGGGTCAAATATAAGTGCATAAAACTTGTAAGTTAATTATGTCTTTTACTATAAATGTATATATTTCTTCCAGCTGTTGAGGCACCACAGACTGGCAGCGAGAAAGAAAGGTGATGCAAAGTAACGCTTCATAACCAGATTATTGTGTCCAGTAATATGCAGTCAATAATCTTAATATTTGTAAGACAATGCTGATTAGGACTGTGAATTTAATAGCACTGTGCCCTTGCTTTCGTAAATCATATTTTCGTAATCTTCAATAACATCAACATTATGTTAGTAATGAAATTCATCGTATTGATTTCTCACTAATTATGAATCTTTGCGAGTCTTTTTTAAATTTGTGGGAACAGTAATACTCTCTCCATTTGTTGACAACAACTCTGACTGTCGATTGATGAAGATCCAGACTTTTAGAGATGGTTCCTTTCCCAGCTTTACACAAATCAACAATGCTTGATCCCAGGTCTTCGGACAGCTTTTTTGACTGAACAATGATGCATATCAGACAATGCTTCTCATCAAGACAATTCTTATCAAGTGTGTGTTTTAAAGTGGGCAGGGCAGCTTTAAACCAGTCATCAGTGATTGGGCACGCACCTAACTTAAATTGTTTGGTAAAAATTGGTTTCAATGGCGTACCGCGCGCAGGCTATTTTTAGACCGTGACGTTGCATCGTAAAGCGGAAGTAAAGCCGAAGTGGGACATTATAGATCCGCCCTCGCATAGACCCAATGTAAAAAGTGCTACTTTTTTCCGGTAATCTTTCAAAAACGAACATGCCGATCACGCATTGTTTTTTTGGAACTTTTAAAAATGACTCTAGACATTACAACACATGAAGGATGTTTTCTTCATACGTTTCCGGAAACCAAAAACTCGGGAGGAAAAAATGTGAAGACCGAATCAACTTGCGCGGACTTTAACACCAGCTCGGCGAATCCATTCACGTTTCGTATGCAGTAAACATTATGTTGGGTTGGCATGGTCTTTCAGAGGACAAAGAGGTAAGCCATTTTTATATTTTTAACTTATTTTTTTTAGCGTAACGTTGTGCCGTACTGCTTCTGTCTGACAATGAATGACCTGAAAAGAATTACAATGGTATCTGACTGCCACTGTTACCGTTTCTGTTATATATATATATAAAAAAACAACTTTAGTAAGGGGGAAGTGTAAATAAATTATAGGATTAAGATGTGTTATCAATGAAAACATTAAAAGTGTTCGTTGGCTGTCACTGAGTAGCATTTGCAATAGCTACACAAAGCTAACTAAATTATCCCCAAGAACGGTAAGAGACGTAGGGCAACCAGAGGATATATAAGAAAGACAGGGCTGATGGTAAAGGATAGCTTGTTGAAACAGGAGAATGTCATTGTCAGTCGCGTCGATAAAAAAAGCTAAAGCTATGCTTAGGTCGGCTCGTTTTTTTCGTCTTTTTCAGCCTTCGACACTAAAGCCATCTCTTTAACTGAACATTTTTATGTTCTTCCACATCTTTGCCAGTAAATTTGACACCAGGCACATCATTTTCGGAGAGAATTGGTAGGTTTAGCTCTGTAAACATCTTCTTCGTACACGATTTCGATTCATTTCCTATTAGGGACAAACGGTGGCCTGTCCCTACTTAGCAACAGTAGCTAATGTCATGAATATTAATGAGCGGAAGTGACGTGTTGCTTGCGGTACGCCATTGCTGTTTAATTCTCCTCAGGCAGAGGGTTAACTTACTTATTTTCCCCCTTCTGTTCTTGTTTGCATGCTTTCCTCATTAAAATATGAAAACATAAATGTTTGGAGGGGTTTAGTTAAAGCAGACACTGTGTTTTCATGTGTGATTTTGGCAATGATAAATTCACATTTGATGGTGAGTTTATGCAGAAATGTGAGAAATTCCAAAAGGTTCAGATACTTTTTCATACCACTGCATATGTAATGATTAAAATATGTTTGGATGTTGTTTTATTCCGGTTTTACCCCAATTATAAAATGTATAATGTGGCTTGTCAGTAGTGCTTATTAGGATTAGGGAATTTAAGTGTAAAACGTGTCTCAATTTACAAAATTTTCTTGTGATGAGACTCCTTCCAGAACCAATTAACGTTGTAAGTAGAGGTACCACTGTATATTGCTAATTTGGTGATTTCAAATGGATATACAGTACACTTTGCTCACCACAATGTTCGCTTATCTACCATGAATCGCTTATGCATTGAAGTAACGTCTGTCTCATTCTTAATCCTTAAAATTTAATATGACATTTATCAACCCTCTGCAGCCATAACAGCATTAACTCTTCTGGGAAGACTGTCCACAGGGATTAGAGGTTGGTTTATGAACTTTTATCGTTCTTTTAGAATAATATTTGTGTGGTTAAACAATGATTGGATGGCAAGGCTTTATTGTCCTTCACTGGTTTCTTATTTCCCAATGGTGTTCTATTGGGTTGAGGTGAGGATCCGTGCAGACCATTCTTGTTCATCCACATAAAAACCTCTCATTGATGTCTTTTTGGCCTTGAATTTGAGCACTGCTGCACAGTCAAGTTGGAAAAGATCATCTCTAAACTAATACCTCTTATCCTTACAAGGGTCATAGGTAGGGTTGTGCATCATTTGAATCTGAACGGTTCCAATTCCACGTTTCGATTTCAGTTCCAAACGATTCTCGATTCAGATTCTTTTAGTTGGGTCAAAAAATTGCATAGTTTATATTAATTTCTTAACTTCTCGATTATTTTTTAAATTATATGAACTTTAATTAACTTTGCTATAAATTTTCTCACAAGGCTATTTTTAACTTATATATAAATATGTCTTTGAACTCAAATATGATTGAGTTTCTTTTCACAGGAGTGCACTTTCACAAAGATGTTTATTTTTCAAAAGCTCACGGAGAAAACATTTACACATATTATTTTGCCTATGTTTTAGAGTGTCTTATTCTGCAGGCATTTATTGTATTGCATCCTTTGTTTTATGTGGCATTTCTACAAGTTAAGGGCTGATGTCAGACAGTGAGTGTTTTGTACCTTGATCTTAAGTTGACATTTTAAGTTTTTATTTTTTCTTACCAATTTCTTCCTAAACTGATATTTTGTTCATCCGTCCACAAGATGCCACTATTGTAACTCCAGACTCTACAGTTTTTCTATGCGCTTGGCTTCCACTAGTGGTGACTGACTGGAAGCAGCAGGCAAAAAGAACTTATTACTTAAATTGAAAATAATCCTTGAGTTGTACAAAGGCTAAACACCTCCTCTGCACTACACATTGTTTGGAACCATGAGACAAAAGATAAGACAAAATCTGTAAGTTTGCACGTTTTAACACAGGGTCTGATATCATTTCGGTGTGTTTATTGTGTTACTTTGTTGTCATTTATGTGAAGCGAGGCAACACATTTTTGTACTAAGCTAAATTAGCCACTTCAAATGATTTCCTCGTAATGGAGCTAGTCTTCATGTGTCTTCTTCTTCGTAGTGTTCGGCAGCTATTTTTTCCGGTCGTGGCGCTCAGGACATCGAGGCATGGAATGTTTTAATTTTAAAAAATTGAACGGTTCCGGGAGAATCGTAGTGTTAGTCCTGGATCCTATTGATGCTTGATGCCCAATTCGAGTCATGGGAGTGCTAAAGCCTATCCCTGCTGACTACTTACAGGAGGTGGGGTACAGCCTTAAATTGTTGCCAGCCTATCACAGGGCACTAAGAGACAACCATCCACGCTCAAATTCACACCTACATAAAAAGTTTGAGTGTCCAATAAACCTACCATTCATGTTTTGGGGATTTGGGAGGAAAACTGAGTACCTGGAGAAACCCCTACGCAGGCATCAATGGGCAGAACATATGAACTGGCTGGGATCAAACACTTAACGTGTTAACAAGTCATTCACTGTGCTGCCTTAGAGGGAAGTCCTGGCAAAAAAAATTTAACAGCTGCTTTCTATTGGTCAACTGACTAGAAATTATAAAAAACAAAATGGCAACGCATTTCTATTGAATAAAAAGTTGCTCATATAGAGTGTGTTTAATTTCACATTGAACAACAATGATAAAGCTTGAAAGAGTACATTACATAACGTGACTCACTCTTCTGAGGCGGAACTAGACTGTCCTCCGGGGATCATCCCCTGCCACAGCTGCAAAAAAAAAGCACCATTAATTCACTTAAAATGAGGTACATGAACACACTAAATTCTTGTGTTGTTCACTATTAAATAAAGCAGGTTGTGTTAAACCGTATTGCTGTTTATATTTTTTTCGTTTAGGGTTCATCTTGCTGCCTGTCAAATATTTCATTAAGGCTGTGGATGTGTTATTTATTCTAATGGAAAATCACCTGAGTGTTGCCAGCAAAATTTGCCCGAACAATTCCCGGCAGCAGCTTGCTGTGTATGGCAGTGGCTGAGACGATCTGAGATGAGGACATGGACGAGATGCTCTGTAGAGCTTTTTCCTTGGCACTATGATCCTAAAATTCACAAAAAAAGACATAAAGGCGAACGTGACGGAACAGTAAACAAAATAATTAACACACATTTCCATTTAACAGCAAGTATCAATTATAGCATCATTGTGTGTTATTCATAGTTAGCAGGCCAGTAATAAAAATCCAATCTTCCCAAAAAGTCAAGTTTCTTGATACAGCTACAGTTGTGGTCAAACGTTTACATACACTTGTGAAGAACATAATGTCATGGCTCTCTTGAGTTTCCAGTTATTTCTACAACTCTGATTTTTCTCTGATAGAGTGATTGGAACAGATACTTCTTTGTCACAAAAAACATTCATGAAGTTTGGTTCTTTTACGACTTTATTATGGGTGAACAGAAAAAAGTGATCAAATCTGCTGGGTCAAAAATATACATACAGCAGCGCTAATATTTGGTAACATGTCCCTTGGCCATTTTCACTTCAATTAGGCGCTTTTGGTAGCCATCCACAAGCTTCTGGCAAGCTTCTGGTTGAATCTTTGACCACTCCTCTTGACAGAATTGGTGCAGTTCAGTTAAATTTGATGGCTTTCTGACATGGACTTGTTTCTTCAGCATTGTCCACAAGTTCTCAATGGGGTTTAAGTCAGGACTTTGGGAAGGCCATTCGAAAACCTTAATTCTAGCCTGATTTAGCCATTCCATTACCACTTTTGATGTGTGTTTGGGGTCATTGTCCTGTTGGAACACCCAACTGCGCCCAAGACCCAATCTTCGGGCTGATGACCTTAGGTTATCTTGAAGAATTTGGAGGTAATCCTCCTTCTTCATTATCCCATTTACTCTCTGTAAAGCACCAGTTCCACTGGCAGCAAAACAGCCCCACAGCATAATACTACCACCGTGCTTGACAGTAGGCATGGTGTACTTGGGGTTAAAGGCCTCACCCTTTCTCCTCCAAACATATTGCTGGGCATTGTGGCCAAACAGCTCGATTTTTGTTTCGTCTGACCACAGAACTTTCCTCCAGAAGGTCTTATCTTTGTCCATGTGATCAGCAGCAAACTTCAGTCGAGCCTTAAGGTGCCGCTTTTGGAGCAAGGGCCTCCTTCTTGCACGTCAGCCTCTCAGTCCATGGAGATGCAAAACACGCTTGACTGTGGACACTAACACCTGTGTTTCAGCAGCTTCTAATTCTTGGCAGATCTGCTTTTTGGTGATTCTCGGTTGAATCTTCACCCTCCTGACCAATTTTCTCTCAGCAGCAGGTGATAGCTTGCGTTTTCTTCCTGATCGTGGCAGTGACAAAACAGTGCCATGCACTTTACAAACAATTGTTTGCACTGTTGCTCTTGGGACCTGCAGCTGCTTTGAAATGGCTCCAAGTGACTTTCCTGACTGGTTCAAGTCAATGATTCGCTTTTTCAGATCCATGTATGTATATTTTTGACCCAGCAGATTTGATCACTTTTTCTGTTAAACCATAATAAAGTCATAAAAGAACCAAACTTCATGAATGTTTTTTGTGACAAAGAAGTATCTGTTCCAATCACTCTATCTGAGAAAAATCAGAGTTGTAGAAATAACTGGAAACTCAAGAGAGCCATGACATTATGTTTTTCACAAGTGTACAGTATGTAAACTTTTGACCACAACTGTATAAACTTAAGTCTTTCAACTTGAGCCAAGTAGTTCCTGAATTGTGAATTATCGCACTCACTCGCTATCTTTTAATATCTTGCTTTGCTGACTCCTTAATTTATCAATTGGCAAAGCATTGCAGTCAAACGTTTGTACATTTTTACATTAAACACTCAGAACTACACTTGCTTAATACAACCTAGGACCTGAATGCCATTGAAATACTCCAACTGTTTTAATGAAAAATTTAAAAACTGGAAATTCCTTACTCTACAACACAAATAATTGCACTGCAACACAGGAAATTGTATCTGTTCTTCCCCAAGGCCACAGGAGGGACTCGCCTAATACTACCACAGCCACCCAACCTACGAGAGACAGAGTGAAATGGCCCCTCGCGAATGACAATGCTGAATGGAGCCAATTAGACCAGGACCTAGACAAGGTGCTAGAGACTACACTAGCAGGATCAGCTGAGAGGAAAATTGACAGTATGACGGCAATCATCTACACCATGGCCAGAGATCGCTTCGGCACAGAGGAGAGGAAGAGCAAAAGCACTACACCTGGTATACAGCCAAACAGGAGGGCAAGACAGATCTCGCAACTGAGAAGGGAGATCAAGACCCTTAATAAACAATTCAAAGGAGCAAGTGCCGAAGAAAAGGAGGGCATAAGCGGTCTGACATGTGGACTTCGGGAGCAACTCCGCAAGCTGAGAAGGGCAGAAAAGTCTCGGAAACTGAGGAAGGAGAAGGAGGCAAAGCGAGCTCAGTTCATCAAGGACCCATACAGGTTTACCAAAGCCATTTTGGCAGAAACAAGATCAGGAAAACTGACCAGCCCCAAGGAAGCAGTGGAGGCATTCCTGAAGGAGAGCCACAGCGACCCATTCAGGAACCAAGCCAGCAGTGCACACCCGAAGATCTGCAGTAGTGATGCTCCTGAAGAAGCACTTGATATCAAAGAGCCCACATGGAGAGAGGTCCATGACATTGTACAGAAGGCTCGCTCAGCATCTGCCCCAGGACCAAGTGGCATACCTTATAAGGTATACAAGAAATGCCCGATGCTCCTCCGCAGACTGTGGAAACTGTTGAGGAGAGTATGGGTGAAAGGTAGCATTCCAGCTTCCTGGAAAAGAGCAGAAGGGTGCTTCATACCCAAGGAAATGGACTCCTCTGACATCAGCCAGTTCCGAACTATTTCTCTCCTGAGTGTCGAATGCAAGATATTTTTCTCTGTACTGGCAAAACGGCTGACTACCTACATAGTGAAGAATAATTACGTAGACACATCAATTCAGAAAGGAGGCATCCCAGGCTTTTCCGGATGCTTGGAACATATAGGGGTCCTCAACCAATTGATCCAGGAGGCCAAGGTAAGCAAGAGCAATCTAACAGTTGTCTGCCTCGACTTGGCCAATGCATTTGGGTCAATCCCCCACAATCTTATCGACAAAGCTATGGAACATTATCACATCCCTCACCATATTAGAGGAATGATCACCAGCTACCTCAGAGGTTTCAAGTTCCGCTTCAAGACTGTCCACTTCACCACCCAGTGGCAGGACCTTGAAAAAGGGATTGTGACAGGTTGCACCATCTCCCCCATCCTTTTCATCATGGGAATGAATCTGCTCATTGCAGCAGCGCAGAAGGAATCCAGAGGCCCCTTAATGAAGTCAGGCATCCGCCAACCACCAATTAGGGGTTTTATGGACGACCTAACAGTTACAACATCAACCCATGTACAGGCAAGATGGATTCTGAGGGCACTTGAGGATGTGGCAACATGGGCTCGTATGAAGTTTAAGCCAAAGAAGTCAAGAAGCATGGTGATCAGAAACGGAAAAGTTACCAGCAAGTTTCAGCTCCAGGTCCAGGGGGAGACTATTCCATCAATCGAAGACAACCCAGTTAAGTGTCTGGGGAAGTGGTATGATTCATCACTTACTGATAGAGATAATGTTACCAGAACGAAGAAGCAGGCAGTTGACTGGTTGAAGAAGATCGAGAAGTCAGGGTTGCCAGGGAAGTTCAAGGCTTGGCTCTTCCAGCACGGGTTACTGCCAAGACTCATGTGGTTGTTGACAATCTATGAAGTGCCTATGACATCAGTGGAGGAAATCGAGAGGCAAGTAAATAAACATCTCCGCAGCTGGCTCGGGATTCCACCAAGCTTCACTTCAGTCGGCCTATATACCAGATCTGGGCAGTTACAGCTACCCCTGTCTTCAGTGGTTGAGGAGTTTAAGGTGGCCAAGTGCAGAGTCGAAATGATGTACAGAGACTCCGGCGACGAACGAGTTAGAGGCACAGGCGTCACAACAAGATCAGGACGCAAATGGGCAGCCAATACAGCAGTGGCCCAAGCAACAAGCACGCTGAAGTTAAAGGACATCATGGGGAGCCCGTGCATAGGCAGACAAGGACTTGGATCCACTCACTTCCAGCAGTGGGGCAAGGCAAACCTAAGGCAGAGAAGCCATATGGTCCAGGCTGAGGTCCGACACTTGGAGGAGGAAAGGCGGAGGGCGAGGGCTGTGGAACTTGGACTACAAGGAGTCTGGACAAAGTGGGACCTGCCAGAGAGGAAAATCACATGGGCTGAGCTCTGGAGACTGGAGCCATTTCGTATCTCTTTCCTGCTACGAGCAGTGTATGACACCCTACCGTCACCATCAAACCTCTACAGATGGGGTATGAGGGAAGACCCATCGTGTAGGCTTTGTGGCGGGAGAGGAACCATGGCGCACATACTGGCAGGGTGCAAGACTGCCCTCAGCCAGGGGAGATACAGATGGCGCCATGACAAGGTCCTTCGGGCACTGGCAGATATCTTGGAGCGGGAAAGGGTCAAAAAGCGGCAGACCAAGGCAAGACATATGCCAGCAATCCATTTCATTAAGGAGGGGGACAAACCACCAGCCTCCAGGAAAATCAAGAAGAGCCTCCTGCAAGCGGCACAGTCGTGGGAGATGAGGGTGGACCTGGGAAGGAAGTTATTCTTTCCCCAGGTCGTTCATACTTTGTTGAGGCCTGATGTGGTCATCTGGTCAGAGGAGGCAAAGAAGATCATCTTGATCGATCTGACTGTGCCATGGGAAGACGGGTGCGAGGAGGCTGCGGAGCGGAAAGCAACCAAGTATCAAGACCTCATCCTTCAATGTAAGGAGAAAGGATGGCAAGCTTGGCTCTTTCCGATGGAGGTTGGCTGCAGAGGTTTCCCAGCACAATCAGTATGGAAGACACTTACTGCCCTCGGAATTGCAGGACGTGAGAGGAGGGCAGCGATCCGTAGGTTGGGGGAGGCTGCAGAAAGAGCATCTTGTTGGCTTTGGAGTAGGAGGGAGGAGTTGAGCTGGGGGCCAGGAGAAGGTGGGCAGTGACTGGCCATCACTGCCGGCCCGCCAACTGGAGGGCGTTGTGGTTCAGGGTCGAAACGCCCAATGAAGGTTGGACACCACCTGACGACACCTTCTCCTGGCTGAAAGCAACAGTCATTCTAGCGCGACTGTAAGAGGTAGCATCGTTGTAGATGTATTCATTAGATACCAACGTGTCTGTATGTATGCATGTAAGAGGTTGGTGAGAAAGGGGAAAACAACAGCCAACGGTTGTCACAGAACTGCACAATTAAAAAAAAAAAAAACCTTGGTTATGTTCTGGTTCTTTAAGTAGGGCAGTTCCTCTGACCCCACAAATCTGAAGTTGCACTGTATTCGCAACATAACGTAACCATTTGCATTTATTGTGCACTTGAAGTAGCTTTATAGAGACCTACCTTTATCTTGGACTGGAACTCCCTTGACTTTCTTCTGGCTAAGACCTGTATATGACTGGAAACCTACAAGAGTGAACAATAGAATACATCAGAATACAATCAAGTACAAAAGAGTTAAGGAGAAGCAGAGGGGATGACAGAGAGCGAGGAGGAAACAACCAACAGTGGGTTACCATGGCTATGAAAGGACTCTTTCCATGCACTCACGCACACACAAACACTCATCCCTCTGACAACAGACTACAGTTGATCTATGTGCATCAAACGAGGGAGAAAAAAAGACACTGAGGAACATTGGGCCAAGGACTGATGAATTAATATGTAGTATTATACAGTTATAGTATGCATTCCTGTCAACCCGAGGCCAAATAGTGACATATGCCCTTACAAATTGGTGACTAATCTTACAACGTTGTATATAGCATGCAATATGCAACAAAAACTCAATTTTTAAAATAATATAAATTTATTGGTCATATTGTAACACATAACCTGGAGCAATCAAAGAAAAATCCAAATCTACAGCTACATCATGATTACTAAAATTAAAAGTGACTTTTGTTATAATTGTATGTCGCACTTTAGGCAATTTCTTTCATGTCTTGATGGATGCACTTCATGGCACTTCAGCTCGCAATTCAGTTTTACTTGAAGGTAGTTAGTTAGTGTGTCCAATTATAAATTAAAAAGGTCAATTGATAAAATTAACTCGACGATGCAATCTTTGAGTCAGGGAACATTTCTTTGACTAATTCTGAGAAGTGATCAGCAATAGTTGCAGGCAAATTGTGTTCGGGAACAAATGGGCATAATTAAATCTCCGCTTTCGTCACTTTTCATTCTGCAGACTTCATCTTTATGACCAGTGTTGTTAATCTTAGTTTTAAAAAGTAAGTAGTTACAAATTACTTCTCCCAAAAAGTAATTGAGTTAGTAGCTCTGTTACCTGAATGTAAGAGTAATTAGTTACTTGGCAAAGTAGGCTAACTGGTGTTAACTTTCATGTTTTTTTTTCTTCATTTTTTCAAAAAAACAAAACAAAACAAAAAACATAGCAACCTTTGCTATGTTTGGAAGTCATTTATTTATTATTTCACTTGGACGTGAAAGTTTTAAAACTGTTTCATCACTTAAAGATAGATTCAAGTCAAGATTTTGCCGATTTAGGAGTATTTTAGATAAAAAGTTACTTAGGTTCACTAGGAAGGTTCGCTACAACAGAGCCTTTCTGAAAAGTGTACTGCTCTAAAATGGCGGCTGTTTACTAACGCCACCGAGTTATTTCGCATTTAGTTCTATATGCATGAGATGTCTAGGCGTAGATTGTAGGCTGTCGGCTACAGTCAGGAAATACTGGAGCCACCTAGCCTAGCATCGCGTTTGCAACAGCGTCACAACAAACACTTCGCTCTCCGTGTCTCTGACTTTTCTCGCGTCATTCAACCAATTGTCTCGTTGCCGAAACGGTGACAAAATCCGAACGGAGTAAAAAAAAACGTAATGCACGAAAAACGTAAAGATTTTGAACGTACGGCGTACACCTTTAAAAATCAGTGCTGACTTGTACAAATTACGCCAAAACCGTACAACTTGACAGGTATGAGTATGTAACTGTTGGTGCCAGCATTAGAATTACACAGTAAAAAGTAGGCTGTCGAATCACTGAAGCTCGCAGGTCATTTGTCTAAATACTGGGTTCTGCACTGCACATCACAAACACTGCTTGCACACTCACCCTGCCATGCCGCGCCCTAATCTGACCCATCTTCCCTTTCCCATTCCTGTTGGTTAATAGGTGTATCCCTTCCCCAAATTGTGTCCTGTTGGTGAAGGAGGCCGTAAAGAGTTTGCAACGCTACATACAGCTAGGTAGCATATACTGTATATATTCAGTTATTTTTTGTATCATTGTGTCCTTAGTTCTTTCTTTATCTCTGACACCTTCAACAGTCTTCTTTCCAGCTGCTTTTTTGATTAAAAACACAATGTACTGTATTTTGAATAGATATATAAAGCTATTTGAATACATGCTGTTGAATCATTTTATTTACCGTATTGTCCGCACTGTGAGGGACATCTAAAAGGCTTCAAATGTCTCAAATGCCAACAGTGCGGCTTATAACCTGATGCGCCTTATATGTCCAGGGTGTTCCAAAATGGTTGACCCCATTCTAAATGCCCATATCTCGAAAACTACTTGATGGATCTCAATGAAACTAAATACACTTTATGTTAAGGGTCATATGTTTTATTGGTTACATTTACAAAGAAAAGTACAAATATTTGTTGGTTCTATGACAGATTTTCATAAATATTCAATATGAGCGCCGCCTGTTACTCTGCACACGTCGAGTCAGTATTCGAGCTCGTGCCAAACTCCTAAAGTCCTAATTTGTTTTGTAGTTGGTGCCTTCTTTGCAAAAATTTGTAAAGAAGGCACGCTGCACTGTCTTCGAGCATACTCTAACACGCAAAATGCCTTTTCTTTTGAAGTGAACGGTATTTCTTATTCTGAAAAGATACAAATGCCATATGTTACACACAAAAACTTGAAAAGTTTCTACACAAGCTGTGAAAATTTGGGGTCATTCCAATGAAAATTGTCAAAATTATTGGCATACAAAAATGGGGTCAAACATTTTGGAACACCCTGTATATAATCCATCTAATAGATGCATAACACAACCCAAACTACTAAAACTACTGCTATTACTATCACTACAGTACTTTTCGGACTTTAAGTTGCACCTGAGTATAAGTCGCACCGGCTCAAAAATGCACAATGAAGAGGCAAAAAAACAGAGTACAAGTTGCATTTTTGGGGGGAAATTACTTGATGAAATCCAACACATAGAACAGCTATCTCATCTTGAAAGGAAAAAATAAAAATACAATAGAGAACAACATGCTGAATAAGTGTACAGTATGATAATGTTACATGATGCATGAACAATGAAATGCGAACGTGGCCAGTATGTTAACGTAACATAGCTATTAAGAGTTATTCGGATTACTATAGCATAAAGAACATGCTAACAAGTTTACCAAACCATCAGTGTCACTCCAAAACAGCAAAAATAACACGTGAAACGATATAATAATGTGTTAATAATTTCATAAATAAGTCGCTCCAGAGTGTAAGTTGCACCCCCAGCTTAACTATGAAGAAAACTGCAACTTATAGTTCGAAAAGTACAGTACTACTATTACTACTACTACTGAACCTTATAATATAGCGATGGCAACCCCTTGGTACCTCACGATACGATTTGTGATACAAAGCTCACGATAACGATGATCTCACAATATGCTGATACAACGATTATCGATACATCAGTCAGGAAATCATTGCCAGATATTCTACAAAACAACTAATAAACAGAAAAACAAGCTATCTTCATCCTTCTGCTTTAAGTTGATCACTAGTAGACTTCCAATCCATTTGAACTGGGACTGAACTCTTCTAACGGGCCCCTCCCACTTCTGTGGCAGCCAATGCCAGGCAACAAGGTAATTTTGGGCCATTTCAGGTCATTACCTGTTGACTTTCAGTCACTTCCTGTTGATTTTGGGGCATTTTATGGGTCGCTTCCTGCTGATTTTGGGTTACAGAACAGGAAGTGACACGGGAATGAATAGGAAGTGACTCAAACTCAACAGGAAGTGACCTATAAATGCCCTATAATGAACAGAGAGTGACCTGTAAATTCCCCGAGAATCGGAAAGAGTGACCGTGAATGCTCTGGTTTTGAATGAACGAACGTTGTTTCGCCCTTCCAGTCTTAATGGATTGGGCATTGAGCGCCGTTAATGGCAGCCATAGAGTTAATTGGGACACTAGTATGGTGGAAGATTTTGGTAGCGACTTGTTGGTTGCTTCCTGTGTTTTGTTTTGTCTTTTCAACAATCACACCTTTTTAACGCAAAATCTCGATTCTTGTCATGAGCGTATCGATAACCTTTTGGGATGCAAAATATCATATATCACTATTTCGATATTTTGTCACAGCCCTATTATAATGCGGTGCGCCCGATATATGAAAACATTTTTAAAATAGGCGATTTATTGACCGTGCGCCTTTTCTTCGATGTGCCTTATAGTGCGGAAAATGCCGTAATCAATCACAGCGTATACAAAACTCCCTTGTGGGAAAAAAAATTGTTTCAGCATTTAAAGACACTAAAAGCTGGAATACACCCGGCACGTCTACGGCGCATCAGCGTTGCCGCCGCGTCAACGCAGTGAAACACGGCCGTTCAAGTCAAGGGAGTGCACACCAGTCGCAGTGAGTCCATGTTTTAGACGCATCCTTGAAGCGGTTAAACGCGTCGCACGCAAAACAAACAGCAGAGTTTATTACGCGACCCTCCTGCGTCAATACTAAGAGGTAGGATGGGGCAGACGGGAAGTCACCCGTCTAAAAATACGGATCGGGTCGATTTTCCAAATAATATGCAATTAATTTTATTAATTTCTGCGTGGCGCTTAAACTTGAGAAAATCCATCAATAAAGCTTTTGAAATCCGTTCATAAAATAAAAAAAAACAACAAAGATTTATTGAAGCATTTAATTTGTAAAATACATGTTAAAATCCTTGTCATTGCGATTGTTTTTCTCTTTAGCACAGGACTTCTTTTTTCTCCTTTTTTTGTGAAAGAAAGCTGACCAATACGCGAGGTCTGAAAGGCAAATGGTTGTTGTATTATTATCTTTAAATACCCGCTACTCTCGAGCGATCTTGCAATCCTCGTGTGAACCGATCGAGCCGCTCCATAGACGCTCTGCTCGTAAAACGTGTCCTGTGGAAATTGGGGGCGAGTGTCAGTGGTGCGTTGACATGCCACAGACGTGCCTGGTGTATTACCGGGGTCAGATTTACCATTCTGCGTGTCCAAGCAGCTGAACAAGACATGTTAAAAAATTGTTGGAGTTGTTTTCATATAAAACACTATACAGTATGTACAGTACACAATATATGGCTGAAAACACAGACAAGGCTGAGAGCAGTTTCTGCTCTTGCACCCCTCTTTAAAATAAACTGCTGTATTTTAAGCCAAAACAATTGTTGTGTTTGATAGAACAATATGCCTATATGCTGCCATAGCAGATTCATGGTGCATGAAGTCCCCGAACTATTTTTTATTTGTCCGTTTAACCCTGAAAAGCCTCGTTTACAGACGTCGCACCCTAGCCATAAAAAGAAGGTAAGTAATTATATTTATTATTCAAAATGTCTGTAATTTTTAGCTTAGAATCATTAATTGATACCTAATATTTAGTTTAAAAAAAAAAAAAAAAAAAAAGACTTTAAAAATTATTCGCTCGCATATTTTAAACTTTTAAAACAAATTACGTCACAATGAAAAATTTGGTGTCTGTAAAAAAGTCACGGATATCTACCTCAAAACTATTGCTTAATTATTTTGTTTTTTTTTTGTTACTGTCGCATTTTCCCCGATATGTTAGATGATAAATAATCGATCCAAACAAAGAAAAATTGAAAAATAACCTTTAAAAGGGTAACTATATGAAAAAGAAAATCTCAACTACTCCTTGTTGTCTGCGATTTCTGCATCGCGACCCTTGTTATATCACCATGTTTCACCCATAAAATCCCCCAAAAATCTGGCTGTGGCAGTTCACAGCTGTGTCTTGACACTTGGTGATACATGCTACATAGAGTTTTTGGATCGAAACAAGGTAAGTATGCGATAATATCTCGTTAAAATCGTGGCGTCTTTAATTCTGCTCTCGCGTGCTCTCACCTCCAGTTAGGGTTTTGCTGTTAAAAAAAAAAAAATAAATAAAATTTAAATGCCCTCCTGTTCAAAATTTTTCTTTCCCCGGAAAATTGAGATTTTAAGATTTCTAATGATGCATCACATATGCATATAGGACAATTTTGAAATTTGGCCAAATTGGTGGTCTCAGAGCGAAACTTCAAGTCACCTGAGTGTTTTCCGCCATATATATTTTTTGAAAAAGAAGAAAACAAAATAATTACTCTACTTTGATTAGTAAAAAACAAAAAAAGCATCTTATGACATGTATGACAGTAATTTGGTTTTAAAAAGAAGAAACATACTTGAATTCATATTACCCTCCTTCATTCATACCTGTTTTCTTGTCCGCGTTTTTCCTGTGCGAAGTTTGATGTATCTAGCTATGAGCTCATTTCGACCTAGAAAGCAAAGAAAAAAAAATATTATTATTTACCTTTGCTTGATTTACAATCAAAATTCAGGTGACGCTGAGTGGCACAATTTAATCCCATTGACCCAGTGACTTTGTGATAGACAGCCCCATACAGTGGCAATGTGATCACCAAACCTCTGTCTCGCACATGCAGCACAGAAACAAATACACACACCTACCGTACATACATGTGCATATAATCAGGCAGTCCACAATAATATTCGGTGTGGTTCTGAATACACATGACCCAACAATACGAGCATTCATGCGGACTGGCCACTCCCCCCTGATAACGTAAGCACCAGACCAGCTGTAACCATGCTTACATGGGTGCACATGCTTGTGCGCACGCGCACACATAACACTCTTTGACAATACTAAATAATTCAACCCGTTGAATAGGGAGCACAGCATGACCTGGCCAGTATAGACTAGTGTAGCCCAAAGAACCAAAGAAAATAGGCCCTTAATGTTCACAGTTCATAAAGAACATGTCTTATTAAAGTGCAACATTTTTTGATGAGGCTGTGTGACATTATGTAACGTAATTGTAGCATACTAGAAAATGTAGGTGTTGTTTGCTTGCTCTCGTGCAGGACCTTTAGATGGAAAACCAAAGTCAGGCCAGCTGGCTTACCGATGGTCATGATCAGCACAAAGCCAAACCTCAACACACACACCAAATGTCTCACAACAATAGCCTTAACTAACTAGCAGATGGTGTGAGTGTGTGTAGGGGTGTGCACGTATGTGCTTGTGTATTTTGACCAATTGCACTCTCACTAAGATAGGCAGCAGGCAGCTTAGACTGATACAATCTATAGCTCCTATGCAGGTGTTTTCCTTCCAGCAGTCAAATGCTGCCACTGACAACAGAATGCACACACATACGTACAAGTACGCACATGCACGATTGGCAACACACACATGGACACAGAGAACAAGTCCTGGCTGCGCAGTCTGACATCTGACTCCAGAGGGGCCAGCTGGTCTTTCTAGGAGGCTTAACGGTGAATTATCATCCTTCACTAACCCTGCAGCACACATCTCTCTCTATAGCCCTCCCTCTTTTTAAAACTCTCCAACACACACACCCTGTGTCGAGCCATCCTCTGTTCTGGTTGTTCCCTTTCCCCTCCCCTGTCCCGCTCCAAGTGAATAGACTTATGCTCCCTCCCCCTTCCTGTCTTTGCCTCCTGCTGTACTGGACCAGTGAAAGACTTCAAGGCCAAAGTCAGATGGTCACTGACCGTGACCAACAGAAGCCCCAGGGCCAGAACACACACAAATATGCCAGCACACCTCATCTTAAACTATGAAATGACTGTTTCTGACAAAATACAGTAGGGGTGTGACAAAATATCGAAATGGTGATATATCGTGATACTTTGTATCCCAAAAGGTTATCGATATGCTCCTGTCAAGAATCGAGATATCGTTTTAAAAAGGTGTCAAAAAAAAAAAAAGCATTGACGGTGCTCGACGCCCAATCCATTTAGACTGGGAATGTTCGTTCATTCAAAACCAGAGGATTCACAGTCATTCGGTCCGATTTTCGGGGCATTTACAGGTCACTTGCTTTTCATTTTAGGGCATTTACAGGTAATTTCTTGTTGAGTTTGAGTCACTGCCTTTTCATTTGTGTGATTCCCAGGTCAATTCCTGTTCTGTAACGCAAAATAAAAAGCAAGTGACCCATAAAATACTCCAAAATCAACAGAAAGTAACTGAAAATCAACAGGTAAATGACCTTAAATGGCTCAAAATTACTCATTGCCTGGCATTGGCTGCCACTGACGGCCATTGACATTCAATCCGCTTGAAGTGGGAGGGATGGCAGCTGACACCCTCCCAGTTCAAATGGATTGGACGTCTACTAGTGCTAAACTCATTCCAATTCACAGCAGAAGTTTGTTTTTCTGTTTATTAGTTTTTTTGTAGAATATCCTAGAATGATTTCCTGGCAAATGTATACGACCAATGTATACGACCATACGACCTGTAATACTTATACAATCAAGATGTCAAGACACTCAACGGTCTACCAACTTTTCCAGTTATTACACACTGCAAGGACGACCTCCGTGAAGTTGGCCCCCCCATCAGACGCAAATTTATAGAAAAATTGTCATTCGTTTCTGCTAAGTTTGAGCTCGTTTGTGCAGAAAAAAAATGTGTTTTTGGTGTTATCGTTTTTGAGATATTAACAATTCTTTTATAGGTCAATCTGACGTCAACCAGCCCCCATATAAATTAAAAATGGCTAAAAATTGTGTCAATCATTTGTGCAACGTTGTGCTGTAAAAAAAAAAAAATCTTTTGTGCTGCTATCGTTTTTGTGATATTGAGCTACTAATTTCGAGTGATGACATGACTCGATGCCCTCCACTTACTGCAAAATGGACCTGAAGCCATTCGTTTGTGCTACGTTTGCGCTAGTTGTGTGGACATCCCTCTGTTATTGAGAGAGTTGGTAAGCTTCGTCAACCGCGAAGGGGTCGCTGTGATTGACCTTACCACTCGAAATGAATATCTATGAGTATCTTATAGCCTTCGGAGGTGCAAGAACGTACTGTATGGCTATTTCAAATGCTTCTGACGTAGAGTGAGCGTATGAAGAAGTATCTGAACCTTTTTCTCACATTTCTGCATAAAATCACCATCAAATGTGATTTGATCTTTGTCAAAATCACACAGATGAAAAAAAAAAAACATGTTTGCTTTAACTAAAACTATCCAAACATTTATAGGTTTTCATATTTTAATGAGGATAATGTGCAAACAATAATAGAAGGGAGGAAATAAGTATGTGAACCATCACATTTAATATTTTGTGCCCCCCCCAGGCATCAATAACTTCAAGCAGACGCTTCCTGTAGCTGCAGATAGGTCTGGCACATCGATCAGGACTAATCTTGGCCCATTCTTCTCTACAAAAATGCTGTAGTTCAGTCAGAATTCTGGGATGTCTGGCATGAATCGCTGTCTTTAGGTCAAGCCACAGCATCTCAATGGGGTTCAAGTCTGGACTTTGACTTGGCCACTCCAGAACGTGTATTGCTTCTGTGTTTTGGATCATTGTCTTGTTGCAGCATCCATCCTGTTTTTAGCTTCAACTGTCTGACAGACGGCCTCGGGTTTTCCTGCAAAACATCCTGATAAACTTTTGAATTCATTCTTCCATTAATGATTGCAAGATGTCCAGGCCCTCAGGAAGCAAAACAGCCCCAAATCATGATGCTCCCTCCACCGTGCTTCACGGTGGGGATGAGGTGGTGATGTTGGTGAGCTGTTCTATTTTTCCTCCACACATGACGTTGTGTGTTGTTCCCCAAATTAAACTTTTGTTTCATCAGTCTACAAAATATTTTGCCATAACCTCTGTGGAGTGTCCAAGTGCCTTTTTGGGAACATTAAGGAGCAACAATGTTTTTTTTTTAAGACAACAGTGGCTTCCTCCGTGGAGTCCTCCCATGAACACCATTCTTGGTTTTACATATAGTTGATGGGTGCACATACATATTGGTCTGTACCAGTGATTTCTGTAAGTCTTTAGCAGACACTCTAGGGTTCTTGTTTACCTCTCTGAGTTTTCTGCGCTGAACTCTTGGCATCATCTTTGGTGGACGGCCACTCCTTGGGAGAGAAGCAACAGTGCCAAACTCTCTTCATATGTAGACAACTTTTCTGACTGTCGATTGATGAACATCTAGACGTTTAGAGATGGTTTTGTTTCCTTTCCCAGCTTTATACAAATCAACAATCCTTGATCGCAGGTCTTCAGACAGCTGACCGACCCATGATCCAGAGAATGCTTCTCATCAGGATAATTCTTACCAGGTGTGTGTTTCATAGTGGGCAAGGCAGCTTTAAACTACCCATCGCACACCTGACTTAAATTCTTTGGTAAAAATTGGTTTCAATTGCTCTTTAAGTCTCCTTAGGCAAAGGGTTCACTTACTTATTTTTCCTCCATCTGTCATTGTTTTCATGCTATCCTCATTAAAATATGAAAACCTATAAAGGTTTAGGGGGTTTTAGTTAAAGCAGACAGTTTTGGTTAGTACATTTTCATCTTTCCATTAGCCTCAATGTAGCAATGCTAACGTTTTAAAATGTTTAATATAGATGTGTTTCCTTATTTTGTATGTCTGAACTTTAATTCTTTAATTCTGTGTTGATGATCAATAAACATCTGTGAAAGGAACAGGAGTCTCATGCAATAAACACACATGTGTGCCAAGTGCACGCAGCATACTCAAACACACGCACACACACAAATGTATGTATGCACGTACACAGGGATAAATCGTAACCGGAAAAATTACCGAACTCGTTTTTTTTACCGTGCGAACAATTGGCTTACTGCGTATCACGACAGGCTTAGCAATACGCTTCTTGTTGATCTGTTGTTATTGTCCTTTTCTAAAACTTTTAAGGACTGTAATTGGGTATATAGTTGTTGGTCATAGTTGTACGCAAGAGTAATGCCTGTAGCTGTGACATAACCTTGACAGCCTGCAAATAAGATTCATGTGAACATTTTATGACAAAATTTGTTTTTAAATACCAGTACCTGTAAATTACTCAAAATAAATTCGAAGAAAACAGTCTACACGTACGGATATTGATGTTCTTTATGCAGGTCCTGTGTTGCCTGGCACAGCCAGACTATTCTCCCTGTATTTTTCAAACACTGTGAGAACTGAGAAATAGTCTGGGACCGAGACCATTAACGGCCTCTCGAGCAAGGTACAAAATCAACCGTCCAATCAGATTTGTTTATTTGCGTGACGTGTTCTTAACGAGTAATGTCACTCTTGCGCGCCGAAAGTCGTCTCTACATCA
Organism: Corythoichthys intestinalis; assembly: GCF_030265065.1. Lineage (NCBI taxonomy): Eukaryota > Metazoa > Chordata > Actinopteri > Syngnathiformes > Syngnathidae > Corythoichthys > Corythoichthys intestinalis. The sequence goes on along the minus strand of NC_080399.1, from coordinate 56,837,067 downwards.
ACACAGATGGCGAATGGGAGAGCCGAGAATATGTTCCAATCCGCGGTAAAAACAGTTTTAAATTACCAAAAACACATAGAAAAAAGTCAGTGACAACAGTCAACATGGCTCGGGCTAGCCATGCTGAATAAACTTCTCCATTCTCCGCTCACGCCAGTTACTTGTCACTTTAACAACGTCACGTCTGCCCTGATTGGTCCACTCTGCTGTCTGTTTGCTGTGGCTTGCTCCGCCCCCGGAATTTGATCCGTCGGACGGTGAGTCTGGTATACCAGGCAAGGTCCTGTGCCCAAGTCACAATTTTGATATCATGACAACACTACTTAACCTTTTTGTTTTGCACATTTGTTGAGTACTGTTCAGTTGTATTTCACCTTATCTTACATTCTTTTACATCTTCTTTTCAAGCATTTACCTATCATATTTGTTGGGCTATAAAGCACACTTAAAATCATTATTTTTGCCCAAAATTGAAAATGCACTTTATAATCCAGTGCGTCTTATGTATGAATTGTGGTCGTGCTTAATGATCTCAAACCTAACTTGTTGGAGCGCAACACTGACTGACTAACTCGGAAACTACAGGCATAATAACTAGAGGTGGGAATCTTTGGGTACCTAACGATTCGATTATAATTTAAAGGCTCCGATTCGATTATAAATCAATGATTGATGTCATCCACCACCCTCCCCCCGCTTTTAATGTTTTGTACATTAGTTCCAGAATGGTTAAAAAATCCTATTAGGCTAAACCAAACTAATATTTCAGTATCAAGTTAACAGTTAAAAGCATTAAATAAAATACTTAAGTCCCCATTCTGTATCAGCAGCTTTAAACTACATTCAATTAATTTAATTGATGTGAATCAACGGATAAAGTTGATAAAATTGCTCCCATTATTCCATAATTTCCCTTCTGTCTACTTACAACATGTCAAAGTTTTAAAACTGTTTCATCATTTAAAGATAGATTCAAGTCAAGATTTTGCCGATTTAGGAGTATTTCAGATAAAAAGTTAATTAGGTTCGCTACAACAGAGCCTTCTAGAGAAGTCTACTGCTTTAAGATGGCAGCTGTTTACAACGTGGCAACTACTAAACGGCAAATCTGTCATTTCGCATCTAGTTCTCTTTATATGTTCTAACACCGCATCGTCGGTCATTTAGCATCTACTTCTGCATATATGTGATATCTACTATAGCTGTATGTGGCCGTATGTTTGTAGCAACTAACAACTGGGCGTTGTTTGAACCAGCTGTCGGCCGTAGTCAGGTATTTTTTTTTTTTATCTAGCGGCATGAGTTGAACATGATATTTGCTTTCGGTCCTTTCTTCATTGCTCTCCGAAGACCGTGCGGACTGTGTTTTAGTTCTGCTTTACCTGGTATAATTCAAAAATCGGAATTTGGATGTTTGTGAATCATTCTCGAATCTTCCACGGCCGAATCGCGAATAATCTAAGAATCAGAAATTTCGCACGCCTCTAATAATAACTGTTATTAGTTAACCATTCCCGATACAAAGAGTCAAAAATTGTGCTCTAATGCTGGAAACCACGCAGGAAGAGATTTGAAGCCTCAAATTCAAAACTATAAAGATGACAAGTTAACCACCATATTCTCGAGTTTTACGCTTTTCACAAGACAACAAATGTTTCTAAATAAATTAAATATCAGAAATGCACAATAGTATCGGTTACCGATAATGATCGGCCAATAATTGCCAAAAAAATTGAAAACGGAAATTTTGGGCAGACATAAGGAAATAAAGCGGAAGTACCTCAGAAACTTGTCTATGTGGTCCATGAATGGCATGTAGCAGCGTATTAGAGGTCCATTGTGTTTAACTTAGTAGTTTTGTTTCTCATACTGCCGTTAAACTAAATGCGCATGAGTCGCGAGCATTAAGCTCGCACTTCCCTCTACTGGAAAATTCCTGACATACAGCAGGCTGCCCTTTGTTGGTTAATAATTCTGCAATTAATAAATCAGCTCTGATTCATTTAATACAATCATACAATATAATCAAAAATAGGGCTCCGAGGACCGATAGCCTAATAGCTTCTAATTTCAAGATGTACGGTTCGTGAATGGCAGAGTAATTAGTGCCCGTAAGAAGCCTTGTGTCCTGTTCTTTTGAGATGGGTAGCTTGCATAATAGGGTGTAGCATGACATTACATCGTCACTCATTTTAAATCTCATTGGCAAAGAGGTTTGACTCATTAACTCATTTCAGTCCAATCACATATAGTAGATGACACATTTATTCTAGTTAACATACATTTTGACCCATCTTATGCATGAAACAAAGGGGAGGGAAAATTGGAACTCTAAGTGAGGTCACTGTTAAAATGTGCATAATTCATTGATCACATGATCCACTAATGAAGATATTGCTAATAAAACAGCAACAGAAAAGTCAATTTCAGTGCATCAGTTTCGAACATTTTATTCAAGTCAAATGAATATGTATGGTACTCATGTAGGGCACATCATAAACACCTTCACCTTAAACAGACTGAACACAACTACTGTAGAAAGGTAATTCCACTATTATTATACTTGCTATTCTCGCCCCACACACATTCATTTATAGATTTTGCCACATTTCTTTAACAAGTACATCATGGCACCCTTGCACATTTCCTTTTCTATTGCAGCCAATCTTCCTACAGCCAGTGGGGGGTATCTTTAGCCACAGATAGTGCCGTCACAGTCAGATTACTTTTGCCATTTTTTGCTCACCTGCAGCTCATTCTAGCTTCACTGTTAGTGCCAAACAGTGTGTGCCACAAAACCTTCATTAATGACAGCGAGGTGTCGAGAAAAGTGGTTTAAATAGTCCTCAGATAGCATAAATTATATTTTTTGTTTTCCTCAGGCTGTATGACAAACACCTGATCTGCAAACTGGGCTTAGAGGTAAACCTGTCGCCATATGCAATAAGTCAATTAATCGCACAGTAAATAAAAATGAGGTCGGTAATTTTCCTGGCTGCGATTTATCGGCACTTGCGTGCATATATTTGTGCGTGCGTGTTAAGAGAGTGCCAAAAAAATCGATTTTTAGATGCATCGCAATTCGACACGTGACGATTCGATTACGATTCATAAATGTTCAAAAACGATGATTTTCCCTACTAACTTTATGACCGCCGCTAGTAGCGGAATGAAAATTCAAGACACGTCTGCCGCCGGGACACCTTTAACGCACGCACAACGTTATGATGGATGCTGCTGGTTACTGAGCGAGAGATCTACTCCTTTTCAAAAGACTGGAAAATAAATTTGTGTATGAGACAGGCAGGGACCTGGCGGTCATGCTTCTGTGCGCAAGTTATTTTAAGAGCGAGAGGGGAAGAGAGACAGTTCGTTGCTCCTTGTCTTTCAGTTGTCCAACAGTCGTGTTAATTGGAAAAAGTCCCTAGTGTTTTGCTAAGGCCTGTGTCCGTCTATCAGAGGAACGAACCCTCTTGTACTGTTTAGATTTTATTATTATTGTTTTTGAGATGTTACTAGTTAGTGCCGAGCGCCATGCTAATTAGCGACTTTGCTAACATGCATTTCCATGTCAAGTTGTGCGTTGTTTGGTCTTGTACAAAAGTTACTCCAGAGGCAGAACGTTTAAAACCAGGATTAAGTAACACTACAAACGTGCGAAATAGTGCAGAAATCTGTGAAAACAAAGTATATTGGTTAAAAGAAGTCTTATTTCTAAAGACACTTTGTTTCCAGAAAATGTGGAATTCACTCCACCAGTGTAAATTATATTGTATTGTTGAGAGAAATAAGTGCTGCCTTTGAAACAGCGAATGGTTTCCACCTTCTTGTGAAAAAGAGCATCTCAAGGCTAACTGTGTGTTGTATGGGCACGGTGAGAAATAAGTACTGCCTTTAAAATGTTTTATGTTTTTGAACTTTCTTTAAAAAAAAAAAAAAAGTTTAAAGGCAGCTTTTTGTTGTATGGGCATGTTTCCATCGTTCCTGTTGAATTGTTTGGATATTTTAAATAAAGGACATAAATTTGTTTGGCTACGTTATTAATTAGTAATGTATGATGCATCCATAATCGTGATAATCGTGATCATCGTCAATACTGGGAACATCGTACATAAATCGAGTCGAAGCACCTTGAATCGTAATCAAATCGAATCGTGGGGTACCTAAGATGGCACACCCCTAGTGCGTGTGCTGCGTGCACTTGGCACACGAGTGGGTTGATTGAACATGAGACTCCAGTTCATTTGACCGACGTTTATTGGTCATCAACACATTTTAGGATTAAAGTTCAGACATACAAAATAAGAAAACACATCTATATTAAAGGTGCACAAGGTAGGATTGATGGTCAAAAATGGTACTGCAACTAGATCAAAATATTGATTAGCACAAAATGCCCTCCCCCTTCGGGTTGCCAGAATACTGCTTCACATTGGAGAAACTGCAGGAAAAGAAGTTTAAGTGGCAAGCGATAAGACCTCTGCAGAAAGTACATTTTATTTTTAATTTTCATGCAAGATCTTTTTAATGCAATAATGCCAATGTTTAGCAAAGAGCCGTGATACGAGGTTAAAGTTCGTTTATGTCACCATGACCGAAGTGAGGGAGGGCTACTTTTCTCAATGTATAAGCACACTGGAAAAAAGACATACAGTGATCCCTCGCTACTTTGCGCTTCAAACTTCGCACCCTCAGTCCATCGGGGATTTTTTTTCAATTAAAAAAAAAAAAAATAAATAAATACAGATGAGCTGTCCTGAGCTGATCGCGCTGTCTCACACTCACTCTCTTCCTCCCTCTCCTTAATCTTTGTTCGTCACAGAATGAACTGGATTTTCGTATTAAACTATGATTGACAAACTTTTTAAGATTTGATCTTTCCAGAGACTTGACTGGCACAGCTGGTAGCTAGAGTTGTCCTTGGACTGAAGGGTCAGTGGTTCGATTCCTGGCTATGACTGCCCACTGTCGAAGTGCCCTTGGGCAAGGCACTGAACCCCGATTTGCCTCCAAAGGGTTGACAGTGCCTTGCATGTCAGCAGCCCCGTTGGTGTGTGAATGGGTAAATGTGTGCTAATGTAAAGCGCTTTGGGCATAGTAACCATGCTGATGAATGCGCTATATAAGTACAGTCCATTTACCATTGACTTTCAGAGCGCCTCATGTGTCAATCATCGTTTAACTTGTTAAACAGTTGCTGTGGCAACTCATTGTGTGTAAGTCAGCAGCTGGAGCAGATTTGAATGAACACTCAATGAAGCATTTAATAAAGACAACAAAAATCAGACTTAAAATTTGAAAGAAAAATTATCGAGATAATTATCGATATTGACTGGTTAAGATTTTTTTTATCGTGATAATTTTTGGCATATCGCCCAGGTTTAGGTTATGTAACAATGGAATAACTACTTGTGATACAGAAATCAGACCAGGTGCATTTTCCCATAAAAGTAGATCGCAGTTATCTAGGAGCCCAAAGCGGACAGGGATGTTGTGCTCTTTAATAATTTGATCCTGGTTGCATTTTCCTTTTAGGTCACCAATCTTACATATTTCTTCTTTAAGAATTTAGAGAGATTTTTTTTTTTTTTTTTTACAAAATATTTCTTTCCGTTGTGAAATGTCATTTTAAGGAGAGTAGTGCAGAAATTTATTTGCACACCAAAATTGGGAGAGAATTTAACATTTTAATTGGTTGTTTAAAGCTGAAGTTTGCATGTATTATATTTTATTTTTGCAAGTTGCCACCAAGATTTAAATGAATATCACGTGACTATGGCCAAAGTCATGCTTCTTTCTAAAGTGTACATTGCACAGAATTAGGATTGAGCATCGAGCATCGATGGGATGCATCGATTCTAACACTCCGATGGTCCTGGAACCGTTCGAATCTTTAAATTTCAATTCCATGTTTTGATGCCCTGACTGCCGAGCTGAAAAAAATTGCTGCCGAAAACCACGAAGCAGAAGCCACAAGAAGAGCGTGTTTGTGCACTGCAACTTGATTGCAACCATGGACACGGTGCAGCGGCGCTAAAACGTTTTGCTAAACTTTTCAACAACAACAAAAAAACAGACCCGTCAGCTCAGTGTAACATTTGCAACACAACTATATCATGCAAAGTTGGCTTCACGACCAGTATGATTAAACACTTCCGGCTTCATGGAATACACGTGCAAAGTAGCTCGGCTGAGTGCCGCGCCGGTCCTCTAACCAGTCAGAAAGGTAAGTAAAACAATAAATTATTTCTGTCTTCTGCTGTTCCCGCGATCCGACCCCGGATTAAGCAATGGATGATGGATGGATGGATGGATGGATGGATGGATGGATGGATGGATGGATGGATGGATGGATGGATGGATGGATGGATGGATGGATGGATGGATGGATGGATGGATGGATGGATGGATGGATGGATGGATGAAAAAAGTACGACAATGAGTCGTACTATTACGACTATGGTCGATATCATATGTATACAGAACTAGATGCGAAATGACAAGAGTCAGCGGCATTAGCACATGTATAGATGACGAGATGCAAAATTACAGACTCGCTGCCATTAGTAAACAGCCGCCATCTTAAAGCAGTAGACGCCGCCGTTAAAATCAACAGTATTAAAAGATCTTCAAATTGTAATTGATAGAAGAATTATTACTAATGCTTCGTCGTAGCTCCCAGCTGAGGTACATGTATGGCAACAGAATATGTGTAAATGTTTTCTCTTCTTGTGAAAGTGCACTCCTGTGGAAAGAAACTTCATCACATTCAAGTTTAAAGACTGATATTTATATACAAGTTTAAAATAGCGTTATAAGAAGTTCATAAAATTCATATTAACTGTATTAATAATAAGAAAAATATATATGATTATATATATAACAATAATAATAAATAATAATCAATTTGAAGTTCATATATTTAAAAAAAAAAAAAAAAGATCATCCAGAAGTTAAGACATTAATATAAACTAATACATTTTTAAACTTTACATTTTTTTACCCTGCTTTTTGTTGTTTTTTTTTTTTTACCCTGCCTCTTAAAGGAATTGGAATTGAGAATCGTTCAGAACCGGAATCGTAACATTGATTCGGAATCGGAGTCGTTCCATTTCAAACGATGCCCAACCCTACACAGAATACAAGCCGATTGTCTTGGGCTGCTACATGGCTAGCATCAATAATTTATTAAGTCTGTAACCAACCAAATTACACACACATGTTCAAAAGAGGTGACTGGCCAAGCCCCCAATCACGCAGGCTCCATGGAAGAAACATTAACACTCCTAACTTACACCTAATTTGCTATTTCTGCTTATATTCAGTGGACTGAAATGTGATTTCAAAATTACAGACAATAGAGGCGAGTCATGCGACCGGAGTGGGGCTTTCATTTTAAAATCAAAAGATTTCTTTAATAATGTTTTACTGTCTGCCCATGTGTACAGTTTTACCATTGTATATACAGTAAAATAGAAAGCCTTCATTGTCATTGGACAGGGTACAACGAGATTTAGAATACATGATAAAAATTGAATTTTCTTGGAATGAAATCTTGGAATTTTTTTTAGCTTCAAATGCAAATTAAATTGTCCTTTGAAAATTGAAATAATCCGAGTGTAAAGGTTGAAAAAGGAATCACTAACACTAACAGCCAGTATACCGTAACATGCCCCGGATGGCATATTGTGAACAGGTTTACCATTTTTTTAGGTAGTAAACAGAGATCAATTTGGTTGTTTTTATACTTAGCAGTTGTGGATTTAACATCCTAATAGTCTTATCTTTTGGGCCAAATGTTGACCATCCCTTATGTCAAATATATATATGTCAAATTCCATTAGGCAATCAAACCTAACAGTTGTGAATGGCGTTTTACTATCAATGTGTATGCCTATCTGTCCTATCGATGTGGCCATTTTTTTAGACCGCTTGTTGCCGACAAAACATTTACATATCTACTCATCTTGCAGGAACTGTGAAAAGTGTGGTCAAACATTGACACATTCAGCTGATACAAAGCAGCAACATTTATTTGGATTTAGCTAATAAATGTGAGCAAGATATCTATTCAAGACGTACACCAGCTGTTCACTAACTGCCTGTTGCTGAGCAGGTGGCGTGCAGTGGCTTTATCACAGCATTTCACTAAAGCAGCTGACCACTGCTGCTCGAAACACAGATGAAGAGGAATTGGGAAAAGACCAAAAGAAGAACAATGGGGTTCAAAAGGCAAAACTAGAAGATAAAGCATAAAAAAGGTGTCACACAAGATAGTCTTGAAAGTAGATTGATAGATTACTAATGGATTTTGGCAAAGGAGCTGTGTCTATCTAGCAAGGCCATTCTCCATGCAAGACTCGATCAACTGAGTCAAGAGAAAAATAAGAAGTTCTGATACAATATCCTAATTTATACTTATAGAGGCCACAATTTAAAGCTGTGTCATAAAGAATTCACTAGAGAACACTCTGTATGCAGAGAGTGGGGTGAGAGGGTGGCACAGCTGGTGTCAGCCAGAGGACCATCTGCTCATTATTATATGAATTTAACTACAAACACAAACACACACACGCACAGACATCGACGTTTGGTATCTGTACATCATGGGGACCATGGGGACTCTTTAGCACTCCCTTGTGGAAATCAACTGTAATAATGCACGATGGGGGCACAGTTCACCTCTGCTATTTATCCTAGCAATCTCAGTGGTCGTCATGTTTAACACTGTCGACAAGTAGCTCTAAGCTCACTCTGGCTATGGTTCACCTTAGGGCTTTATCAAATGATTGTTTTTCTCACTACTAATCTCTGCACTATTTTTATGATAAATTGATTCTTGTTTAACATGAATAGTTTTGACTGATATAGCATTTTTGGGTTAATGTATATTAATTGACAAAAAACATTTCTGAACATTTATTTAAATTATTTTAAAGTATTTTTTAAAAAATTTAAAAAAAAAAAACATTGAATGAACTGTCACACCTCTTTTAGGCAAGCATTATGATGTGAGAACATGATTGAGGTATTTTTTATTTCTATTCATGATTGTAAAACAATGTGTGAGCTAGAGCTGTCCTGACTTTGCCTGTTACACCAGACTCACCGCTGTTCCAGCTATTGAGTCTGGCCACCATTCAGCGGATACAATTTCCAGGGCGGAGCAAGCCACAGCAAACAGACAGCGGAGTGGACCAATCAGCGACGGGCAGACTTGACGTTAGTAAAACGACGAGGGCAGGACGAGGGACTTGCGCGTGAAAGGAAACATACGATGAGAGCGGAATTTATTAAACATGGCTAGCGCGAGACAGACTGTTGTCAATGACTCATGTCGATGTGTTTTGGGTAATTTAAAATTGATTTTACCGTGGATTGGAACATATTCTCGGCTCTCCTGTTCACCATCTGTGTTGTTGTGGAAACGACTTCCGACGCGCAAGAGTGACGTTGCTCGTTAAGAACACGTCACGCAAATAAACGAATCTGATTTGTCGATTGATTTTGTACCAGCTCGAGAGGCCGTTAATGAGCTGGGTCCCAGACTTTTCTCTCAGTGTTTGAAAAATACAGGGAGAACAGTCTGGCCGTGCCAGGCAAGTCCTGACTAGTTGACAATCATTGATGACGTAAATGCGTTGACGAGCACAACATCCCGTCGATGATTAATGAAGGGTTAAAAAAATATATGCGTGGAAAGTTGAGGACGATCGGTATGCAAGCGGGGAAAGTAGCTCTAAGCTCACTCTGGCTATGGTTCACCTTAGGGCTCTCCCAAACGATTGTTTTTCTCACGACTAATCTCTGGACTATTTTTATGATAAATTGATTCGTGTTAACATGAATAGTTTTGAGTAATATAGCATTTTTTGGGTTAATGAATATCAATTGACAAAAAACATTTCTGAACATTTATTTATATTATTTTAAAGTATTTTTTAAGTAAAAAAAAAAAAAACATGAGCTAGAGCTGTCCTGACTAGTCGACATCATTGATGACGTAAATGCGTCGACGAGCACAACATCCCGTCGATGATTAATGAAGGGTTAAAAAAATATATGCGTGGAAAGTTGAGGACGATTGGTATGCAAGCGGGGAAAGTGGCACAAATCCAAAAAAGCAAACCAGAGTGGCCAAAGCATTGACTTATTTCAATGAAACAAAGGAGGGGGGTACACTGTTGTGTCCTGTCTCTTCAATGCCAAGCTTCACTGCACGTCGGCTGTGAATGAACACCTAAAGCGCTGTCACCCAGTTGTAATTTTGAAAGACGACAGGATACAACAAGCTTGCAGATCATAAGTCCATCTAATAAACTAATGACATGTTTTATTGAAGTTGTTAAGGCTGTCGCGATATGCAATGAGTCCATTTATCACATGGTAAATGAAAATGAGGGCGGTAACTTTCACGGCTGCGTTTTGTCGCCGCGTACGTGCATACATTTGTGCGTGCGTGTGTACGTGCATGTTAATGGCATATGAGACTACATTAGCTCCAGCAGTGGCGGTATAGATAAATATATGTCACGTGTTACTCTTTATTGGTGCATAAAGCAGCAGGACTAATAATGTTGTCTACAAACTAGGGCTGTCAAACGATTAAAATTTTTAATCGAGTTAATTACAGCTTAAAAATTAATTAATCGTAATTAATCGCAATTAATCGCAATTCAAACCATCTATATAATATGCCATATTTTTCTGTAAATTATTGTTGGAATGGAAAGATAAGACGCAAGATGGATATATATATTCAACATGCGGTACATAAGGACAGTATTTGTTGATTATAACAATAAATCAACAAGATGGCATTAACATTATTAACATTCTGTTAAAGTGATCCATGGATAGAAAGACTTGTAGTTCTTTATGAAAAATGTCAGTACAAGTTATAGAAATTTTATATTAAAACCCCTCTTAATGTTTTCGTTTTAATAAAATTTGTAAAATTTTCAATCAAAAAATAAAGTAGTAGCCCACCATTGTTGAAGGCAATAATTACTTACACTATAAAATCAGTCGCACCCAAGCGCCAGCAGAGGGCAGCAAAACTCCGCAAAACACAATTAACAAGTGGGCCTTTCACTCTACTGTCATTTAAATCTGTCTGAGCTGGGCCAAGTGTGTTAATTGCGTCAAATATTTTAACGTGATTAATTTAAAAAATTAATTAACGCCCGTTAACGCGATAATTTTGACAGCCCTACTACAAACCGAAACACAATTTGAAAGGAGTGAAGGATCTCTGTTGATGTTAGCTACATAAATACACAAAACTGAAACACAACATTGTGTAACTTAAACTGCAATTCAGTACTTCGATAAATGAAACTTAACGATGCATGTTTACGTCACACATATATCAATTAGAAAAAAAAAATGAACGACATACATACACACTAGATGTACTGCCACATGATTTGAGCAATATAACCCATAAATATTTTAGTCGAATCGCTGTACTTACCCAGCAACTTTTGTGCAAGTAGCCACTAGCCATTTTGTGGTGCTCAATATTATGGGTGTGACAAAATATTGAAATTGTGATATATCGTGATACTTTGTATCCCAAAAGGTTATCGATATGCTCCTGTCAAGAATCGAGATATCGTTTTAAAAAGGTGTCAATGTTTTGAAGAAAAGAAAAGAAAAAAAAAAGGAACCATCAAGTTGCTCCCAAAATCTTCCACCATAATAGTGTCTCAGTTAACTCTAAGCCTGCCATTGACGGTGCTCGACGCCCCATCCATTTAGACTGGGAACGTTCGTTCATTCAAAATCAGAGCATTCACAGTCATTCGGTCCGATTTTCAGGGCATTTACAGGTCACTTGCTGTTCATTTTAGGGCATTTGCAGGTCATTTCTTGTTGAGTTTGAGTCACTGCCTATTCATTTGGGTGATTCCCAGGTCACGTCCTGTTCTGTAACTCAGAATAAACAGGAAGTGACCCATGAAATACCCCAAAATTAACAGGAAAGTAACAGAAAATCAACAGGTAAATATCTTAAATGGCCCAAAATTACCTCATTGTCTGGCATGGGTGCCACTGACGGCCGTAGACATTAAATCCGTTTGAAGTGGGAGGGATCTTCCACCCTCCCAGTTCAAATGGATTGGACGTCTACTAGTGATAAATTCATTTCAATTCACAGCAGAAACTTGTGTTTCTGTTTTTTAATTGTTTGTAGGAAATCCTAGAATGATTTCCTGACCAATGTATCGATAATCGTTGTATCACCATATCGTTAGATCATCATTATCGTGAGCTTTGTATCGCAATTGGTATCATATCGTGTGGTACCAAGAGGTTCCCACTCCTACTCAATATGCAAGGTGAACCAATTCCTGCATGTAATGTGTAAGCATGAGAACATGCTTTAACCCATCTAACAGAGAAGAGTGATATCAGGTCATAAATCGGAGGTCAATCAAACTCACGATTTCAAAACGAAACAAGAATTATGACATAACAACAAACTAAATAGCATAACTAGCAATTATTAAAATAAAATAATTAGCAGGGAACATGAACTTAATTGAGACCAGTAGCGCCGCATTGCATGCTGGGAGGCATGAGGCACGTGTAGTAATATAATGTACAACAATAGTGTTGAGAGCAGGCGGTAGCAGAGGTTGTATGTCACTCCCAAAGCCAGTGAGAGATTACATTGAGCAACGATGGCCATAGAAATGAGGCTTTGCATCCAATTGGTTCCAAGCTTCATGGTGGGTTGTTTGCTCGATGGCGCTATAAAGTGGTTTTGAAGCCTAAGAGGCCAAGTGTTGAGAACTCTATGGCTATTTGTTTAAAAAAATATATGAATGTGTGTGGTTTACTAACTTACTATATTAAAAAAATGCAACAATTGATATGAGGATAATTTGTTATTCATTTTGATTTAGAAATAATCACTTTTCCAGAGTGTTTGGCTTTAAACGGTTTGTTTTTCTTCGGAATGGGGGGATATTTCACTAGCTCTAGATGACCACTGTTGTTTTCACCAACGATGACAATAACAAAAATATTTTACCGACGAACATTTTTTTCAGGATGATGACGAGACGATAATAAGCTAAAAACATGTCTCGGGAGACTAAAACATTACGAAACGAATGCTAGTTTTGTCTGACGACACGACCTACTTAAGTGTGATTCTCTGCGCTCTGTACTTTCTACAGATCACACTAAGAGCCACAGTGATGGGAGGTAACACTATTAATTTTTCTTTAATTATCATGTTTCGCTGGTAGAAGTGACCTGTTGGGAGAAAGTCGCTCCGGGTACCAGCTTGAGACCCACTTGTCTGTGAATCAGTCTGCTGCTTCTGTTTAATTAAGCTCGCTCCCTTGCTTGTTATTGCTGTTGTCAAGTAAGCTCTAATATTGGATAGCTTTGATTGTTTTTACAAACTAAAAGCAGCTAAAAATGTCAGATGAAAACTTGCAAATATTTGTTGACTAAAACCAGACGAAGTTTTCGTCGACTCAAACGTGTACAAAAACGAACACATTTTGAAATGACTAAAATATGGCGAAGACGAATAAGTGTTTTCGTCCAAAAGACGAAGACAAAAATTAAAAGGGCTACCAAAAACAAGCAACAATGTAGATTAAAGTGCAACAATTAATCGACTACTAATTGACTACAAACTACAAAATAATCGACAACTATTTTGACAACCAATTAATCGTTTGGGACCATCGTCACCTTAAACTTGTTCAAATTTTTGAAATTATAACAAACATTTAACTTCTCAGTTGTAAATATTTTCAGATTTATACGTTATATTTCATCATTACATTTTTGTTAAGCCAAAGTAGGACGTGAAAAAAAATCTGCTTTTACTTTGAAAAACAACTAGGCATGTGCCGGTTACCTGTTTTAAGGTATACCGTGGTATTAAAACGTCAAGGTTTCAAAACCGTTAAAATTTTCCGTCATACCGTCCGTACGGTATTAGCTATTTTTATGTCCCAAAAATTCAGTGTTCACCCATCCCCTCAAGTTGTTGCTAAGGGTCAGTGAGTCGATGTGCTGCACGTTGGCTGGAGGACATGAAACACCTGAAATTTTTCCCCATCGAAGAAAACGTAGTCAGTGGTATGGGAATACTTCAGGTACAGGAAAATTACAGACAGCCGCGGCTTAGGTGGGCCAACCGACATGTAAAACATGTTTGGGAGGGGTGGCTACCAGAGAGGGCAATATCTCTAATATGATTTCACATAAACGCTGTCATGAACGTTTCCTACTAGCTACGACAGTTAACTCCAGCTTGTGTAGTGTGTCTCGCATTGGTAAAACATACTGTAACGTAAGGTTGCTAACGAGGGAGGTAATGTGGCTCATTAGAATGCCAATTTAATTTTAATTAGAATATTTCATTTATTTTTTTGTTATCTTTTTTATTTATTTAATTTAACATTATACTTATACCGCGATGCAAGCGGTTGTTACTAAGAGGGCCGCTGTTATTTCAATGTGACCGGCATTGTCAGATTGAGCAAAGAGGAAGAAAGTGGGCGAGTGAGAGAGAGGGAGCAAGATCGGTGAGTTGGGAAAGTGCGGGGGTAGCGTGGAGTTCAGTGGCTGCATCCCCCACATTTTTGTTTTGGTCAATAAACGTATCCATAAAGAGCCATCCGACGCCTCTCGGTGTTTTTATGCACGCCGCCGCCTTCATGAGGAGGAAAATCGGACGAACCGACGACAACGAGCCAAGTGAATCGCCGGTTCACTCCTCACTACTGCGAGGAGTTGAAAACACCGCCAATTACCAAAAAGGGCAGAATTGGTGACACGTGAAAGTGGTATGAAGCCAAAAAAGTGGACCAGAATAGCCAGAGCCTGGAATTATTTCAACGAAAATATGGAGGGTGCCACTGTGTGTACTCTTTGCTAAGCTGAGCTCGCATACCACGGGAGCACGTCGGCTATGAACGAACACTTGAAGCGCCGTCACCAGTGTTGTTAATAACGGCGTTACAATATAACGGCGTTATTTTTTTCAGTAGTGGGTCATCTAATTAATTACTTTTCTCGTCTTGGCAACGCCGTTACCGTTACTGAGGACGGAAAGGCATGCGTTACTATGCGTTACCATATTGTTCGAAAAGTCTGAGGGAGACGGACTCACCGAGACGACAGAGCGGGGAGGAGGCAAGAAAGTTGTGACGCCGAGCAAACGCGATGCTAGGTAGCTCCAATAATACATGTTGTAGCCGATAGCCAACAAACTACGCCCGCATGTTATGGTAGATATGGTAGACATGGTAGATATCACATGTACTGTATATAGATATAACTAGATGCAAAATGACAGACATGGCACTAGATGCGTTCGTAGACAGCCGCCATCTTAAAGCAGTAGGCTTTTTAGGACGGCTCTGTTGTAGAGAACCTTCCTAGCGAACCTAAGTAACTTTTTATCTAAAATACTTCTAAATTGGCAAAATCTTGACTTGAATCTATCTTTAAATGATGAAACAGTTTTAAAACTTTCATATGTCGAAAGTAGAGAGAAGGGAACTAATGCAATAATGGGAGCAATTTTAACAACTTTTTAACAGTTAATTCAGGGTAAAGGGTAAATTAGGGTAAAGAATTGGGCTCGGGCCAATTGTACCAAAAACCTCCACAAAAAACTTCACATAGTGTGGCCAATGTTTTTTTTTTTAGGGAAAAAAAAAAAAGTAATTATCACCAATTACTTTGCCAAGTAACTAATTACTCTTGCATTCAGGTAATTGAGTTACTAACGCAATTACTTTTTGGGAGAAGTAATTTGTAACTATAATTAATTACTTTTTTTCAGTAAGATTCACAACACTGGCCGTCACCCAAGTAGAAGACAACAAGAAACAACAAGCTAGCGACTTGTAAGTCCATACAACTTTCTAACGATTTTTTAAAAAATCGAAGTTACCTTTATGTGCGTCGTATCAACGTGCATTTTTATTTAATAAAATAATTAAAATATATATTATATAATTTTTTAAAAAATTATGATTAAATTTTATCAGGATCATGGAAGCTCCCACTTGGGGAAAATATATGCATATATCCTGTATGTATATACATAATATAATAAAAATATATATGGAAACAGCACTGGCCTGCTTACTGTAATCCATGACTGCACTAATGTTAGTTACTTTATGTTATAAAGTACCATTGTGGAAATACATATAGTAGTATACTATAAAATTAATACTATATATTTAATTTTTGTTACTGTGAGTATGTGTGTCTCTCATTCAAAATAATTGTGGTAATATTTCAGTGTGCCCTCTACTTTATCTATTTTCAGGTTAAAACAAACAAAAGTTTTTCCCCTGCCCCAAAAATATGGAATGCACACCAGAAAAAGCATCTGAGCTCACACAATGTATTCTGAAAATGGTTGTCCGGGACATTGCAATTCATTTTAACATTTAGAACAATATAGACAATGACATACCACAAAAAGAGTAAGAATTGTTTTGACTCCTGTTAAAGACGTGAAGTCTCAGTGTTTCCGTTTACATTTTTTTTTGCACTAGTTAATGCCAGCAGCATTTGACCTCATTGTTTGTGATTTATTATTGATATTTGTTATTTATTTATACGTTAATAAAGAATTTACGTGTTCCAAAATGTTTTTTATGAGTTCATAAGCTTCAACAAAAATTTCATTATTAAAGTAGTAAAAAAAAAATTTTTTTTTAATTATTAGACTAATACGACTAATCATAAAAATAGTCGGCTGACTAATTGGGAGGAAATTAGTCGTTTGGGACAGCCCTAATTGCAATACCGTGAAACCGTGATGTTTTTGCTTAAGGTTATCATACCGTCAGAGTCTCACACCGGCCCGTGCCTAAAAACAACAATTCACATTTTTGGTAATTTTCGGACATCTTACCGTCTACATTCTTAAAAAGAGTGCAACAACTATATGATAGTTAAGGAAATAGTCATCGATTTTGTCTTCATTGTTACTTAGAACATGCTTAAAACAACTTCAAAGTAAATTGTGAAGGTAATTAAAAAAAGTGACATTCATCCGATTAATCGATTAAACATTTAATTAATCGTCTGATTAATCGATTATACATACATATTAGTATAACCGTTAGTTGTAGCCCTAATGTAGATCATATTCTTCCACAGCCCATTTTGTTTTGCGTCTGCTTTATACTGTTTCTGTACTGCAATTAAATGTGCAACTGAAAAAAAAAAAACATTTTAATTACATAATACTTTTTAAAATCATTTTCTGATATCGTACCATGACCCTGGAATGTTGAGGTAAATCGTATTGTGAGTTAAGTGTATCGTGCCATCCATAGTCATCAGTTAGATGGACCAGCAGAGCACCTACAGTAGGTGACGAAGCTTAAGGTGGTGGTTCATATAAATAAGTTTGTGCTGAGAGAAAAAAAATTAAACAAAAATAAGCAATTACTCAAAATGTCACTCATTACTTGAGTATTCTTTTCACTGGATGCTTTTTTACTTGTACTTGAGTACATTTTTTTGGATGACTACTTTTAGTACTCTAGTAACATTATTTTGAAATAATGCTACTCTTACTTGAGTAAAATTTTTGGCTACTCTATCCACCTCTGTCAATCGTCATACCATGGATGTTTTTTTGGGATGTGGCAGGAACCGGGAGAAAACCCACGCAGGTAAGGGAAGAACATGCACAACTCCACACAGAAAGGGATTGAACCCACAATCCCAGAGGTGGATGTGCTAAACACTGTGCCACCGTGCCGCATACATAATGAGATTTTTTTTTTTAAAACAAGAATAAAGTCGAAAAATGCTTGTCTTCATAAAATGTTTCATTGAGTGGGTCCACTCAAATTCACTCACACTTTGACGCTCACGCTGCTTAGAACAGCCTCTCACTTACACGATGAATGAGTTGCCACAGACTAGGCTACCGCTAGAATGTACATGCTAAACGATGATTAACACATTTGTGCCTTTCATCGTGGAATTCAATAAAACAAGCTACAACAAGGACAGGTCACCAGTCAATTGCAAGGTAGCCAGTTAGTCATGTTCTCAAAAAATATTGCACTAGGTTTGTGTTTCGTACAAATGAGACAGAGGGTCAATTTGAACTTCAGTGAGAACAAAAAATTTTTTTTCAAAGCCCAAAAATATGTTCACACACAAAAAATCTTTTGGTAAGTGCAAAAAATATTTTCACACTCGCAAAATCTTTTGCAAGCACACAAATCATTTTTGATGGGTGCTTAGCTAGTACAATTCATAAATGAGCATTACACCACTAATTTGACATGACAGTGTTGATAAGAACTTACCATACATCTTTCCTTCATCAGACAGTATAATCTTCCTTCTTCCGCATGGTGGATAAATAGCAAGAGCTTCCTGGAAGCTTTGCTCAATGTCAGGACTCCACACGCCCTCAGGATCCCCGTCCATTGTCTTGTCCCCCCCAGAGTCACTCAGTCTATCCATGTCATCCCCGGGACTCTCACTGCCACTCCAACTGCTACGTTCCATTCTGGGCAGCTTGGATTGACTAGCCGGGGTATGGTCAGTGCACCAGGCAGCAAGCTGGTTTGTTTTGAAAGGGTAGCGGCAAAATGGTTAAAATCCAAAATATTCCCCCAAATTTTGTGGCCACACCATAGAAAAGAAAAAAGTTGGTCAAAATCCCATGGAAGGTGTCAGGAAGCCTATGTAAACAAGACAAGGGAAAGAAATGTTAAGGTATAAAATCATATAGAAAATTCAAAGCTCAAATAACTCCAAATGATGAGTCCTTATTATTTAGTAGCTTGATATAACATAAATGGTATATCGGTATAATTGCTATATTCCTGTAAGTAGATGAATTAATTCACTTCAAAAATAGCATTACAACTAGAACTGGACAAGCAAAGCAAATTTATTTGGGTAGCACAATTTAACAAAAAGTAATTAATTCAAAGTGCTTTATATCACATGAAAATTAGCAAGGCACAATTGAAAAATTGAAATATAAATAAAATGATACATAAAAGTCACTTTAAATTATTAAGACAGTTAAAAAGAAAAACGATTAAAACAGGAACAACAAACAAAACAAACAAATGGGTAGAAGCAAAAGTCATCCATTTTAGAACTTGGACGAGAGGGACACTTATGAATAGGCTGTAGTAAACACTAGCGTTTTAATATCTGATTTAAAGGAGCTAACTCTTTGACCACACTTCAGACCTTCAGGTAATTTGCTCCAGAGGTGAGAAGGATAGTACTGTAACTACTAGTATATGCTTCATCATTCTGCTTGGTTCTTGTTCTTGGAACACAAAGCAGACTGGTTCCAGATGACCTATGGGGTCTAGATAGCTAAGGCTATTGAGGTTTTTTTTTTAGATAAGAATATTTCATAGTCTATCCAAAGCATGAGACATGCAGAAAGAGCACAACATCCAACTGCCTCTACCACTGACTGTTCTGCATGTCTCCTGTGTGTCCCAGCCAGTCTTAGACTTCTCAATCCAATCATACACTGTTCTTTTCAGTAGCTCACTGTTTCTAGATTGTGTCAAAAGCCTCCTGCATTAGGATCTGGGTTTGTGTTTTGTTTTTGCTCCGTTTCTGTTCTCCATGTTATTACTCCATTTGTTTCACCAGTGTTTTCTGAGCTCTGTTGTGCCTGACCGATCGGCTGCAACTCCTTCTCCTTTATTTTCAGATGTGTCAATTCTCTTGTTGTGTTGTGTATTTAAGTTACTCTTTGTCAGGTCTTGGTCTATGTTCCATTTCCCTCATGTATGCGCGTCCCCTGTCTTAGTCCGGTTTGCAGTAAGTATATTTGGTACTTTGACGTTTGTGTATATAAATCCTGCAACAACTAATCGATCAAAATCGATAAACAAATTAGTTGCCAAAGAGTTTGATAATGGATTTTTGCTGGTAGCAATGAGCAGTCCCGTTAGGGTACTTATTTGTGTGTAATGAGAGGCTGCGCATGTGCGCCATAACCAAGAGAGAGAGAGTTCACTGCTACACTCAGGTTGGGTTACTGCATCAATAACAAACTGTCGAGAGTTAGATTGTCTTTGTGTTGTTAGATCCGGTGTGCCTCCGTCAGAGGTGAGCAAATGAAGCCAATTGTATTGTTTGTATTCTGTTGATGATGCGTTACTACCTAGCACGGAGCACTTATCTAGCTAGCGATTATGCTAATTAGTGATTAGAGTCTAAAGTGGCCGTTTGTATTGTTTTGGAGAAGCATATTAGGACTTGAGTCATTGTTAAATAGTTAAGTTGTCTCATTTCTTTCTATACAGAAACCACTACTGGTGTCAACAATAATCGATGCGGCGATGCATCCCGATGCGGGCCATGGACGATGCGATTCGATGCGGGCAACAAGCCGAATCGATTCAGCACATATTAAAATATATAAGTCCGTTCAAAAATCTTCCGGTGATGCAATGGATTTGGTTTCCCCATTTGTATTATTATTCTCATGTTTACCTGTAGAGGGAGCTACTGTACAAGCAATGCAGTGGGGACGAGGAACCTAAATCTGCTTCCTCACGGGAGTAACGTCACAGACATGCGCAATTGCGCAGTGGCAAACGAGAAAGCAGAGAGATAAGACATAACAACAATGGCTGAAGCGGAGAAAGAGGGAGCGTGAAAGATTATTGACGCACCAAAGACATTGAAAGCAGGCATATGGAGACATTTTGGCTTCTATGAGGTTGGTGGGAAACTTGACCAAACTTATGCGGTGTGTAAAAAATGAAAGGCTGCTACTGTGTGTAAAAAAAAAAAAAAAAAAAAAAAGAAAGCCCTGGTCTCATTCAAAGCACTAATTAAATGCTGTGATGTTTTTTTTTTTTTATAATTTTTATATATATTACTATTTTCATTTGACTACAACCAGGAATGACACAAGAGCCTATAAAAAGTTGTTTAATGTCTGACCGCTTGTGTTGCCTCATGATTCACGAAAAATATGCTTTGCTTTAGCATTTTAATGCATCCCAGGCTTTACTGCATCGTGATGCATTGCCGAATCGAACCGAATCGAATCGTGGCCCTCTGAATCAAATCGAATCGAATCGAATCGTGGCCCTCCGAATCGTAATCGAATCGAATCGTGAGGACAGTGCCGATGCACACCTCTAGAAACCACACACATTCACCCATTCGTATAACAGCTTAGAGTGTCCCTTCAACACAAACTCCCATTCAAACTGTAAATTGTGATACAAGAGAGTGCGCTTTGGAATTGGATTGTATTTATGAACAACTGTCTGATAAAGAAAACATTCACTACAGTCTGCCTCCTCCTTATTCGATGTTGTTTTTTGGTCTGTTTAAAGAAAGTAAATGAGTCAATGACACAATTTATATCAGCGCTTTGCCAACAAGAAAGAAAAATGTCAATCAGCAGAACTTTTTTTGTTTATTTGAGAAATTACCCAGAACCTTTCTTAAAAACATTAACAAGTTTTATGTACAGTATAGTTGTAGACTGCAGTCAAGTCAGAAAGCTGAAACTATTATTTTTGCAAGGAAATAGGCATCCAATTTGTCTTCATTGTTAATTACCACATGCCTAAAACAACTTTAACAAGTTAAATTGTGAAGGTACCGGTAATTGAAAAAAAAATGACATTTATCCGATTCATCGTTTAATTATTTGTCTGATTAATTGATTATATAAATAACCGTTAGTTGCAGCAATATTTTCTATTTTGTTAAAGAGAAAGTTCTTAGCTAAATAAATGATCATTAAGTTTTGCATTAGCACCCTTCTCCCTTGTTTAACTCCTTGTTTTCCCCTGCATATTGGGTCCCCTTGTTCAACATCCTCTTGGCAGCCTGATATAATCATCAGCCGTAAATATTGTATCAGAGTATTTTGCATTGCTCTTCACATGTGCATTGAGCTTGTGGTGCAGCCAATTTTATCAAATTAAAAAGTCCGGCATTGGGCATTCACAGCTGTGTCTTGACACTCGGTGATGCATGCTATGCTACATGCAGTTTTTGGATCGAAACAAGTAAGTATGCGAAAATATCTCGTTAAAATCATGGTGTCTTTAATTATGCTCTCTCATGCTCTCACCTCGAGTTAGGGTTTAGGGGTTACTTTTTTTTTTTTAATGCCCTACTGTTCAAAAATTTTCTTTCCCCAGAAAACTGAGGTTTAAAGCTATCCAATAATGTATCACACATGCATATAATTTGGCCAAATTGAGGGTCTCAGAGCTGAACTTCAAGTCACCTGAGTGATTTCCACTATATATATATATTTTTTGTTTGTTTGTTTGATTGTTTTTTAATGTACATAGTCAATATGTTGTATGAGCAACATATGTGATCATGCAACCCCCCCACTCCCCACCCCCTCAACCCCTGCTATAGCGTGTAGGTACCGTATTTTTCGGCGTATAAGTCGCAGTTTTTTTCATAGTTTGGCTGGGGGTGCGACTTATGTGTGAAATTATTAACACATTATTATATCATTTCACATGTTATTTTTATGTTCTGGAGTGACACTGATGGTTTGGTAAACCTGTTAGCATGTTCTTTACGCTATAGTTACCTGAATAACTCTTAATAGCTATGTTACGTTAACATACCGGCCACGTTCGCATTGTGTTGTTCATGCATCATGTAACATTATCATACTGTACAATTATTCAGCATGTTGTTCTCTATTGTATTTTTATTTTAAATATGCCTTTCGAGATGACATATATGTTCTATATGTTGGATTTTTTAAAAGTAGATTTCCCCCCAAAATGCGACTCATACTCTGGTGCGACTTATATATGTTTTTTTCCTCTTCGTTAGCCATTTCATGGCTGGTGCGACTTATAGTCTGAAAAAAACAGTACATCATTTTTTGTTTGAAAAGTAGGTTACAAGGCAAAATAGTGTGTGCACCCCGATCTACTTTAACCATGTGGAAAACACTGTTCTTAGATAACATCACTTTTATTTTGACACCAAAACATTGCTTTACTGTATAGCTTGCATGTGTTGATTAAAAAATAGAGCATTTTGTTCCACATGGTCGACCTGTCAACTGTTCCAGACATATTATTCATTCTTTTCATGAACACCAATAATCAGTAGAGATGCATTAAAAATGTTGGCCAAAATGTGACTGAAAATGTGGTTTTGGTCCAAAATTATAGTACCGAAACCGAAAATTGCTTTGGCGCAAGCAAAAAACGTGCACTTCTCGAGTGCACTCCAGCAGAGAATGAGGATGTGTGGCTCAGTGCAGATATTAGCACTTATAGTGAAAGAGCACCGATGACATTGACTTCCCAGTTTTCGATCTTCTCCCTTCTTGCTCCCTTTGAGCAGCTCAAAACAGGGCTATCAGGTTGTTTTCCAGCTTTGGAAACTTATTTTGCTCTCGTTTCCGCGTGCACACAAAGCTCCTTTTTCATGGTGACTCGACTACAAGCAAGCACAATTAAGTACGTTCAAATGCCACTCCGGGAAAAGAAATCAAAATGATTCCTTTAATTACCATCTGGAACCACAAATGAAATCAACAGAATACCAAAATATCATACAAATAGTAAAATAAAGTACAAATGGGGTATCTGTGAACCAGTCGCAAATGATTATAAGCATTGTGAACATGCTTTTTTCTCCATAGTATAGTGGGTCAAGTTAAACATTTAATTTTGTGTTAAATCTGTCCGCCTCACAGTTCGCGTATGTGCTAACCACTCACCCACCTTGCGGCACTAAATTTACATATAATTTAAAAAAATATTTTAAATAATTGAGAGGCAAATATGAGAAAACTGAGGCCGACAACCAAAACCAATTTTGGCTAAGAATTTTCAATATCGGTGCATGGCTATTTTACAGAATTGCATTTATTCCTACATTACATTAAGTAGAGCAAAAACCACTACACACCAGAACTAGCAGAAAAGGAGAAAAAAAAGTAGCTGGTTGCCAGCTGCTTACAATTCGCCTAAAATCCCCGATGGGCAACAGCAGGGTTGGCATAAACTACTCACACCCTCACACACACTAGCAGTGCCAGCTCCTTGGGCAAACATGTCATTTTGTCAGGGCTCAACTGTTCACACTTCTCATGCTCTCTCACTTGCCACAGCATGAACAAACAGATTGAATTGTGTGTAGTTGTGTGGCAGGTTTTCTGGAGAATAACATGCATGCACATATGTGCAGAAGGAACATGTATGGGAGCGTGTTACATTTGGGAAATTTCAACATTGACCACACAGTTTTACTGTGAGTGGTCTCTCGATAAGAGCAAACAAAGCTGTCAGGAGACATCAGATGACTTGGACACCCCAGTAGATGCAGTGAATGAGATGTGTTTTTACAAGTGTTTGGTCTCTAGTGGCCCTTCCATGTTCATTCTGTTCACTTCCATTTTATGTTTCCTCTCCAAATTCCTGCCCTTTACTTCCATTCCCTCTCCTCTCCTGTCCTAACACCCCCTTGTTTTCCATTCAAACAACAATCCATTCATTCAGCAAGTTGCAAGTTGTTTCCACGAATGCTGACGGTGTGTGTGACAATGTGCAGATACAGCTAGTGTGGGCATCATTCACGTCCACATGAGAAATAAAGACTTTAGTATGCATAAACTGAAATGTGTTAGAAAACCTAACTCCAATATCATACGTTTAAGCTGCAACTAGGGATGCACTGATTCACATTTTTCCCACTTGCTTTTCAATCCCTGAACCAGGATGTCGGCCGATGCCGATATAATTTCGATACCATCAATTTGTTCATAATCTGCGGCATTTATCCTCAAAAGGGTTGCAGGGGTTCTAGAGCCTCTCCCAGTTAACGATAGGCAGGAGGCAGGTCGTTGCCAGACAGTCACATGGCACATATAGACAAATAACATTTCACAGACACACAATTAACCTATGGAGAATTTAGAGAGTGAAATCAGACTATCATGCATCTTTTGAGGATATGGGAGGAAAGCAGGGTACCCGGAGAAAACCAAAGCAGGCAAAGGGAAAACAAACGATACATAGAAATGCCATCATCATCATCAACATCAGGTTGATGTTGTAACCAACATTAGCCGCTTTTGCACTGTAGGAAATACAGTGCCTTGCAAAAGTATTCGGCCCCCTTGAACCTTGCAACCTTTCGCCACATTTCAGGCTTCAAACATAAAGATATAAGATTTTAATTTTTTGTCAAGAATCAACAACAAGTGGGACACAATCGTGAAGTGGAACAAAATTTATTGGATAATTTAAACTTTTTTAACAAATAAAAAACTGAAAAGTGGGGCGTGCAATATTATTCGGCCCCTTGCGTTAATACTTTGTAGCGCCACCTTTTGCTCCAATTACAGCTGCAAGT
Organism: Corythoichthys intestinalis; assembly: GCF_030265065.1. Taxonomy (NCBI): domain Eukaryota; kingdom Metazoa; phylum Chordata; class Actinopteri; order Syngnathiformes; family Syngnathidae; genus Corythoichthys; species Corythoichthys intestinalis. The sequence continues at coordinate 56,811,687 of NC_080399.1, read as the reverse complement.
CGCTTGGGGTATGTTTCTATCAGTTTTACACATCGAGAGACTGACATTCTTGCCCATTCTTCCTTGCAAAACAGCTCGAGCTCAGTGAGGTTGGATGGAGAGTGTTTGTGAACAGCAGTCTTCAGCTCTTTCCACAGATTAGCGATTGGATTCAGGTCTGGACTTTGACTAGGTCATTCTAACACCTGGATACGTTTATTTTTGAACCATTCCATTGTAGATTTGGCTTTATGTTTTGGATCATTGTCCTGTTGGAAGATAAATCTCCGTCCCAGTCTCAGGTCTTGTGCAGATACCAACAGGTTTTCTTCCAGAATGTTCCTGTATTTGGCTGCATCCATCTTCCCGTCAATTTTACCCATCTTCCCTGTCCCTGCTGAAGAAAAGCAGGCCCAAACCATGATGCTGCCACCACCATGTTTGACAGTGTGGATGGTGTGTTCAGGGTGATGAGCTGTGTTGCTTTTACGCCAAACATATCGTTTTGCATTGTGGCCAAAAAGTTCAATTTTGGTTTCATCTGACCAGAGCACCTTCTTCCACATGTTTGGTGTGTCTCCCAGGTGGCTTGTGGCAAACTTTAAACGAGACTTTTTATGGATATCTTTGAGAAATGGCTTTCTTCTTGCCACTCTTCCATAAAGGCCAGATTTGTGCAGTGTACGACTGATTGTTGTCCTATGGACAGACTCTCCCACCTCAGCTGTAGATCTCTGCAGTTCATCCAGAGTGATCATGGGCCTCTTGGCTGCATCTCTGATCAGTTTTCTCCTTGTTTGAGAAGAAAGTTTGGAAGGACGGCCGGGTCTTGGTAGATTTGCAGTGGTCCGATGCTCCTTCCATTTCAATATGATGGCTTGCACAGTGCTCCTTGAGATGTTTAAAGCTTGGGAAATCTTTTTGTATCCAAATCCGGCTTTAAACTTCTCCACAACAGTATCTCGGACCTGCCTGGTGTGTTCCTTGGTTTTCATAATGCTCTCTGCACTTTAAACAGAACCCTGAGACTATCACAGAGCAGGTGCATTTATACGGAGACTTGATTACACACCGGTGGATTCTATTTATCATCATCGGTCATTTAGGACAACATTGGATCATTCAGAGATCCTCACTGAACTTCTGGAGTGAGTTTGCTGCACTGAAAGTAAAGGGGCCGAATAATATTGCACGCCCCACTTTTCAGTTTTTTATTTGTTAAAAAAGTTTAAATTATCCAATAAATGTTGTTCCACTTCACGATTGTGTCCCACTTGTTGTTGATTCTTGACAAAAAAATTTAATTTCATATCTTTATGTTTGAAGCCTGAAATGTGGTGAAAGGTTGCAAAATTCAAGGGGGCCGAATACTTTTGCAAGGCACTGTATCTGCAGTTCCTAGAAGGTTTTGAGGGACGATGATGTCATTTGCGTTTTCGCACAAGTAGGAACTAGGGACCAGGAACTCGAGTTCCAAAAACCATTAGTTCCTACTCTGAAGGAGGTACTTTCAGTGTGGCTGTAGAAATTACATTACGTAGGCATTTGGTGATTCACTAAAATCAGCAGCTACGCCCCTTCCATAATTGCTCGTCTCAAGGAGCCGCAGTATATATATTAAGCCTGAATGATATATCATTTAAACATCACCATCGCGATGTGCACGAGTGCAATAGTCCCATCGCATGGACGTGCTTTAGTTATAAAAAATTTAAAAAATCCACAAACTTCATGCTCTCCGCAAAGCCTCGCTCCCTCTCCCAGCTTTTTTTCCTTAGTAACTGCGGCACTTGCATATTGAAGTTAACGATGTTGACAGATGGTTGTGTTTGATTTTGCCAGAGAAGCGGACTTCACATGCGCTTCGTACGTCAATCATCGTTTAACTTGTTAAATAGTTGCTGCGCAATGAAGTGTGCGCTGGGATGAATGTGTGTGTCTGTGCAGAGAAGTTCGCGGCAGCCAGACATGTTGTGTCGTGGCAATAAACGCCAGAAGGGATCTTGAGGAGTTTGTAATTTCTGCATGTCACTCCAGGAGTCACAGCCAAAGTAGGTAAACAGAAGCATTTTATAAAGCCAAGATTTTTTCTACGACAGTACTTTATACTGGTTTAAAAATGATTCGGTGGGACAGTTATGTTTAAAACTGATCATAATTATTATATTTGAAGTGCTTGAAAACCATTGATTGATATAGTTTTTTTTTAATCATAATTTGGGGAAAAAAAGTGAAAAAACATGTCTTAGATGTATCTCTTTCCAATGCTAAATCTGAATAAATACATTGAGCAAACACCAAAAATACAACAAAAACATTTTTGGGGGGAGGGGGTGGGCGCTACTTCACGGTTTTTCACTTATCGCGGCAGGTTCTGGTCCCCATTAACCGCGAAAAACGAGGGATCACTGTAAACTGTGGTTACGGTGAATCATCCAAAGTCATTCCAAACAGCTTTTCAAGTCATCTAGTGACAATTTCTTTAAAATATATATATATATATATATATATATATATATATTTTTTTTTTTTTTTTTTTTTTTTTTTCTTTTCAAATATTGCAATAGACCCCAGTCACGTGACGTCACACCTCCGCCCCCCTGACTGGTGCCGAAATATTGTCCGTCAGCTCATCGTGTTTACATATTACCGCTACGTACATTCCTCCTATTACTGCGTGTTTTTCTGCTTGTATAAGGAATCACCGCCTAGTAAACGAACCCAAAAACCTTCCTGACAATTGTTAACATTGATTAATCAAAATGGTGAAGGCATGTGTGGCGGTTGGTTGCAGTAACAGAGAAGATAAACGGTCATTTTAGTAGTTGCTGTGTGCCCATTGTTAAAAGGGCAAATCTCGAAAGCAGCACGGTTTGTTTTATCTCGGTCCATGATGCGTTTGTATCGACAGCCGTTAGACAGCGGCGAAAACATCAATATGATGCCAACACGATCACAGACATCATCAGACGGAGACTACGAAGCTCGTCGCCACGGTCGCGCAGCAAGAAGGTGAGCGCAACGTGTTGTGCCGAAAAATAGCCGCCCTGCGTGAAATGTACCCCCTGACGGGAGCGCCCACACGGAAACGACTTTCTTATACCGTGAATATGTATTATTTTACTCTACTTGAACTAATAAATGTCATACCTGTGTGATTGTCATTGGGATATGGTCGTGAAAACCTGTAGACTTAATACATTTATGTTCAAAGATGGTTATGTGGCCCAGTCTACGATTTGTTACTAAAATACAGTACTACTATTTTGTGTAATTTAATTATTTAAAACTGATCTTACAGTCGTAAATGCATTACTGTAATGCGTCCATGAAATCGTCACGTCAATAAAGCCTTATAAATAAGCGCTCCCGTCAGGGGGGACATTTCACGCGGGGCAGCTATTTTTCGGCACATACCGGCCCGTTGTCGATCAAGTTTCATTTGACAATCGTGACAACGGTGATGCTCAGCTGACCAAATGTCAGTTTATATTCGGGCCGGTGCCGATTTTGGGTACCCGACTCCTCATTGTGACATAAACTGGAGTATGATTGGAAATTTTGTGGTCTCAGGACGAGCTCTGACGCACGGGAGGAAACATCGGTTTGGGCATCAAATATGGATCTGGAGCGACCGAAGCTTTTCCAAAAACGGCTTTTATGCAACTCATCCAATGAGTTTACAGCGTCTGAAAGCACCGGGGCAAGTGAATCCACCTTTAGAAACTACGATCAATGACAATCCAGACACACAATGACGGACAATATGGCGACACAATACAGCAATCACGTGATTGTGTGACGTTGGTGATTGGGGTCTATATAACATCGCAAACCCCCCAAAAATCGAAAAAAATAGTTTATTCCAATATCATTCAGGCCTAATATACGTATATATAATGTATATATGTACATACAAAAAAATACCCTGTACAAAATCTGTGTGTTCTTCCAGTCTCATTGTTGTGTTCTTCCAGTCTCATCGTTAGACACTGGATTTGCTTGCCGATGGAAACTATTTCCTTCCTACATGCAAGGATTGCCGCTGTGTCCTCGATAGGATGTGTCATCTTAGGCACCCTACGATTAGATTCGATTACTATTCAGGGCGCTACGATTCAATTACTAAACGATGATCACAGTATTGACGATAATCACGATTATCATGATTATTGTGATGACATTAGTAATTAATAAAGTAGCCAAACAAATTTATGTCGATTATTTATTTAAAATATCCTAATGATTCAACAGGAACAATGGAAACATGCCCATACAACAAAGAGCTGCCCTTACTGCTTTTTTTTTTTTTTTTTTAACCATTTTAAAAGCAGAACTTATTTCTTGAAATGCTCTTTTTCACAAGAAGGTGCAAAAACATTAGCTGTTTCAAAGGCAGCACGGTACTTATTTCTCTCAACAATACAACAAAATTTACACTGGTGGAATGAATTCCACATTTTCTGGAAACAAACAAAGCGTCTTTAGAAATAAGACCATAACCAATATACTTTGTTTTGACAGATTTCTGTACTATTTTGCAAGTTTGTAGTGTTACCGCTGTACTTAATCCTGGTTTTAAACGTTCTGCCTCTGGAATAACTATTGCACACCACCAAACAATGCACAACTTGACATGGAAATATATGTTAGCGAAGTTGCTAATTACCTCAGGTGGGTGTGGCGAGTAAATAATGCGTCATTAGCCCAGACTACAACGTCACAGAAGTTCGTATCAAGTGCAGTATCCATATGCCCACACGACTGCCTGGCAAAGGATAGTTCCTATAACTACTTGAGAGGCCTATAGTTATAGGAACTAAGTACTTAGGTTCCTATAGTCCGAAAGCAGCTTATGTTGCTTTTGGAGACATTGTTTGTCTTTTAATTCATCTGGATGTGCTCACGAGGGAGTTATTGAAGGGAGCAAAAGGAGTTTTGATGAGATTCTCACATGAGAGGGGCCCAGTAACAGATGGACACTGAAGAGAAACATTAGTCACACAACAATCCACTCTGACTACCGGGCTTCAGACCCCGAGTTACCCCTTCTCATCCATGTGTGTGTGCGTGGGTGCGTGTTTGTCGTCAGGCAGGGAGGCAGGCAGGCCTGGAACACTCCAGCCAGGACAGCAGGATTCATGGCGTTAGTGCCAAACGCTCAGCAGAACACACGCAGGGCATCAAGCCACTATCCTGCAGCTGCCTTGGACCCTCATGATCTCCCTTGGTGTTCCTTTTGCTTTTTGTCTAGCCCACTAGTTTGTTGTAGCACCCCTACAAGCCAAACACATGTTTATGTGCATGTAAAGACCATGGCCAAAAGCCTCCGAAGCATGTTGTTCTAATGATGTAAAATGGTGCTAATGTTTCACTTGGAGAGAGTTCTTATTGGTTCTTCAATATTGACACAACTGGGTTAGTTGAATCAACTAATCTCTAATCATTAATTTTTTATTTCTATGTTAACACAGGACGTCCCAGGGTTTCGAACGAGCTCCGTTCCTACGCCGGCAACGTAACCCGAATTTCCGCTTAAGTCACAATTTAACCATTTAAGTACCCCTAGATACCACCTAAAACTCAAAATAACTATCCAAAAACATGTATTCAACATCCTTGTACTGTCCTCGCTAAGACGTTGGAGCTAAGTCCAAGCTAGACAACGAGCTAAGCTATCTTTCCCCTCCCTCTCTCACTTGCTCTGTGACTTCTTCGTGGGATCAAATGCGCTCTTCCTTGTGTGTGGAAGTACTACCTGCTCTATGCTTCTTGCGCCAAAATAAAAGCAAGTATCACAAAACAAAAATCAAGATCTTGTTGATCTTCAATAACAATCTTTTTACTTTTCTAAGCATTCAGTTGATTCCAAAACTCCCACATGAGACCACAGGCTTCAAAACAATGTTTGCATTCTAAACAAAAAGGCTAACAATGATTCACTCACTTATTCAATCACTCATTAAAGGGCTTAAACAGTGGTAACTCATGGTAACGATCTTGGAGAACAATAATAATGAGCCATGGACAGCAAAATTGATCTTACGTTACCGCTTATCTTCACGAAGGTCGCAGTGATGCTAGAGCGTATCCCATATAAATATAGGCATGAGTCAGGGTACACCCTGAACTGATCGCAAGCCAATCGCAGTGCTTGGAAATTAGCTTGTGGTTTATTTTGTGGCCGATGCCAACCAAAAATTATGTAATGTCCGGTTATAAAATCCCGTCCTTCACCCTCCCTGCACAGAGAGTGCCAAGTCACCAACACTGGAGGAGTCTGAATTAGTAACTTACTTAGAAAAAGTAATTCCCATTACATCTCCCTATGTCTGAAAGCAATGACACGGGTAAATCCCGCGTCACATTACGTGTGAATTTAGCGTCTGAAAGTGGCTTTAGTCTCCAGTCTATAGGAAGTATTTAGGAGTACTTAAAGGCAGGCATGTGTCGGTATGATATTCTGACGGTATGATACCGTAGTTTTCGGACTATGAGCCGCTACTTTTTTTCCTGATCAGCATTCCTGAATGCTGATGACAGATGTCATAAGTGCCATCCGGCAAATCATGTCACAAACTCCATTTATGTCAATCTTGGATCTTTTAAATCCATTCAAAAGTGAGATCATTTGCCAGATAAAACTAAATAACATCTGTTATAAGCATTCATTAATGCTCAGGGCAGTGTCATGTCATAATTATGCTTGTCTAATGACCGTCATATGGTGCCACTGTCAAATAAAGTGTTACTAAATACCATAACTAGCAATTAATGAAACAACTGGAACAGTAACTGAAGAAATATTTAGCACAGAACATTAGTTTTGTTATTTCTTTTTTAGTTATATCAGTAGCGCTGCAATGTAGGCTAGGAGGCATGTTGGACGACAACAGTGTTGACAGCAGGTGGCAGCAGAGGTTGACTGTCTCCCCCAAGGGAGCAGTAATGGCCAAATGAAGCTTCTTGAAGCAACAAATGGTGGTTCATTTGGTCTAATGACAGCTGTACTATGCTGCTGTCAAATAAAGTGTTACCAGTTAATATATTTTGGTGTAAACATCCCATAATACAGTGAGGACAGCTGTGGCTTATCTATGAACAAATGCCATTTTCGTGCCAAATTTGGTGGGTGGCAGCTTATAGTCAGGTGCGCCATATAATGCGAAAATTAGGGTAACTTTAAGCCAAAATATCATGGTTTCACGGTATCATGGAATTCCAATTACAGCCCTAAAATGTGTTACTTTGAGATATCTGGGTTTAAAAAAAAAACTGTTCTCCATTGAACAGGATTTGTATTTTTCATAACATATTAGCAAATTGGAACATAATGTTAAGTTAAAACATTTTTTTTTAAAATAACAAAATATTCTAAATAAAATTTTTAAAAATGCTGTCCTTTAGGTGAGCCTAAACCCACAGCCACAGCTCAACATTATTACCATCAGAACAAAAATAATTGAATTTTTTTCCATAAAAAGCACGTGCGTATGACTTGTATCATGTTTACATTATACACACACGCTCTTTCTCAATAAACAGTTGCCAGAGAGAGAAAAAACACATGTTTTACCACCGCTAGACACACCAAATACGCTGGAGTTAACTCTCGTAGGTGGTGGGAAACGTTCATGACAGTGTTTACAAACCTTTAATTTCTTACAAATGTGAAATCATATTGGAGGTATTGCTTCCTCAGCAGCCACCATCCGCAAACATGTTTTACATGTTGGTTGGCCCTCCTCCTCTAAGCCGTAGCCGTCTGTTACTTTGTAACTCTGTAGCTTTTCTGTAGCCGAAGTAGTTTTCTACTATGGGGGGAAAAGTTCAGGAGTTTCACCTCCTCCAGCCACCGTGGACCAGAGTTGACTCACTGACACTGAGCAATAACTGATGGAAGAGGGTTAAGCCTTACAGCTGCAAGCAAGGGATTTCTCTTTTTTGGGACATAAAAAATAGCTAATACCTTAGGGATGGTATAACGGAAAAATTTTTAGGTTTTGAAACATTGACGTTTTCATACCACGGTATACCTTGAAACAGGTGATCGGCACATGTCTACTTAAAGGGTTAATTCCGACTTAGGCGGAAATTCGGGTTACGCCGCCAGTGTAAGAACGGAACTCATTCATAACCTGGGGACTACCTGTATGCTTTTACTTGGTCATGTTGGGTCTATTTATTTAATACAGTGGTACCTCTACATACGAATTTAATTCGTTCCAGGACCTTGTTTGTAAGTCGAAATGGTCGTATGTCGAGCAGGATTTTCCCATAGGAATACATTATAATTCCATTAATTCGTTCCAAAGCCTAAAAACATACACTAAATTCTTAATAAATACTGCTGGCACTGTTACAAATGACAATTAAACATAGAAAAACAAATAAGTTATAAATAAATAATTCAGAATAATATAATAATAAGAATAATAATTACTAATTATTCCTGTAAATAATGTAACGAATCGGATTCTAATATGGCGGACACTTTTTACTGTCCCTGAACGCACCGCGAAGCTGACGTCTCAGTGAGATAGGTCGGTGCGGTAGAGATAATACTTTCGTTTTCTTGAGAGCAGTCAACTGCTTAAGGCAATGGGCGTTTTGTGTTGGATAAGTTCTTAAATAAATGATAAAAACGTGACGAAGCTGGCGATTTCCTTGGCAATGTTACCACAATAATAATTGTCACCTTAACTTATAAATAGTGGCGAACGGTGGTCGGAAGAGGACCATGGAGCTGTATTGTTGAGCCAGTTCAGGGACGCGCACCCCAAGCTCATATTTTTCTATAACTTGCATCTTCATTTCAAAGGTAAGCATCATTTTTTTCCTTGTTTCTCCAACTGTATCAACTTTTTTTGAAAACTGTGTTGATTTCTCACACAAGAAAATCCACCATGCGTTCGTTTGCAGTGCTGTCATGTCGTCGTATTTCGAGCAACTCGTCGGATGTAGAAACAAATGGCGGCTCAAATTTTACGTCGGATGTCGAAAAGTTCGTGTGTCGAAGTGATCGTATGTAGAGGTACCACTGTACAACCTTTATTTATTCTTATAGCACACTAGATACTCTTTGTTTTCTTCTAGCATTTTTGGAACAGTTTGGGGAGGTGCTTTTCATACTAGCAGATGTTGATGGGACTGGTGTGTAAAAACATGACGTAATATGCAATACCATACCATTGAACATTTGAGAGATGAATATCAAGCCTCATATGACCTCACAAATTTCTACTAGGTGATTTGACAGAAAAAATCTTGCCAGAGAATTGGAGAACATAACTTAGGGGAACCTTGCTTTTGTAAGGTGTTGGATTTGTTATTTTGAACTGATGTTTTAAAAGCAGGCAGCATTTTCTTTCATGCTTCATCTATGCTAATAACATCCCCATAATAAGAGTGAGATGCTTGTTTTTATCATGGTGAGGAAGCTTTGATTCATTGAGTACTCACTATATAGCATGTTTTCATTATCATAAAAGCACACACACAGTAGTTGACTGACTGAACGCTGATTTAGTGATTAGTTATTTCTTGGGAAATTTGATGGGAATAGTTCAACATGTTTCGCTGGTTAACATTTGCCTTTTGCTAAGTCATTTAGTTATCATTTTCCTTATGGCTAGAGCGGAGTTGGTCATGTCTCGCACGCACACAAATGGTAAGACGTAGAATCATACAAAACCTCTCTCACAAGAACAGAGGGGCCAGGGGAGGTATACCAACACCATTTAATGAGTGTGAATTGTAGACACAAACATTGACGTGTGTACTTACACGTACAGTACATGTAATCGCTACCTAAAACCAAACAGTAAATCAATAGTGCATCATCACCCGCAATTTTATTCTCCCTCCTCGAATATTTGTATTTACCTTACCATTCAGACACATCATAACTCTTATCTATTGTTCAACTAATCCTGATGCTTGCTTTTTTTTTTTTTTTTTTTTTTTTTTTTTTTTTAAGAACGATACAAATGAATGGCGATACAAGGAGGCGTCAGAAATACCAAAAAATATGCTACAGTGTGTAAATGTATGGGCAATGGCTTATTTGAAAATGTTGAAGGTTTTCTAATCTGGTCATTTCCTATTTATTGTTTTCTGAGCAGTATAAAACTGCAGGAATTAAGTGTTAGCATTGTGAAACAACCAACATCATCATCAATGGTAATTAAAAATCTATTCAAAAAGAATAAGCACTGAAGTGGTTAATTACACACACTCGGAATATTGTTAGTTGATAGCAAGACAAAACTATCTTTTCTTTCATAGTACTAAAGCTCTGCTGGGATATCGAGAGAAGATTACGAATCTGAAAAAGAGACTAGGAAAACTACGAAATGAATACACTCATTGAAAAGCAAATACAAGCGCAGATTTTTTTTTTTTAATGATTTTATTTAACCGGGTAAGGACATTCTTCGAAAGCACAAGAATACAGCTATGACAGCACACAGTGACATGCAGTATACCATTATATATACTATATAAATTACAAAATTTGTTTCAGTTATTGGTTATTTTTTCCTTTGTAATTAACATCATTTAGTTTGTGTTCCCCGATCTTGTTTACATTATATCCTAATTTCACAGGCAAAGCAACCAGTTGCATTTTACAAAGAAATGTCAAACTATTTGCAAAAGTCATTCTCCGCCAGCAAATGATTGCATAGCTTGAGATAGCTTTCCAGAAGCACTACAACAACCCCCATACTTCAATCCTAAACCTAAACATGACCTTTTGCACTGATAGATAGCCTCAGGAATTGAAATTGTTTTCAAAATGAATCTTTTGAGTTACTCAACTGCAGGCCTGTAACACAGTTGTCAAGTGAGAATGTGTGAAATGTGTGTCGTTTTCAACATTCATTGACACAAGGACACTGTTTTGGTACAAGAGAATGAAAAAACAAAGTGCGCCTCAACTTTAAGAGAGGGGGAAAAAAGCCTGTTCAATAACGCTGCAACAACTAATCGATTAATTAATTAGTTGCCGACGGATTTGATAATCGATTTTTGCTGGCAGCTATGAGCACTCCCGTATGGGTCTTTGAGTGTAATGTGAGGTGATTAGCGTGAGAGAGAGAGAGTTCATTGCTCATCTGCTACACTAAGGTTGGGTTGCTGAATCATTAACTTTACGAAGTGAAAAATATTTGGCTCTTCCTTAAATTCTTATTAAATGTATGTTCTTATTTTGGCAGTTTCATCAAACGTACACTGCTGGCCAAAAGTATTAGCACCCTGCAATTCTGTCAGATCATGCTCAATTTCTCCCAGAAAAGGATTGCGATTACAAATGCTTTGGTAGTAATGTCTTCATTTATTTTGCTTGCAATTAAAAATCACATAAGAGAATGGGGAAAAAAATGAATCATTATCATTTTACACAAAACTCCAACTCCGGAAAAAAGTATTGGCACGCTCAGCCTAATACTTGGAAGCACAACCTTTAGACAAAATAACTGCGAACAACCGCTTCAGGTATCCCTCAATGAGTTTCTTACAATGCTCTGCTGGAATTTTACACAATTTTTCTTTAGCCAACTGCTCCAGGTCTCTAAGATTTGAAGGGTGCCTTCTCCAAACTGCCATTTTCAGATCTCTCCACAGGTATTCAATAGGATTCAAGGTCTGGACTCATTGCTGGCCACTTTTAAAATCTCCAGTACTTTTTCCTCAAACCATTTTCTAGTGCTTTTTGAAGTGTGTTTTGGGTCATTGTCCTGCTGGAAGACCCATGACCTCTGAGGGAGACCCAGCGTTCTCATACTGGGCCCTACATTATGCTGCAAAATTTGTTGGTAGTCTTCAGACTTCATAATGCCATGCATACGGTCAAGCAGTGAGAGGCAGCGAAGCAACCCCAAAACATCAGGGAACCTCCGCCATGTTCAACTGTGGGGATTGTGTTCTTTCCTTTGAACACCTAGGGTTTTTTTTCCTGTAGACTCTATGTTGATGCCTTTTCCCAAAAAGCTCTACTTTTGTCCCATCTGACCAGAGAACATTCTTCCAAAATGTTTTTGGCTTTCTCAGGTAAGTTGTGGCAAACTCCAGCCTGGCTTTTTTATGTCTCTGGGTCAGAAGTGGGGTTCCTTCCTGGGTATCCTGCCATAGAGTCCCTTTTCATTCAGACGCTGACGGATACTATGGGTTGATACTGTTGTACCCTCGGACTGCAGGACAGCTTGAACTTGTTTTGATGTTAGTCGAGGTTCTTTATCCACCATCCGCTCAATATTTCGGGGAAATTTCTCGTCAATTTTTCTTTTCCGTCCACATTTAGGAAGATTAGCCACAGTGTCATGGTCTTTACACTTATTAATGACACTGCGCACGGTAGACACAGAAACATTCAGGTCTTTGGGGATGGGCTTGTAGCCTTGAGATTGCCCATGCTTCCTCACAATTTTGCTTCTCAAGTCCTCAGGCAGTTCTTTGGTCTTCTTTCTTTCATCCATGCTCAATGTGGTAAACACAAGGACACAAGACCGAGGTTAAGTCAACTTGAATCCATTTTAACTGGCTGCAAGTGTGATTTAGTTATTGCCACCACCTGTTATGTGCTACAGTTAATTAACAGGTGCTGTTAATTCCACAAACTAGAGAAGCATCACATGATTTTTCAAAGGGTGCCAATACTTTTGGCCGGCCCATTTTTGGAGTTTTGTGTAAAATGATAATGATTTAATTTTTTTCCCATTCTCTTTTGTGTTTTTTCATTGCAAGCAAAATAAATAAAGTTATTACTGCCAAAGTGTTTGTAATTGCAATCATTTTCTAGGAGAATTTGAGCATTATCTGACAGAATTGCAGGGGTGCCAATACTTTTGGCCAGTAGTGTACATAGTTAAAAAATGCAAAATCAGACACCAGTTATTAAACAGCAGAGCTATCTCAATTAAACATAAAAATCAATTTTTTAAAAGGGGTTGTATTTTATTAAGGGGGAGATAACTACTGTATTTTAAAGCTTCCTGTCCTTGGATCATGAAATGATCTTGAATCACGAAATGACTGTGGCTTATCGAAGTTATTGGAAATCTGAGAACTGAACACACCCAAGCCTGATTACCTTCAGACCTGTTCAGTGAAGCATTGACTTAAATGGAACCTGTATGACATGACGGAATGAACTTGGCCAAAAGAGCTCAAAAAGTAGCAGCAATTGTCATGTATCTGCTTGGAAAGCCATTTCTAAGGCTTTAGTAGGAGTCCAGTGAACCATGATAAGAGACACAAATGGAGAAAACATGGTGCCTGGGGGTGGTGGACCTTCCCAGGAGCGGCTGGCCTACAAATATTACCCCAGAGCGACAATTTATCGAAGATTTTAGAAGATTTTATCCATTGTAGAAAAAAACATACAATCACTCAAACATTGCAAAGGTAAGCAGTGTTGTCGTCAGAGCGTACCTTGTGATCAAAATGTAATGCAGTTTGGATATTGTATGTATTTAAATCAACAATTTCTAAAGGAACAACACAGGCATGATCTGAAGTCTCTTTACGTGGGGTTTGATACAAAAAGGAAATCAACCAAAGACACATTATTGTTCAGTTTCAACTTTCAATTACTCTTGACTTGGAGTGGACACTATTATGTTAACAATGTGCAATTTCACATCGACCATTCAAACATACCGTGCTGCCCATGTTGACCGATATGGGATTTTCAAATGCACGTAGATTATGAAAGGCATTTTTTTTTGCTTAAACTGCTTCAAATTTTTGTTGAGGACCTGAAACTTAAAGGATTATTTCGGTCTAGTGCTACCAAACCAACGAACCCAGCTCTTCTTTTTATGATTATGCACACTCAGCAAGAACACGAGAGTGGTACCTCTACTTACGAAATTAATTGGTTCTGGAAGTAGTTCGTAATTTGAAAATTCTGTAAGGAGAGACACGTTTTCCATGTGCCCTAATCCGTTCCAAGGTCCCCCAAAATTCAGACATAAATCTTTTATAATGCATAGAAATGCATAAAAACATGTAACAAATACATGTTACAATTAGATTATTGCACAATAAACATAAAATCAGTTGTGCATAACGTAAATAAAAACAAAAATAAAGAATAACAAAGCTGTCGGAACACAAAGGGAATTGAAGAGGACGCCGGGATACACACATACACATACAGTAGAGGTCCCTCTTAGCCATTTGGATGCCAGGAATGCTAGGCAATAGCCAATGGCAGAGCAGCTAAAGTAGCAGGCATACTCTATTTCTGGATTTTGTATCCTGAAATTTCTTCCTTACCAAGAGGCAATATTTTCCCGTTGAGGCGTGTCTCAACCTGAAAATTCTGTATGTAGAGATGTTTGTAAGTAGAGGTACCACTGTAAAAAAAAAAATTCACATAATCCACCAGGATGTCACGATGAGTTGTAACAAGTGAGAGTTTAAGAGGATGCTCGCCATGCTGAAGCTAATGCTAGCGCGAATGCTATGCTAATGCTACGAGTTACATTTATAGTGTAAGGATCACAAAACAAACACCTTAAAAGGCTAAAGCAACATTGCTTATTCTCTCATGCAAGATAAAAAAGAAATTTTACAATATTTACAAAACAGGAGGGCTTGAAGATTCCTGTAGCAGCCTGCCTTTAAGCTGCTGCAGGGTCCTTCCGTGGTCCTACCATCAGCCAGCGGCAGCCACAGTTAACTCTTGTATTTTGGAGCGCAATGAAGAGCATTTGCCTATGAGTATTAGGCCTGCACGATATATCGTTTGAACATAGCCATCGCAAAGTGCGCAGTCGCAATAGTCCCATCACAGGATGTGCGACTGATCTTTTTTTGTTTGTTTGTTTTTTCGTTTTTTAACAGGCATCTGCGCAATTAAGGTTTGTGAAAACCGTCAAAGTACCGTAATTTTTCACACTATTAGGCGCACCGGACTATAAGCTCCGACCCACCAAATTTTGCAACAAAACGACATTTGTTCAAAGATAAGCAGCACTGGACTATAAGCTGCGGCTGGCCTCACTGTATTATGGGATATTTACACCAAAATATATGAACCAGTAACACTTTATTTGACAGTGGAATCATAATACTTTCATAAAACAAATGTCTTCACAAACAGAAGTATTCAAGTCATCTGGTGAAAATGTTTGTAGTTTTAATATCTCAATATATCACAAACCCCAAAAAGTAGCAATGTCAGTTTTTTTGTTCAGCTCTAACGAGTATTGTATTGCTTTCTGTGAGTTTCGCCACACTGTTGTGTGTGAATGTTCATTGTTTTGAGAGATGTTATAAATAGATACTAATTTTTAAACAATTTTTTCATGGTGTATTATCATTTGTCTAAAAAACAATTTTAGGGGTAATGAAAGCGTTAATTGTTTTTTGGGGTGGTTTTTTTTTGTTTTTTTTTTGTGTTGTGTAACTTTTCTGTTATGTGTGCTTAGTTTTACAGTTTACTTCACCTCTAATACAATAAACAGCGTAAAGACCAGCAACAGTGTGCTGTTTTGGCATATTCTTTTCTGATTTAAAAATAAGTCAGGAAAAAAACTTAAATTAATTCATTATAAGAATATTGCTGTGCAATGTTTCACAAAATATGTTTAAAACTCATGAACACTAAGAAATGAGCTGCCGATCTGAAATGGTTTGTCTATTCATAAATATGCTGGGGAGCAAATTAAGATTCTGTCCAAAACCCTTATTAATTGGTCATTTACAGTTTTTTGTTTTCTTTTTAATCAGATTCTACATAATTAGAGCACAAGCACAGAACTGCAAACACTGAGGGTCACCAGCAGCTAGGCTGACGACAACAATACAAGGGTTAGACTAAGAAAGAATCAGGCACGAGAGTGAGCTTTTGCTCAGCTTGTGGGGTTCATCATGTCAGGTCGGCCAGTCGGGAAAGTAAGCAAGATGGAGCTGAAATCCCCACTTCCTGTTCGCCTCATGCTGGGCACAGGGAAAAGGAGGTTGATTCATGTTTCCTGGTGTGTGTTATTCAGTCCAGTTTATACGATACAAACCGGCGCAGCGACTGACTCAGGACAAAACAAATGCAGATTAAGATGACTTTAAAGCTTTATCAAATGTAAAATGTCTAGTCAACAGACAAAGAATTAAGGAACTGTAAATGGCCACAAAAAAATACAAACCATAACTTTACTGACTTGAGGTGTTTTTTTTTTTTCTTTCAATTTTTTTTGAGTACTACCAGTATATCAAACACTAGACGGGTGTGTATAGCTCCAATTAAGATCCAAAATATATCTGGATACATGGTATGCAATAAGATTCAAAGATAGTTTGATTTCAAATTTGAACGACATTTAGTTCTGTTCACCCTTTCAGTACCAGTGGTGATGACAGATGCCATCAAATTGTAGCGCCAGCGGTTAAAATGGCTCTTTCAATTCTTCTGCACTGAATTTCAATTAGTTTTTGTCACTAGGTAGACGTCCAATCTATTTGAACTGAGATGTCTTCTTTAAGTTAGTTTTTGTCACTCGATGGACGTCCAATCCATTTGAACTGAGATGTCTTCATTTAATAGCGTACCGTAGAATGCTATTTTCAGACCGTACGTCGCCATCTTAACCCGGAAGTTGGTCAACATAGACATACCCTCGCATACAATTCATGTTATTACTGCCTGCTTTTTGACGGTAATATTAAAAAAAAAAAAAAAAAAGAGCATGCCGAGTAAACACTGCTGCTATGGAACTTGTAGAAACAACTCATCATTCATCACTCGTCATTATGACTAATGAAGTATGTTTTCTTCATACGTTTCCCGAAGCCAAAAACTCGGAGGAAAAAATGTGAAGATCAACTTGTGCGGGCGTCAAAAGACCAGTTAACGCCAGCAAGGTGAAGCCATTCACCTTCATATGCAGTAAGCATTTTGTTGAGGGCCGTGGTCCTACAGAAGACAAAGAGGTAAGCCATTTTGATATTTTTACTTAATTTTTAGCGCGGCATTTTGCCGTGCTGCTTCTGTCTGACAATGAATGACCTGGAAAAAAAAATAAAATGGCATCTGACCGCCACTCTTGTTACCTTTTCTGTTGTAAAATAACTTTAGTGAGCGGAAAGTGTAAATAAATTATAGAAGACAACCAGAGGATATAATATATAAGAAAGAAAGGGCATATAGTGGTAAAGGATGGATTTTTGAAAGAGGACGATGCCATTGTCAGTGGCTTAAGGCAATGCACACACAAAAAAAAAGGTGTCGATAAAAAAGCTACCTCTGGATCAGGTCAGCTCTTTTCACGTCTTTTTCAGCCCTCGACACTCAAGCCATCTCGTTAACTGAACATTTGTATGTTCTTCCACATCTTTACCAGTGAGTTTGGCACCAGGGACATCATTTTTGTACAGAATTAGTAGGTTTAGCTCGGTAAACATCTCGTTCGTACACAATTCCCATGCATTTACTATTAGGGACAAACGGGAGGTTGACCTGCCTAGCAACAATGGCATACCGCACGCTACAGGTCACTTCCGCTCATTAATATTCATGACGTTAGCTAATGTTGCAAAGGTGGGGGGAGGGCAAACGGAAGCTTGTCTCCAATAGTAAATGAATGGAAATAGTCTACAAAGGAGCTAAATACCTAAGCTTTAGCTTTTTTATTGAAACCTTTTTCCTACGCCACTGACAATGACATTCTCCTGTTTCAACAATATATCCTTTACCATCATATGCCCTGTCTATCTTATATATTATATGATTGTCTTACGTCTCTGACCGTTCTTTTGGGCAATTTAAATTGCTTTTGTTATGTAGTGATCGCAAATGATACTCGTTGACAGCCAACGAAAACTTTTAATTTTTTCATCAATAATATATCTTAAATTTATAATTTTTTTTACATTTCCCCTTTACAATTTTTTTTTTTTTTTTTTTTTACAATAGAAAAGGTAACAACAGGGGCAGTCAGATACCATTTAAAAAATTTTTCAGGTCATCCATTGTCAGACAGAAGCAGCACGGCAAAACGCCACTCTAAAAAATAAGTTTAAAAAATTATCAAAATGGCTTACCTCTTTGTCCTCTGAAGGACCATGCCAAACCAACAAAATGTTTACTCCATATGAAATGTGAATGGCTTCATCTAGCTGGCGTTAAAAGTCTGCGCAAGTTGATCCATTCTACATGTTTTCCTCCGAGTTTTTGGTTTCGGGAAAGGTATGAAGAAAATATCCTACATATGTCGTAATGTCTAGAATCAGTTCGACAAGTTCCATAAGAGCAATGTTTGATCGGAATGGGGGATGGTGTGGCTCAGTGGTGGAGTAGTTGTCCCCCAACCCAGAGGTTGTGGGTTCGATTCTCCACCCTGATGAACCAGTAGGTAGATGGCAATGTAGTGTAAAGCGCTTTGAGTACCTTGAGAGGTAGAAAAGCGCTATACAAGTATAACACCATTGATCCATTGAATGTTTGTTTTTGAAAGAATATCGGAGAAAAGTAGCAGAAATATAATGATTTCTATGAGAGGGCAGGCCTATAATGTCCAACTTCCACTTTACGATGCGACGTCACAGTCTAAAAATAGCATTCATGCGGTACGCTATTGCTAACGTCATGAATATTAATAAGCAAAAGTGACAAGTTGCTTGGGGTACGCCATTGCCAAAGACTCAATGGAAGAGGTACTGGAGGACTAAAATTGTGCTTTAACTTCATTACAAAAAGCCAAACACAGTATCTTGTCAAATCTGGCGAGTTCGGAAAAAAATAACTCTTCTAGTTTATGGCGATCTTTGAAATGTGTCACAACCTTTCGCTCAAGATATATTTTGACTGATTCAAAAACCCACGTACAGATGCACTCGCATTGTTTAAAGCAAAACACATGGTTTTTGTTATTAAGTCCCCTAATAAATGCAACATTATTTAAAGCTTTTGAGATGCAAAATATCTGAATATGACATTACCAGTTTACAGCAGTCCAAACAAGGCAAGTTCCTAATTTGTGTAAGGTATGTTCAAAAGTTGGAATAGGTTTTAAACTAAATGGGTCTTTCTAAATTTAAGTTTCAAACATTGCATACATTAGCTGATGCAACTCACAGGTTAACGCTACCTGTTGATCAAGACTAACAGGAACGTCAAATGTAAGCCTCTTCAGGTTGAGTAACAAATAATTGTAATGACAGCATATTGTTTCTGGTTCTGTCAAAGACAAATGGTGCATTCTTCTTTCACACAAATGTTGGCCAGCCAAAACTCGTTTGACACCCACACCATTGTCATTGTGTAGTACATCCTGCCAAGACACAGCAACCTTAGATTATTCTATCTAACCTTACAAGTGTAAAAGTTGTAAAAGAAAAATGTGGTTAACAACACAGAATGCCTGTTGTTTAATAACTTAGTACTATTCCTAAATATATTCCACAATTGAAAACATGTAATCTGATATTCCAAAAGCAGTCTAATAGAGGAAATACCTAGGTGCATTGTGGGTGCGATTTTTTGAATGGCTATTGGAGACAGACTGAAAACAGACCCGGAGGACAGGAGTGACAGCGTGTTCAGATTACTCAGACAACACAGGCTTTGCAGGCCTCCTGCAGCCAAAAACTAAACCCCAACCTCCATGCCTCCCACCTCCCCCTGGACACCCGCCTCCTTAACTCACCCCACCCAGGAGAAAGCTCATTGTTCCTCCGTACCCTAAACAAAGCTTATCAAACTCCCTCAACAACCCCCCTTACTCAAATTGCCCGCTGGACCCCTCTGATCCCAACAACATTGTTCCACTGATAAACTGTCACTGGTTCTCCTGAAATGTCATTACATACATAGGCCTGTCACAATAACTACTATATCAACTTATAGTAAAAACTATTGTTGGCCATTTCGTATATCAACTTTTCATCCGATAGCACTGCCTTGTACCTACTCTCTCCCTCTGTAAGCAAACAAGCTTTTTGCTGGAGGTGAAAATCACATACATACCAGGGGTGTGACAAAATATCTAAATGGTGATAAATCGTGATCCTTTGTATCCCAAAGCATTATCGACCAACCACTCTCTGTCTGTGTGTGTTAGAGTTGTCCCGACTAGTCGACGTAATCAATGACATAAATGCGTCGACGAGCACACCAAACCGTCGACGGTTAATAAAGGGTTAAAAAAAAATCTGCGTGGAAAGTTGAGAATGGCAGACTCTCGGGATTCAAGCGGAAAAGTGATACAAAGCCAAAAAAGCGCAATAGAGTGACCACAGCATGGATTTATTTCAATGAAACAAAGGAAGGTACAGTGTAGCTTACGTACCACGGTAGCACGTCTGCCATGAATGAACACCTGACGCGCCATCTAGAGGTGTGCGAAATTTCCGATTCTTAGATATTCACGATTCGGCTGTGGAAGATTCGAGAACGATACACAAACATCCAAATTCCGAATATTGAAATATGCAAAGTGAAGCGGAACTATAACGCAGTCAGCGCGGTCTTCGGAACGCAGTGAGGTACGGACCGAGACTAAACATCATGCTCAACTCATGCCGCTAGATAAAAAAACAATAATACCTGACTGCGGCTGACATCGGCTACAAACTACGCCCACTTAATGCTACGGTAGATATCACATGTATATAAAACTACATGCAAAATGACAGACTTGGCGGCGTTCGCACATGTATTGAGAGCTAGATGCGAAATGACCGACTCGGCGGCGTTAGCATATGTTTAGACAACTAGATGCGAAATGACAGACTCGCCGGCGTTACAAAACAGCGGCCATCTTAAAGCAGTAGACTTCTCTGGAAGTCTGTTGTAGCGAACCTTCCAAGCGAACCTAATTAACTTTATATCTAAAATACTCCTAAATTTGCAAAATCTTGACTTGAATCCATCTTCAAATGATGAAACGGTTTTAAAACATTCACATGTTGAAAGTAGACAGAAGGGAAATTATGGAATAAAGGGAGTAATTTTAACAACTTTAACGGTTGATTCACAACATTAAATTAATTGAATGTAGTTTAAAGCTGCTGATACAGAATGGGGACTTGAGTATTTTATGTGCTGTTTTGAACTGGTAACTTGTTACTGAAATAGTAGTTTATTTAATTAATGCCAGCAATATGAAACAATTATCACAGAATCCCAAAATTTGAAAAATAAGGTCTTAATGAAACCTTTTTTTCAAATTTGCAAAAAGAAAAGTCAAAATGAATATGTGTAATAAGCGCTCAGATATCTATAACCCTTCCTAAATCCTGTTTGTTTTTCTCATGGAACCTGCAGATGCATGTGTTGACTTGCATCCATCATTTTTTTTTTTCAAAAAGAAATGTCAAAATTCTGAATTAGTCTCAAAATCATGAATTTTTAGGTGTATCAAATGTGATACATTTGGCAATATAGGGTTAAGCCCAGGGGTCGCGTAAGCCGAATATTTTCCATCGTTGACCGGTTTTTTAAAACGGTGACGGAAAAAACTGAAGTCCATCCGTCATTTTGACAGGTTGCAATTCACACCCCAGACCACAGGGTGGCGGCGAGTGAGCATATTAATTAGCTATTGTCTCTCTTGATGCATTACGTCGTTGGCCTTACTCGGAAAAATGTCAAGGCAACTGAGTGTTTGCCTAGCACGGCCAGACTGTTCTCCCTGTATTTTTCAAACACTGAGAGACAAGTCTGGGACACAGCCTCTCGAGTAGGTACAAAATCAATCGACAAATCAGATTTGTTTATTTGCGTGACATGTTCTTCACGAGCAACGTCACTTTTGCGCGCCGAAAGTCGTCTCTAGAACAACACGGATGGCGAACGGTTAGCCGAGAATACGTTTCAATCCGCGGTAAATTCAGTTTTAAATGAGCTAAAACACATCGACACGAATAATTGACAACAGTCTGTCTCGCGCTAGCCATGTTGAATAAACTCCGTTCTCCTCGTATGTTTACTTCCGCGCACAAGTCCCTCGTCCTGCCCTCGTCGCTTTGACCGTCGCTGATTGGTGCACTCCGCTGTCTGTTTGCCTCTTGTTAAGCTTGTTCGGACAGAATATTAATTAAAAATTAATGAAAACTAAATACTATTGAATATGTCATTATTATCATTTTTAAAATGTAAGTGACGGGTAAAAATAGATTATGACCGGATTTTTATGACACTGTCAGTCAAAATGACAGACAACGAAAAAGTCTAGCGCAACCTCTGGTTAAGCCAGAGAGGATTTTTGCCCAATTTTTGTAACTAATGTACGAAACATTAAAGGCAAGTAACAGCTGGAGGGGGGTATCAATAATCAATTTTTATGGGAATCATAGCCTCTGAATCGTAATCGAATCATTAAGTGCCCCAAGATTCCCACCTCTAGCCGTCACCCAGGTATAATTTTGGAAGAGGACAGGAGACAATAAGATGGCTGATTGTAAGTCCATAAAACAATTTTTTAAAATTTGAAGTTGAATTCATGTGGGTCGTACGATAGAGTATTAAGGGCTAATGTAGCTGAATAAGCAGCTATGTACTGAACGTGGCGCGTTGCCGCCTTCGTTTAAATCAAAAATATTGCAAGTATCTTGTGTTATAGAATAAGGAATTCCTTATTATTTTTGCTCCAACTACATCAAATTATAATCAATTGAAGAATTTCTATTAATGCTTCGTCGTAGCTCCCAGCAAAGGTTAATGTACAGTATGTAGCATAGCGGCTCACAGCTACATTACGCCTATGTAATAATGGGACTTTTTTACGTCATAGCAATATTACGACTAAACTCTCGCTCTTTTTTTCCGATTTATTTCATTTGGCCCTACCCTACCACAAAAAGAGAAAGTAAGAATTGTTTTGAATCTTGTTGGAAACGTGAAGGCACACTGTTCTGAATCTGTTTACATTCCATTCTTTTGCACTAGTTAATGCCATCAGCAATTGATGTAATTGTTTATTTGTGATTTATTATTGTTATTTATGTGTTTATTTGTACTTTAATAAAAGATTTGAGTTTTCAAAAATGTTTTTGTGAATTAATAATCATCAACAAAAATTCTATTGCAATATTAGGAATAAATAAATAAATAAATAAAAAGTTTAAAAATAAAATAAAATAAATATAAGACTACTCAACTAATCGTTTAAAAAGTCTGTAGACTAATCGGGAGAAAAATAATCGTTTGGGACGGACCTACATTATTGCGTTTGTAGTGCCTAATTCTATAGACTTCATAATATATGACACACGACACATTCCCCATTCACTGCCTTCCCGAAGGGGGCCGTCCAAGACTCACGACGCTTCATTTTTTAGTAGTCGGTCACATGCAGCGATCTAACGCGGGATTTAGGTTGAAGAAGTACGAAAGCTCTAATGCATATAAACAGGAAGGATTGTCTCAGGAGCGATTTGTTCGAGGATTCAAGGTAATTGTTAGATTTTTCGTACCATGCAAGTATTTTGAAATGTTGTGAAAAAAATCAATGGGAGAAATTAGCTGCTACAGCATTGGTATTATACTTCGCAATATTTACATGAAACAAATGTTATCTGCACGTTTTTTTTTTTGCTTTTAACCAAGAATTGAGACTCTTTTACGTCCATACCGATAAAGAATTCAGGGATTCAAGCATTTGTTCGCAAGCGTTTTCAAAGGAAAAAACCTCTTTGTTTACATATGGCGGCCGCTAATTTCCTTACTGACTAGCCTCATAGCTTGCAATATTTACGTAAAATAAATGCTACGTGCACTTTTTATTTTGCTTTTAACCAAGAATCGAGACTGTTTTATGTCCATATCTATAAAGAATTGAGTGATTTAAGCATTTATTCACATGAACTTTCAACAGTAAAAGCTCTTTGTTTTCATATGGCGGCCGCTAATTTCCTTACTGACTAGCCTCATAGTTCGCATTATTTACGTAAAATAAATGCTACCTGCACGTTTTATTTTGCTTTTAACCAAGAATCGAGACTGTTTTACGTCCATATCTGTAAAGAATCCAGGGATTTAAGCATTTATTCACAAAAATTTTCAACGGAAAAAGCTCTTTGTCTGTGTTTCCACTCGGTCAGCTTTGATGGAGAAAGGCCCCCTATGAATCGGGCCCCGTGCCCAGTGTCCCATCAATACATTATGAAGTCTATGCTAATTCTTTACCAAAATACAGTAGTAGTTGGTATTTGTGTTCACCACCTCATAATCTATTGTCATTCACTGTTTTAATCAGGTACTACGAGTTCCTAATGTATATGAATGGGGCCAAGTAATGTATTCACCTGCCACTGAAGCAGGCAGTTACGGAAAAATTCTCACCCAAAGATGGGGCTCATTGACTTACTGGTCACTCGTTTAGATCGTAGTTTGTCTCACTGCACAATGATAAAGATAAAGCACCCAGCTATCCCAATCAGGCTAAATGGTAGTAAACTTGAATAAATGGTAAGTAAAGGAAAAATATACTCATTTTATTTTTCTAGTTTATCTAGTCTAGTTCTTTAGTACTACTTGACATATACATAGAACTCCTTCAATGTAGAGTGCACGGCAGTTAGCACTAAATGGTCAGTGCTCAATTTTCATCATCTACAATGAAAATTCCAGAAACAGTTTAGATAATTTGTTGTAAAGTACCATATTGGCCCGAATATAAGACGGCCCTGATTATAAGATGACCCCCTCTTTTTCAAGACTCAAGTTTGAAAAAAGACTTTTTCAACACCAAATTAATTTTTATACAGAAAATAATTACAGTCCATCTGAAACAAATGATTATAACAATTTATTTGAGAGAAAAAGCATGTTATTTTGCCTCACTCAAATCTTAATATCTGAACATCTAAATATGTAAACGAAAGTGCAATCACATTCGTAAATGAATGGCTTCTGGTTTTTGAAATGTAAATAAACCAATCTATTGTGTTAAAACAACAAAATTGCAATAACTGCATTAACCATCAAAGTGAAGTCTAACTGTAACTGTAGTCTTGAAACAAATCTGAATAAGGAAAAACATTGCAATAAAATATTGCATACTGGTTAAACTTCAGAGTAGCTGAGATCTGTCATGACAGAACATCGCTTCACTGATATCTGGCGGGATCTAGCGTCGTGAATGGGGGGAGTAACTGAGATCTGTCATGACAAAACATCGCTTCAATGATATCTGGCGCCATCTAGCGTCGTGAATGGGTATAACGTCTAGACCACGAATATAAGACGACCCCCTCTTTTTCAATCTTATTTCAATGCAAAAAACACCGTCTTATATCCGGGCCAATACGGTACTACAGAACAAAGACTGATGTTTTCCTTAACATGATATATTATCGTGCTTTTTAATCATGATTACAATACTGACGGAAAGTAACCGAGATGATCATTTTGGGTGTACTCCTAATATAAAGTACACATTTTTAAACACACACAGAACAGTAGAACAGTAACCACGGTGATGATATGGAATAATACACGTTCAAGGAGTGAGCTCTTCCTGAAAACCAGCATAAGGAAGCGAATTATATGTCACAAAAACAACATCCTGGAGTTAAAGCTGCTTTGGGTTTTGGCCAAATGTTTTAAATATTAATTCAGCAATCAGCAAACAGTGAGCACCAGGGTCCTTTTTGTATCTAGAAATAATCATTCATTCCCAGATTTACTGTGTCACCTGTTGATGCGTACCAATGTGAAGAATTCTAAATAAAAAAGGCAAGCTTTTGCCGATAAAAAAAGACTGTCTCAACATCTTTCAGGGGGGAAAACAAAAAGTCTGGATGCCAGATTTTGTCCTTGTGTCAAGAAATGAGAGAGCAGATGACACAAAAGGAAGCAGCTTGCCGCGAGCAACTCCGCCATACTGAAACCGCATTGGTTTGGTACATGAACACACACACAAACATGTACAAGTACACAGCGGTTTTGACTAAAAGCACACAGAGGCCATATGGTGCGTCCTCATCCACCGACGCCTGTTGCTGCTGCTGCAACAATAGACCTGCCTGCCTGGGACAGCAAGGGACAAACACACACACACCAAATGGTCGTTAGTCAGCCGCTCTGTTGCTTAGTCCCTAAACAAACGCCTGGATTTGCATTCTGCACCTCCCTTTATCGTCCTCCCCTTTCTCGTACACGCGCACGCACACACGCTTGCACAGCCTACAGGTGCACAAAGCACTCAAAACAGATGTCAACGGAATGAAGAGGGTGGGGGTGGAAGAGGAGGGCAGGAAAGTGTGTGTCGGGCGGAGGGGCTGTTTGCCCAGGGTGACTAAAAAGCTTTGTACACTCCCAAGCCTGGACACAGCAAAGACAATGACACAACACACACACACATAGTTATACTTTCCACAACTAATTTACTATTATAAGGAAGAGAGAATAAAAAAAGAGTGGCATAGGTACACATTCCCAAATATAGCTTTCAAATGTTGATACTGTAAATGTGTAACATCACAGTAAAAAAAAAAACCTTCACTTGTCGAAATTTCACAAGTTTGCCTGATGTCAATGTTAAAACAAATTTTGCCTAGGTTTACAATGAGGAATACAGTGGTACTTCTACTTACGAAATTAATTGTTTCTGGAAGTAGTTTCGTAACTTGAAAAATCTGTAAGTAGAGACACGTTTTCCATGTAAAATCCCTAATCCATTCCAAGCCCCCCAAATTTCAGACATAAATCTTTTATAATGCATACAAATATGTAACAAATACATGTTACAATTACATTATTGCACAATAAATATAGAATCAGAGTTGTGCTTAATGTGAAAAACCAAGAATAGAGTATGTAAAGCTCTTAGAACACGAGGGGCTAATGAAGAGCATGGTGGGATACACACATACACATAAAGTAGAGGTTCCTCTTAGCAATAGGATGTCAGCAATGCTAGACAACAGCCAATGGCAAACCAGTTCAGTAAACTCTCGGAGCTGCGTGTACCGTATACCGTATTTTTGCCTTTCGTATCCTGAAATTTCTTTCATAACAAGAGGCAATATTTTCCCGTTGAGGGAAAAATATTCTCTTAACCTGAAAATTCTGTATGTAGACGTTCGTAAGTAGAGGTACCATTAGGAGTGGGAACCTCTTGTTACCTCACGATACAATACGATTTGCGATACAGAGCTCACGATAACGATGATCTGACGATATGGCGATACAACGATTATCGATACATTGGTCAGGAAATCATTCTAGGATATTCTACAAACAACTAATAAACAGAAAAACAACCTTCTGCTGTGAATTGGAGTGAGTTCAGCACTAGTAGACGTCCAATCCATTTGAACTGGGGTGGCAGTCGCTGCCACCCTCCCAGTTCAAATGGATTGAATGTCTATGGCCATCATTGGCAGCCAATGACAGCCAATTTTGTGCCATTTAAGGTCAATTACCTGTTGATTTTCAGTTACTTCCTGTTGATTTGGGGGTATTTTATGGGTCACTTCCTGTTTATTTTGAGAAAATCGGATAAAATGACTGCGAATGCTCTGGTGTCGAATTAGTGCAGCAATGATTAATCGTTTAACTCGAGTATTTGATTAGAAAAAAGATTCAAATTACATTTTGCTGCTTCGGGTATA
This sequence comes from Corythoichthys intestinalis, assembly GCF_030265065.1. Taxonomy (NCBI): domain Eukaryota; kingdom Metazoa; phylum Chordata; class Actinopteri; order Syngnathiformes; family Syngnathidae; genus Corythoichthys; species Corythoichthys intestinalis. The sequence goes on along the minus strand of NC_080399.1, from coordinate 56,784,144 downwards.
CGTTTGATTAAAGTGGCATTGTAATGGTTTGTTTTGAAAGTGTTAGCATTTATTTTCATTGATTTGGGTGGATAGACGGCCCTCTAGTCTACCTCATTTCACATAGCTGAATCCATCTGCTCCCTGTTAAGACCAACATAAGCTAAGTTTTTGTTTGAGCTAATGATTTTTTTGAATGCATTCATAATGTTGTTTAAAGGTATATTTAGCCAGTTTTGTGGGAATATGTGTCTGAGCCATTTGTTAAGAGCATTGTAAAAAAACGTTTGCATTTTATAGCATTTAAGCTATCAGACTTTTGCTACACAAGTTAGATTGTTCTTTTGTTGTACATAGAGCCTCTTTTTTTTTTTCTTTTTTTAAATATACCGTGTGAGGGTATTTAAAATTTTTATGTTCCTTATCAGATTACCCGATTATTTGAAATAAATAGTTCATCGATTAATCGGCTACTAAAATAATCAATAGTTGCAGCCCTATTTCGAAAATGGATTGGGCGTCGAGCACCGTCAATGGCAGCCTTAGAGTTACCTAAGACACTATTATGGTGGAAAGATTTTGATGGCAACTTGTTGGTCCCCTTTTTTGTTTTAAACACAGACACCTTTTTAAAACGATATCTCGTTTCTTGGCAGGAGCGTATCGATCACCTTTTAGGATACAAAGTATCACGATATATCACCATTTTGATATTTTATCACACCCCTAGGTACCACTGTACTGTCAAATGATATTTATCGGTGCACAGTAGAGGTGCACGATAATTATCGGTCCGATAATTGGAATTATGACGTCATCCCAATAAATCCAATAACAATATATATTACTGGGCCTATTAATAATACTTTTGGTGTCGGATTGGGATGTGTGCATTTGTTTCCACTCCTGTTTTGTCAGTATGCATAGGTTTGTTACTGTTATAGAGGCCATATTTTTCCTTCACTGAGTTATAAACCTTACTATGGCAATTAGCAAATGTTTGTATTTTACAGTGTTATGTTTACAAGTTATTGAGAGGCCTTTTGGTTACTGATAGGCTTGCTGTTCTATAATTGCCAGGTTAAGAAAGGCTGCTAAACATGTCATATTTCATTCAAGCATATTCATTTATGGTTTACTGAGAAATTGCAAATAATCTATCATGTTTTAGATTCAGTTCTGTCTGCCATAACATTTAAGCTATTCAATAATATTTCACTTATATTTTTCGTGCCTGACCTTTTTAAGTCATTGTGTCCCATTTAAATAAATTGTTACCAACTTTTAGATAGTTTCATTTCCAAGATAAAAGATTTCCACTGGTTACTGCTGATGTCTTGTATCTAGTACCTGTGTTTTAAGTATATAGTATATGAATACAGCTTCTTTTTTTTTCTATCATCACTCTCTTAAAATAATGGTGTCTATTTTTAATGAATTGTTCATTAATATGAAAAATTAATCAAATGGCTCATTTTTGTGATTACTGACAAAGTAGGAATGACTTCAGCGAATAATTTAAGATGGCATTGACTCCATAGGAAGGCATCTGTCAATAGGTAGGGCTATGCCAAAGTTATAACTAACACATAGTCTTTTCAGGAGTGCATCTTATCAAAGCATATAACACATATGAGTTTGCCGTCTGATTTTCTGGTCACACTGAAGCATAATGCCTATCAGCACAACCATTAGAGGTCTACGACCTGTGTAACAATGCTTAATTTGCAGTTTTGTATTGTTTCCACCTTTTAGTACTTATTTAACCCTTTATGGCACGGTTGTCCAAACCGGTCCTCAAGGGCCGCTGTGGGTCCTGGATTTTGTTCCTACCAATTGAGCACAGACAGTTTAACCAATGAAGTTTCTGCTAAAGCAAGCAGCACCTGACTGCAATCAACTGATTACACTTGTAAGACACCAGATTGTTGAAATGGTGTCTTGTCTTGTTGGAAATCCAACACCCACTTTGGCCCAATGTGGAATAGTTTTGACACCAATGCTTTATGGGGTACTCATTTAGCTCAGTGGATGCCGTTGGCGCCGCTAGATGTCCAACCCATTTTGAATGGGAGGGTTAGCAGTGATCATTGGCACTCTAGACATCTATTCTTGTCAGAAGTCGATAGTAACACGTTACATTTACTCCGTTATTTACTTATGTAACTTTCTGAGAAAAACATAAGAGTACACCATACACTTTACTTTTACTTGAGTAGATTTGTGAACAAGAAACGCACCTCTTACTCCGCTACTTTGGGCTGCACTAGAGTCACTAGTGTTTTTTCCTCTATTTTTACCAGCACAGTGGGTCACCCAGTCTCACCAATCAGATGCAGCAACAATAATCACATCACTCCATTATACCAATTAGACGTAACAATTAGGGCTTCAGCTATCGATTATTTCAGTAGTCGATTAATCAATGAACCATTAGTTCGAATAATTGAGTAATCGGATAAGGGACAATGAAAAATTAAATTGCCTGAGCTGAGCCTCAAACGGTATAATAAATAAATTAATGTGGATCTATGTACAACAAAAGAACAATTGGGGATGACGTGGCTCAGTTGTAGAGTAGTTGTTCCCCAACCCAGAGGTTGTGGGTTTGATTCTCTGCCCTGATGAACTTGTACTAGGATACTCAAGTATCTTTGAGCAAGATACTGAACCCCACATTGCTCCTGGTGCTGCGCCACCAGTAGGTGGATGGCGATGTAGTGTAAAGTGCTTTGACCGCCTTGAAAGGTGGAAAAGCGCTATACAAGTATAACACCATTTAACAAAAGAATAATTGGCTAAGTTACATTGCAAAAGTCTGCTAGTTTAAATGCTATAATGTAACCTTTTTTTTACAGTGCTCTTATCAAATGGTTCAGACACATATTCCCACAAAAATAGAGTAAATATACCTATAAACAGGGGTGCACATAAGTGGTCCGCATGGGTACTGGACGTAGACAAACATGGAGCCTCGACGGCTTCCATGCGCTTTTGCGTACCAATGGCTGACCACTGTATTTGCGGCGGACACGAGAAAATCACTTCTCAAAATGTCTAAGAGGCAGGCCCCACTGAGTAATTATTTCCGTGTTCCCCCACCCCCGTTAAAAGACAGACAGACGACAGAGACGTCACCGGAGCCACAGAAAAAAAGGACTTTTGCTGAAAAGTGGCTGCAGGAGGTACCATGGCTATAAGCAAATGATGCGCGCATGGAAATGTGGTGCAACATTTGCCGTGAGAATCCCAATGTCGTTAATAAGAGCAGCGCATTTTATGTAGGGTCAAAGAATTTTAGCCATCCAAACTTTGAAAAGCACGAAAAAAAAACAGAGCATGTGGCAATTAAGCAAACTGTCGATACGATGTCAGACAGGACCCCACTCACCCTATGGACAAGTGGCGGAATAAAGTTATTGAAGAACAGCGCCATGCACTGACAAACGTGTTTTTGCTCGCATTTCACAAAGCTAAACATGCATGTTCAATGAGCTCTTATGAGGAGGACATCCCACTTTTACAAAGGCTTGGAGTTAATGTGAGAGCCGCATATGAATGCCCTTTATTTTGAATTAGTGCTTTTATGTTTATTTCTTTACATTTCACTTCAAAGTAATAGCAATTTTGTTGTGCCAGTTGATTTTAATCATGCATGAATTGTTTATATAATTAATGAAAGGTAATTGGCTCTAAGTAAAGCTTGTCATAATTTTATCGCATCAGGCGGGTCGGCTCTCAAGCTTAATGAGGACCAAGTCACATCTCCAGGTCCTCCTCTGAGAACCTGGGCAAAAAAAATATGTGCACCCCTGCCTATAAACTAAGTTATGAATGCATAAAATTTTTTTTTTTTTTAATTAGCTCAAACAAATACTCAAAAAGCTTATGTTGGTCTTAACAGGGAGCACCTGGATTCAGCCATGTGAAATTAGGCAGACCAGAAGGCAGTGTATCCACCGAAATCAATAAAACTAGACTCACTTTCAAAATAAACCATTTCAACGGCACTTAAATTAAACGAATACTTGAAGCAGCAAAATTTAGTTTGAATCTTTTTTTCTAATCGAATAGTCGAGTTATTCGATAAATCATAGCAGCACTAGTAACAATACAGATACATCACCACACACAACACAAGCTTTCAGTTCACTGTTATGATAATGTCAGTGTTCTAACATCACAACAAGTGGTGTCTTTAAAGAGCCGTAAAAAATAAAGTATTTCAGATAGAGCGCTCTGTCAAAAATAAAAGTGCGGATTTCAAACTCTCTCCTAGTTTTTATTGGTCACAGATTGACCACAAAGAAGCAAGTTTTAGTTTATAATTATATTAATAATATAATATATAATATAATAATTTTATAATTTATAAAAGATTTATGTCGGAATTTTGGGGAGCTTGGAACAGATTAGTGCATTTACATGGAAAACGCAGCTCTAATTCCAGAATTTTCAAGTGAAGAAACCACTTCCAGAATCAGTTAATTTCGTAAATAGAGGCACCACTGTATGTGGACGCCATGTATTTAGGGTGTTAAGTTTTTATTAATTACCAAAAACTGTCACTTGCCCTATAAATAGTGCACTACATGATAGGAGGGTGAACCTCTTGGTACCTCACGATATGATACGATTTGCAATACAAAGCTCACGAACACAATGATCTGATGATATGGCGATTCAACGATTATCGATACATTGGTACATTGGTCTAGGATTTTCTACAAACAACTAATAAACAGAAAAACAAGTGTCCACTGTGAATTGGAATGAGTTTATCAATAGTAGACATCCAATCCATTTGAACTGGGAGGGTGGCAGCGAATGAACATTCGCTGCCATCCCTCCCACTTCAAACGGATTGAAAATCTATGGCCGTCAGTGGCAGCCAATGCAGCAATGAGGTAATTTTGGGCCATTTAAGGTCATTTACCTGTTGATTTTCAGTTACTTCCTGTTGATTTTGGGGTATTTTATGGCTCACTTCCTATTTATTTTGAGTTACAGAATAGGAAGTGACTTGGGAATCACCCAAGTGAATAGGCAGTGACTCAAACTCAACAGGAAATGACCTGTAAATGCCCTAAAATGAACAGCAAGTTACCTTTAAATGCCCCGAAAATCGGACCAAATGACTGTGAATGCTCTGGTTTTGAAGGAACGAACGTTCTCAGTCTAAATGGATTGTGCGTCGAGCACCGTCAATGGCAGCCTTTAGCCTGAGTTGGGAGCATAACTCAGGTTGCCGTGACGGCACAGCGACTACGGCGTCATTTGACATCCGATGGTTCTCCGGCCAGGTGACGCGTTGCTCTGTAATTCACTGCCAAGCCACTAGAGGGGTGTGGGGTTATGTTTGTACGGTTTTGGGGCATGCTTGTTGACTTCCTTTTGTCTAGCTTAACGGAGAAAAACTAAACAATGCAAGATGGAACGCTAGAATGTGGATCTTCAGCTCATCAACTTTGAATAAATGTTGATTATACAAATGTTGAGGCACAGACGACGCAGAAGACAGTTTCGAGACGGTCTGTCCAACTTTTGATGCCGCATAGAGTTCTAGCCTCGGGTGAAAACCAGCTAGCTGTGGCGGCTAGCTTTAAACTGGCGTCGAGCACTGCGTCCATCGTTTTGTCCAAGGTCTGCAAAGCCCTCCGGCCCGATTTGTTTGCCGTATCCTACAAACAGCCAGTGGGAAGCCATAGCAGATTTCTGGCATCTATGGAATTTCCCAAACTGCGTTGGAAGCCTTGATGTTAACGGTATCATAAAGCACCGAGGCACTCTCAATCAGTGATGATGTATATCGTGTGTGAACTGTCTGTTGTTGAAAATGAAACATCAAAACAACTCTTTTGACACCAAACCTGTGCTTTACTCTTCATATACTTGAAGCGTGACACATAAATAAGTCAGACTCACAGCATACACATGTACACAATAAATGATGAAGTGTACCGACCATAAATACGACATAAAGTGATTAAATAGCTGGCAGTTTTTGGCCGACTGGGTCACCTCTTCGTGTGGCCATTCGATTCCGAACACACACATACTGTACTTGTCTCGGTGGTTCTTCCATTTTTTTATTCAATCGCTGGCTGACCTCCAGCCCTGTATTTTCAGAAATCTCCTCCCACGAATTGCTTGCCATTTGGCAATCTTCATAATGTCTTGACGAGACATTGTAGAAGTTGTTGTACTTGCTCTTCGTTGATACTCTCGTCGGCTTAGTCCATTTTGCGTGTAGAAAACTAATGTTTGAGAATGGCGGTGATTTCGCGCTGAACCAGAAACAACAGTCTGAGTGGACCAGTCATAGTCCATTTCCACCACGTCACACGCGTTGACGCGACGCGAAGTCAGAGAAAAAGAAGGACCCAGAAAGGCTACGGCCCAGGGTCGTAAATCGGGTCTTCCTTGACGGCGCGGGTGTGACGCAGAAGCATAACTCGGCCTTTAGAGCTAACTGAGACACTATTATAGTGGAAGATTTTGGTAGTAACTTGATGTTTTTTTTTTTTTTTTAAACATTGACACCTTTTTAACTACCATAATTTCCCGAATATAACGCGCACCCCCCCCCCCCCCCCGCCCCCAAATCAACTTGTAAAATCATGGTGCGCATTATAAACGGGTACAGGGATGGAGACAAAAATATAAATATATTGTATATATATATATATATAAAAGCCGATTCTTTTTTAATGACATGGCCATTTTGTGTTGAAGAAACGTGTGTGGCGATCCGTTGCCGACCATTACGGCACGTGACGTCACCATTTTGTTTCAGTCGTGGCGAGCTAGGGAAGGACTCGGAGGCGGAGTATCAAACAACGGAGCTAATCCGCGTTACTTTATTGACATTTAGGCTGCAACACGGTAGCAATGTCGGTCTCACAGTCACACGCAACCCGCGGAATATAACTATCTTTCCGGCTGTTCCTTCAACAAAATACCTCCCTCCGTGAACTATACAACGTGCCAACCGCAAGTTCCGCCGGTGAATTCTGTTATAACTCGCTACACGGTAATACTTCACTCTGATTGGTCGAATGATTTCGTCTGTGTTAAATTCTGCCTTTTTCACTCTTCATAAAGCACAGAATTTAGTTTCTTGAGCTCATTTTAGTCAGCGTTTATTGCAGCTGCGCAACTCGGACCGTAACAAACGTAACACAACACAGACTTTCTGTGTCCGTCAATTATATCTGTCCCTCGGGAAACTCAAATCCAAATAACAATAGTTCCTGTTGTTACATTCTAGTCAACAGCGATGCGCTTTTCTGATTTCCGACCTAAATTACCACTTTTATTTTGTCGTATCAATCAATAAAGAAACATTTATTCGTCATGATGAAACGAGTTATACGTTTCATCATATATACGAGTTATAAGTTATACAGCAGCCTTTAAAAGAAAAGTCACATCTGTTTTGTTTTCTCCTGGATTCTGGTAAGTTGAAGAAGTTGTCAGATCATATTATTACCCTACATATTAGAGGTGGGAATCTTTGGGCACCTAACGATTCGATTACGATTACGATTCAGAAGCTACGATTCAATTATAAATCGATTATTGATGACACCCCCACCCCGCTATTAGCTGCTTTTAATGTTTTGTACATTAGTTACAAAAACTGTTAAAAAAAAAAAAAAAAAAAAAGCCTCGCAGGCTTAAATAAACAACTATTTCAGTATCATGTTAACAGTTAAAAACAATACTCAAATCCCCATTCTGTATCAGCAGCTTTAAACTACATTCCATTAATTCAATGTTGTGAATCAACCGTTAAAGATTTAAAGATTTATAGATTTTATCCATCTTCGATGTTCCTCACATATACAGACGACAAGGAAATTATTAATATTGTGTTAAAATGTAAAAGTAAGTCATCTGTGGATTATCATGATATTAACATGTTAGTAATAAAAAAGATTATATTTTCCATTGTAAAGCCCTTAACATATTTCTGTAATTTATCACTTCAGTCTGGTTGTTTTCCTCAAAAAATGAAAATTGCTAGAGTAATACCATTATTCAAGAGCAACGATAAACACAATTTCACAAATTATAGACCAATCTCTCTATTGCCACAATTTTCAAAAATTTTAGAAAAACTTTTTAATTCTAGACTTGAAAAGTTCATAGAGAAACATCAAATACTAAATGCAGGACAATATGGGTTTAGAACGCATAGAACTACTTCAATGGCAATAATTGAGGCAGTAGAGGGAATTACTAATGCACTTGACCAGAATAAATATGCGGTTGGGATTTTTGTTGACCTCAAGAAAGCTTTTGACACATTAGATCATTCAATCTTACTTGAAAAATTAGAAAAATATGGTATTCGCGGGGTAGCTGGGGACTGGGTAAAAAGTTATTTAACAGGCAGGGAGCAATATGTCAACATCGGCTCTTATTCATCAAATAAACTAGGTATTTCATGTGGGGTTCCACAGGGGTCAGTGTTGGGGCCTAAACTTTTCTCTTTGTATATAAATGATATATTTAATGTATCCCAAGTTATAAAACTCATTCTCTTCGCAGATGATACAAATATTTTTTACAGTAGTGATAGTTACATTGAACTTGTAACTACCGTGAACAGGGAACTAAACTTGATTAAAGAATGGATGGATATAAATAAATTATCATTGAATATATGTAAAACTAAAGCAATGATTTTTGGGAATGCAAAAATTGATACAGAACCAACATTTAGTATTGAAGGTATACAAATTGAAAATGTTAGTGAGAATAAATTTTTGGGAGTTATAATTGATGACAAACTGTCTTGGAGACCCCACATCAGACATATAAAAACCAACATTTCAAGAAGCCTTTCAATTTTGAACAAAGTTAAAATATATCTTGATCACAATGCACTCCGTATTCTGTACTGTACCTTGATTCTCCCATATCTTACGTACTGTGTGGAAGTGTGGGGGAATACCTATCGCAATACGACAAATCCTTTAGTCATAGTACAGAAACGAGCAGTTCGCATCATTCATAAGACTGGATTTCTGGATCACACCCATGAACTATTTCTTCAATCTAAATTGTTTAAATTTCAAGACCTAGTTGATTACAACACTTCCATAATTCTATATAAAGCTTTCAACAACACATTACCCGCAAAGTTACAAACACATTTCACCATTCGTGAAAGAGCTCACAATTTAAGAGCTTACGGGGAGTTCGTACTTCCTAGATTTAGAACGACTCATAAAGAGCTTCTGTGTGTCTGTAAGAGGAGTTAAATTATGGAACAATCTGAGTTCATCACTAAGAGAGTGTAAAAATATTCACATATTTAAATTTCATTATAAACAATTAATTTGGTCTAAGTATATTCAGGAAGGGTCTTAAATGTACATCACTGTTTGTGTAGGTCTTTTTACCATACTGGTATGGATATACGCAATATAAGTGTGTGTGTATTTGTATATATTTACACACACACACACACACACACACACACACACACACACACACACACACACATATATATATATATATATATATATATATATATATATATATATATATATATATATATATATATACATATTTTGGGTTTGTTGTTCTTGTTTTTCTCTCTTTTGACTGAGGGAATCGATATTGAGGGTTCGGCCCTCCCGTTACATGTGTCAGGGAAGGATGTATTCTATGTAACTAAACAGAAACAGGTTGCAGGAAAATAGTTATTTATTTTGATGATTATTGAGAAATCGGGGTGGGATTCAATAAGTTTTCTTCGTCCCACTCCCTTTCAGGCATTTTGTTTTGTTTTGTTTTGTGTCTTTTTTTTGTCTCTGTTGTTTCTTGAAAGCAAAGATCTGTATTTGTGAAGATGAATGTAACTGCCTGAAATGAAATGAAATAAAAAATAAAAAATAAAATGGCTCCCATTATTCCATAATTTCTCTTTAGTCTACTTTCGACATGTGAAAGTTTTAAAACTATTTTAAAGATAGATTCAAAGCTCTGTTTTCTTGTATTCTTCTATTTATTGGTGCTAAAATAAGGGTGCGCGTTATACACGGGTGCGCCTTATATTCGGGAAATTACGGTACTATTTCGATTCTTGACAGGAGCATATCGATAACCTTTTGGGATACAAAGTATCGCGATATATCGCCATTTTGATATTTTGTCACACCCCTACTACATGATAACAAAGTAACATTGCTCTGATGAGAATGAGTTTTGCTCCTGTGTTTTCCTGACAGGCGGGTAGTAGTGGATTGTGTGTCAGTGTGTGTCGGTGTGTACGTATTGCGAAGCTGTGGCCTGTGTGTAGTGCTTGGGGCCTGCCTGCCTGCCTGCCTGCCTGCCTGCCTGCCTGTCTTTCTTTCCTACCCGCCTCCCTCCCTCTTTGCCTGCGAGGAAGACAAAATCCGCCGATGCAACAAGTCCTCCATTGACTCTCAGTTTAGTAAACTGTGTGCATGTTTCTGCCATTCGCTTTTCCCACGAATCGGCTAAGAGCGAATCAGAATATTAAGAAACGCCAAAAATGCGTCCGTTTTCGGAAGAAAACAACATTTTGGATTTTGGGAATCGCCAACTAAAAGTGTAACAAAAGCGACATTGGCGGCTCTGTGGTGCACACGACTAATACTTAGTACAGTTAGTACAGTGACTATATATTTTGAAATGCACTTTGTCTGTCGGAAAAATAAACATTTTTCAGCGACAGTGAACACTTGGAGCTGAACGTCCGGTGTTTGCAAGCAAAAGGCGGAGGAGGGGACTCCTCTTGGATAACTTACCTCGATTCATTTGTCGCTTTATCGCCAAATTCCCCCACTTTTGCGCACACGGGTGCATCGGCAGCATGTGGAAGGTTCCCCGGCAACTCGCGAGCGTCCACTGGGTTTCGCTTTGACGGAGGATCGGGCGCGCTGAGTGCGTAAAATGCGCCGGCTCTCTCCAAGGATGCGAAATATGCGCGGAATGGGAGCAGGAATGAAATGAACGCAGTGGACTGAGTTGAACGGGGCGGGGTGACTGGCGTCACTCCGGAGGGATGAAATGGAGTGAGTGAGTGAGAGATGGGAGGATGGGTGGCGGAAAAGAAAGAGCTGGCTGGGGGGAAGGGGCCTGAATGACTGTAGTGGAGGCACACGGTTGTGTTGAACAACAAAAGAGTGCAGCGCCCAAACTCTTTTCAAGACGAAAAGAATAAGAGCAAAGCAGCAGACGGCAAATGCACACGGCGTCAAACAAAGCACTGACAGCATCAGACTGGACTGTAATGTTGACACGCAAAGACAAGTTGCTCGATTGCTAAAAAAAAAAAAAGTACTCGGGTCAATATTTCATCCTGAAGAAAAAGTGATGGATGCCGTTTCTTAATTTGAAACTCAAGTTCTCAACTCTCACGCATAGCTATAACATACAGTGCCTTGCAAAAGTATTCGGCCCCCTTGAATCTTGCTACCTTTCGCCACATTTCAGGCTTCAAACATAAAGATATGAAATTTAATTTTTTTTTTGTCAAGAATCAACAACTAGTGGGACACAATCATGAAGTGGAACAAAATTTATTGGATAATTTAAACTTTTTTAACAAATAAAAAACTGAAAAGTGGGGCGTGCAATATTATTCGGCCCCCTTGCGTTAATACTTTGTAGCGCCACCTTTTGCTCCAATTACAGCTGCAAGTCGCTTGGGGTATGTTTCTATCAGTTTTGCACATCGAGAGACTGACATTCTTGCCCATTCTTCCTTGCAAAACAGCTCGAGCTCAGTGAGGTTGGATGGAGAGTGTTTGTAAACAGCAGTCTTCAGCTCTTTCCACAGATTCTCGATTGGATTCAGGTCTGGACTTTGACTTGGCCATTCTAACACCTGGATACGTTTATTTTTTAACCATTCCATTGTAGATTTGGCTTTATGTTTTGGATCATTGTCCTGTTGGAAGATAAATCTCCGTCCCAGTCTCAGGTCTTGTGCAGATACCAACAGGTTTTCTTCCAGAATGTTCCTGTATTTGGCTGCATCCATCTTACCGTCAATTTTAACCATCTTCCCTGTCCCTGCTGAAGAAAAGCAGGCCCAAACCATGATGCTGCCACCACGTTTGACAGTGGGGATGGTGTGTTCAGGGTGATGAGCTGTGTTGCTTTTACGCCAAACATATCGTTTTGCATTGTAGCCAAAAAGTTCAATTTTGGTTTCATCCGACCAGAGCACCTTCTTCCACATGTTTGGTGTGTCTCCCAGGTGGCTTGTGGCAAACTTTAAACGAGACTTTTTATGGATATCTTTGAGAAATGGCTTTCTTCTTGCCACTCTTCCATAAAGGCCAGATTTGTGCAGTGTACGACTGATTGTTGTCCTACGGACAGACTCTCCCACCTCAGCTGTAGATCTCTGCAGTTCATCCAGAGTGATCATGGGCCTCTTGGCTGCATCTCTGATCAGTTTTCTCCTTGTTTGAGAAGAAAGTTTGGAAGGACGGCCGGGTCTTGGTAGATTTGCAGTGGTCTGATGCTCCTTCCATTTCAATATGATGGCTTGCACAGTGCTCCTTGAGATGTTTAAAGCTTGGGAAATCTTTTTGTATCCAAATCCGGCTTTAAACTTCTCCACGACAGTATCTCGGACCTGCCTGGTGTGTTCCTTGGTTTTCATAATGCTCTCTGCACTTTAAACAGAACCCTGAGACTATCACAGAGCAGGTGCATTTATACGGAGACTTGATTACACACAGGTGGATTCTATTTATCATCATCGGTCATTTAGGACAACATTGGATCATTCAGAGATCCTCACTGAACTTCTGGAGTGAGTTTGCTGCACTGAAAGTAAAGGGGCCGAATAATATTGCACGCCTCACTTTTCAGTTTTTTATTTGTTAAAAAAGTTTAAATTATCCAATAAATGTTGTTCCACTTCACGATTGTGTCCCACTTGTTGTTGATTCTTGACAAAAAAATTAAATTTCATATCTTTATGTTTGAAGCCTGAAATGTGGCGAAAGGTTGCAAGATTCAAGGGGGCCGAATACTTTTGCAAGGCACTGTACTGTATACAGTGATCCCTCGTTTTTCGCGGTCGATGCCCCCCCCAGCCGCGAAATTTGAAAATCTGTGAAGTAGAGGCGGAGCTAATTTACATTTTAAAAATCTAAACAATTTATTTTTATTTTGGGTGTGTGTTCAATGTATTTTTTTTTCTGATTTAATAGCTCTGGAAAGATACGTACAGTGCTGGCCAAAAGTACTGGCACCCACAGGCGGAGTTTGACTATTGGGGCGGGGGGGGCACAACATCTTGATGAACCCGAAACGCAGTTTCAGCAATAAAATTAACTTTGAAGAATAATTATCATTATAAGTTGAAAATAAGCTTTTTTTCTTTCCCATCATTTTTGAGGGGAATTCTAAATCAAGCTGCTTAGGACAGCTATACTTTTCGCCAAGATGGGCATCCATTGAACATGCCCGCCGGTGTTAACAGGTGTTCTGTCAAATTTTGCACCCCATCAGAAATTGCAACTTTGTGTTAAAAATGGCCGCAAATACAGCGGTTTCAAAGTAAATACTACAAACTTTCTTTAAATAAAGGAATATTTACTTACATTTGATAATGGATGGACATGTAGAAAAGTTCTGCTCAGACACATTCTGCCATGTTACCTGCACACAACAACTGCACGCCGCTCTATCCCTGTTTACGTCTTCGCTGTGTACTTAAGCATTAATTTACGCCATATTCGTGTGAAACGTATGTTTCTGATGTTACTTGTTTATTTAGCACCTGAGGCTAACATTGAGAATCCAATTGATCGTAAGAGAGTGCTTATTCACCGCCACAACATCTTTGGCGGCAAAATATTATAAGGGTGCAAAATTTGTTGTACAATTAGCGTCTTTAGTGGGGCAAATTGAAACTCCGCTCACCATTTGGGCGGTGCTCTTTGGCTTTTCATGGTCCATATTTTTAATCTTTGGTTCTTGCTCAGTAGTTGTTGTTGCTTTTGACAGCTTAGGTTCGAAAAAATTACTTATCCATCTCCCTCTTCATCCCTCAGGTGGTTTGGGCTAAACAAAGCAAATGACCGTCTAAGGTTTTAGTTGTGTTACTTTGGGGGTTTCTTGAATAGAAAAACTTACTGAAAGCGTTGAATGACAGATCTTTAGTTACAGAACAGAAGAGACGCATCATCAACATTAACAGTCCACTGGCGGGCTTTTTTATCAGCTGTCTCGATCTTGCGGTGTATCTCTGACGTCCATGTGCTGTGACGAGCAGACTTTACTAATCGAACATGCAGATACGATTTGCTCATATCATTACAATAATCACATGATCTGTTTGAAAAATAATTTTGACCTGTTATAATTTTTTTTTTTGTTAATTTCATTCTTTTTTGTTTTGTTTGTTTGTTTTATTGCTTTACAACTTTTATAGACAATATTTTGTTGTACCATTGGGTACTGTGATTGGATAGGGATTGCTTCGGTTACAGAAATGGCGATTGAGCGGCTCCTCCGTTGCTAATTCAAATTGGAATGGACATCCGTGTTTTTTTTTTTATTTTTTTTTTTAAGAAACTTAACGAACTTAAGCCATGACAAAGACGCGGCCGAAAGTCAACTGTTTGACACCATCATCAGAAAATATAACGGGTAAAAACGCTACTGTTCAGGCTAAATTTACGTTGAAGAAGTGTGCCCCCCCCAAAAAAATGTAATGCTCCCCCCTGTAATTTCTTTCTGCAGCCAGGTCTGCTACCAAGTAATAGGCTTAGGGAGCCAATATTTTTGTCCATCCCATTATTGGAGTTTTGTGTAAAATGATAATGATTTTTTTTTTCTTTCTCTTTTGTGTTTTTTCATTGAAAGCAAAATAAATGAGGATATTACTACCAAAGCATTTGTAATTGAAATCATTTTCTGGGAGAAATTGAGCATTATTTGACAGAATTGCCGGAGGGGGGGGGGGCAATCTTTTTGGCCAGCACTGTATAACCAAAGGCGTAGGTTTGCATAGGGACGGTAGGGATATAACATCACCAACTTTTCAAGATGCTCAAATTGTCCCCACCAACTTTTAAGCAACCTGATGTACATTATAAAATGAGTTCAGTTATATAGGTCATTTAGGTTAGTCCGACCTGCATCAAAGTTAGTATAACATTACACTGTGTGGATTTGCTAACCTGGAAAACTGGATTTGGAAGCTGCTTAGAGAGAAGTGTCTCCTGTATGTGTTTTCTACTGTTAATGTTAATTAAACTATGTGAAATGTAGTGAATCGAGGTTTACCCCCTTCTCCCCAATTTTCAATTTTATTTTATTCATGTAGTCTTAAAGCAGTCCAAATGAGCTTTCATTTTTTTGTTGAGTTTGGAAAAAAAAACAGTAATGTTTTACCTGAAGGACAGCTCCATTTTTATTTATTTTTGTTAATCCCTGACTAAGAATTTTTTTTCAGTAATATTTATTTATTTAGACGGAAAATGTTAAGTGTTCTAAAGACAAATGTTTATTTTTTGCATTCCTGAATAGTTAATAGATTATTATTGAGTTTGTATTTATTGTGTATGTTAATATAATTTAAGTGATGTTCAAATATTGCGATTTAAATTTCCCAATAAAATCCAGACATCTTTTGCAGTTTTTGAAAACAAAGGTTTGAATCAAACACTGTATCACCTGGACCAATACACATGAAAGTAGATTTATTTTGCATTGATCATTTAGCCTATTAGTTAATGAGGCGTGTTATAATGTGTTTTCCTTTTTCCACAAAGTATAATTAAAAACAAAACAAAAACAGAACCAAAAAAAAACTTATAAGTATATATATATATATATATATATATATAT
This sequence comes from Corythoichthys intestinalis, assembly GCF_030265065.1. Taxonomy (NCBI): domain Eukaryota; kingdom Metazoa; phylum Chordata; class Actinopteri; order Syngnathiformes; family Syngnathidae; genus Corythoichthys; species Corythoichthys intestinalis. The sequence continues at coordinate 56,768,307 of NC_080399.1, read as the reverse complement.
ATATATATATTAGTAATGGTTTTTGAACACTGCAAATGTAATAATTATGATATAAATTAGATATAATGTATATATAAGAAAACAATTATTTGTACATTTATACATTCATATATCTTAACATTTTTAAATTGAATAATGTATTTATTGTTTTAATTGGAAAAAAAATCTGCGATGGACTGAGGGTACAAAGTTTGAAGCGCGAAGTAGAGAGGGATCACTATATGTAAACAGCTACGCAGATGTTGGTATTTGCGATATTTGCAGTTACACTATACAATTTTTGCACTATTAGATCAATATCTATGCACAAACTGTCGTTTGCACCATATCAGGTCAGCCATCTGCCTCTTAGTCTAAGTACAGTGATACCTCTATTTCTCTATTTAGAAAAGTCTCTACGTACAGAATTTTCAGGTTAAGACACTCCTCAACGGGAAAATATTGCCTCTTGTTACAAAAGAAATTTCAGAATAAGAAAGGCAAAAATACAGTATGGCTGGTACTCGCAGCTCCCAGAGTTTACTGAACTACTCTGCCATTTGCTATTGCCTAGCATTCCTGGCATCCATTTGGCTAAGATGGACATCTACTGTATGTGTATGTGTGTATCCTAGAGTCCTCTTCCTTAGCCCCTCATGTGTCGACAGCTTTACATGAGTGTATAACTTTGATTCTTTATTCAATTCTTGTTTTGTTTTGGTTTTACATGATACACAACTCTGATTTTGTGTTTATTGACCAATAATCCAATTTGTAACATGAATTTGTTACATGTTTTGATGTTTGGAATGGATTTAGGGCATTTACATGGAAAAAGAGTCTTCACATTCAGAATTTTCAGGTTACGAAACTACTTCCAGAACCAATTAATATCTTAAGTAGAGGTACCACTGTATGTGGACGCCAGGTCTATATGGTGTTTTTATTAGTTACCAAAAACAGTCACTCGTCCTATTAGTTGTGCACTACATTATTACAAAGTAACACTGCTATGATGCAAATGAGTTTTGCCCCTTTGTTTTCCTGACTAGTGGGTAGTAGGCTATATGGTAGTGGCAAACTTGTGAAATTTTTACAAATGCATTTTTTTTTTGCACAGTATGACAGTCAAGTTAAGAATCTACTTCCAAAACCAGTTAATTTCATAAGTAGAGGTACCACTGTACTGCAAATTGTCATACAAGCACTATTGCGTGGTTATATTATCACTACTTGCTGTCAGTCACTTGTTCACTTTATTCCCAATCTGTTTACACTTAAAAAACGCACATGCACTGTTTTAACTTTTAGATAGTTTTTTTCCATTGTATGTACACATTACCTTTGTGTTTTTACAAATTACTGAATCCATTATTGTATTATTTATGGAAGAGAGTCAATTAAAACACTTATGAAAAAGCGCTGCTTGACTTTTAAACTGGTGTTTTTCATTGTATATAGACATTAGCTTTGTTTGTTACAAATTATTGAATCTCTTGTTGTATTTATTATGCAAGCGAGTCAATTAAAACACTTATGAAAAACCATTGTTCAATATATACAGTGGTATGAAAAAGTATCTGAACCTTTTGGAATTTCTCACATTTCTGCAGTAAATCACCATCAAATGTGATCTGATCTATGTCAAAATCACACAGATGTAACAACAGTGTCTGCTTTAACTAAAACCACCCAAACATTCATAGGTTTTCATATTTTAATGAGGATAGCATGCAAACAATGATAGATGGGGGAAAAATATGTGAGTGAATCTTCTGCCTAAGGAGACTTAAAGAGCAATTGAAACCAATTTTTACCAAACAATTTAAGTCAGGTGCATGCCCAGTAACTGATGAGTGGTTTAAAGCTGCACTGCCCGCTATAAAACACACACCTGGTAAGAATTGTCTTGATTAGAAGCATTGTCTTATGTGCCTCATGGCTCAGTCAAAAGAGGTATCTGAAGACCTGCGATCAAGGATTGTTAATTTGTATAAAGCTGGGAAGGGATACAAAAGCATCATTAAAAGTCTGGATGTCCATCAATCGACAGTTAGAGAAGTTTTCTACAAATGGAGAGCGTTTGGCACTGGTGCTTCTCTCCCAAGGAGTGGCCGTCCACCAAAGATGATGCCAAGAGTTGAGTGCAGAATACACAGAGAGGTAAAAAAGAACTTTAGAGTGTCTGCTGAAGACTTATAGAAATCATTGGCACTGTTCAATATCTCTGTGCACACATCAACTATATGTAAAACTATGGCCAAGAATGGTGTTCATGGGAGGACTCCACAGAGGAAGCCACTGCTGTCTAAAAAAACATTGTTGCTCGTTTAATGTTCGCAAAACTACTTAGACTTGGACACTCCACAAAAGTTTTGGCCAAATATTTTGTGGACTGATGAAACCAAAGTTGAATTGTTTGGGAGTAACACACAATATCATGTGTGGAGGAAAAATGGAACAGCTCACCAACATCAACACCACATTCCCACCGTGAAGCATGGTGGAGGTAGCATCATGATTTAGGGCTGTTTTGCTGCCTCAGGGCCTGGAAAACCTGCAATCATCAATGGAAGAATGTTTTGCAGGAAAATCTGAGGCCATCTGTCAGACAGTTGAAGCTAAAAAGAGGATGGATGCTGCAACAAGACAGGGATCCAAAACACAGAAGTAAATCAACTTCAGAACGGTTTCAGAAGAACGAAATACACGCTCTGGAGTAGCCAAGTCAAAGTCCAGACTTGACCCCATTGAGATGCTGTGGCATGACCTAAAGACAGCGATTCATGCCAGACATCGCGGGAATCTTACTGAACTACAGCAGCTTTGTCGAGAACAATGGGCCACGATTAGTCCTGATCGTTGTGCCAGACTGATCTGCAGCTAAAGGAAGCGTCTGGTTGAAGTTACTGCGGCCACAAAATATCAAATGTGGTGGTTCACTTACTTATTTTCCCCCCTTCTGTCATTGTTTGCATTCTATCCTCTTTAAAACATGAAAACCTATTCATGTTTGGGTGGTTTTAGTTAAAGCAGAGTTTTTTTTATCTGTGGGATTTTGAGAAAGGTTAGATCACATTTGATGGTGATTTTATGTAGAATTGTTAGAAATTCCAAATAGGTTCAGATACTTTTCATACCACTGTATGTAACGTGATTGCACAAATTGTATGACCTTTGTCCCTCTGAGGTTGTCATAGTTGCCACTGTACAGCTACACGTGAAAAGTGGCCTTATTACGTTTACGCTGCTGACAACAGCCTCTCACTTACACAATGAATGAGTTGCCACGGCATAGGAATGGTTAAAAAAAAAAAAAAAAAAAAAAAAAGAACCAAGTCAACGTTCTGGAGTGGCTGAGTCAAATCACAGACCTCAATCTTATAGAGAATTTGTAACTGGACTTGAAAAGGGCTGTTCATAACCTACACCGGCGTAACCTGACAGATCAGTTTTGACAAAAAATAATGGAGTAAAATTGCAGCAGGCAGGTGTGCAAGACTGATTGAGACTTATCCACACAGTCTCACTGCTGTAAATGCAGCAGTGAACACACTTTGACATTAAAAAGTTTTTGACATTAAAAAGTTTTTTTTCCAATACATTTTTATGTTAAAAATGCCAAATTGATTTGACGATGACTGATTTATAAATGCAATGAAAAGGAAAATATCCAAATTTGTGTGAAACTGATAGTGAGGAACATCGATTAATAAAGTCGTGTTTTGTTTGAAAGTGAGCGAAGGGTAGGAGACGGAAATGTTGCCACACAAATAATATGTCACACACAGTCAGTGTGTGTCTGAAGCACATGGGGCTCAACTGTGTGTTGGTATGTAAGTATATGTGAATATTTCTTCCAAACATGCTGCAGAGTGGAATGCTCAGTGTATAGTGTGCCTGCTACTGCTTTACTCCGTGCTTGTGGTGTAGGGTTTCAGTGGGTGTTCCAGGCTGTGACCCTGGCATATCTGTGTTTGTTTTATGTCACAGCTCCTCCCTTTAGGGAGATGACAGTCCAGCCTCGCCTGAGGGGATGAAACCTGAGATAGGGAGAGCTTAGTGATAAACAACAACTCCTTTATGAGGCGGCTGCTTGGTGTATTCAGTGATCTGACAGAGCGGGAGAGACAAAAGATTTTCTGGTTAGGGCAGTGGCTCCCTGAAAGTGGGATCCCTGCAGTGCAGTTCCTTTAGTAGGGAATAAGTGAATGTTTTATGTACTGTAAAGATAAAACATTGCAGGTGCAATGTACATAAAAGGTTGGAAAAGTGTTGTTTTTTACCCAAGATTTACAATGGTCAACAAGCATTAAAAAAATATAAAATGACGTATTTTAAGCATGTCAGAGGTGATTGCTCTAAGACTGCAAGGGAAGCTCAGCTTCCTTGAAAATGTCAAAAATAAAGTGATCAAATGTACTGTTCTGTGTACATGTCTTTGACCAAATATGCGCAACAACACGCTCAACTTTTGAATTTGAATTGAATTCTTCGTTTGAACACGATTATTAAAAATAAACAAAGCCATTACAGTCCAATATTTTACATTGCAATGCAATATATAAAAATGAAATACACAAAATGTCATAACAGCCTCACAGGCCACAACAAAACCATTTGCAAAAGGAGTAAGTAGACGTTAATACTTAATGAAACCTATCCCTTTAATAGGAAAATTGAGCATCAACATTTGACCATTACATTATCTTATACCAAAATGGGATAGCTTTAATATACAAAATTTGAATGTAGTATAAAATAATTTTAAATAGTCTAGTTTCTGCACCTGCGATTGTCATCAATGTAACTCTTCCACTTTGTACGTCATAATAATACATTCTTTACACTTGAGCATTGCTTTGTCCCCACATCAATACCATTCCATAATTTCACTCCACATACCGAAATACAGAACGATTTTAATGTTGTCCTGGCCCTTTTGGTTCAGAATCAGCTTCTTATCACTGGTTACGACGCACCTTTCTTTTGATTCATTTTTCACTGCTTTAAACACTGTGGATGCTGAGCATTTTGATGGACTTGCTTAATTCTACCATGCAGAATTTTCCTTTCTCACCAGTTGACATACGTGGCAGACCTTCACCGATAAGTGTTTCCATTTTAGCTTCAATAGACTCTAACAATTTTCTGGAAGAATTCTAATTTTAATTAAGATTTTGCCTTTCTTTTTCATTTCTCACATTTTAATTAACATTAACAGTAGAAAACATATACTGGAGGATATTTCTCTCAAAGCAGCTCGAGTTCAGGATATTTACACAGATGAATTTTATGCTAACTGATGCAGGTAGGACTTTCAGTAGCAAAATTGGTGGTGTGTTTCCCACCTCCACAACATTGACGTCTTTTTACATTGCTTACAGTGGCAGCTGCTGGCGGAAAAAAAACTTCTAATATTCCTCGTCTTCGAAGGGGGGAGGGGGGTGGCATGTTGTATTTGTGTCGGAGCTGTGATTGCTTGTGTGTGTGTGTGTGGGGGGGTCTTAAGTCATTAGCCAATCAAACGTGGGTGGAGGGAAAAAAATAGACTGGCACATTCAGCAAGTAAAAAGGGGTCAATCTAAGTCCGAACAAAATGAAAGTAATTCACTAAATAATGGTAGGGTCAATTCTATCCTTACAACATATGGGAAGACAATCTAAATGACCTATGTAACTGATGTCATTATATAATGCAAATAAGGTTGCTTAAAAGTAGGGTTGGGCATCGTTTGAAATTGAACGATTCCGGTTCCGATTCTGGTTCCATGTTTCGATTCCGATTCTTTTAAGAGGCAGCATCAAAAAAAAAAAAAAAAATGCAGGGTCAGAAAATCTATAGTTTGCTGTGTCAGAAAATCTATAGTTTAAGAATTTATTAGTTTATATTAACGTCTTAACTTCTCAATTAAAAAAAATTTAATTTCAAATGAATTGTTATTTACTATTATTGTCAGGGAATGCGGGCAGGAAGGTGGTGTGTGGACCCAAGTGCAGGGAAACAGGGGTGAGGCAGAAAAAGCGGTGCAATAATTTTTTAATAAATGCCAACAAAAAAACAAAGTACCAACAAAACGACCAGGGGATCCAAAAACTCTTAACAAAAATCAGGCTAACAAATCAACTTACTTTCAAAGCAGGACAAGGAACACGAGGAACTGGGGGAAAACACTGATATGAGCATGGACATGCACATTGAAAATGTCACGACAAGGAGTGAAAAGAAACTGGGAGCTTATATAAATACACAGATAAGGGGTAACGAGACAGCGAGGAACAGGTTGGTGGCACAGGAAGATGCAGTTGGAGGATACACTAGGAGCAGGCACAACAGGTGAAATCAATGGGCAATCACAGGGACGCACTAGGAGGTAACCAAATTATTTATTATTAATACAATTAATATGAAATTTATGAATTATATGAACTTCTCACAGGGTTATTTATAACATGCATATAAATATCAGTCTTTGAAGTCGAATGTGATGAAGTTTCTTTCCACAGGAGTGCACGGAGAAAACATTCACTTATATTCTTTGCCATACATGTACCCTAGCTGCGAGTTACGACAAAGCATTAGTATAAATTATTCTATTTATTATAACTTGATGTAGATGAGGCGAAATAACAAGGTTTCCTTATTTGTAAAACCGATTCTGTTGTGTTTACAGACACATGCCATGTTTATGTACAATACCAGATAGGACAGTGAGTGGTGCTGTAGGAGTGTGTACGTATAATGCGGAGAAGACAAGATGAGAGCGTCTGGCTAGGATGCTTTGTGATGTGATGCTATGTTTTCACTGTTCCGAGTGCATTAAAAAACTAATCGAATGCTTCATATGGCTGCTTCTTTCTAAATAAGCAACACAACAGATTCCAAAGCAAAAATCCTTTTAATACTGTTGATTTTAACGGAGGCGTCTACTGCTTTAAGATGGCGGCTTTTTACTAACGCCAGCGAGTCTGTCATTTTGCATCTAGTTCTCTTTATATGTTCTAACGCCGCTGAGTCTGTCATTTCGCATGTAGTTCTATTTACATGTGATATCTACCATAGCACGACGTAATAATACGATTTATTGTCATACTATTCCATCCATCCATCATCTACTGCTTAATCCGGGGTTGGGTCGCTGGGACAGCAGAAGACAGACATAATGCATTGTTTTACATACCTGGTTCTGATGGCTAAGCGTGTCATTACGTAGCACTCAGCTAGCTTTGCAATTGGCACTTAGGCTATATTCCATGAAGCTGGTCGTGCAGAATTGGTCGTGCAGCCACATTTGCATGATATAGTTTTGCTGCAAATGTTGCACGGAGCTGACTGGTCTTTTTTTTTTTTTGTGTAAAGTTTAAGTCAAACGTTTGAGTGCCTTTTTTTCCTGCTCGGTGGTCAGGGCATCGAAATTTAAAAATTCGAACGGTTCCGGGAAGAAGCGGTGTGTTAGGACCGGGTCCCATCGATGCTCATTGCTCGATGCCCAACCCTACTTAAAAGTTCTTGTGGACAATATGAGCAACCTAAAAATGTTGGTAGTGTTACGCCCCTTCCGTACCGCCCTTGGTCAGAGCGCTACCCTGTGACACCCAGATTCATCACCAAATGAAGGGGTTAGTTTTAAATAGAAGGGGCAGTACAGGTGACTTGACATTACATTTTGTTATGAATTTGTGAAACCATGTGTCCTAACCCATGGAATGCTTTTTTTGTGGAGTTTTTCTGTTTGACTTCCTGTTGCTGCTGCAGCTCAAGACTATTAGGTGTGGCTGATATGTTATGCCATTTCAAAGGCCTGTCAGGGATAAATTATTGCTCTTGAAGAAATCTGCCCAGCAAAAACTTGTGTGTGTTGCCTTTTCAACATTCTTCATGTAAATGAGGGTTATCAGTGTGGTCTGATATAGCTTATCTGTTGCCAAATAACTTTGAAAAAACAATGCTTGACTTATCTCTTTCAGTTACACTGACAATGTTAGACGTCCAAACAGAATATTTTAATCCTTCTGCTGGGAATTCAAATTAGTTTGTCACTTTTGAAGTCTAATTCATTTGAACTGGGAGGGCGAAACAACAAAAGCCCTTCCAGTTAAAATGGATTGGATCTATCGATGGCAATGGTAGCGAATGAGTTAATTTGAGAATTTTTTTTTCACTTTCTTTTCTTTACCTTTACAGGGTCCTCAATTTATGAAACCTGTGTTACTACCCGATCGTGACGGATTGCTACTGCTCATGCGCGATCCAACATCACTTCCTCTCAAGCGTTGACAGCAGATCTAGATACTGTATAGAGCCTACCCACGTACCACGTGCTCGCTGTATGGTTCCGCCCACTTGTCCGTCATTTTGACTCTGTATTAGCATTGTTTTCAATTGATGGCGAAATTTAAAATGCATTTCATGGAAGACCCGGTGCTTTCTGATGCCGTAAACTCACTGGATCTGTTGCATAAAAGGCGTTATGAGGAAAAGCTTCGTTCTATACAGTCGCCAGATCCATATTTGATGCCCAAATCGATGTTTTCCGACCCACTGTCTTCGCCCTGTCTGCCTGACATCTGCTACGCAGATATTTACAATTATCTTGTCAACACTAAATCAGCCTATTCTCACGAAAATATGAAAAACTTCAAGAGCTTGGAGGCTTATAAATACTTCGTTGCTGGTTGGGTGAAACAGGTCCTCGTCCACGAAAATTCGGCAGGAATCTATCTTGTGCTTGGAAAGGTGAGTTACGAAATTTTCAATTCAAAGTCTTTTGTTATTGCTAACATCCACTGTCAAGTCTAATGTATTTCATGTCGTTTGTCAATGGAGTTAAGGCTTTTAATGTTTATATGGTTTAGCGATAGCATTCTCACTACATACATACGTGTATGTTGTCGGCGATTAGCCTAGCAATGATCTTAATAGTGGTTATTTGTCAGCCCCGTAGACGAGGCCAGTTTCTTTCACTTGGTGCCAGCTAAATATTATTCAAAAAATAACGATGGTGGAAGAAAGGGAAGTCACAAACATCTTGAATTTGAAACTACGTCGTACTACGTCGTATGTTGTCGGCCATTAGCCTCGCAATGATCTTAATTGTGGTTATTTGTCAGCCCCGTGGGTAGGCTCTACCACGTACAGCGAGCACGTGGTACGTGGGTAGGCTCTACCACGTACCAAGTGCTCGCTGTATGGTTCCGCCCACTTGTCCGTCAAAACATAGTATTAACCTGTTACGGCTACGTACATTTCTCCTATTTACGGCGTGTTTTTCTGCTCCTTAACATTAATAATCAAAATGGTGAAGGCGTGTGTGGCTGTTGGTTGCACTAACAGAGAAGATGGAAGGAGAGACTTGAAGTTTTACCGTATTCCGAGGGATCCAAAGAGGAGAGCGAAATGGACGGCTGCAATTCGACGTGAAAACTGGACACCAAAAAATCACCACAGACTATGTAGTAGTCATTTTATATCCGGTAAGATGCATTTAATATATATTTAGAGGGTTTTGGCCTGACAACCACAATTAAGATCATTGCTAGGCTAATCGCCGACAACATACGACGTAGTATGACATAGTTTCAAATTCAACATGTTTGTGACTTCCCTTTCTTCCACCATCGTTATTTTTTGAATAATATTTAGCTGGTACCAAGTGAAAGAAACTGGCCTCGTCTACGGGGCTGACAAATAACCACAATTAAGATCATTGCGAGGCTAATCGCCGACAACATACGACGTAGTACGACATAGTTTCAAATTCAAGATGTTTGTGACTTCCCTTTCTTCCACCATCGTTATTTTTTGAATAATATTTAGCTGGTACCAAGTGAAAGAAACTGGCCTCGTCTACGGGGCTGACAAATAACCACAATTAAGATCATTGCTAGGCTAATCGCCGACAACATACACGTATGTATGTCGTGAGAGTGCTATCGCTAAACCATATAAACATTAAAAGCCTTAACTCCATTGACAAACGACATGAAATACATTAGACTTGACAGTGGATGTTAGCAATAACAAAAGATTTTGAATTGAAAATTTCCTAACTCACCTTTCCAAGCACAAGATAGATTCCTGCCGAACGAGGACCTGTTTCACCCAACCAGCAACGAAGTATTATAAGCCTCCAAGCTCTTGAAGTTTTTCAAATTTTCGTGGGAATAGGCTGATTTTGTGTGGACAAGATAATTGTAAATATCAGCGTAGCAGATGTCAGGCAGACAGGGCGAAGACAGTGGGTCGAAAAACATCGATTTGGGCATCAAATATGGATCTGGCGACTGTATAGAACGAAGCTTTTCCTCATAACGCCTTTTATGCAACAGATCCAGTGAGTTTGCGGCATCAGAAAGCACCGGGTCTTCCATGAAATGCATTTTAAATTCCGCCATCAATTGAAAACAATGCTAATACAGAGTCAAAATGACGGACAAGTGGGCGGAGCCATACAGCGAGCACGTGGTACGTGGGTAGGCTCTATAGACGTGATAGATACAATGATACAAATACATTTTTGTTTGATGATGATGATGATGAAGATTTTCAATTAAAATAATTATTTGCACTCGAAAGGGAGTGGGAGGAAGAAAAAAATTATTTAATCCCAGCCCTTATCTTATCGTCCAGCATTATTTCTTGGGGATAGACACCCAACTGGAGGTGGCTCATTAACAATACTCCACATACAGACACACAAAAACGTTTGTGAGTAATTCGAAATCTGGGTAACATAAAATCTCCAGAGCCTCGCAGACTGCATACTCCCACGAACCTTAAAAAGGTTTTTTATATTGCATGGCAGTAATTGATTAGATCAGTGCTTCTCAATTATTTTCTGTTACGCCCTCCCAAGGAAGACATAAATGTTTCGCGCCCGCCCAAACTCTCTGCCGCCACTGTAAATAGTATCATTTGTCAATAAAATTACTATTATAAATATGCATCTGCCTAACATTGTCCTTTTTTTCTAATAAAGAAAAAAAGTAACATAGATCAACTTATAATAAAGTACAACTTTATTAACATTGTTTTGTTTGTAACAGAGAAGACTTGACGCGCATCAATTTGCCTGAATTTCCAAAAAAGTCACATCCAAACTGTAAAAAATACACTCAAGGTTCATTTTTGACCATTTGATACAGAAAAATAAAATGTAATAAAATCAGTAAATAATAACAAATTAAAATTGATTAGAAACATTCACTCATGAGGACAATATGCCCAAAAATTTGACCGAAAAAACAAAACTGAATAAAAGAAAAAAAAGAGTGTCCTTGGACAGAAGGACAGTTTTTATTTTTGCTGCTCACAGTATTTACCTCCTTTGCAATGGTGTGGAGTTATTTTGCAATGAGCATGCTAACAATGCTCACTGGTTTACTGATATAACACTGAGAAAGCAGGACGATTGTTGGCAATATTCGGGACGTTTTCACTGAAAAACAATCAAGACGCTTATCAATGAGATTGGGGTCTAATGTCTTTAAGTGGCGTCTTAATTGATTTGGCTTCTGGCTGTCCGCTATAATTATTTTTAGACACAGTAAACAGTGGTCTTTCCTCATCACACACTGTATTAAAAGTCAAACCTAAAAGGCAAACGGCACGAAAAAAGCGCATTCTCGGCGGCCGAGGTAGAACCGTAGGTGAGGGCGGTCGTCGTGACGATCCCAAGCCGAAAATGGCACTTCTCGGGCGGCGACGTGAGAACCGGACAAGACAGTGGGTCGCTGCGTGAGTGAGTCTGGTCGGAAAACGGCTTTCGAAAACGGCGGCGGCATACTGCTCTTCCTATCTGTTTTCAGTGTGTGCTGAGTGCTCTTCCTTAGTTCAAAAATACTGCGCGCACTCTGAAAATGAGAGCGCCACTGCCACCCACTGAGTGGATGTGCAAGTACACTTTATTCCAGTACGGCAAAAAAAAAAAAAAAAAAAAAAAAAAAAGCATGTTCCCCGAGGTCACATGCGCCCCCCCCTGGCATCGCTCTGCGCCCCCCCAGGGGGGGCGCGCCCCACTATTTGAGAAGTACTGGATTAGATGCTTTAAATAACATTGTAGCTGTATGATAGTTTACAAGATCTTTGATTTTTACATGAGCAAATATATGATGGGTATGATCAAGAAATCCTACCTTATGTATAATCCATACCGCTCGTTTCTGCAATATGACTAATGTAATGATAATAATAATAATAATATGATGTGTCTGATGTGGGCTTTCCGTGATAATTTACTATCTATAATAACTCCTAAAAAATTGAATTCATTCACATCGCGATTGGGATCCCGTCTATCTTTATCTGTAATTCTGAGATATTTTTAAGGTTACTAAACATCATTACTTTTGTCTTACTTAAGTGATAATTTATGAATATCCATCCACATCTTTAATTGACTTAATTCCTCATTTACATTGGTTACCAGTTTATTTTGACTTTCAATACTATACAATATGTTTGTGCCATCTGCAAAAAGTATAAATTTCAAAAACTGAGATACATTATATATATCATTAATATAAATATTAAATAATCTTGGTCCCAAAACGGACCCCTGAGGGACCCCATGAGAGATACGGAGCTATTCGGATGACCAGTTCTCCAATGGTGGTATCGGTATCGGCGAGTACCAACAAAGAGGGCGCCGATACCATTTACCGGTCAAGTATTATAACACTTGACCGCAGCCTTTTTTTTTCTGACACTCAATACACTCTCTGTTGTGAGTGATGACACGTGATCACTTTGTATGCCATACTATGTATTGGCCTGCCCCAGACCAATGACAGCGGGCCAATAGCCGCTCTTAACCAATGCCGGGACAGCTTTTTCATATGTAGGAAAAAGAAACTACGAGAGCAAATTGTGGGCAGTCTGGAAATATTTCAGTTTATAATCTCCGTCAAGTACAATGGCTGCATGCAACATTTGCAGCTTGAAAGTTACAAGAGGTGGAGTTAAATTGGCCAGTTTCAATTCCTCGAACCTGATAAAACATTCGAAGACGAAACCAGAATGAACAGAAAGAGTTTGAGGCTACAACAGCAGCAACTGCTGTCTGAAGGCGGTACACAAAAAAGCCCGCCTGTCATATCAGACCATAAAACATGGTTCCAGTAATCCATGTGCTTTGTTAACATGTCTTCAGCAAACTGTTTGCGGGCTTTCTACAGTAGTGTACCATCTTCAGAAGAGGCTTCCTCCTGGTGTGACAGCCATGCACACCAATTTGATGCAGAGTGCAGCGTATGGTCTGAGCACTAACAGGCTGACCCCCCCACCTTTTCAATCTCTGCAGCAATGCTGACAGCAATCCTGTAACGAGTCACATGATATAGGGGTGTACTCACTTTTGTTGCCAGGGGTTTAGATACTAATGGCAATATTTTGAGGGGAAAATAAATTACCGTATTGGCCCAAATAGAAGACGGTGTTTTTTGCATTGAAATAAGACTGAAAAAGAGGGGGTCGTCTTATATTCGCGGTCTAGACATTATACCCATTCGTGAAGCTAGATGGCGCCAGATATCATTGAAGCGATGTTCTTTCATGACAGATCTCGGCTACTTTCAAGTTTAACCAGTTTACATTATTTTATTGCAATGTTTTTTCTTATTCAGATTTGTTTCAAGACAACAGTTACAGTTAGACTTCATTTTGATGGTTAATGCAGTTATTGCAATTTTGTTGTTTTATCACAATAGATTGGTTTGTTTCCATTTCAAAAACCAGAAGCCATTCATTTACGAATGTGATTGCACTTTAGTTTACATATTTAAATGTTCAGATATTAAGATTTGAATGAGGAAAAATAACATGCTTTTTCTCTCAAATATATTGTTATAATCGTTGTATAGAGTTCATTTTGCCTACACTTATATATTCATCAAACCCTTTCTTTTATCCCAAGCAATAGTAGGCAGTTTTATTTACCTGACATGTTTTGGCGGGCACTTCCGCCTTCATCAGAGGGTCACTGATGTTGGTGTGACGCGTCTTTATCAGCTGATGGATGAAGGCGTGACTCACCTGCCAGAATGACAGGCGAGTCACGCCCTCTGCTGCCCATTCACTCTTCCAAGATGCTGTTCCAGGTCGTAGAGAGCATGTATGCCCCCTCGTCCCTGTTCATGGTCCTCGGGCCCCGCTTGCGGATCTCAAGAAAACACCGAAGAAAACAAACAACAGCGCTGGACCAGGGAGGCCATTGAGATTCGCAAGCGGGGCCCGAGGACCCTCAACAGGGACGAGGGGGCATACATGCTCTCTACGACCTGGAACAACATCATGGAAGAGTGAATGGGCAGCAGACGGCGTGACTCGCCTGTCATTCTGGCAGCTGAGTCATGCCTTCATCCATCAGCTGATAAAGACGCGTCACACCAACATCAGTGACCCTCTGATGAAGGCGGAAGTGCCCGCCGAAAATGTCAGGTAAATAAAACTACCTACTATTGCCTGGGATAAAAGACAGGGTTTGACGAATATTGTTATAATCATTTGTTTCGGATGTACTGTAATTATTTTCTGTATAAAAATCAATTTGGTGTTCAAAAAGTCTTTTTTCAAACTTGAGTCTTGAAAAAGAGGGGGTCGTCTTATAATCAGGGCCGTCTTATATTCGGGCCAATGCAGTAACTCTATTATATAAGCTGCACATAGACTACTTTTCATTGTGTCAAAGTGTCATTTTGTCAGTGCTGTCCCATGAAAAGATATACTTAAATATCTGCAGAAATGTGAGGGGTGTACTCACTTTTGTGATACACTGTGTATATATATACATATATGTATATATATATTTCAAACAAAGTGGTATCGGTACGGCATCGGCCGATACTGCACAGCCAGGTATCGGTATCAGTGCCAAAAAATGGTATCGGTGCAACACTAGCAATTGCCAATGAGGTGGTTGTCTTTGTTCTAAACCCATACTGGCCCTAGTTAAATATGTTGTGTTTATCTTTACCTTTCTTTTTTTTTGTTTGTGTGAAAATGTTTTTAAAAAATGACTAAGCATTCAATTATTATGCCATTCATAGAAGAAAACAATGCTTTTTAAATGCTGTTACTGTTTTAATGTGCACATGTAGAACATAAACTCAAACTACACTCACATATGCAAATATAAAACTGAAGCCTTCGTACATTATTTACACTGTTTCTTACATAGTACTTTAAAGACTTACTAAAAAGGCTAGTTAATCAATAGATATTTATAAAACCTTTGGGAAACATTGGCTATTATAACAAAGTCTTTAACGTTTAAGTTTTTTAATTTTAACAGTGTAAATGGTCTCTGAAGGCTTTACTTCGAGTGAGGGGAGTGGAGGACAGTTAGGTAGAAAAGGACAGCACTTTTTAAATTCTTTAAAGACATTAAGTTCATGTATATATTAGGGGTGGAACAGTAAATATTGTAATATATGTATTGGACAACCTACATTGGAGACTGCAGCTCGGTAGGAAAAAATTAGGGATTTACAAAGGCATGTGTTTGGATTCCTGCATGCATACAGATTCATACATCTGGATTTTGTTGTGTATGCGTACGTTTTCTGGACTTGATGCAATGTTTACATAGGAAATCCAAGCAAGTCTTTGTACATGAGGCCTCAGGTGTGTGAAAAACTCCCACCTTTGTTGTTGTTTTTTTTTTTTTACGCCGTGGGAATATCACAGGAGGTGCGTGGGAAGAGAAAAAATCATGGAGGCCCATGTAGACAGAGTGAAAGTGCGGTAAAGTTATGTCCCACCTCATTTTCGACAGTGACGGCTACCTCATTTCACTTCCAATGAAGCAGCTTTGTACGAGCAATATTGTTTTAAAACGTTTTTAAAATGTGTGATAATTCTGTTCAAAAAGTTTTCTTACCTCTTCCCTAGGAAGTTCCTTCCAGCTTCTGACATGGTTTTGAGTTCAGCATTAAAAAAAAAAAAAAAAAAAAAAAAAAAATTGTTTTAAACTGCTAAATATATTTGTTGTATTTTACTTATTTATATATAATTATGATATAGTAAATATATCTTTATTCACCCTTATTTCTAAACAAACAAAAAAACCTTGCAAGGTTAGGGAGAACACAATGACTTCTCTGAATTTGAGGTGATATAAGACTAGTTTACAGATATTTGAAAAATGAAAACACTGTACATATTGCAAAGCCAGCTTTTTGTCTGTAATTTTGAGAAGAGTCTGACTCAGTCAGGAAAAACGACAGTACATACCTAGAATACACACAGGCACGCGCCTCCTCACAGTGCAGGTACATGCAGATAACTCTCTTTGACCTTGACAAGAATAGAGATACGAAGGAAAAAACTTAAAACATTAATTTGAAACAACCAACTTTTTCTACAGTGGGGCAAGTAAGTATTTAATCAACCACCAATTGTGCAAGTTCTGCTACTTGAAAAGATTGGAGAGGCCTGTAATTGTCAACATGGGTAAACCTAAACCATGAGCGAGAGAATGTGGGAAAAAAAAAACAGAAAATCACATTGTTTGATTTTTAAAGAATTTATTTCCAAATTAGAGTGGAAAAGAAGTATTTGGTCACCTAAAAACAAGCAAGATTTCTGGCTGTCAAAGAGGTCTAACTTCTTCTAACAAGGTCTAACGAGGCTCCACTTTTTACCTATATTAATGGCACCTGTTTTAACTCATTATCGGTATAAAAGATACCTGTCCACAACCTTCGTCAGTCACACTCCAAACTCCACTATGGCCAAGACCAAAGAGCTGTCGAAGGACACCAGAGACAAAATTGTAGATCTGCACCAGGCTGGGAAGACTAAATCTGCAATAGGTAAAACGCTTGGTGTAAAGAAATCAACTGTGGGAGCAATTATTAGAAAATGGAAAACATACAAGACCACCGATAATCTCCCTCGATCTGGGGCTCCATGCAAGATCTCACCCCGTGGTGTCAAAATGATAACAAGAATGGTGAGCAAAAACTCCAGAACCACACGGGGGACCTAGTGAATGACCTACAGAGAGCTGGGACCAAAGTAACAAAGGCTACTATCAGTAACACACTGCACCACCAGGGACTCAGATCCTGCACTGCCAGACGTGTCCCCCTGCTGAAGAAAGTACACTTCCAGGCCCGTCTGCGGTTTGCCAGAGAGCATTTGGATGATCCAGAAGAGGACTGGGAGAATGTGTTATGGTCAGATGAAACCAAAATAGAACTTTTTGGTAGAAACACAGGTTCTCATGTTTGGAGGAGAAAGAATACTGAATTGCATCCGAAGAACACCATACCAACTGTGAAGCATGGGGCTGGAAACTTCATGCTTTGGGGCTGTTTTTCTGCAAAGGGACCAGGAGGACTGATCTTTGTAAAGGAAAGAATGAATGGGGCCATGTATCGAGAGATTTTGAGTGAAAATCTCCTTCTATCAGCAAAGACATTGAAGATGAGACGTGGCTGGGTCTGGTTGTCCCCATAGAAAATCTGTGGAGGGAGTTGAAAGTCCATGTTGCCCAACGACAGCCCCAAAACATCACTTCTCTAGAGGAGATCTGCATGGAGGAATGGGCCAAAATACCAGCAACAGTGTGTGAAAAGCTTGTGAAAAGTTACGCCACCAAAGGGTTTATAACAAAGTATTGAGATGAACTTTTGGGATTGACCAAATACTTATTTTGCAGCACAATTTGCAAATAAATTCTTTAAAAATCAAACAGTGTGATTTTATGTTTTTTTTTTCCACATTCTGTCTCTCATGGTTGAGGTTTACCCATGTTGACAATTACAGGCCTCTCTAATATTTTCAAGTGTGAGAACTTGCACAATTAGTGGTTGACTAAATACTTATTTGCCCCACTGTATATAAATGGCTTAACTTTGTTTCGAGCAATCAGGCTAAAGGTAAAATACAGTAGTATGTTTCGGTATAGATTAATTCATGCTTTTTTTTTTTTAAATATAAAGGTTTTTTTTTAGCTACCACAGCACACACTTTTTGAATAATGCAAATTACCTAGACTGGAAGAGAATTAGTTAAACGATAGACTTGTTGAATTTTTTTAGATAAGAATGTAAACCTATAGGAATGTGTCTTTAAAGCAGTGCTTCTCAGTTATTTTCTGTTATGCCCCCCCAGGAAGACGTAAACATTTCGCGCCCCCTCAACTCTTTGCCGCCACTGTAAATAGTATCATTTGTCAATAGAATTATTATTATTATTATTATAAGTACACCTCTGCATAACATTGTGTCATTTTTAATATTAAAGTGAAAAAAAGAAATATAGATAAATTTACAATAAAATATAACTTTAATAACATTGTTTTGTTTGTAACAGAAAAGACTTAAAGTGCCTATGACAGCAAAAAGCATGTTTATGCCATATTTCACGTGGTATTTTATGCTCCTGAATGAAATGGACCGCTTGGATGTATGTGGAAGCGATCGATATATTTATTCAATTTTTTAAATCCAGCACCAAACGAGTGACTTTCTGAATGTGATGTCAGCGGGATAAACATCTTCAGTATACAGCCAATACTACAGTATGCAGAACGACTTCAACTGATTTTGCAGATTATTTTGTTTATTTTTCGCACATGCCGGCCCAGTGTGCTGCAGGCTTTTGTTGCTGCACCAGGGAGAGGCGTGTGAGCCTTTTTGGGTTTCAAACAGTTCTCGTTCACCGCTGATAAAGGCCACAACAAGTCCGACAACTGTTGGACCATTGTGAGGTGAGTAAGTTATGTGTTTTATAATATGTCAAATACCATGTTGTCAGTAACGCGTTACTAAGTAACGCGTTACTGACAACACTACTACTACTACGTTACTGACAATCAGATTACTTTCTTCAGAAACGAGTAATCTAACGCGTTCATTTTTCCAAGTCAGTAATCCGATTAAAGTTAGTTTCCCTAGTGCCTGTGCGTTACTTTTTGTTTTCGCCTCATAATGTATGTAGAATGAAGACTACTGTAGTCATGTACGGAGAGCGTTTTTCATCGGGGGAAAAAAAAACGGGTCACGTGTATTACGGTGCTGTCTGAGGTTGAGCGCTGTCTGCCACGGCGGTCAACAACAAAGCATTCTGACGAGGCAGCAAGGCTAACAGTGAAAGGCAGGATATATATATATATATACCGCAAATGGATGCCTTTGCTCACTGGAAATACAGCCATTACTTCACATTTCTGTCCAGTAAAGATGACAAAAATATCTCCATGCGTTGCAAACTTTACGCTGGCTGAAAATGATTGTCGGTCGCTAAACCAACAAAGAAGCGTTGGAATTACAGTACAACGCGACAAAACTCGAAACAGCCTACAGGTAAAAAGACAGCCAGCACTTCTACAGTTTGTAACCAGCCTTTTTACACATTTTATTGTCAGTGTTTGTAACCATAGGCGGAGTTTTACTTTTGTGGGGCTGGGGGTAAAGCATGTTGATGACAAACAAAAGTCAAAAGTTTGGACACACCTAAACATTTTTACGTTTGATATATTTTCACTATTATTGTAAATCCTCTCTGAATACATCAAAACTGTGAACGAACATGTGGCATGGCTAAAAAACAGGTTTTATATCCTACATTCTTCAAAGTATCCACCTTTGAGGTGTCGCCAAACTTTTGGCCAATACTGTATATATACATACCTGTATATATAAAACTGTTCAATGTTGTTGGTTGCGTTTGAAAGCTTAGGTTTACAGAAATTCTAAATATCCATCTTGCCTCCACAGGTGTAGTTTTGGCTTAGCAAAGCAAAAGCTAGTGTCTTAGGTACTAGTCAAATGATCTGCTCGAAAAATGATTTTGACCCATTATGAAATACTTTGTAGGATTCTTGTTCATTTCATTAATTCTTGTTTATTGTTTTATTGCTTTACAACTTTTATAGACAATATTTTAACAGCTACTGTAGGTCTTTATTTTAAAGGGGAATTTTTCAGAATTTTAGACATTAGGCTTTATCTTGGAGTTAGCGGGGGTTTATTTAGTCGTTGGAGTTGATTTGAACAAATTCCGTGCAGTTTGTCAGTTATTTGTTAGTTTCAGGGCGCTGGGGTGGCTAAGCTAGCGCGAGTCAATGGTGGTTGAAATCAACTCCATCGACTAATTAAACCCCCGCTAACTCAAAGATTAAGCCTTATGTGAAAAATTCAATTACATGTGATGACATTTTTTTGTTGTCATTTTTATGTTGAGGCAGCAAAAGGAGAAAAATTGGTAAAAAGTAACTGATAAGTTACTTTTAAAGTAACTTAGTTACTTTGATAATAAAGTAATCGGTAAAGTAACTAGATTACTTTTTTGAGGTGTAATCAGTAATCAGTAATTAAATTACTTTTTTAAGTAATCTGTGACAACACTGGTCAAATACTGGGATCATGGCACACATTTTAATAAGGAGATGGCTTGCATTTTTTGGGTGAAAATACTCCCTGTCCACCGATAAGGCCACACAGCCGACGACCGGCGGTTTGTCCCACACCATGGTCGCCGGCCGATAAAGGTGTGCCCGTCGAGAATGCGCTTTTCTCTGCTTGGACACAAGCAGCTCCCCGCTCCGACGTCGGCTGGTTTGGCTGGCCGATCCAGCCCGCTCGGTCCTATTCACGTGCCAGCCGAGAATGTGCTTTCCTCGGCTTGGCCAAGAGCAGCACCCTGCTCCAACATCGGCCGGTTTGGCTGGCCGATACAGCCCGTTCGGTCCTGTTCGCGTGCCCGCCGAGAATGTGCTTTCCTCAGCTTGGCCACGAGCAGCACACTGCTCTGACGTCGGCCAGTTTATCCACAGAGAATGGGCTATTTTTGGTGTTCATTCCTGGCGACGAGCATTGCCACGGCCGTAGCAGGTGACAAAAGACTAACTCCGCTGGCATTAAATACCGTTCGGGAGAGGAAGAAGTTGCCAGTTTTGACCATTATGCCGTAATTTTCCCTGTTGTGCTGAATAAATGCATTTTTAATATTTCATATTCCATTTAGCACAAGACTGTTATTTGTCATGACCATACCATTTATTTAGGAATTGGGGAAAAATACTTAGATAAAAAGAATATCCTGTAAAAATTTTGGAGTAGACAGATTGAAACATTCATGACATTTTGCTCCTCTCAGTCGTATTTTCCTCATTCTGAATCTTCCACCCCCTCAATGGGCTGAGTTCAAAATAGGATGAAATTGTGACCCTGCCAACATCATCATCCAGCTGGGGACGCTAGAGCGCTATAATGACAGGCGGGTGTAAACGGCAGATTAAAAGACCAATTTCTCGTCATCTACGCTTTGCCAAATTGTTGTGTATAGTCGAATCGTTTCAAAATATGATTCTAATTCACATAATAATGCTATTTAAGATTTTTTTATGCTGTCACAGGCACTTTAAGCACATCCATTTGCCTGAATTAAAAAAAAAAAAGTCACATCCAAACTGTAAAAATACAGTCAATGTACATTTTTTGACCATTTGATACTGAAAAATATAATTTAATATAATCAATAAATAATAATAAATTTGAATTCATTCATAACTCATGAGGACAATATGCCAAAGAATTTGACCACAAAAACAAAAATGAATAGAACAAAAACGAAAATGTCATTGACAGAGGGACAGTTTTTATTTTTGCTGGAGGCAGTATCAGCTCCTTTGCTATTGTGTAGTGTTATTTTGCACTGAGCAACTTGGTATGCCACCTTATATGATGCTAACAGTGCAGGCTGGTTTACTGATGTAACACTGACAAAACGGGGCAATTGTTGGCAATATTCGGCACGTTTTTGCTGGAGACCTCGATGTGATTGGGGTCTAATGTCTTTAAGTGATATCTTCATTGATGTGGCTTCCTGCTGTCCGCTGCAAACATTGTTAGACACAGTAAACAGACTGTAAACCTCACTATTTGATAAGTACTGCTTTAAAGTAATGTGTCCTCCGTGTCACACCATGATTGAATGGGCAATTTGGTGTGTTAAACCAGTGGTCCCCAACCTTTTTTGCACCACGGACCGGTGTGATGTGGGCCTTTTTTTTCCACAGACCGGCAATGTGTGGCAGAAAAATACGATAAATATTAAATGACACGACATGGCTAAAAATGAACGTTTTTCACAGCGGCCTCTCTAAAACTTGAACTTCAATCTTGGTCCCACACAAAAATACACACGGTCCCAGGCTTCAACTGGGAACGTGTGCTGTGGTCAGATGAGACCAAGATTGAGCTTTTTGGCAACAAACACTCTAAGTGGGTCTGGCGTGCCACGAAAGATGCGCATGCTGAAAAGCACCTCATACCCACTGTGAAGTATGGGGGTGGGTCAGTGATGCTGTGGGGCTGTTTCGCTTCCAAAGGCCCTGGGAACCTTGTTAGGGTGCATGGCATCATGAATGCTTTGAAATACCAGGACATTTTAAAACAAAATCGGTGACACACATTATTTTATGTCAAATAATTTTTTCTTTATGTTGGATTTTTCCTCACTGAATGAATGCACTTGTATTGAAGGTTGGATTTTTCTCTTTTTTTCCATTAAGGTCCCATATTATTTAAATAAAAAAAAATATTAGAAGCTAAAAAACACATCTTTTTCAAGGGCTGCCAATAATTATGGAGGGCACTGTAATTGTTTGCATTAGTCTAACACATTCATCTAACTATAGTTTAGGTAGACTTCACTCCATGCCCTTGGACACAGTAAAGTAAATCACCTTATCAGGGCTCATGAGGGGGAAATGGAAAAATGGTACCGTTTCTCGTAGGCACCGTCTAACTGTTTGCATTACTCTAACACACGTAATATAATTAATCAGAGAATAGTATCATTTGTCATATATACTGTAGGACTGTACTATTTGAACACTCCTAATATAAAATAAATAGCACACCATAGTTGAATGAAAAGAAGCAGAATAGATACACAACGCCATTTTATCATAGAAGCCCAACGTGTGCGTCACGAGCAAGATTGACGCACCAACTCTTGCAATCAGTTCTGCAACGACAAAGAGCAGGGCGCACTGTCCTAAAACGCCCAGCCCGGATAACAAGCTGATAGTGAGCGCTTGGGACGTCAAGACCAGCGTCGGTCGCTGTGGCAACCACGTCCCATCGACGCACGAACCTAACCGCCCAAAACCGGCCACAGAGGGATCCCAAAACAACACTCAGCCACAACTTCGGCCCGACCTACTCCACCACTGACTTAAAAAACACTGGACACTGAGATAACACAGATTTGCTGCTCGGAGACTTTTCTATGTAGCCTTGTTTCGGATTTAGCATTGTTCCTCGGTCGTCTTTTTTTGCCTTGTTTTTGACCATTGTCGACGAATAAATTGTCAACCTGCTTTCGGTGAGTCTTCTTCAAACTTTTGGAACATGGAGTCAGTACAAAGGGTTAACATAAGAGGTGAACGCGCGGAATTTCCGCCCTCCTGGTTGGCGCACGGAAGCGGTAAGCAGTAGAGCACCATTTCCGTTCGGCTGTCGCCGTTTCCGTGCGGCTTGGCCGGGGGGGCGAATTCCTTCAAGTCTAACAGGCCTCAAACTAGATCATGATTGTGCTGCTATTATTGCTTGATAATTAAAAAACGAGCATCTTTTTTTAAGAAAATCTACACGTTTAGCAGAGCCTCAAATAATTACTTTACGTTAATAATGTCCGAAGGTACCAGTCTTCAGTCTTGATGCTGAAGGGGCTCGATCTATTATGAACTGACTAAAAACCGTCATATATGCTCCTAAGTACACACGTACAAACATAGGAAACAAAACAACCGGAACTAAATGCACATGAAAAGGATCCAGATGTTAAAAATCAATTTCCATACACATGCATAAAAGTGCTTTATTGAAGGTTAGAAAAGTGCCGTACGTAATAGAATTCAGGAATTGAATGAAAATATGGCAGTACAGCTCAAGGTTTTAGTGAAGTATATTGCTAGAGCACTCATGAATGCATGTTCTTTTTTCCACATAGTTCTGAATTTGCCACATATTTATGTGAAAGTTTTGATTAATTTGTTATCAAGTGCTGTTAAATGACTTTTTCCTGTAAGAGAAAGTCATTTTCAAGTATCAGCAAAGCTTAGTTTCATTTACCGTCAGTTAAATTGCATTAAAGTCAAAGTTTGACATAATGTTGCTGCATAAAAAGCATGTCATTCTTTAACAAGCTTGTTTTAACATTGCTTTAGATTCATGATAACGTCTACAGCTTGGAAAAACTGAGAAATGTCTAGCTCCTTTCACTGTGATGGATGATTTATGCCATTGACATTTGACATGAGTATGAGCAGGTGGTTAGTTAGGCCTATGATAGGCACAGTATTACGGCGGATTCACACCAGCGCTGTTTGGTCTGTTTTAAACAGACCAGAGTTTTTTTTCTCAGATAGTTCGCTTCGTTTTGTAAATGTGAACGCGCATCGGTACTCTAATTCGGACCAAACAAGCGAAATCCGCTCAAAAATCATGGTTCTCGGTCCGCTTTAAGCGCACCCTGCTTCACTTGTGAATGCAACCGGAGCAGGGTGTGCTTTCGCTGCTCGAGGCTGGGACGGTACACGCAGGGCATCCTTGGAAGCGGAAGTACAGCACAGACGCTATTCAAAATCAACAATGGCAAGATGACAGACGATTAGCCATGGCCAAATGTTGTTGTGCTGCGCTAAGCAGTTCCATTTGAAACACAGAAACGTGTTCTAATGTGGCGACTGTGTTTTGCATGCTGTTGCTGAATGTACCATGTGAGAGTGACTGGCCGAGACAGGTGGAACCTCTCAGGGCGGCCGGTTCGTGAGTCTCGCTCTCCTGGAAGTGCCGACAATTTGACAGTCCAAAAAGTCTTAAATAAAAGTGAGCGCGATTGCTCGCCTGTGTCACTTAGGGTACCACGCGGTTCCCTTTCGTGGTTTAATTTTTTCCTATACATTTTTTATATACTTCAGTTCTCTCGGTATTGAGTCAGGAGGGAATGGCCCCACCGCTGGCCGAGTGGCGACTCGGTGCATATATATACAGTGGGGAGAACAAGTATTTGATACACTGCCAATGGGTTTTCCCATTGTATATATATATATATATATATATATATATATATACAGTGCCTTGCAAAAGTATTCGGCCCCCTTGAACCTTTCGCCACATTTCAGGCTTCAAACATAAAGATATAAAATTTTAATTTTTTGTCAAGAATCAACAACAAGTGGGACACAATCGTGAAGTGGAACAAAATTTATTGGATAATTTAAACTTTTTTAACAAATAAAAAACTGAAAAGTGGGGCGTGCAATATTATTCGGCCCCCTTGCGTTAATACTTTGTAGCGCCACCTTTTGCTCCAATTACAGGTGCAAGTCGCTTGGGTATGTTTCCATCACTTTTTCACATCGAGAGACTGACATTCTTGCCCATTCTTCCTTGCAAAACAGCTCGAGCTCAGTGAGGTTGGATGGAGAGTGTTTGTGAACAGCAGTCTTCAGCTCTTTCCACAGATTCTCGATTGGATTCAGGTCTGGACTTTGACTTGGCCATTCTAACACCTGGATACGTTTATTTTTGAACCATTCCATTGTAGATTTGGCTTTATGTTTTGGATCATTGTCCTGTTGGAAGATAAATCTCCGTCCCAGTCTCAGGTCTTGTGCAGATACCAACAGGTTTTCTTCCAGAATGTTCCTGTATTTGGCTGCATCCATCTTACCGTCAATTTTAACCATCTTCCCTGTCCCTGCTGAAGAAAAGCAGGCCCAAACCATGATGCTGCCACCACCATGTTTGACAGTGGGGATGGTGTGTTCAGGGTGATGAGCTGTGTTGCTTTTACGCCAAACATATCGTTTTGCATTGTGGCCAAAAAGTTCAATTTTGGTTTCATCTGACCAGAGCACCTTCTTCCACATGTTTGGTGTGTCTCCCAGGTGGCTTGTGGCAAACTTTAAACGAGACTTTTTATGGATATCTTTGAGAAATGGCTTTCTTCTTGCCACTCTTCCATAAAGGCCAGATTTGTGCAGTGTACAACTGATTGTTGTCCTATGGACAGACTCTCCCACCTCAGCTGTAGATTTCTGCAGTTCATCCAGAGTGATCATGGGCCTCTTTGCTGCATCTCTGATCAGTTTTCTCCTTGTTTGAGAAGAAAGTTTGGAAGGACGGCCGGGTCTTGGTAGATTTGCCGTGGTCTGATGCTCCTTCCATTTCAATATGATGGCTTGCACAGTGCTCCTTGAGATGTTTAAAGCTTGGGAAATCTTTCTGTATCCAAATCCGGCTTTAAATTTCTCCACAACAGTATCTCGGACCTGCCTGGTGTGTTCCTTGGTTTTCATAATGCTCTCTGCACTTTAAACAGAACCCTGAGACTATCACAGAGCAGGTGCATTTATACGGAGACTTGATTACACACAGGTGGATTCTATTTATCATCATCGGTCATTTAGGACAACATTGGATCATTCAGAGATCCTCACTGAACTTTTGGAGTGACTTTGCTGCACTGAAAGTAAAGGGGCCGAATAATATTGCACGCCCCACTTCTCACTTTTTTATTTGTTAAAAAAGTTTAAATTATTCAATAAATGTTGTTCCACTTCACGATTGTGTCCCACTTGTTGTTGATTCTTGACAAAAAAATTAAATTTCATATCTTTATGTTTGAAGCCTGAAATGTGGCGAAAGGTTGCAAGATTCAA
Organism: Corythoichthys intestinalis; assembly: GCF_030265065.1. NCBI lineage: Eukaryota > Metazoa > Chordata > Actinopteri > Syngnathiformes > Syngnathidae > Corythoichthys > Corythoichthys intestinalis. The sequence continues at coordinate 56,741,644 of NC_080399.1, read as the reverse complement.
GGGGGCCAAATACTTTTGCAAGGCACTGTATATATATATATATATATATATTTATATGGCGGAAAACACCCAGGTGACTTGAAGTTCCGCTCTGAGAACCCCAATTTAGCCAAGTTATAAAATTGTCCGATGTTCCCGTGTGATACATCACTGGAAAGCTTAAAATCTCAATTTTCTGGGGGAAGAAAAATTTTGAACAGGAGGGCATTTAAAAAAAAAAATTCTTCAACAGCAAAACCCTATCTGGAGGTGAGAGCACGCGACGTCATGACTTTAACGAGATATTATCGCGTACTTACCTTGTTTCGATCCAAAAATTCCATGCAGCATGGGTCACTGACTGTCAAGACACAGCTGTGAATGGCCAGAGCTGGATTTTTGGGGGATTTTATGGGTGAAACATGGTCATTATAACAAGGGTCACGATGCAGAAATCGCAGGCATCAAGGAGTGGTCAAGATTTTCTTTTTCATATATTTACCTTTTTAAACGTTTTTTTTCCAATTTTTTTTTGTTTGGATCGATAATTAATCATCTAACATATCGGAAAATGCGACAGAAAAAAAATACAATTAAGCGATAGTTATGAGGTAAATATCTGACTTTTTACAGACACCATTTTTTTCATTGTGACGTAATTTGTTTAAAAGTTTTTTTTTTAAACGAAATATTCGACATCAATTAATGATTCTAAGCTAAAAATGACAGATATTTTGAATAATATATATAAATAATTACCTTCGTTTTATGGCTGGGTTGAAACAAAAGCGGTTGCGCGACGTCTGTAAACGGGGGTTTTCAGGGTAAAACGGACAAATTAAAAATAGTTCGGGGGCTTAATGCACCATGAATCTGGAATGGCAGCATATAGACATATTGATATCAAGCACAGCAGTTGTTTTGGTTTAAAATACAGCAGCTTCTTTTAAAGAGGAGTGCAAGAGCAGAAACGGCTTTTTTTCTTGTCTGTGTTTTCCGCCATATATACAGTGTATCACAAAAGTGAGTACACCCTTTGCATTTCTGCAGATATTTAAGTATATCTTTTCATGGGACAACACTGACAAAATGACACTTAGACACAATAAAAAGTAGTCTGTGTGCAGCTTATACAACAGAGTTCATTTATTTTCCCCTCAAAATAACTGAAAATATAGCCATTAATATCTAAACCCATGGCAACAAAAGTGAGTACACCCCTTAGAAACTACATCCCTAAATGTCCAAATTGAGTACTGCTTGTCATTTTCCCTCCAAAACGTCATGTGACTCGTTACAGGAGTGCTGTCAGCATTGCTGCAGAGATTGAAGAGGTGCACACAACACTGGAGTCAGCCATTTTTATTTTTGTTTTGGCGCTTGCGCCGTTTGAGGATTCGAGGATAGATTAGTTTTCCCTGAGACCTACGTGACATCATTTCAATGCTTGTGAGTCGTAGCCGTAAACATGAATTCGTCCACAGACAAGATTCGTATTTGTCGAAAAGAGTTGTATTCACACACCCACAATAAAAGACGACATCAGAATTTTGTGGTTACACATACAAATGCCTAAATGCGAACACAAATGCGTAAATATACAAATCTTTTATATACAAACACGAATATATAAAAATGAGTACACAAATCTTTTTGCCAGCTATCTTACTTCATGGAAAAATAGGAGATACCCCATCCTTTAAAACCGTGCACAACACAAAAACCATATCTGGGTCGGTATCCTGCATTCGTATCGACACTGATAAAGGGGACAGGCCTTCATTGCTGGAGAGAAGATAAAGGATTTGGGGAAGGGGGGCTGATTTCAAAGAGCACATAGCTGAAGTATGAAAAGACAATTATCACAGAAACCAAATTTTGAGATTAGATATAAACATGGGATTTGACATAGAGCGCTGCCGTCACAGTGACTTGAAAGTGCAGATATTTAACTCTCTCCCAGTTTTTATTTGGCACCAATCGGCCAAGGAAAACCAGAGATATGATGCTTTTAGTTTCATAATAGGAAATATGTTTGCTCTTTGGACAAATGATGCTTCATTTCTGTATTTTTTTTCTCTCACCGGAATTCAAAGATGTATTTTTTTCGTTTGGCGTAATGTTGTTATGTAATAGGTTATAGTCAACAATGTCTCACTTTTTAAAATAGTAAAGCACAACTTGGCATAAAAATGCAACTCAATAGCTATATTGATAAGCCTACTGTACACGTATGACGTAAAATGCATTTGAGAAATGATTAAGTCTGAAGCTACCTTAAGTATGTGAAATAATATTGAGTCCATTGCACAATAAGATGTTGTGCTTGCCAATTGCATACATATGAGACAATAATGAGTCAATCCGGACAACTACAGTGCGAGAGAATAGGGAGCTTGCAGGAAATCATTGCAATTTATTTTGAATTATTATTGATAAAGTGCGTTCACCTGCATATCTATGCCAACGACACATGAATGTATGTATGTATCTGTCTGATGCCATCAAAATAAGAGAAGGTCACAGATTCTTGAGAAAATTATATACTTATAACGTTTGTGTGTTAGGTTTTGTGTTTTTTTTCCTCCTAGTGTGACTTGTCCCTGTGATTGCCCATTGATTTCACCTGTTGTGCCTTCTACTAGTATATCCTCCAATCTGCATCCTCCTGTGTCACCCACCAGTTCCTTGTTGACTCGTTACCCCGTGTCCGTGTATATATAAGCTCCCTGTTTTTGTTGAGTCTGGTCGCGATGTTGTCCATGTGCACGTCAGGATCTGTTCTCGTCAGTTTTCTACGTCCAAGCCCTCGTGTTCCCCAAAGTAAGTTTTTGATAACCAGCCTTTTGAAGGTCACCTGAATTTGGTTTGTTAAAAGTTTTTGGACTCCCCAGTCATTTTGTTTTTGTTGTTTCTGCCTCACTTCTCTTTACCTGCAATTGGGTCCACACAACCTGCCTACCCACGTAACTTGACATTATGTGACATAAAACATCAAGATTTTACTCCCAGCGAATTTGTGTAATAATTTAATCATGAGTATACTGTATAGGAAAGCTTATCAATATTCTTTTGACAAAGTCAGAGAGTGTAAGGTCTGACAATCTGATATCTTCACACAATTGCATTACAACAACACAAACTGATGGTGTGAATTTTTGTCATTCCCAAAGTCATCTCAGGGTTGCCTCTGCTACCCTAATAAAGGCAGCCCAGCAATCAGCAGCTCTATTGAAGGTAACCCCCCCCCCCCCCCCAATTTTTTTTTTTTTTTTTTTGCATTCCTGGATAGTTAAAAGATTAGCAAGTGTGTTTTTATTGTGTATGTTAATATAATTTACATTACGTTCAAATATTGTAATTTAAATTCGCTAATAAAATCCTTCTTTCCTGGAAGTTTTCTAAATGTTTCTTTAGTAGTTTTTGAAAGCAAAGGTTTGAATCAAACGCTGTATCACCTGAACCACTACATATGAAAGTTAGCATAGGTCAATACAGATTTATTTTGCATTGTTCATTGATCTTATCAATTAATTAGGTTCGTTTTCGTCATAAATGTAGCCCTGACCCCCGTTCACCCAATCTGGTTGGTCTTAATGTCCCGTCCCCAGCAAAAACTGCACATGCAGGTTATGCTGTTATATCGTCCCTACCAATATTGAGACCAAACCTACGCCCTTGTTTGATTGACATGTAGGAACATACTAAACTGCATAAAAATGAGTGTAATCCAAGTGTTGTGGTATTATTTTTGTAATTCAAATTAATAAGTAAACAAGGCTTCCTCATGCTTTGGTGTACCTCAGTTTTTCTTTTCTAGCCAGCTGCAAACAGCTTCTCCCCCTTCAGATTCGTAACATTTATTGGATGATAACGTACCATGCACATGTGAAAGGTAGCATGTGCAGGATTGGATTTACAGCTCCATTTTCATGATGCGTATTGATTTAACTGCTCAGTAGGGGAGATAGAATGAATGAACTTGTCAAAAGAGGTCAGAACCTCTCTTACTCTTCCTCTGCTTCTCAGAGTGGAGACTGCTGATCTAATCAGCGTTACCTTTCATGTCTTTATGTTCATGACAGGTGATCAGACCCAATCTTAAATAGGGATCACAATGCACAGGCACATTTTGGATCCTGTGGGGACCCAAAACAAGAAGAAACATAGAGCTTCCAACATCTACTCATAAAAAAGAAACTATGTGAATTTGCTATTACAACCCTAGGTAAAAATCTAGAGGTGTACGTTCATTCAGTTTTCGTATTTTGTAGAGAAAAAAAGGCAATTATAGGAATAACACCAGTCCAGTCAGCTGTGTATTAATGAGAAACAGCATTTTTGCAGAGGAGCAAAAAAAACGTCCAACTAAAAGGGCTTAGAAAATGACATTGACACATTAAACACAAATGGTCATGTGAACCTGGTGAAATGGCAGCCAATGTTAGTAAACATAAACAGTAAAAAAAAAAAAAAAAACCTTAAATGCATCCAATTCACTTTAGAACTATGTAAAGAGCAATTTAGCAAACAGTTAGCATTTCGTGTAACTGGGCGGAAAGAAGATCTGCATGTAGAGCTTCAGCTATCGAATATTTTAGTAATTGAGTATTGTACAGAAAATTCCATCGAGTAATCGGATAAAATATTGTTTTAGGTAAAAAGCAATTATAAATACACATAAGAAAACATAACATTTCACCTAATATTGAACTATTTTTAGACAATCAATGTCTTTCAGATGTACATTGTTGAAAAGACCCAACAATTGCATCTCATATGTGGCAAGAAAACACTAAATTCAATGCTTTCTCACACACACACATACACACACACCCACACACACACACACACACACACACACACCTACACACACACACACACAAAATATATATACAAGTGCCTTGCAAAAGTATTCGGCCCCCTTGAATCTTGCAACCTTTCGCCACATTTCAGGCTTCAAACATAAAGATATGAAATTTTATTTTTTTGTCAAGAATCAACAACAAGTGGGACACAATTGTGAAGTGGAACAACATTTATTGGATAATTTAAACTTTTTTAACAAATAAAAAACTGAAAAGTGGGGCGTGCAATATTATTCGGCCCCTTTACTTTCAGTGCAGCAAACTCACTCCAGAAGTTCAGTGAGGATCTCTGAATGATCCAATGTTGTCCTAAATGACCGATGATGATAAATAGAATCCACCTGTGTGTAATCAAGTCTCCGTATAAATGCACCTGCTCTGTGATAGTCTCAGGGTTCTGTTTAAAGTGCAGAGAGCATTATGAAAACCAAGGAACACACCAGGCAGGTCCGAGATACTGTTGTGGAGAAGTTTAAAGCCGGATTTGGATACAAAAAGATTTCCCAAGCTTTAAACATCTCAAGGAGCACTGTGCAAGCCATCATATTGAAATGGAAGGAGCATCAGACCACTGCAAATCTACCAAGACCCGGCCGTCCTTCCAAATTTTCTTCTCAAACAAGGAGAAAACTGATCAGAGATGCAGCCAAGAGGCCCATGATCACTCTGGATGAACTGCAGAGATCTACAGCTGAGGTGGGAGAGTCTGTCCATAGGACAACAATCAGTCGTACACTGCACAAATCTGGCCTTTATGGAAGAGTGGCAAGAAGAAAGCCATTTCTCAAAGATATCCATAAAAAGTCTCGTTTAAAGTTTGCCACAAGCCACCTGGGAGACACACCAAACATGTGGAAGAAGGTGCTCTAGTCAGATGAAACCAAAATTGAACTTTTTGGCCACAATGCAAAACGATATGTTTGGCGTAAAAGCAACACAGCTCATCACCCTGAACACACCATCCCCACTGTCAAACATGGTGGTGGCAGCATCATGGTTTGGGCCTGCTTTTCTTCAGCAGGGACAGGGAAGATAGTTAAAATTGACGGGAAGATGGATGCAGCCAAATACAGGAACATTCTGGAAGAAAACCTGTTGGTATCTGCACAAGACCTGAGACTGGGACGGAGATTTATCTTCCAACAGGACAATGATCCAAAACATAAAGCCAAATCTACAATGGAATGGTTCAAAAATAAACGTATCCAGGTGTTAGAATGGCCAAGTCAAAGTCCAGACCTGAATCCAATCGAGAATCTGTGGAAAGAGCTGAAGACTGCTGTTCACAAACACTCTCCATCCAACCTCACTGAGCTCGAGCTGTTTTGCAAGGAAGAATGGGCAAGAATGTCAGTCTCTCGATGTGCAAAACTGATAGAAACATACCCCAAGCGACTTGCAGCTGTAATTGGAGCAAAAGGTGGCGCTACAAAGTATTAACGCAAGGGGGCCGAATAATATTGCACGCCCCACTTTTCAGTTTTTTATTTGTTAAAAAAGTTTAAATTATCCAATAAATTTTGTTCCACTTCACAATTGTGTCCCACTTGTTGTTGATTCTTGACAAAAAATTAAAATTTTATATCTTTATGTTTGAAGCCTGAAATGTGGCGAAAGGTTGCAAGGTTCAAGGGGGCCGAATACTTTTGCAAGGCACTGTATATACTGTATGTATATATTAGGGGTGCAACGGTTCAGTTAGCCCACGGTTCGGTTTGAACCTCGGTTTTGGATCATGGTTTCGGTTCGGTTTCAGTTTGCGTTTTTTTTTTTTTTTTTTTTAAACTGCCCTTATTTTGCTTTAAAAAAGTGAAATAAGCACTTAAAATGTAAACATTTTTGACTGTTAAAATGCCTCTTAGCTCTTTGGCTAGTGTAGTGACTGACTACTGAAATACACACACACAGTAGTAAAAAAGTTACTTGGCAAAGTAACTGGTGATACCTTTGTTTTTTTTTTTTTTCATTAAAAAAAAAAAAAAAAAAAAAACCAAAACATAGTAACCTTTGCTATATTTGGAGGTCATTTAATGTTATGAATCAACCGTTAAAGTTGATAAAATTGCTCCCGTTTTTGCATTAGTTCCCTTCTGTCTACTTTCGACATGTGAAAATTTTAAAACGGTTTCATCCTTTAAAGATAGACTCAAGTCAAGATTTTGCCCATAGTAGTGATGGCAAAATGAAGCCCCATGAAGCAGTGAAGCCCAGCAGGGAAATGAGTCACACGCACCTAGGGGCTTCAAGAGGATTGATTACCTCGACTACGCCATCATGTGGACAGAAAAATGTATAACATGCTTGGTGCATGAATCATGCTCTGATTACAAAGAAAATACATATTTTAAGTTTAACATGAATTATTGTGTGTTACTTTGTCTATGTGCATATGAAACAAGTGAATGTGAAATGAGGCAAAATGTGCTTACTCATTTTTATTTAGAAACAATATTTTTTCCAAAGTTTTTGGACTCAGGCGGTTTCTTTTTTGCAGATAATTTCACCTGCTTTTGAAAAAACTCTTTCACATGGCACTGATGAAGCAGGGGTGCATAGATAGGATACAGCAAGTTTGTATAAAGTTGGAAGTGTATATTTCTGTGATTCCCAGTACTGAAGGGGACTTTCAACTCGGGGGATGTTTGGTGCTCCCAGATACTTTTGCACCTCAACTGTTGCATTTGCCGTGACATTTGTGGTTCTTGCTTGATGGACTGAGGCATCAAAATGATGCCACAGTTTGCTTCCTAGGAAAGAAACAGATATTAGTAATTATTTAATATTAGAACAATTAGGAAATATTAAATACCTCCAACAGACTGGGAAGGTTCTGATGATGATAATGATGATGAAGTAGATGAGGCTGTGCGGCTCATGATAGCTGCGCATTCCATCGTGAGCCTTTTTTCTGCCTCTGCTGCTTTACTGGGACTGAAGAAGCCTACTTTTTTAAACCTTGGGTCAAGCAGAGTAGCCAGAAACATAATGCTCATAGACTGGAGTTGGTTCAGCTTCTCTCTTAGTTGTCTTTGCAGAAACTCAACCATGGATGTGCTCTCTGGAGTTTGAAGCTGTCGAATCTCTTCTTCCTCCAGGGAGTGATGCAACATGGACAACAGCGGAATTACCTTTGACCCCGAAACTTTCTTCTCCTCAGACAGCTCAATTGTGGCATAGTTAAATGGCTCCAATACTTTCAAACAGTCAGCAATAATTCTGTACTGTTCAGCAGACAATGGTGTCAGATCAGTGCGTAGACCAGCCAAAGCTGCTCCGACAGGCTCTCTCAAAGTGTAGATACGCTGAAGCATGAGATAAGTGCTGTTCCACCTCGTTTCAACCTCCTGAAGAAGTTTAAGCACCGGAAGGCCCATTTGAACTTGCATCTGAGTTAGTCTCTCCTACATTAAAATCAAGTGTCAAATTAATAAATAGCAAAAAATAAAATATGTTACATATGACAAGTAAGGAGCTTACCTTTGCTGTAGTGCTGCTCTTAAAATAACCAACTATCTTTCGACAGTTTGCCCGGATGTGGAACAATTCAGGACATTGGTCAAGAGCTTTTTTCACCAAAAGATTTAGCGTATGTGACACACAAATAGTGTGACGCATATGAAGCTCTCTGGCACAAGCTCCCATATTTGCTGCTCCATCAGTCATTAGACATGTCACTTTGTCACTGATACCCCACTCTGACATTAGCGAGGTTTTCATAAAAGCCATGTTTGCTGCAGTGTGTGCCTCAGGGAAATGTTGCACCCCCAGTACAACTGATTGGAGGGATGTGGTTTCATCAATGAAATGACATGTCACAGCTAGATCGGCATCAGTATTGATGGACGTCCACATATCTGATGTCAAACTACATGCAGATGCTTTAGCCACAATGGCTTTGTTTTATCTTTGGTTTCCTTGTACCTTTTTTCCACCATGGCTTTCAAAGTCTAAAAAAAAAAGTACGATTTATGGAATTGAAAAGTATTGAAATGGTTAATCCTATAATATAGTGCTTCATGTCGTGACATACATACCTGCCGTGCAGGTAGAACGTAGGAAGGAGCTAAAGCTTTCATAAGCTTTTTGAATCCACTGCCGTCCACCAAGGAAAACGGCTGAGAATCCTCAATTACCATATCAACCAACAGCTCAGCCAAGTCAACCTTCTCAGCTATATTAAATTACATGTCAGAGTTATAAAACAAACAAACAAACAAAAATGCACAAAGTGTAGTGTGGGACTATGAATATAAATGACCCACCTGAGCCGGGTTCAACCTGGTTGGTCTCCTCGTTCCCCTGCAAGACCCTATAGTGCCTTAGCATTGTTGAGGTGTTATTATTATAACTAAGCACCTTGGAACACACCAGACACTTCACCTAAGTATTCGGAAAGGAAAAATGTGAATTTTATGTGTCATCACACTTTCTTTCATTATTGGAATCTGTTAAATAGTAATTAATTGCAGTGCATTACCTTCTGAGGTGAGATCAGCTCAAAGTGCTCCCATACAGGGGAAAATCTCATTTTTCCTGCTGGTTCCATCGCAAAAATGAAGCTCGTCGAATGGAATGCCAAATAGCGCAATAAGAGACTCGAAAACACGAAAAGTGAAGGGGAATCCATAGCGTTTCTTGGCCGCTTTTATTTCGAACTCCAATCAAGCCAAGCGAATCAGATCCTGAATCAGTCACGTGGTACAGCCGCTCGCAAATGCTTTACTGAATCAGCCACCTGGTACACCTGCTCGCGAATCATTTCCCGAATCAGTCACGTGGTACAGCCGCTAGCAAATGCTTTACTGAATCAGCCACCTGGTACACCTGCTCGCGAATCATTTCCCGAATCAGTCACGTGGTACAGCTGCTCGCAAATGCTTTCCTGAATCAGCCAGCTGGTACACCTGCTCGCGAATCATTTCCCGAATCAGTCACGTGGTACACCTGCTTCGCGGGGCAACAAACGTCACCACGTAAGTCGTCAACACGCGCATCAGCTCACGGTTCATGAACCACTCATCTACATTACTCGGCACACACTTCAGGGATTCGACCCGAGGAGCACATCACTACATATAGGAGTATTTTAGATACAAAGTTGCTTAGGTTCGCTCGTAAGGTTTACTACAATGGAGTCTTTCTGAGAAGTTTACTGCTCTAAAATGGTGGCTGTTTACTAACGCTACCGAGTCTGTCATTTCGCATGTAGTTCTATATGCATGTGGTATCTAGGCGTAGATTGTATGCTGTCGGCTAAATCAGGAAATATTGGAGCCACCTAGCCTAGCATCGTGTTTGCTACAGCGTCTCAACAAACACTCTTCACTCTCCGTGTGTCTGACTTTTCTTGCGCCATTCAACCGACGTATTAACGAACATTGTCTCGTTGCAGAAACGGTGACCAAATCCGAACGGATGAAAAAAAAACAAAAACGTAATGCACGAAAAACGTGCAGATTTTGAACGTAACGTACGGCGTATACATTTAAAAATTAGTGCTCACTTGTACAAATTACGACGAGACTGTAAAACTTGACAGGTATGAAATATAGTGGACCGTCACAGTTAGGTAGTAGCACTCTGTAGCACAGGACGTCCAACTATCAGTGGTCAGGACAAAATCATCTTCGATGGCTTTGCGTGCCATTTCATAAATGTCGGGGATTACGTTCTTGGAGAAATATGTCCGCGAGGGAACAATGTAACGCGGGTCAAGCGTTGCAAATAAATTAACAAAGCCCGCCGTGTGTTTTCACTGGTGTCATCTTCGGGGTTGTCCTACGCTGAGAAAGTGATATCTGTGGGTGATGCCGGCTGAGATGCCGGAGTCATGTTATAAAAGTGTTGCCATTAGCATGGGGAACAAGCGCTGAGCAATGCTTGCAAATGTTTTTTTTCTCAATATTTTCTTTCCCTCCGCATTGTAGTCCACGGGGAAACCAAAATGTTGCCACACCGCAGATTTGAAAGAAGCCGGTGCTTCCTCAAAATTCGGTCTCTCCACTCCTCCGCTCGCCATAGCTATTTGTTTTCTTTCTTGTTTCACTTTCACTTCGCTCGTAAGCGAGAGAGGGCGTTACTCGGCTTCTATTACACAGGTGCTTGACAGCGATCCGACATTTACTTGCGGGGCGGGAATTTCTCCACAGCGGTGCTTCACGTCACACACAGGCACACAGAGCTCGATCAATTCATTCCACAAGCGTTCGGAATACATTGATAGCAAAACCGAAAAGGCGTGGTTCATAAAGGCGTATTGAACCGTACAGGGCGAACCGTACGGTTCGGTTTTGAACCGCAAACCGTAGCACCGCTAATATATATATATATATATATCATATATATGCGGAAAACATTCAGGTGACTTGAAGTTACGCTCTGAGACCCCCAATTTGGCCAAATTTCAAAATTGTCCTATAAGCATGTGTGATACATCATTGGAAAACTTAAAATCTCAATTTTCAGGGGGAAGAAAACATTTTAACAGGAGGGCATTTTGAAAAAGAAAAAAAAAAATTAAACAGCAAAACACTAATTGGAGGTGAGAGCATGCGAAAGCATAATTAAAGACAATGAATTTAATGAGATATTATCGCGTACTTACCTCTTTTCGATCCAAAAACTCCATGTAGCATGTATCATCAAGTGTCAAGACACAGCTGTGAATGGCCATAGCCGGATTTTGGGGGGATTTTATGGGTGAAACATGGTAATATAACAGGGGTCGCAATGCAAATCGCAGACATCAAGGAGTGGTGGAGATTTTCATTTTCATATATTTACCCTTTTAAACATTTTTTCCCCCAATTTGTGTTTGTTTTGATCAACTATTTATTGTCTAAAATATTGGGGGAAATGCGATTTAAAAAAAAAAAAAAAAATTTTACTAAATATTAGACATCAATTAATGGTTCTAAGCTAAAAATGATAGACATTTTGAATAATAAATATAATACTTACCTTCTTTTTATGGCTGGGCTGAAAAAAAAAAAAGCAGTTGCGCGGTGTCTGTAAACGGGGGTATCCAGGGTAAAATGGACAAATTAAAAATAGTTCAGGGGCTTAATGCGGCATGAAACTGCAATGGCAGCATATAGACATATTGTTCCATCAAATACAACAGTTCTTTTGGCTTAAAATGCAGCAGTTTATTTTAAAGAGCGGTGCAAGAGCAGAAACTGCTTTTTCAGCCTTGTCTGTGTTTTCCGCCATATATATATATATATATCTACGTATATATATAATCATACCTAAAAAAGTCATTACGCTTGACAACACGTATCACTAAAAAGTTAGGTGTTTTTCCCACGTTTCAATTGAATTTTCATTTGTGTCAACGAGAACTTAAAAACAACTTAAGTTTTAAATTAGTCTAAATTGTAAGTCCTAATAGGATTTTGAGTTCATGCACTGTTAAAAATAAATGTATGATACCTGCTGTCTTGGAGCACATTAGGTACTAGTGCTACTTGGTGTTTTATCCATCAAAAATTATTGAGCTAAAATTGACAGTTAGCTTTAAATAAAGTCTGTATGAAAGACACGTTAGCCACGCATCAACAGTAGTTTTAATTAATAGAACCTAGCCCTCCCCAGGATTAACGTTACGTTAGCAAGGTACAGAAATCTTATTTTTTAGCGCAACGGTAACTTAATTTTTTTAATTTTAGCTTGTCACGAGTATCGCTCCTCTGCTCTCGGAGTAAACGAGGTGCCTTAGGTGGAGCCGTTGTACTATTATGCAAGCGCTGTCTTACATTGAATACATGAAACAGTGTTCGCCTTGGTGTCCAGCTTAAAATGCTCCCACACTTTTGACATTTTCTGCTTTTTCTTGGTGCCCATCGCTTCGCTTTTGTCGGCGTCTTCGTTGTTATCTCCACGTTCATGCATGGCTGAAATCAAATATACCCCACACCGCTGTGTTCTTCCTGGACGCACGTGATGTCAGCGCGTTGTGCTGCATTAAAAGCAGTCCAGGCAAAACGTCATGCTTAGAGCGGGCAAAATTAAACTATTCCTAGAGGCGGAAAAAATTCCTCGATCAATTTTTAAAATCGAGCCACGCGGATTATTGGAGTAATTGTTTCATCTCTAGAAGTATGCAGTTCAAAGTCCCCATGTGACTCTTGCAAAGAGTGGCGATGTTATAATAATGCAATAATAGTAATATAACAAGGTCATAACTAGTGCTGCAAAATTATTCCCCTGGTGAAGAAGCGCAGAGGAAATGATGGTAACATAGTTTAGGATCCCTCAGGATAGGTTGCATCTCTGGCACTGAAGCAGCTGAGAGGGAATTAAGCACCAGATACTGTAACTCCAACAAAATGCTTCTTGGCTCGTTGTTCTCAAAGTGTTGTACAAGTACCACACTACAGCTCATTTGTCAAGTAAAGAAGGTCAATTACACAGTATGTTCAACAACAAAAGATTCCCATTTTATGTTTTAGAACTGTTTAGTTTCAGTTTTCAAATAAATTAGGAACTACAGTATTTCTACGTGCAATACCATTTCAGTCCATTTTGTTTTTTCCCCTAAATATTTTTATTTTTATTTTTTAAACCTGTCCTGTTTTTCCCGTAGTGTTAATGTTCAATCTGTGACTCATGGAATATTCATAAAACCTGACTTTTTCATAAAATTACATTACTACACTAAAGTATTTTGGTGTTGGCTATGATGATGGTATTTGGAGGCTAAGTACTTTATCGGGTGGTACTTCATGTAAAATGTTCGAGAAGTTGTTTTTTTTTTATTTCTTTTTAATTTTTGCATTAAACATTTGTTAAATGATAGATAATCCCACCATTTGCCAGCTAAACATTGGGGCATGAGGCGTTGTGAACAATAGGGGTGAAATACACTCGCGGACCGTTTGTTGCTTTTCATGAGGACTTCAGTTACTGATCGCAACTAATAGATCGATAAACAACACAACTCAAGTCCCTTAAATCCACTCCCTCACCCGTTACCTCTGGAGTCCCTCAGGGCTCTATCCTCGGGGCCCCACTGTTCATCATCTACCTCCTTGCCATTAGCAATATTTTCCGTAAATTCAACATCAAATTTCACTGTTACGCCGATGACACCGAGCTCTACTTGACTTCTGAACCCTCCTCCTCTCTCCTGCCCAACTTCCTGACTGACTGTATCACTGAAATAAAAAACTGGCTCCAAAATTTCCTCAAACTCAACAGCAGTAAAACAGAGGTGCTCCTGATCGGCTCCAAATCCACCATATCCAAATACCATAGCCATCCCCTCACCATTGACTTCACCTCCCCCCCAAGTTAAGAGCCTGGGTGTCATCCTGGACGTCACTTTCCCCTTCCACCTGCGCGCCATCAAACACCTCCGCCCTCCCTCACCCCCCATTCTGCTGCCATCCTGGTTCATAGTCTTATCACTTCCCGCCTGGATTACTGCAACTCCCTCCTCTTTGGCCTCCCTCAAAAGACCCTCCATAAACTGCAACTGGTCCAGAATTCAGCCGTTCGCGTTATTACTTGTACCCCATTCATCCACCACATCACTCAAGTTCTCTGCCAGCTCCATTGGCTCCCGGTCCACTTCCGCATCCAGTTCAAAGTTCTCCTCCTCACATTCAAGGCCATCCATGACCTTGCCCCTCCCTACATGTCCGATCACCTCCATACTACAACTCCCTCCCGTGCCCTTAGGTCCTCCACCTCCGTACACTTGTTTGCAGCGCCAGTGCGGAGTTGAAAGACAGTCAAGTTTGTTCACAATGTGTCTCACGTGCTTTAAGTACAAATAAAGTACACGACAGTCCTCTTATATCTCAATGTGCAAAATAAGGTGTCATGAGAATCAGTTGGGGAGAAAATGACACCAAAAGCCAGCAATCAACCCAAGTTTAGTACATTTATTCATCCGTTTTCCACGTCACTTATTCACCGCCACTCAATCTTCGGGAGCAACATCTGATAAATCTGAGATCACCGGAAGGATGACCATCAATCTGGACAGCACTTTTACGTGACACAACTAATGTAAGGCAGCATTCTCTCGGTCACAGAGACATTAGACGTCTCGGTAGAGACTAACTTCATCAATGGTTTCGTGTGCTGTGAAGCACGGGCCAATTATTTGTAAAGCACACGACAGCTGGATGCTAACTACTGTATCTCCACGATAATATTGCAATATGTTGGATCACACGATAGTTTACCGTAAAGATCTGCTCCATCACTAGAGGAGGACAGTGCTGTCACTAGCGAACCTGATAAATAAACACTACTGGTTTTTACTGTTCATTTTGCTTTTGCTGCTCGTTCTACTCATTAATGTTCTGCTCGGGTTCAAATTAGAAGGGCAGAACCTATGACATGTTTATGTAATTAAAGAGTGACACTGTGGAAGTCTGGCAGCGTGGTCCTGTGAATTCACTGCCCATAGTGCATTGCATCATCAACAACAATGGCGACCTACTAGTTAAACTGATTAAAAAAAAAAAAAAAAAAAACGAAAACATTAAGAGGGGTTTTATTATCAAATTGTTATACCTCATACTAATATTTATCTTTAAAGAACTACATGTCTTTTTATCCGTGCTACCCTTTCAGCCCTAAAGCTAAGAATTGGAGTAGCAACCTGTACATAAGAGCGTTTCTTGGACTTACGATAACGTAACACTTATAGGAAGCAAAATTGAGAAGCATTAACACCAGAGTTACGGGTAGCCGATAATAATGGTCGATAAAAGCACTTTAAAATGATATCAAATAATATTGACACCGGTTTTAGGCCAATATACATGTTTCCTTCAAAGTCAATGTAGAAACTTTTGGCCTTTGTATAAGGGGTGGTCACAGCTTAGCACAGCAGTTATTATTATATGTTAAGTCCTCGACTGCATATATCGGCATCGGATTTTTGGAGTTTGACAATATTGAGATATCTGTTAAAAAGTCATTATCAGTAAACTCTTATAAACACCCATACTTTCACACAGAGCAATATATGGCTGTCCAAAATTTGATATTGTATTGTATTGTCATGAAATTGGTGATTTACACTCCTAGTAAAAAACACACCTCCATCCACACCTTTGCACAATTGACTTTTTTGAATGAGGAAATCAGACAATGCAAATTGCATTGGGAGGCAAATCTCAGAACTGTGCGCAAACATGCAATCATGCTTTTATAACCATTCCAATAAAATAGTTTTGAAGTACTTCTAATAAATAAGCATTGTGAAACACTTGCATGTTTGGGTAACACTTTTCTAGCTCTATGCCAATACTGGGGGGAAAAAATAAAAATGTCTTACTTCTAGTGCCCCCCATTTTACAACTCAAAAAATATAGCTTGTGATAAGTTTATTTATTAAATGATTAAAACATACAGACAACATGTTAACAGCACTGATAAACACTTTTGTTGAACACACACAGTCAGTTACATTATTGCTGAAAGCATGAAAAAAAAATGTACAAAAGGTGGATATCCAAGTTTAAAAGCATAAAATATACAGAAGCATTGTGTGGTTCATACTATAATAATTTTAAAACACACTTTCTTTGGTTTAACACAAAGATAACTTAGATTCACACCATGGCTCTACTGTAGTAGACTGGTGCATACCGGTGTTCCATTACACCCCTTTTCCAAGGGTTTCCACTTCAATCAAACTTCTAACACCATCTTATCTCAGGGGTTCTGATTCATCCTTTGAACTGAGACTTTAAAAACGGTACTGAAGTGTAAAAGGGTGCAGATTAAGGCTGCGTTATTGACTTCTGGATATGGTTTATTTTGACTGTTTTGCAGTCAGGTGTGATGGACCAAAACACAAAAAGACTGCTATGTAGCAGAAACATTGTCTCTCATCTCATTGTCTACTAATTTTTCATGTTTGAGCTAAATGGCTCCTCTGGCTATTTTGTCAGATGCAGTGGAGTTCACAACCTCTGGTGGGTTGCACAGTTAAAGCACAAGATAAGAAAGTGTTCCCTGTTAATTTTTTTAGCTTTATGAGAACAAACAAGATAATGATGGTCTTCCAAGCATGTGATCCAATGAAGGTTAACAATTTAAAAAAAAAAAAAAAAAAACAGGCTCACAATTGATTGCATTTTCAAACCCGTGCCCATATAGCCTGCAGTTAGTGTTTTCACGTTGTGGGAGGAGCGAGCATAGCACAAGTCCTGTGTCTACAACTACTAACTTCTTCTCATACAAGAATAAACAGATATTAAGTGTAATTGAAAAGGAAATGCATTGCAAAGGAGATTTGGCACTTAAACAAGGGAACACAAACAGTTGGTCTCTCTTCTTAGGAACGTCAAGTAGCCATTCCGTTATCAGCAAAGGCACTTCAAAGATATCATAAAAAGCTAGAAATATACGACAATAAGTGTATAAAATTCACAATAAATACAGTAATAGTTCAATAGTAATGTAAAAGATATCAGAGATTTTAACAAACCGTTTCAGGTGTGAAAATTAGTGCCACACAAATTGATGCTGCAGTGAAGAACAACTGCGGTCCTTTTTATGATGTGATGAAAGAATTACGATATAAAAAACCTATATAAATAAGAAACGGAAGGATTTTAAAGCGTTAGAATGTGGTCCATAGATACACTTTAAGAAGGGTCACTGTTCTTGCTTGGGTCCTCAGTCTACATTCCTGTACCTGGTGAAGAGGTTGTACAGCACGCGGAGGGTTGATTTAAGGTCACAGTTCACTATATCTGGAAGGTGGGAGGGAAAAAAAAGAGGGAAAAAAATAGCAGTGATGAATTCACCTTGACTGCTAGCAATATTCACAATAAGAAAATATCTTCCTCTGGCTTATAGGCAATATGCTTCACCAGGGTTTCTGCAGGTATCAGCAAATCTCATTTAATGCTTTATAATGCCACTTTAAATGTCCATGCCTAGGGTTGCTAACCATTCCTTGAAAAATGGAATTGTCCTGTATTGAGAAACAAAAGTACAGTGGTATGAAAAAGTGTCTGGACCTTTTGGAATTTCTCACATTTCTGCATAAAATAACCATCAAATGTGATCTGATCTTTGTCAAAATCACACAGATGAAAAAACTGCTTTTACGAAAACCATCCAAACATTTATAGGTTTTCATATTTTAATGAGGATGGTATGCAACCAATGACAGAAGGGGGGGGGGATAAGTGAACCATCATATTTAATATTTTGTGCCCCCCCTTGGCAGCAATTACTTCAACAAGACGATTCCTGTAGCTGCAGATCAGTCTGGCACATCGATCAGGACGAATCTTGACCCATTCTTTGCAACTGCTGTAGTTCAGTCAGATTCCTGGGATGTCTGGCATTAATCGCTGTCTTTAGGTCATGCAACAGCTTCTCAATGGGATTCAAGTCTGGACTTTGACTTGGTCACTCCAGAGCATGTATTTTGTTCTTCTAAAACCATCCTAAAGTTGATTTACTTCTGTGTTTTGGATCATTGTCTTGTTGCAGCATCCATCCTCTTTTTAGCTTCAAGTGTCTCAAAGACGGCCTCAGGTTTTCCTACAAAAGATCCTGATAAACTTTTGAATTCATTCTTCCATTAATGATTGCAGGTTGTCCAGGCCCTGAGGTAGCTAAACAGCCCCAAATCATGATGCTCCCTCCACCATGCTTCACGATTGGGATGAGGTATTGATATTGGTGAGCTGTTCCATTTTTCCTCCACACACGACGTTGTGTGTTACTCCCAAACAATTCAACTTTGGTTTCATCAGGCCACCAAATATTTTGCCTAAACTTCTGTGGCGTGTCCAAGTGCCTTTTTGCAAACATTTAACGAGCAACAATGTTAATTACACAGCAGTGGCTTACTCCACAGAGTCCTCCAATGATCATCATTCTTAACCATAGTTTTACATATAGTTGCTGTGTGTGTGTGAGATATTGGACCGAGTCAGTGATTTCTGTAAGTCTTTAGCAGACACTGTAGACACCTTTTTTTTTAACCTCTCTGAGTATTCTGCGCTGAACTCTTGGCGTCATCTTCCATGGACGGTCGCTCATTGGGAGAGAAGCAACAGTGCCAAACTCTCTTTCCATTTTTAGACAACTTCTCTACTGTCGATTGATGAACATCCAGACTTTTAGAGATGCCTTTGTATCCTTTCCCAGCTTTATACAAATCAACAATCGTTGATCGCAGGTCTTCAGATAACTATTTTGACTGAGCCATGATGGACATAAAACAATGCTCATCAGGACAATTCTTATCAGGTGTGTGTTTTAAAGAGAGCAGGGAAGAACATGTATCAGTGATTGGGTACACACCTGACTTAAATTGTTTGCTTAAAACTGGTTTAAATCTCCTTAGGCAGAGGGTTAAGTTATTTATTTTCCCCCATTCTGTCATTGTTTAGATGATATCCTCATTAAAATATGAAACCTATAAATGTTCGGGTGGTTTTAGTTAAAGCAGACAGTTTTTACATCTGTGTGATTTTGGCAAAGATAAGATCACATTTGATGGTGATTTTATGCAGAAATGTGAGAAATTCCAAAAGGTTCAGATACTTTTTCATGCCACTGTATGCGTCCCATATTAAGCTTTAAAGGGTCCCATATTATCAAGAAACCCGGAAATAGTGTCTTTTTGCAGAACGAATGAATACTACTATTATGATACTTTACAAGAGTAGGCAGGGAAGATCCTGCTTTTTGAGCAATGAGCTGACGGAACAATGACAATACAAAATCTCACTCATCTCATTGGCCGAGGTACTGTCGCTTGCCATGATGATAACGGAAAACAACAGAGAAGGGTGGGAGATAAGAGGCTTGAGTGAAGCTTGAGTAAAAACACATGGTCAGAATGATGATTGATTTCTTGTACTTGTCTGTGTACTTTATTTTCACAAATTGAATTATATTTTTGTGTTCTGTCAATTTCATTTGTTTCCACATTGTATTTGGAAGGGCTGTGGCGTGCAGAAACCGATGGAGGGGCAGGTGCTGATAGATCAAAAGGGGCACATGAACAAGAATTTAACACACCTTACAACAACATAACTTGCAGTTTAACCAGCTTTACAGTATAATTGGCTCTGACTGTTGACAGACCTTGATTGGGAGGGGGAGAACAGTGAATAGAAAAAAAATTATGGACAGTAGCACCTCTATGTGTGTGTGAGTGAGGGAATCAGGGAGGAAGACCTACGGTAATTTTCGGACTATGAAGCGCTATTTTTTCCCCATCATTTTGAATCCTGCAGTTTATCGTCCAGTGCGGCTTATTTGTTTTATTTAGGTTGATATGTAACACTTTATTTGAAAGTGGCATCATAAAACTGTCATAATTATGACATTGACATTATCATGGGCATTAGTGAAGTCTTATGACAGATGTCATTAAGTGTCATCCGGCGAATTATGTCACTAACAACATTTATGTCCAGCTCGGCTCTTTTACATCCATTCAAAAGTGAGATATTTTGCCGGATAACAGTAAAGGACATCTGTTATAAGCATTTATTAATGCTCATGGCAGTGTCATGTCATAATTATGATTATCTAATGACAGTCATATGGCGCCATTGTGTAAAGTGTTACCAAATACCATCACTAGCAATTAATGAAACTGGAAAAGTAACTGAAGAAATATTTAGCACAGAACATGAATTTTGATTGTTATTTACATTTGTAGCGCTGCATGCATGTTTGACAACAACAGTGTTGACAGCAGGTGGCAGCAGAGGTTGACTGTCTCCCCCAAGGGCGCATTGATGGCCAAATGAAGCAATGAAGCCTTGCAGCCAATTGGTTCAGGGCTTCATGGTGGTTCATTTGGTCTAATGACCGTGTTACCGGTTAATATCTTTTGGTGTAAGTATCCCATAATACAGCTGCGGTTTATAGTCCAGTTCATAGTTATCGATGAAGAAATGTAGTTTTGTGTCAAATTTGGTGGGTGGCGGCTTACATTCAGGTGCGCCTTATAGTGCGAAAATTACGGTACTACACACTACATAGTAGCACCTTTATATCAAAACTTTCTTCCCCAACTTGTTATTCATCTGAAAACAAACTACATCAGATGTTGCGGCAACTTCGTGGCACGCAGATGGCTTTTGAAAAAAAAAATTTTTTTTTTTTTTTTTTTTTAAAAAGGTTTTTTGGTGTTCAAGTAAAGTATTCGTTGGCATGCCTACATAGTCGGCCAACACAAACATAAGCACCAAAAAAAAAAAAAAAAAAAAAACAACAACAAAAGGGGCACTTTGGGGAGTGATCATTTGCAAAAATGTTATTGCTGAGGGGACTTTAATCGCACCTTAAAAGTTAAAAAAAAAAAAAAAAAAAAAAAAAGTCAAAAATACACACAAACACACACGCAAAGAAAAAAAAAGGCTCAGGACCTTAAGGGTTAAATCATTTAATTAAAAAAAAAAAAATTATTATTATTTTAAAATAAAGCAGGACAGAACTTAATTTTATTCTAGAATATTTTGTATTAAAAATACATTGCTGATAATAATAGTTTTTCCATGTGCTCATATCACTCAAATACGTACCTAATTCAGGTTTGAGTAAACGTATTATGTTATGATAACTGTATTTTCCACACTATAAGGCGCATCGGAGTATAAGTCGCATCCTGAATGGCCTATTTTAAAATGTTTTTCATACATAGGGCGCATCACATTATAAGGCACAGCAGTAGCAGTAGTAGTCCTAGTGGTGGTGGTTGAGGATGCATCCACTAGATCTGTGTTTTTCAACCTTTTCTGAGTAACAGCACATTTTCACATTGGAAAAAATCTTGTGGCACACCACAAACTAAAAATGTTCCAAAATGACTCTCTGTACAGTATATTTAATTATAATATAATTTAACAATATTTATACTTATCAGTTTGATATTTGATGGAAAGTGAAACAATGGAGTAGGTTTTGTCTCATCCCCGATTAAAGTAAATCTGAACAAAACAGCTTTCACTGTATGGCTTTGCAGTTGAGCTGTCAAGTCTTTTTTTTTTTTTTCAAGCACGACCCATACTAGGGACTTCCATTTGGGTCAAAATGTTGTCCAGGGCTTAGTTTGGATTTTGAAGTTGTCCTTTTTAAAAACTTATCCATGACACCCACCACGACTTCCGTGTGCGTCACATTCGTTCTTGGTTCCGTGCGGGCGAGCGGGGTACGATAATTGCTCATATTGCGTTCAAGAACGGCTCGAAATTAAAGCCATTAGCCACCTTGCGCGTCTACTGCACATCATTTGATTAGACTTGTCAAGTGTCAGCATACACTAAAGTATCCTTTCCATTTTATCCATACGACCATCAATCCTCCTCTTGCGTTTTATTCCAACACATGTTATGGACAGCAAGGTGGCTGATGGCTAGAAATCCGAGCAGCTCTTGAACGCGACACGAATAATAACTCGCTCACCCGCACCTGAGGCTGAGTGTCCTTCCTCCAACTGTGCTGTTGAAAAACACTGCACTAGATTGAACTGGGCTAAAGGGTATTTCATGCCATGATTAACAGATATTCATCCATTTTAAAGAGCGCCTCGGATTGTAAGGCGCACTTTCGGCTTTTATGTGCGCCTTATAGTGTGTAAAATACGGTTTGAATTGAAAAAAATATTACTTTACACATACACAAAAATAATTCAAGGGTGACGTTTATCGGGCCGGCCAGCTCTCCCAATGAGGTGTCCCTTATTTGTATTTCAGGGAGTTGGCAACCCTACCCATGCCCAATTGCTGATAGTTTTACACACATAAATTTTAAGCATTAAGTAATAAATAATTTTAATCGCTGAAAATACAAATGCAACTTAAATGCTACAAAGAGCTTGAACACAAGGCTCAGGAAGGCCATGCATTCATCGTGGAGAGCTAAGAGAGGAATACTAGCAGCCCATCGATGGGTATTACCTTCAGCCTTAAAATTAGCAACCAGAGTAGCTAAGAGTATATCATAAGAACGATTCCTGTGCTTAAGATAACTTAACTCTTATAGGACGAAAAACTGGGAAGCATAAACACCCAATTCGGAATATACGTTTTGGGAGCTTTCATTTGGATCGACTGTTTTTGCGTATTGAATTGAAGAGGGCGTATCGAATGGTTCGATATATCAATATAACCAAGTATTGTTGCATCCTTAGTGGCGACCTCTGAAGGGAAAAACCGAAAGGAAGAGGTCTCAGAAGAAAAATATATAAAAGGTGAGAGCAAAAATTTGTAGGTTTTATGTAAAACAATCACATGAGCAAAGATGAACCTGTGTTGATTCCGATAAAGTAAAAAAATAAAAAAAACTTTCAACTGAGGAAAAACTACTCTTTTTTTTTTTTTTTTTGGCAAAGCTCAGTCATATTCTTATAAGTATAAAAATGCCATTCAAGCACAATTCGAAATATGACTTGATGTGTCAATTAGATGTCATTGTGTCCATAACTTTCATACCCTCTGGCCTTGGCTTTGGTCGCTCCAGACCTCCATCCTGCATCAACTCGAATGAGAAGGACACATTATGTACCTATGGAGAGATTAGGCATGTATTACTCATGAAATGAACTGCTCACCACTTTGCCTGCATGCAACTAAATGAAAGCGGAACACTGCTCTGGAGCAAATAGGGAACCTATTTCAAAACCACACTTGTTCATTAATACAACACACCTCTGACCTCAAACACTGCTCACCCAAAAAGAGCATCCTCATTCTGTCAATGCAAGTACATTTTTTTTTAAAAGACAGATTTTTGTAGTTTTAGAATTTGAAGTGTCATAACGGTTAAGGATTTGTGTGAAGCCCATCAGAGCCACACTGAAGGCGAGAACGGAGGTTGGTCGTCACACAGATTGGTCGTTACACTGGTTATAACTCCAACACCAGAGGGCGGTGTTGCACAGTATTATTGTCAGAGGTGGGTAGTAACGCCTTACATTTACTCCATTACATTTACTTGAGTAACGTTTTAAGAAAAATACTTCTACGAGTAATTCTACAAAGCCATACTTTTTACTTTTACTTGAATAGATTTGTAAAGAAGAAACATTACTCTCACTCCGCTACTTTGGGCTAAACTAGTCATTACATATTTCTCTTTAACCTGCATATTAGATTGGACATTTTTTCTTTGCCAGCGATGCCAACAGTAGCTTTACCAGTTTCATCAATAAAATGTCACAACAAAAATAACGACTCCATTATACCAATTGGACTCAAGCTTGCCGTTCTATGATCACGCCAGCCTGTTCAATCATGTGGCGTCAAGTATTCGTCATAGAGCACTGCCCTCAACATGACTCTAAACTGTGGATTTTAACCTCTCAGTTTTTATTTGGCACCGATTGACCATGGACATATGATCCTTTTAATTTCATAATAGGACCTATGAAGGAACTATTTACTATTCAACTATTCCAACAAGGAACTATTTTCTCCACTAGAGGGCACTCATTCGCTTTGGACGAATGATGCTTCATTTCTGTATTTTTTATATTACCATAATGGCCCGAAAATATGACGGTGTTTTTTGCATTGAAATAAGATTGAAAAAGAGGGGGTCGTTTTATATACGTGGTCTAGATATTATACCCATTCATGACGCTAGATGACGCCAGATATCATTGAAGCGATGTTCTGTTATGACAGATCTCAGCTACTCTCCCCATTGACGACGCTAGATGGCTACAGATATCATTGAAGCGATGTTCTGTCATGTCATGTTTGCATTATTTTATTACAATGTTTTTCCGTCTTCAGATTTATTTCAAGACTACAGCTACAGTTTGACTTCACTTTGATAGTTAATGCAGTTATTGTAATTTTGTTGTTTTATCACAATAGATTGGTTTATTTACATTTCAAAAACCAGAAGCCATTCATTTACGAATGTGTTTGCACTTTAGTTTAACCCTATATTGCCAAATGTATCACATTTGATACACCTAAAATTTCATGATTTTAAGACTAATTCAGAATTTTGCCATTTCTTTTTGAGAAAAAAAAAAAAAAAAAAAAAAAAAAAAAGATGAATGCAAGTCAACACATGCATCTGCAGGTTCCATGAAAAAAACAAACAGGATTTAGCAAGGGTTATATATATCTGAGCGCTTATTACACATATTCATTTTGACTTTTCTTTTCACAAATTTGAAAAAAAAAAAAGGGGTTTCATTACGACCTTATTTTTCAAATTTTGGGATTCTCTGATGATTGCTTCATATTGCTGGCATTAAAGGGTTAAATGTTCAGATACTAAGATTTCAATGAGGCAAAATAACATGCTTTTTCTCTGAAATATATTATAACCATTTGTTTCAGATGTACTGTAATTATTTTCTGTATCCAAATTAATTTGGTGTTCAAAAAGTATTTTTCAAACTTGAGCCTTGAAAAAGAGGGGGTCGTCTTATAATCAGGGCCATCTTATAATCAGGGCCGTTTTATATTCGGGCCAATACGGTATATATATAATATATATATAATATATATATTATATTTATATATTCTTTCGCTGGAATTCAATGATTTTATTTGCATTTCTTAATGTGGTTATTTAATGGGCTACTTTAGAGTTTAATAAGAACAGTTCATATAAATAACTGTACGGGGAAAGAAAAATACCACCGTAAAAAAAAAAAAAAATCTGACATTGTAAGCAGTTACTCACAAGGTTACTCATTACTTGTGTGTTCTTTTCACCCAAAACTTTTTTACTTGTATTTCAGTACATTTTTTGGATGACTACTTTTACTTTTACTTGAGTAATATTATTTTGAAGTAACGCTACTCTTAATTGAGTAAAAAAAAAATTTGGCTACTCTACCCACCTACATGATGAGAATTGAGCCAATAAAATATCATTTTTGTGTTTACAGTGTCACATCACTTTGAAGTGAGATTTTTTAAATGTATTTATTATTTTTTTCTTTCTTTAAAGTGTAATTCAAAATGTTAAAGTCTTCACTATTGTTTGGCTTGGGCTTTCATGGGGTTTCTTATTGTAAGTGTTACTGTTAAAAAGTATGAGGGCAAAGATGCAGTTGCTACTATAGCTAGCCAGTTGCTTGCTAGTTGATAGTTTAACTTTTTGCTAAAACCATGATTTGGGGTTGGTTGTCACAATTTGGACCAGGATAGTTGTCACACCATCAACAGTTCAGAGGATTCATAGGATTTTTTTTTTTTTCATTGTACGGAACACAGCTAAATTCTTTTACAGTTCACCTGTGTACATCTTATAAATAGAATAAAAAATACTATAATTTAAAAAAAAATCAAAACAGGGGTGGGCAAACTATTCAACAAAGGGCCTCAGTGGGTGCGAGTTTTCATTGCAACCCATCAAGAGCACACCTTTTCACCAATCTGGTGTTTTACAAGTGCAATCAGTTGATTGCAGTCAGCTGCTTCTTGTTTCCCCGGGCTCCTCATTGGTTAGACTGCCTGTGCTGGAGCAGTTTAACAAAGACCAGGACCCATTGCGGCCCTTGAGGACCGGTTTGCACACCCCTTATTTAAAATCAAAACACAGACAAATTCTTAAGTGCAATTAGTACTTGTTTTTATATATAATCATGAAAATGGATGCATTCTGTTCTGTTGAAGAAACATTGTAAACCTGTTCTAATTTAATGGTAACATTATAATGTATTGTTCTAATTAGAGATGTCCCGATGCTAATTTTTTGACTTCCAATCCGATATTTTAGTTTTTTGTTTTGCCGATACCGATCCAATGGCCCTATTTTCAGACCTGTAAAAGTAATGCAAAAAATAATAACCAGTAAATGATAAATCGTAAATTGGGTACGTAGCGCAGCCTGCCCGTACCTCCTCTAGAAATGCTCATTTGTTATGTTTACAAATATAACATGATGTTACTGTTACAGTCATTTGTTTCTAAAGAGAAGTAGTCTCACTCAGCGGTTTGCCTTATGGTTTGTGGAACTTCTGACCAAATTTGATACTGACCAATATTTCAAAACAGCAGTATCAAGTGGCAATACTAATACAGAGTATCGGATCAGGACATCATTAGTTCTTAATACTGCTTATTTGTTAGGATAAAACAAAAACACAACCACACATGTGAACCTCATTCAAAAGGTGTCGTTAAAGAAAACCATTTTAAATAAGTGACAATCAACCCTATTTAGCAAAGGTCCACAATTGTTTTTTTTTTTTCATACAAGCATGGGTCCATTTATTAATATCGGTCAAGAACATTGCTGCCATCACTTCAGTCAGACACTATTTTATTATTTCTCCATCTAATGTTTGGCCAACACCCACGACACTCTGGGTGACTACTCCGTTGCAATTTGTTGTTGTGTCATAGATTTAACAATAACCTTTCTTGATATGCTTGCTTCTTGATATGACTGCTTCAACCTGTTTATTTCTTGCTTTCTCAATTCTGATTTAGGAGGAATCTTCTCTTCAAAAGAGCTGTGCTCTTCAACATAATGGTGTTTCAAATTTTCACTTTTTCTCAGAGCAACTGTCTTTAAGCATATTAAGCACATAGGTTTGGTACTTGCAGTTGGTAAAATGACCGCATATTTGTCAGTCCATTCCTCATTGAAACACGATTTTCGTTGTACACTTATCTTATCTTGGTCAACTTTGAGCATGACATTTTGTTAGATTGGGTCTTCTACAGGTGGCATGTAAACAAACAGATTGCATTGTGCTGGGGTGACTCGTTTCACACTGCTGCGGTCCGTCTACTCTAGCTAGCAGCATGCAGGCTCTCTCAGCCAATTAGTGCATACATGCGCGCTCTCTCAGCCAATCAGCTCATCCATGCAGGCTCTATTACCCAATCAGCGCATCGTTGTCATAAAGGTGACAACAAAAGTGGCAACATGGAAGATATTTGACTAAAAACGAAACACAATTTAGCGATAGAATAGTAGCGCATAGTGATAGATCGGCGATTCATAGACATAATATATGTATAAAAAAATAATAATAATAAATTAATGTTGTTGTTGAAAAGTGCCACTTGCTCTGGGTCCGCAGAGAGGTATGCTGTGGTTTGGTCGTGGACCGCGGCCCGCTAATTGAGGACCCAGGCCATATGGTGTAATAGCGTGTGTGTGTGAGATATTCATGAAAGAGTAAAATTGTGACAACTAACCCTGTTCACCCTCATTTCTAAACAATGTGTTAGGCATGTCCTTGACGGCTTCCAGATATGCACACTTAATTTGTTGCATGGACAATTACATTTCAACAACATAAAGATTTTTTTGTCTACAAATTCACGATCCCAAATTGATTCATAGACCATACAAGGCAAAACTGCAACGAGGCAGTATTTAAAAATATTTTTTCATTTAAAAATATACAGTGTATACTGTATATATGTAATGAAATGTATGTAGTATATAATTAAATATAAAAATATTAAGATACAGGCACTTGTAATACCCCTCGTAATAGAGATGAAGGGATCAAAATATTTTACATCAGTATTGTGTGTGGCCACCCTGTGTAGTAAAACAAGATGAGCCTAGTTAAAAATGAGTAGGTGCTGCGGGGCTCACACAAACCTGCAAAAAAAAAAAAAAAAAAAAACTGAGCCCCTCAGCCACGACTCTAGTTGTTTTCCTGCGTGGAAGAGATTACAGCTGCTGTGCGGCTTTTGCCTGTTCTTCAAGGCCAGGAGTGTGTGTGCGTGTGTGTTTTTGGAGTTGTACACATTATATCAGGGATGGCCATTCTGCTTCACAGCTTGGCAGGGGTTGCTGGCCAAGACCGTTACAAAAGCCTACTATGGTGTCTCCATAGAGCGCCTGTTTAGAATACCGTGGTACTACAGAGGGCAATAGAGAAAAAGATGGCTGCGCCTTGAATGGGCTCTGAGGAAAGCAGACGGTATTAAAACCAAGCTTTTGAGGGCAGACCTAGAATATGTTGGGTTTGTTTTAAAATGAAGGACCGGCTTGAACATGTTTATTAAATTGCACTGCAGCATCCATGATAATTCAAAAAGTAGGAGAAAATGAGCATATCACCTTCTGGTCAAAATTCTCAGGCGTGAGGAAGAAATTGTAAAGTGGCACAAAGTATCCCTCCAGCAGACCCATCAGCAACACCAGATAAACACCATCTGCAAACTGATACACGGCATAGGCAGTTAGTCAGACCACTTGATTGTATGGGACAATGTAGGGATTACAGAGGAATTATTTTTGGGGGGGAAAAGAAACTATTGATTCAGAAAAACCCTCAACTGAAATTGTTTAACAGCCTATAATGCATGCTGACTTTGATCAAAACCATTTGTTGTTTTGGATCCAGGGCTGCAGCTATCGAAAATTTTAGTAATCGAGTAATCGACTGAAAATTCTATCGATTAATCGAGTAATCTGATAAAACAATAAATTTTTAGGTGAAGAGCAATTATAAATATACATGAGAAAACAAGACATTTCATCTAATCTTGAACCATTTTCAGTCAATCAATGTCTTTGTTTTCGATGTATATTGTTGAAAACAGCCAACAATTGCATCTCAGATGTAACTAGAATTAAAAAAAAAAAGACTAATTCACTGCTTTCACTCAAAAAACCTTTAGATCTTATAAAAAAAAAAAAAAATATATATATATATATATATATATATATATATATATATACATACACTTATATATATACTTATATATTAGGCCTGAACGATATTGGAAAAAACTATTGTTGCGATTTTTTTTAGGTTTGCAATATATTGCGATATTATATTGCGATATTAAAAAAAAAAAAGATCTATCTTTTTTAAAGAAATTTTCAATAAATGACTTGAATAGCTGTTTGGAAATACTTTACATAACACACCGTGACCACAGTGTATTCATATAATACCGTTTAATTTGTGAATGATGAAGATTTCTGTATGAAGGTATCCAGGAAGTCATGTCTGCACAAAATAGATCATTTATTGAATACAATATTTTACACTTCAACAGCAGCAAATACATTAAATGATAAATAAAAGAGCAGGTGCATTAGTCCCCTAAGTTTTTGACAAAATATAACAATAAATAAAAACTTCTGTAAAATAACAACAAAGTTGTCAACATATTTGAACAAAAATATTAAATATGACAAATAAAAGAGTTGTTCACAAACTATAACAATAAATAAAAACCTCAGTAAAACAACAAAGTTGTCAACATATTTGAACAAAAATATTAAATATGACAAAAGAGTTCACAAACTATAACAATACATAAAAACCTCAGTTAAACAACAAAGTTGTCAACATATTTGAACTTAAATATTAAATCTGACTAATAAAAGTGCAAGTGCATTAGTCCCCTGAGTTGTTTACACAAAATATAACAATATAAAACTGCAAAACGGCAACAAAGTTGTAAAAATATTTCAACAAAAATATTAAGTATCAAAACTTTATGTGCAGCTGTACTATATATAGTTATTTGAAAAATACGGTTTACAATAAATTTAAATATAAAAGAAACAAACTCAATTGAACTTGTAAATAATTGAACTGAATAACTGCAAATAACTGTGATGAATAACAGAACCATTTTAACTCCCAAATTTCCTGCCTTCCTGATAGCTGTCACATGAATAAAAAGAAAAGACATTCCTTCAGCTGTGTTATGTATTTGTCTGCATATCGTCCACCTTCCTTGCTCAGCAATTCTCAACTGGGTCTCATAGGTTTTTGGCCAAGACTATTAGTTTATCCACTATAGCAGGCTTGAGACAAGAACGTTGGCATTTAACAATGTTCCCACCTGTGCTAAAAAGCCTCTGATGGGGAGCTCGTAGCAGGAATGCATAGATACCTGCGTTTTAAATGGTCCCACATGTTTGACAGATTACTTCTTGTTGAGGCAACCATGGCGAGGCACTGTCGACAGGGATGTTTTTTGTCCCTTATAGTCTTGTTCTTGCCAAAATACTTCCAAAACTCCTTTTGGATACAGTCTTCCTTGCTCCTCCAACGTGTTGATTGCTTGCTTTCACTTTGAGAACGGGCCCTCCTCCCTCCGCTCTGCTGTTCGGCCCCTCCTCCCTCCACTCCGCTGTTGCAGGGGGAGGGGGAGGAGCCGATGACTTGCTGGAGAGAAAGAGAAACTGTGCGCTTTTTTCCCCTCTCCTTCCTCAAAACAAACGTTTGTGGATTAAAAAAAATGAAATTAAAAAACTATCGCACGTCCTTGCGATGGGACTATTGCACATGCGCACATCGCGATGGCGATGTTTAAACGATATATCGTTCAGGCCTATTATATATATATATATATACACCTAAAAATGCAGTTACGCTTCATAACACACATCACTTAAAAGCTTGGATTTTTTTCCAAGTGTTTCAATTGAATTTCTATTTGTGTCAAGCCATTTAGTCTAAACTGTAAGTCCTGATAGGATTTTGAGTTTTTGCAGTGTTCAAAATAAATGTATGATACAGGCTGTATTGGAGCACATTAGGGACCAGTGCTACTTGGTGTTTTATCCAGCAATGACTACTGAGCTAAAATTGATAGTTAGCATTATTGAGTTTTTATTTTACACCCTCATCACTCCACAACGCTATGTTATGTTAAAGCCTGTGTGTAAGACACGTTAGCCACGCATCGACAGTGGTCATAATTAATAGAAACCTAGCCCTCTGCAGGGCTAACGTTGCGTGAGCTAGTGACAGTAACGTTAATCTTATTTATTAGCGCTTAGCGCTCTTTATTAGCGCTCTACTGCTTTAAGATGGCTGCTGTTTACTAACAACAATTTGGTTGACATGGACATTATCTCGGAAATTTACCTGCTCGCGAGCTAGTCACAAGTCCGGTACATCACCAAGTAGCGTTAAGTCTGAATACAGCAGGTAACGTAATTTTCAGACTATAAGCCACTACTTTTTTCCTTCATTTTGAATCCTATGTCGTATATCTCAGTGCGGCTTATTTGTTGATTTATTTGGGTTAACAGGTAACTCTTTATTTGACAGCGGCGTCATAAGACCGTCATAATTAGGACATGACACTATCATGGGCCGTACTGAATGCTTATGACGGATGTCCTTAAGTGTCATCCGGCAAATTATATCACTAACTCCATTTATGTCCAGCTCGCATCTTTTACATCAGTGACAGTCTTATTGCGCCACTGTCAAATAAAGTGTTACCAAATTCCTTAACTAGCAATTAATGAAACAAATGGAACAGTAACTGAAGGAATGATAAGCACAGAACACGAATGTTGATTGTTATTTACATCTGTAGGGCTTCAATGCATGCTAGGAGGCATGTTGGATAACAACAGTGTTGACAGCAGGTGGCAGCAGAGGTTGACTGTCTCCCCCAAGGGAGCAGTGATGGCCAAATGAAGCTTCTTGAAGTAATGAAGCTTTGCAGCCAATTGGTTCAAAGCTTGGTTGTTCATTTGGTCTTATGACAGTTGTATGACAAATAAAGTGTTACCGGTTAATATCTTTTGGTGTAAATATCCCATAATACAGTGAGGATAGCCGCGGCTTCTAGTCCAACGTGGCTTATCTATGAACAAATGTCGTTTTGTTGACAAATTTGGTGGGTGGCAGCTTATAGTCAGATGCGCCTTATAGTGCGAAAATTACGGTAATGTTCCGCTTCAGAGCGCAGAGGATGATGACTTATCTGTTATATGAGTACACTACATTTTTTAAATTCTGAAATGACATAACATTTGACAAGCAGTAAACAAATAACTCAATAATAAGAGATAGAAAACTAGATCAGACAACTGTTTGCCCATTTTAAGGTTTAGGATGAGACTTAACTTTTCTCTATGGCTGAGCAGCAAAGGCAGTATGAGTGCTTAAGACAGAAATTTTAAATTTTCTTGTCTGTGTGTGCGTCATACCTGTGTTTCCAATTCGGACACCTCTAAGTTGAGCTTGTTCAGGTGCTTATTCACAAATGTGATCAGTGTCTGAGAAAAGACAAATTGAACATAGAAAAAAATGAGACAAAGGATAATACTGTTAACCCTTTAACACCGGATGTGTTGGTGGCGACACGTTTACGCATATCATCTTCAAAGCCTCGTCGCTCTGTAATTACATCACCTACGTGTCACTGGTAGGTCACCCTTTTTTACTTCAAAACGGCAAATTTCGCCAAAAGGTGCGAGATTTTCATGCCTGATCAATCTTACATATTTTGAAAACAGATTTGGAGATTCTTTTTGGGTCCAAAATGTTGATTATAATTGGTCGTTGAAGAAAACAACAGTTTGGACATGAAGATTATGTTGTCCTGAAAAAAAGGGCCCCAACCAAGCCATTGTGAACAATATTGCCTTTGAAATATAAAGGCAAAATCAAAGGCATGCAATTTCGGACAAAATAGCCTCAGGTGTTTTAAAGGGTTAAATACATCATATTTGGAAAACTGCAAATTTATCCTCCTGGTTTAATTTTGTACAGAGCCTATCAACGTTGGCTTGATTTGGAGGCGGGCTCAAGTATGCTCCACTAGGGACTCTATTGCACAGTCCAATGCATTTTGCTTTAGAGAGTTTAGCTAATGTGCTGCTTTTGATCAGAAGTGTAAATAAAAAAATGTGGTACTTAATTATTTTAAAAATGTTGTTTGGTTTTGGTTAAATGTTTGTTTAATAAAAATATTATGAAATGTTTAATAGTTTATATCATCACAGTGACCCAAATAAATAGCTCATGAATCAGCAGTGAAAAAACATAATTACCTTTTTGACAACATTAAGTTTATCTGGAGCATGGTCGAACAGGGTGTCAAAAGCATCCCGCTCTGTTGGAAAACATGGAACAAATGATTGAAGCCAGAATATAAAACTGTATTTGTACATAACTGCAGAAAAAGTAAATGCTGGGTAATCTCTTACTGCTACAGCATACCATGTCTTCCGGAGAAAGCCCTGATCAAATAAGGACAAGAGAAGAAAAAAATGTGTCAAAATAACAAACAATAACAAGGGGAGAAAATTCATCTTATTCACAATTTCACACATAAATCTCTATAGAAAATGAAATAATGAAAGACAAATGCTTCCAATGCAATCACAGAGGAATGCAGAGAATGGGGGGATTAGAAAAAAATTCAACAATAGACGTAGCAATGGCATCATAATTAGATTAAAGGGAAACAGGTACATCTCGGGTATTGAAATAACCAGAGAATCATAGTCGAGAAGCCCACAGTGGCTGCATACTGCAACATAATTTCAACAGTAAAACATTCCTGCTGGGTATTGAAACAATGAACGATGGCATACAGCCTTTCTGTGTAAACAAGGGACGCATCATCTATCACCACTATGTTTGGAGAATATCACATGCTTGTGGAGAACAACAACTGCGGCAGTACAATTGTCCCTTAGGTGGTCAAGAAGACATCACACATTCCCACACACATACATAAAGTCTGTAATCAAGGGAAGGCAAGTCTGGGCAATGTTCCTGGTGGTGTGCTAATAACTACATTTCCACTGTGACCATGGTAGTGCTAGGGATCCTTTGTGTTTTTGCTGTCCTGCTGTTATCTTTCTCATTGCTGCTCTCAGATTGCAGCCTCTTGATCTACAGCTAGTCAGGTGTGTGGCTTCAGCCTGGGTGTGAATATGTGCGTAAGCAATAAAGGCTTTCTTGTTGTTCAACTAAAAGTGAAAAATATTTCGCTTGCTACGAGTAGCCTTGCTACTCTTACTCCGCTACTTTGGGCTACACTAGAGTCATTAAATTTTTCGTCTTAGTTCTAAATATTAGATTTTACTTTATTTTTGCCAGATATGCCCCCAGTGGCTCTACCAATTTCACCAAAGAGATGTCGCAACAATAATCACATGACTCTGTAATACCAATAAAGCGTAACAATAGTCACATGGCAACGCACAAGCTTGCAGTCGGAGGTCCTATGGTCATGCCGTCTTGTTCAGTCACTTTGAAAAATAAACTTTCACATAGAGTGCTGCCGTCAACATTATTTTAAAGCACAGATTTCAATCTCTCCCCCAGTTTTTATTTGGGAACCAACAGACCACAGAAAACTGGATGTATGATTGTTTTAATTCCATGGTAGGTCCCCTGCGACCTGAACAATATTTGACCCTCTAAGGTCGGCGTCTTTGCACTCGACGTCATAACTCGGCCTTGTAACTTGGTGATTACGTATAGACTACCATCAGTTGACAACTCCCACAGACTTTGCGCCATGCCTTCCCGTAGGGGGCCGAACCATTGAGCGTAGAGGTGGCTTTCACTATTCACTGTGATAAACTCAAACACACGCTGCGTTCTAACGCCGGATTTAGGTGGAAGTAGGACGAAGGTTTTACCGCATACAAGCACGCAGGAGAGTCTCAAGAGTGATTTGGCTGAGGATTCAAGGTAATTATTATATTTATCGCACCATGCATGCACTTTGAAACGTTATGAATACAATGAAATGAATGGAAAAAATTAGCCTAACTTTAGCTTGAATCATTAACGTAAAGTGAATGACGTTTTTTTGCTTTTAAGTATGTTAGTAAGTAAGTAAGTAACTCTAGACCGTTTTATGTTCATATCTACAGATATTCAGCGATTTAAACATTTATTTGCAAGAATTCTCAACTTAAAAAGCTCTTTGTTCCGTGATGGCCGCCATGTTGGATTTTGTTTTTGTACACAATGGCGAAATTTAACCGAAATAAGCTGTGATTGTATATACAAAAATGCAAATTTTGCTTTTGTTGAGTAAAATTAAGATTCTGCACTATTTCCTCAAGTATTAAGCTTCTGATGTGAAAATTCAGTGATTTATAAGCTGTTGAAAACTTTCACTCAATGTAAAAAAAATAAAAAATAAAAAAATAAAAAAGTTTCTATTTTGAGCAAAAACTTGTTCGTTAACTATTGCTACTGATTCTAAAAATGCAGGTGATTATTTATGCATCTGGTGATTTTTGTGCATTTAGCGTAAAATTTGATAATTTTACAACAATTTTAAGTTTTGTTATACCTGTATGAAAAAATAATCGGGATTTTATTCGGGAACGACTTTGAATTTTTTTTATATCGCTGCTCATGGAAACTCATATATGCCAAGAGGAGGTGTCTGTTTTGGTTTTAGGTCGCTAGCGGCTTTGGTTTTGAAAATATTTGAATGTCAAGTTTTTGAACACAGGCCCCCTACGGAATGGCCCCAAGCCTCTTTTGCCGTCAACTGATAGTGAAGTCTATGGATTTCGTCACCTATGCGCTTCCGGAAGTGGAGCTTCACCCTTGTTTTTAATTAAGGTCAATACATCAAGTAAAATGGAAGATAATGCCCTTTAAGTTTTATTGCCCTCATAAATATGCATTAAAAGGCTGCATGGAACGTGTTTTTGTTGCTATTTTAGTAATTTCCAATCAAATTGCAACCCGGAGAACTACATATCTCATGATTGTATTTTGACATCACTCCGGAAATGACGATTGTTACACGGATTAGCGAGGGCCTGTGTTGAGAGAAGGAGTGCGTGTCTGCGCGAGCGATTTTGGAGAGTTTATTTGAAGATGATCAGTAAACTGAATTTTGCTTTATTTCAACAACCTGATGAAGAGGATGACTCAGATGTGTCATCTTCTTTGGACGAGTTGAATAGTAATCATGTTTATATAAGTATGTGTGTGTTCAAGAAGCTTGATTGTA
Source organism: Corythoichthys intestinalis (assembly GCF_030265065.1). Taxonomy (NCBI): domain Eukaryota; kingdom Metazoa; phylum Chordata; class Actinopteri; order Syngnathiformes; family Syngnathidae; genus Corythoichthys; species Corythoichthys intestinalis. Next base: position 56,705,139 of record NC_080399.1, on the reverse strand, counting down.
TGTACTGTATATAATTTTTGAGGCCCAGAATAGAAAAGGTGATGGGTGGAAAAATGAACCTATTCACAAGAGGTCCTCCAAATACTTTTTGTGTTAGATGGTAGTTTTGTATAATATTTTCACTGTTTTGCACTATTTAGCAAAGTTGCTCTACTATACATTGCCTGGTTTGAACATAGTACAATGGTGTGAAAAAAGTATCTTAACCTTTTGGAATTCCTACATAAAATCACCATCAAATGTGACTGATATTTGTCGAAATTACACAGATGAAAATACAGTGTATGCTTTATCTAAAACCACACAAACATTCTAGCTTTTAATATTTTATTGAAGATAGCATGCAAACAATGACAGAAGGGGGGAAAATAAGTGAACCCTCTGCCTAAGGAGACTCAAAGAGCAATTCAAACCAATTTTTACCAAACATTTTAATTCAGGTGTGTGCCCAATCACTGATGAGTGGTTTAAAGCTGCCCTGCCCACTATAAAACACACACCTGGTAAGAAATGTCTTGATGAGAAGCACTGTCTAATGTGCATCATGGCTCGGTCAAAAGACCTGTCTGAAGAGCTGCGATCAAGGATTATTGAGTTGTATAAAGCAGGGAAAAGATACAAAACCATCTCTAAAAGTCTGGATGTTCATCCACCGACAGTCAGAGAAGTTGTCTACAAATGGAGAGAGTTTGGCACTGTTGCTTCACTCCCAAGGAGTGGTCGTCCACCAAAGATGACGCCAAGAGAACAGCGCAGAATACTCAGAGAAGTCAAAAAGAACCCTAGAGTGTCTGCTAAAGACTTACAGAAATCTCTGGCACAGTCCAATATCTCTGTGCACACATCAACTACTAGTATAAAAACTATGGGCAAGAATGGCATTCATGGGAGGACTCCACGGAGGAAGCCACTGCTGTCTAAAAAACATTGTTGCTCGTTTAATGTTCGCAAGGAGGCAATTCGACACTCAACAGAAGTTTTGGCAAAATATTTTGTGGACTGATGAAACCAAATTTCAGTTGTTTGGGAGTAACACAAAATGCCATGTGTGGAGAAAAAAATGGAACAGCTCACTAACATCAACACCTCATCGCCACCGTGAAGCATGGTGGAGGGAGCTTCATGATATGGGGCTGTTTTGCTACCTCAGGATCTGGAAAACTTGCAATCATTAATGGAAGAATGAATTCAAAAGTTTATCAGGATGTTTTGCAGGAAAACCTGAGGCCGTCTGTCAGACAGTTGAAAAGGATGGATGCTGCAACAAGACAATGATGCAAAACTCAGAAGTAAATCAACTTCAGAACGGTTTCAGAAGAACAAAATACACGTTCTGGGGTGGCCAAGTCAAAGTCAAGAATTCAACCTCATTGATATAATGTGGCATGACTTAAAGACAGCGATTCATGCCAGACATCCCAGGAATCTGACTGAACTATAGCAGTTTTGTCGAGAAGTATGGGCCAATATTAGTCCTGATCGGTGTTCCAGACTAATCTGCGCTACCGGAAAGCGTCTGGTTGAAGTTATTGCTGCCAAAGGGGTGGGGTGGGGGGGTGATTCACAAGATAAATTATTATTACTATTAAATGTGATGGTTCACTTACTTATTTTCCCCCCTTCTGTTATTGTTTGCATACTATCGTCATTAAAATATGATGATAATATGCAGAAATGTGAGAAATTCCGAAAGGTTCAGATACTTTTTCATAACACTATGTCAGGGGTCCCCAACCTTTTTTGCACCACGGACCGGTGTGATTTGGGTCTTTTTTTTCACGGACCGGTGTCCTGTCAAATTTTGCACCCTTATAAAATTTTGCTTCCAAAGCTTTTGTTGTGGTGAAAAAAAGCCCTCTTTTATATTCAGTTGGACTCTCAATGTTATCCAATGGTGCTAAAAAACTATTTACATCATAAACATACATGTGCAACACGGAAATGGCGTAAATTAATGCTTAACGACACGGCGAAGTCGTTAAGTGAGAGGGCTACGTGCAGTTGTTGTGTGCACCTAACATGGCAAACGTAAGTTAATATTTCTTTCTTTAAAGAAAGTTTGTAGTGTGTACTTTGTTGCCTGGCTCTGCCAGACTATTCTCCCTGTATTTTTCAAACACTGAGAGAAATAGTCTGGGAACCATCCCATTAACGACCTCTCGAGCAGGTACAAAATCAATCGACAAATCAAGATTCGTTTATTTGCGTGGCGTGTTCTTAACGAGCAACGTCACTCTTGCGCGTCGAAAGTCGTCTCCACATCACAGATGGTTAACGGGAGAGCCGAGAATATGTTCCAATCCACGGAAAAATCAGTTTTAAATTACCAAAAACACATCGACACGAGTCATTGACAACAGTCTGTCTCGCGCTAGCCATGTTAAATAAACTCCGCTCTCTTCGTATGTTTATTTCCGCGCGCAAGTTCCTTGTCCTTCCCTCGTCAGTTTACTAACGTCACGTCTGCCCGTCGCTGATTGGTCCACTCCGCTGTCTGTTTGCTGTGGCTTGCTCCGCCCTGGAAATTGTATCCGCTTGAATGGTGGCCAGACTCAATAGCTGGAACAGCGGTGAGTCTGGTGTACCAGGCAATGTACTTTGGAATCGCTGCATTCGCGGTCCTTTTTAACGTTACGCGCATGCCAACTTTGTCAGAACACCGGCAATGTGCGGCAGAAAAATAGAGCAAATATAAAATAGCATTTGTTTTTAGCCCCGTCGTGTTAAGTGCAGGGGAAAAAAATACAACTCACCCGCTGAATCAGTGGGAGGCCTGAGTTTGTTTCGTTGAGACGTGATGGTCCCGAGATGGGAGAGTGAGAGAAGCTAGCATCACAAATACACGATGTTGGGAATTGTAGCACAGTTTTCAGCGCGCTCCTAGCGATGTCAGGATATTCCGAAATGACTTTAATCCAGAACTTCGGTAGAGTTGTCTCAAATGTACGTTTAAGGTCGCCGTGATTTGCGATCGCTACAAGCTGATATTCCTGTTGCACAGACATGCTCGAATCACTCTGTTTATTCACATACGGGTCACGAATTCACTCCTTTGCAGTTCGTGGGTCTTTAGTGATTGGGAAGTAGCATAAATGTTGTTTTCTTCGAGGTTTTAGGCACATCTTCTGGCTCGTCAGGTTCCCTTTTCCCCGTAAAAAGTCTGTGCAAAGACGTCTGTTATTCAGTCATTCTAGTGTGGGGGCTAATTATTTCCGGGAAGAAATGTGATTGGCGATGACCTACGTCATACGTTATTATCAAGTCCAAGCGTGCATAGATATACAAAATGAGATTTAGTGCTAACAGCCCAATCAATGCATTTCTATGATGACCTCCTATCCTGTAGTTGTATATCTAGAGTAGACAGGTATATTGGTGTGTTAAGCGGCACAGGCCAAAATAAATTGGCCAGAATGCAGTCGTTAATAAATTATTTATTATTTCTGCGCGGCCCGGTACCAAATGCGCCACGGACCGGTACTGGTCCGCGGCCCGGTCGTTGGGGACCCCTGCTCTATGTTATAAGAACGCCTATGACCATACATACTGTTTCTGTGGAATTATCAAATATGAAACTATTCAGTCTCATTTTTTTTCTCTTGAATGTTCATCCTAAACAGGTTAAATAAAGATTATGAAGCTTCAAAACAGTTTGTTGAGCATGTTTGATTGTCAATAGGACATTAATATTACAAATTTAGGATTTTATTTTTGTCTTTTAATTGGCTAAAGTTAAGAAAACCATTGTTTGACATGTACGTATATTAAGCCTGAACGATATATCGTTTAAACATCGCCATCGCGTGCGCGATAGTCCCATCGCAAGCACGTGCGAGTTTTCATTTGAGCGCCTTGAAAGGTGGAAAAGCGCTATATAAGTATAACACCATTTACCATTTAATCCACATACGCCTTGCTTTCTGCTCTGCGCACAGCCTCACACCCTCCCTCTCCCAGCCCTTTGTTCCTCTCAGTCACTGCAGCACTTGCTTCTTCAAGTTAACAATGCTCGTTGTCTTTGATCTTGCCAAAGAACTGGACTTCAAAGCGGAGCAATGTGTCAATCATCGTTTAACTTGTTAAACAGCTTCTGCAAGGAAGCGCGCTGGAATGAATGTGTGTGTGTGTGGAGACGTTGGAGATATATAAAATAAATGCCAGAAGAGATCATGAGGAGTTTGAAATTTCGACATGTCACTCCAAGAATCACAGTTAAGGTAGATAAACAGAAGCATTTAATAAAGCCAAGCATTTTTCTACTACAGTACTTTATTCTTGTTCAAAAATGATTTGGTGGGACAGTTATGTTTAAAACTGATAATAATTATGACATTTGAAGGGTTTAAAAATTATTTATTTATATACATTTTTTTATTTATATGCTTTTAAATCACTTTGGGTGAAAAAGTTAGAAAAAACATGTATATGTTTCTCTTTCCAATGCTGAATCTGAATAAATACATTGAGCACTAAAAACCAAAAAAAAAAAAAAAAAAAAAAAAGGGGGGTGCTACTTTGCGGTTTTTTCACTTATCGCGGCGGGTTCTGGTCCCCATTCACCACAAAAAACGAGGGATCACTGTACACTGTGGTGATGGTGAGTCATCCAAAGTATTTCCAAACTGCTATTCAAGTCATCTAGTGAAAATTTCTTTAAAAAAAAAAAAAAAAAAAAAAAAATATATATATATATATATATATATATATATATATATATTTTTTTTTTTTTTTAAATATCGCAATATAATATCACAATATATCACAAACCCCCCAAAAAATCCCAACAATAGTTTTTTCCAATATCGTTCAGGCCTAACGTATATTATGTTGTCCTGAAAAAAAGGGACCCAACCAGGCCATTGTGAACAATTGTTGTTGTTGTTTTTTTTAAATACTGTATAAAGGCAACATCAAAGGAATGCAAAATCGGAAAAAATGGGCCTGGACATATATGATGTTTTTCATGAACTTCAAGTGTATAGGTAGTGATTTATTCATATAAACACTTTAAAGATCACTTCAAACATGTTCTATTCTAGCAAGCATCAATCATCAATCATGACTATATTGATTTATTATGTTAGTAAGATTAAATGAGTAAGATTAAATGAACTGAGATTAAATGATTATATTGGTTATATATGAGCACAAGCAATTATTTGTTAAACCCTTGATAAATATCTCAACAATATGCTTTAATATTACGCCATTAGAGGAAAAAAAAACAAAGATACCGTTTCTTGGAGAATATATCATCTACCCCTATCACTATACCTACATAAACTAATTGTGACAGTCCTATTTGCACTAGGGCTGCAGCTATCGATTATTTTAGTAGTCGATTAATTGATGAACTAGTTAGTTCGAAAAATTGAGTAATCGGATAGGGAATATGAAAAATTAAAATACCTGAGATGAACCTCAAATGGTATAAATATAATAAATAAGGATCTATGTACAACAAAAGAACAATGGCTAACTTACAGTACATAGCAAAAGTCCATTTGCTTAAATGCTATAAAACGCGAACATCTTTTATTTTTACAATGGTCTCAACAAATGGTTCAGACACATATTCCCACAAAACATGGCTAAATATACCTATAAACTAAATTGCAAATGCATTAAAAAAAAACATTAGCTCAAACAAAAACTTGGCATACGTTGGTCTTAACATGGAGCAGCTGGATTCAGCCATGTGAAATTAAGCAAACTAGAGACCAGTGTATCCACCCAAATCAATAAAACCAAATGCAAACACTTTCAAAATAAACCATTACAACCCCACTTTAATTAAACGAATACTCGAAGCAGCAAAATTGAATTTGAATCTTTTTTTCTGATCGAATACTCGAGTTAATCGATTAATCGTTGCAGCATGAATTTGCACCCACTAATTTCTTCAATGAAGGGAAAATGGGAATTATCCCTGAATTCCAAATGTCATGAGTTTGACAATGAAGCCAACTTACTCTGTGTTGCCAGTGATTTCCTCTTGAATTTGTCTAGACTGGAGAATGCCTTCTCTTTTCTAAAAAGGCAGACAAGAGCATTGTTATAGATAAACAACTGGTCATTCTTCTTTAAAGTTGGAAAAAAGTGCATTACAAAGTACAAATTCCATAAATAGTGTATCGTTGTCACCCACCTGGACCACAACTACTTGAATAGAAACATGGTCCGGCAATCTGATCGGCGCTCTGAAGTGCTGTGACAGTGCGACTAGCAGGTGTAGGATGGCGACTATACTCTTTGCATGAACAGCTTGATGTTGTGAAAGACAAAGGAAATTGTCAGTCAAACAGTCAGTTATGAATCAAATTATAACTTAATTGTCAAAATGTTTGTCTTTGTTCATCTTTCTTCCTTTAAAAAAAAAACAAAAAAACAATCTCAGACGAATAAAAAAAACAACAACACCAAAAACATACAATTAGGAATACAAATAGGACAAAAAAAATACGATTAGTTATGCCACCGTGGTAATCCCAATATTGTATTTCTTAGGAAATCCTTCAGGTACTTCCACGCTGTTTTACATAATAAAAAAACATCCAGACAGGATGAATTGATATGAAAAGTGCATGGAATTGTAGTAGTTATTGAAAAGGTTGTTTGAATACTATTGTTACTTACAGTCAACATTCCACCGAATATTCCTTGTGGAGAGTTTAAGTGAGTCATTGATCCTTTCTAAAACAGTCTGCAGCTTCTGCTTCTGTGCAATTTCTGATTGTGTCACCTCCGCCACATTGAGTTTCTCACCTTCTAGCTTTTCTGAAACCCATCACAAGCAGAGATAATAAAAAGTAGAGTAGATGCGATTTTGGAAAAGAAGGGTAGGGGACGTAGTAAATAATAAGAGTTATGAGAGTAAAATTATACAGTGTTATCACAAATTGTGTGTATATACCGTATTTTTCGGACTATAAGTCGCAGTTTTGTTTCGTAGTTTGGCTGGGGGTGCGACTTATACTCAGGATCGACTTATGTGTGAAATTATTAACATATTTTGATGTCATTTCACATGTTATTTTGGTGTTTTGGAGTGACACTGATGGTTTGGTAAACTTGTTAGCATGTTCTTTATGCTATAGTTATCTTATTAACTTGATCGCTATGGCCACGTTCGCGTCCTACCTTTGGCAATGTGTGTTCAATTGTATTTTTGACTTTTTTATATTGAAATGCATGCTTTTAGTTTGTGGCGCTTTCACGCCCACGTGGGGGCACACTTGGACTTGTTTACGTGAAGAAGAGCGCTCACACGCCAGAAAAAGACCGATAGCTCTATCAATCTGACCTCTGACTGAGTGGGCGAGTTAGCAAGAGAGAAACACTGCTGCGAACCTACGTTCATTGTTTATGCTTGTAAAATATCTCTACAGAGGCAACGCCTGTGTGTATCTTCTTTTCTGTTGTTGTTGTTGTGTGTTTTCCATTCGCGATCGGACACTTAGAGCCAGTTGTGTGGTTGTTTGAACGATGTGCTAATGCTAGCGAATGCATGCTAACCGTTTGTGTCATGTCCTTACTGTAAAAGCACCTAATTATAATTTATTAACGTCGATGCGAACCTGTTTGGTATTGAGGACGAAATTGATTAAGCACATTATACAGACATCCAGCATCGTCATTTGGGAGTTTAGCCCGCTGAATAGCCAGGACCGACCAGTAGCGTCCTAGTGAGGACAGTACAGTATATTCGCATTTCGTTGTCCATGCACTGTACACTTATTCAGCATGTTGTTCTCTATTGTATTTTTATATTAAATTGCCTTTCAAGATGACATGTCTGTTGTATGTGTTGGATTTTATCAAGTAAATTTCCCCCCAAAATGCGACTTATACTCCAGTGCGACTTGTATGTTTTTTTTTCTCTTCGTTGGGCATTTTATGGCTGCTGCGACTTATACCCAGGTGCGACTTGTAGTCCTAAAAATACGGTGTATATATATATATATATATATATACACTGCTGGCCAAAAGTATTGGCACCCCTGCAATTCTGTCAGATAATGCTCAATTTCTCCCAGAAAATGATTGCAATTACAAATGCTTTGGTAGTGTTTGGTAGGATGAAAAAAAAAAATCATTATCATTTTACACAAAACTCCAAAAATGGGCCAGACAAAAGTATTGGCACCCTCAACCTAATACTTGGTAGCACAACCTTTAGACAAAATAACTGCGAACAACCACTTCCGATATCCATCAATGAGTTTCTTAAAATGCTCTCCTGGAATTTTAGACCATTCTTCTTTGGCCAACTGCTCCAGGTCTCTGAGATTTGAAGGGTACCTTCTCCAAACGGCCATTTTCAGATCCCGCCACAGGTGTTCTATGGGATTCAGGTCTGGACTCATTGCTGGCCACTTTAGAAGTCTCCAGTGCTGTCTCTCAAACCATTTTCTAGTGCTTTTTGAAGTGTGTTTTGGGTCATTGTCCTGCGGGAAGACATGTGACCTCTGAGGGAGACCCAGCTTTCTCACACTGGGCCCTACATTATGCTGCAAAATTTGTTGGTAGTCTTCAGACTTCATAATGCCATGCACACGGTCAAGCAGTCCAGTGCAAGAGGCATCAAAGCAACCCTAAAACATCAGGGAACCTCCGCCATGTTTGACTGTGGGGACTGTGTTTTTATCTTTGAAGGCCTAGTTTTTTTCCCTGTAAACTCTATGTTGATGCCTTTTCCCAAAAAACTCTACTTTTGTCTCATCTGACAAGAAAACATTCTTCCAAAACGTGGCTTTTTCAGGTAAGTTTTGGCAAACTCCAGCCTGGCTTTTTTTTTGTCTCTGGGTCAGAAGTGGGGCTTTCCTGGGTATCCTACCATAGACTCCCTTTCATTTAGACGCCGACGGATAGTACGGGTTGACACCGTTGTACCCTCGGACTGCAGGAAAGCTTGAACTTGTTTGGATGCTAGTCGAGGTTCTTTATTCACCATCCGCACAATTTCGTTGAAATCTCATGTCAATTTTTCTTTTCCGTCAGCATCTAGGGAGGTTAGCCACAGTGCCATGGGCTTTACACTTATTAATGACACTGCGCACGGTAGACACAGAAACATTCAGCTCTTTGGGGATGGACTTGTAGCCTTGAGATTGCCCATGCTTCCTCATAATTTTGCTTCTCAAGTCGTGAGACAGTTCTTTGGTCTTCTTGCTTTTGTCCATGCTCAATGTGGTACACAAAAGGACACGGGACAGAGGTTGAGTCAACTTTAATCCATTTTAACTGGCTGCACGCGTGATTTAGTCATTGCCACCACCTGTTATGTGCCACAGGTAAGTAACAGGTGCAGTTAATTATACAAATTAGAAAAGCATCATATGATTTTTTTCAAAGGGTCCCAATACTTTTGTCCATCCCATTTTTGGATTTTTGTGTAAAATGATATTTAACCCCCTGTCCCCATTCTATTTTAGGTTTTTTCATTGCAAGCAAAATAAATGAAGATATTACTACCAAAGCATTTGTAATTGAAATCATTTTCTGGGAGAAATTGAGCATTATCTGACAGAATTGCAGGGGTGCCAATACTTTTGGCTAGCAGTATACAAACACACAAACATGTTCGATCGGATAAAAATGTAGATACAGAAAAACTTTTTTTTAAAAACGATAATTAACCTGTGGCAACTCAAGACATTGCTTTTGAATTTCAGTTAAACAAAATTAATAAAATTATTCAAACAATAAATCCATGTAACAGAAATAATATTAAATTATGGTACTCTTAATATGTTGCAAAACCTTTTGAGGCAATCACAACAATAAAAAAAAATTCCCTCTTTTGTTGTCTTCGAAGACTTTCACAGATTTTACGCTGAACCTTGAATCCAGGCTAGGTAAAAATAATCAAGTACATATAATGAATGATTCAGACTCACCAAATAGTTTTTGCAGGACCTGTCCATCATAGAGATCTTCAGCCAAATCTTTCACAATAATCCTTTCACCCACAAGAACGTCATTTATCCAGTCGATTAACACCTATGTGAGAACATGATGAAATTCATTGGGGTACAGGAATGCACTATTATAATAAGGCAACATTTAGAAAGTCTGTCATATTGTATACACTTTAGAAGTACCGAGGGTCTGTGGAAAAAGGTGTACTTTCATTCCAATAAGATCTGTAATGTAGAATAAAATTGCTACGCTATGTCAATCAGACTGTCAGGGGCGATGTGTGCAGATATTCGTGTATGTACGTGTGTTTATATCTGCTTATCATCCTGTAACGTAGCTTAATATGCAAAGACAGCAACCAATAATTACCCAAATTCATTGTCATACTGTATATACTGTACATACTTTGTAGATTAAAACACTTGGCAGCCAATACTGGTCTTTAGTTATAAGCAGGGATGCCAGCAAATAAGTAGGCGTGTATGATGCATGGGTAAGGAGGGTATTTTAAAAGGTGATTTATAAGGGGCATACTATACTATCCCTGAGAGTGCATATTTGGGATGCGTGCAATTTGACTTGACTAAATAAACGAAAAGATGTGTGAATGCTTATGAGGCACCACTGACCTTCATAAGTTCTTGCAGTTTACGGTCGTTCTTGGAGTTTGGGTCCACCATGGTTCGTACCTCATTTTCCTCTAACAGGGGAACATGCTATCAGTTACAGTTTAAATGAAGTGCTATGAGAACTAAGTCACATAACCACCAAGTTGTATGGTTCAGTTCAGAGCAGGCAGCCAACCCTGATCTGGCGATGAGGGTTGTGCGGGAGGGAACTTTTATTCGTACGGTATGACCAGTGTTGTTAATCTTACTGAAAAAAGTAATTAATTATAGTTACAAATTACTTCTCCCAAAAAGTAATTGCGTTAGTAACTCAATTACCTGAATGTAAGAGTAATTAGTTACTTGGCAAAGTAATTGGTGATAATTACTTTTTTTTTTCCCTCAAAAAAAAAACAAAACAAAACAAAACAAAAACAAAAAAACAAAAAAAAAACAACAACAAAAAAAACATTGGCCACACGATGGGAAGTTTTTTGTGAAGTTTTTTGGTACAATTGGCCCGAGCCCAATTCTTTACCCTAATTTACCCTTTACCCTGAATCAACTGTTAAAAGTTGTTAAAATTGCTCCCATTATTGCATTAGTTCCCTTCTCTCTACTTTCGACATATGAAAGTTTTAAAACTGTTTCATCATTTAAAGATAGATTCAAGTCAAGATTTTGCCGATTTAGAAGTATTTTAGATAAAAAGTGACTTAGGTTCGCTAGGAAGGTTCTCTACAACAGAGCCGTCCTAAAAAGTCTACTGCTTTAAGATGGCGGCTGTCTACTAACTCATTTAGTGCCATGTCTGTCATTTTGCATCTAGTTATATCTATGTACAGTACATGTGATATCTACCATGTCTACCATATCTACCATAACATGCGGCGTAGTTTGTAGGCTATCGGCTACAACATGTATTATTGGAGCTACCTAGCATCGCGTTTGCTCAGCGTCACAACTTTCTTGCCTCCTCCCTACTCCTGCTCTGTCGCCTCGGTGAGTCCGTCTCCCTCAGACTTTTCGACCAATATAGTAACGCATAGTAACGCATGCCTTTCCGTCCTCAGTAACGGTAACGGCGTTGCCAAGATGAGAAAAGTAATTAATTGGATTACCCACTACTGAAAAAAATAACGCTTTTAGTAACGCCGTTATATTGTAACGCCGTTATTAACAACACTGGGTATGACATGTGTTAACTTTAGCAAGTAGGGCTGTCAAACGGGTTAATCACAGCCTAAAAATTAATTAATCGTAATTAACCACAATTCAAACCATCTAGAAAATAAGCCATATTTTTCTGTAAATTATTGTTGGAATGGAAAGATAAGACACAAGACGGATATATACATTCAACATACTGTACATAAGTACTGTATTTGATTATAACAATAAATCAACAAGATGGCATTAACATTATTAACATCTGTTAAAGCGATCCATGGATAGAAAGACTTGTAGTTCTGAAATGTTAGTACAAGTTATAGAAATTTTATATTAAAACCCCTCTTAATGTTTTCGTTTTAATAAAGTTTGTAAAATTTTCAATAAAAAAATGAACTAGTAGCTCCCCATTGTTGATGTCAATATTTACACAGTTCTCATGGTGCTTAAACCCATAAAATCAGTCACACCAAAGCGCCAGCAGAGGGAGACGAAAAACACAACAAGTGGCCATGACACTGTGCTTTCATTTTAATCTGTTTGAGCGGGGCATGTGCGTTATTTGCGTCAAATATTTTAACGTGATTAATTTAAAAAATTAATTACCGCCCGTTAACGCGATAATTTTGACAGCCCTATTAGCAAGATAACCAATTCGGTAATGCAAAGGGTGATCCCAAAGAGGAACAATGGAGGGAGTCTTAATATTTCTTATGCATAGCTGCTCCCTTCATAAGAGGAAAAGCTTAATATTTTTGTAGAATTCGAAGTACCATGTACAATCTCTGTGAGCAAATCAAAAGACTGGTGGAATGTGAATCTTAATTAACAAACAGTGTTAGAGCTGTATTATGAATGAATTTTTTATGCATTCTTCTTAGTTAAACCAGTGTAATAAATATGCCAATTAAAAGACACTTGTGTGAATACCTAGCATGGTGTCCTCAGGGTCGAGCTCATAATGGGAGGGACTGAGAGGAAGGTTGATGGCATTTATCCCCTCTTCCTGAAGTTCAGACACTAGAGTGATGAAAAACATTAAGAAAAATTAACTTGAATGATTTTGATGTCAATGATAAATGATCAGTATAACAAGGTCGGTAAGACAGGATACAAAAATAATGCTGTCATGTTTTAAATCCTTCAAAAGTTTCATAAAAACTATTATTATCCAGTATATTCTATATGTATTGCATCATACAAATTGAATAATCAAATTTCCAACAACTGATATCCAATTGATATCATGATGTCAGATATTGCTAATAACCAGTGATCACTGTGTTACACCCTTAATAAACATATTGTACTAATACCTTTAGCATAATTACATTTAAATGGTATTTTGGATCGAAATGAGCACCCAAATGAATGATGTATGTAAAAAAAAAGTACAGGAAAAAACTTGCATCAGGACTTTTACAAAACACATGGAAAAATATATACTAGTATATATTTTTTTTAGGTGGACTATGTGTATACTACTGTACTACTGAATAAATAAACAATTACAGCCGTTATCCTTTGTATGGGTATTTTTTACTTTTTCGGTCACATGTATCGTGATATATTGATGAATATTAAAAAAATAAAAATAACAACAATATATCGAATATCGTAGATATTGCGTATCGTGATATTATCATTATCGTTGGCCACATATCGTCACAGTATCGAATCATGAATAATCTGAATCCTTCCACACCTAGTGTGTCCACCGCGACGTCCTGTTTAGCCCAGTAAAAACAAAAGCATGGCAATCTTGCGCCTTAGGTGAACAGGAGCTTTTGTGTCTCTTCTCCTGTGCCTTAAACTGCCAAATGAGATTGATTATTCCATATATCCGCTACGAATACATGACTGTTTCATGGGAGGAACTTTAAAAAAAAAAAAAAACGGGTGCTGATTGGACGATGGCTCTTCTTGTCACAATCACAAAAACGTTTCTCATTCTTTGGTCCCTTTTTAATGAGAAAATTAAGTGTATTTCATAAAACTTGGGAAAATGACTTACCTACAAGAACCGCTTTGCATTACGGCATAGTAGTCAAGCAGATAGTTGCAAGCGTCTATCACATCTATCGCCTCTTTCCACCGATTGGCTCGCCCCCAGATGGCGACCAATCCACATTAAGCAACAGTATTATGTAATGGCTCATCGAAGGCAAGGCAAGGCAAGGCAAGGCAAGGCAAGGCAAGGCAAGGCAAGGCAAGGCAAGGCAAGGCAAGGCAAGGCAAGGCAAGGCAAGGCAAGGCAAGGCAAGGCAAGGCAAGGCAAGGCAAGGCAAGGCAAATTTGTTTATATAGCACAATTCAACACAAGGCAATTCAAAGTGCTTTACATCACATGAAGATCATAAAAATCACATTTAAATCTATACAATGTAAAAACCAAGACAAAAGATCGCATTTAATCACAAATAGAATAAAAATAAATAAATAAAAATAAAACGAAAATATAACTTAAACTACTACTAATAATAATATTTGAAATCAGCAATGGAGATAAGCACAAGAGGAATAGAAAGCAGGTAGATTGAAATATATAGCCAGTTATGGATATGCAGTGCTAAACAAAAGCGTTTTTAGCCCTGATTTAAAAGAGCTAACAGTTTGAGCATACTTCAGACGTTCAGGTAACTTGTTCCAGAGGTGAGGAGCATAATAACTCAATGCTGCCTCACCCTGCTTGGTTCTTGTTCTTGGAATATGCAGAAGACCCGTTCCAGACGACCTTAGGGGTCTTGATGTCTCATAGTAATCTAACAAGTCAAGCATGTATTTTGGTCCAAGTTAAGTGTTTTGTAGACAAGCAGTAGTATTTTATAGTCTATCCTTTGACTCACTGGAAGCCAGTGTAGCGATTTCAAAACCGGTGTAATGTGGTCCAGCTTCCTTGTATTTGTGAGGACTCCGGCTGCAGCATTCTGTACTAGCTGCAGCTTCCTGACTGATTTTTTATCAAGACCCATAAATATACCGTTGCAATAGTCCAATCTGCTGAAAATGAATGCATGCATAAGTTTTTCCATGGCTTGTTGAGTCAGAAGCCCCTTAATTCTGTATATATTTTTTAGGTGGTAATAAGCGGATTTAGTGACGGACTTTAGATGGCTATCAAATTTTAGGTCTGAGTCAATAATTACGCCAAGGTTTCTGACTTGATTTGTAGCTGTAAGTGACATTGTGCTAAGTTGCCTGCTTATCTTTGACCTTTCCTTTTTTGGCCCAAAAATGATCACCTCTGTCTTGTCCACATTTAACTGGAGAAAATTCTGGCACATCCATTCATTAATTTGATGAATGCATTTACTCAGGGAGACTAAGGGACTATAATCATGTGGGGACACAGAAATGTACAGTTGTGTGTCATCTGCATAGGCGTGATAGGAGATGTCATACTGTTCCATTATCTGAGCTAACGGAAGCATATAGATGTTAAATAAGAGTGGTCCAAGAATTGACCCTTGAGGGACTCCACACGTGAATTTGGTTCGTTCTGACTGATAGTTTCTGATTGACACAAAAAAATCCCTATCATGTAAATAGGATGTGAACCACTGAAGAATAGTGTCAGTAAGCCCTACCCACTGTTCCAATCTGCTGAGTAGTATGTTGTGATCAACCGTGTCGAATGCGGCGCGGAGATCCAATAGTAACAGAACAGATGATTTGCCTGCATCGGTATTCCGACGAATATCATTTAGGACTTTGATAAGCACGGTCTCGGTGCTGTGTTGTGGCCGAAATCCAGACTGAAATGAGTTAAAAAGATTGTTTTGCATCATAAAAGTCTGGATCTGTTCGAACACAACCCTTTCGATAATTTTCCCCAGGAATGTCAGATTTGATATTGGCCTGTAATTGCTAATGGTTGAGGCATCCAGACTAGGTTTTTTTAGGAGAGGTTTTATTACTGCAGTTTTTAAAGTCTGTGGAAACTCTCCTGTTTGAAGAGAAGTATTTATAATCCGAAGTATGTCTGGGGCTATGCAATGAAATACAGTTTTGAAAACGTTTGAAGGAAGGATGTCAAGGCAGCATGTTGTGGGCTTTAATTTTGACACAATTTCTGTTAAAGTGGCATAGTCCAAGAGGCTAAACTGTCTAAGATTGACGTGGGGGACATTTTGGGAGGCATTTAGTGTAGCAATTGTTAATCTGGAGTTGCACACAGTCTGTCTAATCTTTAGTACTTTGTGTGTAAAGAATGCTGCGAAATCATTACAGGACACCTCAGATGCCAATTCCTGTGGTATTGATGCTTGTGGGTTTATCAGTTTGTCAACAACAGAAAATAGTGTTCGAGTATTGTTGGTGTTTCTACTAATGATCTCTGAAAAATATGACTGTCTAGCATTTTTCAGTTCCTGGTTGTATTTGCGAAGACTCTCTTTGTAGATATCATAAAAAACTAGGAGTTTGTTTTTTCGCCATCTGCGTTCTGCTCGTCTACAATCTTGCTTTTGTTTTAAAGCTAGTATGGCATTTCTCCAGGGTGACCTCTTCTTTCTTGACAAAGTTTTTGTCTTAACCGGGGCAATAGTGTCAATTACAGTCATCACACTGGAACTGAAACTATTTACAAGTTCTTCCACTGGAGCTGTTGTAGGGGTTAATGGTGAGGCATAGGCCTGTGTGAATAACGCACAAGTGTTATCACTTATGTAACGCTTCCTAATGACCTCGGTTTCCCTTTTCAGAGGATGGACAGGGGTGGTCATTTTAAACATAATGCAGTAGTGGTCAGACAGAGTGACCTCAGAGATTTTAAGACCTTTGGATATTATTTAGTCCAGTATGTGCCCTCTGTTATGTGTTGGAACTGTGAAATGCTGAGATAAACCAAATGTATCCAAAATATTTAAAAGCTTTCTAGCACATCCTTCTTCAGGATTATCAACATGAATGTTAAAGTCACCCACTAAAACAACACAATCAAAGTCCATGCAGACAGAAGACAGTATTTTGGTAAACTCATCAAAAAACATTGTGTTATACTTTGGTGGTCTGTAAATTGTTACCAAGGCAGCTCTGCAAGGGCTTTTTAGCTGAATGACAATATATTCAAAGGAATCAAACTGACCACATGAAATATTCGTGCATTGAAAACTGTCCCTGATCAGACTGGCAACCCCACCTCCTTTCTTATGGGTTCTTGGCGCACTAAAGAAATTGAAGTTTGTGGGAGTTGCCTCAATCAGAACTGTATAGCTATTATCTTTATCTAACCAAGTGTCTGTTAGGAACATCATGTAAAGGTTATGTTTGCTGATAAAATCATTAAGTAAGATTTGCCAGATCTGATATTTAGCAGAGCCAATTGTAGATTGCAGACTGGATTCACTGGTGAGTTTTGGGAATTACATACTATGCTTAACAGGTTGGCAGAGTTGATTGAACGTTTTTTATTTCGCGCCAATCTAGCCCTTTTTTGTTGTTTATCACCACTGGGATTGTTGAGCATACAGACTGTACTCCATAGGGCCCCGGCTTTTGCTGGGACAGAACAGTCTTTGTAATGTTGTCACAGCCTGGACCCAGTGCGTATCATATTGGTGTTGCCATCATGGCTTCCTCGATAGAAGGATAATACCATGTAGTTCCAGAGTTGTAGTGCTTTGGCTTTGCCCCGAGAGAATTCCAGGGGAGGCTGGTTGGTTTGTTGCCATCTTCCCTTGGCACCTGTCGGGTGAGACAGGTACAGGGTGGAAGCGAAGACATGAAATTGAGGAGATCAAGAGACTGGTTAACCTTGCTATCTAGATCCATGGAGTCCCAATCAGGTTGACTCATTATTCCATCCAAACTAAGTCATCGGCGGGGTGGCTTCCGGGACTGTGGGGATTTAGGCTTTGATAAGGCCTTAGCCTGACTGAGTCGGCAGAGTGGTGGCGTCTTGGAGTGTGATGATTTGGTGCTGGATGGGGCCTTAGCCTGGAGTCGGCGGCGTGGTGGCGTCTTGGAGTGTGAGGATTTGGGGCTGGATGGGGCCTTAGCCTGGAGTCTGCGGCGTGGTGGCGTCTTGGAGTGTGAGGATTTGGGGCTGGATGGGGCCTCGTCAGCAGAGGATTGCACGGTCGGGTGGTTCTCCTCCTGTTGAGCTGATGGAGCCACTTCTTGGGTGTCGTCTGAAGGGGGTCGATCACCTGCTACCAGGGTCTCCTCCCGTTGAGGCAGTGGAGCCTCAGCAGAGGAAGGTTGGTCACAGCCTGGCAGGGCTGGCTTAGTCACTTCCACTTCAGCGACTGTAGGCTCCATTTTTGGAGGAGACGTTGATCCTGCGTGCTCACTGTTTGAGTTAGCACTCATCCCAGCCTCCATGTTTATCCGATGTTTTGGGACAGCTTGCCTCCTTTCTTCGAGATAAGCAGACTGTCTGTGCCTTAAGAGATAAAACATGCTGCTGCTTAGTAACCGCACTCCTGACTTATTTAGGTGAAGGCCATTGTTCTTAAAGAGATGCCTGCGCCCTGAAAATATGTTGAAATTGTCAATGAAATACATCGATTGTCCAGCGCATGTAGCTTTGAGCCATTTGTTGCGCATCATCACTCTGCTGAAACCTTCATCCCCCAGCCTGGGCACGGGTATGGGTCCACTGAAAAACACCTCAGTATTTAAAGTTCCGACTTTGTTTATCAGTTCAGTGAAGTCTTGCTTTAAAAGCTCTGATGAGGAAAAAAAAATGTTTCCCCATCCAAAATAAAGCTTTTTGTGGGGTTGTTTGATGACAAAGGAAGTGGTTAGACAGTGGAAGTTCGCAAGACGGTACTATATATACACTATATACATACAGTCAGAATGAACCAAATTCACGTGTGGGGTCCCTCAAGGGTCCATTCTTGGACCACTTTTATTTAACATCTATATGCTTCTCCTAGCTCAAATCATGGAACAGTATGGCTTCTCCTATCACACCTATGCAGATGACACACAACATTTCTGTGTCCCCACATGATTATAGTCCCTTAGTCTCCCTGACTGAATGCATTTATCAAATCAATGAATGGATGTGCCAGAATTTTCTCTAGCTACATGTGGAGAAGACAGGAGTGATCATTTTTGGGCCAGAAAAGGAAAGGTCACATATCAGCACGCACCTTGGCACAATGTCACCAACAGCTACAAATCAAAAATCTTGGCGTAATTTAATTATTGACTCAGATCTAAAATTTGATAGCTATCTAAAGTCTGTCACAAAATCTGCTTATTACCACCTAAAAATATGGCCAGAATTAAGGGGCTTCGGATTAAACATGACAAAAAACTTATGCATGCATTCATTTTCAGTAGACTGGACTATTGCAACTGTATATTTACCGGTCTTGATTTAAAAAATCAGTCAGGAAGCTGCCGCTAGTACAGAATGCTGCTGCCAGAGTCCTTACAAATAGAGGAAACTGGACCACATTACACCGGTTTTGAAATCGTTACACTGGCTTCCAGTGAGTCAAAGGATAGACTATAAAATACTATGTCTCGTCTACAAAACACTTGGACCAAAATACATGTTTGATTTGTTGGATCCCGATGAAGCATCTAGACCCCTAAGGTCGTCTGGAACCGGTCTCCCTTATGTTCCAAGAACACGAACCAAGTACGGTGAGGCAGCATTTAGTTATGATGCTCCTAACCTTTGGAACAAGTTACCTGAAGGTCTGAAGTCTGCTCAAACTGTTAGCTCCTTCAAATCAGGGATAAAAACGCTTTTGTTTCTCACAGCATGTCCATAACTTTTTATATATTTCAAATTTCAAGCTATTTGCTTTTTAATAATTTTATCTATAATTTTATTTCCTGTTTCAATTGTCTTTAACTTTCTTTTGATTTACCCGTAATGTGATTTTTATGAATCATTTTATCTCTGCTCGTGGATCTTCATGTGATGTAAAGCACTTTGAATTGCCTTGTGTTGACTTATGCTATATAAATAAATTTGACTTGCCTATATATACTGTATATATTGTATTAAAATATATTGCTGATATTTTTCCCAAGTGCTTATATTACTCAAATATGCACTTAATTCATGTTAAGAGTCAAATATTATATTTTATTTTTTATAAATCACCCCCCCCCCCCCCCCCCCCCCCCACAGGGAGTTGGGAACCATTGAAGCCTTGCGAAAAGATACTTAAGAGAGTGCATAATAATCAAACTACTGTTTCAGTCAGGGTTGCATGATGGCCAACTGATTTAGATTTCAAACGAGAAAAAAAAAAAGACTAGGTTCTCGTTTTTTGTGTCACTGTGCTATAATGTTATTCTTTGAGTGAATTCATGAGGTTCACGAAAAACAAATTTAGAACACTGAAAATACATTCAGCCATTCTGCCATGACATGGCTCCTGGTAATGATTACCATTTGTGCTGCTTTAGGAATACGGTTTCCTGTTTGTGCCTAGCACAAATTTGATTTGCTACTTGAGCAAACTGAGCCAGAGTAGTCAATGCCCTGCACTGTAGATTGTCAAACACATCACTTCCCTCTGCTTTTGTGCAAGTGTCATAAAAGCGGAAATGGATCCATTATAGTCACGTATTACCATCAATGAAAATGCACAACATACATCAGAATTAGGTTTTCTGTATTATAGCTTATACTGTATATGTAAGGATACACACCAACGACAGATTGCTCACCTGGTGGACAAAATGCTTCACAGTCTATGTTTGTACTGTATGCCTCTGTCCCCCAGAATCAGGCATCCTCCCAAAACTCTGCCTTTGAACAACTCTAAAAACATGCACCATTTATTCTGGTTTCACTCAGCTTCATGAATTACCTCTTCTGTCTTCTGTACTTCACTGCCTCTAAAACACAGTTTGGATCAATCCTTACTAATGTTGTCTATTACATCTTCTGACCCTCCCTTCTATCTTTTTGATTAATCCTATCTTGACCCTAAACCCATAGAACGTTAACATCCTCATCCCAGCTTCACTTTATTTCAATCTAGCTATTACTTCATTTTACTCTGGAAATTGCAATGGCGACTCCTGACTTAAAATCAAATCAATAATCAGCCAAAAGTAGTAGCCGTTGCCTTTCGTCAAATCATACAACCTGCACAGACCCGCAGACTGTGCGAGCGTATGCACGTGCCGTCTGCAGCATGAATTTGATGTGATTACCTGCAACGGCATAAAATGAGGCTCAGCTGTAGAACAGTAAACTGTGGAAGCACCAAATAATCATCTATTTAAAAGGAGGCCTTTCTATTCCCATGTAAAAGTCATCATGCTAGCAGAGGTAGGAATGATGGGGACAACACTATTAGGAAAGATGTTTGTTTTTCAGGCAATGAGCACACCAATGATATTTACTGTATGTCTAACACTTTGGTGTTTAAACATTCCATACATCCCAAATATTCATAATTTACCGATTGTATATGTTGTCATGACTATCATTTCTGAAATGATTTTGACTATTTAATAATAACTCTTAAAGTTCCCCCAGAGTTTTCCCTTGAATACCAAGGTATTATCAGCAGTGTTGGGCACGTTACTTTAAAAAAAGTAATTAGTTACAGTTACTCAGTACTTCATCCAAAAAGTAACAGTTAGTAACTGAATTACTCTCTAGTAAAAGTAACTAGTTACCAGGGAAAGTAAATATTTCCGTTACTTTAAAAAGAAGTTGTTGTATGTCAAAGAATTTGAAATTTTCTGAGCAGTATTCGAGTCAGTTGAATAGAGAAGAACAGACAGGTAGTTGTGTTATAGAACCATGTAATATTTATTGCACCTCACCAGTAACAGATTTATCCTACACTTGAAGTGCAACAAAAATAAACAGATTTGAATTGCTTACCACAGATGTCGACAAAAGCTTTGCCCCGGGACAAAAATTACACTTTACATTAGTGTTGCACCGATACCATTTTTTGGGCCCGATACCGATACAGATACCTGGCTGTGCAGTATCGGCCGATACAGATACCATTCCGATACCACTCTGTTAGCAAAAAAAAAAAAAAAACAACATATTTTATATATATATATATATATGTGTGTGTGTGTGTAAGTATAAAGGATGCAACGATACAGTTAAGTCATGGTTCGGTACGATTTTTGATACATTTCAATACATTTAATGCTCTGAAACAGAAAATACAACTGTTATTATTATTATTATTATTTTTATTTGCTAACAAGCAAAAATAACTTCATATAAACAAGCATTTTAGTGCATAATATTTATGTGCTTACTTCTTACTGATCTGAAGAAATTTTGTATATAAGTGCTGAGAACAACCTTTACTGTTTGTAAAGTGGGGCACACTGTTGATTGCTGCAGCTCTCTTAGCAGCTATGTTTACCATATAAGCAAAACATCCTATTTGTGCTACGAGTCCATCTGTAACGTACTGAATTAACAGTATTTGCAGCATTATCTATAGTCACTGGTATGGATTGATTTGGCCTGCTTAACTTCCATTCAGTCATGGCGGTTTCTAATTCATCAATGTAGTATATGGACTACGTGTCGCTCTGGGCTCACGCAGCTAATGGCATGGGATCTAATGTAGCACATCTAGGTTGCTATTTGATGATATCTAGTGTGCGCGCGCGAGAGTTGGCATGGGATCTAACATAGGACATCTAGGTTGCTATTTGATGATATCTAGTGTGCGCGCTGCGCCGCTTGTTTTCTGGCCACAGAAGTCACTTCTGCTCATTACTGCACAACACATATGACAATCGACTTTCATAAACAGGACGGGTTTGAAGTTCTTGTTAAGTGGCGCTCTTAATTTGCCACTCATTGTTCATCATGAAACCATGAGTTTGCATAGTCTCCCACGGGTTTAATCTTTCTGATCCCATCGGCACTTTAATAGCAGGCTTTAGCTTACGCATGCTAGTCGCTTGTGAATGCTATGTTAGGTGAGCAGCGTAACATCCCGGAAATACGTTGTACTTTACATCCTTAAAATTGAAGATGAAGGAGTTGATTTCGTTTGGTTAATTCGAGACAAAGACATACAGATGTCATGCATCGGGATTTGGGAAGTTAGCTCACGTGGGGAGGACAGTACATTTGCGTTCAAGTGATGCCAGTACATGGTATCGGCGTCCTAAATGTTGGTACTCGTCGATACCGATACCACCAATTCGGGCCGGATCGGCGCCCCCTGCCGATACTGGTATCGGTATCGGTGCAACTTTACTTTACATGCACGTTCTTTCCTTTAAGTTCGACCAACTTGAAATAATGTTTATATCTCCACCTCGTAAAGGACAAATTTTCCTCTGAATGCTCTGCCATCATATCCCTCTGCATCTGTTTTGCGTGTGTGTGTGTTTGCCGCACGCGCTGTACTGGTTTGTGTGTGAAAACACCGGCTCTGAAGTACATGCGCTATTAGGCTCGAGCATTTACTTCACAGAATGGGGGATCACGGGAGATTTCACAACAACGCAGCCATAATGGAAGCAGGTCTGGCTCGCGGGACATTAAACTTTAACTTGCCAGTTCGATAAAGAGACAAACTCGTTACTAAGGCGAAGAACAGATATGATCAAACTTAAGGATGTGAACAATATTGACCCTTACGAGCAAGCCGAAGACAAATGGAGTAAAGATGTCGACGGGATTCCACAATTACGAGAAATGGACATTCTGCTGTATTTATTGTTTGGTGTAACAGTTTTGCTGCGGATGGGTGCAGGACCTGCACATTATGACCATATCAAACGGCAACTCCGTCGTTCTTGCAAAGGTAGGCTATGTGTGTTTACTATTTTCATTGCCATGAACCTGAACGCACCCCAAGTCTTGGATGACAAACACAGCAGAGTAGACTCGCTACGGCTGGTAGTTTCTTCAATTTATTCAAAGTAAGTAACGCACAGCTTTTGACCTTCAGTAACGGTAACGGCGTTGTAACAGCAGAAAAAATAATTAGATTCCCCCGTTACTGAAAAAAAATAATGCTGTTATGTAACGTTATTCCCAACACTGATTATCAGTCAGTAAAAGCGGCATGGAAGATGAATGAATGAATGAATGAATAAAACTTAATCCACAAAAGTGGATTAAATATGCATAAATCCACTGTGACATTATTCCCAGTTTTCACTTACTATACACTCCTTCTGGACTTTCTCGCACTTCCGGTTACATGCTATACTGCATTTTCTGTCCCAAAAATTGTACTATGTGCAATGACAATGTTGACTAACATAAAATACAGTTCAACCCTGAGGTAATAGTTTTAAACTCAACCCTTATTTCGGGACCTGGGGGCATGGTGTCGCACAAGAAGTGTGATAGTCTTTCATCCATAACCTAGCTTCTCCTGAGACTAATAAATTCAATGAGTATCTACCGTATGTCTATGGTTCAACTCTGGACATGTGTTTTGACTTTTATATGGACATATTTGATAAGATATGAGCAACGTATGGTACACATCAGTTAAAGAGCATACGACAGAAGAAGAAAACTCTTAAATAGCATTATTATGTGAATTAAAATCATATTTTGAGACGATTCGACTATATACAACAATTTTATCAAAACGCAGATGACGAGAAATTAGTCTTTTAATCTGCCGGTTAGCCACGCCTACCATTATAGGGCTCTAGCGTCCCCAACAGGTGGATGACGTCAGCGAGAGACTGGGCTCATCGGTTTTACTATTAACCTCATTGAGGGTGAATTATTCAGAACGAGGAAAACGCGACAAAGAGAGCCGCAAAATGTCATTGTTTCAGTCTCTCTACTCCAATATTTTTACAGGATATTCTTTTTATCCAAGTAATTTTCCCCAATAGCTAAATAAATGGCTTGAGAAGGACCAGTCAGCCTGTCGAGGGGGAACTATTCACGAGGAAAACGCGACGAAGAGAGCTGCAAAATGTCATTGTTTCTGTCCCTACTTCAATATTTTTACAGGATATTCTTTTTATCCAAGTATTTTCCCCAATTGCTAAATAAATGGCATGGCAAATAACAGTCTTGTGCTAAATGGAATATGAAATAATAAAAATGCACTTATTCAGGACGACATGGCAAAATTACTCCATAATGGTGAAAACTGTCAACTTTTTTTCGACACCTTTACTGTGGCACCTACCGAACGATATTTTATGACACCTAAATCGGACATATGTCATTTCCCTTCCCCGGCTTCGGAAAATGTAAACAAACCAAGAGGCGTGACAGCTAGCCGACATGCTAACCCGAACAGAGTGATGTTTCAAAGTCTTCGAAGCGGAAAATCACACATAACTAGCCCGGATGTTTTGACATGACAAATGGGTTGTCGATTGTCTTCGCCGAAGAGCAATTTAAAGCTCGTTCCCCGGAGGAGGGCGGCTGCAGTTTTTGTGCAGCTAACGTGCATGAGGAGAGCTTTTTACATGCCTATCAATGATCAAACGTAAGTAATCCTTAATTTAAAGAAAGTTTGTAATGTTTACTTTGTAATCGCTGTATTCGCAACTATTTTTAACTCAAGTTTCAATTTCTGATCGGTCGGAAAATTTGACAGAACACCAGGCACATGTGCACAATAAGCCGAATATAGTGCTCTCCCGCTTGCACCACAGTTCCCACCTTTCATGCAGTTTGGGGGAGGAATGGAGGAGGGAGGCTGCTAGCAGCAGAGTTTGTTTCTTCAAGGCAAAGCTGCGCCGGGCATTTTAGCGATCGGATGCCGAAAAAAAAAGTCTGCATTTTTATTTAAACACAAGTTCCAAAAATGTGACAGTACTGTGCTGTTTACAGTAGTGCTGCAACGATTAATTGATTAACTTGAGTATTCGATTAGAAAAAAGGATTCGGATTAAATTTTGCTGCTTCGAGTATTCGTTCAATTGAAGTGGCGTTGTAATGGTTTATTTTGAAAGTGTTTACATTTAGTTTTATTTAGTTGGGTGGATACACAGCCCTGCAGTCTGCTTCATTTCACATGGCCGGCTGCTCCCTGTTAAGACCAACATAAGCCAAGTTTTTGTTTGAGCTTGTTTTTTCAGTGCATTCGTAATTAAGTTCATATGTATATTTAGCCATTTTTTTGTGGGAATATGTGTCTGAACCATTTGTTAATTGTAAAAAAACATTTTTTTTTTTTTTTTTAGTTAGCGTTTTATGGCATTAAACTAGCAGACTTTTGCTATGCAAGTTAGCCAATTGTTCTTTTGTTGTACATAGATCCTTATTTATTTTTATACCGTTTGAGGCTCAGCGCAGGTATTTTCATTTTTCATGTTCCTTATTAGATCACTCGATTATTCGAACTAACTAGTTCATCAATTAATCGACTACTAAAATAATCGATAGCTGCAGCCCTAGTTTACAGTACTCCCACTTCCGCTTTTTCTGAAATGTTGCAGAGAATAAAATGTATATATTTTTGTTTCTTTTGGCAATGCCATTGTAATTATGGTTTATTGTAATTTCCCGAATATAACGCGCACTTTTTTTCCCCCAAAATCAACTTGTAAAATCATGGTGCGCATTATACACGGGTACATGGATGGAGACAGAAATATATATATATATATATATATATATATATAAACCTTTTTTTTTTTTACATTTATTGACACGGCCATGTTGTGTTGAAGAAACGTATGCGGCGATCCGTTGCCGATTTGATTTCGTCTGTGTTAAATTCTGCTTTTTTCACTCTTCGTAAAGCACAGAATTTAGTTTCTTGAACTCATTTGAGTCAACGTTTATTGCAGCTCCGCAACTCAGACCACAACAAACGTAACAACACAGACTTCCTATGTCCGTCAACTATATTTGTCCCTTGGGAAACTCAAACCCAAATAACAATATTCCTATTGTTACTGTCGTGTCAACAGCGATGAGCTCTCTCGGATTTCCGACTAACGTTCTCCCTTTCATTTTACCGTATTAATCCATGTAGGAAACATTTATTCATCATGATGAAACGAGCAAGTTATACAGCATCCTTTAAAAGAAAAGTCACATCTGTTTTGTTTTCTCCTGGATTCTGGTAAGTTCAAGAAGTTATCAGATCATATTATTACCGTACATATTGTCAGTTTACGGTAATGTTTTGAACTACCAATGTGCTATGCTTGTGCTGTGTTTCAACAGTCAGTAAAATGACATTTCTGTATCTATACACGAGCTCTGTTTGCTTGTATTCTTCTATTTATTGATGCTAAAATTAGGGTGTGCGTTATACACAGGTACAATAATTTCCCCTAGATTTTACAGGTAAATTTGGAGTGCGCGTTATACACGGATGCGCCTTATATTCGGGAAATTACGGTATTTTGTTACTTTTTAGCTCTTAAAAATATATACAGTATATGTTAAAAACACGCTCATTTTCCACGCGATTCTGATCCTCTGAAAAATGTCGCTATCGCCCAATTTCCGATCACGTGATCGGATAGGGGACATTCTTAGATATATTTCTAATACAATATTACGTTAAAAAATTGTAAAGTTAAAACAAGGGTTTTATTATGCTGACAGTTGAACCTCAAAGCTATATCACAATCAAATCCAGGAGTTATTAGGGGTAGTTTAGGGTTTATTTTCAATTAATATTAAAAAGCAACGTTTCAGTGACTGAACGGGGGCGAGCCCACAAGAGAACTTCTCATTCCTTGTTGCACCACAAGTGAATTCTTTACCTTACATGGAAAAAGACACGTAGCCTACATTCACATGATACGCAGGGACGAGGATATGCTACATAAAATAAAAAGTAAATCAGAGGTAAACGTTATTTCCAAAATGTGTCCCATATTTGTCCTGGATTACTTTAGGGATGTCGACTCAATTTAAAACCCACTTTATCTTCATAATTTCGCCTCAATGTAAAGGACAGACAACTGAAACGCCCATGCCAGTTCGTGGCTTATTATTTTGTTAGCTGTTTACCTTCTTTAGCTTTCTTCCTTCTCGCCAGAGTCCCACCAAGTTTTCCGAGGAAAGAATCGTCTTTCTTTCTAGAAGACGGGGATTTCGGCGTCGTCGGGGATTTAGGAGAGGACGGTGATTTCTGAGGAGAGGAAGCCATTGTCGGAACAAAACTTTAAAAATGAGGCTTCAAAATTTCTAAATTGACGTGGGATTGAAAGTTTGTTGGATGGAAAAAAATCGCGGTCCACTCCCTAAAGCGGAAATGGAATTCCACACTTTTCCTCTCGAAGCTGACCGGAGTCAGAGGCCACGCCTCCCCGGTTGAAGTCCAAGGGAGGAAGCAGAGGCACCAGAGCGGCACTCATAGCAGGAAACGAGGTCTGGTGGCCGGCCAGTATCGTCAGAATACCGGACTAGTAGGCTACGATGTTGTATAGTATATTCAAGGGCGTAAGTTTGCGTAGGGATGGTAGGGACATTACACCACCAAGTTTTAGGGATGCTCAAATTGTCCCCAGCCAACTTTTAAGCAACCTTATTTGCATTATATAATGATTTCAGTTATATAGGTAATTTAGATTGTCTTCCAATAAGTTGTAAAATAGAATTGACCCTACCATTACTAAGTGAATTACTCTCATTATGTTGAGACTTACCCTTTCATTTGCTTAATGAGCCTCTCCATTTTTATCCCCTCAAACGCACGTTTGATTGGCTGATGAGTAGAACCCCCACATTCACACAATCCCGACAGAAAAACATGCCTACATGCCACCTCCTCCGCCCTTTTTGAAGAGAAGGGATATTAGAGGGGGGGAAAAAATTCGGCTAGCAGCAGCAGCAGCCACTGTAAGTAATGTAAAAAGACGTCAATGTTGTGGAGGTGCGGAACACACCACTAATTTTGTGACTGAAAGTCCGACCTGCATCAGAGTTAGCGTAGTATTAAACTGTGAACTTGCTAACCTGTAAAACCGTTAATTCAACTGTGCATTTTGTGCATTTATTCCCTAAGTAAAATGTATTTATTTTCTACATCATTAAAAAAATAATTTTTATTTGCAACCTGAGCACATTTTTAAACCCCCCCCCAAAAACACAACCACTGTTAATTGACTTCATATGACGCAAATATTTTGAAAAATGACTTTCTCCCATGAAAATTATTTTAACTTTTTTCACTTTACGTACGAACCAGCTATTTTTTGAGAAATTTACCCAATCTGTTTGGTCTTATTAATGTCCCGTCCCTATCAAAAAGTGTACATGCAGGTTATGCTGTTATAGCGTCCCTACCAATGTTGAGACCAAACCTAAACACTTGAGTATACTGTATGAAAAAGTACTTGGCAAACACTAACCAGTAATGAATAAATTCTACATGACAATGTACAAGGAGATGAGGAAGATGGGAACTTTTTTTAAACTCTTAAACTTGCAAGTGACTTTTTTTATATTAAAAAAAAAAAAAAACACAAACAAACCCTAAAATACCTGGCGTCCACTCTAATCATTAATAAAAAAAAATGAAATGAATAAAAACAAAACAAAACAAAAACACTTCGGTTAGGGCTCCCAATAACGCACTAATTTAAACATATATAACTATCATCAGAGGTGGGAAGTACATACCTGTCAACCCGAGGCCTTTGGCAATCTTACAAATTGGTGACTAATCTTACAACGTTGTATATTGCGCGCAATATGAAACAAAAATAAAACTCAATTTTTAAAATAATATGAATTTATTGGTAATATTGTAACATATAACCTGGTGCAATCAAAGAACAATCAATATCTTCAGCTACATCATGATTCACTTCAGCTCGCAATTTAATTTGACTTGAAGGTAGTTCGTTAGTGTGTCCAATTATAAGTTTAAAAGGTCATTTGATAAAATTAACTTACCGATGCAATCTTTGAGTCAGGGAACATTTCTTTTGCTAATTCTGCGAAGTGATCAGCAATCGTTGCAGGCAAATTGTGTTTGGCAACAAACTGGCAGAATAAAATCTCCGCTTTCGTCACTTTTCATTCTACAGATTTCATCTTTATGACCAGTGTTGTTAATCTTACTTTTAAAAAGTAAATTAATTAGTTACAAATTACTTCTCCCAAAAAGTTATTTAGTCACTCAGTTACCTGAATGTAAGAGTAGTTAGTTACTTGCCAAAGTAACTGGTGTCACCTTTCATGTTTTTTCTTTCATTAAAACAAACAAACAAAAAAAAAACAAAAAAAAAACATAATAAGCTTTGCTATGTTTAGAAGTCATATAATGTTCTGAATCAACTGTTAAAGTTGTTAAAATTGCTCCCGTTTATGCATTAGTTCCCTTCTGTCTACTTTCGGCATGTGAAAGTTTTAAAACTGTTTCATCGTTTAAAGATAGATTCAAGTCGAAATTTTGCCGATTTAGGAGTATTTTCGATAAAAAGTTACTTAGGTTCGCCAGGAAGGTTCACTACAACAGAGCCTTTCTGAGAAGTCTACTGCTTTAAAATGGTGGCTGTTTACCAACGCCGCCAAGTCTGTCATTTCGCAGGTAGTTCTATATGCATGTGATATCTAGGCGTAGATTGTAGGCTGTCGGCTACAATCAGGAAATATTGGAGCCATCTAGCCAAACATTGCGTTTGCTACAGCGTCACAACACTCTTCTTTCTCTGTGTCTCTGACTTTTCTCGCGTCATTTAACCAACGAAGTAACGCATAGTAACGCACATTGTCTCGTTGTCGAAAGGGTGACAAAATCCGAACGGAGAAAACAACAACGTAATGCACGAAAAAATGTACATATTTTGAACGCACGGCGTACACATTTAAAAATCAGTGCTCACTTGTAGAAATTACGGCAAAACCGTACGACTTGACAGGTAGGGTAGTAACGTGTAACATTTATGCCATTACAAATTTACTCAGGTAACTTTGAGAAATATGTACTTAGTTTTACCCATAGGCGGACTTTGTGGAGGGGGGCGGTGGCAAAACATGTTGATGACCCCCAAACGCAGTGTCAGCAATAAAATTAACTTACAAGATATATGCTCAGATGGTAGCTTAGCCCGTGTTCGTCGTACATAGTGGCATCCCAGCTGTGTGTGTGCCTGCGTGTGTGAGCGTGAACGTTTGTCTGCCATACCTAGAGGAGTAGACGCCGCATCCTTTTTGACTGAATCTTAAAGCCAGAATCTGTCCACAGGTGGTTTTGGCTAAGCAAAGCAAATAGCAGTCTCTAAGGTGCTAGTCACATGACGTGTTCAAAAAAATAATTTTGACCCATTATAATTTTTTTTTCTTTTCATTCATTTTTGTTTTATTGCTTTACAACTTGTATAGACAACATTTTACCGGCTAAGTTAATTTTAAATCCATATATAGGAAAATCAATTACATGCAATGACATTTTCGGCCACCAGGCCCCCTTTAATCGTCGTGTATGGTTTTACCACGAATTACTTTTTACTTTTACTAGATTAGTGAAGAAGAAACTATAGTCTTACTCCGCAACTTTGGGCTACACTACAATTTTTCCTCTTTCTACACAGTGACTATTTTTGGCAGAGATGCCGACAGTCTCATGCTGCATTCGAGGAAGGTGGGAAGTTGGAGTTATCCCACTCGGATGGTACCAGTTGAGACCTCAAAGCTTTCCAAGTGAATGTAGATGGCTGATCGTGACATGTTTTTTTATTTTGGCCATAGAGCAGCATATCCTCATGCAACGGCAGTAAAAATCATATCGTTACGTGAAGTTGTGTTGAATAACTAAGTTTATATTTGTATGCTTTGCTGTTTTCTTTTTTAATAAATATCTTTTGTACGAATCATCGGATAACTTTATGCAAAGAGATAGTAGCAAATCCTCGCGCAAAGTCAGTAAAAATCAGCGTTACGGGTAGTTGTCTTAACTAAATTAATTTAATAATAGATATACTGTATATGCAAATATGTTTTCATAATCGTGTAATTTACTTCTCAGACACGAAGGACGCATATGAACTAGTCTACTGGATCTAATCAACATAACGAGCACATTGCAACGATCGACTATGGACTATTGGGAAAATGAACAATCAGAGGGGATGGTTATTAAAAAAAAAAAAAAAAAACTTGTAATCATTACGAAATCTGAATGTCAAAAATTGATATTCGATATTTTCTGCGTCCTATATGGTATATTGTGGACGGGTTTCAATAAGCTTCGGCTTATCCCGTCAGCCCTTTTCTTTTCGGGTTGAATTAATTGTAAACACATATAAATGCTGTATGTTTGTTTGGATTTGTCATGCCTGAAGGGTGAAAAAAAAAAAATGTATGTTTTACCATTGACAGTCTGCTTTTCGACGGGCAACGCCTTTTTGTCGAGTGATGTTAAATTAAAGTAACTCGTGAAGTCGGAGTACTTTTTTCTCCCCCGACTTTGCGATTAGGACTTCTAGAACTGTTCCTAGTACTTAACTTATTGCCAGCCATTCAAAACACGTCCAATTCATTAAAAGTGGAAGAATTGACTGATTTTTATGACATTAACAACGCTAGACATTCAATCCATTTTGACTGGGAGAGATTGGAAGTGATAATTCACTGCCAGCCTCCACCAGTCAAAATGGATTGGACTTCTTGTGCCGTGAAAGACAGCTGATGAGTTCAACGAGTGCCCTATATAAAGGGTTAGACACAGTAAACCCGTTTTCACAAGAATTTTGTTAAACATTGTTTCGCCTTTACATACAAAGAATACATAAAAAAATCAGTAAACCACACCAATGCTCCCATTCGACAGCAAATTGCATCCATTTTTATTATATATTGTGATCATTTTAAAACAAGTTATATAAAACCAAAGCATGTTGCAAAATTTAAATAATAGCAGATAAACTCTGATTTAACTCATCTAATTTGAGAGACTAAACTGATGATATTTGTCTGGGTTACCAAAGTTTACTGATTTAAAATGTGCACTGAACTTTATAGGAATACTCCATTCTCAGCCATGTAGCCATTCTTTTTCTAGTCTTTGCATGCCTGATTATTGGCTGGTTATAGATGAGTGAATTAACAGTTTCTCACATAACATTACAACTAAATGAGCACAACATGAAAAATTTGACTCAAGCCGCTTTCACGCTAGCCTTCTTTGGTGCCATTTCATGGCTTTTTCCTTGTCCTCTCCAGTGTGTGAAGTCCCAATGTGGGATGAAAAATACATTTTACCCACAAAATTGATGCTCTCTAAGGTAGTAACAGAGGCAGAACGTCGCCAGTGTACAAGAAGAGTAAGAAGATTAACAGAAGACTCTCTGCTCACAATGCTTTATCGTGAAAGCAATCGTTCAGTAGTACAGTAGTTTCCTTGCATATTACAACTGAATAGGAATGTGCAAAGCCCCAACAACTGAGTTCTGTCTAGAAGGGACCAGCTAATTAATATCTACCCTGTTACCTGTGATGCACCAATTTGTAGTGAAGGCAATGTGAAAGCAGCTTTACAAACATTCGCACAGGATAAAAGCAATTATACTCGTGACCAAAATACACAACTGTGGATTCATTATACAATTGCAAAATATTTGTGCAAAACAGAACCACAGGTGAAGTGAGTCCAAGTTGGTCCATGTGTTGCAAAGTGATCGTATACAATACAATATTTAAATAATCAAGCTTCTGTAAAAATCAGCAGTTGTGTCCATAGATCAGTTGCAGTTTCAAGTGAGCAAAAATAAAGTTAGTCATTATCAGAAGTTGTGAAACATGAATTAACCTGACATCTGATGTTAGCCTTTTCTTTTGTGCCATTAGTTCTATTTTAGATAAAAACAAATACAACAGTTCAATAAAAATCTTAAAATGTCAAGACTTTTAGTTGTATAATATGAATGATGAATAACCAGAAAAGTAAAGAACTAGAGCTTACTTTTCTTCTTTAAGATGTACTGCATGTGCATATGACTTCCGTATTGCCCACCATGGCTTGCATTTGACCTGGTGTGTCAACCATAAGCCCCGCCTCATCTTATCCCCAACTGTCATTAGCCTGGTTCCAATGGAACTCGTAACCTTTGGACAGCACAAGGCTCTCCAAATCTCGGTCCTCGGCCTTCTCCATCAGCCTCTGTTCCTCGAGTATTGACACCAGCATGTCCCTTTTCTCCACTGTCCTCATAATTTCAGCGAGAATCTCCTGCTCCTTCTGGAGCTCAGAGGCGCTCTTCTTTGTATCTTTGCGAGGAGAAAGGGTCGCAGTAAAATAAAAACAGTCTCTATTGTTTCTAACTAAAAGTAAGTCTGTAAATGATATACCTTCTTTAGTCATCCTGCGTCGAAGGTCTTGCTGAAGTTGGTCCTGGGTTTCCTCCAATTCAAGTTCCTGAGCACTGAGTAACAGGAGAGAAATGAGTGACATCTACTGGTCGAAGCGAACAAGTGTGTTACCATTGATCATTTGATTTTTTAAAGATCCTATAAAATCTTAAATCTACATCAGAAACAACTTTCTCCAGTGGTCAAATTCAGAAAAATCAAAGGATGCAATCCATCCACATTTACTTGTTAAACACAATGATATGTCACGTCACGTCATTTTCAAGAATATTTATTTTATAGTCTTAATTTACTGGGTGCCATTGACGCCGATCGCTGCCAACCCCCATTAAAATTGGATTGGACATCTATTGCCATCAAAGGCAGCGAAAATCACTCAATGCCAGCCTTCCCAGTTTAAATGGATTTTATGTCCAACTCTCAATGCCAGTCTATGAGTTCAGGGCTATAAGCAACAAAATAATCAAGAAGGATAAGGACATTGCAACAACAACAAAATATATATAGGTAGTCCCCGGATTATGAACGAGTTCTGCTCCTACACTGGCGACGTAACCCAAATTTCCGCGTAAATCTGAATTAACCCTTTGACCACCCCAAAATACCTCCTAAATCTCAAAATAACTATCAAAAAACTATAAACGTCATTGTAATGTCCTCGCCAAGATGTTGGAGCCAAGTCCTAGCTCGACGGTGAGCTATGCTCCGAAACGACGATGTCAGACGTCCATGTGGTTTGCTGACCTTATTTAGCTGCTCATGACATCAACACTTTCAGAATGAAATGAAAATAGAAATGAAATTGAACCAATTTCATCAGCAGCAATTCAAATTAGCGCTTTATAACTAGCGGCTGATAGTGCAATAAGAATCCCCATAAACGATTAGCATGCATCAGTTAGTGTCCGCACATCATGAAAAACAATGAAATAAACTCGCCCCAAGTATTCGACCAAAATTGAAAATGCACAATAAACAGTACAAAAGGTGTTGTATACAGGTGCCTGAATCACTCGGCTGTGAGACTTCGTAGGAGCAAATGGCTCTTCCTCGTGTGTGTATGCGCTCTTAGTGTGCGCAAATACGTTCTTCTTTGTGTGTACATGCACGCTTACTCGTGTGCTCAAGTATTACCATATTTTTTTGGACTATAAGTCGCAGTTTATTTATTTATTTATTTTTTCTTCCATAGTTTTGCTGGGGGTGCGACATACTCAGGAGCGACTTATGTGTGAAATTATTAACACATTATGATATTTCACATGTTATTTTAGTGTTTTTTACTGACACTGATGGTTTGGTAAACTTGTTAGCATGTTCTTTATGCTATACTTATCTCAATAAATCTTAATGGCTATGGCCACGTTCGCGTTCTGCCTTTGGCAATGTGTGTTCAATTGATTTATTGACTTTTTTATATTGAAATGCATGCTTTTAGTTTGTGGCCTTTCACGCCCAAGTGGGGGTGCACTCGCACACGTTTACGCGAAGAAGAGCGCTCACACGCCAGAATAAGACGGAAAGCTACGCAGCGTCTCTGAGCTAGTGGGCGAGAGAGAAACACGGCTGCGAAGCTACGTTCATTCTTTATGCTTGTAAAATATCTCTACAGAGGCAACACCTGTGTCTATCATCTTTTCTGTTGTTGCTGTGTTTTTTCCACCCGCAATCGGACACTTAGAGCCAGTTGTATGGTTGTTTGAATGATGTGTTAATGCTAGCGAACATATGCTAACCGTTTGTGTCATTGCTGTAATAGCATCTAATTATCATTTATTTACGTTGATGAAGAAATTGATTCAGCTAATAATAAGGACGTCCATCATCGTCATTTGGGAGTTTAGCTCGCTGGCTGTATAGCCAGGACCGAGCCGTAGCGTCCTGGTGAGGACAGTATATTCGCATTTCGTTGTTCATGCATCATGTAACATCATACTGTACACTTATTCAGCATGTTGTCGTCTATTGTATTTTTATATTAAATTGCCTTTCAAGATGACATATCTGTTCTATGTGTTGGATTTTATCAAGCAAATTTCTCCCCAAAATGCGACTTGTACTCCGGTGCGACCTATACATGTTTTTTTCCTCTTCGTTGGGCATTTTATGGCTGGTGCGACTTATACTAAGGTGCGCCCTATAGTCTGAAACATACGGTACTTGCTCTACGCTTCCTGCGCCAAAAGGAAAGCATGCATCACAAAACAAAAGTTAAGTCGGGCACATCATAACCCAGGGACTACCTGTACAAACTATATTTAACTACAGAAACAAATTTTGCAGAACAAAAAAAATGGTGACAGAAAAATGTCAAGGAACTCACATCCTAGTTCAATTTATCACATTGTGTTACTATTTTTTCCCAATATAAGTCTATTAATATTAAACAAAACAGTGAATCGCTACAGTTTTGTCCATTGATTTCAACATGTAACCCCTGAGCTAATGGAGAGGCACTGTTTAAGTGACTGGCCCCATCTAGTGTTAAAGTTCAGAAATGCAATAGAATGGAAGCTGAACCATAGCTTCTTGTTCGGACCATGTTCAATGATATTTACCTCCGTGAAGTTGGCCCCCAAATCAGATGCAAATTCATATAAAAATGATGTCAATCGTTAGCGCTTGTTTGTGCTGTAAAAAGTTTCGTTTGTGCTGCTATAGTTTTTAAGATATTTACAATTCTTTTATAGGTCAATCTGAGGTCAACAAGCCCACCATTTTGATTAAAAATGGCTAAAATTGGTGTCATCGTTTATGCTGGTTTGTGCTGCTTTCAGTTTTTACATAATAATTTCGAGTGATGAAGTCACACAGCCCCCCCATATACCGTAGTTTCTGGACTATAAGGAGCACTTGATTGTTAGCCGCACCGGCCAAATTTCATAGAATTTTAGAAATAAATCCACATATATGCCGTTGCTGACAATAAGCCGCAGGTGTCCATATCTTAACATTAGTTATTTTCATAGACGTTATACAGAAATATTTGATTGATCAAAATTTATTACTATTTATTAACCAGATAGACACACATCAACATCACC
This sequence comes from Corythoichthys intestinalis, assembly GCF_030265065.1. Classification (NCBI taxonomy): domain Eukaryota; kingdom Metazoa; phylum Chordata; class Actinopteri; order Syngnathiformes; family Syngnathidae; genus Corythoichthys; species Corythoichthys intestinalis. The sequence goes on along the minus strand of NC_080399.1, from coordinate 56,668,204 downwards.
AACTCGTGTTGTCTGAATGCTTACAAGTAAACTAACTTTAAAAAACAGGTCATTACATTTGCAAAGATATATAATCCACTTAGCCTTGCAGCAATTACTTACAAGATCATGAGATCAGACTCATATCGTACTAGTCTGTTCTTCTCCATAACCAGTTCAAACCAGGATTGATAAAGTTGGGCATGGTCTCCATCATTTGTCTGATTGTCAATTCCTTGAAGGAAGGAGAAAAATTGGGATGAAGACAAGTATTGACAAATGTTGTCTTTAAATGGATTGGTAGAATGTAAACAATAGGACTATAAAAAATAAAGGAAGATCAGACAGCGTATTAGAAAACAGAGGACAGAGATCAGCAGATTGACTGTTCCATAACTTTCTATTGTAATAAAATCTCAAGCAACAACCACAGAGATCACATTTTCTATGTTACAAACTACAGTGGAGCACACATAACTAAATATAAAGAAAATTAGACCATTTTTGGTAAATTGTAAATGCATCTTCATCTAGTTGTCTATGTATGCATGTACAGGCATCTTACTATACTGTTCAGTACCCGTTTCTCCTCTTATAATCTTCTCTATAGCAACTCCTTGCTCCTCTAGGTCTCTCTGTTTCTCTCCAACTTCTTCCAGCTGCCGCTGAATCATCTAAATAAATCAAGAACATGAATGTTGCATTCAGAAAAAAGGCAGTGGTTAACAATCAGAAGTACACATAAAATCGTTAAAAACATTATACTTCTGTATTAAGATTCAGTAGTACCTGAGCTCGGTGCAACCTCTTTAGTTGTTCTCGTTTGGCCTGTAGAGCTACTGTCTTTTCTTGCTTCTTTTGCAGTCTTTCTGAGGACACCTATGACCAGAAGTAGCCAACAGTTGAGAAAATGTTTTTTAAACAAACTGATGCATTGTACAGAAACTCTGTATATACAAATGTACAAACCCCTGGTGTAGCTGAGTCACATTCATCATCATCAGTTGAGCAGGGCTCCTCCAAATTCTGTTGACTGGAAGCTGAATAAAAAGGCAATTTTGAACTATAAAACAAGCATTTAAGACATGAAACTGTAGTGAATGTGACATAATTCATCTGCTTTGTTGTTAAAAAGTATAGCTATGATGTGATGTGTGATATGATCTGTGCTTGTACTTCACATTTATGCTAGTATATGTAATCGAATGGATTACAAATCATTAGTTCATCAAAATTTATGTATGTCCAATACAAATGTTGACATGTCCAGTACATTAGGATTTTTTTTCTCTGTAGACCTTCAACAAATTTGTTTGTTATACAATCCCATACAATAATGGTTAAAATAATTAGAATTATTTCATCCTATACTTCTAAGACACAAAATGCTTTTAAAATGTGCTTCCCTCACGTTCACGTTTTGTTTAAAAGGAAAGGTAATGTAATGTGATGGTCATAAAGTTAAAAACCAAAAACCATAGCCCATCCTTCACCATCGACAACTCCGCCGTGTGACCCTCTCCCAAGTCAAGAGACTGGGAAGTACACTTTCGTTTCAATCTTACATCAATAACATTACCCGGATTGCCCACTTAGCTTAAGCTGCCAACGCGCTCTCTTGAAAGCATCGGGAGGGAGGTTTCTATGCACCTCACACAACGGACCCGTTACACTCTCACCTCGAAACCTTCACTGCCAATCCAGGTAACGGCACCAATATAATTGGCCTGCATGGAGCCGCGCCGCACGACGTGATACGTCCCCCTCGTTTAGGTCAGGACTTGCACCCGCACCGCATGACTAGTCCAGCACAGCAGGTGAGTGCGCAAACCACTGAGCCAAAAGCCCAGGCTAGCAGCTATAGCTGCCAGCGCGCCCTCTTGAAAGCATCGAGAGGGAGGTTTCTATGCAACAGACCTGCGTGCACCCATTACACTAGTACTAACCATGCAAACACAACCTTGATGAATACGCCTCATCATCACCTTGATGATGATAGAACTTTTGTTTGGTGCTGTTCCAGTGAGATTTACAAAGATGACTGCCTGAAGAAAACATCAAAATTCCCTCAGTCCTTGATGATATGGGGCCGCATGTCAGGCAAAGGCACTGGGGAGATGGCTGTCGTTAAAACTTCAATAAATGTACAAGTTTACATTGAAATTTTAGGCAGCTTTCTTATCCCTTCAATTGAAAATATGTTTGTCATTTTCCAAGATGGCAATGCATCATGCCCTAGAGCTAAAACTGTTAAACCATTGAGATCTGGGCTATTTGCAGGACATGACAGTTGCCACGTTTACATGGAGCCAAATATTCCAATTACAATCGGTTTAGATGTTCAAACCGAATAAATGTGTTCCATATAAACACCTCATTCGGAATGAACAGGCCCAAACTGAATGGAATTTCATTCCGATTCACAGGGGTGGAATATTCCTTTTCCCGAACCGATTAGAAGTAAAATTATATCATGTAAACAGGGAAGCAGAATGGTGTCTGGTTGCGTTCTTTCTGCACATGCTCCATACTGACGTGTTGACGTAAGTGACGTCACTTGCAACATGGCTTCCAAGCACACGCACAGCGCACCTAATTGGAGTCCGGCGGAAAGTTTATATCCATGAATCCCTCCACCAGTCCACACAACTTTTTAAATGAACGGCGTGTCATTCTGAAGTTTTGTTTCCACTCGAAAAGTTAAAACAGCAGCTGATCTGACGATCGATCTCCATGTTTTGCAACGTGACGCTTTGTTTTGATTAATCTGCGCATGTCAGACGGCAGTTGTCAAACGTCCTTTCGGAATAAAGGCAGACACATGTAAACGCTGGATCGGAATAGATGAAGTGACATGTAAACAGCTGATCTGAAATTTCCAATCGGAATTATTTGAATCGGTATGAATAAAAGTCAGCATGTAAACGTGGCTACTGACTGGATGAATCTTTCTCCAAGGAATGCTTTAACAGGTTTTAGCTCTTTGGCATGATGCATGATGAACAGCACCAAACAAAAGTTCCAGCATCATCACCTTGTCAAGAGTCAAGTATCTGCATTGGACAACGTGAAAGAATCATCCAATCAATGTTATGGCCTGCAAATAGCCCAGATCTTAACCCTATTGATAACCTGTGGTGGTCATTGAAAAAAAAAAAGGTCCACTGCAAGGCTCCGACCTGCAAGAATGATCTGGCAACTGGAATCAAAGAGTTGGCACCAAATTGATGAAGAATCCTCATCAAGTCCATGCCTCAGAGACTGCAAGCTGTCATAAAAGGCAGAGGTGGTGCTACTAAATACTCGAGGTGTGTTTTGATTCTTATTTCTTTGTTTCTCATGATTCCATATTCTTTTCGTCAGAATGGAGTGATTCCATATATATTTTCCTGCACTTGCTCTTTAAAATTAACATTTACTGACCACCACAATGTTTTTTATTCATTTCTTTTAGGGTTTCTGAATGCTAAAGAGTAGCACTTTGAACTAATTCATTATTTTTTCAAGCTTTTTATCTGAGTTAGTTCTATATAATAAAATGTTTGAGTGAGTGCTCATCCGAGACTGGTGATTCCATTCTTTTTGCTAGAGGTAGTATGTGTGCACGCCAGTGCTCTCCAATACGATGTGTTGCCATAAAAGTGTATAAGCAGCCCCTAAATACTGTATATACTGTAATGAAAATAACTTCCAATTCAATGATGATTAATTACTCCAATTTTGCATCTAGAAGAGTTCATATTAATCTCAGACGATATAAATAACACCACTGACCTTTATTTCTAAGGTTGGCGAGGATCATCCTGATTTCCTTTTGAAGCGCCTGGTCCTTCCTGTCACTTTCTGATGGCTCCCTCTTCCTGAGCCTCAGGGAGGAGAAAAGGGTGACCTTCCTGTTGGGCACTGACGATACATCATCACTGAAGACCCTTCCTGAGTCTCTGCGGGACATCAAGGAGACTCGTCGCAGCTGTAATGACAGGTCTGCATGGTTTCTAGCTTCGTTCTCTATGGATGACCCTGGTTCTGGTTCAGTAGAATTAAAAATTAACTCTCCCTCTGACATAGGCCTGCGTCTGCGTTGGCCATCATGTTTGGGTCTCCTGTCGGAGTAAAAAGACAAACATTGATATGATGTTAAAGGCAGAGACTGATGATCACATTGTGAAACGTTTGAAGGAGACACATGAGAAGCGTTTTAGTGCAATCTGTATGACACTGATTTGGTGCACATAATTACATATTTACATTGTGGGGGCTGTGCTGGAGCTGCTGGAAGGATTGGTCACACTAAATGTCCTCCTGAAGGCGTTGGCAATAAGACGGAAGGCGGCGAGGGAAGAGGCAGAAGCGAATTGGCTCTCAGTTGGTTCTCTCTGCTGGCCAGTGTCTGCCTGAAGCTTATCTGCTTCTGTCTCTGCTTGGACCTGATAAAACATCAGAAGAGAATGAGTGATACAGGTCATTATGAGGTGAAATCAATTTTTCTCATTTCTCTATTCTTTGTTGCATTTCTAGGAAGGAGGGAGGGAGAGAGAGAAAGTGTCGTCTCAACCTGGTGCTGCTTTGTGGTTTTTGCATCCGTAGAAATTGAAGTTTCCTCTAGAGTGTCTTTGTCACTGAGAGGTAAAGTCAAGCTTTTCTTTGGACTGGCCAAGTTGCAGTGCTTTGGATTCTTTTCACTGTTCTTTTTTCCCTCTGAGGAATGTTTCGAATGAACAGATACGTTGACTTTCAAGGCCTGAGAACAAAAAATAAATAAATACATTTGAATTGATACAACAATTGCAAATAAAGTTATCATCATTAAAACAAAAATCACTAAATGTTTTACCGTTTGTTTTTCAGCTGACTCGATCTCTTCAAAGTCAGAGTCAGCTTCAGGGACCGTCTCAGGGCCTTTATCTGAGGGCCAGCTTCGTTGGAAGTTTTTGACAAAAATCGATGGAAATGCTGGAAGAGACGAGATGATCATAAGAAAATGTTGACCAAACATTTTTTTGTGTGGCTACATTTACTTTTAGTTGAGTAATATTATTTTTCAGTAACACTACTCTTACTTGAGGAAAGATTTTGGTTACTCTAACCACCTCTGTATTGAAGTAGCCTACTACATGAAAATGCAATTTAAAGACATAACGGCTTTATGAGACAGAAGTATACTCACATGCTCTTATTCTTTTTTTCCAACTAATATTTTGTTTTGTTCTACCGGGACCTGCAGAGGGAAAAGATTGCGATAAAAAGACAACTTCTTGTTCTGATTTCTGAAAGTAATGGAATGACATCTCATTTTTATCAGCTCAACATTATCAATAATGTATCTTTTTTTTGTATAAATGGACCTCCATTCATACAAAAGGAAAAAATGTAATTGAGTCAGAAATTCCTTGTTCAATGATACCCTTGTCTTTTTAACTGAGCATGTGTTTCAATATGAGGTACACTCACCCAAATCTTCCACTAAAATCCTTTACTCACCTATCGCACCCTTTGCTGCTGTGACATCTTGCTTTTCCATCCTTGGCGTATCAAAGCTTTCCACAGCCATGTCTGTCTCTCCAGGATCTCTTGTCAATTTATCTACATGCCCATTGCGCATGTTAGATGAATCTGGAAATAATGTTTGGAAAATGGGTAAGGCGTATGAACTCTCATTAAGGCAAAAGCGCAGTGAGTCTGACCTAATCGGTAGACTGTGGCTGTCATGTAGAGTCTCAAATTTAAATTGAAAACTTTGACAAATACTCTTTAATGTTTTACTTTCAGGCTTAATAACACACTAGAGCTGCCAAGATTAGTTGACTAGTCATGAACTAATTCAATTACAATTTAATAAGAGACTGTCGTTTATATTTTGATGCTTTATAGTTCTTTAGATAGTACCTGCTATCCTGCCTGCCTGAAATAGTTCCTGACTGTAAAGTAAGCTATTTGGCTAGTTAGCGCCTAATATGTCACTTGACTCAGTACTTAGGTTATACAGGTATGTTTAAAGCACATTCTAACAGTGATGTCATGTTGGAATAGAAAGTGTGGCGTCACTAGGGCTAAGTTCATACCGCAGGTCTTAATGCCCAATTCCAATTTTTTGTCATATCTGTTTTTTTTGGCATGCCCGTTCAGACTGCCTTCGTCCATTGAGCCCGTTCAAGTATTAGCAATCCGCCACACGATGAGCAAACTGACCCGCATGCGCAAAAGTATCAAAACAAATGACTACATATGCTGGCCCTGTTATTCTAGGGCAGTACTTCTCAAATAGTGGGGCGCGCCCCCCTGGGGGGGCGCAAAGCGATGCCAGGGGGGGCGCATGTGACCTCGGGGAACATGTTTTTTTTTTTTGCCGTACTGGAATAAAGTGTACTTGCACATCCACTCAGTAGGTGGCAGTGGCGCTCTCATTTTCAGAGTGCGCGCAGTATTTTTGAACCAAGGAAGAGCACTGAGCACACACAGACAACAGATATGAAGAGCAGTGTGCCACCGCCGTTTTCGAAAGCCGTTTTCCGACCGGACTCACTCACGCAGCGACCCACTGTCTTGTCCGGTTCTCACGTCGCCGCCCGAGGAGTGCCGTTTTCGGCTTGGGATCGTCACGACGACCGCCCTCACCTACGGTTCTACCTCGGCCGCCGTGAATGCGCTTTTTTCGTGCCGTTTGCCTTTTAGCTTTGACTTTTAATACAGTGGGTGATGATGAAAGACCACTGTTTACTGTGTCTAAAAATAATTACAGCAGACAGCCAGAAGCCAAATCAATTAAGACGCCACTTAAAGACATTAGACCCCAATCTCATTGTTAAGCCGCTTGATTTTTTCAGTGAAAACGTGCCGAATATTGCCAACAATCGTCCTGCTTTGTCAGTGTTATATCAGTAAGCTAGTGAGCATTGTTAGCATGCTCATTGCAAAAATAACTCCACACCATTGCAAAGGAGGTAAATACTGTGAGCAGCAAAAATAAGAACTGTCCTGTCCAAGGACACTCCCCCCCCCCCCCCCCCCCCCCCTTTATTCAGATTTGTTTTTTCGGTCAAATTTTTTGGCACATTGTCCTCATGAGGGAATGTTTCTAATCAGTTTTAATTTGTTATTATTTACTGATTTTATGACATTTTATTTTTCTGTATCAAATGGTCAAAAATGTACCTTGAGTGTATTTTTTAGTTTGGCTGTGATTTTTTAAAAAAAATTCAAGCAAATTGATGCACGTCAAGTCTTCTGTTACAAATAAAACAATGTTAATAAAGTTATACTTTATTATAAGTTGATCTACGTTACTTTTTTTCTTTAATAGAAAAAAAGGACACAATGTTAGGCAGATGCGTATTTATAATAGTAATTTTATAGACAAATGATACTATTTACAGTGGCGGCAGAGTTTGGGGGGGCGCGAAACATTTACGTCTTCCTTGGGGGGGCGTGACAGAAAATAATTGAGAAGCACTGTTCTAGGGTAACCATATGTTGATTTCCAAAAAGTGGACAAAAATAGAAATAGAAAGAAAACCGAGCATTCCAAGGCTTATTCTTTTTCCCCCCTTTTTATTTTTATTTTTTTCATGACTGATGTCAAGGCCGTCTCTTTCCTAAAAGAGTTTAAGCTAGGCGCTAACGCTAATGCACAGCTTCATTGCTGCCATCCTCCATGCCTCTCTTGCTCGTTGCTGACGTAATTGTTGCCTGAACTCCGGTTTGCGAGGTTTGAGAGTTCATACAGCAGCGACATTCTGGAAAAATATGACCCAGATCGATTTTAACCACATACAAAAATGACCTAAATCGGATTTGAAATGGTCCACTTCAATGCGACTTGTTCGGTTCAGATCGTCAAGTTTAATGCCTCACTCGAGCCGGAAAACACGAAAAAATTGGATTCGTGCATTAAGACTTGCGGTATGAACCTAGCCTAATACTATCTTATAACACTTTGTTAGAGTCATCGTCTCTCGCTTATCCGTAACTGGGTCGCGGGGGCAGCGACCTCAACAAACAGCCCTCTCCTCAGCCACTTCCACCAGCTCTTCTGGGAAAATCCTGAGGCATTCCCAAGCCAGCTGAGAGATATCATCCCTCCAGCGTGTCATGGCCATGCCTGAAACGACTCCTGAGGGAGGCGCCCAGGGGGCATCCTGACCAGATACCCAAACCACCTCAGCTGGCTCCTCTCACACACTATGTTAGAGTGCTAGAAGAAAACCTTCCTCTTTGTCAATCAATACTTTTGGTCTGCTTTAAATTATACATACAACTGAAACTGTTTTACCTTTACTTACCAAACAGCTATTGCAAATGATAATTTATAACTAGACAATAATTTAAAAACTATAAATACAATAGTTTTTTGATACACAATGTATACTTGCTGGTGCAATAAGGAATTTTATATTCGAACTGACTAGTCAACTAATTGGGTGGTGTCGACTATCAAAATAATACTAGTTTGTGGCAGCCTTTAAGTACACTCGTCTTATAACTAAGGTAAAAAGACAACTAGTCAGATGCTTTGCCCACTACTGGGACACTATCACGTCACATACTGTACAGTATTATACTGTTCTATAACTAATACTGTACTCACTCAGTTGAACTTGATAAATGCAAAACAAAAACAAAGGAAAAATGTCAATAGTATGGGAACCATAAAGCCGATTACATTATTGTCCATACTGTATATAGTAGACAAACATTTAGTTGACATCAAATTTAACAAACAGGATAGCAATTTCTTTTCTATACGCATTCCCATTGGATACAGAACCTGTTCAGGGATCATATGTGTAATCATACATAACATTGATATTCTAGCATAAGTAGTGAAATACTTGAGATACTCAAATGCAGAGGAAAAAAATAACATTTATTTTTAAATATTTCTGTAAAATAACCGCATCTAGCTACTAACCCATTTGATCTATAATCAGATTGTTTTTAGATGCATTTAAATCAAATGTTGCTAGGCAAAAGCAAAAATAAATGAATAGGTCCCAATACTTTTAGAGGGAAGTGGACTTACTGTTACATTTTGACGCTCCCGTTTAGATTGCCAATAGGAGGATCTTTTGTGAGGCCATTGTTTACATTCCTGTCATTGCTTCATAGTAGTGTGCAGCAAGAACAAGCGTATTTTACATGTAGTTCTATTGTTTTATACATTTGGAGGGAGATTTAGAGGGGCAGATTGTTCACTCTGGGGGCCCAATAAAAAAAGCCCCCCCCCCCCCCCCCCCCCTAGCGTACCTAAGTAACCTTTTATCTAAAATGCTTCTAAATCGGCAAAATCTTGACTTAAATCTATCTTTAGATGATGAAACTGTTTTAAAACTTACACATGTCGAAAGTAGACAGAAGAAAACTAATGCAATAACGGGAGCCACTTTAACAACTTTAACAGTTGATTCAGAACATTAAATGACTTTCACACATAGCAAAGGTTACTATCTAGTTATCGCAATATCCGCAATACCCATGTGTCTAGTTAAGTTTAGGGTAAAGAATTGGAATTGGGCTAGGGCCAATTGTCGCAAAAACCCTTTAAACTTTGCATTGTGTGACCTTTTTTTTTTTTTTTTTTTTTTTTTTTTTTGGAGAAAAAAAAAAAGAACATTATCACCAGTTACTTTGCCAAGTAACGAATTACTTTTACGTTCAGGTAACTGAGTTACTGGCGCATTTACTTTTTGGGAGAAGTAATTTGTAACTGTAATTAATTACTTCTTTAAAGTAAGATTAACAACACTGGTAGTAACGCGTTACATGTACTCCGTTACATTTAATTGAGTAACTTTTTGAGAAAAACGTACTTCTAAGAGTAGTTTTACCATGCCATACTTTTTACGCCGCTACTTTGGGCTACACACGAGTCGTTACATATTTCCTCTTTATCCTACATATTAGATTTTTTTTTTTGCTAGCGATGCTATTGCCAAGAGTAGCGCTACTAATTTCACCAATGAGACGTCACAACAATAATCACATGACTCCACAATACCAATCAAACGCAAGCTTGCCGTCCTATGATCACACAAGCCTGTTCAATCGCGCGTCTTTAAAGCATCGTAACAAAAGAAGTATTTGACAGAGCACTGCCCTCAACATGAATCGAAAGCGCGGATTTAAAACTAAGGTTTTATTTGGCACCTATTGAAGGAACTACAGTATTCACTATTCAAACGAGGAACTATTTTCTCTACTAGAGGGTGGGGCACGCGTGCTCTTTGGACGAATAATGCTTTGCTAGTTTTTTTTTTTTTTTCCTCTGTCTCGCTTTAATTTAATGATATATTTATTTTTTATTTATTAGGCCTAATGTGGTTATGTAATGGGTTATTGTACAGTATCATTATAACAGCAGTTCATATTGATAAGTTTGTGCTGAAAGAAAAAAAATACCATTGTTTAAAAAACAAACAAAAATAAGCAGTTACTCAATATATTACTCATTACCTGAGTATTCTTTTCACCGAATACTTTTTTTTTTTTTACTTGTACTTGAGTAGATTTTTTGGATGACTACTTTTACCTAAGTAATATTATTTTGAAGTAACACTACTCTTACTTGCGTAAAACTTTTGGCTACTCTACCCACCTCTGCACATTTGGCGTACACTGAACTGCATTTCATTAAGTTGTGTGGCCAGCTTATCTGAAACAAAATGCAGATACATTTACAGTATTTTTGAATGTTTTTCAATAACCATTTGATGACTATCTTTATAAGACATGTCACACCTAAAATAACAAATATTTACTAATCTGCATTTTAAGAAAATAGGTGGCATCCACACAAATATCAAATACAGCCCAGTGTACACCACACGGGGTTAGTGTACAACTACAGCTGTAATTTGACAAGTATTAAAAAACTATTTATTGCAAAGAGAAGCGTTATTTTACCATTCAAGCACTCCAATGTAAACCCGGATTCTTGCTGAGACTGACAGGGTTTGTGAGGCTCACTCTGTTCTAGTGTACATTATAGGGACAATTTTGTTAAGAGATTTTTGAAAAGAAAAAAAACTCATTTGTTTAGTATACACTTTCATCACAACCATTGCTTTGTGTTTCACAGAAAAAAATGGACCATTATTCTGTGCTTCACAGAAAAAAGTGGCCCAATTTTTCTTGAAACAAAAATAATAGTAGGGCTTTGAATTAATTTGATGTTGTCGCCAAGACATATTATAAGCTTCTTTCTAAAACTCATCTGATCTTCAGACATTAAAGTGTTTAGAAATTATACACTGTTTGACGGGTCTTCACTGCCTACCATTATGTTTGTATTCTTGCCACACAATCAATTGTGCATTCACCAAAATTAAGTCAAAAAAGATCCTCCTGTAAGTGTGTATGAGGAGAAGACTCATGTGTAAAAGTGTTGAGAAGATGTGAAACAGCATCACCACCCAAAAGGAAAGACTTGAGAAAGTCAAGAAACCTAGTTCAGTAGGAAGAAAGTTGACTGGAGACATGATTCACTTCAGTTTTGCTCAGGTACACTGCAATAAATTCAGTTGCTCTCAGCTGGAAAAACAAATGTCTTTCACTTCAGGGTTTTCATTTTCCTTTCACTGTAAATCTGCTATCATGTTCCAAACGTGCGTTACTCTCACGCTGAAACTAAACAATAAACAAACAACTCTGCATGTGATGTTAGGTTCACTATGCACAAAGAAAGACAGGATTTTCCAGACAGATGATTGTGAAATTGTTAATTGTGGTTATTACATATGGAAATGACTTTTTAAAATATCACAAAAATACACAACTACTCTAATTTCAAGTTGCGTAATGAATCAAACTAGCAGACAATAAAGAACAAAACAATTATGTTATCCATTAGATTTATTTTTAGTCATATTTACATTGCATAAATATAATCGATTATGCATTCTTTACAGTAATTTGATTGAGGAAAAAGAAGAATGGACTGCAACCTACAGCAACAAAAACAATCAGTAATCATGGGATATAGAAAGTGAACACACCTCTTTGTTAAATCAGGGTTCTGTTTTATATAAATAGATGTACATAAATAATTATCAATTGAATAACCGTTACATTTCGTTCACAAAAAAATATATTATAGGGGTAAAATTTTAAACAATTATACATCTACAAAAGAAGACTGAACACCCTAAAACTAATTCTTTCCCTTTGCTTGAATTAAAGCAGTCTTCTGAGCTACTGATTGACTTGAGCTCAAAAAGACCTGCTCACCATTCAAAACAAGACTAAATACTGTAAATAAATCAAAAGTTGCTTATTGCACAGGTGGCGGTCCTAAAAACTTTAACCTGGCAGATGTTTTAACTGACACCCAGCCAGCAAAACAGTAACAATGTATTTTTATATGCTTTCTGTAGTTTTCTGGACTATAAATTGCACTTTTTTCAAAGAACTAAGGCTTCTGGCAGCTTATTTTTCCAGAGACTATATGGACTGTCTCACACACTACCATTTGGTTGCAGACATTCGTGGTTATTAAAAGAATCACCTAAGTGCACTTGTTGCATATTTTCACAACCCCAAAAATGTTTACAATTGTAATGTCTGCCATACTTAATCGACGTTTTGCGCTTACTAGATGGCCTTGTTACTCTTTCTTTCGTGAGTGAAATCAGTTAGATAATACCTGTTTAGTGAAAGCTCACATTTGGTGCACATTGAAACTGTTCTATGATTAAAAAGCATTAAGATAATTTAGAAGTTTTCTTTCCGTAAAATTAATTTTTCAATTTCCCTAAACCCCATGATTTTCTTTTTGTAAAGCAAAATACTGCTGCATTTTCATTTTTGGGAAAGAAGATGATAATTTAGTAGTTTGGAAAGTTTTACATTTTTTAATGACTTTTTGAAAACTGCTGTATGTGCAGTTAAAAAACAGTCCCTGGTAATATTCAATGTTTTACAATAAAACAAGATTGATTGGAATGTTAAATCTGTGTGCTGTTTATGAAAATAATAAATAATAATAAATAAATGGGGTCAGCCAAAATCAAGATCGGCAGGTCAGGCTTTTCAAAAATAGCTGATCACATTGCGATGCTTTCCAGGTTGTTTTTAGTAATCCCTTCGTGTGTTTCAGGTCTTGCCCGACAACCGGCAGAAAATAGAACTGAGTATTGTGCGCGGTTTAATGATGTTCATTATGATGAAATGTTTTTTTTTTTTTTTGGGGGGGGGGGATACATTTGTAAAGCAGAGTAACATTTTAAAATATAACATATTTTTTTGGGATACATTTGTAAAGCAGAGTAACATTTTAAAATATAACATAATAAAAAATTGAATAAAAAAACAAAACAAAACAACAGGAAGGGCTAAGGAACGCAATGGCTAGAGAGCCTTAACTCTTATGAGTGGCGTTCCATGTAGACATGTGCTTCAAGGTATACCGTGGTATGAAAACGTTTCAAAACTGCAAAAATTTTCCGTCATACCGCCCCTAAGTTATTAGCTATTTTTTATGTCTCAAAAATGCATGGAGAAATCCCTCGCTTGCAGCTGCAAGACTCAACTCTCCCCCACCAGTTGTTGGTCAGTGTCAGTGAGTCAGCTGTGCTACATGATAGCTGGAGCATGATAGCTTTTCCCCCCATCGAAGAAAACGAAATTGCTGTTATTGGAATACTTCAGTTTGAGAAAATTTAGACAGCCACAGCTTAGAAGAGGAGGGCCATGTAAAACATGTTTGCGAAGGGTGGCTGCCGAGGACGCAAGACCTCCAATATGATTTCGCATATATTCAAAATTAAAGGTTAGTTAACACTTATGAACATTTCCCACCAGCTACGAGAGTTAACTCCAGCGTGTTTAGTGTGTCTAGGGGTGGTAAAACGTGGTGTTTTTATTCACTCTGGCAACTGTCTGAAAGAGTGTATAATGTAAAGATGATACGAGTCATACACACGTACTTATAATGGAAAATAATTCAGTTATTTTTGTTCTGATAGTAATCATGTTGAGCTGTGGCTGTGGGTTTAGGCTCACCTAAAGGACTGCATTTATTTTAAATTTGTATATACATATATATATATATATAAAATATATTTTAACTTAACATTATACTTATGTTCTAATTTGCTAATATGTTTTGAAAACTAAAAATCCTGTTCAATGGAAAAAGTTTTTTTTTTAAAACCCAGATATCTCAAAGTAACACATTTTAAAAGTGTAATTGCAATACCGTGATACCGGTAAACTGTGATATTTAGGTTATCATACCGCCAGAATATCATACTGGCACAAGCCTAGTTGGATGCAACGATTTTCCATAAATGAGTGGGTTGTTGGGGTAGGAGTGAATTCTAAACTGTTGTTTAAAACATTTGTACAATCAATTAAGAAAGGAAAATCGACATTTATGATCAAATTATAAAAGAACCTTTTTCTTGATTTTTTTTTTTTTTTCTGTAACTGGGATTGCACGGCATATAGTGGGAGTGGCAGCTTTCACCACTTGGGGCATTATACTCTTTAAAAACGTTTTACCCAAATGCGTTTAAATTTTTTTTTTTTTTTTTAACAAATCCGCACATGATGAAACTATTAACCAACTATAAATAGAAAAAAATGTAGTGATTATGAGGAAAAAAACCTGGTGTATTCATTTTGTATATCCACTGTTGCATACTAAGCAATGCTATGTGGAAAAGCAGCTAGTGGACAGCTTATCTTTTGGACATATTCTAGCAGGTACATGAGAGAGATCTGGAGAGGGATTCTGAAGGGGAGCGGTCTTCTTCTGTAACAGAGGGAACCACACACAAATGTGGATACGCGTTACAGTCAAACTAGCTTTAAGAGAAGGACGGTTGATGATGACAATGCATCCACTGGGGCATGCAACTAGTGTGTTTGCGTTAGGGTGTTAGAGAAGCTAAGCGCAGGGTTTAATAAGGGTCACAGAGTTATGAATGCCACGAGACAAAGACAGTAACAATGTGATGAGTATGACCAATACAAGGCGTCATTTGTGCAAAAACACAAATTGGGGGAGAGGGAGCAATCCCCGCATTCCATCACAGAGTTGAAGAGATGTCAAAACACAATGGAAAATTCTTTTTGCATCGATCAGAATTTGTGCTGCAGTGGAAATGTTAAAAACACTGAACAAAATGAAGTGAATGAAGTGTGGTGAAAATTAATAAAAAAAGATCTGGAAAGTGTGTCAGGGGGCAGAATAGATTTGAGTGCAGAAAAGATGCAGAAAAAAAAAATCTAATTTTCCCTAGCTCAAACAAGTAGAACTTTTTTTATATTTCTTGGTCTTTTTTCTAAGCAAAAAGTTATACAAATACTAGGACCGATAAAAAGTTACACATTTTTACTTAGGTAAAAAAAAAAAAAAAAGATACAAAAATATATTAAATAAACTCAGACAACAAAATATATCGTTTCACGAATTTTGGTATAGATATGAATCACATGTGCTCCAATTAAAAGCTAAAGCTTTTGGCATTTCCATTGCAGTCATAGTGCATCAGGCAATGTGCCAAGTCACCTACTGGAATTGCTGTGCATATAAATCCTCCAATGCATCCAACACATTCTTAAAGTTAGATTCAGTCGTATTAACAAAAGACATTTCCTATCAGTTCCACACTATGTTCAATTCAATTGTGATTCATTATCAACACAGTTAGGGAGTTATTCACACTTGTATAATAAAGTTCATAGTCGAAGCTGGCTTCAGCAACCCAATTTGAGTTCAGATCGATACAGCTCTTTACAACATCCATTAAGCATATCTGCATACTTAGAAAGTAGGCTTAAAATTTCATCAAGGGCAGTTGGATTAAATTAAATAGCGAGAACAATAGAAACTAGTCACATGATGCATACCTTGCATATTGAAATCCCCTTTATCTTAAAAAAAAATATCCAATAGGGCACTTTGAATGTATAAAAGATAATACCACATAACGCCACATGTATTTTGTGCAAATGGAGCGTATCGTTATGTGAGCCTTTATCTACTGTATTTCCTCAGCTTCTGCATATGAACTAGAGGCTGACGAACTGCTCCTGAGCTAGCTGAGGTTCCTGGCTGATCTGTCCGAGCACCTCTTGCATAACAGACAGCAGAGAACAGCCCATGCTCAGCAACTCGTACAGGAACACATAGTCACGTAGGTAGCTTCTCAAATGGGTAGCCACAGCTGTGATAGACTCACGCACACAGCCCAAAAGACGTCCAGGAATCACACACACAGCCCGGCTGGCATGCCTTGGCCAACTCAAGCCTCGCCAAAGCAAGGAAACCAGGGTACCTGGAGGTTGCGTCTGGATGGAGGTTGTCAAAGAGTTTCTCCCATTGTCTCGCACTAAGGATGTGACAGGGCCATGGTCCTCCTGCACAAATCAAATAAATGCAAGATGATGATGAGGACTGCCCCAAAAAGCCCTCTCTCACCTTTAATAGCAGCAGGGCCGAGACCAAAAAGTGGTATTTGTCATGCGGCAAAATGGATTTTGCCATGTGACATTTTTTTGGTATGTGCCATTTTTTGGGGTGTATGACATTTTTCCAGGCCATGCACATCAATGCCATTGACGGCTATGCACGTCCAAACTTTCCATTCATATTAAATGGCAGAAAAACATGTGTGGCTGTGATTTTTGACCATACACTTACCATTACAGTGCACTGACATTCAACTGGCTCCCAAATAAGGCTATGCCATTGACTATTGGTAAGTGTAAAGTTAAAAATCACAGCCACATGGGAAATTTGAAAGTGCATAGCCGTTAATGGCATAGCCTTAATTGGGTGCCAGTTGGAAGTCAATGCGCTCTAATGCTAAGTGTTTAGTCAAAAATCACAGACACACGTTTTTTTTTCTTGCCATTTAAAATGAATGGAAAATTTAGACGTGCATAGCCGTCAATTGCATGGCTGTGCATGGCCTGCAAAAATGCAATATACGCCCAAAAAATGCCACATACCCCCCCCCCCAAAAAATAAAAATAAATTTATATATATATATATATATATATATATATATATATACACCACAAATCAAAATCCATTTTGCCATATACCAATAAAAATGCCACATGTCAAAACACATTTTGCCACATGGCAAAAAATGCCACATGGCAAAATCAAGTTTGCCACATGGCAAAAAAAAAAAAAAAAGCCACATACCAAAATCCATTTTGCCTCATAGCATATACCACTTTTGGTTCTCGCTGTCTCTATTCAATAGAGAGGGTTCGGGTCAAACACTCTGGGCGAACACACGCCTGTACACGTCCACGCAAGTCCCCTCGGCAGCTGCAGTGTTTCACTGAACCTCCATGTGGCAAAAACACTTTTCTAACCCAATTAAGACCTGCTACTAACCGTTTTTACTAGGGATATCCCGATCACATATTTTTGCACTTGAATACAAATAACCTTATTTTGAGAATCTGTCGATACAGAGTCCCGATGCGATATCCCCCAAAAGTTTTTATTTTTTTATTTTTATTTTTTTTACAAAAGTTCCTAACATGTTACCATCCGACCGCGCTGCCTTAATTATCAAACACAAGCTGGACAGTTTGGCCACGCTGCTTAGTAGGAGGGAAGGTAAGAGACTGTGGCACTGTACAGGCATTAAGCAGAAAAACAAAAATATGTTTTTAATTGAAAACCCTTTTCACCTGATTCCGATACTCTGAAAAATGCCGCGATCGCCCCGATTTCCAATCACGTGATCGGATCGGGACATAGTTTCTACATTTCTGGTGCTGATTTGTTGGGCCAAAGCCTCGTTGGTTTATGTTCATGCTCGTACAAGCGTGCACGCCATGCACCAGCTTAACAGGCTGCAGTTACGCTTTAGACCAGAGGTAGCAGTCGTGAGGGAAAAAAAAAAAAAGGGTCAAACTCCGTATAGTCCCTTCAAATGGTGTACGGTACCTTGAGTACCATAATTTTTTTACTGTTTTTCCCTCCATTTGGGATCCTGCGTCATATAGTCCAGTGCAGCTTATTTGTTGATGTATTTGGGTTAATAGGTAACACTTTATTTGACAGAGGTATCATAAGACCGTCATGACTATGACATGGGCATTACTGAATGCTTATGATATATATATATATATACATATATATAGATAGATAGATATATAACTCCATTTATGTCCATCTTGGACATAAGTGAGATAATCTGCCGAATAAAACTAAATGACATTTGTCATGTGCATTCATTCATGCTCATGACAGTGTCATGTCATAATTATGATTGTCCAATGACAGTCTTATGGCGCCACTGTCAAATAAAGTGCTAGCAAATACCATAACTAGCAATTAATGAAACAACTGGAACAGTAACTGAAGAAATATTTAGTACAGAACATGAATTTTGACTTATTTACATCTGTATGGCTGCAATGCATGCTAGGAGGCACTGAACAACAACAGTGCTGACAGCCAGTGGCAGCAGAGGTAGACCGTCTCCCCCAAGAGGGCAGTGATGGTCAAATGACGCTTCTTGAAGCAATGAAGCTTTGCAACCAATTGGTTCAAAGCTTCATGGTGGTTCATTTGGTCTTATGACAGTCGTACGATGTCGTTGTCAAATAAAGTGTGACCGGTTAATATCTTTTGGTGTAAATATCCCATAATACAGTGAGGACCGCTGTGGCTTATAGTCCAGTGCGGCTTATCTATGAACAAATTTGGGGGGTAGCGGCTTAAAGTGCAAAAAATTACGGTATATTTTAATAAAACTGTGTGGCTGTATTTCATATTAATACAGACTAGGTTTGTGCAAGTACTCAGACCTCCTTATGAAGCCCTTTACTCAATAGTTATAATACTGTAATGTTAATCGCCTATTAACCCATTGTGTTCCATTGATGGCAATTAATTGTGACTGTAAGGGATGTCAACATTCAATCAAAATGGATTGGACATCGACCAGCCCTCTCATTTCCAATGGCTTGAATGTCCATCAGTTTAATCTACTAATGAGTTTGAATACCACTAGTGGCATACCACATATACGCATAGACAATATACACATTATTTAGGAATTTTTCATACAAATACTTAGTGGAGTATTTACCTTTCTTTTCCTGAAGTGTGCATTGGACTGGTATTGGGTATAATGCATCTTACAGTAGAACTTAGCTAGAAGAAGAATACAAACATTCTCAAAAACAAGTATTTCACAACCAGAGAATACTTTCTAGATTGACAATGAATAAACCATACCCTCATATGAGCAGAAAATGTGGCCACCCAGACGTAGGGTGCAGTTACAGACATGACAGCGGAAACATTCTCGGTGGAAGAAGTAACCTTCAGCACTCAGTCTCTCCATTACATATACCCGCTTAGAGCAGAAGTGGCAGATATCGCTGCCTCCAAATCCAGAGTGGAATTCTTTACGCCCCACACACTGAGAAAGGGATAAGAGAAAAGGACAAGATTTGAGTGACTTTGTGATGATGGCCTTTCTTTTACACCACAGAAAATACAACAATATTACAGAAATAAAAAAACAAATGACAAAGATTAATTATCATTTACAATATTTGCATGGAGCTTACATTAAAAAAAAAAAAAAAATCAACTTTGAAAATTATATCAATACTACTACCAACCTTTCCATTTCTGGATTTTTTTCCCCTAAGAATATGTGCCAGTTATACAAAGGTTAAGCCAAAAGTAAATTAGCAAAATAATATATCAATAACAAAAACAAAAACCAAAGGGTTGTTAAGTAGAATGCATCCACAGCAAACCACACAATCCCCACAAGTTTCAAAGATGCAGTCAGCAAATAAGTTGCACTGAATTGCAATGGTTGTGATGTAATAAATGGCAATAATTGAAATATGTACAGGAAGGAAGCTGCAAAGGCAAACCTGGCAACTAAATTGCAGTCAAAGAAAATAAGGAAACAATGAAATAGTTACAAAAAACATGCATTTTTAATCAACTGAGTCACCATTAGACCAGTTCCGAACTTAGTCTTTTGGTTTTACAAAGTGCGATTGTATTAGCATTTTTACAGGCTGAAGGCTGTCAAGTCACCTCTCACGCTGTTGTTATTGTTCTTTGGGACACTAAGTTTTAAGTCTTACTCCTCTGTCTTTAATGAACTAATCATCTTGAAAATTGGTCGCTATATAGCCTGGGCCAGTATCTATTGATCCATGCAGCCCGATTTTCTTCATTTTGAAAAATCAGGGCATATTAACCCTTTACCATCTGGGATGTCGACATCCCGTTGATTTTTGTGGGCCATAACGTCTGTTGTACTCATCATAAAGACGTAATTTTTAGCCAGTAAATAGATGAATAGCAGCACTTTCATCCAACAACAGATGACAGCACTGTCACATCACATTTAAAACAAGCTTATAAGAGGCGACTGGGAAAATCCAGTTGAAGTTCACGTCAGTGGCCGCCATCTGCATTCGCGATATTTCATATCACGTCTCTTCTGGAATAATCAATTTTTCCCACAATTACATCGACAAAATGGCATCACAACAACAAGGCAGGGGTAGTAGAAGGTGTACAACATCAGTAGAAGAGCATCCAGTTCTTAGGGAGGTGAGGCGAAGCAGTGAATGAGTCTAAAGATGAGTCCCCAGAAAGAGGGGACATGGATTCAGAGGAAGAGGATTTGATCAACAATGGCACAAATCCCCTCCAAGAAGGTAATAAAAAAAAAATATATATATATGGCCATTTATCATGAAAATAGCAAAGATCCAATCAAATTAGATAAGATTTGAGCCCTCCAGACCTACCTTGAACAGAGCAACCCTCACTGCTGAATGAATAATATCTTGTATTACTGCCTATGTAAACAATGACAAAAATGTTTTTTGTTTGGAAGCTGCTAAAATCCATTACAAACCTAAAAATTCATTGATATATTATGAGATCACTATTATATTTTACCTTTATATGATACTATATGTGTGAATTTGAAAATACAGTTTGAAAATGGCTATTTGTTAACAATATGTATCTTTTTCTCTTTGAGAGGGCAAAATGTAGAAAAAAAAGTTTCATTTCATTTAAATAAATAGAAAAAGTATTTTTTTCCCCCAAGTTTCATGACAATTATGTCTATTGTTTACAAATTATTGTCAAAAAGTGCCATTTTTGGTATGGTTACTCATTTGCTCAATTTTGATGTGCAATATGTCAAATTAAAGCTGTTAAATTGTTATGATCCGTTGTCAAAACCTTACTCAGATTTATAGTTCTTCATAAATCAAGCAATGTGTGTAATTTTCCATATTTGGCATTTGAAATTCTTCAACTTGAGCTGGTTAGGACACATTCAAAAATGTAAAAAATTTGGAAAAAAAGGTTCATGACATAATCCTTTGATTATTTAGGAATAAAAATATGTGCAACAAGGCATGATTGATCTGTTTTGTTTTTTTAGTTCATAAATACTCATAGAAAAATCAATTCCTAATTCCTCAAAAATACTCAGTGTATAGGGCGGGGGTCGGCAACCCGTGTTTTTAGCGCTGCCCTAGTGGCTCCCTTGAGTGTTTCAAACATGTTTGAAAATGGAAAAAGGTGGGGAAGGGAAATATATTTTTATTTGAACATTTTTTTTCTGTAGGAGGACAAATATTACACAAACAATCTTAATGTTTTTCAATGCTGTAAAAATGTGTAGAATAAATATTACATTTCAACATTTCTGTCAACGAAGATTTGCGTCATGGCCTGCGACACACGTTTCTATCAGCGGGGCGGCTGTTGTAAACAAACCCGTGGCTATATGATGGGACACGGATTCCAAAGAGGAAAAGAAAAAAAACTGAGGAGAATAGAGGAATCAACGTTTCTTGGGTCGAATCAATTGCAGTCATTGCCAATGCGAAGGATTTTCTGAATGTTTGCTCTGTAGCAAGAAGTTGTCAAATCACAAAAGCTGTAATGTGGAAAGATATTTGCAGGGAAGGCATACTACTTTTGCAGCAGAGTACCCAGTAAATGAGATTGCATTACTTCTGGAGAAATTACAGGAGTGCAAAAATAGATTTAAAACGTGGATTGCATCCCGGGATAAATAAAGCGTGGAAAACCGTTCACAGATGGTGACTGGTAAATGAAGGAGTCATTCATCAACATATCAGAGCACCTATTTGCAGACTTCAAAAATAAACTCGAGATAATACAGAAAATCAAATACATGCCTCTCGCACTAAGACTGTGAAGGAAAGGGCCATGAAAATGGCAGGCAACTTCACCAATCTGCAAATCAAGGACATTAATTCAGCAGCAGCATACTCTGTGAAGAGTTGTGTGATGTGATCGATTTTGAACACCCATCGCTTTTATGCAGGTACATCAACTCCGATGATATACTTTACCTTTTCTAAAGGGTGCTTGTATTTTTTCTAAACGCAGGCTGCGTTTTGTAGCACAATGTTTATTGCCCAGATAAGGGGTACATTATGCACTTTCTATTTTGTTGTTTTTTTCGAATCTTCAAATACAAATGACATCAAAATTTGGATTTCTTTATTGCATTTCTTTAATGATCTGGATCTTTGAAAAAAGGCAGATAATGTTCTGTTTTTTTTTTAATGGGATTTCTTCGGCGCGCCGCACATCCTGAACCGTTTGACCAATTGGCATCGTTCAAATATCGAAACGACCGGATTTTTCCGTTTGCCTGTAAACGTCGATTTTTCGAAGAAAAAAAACAAAATGTATCTAGCCCTACAATTTTTGACCAAATCCCATAATTTGGACATCAAAAATTCCGGGACGGTGAGGGGCATAAAAGTTGTCTACAGAATTTGAAAAAAATTACGGTTCCTTGGAAATTTGCCAAAAACTTTCCGTTTTTAATGGCACGCAACGTTGGTTCAAATTTCCCATTCACTTCCAATGGAATTTCCAATAAAATTTACAGTGAATTGATGCCATTGACAGCCATGTATGTCGAATCTATTGATGCCAATGTACTTTCCATTGACACATATGTAAATCAATGCCATTGACGGCCATGGACGTAAATGGTAAATGGTGTTACACTTATATAGCGCTTTTCCACCTTTCAAAGCGCTCAAAGCGCTTTACACTATCTCACCATCCACCTACTGGTGACGCAGCACCAGGAGCAACGTGGGGTTCAGTGTCTTGCTCAAGGACGCTTAGACGTGTTCATCAGGGCGGAGAATCGAACCCACAACCTCTGGGTTGGGGGACAATTACTCTACCACTGAGCCTCGCCACCGTCAACGTCCAAATTTCCCATTCATTTTCGGTGGGAAAAGAATTAATGTCCACTAATCAACAGGAAATGACCAGATAGCAATAGGAAGTGTCCCCCATGTCCCAGATTCCATTGACGTATATGGAAGTTGATGCCATTGACGGCCATGGACGGCCAAATTTCCCATTCACTTCCATTGGCATTAACATTGCATTGAGGCCAATTTAGACATATGCCATTGGCGGCCATGTATGAAGATTCTATTGATGCCAATGTACTTGCATTCCATTGACGCATATGGATGTAGATGCCATTGATGGCCATGGACGTCCAAATTTCCCATTCATTTTCAATAGTATTGACTTTGTTTAATGCCATTGACAGCCATGTTTGTCGATTCTATTGATGCCAATGTACTTGGGTTCCATTGGCGCAAGTGGATGTCGATGCCATTGACAGCCATGAAAATTCGGACAAATTTCCCATTCATTTTCATTGGCATTTACCTTGTTTAATTCCATTGACGATCATGTTTGTCAATTCTATCGGTCCCCGAAATGTCCCCAAATCAACCTGGGCGGGGCTAAGTTCAGTATCTCCACACAGCAAAGACCCAGAGTAATTTCTCCAGAAATTGCAGTTTCTAGTTTTATCAAAGCAATTAAACATAATTCATTAATATTGTAATGAAGTTAAACTTCAGGCAGTATCGTACAACAACAAGTAGTCACGTGGTGCGTCATTCACTATAGAATGCACTGCAAGGAAAACAAATATTTAATCATGAAGGCCCATTATGTATTTATAGCAAACTTAGTCATTTTTGAAGTATGCTAATATAGATACAAACAACATGTGTTGCCTTCATTTTAATTTAATTCTTTTAATTTTTTGCGGCTCTAGACATATATTTTTTTCTTTTTTCTTTTGGCCGAATATGGCTCTTACAACTTTTTGTGTTGCTGACTGTGGTATAGGGTTAATTAAGGGTGTGTAGAGGGCATGCGCACACAACCTTCAGCTTGCTAAGTCACACGTCACACTCGTGCTCATATCATGAATCACAAAAATTGTCAACGTGCACCAGACTTGTGTGCAGTGATGAGTAGACTCTTTCCACGTGACTTTTGTTAAAAGTGCTAGTTTTGTAGTTACAGTATGATAAACAAAAAACAAATACAATACAAAGGTTAGTAGGCTTCTGTCAAAACTGCATTAAAGGCCATGAACCTGACTGTTAAATACTGTATCCACACCCATCTTACCATAGCAGCACCAGGCCTGTGATCCGTCTCATAGAGAATGGCCAGTATTTGGGCTTTAGCATCTATTGTTGATGACACCTTTCCAACTGTACGCTAATATTGACACCAAGAGAAACGCAAGGACAACAGAAAGAAGCAGAACATTCACAAAACAAAGTTGAAGAGGGAAAAGATCGCAATGTCATTTCACTCGATGAATGTGGATTGAGGCTGGTTGGATTATTCTCGAGTACCTCTTTACAGTAGCTTGGAGCTCCAGATGGACAACTCTCAGACCGAATGACTGATTTTCGAATAAATCCTTTAGAGTCTTCAAGACCATAACTTCCATTGCTCTAAGACATACAGCAAGGGGAAGACCAACCCATCAAAACGTTGTGTTGGTTCTAATTTCAAGTGTATTTTAAAAATCTTATCTTGCACAAATTTGGTCTGTGCCAGTGTTGTTTTTGGCAGCCCTTTAGATTTTTGTCTTTGTCTTACTTATTAGTCTTAGTCTTATTTGAGTCATTTCAAAATGTGTTTGATAACGTCTGGTTTTAGTCAAAGAAATCTCATATAATTAAAAATAAAGATTTCCAAAAATTTCAAATGAATATAGACAGACGGGCACATATTGTAGCGTTTACAAGGACAACGCCAACTAGGTGATGGTAATACACACTCAGGAGGAAAAGCAATACATTATATTCAGTTAAACCTACCTAGAAGCCACGAACTGTATGTAAAAAAAATGTTGTACGAGCGTTTAACACTGGGAAGTCTGGGATTTTTTAGGCTATGCTTAAGAGTTTAGCGAGAGCCATTAGGCGACCACACATTCCACGGTGACGACTTTGCTGGCTATAATTAGCCTCCTATAGACCATAAAGAGCGTCTAATAAACGCTGGCTCTCCTCTAGACTTATACCGACCAGAAAAGGCAAGTGGCTCTGCTTTAGCCTGGCCAGTGTTTTAAGAGGATGCGCACCATTCTGAAGGTAATGCTAATGCAGCAAGTTAAATTACTGTTATAAGTACATCTCTGCCAAACATTGTATCCTTCTTTCTATTAAAAAAGTAACATTGATCAACTTATAATAAAATATAACTTTATTAATATTGTTTTGTTTGTAACAGAAAAGACTTAAAGCGCATCAATTTGCTTTAGTTAATAAAACAAAAGTCACATCCAAACTGTAAAAATACTCAAGGTACATTTTTGACCATTTGATACTGAAAAATAAAATGTAATAAAATGAATACATAATAATAAATTCAAATTGATTAGTAACATTAACTCACGAGGACAATATGGCAAAAAATTTGACCGAAAAAACAAAACTGAATAGAAGAAAAACGACAGTGTCATTGGACAGAGGGACAGTTTTTATTTTTGCTGCTCGCAGTAGCACCTCCTTTGCAATGTTTGCAATGGTGTGGGGTTATTTCCAGTGCTATTAATCTTACTTGAAAAATAATTAATTACAGTTACAAATTACTTCTCCCAAAAAGTAAACGAGCTAGTAACTCAGTTACCTGAATGTAAGAGTAATTAGTTACTTGGCAAAGTAACTGGTGTTACCGTTTTTTTGTTTTTTTTTTATCCCAAAAAATAACTACTGAAAAAAATAACACCGTTTTACTCTCATGCGGTTACTAGCAACACTGGTTATTTCGCACAGAGCATGCTAACAGTACTCACTGATTTACTGATGTAACACTGACAAAGCGAAACGATTGTTGGCAATATTCGGCACGTTTTCGCTGAAAATTAATCAAGCGCCTTATCCATGAGATTGGGGTCTAATGTCTTTAAGTGACATCTTGATTTGGCTTCTCGCTGTCCGCTACAATCATTTTTAGACACATTAAACAGAGTGCTCTTTCCTCGTCTCCCACTGTATTAAAAGTCAAAGCCAAATGGCCTGAAACTGTGCATTCTCGGCGGTCGGCGTGACGATCCCAAGCCGAAAATGGCACTTCTCGGGTGGACACATGAGAACCAGAAAAGACAGTGGGTCGCTGCGTGAGGCGCCGTGAGCACGGCCGGAAAACGGCGCACAGATCTCCATATCGTTTTGCTGTGTGCTCTTGCTTGGTTCAAAAATACTGCGCACGCCGCACACTCTGAAAAGAGAGAGCGCCACTGCCAGCCACTGAGTGGATGTGCAAGTACAATTGATTCTAGTACGGCAAAAAAAAGTATGTTCCTCGAGGTCACATGCACTACCCTGGCATCACACTGCGCCCCACTATTTGAGAAGTACTGCATTAAGCACAGAGCTTTATAGGCTACAACAGCATCGCATATTTCTCTCTTGCCAAGATAAGAAAACAAATCTTACAGTGTATGCAAGCAAGAAGGAGCGCAGCTTAGCCTGAGATACAAAACTCCAGTGAGGGAGCGGCGCAGCACATCTCACATACTGTAAGTGACACGACCCAGACACTGCTGCAATACAAGCTGACTCCATACACAATATGAACGTCATGCATTGTGAACATATGACAGAATCTATGTCGCATCTTCGTCTCGTTGTCGTCTCGTCAGAAGAAAACTGGCATTCGTCTCGTTATGTTCTTGTCTTCCAAGTCACATTTTTATCTCATCATCACGTCATCATCATGAAAAAAATTGTTCGTCGGCGAAATGTTATCGTCATTGTTGACGAAAACAACACTGGTCTGTGCCATGCATGTTTTTTCTACTATGCTAGGCTTTTAGGCTTCACATCTGTTACCTTTACGTTACTGTCACATTTGTGGCTCTCTGACATCTCATGGGCGGTTTTGTGGATTTGTTGGGTTTCAACACTGCGCTGAAGACTGTGTTCATTTCCTTTAAATTCCTTCAACGCTGCAAAAACTGGACCCGAAGAGAAACTGATTTCAGGGAGCGGAGATATGGCTTTCCTGCTTTCGTTAGAAACTGCTGTTTCATTGGGGATGTTCCTATTACTAGACAAGTAATCCAGCTGATTTTGTTTTGAAAGAATGGGGTAGTCTTTCGCTTGCTTGCACGGAAGAGAACTTGAGGAGAAACCAGCCTGGGCAGTGGGGTCAGGGACAGGGTGGACCACTGGGTATATTTTGGTGCTTTTAGATTGAGGAAGAGGAGGGATAGAGGTAGATAATTCAACCTGGAGAAGAGTCGGAGGTTAAAGGTGAAGCAAAGTAGGACAACTGGAAATTACATGACGAACAGAACCTGTGCTTCAGGAAGAGAGGGAAAATGAACAGGAGTAGGATTGCTGGAGCCAGTTAACAAGGATGAAAGGAGGACAGCTCTTTCCTTTATAGTCTTTTGGCCAAATTTTCTAGTAGAAGCATTTTCTGCTTTAATCTGAAGGTTGGAAAAACAAAAGGCAGAAATGAAACAGAATATAGAAATATATGTAATATATGTAATGTATTGAATAAATGAACTGAACTTAAATATTAGGTGCAGCTAGGTGCTTTAATCAAATACCAACACACATGTTTACCTGCTGCATTTCCGCTGTTGACTTTTGTGAGGAAAGTTCAACATCCAACAGAGCAGAGGCAGAACAATGGCTGACTTTAGGAATAGAAGAGCTGCATTCTGAGTTGAGGAGTATAGGACTTGCTGAGCGCAATGTGCTTTTGGAGTGTGTGGGTGAAGGAGAGCGACTGGTGCTTATAGAGTGAGAGGAGTTAGGAGAAACGAGGAAACTGCTTTGTGGAGCCACAGAAGCAGGATTTTCCAGTAAACGAAGGTAGATGGAAGGCTGAGGAGATGAAAGCAAAGATTCAAGGAAGCCAGAGGAAATTGAGTCATAACTACATTTGTAATAAGAATTGAAACCTGAAAACAAATCAACCGTAAATGAATCCGGCATAACAGCAAGAGATACAATGCAACTTGCGGACATACAGTAGATTCATTCATTCCCCATAATGCTTAACTTCACAAGGGTGCTGAACATCTCTATTATCACACATCACAGAGAAAATTTTGCTTTCGGGAGTATACCTGCCATTTGGGTTTTGGGTTGCGCAGGGATGGAGAAGTAGGATGAGGAGAAGCAGGATGGTGGGCATCCTTGGGCTTTGCAAAGCGAGGATTTTCACTGTCCTCCACCTCCTCCTCATTTGAAAGGGGTGAGGTGGAGGAAGGTGACAAAGGTGAAGAAAAGGATATGCTCGCTAGGTCAACCGCAGGCTGATTAAAGGAGGAATGGGAAAAACAGAAGTGAAAAAAGGGAAATAAAAGGGTTGGAGAGAAATATCACATTATCAAACCATGTGCTTTGTGCATGGATGTAGGAGTTCTTATAAGTGACCCTTGCGTTTCAAAATATGTAGTCAGCATGTTTAAAAGTCCTGTTTTAATGTTCACTGATTCCCAACCATTGTGCTGTGGAACATTATAGTACCATGAGACTGACGAGAGATCATCATATGTCCTGCGGGAAATCATCCTATTCAAGTTAATTGGCCCTAAATATATTTCAATTCAATTTTATTTGTATAGCCCTATATCACAACAAGGTTGTGTCAAAGGGCTTTGCAGAGGCAATATGGTACACAGTCAAAAACAGTAGGTTGAATTAAATAAAGTTCTAGTCCAAGTCCTGGGCATCCCTCAACGTAAGACCCTACATGAAATATTTACTATTTACTATGTATAACTACATATTCTGTAGTTAATCTAGCTATGTTCGCAATGTATCGGATCAGTGTAGCGAAGATCAATTCAATTGTCCATCACTTCATGCCAGAGGTTGCAAATCCCACCGAGGGGTCAACAATATAAATGGCTCGGTGGCCCGGATGTACCTTTAAAACCGTCAGGGCCACCAGAATGCTCCAACCACTGGCCAGGTGGGGCCAATAAAAATAATGAGTCGATTAAAAAAATCTTATTTCACATTAATTCCCAGTGGTTCCGTGTTTTGAGGACGTTTTGCTATCCCGATCAAAGACAACCTTACAGTCTATGCAGCCAGCCGTTGCTGATTGATTGACAGTATCTCAGTACCCACCTAACATTATATTACAAGACAACATGCTTCTAAAACCCCCAGCACCTGGCCAAGCACCGTGAAAAAAAAAGACCACTCAAGAAAGAGAAAGTCACCGGAGGACTTGAGGGGAAGCAAAATCCAATATGAAAACGGAGAGATAGTTTCAGCCACAGTTGCGAGACTGCTGGCAGACAAGTTTGAGAAAAGTTAACGAGTATGAAACCTATGGCATTCAAAAGAGATCATTTGCCGGATCACACAAAATGACATCCGTCATTAGCCTTCATTAATGCTCACGGCAGTGTCATGCCATAATTATAATGGTCTTATGACAATCTTATTGCACCACTGTCAAATAAAGTGTTACCAAATACCATAACTGGCAATTAATGAAACTGGAACAGTAACTGGAGAAAAACATGAATTTTGATGATTATTTACATCTGTAGCACTGCAATGCATGCTAGGAAGCATGATGTTGACTGACCTGTTGTCAGTGTGGACAGCAGGTGGCAGCGGAGGTTGACTGTCTCCCCCAAGGGAGCAGTGATGGCAAAATGAAGCTTCCTCAAGCAATGAACCTCTGCAGCCAATTGGTTCAAAACTTAATAAGGTTAATATCTTTTGACATTAACATCCCACAATAGCGTGATGACAGCTGCAGCTTTTTATCCAGAGCAGCTTATTCATGAACAAATGCCATTTTTGTGTCAAATTTTGTGGGTACCGGCTTATGGTCAGGTGCACCTTATAGTCGAAAAATTACTGTAAATGGTTGGTGGAGTCGATTTGGGTTTATTTATGTAAACAGGTTATGGAATTGGAAAAGGATTATTTGTACCAGATTCAGGTTTTTGCAGTGTTTTCCTGCACTTTTCATTACATCTACTTAAAAAAAAATTATTCATGTTATTCAAGCAGATTGTTCTTTTTGTGAATTATTGGGATCAATAAATGACGCATTGACCCGGGCCAGTGGTGATGATAATGGGGCCGGTGGACTAATTTGCCTTATTGTGTACCCCTGTCCACCTATTGCCATTTCTACAACAGAATAAACAGCATTTGTGTGGCCAGATTTAAATTCTGTTCTAAATGGAAGACGGTACCTAATCAAATCAATTTGTGTATTGACGCTTGTAATATTTTTTATTTTCCATGTGAAATACCTGCCTTGCCTTAGAAAGGTTGGGAAACACTCATTTAGATGACACTGGATGGTTTGCATCCATTGCAGAATGGCCATCTTGAAACAGGGATTTCACCCATCTGTGATCCCTTTTCAAGGTTTCCTTTAAGTTTCTCCAGATGTTTTTTTTCCTATTTCTTTCCCCTTGACCATGAAAGGGTTTCAATCAGTGAAAATTGGTAATCCTAATTTTACAATTTAGAAAATTTATTGGTTGCATTGGCTCAAGTATATTACAAAAAAAATGTGTTCTATTCGTCTTGACTGGTATAATATTTAACACGTATTTTACTTCGTCTATTATTTTAACCTGAATGTAATGAATATGGTAACTCTTTATGCAGTAGTGCTACATAATGTATGAATGAATTGTCAGTGTAGTGTAGTTATACTTATTTCGATTGTGCAGCTAAATTCAACCTTTCAAGATTATAAACAAAAACAAAGTTTCACTGCTGCCATGAATCACAAGTTTCATTTTTCTCAGCAACCGTGCTTCTTACTCAAAACACTAATATCTCAAATCATGTTTTCCCCTTGAAATGCATAAGAAAGACAGTTATCCTTTCCACATTATATTCCTTCTGGTGGCCTTGCCTTTTCTATCCAGACATACCCAGAGTTACACAACTGTCATAAGTCATATCACCCAATGTCAATGTACCACAGAATTACACTCTACTGGTGATACAATCATACAATTAATATTTTTCTGTACCATTATTCTCTGCTGCCCCATTATTTTTTAGCAATGAATGCAGGAAAAAAAAGGCAATTCCATGCACTCAAGGTTTAAAAAGTTGCTTAAAGTTTAATACTTGTTCATAACCGACCTTGCCATGGGTTGTTTCTGCAGCGTTCTCCTCAAATTTGGCCAGCAGCTGCGTTGCCATGGATCGAACCCGGTTCTCCTGCAGTTTCCCATCCTCACCTGCTGAGGGCGCACTGTGACAGGATAACTGTCAACCATTGCAGTACCCAAGGAATCGGAGGAAGATCATGTGGAAACATTTATAAATTTAATGAAATGGTAGAAATGAAAATAACTTCTATTTCACTCTTTAAATGTAGTGAAATAAGCAACCTACCTCTCTGAGGTAGCCATTACCCTTTCGTCGTCTCTTATTGACTGAATCTTCATCAGTTTTTTTGTCATCCTGTGAGAGCAAGCACATCTGCTTTATAACAAAAAGAAAAACTTAAAAGTTACTGCTTTGCACTTTCGTAGAAATGTTCAGTCTGCAGACATCCATCGATTAAAAGATGGAACATAATTTAATTTAATCAAACCTTCAGTGCCAAAAAGGCAATCTTGGTGCTGTGATAAATAAAAAAGGCAAATAGCAGATGTGGTGTGAAGTGATAAATGGATAAATTCCTTCAATAAAAAGCGTTCAGGAAGAAGAGTACATTACACAACCTTGGGTATCCTTTTCCTGGGCAGGCAAAGGTTGCTTTTTGCTGGTTGTTTTTCACTATTCTCGTCTCTTTCTCCTGTAATGGATAGGCGCAGTAAGTTTATGTGATTTAAAAAGTAAAAAAAAAAAAAACACTTATGAAAAGCGTGAAACGTGCATGCAAACGCTCTTTTCTCATTTCCAAATTCTGCAGGAACAAGTTATTAACGGAGATATTAAACAGCAGTTGGCAGTTGAGCCACACAAGGGCATAGGTTTGCATAGGAACCGTAGGGACATAACACTACCAACTTTTCAGGATGCTCAAACTGTCCCCACTAATTTTTAAGCAACCTAATTTGTGTTTGAATCAGTATTGTTTTTGGCAGGCTTTTTAGTTTTCGTCGTAGTCGTTTGGATGAACATACTTTTAGTCATAGTCATTTCAAAATTTCTTCTGTCTTTATCTCGTTTAGTCGACAATTACTCAAAAATGTTTTCGTCTGTAAACTTCAAGTCTTCGTCCATGAATAAGTAAAAGATTTCCAACAATTTCGAATGAACATTGACTGACCAGCACATAATTGGAGAGCCTACAAGGATATCAACATCTTCGTAAGGCACTTACGAAAACCCGCCCCCTTACCACAAAATCGCGTCACCTATAGTGATTCCACCACTGCATGCCCTCATGTGGCAAGCCTTGAAGCTATCGTCACAGAAACTTTATTGTGAACTCCAAATTTAAGGTCAGGGTCTTGTTTTGAAGCTGACTACATGGCGGCTACACTAATGCTAATTTCAAGAACAGTGAGGTTAGTTAAGGTCACTTATTGTATTTAAGTTTTAAGTTATTGTTTATAAGTGTTTTTAAGCAGGAAATCCACATGTTCCTTAGTTTTGTCAAAAGTAGAATGTATTGTGTACGTTTCTTTTTAAAAAGTATGTCATTTTATTGTTCAAAGGTCAGTCATTGTAAGGTCACAGGTTAGGTGATATGCCATTATTTTTCAGTAATACAATTTTTCCAAGAGTTTAGGACGACAGAACACTAAATAGTAATGCTAACGTGAACGCTATGCCAACACTACAAGCTACATTTAGTGTGTGATGATCACTCAGCACTAGGGATGGGGATCAAGAACCGGTTCCTATAGAGAATTCCATGTTTCAATTCCATGGACTCGTTTGGCAGTTTATCTAACAATTCTCTAATCGATTCCAAACAGTACAATTTACGTCACGTTACTTACGCATATTACACACATTCAAATTAGCAAGCGAGACTACATGATTACTCAAAGAGGAACTACCCACCAAGTCTAATCTGAAGTGTCGTTGCCAAGTGACTATGCTGTCATTTTCACAGGCCAGCTCATTATTCATGAGACTACTAAAGAAATGGTGATTTTTCCCAAAAAGTCTATTAATGGGTCTATCGTATTCCTCATCGAATACTCTATAAGAAAGATATAACACATATGCTTCTTAAAATAATCCTAAACAATTTTATAAGCAATTTTAATACTCCTGTTAGAACGGTTTCTTGGGTATGCGTTCGTTCCCATAGCAACCAGTCAGTTACCTCCTGTTATTGTCCTATGTTACAAGCGCTGCGTATTCTGGGACCGAGAATAGGCGTAAGGTGCGCATTTCGAGCAAAGTGTGGCGATGAACGAAAGTAAGTATTTCCCATTCAGGTCATAAAGTTCTTATGATAAGTAAGAGCTGTTATCAGCGTGACTGTTTCGTGTTTTTACTGTTACGTTGGCTGGTTGTTCCCGCTCGTCCTCGCTGCGTCGAGGAGAGCGTTGTTTACATTACTGGACTGTCTCAGGAAATTAGAATACACAATATTCTAATTTTTTGAGACAGTCCTGTATATTCGCGTTGCACATTTGTGTTATGAGGGAATGTGTTAGTTTAGCATCTTAAGATGATGTTGTACATCCATATGAGTGTACAGTGCTTAGTTTTCGCCAATTTTATGGCCAAGATGACCGCACGTGCATGCAGCATACTTCCGGGTTGTGCGCGTGCACTCGCGCCCCACCCACCTTTGTGTTCATTACTCTTTGCGAGTCTTGTATGTGTGTTATTGACTGCTTTACAGTCAATTTGCATTGTTTATTGCATCAGCACTAATTTTCTTTCCTTTCAGAGGCACACATATACCCACGCATTCCAGTCTTCTTTCACACACATACAATTACATCAACATCTTTCCACGCATACTCTCACCTGCTTGTTGAGTGATTCTCATATCAAGTGCCATTGCCTGTATATAATTGTGTCTGTTGCCAAGTTGGATTAAAGTCAAAAGGCCAAAGACCAACTTCACTCTCCGCTCCTTTTGTTCTAACAGACACCCTGAGGCGAATGAGCCATAAAACATATTGAACCCAGAACCTCATACAGTCCATCAGTCCAAATTAGAATCGATAAGAGAATCAATAAAGAATCGAATCGGTAAGCAATACCGATAATGGAATCGGAATCGTAAGAATCTTATCAATTCCCATCCCTACTCAGCACAGACCTTTAAAGGCTTAAGCAACATGGCATAACTAGCCAAGATAAGAAAACAAAAATTACTAAGCAGCATCCTAACACATGATGAAGTCTGGAGCCTGAAGAGGACGCCGGTGAGTACGTATGTGTGTGTGTGTGGAGGGGAGGCGCGCAGCATGTCACACGAGTGATATGACCAAAAACTGCTATGATGTGTGCTAACTACACATACAATTAGGCTCGAGCGTATGACGTGGCACTCGCGAGGTTTCCGCCGCTATCGCCATTGTGGAAGCGAGAAACATAAACAGTGAGGCATTTCAACACAGGTCGCGCTTTAAAAATGGTTGGAAATTATTGTGCGGTAAAGAATTGCAACAACCGATCGAATAGAAAGGAGAATGTACAGCTCGACGGAACACCATTTCTTCCGGATCCCTACATGGAGAAAAGGCGAGGGAAAGGTCATATCTGAACTTACCAGACGTCGAAGAATGGCATCGGTGGCGTCGATCAGAAGGAAGGGCATAACGTTTGATTCTCCAGTTACACACTGAGTTTGCTCTATGCACTTCACTCCGGTAAGTTAATTTCGTTTGTTTACGCAAATTTCAGTAACTTTACGCCCTAAGTCGGCCTGTTGTTAGCTATAGCTACAGCTAAACAACTAGCATGCATACATGTGCATTGTCTTCATAAGACATAATTCCTGTCGTTGCTAAATAAAAAAGCTGTAATATTTTGACGTGAGAGAGTGGCAAAGAATTTGTACACAGGCTACATTTTATGCAACAAAAAATTTGTACATCCGTGGTCACAGACTAATGTAAACACACATTGCCTACCTTTGCTAGAAAGATGGTGTTGCCGTTTGCTTTGGTCATAATGTGAAGATCCCGCACCCATCTGCAGCAAAACTGTTCGTAGCTTTGTAGCGATTTGTAGTTTCAGAATTGCTGATGAGTGTAGTAACATACACCAAACACTAAATACAGCATGATGTCCATTTCGTGTAGTGGTGGAAGCTTGTCGACATCTTTATTCCATTTGTGTTCGGCTTGCTCGTGAGGGTCAACATTGTTCACATCCTTAAAATTGCTCACATATCTGTCCTTCGCCATGGTAACAAGTTTGTCTCTGTATCGAACTGGCAAGTTTTCCCTACATTTTTCCATCTTTGGCACTCGTAGTTCAATTATATTTGCCGTTAAGTTTAAATGTCCCGTGATGCAGACGTGCTTCTGCAATGGCTGCGTTGTCGCAAATCTCGCACGATCCCGTGCTGCTGTGACGTAAACGCTCGAGCCTAATAAGAAAATGTCACACATTGTGAACTTATGACGGAAACTATGACAAATTTCTGTCTCATTCTTGTCTCGTCAGATGATAACTGACATTCGTCTCGTTATGTTTTAGTCTCTCAAGAAACGTTTTTAGGTCATCATCGTCACGTCATCGTCATGAAAAAAAAAAAGGTTATTTGACGAAATATTTTTGTTGCTGTCATCGTTGACAAAAACAACACTGGTTGGATATTTGTTTTGAGCTATTGAAAATATACACAATAATGAAACTTGAGGCAGCTCATTCTAGTTGACAATAAGTCCCACTTTCAAAATCACTCAAACAAACTCAACCAAACCTGAGGCTAACAAAACATCACGTTACGTATACATGTAAAATATAACAAAAAAACAATGCTGACACAGCATGCTAGTACTTGTTGAGGGAAAATAGCCGGAAGGGTTCAGACGAATTCAGACTAGTCAGTGTTTTTTTTTACCATAGCAGCTGCAGCTCAAAGCAAATGATGGATTTGCACCAAATACTGTATTACCGGTAATTGAGACATTTGATCTAACCTGTAAATTACCAGCTCATTTTCATTAACACAAGACAATATTTGCACTGGAAACGCAAATGAGGCAACTTGGTATTAACTGAGAAAATATGAAGATGCCAACGTTTTACTCTGACCTTTTTTGTTTCCAGAAGAGCTCCTAAAGGCTTCGTAAAATCTGGACAGGTACAAAACCATGAGCAGTTTGTCTGGTTCTGCTTCGGCAGCCATCTCCTTTCCAGTCGTCACGGGCTGAATCCCTAGGTGTTGCTCGGCCACATCAAAGGCCAATTGATTGTTTGCTGCCACGTCATTCTCATTAAGGGAGTCGTAGTCACTAATGAAGCAAGACAAGCACAAATATATGTTTGAATAAACAACTTACAGTAATTCAGGTCTGGCTTTATTACATACAACCCAGAATTATGAAATATTTGAAAATACAACTTGTACAAACAATTGGGCTCAGGATACATTTACAAACCCAAACATAAATTGTTAACGTTTGGCTATTCTTTTGAAAAATCTGTCATGTAGAAAAGCTTTTTTTTTTTTGGGGTGGGGTGGGGGGGTGGGGGGGGGGTGTTGGGGGGGCGTTATAAAATCATATAATTAAAAACAAAACTCACCTAAATGTCCTCAAACAAGTTTACACTTCCCTTTATTGTTTACCTTGACATATTTTAAAGGATATTAGGGTTACCTTCGACATGTGTGACTTGTCTGATTACAATAACTTTTTTTAGCTTTATTTTTAGTCCCTGTTTCAATGGTTTTTGAAAAACAGTCCTGATCGTTTAATAAGACTCTTACTTATCAGTGTTACTTGTCTTACTCTAAAAAAGTAATTAGTTACAGTTACACATTACTTCTCCCAAAAAGTAGTTGAATTATTAACTCGGATACATAATTGTAAGAGTAATTAGTTACTCAGCAAAGTAACTGGCATTACTTATACGCATTATTACACGATATATTCAATAACACCTTTCATATCAAAGATGTTTATATTAACTTATTACGGAATAAAAACTCTATATACAGTATTTTAGAACATTTGGTATTTATTTGGATCAACTATATTTCAGTATTTTATTACAGTTAAGAAAACAAAAATGTAAACTGATCATTAACCACTGCAAATCTCTGAAACTATGTTAGGCCTACTGCACAATAAGCATAACACTATCCTTAAATATTACAAAAAGTAACAATATTAAATATTATTCAAGTTTGAGAACACTACCTTTGAAATTCCCTGGCCCGTCGCTATTATCGCTGTCTTGTTACGTTTGCCAGAGCGTGCAGTGAAGCAGGGCATGAGCCATCTCGCCAATGATCATAGAGTTTGCACTGGCGTCACCACCCCCTTCCATCAACCCGCCACTTACCCCCCAGCAGCTGATGTGTGACAAAATAAACTCGCGCTTCATGAAATCAAATTTTAGTAATGCTCCCGTTCAAATCCTCAGTAATGGTAACGGCGTTGCAAAGATGGGAAAATACTAGGGCTGTCAAAATTATCGCGTTAACGCGCGGTAATTAATTTTTTAAATTAATCACGTTAAAATATTTGACGCAATTAACGCTCCCGCTCAGAAAGTATTCTGCCTTTTGGTAAGTTTTACAGCAAGGCTTTTGTGCTGTCCAACAGTGAACTCTTGTGGTCGCTTTGCGACATGGTTTATTGTTTTCTTGCCAGTTCATTATGGCTGCACGATGTCTTGGGCTGATAATGTTGTGCTTATATGATCCTTGGACAAGATTTGTCCGTAAGTATGGTTGTTGTAAAGAATGTACATATTATGTTAGTAAGCGAAATGTTATATTTTTTTGTATGAGACGCTTTTTGTTCATGTTTAGTGAACCTGTATAGCGTGCTAAGCTAACGTTGTTGCTAATGCAATGCTTGTGTACTTTTATTTTGTAGTTTTACGACGGTCTAAAGAGGACAATGGTTTGAGGCCATTTTATTAATAAATCAGATGAGAAAGGAAGAAGTCTAATTATTAAGGCGTCGTTCACTAGCTGTCTAGCTTTGGAAAAAGTAGACGCTTCGGAGTGAGGACAGCGTAGACAGATTTAAATGACAGTAGAGTGAAATGCCCACTACAGTCCTTATGTACCGTATGTTGAATGTATATATCCATCTTGTACCTTATCTTTCCATTCCAACAATTTATTTTACACAATATATATATAATTTACAGAAAAATATGGCATATTTTATAGATGGTTTGAATTGCGATTAATTACGATTAATTAATTTTTAAGCTGTAATTAACTCGATTAAAAATTTTAATCGTTTGACAGCCCTAGAAAATACATTAGATTACTCACAACTGAAAAAAAATAAAATAACACCAATACGAATGCCGTTTTTAACAACACTGTGTATCGTATAATTAGTGATTAGTGGTTTTGGATTTTTATGTGATGTAAAGGACTTTGAATTACCTTGTGTTGAATTGTGGTATACAATTTATGCATGAAAGGTAAGTTTTTGAGCTCTTGAATTAAAAATGTCAATCATTTGTTTTCTGACTCAGATAATGAAGTAGGTATATTACTGGTCCTGTTGATACCAAACCACGGACTAACAGATTACAGTCACAACTGCTATGAAGATTGATTTGGACGCAAAGTGAAACCGTTGTGGAGTTTCAGCAGGCTTCAGTGCATAAAAATTGGTGCAAACTCTTTCAAAGTGCACAATGAGGAGGTGCATAGAAAATCGGCTTCCAAGTCGAGTTGCAAATAAAATCCTAAAACATCACTCTAATACACCAGACAAACATTACACTTAAAATACACTTAGGCAAGCCTAAACTTTCTGAGTGCTAACACCAAAAAGCTGAACTTTATGGTCATGTACATCTGATTTTTATCCACATACGAATGAGCCATGGCCCAATTTTTAAGAAAAATAAATTTGGACTGTTTACACATAACTTTTTTGAAAAATTAGATACGTGTCGCATACAGGCAAAGAAATTGGAATTGATGTGCAGTATGAACTGAAGTCTAAATGTCTTATGAACCTGTATGAATCCAGAATGTGTTCTTACATGAGTTCAGGCCGCTGCCTATGTATGAGGGCACAAAGGGCAAGTCCACTCCTCCAGGAAGATGTCAGGTTAGTGATGTTGACACTTCTGTAGCCATGAGTCTGTCTCTGACACCATGTCAGCAGCCGGTCAGGACGCACTTCAGACTCTGCATGGGAGGGAGCAATCCTCAAATTATTGATCCTATAATCTGATGCAAATGTGTCTGGTCAACATATTCAATAACATTTTCTACTTTAAAAAAAAAAACTTTTAAACAAATGATTAGATATGCACTTGAGGTCGATCAATAAAATGAAGCCTAAAGTCCAAGTCAGAAACAGTACACCTGATCCATCCTATCCTACTTCAACGATTTGAAATACAAAAAAAAAAAACGAAATAGGGAAGCATCTTAAACTGCGTCAACATTACTTGGTCGTACTTTTTAAAATTTCCAGTCTCCCAATGCTGCATATACTTTCTTCTGAACCAAAAAAGATGCATGGATTTTGACCCTCCCCGTTAAGAGTCGGGCGGTTTACCGAAAATTTA
The DNA here is from genome assembly GCF_030265065.1 of Corythoichthys intestinalis. Classification (NCBI taxonomy): domain Eukaryota; kingdom Metazoa; phylum Chordata; class Actinopteri; order Syngnathiformes; family Syngnathidae; genus Corythoichthys; species Corythoichthys intestinalis. Next base: position 56,628,244 of record NC_080399.1, on the reverse strand, counting down.
CCGTTACTAAGATGGTTCACGATGACCAACGTAATTTTGACCCTGTTGGTAAATTCGTTTTTTTAATGAAACAAAAAGAATTTAGGTCTTTTCAGCCCGCTGTTGTTCAGCTATGCTCATTCCCTTTAAGAAAGTAGAGAGTTTGCGGAGGTGCGAAGTCAAGTGGCTATCAGAAAATCAAACAAACAGAAGTACGGTGTGATCAACTGGTACACTAACGCTAAAAGAGAACGTGATGGAGTCGGATAATAGTGAAATGGCTACCGGTAGCCAGGCCACAGGCATTAGTCAACGCTCATAGTGCGATGCCAAAAAAGAACTCTACGCTGGTTGTCTGGAAGTATTTTGGATTCGAGAAGGTTGGAAAACCACCTACATCAGTTTGACGGTCCATTTCATAAATAGTGGATAAGGGAGCACTGCAATCAGTATGTCTTGTGAATCTGGGTGACTTCTCTGATAGCTTTTATGATGGTACAATTTACAATGGATCAGCTCACTATAAGGTATAATCAAATAGTGTAGCCTATAATATGACCGTTTAATGGTCACAGATGGAAATCATGTTGTCCAAATTTTTATTGCGATCAATATCTGCAATAAAAAATGACATACTATTTGTGTTTATACAGTGGGGCAAATAATTATTTAGTCAACCACTAATTGTGCAAGTTCTCCCAGTTGAAATTATTGGAGAGACCTGTAATTGTCAACATGGGTAAACCTCAACAATGAGAGACAGAATGTGGAAAAAAAAATTGAAAATCACATTAGTTGATTTTTAAAGAATTTATTTGCAAATCATGGTGGAAAATAACTATTTGGTCAATACCAAAAGTTCATCTCAATACTTTGTTATGTACCCTTTGTTGGCAATAACGGAGGCCAAACGTTTTCTGCAACTCTTCACAAGCTTTTCACACACTGTTGCTGGTATTTTGGCCCATTCCTGCATGCAGATCTCCTCTAGAGCAGTGATGTTTTGGGGCTGTCCTTGGGCAACACGGACTTTTAACTCCCTCCACAGATTTTCTATGGGGCTGCGATCTGGAGACTGGCTAGGTCACTCCAGGTCCTTGAAATGCTTCTTACGAAGCCACTCCTTTGTTGCCCTGGCTGTGTGTTTGGGATCATTGTCATGCTGAAAGACCCAGCCACGTCTCATCTTAAATACCCTTGCTGATGGAAGGAGATTTTCACTCAAAGTCTCTCGATACATGGCCCCATTCATTCTTTCCTTTACACAGATCAGTCGTCCTGGTCTCTTTGCAGAAAAACAGCCCCAAAGCATGATGTTTCCACCCCCATGCTTCACAGTGGGTATGGTGTTCTTAGGATGCAATTCAGTATTCTTTCTCCTCCAAACACGAGAACCTGTGTTTCTACCAAAACGTTCTATTTTATTTTCATCTGACCATAACACATTCTCCCAGTCCTCTTCTAGATCATCCAAATGCTCTCTAGCGCAGGGGTCCCCATCTGCCGGGCCGCGGACCGGTACCGGTCCGTGACGCATTTGCTACCGGGCCGCATAAAAATAATAATTTAATAACGACCGCATTCTGGCTGAATTAACCCTGTGCCCCTGCTTAACACACCAATATCCCTGTCTACTCTAAATACTACGGCGTAGATTAGAATGTCGTCATAGAAATCCATTGATTGGACTGCTAGTAGTACATCTTGTTTGCGTATATAATATATCTATGCGCGCTTGTCCTTGATAATAATATTGCTGCTAGGCCGCGGGCGCAGCACATTTGTTTTCCTGGAAAAAATTAGCCCCCACACGAGCGAAGATGACTGGAAAACAGACGTCTTTGGAGATATTTTTACGGCGAACAGGGCACCTGACGAGCTACAACCTCGAAGACCCACGAACTGCGAAGGAGTGGATTCGTGACCAGTTTGTGAATAAACCGGGTGATTCGAGCATGTCTGTGCAAAAGGAAGATCAACTTGTAGAGATCGCAAATCACGGCGACCTTATTAAACGTACATTTGAGAACTCTACCGAGGTTCTGAATTAAAGTCATTCTGGAATATCCTGACATCGCTACAAAAGCATTGAAAACTTTGCTACAATTTCCAACATCGTATCTTTGTGAAGTGGGCTTCTTAATTAATGTTTAACGACAAGGCGAAGTCGTTAATGGTGCGAGCGGTGTGCAGTTGTTGTGTGCAGCTTACATAGCAGGATGTATCTGAGGAGACCTTTTCTTTAAGTCCTTCCATGATCAAACGTGAGTTAATATTCCTTTCTTTCAAGAAAGTTTGTAGTGTTTACTTTGGAATCGCTGCATTTGCGCATTTTTGCGGCTATGTTTAACATTGCGCGCATGCGCAGAACCGCATCGTTGCAATTTTTGATGGGTTGCAAAATTTGTCAGAACACCGGTCCGTGAAAAAACGACCCAAATAACACCGGTCCGTGGTGCAAAAAAGGTTGGGGACCCCTGCTCTAGCGAACCGCAGACGGGCCTGGACGTGTACTTTCTTCAGCAGGGGGACACGTCTGGCAGTGCAGGATTTGAGTCCCTGGCGGCGCATTGTGTTACTGATAGTAGCCATTGTTACTGTGGTCCCAGCTCTCTGTAGGTCATTGACTAGGTCCCCCCGTGTGGGTCTGGGATATTTGCTCACCATTCTTGTTATCATTTTGACGCCACGGGGTGAGATCTTGCATGGAGCCCCAGATCGAGGGAGATTATCAGTGGTCTTGTATGTCTTCCATTTTCTAATAATTGCTCCCACAGTTGATTTATTTACACCAAGCATTTTACCTATTGCAGATTCAGTCTTCCCAGCCTGGTGCAGGTCTACAATTTTGTCTCTGCTGTCCTTCGACAGCTCTTTGGTCTTGGTCATAGTGGAGTTTGGAGTGTGACTGACTGAGATTGTGGATAGGTGTCTTTTATACCAATAATGAGTTCAGACAGGTGCCATTAATACAGGTAACAAGTGGAGCCTCGTTAGACCTCATTGTCCATAGGAATTGCTTTCACAGCATCTCTATTGTCCTCGGTCCATGGCTATCTAACACCCCAGTGTGCAGATGAAACATGATCATCTTCAATGACATTCATTCACTGCCCGACAAATTGAGAGAAGTCAAACCCAAATTACCAGCTCTTTACTGAATATTTAAATTTAAAATTTTTAAATGAGTATGACAATGGCCGTATACTGTCTGGCAGCTGCTTTAGACTTAGAATATGTGCTGTTCATTTACAAAAGAAAAGTTGGGTGTGTTCCATCTACTGTACTGGGCTTCCCACAGATAAAGATATCCAATGACTCCTACTGTTTGGGGAGTGAATCTTTCTATAATTATAACACAGTAGTTGGTGATCATCTTCTTTCTGTAGATAAAACTTCTCCACATTCCTTTCTGCTAAGTACTATATTGCGTTTGCTTTTTGTGATGACTCATCCTGTTCCAGAATTATTTTGAGTTGTTGGTATCCAATGTTCCCAGGTTGGCATTGCACAATTTATGTTATCGTTTCATTTTCCCACGACCTTTAGAAGAGTTTTGTTCTTCCAGTTGGGTTTGAGAATTACATCACAGCCTTTTTCCTGTATATGGAATAATTAATAGAAACTGTCTTTACCGGTTATGTTGGCTTGAATAATTTTTTTCAGTCTCTGAATGTGTGTTTATTTAATTGCATATCTTGTTCTTCAAGAGATATTTATTCATTGTCTTCTGATTATTAAGCTTTTGTGGTTGTTGTTGAGTTATGTGAATTGTTTTAGCGCTAGTCGTTCCTTTACACTTCTCACGTGTTGTAAGTGTGACTTCATTTGATAATGTATTTTATTCGCGATTGTTTTTAGAGGGTGCCATTTGTGTCACCTGTATAAATTAAGCTGTACTTGTACTAAGGTTGGACAAACGTTCATGCAACTTACCGGTAATTTATTTTTTGTATTATCAATTGCAGTCCATTATAAATGCAAGGGTACATGCTCCTAAGTTCTGTTTGTTAAGTTTAATTTACTTCTGGTAAAGTATTGCTATGGAATTTTGTTGTATTCCCAGTGTGTTTCATTCAAATTCAGTCAATAAGATATCAAATAAAAGTACAGTATAGGAAGAAAAAAAAAATCTAAATAATTGTTATGATTTTATCGTCCTATTTTCTTTAAATGCAAATAAATTAATTAATAAGAAAAAGTTTTCTGTCATCTCCAGTGTCACTGTCCACTTTGTTAAGTTGTGCTAGTGTTCCTTTAGGAATATTCCCCGTTAATTAATTAATTATTATATATATATATTTTTTTACCTCTTTTAAAGTCTGATTTTGCAGTTTTATGAAGTACATTCAGTGTGGGTTATCATGACATGTCCGCTTTGTTATAGACATATATTAAAGAAATTAACTGAATCGAATCATTTCAAACGATTTGTTTGTAAAATCATAGATTTCTCATCAAGTACTCAAAGTCACATTAGCTATTATGCTAGCAAAGCTAGGCTGAGGGCTAACTTTAGCACAAAATGTCCCCTCTGTTAGTGTCCGCTCTGTTACGTCCAGATGGCATTTATAAAAAGAATGACCCTTTTTTTCGTTTCTGAACGTTATTTTCTCAGCCGTCCTTGATTTTAATTTTTTTTGTCCTTGTGCATCAACAGTTTTGGTTTGAGATGCTAAATGCATCCATTTCCCTTGAGACCCAATGACTGCTGTGCTTGATTATTAACTGTCAAGTTGTGATTTAGAGTTGGGCGTGCATGAACTTGAAAACAGTTTGTAGAGGACCCTTTATAAACCCAACTGTAGTAAAGCTTTTCCTCACCCAATTGTCTATTGTTGTGACTATAACAAACAAAAACACTCTAGATTTCATCCATTAATGTTGAAGATTTTTGCCACATTGAAAACAAGTCACTTGGTATTAGAAAAGAAATAAGCTCATTAGTATAAATTGAAATATAAAATAAAAACTGTAAAATTAACAGTTTGCCTTTGGCAGAGCACAGTGAAGCAGGTCGGCAGATACTGTGTCAGAAGGGTATCGACTTTACAATTGTGGTAATGTAATCCACATGTATTCTCTGTGGAAAGGTGCGTCGTTGTGTTCAAGACGGTAAAGTTTCACAGTGGTGTCAACTCTAAACAAAGTTCTGAAGTTCAAATTTGCATTGTGACCCAAAATCTTAGGTGTGTGTCGTTTTTGCTTATTTGACTAAATAGTCGGTGCAATTTTTGGAGCCGTTTACATGACGACACTGCGACACCAAGACGCTACGATTGTGTTGCGGTATGGCCACGCCTTTACACGGTGACGGTGAAAACGGAAAGCGAAGACGCAAGCTTTTGATTCCGGCCTCCAAAGCAGAACGATTCGATTGCGGGGATTGCTCTGCAACCACATGAATGTACCACTCTTCCTCCGATGACGACAGCACTCTCACACGTCACTTTAGGCATGCGCAGATGCTGCAACTAAACATTCAAAACAGCAAACACGGCGGAACGTCAGCTTTAATTAACGGTTTTTAATAATTATTTTAATTTAAAATTATTCAACGTTCACATTTTGGTGCCCTTTGAAGCACATGGAAAAAAAACGCGTGGAAGCCATTGCTTCGAGTGAGCAGGTATGTTGTCTTTCGGACCAAGGAGGTTGTTATCAAAGAAGCGCATCATTGGCTGTCGCCTTATAAAACTGCACTGCCCCCAAGGGCCTGGCATGAATACTATATCGTTTTCACTCGGAATTGCGACATTGCTCGAATGGAGACGGAACCATATAAATGCAAATATGAAATGTGTCGGATTCTCAGAGCGTCCCCATAAACGGCCTCTTTGACACCATCTCCTGATTCACCTCCAGATGATGCAGCATCGAGGAGCAGCAAGAAGTATCTTGCTCAAGGACACCAACATAGTGGCAATGGCGGAAAATTGAACCTAAACCCTTTGGGTTGGGAGATAACGACGCTACCACCTAAGCCATGCCTTCCTGAAACGTCCTCTAAGACAACCAAAAGAGTCCAGTAACATTTGATTCAATGATCTGCAAATGGAACGACTGGGAGGAATAAGAATATTTGCTGGCAAAATATGGACACTTATCAATTACGGCACAGTGACCAGCACAGCTCTTGTAATTGTTTTTATTGTTATTTCTACTGCCGTTATAGCCCTTTTCACCTACAAACCCCGGTAAATTCCCGTGTAAGGTGACGCGGGATTTACTTGTGTCATTACTTTCAGACATGTAGAGATGTCCCGAGAATGACGCCAGTTGGACACTTTCACAGACTTGTCCTGTGTTGCCCACTGGCGCTCTCAGTGTTGGGAAGGCTGCTGGCGCGATTTTATAACCCGGACATTACGTCATTTTTGGTCGGCATCGGCTGTCACAATGTTGGTCAAATCGTGTTCCGTTCCATAGGGAGCGTTCCCGATGTCGTAACTGCAGGCAATTTAAGCTCATCAAGATTGTATTTAAGCCCAGGCGATCCAAGAAAGAGTGTTGTGATATTGACTTGCTGGGCGCCAGTCGACACCTCTGCCACCCTTGTTTTGAAATCCCCTATGTTTTGCTGGTATTTCATACAGTGGCTTCTAACCGGTCGAGAGCCAGCCCAAAAGCCGCCAGGGGAAGGAAGAATCCCACTGGCTTTGTTTTGGTGTCTTATCGACTCTCTGCATACCGCTTAGGTTAGTATTATTGATCCCCGTCGACCTACTGTCACAGACCTATTGTGGTATTCCCCATTTTCCGCGATCTCGACTATTTTTGTTTCTATTTAATAAACCCTTGAACGCTTCCCTCTGTTGTTTTCTGCTTTGAAGTACAACCTTGTTTCCACAGGAGCGGACCCTAATATCGGCAACAAAATAAAACACACATTTCCACTGATGGACGATGGACTCTCTTTGTCGGCTCTACGATCCCGTAGCAATTTAATTTCTTTATGTTTTCAGTTTAATTTAGCTATTTCCAGCTTGCTATGTTGATAATTGTTCTTTGTTTACTGCTTTTTGTATTACTGAGAAGAAAAAGGAAGTGACGATCGGACCCCCATGATATTTACGTCATTAGCCATCGTGCTGTGAACCGGGAATTTAACGCCTGCTTTCACGCACACTGCTTCCCGGGAAAGTCCCCGGCATTATACTACGACGCGAACCGTGAAATGTCTGCCTAATCTCAATGTCAGTCAACCTGGGAATTGTGTTCACATTACAGGGCTGCATATTTAAATTCCACCATTTTCCGGGTGTTTCGGCGAATGTGAAAAGGGCTTAAGTGTATACAGGATTTGGTGGTTACACTGTTGTATTTTGCATGTAGGGTCCAATCTGATGGCAACGTGTGCAAAGCTTTATTTACAGCTAAAGGCAAAAACGACCGTTCATTGGACTCTGTAGGAATAAAACATCCTAAAATCAGGCCTTCAAAAATAAAAGAATCGCAGTATTACACTAAGCACTCAAAGTGCTTTTGGACATTAGAAAAGTGCAATTAAGTTCTCTTAATGACCCTCCATGTTTTCTGCAACACCAGGACACTACAAACATCAGCAGGTGAACATCAGTAATTTGGTCCATGCTTCCTTCCGCAATCTCTTTAACCTTCAACGAGCAGCTCTAGTGTTTCTGAGGATTATTTGGCTTGCCATTATACTGTACCACTGAGCCCAGGTGGATTATGTAATCCTTAGTCGATGAAGCTAAGGAGGTGACCGGTTAGGACAGTTATACGCTAAAAGTTTATTATTGGGTCTTTGCCTTTTTGGCAAAGGCCAGATAGTGTTGTTCTGCAACTTTATTATTTATTATTATTATTTTGTTGTCAAACTCGTCAAATGATACACTAACCTAACAAGAACCCTTTTGTTTAAGTCTGGAAAAAACCTCCGCAATGCCAAGGACATGGTTGAGAATCTCAGAGAAGAATGGCACGGCTCTGCAGTAAAATCTCTTTTTCATACAAGTTGATGTGTCCGTTCACCCAACGACAACGAAATGAAGATGAGTGGGGAAATCATCTTTAAAAAATAGGTAAAATAATGTTTGTTACAAAATGTGTCCTTGAAATGTTTGTTATTTAGTATGTACCAGTATGGGTGTTCAAAACCTTTTTTTTAAGCGAGAAACGTAAAGGTCTCAGAAATGTATATTTTTAATTTACCTGATTTGAACTACTTATCAGGTGTCAAAAAATGCCCACCTACTCAAAATTTTTCTCCCCCAAGGAAATAGAGATTTAAGCTGTCCAATGATGTATCACACATGCATATAGGACAATTCTGAAATATGGCCAGATTGGGGATCTCAGAGTGAAACTTCAAGCCACCTGAGTGTTTTTCGCGTTAAATATTTTCCAAATTCAAAGTAATGAAACAGTATCTCATGCACGGTTTTCAGGCTTTCTCACCCTGCATTTGGTTTCTTGATGTTTGTCACAGGAAAGCATATAAGTAGGAACAAACCCAAGTGAGAGATTGTCCATAATTACAAGTGTTTGTAAAGCAGCCCACTAGAGAAGTAATGGTGGGGTTTTCCCCAGCAGTTGGCTATTGCTGTTAGCTGTCCAAAATTACTCCTCCAACATGCCTCGAACAAGCATTTTCAGGAAATTCGTGAGCGCGTTCTATGCACTCCTTGTGCAGTGAACTGTGATTTGACATGGCATTATGTTCTGAAGCTTTCATAGCACAGCATTTAGACAATGAACGGATTCATCATTGGTGCACTTTGCTTCGCTATATGCAGTGTAAAAGGCATTCACTGTGGACTAGTTATTAAATTCAATAAATGACCAGATTTCGTAGTAGCGAGGAAGAGAACGCTCCAACTCTAAGCTGAAATGCCCTAATACTCTATGCGCAAGGAATACGAATACCAAACAAATGCATATGGGGATAAAAACAAAAACATGAATGATCCTCACCTTCTCTGGATGGGTTGATATGCCTAACTTTGGGACCTTGAAGGTGAGATGAGTCCTGCTTGCCATCACTGAATAAGTGGCGTACCTTAGAGGCAGAAAGTAAAGAAATGTGATCCTCATTATAAAACAATGTCACGTTACAAAGTCTTAACTTTTACTCCTCAAAAAATAGTAATTGTTTACATATATGTAGAAAATGGTAAATGTACTTTTGCAAATCTTTTATTTACATGTTGTACAATGTCCAAAGCGCTTTACTGTGACTCACATTTATAACTTCATGCACACATTTACACACTAATGGTGCTGCTGCCATTCAAGGCATAGCCAATCCACTGGGGGAAATTTAGGTTTCAGTACCGTGCCCAAGAGAAACTTCAACAGTAGACTGTCGTACCCTGTAATGAACCAGTGTTCTGCCAAAATGTCCTACATTGGCAAAACGTCTTACAAGAGGCCAATTTGACACCCAAAGTACTACCGTGCGCCTTCAACTTCTTTATTTAGATGCATACAGGTAGAACCTACTAAAAAATGCCTTAAGAAGATACTTAAATGTAGTTATATCAAATAAGGACTGTTTAAATACTCTACGTGACTAATGTGGTCAACAGATCAATCTGCTTGAAAGCTACCACAAGAAAACACAATGGTTAAAATGTATGAGAGGGAAATACATGCAAAAAGTATTTTTGAGGCATTGAAAGGTAATAAACTCAATAAAAACAAAAATAGCGAGTACTCGCCGCTTTTAACCGATGTGTGCATATGTGCTGATGCTTGCGCAAGCGCACTGAGCATTGTGTAGGACGTCTCGCCGTTGAGCAAGGAATTGCAGAACACCGGTAGCCCTTCGGTCACTGAACTACTTGCGCTACCAGCAGACTGTGCCACAGCCACCCCCATATTTAACTTAAAATAAGGCATCAATCAACTACAAGATTGTTATTGTGCTCGTTTATTTGATAATCTGTTATAGATGAATATTTAAGAAGGTGAGTGTTGGACTGACCTGTTGGGGGCGTACACGACTGGAATTTAGGTTGGGATAGCGGGTAGCAGGGTCAATGGTATACTGATCAAAGTTTTTACTGATGTTCTCTGTTGTTGTCTGGGGCAGTAGTCTGTAGATGCTCTCCCTAGGCAATGATAATACAAATAAATGAGCAAGCAATTTAACAGCAACACTGCAGGCATAGGTATTAAACTAAATATGCATTATACTGTATATTTTACACACAACAGATGTTAACAAGCCTTACATATTCAAAAGGGAAAATAAACACAGCACATTCAATGGGGCTTCAAAATCCGAAAAAAATAAACCCCTGCAACAAGCATTGAAAACACACTTCACTCGACCGTCATCAGCCAATAAAATATGTTAATTGGGGTATGTTCTTCTGTGCTTACCAACTACAGCACAGGCTGAATTATCTGTACTGACGCATTTTATACAGTGTATCACAAAAGGCAGTACACCCCTCGCATTTTTGCAGATATTCAATTATATCTTTTCATGGGACAACACTGACAAAATGACACTTTGACACAATGAAAAGTAGTCCGTGTGCAGCTTATATAATAGAGTTGATTTATTTTCCCCTCAAAATAACTAAAAACATAGCCATGAATATCCAAACCCCTGGCAACAAAAGTGAGTAAACCCCTTAGAAACTACGTACATCCCTGAAAGTCCAAATTGAGTACTGCTTGTCATTTTCCCTCCAAAATGTCATGTGACTTGTTACAGAAATGCTGTCAGCATTGTTGCAGAGATTGAAGAGGTGGTGGGGGGGGGGGGGGGTCAGCCTGTTAGTGCTCGGACCATACGCCGAACTCTACATCAAATCGATCAATTGCCAAAATGTTACTTCACTTTCATATGTGTGCCATTTAATATTTTTTGTTGGGAAAACAATTAAATTCAGCAGTTAAACTAACACAGATGGGAATCGCTACAGACTTGGTCACGCTTGAAGGGAAAAGTGGCCTGCACATTTAACAAAAATAAAACAAGATAAAAAAATAGCTAACCACTAACAAATGCGCAATTCCATTTTTCTTCACAGATTTGATGGCGCCAACTATATATAATAAACCCCATGTGGGTGGGCGTGAGAGACTATTAGTTTGGATTCGCAGCCTTAATAATTGATTGGTGTGACACAATGTCCTGCCGAGAACAATTGCAGACGTCTTAATTTTTTTTTTCAGTGAAAGAAAAATGATGACAAACAAACCTTTCTGCCAGTATCTCAAGAGGGTTCTTGCCCTGAGCAAAGGACTTCACCATCCAAGCTGTGTCAAATGCAGCCAGAAAACCCCGAGCACAACCTGTACCCATTGGCCAGAAAGGCTGTGGAGAGAATAATCATCTGGAGCAATTTGTAGAAAAGATCATGCAACACACATTCTTACCGAAGATACATACCTCAAGCAGACTATCTCCCACTAGTGCAACCAGTAGCTGATGTCCATGTTTCTCCCTGATCAAAGCGGCATTCTCTGAGGCATACATGCTGGTAAAGTCAAACATTGCTACATCTGGCTGTCCATAGTGGTTGATAGCATAGTCCAGCGATGGTAGCTGGTAGTTTGTACCAAAGTCAGCTGCCTCTCGGGCATAGGAGAGCAAAGCTTCCTGGTTTACATTCTCATTGCTTAGTAAACGTTCTGTTTCGAGATAGTCCTAGATGACAAAAAAAAAAACAAAAGGCTTAAGTAAAACCTTTAAAGTCATTAAAATACACTACTTTTCGAACTATGAGCCGCCACTACCCAAATTTGACACGAAACGGCATTTGTTCATAGATAAGCCGCAGCTGTTGTCACTATATGATAGAGATTGACCGATATGGGTTTTTCAGGACCGATACAGATACCAATTATTAGTACTTAGAGGGGCCGATAACAGATTTTTGGAGCCAATATTCATTTGCAGTAGTGGTGTAAAAATTGGCATAAAAATATGAATAATGCAAACACTGAACTTCACTGAAATACCTAGAGCATGTTTATTGAATCACACAAATAGAAAAAAATGGCTCCAGAAGTGCCCGGATTTCCAAGACTCAGAAACATCTCTTACAAAGTACAAACGGTTAAATAAATAGTTCTCTCTGAATTTTTTTTTTTAACAGAAAATACATAAAAAATACAGGAGTTCTCTGGCTCAGCAGCACATTTTGTAAAGTTAAATTAAAACTTTGATAATAGCTCCCTGATTTTTTTCATAATAAAATAATTTAGTATAACTGAAATAATTCAACTTTAACCCAATTTTAAATAGATTTTTTTCATATCGGCCAGTCGGCTTTAGAAAAAGGCCGATACAGATATACGTCAAATTTCCAAATATCAGTGCCGACAATCAGCCCGGCCGAAAATTGGTCTATCTCTACTATACTATGGGATATTTACACCACAAGATAATAACTCGAAACACTTTCTTTGACAGCAGCCGAACAAGACTGTCATATGACCTGTCATGAGTATGACATGACACTGTCATGAACATTAACGAATGCTTATGGCAGATGACAATCCATGAACTGGCTCGACAATATTGCCGTAAAATGTCTACCATTTCGATGGTCCTCCTCTGACCTCCATTTGCCAGTCTTTATACGGTATCAATTTTTGTGGTAACATCACCAGCTTCGTCAGGTTTTTAAATCATTTCATTTCAGAACCTATGCACACCTATGTACACAAAATGCCTACTGTTGGCCAAAGTTGACGCCAAGTCGCCAACAACAACAAAACATTAAAAGAGAAAGTACAATCTCTACCGCACTCTCTATCTATCTGTCACGTCAGGCATGCAGTGCGTTCAGGTACAGCACGCAAAACACATCCGCCACATCAGAACCAGATTCTTTACATTATTCCAGGAATAATTATTATACTGTATTAATATTATTATTCATAATTTATTTATTTTGCTATAAGGAACTGCCATTTGTAATAGTTCCAGCAGTATTTACTGAGGATTTAGTGTAGGTTGTCAGGCTGTGGAACAAATTAATGCAATTATCATGTATTCTTATGGGAAAATCCTGCTCGACATACGACCATTTCGACTTACAAACAAGGTCCTGGAACAAATTAACTAAGTACGTAGAGGTACTCCGGCGTCGTAAAGATGAAATCACTTAAGTCAGGTGCATTGTAACCTGGGGACTAACTGTAGTGACATTTATGTTGAGGTACCTGAACTTACATTAATAATGACTCCTTTGTCCAGCAGACTCTGCTTCTTGGCAGTCATGACAAAATAATGAGTGTTGTCTCTGTAGTAAACAATGTTTTCTAAATCAATTCCTGAAAACATAACCAGACAAGGACACAGAGAAGGAGTGATTTGAGATTTAGTACTGACAACTTAATTAAAAAAAAAAAAAAAATCAAGGGACAGTCATAGACTTCTGACGGGTCAGATCAGTCATGCACTGCGCCTCGCCTTCAAGTGGGAGGCCGCCCACATTAAGAGGAGCTATTCACAAACACACGGAAGCAGTGAACAATGCCAGATTTCTGTTGAAAAAGTACGAAAGCTGGACCGCATACAAACAGAATGGATCGTTTCAGGAGTGATTTGTTCGAGGATTCAAGGTAATTATTATACTTTTCGTACCATGCGTGCATTTTGAAACGTTGTGAATAAAATCAATGGGTGAAACTAGCCGCTACTGCATTGGCATCATAAGTCGCAATATTTACGTAAAATAAATACTAACTGCATGTTTTTTCTTGCTTGTAATCAAGAATCGAGACTGTTTTACGTCCATATCTATAAAGAGTTTGGGGATTTAAGCATTTATTTACAAGAATTTTCACCGGAATAGCTCTGTTTACATAAGGCGGCAGCTAGCTACATTCACGAAGAGACTAGCATTGTACTTCGATATATTTACGTAAAATAAATGCTAACTGCACAGTTTGTTTGCTATTTAACCAAGAATAGAGTGTTTTTCGTGCATATCTATAAAGAATTCAGGGATTTAAGCATTTATTCAAAAGAATTTTCAACGAAAAAAGCTCTTCGTCTGTGATTCCACTCGCTCAGCTTAGACGGCCTCGCCAACCATACAGGCCCCCTATTTATCGGCCCCGCGCCCCGTGTCCCGTCAATACATTATGAAGTCTATAGTACAGTAAATTTGTAAACACAGACTTTAGGGCTGCTTTATATGCCGACTTACCCGTTTCTTCCTTCAGATCAAGGAAGAACTTCTGGTTAAAGATAAAGGCGACTCCACTAATCTCCTCCACTTTAGCCTCTGCTGTGGTGTTTCTGTTGACAAAGTTAGCTGTCACAGCAATAGCCAGTTTTCCCCGAAACTCCTTTCGACTGAAACCTATCAAACGGAAAGTCAAAAAGAAGTATTTGAATGAAAACAGCCAGAGTCAAATATAATTCCGAGAAGGATTGGTTCTCTACAACAAACTGGCCTGATAATAAAAGATCACTTGTCAATGTAATGTAAATACAGCCTTCCAAATAGCTAAATTCCTTACCAACAAATTAAACAGATTGGACATAAAGTACTTAAATGCCAGGAACCATTGGCAAATAACTTTATGCCTGAACAAAGAGCCCAAGTTTATTTTAAAAAAAAAAAAAAAAAAAAAAAAAGGTTTATGACCTTGCAGACATACTTAGCTCAACATTTTACACAACTTGGATTCTTCCTATGTCAACAGGAAATGTTTTAGCTAGTGAATGAGGGTAGCTCTGTATCTCTTGACCTCGTTTCCTCTTAAAATAAACAGTGCTTTGAATTTGGTCTGGCAAAATAACTCTGCAGAGATCTATTGCTGAGGCTCTTTGGGGGAATATGGTGGGAACATTAAGACAACAATTAATGATTAAAAAGCACAATCACAAGCTACAAACATTCATCGTTTGATTCCTGTTGATACTCTCAATTTACCATCTAATGTGTTTTTGCGTCCATCAGCTCCAATCACCACATCAAAGTCAAAGTCTGCGACACAGTGGCTTGAGGGCCTAATATCTGCTCTCCAACTAGGACCTAAGGAGAGGCATAGCAAACAAGTTTTCATAAAATAAAGATAAGTAGGATTACAAAATAAAAAAAATATTAATAAACTACTGCTTCTACGATTATTCGATTAACTCGAGTTATTCGATTGAAAAAATCAAATTTTGTTTGTTCGAAGATTTGTTTAATTAGAGTGGCGTTGTAATGGTTTGTTTTGAAAGTGTTTGCATTTAATTTTATTGATTTGGGTGGATACACTGCATTCTAGTGGCAATAGTGAATATTGTATATAATATATAAAGTTTATATAAATATTATATAGAAATACATAACTCATCTAACCGCTGGATCCATGTGCTCCCTAAGACCAACTAAGGTCTTTGTCTGAGCTAATATGTTTATGCCTTTGTAATTTAGTTTAGAGGTATATTTAGCGGTTTTGTGTTTGGAATATGAGTTTGAATGATTTGCTAAGAGCAATGTTTTGAAAAAAAAATAAAATTAAATAAAATAAAAAAAAAAAAAAACATTTTATAGCATTCATGCTCACGGACATTTGCTATGAAAGTTAGCCAATGGTTCTTTTGTTGTACTTTGATCCTCATTTATTCTTTTTAAACCGTTTGAGGCTAAGCTCAGGCATAGACTTCATAATATTATGAATTATGAAAAATTATGATGTCTATGGCTCAGGTATTTTAATTCATTTTTAAATGCATTTATTGCTCTTGTGAAATTCAATTCTGCATAGTTTGAAAAAAAAAAAAAAATCAGGAATTTTATTTTGTATTCGCATTTAATGCTCTTTTGAAAGTGCTTAAATTTATTCTGCAATAAATGTTTCCAATCAGATTCCTTTTTTATTCCAACTAAAAGATGGCTTAATCGATTATTTAAATAATATCTGCATCTCTATTATAAACAAAAAAGATAGCTAACTGTGATTTTATCAATTAAATAATGTTCAGTATAAAGTTTGAGGGTGGATTGATTTAAACAACATTAACTAGAAAAAAAATCGTTCTTATCAACCACTTTTAGCATTTAGCAATCCAAAAACAAATGTCTTCACTTCTGTTAACTATCACAGTATGAATTTTATTTTATTTATTTTGTTACTTCCAGTCTCCAGTCATGTGAATTTGCATATTAAACTAAATATTTAGTTCCGACCGTTTCCTGATTTAACATTTAGGATATAGGATATAAATTGAAGATTTAAATTAAATATTTAGTTCTGGATTTAAACATTGAGGTCCAAAACGTCTTATTTAAAAATAAATATTTAAGTTGCTAAATAATGTTTGTAAATGTGCAAAAAAAAAAAGGGACTCTAAAAATTTCACACCATTTTAAACACTAAATGTGCTAAAAAGCGCTAAATGTGAGAAAATTTTGTCGTAATTTTCAGCATGTGCTGCTTTACAAACGACGCCCCATAACACAATTTGTAAAATTAGTTTAACTAGTAGGTCGCCATTGTTGCTGACATCGCAGGGTGGTGACGTCACATGCTTACGCTGCCGGGCTTCCAGAGTATGACTGTAGCAACATAAACATGTCATCTGTTCAACGCTTTCAATTTGAACCCGAGAGCTAAATTAATGAGCATGAAAGCATTGTTGATATTTCACAAAACGAGCAGCAAAAGCAAAATGAACAGGAAAGACTGGATAAGAAAAGATGAGAGTAGAAAAAAAAAAAAACTTCTGCCAAAATGTGCTACACCGGCATACGTCCTACAAGACGTGAATTTGACACCCAAAGTACTACCGTGGGCTTTCAGCATGTTTTGTTTAGATGCATTCAGACAGAAAATACTGAAGATCCCTTCAGAAAATACTTAAACGTAGTAATATCAAATAAGGGTGGTTTAAATATGCTACTTGACTGATGTGGTCAACATAAACAATCTGCTCTAAAGCTACCACAAGAAAACAGTATGCTTAAAAGTATGAGAGGGAAACACATGTAAAAGATATTTTGTGGCAATGAAAAGGTATTAAAAGACTCAATAAAAACACAAATAGTAAGTACCCGCCGCTTTTGACACCGGAAATCCTGGGTTCTTTTTGGCTATAAAGGAACACCAGAAAGGCGTCAAATGACCCCGATACCAAACTGACTACTTGGCTTTGCAGACAATAGACCACTCAAACAAGCAATCCAGCAGACAACTCCCCTACACACTCCTGTGGAGTCGCTGCCTAGGTGTGAAGAAGGGGTTCACTCTGACTAGCTGAACTAGCATCTTGAATATAAGAGACTGGTGGACTTCTTGGTGGGTCTTCCAAATTCGCTCACGTTCATGTGGGCACAAAGAAGGTGCAGAAGGAAAAATTGCTTTGGCAACAACCTCCAACACCTAGCCCCGGAAAAATGGCGAAGTGTCATATGTCACCACATAAAAAATGTTTTGTTTCTTATTACACCGTCCCTTGTACAGTAGGCATACTGCAGCTTTTGGAAAATGTAAAAAGGTTGTCCGCCCGATTGCCTGCCTGAGCGGCCCACTGTCCGACAAAGCCAAGGCATCCCTGCCCTGCAAACACTCAACATGCTAGTAGGAGCAATCCAACTCTATGGTTTTGCGAGTGTGAATGGGAATGACTAATGAGGACCTCAATGCTCACAAAAGATATGTTGATTAGGGTCAGATGACCCTTCTCTGGATACAAAAGGGATTTGTATCAAATGAGCCACCCTTGATAGTTAACTGATGAGCGCATGTGTTGGGTGTCTCGCCGCGTAGAAGGAACTGCAGTAAACCGGTAGTATTCGTTGAGTGTTAGTGACAAACTACGTCATCACCCCGAGCGTCCATTGCGCACTTAAAACATGACGCCCTCCGTAGGTCAAAACATGCACAAAATATTATAGATTTTCAAATCAATTGTAATATTTTATGTGTTTCTAATAACATACAGTATTTTAGTAAAAGACAACAATTGTGGCTTATTAGAGCCTACTAGTCTTTAACTCTGAGGTTCCCTTTTAGGAAAGGGAAATTTTCTATCTAAAACTTACTGTCATCAATTTGTTCTTCTGGTGGCTCAACAAGTTTGATGAATTCTACGTTGACGTGAACCTCAACCCCAAGAATCAGGCAGATTTTCAGCAGCATCAACTGGAGCTGACGGATACCTGGAAATGATGTAACATTTTATAAAGACTCTGAATAGCCACATCCCTGTCAATCTCAACTCCTTTTGCAGGCAGCAGAGCAGCTGTAACTGAAATGCGAGGTGACTCAGAGGTACTGATGACAAATGAGTGCAGTAATTTGGGAGGCTGTGGACCATGTGTAATTGTCATTAAGTAGTACGTGTAATCTTCCTTTTTCTGCCACAGCATCAAATTCAACTTCTCTATGATGCAGTCTCATCACTTGCGCTAAGTCTGCTGGCACCACTGTGCATGCATCGACTTTTCTCGCAATTACTTGATGCCGTTTGGCAATTGATTCTGCCATATTGTCTATCTCCCCTTTAAGGCACACTAGCTTATTAACTTCATCCATCATGTGAAAGCAGTTTATAGCTACTGTTGCTACTAACAGCAACACAACAGCACCTCCAAATCATGTGCAGTTGCAAATCCGATGCGCCAAAAAGGAAACCCTTATTTTACAAAGTCATTTATTATAATTGTATAGAATGGTGACAGTATCTCAACATCAAAACTTTGCTCAGTTACATCGACACTGTTTAACTGTTTTTTTTTTTTATAAATATAATATAAACGCAACGGCTCGTTTGCTATTTTTGATTAGCAAATCACCATTTCTTCACTGGAGTAGTGTAAGAGATCAAAGAGTTAAATCTGAAGAAAGGAAGAATCAGATTATTGGACTGACATTGCACCAACAACCACAGCTGCGCCTATGAAGCAAAAAGACAAGATCACACATTCTTCAAGCTTTGGTCCTATTTTTACAATTTTACATTAAAATAAACCCAAAATTTGGGAAAACACTTTTTGCTTATTACTTCTCAACTACTGTACTGTGCAAGTGCTATGATCTTGACAACAAATCTGCTAACTGGCCAAGAGGAGTTGTTTGTTCTCTGCGATTGACAACTTTTCATATACCGTATTTTCACGATCACTTCCACGATCAACGAAACACTTTTTGCTTATTATTACTCAACTACTGTACTGTGCAAGTGCTATGATCTCCAAAACAAATGTGCTAACTGGCCAAGAGGAGTTGTTTGTTCTCTGCAATTGACAACTTTTCATATACCGTATTTTCACGATTATATGGCGCACCTAATCGTGAAACCTTTTCTCCAAAATACACAGTGCAACTAATAATGTGGTGCGCCTATTGTGTGGAATAAGTACCAAAATGTGTCTGTCAGACTGAGCAATTTTTGAAAAGGCGGATGTAAGTATGAACAGCATGAGAACCTTAGAGATTGAAGGTTGCCTGTGATGTAGGGCATGCCCCCAGTAGCTGTAACGTTCGGGTGTGTGTGTTAGGCTTAACAACATTGGGTTGGCGAAGGACCCTTGAAAATGGCATCAACTGCAAAGAAACGCTGACGAAGCGCAGTTCAAACTCAAGGCTATCACTGACGCAAAACAAAAAGAAACTGCTACCTATGGTGATTTCTAAGAGGAAGACACTGCCTCAAGAAAAGTTGAGCAGCTGTGTTTGGTGGACACCGAGCCCAGCTGTTCAATTCGGATACAGAAGATGGACTGATGGATTTGTGGATTGATTAAGATTGATGAGAGTACGCTGTTAAATTCTTTAATAAAGTACAATTGAACTCAGTTTTGCTCCTGCTCTTCTGTCAGATTCCTGGGATGTCTGGCATGAATCAATGTCTTTAGGTCATGCCTCAGCATCTTATAGGGCTTCATGTCTGGACTATGACTTGGCCACTCTAGAACGTGTATTTTGTTCTTCTGAAACCATTCTGAAGTTGATTTACTTCTGTGTTTTGGATCATTGTGTTGTTGCAGCATCCATCCACCCTATGACCACCCTACAATGCTTGGGAATGCTCCTGATGAGGTGGCAGATGTTCTCCTGCGGGATCTCCTCCCAGATCTGGACCAGGGTATCAATGAGCTCCGGGACAGTTAGAGGAGCAACCTGGCGGCCTGTAGGAGATTCCAGGAGACAGGTATTTACTCCAGGAAAGTTGGACAGGGCCGTAGAATGTCCTCAAAAACTCAGCAGGATCGGTATCCACTCCCTTGTTCAAGGAGGAACAGCATGAGCACTGCCAGAGCCCTACAAACTTACCTCTAGCAGGCCACTGGACTGGTGCGAATGTTTCTGACCAAACAATCAGAAACTGGCTCCATGAGAATGACTTGACATCCTGTAGTGAGCCCGTGCTCACGGCCCATCATTGTAGAGCTCGAATGGTATTTGCCATAGACCACCAGAATTTCCAACTACACCACTGGCTCTGTGCTCTTCACCGATGAAAGCGGGTTCAACCTGAGCACATGCGACAGACGTAAAAAGGTCCGGAGATGCCGTGGAGAACGTTATGCTGCCTGTAACAACATTCAGCATGACCAGTGTGGGGGTGGGTCACTGATGGTCAGGGGAGTCATATCCCTATAAGGACACACAGACCTCTACAATTTAGATAATGGAACCTTGACTGCTATTAGTATCGGGTTGAAATCTATTGTCATAAGCTACGCCTGTGCAGTGGGACCTGGGTTCCTCCTGGTCCATGACAATGCCCAGCCTAATGTTGCTGGAGTATGCAGAGCGTTCCTGAAGTAAGAAGGAATTGATGACATTGATTGGCCCCCATGTTTGCCTGACCTAAATCCAATAGGACTCAGTGATGCCCTGGTCAAGATCTGGGAGAAGATCCCCCAGGACACCTTCTGTCATCTCATTAGAAACATGCCCAGGCATTGTAGGGAGGTCATACAGGCACACGGAGGCCACACACACTACTGAGCACCATTTTGACCTGTTTAAAGGACATTACATCAAAGGTCAGCCTGTAGTGTGTTTTTCCACTTTCATTTTGAGTACAACTCCTAATCCAGACATTCATGCGTCAATACATTGAATTTTCATTGATAATTTATGTATGATTTTGTTGTCAGCACATTCATCTATGGAAAGAAGTATTTATGAAAGTATTTAATTCATTCATGTCTAGAATGAGTTACTTTAGTGTTCCCTTTATTTTTTTTTAGCAGTTTGTATCCCGCAATATATCGCAAACCCCCAAAAACTTGCAATGTCAGTTTTTTCAAATATCGTTCAGCCCTACCACAGATAGCATAGAGAAGGATGTCAACCTATCAACACTCACATAATAGTTCCCAACCTCGCATTGCCTGAATTGTGCACACCCCACCCTACCTTATCTTTCTTTCTGACTTACCTTCCCTCTTCTTTTCCCTTGGTTACAGCCCCACCCCTCCCCACATGGTGTCCACTGTTAAATATAATTAGATTAAAATAGAACCATTATGTTCTTACGTAGCATAGGTTTTTGATGTCTTTTTTGTTTTTTTCCCTCTGCCCCCCCCCCCCAAAAAAAAAAAAAAAAACGTTCCTGTCAGCTGCTTTCTCAAAATAAATAAAACAATGCGAACAAATACAATGGGAGTATATCAAATGTCCATTTGGCACATTA
Source organism: Corythoichthys intestinalis (assembly GCF_030265065.1). Taxonomy (NCBI): domain Eukaryota; kingdom Metazoa; phylum Chordata; class Actinopteri; order Syngnathiformes; family Syngnathidae; genus Corythoichthys; species Corythoichthys intestinalis. The sequence continues at coordinate 56,606,685 of NC_080399.1, read as the reverse complement.
AAACTGTTCAGTCTATAAGAATACTCAGGAAAGAAGCTGAACAGGGCAGGATTAAAAAAATACTAGTGAATTGTTGACAGGACAAGCACATACATATAAATACAGACCAGTGAAATTTAAAACCACAGCTCTGGTTTACTAGTCAGAAAGTGTCACACACAGTATCCGCATGGTTAATCTGACTCGCATTAAACATCCCATGTCTACAAATAGTATAAAGTTCCCAGTTACAAGGTAATTAATCAAGTTGAGCACAGTTGGTGTATCATGGAGATGTTGGTAAATTGACATAGCAAACAGGGAACAAGGTAGTTGCCAAAATTTAAAGGTTGTTTTAAAACCCACGTGACAAAAATATATGAATCCAATAACCTGTTTTTTTTCTTTTCTTATAAGCTAATTTCCGTAATTTTTGGACTATAACACGCTACTTTTTTTCCTTCATTTTGAATCCTGCATCTTAAAGTCCAGTGCGGCTTATTTGTTCATTTATTTGGGTTGATAGGTATTGCTTTATTTGGCAGTGGCATCGTAACACTCCCATAAGACCGTGATAATTATGACATGGCACTATCATGGGCATAAATGAATGCTTATGACAGATGTCATTAAGTGTCATCCGACAAATTATGTCACTAACTCTGTTTATGTCCAGCTCGGATCTTTTACATCGATTCAAAAGTGAGATAATTTGCTGGATGACACAAATTGACATCTGTCATAAGCATTCATTAATGCTAATGGAAGTATCATGTCATAATTATGATGGCCTTATGACAGTCTTATGGCACCTCTGTCAAATAGAGTGTTACTAAATACCATAACTAGCAAATAATGAAACAACTACAACAGTAACTGAAGAAATAATTAGCACGGAACAAGAATTTAGATTTTTATTTACATCTGTAGCGCTGCAATGCATGCTAGGAGGCATGTTGGATGACAACAGCCAATTGGGTCAAAGTTTCATGGTGGTTCATTTGTTCTTATGACAGTCTTATGATGCCGCTGTCAAATAAAGTTTATATCGGTTAATATCTTTTGGTGTAACTATCCCATAATACAGTGAGGACAGCTGCGGCCTCTAGTCCAGTGCGGCTTATCAATGAACAAATGCAGTTTTTGTGTCAAATTTGGTGGGTGCCGGCTTATAGTCAGGTGCACCTTATAGTCCGAAAATTACGGTATTCATTCTACATGGAAAGAAATTACATTGAAAAGAAATTAAACTTAGGCACTCAAGTCAGTCTCGGCACTGAAAATATTTGATTTGCAAATTTACTCACTGATATGATCAATAGAGCCAGCACAGAATTTGCCATAGAACTTCTTGGCCCCCAGGCCTCTCAGATCTTCAATGGTAAAGGGCCACAGATGCAGCACATTGTTCCTGGAGAATGTGTCTCTCTTCTCAATCACCACCACCTTACATCCCAGAAGTGCCAACTCAATGGCTGTCCGCAGACCACAAGGGCCACCGCCAATGATCAGACACTAAAAGGAATTAGAACAGACAATGAAGACTAGCGAACAGAGTCGTGGTGGTAAACATTTATGTGTATACCTGTGGATTGCTACTTGAGTGCTGGGCTTAGAGCTCAATAAGGTCAGGCCCTGAATATTTTCTAGGATGTACACGATTTAAGGGCTTACAAACTCCCCGTAGAGAGAAAGGTAAAAAGTTAAAGATTTCACCAAGATACAATGTCCAAGTATAGATTTTACCGGAGGTAACTTGAACAGAATAAAGCAGGGGCATATGTATATATTAGTGGTGGGGCAAAAAAATCGATATAGCAATAAATTGTTGCGCTCCTTGTCACAATAAATAATTGATAGACTGAAGGCAAGTATTGAAATTTTATTACAACACACATAGTGGATTTACCCCATTGTCACAGTCAGTATCTAATCTCTCGTTTGTGGGGCGCTAATCCCATAAACGGGTGTAAAGCGGGCGACCGATGAGGATAAGACAATAGAAGAACAGATGCAAGAATGGCGGAAAATTCGAGCATAGAAAAACAAATCAAGTACATTGCTACTGACGTTTCATTACCTGAAAGCAGTAAACCATCGTTTTACATAAAACATGTTGTCAATGTTTGAGCACTTTAAGTTGTCCAGCTGTACAGTGGCACAGTTTACAAGAGTGGGAGGTAGTGAGACACTATGCAAAATTGACACTGACTTTTAAGTACCAGAAAGTAGTGCATTGTCCTTGCACATTAATTGTCCAGCTATGCATTATTTACATTTGAAAGACTAAAGCAGAGAGGCACTATGCAAATGCACGTTTCTTTGTACATTGTACACGTTTTGGCATTAAATAAATGCATAATTATAGACATTTTCATCTGTATTTTTTTCTTTTTCAGTTACATATACGTATACGATGATATATCGCTGAAGAAATGTCTTACAATATATTGATCATCACAGTATTGATTTTGAGTTACCCGTATCGTCCCACCCTTAGTATATATATTAATGTATACGCCATAGACTGTGTGTGTATATATATATATATATATGTATGACAGAAAAAGATTAAAACACCAGCACTATTGTAAACTGGATGCACTATTAATGAACTTAACTCCTAGTGCTTTTTAAGATCTGTCAAAAGCTGTCTTAACACTGCTGAGGGGCTGAACTACACATAGAGTGTCATGCAAAAATATGTTTCTACTATATACATTTTAAGAATATTTGGAAAATAAAAATTTCATTTCCCCCGATTCTAAATACAGAAACTGCTCAAGCAGCAAGCTACAAGAACAGAACTTTTCCTATTTAAATTTACTTTCCAAAATGCGTGCCATAATAAGAGCTGATATTTGAGGCTAACCCAACTCTGCTATCTCGCCTCTGAGGCCAGTTTCCTCTCCAGACATCTTATCTTTAATTATTCTATGAAGTCAGTGAAGTCCCATGTTAGAATTGTTGGATTAATTGTATAAAAGTTATCATTTATTTGCCCATTTATACCTACACTGTATGTTTCTTTATGTGCTATAAGGAAGTTAGAAGAAAAAAAGGAAAAAGGCGAGAGGCAACCTGATCAACTGGTGTCTCGGAAAACAAGAACTGCGCCTTGACCACATGGCGAGACGACATAATTGTGTTTAATTGTTAGTTTGGGTGTGATGAGATAACAAGCACACCCACTCACACACTCACACACGCTCACAAAGAAGATCAATGAGTTGTTGCAACTGGTGTGTCCCCCTAATATTTGCAGCAACATTGTGTGACAAGGGATCACCCTGAAGAGAATAAAAGAGAAAATAGAGATGCTTGGCAAAACTCGTGTGGAGATTGTTCCCCTCAGTTCTCCTCGCGCCCAATGAACCTAAGTTGTACGACTTCTTATTCATAATTTTGTGTCTTTTATTGTTCACGGCAGCTTAAACCTGACAAAAATGCAGTATTGACGATGTAGTGTGAGAAGTGGAATGCATCCTGCATTCATCAAGCCATACATTAAATTAGCAGTGTTTTGAAATTTTCACACAAGCCACTACTATACACAATGTTGACAATATCAGCCCCTCCAACATCTTGTATATTTCCGTATATGTTGTGTTTTTATTTCCACGCTGTTTTTTGTGATATCAAAAAAATAAATTAGTTGCTTTTATGACGCAACGCTATACCAGTAGTCCCCGGGTTATGACTTACCCGAATTACGTGGCTTCGCCTTTATGATGCCGCAGTCTTTTTTTGTTGTTGTTGGCTTATATGTGATGCATGCTTTCATCTTGGCGCAACTAATGGCACGCGAGTAAGAGCACATGTATACACGAAGAAGAATGTATTTGCGCACAAAAAAGAGAGCACATTTGCTTCCACGAAGAAGTCGCGCAGCCAAGTGAGAGAAAGAGGGGAAAGCCTGCAAGCCTGCGTTTGTTGCTTGTGAAGCATCCACAGAGGCAACACCTGTATACAGCGATCCCTCATTTTTAGTGGTTAATGGAGACCAGAACTCACCGTGATAAGTGGAAAAACTGCGATGTAGCGCACCACTCCAAAAAAAAAAAAAAAAAAAAATTAAAATATTAAAATTTATAATAAAATAAAACGTATATGGCGTAAAACACTCAGGTGACTTGAAGTTCCGCTCTGAGACCCCCAATTTGGCCAAACTCAAAATTGCCCTATATGCATGCGTGATAGATCATTGGAAAGCTTAAAATCTCAATTTTCTGGGGGAAGAAAAATTATGAACAGGAGGGCATTTAAAAAAAAAAAAAAAAAAAAAAATTTAACGGCAAAACTTTATCAGGAGGTGAGAGCACGCGAGAGCAGAATTACAGACGCCATGACTTTTTCAAGATATTATCGCGTACTTACCTTGTTTTGATCCAAAAACTCCATGTAGCATGTATCACTGAGCTTCAAGACACAGCTGTAAATGGCCACAACTGTATTTTGGGGGGATTTTATGGGTGAAACATGGTAAAATACCAAGGATCGCGATGCAGAAATCGCAGAAATGGGTGAAACATGGTAATATATCAAGGGTCGCGATGCAGAAATCGCAGACATCAAGGAGTGGTTGAGATTTTCTTTTTCATATATATACCCTTTTAAACATTTTTTTTTCAATTTTTCTTTGTTTGGATCCATTATTTGTCACCTAACATATCAAGAAAATGTGACAGTTACAAAAAAAAAAAAAAAAAATACAATTAAGCGATAGTTATGAGGTAGGTATCTGACACCATTTTTGTCATTGTGACAGCATTTGTTTAAAAGTTTAAAATATGGGAGTGAATAATTTAAGTTTTTTTTTTTTTTTTTTAACGAAATATTAGACATCAATTAATGAGTCTAAGCTAAAAATGACAGACATTTTGAATAATAAATATAATTACTTTTGTTTTATGGCTGGGTTGAAACAAAAGCAGTAGCGTGACGTCTGTAAACGGGGGTTTCCAGGGTAAAACGGACAAATAAAAAAATAGTTTGGGGGCTTAATGCGCCATGAATCTGCTATGGCAGCATATAGACATTGTTCTATCAAACACAACAGTTCTTTTGGCTTACAATACAGCTGTTTCTTTTAAAGAGGAGTGCAAGAGCAGAAACTGCTTTGTCAGTCTTGTCCGTGTTTTCCGCCGTATATATTTTAATAAATGGTTTTTAATGGTTTGTTTAGAATTATTCCTAAACAGGTATAAAAATGCTTATCTTTATGAAATGCTTCATTGAGTGAGTCCACTCCAATCCGCTCAAGCTGCTCATTTACACACAATGAGTTGCTACAGCAACTGTTAAAGAAGGTAAACGATGATTGACGCATGCGGCGTTTTGAAGCTTCGTGGGTTCCAGGCATCTGTGGCAAGAGCAAATATTAAACGTCTGTCAATCATCGTTAACTTTAATAAGCAACTTCAATGCACTGCCTACGAAACAATGAGCAGGGAGAGGGAGGGAGGGAGAGTGAGACAACGCGATCGGCTCGAGACAGCTCATCTGTATTAAAAAAAAAATTAATTGGAAAAAAAATCCACGATGGACTGAGGGCGCGAATTTTCGAAGCGAGGGATCACTGTATAACACCTTTTGTACTGTTATTGTGCGTTTTAATTGTGGTCGAATACTTGGGGCGAGTTCATTTGATTGTTTTTGATGATGTGCAAATGCTAACTGATAGATGCTAATCGTTTGTGTAGGTTGTTATTGCTGTATCAGCAGCTACTTATAAACGCAAATTTAAATTGCTATTATTGAAGATGAAACATTTCATTTTTATTTTAGTTACATTCTGCAAGTGTTGATGTGAGCAGCTGAATAAAGTCAGCAAACCACACGGACGTCTGACAGTCATTTCGGAGCAAGGCTTGCAAGGCTAGCTCGGACTTTGCTCCAACATCTTGGCTAGGACAGTGCAATGACATATAATGCATGTTTTGGATAGTTATTTTGAGATTTAGTGGTAATTAAAGGGTTAATTCAGATTTAGGCAGAAATTGGGGCTACGTTGCCAGCGTCGGAACTGAACTCGTTCATAACCCGGGGACTACCCGTATATAAATATATATATATATATACAGTGCCTTGCAAAAGTATTCGGCCCCCTTGAACCTTGCAACCTTTCGCCACATTTCAGGCTTCAAACATAAAGATATAAAATTTTAATTTTTTGTCAAGAATCAACAACAAGTGGGACACAATCGTGAAGTGGAACAAAATTTATTGGATAATTTAAACTTTTTTAACAAATAAAAAACTGAAAAGTGGGGCGTGCAATATTATTCGGCCCCCTTGCGTTAATACTTTGTAGCGCCACCTTTTGCTCCAATTAGAGCTGCAAGTCGCTCGGGGTATGTTTCTATCAGTTTTGCACATCGAGAGACTGACATTCTTGCCCATTCTTCCTTGCAAAACAGCTCGAGCTCAGTGAGGTTGGATGGAGAGTGTTTGTGAACAGCAGTCTTCAGCTCTTTCCACAGATTCTCGATTGGATTCAGGTCTGGACTTTGACTTGGCCATTCTAACACCTGGATACGTTTATTTTTGAATCATTCCATTGTAGATTTGGCTTTATGTTTTGGATCATTGTCCTGTTGGAAGATAAATCTCCGTCCCAGTCTCAGGTCTTGTGCAGATACCAACAGGTTTTCTTCCAGAATGTTCCTGTATTTGGCTGCATCCATCTTCCCGCCAATTTTAACCATCTTCCCTGTCCCTGCTGAAGAAAAGCAGGTCCAAACCATGATGCTGCCACCACCATGTTTGACAGTGGGGATGGTGTGTTCAGGGTGATGAGCTGTGTTGCTTTTACGCCAAACATATCGTTTTGCATTGTGGCCAAAAAGTTCAATTTTGGTTTCATCTGACCAGAGCACCTTCTTCCACATGTTTGGTGTGGCTCCCAGGTGGCTTGTGGCAAACTTTAAACGAGACTTTTTATGGATATCTTTGAGAAATGGCTTTCTTCTTGCCACTCTTCCATAAAGGCCAGATTTGTGCAGTGTACGACTGATTGTTGTCCTATGGACAGACTCTCCCACCTCAGCTGTAGATCTCTGCAGTTCATCCAGAGTGATCATGGGCCTCTTGGCTGCATCTCTGATCAGTTTTCTCCTTGTTTGAGAAGAAAGTTTGGAAGGACGGCCGGGTCTTGGTAGATTTGCAGTGGTCTGATGCTCCTTCCATTTCAATATGATGGCTTGCACAGTGCTCCTTGAGCTGTTTAAAGCTTGGGAAATTTTTTTGTATCCAAATCCGGCTTTAAACTTCTCCACAACAGTATCTCGGACCTGCCTGGTGTGTTCCTTGGTTTTCATAATGCTCTCTGCACTTTAAACAGAACCCTGAGACTATCACAGAGCAGGTGCATTTATACGGAGACTTGATTACACACAGGTGGATTCTATTTATCATCATCGGTCATTTAGGACAACATTGGATCATTCAGAGATCTTCACTGAACTTCTGGAGTGAGTTTGCTGCACTGAAAGTAAAGGGGCCGAATAATATTGCACGCCCCACTTTTCAGTTTTTTATTTGTTGAAAAAGTTTAAATTATCCAATAAATGTTGTTCCACTTCACGATTGTGTCCCACTTGTTGTTGATTCTTGACAAAAAAATTAAATTTCATATCTTTATGTTTGAAGCCTGAAATGTGGCGAAAGGTTGCAAGATTCAAGGGGGCCGAATACTTTTGCAAGGCACTGTATATATATATTTTTTTTAACTCGTTTCAGTCTGGATTTTGGACACAGCACAGGAATGAGACTGGCTTATCAGTCTTAAATGATATTCTTCGGAACAATGACGCAGGCAAATCATCTGTTCTGTTATTTCTAGATGTCAGAGCTGCTAACTGCATTTTTGTTTTGACCCCAAACATGTACTCAAACTGCACTGCTGAGATGACTTACATAGACTAAGACTAAATCAAATGCATAAGTAGCTGCTTGTGTTTTCATGTTCTCCTTCCACCTGCGTAGCTTCTCTCTTTCCTTCATATTTCCTACATCGTTGAGTAATTAACGCATATGTCACTCATGTTGTTTGACTACTCTATAAAGAGAAAATGATAGTTCTGTGATCAGCTTTTTTGCTGCTTACCCTAGTCCCATGACAGGCTTTATTTTGGCAGTAAACCTTTTGTTGTGCCCTTTTATCCAATTTTGTCCACAAAGCTTTGACCTTCCAGGAGTTAACTGCAGCTTTTAGGGAACTGTAGAAAGTGCCGTAGTCAAGCGGATCCAAGTCCAGTTGCCTGCATAGGATGCTGAAGGCTTGCAGGGTCCCCTTGCATGTGGACATCTGGACAAAGTTCTCAAAAAGCTGGCTGGCTTGAGCAGTGCGCTCATCCTCTGTCTCACCCATCCTCTCTGATTGTTGAGGGCTCTCTCCTTCCCTTGACTCCTAGCACACTGTCCGAATTCGGTCTTAGAGTGCTGCCATGCATATCTGGTTCTGCGGAGAGAAAAAAACAAAAACAAAAAAGGAGTTTTATTCATTGACATACAGTCTCAGTTTATTGACAAATCATTGAAAAAATAAGAAAACATATCATATATAACCAGATACAGTATATGTTTATACAATTGGATGCGTAAAAAGGGCACTCCAAGGAAGCTACTTAAAGGGCTTTTAGTAGCTCTTAGAAGGGGCCCGGATTTCCACAAATATACACTGCTGGCCTGGTACCCTTGCAATCCTGTCAGATAATGCTTAATTTCTCCCGGAAAATGATTACAATTACGAATACTTTGGTAGTAATATCTTCATTTATTTTGCTTGCAATGAAAAACACAAATGAGAATGGAAAAAAAAATTAAATCAACATCATTTTACACAACACTCCAAAAATGGACCAGACAAAAGTATTGGCACCCTTTGAAAAATCATGTGATGCTTCTCTAATCTGTGTATTTAACAACACATGTTACTTACCTGTAACACATAACAGGTGGTGGCAATAACTAAATCACACTTGCAGCCAGTTAAAATGGATTAAAGTTGACTCAACCTCTGTCCTGTGGCATTTTGTGTACCACATTGAGCATGGAGAAAAGAAAGAATACCAAAGAATCTTCTGAGGACTTGAAAAGCAAAACTGTGAGGAAGCATGGGCAATCTCCAAAGACCTGAATGTTCCTGTATCTACCGTGCGCAGTGTCATCAATAAATGTAAAGCCCATGGCACTGTGGCTAACCTCCCTAGATGTGGACGGAAAAGAAAAATTGACAAGAGATTTCAACGAAAAATTGTGCGGATAGTGGATAAACAACCTCGACTAACATCCAAACAAGTTCAGGCTGTCCTGTAGTCCGAGGGTACAAGAGTGTCAAGCCGTACTATCCGTCGGTGTCTGAATGAAAAGGGACTCTATGGTAGGATACCCAGGAAGACCCCACTTCTGACCCAGAGACATAAAAAAATTCAGGCTGGAGTTTGCCAAAACTTACCCGAGAAAGCCAAAAACGTTTTGGAAGAATGCGCTCTGGTCAGATGAGACAAAAGTAGAGTTTTTTGGGAAAAGGCATCAACATAGAGTTTACAAGGGGAAAAAAACGAAGCCTTTAAACAAAAGAACACAGTCCCTACAGTCAAACATGGCGGAAGTTCCTGATGTTTTGGGGTTGACTTGCTTCCTCTTGCACTGGACTGCTTGACCGTGTACATGGCATTACAAAATCTGAAGACTACCAACACATTTTGCAGCATAATCTGGAGCTCAGTGTGAGAAAGCTGGGTCTCCCTCAGAGGTCATGGTTCTTTGAGAAAAAGCACTGGAGACGTCTAAAGTGGCCAGCAATGATTCCAGACCTGAATCCCATAGAACACCTGTGGAGAGATCTGAAAATGGCAGTTTGGAGAAGGCACCCTTCAAATCTCAGAGACCTGGAGCAGTTGCCCAAAGAAGAATGGTCTAAAAATACAGGAAGCAGTTGTTCGCAGTTATTTTGTCTAAACGTTCTGCTACCAAGTATTAGGCTGAGGGTGCCAATACTTTTGTCCGGCCCATTTTTGTGTAAAATGGCAATGATTTAATTTTTTTTCATTCTCTTTTGTGTTTTTTCATTGCAAGCAAAATAAATGAAGCTATTGCTACCAAAGCATTTGTAATTGCAATCATTTTCTGGGAGAAATTGAGCATTATCTGACAGAATTGCAGGGGTGCCAATACTTTTGGCCAGCACTGTATATTTGCCAGATATCTATCTTTATGAATGTTTTAAATTCAATGTATTTAAAATGTAATGTATGTAAATACCATTTAAATCAGAGGTGTCAAATGTTAGACCTGCGGACTGGAATAGGCCCACCAGTGGTCCACTCCAGCCCGCAGGGTTGTTCCGTCAGGTATATTTTAGTTCATTCATTCAGTTCACACAGACTCACATGCTTTTATTTTGACACTACCTTACGTTGTGACATCGGTAAGCGTGTCATTGATGTCCGCTTTGTACAATAAACAGTGAGCACTGTAAAATCGGAAGTGTTTGGTTTCGGTTTGTAAGTGAACGCATGCACTTCGCTCCAAGAGTGAAAAAGCTATTCCGAGCCTGCAGTCAGCTACAAGTCTCCGCCTGTAGTAGTTGGTCCATCATGTATTTCCAGAGTGGAGACATTTACGTACATGGTTTAAACAGCAGACACATTGTGTGGAATGTTTGGAAGACGTGGATGCTGTGTGGAGAGGCGTGGTGGTGGACAAGATGTATGCTGAGGCCTCCAGAATAAATTGAATGTTGACATGCACGAACCACCTGTATCTATCATGTCATAATATTGTTTGTTTGGCAATTTTATGTGCAAATGTGGAGTTATAAACAAGTATGTGAACTTGCAAGGCTAAAGAAACGCTTATATAAATGGGAATGTTGTGGTACGCACTGGCTGCCAAAACTTGTACATATTTTGATGCATACATTTACCAGGCAGAAGCACATCTGCAGTTTTATATGTCAAGTAGGTTTCAAGATTGAGCTAGAAATGGATACTGCCTTACAATGACCTCTAGGATAAGATAAACTGATAATGGATGAAGTGTTTTATAACTGTTCTCCACTAAGATCTATCAGTATACAGGGTGACCCCCAAAAAAAGTTTACACTGCCATAATACAACTTAAATGCCATGTTTATTCAGCTTAGAATTAGAATTGAATCACAAATTATACATTATTGTAAAGAACATGTACAGTACACTCTATTTTTCAATGTGTCCTCCCTTAAGTGTCACAACAGCCTCCAGGCACCTGCGGAACGCTTGACAGGTCTTCTTTATGTAGGATGCTGTCATCTTTTCCCAAGATCTAACAATGGATCCCTCCAAGGCTGCCACAGAAGTTTGTGGCTTCTTACAGGCACTGTCCTCCACAGTTGCCCATATGCTATAATCCAGGGGATTGAGATCTGGACTCTGGGGTGGCCACATATCACGTTGTCAATCAACTTTTTGGTCCGCACAGATCGTCACTTCCAGACCCAGGTTTTCGTGAGGCTGTTCCAGTACCTTTCAGCTTCTTTTTAACTTTGTAGACTGCACATCTGGATATTCTCAGATTTGCTGCAATCTCAGTAGGTGTCAGACCGGCACGCAGCAATTCAGGTACAGCTAAAGTTTTCTTCATTTTCATCAGAAGCACAGGAATTGTAGAGACGAGAGATTACCAGCTGCATTGAGTGACCTTAATGTATCACTTAACCATGACAACCTATTTAGATATGTTTCAATGGCTTTTAAACAAGCAGTCAACTGAGTGTAAACTTTTTTTTGGGTCACCCTGTACTGTACACTAGGTAGATAAGAACACTGATGTTTTGTTACAATTTCAATGTGAATATACTAGTTTATTTGCATGACTATTTTATATGTTTCGTGTATTTATTTGCAACATGAGTGAGAAAAATGAACAGCAGCTATTTATAACTTATTTGGCCAGAGATGCACTGTTACGGCCCACTTAAGATTTAATTGCTGTGAATATAGCCAATGAGTGAAACAAAATGAGTTTGACATGCCTGCCATGAATAGTATGTTAGGACTGATATCTGAAATCCTTATTCCTCCTCCTTCTCAAGCCAAGTTAATTTTGTTCTTGGCTTCAAGATAACCACAACAAATTGAGAATCGAGTAGAAAAGGAATTGGATTGCAGTTTTTGTGAATTAGAGGGCGTACAGTATAGCATAGCATAGCTCTTTTTACAAAATAAAAATCAAAGCAAATGCTTGTTATGCATAAATGATCACAATTACAATGCAATTCTAAAATATCTGGGGAGAGCATGTTGAGTGCAGTGCTTTACAAAAAAAGTACCAAAAAAAAAGTACTATACAGTCTCTGTGCTGCCAATTTATGCTAGGGTGATCAAACGTCCTCTTTTGCCTGGACATGTCCACTTTTTTTACATGTTGTCTGGGGCGTCGGGCGGGGTTTTAGAAATTCATGAAAACGTCCAAATTTCATTACTTTAAACGGGAACAATTAGTGTGTGCTGAAATTGACCCACGCTTTGCACAAAACACTACGGTACTGTGCTGCCGGTGACGTGTTCCCAGAGAACAAATTTCCGCATGCGTGCGTAGTCACAGACCGGCTTTATCATGGTCAACTGTGAAATCTCATTCAAAAACAAACCTTCGTCACGACAGGAACTCACAAGTTATCAGTATGTACACTCGCTAAATTTACCTTTCGGCAACTATTGACTTATGTCGGAGGGTTGTACTGGTGTGATCTGTAAAATCCCATTTGGTGTTGCATCGTTGCGCTGCCGACTGTAAACTTTTTATAGCAATGTTTGATTTTGCCTCGGCTACAGGTGCTCGCTAATAGGGTAGCTGTTAGTGAGCTAAGCCGTGCTAGGCATTATTGGAAATGTAGTTTTTAAGGGTATTACAACACCTGGGGAAATGCTAATATTCCATCATTCATCCATAAACGTATGCCTTTTGGATTCATATCATGCCACTTCGTGTAATTACACACATCGCAACACCAAGAAAATTATAGAAATTTGGATCGATTGTGACGCTAAAAAGACCCGCCCCCGAGATCCCAGAAATCTAGCATATTGTGTGCGTGACGTCACTACAAGGAAACAACCGGCTCAGTGCTTAGTACTGAATGGCGGCGATGATGGCGGACAATTTTGTTTCTAGTTGCAGCGACGAATCCGACTTAACGAACGTTCTTCTAATGGTAACGAGGAGAGTTATGAACCCTTCTTTGGTGTTTTGGTTTATCAATTTGAGCCCAAATGAAAGCCAATGCAGCCTAATGAAAGGATCATTGAGGGTAGCAATCACACTGATGAAACACCGGCAAGAGATCGTGTGGGAAACACCGAAATGTTTGTTTTGCATTTGTTTTTGTGAAGCTGATACACCGTGACCGCAAAATAAAGTAATGTATAGAATAATTATCATTTATTGTGCTATCATAGGTTTTCGCTCTGCCAACAGACACAAATATGAATGGGATTAGAGGATTTGTTCTATATGTTTTACGAGCGATAATTTATACATGTGTCCAGTCCTATATCCAATGCGTGATATGTTTTTCATTATAAAAGTACTCACTCTGGCCATTTCCCTCCTTTGCTTTGCCTGGGGTGTTGGGGTGGTCTCATCAGAGCCAGTCATCGTCCTCTTTCTTGATATCTCGGGACATTTAGGTGGCTGCGCGTGTATGGTGTGCACCGCATCTGCTTTCAGCAGCAATGTCTTAGCAAAACCTGATTTCATTTGTCCATAGTTTGAATAGCTTTCAGGTGTAAAATGGGCACCACACAAAACCGTGCCGGAGGCTGGGTCTGCAAAATTAGCCCTCTTAGCACGGACGAACTTTACTCATTGTTTGCGTAGTCCAGCTCTTTTTCTCGCGTTCGGGAACTCATGGGTACTACATTGCGACAAATGGCTATTTGTACACCACATTGCATGACAGGTTTGAAACATTTTAGCGATTTTTTGATAAAACACCAACGCAACTCTCTCGTCGATAAACAACAATGGCACCTGCCTCGACCTTTTGTTTCCTTGTTGTGACGTCTCCGCCCCATTCGGCTGTTTCCGGAATATTTTCGGAAATGTTCGTAATTTTCAATCCATTTTCGGTAATTGGTCATGAATGTGATTAATTTTTTTGTTAACTTTATTAATATTTGTTATCTTGCCACATAACGGTTCTATTGATATCTCAGAGCCCCTTACTATTATAATACCCTTTAAACTGCTGCTTTTGAAAAATGCTGGTTGATTTTTTTTTTAGTCAGTTGTCGGGTATTGTTTGCAAGCAATCTAAAACATTGAATGAGAATAATAATTGAGCGGGAATAAAAATTTGTCAACGACAATTGTATTGATAGTAATTTATAAAAATGTTTAATTGGCACATAGCCAATTGCGTTTATTGACTGGACTACATTTTCAAGTACCTGCATCATATTAATGAAATACTTAGCTATTAGTTTTTGAACAACTTCTGTGTAATGATGACGTTGCTGACTATAATTATTAGGAGGTGGGAATCTTGGGGCACCTAACGAATCGATTACGATTCAGACGCTACGATTAGATTATAAATCATTTATTGATTCCCCCCACGGCTTTTAGCTGCTTTGAAAGTTTCGTGCATTAGTTACAAAAATTGTACAAAAATCCTCTCAGGCTTAAATAAACTACTATTTCAGTATAAAGTTAACAGTTCAAAACAGTAAAATAAGTCCCCTATCTGTGTCAGCAGCTTTCAACTACATTCAATTAATTTAATGTTGTGAATAGGCATGTGCCGGTATGAGATTTTGACGGTACGATAACCGTGAGCAAAAATACCGCGGTTTCACGGTATCACGGTATTGCAATTATAGCTCCAAAATTTTTAGATGTATGGGTTTGAAAAAAAAAAAAAAAAAAAAAACTTTTTTCCATTGAACAGGTTTTTTTTTCAGAACATATTTGCAAATTGGAACATGAATATAATGTGAAAATAAATAAATTAGCAAAAAAATATATATATTTTATATAAAATTAAAATAAATAGAACCTAGACTATACCCACAGCCACAGCTCAAGTTGCTCAATATTAGAGCAAGAACAAAATAATTGCTATAAAAAAGTAAAAACACTTCTAAATAAAATTAAAAATATATACTGTATGACTTTTTTTGAGGGGGAGAAGCTGAAGTTTCGCCATTTTCAGCCACTGTGTCAACTCTCTTCTTCATGATGTCATGCCTTTGTGTTAAAAAGAACAAATAATTCATAAGTTAATAAGTTAGTTAAAGATGTATAAGTTAGTTTTATAAGTTAGTTAAAATGTAAATATTGTTGAGGAAAGGTTTCATCTAAAACAAAAAGTGAGGAGTGAGACCTCCTTTCGCAGTTAGCGATCTTTGACGCGATCCTTTTTTTTTCTCCCTCCTTCCTTAAACTTGTTTCTCACTCAGCGGCTGTGAGACATAAAACGTCAACGAAGCTGCTCTCCCAGCTTAGCCTAGCCTAACATTCGTCTTTGTAAGTTTTAGTTAGTTTGTATACTGAATTTGAAAGGAAAATGTGTGTTTTGTTTTTGGCGACCTTTTTCACGGTGCTACTGCTATCCTGTTGAACCGACTTACATGTGGAAAAATACAATTGTATAACGTTTTAAATGTATTCATTTGTATATTTCACCACGATTTGAGAGCTCAATAAATTGAAGAAAAGTACGCCTTGTGTTTGGAGGGTTTGCTGGCTGTTTAGCTGAATAGCGACACTGACACTCACGGCAACAAACGGGAAGGGTGAGCGCTGCCGCACCAAGCCACTTCGGCTGCATTTTGGCACATGAAAAATAGCGAATACCGTACTAAGGTATGACGGAAAATTTTAGTGGTTTTGAAACCGCGACGTTTTCACACCACGGTAAACCGTGAAACCGGTAACCGGCACATGTCTAGTTGCGAATCAACCGTTAAAAGTTGTTAAAATTTCTCCCGTTATTCCACAATTTCTTTTCTGTCTATTTTCGACATGTGAAAGTTTTAAAACTGTTTCATCATTTAAAGATAGAGTCAAGTCAAGATTTTGCCCATTTAGGAGTATTTTAGATAAAAAGTTAATTAGGTTCGCTCAGAAGAATTGCTACAACAGCCTTACAGAGAAGTCTACTGCTTTAAGATGGCGGCCGTTTACTAACGCCGGCGAGTGTCATTTCTCATCTAGCTTTCTATATGTACATGTGCTTCTAACGCAGCCGAGTCTGTCATTTCACATCTAGTTCTTTATAAATGTGATATCTACCGTAGCATTATGTGGACGTAATGTGCAGCGGCTGTCGGCCGCACTCAGGTACTATTGTTTTTTTATCTAGCGGCATGAGTTAAGCCAGAGCCATGAGTTGAGCATTGTCATTACCCGGGTAATGACAAGCGTGATGTTTATTCTTGGTTCGTTCCTCATTGCGTCTCGAAGACCGCGCTGTGTTTTAGTTCCGCTCTACTTGGCATATTTCAATAGTTGGAATTTGGATGTTTGTGAATCGTTCTCGAATTTTCCACGGCCAAATTGCGAATAATGCAAGAATCGAAAATTTTGCACTCCTCTAATGATTATATATTATGGTGGTATTATTATTATTCGTTTCCTGGGTTTTTAACCTGTGCATTCGTGTGAAAATTAAAAAAAAACATCAAATGTAAGCACGAGTGGTAACCATTTGTGAGTGGCCTGTCGCTCGTTCAGAGGGCAAACCAAAGTATCTGAACAACAGTGGTTGGTTTTGCTGTGCTCAGGAGCAGAGAAAACCGACATTGTAGCAGTGTTCCATTGTCCCCCAAAGTGCTAAAACAAGCAAAAAAAAAAAAAAAAAAAAAGACTAAAGTGACTTTTTGTTGCTGTTAAATTACCGGTAGTATTCTTGTGAGGCTACAGTTTAATTTACATTATTTCACTTGAGAAATGAGCGTTTTGTTTAAACTGGATTTTCTAAGGAAGAGGTATTATTTCGAACATTATTTCAGATTTTTTATTTGTACAGTAAGAATTGAAAAGATGGCTATTATTTTGTTCAAGGATGATTCACCTTGATTTGGCTGGATGATTTTTTCCCCCGTTAGCTATTATTGTTGTTTTATTTTAGTTGAGTAACCTCTGAGAATTTCAATTTGTGTCTTTGGTTAAAAAGCTATTATTCTTTTTTTTTTTAAATCCAAGTATTGTCACCCTAATATATGCGCCATCACTTTTTGGCTGCTGGTGTCATTTACTGTACTATGTTTTGCAGAGGAGCAGAATTCATGCCAGGAACATGTCAGGGGGGTTATTAAACTAATCCTGAAAGGGTCAGATTACAACTAAAGGGATCTAAACCAATGAAGTAGAGGAAGTCGCTCATCAAACTTCTTTCCGTCAACCTATCCCACCCTCATTTTTACATGTGCTGGACCAAATGTGATTCAGCTCTGTAGTCATAGTTTGTAAAATATAATTTTTTTTCTCTACACAGAAAATGCACCAAGTCACTGATGTCAGGAACTCGCTAAATTAGACATACAAGGCAATGCTGATAAGAAAATCTCCTTTGGGAAGCAAAAATCTGTTTTTACTAGCAACTTTTCTCAAGTTATTGGGCACAAAAATAATACAGTATAGCAGCTCTGCCTCATATGATAGAAAAATAGAGGAAACAAGTCTTGATGCAGAAATGTGATTTAAGGAGCAACGATGACAAGTCGCACATATCTTAAACTTTTCTTAAAAATAAATGTTTGGGTTTCCAAATTGGAAAACAGTTAATTTAACTCCAGTTACGGTTACATTCATAAGGCAATAACTGCCTGTAAGTAGCCCTGAAATAGCCTTCAGATGTCAACGTCCTGCCTTGCATAACATTGTTGAACATACATTCCTGCATGTGTGTACACATTTCTATAGGCAGGGGGCGACTGACCGACTCCAGACAGCACCGCCCCCCACACATACACATACACACACAATTTTTGGCTTGTCTTTGATGTGGCCCATACCCGTTTTTTAGTACCTATCTAAGCATATCATACTTATCAGAAGAGTAATTACATTTACTATGGCAACCCAGACTAATGTTTACAGGTTGTAATTTTTAAACATGAGTGCCTTCTTTGTTGGAAGTGCCACCCGAGCAGAATAACTGAACATGATCATGCTGGATTTTATGAGAGCAAAGTTCACATTGGACAAACAGTCTAACATAAAATTAATTACAGTAACTCAAAACTGTTGCGCTTTCATTTTCCAGCAATGAAACCAGATCGGAGTATCACCCGTGATGTTTGATAATAAAAATAAAAGACATGACTTTTGAAAGATCTATTTAAAGATATGAAAACACAATGAGGAAGAGAACAGTTGTGAACAGAACAGAAATGGAACAAGAAGTGGTTCGATTGATCTGTATGAGTGTGCAAACTGAAGTTAATATCCTTAAATGAAAACTGAGTTTGTCACTTTTTTACTCAGACTGCCACGTCTGGCCTAAAACGTAACTGCAACTTGTGCATGGCGCGGATGTTTGTATGAGCACTAACATAAAGCAACAAGCGTTTGTCCAATCAAATCAGCACCAGAAAAGTTAAAAACAGTTAGTAGCAAGTATTAAGTCAGTTAGAAACATCTGTTAGAAACATGTTTTTGCCAAGTAGAGACTAGGCGGAGGCTTGGTGAAAGAGCGCTGCTGCCTCAGTGATGCGCGTGGACGTGCGTAGTCGCGTGTTTTCCCAGGGTAGTTGACCTGAACCCTCTTTATTAATGTTAAAGGGATCCTCAATTTTAAAGACATGTGGGCTCTAATAAACCACAATTGTTCTCTTGTACAAAAGATGTTAGAAACACATAAAATGTTAAATCAACGGCGATATACTAAAAGATGTTGTTAGAAACACATAAAATAATAAATCAATGGCAATATTTTATAATATTTAGTACATATTTTCACCCATAGTTGGCGCCATGTTTTGCGGGCTCGGAGTGATGACGTAAATGGGACGTTTCCAATTGTGTACAACAATTGTGTATTGTTGCCTAAACTCACTAAGTAAAATGCCACGATGTGCTGCTTTTGGACGCAATTTCCAGTCAAATGAAAACAAGGGGAGTGACGTGAGTCTCCACAGATTTCCAATTGACAAGAAGAGAAGGGTTTGGGAAAATGCCTGTAGACAGACAAAACTTCCCAAAGACCCAAGGCTTTGTTCTCACTCCTACCGCGTTTGAGGCTTTTAGTTGACGACAACTTATGAAAGAGCTCACCGGAACTCAACGGATAGCGAGTGACATGAGCGCAATAAAGCGCCAAAGACAAGAAACTCTGGCCTCTCTCTAAATCAGGCAGGCCGCTCCTGTCGCTACAGCGGTAGGTGAACCTTTGGGCGTACCGCTAGTCACAGAGGAAGCTAATAATTCACCTCTAATGTCAGTTCATCAGGCAGTAAGTGTGTCTTCAGTTTTTGCCTAATATGAGGGATGCTGCCACTCAAACTAATCCAGACATGTCTGATGCAGCGGTACAGTGGCCAGCTGATGCGCGCTGAGCACTTAATATGGACCACCCTTACGTAGGTAAACGTGAGTTGGATGTACAAGACATGGAGGACACTCGATCCGCCGATTTGTTCCCCTCAGATGAAAAATTTAATAAGGACAGTCAGCCAAGACACAATTCCGATCCTGACTATCACACGTGTGCATTCATAGTTTTATTACCTACGTTTATAATATTAATAGTCATGAAAAATGCACGAATGACAAGGTGTGTTTAAACTTTTTGCCTGTACTGTATGTAAAGCACCCGACAGCTCTGGATGCTAACAATCTACATAATTATATTGGAATAAGTTTGATCACGCAATAGCTCACCTTGAGATCTGCTAACAAAAAACGGAATTCTCGACAGCCTACACTCTCTCGCTCCGTTGTCATTGACACGCACTTGCGGCAAGTACGCCACCAGTTTTGCCAAACTCTTGTCTCATCAAGTATTTCCTGCTCTGCATTTTGCCTTTGCTGTTCATCTTGTGAACGACCGACAGTGCTGTCCTGCTCTTGACTTTTCAGCTGTGGTTCAAATCGGAAGGGCAGAACCGACGACATGTTGGGGTAGCTAACAAGTAACACGATTTTTTTTTTTTTTTCTGACACGAGTGACACGCTGGAAGTTCGGCAGCGGGCCATGCGACGTCACCGCACTGCAACGTCAACAGGAATGGTGACCTACAGTATCAGTTAAAATAATTTTACAAATTTTATCAAACAGAAAACATCAAGAGGGGTTTTAACATCAAATTATTATAACTCATTCTAACATTTATCTTTTAAGAATTACATGTCTCTGAGATCGAGGATCCCTTTAAGAAAAAGGGGCTTTTTGGGACAGTCTCAGTTAAAATGTCAGGGCTATTTATACTCATCAGGGAATTGGTGGAGCATGCATGGGGTAAAAAAGTATTTTAAATTAGTAATCTGTAAACCTTCATAATATTAACTTTTAGAATGCTCAATCAATTGCCTCAACACCTATACTGACAGAGAATAGTACATGCAGGCTCTGATTTTACTATTTTGGGAGAAAGCAAAGCTGACATTAAGTAATTATGTTCCTCCGTGTTACTGAACCTAAAGATAAACTACTTAGAGTAGCGGTGCTCAGAGGCAACGAGTGAAACTGAGTGACTATCTATAAGCCACATCCGAAAACGCCAGAATACAGGATGACACACCCAAACATAACTTATAGATAAAGGACTGTCACCCCCCACCCCATCCCAATCATCTATAGCTTGCTAGCAGACTGGAGTGGTTGATTCATAAATACACTTTATAGTCGCTTTCAGATATAAATACTGCAACATTAACATGTAATGTGACCTGGGATCTACATGGAATTTCGTGTTTTCAGACATAGGGCTATATCCCTTATTTTTAGACATGGCAGAGTCAGTCGACACGCTGTTTAGGGGTGGGCCATAAAAACAGACTAATGACATGTTTTCAATAACAAGGTTTATTTAAAAAAAAATAATTATCGTCATAATTATGAGAAAGCACACTCAATAAAAATTATTTAATTAAATTAAATTTACATTGTTTTTTTTTTAATTTAAATTAAATTATTTATAAATTGTATTTTTATGCCATTCACGCCCTTTGTTCACAAGTTGACATTAATGCTGTCGTAAACCACCAAGTCCCACACCATTCTATTCAAAGGCTCCTCAGCCCTATGGTTGAGTAGCTGTCAGACATTTTTCCACTTTAGTCTTAATCAGCTCTATGTTATTTGCTTCCTGATTGCCAAAAGTTATTAAATGTTGCGGTAAAAGAGAAGAAGGAAATGACAATGAGTGCTTTGACGTCCGCTGTTATCATTTGGTAGCTATCTATACACAGGTAGTCCCAGGGTTACGAACGAGTTCCGTGCCTACACTGGCGACGTAAACCAAATTTCCGCGTAAGTTGGAATTAACTCTTTAAGTACCCCAAAACAACTATCCAAAAAGTCCAAAAGTATTGTATATTGTTTACTGATGGAGGATACACTGCCCTCTGGTGGCAGCGTTGCGTCTGGCTGGACTGTCGCTTAATGACTGAAGAGCAGACTTTCGCCTGACAGGGATAAAGGACAGTTGCACTCTGGTTTGGCAGACATAAGGCGGTAAGTAGTTTCAGCTAATATGTTTACGTTAGAGCTCTCCCGACTAGTCGACGGGCGTCAATGACGTAAATGCGTCGACGGGCATAAGATACTGTCGACGGGTAATTACGGGTTAAAAAAAAATTTACATGCGGATAAAGTTTAGAATGGTGGACGCTCGCGATGCAAGCGGTGAAAGCGGCATAAAGCCAAAAAAGCGGACCAGAATGGCCAGAGCCTGTAATTATTTCAAGGAAAATATGGAGGGTGCCACTGTGTGTCTCTTTGCCAAGCTGAGCTCGCATACCACGGCAGCACATCGGCTATGAACGAACATTTGAAGTGCCGTCACCCAGGTGTAATTTTGGGACGACAGGAAACCACAAGGTAGGGGATCGTAAGTCCATACAACTTTCTAACGACTGTTTTAAATTGAAGTTGCCTTTATGTGCGTCGAATCAATGTGCATCATTACGTTTTTTAATCTACTCTGCTGCTGCTCCCGAAAGCTGTAGATCTTGACATCTTTGTGCACGGCATGCAGATTGTATTTATAAGAATCATGGAAGCTCCCACTTGGGAAAAAAAAACAACCAAACAAACAATATTATATGCAGTATATACATAATATTAGAGATGTCTCAATCCGATATTTGGATCGGATCGGACGCCGATATGGGCAAAAAAATGCGCATTGGTATCGGATCGGCCAACACTGAAAAATTCCGATCCAGACCTCCGATCCAGTTTTTTTTTTTTTTTTGAAGTCCGGTCCAGGTTTTCCAGCGCACCGATTTACATAATCCATTCCAGTTTTTGTTTCGGTTTCCCTAAAATCCAGTCCGCATTTTACGGTACACCTTCAACACACTACATTTACATTACCGTCTCCCAATTTACCGAGAGACTTTATCGGTAAAAATGTCAGCTGTGTGGGATCATTTCACCTTAAAGGACAACAAAGACAAAGAGGCAGAGTGCAACATATGCTACAATAAAGTCAAGCGTGGTGGTAAAGCTGTAAGACGTTTTAATACAACCAACCTAATCAAGCATTTAGCCGTCATTACATCCTTGAGCGATTCGGCCGTGGAAGATTCGAGAACGATTCACAAACATCCAAATTCCGATTATTGAAATATGTCAAGTAAGGCGGAACTAATACACAGCGCAGTCTTCGGGACGCAATGAGAAACGGACCGCATTGCGTCCCGAGAGTAAACATCATGCTTGTCATAGACCCAGGTAATGCCAATGCTCAACTCACGGCTTTAGCTCAACTCATGCCGCTGGATAAAAAAACACAAGAATACCTGACTGCTACTGACAGCCGCTACAAACTACGTCAACATCGTTTTACTGTAGATAATAGATATCATATGTATATAGAACTAGATGCAAAATGACAGACTCGACGGCGTTAGCAACATTGAAGTATTGAAAACTAGTTGCGTTAGTAAACAGCCGCCATCTTAAAGCAGGAGACTTCCCTAGTAGGCTGTTGTGAACCTTCCAAGAGAACCTAATTAACTTTTTATCTAAAATACTCCTAAATCGGCAAAATCATGACTTGAATCTATCTTCAAAACAGTTTTAAAACTTTCACATGTCGAAAGGAGACAGAAGGGAGATTATGGAATAACGGGAGCAATTTTAACAACTTTAACAGTTGAATTGCAAAATTAAACGAATTGAATGTAGTTTAAAGCTGCTGATACAGAATGGGGACTTGAGTATTTTATTTACTGTTTTAAAATGTTAACTTGATACTGAAATAGTCGTTTATTTAAACCTGAGAAGCTCTTTATTCAACTTTTGTAACTAATGCACGAAACATTAAAAGCATCTAATAGCTTGGGGGGTTTGTGGGATTTTCCACTGAGGTTGTTTGTGTGTTTTGCTTTTTTAAGACAGTTTACAATATTATTTGCTTGTTTTACTGACTGGCTATGCCATTTCTGTTTGTTATTTATAATGTTTTGTGTTTGTCACTGAATGAACAGGTCAGTTTCTTGTTACCAACCGTTGTGTGTTATTCAAACTCACCTAATTAAGATGACTAATTGTTATCAAGAGTACTAAAACCTTTTTCAACATGAGTCTGACAACTAAGTAAGGAGGCTAAATAACTTTAAACTTTAACATATGCTCAGGTAGGCCAGTATCGGCCATTATCGGTATCGGATCGGAAGTGCAAAACAATATCGGTATCGGATCGGAAGTGCAAAAACCTGGATCGGGACATCCCTACATAATATAATAAAAATATATGTGGCAACACAGCACTGGCCTGCTTACTATAATCTATGACTGCACTAATGTTAGTTACTTTACAGTATATCATAAACTATTATTGTGTACCATAATTTTCGCACCTGACTGTAAGCCTCCACCCACCAAATTTGGCACGAAAACGGCATTTGTTCGATGATAAGCCGCACTGTACTATAAGCTGCAGCTGTCCTCATTCACATTATTTGACAGCACCATCATATGATTGTCATAAGACCAAATGAACAACCATGAAGCTTTGAACCAATTGGCTGCAAAGCTCCATTGCTTCAAGAAGCTTCATTTGGCCATCAAGGGAGTCCCTTGGGGGAAAGAGTCAACCTCTGCTACCACCTGCTGTCAACACTTGTTGTTGTCCAACATGCCTCCTAGCATGCATTGCACCACTACAGATGTAAATAACAATCAAAATTCATGTTCTGTGCTAATTATTTCTTCAGTTACTGTTCCAGTTGTTTCATTAATTGCCACTTATGGTATTTGGTAACATTACATTGGAAAGTGGCGCCATAAGACTCTCATTAGACCAGTAGTTCTCAAATGGTGGGGCGCGCCCCCCCAGGGGGGCGCAGAGCGATGCCAGGGGTGGCGCGAGTGACCTCGGGGAACATGCTTTTTTTTTTTTTTGCCGTACTAGAATAAAGTGTACTTGCACATCCACTCCGTGGGTGGCAGTGGCGCTCTCATTTTCAAAGTGCGTGCAGTATTTTTGAAGTAAGCAAGAGCACACGGAAGAGACTCTTGCAGAGCTGGACTCACGCAGCGACCCACTGTCTTCTCCGGTTCTCACGTGTCCGGCCGAGAAGTGCCGTTTTCGGCTTGGGATCGTCACGACCACCGCCCTCACCTACGGTTCTCCCTCGGCCGCCGAGAATGCGCTTTTTTCGGGCCGTTTGCCTTTGACTTTTAATATAGTGGGAAATGAGGAAAGACCACTGTTTACTGAGTCTAAAAATGATTATAGCGGAGAAGCCAAATCAGTTAAGACGCCACTTAAAGACATTAGACCTCAATCTCATTGATAAGCCGCTTGATTGTTTTTCAGCGAAAATGTGCCGAATATTGCCAATTGTCACAATTGTCCCGCTTTGTCAGTGTTATATCAGTAAACCAGTGAGCACTGTGGTGAATCAGCGAAAATAAAAACTTTCCTTCTGTCCAAAGACTCCCCCCCCCCCCCCCCCTTTCTATTCAGTTTTGTTTTTTCGGTCAAATTTTTTGGCATGTTGTCCTGAAGAGTAAATGTTTCTAATCAATTTGAATTTGTTATTATTTACTGATTTTATTACATTTTATTTTTCAGTATCAAATGGTCAAAAATGTACCTTGAGTGTATTTTTACAGTTTGGATGTGACTTTTTTTTTTTTTTTTTTTTTTTTTAACTTCAGGCAAATTGATGCGCGTTAAGTCTTTTCTGTTACAAGCAACACAATGTTAAAAAAGTTATACTTTATTATAAGTTGATCTATGTTACTTTTTTTCTTTAATAGAAAAAAAGGACACAATGTTAGGCTGAGGCGTACTTATAATAGTAATATGATAGACGAATGATACTATTTACAGTGGCGGCAGAGAGTTGGGGGGGGCGCGAAACATTTACGTCTTCCTTGGGGGGGTGTAACAGAAAATAATTGAGAAGCACTGCATTAGACAATCATAATTATGACACTGTCATGAGCATTAATGAATGCTTATAACAGATGTCATATAGTGTTATCTGGAAAATTACCTGACTTTTGAATGGATGTAAAAGATCTAAGCTGGACATAAATTGAGTTCGCAACATAATTTGCCAGATGACACTTCATGACATCTGTCATAAGCATTCAGTAATGCCCATGATAGTGTCATGTCATAAGTATGACAGTCTTGTACGCCGCTGTCAAATAAAGTGCTACCTGTTAACCCAAATAAATCAACAAATAAGCCGCACTGGACTATAAGCAGCAGGAATCAAAATGAAGGAAAAAAGTACCGGCTTATAGTCCGAAAATTACGGTATATACATACAGTATAGTCGTATACTATAAAATTAATACTATATAGAGTGGGGCAAATAAGTATTAAGTCAACCACTAATTGTGCAAGTTCTTCCACTTGAATATATTAGAGAGGCCTGTAATTGTCAACATGGGTAAACTCCAACCATGAGAGACAGAATGTGGAAAAAAAATAGAAAATCCCATTAGTTGATTTTTAAAGAATTTATTTGCAAATCATGGTGGAAAACAACTATTTGGTCAATACCAAAAGTTCATCTCAATACTTTGTTATGTACCCTTTGTTGGCAATAACGGAGGCCGAACGTTTTCTGCAACTCTTCACAAGCTTTTCACACACTGTTGCTGGTATTTTGGCCCATTCCTCCATGCAGATCTCCTCTAGAGCAGTGATGTTTTGTGGCTGTCGTTGGGCAACACGGACGTTCAACTCCCTCCACAGATTTTCTATGGAGTTGAGATCTGGAGACTGGCTAGGCCACTCCAGGACATTGAAATGCTTCTTACGAAGCCACTCCTTTGTTGCCCTGGCTGTGTGTTTGGGATCATTGTCATGCTGAAAGACCCAGCCACGTCTAATCCTCAATGCCCTTGCTGATGGAAGGAGATTTTCACTCAAAATCTCTCGATACATGGCCCCATTCATTCTTTCTTACACAGGTCAGTCGTCCTGGTCACTTTGCAGAAAAACAGCCCAAAAGCATGATGTTTCCACTCCCATGTTCTTCGGATGCACTCAGTATTCTTTCTCCTCCAAACACGAGAACCTGTGTTTCTACCAAAAAGTTCTATTTTGGTTTCATCTAACCATAACACATTCTCCCAGTCCTCTTCTGGATCATCCAAATGCTCTCTAGCGCACCACAGATGGGCCTGGAAGTGTACTTTCTTAAGCAGGGGTACACGTCTGGCAGTGCAGCATTTGAGTCCCTGGCGGTGCATTGTGTTACTAATAGTAGCCTTTGTTACTGTGGTCCCAGCTCTCTGTAGGTCATTCATTAGGTCCCCTCCGTGGGTCTGGGATCTTTGCTCACCGTTCTTGTTATCATTTTGACGCCACGGGGTGAGATCTTGCATGGAGCCCCAGATCGAGGGAGATTATCAGTGGTCTTGTATGTCTTCCATTTTCTAATAATTGCTCCCACAGTTGATTTCTTTACACCAAGCGTTTTACCTATTGCAGATTCAGTCCTCCCAGCCTGGTGCAGGTCAACAATTTTGTCTCTGGTGTCCTTCGACAGCTCTTTGGTCTTGGCCATAGTGGAGTTTGGAGTGTGACTGACTGAGCTTGTGGACAGGTGTCTATTATACCGATAATGAGTTAAAACAGGTGCCATTAATACAGGTAACGAGTGAAGCCTTGTTAGAAGAAGTTAGACGTCTTTGAAAGCCAGAAATCTTACTCGTTTGTAGGTGACCAAATACTATTTACCACCATGATTTGCAAATAAATTCTTTAAAAATCAAACAATGTAATTTTCTGTTTTTTTCCCCCCACATTCTGTCTCTCACGGTTGAGGTTTACCCATGTTGACAATTAGAGGAGTCTCTAATCTTTTCAAGTAGGAGAACTTGCACAATTGGTGGTTGACTAAATACTTATTTGCCCCACTGTATTTAATTTTTGTTACTATGACTGTGTGCCCTTCATTCAAAATAATGGTGGTAATATTTCAGTATGCCCTCTGCTTTATGTATTTTCAGGTTAAAACAAACAGAAGTTGAACAGTTTTTCCCCTCCCCAAATAATGCGGAATGCACACCAGAAAGATCATCTGAATTCACACAAAGTATTCTGAAAATGTCCGGGACATGAGGCCCATTGCAGTTCATTTCAACATTTATAACAATATAGAAATACCACAAAAAGAGTAAGAATTGTTTTGACTCCTGTTAAGAAGGTGAAGTCAAAATGTTTCAATTTACATTTTTTTTGCACTAGTTAATGCCAGCAGCATTTGACCTCAGTGTTTGTCATTTATTATTGATATGTTTATTATTTATACGTTAATAAAGAATTTAAGTGTTCCAAAATGTTTCTGTGGATTAATAAGCTTCAACAAAAATATCATTATTAAGTTGGTAAAAAAAATAAATAAATAAAATAAAATAAATTCATAGATTAGTCGACTAATCATAAAAATAGTCGGCTGACTAATCGGGAGAAAATTAGTCGTTTGGGAATGCCCTAGTTTGTGTATGCATTTGTAATTAAGTTTACAGCTACAGTTTGTGGAGTTACGTGTGAGCGGCTTGCTATGAGAATTGTAAAAACGTTAGCATTCGTAGCATTTAAGATAGCGGACTTTTGTTAGGCAAATTAGGTTAGTTTAATCTACTAAATTTACAAATTGATCAGACCACATGGATGTTTGAACTCCAATTGTTTTGTGTCAAGTGTTTCATTGTTAAAATGCATGTCGTTTTGAACATAAATGTACATAGGTGTGTTTTGTCAAAGGTAAGAAGCTTCAAAAAGTACAATTACCCTGTTTGATGTCTGTAAAGCTGAACAACTTCCCATTTAGTGAGGACAGAATACGTCATATTGTTAAAGTAAAAAATAAGATATTTTGAGGTGTAATAAGGTGCCGTTTATGAGACTTTAAATAAACAAAAAAAAAAAATGACTGGAGACAAAATGGCAATGTCAGAAGTGACTCCGGCGTCGGAAAGTCGAAATCGCGAAACTCGAGTTTGTCGTAACCTGAGGACTACCTCTATATTTGGTATTAAATCAAGAACCCCTACCAACAATGATCTGTAATTGTGACTAATGTCGCTAGGTGGTAAATCACTGTGTAACGTTGGCGCTAAATGACCAGACAAATTCTGTTCACACATAAGCATAAACCGCTTGAACACTGTCACATTACTGAACTTCCGAGCATGTCTGAAAGGGTGTTATGTTAAATGAGCATTCCACTTTTATTTATCTGAAGTGTGATAATTTATGTAACTATTTAAACTAGGGCTGCAGCAATCGATTTTTTTTAGAAATTGAGTATTCGACTGAAAATTCTATCGATTAACCGGATAAGACTTTTTTTTTTTTTTTTTTTTTTTTTTTTTAAGGTAAAGAGCCATTATAAATATACATGAGAAAACAAAACATTTCACCTAATACTGAACCATTTTAAGACTAACAATGTCTTTATTTTTGATGTACATTGTTGAAAACAGCCAACAATTGCATCTCAGATGTGACTAGGGAAAAAAACAAATTGGCGCCTTTTACTCAAAAAACTTAAAAAAAAAAAAAAAAAAAATTTAAATTGTGTTTCTTACCTAAAATGTCATTACGCTTGATAACACACATCACTTAAAAAATTAATTGGTTTTCCCACGTGTTTCAATTGAATTTCCATTTGTGTCAAGCTATTCTTAAATTCTAGTTAAGTATTAAATTAGTCTAAATTGTAAGTCCTGATAGGATTTTGAGTTTTTGCAGTGTTCAAAATAAATGTATGATACCTGCTGTATTGGAGGACATCAGGGACCAGTGCTACATGGTGTTTTATCCAGCAATGACTACTGAGCTAAAATTGACAGATAGCATTATTAAATTTTTATTTTACACCCTTGTCAGGAAATAAAACACAACCAGTATTCCATTTCAAGGACAGCTGCAAGGAGAAAAAGCTAATTCAAATCAGGAATTACTCGAGTTCCATTTTTAACGTGGCACGGGGATCATCTCCAACTCTCCTCTGCCCGTGCACGCTTTTTATTGGGTAAAATCACATGATAACAGAATATGCAAGAAGTGAGTACATGGCATGCAGCGATTGGTTAGTTCAAGAATAGCAATAGTTTAGGAAGTGCCTTATTTGGTGTTGTTTAAACGATACCTAGGAAAAACGAGAATGAAACTGAAGTATCAACTCTGGTGTACACCCTCATCACTCTACAGCACGTTTTCATAGAATAAATAAAGCCTGTATGTCGGACATGTTAGCAAGGCATCGACAGTGGTCATAATTAATAGAAACCTAGCCCTCCGCAGGGCTAACGTCACGTTAGCAAGCAACAGTAACATAGCGGCTGTTTACTAACCCCGGCAAGTCTGTCATTTCGTATCTACTTCTGTATACATCTGCTAACGACGTCGAGTCTGTCATGTCGCATCTAGTTCCATATACATGTGATATCCATGAGACGCATCAGACGCTACCTGCTACCACCGTAGCATCGTGCCTGAGTAGTTTGTAGAAACGTTGGCATAGTTTGTAGCGGCTGTCGTCTGCAATCAGGTATAATTGCTTCTTCCTCTACAGCCGTGACGTCAGCGCGTTGTCTCACATTGAAAGTAGTCCGGGCAAAACGTGATGCTTAGAGGTGGCAAAATTAAACAATTCCTCGAGGCAAATAAAATTACTCTGATCAATTTTAAAATCGAGTTACTTGAGTATTCGTTTCAGCTCTAATTTAAACAAATACTTAATGTGCCTTATAAAGAGGGCTGCCATGATATACATATCAAAATTTAAATTGCAACATTCAGCCACAATCCTTTCTTGTGGTATGAAAAGGCAGAATGGTAGTATCCACCTTCAAGCCCAGTTCAAAATCAAATATTTACAGCAGCTGGTAACTCACAACTGTATATCACAATGTCTTGTTCCACATTGGGGTATGTTTTATGCAGGGCTGTCAATAGACTTGCAGGGGTCCTGGGACAAGAGACCATTATAGGGACCCCCCAACCCAGCCCTGCCACCGGCTTGTCACAACAACATACGCAGTACTTTAACGATTCGCAAGCAATGACAGTCTAAATTTTTAAATTATTTAATATGAGATGGACAGTTAAATTTAACAGACCATAATGTGATTCGACACAATATAAACAAACAATTTCTATCTATTTTCCCATGTAGGCTACAATACAATACAACTGAGAGTGCTATGCCTGCCTGTTAAACAACAAAACAGGATAACTAAACATCCTGTGCCTGCATCCTCCTCATCCCTGGGGTTATCAAGCCCTCAAACAGTGATGCGCCTAGATTTTTTGACACCTAAGTCATTTATAACATCAGTGAAATCCAGTTTTTGAGGAAAAGGAAAAAAATATATATTTCAAGTATTTAATATGTTAAAGTTTTTAAGTATATGTCAAGTAGAACATATTATTCAATCAGACAATGATTTAAGTAAAAAAAAAAAAATGTCAGGGTTTCCCGTACACATTAAATTTTGTGGCGCACCGCCACAACAAAATAAAAGCCACCAGGCCGTGCAAAAGAGATGTTTTAAATTATTATTACTATTTTTTTTTTAAGGCCGTTTCAAACTAACGGCAGCCTAATGTGAAGGGTTCAGCGGCAAACCACCATTGTGTATTGTAATTGTAAATTGCCACCTTAAAAAGTGACGATCGGACGGGGAGCTGTGACGTCGAGGGAAGCGAGGAGGAGATAGCGGTCGCATGTCGCGGATGCCCGCCGTTATTTTGTTATTCCTTTTCTTTATTATTGTTGCCACAATAAAGTGGCTAAACCAATACAGACTCCTGTCCTTCTTCCCCCCATCCGGGGCATTATTGTATTTTGGATCTGACTTTTCGGCGAAAGTGAGAGTTGGACGGCTGTCTTGGACGGAAAGGCAAGTTTGAATGAATTTGCGCGGAGCTAATGTGTCAACAACGCATTCAATCGCAGAAAATACAGGGCTCTTACAGCGGACGGATATGTGCAATCACGGCTGACGAACCCTTGACAAATGCGCTTTTTCACGAGCTCTGGGACACTCGAAAAATGTCTCTCATACCTCTCATTGCTAAGCTAAATGGTACCTCGATGTCCGTTTGTGTGGAAAAGTAGTTCACGAACAACAAAAAACTATTCACCTTTTCACCGAAACTAGTAAAACTCTTTACACGGCAATTAGAATTTCCCCCTACACCTTGAAAAGGCTCCATTACAAGGACGTAGGTTTTGTCTCAATATTGGTGGGGACGCTATAAAAGCATAACCTGCATGTACACTTTTTGCTGGGAACAGGATATTAATAAAACCAAACTGATTAGGTGAACGGGGATCAGGGCTTAATTTCTCACCAATATGAACCTAATTAATTGATAGGCTAAATAACTAAAAACTTGGAAGACTTATTACTAGTTAACAGATTAATGGGTCAGATTATTCAATTTACTTTAGGTAAATATTACCATTTGCTCTTATTAAACCCATACATCTAAAAGTTGGTCATTTTTCACTAAAATCAAGGGGGGAAATTATTTCAAATAATGTTTTGAACAATATCACTTCTTGAAAGAACAACATTTCTGACGATTTTTTTTTTTTTTTTTTAAAAGATTAAATATTCACTTTTTGCTTCAAATAACAGTGTTAAGATTATTTTCAATATTTCGATTTTTTAATTTTTATATCAAGAAATCTGAGTAAAACTTACTTGAAGCACTGGCAGATAATTTCACTGAAAACAAGGGAATTTAACTAGTCATCAGCCAATCAAACATGCGTTTGAGGGGGAAAAATGGTGTCATTGTACGTCTGAACATAATGAAAGTAATTCACTTAATAACGGTAGGGTCAATTCTATCCTTACAAAATACGTGAAGACAATCTAAATGACCTCAATAACTGAACTCATTATATAATGCAAATAAGGTTGCCTAAAAGTTGTTGGGAAAAATTTGAGCATCCTGAAAAGTTCCTAGTGTTATGTTCCTAACGTCCCTATGCAAACCTACGGCATTGGTCCATTAACAGAAGGACTAGTATTGTTGTGTTAATGTAGTACATTAAGGACTACGAGATGAAAGTAGTACTATTGCTACGAGAAAAAAAAGTCATATTACGTAGGGTAATGTAGCTGTAATCAGCTACGCATTTTACGCACATGTACCGGAGGTGAGAGCTACGACATTAACCTGGCTAATGAAATATTTCAAATAGATCTTTGTTATGGTTCTTCTTGGGTAACCAAATGTGAAAAAAAAATTTATTTGTCATGATAAGACGCAATTTTGCCATGGCACGATATGGTGAGGCAGTCCGACTCCGATGCAGCCCACCACCACAGCTTAAAAAAAATCCTAGAGGAAACCCTGTATGTGAATGTCAAGTAAAATAAATTACGGGCCATTCAGGGGCCCCTATGGTCCTGAGGCCCGGAACAACATACCCGGTTGCCCCCCCCCGTCGACGGGCTTGGTTTTATGGAGTGGAATGATTGAGGAACCTTCCACGTGTCGCAGTTTCAAAAGGCAAAAGAGAAATGCTCAGACAGTAAAGGACACAATACCCCTTCAGGGATTCAATGAATTTTATAAATAAATAACATGTAAATAACCATCACACATTTCTACAATACAGCACAAAACACCTGAGGTCCCAGATTATCTAAGTAAATCCTACCAAAAACCATTTCAAGCTTCCAGAGTTATTATTGTTCGTAGCATTATTTTGTACATGAATGCTTAACAAAATCATACAAATCATTGAAATAGGAGGCTATTTAGAATATTGCCATTTAAATAGGAGGCTATTTAGAATATTGCTAACATTTGCACCCACTGAACATAAATGTGGAAAAATCCTAGAGAATGTAGCATTTATCGTGATTCATTTAACAATGTTTGATTAAATTATATAGCACATTGCAATAAAACAGTGAAAGTATACGTCTAAAAGTACACACTAGAATAGAAGTGTAAAAATAAATTGTTAGATAAAATCAAATATTTAACACACAAGATATTGTTTAATTATTAAATTATTATTTTTAAACTCGAGCAACATGCGGCTTTCATTTGCTTAATTAAATATTTACTCACCGATACTAGTTTGAATTATACTTGGGCTCGGAAAAGGTATCAAGTATCACCACCTCACGGTAGTGGATGAAGTACTCACTTTTTTACTTAAGTAAACGTACAGATACAGGGGCAAAGAAATAGGTAAAAGTACAAGTATCTAAGAAAAAAAATTACTCAATCAAAAGTAAAAAAGTACTTGCTTTAAAATTTACTTTGCAAGTAAAAAGTATTTTCTCTTGATGCAAAAATGTGATATAACACACACAGATCTGTGCCAACATTCAAAGAACCAGAAAATTCATTGACTGCTCAATTTTATCAAAAACTGTGCAAAATGGAAAAAACAAGCAATAAAATTGACTGCACTGTAAACAGAAGCTTAACAAGCTTAAAAAAATCCAAAATTTAGCTTAATGGAAGATTGCAAGCAACTATCAGGTTCATACCGCTATTTACTGTACAAGAGTGTGCAGCACCCATCTGAAGACGCACTCACTGTTGGGTTTTATTGGTCAATATCTTGTTCACCTGCCTAATCTTGCTTGGACTCTTGTTTCTGCCTCTAGTGCTCAATAACTGTATAGTTGCACGGGGTTTATCGATTGCGCCAGAGGCATGAAAAGTAAACTATCAATTCACAATGAGGGGGAAAAAAACCACAAACAAACAAACAAACAAACAAACAAAAGCAACATCTAACGCGGGCAACAATTTGAAAAGTAGTGGAGTAAAAAGTACAAATACAGTGGTATGAAAAAGTATCTGAACCTTTTAGAATGTCTCACATTTCTGTATAAAATCACCATCACATGTGATCTGATCTCAGTCAAAATCACACAGATGAAAATACAGTGTCTGCTTGAACTAAAACCACCCATTTATAGGTTTTCATATTTTAACTAAAATAGCACGCAAACAATGACGGAAGGGGGAAAATAAGTGAACCCTATAACTAAGGAGACAAAGAGCAATTAAAAACAATTTTTACCAAACATTTTAAGTCAGGTGTGTGCCGAATCACTAATAACTGGTTAAAGCTGCCCTGCCCACTATAAAACACACTCCTGGTAAGAATTGTCTTGATTAGAGGCATTGTCTGATGTGCATCGTGGCTTGGTCAAAAGAGCTGTCAGAAGACATGCGATCAAGAATCGTTGATTTGTATAAATCTGGGAAAGGATACAAAAGCATATCTAAAGGTCTGGATGTTCATCAATCGACAGTCAGAGAAGTTGTCTACGAATGGAGAGAGTCTAGCACTGTTGCTTCTTTCCCAAGGAGTGGCCGTCCACCAAAGAAGATGCCAGGAGTTCAGCGCAAAATACTCGGAGAGGTAAAAAAGAACCCTAGAGTGTCTGCTAAATACTTACAAAAATCACTGGCACAGTCCAATATCTCTGTGCACACATCAACTGTATGTAAAACTGGCCAAGAATGGTGTTCATGGAAGGACTCCACGGAGGAAGCCACTTCTGTCTAAAAACATTGTTGCTTGTTTAATGTTCGGTAAAAGTCACTTGGACACTACACAGAAGCTTTGGCAAAATATTTTGTGGACTGATGAAACCAAAGTTGAATTATTTGGGAGTACCACACAACGTCATGTGTGGAGGAAAAACAGCTCACCAACATCAACACCTCATCCCCACCGTAAATCATCGAATCATACTCTTAGTTAAAACAAATTACTTTGGTCTGACCACTCAAGTTTTCTTTGAACAAGGGTATAAGTCTTGCATTTTTTTGTAATGTTTGAAAACTTGAGAGCACTACTGTAGCTCACCCTCTTGGAACACATGGTGGTCTGAACACCATGTTTACATGTGCTGAGACTAGCTTCAGCGGTTGCATGCAAGTCCCTAAATCAAACCCCTAATCCTCATAGTATTAACGCCCCACACTGTAGATGACGGAGGCTGGATTAAACCCATAAACTTGTCCACAGTTGTTTTGACACAATGCCCCACACTTCCAAAGTTAACCATAAATGGATAACTATATTAAACCAAAAGAAAACAGAGGTTGAACATTTTACTGCCTTAAGCGGAAACAGAAAAAACCTGAGATGCAAGAAGCTTTGGAAAACGGTTACATTTCTTCTCATTGCCCGGGCCTACTGTTCTATAATTCAAATTTAGTTCTCAAGTAAACTAATGAATACAGTATCTGACACACTTGAGCTCAACTCGGCCTTTCTCATCTGACAGCAGCCCATGTTGTCAGCCAGAAACACTTAGCTCCCTGGTGTATTTTTGTCATCTTGTCTCTCCCCCAAAGCTGATATGTGCCGTGTCACCTCCATATAAGTCAACGACTCATTCCAGGAAGTGACAGGGTGCACCACAGTAGCTTGTTGTCATGTTCCCCTACTGTGAATGACAGAAAGATAAATAAGAAAAGTCTAAGAGGAAATGTGATATTAACATCTTTGGTGTCAACTGCACTGCAACAGTGTGGTAATATGAACATAACTGTTGACTACAGTAATTCCTAACACAACACTGGGCTTGATATAACTCCAATTCCAATGATGGTAGGACGTTGTGTTAAACATTGATGAAAAATAGAATACTAAGATTTCCAAATCATGGCAGCAGAGGCAACCGGGTATGTTGTCCCAGATCTCAGGACCATAGGGGCCCCTGAATGACCCTTAATTTATTTTACTTTACATTCACATATTTCTTTTTTATTAATCATTGTCTGATTAAATATCAGGTTCTACTCAATATATACTTAAAAACTTGTATCAAATATTTCAAATATATGGCGGAATACACTCAGGTGACTTGAAGTTCCGCTCTGAGACCCCCAATTTGGCCAAATTTCAAAATCGTTCGATATGCATGTGTGATACATCATTGGAAAGCTTAAAATGTCCATTTTCTGGAGGAAGAAAATTTTTGAATTTTTTTTTTTTTTTTTAATGTTTTTTAAACAGCAAAACCCTATATGAAGGCGAGAGCACGCAAGAGCAGAATTACAGACGCCATGCTTTAACGAGATATTATCGCGTACTTACCTTGTTTCGATCCAAAAACCCCATGTAGCATGTATAACAGTGTCAAGACACAGTTGTGAATGCCCACAACTGGATTTTGGGGGATTTTATGGGTGAAACACGGCAATATAACGAGGGTCGCGATGCAGAAATCGCAGGAGTGGTCGAGATTTTCTTTTTCATATATTTACCCCTTTAAACGATTTTTTCCCAATTTTTCTTTGTTTGGGTCGATTATTTATCATCTAACATATCGGAGAAAATGCGATAGTACCAATAAAATACAATTAAGCGATAGTTATGAGGTAGATATCCGTGACTTTTTTACAGACGCCATTTTTTTCCATTGTGACGTCATTGGTTTAAAAGTTTAAAATATGCGAGTGAATAATTTTTTAAAGTCGTTTTTTCTTTTTTAAATATTAAAATATTAAACATCAATTAATGATTCTAAGCTAAAAATGAAAGACATTTTGAATAATATAATTACCTTAGTTTTATGGCTGGGTTAAAACAAAAGCGGTTACGCGACGTCTGTAAACGGGGGTTTTCAGGGTAAAACGGACAAATTAAAAATAGTCCGGGGGCTTCATGCGCCATGAATCAGCTATGGCAGCATATAGACATTGTTCTATCAAACAACAGTCGTTTTGGCTTAAAATACAGCAGTTTCTTTTAAAGAGGAGAGCAAGAGCAGAAACTGCTTTTTCAGTCTTGTCTGTGTTTTCCGCCATATACAGTATACTTTCCTTTTTCACACAACCCCCCCCCCCCCCGACCCCCCGTCTTAGCATGCTCTGGCGCACTCAAGTGCTACGCATTTTCTTGTTTTTACCAGTGACTTTAGCTGGAGGAGAGCGAGCCTTCAGTGAAATGAAAATAATTTTAAAAAACTACCTACACTCCACTGAATCACAGGGCGGGCTTAAAAACCTAGCCATTTTGACCAAACTGCACTTTAAGGTAAGTTGCGGTGCTCTCCACTCCGCACCGTAGTGTGGAGTGGACGGGTGAATGGCTCGTTTGTCGTCAGTTCGTCCGGGTCTTCCTCCAGGAATGCGGCAATGTGCATAAAAATGCAGAGACACGTCGGATGGCTTTTTGCTGGAACTTTTATTAACAACGGGGGACTCGCAGCCACTCAACTCAGTGCTTAGGGATGGGAATCGAAATCCGATTCCAATTCGGAACCGGTTCCTAGTGTTTCGAGGCCTCGACATCACAATGAAAAAGCCTTAACGATCCCTTTAACGAGTCCTGAAGACGCATATTGCATCGTGACTGTCTTGTTGTCCAAACATGTCAAACTAGCAAGGCGCCAAGAACCACCCGCTCCAAAGTTTGGCTACACTTCACCAGGAAAGAAGGTGAAAATGGAATGTTACGATGGTTTAGCACGAGCATTGCAGCTGTAAACATAACAATGACAGCACGTAGGTTCAAACGCTCGAAAGTGTGTCTTCACTTCACGAGGAAAAATTACAACAAAACGACTTGCAATCATTGCAAGGTGGAGATAACTGCATCGGGAGGGAAGGTGGAGATAACTGCATCGGGAGGGAATAGACTGCACTGTCCTCACCGAGACAGCTATAAAGCTAAGTAAACTCCGAAATGACGATACAGAAGACGTTGGTATAATTTGCTGACTTTATTCAACCATCACTTGAAGAGTGAAACTAAAAATAGAAATGAAACAAATCAATTTCGTCCCCAATAACAAACAGGTTTGCATCAACGTAAATCAGCGATGATTAGCGGCTAATTCAGTAATGACAAAACAGTTAGCATGCGTTCGCTAGCATTAGCACATCGTTCAAACCACTACACAACTGGATTTAAGTGTCCGATCGCGAGTGGAAACACACAACAACAACACAAAAGATGATACATACAGGCGTTGCCTCTGTAGATATTTTACAAGAATTAACAAAGAACGTAGGGTCGTAGCAGTGCTTCCCTCTCTCACTCATTCGCTCACTCGCTTGGAGGCGGCATTACTACTTCTTCACGTGAGCGCGTTCTTCTTCGCGTGAGGAAGCGCAAGGGCGCCCCTACTTGAGCATGAAAGCACCATAAAAACTAAAAGGCATGCATTTCAATATATTGGTAAATAATACTTTAACAGGGGTCCCCAAACTACGGCCCGCCCCGACATTTGGTCCGGCCCCCTGAACAATACCAGAGAGCATTTTGAATGTTTTTTTTTTCTCAATAGTGTTAATTATTTTCTGGCCTTTTTCTGTGAAGAACTCAGAGAGGGTTATTTGGTTATTATCTATTTGATTAATAGTGCTATTATTATTAATTATTATTATATAATTACATTATATTATTATTATTTTTATTTTATTTACTTTTGTTCCGTGAAATATCCAGAAAGGGTTATTTGATTGTGGCATTCTGAGAAACAATATTTTTTTTTACATTTAGGCACTCCTGCAATCGTCACACTTTCTGTTACAAACTGACCCCGGCCCCTCATCAGAGAAGGGAAAAGTTATGCGGCCCTCACTGGAAAAAGTTTGGGGACCCCTGCAAGTTTAACACATATTGCTAACGGCAGACCAACGACCTATATGCCAATATATACCAATATTT
Organism: Corythoichthys intestinalis; assembly: GCF_030265065.1. NCBI lineage: Eukaryota > Metazoa > Chordata > Actinopteri > Syngnathiformes > Syngnathidae > Corythoichthys > Corythoichthys intestinalis. The sequence goes on along the minus strand of NC_080399.1, from coordinate 56,567,376 downwards.
TTTATTTCTATTAGAAAAATGTTTCAGTAAAATGTTACATTCTTGTGCATTTGTCACTTATTGCCACAGTTAATATTGAGGCTTTGGGCCTCTTTTGACCTTGTTGTGAGTTTTTAAGGTTGTGACTTCTGATTAAACAAACTCAATGCCAATCAAAATGTTTGTTCTTCTTTTCCCCCAAATTAGAATCGATAAGAGAATCGAATCGCTAAGCAATATCGATAATGGAATCGGAATCGTAAAAATCCTATCAATTCCCATCCCTATCAGTGCTACTGCGCAACAACTCTCAACAACTCCCATCTCACACCCTGACGCTCGCCCACCTCTTCGTCTGCGCCAAATTGGTAAAGCTGGTCATATTGTAGGGGACAGCGCCCCTCCGGGGATGCCGGTAACACCATGCTCTCCATTTAGCATGAGCTTGCTCAAAAACTGGATTTCACTGATGTTACAAATGACTTTGCTGTTAAAAAATCTAGGCAAATCACTGATTGAGGGCTTGATAACCCCAGGGATGTGGAGGGGGCAGGATGTTTAGTTATACTGTTTTGTTGCTTAGCAGGCAGGCATAGCACGCTCAGTTGTATTGTATTGTAGCCTACATGGGACAATAGATGGAAAATGTTTGTTTATATTGTGTCGCATCACATTACGGTCTGTTAAATTTAATTGTCCATCTCAAATTAAATACCTTTTAAATTTACAATGTCATTGTTTGCAAAGCATTAAAGTACTGCGTATGTTGTCGTGACAAGCCGGTGGCAGGGGTGGTATGGGGTTGGCCCTATAATGGTCTCTTGTCCCCGGGCCCCTGCAAATCTGTTGACAGCCCTGGGTGCCATAATTGGTCATCAAAGGAGCATGGACCCTGAATTATTAGTCATTCTCAAGCAAAGACGAGGCAAGGTTCACTTCTTTGTGAACAAGTACGTAAGAAAATAGTTGAACAGTTTAAGGACAATGTTCCTCAACGTAGAATTGCAAAGAGTTTAAGGGTTTTATGACTTACGGTCCACTTCATCAACAAAAAGTTCAGAGAATGTGGAGAAATCAGTGCACGTTAGCGGCTAGGCTGAAAACCAACGTTGAATGCCCATGACCTAAGATCCCTCAGGCGGCACTGCATCAAAAACTGACGCCAATGTGTAAAGGATATCACAACATGGGCTCAGGAACACTTCAGAAAACCAATGTCAGTACATACAGTTCCTCACTACATCCTTAACTGCAACTTAAAACTGCATCACGCAAGCAAAGGCCAACCCAGAAACGCTGCCTGCTTCTTTGGGCCTAGCAAATCTAAAATGGATTGATGAAAAGTGGAAAAGTTTTGTGGTCTGATGAGTCCACAATTCAAATTGATTTTGTAAATTGTGGACTTTGTGTCCTCCAAAGAGGCAAAGGGTTATGATCAAAGAGTGATCCTGAGCGAAATGGCTGTAGGGTCGAGGGGGAGGTCCCAGACTGTCCATAGGCTTGTACATTATGTGCGTGATTCCCATGAAGCTAACCCAAACTACGTCTTTGAAGACTTTAGGGATATACAGGTAGTCCCCAGGTTACGAACGAGTTCCTACACTGGCGACGTTACCCGAATTTCTGCATGAATTGGAATTAACCCTTTACCCCTAAACACCCCCGAAATCTCAAAATAACGATCCAAAAACATGTAGTATACAGGGTATCCCAAAATAATATACAGTATATACACTCATCACTACACTCTCTTATGATTATTTGTTAAATATGCACCTTACCATTATTTGGAAAACAAATCGCATATTTAACATTGTTTAGATTATTACCTACTGCCACTACTGCTACTGCAGCTAATTCCACCTGTCATTTTTAAATGCAAAGAGCAAAAATAAAAGGAAAAAGAGGAAAAGTGGAAAAGTGTGCTGAATAATTCCCCATACACCGTGGTCAACCCCTTTCTGTAGGGAAAACGGAACAATGGCAGATACTGGGCTTACGTTCGAGCAAAAAAAAAAAAAACACATAAAAAAAGAAAAAGCTTAAGTGGCAAAACGCTTTACGCGTCAGTTCCACAGAGATGCCCCAAAACGAGATAATTCAACCCAGTCACTGTGCCTTTGAAAAAAATTTGTCCAATAAGTCCCCTGGCTGAAAGTCCACACCAGGCAGTGACTCTAAACCAGTGGTTCTTAACCTTGCTAAAGGTACCGAACCCCACGTTTCACATGTTGATTCACCGAACCCTTCAGAATTAGATAACTATGCAATTTTTTTTTTTTTTAAATTCAAAACCGATATGTCGACGGTAGCGAGCTAAAAATCTAGCAAATTCCCGTTCAAAAGTCTTAAGCTTGAGTTATGCTCCTGCGTTGCGGTGACGGCGAAGTGACTACGGCGTTAATGAGCATTCGATAGTTCTGCGGTGAGGGAACGCGTTGCTCTGTAATTCACCGCTGAGCCACTAGAGGTGTGTGGCGTTATGTTTGTACGGTTTTGGGGCATGCTTGTTGACTTCCGCTAGTGTAGTTTAACGGAGAAAAAATAAACAATGTAGAGCTGTCCCGACTAGTCGACATAGTCGACGTCATCGATGACGTAAATCCGTCAACGAGCACAACATCCCGTCGACGGCTAATGAAGGGTTAAAAAAATATATGCGTGGAAAGTTCAGAATGTCGGACGCTTGGTATGCAAGCGGGGAAAGCGGCACAAAGCCAAAAAAGCGCACCAGAGCCCAAAACATTGACTTATTTTTAAAGAAACAAAGGAGGGTACACTGTTGTGTCAATGCAGAGCTTGGCTGCACGTCGGCCGTGAATGATAACGACAGGAGATTGTAAGTCCGTCTAACTAACTAATGACATGTTTTATTGAAGTTGCTAAGCCAGTCGCGATATGCAATGAGTCCATTTATCGCATGGTAAGTAAAAATGAGGGTGGTCATTTTCACGGCTGTGTTTTATCGCTGCGCGCGCGTGCGTACATACATTTGTGCGTGCGTGCTGACGGCCTATGAGACTCCAGTTTTTTTCTCTCATCAACACGCTGTAGAATTAAAGTCCAGACATACAAAATAAGAAAACACATCTATATTAAACACTATATACGTTAGCATTGCTACATTGAGGTGAATGGGGAAAAAAGACGACCTACTTTAGCCGGCTATAAAACAGGCAGCCTTCTCCAAAACTTGCAGTTAAAAGGTGACACTTCAAACATGAAAAATCGCTGGTTAACAGCATTTGCTAAAGGAAAAAAAAAATCTATTACTGACAACACATGCAATAACAAAAAGTGCTTTTTTTGCGGAGTGTAAAGCTTAAATTAGCGGTTTAGCGAACGTACTTCCGGTGAACATTTCAAAATAAAAGCATGTAATGTTTGTCATATAAATAGCGATTTCTGGAGTAAATCCCACATACTTCAGATTCTACACTAAGAATACCTTTAAAATTACACCCTTTATGAAAATTCTGATTGGCAATGAATAATTATTATAATACTTATATAGTACTACAGTATACTATAATATTAATGCTAGGTATTTTTTTAAGAATTGTTTTGAATCATTTTGGAAAGGTGAAGTCAGTGTTCTGAATCTGTTTACATTCCATACTTTTGCACAATTCTATCAGCATTTGAACTCATTATTTGTCATTTATTATTGTTATTTATCTGTTTATTTGTACTTTAATCAAGAATTTAAGTGTTCCAAAATGTTTTTGTGAATTGACAAGCGTAAAAAAAAAAATTTCATTGCTAAATTAGTAAAAAAAAATGTTTTTTAAACTATAAGATTAGTCGACTAATCGTAAAAATAGTCGGCTGACTAATCGGGAGAAATTTAGTCGTTTGGGACAGCCTTAAAACAATGCAAGATGGAACGCTTGAATGTAAATCTTCAGCTCATCAACATTGAATAAATGTTGATCATACAAATGTTGAAGAGCAGGCGACGCAGAAGACGGTTTCGAGGCGGTCTGGTTGACTTTTGATGCCACACAGAGAGTTCTAGACTCGGGTGGAGACCAGCTAGCTGTGGCGGCTAGCTTCAAACTGGCGTCGAGCACTGCGTTCAGCATTTTGTCTGAGGTCTGCAAAGCCCTCCAGCCCGATTTGTTTGCCGGGTCCTACAACCAGCCAGTGGGAAGCCATAGCAGATTTCTGGGTCTATGGAACTTCCCAAACTGCGTTAGAAGCCTTGATGTTGACGTTATCATAAAAGCACCGAGGCATTCTCAATCGGTGATAATGTATCGTGTGTGAACTGTCTATTATTTAAAATTAAATATTAAAGATACACGATAATATCGGTGGCCGATAATTATCGGCCGATAATGGCAATTATGACGTCACACAAATAATCCAGATAATAAAAAATTCAACCGATAATGCAAACCGATAATTATATACTTGATTTAGCCTCCAAATGTGCACAACCGAAGAATTCAGCACGCCGCTTCCTCAACCCCTCCCCTCTCTGAAGCCCCTGAGGGAGGAGGGGTTGAGGAGGCGGAGTTACACGACAAGAAATAGTTGATTATGGCGGCTGTTACTAAAAAAACGACGCTCTCGCCATTTGCGAAACATGTACCGCAGAAGTTCCATGAGGCCGAAAGAAAGCGTCCTCATTCAAAACCACTAACACAGCATCCATTTAAAACTGCATCACAAAGATTTTTGGAACGAATACCAGGCTGCTGCTGCTAGCGGGAATGCTAAAGCTATTGTAAACACTAAGTTAAACTAGGGGCTTGTGACGATACAGAGTCGGGTTGTTTGGGAAAGCAGCCCAAGGCGGGTGGTAAACTCGCATCTAAGGCTAAAAACCGGCACGACTGGAGACCGATAGTCGGCAAGTAGCAGTCTTCCGACGGAGCTCGCCGCTCTGGCCGGTCCGGCAGGCCGCCGCCGCCTCGCCGTCAGCGGGGCGGGCAGAGCCCGGTTCCCCAGCTTCAGGACCTCCGGCGAACACCCCGGTTTCTCGAGCGTTCCCTCACGGCGTGTGAGCAGAGCCAGGCCCCGAATACGCCGCGGCAAACCGGCCGGTGCGGGCGGATTATCCGGTACGAACGTAGCCGCCGCCGAGACGAGACGAGATTTTTTTTTTTTAACCGAAATGACCCGAGAGCCAAAGCCCTGGATAAAAAAATAATGCAGTTTATACGACCACCATTCTTCATGAAAAACATGCCAATCACATTTTCACCACTACATTTGGAAAAGTGATGTCCAGTAAGCAAGCTTATCATGACGGCACAGTGGTTAGATGATAATTTAAACATGGAGAAAACGAAGTCAGCCCCTCAATAATCCATTCAGTATGTAAAATGACGAGCGGTCAGATGACTTTGTAATGCTGCCTTTATTTTCAGCTTAACAAAACTCAGGCACAAAACAACACGCACGGAGATGCGAGCTCCAACTGCATCCAAATAGTACTGCCGTTTATCAGTTTAGCTGCTGTAAAGCGAATGTTGCGACTCGTGAGTGCCGCAAATGTAAACAAAGCGCTGCAGAATGGGTACATGACATCTCGCTCTTTTGAGTTAATCATTTTCACAGTGTGCAACAAAGCATATAACATTAGCAATCACTTTTCAAATTAATTTAATTTATTTGTCTGCTCAATTACTGTCACAGTAGATAATCTAAACTTATTGGCACTTCTTAAAACTTATTAATTTAAATATGCACATTCCTGTTGTAATGAAATAATAATATTCTGTAGCCACAAATATTCAAAATCTTTTCTTCTTCCAAGTTTTTTTTAGGATTAAGTATAATAATGTATTGCTTAAAATAAGGCTGTTAAGAATATTTTCAGCTAGCTATTTTTCTTCCAAGAAATCTGAGAGAAATACACCTGAAGCGCTGGCAGATAATTTCACTTATTTCCAATAGATTTACACTTAAAACTGACTAGTTTTAAGGAAGTGTGTTTTGCAGTGTATTAATGTTATGTTAGGAATGGCTTACTTTTAAAGGCATTTTTGTGCAACTTAGGTATTTACTCTGAAAGTAATTGTTGCCAGAAGTTTACCATTACACAATGTCAGACAATGTCATTATTTAGATGTTGGAATTGACGACTTGTTCATATTTTATGTTGAAAAAAAAAAAAAGAGCAATAAATTATATTTTTGCACAGTAATATTTTCTTTTGTTTAAAATTTTACATAAATCTTTTAATAGAATTATCGGCTTGACATTATCGGTTATCGGTAGGAATGAGGAGGAAATTATCGGTTATCGGAATCGGTTGAAAAATGTATTATCGTGCATCACTATTAAATATCAAAACAACGCTTTTGGCACCAAACCTGTGCTTTATTCTTCAGACATTTGAAGTGTGACTCGTCACTAAGTCACAGACTGACGGCAAACATATGTATATGTACACAGTAAATGATGAAGTGCACCAACTAAAAATACGACAAAGTGATAAAAAGCTGGCAGTTTTCAACTGGGTCACCGCTTTGTGTGGCCACTCGATTCCGAAACCACGTCTCGGTGATTCTTTCATTTTTGTTTTTTTATTCAATCGCTGACCTTGCCATTTTGCAATCTTTATGATGTCTTGACGAGACTTGCTTTTCGGTGATGCTCCCGTAGGCTTGGTCCATTTTTGCGTGTAGAAAAATAATGTTTGATTCTATTCTACAATGGCAGTGATTTCGCGCTGAACCGGAAACAACAGCCTGAGCGGATAAATCACAGTCCATTTCCACCACGTCATATGCGTCGACGCGACGCTAGGGTTTGAAAATTCAATAGGAACACGTCAGGCTACGGCGCAGGGTTGTAAATCAGGTCTTCTTTGACGGCGCAGGTCTGACGCGGAAGCATAACTCTGCCTTTATTTTGTCATTTTATAAACTGGTCAAAATTTGAGACCATGTTGCCCAATGTTCTGTGGTATTCCCTCATACTAAGTGCGAGTCAACCTTCCACTGAGCAAACCAGTTCCTCCACCCATCCGATTGAGGACTAGCAGTCCAACAAATGGATTAAGCCTGTAAATTGGGAGCAAACCAATCCAAAACCTAGTCTAAAAAGCCACTTTGCCTGGATTTAATCAGCGTACAAAAATAGGGCTCTGCGTTTCTTTACTTTCGCCGAACCCCTTACTCACCGAACCCCTGGGGTTCGATCGAACCCAGGTTGAGAACCATTGCTCTAGGCAAATTCAAGTGACGTTCCACTAAAAAATGAGGATTTTTTTGTGCCCAGTAACTGCAGTTATGGCGATTTATCGAGCCATTCAATTTAAATGAGATAATTTTCAGTGAAAACGTGTTACGTGTCTTCACATCGTGCATGGTATCACTTGCACAATTTAATCCTTCGATAAGGGTAATTTTTGTTGATAGCATAAACTACCTCTGGAATAAAGCTTTTCCATTGCGCACGTTTCAAAATGCGACGGACGCTTGATTTTGGGAGGCCTGTTTCACGTAACAGTTGACGAACAGATTTTCGTGGGGAATTCTGAACATTAGCAATAACATCTTGCTCTTTAGTTGGACTTGTCGATGTTCTTTTTTTTGTCCTGAATTTATTATTCTCATGCACTGGATGGTCCCATGATTCTCAAAGTTATCTAAGATTCGTGAAATGGTGACGCGCATCGGGGCATCTCTGTGGAACTCAGGGCTTACAAAGCTTGTAAAGGGCTTGTAAAGCGTCTTGCTACTTCAGCTTTATTTTCACATTTCCAGAATTTATTCAGAACATTTTTTTTTTTTGCTCGAACGTAAGCCCAGTATCTACCATTCTTACTCCAAAATCAAATCTGAAATAGAAAAAACAATATTATGCTATTTAAAGTCAAAGAGTGTATACATTATTTTGGGACAACCTGCATGTCATTGTACTGTCCTCGCCAAGACGTTGGAGCTAAGCCCTACCTAGACAGTGAGTTATACTGTAATCTTTCCCCTCCCTCTCTCACTCGGCTGTGCAACTTCTTCGTGGGAGCAAATTCGCTCTTCCTAGTGTGTGCGCATGCGCTTTTCTTCATGTGTGCAAATACATTTTTCTTCCTGTTTGAATGCGCTCTTTCTCACGTGCGGAAGTACTACCAAAATAAAAGCATGCGAGAGTGGCGTCGTTTACTCAAAATCATATAAGTCTGGTACGTCGTAACCCGGACTACCTGTAGTAGTCATGAAAACTTGAAATAGTTAATTTTTAGTTGAAAGATGATTGTCTGTGTCCCAGTCCATGATTTGTTGCCAAAATAGTATTTTGAATATGTCTTAACTGATTTTAGATCTGTAAATTCATTACTGTTATATGTCCATGAAAAGCTTTCATTCTTTTACCTCAATATAGCATCGTAAATATTCAATTGATGGACATAGAAAACAAGCTCTCTTGAGGACTGGAATAGGATACCCCAGGTTTAAAACTATAAAATTCAGCAGATGATGATAAGCTATAATGGTTTCTTATTTTGTATAAAAAATATATTTAAGGAAAATCTAGTGTCCAAACATGCTGCTTTGATTATTGTTGCACTGCATTCATGGTCCCATCATAATCAATGTTTTTTTCAAAATAAAGTTATCCTGACCCATAATGCTCCACAAAGGCAGCAAGACAAAATATGGCTACCAGGCAAGCTTGTTTGGCCTTTTTTGATCTAAGAAATAGTAAAGATCCCCGATAATGGCAATATGACGTCACGCCAATAATCCAGATAAAGAAAAACAATTCAACCGATATTGCAATCCGATAATTATATACATGATTTAGCCTCAAAATGTGCGCAACCGAAGAAGTTTTGTCCACTTCTCCACCGCCGCCTCCTCCTCAACCCCTCCTCTCTCTGAATCCCCTGAGGGAGGAAGTGGTGAGGAGTAGAGGTGGGAATCTTTGGGCACCTAACGATTCGATTACATTTCAGAGGCAACGATTCGATTTTAAATCGATTATTGCTGACACCCACAAACCCCCCCAAGTTATTATCTTCTTTCAATGTTTCGTACATTAGTTACAAAAATTGTACAAAAAGCCTCTCGAGCTTAAATAAACAACTATTTCAGTATCAAGTTAACAGTTCAAAACAGTAAATAAAATGTTCAAGTCCTCATTCTGTATCAGCAGCTTTAAACTACATTTAATTAATTTAATGTTGTGAATCAACCGTTAAAGTTGTTAGAATTTCTCCCATTATTCCATAATTTCCCTTCTGTCTAATTTAGACATGTGAAAGTTTTAAAACTGTCTTAAAGATAGTTTCAAGTTAAGATTTTGCCGATTAAGGAGTATTTTAGATAAAAAGTTAATTAAATTCGCTACAACAGAGCCTTATAGAGACGTCTGCTGCTTTAAGATGGCGGCTGTTCAACGCCAGCAAGTCTGTATCTCGCATCTAGTTTTCAATACGTGTACTGCTAACGCCATTGACTCTGTCATTTTGTATCTAGTTCTGCATACATATGATATCTATTACCTACCGTAACATGATATGGATGTAGTTTGTAGTGGCTGTCGGCAGCAGTCAGGTATTATTGTTTTTTTTTATCTAGCGGCATGAGTTGAGCCAGAGCAGTGAGTTGAGCATTGCCATTAGCCGGGTAATGACAGGCATGATGTTTACTCTCGGGACGCAATGCGGTCTGTTCCTCATTACGTCCCAAAGATCGTGCCGACTGTGTTTTAGTTCCGCTTCACTTGACATGTTTCAATAATCGGAATTTGGATGTTTGTGAATCGTTCTCGAATCTTGCACGGCCGAATCACGAATAATCTAAGAATTGGAAATTTCGCACACCTCTAGTGAGGAGTATGGCGTCGTAGAGGAGGCGTCGTTACACAACAGGGTTTAGGCGATATCATGGCGGCTCTGTCACTAACGTGGGTTGATTTTTCCGTGTGTGAAACAAACGACGCTCGCGCCATCGGCAAAACATGCACTCCAGAAGTTCCACAAGGCGGAAAGAATTGTCCTCATTCAACACCACTAACCCAGCAGCTATTTAAAACTGCACCACAAAGATTTTTGGAACGAATACGTGGCTGCTGCAAGCGCGAATGCTAAAGCTAAACACACATAAACTAAGCTAAACTACGGGGCTTGTGACGATGGAAAGACGCTGCAGTCTTCCTGGAGTCGGGTTGTTTTGGAATGCAGCCCAAAGCGGGTGGTAAACTCCATCTAAGGCTAAACACCGGCATGAGACCAATAGTCGACAAGTAGCTGTCTTCCGACGGAGCTCCGGCGAACACCCCGGTTTCTCGAGCGTTCCCCCACGGCGTGCGAGACGCAAGGCGTGCGCCTCCGTGACGAGCAGAGCCATGCTCCGAATATGCCGCGGCGAGCCGGCCGGGGTGGGCAGATATCCAGTACGAACATAGTTGCCGCCGCCTCATCTCTAATTCAACTCATTGAGAACTCCAGCCAGACAGAGGCCTGGCGCGGGTGCTAATTTGGCGGCCGGACGGACTGAAGGGCACAGGCGGAAGGGGAGGCCGGACGAGAGACGTTTTTTTACCGAAGTGACCCGAGAGCCCAAGCCCCGGATAAAAAAAATAATGCAGTTTATAAGACCACCATGCTTTGTGAAAAACATGCCGATCACATCAGTTTCACCACGGACATTTGGACAAGTGAAGTCAAGTAAGCATGCTTATCATGACAGCACAGTGGTTAGCTGATAAATGCAACATGCACCAAACCACACAAAGAAGTCAGCCAGCCAGCAATGTATTCAGTACGCTGTATATTTATGAAATCTTTATTAATCAGATCATTCTTCTATAATCTAGTCAAATATTTTTCTCCATCTTGTTTTGAGTGTTAATGACTAGTTAACAGACGAATGCACATGATTTATCCACTTACTTGAAGTAAATATTAGCATTTATTCTTATTAAGCCCATACATCTAAAAAAAAGTTGGTCATTTTTCACCTAAATCAAGAAAAAACTGCTTTCAAATAATGTTTTGAACCATACCTATTCTTGAATAAAGAACATTTCTGACAATTTTTTTTAAAGATCAAGTATAATAATTTATTGCTTAAAATAAGGCTGTTAAGCTTATTTTCAGCTAGCTATTTCATAAATTATATTTTTGCACAGTAATATTTTCTCTTGTGTATACTTTAAAAATGTACATACATCTTTTAATAGAATTATCAGCTTGACATTATCGGTTATCGGTTGGAACGAGGAGGAAATTATCGGTCATTGGTATCGGTTGAAAAATGTATTATCGTGCATCACTAGTAAGTAGTTAAGTTTGTTTTTATAAATGCCTACTTCCTCACCACAGGTGGTCATTAGCATAATGTGAAATATAACAATGTTTTTAGACATTAATCAAATAGATATTTTACTATCAGTACAACATTAGGCAGCTCAAACTGTTGATGGAAAAAAAATTACAGAGTCATCATAGCATTCTGCCATTTTAAGATGGCTTTAGTAAATTTCCTTCATTACAGTAGCTTTCACGTGAATCACCCATGTACCCAGATAATACAGAGCAATGTACATACAATAAACAGCCACAACACTGCACACAACCAGAGGAACGTATTGCTTCATATAATTCATTAAACACAACTTGGTACCTTGGTACACAAAAAGGGGCAATTAACATTAGGAAGGACAATAAAAGTTTAAAATGATCACGACATAGCCTGAATGAGACATTCGGACAAAGTTCGATTGTTGCACGCCAGTTAACGCCACACCTGCTGTATCTTGTAAAAGGGCAGACTTTTCCATTCAGCTTCACAATTTGTGCTACCAAATGCAACAGTTCTTCTGACTGATGCTTGACTAGTCAAGCACCAATGCATTTGTTTTCAGTGTTGCACAAGAAAAACTGAATTTTCCTATTTCCAGGAGTAGGGTAGATTGTAATTTTTTTTTTCGGGAACTAAATTTCCACACAAATGCACATGAAGATATCATTCAATTTAGCAAGGAGAGGTGTGAGAGACATTTTTTCAAGTGTCCCAGACCTTGTGGGGAAAAAAGCTTTTTAACAAGATTTCATTGGCCGTGAAATGTGTGTATCCAACCTCCAAAACAGCAGATATCAGTACGCTTGCCTATCTGCTATTGGAGGTGTTTTTGACATCAGCGTGGCAACGCTGTGAAAATAGAACAAGTTTCTATTTTGGGCCCCACCCCTCAGCAAACATTCACTCAAGACCTGCCACTCAGTCTAAAATGGCCGCCACCGCTCACTTTCGTCGCGTAGCCCCCTCCCACATACACAATGAACGGGTTGCCGTGCACCCTCACATTGGGGTGCCGCTAGTGTGAAACGGACTTTAGCTTTGGTACAGCCAAAGTCGCAGCACACTACTTGGTCTGAAGTGCGGTGACGGCACATGAATAACCTCTATACACACACACAAACACACTAAAAGAATTGAGCACAGTTGCAAATGACAATGGATTGATTATGGATGTACTGAAAGCCCAAAATTCTTGGCAGGATCCAAAAACCGAATATTGGAAAAACTTGGGCGAAAACTGGTGGAGATGTATTTGCTACTTTCTCGTAGCAATAGTACGACTAATCTCGTAGTCCTTTTTTAAAATTTATTAATTTGGCCCTAAAACTCCATCGTATCAACGTGCATCGTTAGGTTTTCTTTTCATGTGATTCACTAGTGATACGTGACATTCATTTATCTACTCTGCTGTGAGCACAGGCAACCACCTCTTATGCGTTCAAGCTTCATCCACACCCAAAGAACGTGTGTTCTCCACTGCAGGAGACACTATCTGTCCAGAACGCTCACACTTATTGCTGAAAAAGGAAGAAATGATCCTTTTCCTCGACAAAAACCGTTTCTGGTTTTTACTGTACTCGCTGCTAATCTGGATTGGGTTTTACAAGTTGTTTGTTTGTTTGTTTGACATTCTGCACCAGGTTGGGCCATTAGTGGGAGCTCAATAACATGTAAAAATGCCTGCAGCATAAGACACTCTAAAATATAGGCTAAAGAATATGTGTAAACATTTTCTCCGTGAGCTTTTGAAAAATAAACCTCTTTGTTAAAGTCCACTCCTGTGGAAAGAAACTATCATATTCAAGTTCAAATATTGATATTATACAAGTTCAAAATATCCCTAGCTTCATAGCAAAGTTAATTGAAAGTTCATATAATTTAAAAAACAATCTAAAAGAAATTAATGTAAACTATGCAATTTTTTTTTACCCCTCCTATTTAAAGAATCAGAATCAAGAACCGTTTGGAACCAGAATTGAAACGTGGAATCGGAACCGGAACCGTTCAAATTCAAACGATGCCCAACCCTAGTCCTATTGCTGAGATGCTGCCGTCATTAGAGCATTCTGTTTGATAGATGTATACACACGTCACGGCCGATGAAACCTTGATAAATGCGCTGTATTGGAAGTTTGGGACACTAAAAAAATGGGTCTCACACCTCTTATTGCTAAGCTAAATGAGATCTCGATGTACATTTGTATGGAACTGTACAACAACGAAAGGAATCCGTTCTCGCTGAAACTAGTGAAGGTCTTTCCAAGGCTATTACAGTCTCTCCTACTCCTTAAAATAAGACTCGCACTTTTCTTGTGTAACAAGTGGAATCGACCAAAGGCCAGGTGAGTGGGCCGAGTCCTGGCAACGACGAAGCCAAGCAAACCCACTCCCAGTCGGATTAAACAGCAACTGGCAGAGGGGGTGTGGAAGTAACGGAAAATGTGGAAAAAAAAAAAGAGTAAGTGGTTGTGCCATAAAAATGTACTAAACAAGAGCAAATGCACATGTGGGCATTTAAATACTACTTTATTTGTATACTGTTCGCTAGATTAAACTCCAAACTACTCACACGGGCTGAAATGCACTGTAGTCGATGTGACGCTGGACATCAATGGAAAGCAACTTCAGAATGAGCGTGTAACGGTGATGAAGCAAATGTATTTTATTTTCCTCCATTTAATAATTTGTTATTTCTTTGATACCTCAAAATACTGCCAATCCGCAAACATGTTGGCTGACAGCCAGTAGTGTGAGCGAGACAACGTCAGCCAACGTGTTGCTTCTCGCAGTGTTTTTATTACGTCATCACAAAAAGACTCAGGTTCTTCACACAATTCTGTGGTAATCTTTCAGTCTTCAAAACCGGAATCCTATAATGCATTTTTTTTAGCTATTTTTGGCCGATAGTTTTCGGCACCGAAATTTTAGTCACATCTCTGGTATTGATGAGATCATGACGATGGGTGCGCAATCAAGTATTTTCACATTTGACTGGTGCTGGCATGATAAAAATGTCTGTCCACATGTCAGGCGACCACTTCCTGAAAATACTGGTTTTTAGTTACATTTTTCTTCACTATCACAAATCATAAAAATGAAATGTGTTTTTTCCCCAATTCATTTTATAAGCTCCTTCCCTCTGGAAGACAAAATAAATATATATTTCCTTCCCCTTTAATGCAGCTTGAAACTAAATACCCTAGTTCAAGAGGTTCCAACACGGTGATAAATCCCTGCTTTTTTGCAACTTATAAGTGGGAGCCACACCTTTGGCAATGGACCACACAACTTACTCTACTTGTTAACACAAGCACAGAGAACATTTTTTTGTTCACTGGAAGTAGATAATTTAATCTTTAATTTCATAAATACTAGTAGGAAAAATGTAATCATTAGGGGTGTACGATATCCATTTTTTGAAACCGATATCGATAACTTTTCTGCTCCTCCAAGCAGATACCGATATCGATAACCGATAATAAATAAATAATTTTTAAAATGTATATTCACCCGAATTTTTGGAGGTTTTAGAAGAAAAAAAAATAGTGGTGGATTCAACATAGATTTGCCTTTGACTTAACAAGATTTTTCATAATGACGTGAAAAACTACGTGCTGTGTGTGGTTGCCAATCGAAGTATGGAAGCGTGTGGCAATCTCATCATACTTTGCCGGTAAAAATTCATCAGAAAAGTGGCGGCGGCTTGGAATGATGAACCTGGCTCCAAATGAAGAAGTAGCGCCTGAATCCTAGGTCTTCGACGAGGGAAAAGGGTTGGTTGTCTAGCACCATCATTTCTGTGATCATGTTTGTGATCGCTATAGCCCTCGGTCATCTTTGTGAAACTTTTCAAAGGCCTCATTAAATGGTACAACCCTGGCTTATTAGCTGGCTTCGGAATTGGATAGGCAGCTTCATTCGCAGGTCGCACGTCCTCGTACTCTTTAAAAACACCATCGAAGCGATTGTCATCTTTTTAAGTGGCTTATTAGGATGTATTTCTCGCCAGCCGTGCGGCACACTTGAGCGTGACGTCACAGAAAGGGAGCGCTTGATTTACAAACGCACACATTCCAATCCACCGACACCGTGCCAAAAATATTACAGTACATCTTATCGGTCCTATTAATAATATTATTGGATTTATTGGGATTATGTCATAATTCTTATTATCGGACCGATAATTATCGGGGTGCACCAGTAGTCATCATGAAACTAAGCTTCAATCAAGAATATTTAAGAGTTCAATATACAATTGTTATACTTTATAAAAAAAAGAAAAATACATTTTTAGCCATAGTTTAGACATGAAAAGGATTTTGTGCCCCCCCACAGGTACTTTTTTTTCCCCTCCTCTTAAATCGCTCAGCACTTCTTGAGTTGCTCACATCTGGTGTTGTGGTACTACTGTGTGGCTTCAGTTCTAAGGCTAGGTTTATACTGCAGGTCTTAATGCACAATTCCGACTTTTTGTTGTATTCTGTTTTTTTGGCGTGCCCGTTCAGATTGCCTTTGTCCATTGAGCCCGTTCAAGTATTACACATGCGCACTAATTCGCAGTCCGAGACGCGCTGAGCAAACTGACCCACGTGAGCAGAAGCATCAAAACAAAAACCTACGCACAGCGCGCGTATGACGTGTGTGCGTCAGTTTGCCCCGACTCGGCCATGTAAGCATTACTGAAATATTGCTCATTTGGCGCGCAGCAAGAAACCGAGCATTATCTGGCTTATCCTTTTCTTCATTGTAGTTTTTTATGACCGTGGTCAAGCCCGCCTCCTGCAAAGTAAAAGCAAAGTTCACGCTAGGCTAACGCTAATGATCAGCTACATCGCTGCAGTCTTGCGTGCTGCTCTCGCTTTTTGCTGACATAACTGCAGAATGAAATTCCAGTTTGGGAGACTTGACAGTTCAGACCGCCGCCACATTCTTGAAAAATGTGGCCGAGATAGGATTTAAACCACATACGAAAGTGATCGGATTTGAAATGGTCTACTTCTATTCGACTTGTCACGTTCAGACTGTCAAGTTAATGCCTCACTCGAGTCGGAAAAACACTAAAAAATCGGATTTGTGCATTAAGACCTGCAGTATTTACCTAGCTTAAGTGAGTGTGAACGCCAGTTTGTATTGTATGTGTCTCCATTTGCCCTGTGATGGGTCTGACTACCAGTTCAGGATTGCAGTCCACTTTTTGCCAAAAACCAGCTGACACAGGCTCTTGATCTTTGCTATCCTGGGTAGGATATGCGGCGGAACTTGGCGAAGGCTGTAGGGGTGGCTATGAAAGGGGGTCAAAAGCATCAAATAGATTACGCTGGGCAGAATGTACGATTCACGTAAGGTTGCACCATCACAATTGAAACCCTCCACTGGATTGTGCATAGCAGAGACCAATTGAATGAACGGGGAAGTTTCACTTGTTTGTATATGGTT
Source organism: Corythoichthys intestinalis (assembly GCF_030265065.1). Taxonomy (NCBI): domain Eukaryota; kingdom Metazoa; phylum Chordata; class Actinopteri; order Syngnathiformes; family Syngnathidae; genus Corythoichthys; species Corythoichthys intestinalis. Next base: position 56,550,694 of record NC_080399.1, on the reverse strand, counting down.
TTATTCGTTTTTATTTGATTTGATTCATAGTGATGTCGCGGGTTTAAACTAAATAAAATATGCTGTATGACTGGCTTTATTTTTACAGGCTCAAGGCCTGTCAAATCGCCACTGAAGTTGTTGTTGTTCTTGCAGTTCATTACATTAAATCTTTGGCAGTGATTCAGGCCTGCCAACAGATTTAGAGTTAGGAATTCTAACAAACACTACAATCACTACACCATGGGCTTAATTTCATGCGCCTGTATTTTAGTGACAGCGGAGAAAATGCTGCACAAAGTTCTAATATTTTGGATGAGTCCGCACCCAAGTGCTGATGATGGACATGCGCACTACCAGTGACATTTTCATCAAGAAAGTTGCACTGGTCTAAATTTTGATTGCATACCAAATTACAGCCTTTTGTGTGAATTAAATTGTAAACTGTTGACCGTTGTTATTGTAGATAGCCTTGCCGTCGCAGGCTGTCTTAAGGAAGGTCTTTTCTTCTCGGCTGTGTAGCAGGGTTCTTGCACCCTTTTGAAAGTCAAATTTAATGATTTTAAGACATTTTAAGACCTTGAAAATATCATTTAAGACCAAAACATGTCACAACAATTTCTGATGAAAATCTAATTTTATTTCACTGTGAACCCAGCTGCTGCCGCAGACCGCTTGTGTTTTTCTCCCGTCATGTGCACCTCGATGGCTTTGACCCCATCATCCTTCTGCTGTGAACTGGAATGAGTTTGTCACTAGTAGACATCCAATCCTTTTGAAGTGGGAGGGTGAATGAACATTTGCTGCCATTCCTCCCACTTTAAATGGTTTGGATGTCTGTGGCTTTCAGTAGCAGCCGACAGGCAACAAGTTAAGTTTGGGGCATTTGACGTCATTTCCTGGTGATTTTCGGTCAATTCCTTTTCTTGATGAGGCATTTCCGGGTCACTTCTTGTTGATTTGGGGACATTTATGGGTCAATTCCTGTTGATTTTGGGTTACCCACTCAAGAATGTCCCCAAATGAAAAGGAAGTGACAACAAATCAACAGGAAACAACCTGTAAACGTCCTAAAATGGACAGGAAGGGAGCGGCAAATGCCCACAAAAGACTGGCTATGAATGCTCTGGTTTCAGTGCCATTGACAGCGCTAGACGTCCAATCAATACCGATTCTTCGTGGGAGCATATCTATAATCCTTTTGGGGTACAAAGTACTTTCGATATATTGCCCCATCCTTACTTTGCGCCAGGCACTATTGTAATTTTCACCAAGGGCCAACCACCTCATCGATAAACCATCTTCCGTCCATTTTTTATTAAGGTCACACTTCCCCATCTCTTCATATTCCCACTCACCAGTACAACCGCGAATAACCAAGAAATTAGGTCATGGCGACCACTCAAGTTGCTGACGTACACCAAGGTTGTGGGCAATAGGGGTGGAAATCTCTTGGTATTAGGCCTGAACGATATATCGTTTAAACATCGCCATCGCGATGTGCGCATGTGCAATAGTCCCATCGCAAGGACGTGCGATAGTTTTTTAATTTCCTTTTTTTTAATCCACAAACGTTTGTTTTGAGGAAGGAGAGGGGAAAAAAAGCGCACAGCTTCTCTTTCTCTCCAGCAAGTCATCGGCTCCTCCCCCTCCCCCTGCAACAGCGGAGTGGAGGGAGGAGGGGCCGAACAGCAGAGCGGAGGGAGGAGGGCCCGTTCTCAAAGTGAAAGCAAGCAATCAACACGTTGGAGGAGCAAGGAAGACTGTATCCAAAAGGAGTTTTGGAAGTATTTTGGCAAGAACAAGACTATAAGGGACAAAAAACAGCCCTGTCGACAGTGCCTCGCCATGGTTGCCTCAACAAGAAGTAATCTGTCAAACATGTGGGACCATTTAAAACGCAGGTATCTATGCATTCCTGCTACGAGCTCCCCATCAGAGGCTTTTTAGCACAGGTGGGAACATTGTTAAGTGCCAACGTTCTTGTCTCAAGCCTGCTATAGTGGATAAACTAATAGTCTTGGCCAAAAACCTATGAGACCCAGTTGAGAATTGCTGAGCAAGGAAGGTGGACGATATGCAGACAAATACATAACACAGCTGAAGGAATGTCTTTTCTTCTTTTTATTCAGGTTCTGTTATTCATCACAGTTATTTGCAGTTATTCAGTTCAATTATTTACAAGTTCAATTGAGTTTGTTTCTTTTATATTTAAATTTATTGTAAACCGTATTTTTCAAATAACTATATATAGTACAGCTGCACATAAAGTTTTGATACTTAATATTTTTGTTGAAATATTTTTACAACTTTGTTGCCGTTTTGCAGTTTTATATTGTTATATTTTGTGTAAACAACTCAGGGGACTAATGCACTTGCACTTTTATTAGTCAGATTTAATATTTAAGTTCAAATATGTTGACAACTTTGTTGTTTAACTGAGGTTTTTATGTATTGTTATAGTTTGTGAACTCTTTTGTCATATTTAATATTTTTGTTCAAATATGTTGACAACTTTGTTGTTTTACTGAGGTTTTTATTTATTGTTATAGTTCGTGAACAGCTTTTTTATTTGTCATATTTAATATTTTTGTTCAAATATGTTGACAACTTTGTTGTTATTTTACAGAAGTTTTTATTTATTGTTATATTTTGTCAAAAACTTAGGGGACTAATGCACCTGCTCTTTTATTTATCATTTAATTTATTTGCTGCTGTTGAAGTGTAAAATATTGTATTCAATAAATGATCTATTTTGTGCAGACATGACTTCCTGGATACCTTCATACAGAAATCTTCATCATTCACAAATTAAACGGTATTATATGAATACACTGTGGTCACGGTGTGTTATGTAAAGTATTTCCAAACAGCTATTCAAGTCATTTAGTGAAAATTTCTTTAAAAAAGATAGATCTTTTTTTTTTTTAATATCGCAATATAATATCGCAATATATTGCAAACCTAAAAAAAATCGCAACAATAGTTTTTTCCAATATCGTTCAGGCCTACTTGGTATCTCACGATATGATATGCAATACAAAGCTCACGATAACGATGATGTCACGATATAGCAATACAACCATTATCGATACATTGGTCAGGAAATCATTCGACAAAACAACTAATAAACAGAATAACAAGCTTTCTTCATCCTTCACTAGTAGACATCCAATCCATTTGAACTGGGAGGGTGGCAGCGAATGAACCCCTCCCACTTCAAGCGGCCCCCTCACACTTCTATGGCCATCAGTGGCAGCTAATACGAGGCAACGAGGTCATTTTGGGTCATTTCAGGTCATTACCTGTTGATTTTTAGTCACTTCCCGTTGATTTTGGGGCATTTTATGGGTCACTTCATCTTGAGTTTGGGTTGCAGAACAGGAAGTCACCCAGGAATGAATAGGTAATGACAGAGTATCTGCAGGTTTCAACAAGCAAAATCTTTTACTTTTATAAAGACTTTTTTTAAAGACCATGATGAATAGAATTTAAGACCTATTTTTATAAAGACTTTTTTAAAAGACCATGATGAATAGAATTTAAGACCTATTTCACATCAACACCAAAAATAAAGTACAAAAGACTTAAGGGGCAATTGGAGGCCCCGGATTACTTGCAAAGTATAAGAATTTATTTACAGCTCTATCACATTGCAATGCAAAATGCTTAACCTAACTGAGAACACCAGGAATTTCTCTGTTGTGAATCAAGACGTGTAAACTTTACAGTTAATGGCCCATGGATGCAAGTACTGTAATGTGGTTCTGTTTAAAGTTTTCTCCACTACTATGCTAACTAAATCTGTCAACACACAACTGCGCATGCACAGCAACAGCAGGTAGCTCCACTTTGTAGTCAAAAATCTAAACATTTAACAGTGAGACTGAAGTTTAAGCATGTTCTAAATAAAAGTATAGTCAATAGATTTTTAAGACCTTTCACTGTTGTATTTAAGACCAGTTATGAGATTTTAGGAGAATTTGAGACATTTTCAGGCCTTAAATTAAAATTCACATTTTTAGACTTTTTAAGACTCCGCGGAGACCCTGAATGACTCAAACTCAACATGAAGTGACCTGTAAATGCCCCGAAAATCGTAAAGAGTGATTGCGAATGTTCTTGTTTTAAACGAACTAACGTTCATTTGCCCTTCCCGGTCTTAATGGATTGGGCGGCGTCACTGTCAGCCAGAGAATTAACTGAAACATTTATGGTAGATGATTTTGGTAGCAACTTGTTGTTTCCTTTTTTTCCCGTACCTTTTTAAAACGGTATCTCGATTCTTGGCATGAGCATATCGATAACCTTTTGGGATGCAAAGTATCATGATATATTACAATTTCGATATTTAGTCACACCCTTAGTGGGAAACGTAAAATTTTACACTATATATTAAGCCAGGGTCTCCCCTAAACAAAAAAGATTGTGGCGTACCGCCACACCAAAATAATAGCTGCCACGCATTGCAAAAGAGTTTTTTTTATTTTTATTTTTTATTAAGGCCGTTACAAAATAATGGCAGCCTAGTGGAATGGTTCAGCGGTAACCTATTCATTGTGTATTGTAATGTCCGTAACTACGCGTGGCCCACTTAAGAGACGATCGGACTGTGGAGCTGTTACATAGAAGGAAGCGAGGAGAACGGGCGAGATAGCGAGAAATAACGATCGCATGTCACAGCAGCACGCTGTTATTTTGTTATTGTTTTTCTTTATTATTGTTGCCAAAATAAAGTGGGTGAGCCAATACAGACTCCTCTCCTTCCACCCATCTGGGGCATTACAGTTTTTTTGGATCTGACTTTACGGCAAAAGTGAGCAGTTGTCTGAGCGCCGCCGGGATAACGTCAGCACCGCATTCAAAAGCAGCAGAGCAGGCGTACTTAAATCTGTGCTATCAGGCTGTTTCGGCAGCCGGATATACGCAATCACGGCTGACGAAACCTTGATAAATGCACTTTTTTTTTTTCAAGTTTCGTGAGGTCTGGGATACTCGAAAACTGACTCTCCATAGACTTCATAATTCCTATCAACCTGACACTTCGTCATTCTTTGCATCACGCCTTATCATAAGGGGGCCAAGCTTCATTTAGTAATAGCCGAAGACAGCACACACTCATGTCGGATTTAAGCCTGGATTTTTGAACTACGAAAGATGTACCATATACAAACAAACAAAATAATTTCTTATTTCTAGTAGATTTACACTGAAAACAATGGAGATTAACTAGTCATCAGCCAATCGAACGTGTTTGGGGGGGGGGGGGGATGTCAGTGTAAGTCTGAAGTTCTGAACATTATGAAAGTAATTCATTAAATAATGGTAGGGTCAATTCTATCCTATCTATCTAAAAAAAAATCCTAGTGGAAACCCTGCTAACATCCCTATGCAAACCTACGCCATTGTTCCATTAACAGAAGGACTATTATTGTTGACTTTGTGGTAATGTAGTACGTATTAGGGCCAAATAAAAGGAAAAACAAGATCTACAAGACGTAAGTTGCACTATTGCACGAGAAAAAAAGTCGGATTATTACATAGGGTAAAGTAGCTGTAATCGGCTACGCATTTTACGTACATGTACCGTAGCTGAGAGCTACGACATTAGCCTCGCTAATGAAATATTTCAAACAGATCTTTTATATGGTTCTTCTCGGGGAAAAATGTTGGGGGAAAAAATCTCATGTGTCATGATATGACGCAATTTCGCCGTGGCACAACATTGTGAGGCTGTCCAACTCCCGATGCAGCCCACCACCACAGCTTCAAAAAAAAAAACTACAATCCCAAACTCTTGTATTTAGCACAGCTATTAATAAAACAAATACACACGAGTGGAAGTTTTACAACAGACTATAGTTATTTCCCCTGCATTAAATGCATCCTCTGGAAATACCTACTGTATTTTTTATTAAATTTAAGACAAGACCATGATTATCCAGATTTTAAATTCAAGACATTTTAAGACTTTTTAAGGACCGCGGGAACCCTGTATAGGGGTGATGTTAGTGACTCCACATACTGATATACAACAGGTAGTAGAGGCTACTATGCTGGGTTAAATTGGGTCTCATATTGATGTTGTCATCTTCTGTGATGCTGAACAGAATTTCTGTGGTTTTATGATTAGGGGCCATGTAACCTATTTTTATTTATCTTTTTGGTTAATCTTTCTCCCTTTCCTTTTAATGCTTGTAGTTCATCGTTGGGTTTCAGGAGTCTGACCATTTTTCTCGTTTTGGCTCAGATCTGATTTGTTCCACCACTGAGCAGTGTATAAAATTGATGCATGGGAAAATCAAGATATCAATTACTTCATATTTTATCTACCGATAAATTTGGAAGAACCAAGACTAAAATCACTTGAACTGTTTTTTTTTTTTTTTTTTTTTTTTTTTTTTTTTTTTAACACTAAAAGCATAAATGCAAATTGTGTCATCTGAGATTAGAAAAAAAAATCAAAACGATAACTAGATAAATTCGCAATTGTTTAATTTGAAAAGTGGTAAGAGCACAACTTGTTGCATTGACATGTATGACTTGTAGCTTGAAATCTGTTTTAGCGAAAATGTTTTTCGCCTCGTGAATTTGGAAATTTTACAGAAAAAAAGTTCAACTCTTTTGACTGAAATGAAAATCCCCAAAATAAATGCAGTGCTTGTGACTAGAACCGTATCCAGCCCTATGTGTTGCGGCAAAGGTTTAATCTTTAATTTCCTTCCCTTCATTTTCATTTCTTAGCTAAATTATAAATTGTTGAAAACGTATCCGACAGCAGTTGCGGTCACGGCTCCTTTTCGGCAAAGCTTCCTGACCTTACGGGCTTGCTTGAATTCAACCGATGAAATATTTACACCTTAGCTCCTGGCCTGCTTAAATTCACCTGTTGCGTCTCTTCAAGCAGAAGCTTGCATAAAATTAAGCGGCAGCGCAGTCAGGGGAAAGTATTACCTACCCTGGATTTGTTTGAAAAGAGAGTCGAAATGACTCTGGAAATAGTAGTCAGGTGCGAAATACAAAGTAACATTCTTGATAGGCATTAAAATCGTGCTCTGGCAGGGCGGCTGGTCGTCAGCTACTTACCGCGGAGTTCATTTCAGTAATTCGGCGACGTGTCGCTTCCTTCTGTCTTTATTCCACAATGTATCCCAAATAATTTCCCCCAAGTATAGGCACAATTTGGCTTGAATGCCGACACTAGAGTATACTGTACTTGTTGAGCGAGCTGCTTGCTCCTCACATGACAGCTGCCGCGAGTAAGACTGCTTCACTGAATTGAATAGCGGCATAAAGTCAATTTTCCTGACTAATCGCCTGCTTCCGTTTTGCCTTACAAAATAAAACCCATGCCCATTATTAATCGCTTTATTGGTATTTGCTGTTGACGACTATTATTATAATTCAAATCAGGCATAATTGACGAAGAATAAATAACACGCATTGTGGTTTCTTTGACGCCAGGAAATTGCTCTCACGATAAGTAGGTTTTTATCGTGAAACGTGTTTTGTCGGAGAAAGATACCCTATCGGAACAATATCATACGGCACCATTCCGTGTAGATTCATCACCTTTCCCCTTTTAAGAAATATGCATCATCATGGGATTTAAGGCTTTTAAATGAGTCATGATGCTGTATGTCATGATAATGATATGATATCACTCATTACATGATGTCATGATGATCCCACCTCATTACAACTTTATCATTGCCATCATCCACTAAATATTTCAAGAGAGAACCTGTTAATCAAGCAAGCTTGCATAAATGTGGACATTTTTATTTATTTCAATTTTTTTTTTAGGGATTTTTGTATTTACCCAAATTATTATCACAAGCAACCATGTCCGCTTTCAGTTGTCTTCATTTTTGCTGGATAAAATAATTGGCACTTCCATTTCCCCCCCAGTCACTAAATTATGACAACTAACATGTCGAAAAGAAAATAGGAATCTGCAACACAGAACTGGTCAACAGGTCAGTATCAATGAAAAGTATATCTTTCAGTGCTGCTGCCTCATATTGACACAAGTACGTAGCTTTGGTCTCAACATTGGTAGGGACAATATAACAGCATAACCAGCATGTACACTATTTGCTGTGGACGGGACATTAATGGGCGCAAACAGATTGGTTGAATGGGAGTCAGGGCTACATTTCTCACAAATATGCACCTAATTAAGTCTTAGGCTAAATTATCAATGCAACCTAAATCTGAACTGATTTATACTAACTTTCATGTGAATTGGGCAGGTGATACACCATTTGCTTCGCTTCAAACTTTTTTTTTTTTTTTTTTTTTGGGGGGGGGGGGAGGAAACATTTTAAAAACTTACAGAATAAATATCTGTATTTTATAAGCAATTTTAAATTGCAATATTTTAACAAAAATTTTATCAACATGCACAATAAATACAAACTTGTTAAGAATTCCTTAAAGATCCACAAATGCAAAAATTAAAAATCTGTCAGTTAAGTTAAATAAATAAGTACTGTTTAATTTCAAAGAAAAAAACTTCAGCAACAACAAAAAAGAAAAAACAAAATTGGGCCTTCCATCAGATAAAACACTACTGCTTTTGTCCACAAGCACAGCTTAATTAAACAAAAAATGATTTTTTTTTTTTTACCTCGACTATCATTAATGTATGATTAAATGAAAAAATGTCTGCATAGGCTGCAAATAAAAATAGGTCTAAATAAATAATGTAGAAAATAAATCAATACATTTTAAATCAATGCAAGTCATCAGCCAATTAAACGTGAGTTTGAGGGGAAAATATGGACTGGCACCTTCAGAAAGTGAAAAAGATTAAATGTAAGTCTCAACATAATGAAAATAATTCACTTAATAATGGTAGGGTCAATTCTATCCTTAAAACATATGGGAAGACAATCTAAATTCCCTACATAACTGAACTAATTTTTAATCCAAATAAGGTTGTTGAAAAGTTGGTGGGGATAATTTGAGCATCCTGAAAAGTTGGTAGTATTATGTCGCTACCATCCCTATGCAAACCCATGTATTTACGCCAACTTTAGTGTGGTTTTCCAGCTTTTACATTGAGAACTGCTTGATTGCTATAAGGTAAGGTTGCGACGGGTGCCACCAGGGATTTTGGGCCCCATTCATTTGTCTTCTATATGTCTTCAGGTCTCAGGCAAGCAACAATTCACACCCACATTCACATACTTGAAGACATGCAAGGATTTGTGGTGAAATTCGAACCCAGAAATTCTTGACTGTGATATCAGTGTTGTCAGATTGGCAAAGGATTAGAGTCTGTGTTTAACATAATGTCGGAATTCTTTTGGGAATTTCTGTGTCTAAATGATAGTCACATTTATTTTATCCTAAATGAAGACTGTCTGATCTAATGCTCTTTTTGCCCGCCAAACATCTTTTTTTGCTTTGGAAAACAACAATCTACATTTTGGTTCAAATTCACATTGATGGCAACGTGATTATGAGCTCTGCCATAAATTTAAATGGAAAACCACCACCTTAGGCGTGACACTAATCAGGATATAGAAATGAATGGATAAGATAACTAACTTCTATTGCTTTGGATTAGGCCTGAGGGATAAAAACTCCTAGCAAAGGATAAGCAAAGGATAAACTATTAGGATCCCTTCAAGTGCCACAAATTAATAATGTGGCTGTATATCGTTTTTTTCCCTAAACATTGTCGAAACGTTTCTTCACACTTTTGGTGCCTATGGTTGGTGCCAATCAGGTGACCTCTCAGTAGGGTTGTTCTGATCATGTTTTTTCGCTCCCAATCCGATGCCGATCGTTTTAGTTTGAGTATCTGCCGATCCTGATATTTCCCAATCCGATTGTTTTTTTTTTGCTCCCGATTCAATTCCAATCATTCCCGATAATTTTTCCCGATCATATACATTTTGGCAATGCATTAAGAAAAAAATGAATAAAACTCGGACGAATATATACATTCAACATACAGTACATAAGTACTATATTTGTTTATTATGACGATAAATCATCAAGATGGCATTTACATTATTAACATTCTTTCTGTGAGAGGGATCCACGGATAGAAAGACTTGTGACTTTGTATATTGTGACTAAATATTGCCATCTAGTGTATTTGTTGAGCTTTCAGTAAATGATACTGCAGCCATTCAACCCAAATGCATGATGGGAAGTGAAACCATGACTGTGCATAGTGCTACCAATGGATATATCTTCTCTGTTTTGAAAATAACATAAGGTGTTAAGGAAAAGATCAATTGCTACCTTGCGTCCCATGATAATTCTAATCGTAGGGAGAGGGATTGTAAGACTTTAACCTATTTTAAAAAATAGGCTCCAAAGGCTGTGAAAGTTCACTCTACTCATTTTACGCTGCCTTTTATCTCTCTACTGGACTGTCTCAGAAAATTAGAATACACAATATTCTAATTTTCTGAGACAGTCCTGTATATTGTTCTATGTAAAGGACGTCAGCCAAGGTCGGCCCCCCACATTTTTACCACGCCAAATCTGGTCCCCTTTGCAAAAAGTTTGGACACCCCTGCTTTAAATGGTGGATTAATGTACAGGACTGTCTCAGAAAATTAGAATACACAATATTCTAATTTTCTGAGACAGTCCAGTATATAGGTAAAACGGCGCCATTACAGATTGAGCGCGACAATGCGTGAGTGGATCGTGCAGTGCATGCATTAATTGTCTTAAATATTTTAACCTGATACCTGATTTTTAAAAAAATTAATTACCGCCGTTATCGGGATAAATTTGATAACCCTACCTTAAGCCTAAACTAAAGACCCTGGATGAGTGTAACATTATGTCTGTAACGTTAAATACAATTAGAAAACGATTAAATTTAAAATATATATATATATATATATATATTAAAAAAAGGCATGGCCGATATTTTTTTGCCGATTTCGATACTTTGAAAATGACGCTATCGGACCCGATCGATCGGGACATCTCTACCTCTCAGTGAAACTGAATTGGAGACGAGCTGTCATTGCCCACATTGCATTATAGTTCTTCTGTACCCGGTCAGTGTCTGAGAAAAAAGTTTTTTGGCCACCTGATTTGGAATTGTACCATTCTACTTTATGTAGATTCTATGTGTATGGTGATGATGTTGATTGATGATGATTATGATTTTGATTAGGATTTTAAGGTAAATAAGTAATATTCCTTGGGGTAGGGGTTCTGCAGTTATTTCAATAATACATGCTTATGTAGTAAGGGTGTCAGTTTGCATAAGGATAGTAGGGACATAACACTACCAAATCTTCAGGCTTCTCAAATTGTCCCCACCAAAATTTTAGGCAACCTTATTTGCATTATATAGTGATTTCATTTATTCATTCATTCACTTCATTTCATTTTCATTAATTTAATTTGTCTTCCCTTATGTTGTAAGGATAGAATTGACCTTACCATTATTAAGTGAATTATTTTCATTATGTTCACACTTATGTTCAAACCCTAACCCTAACCTCTTTTCACTTGCTGAATGTGCCAATCCATTCCCCCCAACACGTGATTATTTGGCTGATGACTTGATCCCCCCCAACACACACACTTACAGCTTTGACAGAAATACAACAAGCCGTCTCCTCCGCCCCCTTTGAAGAGGAAGGATATTAGTTTTCTTCAGCCAGCAGCAGCAGCAGCAGCAGCATCCACTATAAGTAATATAAAAAGACATCAATATCGTGGAGGTGGGGAAAACACCACTAATTTTGCTACTGAAAGTCCAACCTGCATTAGAATTAGCATAACATTAAACTGTGTGAACTTGCTAACCTGCATAACTCGAGTAGGAAGCTGCTTAGACCAGGGGTAGCCGACTCCGGTCCTCGAGGGCCCCTATCCAGCTTGTTTTCCATGTCTCCCTCCTTGAAAACACCTGAATCAAATGATCATCTCATCAGTAAGCTCTGCAGGCGCCTGATAACGATCCTGATTATTTGAGTCAGGTGTGTTGGAGGAGAAAGACATGGAAAACAAGCTGGATAGGGGCCCTCGAGGACCAGAGTTGGCTACCCCTGGCTTAGACAGTCCGAACTGCATTTGAGTTAGCATAGCATTAAACTCTGTGAATTTGCTAACCTGCAAAACTCGAATAGGAAAATGCTTAGACTGTCACATCTGCATCAAGACTGAGTTAATGCTTCTGTGTTGCGGTGACGGCGTCAATGAGCATTCGATAGTTCTCGCTCTGTAATTCACCGCCAAGCCACTCGAGGGGTGTGGCGTTGTGTTTGTACGGTTTTGGGGGAAACTTATCAACTTTCTCTAGTTTTCTTCCGGTCACACAACAATGCCAACGGAGAAGGCACGCTTGAATGTGGATCTTCAGCTCATCAACATTGAACAACAAATGTTGAGGTGCAGGCGACGCAGAAGACGGTTGCAGATGTGGCCGTTCGCGCAAGAATATTTTTAACTGGCGGCGATTTTGTGCTGAACCGGAAATAACAGTCTGAGTGGACCCATCATAGTCCATTTGCGTCACATCAACATGGTTTGATGCAACGCGAAGTCAGAAAATTGTGGAGATGCACGTCAGGCTATGGCGAAGGATCGTAAATCGGATCTGCCTTGGCGGCGTAGGTTTGCCGCAGAAGCACAACTCAGCCTTTAGAGTTAGCATAACATTAAACTGTGTGAATTTGCTAACATGCAAAACTCGAGTTAGAAGCTGCTTAGAGAAAGTGCTTTTGTATGTTTTTTCTACTGTTAACGTTAATTAAACTTTGAGAAATGTAGCAAATCAGAGTTTACCCCATCCTCCCCAATTGTCATTTTATTTTATTTATGTGGTCTAAAAGCAGCTAAAAGGAGCTTTCACTAAGTTTGGCTGTGTTTGTGGACAAAAGCAGTTGTGTTTTACCTGAATGAAGGCTTTTTTTTTTTTTGTTTTGTTTTTTTTGTTTTTTTTTGTTATTCATTGACCAAGACGTTTATTTTAGTTATATTTAATTTCTTTATTTAGATAGAAAATGATTATTTTTTGCATTCCTGGATAGGTAAGAGATATTTAACACGTTTGTATTTATTGTGTATGTCAATATAATTAAAGTTATATTCAGATATTGCAATTTGAATTTGCTAATAAAATGCAGACTTTTTTTCTGGAAGTTTTCAAAATGTTTCTTTTGTAGTTTATTTTATTTTTTATTTTTTAAAGGTTTGAATCGAACGTTGTATCGTCTGAACCAATACATATGAAAGTTAGTATAAGAAAATAAATATTTACTTTGCATTGATCATTAAGCCTGTCAATTAATTAGGTTCATATTTGTGAGAAATGTAGCCCTAACATCTGTTCACCCAAGTTAGTATAAGTAAATAAACATTTACTTTGCATTGATCATTTAGCCTATCAATTAATTAGGTTCATATTGGTGAGAAATGTAGCCCTAACACCTGTTCACCCAAACTGTTTGGTCTTATTAATGTCCCGTCCTCAGCACAAAGTGTACATGCAGGTTCTGCTGCTATGTAGTCCCTACCAATATTGAGACCAAACCTACGCCCTTGTTATGTTATGTGCTCGATTATATTCAATTTATTGAGCGCCTTGAAAGGTGGAAAAGCACTATATAAGTATATAAGTATAACACTCTTGTTGGTAATCACTCAGAAGCTTGCTTTGCTCAATTTTGTATTGACACTGTCGCACATATATTGTCCTCTTCTGCCCTCAGGTGGTAAATAACTGCTGTGACAGCCTACCATCATTCGCCTGTTGATCTAAAAATTAGAAAATAACGTATATAATGACACCAGAGCCGCACACATTGGAAGGCAATTAACTAATACAAGTAAGGAATTGTGTACTAAAAAGAGCTAGGAGTTTTGCTTTTGTTTTTTAGATGAAAGTGTTTTAAAATGGTTGATTGCATGCCACTGAACTTTTGTATGCATTTGTAGAGAAAAGCTGCACTATGGACCCATCTTGGAATTTGACAGCCCCAAACTGCTCTTTAACGCAAATTATAATGACGGATTTCTGCTGAGGTGCACCTGAAGTCCTGTCTGGTTTACTAAATGAGTCTTTGGAGAAATAGTGACGATGTCAGCGAGACTTTAGTTCAGACAACGACTTGTGGCAAGACGAGAACTGATCAAATCAAGACCAACCCATGTTCAACTCCCGCACAAAATGTTTACTTTCAAACCACTTGACCTTAGTCAAGTCTTCAAGCAAAGGTGCTTGGGACTTGACAAGACAGCAAATGGGAGAAAGTTCCCAAAACGACAGTATATCTACAGAAGAGCAATGCTCCAACCTAACAAAGTAAGTTTAATTTTAATACATTTTATGTCATTGTGCGTTTTTAATTACAATTATGTGCATATAACATGTATTTGGTGCCCTAAATTCTACACTTCTCTACAAGGATGTCCAGAAATTCTTTCTAAACTTATTAAATTGTATATTTAAAATGATTTAAAAACTTTTAAAAAAGAATGCCTATAGTTTTAACTGGCATTCAATATACGTCCTTAGAAGTTGAAGTCTATGCCTATAGTTTTAACTGGCATTCAATATACGTCCTTAGAAGTTGAACCATAGACTTCATAATGTATTTACGGGACACAGGGAGCGGGGCCGATTCATAGGGCGCCTATCTCGAAAAATATAATAATTACCTTGAATCTTCGAACAAATCACTCCTGATACAATCCTTCCTGTTTGGATGCGGTACAGCTTTCGTATTTTTTCAACCTAAATCCGACGTTGCATTGGTTTTAACAATTACTGCGACCGACTGCGAAGCATTACTCAGCCTTAACTGAAGCTGAGTGTGGGCAAGCCCCATACTGTAGGTGTGGCGCAGATGTCAATATATTGTGAAGTCTATGCTAAAACATACTTTTTTTTTTCCGCATGGAAAGTCTTCATTTTTTATTATCGTGTTTTAACAGGATTTTGCTAATATGCTGATAGTTTTCGCTTCATGTCATAAATTTTAGTCCACTTTCTACTGTATTATCAGAGGTGGGTAGAGTAGCCAAACATTTTGCTCAAGTAAGAGTAGCGTTACTTCAAAATAAGTAAAGTAGAGTAGTCGTCCAAAAAATGTACTCAAGTATTAGTAAAAAAGTATCCAGTGAATGAGTAACATTGTGAGTAACTGCTTATATTTTTGTTGATTTTTTTGTTTTGTTTTTTAAACAATGGTATTTTTCTCTGAGCACTAAGTTATCAATATGGACTGTTACTATAATGATACTGTACAATAACCCATTACATAACCACATCAAGCCAAAAATACAATAACAAAACAAAACAAAAACATTGAATTCCGATGAGAGAAAAAATTCCATAAATGCAGCGTTATTCGTCCAAAAAGCATGACTGCTCTCTGGTGGATAAAATAGTTCCTAGTTTGAATAATGAAGAGTTCCTTCATAATTACTAATGTGAAATTAAAAAGGATCATATCTCCGGTTTTCCGTGGTCGATCGGTCCCAAATAAAAACTGGGACAGAGGTTAAAATCTGCGCTTTTGAGAAATGTTGAGAGCAGCGCTCTATATCAAATACTTCATTTTTTATGGTGCTTCAAAGACACCACATGATTGAACAGGCTGGAGTGAAGATAGAACGGCAAGCTTGTGTCTGATTGGTATAATGGAGTCATGTAATTATTATTGCGACGTCTCATTGGTGAAATCGGTAGAGCTACCCCGGTAATACAGCAGGCTCGTCTCTACTCGCTGGCAAAACCCCCCCCAAAAGAACAAATATGTCGTATAAAGAGGAAAAATGTAACGACTCCATGTAGCCCAAAGTATCAGAGTAAGAGTAGCGTTTTCACAAATCTACTCCAGTAAAAGTAAAAAGTATAGCTTCGTAAAACTACTCTTAAAAGTACATTTTTCTCAAAAAGTTACTCAAGTAAATATATCGGAGTACATGTAACGTGTTACTACCCACCTCTGTGCATTAGTGCCCATACATCAATAGGTATACCTGCACAAAATCTATATACAGGAGCCTTAAAATAATACAATAAAACCCATTCAAAATAGAATTACATGTGAAGTGACGCTGTCAGGGAATTACTTAATACACTAGTTCTGATTTATTCATTTTTTTAATGCATGCTATTGCTGATTTGTCATATCACCACTGTAATTATGCTATACTGTACATGTTTATTCAAAATACAACAAACGTCCATAACTCAGTCTGCTAGAATTACATTTAATTGGTCTGTGCAAATACATGAGTATGTTTGAGTTTGGAATTAACCTCTGTATACACTCATTCATTCATTCATGTTCCTTACTGTTTATCCACACGAGGGTCGCAGAGGTGCTGGAGCCTCTCTCATCTGACTATTGGCAGGCCTGCGAGGTACACCTTGAACTGGTTGCCAGCCAATGACAAGGCACATATAGACAAACAACCTTTCACACTCACAACCACACCAATGGAGATTGTTGAGTGTTTTATCAACCTAGTATGTATGTTTTTGGGATGCGGGAAGAAACTGAGGTACCCAGGGTAAATGCACATAGACACAGGGAGAACATATCAACACATACTGAACATATATAATTATTTTTAGCATCAAAATTGTAACACAGAATTTTTTAACCATCAAAATTAAGTCTAAAAAATTGAGCCACAAAAAATGAGCTGCAAAAAAATCAGTAGAGAAAATTCAGTTGCTCAACATTCAAATTTGCGAAAAATTCGATCGCCATAAACAATTTGCAAAATGTTCAGTCACAAAAGATCATTTGCAAAAACAATCAGTCAAAAATTTCAGTTGCAACATCAGGATAACCGGAGAAAAGCTGTTGATCGATCCCCATCTCATTTCTATACTCAATCAGTCAATCGTATACTCTCTGAAGACATGGCTTAGCGATCATTTTCTGCTGTGGTTGCTTCTTCAACTTCTCTGTGGGATGACACCAATAATCTTGAGTCTGTCACATAATCAGTGCAGTGCGAGTAACCTAACATGATTCCCTGAAAGTCTGATGAAATGAGAAGGGTCGATGGCTTCTCCTTGGTATCCTCGAACGGAATTTTTTTGTGACTGAATTTTTGCTACTGAATTGTGTTTCGACTGAAATTTTTGTAATTACATTTTCTGCAACTGAATTTTCACTACTGAATTTTTTTGCGACTGAATTTTTACTTACGTACATGAGTACATACAGTTGAAGTTGTAATTTTACATACACTATGCAAAAACACAGATTTCATTTTTGTCTCACTGTCCGAAGTCCAATCAGGCTAAAACTCTTCTGTTTCCGGTCAGTCAGGATTACCAAAATTATTTAATTTTGTTAAATGCCACAATAATATTCGAGAAGTTCTCATAAATTTTTTTTTTTTTTTTGAGGTCAAAAGTTGACATAAATTTCCTTACAACAGAGCAGTCGGTATGTTTACTTGAGTAACTTTTTGAGAAAAACGTCTGAGAGTAGTTTTACGACACCATACTTTTTAGTTTTACTTGAGTAGATTTGTGAAGAAAAAAACATTACTCTGACACCGCTACTTTGGGCCACACACGAGTCGTTACATTTTTTCGTCTTTATTCTACATATTAGATTTATAATATTTTGCTAGCGCTCCCATTGCCAAGAGTAGCGCTACTAATTTCACCAATGAGACGTTGCAACAATAATCACATGACTCCATTACACCAATCAGACGCAAGCTTGCCGTTCTATGATCACTCAAGCCTGTTCAATCAAGCGTCTTTAAAGCAGTGTAACAAATGAGAAATATGACATAGAGTGCTGCCCTCAACATTAATCGAAATCGCGGATTTAAAACTCTCTCCCAGTTTTTATTTGGCACCGAGTGACCAAGGAAAACCGGAGATAATGATCCTTTTAATTTCGTAACTATGAAGGAACGACAGTGTTCATTGTTTAAACTAGGAACTATTTTCTCCACTTGAGGGCAGGGCACTCATGTTCTTTGGATGAATAATGCTTCATTACTGTTCTTTTTTTGTCTACTTAATTGAATTATCCTATTTTTGTGCCTTAATGTGGTTATGTAATGGGTTATTGTACAGTATCAGCAACAGTTCATATGGATAAGTTTGTGCTAAGAGAAAAAAACATACCATTATTTAAAAAAAAATATATATATATTAAATAAAAATTTAAATTATTATTATTATTAAATGATTTTATATTAAACAAAATAATAATAATAAAATAAATAAAAAAATCAAACAAACATAAGCAGTTACTCAAAATGTTATTCATTACTTGAGTATTCTTTTCACTGTATACTTTTTTAATCGTACTTGAGTACATTTTTTAGACGACTAAAAAATCGTCTTAAAAAAAAAAAAAAAATATATATATATATATATATATATATATATACTGTATTGTATTTGTATATATACAGTATATATATGTGTATAATATATATTCATTGACTGCTCAGTTTTTATTTTAAACTGTGCAGAATTAAAAAAAACAAGCAATAAAATTTAATGAACTGTAAACAAAAGCTTAACAAGCTCAAAGACTCCAAAACTTAGCTTAATGGCAACTATCAGGTGCATACCGCCACCTACTGTACAAGAGTGGTGTTTTTTATTGGGCAATATCCAGAGGTAGGTAGAATAGCCGAATATTTTACTCAAATAACAGTAGTGTTTAATTAAAAAATAATATTACTCATGTAAGAGTAAAAGTAGTCATATGCATGTATATATATATATATATATATATATATATATATATATATATATATATATATATATATATATATATATATATATATGTGTGTATATATATATACTGGACTGTCTCAGAAAATTAGAATATTGTGTATTCTAATTTTCTGAGACAGTCCTGTACATTAATCCACCATTTAAAGCAGGGGTGTCCAAACTTTTTGCAAAGGGGACCAGATTTGGCGTGGTAAAAATGTGGGGGGCCGACCTTGGCTGACGTCCTTTACATAGAACAATATACAGGACTGTCTCAGAAAATTAGAATATTGTGTATTCTAATTTTCTGAGACAGTCCAGTATATATATATATATATATATATATTAAGTGACAACCAGTGGTGGAGGAAGTACTCACTATTTTTACTTAAGTAAGACAAGTACATATATACATACATATATATATATATATATATGTATATATATATATATATATATATATATATATATATATATATATATATATATATATATATATATATATATATCGGGAGAAAACACTTTTACTTGAGTAATTTTTTTCTTATGTACTTGTCTTACTTAAGTAAAAATAGTGAGTACTTCCTCCACCACTGGTTGTCACTTAATTTATCAAGAGATTCCAATGCCATGACGATCATTTGGGCTTCCCCACATTCTTTAAAGACATAGTACTTTTTGTGTATGGAAACTCTTGACCTCAAAGAAAATGATATAAAATTCTCCAAAAAATTCTCTCAATATTGTGTAGCATTCAGTAATCCCGACTGACCTGAAACGGGAGATGTTTAGTCAGATTTGACAGTGTATGTAAACCTCTGGCTTCAACTGTGCGTACATACATACAGTGGTATGAAAACGTATCTGAACCTTTTGGAATTTCTCACATTTCTGCATAAAATCACCATCAAATGTAATCTGATCTTTTTCAAAATAACACAGATGAAAATTCTGTTCCGCTTTAACTAAAACCACCCAACATTTACAGGTTTTCATATTTTAATGAGGATACCATGCAAACAATGACAGAAGGGGGGAAAATAGGTAAGTGAACCCTCTGACTAAGGAGACTTAAAGAGCAATTGAAACCAATTTTTACCAAACATTAAGTCAGGTTTGTGCCGAATCACTGATGAGCAGGGGTGAAAGTGGGCCAGAACGGTCAGGAACGCAGTTCCGGTATAAGATTCAGGGCCAGAACGCAGTTCCGGTATAAGATTCAAGGCCGGAATGCTGTTCTGGTACACGGTGCTTTGATTCCGAAAATATGACGGCAACTGTCAAAACGCTATGTAAAAAAAACAAACAAACAAAAAACAAATGCTAAGCTGCCACACATGCAATTAATCTCCAAGAAAAAAATAATCTACCAGCATCAGATTTACATACACAAGTGTTAACAACAAGCATAATAAAGTGCTTGTGTGGAGTAATCCGTTCCCACCACTATTTATTATTTATTTTGTTCCACGGACGGCATGGAGGTCTCCCCAGCTGCTGCAGTTATCTGAGTCTGAGGATGAGTCACGTCAATGTGCGAATGCACGCAGCACAGCAAAACGCCTGGACTCATTTATCCGTTCAATTGGCTGACATACTAACATGTGATCAGCAGAGATGCTGTGCATGTTTTCTGGAACAGCAAAAAAAAAAAAATAATAAAAAAAAGGTTGTTGAATTGATGCGACAAAAAAAAGCCAATGCAACATAAAATGGATGAAATCTTTTAGAGCAATGAAAGAGTTGAGGAGGTTTAGTTATTTATTTAATTATAATATATTTATTTATTATTATTATTTATTATATTATTTTATTTAATTATAGTTTTATTTGCTCTGATGGGGAGGTTCAGAACATCTTAGCTGTCAATGTGAACTTTGGACTTATATTTGTTCATTTATGTTAGGCTACTTTTTCATTTCCTTATGATTTAAAAAAGTCTAAATGTTTGCATGATCTTGAAAATATATTCCATTTCACGCTGCATAATATAAGTAATTTGTACTTATTTTTCTGAATGTATGTTACTTATATCTTATTTAAAAAAAAAATGTTTACATTAACTTCAATTTTAATATACATCCTATGTTAAGTAGTTATTTGGCATTTAATATGTGAGGAAATGAGGGAAAATAAAAATTAGGGGATGAAGGTTGGGGTTATTGCTGTTTTTGTTAACTTTTATTTTGCAAATCATTGAAACAATACAATTGTGAATGAAAACCAAGTTTTGAATCTGTTGTAGAAGTAACTGCCAAAACAGTTTTCTTTGCATTTCAGTAGTTTTAGGAGGTTTGCCCCCCCCCCTCCCAATTTAAAAAAAAAAAAAAAACATAAAATTTCCGGCTACGTGTTGACCTTCACGTCGGGGAATTCCAGCAAGAAATTCTAGCCACTTTCACCTCTGCTGATGAGTGGTTTAAAGCTGCCTTGCCCACTATAAAACACACCCCTGGTAAGAATTGTCTTGATGACAAGCATTGTCTGATGTGCATCATGGCTCAGTCAAAAGAGCTGTCATGCGATCAAGGATTGTTGATTTGTATAAAGCTGGGAAAGAATACAAAAGCATCTCTAAAAGTCTGGATGTTCATCAATCGACAGTCAGAGAAGTTGTCTACAAATGGAGAGAGTTTGGCACGGTTGCTTCTCTCCCAAGAAGTGGCCGTCCACCAAAGATGATGCCAATAGTTCAGCGCAGAATACTCAGAGAGGTAAAAAAGAACCCAAGAGTGTCTGCTAAAGACTTATAGAAATCACTGGCACAGTCCAATATTCCTGTGCATAAATCAAATAGCCTATATGTAAAACTATGGCCAAGAATGGTGTTCATTGGAGGACTCCACGGAGGAAGCCACGGCTGTCTAAAAAAAAACCTTGTTGCTCGTTTATTGTTTGCAAAAGGCACTTAGATTCCCCACAGAAGTTGTGGCAAAATATTTTGTGGACAGATGAAACCAAAGTTGAATTGTTTGGGAGTAACACACAACGTCATGTGTGGAGGAAAAATGGAACAGGTCACCAACATCAACACCTCATCCCCACCGTGAAGCATGGTGACGGGAACATCATGATTTGGGGCTGTTTTGCTTCCTCAGAGCCTGGACAACTTGCAATCATTAATGGAAGAATGAATTCAAAAGTTTATCAGGATGTTTTGCAGGAAAACCTGAGGCTGTCCGTCAGACAGTTGAAGCTAAAAAGAGGATGTATGCTGCAACAAGACAATGATCCAAAATACAGAAGCTAATCACCTTCAGAATGGTTTGAGAAAAATAAAATACACGTTCTGGAGAGGTCAAGTCAAAGTCCAGACTTGAACCCCATTGAGATGCTGTGGCATGACCTAAAGACAGCGATTCATGTCAGCCATCCCAGGAATCTGACTGAACTACAACAGTTTTGTAGAGAAGAACGGGCCAAGATTAGTCCTGATCGGTGTACCAGACTGATCTGCAGCTACAAGAAGTGTCTGGGTAAAATATTAAATGTAATGGTTCACTTATTTTTCCCCCTTCTGTCATTGTTTGCATACTATCCTCATTAAAATACAAAAACCTTTAAATGTTTGGGTGGATTTAGTTGAAGCAGACAGTTTTTTCATCTGTGTGATTTTGACAAAGATCAGATCACATTTGATTTTATGCAGACATGTAAGAAATTCCAAAAGGTTCAGATACTTTTTCATACCTGTACATCCAAACAACAGCCAAACGTTTTAACAGTGATGATATAATCTGGGTTGTCAGTAAAATGTTAATAGAGATACTATTTTATTCACAGTAGCCTGAAATTTTTATCTTGTATCATTTCTAGAGGCGACCAACATCAAGAAATAACAAGGAGCACCGAAAGTCAAAATGTGCTGAAAATTATCAGATCACACCACCATTACTCCCTCCTCTGAAAACGGAATTTGGATTAATATGTCAAAATATCAGCTACCCACAAAACCAAATCAATCAAGAAGCACTCTCCAAACCTACTATTCAGGTCTGTTCTAATAGTTTTACAAATGTATCCACATTTGTGAGTATTTCAAGTTTCTTTGTAAATGTTTTCAGTTTTTCTTTCTATTCAGGCATACAGAACAACAATCAAAAACAAAATCTTTACTTTCAACTTGCCGAGTATGACATGTGAAAGTAAGAGCTCCACGTCACCAGTCAGTCATTTGCTGTTGTGTTCTTATGACAAATATATGTAAGCTGATATACTAATGTGTGTGCAGGTATTCTTAAAGATACCAAACGATATTTGACACCGTTTGAACAGAATGAAATTAAAGAATATAGAAAAGTTTGGTTCGTAGGAAAAAAAGACAGTAAAATTCGGGCATTAACTACATCTGAGGAGGCCAAGTCATTTGATGATGACCAAGGATTCTACAGACCAGTAAGTACAAAACTACTAATTGTTTTCTATTTTTCATTTGACTAAATCTACGTAATGTATGGATCATTCCAGAATGAAGGGATGGATGGACTTAACCATTTTTGAAAGTTAAACCTTCACATTTCTAGTTTTCTGCTAAATATTCATTAACATAAGGTAATAAATGACACTGGCCGGGAAGGAAAATGCTTCCTGGATAAAAGTAGTGAGACTTTACTAAATGGTTGAAAGTGTCAATTGGCTATCATTTTTGAGGTACAGCATCTGGCTGGAATAAAAAAATAAAATTCAAGCAATTTAGGTTAAATGTATTGCATAAACCTTGGTGTTTTGGAAGTGGATAAAATGCATTAATGTAGACAGATTTCATAGGTGGTGGCACACACTGATATATGCATCTAATGTCAAATGTAGCAACTTGTAAATTGATTATTATGTAAATACATCAATGTTTGTCATAAATAACATTAAATATCTTGAATACTTTAGCCAACCAGCACTTAAGTCTTATTTTGTTATCCATCTCACCAAAATACAACTTCTTAAAAAATCATGCATAACAGGGATGAATAAGGTGGAGTCTATATTAATTGTTTAATTGAATGTAAACAAATGAATGCTGTACGTTTGGATTGTTGCCTGTCGATGCCTGAAAAGGAAAATAAATAAATAAATAAATAAATAAATAAATAAAATAATAAATAAATATTTATTATAAAACAAGAAATTTTTAAATAAGGTAAGGCAAACTTATTTGCATAACACAATTCAACACAGGTCATTCAAAGTGCTTTACATCACATAAAAATCCCAAAACACAAATAAAATACTACATAAAGATCCCATTAAAGGCATCCACAGATAGAAAGAGTTTTAGTTCTTAAAAGGTAAATGTTAGTAAAAGTTATTATAATTTTATATTGGAACCCGTCTTGATGTTTTCGTTTTTATACAATTTGTAAAATTATTTTAACTAGTAGGTTGCCATTGTTGTTGACGTCGCAGGGCGGTGACGTCACAGGGCCACGCTGCCAGAATTCCACCTGACACTCTTAAAGAAATAAACAAAAAACGTGTCACTCTTTAATTATGTAAGGTAGTGATTTAAATACGCCACAAGGTGTCAATGGCGAGTTTTACATTAATTAGGGCTCAAGCCAAGACTGACGCTGTAGTTTCTTTAATCCACAGTGGGAGAGAGAAAGGTGAGTGGACACAGGCATTCAGATAAGTAGCTCGGACCGCACCGTTTATTGGCATGAGCTTCGACAACTCTTTCACAACACACATAAGTATCATAAGTGAAAATACTACAAAGATAATACTCATAGCTCTCAAAAAATGTCACCAAGAAGAGAAGTGCTTCAATCTGTATTACTGAGGCCCTATTCTCACACAGTTAACACAACAATGCAAAGAGAACTGGGATTCCCAATCAAAATAGATGCGCAAATTACACATAAAACTTGCTCAGACTTTGGATGACACTGGATGGCAATATTTAGTCACAATACACAAACTATATTGCTGGGAGTCATTTTCAGGAGTCTTGTGAAGACAGCACTCAAATGAACGTGAATCACGATAGACCCGGTCTAAAAACAAAACAAAACAAAAAAACGGGAGCTAAGGTGTCAGTCGAGGGACAAAACGCACTCATTGGCTTCATGTCTTATCAATGTAAAACTCGCCATTGACATCTTGAAGTGTACCTTACCTTACACCTACCTTACATAGTTAGAATGACTGTGAAGTACGGCAGTGTGGCCCTAGGGATGGGAATCGAAATCCGATTCCAATTCCGAACCGGTTCCTAGTGTTTTGAGGCCTCGACCTCACAATGAAAAAGCCTTAACGATCCCTTTAACGATTCCTAAATACACGTATTGCATGACGTGTCTTGTTGTCCAGACGCATCAAACTAGCATGGCGCCAAGAACCACTCGCTCCAAAGTTTGGCTACACTTCACCAGGAAAGAGGGTGAAAATGAAAGGCTACAATGGTTTAGCACGAGCATTGCAGCCGTAAACATAACAATGACAGCACGCAGGTTCAAACGCTTGAAAGTGTGTATTCACTTCACGAGGAAAAATGACAACAAAGCGACTTGCAGTCATTGCAAGGAGGAGATAACCGCATCGGGAGGCAATACGATTGTACTGTCCTCACCGAGACGCTAAGGCTCAGTCCTGGCTATACAGCTAGCTAAACTCCAAATGGCGATGCAAAAGATGTTTGTATAATTTGCTGACTTTATTCAACCATCACTTGAAGAGTGAAACTAAAAATAGAAATACAAACAGGTTCGCATCAACGTAAATCAGCGATGATTAGCTGCTAATACAATAATAACACAAACATTTAGCATGCGTTCGCTAGCATTAGCACATCGTTCAAACCACTGTACAACTGGATTTAAGTGTCCGATTGCGAGTGGAAACACACAACAACACAAAAGATGATATATACAGGCGTTGCCTCTAGATAGTTTACAAACATTAACAAAGAACGTAGGCTCATAGCAGTGTTTCCCTCTCTCACTAACTAGCTCACTCGCTTGGATGCGGCACTTCTTCTTCGCGTGAGGAAGCGCAAGGGCGCCCCTACTTGAGCGTGAAAGCACCATAAAAACTAAAAGGCATGCATTTCAATATAATGGTAAATAATACACTTTAACTCAGGGGTGTCCAAACTTTTTGCAAAGGGGGCCAGATTTGGTGTGATAAAAATGTGGGGGGCCGACCTTGGCTGACGACCTTTACAAAGAACAATATATTTAAGCAAATTTTAGCAAGCCATTCTGTGTGTCACATTTGTTTCATTATTTTTTTTTATTAATAATTTCAACAATCTCGCAACTAGCCTTGTAGCGTTCTCTTTTGACTCTCGGCTCTTGTGAAATACTGCTGCTGTGAAATTAAACTACCGTAGCTTCAAGTTGCTTCAATTTCTCGCTGCGTATCTTCCCTGTAATCTTGTCGTACAGGTCAGCGTGTCTTGTTTGATAATATCGCCTCACATTGAACTCTTTAAAAACAGTGACTGTCTCTTTGCAAATGAGGCAGACATAGTTGTTGCTTATTTTACTGAAGAAACAGTCCAATTTCCACCTATCCTTGAAGCGTCGGCCGTCGCAGTCAACTTTTTTTGTTGATTGTCGCCATTTTAGAAAATTGGGAGTAAAGGGTCACACTGGGTAATGTTGCTTAGAGTGCTGCTGCCTTTTAGTGGGTAAATGAGGAGCAGCATTTAGTGTGTAAGCTACTTCATATGCTTGTGGCAGTACTGCTGACCAATTTATTAAGTCTGTGTGCGGGCCAGATGTTATTGATTTTATGACAGAGGCTGGGGGTCGGATGAAATTTGACCACGGGTCGCATTTGGCTCCCGGGCCGGACTTTGGACATGTCTGCTTTAACTGTTAAAGTGTAATATCCCCAAACTACGGCCCGCGGGCCAGACACGGCCCGCCTCCACATTTGGTCCGGCCCCCTGAACATTTTTTTTTTTTTTTCGCCAATAGTGTTATTTATTTCCTAGCTTTTTTCTGTGAAGAACCCAGAGGGGGTTATTTGGTTATTATCTATCTAATTAATAGTGATATTATATTATATTATATTATATTATATTATATTATATTATCTTATATTATATTATATTATATTATATTATAATTTTTATTTTATTTACCTTTTGTTCCATGAAGAATCCAGAAAGGGTTATTTGATTGTGGCTTTCTGAAAACCAATAAATTTTTACATTTAGGCAAACTGCAAATCGTCACACCTTTTCTGTTACAAACTGACCCTGGCCCCTCATCAGAGAAGGTAAAAGTTATGTGGCCCTCACAGGAAAAAGTTTGGGGACCCCTGCTTAACACATATTGCCAAAGGCAGAACAAAGACCTATATGCCAATGTATAACAATATTTTTTATTTCTGTTAGAAAAATGTTTCAGTAAAATGTTAAACATTCTTGTGTATTTGCAACTTATTGCCACAGTTAACATTGAGGCTTTGGGCCTCTTTTGACCTCGTTGTGAGTTTCTAAGGTTGTGACTTCTGATTAAACACACTCAAAGCCAATCAAAACGTTTGTTCTTCTTTCCCCCCAAATTATAATCGATAAGAGAATCGATAAAGAATCGAATCGTTAAGCAATATCGATAATGGAATCGGAATCGTAAAAATCCTATCAATTCCAATCCCTACGTGGCCCTATGACGTCATCGCCCTGCGACTTCAACAACAATGGCGAGCTACTATTTTTATTTAAAATTTTACAAAATTTATTAAAACGAAAACATGAATAGGGCTTTTAATATCAAATTATTATTACTCATACTAACATTTATCTTTAAAGAACTACATGACTTTTTATCTGTGGTTCCCTTTAAATAATCTAGAAAGTTAAGAGAAAAACAATTTTAACCTGAAATAGAAATAAAAACAAAAACAATTTGAATGAAAAGTAAAAGTCATATAACTTGAAATCTAAAGAACTGTATATGGGCAGTTATGAATACGCTGTGGTAAATAGTTGCCTTGATTTAAAGGAGCTAACGGTTTGAACACACTTTAGAGCTTCAGGGAACTTGTTCCAGAGGTGAGAAGCAAAGTAACTGAATACAGCCTCACCCTGCTTGGTTCTTGTTCTTGGAACACAGAGCAGACCGGTTCCAGACGACCTTAGTGTTCTAGATGCTTCGTGGACTCAAGGAAATCAAGCATGTACAGTGGTATGAAAAAGTATTTGAACCTTTTGGAATTTCTCACATTTATGCATTAAATCACCATCAAATGTGATCTGATCTTTGTCAAAATCACACGGATGAAAAAACAGTGTCTGCTTTTACGAAAACTACTCGAACATTTACAGGTTTTCATATTTGAATGAGGATAGTATGCAAACAATGACAGAAGGGGGTAAAAATAATAATAGAATAGAATAGCCCTTTATTGTCATTATACAGTTGTACAATGAAATTGTGGAGCATCTCCCTTTACAGTGCAGGACAGGTAAAAATCTCGGAAGTGGCTTGCAAGAATAAAAGTATAAAATCTAAATAAATATAAAATATGTATGAGGTAGTCCTATGGTCAGGCAGTGCCAATAATTGAAGTGAAGTAGTACCAGTTGACAGGGAGGGCATTGAATATTGCACATTAATATTTCACGTAAATTATTGCACATAGAATATGTTTGAATAGAAGTTAAGTGGCGATGTTGACAGTGCGGCATTGAATATTGCACGTAAATTAGTATTGCACATAGAATATGTGTGAATAGAAGTTAAGTAGCAAAAGTTGACAGTGAGGCATTGAATATTGCACTTAGTAAGTATTGCATATAGTATATTGCATTTAAATGAATATTGGACATTGGGTGATGTGGTGTTACATATGGCTGTTCAGGGTGGAGATGGATTGGCTTTAGCAAAGAAACTGTTCCTCAGTCTGTTTGTTCTCGCTTTTAAAAACCTATAGCGTCTCCCAAAGGGGAGCAGTTCGAACAGCTGGGAACCAGGATGTGAGCTGTCCTTGAGGATGTTTAGAGCTCTGCTGAGGCATCGAGAGGAGTAGATGTCCATCAGGGAGGGGAGAGGACAGCCAATGATCCTCTGCGCCGTCTTGGCTGTCCTCTAAATTCTTTCCCTGTCTGCAGCAGTGCAGCTCCCGTACCAGGTGGAAATGCACTATGTTAGTAGACTCTCAATGGATGAGTGATAGAAGGCCAGCAGCAGCTTCCTATCCAGCTTGTTCCTCCTGAGGACTCGCAGGAAGTGTAGACGCTGCTGAGCTTTCTTTATGATAGCTGTTATTTTTGCTGTCCATGAGAGGTCATCTGAGATCTGGAACCTGAAGGTGTGGACCCTCTCCACACACTCGCCACTGATGTACAGGAGCGGTGGGTCGGTACACTTCCTCCTGAAGTCCATGATGACCTTTTTGATTTAGGTGGTGTTCAGGGCCAGACTGTTGTCTGAGCACCAGGCAGAGAGTTTGTGGACTTCCTCTCTGTAGGGTGCCTCATCTTCCTGTGAGATTAGTCCAACCCATGCGGTGTCCTTGATGTGCCAGAAAACCAGCCTCTCGAAGCACTTCATAATTATTGGGGTGAGGGCAACAGGGCGATAGTCGTTTGGGCCAGATATTGGTGTCTTCTTGGGACCCGGGATATGGTAGCAGATTTCAGGCAGGTTGGGATGACTGCTTGGGACAGGAAGAAGTTGAAGATCCTGCAGAAGATGAGGGACAGCTGCTCTGCACACGCTCTGAGTACTTTCCCTGGTATTCCGTCTGGCCCTGCAGCCTTCCTGGGGTTTACTGACTGTAAGACATTCCTCACATGAGGCTCCTCTATGGTGAATGAGGGGGTTCTGGGTCCTGTGAGGGCGGGTGGGTGAGTGCGAGTGGTGATTCAAACCTGCGACTTGCTCAGGTCTCCTGGTGCAAGTAAGTGAACCATCACATTAAATATTTTGTGCCCTCCCCTTTGGCAGCAATAACTTCAACCAGATCCTTCCAGTAGCTGCAGATCAGTCTGGCACATTGATCAGGACCAATCTTGGCCCATTCTTCCCTACAAAAGTGCTGTAGGTCAGTCAGATTCCTAGGATGTCTGGCATGAATCTCTGTCTTTAGGTCATGCCACAGCATCTCAATGGGGTTCAAGTCTGGACTTTGACTTGGCCACTCCAGAATGTGTACTTTGTTCTTCTGAAACCATTCTGAAGTTGATTTACTTCTGTGTTTTGGATCATTTCTTATTGCATCATCCATGTTTTTAACTTCAACTGTCTGACGGACAATCTCAGGTTTTCCTCCAAAACATCCTGATAAACTTTTGAAGTCATTCTTCCATTAATGATTATAAGTTGTTCAGGCCATGAGGCAGCAAAACAGCCACAAATCATGATGCTCCCGCCACAATGCTTCACGGTGGAGATGAGGTGTTGATGTTGTTGAGCTGTTCCATTTTTCCTCCACACATGACGTTGTGTGTTACTCCCCAAAAATTCAACTTTGGTTTCATCAGTCGACATTTTTTGCCAAACCTTCTGTGGAGTGTCCAAGTGCCTTTTGCGAACATTAAACAAGCAACAATGTTTTTTTTTTTTTTAGACAGCAGTGGCTTCCTTCGTGGAGTCCTCCCAAGAACACCATTCTTGGCCAAAGTTTTACATATAGTTGATGTGTGCACAGAAATATTGGACTGTGCCAGTGATTTCTGTAAGTCTTTAGCAGACACTCTGGGGTTCTTTACCTCTCTGAGTATTCTGCGCCGAACTCTTGGCATCATCTTTGGTGGATGGCCACTCCTTGGGAGAGAAGCAACAGTGCCAAACTCTCTCCATTTTTAGACTTCTCTGACTGTCGATTGATGAACATCCAGAAATTTAGAGATGGTTTTGTATAATTTCCCAGCTATATACGAATACATAATCCTTGATTAGAGGTCTTCAGACAGCTCTTTTGACCGAGCTATGATGCACATCAGACAATAGCCACGTTTACATGTTGACTTTTATTCATACCGATTCAAATCATTCCGAATGGAAATTTCACATCAGCTGTTTACATGTCACTTCATCTATTCCGATCCAGCATTTACATGTGACTGCCTTTATTCCGAAAGGACGTTTGACAACTGCCGTCTGACATGCGCAGATTAATCAAAACAAAGCGTCACGTTGCAAAACATGGAGATCGATCGTCAGATCAGCTGCTGTTTTAACTTTTCGAGTGGAAACAAAACTTCAGAATGATACGCGGTTCATTTAAAAAGTTGTGTGGGTGCGCTGTGCGTGTGCTTGGAAGCCATGTTGCAAGTGACGTCACTTACGTCACCGAGTGACGTCACCACGTCATACGGAGCATGCGCAGAAAGAACGCAACCAGACACCATTCCGCTTCCCTGTTTACATGATATAATTTTACTTCTAATCGGTTTGGGAAAAGGAATATTCCACCCCTGTGAATCAGAATGAAATTCCATTCAGTTTGGGCCTGTTCATTCCGAATGAGGTGTTTATATGGAACACATTTATTCGGTTTGAACAAATATTCCGATTGTAATTGGAATATTTGGCTCCATGTAAACGTGGCAAGTGATTCTCTTCAAGACAATTCTTACTAGGTGTGTTTTATAGTAGGCAGGGCAGCTTTAAACCACTCATAAGTAATTGTGCACACACCTGATTTAAATTGTTTAGTATAAATTGGTTGCTCTTTAAGTCTCCTTAGCCAGAGGCTTCAGTTATTTCCCCCCTTCTGTCATTATTTGCAAGCTATCCTCATAAAATATGAAAACCTATAAATGTTTGGGTGGCTTTAGGTAAAACAGTTATCTGTGTGATTTTGACAAAGATCAGATAAGATTTGATGGTGAGTTTATGCAGAAATATGAGAAATTCCAAAAGGTTCAGATACTTTTTCATTCCTCTGTATTTTGGTCCAATGCCATTAGGTGTTTTGTAGACCAGCAGCAGTATTTTATAGTCAATTCTTTTGACTCACATGAACCCAGTGTAACGATCTAATTCCCGCAGTATATGGCCAGTGTCCTTGTATTTTTAAGGACTCTGGCAGCAGCATTCTGTATTAGCTGCAGCTTCCTAATTGATTTTTAAGACTTGTCTATACCTTTACAATAGCCCAGTCTACTAAAAATCTAATCTGAAAAAAAGATTCTCATCTCCTACTAAATATCCTTTTGCATCCCCAAAATACTGTAAAACCATGCAGCTGTTTCACAGATAGTCTTCATGAATTTGTTTCTATGTTTGTGTTGTTTATTTGTAGATTCTTGAAGGAAATAATTCTAATCAATTAATTGGTCAATGACCTTTTCATCAACAGAGGATTGGAGACCACCTGGCTTATCGTTTTGAAATACTGAGGGTGATAGGATCGGGATTTGCTGGCAAAGTCCTCAAGTGTAAGGACCACAAGACAACAATGCTCGTGGCAGTCAAGGTCTTTCGAAACACATCCGAGTAAGATGTCACCAAAACATGTATAACAAAAAGGACTTGGAAATTTCATACCCCAAATAATAGGTCCTAATTTTAACATGAAATTTATGTTACTGTATAAGAACGTGTTTCTTTGGTGTTCCAAAGTAAGCACTGAGACAGTTAAGAAATACAGTTAATACGATGACAAACAGGCCTTTAGAAAAACGAAAAAGTTAACAATTGTGTTAAAAATAATTCAACCCTTACTTCCGTATAGTGTCGTAGGAAGTCTTTTTTTTTTTTTTTTTTTTTTTAAATCTCAGACAGCATTTAAGTGTAATCTAGACAAATGCAATTGTAGATTTGACCATTTTAGTTTGATTGGTTAGGTAAAAAAAGATTTAAATAATTGAAGAATTTTGAGCACAACTCCCGAACGCTTAGGGTATGCAGACAGGAGTGGATCCCAGAGCAGACAACGGCACCACAGACTATAATCCACAAATGTTTTTTTTCGCGAATCAAGCTGGTGGAATTCATGTTTTCGAGTGACTTGAAGGGACAAGTCACGTAGAAGTGGACCATTTCAAACCCGATCTTGGTCACTTTCATATGTGGTTATAATCTGATCCAGGCCACATTTAAAAAAAAAAACTTTCAGGCCTCCCAAATCAGAATTCATGCAGCAATTACATCAGAAAGAGCAAGAGCGTACAGGAGGACGACATCAATGGAGCTGTGCATTACATTAACATTTAGCTGGAGCTCAGCTGTTAGGCAGAAGGAGGGCTTGACCACAGTCATCAAAAAAAAAAAAAAAAAAGTCAGGGCATGCTCGTTTTTCTTTCTCTGCACCAAATGAACAATATTTCAGTATTTCTTACGTGGCCAATGGTCGGGCCAAAGTGACCGTATGTGTGCGTTCTATCAATCCATATTAACTTTGAATATACGAGTAGGAGTAAACTTTTTGGAAATTAAAATTTGGTCACACTCAGAGGTGGGTAGTAACACGTCACATGTGCTTGAGTAACTTTGAGAAAAGTTTTACTAAGCCACACTTTTTACCTTAACTTGAGGGGATTTTTGAAGAAAAGCGCTACTCTTACTCTGCTACTTTGGGCTACACAAGAGTTACATTTTTTCTCTCTTTATTCTACATATGAGATTTATTTATTTATTGTTAGCGACGTCAAAAGTAGCTCTGTCAGGACTGGACTTGAGGCAGAGCTCAAATGCAGTTGTCTCTAAGGTATTTATTTCACAATATGGCACAACAAAAAGTCCACTCTGGAAGGTAAAAATCTTATCATAAACACAAAAGTAGCGAAAAAACTCAAAAATGCTTAAAAAAGATTCATGATCAGAACAAACTAAAAAATGTTTACGAAGGATTCAGGGTCAGACAATACAGCACAAAAAAAGTCACTCCACTATGGAAGGCAAACATCATATAAACACAAAGTAGCAAACAAACTCAAAAATGCTTACAAAAGATTCACAATCAGAATTTCTCTTATGGCTGTGGACAAACGTGGGCTTGGGTGATACGACGGCAGACGATGACACTCTGGCACAAAACAAAGGGGAGACTGACTAAAAACGCACACAGAAGGTAATGGGAAACAGGTGGGATCAATCGGTGATTAGGGTTGACACAAGGAAGGGCAAGTGCTCTGGAATGACGAGCGTATAACTGTCAAAATAAAGCAGGAAATGACGCCACGACCCAACAAACCTCACCACGGTTTGACAAGCTCTACCAATTTTACCAATGTCGCAACAATAATCACATGACTCCATTATACCAATCAGACGCATGCTTTCCGTTCTAGCTACACTCCATGCCTGTTCAATCATGTGGTGTCTTCAAAGCACCATAAAAAATGAAGTATTTGACATAGAGCGTTGCCCTCAATTGGACAGGAAAACACAGATTTTAACCTCTCATAGGTTTTATTTGGCACCGATTGACCACGGAAAACCGGAGATATGATCCTTTTAATTTCATAACAGTAATTATGAAGGAACTATTTTTTCCACCAGAGGGCTCTCATGCTCTTTGGAGGAATATGGCTTCTTTTATGTAATTTTTTCCCCTTTTGTCAGAAATCAATGTTTTTTTTTGTATTTGGCTTGATGTGGTTATATAATGGGTTTTACAGTATCATAACAACAGTTCATATAGATAACGTGGTCGGAAAAAAATACCATTGTTTAAAAAAGAAAAATTCATAAAAATGTAAGCAGTTACTTACAATGTTACTCATTACTTGAGTATTCTTTTCACCAAATACTTTTTTACCTGTACCTGAGTACATTTTGTGGATGACTACTTTTACTTTTACTTGAGTAATATTGTTTTTAGGTAACGCTACTCTTACATGAGTACAATTATTGGCTCCTCTACCCACCTCTGGTCACACTGGCAAAACGCAGACCCAACATGTGTAGGCATTTGTTTTGATACTTCTGCATATGCGCGTCAGTTTGCTCAATGATTGTTGGATGTGAGTTAGTGCGCATGTGTAATACTTGAACGGGATCAAAGGACAAAGACAGTCTGAATGGGCATGCCAAAAAAACAGATGTGACAAAAATGGGAATTATGCATTGAGACCTGCAGTATGAACCTAGCCTTAGAGTCCTTTAGAAACTTCTCTGCTGGTCTAAACACACAGAAGCATGGAACATTTTCAACAATTACGATAATATTGTAATCCTTTTTTCTTTCTAACAGTCTATCATCAACCCACGGAATGACTTAATTACACCATTAGCATAAATTATTGTTCGACACTGATGGGTTTTAATTAATGTGCCACTTAAAATTGACTCCTGTCGAGAAAAATATTACATATTTATATGGAATGCTAATTCAAGACATACCTATACACATATTGAATTGTCATCCTGGACATGCTTTTGCTTTCAGGGGTCATGGTTTTGCGGAGGCGGAACTAAAAGTTTTAAAGACCCTGCAAAAGTTAGACAAGAGCAACAAAGCTAATATAGTTCACATGAAGGAGTACTTTTACTTCCGCAACCATCTGTGCATCACTTTTGACCTCTTTGAGTAAGTTGACAACATCAAAATTTTTCATTTCTATTTCTACAATTACTGTATGTTTTCATTGATATTGTAAGAGCATTCTATAAATTTTTTCCCCCAGAAAAGACCTCTTCAAGGCCCTAATGCAGACCAAAATGCGACGACTCCATGACGGGGACATCAGAAAGTACGCCACAGATGTGCTTAGGTGTCTTCAAGTGCTCAAAGGCATGAAGATTGTTCACGGTGACCTAAAACCAGTAAGTAACATTGTATATTTGTTATTTTACTGTGAAAATACAGTTGTGGTCAAAAGTTTACATACACTTGTGAAGAACATAATGTCACGGCTCTCATGAGTTTCCAGTTATTTCTACAACTCTGATTTTTCTCCGATAGAGTGATTGGAACAGATACTTCTTTGTCACAAAAAACATTCATGAAGTTTGTTTCTTTTATGACTTTATTATGGGTGAACAGAAAAAGTGATCAAATCTGCTGGGTCAAAAATATACATACATGGATCTGAAAAAGCGAATCATTGACTGGAACAAGTCAGGAAAGTCACTTGGAGCCATTTCAAAGCAGCTGCAGGTCCCAAGAGCAACAGTGCAAACAATTGTTTGTAAGTATAAAGTGCATGGCACTGTTTTGTCACTGCCACGATCAGGAAGAAAACGCAAGCTATCACCTGCTGCTGAGAGAAAATTGGTCAGGAGGGTGAAGATTGAACCGAGAATGACCAAAAAGCAGATCTGCCAAGAATTAGAAGCTGCTGGAACACAGGTGTCAGTGTCCACAGTCAAGCGTGTTTTGCATCTCCATGGACTGAGAGGCTGCCGTGCAAGAAGGAAGCCCTTGCTCCAAAAGCGGCACCTTAAGGCTCGACTGAAGTTTGCTGCTGATCACATGGACAAAGATAAGACCTTCTGGAGGAAAGTTCTGTGGTCAGACGAAACAAAAATCGAGCTGTTTGGCCACCATGCCCAGCAATATGTTTGGAGGAGAAAAGGTGAGGCCTTTAACCCCAAGTACACCATGCCAATGGAACTGGTGCTTTACAGAGAGTAAATGGGATATTGAAGAAGGAGGATTACCTTCAAATTCTTCAAGATAACCTAACGTCATCAGCCCGAAGATTGGGTCTTGGGCGCAGTTGGGTGTTCCAACAAGACAATGACCCCAAACACACATCAAAAGTGGTAATGGAATGGCTAAATCAGGCTAGAATTAAGGTTTTCGAATGGCCTTCCCAAAGTCCTTACTTAAACCCCATTGAGAACTTGTGGACAATGCTGAAGAAACAAGTCCATGTAGGAAAGCCATCAAATTGAACTGGACTGCACCAATTCTGTCAAGAGGAGTGGTCAAAGATTCAACCAGAAGCTTGCCAGAAGCTTGTGGATGGCTATCAAAAGCGCCTAATTGAAGTGAAAATGGCCAAGGGACATGTTACCAAATATTAGCGCTGCTGTATGTATATTTTTGACCCAACAGATTTGATAACTTTTTTTCTGTTCACCCATAATAAAGTCATAAAAGAACCAAACTTCATGAATGTTTTTTGTGACAAAGAAGTATCTGTTCCAATCACTCTATCAGAGAAAAATCAGAGTTGTAGAAATAACTGGAAACTCAAGAGAGCCATGACATTATGTTCTTCACAAGTGTATGTAAACTTTTGACCACAACTGTAGGTAATATCATGTTTTCCTAAAAATAGTGATAAACGTGTACTGTCAGGGTAAGCATAAGTAGGAATTGCTGGATGCTCGGAACATTGTTACTGTAATGTTTCGGACTATAAGTTGCTACTTTTTTCCCTCCTTCGGCTTACAGTTCACTGCAGTTTATTTGTTGATTTATTTAAGTTAACAGAAACACTTTACTTGACGGCGGCATCATAAGACTGCCATAAGACCGTCATAATTATGACATGACACTATCATGGGCATTAATGAATGAAGTATCATCCGGCAAATTATGTCACTAGCACCATTTATGTACAGCTCGGATCTTTTACATCCATTCAAAAGTAAAATAATTTGCCGGATTACACAAAATGACATCTCATTTCATGTCATAATTGTGACGGTCCTATGGCGCCACTGTTAAATACAGTGTTGCTAAATACCATAACTAGCAATTCATGAAACAACTGGAAGAGTAACTGAAGAAATAATTAGCACAGAACATGTGGCGCTGCAATGCATGCTCGGAGGCATGTTGGACGCCAAGTGTTGACAGCAGGTGGCAGCAGAGGTTGACTGTCTCCCCCAAGAGAACAGTGATGGCCAAGTGAAGCTTCTTGAAGCACTGAAGCTTTGCCGATTGCCAATTGGTTCAAAGCTTCATGGTAGTTCATTTGGTCTTACGACAGTCTTATGATGCCGCTGTCAAACAAAGTGTTACCGGTAAATACAGTATCTTTTGGTGTAAATATCCCATAATACAGTGAGGACAGCTGCGGCTTATAGTCCAGTGCGGCTAATCTTTGAACAAATGCTGTTTTTGTGTCAAATTTGGTGGGTGTTGGCTTATAGTCTGGTGCGCCTTATAGTGCAAAAATTACGGTAGTTGGCTTGTTTTACGGAAGACAGCAAAAAGTTGTTCTGGCATAATTCTTGCTTCTTCTTATACTAAAGGAAACTTTTAATGAACTGATAGTCTTGCCATAGTAAAGAGGAATAATTACTTTTTGTAGTGATTTCCTTTTAAAAACAGCCTTTTGCTGTCTATTCCAGTCCTCGAATGTTTCTAAACCCCCTTATATACTATGCTCAATGCTAATGTGGATAGAATTAGTTTACTAGCTAAGGTGATGATTCTTCTTGCATGACGATTGGAAAGCAAAGTGAACAATTTTTCCTTCAGCACTTGTATGCAGGGGAGTTCATGCTAGCAAATAATGTTGGCCACCACAGCAGCATACATCAATGCATCATCTCAATGTTTTTTCTTTAAAATAGTAACCTTGGTAGTATAGTGCAGTATGTGAGTTTTCGCTAATTGCTCTTAGGAAAGTGTACTTTGCCCCTCATGTGTTAAATACCGTATGAATGCAGCCCTACGTGGACACATGCCAGTGTCAGCTGTAGGCCGGTCCCAAGCCCGGAAAAATGCAGAGGGTTGCGGCAGGAAGGGTATCTGGCATAAAACCTTGCCAAACGAATATGAGCGAAAATCCCCCAAAATTCATACCAGATCAGCCATGGCTCAGGTTAAAAAGCTGTTGACCTCAAAAGAAATTGACGTGAATGGAAATTCATCTACTGCGGTTCGAAGACGAAGGAGAGAGGGACAGTGTATTCTGAATCAAAAAGAGAAGAGGAAGGGAAAGCCATGAGATCTGAAAATGGTGGCTTTTGAGTGGTTGACATTATGATCAGGAAGAGGATAGATTTACTGTATGTGCAGGCAAACAGGTTGAAAGAAACTCTAGAAGCAGGCTTCAAATTATTTTGCTATGGTAACAAATCAAATGGAGTAGGCATAATTTTAAAAGAAGAGTTAGTAAAGAGTATTATTGAGGTGAAAAAAAGTGTTAAATCGATTGATGAGGGTGAAACCTGAAATTGCCGGTGTTATATACAATATGACTAGTATTTTTTATTTATTTAATTGGGACAGTGCACATTGATGAACATCTATTAAACACATCCAAAAGATGTAAATATGACAGATTATAGCAAAAATGCTCATTTACATCCGCAGTACCTAGGCAGGTAACAGTAGTTATCCCCCACATGTAGGATCTGAACTACAGGAGAAAGAGATTCTGGATTAAGGTAGAATACGTTTTTCCCGGGACAGACAAACCTGTGATTGGTGCAGTTTGTAATGCACATGTTGGGAAAGGAAATAGAAGTAACGAAGAAGAAATGAAAGTTTGGCATCCTGGAAAGGAACTTGGAGGGCAGGTGCTGGTAGACTTTTCAAATAAGGATAGTCATAGCAGTTGTGAACACGTTCCAGAAGAGGCAGGAACATTTAGCGGAGATGGAAACACATCATTTGAAGGTCAGTGACTGTAAGGTCTTGGCAGAGGAGAGAGTAACTTGACATCAGATTATTGTGTTGATGGAGATTGAACTGTTGATCTGGAAGAACATGAGAACAAAGGCAGCAGAGAACCATGTGGTGTAAACTGAGAGAAGAAGAGCGTTTTGCGTGGTGAGACAGGCTATCGGTAGAAAAGGGAGGCTTATAGAAGATTAGACCCTGATAGCCAAGGTGATCAGAGAAACGGGTAGGAGAGTATTGGGGTATTTTTTGGTTGGAAAAAGAAGATTTAGTGGTGAAATTCAGGAAACCATACAAGGAAAGAGGGTAGCGAAGAAGTTAGACACTAAGAGGACGATAATACAAAGAGATGTGATGGAGAGCCAAAGTGGAGGTTGCAAAGGGCGAACAAGAAGCAGATGATAACATATATTTCAGGTGGGACACCTTAGATACTGTTGGAGGCAGTCTTTCCGGCCCTCCGCGTGTTCGTTTTCAATTCAGGTGAGACGGCTAGACTGGATTTGTTAAATAAAGACTGGAGGCAAGAGATCAATACTGCGCAGTTTTAATTTCTGGGTGCATTCAGTTACAGAACGAGCCGCGTATAGAATGCACACTGTACAGACAAGGAGTTGTGTCTGGAACGTTTGGTGATTAGGTCATGAGACTATATGCAGACACACTGCTGAAGTTCACACCCAATGACTACCACTTCCACTCGTATTGCCCGCTTGATGCTTGCTCCCAACAATTTGCCGGAGTCGGTAAAGCTCTATTTGCTTGGTTTGCTAACTAGACTTCTGAAGAGACACATAAGAAGATTATACCAAACAAAAGATAGCGACTATGACAAAAGTTCAGCATGTCAAACTTTTTAGTGACCAAACCAGTGACTGCAAAGACTTTAGGTTACTCCCCTTGTGGCCGGTCGTTTTAAACGCACGACCAAAACAACTGCACAGTGTGTTTCCACCTTAAATCCTGACCAAAAGTTCTATGATTGTTAAAATTCGATCAAATCTCTTTACTTTTTTTTCTTTTTGTTTTTTGTTTGCAGGAAAACATCCTGTTAGACAAGGAAAACAATGCTGCAGTGAGCGATTTTGGAGGATGCATTTTTTTGAAAGACCATGGTAAGTGTACCTTTTTCAATTGAAATTTTACAGGTGAACTTTTAGTGTCCCTATAAGTGAGCAAACAATCGGAACAGTGGATGTACAGTTGAAAATTCTGAAAGTAATTGTTAATTAAAGTGCCTGTGACAGTATAAAATCTTAAATATGTGAATTAGAATCATATTTTGAGACAATTCATCTATATACAACAATTTGGCAAAGCGCAGATGACAAGAAATTAGTCTTTCGCCATTTAGACCTGCCTATCATTAGATCTCTCTAGCGTTCCCAGCCGAATGATGATGTTAGCAGTGTCACGATGTCATCTGATTTAGAATTCAACCCATTGAGGGGGGAAGATTCAGAACAAGGAAAATACAACAGAGAGGAGCAAAATGTCATGAATGTTTCAATCTCTCTACTCCAATATTTTTACAGGATATTCTTTTTATGTAAGTATTTTTCCCCACTTGCTAAATAAATGGTACGGTCATGACAAATAACAGTCTTGTGTTGAATGGAATATGAAATATTAAAAATGCATTTATTCAAACTGTCGCGTTCTTGTACCACCCAAACGATATTTTGTGCCACTGGAGTTAGTCCGGCTTTTGTCATTTCCCACGCTTCGGAGAGCGTAAACTAACCAGGAGACATAGTTTGTTATGTATCCTTTGTTGGCAATAACGGAGGCCAAACGTTTTCTGTAACTCTTCACAAACTTTTCACACACTGTTGCTGGTATTTTGGCCCATTCCTCAATGCAGATCTCCTCTAGAGCAATGATGTTTTGGGGCTGTTGTTGGGCAACACTGACTTTCAACTCCCGCCACAGATTTTCTATGGGGTTGAGATCTGGAGACTGGCTAGGCCACTCAAAGACCTTGAAATGCTTCTTACGAAGCCATTCCTTTGTTGCCCTGGCTGTGTGTTTGGGATCATTGTCATGCTGAAAGACTGAGCCACGTCTCATCTTCAATACCCTTGCTGATGGAAGGAGATTTTCACTCAAAATCTCTCGATACATGGCCCGATTCATTCTTTCCTTTACACAGATTAGTCGTCCTGGTCCCTTTGCAGAAAAGCAGCCCCAAAGCACGATGTTTCCCCCCCCCCCCGTGCTTCACACTGGCTATAGTGTTCTTCGGATGCAATTCAATATTCTTTCTCCACCAAACACGAGAACCTGTGTTTCTACCAAAAAGTTCTATTTTGGTTTCATCTGACCATAACACATTCTCCCAGTCCTCTTCTGGATCATCCAAATGCTCTAGCGAACCGCAGACGGGCCTGGACGTGTACTGGCTTCAGCAGGGGGACACGTCTGGCAGTGCAGGATTTGAGTCCCTGGCGGCGCATTGTGTTACTGATTGTAGCCTTTGTTACTGTGGTCCCACCTCTCTGTAAGTCATTCACTAGGTCCCCCCGTGTGGTTCTGGGATTTTTGCTCACCGTTCTTGTTATCATTTTGACGCCACGGGGTGAGAGAGTTGCATGGAGCCCCAGATCGAGGGAGATTATCAGTAGTCTTGTATGTCTTCCATTTTCTAATAATTGCTCCCACAGTTGATTTCTTTACACCAAGCGTTTTACCTATTGCAGATTCAGTCTTCCCAGCCTGGTGCAGGTCTACAATTTTGTCTCTGGTGTCCTTCGACA
This sequence comes from Corythoichthys intestinalis, assembly GCF_030265065.1. Taxonomy (NCBI): domain Eukaryota; kingdom Metazoa; phylum Chordata; class Actinopteri; order Syngnathiformes; family Syngnathidae; genus Corythoichthys; species Corythoichthys intestinalis. The sequence continues at coordinate 56,508,817 of NC_080399.1, read as the reverse complement.
GCTCTTTGGTCTTGGCCATAGTGGAGTTTGGAGTGTGACTGACTGATGTTGTGGACAGGTGTCTTTTATACCGATAATGAGTTCAAACAGGTGCCATTAATACAGGTAACGAGTGGAGCCTCGTTAGACCTCGTTAGAAGTTAGACCTCTTTGACCGCCAGAAATCTTGCTTGTTTGTAGGTGACCAAATACTTATTTTCCACCCTAATTTGGAAATAAATTCTTTAAAAATCAAACAATGTGATTGTCTTTTTTTTTTCCACATTCTGTCTCTCATGGTTGAGGTTTACCCATGTTGATAATTAAAGGCCTCTCTAATCTTTTCAAGTAGGACAACTTGCACAATTGGTGGTTGACTAAATACTTATTTGCCCCACTGTATAAATCGATCACTTCCACTCACATCCAAGCGGTCCATTTCATTCAGGAGCATAAAATACCGCGTGAAATATGAAACAAATGTGCTTTTTGCTGTCATAGGCACTTGAAGTTGTTCAAAGCGCTGTAACTGCAATTTTACCATGCAAAGGTATTCACCTCAGTGTTATTATCAGAGCAGTATTAAAATAGGTTTGGTCTTATGGTTGTTTGCGTGCAGTACAACTGTACTGCATCACAATATTGTAGTAGAATTCTGTGTTATATTCTGTTCACCTAAAAATGACTAAAAGATTATTGTTTGATTAGCATGATAAAAATATTTGAAACAGACCTAGTATGATGCACTTAACTGTACATTTCCAAAACCTAAGTACTGATACACCCAACCTACACCCTATTTAATACCAGTCTTATGCTTTGGAGCTTGTGTCTTCATGTTGTGCAAATTTTCATAATGCAATGGTAGTTGGTTAAAACATAGTGAACACTAGGAAGACTATTGGAGCTAACCAGCACTGAAAATCATGTCATACATGGCAACTAAAAACACTGTAGGCAATACAGAAGCTTATGTATCTCCTATATGATCTACCACAGATAGACCAACGATTTACACTCTACCGTACATGTCTCCAGAGCTGCTCCTTGGCAAAACATCTACCCCAGCAACTGACATGTGGAGCCTAGGCTGTATGTTGGCTGAACTCGACAGAGGCTACGCGCTCTTTAGTGGCCATACCAAGGCAGACATGTTCTACTCTATCACAAGAGTAAGACTGATTCATAACAATTGTAAGCCTCACCATTGTTTGTATGTCCAAGTCAAGGTCTTGAATGTCAGTTCCTTTCAGGTGCTTGGCGTTCCACCAGTGGAAATGCAGATTGAAGCAAATGAAAAGAAATTCCGCATTGGTAGGCAACAAAAATTACAAATTTTATTTTCGTTAGATGCATCCTTAAGGAAAATATTCAGTCAATGTTTACGCTGAATTCATGGCAATGTTGCATTTCAGTTAAATAAGATACAAGATAAAATTCAACTTTTTTCCAGCTAAATGAATAACTCAAAATTAATGATAAAAATCACACTCAAGTTTCGAATTTCAAATACAAGAATCAGATTGAAAATTCAAAATCAAAGGAATTTGGGGTGATTTGGTTTTATTACATTAAACGACAAATGCGAATAGGTTACATTCTGTCTAATTTAGTTTTATTAAAATTAGTTGATGAATGATACTGATTTTACATGCAAACTGCTTGCATATTTTTTGAATGAAATACGTTACACATCACCAGAGGTTGTGTATTTTTCTGATTGTACCTCAGTCATATGCAAAATAACTAAACATTCGGTCTACCTTGCGCAAAAATTTGATGTGGTCCGTTCATAGGTTTAGCCTCATTGTCAAACACCAAATAGTCACATGTACTAAATGAAGACATGGGTAGAGTAGCCAAAAATTTTACTCATGTAACAGTAGCGTTACTTTTATTACTCAAGTAAAAGTAGTTATCCAAAAAATGTATAGTAATTTTTGGACTATAAGCCGCTACTTTTTCCCCTCATTTTGAATCCTGCGGGTTATAGGGCAGTACGTCTTATTTGTTGATTCATTTTGGGTTAATAGGTAACACTTTATTTGACAGCGGCATCATAAGACTGCCATAAGACCGTCATAATTATGACACTATCATGGGCATTATTGGATGCTTTTGACAGATGCCATTAAGTGTCACCCGGCAGATTATGTCTTTAACTTCATTTATGTCCAGCTCGGACCTTTTCCATCCATTCAAAAGTGAGATAATTTGCCGGATGACACAAAATGACGTCTGTCATAAGCATTCATTAACGCTCATGGCAGCGTAATTTCATAATTATGATGGTCTTACGACAGTCTTATGGCACTACTGTCAAATAAAGTGTTACCACATACCATAGCTAGCAATTAATGAAACAACTGGAACAGTAACTGGAGAAATAATTAGCACAGAACATGAATTTTGATTGATATTTACATCTGTAGCGCTGCAATGCATGCTAGGGGGCATGTTAGACGACAACAGTGTTGAGAGTTGGTGGCAGCAGAGGTTGATTGTCTCCACTAAGGGAGTAGTGATGGCCAGATAAAGCTTCTTGAGCAATGATTAATCATGGTGGTTCATTTGGTCTTATGATGTCACTGTCAAAGTGTTACCGGTCAATATCTTTTTGTGTAAATATCCCATAATACTGTGAGGACAACTGCGGCTTATAGTCCAGTGCGACTTATCTATGAACAAATGCTGTTTTCGTGTCAAATGGTGGGAGGCGTCTTATAGTCAGGTGCGCCTTACAGTCCGAAAGTTACGGTAATCAAGTAGAAGTAAAAAAGCATTTGGTGAAAATAATATTCAAGTACTGAGTAATATTATTAGTAACTGCTTAAGACTGCTTAAGATGTTTTTTTTTTTTTTTTTTTTTTTTAACAAACAATGGTAAATCTTTTTCTTAGTACAAGGTTATCGATATGAACTGTTATTATACTGTGCTTTAACAAATTACGTAACCACATTACGCCAACAATTATGTATATATACGTTTACATTATTACTACTTTAGGTGAATTGGTTGTCACCCTCTTTAGAGTTGATTATAAGAAACGTCCTGGTGAGAGTGCAAGCAACTGGTCAGCTTTGGCAGACGCAGCAAAGTCTCTGCCCCCAAGTCAACGATTCATCATCTTGCAATATTGCATAACATGCTCTTCTTTGGGCAATTTACAGCCCTGTTAAAGCATGTAGCTATATAGGATATAGCATGTAGGCTATTTGAAAATATTTTTTTACATGATCTACATCACACATTTTTATTTAGTGCTGGTAGCTCTTGAACATATACTTCATGATAAATGGCTGTTTACTAAGAAATTCTATCTCACAACTGCCTTCTCGTTGGGTAAATACAGTATGTAAATACATTAATAAGCTGTTGTGCTAGAAACTATACAATTGTTAATGCAGCATTCATTTTAAAAGTGCATTTGTTCATATCATTTGATGGTGAATGAGGCAAATATCAAGCCTTTAATTACTTTGTGTATGTGTGCAGGTAGCCCAGAGATGGAAGCCTCAAAACACCCCAAAAATACACTGGCAATGAGGATAAGGTCAAGCAATCCAAAATTTCTGGATTTCATTTCATACTGCTTAGAGTAAGTATACAATAAAATACTCACAAAGCTAAAGTATACTTTAAATCTTTATGAATGTTCATGAAGTGCATGTAAATTGTAAAATCAGATATGATATAAAGAAGAGACTCACACCAGAGCAGGCTTTGCATCATCCATGGATCCTAAATGAAGACTTGCCTAAACCACTGAAGACGAGTCTTAAAATGAGTAAGTCACAACTCTAACTGTAGCATGCTAAGGTATGGCCCCCTGGACCAAGGGTGTAGGTTTGGGCTCAACATTGGTAGGGAAGATATAATAGCAAAACTTGCATGTTCACATTTTGCTGGGGACGGGACATTGATAAGACCAAACAGATTATTCAACAGGGGTCAGGGCTACATTTATCAAGAATATTAACCTAATTATTTGATAGGCTCAATGATCAATACAAAATAAATTTGTATTGACTTATACTAACTTTCATATGTATTGATTCAGGTCATACAACGTTCAATTCAAACCATTGTTTTAAAAAACTACTAAAGTTTGAAGTGCTAGTCCCTTTATGTTAAAAAATGGTGAGTTATCCAGGAATGGGTCCACTTCTGGAGGACACTGGAGCACCCCGAGACTCATAGTTTTGTAATATAAAAGTGATTTTTGTGAATTTTTTTTTTTTTTTAAATGTGAATGAATAAAAAAAATCTGAGATATCCAAGGACCAATCTACATACTAGACTACCCCAAGACTCGAACTAAAGTACCCTCATGAAATTCTGAAGTGATTTCATTTCAGATTTTTTTTCATGTCAGTTCATGTTCGTGTCAGTGTCCCCCTGAAGTGGACCCATTCTTAGTTAGCGCCACGTTTTTTGCATTATGATAATGAAAATGATCATAGTGCACAAAATGCCAAAAATGATCCAAGTGAGTAAGAGCTAGCTTGACTTCATTGTTCCTTGTGGGGGCTGGCCTGACCGCAGTAGTTTTGCAGGTTAGCAAGTTCACACAGTTTAATGTTATGCTAACTCTGATGCAGGTCGGACTTTCTATAGCAAAATTAGTGGTCTTTCCGCCACCGTCACAATATTGACGTCTTTATACACTACTTAAAGTGGCTGCTGCTGGCCAAAAAAACCCTTGAATTATCCCTCCTCTTTGAAGGGGGCGGAAGAGGCGGCATGTTGTCGACATGAATCTGTCGGGGCTGTGTGAGTGTAAGTGTGTGTCTGTGTGGCGGGAGGGTGGAGTCAAGTCATCAGCAAATCAAACGTGTGTTTGATGGGAAAAAAATGGTCTGGCACAGTCAGCAAGTGAAAAGGGATAAATGTAAGTCTGAAAGTAATGAAAACAATTTAATTAATAATGGTAGGGTCTATTCTAGCCTAACAACATATGGGAAGACAAATCAAAATTATCTATATAGCTGAACTCATTATATAATGCAAACAAGGTTGCTTAAAAGTTGGTGGGGACAATTTCAACATCCTAAAAAAGTTGGTAGTGTTATGTCCCTACCTTCCCTATGCAAACCTACGCCCTTGCCCCAGACACACTCAAACCTGTGCATGCCTTGCCTGGCACGGCCAGACTGTTTTCCCTGTATTTTTCAAACACTGTGAGAATAGTCTGGGACCCAGCCCATTAACGGCCTCTCGAGCACAGACAAAATCAACCGTCCAATCAGATTCGTTTATTTGCGTGACGTGTTGTTAACGTGCAAAGTCACTCTTCCGCATCGGAAGTCGTCTCCACAACAACACAGATGGCGAACAGGAGTGCCGAGAATATGTTCCAATCCACAGTAAAATCAGTTTTAAATTACCAATAACACATCGACACGAGTTATTGACAACAGTCTGTCTCGCGCTAGCCATGTTGAATAAACTCCGCTCTTCTCGTATGTTTACTTCCGCGCGCAAGTCCCTCGTCCTGCCCTCGTCGCTTTACTAACGTCACGTCCGCCCGTCGCTGATTGGTCCACTCCGCTGTCTGTTTGCTGTGGGTTGCTCCGCCCTGGAAATTGTATCCGCTGAACGGTGGCCAGACTCAATAGCTGGAACAGCGGTGAGTCTGTTGTACCAGGCTAGTGCATGCCACTGTATACATGTTATGTTTTTCCTGAAAACAACATGCAAAAAATGTACAGTATATCTTTGACAGCAATACTCTCAACCAACCATGTACAATTTGACCCTCTATCACTTAATATTGCGTAAAGTTGCACCTTTTTTCTTGTAATATTAAAGTTACATAGTTTTATGACTTTAATTTCTTAGTATTGATTTGTTTTTTCTCTCGTAGTATTACAATGTATAACTTCATTCTCGTAATATTAGATATTTAATCTCGTAATTTTATGACCAGAGGGGAGTAGAGTAGCCAAAAAAATTACTCAAGTAAGAGTAGCATTACTTCAAAATAATATTACTCAAGTAAAAGTAGTCAAGACATCTAAAAAATAAAATAAGCACATTCCTCAGTTTTAAACAAAGGTCTAGTCTAGTCATAAATTTTACTCAGGTTAGTGTAGAGTTACTTCAAAAATAATATTACTTATGTAAAAGTAGTCATCCAAAAAATGTACTGAAGTACTAGTAAAAAAGTATTTGGTAAGAAGAATATTCAAGTAATGAGTAAGATTGTGAGTAACAGTTTAGGATGTTTGATTTTTTATAACATTACAAGGTTATCCATATGAAATGTTATTATTATACTGTACTATAACATATTACATAACCACATTAAGCCAAAGGGCCGTTTACATGGTGACTCTCCGAGAATACGAAAAATTTCAAGTAGCATTTATATGGGCCCGTCTCCATTCGAACAATGTCACAATTCATTCATTCATTCATTTTCCATGCCGCTTTTCCTCACGAGGGTCGCGGAGGTGCTGGAGCCTAAATGTCACAATTCCGCATGAAAAAGATGTAGTATTCATGCCATGCTCTAGGGGACAGTGCAGATTTACAAGGCGACAGCGAATGATGCACTCTGACCCCGCCAAAGTTCCTCAGCCCGGAAAAAAATATGCCCGCCCACTCGAAGCAATGGCATTTTTCTTTTGTTCAAAAAGGCAAAAAAATGGAAACATTCAACATATTTAATTTAAAAATATTATTAAAACAGTAAATTAAAGCCGACATTCCGCCATATTTGCTGTTTATAGTTTTAGTAGCACCGTTGCGCACGCCCAATGTGAAGTGTACGAGTGCTGACGTTATCGCCGCGGTCTCGCGCCACGGGAGCCTTTGATATGCGTGCGGAGCCAGCCCCCGTCAGTCCCCCGCAATCGAATTCTTCCACTTTGGAGGCAGGATTCACAATTTTTCGCCTCCACCTTCCGTCTTCGCCGACACCATATGCACGCGAGGCCACTCCGCAACACAGTCATTGCGTCTTCGTGTCGCAGAGTCGCCATGTAAACTGCCCCAAAGAAATACAAAGAAAAACACTGAATTCAGGCGAGAGAAAAAAATCTACAGAAAGGAAGCATTATTCATCCAAAGAGCATGAGTGCTCTCTAGCGGAGAAAAGATACATCCTATTATGAAATTAAAAGGATCATATCTCAGGTTTTCTGTGGTCAATCGGTGCCATATAAAAACTGTGAGAGAGATTAAAATCCGCACTTTTGTGTCATGCTCACATCGGCGCTCGATTTCATATACCTGATTTTTTACGATGGTTTAAAGGCGCCACATGACTGAACTGGCCGCCGTGATCATAGAACGGCAAGCTTGAGTCTGATTTGGTATGATGCAGTCATGTGATCATTGTTTGGACATCTCATTGGTGAAACTAGTTGAGCCACAGTTGGCGTGTCTGGCAAAAAAAAAGTAAAATCTAAAATGTTGCTGAACGAAACATACCTTTCACTGTATTGCTTTGCCTTTGAGCTCTTATCTCGTAATTCTACCAATCCGACACCTTGCTGTCCGCGACAATTTGGACCCCAGCACATCTACTGTACATCACTTGATTATACTTGTCAATTGTCGATATACACGAATTAGGCACCCCACGATTCGATTCGATTACGATTCAGGGTGCTACGATTCGATTCTTGAATGACGATCACGGTATTGACGATGATCACGGTTATCACGATTATCGATGCATCGTACATTACTAATAATAAAGTAGACACATTTTTGTCCTTTATTTAAAATATCCTAATGATTCAACAGGAACGATGGAAACATACCCATACAACAAAAAGCTGCCCTTAAACTGCTTATTTATTTATTTATTTTTACAACAAAGTGCAAAAACCATTTTAAAGGGAGTACTTGTTTCACTCAACAATACAATAAAATTTACGCAGGTAGAAAGAATTCCACATTTTCTGGAAACAAAGTGTCCTTTGAAATAAGCCTTCTTTTAACCAATACACTTTTTTCACAGATTTCTGCACTATGTTTGTAGTGTTACTGCTGTACTTAATCATGGTTTTACACGTTCTGCAAATGAAATTAGCTAATTGGCTTAGCGCTCGGCGCTAACTATTAACACCTCAAAAACAACAACAATAAAGGCTAAACAGTACAATAGGGTTTGTGTACTCACCTCTTATAGACGCACACGGGTCTTAGCAATACACTCTGGACATTTTTCAATTGACATGACTTGAAACCACAGCTGGACATCTATCTAAAAGACGAGGCGCAACGAACTATCTTTGTTCCCCTCTCTCGCTAAAAAATAAAGTGAATGAGGCAGTGTTCCTGCCTGTCTCATACACAAATTTATTTTCCAGTCTTTTAAAAAGGAGTAAATCTCTCTCCCAGTAACCGGGAGCATCCATCATGACGTGCGTGCGTCCGTTAACGCTGTCCTGGCGGCAGACGTGTCTTGAATTTCGTTCCGCTATGAGCGACTGTCATAAAGTTATGAGGGAAAATCATCGTTTTTGAGCCTTTATGAATCGTAATGGAATCGTCACGTGTCGAATCGCGATGCATGTAATAATCGATTTTTTGGAACTCTATTATCCATACGACCGTCAATCCTTCCCCTGCGTTTTATTCCAACACATTGTCGTGGAGAGAAAGATAGCTAATGTCTAGAAATCTGAGCAGTTCTTGTACGTAACACGAGCAATAACTCGCTCACCAACACCTACTCCTTCCTTCCTACTGCAACTCTGCCCGACGTCGTCTGCGTGCTGTTAACAAGCCTGAGTATGCCAGCTTGATCACCAACGGAGACTCAAGAGTTCTTGTTGTACAGATGTTTACTACAGTCTTGCTTTTAACCACAGACACACGTAGAACTGGTGATACAACAAAATGTTGAACAATTGAATAAACACACTTATGCAAAAATATGAAATACAAACAAAAATGTACATACCAATTTGGCCTGCTAGTGAACAAAAAGCGATATTGGATAAATTCTCTTGGCACAAATGACGATCTCTCATGGCACATTAGTGTGCTGCGGCACACCGGTTGAAAAACACTGCCCTAGAGCAGGGGTCCCCAACCTTTTTTGCACCATGGACCGGTATGATTTGGGTCTTTTTTTCACAGACTGGTGTTCTGTCAAATTTTGCACCCTTATAAAATTTTGCTCCCTTATAAAATTTTGCTCCCAAAGCTTTTGTGGCGGTGAACAAAGCTTTGATTTTCAGTTGGACTGTGAATGTTATCCAACTGTGCTAAAAAACTATTTACATCATAAACATACATGTGCAACACGAAAATGGCGTAAATTAATGCGTAACGACACAGCGAAGTCGAGTGAGAGAGCTGCGAGCAGTTGTTGTGTGCAGCTAACAAAGCAAACGTAAGTTAATATTACTTTCTTTAAAGAAACCTTTTAGTGTGTACTTTGGAAACGCTGCATTCGCGGTCATTTTTAACGTTACACGCATGCCAAATTTGTCAGAACACCGGCAATGTGCGGCAGAAAAATACAGCAAATATAAAATAACATTTGTTTTTAGCCCCGTCGTGTTAAGTGCAGGGAAAATACAACCCACCCGCTGAATCAGTGGGAGGCCTGAGCTTGTTTCGTTTGTTTCAGTGCTCTCCTAGCGATGTCAGGATATTCTGAAATGACTTAAATCCAGAACCCCGGTAGAGTTGTTGTCTCAAATGTACGTTTAAGGTCGCCGTGATTTGCGATCTCTAAAAGCTGATTCTCCTGTTGCACAGACATGCTCGAATCACTCGGTATATTCACATACGGGTCACAAATCCACTCCTTCGCAGTTCGTGGGTCTTTAGTGATTGGGAAGTAGAATAGATTTTGTTTTCTTCGAGGTTGTAGGCTCATATTCTGGCTCATGAGGTTCCCTTTTCCCTGTAAAAAATCTGTCCAAAAACTTCTGTTTTTCAGTCATTCTAGTGTGGGGGCTAATTATTTCCGGGAACAAATGTGATGGGCGACGACCTACATCATACGTTATTATCGACGCCAAGCGCACATTGATATCAATACAAGATGTACTGCTAACAGTCCAATCAATGCATTTCTATGACGACCTCCCATTCTGTAGTTGTATATCTAGAGTAGACAAGTATGTTGGTGTGTTAAGCAGCACAGGCCAAAGTCACTCGGCAAGAGCGCAGTCGTTAATAAATTATTTACTATTTCTGCGCGGCCCGGTACCAAAGGCGCCACGGACCGGTACCGGTCCGCGGCCCAGTCATTGGGGACCCCTGCCCTAGAAGGCAGTTTTACAAGGCGACAGCCAATGATGCACTTTCTTGACAACAACCTCCCCAGCCCGGAAGACGTAGAACTATTTAGCCAATAGTAAGTATGTCTCTGTATGTCGCATGTGACTGAGTGATGACAGGTTAGACTGCAGTCCTTTTCACCCAGTGTCAGCTGGGATTTTCTCGGGCACCCCGTAACCCTGACCGGGATGAATTGTGTTGAAAATGGATGACTGGATAATATTTCCATTTTTCCTCTTCCTCCACACAGGTGTCAGAGCAGCCAAAAGCAGCTTACTAAAGAGAGAGAAAATGGCACCGCCACTGTTGCAGCCATTGGTACCATATAAATAATGACTGTTGAACCCTTGGATACTAGGGTCAAACATTCATACAATATATGTATATATTGGCACATCATAAAAGCAAAGTTGGCAGTCAGTAGCAGAGTTCAGAGTGGTGCTGGGATCAACAACAAGAGAGCTAAGCACCTGCAATATTGGAAAGCTATGAATCCAAAGACTGATAAGAGTACCTGAACTGATTTGAGGAAATGCCTCCCACTCAGTGCCAAACAAATCGATATTCAAGACCATCACATCGTGCAGGTAAACAGCAGCCTGCTGATCTTCATCAACAAGTCAATGCTGAATCAACAGGAAGCCAGCGCCAAGACAATTGCACCTTCCACCGTCAAAAATAGCTTGTGCCAAGAGAGTGCATATTTAATTTGCAGTATTCTATTGTGCCTTCTACCTCCAATGTACTCACCAAAAGGTTTGTACTGACATAGCATCTAGAGTAATTTGGGTTAAATAGCTTGCTTAAGAATATCTTGAGTATTTTGACAAACGATACTTAATTCTCCGACCTGAGCCATCGCAACCTGTGTACTTTGAAGTCCCTAACAGATGGTTACAAAAAAGGAAATGGATACAGATGCACACTGACTCAAATAGTTGAGCCAGCTCAATGATATATGAGCAAAGAAGTCATCAAATACCCCAGTGGAAATGAAAGGTTTAGTGTTATGACAGGAAACCTAGCATGCACTCAAGGGTCCTCCTAAAGTTTCTTACCATAAGGACATAAGGGTATGTCAGCCAAAACAACAGACATCTGAATTAATGAGGGACCATCCATGGGATTAACTGCATTGATAGTGTTCCTGTGATCAGTAATCTATTTTTTATGCGGTCTTTTAGGTTTTGTAGATAGGTTCCCTAGGAAGTGATGGCTCGTTTTTTTTGTTTTCTTTTTGTAGATAGGTTCTCTGAGAAGTGACGGCTCATTTGTTTTTCTTTTCAATACAAAATTTGGGTTAAAAATCACATGGGCAAATTAAACTGGTTATTTTTTCACAATGTGTGTTTCTTGCATTTCAATTTTTAGTTTCTCACATCCTGCACATTGAGTTCTATTTGCTACCTTCCAGATGAGGATCCAGGTGTGTTTAAACCTAATTTTGTTTACTAACTTCTACCACAATTATAAATGAAGAAAATAAGACCTAAAACCTAGACCTAGTAAAATTTAACAGTAAATGAATATCAAAATAGTAAATGAATGGAAATACTGACATGTGTTCAGTCAAGAAATAATTAACTGAAATGACTGTTTACAGAACTCACGAAAACAAGCAATACAGTAATTATTATATTTCTTCACATAGTGCTTCCAGGAGGTGTATGTGCAGTGGTATGAAAAGTATCTGAACCTTTTGGAATTTCTCACATTTCTGCATAAAATCACCATTAATTGTGATCTGATCTTTGTCAAAATCACACAGATGAAAAAAAGGTGTCTGCTCTAACTAAAACCACCCAAACATTTATAGGTTTTCATATTTTAATGAGGACAGTATGCAAACAATGACAGAAGGGGGAATATAAGTCAGTGAACCATCACATGTAATATTTTGTGGCCCCCCTCTTTGGCAGCAATAACTTATTAACTAACTTAACTACTAACTACTACTAACTAACTTACTAACTTACTACTGGATGCTTCCTGTAACTGCAGATCAGTCTGTCACATCGATCAGAACTAATCTTGGCTCATTCTTCTCTACAAAACTGCTTTAGTTCAGTCAGATTCCTGGTATGTCTGGCATGAATCACTGTCTTTAGGTCGTGCCACAGCATCTCAGTGGGGTTCAAGTCTGGACTTTGACTTGGTCACTCCAGAATGTGTGTTTTGTTCTTCTGAAACCATTCTGAAGTTGATTTACTTCTGTGTTTTGGAACATTTTCTTGTTGCACCACTCTTTTTAGCTTCAGCTGTCTGACACATGGCCTCAGGTTTTCCAGAAAAACATCCTGATAAACATTTGAATTCATTCTTCCATTAATGATTGCAAGTTGTCCAGTCCCTGAGGCATCAAACCAGCCCCAAATCATGATGCTCCCTCCACCATACTTCACGGTGGGGATGAGGTGTAGATGTTGATTAGCTGTTCCATTTTTCCTCCACACATGACATTGTGTTTTACTCCCAAACAATTCAACTTTGGTTTAATCAGTCCACAATTATTTTTGTCAAAACCTCTGGAGTGTCCAAGTGCATTTTGGTGAACAAACAAGCAACAATGTTCTTTTTAGACAGCAATGGCTTCCTCTGTGGAGTCCTCCCATGATCACCATTCTTGGTCTTTGTTTTACATATAGTTGATGTATGCACGGAGATATTGGCCTGTGCCAGTGATTTCTGCAAGTCTTTAGCAGACACTAGTTTTTTTTTTTTACTTTAACCTTTCTGAGTATTCTGTGCTGAACTCTTGGCACCATCTTTGGTGGATGACCACTCCTTGGGAAAGAAGCAACAGTTCCAAACGCTCTCCATTTTTAGATAACTTCTCTGACTGTCGATTTCCCAGCTTCATAAAATTCAACAATCCTTGCTGATGGAAGATTTTTCCTCAAAATCTCTCGATACATGGCCCCATTCATTCTTTCCTTTACACAGATCAGTCGTCCTGGTCACCTTGCAGAAAAACAGCCCCAAAGCATGATGTTTCCACCCCCATCGGATGCAATTCAGTATTCTTTCTCCTCCAAACACGAGAACTTGTGTTTCTACCAAAAAGTTCTATTTTGGTTTCATCTGACCATAACACATTCTCCCAGTCCTCTTCTGGATCATCCAAATGCTCTGTAGCGAACCGCAGACGGGCCTGGACGTGTACTGGCTTCAGCAGGGGGACACGTCTGGCAGTGCAGGATTTGAGTCCCTGGCGGCGCATTGTGTTACTAATAGTAGCCTTTGTTACTGTGGTCCCAGCTCTCTGTAGGTCATTCACCAAGTCCCCCCGTGTGGTTCTGGGATTTACGCTCACCATTCTTGTTATCATTTTGACGCCACGGGGTGAGATCTTGCATGGAGCCCCAGATCGAGGGAGATTATCAGTGGTCATGTCTGTCTTCCATTTTCTAATAATTGCTCACACAGTTGATTTCTTTACACCAAGTGTTTTACCTATTGCAGATTCAGTCTCCCCATCCTGGTGCAGGTCTACAATTTTGTCTCTGGTGTCCTTCGACAGCTCTTTGGTCTTGGCAGTAGTGGAGTTTGGAGTGTGACTGACTGAGGTTGTGCACAGGTGTCTTTTATACTGATAATGAGTTAAAACAGGTGCCATTAATACAGGTAACGAGTAGAGCCTCGTTAGACCTCGTCAGAAGAAGTTAGACCTCTTTGACAGCCAGAAATCTTGCTTGTTTGTAGGTTACCAAATACTTATTTTCCACTGTAATTTGGAAATAAATTCTTTAAAAATCAAACAATGTGATTTTCAGGTTTTTTTCCACATTCTGTCAACTTGCGCAATTGGTGGTTGACTAAATACTTATTTGCTCCACTCTGTGTGTGTGTGTGTGTGTGTGTGTGTGTATATATATATATATATATTAGGGCTGGTAAACGTTTAAAAATTTTAATCGAGTTCATTACAGCTTAAAAATAAATTGTAATTAATCGCAATTCAAACCATCTATAAAATCTGCCATATTTTTCTGTAAATTATTGCTGGAATGGAAAGATAAGACACTAGATGGATATATACATTCAACATACTGTACATAAGTACTGTATTTTGTTTATTATAACAATAAATCAACAAGATGGCATTAACATTAACATTCTGTTAAAGCGATCCATGGATAGAATGACTTGTAGTTCTTAAAAGATATGTTAGTACAAGTTATAGAAATTTTATACTAAAACCCCTCAATATTTTCATTTTAATAAAATTTGTAAAATTTTCTATCAAAAAATAAACTAGTAGCTCGCCATCGTTGATGTCAACCCATAAAATTAGTCCCACCAAAGCGCCAGCAGAGGGAGAAAAAAACACAAGTAACAAGTCGACATGACACTGCTGTCATTTTAATCTGTTTGAGCAGGGCATGTGCGTTAATTGCGTCAAATATTTTAACGTGATTAATTTAAAAAAAAAAAAAAAAAATTACGCCCGTTAACACGATAATTTTGACAGCTCTAAAAAATATAGGAGAATATAGTGCATAATACGCTCAACCTTTTCGAATGAAGCAACTGGGAAAAGTGTGTCTTATAATTGTGAAGATGTTTATATGCATGTGCATGTGGTGAGCAAAAGAAAATAGGAATGAAACTTTCTCCTCTTGATGACGGGACAAAAACCCTAACACAAAACTCCACAGCTGATATGTATTCAGACCTTGTCTAGACTGCATCAAGAAATCTCTGTCTCTCTCTCCCCCCTCTCTCTGTTATTTCCTCCCTCATTTTTCTCTGCATCATCTCAGGGATCTCCAGCATCTTTTAGGAATGCAAAGGGAAACCCCTATAACCTACGTATGATGTAAACGATAAGGCAAGTAAACAGATTTATTATTATTTTCTCCCTTTGGCATTTGCATGAATTAACTGAGCCTAATTTATGACTGAGAGTTATGGTGTTATAAAAGTGTTTTCATTGGACTAAAATCATTTGTGATTTAGGTTTCCAAGTTACATTTCCAAGATAATTCAAAGTTTTAACATTTTGAGTAAAGGTACCTTTAAACTCAAAAAGATTTGCGTACCAAACATTTCAGTGATAACTATGGTCTTTACTATACTGGGACAATAAATAAAGCATTCTGATCTGTTTTTTTTTTACCTGATTGGTGATTGCCAAATGATGATTTGTTCCCGATGCAATGAGCTACGAAACTCAACAATTCCCCTTTATCTTTATTGTTGTTGGTCGCGGGGTCTCAGACAGCAGGTGGGTGAAAGATTTGTTTATCATTCGTTTTGTAAAGCACTTTGTTTTACATTGTGTCAGGTTAACTATGAAAAGTGTTATTAGGCTTATTTAATAAGAATGAAATCATGGAATGTGTTGGTGATGATTTAAAAGTGGTTTTCTCATTTTTTAAATAGCTGACATATGGGCGCTGTAGTCAAGTAAAAAAAAAAAAAAAAACGATAATTGCTCTTTGTGCCTAGAACGCAAGATTCACCCTATTTTTTTTTCTTTTTGTGTCAACCTATGGTAAGGATAATATTTAGGTTCCACCACTAACTTCAAAGACCTTAGACCGGGGGTCAGCAACCCGCGGCTCTAGAGCGGCATGTGGCTCTTTAGCACTGCCCTGGTGGCTCCCTGGAGCTTTTTAAAAATGTTTGAAAATGGAAAAAGATCTGGGAGGGAAATATATTTTTTGTTTTAATATGGTTTCTGTATGAGGACAGACATGACACAAACATTCTTCTAATTCATTAATATTGTAATGAAGTTAAACCTGTGGCGGGATCGTACAACAGAGTCACGTGGTGCGTCAACCCTCTAGGATGCACTGCAGGGAAAATAAAACATGTAATCATGGAGGCCCTTTATGTATTTGTAGCCAAATGTTGATCACTACTACAGCTAATATATAGATACATACAGCATGTTTTGACTTCATTGCAAGGCTTATATAGGGCTTTTAATTTTTTGGGGCCCTAGACATACTTTTTTTTTTTGGTTCAATATGGCTCTTTCAACATTTTGGGTTGCCGACCCCTGTCTTTGACACTGATTACCAACTGCGATCAGTGCATCAAAAGAATATTGTACTGTAAAATCAAGGAAAAGTTTTAAATTGGGTGAGAAGGATGAATCCCAAAATCCAAGAGTGAGCAATGGTGCGTGCGCTGCCAATTTGAGCTTGATGGCAGAGCAAAAGGCATAAGAGGCAGTGGAAGAAAGGCAAGTATTGAGCATGAGGAAAAATAAGAGAATCCACAACTCACAAAAAAAAAAAAAAAAACGAGAAGAGTAGCTGAGGTACAGATAGTACAATCCTCTGGTGCTGGTTGCATGTCAGCAATCCTTAAAAGCATCCCCTCATGATTATCAACAGGATCTAGGTGTACAGGTGAGGGAGTTTATCGTAAAGGGGAGTGAGTGCTGGCACAGAGTGCCACCCTCACTGCAGCAGGGAGAAGGGGGGGGGGGGGGGGGGGGGGAGAAGCTCTAGCAGGAGCAGATAACCACATGATTAATTCTTGGGAAAATACTTAAATAGACAAAAAAAGTTTTGTAACATTTTACAATAAGGTTCCCTTAATTAACATTAGTTAATGCATTTTTAGACAATAACTAATGTTTAAGTAATATTACAATAACTAATATAATTGCTTATTGAAGGAATTTAGTCCTCCCAGCCCAAACCCCACGGGGAGGCCGGCAACAGAACGGAAATGTGCTCCGCCGCTCGACGCCCCCGAAGAGCCAGGCCAGGAGGAAGCTAAACTCCGCGCGTTCCTGTGTTAACCCTTTGCACACTGACTCCATGTTTCAAAAGCTTGAAGAACACTTGCTGAAAACAGGTTGACAATTTATTTGTTGACAATGGTCAAAAACAAGGCAAAAACAGACGACGGAGGGACAATTCTGGATCCAAAACAAGGCTACATGTTTCCGAGCAGAAGAAATCTGTCTTATCTCAGTGTCCAGTCTTTTTGAAGTCTTTGCTGACGCGGGTCTTGTCGAAGGCGTTTCTGGGCGTTGCTTTTTGATCTTCCCCTTGTTGGCCGGTTTGAGGCGGCTTAGGTTCGTGCGCGGATTGGGACGCCCGCTATCAACTTTGCTGTCCGGGCTGGTTGTGCTTGTTTTAGGACAAAGCGCTTTGTCCTTGGAGTTTGCTGGGAGAGCAGATTTGCCAGAGTTGGTGCGTCACTCCTGTGATAAGACGGCATTGTGTATCTCTTCTATTTCTTCTCATTAAACTATGGTGTTCTATTTATTTTATATTAGTAGCGTAGTCCTACCGTAAATATGAAAATGATACTATTTCCTGATTAATTATATTACGTGTGTTAGAGTAATGCAAACACTTAGACGGTGTCATATGTATGTGTTAGACTATATATGTTTTAGACTAATGCAGACAATTATATGGTGTGTGCGATGACGATATCGTTCCTCCTTCATTATCTATCATGTATTAATATATTCATTAACATGAGTTCATGTATTAGCTAATGCTTTAGGTAATGCATTAGGTAATGCATTAGTTAATGCATAACCAGACAGTAACTAATGGTTTGGTAAAATTAAAAATATTTATTGGCCAATATAAGGTTAAGGTTTAGGGTTGCAGCACCCAAGGACTACCAGTACCAGTATACATTAATAACTATATATTAATGCACTAATGTATATGTGAATTAATGTCAATTAATGTATTATATATATATATATTATGTATTATAACCCTAAACTTAAGTATGGTATTATTTCACGTGAACGTACGTCAGAAGTATTACTTAACCTTAGTCAACCATTACTGAATGTTTTTTGGACCCTTATTGTAAAGTGTAGCACATGTATCCCTTAACTAAGAAATTATAAATGCTTAAGTTTCCCCCTCTTAACCTTTATTAACCATTACTGAATGCTTTTTAGACCCTTATTGTTGAGTGTAGCACATGTGTCCCTTAACTAAGAAATTATAAATGTTTAAGTTAACAAAACCTAACCATAAACCCTAACCCTACATAGGCCTATATATATTTTTCATTTTACCAAACTATTAGTTACTGTCTGGTTATGCATTAACTAATGCATTAACTCATGTTAATTAATATAGCAATAAATGGCTGATAAGCAATTATATTAATTATTGTAATGTTACTTAACATTATTGTCTTAAAATGTATTAACTAATGCCTTAACTCAAGTTAATTAATATATTGATATACAGTATGTTAGATAAGGGATTAAATGAACTATTGTCATGTTACTTATACATGGTTATTGTCTAAAAATGCATTAACTAATGTTAATTAAGGGACCCTTATTGTAAAGTGTTACCAAAAGTTTAATAATGTTTTACTTTGCAGATCTTCTGCATTAATGTTATTGGTACCATAATGGAAATTCTCCATCTACCGTTTTATGTGAAGGTAGATCGCAGTGACAGTGGCGGCAGAAAAGAAGCCAGATTTCCCTTTTTCAAGCAACTTAATCTCGCTCCTCCAAGTGGATTTTGAGGTGTTCCCAGGCAAGTCCAGAGACAATAGTCTCCCAAGTGTGTCGACCATAGTGTGTGCTCCTAGTGGAACATACCCAAAACACCTCACCATCGTAGCATCCACAGGCATCCAAGCTACCTCATCTGACTCCTCTCGATGCAGAGGAATAATGGCTTTAGCCTAAGCCCCTCCTGGATGGCCAAGCTTCTTATCCTATTTCTAAGGGACACCTTGCGGAGGAATTTTAGTCACGACTCACTGCTCGTGATGATAAGTGATGGAGAGGTTTGCCTTTTGGGCCAGGTTTTTTAACACAACGGTCCGATACAGAGTCCAAATCACTGCAGACGCCGCACTGATCTGTCTGAGCCAATCTTAAACTCTTTCACCTCATCCCACCATTTTCTTGCCGAGGATGATCTCAGATTTGAACGTGCGGATTGTCATGCCAACTGCTTCAAACTCGGCTGCATACCTCTTCAGAGCGAGTTAAAGATCACAGCCTGATGAAGCCAACAGGACCACATCACCTACATAAAGTAGAGATGCACTGCTGAGGTCACTAAAGCGGACCCCCTCAATGCCTCGGCGTTGCTTAGATATTCTGTCTATATAGGTTATGACCAGAATCAGTGACAAAGGGCAGGCGTGGCGTAGTCCAACCCTCAGTGGAAACAAATTTGACTTACTGCCGGCAATGCAGACCAAAATCTGGCACCGGTTGAACAGGGACCAAACTGCCTGTACAACTTTTTTTGCACCACAGACCCATGTGAAGTTGGCCTTGTTTCACAGACCGACAATGTGTGTCAGAAAAATACAGTAAATATAAAATAACACGACGGGGCTGAAAACGATCATTAAGTGCAGTGAAAATGTTACTTACTACACGCTGAATCAAAATCTTTTTTAACAGCGGCCTCTCCTAAAACTTGATGGCAAATATCCTTGGTCACAGGCATAATAAGTTCTTCTCCAATCATGAAAGGTTTCTTGGCATTACGGTTCGCCACGAAGTATGATGCTCTCAGTGCATTCGCTTTTGTTGACGTGTTGACCCTCACAAATAGTTTCTTTCCTTTATGCTCACGCTTTTTTGAGACAAAAATTCCAAAGGCTTATCCAGTATTCCAGGGTGCTTGGTCTCTATGTGCCGAAGCAGCTTTGAAGTGCCTCGTTTGCTAACTTTTGGCCACATATGATGCAAAGTGGACTTGGCAGAGGCTCCTCTTCTGACTCGTCAGGTGGCCTTTTCCCATAATCTTCGCTAGGGCGTGGGCTTATTATTTCCGGGAAACAAATCTGATTCACCTACATCATACGTCATTATATAGAACAAACGCACACACACACAAAAAAATAGATGCTAACTCCAATTGATTTCTATAATGACATCCTATCCAGTTTTATTACTACAAGTAGTCCCCGGTTTATGCACAAGTTCTGTTCCTGCACTGGCGATGTAACCGAGATTTCCACGTAAATCGGAATTAATCTTTTAAAGTGCCTATGACAGCAAAAAGCATGTTTATTTCATATTCCACGCGGTATTTTATGTTCCTGAATGAAATGGACCGCATTGATGTGTGTGGAAGCGATTGATTTATAAAAAAAAAAAAAAACAATATTTTGACTCCCGCCATAGAAATGAGTGACTTCCTGGATTGATGAAGAATGCGAATGTGACGTCACCCGGGTCAGCATCTCACAATACAGCATTGCTTTATTGCATGCAGATGGACTGCGGAATCAGCTGATTTTGTGGATGAATTTGTTCTTTTTTCGCATCACGCCAGCCAAATGTGCTGCAGGTTTTTGTTGCTGCACCAGGGAGAGGCATGTGAGCCTGTTTGGGTTTCAACAAGTTCCCGTTTACGGTTTCCATTTAGATTGGCCAAAACAAGTCGGACAACTGTGGGACCATTGGACTTACGAGGAAGTGAGTAAACTACGTGTTTGATATAATGTAAAATACTGGGATCAGGGCACACGTTTTAATAAGGAGGTGGCTTGCATTTTTTTGGCCGACAATGCTCTTTGTCCACAGAGAATGCCACTCAGCCAACGACCGATGGCTTGTCGCACACCCCCCTCGGTCCTCTTCGCGAGCCCGGCGAGAGTGCCCAATACTCAGCTAATGCTCGTGCAGCCCCCCGCTCTCGTCTGCGGTTTTCCATATTGTCCAGACTTTGAGCCCCCTCTGCCCTATCCTCGGGTTGGGCTCGGGCAGCCATGCGCTCCTCCGACGTCGGCGGTTTGTCCAGCGGGCATTCTCCAGTTTCTTCCTTAGTAACGAGCACTCCTGCCTGCAGTAGGGGAACGACGAGCCGAAACTTGCTCGCCGCCGGAGGCTGGTCGATCAGTGAAGGCTGTCTCCCTCGCCACTGTGTGTGACATGAGTTGGGGTAGTTTTGTGCTAATTTTCGAAAGGCGAAAAAGATTGGAACAGCCGCTTGGCGGTCATTCTCCAGCTGCTTTCCCGGCAATGAGCACTTCTGCCCGCAGCAGGGGAACGACGAGCTGTAACTTGCTCGCCGCCGGGGGTTTGGACGATCAGTGAAGACAATCAACCCCGCTGACGTGTGACATGGAGAGGATATTTTTGTGTGATTTTTCGTTTTCGAAAGGCGAGAATAAAACTTGGAAACGCCGTTCGGTTCCGGTTAGCATGTCGGCTAGCTGTCACCTCTCCTGTTTTGTCTACGCTCTTTCCTCAGTCTCAGAAGTTGGGGCAGGGAAATGACAAAAGCTGGAGTAACTCTAGTGGCATAAAATACCATTCGAAGTCGACATTTTTTACCATTATGCTGTAATTTTACCCTGTCGTACTGAATAAATGCATTTTTGATATTTCGTATTCCCTTTAGCACAAGACTTATTTGACATGACCATACCATTTATTTAGCAATTGGGGAAAAATACTTAGATAAAAAGAATATTCTGTAAAAATATTGGAGTAGAGAGATTGAAAGATTTTGCTGCTCGCTTCATCGCATTTTCCTCATTCCGAATCTGGGGCTAAATACTAAATCAGATGAAATCGTGACCCTGCCGATGTGATCCTGCAGCTGGGGACGCTAGAGCACTATAATGACAGGCGGGGCTAAACAGCAGATTAAAAGACTAATTTCTCATCATCTGCGCGTTGCCAAATTGTTGTATATAGCGGAATTGTCTCAAAATATCATTCTAATTCACATAAAAATGCTATTTAAGATTATTTTCATACTGTCACAGGCACTTTAAGTACCTCTAAACACCCTCTAAATTAAAACTATCCAAAAACATATGTTATACTGTTTTACTGTTTATATTATTATTAGGGCTGTCAAAATTATCGCGTTAACGCGCGGTAATTAATTTTTTAAATTAATCACGTTAAAATATTTAACGCAATTTACGCACATGTCCCGCTCAGACAGTATTCTGCCTTTTGGTAAGTTTTACAGCAGGCTTTTTGTGCTAACAGCGAACTCTTGTGGTCGCTTTGCGACATGGTTTATTTTTTTTCTTGCCAGTTCAATATGGTTGAACGACGTCTCGGGCTGACGCCTACGTTGTAATGTTGTGCTTATATGATCCTTGGACAAGATTTGTCTGTAAGTATGGTTGTTGTAAAGAATGTACATATTATGTTAGTAAGCGAAATGTTCTATTTTTTGTATGAGACGCTTTTTGTTTATGTTTAGTGAACCTGTATAGCGTGCTAAGCTAACGTTGTTGCTAATGCAATGCTTGTGTACTTTTTTGGTTGTAGTTTTACAACGGTCTTAAGAGGACAATTTTATTAATAAATCAGATGAAAAAGGGAGAAGTCTGATTATTAAGGCGTCGTTCACTAGCTGTCTAGCTTTGGAAAAAGTAGACGCTTCGGAGTGAGGACAGCATAGACAGATTTAAATGACAGTAGAGTGAAATGCCCACTACAGTCCTTATGTACCGTATGTTGAATGTACAGTGGGGAGAAGAAGTATTTGATACACTGCCAATGGGTTTTCCCGTTGGCAGTGTCATCTTGTGTCTTATCTTTCCATTCCAACAATTTATTTTACAGAATATATATATAATTTACAGAAAAATATGGCATATTTTATAGATGGTTTGAATTGCGATTAATTGCGATTAATTAATTTTTAAGCTGTAATTAACTCGATTAAAAATTTTAATCGTTTGACAGCCCTAATTATTATGTATTGCACTGTCCTCGTCATGAAATTGGAGATAAGTCCTAGCTAGACAGTGAGTTAAGCTCTGAAATGACAATGTCACCCGTGTGGTATGCTGACTTTATTCAGCTGCTCTTGACATCAACACTTGCAGAATGAAACTAAAATAAAATGAAATTAAATCAGTCTCATCTTCAATAACAGCAATTCAAATTTGCGTTTACAAGCAGCTGCTGATACTGAAATAACAATATGCATGTATCAGTTAGCGTCCGTACATCATCAAAAAATATCACACAAATAAACCCGCCACAAGTATTTGACCACAATTGAAAACGCACAATATACAGTACAAAAGGCGTTATATACAGCCCACGCCTCTGGATGCTTCACAGGCAACAAATGTGCGCGCAGGCTGGCACTCCTCTCACTCAGATGCTCTTTGTGTGGTTGGCGTGTTTGTACATGCGCTCGCGTGAGGAAATACATGCGCTACGCTTCCTGCGCCAAAATAAAAGCACGCATCACACAAAAAAAAGTCAAGACAAGACTCAGTTGTCGTAAAGTCAAAATCGTGTAAATTGGGTATGTCGTAACCCGGGGAAACCCTGTATACCTATTGACTTATCTGAGCAAAACGACCAGAAGTACCCAGACTGCTGTTGCTGAGGTGTGCCACTCGCAGCACACAGTCAGCAGCAAGCAGCTAACGTTACCGTTTGCATTGAATGGTGCTGGGCTGCTACTGAGGTGTGTAAACACCCCAGAAATGGCGGCTACCACTACAGGGCCACATCCACATATCTCTACTCAAATTAGTCAACAGAGTAGGCAGGCAGATTCATGTGTCAAGAAGCCCAGGTCAGAATGCAGTTGTTAATAAATTATTTATTATTTCTGTGCGGCCCAGTAGCATATGCGCCACCAGTACTGGTCCCCAGCAGGGCTGGACTGGAACAAAAAATCGGCCCGGGCATTTTTAACCGAGACCGGCCCACCAGGTATTGATGGAAAGACAATTAAGCCTATGAATGAAAACAAACTTTCTTGTGACAATGCTTTCACACTGTCTTGTTGGTGTATATATACTTAAACATAAACTTAAACATACACCAACCTTCCAGTCCCAATATTCTATGCAGTACTTAGCGGATATCAAAAGGCTGCATAGTCTAGTTAACCTCCTGAACAATGTACAACGTATAATGGGATCCTGAAATTAGGACAGGGATTAATACGGAATAGAGGTGAGACATGATCATTGATGAATATATTAAAACGAATAAATGACAGATTTAGTGATTTTTTCATAGACTATTTATTTACTGCATCAATAAAAGTGCAAATAAATATATCCACAGAATAGGCCCTCAAACACGGAGACCTTTAAAAAGTGAAAGGAGACAGAGGAAGATAAGTGATAAAGAATAACACTTTATGGACTTGTATGATCACAGTACTGGTTTCTACAAAAATCTGGAAAATAGTTGCATCATATACTCCATATAGTACTTACTTAGGGCAAACTCCTGAACAAACAATGAACAAAGTATGATGGGATCCTGAAAAATAGGACACAGAGTTGAGATGAATATTAAAATGTGTAAATTACAGACTGTAACTATAAAAACACTCAGAGAGCACAGACCTGTTTGTATGTCTGTACCCTCATCTGTTACCTCACTGTGTCAAAAAAATGTGATAAGACCCTATTTTTCTCATGTACTGGATCACAGTACCCAGAATATTGGCAGAATTCAAATCATAATGTGTCATTTCACAGCAGCTACCATGGCCATGTCCTGTATTTTTTTTTTTACAAGCAATCTGGGCAATTTTCTTGGAGTTGCATACACATATGCTGAAAATCGCCCTATCCTGCAATGATAAAGAATCCTTCAAAAAAATCCTGGATCAAGACAGTGATCCGGATCGCCTCTAAATCTAAATTGAATCATCTCTTCCTTGTCCCAGAGTGGACATTTCCTGAAAATTTCATTAAGATCCATCCATAACTTTTTGAATTATACCGTACACAAACAAACCAACTTAGCAGAAGTAATTAAGTGATATTTTCACAGACTAATGTACTCACCATATCAATAAACAGTAACCTTGAACCTCCACTGCAGCAACACTTTGCACAGCAACACCAAATGCTTCCTCAAACATGGGAACCTTCAAAGTGAAAGGAGACAGAGGTGAAAAAGAATGTCACCTGATGGACTTGCTCTGATGATCACAGTGCTAGTATTTTTACTCAGTTGAATCATACGACCGTATAGCACAATCTCTTCAAAGGTGAAACAAATAATCATGAAAAGTATGGAGTGATCGACTTATCATAAATATGGTTTAACTTGGCCAATTGAGACCACTCATAAACTGTCATATAGTTGAGATTTCGCACTTTTGACAGAAGTTTGAATGGAAACTACCAGGCTATATCTTGCCTGTGTTGTCTTACAAAAAAAAAGTTATGTGCTCGGACGCGCCGGTGCGTCCGCTCGACCTTATAAAGTTTTTAACTACCTAACAAATAGAGATAATACTTAACTAACTAAATTAATAAAATAAAGTTACTTAAGCACTAACATAATTGCAACTAGAATAGCATCATAGAAACCGTCCAGCATTAGAGAAACCCCATCATGTTAGTTTGCATGCACAGCTAGCTAAATTGCTTAACGGCCTAATTATAACTACTGGCGGGGTTAAGAGTTAGCGAGCGCAATGAAAATAAACTACACCCATGCTTAATTGATATCTGAACCAGATAGACTGCAGTTCAACACTTCTTACCTGAAGTCCAGATTCCCCTCCACTCGGACCGCGGGCGGCCGCGGGTCTCTCCTCCTGCCTCCCCTTCCCCTCATCCACCTGACGGCCACCCCCGCCATCGTAACCTGCGGTTGCTGCTGTCGCTGAAGAGGAAGCTCCGCCACCGGCAAACATCTGTGTTATTTTAACACATTTAGCGGCATCCGCATGAAGGGCTTGTCTCTTTCTATCTCTAATTTTTTCCGCGCCTCCTTTCCTTTTCTTGTAGTTATCCATTTTGTTTATCTCCTCTCTCTGTATGTCTGATTAATGTATATCTGATACCTCTGATCAAGAGGGAGGGGGCATCGGCCCTCGTTTGTAATTGGTCCAGCCCATAACCAATCTTGACTGATGGGCCGATCTACCAGTTTTGTGTACAAATGTGATTAATGCCGTTAGGGGAAAAAAAAAAAATCAGGACCGGCCCAAAATCGCCATCGGCCCACCGGGCAAATGCCCGGTATGCCCGATGGCCAGTCCAGCGGTGGTCCCCAGCCCGGTGGTTGGGGACCACTGAACTACACCATACGCCCCCATGACGCTCCACGGAACACGATTGAATGCCTTCTCCCGGTCCACAAAGCACAACACTTTGGGCAAACTCCCATGCTCCCTCATCCTACGTCTTGAGGCACAGCTTAGTCAATATGAAGCAGCAACTACATTTATAACCAACGCAGTATCATACCAAAAAAATGTTACCAAAGCAGCAGCAAAGTCAACATTTGACAATTTTTTTCTAAAAAAAATTTTTTTTTAAATAATAATAATAATACTTGGCGGCTGCAGTCCATTCATGCAGTCCATTCACATTGCAAGTTGCATATGCTTTTGCACAAAAAATTAACATCAGATTTAACAAAAAAATACTAAATGGGCATTACACCCTGCAATGTGAATGTCTCCTTTCTAGCATTTTTACAATGAATTAACACTTCAGTGATTTAACTGTCTGAAATGAGCAGTTCACTTTTAAGATCTTTTAATAGGCCCACTAGGTGATATGTCTCACTTCTTAAAGTGTGAAGCTTGATCTTAGAATAAGAAAGCTTTGCAATTTGGCAACGCACTCATTCAGTCTGTTACTGCATCAATGCAGTGA
Source organism: Corythoichthys intestinalis (assembly GCF_030265065.1). Lineage (NCBI taxonomy): Eukaryota > Metazoa > Chordata > Actinopteri > Syngnathiformes > Syngnathidae > Corythoichthys > Corythoichthys intestinalis. The sequence goes on along the minus strand of NC_080399.1, from coordinate 56,482,026 downwards.
GCTAGATTGAGCAGCAATCACAGGAAACCAACGCTTCTCAAGCTAGGTAAAGGTCTTGTAGATATATATTTTTTCAATGATGAATGAATATTGTATGATTTTGATCAGTGAACTGCGATACCACAGCACTAGTGGAAAAGCAAAAAGCATAGGGGCCATCATTTTTTGTAAATTCTGGCAAAACAAGACTTCACTCTTACATTAGCTGATTAGTATTGACTTTTACCTTCAAGTTGTAAATCACTCGCTTGCTCATTTGCTACTTGTGGGGTTCTTACCAAATCAATCAAATAGACAACAATGACTATGCAGGTATTTATGGTGCCACTTTTAATTATCTACCATGGACTCAATTTCTATGATCATTTGCTATTAGGTTGAAATTGATTACAGTATACATGGGAAAACCCCGAGTCATGGTCAGATATTCTTTAGTCAAGTGACTGCCCTCATACAAACATGTTCCCTTCTCAAACAGGGAGTTTATACAAATTAATTAAGTATGCACACTCTTTGAATGTGAAAGCTGTGTGTGATTCCAAAAAGAAAGATTTGTTTTGCTTTAAATTTCCATTCTGATGGGGAGACACCACAATTTCAACCTAAAGTGCAAAAAATAAGGCGGTCTCTACCACTTTTATACCTTACACCAATTGTTTTTCAATCTTAATAGATTTTAGGGTTAAACACGCAAAATCTGGCAAACAAGCACAGCCCTCAGTTTTAAACAGAGGTGGGTAGTCTAGCCAAAAAATTTACTCAGGTTAGTGTAGCGTTACTTCAAAAGAATATTACTAAGTAAAAGTAGTCATCCAAAAAATGTACTCAAGTACAAGTAATGAGTAACATTGTGTGTAACTGCTTATGATGTTTGATTTTTTTCTTTGAACAATAGTGTTTTTCTTCTCAGCACATAGTTATCTATATGAACTGTTATTATGATACTGTACTATAACCTATAACATAACCACTTTAAGGCTTTATACTACAAAAATCATTGAATTCCGGCGAGAGAAAAAAATCTACTCAAATGAAGCATTATTCGTCCAATGAGCATGAGTTCCCTCTAGTGGAGTAAACATATATCCTATTATGAAACTAAAAGGATCATATCTCCGGGTTTCCGTGGGCAATCAGTGCCAAATTAACACTGGGAGAGTCCATTTTTTTCTCTTGAAGCCATTCGGTTCATTTATTTCAGTCCTTTGAGTAGTTGCTATTCTGTAGTGACAGATGGAATCTTTAGTTCTCCAGCAAAATGTATTGATGAACTTAAGGATTCCATTTTCCAGCAATGATAGCAATGTCTCCAGGCCCAAAGGTAGCAAAGCCGGTCCATGGTGCCTCATCTACCATAGTTTACTGTTATGATGAGGTTTTGACAATCAGAAGCACTGAGAGTCTTTTACCATGCGAATGAAATTGTATTTATTTATTTCTAACTGTGTTTATTTCATGGGGTGACAGTCTTTAACATTCCATTTTCCTTTGCGTGCTTTGTAACTGTACAATCTTCAGAATCTGGACTGTTGGTATCCCAATGCATACAATTTTATCAATAAATTGTTGGTGGTTGAAGACAGTAAATTTGCCCTAGCCAATGAACAGCAACTGCCAGAAGGATGTGATCTCGCTATTAGTATGCTGGAACCAATGTTATTTGTGGAAACCTAGTGCAACAAGTCAAAATCCAAGGATGACACCATGTTTGTACCCTCGGAAGATGGATGCAGGTAGAGTCCAATCCATAGCACACAGTGATTAGTGCGACCATATCTAAACAGCAAAAAACAACCGTGTGCTGATGCATAGACATAATGATATTGACGCGGGACGCGGGGCTGATTAATAGGGGGCCTACATTGTTGGCGTGGCCATCAAAGCTGACCGAGTGGAATCAAAGACAAAGCTTTTTTTGTTGAAAATTCTTGTGAATAAATGCTTTTAAATCTCTGAATTCTTTATAGATATGGACGTAAAATAGTCTCGATTCTTGGTTAAAAGCAAAAAAAAAAACTGCAGTTAGAATTTATTTTACGTAAATATGTCGAAGTACGATGCTAGTCTGTCAGTCAGTCTGGGGGCCGCCATATGTAAACAGCTTTTCCGGTGAAAATTCTTGTGAATAAATGCTTAAATCCCTGAATTCTTTATAGATATGGATGTAAAACAGTCTCGATTCTTGGTTAAAAGCAAAAAAAAAAAAAAAAAAAAGTGCAGTTAGCATTTATTTTATGTAAATGTGCCAAAGTATGATGCTAGTCTGTCAGTCAATGTGGCAGCTGCCATATGTAAACAGAGCTTTACCGGTGAAAATTCTTGTGAATAAATGCTTAAATCCCTGAATTCTTTATCGATATGGACGTAAAACAGTCTCGATTCTTGGTTAGAAGCAACAACAACAACAAAAGTGCCGGTAGCATTTATTTTATCTTAATATGTCAAAGTATGATGCCAGTCTGTCAGTCAATGTGGCGGCAGCCATATGTAAACGGAGCTTTTCCGGTGAAAATTCTTGTGAATAAATGCTTAAATCCCTGAATTCTTTATCGATATGGACGTAAAACAGTCTCGATTCTTGGTTAGAAGCAACAACAACAACAAAAGTGCCGGTAGCATTTATTTTACCTAAATATGTCAAAGTATGATGCCAGTCTGTCAGTCAATGTGGCGGCTGCCATATGTAAACAGAGCTTTTCCGGTGAAAATTCTTGTGCAAAAAATGCTTAAATCCCTGAATTTTTTTTTATATGGATGTAAAACAGTCTCGATTCTTGGTTAAAAGAAAAAAAAAAAAAGTGCAGTTAACATTTATTTTATGTAAATATGTCGAAGTATGATGCTAGTCTGTCAGTCAATGTGGCAGCCGCCATATTTCCATTGAAAATTCTTCTGAATAAATGCTTAAATCCCTAAATTTTTAAAAATAGATATGGACGTAAAACGGTCTTGATTCTTGGTTAAAAGCAAAAAAAAAAACATGCAGGTAGCGTTTATTTTACGTAAATATTGCGAACTATCGAGCTATTCAGTTAGGAAATTAGCGGTAGCCATATGTAAACCAAGAGCTTTTTCCGTTGAAAATTCTTGTGAATAAATGCTTAAATACCTGAAATTTTTTTTTTATAGGTGAAGGTAGCATTTATTTTACGTAAATATTGCCAAGTATAATAATGCTGTAGCGGCTAATTTCTTCCATTCATTTCACATTTCAAAATGCATGCATGGTCGGAAAATATAATTACCTTGAATCATCGAACAAATCACTCCTGAGACAATCCTTCCTGTTTGTATTCAGTACAGCTTTTGTACTTTTTCAACATAAATCCGGCATTGGCCCGCTGCATGTGTCGCTGCGACCGACTGAGAAGAACTGAACCAGATTGTGGGATAGAATTTACCATTACCGAAATTCTTCACGATGACTGACGTAATTCTGACCATGTCGGTAAATTCAGTAATATAATACAACAAGAAAATATAGTCTTTTCATCCCGCTTTGACTTTGTATTGTTCTGCGATGTTCATTTCCCTTTAAGAAATCAGTCAATGTGCTTACGTATGAGGTCATGTGGTTATCAGGAACTCAAACAAACAGAAGCCCGGTAGGCTAACGCTAGCGGCTAGCGCTACAAGCAAATGTGATGGAGTCGGGCTTATAGCCGCTAGCGGCTATCACTACAAGCAAACGTGATGGAGTCGGGCTTAAGGGAGCTTCGCCAAACTTTCACCAGACATTAAGTAGACTCTTGGCGGCCCCCAAACAGGCTTTCACCCGCTTTCCTTCCTGGTTCTCATGATTTCACGAGAGGGTGCTTTCCACTTGTAGCCAGGCCACAGGCTAATACTAGCGGCTAAGGCTATAAAATGAACGCGATGGAGCCGGATAGCGGCTCTAACCTTGTCAAAGCGGCTGAACTTAATGAGTGGATTGGGCAAGGACTGCATCTAGCAATTAGTATGTCGCGTTATTTTGTATCTGTGTGTGTATGTGATTTCTTTGATATCTTTTATGAGGCTAAAGCATTCAGCATAAGTTATAATGCAACAGTGAAACCTATCATATGACTGTTTAATGGCCACAGCTATTTTTCTGTATATGCTTGCTTCATTCTGTGTCATTACTGCCTTGATAAAATCTTAAATGTTTCATTGGCAAAAGAGCAATATAGTTTTAATGTGTGTGTTGTCTGTGTGGGAGGTGCATGTGTGTGTGCATGTATTAAAAGATGCTCTGGGGAAAAACCCTGAAACTTTAAAGTAAACACTTGTGTTGAGTAAGTATGTCACAGCAGCCATTAATAATAAGTTGTCTGTTTGAAGTGTTTTGTTCAAACTGTAAGTCATTTGTGTTACAATGACATGTTTGCACAGTCGTCGTATTGATTTTTATAATGTTGTACATCGTTCAAGTGATACAAGCTGTTATAAATGTTCTTACTTGAATTCTTATGGTTTACAAAAAAATCATATACTTAATGTCTAGACTTCATGTACAATTGTTTAAATGTTTTAAACAGAAATCTGGTAACTAAATCAACGAGAAACAGTTAATTTGTATTTCATGCACTGATTCAGATTTTCAAATTCAGTCTGCTTGGGCGAATTTATCGTCATTTATCGTTATCGAGGTGAATCTGCTCAATTTACCGTGATACGTACTTAAGGCCATATCAACCAGCCCTCTTGTGGGATGGCCCCTACTTGAAGGCGTGGTGCACAGAAGGTCGAATCTGACCCGTCAATATCATTCTGAAGTCTATGACTGATGGGATGACGAGTCGTTACTTTGCAACACTGCCTTAACACTATGTAGCGGTACGACATCTGAGTATATACTCCAGCAAAGACTGGTGTTTATTAAAGATTTTTTTTTAAAAATCCATAAAAATAAATTATTTTACCAGTGCTATCTGGCCTTAAAAGCTACAGACCGGATGCTGCCATGGCCTTCTTGAGGTTCACAGAAAACAAAATTGGGTTTTTGATTATCTTTTGTATTTCATCTTCATGCAGACTGACTGTTCGGTTGACTGGCAGACTGATGACACTGATTTAATCCTGTGTCACCAGCTTTGTACTGTCCAGGCAAAGTGTACCAGAGGGATTAAGGATCTATCCCCTCCCTGCACATGAGTGTTTGGCTGCCTACACTGTTTCCTGCTTCAAATAACTGACTGATAACCAAAGCCTGTCAAAGCAATGGCGTTATGTGGACTGGATTTGAGGTGATTGATCTGAGTTGAAATATATGAAATTCTTTATGTTTCAATCAAACATTGTCTCCTTTATTTTATGCAATTACACTCTGAAACAGGCTAAAATAAGAATGTTTTGTGTAGGTGGGTAATTGGACGTCAGACATAGAAGTATTAGATTTACACGGCCAAACTTGATTTCAATACGTGTCGTAATTTAAAAAAGCAACAGTCTCAACATTAGGGTTTTTAGAGAAGACTGTGGAACAAGAGAAGTCATGTACCCTTGACGTCATAAAATCTGAAGGGGATTGACTACCAAAAAGCAGTAAAAGTCCAATTTGTCGCATATTTATAACTGCATAAATTAGATTCGTTAAGAGAAAGATACAAATATATACTGTGTCTTTGTCTTTTTTTAAATGCAGCATTTTGAAACAGCTGGAACAAGTTACTACTCTAACAGCACTAAGACAAAAATAGGAATTGAAAGCATAGCAAGGTTCATAGTCTGTTTTGCCCATGGGGATGTAGAACGTAAACACCACCCGATTTAATTTTAATCAATTATAATCCCCGTTCGTACTGCAGGATGTCACATTTTTAGCATTAAAGACTATTCGTCTATTATAACCCTCTCTAATCCTTTCAACTATGACTACTTCCACCAGACAGAAATACGTATCCATGTAATATTTATTTTCTCTCAATTTCATTTGAGGCACACTGGACACATGTTGTACGTTCTGGTAATTGTTAGCCTCCAATTACAGTGTAATTTTTGAGAGACAGTGGTATGAAAAAGTCTCTGAACCTTTTGGAATTTCTCACATTTCTGCATAAAATCACCATAAAATGTGATCTGATCTTTGTCAAAATCACACAGATGAAAATACAGTGTCTGCTTTAGCTAAAATCACCCCAACATTTATATGTTTTCATATTTTAGGGAGGATAGTATGCAAACTATGACAGAACAGGGAAAAAAAAGTAAGTGAACCATCACATTTAATATTTGGTGCCCCCATTTGGCAGCAATAACTTAAACCAGATGCTTCCTGTAGGTGCAGATCAGTCTGGCATGCTGATCAGGACCAATCTTGGCCCAGTGTTCTCTACAAAACTGCTGTAGTTTAGTCAGATTCCTGCATAAATCGCTGTCTTTAGGTCATGCCACACCATCTCAATAGGGTTCAAGTCTAGACTTTGACTTAGCCACTCCAGAATGTGTATTTTGTTCTTCTGAAACCATTCTGAAGTTTATTTATTTCTGTGTTTTGGTCTTCTTGCAGCATGTATACTCTTTTGAGCTTCAACAGTCTGACAGATGGCCTCAGGTTTTCCTGCAAAACATCCTGACAAACTTTTGAGTTCATTCTTCCATTAATGATTGCACATTGTCCAGGCCCTGAGGTAGCAAAACAGCCCCAAATCATCATGCTCCCTCCACCATGCTTTACGGTGGAGATGAGGTGTTGATGTTGGTTAGCTGTTCCATTTTTCCTCCACACATGACATTGTGTGTTACTCCTAAACAATTCAACTTTGGTTTCATCAGTCCACAAGATATTATGCCAAAACTTCTGTGGAGTGTCCAAGAGCCTTTTTGCAATCATTAACCAAGCAGCAATTTTTTTTTTTTTTAAACAGCAGTCGTTTCCTATGTGGAGTCCTCCGATGAACACCATTCTTGGCCATAGTTGATGTTTGCACAGAGATTTTGGACCATGCCAGTGATTTCTGTAAGTCTTTAGCAGACACTCTATGGTTTTTACCTCTCTGAGTGTTTTGTGCTGAACTCTTAGCGTCATCTTTGGTGGACGGCCACTCCTTGGGAGAGAAGCAACAGTGCCAAGCTTTCTCCATTTGTAGACAACTTTTCTGACTGTCGACTGATGAACAGCCAAACATTAAGAGATGGTTTTGTATCCTTTCCCAGCTTTATACAAATCAACAATCCATGATGCACATCAGACAATGCTTTTGATCAAGACATTTCTTACCAGGTTGTGTTGTATAGTGGGCAGCTTTAGACTACTCATCAGTAATTGGGCACACACCTGACTTAAAATGTTTGGTAAAAATTGGTTTCAATTACTCTTTAAGTTTCCTTAGGCAGGGGGTTCACTTACTTATTGTTCCCCCTTCTGTCAATGTTTGCATGCTATCCTCATTAGAATATGAAAACCTATGTTTGGGTGGTTTTAGTTAAAGCAGACACTGTTTTTACATCTGTGTGATTTTGACAAAGATCCGATCACATTTGATGGTGATTTTATGCAGAAATGTGAGGAATTCCCAAAGTTTCAGATACTTTTTCATACCACTGTAAATCTGTATTGACTTGTACCAACTTCCATATGTAGTGGTTCAGGTAGTACACCGTTTGATTCAAACCTTTTTTCTAAAAAAAAAACGACTAAAGAAACTTTTCAAAATCTTCCAAAAGTAATGTCTGGATTTTATGAGCAAATTTAAATTGCAATATTTGAACATAACTTAAATTATTTTAACATACACAATAAATACTAACTTGTTAATAATCTCTTAACTATTAAGGAATGCAAAAAATAAAGGGTTGCCTTAAGCCCACTGAACATTTTCTGTCTGAATAAAGAAACTTAAATATAACTGAGTCATCAGCCAATCAAACATGCAGTTGAGGGGAAAAATGGACTGGCATATTCAGCAAGTGAAAAGGGGAATATAATGAAAATAACTCACTTAATTATGGTGGGGTCAAGTCTATGGTTCCAACATATGGGAAGACAATCTAAATTACCTATATACTGTATAGTGTAGTAACTGAAGTCATTATAGAATTGAAATAAGGTTGCAGTGTTATGTCCCTACCATCCCTATGCAAACCTATGCCCTTGGTCATTAGCATTCATTAATGCTCATGACAGTTTCATGTCATAATTATGACAGTCTTATGAAAGTCTTATGACACCACTGTCAAAGTGTTACCCAAATGTAAATACCCGAAAAACATAACCCAAATAAGCAGAAAATACAAATAAAATGAATTTCATGTTCAAATAATAGATAGCGATTTTATTTAGTTAGGGAAAGGATTGCAACAGCAGCAACCAAAATCACACGTCTTCTTATACTGGGCAAAGAGAACTGAATGTATTAATGAGTACACACTCATAATCAAGTGTAGGTTCAATCCCCACGCGGTCATGGTGGTGAATGACCGTCATGGGTGTCGTGACAAGCAGTTAATATATCTGATATCAACTGGTCAACCAGGAGCTGCCAGTCTCTTGCTGTCGCCAGCAGGTCCGCTTGGGTTTTCTTGGGTGTTTGAGGTTTCTCACCTTCTCGGATGAAGGCAATTCTGATCGATGGGTGTCGCTGCTTGCTGAACTTAACTAAAGTGAAGTAGGCAGGCAGTTCTTTAGATGTTGTCTTTTGTGTGCTGTTTAGATTACATGTTTAAGGTAGGTCACTCCTTGAAAGCTTCACAACTGTTGAATGTTTAGTCCATTTGTGGATAGTGGTCATACCGTTGCTTGCTGTAGTCACATAGCCCTAAGAATGGCTTTGTAATGCTTTGGAGACTAATAGACATTCTTTACAAATGATTTCTTTGGACAGGTCTGGGGACAATCAAATAGCGCAAATGTAATCAGGAACATTTCATTCATGATTTAACAAGAGGACAATTACTTTTGATGATCTTAAACATTAAATTAAGGACACTTTGATGAAACCATTTGAGAAGAGAGAAATACTTTTTTCACATCATAGTTTTGTATAAGCTTAATTACCTTGCCAACTTTTCCGCAATAAACCATAACTTTGAAATGAAAATTAAACAAAATATATATAGTGTGCTTGAACAAAATTCTAACGTTTATTGCATGAAGACTCATTATGAACACTCAATGGTCTACAATTCCTGCTATTATTAAAACACTTTTGCATCCCAACGGCAAAGTAAACAGCAGGCACATCTGTGTGCATGCATGGGTGTTCGTGCGCATGTGTTTCATACTAGCGTGAACATAGTTCTAATTATCGCAATGATTTTCCCTGCTCATGCCCTCTGTAGTTACATTCTTGGCTCACACAATTCACACACATTTACATTTCACTGGAGAAGCATTAGAAGCGTAGATTTAGCAAGAGTCCTGCGACCTTATTGTTTGCTTTGTTATACTGTAGTTAGTAGGTTTAAAATATTTTTTCAAAAGCTCAGAATGGTATTGTTTATGTCCATGTCATAAAATTAGCTCCTTCATGGTGAAAGAGGCCTATTGATTCCATGAATTTTAAGTCATTCATCAGTTAGAATACCCTCTAACTCTTTTAGAGATGATGGCGGTGGAAATTAACGTCTTAATTGAATCTCTAAAAGTGACCATAAATTCTCAATAATTTTGAGGTCTGGGGATTGTGCCGGCCATATGAGATGCACAACTTCCTTAGAATGTTCCTCATGCCATTCTTTAACGATTATGTTCAATGATTACGATGCAAAAATGTTAGGTGTTTCCATTATTTTGTCCAACCCCTGTATTTATTCACATAAAAACCTGTACAGTGTCAGCGAAAGCGGGTACGTCGACAGGAGCTACCACTAAAGTGGCGGGGTCGCCATTTTTCGGTGTTTATCACAACTGTTAGGTATGTTTTTAAAATTCGTAGCAGCAAAAAATGTTACACTTATTTATTAATTAAAAATAGGGCTGTCAAAATTATCGCGTTAACGGGCGGTAATCAATTTTTAAAAATTAATCACGTTAAAATATTTGACACAATTAACGCACTTAATTATTGACATCAACAATGGCGGGCTACTAGTTTATTTTTTGATTGAAAATTTTACAAATTTTATTAAAACGAAAACATTAAGAGGGGTTTTAATATAACATTTCTATAGACCCTACCCACGTGACGTCACAACTCCTTCCTCCTGACTGGTGCCGCCCAATTGTCCGTCAACACATCATGTTTACCTGTTACGGCTACGTACAGTCCTCCTATTTACAACGTGTTTTTCTGCTCGTTAACATTAATAATCAAAATGGTGAAGGCGTGTGTGGCGGTCGGCTGCAATAACAGAGAAGATAGATGGAGAGACTTGAAGTTCTACCGGATTCCGAGAGACCCGGAGAGAAGAGAGCGAGATGGGCTGCTGCAATTCGACGAGAAAACTGGGCTCCAAACGATTACCACAGATTATGTAGTAGTCATTTTATATCTGGTAAGATGCATTTAATATATATTTAGAGGGTTTTGGGCTGACAACCACAATTAAGATCATTGCTAGGCTAATCGCCGACAACATACACGTATGTATGTAGTGAGAGTGCTATCGCTAAACCATATAAACATTAAAAGCCCTAACTCCATTGACAAACGACATGAAATACATTAGACTTGACAGTGGATGTTAGCAATAACAAAAGATTTTGAATTGAAAATTTCGTAACTCACCTTTCCAAGCACAAGATAGATTCCTGCCGAATTTTCGTGGACGAGGACCTGTTTCACCCAACCAGCAACGAAGTATTTATGAGCCTCCAAGCTCTTAAAGTTTTTCAAACTTTCGTGAGAATAGGCTGATTTTGTGTGGACAAGATAGTTGTACATATCAGGCTAGCTAGCAGATGTCAGGCAAATACGGCGGAGACAGCGGGTCGAAAAACATCGATTTAGGCATCAAATATGGATCTGGCGAATGGATAAACTGAAGCTTTTCCACATAACGCCTTTTATGCAACGCATCAAGTGAGTTTACGGCATCCGAAAGCACCGGGTCTTCCATGAAATGCATTATAAATTGCTCGATCAATTGAGACCATTGATAATACAGACACAAAATGACGGACAAGGGGGCGGAACCATACAGCGAGCACGTGATTTTGTGACGTCGGTGGGTAGGGTCTATAACCTGTACTAATATTTATCTTTTAAGAACTACAAGTCTTTCTATCCATGGATCGCTTTAACGGAATGTTAATAATGTTAATGCCATCTTGTTGATTTGTTGTAATAATAAAGAAATACAGTACTTATGTACCGTACGTTGAATGTATATATCCATCTTGTGTCTTATCTTTCCATTCCAACAATAATTTACAGAAAAATATGGCATATTTTACAGATGGTTTGAATTGCAATTAATTACGATTAATTAATTTTTAAGCTGAAATTAACTTGATTAAAGATTTTAATCATTTGACAGCCCTAATTAAAAAATTTAAAAAATAAGATCAATTAAAATCAATTCAATAAAATCAGGAAATACAATAAATTATTAATAAACATCCTGTGCCCCTTTCTCTACATTAGTTTAGCCAGACTGATGAAAAAGGAGGGGAGAAGTCACAGGGAGAACAGGCCGGTTATGATTATTTCTAAAAACATTGAAGATATATAATATGTATTAGTGCTGTCAGGCAATACAATTTTTTTTTTACTAATTAATTTCAGCATTTGTAATTATCCATCCATCTATCTATCCATAATCTATTCTAGGACACAAAAAATCTGTAGTGCATGGAATACAGTAAGAAGAGAAGATTTGAAATCCAATTTAATATTGCACTATGACTGTAGTCGCACTATGAGAGGTAGAAAAGCGCTATACAAGTTTAACACCATTTACCATTTATTTCCCCCCCACTAGCCAGTATTTTCTTTTTAATGGATACGGCGTACAAGAGATATTGTACAGGAAAAAACTCTACAAGCTATGCTACGCTAGCACCAGCCCCTCTCTGTTTTTTTTTTTTTTAAACTGGACAAAAAAACTATGCTTCATAAGTGCTACCTTGGGCCAAGGTTGAAAGCTATGTGATAAATGAGGCTAGAGTTGCTTCAGTTAGAAGAAAGTGTTTTTACCAAAAATGTACAAATCACCATGCTCCTACTTACTGTATTGCACCGTATATATAAATACACACATATATATATATATATATATATATATATATATATATATATATATATATATATATATATATATATATATATATATATATACATATACATACATATATAGCCTGTATAAATATATACAGGCTATATATATGTAATATATATACATACATATATAGCCTGTATAAATATATACAGGCTATACATATATATATATATATATATATATATATATATATATATATATATATATATATATATACTGTATCTATCTATCTATCTATCTATCTATCTATCTATCTATCTATCTATCTATCTATCTATCTATCTATCTATCTATTATATATATATATATTTATATATGTATATATATACTGTGTGTATATATATACTGTATATATTTATATAGGCTATGTATGTATGTGTATGTGTGTATATGTATATATATATATATATATATATATATATATATAGGGCTGTCAAGATTATCGCGTTAACGGGCATTAACTAATTTTTTGAATTAATCACGTTAAAATATTTGACGCAATTAACGCACAAATGCCTCGCTCAAACAGATTTTACAATGACAGCACAGTGAAACGTCTACTTGTGTTTTCCGGAGTTTTGGCTCCCTCTGCTGGCGCTTGGGTGCGACTGATTTTATAGGCTTCAGCACCCATGAGCATTGTGTAAGTAATTATTGACATCAACGATGGCGGGCTACTAGTTTATTTTTTGATTGACAATTTTACAAATTTTATTAAAACGAAAACATGAATAGGGGTTTTAATATAAAATTTCTATAACTTGTACTAACAGTTATCTTTTAAGAACTACAAGTCTTTCTATCCATGGATCGCTTTAACAGAATGTTAATAATGGTAATGCCATCTTGTTGATTTATTGTAATAATAAAGAAATACAGTACTTATGTACCGTATGTTGAATGGATATATCCATCTTGTGTCTTATCTTTCCATTTCAACAATAATTTATAGAAAAATATGGCATGTTTTATAGATGGTTTGAATTACGATTAATTACGATTAATTAATTTTAAAGCTGTAATTAACTCGATTAAAAATTTTAATCGTTTGACACCCCTTATATATGTGTATATATATATATATATATATATATATATATATATATATATATATATATATATATATATATATATATATATATATATATACAGTGCCTTGCAAAAGTATTCGGCCCCCTTGAACCTTGCAACCTTTCGCCACATTTCAGGCTTCAAACATAAAGATATAAAATTTTAATTTTTTGTCAAGACTCAACAACAAGTGGGACACAATCGTGAAGTGGAACAAAATTTATTGGATAATTTAAACTTTTTTAACAAATAAAAAACTGAAAAGTGGAGCGTGCAATATTATTCGGCCCCCTTGCGTTAATACTTTGTAGCGCCACCTTTTGCTCCAATTACAGCTGCAAGTCGCTTGGGGTATGTTTCTATCAGTTTTGCACATCGAGAGACTGACATTCTTGCCCATTCTTCCTTGCAAAACAGCTCGAGCTCAGTGAGGTTGGATGGAGAGTGTTTGTGAACAGCAGTCTTCAGCTCTTTCCACAGATTCTCAATTGGATTCAGGTCTGGACTTTGACTTGGCCATTCTAACACCTGGATACGTTTATTTTTGAACCATTCCATTGTAGATTTGGCTTTATGTTTTGGATCATTGTCCTGTTGGAAGATAAATCTCCGTCCCAGTCTCAGGTCTTGTGCAGATACCAACAGGTTTTCTTCCAGAATGTTCCTGTATTTGGCTGCATCCATCTTCCCGTCAATTTTAACCATCTTCCCTGTCCCTGCTGAAGAAAAGCAGGCCCAAATCATGATGCTGCCACCACCATGTTTGACAGTGGGGATGGTGTGTTCAGGGTGATGAGCTGTGTTGCTTTTACGCCAAACATATCGTTTTGCATTGTGGCCAAAAAGTTCAATTTTGGTTTCATCTGACCAGAGCACCTTCTTCCCAATGTTTGGTGTGTCTCCCAGGTGGCTTGTGGCAAACTTTAAACGAGACTTTTTATGGATATCTTTGAGAAATGGCTTTCTTCTTGCCACTCTTCCATAAAGGCCAGATTTGTGCAGTGTACGACTGATTGTTGTCCTATGGACAGACTCTCCCACCTCAGCTGTAGATCTCTGCAGTTCATCCAGAGTGATCATGGGCCTCTTGGCTGCATCTCTGATCAGTTTTTTCCTTGTTTGAGAAGAAAGTTTGGAAGGACGGCAGGGTCTTGGTAGATTTGCAGTGGTCTAATGCTCCTTCCATTTCAATATGATGGCTTGCACAGTGCTCCTTGAGATGTTTAAAGCTTGGGAAATCTTTTTGTATCCAAATCCGGCTTTAAACTTCTCCACAACAGTATCTCGGACCTGCCTGGTGTGTTACTTGGTTTTCATAATGCTCTCTGCACTTTAAACAGAACCCTGAGACTATCACAGAGCAGGTGCATTTATACGGAGACTTGATTACACACAGGTGGATTCTATTTATCATCATCGGTCATTTAGGACAACATTGGATCATTCAGAGATCCTCACTGAACTTCTGGAGTGAGTTTGCTCCACTGAAAGTAAAGGGGCCGAATAATATTGCACGCCCCACTTTTCAGTTTTTTATTTGTTAAAAAAGTTTAAATTATCCAATAAATGTTGTTCCACTTCACGATTGTGTCCCACTTGTTTTTGATTCTTGACAAAAAAATTAAATTTCATATCTTTATGTTTGAAGCCTGAAATGTGGCGAAAGGTTGCAAGATTCAAGGGGGCCGAATACTTTTGCAAGGCACTGTATATATATTTTTATTTTATTATTATTATTATTATTTTTAATTTTATTTCTCTTTTTTGTTTGAAGTCAGGTTTTTTTTTTGATTGAAGCAACTTTTTTGATTGAAATAATGTTTATGTGTGTTTGGGTGTTTTTGCTAGGACATTTTTGTCTTTGCTAATCAATCAAAAAAATAAGTTTCTTCAAAAAAATATAGATTTTCAAAAAGAAATATCACTTAAATCAAAATAAGAATTTCAATCATGGAAAAAGTTTTTGAATGCGAAAAAATATTTGCGATTGAAAAATTTGCATTTGAACATTTAATTTTTCATTAATAAAGTTTTCTTTGATTGAAGCAATCCTTTTTGTGTTTGGGCCGTACTATGATTAGGACATTTGTGTCTAAATCATCCAATTCCATTTTCCATTTTGAAGTGTGTTTTGGGTCATTGTCCTGCTGGAAGACCCATGACCTCTGAGGGAGACCCAGCTTCTCTCACTGGGCCCTACATTATGCTGAATAATTTGTTGGTAGTCTTCAGACTTTATAATGCCATGCACATGGTCAAGCAGTCCAGTGCCAGAGGCAGCAAAGCAACCCCAAAAGATCAGGGAACCTCCGCCATGTTTGACTGTGGGGACCGCGTTCTTTTCTTTGGAGGCCTCGTTTTTCCCCCCCTGTAAACTAAATGTTGATGCCTTTTCCCAAAAAGCTCTACTTTTGTCTCATCTGACCAGAGAACATTCTTCCAAAGCATTTTCGGCTTTCTCAGGTAGGTTTTGGCAAACTCCAACCTGGCTTTTGTATGTTTTAGGGTCAGAAATGAGGTCTTCCTGGGTATCCTACTATCAAGTCCCTTTTCATTCAGACGCCGAAAGATAGTACGGGTCGACACCGTTGTACCCTCAGAATGCAGGACAGCTTGAACTTGTTTGGATGTTAGTCGAGGTTCTTTATTCACCATCTGCACAATTTTTTGTTGAAATCTCTCGTCAATTTTTCCTTTCTGTCCACATCTAAAGAGGTTAGCCACAGTGCCATTGGCTTTACACTTATTGATGACACTACACACGGTAGACACAGGATCATTTAGGTCTTTGGAGATTGCCCATGCTTCCTCACAATTTTGCTTCTCAAGTCCTACGACAGTTATTTGGTCTTCTTTCTTTCTCCATGCTCAATGTGGTACACACAGGAACACAGGACAGAGGTTGAGTCAACTTTAATCCATTTTAACTGGCTGCAAGTGTGATTTCGTTATTGCCACCACCTGTTATGTGCCACAGGTTAGTAACAGGTGTTGTTAATTACACAAATTAGAGAAGCATTACATGATTTTTCAAAGGGTGCCAATACTTTTGTCTGGCCCATCTTTGGAGTTTTGTGTAAAATGATAATGATAATGATTTTTTTTTCCAATTCTCTTTTGTGTTTTTTCATTTAAAGCAAAATAAATGAAGGTATTACTACCAAAGCATTTGTAGTTGCTATCATTATCAGGGAGAAATTAAGCATTATCTGACAGAATTGCGGGGGTGCTGATACTTTCTGCTGGCAGTGTACACAAACACAAAAGGTGGCCCACCCAGGACAGAAATTTCACGGCCATTTTTTGGTTCCAGTCCACCCATGGTTGTGGCTGCTATCGGGAAATGATGTTTAACAACAGCACATAATGTGGAAAATGATAAAAGTTTAATGAATCGACTGAGGTATACAGTAGTCTTATATCTGGGCAAATCTGGATCACGTTCCCATCAACAGTAAGTCAACACATCTGTCACTGGGCAGCCCCACTCGCCTATACTCCACCTCCTCATCTATTCATCCCTCCCTGGTTCCCTCCATCCCCCTCCCACAAGCCACCCATCTGCTTCTCTCAAACCACCACCTCCCCTTTACACGCCCTCCTGCCTCACATCACTCTTGAACTCCCCTTGCAGCAAGACAAATGGAATGGTCTTGCACATAGTACAAGACAGGTAGACTCTACCACTGTACTCCAAATAGGAAGGAGGCAGCTGAGAGGAGTGCTGCAAAGAGAGATAGAGAGACCGATCGAGAGATAGGGAACAGGAGGCTAGATCTATCCTTTGCATTTCTAATCCCTCAACTCTGTCTGCGTGCTGCCTGTGCAGTCAAACTGATGCACGCTATACATAGGCTCGCCAAGCTCCAGATTTTTATTTTTGGATGATTTTTGAAATATGAAATAGATTTATACTGTAATGGTGACACTGCTGCGCACTCGTAAACTTCTCTGACTCCTTTCAGGTAAGCCAACTATTTCAATTTCATATGAAATGAATGCAGACATGTATTTTTATTTGAACATTTCAGTCCAAAGGTGTCTTTGATGATTCTTGAATGCAAAACTGATATTTCAAATATTTACTTTTGTCCAACGGATCAAATCTATGTCAAAATTGTTGATGGATCAAAAAGATACAATTTAATGAACAGTACTCATATTTCATTAAATGTGACTAAGCATTGCACATAAGTTCTGTAAATCACCAAAGACAATTTTACGAACCACATGTGGTAAGGAAGTAAGACCACCAATAATGTGATTGTATGGATAACCGGCAGAAAGCACAGAGGAAAACTGCTTACCAGTGTTATATAAGCATAGTGCACACTTACAAACACTAACGTGTATTACGGACCTTATTTGAGAAAATGCCTCATATATTACCAGTGCCATTTGTATAATGGTACCTGATTGTGTCTTGTTACTCATAACCTACGCTTGTTGTGATTACACATCAAAGCTGTAGAAACTGTTTGAAGACTTGCTTCTAGATAGCCTTTTTCCGTTGAAACCTCCTGGAGAGAGTATAACAGGAAAAAAAAAAACATGGAAATTATTTTTACCTCGATAGAACCTTTAAAAGGCAATCAAGCTGTCAGAGTTAAAAGGGATTAGAGTTTGGTCCGCATTGCCGGCAATAAGTTAAATTTTGTTCCCAGTGAGGGTTGGACTCTGCCAGGGTTGCCTTTTGTCACCGATTCTGTTCATACATTTTATGGACAGAATTTCTAGGCGCAGCCGAAGTGTTGAAGGGGTCCGGTTTGGTGGCATTAGACTTGCATCTCTGCTTTTTGCAGTTGATGTGGTGCTGTTGGCTTCGTCAAGCCGTGATCTCCAACTCTCACTGAAGCAATTTGCAGCCGAGTGTGAAGCAGTTGGAATGAAGATCACCACTTCCAAATCCAAAACCTTGGTCCTCATTGGAAAAAGGGTGGCGTGTCCTTTCTGGGTCGGTGATGAGATCCTGCCCCAGGTGGAGGAGTTCAAGTATCTTAGGGTTCACGAGTGAGGGCAGGAGGGAGCGGGAGATCGACAGGCGGATCGGTGCAAGGTCTGCAGTGATGCGGACTCTTTACCCGTCAATTGTGGTGAAGAAAGAGCTTAGCCAAAAGGCAAAGCTCTCGATTTACCAGTTGATTTACATTCCTACCCTCACCTATGGTCACGAGCTGTGGGTTGTGACCAAAAGAACAAGATCCTGGATTCAAGCGGTCGAAATGAGTGGTGTCCGGGCTCCCCCTTAGAGATATGGTGAGAAGCTCAGTCATCCGGTAGGGTCGAGCCACTACTCCTCGGCGTTAAGAGGAGCCAGCTGAGTTGGCCTGGGCATCTGGTTCGGATGCCTTCTGGACGCCTCCCTGGAAAGGTGTTGCGGGCATGTCCCACCGGCAGGAGGCCCCGGGGATGACCCAAGACATGCTGGAAAGACTGTCTCTCAGCTGGCCTGGGAATGTCTTGGGATCCCGCCGGAGGAATTGGTTGAAGTGGCTGGGGAGAGGGAAGTCTGGGCTTCCCTGCAAAAGCTGATGCCTCTGCGACCTGACCCTGGATTAAGCGGTAGATAATTGATGAATGGATGGATGATATTAATTCTTTATTAAATTTATTAAATTATTATCTGAATAAAACCTTTTCAGACTACACACCTCCTGTAGTCAAGAAGTCCCAAGTTAGAAACCCTATGGTATGGTGTTTGTAACTTCTTCATGTGCTTGCATGGATTTGCGACCCTAATCCTGGAAAGCTTTTAGAAGATAAATGGTTGGATTGATATGTTTTCATTACCTTTCATTGATGATTGGGAAAAGTCTAAAGGTTATTTTCCTTATCGTGAAGTACTTTACATTGAACAGTTCTACACACACGGAATATAAGAGTGGCCGTTGGCTGCCAAGGTAGAAAATGGGCGTGGACAGTCAAAAACAGCTCTGTCACGATCATTTTTTTTGCAACTTAACACTACAGGCATTAGCGCCTAGAGACACTTCCATTGTCCTTTGAAACCAGCTGGCTAAGATCTAGTGGTGCTGCTATAACGTTGAGCAGGTTACTTCAGCTCCAATTTGATTCAGTAGACTGCGCTCTTCCTAAAGTGTGTGTGCGTGCGTGTGTGTGTGTGTGTGTGAGTGTATGTGTGTGTGATAGAGAGACAGAAAAAGAGAGAGAGAGAGAGAGAGAGAGAGAGAGTCTCCCTGCTGTAGATAGGAACACGATGCATTATTAATCGTGTCTAAATGACTCGGCTGACTCTTCAGCTTCCTCTCTTCACTTCCATCACAGCCCTAAGCAGCACTGTTTTTGTCTTTCCTGATGACATCACTTGCAATTTCTGTTACTGAAAGCTCCATCAGTACAAGTTTTTCCATTCAAAACAAAGTATCAGCAAGGAATTGACGTGTTTAAAGGTTGCAGTATGATACGTATCGAGAACGGCGTTCAGCCTTATCAGTGAAAGTACAGCATTATATAAACAACACTGCAGCCCCCTCAGCCTAAATCATCCCGATGGTGTTGAGCTCAGTCTCAGACAAGCTGCTCAGTCAAAGCTGCATGACAGTAAAACAGCTGCAGTCCATAGTTTTGGGACATCCCTTACTTTTTTTTATGAGCCCAAGTGGTCCAGTTTGATAAAGTCCTTTTTAATTACGTTGTCCTTGCTCAGTTTTCAAAGTGCTCTGTATAGTGAACCCTTCTACATTTTCTTTTTTTGTGTGTGTATTATTACAGGTGTTACTCTGATATATATCTGATATGTATATCAGTTGTTCTTTCTCTCTTTTAATGTATTATCAATTGAAATGTGGTTTAGAGCTTTAAAATGCAGTTCAAGAACTGAAAAGAAAAAATAAGTCCAAAAAATGTTAGAAAACTATGCCTAGAGATAAAATACACAGTAAAAAAAAAAAAAAAAAAAAAAAAAAGAGTTCCGTCCCCATGCTGGCGACGTAACCCGAATTTCCACATAAGTCGAAATTAAAGTACCGTACCTTAAAGTACCCCTAAATACCCCCTAAATCTCAAAATAACTATCCAAAATCATTTACAGTGGTATAAAAAGTATATGAACCTTTTGGAATTCCTCACATTTCTGCATAAAATCACCATCAAATGTGATCTGATCTTTGTCAAAATCACACAGATTAAAAAAAAAAAAAAAAAAACTCTCTGCTTTGTCTAAAACCACCCAAACATTTATAAGTTTTCATATTTTAATTAGGATAGTATGGTAACAATGACAGAAAGGGGAAAAATAGGTAAGTGAACCATCACATTTAATATTTTGTGGCCACCCCTGTGGCAGCAATAACTTCAACCAGACGCTTCCTGTAGCTGCAGATCAGTCTGGCACATCGATCAGGACTAATCTTGGCCCATTATTCTCTACAAAACTGCAATTGGTGTAATCGAGACATTCAAAATGTTGTGATGATTTTAGTAGCAACTTACATACACTCGTATGTTCTGAGACTTTTCAACATTCAGTTGAACGAAAAATGTCTCAAAACTTTTAACCAAGGGTGTATTTCATCTATTGTAGTGAAGTTAAACATAGAAAAAAAAAAATTACTCAAAAAGACTTAAAGAGATCTGATATAGGGGATGTCAAGAAGTTATGTACAGACACAATAAAGTATCTTTTTCAACATGTACTGTTGTCCAGCTAAACCAGTGTTTTAAATTATTATCCTCAAATTATGCAATGGTCGAATACAAGAATGTGCTCTCATTGAAATTGAAAGTTACAGTATATTAAAAGAATTTAATATTTACTAGGCATGTGCCGGTATGAGCTTCTGACGGTATGATAACCTTAAGTCAAAATATCATGGTTTCACGGTATCGCAGTATTGCAATTACAGCTCTAAAATGTGTTACTTTGAGATTATTATTATTTTTTTCTCCATTGAACATGATTTTTATTTTTCAAAATATATTATCAAATGGAAACATAAGTATGATGTTAAGTTAAAATTAATAAAAAAATAATAACAAAATATTCTAAATAAAATCAAAATAAATATAGTCCTTTAGGTGAGCCTAAACCCACAGCCACAGCTCAACATTATTACCATCAGAAGAAAAATAATTGAATTATTTTCCATAAAAAGCACATGTGTTAACTTATAGCATGTTTACATGAAACACACACTCTCTTTCTCAACACAAACGGCTGCCAGAGAAAAATACAGGTTTTATCACTGCTAGACACACTAAACACGCTGGTGGGAAACGTTCTTGACAGTGTTTACTAACCTTTAATTTTGTATAAATGCGAAATCATAATGGAGGTATTGCCTCCTCGGCAGCCACCCTCCGCAAACATGTTTTACATGTTGGTTGGCCCTCCTCCACTAAGGGGGTCTGTATTTTTTCTGTAGCCGAAGTATTCTCATACCAGCGATTTTGTTTTTTTCGATGGGAAGAAAAAAGTTCAGGAGTTTCACCTCCTCCAGCCATCGTGTAGCACAGCTGACTCACTGACACTGAGCAACAACCGGTGAGGGAGGGTTGAGCCTTACAGCTCCATGCATTTTCGGGACATTAAAAAATAGCTAATACCTTAGGGCAGGGGTCATCAACCTGCGGCTCTTTAGCGTTGCCTTAATGGCTCCCTGGAACTTTTTCAAAAATGTTTGAAAATGGAAAAAAATGGGGGAGGGAAATATATTTTTAGTTTCAATATAGTTTCTGTAGGAGGACAAACATGACACAAACATTTTTCTAATGCATTATTAATATTGTAATAAAGTTAAACTTGAGACGGTATCGTACAACAGAGTAACTACGTGGTGCGTCATTCTCTCTAGGATGCACTGCAGGGGAAAAAAACGTAATTTCCACACTATAAGGTGCCCCGGAATATAAGGCACACCTTCAATGAATGGCCTATTTTAAAACCGTTTTCATGTATAGGGCACACTACATTATAAGGTGCAGTAGTCGTGGTAGTAGTAGTAGTGGTTAGCAATGCGTTATGCATCCACAAGATGGAGCTGAGCTAAATGGAATGTCATGCAATGATAAACCAATATTGACCGACATATATGGCACATCGGATTATAAGGCGCACTGTCGACTTTTGAGAAAACTTTCGGGTGCGCCTTATTAATATTGAAAATATGGTAATCATGAAGGCTTGTTATGTATTTGTAGCCAATTTTGTTATTTTGATAGTAGGCTAAGATAGATACATTCAGCATTTATTGCCTTCATTATGAGGCGTACAGTATATAAGGCTTTCAATTTTTTGTGGCTCCAGACATATTTGTTTTTTATTTTTTTGCTCCAAAATGGCTCTTTCAACATTTTGGGTAGTCGATCCCTGCCTTAGGGTATGGTACGGTATGACGGAAAATGTTTGCGGTTTTGAAACCTTGAAGTGTTCATACCACGGTATACCTTGAAATCGGTAATCGGCACTTGTTTAATATTTACAAAAACAAACTTTGCCTCACTACCACGCAACCCAAGTAAATCAAAACATGGCAGCTAATTGCTAGATGTCTGCCACCTTGTCACTCAGTTGATTTTAAATGTTTGTGAAATGCTGAATCCTCCCAAATCGATAACCTAATCAACATTGCAGTTAAAAAACAAAACAAAAAAAAAAAACACACATTTGAGAAATCATCTAAAGAGGTTGCATTAGCTGAGAGCATTATCCCTGTTCTCCATCTATTGTATGCATATGAATTCTGTTGATAGTGTTTTTTAAGGACATTATATGTTATTTTACTAACCTCATAAATTAAAATTGGACATTACATGTAAATACATTTCAGGTGCAGTGTCAGGCAGGATAAAACTGGAATCTCATTCACAAATCTTTCTAATTAGCATTTAGATTTAGATTTAAAGGGAAAAAAAAACTCCTTCCAAAGGACTGGATGTGATTACTATGCCTGCCGTGGAGCTGTGATTTAAATCTAGTGTGATGCATAAGAATGATGTTCAAGCCTTATTTGAAATTGGTCCTGGCTGTGAATGAGCGGGTTCAAGATTATGTCAACGGCTGTCACATAGCTGGTGGGAGGCCTGATAAAAAAAAAAAAAAAGCTACTCTCTGCAGTCAATAAAAATGCACTCTGAAATCATGCAGAGCTGCTGAGGCAAATTGTGGCTCACAAATCATTTTTTTGTTCAGTTTACTGTATATTACAACCGTATTTGTATGATAGATGGTTATGACATTCCATATCCCATGATAATGTCAATCAACCTGCCACGAGGCACCATGGGAAGCTGTTCTCAGGCAGTCCTGTAGAGCTAACAATGTTGTGTTCAGTTTTGTTCAACCCAACATGTTGAAAGAGCCATATTGGCACAAAAACAAACAAAAAAAAACACATATGTTTGGAGCCGCAAAAAATTGAGAGCCTTATAACGAAGGCAACATATGCTGTATGTATCTATCTTAGCTACAGTGTATCACAAAAGTGAGTACACCCCTCGCATATCTGCAGATATTTCAGTATATCTTTTCATGGGACAACACTGACAAAATGACACTTTGACACAATGAAAGTAGTCTGTGTGCAGCTTATATAATAGAGTTACCGGTTTTTTATTTTTCCCTCAAAATAACTCAAAATATAGCCGTTAATTTCTAAACCCCTACCAAAGTGAGTACACCCCTTTGAAAAAACGTGCATCCTAAATGTCCAAACTGCTTGTCATTTTTCCTCCAAAATGTCATGTGACTCATTACAGAAGTACTGTCAGCATTGTTGCAGAGATTGAAGAGGTGGGGGGTCAGCCTGTTTGTGCTCAGACCATACGCCGCACTCTATATCAAATTGGTGTGCATGGCTGTAACCCCAGGAGGAAGCCCGCCCGTCTTATCAGAACATTAGACATGGTTCCAGTAATCCATGTGCTTTGTTGACATGTCTTCAGAAGAGGCTTCCTCCTGGGGTTACAGCCATGCACACAGTCACATGACATTTTGGAGGAAAAATGACAAGCAGTACTCAATTTGGACATTTAGGGATGTACGTTTTTTCAAATGGGTGTACTCACTTTTGTTGCCAGGGATTTAGATATTAATGGCTATATTTTGAGTGATTTTGAGGGGAGAAAAAAAAGTATATTATATAAGCTGCACACAGTACTTTTAATTGTATCAAAGTGTCATTTTGTCAGTGTTGTCCCATGAAAAGATATACTTAAATATCTGCAGAAATGCGAGGGGTGTACTCACTTTTGTGATACACTGTAAATTAACCTACTATCAAAATGACTATGTTGGCTACAAATACATAATGTGCCTTCATGATTACCGTATTTTCCGCACGATAAGGTGTGCCTTATAATCCAATGTGCCTTATACAGTATATGGATCACATGACATGAATGACATTCCATTTAGCTCAGTTCCAACTTGTGGATGCAGAACACAACGCCAACCACTACTACTACTACTACTGCGCCTTATAATGCAGTGTGCCCTATACATGAAAATGGTTTTAAAATAAGCCATTCATTGTAGGTGCGCCTTATACTCCGATGCGCCTTATAGTGCAGAAGATATGGTAAATGTGTCTTTTCCCTGCAGTGCAGCCTACAGAGAATGAATAATAATAACAATAATAATACCTTGTATTTGAAGGCGCCTTTCTAGCACTCAAGGTCACCGTACAATCAAAGTAAAAACATTTGGGCATATTTAAGGTTAAAAAAACAATAAAAATGAAAGAGGGAAATACTAAACCGATGCAAAAACATGAACAATAAAAAGTAATAATAGGTTAAGAAAAATAACTAGCGGAAAACTTAAACAAAGAAATGATGAATATTGTGGATAGGCAAATCTGAGCAGGTGAGTTTTGAGTCTGAATTGAAAAAGGAGGGATGATACACCATGTGACTACTCTGTTGTATGATGCCGCCTCAAACTTAAATTCTTTACAATAATAATGAATTAGAAGAATGTGTCATGTTTGCACTCCTTCAAAAACCATATTAAAACTAAAAATATGGGGGAGTTTCCCTCCCCCATATTTTGCCAATTTTCGAACATTTTTGAAAAAGCTCCAGGGAGCCACGAGGGCAGTGCGAAAGAGCCGCATGCAGCTCTAGAGCCACAGGTTGGTGACCACCGATTTAGGTATATGGCAATAAAGAATGTTTTTTTTTAAACCTATTGATGTCCATTTTTGGTAATATTTGTGGCTTTTCCATATTTTCCACTTAAGCAGTACAGTATTGCGAAAAGTCATACGGATGCTTTAATGTCATGCTGTTATTGTATCATACACTAAGGAGATGGACATTATTAGATTAGAATAATACATTGTTGACTCATGCATAAGGATAAACTGTAAGAAATCTCTAGGGTTATTTTGTTCAGTATTAGTGTTTTTTTTTTTTTTTTTAAGTTATCATCTCAAGATAACAGAACAGGTGGCTTTAAAGCAAGTGGGAGTATGTGCTGTCCTATTGAGCTTGCTTAACTTGAAATGTAATTGTTTTTTTAATTTGCTTTGCTTTCCTTTATTTTTCACAATAGGTAAATCCCAAATTAAAGGTTAATTCCTCTCAGCATTACTGTTGGGAAGCAAGAATATTCTTTTGACTTTAATCTTTAGCTATTATTTTGTATTAGATATAACATTTCTGTCAAATATCCAAGTTACTTGAGAAAGATGGCACTGTAATTTTTTCTAAGACACATGGATGAGATTTTGGGGGGGGTCTGTGGTGGTTTTATGGTTATGGTACATTAATAGAAGAATAAGTGCTTTTGTCCGCTGCATTTTAAAGGGATCCTCGATCTTAAAGACAAGTAATTCCTGAAGATAAATGTTAGTATGAGTTATAATATTTTGATATTAGAACCCCTCTTAATGTTTTCGTTTTAATAAAATTTGTAAAATTATTTTAACTGATAGGTCGCCATTCTTGTTGACGTCGCAGTGCGGTGATGTCACATGGCCCTTTGCCGAACTTCCAGCGTGTCACTCGTTAGCTACCGCAACATGTCGTCGGTTCTGCCCTTCCAATTTGAACCTGAGCAGAAAAGTGAAGAGCAGGACAGCCCTGTCGGTCGTTCGCAAGACGAGCAGCAAAGACAAAATGCAGAGCCGGAAATACCTGATAAGACAAGAGTTGGGCAAAACTGGTGATGTACTTGCGGCAAGTGCGTCTCAATGACAACGGAGCGAGAGAGTGTAAGCTGTTGAGAACTCCGGTTTTTTGTTAGCAGATTTTCAAGGTGAGTTATTGCGTGATCAAACTTATTCCAATATAATGATGTAGATTGTTAGCATCCAGAGTTGTTGTGTGCTTTACATACAGTACAGGCCAAAAGTTTGGCCAAAAACACACCTTGTCATTGATGCATTTTTATTTTCATGACTATTGACATTATAAACGCTCACTGAAGGTAATAAAACTATGAGTGCCCACGTGTGATAGTCAGGATCGGAGTCATCCTCATTAAATTTGTCATCTGACGGGAACAAATCTTGGGATCGAGTGTCCTCCATGTCTTGTACATCAAGCTCATGTTTAGCTACAGTTGGGAGAACAAGTATTTGATACACTGCCAATGGGAAAACCCATTGGCAGTGTATCAAATACTTGTTCTCCCCACTGTACGTAAGGGTGGTCCATATTAAGTGCTTGGCGCGCATCAGCTGGCCACTGTACCACTGCATCGGACGTGTCTGGATCAGTTTGAGTGGCAGCATCACTCATATTAGGTGAATACTAAACAGACACACTTACTGCCTGATGAACTGACAGTAGAGGTGAATTATTAGCTTCCTCAGTGACTAGCGGTACACCCGAAGGTTCGCCTACCGCTGTAGTGACAGGAGCGGCTTGCCTGCTTAAGAGAGCGGCCAGCAGTTTCTTGTCTTTGGCACTTTATTGCATGCATTTCACTCGCCATCCGAGCGCGTTGAGGCTTCTTGTGAGGGAAAATAGTTGGAAGAGCATTTGATTTTAGTCTCCGCTTATATCCAGCTGCTCCGGTGAGCTCTTTCATATGTTGTCGTCGACTAAAAGCCTCGCACGCGATAGGAGAAAAATGGCGAGAACAAAGCCTTGAGTCTTTGGGAAGTTTTGTCAGTCTACAGGCATTTTCCCAAACCTTTCTCCTCTTCTTGTCAATAGCAAATCTGTGGAGACTGAAGTCGGTATACATCTCGCTTACTGCAAGCATGACCAGTTGTTTTTCACTGAAACTGCTGATAGTTAGTTTTGCCTCAGATAATCATGGACTTTAACTGCCAACAATAATCATGGACTTTTAACTGCCAACCAGCAAGACTCATGACGTATTTTGTAAGATGAATTAATCACCAAACAGACACACTTCCTTTTAAGTACAGCATATAAGCAACACCGAGCTCACTGTTCAGTGTGCATTTCTCTACACAGCTTTGTTCTGTCATTGAATGCACCCAGAAATGTCTGAAATTAAAACTGCGCAGTAATGATCTCTTGCCTCCAGTCAGTCTTTTGCTTTGCAATCCAGTCTAGCCGTCTTACCTGGATTGTAAACGAACACACGGAGGACCTGAAAGACTGCCTCCAACAAGACTCACATCATTCCCCTTGTTTCCATTTGACTGGAAATTGCATCCAAAATCAGCACATTGTGGCATTTTACTTTAGGCAGCAATACAGATTTTTTGGACACGATGGAGGAAGTCGGCGTGATGTCACGATGACGTCACCTCGCTTGGCAACGTGTCGCCATTTTGCGAAAGGGGCACGCACAGCTTAACATTCCGTAGACAAACGTCTGAAATTCATATATTTCAGGTGTGTTTTGTGTCTTTTTTCATAAAAACGTCTTAAACATGGCTTACTATTATCACGAGTCACTGCCAACAGACGCGAGGAGGCGATACAATTTAAAATTACCGTGTATTGGCTTGCAAATTTGCCCAAAGTCGCAGCTGATAGCTGGATAAACAAAGGAATGGCCTGCAGTGGAGTTCGGAAACATCTACAACTACCTCATCTACAACTACCTCATAAAGTCACCCAGTAAGTTGACCTTTATTAATTATGTGGAATATGTACTGTGCGGAACTGAGAAAATTGGTACTATCTACGAAGTGATTATTTCTGCCGTAACCGGTAATTCGCCTCCAAGCGTTATTTAGCCATGAACACGTCACGGCAAAATAACCAATTCCCACCAGGCCAATAATATACCGATTGACTAATCAGAGCGGTTCACGGCAAAAGAAAAAAAAACGCTTTGCGAGTTGCCGGTTACGGTAATAATAACCACTGCCTAGTCTACTGAATCGTAGCAGCTACAGTAATTGGGGCAAAAAAAAATCAATTAAACTCACCAATGATAAAATGTCGGCTGCAAACGTAAATGTGCTTGGATTTAGGCTCCCACAGGCCAGAATATTCCACGGAACCGTGTTCTTTTACTGTTCCTTGATTAATTGCTTTCAGCCATGTTTCTTTTCTTCTCACGAGGAAGAATGAAGAACTTCAAATGCGGCTCTGAACTCTTCCTTGTGTGACAACCCTGCAACACAGGAACTTTTTGTCATTCCGACGGAAAAAAGACCACAATTAAGACGAAAGTTCAATGCATTTGTATTACAATGCACGACAGAGCAACTGCTTGTGACTCGTCTTTTGCCCCATTTTCAATATGGTGACGCTTTGTTGTGGCTGGTGACGTCATAAAATACCCGGATGTCCGACTTCCTCTATTGGAAACGTTTCAATTAGGTCATCACTCCGAGCCTGAAAAACATAGCGCCAACTATCGGTTAAAATATGCACTAAATATTATAAAATATTGCCACTGATTTAACATTTTATGCGTTTCTCTTTTTAGTACAAGAGAACAATTGTGGTTTATTACAGCCTACATGTCTTTAAGGTCGAGGATCCCTTTAAGGCTTTTGTTGTGCAGAAATCTCTGCTAAAACCTCAGGAATGCTTGGAAAGACAGGAAAATTAACAGTATATTTCAGGAAGCATATGCTAATTATACTTTTTGTGCTTGAGATTGACGTAGACCAGAATGAATGCAGCTTAGGTTGAACAACAAGCCTGGGAGGGTACCAAATGTTCATTTAATATACATGAAGGCACAAGCAGCACCTGCAACATTTATAACCAGTGGGAGTGAAAGGAAATAGATTTGGGGGAGGGGTTTATTTGGTGTTTTGGAGAGATTCTTTTTTCTTTGCTGTCAGTGTGAAATTGACAAAACCTGTAGTGGAACCAGGGAACATGCAAACGCCACACACGAAGATGAAGGTTCTAACTCAGAACCTTTAACTATGAAGCAGACACACGTTGTATCCTTCTATGCAGAATTTATTCAAAAGATTGAACTTTTCAAATGTGAATACCCTTGAATGTTTTTTCATCTTTCCAAAACATAAGACAATTTAATGCTTCCAGTTTAGTGGAATGATTTGAAGAAGGCCATTTACTGCTCAGTGACTATACTCAGATGCACCAAAATAAGCAGTGGTGGAATACAACAAAGTACTTACTGTACTAAATTTCATTTTTGTGTATCTGTACTGTACTTGAGTACAAATATGAGGTGGTACTTTTAATTTTACTTCACTACATTTTACTGCGTGTATCTGTACTTTTACTCCACTACTTTTCGAATTGTCGCCTGTGGTACATATTACTTTTGTTTTCTTCTTTTTTCCCCCGTGCAACTATACCTTAACTGAGCAGTAGAGGCAGCAACACGAGTACAAGCAAGATTAGGCAGGTGAACAAGAAATTGACCAACAGCGACTAGCAGCGTGCTGTCAGATGCGTGGGTGCTGCACACGCTTGTACAGTAGATGGGGGTATGCACTAGACTAGAGTATGAATTATTTCGGGAAGTTCCACGGGTCACGGGAGGGGAATAATAATCGACGTGAGCGGGAACACCTAAATCCAGTGGTACAAAAAAGTATCTGAACCTTTTGGAATTTCTGACATTTCTGCATAATTGAATGTGATCTGATCTTTGTCAAAATTACAAAGATGTGAAAACAGTGTCTGCTTTAATTCAAACCACCAAAAAATTTATAAGGTTTCATATTTTGAAAAGGATAGCATGCAAACAATGACAGGAGGGGGGAAAATAAGTAAGTGAACCCTCTGCCTAAGGAGACTTAAAGAGCAATTGAAACCAATTTTTACCAAACATTTTAAGTCAGGTGTGTGCCCAATCACTGACGAGTGGTTTAAAGCTGCCCTGCCCACTATGTAACTCACACCTGGTAAGAAATGTCTTGATGAGAAGCATTATCTGATGTGCATCATGGCTCGGTCAAAAGAGCTGTCTGAAGACCAGTGATCAAGGATTGTTGATTTGTATAAAGCTGGGAAATGATACAAAACCATCTCTAAAAGTCCGGATGTTCATCAATCGACAGTCAGAGGAGTTGTCTACAAATGGAGAGTGTTTGGCACTGTTTTTCTCCCAGTGAGTGGCCGTCCACCAAAGATGACACTAAGAGTTCAGCACAGAATACTCAGAGAGGTAAAAAAGAACCCTTGAGTGTCTCCTAAAGACTTACAGAAATAACAGGCACAGTGTAATTTCTCTGGGCACACATCAACTATATGTAAAACTATGGCCAAGAATGGTGTTCATGGGAGGACTCCACGGAGGAAGCCACTGCTGTCTAAAAAAAACCACTATTGCTCATTTAATGTTCGCACAAAGGCACTTGGACAATCCACAGAAGTTTTGAAAATATTTTCAACTTCAGAAGGGTTTCAGAAGAACAAAATACACATTCGTGAGCGGCCAAGTCAAAGTCCAGACTTGAACCCCACTGAGATGCTGTGGCATGACCTAAAGACAGCAATTAAACCCAGACATCCCAAGAATCTGACTGAACTACAGCAGTTTTGTCGAGAAGAATGGGCCAAGATTAGTCTTGATCGATGTGCCAGACTGATCTGGAGCTACAGGAAGCGTCTGGTTTAAGTTATTACAGCCAAAGGGGGGCCCACAAAATATTAAATGTTATGGTTCATTTATTTATTTCCCCCTCCCTTCTGTCATTGTTTGCATACTATCCTCATTAAAATATGAAAACGTTTACATTTTGGGTGGTTTTAGATAAAGCAGACACAGTTTTTTCATCGGTGTGATTTTGACAAAGATCATCACATTTGATGGTGATTTTATGCAGAAGTGTGAGGAATTTCAAAAGGTTGAGATTCTTTTTCATACCACTGTAGATCATGATTTTCACATGTGTTCAAAACCTAAAGGACCGAAGCATTCATTTTTGTAGTTTTATTTTCATGGGCCAACACTGTCTCGACTTTCATTGGCTTGTCAAAAGAACTACACATTCCAATCTCCCAAGTTTCCAACGCTTCGACTTATGGCTACTATATTTGTGTGCGGACTCAACATGGTGAATGGTGGAGGTGACAACCCCAAGAGAGAACTACACATGAAACTTGGAAATAATGACCCACTGGTTAAACTTGAGGAGGGAGGTCTAAGTTATTAGAAAACTTCCTGAGAGTGAAATGCGATGGTGCCACTACAAAATAAGTGGTGCTTAAAAATTCGTGGGTCTCATTGGTAGAGCCAGCCGGCCCGTTTTAACTATCACACTTTAATATTTTTTTTTTGTATGTGAAAGTTTTTTTTTTTTTTTTTTCCATTTTAATTATAACATTAGAATACTTTTACTCAAAAATGAATTAATTACGTACATATTTGAGTTATATTAGCAAATGAAAAACAATAATTATCAGCAATGTATTTTTAGTACAAATTATACTAGCATTACATACTAGCATTAAATCTCTCCTGCTAAAATTAAAAGAGCTCCTCAGCATCTGTGTATGTGTGCGTTTTTGGCTGTATTTTTTAAAATAATTTTTTAAGTGCAAACAAACTCTTAGGTATTTAAAAAAAAAAAAAAAATTAAAGCAATTTAGGTGCGTTCAAACTACCCTCAGCAATAACATTTTCACAAATGGTCTTTCCAAATATAATGAATTTGACAGAACTCAAATATACAACACAATTAGTGAAAATTGAGTAAACAGAAAAGAACAAGAAAACAAATGATCATCATTTTGAACATGCTTTTTACTCTCACTAAAGTCAAACCTCTCATCTCCAAAACTCTTGATTTTTTTACATTAGCGACAGAACCTCGACCAATGAGATGAGTGGCATTTCATATTTTCATTGTTCTGTCAGCTCATTGGTCAAAAAGCAGGATAGGCTTGGGAATGCCTTTCCCGGCATATTCTTGTAAAGCACCATACCAGCATTCATCCATTCTCAGAGGTGGGTACTAACGCGTTACATTTACTCACATTTACTTGAGTAACTTTTTGAGAAAAATGTGCTTCTTCGAGTAGTTTTACCACGCAATACTTTTTACTTTTACTTGAGTAGATTTGTGAAGAAACACTACTCTTGGTCCACTACTGCGGGCTACACTAGAGTTGTTACATTTTTCGTCTTTATTCTACATAGTGACTTTATTATTGCCAGAGATGCAGACAGTGGCTGTCTCAGTTTCACCAATTAGACATTGAAACACATGACTCAATTATACCAATCCGAGTTAACAATGTTTTTTCTCCACTAGAGGGCACTCATGCTCTTTGGACAGGTGATGTTTCATATTGTTGTTCTGGTCTGATTTCAATGATTTTTGTGTCATCATTTTGGTTATTATACAGCATAATAAAAACTCCATATTGGTTAAGTTCTGCTGAGAAATAAAATATACTATGATTTTTAAAAAATACCGTAATTTCTGGACTATTGGGCGCCCCTGATTACAAGCCTCACCCAGTACATTTTTAAAGGAAAAACCATTTTGTACATACATAAGCCTCTCCTGCCTATAAGCCGCGTGTGCCCACTTAGTAACAAGAGGCATTGAGAAAGAAATAGTTTTCAAAATTTTAATAACACACCTTAACTTTTCATTCCAAACAGCGCCGGCAAACACGGCAGTTATATAGCAGCGGCACGGAAGTTACATAGCATCAGCATGGCGGTGCAGCACTAATTGTGCTGGTTAATAAAAACATAAAAGTCTTTGTGAGCAATCTTCATCTTCCTCCTGTGCATTCAAACCATGGAAGTCTTCACCCTCAGTGTCGGATATGAAGACGCTCAGATGCACTTTGCCACGCACCTACTCTGTCTCTCCCTCGCCGTTGCCTTCAATGTCTCCCATATTGAGGCATATTCACTCCTAGCCCGTGCTGTCCTCCTCGTCACGCAGCAGAATGGCCCCTTCGAAACCCGTTGGTGATGGCGGACTCTTTCACGGCGCTTCACCATGCCAGGCTCCCCCGGCAAACCTGTGCAAAAGCTGCTCTTTGCATGCGGCGAGTCTAGCCAAACGATCTCTCACCGCTCGTCATCAAAGCTTCCCATACAACTCAGATAGCCAATTTAATTTCTTCGAGCATTTTCCATGATGCAGGTATGCAAATTCTACTCATGCACAAAGGCGGATGCACAACGCACAAAGTTAAACTACCGGTAATAGTGCAAACTAGCGTCTTCCTCCACACATATATTCCACGTGTCTCACTCCCACATACCATGCTCGAGCGCCCCTGGCGGCCGTCAGAAAAATACACAAATTGGCCGCATCACTGCACACGCCGCAGGACCCAAAATGAGGGAAAAAAGTAGCGACTTGTCGTCCGGAAATTACGGTAAAATAAAATCAAGCATTGTAAGCAGTTACTCACTATGTTACTCATTATTTCAGTATTCTTTCCCGTATTTCTATTTCTGAAAGGTGGCAACCCTAGTATCAAGGTCTTCAAGATTTTTTGACCCTATTGTGGTCAGTTTAGCAAGCAACACTCAGGATTTGCTAATGGGTACAAACAGGGTCTAAAATATCAGAAAGTGGGCCTTCTGATGAGAAAGGATACGAAACAGCCCATACTTGATGACATACCGTTTACATATGGTTAGCGTCGCAAGTGCAAATGAATGTTGTAATAATGTAAGTGATACTTCAAGCTTCACATTACAGCACTTTAAATTTGATATAGGTTTGAGCAGGAACTGTTTTGACTACCGATTGGAAAATATTCATTCACTTTTCGTCAGTATACTAAATTGCCCACCACTAACACATGGTTTGTGTCACAGTTGCAAGGATCATTGAGAATTTAGACACAAAAAAAGCATCATCTGAAAAACAAAAAAAATCAAAAGCAAACACTCAGGAAGGAAAGGACTAGTCTTCTCAGGAGAGAGAGTACGAGCGGAGTAATGACACTAGTGCAAGGAATCATCTGGAAAGTGGTAAATGTTTGGCCTGGGCTTAAATACCCCTACTTAAAACTACCCAGACTGAAATGTAAAGTGGAAAGGAGCCCGACTTTTAGATCCTTCTGATGCCCCAAAATTGCACTTTTGAACAGATGATATGCCGCTATAATTTCATTACATTTCAAATTATTTACAAAAGCAGAAACATTTTACCTGCAGTACACAGACACCACTTAGCATGTTGGCTGTAAGTGCTTGCCAAATCAGTTTGCATCATTCAGGTTGTTTTACGTGCAAACTTGATGAAAAAATTAGTCTCTTCTTAGTTTTGACGGTGTACGTGAGAGCATACGTGCATGTGTGTAGTCCTTAACCAAGTGAAAAACCAGTCAACCATCAGATTTCAACCTGACCGAGCATCTGTTCCAGACAACACTCTTCTCCCAAGCCACTAATTAAAAGACGAAGCAGAAAAATAGATGAAGAACAGAAAATTGTCTTCTGTTGAGGCTTTGCATACTTAGATATTCTTCACAACAAGTATAAGAGTAGAGTGTTTTTTCATCTTTTACAGTAAATGGCAAGAGGTGATTTCACAAACTGTATGCTTTCAAAAGGAATCTAGGAACACTTTATTGATGGCAATAAACAGCTCTTTAGTATGTTTGAGTTCTCACATACAGTCAATGTTCAACTTGAACAATTCATATGATGGTTAAACATACAGGTAATCAAATAAAAATGGGGAAATGGCGCAAAACATCGATCAACGCCATCATCTTTTAGATATGGCTTTTTTTTTTTTAAATGTCAAATGTCTGAAATATTCTAGAAATCACATTGTATAAATACATCAAAATTGCATTTTTAAAATTGCTTTAGGTAAAATATAACTGATTGTATAAAATAGCTTATTAAATCGAACAAAGGCCATTGACTCCAATCGAATCGTGATAGACTTTATAATAACACCAAATATAATAGCTGGAGATATGACCGAAAATTTGGCGACAAAGACAGCTAAAATTTCATTTTCAGTTTTCATTTAAAAGGCCGAAAGGTTACCACTGAATAGTGTGAAGAACCGTAGTCATCTTGTGATGACGTAATCAAGACATGGCGAAAAGCAACACTACGGGCTCACGGCCAACATGTCCACGGTATGAAAGTAATTTGAGGTATCAAAGAAATTTATAGATTATTAAATGAAGGAAAATAAATTTGCTTCATCGGTGCTACACACCCGTTCTAAAGTTGCTTTCCATTGATATCCTGCGTCACATCGAGTATGGCGCGTTTGAGCCCGTTTGTGAGTAGTTTGGAGTTTATTCAAGCGAGCAGTATACAAATAAAGCAGTATTTAAATTAATCCATGTGCATTTGCTGTGGTTTAGTGCGATAATTTTATGGGACGACCACTTCCTCTTTTTGTCACATTTTTTCCCGCAACCTCCACACCCCTTCTGCCAGTCGCCGTTTAATCCAGTGTTTGTGTTCTTGACAAAATTTGCAACCCATCAAAAATTGCTACCTTGCGGGTTTTGCGCATGCGCGTAACATTAAAAATGGCCGCGAATGCGGCGATTCCAAAGTAAACACTACAAACTTTCATAAAGAAAGGAATATTTACTTAATTTTCATCATGTAAAGACATGTACAAAAGTTCTCAGACACATCCTACCATGTTAGCTGCACACAGTAACTGCACTTCGCGCTCTCACTGTTAATAACTTTGCCGCGTCGTTAAGTATTAATTTAAGCCATTTTCGTGTTGCGCATGTATGATTATGATGTATCTAGTTTAGTTAGCACTTTGGATAACATTGAGAGTCCAACTGAATGTAAAAGAGGGGGTTTTCAGCGCCACAAAAGCGTTGGGAGCAAAATTTTATAAGGGAGCAAATTTTGACAGAACACCGGCCGTGAGCGAGTTTGCTCGGCTTCGTCGCCGCTAGGACTTGGCCCACTCGCCTGGCTCTCAATCTATTCCACTTGTTGCACAAGAAAACAGTACGTCTTATTTTAAGGAGTAGGAGAGATTTTATTAACCTTGTGAAGAGCTTTACTAGTTTCGGCGAGAACGGAAGAGTTTTTTTGTTGTTGTTGTAAACTACAGTTCCACACAAATGTACATCGAGATCTCATTTAGCTTAGAAACTGGAGGTGTGAGACCCACTTTTGGACTGTCCCAAACTTCCAAGAAAGCGCATTTGTCAAGGTGTCATCGGCCATGGCGTCCACCGAACAGAGTGCTACGATTAGGCCAGCACCCCTGCTATAAGGACGTGTTCAGATTTTGCCATGAAATGCTCACTGCCACAGGGAACGCACCCTTCCAAGGGGTTTAAGAATCTGCACCTTTCAAACTAAATTTCTCGACCCTCGGGCTTATTGAACATTATGGAAGATGTTTGCTTACTTGTGAGAAGAAAAAAATTGATTGGCATTAATTGGGAAATAATTAAATAATAAAAAAAAAAGAAATAAAAAATGAATTGTATACAAGTTGAAGGGAATAGTATAATTTCCCATATTTACTGTTTGACACACCCAATATAAAATAAATAGCATTTACCGTAATTTCCCGAATATAAGGCGCACCCGTGTATAATGTGCACCCCAAATTTACTTGTAAAATCTAGGGAAAATTATTGTACCCGTTTATAATGCGCACCCTAATTTTAGCACAAATAAATAGAAGAATACAAGAAAACAGAGCTCGTGTACGGATACAGAAATGTCATTTTACTGACTGGTGAAACACAGCACAAGCATAGCATATTGGTAGTTCATAACATTACCATAAACTGACAATATTTACGGTAAAAATATGATTTGACAACTTCTCCAACTTACCAGAATCTAGGAGAAAACAAAACAGATGTGACTTTTCTTTTAAAGGCTGCTGTATAACTTGCTCGTTTCATCATGACGCATAAATGTTTCTTCCATGGATTGATAGAGTAAAATGAAAGTGAGAACGTAAGTCGGAAATCCATGAGAGCTCATCGCTGTCAACATGACAGTAACAATAGGAACTATTGTTATTTGGGTTTGAGTTTCCCGAGGGACAGATATAGTTGACGGACACACACAGGAAGTCTGTTGTTACGTTTCTTAAAGTCCGAATTGCAGAGGTGCAATAAACGCTGACTCAAATGAGTTCAAGAAACTAAATTCTGTGCTTTATGAAGAGTGAAAAAAAGCAGAATTTAACACAGACGAAATCATTCGGCCGATTAGAGTGAAGTATTACCGAAACAAAATGGTGACGTCACGTACCGTAATGGTCGGCAACGGGTCGCCGCATAGGTTTCTTCAACACAATGTGGCCGTGTCAATAAAAAACAATCGGTTTATATATATATGTAATATATATATATTTCTGTCTCCATCCATGTACCCGTTTATAATGCGCACCATGAGTTTACAAGTTGATTTTGGGGAAAAAAAGTGCGCGTTATATTCGGGAAATTACGGTACATAATAGTTTAAGAAAAACAAGCAGAATATATTTGATATTATGGTTTTGGAATGACTGGAAATTGCAGCGCCAAGACAATGGGCATATAAGGGCATAACAGATATAGGATGCCTTCTGACCAAGGGAGCACAACAGGCGCGTCATGCAGCTGACTGAGCGAGAGTGACGCTGACAAGCAAAGTCCACGTTTGCACTACCAAATCCCGCAATCAGCGCCTCTGGACAGTCCAGAACAAATGGCGGGACATCCTGTTTTGGCACGAGGAACGCCTGATAACAAGAAGGCTTCACGGCTGAGAATTTATACACTCAGGTGTGAGGCTGACAACATTTCTCTGGTTGCCTTAGCAACAGTGACGCACTGACTCTTCGGCCCAACCTACAACGGAAAATTACCCTAAACAACACCCAAACACACCCTTCTTGTTAAGGTGCGCTGGGAAGTGGACCCCACAGCAGACAAGAGAATGGCTGTGGTGATTTTCAAAAGTTTATTTATTAACGCACGTGGGTCACAGCAGCGCATGCGTGCACTTGAGCTTGTAACTGGCAGGTGTTGACGGGAGGTCAATCAGGAGTCGGTACAATTCTGGGAGCAGGCACGGGGAATCCTGGGACGGAACAAGAGGTCTGATTAGCCGGGTAAGAATAGTTGTGGTAAATACCTGAATGGTGGACTTCACTGACGGGAAAACTGAAAGTTTGGTCTGGCGACGAGCGGCAACAACGAGCTGGCTTATAAAGCTGGCTGATTCTGATGCCTTGCAGCTGTCGTCGTCTCCCCCTGTCTGGTCTCCAGCCTGCAATCAAGGAGCCCTAACACTTCTCCCGCACCACTGCCCGCCTCACCAAAGCCTTCAAAAGACTGAATTCTTTAGCTAGCGCGGCTTTTTCTCGGGAATCTTTTGTTATATGGTGACTCTGGATCCAGTTTTCCTCGCCTGGGTCTCTTTGCTCTTTTGCCTTGCTGAATGATTGCTGTCGACTTGGAATAAATTGTCAACTTGTGTTTCGAAGCCTTTTCCCATCTTTTAGAATGGAGTCAGTACAAGCGGTTGAAAATAAGGTGAACGCGCAGAGTTTGGCCTTCTGGGCGGGTTGTTGGTGTTCTGCCGGCCTGGGTCGTTTGAATTGCAGTAGCGCGGTTCCAGCGGTTCGGCTGGCGTGATTCCGGCAATCTTGCTGAAAATCCAGATTCCTGCAGTGTGTTTTATTTGTTTTTTTTTTGGCCAAGTTTTTCCAATATTTGGTTTTCGGTTTCAGCCAAGATGTTTGCTTTCGATACATCCCTAATAGTATCCTTTTCCAAAGAATGTATATCATATCATATTATAATTCTAATTGTATTTCAGCTATTAACTCTAGGACAATCTTACCATTGACGTGGAAGCTCTACCAAGGACAGTGGTCAACTTCCTATTTTCCTTTCTTAACAGTATGTTTTCCACTCGGAAAAGGCTATTTAAAATGTTTAAGACGTTGCTTTACAAAGCTTGCTCTATCATACCTTAAGCCACTTTTTTCAGTGATTTATTTCTCAAATTATTTAAAAGAAATGTGACATTTAACTGAGCAAAGCTCGTGGATGGATTGTGTAAATGTTGGTTGTTGATATTCAGTCATCAATCAATCACAATCAATTTTGAGCAGAATAATCATAGTCTTTTTCTCCCTTTACATATTAATAGATGGATCATGGATGTGTATGAATATGTATATAACATTGACAGAATACAGTACTTTTGGAAATGTCATATTCTTGGAATCAGTGAATGATCTGATTACAGCTTTACAAGTTGTTGAAACCCGCAGTGTGTGCTGCTGACTCTATCAGATTAATTATGTGTGTTATTCAAAGATGGAGGGCAGATACAGCCTGGCTGTGCAACAATGGTGAACTGATGAGGCTGCCTGAATTTAATTTCCTGCTGCCCATCTGTCAGTAGCAAATAGCCTGTACATGTTGGAAAGTTGGATCAATGGTGGTGAACTGTCAGTCAGATAAGTCATTTTTGTCTCTTTATGTTTGGTCTCTTTGTTTTTTTGGGATGTTTATTACTGTCTACTTTGCTGAAAGGAAAAAAAAAAAAAATGGTATAAAGCCCCCATAAATAATGTGCTTTGTCAAATGCAACAAAAAATGTACAGTAGATAAGCAGCAAAGACACACAACTATGTTGTTTTATGAAAATATTTGTTATGTTTCTTGTGACTGTAACAAAGTAAAAGTACTTCTTACTGTACTTAAGTACATTTTTGTGTATCTGTACTTTACTTGAGTAAAAATATGAAGTGGTGCTTTTGACTTTACCTCCACTACATTTTGCAGCACGTACAGTATCTGTACTTATTACTCCACTACTTTTCAAATTGTCGCCTTCGTTACACGTTACTTTTGTTTATTTTCTTTTTTTCTCATTGTAAATGGATGATTTCATTTTCATGCCTCCGGCGCAATCTATAAGCCCCATGCAACTGTAATTGTAGTACAAGCTTAGATTAGGCAGGTAAATAAGATAACAGTGAGACAGCAGTGCACCTTCAGATGGGTGCTGCACATTATTGTACAGTAGGTGGCGGTATCCACCCGATAGTGGCTTGCAATCCACCATTAAGCTTAGGCCCTTTCGAGCTTGTTAAGCTTCTGTTTCCAGTGCAGTCATTTTTATTGCTCGATTTTTCCTTTCTGCAGTTTAAAACAGAACTGAGCAGCCAATGAATATTCTGGTTCTTTCTTTGAATATTGACTCAGATCTCTGTATGTTTTTATATATATATATATATATATATATATATATATATAGAAGAAAACACTCAGGTGACTTGGAGTTCTGATCTGAGACCCCCAATTTGGCCAAATTTCAAAATTGTCCGATATGCAGGTCTGATACATCATTGGAAAGCTTAAAATCTCAATTTTCTGGGGGAAGAAAAATTTTGAACAGGAGGGCATTTAAAAAAAAAAAAATAAAGTTTTCTTAAACAGCGAAACCCTATCTGAAGGTGAGAGCATGAAAGAGCAGAATTAAAGACGCCATGACTTCAACGAAATATTATCGCACACTTACCTTGTTTTGATCCAAAAACTCTATGTAGCATGTATCACTGAGTGTCAAGAAACTGCTGTGAATGGCCACAGCTGTTTTTTGGGGGGATTATATGGGTGAAACATGTAATATAACAAGGGTCTCGATGCAGAAATCGCAGACATTAAGGAGTGGTCGAGATTTTGTTTTTCATATATTTACCCTTTTAAACTTTTTTTTTTCAATTTTTCTTTGTTTGGATCGATTATTTATCATCTAACATATAGGAGAAAATACAACAGTAACAAACAAAAAAAAAAAACAATTAAGTGATAGTAAGGAGGTAGATATCTGTGACTTTTTAACGGACGCCATTTTTTTTCATTGTGACGTAATTTGTTTAAAAGTTTAAAATATGCGAGTGAATAATTTTTTTAACTCTTTTTTTTTTTAAACGAAATATTAGACATCAGTTAATGATTCTTAGCTAAAAATGAAAGACATTTTGAATAATAAGTATAATTAATTACCTTCGTTTTATGGCTGGGTTGAAACAAACGCGGTTGTGCGACGTCTGTAAATGGGTGTTTCCAGGGTAAAACGGACAAATTAAAAATAATTTGGGGGCTTAATGCGCCATGAATCTGCTATGGCAGCATATAGACATATTGTTCTATCATACACAATAGTTTTTTTGGCTTAAAATACAGCAGTTTCTTTTAAAGAGGAGTGCAAGAGCAGAAACTGCTTTTTCAGTCTTGTCTGTGTGTCTGTATGTGTGTTTATACATACAGTACATACATATAGGTTACACTGTAAAAAATTGCTGTAAATTTACGGCCAATTTTGAACACTAAAATACCGTTTTTGTGTTAAACAGTTTATTACTGTAGTTAACAATGCATTGTGGGTTTACCAGCATTAAAGCAACAAGAAAAATGCTGTAAACGGTATGTTAATGTTTCAGTTACATGACACTACCGTATTTTTGGGAAACTGAGTTTTGACTGGAAATTTGGAGCATGGTCAGAAATCTGACATCTTTTACATTGTGGCAATATAGACTATGTTTTTTGCCAATTTAAATTAAAATAACTAGACACCGCAAATAATTTGCCATCAAATCCTGAAGGACATAATTAGCCATAATTTGGATGTTGGAGACTCTTCAGAGGATTACTTTAGATGACATTTGCTGCTCTTGTGCTTGTTCTTCAACTTATATTGGGATTTATGTGTACCAATTTATAAACGGTGAGTTAATTAAGTCGTACTCATATTACCTAAATTATTGTATATTAAACTTAAGTTCTGAGGATTGCTGGATAGCGATATATAATATTGATGTTAATTCCTCTGGAGTGCCAGTAGAGGGCAGTTTTCTATTGTTTTGCAAAAGATGCAGCTGAGTGAATTTTTTGGGGAAATAAATAAAAGGTGTTTGCCAGTGAGCGGTTAAAAAGGCAAAATCCAAGTGTCTCATATGTATCCAACAGTGGAGTTACAATACGATAAAAATCATTCTTAATTATTTCT
Source organism: Corythoichthys intestinalis (assembly GCF_030265065.1). NCBI lineage: Eukaryota > Metazoa > Chordata > Actinopteri > Syngnathiformes > Syngnathidae > Corythoichthys > Corythoichthys intestinalis. The sequence continues at coordinate 56,439,521 of NC_080399.1, read as the reverse complement.
CTATTTATATTATTATTTATTTAATAAATTTATTATGTTTATGTTTTTATTGTTAGTAGTTTTAAATTTTGATGTTGCAAATATTAGCTAAATGCATTAGCGTTAGCTGTAGCGGATGATGTATGGGAGTTGAGCCTCAGACTACACAATCACATCGACGCAAACACCAGACTGGATGTTTTGTTGGCCTATAGGCTATATTATTATATTATTTGATGTCGCCTCCATTGTATTTTACTCATATGTTATATGTTTCTTGTTGTATCCCCACTCTGATCTAAACTTGCCCTTCTCCAAAAATTGAAGTATTCCATCACCCTGAAGGCTGATTTATGCTTCTGTGTAGCAGTGACGGCGGACCTACGCCATTAACGCAGACCCAATTATGACCCTACGCCATAGCCTGACATGCACCTCCAAAAAGTCCTGACTACACATCACGTCAACGCGCTTGACATGAATGTCGATGGACTGTAATCGGTCTGCTCAGAACATTGTTTCCGGTTCAGTACAACAACAACACCATTTTCAAACATTCACAAACGACTTCTGTGTCGCATACACTTCAACATTTGTATTGACAACATTTGTTGTCTAATATTAATCAGCTGCAGCTGCAAATGCACACATTTCATCTCCATTGCCATTGCTGTCAATAACCGGTGGAAAATAAAGGAATTCGACAAGAGTCCCCCAAAACCACACAAAGACAAAGCCACACCAATCTAGTTGTATAGCGGTGAATTACCGTGGAAACGTCACTGGCAGTGACAAACTTTGTCCCCACATAGCACATGAGACCAATGTTTACATTTGGAGTAAATTAGACAGGTGCTTTTTTGCTTCAATTTTTTTTCTTTTTACATACTCTTACTTCTTCATATTCAAGAACCCATGCGAAGAATGGGAGTATTATGGGCAATGATTTTTCACGCATTGTAAAGTCCAAAGCCTCATAAACATCAACAAAAATGCATTGAGCAGACAACCAGGGCGTGAACTGGAAAATCACCGGCATGCAAGCACTATGGAAACGATGCACAGCTGGAAGGGATTGGCCAATCAACCCATGAGCAACCCAGAGCTATAAAAGCAGGAAAGGAAGATAGCAGCCTGGTTTGGCTATTGACACTTGCAGTCCTGTGCAGCTGGAGACGTTGGCAAAAGATAACCAGAGAGGGCAGCCGGTAAGCAGCAGAATTAAAAGATGAAATGTGCCAGCAGCGGCCATTAGCACATGGCTTGACTCACCGGTGGAAATGTTTGGACAATTGTAGTATATTGTTTAGGTGTAATTTGGGATTTGTCCTTGACCGATCACCACTTCTGACCCATTCTGTCCTGCCTGACCCGACTACACCAGAGTTCCAGCCCAATCAACTTGCTCAGCCTGTCCTGCTTGACCAGACAATGCCAGCACTCCATTGAGCTCAACCTGTCCTGCTTGACCCGATTACGGCAGATCTCCAGCCTGCTCAGCCGGACCTACACGACTCGACCGCACCATCTCTCTAGTTCCTGTCCGTTTTCACTGCCTGCCAACATGATGAAATGAAACCTGTTCTGTTTCACACCTGGCATCAGCATTTTTTTCTGTACTAGAAGGAAATATATGCATTCAAGTCATTTTCCCAAATACCGTTAAAACACAGTATATCGTTAAAAACGCAGCAAACTGCAGCTCCTCAGTTGCCTGCTCTTTACTGTGAATTCTGGTAATACAGGAATATACAGTTTTTCCTGGATTAGACTACTACAGTTATATATTTTTACATTACCAAGACTAAAATAAGTGGTAATTGCAATCCAGCTGACAGACTTTTACTGTATTTTCTATAAATACAGGAATCAACCATTTTTCTGGAATACGAACTATTACTGTGAAACATTTTTACATTACCAAGTAATGTCCTGCCTGTCCTGCTGACAGACTTTTACTGTATTTTCTATCAATACAGCAATCAACAGTTTTTCTGGATAACGGACTATTACTGTGAAGCATTTTTACATTACCAAGACTGTCAAATAACAGTATATAAATGGCAACCCTGCTGCCAGCTCTTTACCGTTATTTTACACTGAAATTTTGAAGGGAGTGTAGGGAGAAGGAATACTTTTTACTTGTAAAATTTAAAGATAGTACTTTCATACTTTTACATGAGTAAAATTTTTCTTAGATACTTGATTTTTTACTTGAGTAATTTTTGCACCTGTATTTGTACTTAAGTAAAAAAAAGTTAGTACTTCATCTTCCACTGTCACTTTTCATGAATAATATTGGATTGTGCAACTATGGCTGTAAGGAGAGAGAGAGACATTTTTCAGATTTTTGAATATATTAGATTTTCAAATCTGTTATATTTGCCGCTCTTTACATAGAAAAAAAACTCATATTTTTAACCCAAACATTTACATGGGCAGAAATTCAAACTGCATTGATTTGTCTATAATTTAAATGTATTATATGGAATTTTTAAAACTAATTTGAAATATTTTCTGCTCCATACATGCTCCACCACTGCCCTGATGAGTACACAGAGCCCTAACATTTTAACTGAGGCTTCCCCAAAAAGCCATTTTCTTCCCTTCAATACAGAGTGTTCGGCTAGAACAGTCTGGGCAAACACGCGGCTGTGGACATCCACGCAAGTCCCAGCGGCATCAGCGCTGTTTCAATGAGCCTCCGCCTAGTCTGTGCTTGGCAAAAACACTTTTCTAACTCACGTGTGACTTGCTACTAACATTAAACAATCACATTTGATGGTCTTACATTTCTAGTTCTAATTTGATGGACCACGTGCGCATTACTTATGTTCCTGCTCATACTAGAATGCACGCAATGCATGCATGACCTTAATGCATGCATGACCTTAACACAGGTTGCAGTTACGCTAGGAGTTAGAAGGTGGCAGTCGCAAGCAAAAAAGTGATAAGCTCCATTTAGCACCTTAAATAAAAATCATGATTAAAACACCAAATTTGCTAAAAAAAAATTCTAGATTGAGAGAGAGAATACCTTGCAGTGTGTGTGCACTAAACATGCTACATCCAAAGCTGCCTTGCATCGAAGTTTCAAAGCTTTGACAAAACCTGAGAATTAAAAAGGACTCTATAGAATGGCATGGTTTGGGAGCAAATGTACTAGCATCTGTGGTAAAGCTGAACCTTTGAACCACAGTGACTAAACAGCATGATAAATTGTGGAAAAACATTGCTAGTTTAGCAGCCATGAGGAACATAGTGTGACCGTAGCTATTATCGAAGTAATCAAGCTTTTTGTTTCTGTTTTTAGGTTTGGATATTGAAGACACATTTTCAGTTCTCTGAAGTCACCTTATACCACCACAGTACCTGTAATAATCTCTGAAGACATTTAGTCATGTATTACTACACCACAGGAAAGCAGCAAGCTCAATAAATGTGATCAACGGAGCCATTATTTTCAAACAATGAACCTATCATGCTTTAAGGTTCACATTTCACAACCTTAAAAGGTATAGCAGACTGCTGATTTTTCTTACAAGGCACGCAGGGAGACAGACAAACACTTTCCACTTGTTTTACAAATAGTTTGTCAACACAGACGCAAGGTAGAACCGACAATGGCTGACCGCTACCAAAACAACATATATCACCAAAGTGACGACAGCTATGGGACTTATGGAGAAGGTGATGGAGGTGGTCATGATGGATATGGTTACCAGGCGGAATACCCTCCGCAGGAAGAGGATGCTGCTAGTGATGTCACTGAGGGTCATGATGAAGAAGAGCAGATGTATGAAGGAGAATATCAAGGTATACCTCATCCTGATGAGGTGAAGGCTGCACAGAGAGCTGCAAGGTGAGACAAATTGACAGTTACAAAAATTTGCTTTTTCTAATAACTTTTTCCAATCAATAGTTTATGTGAAGGTTATAATATTAAGCTTTTAAAAAAAAATTTTTTTATTGTGATGTTTATAGATAGATATATTGCATATTAAAAGGGCTTGGAAATACTACAGCAAGTGCGTTTAAAACAAATGCATACCACATTTTGGACACAAATCCATCTTTAAAAAAAGCAAACTTGCTGCCTTAGAAAATGTAATTTATCTTACTTACATTAATTAGATGCCATTTACGGTTACACTTTACAGTAAGGGTTCCTTAACTGACATTGGTTAATGCATTTTCAGACAATAACTTATTTTTAAGTAACATTATAATTATTCATAAAATCCCTTATCGAACATTAATGAATATGTTAAAAAGAAAATTGTACTGAATTTCAATCAAGGGGGAAAAGGGAATCAAAACAATTCCAAAAGTGGTTCAAAATACTGTATCAGCATGGCAATGTGGTCGCAGAAAACTAATGGTTGACATTATCTCAATAAGGCACAAGATAAAACGGTTACTGTGGTTTTAGGATTAAAGGACGGATGATGTTCTGGTCTGAATTTGATTTTTGTGTCACTTTTTTGGCCTAATATGTTAATGTAATAGGTTATAGTACGGTATAATATTAACAGCTCATATAGAGGACGTTGTGCTGAGAAAAAAAATGTACTTCAGTAAATTTTTGGATGTCTACTTTTACTTTTGTAATATATTTTGGAAGTAATACTACTCTACCCACATCTGCTAAGGTTAAACAAGACCATACTTAAATTTATTTTATTCTTTTTGTGGCCAAAAAGTTCCATTTTGGTTTCATCTGACCAGAGCACCTTCTTCCACATGTTTGGTGTGTCTCCCAGGTAGGTGGCTTGTGGCAAACTTTAAACAAGACTTTTTATGGATATCTTTGAGAAATGGCTTTCTTCTTGCCACTCTTCCATAAAGGCCAGATTTGTGCAGTGTACGACCGATTGTTGTCCTATGGACAGACTCTCCCACCTCAGCTGTAGATCTCTGCAGTTCATCCAGAGTGATCATGGGCCTCTTGGCTGCATCTCTGATCAGTTTTCTCCTTGTTTGAGAAGAAAGTTTGGAAAGACGGCTGGGTCTTGGTAGATTTGCAGTGGTCTGATGCTCCTTCCATTTCAATATGATGGCTTGCACAGTGCTCCTTGAGATGTTTAAAGCTTGGGAAATCTTTTTGTATCCAAATCCGGCTTTAAACTTCTCCACAACAGTATCTCGGACCTGCCTGGTGTGTTCCTTGGTTTTCATAATGCTCTCTGCACTTTAAACAGAACCCTGAGACTATCACAGAGCAGGTGCATTTATACGGAGACTTGATTACACACAGGTGGATTCTATTTATCATCATCGGTCATTTAGGACAACATTGGATCATTCAGAGATCCTCACTGAACTTCTGGAGTGAGTTTGCTGCTCTGAAAGTAAAGGGGCCGAATAATATTGCACGCCCCACTTTTCAGTTTTTTATTTGTTAAAAAAGCTTAAATTATCCAATAAATGTTGTTCCACTTCACGATTGTGTCCCACTTGTTGTTGATTCTTGACAAAAAAATTAAATTTCATATCTTTATGTTTGAAGCCTGAAATGTGGCGAAAGGTTGCAAGATTCAAGGGGGCTGAATACTTTTGCAAGGCACTGTATCTGCAGCTACAGGAAGTGTCTGGTTGAAGTTATTGCTGCCAAAGGCGGGGCCACAAAATATTAAATGTGATGGTTCACTTACTTATTTTCCTCATTAAAATATGAAAACCTATAAATGTTTGGGTGGTTTTAGTTAAAGCAGACCCTGTTTTTTCATCTGTGTGATTTTGACAAAGATCAGATCACATTAGATGGTGATTTTAGGCAGAAATGTGAGAAATTCCAAAAGGTTCAGGTTAGGGCTGTCAAACGATTAAAATGTTTAATCGAGTTGATTACAGTTTAAAAATTAATTAATCGTAAATAATCGTAATTCAAACCATCTATAAAATGTGCCATATTTTTCTGTAAATTATTGTTGGAATGGAAAGATAAGACACAAGACGGATATATACATTCAACATACGGCACATAAGTACTGTATTTGTTTATTATAACAACAAATCAACAAGATGGCATTAACATTATTAACATTCTGTTAAAACGATCCATGGATAGAAAGACTTGTAGTTCTTAAAAGATAAATGTTAGTACAAGTTATAGAAATTTTATATCAAAACCCCTCTTAATGTTTTCGTTTTATTAAAATTTGTAAAATTTTCAATCAAAAAAATAAACTAGTAGCTCGCCATTGTTGATGTCAATAATTACATCATATTCACTCATGGTACTACTAACCCATAAAATCAGTTGGACCCAAGCGCCAGCAGAGGGCGCCAAACACCAAAAAACAAGTAACAGGCGGACATTACATTGTACTGTCATTTTAATCTGTTTGAGCGGGGCATTTGCGTCAAATATTTTAACGTGATTAATTAAAGAAATTAATTACCGCCCGTTAACGTGATACTTTTGACGGCCCTAGTTCAGATATTTTTTTATACCACTGTATTGTAATGCTCAATACCACTGTATTGTAATGCTCAGTTGACAAAATCATGCAAGATAAGAGTACTAATTTCAGTTACCCAATCCATATAGATGTGTAATCTGTTGCCCTAAAAATCACATTGGCGACCATAGTGTATAGTGACAACTAATTTGAGTGTTGTCACAGTCATTCTATCATGTATCCTTTTGTGTTAGTGTAAGCCCAACAGGAAATGATTCAATTTCAATAATTAATTCTTTCCTTTACATTCTCAGGGCGAAATCTCGAGCTGGTGGTGCACTCTCAGAACTGCAAGAATTATCGGAACAGTATGAGGATATCATGGAAGATTGTGGCCATGGAAAGTTCCAGTGGACACTCTTCATGGTGTTGGGGCTGGCTCTAATGGCTGATGGGGTTGAATGTTTTGTGGTTGCCTTTGTTTTACCATCTGCCGAAAAGGATCTGTGCCTGTCCAATGCAGAGAAAGGGATGCTGGGTAAGTCCATTGTCTATATAGTAGTATAGTAGAATATTTTTATGTGTGTTATGTTTGGTGTGTTGAAGGTATCCTTCCATCAATTCCCACTGTTTTATGCATAACATTGTAGCGTAAATTGACTGGTTATTAACACCACAGAAGCTTTACTTACTGGTTGAATATCCTGATTAGAAAAAGGAAATAAACCCACACCTACATAACACAGTGTAAGCATAATAAAAGGGAAAGAAAAGAAAACTAATGGCTGAACCAACATGTTTTTTGTGTGTATATGCTAGCACATGTTTGAGACGTGAACAATGAGAGATTTTCACTATAATAGTCGGGCTAAGTTACTTGACTTACATACAGTATAGTAATGTAACCTCAACCCACTATATAAAACATTGGTATAGTACCATTTTAAGCTGACCTGGGGGCTTAGAGCAGCGCATCAGCCGCCTAAAAGCATCCAAATGCGTCAGCAGTTGAGTTGCCTGTAGCTTGGGGAGGTGTGACGGCGAAAATTTGGGCCTGGCCAGCTGTCCTAAATCCCCGTAGCAGCAGGGTCGTCGTAGGTAGCACCTGCAAGCTGCAGCCAGCAGGCAGGAAGCAAGAGAAAAGGAGGAGCCATGAACCGAATGTAGCTTTTATACCTGTGGGAGGCCCATGATCCCACTGGAAGGAGAGGGTTGTTGCCCTTCTGCCACATGGTCAGTTCAAGTTATGGTGTTATAATTTAACTCAGCTAATTTAATTTTACATCCATCGAAACTTGAACATTAAAGAAGAAAACTTTCCATGTTCCAGCTATTCAATCCTTTAAAACTGTGAAATATTGTGTGCTCAGTAGCAGCGGAAATATGTACATTCAGCATTGAATTTTATGTTTTTTAATTAAATAATGGAGTTTTCATCGCCATCCTTTTTGTGTTACCCAGACAATAGTCCCTGATAGGGATGTCCCGATCACATATTTTGTTACCCGAAGCCAAGACACCCCATTTTGAGAGTCTGCCGATACAGCGTCCTGATCGGATACCAAAAAAAAGTTTTTGTTCTGTTTTTATTTGCATCAATGTTCCAAACATGTCACATTACTGTACTTTTTACAGTACTTCCTCTTCCGCTTTTTGCTGGAGTGTTGCAGAGTATAAAACATAGTGTATATAATATATTTTTGTATCTTTTGGTAATGCCATTGTGTTGTGGATTTTTGGTTACTTTTTAGGCTGTTAGCAATCTTACAAATAGTGATTTAGGACCTTGCAAATTGGTGACTAATCTTACAACGTTTTATATAGAGTGCAACACGAAACAAAAAAGAAACTCAATTTTTAAAATAATAGAATTCATTGTTAATATTGTCACATATACCCTGGTGCAATCAAAGAACAATCAATATCTTCAGCTACATCATGATTCCTAAAATTTAACAATGACTTTTTGTACAATTGTATGTAGCAATTTTGGCAATTTCTATCATGTCTTTTGATGGCTGCACTTCATGGCACTTCAGCTCGCAATTCAGTTTGACTTGAAGGTAGCTCGTTAGTGTGTCCAATTATAAATTAAAAACATCAATTGATAAAATTAACTTACCGATGCAATCTTCGAGTCAGGGAACATTTTGAGAAGTGATCAGCAACAGTTGCGGGCAAATTGCATTCGGCAACAAATTGGCAAAATAAAATCTCAGCTTTCGTCACTTTTCATTCTGCAGACTTCATCTTTATGACCAGTGTTGTTAATCTTATTATGAAAAAGTATTTACTCACAGTTACAAATTACTTCTACCAAAAAGTAATTAAGTCAGTAACTCAGTTACCTGAATGTAGGAGTAATTAGTTACTTAGCAAAGTAACTGATGTTACCTTTCATGTCTACTTTCGACATGTGAAAGTTTTAAAACTGTTTCATCATTTAAAGAGAGATTCAAGTCAAGATTTTGCCGATTTAGGAGTATTTTAGATAAAAAGTTACTTAAGTTCGCTAGGAAGGTTCACTACAACAGAACCTTTCTGAGAAGTCTACTGCTTTAAGATGGCTGTTGTTTACTAACGCCGTAGAGTCTGTCATTTCGCATCTAGTTCTATATGCATGTGATATCTAGTGTAGCTCCAAGTGGGCGTAGAATGTAGGCTGTCGGCTAGACAGGAAATATTTGAGCCACCTTGCCTAGCATCGCGTTTGTAACAGCATCACAACACTTTTCCCTCCTTCCCACTCCCGCTCTTCTCTCTCCGTGTCGCTGACTTTTCTCACGTCATTCAACCAAAGTACTAACGCGTAGTAACGCACATTGTCTCATCGCCGAAACGGTGACAAAATCCAAAAGGAGAAAAAAAAAAGGTACAGATTTTGAACATACGGCGTTCACATTTAAAAATCAGTGCTCACTTCTAAAAATTACGCCAAAACCGTACAACTTGACAGTTACAGTATGTATTTGGCGATATTAAACCTGGAAGAATTTTCACCAGATACCTTGAATAGCTCTGTTTGGGTCAGGCCTCAACAATATTTGAAAAAAATTAACATTACGATATATGTATTGCCAAGGCTCCACACTTACTTCTTGCATTGATTGCACTGTTGCGCCTAGCTTTTTTCTTAAGGTGCACCAGCACGATATGGAGGCGCACCCACATTTTTAATTGCATGACCTTTCACGTCATACTTTTAATCACTCTGCGTAACATTCCTATAATTCACTCATACTTTAATGCTCACGCTGCCGAAAACAGTCTTTCACTTACACAATGAATGAGTTGGCACAGCACACTTCAGACTGTGTACCAAGCTGAACAACTTTTTAAATTAAAAAACCCTATCCTTTTCACGCGATTTCGATCTTCTGAAAAATGGCGCGATCGGCCAGATTTCTGATCACATGATCAGATCAGGACATCCCTCGTCTATGACACACGTATGACACATATAAGTTGATCTTTATTCTTATATGGCTATATGTACAAAATCAAGATACACAATCATCTATTTTATTCCTTTAGTCATACGTAGCCAATGTTCCCTCTAAGTTGCACGCGTGTGCAATCGCGCACTGCTTCAACATACTCTGCGCACAAGAAAATCTATGGAGCGCACAAAATAAAATTCAACATTAACCTATTGTAACGTCACTACTCCTGGTGGTGGGTTTGATACAGCATTGCGACCCTCCCTTTGGTGGTGAAAAGTAGGGATGGGAATTGATACGATTTTTACGATTCCGATTCCATTATCGATTCGATTCTTTATCGATTCTCTGATCGATTCTAATTTCAGGAAAAAGAAGAACAAACATTTTGATTGGCATCAAGTTTGTTTAATCAGAAGTCACAACCTTACAAACTCACAACGAGGTCAAAAGAGGCCCAAAGCCTCAATGTTAACTGTGGCAATAAGTGGCAAATGCACAAGAATGTGTAACATTTTACTGAAACATTTTTCTAATAGAAATAAAAAATATTGGTATATTTTGGCATATAGGTCGTTGTTCTGCCTTTGGCAATGTCCCCAAACTTTTTCCTGTGAGGGCCAAATAACTTTTCCCTTCTCTGTTGAGAGGCCGGGGTCAGTTTGTAACAGAAAAAGTGTGACGATTGCAGGAGTGCGAAATGTAAAAAAAAATATTGTTTTTCAGAAAGCCACAATCAAATAACCCTCTGTGGATTCATCACGGAACAAAAGTAAATAAAATAAAAATAATAATATAATATAATAATAATAATAAATAATCATAGCACTATTAATTAAATAGATAATAACCAAATAACCCTCTCTGAGTTATTCACTGAAAAAGGCCAGGAAATAAATAACACTACTGAGGGAGAAAAAAACAAAAAAAATTCAAAATGCTCACTGGAATTGTTCAGGGGGCCGGACCAAATATGGAGCCGCGGGCCGTAGTTTGGGGACCCCTGTTTTTATTTACCAGTATATTGAAATGCATGCCTTTTAGTTTTTATGGCGCTTTCACGCTCAAGTGGTGACGCCCTTGCGCTTCCTCACGCGAAGAAGAGCACGAAGAAGAAGAAATGCCGCATCCAAGCTAGTGAGTGAGTTAGTGAGAAAGGGAAACACTGCCACGAGCCTACGTTCTTTGTTAATGTTTGTAAAATATCCACAGAGCCAACGCCTGTATATATCATCTTCTGTGTTGTTGTTGTGTGTTTCCACTCGCGATCCAACACTTAAATCCAGTTGTGTAGTGGTTTAAACGATGTGCTAATGCTAGCGAACGCATGCTAACTGTTTGTTATGACTTTGTTAGCAGCTAATCATCGCTGATTTACGTTGATGCGAACCTGTTTGTTATTGGGGACGAAATTGATTTGTTTCATTTCTATTTTTAGTTTCAAGTGATGGTTGAATAAAGTCAGCAAATTATACCAACATCTTCTGCATCGTCATTTGGGAGTTTAGCTAGCTGTATAGCCAGGACTGAACCTTAGCGTCTCGGTGAGGACAGTGCAGTCTATTCCCTCCCGATGCAGTCATTTCCATCTCGCAATGACTGCAAGTCGCTTTGTTGTAATTTTTCCTCGTGAAGTGAAGACACACTTTCGAGCGTTCGAACCTACATCATTGTTATGTTTACGGCGGCAACGCTCGTGCTAAACTATCGTAACCTTTCATTTTCACCCTTTTTCCTGGTGAAGTGTAGCCAAACTTTGGAGCGAGTGGTTCTTGGCACCATGCTAGTTTGATGCGTCTGGACAACAAGACACGTCACGACGCAATATGCGTCTTTAGGGATCGTTAAAGGGATCATTAAGGCTTTTTCATTGTGATGTCGAGGCCTCGAAACACTCGGAACCGGTTCTGAATTGGAATCGGATTTCGATTCCCATCCCTAGTGAAAAGAGAGCTAGACTCCTGTACTAATTTACTGAAGCAACATTCCGCTGCCAATCTTTGCAAGCGCTACAATATTAATTAATATCTTTATTTTACAACTGATATAATCTAGTTTATTAGACCAACCGATCACCTTCGAAAATGAAAGGATCACCTGGATCACGGTCATAGCTTTGCCTCTTCCAGAGGGGCCGCTAGACTAGATTTAAAACTCTCACAGTTCGCCGTCACTCCTTATGGCAGAAATTAGGCTTTGGTTATTTACACTCCCACCAAATTTATGCATACTAGTAACAACAAACAAATGATTACTTTTCAACAATGAAATAACCACAATTCATTGAGTTTTTGAACATTGCATCACAAGAATTAGCTTTTGTACAGGACGCTCTACAACAGAAGGCTTACTAGTGCGTTGCCCTTTGTAATTCAGTCTTTTATCACCAAAGGATATTATTACTCTCCGTACAAGTCCATCCATGCTGTTGAAAGTTTGCTTTCAAATGATGTTTTTAACAATATCTATTGTTGAATTTCTGACAAACAAGCTTATTTTAAGATTATACATACTAACGTTTTGCTCAAAATAAGTCTGTTACGAAAACTAGCTTGCTGAAAATTAGCTTATTTCAGGATATCTAAGTGAGTAAAATTTGGCTGATAATTTTATGCATTTCTAGTAGATTTACTCTGAAAACAAGGGAATTAAACTAGTTTTAAGGAGTTGTGTTTTTACAGTGTAGCTGCAATAGGAATCTTGATTGTCCTTAGAGTCTGAACAGTTTTAATGTGTGAGGTTGTTGTACTGTACTCCCATTGTGCTTGTTCATTATGTTTTATTTATTAACTCATCTATGCCACAACTGGACCTTACCCAGGCCAAAGCAGGATTCTTCCTATGGTTAAAGCAGGACTCTCACATATAACAGTACACATCTCATGAACAACGAGATTATTGTTCTTTTCTTTTTAGGTAGGCCAAATCAATTATATTAAAAGTAGACTAATAAAAATTGCTGCTGTAGTTTCATTCTTTTAATAAGCCAGGTAACTTGCTATGATCCAGGGTTTTGAACAGGCGTAATACCAGGGGTAAAAGTGGACCGGAACGAGCCGGAACGGAGTTCTGCTATGAGTTTATTCGGCGGAACTGCCCAGAACGCTGCTTTGATCCTGCAAATATGACCGTAACTGTCCAAACACTGTTAAAAAAAAACTGGCACGCTACCACACACTTATCTCTAATAACAATCTACTAATGTCCGATTTCAATACATAAGTTTTAACAACAAGCCTAATAAAGAGCTTGTGTTGCGTCATCCATTTCCACCCATATTTATTATACATTTATTTCTTTGACGTAGTTCTTCCCAGCGTCTGTCTCTCTGCCTCTGAGAACTTTGACAAGTCGCGTCGCGTAGCAAAACAAAAAACAAAAAAAAACAAACATGGACTCTGCTGTCCGTTCAATTGGCTGACATACTGACACGTGATGAGCAAGGATAGTTATCTCTGTTTGGTTCATATGCACGTTCTTTCTCCCCAAGAGAGTTTGGTGCAAAACAGGGGAATGAGATGAGCGGAAGAGGAGCCTGAGAGGGGCGTTTTGCAGCCAGAGCCATCTCTGTTTTTTGGAACAACACATAGAGGAAAAAAAACAAGCTTGTTGAATTAAAGGAGCAATGCAACGGAAAATTGATCAAATCTTTAAGAGAAAGGAAATAATTGATGAGGTTTATTTTATTTTAATCTCCCATGTTAATGTGCACTTTGGACTTATTTTTATTCATTTATGCAAGGCTACTTATTTATTTCCTTATAATTAAAAAAAAAGTCTTTTTGCTTTGGCTTCAAAATATATTCCATTTTACTGCGCATAATGTATGTTATTTGTACTTATTTTTTGTTAATGTATGTTACTTATATCTCTATTATTTACAAAAGTCAATGTTTACATTATCTTCCATTTTAAAGTGCATCCTATGTTATTGGATAATTAAAATTCAGGTTTTGCTTTTAAGATTTGAAGAAATGAGGGGAAAACAAAATTTAGATGGTGTTTTAGATGGAATTTTGAAAATCTGTGAAAAAATACAATTTTGAATGGAAATCAGTTTCTTATTTATGCCTTGTTCCAGTGTAATGCAGTACCCTAATGCATGTGTTAAACCAGGGGTCCCCAAACTTTTTCCTGTAAGGGCCACATAACTTTTCCCTTCTCTGATGAGGGGCCGGGTCAGTTTGTAACAGAAAAAGTGTGACGATTGCAGGAGTGCCTAAAATTTTTTTTATTTTTATTAATTTTTTTTATTTTTTGCAGGAGTGCCTAAATATAAAAATTAATTGTTTTTCAGAAAGCCACAATCAAATGGCCCTTTCTGGATTCTTCATGGAACAAAAGTAAATAAAATACAAATGATAATATAATATAATATAATATAATATAATATAATATAATATAATATAATATAATATAATATAATATAATATAATATAATATAATATAATATAATATAATATAACAATATTAATTAAATAGATACTCACCAAATAACCCTCTCTGGGTTCTTCACAGAAAAAAGCCAGGAAATAAATAACACTATTGAGAAAAAAAAAAATGTTCAGGGGGCCGTACCAAATGTGGAGACGGGCCGTATCGCGGGCCGTAGTTTGGGGACCCTAGTGTTAAACCTTTCATTCATTCATTTTCCGAGCCGCTAATCCTCACGAAGGTGACGGGGGCGCTGGAGCCAATCCCAGTTAACTATGGGCAATATACGGGGTACACCGTGAATCGGTTGCCAGCCAATCATTGGGCACAAGGAGACGAACAACCATTCGCGCACATAGTCATACTTAGGGACAATTTAGAGCATTCGATCAGCTTACCATGCATGTTTTTGTTATGTGGGGGGACACCGGAGTACCCGGAGAAAACCCACAGAGGCACAGGGAGAACATGCAAACTCCACACAGGAAGACCAGAGTCCGGGATTGAACTCTTGATTTTTTTGCATTTTGGTGGTTTTAGGAGGTTTGACACCAACCCCAACCCCCATAAAAAAAATTTTAAAAAATTAAAATGGAGTCAGGGAGTTCCGGCAAGAAATTCTAGCCACTTTCACCCCTGATACTGATGTGTGGCCCAAGGGTACACATCTGATGTTGCTCACTGTGGTCCGCAGTGTGCTCAGGGAGCGTGTGTGTCTGCTCAGACACAAGAAAAATTAGAGGGAACATTGTACGTAGCAGAGTGTAGTTCCAGGGGATCACCTGTTGTGGTCAAAGGCTTAAGAGTACCCTGTCAGTCATACCCATATCAATGTACTGTATGAGATCTTTGAGGTCGGAACCACCTTTTTATTATTAGCGTTATGTAAACGGCTAACACAGATGTAAACCGCAACAAGCAAATGGGATGTGGCTTGTGCATCCCAATCAAGTCTGCATTTTAGATGACAAATCAACGTCATCAGAAAAACATATGATTCTTGATGAGCAGCAATAAAACACATTGCTGTTAGTGAATTGTTTACTCTATGTTAAAATGTAAAAAAAAAAAAAGTATTTAGGTTGCACTCCCATGATAACATGGTAAATTGCAGTATGGGAATGGGGTTTTATCCCATGCTGGAATAGCAAAATGTAGTATGGGAATGAATGTCAATAATGTATAGTATTCCGATCACGTCATTTTCAAAGTATCGGGATCGGCAAAAAAATATCGGCCATGCCTTTTTTTAATATATACTGTATATATTTTTTAATTAAATCGTTTTCTAATTGTATTTAACGTTACAGACATAATATGTTACACTCATCCAGAGTGTTTAGTTTAGGCTTAAGGTAGGGTTATCAAATTTATCCCGATAACGGCGGTAATTAATTTTTTAAAAAATGTATCACGTTAAAATATTTAACACAATTAATGCATGCGCTGCACGACCCACTCACGCAATGTCGCGCTCAATCTGTAATGGCGCTGTTTTACCTATATAGAGAGATAAAAGGCAGTGTAAAATGAGTAGAGTGAATTTTGACAGCCTTTGGAGCCTTTTTTTAATTGGCTAAAGCCTTACAATTCCTCTCCCTATGATTAGAAATATCATGGGAAGCAATGTGGGGAAGCAAAGTAGCAATTGATCTTATTCTTAACACTTTAAGCCCAACACAGAGAAGATATATCAATTGGTAGCACTACGCACAGTCATGGTTCCACTTCCCATCATGCATTTGAGCATGGCTACAGTATCATTTACTGAAAGCTCAACAAATACAGTAATGGCAATATTTAGTCACAATATACAAAGTCACAAGTCTTTCTATCCGTGGATCCCTCTCACAGAAAGAATGTTAATAATGTAAATGCCATCTTGAGGATTTATTGTCATAATAAACAAATACAGTACTTATGTACTGTATGTTGAATGTATATATTCGTCCGAGTTTTATTCATTTTTTTCTTAATGCATTGCCAAAATGTATATGATCGGGAAAAATTATCGGGAATGATTGGAATTGAATTGGGAGCAAAAAAAAGCAATCGGATCGGGAAATATCGGGATCGGCAGATACTCAAACTAAAACGATCGGGATCAGATCGGGAGCAAAAAAACATGATCGGAACAACCCTAATAGTATTGTTTATGCATTCAATCCTTTAAGTATCTCTGGAGTCACGTTAGTCAGTGGACAACTGATGATGCAGAAATGAATCAGCTTACTCGCTAGACATACTATTGCATGCTGTCTTTATTGCTCTGCATATTGAGCTGCTTGTTTAAATTCTACAGGTTTCGCAGGGGTTATAAAGTGAAAGCACATACTTGTACTTCTGACGTTTGTAGAACTGTGGGAACAAATCTTCAGTGGGATTTAAAGGCTATGCCATCAAACAAATTCCACTTGGACAGAAATAGTGATGAATAACAAACAACAACAGCAGGAAGAACACAAACAAATAGCAGTTAAATGCAGACAGGGAGACACAGAGATGTGTGTGAATGAATAAGCAAGGCAGGGGAGAGGAGAAGGGAAAGGGAGAAGTGACATGAAGAATTATGGGTGGAGTACGGAAAGTGGTGCAGTGCAGCCATCATGAACCATTTTGGATGTAGATACTGTATAATATTTTAAAAACATTTCATCCTCTCATTCGAATGCTCTCATATAGTTTTATACATAGTGCTCAGTCACTAAATAGCCTGCATACTGTATAAAAAAGGGATCAAAATGTTTAATAATGAATCGTCACACTCACAGCTCCCCCCTGTTGTATGGCCATCTGTACATTTCTAGTGTGTTCCAGAGTTTGTCTTATGCAACAAATCCATGAAGTGAAATATTTATAAGTGATCTTTGAGTCATTTAAGGAAAATTTGTGATCTTGTTCACTTACCCACTTCACCCAGATATCAACGTTGAGATCACAGTTTATTTGGGCAAGAAAAAATTCAGGATCTCCCTCACTTGCCACGTTTACATGGAGCCAAATATTCCAATTACAATCGGTTTAGATGTTCAAACCGAATAAATGTGTTCCATATAAACACCTCATTCGGAATGAACAGGCCCAAACCGAATGGAATTTCATTCCGATTCACAGGGGTGGAATATTCCTTTTCCCAAACCGATTAGAAGTAAAATTACATCATGTAAACAGGGAAGCGGAATGGTGTCTGGTTGCGTTCTTTCTGCACATGCTCCGTACTGACGTGGTGACGTAAGTAACGTCACTTGCAACATGGCTTCCAAGCACAGCGCACCTAATTGGAGTCCGGCGGAAAGATTGTATTTAATTCAAACGTTAAAAGAATTGAATATAATTGCTCGCTTAGACGGGCGTAAAACGAGGAACACGAAGCCGGAATAGACCGGAGCGTTGACCAGATTAGAAATGGTGGAAAACGCTGACAACCGGCTACTTCAAGGCAAAAGAGCAAAACAGCAGAAGCGGATACGACCCCACAAACACAACAAGTGGGTTAAAGTTAAAACAGCAGCACTCTGACGATCGAGCTCCACGTTTTGCAACGTGACGCTTTGTTTTGATTAATCTGCGCATGTCAGACGGCAGTTGTTAAACGTCCTTTCGGAATAAAGGCAGACACATGTAAACGCTGGATCGGAATAGATGAAGTGACATGTAAACAGCTGATCTGAAATTTCCATTCGGAATGATTTGAATCTGTATGAACAAAAGTCAGCATGTAAACGTGGCTACTGTCAGACAACTTCCACGAACCACGTTGGCTGATGCAACATTTCATCTACTACCTGTGATGTTCATTGATTACTCTCCATCTGGGTTACCACATACCAACACAGATTGGTTGATTGAATTGGTGTTCACTTGAATGCAGCTTGCTTAAAGTTAAAGGAATGTGTTGCAACGGTTAAGTAAAGGTGAATCACCAGAAGTGGTGCATGTTTGAATTTAAAAAAAAAAGGCACCAAGCGTATATATGCTGTAGATAGGCTATAGTTATAGACAGACAGACAGACAGATACAAAGCTAGATAGATGGATAGATACCAGGTTTGCGTAGGTTTCCATAGGGACGGTAGGGACATAACACTAACCAACTTTTCAGGATGCTCAAATTGTCCCCACCAACTTTTAAGCAACCGTATTTGCATTATATTATGACTTCAGTTACATAGGTAATTTAGTCTTCCCATGTGTTGTAAGGATAGAATGGACCCTACCATTATTACATGAATTATTTTCATGGTTACATTAACGCTTTTTAACTAGCTGAATATGTTAGTCCATCCCCCCCCCCTCAAAAGCACGTTTAATTGGCTAACGACTTGAACCCCCCCCCCCACACACACACAAACACATGCACCCTCACCCCCACACAAATGCACACAAGGCCCCGACAGAAATACAACATGTCATCAACATGCCGCAGCCCCCTTCAAAAAGGAGTGATTTAGAAGTTTTTCTTTGGCCAGCAGCAACAGCCACTGAAAGTAATGTAAAATGATGTCAATGTAGTGGAGGTGGGGAACACACCACCAATTTTGCTACTGAAAGTCTGACCTGCATCAGAGGTAGCATAATATTAAACTATATGAATTTGCTAACCTGCAAAACTCGAGTAGAAAGCTGCTTAGAGAGAGGTGTCCTCCTGTATTATTATTTTTTTTTTACTGTTAATTAAACTGTGAGAAATTTAGTGAACCGAGGTTCACCCCCTTCCCCCAATTTTAATTTTCATTTTATTTATGTGATCTTAAAGCAGCCCAAAGGAGCTTTCATTTTTTGTTGAGTTTGGCTGTGCTTGGTGACAAAAGCAGTAGTGTTTTACCTGAAGGAAGGCTCCATTTTTATTTATTTTTGTTATTCCCTGACTATTAAGTTTTTTTCAGTTACATTTATATATATATATTTAGACAGACAATGTTGAGTGGTCTGAAGACAAATGTTTATTTTTTGCATTCCTAGATAGTTAAGAGATTATTAATTCGTTTGTATTTAAGTTATGTTCAAATACTGTAATTTACATTTGCCAACAAAATCTAGACAATTTATTCTTGAAGTTTTCAAAACGTTTGTTTAGTGGTTTTTCAAAGCAAAGGTTTGAATCGAACGGTGTATGACCTGAACCAATACAAATGAAAGTTAGCATAAGTCAATCCAGATTTATTTTGCATCGATGAGTTAGCCCAGGGGGTTGGGAACCTTTTTGGCTGAGAGAGCCATGAACAACACATATTTTACATGTAATTCCGTGAGAGCCATTCAATATGTTTAAAACTAAATAATGTACAAGTATACAAGTAATGTGTGCATTTTATGTAATTTCAACACTTTTAAAGTATAATACATCTATGAATTCATTTTAATACCGTTGTTATGCTGTTCCTAATCAATGATCAATGTATTTCTTACCATTAATGCGACTTCTGGTGCTCCATGGTTTTGCTGATGGCTTAGTAGTCTGGTTGATACTTGGTGAGGTTAAGCTTCATGCAGGCGTTAAGAAACTTAGAATGTGTCTCTTTTCATGTTCACGAAGAAGCGCCACGAATCCTCTGTTTTTCCCCACCATTCACAGATCACCATCGGTGCACACAAAAACAAGTTTATTAATCGGTAGATTTTTTTCCTCAGTGAATGACTTGAATAAATCCTCCCCTCTTGTTGTCCCTTTTATAGTCAAAACCTTGCAATCACGCTGAACTGGAATAAATTGCTTACGTCTGTTGACTCATCCAAAGCAAGAGAAAAAAAACGGTGCTGCATTTATGTCCTTCACTTGCGTTGCCTTAATTTGATTTGACATCATAATGGTATGATCGTGAACATTTCTTGCTGACGGAGGCATCTCTTTTATCCTTTTAATTATCTTGTCTTTATCCTGTCCATTCCTGCTGAAAAGTACGATACTCCTCGTCTTATTTTCTTTTTGGCATCTTCTCAAAGGGTTTCTGAAATAAGCTGACAACGCGGAAAACGAAACTGAAAACGAGGGAAATTTACTTTCTGATCTCACGCACATGCGCATATCAGCCAATATTTTTGACAGCAAAGTATGGGAACCCCAATTGAACAGTGTCTCTGCCTCATCTGCGTTGCCTATGTGATTGATAGACAGACAGACAGACAGAACAACATGTATGTTTGCCACTTTCCCACTAAAATTACTGCGGACCGGCTTTCTAGTCACCGGCGATTGTCGCCGTTTCACACAATGCGCAAAGGAGTATAACGAAACTTTTTAAAAAATTTTTTAACAATTAAAGATTTCTCTTCGAGCCAGATGCAGCCGTCAATAGAGCCCGATCTGGCTTATGAGCTATAGGTTCTCAACCCCTGATTTAGCATATCAACTTATTAGGTTCATATTTGTGAGAAGTGTAGCCCTGACCCACATTCACCCTATCTATTTGGTCCTATCCCCAGCAAAAAGTGTACATGCAGGTTATGCTGTTATATAGTCCCCACCAATCTTGAAACCAAACCTAAACCTTTGATAGATTCAGACAGATGATCTCACATGCAAACACATACACATGCACAACCACACCCCCACACACACTCATTCAATAAATTAATCATTCCAAATACAAAGTTCCAAAGTGGATATTGCACAAAGAAAGAAAAAAATATGACTTGGTTTAAGTATATTTGAGATGTACAGTAGTTTTTTTTTTTTTTTCCTGAAAGACGAGACAGTAACGGTGACTGGGGTGTACAATGTATCTGGACCTTTTATTTGATGGAGCATTGTGTGCCTGTGTTCTCAAAATGCATATCACAGAGTAGAGAATGAATTCTCACATAGTGCTTTTGAGGTTAAAATAGCAAGTGCAGTACTTTTGACTAGAAGCGATGTGATCATAATGCAAATTATCAGCACCATTGAACCTATTTTCATTTGGTTTGGATTCTATTGAGCATAACCACTTTGTCCAACAATAACCAAACATTTTGGCTTGTGAAATTGCCAAGTAGCTCGTAACGCTGGAAAACCATTAGCCTTGGTAACTGGTAGACAAAAAAGTTAACTTTGTGGTCTTTCTATTTAAGTCAGTGGCTTGCTTCAGCTTAATGTTATTCTGCACACAATAAATGCTTACTGGAGACCAATATGTATTGAAAAAGAAATAATCCTATCATAGTTTCAGATCCTTGTTCATGCCTTCAATGCACAAAAGTACTAAGCTACAAAGCATCTGCAACATTCATGCCTTGTGAAAGTTCTCTTGATGGATTAATATCACACAGAAGTCAACACTGGTGATTTTAATTATACTGGGTTCTCCGCCATGTTTCTTTTTTGACTAGCTTCCCTCCTTTCTCCCTGGTTAGCACCCCCCACATAGTGTCCATGAGTAAATATAATTAAATTACAATAGCACCACTATGTTCTTCGGAAGCATCGCTGTTGAATAATGAATTTCGTTATTGTTTTTATTCTTTTCCTCCTCTGTCTGCTTCCTTTCTTTCTGTGCCCCCTAAACACCTCCCTTTTCACTGCTTTCTCCTAATAGATAAAACATAATTAAAAAAAAACAAAATGGGAGTATGTCAAATTCCCATGTGGCACATTAAAACTGT
This sequence comes from Corythoichthys intestinalis, assembly GCF_030265065.1. Lineage (NCBI taxonomy): Eukaryota > Metazoa > Chordata > Actinopteri > Syngnathiformes > Syngnathidae > Corythoichthys > Corythoichthys intestinalis. The sequence continues at coordinate 56,417,684 of NC_080399.1, read as the reverse complement.
TCAGACCATAAGGACACTCAAGATTCCCACTGGCTGTGTCTAAGCAGCTGAACAGGAAAGGTTAAAAAATAAATGAATCTATATCACACAGAAATATCATCTGAAAATGTTAATTATCTTGTAGGTTTTAGCAAGTGGCTTAGTATTGAGATAAACTTATAGTTGAAGGACTAAATCAACTGGTAAAATATTATATACTGCTCTTACCTCAAAAATAGCACATATAATGTCATAATTGTATGGCTATTATTGTTTTTAAAAACAAATAGGATAACCATGATGCCTTGGCAGTGGCAATAAGATTCAGTTCTGTATTTGCTTTGATTGCACACATGAAATAGAAATGTACAGTGACTTTCTTTTACTGCTACTTTATAACAAAATGATGTTATACGTGTTTGCCCAGCAAATGTTATGGAACTTTTTAATTTTCACAGTAGATTTACATTTTACATACTGTACATTATTGAATTCTGTGTGTAACAATGTGAATAATAGGAATTATAACAAGAAAATTATGCTAGTAATCAAAATTAACATGTCTAATTGTTGCATAGCCTGCCTAATACTGTATGCACACAATCTCTATATACTGTACAGTTGCAGTACACACTTTGTAAAATAGTAACTCACATCTGTTGCAAAGGTTTCATCATAAATTAGGTATCTTCATAGAATAACCCTCAATGACACGTTGCTACAATATAATTACATGTATAACCCATTTGTTTTTCTCTGCAGGTCTGATTGTCTTCCTGAGTATGATGGTGGGAGCATTCATATGGGGCGGTCTTGCAGACAAAGTTGGCCGCCGACGCTGTTTAGTCGTGGCATTAGCTATAGACTGTGTCTTTGTCTTCCTGTCCTCGTTGGCACAGAGCTATGGCTTCTTTCTCTTCTTCAGGTTGCTGTCAGGCATTGGGTAACTCACACACGTGACCACACACACCCAGTACAAACCATAATAATAATGAATTCATCATCTGCGATTGGCTGGCAACCAGTCAATGGTGTACCTTGCCTGTTGCCAGAAGTCAGCTGAAATACACTGTAGAATATGCTAAATTGACTATGCTAAAAAAAAAACTTGCTGCCTAAGAATGTAATTTAGTTTATGTTACTTACATTAATTGGATTCAATTTGCTTAATTATTTCATGTTTTAGGGACAAATTAACCTTAATAACTTGATTACATATATTGTATAGTAAATTGTTTGAGTTTGCGGTACTCAAATTAACTTGAATGAATTATATGACAGTAATTTATTTGAGTTTGCAGTACTCAAAATAAGTTGAATGAATTAGATTACAGTACCTTATTTATTGTGAGTTTTCCAGTACTGAAGTACTTTGGCTTTTGTGGTGCCCATTCATTATATGCAGGTGAACTTCATTTTTTTAACCTGAAATAATTCTACAATATAAACAGCACATGCTAATTTAATTAATAACACATTTTCAAACAATAATGAGTCTGACCCTACCCCCTTATAATTGAAGGTAGGATATTCAATGGATTAATTCAGGGGAATAAAACGATTTTAAAATGCTCAACAATGCATATAAGACACGAGACATTGGCTCCTGACACGCTGCTGAATGTTTTGTTACTGCTTGGTGTTAATGAATAATCAGGAGTATAACCTTATATACAGTGTTATCACAGATTACTTGAAAAAGTACTTTAATTACTGATTACTAAGGGTGTAACGGTACACGTAATAGTATTGAACCGTTTCGGTACGTGGTAGTCGGTTCGGAACGGACGCGTACCGAATGAGTTTCTGACGTAATATAACCCTTACTTTTCGAGGCTGAGAGTCAATCGGATTACAGTTTCTTTGTGTCGATTATATTTACTCCGTCTTCTACACTATAACGAGGACCAACACGGTAGGACAGTCCAGAAATGTCAATGGCACGACAACGTGGCCGCCGCGAGAACGCAGTGAAACGCGGGCGTTACAGTCAATCAGCCAATGCACACCTGTCGCAGTGTGGCCGCGTGTTAGATGCCTCCCAGAAGCGGCTCTACGCGACGCATGCGAAAAGAACGGCAGAGTTTATTATTTGACGAGAGACGCGGCCCTCCTGCGTCAATACTACTAGCTAGGATCGGGCCGGAAGTCACTCGTGTAGCAATCGTAACCTACTTTTTGAGTCCATCAGATCTCTTGAGTGGTAGATCGGGGCACAGTTGACTTGTCTTTGTTGATTTACTGCTGTCTTCTCTGGTATAATAATAACCAACACGGCCCCGTGGGCAATACAAAACCCTCCTACCACAACAAAACAAGTAGGAACTAATAATCACATAGGAACTAAAGTTATACAACATAAAATATACAATATAAATGAATATTACATCACCTTTGTAAAATATAAACACATAATAAAATAAATAATAGCCCATTTAAATAAAATGAATTCAAATGAGCTAAAACACCTGTAATTAAATAATAAGAATAATACACACATCCTGCTTCACAATTAAATTTATTAATTTCTGTGTGGCGCTTTAACTTGAGAAAATCCACCAATAAAGTTTTTGAAAACTGTTCATAAGAAAAAAATGTTTCATTGAGGCATTTCATTTGTAAATCACATGTTAAAATCTTTGTCAATGGGATTGCTTTTCTCTTTAGCACAGGACTTCTTTTTTCTTCTTTCTTTCAGAAAGAAAGCTTTGGATGTTGGATTATCTTTAAATACCCATTACTTTTTGAGCAGAATTCTAGCTTTGTATAGGCTAATGTTCCTATTGTTGAAAGCACAAAAGTGTGTAATAAACAACTAGCACATTTATATTTTGCATTTTGTGTTTTTTACTGGACCGAAAATGAACCGAACCGTGACCTCAAAACCGAGGTACGTACCGAACCGAGATTTTTGTGTACCGTTACACCCCTACTGATTACGCCTCAAAAAAGTAATCTAGTTATTTTACTGATTACTTTATTATCAAAGTAACTAAGGTACTTTAAAAGTGATTTATCTGTTACTTTTTACCAATTATTCTCCCTTTGCCGCCTCAACAAAAGAATGACAACAGAAAAATGTAATCGCATGAATTGATTTTCCGATGATATAATTTAAAGGGGAAGATCAGAAGTTTTCACATCAGGCTTAATGTTTGAGTTGGCAGAGGTTTAATTAGTCAATGGAGTTTATTTCAATCACCATTGAGTCGCGCTAGCTTAGCTACTCCAGAGCACTAAAATGATCAAATAACTGACAAACTGCGTGGAATTTGTTGAACTCAACTCCATCGACTAATTAAACCCAGCTAACTCAAAGATTAAGCCTAATGTCAAAAAAACTGAATTTAACAGCAAATCAGTGCCAATATAAAACAATGCAAATTGACTACACAATAATCAACAACACACAAATGAATTGAACAGTGCAATTAACACAAAGGTCGGGGCGGGCACGGATGCACGTGCACAACCCAGTGTATGCAATTCCTTGCTACGCAGCGAGACGTCCTATGCGCAAGCAAGCATCCACATGCATGCGTACATCGGTTAAAAGTGGTGACTACTCACAATTTTGTTTTTATTGCGTTTTTTTATTACATTTTCATTACCTCAAAAATACTTTTTGCATGGATTTCCCTCTCATACTTTTAACCATTGTGTTTTTCTGTAGTAGCTTAAAAGCAGTGATGATCGATTGACCACACTAGTCACGTAGCGTATTTAAACCTTCCTTATTTGATATGACTGCATTTAAGTATTTTGTTCAGGCCTTTTTGAGTACATTCTTCCTGTACGCATCTAAACAAAACAAGTTGAAAGCGCACGGTAGTACTTTGTGTGTCAAATTCGCCTTGTGCAGGGCGTTTCGCCGATGTAGCAAATTTTGGCAGCACACCAGAAGTACTCGGCGGTCAGTTCGGCCACAAAACGTGGCGGCAACTAAGCACTTAACACTCTGTCAGACTTGCAACACATTGCCAATAATGCTAAGCGCAGATGTCACTTCACGGCATAAATGTACAACATGAATACGATGTAAAAATGGTCGCTGACTTCATGAGGATGAGCGGAAGCGACGACTACCCGCCGTTGCCAGTGTTGTCAGTAACGCCTTACTAAGTAACGCGTTACTATAATCTGATTACTTTCTTTCAGTAACGAGCAATCTAACGCGTTCATTTTTCCAGGCCAGTAATCTGATTAAAGTTAGTTTCCTCAGTGCCTGTGCGTTACTATTTTGTTGTTGCCTCATATTGTATGTAGACTGAAGAATATTGTAGTCATGTACGCAGAGCATTTGAAAAGAAAATACTCCGCTTGAGTTTGGGAGTGACATCACATCTCACGTTTTCTCATCGGGGGGGGGGGGGACAGGTCACGTGTAATACCATGCTGCCTGTGCGCGTGCCGTCTGCCACGGCGGTCAACAACATAGCCTGCTAGCTATCAGGATGCTAACAGTAAAGGAGCCGGAGAGATACAACAAACGGCTGCATTTGCTCACTGAAGATATAGCCATTACTTCACATATCTGTCCAGTAAAGAAGACAAAAATATCTCAGTGCGTTGCAAACTCTGAAAGACTGTCGACCGCTATATACTCAACATCCAATTCAACAAGGAAGCACTTGGAATTACAGCACAACGCGTTGCGAAAAAAAAAGCCGACAGGTAACGAGACTGCCACCTCTTCTACAGTTTGTAACCAGCCTTTATAATATGTGTAATTATGTACATTTTATAGTTAGAGTTTGTAATCATACATTTGTGGGACTGGGGGGAGAAGCATGTTGAAGACTGCAACGAAAGTCACAAGTTTGGACACACATTTTGCGTTTTATATATTTTCACTACGATTATATATTCTCACTGAAGACATCAAAACTAGGAACGAACATGTGGAATGGCAAAAAAAAAGTGAAATAACTTAAAACTGGTTTTGTTTTCTACATTCTTCAAAGTATCCACCTTTGAGGTGTCTCCAAACTTTTGGCCAATACTGTATATATATATATATATATATATATATATATATATATATATATATATATATATATATATATATATATATATACACATCTTGACACTGTTCGAGTTCAATCAACTGTTCAAGTTGTTGTTGGCAGCGTTTGAAAGCTTAGGTTTAAATAAATTCTAAATATCCATCTTGCCTCCTCTGGTGTAGTTTTGGCTAAGCAAAGCAAAGGATTGTCGCCAAGGTGCAAGTCACGTGATCTGTTCGAAAAATGATTTTGACCCAATATGAAAACTTTATGTTGTAGGATTTTTGTTCATTTCATTAATTTTTGTTGTTTGTTTTATTGCTTTACAACTTTTAGAAACAACATTTTAACAGCTAGGTCTTTATTTCAAAGGGGAAGTTCAGAATTTTTTACATTAGGCTTTATCTTGGAGTCAGCGGGGGTTTAATTAGTCGTTGGAGTTGATTTCAACAAATTTTGTGCAGTTTGTCAGTTAGTTGTTAGTTTTAGGGCTCCGGAATGGCTAAGCAAGGGCGAGTCAGTGGTGGTCGACTAATTAAACCCCAGCTAACTCAAAGATTAAGCCTTACGTGAAAAACTCAATTACACGCGATGACATTTTTCTGTTATTTTTATGTTGAGGCAGCAAAAGGAAAAAAAATGGTAAAAAGTAACTGATAAGGTACTTTTAAAGTAACTTAGTAACTTTGATAATAAAGTAATCAGTAAAGTAACTAGATTACTTTTTTGAGGTGTTATCAGTAATTAAATTACTTTTTTAAGTAATCCGTGACAACACTGGCCGTTGCAACCGCAAAGCTACGAAACAGCCGCACATGTACCGGCTCTGCTGGAACCCTCCAGAATGAAGGAAAAATACTCACGTTCATTCATGAACTCACACGGATCAATATTCCCTCGCACATCTCAACAAGTGACTGCACTCTGTTCGAATGTGCACCCGCCATCCTCATGCCTATCCCAAAATAGTTGACTGTGACTTGAGACCAAAACAGGAAGAGCGAGTGGTTTCCATGGAAACAAACACATTTCAAGAACATTTTAACATTTTCTATTTAAAATGCTCTACGTACATGGCTACAATATTTTTCATTCTACATACATGATGAGGCAATAACAAAATAGTAACGCACAGACACTAAGGAAACTAACTTTAATCAGATTACAGGTTTGGAAAAATGAAGGCTTTAGATTACTCGTTACTGAGGAAAGTAATCAGATCACAGTAATGCGTTACTTAGTACAGTGGGGCATATAAGTATTTAGTCAACCACCAATTGTGCAAGTTCTCCTACTTGTAAAGATTAGAGAGGCCTGTAATTGTTAACATGGGTAAACTTCAACCATGAGAGACAGAATGTGAAAAAAAAAAAAAACAGAAGATCACATTGTTTGATTTTTGAAGAATTTCTTTCCAAATTAGAGTAGAAAATAAGTATTTGGTCACCTACAAACAAGCAGGATTTCTGGCTGTCAAAGAGGTCTAACGAGTTCTAACGAGGTCTAACGAGGCTCCATTCGTTACCTGTATTAATGGCACCTGTTTTAACTGATTATCGGTATAAAAGACACCTGTCCACAAGCTCAGTCAATCACACTCCATACTCCACTATGGCCAAGACCAAAGAGCTGTTGAAAGACACCAGAGACAAAATTGTAGACCTGCACCAGGCTGGGAAGACTGAATCTGCAATAGTTAAAACACTTGGTGTAAAGAAATCAACTGTGGGAGCAATGGTTAGAAAATGGAAGACATACAAGAACACTGATAATCTCCCTCGATCTGAGGCCCCATGCAAGATCTCACCCCGTGGCGTCAAATGATAACAAGAACGGGGAGCAAAAATCCCAGAACCACACGGGGGGATCTAGTGAATGACCTACAGAGAGCTGGGACCACAGTAACAAAGGCTACTATCACTAACACAATGCGCCGCAAGGGACTCAAATCCTGCACTGCCAGATGTGTCCCCCTGCTGAAGAAAGTACAGGTCCAGGCCCGTCTGTGGTTCGCTAGAGAGCATTTGGATGATCCAGAAGAGGACTGGGAGAATGTGTTATGGTCAGATGAAACCAAAATAGAACTTTTTGGGAGAAACACAGGTTCTCTCGTGTTTGGAGGAGAAAGAATACTGAATTGCATCCGAAGAACACCATACCAACTGTGAAGCATGGGGGTGGAAACATGCTTTGGAGCTTTTTTTGTCTGCAAAGGCACCAGGACGACTGATCTGTGTAAAGGAAAGAATGAATGGGGCCATGTATCGAGAGATTTTGAGTGAAAATCTCCTTCCATCAACAAGCGCATTGAAGATGAGACGAGGCTGGGTCTTTCAGCATGACAATGATCCCAAATACACAGCCAAGGCAACAAAGGAGTGGCTTCGTAAGAAGCATTTCAAGGTCCTGGAGTGGCCTAGCCAGTCTCCAGATCTAAATCCAATAGAAAATCTGTGGAGGGAGGTGAAAGTCCGTGTTGCCCAACGACAGCCCCAAAACATCACCGCTCTAGAGGAGATCTGCATGGAGGAATGGGCCAAAATACCAGCAACAGTGTGTGAAAAGCTTTTGAAGAGTTACAGAAAACGTTTGGCCTCAGTTATTGCCAACAAAGGGTACATAACAAAGTATTGAGATGAACTTTTGGTATTGACCAAATACTTATTTTCCACAATAATTTGCAGATAAATTCTTTAAAAATTAAGCAATGTGATTTTCTGTTTTTTTTTCACATTCTGTCTCTCATGGTTGAGGTTTACACATGTTGACAATTACAGGCCTCTCTAAAATTTTCAAGTGAGAGAACTTGCACAATTAGTGGTTGACTAATACTTATTTGCCCCACTGTAACGCCTCGTTGACACTACTGCTTATATAGTATAACCGGAGCTCTCTTCAACACTTTCACTTACTTCACATTGGTAAGTAAATATTGTGGCGAGCGACGTGGAGAGGAGACTGGCTTTTGTTTTTAAAACACGCTTTTCTTGTGTCTCATTCATTTTCCGAGCCGCTTATCGTCACGACGGTCACGGGGGTGCTGGAGCCAATCCTGGCTAACTATGGGCATTAGGAGTTTTCCATGAATCGGTTGCCAGCCAATCACAAAAATTTTACTCAAGTCAGAGTAGCGTTATTTCAAAATAATATTTCTCAGTTACATAACCACATTAAGCCAAAGAAATACAAAAAAAAAATCCTTGAATTCTGGCAAGAGAGAAAAAAAAAGACAAAAATGAAACATTATTCATCCAAGGACCATGAGTGCCCTCTAGTGGAGAAAATCATTTCTAGTTTGAATAGTGAATACTGTAGTTCCTTCATATTTACTATTATGAAATTAAAAGTATCATATATCCGGTTTACCATGTTGAGGGTAGACTTTATGTCAAATGCTTCATTTTTTACGGTGTATCAAGACGCCATGCGATTGAAAAGGCTGGCGTGATAATCGAACCGCAAGCTTGCGTCTGATTGGTGTAATGGAGTCAAACCAAAACAACAATGGCACCAACACATTCGTGTAATGGAGTCATGTGATTATTGTTGCGACGTCTCATTGGTGATATTAGTAGCACTACTCTTGGCATCGCTGGCAAAAAAATTGATAAATCTAATATGCAGAAAAAAGAGGGAAAATGACTCTTACGCAGCCCAAAGTAGCGTGGTAAGAGTAGCCTTTTTTCTTTTCACAAATCTACTGAAGTAAAAGTAAAAAGTATGGCTTAGAAATATCAAAGTAACTTCTCAAAAAGTTACTCAAGTAAATGTAACGGAGTACATGTAATGCACCCCTGCCTAGGGACAACTTAGAGTGTTTGATCAGTCTACCATGCATGTTTTTGGGATATCGTGGAATTCCGGAGTACCCGGACCCACGCAGGCACGGGGAGAACATGCAAACTCCACACAGGAAGGCCGAAGCCCGGGATTGAACGTTTGATCTCAGAACTGAGAGGTGGACGTGCTAACCACTCTACCACCATGCCGCCTTGAACATGAATATACACTCTCATAGCAATCACTAGTCTCAGTCATGTTTGCCACAACTACCCATCATCCATTGCGGTGGAACAGATAAAAACAGGCGCTGCAATATTTTACTCTTTTATAAAGTGTCGTGTTGCCTTTATCAAAGAGTAAAATATTTACATACCAAATCGATATGAAGTAAAGTAAAGTAAGTAAAGATAATGAAGAAAGCTCTGGTTGTCGACGTGGTTCACTGTGGAGGCGTGCGGGAATGTTCTGATGTCAGAAAATCGCGAAATAGTCGACGCAGATTTGCGCAGGTCTAAAAGAACGCCCAAAGAACACTGGATATGAAAAAATATATTTTCTAATTTGACTGGGATACATCAAGTTCGGCATGTTTTCCAGCCCCAAATTTCTACTTACTTATTTAAAATTAGCGTTCACAGGTTGATAAAAAATGAGTTTGGTTCACTTATCATATAGTTGTATATTAAGTACATTAAGTTGTATATTAGCATTTACAGTGTAAGCTTCATCACTTCCACAAATCTAATGGGTAAAGGTGGTATGGATAGAAATTACAGAATGAACTCTGCGGTTAGTCTTATAATCAGACCATTAATCCATTGCACAGTTGAGTAAAGGTGGATTTTTAGCAAGGGGAGATTTATTTTTTTCCTAGGCTATTAAATCCAACCAACAATCTGCAACAATCAGCATTTTTGTATTGATGATGCTAATAATGTAGTTATGATTTTTCTGAGCATGTGTGCATTGTGTTGTATTAATGACAATTCACTTTGCCATCATCTCAAGTCTTCTTTTTGCCATGAAGATTCTGTAATTCATTTTTGTTGGTTGTACGCAGTCTAGTGTTTTATTGCCGAGACCAAGCACAATGCCTCAGATCAGAATAACATAAGTCCACTGGGATTTGCAGACTCAGAAATCAGGTCACGGCACAACACAAATGAATCCATCCACAAATAGCTTGCACCACATCAATAAACGTCTCATAGGTGTAGTCTGACAGCCATGTCCTGCCTCATTGAATGCATGTAATAAGCATGGACCTCCATGTGGTTGCACAAATGGACAGTTGGCAGTAAATGTTGGACTGTGGAGGTGACACATGATTACTTTTTCATGCAAACGGTTAGCGAGGTTTCCTGTTCTTCTGGTAGGTGTTGAAGACTGACATTTACTTGGCTTGTTTATTTTTTATACACATACATTGAAACTACTGCATGTTCATATGACTTCTACATTAGTATTACTACTATTTTAGCCATACATTTTCTCTTCTACTGTGGGTGAGTTGCCCCCTGGAATGGTTGCAAATACCATAGAGGATAGGTCACATTATGTTACAGTTTATGACAGAGCCGTAACAGAGCATTGAGAAAATCGTTCATTCATCTTCAACACTGCTTATCCTCATGGTAAATCCCAGCTGGCCGTGGGTAGGATGTGGGGTATACCCTGAATTGGTTGCACACATAGACAAATAACCTAGCACAATCCCAATCACCAAAAAGGAGAATCAGGCGATGTCAATCAACCTAGCATGCTTGTTTTTGGAATAAGGAAAGAAACCTGAGTGCCATGATGATGTGAAAAGGGAGCAATTAGGTTCACCACAAGGCGCTAAGACAAAATAAAAAATAAAAAATAAAAAATAAAAAAACTACAGGGAGAAGTACAAAGTATTAATGGGGCTACACAGAGGGGGAACATGGCAAATGGCTCCAACATGGAAACAAGAGGAGCGATTCAGCGTATTTTTGGAACATATGCGACTAAAAGAGTCTGTCTCTTTTCAGTATCGGTGGAACAGTGCCGATAGTCTACTCGTACTTCTCCGAGTTCCTCCAGATGGACAAGCGAGGAGAGCATCTGTCCTGGTTATGTATGTTCTGGATGATTGGTGGGATTTATGCCTCTTTCACGGCCTGGGGAATCATTCCTAGATATGGTAGGATTCAAATATATCCATTATATTATACCAAAATGTATGTTGAGATACATAATCTTGAAATAATAGTGTGTTTGTATTTTTCTGTAGGTTGGGGTTTCAGCATGGGCACAGAGTTCCAGTTCCACAGTTGGAGGTTATTTGTCCTGATTGCAGCTCTTCCTGCAATTGCTGCTCTGGTTGGATTAACATTCATGCCTGAAAGTCCTCGCTTTTTGCTTGAGGTGAGACTGCCACCACATTTGAGATCCAAGCTCACGTTAGCAAAGGTTTTTCATAGGGCTGTCAAACGATTAAAATTTTTAATGGAGTTAATTACAGCTTAAAAATTAATTAATCGTAATTAATCGCAATTTAAGCCATCTATAAAATATGCAATATTTTTCTGTAAATTATTGTTGGAATGGAAAGATAAGACACAAGATGGATATATACATTCAACATACGGTACATAAGTACTGTATTTTTTCATTATAACAATAAATCAACAAGATGGCATTAACATTATCAACATTCTGTTAAAGCGATCCATGGATAGAAGGACTTGTAGTTCTTAAAAGATAAATGTTAGTACAAGTTATAGAAATTTTATATTAAAACCCCTCTTAATGTTTTCGTTTTAATAAAATTTGTAAAATTTTCAATCAAAAAATAAACTAGTAGCCCGCCATTGTTGATGTCAATAATTACACAATGCTCATGGGTGCTTAAGCCCATAAAATCAGTCGCACCCAAGCGCCAGCAGAGGGTGACAAAACTCCGAAAAAACTCAAGTAACAAGTTGGCATTGCACTGTGCTGTCATTTTAATCTGTTTGAGCGGGGCATGAGCGTTAATTGCGTCAAATATTTTAATGTGATTAATTTTTTAAAAATTATTACCGCCCGTTAACGCGATAATTTTGACAGCCCTAGTTTTTCAATTTACTGGGTTGGTGTGTCATGTATTTATTTAACAGTGCAACCATCTGCCTGAACTCTAACTAGAGAACAGAAAAATTCAATACGCAGCATTGTAATTTTCACCACAAGAGTCTCAAATCACTTAAAATATACAATAGCACTGGATTGACAGTTATGTTCTTTTTCTTGTATTGATCCAAAAACAACAAAAATTGAATTGTGGATATATTTGAGGGAAATAAGTGTCAAAACCTTTTTTTTTTCTTTTGAGCAGAATGCCAAACATGATGAAGCATGGATGATTCTGAAGCAGGTCCACGACACCAATTGGAGAGCCAAAGGACAGCCAGAAAAAGTGTTCACTGTGAGTACAGTACATATTATGTACTGTCGTCGATTGACCTCTTAGCCAAATGCCACGGGTTCATTTTGGCCGAGCACGATCTGACTCTAAGAACAGAACTTTGATAATCTGAAGAAAAATCTCTAACAGCGTCTTTCCAAAACATATTTTATTTATTCCAAGTCGAGTACAGTCAAAAATATCAAGAACCAAGCAACAAAAAAACGGTAGGCAACAGGGCCCCATTTTAGCAGCATGCCCTTAGAATAGAATAGAACGGAACAGAATAGAATAGCCCTTTATCATCATTATACAGTCGTACAGTGAAATTGGGGAACATCTCCTTTTACAGTGCAGGACAGGTAAAAATCTCAAAAGTGACTTGGAAGTAGCGTATAAAAGTATAAAATCTAAATAAATATAAAATGTGTCTGAGGTAGTCTTATGTTCAGGCAGTGCAAATAATCGAAGAAGAATAATCAAATCGACGTTGGAATATTGCACGTTCATATTGCACGTAAATAGTATTGCACATAGAATATGTGTGAATAGAAGTGAAGTACCAGCAGTTGACGGTGCAGGCATTGAATATTGTACGTTAATATTGCACGTAAGTAGTATTGCACATAGAATATTGCATGTAAATGAATACTGGACGTTGGGCGATGTGGTGTTACATACGGCAGTTCAGGGTGTAGATGAATTTAGCAAAGAAACTCTTCCTCAGTTTGTTTGTTTTTGCTTTTAAAACACCTATAGCGTCTCCCAGAGGAGAGCAGTTCAAACAGCTGGAAATCAGGATGTGAGCTGTCCTTAAGGATGTTTAGAGCTCTGCTGAGGCACACCGGGTGGAGTAAATGTCCATCAGGGAGGGGAGAGGACAGCCAATAATCCTCTGCGCTGCCTTGACTGTCCTCTGAAGCCTCTCCCTGTCTGCACCAGGCGGAAATGCAGTATGTTAGCAGGCTCTCGATAGATGAGTGCTAGAAGTCCAGCAGCAGCTTCCTATCCGGCTTGTTCTTTCTGAGGACTAGCAGGAAGTGCAGATACTGCTGAGCCTTCTTTATGACAGCTGTTATGTTTGCTGTCCATGATTACCTCCTTGGTTTTGGTGGTGTTTAGGGCACGAGGCTGAGAGTTTGTGGACTTTCTCTCTGTAGGCTGCCTCATCTCCCTGTGGGATCAGTCCAACCACTGTGGTGTCATTAGCAAACTTGACGACGTGTTGCTCCTGTGGATTGGACTGCAGTCATAGGCGTAGAGGCAGTACAGGAGGGGCTCAGCACGCAGCCCTGTTACTGAAAAAAGGTTTCATTAAGACCTTATTTTTCAAATTTTGTGATTCTCTGACAATTGCTTCATATTGCAGGCATTAAGGGGTTAAACGCTGGCGCTTTTTACATACAGTTTGTAGCTTCTAGTGTGGGTTTAATTGAAAATAATGTACTGCTTTTCCAGCTGAGTGTGTATTATAATCACCAAGTTGTCCTTGTAGATGCTACAATATGTGCTGGTCTGTCTATGTTCATTCCAAATTGTTGGAAACCTTTATTTTTAGACTAAAACCTTGAATTTGAATTTTACAGATGAAAACATTTTGATTAACTGTCAACTAAAACCGGACCAAATTTGTATGAGATTTTGTTGACTAAAACTAGACTAAGACCAACACATTTTGAAATGACTAAAATATGACTAAGACTAATAAGTATTTTGGTCCAAAAAACTAAGACTAAAACAAAAATTAAAAGGGCCGGCAAAAACAACACTGATGTATTGCAATATCCACTGTTTCGCAATCGGATTGAGACACCGCATGGGAGTCTACCATGGCGTTGCAGTCAGCTGCTCAGCTCGTCACCTTGAGTGATGTCACATTTATAGGATGCCCTTTTTGTACTGCAAGTAAAACCAGTGCATCCAACTTATTGTATGTTGTTATTCAGATGTATAACAATTGCTTAGAGTAAAAGGGGAAAAATTGGTCTGGAGGAACACTTTAATGATGAAACTGTATCCTTTTTAGCAGAAAAGTTGCATCAGGCTTTAAATATTCTAACATATCTGGAAGGCATAATTTGGAGGAGTTTTATTTAACAGATATCACAGTCACATTTAAATGTAATTAGCCTCAGAAATGTATCAAAGAAGAGAAGATGTAATACCTAAAACATATTTTCACGTTTCGATGGTTACATGAATCTCCGTAAATATAAGTGGCATACCCTTCTGGCTCAAAAATGTGAAAGAATTTTCACAAAGATCAGATCTGAACACTAGTTTCCTTTTGATATTCTTTAGGTGACCCACATTAAGGCTCCGAAAACAGCTGAGGATGAGTTAATTGAGATTCAAAGTGCTACAGGAACAGCTGTACAACGCTGGCTGGTCCGCTCACTCACACTCTGTAAACTGGTATGTACATCACACTTTATACAATTCACTGGCATGTATTAGAATTTTTTATTGTGGGTATGCTACTGATTGAAATGACAAATGTATCATGTATTCACACACACATCGATGGTTTGTGTATGTTTGTGTTGTAAAGATGCACAAATGAATTTGACAGTCTACTTTTGTTTTATGTATTGCTATTACACTGCGATTCCACCTCCTTAAAACTAGTTCAATTCCTTTGTTTTCAGTGTAAATTTACTAGAAATAAGTGAAATGATCTGCTAGTGCTTCAAGTAAATTTTACTCATTAAGATTTCTTGAAATAAGAAAAACAGCTAGTTGAAAATGAGCTCAACAGACTTATTTTAAGCAGTAGATTAAGATATTTAATCTTAAAAAATTACTAGTTTGTCAGAAATGTTCTTAATTCAAGAATAGATATTGTTCAAAACATCGAATCTCAGACAAAGAGTTTTTTTCGTTGAAAATTATTGTGAATAATTGCTTAAATCACTGAATTCTTTATTGATATGGACGTAAAACAGTCTCAATTCTTGGTTAAAAGCAAAAAAAAAAAAAAAAAAAAAAAACCGTGCAGGTAGCATTTATTTTACGTAAATATTGCTAACTATGAGGCTAGTTTGTAAGGAAATTAGTGGCCGCCATATGTAAACGGAGCTTTTCCAGTGAAACTTCTTGTGAATAAATGCTTACATCCCTGAATTATTTATAGATATGGACGTAAAACAGTCTTGATTCTTGGTTAAAAGCTAAAAAACAAACATAAAAACATGCAGGTAGCATTTATTTTACGTAAATATTGCGAACTATGAGGCTAGTCTGGAAGAAAATTAGCGGCTGCCATATCTAAACAGAGCTGTTCCGGTGAAAATTCTTGTGAATAAATGCTTAAATCTCTGAATTCTTTATCGATATGGACGTAAAACAGTCTCAATTCTTTATTAAAAGCAACAACAACAAAAAACGTGCAGGTACCATTTATTTTACGTAAATATTACGAACTATGATGCGAATGCTGTAGGGACTAATTTCTCCCATTGATTTTTTTTTCACGTTTCAAAATGCATGCATTACCTTGAATCCTCAAACAAATCACTCCTGAGACAATCCTTCCTGTTTGTATGCGGTACAGCTTTGATACTTTTTCAACCTAAATCCTGCATTGAATCGCTGCATGTTTCGCTGCGACCGACTGCGAATAACTGAAGCGGATTGTGGGATTGTCCCCTGATTGAAGGCGTTGCACAGTGGCTGGCCGATGTGACCCGTCAATACAATTATGAAGTCTATGACACCCGTTTCCCGACGTGAAAGCAACGCTTGAAGCTAACAGGAAATAGCGCTAGCATGACGTCAAACAAGTCCGAGTGTAACAAAGGAAAGTGGACCGCACATATACTGTAGTACAGGGGTGTCCAAACTTTTTGCAAAGGGGGCCAGATTTGGTGTGGTAAAAAAGTGGAGGGCCGACCTTGGCCTTTACGTAGAACAATATATTCAAGCAAATTTTAGCAAGCGATTCTGTGTGTCACATTTTATTATTTTTTTAATTAATTTAGGGCTGTCAAAATTATCGCGTTAACGGGTGGTAATTATTTTTTTTAATTAATCACGTTAAAATATTTGACGAAATTAACGCATATGCCCCGCTCAAACAGATTAAAATGTTTCATGTCCACTTGTTACTTGTGTTTTTTGGTGTTTTGGGTGCGACTGATTTTATGGGTTTCGGCACCATGAGCATTGTGTAATTATTGACATCAACAATGGCGAGCTACTAGTTTATTTTTTGATTGAAAATTTTACAAATTTTATTAAAACGAAAACATTAAGAGGAGTTTTAAGATACAATTTCTATAACTTGTACCAACATTTATCTTTTAAGAACTACAAGTCTTTCTATCCACGGATCGCTTTAACAGAATGTTAATGTTAATGCCATCTTGTTGATTTATTGTTATAATAAACAAATACAGTACCTATGTACAGTATGTTGAATGTATATATCCGTCTTGTGTCTTATCTTTCCATTCCAACAATAATTTACAGAAAAATATGGCATATTTTATAGATGGTTTGAATTGCAATTAATTCCGATTAATTTTTAAGCTGTGATTAACTTGATTAAAAATTTTAATTGTTTGACAGCCCTAAATTAATTATTTCAACAATCTTGCAACTAGCCTTTGTGGCGTTCTCTTTCGACTCTCGGGCTCTTGCGAAATACTGCTGCTGTAAAATTAAACTAGCTTCAAGTTGCTTCAATTTCTCGCTACATATCTTCCCTGTAATCTTGTCGTACATGTCAGCGTGTCTTGTTTGTTAATATCGACTCACGTTGAACTCCTTAAAAACAACGACTGTCTCTTTGCAAATGACGCAGACACCGTTATTGCATATTTTAGAGAAGAAATACAGTAGTCCAATTTCCACCTATCCTTGAAGTGTTGGCCGTCACAGTCAACTTTCTTTTTTTTGTTGATTGTCGCCATTTTAGAAATGGGGAATAAAGGGTAACGCAGGGTAATGTTGCTTAGAGTGCTCCTGCCTTTTAGTGGGTAAATGAGGAGCAGCATTTAGTGTGTAAGCTACTTCATATGCTGGTAGCAGTACTGCTGACCAATTTATTAAGTCTGTGTGCGGGCCACACGTTATTGATTTTATGACAGAGGCTGGGGGCCGGATGAAATTTGACCACGGGCCGCATTTGGCCCCCGGGCCGGACTTTGGACATGTCTGCTGTAGTATAATGAAATACTAGGTATGCATGGCAATTACTGTAGAGGTCAACATTTTAGAATAAATAGACCTAATAAAGAACCAAATTAAATAAAAATAATATACTGTACTTACCATTAATGCTGAGAGGTGGTGGACAAGACAATGTTACGCGACTGGAAAAAAAAAAAAAAAAGACTGGAAAAATAACATCTTATGAGACGCGTGGTAAAGTCGAAATCACGTAAGTCTGGTACGTCGTAACACGGGGACTACCTCTATAATTGCTATTTGTAATTGTTCCAGCAGTATTTATTAAGGATTTAGCGTAGTTTTGTGGGCTGTGGAACACATTAATCGAATCATAATGTATTCTAATAGGAAAATCCCTCTCGACATACGACCATTTCGACTTGCAAACCAGGTCCTGGTACGATTTAAATTCGTATTTTGAGGTACCGCTGTATTTGAAATAATTTTTTTTCTTGATTTATGTGGAAACATTTCCAATTGGTAGAACAAACAGTAATATTTACTTAAAGTAAATGGAATAATCTGATGCATTAAACTGTTAACTAGTTCTTCTGCCCTCAGCCGAGCGTATGGCTACTCGACTTTGGCAGCGAGCTAAACCAACAAAGAAAAATGGAGGCCCAAACTCCTTCCTCTCATTTATTTCTTCGCGTGAACGTGTGCGCGTGTGTGTGTGTGTGGTAAAACTGAAACATACATAAATAACAACAAAATAACAGAATAGACACACCAAAATTACATCTAACCCACTGTTAAAACGTACAAACTTACAGATTTTGTTTTGTCAAGGGTTCCCAACGATGTATGGTGCAGAGGAGGCGTGCAACGTCTTAACACCTCAAGGCCTCTTTTCCAACTGAAATAAAAAGTTCTTTCTGCCTGCTGCTTACAGCAAGTCGCCACTAGGGGAAGCCGAGCGCAAACAGCAATACCAAAGAAAAACTTAAGATTCTGAGTTAGAATAGCGACATCCTGTGGACGGATGAACAATGTACAATCTTAGAAAGAAATTAAACCCAAAAAGTAGTCAACATAAGACCAGAGGACATAACACTCCCCGCCTGACATCTGCAAGATGTCAGCCCTTAACTAATGAACGATACACAACAACAACTCGTTTTACATGCTACCCTTAGACAGCAAAAGCACAACTTCACGAATTGGGCGAATGTAAAACCTATTCTCGCCGTTTCGGCAAATCTTAACCTCAACTTTTCTGACATTACCGTCCTCACTTGGGAAAGATTTTGTGATCAGTCCGAGTGGCCAATTATTCCTATGTTCCAGAGACTCCCTCATTAAAACAACGTCGCCCATTTGAAGGTTCGGCTTTTTTATTTTCCACTTGCGACGAACCTGCAAGCCTGCGATGTATTCTTTCTGCCAACGACTCCAGAAAACATTAGCTAAGTACTGCACGCGCTTCCATTGGGCTTTGAATAGGTCACCGGACTGAAACTGCCCTGGTGGAATCGGTGGTGTGCCAACCTTTTGCGTGAGTAGCATCGCAGGAGTAAGAATGACTGGGTTTTCGGGATCTGTAGAAACGGCTGTTAGCGGACGGGCATTTACAATTGCGGTGACTTCAGCTAACAATGTTACGAGTACTTCATGTGTGAGCTTCCCATATGGATGTTCAAGGAGCATTGCATTGAGGATTTTTCGGGTGACGCCGATCATGCGTTCCCAGGAACCAGCCATATGGGATGCATGTGGAGGATTAAACTGCCATTTGCACGCACTGTCTTTCAAGAATGTGCCTATTTTGTCATTGTGACAGCCTAGTTTGTCTATTTGGAGCTCTTTGCAGGCACTCACAAAATTTGTCCCACAATCAGATCTCAAGAGTTTGGCACCACCTCGGATGGCAAAGAAACGACGCAGTGCATTAATGAATGACGATGTGTCCATTGACTCAATCACTTCAATATGAATTGCACGTGTACTCATGCAGGTGAATATGACTGCCCATCTTTTAGCATCTGCATTAGCACCACGCGTTTTTCTCACTGTAACGGACCAGGGACCGAACACATCAAGGCCTACATTTGTGAAAGGAGGGTCCGTGGACAGCCTGTCTTCAGGTAGCTCAGCCATGATCTGTTCAGGTTGCCTGCCCCTTAATTTGCGGCATGTGATGCACTTGAAAATCACACTGCTTACTGCTCTTTTTCCTCCCACAATCCAAAAGCCCCCTGCTCTGACTGCTCCCTCCGTGAAATGCCTTCCCTGGTGACATAATTTTTCGTGAAAGTGTCTTATTATGAGCTGAGCAAGATGGTGCTTTCCAGGGATTAGTATGGGATTGGTTTCTTCTGCAGACAACTGTGCTTTCTTTAGTCGGCCTCCAACTTTAAGGAGCCCTTGCGTGTCAACAAATGGATTCAGTTTGCTGAGTGGACTTGAGTTTTTTAGAGCTGTGCCTTTTTCAATGCATCCAATATCTTCTGCGAAGACCTCTCTTTGAACGGTGCGAATGATCGTGGTCTTGGCTAGTTGCAGTGACTTTTCAGTTAAATGTTTGTTGCAGTTGTGCCAGCCACGACAGGAAACCTCAGAGTTGTTCTTGAATGATTGAGCTATATGTTGGAGTTTGGCAATAGCCTTTTGCAGCACCTTCCAACTTGA
Organism: Corythoichthys intestinalis; assembly: GCF_030265065.1. Classification (NCBI taxonomy): domain Eukaryota; kingdom Metazoa; phylum Chordata; class Actinopteri; order Syngnathiformes; family Syngnathidae; genus Corythoichthys; species Corythoichthys intestinalis. Next base: position 56,397,704 of record NC_080399.1, on the reverse strand, counting down.
AAACCTTTCAAATCTGGCACTATTAAACTGGCCTTTTGATAGGGTGGTAGTGCAAGTTGTTACCTCAGGACGCAACTCACAGTCAGTCTCTGGGTCTATGAGATCGAAGGTTTGACTTCGAACTTGACTTTGGTCCAACCTGGAGAGGAAAGCTGGGCCTCTGAGCCAGGTGGAGCTGGAGAGCTGCTCAGCGGGCAACGCTCGTGTGGCATGGTCTGCCGGATTTAAGTGTGTGGGCACGTAATGCCACTGGTGAGTTTGTGCAAAGCGCCTGATGCGTTCGACTCTGTTGTGCACATAAACGTGAAAGCGTCTCTTGGTGTTTGAGATGTACCCAAGCACTACCTTTGAGTCTGTGTAAAGATTCACCTGATCGACTGTGACATCCAGCTCCTCTAGAACCAACTCTGCTACTTCCACGGCCAGGACTGCTGCACAGAGTTCAAGTCGGGGTATGGTGATGTCTGGTTTAGGAGCTAAACGTGCTTTGCCGAGGAGGAATCCCACTTCGCTGTGTCCGTCCTCATTTGTGAGTTTGAGGTATGCTACCGCACCTACGGCTTTTGTGGAAGCATCACAAAAAACGTCAATCTCTATTCTTTGGGCTGCAGACAGCGGTATTGAAGTGTACATTCTGGGAATTTCAAGATGTTGTAGGTGTCCGAGGGAACTTTTCCACTTTTGCCACTGTTCTAATTTGTCTTTTGGCAGTTCAGTGTCCCACTCTGAAACATTTGTGGAAATGTCTCTGAGTATGGTTCTACCCCCTACGATTACTGGAATAGCAAAACCAAGTGGGTCGAACACACTGTTGATAACTGACAGAACTCCCCTTTTTGTGAACGGCCTTTCATTTACTCTTACTTGGAACTTGAATTGGTCAGTCAACAGCTCCCATCCTAAGCCCAAACTGCGCTGCATTGGTGGGGTAGTCTGCCCAATGTCAAGACCTTGCATGCCTACAGCACGATCTTCGGTTGGAAAGGCTCCTGTTATGAGAGGACAATTGGATGAGATTTTGTGCAGGCGTATGTTACACTGAGCCAGCATCTTCTGTGCCCTACTAAGAACATCAATGGCCTGCTCTATGGAAGAGAATGACTTTAGCCCATCATCTACATAGAAGTGCCGTTCAATGAATTCTTTTGCGTCACTGCCAAATTCCATTTCTCCTTCTATGGCTGTTCTTTTCAGTCCAAAGATGGCGACTGATGGGGAAGGACAATTACCAAACACATGGACAGTCATCCTAAATTCTTGCACTTTTCCATCAAGGTCATGATTTTGGAACCACAAGAAACGAAGGTAGTTACGGTGGTCTTCTCGTACTATAAAGTTGTGAAACATATGCTCCACATCTGCCATAACGGCGTATGGGTCGGACCTAAACCGCATCAGAACTCCTACGAGAGTGTTGTTAAGATCTGGTCCCTTGAGGAGCACGTCATTGAGAGAAACATTGTCAAGTTGAGCACTCGAATCAAAGACTACCCTAATTTTTTCTGGCTTTTGCGGGTGGTAAACGCCAAAACTAGGGAGATACCAGCACTCTTGATCTGGCGCCAGTGCGGGCGCTGGTTCGGCATGGCCCTTGCTGAATATTTTCTCCATAAACTCAGCGTAATGCGCTCTCATTTCAGGCTTTCTTCTCAGCGTTTTGCGGAGCGACATTAAACGATTGTAGGCCTGCTCCCGGTTGTCAGGTAGGCGCCGCCTAGGTGAGCGGAATGGGAGTGGAGCTACCCAGTTATTCGCCTCATCTTTAGCAAAGTTGTTGTGCATAATGTCTAGGAACAACGCATCTTCTGCCGAAAGTGCAACTTTGTCGTCATTTGTTGTTTGTTGGAAAATATGTTGTCCTAGTTCCGCTTGTGTGTTTAGTGGATCGTTTTTGGTGTATTTCTCTTTGATAACGATTGTGTTTTCGCAAGGACTGAGGAACGTGGGACGTCCACTGTTTAGAACGTTCGTCTTAAATGAGTTCAATGTGGGTTTATGAGCTCCAGAGAGACAGACATCACCTATGACAACCCATCCTAAATCGAGACGCTGGGCATGAGGTGCATTGTTTGGCCCATTTACCTGACCACGAACTTTATGAGCCTGAATGATGTCCCTTCCCAGGAGCAGAAGAATGTCTGCCGATGGGTCGAGAGGAGGAATCTGTGAAGCGATTGATCGCAAATGAGGGTGAGCTGCTGCTACCTCAGGGCTGGGAATTTCGTCTCTATTATCTGGAATCTGATCACATTCTGTTATTGTAGGCAGCATCATGGAGACCTTACCATCTACATCTTCTACAATAAAGCCATCAGCTTTGCGACCTCGTGTCTCTGATAAACCTGCACATGTTCTCATGGTGTATGGGAATATGGTACCTTGCACATTAAACATGTCAAAAAACGCAGATCTGGCTAAGGATGAATTGCTCTGATCATCCAACATGGCATATACCCTCTTTTTCTTTTCTGGAGAAGTTCGGCGATATACATTAACTAAACAGATCTTTGAGCATGATTTTCCTTTTACGCCTTGCCCACATACCTTTGTGCAACTGGCTGTGTTCACAGGATTTGGGCCCTCAGACTCCCCGCCGTGACTCTGGGTTGGGGGATTAAAGTCTTGAGGTGTCCATGGAGGTGGACCGACATGCATGGCAGACACATGAGCATCGCTATCACATTCTGAGCATTGGATAATAGCTTTACAGTCTCGAGCCCTGTGATTTGTGGACGCACAACATTTAAAACAAATGGCGTGCTCTTTGAGAATGTTCTTTCTTTCGTCTAGTGTTTTCATTCTAAACCCCCTGCATTTGACGAGTGAATGTGGTTTTTGGTGGATAGGACATTGTTTGTCTGGATCGAGTGCTGTCAATTTAGCCGGACTGATCTCTATTTTATTCACTGCCAATGGAACTCTGTATTTGTCTCGTCTTACTGATGTCTTATCAACCCTTGGATTTATTACGTTTGAACACTGTAACATAAAGCTAGGGTCTGTTCTCATTTCAGCGTAGTCATTTACGAACCGCACAAAATACGAAAAAGGTGGATAGACTGCACCGTTTTCCCTTTTGTATTTGGTACCTTGTGTAACCCATGACTCCTGGAGTCCATATGGGAGTTTTTCAACTATCGGGTTTATGCCCCTTGGTGTGTCGAGAAAGCTAAGACCCGGCAAATAACTTTCACTTTTGGCATACGATAGCTCTAACAGAAGATCAGCAAGCTCCTGCAGTAAGTGAGTGTCTTTGTTGGAGATTCTTGGAAAAGTCTGCAACCGTTGGAAGAGTGAGGATTCAATTACCTCTGGAGAGCCATAAGTCTTGTCTAGCCGCTGCCACAGACGTTGGAGACCTGCCTGTGGATTACTCACGTGGACCGCCCTGATCCTCTGAGCGTGTTGAAGAGACTCCCCGCCGAGCCACTTGGTGAGAAGGTCGAGCTCTTCGCTGGGCTTGAGATTGAGGCCTTCCGTCGCGTTGCAGAACATGGACTTCCAGGACAGGTAGGACTCTGGCCGGTTGTCGAAAACCTTGAACCCCGATGTCAGCAGATCACGCCGTGCTAGATAGGCTGCTAAATTGGACAGTTCACTTTGTGGGGTTGCTGAAGGTGTAGGCTGGTGTGAGATGTCCGTTCTCGCACGATGAGATTGGAGATGCTCTTCGTCAGCGATGTCGATGTGACGCACATGTGGAAAAGCACCAGCTGATTTTGGGCTATTTTCTGGTTGTTGAGAGTCATTGTGCCTAACCAGGTGCTCAGTGTTTGGCGTTTGTGTGCCATCTGCTTGCACACGCTGGTCGTCAAAGTGAGCATGCACATACTCTTGTGCACGCCTGATGGAGGGGGGTGTCTTGGAAAATACCCCTTGCTCGCTGAGGTCGACTTTGGCGCGCTCCTCTTCTTCGAACGTCGCCTCCCAAACTTTAGCTGCGGCGAGCGCTGCTTCTGCTTCACCTTCCGTCTTCAGAGCGTGTAGTGTTGCCTCGATGCGTGCCTTCTCGACCTCCATGTCGATTTGGCGTTTGGCGTACCGTGCTCTGGCGTAGGCAGCTTCGGCGTCTGCTCGTGCTTGTGCAGCAGCTTGACTCGTTCTGGACCGGCGTGAAGAATGAGAATGACTGGCCTCCGACCTGGTGACCACTTGGCTGATAGGTGGTGAAACTTCTTGTTGAGACATCTTGGGTGCTTGATGTGTTGAAAATCTTTTTACTCTTCTGCCCTCAGCCGAGCGTATGGCTACTCGACTTTGGCAGCGAGCTAAACCAACAAAGAAAAATGGAGGCCCAAACTCCTTCCTCTCATTTATTTCTTCGCGTGAACGTGTGCGCGTGTGTGTGTGTGTGGTAAAACTGAAACATACATAAATAACAACAAAATAACAGAATAGACACACCAAAATTACATCTAACCCACTGTTAAAACGTACAAACTTACAGATTTTGTTTTGTCAAGGGTTCCCAACGATGTATGGTGCAGAGGAGGCGTGCAACGTCTTAACACCTCAAGGCCTCTTTTCCAACTGAAATAAAAAGTTCTTTCTGCCTGCTGCTTACAGCAAGTCGCCACTAGGGGAAGCCGAGCGCAAACAGCAATACCAAAGAAAAACTTAAGATTCTGAGTTAGAATAGCGACATCCTGTGGACGGATGAACAATGTACAATCTTAGAAAGAAATTAAACCCAAAAAGTAGTCAACATAAGACCAGAGGACATAACACTAGTCTTTAACCCTCAATACAAGATGGAAAAATATATTTGACTTTCAGAAAAATAACCTGATTAAGACATTATTTTTTGTATATTGTATGTATATTAAGACAACTAGTTGAATGACACCTCTTTTATATCTTGAGGGGGTCTTTATCACTTTCACAGGCACTAATTAACTTTGAGGAAGGTGGCAGGAATCCTGCCACACACACAAAAAAAAAAAAAAACTACAAATGTGCTGAGTACTTTACGGCATATGTCACTTCCCCCTTTCCCCATTTATTATCCAGACGGTAGTCGATGCAAATGCTTTCGCGTGAATTCTGCAGAAATGGCAGAGGAACAAAAGAGACAAAAAGTTTTGTCTGAGGAGGAAAAAAGGGAGGCTACCAGGATATACAGAATAAACATTGGCCCGGCTTTCACTCGCTGGCGTGAACCCCCCTCCAACCTGCCACCTACCTGAACCAAACTCAACAGTCTGGTGGGAGGGTTAGCGACATGGTTGCTAACCGTCATATACTATTGTTTAGCCTCATCTGGATTCATTACCTTATTACTATTCATCCTTCACACAGCCGCTGGAAAGAGAAATGTTGTTTAATCCATCTGCAGGCGACCGAGAGATTGATCGTTGATTGATCGATGATTTTACGACACTGTACGGGTGTGCGCTGGTCCTATAGGGAAACGCAGTGCTGCTTCTCATCGCAGACTTTCTTAAGGCAAAACACTACCGCTTTTGTCCATCGGCATCGCTAAAATCAACCAAAGCTGAAAAGTTACCAAGTGTTGCTTTAAGCTTACAGGTTGGCGCTCAATAATAATGTAATAATACCATTAATTATCGAACAAATGGGGGGCTGATGCTTAGCAATATCGAAGCCATTTGATTGATTTAGCTCTTTAATGGAGGATCCAGGTTGGAACTTATCTCTCACCAGAGAAAACAAACATAAGTAGTAAATGAAATGGAGATTCTGAATAGATATGGTTAGAAAAAAAGCAAACAGTTTTTTTTTTTTTTTTTTGGAATTGTGATAAGTATTTGTGTTTTGGTTCTAGGTGTTAAAGAATGTAGCATCTCTATTTTCTGCTGAGCTGAGGTTTGCAACGCTCTTCATGGCCATTATTTGGTTCTGTATGGCTTTCAGGTTGGGCCGCTCTGTATTTATTACACAACAACAATCATTGCATATTAAGACAGCAATCACACGTTTTTTTTTGTTTGTTTTGTTTACAGCTATTACGGCCTATCTGTGTGGTTCCCAGACATGATCAAGCACCTCCAATATGAAGAGTATGAGTCAAGAGTAAAAGTAAGCATTGCTCTGTGTTCATTGAGCTAAGCAGCTACAAGTAATTATGTTAAAGATAGTATCTTTTGACCCTTTTTTGGGATGGTGGCACATTGTATAGTACATTTTCTAAAGTTATATACTATATTTTCTACAGCTGTGAAATGTTAATTTTGTCCTCCAACTTGTGAAACTTACATGGACAATTTCAGTGTATAAAGATGACTTAGATAAACCTGTCTCTGAAAATCTGTATCTGGCTGACTTCAGGTATTCCATAGAGAGAAAGTGGAGAACTTCCATTTCAACTTTTCTTTAGAAAACCAAGTCCATAAAGAAGGGGAGTACATCCATGACAAGTAGGTGCCACTTCACTTAAATGATACTGACACATGTGTACAGTATTTAGTGTGTGTCCGTCATAGCCTGTCTTCTAATTTGAAAAGCATCTTCTGCTGCTTGTGCCAATTACACAAGGGTTAATGCAGTATATCGACAAATTTCAAGTTCAGACACGCCTCAACGGAAAATATTGCCTCTTTTTACGAAATAAATTTCAGGATATGAAAGGCAAAAATACAGTGAGTCAAAATGCCTCTATGGTTGTTGTTGTTCTTGTGGACACTAAATTTTACGTCTTACTCTTCAGTCATGAAAGTTGGTAGCGATGTAGCATGGGCCAGTTTCTATTGATTTGTGGAGACATATTTCTTTTAAAATTAATTAATTGCTGACTTACTGGTGCCTGTGTTGCCTGTAGGTTATGAATTAATAAGAAGAGGACATGCACCCACAGCCTTCAGCCTATAGGGTGCTGGGGCACACTTTTATTTTGAACTTGCCTAGGCATTATCTTATAGTGAGATGTTTCTGGTTTTGAGTTAGGTACATCACATTTTTCACATCCTCACACAGCTATGCTGTGTTTAAGATTGAACTGTATGTTCAAGCTTAACCAAAAAAGTGAAATGTTACCGCTTGTTTTCCCCTTTGAAGCAGCTGCAAGAAATGGTGACCAACAATACTATTAGCAATGAATATTACATCACAGCATCATGTGCAAAGAGCATCTTCTAGTCTGCACACATCGATTATACTCTGTTTTTTAGAAATAATTATTATTACCATGTCATTATTGCTAATTAGGGGTTTCATCTGCACTGTGAAAGTCATGGCTAATATTTTGGCAGTTTAAAAAAAATCTGGCCTAGACTCCAAAACAAGCATGTTTTATCACATTTGTTCATTCCCGATCTCCCACCACAGCCTAACATTCACTATGTGTCAAGTCCATCACATTTTGTCTACGGTGGCCTGAAATGTGATTGATGCAGCTGTCGAAAACATCATGTAAAAAATTAACATCACAGAAATGCTGCTTTTGGCATTCCTCTTCAGTGCCATGTGTGCTGCTGTTCGTCTCAATTACAAATTAAATGGAGAAGGCGTGATGTAAAGTCTAAGTCATCTTTGATAGAAATTTCTTGCAGTAAATGAAATGAGATGTTTATTTGTTTTTATGTTTGTTTGTTTGGTTTTTTTTTTTAGATTGTTTGTTCAATTTTGGGGGGGATGGAGCTTTTTACCTTAATTTGGTTAGGAGACACCACCGGGAATCTGATCATACTAATTTAAAGGGATACTCCAGTGTTGTTCGATGTTTAAAGATCAGTAGTGAAAACATCTGCACAGGCTGAGAAAAATTGAATGCCATACTTTTCTTGGTTAGATACAAAATGGAATCACAAATTTAACCAGGGAAGTAATCCATTTAAATCATAGGGTTTTACATCACTGAGTGTCGGTCGTTTTCTTACGTATATAAAAAAACAAACTGCTGCTGTTAGGTTTTAAATCATTTTTCCGTAGAAATTTTTCAGTATACAGTATGTGACAGCTACTACTACTGTATAATACCTGACTTCTATGCTATTGCAGAATTAAACTGACAGAATTGGATTTCACTTTAATACAATAACAAGTTTTCCACTTAAAATATGATACTGCCATGAAGCTCACCATGTATGCATACATGTAAGCACTTTATGGCGTTCATGTCAACACATTCGGCAAAACTTGTTTGCATAGCAGTACTACCCAGCTGTGATTGACTGCTATGTATTACTGAGGCCATTCTGCATATTCTGCAATATACCAGCAATAGAAGTCCAAGTCCATGTTTTCTTTGTCTATTGTCTCTGTGTTCCATCCCATGCTCATAGGTTCATCAAAATAGAACTGAAGTCTGTGAAGTTTGAGGATTCATTATTTGAAGACTGTCTCTTTGAGGACATCAAGTCCACTGACACAGTGTTTGAGAACTGCACCATACGAAACACTGTCTTCATTCATACAGGTAGGTTAAGGTGATGCAGCACAAGCTGGTGAGGTTCAGTGGTTTGGCTGGTATGTTTACTTTGTGAAATGGTTCAAGGTAGTAAGAAGTAGAACACATACAGTCATGTGAAAAAATTAGGACAACCTATTAAATATTTAGTTCTTTATTAAGAAATGTTCATATATCAATGTCTGATCTTGTTTTTCTTTACCTCTGGAAAAGAAAATGATTTGGTAGCAGGTAAACAACAAAAGTTACAATTGTTTTACTCATTAAACCAAATGTAACAACAAAAATGCATATTTTAACTGAGGAAAAAGCTAGGACAGCCTACCACCTCATAGCTAGTGTTACCCCCTTTGGCTGAAATAACTTCAGTGAGATGCTTTTTGTAGTGTGGAACCTGAGGCTGTTGTGGACGTCACCGTCTGTCTCATGAAGATAGATTTTTTTTTTAATCCTTCTTTGACGATGGTTTCGTTTTCTTTTCAAAACATTCCTCCAGTGTTGTTTGCCTTTTTTTTCCTGATTGTTCTCCACATTTTTCTCAAATTCTCACATGTCTTCACAAGATCCCTCCAACTTCCATTTCCTGACTATTTTTCTTCACTTCCTTTCTTGGCCCGAGATGAGCTCTTACCAAATGAGCTACTGACCTCCAGTGGCCAGTTTTATTGCTTTAAAATGGGTTTTGAGCTTTGTGCATTATATTTTAGATAGATCAGAACCTATAGATGCCTCTTGTCAAATAAAACTCAAAAGACGTATAAATACGTTTTTGGGACACTGAAGCAATTAAAAATAGAACGTATTTATACGTTTTTGGGAGCAAATGAGTTAATTAATAAAGTAGCCAAACAAATTTATGTCCAATATTTATTTAAAATGTCCTAGTGATTCAACAGGAACGACTGCAACATGCCCACACGACAAAAGACTGCCCTTAAACTTTTTTTTTTTTTTCTTCTTCAAGTAAGTGCAAAAACATTAACCATTTCATAGACAGTACTTATCTCTCAACATGCCTATAGAACACAGCTGACGTTAAGCTGCTGTTTTTCACAAACAGGTGCAAAAATATTAACTATTTCAAAGGCAGTACTTATTTTCCTCATCAATACAATAAAATTTAAACTGGTGGAATGAATTCCACATTTTCTGGAAACAAACAAAGTGCCTTTAGAAATAAGACTATATTTAACCAATATACAGTGGTACCTCGACATCCGATCGTTTTGACAAACAATCTTTTCGACATCCTACGTAAAATCTGACTCTCCATTTGTTTCTACATCCGACGACATGCTCGAAATATGACGATCCATGACAGCAGCGCAGTTTCTTTTTTTTCCCACAAGACAGACGCACGGAAGATTTTCTTGTGAGAGAAATCAACATAGGTTCCAATAATGTTAGTGCAGGTGGTGAAAAAAAGGAAAAGGTGATGTATACCATTGAAATGAAGTTGGAAATAATAGCGTGGTGTGCGCATCCGTGAACTGGCTCGACAATATGGCCGTAGAATGTCTACTCTCGACAGTCCTCCTCCGACCTCCGTTCGCCATTCGTTATAAGTTAAGGTGACAATTATTATTGTGGTAACATAGCCAAAGAAATCACCAGCTTCGTCAGGTTTCTAGTCATTCATTCCATTTATTCCATGGACTTACAACACAACACGCCGACAGTCCCCCGCAGCTGACCATGTAAAGTGAAAATGAACAGTCCTCCCTCATTCTGGCACGTCAACCATGCGGTGCGTTCAGGTTCACCACGCAAAAATACAAGTGCCACATTAGAACCCAAATCGCTATATTATTAAAGGTGTTATTATTATTATTACTATTAATGTACTGTATTATTATTCCCCTTTTGCTTATTTGCAATAGTACCAGCAGTAGTATTTATTAAGGATTTAGTGTAGGTTTTCAGGTTGTGGAATGAATTAATGGAATTATGTATTCTTATGGGAAAATCCTGCTCGAAATACGACCATTTCGACTTACAAACTAGGTCCTGGAATGAATTAACTTTGTATGTAGAGGTACCGCTGTACTTTGTCTTCATAGATTTCTGTACTATTTAGCATGTTTGTAGTGTTACCGCTGTACTTAATCCTGATTTTACACGTTCTGCATCTGGAGTAATTTTTGTACACCATCAAACAATGCGCAAATCGACACAATAGCTAATTTGCTAATTTGCATAGCGCTCTGTGCTAACTTGTAACATCCTAAAAACAACAATGAAGCCTAAACAGTACAAGAGGGTTCGTGTACTCACCTCATATAGATGCACACGGGACTTAGCAACACACTAGGGACATTTTCCAATCAACCCTGTCTCATACACAAATGTATTTTCGAGTCTTTTGAACGTTATTGGGGAAAATCATCGTTTATGAACATTTATGAATCGTAATCGAATCGTCACGTGTGAATCTCGAGGAATCTATTAACAATTTTTTGGCACATCCTTAATATATATGCGATAATTCTGCAGAATGAACGTACACATCTGAACATAATTTAACAAGCCAAAAACGTAGCCACTGTTCGACAAAAAAAAACGACAGATGCGGGCGGGCAATGGCAGAGGCACAGACAAAAACTTTTTTTTTTGATGCCAAACATCAAGGAAAATGTTGCACAAAATCCTTGAAATTGTAAAAATTCGCAACAACTGAGATCTGCCCAAGGCGACACATTTAAAGAGACCCACAGATAAAAAGACATGTAGTTCCTAAAAGATAAATGTTAGTATGAGTAATAATACAGTAATTTGATATTAAAACCCCTCTTCATGTTTTCATTTTAATAAATTTTTAAAATTTTAAATAAAAAAATAAACCAGTAGCTCGCCATTGTTGTTGACGTCACAGCCGTACTTCACAGTCACTCTTAACCATGTAACGTATTGATTTAAATACACCACAATGTGTCAATGGAGAGTTTTACATTAATAAGACATCAAGCCAATGAGTGCGTTTTGTCTCTCGACTGACGCCGTAGCTCCCTGTTTTTTTTTTTTTTTTTTTTTTTTTTTTTTTTTTTTAGACTTGGTCTATTGTGATTCACGTTCATTTGAGTGTTGTCTTCACAAGACTCCTGAAAGTAGCTCCCAGCATCATAGTTTGTGTATTGTGACTAAATATTGCCATCCAGTGTATTTGTTGAGCTAAAGGAGGTGCTAAAATGTTTAAATATAGTTTTACCAAAGTCTGAGTAAGTTTGATGTGTATTTTGCTCATCTATTTTGATTGTGAAAGACAGTTCTCTTTGCATTGTTGTTGTGTTAACTGTGTGAGAATAGGGCCTCAGTAATACAGATTGAAGCATTTTTCTTCTTGGTGACATATTTTGAGGGATGAGTATTAGTTTTGTAGTATTTTCACTATATGATAATTATGTGTATTGTGAAAGAGTTTCCGAAGCCTATGCCAATAAACGGCACGGTCCAAGCTACAAATCTGAATGCCTGTGTCCATTCTCGTTTCTCTCTCCCATTGTGGATTAAAGAAACTCCAGCGTCAGTCAAGGGAAAAAAACGTACTCATTGGCTTGATCCCCAATTAATGTAAAACTCGCCACTGACACCTTGTGGCGTACTTGAATCACTACCTTACATAATTAAAGAGTGACAGTTTTTTGTTTTTGTTTTTTTAAGAGTGACAGGTGGAATTCTGGCAGCGTGGCCCTGTGGCGTCACCGCCCTGCGATATCAGCAACAATGGCAACCTATTAGTTAAAATAATTTTACAAATTGTATAAAAACGAAAACATCAAGAGGGGTTTCAATAACAAATTATAAGAACTTGTACTAACATTTATCTTTTAAGAACTACTAGTCTTTCTATCCGTGGATCCCTTTAATGTGCTTCCATTAGCATATGGTGAAATGTGATGACGTGTGTTCTGCACATGCGTGTCACTTTTAATTGCAATATAAACAGTTAAAAAAAAATCAGAATTAACAAAAAATCTAAATTGGGAATCATACTCTACAGCAGGGGTGCCAAAGTCCTGTCTTCGAGAGCCCCTATCCAGCTTGTTTTTCATGTCTCCCTGCTCCAATACACCTAAATTAAATAATGAGGATCATTATCGGGCTCCTGCAGCACTTGCTGTTGAACTGATCACCCCTGCTCTACACTGTGAACGTAGCCTACACCAGGGGTGTCAAACTCATTCTGGTTCGCGGGACACGTTTATGGTAATTAGATCTAATGTGGGCCGGAACAGTTTATTTTTGGCCAAATAAGTTAACTCAAATTCTGCCATTGACGCCGCTAGACGTCCAATCAATTTGACTAAGGGGGCGAATGAATGTTCATTCATTTGTCAATGGCACTGAAAGATGACTACGTAATTTTCCCACCTGACTATAAGCCTCCACCCACCAAATTTGGCATGAAAACGGCATTTGTTCATAGATAAGCCACACTGGACTATAAGCCTCACTGTATTATGCGATATTTACACCAAAAGACATTAACCGGTAACACTTTATTTTACAGCAGCATCATACAACTCTATTAAGACCAAATGAACCACCATGAAGCTTTGAAGCAATTGTCTGCAAAGCTTCATTGCTTCAAGAAGCTTCATTTGGCCATCATTGCTCCTTTGGGGGAGACAGTCAAACTCTGCTGCCAGCTACTTTTAACACTGTTGTGATCCAACATGCCTCCTAGCATGCATTGCAGTGCTGCAGATGTAAATAACAATCAGAATTAATGTTCTGTGCTAATTATTTCTTTAGTTACTGTTTCGGTTGTTTCATCAATTGCTAGTTATGGTATTTGGTAACACTTTATTTGACATTGGGGCCAAAAGACGGTCATTAGACAATCATAATTATGACATGTCATGTCATCTCATGTCATGAGCATTAACAAATGCTTATAATAGATGTCATTTAGTGTTATGCGGCAAATTAATTCACTTTTGAATGGATGTAAAAGATCCAAGTTGGACAGAAATGAAGTTAGTGACAAAACTTGCCGGATGACACTTTATGACATAAGCATTCATGAATGCCCATGATAGTGTCATGTCATAATTATGACTGTCTTATGGCAGTCTTATGAAGCCGCTGTCAAATAAAGTGTTACCTATTAACCCAAATAAATCAACAAATAAGCCGCACTGGACTGTAAGCTGCAGAATTCAAAATGAAGGAAAAAAGTAGCGGCTTATATCCCTAACCCATTGAACGAATGTCACTGTGGACATGAAAGTGAGCCAAGTGCCAGTGGCAGAACAAATGCAAACATGGCCCAGGTGCAAGGAGTATTATTGTGCCCCTTGAGTCAACCGGCTGAGAGCAGGGTGGGGTGCTGGTGGTTCATAATTCACATCCAAGTAAAATGAGCGCCCCCTTTACCCCCACGAACTGGGCCCTGTGAAGTCCCGGGCCCGGGCGCTCACACACCGTCAACACCCGGCCATGGTGGGCCACTTCCGTGCATTTGACACCAATGCCTTAGGGCCATTTACAGTGGGGCGAATACAGTGGGGAGAACAAGAAGAGTGGTGAGACCCCATTGGCAGTGTATCAAATACATTGACAATGGGAAAACCCATTGGCTGTGTATCAAATACTTGTTCTCCCCACTGTAAGTATTTAGTCAACCACCAATTGTGCAAGTTCTCCTACTTGAAAAGATTAGCGAGGCCTGTAATTATCAACATGGGTAAACCTCACCACGAGAGACAGTATGTGGAAAACAAAAACAGAAAATCACATTGTTTGATTTTTAAATAATTTATTTCCAAATTAGAGTGGAAAATAAGTATTTGGTCACCTACAAACAAGCAAGATTTCTAGCTGTCAAAGAGGTCTAACTTCTTCTAACGAGGTCTAACGAGGCTCCACTCATTACCTGTATTAATGGCACCTGTTTTAACTCATTATCAGTATAAAAAATACCTGTCCACAACATCAGTCAGTCACACTCCAAACTCCACTATGGCCAAGACCAAAGAGCTATCGAAGGACACCAGAGACAAAATTGTAGACCTGCACTATAGAATTGTAGACCTGGGAAGACTGAATCTGCAATAGGTAAACCGCTTGGTGTAAAGAAATTATTAGAAAATGGAAGACATACAAGACCACAGATAATCTCCCTCGATCTGGGGCTCCATGCAAGATCTCACCCCATGGCGTCAAAATGATAACAAGAACAGTGAGCAAAAATCCCAGAACCACACGGAGGGTCCTAGTGAATGACGTACAGAGAGCTGGGACCACAGTAACAAAGGCTATTATCAGTAACATAATGCGCCGCCAGGGACTCAAATCCTGCACTGCCAGACATGTCCCCCTGCTGAAGAAAGTACACGTCCAGGCCCGTCTGCGGTTCGCTAGAGAGCATTTGGATGATCCAGAAGAGGACTGGGAGAATGTGTTATGGTCAGATGAAACCAAAATAGAACTTTTTGGTAGATACACAGGTTCTCGTGTTTGGATGAGAAAGAATACTGAATTGTATCCGACGAACACCATACCCACTGTGAAGCATTGGGGTGGAAACATCATGCTTTGGGGCTGTTTTTCTGCAAAGGGACCAGGACGACTGATCTGTGTAAAGGAAAGAATGAATGTGGCCATGTATCGAGAGATTTTGAGTGAAAATCTCCTTCCATCAGCAAGGGCATTGAAGATGAGACGTGGCTGGGTCTTTCAGCATGGCAATGATCCCAAACACACAGCCAGGGCAACAAAGGAGTGGCTTCGTAAGAAGCATTTCAAGGTCCTGGAGTGGCCTAGCCAGTCTCCAGATCTCAACCCATAGAAAATCTGTGGAGGGAGTTGAAAATCCGTGTTGCCCAACGACAGCCCCAAAACATCACTGCTGTAGAGGAGATCTGCATGGAGGAATGGGCCAAAATACCAGCAACAGTGTGTGAAAAGCTTGTGAAGAGTTACAGAAAATGTTTGGCCTCCGTTATTGCCAACAAAGGGTACATAACAAAGTAGTGAGATGAACATTTGGTATTGACCAAATACTTATTTTCCACAATGATTTGCAAATAAATTCTTTAAAAATCTAACAATGTGATTTTCTGGGGTTTTTTCCCCCCACATTCTGTCTCTCATGGTTGAGGTTTACCCATGTTCACAATTACAGGCCTCTCTAATATTCTCAAATGGGAGAACTTGCACAGTTAGTGGTTGACTAAATACTTATTTGCCCCACTGTATGTGGTGACACTCCAAGAATACGACACACATTTCATGTTTGCCTTTACATGTTTCCGTCATGGTTCCGTCTCCATTCGAACAATGTTGCAATTCGGCGTGAAAACAATGTAGTATTCATGACAGGCCATAGAGGTCAGTGCAGTTTTACAAGGCGACAGCCAATGATACACTTCCTTGACAACAACCTCCTAAGCCTGGAAGACAACATACCCGCCCACTCCAAGCCATGGTGTCCGCATGTTTTTTTTCTTTTGCTTCAAAAGGCACAAAAACGCAAACATAAAAGATTCTTAAATTAGAAGTATTATAAAAAAAACATTCAATTAAAGCCAACGTTACATCATGTTTGCTGTTTTGAATGTTTAGTAGCAGCGACTGCGCATGCTGAAAGTGACGTGTGCGAGTGCTGACGTCATCCGAGCGAGAGCGTTCCATTGGTATGGTTGCGGAGCAAGCCCCGCCATCCAATCTTTCCGCTTTAGAGGTCGGAATCATAAGTTTACGTTCCCGCCGTCACCGTGTAAATGCGAGGCCATTCTGCAACATTAAAGAATTGAAGAAAACTTGGGGATTGTATATCAATTGTGAGTCATGTATCACAAGTCCCACGTCATGGATCTTTTAGGAAACACAAGTTATTCTCTTTCAGTTCTTGTCGTCTTGCCAACACATAGCGGGACAACACCCAGAATGTCATTTATCTGTGATGCTCTTTGCTATCCATGTAGATCTGAAGGAGAAGTTCATTGACTGTAAGATGGAAAACATCACCTTTGAACACGACAAACGTGGTTGTCACTTGGACACTGGTGAAGAGAATGATGTCCTCATATATCTGGTCAGCTTTCTTGGCAGCCTGGCGGTGTTGCCTGGCAACATCATCTCCGCCCTCTTCATGGAGACGATTGGCAGAGTCAAAATTATAGGTAATGTGTATTGTACTTTGGTGATCTTACTGATTCACACTGTATTGCATTGTTGTACTTTTAGGTTCAGTGAAATTTGAGTTCTGGCAGCGCTTGACAAAGTTGACTACATTAAGTGTTTTTTCCCCCAGTGACAGACAACACATCTATCCTTTATATCACAGTTGAAATTTTTTTTTTAGTTAGTTGAAAAAACTGCATTTAATTTTTCTGAGGTGTAATGGAAGCCTGTATCTCCAGGAAGTGTTCAGACTTTTGATCAAAGCTAGTACTACTTTAGCCAATCAAATGCGAATATAGCAAATTGCCCTTCATTTGTCATGACGTTATTGATACGCATCGTCCCATGCACCTTTTTTCGGATCTATCAGGTCCAAGAAACTCACAATTAGCATACTTAAATACTTTGAGCAACTGTGTTTCACATGAGAGTCATTTATATTAGGTGTTTTCCATCCCTTTATCCAAAAAAGTCCTTATTTTACTTCAATATAGCATTTCTATGATTACAATTCAATTTTTAACAATTAACATAAGCGGTGAAAGACTGAAATAAGCTTTTTTTTCCCCAACATTTTTTAACTGAAATTTGTTTTATTAAATTACTGTATTTTCGCGACCATAGGGCGCACTAGGGATGGGAATTGAAATCCGATTCCAATTCCGAACCGGTTCCTAGTGTTTCGAGGCCTCGAAATCACAATGAAAAAGCCTTAACGATCCCTTTAACGATTCCTAAAGACGCCTATTGCGTCGTGACATGTCTTGTTGTCTAGACACATCAAACTAGCATGGCGCCAAGAACCACTCGCTTCAAAGTTTGGCTACACTTCACCAGGAAAGAGGGTGAATATGAAAGGTTACGATGGTTTAGCACGAGCATTGCAGCCGTAAACATAACAATGACAGCACGTAGGTTCAAACGCTCGAAAGTGTGTCTTCACTTCACGGGGAAACATTACAACAAAGCGACTTGCAGTCATTGCAAGGTGGAGATAACTGCATCGGGAAGGAACTGCATCGGGAGGGAAAGACTACGACTGCACAAAGACGCTAAGGCTCAGTCCTGGCTATACAGCTAGCTAAACTCCCAAATGACGATGCAGAAGACGTTGGTATAATTTTCTGACTTTATTCAACCATCACTTGAAGAGTGAAACTAAAAATAGAAATGAAACAAATCAATTTTGTCCTCAATAACAAACAGGTTTGCATCAACGTAAATCAGCGATGATTAGCTGCTAATACAATATGGTTAGCATGCGTTCGCTAGCATTAGCACATCGTTCAAACCACTACACAACTGGATTTAAGTGTCCGATCGTGAGTGGAAACAAACAACAACAACAACACAAAAGATGATACATACAGGCGTTGCCTCCGTAGATATTTTACAAACATTAACAAAGAATGTAGGCTCGTAGCAGTGTTTCCCTCTCTCACTAACTCGCTCACTCGCTTGGATGCGGCATTTTTTCTTCGCGTGTAAGCGCGCTCTTCTTCACATGAGCGCATTCTTCTTCGCATGTGGAAGCACAAGGGCGCCCCTACTTGAGCGTGAAAGCACCATAAAAACTAAAAGGCATGCATTAATGGTAAATAATACGCTTTGCTAGGGGTCCCCAAACTACGGCCCGCGGGCCGAATACGGCCCGCCTCCACATTTGGTCCCGCCCCCTGAACATTTTTTTTTTTTTTTTTTTTACTCGTGTTATTTATTTCCTGGCCTTTTCTGTGAAAAACTCAGAGAGGGTTATTTGGTTATTATCTATTTAATTAATAGTGTTTTAATTATTATTATATTATATTATTATTTCTATTTTATTTACTTTTGCTCCGTGAAGAATCCAGAAAGGGTTATTTGATTGTGGCTTTCTAAAAAACAACACATTTTTACATATAGGCACTCCTGCAATGTCACATTTTTCTCTTACAAACTGACCCCGGCCCCTCATCAGAGAAGGGAAAAGTTATGTGGCCGTCACAGGAAAAAGTTTGGGGACCCTTGCGTTTAACACATATTGCCAAAGGCAGAGCAACGACCTATATGCCAATATAAACCAATATTTTTTATTTCTATTAGGAAAAAGTTTCAGTAAAATGTTACACATTCTTGTGTATTTGCCACTTATTGCCACAGTTAACATTGAGGCTTTGGGCCTCTTTTGACCTCGTTGTGAGTTTGTAAGGTTGTGACTTCTGACTAAACAAACTCGATGCCAATCAAAATGTTTGTTCTTTTCCCCCAAATTAGAATCGATAAGAGAATCGATAAAGAATCGAATCGTTAAGCAATATCGATAATGGAATCGGAATCGTAAAAATCCTATCAATTCCCATCCCTAGGGCGCACTATATGAAAAGGCGCAGACTCATTTTCAGGTATAGTTTTTTATTTTACAGAAAAGGCGCCCCGCATTATTGGGTGCATGTAAAACATACAGTGCCTTGCAAAAGTATTCGGCCCCCTTGAATCTTGCAACCTTTCGCCACATTTCAGGCTTCAAACATAAAGATATGAAATTTAATTTTTTTGTCAAGAATCAACAACAAGTGGGACACAATCGTGAAGTGGAACAACATTTATTGGATAATTTAAACTTTTTTAACAAATAAAAAACTGAAAAGTGGGGCGTGCAATATTATTCGGCCCCTTTACTTTCAGTGCAGCAAACTCACTCCAGAAGTTCAGTGAGGATCTCTGAATGATCCAATGTTGTCCTAAATGACCGATGATGATAAATAGAATCCACCTGTGTGTAATCAAGTCTCCGTATAAATGCACCTGCTCTGTGATAGTCTCAGGGTTCTGTTTAAAGTGCAGAGAGCATTATGAAAACCAAGGAACACACCAGGCAGGTCCGAGATACTGTTGTGGAGAAGTTTAAAGCCGGATTTGGATACAAAAAGATTTCCCAAGCTTTAAACATCTCAAGGAGCACTGTACAAGCCGTCATATTGAAATGGAAGGAGCATCAGACCACTGCAAATCTACCAAGACCCGGCCGTCCTTCCAAACTTTCTTCTCAAACAAGGAGAAAACTGATCAGAGATGCAGCCAAGAGGCCCATGATCACTCTGGATGAACTGCAGAGATCTACAGCTGAGGTGGGAGAGTCTGTCCATAGGACATCAGTCGTACACTGCACAAATCTGGCCTTTATGGAAGAGTGGCAAGAAGAAAGCCATTTCTCAAAGATATCCATAAAAAGTCTTGTTTAAAGTTTGCCACAAGCCACCTGGGAGACACACCAAACATGTGGAAGAAGGTGCTCTGGTCAGATGAAACCAAAATTGAACTTTTTGGCCACAATGCAAAACGATATGTTTGGCGTAAAAGCAACACAGCTCATCACCCTGAACACACCATCCCCACTGTCAAACATGGTGGTGGCAGCATCATGGTTTGGGCCTGCTTTTCTTCAGCAGGGACAGGGAAGATGGTTAAAATTGACGGTAAGATGGATGCAGCCAAATACAGGAACATTCTGGAAGAAAACCTGTTGGTATCTGCACAAGACCTCAGACTGGGACGGAGATTTATCTTCCAACAGGACAATGATCCAAAACATAAAGCCAAATCTACAATGGAATGGTTCAAAAATAAACGTATCCAGGTGTTAGAATGGCCAAGTCAAAGTCCAGACCTGAATCCAATTGAGAATCTGTGGAAAGAGCTGAAGACTGCTGTTCAGAAACACTCCCCATCCAACCTCACTGAGCTCGAGCTGTTTTGCAAGGAAGAATGGGCAAGAATGTCAGTCTCTCGATGTGCAAAACTGCTAGAAACATACCCCAAGCGACTTGCAGCTGTAATTGGAGCAAAAGGTGGCGCTACAAAGTATTAACGCAAGGGGGCCGAATAATATTGCACGCCCCACTTTTCAGTTCTTATTTGTTAAAAAAATTTAAATTATCCAATAAATTTTGTTCCACTTCACGATTGTGTCCCACTTGTTGTTGATTCTTGACAAAAAATGAAAATTTTATATCTTTATGTTAGAAGCCTGAAATGTGGCGAAAGGTTGCAAGGTTCAAGGGGGCCGAATACTTTTGCAAGGCACTGTATGCTAGCATGCTCGCTAGCTTGTTCTACCGTTTTGCTTTTTTTTTTTTTTTGTAAAGGCAGTGGGAGCAAAAATGAGTTCAGTTGTACTTTATTCAAGAATTTAACAAAGTACTCACATCAATCTTAATCAATCCACAAATCCATCAAAGTCCTCATCTCCTGTATCTGAATTACACAGCCTAGCGCACACACTCGAACTTTATAGCAACAGGGGGCACACTCCCTAACACACGCAACCTTCTCCCTTTAAGGTTCTCATGCTGCTCTCACGTCCACCTTTTCAAAAATTGCTCAGTCAGACATACACATTTCGGTACTCAGTCCACACAATAGGCACACCACGCTATTAGGCACACCTTCCATTCTGGAGAAATTCTTTGGCTTTTAGGTGCACCTTTATAGTCGTGGAAATGTGGTAATTTTAAGGGAAAAAAAGACTGGGTAGTGCTACTCATTTCCATTACCCATATAAGAAAAAAGCTACAGTGGTATAAAAAAGTATCTGAACCTTTTGGAATTTCTGACATTTCTGCATAAAATCACCAACAAATGTGATCTGATCTTTGTCAAAATCACACAGATGAAAATACAGTGTCTGCTTTAACTAAAACCACCCAAAGATTTATAGGTCTTTATATTTTAATGAGGATAGCATGCAAACAATGACAGAAGAGGGGAAATAAGTAAGTGAACCCTCTGCCTAAGGAGACTTAAAGAGCCATTGAAAGCAATTTTTACCAAACATTTTAAGTCAGGTGTGTGGCCAATTGCTGATGAGTAGTTTAAAGTTGCCCTGCCCACTATAAAACACACACCTGGTAAGAAATGTCTTGATGAGAAGCATTGTCTGATATGCATCATGGCTCGGGCAAAAGAGTTGTCTGAAGACCTGCGATCAATGATTGTTGATTTGTTTAAAGCTGGGAAAGGATACAAAACCATCTCTAATAGTATGGATGTTCATCAATCGACAGTCAGAGAAAGTGTCTACAAATGGAGAGAGTTTGGCACTGCTGCTTATCTCCGAAGGAGTGGCCGTCCATCAAAGATGATGCCAAGATTCAGCGAAGAATACTGACAGAGGTAAAAAAGAACCCTAGAGTGTCTGCTAAAGACTTACAGAAATCACTGGCACGGTCCAATATCTCTGTGCACACATCAACTAAATGCAAAACTATGGCCAAAAATTGTGTTCATGGGAGAACTCCACAGAGGAAGCCACTGCTGTCTTAAATATCAACACCTCATCCCCACCTTAAAGCATGGTGGAGCATCATGATTTGGGGCTGTTTTCCTGCCTCATGGCCCAGAAAACCTGCAATCATTAATGAAAGAATGAATTCAAAAGTTTATCAGGATGTTTTGCAGGAAAACCTGAGGCTTTCTGTCAGACAGTTGAAGCTAAAAAGAGGATGGATACTGCAACATGACAGTTATCCAAAACCCAGAAATAAATCAAGTTTAGAAACGTTTCAGAAGAACAAAATACACGTTCTGGAGTGGCCAAGTCAAAGTCCAGACTTGAACACCATTGAGATGGTGTGGCATGACCTAAAGACAGCGATTCATGCCCGACATCCCAGGAATCTGACTGAACTACAGCAGTTTTGCAGCTCTGCAGCTACTCTGGTTGAAGTTATTGCTGCCAAATTGGGGCCACAAAATATTAAATGTGATGGTTTACTTACTTATTTTCCCCCTTCTGTCATTGTTTGCATACTATCCTCACTGAAATATGAAAACCTATAATGTTTTGGGTAGATTAAGTTTAAGCGGACACTCTTTTTTCATCTGTGTGATTTTGACAAAGATCAGATCACATTTGATGGTGATTTTATGCAGGAATGTGAGAAATTCCAAAAGGTTCAGATACTTCTTCATACCACTGCAAATCTTTAAAGTCTTGCGTTGGTTGCGCAAGTATCCATGCTGGTTCAGTTATTGCAGTTTGATCAGGCAGGCCTTCAAAAATGGGATTTTGTCTTTTTAATTGGACTCATCTTCTCCTCAGGGGGTTCCATGCTGGTCTCAGCAGGATGCACCTTTTTCCTGTTTTTGAGTTTCAGCCAATCTGCCATCATCGCTCTGCAGTGTCTCTTTTGTGGCGTCAGTGTGGCTGCATGGAACGGTATCGAGGTGGTGACGGTAGAGCTGTACCCTGCTTCTAAAAGGTACCTGGAATTTAATTGTTCTTCACACATTGTTGTGGTATTTAATAATGCAAACATACACCGGTGTGTGTTCCATGAGTTGTAGCTTATGATGATTAATGCTTGCTTTAAAGTGAAATACAGATAATGAATGATATCATTAAATCTTCTGATTTCTATAAGGACCCAATCAGACTGAACATTGTTTAAGCGCAATACTATTCCCATCCACGATCTGTAATCTTATGTCTCAATAATACTTTCTGATTTCACAAAGACTATAGTCCTCAATTGGTTTATTCATCTGGCGCCACATCTTGGCTACAGCAATTCCAGGAAATTATCACTTCTCATTCATTCCCCCCCCCCAAAAAAGAGACATCAAGCTATATTAAACTTGTAAAAAATCTGACTACATCTGTCTGTATCCCAGGGCCACTGCGTTTGGCGTCCTGAATGCTTTCTGTAAACTGGCGGCTGTTCTTGGCAGCTCTATCTTCGCCAGTTTTGTGGGCATCACCAAAGCCATCCCCATCCTGCTGTCATTCGCTGCACTGGTCTGTGGTGGTATGGTTGCCCTCAGATTGCCTGACACGCGGGAGAAAATTCTCCAGTAAAGAGAGTGTTTAAGACATACTGAATTTGCTTGATGTTGAAGTCTTTGCAGCACTGACTGACTTTCACTGCACTTTTCTTTCCAAAGTGAGAACGGAACAACTAACACTTTTAAAATATAAAATGCCATGTTTTGATGTTTATGTTTCATGTTGACAATGTGTGTTTTGAGAGCGTGATCAGCCTATTTTGAGAAAAGATAAGGATCAGGCATGAGATGATCCTAAGATAATGTGAGCAAAGAATCTTCCTCCACTAAGTGAACTCACATGCACATTATGATGACAAAAAATACATGGAGCTAATTGATTATCATTTCACAAGCTTTGTGTTGAATATTCATATTACTGTAACAGGAAATGTCTTCTCAAATCTAAACCGATACATGGATTTGTCTTATTGTGAACAAACTACAGGTTTTAAATATGCTGCAATAACAACCCTAAAATTATGATCAGCTTGGGATCAGCAACATTCAGTTTGTCCAAATTCCATTAACTGTGTCCTTGTTAAATGTTTAGCAGTGGGAGTTCTATTACCTTGAATATTGGGTACTTTTAAGGTTGAATAAATTGGCTGATAATTGAATTAATACATTTTAAAAGTCAATTTACTGTATTTTCTGGACTATAAGACTTTTTTCATAGTTTGCCTGAGCCTATGGCTTATCTTCAGGTGTGACTTACCCTATTTTTTTTTTTAAACTGTAAGGCGCACCTGACTATAAGAAAAATGTATTTGTTGATTGCAATGGCTTATAAGTCGCACGTGTCCACATTGTATTGTGTGATATTTACACCAAAGTCACTAGCCAGAGTTAGAATTCTAAAGTCCAAAGGACCCCAGTAGAGATCGAGTGAAAATATATTATTTAGTACCGTATTTTCCAAACTGTATGTTGCATCGGGATATAAGGTGCACCTTCAATGAATGGCCTATTTTAAAACTGTTTTCATTTATAGGGTGCACCACATTTTAAAGGGAACCATGGATAGAACATACAGTATGTAGTTCTTGAAAGAGAAATCTTAGTACAAGTAATGCTGTAACACTTTACAATAAGGGTCCCTTAATTAACATTAGTTAATGCATTTTTAGACAATAACTAATGTTTAAGTAACATTACAATAATTAATATAGTTGCTTATCTAACATTTATTAATATATTAATTAACATGATTAATGCATTAGCAAATGAATTATTTAATGCATAACCAGACAGTAACTAATGGTTTGGTAAAATTAAAAATATATATAGGCCTATATAGGGTTAGGGTTTAGGGTTAGGGTTTGTTAACTTAGCATTTATAATTTCTTAGTTAAGTATCACTTAACCTTAATTAACCATTACTGAATGTTTTTTGGACCCTTATTGTAAAGTGTAACACACGTATCCCTTAACTAAGAAATTATAAATGCTTAAGTTTCCTCCTCTTAACCTTTATTAACCATTACTAAATGCTTTTTGGACCCTTATCGTAAAGTGTAGCACATGTGTCCCTTAACTAAGAAATTCTAAATCCATAAGTTACACCCCCCCCCCCCCCCTTAACCTTTATTAACCATTACTGAATATTTTTAGGACCCTTATTGTAAAGTGTAGCACATGTGTCCCTTAACTAAGAAATTATAAATGCTTAAGTTAACAAACCCTAACCCTAAACCCTAACCCTATATAGGGTTATATATAGTTTTAATTTTACCAAACTATTAGTTACTCTCTGGTTATGCATTAACGAATGCATTAACTAATGCATTAAGTAATGCATTAACTAATGCGTTACCTCATTTTAATTAATATATTAATAAATATTAGATAAGCAATTATACTAATTATTGTAATGTTACTTAAACATTAGTTATTTTCTTAAAATGCATTAACTAATGCATTAACTCATGTTAATGAATATATTAATAAATGTTAGATAAGGGATTAAATGAATTATTATTATTATGAGTTACTGTCTAAAAATGCACTAAATGCACTAACTAATGTTAATTAAGGGACCCTTATTGTAAACTGTTACCAGTTATACTAATTAGATATTAAAACACCTCTTAATGTTTTCGTTTCAATAAATTTTTTAAAATTATTTTAACTTCTAGGTTGCCATTGTTGTTGACGTCGCAGGGCGGTGACGTCACATGGCCACGATGACGGAATTCCATGCGTCACACTTTAAAAAAAAAAAAAAAAAAAAAAAAAGCATGTCACTCTTTAATTATGTAAGGTAATGATTTAAATATGCCACAAGGTGTCAATGGTGAGTTTTAAATTAATTAGAGATCAAGCAAATGAGTGCGTTTTGGCTCTTGACTGACACTGTAGTTTTCCTTCAATCCACAGTTGGGTGTAAGCAATGCTTAATTTGTAAATCATAAGGTGCCGGAACGCAAAGTACATATGACAGCGCAGTGATGACGAGACAGACACAGGTCAGGGAATATAAGCAGAAATGTTACTGAAACAACATGCAAATGCCCACTTGCCATGCTGTGGGACTTATAAGCCTCAATTTCAGATAACATTAATAATAATAACAATAATAATAATGCATTGTACTTCTAGAACGCTTTTCAAGCCACACAAAGACACTTCACAAGAGAGATGGAATCATAGTACCAGCAAAACAGTCATAAAAAAATTAAAAGCATAATATCCATGGTATGAATGTTATGACAACAATTTAGAATTATTTAGGCTATACTCTGCACAGCACGGGCAATTGTCCATATAACCACAGGTGGGACTTACAGTAAGCAATTAGTTTCTCAACAGGTCTAACTTGTAAAACAAAACAAAAAAATTGGCACGGCGGCCTATTTAGCTTACCATATTTAGTTGTCCAAAACATTCCTTGTTGTCATTGTTGCTTTTCTGACTCGTTTGTCTGTCTTTTAGGCATGATGAAATACCATTTGATTCTAATGTTTCTTCTAACTTATGTCAGAAGCTGATTTGTGGGTGCGGCTTTTGAGCGTATTAACAAATCTCTGACTCTTTCAAATGACGTAACTTTTTATAAACAACATTGTTACCAGCATCTGCAAGGGGCCGCTGTCCCGTTTCAGTGTGACCGGCATTGCCAATTTGGCGTAGAAGAAGAAGTGGGTGAGCGTATGGGGGAGAGAAAGGAAGCACAGTGTTGACCTTTACTATGGTTCGGAGTTGAAAGCACCGCTAACCAAAAGTGCAGATTGGAAACAACATCCAATTATTGTGATATGTTCTGTAAATAAATCTATGCATATTATTATTATATCCTTGTGACCCGACCCCGGAGCAAGCGGAAAATGGTGGATGGATGGATGGCTGGACATTTTTTAAAAACGGTTTTTATATTGTAGCATCACCTGCCATCATCGGCACGGTAATTTATGCGTCAACACGACGCTCCAATTGGTGGACTGCATAGCCGCCCGCCAGTGACTTGTTTGTTTTGCATTAGGGTGGCGAAAAGAAAAATAAAATGAGGGGATAAAAAGCGGCAAGGTTCCTGTGTTATTTTTGCTGCCAAGCTTTCACTTAGCAAGCATTACAAAGCGACTGTTTTCTGTTCAGCCCAAATGCTTGATAAAAAGTTTGGGCAAACTTGACTTTAGAGTGGTGGTTTCCTGTGTTATGTAATGTGTGCTCCGTTCGGCAATGCACAGTGATTCGTGGCATTATTTATTGTAGAGGGCGCTAGCATAGCAAGTGACGATGCTGAGTTCATCACCTTACATAATCCTACACGTCACCTGGCATAGTATTATCATTAATATTTACAGTCAAAAGGTGCCGGATCGGACTAAATAAGTTCCAGAACACGTGGAGACCAAAATCAAGAGATACCGGAACATGTTCCGGCATGATCCGGCACAAATTAACCCCTGGGTGTAAGGCAGAGATAAAGGAGAGTGGACACAGGCGTTCAGATTTGTATCTCGGACCACGCTGTTTATTGGCATAGGCTCCGGCAACTCCTTCACAACAAACATGAGTATCATATAGTGAAAATACAACAAAAATAATTTTCATTTCTCAAAAAATTATGTTCACAAAAAGAAAGTGCTTCAATCTGTATTAATGAGGCCCTATTCTCACACAGTTAAACAAAGATGCAAAGAGAACTGGCATTCTCAAATACACAATCAAAATAGATGTGCAAAATACACATAAAACTTAATCAGACTTTGGTCAAACTTTAAACATTTTAGCAACTGGTTTAGCTCAACAAATACACTGGATTGCAATATTTCGTCAGAATATAAAAACGATGATGCTGGGAGCCATTATCAGGAGTCTTGTTTGTTGTGAAGACAACACTCAAATGAACGTAAATCACAATGGACCCGCACTAAACAGGAAACTACAGCGTCAGAGAGTAACAAAATGCACCTACTGGCTTGATCTCTTATTAATTTAAAACTCGCCATTGGCACCTTGTGGTGTATTTAAATCACTACCTTAGATAATTAAAGAGTGACACTGTGAAGTACGGCAGCATGCCCATGTGACATCACCGCCCTGCAACGTCAACAATAATGGCGAGCTACTAGTTAATTTTTTTCATTTATAATTTTTACAAATTTTATCAAAACGAAAACATTAAGAAGGGTTTTATTATCAAATTATTATACTTGTACTAACATTTATCTTTTAAGAGCTACATGACTTTCTATCCGTGGTACCTTTTATGGCGCAGTAGTAGTAGTGGTTGGGGTTGTGTTATGCTACACTAAATGAAGGTGCGCTAAAGGGAGGTCATGCCATGATTAACTAACATTGGTCCATAAACAACCCCTAGCAAACAGTCATGCCTCAGAGACTGCAAGCTGTCATAAAAGCCAGAGGTGGTGCTATTAAATACTAGAGATGTGTTTTGATTGTTATTTCTTTGTTTGTTTCTCATGATTCCATATTTTTTTCCCTCAGAATGGAGTTATTCCATATATATTTCCCTGCACTTGCTCTTTTAAAGTAACATTTACTGACCACCACAATGTTTTTTATTCGTTTCTTTTAGTGTTTCTGAATGCTAAAGAGTTGCACCTTTGAACTAATTCATTATTTTTTCAAGTTTTTTATATGAGTTTGTTCTACATGATAAAATGTCTGAGTGAGTGCTCGTCCGAGACTGATGATTCCATACTTTTTGCTACGGGTTGTATAAGGCGCATCGGACTATAAGGCCCACTGTCAGCTTTTGAGAAAATTGAAGGCTTTTAGGTGCACCTTACAGTGCGGGAAATACAGTACTTAAAAGATGCAATTCCAGCTCAAAAATACAACTCCTGAAAATTTTTTAAAAAGCCTAGACCTGGTATGACTGGAACTCAAGAATTTGGGCTCAAGACTCACATACTTGATGTAGTAATTTTTTCCGAGTATATTGATGACAGAGATATTGAATATACAGGTACAGAATTCTGGCTGATAGTTCTCTTACCGTGACTAAGTACACGATTGCGGAAGTATTTCAGAGGCGTGGTTACAGATAAGTTGGTGTCTCCTGCTCTTCCCTTGGGGACGTCAGGGACATTGCATTTCCCTTTTTCCTGCACTTCTGCATCTAGAGCCATC
This sequence comes from Corythoichthys intestinalis, assembly GCF_030265065.1. Lineage (NCBI taxonomy): Eukaryota > Metazoa > Chordata > Actinopteri > Syngnathiformes > Syngnathidae > Corythoichthys > Corythoichthys intestinalis. The sequence goes on along the minus strand of NC_080399.1, from coordinate 56,368,813 downwards.
ACGACCTGTTGACCTGTTAGTTTCCTGAGCTTAACGATTAATAGATGTAGCTGTGCAGCCCAACTCTGTGTGAAGAATACCAGAAGCATTTTTACAGAAGTGTCCCCTAAGAGTTTTTCTGAGCTAACTTTGTAGTAAACAAAGTTGAACTAAGTTCACTGTCTCACGGCGTCAGCATTAAGGCATGTGACTCGCTGGTTACTTATGCGAATATATTCATAAGCAAGTGTGATCAAACAAATAATACTGACTATTAGATCATTAAGTAATTTAAAATCAAAGTGTTTACATAGTAAGTTTATAGTTACGTGCATGTAAAGTTAGTGGTTGGGGTTGAGTTATGCTACACTAAACACGTTAGTTACTTTACAGAGTTAGTTTTAATTAATTCAAACAGCGGTAAGAATCAATTAATCATCCAAACTGGACTATGAACCAGATATTTCAAAGCAAAGGAAAAAAATGAATGGCTTCTAGTTCAAAAATTACGGTTTACGTGGATGCTGCAGAGCAAAAAAAAAAGAGTTGCAGTATCTGTTTGGGGTATTTTGGGTTTTCCTTGTTGTGGAAAAAGAGGGGGTTCCACTGCATCAAAAAAAAAAAAAAAAAAAAAATCCCCAAAATACGTTAAATTAAATGTTTTTTGCTCGGCAGCATCGTTATGTAATTTTTTCCCCCCACACTAACGTGTGGCCCCTACCACCAGACTCCCTACTAGTGGAGTTGTTCAGAAGTGATGTTGAATATGAATTTTAATGGATTTGGTAGTCATTTGGAGTTAGATCAAGAGTTTCGTAAGCAAGTTGTTATATTTGTGTTGCTTCGCCTGAAATTACTTGACGCGATTAATACTCCAGCGTGACACTACAGTATATCATTTTTTTCCCTTTTCATAGTGTATGTTTTGTCTGGTACGACTTACAGTCTGGAAAATACAGTATATTAATGGATTGATCGTATTTATAGCTCACCTAACGTCAACTATTAGGAATCATGCCCTGCTTTAACATTCATGGTGTATCATTTTTGTACTGACACTATTAGAGAGGTGTTTATTTGTTACGTATTTATCCATTTTATGTCATCTTATTAACCTGTTGATATATGACAGGTAGACCGTACTTTGGCAAGTAAATCACACTGCGCTAATGGAGACAACAATCGCAAATACAGTATATAAACAATGTGGGACATTCAACAACTGTGTGCATGCCCTGTAAAATATAATAATTTGACTTCACTTGAAAAAAAATTGCAAACTTGCTGCCTTAGTAATTTATTTTACTTACATTAATGACATGCAATTTACTTAATTATTTCAAATTTTAAGAACACAAATTAACCTTAATAATTGGATTACAGTAAATTGGCTTATTTTGAGTTTGCAGTACTCAAATTAACTTGAATTAATTAGATTACAGGCAGTAACTTATTTATCCTTATAGTTTTCAGTACAGAATGATACCGAAGCTTTACTTTGGTGTTGCTCATTCATCAAGTGGATTTTTTTTTAATCTGAAACAATTCTACAATATAAACATCCATGCTAATTTAATTAATAAAAAATTTACAAACAGGAATGACCCTGCCCTCAATGGATCAGCTCAGTGAAATTAACTTTATTTTAAAATGCTCAACAATGCATTTTAGAACAAGTGACATTTGCTCTTGACACACTTCTGAATGTTTTGTTAATGCTTGGTGTGAAATGAACAATCAGTAGTACCAGTATGACCAAAGCTCTCTTAGACACCTTTACCTACTTCACATCGATTTGGTAAGTACGGTAAATGTTGTGGTGAGCGACGTGGAGAAGAATGACAGAGATTGACTTTTGTTATTAACACTTGCTCTCCTTGTGCCCCATACACTGCACTACCCCAAGAAACAGTGCACTTTACTGAACAGAACACTCATGATATAACGACAGCAACCTTACTCTTTCGTGAACAACGTGGAACAGTCACTACAATAGTGTTTTCAAGTCAGTACAACAAAAACTTGTTTCAGTGGCGCTGAAAAAAATGTGCTCCAAATGAGCTCCACGTCACTACAAGCACATTTAGATACGGCGGGCAAGGTTCTCGATGACCTATCCTACTCGATGACCTGGTTGTTCAGAGTGTGATTGTCTAATGCACAGTCTCATGGGTTCTGAACTTGTTGGCCCATCCGTAGATCATTGAGTGGACAGGAAATTCACGACATCCGAACCGTTCTTTGAATTGCCATTGAGCTGCATGGATAGACTTCAGCATAGACTTCATAATGGCAGGCCCGATTAATAGGGGGTCTGCATTGTTGGCGTGGCCGTCAAAGCTGACCGAGTGGAATCAAAGACGAAGAGCTTTTTTCGTTAAAAATTCTTGTGAATAAATGCTTAAACCCCTAAATTCTTTATGAATATATGTAAAACAGTCTTGATTCTTGGTTCAAAGCAAAAAAAATGTGCAGGTAGCATTTATTTTACGTAAATATGTGGAAGTACGATGCTAGTCTGTCAGTACATGTGGCAGCCGCCGTATGTAAACAGCTTTTCCGGTGAAAATTCTTGTGAATAAATGCTTAAATCCCTGAATTCTCTATAGATATGGACGTAAAACAGTCTCGTGCACTACCATTTATTTTACGAAAATGTGTCGAAGAATTATGCTAGTCTGTTAGACAATGTGGCGGCAGCCTTACAACAAGGGGCTTTTTACGTTGAAAATTCTTGTGAAAAAACAAAAAATATAATACCATATTTTTTGGACTATAAGTTGCACATGAGTATAAGTCGCACCAGCCATAAAATGCCCAACGAAGAGGAAAAAAACATTTAAGTCGCACCGGAGTATAAGTCGCGTTTGTGGGGGAAATTTACTTAAAATCCAAGAAAAACCAGGTATGTCATCTTGAAAGGCAATTTAATATAAAAATACAATAGAGAACAACATGCTGAATAAGTGTACAGTATGATAATGTTACATGATGCATGAACAACGAAATGCGAATATACTGTCTTCAACAGGACGTTACGGCTCGGTCCTGGCTATACAGCAAGCTAAACTCCCAAATGATGATGCTTGACGTCCGTATGATTTGCTGACTTTTTTTTGGCTGTCGTGATGACGCCATCATTTGAAGAGTAAAACTAAAAATATAAATAATACAAATCAATTTCGTCCTCGATACCAAACAGGTTCGCATCAACATAACTCAATGATAATTAGCTGCTATTACAGCAATAACACAAACGGTTAGCATGCATTCGCTAGCATTAGCACATCGTTCAAACAACCACATAACTGGCTCTAAGTGTCTGATCGCGGGTGGAAAACACACAACAACTGTTTCTCTCTCTCTCTCTCTCGCCCACTCGCTCAGACGCTGTGTCCCTCTTTTTCTGGCGTCTGAGCGCGCTTCTTCGCGTAAACAAGTGCGAATGCGCCCCCACTTGGGCGTGAAAGTGCCACAAACTAAAAGCATGCATTTAAATCTAAAAAAAGTCAATAATACAATTGAACACACATTGCCAAAGGCAGAACGCGAACGTGGCCATAGCTATTCAGAGTTTTTCAAATAACTATATCATAAACAACATGCTAAAATGTTTACCAAACCATCAGTGTCACCCTAAAACACCAAAATAACATGTGAAATGATATCATAATGTGTTAATCACTTCACACATTAGTCGCTCCTGAGTATAAGTTGCAACCCCAGACAAACTATGAAAAAAAACTGCGACTTATAGTCCGAAAAATACGGTAATTACCTTGAATCCTCGAACAAATCACTCCTGAGACAATCCTTCCTGTTTGTTTGCAGTACAGCTTTCGGACTTTTTCAACATAAATCCGGCGTTGGATCGCTGCATGTGTGACTGCGAATAACTGAAGCGGATTGTGGGATGGTCCCCTGCTTGAATGCGTGGCGCCGTGAAGGTTGATAATGACCCATAAATATGATTATGAAGTCTGTGACTTCAGCTGAAAATATGCCTCAACTATAAATGTATTTTCCGCAGTAGTCCATGACATGTCAAAGGTTAAATTTGGTAGACTCTTAGAACATTATTTCTTCTTGGTCGATCCGAAAGATATAAAGAATTGATTCGTTATTTCAAAAGTTTTTCAAGTTCAGGCTCAGTTTTTTTGTGTCACCCTGTATTTTCAAAGAATCTCACTAATAGTGTCAGTCAAAAATAGCACGCTTAGCTTTTCAAAAGTAAAACACAAAATTGAACTCTATTTAAGATGTCCCTGATACTAGTATGTGCAGGTGTGTCTAAAGTATCTTAAGTGCCCAGTGATTTGTGTTTACAGGCATGTGATTAGTGCATCCTAAGGAGTTCCTTCAGTTGATGAACCAGTAAACACACATGAACACTACAGAACACTACATGTGTATGTGATGGAGCAAAGTGTTATATATTTTTATTTTCTCAGCAATTTGGTGTTGACATGTACTGTATTTATTGCGAGTGGTTTTGTGCCACAATTGGTTGTGTAAGTGACTAACTGCATATTTGTCTGATGTTATCTCTTGTTTATGTCTGTCAACATGTGCACCTATAAAAATGTCCTCATCTGGTCTGTGTCTACTCTAAATCACAATTACTCAGCACATGACTCACATCTCATCTTCCATGTACTCAGCTTTCTCCAAAGAGAAATAATAACTAATTTGAAGATCTCTTGTGGGGTTTCAAGAATAATTTGTCATGTTACTTATCGTCTTGCATCATCAGATCTACTTAGCTTTTGGTGCACATACTTTGCATGAGCTATTACCCCAAAAAAGAAGAAAAAACAACAATGACAAAACATACAGTAGTACCTCTACATACGAATTCAATTCGTTCCAGGACATGGTTTGTAAATCGAAATAGTTGTATGTCGAGCGGGATTTTACATTATAATTCGATTAATTCATTCCACAGCCCCAAAACCTATGCCAAATCATTAATAAATCCTGCAGGTATAATTACAAATAGCAAAACAGATAAAATACAAATACAAATGATAATAATAATAATATAATACGAATCAGGTTCATATGTGGTGGTTTTGTTTTGCATGCTGTTACTGAATGCACCGTGTGACTGATGCGAGGGTGAGAGAAGGTGGGAAGTTTTACTTTCTCTTTTATGTTTTGTTTTTGTTGGCGTCAGCTACGGCGGAAAGTAGCCCTGTTGTTTTGCACAAGTTCTGAAAAAAAAAGATTAAAAATCTAATGAAGCTGGTGACTTCCTTGCAGATGTTACAATAATAATAATAACTAGCCCTGCAAGCAGGACTGAACAGGCGAAATCTCATACAAATTTTATCTAGTTTTAGTAAGCAATTTCTCAAAATGTTTTGATCTGTAAAATTTAGTTTTATTCCAAAAATAAATAAAAGGTTCAAAAAATTGTGAATGAAAATAGAAGAGCACATATTGTAGTATCTACAAAGACAACGCCAACTTTGTGATGATAATTCACAACAACAAAGAGAAGCAGTACCGTGCATTATTTTCACTTAAGCCTACCTAAGAGCCAAGAACTGTATGTACAAAAAAAAAAAAAAAAGTTGTCCGACCGCTGAACATCCTCTAGACCAAGGTTCACTAAATCCGGACCTCGATGCCACTTTCCCTGTCGTGTTTTCCATGTCTCCCTCCTCCAACACACCTGAATCAAATGATTATGTCATCAGCAACCTCTCCAGAAGCCTGAAAATGATCCTGATTATTTTGCTTCAGGTGTGTTGGAGGAGGGAGACATGGAAAACACGACAGGAAAAGTGCCACCGAGGTCCGGATTTAGTGAACCCTGCTCTAGACTTACTGACCAAAAAAGCCGTACTGGCTCTGCTTTAGACTGGCTAGTGTCATAAGAGGACGCTCGCCATTCTGTAGCTAATGCTAATGCAAACGTGAGTGTGACGCTAACGCCAGGATTACATTTAGTGTCTGGTGTTCACTCAGCACAGACCTTTAAAGGCTTAAGCAACATTAAATATTCTCTGGCCAAGACAAGAAAACAAATCTTACCATGTTTCTGAACAAGCAAAATGGAGCGCAGACACAGCCGAAACTCATCGCATTCGTCTCATTATGTTCTAGTCTCCTAAGCCCCCTTTTAACTCGTCACGTCATTGTCATGATTAATTTGTTCGTCGATTAAACATTTTTGTTTTCGCCATTGTTGATGAAAACAGCGCTGTTAGGACCCATGTTGATTTCTCTCACAAAAAAAATTTAACATACATTCCCGATTTGCGGGAAAACAATGAAATTGTGATGCTGTCATAAATTGTCGTATATCAAGCATGTTGTCATATGTCGAAACAAATGACGAGTCCAATTTTACGTCGGATGTCGAAAGGATCGTTTGTCAAGGTGCTACTGTACAAGGAATATAATTGTCAGGAAAAATCTTAATTACGCTGCTATGCATATTGAATTCAGTGAACAAAAGGTAATCAAACGAACAACAGTTATTTCACGGAGGTTGCAGGTGTGCTGCAAGCTTACCTGGATAACTAAAGACAGCAGGCAGGGCAAACCTTTAACTGCTTGCCAAAACAAACTTTACACTTACAGTCTCACCTACAGACAATGAAAACATTTGTGGACACAAGATCGACAAAAACATGTTTGGTACTTGGTATAGCTTCTCTGCGGGCACCTCTGCATGTCGATATTTTAAAAAATACGACGTAACAGTGCAATTCATGATTCTTTGTACCTGAAGGCATACAAGACACTCAAAGCTACAGATACATTTGGTGTTCTAGACTTTTGAAATCAAATGCAATTTTGAAAATCAGTCAAATTACCAAATTGCAAGCCCCATAAGAGATTCGATAATGTTGCCATACAATACGCGAGTTAATGAAGTGCAAATTTTGTTTTGGTTCTCTAATTTCCAATGTGTGGATTTTCATATTTTTACCATTGTTCTTTCAGCTGTTTTTTCTGCCAATTGAGATGTCTAAACTGTTAATTTAAGGTCATTATTCAATCGTATTTGTTGAATAATTGTGGGAAACAAAAGGGGGCAATTCAGGAAACGAGATGTTACTTTCTCTTGTTGATGTCATAGCATCATGAACCAAACTGCTTATGACAACGAAATAGTAATATATTCATGGCTTATCATATTTTTAATTTCCCTGTCATTATTTGTGTCTGAAACAAGTGGAAGCAAAGCCCATTTGTTCCAATGCTAGTGATTGAAATTATTATTGTCTTTCATTTCATTGGTGGTTCATGGTTTGATTTGATTTCTGTTTATTACATTTGTGTATTAGTGGCAATGACAAGTCTGATCAATAAAGCAAAATTGTTCAAGCTTTGCAGTCTTCATTCATGGAGTGAAATACACCACGCACAGACACATTTTTTGTAGATAACTCAGCTGTGAGATTGTAATCTTTGTATTGTCTTTTGTTAATTTTCTTGCTCAGAGACCAAAAGGTAATTTTTTTTTTTAATTCCTGTTTGTGTACGTCTGAGTAGATGATGCCACAAACCTTCACAAATTATTGCGGCACGCAAGTATTTTTTTTGACCAATCTCGACCTTATTCAAGCAAGAAACAGAAACAATATTTTCTTTTATAGCAATTATTTATTCCTCCTAATGTATACTGTATATTTTATACTGCCATGTTACTTCAGCAATTTTGATTTGGAAGACTTTCCCTCTCAAAAAATAAAATACAGTGGTACCTCTACTAACGAATGTCTCTACATACAAATATTGCTTCTTGTTACGAAAGAAATTTCAGGATACAAAAGGCAAAAATACAGTATGGCCTATACTCACAGCTCCCAGAGTTTACTGATTGTAACATACTTATAGCTGCTCTGCCATTGGTTATTGCCTCGTATTCCTGGCATCCAATTGGCTAAGAGGCACCTCTACTGTATGTGTGTATCCCAGCGTCCTCTTCCTTCGCCCCTCATGTTCCAACAGCTTTACATGAGTGTATTAACTTTTAGTCTTTACTCTATTCTTGTTTATTGTGGAATTTTCTAATTGTAACATGTATTTGTTACATGTTTTGACGGATTTCTTTGCATTAAAAAAGATTTATGTCTGAATTTTCGGGGTCTTGGAACGGATTAGTGCATTTACATGGAAAACACGTTTCTACTTACAAAATTTTCAAGTTACAAAACAACTTCCAAACCAATGAATTTGGTAAAAAGAGGTACCATTGTATTTAGAGAGATTTAGTGGATAACAATCCTTTGATTCCTCACAGGTCTTTCTGGTTGATGAACCAGTCCAGGATTTCCCGTTTGTTCTGCTGTAGCCATTTGATATTGGCTCTTGTCCTCTCCAAAGCCTGTTTCACTGCCTGAGTTGCTGAACCAAAACCTAGGGCATGGTGCTCACTCAGAAAATCCTCCAGCTGCCAGAGACAATATTAGGCAAAGTTCAGACAAATGCTGGACTGAAATACATACAGTGCTGCTCGAAAGTTTGTGAACCCCACAGCGATGGTCAGATTTTTTGTAAAAAAAACTAAAATAACCTTATTAAATGTTAAGTTATACCCAAATCCACAATACTGACATTCCAAATAATGGACTGAAACAAAAGAAATAGTTATATTGTCATTCTTTATTTAACAAAAGTGGTTGATTTAAGAAAAACTCAGATATCATGTGTGCAAAAGTATGTGAACCCCTTCAGTTAATAGGATATTGCGCCTCCTTTTGCAGAGATTACCTCAACCAAACGGTTTCTGTAGTGACTAATCAGCCTCTCACATCTACTTTGGGGGATTTTTGCCCATTCTTCCTTGCAGAACACAGTCAGTTGAGAGAGGTTTGATGGGCGTCTGGCATGAACTGCTCGCTTCAGGTCCCGCCACAGCATTTCAATGGGATTTAGGTCAGGACTTTGACTGGGCCAGTCCAGAACACGAATCTTCTTCTTTTTCAGCCATTCCTTGGTTGTATTGCTGGAATGCTTTGGATCATTATCATGTTGCATGATCCACCTTCTGCCAAGCTTTAACTTCAAAACAGATGGCGTCAGGTTATGTTCTAGGATTTGACAATATTCCTCAGAATTCATGATTCCCTGGACTATGTGGAGTTGTCCAGGTCCTGAGGATGAAAAGCAAGCCCAGATCTTGACATTCCCACCTCCATGCTTCACTGTTGGGAGAAGGTTCTTTTGGTGGTATGCAGTGTTGACTTTTCGCCAGACATGGCGGTTTTGGTTGTGACCAAACAGTTCAATTTTGCACCTACATCAGTTGATGAAAACTCTTTTTAATTTAGTCTCGACAACACAACTGTTAAAAAAACAAAACAAAAAAACTACTGAATTGATTGATTAGGAAATCAGGTTGAAATAATAGAAAATTCCAAAATGTTGAGGGGGTTCACAAACTTTTGAGCAGCACTGTACCTATTAACATTGACAGACCTGTTGTAAATGAGCAGATGTTGAAAACCTCGCTGTGACAGCATTTATTATTTGGGCAAAATTGAAGGATCCCGCACCATATCTAGAAAAAAAAAAAGGTCATACAGGAATAGCTTGAACTTGTAGGTGTTCATAGCATAAGCAACCACCCACACAAACAGTATTGACTGTACATTCAGTATTTGTGGGTTTGACAGCTTTTTCCACAGAAAGTGAAGTTGCATGCTCTCCTTATTTTTTGTTGCTCCCCTCAACCGGAGCTGTAAGTGTTGCTCACTCGTGATTCAATTATTGACTTGCAAGAACAAAAAAAAAAAAAAACATTTCAATCAGTGATAGCTATAAAAACTCATGGGTTTGCAATGAGTAACGTAGCACTGTAGTTGCAATTTTCATTTCAGGGTAAAATGCATTAAAAAGGTGATTTGGTAAATGAACATGTTTATCTTTGGTCTATAGTATCCATCACAAACTATAATCAAATCACAAAATATACAACTAAAATGAGCTGTGTGAACTTCATGTTCAACCGAAAGCTGAACAATAGACAGATTTTGATACTGCAGAGCAGGGTTCGGGAATCTTTTTGACTAGGGTTGGGCATCAAGCATCAATGGGAACCAGTTCTAACTCTCCGATGCTCCCGGAACCGTTCAAATTTTTGAATTTCGACTCCATGTTTCGATGCCCTGACCTCAGAGTGGGAAAAAAATTGCTGCCGAAAACTACAAAGAAGAAGCCACAAGAAGCGTGTTTTTGTGCATTGCAACTTGATTACAACCATGGACAAGGTGCGGCAGCGCTCAAAAGTTTGGCTCAGCTTTCAGCTCAGTGCAACATTTGCAACATAACTAGTTGGCTGCACGACCAATATGATTAAACACCTCCGGCTTCATGGAATACAAGTGCCAAGTGCATAGCTGAGTGCTGCGTATTTGACATGTAAAGCAATCCCCGGATAGATGGATGGATGAACGGACGGCCGGACGGACAAATGGAATAGTACGAAAATAAGTCGTATTATTACGTCGGGCTACGGTAGATATCACATGTATATGGAACTAGATGCGAAATGACTCGGTGGCGTTAGCACATGTACTGTATGGAGAACTAGATGCGATATGACAGACTCACCGGCCTTGGTAAACAGCCACCATCTTAAAGCAGTAAACCTCTCAGTCTATTTAAGCCTTTATACGCCTAAGCAGCTACATACTTTACATAGTGCGTTGCCGCCTCCATTAAAATCAACAGTATTAAAACATCATCAAATTATAATTAATAGAAGAATTTATACTAATGCTTTATCATTAGCCTGGTACACCAGACTCACCGCTGTTCCAGCAATTGAGTCTGGCCACCATTCAGCGGATACAATTTCCAGGGCGGAGCAAGCCACAGCAAACAGACAGCGGAGTGGACCAATCAGCGACGGGCGGACGTGACGTCAGTAAAGCGACGGGGGCAGGACGAGGGACTAGCGGGCAGGTGAAATCAATTGGTAATCACCAGGACAAGACACGCTGGGGCACAGAACCACCTTAGACCATGACAAATCGGAAAATAATATAATAACAATACCATATTTTTCGGACTGTAAGTCACAGTTTTTTTTCATAGTTTGGTTGGGGGTGCGACTTATACTCTGGAGCGACTTATGTGTGAAATTATTAACACATTATTTTATCATTTCACATGTTATTTTGGTGTTTTGGAATGACACTGATGGTTTGGTAAACTTGTTAGCATGTTCTTTATGCTATAGTTATCTGAATAACTCTTAATAGCTATGTTACGTTAATATACCGGCCACGTTAGCATTTTGTTGTTCATGCATCATGTAACATTATCATACTGTACACTTATTCAGCATGTTGTTCTCTATTGTATTTTTATTTCAAACTGCCTTTTAAGATGACATATCTGTTCTTTGTGTTGGATTTTGGTTTGGAAGTAAATTTCCCCCAAAAATGCAACTTATATAAGTCGCACCGGAGTATAAGTTTTTTTCCCTCTTCGTTGGGCATTTTAAGGCTGGTGCGACTTATACTCGGGTGCGACTTATAGTCCGAAAAATATGGTAATAATAAAAAATGGAAAAAATGAATTATATACATGTGTATTTTTCGGCCTTCCGATATAAAAAGTCGACATACGATACCTTTGACACACGATCTTTTCGACATCCGATGTAAAATTTGACTAATCATTTGTTTCAACATTAGACGACATGCTCGAAATACGACGATTTATGAAGCACCGCAGTTTGTTTTGCCGCAAGACGGACGCACGGCGGATTTTCTTGTCATGTGACTCGTTACAGGAGTGCTGTCAGCATTGCTGCAGACATTGAAGAGGTGGGGGGGTCAGCCTATTAGTGCTCAGACCATACGCTGTACTCTATATCAAATTGGTGTGCATGGCTGTCACCCCAGGAGGAAGCCTCTTCTGAAGATGGTACACAAGAAAGCCCGCCCGTCTCATCAGACCATAGGACATGGTTTCAGTAATCCATGTGCTTTGTTGACATGTCTTCAGCAAACTGTTTGTGGGCTTTCTTTTCATATGACATTTTCGAGGAAAAATGACAAGCAGTACTAAATTTCCCTAAACATCCCTAAACATTTAGGGATGTACGTATTTACTAAGGGGTGTACTCACTTTTGTTGCCAGGGGTTTAGATATTAATGGCTATATTTTGAGTTATTTTGAGGGGCAAATAAATTAACTCTACTACATAAACTGCACATAGACTACTTTTCATTGTGTCAAAGTTTCATTTGTCAGTATTGTCCCATGAAAAGAGATAGTTAAATATCGGCAGAAATGCGAGGGGTGTACTCACATTTGTGATGCACTGTACTTATTTTCAGCAGTATAATACAAATAATTTGTTTAAAAAAACCATATACTTTGATTTCTGGACAAACACTTACCAAGAAAACTTCAAACTCGCCCATTATTTCAAAGTGGGAGAACTTGCAAAATCGCAGGGTGTTAAAATACTTATTTTCATCACTGTATATATATATTGCTGATCCCAGATTTAAGATTACGGGTTGATTTAGAGCCAGATGCATTCATCAAAAGAGCCAGATATGGTTTGTAAGACATTAGTTCACGACCTCTGCTATAGAACCAGACAAAATGAGATTCTCTTACAAAACAACTACAAAACAAAAAAATAATAAAAAATGCACCCATCTGAACAACTCTCTTCACCACAAATATACTGTAAATGATTGTATAATACTTACTGAGTGAACATGAATTCCCATTGTAGCCTAACAAAGTTCCATGCTAGTTCCTGTCCCACTCTGTTGCTGGCCACAGCCTGAATGACTATAGCAGCATCCTGCCTTCGAATCATAGCTGGATTTAATGTATACGAGAGATACCTGTGAAACCAGGGATTACAACCAGTAAAAACAGATAAAAACAAATGAAGATCATTTTTTTTGGAAGCATCAATGAATTAAATGCATTAACCTTTCTAGAAGTTGCGTGTTGTTGGTACAGGCTAGGCCAGACATTAATTTACTGGCTTCGCTTGCTACAGATGTATTCTTAAACTGATTCCACCCAAATTCCCACTCTGCTGTTTCACCAGTTGCGATGGCACTGCAGTATACTGCATCGCGCAAGTGTGGGTGGATCCTTGTGAGACAAATACCAATTATTAATTTCAACAAAAGAAATGTATTTTAAAAAATGTAGAACACACAAGTTATTATGTGGATTATCCATCCATTGCTTAAACCATGTGCTGGTCAAGGTTTGGCACTCTGTGATTCCAGTTTTACAGGCCATTTGAATGGCATTCGCCTGATTGAATCTGCAGGAGAGGGAAAAAAATGTGTATACAATATATATGTGTTGTTCTGATAAGCACATTTTTATTTCACCGTAATATGCTTGAATCCTAACTGATATACTGACTGATCTGTTTGTCTTGGTGGAACATGGATCCAGTCTGATGTCATGCTTTTAAAATACAGGTAAAGCGGCTTTACTAAATTCTTCATGTAGTCCTGGAAGTGTTACAGAGAGATGAGTGAAGCACATGTTCTCAAGGTGCAAAAAACAAGATAATGTACCTCAGTTTTGTTTAAAGGTTACAATATGTACCTGCATAGGGTGATAGACGTCAGTTTGGTCCAGAATAAGGAAATAATAATGAAAGTTATTCAATGCAGTCTGCCAGGGAATGTACTCAGTCTCAGCAGACAAATATGATGTGGTTCTCAGCGCAAGTGAGGTAGAGACCAGTTGAGCTCTGCAAAATGAACAAAAATCCTTACATTGGAATATTATCCCCACCATACTGTTCACAAGTTGGTAGGTAAATAGGGAAACATCTTTCTAGATCAGAGTTACTGTTTTTGGCTGAAGTTCCATCCATCCATCCATCCATCCATCCATCCATCCATCCATCCATCCATCATCTTCCGCTTGTTCCGGGGTCGGGTCGCGGGGGCAGCAGCTTTAACAGGGAAGCCCAGACTTCCCTCTCCCCAGCCACTTCAACCAGCTCCTCCGGCAGGATCCCAAGGCGTTCCCAGGCCAGCCGAGAGACATAGTCTCTCCAGCGTGTCCTGGGTCGTCCCCGGGGCCTCCCGCCGGTGGGACATGCCCGGAACACCTCTCCAGGGAGGCGTCCGGGAGGCATCCGAACCAGATGCCCGAGCCACCTCAGCTGGCTCCTCTCTACGCGGAGGAGTAGCGGCTCGACGCCGAGTCCCTCCCGGATGACCGAGCTTCTCACCCTATCTCTAAGGGAGAGCCCGGACACCCTGCGGAGGAAACTCATTTCAGCCGCTTGTATCCGGGATCTTGTTCTTTTGGTCACGACCCAAAGCTCGTGACCATAGGTGAGGGTAGGAACGTAGATCGACTGGTAAATCGAGAGCTTTGCCTTTTGGCTCAGCTCCTTCTTCACCACTACGGACCGGTGCAGAGTCCGCATTGCTGCAGACGCCGCACCGATTCGCCTGTCGATCTCCCGCTCCCTCCTACCGTCACTCGTGAACAAGACCCCAAGATACTTGAACTCCTCCACTTGGGGCAGGATCTCATCCCCGACTCGGAGAGGGCACTCCACCCTTTTCCGACTGAGGACCATGGTCTCGGATTTGGAGGTGCTGATTTTCATCCCAACCGCTTCACACTCAGCTGCGAACCGCTCCAGTGAGAGTTGGAGGTCACGGCTTGATGAAGCCAACAGCACTAAATCATCTGCAAAAAGCAGAGATTCAGTGCTGAGGTCACCAAACCGGACCCCCTCAACGCTTCGGCTGCGCCTAGAAATTCTGTCCATAAAAATTATGAACAAAATCGGTGACAAAGTGCAGCCTTGGCGGAGTCCAACCCTCACTGGGAACGAATTCGACTTATTGCCGGCAATGCGGACCAAACTCTGACACCGGTCGTACAGGGACCGAACAGCCCTTACCAAGGGGCTCGGTACCCCGTACTCCCGGAGCACCCCCCACAGGACTCCCCGAGGCACACGGTCGAACGCCTTCTCCAGATCCACAAAACACATGTAGACTGATCGGGCGAACTCCCATGCACCCTCGAGGACCCTACCGAGGGTGTAGAGCTGGTTCACTGTTCCACGGCCGGGACGAAAACCACACTGCTCCTCCTGAATCCGAGATTCGACTTCTCGGCGGACTCTCCTCTCCAGCACCCCTGAATAGACTTTACCAGGGAGGCTGAGGAGTGTGATCCCTTTATAATTGGAACACACCCTCCGGTCCCCCTTCTTAAAAAAGGGGGACCACCACCCCGGTCCGCCAATCCAGAGGCACCGTCCCCGATGTCCACGCGACGCTGCAGAGACGTGTCAGCCACGACACCCCTATAACATCCAGAGCCTTCAGGAACTCCGGGCGGATCTCATCTACCCCCGGGGCCTTGCCACCGAGGACCTTTCCAACCGCCTCAGTGACTTCAACACCAGAGATCGAAGAGCCTACCACGGAGTCCCCAGACTCTGCTTCCTCAAAGGAAGGCGTGTCGGTGGAATTGAGGAGGGCCTCGAAGTATTCTCCCCACCGGCTCACGACGTCCCGAGTCGAGGTCAGCAGTACACCATCTTCACTATACACAGTGTTAATGGTGCACTGCTTTCCCCTCCTCAGGCGCCGGATGGTGGACCAGAATTTCCTCGAAGCCGTCCGGAAGTCGTTTTCCATGGCCTCGCCGAACTCCTCCCATGTCCGGGTTTTTGCCTCGGCGACCGCCGAAGCCGCAGTCCGCTTGGCCAGCCGGTACCTGTCAGCTGCCTCCGGAGTCCCACAGGCCAAAAAGGCCCGATAGGCCTCCTTCTTCAGCTTGACGGCATCCCTTACCGCTGATGTCCACCAGCGGGTTCGGGGATTGCCGCCACGACAGGCACCAACCACCTTACGGCCACAGCTCCGATCGGCCGCCTCAACAATGGAGGTGCGGAACATAGCCCACTCGGACTCAATGTCCCCCACCTCCCCCGGGACAAGGGAGAAGTTCTGCCGGAGGTGGATGTTGAAACTCTTTCTGACAGGGGATTCTGCCAGACGTTCCCAGCAGACCCTCACAATACGTTTGGGCCTGCCAGGTCTGGCCAGCATCTTCCCCCGCCATCGGAGCCAACACACCACCAGGTGGTGATCAGTTGACAGCTCCGCCCCTCTCTTCACCCGAGTGTCCAAAACATGCGGCCGCAAGTCCGATGACACGATTACGAAGTCGATCATCGAACTGCGGCCTAGGGTGTCCTGGTGCCAAGTGCACATATGGACACCCCTATGTTTGAACATGGTGTTCGTTATAGACAAACCGTGACGAGCACAGAAGTCCAATAACAGAACAGCACTCAGGTTCTGATCGGGGGGGGGCGTTCCTCCCAATCACGCCCCTCCAGGTCTCACTGTCATTACCCACATGAGCGTTGAAGTCCCCCAGTAGAACGAGGGAGTCCCCAGAGGGGGCGCTCTCTAGCACACCCTCCAAGGACTCCAAAAAGGGTGGGTATTTTAAACTGCTGTTCGGTGCATAAGCGCAAACAACAGTTAGAACCCGTCCCCCCACCCGAAGGCGGAGGGAGGCTACCCTCTCGTCCACCGGGGTAAACCCCAACGTACAGGCGCCAAGCCGGGGGCAATAAGTATGCCCACACCTGTCCGGCGCCTCTCACCATGGGCAACTCCAGAGTGGAAGAGAGTCCAACCCCTCTCGAGAGGATTGGTACCAGAACCCAAGCTGTGTGTGGAGGAGAGTCCGACTATATCTAGTCGGAACTTCTCCGCCTCACACACCAGCTCAGGCTTCCCATGGGCTCACCACCTGTGGGAGGGGCTAAAGGGGTTGGATGCGTAGGGAGTTGGGCGGCAGCAAAGGCGGGGGCCTTGGCGGTCCGACCCCCAGCTGCTGAAGCTAACTCTTGGGACATGGAATGTCACCTCTCTGGCAGGGAAGGAGCCCGAGCTGGTGTGTGAGGCTGAAGTTCCAATCTTTAATTATTTATAAATTTAACAACTTTTTAAAGACCCCAAGTGGAGGAGTTCAAGTACCTTTGGGTCTTGTTCACGAGTGAGGGTAGGAGGGAGCGGGATATCGACAGGCGGATCGGTGCAGCGTCTGCAGTAATGCGGACTCTGCAATGGTCCGTAGTGGTGAAAAAGGAGCTAAGCCGAAAGGCAAAGCTCTCGATTTACCAGTTGATCTACGTTCCTACCCTCACCTATGGTCACGAGCTGTGGGTTGTGATCGAAAGAACAAGATCCTGGATACAAGCGGCCGAAATGAGTTTTCTCCGCAGGGTGTCCGGGCTCTCCCTTAGAGATAGGGTGAGAAGCTACGTCATCCGGGAGGGACTCTGCGTCGAGCCGCTACTCCTCCGCGTTGAGAGGAGCCAGCTGAGGTGGCTCAGGCATCTGGTTAGGATGCCTCCTGGACGCCTTTCTGGAGAGGTATTCAGGGCATGTCCCATCGGCGGGCGGCCCCGGGGAAGACCCAGGAAACGCTGCAGAGACTATGTCTCTGGGATGGCCTGGGAACGCCTTGGGTATTCCGCCGGAGGAGCTGGTTGAAGTGGCTGGGGAGAGGGAACTCCGGGCTTCCCTGCTAAAACTGATGCCCCCGCGACCCGACCTCGCAGCAAGCGGAAGATGATGGTATGGTATGGTATGGTAACTTTTTAAAGACCCCATATTAGGATTTTTTTTTACCCTCTTTAACCTAAATATATGGCATTGACACTAAATTACCTCTGTCTTAAGCATTGATTAATGCCCATGACAGTGTCATGTCATAATTCTGACGGTCTTATGACAGTCTTATGATGCTGCTGTCAAATAAAGTGTTATCAGTTATCAATATCTTTTGGTATATACGTGTATCCCATAATACAGTGAGGACAGCTGCAACAGGTGTGGGTTATTTATGAACAAAAGCAGTTTTCATGTCAAATTTGGTAGGTGGCGGCTTATAGTCAGGTGCACCTTATAGTCCGACAATTATGGTACATGTCAAATGGTAATACCAGCCATTAATGTTTTATGAACACTTACTTGAGCATCTTTAAAGATGTTGGCTTTGTTAGAAGAAAGTAAAACAGGGGAAAGTAGGCTAGTGAACCTGTGTAGTCTCCTAATGTTCTGTTCACAAGTTGGTTGGTTAATAGGAAAACATCTTTCTAGATGAGAGTTTAATCTTTAATTATTTTATAAATTAAACAACTTTTTAAAGACCCCATTTTAGGATTTTTTTTACCCTGTTTAACCTAAATATAAGACACTGACAACAAAGGGGAACCCTTAAAACAAGTGGTTTCGTACTTTCGTAACGTTTCTCCATCACAAAGACTGGGCTCTCACCACCAACTTCAAGCTTCCCTCCGCTCGTTAGCCTGTACACACCCGTCATCCCTGCACATAGATGGCTGCAGTTGCTTTTTCTGATTGGGTGAATCTTCTTCGGTGTTACTTTCTGCTTTAGGATTCAATGGTAGTTGGCAAATCAGCCAAATGGTGCTTTACCGCATCCAACTTGTGTAATTAGCGAGCATTAAATGAGCCCCACTATGGCCGAGGAATATGCAGAGTCGCTTTTGATGCTAACCCAATGCGTCGGGGTAGAGCCGTTGAGTTCAGTAGTGTGTCTCCAGTCTCATGACCCAACTATTGAGTGTTACACCATGACACGTTACTCTTGCGGCAGAACTTACTTGAGATATGAATTTGATTTTTTGTTTTGTTTTACAATGGCGAAGGGAGGCTTTGCCATACTTATAGCTGGAGCTGTACCTATCATTCGACTAAAAACGGATGAAAACATAAGAAAAATGTTGAAGACATAGGAAAAATGTTGCCTTTCTTTGATAAAAGCACAGTTTCAGTAGATATAAGCTGATACATAAACTTCATAATGATTGACGGGTCAGAATCGACCTTCAGTGTGTCATGCCTTCAAGTAGGGGGCCATCCCACAATCCGCTTCAGTTATTCGTAGTCGGTCGCAGCAACACATGCAGCGATCCAACGCCGGATTTATGTTGAAAAAGTACGAAAGCTGTACAGCATACAAACAGGTAGGATTGTCTCAGGAGTGATTTGTTAGAGCCCCACAGCAGGCCTGTATGCCTTTTCCTTTTTTTTCCCATCCCAGTCATCAGCACTAATTCCCTACAACTGTCCTGCACACCTGGTCATCACCACAGCCTCCCTACATAAACACCCACAGCCCTCTGCTCCACTGCGAGTTTGCTAGCACTCACTGCAACATACGAGCATTTCTAGTTACCCTGTCTTCCTTTATTTTGATACATTTTTGACCATGTGGATTTTTGCCTCTAGCCTGCTTTTCGTCTGTGCTTCTGCCCTTTTTCTGTGACCTGCAACCTGCTAAGGGACCGGTGTTCTGCCAAAATATGCTACATCGGCGAAACGTCCTACATTAGTCGAATTTGATACCTAAAGTACTACCGTGCGCTCTAAACTTGTTTTGTTTAGATGCATACAGGAATAAGGTACTAAAAAAATGCCTGCAGAAAATACTTAAATGTAGTTATATCAAATAAGGACGGTTTAAAGACGCTACGTGACTAATGTGGTCAACTGCTTCAAAGCTAACACAAAAAAACACAATGGTTAAAAGTATTAGAGAGTAATACATGCAAAAAGTATCTTTGAGGCTGTGAAAAGGTTCTAAATAACTAAATAAAAACAAAAATAGTGAGTAATCGCCGCCTCTAACCGATGTGCGCATGCGTGTGAATGCATGCGCAAGCGCCCTGAGCATTGTGTAGGACGTTTCGCCGCGTAGTAAGGAATGGCCGAACACCGGATCTAGAACGCATTCTGCCTGGGCCTTCGCCTTGCTCGTCCCACCCCGCTCAAACGACCCTCCGGGCCTCGCCGAAAGTCAAGCCTTCTTCCTCTCGGGAACATTGTCAATAAAACATGCTCTGAGCTCGGCATACTTGGGTCCGTTTGTTCTCTGTTCCCTGTCATGATTTGTTCGAGGGTTCAAGGTATTTATTATATTTCTCGTACCATGCATGCATTTTGATACGTTGTGAAAAAAATCAATGGGAAAATTTAGCCGCTACAGCATTGGCATTATACTTCGCAATATTTACGTGAAATAAATGCTATCGGCACGGTTTTTTGCTTTGCTATTACGTCCATATCTATAAATAATTCAGGGATTTAATCAGTTTTTTCTCAAGAATTTTCAACGGTAAAAGCTCTTTGTTGTACTAAGCCAGAGGGACTTAACTAGCAGCACATTCGACATATTTTACGTAAAATAAATGCTAACTGCCCGTTTTTTTTTTGTTTTTTTGTAGTTTTTTTTGCTTTTAACCAAGGATTGAAATTGTTTTACGTCCATATCTATAAAGAATTCAAGCATTTATTCACGAGAATTTTTCATGGAAAAAGCTCTTTGTTTACGTATGGCGGTGGCTAATTTCCTTACTGACTAGCCTCATAGTTTGCAAGATTTACATAAAATAAATGCTACCTACACGTTTTGGGTTTTTTTTTGCTTTTAACCGAGAATCGAGACTTTTACGTCCATATCTATTAATAATTCAGGCATTTAAGTATTTATTCACAAGAATTTTCAATGTAAAAAGCTCTTTTTCTTTGTTTCCACTCGGTCAGCTTTGACGGAGATAGGCCCCCTATGAATCGGCCCCGTGTCCTGTCAATACATTAGGACGTCTGTGGGTGATATGTTGCCAAGTTGTTGTGACAATGCCAAGCTATCTGGCAAATAGCCTGGTATGTCATCTTTTATCACGTGAATTGGACTACTTAATTGGTCCAGTATGTATGTCAATCATTCACCCTCATAGCAAAAAGATGCGTCTATTTTAAATCCTTGCAGTTTTGGGGACATTCTCAGTTGCACATAGCCACTTTAGATGATGAAAAACAATTTTAGCTATGTTCACAAAAGTATAATATTAGTTGTTTTTTTTTTTTTTTTTAGTTTTGTTGGGAAATAGTCAATATCAATGGTAAATTATTATGCTACAAAGGGCTGCTGTTAGTGGAGTTTTTCATTCCAACCAATGAAAAGGACAGCTTTTAACCAGTCTGGTACTTTACAAGTCTATCAATTGATTGCAGTCACGTGCTGCTTGTTCAGCAGAAACCTCTTTGGTAAAAATGTCTGTACTGAATCGGTTGGAACAAAAACCTGCACCCCCACTGGCCTTCGTCAGTTAGTTTGGACACCCATGTTTTAGAAGAAAGCAGAAAAACATCTTTGCTACCAATTCGCTGAGTCATAGTTGTAGTGGAAAATAAATGTCCAGATGCATTAGTAGATCTACTATGTACACAGTAATGGAAAATAAATGAATTGTAAAAGGTTGGAATGAAAAAGAAAATCAGAAACACAACTGAGTGTTCTACCTGGCCAGATTGAAAGCATCATCCACAAGCTGGGCTCTGTTTGTTAGTGGTATAACCTGCATGAGAGATTTAAAGTACACACAAATAAAAAACATAAGATTACATTTAGACTACTGTACAAAAAGGTTCAATGCACAAGCAATAAACTAATTACTGTAATTCTCTGACTTTAAAGCACCCCTATTCCCGTTTATAGTCCGGTGTGGATTCTTTTTGAATTTTTACAGGCTAATGAGCGGCATGTGTTTTGTTGTTAATACTAGTGTTGTAACGTTACAAGTATCAGAAAATTCCTCAATACGGCACAAAGATGCAGGTATCGGTATCGGCAAGTACTAAGAAATAATGCACCGATGCTGCATATTATGTACTCTGCGAGATTTCATTTCCAAACGCTGGTTGTCCTCCCCATGATGTCCGCCAGCTAAGAATCCTCGTCGCCCTTTCTGAGATATCCGCTAATTACAGAACAAGAAGAAAACGAAGAAGAATGCACTAAAGGTAAAGAAAAACCTTAAAAGTAATTGAATATTTTTTTTGTAAGACGGAAAATTAGGTCGAGTCCTACTGTGTTTTGAGCCAAGGAGAGGAGGTTTTAATTATGCTCACTTGGCAGTCATATTTTTTATGTTCGAGCATATACTTTAAATGGTGGATAAATGTATGTACTGTAATTTTGGGACTATAAGCCGCTACTTTTTTCCCTCATTTTGAATCCTGCAGTTTATAGTCCAGTGCATCTTATTTGTTGATTTATTGGGGTTATTTGACAACGGCATCATAAGACTGTCATAAGACCATCATAATTATGACATGACACTGCCATGGGCATTAATGAACACTTATGACAGATGTCTTTAAGTGTCATCCGGCAAACTTTTTCATGAATCCATTTATGTCCACATCTGATCTTTTACAATCAATTCAAAAGTGAGATAATTTGCCGGATGACACTAAATGACATTTGTCATAAGCATTCATTAATGCCCATGGCAGTGTCATGTCATAATTATGACGGTCTCATGAAAGTCTGATGACACTGCTGTGAAATAAAGTGTTACCAGTTAATATCTTTTGGTGTAAATATCCCATAATACAGTGAGGACAACTGCGGCTTATAGTCCGATGCGGGTTATTTATGAACAAATGCCATTTTTGTGTCAAATTTGGTAGGTAGCAGCTTATAGTCAGGTGCGCCTTATAGTGCGAAAATTACGGTACATGTCAAATGCTAATACCAGCAAAAATTTAACATTTTATGAACGCTGACATGAGCATCTATAATGATGTTATTTTTGTTAGAAGAGGGTAAAATGGGAGAATATATGCTAGCGAACCTGTGTAGTCTAAATAATTAAACGGCACATGAGCTAAGTTAACGTACCAATATGGTAGAATGGCATTGACTGCGCACTCACAAAGTTTGTATTAGTCTTTTTTTTTCATAAAGGTTTTCAAGCAGTGAAGCAGTGTCTGACCAAGCCATGATAGCAATGATATATGATAAATAAATCCGTATTAGAAAGTGGTATCGGCCGACAACACTAGTTAATACCCCATAATATAATGTGGACGCCTGAGGTTCATAGTCCAGTTATTTTATATATGAATAAATACACTGTTCTTGTAAAATTTGGCTCGTGTGGCTTATAGTCAGGTGTGTCAGGTTCTTATAGTCCAAAAATTATGGTAGACATAAAATTGAAACAACTGTTTTGATTTGAAATCATAGTATATTGTACCTGATGGTCCTTGATAAGTTGTGCCAGAAGTCTTTCCCAGTTTCCCAGATCATAATTCACCCGATAATATCCTGTGACGTTGATATTAGCAAGAATCCACATTCCACCACTCCTCATCTCCAGGTTTATAGCTGTGGAAAGCCAAGAGAGGATATGAACAACATGATACAGTGGGGAGAACAAGTATTTGATACACTGCCAATGGGAACCCATTGGCAGTGTATCAAATACTTGTTCTTCCCACTGTATGTACGGCTTGTGCAGAAACTTCCAGGACTGGTTTCTGAAATGCAGCTTACAGTATATGATATACTGTATTTCAGAGCAACCAAGCGGGCTCAGTGGTCTTAGCGCCTCCCTGTAAATGTGGAGGCATTGTTCGATTGTTGCTTATGGGATGCGTCAGGTTGGGCATCTGGCGTAAAAACCTATGTGCCAAGATATATCATGGGAATCGGCTGTTTGTGTGGCCATCCTTCAAGGGAAAAGATGAAAGGGATGGCTAGATTGAATATTTTAGAGCCAAGTTACGAACTATGAACTCTTTGATGTAGGCCAAGTGATCAAACAGTGGTGCAAGTTGTGGCAGGACAACACATGGTTGCTCCATCCATTTGACTCCAGAGGGGATGATTTAGTCAGTAAAGATTTGTATTTTCCAGCTCCAATTTAAAATCTTTTGGAATGCAATTCCTGGAAATTGCTGATGGCCGATGTAAACAATCACTTATTACCTTAATGGTTGTCTACATGGGTATACAGTGGGGCAAATAAATATTTAGTCAACCAACAATTGTGCAAGTTCTCCTACTTGAAAAGATTAGAGAGGCCTGTAATTGCCAACATGGGTAAACCTCATTCATGAGAGACAGAATGTGGAAAACAAAAAAACAGAAAATCACATTGTTTGATTTTTAAAGAATTTCTTTCCAAATTAGAGTGGAAAATAAGCATTCGGTCACCAACAAACAAGCAAGATTTCTGGCTGTCAAAGAGGTCTAACGTCTTCTAACAAGGTCTAACGAGGCTCCACTAGTTACCTGTATTAATGCCACCTGTTTTAACTCATTATCAGTATAAAAGATACCTGTCCACAACCTCAGTCCGTCACACTCCAAACTCCACTATGGCCAAGACCAAAGAGCTGTCAAAGGACACCAGAGACAAAATTGTAGACCTGCACCAGGCTGGGAAGACTGAATCTGCAAAAGGGAAAACGCTTGATGTCAAGAAATCAACTGTGGGAGCAATTATTAGAAAATGGAAGACATACAAGACCACTGATAATCTCCCTCGATCTGGGGCTCCATGCAAGATCTCACCCTGTGACATCAAAATGATAACAAGAACAGTGGGCAAAAATCCCAGAACCACATGGGGGGAACCTAGTGAATGACCTACAGAGAGCTGGGACCACAGTAACAAAGGCTACTTTCAGTAACACAATGCGACGCCAGGGACTCAAATGCTGCACTGCCAGACGTGTCCCCCTGCTGAAGCCAGGACACGTCCAGGGCCGTCTGCGGTTCGCTAGAGAGCATTTGGATGATCCAGAAGAGGACTGGGAGAATGTGATGTGGTCAGATGAAACCAAAATATTACTTTTTGGTAGAAACACAGGTTCCCGTGTTTGGAGGAGAAAGAATACTGAATTGCATCCGAAGAACACCATACCCACTGTGAAGCATGGGGGTGGGAACATCATGCTTTGGAGCTGTTTTTCTGCAAAGGGAACAAGATGAATGATCTGTGTAAAGGAAAGAATGAATGGGGCCATGTATCGAGAGATTTTTAAGTGAAAATCTCCTTCCATCAGCAAGGGAATTGAAGATGAGACGTGGCTAGGTCTTTTAGCATGACAATGATCCCAAACACACAGCCAGGGCAACAAAGGAGTGGCTTCGTAAGAAGCATTTAAAGGTCTGGAGCAGAGGTTGCGCTAGACTTTTTTGTTGTCTGTCATTTTGACTGACAGGGTCATGAAAATCCGGTCATAATCTATTTTTACCCGTCACTTAAATTTTAAAAATGATAATAATGACATTGTGGTGACCCTTTGTTTAGCATAATTCACTTTCTGTACTTGTGTGTCCATTTGGCCGAGCGCGTTACCGGCTACGACACAGTCACGTGACAGAGACACTTAAGAGCCGCGCGCGTTCCGGCTTGAATAGAGAGTTCACAGAGGGCAGCAGAGCTACAGTGGCTGGACACAGCAATTTGAGCTAACAAGACTCTTAACATTGCATACCGCTTCAACATATTCAATAGTGTTTAGTTTTCATTCATTTTAAATTAATATTCTGTCCGAACAAGCTTAACAGAGAATCCAGACCGTGCCATCAGACATCAAGCAGATGAATATGTAACTTTTTCTCCGCAGTGACAGCTGGTAGGCTACATATGGAACAATGAAATTAACAGTTCACCTGCTGTGGCCTGGTGCAGTCCCTCTTTTTTCACCTCTTTTATCAACACCATCGTCGCTTTGGGGCTTTTTGAAGAAACTTCGGACACTCAGTTGCCTTGAAATTTTTCCAAGTAAGACCAACGACGTCATGCATCAAGAGAGACAATAGCTAATGGCGTACCGCAAGCAACACGTCACTTCCGCTCATTAATATTCATGACATTAGCTACTGTTGCTAAGTAAGGACAAGCCACCATTTGTCCCTAATAGGAAATGAATGGAAATCGTGTACGAAGGAGATGTTTACAGAGTTAAACCTACCAATTCTCTCTGAAAATGATGTGCCTGGTGCCAAATTCACTGGCAAAGATGTGGAAGAACATAAAAATGTTCAGTTAAAGAGATGGCTTTAGTGTCGAAGGCTGAAAAAGATGAAAAAAACGAGCCGACCTTAGCATAGCTTTAGCTTTTTTATCGACGTGACTGACAATGACATTCTCCTGTTTCAACAAGCTATCCTTTACCATTAGCCCTATCTTTCTTATATATCCTCTGGTTGTCCTAGGTCTCTTACCGTTCTTGGGGGTAATTTAGTAAGCTTTGTGTAGCAATCGCAAATGCTACTCAGTGACAGCCAATGAACACTTTTAATTTTTTCAATGGTAACACATCTTAATCCTATAATTTATTTACATTTCCCCCTTACTAAAGTTGTTTATATATATATATATATATATATATATATATATATATATATTTTTATATATATATATATATATATATATAACAGAAACGGTAACAGTGGCAGTCAGATACAATTGTAATTCTTTTCAGGTCATTCATTGTCAGACAGAAGCAGTACGGCACAACGTTACGCTAAAAACATAAGTTAAAAATATAAAAATGGCTTACCTCTTTGTCCTCTGAAAGACCATGCCAACCCAACATAAAGTTTACTGCATATGAAACGTGAATGGATTCACCGAGCCGGTGTTAAAGTCCGCGCAAGTTGATTCGGTCTTCACATTTTTTCCTACCGAGTTTTTGGTTTCCGGAAACGTATGAAGAAAACATCCTTCATGTGTCGTAATGTCTAGAGTGTTTGTACAAGTTCCAAAAAAGCAATGCGTGATCAGCAAGTTCGTTTTTGAAATATTACCAGCGAAAAGTAGCACCAATTACGTTGAGTCTATGCGAGGGCGGGTCTATAATGTCCCACTTCGGCTTTACTTCCGCTTTACGATGCGACGTCACGGTCTAAAAATAGCCTGCGTGCGGTACACCATTAATATGCTCACTCGCCACCCTGTGGTCTGGGGTGTGAATTGCAACCTGTCAAAATGACAGATGGACTTCAGTTTTTTCCGTCACCATTTTAAAAAATCGGTCAACGACGGAAAATATTCGGTTAACGCGACCCCTGGTCTGGAGTGGCCTAGCCAGTTTCTAGATCTCAACCCCATAGAAAATCTGTGGAGGGAGTTGAAAGTCCGTGTTGCCCAACGACAGCCCCAAAACATCACTGCTCTAGAGGAGATCTGTATGGAGGAATGGGCCAAAATACCAGCAACAGTGTGTGAAAAGATTGTGAAGAGTTACAGAAAATGTTTGGCCTCCGTTATTGCCAACGAAAGGTACATAACAAAGTATTGGGATGAACTTTTGGTATTGACCAAATACCTTTTTTCCACCATGATTTGCAAACAAATTCTTTAAAAATCAAGCTATGTGATTTTCTGTTTGGTTTTTTTCACATTGTGTCTCTCATGGTTAAGGTTTACCCATGTATTCAATTACAGGGCTCTCTAATATTTTCAAGTGGGAGAACTTGCACAATTAGTGATTGACTAAATACTTATTGCCCCACTGTATGTACTAAATGTATCAGCTCCAAACCTCTATGTAATCAAAGATACTGTTCCATACCTGTTTTTTCCGTCAGCCACCAGATATCACTCTTGACCACGCCGGACTTCATCCATTGAATTGGAATCAGCCACTCATAGCTGTGTTAGAATTCATAAAGAACACATATTGTGACACATGTAAATACAGTATATATATTCATTCATTGTCTGAACCACTTATCCTCACAAGGGACACAGGGGTGCTGGACCCTATCCCAACTAACAACGGGCAGGAGGCAGTGTACACCCTGAACTGGTTGCCAGCCAGTGGAAGGGAACATAGAGACAAACAACCATTCACTCCCACACCCTACCTACCATGCATGTTTGTCGAATGTGAGAGGAAACCGGAGTACCCGGTGTGTGTATATATAAATATATACAATGGTATCCAAAAGTTTGGGCGCCCCTGATCAATTTTAAGATTCTCCTTAGTAAATCACTGATTGTTTGGAACAAAAATTTCAGTTAAATATATCATATAACAGATGAACACAGTAATATGTGAGAAATGAAATGAAGTTTATAGGGTAAACAGAAAGTGCAAATAGTTCCACTAAAAAAGCATCTCTCCAAATAGTACAAAAATAAATTCTCACTCACTGTCAAAATTGACAATTAACACTAACATTTCCTGATGTGAAAATAAAAATAAATACACTTCTAAAAGTGTTAGTAATAATGCATTTGATAGTCCCCCCTCTGTACATTCACCATAACTTTCATGGTACTGATCAATTATAACTTCTTAGTCTGTTTTGGTTTGTCTTCTTTTTTACGTAATATACGCTATACACAAGCTTGCAGCCAGAAGTCCTATGATCGCGCAGGCCTATTCAATCACATGGTGTCTTTAAAGCGCTGTAAAAATTGATTTATTTCACACTGGGCGTTGGCGTGAACTTTACTCGAAAGCGTGGATTTCAATCCCTCCCAGCTTTTATTTCACATTGATAGACCATGGGAAACCGAATATATGATCATTTTGATTTCATGGTAGGATATATGTTTTCTCCAATAGACGGCATTCATACTCTTTCGATAGGTGATGTTAATTTATGTAGATTTGTATAGTCAGAATGATTTTTGTGTATTTTTTTGGCTCCAAAAAGTTACATACATATATATGTATATGTATATACATATATGTATATGTATATACATATATGTATGGCGGAAAACACTCAGGTGACTTGAAGTTCCGCTCTGAGACCCCAATTTGGCCAACTTTCAAAATTGTCCGATATGCATGTGTGATACATCATTGGAAAGCTTAAAATTTGTATTTGCTGGGGGAAGAAAAATTTTGAACAGGAGGGCTTTTTTTAAAAAATATTTTTTCTTAAATAGCAAAACCCTAACTGGAGACGAGAGCACACGAGAGCAGAATTAAAGACGCCACGATTTTAACGAGATATTATTGTGAACATATCTCTTTTCGGTCCAAAAACTCCATGTAGCATGTATCATCGAGTGTCAAGACACAGCTGTGAATGGCCACAGCCGGATTTTTGGGGGATTTTATGGGTGAAACATGGTAATATATCAACGGTTGCGATGCAGAAATCGCAGACAACAAGGACTGGTCGAGATTTTCTTTTTCATATATTTACCCTCTTAAACGTTATTTTTCAATTTTTCTTTGTTTGGATCGAACATTTATCATCCAAAATATTGGGAAAAATGTGACAGATGAGGTAGATATCTGTGACTTTTTTACAGACGGCATTTTTTTCGTTGTGACATACTAGTAATTTGTTTAAAAGTTTAAAATATGTGAGTGAATAATTTTTTTAAGTCTTTTTTTTTTTTTTTTTAACGAAATATGAGACACTAATTAATGATACTAAGCTAAAAACGACTGACATTTTGAATAATAAATATAATTAATTACCTTCGTTTTATGGCTGGGTTGAAACAAAAGCGGTTGCGCGACATTTTTAAATGGGGGTTTTCGGGGTAAAACGGACAAATTAAAAATAGTTCGGGGGCTTAATGCGCCATGAATCTGCCATGGCAGCATATAGACATATTGTTCTGTCAAACACAACAGTTTTGGCTTAAAATACAGCGGTTTCTTTTAAAGAGTAGTGCAAGAGCAGAAACTGCTTTTTCAGTCCTGTCTGTTTTCCCCCATGTAGATAAATATATGTAATACCATTCTTTCAAAAAAAAATCAAGATATTATAAGCATTTACTTGAGTACTTACAGTACTAAAGTATTTTTTTCACTGTGTACTTTTTACTCATACTTGAGTAAATATTTATTTAATTTAATAGTATTTTTAATGACTGCTTTTACGTGAGTATCATTTTTCTGAAGTAATGCTACTCTTACTTGAGTAAAATGTTTGGCAAGTCTACTCACCTGTGGTCTTGACCATGTTTACATGCCTAAATGAATTGAGTTACTGCCATGTTATTGGCTGATTAGACTTTGGCGTTAATGAGCGGTGGACAAGTATGCCTAATTAACTGGCTGGTGAATGTCAATATAAACACAATATATATATGTAGAATTACTGTCATTTTATTGAAAAATTGTGTATAAATACTGTACGTACTTATATGGTGATTCCTCTGAGATGTATGCATCATCCAGCAAGAAGTGCTTTTGAGATACATTTCCTTTGGCGGTATCTATGGTAACAACAGGGAAGCCCATCTGGAGTACCCATCGATTCATTATGTCATGAACTCGAAGAGGAAGATATATGTTGTTCGCTTCCACCTCCTGTTGACAAGGTTTTTACATAGTATTTATTTGAAGTTTTTAAGGATCCGTCAAACTGTACTTCTTGTCAACTACTAAATATTATCCATGTACTGAGTCATGTGGTTTTGACGCAGTAGCTATTTTGTTGAAAATTAAAGTACCTGGGATTTGACCACTATATAGAACTACCGTAACAATGAGGAAGCTGCAGCGGATCTCATAAAATCTTCAGTATTGACACTGGAAATAGGAATAATAAATGGAGCGTACTCATTACCATTTGTAAAGTGTCCCACAGGTCATTTCCTATTGTATTACGGTAGGCGAAGCGGTGGAGGTATTTCTAGAGAAGAAGAAAAAGGGCTTATTGTTATGCATTGGATATTGGTTGTTGGAGAATACTGATGACAATTTGCTAATGCAGAACTACAAACCACAATTCCAATGAAGATGGGATATACATAAAAGTGAATACAAGAATAATTACTCGATACTTTTTCCAACTAATATTCAATTGAATAGATATACTGTACTGCATTATTTTAAAAATAATATGTGAAGTCAATTCTTTGTAATTTTACATTGACAAACATTATTTTTAAACCGTTGGACTTCATTCAAAAAGTGGTAAACCTCACCATATCGTTTTTTTTGTACAAACGAGCATTTCGGGCTACTCCTTGGTTACCCAATGATGTCATTAAATTAAGTAATTCCAATTTCCCTTGTTACCTGTATAATGTTCTGAACAGATGATTTTGGAACATTCCTCAACTCTCTTTTCACAGTATTTTTTGTGCCTGCCGTAGGTTTTTCAAAAAAAAAAAAAACAAAAAAAAAAAAAGGCACCAAATTTTATGTTTGAAAACTAGCAAAAGCAAACAAACATCTTGTCTTTGTAGTCGACTCAAAAAAGTATGAGAAAATCATGTCATCATTCTGTTTTAAATATGTTTTACACACAAGTTGGTACTTAATTGCCATTGGACTTTGTAAAAGAATTCTGAAAATGTAATTTGTTCTTATTAGTTTCCGGAAAGACATACACTGAGTCCTTGGACAAAGACAGGCTCTGTTAGGAAACCAGACAACATTCTCAAGACTGCTGCACCCTGAGGAAAAAGACAACAGCAGGGAAATCAATAAGAACATACAGAACTAATAACAGTCAATTAATTTAAAACCCTATTACCTGAGCAGCACAATATTAACTCTTAGCTTAAAAAAAAAATCCGTTTGTGTATGTCTGTGTGTAAAGGTGTATTCATGACACATTGTATACATACAGTAGATCTGTTTCCGCAGGTACATCATGGGGACCTCTTGGTTAAGGAGACCAACAAATTGATTCACAGAAAATGAAACCATTTTAAATTGAAAATCAAATTAAATCAACAGATACAACAGCTCTTGCGAAGACGTGTGTGTCAAAGGCAAAGACATATCGCACATTCAACAACAACTTAGGCAACTTTGCGAGGCCACCTCCCAGTTTGAGAGGCGTTCCAATGATATTTTCTGACTTCCCACCTTCCCCGAATGCAGCATGAGTTTTACCAATGAGACGTCGCAACAATAACCACATGACTCCATTATAACAATCATAGGTAACAATGTATTTTCTCCACTAGAGGGCACTCGTGCTCTTTGGACAGGTGATTTTTGATGTTGTTCTGGTCTGAATTTGATTATTTTTACGTCATCTTTTTGGCCCAATATGGTCATGTAATATGTTATACCTGTAGTAGTACAGTATTATAACAACAACAGTTCATATGGATGAAGTTGTTCTGAGAAAAAAATACAAACCTTTTTTTCTTTTTTTTTTTAAAATCTGACATTGTAAGCAGTCACTCACAATGTTACTCATTACTTGAGTATTCTTTTCGACAAGTGAGTAGATTTTTGGATGAATACTTTTACTTGAGTAATATTATTTAGAAGCAACGCTGCTCTTAATTGAGTAAAATACTTGGCTACTCTACCTAACTCTGCAGGTTGTGTCGATCGCCCCAGACAGTGCTTCAGTACTGTACTGTGCTGGCCGCTGATCCTGCCACCCCTATTCAGATCTGGAAAATTATCATGAGCACTTCCTTCGAGGACTCATATGCTGAAAGAACTAGGATAATGGCAAAATTCTCTTGGCAGGGAGCAAAAACGTTTTCCCGGCCCTGTATAATAGTACAGTCTATTAAAAAACCTAATCTGGATACCGCAACCATTGGTAATTATAGGCCAATATCAAATCTGACATTCCTGGAAAAAGTTATCGAGAGGGTTGTTTTTGAACAGATCCAGGTTTTTATGATGCAAAACAATCTTTGTAACTCATTTCAGTCTGGATTTCGGCCACAACACAGCACGTGGTTATCAAAGTCCTAAATGATATTCATCGGAATACTAATGCTGTTGGATCTTAGTGCCGCTTTCGACACGGTTGATCATAACATACTACTCAGCAGATTGGAACTGTGGGTGGGGCACACTGACACTGATCTTCAGTGGTTCACATTTTATTTACATGATAGGGATTTCTTTGTGTCAATCGGTAACCATCAGTCAGAACGAACCAAATTCACGTGTGGGGTCCCTCAAGGGTCCATTCTTGGACCACATTTATTTAACATCTATATGCTTCTCCTAGCTAAGATCATGGAACAGTATGACATCTCCGGTCAAACCTATGCAAATTACTCAAAACTCAACATTTCTGTGTGTCTCCCTGAGTAAATGCATTCATCAAATCAATGAATGGATGTGCCCGAATTTTCTCCAGCTAAATGTGGAGAAGACAGAAGTGATCATTTTTGGGCCAAAAAAGGTAAGGTCACAGATAAGCACTTAGATGTCACTTACAGCTACAAATCTTGGCGTAATTTAATTATTGACTCAGACCTAAAATTTGATAGCCATCTAAAGTCCATCACTAAATCTGCTTATTACCACCTAAAAAAAATATAGCCAGAATTAAGGGGCTTCTGACTCAACAAGACATGGAAAAAACTTATGCATGCATTCATTTTCAGCAGATTGGACTACTGCAACGGTATATTTACAGGTCTTGATAAAAAATCAATCAGGAAGCTGCAGCTAGTACAGAATGCTGCAGCCAGAGTCCTCACAAATACGAGGAAACTGGACCACTTTACACCGGTTTTAGAAATCGCTACACTGGCTTCCTGTGAGTCAAAGGATAGACTATAAAATACAACTGCTAGTCTACAAAACACTTAATGGCCTTGGACCAAAATACATGCTGGATTTGTTAGATTCTTATGAAACATCTAGACCCCTAAGGTTGTCTGGAACCGGTCTGCTGTATGTTCCAAGAAGAAGAACCAAGCAGGGAGAGGCAGCAAGGTCTGAAGTATGCTCAAGCTGTTGGCTCCTTCAAATCAGGGCTAAAAATGCTTTTGTTTAGCATTGCGTATCCATAACTGTCTATATACAGTGGAACCTCTACATACGAAGTTAAATCGTTCCAGGATCTTGTTTGTAAGTCGAAATGGTCGTATGTCGAGCAGGATTTTCCCACAGGAATACATTAATTCGTTCCACAGCCCAAAAACCTACACTAAATCCTCAATAAATACTGCTGGTACTATTACAAATGGCAATTAAACAGAGCAAAACAAATGAGTTATGAATAAAAATCGGAAGAATATAATAATAATAATTAATAATGATTCCTGTAAATAATGTAACGAGTCGGATTCTAATGTGGCGGACACATCACAGTGAGATAGGTCAGTGCGGTAGAGATAATACTTTCGCTTTCTTGAGAGCACAGTCAACTGCGGAGGGCAATGGCCGTTTTGTGTTGAATAAGTTTTTAAATAAATGATAAAAACGCGACAAAGCTGGCGATTTCCTTGGCGATGTTACCACAATAATAATTGTCACCTTAACTTATAAAGACTGGTCGGAAGAGGACCGTGGAGCTGTATCGTTGAGCCAGCTCATGGATGCGCACCCCACGCTCATATTTTTCTATAATTTGCATCTTCATTTACGAGGGTAAGCATCACTTTTTTCCCTGTTTCACCAACTGTACCAACTTTTTGGAAACCTGTGTTGATTTCTCACACAAGAAAATCCGCCGTGGTTTCATTTGCGGTGCTGTCATGTCATCGTATTTCGACCATGTCGTTGGATGTAGAAACAAATGGCGAATCAAATTTTACATCGGATGTCGAAAAGATCATGTGCCGAAGCGGTCGTATGTCGAGGAACCACTGTATCTGAATATTTGCTTTCTATTCCTCTTGTGCTTATTTCCATTGCTGATTTCAATTATTAGCAGTAGTAGTAGTATTTGTTTTATTTTTCATTTATTTATTATTATTTTATTCTATTTGTGATTAAATGTGATTTTTATGTATATTTCCTATTTCGATTGTCTTTGTTTTTACGATGTATTGATTTTAATGTGATTTTTATGAATTTGCCTTGCCTTGCCTTGCCTAAGGTCGTCTGGAACCGGTCTCCTGTATGTTCCAAGGACAAGAACGAAGCAGGATGAGGCAGAATTTAGTTATTATGGTCCTCACCGCTGGAACAAGTTACCCGAAGGTCTGAAGTGTGCTCAAACTTTTAGTTACTTTAAATCAGGGCTAAAAACTATCTCTATATTTGAAATTTCAAGCTATTTTCTTTTTATTCATTTAATACATAATTTTATTTCCTGTTTTAATTTTCTTTGTTTTAACTTTCTTTTGATTTAATCTGAGTTTTAAGAATCATTTTATCTCTGCTTATGGATCTTCATGTGATGTAAAGCACTTTAAATTGCCTTGTGTTGAATTGCGCTTTACAAATAAATTTGCCTTGCCTTGCCTATCACTCGGATGACCTCAAAACACATCTACAGAAATGGGTAAGACCCTTGCCTCACCTGAGTGATGCTAACAAACTCAACACTTCAGCACTAAACCGGCGTGTAGGTGTGTATGTGTAGGTGTACGTGAGTGTGTGTTAAACCTTTTTGTAAGATATGGTATCAAACTGTTGGCTGATGTGATCTGGTAGGAAAATACTGGCTTCTTTAGTAGACAAAGGATGGGAGGAGCTCAAGGCATCAACTGAAAATGCTTTGTGAATGCTATTGAGAACGATCTGATCTTTCTGGAAAAAAGACATGAAAAATTCAATTTGTTTTTGGTCTGTACAATAAATAATAAAATGAAAGCCAGGACTTTGTACAAACACTTTAACAGTATTATTAGCATTATGGTACAAGTGTAACATATTGGGAAAAAAATACAGTGGTATGAAAAAGTATCTGAACCTTTTGGAATTTCTAACATTCCTGCATAAAATCACCATCAAATGTGAGCTGATCTTTGTCAAAATCACACAGATGAAAAAAACGGTGTCTGCTTTAACTAAAACCACCCAAATATTTATAGGTTTACGTACGTGAGCCATCACATTTAATATTTTGTGGCTCCCCCTTTGGCAGCAATAACTTCAACTAGACGCTTCCTGTAGCTGCGGATAAGTCTGGCACATCGATCAGAACTAAACTTGGCCCATCCTTCGCTACAAAATTGCTGTAGTTCAGTCAGATTCCTGGGATGTCTGGCATGAATCGCTGTCTTTAGGTCATACCACAGCATCTCAATGGGGTTCAAGTCTGGACTTTGACTGGGCCACTCCAGAATGTGTATTTTGTTCTTCTGAAACCCTTCTGAACTTGATTTACTTCTTTGTTTTGGATCATTCTTTTGTTGCAGCATCCATCCTATTTTTAGCTTCAACTGTCTGACTGACGGCCTCAGGTTTTCCTGCAAAACATTCTGATAAACGTTTGAATTAGGGTGTTTCACTTGTACAGATCCTTTCCGCCTTTTAAGGCCCTCAAAGCGCTTTACACTGTCTCCTCATCTAACTACTTGTGACGCCAGGAGCAACGTGGGGTTCAGTATCTTGCTCAAGGATACATAGACGAGTTCATCAGGGGGGAGAATTGAACCCACAACCTCTGGGTTGGGGAACGACTACACTACCACTGAGCCACGTCATCGCCAAGATTTTGCTCTTCCATTAATGATTGCAAGCTGTCCAGGCTCTGAGGTAGCAAGACAATCCCACATCATGATGCTCCCACCACCATGCTTTAAGGTGGAGATGAGGTGTTGATGTTGGTGAGATGTTCCCTTTTTACGCCAAAACACAATTCAACAAAATATTTTGCCAAAACTTCTTTGGAGTGTCCAAGTGCCTTTTTGGCCAACAATGGGGTTTTTTAGACAGCAGTGGCTTCCTCCATGGAGTTCTCCCATGAACACCATTCTTGGCCATAGTTTTACATATAGTTGATGTGTGCACAGAGATATTGGACTGTGCCAGTGTATTTCTGTATGTCTTTAGCAGACACTTTAGGGTTCTGTTTTACCTCTTTGAGTATATCTGCGCTGAAATCTTCGCATCATCTTTGGTGGACGGCCACTCCTTGGGAGAGAAGCAACAGTGCCAAACTCTTTCCATTTGTAGACAACTTCTCTGACCGTTGATTGATGAACATTCAGACTTTTAGAGATGGTTTTGTATCCTTTCCCAGCTTTGAACAAATCAACAATCCTTGATCGCAGGTCTTCAGGCAGCTCTTTTGACCGAGCCATGATGCAGATCAAACAATGCTTCTCATCAAGACAATTCTTACCAGGTGTGTGTTTTATAGTGGGCAGGGGCAGCTTTAAACCACTCATCAGCGATTGGGCACACATCTGACTTAAATTCTTTGGTAAAATTGGTTTCAATTGCTCTTTAAGTCTCCTTAGGCAGAGGGTTCACTTACTTATTCCCCCCACCCCTTCTGTCATTGTTTGCAGACTATCCTCATTAAAATATGAAAACCTATAAATGTTTGGGTGATTATAGTTAAAGCTGACATTGTTTTTTTCATCCGTGTGATTTTGACAAAAATCAGATCACATTTGATGGTTATTTTATGTAGGTATGAGAGAAATTCCAACAGGTTCAGATACGTTTTCATCCCACTGTAAATGTCAGTGGTACACAATATTTCTTGATATGTGCAGCCAAGAAAAGAAGAGAACCAGCAAATATGGATAACAACTGAAACTATTAACTTAATGACTTAAACGGCATTCTCACCAAGCCCCATGTCGGCTCAAAATGGTCAGCTGCCAGATAAGACACATAGGTAGCAAAGCCCTCATTGAGCCACACCTCATTCCACCACCTCAGGGTCACCAGGTTACCAAACCACTGCATCAGAGAATGACATCAAACGCTTTTAATTCATCAGTCAGTCAGTGGGCTAATTTTAATTGGGAAAAATGTAGTCATTAGCAGACCATGTGGGCTAGTTCATGAGCAATGATGGTGGCTGTACTCTTTTTATCTCGACTTGAGGAGATCAAAGGGTAATACAGCAGTTTGGCTTCTCGGTATGTCACCAAACCCCAATTCTCCATTGCGCCATAATAGAAGTCTGGCAGAGCAATTTGGTCTGTGAGATGAGAGAATGAAAGAAAAGGACTGATTGCCCTGTCTTTGGACCGAAAATAGAGCACAGACAAGAATGTAACACAGGCAATGTTGTACATTAATTAGTTCAATGAAGGAAAGTTCATTAAGTAGTTCAGGTTTTCGGTGAACTTAAACTGAACCCAATACATTTTGGCATCGTGAATGTTTTTGTGAATGAGTTCATTCTGATGCTAATGAGGAGATTTTAAACAGGTTTTGTTAAACATTTTAAAATTCACCTAAATTATAGGTGGATAAATGGCAACCTCTTCCACCAACAATTGGACATTTGATATCAAAAAGCGACACTTTGCTCTATCCAACTGATAAAAAAACAAAATAGATTTTTCATGCACTTATGAACAGAGGTAAGAGCTCCCACTTAACCTTCCTAATGAAAATAATGATCACAAAATATACCACGTCCATTTTAGCATTACAATAAAAGTATCAAAATAACTCAAGGCTTTCTAAGAGATATCTGTGGCATTCTGAGTTAGTAATGTTTATACTTCACTTGACAAT
Source organism: Corythoichthys intestinalis (assembly GCF_030265065.1). Lineage (NCBI taxonomy): Eukaryota > Metazoa > Chordata > Actinopteri > Syngnathiformes > Syngnathidae > Corythoichthys > Corythoichthys intestinalis. The sequence goes on along the minus strand of NC_080399.1, from coordinate 56,330,684 downwards.
ATTACAGTGATCAATATTGAACTGTAAATATTTCAATTTTTAAAACATTTGTACAGTATATAATATGTGCAGTATTTTATCATATGAGCACTGAGTCAGCACTACTGTGAAAAGTGCACAATGTCAAAAAGTGCACAATGACATAGCCCAGGGGTCCCCAAACTTTTTCCTGTGAGGGCCACATAACCCTTCCCTTCTCTGATGAGGGGCCAGGGTCAGTTTGTAACAGAAAAAGTGTGACGATTGCAGGAGTGCCTAAATGTAAAAATGTTTTGTTTTTCAGAAAGCCACAATCAAATAACCCTTTCTGGATTCTTCACGGAACAAAAGTAAATGAAATAAAAATAATATGATATAATAAAATATAATATAATATAATAATAACACTATTAATTAAATAGATAATAACCAAATGACCCTCTCTGGGTTCTTCACAGAAAAAAGCCAGGAAATAAATAACACTATTGGAAAAAAAAAAAAAAATATATATATATATATATATATATATATATATATATATATATATATATATATATATATATATATATATATATATATACATATATATATATATATATTTTTTTTTTTTTTTTTTCCACAAAATTTTTTTTTGTTCAGGGGGCCGGACCAAATGTGGCTGCGGGCTGTGTCCTGCCCGCGGGTCGTAGTTTGGGGACCCCTGACATAGCCCTTTCTGTGGATAATGGAAACCCAGCTTTGCCTATTTTACTAGACATCACAGCAGCATTCGATACAGTCGACCATACAGTCCTTGTATCTAGTTTAGAGCACTTCATTAGCATCGTGCCACGGTACAATGGTTTAAATCGTACCTGAAACATAGGACCTTCTTGGTAAAGATTGGAGAATTTTCCTTCTCTCACAAACTTCTCTGTCTTGCGGGGTGCCACAAGGCTCTATTTTAGGGCCTGTTTTGTTTGCACTTTATCTGTTACCTTTAGGCTCAATTAAAAAAAAAAAAAAAAAAAAAAAAAAAAAAGCATAATCTCTTTTCATTTTTATGCCGATGATCTGCAGCTGCATTTGCCCCTGAGACCTAACGAACAAACTGCTAAACTGATGGACTATATGTGTCCGATGTGAAGCAGTGGCTAGCACAAAACTTTTTTGCATCTTAACAAGAGCAAAACAGAGTTTATAACTTTTGGGACGCCTTCAATGATAAATACCCTTGTTTTTTCCAGCTCCCTTACTTGGTCAAAGTTAGGCCTTTTCTTAGTCGCCATGACCTTGAAAAAGAAATTCATACCCTTATAAGCTCAAGACTGGACGACTGCAATGCACTTTATGTTGGTCTTCCCAAGTCCTCTATTTCTTTTTTGTAACTTGTTCAAAATGCTACTGCTCGATTTTTACACCCAGACGTGAACATTTTACCCACGTGCTATCGTCGCTCCACTGCGTTCCAGTTCATTTTAGAATAGATTTTAAACTTTGACTGTTTGTTTTTATTTCTATTCATGGCCAGGCTCCTTCTTATTTGGTGGAGATTTTAACCCTTCGTAACTGTTATGACCCTGTGGGTCAACTGTTCCTTTTTTACTGCTTTTTCCACTGTGTGTGTGTGTGTGTACGTGAGTTGGGTGGCTGATTGAATGAATTAGGTGCAGGTGTTGCTGATTCAACCACTCCTGATTGGTGCCCCCTCATCGGCCAAGGTGTGGACTTCCTGGCCTATTTAAGAAGCTTGCCAGAAGCACTCTGTCTCCTCGCCAGCCAGACCAGCATTCAGAAACGCCAGTTCGCGTGTGTTCGGTCTTTGGTGATTCCTGCTTCGTTTCCTCTGAGCTGTTCTGTTTTTGCTGGCCTTTCTGGATGTGGGTAGGTCGGGAGGAGCTCGCCCCAATCTTACGGTGATTTGGGGGATCGTCCGTTTCTTTTTCGTCGTTCGTCGCCTGTCCTGGTGAGTCTGTTTTCTATCTCTATCTGCTTTTGGTTGGCAGTTTTTTCTTTTTGGTGGTGGCGACTATGGAATTTAATGTAGATGATTTTGTTAATAATCCGACTGTACAGGTACTTGAGAAATGTAGAAAGGACGATCTTGTTCTAATTGCACACGCTTTTGAGGTGGTTGTGCCTCCGAACATCAGGAAACCTGAGCTACGTGAGCTCCTGTTTAATGTGTTAAACAACAGGGGTTTGTTGGGTGAGCCAGCCCCGACCGAGGGGCCAGGTGCTGCGCCTGGTGTTCCCCCACTCCGTAACTCCCCAAGTCAGGCTGCTATGTCGGCCGAGGAGCTGAGGATAACTCTTCGCGTAAAAGAGGTCGAAGTGAGACACAAGGAGTTGGAGGTGGAAGCCATGCATCTGCGGGTGAAAGCTCTGGAGCTAGAGCGTGGTGCGGCTGCTACAGCCGGTCCCACAACCCCACAGTCACCGATCACCGGTATGCCCCATGAAGGGTTTGATGTTAGCCGGCACATCGCATTAGTTCCGCCTTTCAGAGAGTCTGAAGTGGACTCATATTTTAATGTTTTTGAACGTGTTGCAGCTACATTGAATTGGCCCAAAAATGTGTGGCCCTTATTGCTTCAATGTAGATTAGTTGGTAAAGCCCAGGAAGTGTGCACCTCGCTGTCTTTAGAAGACGGCCTAAATTACGATATTGTGAAAGCCACCGTCCTTCGCGCGTATGAGTTGGTGCCAGAGGCATGTAGGCAAAAATTTAGAAAATGTGGAAAAACTGCCACCCAAACCTATGTAGAGTTCGCGAGGGAGAAAACTGCTTTGTTCGACAAATGGTGCCAAGCTAGCAAGATTCAAAATTTCGACAATTTACGTGAGTTAATATTGATGGAAGAATTTAAAAATTGTCTTCCTGAGAGAATAGTCGTTTATTTAAATGAACAGAAAACCACCTGCCTTACTGACGCTGCGGTACTGGCAGATGAATTCGCATTGACACACAAACATGTGTCCTCACCAATAACCCGCCGTGATTCAGCTACCATTGACAAACCTCGATCCCCTAAAACCTATCGCCGTAACCCTGTCACCGTTTCTTCAGTTACAGAAACCCATGAATGTTTTTACTGCCATGAGCGAGGACACCTGATTGGCTCCTGCCCCATCTTGAAAAGAAAACAATCTAAAAGCGCCAAACCACCATCCTCAATAGCATCAGTTCAGACCAGAAAATCCGCTGCTAGCATGAATCTAGCAACACCAAAACACCAGGTTGACGCAGATTTTCAACCATTCGTCTCAAAAGGTTCAGTAACATTGGAAAACACAAAGCCAGTCGATATCACTATTCTGCGGGATACTGGGGCAAAGCAATCGCTTATTCGTGGGGATCTTCTCCCATTTTCAGCTGAGTCCCATTCTGGCTCAAATATTTCAGTTTTGGGTGTAAAATTGAGTGAGGTGCGCACATTTTGCTTTCATTCAAGTGACTTTTGTTTTCGATTGAAAATATATACTTTGATTGAAGGAACCTTTTTTTTTTGGATTGACTAAGACATACACAAATTTACCAACAAATTTATTAACCTACAGTAGGCAAGTAAGAAATAAGTGTCTGAAACAAATTGACTAGTAGTCAGGCTACTTTAGCTGAGGAGGGGGTTGGGGGAAAGAGAAAGCAGCCTCACTCACCAAGGTTTCGCCCAACCCCCTATACAGCTAAAGTAGCCTGACTTGAGCCTTTTTCGAGTCTTGAGTCCTACTTATGAAGATGGTATGTCCTGTATCGGAATTTGAACAAATACATATAAAAACAAATTTCCCATTTATTTTCAATGGCAAGTAATCAAGGTCCCTGTGATTTTTTTTAAAATTTTTTTTTTAACCATTTATCATGACAGCCCAATGAGATTGTATACCACTAACTCATATAGGTGAATTAAAAAAAAAAAGTAAAAAATCTGACCTACGTTTTTTGGGGGAGGAATGAAAAATCAATTAAATCAGTTAACATGAACATCTTTGATGTGAAATGTTTTATATTGTATATTTGTAATAACGTGTAGAACAAGAAAAGTAACGTGTTACTTTGCTGAGTAACAATTTACTCTTACAATGAGGTAACTGAGTTACTTCTCCCAAAAAGTAATTTAGTTAGTAACTTGTAACTAATTACTTTTTGAAGTACGATTGACAACACTGTGCAGTACATATTCCCTTCATAATAATTAGGACTATTAGGACATTCAGTCATTATTTCAGTGTGTTCAAAGAAACTGTTCAAGGCCGCTCCCTTCCACCTTCTCATGACACAAATTCTGTTTCTGTTTTTCTCAAAGGTTTTCACAGGTTTTCTCGTACTAACTTCAGACAAAATGGCTGCAATTCATGCTCCATTAGATCCAGTCATTCTAAACTATATACATGATCTTGCTTTAAACTCAAATTGCAGTTCTAAAACTTTTTTTTTTTTTTTTTTTGCAAAAACAATGTACACATTTGGGCCATTTTTTTCTGTTTTTCTGTGTGGAGTATAGGAGAAGTAAGTTAAAAGTTTTGTAAAAAGCGTAAAACTCCATAAATGAATGTAAATTAATAAATGTAGCTTGACTTGAACTGACAAAAACTATCACATGAAGTGTGCAACCGTGGTGTGTTCCCCTCCGTTGGGCCGCATTCTGACATAATGTATGTCTAGTGGTTGCATTTACATATGAATGGTTGCTGTCTGTCGGACAACGACTTGCTAATTCAAAAGCACTTGGGTCATTTGGGCCACCTCTGGGTTTTTTAGGAAGAGAGGCCAAATCGGCCATTGCTTGGGAATATTAGGAATATTTGTCTTGGGGAAGGGCCGAGTCGGCCTTTGCTGGATTTTCTAGTGTTAGACCACAGCTCCCAGTTAATAGAGTAGATTTGATCCTTGGAAATGATTTGGCCGGTGGGAAAGTTTTTCCTTCTCCCGAGATAATTAAAAATCCGTGTGCTAGGGTAAACCGAAAAGAATTAGTTCCTATTGAGTCCCATTCTGTTAATGAAAATCTGAAACCACCCGTAGACAAACATCAGCTAAGTGCTGCCCACAACGCCGCCCATCATTTGTGTCATTGTTTTTGTTTGTTCAAAACTTGCTCGCCCCTTCAAAGTAGTTCGATGCCAGCGCCATTGGCGCAGGTGCCGTACCCCTACAGGAAGATGACCTTTACGTTGATCGCACATTTTGTTACTTTTCGAAAGTCCAATAAGCACCAGCACTCTGAAGGCCCAAGTACACTGCATGCGTGATCGTTGCGGTTCCGGTCCGGTTTAGTGTTGCCTGCGTGCCACGCAGTCCGTCAAAAACAGGCAAATCATACCGGCTGCTGCACGGCTGCGGTCCGCCAACTCCGTCCCCTCGTGAGCTCTCGCGTGATCGCGCGCGATCATGTGCCATTTAAATCAACGACAAACACACAGTCTGTAGTATGTACTCATCAGAGAAGCAGAGAGAGAGCACATTTTTTTTCTTGCATATTGATAATGTAACGTTTGCTAAGCGGAAGTTTGGCCGCGAAAACAACACACGAGCTTCAACGCCTTTTTCCTCTTTTTCTTTATTAACTTCCCGCCACCTCACCAATGCAAAAACAACAACTACAGTGGGGAGAACAAGTATTTGATACACTGCCAATGGGTTTTCCCATTGTCAGTGTATCAAATACTTGTTCTCCCCACTGTATTTACACTGACGCTATCTAGTCCACCAATCGGAGCGTCGCGCTGGTGCACCAGCACACCAATGACAGCCCCGCGTTGGTGCCTAAATTAACCCACCGATGACAGCCCCGGCGACACTACAATATTTTATTTGTGTCTGTCTCTTAATTCCAGATTGACTGCATCATGTTGAGATCAGGGCTCCGTGTGTGGAGGGAAGGGGGGCTATTATGCCCTTGGTTGTGTCGGTGCGTTTATATCTTTGTGCACATTTAAAATTTATGGCACATAACATCTCATAGAGCTGTTATAAACAACTGATAAATAATCTGTCATATTTATAAAATGGATAGCGAATTATATTCGACATGAACTAAAAAAACGGCGTACTTGGAATTGGTGTCTCAACACTGCAGATTCATGTGGCCAGCGCAAACTGTTGTTTTTTCTATGAAGAGTCAAGTGAAATGTAGGAAAGAAAGAGAAACGTCTTGAATAGACCACCAGGTCGAAACTTGTGGGTGTCTCTTTTTTCTCTTTCGTCTCTTTTTTCTCTTTCGTACTTTCCCCCCTCGACTATGTATACAAACCGAGATTGTTTGTACGCGAGGCACGAGAATTTCTGCAGTGGAACCACTTCCAGATACGCTGTCTTTTTTTTTTTTTTTTTTTTTTTTGCTTAGCACGTCGTGTTTGATATCATTGCCAGAAAAACACACATAATAGGACACTTTGCAGTTTCGCTTTTAATGGTGTCCTTATAGTAATATCTGCTGCATGTATATCACTTTGTGGCTTTCCACCTCCATGATGAAGCGCTCATCATCCATTTTCGCTCGTGTTTAAACCGTGATTAGGCACCTGGGCTTTTGACGTCAGGCCCAGCTCCGCCCATTTTGCCGGATGCGTGTCCGGCAAAAATAGAAAATAGCCTATACCATCCGGCGGGCATGCGGCACGCCGGAGGTGGTTCGCAGTCAAGCCGGAGCACTGACGCGGCCGGTATACGTTGAACAATAGGATATAATGGGAACGGATTGGCTCCGGCGCTATTTTTTACCGGAGTCGGACCGGAAACGCAACGATCACGCATGCGGTGTACTTGGGCCCTGAATCGCACATTTACTTTGGGGAGTAAATGTCCGATTTTTAGGTGGTGGGGTGATATGACCCTGTGGGTCAATTGTTCCTTTTTTACTGCTTTTTCCACTCTGTGTGTGTGTGTGTGTGTACGTGAGTTGTGTGGCTGATTGAATGAATTAGGTGCAGGTGCTGCTGATTCAACCACTCCTGATTGGTGCCCTCTCATTGGCCAAGGTGTGGACTTCCTGACCTATTTAAGAAGCTTGCCACCAGCACTCGTCCTCCTCGCCAGCCAGACCAGCATTCAGAAACACCAGTTCGTGTGTTCGGTTCAGCAGTGATTCCTGTTTCGAATAATCTTTGTACATATTGTAAATAGTTGAGCAGTAATGTAGGAGGGAGATGCCTTTTTGTTTTGCACAGTTTTCTCCTGTTTTTGTTGCTAGGAGGTAGGTAAAGGAAATGTCTTTAATTTGACCTTTTTAGTTTTGTTAGGGAAGACAGGGTTTTCATAGATTTTTTTTTGTTATTTTGGCGAAGACCTTTTTAGTTTTGTTAGGGAAGACCGGGTTTTCATAGATTGTTTTGTTTGTTATTTTGGCGACGGTCTCCCTCTGAGCCAAATAAAAAAACTGCTCTTGACTTTTTTTCGTTTTCACTGGCTTTTCTGGGTGAGGGTTTGACGGGAGGAGCACACCCCATGTTGCGTCCTGAAACCCCTAGACCGGGACGTAACAGTAACTCTGGCGGGGCTCTTCGTTCTACTGGCCAGCTGCAAGTTCCAAGGTCGAGACTTAAACAGTGGGGTGATCGATCTTTTGCGGTTGCTGCCCCCAGGTTGTGGAATAGCCTGCCCCTCCGAAATCCACACCATTACAAATCTAGGACTTTTAGATCATGGTTAAAGACCCACTTTTTTAGACTCAATCTTTCTACAGATTTGGTTAGCCCGGTTATATTTCTTAAAGGTTTTAATATATTTGGATTTGATCTGTTTTATATTTTTTTTATTTTGCCGTTTTGACTTTAGTTGTTTTTGTTTTTTTCTCAGTTTTATTTTATAATATTTTCCTGCCTTTTATTCATCATGAACTATATTTTTTTGTAGAGGTAAAGCACTTTGAGGACCTTTCGGGCTTTTGTAAAGGGCTTTATAAATAAATTTGATCTTTTAACCATGAAATCAACAAATTTAAGTTATGTGTATTTGAATAAATATTACAAAACAGCTCCACTCCACCTGTCTCGGCAAATGATAATATACGCATACCACATTTTTCGGACTATAAGTCGCAGGTTTTTTCATAGTTTGGCTGGGGACTGGGCTTTGGACTTATACTCAGGAGCGACTTATGTGTGAAATTATTAACACATTATGATATCATTTCACACGTTATTTTGGTGTTTGGGAGTGACACTGATGGTTTGGTAAACTTGTTAGCATGTTCTTTATGCTATAGTTATCTGAATAACTCTTAATAGCTATGGCCACGTTCACGTTCTGCCTTTGGCAATGTGTGTTCAATTGTATTATTGACTTTTTTATATTGAAATGCATGCTTTTAGTTTTTGGCGCTTTCACGCCCATGTGAGGGCGCACTCGCACTTGTTTATGTGACAGCAGCTAATTATCATTTATTTACGTTGATGCAAACCTGTTTCGTATCGAGGACAAAATTAATTCCGTAAATTATACAGACGTCAGGCATCGTCATTTGGGAGTTTAGCTCGCTGTATAGCCAGGACCGAGCCGTTGCGTCCTGGTGAGGACAGTATATTCGCATTTCGTTGTTCATGCACTGTACACTTATTCAGCATGTTGTTCTCGATTGTATTTTTATATTAAGTTGCCTCTCAAGATGACAGATCTGTTCTATGTGTTGGATTTTATCAAGTAAATGTCCCCCAAAATGTGACTTGTACTCCGGTGCAGCTTATGTTTTTTTTCTCTTCGTTGGGCATTTTATGGCTGTGTGACTTATACTCAGGTGCGACTTATAGTCCGAAAAATATGGTACTTCCATGTATTCAAGAATTGTCACTGACTTTCAGCAAGCAGATCTTTGGACCAGCTTTGTCAATGGCATTTGACTTTGACTGACGGTTAGTAATTTCTCAGTTTTTATGTTGATTTACTTTGTACCTTTATGGCCCGAAGGTCTAGAATTTGAATGTTTGTTTGGGCAAGCAATTCAAGAAATTATTAAGTTCACTAAAAGTTGCAAAGTAACAGAGCTCGCAGCATCAATTTTGGGTTTTGGGGAGACAATTAGTTCATTATGGAACAATGGACTAATTCAGTTCAGAATTTCTCTTTACATGAACTATTAACTGAACTACAAGGAGCTTATTTTTTTAACATTTGTGAATTGAACTTTGAAATAGTTGTGTAGAAAATGAACTCAAGACTGATCATGGGGCCTATTGTCAAAATCTTAACATTTCAAATTCAGTGCATTACTGAAATGGTTAATATTAAAATTTGAACTGAGTAGTTCTGATTTGACAGCACACTTCAATAAAATGCACTGTATGTTTGGGTCATTGAAAACTGGACAAACCTCCGCACTTAAAGAACTTTCTGAAATATGAGTGTTCATTTGGGAGAAAAACATTGGTAAATCAATTCAATTGTTAAGAACTAACCCAACTTCCTTAGCGGGTAGGAGTTGTTATAATATCGTTGAAGAAAGTCCAATACGGGTCCCGTCACAATAAGTGCGTAGTTTCCTTGTCCTTGCTCTATGGCCTTCTTTCGAGCCCAGATACGTATCTGAAAAAATATAAAACAATTCCTGTTGTTTGATGTCTAACAAATGTTTCTAAGTGTGAAATCCAAAAGTGATCTCTGTTTTCCTGTTTCGTCTATAGTTTTTTTTTCTACACAGCTTACCTACTACTATGTTTTCATTTCATTCATGAAACTAATCATATATTTTGTTAAAAAAAAAAAATTGTATTAGATAAGCATTCGAGTCATGCTATACAATATTTGAACATTTTTATAAAACAAGCATATACTGTAAAGTCACTTAGCGTTTCTTTAGAAAAACTTGAATGTGATAAAGAAAGACTGAAATCAGTTTGTGATTCCTCACTCCCATTTTGATAATTCATTGTGTTTCGTTTATTAGGAGAATGCGGCGAGCAGGAAGGGGCTATGGGAGGACGGAATAGAAAACAGAAGAGAGAGAGACAAAAGAAGAACAACAATATGAAATACATTAAACGCCTCCACTACCAATAAATATAGTGCTGCTATCGTTAGCTTATTGTATTTCCCGTGGACACCATGTGGGGGGCCTGATGACCAAGGAGAAAAAGGATGGGGGTGGTTTGTCAAAAACAGATGTGATTAGGCGGGGTGGAGTGTACACAAATCAGCAATGTCATTCGTAGAATCCAGTATTATGTGAATCACTTGTAAGTGTGGTTATGTTGACATCCTATTCTATGCTGCCTGATCGCTAAATCTGGCACCGACAATTTCTCTACTTTGGTGTGTGTAATTGCACCCAGTCATGGGTGAATCCCATTAAACGTGTGACAATCATGCAGACAAGTGGAAATGCTAAGCAGGGGGTGCCCCGGGGTCACGGTCCCCCCCTCCTCATGCAGCTCCGGCAACGGGGCCACCGCTATTCCCTTGGCCTGGGTTCCAAGGTGGTCCCCCAACTATCTGCTTCCCCATTAACCGGTCCTTCAATGAAGGGATGAGGGAACGCGCCCCCCCCCCCCCCCCCCCCACCCCGCCATCCTACCTGGCCAAAAATTAGTTAAAAACAGCTATCAGAACGAAAACAGCTAAAATTCTTTTTTCTAGTGTATTGCATTCATAATTTTTTTTTTTACGATTGTAAGGGCAAAAATAAGGAAATAACTTATATTCATATTTTAATATCATGCAGGGCCAACAGTATTTGCAGACTGCAGGATAGTGCATTCATGTGTAGCTCAAAATTTGTTAAATGAGTCTACGTTTAACCTTTAACATTGTGACATAGTTTAAATATTATACACATTCATCGTAAAACATATGAATATAAAACAATTTTTTGCAACTACTAATCATTTCTTACCGAGATATCGCCTAGCGTAGCACTGAGGTATGTGTAGTCTGAGATGACAATGGCAAGTAGATACGTTGACATTTTCTCAGTTGACTCAAAACTAGTTTTAATCATGGATGAGCCATTAATTGTGATGTTAACAGCCTCTGAAAACAAAAAAAAAGCAAAAGTTTGTTTGGATGTAATCCAACGTTCAAAATCAATAGGAGATACATTCGCTTCAGAGGACTGTGATATCGGGTGAACTTCAACCTGGCAGCCGGCTTGTGGTGTTTCATCATACATCATCACAATTTAAAGTAAAACGTAAAAGTAGTCATCCAAAAATGTACTCAAGTACACATAAAAAATTATTCAGTGAAGAGAATACTGAAGTAATGAGTACCTTCAATTTCAGATTTTTTTTTTTTTTTTTTAAATGGTATATATATTTTTTTCAGCACAATATCTATATGAACTGTTATTATACTTGGAATCTATTGCATGTCCATATTAGGCCTCCCAAAAAACCATCGAGTTCCAAAGAAAAATCTACAGAAATGACACATCACACATCCAAAAAGCATGAGTGCCCTCTAGTGGAGAAAACATATTTCATAAAATGAAATTCAAATGGCAGGGCTGTTCCATCCTTGTATGACCGCTGTCAGAGTTTGGTCCACATTGCCGGTAGTAAGTCGAATTCGCTCCCAGTGAGGGTTGGACTCTGCCAAGGCTGCCCTTTGTCACCAATTCTGTTCATAATTTTTATGGACAGAATTTCTAGGCGCAGCCGAAGCATTGAAGGCGTCTGGTTTGGTCTGGATGACCTCAGCATTGCATCTCTGATTTCTGCAGATAATGTGGTGCTGTTGGCTTCAGCAGGCCATGACCTCCAAATTTCATTGGAGTGTTTCGCAGCCGAGTGTGAAGTGGTCAGGATGAAGATCAGCACCTCCAAATCCGAGACCATGGTCCTCAGTCGGAAAAGGGTGGAGTGCCCTCTCCGGGTCGGGGATGAGATCCTACCCCAAGTGGAAGAGTTCAAGTATCTTGTTCACGAGTGAGGGTAGGAGGGAGCGGGAGATTGACAGGCGGATCGGTGCAGCATCTGCAGTAATGCGGACACTGCACCGGTCCGTAGCGGTGAAGAAGGAGCTGAGTCGAAAGGCGAAGCTTTCGATTTACCAGTCAATGTATGTTCCTACCCTCACCTATGGTCACGAGCTGTGGGTTGTGACCGAAAGAACAAGATCCCAGATACAAGCAGCCGAAATGAGTTTTCTCCGCAGGGTGCCCGGGCTCTCCCTTAGAGATAGGGTGAGAAGCTCGGTCAACCGGGAGGGACTCCCGAGCCGTTACTCCTCCGCATTGAGTGGACCCAGCTGAGGTGGCTCGGGCATTTGGTTCGGATGTCTCCTGGACGCCTTCCTGGAGAGGTGTTTCAGGCATGTCCTACCGGTGGCAGGCCCCGGGGACGAGCCAGGACACGCTGGAGAAACTATCTCTCTCGACTGGCCTGGGAAAGCCTTGGGATCCCGCCGGAGGAGCTGGTTGAAGAGGCTGGGGAGAGCTGCTAAGGCTGCTGCCCCCGCGACCCGATCCCAGAGCAAGCGGAAGATGATTGATGGATGGATGGATCGAAGAGGAAAAATGTAGCAACTCTAGTGCATCCCAATGTCGCGAAGTAAGAGTAGCGTTTCTTCTTCACAAATCTACATTTACATCACATTTCAAAATTTACCTTTTTCATCGCCATTGGACAAGGCTACAGTTCCAGGTGGATGGATGACGGTTATATTGAAAAACGCTTTCATAGCTGGTTCGTCAAAACAAGGAAAGGTTTTTCTGGCATGAGTTGGATGCATCTGAGAGCCAACGACAATCCTGTGAATAAGTCATCATTCTGATTAACTGACCTTACCTCACTCTAAACCAGGGGTCCCAAAACTATTCCACATAGGGCCGCAGTGGGTGTAGGATTTCATTCCAACAAAACAACATGACACCTTTTCACCATCTTCAGTTGACTACAGTCAGGTGCTTCTTGTTATAGGAGAAATCTCATTGGTTAAACTGTCTGTGCTCAATCAGTAGGAACAAAAACCAGGACCCATAACGGCCCTTGAGGACCGGTTTGGAGACTTGCTCTAAACAACTTGTAAAATATTGCATAGAAATATACAGAACAAAAGCGCTTACCTTTTGATTCCATCCTCCACATATTCACTTCTGTAAAGACCAGCTAAGTCGTCAGCCAGCTCTCCAGTGAACTCAGTATACAAAAAATAGGTCTCTCCTTCAGTTAATGGACCATTTAACTGAACCACCAGGTACTGCGTCTTTGGCTCTAACCAGGTAGATGTAATATTTGGAACAAAACCATGGCCTGCATGAAAACATGCATCTAAAGTGAGTTATACGGTACATGCTATTGCATTTTGAAATCATCCATTTTTAATCACTGTTCCTATTCTGGATCATAAGCAAACCTTTTACATCTAGCCCAGTGGTTCTTAACCTCAGTTCGATCGAACACCAAGGGTTTGGTGGAGGTTAAGACATGCAGGGCCATATTTTTGTATGTCGAAGGCAAAGTGGCGTTTTACACCGGGTTTTGGACTCGTTTCCCCCAATTTACAGGTTTTAGTCCATTTCTTTCAACGGCTAATCCACTATTGGATTAGAGAAGAAACTGGGTTGCTCAGTGGAAGGTTGACCCACACTTATGGTATGAGGTACAACAGTCAGTACAACAGGCATTGACATTAAAAAAACATTCAAGTCACATTTTATGCCATGAAAATAGTATGTGATGCAAAGACATGACAAGAGAACGACAATGTCGACATGAAAACAAAAGCAGGAAGGATGTGAAATATATTGAGCTTCATTTCATTTTCGAATGTGAAAAGCAAATGCAAAGGGCAAAATGATTTGTCGTAAATTGAACTGTTTCTGTCAGATTCATGTTTTTTTTTTTTGTTTTTTTTTACATATTGATTTTGTGTGAACAATCTGAACAGTCACAAAGCACAGTAATCAGACTTTTGCGAGACGTATTGAAACCATACAGTCATGTGAAAAAATTAGGGCACCCCATTAAATATTCAGTTCTTTATTAAGAAATGTTCACATATCAATGTCTGATCTTTTATTTTATTTTATTTTATTTTTTTAAATCACTGGAAAAGAAAGTGATTTAATTGCAGGTAAACAACTAAAAATAACATCACGTCTTACTTATTAAACCAAATACATCAACAAAAAAATGCATACTCCAACTGAGGAAAAAGTTAGGACGCCCTACCACCTAATAGCTAGTGTTACCCCCTTTGGGTAAAATAACTTCAGTGAAACACTTTTTGGAACCATCGACCAGTCTGACATCGGTCTGAAGAAACTTTGCCCCACTCCTCAACGCAGAATACTTTCCACAGTGAGATGTTTGAAGGGTTTCTTGCATGTACAGCCCGTATCAAGTCAGCCCATAGCATCTCAATGGGATTAAGATCTGGGCTTTGACTCGGCCATTTCAGGACTCTCCATTTCTTCCTTTTCAGCCAGTTCTTGGTGGATTTACGGACATGTTTTGGGTTGTTGTCATGTTGCAGGGTCCAGTCTTGCCTCAGCTTTAATTTTTTTCACAGATGATCTCACATGTTCCTTAAGCACCCTCTGATACACGATATAATTCATGGTGGGTTCTATGATGGTGAGCTGGCCAGGTCCTGCTGCATCAAAGCATCCCGAAACCATTTCACCTTCCCCTCCATGCTTCACAGTTGGTATGAGGTTCTTTTCCTGGAATGCTGTAGTAGGTTTACTCCAAACATGTCCTCTGTTCTGGTGTCCAAATAATTCAATTTTAGATTCATCTGTTCAAAGAACATTATTCCAGGTGCCTGGTCTTTGTCTACATTTCACTCTGGCAAACTTTATTACTGGCCTTCATGTTCTTCTTGGAGAGCAAAGGTTTCCTGCTTACACACCTCCCATGTATGTTAAATTTGTGGAGTCTCTTTCTTATTGTAGAGGCATGCACTTTCACATCAACAGTAGCAAGAGCCTGCTGTAGGTCCCGTGAAAATACTTTAGGGTTTTTGGAGACTTCTTTTAGCATCTTGTGGTCTGATCTCGGGGTGAAATTGCTTGGACAGCCAGACGTGGGCATGTTGGCAGTTTTTTTTAATGTCCTCCACTTGTAGACTATTTTCCGGACAGTGCAATGGCGGATTTTATATTGTTTTGAGCTCTTTTGAAATCCCTTACCAGACTCATAAGCGTCTACAATCTTCTATCTGAAGGCCTCAGACAGCTGATTTGATCTCACCATGGTATTTTCTCTCACTTCAACAGTTAGTCACTGTTGAAAGTATTCTGCGTAGAGGAGTGAGGCAAACTTTCTTCAGACCGATGTCAAACACTGGTCGATGGCTACAAAAAGCGCCTAACTGAAGTTATTTCAGCCAAAGGGGGTGACACTACCTATTAAGTGGTAGGGTGTCCTAAATTTTTCCTCAGTTAGAATATGCATTTTTGTTGATATATTTGGTTTAATAAGTAAAACAATGTTAATTTTTGCTGTTTACCTACAATTAAATTGCTTTCTTTTCCAGAGATGAAGAAAACCAAGATCATTCATAGATATGTGAACATTTCTTAATAAAGAACTGAATATTTAACGGGGTGTCCTTATTTTTTCACATGACTGTATACGGGAGGTCGTTTCATATCGATATGGACAAGACCCTTCTCAGTCTGAACAGCGCAGATGGTTTTTTCACTGTCCGTGACTTCACTCTATGCTGAATGATGCCTTTGTTGCCCCAGCAACCTGTCAGGTGTGTCAACAATGTGGCCCGGTCTGTACAGGCCCAGTAGGCTACATGCTTTAGCAATTTGAAATATATACTGTATATATGATTGAGATGAGATAGTGATAAGAAAAATGAGATTTGATTAGGAATCTGATTGGAATCAGATATGTCTGCAAGCCTAATGTAGCCTTTGATACTAGTTCGCAAGCTTAAATATATCAATGTTGTGTTTGAAAAGGAAAAAAGACATAATTCTGATCTAGCTTTACATTACATGCAAGCAAAGCTATGTCCGCGCAATGTGGGGTGCAAAAGGAGGACACATAAGTGCCACATGACGCATGATTCGAACTTTTGTCTGTGAGACAGAGGTGCTAGCCAGTGTGCAAATATGTTTTTGCATGCTGAGCTCCACATAAATGAAAAAATACAGTATAGTTGAAATATTGTAGGTCAGGTTTGAGCTACAGAACATATTATATAATCCTTTTTCATCAATATTTGTTGAGGTGTGTTTGTGAATGTACCTGAAGCAAGAAGCAGGGCCATGTGTTTCTTCTCCAGCAAAGTGTAGTTGAGCTTGTTTGAGTGGATTAGGACCAGATCGGTTTGCGTTTCACATTCAAACACCACAGTAGAAGTACCTAATGAGAAATAAGAAATACTCCTGTGCATGAAGTATTTTAGTAAATAATTGTGATTAGTAGGCTAACGTCTACAATTCCCAATTGTAATGCAGTTGAGATTAGGGCTGCAGCTATCGAATATTTTAGTAATCGAGTAATCGACTGAAAATTCTATCGATTAATCGAGTAATCGGATAAAACAAATATATTTTTAGGTGAAGAGCAATTATACATATACATGAGAAAACAAGACATTTCATCTAATCTTGAACCATTTTCAGTCAATCAATGTCTTTATTTTCGTTGTATATTGTTGAAAACAGCCAACAATTGCATCTCAGGTGTAACTAGAATAAAAAAAAAAAAAAGACTAATTCACTGCTTTCACTCAAAAAACTTTTAGATCTTATTAATATATATATATATATCTTACCTAAAAATGCCGTTACGCTTGATAACACACATCACTTAAAAGTTAGGATTTTTTCCCCACGTGTTTCAATTGAATTTCTCATTGTGTCAAGCCATTTTTAAGTTCTAGTTAAGTTTTAAGTTAGTCTAAACTGTAAGTCCTGATAGGATTTTGAGTTTTTGCAGTGTTCAAAATAAATGTATGATACAGGCTGTATTGGAGCACATTAGGGACCAGTGCTACTTGGTGTTTTATCCAGCAATGACTACTGAGCTAAAATTGATAGTTAGCATGATTACGTTTTTATTTTACACCCTCATCACTCCACAATGCTATGTTATGTTAAAGCCTGTATGTAAGACACGTTAGCCACGCATCGACAGTGGTCATAAATAATTGAAACTGTTCCGTGAGCTAGTAGCGACAGTAACGTTAATCTTATTTATTAGCGCTTAGCGCTCTTTATTAGCGCTCTTTATTAGCGCTCTTTATTAGCGCTCTTTATTAGCGCTCTTTATTAGCGCTCTTTATTAGCGCTCTTTATTAGCGCTCTTTATTAGCGCTCTTTATTAGCGCTCTTTATTAGCGCTCTTTATTAGCGCTTAGCGCTGTACTGCTTTAAGATGGCGGCTGTTTACAAACGCTGCCCAGACGCGGCCGAGTCTGTCAATGCTCATCTAGTTCAACATACATGTGATCTCAATGAGACGCGCCAGACGCTGCCTGTTACCAATGTAGCATTGTGCGGGCTAGTATTTAGCAACGTCGGCGTCGTTTGTGGCGGCTGTCGGCTGCGGTAAGTTTTTTTTTTTTCCCTTCTTCCTCTCCGCACGTGACAGCGCGTTGTCCCGCATTAAAAGTAGTCCTAGCAAAACGTGATGCTTAGAGCTGTCAAAATAAACGATTACTCGAGGTGAATAAAATTACTCGGATCAGTTTTTAAACTCGAGTTACTCGAGTTGCTCGAGTACTCGTTTCAGCTCTAGTTGAGATACTGTGTTAAACAGAACTACATAGAAAATACTAAAGGGATTTCGGACACCTTTCAATCTATAATATATTGAATTAAATCCACTGAAAATACTAACAATTTGATGCTGAAACTGACATTATTGGTTGTGTGTTTACAAATATTATTTTATTTTGAAATTCTCGCCAGCAACATGTTTCCCCCAAAATGGGAAAAGGATCTTCATGGACTTTGAAAGTTGAGGAATGCTAAAAAAAAAAAAAAGGGAAAAAAATCCCTGCTCTGAATGGAATATTTCACAAATGAACAAGTTGACTGGAAACACGTGAGCGTTATGATTGGATATAAAAGGAGCGTGCCCGAAAGGCTGAGTTGTTCCCAAGCAAAAAGGGGGCAATGTTCAACACATTGTAAATGTTGTTCCCTAAATTTATTTTCAAGCCTTTGTGTAACAATCATGCCTTGCCTTGTGAATTGATGTTTTCAAACAAATTTTTAGTAATCTGCTCACAGCTAACCGTCTCCACTCTCTCAGCAAGAATGATCATACCCCCCCCCCCCCCCCCCCCTTTAAAACGGCATTTCTATTTCCACTTTTCATATGTACAGGTACAGTGGGGCAAATAAGTATTTAGTCAACCACTAATTGTGTTCTCCCACTTGAAAATATTAGAGAAGCCTGTAATGAGAAGAACGAGAAGAATTGAGATGAACTTTTGGTATTGACTAAATACTTATTTCCCACCATGATTTGCAAATAAATTCTTTAAAAATCAAACAATGTGTTTTTCTGTTTTTTTTTTTTCTTCTCCACATTCTGTCTCTCATGGTTAAGGTTTACCCATGTTGACAATTACAAGTCTCTCTAATATTTTTAAGTGGGAGAACTTGCACAATTAGTGGTTGACTAAATACTTATTTGCCCTACTGTACCTGTACATATGATTACATATGATTGCCCATTTTCTTCGCCAACGTAATTGCAAAACCATTTTAAATGTATTTGATGTAATTTTATTGGAATACAACCTGCACTTTGTAAGGAACACTATTATTCTGAACACCACTGTGGAAACACAACTACATCTTCAAAGCTAATGTTAAGTGTCAGGCTAAATTTAGATGCCCCTCAAAATAGAATACAATTTCCCATGTGTTTTGGCTATGTGTGTCAAAACATCAACCAATAACTGTGTTGCAAAAGGATGTTAATATACAACAGCGAATGAATTCAAATCAGTATTTTTTTTCCACCAGCACTACCCTATGGTTTGATAGGAAGTTATAAGAAAAAAAACTTCAAATATTTTGCAGAGTTTATTAGAAACTATTTAATGCTGTCACTCACCTGTGAAGAGGTAAAGACCAGAGACGGGGTCAGGGCTTAGATGAGGCCACAGAGTAATGTTGTACATGAGAGGAATCAGAAAATTTGGAAGACGGTACCTGAGGAGATAGCATAAACTTTTTTTGTTGATTTTGTTCAGTTTGGGAAAATTTGAATAGTGAACAGTACATCGTTATTATCATATAACATCATTTATTGTTGGCCTTATTACTATGTGTGATCCTAGCTCATTAAAAACAATAAAGTCATTTGATTCCACTTTATCTCAATGCTTCTTAGGACAGTATCATAAGACTGTCATAAGTATGAGGACACCGATCATGAACAATGAGTGAATGCTTATTATAGATGTCTTTAGTTTGTGGACCCTAATCCAAAGACATTTGAAACAATGTTAATTTTGCATCAAAAGTGACATAGTTTACTGAATAACATTTGATGGCATCAGATTAACCTTTCATTCAGATTCATGACAGTTTTCGACATGATTATGAGAGTCTTATTACACCGTCATAAGAGGCATTTAAATAAAGTGTGACCGAAATTTTAATCTTGATATATATATTTATATATGTAACTTTCTTAGAGCCCATGTTGATTTCTCTCGCGAAATAATCCACTGTCTTGTGGGAAAACAATGAAATTGTTTGGAAAAACTATGAAGTTGTTACATTTATCATTATTATAGGATCCAGTGGGGCATCGCAATACAATTGTAATATGTTAATATATGCTAATAATATGTTAAGTCCATGCCCGCATATATCGGTATCAGTTTGAAATTGGTATCGGATTTTTGGAGTTGGACAATATTGGGATATCCGTTGAAAATTCATTACCTCTGATAAACTGGATATGATGAATAGAGGACTCAAAAACCTGGACGATGAATGCATTTAAGGTCTTGTTGTTGTTGGAGCCCGGAACTAAATTTGTAATGCTTACTTTTTTTCTTTTAAACTTTGTATATGCTTTTTTTCCAAAGTGCAGAGTGTTTAAATGAGAGAATAGATCATTCATCATTCATTGGTTAATTTATTTTCCGTACTGTTTATCCTCACAAGAGATTGCTGGAGGGTTGGAACTGATCCCAGCTGACATCTTACTTATTTTTTAAATTTATCATTATTTGTATTTTTTTGTTTATTTCTAATATATATATATATATATATATATACACATATATATATATATATATGTATGTATATATATATATATATATATATTTTTTTTTTTTGTAGAGTCAATGAACTATGTACATCTTCAAGAAACATTATGACAAGTCTCTGCTATCAGTCACTGAATCTTTAATTATCTGATAAGAGTACTTGTACCTGTCCCAAGGAGCGGAATCCTCATCACCTTGATCTGCTCCAGTCAGGGCAATAGTCCACAGCGTGATAATAGTAGCTACAGCTACAAGAGCTAAGAGCAGACATAAGATACAGAACTTGCTGACCCGGCATCTTTTCTCCATCACCTAACAAACACACAAACAAGATGGCTGAAAATTCCAAAACATGTAATACCTCCCTTGTCCAGTCACAATGTAATCAATGCAAAATGGTATTCTAACCAAAGCAAGCTTATTTCCCAGGGCCTCACATCCAAATTGACAAAAACTAGTCTAAGTCAGCACTGTGCAGTTACAAATCCTTGTTCCTTTTTTATTCTGTTCTCTCACAGCTTGCAAGGCAATAAACGAGGTATTAGGACAGAGGAGGGATAACTATTGACTCTAGGGAGTGCTAAGAGTGGTTTTACAATATTATCTTTAACCTGTCCAGTGCATGTTCCCACGGCCTCATAAAATGCACAAATGTATTTCTTTCATCACAGTCATCATTACACAATTCTTGGCTATCCACATTGCATAAATCCATGTTTATCAGGGTATACAAGGTATTAAACTTTGTGTTTAAAATTTTTTATGCTCAGTAAATCTAGGCAAACGCATACAGTACTCAGATTGTGCAATCTGAATAATATACCAAAGAATCACAGCTTCAATGGTCAGCCTTTATAATGAGTTTCTTGGGGCATTAAGTACTAAAATTAAGTGCATCATTAAGCCTCCACCTCATTAAACAACTAAATAGTTGGGCGAATCCAGAATTGGAGGATAGTTTACGTCCCTTGAAATTTTGAATTCACTTACAAAGTACTAAAATATGCAGTATAAAGAGTAAATGTGCTTGTTGTGACATATATAAAAATAAATAAGGCCATGTTTACTCGACAATGACCTTACCCAATAACGCAAAAGTGGCGTTTTGTATTTATTTTAATTCTCCGTTTACACGACCGTTATGTTTGGGGAAAATTGCGTGCATACGGAAGCTTACAGTGCATGAAACCTCCAATTTGCTGATGTGGTATGCATCCCCAATGTTTAGGTAGCAGTAGCATGATGGCGAAGCACATCAGGCACAGTAATAAATGAGTTTCTATAATTAGAGTAGTGAATAGTTGACTAATAACGTTGTACACAGCCGTGTACAAGGTTGCTACTTGAACACGCTTTCCTGTCCTGTTTTATTTTGGTGTGTTCCTGTTACTTTTTGTTCACTTTGTCCAAGTAGGTCCAGTTTAGGCCCGTAGTACTCAAGCAGGGGGTGTAGTTGGCAGATGAAAAACGTTTGATCTGATTGGTCGTTGACAGTAAGGGACAAGAGCTGGATATATTTAGAACTAGTTATATTCATCCTTTAAAGTCATGTGGTTACATTTCCGATAGGATTATATAAATCATAAGATGCCGAGGTCTAGTTAAGTTTAGGGCTAAAGAAATATATAATTCTCTAATTATAAGGAAGACCAGTCAAATTTAGGGCTCAAACCCCTCGAGTTAAATTTAGAGTGAACTCAGATTCTGAACTCAGAACCAAATCAGGTTCTTAATTAAAAGGTGTTACATGTAAATTCGCAAGTCACCCATAATCAACATATATATTTATTCCTATATATAACAGTAGGATCGCTGAAAGCAGGAGGTGTGGTTGCGGATGACGAACGTTTGATCTGATTGGTCATTGAAAGCATGGTTGGCTTGTACTGCGGGGCGCAGCAGATCCCTTCTCAGGCTACGTCTACACTAGGATGGATAATAGCCTTAAACGTGTAATTAGTTGGACTATACGGCATGTCGGCTACACTAGTATGCCTACTACCCGGATTAGTTGTTACACGGATAATGTAGGCGGGTAACATTACCTGCCGCCAAGCCTGTCGACAAGGGGGGCCTCAGGACCAGGGGGGCCCCTGAATGACCCTTAATTTAGATTAGTTTACATTCACTCATTTATTTAAATCATTGTCTGGTTAAATATGATGTTGTACTCGATATATAGTTAAAAACTTTAACATATTAAATATTTCAAATATATAATTTTTCCTTTTTCTTCACAACCCCCCCCCATCCCCCACCACCACCACCACCCCTCTGTCTAAGCAGAGAATGGGTTGACCCCGCTCTGGCGCACTCAAGTGCTACGCATTTTCTTTTCTTTGCCACAGACTGCAGCTGAAGCAGAGCAAGCCTAAAAACGCAGAGACATGTAGGATGGCTTTTTGGTGGAACTTTTATTAGCAATGGGGGACTCACAGCCACTCAACTCAGCGCTACCGCGCAACAACTCTCAAAAACTCCTATCTCACCTCCTTACGCTTGCCCACGTCTTCGTCTGCGCCAAATTGGTAAAGCCGGTCATATTGTAGGGGACAGCGGCCCCTTGGGGATGTCAGTAACACCATGCTGATGTTATAAATGACTTTGCAGTCAACAAATCTAGGTGCATCACTGTTTGAGGGCTTGATAACCCCAGGGATGTGGAGGGTGCAGGCACAGGACAGTTATACTGTTTTGTTGCTTAGCAGGCAGGCATCGTACTCTCAGTAGTATTGTATTGTATCTTACATGGGACAATAGATGGAAATTGTTTATTTTGTATCACATCACATTACGGTCTGTTAAATGTAACTGTCCATCTCAAATTAAATAATTTGAAAATTTATAATGTCATTGCTTGTAAACCGTTAAAGTACTGCATATGTTGTCGTGACAAACCGGTGGCAGGGGTTGGGTGGGGGGGCCCTATAATGGTCTCTTATCCCCGGCCCCCTGCAAGTCCGTTGACAGCCCTGCCTGCCGCTTACCTCCATACAACAATCGGACACTACGGAAGTGACATCATGCAGTCGCCATTTTTAGTGCGGCATGACGGCATTGTGAACAATGAAGGTGGATGATCACAACGTAGCATTCCCGTGTCTCTTTTCTTTTCCACACATTTTTCAAACTTTAAACTATGTTGCAATATAAATAAATAAATACTTCAATTCAGCGCCCATTTGTGGTCCTCCCATCGCGGATGACGCGGAGTTCAGCGTTTTTTTTACAGAGTTCATCTTCTGCGTTGTCTCCGATCAGCCAGCTGTGTGGCTGGACCCTCCTAACTCAATGCCGACCGAACATGAGTATATAAAAATGCATGGAGGAAAATTAAACCCCGAAAAGTGACCTGCTTGGTACCCCCAGTCAGAGGCACACGATCAGTTTTTTTCATGACATATATGTCTATATGTCAAAACAGTCGCCACTTCCAGGAAGGCCATTGTTATGCACAAGCACTCCAGGTTGTGGCTTCCAGCAAATATACGCAGCGCCACACCATATGTTTCTATTTGTTATTTTCCAAGTGGTAAGAGCGCAACTGAGCATCGATTGTAACATCCCAAATAATGATGTCAGATTTATTTCAATCACAACCCGCCGACTGCTAATAAAAGCGGAGCATGCTCTCCCTCCCGCGTGATGTATTCAATTGCATTCACGAAAAAAACAGTAATCACAAAACGGATTTCCCGTTTACGCAGCGCCACACCATATGTTTCTATTTGTTATTTTCCAAGTGGTAAGAGCGCAACTGAGCATCGATCGTAACATCCCAAATAATGATGTCAGATTTATTTCAATCACAACCCGCCGACTGCTAATAAAAGCGGAGCATGCTCTCCCTCCCGCGTGATGTATTCAATTGCATTCACGAAAAAAACAGTAATCACAAAACGGATTTCCCGACCCCTGTTGTAGAAGGTGTAGTAATTCTGAAATTTCACGCTAGCGAATAATGAGTTTCCGGATCAGAGGTAAAACGCGCGGGTGATGACGTAGCAATGACGATGCTCTTTTTAACGCATGCGTAGTTTGCGCAAATGCAGGCGTACCTTGCAGAAGTGGAGGAGGGGGGGCTTAAACATAACTTAAACGTAAGTGCGGACAGGTATTAAAATAGTCTGCAAAATACCCTTGAGAAAATGATTTGCTCCAGTGTAGATGTAGCCTCACTTTGTCAGCTTTGTCTTTCCTCCCCTAATTACCTGATTCCCCACACCTGTTCATCATTAACCCTACTCCTAATATACCCCTCTTGTTTCTTGTACTGTGCCAATGCCTTTGTTGGTATTGCAGTAGAAGCTATGACACCGTCTTCAGGTTAAGTTTTTGCCACAGTTTTTTGTCTCATGTCCCTACTTTGCTGTTGCCAGTTGTGTTCTGTTTGAACTTTGGAGAACCTTGTTTGTGCCCCCCTTTACTGTTTTGTATTGAGACCTCTAAATGTGTAACTTTTTGTTGGTTGGGATGCACGTAAACTGTGGACATTGTCTTTGTGGGGAAAAATGTTTGTTGCCGTGCAGGCAATTTGTGTGCAATGAGTATTCGAGACTATTGAACAAAACTATTACCTGTAGTAGTAAAAAAGAAAATCTTATGCTGAATGGAGATATGATTTCCATTCATTACATTGTATTTTACACTGGGCACATCATTGTTCATTGGGTTCTTATTAAATATCTATTCATACGCTGGCTTGTGTGTGCTATTTGAAAACAAAGTACCTTTTTGAGAAGAAATGTTAGGAAAAACTGTATAATTTGTTAACTCATTTTATGCTTTCATTACATTGTTCTGATTTGATGTTACCCTATGTCACATGAAACCTCCAATTATCTTTGTATGTAGCACAGCTCTTGTACTTTTAAACTGTGTGTGACCACTCTGTGATTAGACAGAGGCTGGAAGTCTGAGTTGAATCAATGATTATATTAAGGTGTGAGGGTAGTTGTCTTCTGTAAATGTATGAGTATGCTATAGACCTTCCCAATCAC
Source organism: Corythoichthys intestinalis (assembly GCF_030265065.1). Taxonomy (NCBI): domain Eukaryota; kingdom Metazoa; phylum Chordata; class Actinopteri; order Syngnathiformes; family Syngnathidae; genus Corythoichthys; species Corythoichthys intestinalis. Next base: position 56,305,586 of record NC_080399.1, on the reverse strand, counting down.
ATGTGAATGAATTGTTAATTAGTTCCTGCCCCTTTTTGTCAAATAATAATAGTGGTGGGTTGGCAGTATTCAGAGCAAAGCTGAGCATTTTAAACTGAATATCGGCTACCAGGGTCTCTCCAAAAACACCCAACTGACCTCCATGTGTGCATTTCTGGAAATGGTGTAGGTTTGGTCCCTACATTGGTAGGGACGATATAACAGCATAACCTGCATGTACACTTTTTGCTGTGGACGGGACATTAATAAGACCAAACAGATTATTGAACGGTGGTCAGGGCCACATTTCTCACGAATTTGGACCTAATTAATTGAAAGGCGAAATGATCAAAGCAAAATAAATCTGTCTTGACTTATATTAACTTTTTTGTGACGTGGTTCACGTGATACAACATTCGATTAAAACCTTTGTTTTCAAAAACTACTAAAGAAACATTTTGAAGTGTAAGTCCCTATATCAAAACAAATGGGGAGCTATCCATGAATGGGTACGCTTTTGGGGGACACTGGAGCACCCCTGGACTCAAACTAAAGTAATGTAATATAAAAATGATTTGAAAAAATTCATGAAAAACAAATATATGAGCTATCCAAAGACCGATCTACATCTGAGGCATCGTAAACTACCCCAAGACTGGAATCAAAGTACTCTCATGAAATTCTGATGTGTGATTTCATTTCACAGATTTTTTTTTAATGTCTGTTCATGTTCATGTCAGTGTCCCTCTGAAGTGGACCCATTCTTAGGACTTTCACTCAGAAGCCACCGCGTTGCATTACGGCAATGTATATAACGCAAAAGATCCAAATGAGGAACTGCCAGCTTGAATTAGTTGTTCCTTGTGGAGACTGGCCTGACCGCAGTAGTTTAGCAAGTTCACACAGATTAATGCTATGCTAATTCTGTTGCAGGTCGGACTTTTAGTAGCAAAATTAGTAGTGTTTTCCCCACTTGCACAAAATTGACGTATTTTTAAATTACTTATAGTGGCTTGTGCTGGCCGAAAAAAACGTCTAATATCCCTCCCTCCGAAGGGGGTGGAGGAGGCGGTGTGTTGTATTTCTGTCGGTGGGGTTGTGTGAGTGTGTGTGTGTGTGCGTCCATGTGGCAGGAGGAGGGTGGCTGGGTTCAAGTCATCAGCCAATCAAACGTGCGTTTGAGGGGAAAAAAATGGACAGCAGGTAAAAAGGATAAGTCTGAAATAATGAAAATAATTCACTTAATAATGGTAGGGCCTATTCTATCCTTACAACATATGGGAAGACGGTATAAATTACTCATATAACGGAACTCATTATGTAATGCAATTAAGGTGGCTTAAAAGTCGGTGGGGACAATTTGAGCATCATGAAAAGTGTTATAGTGTTATGTCCAGGGGTTCATTTCTGACGGACCCTGCCGGAACAAGATCCGGCACCTCTTGATTTTGGCCTCCCTGTGTTCCAGGACTTATTTGGGCAGATGCAGCACCTCTCGTGTATAAAAAATGAATAATAATATGTGGACCGGCGATTTTCATGGCTCGTTCATTGTCGCTCCTAGGTCCGGTCATTCCTTGGGGAGGTGGTGTAGTGTATAAAAACACAGAGACGCCTCGGATGACTGTTGCATGGAGGCTTTTTTTAACTAAACAAAATCCAGCGGGGGACAGTCAGCCAATCAACACCATGCTCCCGCGCAACTTTCCCTTTTGCTCCCTCTCTCTCCCCCTTACGCTCGCCACTTCTTTTTCTACGCCAAATTGGCAATGCCGGTCACACTGAAATGGGACAGCGGGCCCTTGGGGATGCCGGTAACAATGTTTTTTATTAAATATTAACATAATTTGAAAGAGTCAGCGATTTGTTCATGCACTGAAAAGCTGGACCAACAAATCAGGCCCCTGTCATTAAAAAAAAAAAAAAAAAAACACTGTGGAAATTTGCGGCCTCTGTGGAGCAAGCGACCAGGACCAAACGCTATTTCAACATGCCCAAAAGACAGTTGCATTTACCGTCCTTTTTCAAAAACAAGGAAAATGGTTTAAAACGAGTCATAAAAGCAACAACCGGCGATGAGGGTAGCTACAGCGATCATGCTTACGGGCAGGACTGGGTGCAGCAGGAGACTAGCGCCGCAGGAGCTGGCCAGGTTCACGGACAGCCAGCCAAGCCGGGGGGCAGGAGGCTGCTACCGTGGCAGCAGCTGATCAGGCTCAGCACCACCCGGAGTTGGGGCTACGACAGCGCCAGTAGTCAGTCAGGTCGATCACCAACAGCCGGAGCAACAGGCCAATACCCTGGCATCAGCTAGCCCGGTAGAGCAGCCGGAGCAAAAGGCAGGAACCGCGACATCAGCTCGCTTACAGGAAGATTCAGAAGGAGAGGAGAGCGCACTGAGCGGAGAAGAATGTGGGACATCCAGCGACAGGTCAGGGATGGGATGTACAACTGTTTGGACAGCAGCTCATTTCAAGGTGAATACAAGGGAGTAGGCGACACCGTTTTAAATTATTTTCAATTTTTTTGCTTACATGGGCCTATACAATAATTACAACTGTGTTATTGGAATAAATTATTTTAGAAGTATAATGAATTAATGGATAAATATGTTTGTAAACCACAGACTCAAGGCACAAATATAACGGCCTAATGCAGTGCTTCTCAATTATTTTCTGTTACGCCCCCCCAAGGAAGACGTAAATGTTTCGCGCCCCCCCAACTCTCTGCCGCCACTGTAAATAGTATCATTCGTCTATATTACTATTATAAGTACGCCTCAGCCTAACATTGTGTCCTTTTTTTTCTATTAAAGAAAAAAAGTAACATAGATCAACTTATAATAAAGTATAACTTTTTTAACATTGTGTTGCTTGTAACAGAAAAGACTTAACGCGCATCAATTTGCCTGAAGTTAAAAAAAATAAAAAATAAAAAAAAAAAGTCACATCCAAACTGTAAAAATACACTCAAGGTACATTTTTGACCATTTGATACTGAAAAATAAAATGTAATAAAATCAGTAAATAATAACAAATTCAAATTGATTAGATACATTTACTCTTCAGGACAACATGCCAAAAAATTTGACCGAAAAAAAACAAAACTGAATAGAAGGGGGGAAAAAGGTCTTTGGACAGAAGGAAAGTTTTTATTTTCGCTGATTCACCACAGTGCTCACTGGTTTACTGATATAACACTGACAAAGCAGGACGATTGTGACAATTGGCAATATTCGGCACGTTTTCGCTGAAAAACAATCAAGCGGCTTATCAATGAGATTGAGGTCTAATGTCTTTAAGTGGCATCTTAACTGATTTGGCTTCTCCGCTATAATCATTTTTAGACTCAGTAAACAGTGGTCTTTCCTCATTTCCCACTATATTAAAAGTCAAAGGCAAACGGCCCGAAAAAAGCGCATTCTCGGCGGCCGAGGGAGAACCGTAGGTGAGGGCGGTGGTCGTGACGATCCCAAGCCGAAAACGGCACTTCACGGCCGGACACGTGAGAACCGAAGAAGACAGCGGGTCGCTGCGTGAGTCCAGCTCTGCATGAGTCTCTTCCGTGTGCTCTTGCTTACTTCGCTCTGCGCCCCCCTACGCCCCTTGCTGACTGTGTACTGTAAGTTCCATCTGTAGTTATGTGGGCAATTGCCCATGCTGCGTAGAGTATAGCCTAAATAATTGTAAATTGTTGTCATAACATTTATATTTACATTTATACATGGATATTATCTGAAATTGAGGCTTGTAAGTCTCACAGCATGGCAAGTGGGCATTTGCGTGTTGTTTTCAGCACCATTTTCTGTATATGTTGGACCTGTGCATGTGTCCTCATCCCTGCGCTGTCATATGTACTTTGCGTTCCGGCACCTTATGATTTACAAAATAAACACTGGTTGTGTGCCTACCGTCCCTTTGCAAACCTACGCCCTTGGTTTCTGGCCAATGTCAGTTGAAATAAAACTAACAAGAAATAAATTTTGAATGTAAAGTTTCCATTCGCGGAAGTGAGGGGTTTGTTAATTTAAAAAAAATTTTTTTTGGGGGGTTGTAGGATTCTAAGAATATGTAGCATCCTTTCATAAGATGTGTGTAAACAAACAAGAAACTTATGAATATATTTCAAATATTATTCATGGCTTGTGTGTCCCACAGCATGTGCGCAACCCTGTTACATATCTTTTATATGATAGAAAAAGAAAGTAGTGAATCACATGATACACCAAACTAGTGCTGCAACGATTAATCGATTAAGTCGAGTAATTGATTAGAAAAAAAGATTCGAAATAAATTTTGCTGCTTCGAGTATACGTTTAATTAAAGTGGCGTTATAATGGTTTATTTTGAAAGTGTTTGCATTTAGTTTTATTGATTTGGTTGGATACACTACCCTCTTGTCTGACTCATTTTACAAGGGTGAATCCATCTGCTCCCTGCTAAGACCAACATAAGCTAAGTTTTTGTTTGAGCGAATGTTTTTTTTAATGCATTCGTAATTTAGTTAATAGGTATATTTAGCCGTTTTTTGTGGGAATATGTGTCTGAACCATTTGTTAAGAGCATTGTAAAAAAAAAAAAAAGCATTTAACCTAGCTGACTTCTGCTATGCAAGTTAGCCAATTGTTCTTTTGTTGTACATAGACCCTCATTTAAAAAAAAAAAAATACTGTTTGAGGCTGAGCTCAGGTATTTGAATTTTTCATGTTCCTTATCCGATTACTCGACTATTCGAACTAACTAGTTCACCGATTAATCAACTACTAAAATAATCGTTAGCTGCAGCCCTACACCAAACCTAACATCATTAGACAGCTTTTTAAAAGAATGTGTTGAGAAAATTTCTGTCCTTCTATTTTTCAAATTTTTATGAAATAGTTAGCCTGGTTTGAATGACTTGCTATACCTTATGAAACTCCATTAAGCATATGATCACAGCAACACAATTATTACAGCTAGGATTCAACTTTCTCATCAGTGCTTACCCTTTCCGTAGGTTCCTCTAAAAAGTGATGTGTGTACTTATGTTCCTTATGTTATGATGTTGCTCAAATACTATGGACAGCTTTGTGCTGACGAGAAGAGAACTTTATTCATGAAAGAAGTTGTTAGAAGTATGTGGAAATACGTATTGGACGGAGAATTAAACATATTGCTTGGTCACTTGCAAATATGTCCATCCGTATCTTCAAATACAGTAACGCTGTCCAAACACTTTTGTTTAGTTTTTTTTTTTTTTTTTTAACCAATTCATTTTTTTGCTGTATGCTTTAATTTTCATGCAGTCCGCATTTTTATATTCATATATTTGTGGTATTTAATACAAATTCTTCGTACATTTTCACACAGTACCAGTTCAACCATTTAGTCCTTTGCATAGTTGTATACATTTTTTCTGAATCATTGTCAACATTAGCTTCTCATAGTTGACTGATTTTTACACACTAGAGCACTTTTGCAGCAGTGTGGTACAGCATGTTACATTGCCCCTATTGCTGGTCTGCTGTTCCTATTGCAGGGATATGTTTCCTTTCTCAATTTTTTTTATTTTTTTTTATTCATGTAGCACTATATCAGTTAATGTTGTTTGTTCTATTTTATTCATCAAAATTAATTGATTAAAAAGCACCCCTCCCATAAATGCATACGTATATATCTTGGTAATATCAGGTTGTTGTATTTACTTGATGTTATTAATGATATCGGAAAATACCGACATCGGTTTTCATTATCGGTTTTACAATATATACATACAAACAATCAAATTTACAACATACAATTTGATACATAGAATGCATCACAAAAAAAATATCCATAATGTGTTAAGTCCACGACCGCATATATCGGTATCAGTTTTTATATCAGTATCGGATTTTTGGAGTTGGACAATATCAGTATCTAGGTTAAAAGGTCATTATCGGACAACTTTAGTAAATATAGAAATATTTATTTAAGCATGTTGATGACAAAACCAGTACATCATTTTGAATACAATAAAATAAATAGTGAAATTAAGACAATCAATCAGTTCAGAGTGTACACCTCCTCCTGCATTTACATTGTTAGCTGGGATAGGCTCCAGAATCCCTGTAACCCTCATGAGAATAAGTGGAACAGAAGATGAACGAATTAAGCAAATGTGAACCGATAACATCAAAGGACTCGGCTCAAAATGATTTTTATCATTTTATCCTTGACTAACAAACCATACACATGGCATATACGGTTATTGTTTCTGTTTATTATTTCAAATCAAAATCATGTAATGAGATGATCCGAATCTGGATAATCGAAAATAATTAGGTTAAGAAATTGTCCTTTCAAATTAAAATATCCCAATATTTACAAAAGGATTCTTAAGTATGACTGTTGGGAAACTTGCATTAAGATTAAAATGTGTGCCTACACTGTCAAGAAAAAGCACCAATATTTTTTAAATAAAATTTGTGAAGTGAAAGAATTTTTCATATTTGACCTAAAATAAACGCATCATGAAGATTCTACTTGATCTTTGAACCATTTTCGAACACTGTCCTTGTTGTCTTCGATCCACTTCATGTTGGCGATGGTTCTCTCGATGGACTGATCCACTGCCAATGTCCCAGAGCCAAAGCCGACCTCAGCGTTATCTTCTTTAAATTGTTTTAGCTGAAATGGTAAACAGGGCATAGAATATTATTATGATACCTTATGCATGTGAAATAATGCTGAGCACAATAATGTCATTTAAGTTACTGCACTTCTAGTTAGGCAAACACAGAAAAGGTATTGTTTAATGAGATTTAGCAGTGATGCCAACAAATAATCCTAAATTTCACAGAAATGTGATAGTTGTAGTTGTAAACTACTGTATAATATCAAGTGATGTGGCTGACAACTAGTAAAATTACTGTTGCAAACTGTCAGAGCACAACAATGCTTCTTTAAAAAAAAAAAAGTGATTCAAACCTGCTGGAGCTCGAATTCACTCGAAAACCGTTTGGTGATTCCATTGATGAGGTTGGAAAAGGAAAAAGAGCCACCGCCATACCTATAAGTGAAGAAAATAATCTTATTAGGAAATTAATGTAAAAATCAACGATAACTATAATACTGAAAAAGAAGAAAAAAATAACTTTGTATATACACAGTGTTGTCATGACGAAGGTGAGACGATAACAACTAAAAACGTGTTTTGGGAAACTAAAACATAACAAACCGAATGCCTGTTTTCGTCAGACGAGAATTAGACGAAAATGCGCAATCGGTTCAGTCACATGTTCACAATGTATTACATTTTATGTGTAGTAAGCCTTCAACGTAGCAGTGTCTGGTTGTGTCACTCATGACTTTCTTGGCCAGAGAGAATATGCAATGTTGCATTAGCCTTTAAAGGTCTGTGCTGAGTGATCATCGCACACTAAATTTAACTCGTAGCGTTAGCATCGCTTTCACGTTAGCATTAGGCTAATGCTATCCACATAAACGCTCAACTTTTTTTAATTTTTACAGACAGTTTGTACATTTTTAACGAACGTCAACTAAAACCAGATGAGATTAGTCTTGAGTTTTCGTCAACAAAAACTAGACAAAGACAAATACATTTTGAGATGACTAAAATAAGACTAAGACAGTATTATCGTCCAAGACAAAAATTAAAAGGGCTGCCACAACAACACTGTATATACATTTGACATTCATTCTAAACTATAAAAACTATTATACTTTTGTATTTAAACTACTAAACAACACATTACCATTATCATCCCTTTTGACTTTTTCCCTCAGTGGTGGGCACAGCAATATAAATACAAAATTTGGAAAAAGCAAATGTAGTCTTGTAATGTAAAGGGGTTAAAAGTTTTTTTTATTTCCAGCATGTAGATTTTTAACGAGAACGAACACACTGCAATAGGCTTTAGAGCAAAAGTCAGCAAAGCAGAGTATGAATTTATAGCAAGTCTCATAACGATCTGGGTTGTAAAGCTGCTAATCTGTTTTTATGTGTCACATGAGTAGGAACATAGTTTGTAGGACCGTTTTATTGTTTTTAGTCAAATGTCATGTAAATAATTTATCTGACATGCCATATCCTCTAGAAGTTCTACCCACGGCAAGCTTATACTCTAAGCAATAAACCTTATTTCAACACTTTTAAGGCCTTTTCATACTACAATATGCAACGTGCAGCACACAGGCTACACCCATACATTGTGTTTGTTGTACCCACTCAATGGAGGGTTGAAGGTGACACAGCAAGTGCCAGAGTATGGTAAATGGGCTCACACTTGTGCACTTTTCTATCATCAAGGTACTCAAAGCATTTTGAAACCATTCGACATGTTTACAAGGACCGGGTACTCGAACCCACAACTTCTGGTTTGGGGAAAGACTACCACTGAACAAAAGTAAGGGTAAGTAAGTGTCTGCAAAACAGCTGGCTTCACAAATTGAAAAATGTTCTATTCCCGAGTGGTGCTGCCAGGTTGACAGGACTATTTTGGCCGACGTATTCACTAGAAACCGCGTGAGGACAATGAAGGAGACTTTAGAAATAATGCACTTTCTCAGTTATCTCTAAAGACTGATTAATGATTCTGCATAGAGGTGACGGCGGACCTACGCCGTTAACTGCGGTGATGGCGGACCTACGGCGTGAACGCAGACCCGATTTACGACCCCACGCCATAGCCTGACTTGCACCTACAAAAAATCCTAACTCCGCATCACGTCAACACGCGTGACGTGAACGTCAAAGGACTGTGTTTGATCCGCTCAGAACGTTGTTTCTGGTTCAGCACAACAACACCGCCGTTTTCAAACATTCGCTAACGTCTTCTGTGTCGCCTACGCTTCAACATTTGTATTAAAGGGAACCACGGAGAGAAGGACATGTACTGTAGTTATTAAAAGATAAAACTTAGTACGATTTATAATATTTGATATCAAAACCCCTCTTAGTATTTTCGTTTCAATAAAATTTGTAAAATTATTTTAACTAGTAGGTCGCCATTGTTGTTGACATTGCAGGGCGGTGACGTCACATAGGTACGCTGCCGTATTTCCACAGTGTCACTCTTTAAAAAAAGAAAAGAAAACAAACGTCACTGTATAATTACGTAAGGTAGTGATTTAAATACGCTGTCAATGGCGAGTTTTAAATGAATTAGAGATCAAGCCAATGAGTGCGTTTTGTCCCTTGACTGACGCAGTAGTTTTCCTTCAATCCACAGTGGGGTGTTAGGCAGGAAGAAAGGAAAGTGGACACAGGCGTTTAGATTCGTAGCTCGGACCATGCATATATATACGCTTCGGCAACTCCTTCACAGTAAACATAAGTATCATATAGTAAAAATTCAATAAAAGCCATATTCATCTCTCAAAAAATAATGTTCACAAAAAGAAAAGTGCTTCAATCTGTATTAATGAGGCCCTATTGTCACACAGTTAAACAACAATGCAAAAAGAACTGGCATTCACAAATCTACAATCAAAACAGATATGCAATATACACATATAACTTACTCAGACTTTGGTCAAACTCTATTTAAACATTTAGCCACTCGTTTAGCTCAAAAAATACACTGGATGGCAATATTTAGTCACAATATACAAACTACAATGCTGGGGGCCATTATCAGGAGTCTTGTTTGTTGTGAAGACAACACTCAAATGAACATAAATCAGAATGGACCCGCACTAAACAGGAAACTATGGCGTAAGTCAAGGGATAAAACGCACTCATTGGCTGCTTGATATCTTATTAATTTAAAACTCGCCATTGACACCTTGTGGTGTATTCAAATCACTACCTTACATAGTTTAAGAGTGACACTGTGAACTACGGCAGCGTGGCCATGTAAGGTCACCGCCCAGCGACGTCAACAACAATGGCGAGCTACGAGTTTTGATTTTTTATTCAAAATTTTACAAATTTTATGAACACGAAAACATTAAGAGGTGTTTTAATATCAAATTATTATAACTCGTACAAATATCTTTTAAGAACTACATGACTTTCTATCTGTGGTACACTTTAAAATGATTTGTTGTTCAATACTGATTAGCTGCAGCTGCACACTTTCCATCTCAGTTGCCATTGCTGTCAATGACCGGAGGAAAATTAAAGGAATTAGACAAGAGTCCCCCAAAACTGTACAAGGACAAAGCCACACCACTTTAGTGGCATGTCGGTAAATTACAGAACAACGCCTTACCCTGAAGCAGAACTTCAAATGCGCAATGACGGGTCTACGCCGTCGCGTCACCAGAACGCAGAAGCATAAATCAGCCTTACCACTGTGGGACACTCGAAAAGGTGCTCTCAAACTGATTCCAACTCAGCCTAAATGACGTCTAAAAGCGGTTTGGTTAGAGCTGTAGCTTACAAACAATACAGGTAGTGCCCGGGTTACAAAGTACCTGACTTACGTGATTCCAACTTTACTCTTCCACCAGTTTGTCTCCTAGTCACGTTAAGCCCCTTATAGACTTAAGCTAGGTTCATATTACAGGTCTTAATGCACAAATCTGATTTTTTGCCATATCTGTTTTTTTTGGCGTGCCCTTTTAGACTGCCTTTGTCCATTGAGACCGTTCAAGTATCACGCATGCGCACTAATTCGATTCGCAGTATGAGATCCGCTCAGCAAAGAGACCCGCATGCACAGAAGAACAAAACAAAATTAGACATGCTAGCTGTATGTCATTCCAGAGGGATCATATTTTGATTTCCAAAAAGAGGACACACACACAGACATTAATAATCACCGTTTAGTGTTATATTCAAAGTTTAAATGGGCTGACAGAACGCATACACACACAGACATGAGCTTTGACGTGTGTGCGTAAAATGACGTGTGTGCGTCGGTTTGCCCCGACTCGGCCGTGTGTGCAATAATTAAATATTGCTCACTCGGCGCACAGAATAAATTTTTTTTATAACTATTGTCAAGCCCGCTTCGTGCTTAAAAGCAGAGTTCAAGCTAGGCGCTAATGGCTACATGCCTGCCGTCCTCCGTGCCTCTTGCTCTTTGCTGACGTAATTGCTGCATGAATTCCAATTTGGGAGTCTTGACAGTTTAGACCGCCAGTCACGTTCTAAAAAAATGTTGCCCAGATCGGATTTGAACCACATACGAAAGTGACTCAGATCGGATTTGAAATGGTCCACTTCTATGCGACTTGTCCCGTTCAGACCGTCAAGTTAGTGCCTGACTCGAGTCGGAAAAACACGAAAAAATCAGATTCGTGCATTAAGACCTGTAGTATGAACCTAGCCTTACAACCCGCTAAATTCTAGTGTAATGTGACACAGGATTTACCCGTGTCATGGCCAGTGGCGGACTTGGCAATTTTGGAGCCTAAGGTGAACATATCCAGGGGCCCTCTTCATGGGTCAGGGGTTAAAACGGTGAGAAGGGTGTAGAGGAAATATGTTTCGGTACACTAGGGTTGTCCTAAACGACAAACTTTCTTCTGAATTAGTCAGCCGACTAGTTTTATAATTAGTCGACTAATCTAATAATTTTCTTTTTTTTACCAATTTAGCAATGAAATTTTTGTTGACGCTTATTAATTCACAAAACCACTTTTGAACACTTAAATTCTTTATTAAAGTACAAATAATCATGTAAATAACAATAATTAATCACAAATAAACAATGAGGTTAAATGCTGATAGCATTTACTAGTGCAAAAGAATGGAACGTAAACAGATTCAGAACATTGACTTTGCCTTTCCAACATTATTCAAAACAATTCTTAAAAAAAATTCTAGCATTATTATTATAGTATACTACTATATATAATTGTATAATAATAATAATTATAATAATTATTCATTGCCAATCATATTTGTCATAAAGAGTGTAATTTGAAAGCTATTCTTACTGTAGAATCTGTATTCTGTAGTATTTACTCTACATATTGTAAAATTAATTCTGAAGTATGTGGGATTAACTCCAGAAATCGTTATTTATATTTATTTATATGACGAACATGATGTGCTTTTATTTTGAAATGTTCACTGGAGGTACGTTCGCTAAACCGCTAACCTAAAGCGTTACACTCCGTAAAAAAGCATTATTCATCATTGCTTGTGGTGTCACTAATAGATTTTTTTTTTTTTTTTGGTTAGCAAATGCTGTTAACCAGCTGTTGGGTGTTATTGTATGACTGATTGGAACTGTACTGCATTGTTTCGCCACTGGGTGTGCTGTCATGTATTTTATGTTCGGTGTGAAGAAGAAGAAAGTTAAAAGAGGCACTAGCGGCCTGTTCTCAACTTCTCCCTCACTGCACTTTGGCTCTCATTGAAACACGTTCGCTCATGTGTTCGAAATAAACGATAGCCGACGTGCAAAGTAGCAAGTGAGCTGTAAAATAGCGAGCTTAGTGGCGTAAAAAACGCGGGAGAGCTAAGTGAAGCTAACGAACAGCTAAGCGGAGCTAAGCAATGCTAAACGGAGCTAAGCGAAGCTAAACGGGGCTGAATGAAGCTAAGCGACTGATACTCAGTCCGTCATCATGGAACAGTCCATTGTAGTGCGTGTGTGTGTGTGTGGGGGGGGGGATAATATAAATGCAGCATTCAAATTGCTTTCTTTTTTGTTTTGTTATTTGTTTGTTTGGTATGCTGACATAATTCCACATGACGAATAGTTGGGGGTGCTGCTGGCTCTGGTGGCCCAAGCCCTTGCTCGTTGGGGCAAGGGCAGCTTGTTTGGGGGCCCCCTACTGGTTGGGGGCCTAAGGTGATCGCCTATTTCGCCTGAATAGTACATCCGCCTATGGTCATGGCTTTAAGACATGGGGAGATCTACCGGGAATTACTCGGGTTGGATGCTTTCAGACTTGTCCCGTGTTGGCGACTCTCTGTGCGGGGAGGGTGAGGGACGGGATTTTATGACCTGGACATTACATAATTTTTGGTCGGCATCAGCAACAATATAAACCACACATTTCCAAAGATGGATGATGGACTGTCTCTTCCTCAGCGCTAAGATGCAGTAGCAATTTAATGTTGTTATGTTTTCAGTTTAATTTAGCTTTTTTTCCAGTTTGCCATGTTGATAATTGCGATGTTTTTTTACCGATATTCGACTTACAAACAACTTACAACAAAGGGGAAACGACAATCGGCCCGCCATGATATTTACGTCAACAGCCTTCACGCTCTGACCCGGGGACTGACCGACTGCTTTTATACATTTTGAGATTTCATGGGTATTTAGGGATACTTAAAGGGTTAATTCCGATTTGGGCGGAAATTCGGGTTACGTTGCCAAAGTAGGAACGGAACTCGTTCGTAACCCGGGGACCTTTATTAAGTTTTCCACATCCTTGCCTTTTCTCGATTGTTACACTCTCCCTTCCTTAAAATGGACAAATCTGTGGATTTCTTCTGCAACAATGAAAAATACCATTTTTTTCAAGTGTGGTCTATGCACAGTTGAAAATGGATGGATGATAGCATTTTCATTTTCACGCACCTTCGCCACTAGACCTTTGTTACCATCAAGCGCCAGTGGGAAAAGGTCATTAAAGGGTGACACTGTTAATAACAAGCAGACTTCAACTGACAAAACAACAAATCAGTGTTTTTCAACCAGTGTGCCGCGGCACACTAGTGTGCAATGAGAGATCGTCTGGGGTGCTGCGAGAAATTATCCAATGTCGCATTTATATATGTAAATATATATATATTTCTTTATGTTGTCGGTTGGAGTTGCAGTAGGAAGGAAGGAGTAGGTAGAAAGTTTTCGGTCGTGTGCAGATGAGTTAGGTATTGCTCATGTCGCGTTCAAGAACTGCTCGGATTTCTAGCCATCAGCAACCTTGCTATCCGCGACAAGGTGGACCACAGCACATCTACTTCACATCAATTGTCGATATACCGGTACTCTAAAGTGTCCTTTCTATTTTATCCATATGTGGCGATCGTCAATCCTCCCTGTGTGTTTTATTCCAGCGTATTGTTGAGGACAGCAAGGTGGCTAATGGCTAGAAATCCAACACGAGCAGCTATCCAACATTGCCATGGTGCCAAGCAAGTTTAAACGACATCTCCAAACAAAACACCCGTCGCTTCAAAACAAGACAATGGACTATTCTGTTCACCTTCGTGAAAACACAGAGAAACAGGCAACTTTTTTGATAAAAACTACAAAGGTAAATGAGAAAGCCCTCAAAGCCAGTTAACTTGTCACACTCCGTGACAGAGACATTAATACTATCTGCCTGCAAAGCCATTGTCTGCGAGATGCTCGGCCCTGATGTGGTTAAAGACATTCCTCGAGTCCGCCTGTCTGGTAATTCTGAGCTTTTTGAAGCCTAACTGCTATTAAAAAAAAAAAAAAATTAAAACAGAGAAAGACTAAGAGCTGTTGAAGAATAAGGATATTGACTTTATATTCATCTATACAGGCTGAAGTTTCTCACTGAGTAAGTATATAGACTGAGAAATTATTTTGTAATTAAATATATTGTACAGAAAATAATTTTGGAACATTTTTGGTTTGTGGTGTGCTGCGAGATTCTTTCCAATGTAAAAATGTGCCGTGACTCAAAAAAGGTTGAAAAACACTGCAATAAATGAATAAGTTCTACTTCATACTTACTGGGTAAAAATGTAGGACCAATGAGCCCTGACAAAGTCCCAGGCCAGAGACTGACCAATCACATTGTTGGCAATGTAGACAATCGTGGAAGTGGCATCCTGTTTTCGGATAAACTTAGGCTGCAGTGTGTACTCCAAGTACCTGGTAAGACACCATTGCATTCAAGAAATTTAGACCACCCTGTGCTGTAAAATTCATAATAATAGTAATGTAGACTAAACATTCGTACCTGTTGAGCAGCCAAGGCTGCTTTGTACAGGCTAGAGCAGAGCGGATTTTTTCAGCTTCAGAGGCAATGGCAGAGTTTTGAAATGCAGACCAAGCAAAATCCCACTCTTTAGCACCCCCTGCTGCAATGCCATTGCAGTATATAGTGGTGCGTAGGTTGGGGTGTATTCTATAGACAGTTGGGTTTTTCAGTCAAACAGAAATTACAGTTAGAGTAACAGAAAAGAGAAAATAACTAACTATTCACTTACGGGTTAATTTCCTCATTCATCCATCGATTGAATAATGTCTTGGCCAGGTTTTGGCATTCTTCATAGCCAGTCTTGCAAGCCAGACTGATCGCATTCACCTGATTGTACCTGAATGTGAACCGAAATTATGATTAAATAATACACTGCCATTTTAAGTGCAAGAGGTGCAATTGTGAGCAAGAATAAAAGCTTTAGAAAATGACTGAATGCAAGAAGTTTCATGAGTATTACCATTGGCATGGCTGGATACTGCATGATACAGTTTTAACTGCCAAACATGCATGATATTCTTCAAAGGCTCTATTTTTATGACTGGCAAAAATGAATAAGTTACGGCAGAAATCTTCGTGGAAGCAGGTTAAATTGGTCGTTCGTCGAGATGTCTGCAACTCTGCACTATGTGGAAGTGATTGAAATTGATTTAAATAATGCTCAATTACAGTGAATGTGACATGAGAATCTCTGTCCAGTACCAAATTCACAAAACCCTGTTGGACAGCTTCACTAGTACCCTTAAGTGGTCTGAGAAGGCATTTGTTTCAACTTAATGTGGACAAACTATTCAACAGATGGCCATAGCAGGTGCAGGTTTTCATTCCAATCCATCTACAGAACACCTGTTCACTAATCTGGTGTTTTACAATCAGTTGATTGCAGCAGATGCTTATTGTTTCAATAGAAACTTCATTGGTTTAACTCAGGGGTCTCCAAACCAGTCCTCAAGGGCCGCTGTGGGTCCTGGTTTTTGTTCCAACCGATCGAGCACAGACCGGTTAACCATTGAGGTTTCTGCTAATGCAAGCAGCACCTGGCTGCATTCAACTGATTACGCTTATACAACACCAGATTGGTGCAAATGTGTCGTCTTGTTTTGTTGGACTAAAATCCTGCACCCACTGCGACCCTATGTGAAATAGTTTGGAGAGCACTGGTTTAACTTTTTATACTGGATAGGCTGAAATGAAAACCCGTCCCCCCCAGTTGCCCTTGCAGACCAGTTTGCCAACCCCTGGTTTAGACCAGGGTTTTAATGGTTGTGAATTTTTCATTATAGCTAATCTTACATCACTGGTGATGTACCTAAGAGTCTCCTCTGGGTCAACAACCTCCAACTGGCAAAATATGAGAAAAGGAATCATCACCAGATTAACAATCTCTGTCATCCACTAGGCTCAGGCCACGAAAATGCTAGTGAAGTCCTCAGATGTTCAATGTAGGCGGCCCTTTACCAAGGCTGGAGTCGGACAGCCACCAAGCCAAGCCTTCATGGATGACTTGATGGAGACAACAAAATCCTGAGCAGCCTTGATGAGATCTCCTGGGACCTCATGAGCTTTGAACTGGATAAAATCAAGGTCTGTTGTGCTGAATAAAAGGAAAATGACTGGCAAAGCATGCTTCTTTCTTGGTACTACCAAGATACATTAATTACTAAGGAATCTGTAAAAAGCATGGGAAAGGTTTTCAACAGCAGCCTGGGAAATGCAGCTTCCACACAACCAACTAGCCAAGAGTTGGAGACCTGGCTAGCCGTAGTAGGTAAATCCGGCTTCGCTGGCAAGAAGGCTTGGATTTACCAACATAGTATTCTCTTTCAGATTCTCTGGTCCCACTTGATACTCCTCATTTTAGTTGTACAATGCTTTGATATTAGTGATGCACGATAATGCATTTTTCAGCCGATACCGATAACCGATAATTTCCTCCTCGTTCCAACCGATAACCGATAATGTCAAGCCGATAATTTTATTAAAGATTTATGTAAAATTTTAAAGTATACACACAGGAAATATTGCTGTGCAAAAATAATATTGCTCTTTTTTTTTTTCAACATCAAATGTGAACAAGTAGTAGTAGTAGTAAATTCCAACATCTAAATAAAGACAGATTGTCTGACATTGTGTAATGGTAAACTTTTGGCAACAATTACTTACAGAGTAAATACATAAGTTGCACAAAAATGGCTTTAAAAGTATGCCATTCCTAAAGTATAACATTACTACACAGCAAAAACCCAGCTCCTTAAGACTAGTTAAAGTCCCTTGTTTTCAGTGTAAATCTATTGGAAATAAGTTAAATTAACTGCCAGCACTTCAAGTATATTTCACTCAGATTTCTTGAAGAAAAATGGCCATCTGAAAATAAGATTAACAGCCTTATTTTAAGCAATAAATTATTATATATAATCCTAAAAAAAAATTTAAAAAAACTTGTCACATATGTTCTTTATTCAAGAATATGTATGGTTCAAAACATTATTTGAAAGCAATTTTTTCTTGATTTAGGTGAAAAATGACCTTATTTTTTTAGATGTTTGGGCTTAATAAGAACAAATTGCAATATTTAGTTCAAGTAAGTGGAATAATCTGGCGCATTCAACTAGTCTTCAACACTCAAACAAGATGGGGAAAATTATTTGACTAGATTTAAGAAGAATGATCTGATTAAGACGTCATAAATTTAAAGCGTACTGAATGCATTACTGACTGGATTACTTCTTTGTGTCGTTTGGTGCATGTTACAATTATCAACTAACCACTGTGCCGTCATGATAAACATGGTTTGTTGACATCACCTGTGTAAATGTCCGTGGTAAAACTGATGTGATCGACATGTCTTTCACGAAGAATCGTGGTCGTATAAACTGCATTATTTTTTCATCCAGGGGTTTGGCTATCGGGTCATTTCGGGAATTTCCTCCCGCCTGTGCCCTTCAGTCCGCCCGGCTGCCAAATTAGCACCCGCGCCAGGCCTCTGTCTTGAACCGGAGTGGCGGCGGCAGCAAAGTTCGTACCGTATATCCGCCCGCCCCGGCCGGTGTTCTGTCAACCGGCTCGCTGCGGCGCATTCGGTGCATGGCTCTGCTCTCATGCTCTACCCGCCTAGGGCGAGGCGGCGGCCTGCCGGACCGGCGGGCTCCGTCGGAAGACAGCTACTTGTCAGCTATCGATCTCGTGAGGTGTTTAGCCATAGATGGGAGTTTACCACTCGCTTTGGGCTGCATTCCCAAACACCCCGACTCCGGGAGGACCGCAGCGTCTCTGTATTGTCACAAGCCCCGTAGCTTCCTTTATAGTTTATTTGTTAACAATAGCTTTAGCATTCGTGCTAGCAGCAGCATATTCGTTCCAAAAATCATTGTGCTGCAGTTTTAAATGGCTGCTGGGTTAGTGCTAGTGGTGTTCAATGAGGACGCTTTCTTTAGGCCTTGAGGAACTGTTTTGAAAAGCAACGCACGCTAGTGAGAGCGCCTCAACACTGATGTGTAACACCGCCTCCTCTATGACGCCGTACTCCTAAACCCCTCCTCCCACAGGGGCTTCAGAGAGGGGAGGGGTTGAGCAGGCGGCAGTGAAGAAGTGGAGAAAACTGCTTGGTTGAGCACATTTGGAGGCTAAATCAAGTATATAATTATCGGATTGCATTATCGGTTGATTTTTTTATTATCTGTATTATCTGTGTGACGTCATAATTGCCATTATCGGCCGATAATTATCGGCAGCCGATATTATCGTGTATCTTTATTTGATATGAGGGTTTAGTAGGTTTCTCTGTAGTTGGCTGGGGATGCTGATAAACCTGAGCAGAATTTTTGTGTATGGGCAGAGCAACAAGCTGAAACTACATCAGCAGTCTGAATTCATGGTGGCTTCAGCAATGGGAGTCTGGTGACCTGGAGGTTGCCCAGACTGGGATTGAGACCAGGGCAGGATAGAGCTGTAGAGGGAGAGCTGCTGGAATCGTGGACATGGCTGTGTAAAGGCTACGCCAAAGGGTGCTATCAGGCACTTTGGCACAGGGAAGAGCTGGCCTAGACAGTGGCAGGACACCTTTCTGTGACAAGGCACAAGGGAAAGAGAGAAGAGCCATGATACTTGAAGATAGGCAGAAGCAGAGGAGAAGTAGGCCAGCAAGAATGCGGGCAGGTGGAAGCCAGAACAAGATAGAAGTTAGCTGTGGTGCCCAAGGTCACACGGACTGAGCTGTGGGAGTATGAACCCCAGAGTAAAAAAAAAAAAAAATTCCAGTCCAACTGCAATATTCTTCGAAAAGGCCTCTTTGTATGCAGGCGAGTGAATATTCCAGCTTGTTTCTTCTACCAGAGGACAGGAACCTTGGAGCATCCTCAGCTGCTGTCTGAAAGTCCTGGGTGATATACACTACCGCTGGCGACACATCCAGGTCTTTACGGCCAGAGCGGAAGTCATCTGTCGTGGGATTAGGCTTCGCCCAACGAGTAACACAATCGCTTAAGTGAGAACTGGGTAAAAACTTGCTGTTGCCACCTGAAACACCTCCTTTGGCCTGTCTGCAACAGCATGAGAATGGAGGGTGAAATTTGATTTGGGGAAGTGGATGATGTCAGACATTGTCCTCATTTCAGTGGCCTCTAAGCAGGTAATCCTCTTGCAACTCTCTGTTCCTTGGGATGACAGACTAGAGGAGATCCACAGCAGAAAGAGGGCAAAGAGCTCGTTGAGTGCCAATGATCAAGATGCTTGGTGGCGAGCAAGATGCCAACCCATCAGGGCGGAATGTTGATTTGTGGGCCAATCCCTCCGGAAGGTTTACATTATCTTGACTTGTTTTTAGTTTTGAAAAAAAAAAACTTTTTTGTAGAAAACAGTTCAAAAACAGTTTTGTAGATGTTTTCATTTATTCATTTATGTACTGCATTTTTAGATTTTTTTAAAATATGGTTTATCTCTTCTGTGCCTGATTTAAGAAAAATGCCATTGTAGAAATTAAGCTCTCACGTACACATCCATCAGTACAGCTGTTGAATAACTGACTTGAAAATAATTGACGGAGATGAAAATGACATAATTGTTGGTAGTTGTTTTTTTGTTTTTTTAACTTAGATTTGAGTTTTCACTAAGAATTTTGCCTTATACACATGTGCTATCTACGATAAAAGAGATAAAAGAAATCATGACGGAATCAATCCATGGCCCAATGTGCAAAAAGAAATTTGTGCTTCCATATTTACTTACTGATCCATGTGTCCATCTGGTACTTTAGTCCAATCTGCGGTGATAGTCTTGTAATGATTAAACAGTGAGATGGCCTGGTTCTGTAAGTAATCCTAAAACAAACAAGTAGCCTAAATGAGTTGAGGCATACTGTGGGGATAACATTGTGATGTGGATGCAGTACACAGGTTATAAATGATTCCACAAAGGTCCAAGTGAGTGCAGGATTTCATTCCAACGGAACCAGCAGAGACAGTTTAACCAATGATGTTTCTACTGAAAAGAGCAGCACTGGACTGCAATCAAACGATTACACTTTTAGAACTATGTTTTCATTAAAGGTCAAATCGTCTTTGCCCAGACAGTAAGTGACACCTTTCTGATATTATCATACATTATGAACAATCCAAATTTATCTTTATCCAATCAACACGGTTCTCTTTATTATGTAGGTTATGTAGGTATAAATCGGATTGGTGAGGTCGATAATTGGGGAGAAGGAGGTAAACCTTGCTTCACTAAATTTCTCACAATTTCATTAATGTTAACAGTAGAAAACACATACAGGAGGACACGTCTCTCGAAGGAGCTTCCTACTAGAATTTTGTAGGTTAGAAAATTCACGTAGTTTAATGTTATGCTAACTCTGATGCAGGTCAGTTACAAAATTAGTGGTGTGTTCCCCACTTCCACAACATTGGCATCTTTTTATATTACTTACAGTGGCTGCTGCAGCTGCTGGCCGAAATAAAACTAAAACTAATATCCCTCCTCTTTGAAGGGGGCGAAAGAGGCGGCATGTTGTATTTCTGTCGGGGCTGTGAGTAAGTGAGTGTGTGTGCGTGTGGGGGGGGGGGTCAGGTCATCAGCCAATCGAACGTGAGTTTGATGAAAAATAAAATGGACTGGCATGTTCAGCAAGTGAAAAGGTGTAAATGTAAGTCTGAACATAATGGAAATAATTCACTTAATAATGTTATGGTCAATTCTATCCTTACAACATATGGGAAGACAATCTAAATTACCTATGTCCCTGTTATCCTATTTTAACCTACACCCTTGAATCAAACAACAGGCACAAACGAGCTACAGCAGATAAAGACGCAAAAAATACAGTTTGCTTCTTGACACTGCTCATGAAGAAATCAAGTTAAAAAAAATGTTGGCTCTGGTAGCAAAATCCTCAAAAGTTGCCACAAAAGCGCTATGGCCGAGATCTCCCAAAACCCAACATAACATTCCGTGAATGTGACGACGTGTCGCATTGCAAAATGTGTGACTTCACAGACATATTCCCTTCACACTGCGAGCCGCAAATGTATGCGCCACATGAACAGCCAAACAAAAATATTGGAATCCACAAAAGATCCGAATTGAACATCATGCAAGAACGTAACCTAAAACACCAGAAAAGGTGTCCTCTTGATTGGTTGTAATGAAAACCTCCATAGGTCTTAGACGTTATAAACATGTCCCTTGACTGCTGAAACCCAAGTGCCAAATGTCACTCAACGACTGCTACTTGGTACGACATGGAAAATGGATACTACTTTGTCTAGCTAGATTCTTATACCTGCGCAACTATGTTTTTCAGGCAATTGAAGCTTTGTGAACGACTGCGCTTGGAGAATCATCTCTCCTGGTCACATTTTAGGCAAGCGCCATTCACACCTCCACAGCATACCCAGGTGGAAGATTTTGTCTCAGCTACATTTTTGTCTTGCCTTGCTCCCACATGCATGGTACCATGGTACACATAATATCGTCCACATTTGCACGATACACCCATTGCCCCCCAGGCTTCTTGTGGTGCGCCATGTATTTTTTTCTCCTCCTACGCTGCGTCAGAGACCTGCTGATGTAAATATGGGAGCGAGGCGTGTGTTTATAGGGGAGGTAACTTCTAATAAAGTAGCTTGTTGGCTAAGTTATTATGAGGAAGTTGCAATTACACTGAATTGCTATTGACGGCGCTTAGTTCCTATAGTGGTAGGAGTGTGACAGAAACCCAGGTTTTTAGTGACTTTAGTATTTTTTTAGGCCCACACAAAAAATCCTACAGGTTGAGGCAGTAAAAAAGAGTTTAATTTGGTATAAACTCTGCAAATTAGCAATTGTTTTTGTGCATGTTTCTAGAAATTCGTCTTACATTTTCCATGTATTTAGAAATTATACATAATAATGATACTCCATGATCTTTAATGAGAAGGAAATAATAGGAATAATAGGAATATTTGCCAGTTCTTTCAGACCAATAGTTAGTATGTGAGTCTGAGGTTATTGACGTTGAATTGAAGTATCTGTTCTGGTTCAACTAAACTCTGTGCGGTCAAGTCCTTTTCAAAATCATCTATTCATGGCTTTAAGGGCTTGGCTTTCAAGGCCTTCACTAAACATTCCACATTAGGTTAAAATTGAACAATTATCCAAAATGTCAGTAACATTCATCATTCATCGGTTAATAGGTTTATATTTCTCATTTGAATAAACAAAATGCAAATTCAGTACTAGTCATTTTTTTGGGTATATCTTATGAAAGGAAGCCTACCTGCATGGGACCGTAAACGTCACTTCGGTCAAACATTAAGTAGAAGAAGTCCAGGTTGCTCAGGGCTGACTCCCAGGGCATGTATTCTGTCTCCTTATTCAGATACTTGGTGGTGTCAAGAGCCAGTACTGTGGGGATGATCTTTGCCCTTCAGGGGTTAAAGTGTTTTGAAGATGAGAATATGACACATTTTTTATCTCATATTTCAGCAGCATATTTAACGTGATAAGTTCAGTTGTGTTCATGAGAAGCTCCTGTGTGGTTATTAAAATATGTGTTATTTATACAATGGTATGCATTTCTTTGTAGTAATTTTTAAACTGTGTAGTACAAAAGTTCATCTTCATTGTATGTACTGTATGTATGCGTGTACGTATGTAAGATGGTATTTACAGGATAAATATTGTGTGCGCCAACATGTATGCATAGTGTGGCAAATTATAATTTCAAGTATTATGTCCCTACAGCTTCTAAATGGCTGTGGCAAGACATTTTTCCGTTTTTAGTAATAGTATTAACGTGAATTGCCTATTTGTTTAGTCATTACCAGTTACTTCTACTACTACTACTACTGCTACTGTCAATTCATTATCAGCTACTTCTACTACTACTACTACTGCTACTTTCAATTGTGAGCATATCTTAGATTGCCTTATATATACAGTGAGGAAAATAATTATTTGAATACCCTGTGATTTTGCAAGTTCTCCCACTTAGAAGTGTTTGGCGGGTTTGAAATTTTCATGGTACGTGCTTGTCCACTGTAAGAGACAATCTTAAAAAAAAAAAAAAATCCAGAAATCACAGTGTAGGATTTTTTTAACAATTCATTTGTATTATACTCCTGCAAATGAGTATTTGAACACCTAATAAAAATAAATGTTAATATGTGGTACAGTAGCGTTTGATTACAATTACAGAGGTCAAACATTTCCTGTAACTTTTCACCAGGTGTGCACTGACTGCAACACGGAATTTGAGCTTCCTCCAAAGATTTTCTATTGGGTTTAGGTCTGGAGACTGGCTAGGCCCCTCCAAAACCTTGATATGCGTTTTACGAAGCCACTCCTTGGTTATTCTGGCTGTTTGCTTCGTGCCATGGTCAAGTTGGAATACTCTAATTGAAAGAATGAGGATATTCCCCCAAATCTCACAATATACAGTATGGCCCTGGACATCCTCTCCTTAATACAGTGCAGCCGTCCAGTTCCATGTGCAGAAAAACACTCCCAAAGCATGATGCTACCAACCCCCATGCTTCACAGTAGGGATGGTGTTCTTGGGATGGTACTCTCATAATTCTTCCTCCAAACACTATGAGTGGAATTATGACCAAAAAGTTCCATTTTGATCTCATATGACCACATGACTTTCTCCAATGACTCCTACGGATCATCCAAATGATAATTGCCAAACTTAACACGGGCCAGGGCATGTGCTGGTTTAAACAGGGGAACCTTCTGTGCCATGCATGATTTTAAACCATGAGGTCTTAATTTATTGCCAACAGTAACCTTGGATGTGGTGGTCCCAGCGCCTTTCAGGTCATTTACCAGCTCCCGTGTAATTCTTGGCTGATTCCTCACTATTCTTAGGGATCATTGAGACCCTACGAGGCATATCTTTCATTGAGTCCTAGTTCAAGGTAGATTGACTGTCATGTTTAGCTTCTTCCATTTTCCAACAATTGCTCCAACAGTGGATTTTGTATCAACAAGCTGCTTGGCAATTGCCCCGTAACCCTGTCTAGGATGGTACAGGTCTAAAATTCTGTCCCTGGTGTCTTTGGACAGCTCTTTGGTCTTGGCCTGGTTAGGAATTGGCGTCTTCCTTATTGTATGGGGTGGAGAGGTAAGCAGCAAACCGCCTCAAATAGGTCAAAAAGTCAGACTCAAAAAGTCCACCTCCACTCTACTTATTCGTTGGACTTTTTGAAGATGACTAACAGGTCTTTGAGGTATTTGCAGCAGTATAATACAAATAAATTGTTTTAAAAAATCATACACTGTGATTTCTGGATATTTTTTTTCGATTGTCTCTCACAGCGGACAAGCACCTACCATGAAAATTTCTAACCTACCCATCATTTCTAAGTGGAAGAACTTGCAAAAACACAGGGTGTTCAAATACTTATTTTCCTCACTGTATATATATATATAAATATATATATATATATATATATATATATATATATATATATATATATATATATATATATACACACACACAGTGGGGAGAACAAGTATTTGATACACAGTCAATGGGAAAACCCATTGGCAGTGTATAAAATACTTGTTCTCCCCACTGTATATATATATTGTTTTATGAATTGCATATCTGCAATGCACATTTGACGGTTTACCTGGCCAAGTTGAAGGCGTCATCCACTAGCTGTGCTCTGTTTATCACTGGTATGCGCTTAAGAAGATATGACAAGTTTCATCACTTGAACGTTACACATCAAAATTTGTAGAGAAACAGGATTATGATGTCACAGAGTGGCTTACCGCATGATCGGTACTCAAGACCGCCAACAACCTGTCCCAGTTACCTTGATCGTAATTAACCCTGTAGTAACCCACCACGTCGAGATTGGCCACCAGCCAATCAGTCCCTGATAACTTCATTAACTCTTCAGTATCTAGACAGACATGAAAACATCAGTTAATCACTATATGTGTACATACAAGAGAGATAAAAGGAGTGGTGCTGTGAGAGAAGGCTGCACACATGCAATATGTACTCCAAAACTGGATACTTTAGGTGACCATACAGTTTTGGTGACTTTTAAAATGATGGATACATTATTTCAAAATATAATCTATAAATTCTACAGTGGATTTATCTAGCTGCCATTACGTATTAACTGTTTTCAAAGGTAGTTACTTAAATAGAATTTCATACGTCAATCAAATGCAGGGGAATGAATGTGAGAATATGATAACGATATACCTTTGTATATATTTGCATTCGCAACAAGCCTAATACTGACATGAAAACGCATTTAAACTTTGAAACTGCTCTAACATATATTACCTGTTTGTTTAGATAACCATGTTATATTTTTTATATTATTGTTGGCTGCAGTCTTCATCCATCGGATGGGTACAATCCATTCATAACTGCAAAAGACACATGTAATTACAATTAAATACACATATTTTTTTGTATTTCTATCAAAATAATCTTTCTTTCTGGATAATAACTGCAAAAGACACATGTAATTACAATTAATTACACATATTTTTTTGGACTTCTATCAAAATAATCTTTCTTTCTGGATAATAACATGAGAAATTAAAGGCTAATGTACTGCTTTTGTTAGTATAATATTGAAAAATAATGTGGTAATTATGTTATACTGTCTTCATTAATCATGAATTTACCAATGCAATGTTATACAAGAGACATTTGTTCCTTAAGATAAAATTAATACTCAAGAAACGTTTTAGCAATTTATCGTTACAGTGGTTTAAAAAAGTATCTGAACCTTTTGGAATTTCTCACAGTTCTACATAAAATCACCATCAAATGTAAACTGATCTTTGTCAAAATCACACAGATGAAAAATACTGCCAACTTTATCTAAAACCACCCAAACATTTATAGGTTTACATATTATAATGAGGATAATATGCAAATAATGACAGAAGGGGGGAAATAAGTAAGTGAACCATCACATTTAATATTTTGTGGCTCCCTTTTGGCAGCAACCAGATGCTTCTTGTAGCGGCAGATCAGTGTGGCACATCAGTCAGGACTAATTTTGGCCCAATCATCTCTACAAAACCGCTGTAGTTCAGTCAGATTCCTGGGATGTCTGACATGAATCGCTGTCTTTAGGTCATGCCACAGCATCTCAATGGGGTTCAAGTCTGGACTTAGGGTTAGGGTCAGGGTTTAGGGTTAGGAACATGTATTTTGTTCTTCCAAAACCATAATGACGTCGATTTACTTCTGTGTTTTGGATCATTGTCTTGTTGCAGCATCCATCCTCTTTTTCGCTTAAACTGTCTGTTTTTCCATTAATGATTGCAAGTTATCTAGGCCCTGAGGCAGAAAAACAGCCCCAAATCATGATGCGCCCTCCACCATGCTTCACGGTGGGGATGAGGTGTTGATATTAGTGAGCTGTTTCATTTTTCGTCCACACATGACGTTGTGTGTTACTCCCAAACAATTCAACTTTGGTTTCATCAGTCCACAAAATATTTTGTCAAAACTTCTGTGGAGTGTCCAAGTGCCTTTTGCGAACATTAAACGAGCAACAATGTTTTTTGTAGACAGCAGTGACTTCCTCCGTGGAGTCTTCCCATGAACACCATTCTTGGCCATAGTTTTACAGATAGTTGATGTGTGCACAGAGACATTGGACTGTGCCAATGATTTCTGTAAGTCTTTAGCAGACACGATAGGGTTCTGTTTTACCTCTCTGAGTATTCTGCTGTAAACTCTTGGGGTCATCTTTGGTGGACAGCCACTCCTTGTGAGAGAGGCAACAGTGCCAAACTCTCTCCATTTGTAGACAACTATGACTGTCGATTGCTTAACATCCAGACTTTTAGAGATGGTTTTGTATCCTTTCCCAGTTTCATGCAAATCAACAATCCTTAATCGCAGGTCTTCGGACAGCTCTTTTGAACGAGCCATGATGCAGACAATGCTTCTCATCAAGACAATTCTTACCAGGTGTGTGTTTTACAGTGGGCAGGCAGCTATTAAACCACTCATCAGTGATTGGGCACACACCTGACTTAAATTGTTTGGTAAAAATTGGTTTCAAATGCTCTTTAAATCTCCTTAAGCAGAGTGTTCACTTACTTATTTCCCCGCCTTCTGTCATCGTCCGCATGGTATCTTTATTAAAATATGAAAACCTATAAATGTTTGGGTGGTTTTAGTTAAAGCAGGCACTGTATTTTCATCTGTGTGATTTTGACAAAAATCTGATCACATTTGATGGTGATTTTATGCAAAACTGTGAGAAATTCCAAAAGGTTCAGACCATTTTTCATACCACTGTATGTCCGCATTTGGATTATGACATCCCCAGGAAAATAAATTACTACACTGAATAAAACTGAACATAGTTCTTACTTAAAAGGAGATTCTGGTGCTGTAACTCCAGAGTCGGGATCCAGGAGGAAATGCTTCTGGGTTATAACTCCCTTTGTTGTATCAATTGTAACCACAGGGAAACCCATCTGCAGCACCCATCTATTCATAATGTTATGGACGGTTTCAGGAAGCTGGAGACCAGCACTTTCAGCAGCCTGCAGGGATAAAATTGTTTTCATCTTTGTCACCAGCTTCACCCGTGACTCCAAAACACTGTGCCGTTGCACATAGTGACAGTGAGAACAATTGCTGTACTGTATATGCGCTTTCACTACATGTCAGGGAATAAATGTTCCGTGTGTATCCATACAGGTGTACATAAAGCCTTTAGTATACTACCTGTGATTTGTTTTCTTATCTTGGAGAACCCTGACAATTGATTAAATGGACAAACAACATCAAGCATAAATCATCTTCATGTGAAAGACGGTTGCTCAAAGTATTGAGTAAGTACATAGGTCACGAATTTCGTAGACGTTTAAACAAAAAATGACACCACTTGCGACAGTCAGTTATAAACACTGATGGACTCAAACACAGATGCACAGGAAATTATGATGGTATTATTGACGTCACAGGAAACGGGAAGCAATCTAGGATGCTTACATTTAACTGACTAAACTATTACTGCCGTTGATCAAATGTATCAAGAACATATTGAAAAAAAATTCAATCTGATCAGTCCACAGATAACGGATGAATAGCAGTTTTAAGTCTGCAGGTAATTAATGTAATTAATCAACCCCGGAAATAAAAAATAAAAGTTAGACTCAGAGGATCGATACGTATACCGTATATCCTTAGAATATACTTTCCAAATTTATTTCTGATCCATCCATGAATTACAGGGGAGTAGTTTTATTCTACAATTAATGAATGTAAATAATGAGCCCTGAGACAAAAAAATAAAATAAAATTCAGCTCCAAGGATCAATCCATATACATCCATGGGATATTCCATCTAAATTTCATTCTGATCCATTCAAGAATAACAAGGACTTATGTATATCCATTCCTAGAATATGCCTACCAAATTTCATTCTCCTTTATCCAAGCACAACAGAAGAGTACCAATTGTAAGTACTGTCCTCCCCAAGAACAAGAATGATAGAATAATATAAGAAACAACAAAGTAACTATTAACTTTTTTAAAGGGAACCAAGGATAAAAAAACATGTAGTTCTTGAAATATAAATGTTAGTACGACTAATAATAATTTGATATTAAAACCCCTTTTAATGTTTTCGTTTTAATGAATTTTGTAAAATTTTAAATAAAAAAATAAACTAGTAGCTCACCATTTTTGTTGACATCGCAGGGCGGTGACGTCACAGGGCCACGCTGCCATACTTCAGAGTCACTCTAGCTATGTAATGTAGTGATTTAAATACACCATAAGGTGTCAATGGGGAGTTCTACATTAATATTAATCAAGCCAATGAGTGGGTTTTGTCCCTTGACTGACAAAGTAGCTCAGTTTTTTGTTTTATTTCAGACTGGGTCGATTGTGATTCACGTTCATTTGAATGTTGTCTTCACAAGGCTCCTGAAACTGGCTCCAGGCATCATAGTTTGTGTATTGTGACTAAATATTGCTATCTAGTGTATTTGTTGAGCTAAACGAGTTGCTAAAATGTTAAAAAAATATTTTAACCAAAGTGTAAGTTTTATGTGTATTTTGCGCATCTATTTTGATTGTGAATGCCAGTTCTCTTTGCATTGTTGTGCTACTGTGTGAGAATAGGGCCTCAGTAATACAGATTGAAGCATTTTTCTTCTTGGTGACATTTTTTGAGAGATATGAGTATTAGTTTTTGTAGTATTTTCACTATATGATACTTATGTGTGTTGTGAAAGACTTGCCGAAGCTTATGCCAATAAACGGCGCGGTCCGAGCTACGAATCTGAATGCCTGTGTTCACTCTCCTTTCTCTCTCCCACTGTGGATTAAAGAAACTACAGCGTCAGGGAAAAAACAAACTCATTGGCTTGATCCCTAATTAACCCTTTAAGGTCTGGGCCTATTTTGTCTGATTTTGCATGCCTTTGAAGTTGCCTTTATATTTCAAAGAAAGAATTGTTTACGATGGCCTGGTTTGGTCCCTTTTTTTGTGACACCTTGAACTTCATGTCCAAACTGTTGTTTCTTTCACTGACCAATTATAAATCATCATTTTGGGCCCAAAAAGACCAAAAATTCCAAAATCGTTTTGTGAAAATTTTTAATATTGATGTCCAATTGACAACCAAACATGCGTAACGAACCGTTTTGAAACTTTATAATATTTATTCAACATGTTAGGATGAACATTCAACCAAAAAAATTTAGAATAAATAGTCTTATATTTGACAATTCAACATAAACAACAGGTATGGCCATAGGCGTTTTTTGCTTTTATACATGCTCTAGTCAAAACGGGTTATATACAGCAGACCAAACAGTGAAGAACAGTGAAAAAATATATACCATCTAACACAAAAAGTGTTTAGAGGCCATCCCTTTATGAGTTTAGGTATTGTGGCCCATCACCTGATCAAAACTATGTACACACAATCAAGCTTCTTGAACACACATTTATATACACAAATTGAGAAGACTGATTGTGGGGGGGGAAAATATATACTTAGCATTGGAAAAAAAGTATTTTCAAAAATATTTACAATAAACAAGTTAAATTTTTTTCAGGCATGCCATTCCGAAAAGCTGTTTCGTCCTGGAATTCCTTGCCTTCCAATAATCTTGCACAGTTGGAAGTGAAACCAAAGACATGTACAAGAGGAGTCCAATAAATTTTTCAAGCTCCTCCACTGTAGTGTCTGTCCACACAAACTTTTTCCCAATCTCTTTTCGGACTCTGCCATACTGGTTTGTGTGTTTGCACATATTCATCATTGTCGATGAGGTGAAGAACAGGTCAAAAAGTTCTTTTGGGGTGTATGCATGGTCACGATTCACCTGAGGTCCTGGTGGTCTCCGGGGTGTGAACCGGCTGCACTGTGGGGCAGTGTCTGTGTCTTGCTCTGTGCTCCATGGCACAGGTGCAGGCTGAGCCAGTGGTGATCGGCTTCTGCCACGCTGACTTCTCCGGCCTCCCCTCCGCTGACATCTCATCGCTCTTCCGTGATGACCCCTTCTCCCTCGTCCTCTTTCCATTCGGGCAGTGAATGTATATTTTTCATTGTCACTATAAATGTACATGAAAAAAAAGTCAGTATTTATGAAAATAATAAAGTATAAAATAAAAATATATACAGCAATAAATAATAATGGAAATCTATATGTATGACAATAGAAAGAATACCATAGCAATACCATAGCTGATGAATTTGTGCTACATCCCTAATCTTCATATAGAGAGAAGAACAAATTATAAATTCCTGCCTGGGATACACACAGTGCACGTACGTCTTTGATCTGATATGCACATTTTATTATTATATACACAAACACACACTTATATTGCATCAAAATTAACTTTGTCTTGCAGTATCAAAAGAAACTTTCAAAAGAAACTTTTTCAGCATTAAAAAAAAGTTGGCTTACCTCTGCTCGTCGATGGCGTCACCCACGTGTTCAAATCCGTCACTATCTTCACTCGAGGACTCTTCCGAAGAAGACGATGATGACGAATTTAGACCATCCTCTTCCTCAAGTTGATCAAAAAGCACAATTGCTTGCGCTAAATTTAGTTTTCCGTTCATTCTCAAAGTCACACAAAGTCGCTGCTTGATCGAAACGGCCGTCGCTCGCCACCTCGCTGCTTCAGAACACTCCTCCATCTCGTTCGGTGGAACCTCGCACGGCAGTTTTATTTATTAAAAAAAAAAAAAAAACGCATTTCGTGCTTCCACTGTGACTTCGAAAGGGTTCGTTTGATTTGTGTTTTTTTCATGGAGCTTCCGTTTTGAAAAAGGAAAAGAAATGATCGAAATATAGACATAAACAAATGATCCATGCAGCGTTTTAATGTTTTTTTTAGAGGACAATAAAACTATCAAACTTAAATGACAATATCTCACGTTTTAGTTGGTCGATTAACTTCAAATAATAACGAGAGTAAACCGCAACTTCCGCACTTTAAAACGAGACCAACCCACGGCATGTGGGTGACGTAATTAAAACGTGAGGGCGCTTCAAAGACGACGTGCGCTGAGGACGCGCCGGCGCGTCCTTCGACTCTCAAGGGTTAATGTAAAACTCGCCAATGACACCTTGTGGCGTATTTAAATCACTACCTTACATAATCTAAGGGTGACACGTTTTTTTTGTTTGTTTTTGTTTAAGAGTGATAGGTGGAATTCTGGCAGCGTGGCCCTCTGACGTCACCGCCCTGCGACGTCAACAACAATGGCGACCTACTAGCTAAAATAATTTTACAATTTGTATAAAAATGAGAACACCAAGAGGGGTTTCAATATCAAATATAATAACTTGTACTAACATTTATCTTTTAAAAATTACAAGTATTTCTATCCGTAGATCCCGTTAAACCTTTCTCTAGGCAATCTAAAAAACTGACAAGAGATTTGAAAGCAGCGACCAATGATTGTATGGAATTAGAAAAATATACCTCCTCAAAAAAAAAAAAAAAAAAACATGCATCAGAAAATATAAAAACAAGCACATTGGTACTATTAGAGGCTAAAGCCAATGATTACGCACTGTCCTCTACTGGCAAATTCATAATCTGTAAAAGGAAGCTCTCTATTGGCTGACTCCTAACTATAATTCAGCATTATTAATCAGACATGTTATAAAATATTCAAAAATAGTGCTCCTAATATCAATAGACACTTCCCTATGCTACAAAGCGAGCTACTAACGTTCAAGACAATTTGTTCTCGAATGACACAGGGGTAGGAGTTCAATGTTAGTGTCCACAAGAACAACAATTACCTGAGTGGTGACTTGACAGGCTTTCAACTGGTAAAATGGTTGGCCATTGTTATTTATAAATGAGTATAATCAATACAGCAATTGGCTTGAAAAATTCATCAAGTACGGCGAAGGTCACTATTTGATGATCCAGGGTATTAAATGTTTTTAAATTCATGTATTTGACGCATAACGGAAAAAAAAATCCTTGCCATTTGCAGGTGGTCCCACAGGTCCGTATAAACAGCATTTCCAAATTGAAATTTCGCCAAGTAGGTCTGAAGAGACAGGGACAAAAAGGTCAAAGTGGATAAATACTGTAAATACCTGCAATTGTTTCAATGAGGAAAACAACCCTAACCTGCAGGCCCATTTTGAAGACTTCTTCAGTCAGAAAGTCTGACAGCATTCTCAGAACAGATGCTCCCTAAAGATGAAGGCATAAACATATAAACTGTTGATTTGTTATAGATGAAGAGATTGAAATTTCACATATGAGTCTGGAAAGCCTTATTTATGAGCACACCTTGCTGTATGAAATGGCATCAAACAGTTCACTGATCTGTGCTGGTTTCTGGATATCTTCTTCTTTTGAAGATAAAGGGTGTGAGGAGGTCAATGCGTCAATGGCAAACACTCTGTGCACGTCGTTAAGCACAATAAGGTCTTTCTGGTCAAGAAAATACATTACAAGCAACTCTATTACTGAGCAATGGTTGATCAAAATCATGATCATGTCTAACATCATCACATGTCCAACATTTGATTATGGAGGCTACCAACTGGAAAACAATCCTTACCACTTTCCAGTCAGGCTCAGCTTTGTCTGCTCCAAGATACTCAACATATGAAGCGAAACCTTCATTTAGCCACAAGTCATTCCACCACCTCAGAGTGACAAGGTTCCCAAACCACTGTAGAGCACAAGAAAAAAATATTAAATTGAAAACTATCACTACACAAACTAATGAGTGGGTATTAAATTGAAAACTATCACTCCACAAACTAATGAGTGGGATTAGGGTACTAGTTTTCTCATTATTATATCATAGTAAACATTTTTCAGCAGGTTGTTTTATTTTATATACAGTGCCTTGCAAAAGTATTCGGCCCCCTTGAACCTTGCAACTTTTCGCCACATTTCAGGCTTCAAACATAAAGATATAAAATTTTGATTTTTTTTCAAGAATCAACAACAAGTGGGACACAATCGTGAAGTGGAACAAAATTTATTGGATAATTTAAACTTTTTTAACAAATAAAAAACTGAAAAGTGGGGCGTGCAATATTATTCGGCCCCCTTGCGTTAATACTTTGTAGCGCCACCTTTTGCTCCAATTACAGCTGCAAGTCGCTTGGGGTATGTTTCTTTCAGTTTTGCACATTGAGAGACTGACATTCTTGCCCATTCTTCCTTGCAAAACAGCTCGAGCTCAGTGAGGTTGGATAGAGAGTGTTTGTGAACAGCAGTCTTCAGCTCTTTCCACAGATTCTCGATTGGATTCAGGTCTGGACTTTGACTTGGCCATTCTAACACCTGGAT
Source organism: Corythoichthys intestinalis (assembly GCF_030265065.1). Taxonomy (NCBI): domain Eukaryota; kingdom Metazoa; phylum Chordata; class Actinopteri; order Syngnathiformes; family Syngnathidae; genus Corythoichthys; species Corythoichthys intestinalis. Next base: position 56,271,471 of record NC_080399.1, on the reverse strand, counting down.
ACGTTTATTTTTGAACCATTCCATTGTATATTTGGCTTTATGTTTTGGATCATTCTCCTGTTGGAAGATAAATCTCCGTCCCAGTCTCAGGTCTTGTGCAGATACCAACAGGTTGTCTTCCAGAATGTTCCTGTATTTGGCTGCATCCATCTTCCCGTCAATTTTAACCATCTTCCCTGTCCCTGCTGAAGAAAAGCAGGCCCAAACCATGATGCTGCCACCACCATGTTTGACAGTGGGGATGGTGTGTTCAGGGTGATGAGCTGTGTTGCTTTTACGCCAAACATATCGTTTTGCATTGTAGCCAAAAAGTTCAATTTTGGTTTCATCTGACCAGAGCACCTTCTTCCACATGTTTGGTGTATCTCCCAGGTGGCTGTGGCAAACTTTAAACGAGACTTTTTATGGATATCTTTGAGAAATGGCTTTCTTCTTGCCACTCTTCCATAAAGGCCAGATTTGTGCAGTGTACGACTGATTGTTGTCCTATGGACAGACTCTCCCACCTCAGCTGTAGATCTCTGCAGTTCATCCAGAGTGATCATGGGCCTTTAGGCTGCATCTCTGATCAGTTTTCTCCTTGTTTGAGAAGAAAGTTTGGAAGGACGGCCGGGTCTTGGTAGATTTGCAGTGGTCTGATGCTCCTTCCATTTCAATATGATGGCTTGCACAGTGCTCCTTGAGATGTTTAAAGCTTGGGAAATCTTTTTGTATCCAAATCCGGCTTTAAACTTCTCCACAACAGTATCTCGGACCTGCCTGGTGTGTTCCTTGGTTTTCATAATGCTCTCTGCACTTTAAACAGAACCCTGAGACTATCACAGAGCAGGTGCATTTATACGGAGACTTGATTACACACAGGTGGATTCTATTTATCATCATCGGTCATTTAGGACAACATTGGATCATTCAGAGATCCTCACTGAATTTCTGGAGTGAGTTTGTTGCACTGAAAGTAAAGGGGCCGAATAATATTGCACGCCCCACTTTTCAGTTTTTTATTTGTTAAAAATGTTTAAATTATCCAATAAATGTTGTTCCACTTCACGATTGTGTCCCACTTGTTGCTGATTCTTGACAGAAAAATTAAATTTCATATCTTTATGTTTGAAGCCTGAAATGTGGCGAAAGGTTGCAAGATTCAAGGGGGCCGAATACTTTTGCAAGGCGCTGTATGTAGAGAAGAATGGGCCAAGTTTAATCCTGATCGATATTGCAGACTGATCTGCTACAGGAAGCGTCTGGTTGAACTTATTGCTGCCAAAGGGGGAGGGGGGGCACAAAATATTAAATGTGATGGTTCACTTAATTGTTTTTCCCCCCTTCTGTCATTCTTTGCATACTATCCTCATTAAAATATGAAAAGCTGTAAATGTTTGGGTGGTTTTAGTTCAAGCTGACACTGTTTTTTTTTCATCTGTGTGATTTTGACGATGATCAGATCACATTTGATGGGGATTTTATGCAGAAAAAAGCTTCAGATACTTTTTCATACCACTGTAAGTATACTTTTACAGGGTGTGGTAATAACAGATAATTTAGCAATAAATATGCAATAAATATTTCCCCGACTACAACTTGGCTGGGCCTGAGACCTATGCGAATGCGCCGCTTATACAGTATGTTTTTTCTTTTCACACTGAATGCGCCAAGAAGTATGCTCCAATTATAATACAGTGGTACTCATTTGTCTCAACCTTTGACGATATGCCCGAAAATAATTTATGACAGAATCACAATTTCATTGTTTTCCCGCAAGACTGACAAACGGCGGATTTTCTTGTAAGAGAAATCAACATGGCTCACAGGAAGGTGGTGAAAAATGAAAAAGGTTATGCTTACCATTAAAATTAAGAAAGAAATTATTGAAAAAAAAAAATGAGCTTGGTGTGCATCTGAGTGAACTGGCTCGACAATATAGCCGATCTCTATAAATGGAGGTGACAATAAAAACGCTTTCTTATTTCCGATTTGTTATAATTAATTTTATTGTAACATGGGCAAGGAAGTCGCCAGCTTTGTTAGGTTCTTAATCGTTTATTACAGAACTTGTGCAACACAACACCGCTATTGTCCGTGGTTGCACACGCCAACAACAACTTGAAAAGAGGAAGTAAAAACTTCCCCCTCTTCTCCTTCCTTTCCCGTCAGTCACACGGTGTGTTTAGGAACAGCATGCAAAACGCAACCAATATTCGTTACATTATTATTATATTGTTATTCCAATATGTATTTATAATGTATTTGTTTTGCTATTTGTAATTGTACCAGCAGTATTTATTAAGGATTTAGCATAGGTTAAAGGGCTGTGGAATGAATTAATTGAACTAGAAACTGCAATTTCTGGAGAAATTACACTGGGTCATTGCTGTGTGGAGATTCAGATCTTAGCCCCGCCCAGGTTGGTTTGGGGACATTTCGGGGACAATATCAGGTCACTTCCTGTTGATTTGGGAACATTTGGGGGACACGTCCTGATCATAACATGTCATTTCCTGTTGATTTGGGGACATTTGGTGTGCGTGTCCTGGTCATATCAGGTTATTTGGGGACATTTGGGGGACACGTTCTATTAATATCTGGTCATTTCCTGTTGATTGACATTTGTTTTTTTTTGGCCATTGAAAATGAGTGGGAAATTTGGGCATCCATGGCTGTCAATGGCATCGACTTACATATGCATCAATGGAATCCAAATACATTGGCATGAATAGATTTGAAATACATGGCTGTCAATGGCATCATTGCAATGTAAATTCCGTTAGAAGTGAATGGGAAATGTGAACGCTGCATCCCATTAAAAATGAATGGGAAAGTTTTTGGCAAATTTCCGGGTAACCGTAATTTTTTTTCCAAATTCTGCATACAACTTGAGGCCCCTCACCGTCCCGGAATTTTTTATGTCCAAATTATATGATTTGGTCAAAATTGTATGACTATATACATTTGGATTTTTTTTTTTTTTTTCCCAAAAAATGGTGAAAAATCGGCATTTACGGACGAACAGAAAATTTTTTGGGGTCCTTCGAAAAATTCCCTGCGTTGCGTGAAAATTCCAGTCGTTTCGATATTTGAAAGGTGCCGATCGGTCAAACGGTTCGGGCTGTGTGGCGCGCCGAAGAATTCCCATTTAAAAAAAACAGAATAACACTATCTGGGACTTTTATCAAAGACCCAGATAATTATAATTGTATTCTTATGGGAAAATCCCGCTCAACACACGACCATTTCGACTTACAAACCAGGTCCTGGAACGAATTAAATTCATATGTAGAGGTACCACTGTATTTAATCTTGGTGTCAGGTCAAATAAAATGCCCCACCCCCCCAAAATGTAATTCATATTCTAGCGTGATTTCTACTTTTTTTCTGTCTTAAGTGTGAAATTTTGAAATTAAAAATTTTTTTAAATCATTACAATTTTGGTATATTGAGCAACTGAAAGTGTATAAAGCTTTAGGCCTTACTGTACCCTTAGGTTTATAGAAACATGAATATGCAAACTATATAATCTAACCATGTGAGCCAATTCATGACTGATGATGGTGGCAATCCTCTCCTTGTTGCCGTTGGAGGAGAAGTCAGCATCATAAAGGAGAGCTGTCTCTCTGTAGGTGATTAGACCCCAGTTCTCCATGGCACCGGCGTTAAAATCTGGCAGGGCAATCTGATCTGCATTGAGGAAGAGTAAAAAACTATATGACTCTTGTTGCTGTTGAACTTCATAAATCAAGACCGGTTATGTTGCTCTTCTCACTCTAGTAATAAAAGTCAAACACAAAAAGATAAAATGATCCGTGTGATGAGCTGATAAGTCGGATATCTTTCAACAACTGATGATGAATAAGCCCACAGTGCTTTAAAGGCTGACACAGCAGTTTAGAGAAAGTACTGTATGAGCTGATGTCTGCACTTGGGATTTAAAGCATGTGATCATAAAATACAGTTATGGAAACGAACGGCCATGTTAATGAATTCATAAAAATGTCAGTTATAATTTAGGACTTAATTTTGATTATTTTCAAGATCATTCTGAATTATTTTCACACCACCTGTTGCCAGGTCAAACATCCCCAATTACCAAAGTTTTATACATATGGCGGAAAACAGTCAGGTGACTTGAAGTTCCACTCTCAGACCCTCGATTTGGCCAACTTTCAAAATTGTCCGATTGGCATGTGTGATACATCATTGGAAAGCTTAAAATCTCAATTTTCTGGGGGAAGAAATTTTTTGAACAGGAGGGCATTTAAAAAAAAAATAATAATAATAATAATTTTTAAACAGTTCCTATCTGGAGGTGAGAACATGAAAAAGCAGAATTAAAGACGCCATGATTTTAACGAGATATTATCGCGTACTTACCTTGTTTCAGTACAAAAACTCCATGTAGCATGTATTACTGAGTGTCATGGCGCAGCTGTGAATGGCCACAGCCTGATTTTTGGGGGATTTTATGGGTGAAACATAGTAATATAACAAGGGTCGCGATGCAGAAATCGCAGACATCAAGGAATGGTCGTGTTTTTTCTTTTTCATATATTTACCCTTTAAAATTTTTTTTTTTTTTTTCAATTTGTCTTTGTTTGGATCGATTATTTATCATCTAACATATTGGAGAAAATGCGACCGTAAAAAATAAATACAATTTAGCGATAGTTATGAGGTAAATATCCATGACTTTTATACAGACACCTTTTTTTTTTTTTCATTTTGACGTATTTTGTTTAAAAGTTTAAAATATGCAATTGAATAATTTTTTTAAGCCGTTTTTTTTTTTCAAACAAAATATTAGACATCAATTAACGATTCTAAGCTGAAAATGACATTTTGAATAATAAATATAATTTTTTATGGCTGGGTTCAAACAAAAGCGATTGCGCGACGTCTGTAAACGGGGGTTTCGAGGGTAAAACGGACAAATTAAAAATAGTTCGGGGGCTCAATGCGCCACGAATCTGCTAAAATACAGCAGTTTATTTTAAAGAGGAGTGCAATAGCAGAAACTGCTTTTTCAGTCTTGTCTGTGTTTTCCACCATATATACCACAAAGTGTTCCCAAATGACTGTCATCTCAGCATAAATATTTATCACACCGAAATCATCTGCTCAAAAAAAAAAAAGTTAAAAATTTGTATGTTTTGCATTTATCTTACCTGATTTTGGCAAAGGGTAGCTGGATTTGTAATACTTTTCAAAAAAATCAAGCATTAATCCAGTTTTGCTCAGGGCGTACGCTCCTTGACCAGCCTCAATAGCAGACTTGCGGGCAAAGATCCGGATCTAAACCCACAAAACATACAAATGAACCCAATGCATTATTTTTTGCCACTAAACTCTTTTTGTGAAGTAAAAACATTCACATTTCTAACACGCAAAGCTTGATGATACAATGTTATTTTTTTCTTTTCTTTTTTTTTTGTTTTACATTCTAAGTTTAATCCTGAGGATGTACAATTTAAACTTTAACCAACTAGATTCTGTTGTCACTAATGTAAGGTGTAGGTGGGTAGAGTTGCCAAAAAAATTACTCAAGAGTAGAATTACTTCAAAATAATATTACTCAAGTAAAAGTAAAAGTAGTCATCCAAAAATGTACTCAAGTACAAGTAAAAAAAAGTATTTGGTGAAAAGAATACTCAAGTAATGAGTAACATTCTGAGTAACTACCTACGATGTTTGATTTTTTTTATATATTTTTTTTTTAACAATGGTATTTGTTTTCTCAGCACAAAGTTATCCATACAAACTATTATTATTATACTTTGAAGAAGAAGACTATAACCTACTTCCTAACCACATGAAGCAAAAAGCATACAAAAAAAAATCACTGAAACTTGTTGAGAGAGTCAAAAAAATACAGAAATGAAATATCATTCATTCAAAGAGCATAAGTGCCCTCTTGTTGAGAAACCATGTTTCCTATTGTTAAAGTAAAATGGGTCTTATCTGTGGTTTTTCGTGTTCAATTGGTGCCAAATAAAAAATGGGAGAGTTTTTTGTTTGTTTTTTGTTTTGCTTTAAAGATGACGTGATTGAACAGGCCGGGGTGATCATAGAAAGGCAAGCTTGAGTCTGATTGGTATAATGGAGTCATGTGATTATTATTGGCATGTCTCATTGGTGAAACTGGTAGAGCCACTGTTGGCATATCTGGCAAAAAAAAAAAAGGAAAATCCCAATATGTAGAATAAAGAGGAAAAATGTAATTACCAGTGTAGCCCAAAGTAGCGGTGTAAGAGTAGTGTTTCTTCTTCTCAAATCAAGTAAAAGTAAAACATATGGCTAAGTAAACTAGAAGTAAATTTTTCCCAAAAAGTTACTCAAGTACGTAAATGTAACGGAGTAAATATAACGTGTTACTACACAGCTCTGCATTTAACCTCTGCTCAGCAAGATGTATAGATTTTGATTTCTCTCTGTTTATTTCTGTTCCAAGAGAAGGATGAGACTCAATAATCAGCTTCAGATTATTTTTATTGTTAACAGGGTTTGGTGTACTTTTTCATTTATATGGTAATTAAGAATGCTAAAATGTTACTTTTGTAAAATTTGCAAACAGTTTGACACTTAAGCGGATTATTTCTTGTCCTGTGATTTCCCACTGTTAAAACAGCTTCCAAATGTGAAATCCAAGACTATTCAGGTAAGGTTTGTATCCCATCTCAAGGGTTTCTCTTTCAGAATCCCAATTCCAATGAAGTTGCGTCATTGTGTTAAATATAAATTAGGGCAGTCAAACGATTCAAATTCTTGATCAAGTTAATCACAGCTTAAAAATTGATTAATCGTAATTAATCGCAATTCAAATCATCTCTAAAATATGCCATATTTTTCTGTAAATCATTGTTGGAATGGAAAAATAAGACACAAGACGGACATATACAATCAACATACTGTACATAAGCACTGTATTTGTTTATTATAACAATTTAATCCACAAGATGGCATTAACATTATTAACATTCTTTCTGTTAAAGGGATCCACGGATAGAAAGACTTGTAGTTCTTAAAAGATAAACGTGAGTACAAGTGATAGTAATTTTATATTAAAACCCCTCTTAATGTTTTCATTTTAACAAAATTTGTAAAATTTTCAATCAAAAAATAAACTAATAGCTCGACATTTTTGACGTCGCGAGCGGGATGTCACATGGGCTCCCTGCCGTTCTTCCACAGTGTCTTTAACTACGTAAGGTAATGATTGAAATACACCACAAGGTGTCAATGCCGAGTTTTAAATTAATTAGAGATCTAGCCAAGGCAAAGTCTGAGTAAGTTTTATGTGTATTTTGCATAGCTTATTTGATTGGGAATGCCAGTTCTCTTTGCATTGAGCGCTTTTCTTTTTGTGAACATTATTTTTTGGAGAGATAGGAATATTATTTTTGTTGTGCTTTTACTAAATGATACTGTAGTGACTTAACTGTTCCGCCCAATTGCATGACGGTAAGTTGGGCAACCATGGCTGTCAGTGGTGGCTGCAAATGGTACATCTTCTCTGCGTCGTGTTTAATACAGTGTGTTAAGAAAAAAAGCTCACCCCCTCTCTTTCTTCCCTATGTTGCTCACCACAATGGATATGTTTGTTGTGAACGAGTTGCCAAAACTTATAATAATAAAAGGCGCGGTCCAATGAATGTCTGCGTCCACTCGCATTTCACTGCCGTTTTAGCTCTCAATGTGCAAAAACGGCATCATTATAATCTGTTTGAGGCAATACATGAGCGGATAATTCCGTGCATGCGTTAAATGCGTCAAATATTTTAACGTGATTAATTACAAAAATTAATTACTGCCCGTTAACACAATAAATTTGACAGCACTAATATAAATAAAAACAGAATACAATGTTTTGCAAATCTTGTTCAACCTACACAACCGTTCAAAAGTTTGGTGTTACCCAGACAATTTTTTTTCCCATGAAAAGTCTTATTTATCAAATGAGTTGCAAAATAAATAGAAAGTATGGTCGAGACATTGAGAAGGTTAGAAATAATGATTTTTATTTGTAAATAATTTTATCCTTCAAACTTTGCTTTCGTCAAAGAATGCTCCTCAATTTGCAGCAATTACAGCAGTGCAGACCTTTGGCATTCGAGCTGTTAATTTGTTGAGGTAATCTGGAGAAACTTCACTCCACGCTTCCAGAAGCACCTCCCACAAGTTGGATTGGCTTGATGGGCACTTCTTGCGTTCCATACAGTCCAATTGCTCCCACAACAGCTCAATGGGTTTGACTGCGCTGGCCACTCCATTACAGACAGAATACCAGCTGCCTGCGTCCTCCCTAAATAGTTCTTGCATAATTTGGAGGTGTGCTTTGGGTCACTGTGATGTTGCAGGATGAAACTGACTCCAATCAAGCGTTGTCCACAGGGTATGGCATGGTGTTGCAAAATGGAGTGATAGCCTTCTTTATTTAAAATCCCGTAGATCTTGTACAAATCTCCCACTTTACCAGCACCAAAGCAACCCCAGACCATCACATTACCCTCACCATTGTTGACAGATGACATCAGGCACTCTTCCAGCATCTTTTCAGTTGTTTTGTGTTTCACAAATGTTTTTTTCTTTGATCCAAAGTCCAAACACCTCAAACTTTGATTCGTCTGTCCATAACAATTTTTTCCAATCTTCCTCTGTCCAATGTGTTCTTTTGCCCATATTAATTGTTTCCTTTTATTATCCAGTATCAGATAAAGCTTTTTCTTTTGCCACGCTGCCCTGAAAATCAGCATCCAGGAGTCATCTTTTCGCTGTCGACATTGACACTGACTTGCGTTTTACGGGTACCATTAAATGAAGCTGTTAGATGTGGACCTGCGAGGAATCTACAGTGCCTTGCAAAAGTATTCGGCCCCCTTGAATCTTGCAACCTTTCGCCACATTTCAGGCTTCAAACATAAAGATATGAAATTTAATTTTTTTGTCAAGAATCAACAACAAGTGGGACACAATCGTGAAGTGGAACATTTATTGGATAATTTAAACTTTTTTAACAAATAAAAAACTGAAAAGTGGGGCGTGCAATATTATTCTGCCCCTTTACTTTCAGTGCAGCAAACTCACTCCAGAAGTTCAGTGAGGATCCCTGAATGATCCAATGTTGACCGATGATGATAAATAGAATCCACCTGTGTGTAATCAAGTCTCTGTATAAATGCACCTGCTCTGTGATAGTCTCAGGGTTCTGTTTAAAGTGCAGAGAGCATTATGAAAACCAAGGAACACACCAGGCAGGTCCGAGATACTGTTGTGGAGAAGTTTAAAGCCGGATTTGGATACAAAAAGATTTCCCAAGCTTTAAACATCTCAAGGAGCACTGTGCAAGCCATCATATTGAAATGGAAGGAGCATCAGACCACTGCAAATATACCAAGTCCCGGCCGTCCGTCCAAACTTTCTTCTCAAACAAGGAGAAAACTGATCAGAGATGCAGCCAAGAGGCCCATGATCACTCTGGATGAACTGCAGAGATCCACAGCTGAGGTGGGAGAGTCTGTCCATAGGACAACAATCAGTCGTACACTGCACAAATCTGGCCTTTATGGAAGAGTGGCAAGAAGAAAGCCATTTCTCAAAGATATCCATAAAAAGTCTCGTTTAAAGTTTGCCACAAGCCACCTGGGAGACACACCAAACATGTGGAAGAAGGTGCTCTGGTCAGATGAAACCAAAATTGAACTTTTTGGCCACAATGCAAAACGATATGTTTGGCGTAAAAGCAACACAGCTCATCACCCTGAACACACCATCCCCACTGTCAAACATGGTGGTGGCAGCATCATGGTTTGGGCCTGCTTTTCTTCAGCAGGGACAGGGAAGATGGTTAAAATTGACGGGAAGATGGATGCAGCCAAATACAGGAACATTCTGGAAGAAAACCTGTTGGTATCTGCACAAGACCTGAGACTGGGACGGAGATTTATCTTCCAACAGGACAATGATCCAAAACATAAAGCCAAATCTACAATGGAATGGTTCAAAAATAAACGTATCCAGGTGTTAGAATAGCCAAGTCAAAGTCCAGACCTGAATCCAATCGAGAATCTGTGGAAAGAGCTGAAGACTGCTGTTCACAAACACTCTCCATCCAACCTCACTGAGCTCGAGCTGTTTTGCAAGGAAGAATGGGCAAGAATGTCAGTCTCTCGATGTGCAAAACTGATAGAAACATACCCAAAGCGACTTGCAGCTGTAATTGGAGCAAAAGGTGGCGCTACAAAGTATTAACGCAAGGGGGCCGAATAATATTGCACGCCCCACTTTTCAGTTTTTTATTTGTTAAAAAAGTTTAAATAATCCAATAAATTTTGTTCCACGTCACGATTGTGTCCCACTTGTTGTTGATTCTTGACAAAAAATTAAAATTTTATATCTTTATGTTTGAAGCCTGAAATGTGGCGAAAGGTTGCAAGGTTCAAGGGGGCCGAATACTTTTGCAAGGCACTGTATTTGTCAAACTAGAGACTCTTATGTACTTTTCTTGCTCGGTTGTGCAGCGGGGCCTCCCGCTTCTCTTTCTACTCTGGTTAGATCTTGTGCTGCTCTCTGAAGGGAGTGGTACTGAGCGTGATAGGAAATGTTCAATTTCTTGGCAATTTCTCTTATGGAATAGACTTCACTTCTAAGAAAAGCTTGTCGAGTTTCACGTGAAAGTTGTCTTTTTCTGGCCATTTTGACAGTTTAATCAAACCCACAAAGGTGATGCTCCAGATACCCAACTAGCGAAAAGGAAGATCAGTTTTATAGCTTGTCTAACCACCTAAACTGTTTTGAGCCGTGCCAACATAATTGCACGAGGTCATCTGTTATCCTTCTAGGGCAACTAGCAAGAGTGATGTTTGCTGTAAATGGGCCTCTTTACAAAATTAAGTAGATATTGCATTTAAACCGGATGTTTCCAGCTAGAATAGTCATTTGCCACATTAATAATGTATAGAGTGTTTTTCTGATTAGTTTAATACTATTTCCATTGAAAAAATGCTTTTCTTTCAAAGAGGGGGAAATTTCTAAGTGACCCCAAACTTTTGAACGAGAGTGTATATTTGATTGAATCCACAACATAGACATGATATTTAAGGTTAAAACTGAAAAACGTTAATTGTTTTTAGAAAACAATAACTTGGAATTTTATGGTAATTAAATATATGTTGAACATGATTTGCAAATCATTGCATTCTATATTTATGTTTAATACAAAGTCCCAACTTCATTGGACTGTCTTGTATTTTGTTCTGTATTGTTTATTTCAAGCCCCTTTTTTGTCACATATTATCAAAATTTTTGGTTACTATACTTTAGTAAACAAGGCAATAAACAGCTAAAAATCAGTACAATTGTTTGTATGGCTGTATCGTATACATTACCTCGACATCACCAGTAGAAGTAGTAGTAGTTGCGCTGATGTTTCCAAAGTCACTGACAATAAATGCCAAAAGATAGGTGGACATTTTTTTTGTTTCCTCAAAAACTGTCCGTTGCAACGGCTGGTTATTAATGACAACCTCGCTTGTTTCTACATAAAACAATGAGAGGAATTATGTCAAATCAGCATGAAAAATTCATAAAAACAATAATAATCTCTGCAATGTGTCTGCACCTTTTTCTGCGCCATTAGAAAGTGCCACAGTTCCACGGTCGTGTATTAGAGTGATGTGGAAAATTGCTTTCATAGCCGGCTCATCAAAACAAGGGAAGGCTTTCCTGGCATCTGTAGGCTGCATCTGAGTTGTTGCAACATACCTGAACCATAAAGCACATATGGAGAAAATTTAGCATCAAGTACTCTTTTACTCTTCTAAGAGTTAGGGGTGGGAACCTCTTGGTACGTCACAATACGATTTTCGATAGAAAGCAAGCGATAACAATGTTCTTACGACATCACGATACAACAATTATCGATACATTGGTCTAGGACAGGGGTTGGGGACCTATGGCTCACGAGCCAGATGTGGCTCCTTTGACGGCTGCATCTGGCTCGCAGACAAATCTTTATTATTGGAAAAAAAAAAAAAAGAAGTTTTGTTATTCTCCTTTGTGCATTGCGCGAAACGGCGATGGTCACCAGCGACTAGAAAGCCGGTTCGCAGTAATTTTGGTGGGAAAGTGGCATACATACATGACGTTGTGTCTCTATATGTATTTATCTATATACCAATTGCATAGGCAAAGCAGATGAAGATGAGACACTGTTCAAGTGGGTTTGCCGTATTTTGCTGTTGAAAATAGTGGCCGATGTACGCATGTGTGTGAGATCAGGAAGTAAACTTCCTTTTCAGTTCCGTTTTCCGCGCTGTTAGCTAATTTTCGAAACCTTTTTGTGAAGATGGCTAAAAGAAAAAAGATGAGGAGTATTGTAATTTCCAGCAGGAATGCACGGAGGAATTTGCCTTTGTGGAGAGTTTTTGACGACTTTTTGGATAAAGACAAGATAATTAAAAGAATAAAAGACGTGCCTCTGTCGACAAGAAGTGTTGAAGATTATCATGATGTCAAATCAAATTGAGGCAACGCAAGTGAAGGAAATAAATGGACATAAAAGTCTCTCGCTTTGGATGAGTCAACAGACGTCAGCAATTTATCCCAGTTCAGCATGATTGCAAGGTTTTGACTATGAAAGGGATAAGAGGGGAGGATTTATTCAAGTCCTTTAATGTGATCGCAAAAGAAAAAAATCTACCAATGGATAAACTTGTTTCGTTGTGCACTGATGGTGCTCCGTGGACGGTGAGGAAAAACAGGACTTGTGACGCTTCTTCGTGAACATGAAAAGAGACACATCCTAAGTTTTTCAACGCCTGCATGGAGCTTCACCTCACAAAGTATCAACCGGACTACAAATCCTTGCGCAAAACCATGCAGCACCAGAAGTCGCATTAATGGTAAGAACATAGGCATCATCATTATTGAAGGGTCAGCTCGGCCATGCGCTGCGCAACTCCTTCAAGCAGGGGGCCGCCCACATCAAGAGGAGCGAATAACAAACACGCATGCAGCAAACTAACGGTGGATTTCGGTTCAAAAAGTACGAAAGCTGTACCACATACAAACAGGAAGGACTGTCTCAGGAGTGATTTGTTCAAGGATTCATGGTAATTATTATATTTTTCGTACCATGCATGCATTTTGAAACGTTGTGGGAAAAAAAATGGAGGAATTAGCCACCAAGGCATTGTCATCACAGTTTGGAATATTTACGTAAAATAAATGCGACCTCCACGTTTTTTTTTGCTTTTAACCAAGAATCGAGACTGTTTTACATCCACATCTATAAAGAATTCAAAGATTTAAGCATTTATTTGCAAGAATTTCAACGTAAAAAGCTCTTTATTGTAGTAAGGCGGCGCAACAAGCCACACATTCGACATATTTACGCAAAATAAATGCTACCTGCACGGTTTCTTTTGCTTTTAACCATGAATCGAGACTGTTTTACGTCAATATCTATAAAGAATTCAGGGATTTAAGCATTTATTCACAAGAATTTTCAACGAAAAAAGCTCTTTGTCTGTGATTCCACTCGGTCAGCTTTGACGGCCTCGCCAACAATGCAGGCACCGCGTCTCGTCAATTACATTATGAAGTCTACAGTAAGAAATACTTATCATTGATTAGCAATAGCATAACAATGTTGTTAAATTAAATTAAAATTCAGAGACTTATTGTACTTTAAAAGTGTTGAAATTACATAAAATGCACAAACATTTTTGTATTTTTAGTTTTAAGCATATTGTATGGCGCGGAATTACATTTAAAAATATGTGGTATTCATGTTCATTCTCAGCCAAAAAGGTTTCCGACCCCTAGTCTAGGATATTCTACAAAACAACTAATAAACAGAAAACAGGCTATCTTCATCCTTTTGTTGTAAATTTATCACTAGTAGACGTCCAATCCATTTGAACTGGGACGTCCAATCCGCTTATTGGACGTCTATGGCAAGTGTTGGGTTTAATTTTGAGGCATTTCAGGTCATTTGCTGTTGTATTTCAGGCAAGGCAAGGCAAGGCAAATTTATTTATATAGCACAATTCAACACAAGGCAATTCAAAGTGCTTCAGTCACTTCCTTTTGATATTGGGGCACCTGTCAGTGGCCCAAAATCCTGTTGGTTTTGTCCAATGGAACTAAAAGCCTTCCCAAAGGAATAGGCAGTGACTCAAACTCAACAGGAAGTGACCTGTAAAGGCCCTAAAACGAACAAATAGCGACCTGTAAAGGCCATAAAAATCAGAAAGACTGGCAGCGAATGCTCTGGTTTGGAACGAACGAACGTTCTTTTGCCCCTCCCAGTATACAGTGCATCACTAAGGTGAGTACACCCCTCGCATTTATGCAGATATTTAAGTATATCTTTTCATGGGACAACACTGACAAAACGACACTTTGACACAATGAAAAGTAGTCTGTGTGCATCTTATATAATAGAGTTAATTTATTTTCCCCTCAAAATAACTCAAAATATAGCCATTAATATCTAAACCCCTGCAACAAAAGTGAGTACACCCTTAAGAAACTGCCGTACATACATCCCTCAATGTCTAAATTGAGTACTGCTTGTCATTTTCCCTCCAAAATGTCACGTGACTCATTACAGGAGTGCTGTCATCATTGCTGCAGAGATTGAAGAGGTGGGGGGTCAGCCTGTTAGTGCTCAGACCATACGCTGCACTCTATATCAAATTGGTGTGCATGTCTGTCACCCCAGGAGGAAGCCTCTTCTGAAGACGGTACACAAGAAAGCCCACAAACAGTTTGGTGAAGACATGTCAACAAAGCACATGGATTACTGGAACCATTTCTTATGGTCTGATGAGACGGGCGGGCTACCTGATGTAATTAACTAACTAACTAACTAACTAACTAACTAACTAACTAACTAACTAACAGGGAGACTTGTCCAGTTTTGTCACGCACATTCACACAACACAATGAGAGTCGAGATTTTGTTTGTTTTTTTACAACAAGCTGTATAGATAGGAAAACAGAGAAGCAAGTTATTCTCTTTCACGCGCCAAGGTACTGCCTTTTTTGTTCACCATCATTCTTGTTTTTAAATAAAAACAGGAACACATACTTGCGCTTTCCATCTTCATCGTATTCACTTCGATAGAAACCTCCAAGGTCATCATCCAGTTCTCCGATGAAATTTGTATGAAGAGTGTACCAGTGGTCCTTCATCAGTTTCGTCTCCAGCTTTAAGACCAGGTACTGAGTTTCTACCTGGAGCCAGGAAGAAACTATTGCGGGAGCCTTGGTTCCACCATCCATCGCGTCCAGGTGGGCCATTTGGTTATTGTCATATTTGGTATAGTTCAGCTTATTGGAGTGGATGAGAATCAGGTCGGTCTCCTCAACACACTTAAAGTGCACACTGGACTCACCTAGAATGACATTCAATATGATATGATGGAAAGAAGGAAAGGAGTGAAGGGTAATCATAATCTAAAACCAACTTAAAATGCCTATCACAGCAAAAAGCGTGATTATTTGATATTTCACATGGTATTTTATGCTCCTGAATGAAATGGACCACTTGGATGTGTGTGCAAGTCATCGTTTTATTTATTCAATTTTTTTAATCCCGCACCATTAACATGAATAACTTCCTGTTTTGAGGAGGATTGCGAATGTGACGTCAGCCGGGTCAGCATCTCACAAAACAGCATTACTTTATAGCAGAGGTTTCAAACCGATTCCAGAAAGGGCCTAGTGGGTGCTGGATTTTGTTCCAACCGATAACGCGCAGAGAGTTTAACCAATGAACTTCCTGGTGAAACAAGCAGCACCTGACAAAGCTTAACTGATTACACATGTAAAAGATCTAATTGGTGAAAAGGTGTCCTCTTCATTGGTTGGAAAGCAAACCTGCACCCACTAGGCCCTTTCTGGAATCGTTTTGACACCTGTGCTTTATAGCATGCAGATGAACTGCGGATTCAGCTGATTTTGTGGATTAATTTGTTTATTTTTCGCATCACGCCAGGCAAATGTGCTGCAGGGTCTTGTTGCTGCACCAGGGAGAGGCGTGTGAGCCAATTTGGGTTTATGTTTCGCATCATGCCAGCCAAATGTGCTGCAGGGTCTTGTTGCCGCACCAGGGAGAGGCGTGTGAGCCAATTTGGGTTTCAAAACCTCCCACCCCGAGATTGGCCAAAACAAGTCTGACTGTGGGACCATTGGACTTACGAGGAAGTGAGTAAACATCGTGTTTTTTATTATGCCAAATACTGGGATCATGCCACACGTTTCAATACGGAGGTGGCTTGCATTTTGTGACTTCCAAGCCCCTCTGCCCTCTTCGTGTGCCCGGCAATAGACCACTATCCTCGGGTTGGGCATGGGTAGTTATGCGCTCTTCCGACGACGTGGGCCGGCTTCCCCGGCAAACGAGCCCTCCTGCCCGCAGCAGGGGAACGACGAATTGTAACTGGCTCGCCGCGGGGGGAGTTGCCGATCAGTGAGGACAATCAACAACCCCACCGCCATGTGATATGGTCCGGGGTAATTTTGCGTGATTTTTCGCTTCGAAAGGCGAGAATAAGACTTTGAAACGCGGCTCGGTTCTGGTTAGCATGTCTGCTAGCTGTCATGCTTCCTGGTTGGTTTATGCTCTCTGAAAGGGAAATGACAAAAGCCGGACTAACTCCGGTGGCATAAAATATCGTATGAGAGGTGCAAGAAGTCGATAGTTTTGATCATTATGGAGGAATTTTGCCATGTCGTACTGATTAAATGCATATCATATTCCATTTAGCGCAAGACTGTTATTTGTCATGACCATACCATTTATTTAGCAATTGGGGACAAATACTTAAATAAAATAAATATCCTGTTAAAATTTTTGAGTAGAGAGATTGAAACAATGACATTTTGCTGCTCTCTTCGTTGCATTTTCCTCACCCTGATTAATTCCCCTCAATGGGCGGGATTCTAAATCAGATGAAATCGTGACCCTGCCGACGTCATCCTCCAGCTGGGGATGCAAGAGCGGTATAATGACAGGCAGTGCTAAACGGTAGATTAAAAGACTAATTTCTTGTCATCTGCGCTTTGCCAAAGTGTTGTATATAGTCGAATCGTCTCAAAATATGATTCTAATTCACATGATAATTCTATTTAAAATTTATGACATCGCAGGCACTTTAAATGAACATTTCTATCATGATAAAACAGTGATCCTACCTTAGTTTGACATTTTAAAAATTCATCCAAGCATTAATGAATGGATAGGGAAATAAAGTTACACGGGAAGAGAGCACACAGGTATTTATCAAATAACAGAATGCAGTTTCTGTATCTTGGTCTGCTGCTGGACATTTGGTCAATAGCCTGTTTTAATGTAATAACCAAATTGGGATGTTTTCTCAACCACAAGCTATTCATCCTAAAATTCCACTATGTGGCAGTAAGAATAAATGTAAACGATGTGGACTTAAATTAGAGCCTCAATGTTTCACTAAACCAACATTGGGGAAAAAAATTATCATTGAATTTCAAATATACCAGTACATATTATTGGTAGTAATTCATAAGCTGAAAAAATTTTAAGTTAACGTGAATTTGAATTTGGCTGACATTGTGCAGTTAAATGGCAAAAGTCATGGGGAAGACAATTTTATGGTTTTGATATCTTGAAATTGTGTCCTTACTTATAATAAATAATATGAAATGTTTTGCATATTTTAGAATGGTGCTTCTAGAATAGTTAATACCAGCTGTTTATCAATTTATATATTGTTGAGGAAAAAAAAACACTTTGACAATAAATATTTGACTGTATATCTCTATTTGACGAAATCATGAAATTTACTGCTATGAACAATATCTGAGCTGGGAAATATTTGAGAGGTCTATTTCCTCGGTGTCTTGAGAAAATTCAATAAATTCAAAAATTACTCTACCTGTGAAAATCCAGAGTCCAGTCTTGTTATCTTTAGTAAGCCTGGGCCACAATGTGACATTATAGCGTTCTGGTACCAGGTTCTTGGGCAGTCGATATTTGTCCCAAGGATTGTTGGATGGGGCCACTGTTGTGGTAGTAGGCTTGGATGTAGTTCCTCCATTTGTTGGGGACACTTCATTTACGTTTTTAGCCTTCTCCTGGGAGTAAACGACACTCAGAGCTATTATGGTGGCCACAGCTCCAGCTCCAAGTACAATACAAACTACCCCAACAGCTTTACTAATAAAGAATCCCTTCCCCATTTCCCTGCCTGATGCTGAACCCCGCTCTGAAACAATGCATGCAATAAAGAAAAGGTCAGCTTTTATGTGTATCCTTGCACAGCATTTCTCCTCCCTTTTTATTGTAGCAGGTGATGTATTAACAGTGACATTTAGCTCAACCCATAGGCACCCAAGAGGGCCACTTCATTACTACAACAATTAGGAACGAGTGGCAATACAAATTTTAATCATAATTATGACAACATGTTTTTTTTTATCTTTTTATCGGACGGTAATGTTAAGTATGATGTGGTTCACCAACCACGAAGAGTAGAAATAAAGTCATTTTCCCCAATTTTTAAATAAAAAAGGAAATAATTATGTAAATATATTGCTTAATTTGATTTTTTTTTTTTTACCATTTTGTGTCGTCCAGAATCGCCTAAAATATTAATGAATGAGCACTGTTAGCATCACATAAGGTGGCATATAAAGTTGCTCAGTGCAAAATAACCCCACAGCATAGCAAAGGAGCTGTTACTGCCTGCAGCAAAAATAAAAACTGTCCCTCTGTCCAATTACACTGTTGTTTTTGTTCTATTAATTTTATTTTGTTGTTTGTTTTTGTTTTTTCAGTCAAATTGGCATATTGTCCTCATGTGTTAATGTTGCTAATCAGTTTGAATTTATGATAATTTATTGATTTTATCAAATTTTATTTTTCAGTATCAAATGGTCATAAATGTGCCTTGGATGTATTTTTACAGTTTCGATGTGACTTTTTTTTTTTTTTTTTTAATTCAAGCAAATTGATGTGCTTTGTCTTTTTTTGTTACTAGCAAAACAATGTATAAAAATGTAGACTTTATTGTAAGTTGATCGATCATATTACTTTTTTGATATTAAAAACGACACAATATTATGCCGAGGTTTACTTATGATATTAATCATTTTATCGACAAATGATGCTATTTACAGTGGCGGCAGGGGGATGGGGGGGTCACGAAACATTTACGTCTTCCTGGGGGGACGTAACAGAAAACAATTGAGAAGCACTCTATTACTGCATTGCGATATCACATACGCATTTTTCTTTATTCACCTCTTACCAATTTTCATCTATCCATTTTAGAGTGGGAATAATATATACAGGCGGCTTGACACATAGAAGGGTTTCTCGTAGTTTTTTCTTTCTATTCCGATATACTATATAATTGCACTATACCAGTAAAGTGGATTTTGCGAAATAAGCATTTGTATAATAATCATCCTAAATACTATTGCTCAGTCTATCAATACGATAGGATAAGCTTTATCTCTTGTCGGTTTCCTAGTCCATAAAATGGCAGGAAAGTGAACTTCAATATAGTAAATGATTATCTTTTGAAGAGCATCCCGCATGCAGTAAAACACAGCAGAAGTCACCACCTCTTCTTCAAATCTGATAATAAAAATGCAAACAAATAGAAGTGAATGATTTACTATCCACAATACAATTGTGATGTTCCACAGATAAGCATTTTTTTCACTGGAGTTTTCCTTTTTTTTTTTTTTTTTTTTTTTTTAGATTATCTTCATCTGATTACATCTGCCAAACAGTTGTACATATTTATAAGGAAGGTTTTATTATGCACTAACTTTGCGATACAATATAAAATGACAGTTGGACTCTTCAGAATGGATAACAGGAATTTGTTATGTGAAGGCTAAAATGATCTTGAAACAAAGGTTCATATTATGTAAGCTCTTTTTGATATAGTCTTTTTGGTATAGTTTAGCCATTTAGGCTCATATATAAAATGTTTTGTGTACTGTAGTTAATCAATAAAATACAATCAAATAGAATTTTAATTAAAGTAGTGATGCACGATAATGCATTTTTCAACCGATACCGATAACCGATAATTTCCTCCTCATTCCAACCGATAACCGATAATGTCAAGCCGATGATTCTATTAAAAGATTTATGTAAATTTTTAAAGTATACACAAAAGAAAATATTACTGTGCAAAAATATAATTTATTGCTCTTTTTTTCAACACAATGTACGAACAAGTCGTCAATTCAAACATCTAAATAATGACAGATTGTCTGACATTGTGTAATGGTAAACCTTTGGCAACAATTACTTACAGAGTAAATACCTAAGTTGCACAAAAATGCGTTTAAAAGTAAGCCATTCCTAACATATATAACATTAATCCGCTGCAAAACACACCTCCTTAAAACTAGTCAGTTTTAAGTGTAAATCTATTGGCAATAAGTGAAATTATCTGCCATCGCTTCAAGTGTATTTCTCTCAGATTTCTTGGAAGAAAAATAGCTAGCTGAAAATAATCTTAACAGCCTTGTTTTAAGCAATACATTATTATACTTAATCCTAAAAAAAAAAAAAAAACTTGAAGAAGGAAAGATTTTGAATAATATTTGTGGCTACAGAATATTGATTTAAGAATTTGATTATCTACTGTGACTGTAATTGAGCAAAGAAATAAGTTAAATAATTTGAAAAGTGATTGCTAATGTTAAATGCTTTGTTGCACACTGTGGAAATGATTGCCTCAAAAGAGCGAGATGTCATGTACCCATTCTTCAGCGCTTTGTTTACATTTGCGGCTTTCACAACATTTGCGTTACAGCAGCTAAACTGCTACACGGCAGTACTATTTGGACGGAGTTTGCGCTCGCATCCGTGTGCGTGTTGTTTTGTGCCTGAGTTTTATTAAACCGAAAATAAAGGCAGCGTTACAAAGTCATCTGACCGCTCGTCATTTCACATTCTGAATGCATTATTGACTGGCTGACTTCGTTTTCTCCATGTTTAAATTATCTTATAACCACTGTGCCATCATGATAAGCTTGCTTACCGGACATCACTTTTTCATGAAGAATGGTGGTCGTATAAACGGCATTATTTCTTTTATCCAGGGCTTTGGTTCTCGTGTCATTAAGGTAAAAAAAAAAAACTGTGTCTCGTCTCGGCGGCAGCTACATTCGTACCGGATAATCCGCCCGCCCGCCCCGGCCGGTTCGCCGCGGCGTATTCGGGTCCTGGCTCTGCTCGCACGCCGTGGGGGAACGCTTGAGAAACCGGGGTGTTCGCCGGAGGTCCAGAGGCCGGGGAACCGGGCTCGGCCCGCCCCGCCTATGGCGAGGCGGCGGCGGCCTGCCGGACTGGCCAAAGCGGCGGGCTCCGTCGGAATTTACCACCCGCCTTGGGCTGCATTCCCAAACAGCCCGACTCTGTATCGTCACAAGCCCTGTAGTTTAGCTTAGTGTTTACAATAGCTTTAGCATTCCTGCTAGCAGCAGCCTCGTATATGTTCCAAAATTCTTTGTGATGCAGTTTTAAATGGCTGCTGGGTTAGTGGTTTTGAATGAGGACGCGTTCTTTCTCCTTCGTGGAACTTGTACGGTACATGTTTCGCAGATGGCGAGAGCGTCGTTTTTTTAGTAACAGCCGCCATAATATTCAACTACTTCTTGTCTTGTAACTCCGCCTCCTCAACCCCTCCTCCCTCAGGGGCTTCAGAGAGGGGAGGGGTTGAGGAGGCGGCGTGCTGAATTCTTCGGTTGAGCACATTTGGAGGCAAAATCAAGTATATAATTATCGGATTGCATTATCGGTTGAATTTTTTTATTATCTGGATTATCTGTGTGACGTCATAATTGCCATTATCGGCCGATAATTATCGGTGACCGATATTATCGTGTATCTTTATATTAAAAAGTGAAGCAACAAAGTACCCTTTGTTTGCTTTATAATCATGCTTTATATCAGGGCTAAAAACGCTTTTGTTTAGCACTGCATATCCATAACTGTCTATATATTTCAATCTACTTGCTTTCTATTCCTCTTGTGCTTATCTTCATTGCTGATTTCAATTATTATTAGTAGCAGTAGTTTTTGTTTTATTTTTGTTTTATTTTTATTTATTTATTTTTATTCTATTTGTGATTAAATGCGATCTTTTGTCTTGGTTTTTACGTTGTATTGATTTAAATGTGATTTTTATGATCTTCATGTGATGTAAAGCACTTTGAATTGCCTTGTGTTGAATTGTGCTATATAAATAAATTTGCCTTGCCTTGCCTTGCCTTGCCTTATATTAAAGTGCCTGTGCCACCATAATAAAAAAAAAACTTAAATGGCATTATTATGTGATTTAAAATCATATTTTGAGACGATTCGACTATATACAACAATTTAGCAAAGCACAGATGATGAGAAATGAGTCTTTCAAGCTGCCATTTAGCTGCTCCTGTCATTATAGCGCTCTGGCACCGCGATCTGGGTGATGACGTCAGCAGAGTAACGAATTCAGCACAGTGGAGGAGGAAATGGGACAGAGAACAGCACAATGTGGTCATTGTTTTTATCTCTCTAATCGCAATATTTTTGCAGGATATTCTTTTTATCTAAGTATTTTTCCCCAATTGCTAAAACGACAAATAACAGTCTTGTGCTAAATGGAATATGAAATATCAAAAATGCATTTATTCAGTACAAATAAATTACTGCATAATGGTCAAAACTGCCGACTTGTTTAATGCTATTAAATTCTATTTAATGCCACCGGAGTTAGTCTGCTCTTGTAATTTCCCTGCAGGTACTCAGAGACAAGGAAAGAGTGTGAACAAAAGAGTGTGAGACCTATGCTACATGCTAACCCGAACCGAGCGCTTCTTCCAAGTTTCTTCCTCGACTTTCGAAACCGAAAAATCACACAAAACTACCCTGACTCATGTCACACACGGTGGCGGGGGTGATAGGCTCCACTGATCGACCAGCCCCTGGTGGCGAGCAGGTGTCGGGTCATCGTTGAACGGCGGAAAATGGCGCATTCTCGGTGGACAAACTGGCTGACATCGGAGCGTGTGGCTCTCCGAGCCCAAGCTGAGGACAGTGCTTTCTCAGCGGGCACACGAAGAGGGCCGAGAGGAGTGGAAGCCTCTACACCAGGGGTTGGCAAACTATTCCACAAAGGGCCGCAGTAGGTGCGGGTTTTTGTTCATACCCATCATGAGGACAGCCTTTCACCAATACGTTTTCTTACAAGTGCAATCAGGAGATTTCAGTCAGGTGCTTCTTGTTTCCACTGATACCTCATTGGCTAAACTGTCTGTGCTGAATAAGTTTGAACAAAGACCAGGACCCACTGCGGCCCTCGAGGACCGGTTTGCCCACCCCTGCTCTACACAATGGAGAACCGCAGACAAGAGCACATGGCTGCCCGAGCATGGACGCTCATCAGCTAGTGGCTATGGCCCTTGCGGTGGACAAGGAGCATTGTCGCCCACAAAATGCAAGCCACCTCTTTATTAAAACGTGTCATGATCCCTGTATTTGACATAATATAAAACACGTCGCTTACTCACGTCCTTGTCCGTCCATTCTTCACGGTGAACAGGATCTTTTTGAAACCCAAAAAGGCTCACACGCCTCTCCCTGGTGCAGCAACAAAAGCCTGCAGCACATTGAACAAATTAATCCGCAAAATCATCTGAATCCGCAGTCCTTCCTCATAATACAATAATGGCTGTATTGGGAGCATGATTAGTCTACTGACGTCACATTCGCTTTCTTGCTCAATCGAGACTCTGGCTGGAGGTCACTCATTTTCATGGCGCGGGATTAAAAAAATTGAATAAATATATCATTCACTTCCACACACATCCAAGCAGTCCATTTCATTCATGAGCATAAAATTTTGCGTGAAATATAAAAAAAAACATGCTTTTTGCTGTCATAGGCACTTTAAATGAAGCTGTATCTGTTTATATTTACATACTCACATACGATTCATTATTTCAGCCTGAATTATGGAAGTATATTTCTGACATAATGCCAGCAACTAGCTAATGACACTTCCCATGCCTGTTGCATATTGAATCTCAAAAGAGAACTGATTATATACCGGAAATATAAAGAATGAAATATACATGATTTCCTTACTTTTCTGATTGTTGACAATGCTCCTTATTGTTTTATTCCTAACAAAATGGAAGGGGAGCTATAAATGCAATGTGTAATATATATATATATATATTATCTTTGTTTATTACCTTTTATAGATCTTCTCAGGTGTTGCTACCTTGAAGTTCAGAGTCATCACGTGTTATGTTGCAATATTGTTATAATGTGCCTCATGCTCTGTAAATGAATAAAATGTGTAAATACTGCTTACTTTTCCAAGCATGACGCATTGAAAGGGACATTGGATATCATTGGGTATGAATGGTTCAGGAAAAAAAAAAAACAGCAACAATTTTGCATAGAAATTGAATCTTAGTTACAAAAGTGTATTTCTTGCTTAAAGTAAAAAGCAGTCATAACGCAGTACCTACCGTTACCTGTGTTCCACAGTTACACCATTTATTTATTTTTAGTGCACAGGCAGCTGCAGAGTCAATATAGTACAGTATATTATGATATTGCAGGAAGGTTGCCAGTTGACGGTGTGGTATACTGTACACAGGAGAAGCTACACACCACTCTTTCATGCTCGCTGGTCTTTTTTGATTTGGCTTCTGTAGTTTCTGTGCCATTATTTCAGTGTTTTTGTGGAAAAAATATGTCTTTAAACATGAAAGTGTTAGTTAGTTAGTTAGTTAGTTAGTTAGTTAGTTAGTTAGTTAGTTAGTTAGTTAGTTAGTTAGTTAGTTAGTTAGTTAGTTAGTTAGTTACCGTATTTCCCGACTATAAGTCGCAGTTTTTTTTTCAGGGTTATGTGTGAAATTATTAACACATTATGATATCATTGCACGTTATTTTGGTGTTTTGGAGTGACACTGATGGTTTGGTAAACTTGTTAACATGTTCTTTATGCTATAGTTATCTGAATAACTCTTAATAGCTATGGCCACGTTCGCCTTCTGCCTTTGGCAATGTGTGTTCAATTGTATTATTGACTTTTTTTTTATATTGAAATGCATGCTTTTAGTTTGTGGTGCTTTCACGCCCACGTGGGGGCGCACTCGCACTTGTTTACGCGAGGAAGAGCACTCACACGCCAGAAGAAGACGGACAGCTACGCAGCATCTCTGAGCGAGTGGGCGAAAATGCAAAGAAAGCTGGTTTGGTCAGGTATTTCTATAACACATACAAAAACTGATTTTCATTCAAATTATTTTTTTCAATGATTTGCAAAATAAAAGATACCAAAAACAGCTAAAACCCCAACCTCCATCTCCTAATTTTTATTTTCCCTCATTTCCTCACATGCTAAATGCCAAATCTAAATTTGAACTGCGTAAGAACATATGATGTATATTAAAATTGAAGATGATGTAAACATTTACTTTTCGTTGTGTTTTTTAATAATGAAGATATAAGTAACATACATTCAGAAAAGTAAGTACAAATTACTTATTTTATGCAGACTGAAATGGAATATATTTTGAAGATCGCGCAAACATTGACTTTTTTAATCATAAGCAAATGAATAAGTAGCCTAACATAAATGAACAAATATAAGTCCAATGTGCACATTGACAGCTAAAATGTTCTGAACCTCCACATCAGAGCAAGTAAAAATAAATATGATGAATAAGCCATCTTAACGCTTTCCTTGCTCTTAAAGATTTGATCTATTTTCTGTTGCATTGCCCTTTTTTTTTGCTGTTTCAGAAAACATGCACATTTGAACCAATCAGAGCTAACTATCTCTGGTGATCACATGTCAGTATGTCAGCCAGTTGAACGGATTAATGAGTCCAGGCGTTTTGCTTTGCTGCGTTCATTCGCACATTGACGTGACTCGTCATCGTCAGACTAAGATAACTGCAGCAGCTGGGGAAACCTCCATGCCGTCCGTGGAATAAAATAAATAATAAATATCGGTCGAAACGGATTACCCTACACAAGCACTTTATTATGCATGTTGTTAACACTTGTGTATGTAGCTCTGATGTGGGTAGATTGTTTTCTTCTTGGAGATGAAATGCATGTGTTTTCATGGACATCGCGTTTTGACAGTTGAGTCATATTTTCGGAATCAAAGCACCGTATACCGGAACAGCGTTCCGGCCCAGAATCTTATACCGGAAGTGCGTTCTGGCCCTGAATCTTATACCGGAACTGCTTTCCTGATCGTTCCCGCCCACTTTCACCCCTGGTTGTAAATGTTCCCGGGTCAGAGCATGATGGCTGATGACGTAAAAATCATGGCAGGCCGAGCGTCACTTCCTCTCTTTTCGCAGTAAGACAAAAAGTGGTGAACAAACATCGTAATTATCAACGTAGCAAGCTGGAAAAAGCTAAATTAAACTGAAAACATAACTAAATTAAATTGCTGCGCGATCGTAGAGCCAAGGAAGAAAGTCCATCTTCCATCTTTGGAAATGTGTGGTTCATTTTGCTGTCGATGTTAGGGTCCGCTACTGCGGAAACAAGGTTGTACTTCAAAGCAGAAAACAACGGAGGGAAGCATTCAGTGGTTTATTAAATACAAAAATACAATGAATCGCGGAAAAGGGGGAAAAACACAATGGGTCTGTGACAGTAGGTTGACGGGGATCAATAAAATACTAACCTAAGCGGTAGGCAGAGAGCCGATAAGACAACAAAACAAAGCCAGCGGGATTCTTCCTTCCCAGGCTAGCGGATTCTTCCTTCCACCCTTCTCTTGGATTGCCTGGGCTTAAATCCAGTCTTGATGATCTTGAATTGGTTGCAGTTCCGACGTCGGGACTGCTCTCTCCTTAACAAAACACGATTTGACCAACATTGTGACAGCCGATGCCGACCAAAAATGACCTAATGTCCAGGTTTAAAAATTGTGCCAGCAGCCCTCCCCATACAGAGAGTGCTAGTGGGCAACACGGGACAAGTCTGTTAAAGTCTCCAACCAGCGTCATTCTGGGCACATCTCTCTATGCGTGACAGGGAATTTCCCTGAATATCTGTATGAAAAGGTCTTATATACAGTGCCTTGCAAAAGTATTCGGCCCCCTTGAATCTTGCAACCTTTCGCCACATTTCAGGCTTCAAACATAAAGATATGAAATTTAATTTTTTTGTCAAGAATCAACAACAAGTGGGACACAATCGTGATGTGGAACAACATTTATTGGATAATTTAAACTTTTTTAACAAATAAAAAACTGAAAAGTGGGGCGTGCAATATTATTCGGCCCCTTTACTTTCAGTGCAGCAAACTCACTCCAGAAGTTCAGTGAGGATCTCTGAATGTTCCAATGTTGTCCTAAATGACCGATGATGATAAATAGAATCCACCTGTGTGTAATCAAGTCTCCGTATAAATGCACCTGCTCTGTGATAGTCTCAGGGTTCTGTTTAAAGTGCAGAGAGCATTATAAAAACCAAGGAACACACCAGGCAGGTCCGAGATACTGTTGTGGAGAAGTTTAAAGCCGGATTTGGATACAAAAAGATTTCCCAAGCTTTAAACATCTCAAGGAGCACTGTGCAAGCCATCAAATTGAAATGGAAGGAGCATCAGACCACTGCAAATCTACCAAGGCCCGGCCGTCCTTCCAAACTTTCTTCTCAAACAAGGAGAAAACTAATCAGAGATGCAGCCAAGAGGCCCATGATCACTCTGGATGAACTGCAGAGATCTACAGCTGAGGTGGGAGAGTCTGTCCATAGGACAGCAATCAGTCGTACACTGCACAAATCTGGCCTTTATGGAAGAGTGGCAAGAAGAAAGCCATTTCTCAAAGATATCCATAAAAAGTCTCCTTTAAAGTTTGCCACAAGCCACCTGGGAGACACACCAAACATGTGGAAGAAGGTGCTCTGGTCAGATGAAACCAAAATTGAACTTTTTGGCCACAATGCAAAACGATATGTTTGGCGTAAAAGCAACACAGCTCATCACCCTGAACACACCATCCCCACTGTCAAACATGGTGGTGGCAGCATCATGGTTTGGGCCTGCTTTTCTTCAGCAGGGACAGGGAAGATGGTTAAAATTGACGGGAAGATGGATGCAGCCAAATACAGGAACATTCTGGAAGAAAACCTGTTGGTATCTGCACAAGACCTGAGACTGGGACGGAGATTTATCTTCCAACAGGACAATGATCCAAAACATAAAGCCAAATTTACAATGGAATGGTTCAAAAATAAACGTATCCAGGTGTTAGAATGGCCAAGTCAAAGTCCAGACCTGAATCCAATCGAAAATCTGTGGAAAGAGCTGAAGACTGCTGTTCACAAACACTCTCCATCCAACCTCACTGAGCTCGAGCTGTTTTGCAAGGAATAATGGGCAAGAATGTCAGTCTCTCGATGTGCAAAACTGATAGAAACATACTCCAAGCGACTTGCAGCTGTAATTGGAGCAAAAGGTGGCGCTACAAAGTATTAACGCAAGGGGGCCGGATAATATTGCACGCCCAACTTTTCAGTTTTTTATTTGTTAAAAAAGTTTAAATTATCCAATAAATTTTGTTCCACTTCACGATTGTGTCCTACTTGTTGCTGATTCTTGACAAAAAATTAAAATTTTATATCTTTATGTTTGAAGCCTGAAATGAGGCGAAAGGTTGCAAGG
Source organism: Corythoichthys intestinalis (assembly GCF_030265065.1). NCBI lineage: Eukaryota > Metazoa > Chordata > Actinopteri > Syngnathiformes > Syngnathidae > Corythoichthys > Corythoichthys intestinalis. The sequence goes on along the minus strand of NC_080399.1, from coordinate 56,242,774 downwards.
TTCAAGGGGGCCGAATACTTTTGCAAGGCACTGTATGTGTGTCGCCTGCACACAAGTTCGTGTTTCTTGCCAATGAATGTAGTTTTTTAAGAATTTATTTTATGTAAATGTTACTGTTACTGTTATTTAAGTAAAACCTGTTGAGAAATTAATTTGTGACAGCAAACAACCAACTGTAAGTCGCACCTGTGGTGATGTGAGCAATGATTATGCATTAGCCTGAATAATTGTAAATTATAGTCAGCATTTACCATGAATGTTAACTTCCTCAGCATGGCAAGACAGTATTTGCATGTTGAATTTCAGCCCAATCTGAAGCGAGGCAGGAATGATTAAAAATATACAGTAGCCCTATGTCTTACTAAAGGACAAATTCCATGTAGATTCTTGCTCATGTTACAAGTTAATGTTACGCTATTTATAACTGACAGGGACTTATGTCAGTAAATGCGAATGCCATCGAGTCGAATTGTTTGGCCTCTGCACACCAAAGTTATGCTTGTTGTGTTTATGGCGCCGTTATCTTAGATTACAAAACACTATCCTTGTGTAACTACTGGTTGTTGATTACGTACGTAGACCTAGCCTGCACGCCTAAAACACATTTGTTAAATTAGTAAAAAGTTTTATACTTAGGTTTACATATTTGTTATGTTAACCAGACGAACACAAAATTGCTCAGAAACATGCGGCGAACACAGACTTAGTAAATGTTGTTGGTACCGGTAACTATATGGCATTCAACCCAGCAGTATTTGGAGCGTTCAGAGCTAAAGAACATTAGTGTCCAGATGAGGTCCAAATACTCCATATTTTGGGATTTACGAACGCAGAGCAAAAGTACTGTGTGGCATGTGTCATGGCGATGTCCTGAATAGTGAGAAGTTTTAAATGAACACCAGTGTTGATGAACTTACGTTAAAAAAAGTAATTAGTTACAGTTGCAAATTACTTCTCCCAAAAAGTAATTGAATTGTAAGAGAAAATAGTCACTCAGCAAAGTAATTGCTCTTGTTCTACACGTTATTACATTATACATTCTATAACATCTTTCACATCAAAGATGTTTATATTAACTGATTGAACTCATTTTTTCATTCAAAAAAACAACATAGATCACACTTATTTTTTCAATTTCACCTACAGTGGGGCAAATAAGTATTTAGTCAACCACTAATTGTGCAAGTTCTCCCACTTGAAAATATTAGAGAGGCCTGTAATTGTCAACATGGGTAAACCTCAACCATGAGAGACAGAATGTGGGGAAAAAAACCCAGAAAAAAATGTTGTTTGATTTTTAAAGAATTTATTTGCAAATCTAGGTGGAAAATACCTATTTCGTCAATACCAAATGTTCATCTCAGTACTTTGTTATGTACCCTTTGTTGGCAATAACAGAGGCCAAACGTTTTCTGTAACTCTTCAAAAGCTTTTCAAACACAATTGCTGGTATTTTGGCCCATTCCTCCATGCAGATCTCCTCTAGAGCAGTGATGTTTTGGGGCTGTCGTTGGGTAACACGGACTTTCAATTCCCGCCACAGATTTTCTATGGGGTTGAGATCTGGAGACTGGCTAGCCCACTCCAGGACCTTGAAATGCTTCTTATGAAGCCACTCCTTTGTTGCCCTGGCTGTGTGTTTGGGATCATTGTCATGCTGAAAGACCCAGCCACGTCTCATCTTCAATGCCCTTGCTGATGGAAGGAGAGTTTCACTCAAAATCTCTCGATACATGGCCCCATTCATTCTTTCCTTTACACAGATCAGTCGTCCTGGTACCTTTGCAGAAAAACAGCCCCAAAGCATTATGTTTCCACCACCATTCTTCACACTGGGTATGGTGCTCTTCGGATGCAATTCAGTATTCTTTCTCCTCCAAACACGAGAACCTGTGTTTCTACCAAAAAGTTCTATTTTGGTTTCATCTGACCATAACACATTCTCCAAGTCCTCTTCTGGATCATCCAAATACTCTTTAACGAACCGCAGACGGGCCTGGACGTGTACTTTCTTCAGCAGGGGGACACGTCTGGCAGTGCAGTATTTGAGTCCCTGGCGGTGCATTGTGTTACTGATAGTAGCCTTTGTTTTTGTGGTCCCAGCTCTCTGTAGGTTATTCACTAGGTCCCCCCGTGTGGTTCAGGGATTTTTTGCTCACCGTTTTTGTTGTCATTTTCACGCCACGGGGTGAGATCTTGCATGGAGCCCCAGATCGAGGGAGATTATCAGTGGTTTTGTATGTCTTCCGTTTTCTAATAATTGCTCCCACAGTGGATTTCTTTACACCCAGTGTTTTACCTATTCCAGATTCAGTCTTCCCAGCCTGGTGCAGGTCTACAATTTTGTTTCTGGTGTCCTTCGACAGCTCTTTGGTCTTGGCCATAGTGGAGTTTGGAGTGTGACTGACTGATGTTGTGGACAGGTGTCTTTTATACCGATAATGAGTTAAAACAGGTGCCATTAATACAGCTAACAAGTGGAGCCTCGTTAGACCTCGTTAGACCTCGTTAGAAGAAGTTAGACCTCTTTGACAGCCAGAAATCTTGCTTGTTTGTAGGTGACCAAATACTTATTTTCCACTCTAATTTGGATTTTTTTTTTTTTTTTAATTAAGGAATGTGATTTTTTTTTTCCACATTCTGTCTCTCATGGTTGAGCTTTACCCATGTTGACAACTACAGGCCTCTCCAATCTTTTCAAGTAGGAGAACCTGCACAATTGGTAGTTGACTAAATACTTATTTGCCCCACTGTTTATAAGAGTGTAACGGTTTACAAACTTTAACTTTCAAATACTGTGAGAAAAAAAGCCTTTTTCTGTTTCCTGTTGTACTGAACTCGCAATGAACCACGATCTCGTACGTACTGAACCGTGACTTTTGTGTATCGTCACATTTCTAATATATATAGATATATTTTTCAATATGCAGGTGAGGCTCTGAATCTCCTGCCTCTCCTATCTTTGCTCTAGTAGTTTTGATTAAAAAAAAACATCACACAAGGGTCATGGATACGTCATTCAAGAAAAGTTTAGGGCGGGTGACTACTTTTTGTTTTGCAATACTATAGCGTCGACAAGGACAACGCCAACTTGGTGATGATAATGCACACTCAGCAGGAAAACAGTACATAGCTTTCAATTAATTTTACCCACCTGGACCCCACGAACTGTTTGTAAAAAATAAAATTATGCTCGCCATGCTAAATACTAATGCTAACGAGAACGCGAATGCTGTGCTAACGCATCGAGCTACCTAGCAAATCATCATCGCATTTAAAACAGCATCACCCCACCCCTCCCCCCTGCTCGTCTCTCTCCAGGGATGGCAGGCGCATGTGTGACAGAATCAGCATAATCAGACAACTCATGCTTCATTCAACCGAATTATAGTAATGCACCCCTTCACACCCCTAGTAACGGTAATGTGGTCGCAAAAATAGAAAAAGTAATTAGATTACTCTCTACTAAAAGAAAATAGAGCAGTTATACTCCAACATTAGTCATGACACATGACGCTAACCCAGATAGCAGACTGACGTTGAATAAACGTGGATTTTGCATCAATATCATCAGTATGGTTGACATTGAAATTTTCGACAATAAACAATGTTGACTCAATATTGCAAATACTGATGACACCTGACAGTAACGTTGAAACAACATTGTTCTATGGTGTATCAGGCAATGGTTGGGTGAAATTGTTTTATAGTTGACATAATAATGTTGACAAATATGTAGTTGATTTTTGATTGACCGGGAAATATGATTGAAAAGTCATCGAATTATGTATGGGCGGAAGTTATGGTCAAAAAATTGTTGTAGTTGTGGTTGAGCGGGAAGACAGCGTATAATCTCAAATGAACTCCACTGGAAACGTCTCATTTAAGGATAGCGGTAAGCTTGTTGCTTTTCTTCAGAGCCTTTATCAGCAATGATGTCTTACAGAAGAATAAACCGCGTTTGTCATCAAAGTTGTATTTAAAACTGCTTGCCTGACACAATGTGACAAATTTGCTGAAATTGTAAGAAACTGTGCATTTGCAAAACCTACTTAGCCTGGATGCTTGCTAAGTACAACTTAGTTCAGGCAAACGTAATTGTTTTTCCAATTAAAGCGCCAAAATCACTAAATATGACACAATCGAGCCTTGTCTAAATTAATTTATTGAACACCAACACAGTGCGGTCATAAGTAGCTAAGCTCTGTTGGTTTGGGATTGGTTGAGAAACTTCACCACAAAATACTGAAGTATGCTAAACTGACCCATGATACCTGCTTGAATTCCTTGATATTAATCAACTGTGAATGCCATTTTGTTCGTATTTTTCAGATTCACCGAAGAGGCAGATAGGGATAGACCGTGGACGCATCACAATATGCATTTGCTGCTGTTGTGCAGATGTGGCTACACTATGGCCCAGACCGCGATGATGGCAAAGTTCGCAGCGAAGCTCGTCAGACTGAGGAGGAGATTGAAATAACTTTACTGAGACTTAATGAAGTTTTCTATTGTTGAGATTCAGTGAAAAATAATTTGAAATCTAGCCAAGTTTTTATTTTCATTATTTATTTATTCATTATAAAATTATTTGATATATAAAATTTTTTATCGCCATTTTAATAGTCACCCTAGTTTTTTCTCCTGTCTGTAAATAAAGCAGGACCTCTAAATATGGGCATCTTTGAACGCTTTAATAGCGTCACAGTTGAAAATGACGGAAAACATAACATTGAGTCAGGGGGGGTGTCCAAGATGGCGACCGGGCTAGATGTGTTTTTCTGAGCTCTAAGTTTTTACGGAAGTATCGAGCCTTAAGACGAATGGAAAGGACTCAAAATATATGATTTTTTGAGTTGTGACTGTATTCTGATATTAGGTGTACAGTTTTGGAGCTATTTTCACATTTTTTCGTAGCTTTTTTCACTTTTGTGGTGAAGAGTGGTACACGAAAACAACGCCTGGGCACGTGGAGGAACGGCGAGGAAAGAAACAAGAAAGAAGTCGGCATTGTTTGTTGAAATGGAGCATGAGGAGTCTTTGCCGAGTTTGCTCACACCTCTTCCTGATACTCCGATTCACAGCCCTAATCCAAAGAAGTCTAGAGCGGAGGAAAAGAGGGCGAGTGAAGGAAAAGACGATGTTTCCAATGCCGACATCTTGAGGGCGGTTAATGGATTAAATGCTCGCTTCTCGAAATTTGAAGATATGGTGATGAAGAATACGGCGGCGGTCATTGCTATACAAGAAGATCTGAAGAGTGTTAAAATTCTTCATGAAGTTACGGATGAAGCTGTGAAGAAACTTAACGAGAGTGTCACCGTACTTCAAGAGAAGCAAGAAGAGGCTATAAGATACAGCCGGCGTTGGAACCTTCGTTTATTGAACCTTCGTGAACAAGGGGATGAAGATGTCAGAAAAAAGGTGTTGGATATCATCGCTCAAATCATCCCAGAGGAAAAGAGCAAGCTTGGATTTACAGTGGATACTGTACACAGAGTCTGGCGCAGGCGAGATGACGACAGTGCACGTCCTATCATCATACAGTTTACGATGCGCACATTTCGACACAAGGTGTGTAAAGCCGCGTTCGACGCCGACGTGATGAAGAAGAGCAAGCTCAGGATGGCAGAAGATCTCACCTACAAGGAGAGACAGTCCAGAAACAAACTTTGGCCGCTCGTCAAGCAAGCGCGGGAGGAAGGAAAGAAGACCAGATGGATGGGTCCGGTGGCCATTATCGACGGCGTGAGACATACTGCAAGGGATTAATGGTTTGCTCCTAAATTAGTGCTAAATTGAGGTTAATTTAATTTGTTTATATTTTTGGTATATGTTACCTCACGGGTAATGTCGTATTAGACAAGTTCAATATTATTGTACACCAAAGTTATGTTAAGTTCTTCTTTCGCAGTTCACTCTCAGTAGGAAAAAACTGATTAGTGATTAACATACTGCACGATGTATAATTCAGTGGAGTCCAAATATGTTTTTCGATATTTGAGGGTGCTTCCGTTGAAATTGGGAATCTTTCTTAGAAAGGGTATCTAGTTCCCTAAGTGTTTTTTTTTTCATAATTCTATTTTGCTAAGTGTCTTAACAGACATCTAGTTTACACTTGGAATATATACATATTTTTTGTTATTATTATGACAGACATACTTTTTAGTTCTTTAAAAATCATATCATTCAATGTTAGAGGTATTCGAGATAATACGAAGAGGAAAGCTGTTTACATGTTCTGTAGACGTAAAAATGCAGACTTGTTTTTTTTTACAAGAAACACATTCGTGTGAAAGTGATGTGAAATTTTGGAAAACACAATGGGGTGACCAATGTTATTTTTGTCATGCTACTCAACGATCTGCAGGGGTAGCTATTCTCTTAAATAACTTTAAAGGTATAATAGTTGAATCTTTTTTCTCTGATGATGGCAGGTGGATGGTTTTGGTGGTTAAATTGGATAACACCTTCTTTATACTTTGCAATCTGTATATGTATAATACTAATCAAGCAAAAAATATGTGTTCACAATTGACCAAAAGACTGAAAATCCTTCAAGCAAAATATGACGAAGCACATCTAATTCTTGGGGGAGATTATAATGACGCTCCTGATGATCTTATAGATAGAATACCAGTAAGAACTGCTCAACACTCCAGCTTTAAGAGTACAGCATTTATCGGTGAAAATTTTTCAGTTGTTGATGTATGGAGGTTTTTGAACCCTGATAAAAAGGAATTCACATGGAGTAATGCTAAAAGGTCTTTGCAGTCAAGAATTGATTTATGGCTTATTTCACCATCAGGTTTACAATATGTCTCTGAGTCTTCTCATGACCTAGCTCCTTTATCAGACCACAAATTGGTTTCAATTCATTTAGTGGGATCAACACTACAGAAGGGTAATTCAAGAGGGTTTTGGAAACTAAATAATGACTTGTTAAAAGACAAGTCATTTTGTGATATGGTAAAGCGAACAGCGAAACAGATACTTGGGAAAATGGAGATGAAGCCAGTACAGAAATGGGAATATTTCAAGTTCAAAATAAGAGATATGGCAATAAAACGTAGTAAGGAAATTAAGAGAGTTAATTGTGCCAAAGAAATAAAAATGATGTCTGAATTAAATTCTTTGATGAGAAAAGAAAGTTTAACCGAGGAAGAGGTAATCAAACTTAAAGGAATAAGAGAAGACATTGACAATGCTTATATTAATTTGGCTAAAGGAGCCTTTATTAGGTCAAGGGCAAAATGGCTTGAGTCAGGTGAAAAAAATTCTGGGTACTTTTTTGCTTTGGAGAAACGAAATAAGAAAAGAAATAATATTTCAGCCCTTAGGATTGATGACGCTGTAACCACTGATCACCTGAAAATCTCACAATATGTTGAATCATTTTATTCCAATATATATACATCAAATTGTAATGCTCAAGCTTGCAATACATTCTTTGAGACGGTTAAATTATTTACTCCTAATGTTTCAGAGCACTTCAAACAAAGCTGTGAACAACAATTGACCAAAAATGAGATTTACGAGACCACTCACGCTATGAAAAAGGGGAGAGCACCAGGAACGGACGGCTTATCGGTAGAATTCTATGTATTCTTCTGGGATACTATTGGAGATCATTTATTTGAAATGTTCAGGGAATGTTTGATTAACAAGGAAATGTCCACGAGTATGAAACAAGGCATAATAACATTAATACCTAAACCTGACAAGGATCACTTATTAGTGGAAAATTGGAGACCAATTACACTGTTAAATGTGGATTATAAGATTCTGTCCTCAATATTTGCTAAAAGGCTGAAAAGTGGTCTTAATGAGATTATAAGTGAAAACCAAACTGGGTTTATGGCTCATCGACATATCAGCTCAAATGTGAGACTTGTTTTAGATTTGCTGGAATACTCTGAAAATATAGAAACTGATTCACTTATGGTATTTCTTGATTTTTATAAAGCCTTTGATACAGTGCAGTGCTTCTCAATTATTTTCTGTCACGCCCCCCCAAGGAAGACGTAAATGTTTCGCGCCCCCCCAAACTCTCTGCCGCCACTGTAAATAGTATCATTTGTCTATAAAATTACTATTATAAATACGCATCTGCCTAACATTGTGTCCTTTTTTTCTAATAAAGAAAAAAAGTAACAGATCAACTTATAATAAAGTATAACTTTATTATAAACATTGTTTTGTTTGTAACAGAGAAGACTTGACGTGCATCAATTTGCCTGAATTAAAAAAAAAAATTCACATCCAAACTAAAAAAATACACTCAAGGTACATTTTTGACCATTTGATACAGAAAAATAAAATGTAATAAAATCAGTAAATAATACCAAATTAAAATTGATTAGAAACATTCACTCATGAGGACAATGTGCCAAAAAATGTGACCGAAAAAACAAATCTGAATAAAAGGGGGGAAAAGTGTCCTTGGACAGGACAGTTTTTATTTTTGCTGCTCACAGTATTTACCTCCTTTGCAATGATGTGGAGTTATTTTTCAATTAGCATGCTAACAATGCTCACTGGCTTACTGATATAACACTGACAAAGCAGGACGATTGTTGGCAATATACGGCACGTTTTCACTGAAAAAATCAAGCGGCTTAACAATTATTGATTTGGCTTCTTGCTATCTGCTATAATTATTTTTAGACACAGTAAACAGTGGTCTTTCATCATCACCCACTGTATTAAAAGTCAAAGCTAAAAGGCAAACGGCACGAAAAAAAGCGCATTCACGGCGGCCGAGGTAGAACCGTAGGTGAGGGCAGTCGTCGTGACGATCCCAAGCCGAAAATGGCACTTCTCGGGCGGCGACGTGAGAACCGGACAAGACAGTGGGTCGCTGCGTGAGTGAGTCCGGTCGGAAAACGGCTTTCGAAAACGGCGGTGGCACACTGCTGTTCATATCTGTTGTCTGTGTGTGCTGAGTGCTCTTCCTTAGTTCAAAAATACTGCGCGCACTCTGAAAATGAGAGCGCCACTGCCACCTACTGAGTGGATGTGCAAGTACACTTTATTCCAGTACGGCAAAAAAAAAAAAAAAACACATAAAACATGTTCCCCGAGGTCACATGCGCCCCCCCTGGCATTGCTCTGCGCCCCCCCAGGGGGGCGCGCCCCACTATTTGAGAAGTACTGATACAGTGGAAAATTACTTTTTGTTCCAAGCTCTTCGAACATTTGGGTTCGGTGAAAAATTTGTTTCAACCATTGAAATGTTTTACACTGGTATTGATAGCTGTGTTATGTTATATCCAGCCACAACTAGAAGATTTCCTGTCCTCTGATCTGTAAGACAGGGATGTCCAATTTCTCCATTTTTATTTCTGATTGTAGTGGAATTACTTTCGTTAAGTATTTTACATAATCCCTGTATTAAGGGGTTGTCCATCTTTGGTAAAGAGATTAAAATGACTCAACTAGCTGATGATACGGTGTTATTCCTAAAAGATAAACAACAGATTGGTTATGCCATTTCTCAAATAGATGAGTTCTCATTTGCCTCAGGATTAAAACTTAATAAGTCTAAGTGTGAAATCTTATGTCTGTATCAAACTGACGTGAAAACTTTGTATGATATGCCTGTGAAGGAGTGTGTTCGATACCTTGGGATTCATGTCTGTAGGAATGCTAAGGAGTGTCAACAATTTAATTTCTCCCAAAGAATACAAAGAACTAAAACAATACTAAATATGTGGCTTCAAAGAGACTTATCTATTTTAGGGAGGGTTCTCTTAACGAAAGCTGAAGGTGTTTCCAGGTTTGTCTATCCAACACTTTCCATAGAAGTCTTTGATTCTACTTGCAAAGCAATTAATAAAATGCTGGTTGATTTTGTTTGGAAAATAAGCACCATCATCTCAAAAGAACTCTACTTTCTGGTTCCAGGACTGAAGGTGGACTTGAACTCTTGGACTTTACAGACTTGAATTATACTTTTAAAATCAAATGGTTAAAAGAATGTTTAAAAGCACCGAATTCAATCTGGTATTTCATCCCAAATAATATTTTCAACAAGGTTGGAGGTCTTCGATTTCTGTTGTCATGTAATTACATGGTCTCGAAACTTCCAGTTAAAATGTCAGGTTTTTATCAACAAGCCTTGTTGTCTTGGAAGTTATGTCACTCTCACAATTTTTCTCCACACAAATATATTATTTGGAATAATGAGTATATAACAAAAAGGAACAAGTCACTCTTGATACAAAATTGGATTGATAAAAATATTGTATATGTGAAGGATTTATTTAACGGTGATGGACAGCTTTTTTCTTATGGAGAATTTCTAACAGAAAAAGAATTTCCCATTAAATTTAAAGAATTTCATTTTGTGTTTCACTCCATCCCCAGGGGAATTTTAGAACTAATGAAAGAGTATAAAAGACAGAATGACCAAGCCGGTGATGAGATCCTTTACTTAAATAATATAGATCTTTTGAGCAAGAACTGTACAAACAAACATATAAGGGAATCCTTCTATAGTAAGAGGAAAATTGTACCTAGGGGGAAATTCTTTTGGAATGCACAGTTTGATAATATTAAATGGAGGGAGGTGTGGCTTGTTCCTTTTAAACTGTTTGTTTCCAACAAAGTAAGGGAATTGCACTTGAAAATTTTACATAATATATATCCGACTAATGTGTACTTGTCTCGTTTTAAGGATATTGACAACAAATGTACATTTTGTCTGACTGAACCTGAAAGCGTGACTCATTTATTTTATGGTTGCCCCATTAGTCTAAAGTTTTGGACGGATCTTCAAAAATATATTTTGAGTCAAACTAAACAAAACATTGACTTGACGGGAAAAATGATCATTACTGTATTTGAATCAAAAGATAAAAAAATATTTACTATGTTAAATCTTTATATATTGTTAGGGAAATTTCATATTCATAAATCTAAATTTCAAAAAGTTAATCCGAACTTTAACGTTTTTTTGGTTGAAGTTGAATCATATTTCACATCACTTAATATGATAGAAAATAAAAAATGCAAGTCTGCTATTGAAGCTCATGCAAAATTGTTTGGCATATGATTGGTTTCCACTTAAAATTTGATTTATTTTTTATTTTTATTTTGATTTAGTTTTTTTATGTCTTATGATGTATATATGTTGAGAGGGGTATATTCTATGTGAACTATTTGTTTTGTAATGTTTGGTATATGTATGTTTTGTACTGTTTAAAAAATAAATAAATAAATAAGATGTCAAAGCTGTTGTGTGGTCAAAATAAAAACTGCTTATTTTTAAAGCAAAAAAAAAAAAAAAAAAATTGAGTCAGCATTGTTCCAATAGACCCTACCCACGTGACGTCACAACTCCGCTCTCCTGACTGGTGCCGCCCAATTGTCCGTCAACACATCGTGTTTACCTGTTACGGCTACGTACATTCCTCCTATTTACGGCGTGTTTTTCTGCTCGTTAACATTAATAATCAAAATGGTGAAGGCGTGTGTGGCGGTCGGTTGCAATAACAGAGAAGATAGACGGAGAGACTTGAAGTTCTGCCGGATTCCGAGAGACCCGGAGAGGAGAGAGCGAGATGGGCTGCTGCAATTCGACGAGAAAACTGGGCTCCGAACGATTACCACAGATTATGTAGTAGTCATTTTATATCTGGTAAGATGCATTTAATATATATTTGGAGGGTTTTGGGCTGACAACCACAATTAAGATCATTGCTAGGCTAACCGCCAACAACATACACGTATGTATGTAGTGAGAGTGCTATCGCTAAACCATATAAACATTAAAAGCCCTAGCTCCATTGACAAATGACATGAAATACATTAGACTTGACAGTGGATGTTAGCAAGAACAAAAGATTTTGAATTGAAAATTTCGTAACTCACCTTTCCAAGCACAAGATAGATTCCTGCCGAATTTTCGTGGACGAGGACCTGTTTCACCCAACCAGCAACAAAGTATTTATAAGCCTCCAAGCTCTTAAAGTTTTTCAAACTTTCGTGAGAATAGGCTGATTTTGTGTGGACAAGATAGTTGTATATATCAGGGTAGCTAGCAGATGACAGGCAAATACGGCGGAGACAGCGGGTCGAAAAACATCGATTTAGGCATCAAATATGGATCTGGCGAATGGATAAACTGAAGCTTTTCCACATAACGCCTTTTATGCAACGCATCAAGTGAGTTTACGGCATCCGAAAGCACCGGGTCTTCCATGAAATGCATTATAAATTGCTCGATCAATTGAGACCATTGATAATACAGACACAAAATGACATACAAGGGGGCGGAACAATACAGCGAGCACGTGATTTTGTGACGTCGGTGGGTAGGGTCTATACAATTAATAATCGAAATGACGTTTAGGTTTTGTAAGGATTTCAACGTTGGAACAACAATAATCAAGGGTGCAAAAGTGATGACAAATCAATGTTGGGTGTCAACGTTGATTCAACGATATAAGATTGACAGCGGAATGTTGATTCAACGTCTGTCTGCTATCTGGGAAGTCCATGGGTACAGAGAATAGATGGGTGGATAAATGGGTAATTATGTGTAGAGACAATTATAAATTGTAAGATTTCCTGGCCTCTAAAGCAGTAAAATAACTACAATTGCATCCTAAAGTTGTATAATTGAAAAATAATAATAATAATAAAAGTATCTGTACAAATAGCACCTGCTTTTAAGTCTAGGAAAAACTTAACTTGATGAAAATCGGTTGAGAGGTGAGTGAGTAATGATTTCATTTGAATGACCACGCATTGCTTTTGATGGAACTATGGCCCCTTCCAATATGGCCGCTACGTCGGCACGTTAGTTAGCTGTGCTACAATAACAGTCGATACTGGTATCCATAGCGACGAGACACTGTTGTAGTATCTCCCAGAGCCGTTTGCCCTATTCCGCTCACATTTACGCAGTGATAAAATAGTCTAGAATCGCAAATTTAGCGTGGCTTAAACATTTATCTAGATAACCATAAACCACTAAACTTGGAGAAATTTTTAGACAAGGACATCGTAACCTGCTGAAGCGCAAGGTAATAATAGTCAGCCTTTCGCTCCTCGGTTTCCCTTCCCTGTACTACATGAAAGTGTTTATGTTGGAAGTCTGCAGGTCCGAAATGCCTCTGCTTGTAACAGACCACTCGTGGACGCAAACAGAGTCGATGGTTTTCATCAGCGTGCCTCTCAAAGGAGCCACGAAAGTGGACATTGTCTCGTCAGACGAGTACCTTAAGGTAACATGCCCCCAGTAATTGTGTTTCGGTAACTAAACACACACATATCCAATTTGAACTTTAATACACAAGATTTGGGCCTGGTAACCAAGTAGTAAACTTAATATAAAATATAATGGAATCAAATAAATACATTTTGATAAAAACGATTTTGCCTGTAAATATAATTTGAATCATATTTTATTATTATTATTATTATTATTATTATTCAAATTTACTGTACATGCATACAAACATCTGCTTCACAAAACAGTCGGTTGACAAAAAAATTGAAACATACAGATGTAATCAATGCAGTAATGTTATCATTGCAAAATAAACAACAGTAATTAAAAAACAAAACATACATACAGTTTAACATGTAAAATTATAGAAATGTTAACTAGCGTCTTCAGGAAAAAAAACATCCTCATCAGTTTGCTACTTTTTTTTTTTATTGCTCACTAATCTTATTAATTTCTGTGTATAATTTATTTCTGAGAGGAAAACTGCAAATATATGAGGTTTCTTTGTGAACATCTGTTTGTGAATTTAAAAAAAAAATTAGCTTGAAGAATTTTATATGTATATATATATATATATATATATATATATATATATATAAATTCAAGTTGTAGGGGCCAGTAAACCATGAAAAAACGGGTTCAAAAGCAGTCCCAAATTGCTTTGTTTTTACACATTCAAAAAAATAAATGCATTATTGTTTCCGTATCGTTTCTACAGAAAGAGCACACATCATAATATCAAAAAGATTAGTTGGATTTATTTATGTAAAATATATATTTTTGTATTTATATTTTTTTATTTAAATTTATTCAGATGTTCCACCTTTGCTTTATTGGAAATACAGTATTTGTACGGTAACAGCCAATCTTTTCTCCAGTTTATATATTCAATTTGAGCGTTACAAAAAACTTTCCTCTTGGAACAATTTAGTTATTTCTGTTTAGTAACATGTAACAGTAATATGTTTATTTTTATACTTCATATCCTTTATTTCAGATGCATTCGATGTAAGACAAGGTTCCATTAACCTCTTTCTGACATATTTCAGATGGTTTTTAATTAGTGGCATCAATCCCAGTGGAATTGCTTTTATTACTAATTTAAAGTCTGTGAATGGCATTGGGAAATTATATGAAAACATGAATTGCTCATAATGTGAATCATAGTCCATCCATCCATCCATCCATCCATCCATCCATCCATCCATCCATCCATCATCTTCCGCTTGCTCCGGGATCCGGTCGTGGGGGCAGCAGCTTTAACATAACACCGATAAACATTTACAGTGACATGTGTGCAGAGGTGATCATGTGAGGAACTGTTAGTCCAAATTTACATATTTTGAGCCAAATACCTTAGTGTATTTACAATTAAATTAGCATCCAGACATTAAATATAACAATAATACTGGTTTAAAAGATAAATAAATAAGTAATAAAGATAATAAATTAAACCTAATAACACTCTAAATTGTTCTTGGGTGGAAGTGTGTGAATGATTGCGTGAATGGTTGTCTTCTTGTGCCATGCAAATTAACTGGCGACCAATTCAAGATGTATACCTATCCTGCATACTGCCCATAGTTGGCTGGGATAGGCTCTAGCACCGCTCACATTCCTCGTGAAGATAATCGGCACAGAAGATCAATGAATGAAATGAATACATGAAGTAGCATTGTTTTCACACACTTTTTTGCCCTATTTCTTCAGCAGTTGAGTATTAAGCATTGCAATTTCTCACTTAAAACTATCCATTGAATTATGTTGTGTTGTGCAAAAAATGAATTTTATTTTTAGACAATACAGAAATACTCTGTGCAGTTGTGAAAGTATTCTATTCATAATGTTCAAATATTTCACCAATTTTGAAATATTTGTTTCATAGTCTGACCTAATTTTTTCTCATGAACCAAGTCACGTGCCTCTCCAAACAAAACAAAACAAAACAAAACAAAACAAATCTATGATCCTGTAAAATACATCCATTTCTTCATTAAGTTTCAGGTGTTTCGCTGTCCTGACTAGAATTAAGTCTTGAAAGTAAAGAAGGACCTCCTTGAACAGCCCCAGTCCAAAGTAAAAGATGTCTTTTCTAAGTTGAGAAAGTGCTTTTCCGATAGCGATAGTGTAAATACTGTAGGCGCAAAGCGGAATAACGTTGTTGACTCCAGTACAGTCTAGCTAGATCCTCCTTGTCAGGCAAAATGCTCGGTCCTTAGGTTTAGCCATAGAGTTCATCCTGAAAATACAAATTTGTCAGATTTGATTTGTCAGATTTCTCAGAACCCACGAAAACCCCACTTGTTTCCTTATTGCACATGAATTAGGTGAAAATTATTTCAAGATAACCGATAAATCATTTGATTTCCATTGATTGTTTTTACATGATATTTACTCTGTCATTTTTCCCAATAGGTTCATTTCCCACCTTTTCTTTTGGAGGTTTTCCCATCTGAGCTTGTTGATGATGTACAAAGCTCAGCAAAAATTGGAAATGGAGTCGCGGTCATCAGTTTGTCAAAGAGGACTAACAAACTGTGGGAGCATTTGTCAATAACCACATGTAAGTCTTTACATCTAAGTGATTGGCATATTTTTGACCTTGCTTCTGATGAAAGCTCAGATTAGCTGGATGTTTTTTTTATCTCAAGCAATGAGCCAGCCAAAAGTCAAACCTGGAAGTTTCTGATCTGTCCGCATTGTCTATTGCGACAGAGACCCTTAACTCATGCTTGTTTCAAAAACGTGACAAAGTTTAAGTGGATTTTGAAACTCATGTTCCTTCAAAATTAACAATATGATAAATGTTTGTTCATTGTTTGGTGTTTTGCATATAAGCCCTCAAAATATTTCTTGCTGTGATTTGCAACGTAAAACAGTCTCAGGTTGAATTGTCCTATACTCACTCCCATTTTTAAAGATAAGATAGGCTAATATATGTTTGGAAAACTGTACATATCGATGGAATTCAGTGTACTAAAATGTACAAATGAAGCTTATTGCTTCAGTCAGGTTAGTATATTTAGTATAGTATCGATATTGAAAAAAAATATATTAAATTGTAAATATTTTAAAATCTATTTGTTTTCTGTATACATAAAATATAAATAATGAAATGAAAATATTTGAGTTGTCCAATAATGACTTTAACTAATAACCGATATCCCGATATTGTCCAACTCCAATAATCCGATACCGCTGCCAAATCGATACCGATGTATGCGTTCGTAGACTTAACATTTTCAGATGCGCGTTCACATTTACAAAACGAAGCGGACTAAAATGGACCAAACAGTGCTAGCGCCCTAAGATGCTCGCCATGCTAAAGCTAATGCTAACGCAATACTACGCTACGAGTTACATTTACAGTGTAAGGATCATTCAGTAAACACCTTAAAAGGCGGTCGACCACTAATAAAGACGAGCATTTTTCTATGTTGTTCTTGTTTTAAAATAATTCATATTATGAAAGCGCTACGGTGGGACAGTAGCATGTTTGGAACTTTCGTTACAAAAACAAAAAATATATTTTCCCGGCTAGCATTGGGACTTGGTATCGGCAGATTCTCAAAATTCGGTGACTCGGACTGAAGTGCAAAAATATGTGATCGGGACATCCATAATCAGATATCATTTTATAATGCTTTTATCGGCAGATATTATTGACTACACTATATATCGGACAACTCTAGAAAATATTGAGAACTACTTATTCATTTATTAACCATCTCATCTTGTGACATACGTACGTTCTGTACTTGCACTGTGTTTCAGATGATAAAGAAACAAAAACAGAAATCCGGGAGAGAGCTCTGTCCAAAATGCAGGAAAAGCTTGCTGCAGAGGCCAAAAACAAAGCAGAGAAAAAGCATAATGAGAAGAAATACGCTCTCAAGACAATGATGAACGTAAGCAACACTTCAAATTCCTCAAATGAAATTTGAAATGTATTATCATAAAAGGCCAAGCTCCATTACTGATACGGATTGTGTCATTATTTAAGTATATAGCGTCATAAACCCCTACTATATTTTGAGGGTTTTAAAAAGCACTGTGTTACTGTTTTTGTAATCAAGTAATAAGAGTAATGCGTTACCGCAATCTTGTGGCATCTTGATACCAAGGAATTATTTTTTAAGTGACATAAGTGAGGAGTTTCATTTCTACCAGAGGTGAGTAAAGTAGCCAAAAATTTTACTCAAGTAATAGTAGTGTTACTTCAGAAAAATATAACTCAAGTAAAAGTAGTCATCCAAAAAAATTACTCAAGTACAAGTAAAAAAAAGTATTTGTTGAAAAGAATACTCAAGCAGTGAGTAACATGGTGAGTAACTGCTTACGATGTTTGATTTTTTTTTTTTTTTATGATATATGTATTTCTCCTATTTCTGCATATATGAACTGTTATTATTATACTCTACTATAACGTATTACATAACCACGTTAAGCCAAAGAAATACCCAAAAAAAAAATACAATTCCGGGAGAAAAAAAAAATCTACAGAAATGAAGCATCATTCGTGCAAAGAGCATGAGTGCCCTTTAGTGAAGAAAACATATTTCCTATTATGAAATGAAAAGGCTCATATCACCGGTTTTCCGTGGTCAACCAAATAAAAACTGGGAGAGAGGTTAAAATCTGCGCTTCAAATACGGCACTTTATAGATGCCACGTGATCACAAAACGGCAAGCTAGAGTCTGATTGGTATGAAGTCATGTGATCATTGTTGCGACGTCTCATTGGTGAAACTAGTGGAGCCACTGTTAGCATCTCTGGCAAAAAAAAGTCAAATCTAAAAATCTAAAATCCTTATTCTGTGTAGAACAAGGATGAAAAATGTAACGACTATTGTACCCTAAAGTAGCGGAGTAAAAGTAGCATTTCTTCTTTACAAATCTACTCACTTAAAAGTAAAAAGCATGGCTTAGTAAAACTACTCCTGGAAGTTTTTCTCAAAAAGTTACTCAATTAAATGTTACGGAGTACCGTAATTTTCTGACTATATGGCGCACCTGACTATAAGCCGCCACCCACCAAATTTGACACGAAAACAACATTTGTTCATAGATAAGCCGCACTGGACTATAAGCCACTGCTGTCCGCACTGTATTATGGGATATTTACACCAAAATATACTAACCGGTAACACTTTATTTGACAGCGGCATCATACGACTGTCATAAGATCAAATGAACCACCATGAAGCTTTGAACCAATTGGCTTCAAAGCTTGATTGCTTCAAGAAAATTCATTTGACTATCACTGCTCCCTTGGGGGAGATAGTCAACTTCTGCTGCCACATGCTGTCAACCCTGTTGTTATCCAACACGCCTCCTAGCATGCGTTGCAGTTCTACAGATGTAAATAACAATCAAAATGCATGTTCTGTGCTAATTATTTCTTCAGTTACTGTTCAAGTCGTTTCACTATTTGCTAGTTATGATATTTGGGAACACTTTATTTAATAGACAATAGCGTCATAAGTAAAGATGCACCGATACCGATACTAGTATTGGCAGGGGGCGCCGATCCAGCCCGAAATGGTGGTATCGGTATCCGCGAGTACCAACAAAGACGGCGTCGATACCATTTACCGGTCCATTATTATAACATTTGACCGCAGCCTTTTTTTTCTCTTGGCGCTCACTACACTCTGTCTCTGTGTTGTGTGATGACACGTGAACACCAAGCAGCTATCGCTATTGGCCTGCTCCAGACCAATGAGAAAGGGCCAATAGCCACTCCCGACCATGACAAGGGCGCTTTTTCATATGGAGGAAAAATAAACCAGGAGAAATGGCGGCGGTCGGGAAATATTTCAAAACACAAATCCCGTCGATTAAAATCAATGGCTGCATGCAAGATTTGCTGCCTGAAAGTTTCGAGATGTGGAGTTCAATCGGCCAGTTTCAATACCTCGAACCTGATAAAACATTTGAAGACGAAACGTGAACGAACACAACGAGTTTGAGCCTGCAAGAGCAGGACTGATATCCAGAGGAAGGGCGCTGGACCAGTGCAACAATCTCTGGTAAGTTCACTATGTCAACTTTACTTTGTCTTTTACTTAAAAAAATGCTGCAGTAATTTGGGAACTGTTTCCAAAGTAGGGTTGCCACCTTTCAGAAATAGAAATAAGGGACTCCACCGATCCCGAAAAAAGGAGGCTAATATAGAGACGGGATGCTGTGGTCAATTATTATTACTCATAATTGTTAGCGTCCGCAAATGCGGAAACAAGGTTGGACCTCGAAGTGGACAACAAGCGGGGGATACATACAAGGGTTTAATGATTGCAAACAAAAAATAACACGCGATCGCGGGACAGTAGAAATAACAAAAGGAGTCCGTGACAGCAGGTCGACGGCGCTCAATACTACAAACACGAAGGTTAATTAAGACGATAGACAGCGAGCCAAAAAGCCAAAATAAAAACACTCAAATACCTGCACATGGTAGAGGTTACAAACGAGTGCAGCACACTAACAGAAAAATGCAGGGGCTTAACAAGCAAATGTAGCGAGACTGTAGTGCGAGATATCAGATGGCGATCAGCAAGGCAGATATCTCGGCAGCCTTCTCTGAGATCACCCGTGCTTAAATGCTGCATTGATGAGCCTGCATTGGATTCAGGTGCAACGTCAGGAACGCCCCCACTAACAGCCCAGCAACAAAACACAATCTAACCAGCAGCAGAATGTGACAATAATTTCATGAAAGTTACACTGTTTGGCCTTTGAGAGGTTTAAAAAAGTTTACTCAGTTCATTCAGAGTTTATTATTATGAATTTATTTTTACTTTCTTACTGTTGGGCTAGTATTATACTTTGTAACTTTGTACTAGTCTTTTTCCAATTTTGCAAAGGTAAGCAACAGCCTGACAAAGCCTTGATAGCAATGATTTCACATCCAATTATGTAGCTCTTTGGGGGGGAAAAAAATATATATATATATATGTATATATATATGTATATCTCCTCCGCGAGTCATCACCTTATCGTGGTGGAGGGGTTTGCGTGTCCCAATGATCCTAGGAGCTATGTTGTCTGGGGCTTTAAGCCCCTGGCAGGGTCACCCATGGCAAACAGGTCCTAGGTGAGGGGCCAGACTAAGCATGGCTCAAACTGACCCCTTATGATGAGAAAAAGAAATGAACTCCAGTTTCCCTTGCCCAGACGCAGGTTACCGGGGCCCCCCTCTGGAGCCAGGCCTGGAGGTGGGGCTCGAAGGCAAGCGTCTGGTGGCCGGGCCTGTCCCCATGGGGCCCGGCCAGGCACAGCCCGAAAAGGCAACATGGGTTCCCCTTCCCATGGGCTCACCACCTGTGGGAGGGGCCAAAGGGGTCGGGTGCGTAGAGAGTTGGGCGGCAGCCAAAGGCGGGGGCCTTGGCGGTCCAACCCCCAGCTGCAGAAGCTAACTCTTGGGACATGGAATGTCACCTCTCTGGCAGGGAAGGAGCCTGAGCTGGTGGGTGAGGCAGAGAAGTTCCGACTAGATATAGTCGGACTCTCCTCCACACACAGCTTGGGTTCTGGTACCAATCCTCTCGAGAGGGGTTGGACTGTCTTCCATTCTGGAGTAGCCCACGGTGAGAGGCGCCGAGCAGGTGTGGGCATACTTATTGCCCCCCGGCTTGGTGCCTGTACGTTGGTGTAGCGTCTGCAGTGATGCGGACTCTGCACCGGTACGTTGTGGGGAAGAAGGAGCTGAGCCAAAAGGCGAAGCTCTCGATTTACCGGTCGATCTACGTTCCTACCCTAACCTATGGTCACGAGCTGTGGGTCGTGACCGAAAGAACAAGATCCCGGGTACAAGCGGCCGAAATGAGTTTCCTCCGCAGGGTGTCCGGGCTCTCCCTTAGAGATAGGGTGAGAAGCTCGGTCATCCGGGAGGGGCTTGGTGTCGAGCCGCTACTCCTCCGCGTTGAGAGGAGCCAGTTGAGGTGGCTCGGGCATTTGGTTCGGATGCCTCCTGGACGCCTCCCTGGAGAGGTGTTCCGGGCATGTCCCACCGGCAGGAGGCCCCGGGGTCGACCCAGGACACGCTGGAGAGACTATGTCGCTCGGCTGGCCTGGGAACACCTTGGAATCCCGCCGGAGGAGCTGGCTGAAGTGGCTGGGGAGAGGGAAGTCTGGGCTTCCCTGCTTAAGCTGCTGCCCCCGCGACCCGACCCCGGACTAAGCGGAAGATAATGGATGGATGGATGGAATATATATGTATATATAAACGGGGTGGTATCGTATGGTATCGGTATCGGCCGATACTGCACAGCCAGGTATCGGTATCGGGGCCAAAAAATGGTATCGGTGCAACACTAATCATAAGACTGTCATAAGACCAACATATTATGAAATGACACTGCCATGAGTATTTATGAATACATTTGACAGATGTCATTTTGTGTCATATATCTCACTTTTGAATGAATGCAAAAATCCAAGCTGGACATTAATGGAGTTAGTGCCATAATTTGCCTGATGACAATTAATGACATCTCTCATAAGCATTCATTAATGCCCATGATAGTGTCATGTCATAGTTATGACGGTCTTATCGCAGTCTTATGACGCTGCTGTCAAATGAAGTGTTACCTTTTAACCCAAATAAATCAAATAAGCTGCACCGGACTATAAACCGCAGGATTCAAAAAGTAGTGGTCTATAGTCCGAAAATTACGTTAAATGTGACGCGTTACTATCTACCTCTTATTTTTACAAACGTTTTGCATTACTGCCAACATGTCGCATTTATTCGCAATTATAAACCTTTTTGTGGTTTGGTATCTAAAGTATTTTCTATACTGGCTACAGAGCACAGTCGCTATCCACCGTAAATAATGGAGAATATTGTTTGCACCTTAAAACAGATCTTACTAAAATGTATTTCTTGCCAATGTGCCTGCAAACTTTCACACATTAGATAACTGGTTGTGTGTCAACATTTGCCGAAGAGTGACATTTGCTTTCGAGATAACGCGGATATTGAAATTCAAATTGCGCTCACAAACTTTGAACATTCCACTTCAGTTAAGCCTGCGATACAACCTTGGAAGGGAACAGAAACACAAGTCAAATTCACTCTTCAACCTACATTGGTATTTTACAAAGCAGAAAGACAGAAATGAGCAATCAAAATTCATGTGGCATATAGTAAGTATTGCAGATTTATATTTTCATTGCCGCACCTCTCCTGTGTCTTGTCTTTTTAAAAACAAGACAGTGCCAAAATTAAATAAATACATCATTAAATACATCATTAAAATTTTATTTCAATAGTCTTTTAGTTACGTCAATATTTATTTCAACATTTATTTTAATATTTATTTATTTCATTTTCTTGATCATATATTTATTTAAACGTGTTAATTTCAATTTATATATTAATACATTTTTTCCAACATTTACCGTATTGGCCCAAATATAAGACGGCCCTGATTATAAGACGACCCCCCTCTTTTTCAAAACTCAAGTTTGAAAAAAGACTTTCTGAGCACCAAATTAATTTTTATACAGAAAATAATTACAGTACATCCGAAACAAATGATTATAACAATATATTTGAGAGAAAAAGCATGTTATTTTGCCTCATTCAAATCTTAATATCTGAAGATTTAAATATGTATACTAAAGTGCAATCACATTTATAATGAATGGCTTCTGGATTTTGAAACGTAAATAAACATGACATGACTCTCATGACAGAACATCGCTTTAATGATATCTGGCGCTATCTAGCGTCGTGAATGGGAGAAAAAGCATGTTATTTTGCCTCATTCAAATCTTAATATCTGAAGATTTAAATATGTATACTAAAGTGCAATCACATTTATAATGAATGGCTTCTGGATTTTGAAACGTAAATAAACATGACATGACTCTCATGACAGAACATCGCTTTAATGATATCTGGCGCTATCTAGCGTCGTGAATGGGTATAATGTCTAGACCGCAAATATAAGACGACCCCCTCTTTGTCAGTTTTATTTCATTGCAAAAAACACCGTCTTATATTCAGGCCAATACGGTAGTTTTTCCTTCATTTATATTCCATATCGCATATCCTCACAAGATTCACAGGGAGCCGGTGCCTATCCCAGCTAAAATATGGGCTGGAGACAGGGTACATCCAGAATTTGTCGCCAGCCAATCGGGTGATTCTCATGAATGCTTCGCATGACAGTAATGAAGAACACTTACCAAAGCTTGATTTAGAATAGCAGAATGCTATGATGACATTTTTTTTGTCAATAGTTTGAGCTCCCAAATATTTACAGTAAAATATCTAATTGATCAATGTCTAAAAGCATGTAATATTACACATTATGGTTATGATCATCTATGCTGGGTCAGTAGACATATGTAAACATAACATAACAACTATTAACAATATCAAAATAGCCCAAACAATCTTTCTTGCCCAATATTTTTATTGTTTTGAAAAAAAAAAGCCAAAATTCACAACATAACAACCTCAAAGAGATAATATATCATAACCCAACTAAGAATTATAAATTTTAAGCACATTCACAAACACACTCACACAGCTTGCAAAGACAAACATGAAAAAGACCTATGTTTATAGATAAACAAAAATGGGGTCATTGTCTTGCTGAAAGACCCAGTGCACGACCCATCTTCAGCTTTCGGGCAGAGGGCAACAGATTTTGATTTAAAATGTCCTGGTATTTCAAAGCATTCATGATGCCATGCACCCTAGCAAGGTTCCCAGGGCCTTTGGAAGCGAAACAGCCCAACAGCAACACTGACCAACGCCCATACTTCACAGTGGGTATGAGGTGCTGTCTACACGCCAACAAGCTGTTTGGGAGGCATGCACGGAGAAAAACTTTCCTCACTCACAATCTAAACGTAAACGTCTGGAGTTCGCCATTTGTATTGGGGCTTCACCTGGGACCGTGTGCTTTGGTCAGATGAGACACTCTAAGTGGGTCTGGTGTGCCATGAAAGATGCGCATGCTGAAAAAAAACATACCAAATACTGTTTTGGTAACAAATTATGGACTGGGCCAAATAATAGATGTAAGCATCTTTCAACTATATTTGAACTATTTCATGTTTTCATGACTTTATCCCTAAAAGCTTATAGTTTATGTTTGCTTCATGAGAATCACCCAATTGCATATGTTTATTTAATTCACTTTTATTTCATTTTTGCACTTCTGGTCTTCCATAGCTAAACAAAAGCTCAGGGAAATAAACCACAGTTCAAATAGGTCTTTGCACAATCATGTAATATAATTTTTATTTGGTGATAGATGGAAAACGAAGAACGAGAAAGAATCCAGAAAATGAAGGATGATGAACGAAACAGAACAACAGCTGAACTCGAAGCATGGCAGCTAAAGGAGCGCAAGAAAGCTGAGGAAGAAGCTCGACTCAAATTCCAAACCAATCAACCAAAAGCTGTGAAACAAAAATGTGAGAATGCCGGGCCGGTTGGAAGAATGGTCAAATTTGATGAGTAATTTGATGGTAGCTTTCAGGGGGGCTGGAAGTCACTCCAACAGGGGGTGCTGAGGATCTTATTTTGTTTTTCCCATCCAAAAACAGCCGTATCCAAATTTGTCACTCTCCTTTCAGGGCGTTCACAATGACAGTTTACATACTACTACTACGCTACTACAAAGACAGCGTTCTATATCACCTACAGTGTGTGTTGGAGTTTTTTCATTGGAAATAAAAGCGCCCTTGTATCATAATACAAATCCCCGCAGCTAGATGGCGCAATGACACACAAACACATTTGAAAACTAAAAGGTCCAATAAGCCACTTTTCACAACACTCAGTTAAATTGCACACAAATATCCAACAGCGCTCTGCCCGGCGGCAGCTCACAGCGACAACAAACAATAATATGGCTACAGTGCAAGCTGTTTGAAGTTCTCTACGGTCTAAATCTGCAGTTAATTATTTCTCGCTGGGCACAATTATAGACTATCATAATTATTTTTTTACATCAAATAGAATTTTAGAAAATTTCACTGTTTTTGCAAAAAAAAAATTTTTTTTAATGTTAACACCTCCTCTGTCAACAGTTAACTCTTCCGTTCCAATAGTGCCTTATATTCAGCTTGACCTGGTAGCAAGCAAGATTTCAGGTGGTGACCATGTTCTTAACACACACACAAAAAAAAAAACTTTTCTAACATTTAAATTTAATCCCCAAAGTTTAATACGCTAATGTTTTATGTATTGATTTATTTTTAAACCAAAAAAAAAAAAAGAATCTACCAAAACACTTTTTTTTCACCCCAACACCAGGGGGTGTTTTAGCACTCTCAGCACCCCACTTCCCGTGCTACTGGTAACTTTGCATTCAATGAATTCTCGCGCAACGCAGGGAATGTTTCAAATGACACCCCAAAAATGTCCGTTTGCGCCAAAACGCAGTTTTTTTTTTTTTTTTTTTTTTTTTTTTAAAGATCCTTTATAATGCCTCATGACCTACAATATTGATCCAATTCACATACCATAAATAAAATTTTAAAAAATCAGGAAAGTAAGGGGCATAAAAGTTGTATTCAGAATTTGCCAAAAATCCATAGTTACCCCAAAATTTGCCCTAAACTTTCCCATTCATTTCTGAAGGCCAAAATTTCCCCTTCATTTTCAATGGCAGAAAAACATGGGTGGTTGTGATTTTTGACCAAACAGATTTTTGACTTACCATTACAGCCCAAAGACATTCAACTGGCGCCCAAACAAGTACATGACATTGACAGCCTTGCATGTCCATGCCATTGACAGCCATGTATGTCCTCGACAATGACGGCCATGTACAGTGGGGAGAACAAGTATTTGATACACTACCAATGGGAAAACCCATTGACAGTGTATCAAATACTTGTTCTCCCCACTGTATGTCGATGCTGTTAACAGCCATGTATCTCGATTCTATTGATGCTAATGTACTTGGATTCCATTGACATGTTAGTTCCATGTTAGTCCATGCCATTGACACCAATGTACGTCCATGCCATTGACGGCCATGTAAATCCATGCCATCCATATATGTAGATTCTATTGATGCCAATGTACTTAAATTCCAATGATGCATAGGTGAGTCGATACCATTGAGGGACGTGTACGTCAAAATTTCAAAAGGAAATGACTTGATAGCAACAGGAATTTACCATATGTCTCCAAATCAATAGGAAGTGACCTGATATCAACAGCATGTGACCCTGAAATGTCCCAAAATCAACAGTTAGTGACCTAAAATCAGCAGGATGTGACGCCAAGTGGTCAGCTGCCTTGGCCCCACCCACTAAACTTTCTGCAAACAGAAGATGATGTCACACCAACAATGAACTTCAGATTCTTGCAGTCCGCTAGCATGCTATCCATTGGCCTTCTTTTCTCTTGTTGCTGTGTGACCATTCTCTCATTCTGTTATCATGTAACAGCTACCACAGCAACTGAAAGCTAGACATTATCATCAATTCTGGTTTTGATGTCACTACCAGAATTGCTGAAAAAAGTGAGTGTTACCTGATACATTGTTTTTGGTTCAAATGGTTAAAAAAAAGAAAGCAAAAACAGCCAGAATTGAATGCTAAATTCATTTTATACATCTAAAATTACCTTAGTGCAGTCATTTGCATTTATTGACACGGTCACCATTTCATAGCAACTTTTAGCTTTTTATTCTTGCATTTAGATAAGAGAAGTGTCAGTGAAACAGACAAAAGGAAAAAGCAAGTGATCATTCCTGCTCCAAGAGTTCCAGGGAATATTGAAGTGTCGTTCACACCACGAGTTTTCCCCACTGCTCTCAGAGAGTCACGAGTTGAGGAGGAAGAAGAGGTAACATGTTAGTCCAGACTTGTACTGTCAAAACTCAGTAATTCAATAAAAGAATTTAAAATTGAACACAACACTTTTGCTCCTCTGCTTACCACAGTGGCTGAAAAAACAAGCAGAGGCCAGGCGCATAGTCAACGCAGATATTGAAGAGCTGAATGACCTAAGTGAGGAGGAGAGGAATCCTGACTGGTTGAAAGAGAAAGGAAAGTGAGTGAAATCTGCGTTTATCATCAATACAAACTAGTTCCTGATTTGTGGTGAATGAGCACACTTTTTGCCCTCCTAGCAAGTGTTTTGCTGCAGGAAACTACTTGAGCGCTTTGAATGCCTACAATCTGGCAATCAGAATCAACAGAAAGATCCCAGCTTTGTTTTCAAACAGGGCTGCTTGTCATCTGAAGTTACGGAATTTTCACAAAGCCATTGAGGACTCATCTCAGGTCAGAATGCAAATATACTGGAGGTTGTCACTGATCAACATTGCATGGCTTATAAATTGCTTTACCCAACTATTGACTTGAGGGCAGTGCCGGTGTAGGTAAACACTGAGCTTTGGTTGCACAAACTGGTCAGGGGCCTGCGCCTGCTGATGACGTGACAACCCTTGGGGTGTACAAACTGGTCGGGTTGGAGTTATACATCCGATCATTGTCATGTTTTTTTTTTTTTTTTTTTTTTTTTTTTTTTTTGCTGTTCGGGTAGGGGATGTCACAACAACACTCGGGTTGCACGAACTGTTCAGGTTGTTTTTTCTTTTGTGTAAATAGTGGACAATTTACTGTGTATGAAGAAATGTTTCAATATTTAAAGAAAGGAACATACGACATGATGGATATTCAATAAGGATGAAAGTAATTCTTACACATATTCATTCTCAACTTTCTTTACAAATCACTTTAAAACCAAACATGTTACTGTATTAAATTACTGTAGATAATGTGTATGGACAAAAGCAATAAAATAGATAAAAGAAGCAAAATAAAACCCAAACAAAATAACAAACCATAAGACGACTCACCGAGTCAAAGGCTTTGGTGAGGTCTATAAAGGCCATGTACTGTATAATGGTAGATTTTTCTCCTGACACTTTTCCTGCAGTTGGCGAGCAATGAAGATCATGTCCGTAGTGCCTGTGTTTGGGCGAAAACCACTTTAGGACTCGGGAAGAATGCTCTCTGACAGGGGGGCGAGTCTATTGACCAGGACCCGAGCAAGGGCTTTTCCTATGGTGGGCAGGAGAGAATTGCCACGGTAATTCCCGCAGTCTGCCTTGTCACCCTTTTTAAAGATGGGGACAATCAAGGCATCCCTAAGCTGTGCAGGGATTTCCTCTTCTTTCCATACTTTCAGGAGCAGCGCATGGATAAGCTTCAGAAGATCAGGACCGCCATTTTTCAGGACTTCTGCTGGGATACCGTCAGGTCCAGCATCCTTGTTGTTTCTCATCTTCATGATGGCGTCCTGTACTTCATCCAGGCTTGGTGGTTCTCCCATGCTGTCCTATATGGGCTGTTGAGGAAGTCGATGAAGAGCCTCCATCTCATGAGTGGTGTCCCTTTTTAAGAGGTCCTTATAGTGCTTTTTCCACCTATTGTCAATTGCCTCCCTGTCCTTCAGAAGCAGGAGCCCATCATTAGAGCGAAGGGAGGTTAGGCAGCGGTGGCTGGGGCCGTATACTGCTCTTGTGGCATCAAAGAAACCTCTTGTTTCTCCAGAGCAAGCTGCTGGATCTCGAGAGCCTTCTGTGTCCACCACTGGTTCTTTCAGTTTCCTAACGAATGTTGGTACAGCTGCCTTCGCTTTGGCATTGGCTGCTTTTTTAACCTTGCAATGGATGTTGTTTTGTCAGGTGACAAAAGTTTTCTGTTTGATGTTGATGAGCTGTTGGATCTCACTGTCATTCTCGTCAAACCAGTCTTGATGTCTCCGCTTTTTGTGACCAAGGATGCTTTTGCAGGAGTTCATGATGGTAGTGGAAAGTATACGCCAATGTTTTTCACCATTGTCTGGGTACTGTCAAGCCAGTACTTCTCAAATAGTGGGGCGCGCCCCCCCAATGGGGCGCAGAGCGATGCCAGGGGTGGCGCATGTGACCTCGGGGAACATGCTCTTTTTTTTTTTTTTGCCTTACTAGAATAAAGTGTACTTGCACATCCATTCAGTGGGTGGCAGTGGCGCTCTCATTTTCAGAGTGTGCGCAGTATTTTTTAACTAAGCAAGAAAAGAGATATGAAGAGCTGTGCGCCGTTTTTGAAAGCCGTTTTCCAGACAGACTCACGGCAGCGACCCACTGTCTTCTCCGGTTCTCCCGTGTCCGCCCGAGAAGTGCCATTTTCGGCTTGGGATCATCACGACGACCGCCCTCACTTATGGTTCTCCCTGGGCCGCCGAGCATGCGCTTCTCTCGGGCCGTTTGCCTTTGATTTTAATACAGTGGGAGATGAGGAAAGACCACTGTTTACTGTGTCTAAAAATGATTATAGCGGACAGCCGAAAGCCAAATCTATTGAGACGCCACTTAAAGACATTAGACACCAATCTCATTGATAAGCCGAGTGATTTGTTTTTCAGCGAAAACGTGCCGAATATTGCCAACAATTGTCTTGCTTTGTCAGTGCTATATCAGTAAACCAGTGAGCACTGTTAGCATGCTCAGTGAAAAATAACCCCACACCATTGCAAAGGAGGTGATTCTGTGAGCAGCAAAAATAAAAACTGTCCTTCTGCACAAAGACACTCTTTTTTTCTTCTATTCAG
The DNA here is from genome assembly GCF_030265065.1 of Corythoichthys intestinalis. Taxonomy (NCBI): domain Eukaryota; kingdom Metazoa; phylum Chordata; class Actinopteri; order Syngnathiformes; family Syngnathidae; genus Corythoichthys; species Corythoichthys intestinalis. The sequence continues at coordinate 56,212,952 of NC_080399.1, read as the reverse complement.
TTTTGTTTTTTCGGTGAAATTTTTTGGCATATTGTCCTCATGAGTTAATGTTTCTAATCTATTTGAATTTGTTATTATTTACTGATTTTATTACATTTTATTTTTCAGTATCAAATGGGTTAAAATGTACCTTGAGTGTATTTTAACAGTTTGGATGTGACTTTTTTTTAATTCAGGCAAATTGATACACGTTGTCTTTTCTGGTACAAACAAAACACTGTTAATAAAGTTATACTTTATTATAAGTTGATCTAGGTTACTTTTTTTCTTTAATAGAAAAAAAGGACACAATGTTAGGCAGAGGCATACTTATAATAGTATTTTTATAGACAGTACTATTTATAGTTGCGGCAGAGAGTTTGGGGGGGGCGCGAAACATTTACGTCTTCCTTGGGGGGGGGCGTAACACAAAATAATTGAGAAGCACTGTGTTAAGGCAAGGTTGCCTTTAGCGTATCCTGCAGCTGTTGTTGGTATTTAAAGTCATCCAACAGCACAGTGTTAAACTTTGGCCGGCTTTGTCCTTTCTGCAACCTTCTTTTCAGCATTAAGCGGATAGACATGATGGAGCGAATGAGGCGGTGGTGAGTCCAGCAGTCATCTGCGCTGGTCATTGCTCTGGTGTTGAGGACATCACGGTGGTCTTTAGAGTGGACTATGATGTAGTGAATGAGATGCCACAGTTTGGAGCGGGAATGCATCCATGATGTTTTAAACTTGTTTTTCTGATGGAAAAGTGTGATGGTAGTGACCAGGCTGTGCTCTGAGCACTTGGTTAGCAGTAGTATGCCGTTGGAGTTTGTGTTTCCAACCCCTTTTTTCCCCAGCGTGCCGCTCCATAGGTGGTGGTTTCGTCCCTCTCTGGCGTTAAAGTCTCCAAGCAGGATTAGCTTGTCCTCCTTTGAGACTTTAGATAGTAGTTTGTCCAGGGCATCATAGAATGCCTCCTTTGCTTCATCCTGTGCATCAAGCGTTGGGGCATAGGCACTAATGACGGTGGCCATCAGACTGCTGGCAAGCATCATACGAAGGGTCATTAGGCGCTCGTTGATTCCCACAGGGAGTTCTTGAAGGTGGTTGATGAGGCAGTTCCTAATAGCAAAACCCACACCATTGATATGTGGCTCATTTGCAGGCTTTCCCTTCCAAAAAAACAGTATACCCGCCTTGTTCCTCCTTCGGGTTTGGGAGAGTGCTGCGATGTCGATCCGAAACTTCTTAGCTCTCTGGAGATGATGGCAGTTCGCCTTTCAGGTCGCTTGCTGGCTTGGTTGTCCGTGAGGGTTGTCACATTCCAGGTTCTAAAATGTAGTTTTGTATGTTTCTGACCACGTGGTGGTGATCTCTCTGGATGCTGTATTCCAGACAGGATTGTGTGAGGCAGGCTATGTTTGAGGTACCTTTTCTAACCCCCTCCCCTACTGGGGTGAGCAGAGTGGACCTGAATAGGGATGCTCAGTCATGGATGCAATTGCCGAGAAGCTCTTTCTGCCTCAGTCCAAGAGCTTGACCGACTGTATCAAAAATCCATCGCCTGTGTGCCAGGTTGTGGCTAAGAAATCCCAGACTTCACTGTCCTGTCCCCGTTACTATTTCCTGATCGCCACAGGGCTTTGTCTTAACTAGGATGTAAAATGGATCAGGTTCCCTTCGGGAGGATGCCTGCGCGTAACGTCTATTTTTCGTGGCAAGACTGATGCGGCTGCAGCCACCACACAGTCCTTGGCAGGCAGAGAGGGATCTAGGTCCAGTGGCAAGGACTCCATGACGACTGGAGACCACTCTCTGTTGCAGCCTTCATCCGCCTTCAGTGACGTTGTGACACATAGTGTCATCCTCCGCCACTCCCGTTGTTGAGGTATTTGGATCGCTCTTAGTCTGGGACCTCCCCCTCAACCTTACCGCCATTGGTGACCATACCCCGACGGCATTGATAAGCATATGCTTCTCCCGTCTGCCCTTGTCTTCTTCTTTGGTTCTTTCTTCCGTCGGGCAAATCATATCACATTTTGTAATTGTCAATGATTGTCAATGACACCGATGAGGATGACAATAAATATTTCATTCATTCATATTTCATTCATTGCTCTCAGGATCATTGGAACACACAAGGTTCTCCACCGCGACAAGGTGGCGATCCATGGAGAACAAACATAACACATTAAAAGGGTTGTGTCTCACGCAGGTTTAAAAGCCAGTAGTGAAACAGATTTTTGGGGGGTTAGTTTTAGAGATGGACAGTGATGGGCCTTTGATATTTTTATTTTATATTCACATTTAATTGTGAATAATCATTTCTGTGTGTGAATCATCAATCGCTTTACACACGCATTTTTAAATGGGCACTTTTAAGCAAAGTAGCAAACTAATTACTGCCACTCTCAAGAACACATTGCACACTTTTAAAAGGGGATTTTACAGAAGAGTACTGTGACTCTTCGCCAATAATATAGTGAGAATAACAAAATGTCCCTGTCAAGCACAGGTCCCCGAACAGGTTGTGCAACCCAAACTAATTGTGTCCCCAGCATAGCATAGGCAAGCTAGGCATTTGCATCGGGCAGTAGAATTACGCCCATCATTACTGTTAATAAATGTTAACATGAAAATTGTGTTAGCTTGTAACCTGTTGACTCCCTTGCTACTACATCAGTGTAAATTAAGTGTAGTGTTTATCCCTTTCACCTACACCTACAGCACTTGTGTGAGTGTGGGTTTTCCACACAGGCTCTAAATTGTTATGAACACCATAAGGTGGAAATATCAGGTAAAGTGCACTTTAAATCAGACTTTAATGCACGGGGCGCAACTTTTAATCACTCGTTTCAGGTTAACAATAAATAGTGACCGACGTACACCCTTTAAATTGTGAAAATACAATATTTACAAAATATACAAAGTTTAAAAATATATATTGTCATTTTTGGGTTGGTTACTAGCTTGAGGGTCATTGCAGAATTGGAGGACATCTTACAGGACCTTCCACACTTCAGATTTCATTTAAACCACATAGACAGTAGAAAATACTAATACATGCACTTTCTGAGAAAATTTAGGTTGTAAAACACCAAACCAAACCCTTGATCTGTAAGCTGCCCTAATCAAGCCTTTGATAGTTTATTACTTACGGTAATACACACCCCAGCTTCCACCTCTTCAACCTATTGCCCTCTGGCAGCTGCTACAAGGCCATACCAGTCAAAACAAACAGACTGAACGACAGTTTCTTTTTCTAAGAGCTGTCACTATACTCAACTCAAATTTGCACTGAAATATCACTGTTATTGCACTGCTAATGCCACAACATTGCCACATGCATCTCACTCAGTAATATGTTCTCAGACATTTGTCTAAATCTACGGATTGCATATGCAATATGCACTTCACAGTTACATTGTAACATTTTTGCACTGTTACACAATATTTACACTACTATCATATCAAGTCATATCTGCTGTACTGTACCTCTACATCCCCACTTGGTGCTTGTCACTTATTCACTTTATTCCCAATCTGTGTACACTGTAGCTTGTGTTTTTTTTTTTTTTTTTTTTTTTTTTTTTTTAATTATCCTTATTGTCAGGGGTGCACATATTTTTTTTGCCCAGGTTCTCAGAGGAGGACCTGGAGATGTGACTTGGTCCTCATTGAGCTTGAGAGCCGACCCGCCTGATGCGATACAATTATGACAAGCTTTACTTAGAGCCAATTACCTTTAATAATTATATAAACAATTAACGCTTGATTAACATCAACTGGCACAACAAAATTGCCATTACTTTGAAGTGAAATGTAAAGAAATAAACATAAAAGCACTAATTCAAAATAAAGGGCATTCATATGCGGCTCCCACATTAACTCCAAGCCTTTGTAAAAGTTGAATGTCCTCCTCATAATAGCTCATTGAACGTGAATGTTTAGCTTTGTGAAATGCGAGCAAAAACACGTTTGTCAGTGCATAGCGCTGTTCTTCAATAACTTTTTTCTGCCACTTGTCCATAGGGCGAGTTGGGTCCTGTCTGACATCGATAGTTTGCTTAATTGCCACATGCTTTGTTTTTTTCGTGCTTTTCAAAGTTTGGATGGCTAAAATTCTTTGACCCTACATAAAATGCGCTGCTCTTATTAACGACATTGGGATTCTCATGGCAAATGTTGCACCGCATTTCCGTGCGAGCATCATTTGCTTCTAGCCATGGTACCTCCTGCAGCCACTTTTCAGCAAAACTCCTTTTTTTCCGGTAGCTCCGGTGACGTCTCTGTCGTCTGTCTGTCTTTTGACGGGAGTAGGGGAACACGGAAATAATTACTCATTGGGGCCTGCCTCTTTGACATTTTGAGAAGTGATTTTCTCGTGTCCGCCGCAAATACAGTGGTCAGCCATCGGTACGCAAAAGCGTATGGAAGCCGTTGAGGGCCAGCGCGTTTGTCTACGTCCAGTACGCATGCGCGCATGCGGACCACTTATGTGCACCCCTGCTTATTGTCCATTTGTTCTATGTGGAGCACAATATGGCGAAGCTTTAAATCTTGTTGTACTCTGTACAATGACAATAAAGGCTTTCTATTCTATTCTATATAGCAGAAGGTAAAGGCTTATTTTCTAAGAATTTTTAAACCCAAATGTCCTCCAATATTGGAATGACTCTTGAATTAAATTTACTTGGAATTTACTAAGGACTTGATATATTTGATTTTTACTGCAGTAACGCCCATAGTTATGACTTACACATACGTGACTCACTCGGGTGATTGTTTCTAAATGAGCAGATGGTACATAATATACCAAATGAAAGGGATGTGATACGAGAAATGTGTCAGTTGTCATTCAATACCCCATTAAGAATCGTTTCCGCAGATGTTCACACATTCAGGGCTGAAATCAGTCATAGTCTCAGACCCCTCACAACCAGTTGTTCAGCTGTCATTTTTAGTCACACGCCTTGTGAAGCAAGGTGTCAGAACATCAATACCAGGTAGGTACACTAAACACTGGCAGCCAACACAAATAAACTGAGATAGCCCACAAAGGAACGGTGGTTCTAGGTAGGATTTATACACAAGAAACATTAAAGGGTACCACGGTTAGAAAGACATGTAGTTCATAAAAAAATAAATGTTAGTACGAGTTATAATAATTTGATATTAAAACCCCTCTAAATATTTTTGTTTTAATAAAATTTGTAAATTTATTTTAACTATTAGGTCACCATTGTTATTGACGTAACTATTAGGTTGCCATTGTTATTGACGTCGGAGGGCGGTGACGTCACATGGACACGCTTCCGGCCTTCCACCGTGTCACTCTGCCCTTCCAATTTGAACCCGAGTGGAACATTAAGGTGAAGGACAGCAAAAGGGAGTCGAGTAGTGTTTATGTGTCAAGTTCGCTAGTGACAGCACTCCCCTGCTCTAGAGTGTTTGATGTCAGAAACTGTTTGCAGATCTTCACGGTAAACTTTTGTGTGATCCAACTTATTCCAATATTATTATGGAGATAGTTAGCATCCAGAGTTGCTGTGTGCTTTACATATGATGGTAAATGGTGTTATACTTGTATAGCACCTTTCCAGGCCCTTAAAGCGCACCGGAGCAACGTGGGATTCAGTATCTTGCTCAAGGACACTTAGACGAGTTCATCAGGGTGGAGAATAGAACCCACAACCTCTGGGTTGGGGGGGGGACAACTACTCTACCACTGAGCCACGCCACCCCATGATTAGTGAAACACAGCAGTTTTGATCATTATTGCTGGTAGCCCGGGGCCGTGCATCACAACACACTAAAACGTTTGCCTCTGCCGAGACGCCTCATGGCGTCTAATGACGTCTTACCTTATTCTAGTCACGTAAAAGCTGATATCCAGATTTTTGCTCATCCTGCCCGTTGCTTCCCAGTGAATAAGCAACACGTAAAAAGAATAAATGTATTAATGCCCAACAGATTATAATGACGCCTTATTTTGCACATTGAGATCTAAAAGGCAGAGAAAGGCAAGTGGACACAGCGTTCATTGGACCACGCCGTTTATTGGCATAAGCTTCGGCAAATCCTTTACATCAAACATAATTATATTATAGTGAAAATACAACTAAAATAATAATTCATATCTCTCAAAAAAAATAATGTTCACAAAAAGAAAAGCGCTACAAGTTGTATGAATAAGGACCTATTCTCACACGGTTAAACAACAACGCAAAGAGAACTGGCATTCACAATCAAGATATGCAAAATACACATAAAACTTACTCAGACTTTGGTAGAACTGTAAACATTTTAGCAACTCGTTTAGCTCAACAAATACACTGGATGGCAATATCTAGTCACAATAAACAAACTATGACGCTGGGAGCCATTATCACCAGTCTTGACCACACTCAATGAACGTGAGGTACAATGAACCCGCAGTAAAAAAAAAAAAAAAAAAAAAATTTTTTTTAAAGAACCCGCAGTACTGCATCAATCGAGGGACAAACACACTCATTGGCTTGATCTTTAGTTAATTTAAAACTCGCCATTTACACCTTGTGGTGTATTTAAATCACTACCTTAGATAGTTAGAGTGACACTGTGGAAGTACGGCAGGGAGCCCATGTGACGTCACCTTCTGCAACGTCAACAATGGCGAGCTATTAGTTTATTTTTTTATGTGAAATTTTACAAATTTTATTAAACGAAAACATTGAGGGGGTTTTGATATCAAATTATTATAACTCGTACTAACATTCATCTTTTAAGAACTACATGTCTTTGTATCCGTGGTACCCTTTAATACCGGTAGTAAACGTCAATACTGTCAGTCTGAAGTAATTAGAGTAAATCGCACTATTTATTATTGTGAGAATGCTCTACTCAGTGCAGTATAGCACAATTTGGCTCATATAAGCTTAAAAGACTAACCTAAAGATGAAAAGAAGAAAGTGAAAAGCGCCCATGTTTCTAATTAGGTGACGCTTTTCCTATATCGTTTATCCTCATAAGTGCTGTTAATAACAGTGTTAGAGTATAACGGTGTTTCCAACGGCGTTATTTTTTTCAGTAGTGAATAATCTTAGTACTTTTCCCATCTTTGCAAACCCATCATTATTACTGAGGATGTGAATGGTAGCGTTACTACAATTTGGTTGAATGGAGTACGAGTGGTCTGATTTTGTTACACGTCAGCTGCCTGCCTGGAGAGAGCAGAGCGGGAGGGGGGAGGAGGGAAGGGGATGTTGAAGCCTTTGCAAACGCGATGGTGATTGGCTAAGCGGGAGGATCATGCATGCTCTGGAAAACACAACAAGGCAGCCATAATGGCGACGGGCCAGGGAATTTTAAAGGTAGCGTTTTCAAACATGATTTATATTTACTATTGTTACTTTACGTAATATTTAAGAATAGTGTTCTGCCTTAATAGGCCTAACATATAACATGATTTCAGAGATTTGCACTGGTTAATGGACAGTTTACATTTGTGGATTCTTAACAGACTGTAATATAATTCATCCAAATAAATATCAAATATTCTAAAATACTGTTTTTAGTGTTTTTATTTTTCAATCAGTTAATATAAACATTTTTTTATGTGAAAGATGTTATAGAATGTATAATGTAATAACACATAGCAAATGAAAACTAACATCAGTTACTAGTAACTAATTACTCTTATAATGAGGTAACTGAGTTACTAACTCAATTACTTTTTGGGAGAAGTAATTTGTAACTGTTACTAATTACTTTTTTAAAGTAATATTAACAAAAATGATCCTCATGAATTTTGTGTATGAGAGTCTATTCCAGATGGCTCTGAGAGGTGTGTTTATCTGGACTGACACTAATCCATCACAGGGCACATCATGCTTACTATCATTCCATATTATATGCGTGTAATATTGAAATGAAAAACCGCACAGTAGTAATCAAGTTCAGGCTACTCTAGGCGAGTACCACTTTCTGTCCAAGTCAGGTTTTATGATAATGCCGCAAAATATATAAGACTGAAGTAAATCATTCTCTGCAGGCTCTTGAACTGCTGACTCCAGCCGTTCCTGCCAATGCGGCCGCCCGAGCCAGAGCTCATGTGCGTCGAGGCTCTGCTTTCTGCCAGCTGCAGCTCTACACGGAAGGTCAGAAATGCCACACACTTTGAGTCTGACTAAGCAAGTCATACATGAAAAATACTCAACAACCCATACATTGAAAAACAACTTCTCTCACTCGAGTTCAGTAGAAATGTTAAACACTAATAAAGTACTGTTACACAAAAAAGGGACTATTTTTGTCAATTCCACAAATTATGGACTATCGGTTATTTACCAGTTGCACTTGCTGAAGACACTAATTGTTTACCATTTAAAAAGGTCATCCAAATGATTTAGTCTTTTTTTCTACTAAATCTAATTTCCAATAATAATCTGGCTCTTCCTACTACTATTTTATGTGAGTAATTAAAACGGTTACACTTTTTAACATTTACCCATAGATTATATCAGATGGCAGCAATCCAATAATTTTGTCCAAATGACACTATATTACTTTTGTATAGTTCTTTATAGTGTTGTGTGATATGAGTTGGAAAAAAATATTCTTTCACGTTATTGGCCAGTTTATATCACGATATTGATATGCCACAAGTTAATAATTTTTTTACTATTTTGCAGCTCCTCAATTTATTTTTGTATTGACATTAAACACCTGTCACAAATGTCAAACCCATCAAGTACCATATTTTCCGCACTATTAGGAGTATCGGAATATAAAGCGCACCTTGAATGAATGGCCTATTTTACCCGTCGGTGTTATTTGTCCATACTCTGGCTTTTTAAAAGTTTTTTTCCGTGTTTCATCAAAGAAAAAGCATCGGAAAAATTACACTAGGGAGCTAATATTTCCCCAGGGTAGTAAAAAACATACAAAGATCAAAATGGCACCATGCTGCAATTTCTAACTTATTGCAAACAGGTTGGGGAGATTTGTACTAAATTCTTGTAATAATGGCATGTTCCGGCTCATAGACTCCCATTATACAGTACTGTGCAAAAGTTTTAGGCAGGACACCTGCCTAAAACTTTTGCACAGTACTGTATATATATTTTTTAAATTATTAGATTTATTAGGATCATGGAAGCTTCCACTTGGGGAAAATATATACATACAGTATATCCTGTATATACATAATATAATAAAAATATACAGTACTGTGCAAAGGTTTTAGGCAGGTGTCCTGCCTAAAACTTTTGCACAGTACTGTAAATCATAATTTTTGATATGCTGTAAACCTGATGTGTTATAATTAGGGCTGTCAAACGATTAAAATTTTTAATCAAGTTAATCACAGCTTAAAAATTAATTAATCGTAATTAATCGCAATTAATCGCAATTCAAACCATCTCTAAAATATGCCATATTTTCTCTGTAAATTATTGTTGGAATGGAAAGATAAGACGGATATATACATTCAACATACTGTACATAAGTACTGCATTTGTTTATTATAACAATAAATCCACAAGACGGCATTAACATTAACATTCTTTCTGTGAAAGGGATAGAAAGACTTGTAATTCTTGAAAGATAAATTTGAGTACAAGTTATAATAATTTTGATAGTTTGTATATTGTGACTAAATATTGCCATCTAGTGTATTTGTTACGCTAAACTTGTTTGAATAGAGTATTATTTTGCATAGCTATTTTGATTGGGAATGCCAGATCTCTTTGGATTGAGCACTTTTCTTTTTGTGAATATTATTTGATTTTTGAGAGATAAGAATATTATTTTTGTTGTGCTTTCACCAAATGATACTGTAGCGACTTAAATGTTCTTAACTGCCCAAATGCATGATGGGAATTTGAGCAACCATGAGTCACAGTGGTTGCTGCAAATGGTATATCTTCTCTGCGTTAAGTACAAGACATGGTGTTAAGAAAAAGATCATCTCCAATTATTCTTCCCATGTCGCATGCTACAATAATTATAAAAGTTGTGGAAGAGATGCCACCGCTTATTCCATTATATAGCGCGGCTCCAATAAATGCCTGCGTTACCAATTCGCCCTTCTTGGTAATTGGCGGTGCTATGGACTGGTGATTTATGTTGGCTCATTGTCGTCGGTTGGCTCGGTTCGTCCGATTTCCTCCTGAAGAAGACGGGGGCATACATATAAACACCGAGAGGCGTTGGATGGCTTGATGTGGGTACTTTTATTAACAAAACAAAAGCATGTGGGGGACACAGCATTTTAAGCATTTTAATCTCTACTGTCTACTCTCTTGCTCCCTCTATCTGACTCGCTCGACCACTTTCTTCCTCACTGCTCAATCTGACAATGCTGGTCACATTGAAAATAACAGCAACTCCCTTGGCGGGTGCCGGTAACACCTGCGTCCACTCCACTTGCTTGTCTCTGCCCTTAGCTCTCAATATACTTCAAACGGCGCCATTGTAGTCTGTTCGTGGCAATGCTTGAGTGGGTCTTTCCGCGCATGCGTTTATTGCATTAAATATTTTAACGTAATTAATTTAAAAAACGCGTTAATTTTGACAGCCCTCATTTTTATATTAAATTGCCTTTCAAGATGACATATTCTATGTGTTGGATTTTATCAAGTAAATTATCCCCCACAAATGCGAAACTCCAGTGCGACTTATATGTTTTTTCCTCTCCTTTGGGCATTTTGTGGCTGGTGCGACTTATAGTCTGAAAAATACGGCACTTACTTGGAAGTGGGGAAAAAGAAGCAGCCTTACCCCTGAGGGTCAGTGCTGCAGCTCGCTCATTTTTCCATGAGCGGAGGAACAGACGTCAGTGTGATCCATCAGAAAAGCTACTTTACGTGCAAAAAAAAAAAAAAAAAATTGGTATTTATTCTAAATTCATGTTGTGCATTGCTGAAATGTCAGTACCAAATTGATATTAACAAATCAATGTTTGCAATTCTAAGCAACAACAATTTGTATAAAATTATAATTTAAAAAACAAATGAAATAAAAGTGCAAAATTGTGCTTATTTGTATTTTTATATACAAATTTAAAAAATATTTCAACATATTTTTGATAATAATTGCTTTCAGTTTTCGGCAATAGGCCTTGGTTTTGGTTAAGAACTTTCATTTTGGTGAATCCCTAATATTTAGTCATCTCATTGTTTTCACAGGATTACAAGAATACCAGACTGCGTTGAAGATTGACCCGAACAATGAAGCATTGCAAGCAGACACACAAAAGATTCGGGAGATCATACAAGGCAGTGCAGAATAGCCTCTCCCAAATTTAAAGCCCTGATGTTAAACTCTCACGGTTTTTTTTTTTATCTGGGGATTTGCATCAATTAACTCAAACCTCCAAAGATGGAACCTGGACTCTTTTGAGTTACAAGTTGCCGAGTGATACAATTTATTTTCAAGTTTGTGATCCCAAATTTGAATTACAAGCAAGGTTCATACACTGCTGGCCAAAGGTATTGGCACCTCTGCAATTCTGTAAGATAATGCTCAATTTCTCTCAGAAAAGCATTGCAATTACAAATGCTTTGGTAGTAATATCTTCATTGATTTTGCTTCCAATGAAAAAACAGAAAAGACACACAAAACTTCAAAAATGGGCTGGACAAATGTATTGGCACCCTTTGAAAAATCATGTGATGCTTCTCTAATTTGTGTAATTAACAGCACCCGTTACTTACCTGTGGCACATAACAGACGGTGGCAATAACTAAATCACACTTGCATCCAGTTAAAATGGATTAAAGTTGACTCAACCTCTGTCCTTTGTGTGTGTACCACATCGAGCATGGAGAAAAGAAAGGAAGACCAGAGAACTGTCTGTGGACTTGAGAAGCAAAATTGTGAGGAAGCATGGGCAATCTCAAGGCTACAAGTCCATCTCCATAGACCTGAATGTTCCTGTGTCTACCGTGCGCAGTGTCATCAATAAGTTTAAAGCCCATGGCACTGTGGCTAACATCCCTAGATGTGGACAGAAAAGAAACATTGACGAGAGATTTCAATGAAAGATTGTGCGGATCAAGTTCAAGCTGTCCTGCTGTCCGGGGGTACAACAGTGTCAACCCGTAGTATCCTACACCCAGGAAGACCCCACTTCTGACCCAGAGACATAAAAAAGCAAGGCTGGAGCTTGCCAAAACTTGCCTGATAAAGCCAAAAACGTTTTGGAAGAATGTTCTCTGGTAAGATGAGACAAAAGTAGAGCTTTTTGGGAAAAGGCATCAACATAGAATTTACAGGAAAAAGCGAGGCCTTCAAAGAAAAGAATACCCTCCCAACATTCAAACATGGCGGAGGTTCCCTGATGTTTTGGGGTTGCTTTGCTGCCTCTGGCACTGGACTGCTTGACCATGTGCATGGCATCATGAAGTCTGAAGACTACCAACCAATGTAGGGCCCAGTGTGAGAAAGCTAGGTCTCCTTCAGAGGTCATGGGTCTTCAAGCAGGACAATGACCCAAAACACACTTCAAAAAGCAATAGAAAATGCCAATACTTTTGGCCAGCAGTGTATAGAAGGGTTTTAAGTGTGGGGATGGGAAGAGCAACAAATTGAGCAAAATACGAATAGTCACAAAAAAAGCATGTAGTCATGTAGTAATTGGCTGACATCACTCACAAGGTTACACCAATTAAAAGCCCACATTTATACTACGACAGCTTTTGTCTGAATGTGTGGAGATAGAAGGGAGTCTTTACAGTCTCATTCATTCATTTTCCATGCCGCTTTTCCTCACGAGGGTCGCAGAGGTGCTGGAGCCTATCCCAGCTGACCACGGGCAGTAGGCAGGGTACACCCTGAACTGGTTGCCAGCCAATCGCAGGGCACAAGGAGACATACAACCGTTCTCGCACACACTCATTATTATACACAATTTAGAATATTCAATCAGCCTGTTTCATGCGGGGAGAACATGCAAACTGAACATGCAAACTCCACACAGGAAGGCCGAAGCCCTGGATTGAACCCTTGATCTCAGAACTGTGAGGCGGACGTGCTAACCACTCAGCCAAGTGCCGCCGAGTCTTTACAGTCTCATTTATCGAATTTTGACAGTATATTTTATGATTTACCAGTTTCTCTAAAAATAAATAAATAATGTTTAGGAGGGCCTTGACAGATTGGTGACCTTCCCTTTCATTGAAATTGAGTGATGTGCACATATATTGGCATGTGCTGGTATCAGATTCTGATGGTATGATAACCTTAAGCCAAAATTTCACGGTATCACTGTATTGAAAATGACAGCTCTAAAATGTGTTACTTTGAGATATCTGGGTTTAAAAAAAAAAAAAAGAAAAATTCAATTGAACAGGATTTTTATTTTTCAAAACATATTGGCAAATTGGAACATAAGTATAAAGTTAAAATAAATTTTAAAAAATGACAAATAAAAATTGAAATAATCTAAATAAAATAAATAAAAGCAGTCCTTTAGGTGAGCTTAAACCCACAGCCACAGCTCAACATTATTAACATCATCCATAAAGAGCATGTGTGTATCATCGTTACATTAGACACTCTCTTTCTTAACACAGACAGTTGCCAGAGAGAAAAAAAATGCGTTTTACCACCACTAGACAAGCTGGAGTTAACTCTCGTAGCTGGTGGGAAACGTTCATGACAGTGTTTACTAACCTTTAATTTTGTATACATGTGAAATCATATTAGAAGTATTGCCTCCTCGGCAGCCACCCTCCGCAAACATGTTTTGCATGTCGCCTGGCCCTCCTCGTCTGTAGCCGAAATATTCCCATACCAGAGAATTCGTTTTCTTCGATGGGGGAAAATGTTCAGGAGTTTCACCTCCTCCAGCCATCGTGTAGCACAGCTGACTCACTGACATTGAGCAACAACCGGTGAGGGAGGGTTGAGCCTTGCAGCTGCAAGCAACGGATTTCTCCATGCATTTTTGAGACATGAAAAATGTCATATGTGTCAAATGTCAAACGGTATGACGGAAATTTTTTGCGGTTTGGAAACTGTGAGGTTTTCATACCACGTGTGGATACATGTCTAAAATAAAATAAGTCAAAATTGTGCACACTTACGCAACCACAGATTATTTTACTTTCTTTAACACTGATATTTGACTTTTATAGCTGTGGTTGGCTTTGAAAATAATAATGGGAAAATTTCCTAAATAAATGGTGTTATACGTGTATAGCGCTTTTTCACCTTTCAAGGTGCTCAAAGCGCTTTACACTACATAGCCTACTGGTGACACAGCACCAGGAGCAATGTGTGGTTCAGTATCTTGCTCAAGGATACTTTGGCGAGTTCATCAGGGTAGAGAATCGAACCCACAACCTCTGAGATAGGGGGGCAACTACTCTACCACTGAGCCACGCCACCAAAATAATCTGTCATGTTCTCATATTTTACATTACAAAAAAAACTGTCACCTGACCTGAGTATTATACATATTCACTTACACAAACAGGTAAACAACTTTTTTTTTTTTTAGTTTTTGTTGGGGAGGGGGGGTGTTTCAACATGGAATTAAATTACTGCAATTGCATGGTGACCAATCCATTGTGCAGCCCTCCCTCTTGTCAAAATCGAATGAGAGACTTTTGAAGAGAAAATCTAATGATGGAATTTATTCAGAGTTTTGACTTTCAGATTAAGGTTGTAATGTTTTTGGGAAGGTTTACATTTTTAATCTCGTTTTGGGGGGGGAAACACTTCATTGAGATGATGCGATAGGACATAATTTAGACACAATCCTGCTGAAATAATAATGACTGAGCAACCTGTTTTGAAATGTATATTGTATTATATGACATGAAAATCATTTACATCAAACAATAATGGATTGCTTATACAAAATGTTTCTCTAGTTTAAGAACTGTGAAACTCGACACACTATTCCTGAACGTTAGAATGATCACTAACAAATTCACCAATGGGGGGCAGCACATGACCACAAACATAATGAGAAACACGCTTTGATCACACACTTGAGCTGAAGGCGGACCAGAGGCTCCGTTGCAGAACAATTTTTCATTTTTGCAAATGTATAATATATGGATACATTCTTGCATTCTCTAAGAGTTTCCAGACGGTTTAGATTCAACATCCAAATCCCTACCCCACTGTTTGTAAAATCTGATCAAAAAAATTAATAGTACTGTAATAATAATAATAATAATAATAATTGTAGGGACCAGATTAGTTAGATTTTTATTTGTTTGTTGTAGACAAAAACTGTAGATGAAGTGAATTTTGCAGTCCCATTATTTTTAGTATAAAATTGTATTGGCATTCCACTCTTTCATTTTGTTAATAAAACAAAAATAAATAATAACACTAGTACAATAACAGCAAATTAACAACAATAATGTATCCAACATTACCTTCTAGCAATAAGTCAGTATATTTAATCTAAACAAAGCTTGTTTGTCAGAAATTAATGTTTAAACTTTAACATTCAAAAGAAGATGGAGAAAATTATTTGACTAGATTTACGAAAAATAATCTGATTAAGACATTATAAATTCGCTGTGTACGAATGCATTCTTGAAATCTATTAGATTCCTGTGTGTTTATGGGGGATTTTATCATTTTTATTATTTAACTTGTCCAGTTAGAGTACATTTGAATGCCTTTATCAACCATTTTAATGTACCATGGGAAAGTTTTAGCTAACCCTTTGAGTAAATAGTTTATGCCAGTCGTCCCCAACCTTTTTTGCACCACGGACCAGTGTGATATCGGCCTTTTTATCCAACAGCAGCTAATGATACTGTTTACATTAACTGATGTTGGGCTGTTATAGGTATGCAAACACCCCAGTAATGGCGGCCAACCACAAGAGGGTGACATACTCTACTCGGATTAGTCAATAGAGTGGACAGACATATTCATGTGTCAAGAGACACCAGCCAGACTGCGGTCGTTAACAAATGATTTATTATTTCTCTCCAACCCGGTAGCAAATGCGCCACAGACCGGTACAGGTCCCCAGCCCGGTGGTTGAGAATCACTGGTTTAAGGCACCGAAAGAAAGAATGACACAAGTACTGAGACTTGATTGAATATACTAACGACAATGTACAACTCCTAGCAAAAAGTATGGAGTCACCAGTCTCGGACGAGCACTCACTCAGACATTTTATCATGTAGAACAAACTCAGATAAAACGCTTGAAAAAATAATGAATTAGTTCAAAGTGCAACTCTTTAGCATTCAGAAACACTAAAAGAAATGAATAAAAAACATTGTGGTGTTCAGTAAATGTTACTTTTATAGAGCAGGTGCAGGGAAATATACCTAGAATCACTCCATTCTGAGGAAAACGATATGGAATCATGAGCAGTCTCTGAGGCTTGGACTTGATGACTATTCTTCATCAATTTGGTGCCAACTCTCTTTGATTACAGTTGCCAGATCATCCTTGCAAGTCGGAGCCTTGCTGTGGACCATTTTTTTCAATTTCCACCACAGGTTATCAATAGGGTTTTAATCTGGGCTATTTGCAGACCATGACATTGACTTGATGAGTCTCCAAGGAATGATTTAACATTTTTAGCTCTGTGGCATGATGCATTCTCAAATTGGAAAATGACAAATATAATTTCAGCTGAATGGATAAGAAAGCTGTCAAAAATTTCAATGTAAAGTTGTTCATTTAATTTAACCACAGCCATAACCCCAGTGCCTTTGCCTGACATGGAGCCCAATATCATCAATGACTGAGGGAATTTTGATGTTTTCTTCAGGCAGTCATCTTTGTAAATCTCACTGGAACAGCACCAAACCAAAGTTCCAGCATTTCCAGCATCACTTTTGAACTAATTCATTATTTTTTCAAGCTTTCTATCTGAGTTTATTCTACATAATAAAATGTCTGAGTGAGCGCTCGTCCGAGACTGGTGATTCCATACTTTTTGCTAGGGTTTATATAACTTCCATTCCCGATAAGACACCCTGTGAGGAAGGGTGTCTGACCCTCACTAAAATAGGACAGAAAGGCAAAGGACTAGAAAGACTGGGCAGACAGGGCAGAGTAAGTGTGCAAGGAGTGTTATTAATGTGCAGCCGAGAGCCCATATTGAGACTAATCTCATGTGAGAATACTATTCACTGTGTTATTGGTAGCCCAGGCACAAGCAGCTACTGTATATCCCAAAATGTGTTTCATGACACCTAAGAGTAAAGGCAGGGACCACCCCTAACCAACCTCAATGAGGGCTCAGCCAGTGTGCCCAACTCATGGGGATACCGTCCGCAATCCCAGGCGCACTGGAACCGTCGTGGACCTCTACGGCCAATGAGCAGGCCCAGTGACAGCTCACTTAGCGCTTACACAAGCAGCAGCCACAAGTGTAGTCAACATGACAAGGCACCAGGAAAGAGGGGATGAAAGTGGGCACCAAAGGTTGTTAGGGGGCCGTTGCAGGGCCAAGGCAGTGGAGCTTAGCCCCACCCCTGCAGCCAGGCCGGGCCCCAAAAGCCAAGCAATATGAAGTTCAAGACCCACCTACCATCCTATTATTGTTGCCAAGTTTACAGGGATTATCATTGAAAAGCTATTTCAGAAATCATCTATTAAGCATCTTTTTTTTTCATTTATTTTATGAGTGTCACTTCAAACACAATAATTAGATGCAACGGTGGATGGTTTTATGAGGGCAAATTGACACTGAATTTCTTTTTAAGAAACAGTTTTTGTTTAATTCTAGCATTTTTTTTCCTTTTTAGATGATAAATTAAGTGCCATCAGCAGTAGTTGAATAATTTAAAAAACAGTTATTATAAGAATTTAATAATGATTATTTCCTCATTTTCAAATGCATAGAAATATACCCATATAATTTTAGGCATAATGTCATTTGTCATAATGTTTTATCAATATCACATTTACAATTTCAACCAAAAATTTTCCCAGGCTTTAACTTTAACTGTTCATTTCCATGCTCAAATTCAGAATTTATTTGGCACACTAGAGACTTCACACTGCAAAAACACCCATCATTAAAATTAGTTAAATTTCCTTGTTTTCAGTGTAACTACTAGAAATAAGTGAAATTATCTGGCAGTGCTTCAATATAATTTTACTCAGATTTGTTGATAACAGACTTATTTTAAGCAATAAATTTGTATATTTAATCTTAAAAATGCTTGTTTGTCTGAAATGCTTTTAATTCAAAAATAGATACTGCTCAGAACTATTTGAAAGCAATTTTTTCTTGATTTAGGTGAAAACACACCTCCTTAAAACAGGTTAAATTCCCTTGTTTTCAGCGTAAATCTACTAGAAATAAGTTGAATGATCTGCCAGTGATTCAGGTAAATTTTACTCCGATTTCTTGAAATAAGAAAAATAGCTAGCTGAAAATACAGTGCCTTGCAAAAGTATTCGGCCCCCTTGAAACCTGCAACCTTTCGCCACATTTCAGGCTTCAAACACAAAGACATGAAATTTAATTTTTTTTGTCAAGAATCAACAACAAGTGGGACACAATCGTGAAGTGGAACAACATTTATTGGATAATTTAAACTTTTTTTAACAAATAAAAAACTGAAAAGTGGGGCGTGCAATATTATTCGGCCCCTTTACTTTCAGTGCAGCAAACTCACTCCAGAAGTTCAGTGAGGATCTCTGAATGATCCAATGTTGTCCTAAATGACCGATGATGATAAATAGAATCCACCTGTGTGTAATCAAGTCTCCGTATAAATGCACCTGCTCTGTGATAGTCTAAGGGTTCTGTTTAAAGTGCAGAGAGCATTATGAAAACCAAGGAACACACCAGCCAGGTCCGAGATACTGTTGTGGAGATGTTTAAAGCCGGATTTGGATACAAAAAGATTTCCCAAGCTTTAAACATCTCAAGGAGCACTGTGCAAGCCATCATATTGAAATGGAAGGAGCATCAGACCACTGCAAATCTACCAAGACCCGGCAGTCCTTCCAAACTTTCTTCTCAAACAAGGAGAAAACTGATCAGAGATGCAGCCAAGAGGCCCATGATCACTCTGGATGAACTGCAGAGATCTACAGCTTAGGTGGGAGAGTCTGTCCATAGGACAACAATCAGTCGTACACTGCACAAATCTGGCCTTTATGGAAGAGTGGCAAGAAGAAAGCCATTTCTCAAAGATATCCATAAAAAGTCTCGTTTAAAGTTTGCCACAAGCCACCTGGGAGACACCCCAAAACATGTGGAAGAAGGTGCTCTGGTCAGATGAAACCAAAATTGAACTTTTTGGCCACAATGCAAAACGATATGTTTGGCGTAAAAGCAACACAGCTCATCACCTTGAACACACCATGCCCACTGTCAAACATGGTGGTGGCAGCATCATGGATTAGGCCTGCTTTCCTTCAGCAGGGACAGGGAAGATGGTTAAAATTGACGGGAAGATGGATGCAGCCAAATACAGGAACATTCTGGAAGAAAACCTGTTGGTATCTGCACAAGACCTGAGACTGGGACGGAGATTTATCTTCCAACAGGACAATGATCCAAAACATAAAGCCAAATCTACAATGGAATGGTTCAAAAATAAATGTATCCAGGTGTTAGAATGGCCAAGTCAAAGTCCAGACCTGAATCCAATCGAGAATCTGTGGAAAGAGCTGAAGACTGCTGTTCACAAACACTCTCCATCCAACCTCACTGAGCTCGAGCTGTTTTGCAAGGAAGAATGGGCAAGAATGTCAGTCTCTCGATGTGCAAAACTGATAGAAACATACCCCAAGCGATTTGCAGCTGTAACTGGAGCAAAAGGTGGCGCTACAAAGTATGAACGCAAGGGGGCCGAATAATATTGCACGCCCCACTTTTCAGTTTTTTATTTGTTAAAAAAGTTTAAATTATCCAATAAATTTTGTTCCACTTCACGATTGTGTCCCACTTGTTGTTGATTCTTGACAAAAAATTAAAATTTTATATCTTTATGTTTGAAGCCTGAAATGTGGCGAAAGGTTGCAAGGTTCAAGGGGGCCGAATACTTTTGCAAGGCACTGTAAGCTTAACACTTATTTTAAGCAAAAAGTTAGTTGTTTAATCTTTAAAATATCAGATTCTTTGTCAGCAATGTTCTTCATCCAAGAATAGATATTGTTCAAAACATTATTTGAAAGCAAATTTTTCTGGATTTACATGAAAAATGACCAACTTTTAGACGTATTGGATTAATAAGAACAAATCCCAATATTTACTTAAAGTAAGTAGAATAATCTGACGCATCCATTTGTTAAGAAGTCTGACTAAATTTAAGAAAAATAATCTGGTTAAGATGTTATAAATTGACTAAAGTACCGCTTAATTGTTGAGTGTTTTAATTAACCTGGTGACCTGAAAAAACTTTATAATATTCCAATAAAACCAAGGGTGATTGAAGAAAAATATTTTATTCATAGTATCTGAAACCCTAAAAGATGCCATTTAAGAAACACTTGTGGAATTTTCTTTTTTCTCTCTCTCTCTCTTAATATTACGTACTTTACGCATTCTTGAAATCTACGTTTGAGATTCCTTATTGAACGCTGAAACATCTCAGATGGGATACTGTGAATTTCGTCCTGAATTCACTATGGCTGCTAAAATTACAGTGTTTTTTTCAAGGTCACTGTCTTGCAGTGCTGCCACTTCCTCATGTCCGCACTTCAAAAATTCCTGTTTTTTTAAACAGTGGTTCACAGCAGAGAATGCATTCGAGAGTGCATTCTAGGGCCGCAGCTATCGATTATTTTAGTAGTCGATTAAGATGAACTATTTAATTCGAATAATCGAGTAATCAGATAAGGAACATAAAAAAATAAAATACCTGAGCAGAGCCTCAAATGGTATATAAAAAAAAAGTAAATAAATTAGGGTCTATGTACAACAAAAGAACAATTGGCTAACTTACATAGCAAAAGTCCGCTAGCTTAAATGATATAAAATGCTAACTTTTTTTTTTTTAACAGTGCTCTTAACAAATGGTTCAGACACAGATTCTCACAAAAAACAGCTAAATATACCTATAAACTAAAATTCGAATGTATTAAAAAAAAAAAAAAACTTTAGTGCAAACAGAAACTTAGCTTAGGTTGGTTTTAACAGGGAGAAGCTGGATTCAGCCATGTGAAATTCGGCAGACTAGAGGGCAGTGTATCCACCCAAATAAATAAAGCTAAATGCAAACACTTTCAAAACAAACCATTACAACGCCACTTTAATTAAACGAATACTCGAAGCAGCAAATTTTAATTCAAATCTTTTTTTCTAATCGAATACTCTAGTTAATCGATCAATCATTGCAACACTAGTGCATTCATACAGGAGGACACCTTTTAAAGGATGTAACTTAAAAAGACAAAAATGAAAATTATATTATTGTTATTTTAAATGGCATGTTTTAAGGTTTCAATTACTGTGATGAAATATTTTTCCTCCATCAGGCTTGGTTTGTTATGAAAATGCTAAAAAAGTTCCCGTTTTTTTTGGGGGGGGGACACCCTGTATAACACTTTTTGGTGCTTATGATATGAACTCAATTTCTTTCACGGTGAAGACATTTTAAAAATTGAAGAAACTGGCTTGCAAGATTCTCAAATATTCCTTTTTGGAATGTAGTGTTGGAACTGAAATTGGGATTCATACAATGCAAAGTTTGCTGATGATGCTCACTAGCTTATTTTGTATTGAAGTGATATATCTATCGCACATGACATATGTTTTTTTCCTCTTGCCCTTTTGAATTCCTTTTCCATGATCTCATCGCATTAGACATTAGAAAATCACTATCCTGGATTTTGAAAGTGGGCTCCTTTTTGTGAGTGATCCAAGTCGATTCAATCCTTGGAAAGCTATGAAGTAGCACTTGAGGACCTCGACCACACACCCTGCCCTCTGTTCGCAGACCCAGTAGAAATCTATAAACACCTCATAGAGCTGCTTTTCTCATTTTTTAACCTGCTACCAATTTTTGCTTTTTTTCTCCCTCTAATCTTTTAATCAAATGTGCCGAAAGCTTCACCAAGAATTACCAATGGTTGAAAGTCCGCATCAAAAGAATGGGGTCATTAAGAGGCTGTGATTTGTGGTGGGGCTTCATTGTGGCGGAGTAGTTGCAGTGAATGGTTGTCAGTGAATGACTTCTCAAAGCGTTTGAAAAGATAAACACAATTCCAGAGCTCACGGACAAGCGAAAAGGCTTCAAGTGTTATTACAAAAGATTAATGCAGGGCCTTGGAAATTGAACTAAAGGAGGGTCGTGCACTGAGTGCTTCTGTGAGGAATTTACTGCGGTACTTCCAACAGTTGGCGCTCAGATATAGAGTCTGTAAGTGGGGACAGAGATCTTCAAGCTTTCATTTGAGTAAGTGTAGATTGTGTTCAATTCAAAGGAAAAGACGAGAGCTAGTATAAATGACTTTCATATGAAAGATGGTCGCCCGAAGAATCTGAATATGCAAACCACAAATTTCTCAGAGCTTTGTTATATAAAAAATCAATACCGTAATTTTCACACTTTAATTCACACCTGCCGCCACTCACCAAATTTGTCATCAAAACAACATTTTTTCATAGATATGCTGCACTGGACTATAAGCCACAACTCTCCTCACTGTATTATGGGATATTTACACCAAGATATTAACCGGCAAGACTTTATTTGACAGCGGCATCATATGACTGTCATAAGAACATATTTAACCACCATTGCTTCAATAACCTTTATTTGGCCATCACTGCTCCATTGGGGAAGACAGTCAACCTATGCTGCCAACTGCTGTCAACACTGTTGTTGTCCAACATGCCTCCTAGCATGCATAGCAGCGTTACAGATGTAAATATCAATCAAAATTCATGTTCTGTGCTAATTATTTAATCAGTTACTGTTCCAGTTGTTTCATTAATTGCTAGTTATAGTATTTGGTAACACTTTATTTTACAGTGGCGCCATAAGACTGTCATTAGACAATCATAATTATGATGTAACACTGTCATAAGCATTAAAAAATGCTTATAAAAGATGTCATTTAGTGTTATCCGGCAAATTATCTCACTTTTGAATGGATGTTAAAGATCCAAGCTGGACATAAATGGAGTTAGTGACATAATTTGACGGATGACACTTCATGACATCTGCCATAAGCATTCAGTAATGCCCATGATAGTGTTAAATCATTATTATAACAGTCTTATGACGCCGCTGTCAAATAAAGTGTGACCTATTAACCCAAATACATCAACAAATAAGCCGCACTGGACTATAAGCCACAGGATTCAAAATGAACGAAAAAAGTAGCGGCTGATAGTCCGAAAATTACAATTGTTCTTTTGACGTGCCAACGCAAGTTGAGACAGTGTTGGCCCGCGAAAATAAACAGACAAATATGGACGCTTCGGTCCTCTAGTTGCTTTTAACACAGGTGAAAATCATCATCTAGTTAGGTGTTCCCGCCCCCACATGTTCCTGTTGATTATTGTTCCTGTCCCGTGATCCGCACGATTTCCCTAAATAATTAATGCTCTAGTATAGTCCATACCCCCACCTACTGTACATGGGTGTGCAGCACCCACCCATTTTAACTCATTCACTCCCATCCATTTTCACCGGAGCAAGCCCCTTCGCTCCCGGCCGTTTTACTGGATTTTGACTGATTTTGCAAGGCCCACAGAAAAATTCTGTTCTATTGCTATATAAACATGGAACCCACCAAAAGAAAGATTAGACTTTCTTCTTTCAGCAGGAAAAAAAAAGTTAAGTTCATAGAAAATACAAAGAAAATAGCTTAGTTTTGGCAATTTTCAGATTTCTGATGAAAAAACAGAAATTGAGCTTTTTGGTAAAGCATACAACTTTGACTTTAACACAGCTATTTTTTGCTTTAGTTACATCCCAAATATCTGAATAATGTTTTCCCTTTACAAAATAACATAAACAACAAGACAAATAGAGCTTTTGATAGAAAAATAACAATTTATTTACACATAACTAACTGAGAGATGACGCTGTTCTCGCCGCGACAGGCGGGTACACTTTTCCCTCATTGCCGCCTGTCTCATAAAGATGGATTTTTTTTTGTCTCTGCAGGGTCTGCTCGGTGAGCAGCACGGACTCAACGGCATCTTTCGCTGCACTGGTGGTCCCAGTCGTTCTGCTCGGTCGTCCAGCGCCTGGCATCCTTCCGCCGGCGCTCCGACCGTGCGGCCCGGCCGTTCGTTGCCGTTGAATCGGGTTGTGGGTCTTACCAAATGTGCTACTGCCCTCCAGTGGCCAGTTTTATTGCTTTAAAATGGATTTTCAGCTTTGTGCTTTGGAGCTCAGTTGAATCAGAACCCAGAAATGTCTCTTATGAAAAAAAAAACGTAAAATGCGTCTTTGGGACCCTGAAACAATTAAAAATAGAACGTATTTGTGCGTTTTTGGGAGCAAATGAGTTAAGGCACGCCGCTCACTTTTGGTCAATATCTTGTTCACCTCATTAATCTTGCTTGTATTCATGTTGCTGCCTCTAGTGCTCAGTTACGGTATAGTTGCACGGGGCTTATTGATTGTGCCAAGGCATGAAAAGTAAACTATTAATTCACAATGAGAGAAAAAAACAATAGTAACGTGTAACGCAGGCGACAATTTGAAAAGTAGGGGAGTAAAAGTACAGCTACGTGCTGTAAAATGTAGTGAAGTAAAAGTAAAAACTAGCACTTCTTATTTGTACTCGAGTAAAGTACACATACACAAAAATATACTTAAGTACAGTAACGAAGTACGTTTACTTTGTTACATTCCACCACTGGTGTAGGATCAAAAGTCAGTCTAAAGGCCGAAAACAACACTGACATGTGTGCTCCTTTTGAATTATGTTTGTTTTTTTGTTTTTTTTTAATGTTGTTACCAATCTAATTATTCCACATAATTTGAGAATGTAAATGTAGTTACCAAGATGCTTCAGTGCGCGTGCGAGTGGGTGTGTGCGTTTCCGTGCGTAGTCTCAGGGAAACTCCCATTGTTGCTGGAGGTTAGTTTGATTGGCAGCTGGACACCCCCTCTCGCTGACTACTGGTGCTGAGTGACCATCACAATATGGAGGCCTTTATCCCTGCACGCTGGCCAGGACACACACTGCTGCTTCTGGACACCACACTTTAACCCATTTAACACACTATACAAAAGCAGGGGACCCCCTTGTATACATGTTCCGGCCAAAAGGAAGAGTGCAGAATTCAATCAGCACCTGGATTCGAAAGTTAGATTGGGTTAGCCTTTACGTGACACTGGCTTGCTTCTTTTGAAATACTGAAAAATGTTGGTCTGGCCCGACTTCAGGTTCAAATCCCACTCAGTTACGGTGTAAATGTGAGTGTTAGTGGTTCTCGATTTCAAAAAGTGATTGAAGGAGATAGTACCTTTTCTCGTAGGCACCCACTAACTGTTTGCATCACTCTAACACACTTAATATAATTAATCAGGGAATAGTATCATTTCTCGTAATTACTGTTTGATTGTTTGTATTACTCTAACACACCCAATATAAAAAAATAGCGCTTATACCATAGTTTAAGGAAAACAAGCAGAATATAGGGCATTCTTATCACGGAAGCCCAACGTGTGCATCATGAGCAGGATTGACGCACCAACTCTCACAATCAGTTCTCCCGGACAGTCCAGAACAAATAGCTGGACGATCCGTCCCAACACAAGGAGCACCGGAAAACGCCCGGTATCCAACTGATAACACGACTGACAAGAGTCCAAGAGCCCCTTTGACGCTGAGGTGGCAAAGTCCACAACCCTCGTTGCCCTGACAACAGTAACTCCTGAATCCTCCTGTCCAATATACAAACAGACAATAATCCCAAGAACACCTTTCTTCCTGTCCACGGGCCGCCCCGCGAGAGCCTTCAAAATACTGGATGTTTAACTAAGCGTTGTCATTTTTTTCTCGGGAACCATTGGTTGACATCTGATGGAACGAGCTTGCCTCCCCGCCTGAGTGTTTCTGTTTCGCCTTGCCGTTTTGATCGCTGTCGACCTGTATAAATTGTCAACTTGTTTTCGGTGAACCTTCTTTAAACCTTTCAAAATGGAGTCAGTACAAAGCGTTAAAACAAACGACCAGTACTGGATGTATAAACTGCCCAAAGTCAGCTGGAATTGGCTCTACATAAGCAGACATGGATGGAAAAAAAGAAAAGAAATAGTTTGTAGTTATATTTTCCTTTTTATTGGTAATTTCTCTGTGGCATCAAATAAAATGTTCTTTCCCCCATTTAATTTAATTGATAAATTTTTAGCCATGCTTTTGTTTGAAAAAATGATCAATACCTTTATTTATTTATATTTTTTTGCCTAAATTCATTTTTTTATTGTGATAATACATTTTAAATGAACATTAGCCTCCACTTAGAGTACTGTACATTATAACTACAGCATGACGATAAAGGATAGAGGTGTTAGGATCCTTTACAAAAGAATTCAGACACATTGCACACTGTTTAATAAAAAAAATGGGACCAATCAGAGGTCCAAGCATCATTGAATAACATCTGGAATTACAATAATATGCTGTGCTGTACTCGCAAATCCTCCTTTTATTTTATTGGTATCGCAGATTATTCACAATATTACGGATCATCCACAAGGAAATTCGGAATTTCGGAATTTTGTACTTACGAGTTCTATTTAAGAATAGAATAGAATAGAATAGAATAGAATAGAATAGAATAGAATAGAATAGAATAGAATAGAATAGAATAGAATAGAATAGAATAGAATAGAATAGAATCAGTGGTGGGTAGTAACATGTCACATTTACTTGAGTAACTTTTTGATAAAAAAGTACTTCTAAGAGTAGTTTTACAAAGCAATATTTTTTTTCTTTTACTTGAGTAGATTTGTGAAGAAGAAATGCTACTCATACTCCGATACTTTAGGGCAGGGGTCCTCAAATACAAATCTTCAAGGTCCACAATTTTTTTCATACAAGCATGGGTCCATTTATTAATGTCCGTCAAGTACATGGCAGGTCGAAGGTGGTAAAGGTTTTCTTTTGACCAAACAAAAATACAATGCACATTCTGATTAAAGAAAAAATAAATTGAGAAAACATTTTCTTGACTTAAAATAGAAAAGACAACAACAACAAAAAGCATGCTAGTAGAATGTTTACACGTGTACACTAAATGTTTGACAAGATATGTCATTAAGGTGCAAACAATAACTATTGACAGTACATTTTGTAACTGTAAAACACTGCTGGACAAAAAAGAAAACATGTGTAAGTCGTACAGTACATGTTCACATGTACAGAACATAAATGACAAGCTCTGTCATTAAGGTGCAAACAAAATAATTATTGACAGTAACTTTAATTGTAAAACACTGCTCAATGAGAGAAATGGCATTTGGGGGTCACAAAGCTGTTTACTCACATCATCAACCAGTATTTTAGTGCATCACTTCAGTCATGCACTCATTTATTATATCTCCATCAGAGAACGGCTTCTTTTGTTTGGCCAACCCCCACGACACTCAGAGTGAGCACTCTGTTGCCATTTGTTGTTGTGTCATAGATTTAACAATAACGTTGCTTGACTCTTGATATGACTGCTTCAACCTGTTAATTTCTTGCCTTCTCAATTCTCATTTAGGTGGAAACTTCTCTTCAAACGAGCTGTGCTCTTTAACATAATGGCGTTTCACATTTTCGCTTTTAACAGCGCAATTGTCTTTAAGCATAATAAGCACATAGGTTTGGTACTTGCAGTTGGTAAAATGGACGCATATCTGTCAGTCCATTCCTCATTGAAACGGCGATTTCGTTGTCCACTTTTCTTGTCTTGGTCAACTTTGAGCATGACGTTTTGTTAGATTTCATTCCACTGGTGGCATGTAAACAAACAGAATATAGTGCTGGGTGTGACTTGTGTTTCACACTGCTGCGGTCTGTCCACTCTAGCTAGTAACATGCAGGATCTCTCAGCAAAAAGTGTTTTTTTTTCTGTATTTTGAAAGGGCCATTTGCTCTGGGTCCGCAGAGAGGTGTGCCGTGGTCCGGCCGTGGACCGCGGTCCGCTAATTGAGGACCCCGGCTTTAGGGTTCAATAGTTGTTACATTTTTCCTCTTTATTCTACATATTAGATTTTACTTCCTATTTTTTGCCAGAGACCAACTGTGGCTCAACCAGTTTCACCAATGAGAAGATGCAATAATAATCACATGACTCCATTATACCAATCAGTCTCAAGCTTGCCATTCAATGATTGTGCAGGCCTGTTAAATCATGTGGCGTCTCAAGAATTTGACATAGAGCGCTGGCGTAAACATGGTTCGAAAGCGTGGATTTTAACCTCTCTCCCAGTTTTTATTTGGCACTGATTGACCACGGAAAACCGAAGATGTGAGCCTTTTAGTTTCATCTTAAGAAATATGTTTTCTCCTCTAGAGGGCACTTTGGACGAATAATTCTTCATTTCTGTAGATTTTTTTTCTCTCGCCGGAATTCAATTATTTATTTTTTTTTTTTCTTTTATCATTTCTTTGGCTTGATGTGGTTATGTTATAGGTTATAGTAAAGTATAAAAGTAAGAGTTCATATTGATATCTTTGTGCTGAGAAAACCACCATTGTTTACAAAAAAATCAAACATTGTAAGCATTCACTCTAGGGCTGCAGCTATCGATTATTTTAGTAGTCGATTAATCGCTGTTCGAATAATCGAGTAATCGGATAAGGAACATAAAAATTAAAATACCTGAGCTAAGCTTCAAATGGTATAAATAAAATAAGGATCTATGTACAATACAAGAACAATTAGCTAACTTACATAGCAAAAGCCCGATAGCTTAAAGGCTATAAAATGCTTACGTTTTTTTTTTTTCCACAATGCTCTTAACAAAAAGTTCAAACACATTCCCACAAAAAAACGGCTAAGTATATATTTAAACGAAATTAAAAATGCATTAAAAAACATTAGCTCAAACAAAAACTTGGCTTACGTTGGTCTTAACAGCGAGCAGTTGGATTCAGCCATGTGAAATGAGGCAGACTAGAGGGCAGTGTATCCAATCTAATCAATAAAACTAAACGCAAATACTTTCAAAATAAATCATTACAATGCCACTTTAATCAAACGAATACTCAAACCAATAAAATTTAATTCGAATATTTTTTTCGAATCGAATACTCAAGTTAATCGATTAATCGTTGCAGCACTAATCCACTCACAATGTTACTCATTACTTAAGTATTCTTTTTACCAAATAATTTTTTTCTTGTACTTCTGTACATTTTTTTAGATGACTACTTTTCCTTTTACTCGAGTAATATTATTTTAAAGTAACGCTACTCTTGCTTGAGTAAAATTTTTGGTTACACTACCCACCTCAGAATAGAATACAGTAGAATGCCTTTATTGTTGTTATACACCGATACAACAAAATTGTGGCATGGTTACCTAGTCAGTGCAAAAAAATATATTTTGTGAGTGCTCAAATTGCAATAATGAATTTATTTCATCACATGGTGTAACTCAGTTAGCAAAACATGACTGCAAGGATGTATTTTGCTCGATTCAAATGTTACCAATAGTTAGCACTCTAAATATACATTTTAATTTAAATTAATCAAATCCACTTCTGTCTTTATTTTTCAAAACACCCATGAATACAATAATGAACGATACCAGAACAAGGTTGATTTTGCTTCCTTCCTACCTTCCACTCTCATCTTTTCCCGCTTCCATTCCCTCCTCCTTCCTCTTGCTGTCTACCCAGCTGAATAACCACTAAAGGTAAATTAGATCATAATGACCCTGCAGCCCCTTTACAAAACCTGATTTGACACGCAACCTTCTGCCTAATGAGCTGAAAAACGCCTCTGTGTGTGCGTTATTCTGTGTGTATGTGTGTGTGTGAAATGTCTGTATTTTGCTCCTTTCGTCACAGCTCTGTGTGGTATCTCCTAACACACAAACACACTTGCAAACACGCGCATACACCAGTAACCATATGTTGGCATTATCCAGTTAATGCGTTGTTCTCCAGAGACATTGTTAATTGGATTCAATCCACTAAATGAAGATTGCAAAATGGCTGAAATTGCTTTAAAAAAAAAAAAAAAAAAAAGCTTCAAATGTTTACTCATAGGCTGCCATTGACGCGTTAGCGTTATAGCATTATATATGGTGGAAAACTGAGACAAGACTGAAAAAGCAGTTTCTGCTCTTGCACTCCTCTTTAAAAGAAACTGCTGTATTTTAAGCCAAAAGAGCTGTTGTGTTTGATAGAACAATATGTTTATATGCTACCATAGCAGATTCATAGTGCATTAAGCCCCCGAACTATTTTTAATTTTTGGAAACCCCCTTTTACAGACGTCGCGCAACCGATTTTGTTTCAACCCATCCATAAAACGGAGGTAATTAATTATATTTATTGTTCAAAATATCTGTCATTTTTAGCTTAGAATCATTAATTGATGTCTAATATTTCGTTTAAAAAAAAAAACGGCATTACAAAATTGTTCACCCGCATATTTTAAACTTTTTAAAAAATGACATCACCATGAAAAAAAATGGTGTTTCTAAAAAAGTCACGGATATCTACCTCATAACTATCGCTTAATTGTATTTGTTTTTTGTTACTGTCGCATTTTGTCCGATATGTTAGATGAAACATGATCGATCCAAATGAAGAAAAATTGAAAATAAATGTTTAAAAGGGTAAATATATGAAAAAGATCATCTCGACCTCTCCTTGATTTCAGCGATTTCTGCATCGCTACCCTTGTTATATTACCATGTTTCACCCATAAAATCCCAAAGAAATCCAGCTGTGGCCATTCACAGCTGTGTCTTGACACTCAGTGATACATGCTACATAGTTTTTGGATCGAAACAAGGTAAGTACGCGATAATATCTCATTAAAGTCATGGTGTCTTTAATTCTGCTCTCGCGTGCTCTCACCTCCAGATAGGGTTTCGCTGTTTTAAAAAAAACATTTTTTTTAAATGCTCTCTTGTTCAAAACGTTTCTTCCCCCAGAAAATTGAGATTTTAAGCTTTCCAATGATGTATCACACATGCATATCGGACAATTTTGAAAGTTGGCCTAAATGGGGGTCTCAGAGCGGAACTTCAAGACACCTGAGTGTTTCAGTTTGACTTAAAGGTAGTTCGTTAGTGTGTCCAATTATAAATTAAAAAGGTAAATTGGATAAAATTAACAAACTCAGATAAAAAGCTTGAAAAATAATGAATTAGTTCAAAAATGCAACTCTTTAGCATTTAGAAACACAAAAGAAATGAATAAAAAACATTGTGGGGGTCTGTAAATATTACTTTTATAAAGCAAGTGCAGGGAAATATACAGTATATGGAATCACTCCATTCTGAGGAAAAAAATATGGAATCATGAGAAACAAACAAATAATAATCAAAACACATCTCTAGTATTTAGTAGCACCACGTCTAGCTTTTATGACAGCTTGCAGTCTCTCAGGCATTGACTTGATGAGTGACAGTATTCTTCATCAAATTGGTGCCAACTTTCTTTGATTGCAGTTGCCAGATCATCCTTGCAGGTCGGAGCCTTGCTGTGGACCATTTTTTTCAATTTCCAACACAGGTTTTCAATAGGGTTGAGATCTGGGCTATTTGTAGGCCATGACATTGACTGGATGAGTCTTTCTCCAAGGAATGCTTTAACAGTTTTAGCTCTGTAGCATTGTCATTTTGGAAAATGACAAACATATTTTGCATTACTTGTGCATTTATTGAAGATTTAACCACAGCCATCTCCCCAGTGCCTTTGCCTGACATGCAGCCCCATATCATCAAGGACTGAGGGAATTTTGATGTTTTCTTCAGGCAGTCATCTCTGGCAAAGTTCCAGCATCATCACCTTGTCAAATGCAGATTCTTGACTCTTGACACCTTGTTCAATGCAGATTCTTGACTCTTTGCACTAAAAGGGGGGCCGCATTACGTCGTCACTCGAAATTAATATCTCAATATCTCAAAAACGATAGCAGCACTAACGAAAATTTTCACAGCACAAACGTAGCTCAAACGAAAGACACCATTTTTAGCCATTTTTAATCAAAAGGGGGGACTGGCTGATCTCAGAATGACCTATAAAAGGATTGTTAATATCTCAAAAACAGTAGCAGCACAAACTTTTTTCAGCACAGATCAGCACAAACAGCATAAACGAATGGCACCATTTCGCGTCCACTTTGCAAAAAACAGTGGTTGATAACTTTTGAATAGATGTCCACTGTCCCATAACAGGTTAATAAGATACTAAAATTAGACAATAATTAAAGTAGCCTTGACTGCAAATTGAGTAAAATAATTATTTTGATCCCTGCAATACACGGAATTTGTTAATAACCAAAAATAGCAGTACGTTTGTTTGATTAAAAAGATCTTCAATCAAACATGACAAAAATAAATATATAAAAGCAAAATTCTTGAAAACATTCTTAATGCATCTTATCACAGTTCAAACGATATTATCATAAAACAATTTGTGAATGAGGACAGGTAAAATCTAGAATTTTGCAGATGTTTTTTATGTCAAAGGTCAAATGTTTATGTGTCGTTCAAAATGGAGTCCTTAAGGATATTAGGTAGGGTAGTATCAACTGACCTGACCTTTGCTCTCCATACTTGTGTATGTCTGATTCGGTCATAATGATTTTTATAACAGTTGTCATAAGGAATGACTTTTCCATTCTTTTCTCCTTCACTGTGTCTTTCTTACCTTTTCTTTCATCAACTCCCTATCTGAATGAACTCTTACAGCTTTCCATGGTGAATCTTTGTGTGTGCCTGTGTGTGGTGGTCTGAGCCTGTGAATGATAGACTAAACCCTTTCTGAAATATAGACTCCTAGGGGTCACTCAGTAACCCCATGAGCCAATTGTTACTGCCCCACTCACAGGCTCTCTAAGCTGCACTTGACAGCACTTTCTTTTGGTATATGTGTGCATGTGTGTGTGTGTGTGTGTGTGTGTGTGTGTGTGTGTGTGTGTGTGTGTGTGTGTGTGTGTGTGTGTGTGTGTGTGTGTGTGTGTGTGTGTGTGTGTGTGTGCATGTGTGCGTGCAAAAGATTTAGAAAAAGGGAGATTGTCATCATTGTCCGTAGGCCAGTACATGCTGTATGCACATTATTCAGAGAAATATACTGTACATACAATGTAGAGTCACAACACTTTTTTTTATTAAACACCAGTTCATACACAAAAACTGGCATTTAACCTTTGGGAAAGCCAATTTTCATACCTGATATAAAATGGCTATTTCATAGGCTGGACACATGAGTTGAAACAAAGTTTTCCCTGTTTGATTGCAGCAATTAACTTTTCACGTCGCTATGTCTTTTTGACTATCCGGTAAAAGTACAGATTTTAACATTTATCCTCCTGATTTGTGCACTCAAATGCAACACAGTTCTTCCGACGGATCCAACCCCAATAGCAGCTGACTCCGTCTAGGATCCGGCCTCAGCTCACTAGATCTCACCCGCTGAATGTCAGTGCACCAGATGCGGCCCGTATCATGAATCTGACAGTCCAAATGATAGGTTAGGCCGTGGGTGTGTAAAACCTATCCTCAAGGGCCGCTGTGGGTCCTGGTTTTTGTTCCTACCAATCGAGCACAGACAGTTTAACCAATGAAGTTTGTGCTAAAACAAGCAGCACCTGACTGCAATCCACTGATTACACTTTTGAGACACTAGATTGTTGAAAAGATCTCGTCTTGTTTTGTAGGAATGGAATCCAGCACCCACTGCGGCCCTATGTGGAATAGTTTGGACACCACTGGGTTAGGCACTGGTCCGTACAGACCGGAGGCACTAAAAACCTGCAATTTATCGTTCGGCGCGTGACGTCTCAACAGCGCACACCCTGAAGGCAGGCATTCGCTACGACCCCGGTCATTGACAGCAATGGCAACGAAGATGGAACGTGTGTATTTGCAGGTGCAGCTAATCAATATTGAACAAACAAATGTTGTTAATACAAATGTTGAAGCGTAGCAACATAGAAGACATTTGGAAATGTTTTAAAACAGCAGCATTGTTGTGCTGAACCAGAAACGTTCTGATCAGACCAATCACAGTCCTTCGACGTTCACTTCACGCGCGTTGACGTGACACATAGTCAGGATTTTTTAGGAAGTGCACGTCAGAATCAGCCTTAAACAGGAGAACACACAGGATTTAGGACACATCATCTCAGCATACGGAAATTTTCATGGTAATTCAATTGCGTGTTAATAAAATGGCCGGTGTATTCCAGTGATCTGCCATGTCTGCAAGTTAAGTAATTCAAAATTTGTGCATAACAACATTTGGAGGGAGAAAGCATTTACTCTGTGTTGCTGTAAATGTTTCAATGTTTGAATTCTATTATTGAAATTGAACCCCCTCATCCTTGTGTTTGTGTATTTGTGTCACCTCCTTGACTGTACGATGAGTGATGAAGGGAATAGTTACCTTTCTCGCACACACCATATAACAGTTTGCATTGCGCTAACACACTTAGTATACTCAATCACGCAATAGTATCGTTTCTCAGATTTACTGTAGGACTGTTTGTATCACTCTAACACATCCTAGTATAAAATAAATAGCACTTATACAATAGTTTAATGAAAAGCAGAATAGAGGGCATAAAAGATACACGACGCCATTTTATCACAGAAGCCCAACGTGTGGGTCACGATCAAGAATGGCGCACCAACTCTCACAATCAGTTCTCCTGGCCACTCCAGGACAAAGAGCAGGGCGCTCTGCCCTAAAACAGGTAGCATCTGAAAACACCCTGGCCCAACCAGGATAACAAATTGATAGCTCGGCGCCTGGAACGTCAAGACCTGCATCAGCCGCCGTGGCAACCACGTCCCAGCCACAAAGGATGACGCACGAATTTCACTGCCCAAACCTGCCACAGAGAGATGATCCCTAGCTGACACCCAGCCACGCCTTCGGCCCCGCCCACTCCACCGCAGCTTTCAAAAGGACTGGACACTTAGATTTGTTGATTTCAATTAGAATTGCTTCAGTGAGCCTGGGACCAGGTGCTGCTGATGCTTACTTAAACCAGTCCTTGGCCTCACATCATTGCCAGACCAGCAACTCACCTACAGGTATGTGACTTTCAGCTACCAAAAAATCTTGTAATCCTGATACTGATTTTGTGCTCTTTGCCCCCCCTAGATCCTGTACTGCCTGCCCATTCACCTGTTTTTATCACCAAGCTACCCACCGGATTCTTTGAACACTATCTACCACTCCCTCTAATCGTCAAAAAACTTAGTTCCCCCGTTACCCCAGAACCTTAACAAATACAATATATTGTTTACAGTCTGAAAATGGGTCATCTTTAATGTGGAGTTACTTGTTCCAATTAAAATATTTTGTGAAAAAACTATGTTGTATTGTTGTTGTATGTTGCATTAATATGTTAGCATTATTACAGTAAATGGCATGAAAAAGAAGTGTTGTCATTATTGCTTTTATTTTTATTTTTTATTTTTTTATTTTATTTTTTAACCTGTCCTGTTCAGCTGTTTGACACAGAGAATGGAAGTCTAAGTGCCCGGATTCTGAACAGTTTTAATGTTTCACATGGAGAGTCTGACATACTCCCATTGTGATCCTTCAAAATACCTTTTTATTATGACAAAGCAGCGAACAGGAAGGGATTATGGGGGGATAGAAGAAAAGAAATACAAGAGAAGAAAGAAAAGAAACACATACCAGTACACAAACAACAACAAGAAATACATTGAACATCTAAACTAGTTACTAATATGCTGGTGCTATCGTCAGCGATATGTATTTCCGGTTTACACCATGTGGGGGCCAATTTGCCAGTGAAAGAGGAGAATGGGGGTGGGGGTGTCTATGAGACTATAAGCTAAGTGATTGAAAGGGGTAGAGTGTACACAAATCAGTTCTGTGATCTAGAATCCAGTAATCGTGTGAATCTCTTATGAGTGTAAGCCCGTTGGCGACCAACCCTACGCCGCCGCATCGCCAATCCCGGCACCGGATTCCCAACCTGAGCATGCCCTACCACATCCTGTAGCACGCAAGCCCCACCGGGCGCGCGACAGCCACGCAGACGGGCGGAGAAACCGCGCGGGCGCCAATCCAGGGTTACGGCCCCCACCCAGCCAGCCCGTGGAGGGAGGGCGGGCGGGGGGGCCATGCGCAGCCCATCATTAGCCGCCAATATTGCTTTTAATAGACACATTTAATTTGCAACATAAACACATTAAAGTATAATACATTGAACAAAATGGACCCCAAATTTAATACTGAAAACGGTTTTGATACAAATCTGGCCCAGATTGGGTAACGTGTGCCATATCCGGGCCATACATTAATGTTGTGTCTGCTATTTTGGACCAGTTCTGGCCCAAAACTGGTTGCTGATTCAGCAAGTGACTCCGTACTGGGTTTGAGCCATTGTCCAAAAAGACACCGGACCGGATCCATTTTACGAAGTTGGGCTGGAATTTGCAGTACGTCTGGCCCATATCCGCTCCATTTATATTTTGCGATCTGGGAATGTTTGGTGGAATAAAAAACTGAAGGCCTCTTAAAATGACTTTTGAAGAATGAGGTAAAGTGTGTTTGTGTGTGCTTTGGTAGACAACCAGAATGGCAGCACGCTATTGGTGTTGGAGCCAGAGATAATTGTGTTGTAAAAATTTGAGGAATAAATAAGACTTCCAACTGGGTTCTGGTTAGTTATGAAAGCAAACTTTTATTTTGAAATCGCTCCCGTGATGAAATGTATACTAGGAAGATATTGTCGGGGGAGGGACACCGTGAGGTGGTAGGAAGACGATATGGATTTTCAACCACACGCACAAACCTACAGGACTCTTGATGTCACTTTAATTTTCAGAAGCATCGTAGCGCTTTGTTTTTTGAATAGACAGTACAGGCCAAAGGTTTGAACACACCTACTCATTCATGCGTTTTTTTTTTGTTTTTTTTTCATGACTACCATAATTTTCCGCCATAAGGCGCACCTGACTATAAGCCACCACCCACCAAATTTGACATAAAAACGACATTTGTTGATAGATTGCTTCAAGAAGCTTCATTTGGCCATCACTGTTCTCTTGAGGGAGACAGTCAACCTCTGCTGCCACCTGCTGTCAACACTGTTGTCATCCAACATGCCTCTGAGCATGCATTGCAATGCTACGAATGTAAATAACAAATCAAAATTCATATTCTGTGCTAATTATTTTTTCAATTACTGTTCTAGTTGTTTCATTAATTGCTAGTTATGGAATTCGGTAACACTTTTAATTAACAGTGGTGCCATCAGACTGTCATAAGACCATCATAATTATGACATGACACTGCCATGAGCATTAATGAATGCCACTGACAGATGTCATTTTGTGTCATTCGGCAAATTATCTCCCTTTTGAATGGATGTAAAAGATCCAAGCTGGACATAATTTGTTAGTTAGTGACAATAATTTGCTGGACGACACTTAATGGCATATGTCATAAGCATTCATTTATGCCCATTATAGTCTCATGTCATAATTATGACGGTCATATGGCAGTCTTGTTACGACGCTGTCAAATAAAGTCTTACCTATTAACCCAAATAAATCAACAAACAAGCTGCACTGGACTATAAGTGGCAGGATTCAAAATGAGGGGAAAAAAGTTGCGGCATATACAGTACCGAAAATTACAGTATTTACATTGTAAATTCTCACTGAATGTAATAAAACTATGAATGAACACGTGTGGAATTATGTAGTTTGCAAAGAAAAGGTGATATCTAAAAACGTACAATATTCTAGTATCTTTAAAGTAGCCACTCTTTGCACTGATCAGTTTATTGCAGACTCTTGCCATTCTCTTGATGATCTTCAAGACGGAGTCGCCTAAACTGGTTTGTGACATCACAGGTATGCCTTTTCAGGGTTGATAAGTGGAATATGTTTTATCAATGGGGTTGGGACCTTCATTTGTATTGCATTGAATGATGTGTGTCCATACTTTTGGCCTGTACTGTACACATACACTGACTGATGGTTCATTTGTTTTGATGGATAGCCATCACAACTGGGGTAGATGTGCAGTGATGTCACATTTAAAAACTCCTATATGTACCCTGCGATTGGCTAGTGTAAAGTCTGGTGTGTTATACTCCAAGTGAATGAATGGATATCATTGTAGTTATGCGCCAAATAAAGGAGCAAAATGGACATATAAAATCAGTTTGATGCAATCCTGCCACAAATGAATGCTACACATTTCTCAGTCTATGCACGTTTTAAGCAATTAGTATTCAGAAAAAAATCTTGAATTAGCTCCCTAATTCGCCAACCATTTTCCTTCAAAAACCTCCCATGGCCTGTAACCTAAAGTTAATTAGACTTTTGGTTAGGCTTGAATAAGTTAATTGATTAACGAGCAATGGCATTGGCTTTATCTACCTGTATAAACAACCTCTCATTTGCTTTCAATACAGACTCCAATCAATTGCTCTCACACCCCTCTTCCATTGTAGCTTCGACAAGTTATTCAACACATTAAGCTGTGCACTCAAAAAGAGAAAGCAGAGAGTTGTTTAGAATTTCTCTGCCGATTTTAATTAAAGTCTAAGACTCAGTCCAAGTTCGTGCCCCTCCTCTGCCTCTGTGTTCTGTTGGCTTGCTCCACTACTGCTTCCCTAACTCTTTTCTTTGACCACCTCTCATCCCTTCATCCTTTCATCAAAGTGGCATAAGGAATGCCCCAATCGAGCCTGTAGAGGATCCTCGTTGCCTGACAGCCCTTACGACAAGAACTATTACAAGAAGTTGAGCGAGTGAGAGATGTCATTCTAATTAAAATGTCTTCCTCTTATCTCTTTACAACATTTTAAAGGTTGGCTATTTACCAAAAAGCCGGCATGCTACTTCAGTAGTCTGCTCTCTAAAGAAGTAGTTGGGTCTATGTGCTAATTTTTGTCGTTCTGATTGAAATCATCCTGATTGGAGCTCTCTGATCAACTGGTATCTAGAGAGCCAAGTAATTTTGGAGGTAGTGCAATTTGATTGAAAATCACTAATATTGAGTATCTACTAGATAATTTGTGACCAATACATTAGTCATGAATAAGTTCTGACCAAGGTTTGTGAATATTAGGAGTAGACTATGACTTCTCACATACTCAAAACTAAACATTATTACTGTACAAATATATAGCGAATTTGAATTAAAAGTCCTGCATGTGAACATTTATCAGGTTACAATTCTCATTTATGCAGTACTGTAAATCCACAATTTTGAATAAGGTCTGGCCAAGGTTGGTGAATATTAGTATTCGATCTCTCTGACTTCTCCCATACTCAAAACTAAGCATTTTTACTGGGATAGGCTCCAGCACCTCTGTGACCCTCGTGAGGATAAGCGGCATGGAAAATGAATGAATGAATGAATGAAGTATATAGCAAATTTGAATTAAAAGGCTTATAAAAGTCGACTTTGAACTGGTAACAAGTTACAGTTCTCATTTTTGTGGTACTGTAAATCCACAATTTTGACTAAGTTCTGGCCAAGGTTGGTGAATATTAATAGTGGACCTCTGACTACTCACATACTAATAACTAGGGTTGGGCATCGAGCAATAGAAGAATTTATACTAATGCTTTGTCGTAGCTCACAGCTAAGGTACATGTAGGCAAAAGAATATAAGTAAATGTTTTTTCCATGAGCTTTTGAAAAATAAGCATCTGTGAAAGTGCACTCCTGTGGAAAGAAATTTCATCACATTCGAGTTCAAAGACTGATATTTATATACAAGTTAAAAATAACCATGTGAGAGGTTCATATACAATAATTCATAAATTTTATATTAATTTCATTAATAAATAATAATAATAAAATTTAAATTCATATAAATAATAATAATAATAACTTTTAAATTCATATATGTATATGTATATATATATTTTTTTAATCGAGAAGTTAAGACATTAATATAAACTAATAAATTTGAAAACTTTAGATTTTTTGACCCTGCTTTTTTTTCTTTCTTTTTTTTTTGGGACCCTGCCTCTTAAAAGAATCGGAATTAAGAATCGTTCGGAACTGGAATCGAAACATGGAACCGGAATCGTTCAGTTTCAAATGATGCCCAACCCCACTCATAAGTACATTTTTACTGTACAAAAATTTAGAAAATTTGAATTAAAAGTCCTAAACGCATACTTTGATCAGGTTACAGGTTACAGTGCTCATTTTTGTGGTACTGTAAATCCACAATTCTAATAAATTCTGGCCAATGTTGGTACGTATTAGTAGTGGATCTCTCTGTTTTGCTGGCTGGATGGCATCCAACACCATCCATGAACAGTGTTGTCAGTAACGCGTTACTAAGTAATGCGTTACTGTAATCTGATTACTTTCTTTCAGTAACGAGCAATCTAACGCGTTAGTTTTTCCAAGCCAGTAATCTGATTAAAGTTAGTTTCCTCAGTAACTGTGCGTTACTATTTTGTTTTTGCCTCATACTGTATGTAGAATGAAGAATACTGTAGTCATGTACGTAGAGCATTTGAATAGAAAATACCGCATTTGAGTTCGGGAGTGACATCACATCTCACGTTTTCTCATCGGAAAAAAACGGGTCACGTGCAGCACCATGCTGTATGCGCGCCGTCTGCCACATAGCCTGGCTACCTATCAGGATGCTAACAGTAAAGGAGCCGCAGAGATACAACAAACGGCTGCATTTGCTCACTGGAGATACAGCCATTACTTCACATATCCGTCCAGTAAAGATGACAAAAATATCTCCGTGCGTTGCAAACTCTGCGCTGGCTCAGATGGACTGTCGACCGCTATATACTCGACATCCAATTCAACAAGGAAGCACTTGGAATTACAGCACAACGCGTCGCGAAAAAAACTCAAAACAAGACGACAGGTGACAAGACAGCCAGCAACTAGCCTTTATAATATATGTAATTATCTACATTTTATAGTTACAGTTTGTAATCGTAGGCGGAGTTTTACATTTGTGGGACTGGGAGGAGAAGCATGTTGAAGACTGAAACGAAAGTCAAAAGTTTGGACACACTTCATAATTTTTGCGTTTTATATATTTTCACTGCTATTGTAAATTCTCACTGAAGACATCAAAACTATGAACGAACATATGGAATGGCAAAAAAAGTGAAATAACTCAAAACAGGTTTTGTATTCTACATTCTTCAAAGTATCCACCTTTGAGGTGTCTCCAAACTTTTGGCCAATACTGTACAGTATATATATACTGTACATATATATATATACGCACACACATCTTGATACTGTTCGAGTTCAATCAGCTGTTAAAGTTGTTTTTGGTAGCGTTTGAAAGCTTAGGTTTAAAGAAATTCTAAATATCCATCTTGCCTCCTCTGGTGTAGTTTTGGCTAGGCAAAGCAAAGGATAGTCTCAAGGTGCTAGTCACATGATCTGTTCGAAAAATGATTTTGACCCATTATGAAAACTGTACATTGTAGGATTTTTGTTCATTTCATAAATTTTTGTTGTTTTATTGCTTTACAACTTTTATAGACAACATTTTAATGGCTAGGTCTTTATTTCAAAGGGGAAGTAAAGAATTTTTTACATTGGGCTTCATCTTGGAGTTAGCGGGGATTTAATTAGTCATTGGACTTTATTTAAACAAATTTCGTGCAGTTTGTCAGTTATTTGTTAGTTTTAAGGCTCCAGGATGGCGAAGCTAGGGCGAGTCAATGGTGGTTGAAATCAACTCCATCGACTAATTAAACCCCCGCTAACTCAAAGATTAAGCCTTATGTGAAAAACTCAATTACACGTGATGAAATGTTTCTGTTATTTTTATGTTGAGGCAGCAAAATGAGAAAAATTGGTCAAAAGTAACTGTCAAGTAACTTTTAAAGTAACTTAGTTACTTTGATAATGAAGTAACCAGTAAAGTATCTAGATTACTTTTTTGAAGTGTAATCAGTAATCAGTACTTTTTTAAGTAATCTGTGACAACACTGTCCATGAAGTAGGCTGGTCTTTCAATGACTTCTGGGCCACTTCACCCTACCCCCCAGTCCACCCCTGGATTGAACCCACAACGTCACACTTTATCTGTGCGCTCTACAACACAGCTATACGACTGAAGTACTCTTGTATTTTTACGCAAAAATAAAGGATGCATTGTAAATTACCAATGGTATACACAAGGTAACATTAGCTTCACTCGCTTGGCCTCATACGTCTTCAAGTGGTGGATCATGCTTGATGTAGTGCCTTCTTTGTCATTAATTGTGGAGTTGCATGTCTTGCATTTGGCCTTTATTTTTTCATAAGCATCTAAACTTTGAGATGCAAGTCTTTAATAGAACACGGATTACTTCAATTCAAATCCATTGTGCTGTTGTTTTGTGCAAAATGCAGCTGAACGATGAAAATTGCTTGATAGCCAAGTCTTCTGTCAAGGTCTTTGTGTAATGGATTAAACTAGATGGTTAACAAAACTCGCACACCATTGGTGAGTGTTAAGACTCAAATACAAATGATTGCATACTCACGCACGTAAGGTCGGCCCTTGTTCCCCGCTCCTTTTACGATTTGAAAAGCAACAATTATCTTGACATAAAAAGATGTGGATGGATGAGAGAAAATGAGTAAAAGAGAGTATGTGTTCCTTTGAGAAGAATTGGAAAGACGAAATTGTCTCGAGCAGCAGCGTTTATCAGACATATGGATAAGTGGAGTTGCCTAAGAAGACTTGAGGGCAATTCATGATCTCCACTCAATTAAAGGGATTAAGAATGCTGGGAGGGTAGGCCACACACACATGCACATCGCCTGTGCTTGTGTGCACATCCTCGAACTTTATGTATGCATGCATACATAACTCAATTCAGTTTGAAATGACATTTTAAAGTTTTTTTGCAAAATAGCTAAATGAATCCTTGCAGAACTATGTCTCACATTGTTGCATATTTAAATGTAAATGTTATGCAGTATGTTTTATAAACAAAACAAAAATCAGTTTACCGTATTTTTTCGGACTATAAGTCGCACCTGAGTATAAGTCGCACCAGCCAAAAAATGTGCAATGAAAAGGAAAAAAACATATATAGGTCGCACCGGCGTATAAGTCACAATTTTTGGGGGGAAATTTATTTGATAGAATCCAGCACCAAGAACAGACATGTCATCTTGAAAGGCAATTTAAAATACAATAGAGAACCACAGGCTGAATAGGTGTACGGTACGCTAACATTACACGACGCTAAAAGTTAGATCGGGCCTAAAAAAATCCAGCCCGACCCGACCGGCCCGTTGGTATTAAAGCCCGACGCGGGCCAAGCCCGATCAATTAACTTGATTTGCTTGCCCGAGCCCGAGAAAAAACAAAATTTTATGTTTTGTTTGTAGGCACGAGCCCGAAAAAAAACGAAATTTTATGTTTTATTTGTGAGGACTCAGGAGAAGGAGGAAATGCAGTGATGCGATGCGTGGTTGCGTTATGTGTGATCACGTTTGTGACATGCATAATGATAACAAATTAAAGCCTGTCTTTTGTAACGAATTCTCCCATTTAAACAACACTGTATGATGGATATTCAATAAACATTTATATCCTTTATATTTGCGTTTCTGTTCTAGCAGGCGGATAGTGGATTTGACATTTATTTTAATCTCGAGTTGGCAGAGAAAAAAACGCTAGTTTTCTCAATGTTTAACTTTGGGGTTAGAAATAATTTTATATACACTCGAGGTATTTTGACCATTTTATGTCCACGCCTTTGTGGTGTTATAACTTTGTCATTTCCGATTTTTTTTTTTTACTTCCAATGACTCAAAATGTTCAGGGGGACCTTAGCTACGCATACATATATAGTTTTTTTGTTTGTTTGTTTTTTGTTTTAATGCCCTCTATGGACAGTAACAGCTGTTCTATGCTAATAGCAAAATTAACTATGCTGCATATATCATTAAAAAAAAATTCAAAGTGGAATATTTCATATGGCTTAATTACAGCTTTGAATAAGTCAATGAGTCATCACAACATTATTTTTTTGAAGGTCCCTATTTTTTGATAACGGCAATTTTATATAAAAAGTTACACTCGAGGTATTTTGACCATTTTATGTCCACACCTTTGCGGTGTTATAACTTTGTCATTTCCGATTTTTTTTTTTACTTCCAATGACTCAAAATGTTCAGGGGGACCTTAGCTACGTGTACATATATAGTTTTTTTTTTTCTTTTTTTTTTTTTTGGATGCCCTCTATGGACAGTAACAGCTGTTCTATCCTAATAGCAAAATTAACTATGCTGTATATATCATTAAAAAAAAAAAATCAAAGTGGAATATTTCATATGGCTTAATTAGAGCTTTGAATAAGTCACCAAGTTATAACAGCATTATTTTTTTGAAGGTCCCTATTCTTTGATAATGGCAATTTTGTATAAAAAGTTACACTCAAGGTATTTTGACCATTTAATGTCCACACCTTTGTGGTGTTATAACTTGGTCATTTCTAAAAAAAAAAAAAAAAAAAAAAAATTAAAATTCCAATCACTCAAAATGTTCAGGGGGACCTTAGCTACGCATACATGTATAGTTTTTTTTTTGATGCCCTCTATGGACAGTAACAGCTGTTCTATGCTAATAGCAAAATTAACTATGCTGTATATATCATTAAAAAAAATTCAAAGTGGAATATTTCATATGGCTTAATTAGAGCTTTGAATAAGTCAATGAGTCGTCACAAC
The DNA here is from genome assembly GCF_030265065.1 of Corythoichthys intestinalis. Classification (NCBI taxonomy): domain Eukaryota; kingdom Metazoa; phylum Chordata; class Actinopteri; order Syngnathiformes; family Syngnathidae; genus Corythoichthys; species Corythoichthys intestinalis. Next base: position 56,168,222 of record NC_080399.1, on the reverse strand, counting down.
ATTATTTTTTTGAAGGTCCCTATTTTTTGATAATGGCAATTTTATATAAAAAGTTACACTCGAGGTATTTTGACCATTTTATGTCCACACCTTTGCGGTGTTATAACTTTGTCATTTCCGATTTTTTTTTTTTTACTTCCAATGACTCAAAATGTTCAGGGGGACCTTAGCTACGCGTACATATATAGTTTTTTTTTTTTTTTTTTTTTTTTTATGCCCTCTATGGATAGTAACAGCTGTTCTATGCTAATAGCAAAATTAACTATGCTGTATATATCATTAAAAAAAAAATCAAAGTGGAATATTTCATATGGCTTAATTAGAGCTTTGAATAAGTCACCAAGTTATAACAGCATTATTTTTTTGAAGGTCCCTATTTTTTGATAATGGCAATTTTGTATAAAAAGTTACACTCGATGTATTTTGACCATTTAATGTCCACGCCTTTGTGGTGTTATAACTTCGTCATTTCTAAAAAAATAAAATAAAAAAAATAAAAAAATTAAATTCCAATCACTCAAAATGTCCAGGGAGACCTTAGCTGACAAACCACCGATGAAAACTTTAGAATTAACAGATTTTATAGTTACATAGCCCCAACACGACCTGCATAGCCATGTCAGCATTGTGCGGTGCTGCTGGAGGCTTGCCGTATACACTTCCATTTTCTATGATTAGGTGGCCACGTTGCACAGTGGCCAGATTTTTAAGTCTTGGCCAGCTTGGAGGACATGTACTGTTTGAATGAGCAACGGCCCCGAAACGAGACGAGCTGTTCATCCACATATATATACCTGCCAAGATTGTTCATCTTGCAAAGATGTCCGTTCTACCTTGCCAACAGCTGCGCGATCGGCTACATTCATTTGTATGGCGTGATGGCCGTCCGGCTGGTGCAGTTTATCGTCAAAGCGCAGGGCACGTTTGTTGTGCACAAATCTTCAAAGCGAGCAATGCACATTTTAAAGCATGCAACGTGCACGCGTGTGCATTGCTTTGTTTTGCTATTTGCGCGCGTCAAAGCAATGCAATGCAGACGAGTTGCAAATCTTGCAAAGTCCTTCCACCTTGCGCCATCGGCTTTTGTGGCGTGATGACGCAGCGGCCGGTGCAATTTATCAAAGCGCAGCGCGCGGTTGATGTGTACAAATCGTCACAGCGAGCAATGCACAATATGATGCATGCAACGTGCACGCGTGTGCATTGCTTTGTTTCGCTATTTGCCTGCGTTCAAAGCAATAGATAAAAGCATACGAAAACAGTTCTATGAAGGAGTAGAACCACTGACTGAAGCAAGCCAGCGCAAGGCCAACGTGATGAGGTCTCCAAAACTGGCGGCCATCGGCGTAGCCACGTTGCCAGGGTTCATCCCGAGCCGCTTGGATCCCAGAATCACGCCCACCATGATAATACCTTGCAGTAGCGAAGCCACAAATGCGGTCCAGAGACCGGTTGAACACAGAAGGACGTCAGCGCATGCACCTGCCACGCGCGCGCATGTGCAACGTGTCTGCATGTTCAAACTGTTGCACGTGCACACGCACACAGTTACATATACACACACACACACAAATATATTCAGATCCAGACACGAACACAAGGAAACCACTGGTATTTTGTCTTTTATCAGAATCGTTCCATGTCACGCGCGCACACGCACACGCCTGTGCGCGCGCGCACGCTCGCACACACACACACACACACACGCACACACACTTCTTCTGGTAATCCCAGCAGTTTTACGTGATAAAATTGCTCGCGAGTACTACTTTATGCATTGACTGTAAGCCTTACTGTGCACGGAGAAATCATTAATTAGTCTCAGGCGCCACCTGGTGATTTAGGGGTGTAAATCCACCCATTTGTTTTTCTACATGGAATTGAGCCGCCTGAGAATGCATTTTTGCGGTCATCACCGGAAATGCATTAAAAACATCAGGATTATAAAATATTGAAAATCGTGAGTTATAATGGGAGTCAATGGGACATTTTTTTGTAATTATACCTCAAGTGTAGGTAAAATGAGTATCTTTCAAATGCAATGGTTTAGAAATTACAGCTGGGTGCCATTTTGAACCTTGACCTGTTTCAACATTCTGTGTGAAATTTCAGCTCTGTAGAGTGTTTTTTTCCATGCTTTTTCTTTGATGATAACTCATCAAAACGATCAAAAGGACAAAAAATGTAAAATACCTCACAAGGGTTAAAAAGTCTACATATTTTTATGATCATTATAAATGCATTTACACAACGAAATAATGTTGGAAAAGTTTGTTAAATATATTTCTATTATGAGACCAAAGCGCCACATTCGTTTACATTCAGCGAAGCCGACGCAGGTTTCCGAATCTTCAACAATCAATTTGAATCCTTTCCATATCCCACTCCTACCGCAGTTATTTGCTTTTCAATTCCCCTGTCTTTAGTTTGTTTTTCACTCCTAGAGCTGCACCGTATCGAAAAGGAAATATCAGTATGCTCGCGGAGGGGAAGATTGAAAAGAGAGCGGAGCCACTGCGTTCACGTGCGCAGGCATGCACAGCACCTTCTCTGTTTTATCCAAATTATTTGTTTTATTTAACATCAACAACAACTATGTGAATATATATTTATTTTTTAAAAAGTTAGCGAGAGAGAAGTCGGCCAGACCCAACCGTAAATAATCACACATAAGTCGCTCCAGAGTATATGACGCACCTTCTGCCAAACTATGAAAGAAAACTGTGATTTATAGTCCGAAAAATACGGTAGTTTAAAATAAGTTTATAATAAAGGTTCTGAGTATAAAACATAAAAAGAAATTCTCAGTACATAAATCAGACAAAAGTCCTTTTCATTCAAATAATTTTTTAAAAAAAGTGCTGCTGTTTGACATTTTTTATCTTGTGCGCTGATATAAATTGTGTCAATGACTCATTTATTTTCTTTAAACAAACTAAACAACAAAATCGAATCAGGAGGAGGCATACAGTAATGAATCAGTTTTCTTTATCAAGCAGTTGTTCAAAAACCCAATCCAAATCCATTTTCAAAGTACACTCACTCTCTTGTATGACAATTTACAGTTTTGGTATGGTGCTGTTAAAGAAAATATTGTGGAACGCAATCCCCCGCCTCTCCTGCTTTCTGACCAAAGAGCTGACAGAACAATGACAACCCTGCTTACCTCATTGGTCGAGGAGATACTGTCGCTTGCCATGAGGAAGACAGAAGACAACATAAGAGTGTGGGAGATAAGATGTTTGAGTGAAGTGTGAGTACAAAGGATGTTCAACATGATCATTTGGTTTCTTTGTCTTCTCTGTGTCCTTTATTTTTATTATTTGTATTGTATTTTTGTGTTGTGCCAATTTTATTTGCATTTCCACATTCTATTTGAAGTGATCATTGACGAAACTAATATTGCTGAGGGGACTCTGAGTGCATCGTTTAGCTCAGAGTTTGTTTGCACGTTATTAAAAAAAAAAAAAAATGGACAAAAACGCACAGACACACAAAAAGGCTCAAGACCTTGAGGGTTAAATTATACAGTCTTGAATTTAGCATGACATATGTTAATTCAGATTTTTTCTTTAATCAAAAATACATTGCTAATAATTATTATTTTTCATGTGCTTATATCAAACATGTATCATATTAATTCAATTTTGAGTTTTTTGAAAATTATTATAATATTATAATTATAATACAGAAATCACTTTTCACATTCAAAAAAATAATTAAAGGGTGACGGTTATCGGTTCGGACGGCACTACCAATGAGGTGTCCCTTATTTTTATTACAAGGAGTTGGCAACCCGAAGGATAATCGCTAACTAGCATAGCGCTCCGTGCTAAGTAGTAATGTCTCATCAACAAATAATACAAACAATACAATAGCACCCCCCCCCCCCACCTTTTTTTTTTGCACGGAGGCACACTGGATCTAAGAACACAAAAGACAATATAACTCTCGACAATTCGTAATATTATTAATTCAGCAACCGAAATTGAGTGTAATAATTGACTCTCTTGCTCTAATTACTGGCGTGAATGCAGCCTCACATTACACATAAACAAGGGACCATATAGGACTGCTCATAAAGTGGTATGAAAAAGTATCTGAACCTTTTGGAATTTCTCATATTTCTGCATAAAATGTGATCTGACCTTTGTCAAAATCACACAGATGAAGAAACTGTCTGCTTTGACTAAAACCACCCAAACATTGATATGTTCTCATATTTTAATGAGGATAGCATGCAAACAATGACAGAAGGAGGGGAAAAAAGGAAGTGAACCATCACATTTAATATTTTGTGCCACTACCCCCCCCCCCCCCCCCCCCTTGGCAGCAATAATTTCAACCACACGCTCCCTGTAGCTACAGATCAGTCTGGCACATCAATCAGGACTAATCTTGGCCCATTCTTCTCTACAAAACTGCTGTAGTTCAGTCAGATTTAGGTCATGCCACACCATCTACATGGGGTTCAAGTCTGGACTTTGACTTGGCAACTCTAGAACATCTATTTTGTTCTTCTGAAACCATTCTGAAGTTGATTTACTTCTGTGTTTTGGATCATTGTCTTGTTGCAGCATCCATCCTCTTTTTAGCTTCAACTGTCTGACAGACGGCCTCAGGTTTTCCTGCAAAACATCCTGATAAACTTTTGATTTCATTCTTCCATTAATGATTGCAAGTTGTCCAGGCCCTGAGGCAGCGAAACAGCGAAACCCAAATTATGATGCTCCCTCTACCATGCTTCACGGTGGGGATGAGGTGTTGATGTTGGTGAACTGTTCCATTTTTCCTCCACACATGACATTGCGTGTTACTCACAAATAATTCTAATTTGGTTTCATCAGTTCACAAAATATGTGGCCAAAACGTCTGTGGAGTGTCCAGGTGCCTTTTTGCAAACATTAAACGATCAACAATGTTTTGTTTTTTTTTTAGACAGCAGTGGTTTCCTCCGTGGAGTCCTCCCATGAACACCATTCTTGGCAATAGTTTTACACATAGTTGATGTGTGCACAGAGATATTGGACTGTGCCAGTGATTCTGTAAGTCTTTAGCAGACACTCTAGGGTTCTTTTTTACCTCTCTGAGTATTCTGCGCTGAACTTTTGGCGTCATCTTTAGTGGACAGCCACTCCTTGGGAGAGAAGCAACAGTGCCAAACTCTTTCCATTTGTTGAGAACTTCTCTGACTGTCGATTGATGAATGTCCAGACTTTTAGAGACGGTTTTGTATCCTTTCGGAGCTTTGTACAAATCAAAAATCCTTCATTGCAGGTCTTTAAACAGCTCTTTTGACCAAGCATGATGCACATCAGACAATGCTTCTCATCAAAAGAATTCATACCAGGTGTGTGTTTTATAGTGGGCAGGGCAGCTTTAAACTACTTATCAGTGATTGGGCACATACCTGCCTTAAATTGTTTGGTAAAAATTGGTTTCAATTGCTCTTTTAGTCTCCTTAGGAAGAGGGTTCACTTACTTATTTTTCCTTCTTCTGTCATTGTTTGCATGCTATCCTCATTAAAAAATGAAAACCTATACATGTTTGGGTGGTTTTAGTTAAAGCAGAGACTGTTTTTACATCTGTGTGATTTTGACAAATATCAGATCACATTTGATGGTGATTTTATGCCGAAATATGAGAAATTCCAAAAGGTTCAGATACTTTTTCATACCTCTGTAAATCAATTATCAAATTAATTGGCAACATATATATTCATCGATTAGTTGTTGCAGCCTTAGTTCAGTTATATTTTTTATCGTTCCATGGCTTTTTTGTTTGTTTGCTTTCCAGCGGAGGCATTTTTGTGACGACACTAGCTGATATTTGGAACTGTCTATTGTGTTTTGATGATATGCAGTGTTGTGTTTAGTCCTTTTTTTCCATAAATTTAACCTTAGTTTAATTTGTTGCTAAATGATCACCTCCTGTCTGTGTTAAAAGTCCATATTGGTAAATTGATATTAATTATCTAGTTGAGTTCTACTTCCCTTCCTTTTTTCTTTTCCCTCCTGTTCAAGTTCTTTCTTTCCATGTGCTGTTCCGTTGTCGCTGACTCTGAAAGGCCTAGCCATGTATAACAGATATGGTGGATTGTGAGTGGATCAGAGCAGATCATTGAGGTGAATGGCTTCAGTGAAACCTCTCATTCAGCTCTGAGTCAAAGCTTTCAAAGGAGCTCTGATATGGAAGAAATGAGGATATCCTTCCTAGCTGTTCTTTTCTTCTGCCGAGTGTCACTCAATGTGTGTTTGCGTGCACGTGCAGGATGTTTGGTGTGGGCTGCTGACTTTTGTCCTTGTGAAATTATCAAACAAAGCTGAAGTAGGAAGTCAAATGAATGGTGTCATGCTGGGCACCGTGACCGTACGTTCATGAGCGGTGTGTTCATGTGTGTCTGTATGTACACGTTTGCTGCATAGGAGTGTCCGCAATGTTCTGCAGTATATTGCTTTTTTTCTTTTTTTTTTTTTTAATTGTTCCTTCCATTTTTCATGTTTTGTTTGCAGACTTGATAGGAACCTTCTTTTTAGACCTCTATTGAAAAATAATTGCTCTGATATGTATGTTCTTTTCAGTTTGTGAAAATATTTAATTTTTATTTGTTTTTTTTGTTTTGTTTTGTTTTTTTACAGAATTGATATGTAAATATGATTAAATACTAAAGCGAGAGTAGCGTTATTTCTAGATAATATTACTAGCTAAACAAAAGTAAAAGTAGTCATCCAAAAATTTACTCAAGTACAAGTAAAAAATTATTTGATGAAAACAATACTCAAGTAATGAGTAACATTGTGAGGAACAGCTTACTGCCCACCGGTATGTTAGTTTTTTTTTTTTTTTTTTTTAAATATATAATTGTATTTTTTTTCTCAGCACACTTTATCTATATATAACGTCATTATTATATTGTGCTATAACCTACTACATGACCATATTAGGCCAAAAAAGATGAACAGCACTATGTATAATCGCCCGTCAAAAGAGCATGAGTGCCTTCTAAAGGAGAAAAACATTGTTACCTTTCATTGTTATAATGGAGTCATGTGGTTATTTTTGTGACATCTCATTGGTGAAACTGATGCTACACTCAAGGAAGGTGAGAAGTCAGAGTTTTCAAACCTCTGACTAAGAAAATCTCATTGGAACGCCCCTCGAACTGGGAGGTCCTAGTCGCAAAGTCAGGGGAAAAAAAGTACCCCGACTTCACGAGTTGCTTCGATCTAATGTCACTCGACAAAATAGTGCTGCCCGTCAAAAAGCAGACCGTCAATATTAAAACATAAATTACACGATTATTAGGCCTGTCGCGATAACAAATTTTAGTGGACGATAGTTATCTTATAAATTATTGTGATATACAATATCATTGCGCCCCCCCCCCCAAAAAATTTTTTTTAACCAATTTACAATAACACAGTTAGAATCCAGTATATAATAATAGATCAAGTACACCCATTTAAACACAATAAATGTTTACTCTTAAATTCATAAATACTTTTCAAGAAATCACAACTAAAAAGAATAGACTTTTAAGTAAAAGACAACAATATTAGTACTGCAAAGAAACATAGAATAAATAAAATGTCTTTTTCAAGAAAAAAAAAATTGCACTTAATAACTTAAAGAGCATATGACACGAGAAAAAAAGTCTTAAATGGCATTACTATGTGAATTAGAATCCTATTTTGAGACGATTCGACTATATACAACAATTTAGCAAAGCGCAGATGACGAAAAATTAGTCTTTTAATCTGCCGGTTAGCCACGCCTACCATTATAGGGCTTTAGCGTCCCCAACAGGTGGATGACGTCAGCGGTAGACTGGGCTCATCGGTTTTACTATTCAGCCCATTGAGGGGGAATTATTCAGAACGAGGAAAACGCGACGAAGAGAGCCGCAAAATGTCATTGTTTCAGTCTCTCTACTCCAATATTTTTACAGGATATTCTTTTTATCCAAGTATTTTTTCCCCAATAGCTATATAAATGGCTTGAGAAGGACCAGTCAGCCTGTCAAGGGGGAACTATTCACAACGAGGAAAACGCGACGAAGAGAGCGGCAAAATGTCAGTGTTTCTGTCTCTTTACTTCAATATTTTTACAGGATATTCTTTTTATCCAAGTATTTTCCCCAATTGCTAAATAAATGGCATGGTCATGACAAATAACAGTCTTGTGCTGAATGGAATATGAAATAATAAAAATGCATTTATTCAGGACGACATGGCAAAATTACTCCATAATGGTCAAAACTGTCGACTTCACCTTTACTGTCGCACCTCCCGAACGATATTTTATGACACCTAAATCGGACATATGTCATTTCCCTTCCCCGGCTTCGGAGAATGTAAACAAACCAGAAGGCCTGACAGCTAGCCGACATGGTAACCCGGACCGAGTGATGTTTCAAAGTCTTCCAAGCGGAAAATCACACATAACTAGCCTGGATTATTTGACATGACGACCCGGTTGTCGAATGTCTTTGCGGATCGGCAAACCGCCCGGCGGAGAGCAATTTACAGTTCGTTCCCGGAGGAGGGTGGCTGGAGTTGTTGTGCAGCTAACGTGCTGCTGCTAATGAGCATTAGGAGAGCTTTTTACATGCCTATCAATGATGATCAATGATAATAATGATAATGATCAAACGTAAGTAGTCCTTTATATAAAGGAAGTTTGTAGTGTTTACTTTGTAATCGCTGTATTCGTATTTGACATAATACAAAACAAGATGTTTACTCACTTCCTCGTTAGTCCAATGGTCCCACAGTAAATATCCACGGTGAATGGGAACCTTTTGAAACTCCAAAAAGGCGCATAAGCCTCTCCCTCAATCAGAATGATTTTTCTGCAGCCGTTTGGCTGGCGTGATGCGAAAAATAAACGTATTAATCCGCAAAATCAGCTGAATCCTTCGTCCTCATACACAACAGTACACTGTAGCGTGAAGAGGACGTCTTCTACCGTACACGTCACAGCGCCCTCCTCCTCAATGCAAGACCGAAGCCGGAAGTCACTCATTTTCATGGCGCGGGATTCAAAAAACTAAATAAAAATAGCGATCGCTTCCACACACATCCAAGCGGTCCAGATCATTCAGGGGCATAAAATATCGCGTGTATTATGAAATAAACATGCTTTTTCGTGTCACAGGCACTTTAAGCATTTAGGCAAATGAAAACTTTTCCCCTCATAGCTTCTGTTATGGCGTTCCATGTGTAATATTCTGATTGGATGTTTTCCGAGGCACGCTGAACATACCAGCTACACACGGCTGCGGGGCCAACTCCATCCCGTCATGATGTGGCATTCAAAACCAAGACAAACACACAGGGTCTGTACTCATCAGAGAAGCAGAGAGAGAGAGGGAGAGAGAGAGAGGTGGACTTGATTTGACTGAACATTTTTTCCCCCAATTTTTTTTTCTTTAACCATGAGTTTGCAACACTATTTAATTACTGTTTTAAATTATATAATTTGCATTAAAACTCCCCGTCCATCCTCATAGCTTCTGCTATGGCGTTCCATGTGTAGTATTCTGAGTTTTCCGAGGCACACTGAAGTGCACGCTACGGTGACTTTGTTTTGTTCATGTAATGCGGGAGTGAGAAAGAGACAGTCTACTGAGAGCCACAGATTGAGGAATTTTGTTAGCGCCGTGTTTTAATAAAAACAAAGTTGTCAGTGAGAAAGAGACAGTCTACCGAGAGCCACAGATTGAGGAATGTTGTTAGCGCCGTGTGTTAATAAAAACAAAGTTGTCAGCACGTCGTGTGTGATATCATTGCCAGAAAAACACATATACAGTAAATTTCGGACTATTAGCCACTACTTTTTTCCTTCACTTTGAATCCTGCGGCTTATAGTCCAATGCGGCTTATTTGTTGATTTTTGGGGGGTTAATAGATAACACTTTATATGACAGCGGCATCATAAGACCGTCATAATTGTGACATGACACTATCATGGGCATTACTGACTGCTTATGACGGATGTCATTAGGTGTCATGAGGCAAATTATATCACTAATATATATTATATTCACGATTGCTTATGACAGTTGTATGTCATAATTATGATTGTCTTATGGCGCCACTGTCAAATAAAGTGTTACCAAATACCATAACTAGCAATTAATGAAACAACTGGAACAGTAACTGAAGAAATAATTAGCACAGAACAAGAATTTTGATTGTTATTTACATCTGTAGCGCTGCAATGCATGCTAGGAGGCATGTTTGATGACAACAGTGTGGACAGCAGGTGGCAGCAGAGGTTGATTGTCTCTCCCAAGGGAGCAGTGATGGCCAAATAAAGCTTCTTGGAGCAATGACGTTTCAAAGGTTCATGGTGGTTCATTTGATCATATGAGGCTGCTGTCAAATGAAGTGTTACCGGATGATATCTTTTGGTGTAACTATCTCATAATACAGTGATGACAGCTGCGGCTTATAGTCCAGTGCGGCTTATCTATGAACAAATGCTGTTTTCGTCTCAAATTTGGTGGGTGGCGGCTTATAGTCAGGTGCGCCTAAAAGTACGAAAATTACAGTAATAGGACACCTTGCAGCTTCCTTTTGAATGTGATAATGATCTGCTGCATCATAAATCACTTTGTGACTTTCCACCTCCATGATGAAACGTTCTTCGTACATGTTCGCTGGTGTTTAAACCGTGAATAATCAACTGGGCTGTTGACTCCAGGCCTTGCTACGGCCATTTTGACGGATACATCTCCGGCAAAAATAGAAACTAGCTTAAACCATCCCGCGGGCTCCGGCACACCGGAGATGGTCCGCAGTCAATCCTGAGCAATGACGCTGCTGGTATACGTTGAACAATAGGATATAATGGAAACTGATTGGCTCTGGCGCTATTCTTTGCCAGACCCGGACCCGGACTCGGACCGAACCAGGAACGAAGATATGCCCGGTGTATTTCTGCCCTGAGTCTTCGTCGCAGTACATTGCATTGTTGGTAACAAGGATGCCGAACTTTGAACAGCACGTCTGGCGCACACGCGCGCGCAAGCACGTGCACGCTAGGTGATAAATCGCAGCGGGAAAATTATCGCCTTCATTTTTATTTACCGTGCGATAAATAGGATTATTGCATACCGCGACAGGCTTAACGATTATGAAAATTTATATATATATTTAATATGTATTTATTATTCAATTAATTTAGTTAATCAACACAACTACCCATAACACTATGGTTTTTATTGACTTTGCGTAAAGAAATGCCACTATCTCTTTGCATGAAGTTATCCAATGATTTGTAGGGATTTAGAATATTTATTATCATTGTTACAAAAAGCACAACTTTATTTGGAGCATCCATACAGCTAAATTGGTAAAGTGCCAAACCCATATAATAAATACCCTTAAGTACTATGTGTAAACATTGACACAGTATTAGACATAAGTACAAAAAAGACTCAACAGCAGCATAAAGTCATGAAGTCATGTCCGTGCTAAGTGTACAAAGGACATTCCTTTATTTATTAAAAATAATAATAATAATAATAAAGCAAATTTTACAAATATATTTACTGTATGTGTATCTATTATTAAATTTAGTTCTTCAACACAACTTCACGTGACACAATATGATTTTTATTGACTTTGCGTGAGGATATGCTGCTGTCTATGGCCAAAATAAAAAACAACTTGTCGCAATCAGCCATCTCTGCTGTTTACATTTACTTTTAATGTTTTGAGGTCGCAAATGGTACCATCCGAGTGGGATCCGTCTGACTTCCCACCTTCCATGAATGCAACATGAAACTGTCGGCATTCTCTGGCAAATGTAAAGTCACCATGTATAAAAGGGGAAAATGTAACGACTCTAGTGTAGCCCAAAGTTTTCGAGTAAAAATATTGTTTCTTCTTCACAAATCTACTCAAGTACAAGTAAAAAGCATTGAGTCGTAAAACTGCTCTAAAGAGTACATTTTCTCAAAAAGTTACTCAAGCATACCTGTCAAGTTGTACGGTTTCGGCGTGATTTGTACACGTGAGCACTGACATTTAAATGTGTCCGCCGTACGTTCAAAATCTGTACATTTTTCTTGCAATATGTTTTTTTCGGATTTTGTCACTGTTTCGGCAACGAGGCAATGTGCGTTACTACGCTGGTTGAATGACGCGACAAAAGTCAGAGACACTGTGAGAGAAGAGTGTTGTGACACTGTAGCAAACGCGATGCTAGGCTAGGTGGCTCCAACATTTCCTGTCTGTAGCCGACAGCCTACAATCTACGCCTAGATATCAAATGCTTATAGAACTACATCAGAAATGACAGACGGCGGCATTAATAAACAACCGCCATTTTAAAGCAGTAGACTTCTCAGAAAGGCTCTGTTATAGTGAACCTTCCTAGCGAACTTAAGTAACTTTTTATCTAAAATACTTCTAAATCGGCAAAATTTTGACTTGAATCTATCTTTAAATGATGAAATAGTTTTAAAACTTTCACATGACGAAAGTAGACAGAGGGGAACTGATGAAAAAACAGTAGCAGTTTTAACAACTTTAACAGTTGATTTATAACATTAAACGATTTCCAAACATAGCAAAGGTTACTATGATTTTTGTTGTTTTGGTTTTTTTTTTTAATGAAAAAAAAACATGATAGGTAACACCAGTTACTTTGCCAAGTAACTAATTAATCTTACCTTCAGGTAACTGAGTTTCTTACTCGATTACTTTTTGGGTGAAGTAATTTGTAACTTTAATAATTACTTTTTAAAAGTAAGATTAACAACACTGGTCATAACGATGAAGTCTGCAGAATGAAAAGTGACGAAAGCGGAGATTTCATTCTGCTAATTTGTTGCCAAACACAATTTGCCTTCAACTATTGCTGATCACTTCTCAGAATTAGCAAAAGAAATGTTCCCTGACTCAAAGATTGCATCGGTAAGTTAATTTAATTAATTGATCTTTTTCATTTTAATGGGACACACTAACGAACTACTTTCGAGTCAAACTGAATTGTGAGCTGAAGTGCCATGAACTACTAAGTGCAGGCATCAACAGACATGATAGAAATTGCCAAAAGTGCTACATACAATTATAACAAAGTCACTGTTAAATTTTAGTAATCATGATGCAGCTGAAGATATTGATTGTTCTTTGATTGCACCAGGTTATTTGTTACAATATTACCAATAAATTCATATCATTTTAAAAATTGAGTTTTATTTTTGTTTCATATTGCACGCTATATAGAACGTTGTAAGATTAGTCACCAATTTTTAAGGGCATACGTCACTATTTGTAAGATTGCCAACGGCCTCGGGTTGACAGGTATGCTCAAGTATAAATGTGACGGAGTAAATGTGACGCGCTACTACCCACCTCTGTTCAGATGTCCTGAATTAGCTGGTGCAGGGCTCTAGACTGATCCAAAATTGTGAGATTGACCCCAAAATTTGTTACAGTTAAAGTTCATTTTTCATCTACCCTAATTTTCGCACTAAAAGGCTCTCACCTGATTATATGCCACCACCCACCAAATTTGGCATGAAAATGGCATTTGTTCATAGATAAGCCGCACTGGACTATAAGCCGCAGCTGTCCTGACTGTATTATGGGATATTGACACCAAAAGAAATTAACGGGTAACACTTTGTTTGAAAGCAGTATCATACGACTGTCATAAGACCAAATGAAGCACCATGAAGCTTTGAACCAATTAGCTGCAAAGCTTCATTGCTTCAAGAAGCTTAATTTGGCCATCACTGCTGGCTTGGGGGAGACAGTCAACCTTTGCTGCCACCTGCTGTCAACATTGTTGACGTCCAACATGCCTCCTAACATGCATTGCAGCACTACAGACATAAATAACAATCAAAATTCATGTTCTGTGCTAATTATTTCTTCACTTACTGTTTGTTGTTTCATTATTTGCTAGTTGTAGTATTTGGTAACAATTTATTTGACAGTTTCGCCATAAACCTGTCATAAGACTATCATAATTATGACTTGACACTGCCATGAGCTTTAATGAATGCTTATGACAGATGTAATTTTGTGTCATTCAGCAAATTATCTCACATTTGGGCGGAAAGATCTAAGCTGGACATAAATGGAGGTAGCTACATCATTCATAATGTCATTAAGGCCCGTGATCATGTCATGTCATAATTATGATGGTCTAATGGCAGTCTTATGACACCACTGTCAAAGAAAGTGTTACCAAACACCCAAATAAATCAACGAATAAGCCACACTGGACTATAAACCGCAGGATTCAAAATGAGGGGAAAAAAGTAGCGGCTTATATCACCTTGTCAAGAGTCAAGAATCTGCATTGGACAAGGTGTCAAGAGTCAAGAATCTGCATTGGGCAAGGTGATGATGCTGGAACTTTTGTTTGGTGCTGTTCCAGTGAGATTTACAAGGATGACTGCCTGAAGAAAAAAAAATAAATTCCCTCGGTCCTTGATGATATGGTGCTGCATGTCAGGCAAAGGCCCTGGGGAGATGGCTGTGGTTAAATCGTCAATAAATGCACAAGTTTACATTGAAATTTTAGACAGCTTTCTTATCTGTTCGATTGAAAATATGCTTGTCATTTTCAAAGATGACAATGCATCATGTCACAGAGCTAAAACTGTTAAAGCATTCCTTGGAGAAAGACTCATCCAGTCAATGTCATGGCCTGCAAATAGGCCAGATCTCAACCCTATTGAAAACCTGTAGTGAAAATTGAAAAAAAATGGTCCACAGCAAGGCTCCAACCTGCAAGGATGAAGAATACTCATCAAGTCCATGCCTTACAGGGGTCAGCAACCTTTTTGGTGTGGAGTGCCACTTTCAAATTTTCTTGTCAATCAGTGTGCCACCCCAAGATTTATGACGCGCAACCGAATTTTTATATTCAGCAGAGCTGGAATTTTACTCCAAACAAAAAAAACATGGACATTCATCTAATTTGTATAACTACCATTCGTCTTCATCAATTAACTAAAAACTAATGCATATTGTCGAAAATATCAAAACTTGAAAATAAGTGCAACAGTAATAACAGCTGTACAGCTGCACCATTTTATGCAAACACACACCCCAGCACGCAAAGGGGAACAGGTGTGATTCTCAGTGCAGGTCTCTCACAGTACAGAGAGCCTTCAAAGTCAGAACAGCCGACTCTTACATTTTGTCTTGTTCACTAGCAACTTAAACAGTGAATTATATGCACAATTTTAGATTTTATATTACAAATATAAAAGATACCTACTTTAATGTGTTCCTTGGCCCTGCTTTCTATGAATTTTCATGTTTTGTCTCATAGTGGCGTTTGACACTTGTTGTGCGACACACAACTCTCTCGAGGCATAATGCACAAAAAGAGCTACCAGAAGTAACCAGGCAACCAGTTGTTACCGGTATCCCCAAGGGGCCGCTGTCCCCTACAATATGATCGGCTTGCTAGTTAAGCGTAGAAGAAGAATTGGGCGTCTGGGCGAGAAAAAGAGAGGGAGCGAAGGAAGGTGTTGAGAGAGAGCGGAGAGCGCCGTGAAAAGGAGAGAAGAGGCTGTGTCCCCCGCTGGTTTTTGTTAAAAGTCTCCAGTAAAACGCCATCCAACGCGTCACAGTGTTTTTATACACATTGCCACCTCTCCGAAGTAAGCACCGGACGAATCGATGGCAACGAGCCACGTTAATCGCCGGTCCACTCCATACTACAGTGCAAGCATCGCTTCACCCGCTGCCCTGACCTGACGGCTGGCAATCGGGGTCCAACCGGAGTGTTGCGATGCGCCGGGACAGGGGTGTACAGCCTCGTATCTTAAGCGACCGGCCTACGCGCCGGGGCGAGGGTGTGACATCGGGATCTCAATTCAAAGTTAAAGTGACGGGGCTCCCGGCGCGGACGCCGGCGATTCGCCGGCTGTCTACTCGCTTACTGGCCCGCCGGCCTCCACGCTGGGGCTTGGAGTAACAGTACCAAAAAGTGCAGATTGGTAACACTGTGTACTTCCACCAGCTCTCTGACTGGTTGGCTTCGTGACTCGTTAGTAGCGGGTGCTGAATTGAGCGCGCAGAATTGAGCGCGCAGAGGAAAAAAAAAAAACGACGAGCACAGGAATCGAGAAATTGAAGAGCTGGAAGTGTGCTCAAAATCCATAATTGTTCGCAAATAACGGTATAGGCAGAGGGGTCGGGAGGGACGCTCCTGTAAAGCCCTAAATAACAGGGTGTGCAACTAAAAATGTCTTAATTTCAGGTTAAAAAAATATATATATATATATTATTTTGCCATGCGCTCGCGTGTCACTGGTTAACCCTTCGCGTGCCAGTGCTGACACGCGTGTCATAGGTTGCCGACCCCTGCCTTAGAGGGACTGTAAGCTGTCATAAAAGTCAGAGGTGGTGCTACTACAGTAAATACTAGAGATGTGTTTTGCTTGTTATTTCTTCGTTTGTTTCTCATGATTCTGTATTTTTTTCCTCAGAATGGACTGATTCCATATCTATTTCCCTACACTTGCTCTATAAAATGAACATTTACTGACCACCACAATGTTTTTTATTCATTTCTTGTAGTGTTTCTGAATGTTAAAGAGTTGCACTTTTGAACTAATTCATTATTTTTTAAGCTTTTTATCTGAGTTTCTTCTACATGATGATGATGATGATGATGTCTGAGTGAGTGCTCGTCCGAGACTGGTGATTCCATAGTTTTTGCTAGAGGTTGTGTAAGGACAAAAATATTGTTTAAAATGTTGTACAACATTTATTTGAAGTTTAAACAAAGTTAATTGATATATGGATGAATAAACAAATGTGCTCAATGAAGCATCACATCACATCGCAACCAGAAAAAAAACACAATTCAAACACAGGGGTCTTTACCAGTGTTTTTCATCAAGAAATCGTCTGGTGTGCCTCTAGAAATTATACAATATCACATTTTATTTATTCATTTAATTATTTTCTACGTCGTCGGGCGGAGTTGCAGTAGGAAGGAAGGAGTAGGTAGAAGGTTGCAGTCATGTGTAGATTAGCAAAGTATTGCTCGTTTCGCGTTATGAATTGCTCAGATTTCTAGCCATCAGTCACCATGCTGTCTGCGACAAAGTGAACCTCAACATGTCTACTGTACATCATTTGATTAGACTTGTCAAGTGTCGATATACACAAAAGTGTCGTTTGCATTTTATCCATATGTGACGACCGTCAATTCTCCCCGTGTTTATTCCAACACAGACTCTCTTTTAAAGATAGGGTGAGAAGCTCGGTCATCCAGGAAAGGCTTAGAGTAGAGCCGCTGCTCCTGCACATCGAGAGGAGCCAGATGAGGTGGCTCGGGCATCTGATTAGGGTGCCTCCAGGACTGTGTTCCAGTCACGTCCCACAGAGACGAGGTCGTGGGGCTGAGCAAGCTTATTTGTTGTCACCCGCCTTTCTGTTTCTGAGGTAGAAAGAACACTTGTTAAACTGTAGTAGTCAGTCGGAAAAATTCTGTTCAGTTTTGTCTTCATTGATGGTTTTGTCTACCATTTGTAAGTTATCTTTTTCAAGCATTAGTCTCTGACAATAAAATGACAGTTTCCTGACAGTTGGCCATGAGCCCATCCGGTGTGAAATACAGTATATAAGCAGTTACCCATAAAAATTGACTTAAGTACAAGTAAAAAAAATATTGGGTGAAAAGAATACTCAAGTAATGAGTAACATTATGAGTAACTGCTTACATTGTGAGATTTGTTTTTTTAAACAATGGTATTTTTTTAGCGCAACATCATCTGTATGAACTGTCATTTTTATACTGGACTTCAACCTATTACATGATTGTCATTTTAGGCCAAAGAAATACTCAAATATCATCAAATTCCAATTAGAAAAATATACAGAAATGAAACATCACCCATCCAAAGAGCATGAGTGCCCTGTAGTCTAACTATCTGTGCATTACAAACAGACTTTTACGCCAAGGGCACCACATGCTTGACCTACATCTATATTTTTAGGGTCCGTTATTTTCATTAAAATCCTATTTTCAGACTCATTTAATCGACACATGAACTTACACATCAGATTTCCTAATAGCACTTTAAAAGTGGGTAACCCAGAACTGACAATTGATTGGCTGGCGCTGTACCATCTAGGCACACACAATAACAGCCTCAAGGCATCATTATAGGCTACATTTAGCCTCTGTATGGTCTTAGCTAAGTACCTGGTCCACAGGTGAGCGGTGTAAAAGGGTTTGCAATATGCCCTGAACAATGATGTTATCACGCGGAAGGAACACATAAAAAATGTTCTCTTAAGCATGTTTGCCTGTGCATGAAGTTTACTGCATTGACGGTGAATGTCCCTGTCATCTAACAAATCAGCAGTTACAAAGTGGCTGAGATATTTAGCCTCATTGCAGACATTCAGCGCTTTTTTGCCCAGAAAAAAGCGAGGAAATACAACCCCCCTATCTTCTTTAGATCATATAATCATAATGTTACTTTTCTCTGCATTGTAGTTGATGTCAAACTGGTCACCAAACTGAGAACATAATGAGAGTAACTCCTGTAAGCCAGCACTATATGGAGAGAGCACCACCACATCGTCCGCGTACATAAGATGGTTAATGATGGTGCTTAGTGCTTAGTGCCCATGGTACTGTGGCTAACCTCCCTAGATGTGGACGGAAAAGAAATATTGATGAGAGATTTCAACGAAAGATTGTGCGGATGGTGGATAAAGAACCTCGACTAACAACCAAACCAATTTAAGCTGTCCTTCAGTCCGAGGGTACAACAGTGTCAACCCGTACTATCTGTCAGCATCTGAATGAAAAGGGACTTTATGGTAGGATACCCAGGAAGACCCCACTTCTGACCCAAAGACATTAAAAAGCCAGGCTGGAGTTTGCCAAAATTTACCTGAGAAAGCCAGAAACGTTTTGGAAGAATTTTCTCTGGTCAGATAAGACAAGAGTAGAGCTTTTTGGGAAAAGGCATCAACATAGAATGTACAGAGGGGGAATAAGAGGCCTTCAAAGAAAAGAACATGGTCCCCAGAGTCAAACATGGCAGAGGTTTAATGATGATTTGGGGTTGCTTTCCTGCATCTGGCATTGGACTGCTTGACCATGTGCATGGCATTATGAAGTCTGAAGACTACCACCAAATTTTGCAGCATAATTTAAGGCCTGGTGTGAGAAAGCTGGGTCTCCCTCAGAGGTTATGGGTCTTCCAGCAGGACAATGACCTAAAACACCCTTCAAAAAGCACTAGAAAATGGTTTGAGAGAAAGCACTGGGGTGGCCAGCAATGAGTCCAGACCTGAATCCCATAGAATGCCTGTGGAGAGACCCGAAAATGGCAGTTTGGAGTAGGCACCCATCAAATCTCAGAGACCTGGAGCACTTGGCCAAAGAAGAATGGTCTAAAAATCCAGCAGAGCATTGTAAGAAACTCATTGATGGATACCGGAAGCAGTTGTTCGCAGTTATTTCGTCTAAAGGTGTTGCTACCAAGTATTAGGCTGAGGGTGCCAATACTTTTGTCCAGCCCATATGTGGAGTTTTGTGTAAAATGTTTATATTTGTATGTTTATAGTTTAAAATTAAACTAAAATTCATTCTCCTTTCTGTATTTTCATTGCAAGCAAAATAAATGATATTACTACCATAGCATTTGTAATTGCAATCATTTTCTGGGAGAAATTGAGCAATATCTGACAGAATTGCAGGGGTGCCAATACTTTTGGCCAGCAGTGTAGACTAAAAGGGAAAAGGTAACCCAAGGTAGTGGAGTAAGAGTACCGTTTCTTCTTCACAAATCTGTAAAAGTAAAAAGTATCGTGTGGTAAAACCAAGGGCGTAGATTTGCATGGGGATGTTAGGGACATGACACTACCAACTTTTCAGGATGCTCATATTGTCACCACCAACTTTTAAGCAACCTTATTGACATTATATCATGAGTTCAGTTATATAGATAATTGAGACTGTCTTTCCATATGTTGTATGGATAGAATTGACTCTACCATTATTAGGTGAATTACTTTCATTATTTTCAGGCTGACATTTACACCTTTTCGCTTCCTGAATGTGCCAGTCCATTTTTTCCCTCAAACACACATTTGATTGGCTGATGACATGACCCCCTCCCACACACACACACACACACGCACTCACAGCCCATACAGAGATACAACATGTCGACAACATGCCGCCTTCTCCGCCCCCTTCGAAGACGAGGGACATTAGAATTTTATTTCAGCCAGCAGCAGCAGCAACCACTTAAGTAATGTAAAAAGTTGTGGAGGTGGGGAACAAACCACTAATTTTGCTATTGAAAGTCCGACCTGCATCAGAGTTAGCATAACGTTAAACTGTATAAATTTGCTGACCTGCAAAACCCGAGTAGGAAGCTGCTTAGAGAGAAGTGTCCTTCATTATGTTTTCTATTGTTAACGTTAATTGTGAAAAATGTAGTGAACCGAGGTTTAACCCCTTTTCCCCAATTTTCATTTTTATTTTATTTATGTGGTATTAAAGCAGCCCAAAGGAGCTTTCTTTTTTTTTGTTGTTGAGTTTGGTTGTGTTTGTGGAAAAAGCAGTTGTGTTTTACCTAAAGGAAGGCTCCATTTTTATTTATTTTTATTATACGCTAAGATGTTTTTTCAGTTAAATTTATTTATTTAGACGATGTTGAGTGGTCTTCAGACAATTTTTTTTATTTTTTGCATTCCTGAATAGTTAAGAGATTATTGTGTATGTTAATATAATTTAAATTCTGTTCAAGTATTGCAATTTAAATTTGCTAGAAAAAAAAATCCAGACATTTTAAGTTTTAAAAATGCTTCTTTAGTAGTTTTTGAAAACAAAGGTTGAATGGAACGATGTATCACTTGAACTAATACATAAGAAAGTTAGTATGGGTCAATAAAAAATTATTTTTCATTGATAATTTAGCCTATCAATTAATTACGTTCATATTCGTGAGAAATGTATCCCTGACCCCCGTTCAAACGTATGGTCTTATTAATGTCCCGTCCCCAGCAAAAAGTGTACATGCAGGTTATGCTATTATATCTTCCCTACCAATGTTGAGACCAAACCTATGCCCTTGGGTAAAACTACTCTTACAAATGCATTTTTTCTCAAAAAGTAGCTCAAGTAAATGCAATAGTGTAAATGTAACATTTTATTACTCACCTCTGAATTTACAGTATACTGTATGTATCGGGGTGAATTTAATGTCTTATTGTCGATGGTATAGGAAAGGTGCTGTTTAAAAGCCCCAACTTGACAATTCATATTACTGTACACTGTATTGTCATTTATCAGTGGGACGAAAACAATAAATAAATGCTGACCATCAGACACTTTTTAACATATTTGGCAAAAAGTATTTGTTCGATTCTCTAACTGTTATTATCTTCAAAACTTGTTGAAATAACCTATACTACTGCAAAACCATATATCTGCGTCGAATTTTAGTTGTGACAGTTGCAATTTTTCAATGAATGTTATCCAAACTTCCTTCTTGACTCAATTGCCAATCAGGCATTGTACTGTACTTTAATCCAACAGTTAAGAGCGTTCACTTCAAATAGAAAAATTCCACACACATTCAAACTTAATCAAACTGTGTGATTTCAACTCAATAATCAACAGGTACCCTGTAGGAGTAGGATTTGTATTTCTTTCCCTCCTTTGGTATAAAGCTGTACCAAAGCCAAGATGATGATAATAATAAGAGCATCGGGCCCCTGACTGGGTTAGATCCGACTGGATTAGGTGTTTCCTGCCCTGACACAATGGGGTCTTCTAGGAAACTAGATCAAACCACACACACTCATATACATGTGTAGACTCTGCATATATAACGTGTGGCCGCAAGGATTTGCGTGCACGCTTGCTGGGAGCGAGGAGGCAGGCTAAAGGGCCGAAAGGCAACAAAGATCAAGAAGAGAGGAGCAGCAGGAAGCTGACTAGTCACTCTATCCAGCCCTCTCTGGCTGCCTCTCTCCTAGCTAAAGCAGATGCTGGGATGAAGGAGAAAGTTGAAGTTTAAAAATCAAAGGCTAAACCAGGGATTAGCCTAGGGTGCAGAGGGGGTGGGCTGCATATCAAGGGAGGTTCAGGTTAAAAGAGAGTCGTAGAGAGAGGATGACTTTCAGTAAAAACCAGATTAGATTGTCTCTCAGTCCGTCTGTCTCATTCATTCAAACAAGGAACCAGAAACTGTTTTATTTGCTTCACTAATTGACTGAATGACCAGGAGCAACAACATACTGGACTGTCTCAGAAAATTAGAATACACAATATTCTAATTTTTTGAGACAGTCCTGTGTATATATACAGGACTGTCTCAGGAAATTAGAATACACAATATTCTAATTTCCTGAGACAGTCAGGAAATTAGAATATTGTGTATTCTAATTTCCTGAGACAGTCCAGTATAAAGAAATAGTAATACATCCAAAAATGTAGCAATCCCTCAGAGCAAATATAACAATGGGCTAATTATATTTCAAGTCACAGAAGAGGTGGTGTCCTCTGCTCTTCCTCTTTTCCGACCTTAACCGCGGTTTGCTCTGAGCGTTTCTGCATCTGGAATCGTCAGGACATGTTGATTTGTTATTTAACTGATCTTAACGATTTATAGGTATTCCGAATACTTTATTTGTCATTATTTTTATTCTGCCAAGAAATCGTAATCGGTATTGGAAAATGGGGTTTGAGAGAAAATAATTGGGATTTCTTGATAGGCAAAATCAAACAGCTCTACCTCCTACAAACATGAAAAAAAAAATCGAACCTAATGTAAAATATAGTCAAGTTTCCTTATTTAGAAAGAACAACATGAATTGCGGTTGAAGTAAGCAAAATTAAGCCAGAGGAACCCACGGAATCTCCAAAAATGTATTCAGCACGACGTAGGTGAGACGTAGATAAGATTTTATGATTGTTGAAATCACTTCGTTGATCATTTGTGACAAAATTATAACAACCTGTCAGCCTGTGTTGACGTGAGGTATAGATTGATACGCTGGCCACTTGGGTGATCAAAATGAGGTGAAATTACAAATTATATTACATTTGCCGAATGCAGAAGGGCTGACACGGATTTTGTTGTTACAAGGAAATACTACACGGTATGTACATACTGTATAAACAAAAATAGTATGTCATTCTTTTTTGTTGCAGATATTGATCTTGATAAAACATTTGGACAACATGATTCCATGTCTTGTTCTATTTAATACGATTGGTGCATGTGCAAAACAGGTCAATATATAACAATTTATTAAATTATTAGAAAAATATTAACAAAGGTTGAACATACGAGGAATGTGTTATCAGCCAGCAGAGCTCCCGACATTACGGAGACCCTCAGCGGCCTCCAGAAAGGCCTCGGTAATTCCAGCTCCAATAGCGTATCAAAGTTACTGCTGTCAAAAAGCTCGCAGATGGATCTTGGGATCGAGTTGACGGTCCGCCGCGAGGCGATCCACCGCCTCCAGCCCCAGCCACTCAGCCACCCTCGGGTAGAACAATGTATTCTCGATATATGTCCATCAAAGTACAGTATGTGTTGCTGTGAGGCACATCAACTTATCTTCTCTTTCCTAACAGTGTTTTCCACCTGTAAACAAACGAACAAAAAACATGTACCAGTTGCATTTTAGCGTTGACATAATTGTCCTATCTACACGTACTGATTAGTAACAGGCTAGCAGCAGATACAGTAGTTGTAGTAAATAATATTAAAGATAATCATAATTACAATCATCATCGTAATAGCAATATCAAAGGCAACAAGTCATTTCATGCGCAAGATTTTAGATTTAGTATTTTTTGAGCACCAGACACATGAAAATGCAGGGATAGGAAGGACATACCTTCAAGAAAAACACCCGGTCTTTGTGGTGGCACGAGTTTGGTTCCACTTCTGCCTTCATGAACATGTTGTCCTCTGCTGTTGTGATGGATGCGATATTTCCAAATTGGCTTTTTTAAAGGGATTTTGATGTGTAATGTTACTCCAGCAACACTGTTGTTTTGGATGGAGATTCAGATTCAGAGATTTATTTGTCATTGACACTAGCTCTCACAAGATGACAACGAAATGCCATTCGATGAGTGAGCATCGGGCCGCTGCAGACATTCCGCGCTGTCAACTACTCTCTCTTCAGAAATTAAAGAGCAAGTTACAAGTAGAGCAGTTACAAAAGTTACAGTACACACATAAATAATAAAACATAGCAGGGATATGACACGATGCACAGGTCACGTGCAGGGATTTTTTGTATGAAAAAAAGAACTACCAGTCATGGCTGGTGAAGGGGGGGGGGGAATCAGTGATAGTAAGAAAAAGGCGGTGGCGGATTGGAGGTGGGGAGGTTATGTGTGGGTGTGTGCATGCACAAGTGTATCAGTATTTGTACATGTCTGGAGACAAAATAAGTGTCGCAGCGCACTGAGACCAGCCTTGGAAAGAGAATCAAAGGCAAGAGATAGGGCCATCTGCGTGGCTCTCTCCAGGAAAAGGGAGGGGTGGGGTAAGGGTGTTCGGGAAAAGGAAAGGAAAATTGTAATTGAATTTAGCCAAATAAGTCATTTAATATGCCCAAAAAATACAGTTGGTGTTCAATCAAATTCGCACTCCTCAGGGCGTAGGTGAGACCTCAGGTCCCTTAAGTCATTGCCAATAGTTGCGGTCTGCCTCGACAGTTCAGTCACCTGGCACCGGTAGCATCCACTTTTCTCCATCCTTCCTCGGACCAAACTGTGAGTCCACGGGGCCAGTTCTCGATCCGAGCCTCGACGCGGTTTTCCAATGCCTTGAATTGCACCATTTGAGCCGTGGACAATTTGTTAATTTCCTTGAAAGATGCCGTCTTGGAAACTTCCTCATAGCCGGGCAGAAGGAACCCCACCACAGTCATGCCAAACAGCCAAATATCCTCAATATCTTCCACAGATGGGACAGTAAGACACGCTGGCTTCCAGTGATTCCATGAATCTTGTATCCAGTGGTGAAGGTACCATCTGGGCAAGAGGGCTCTCCTGTTGCACCGTGTCTTGATGAAAATATCTTGTCGATTGCGCTTAGAGGCTAATCAGTTCCATTTTTGTATGAGAGACCAGCAAAAATTGATCCACAGAGGAAAATACAAAAAAAGCAGACAGACTAGACTGACGAAGATAGCGAGCAGCAGGAGCAGGGAGAAAAAACTTCCGCCCCCGACGAAGGCAGGGAGAAGAAGAAATTCTAAAACAAAAGTTGCTTGCAGACATAAGGAAGTAAAGCAGATGTAACTCGGAAACTTGTCTATAGTGGTTCTTGCAACACATTCTCATAATGCAATGCAAAAAAATTGTCAACATTGACAACACAAAAGATGCTGCCATAAGGCGACCGGCAATCACGCTGACTCTCTCTTGCGCCCATGTGTCGAGTGAAGCATTCAAAAATATCACGGAAATAACAGTGCTCACAAAACAGATTTAGACAAGCTAGCAACACAACAAAAAATCATACACCATGTGTTTTAGGGGGAAATCTTCTAATGATTTAATTATTTATTTTATCATTTTAGGCCTATATGTAATTTTGTATTCTGAGTGGCACCATTTTTTTTTTTGTCTTAAAATGTGGTCCTTATTCTTGTTATATCTATTCTTCATGTTAGTGTATTAGAAGCATGAGTGAATACATTCATATAAAAAATAATCTCGAAAAATGTCAGCAGAGCCGAGAACCAAACGTGGTATTTGCCATGTGGCAAAAGAGATTTTGACATGTGGCATTGTTTTACCCATGTGCCAAAATGAATTTTGCAATGTGGCATTTATTTTTCTTTTCCATGTGGCATTTTTTTGGGACATGTGGCAAAATGGATTTTGCCCTGTGGCATTGTTTTTGGCATGTGGCATTTTTTTTTTTTTGCCGTATGGCATTCTTTTGTGCCATGTGGCTTTTTTTTTTTTTTTGCCATGTGGCAAAATGGTTTTTGCCATGTGACATAGTCTTTGCCATGTGGCAGAATGGATTTTGCCATGTGGCAAAATGGATTTTGACATGTGACTCTTTTTTTTTTTTTTTTTTTTTTTTAATGTGGCAAACTTGATTTTGGTTTGTTCCATTTTTTTTTTTTTTTTTTTTGGGGGGGGTTATGTGGCATTTTGTGGGGGTATATGGCAGTTTTGAAGGCCATGCCATTGACGACTATGCACGCCCAAATTTTCCATTCATTTTAAATGGCAGAAAAACGCGTGGCTGTGATTTCTGACCATACCCTTTACATTAGAGCGCATTGACATTCAGTTGACACCCAAGTCAGGCTATGACATTGACGGCTATGCATGTCCAAATTTTCCATTCATTTTAAATGGCAGAAAAACGTGTGGCTGTGATTTTTTACCGTACACTTAGCATTACAGCGCGTTGACATTCAACCGGCAACTAAGTCAGGCTATGCCATTGACAGCTTTGCACGTCCAAATTTTCCAAAATCCAAATCCATTTTGCCACATGCCAAAAAAATGCCACATGGCAAAACTCTTTTTGCCACATGGCAAAATCCTTTTTGCCAAATGGCAAAATCCTTTTTGCAAATGGCATGGCATGGCAAAAAAAAATTCCACATGGCAAAAAAAAGACACATGACAAAAAAAATGCCACATGGCAAAATCCATTTTGCCACATGGCAAATAACACTTTGGTTCTTTCTGTCTCTCAAAAATGTTAATGAAAAAAAAGAAAGAATTACTGTTTTTGTATTTATTTTAAGTCAAATAATATTGCATTTCTTTCTCTGTGAGAAGTTTAGGCTATGTGAAAGATAGAACCTTTTGAGGAATTGTACTATTGTATTTGTTAAATGTGGTGTTGTACATTTCAACAATTCTTTTGTGTGATTTGGTCTGTGGACTAAGTGAGAAATACTTGCTTGAAATGCCATCCCAACAATGATGTGAAGCAGTCAATAAACAGCAGAACGCATGGGTGTATTGCAACAGAATCTCTCTGTATGCTGATCCGTGTGAGAAAGCGTGTTCCTCGGCATATGCATATATAAGCCTGCTATACACTTTCAGTTACAACACTGTTCCTGTTCTCTCCCACACACACACACATACAGGGACACTGAAAAGGCAGAGTCCCTTCTCGCTGTTATGCAAATAACGTCAGGCCTTAAAATGTTTTGAGTGAGAATTAAACGTGAATTAAATGAGGCTTGGCTCTTTTCTCTCCATTCTATTTGAATAAGGCAAAGCTCCGTCTCCATGGGAGATCCCCACGCTGTTGCCATGCCTGTTATGGGATTGACAAGACAAGAAGTGACATAAATACCGTAGCCGGCGTTCAATCCAATTATGTGGCGTGGTCCGCTTCAATACCTGGTAGTCATGCAGAGTTGCACTGGCGTCCTTGTATTCAGCCTCAGAAATTAGACGGCGTTTTTCATTCAGCGTCAAGCCTCGCGCTAACCTTTCTGTCTCTTTACCTCAACTCGAGCTGAGTCTCTGCCCTCAACTCTGAGCTTGACTCAGCTCAATAAAGGCCTTTTGGAACTGGACAATTTGCTTCCCCTGACACACTCAAACTGCACAAGTGAAAGAAAGTCCCGTCTAAAGTAATCAAAAGACCAATTCTGCCGGCAAAATGAATAGCAAGCTACTGTTATAATTACACACACAGAGTAACGGAAAGCAGAAAAAAGGAAGGGGAAAGGAAAAGTCCCTCTCGAAATCCAGCACTCTGAGAACAAAATCTGGTCTCTGATTTTTGTTATGTGAATCTGACTACTCTCAGCTTTCTTAAATGGACGAGTTTTCTTTTGTATTCAGATTGTGTTAGACCAGACATGTCCAAAGTCCGGCCCGGGGGCCAAATGCGGCCCGTGGTTGCATTTCATCTGGCCCCCAGCCTCTGTCATAAAATCATTAACGTCTGGCCCGCACACAGACTTAATAAATTGGTCAGCAGTACTAATACCAGCATATGAAGTAGCCTACACACTAAATGCTGCTCCTCATTTCCCCACTAAAACTCAGCCGCACTCTAAGCAACCTTACCTCGTGTGACCCTTCCAATTTTCTAAAATGGCCGCAATCAACAAAAAAAAAGTTGACTGCGACAGCCGACGCTTCAAGGATAGGTGGAAATTGGACTATTTCTTCACTAAAATACGCAACAACTGTGTCTGCCTTATTTGCAACGAGACAGTTGCTGTTTTTAAAGAGTTCGATGTTCGATATTACCCAACAAGACATGCTGACATGTACGACAAGATTACAGGGAAGATACGCAGTGAGAAATTGAAGCCAGTTTAATTTCACACCTGCAGTATTTCGCAAGAGCCCGAGAGTCGAAAGAGAACGCCACAAAGGCTAGTTATGAGATTGTTGAAATTATGAATTCCAAAAAATAATAATAAAGAAAAAGTGACGCAAAGAATGGCTTGCTAAAATTTGCTTAAATATATTGTTCTACGTAAAGGACGTCAGCCAAGGTCGGCTCCCCACATTTTTACCACACCAAATCCGGCCCCCTTTGCAAAAAGTTTGTACACCCCTGTGATAGACAGTCAAAATAAGGATGGTCACCAACTATCATAAATATTGGCTCCTTCACTGGGAAAGAACGTTTTGAAGGCGGTAATAGTATTTACTGATTTCAAAAGTTCAAGTTTAAAAATTACACCCACTGCAAACAGTGAAATATTTGATGAATTGAAGAAAAACTATTGCATTGAAATAAGAAAAACTAGGCAATACAGTGGCTAACTGCTTAGCTTGCCGCCTCACTCTCTGCGTTTGCATGTGCTTTCTTCCTCTTCCTGTCCATAGTGTCACTTAAATTTACTCCCCCTCCCAGTTTATAGAAAGATGGACAAAGTGTATGGGGGACTAAAATTGTGTCTTGCTGATTTTCATGTGACATGAAGCACTTTCAACTTGTGTTAAGTTGTGCTATTCAAACAAATTAGCCTTGTCTAAAAGTGCCAAGGTTACTTAGATAAATACCCTATAAAATATGCAATTAATAATTTTAGGGGATAATAATGAGGGAATAAAAGTGCCATGGATTTATTGTAAATGCAAACATTTGTTATTAAAAGTGTCATTAATTCATTAAAATGGCAATTCCATTCATGTAAAAAAAATTTCAATTTAACTTTTTTTATCATCATATATTATTTAATTCACTATTATTGGATGGTCCTGTGTAGTTGCAGTGCTTCATGAATTTATTTTGTTTTTCAGCCTTGCTCATCAAAGTTAGTGGCCGGGATCTGAGCACCTGATTGAGCCAGGTACAGTAGGCTGCTAAAGTTAGGCCCGATTATTGTTGTATCATGCCGGTTTCACAATCAACAGCTATTTGACGAATACAATGTAAAATCCCACTTTCTTCTCTTTGTAGATGCTCTTCTGAAATCTTTTACTTCAACCTCTCTAGATCCCGGGCTGTCTTTTACAGCCACCTTATCCACATCAGCACCAAGTCCAAGCCCACCATATCTATTACTTTCCCACACACAAACTGCCAGTGGAGAAAGGCTTACAGTGTGGGTGTTTAAATATTTGTGGTGAAATAGCTACTGTGGTATGAAAAAGTACCTGAACCATTTAGAATTTCTCTCATTTCTGCATAAAATCACCACCAAATGTGATCTGATCTTTGTCAAAATCACACAGATGAAAAAAAATGTCTGCTTTAGACCACCAAAACATTTATAGGTTTTCAAATTTTAATGAGGATAGGATGCAAACAATGACAGAAGTTGGGGAAATTAGTAAGTGAACCATCACATTAAATATTTTGTGCCCCCCCCCCCCCCCCCCCCTTTGGCAGCAATAACTTCAACCAGACGCTTCCTGTAGCTGCAGATCAGTCTGGCACATCGATCAGGACTAGTCTTGGCCCATTTTTCTCTACAAAACTGCTGTAGTTCAGTCAGATTCCTGGGATGTCTGGCAAGAATGGCTGTCTTTAAGTCATGCCACAGCATCTCAATGGGGTTAAAATCTGGACTTTAACTTGGCCACTCCAGAACATGTATTTTGTTCATTTGAAACCATTCTGAAGTTGATTTACTTCTGTGTTTTGGATTAGTGTATTGTTGCAGCATCCATCCTCTTTTTAGCTTCAACTATCTGACAGAGGGCCTCAGGTTTTCCTGCAAAATATCCCGATAACATTTTGAATTCATTCTTCCATTAATGATTGCAAGTTGTCCAGGCCCTGAGGCAGCAAACCGCCCCAAATCATGATGTGATGTTGATGTTGCTGAGCTGTTCCATTTTTCCTCCACACATGAGATTGTGTGTTAGTCCCAAACAATTAAACTTTGGTTTGATCAGTCCACAAAATATTTTGCCAAAACTTCTGTGGAGTGTCCAAGTGCCCTTTTTGCACACATTAAATGAACAACAATGCTTTTTTAGACAGCAGTGGCTTCCTCTGTGGAGTCCTCCCATGAACATCATTCTTGGCCACAGTTTTACATATAGTTGATGTGTGCACAGAGATATTGGACTGTCCTAGTGATTTCTGTAAGTCTTGAGCAGACACTCTGAGTATTCTGCGCTGAACTCTTGGCGTCATCTTTGGTGGACGGCCACTCCTTGGGAAAGAAGCAACAGCGCCAAACTTTGGACAACTTCTCTGACAGTGGATTGATGAACATCCAGACTTTTAGAGATGGTTTTGTATCCTTTCCCAGCTTTATACAAATCAATCCTTGATCACAGGTCTTCAGACAGCTCTTTTGACCAAGCCATGATGCACATCAGACAATGCTTCTAATCAAGACAATACTTACCAGGTGTGTGTTTTATAAACGGGCAGTGCAGCTTTAAACCATTCATCAGTGATTGGGCAAACACCTGACTTAAATTGTTTGGTAAAAATGGGTTTTAATTTCTCTTTAAGACTCCTTAGGCAGAGGGTTCACTTACTTATTTTCCCCCTTCTTTCATTGTTTGCATGCTAGCCTCATTAAAATATGAAAACCTATAAAAGTTTGGGTGGTTTTAGTTAAAGCAGACGATGTTTTTACATCTGTGTGATTTTGACAAAGCTCAGATCACATTTGATGGTGATTTCATGCAGAAATGTGAGAATTTCCAAACGTTTCAGATACTTTTTCATACCACTATATTGTTGCTTGGGGGGAGGCACCAGCAAATATGTTGCTCAGGGTAACAAATTGGTCAGGAACACTCCTGAATAGAATTGAGATATATGGCTTTCAATGGCATTGACATACATGGCTGTTATTGGCAAGGACGTACATCGCTGTCAATGGCATAGACGTGCATGGCTGTCAATGGCATCGACTTACTTGGGTGCTGTATACAACTTTTATGCCCTTTATCTTCCTGAAATTTTTTATGTATGATTTATGTGAAAATGATAAACATTGTAGGACTAGATACCTTCATAAAACCCACAATTTGGCGCGAACGGTAATTTTTGGGGGAGTCAATCGAAAAATTCTCTGCGCAGACGAGAATTCCGGTCATTTCGGTATTTGAAAGCCGAACAGTTTGGGCTGTGCGACGCGCCGAAGAAATGCCATTGAAAACAAAAACGAATAACATAGATGCTTGCTTTTGCATTACATGCAAAGCAACCATCAATTAAATGTGAGAATATTAAAGTTGTATGTGGTTGTTTATTTAAAAAAAAAAATTAATTAAATCGGGATCATTTCAGGTGAAGTTTTTTAAATGAGTGTTTCTAAATATTTTGCAGGTTGAGGGAATGTACGCCAATCTTTTACAGGAATCCAAATACCTCCTGTGGAACTGATACGCAATGAGCATTTTGGTCAATTTTTGCAACTAAACAAAGGTCAAGAAAAAAAAAAAAAACATGTCTAAATACTAAATATCCATCCATGTTCTGTACTGCTTACCCTCACTTGAGCCATGAGTGTGCCGGAGCCTATTCCAACTGACTTTCATAGATTCCAGAAAATGTGCAATCACTATTAGAAAAAAACTATGTGGTTTTCCCAAAGCACGAGTGATAAGACCGCATGAGTGATGTAAAGAAATGAGCTGTTGTAAGAAGTGTGTCACTAACGCCACTCTATTGAAAAACTAAAACGCAAACTAAACTTGACAAGCAAATCGGTGCCCCTCCTTCTGCCTGTGTAGTGTTTGGCTTGTGTTTGAACCCCAGGGCCCATTTTAACCACGGACATTTACAAGCTCCCCTCTAAACAACCTGCCAGGTGCTTTAAGAGCATCACTAAAAGGCCGTAGAACATTATGAGACTCCAATGAGATTAGAGCAGAATGGCTCTTTGAATTGAAGAATGGCTGCTCTTCTAACGGCAGAGATTGTGTTGCAGTGATGTGATGCTCTTAGCTCCCATGACCAATCTGCAACTAATGAGCATGCTATGTGTCACAAGAACCCCAATGATGGGGACACGAAGGCATGCTACTTCTCATATTTGTCTGCGGCATAGTCTAATTGCTTTGGTGCACTTTTACTTTTGTTGTAAGCTTGAATTCAGGCAAAGGATGTTCTCACACTCTGACACCGATGAAAATTCATGGGGTTAGCCAATGAACATTTCACAGTGAAATGTTGGTGCCATCCGGGGACTGAATTATTGAAGCAGTGAGTATGAATAGCCAATTGCTCGCTAGAGTTCTCTGAATAATCTTAGGGTAAAATAGAATTTTATTTTGGGTGGTACAGCAGTTGCTGTTTTTAAAGAGTTCGATGTTCGATATTACCCAACGAGACACGCTGACATGTACGACAAGATTACAGGGAAGATACGCAGTGAGAAATTGAAGCCAGTTTAATTTCACACCTGCAGTATTTCGCAAGAGCCCGAGAGTCGAAAGAGAACGCCACAAAGGCTAGTTGCGAGATTGTTGAAATTATTAATTCAAAAAAATAATAAAGCAAATGTGACACACAGAATGGCTTGCTAAAACTTGCTTAAATATATTGTTCTACTTAAAGGACGTCAGCCAAGGTCGCCCCCCCACATTTTTTCCACACCAAATCTGGCACCCTTTGCAAAAAGTTTGGACACCGCTGCTTTAGAGTATAACAGACCGTGTTGTTTTTTTTCAGTATTGAGTTAACTAATTAATTCTCACATCTTTGCAACACCCTTTACTGAGGATGTGTAGGGGCGTGTTACTACAATTTGGTTGAATGAAGTGCAAGTTGTCTGATTTTGTCACAGCTACCTGGGAGAGAGCAGAGTGGGAGGATGATGCGATGATGATTGGCTCGGTGACTCAGAGCTTTAGCATAGCATTCGCGTTCTTGATAGCATTAGCATTTAGCATGGCGAGCGTCATCTTAAACTCTCAGTAACTTTTTTTTACATACAGTTCGTGGCGTCCAGGTGGGTAAAATTACCATATTTTTCGGACTATAAGTCGCAGTTTTTTTCATAGTTTGACTGGGGGTGCGACTTATGCTCTAGAGCGATTTATGTGTGAAATTATCAACACATTATTATATCATTTCACATATTGTTTCGGTGTTTTGGAGTTACACTGATGGTTTTGTGAACTTGTTAGCATGTTTTTTATGCTATAGTTATCTGAATAACTCTTAATAGCTATGTTACGTTAACATCCGGCCACGTTCGCATTTCGTTGTTCATGCATCATATAGCATTATCATACTGTACACTTATTCAACATGTTGCTCTCCATTGTATTTTTATTTAAAATTGTCTTTCAAGATGACATATCTGTTCTATGTGTTGGATTTTATCAAGTAAATTTCCCCCAAAAATGTGACTTATACTCCAGTGCGACTTAGATGTTTTGTTTTTTTTCTCTTCATTGCGCATTTTTAGGCTGGTGCGACCTATACTCAGGTGCGACTTATAGTCCGAAAAATACGGTAATTGAAAATAATGTACTGCGTTCCTTCTGAGTGTGCATTATCAAGTTGGTGTTTCCTTGTTGACACTACAATACAATAATATATACATTTTTTTTTTATTACCAAAATTAGTCACTTGTCCTAAACTTTTCTTGAATGACGTATCCATGACGCTTGTGTGATGTTTTTCTAATCAAAACAGCCAGAGCAGAGACAGGAGAGGCAGGAGATTCAGAGCCTCACCTGCATATTGAAAAATATATCTACACTCTTGCTAAGGCCCGCAATCACACTAAATTTCAGTGCCATTGGCGGCACTAGACGTCCAATCAATTTTGACTGGGAGGGTGATCAGTCACTGTGAGCCCTGTCAATGACAGCCAAAGGTGGGTAGAGTCGCCAAATATTTTACTCAAGTAAGAGTAGTGTTATTTCTAAATAATAATATTCAAGTGAAAGTAGTCATCCAAAAATTTACTCAAGTACTATACAAGTAAAAAGTATTAATTGAAAAGAACACTCAAGCAATGAGTAACATTGTGAGCAACTGCTTACAATATCTGTTTTTTAAAAAATGGTGAAATTTTTTTTTCCCAGCACTTCATCTCTATGAACTGCTATTATTATACTGTAATATAACCTATTGTATTACCATATTAGGCCAAAAAGATGACACAAAAATCATTGAATTCA
Organism: Corythoichthys intestinalis; assembly: GCF_030265065.1. Classification (NCBI taxonomy): domain Eukaryota; kingdom Metazoa; phylum Chordata; class Actinopteri; order Syngnathiformes; family Syngnathidae; genus Corythoichthys; species Corythoichthys intestinalis. The sequence goes on along the minus strand of NC_080399.1, from coordinate 56,133,669 downwards.
GACCAGAACAACACTATGATTAATCACCCATCCAAAGAGTCTGAGTGCCCTCTTTTGGGGAAGAAATATTGTTACCTCTGATTGGTGTACGGGAGTCATGTGGGTTTTGTTGTGACTTCTCATTGGTGAAACTGAGATAGCCACTGTCAGCATCTCTGGCAAATATACTCAATATGAAGAATAAATAGGAAAAATGTAACTCTAGTGCAGCCTAAAATAGTGGAGTAAGAGTACTTTTTCTTCTTCACATATCTACTCAAGTAAAAATAAAAAATTTTGCTTGGTAAAACTACTCTAAGAAACATGTTTTCTCATAAAGTTACTCAAGTAAATGTAACACATTACTACCTAGCTCTGATGACAGCCAATGAGTTCAAATGACTTCCCTTTAAATGGTTCATAACCTGTAAATAAAACTAAATTCACTCTGTATTTTTGTATATCACAACTTGTAAAAAATACGCATTGTACTTGTTTTTCAGTGAAAATATTTTTTTCATTGAGAGAACAGGTGCATTGAGGAGGACTCTGTCTCTCTGTCGCTGTCTAAGCAGCTTTGTTCGCAAGCTTGTCTCTCTCAGCCACTACACAGTGAGCTGATGTTTAATGGAAAGTTAATATGGTTTTAATGCTTGTCGCTGCTCTTCGACACCCTGGGCCCCACTAATCCACTCTGTTCCACACCGCCTGAAAACAGATGCTCTAGGGGAGAGAAAGTGAAACAGAGTAAGAGAGAGAAAGAAACATAGTAAGCGAAAACATGAATACTGTGTAGTAACTTTCATTCATTTGTTAATTATTAGTTTAAAAAGAGGGGGTTTTTTTTGTTTTGTTTTTTATTAATCTATATTTTTTGCTCTGTAATAATTACAATTTTCATATATTCATACTCATACACACCAATACGGAACTCCTGATTCAGCGAATATAGTGTGAATTTTAGGCCTTTTAAATGAACATTTCTGTTTTTAGTTGTTTTACCCAAAGAAAAAAAGATGTCACGCCATGCCGAATTTGTTATTTTTATCATTTGAACGCAACAGTGTTCTGAAAAAAATTGTACAGTTATTCCATGCTACATCGCACTTCAAACTTCACACCCTCAGTCAATTGCAGTTTTTTGTTTTTAGTTAAAAAAAAGATAATAATGAATACAGTATTCTATTTAAAATTGTTAAGATATATGCATGTAGCATGTACACATGTACAGATCATTTTTCCTTTATATGTTTATAATTTATATCATAATTATTACATTTGTGGTGCTTAAAAAAACATTTTAAAAATACACACATACATATATATATATATATACATATGAGGGGTTTTTTTGCTTTTTTTTTTTTTTTTTTTTTTCATTTAAACTTTGGGAAATAAAATTATACTCTGAGGGGAAAAGATCTCTTTTCAATGCTGTTAAATCCCAATGAATACAATGAACACACCAAAAAAAAGCATAACAAAACCAAGTTTATTTATCGCGTTAACAGGCGGTAATTTTTTTTTTTTTTTTTTTTAATTAATCACGTTACAATATTTGACGCAATTAACGCATGCACGGAATATCCATGCTTTGCCTCAAACCGTTTACAAAGAAGCCGTTTTAGCACATTGAGATTGAAAAGGCAGAGGAATGCGAGAGGACACAGGCATTCATTGGACCGGGCCTTTAATATGCTTAAGCTTTGGCAATTCTGTCACAACAAATATAAGTATTGTGGGAAATGATGAGCGGAAGAATGGCAGGAAACAATCTTTTTCTTAACACACTTACCTGAACACAACGCAGGACATACTGTATACCATTTGCAGCCACCATTGACAGTCATGGTTGCCCAACTTCCCATCATGCATTTGGGCGGTACAGTTAAGCTACTACAGTATCATATAGTGAAAGCACAAGAAAAATAATATTCCAATCTCTCACAGGAGACGATCTAATTCTTAACACACTTAATTGAACACAATGCAGAACATACTGTATAACATTTGCAGCCACCACTGACAGTCATGGTTGCCCAACTTCCTATCATGCACTTGGGCGGAACAGTTAAGTCGCTTCAGTATCATTTAGTGAAAGCACAACAAAAATAATGTTCCTATCTCTCAAAAAAATAATGTTCACAAAAAGAAAAGCGCTCAATGCAAAGAGAACTGGCATTCCCAATCGAAATAACTATGCAAAATACATATAAAACTTACTCAAATTTTGGTCAAACTCGATTCAAACATTTCGTTTAGCTCAACAAATACACTAGATGGCAATATTTAGTCACAATATACAAACTATCAGAGGTCTCGTGCATTGTGAAGTCAACACTCGAACGTGACGTACAATGGAAACAGGGATTATTAAGAGGGGTTTTAATATAAAATTACTATAACTTGTACTCACATTTATCGTTTAAGAACTACAAGTCTTTCTATCCGTGGATCCCTTTAACAGAAAGAATGTTAATAATGTTAATGCCATCTTGTGGATTTATTGTTATATTGTTATATATGTTATGTTATATATTGTTATTTATTGTTATAATAACAAATATAGTACTTTTGTACAGTATGTTGAATGTTTATTTCCGTCTTGTGTCTTATCTTTCCATTCCAACAATAATTTACAGAAAAGTATAGCATATTTTAGAGATGGTTCGAATTGCAATTAATTACGATTAATTAATTTTTAAGCTGTGATTTTATATATGTGTATATATATATATTTATATATATATTTTGTCACCCTTTGAAAAATCATGTGATGCTTCTCTAATTTGTGTAATTAACAGCACCTGTTACTCACCTGGGGCACACAACAGGTAGTGGCAATAACAAAATCACACTTGCAGCCAATTAAAATAGATTAAAGTTGACTCAACCTCTGTCCTGTTTCCTTGTGTGTACCACATTGAGCATGGAGAAAAGAAAGAAGACCAAAGAACTGTCTGAGGACTTGAGGAGCAAACAAAAAAACTGTTTTTAATGTAAATAAGCTGTACTTCGGGGGGGTTTTGAGGGGGGAAGGGGTCCCATAAACTACGAAAATTGAGGGATCAAGGGATCACTGTACTTAAATTTCGGCGCTTTCAGTATTTGCTCCGGGTTATTTGTTTCACTATTATTTACAATGGAATTGCATTTAAATACATTTTTCCAGAGTTGACAATATTGATTTAGTCCTCCATAAAAACGGTTTTAAAATGAGAAGTACCTTTTTGTTTTTTATTGCGACAAATGTGATTAATCAAGATTAATAAAACAAAAAAATCTTATATTATGAAGACTAATTATACAATACATAAATATATTAATATGTGTGTTATCTCTCTATTGCTTTATTGTTGTAATTCCTTTTCCGATACACAATTTTGGTGACTGTAATATTACACAATTCAAGGCTATTGCTCAGATGTTGCATGAAGTTGAACAAAAAAAAAAGCAGTCAGATTTTCTGAAAGTCATCCAACGTTGAATGAGATGATCATTCTTTATGTTATTGTGAGTGAAGAAATCTCATTCATGAATTATATCAAGAAAATGTGGTTTTGTTATTGTTTAAATCAATACAACTTTTACATATTAGGACCATGTATTTTATTTTCTTATCATCAATTTGAGAATCCTTGTAAAACGTCGCCCAGTCCATTTGTTCGTTAACAATAATCAAGGGTTAATGCATTGGCATTGGTATTAAACAGCTATGGTATCCCCAAAGACACAGCCTCAGTGGTGTGACCTTCTTTGCATGCGTTATCAGTTAAGGCACTTATAGGGGAGGGTTCATGTTTGAGGACTTCTACAGGCTAAGAGCTTTAAAATGAGTCTTGACTGGTGTTTAATTCACGAACAGCTGTTACGTTTGTTAAGAATCGAGAAGCAGTCTGTTCTGTTTTTTGACCCAGGAGGAGAAATTAGTTCTGCTGATGTCCATTTTCCCTCCCAGAGAACCATCTGCTCAACTTCAATACAAAAGAGGGATTTTGTGAAGGAATAAAATGCTTTGAACATAATAATTTCTCGTTCTCTCCCTTTGAAAGAACTTTTGGTTAAAGTGTCGCATTTCCCAGCAGGTCAGGTGCTCAGCAAATCAGCTGCACTTTTAATGATGGGCTCCTTTTGTAGATGGAAGGGAGATTTCATCGTAATGCCCTTATAATGAATAAAGTGTAGAATTTACACCATGGGGGAAATCAAAATGCTATTTAAATAAAACAGGACCACTTTTTTTGTGTGATAAGTAATAATTTTTGTCAATGTTTAACAGTATAATATATAGCATAGTATAGTATAGTACAGTACAGTACAGTATAGTGTGAGAGTGTAATGTTGCTATCATGCTGGGCTGCTAATTGTTGTCTTTTAGTGCTTCTGTGTATTCACGAAGAGATTTTAAATTTTCTCTCCAACCCAGTGCTTCTCAATTATTTACTGTTACGCCCAGGAAGACGTGAACGTTTCGCGCCCTCCTAACTCTCTGTCGCCACTATGAATACTATGATTTGTCTAATATTCCAATATTTATTTACATGCAATACACTACGTGCAATACTTACTAAGTGCAATATTCAATGCATCACTGTCAATTTCTGCAACTTAACTTTTATTCACACATATTCTATGTGCAATACTTATTTGCGTGCAATATTAATCTGCAATATTCAATGCCTTCCATGTCAACTGCTGCCACTTCACTTCAATTATTTGCACTGCCTGAACATAGGACTACCTCATACATATTTTATACTATTTAGATTTTTTACTTATATTCTTGCAAGCCACTTTCGAGATTTTTATTTTTGCAATATTCAATGCCTTCACTGTCAACTGCTGCTACTTCACTACAATTATTTGCACTGCCTGAACATAGGAATACCTCATACATATTCTATACTATTTAGATTTTATACCTTTGAGCGCCTTGAAAGGTGGAAAAGCGCTATATAAGTGTAACACCATTTACCATTTCTTTTTGCAAGCCACTTTTTACTTGTGCAATATTAAAATTATTATTATTATAAGTATACCTCTGCATAAAATTGGGTCTTCTTAATAACAAAGAAAAAGTCATACAAAACAACTTACAATGAAGTACAACTTTATTTAAATTGTTTTGTTTTTAACAGAAAACACTAAAAGCGCATCAATTTGCCTGAAATAAAAAGTAAAAAAATCACATCCAAACTGTTTCAATACACTCAAGGTTAATTTTTGAACATTTGATTCTGAAAAATAAAATTGAATAAAATAAAATATAATCATAAATTCAAATTGGTTAGCAACATTAACTCTTGATGACAATATGCCAAAAAAAAATTCCCCCCGCCCCCCCAAAAAATGCTCGCTGGTTTACAGATGTAACACTGACAAAGCGGGACAGGTTTTGGCAATATTCGGCATGTTTTCACAGACAAAAAAATCTAGCGACTTGTCAATGTGATTGGGGACTGTCTTTAAGTGACATATTAATTGATTTTGCTTCCTGCTGTTTGCTGCGAACATTTTTAGACATAGTAAACAGACCAGTCTTTCCTTGTCTCCCACTGTATTAAAAAGTGAAAGCCAAATGTCAAACGCTATGTACGCTTCATCAACTTTCCTCGTTTTAACTCTTCTTATCTCCTTGCTTACAGTAGTGAGTTTCTGTTCAACAAAAAACACCCATGGGCAAGGTGATAACAAATACAGTAGTATTCTATATAATTATTTATCCTCTGAATTGTTTTTTTTTTACACTAAGCCTTGGAAATAACACTGTACATTTTTTTTCACATGACACACTGCACAACAGCAAGTTTGTGTTGTACAGTAAATTCAGTAAGGTCTTTACTGTTGAAGTTGACATTTCTATTGTCAAGATTATTCGCAAAGGGATACTCTTAACCTTTGGTTTACTCAAATCTTGATGTCATATCTGAACAAACCCCACCCTCACCCTATAAATTGAGCACACATCTAGGGCGTATTTCTCAAACCGCAATGTGGAAAAAAAAAAATAGAAATAAAAGTCAAACCTGACCAGTGGGGCGTCGCAGCGTCCAAAAGGCAGTCAAGAAAATGTTCAAATAATATTTGATGACAGCAGTATTCAAAAAATTATACAAGACAACAAAACAAAAGAACAATACATGTAGTAATAAGTCTTTAAATAATAATGAAATTATTTTTTTAATGGGGCTTCTGCCCATTTCACTGTATCCTGTGATGCGGTAATTTTACCACAGTCTCTAATTTCACCCCCCAAATTAATAATTTCATAGTTCTGTGGTATGGGGGACTAAAAGTGCCATGGATTTAAATGCAAACATTTGCTATTAAATGTGTAATTAATTTATTAAAATGGCAATTGCTCTGGAAAAATAAAATATATATGGCGGAAAACACTCAGGTGACTTGAAGTTCTGCTCGGGGACCCTCAATTTGGCCAACTTTCAAAATTGTCCTAATCGCGTGAGTGATACATCATTGCAAAGCTTAAAATCTCGATTTTCTGTGGGAACAAAAAATTTGAACAGGAAGGGCATTTTTGAAAAAACATTTTTTTTAAACAGCAAAACCCTAATTGGAGGCGAGAGCACGCGAGAGCAGAATTAAAGACGCCACGATTTTAACGAGATATTATTGCGTACTTACCTTGTTTCGAACCAAAAACTCCACGTAGCATGTATCACTGAGTGTCAAGACACAGCTGTGAATGGCCACAGCTGGATTTTTTTTTTATTTTTTTTTTTTATGGGTGAAACATGGTTATATAACAAGGGTCGCGATGCAGAAATCGCAGACAACAAGGAGTAGTAGTTACCATTTTAAACGTTATTTTTCAGATTTTTTTTTTCCTTGGATGGATTATTTATCATCTAAAAAAAATACCATTAAGTGATAATTATGAGGTAGATATCCGTGACTTTTTTACAGACGCCAAATTTTTCATTGTGACGTAATTCGTTTAAAAGTTTAAAATATGCGAGAGAATAATTTTTTTAAGTCGTTTTTTTTTTTTTAACTAAAATTTAGACATCAATTAATGATTCTAAGCTAACAATGACAGACATTTTAAATATTATAATTACTTTTATGGCTAGGTTGAAACAAAAGCAGTTGCACGACGTCTGTAAACGTCTGTCAACGGGGGGTTTCAGGGTAAAACGGACAAATTAAAAATACTTCGGGGGCTTAATGCACCATGAATCTGCTATGGCAGCATATAGACATATTGTTCTATAAAACACAACAGTTCTTTTGGCTTTAAATACTGCAATTTCTGCTCTTGCGCCCCTCTTTAAAATAAACTGCTGTATTTTAAGCCAAAGAACTGTTGTGTTTGATAGAACAATATGTCTACAGGTATATGCTGCCATAGCAGATTCATTCATTCATTTAGCCCCTGAACCATTTTAAATGTGTCTGTTTTACCCAGGAAATCCCCGTTTTACAGACGTCGCGCAACCGCTTTTGTTTCAACCCGGCCATAAAAAGAAGGTGAGTAATTATATTTATTATTCACAATGTCATCTTTAGCTTAGAATCATTAATTGATGTCTAATATTTTGTTTAAAAAAAAAAATAAAATAAAAAACTACTTAAAAAAATTAAAAACAGTGCAGTCATTTAACTTATTGGCTGCCATTGATGGCAACAAACGTCCAATCCGTTTTGACTGGGAGGGACGACTAGCGCCATCAATGGCATGCAATGAGTCAAATACTATGAAAAGGGTGTATTTCTGTCTTTATTTTAATTTCATAAATTTGTATTAACCTTGTATTAATTTATAAATGAATTATAACACATGTGCAACACACTACAACAACGATTAATAATTTAAATACCATAATAATTGCTGTTATTTGTGTCTTTAAATGAGCAAAAATTGTCATTTGCCCTAAAAAGGGTTAATGTTATAAAGTGTCAACTTTTGAATAGCTGATGACTGTAGTGACCACTTTCCCTGAAAGGTTTAAGTTGCGGTTGTATATGTATACTTTTGAAATCTTGTCTTTTGTCTTCTAACCATCTCATCATACAAATAAACTTCTCCCAGACAAACTATTGTTGGATTTCCAAAAGTTTGAAGGAGAAGGAGGTGGAGTCCCCCACTTGTTGGTCTCAAGTCCAATCAGGCCAGTAGCAGAGACGTGTTGACCAATCCCTGGTCATAAACCTGACTGCCTCATCAACACTGACAATGGGCTGGGCGTTGAATTTGTGAGCCAAAGTTGATTCTATAAAAGTTAAAAGCAATCACCAACCAACAGGTTGCATCAAGTAGTAGTCCAGCGTGTCATTACCCGCAATCAAGACAAAAACAGAAAAAGTTTGGTGTGAGCAGCTAGGGGCTAGTCATGATGTTTCCTTGCAGCGCCTTGTCGCATCATCTCTACCCGGACCTGCTGCGTCCGCCGGCCGCTCTGACTTGCCCTGTCCCCCGGTCACTGCCTTCGGGCTACCGCGTGGAAGATCTCCTCCGAATCAGCCAACCTGCGTACAACTACATACAGCGGACCTTCTCGGCCGCAAACCCCGGCGACGTCCTCTCGCTAAGCCCGGAGCAGGGCGCCTCATCCCGGGCGTCGGGACCCAGCACTGCCCGCTCTGTGTTTCAGTGCTCCGGGCAGCCAAACCACAGCGGCGGTTCCCCGCAGTCCGCGTGTCCGGCCTCGAATTGTTTGAAGTTCGGCGTCAGTGCCATACTAGCACCGTCCACAAGGGGTGGTAAGAATCTCCTTACATTGATGAATAATGAACTTTAGTACAGAAGTGCATATTGGCATAGTTCATGATGCTTATACTGTATTTTGTATTGTTTATACTCTATTTAAGTTTGTAAGATTTTTTAAATACTGTATTGTACAATAAAAATTCATTTAGCTTAAATGTGTAAAATAATAAAAGTATAATGTTTTCCCCACAATTTTAATTCTTGTTTTTCATTCATTAAATTTGTAGTTATTATGCCAAGATCGGTTTCAGTTTTCTGAATATACTGTATAAATAGAAATCCATTTTGCTGTATCGTTTAGTCTTGTAATACTGGGGACCAATAAAACAAAACGTTTTTTTTAAACTTTTTTTGGGGTGGCCAATTCAATAATAATAATAATAATAACACACATATACACACACACGCACACACACACACACACACACACACACGTATATATATATATATATATATATATATATATATATATATATACGTATATTCTTTAAGAATATATTAGTCCTAAATGTTGTAGTTATGATAGTTTCTTTCATGTCATTGTATGTAAATATTTTAACCGTTTATAATATAAGCACATACTGTATGTTAAGCAAAGTGTTTTGTACATTTTTTAGGAAACGGGAGATCGATAATTCAAATACTTGACATGATAGAGAAAAAACAAAGATCTATTTTAGGATTCCGCACTCAAAAAATAAGTTAAAGTTAGTTGGCAGACCTAAAACAATTTTTAAAAAATGAAGGTGTTTCCCAGTGTATAATTAAGGTCTTAATAGTAATATTACATATTAACACAATCAATTATTGCTTTCAGTAGACTTTTGGTGATCAATAGCAACATTTTAGATCCAGTCTGCCACACTACGTGCCCCAATTATAAAGAAATAATAGCAAGATCTCTTCTCCAAATTATCAATTTACATTGACAAAAGTCAACAATAAAGATTTGATGCACGGGCCAGGATGCAAATAATAGTGTACTGACTTTATATGGCTTCACAGTCATAACCAACTTGGAGGGAAGCCGTAACACCTTAAACTTCAAACTGAATATAAATACATGGTATAGAGATTTCTGAAAATTTTATGTAGTGTTATGTTGATGTATTCCAGGTTGCTCATCTCCTCCAGTCCACAGTTTGCAGACCAAATCATTTCCTCTACCATTCTTGGATGCAAGTCTCCATCCTTTCATCAGAACTTCCTATTTCACAGGTAAGACTTAACCAACTTTTCAACTTGACTCTTGCTTTGGGTCACAATTAAACAAAATAAAAATAAATAAATAATCATCTTGATTAATCTCATTTTAGATATCAATTTGTGTCCCCTTTTCACATCTTTCTTTTTCTTGTAAATTAACTAGAAACCAAAATCTTCATTTGGAAGGGGAAATTATGCACTGACAAAAGTTGTTTTTTTCAATATTAGTTTCATCATAATTGTGCCATTAATATGTGTATGATATAAGTGGCCTAGACAAATACATTTTAACTTATATAAAATGATCAATTAAAACACAATACCCCTAATAGTGACAAGGGTTTTATTATTAAGGCAACAACAAAGTCACAATACAGTTCGTTTGACCCAATGTTATCATACACATTTTCTTTTCATATAAGAAAGCTTATTTAGGTAAATAATATTTATATTAGCTTTTAACCTAATATTACTAACAGCCTGAACATATAACACAAGTGGTATTGTGGCGGTGTTTGCATGTTCTCCCCCTGACCGTCTGGGTTTTCTGAGTACTCACCTCTTCTCCTACATCTGAAAAACATACATGGTAGGTTGTTTGACCACTTCAATGGTCCATGGGTGTGAGTGATAACGTAAATGGTTCTTGCTGGGAACTAGTTCAGGGCGTACCACGCCTCCTGCCCAAAGTCAGCTCGGATAAGCTCTGGCAACCCGTGATGAAATAAACATTACAGATATTGAATACATGACTGAATGAATGAATAAAGATGAAAAAGAAGTAAAATGAATGATTAAACAGCCAAAAATATAACATTTATCTCTTCTCAGGAACATTTTTTTTTTTTTTTTTTTAAATAATAATAATTGTGCCTTCTACCAAAAAACAAAGTTAAAAACTACTGTTTCATTGATATACAACTAGAGTTTGATTTCCATTAAATAAAAAATAAAAAAGTACTGCTTTTAAACAGAATTGACCTCTGTCAACAAAAAATACAAATAGTCTGTAGACAAGTATGTCATTGTCAATAGCCTATTTTTGAATCTAATCCTGTCTCCACCATGAGTCTTTCGATTGCAGGCTGTGTTAAAATGTCACTGCACCCACCCACAGACACACACACACACGCACACACACACACGCCAACAATTACAAGTTCTTAACTACTAGCAATTTAATCTGCAAATTTGATTTAACTTATGACAATATTTAGAGGGATTGATTCAGCATCAGTATGAGGTTTTATCCCTGTATTTTTATCCATAAATCAATTAGAAATAATTCCGTTAATTAATGTTGTTTTTGTGTCTTAAAGTGTAAGTTTTGACTTCCACATCTCATGCAGAGCAATATTGCTGCCATGCCTTGCTTTCATTTTGCCTTGAAATATTTTTATCAGCACTGTTTGGTGCTATCCATCTGACATTGCAACCCTGAAACAAATACAACTGAACAACAAAATGCATTTCTTTGCCACTCGCAAATCAGCTGAAGCCAGAGTACAGCATACGCTTTGGTCACAGGTCATAATTAATGTCTCAATGCTAAAGTTGCAAGTTGCCAACAGATGTGAATCTTTGATTTGAACTAGGCTTAATGGTTGGTGTCTCGATTCTACCTTATCACACCACGAAAGATCACAAACCTACGGTGTATTGGCACTCCTGCAATTCTGTCAGATAATGCGCAATTTCTCCCCAAAAATGACTGCAATTACAAATGCTTTGGTAGTAATATCTTCCTTTATTTTGCTTGCAATTAAAAAACACAAAAGAGAATGGGAAAAAAATATTATACGGTAATTTTACACAAAACTCCAAAAATGGGACAGAAAAAAATATTGGCACTCTTTGAAAAACCAGGTGATGCTTCTCTAATTTGTGTAATTAACAGCACCTGTTACTTACCTATGGCATATAACAGATGGTGGCAATAACTAAATCACACTTGCAGCCAGTTAAAATGGATTAAAGTTGAATCAACCTCTGTCCTGTGTCCTTGTGTGTACCACATTGAGCATGGAGAAAAGAAAGAAGACCAAAGAACTGTCTGAGGACTTGAGAGGCAAAATTGTGAGGAGGCATGGGCAATCTCAAGGCTACAGGTCCATCTCCAAAGACCTGAATGTTACTGTGTCTACCATGTGCAGTGTCATCAATAGGTGTAAAGCCCATGGCACTGTGTAACCTCCCAAGATGTGGACAGAAAAGAAAAATTGTCAAAAGATTTCAACAAAAGATTGTTCGGATGGCGGATAAAGAACCTCAACTAACATCCAAACAAGTTCAAGCTGTCCTGCAGTCCAAGGGTACAACAGTGTCATCTCGTACTATCCGTCAGCGTCTGAATTAAAAGGGACTCTATGGTACGATATCGAGGAAGACCCCACTTCTGAACCGGAGACATAAAAAATCCAGGCTGGAATTTGCCAAAACTTACCTGAGAAAGCCAAAAAGGTTTTGGAAGAATGTTCTCTGGTCATATGAGACAAAAGTAGAGCTTTTTGGGGAAAAGGCATCAACAAAAAAAATGAAGCCTTTAAAGAAAAGAACACGGTTCTCTGATGTTTTGGGGCTGCTTCGTTGCCTCTGGCACTGGGCACTGGACTGCTTGACCATGTGCATGGCAAATTTTGCAGCATAATGTAGGGCCCAGTGTGAGAAAGCTGGGTCTCCCTCAGAGGTCATGGGTCTTCCAGAAGGACAATGATCCAAAACACACTTCAAAAAGCACTAGAAAATGGTTTGAAAGAAAGCACTGGAGACTTCAAAAGTGGCAAGCAATAAGTCCAGACCTGAATCCCATAGAACACCTGTGGAGAGATCTGAAAATGGCAGTTTGGAGAAAGCACCCTTCAAATTATAGAGACCTGGAGCAGTTGGCCAAAGAAGAATGGTCTAAAATTCCAGCAGAGTATTGGAAGAAACTTTTTGATTGATTCCGGAAGCGGTTGTTCATAGTTATTTTGTCTAAAGGTTGTGCTACTAAGTATTAGGTTGAGGGTGCCAATACTTTTGTCCGGCCCTTTTTTGGAGTTTTGTGTAAAATGATAATGATTTTTTTAAAAAAAAACATTTCATTCTCTTTTGTGTTTTTTCATTGCATGCAAAATAAATGAAGATACAGTGGGGCAAATAACTATTTAGTCAACCACCATTTGTGCATGTTCTCCTACTTGAAAAGATTAGAGAGGCCTGTAATTGTCAACACGGGTAAACCTCAACCATGAGAGACAGAATGTGTGTGTGTGGGGGGGGGGACAGAAAATCACATTGTTTGATTTTTAAAGAATTTATTTCCAAATTAGAGTGGAAAATAAGTATTTGGTCACCTACAAACAAGCAAGATTTCTGGCTGTCAAAGAGGTCTAACTTCTAACGAGTTCTAACGAAGCTCCACTCGTTACCTGTATTAATGACACCTGTTTTAACTCATTATCGGTATAAAAGACACCTGTCCACAACTCATTCAGTCACACTCCAAACTCCACTATGGCCAAGACCAAAGAGCTGTCGAAGGATAACAGACAAAATTGTAGACCTGCACCGGCCTGGGAAGACTGAATCTGCAATAGGTAAAACGCTTGGTGTAAAGAAATCAACTGTGGGAGCAATATTAGAAAATGGAAGACATACAAGACCACTGATAATCTCCCTTGACCTGGGGCTCCACGCAAGATCTCACCCCGTGGTGTCAAATTGATAACAAGAACGGTGAGCAAAAATCCCAGAACCACACGGGGGGACCCAGTGAATGACCTACAGAGAGCTGGGACCACAGTAACAAAGGCTACTATCAGTAACACAATGCGCCGCCAGGGACTCAAATCCTGCACTGCCAGACGTGTCTCCCTGCTGAAGCCAGTACACGTCCAGGCCCGTCTGCGGTTTGCTAGAGAGCATTTGGATGATCCAGAAGAGGACTGGGAGAATGTGTTATGGTCAGATGAAACCAAAATAAACCTTTTTGGTAGAAACACAGAGAATACCAAATTGCATCCGAAGAACACCGTACCCACTGTGAAGCATGGGAGTGGAAACATCATGCTTTGGGGCTGTTTTTCTGCAAAGGGACCAGGACGACTGATCTGTGGAAAGGAAAGAATAAATGGGGCCATGTATCGAGAGATTTTGAATGAAAATCTCCTTCCATCAGCAAGTGCATTGAAGATGAGACGTGGCTGGGTCTTTCAGTATGACAATGATCCAAAACACACAGCCAGGGCAACAAAGGAGTGGCTTCATATGAAGCATTTCAAGGTCCTGGAGTGGCCTAGCCAGTGTCCAGATCTCAACCCCACAATCTGTGAAGGGAGTTGAAAGTCCGTGTTGCCCAACGACAGCCCCAAAACATCACTGCTCTAGAGGAGATCTGCATGGAGGAATGGGCCAAAATACCAGCAACAGTGTGTGAAAAGCTTGTGAAGAGTTACAGAAAACGTTTGGCCTCCGTTATTGCCAACAAAGGGTACATAACAAAGAGATGGTAATGACCAAATACTTATTTTCCACCATGATTTGCAAATAAATTTTTTAAAAATCTAACAATGTGATTTTCTGGTTTTCTTTCCACATTCTGTCTCTCATGGTTGAGGTTTACCCATGTTGACAATTACAGGCCTCTCTAATATTTTCAAGTGGGAGAACTTGCACAATTAATGGTTGACTAAATACTTATTTGCCCCACTGTAAATTAAAAAAAAAAAAAAAACACACACATACACATATACATACACTGACTTCCACTTCATATGGTAGCAAGACTTTATATCTGTCTGCCTGTGACCGACCACACAACTAACTAATTTATCTCGCCGAACTTAGACCTCCTTTTTCTAATAAAAGTCCACCATTTCATCCACTAAATTGTATTACCTTTTTTAATGCAAAATCTTCAGAGAGGAATCTATTAGTATGGAGAGGTAAAATAAATTTGATGAAAGTTTAGGACAATTTTTTGCTCATGCTCACGTTTTGATTCACACCTCATTGTTTAAAAAGCATTTAAAAGCTACAACTAATCATAAATTTTATTAAGTGCAGTCAATTGCGAGTCCTCTCAATTTCCCTCTGAGACATTGTCAGCCTTTTAGCATCAGGATACCCCCGTCAAGTTAGGGGGCACTCTGACTGCTGACATTAGCACCAGTTGTTGTTATCTACAAATTAGTCTAGTTTGTCACGCTCCATATATATTAGTGCCGTTTGTCATGGTTTAAATGTGAGGCGGGTAGCTTCCCAGCTCGGGAACTCAGTGCCTCTTCACGCGCTGTCGTTTTCCCACCAAGCTCTTCTGCTTGCTCACAAAACTCCCAGTACCGTGACCAATAGGAGCCCAACAACCCCCCCACCACACCCACACGCACGCTTCAAGGGTTTTTATAATTCTACAGTATGCGTAACACTTCTACATACTGCTGTGCGTTAAGGCAGCTTTTTACAAATTGTCACTCCGGCCATGAGAACAAATGTAAAACTAATTAGTGGATGACATTGTGATATGATAACTCATATAAGATCACCACTAGCTATGAAGGTAGGTACATAACAAGCAACATCTCTAAGATGCCAGCATCTGAAGCCTTTTAACAGTAGCACATTATACTGACCTGCCTTTAATGGGCCTGTAATATACTGGCATGTCGACAGCCTTCTCCACTCAATTCTTTGAAACACAATCAGCGTTCTCTATGCATTTGCAGCCTATACAATCCCCCTTCATGCTTCATTAGAGGTAGTGTGAGTTGCGCTTTGGAGAGCCGGTCTCATTAGCATCGGCTCTGTTTGCACCACTTGACAAATTGGACTTTTAAACATCACATTTCAGGGAGGACAATTCTATTTGAGGTCGAGTCAAGACTGACTTGCAATTGTTGACAGCAGGAGCACTACTCGACCAACCAGGAAGGGCAACCAAGGAAAAACGGAACCTTTTTAGAGTTTGGAGAGTGATTTGAATGGAAAACATCACGTGTGTTTTGCAAATGTGAGAGCCTTTGCAAGTTGGTGTATATTTGGTATTTACATACAGTATATAGCGCTTATGCAGAGTTGGGTAGTAATATTTACTGTTACATTTACTTGAGTAACTTTTTGAGAAAAAATTACTTCTAAGAGTAGTTTTACTAAGTCTTTTTACCTGAGTAGATTAGTGAATAAGAAACGCTACTCTTATTCCGCTACTTTGGGATACGCTCGTTGTTTCACTTTTCCTCTTTATTCTACATAAACTATTAGATTTTACTTTTTTGTTTTTTGGTTGAGACGCCAAAAGTGACTCAACCAGTTTCACCAATGAGACGTGTCAACAACATGACTCCATTATACCAGTCAGACTCAAGCTTGTCGTTCTATGATCACGCTGGCCTGTTCAATTATGTGGCGTCTTTAAAGCACCGTAAAAAATTAAGTATTTGACACAGAGCGCCCTCGTCAACATGACTCGAAAGCGCAGATTTTAATCTCTCTCCCACTTTTTATTAGGCACTGATTTACCACTGAAAACCAGAGATATGATCCTTTTAGTTTCATAATAGGAATATGTTTTCTCGACTAGAGGACACTCATGCTGTTGGGGCAAATAATGCTTAATTTCTGTAGATTTTTTTTCTCTCACTGGAATTCAATGGTTTTTTGTTTTTGTTTTGTTTTGTTTTGTTTTGTTATGTTTTGTTTTGTTTTGTTTTGTTTTGTTTTGTTTTGTTTTGTTTTGTTTTGTTTTGTTTTGTTTTGTTTTGTTTTGTTTTGTTTTGTTTTGTTTTGTTTTGTTTTGTTTTGTTTTGTTTTGTTTTGTTTTGTTTTGTTTTGTTTTGTTTTTCTTGGACAGTGGTATGAAAAAGTATCTGAACCTTTTGGAATTTCTCACATTTATACATAAAATCACCATCAAATGTGATCTGATCTTTGTCAAAATTACAAAGGTGAAAAAACAGTGTCTGCTTTAACTAAAACCACCACAACATTTGTAAGTTTTTATATTTTAATGAAGATAGCATGCAAACGGTGACAGAAGGGGGGGACAATAAGTAAGTGAACCCTCTGCCTAAGGAGACTTAAAGAGCAATTGAAACCAATTTTTACCAAACAATTGAAGTCAGGTGTGTGCCCAATCACTGATGAGTGGTTTAAAGCTGACCTGCCCACTATAAAATACACACCTGGTAAGAATTGTCTTGATGAAAAGCATTGTCTGATGTGCATCATGACTTGGTCAAAAGAGCTGTCTGAAGACCTGCGATCAATGATTTTTTAATTGTATAAAGCTGGGAAACGATGCAAAACCATCTCTAAAAGTCTGGATGTTATCAATCGACAGTCAGAGAAGTTGTCTACAGATGGAGAGAGTTTGGCACTGTTGCTTTTCTCCCATGGAGTGGCCATCCACCAAAGATGACACCAAGAGTTAAGTGCAGAATACTCAGAGGAGTAAAAAAAGAACCCTAGAGGGTCTGATCAAGACTTACAGAAATCACTGGCACATGTATGGATGTAAAACTATGGCCAAGAATGGTGTTCATGGGAGGACTCCACAGAGGAAGCCACTGCTGTCTAAAAAAAAACATTGTTGCTCGTTTAATATTCGCAAAAAGGCACTTGGACACTCCACAGAAGTTTTGGCAAAATATTTTGAGGACTGTTGAAACCAAGGTTGAATTGTTTGGTAGGAACACACAACATCATGTGTGGAGGAAAAATGGAACAACTCGCCAACATTAACACCTCACCCCCACAGTGAAGCATGGTGGAGGGACCATCATGATTTGCGGCTGTTTTGCCACCTCAGGGCCTGGACAACTTGCAATCATTAATGGAAGAATCAATTCAAAAGTTTATCAGGGGATTTTTCAGGAAAACCTCATGCCATCTGTCAGACAGTTGAAGTTAAAAAGAGGATGGATGCTGCAACAAGACAATGATCCAAAACACAGAAGTAAATGAACTTCAGAATGGTTTCAGAAGAACAAAATACATGTTCTGGAGTGACCAAGTCAAAGTCCCGACTTGAACCCCATTGAGATGCTGTGGCATGACCTAAAGACAGCGATTCATGCCAAACATCCCAGTAATCTGACTGAACTACAGCAGTTTTGTAAAGAAGAATGGGCAAGGATTAGTCCTGATCGATGTGCCAGACTGATCTGCAGCTACAGGGAGCATCTGGTTGAAGTTATTCCTGCCAAAGAGGAGGCCACAAAATATTAAATGTGACAGTTCACTTACTTATTTTTCCCCCTTCTGTCATTGTTTGCATACTATCCTCATTAAAATATGGAAACCTATAAATGTTTGGTTGCTTGAGTTAAAGCAGACACTGTATTTTCATCTGTGAGATTTTGGCAAAGATCAGATCACAATTGATGATTACTTTATGCAGAAATGTGAAAAATTCCAAAAGGTTCAGATACTTTTTCATACCACTGAATTTCTTTGGCATAATGTGGTTATGTTATACATCATAGTACAGTATATACGTATATATTTCATATGGATAACTTTGTGGTGAGAAAAAAAAAATTCCATTGTTTAAAAAAACAAGCAGTTATGTTACTCATTACTTGAGTATTGTTTTCACTACTTTTTACTTAAGTAAATTTTTGGGGATGTCTACTTTTACTTTTACTTGAGTAATATTATTTTGCTACTATTATAACGCTACTATTACTTGAGTTGGGAAAAAAAAAAAATTGCTGCTCTACCTACCTCTGTGCCTATGTAAATTTCAATTAAATTGTCACACCAGGCATGTTCACAAAAAGAAGCAAATTTATTACTGTACTTGAATTTAAATACAGAATGACCAAACTAAAAAATGGACTGGGCTCTAAAGGTAAAAAATAAATAAAATGTGCTTTTCTGGATAAAAAAAAAAAAATAATAAAATAAAACACAAAATAAACATAGCAACAAGCTACATTCTTCAAAAAAAGAAATGTTATACAAAGTTGTTATTTCTACAAAATTAGATTGGTTAGCTTGAACACGAGCAAACAAATGAATTAAAAACATGAACTCTTTCGCATCTATAAAAATGATCAGCACAAGTCCTGATAATCAATATTATTGTTAATGATTTTTTGTGTTTGCATGTATGGTTTGATTTGTATTTTCTGTTTGGGGGGGGTATTGCTCTTTATACATTGTCACATAGTTTGCTAGTTTAGTTCTTAAGAAAAACAACAATTACAAGAGCAGATGTACTGCGAGTGTTCCATCGTGCTACTTAATTCTGTTTTTACCACTTGTCGCTTCAGCGTCCTCCTCCTCTGTGGTCCCTGTCCCAGGAACCTTTTCATGGCCCCTTGCCCCCAGAGGGAAGCCTAGGCGGGGCATGCTGCGACGAGCTGTCTTTTCAGATCTTCAGAGGAAGGCCCTGGAGAGAACTTTCCAGAAGCAGAAGTATATCAGCAAGCCAGACAGGAAAAAGTTGGCCAGTAAATTGGGACTCAAA
Source organism: Corythoichthys intestinalis (assembly GCF_030265065.1). Classification (NCBI taxonomy): domain Eukaryota; kingdom Metazoa; phylum Chordata; class Actinopteri; order Syngnathiformes; family Syngnathidae; genus Corythoichthys; species Corythoichthys intestinalis. The sequence goes on along the minus strand of NC_080399.1, from coordinate 56,114,302 downwards.
GACTCACAGGTATAGTACATACAGTACCAAAGACAAGTTTGTGCATCTATTCTAGCCAATATTGTTTTATTATTTCTTATGTAAGGGAGAACGGACTTCTGGTGACATATTACTCTTTTATAAATATCTTCCCATCAGCACATTTGTGAATCATCATTCATTTATAACATAGAAGCTTATGGTTTTGGGTTGGATATGAAATCCTTTCCATTTTTCAACTCTTTCTTTGACATTGTGATAACCAACTCTATGGCAGGGTAGGTTTTCACTTTGTTTTTTTAATAGGATATTCTTCAAAAATGATGACAATCTTGTGAATGAAATGTGCTTTGAATTAGCCTAATAAAGAAGGAACATTAACAGTATTAAATCATAATATTACAATTGAAATATAGTAGGTTTACACTGCTGCTTCAAAAGACACATAACACATCAAACCAGAAAAGTTTATTGTGTAAAACAAGAACGTATTGCACTCAAGAACTCATTCAGAGGTTTTCAATGCAAAATTAAATCGATTTCAGAATTGAGCATCAACATTTTTTCCCAGTTTTCACTGCATGAACTAAGCACAGTTATGACAGACATTGGGTCTGCACTCTAAATACGCAAGATTCTTATTTTGCCTTATTTTTTTTCCTTATGTAAGATGTACACAAGTAAGAACTGCTGTAAAACAATTTCACTTCAGCCTGTACATAGACAATATAAATTTCTTTAAACTGTCTATGGCGGAACAACCATCAATGGTTGGTGAAGTACTCACTTTTTTCTAAATAAGTCAAAGTACAGATACAGGTGCAAAAAAAAAAATACTTAAGTAAAAGTAGCAGTATCTAAGAAAAAAAATTACTCACGTAAAAGTACAAAGTACTTACTTTAAAATTTACAAATAACAAGTAAAAGTATTTTCTCCCGATGCAAACATATATATTAATAATATTATAAGTATGTATTATATATACTTATAATATTATTATATTATTATTATTATTATATATACAGTATAGTGAAGAGCCAAAGTATTTGCACCCCTTGTGATTTTGCGAGTTCACCAACTTAGAAAATAGGTATAGGTCTGAAATTTTAATCATAGATGCATTTCCACTCATGGAGACATTATAAAAAAAAAATTCGGAACTCACATTGTATGATTTTGCAATAATTTATTTGTAATTTACTGAGGTTCATAAGTATTTGTACCCCTGAGAAAATCTGTGCTAATATTTAGTGCAGAAGTCTTTGTTTGCAGTTACAGACGTCTGACGCTTTCTGTAGTTCTCCAACAGGTTTTCACATATGGAAACAGGATTTTGGCCCATTCCTCCACACAAATCTTCTCTTGATCCGTCGGGTTTCGGGACTGTCGTTGAGAAGCACGAAGTTTCAGCTCCATCCAAAGATTTTGTATCGAATTGAGGTCTGTAGACTGGCTAGGCCACTCCAGAACCTTGATATGCTTTTTACTCAGCCACTCCTTGTTCAGCTTGGCTGTGTGCTTCGGATCATTTTCATGTTGAAAGATCCATCTTCAAATCTCTGAGTGAGGGAAGGAGGTTGTGGCTAAAAATCTGACGATACATTTGTCCATTTGGCCTCTGCTTTATACAGTACAGTCGTCCTGTCCCCTTTGCCGAAAAGCAGCCCCAAAGCACAAGGTTTCCACCCCTATACTTCACAGTGGGGATGGAGTTCTTGGGATTGTACTCATCCTTCTTTTTTCTCCACACACCTCAAGCACCAAAAAGTTCTACTTTGGCCTCATCTGACCACATGACTATCTCCAATTGACCCCTCTGCATCATTCAGATGGTCGCTGGAAAACTTCAGACAGGCCTTCACATGTACTGGCTTCAACAAGTGAACCTTCTGAGCAATTCATGATTTTAATTGCACTGTAAGGTTCTACTGACACTAGCCTTTGAAACTGTGCATCCAGCTGTCATCTGGTCATTGACCAACTCCTGCCGTGTAGTTCTAGGCTGAGCCCTCACTTTTTTTATCATGAGTGATGCCCCACAAGGAGAGATTTTACATGGAACCCCAGTCCGAGGTAGATTATCAGTCATGTTTAGCCTTTCCCATTTTCTAACAATTGCTGCAACTGTTGATTTATTCTCACCAAGCTGCTTTCGAACCGTCCAATAGCCTTTTCTAGCATTGTTGAGCTAAACAATTTTTTCTCTGGTGTCTTTGGACAGCTCTCTGGTTTTGCCCATGGTAGAAGTTGGATTATGACTGTCTGTGGGGTGCACAGGTGACAATAATGACCTCAAACGTGTGGTAGGTGGGTTGTTACTCACGGAGTAAAAGTGGAATTTTTTTAAGGTAGACAGACAACTCTTGGAGAGAGATAATTATTGCTGATTCTCAGGGGTACAAAGACTTCTGAACCACAGTAAATTATAAATACATGAAAAATCATACAATGTGAGTTCTGATTTTTTTTTTTTTTTTTTTTGTCTAGATTGTCTCTATAAGTGGAAACACATCTATGATTGAAATTTCAGACCTATTTTCAAAATGGGTGAACTTGCAAAATCACAAGGGGTGCAAATACTTCTGGTCCTCACCATATATATATATATATATATATATATATATATATATATATATATATATATACATACATTCATAGAGATCCGAGTCAATATTCAAAGAAAGAACCACAAAATTAATTGACTGCTCAATTTTATTTAAAACTTTGCAGAATGGAAAAAACAAGCAATAAAATTGACTGCACTGTAAACAGAAGCTTAACGAGCTCAAAAACTCCAAAATTGAGCTTAGTGGCGGATTGCAAGCGTCTATTAGATGCATACCACCACCTACTGTACAAGAGTGAGGTGGTTTTTATTGGTCAATAGTTTACCTGCCTAATCTTGTTTGTACTCGTGTTGCTGCCTCTAGTGCTCAGTTACGGGATAGTTACACGGGACTTATCGATTGCACCGGAAGCATGAAAACAAAACTATCAATTCAAAATGAGGGGGGAAAAAAAGAAAACAAACAACAGTAACGTGTAACGCAAGCGACAATTTGGAAAAGTAGTGGAGTAAAAAGTACAGATAGCTGCTGTGAAATATAGTGAAGTAAAAGTAAAAAGTATCTCTTTATATTTGATATAAATCTACTCAAGTAAAGCACGGATACACAAAAACTTAATTTGGTAGAGTAATGAAATACTTTTACCTCATCACATTCTACCACTGACAACGATCCCCCTCCATATTGTGACAACTAACGCATTTTTATTTATTTATTTATTTATTTATTTATTTTATAAAAGCTCAACAATAAACGATTCAGCTAGAATGGGGGGGCAATAGTGAAGGCCTTCAAATTTAGAAATTGACCTTAAGTAATTTCCCTTTTAAGTGATGTGTCACAATTTTGATCTTTTCAAAACTGATATACAATAGTCCAATAACGCTCTCTGGTGGTCGAGTAACGGCAAGTGAGACACGTTATCAATCCTCGATGAATGCAGATTATAAACGAATTCCTTCAAAGATAAAATTTTCCCAATACAGTTCACTTATCTTAATTTAAACACTAGGATATAAGGACTTGTCATTGTTACTTGCAATTTATTAATTGATAGAACGCACATGAAAAACTTTCAGGAAGTAGAGAGCAATCAAATACAAAAAACAAGTGTTTTAATTGCAGTATAATCAAATTAGGGCAGCACAACAGTGTTGTCGTGGTTCATGTGTCTGCCTCACAGTAATGTGGTTTGTGTTTCAAATTTGGGCAGCCTGTAGACCTGGTATGTTCCCCTCAATCTTATTTTGTGTGTTTTCTCTAAGTACTGTGTGTGGGTTGCCATCCTAATAATATATATATTTTTTTAATTATATATCGTAATTTTTGGACTATAAGCCGCCATCCACCAAATTTGATGCAAAAACGACATTTGTTCATGGATAAGCCGCACTGGACAATAAGCTGCAGCTGTCCTCCATGGGATATTTACACCAAAAGATATAAATCTGTAACACTTAAGTTGACCGCAGCATCATAAAACTGTCAGAAGATCAAATGAACCACCATGAAGCTTTGAACCAATTAGCTGCAAAGCTTAATTGCTTCAAGAAGCTTCATTTGGCCATCACTGCTTCCCTGGGGGAGATAGTAAACTTTGCTGTCACCTGCTGTCAACACTGTTGTCATCCAACATGCCTCCTAGCATGCATTGCAGCGCGGCGGATGTAAATAACAATCAAAACCCATGTTCTGTGCTAATTATATCTTCAGTTACTGTTCCAGTTGTTTCATCAATTGCTATTTATGGTATTTGGTAACGCTTTTTTTGACAGTGGCGCCATAGGATTGTCATAAGAATCATAATTATGATATGACAGTGTTATGAGCAGTAATGAATGCTTATAGCAGATGTTATTTAATGTCATCCGGCAAATTATCTCACTTTTGAATGGTGGTAAAAGATCCTGGACATAAATGGAGTTGGTGACATAATTTGCCGGATGACATTTCATGACATCTGCTATAAGCATTCATTATTGCTCATGACAGTGTCATAACGGTCTTATGACAGTCTTATAACGCCACTGTCAAATAACGCGTTACCTATTAACCCAAATGAATTAAAAAAAAAAAAAAAAAAGGCTGCATTGAACTATAAACTGCAGGATTCAAAATGAGGGGGGAAAAGTAGCAGCTTACAGTCTGAATTTTACGGTAATTTTCCTTAGAACAAACGAGAGAACGCAGATGTAAAAAAAAAAAAAAAAAAAAAAAAAAAAACAGTTCACCACAAGAGTTTCTCCCTATACAGGTGAAAATCTGGTTTCAAAACCGTAGAATGAAATGGAGGAACTCCAAAGAAAGGGAGCTGCTGTCAACAGGAGGCTGCCGTCAGCAGACCCTCCCCACCAAAACCAACCCTCACCCGGACCTCACGGATGTGGGTAGCACCTTCTGCCACAGCGGGCTGGAGAGGATGGCGACCACCAGCCAAGGACAGTTGGAGGGTCAGGAGACAAATCTGCCCCGTCGTCATCATCAGCATCACCATCGATCCTCGCCGTCAGATTCCAGTAAACAATCAGAGTCAGAAAGTGAAGAAATCAATGTTTCTTAAGAACATGACTGGAAAAGAATCCTTCCTCGCTTGCACTGCAGTTGACTTCAAATGTTTGTTGTGAGGAATGCAGAGGAAGTGTGACTACCGCAAGCGTTTGTGTTCATTTTGTGAATGGCTGAATTCTATCAGCATCTGATTCGTATTGTGTACATCATTTTATATATGACTTTTTTTTTGTTGTTGAGTATATTGTGTACATATTGTAAAATAAGCACAGTATGTGTAGAATACTGTTTTTCATACTCCAAAAATATACATTACACAGTAAAATCACACGTGTTAATCTAACTCAGAGTTAAAATCAACACTATTTCTGAGTTTACATAATTCTCATGGATCCTCTCCTCCTCATGGATGAGTTACTCTTTGGAAAGTGTTAATATTTTAACTCATTGCTTTAAATATCTGACGCTATCAGTGTTTAATAATACATTAAATGGTATTCTTAACACTAAATTGTGATGCTCCTTTTTATTTGCCACCGCTTGACCACGGAAAACTGGAGATATGATCCTTTTAATTTCATAATAGTAACTATGAAGGAACTATAGTGTTCACTAGTCAAACTAGGAACTATTTTCTCCATTAGAGGGCAGGGCACTCATGCTCTTTGGACGCTTGACTTCATTACTGCCTTCTTTTCCTAATGATTTTTTTCCCTTTGGCTTATTGTGGTTATGTAATGGGTTATTGTACAGTATCTTAACAACTGTTCATATAGATAAGTTTGTGCTGAGAGAAAAAAAATACCATTTTTCAAAAAAAGCAGTTACTCAAAATGTTACTCAATACTTGAGTATTTTTTTCACTGGAAACTTTTTACTTGTACTTGAGCGCATTTTTTGGATGACTACTTTTACTCGTGTAATATTATTTTGAAGTAACGCTACTCTTGAGCAAAATTTTTGGCTACTCTACCCACCTCTTGCAACAGAGAAAAAACTGTCTGCTTTAACTAAAACCACCCAAATATTTACAGGTTTTCATATTTTAATGAAGATATGAAAACAATGACAGAAGCCGGGACTTTTGAATTCATTTTTCCATTCATGATTGCAGGTTGTCCAGGCCCTGAGGCAGAAAACAGCCCCAAATCATGATGTTCCCTTCACCATGCTTCACGGTGGGGATTGAGTTGTTATTTTGGTGAGCTGTTCCATTTTTCCTCCACACACGACGTCGTGTGTTGCTCCCAAACAATTCAACTTTGGTTTCATCAGTCCACAAAATATTTTGCCAAAACTTCTGGTGAGTGTCCAAGTGCCTTTCTGTGAACATTAAACGAGCAACAATGTTTTTTTTTTTTAAGACAGCAATGGCTTCCTCCGTGGAGTCCTTCCATAAACACCATTCTTGGCTATAGTTTTACATATAGTTGAAGTGTGCAGAGATATTGGGCTGTGTCAGTGATCTCTGTAAGTCTTTAGCAGACACGCTAGGGTTCTTTTTTTAACCTCTGAGTATTCTGCGCTGAACTCTTGGCTTCATCTTTGGTGGACGGCCACTCATTGGAAGAGAAGCAACAGTTCCAAACTCTCCCCATTTGTAGACAACTTCTCTGTTGATTGATGAACATCCACTTTTAGAGGTGGTTTTGTATCCTTCTTTGTATCTATCTCAGCTTTATACGACTCAATCCTTGATTGCAGGTCTTCAGACAGCTCTTTTGATGCACATTAGACAATGCTTCTGATCAAGACAATTCTTACCAAGTGTGTGTTTCAGGGCAGCTTTAAACCACTCATCAGTGATTGGGCACACACCTGACTTGTTTGGTAAAGACTGATTTCAATTGCTCTTTAAGCCTTCTTAGGCAGAGGGTTCACTTATTTTCCCCCCATTCTGTCATTGTTTGCATGCTATCATTAAAATATGAAAACCTATAAATGTTTGGGTATAGATCAGTTTTTACATCTGTGTGATTTTGACAAAGATCAGATCACATTTGATGGTAATTTTAAGCAGAAATGTGAGAAATTCCCAAAGGTTGATACTTTTTCATACTCTGTATGATCGACTGATCTAGTTGTACTGTAGGCCTACTGCAACACCAAGTATGCTCAACACAAATATCTGTGGTGGGGAAAAAAGCACCGAAAAAAATCCAGCTCAAATAAGCATGTTTATGCAATGCAAACTTTATTTACACGACAAAAATAAAAAGAACCACGGATGTAATGCCATGCTCTTTTCAGTCCAGGCTGCGAGAAATTCCTTCGTTGCGATGAATAGCTCAACATAAAAGAGTTGGTTTGAAGCGCATTTCTTAACATTAATATTGGCTCTGGACTCATGTTCCAAAGAAGTCTTGGCGTTAAACAAGGACATTACATTAGTACATACAAACAGTATTTACAGGTACTCACAGTGCCCACGTTTGGGGTGAAACCGTTTACGGTAGGTCGCTGAGGGAGTGAGTGGAAGGGGGTCGTGGCATTAAGTTTCAACAGAGCAAAGGCAGGTCTATGGAGAAAACCACAATCGTAGTTTGTGGTCATTCATTTCTGTAGTGTAGTGAGAATGGGAAATTATCCCTGAAGTGCCGTAATCACTGACTTTAGCCTTCAGTCTTATTTTTTAAAATCGCACTGTCAAAATCAGCTATACGTTAATCAGTACGTAGAAGCCTGATGGAAAATGTTCTATTCACAGAAGCCTGATGGAAAATGTTCTATTCACAGACTAAAATGAATAATAAAACATTTAAATAACTTTTGTTTTTAAAAGTTTTGCAACGTTCCCGGATCACACATCTACAATTTTGCTTTACATCTTTTAGTAAAACCTAGAACCTGCGATTTGTTGGCGACCAGTTCAGGGTCTACCCTGCCAATCAGTCAGCTGGGATAGACCACAGCTGAACCACAACCCTTGTGAGGATAAGCGACGTAGAAAATTGATGGATATTTTAGGGTTTACTTTCTAGTCCACTTCAACACAGCAGTATGGCTCTGCACATTATGTATGGCGACAAAACATGACTAGGGTTAACAGTGCAACTTGTCCTCCACAATAAAAGCAGTGGTTAAACAGCCTAGAAACACCAAAGATCTGTGGTAAGAGAAAGTCTTGTAACTTTTTAATCAAAGAATAAAAACATCCGGTTGTCTCAATTGAGACAGCTGTAAATTCTGGGATGCATTAGTTTGCATACAATGTAACTAAATGCAGCTCTAGTAAACAGATGAACACCACATTTAAAAAAATGAATGAAAATGAACATTATACACAGGAAAAACGTTTGAGTTCAAGTTCCAAATGCTTTTTAGGTCCATCTAACAGAACTGGAGGAGAAACACAAAATCTGCCCTAAAACAAGGCTAGTTTCCATCAACAGATGATACTATTCCTGTGTTCCTACTCCCGGTTGTTTTTTATACGCTCCAGACGTTTCTTTAGGTCGCCCAGGTTGGCTGCTGGCGAGGCCGAGCGGGTGTGCGTGTTGGACGGCGAGCGGGACTGAGCCTTGTGTTCCTGCTGATAGAGCTCCCTGGACTCTTTGAGCTGCGACAGCTTGCTGTGCAGCATGTCTGTGGATGAAGCCACCGACGGCTTGGATGACAGAATTGAGGAGATGGGAGCTCTTTCTTGGGGTTCCCCGTCACCCCCACTGATACTCTGCAACACAGGAGCAAAGAAGATTGTTTGAGCCTAAAGATAAAATGGAGGATTATACTCCTCCAATGCGGTTTTAGTTCACATTGTACAGGGTGATTCCAAAAAATTACCCTAATTTCATGATCAATAAATGTATGAAACAATGAGGAAGTGGGTGTTTAAAAGATCAAATTTTCCAGTTTTCTATAGGGTGATTTGCATGGTGACGCTCCGAGAACACGATACATTTTGTGTTTGCATTCACATGGTGCCAGCTCCATTCGAACAATGTCGCAAAAAATGATGTTGTATTCATGCCAGGCCCTAGGGGGCAGTGCAGTTTTACAAGGCGACAGCTAATAACCTCCTCAGCCCGGAAGACAACATTACCGCCCACTCGACGCAATGGCGTCCACACGTTTTTTTTCTTTTACCTCAAAAGACACAAAACCACCAAATATATTTAAAGTAAAAATATTACAAAAACAGTAAATTAAATCTGACGTTCCACCATGTTTGCAGTTTTGAATGTTTAGTAGTAGCGACTGCGCATGCCCAAAGTGATGTGTGCGAGTGCTGATGTCATTTGAGCAAGAGCGTTCCATTCATAAGGTTGCGGAGCAAACCACGCATTCGAATCGTTCTGCTTTGGAGGCTGAAATCAAAAGTTTGTGTTTTCGCCGTCACCAATCTGCAACACAATTGTTGCGTCTTGGTGTCACGGCATCACCATGTAAACGGCCCTTATCATTTTCCCCGTGACGCTGCTATAAGTTTTACTTTTTGATATTTTTTCTTCATAAAATATCTGATCATGAAGTAGGGTCATTCTTTTTTAATCACCCTGTATTACGAGTGGAGTAGACTGCCGGGCCCTGTAAATAATTCATTTTTCGCAAAAAATAAAATTGTAGATGGTAAACTGATCTGATTAATCCATCTCAATAAAAACACGTATCCAGAAACTTTCCATAGCCCTAGGATTTCACAAAACCGAAATGTAATGATTTCTGTAAAAAAAGGACTCAAATATCACTATTTTCATCATACCCTTTTATGAGGTATTTCAGACAGTTTGACATTAGAATACAGGTAGTGCCCAGGTTAAAACATACCCGACTTACTTGATTTCGACTTTACGAAATTGCAACGCTGGAGTCTCTTCTGCTATTTTGTCTCCAGTAGTTTTTGTTTGTTTGTTTGTTTTTTAAAACAAGAATAAAGTATAAAAATGCTTGTCTTTATTAACCGCTTCATTGAGTAAATCCACTCAAACCCACTCCATCTCCTCAGACATTGAGTAGCCACAGCAACTGTTTAAGAAGTTAAACAATGATTGACGCATGCGATAATTTGATGCTGGGGCTTCCAGCAATCTGGGGCAAGATCCAACAGAAAACGTCTATCAATCATCATTAACTTTAATAGGCAACCACAGTGCATTGCCCGGACAGCAAAGAGCAGGGAGAGAGACTACACAATTGGCTCGGGACAGCTCATCAGATTTTTTTTATTTATTTTTTTTTTAAATTGAAAAAAAAATCTGCGACTGACTGAGGGCGTAAAGTTTGAAGCGCGATGTAGCGAGAGATCACTGTATTTGATTATGATGTTTACTTTTGTTTTGGCGCAGGAAGCATAGAGCAGGTAGTACATAAGCGCATAATCACACGAGGAAGAACGTATTTTCACACCCGAAGAAGAGCGCATTAGCTTAGCTAGCTTAGACAGCTTAACTCGCTGTCTAGTTAGGACCTAGCTCCAACATCTTGCTAAGGACAGCACAATGACGTGTAATACATGTTTTTGGATAGTTATTTTGAGATTGAAACACGCTTGGGTCGCAATTAAACATAGCCTAATTTTTAAATATCCCTTTTATTTTACGAAAAACGAATTAAAATGCAGCTTAACATTTTCTGCCTGAACTCCAGCCTATATAACACTAGAGGTGTGCGGAATATCCAATTCTTAGATTATTCGCGATTCGGCCGTGGAAGATTGGAGACTGATTCACAAACATCCAAATTCCGATTACTGAAATATGTCAAGTAAAGCAGAACTAGAACACAGTCAGCGCTGTCTTCGGAAAGCAATGAGGAATGGACTGAGAGTAAACATCATGCTTGCTGTCATTACTCAGGTGATGACAATCACGCAATAAACATACGTTGGTTGCACACTTCCTCCACGTACATTTCAGTAAGGTGGTGACGAAAATGGGTTAGGCACAGCGGAGTATTTGAAAATGTACTAGTATGTTGGTGGCTTGGGAATAAGGAATTTCCTCCATGTATTAATGCAATATATGTTGTAACAAGCAATCCAGCTCTTTGAACAGCCCAATATTTTGGAGCAACTAACAAGGGTTGGCAACCTGCCATATGTGGCTGTTTAATTCCTCTGCTGCCGCTCACTGTGGCAATTGAATCTTATTACATACAGGCTGCGGGTCGGCCATGCTCAAGACAGAATCTAAACCTGTATTTTGAACTATACCCAGAATATGGAAGTACTTTTCAATGTACAAATGGAAGCCTGCAAGTCACTTCCTTTTCATTTTAGGGCATTTACACGTCGCTTCCTGTTGAGTTTGAATCACTGCCTATTCATTTGGGAAGATCCCATGGTCACCTTCTGTACACATACAGTGGGGTAAATAAGTACTTAGTCAACCACCAATTGTGCAAGTTCTCCTACTTGAAAAGATTAGAGAGGCCTGTAATTGTCAACATGGGTTAAACCTCAACCATGACAGATAGAATGTGGGGAAAAAAACAGAAAATCCCATTGTTTAATTTTTAAAGATTTCCAAATTAGAGTGGAAAATAAGTATTTGGTCACCTACAAACAAGCAAGATTTCTGACTGTCAAAGAAGTCTAACCTCTTCTAACGAGGTCTAACGAGGCTCCACTCGTTACCTGTATTAATGGCACCTGTTTTAACTCTATCGGTATAAAAGACACCTGTCCAAAATCTCAGTCAGTCACACTCCAAACTCCACTATGGCCAAGACCAAAGAGCTGTCGAAGGACACCAGAGACAAAATTGTAGACCTGCACCAGGCTGGGAAGACTGAATCTGCAAAAGGTAAAACGCTTGGTGTAAAGAAATCAACTGTGGGAGCAATTATTACAAAATGGAAGACATTCCAGACCACTGATAATCTTCCTCAATCTGGGGCTCCACGCAAAATCTCACCCCATGGCGTCAAAATGATAAGAACGGTGAGCAAAAATCCCAGAACCACACGGGGGGAACTAGTGAATGACCTACAGAGAGCTGGGACCACAGTAACAAAGGCTGTTATCAGTAACACAATGCACCGCCAGGGACTCAAATCCTGCACTGCCAGACGTGTCCCCCTGCTGAAGAAAGTACACGTCTCGGCCCGTCTGCGGTTCGCTAGAGAGCATTTGGATGATCCAGAAGACGACTGGGAGAATGTGTTATGGTCAGATGAAACCAACATATAACTTTTTGGTAGAAACACAGGTTCTCGTGTTTGGAGGAGAAAGAATACTGAACTGCATCCGAAGAACACCATACCCACTGTGAAGCATGGGGGTGGAAACATCATACTTTGGGCCTGTTTTTCTGCAAAGGGACCAGGATGACTGATCTGTGCAAAGGAAAGAATGAATTGGGCCATATTTCGAGAGATTTTGAGTGAAAATCTCCTTCCATCAGCAAAGGCATTGAAGAGACATGGCTGGATCTTTCAGCATGACAATGATCCCAAACACACAGCCAGGGGAACAAAGGAGAGGCTTCGTAAGAAGCATTTCAAGGTCCCGGAGTGGCCTAGCCAGTCTCCAGATCTCAACCCCATAGAAAATCTGTGGAGGGAGTTGAAAGTCCGTGTTGCCCCAAAACATCACCGCTCTAGAGGAGATCTGCATGGAGGAATGGGCCAAAATACCAGCAACACTGTGTGAAAAGCTTGTGAGAGTTACAGAAAACGTTTGGCCTGCGTTATTGCCAACAAAGGGTACATAACAAGCATTGAGATGAACTTTTGGTATTAACCAAATACTTATTTTCCACCATGATTTGCAAATAAATTCTTTAAAAATCAAACAATGTGATTTTCAGTTTTTTTTCCCCCTTCATTCTGTCTCCCATGGTTGAGGTTTACCCATGTTGTCAATTACAGGCCTCTCCAATATTTTCAAGTGGGAGAACTTGCACAATTAGTGGTTGACTAAATACTTATTCGCCCCACTGTAAATGCCCAAGATCAACAGGAAGTGACTGACAATAAACAGCAAATGACGTGAAATGCCCCAAAAATTAAACTCACTGGTAGCCACGGACCGTCACAGATGTTTTTACTCGTTTGAAGTGGGAGGGATGGCATCGAATGTACAAATGTTCATTTGCTGCCACCCTCTCAAGTTCAAATAAATTGGACTTCTGCTAGTGATGAACTCAATTCAATTCACAACAAAAGGATGAAAAGAACTTTTTCTGTTCCTAACCCATGTATCGAAAATCGTTATATTGCCATACTGTGTGATAATCGTTATTGTGAGCCGTGTATCACAAATCGTACCTTGAGGTACTTAGAGGTTCCCATCCCTAGTGTCAAATTTAGGAGGATATTAGGTTGGGCAGAGGACGAATGACGGTATATATTTTTCAGCAAATGGGCAACAAATGGCCACAAATTCAGCAAAACAACATAGTGTATTAACATTTTTTAGTTGTGACTTTAGCTGTGACACAATCCTACAAATCTTCACTTCGCAACACTGCATAAACAAAATACTCACCCTAGTGTTTTCCAGGCCTTGTCTCTGACGCAGGATCTTAAGTCTCTCATAGTAAACTGCCGGCTTCAAATCCTCCTCATTACTGCTCAGACTGTTGTCGACACCGTGCTGTGCAATCACTGCAGAATGGCACATTACTTTGCACTGCTATCAACAGAATTCTGTGGCAATTCTAGTTTGTGCTCTCACCTGTTGGGTTTTGGATTCGAGGCTTGCCCTCTCGTTCAGACTCAATCACACGAAGACCTCGCTCTACGTAGCTTTGGAAGAATGGTGATGTGCTCTTGAGGAAGGGCTCGAGGTCTACATCAGTACACTTCTGTTTATACTCATACAGTTCTGTTAAACCCTGGGGATATTCCAGTACAGTATTTAAAGTTTAAACACATCGATATGTGAAAAAATATTGTAATAATCCATAACATAAAAAAAGTGCTACTGTATTACTGCCCACACGCCCACGCCAGTTGTCCAAAGGGGACTGGTTTATAAACAATAGTTCACATAGTTAGCATAGGCAGATGTATTCAAAATGAAAAACTGCACTTAAATTACATACAGGATGTAAATCATACAGCATAGTGTTGGAGTGTGGAAAAAGTAATGAAACACACCTCTTTGGTGTTTTCCTTAGAGCCGATCTTTTTGAAGATTTCAGATAGAATGTCACGGTCCTTTGCCTTCCCATCCTCCTGGGAACAAAACATTTATAATTCAGTCAGCTTTTTCATGTCATTAAAGACGTTTGTTATTGCATGGCTGGCCTACGACAACAAAAACGTACTGTTCGAGGCTGCTAACACTAGCGATTAAGACTAAGACTTCACTTAAAGACATTAGACCCAAATCAAATTGATAAGCCGCTTGATTTTTTTTAGCGAAAACATGCCGAATATTGCCAACAATTGTCTCGCTTTGTCAGTGTTACATTAGCGAACCAGTGGATACTGTTAGCATCATATAAGGAGGCATACCAAGTTGCTCAGTGCAAAATAACCCAACACCATAGGAAAGGAGCTGATACTACCTGCAGCAAAAATAAAAATAGGCCCTCTGTCCAATGACGCTGTCGTTTTTGTTTTATTAATTTTTGTTTTTTCGGTCAAATTGTTTGGCATATTGTCCTCATGAGTTAATTGTTGCTCATCAATTTAAATTTATTATCTATCGATATTACATTTTATTTTTCCAGTATCAAATAGTCAAAAATTACCATGTTTTTTTTTTTTTTTTTTTTTTTTTTACAGTTTGGATGGGATGTCTCTTCTGTTACAAACAATGTTAATAAAAGTATACTTTTATTGTAAGTTGGTCTATATGACTTTTATCCTTTGATATTAAAAAGGACACTATGTTCTGCATAGGTGTACTAATACCGTAATCATATTTTACAGACAAATGATACTATTTACAGTGGCGGAAGAGCGCGAAACATTTACGTCTTCCTGGAGTAACAGAAAATAATTTAGAAGCACTGCCCTGGATGAAGTGTGTCATCTATGTGGTTTGTGATTTGAGCCCACACAATTTAAAGAGTCCATTAACATATTGAGACCCATTTCGTGAGTCCATTAACGTATTCAGACCCATTTCCTGAAGATAAATGCTAAATAGTACACTGTGTGCACATTTCCTGGTTATATAAATGCATTTGTGGTTTTCTCCTATAATTAAGAGTTTGTAATTCTGTAATAAATAGCCATGTTTGCGATCACTAAAGCATGCACGAGTTCACGTGAGATGCATAGGTGGCAAGTGATTAAAAATACACAGTATATTAAATATATTAGTCCACAATGCGTGCTGGTCTTTCGCGGATGAACGCCTGGCTAATTTTGTTTCCCAATGGAATGGCCATCCAGAGCAAAGAATTTAAATTCAAATATTAGATGTTCAAATTTGGTCCAATCATCCACATATTAATGAGGATCCAGCTGTTTGTAGAGGCATGCAAAACAACCTATTATAGCTTGAAAAAGATGGGCATTTTCAAGGCAAATTGTGTTGCAAACATGACAAAATGCTATAAAACGTTACGAAAAAATATATATTTATTATTAATAGTATCTTTTGTTTATTTTGTATATTTAAAAACCTTAAAAATGAGCAGCAAGGTCACTTTAAAAGAAAATACTGAATGCATGTAAATCACCCATTACTCACTAAGGGTGTCAACAATAATCGATGCGGCGATGCATCCCGATGCGGGGCATGGACGATTCGATTCAATGCGGGCAACAAGCCGAATCGATTCAGCGCATTTTAAAATATGTAAGTACGTTCAAAAATCTTCCCTGCGCAATTCCGGTGATGCAACGGATTTGGTTTCCCCATTTTTATTATTATTCTCATGTTTCATTTTTTACACACCACCTAACTCTGGTCAAGTTTCCCACCAACCTCATAGAAGCCAAAATGTCTCCAGACGTCTGCTTTCAATGTGTTAGGTGCATCAATAATCTTTCTCGCTCACTCTTTCTCCGCTTCAGCCATTGTTATGTTACGTCCTATCTCTCTGCTCTCTCGATTAGAGCTTAGTTCGGGCCTAAAAAAATCCAGCCCGACTCGACCCGGCCCGGCCCGCGTGTATTAAAGGCCAAGAGCCCGAAATTTTACGTTTTATTTGTAGGCTCGAGCCCGAAACCCCCCCGAAAATGTACATTTCATTTGTAGGCCCAAACCCGTTTCAGCAGGAGGAGCAAATGCGGGGGTGCAATGGTGGTTGCGTTTTGTGTGATCACAATTGTGACGATGCCTATGTGCATAATGATAAATTAAAACCTGTCTTTTGTCACAAATTCTCCCAGATAAACAAGACTGTAAGATGCATATTCAATAAACATTTATATCGTTTATATTTGTGTGTCTGTTCTATCAGGTGGATAGTTTATGCTCATTTACTTGGCATAATGCAGCAACAGACATTTATTTTAATTTATCTGACTTAGCAGAAAAAAACGTAAGTTTTCTTAATGTTTAAAAAGTCTACATATTTTTATTATCATTATAAATGAGCGTACACAACGAAATAACGCTGCAAATGTATGTTAAATATATTTCTGTTTCGGATATTGTGCTCACATGCATGGACACGCCTCTCTCACAAGGAGAGGAACAGCTGCATATGCAAAAATAAACTAAAAAACTTTTAAATAACATTCTTTATTTTAATGACTCACATCAGAACACACAAAAGAACAAGCTGCCTTAAGGAGCACTGAAACAAAATAAATAGTAACATTTTAAGGAACACCATGCACGAACTCCACGATGTCCTGCTTAGCACGAAGAGCCGCAGCCCTCGAAACAAATGATAATAACGATGTGTGACTAATATCATCTTTTAGGCCAGTACTGTTTTTAAAATGCCTGCTCAGCGTGAAGGTGCCAGTCTTTCTGCTCTCGTACGAGAGCAAAGCGCGCGCCACATTTGTTGCATTCGGCCAGGCTGACACTTTTTTCTGTATGCATCTTCCACTATCAATTTAAATCCTTTCCACACACCACTCGTGGATTGTTGCCTTTTCAATCTCCCCGTCTTTAGTTTGCTTTTCGCCTCTTGGTGCTCTATATCGAAATCCGAAAAGGAAATACCAGGATCCAGAGTTGCAGACTTGCGGAGAGCACTAGAGTGCGAGGGGAAGATTAAAAGGAGGGCGGGGCCACGGCGTTCATGTGTGCAACCAATGCACTGGCTCAGCTGTGGCTCATGGTTGGGATTACCAAAGCGCCTTCTCTCAGTTTTATTTTTTTTCCAATTTATCTATTTTATAACAAGTATTCCTTAGTTTAACTTCCATACATCGTTTTAGTCTGCAAATATATATTTATTTAAAAAAGTTAGCGAGAGAGAAGTCCGGCCTGACCCGACCCGACCGTAAATGATTGACATTTTGCGATAAAGATGCTGCTGCACTACAATATTTTCTTTGTCGTTTTCTTTAATATTTACTTGAATATTTTTATTGATGGGTTGTTGTGACTAAAATACAGTGACTCTTATTACTGATTTTGCACAGGAGTTCAGATGTTGCACTGTGTGAAAGGCTGCTACTGTGTGTAAAAAAAAGAGAAAGCTCTGGTCTCATTCAAAGCACTAATTAAATGCTGTGATCTGTTTTTTTTTTTTTTAATATATATCTGAAAGTATACTATTTTCATTTGACTTCAACCAGGAGTGACACAAGAGTCAATAAAAAGGTGTTTAATGTCTGACCGCTTGTGATGCCTCATGATTCACGAAAAATATGCTTTGCTTTAGAATTTTAATGCATCCCAGGCTTTAATGCATCGCGATGCCTTGCCGAATCTAACCGAATCGTGACCCTCTGAATCGAATCGAATCGAACTGAATCGAATCGTGGCCCTCCGAATCGTAATCGAATCGAATCGTGAGGGCAGTGCCGATGCACACCTCTATTACTCACCATGTGCAGACTTCCCTTCTCGTTACCTCGGTCACTCTTGCTGCCAAACTGGTTACCCACCGGCTGTTTGACAACCCGCCTCAAGTAGCACTCTAATTCGGACTCATTTCGGTTCTCGATCATCGAAAGGTGGTCCAGGATCTGCCAATTAAGAAACAGAACAGTACCACCATTAGTATCAGCACCTTAACTAGGCCCTCTAGTCAAAATGACCCGCAGCAGTTTTAAAAACCGAGAGGAAAAAGTGCCCTGAACGATATATATATATTTTTTTTAAACTTATATAAATTTTATGACTTTTCGTAGATTGGCACCAAAAGTACAGTAAGTGAAATATTGCTTTTATGCATTTTCTAGTAAGCTTTAAAAAATAAAAAATAAATAAAAATGAACAAAGGTCGTCTTTGGGTCAAAATGACCCATGAGGCAAATAGATGTTGTCGGTTGTGTAAAACAAGGGGTTAAAGATATACTGAATGAAATGAATCCACTCCATAAACCCCATTGCGATACACTTCTGTGAGACGATCATGCCAAGTCTTTATGAAAAACGTTAGTGGGAGTTGAGCAGCTCAGTCCTACAGACACACCCTTTATACGTGAAGCGCACAGGCGCAAATCTGGCACAAACACTAATGTTTTTTATTGGCCACGTTTAAAAGAACATGTCTTCAATTGCACTTTAAAGTTGTTTTTCATTCACAGTCAGTGTTTAAAATACGAAGGAATCGTGGCTTATTTATCAATTTCTCGTTGTTATAGTATTTTAAATGCATATCTTGGACATTAAGTTAAATGTCCTTTTTAATTAATGGGCAAACATTTGTTTTAAAAATGAATGGAGATCAACGTTTAGTTTATTTTGCTCGTCAAGGATGTAACTCTTTGTCGGTCAAGAAAACACATCAACTGACTGCTCTTTCTTTTAATCACAGTGCTTAAATGCCAGTTCACCTGAAAATCAGAGGCGTCTAAAGGAAGGAAAACAACATTTTTTCGGTTATAGTACATTACGGGCTCATTACCTTAGCTCCGGTAAGCTTGCAAAGGGTGTGTAATAGAGTTTTGAGGGTCCTGTGTGGAACGTCGCTATTGAGCTGCTTAAGTTTCTCTTTGGGGAAAACTTTCATGATGTTGTGGACATCAAATAGAACACGATCAAGGTTGACGCTGTTGATGGTCTCATGGAGATTTCGGATCAACCTCCACAGGCACTGAGCAAAAACACAGATGGCATTAGTTTAAATGTCTGTTGAAGTAGCCCATATACACCAAAATGAACATTCTGGGCATAAACTGATAACAAGGAAACCAAGGTCAAAAACTGAAAATAAATGATAACACATTTTTTACTCATTCATTGGCTAAATCATTTTGTGCACTTTGCGAAATTTGTTTAAAGTGTAGGCTCTCTTAAGTTATGTGAGCGTATTTTACTCAAACTGAACCTTAAAATATACAGCACATTTCTTGCAGACAAAATGCTGTAGTAACAGACAAAAACAAAGCAAAAAAACATGCCATTTGTGTAGACATATACACTCACACCTTTAGCACTTTGTTTTTACATACTTGTACAAGAGCATATATTTAAGAAACATGAAATTATGTGAACTAAAGAGGAGGAATTTTCCCCTTTAAAGTCTAAAATAAATACCGAAAAACATGTTTTTGTCACTAATGGCCTTAATTGGGAGTGGGAAAACTCCACGTAAGCGGAAGCTGAGGGGACATTTATTGTATAACTCAGGGGTCTGCAACCTGTGGTTCTTTAGTACTGCCCTAGTGGCTCCCTAGAGCTTTTTCAGAAAAGTTTGAAATGGAAAAAGATGAGGGGAGGGAAATATATTTTTTGTTTTAATATTGTTTCTGTAGGAGGGCAAACATGACACAAACATTCTTAACATTTTACAACGCTGTAAAAATGTGTAGAATGAATATTAAATTTCAACATTACTGTTCCTTGCACAGAAATCAAACTTAAACTGTATTAATTAGACTTTATATACTTAACCTTTTCAAAAGGCTTTGGTTTTAATTTTATACTTACAGGCTGCGTTTCAATGCACTCTGTTGCCCAGAAAAGGGGCACGTGATGCATGTTCCATTTTGTTGTTCTATTTTCAAATCCTCAAAATAAAAATCAGATTTCTTTATTGATTTTAATCTAACCAATGAAACATAATTCAATAATATTGTAATTCAGTAAGCTAAACTTGAGGCGGCATCATACAACAAGAGTAGTCACGTTGCGCACCGTTCTCTATAGAATGCACTGCAGGGAAAATAAACATTTAATCATGAAGGCTCATTATGTATTTGTAGCCAACTTAGCTATATTAGCCTACTATCAAAATGATTAATATAGATACATACAGAATTTGTTGCCTTCATTATAAGGCTTATATAAGACTTAAAGCAGAAATGTGAAGTAATTTCTTCACATGCCAAATAGGGTCACAATTAAAGTAATTAAACATTGTCCAACAAATAAAGCATGAAAAAATAATTTATATGTAGTATATTTGACGAAATATTCGCGTTTTTGAAGTTAGAGCCTGAAAGGGGACGAACCCAGAAGTGATACGTCACATCGGGAACAGCGATGTCAGGTCCATACATACGGCCGCCATACAAAGCCCTTCAAACAATGATTCAAACAGCGATATAAGCGATGGATCTCCTCCCTTGCGCTCGATCTAAGTTTTTGAAGAGTTGGAGGAAGAAGTGGAGGTTGGAATTTTATGTTGGACCTAACATGTATTAGCCAGACGCTAATCAGGATGCAAACAATGTGCCTAGACAACCTGACATGGAATGGATACAAGACCCATCGAGATTACAAGATTGGTAAGATATAGGCTGTTATTATTTTCATGATTTGAAGATGCAAGCATTTGCACATAATTTTATGTTTTTGTCTATCTGATGACATTGTTAAAAAAAAAAAAAAAATCAGACTTCATGTTCATTTTGGCAGATCCGGCAGCTCTCGTGCGTATAAAATAATTATATAAAAACGTTGGGGGGAAAGAAGTAGATGAGTCGTTGATGGCTTTCTCCACTTTATTGTGGCAACAATAAGAAAACAATAATAGCGGATTGCCGCCACTTTCGACCGCGATGTTTTGCTTCTCGCTGATCTCCTCCTCGCCTCCTACTACTCCAGCGTCTCTTAAACGGATCGTGCATAGTGTCTTGTTATGAGCTTTTTGTTTACAAATGTATCGAACACACGACGTGCTGTCAAATTTGTTTCTTTATTAACACATGGCGCTAACAGTACAACACAGCTCGGGGCTCTCGGGAGGTGGCGTCTAATGGCGTGAGGAAACGTAGTTTTTTCACACAATCGGACAGATTACAAAGCACCACTTCACTGTTGTCCGGAGACTAAATTTCCCATGATTCACTGCATGACCTGCACGCTCGCTGATTCGCTGCCAGACATTAAAAGCAACACGCATGTTGTGGTCACCTGTCAGTGGCGCTCGTAAAACACAAACTAGAAGGCCATCAAGCAATCACCGTGAAAGAAACGCCGAACCGTACAAATGCAATGCAATGCTTGAAGCATGAAGGTGGAAATACATAATACAAATACAAATAAATGTGCACAAAATCACCGGCGGTGTGTGTCTCTTACGGCAACGTGACCGTGAATTACCGCGACGCCGACCCGCTTATATGCACATCCTCACCCCTTTCCCGATTGACAGTGGATTAACCCTTTCGGACAAGATCGTAGATGACGCACAATTTAAACACGCTTAACCTAGCGAACGCAACAACAACAACTATGATCGGGGATTGCCACGAGTAAACTTTCGGCTAACGTCGCTAGCTTATACTGTTCATTCCACAACAGTTGGCAGCTCTGCTTTGACAAAGTCATCAGTCATCTATCTAAAATTCACACTTACTTTTTGGCAAATCCTTGATCAGAAGCAGACCGGTTAAGGAAGCAGGCATCTTCGAAGTGTTTGCAGCAGAGAACAATACTCGATGATAGCGTGAAATTCATTCGCTTCGTGCGAACGAAAGATGTCCATTTACGTGCCTGCTGTCCTTTGGCCACTCATACAACTTTTCGTTTGAGTGAGAACAAAACATCGCCACACACCGCCGTGGCATCTTACAGAGAAGCAATGCAACAAACAATACGGTTCTATAGCGGACTTCCCTCACACTTCTAGGTGAGACGTCATTTCCGAAGATTGCCGAAGAAAAGCATTTTTGTTGTCAAGGGCATTGCTATGGGTTAAACAAAGAATCTGGAAGGGTTGCGTTAAAAAAAATAACGAAAATATGCTTCTAACTTTTTAGCCATTGATATTATTAAAAAAACATGGTTGGCCAACCTTACTTCACATTTCCGCTTTAATTTTTTGTGGCTCCAGACATTTTTTTTTTTTTGGTCCAATATGGCTCTTTCAACATTTTGGGTTGCCAACCCCTGGTATAACCAGTCAAGTATGAACAAGAGCGCCACTTCAGCTTGTTTACAGTTACAATATGCAGTTAGCTGAAGTTGACTTACTAATTCAAGTTGATGCTTGAATATTAAGCACAATAGCAATATCCCTGACGACTGACACTATGAACACTGTCTGGCCACCTCCATGCACGCCAGACGTATTAGTGGAAGCAAGATTTTTTTTTTTTTTTAATTTAAAAATAAACAACAACAAAAACGTTTTGCGGAGAAATCCAAAACTGAATTTTAGTCACGTTTTGGGCGAAAAGTTTTGGTGCATCCTTAATCTAGACTTTTACTTTCTGCGACAATAACTTGCATTCTCAACTGAGAGACTTACCTTCATCACAAGTTCAGAGAACCTGGGCGTTCCAGTTGTTGGAACCAAAGTGTCTTGAAGCATCACCAACAGGGCACTGCAGAGAACAGAAAGGTTCGAGTATTTGTTTAGCATTTCTTTAATATACTAGTATGTACAAAAAATGCCAAAGCCTTAATAATTGCACTTTATTAATAGTTTCTGAGTTTTGGGACATTCAAAAAGGGCTTTTACACCACCTTTCCCTCCTACAGCTACAGCTGGCCGAAAGTACTGGCACCCCTGCAATTCTGTCAGATAATGCTCAAATTCTCCCAGAAAATGATTGCAACTACAAATGCTTTGGTAGGAATGTCTTAATTTGTTTTGCTTGCAATGAAAAAACACGAGAGAATGAAAAAAATTTAAATCCCAATCATTTTACACAAAACTGGGCCGGACAAAAGTATTGGCACCCTCAGCCTAATACTTGGTAGCACAATCTTTAGACAAAATAACTGCGAACAACCGCTTCCAGTATTCATCAATGAGTTCCTTACAATGCTCTATTGGAATTTTAGACCATTCTCCTTTGGCCAACTGCTCCAGGTCTCTTGAGATTTGAAGGGTGCTTTCTCCAAACTGCCATTTTCAGATCTCTCCACAGGTGTTCTATGGGATGCAGGTCTGGAATCATTGCTGGCCACTTTAGAAGTCTCCAGTGCTTTCTCTCAAACCATTTTCTAATGACCCAGCTTTCTCACACTGGGCCCTACATTATGTTGCATAATTTGTTGGTAGTCTTCAGACTTCATAGTGCCATGCATACGGTCAAGCAGTCCAGTGCCAGAGGCAGCTAAGCAACCCCAAAACATCAGGGAACCTCCACCATGTTTGACTGTGGGGATATTTCTTTTTTTTTGAAGGCCTCATTTTTTCCCCCTGTAAACTCTATGTTGATGCCTTTTCCAAAAAGCTCTACTTTTGTCTCCTCTGACCAGAAAACATTCTTCCAAAACGTTTTTGGCTTTCTCATGTAAGTTTTGGCAAACTCGAGCCTGGCTTTTTTATGTGTCTGGGTCAGAAGTGGGGTCTTCCTGGGTATCCTACCATAGAGTCCAATTCATTCAGACGCCGACGGATAGTTCTGGTTGACACTGTTGTACCCTCGGACTGCAGGACAGCTTGAATTTGTTTGGATGTTAGTAGAGGTTCTTTTTCCACCATCTGCACAATCTTTCGTTTAAATCTCTCGTCAATTTTTCTTTTATGTCCACATTAGGGAGGTTAGCCACAGTGCCATGGGCTTTAAACTTATTGATGACACTGCGCTTGGTCGACACAGGAACATTCAGGTCTTTGGAGATGGACTTGTAGCCTTGAGATTAGCCATGCTTCTTTACAAATTTGCTTCTCAAGTCCTCAAACAGTTCTTTGGGCTTCTTTTTCTCCATGCTCAATGTGGTACACACAAGGACACAGGACAGAGTTTGAGTCGACTTTAATCCATTTAAACTGGCTGCAAGTGTGATTTAGTTATTGCCACCACCTGTTATGTGCCACAGGTAAGTAACAGGTGCTGTTAACTTCACAAATTAGAGAAGCATGATCACATGATTTTTCAATGGGTGCCAATACTTTTGTCCGGGCCAGAGTTTTGTGTGAAATAATGATTTTTTCCCCTCCATTCTCTTTTGTGTTTTTTCATTGCAAGCAAAAAAAATAAATAAATAATTAAGATATTATTACCAAAGCATTTGTAATTGCAATAATTTTCTGGGAGAAATTCAGCATTATCCGACAGAATTGCATGCGTGCCAATACTTTTGGCCAGCAGTGCAATGATATTGCCAAGCATTTTGGGGAGAATTTTAATTCACGCACGACATTAAACTTTCAACTTTCACTGCTGCAATAACCGCCCCTTCCCCAATGAAATGAGAAACACCATGGGTTTTTTTGTGCAACAATGAAAAATAAATACATTCATGCTTGGCATGACAGTACTCGGCTCGACACCTTTGCAGTCTTATTACGTGCCGCTGCGGGACCCTTTCACATTGGGCTGGTGCAAGTTTGTAAAGGCATTCACTACTGTATGGCATGTATATTTGCATTCACACTAGGCAATGATTCCAGCATACAGTAAAAAGAAACGTGCAAAACTGTCCTTGCTCCCAAACAAATTCATGATACAGCGAGGCCAAAAAATGAACTGCATTATAGCGAGGGACAACTGGACATATACAGGGCTCATTTTACCTAATTATGTTGGTCTGGTCAGACTTCTCCAGGACTCTGACTACGAGCAGGTTTACAGATCTGATGACTTGCTGTCCTTCCTCAGTGTCCTCCACTCTGCTGTCTAGTATCAATGTTATCAGGCCGTGCATCAGATCCTTTAACACACCCATTGATGCTTCTCTCGCCAAAGACTCCAAAGAGAATAACTGAGGACAAGATTATTACATCCAGTTTATCCAGCTCAGGTGAATCTAAGAAAATACTGTACATGTGTAGACGAGACTCACAGACAACATATTGCTTAGGATGCATCTATATAGTTTAAATATATCCTCCTTGTCCAACCGCTCATCCGCCATGTGGGTGTTATAGATGAGCCTTAGTTGCATAAAAGTGGCAATGAGGAACTGGTCAATGTGTCCTGACATGACCTCTGCCTTGTTTTCTTGAGACAATACTTCATCAATCTGTAAGGAGAAAACACATTTTTTACCATTAACATCAACTGTATATAACTCACATTGACGCAAATGCTTTTTTTGCCTCTTTGTTTTTGATAAAGCGGGTTATAACAACTAGCTCATGTACTTCAACAAGCAATGATAAATCGTTATCTCCTGTCAATCAGAACGAAATAATTGTACCATTCATGAACTATATTATAACTATAACTATATTATCCATGGTGGGTCAATGGTAACTGGTGAGCACTCAGGTGTAAATCACCAATTTCATGAGGATACAATACTGATTCTTTGGACGATATGAAATATGCCGCTATCCCATTTGATTTGGGGGGCCTTCAACGGATATACAGTGAGGAGAACAAGTATTTGATACACTGCCGATTTTGCTTGTTTTCCCACTTGCAAAGCATGTAGAGGTGTGTAATTTGTATCATAAGTTCTCTTCAACTGTGAGGGACGGAATCTAATACAAAAAAACAGAAAATCACGTTGTATGATTTTTAAATAATAAATTTGCATTTGATTGCATGAAATAAGTATTTGATACATCACAATAATCGAACTTAATATTTGGTACAGAAACCTTTGTTTGCTATTACAGATACCAAACGTTTCCTGTAGTCCTTGACAAGGTTTGCACACACTGCAGCAGGGATTTTGGCCCACTCCTCCATGCAGATCTTCTCCAGAGCCTTCAGGTTTCGGGGCTGCTGCCGGGCAACACGGACTTTCAGCTCCCTCCATAGATTTTCTATCGGGTTCAGATCTGGTGACTGGCTAGGCCACTCCAGGACCTTAAGATGCTTCTTACGGAGCCAATCTTTAGTTGCCTTGGCTGTGTGCTTTGGGTCCTTGTCATGCTGGAAGACCCAGCCACGACCCATCTTCTGGGCTCTCACTGAAGGAAGGAGGTTGTCAGCCAAGATCTGGCAATACATAGCCCCATCCATCCTCCCCTCAATACGGTGCAGTCATCCTGTACCTTTGGCAGAGAAGCAGCCCCAAAAAATGATGTTTCCTCCTTCATGTTTCACGGTTGGGATGGTGTTCTTGGGGTTGTACTCATCCTTCTTTTTCCTCCATACACGACGAGCTGAGTTTAGACCAAAAAGTTCCATTTTGGTCTCATCAGACCACATGACCTTCTCCCATTGCTCCTCTGGATCATCCAGATGGTCAGTGGCAAACTTCAGACGTACACAGACATGCACTGGCTTCAGCAGCGGGACCTTGCGTGCGCTGTAGGATTTTAATCCATGACGGCGTAATGTGTTTCCGATGGTTTTCTTCCAGACTGTGGTTCCAGCTCTCTTCAGGTCATTGACCAGGTCCTGCCGTGTAGTTCTGGGCTGATCCCTCACCTTCCTCATGATCAGTGATGCCCCACGAGGTGAGATCTTGCATGGAGCCCCAGAACGAGGCAGACTGACCGTCAACTTGAACTTCTTCCATTTTCTAATAATCGCTCCGACAGTTGTTACCTTCTCACCAAGCAGCTTGCTTATTTTCCTCTAGCCCATCCCAGCCTTGTGCAGGTCTATTATTTTATCCCTGATGTCCTTACACAGCTCTTTGGTCTTGGCCATTGTGGAGAGGTTGGAGTTTGTTTGTTTGAGCATGTGAACAGGTGGCTTTTATACAGGTAATAAGTTCAAACAGGTGCAGTTACTTCCGGTAATGAGTGGAGAACAGGAGGGGTTCTTAAAAAAGAACTAAGAGCCGAAATATTTACTAGTTGGTAATCTATCAAATACTTATTTCATGCAGTTAAATACAAATTTATTATTTAAAAAGTATACAATGTGATTTTCTGGATTTTTGTATTAGATTCCGTCCCTCACAGTTGAAGAGAACTTGTGATACAAATTACAGACCTCTACATGGCTTGCAAGTGGCAAAACCAGCAAAATCGGTAGTGTATCAAATACTTGTTCTCCCCACTGTATTACACTGAAAATTTCTAACTTCTTAATCAGATTATGTTTTTTAAATCTCAAAAAAAAAATTTTTTTTTTAATCTTCATCTTGTTTGGGTGTCAAAGACAAGTTAACAGATTGAGGAGTCAGATTTTCCCACTTACTTTAGGTCAATATTACTACTTGTTCTTAATAAAGACCATACATCTAAAAATTGGTTATTTTTCACCTAAGTCAAGAAAAAATTGCTAAATGTTTTGAAAAAATATTCTTGAATTACGAACATTTCGTACAAACAAGCTTGTTTTACGATTAAATATACTAATCTATAGCAATTTCTCCTTATTTTAAGAAATCTGAGTAAAATTTACTTGAAACACTGGCAGATAATTTCACTTATTTCTAGTAGATTTGCACTGTAAACAATGGAATTCAACTAGTTTTAAGGAGCCATGTTTTTGTTGTGTTTGTACACATTTAACAATCAGAATTCACCTAAATCAATCACAAAAATGAAGTTTGATGTTTTTGACAACTTTGTTAGCAAAACATTTCACACATTTGACTGAAAACCGCTAACAAATCAGCGTAGCTAAAAAAAAAAATTTTTTTTTAAATAACAATGTTGACTGATGTTTTGCATTTTGGTCGATTTAGTTTCGATTAAGTTTAATCAAAATATCGATCCCGAGAAATGTACCGTTAAAACCATAGTTGGCGCGTCCAATTCATATTTCAGTAATTTTGTGATCTTATCTGCCCATCCTGTGCAAAGTTGTTGTTTTATGTTTTTTTTTTTTAAATCGGGTACTCTGGATTTCTTCCACATCATAACTGAATACAGTAGTTCCTGCACCTTGCAAATGTTAAACTTTACATTAGAGCCCAACAACTTGTCATTTCTGAAATTCAGCCACTTACTCCCCACAAAAGGTAAGTCAAAACATCCACCACAGCGTATGCTACAGGTGATACTAATGGAAATTTGCTGTCATAACTCTTTAAATAATCCAAGCGGTTCAGGGTAAACAGGGTCCTTTACCTGTGCAAGTGCCTGTATGCTGGTGTTAATGTCTCCACTGGCCACCTGAGAGATGACAAAGTTTATAGTGGAAGCAGCGCTATTGTGGAGGTCATCAAAGTGGGGGGAGACGGCACGCATCCTCGTAAGATAAGTAAACAGAAGCATTAAAATCAACATACTTTTAACATTTACAAAATCAGTTTGGATATAGCTAGTCCCTCCAGGAATCAGCGCAAAAAATTGTGGTTATAAATAAAAGATTACCAATCCAGGGTGTACCCCGCCTACTGCCCATAGTTAGCTGGGATTGGCTCCAGCTCCCCCGGGACCCTCATGACAGGCAGGCGGCTCGGACAATGAGTGAATGAATAAAGTATTCATTAATCTAATTATTAATTTATTTAAAAGATTTATATATACCATTGGTCAAAAGTTTTGAGACCCTCTTATTTAACTGAATGGTGAAATGTCACAAAACCTATGACCGCAGGTACATTTATCAGTCTTGGCAGATATATTTCGATTTACTTATAAATTGCACCAAAAAAAAGCTTAACTGTTTCTGTTT
Source organism: Corythoichthys intestinalis (assembly GCF_030265065.1). Taxonomy (NCBI): domain Eukaryota; kingdom Metazoa; phylum Chordata; class Actinopteri; order Syngnathiformes; family Syngnathidae; genus Corythoichthys; species Corythoichthys intestinalis. The sequence goes on along the minus strand of NC_080399.1, from coordinate 56,085,397 downwards.
TAAGTCTGTACTTCAGTTGTGGTCAGAGGTGGGTAGAGTAGCCCAAAATTTTACTCAGGTGAGAGTATCGTTACTTCAGAATAATATTACTCAAGTAAAAGTCTGCTTGAGTTGTAAGTCTGTAATTCAGTTGTGGTCAGAGGTGGGTAGTTTATTTTTCATCTATTTATTTTATTCATTTATTTTTTGTTGAAAGAATGGTATTTTTTTCTCAGCACAAAGTTATCTATATTAAATATTATACTGTACTAAAATGTATAACATAAGCACATTAAATGTATAACATAAGCACATTCAGCCAAAAATACACAAAATACAATCATTGAATACCGGCAAGAGAGAGAAAAAAAAAAAGACACAAATGAAGCATCATTCGTGTCCTTCTAATGGAGAAAATAGTCCCTAGTTTGAATAGTGAATAGTTCCTAAATAGTTATTTTTATAAAAATTAAAATAATCATATTTTCCTTGGTCAATCGGTGCAAAATAAAAACTTGGAGAGAGTTTTAAATCCACGCCTTCGAGTCATGTTGAGGGCAATGCTCTATTGTTTTACATTGCTTTAAAGACGCTAATTGATCGAACAGGCTGGCGTGATCATAGGACGACAAGCTTGCGTCTGATTGGTGTAATGGAGTCATGTGATTATTGTTGCGACGTCTCATTGGTGAAATTGGTAGAGCTACTCTTGGCATAGCTGGGAAAAAAATAATAAATCTAATATGTAGAATAAAGAAGAAAAATGTACCGACTCTTGTATAGCCCAAAGTAGTGCAGTTTTTTCTTCACAAATCTACTCAACTAAAAGTAAAAAGTATGATTTAGTAAAACTACTCATACAAGTACATTTTTCTCAAAAACTTACTAAAGTAAATGTAACGGAGTACATGTAACGCATTACTACCCACCTCTGGGTGTGGTCATTTTGTGTTTGTGTTGCTGCTATTGCCATTCCTGGTCATTTTTTCTTCTACAAAGCGATTGTTTTTTTCATGACGTTTTTCCGGTCACCATAAGTGAAGCTACAGAATTCAAAAAAGCGATCTTCCCTTTCTATCACAATCATCGACTCAGTGGCTTGCGCGATTTTAGTGCGACATCTAGCGGACGGGATGAAAACTACAGGTAAATTGAAAATTTATGCACCTCACCCTGTATTTCGTCGACCGTTATGATTTCTGGGAATAGAGTTGAAATTTGGGGTAAATTACGCTATTGCGAAATTATAGATTCCTGGTGGGACTATATAGCTTCTGCAGCCCAGTTACACTTACTTGGGTTCAGGGATAACAATGGGCTCCAGCAATTCATCTAACTTGTGCTGGACAAGGTCTGGCAGTTCATTTACCCGGCCTCGGTCCATCTCGATCATATCCAGGTCCAACTGGAACTCCTTGGGAATGGGCATGTGAGAGGACTCACTGTGCTGGGCATTCTGACGGGCTTGGCTGGGGAAAAGAATGGTAGAAATGTGTTGTTAATTAGTAGAGGAGGGTGATTATTTTAAATGTGCTGCTTTTTCTTTGGTAGCTTTAGTATTTTATAGAACTTTCAAACAACACCAAATGACTAATTACTGCCAACATAAAGACCACAATAACAGAACTTTCACATTGTGTTAAGTGTAACAGTACTCAGTCAATTACATTGAACATGGCTGAAGGTATATTGCCAATTTTTACTTTTGCATACAAATTCATTAATAAGGGTGTTGTAATCTTTTAATTAGAGGCATGTGCTTCCAAATAATGCATGTTGACAAGGCTTGGTTTCCTCACCTCTCTAACAACTCTTGAGGAAAGCTAGTGAGGTGCATTTTTACACACATAGACAAGCTCATTAATGCAGTCTGACTCCTTGATTTCAACTTGTTGAGTACTTAAAATGTGAAGCTCAATTTAAGATGAACATTTTGAAACAAAAAATAATCAACCGATATGAGATTGCACAATTGTTCACACAATAACTACGGGTGCAAGCACTTTCTCAACCACACATATTGGTATACCCCATCATAGGGCCATAGTTGGCAAACAACAGTAGTAAAGGGAAAACAATTTTTCTATCGGTTTGTTGAAAATGATGCAGGTTAAAAGAGCGGGAAGAGAAAAAACTTGCTGCAATAAAACATTCAATGCTTGTTTGTCATAATAAAAAAAGATTTTTTTTCCTTTCATGAATAAATGGAGCTTGAATAGTCTCACAAAGAACACACAAATTTTCGATGCACACACATTTGACATGAAACGCAAACATATTTTGGGATTTATAACACATCTGACACAAAACAAATATTTATCAAATGTTGGTGTGAATTGTCTTGCACGCATAATGTGCTCTTAATTTGAAATCCGCACAGGAGAGATGCTATGTGGCTGAAGGAGCTGCTCCGGGTGCCAGACGCCATTTCTCCTGTTGAGGGCGCCAAGCAGTGATGTGACACAACAATGCAGATGGGCTCCGTTTATTAAAAAATGAGTGTCATAAACACTCCTCAGTGCGGGTTTTAAATTCAAAGCAAATTAGAAATATGCATAAGACAATTCACACACATTTGATAAATGTTTCAGATGTGCTTACAAATCCCACAATGTGTGTGCGCATCGAAAATATGTGTATGGTCATTATGAGACTATTGTAGCTCAATAGATTTAGATCTTGTCAAATTTTCGATGTTAGAGCCTGTACTTTAAATGGTGGAAATATTTACATGTCAAAAGGTAATACCAGCCATGATTTGAAGTTTTATGAACACTTACATCAGCATCGAAAGATGTTCGCTTTGTTAGGAGGTAAAATGAGGAACCTTGGCAAGCGAACTTGCGTTGTCTCCTAGAAAAATTGATGTCGTTTATTGACTGTGTACTCATAAAGTTTGCATTAGTCATGTTTCCTGTTTGACCAAGCCATGATTGCAATTATCTCACATTTAAGTGAGTGTGCAGTTATTTTGTAATTTAATTTATAAAAAGAAAAAGATCCTGTGTTCAAAAAATGTATCGGTACAGTCTCGGCTGATACCACACAGCCAGATATCGGAAGAAAAAATGGTATCAGTGCAACACTAAATTAATACCAGTGGTTCCTGAACCATGTGGCCATATTAAAGCTATACACTTCATGCAGGTGACCTATTACGAACCAGTCTTTTCATTTAACCCTTAAATAACTGCAACATGAAGCAACTATCAGAGAACCCCAAAATTTAAAAAATAAGGTCCTAATGAAACTTTTTTCAAATTTGTAAAAAGAAAAGTCAAAATCAATATGTGTAATAAGTGCTCTAATATCTATAACCCTTGCTAAATCCTGTTTTTTTTTCCCCTCATGGAACCTGCAGATGCATGTGTTGACTTGCATCCATCATTTTTGTCTTCCAAAAAGAAATGTCAAAATTCTGAACTAGTCTGAAAATCATGGAATTTTAGGTGTATCAAATGTGATACATTTGGCAATAAAGGGTTAAAAAAAAAAGGGGGGGGGGGGGGGCAGACCTACAATTTTGGTTCTACTTGCTGCAAAAGCTATGCTAAACTTGTGGTGTATATCAGTTTCATGATGATACAATACGATATATCATGTTATTCAATGTCTGCAATGAGTCTAAGTGATTAAATGGCATTCAATTGATTTAATACAATGATTACATATTTATCACAACCTGTTACAATTCATTTAATAAAAAATATGAAGTACTTCTGATAATCATGACAATTTTGTTGCTAAAGATTTTAAAAGATGGCGATGCTGATCGATGTTTTGTATTTTGATCAATTCAATTGTGGCCAACCATTCAGATCAATTTACATCGATGCATCTTGCACCCCTAAAATAAATGTTACATCTTAGGCATTAATAGCAAAAATTTGCTTCTAATTGACACAAAAATTTGGACCTTAAAATAGTCTAATTGTATGTAGCATACAGTAACAAAAATGAAATGGATGATGCCTGAATCGAAATGAACAATTTCAAGTTATGTTGAAAAAATAGACAACACCTGGTACAGTATAAATATCTTCATATAAAATAAGGTTGCACAAAGTACTTAAATATGCAAAACAGTATATTTGTTAAAAATTTGACAAGAAAATAATGTTTCCAAAAAATGAACACGAACACAGCAATTGTGTACAACGTATGCAATTCGCATGGCAAATTAACTGATATGCTTGTAAACAGGTAATGAGTAGCTAACAATGATTGTTTCTCCAAAAACAAAATTGTTTCTCCAATAACCACACATACTACAGTGGGTAGCCAATGCGCAACGATTAGGCGGGACAAAATCAGATACTTGAATTTGATAGGGTAAAATAGTACTGGCATTAAAAATGTCTATAAATGGCTATTTTGCCTACTTCTAGGAAATATTTATTATTTACGTTTTTCTCCACTATTACCTGTCGAAAGTTTTTTTTTGTTTTTTTGCTGGGATGCACATGATCAAGGTGTTGTCTATCCATTCAAAGGATGCTGCGCTGCCTATAGAATGATGAAAATACAAATGGCAAAAAAATTGTGTCCGTGAGCATTAAGTTGCGAATTTTGTATTTTGCTTTTTTTGCCAAAGGGGAAGAGAAGGATGAGGAAAAAGTACTCACATCCTATAAGTGCGATACATAATTCTGCTCCGGAAAGGAAGGCAAGAAGAATACAGAAAGGAGGAAATCACAGGAAAAAAAGAGGAGTTAAGAGACATGCAGGCTGCAGGCCCCCATACCAAGCAAAGGCAAGAAATGCTTGCTTTCGCTCTCAGATCCAGTTAAATAAGTACAAAGTACACACATATAAAGAGTAGATTGACATACAGTGGTATGAAAATATATGGCCACCCCTGAAAAATTCCTATTCATTTATAAATAACTTATTTTTCGGACCAAATTGTTCCGAAGTATACACACAAGCCAAAAAAATGCATAAGGAAAAAGAAAACAACCATGAACAAATCGTACTAGAGTAGCATTTTTATGGGGAAATCCCTTTTTTAAAATTAACCCCAAGGACAGACATTTCATCTTGAAAGGCAATTTAAAAAAATATATTGTGACGAGTGATGTGTGGGCCTGAGTATGGAGGTATAGGCCTAGACTTTCCCTGACAGCTCGTGTCTCATAACCAGCACGACTCCATGACACTGCTCGCTATATTGAATGCAGCATAGAGGCATGCAATTAGTGAACACTACTCCCAATAATGGTGCCCTAACAAATTACCCATCAACCTATCCGGGCAAAACTGACCAATAAAAACATTCACTACAATAACAATAGAATAGAACAGGTTGTCTAGGTGTACACAGTATGCTAACGTAACACATTCCCCAAACGTTCAATGACGCATGAACAATGAGCTGAGAAGAGATCTTCAAACACAACCGGTGGCCTCCACTTTAAATACCAGTATATGATGTTGGAACTTTATAAGCATGTATTCTGGAGATTCAAGAATGTTTTTGTCAACAATATAAAACATGACACAGTGGTTATGTTTTTGGGTGTGCATTGAATTCTGGGGCGATGACTTAAATTGACTAGTTTGTTGTTATGGGATCATTTCAGTTTTGTTATGACAGCATGACTGTACGTGACTTTTGATTTAATGACCAGCCATTATTTGCGGAACTGAATGTATGTCTGTTCTTCTGCTTACAATAACAAAGAGCAAATTGTCCCTCACTGTCTTGTGAGACGCCAATATGGAACCAACATGTCATTATAGTCGAGTCGTCCTTTTAATATTGTCACATACTAGTACAAGTCTCACCCCTGGCCCAAGTATGAAAGAAACCGACTTAATAGTACGAAAAAAAAAGTAATTGGGTGTTTGGACCAGCAACTTCCTTTTGATACATCAAAAAAATTAATGGACTTAGAAACATTTCGAAATATTTTCAGAAATGAGACTAGGTTAATGCATGGAGGAAAGAAGACTTGCTATACACTGTAAACATTGGTGGCAGAGCGGTGGGGCCAGTCTTGGTACTGAGAATCTTGTAAAAAAAAAAAAAAAATGAGAGCCACATTGATTCAACTCAATATTAACAGATTTTAAAGAATAATGCTTTACAATCAGTCACGACATAAAAGTTACGCCCAGGCTGGATATTTCACCAATACAAAAGACCCATAACATCGCTCAAAATCTACTGTGATATTCATACAAAGGAGCAAGCACGATGTTCTAGGAAGGCAATTCCAGTCCATAGTCCTCAATATCGTTAAAGATTTGTGGGATGGCCTGGAGTGGGCTTGTTCATGCTTGGCAACCATCAAACTTAACTGGAGATGTTTTTGTAAGGAGGAATGGTCCAAAATACCCCTTTCCAAAAATTCACCGGAAGTCATTGGAAAGGCCAAATGTTATTTTGGCAAAAAGGAAGATCACTAAATATTTTTTGTTTTCTATTAAATTTTCGCACCTGTAAAATTTAGTTTTGATGCACACTGAATACCTTCCATTAGTCTAATAAACAATTAAATCTATTAAGTATTAGCGTTTTATTAATGTTTTGATATATAAAAATTAAGTTGATGAACCAATCACCAAATGATTTATAAATGGAAATAATACAAATTGTCACAGGTGCCCAAAATTTTCATACCACTGTATTTAGAGAACATAATCATTCACACAGACATTATACACACATTATTAATGCTGTAAGTTAATGTGTTAAAAACGTAAACCCCGCAATTAATTATGGCCCTGCCCACCCCCAGTAGTTTGGACTTCAAGACAATGCGCCTCCTGTGCCCGCCAGAGTTGGGTCAGAGAGAAATACTGATTTTCAGATGAAACTTAATCTTGAATTTTAGTGGCGTGAAATTCACGTTCTCAGGCAAAAATGTACTGTCTCTACAACTCTTTCGAGGTGTACTGACTGGTGCACACCCCTATAAATGCAAAGATGAACTATACAAATGCTTTGGAAGTTTTGGTGAGTTCAATCATTTTATTTCATTTTTCATTTTTTTTTGTATTTCATAAATAATATTAAACCAATGATACCAAACAATATATTTTATTAAAGTACATAGAAATGTATGAATTGAATCAAAAAAGTAAAATGGAAACTATGCAGGACCCAGGCTCTAACCCTTGATCTCAGAACTGAGTGGGCGTGTTAATACTAGTGCCGGCAAGCGGATGGTTAAAATTTGATAAAATAATAGATTTTTTTTAAAAACAAAAATTGCTATCTAAATTGCTAAATTGTTAACCATGAAAAATGGGATTAACTGCGAATAAAAATTTTAATCATTTGACAACACTTATACACAAATATATAGGGATGTCCCGATCGCCAATTTTCTGATTTTGTCTTCTAAGTCAGAGTCTTCTGATTTTGAGATTCTGCCGATACAGTCCCGATCCGTCACCAAAGTCTTTTTTTAAACATAAGTTCCAAACATGTTACAGTACTGTACTGTTTACAGTACTTCCGCATTTTCCAGGAGTGTTGCGGAGTATAAAACGTATATATACAGTATTTTTGTTTCTTTTGGCAGTGCCATTGTATTCCTGGATAATTGTAGTACTTTTTAGCCCATAAAATAAATATATATACACACACACAGTATATATATTTTTTAAATTAATAACCCAATCATTTCCACCCAATTCCCATCGTCTGAAAAATGGCCCTATTTCTGCTCACGTGATTGTGGACATCCCTAAAGATATATATACACACACACACACACACACACACACAGATTATAGAGGAAGGAAAGATGACAAAAGGAAAGAGGCATGTGAAAGACTAAACAACATTGTGTTCATTGGACATCATCTCTATCAATTGTATAAAGATTGTTCCTTATTGGTGAGGCCATTGATGTGAAGTTACACAACCGATCTATAATGATTGATATGCATCACCAATTGTAAATCTTTAAACACTGCATACTGTTTCAATGCCTTCAACAATCCAGTATAGTATTTGTTCAGTACAATTCAGCTATGCAATGTATTTGCAGTTAATCATTTATAATCCCCACCCACCCAAAACCCTCGAAGCCCCATTTATTTTTAAAAATCGTAGTTACTAAATTATTACATTTCAGTTTTGGTGCTCATTTATTAAAACAACTGTGTAGAGTTAGTGGCTCGCAAAAAAATAATCATACTTTAGGACTAAAACCACTTGTGTTTTATGAAAACCCCAAGCTTACTGTGTAACTTTATTTTAATCACTATTACTATGATGTATGTAGAGATGGTACTTTGTGGAAAGAAATAAAAATGAAAAATAGGGTTAAGTATTCACAAACTTGCTGTAAAAATCTGCCGAAGGGTAAATCTTTTTAGGCTACCAATGTTGACGCCAAGGAAACAACAATAGATGCCAACTGACAGAATACTCTAGAAATTGCCTATAAAATGAAAGATAAAATGTATATAATTTTGGAAATGGGAGAATAGTATTAGATTGAAAATCTTAAGCCTTGAAGGTTGGAAGGTGAGCTTCAATTGTAGACCTTTTTAAATAATTATGCATCAGCAATATCATTTAATGAAAGCTCCATAATTTACTATCAAATGTGTTAGTCCAACCATCCATTCATGTGTGAAAATTAAAAATGTATTTAAATTTTGATTGCTCTCGGCATTGATGTGTTGAATTCAAATCTTGAAAGTTTTATGACAGAAATATGTCTGTAAAATGTCAAATTTTATAAAACCCAATCATGATGCAAACAATACAACCTAAACTGCAAAGGGACCTACTTGAGTTTGTTGGGGTCTTCCTGTGAAGACTTGCGAAGGAAAGTGCCATTGGGATTAGCCGGGAGATCTCTTTGAGACCGCTCATTTGCACTCTGCTTGGCTGGAGGGGCAGCTATTTTCTTCGTTGCAGAGCGTTTGATCCTCTCTTCCAACATGCTCATATCTTTGTCTGACAACTGTAAAGGATACAAGTGGTGGACAATGTTTCATTTATGGAGTTTTGAATAAATTTAAACTTACAAACTGCAAACTTACATTTCCAATTAGTTTATAGACTTGGTCTCCACAGACGTTGTAGACAGCCACTACAGTGTTCAGGGCAGCATTTCGGACAGAAGTGTCTCTATCACCAATATGAACTGCAATTTCTTTCAAAGACTTGGCGGGAGTTGGTTGACATACATTCATTCCATAGGCTTCTATTAAACAACCCAACTCCTCCAGACATTCTTAAGAAATACGCCAAAAGACACAATGTAAGAAACCTTACACTGACAGAGGAGCGCAGAAATTTGAAAGATTTAATGAAATGGGAGATAAGAGAAACACACCAGCTCTTTGCTTGGAATTTTTTGATTTAGTTCCATCCATGAGGTAAGGAAAGACTTTAGATGCAGGGTATACCTTACATAGCATGTTAAGTATTGCCCTAACATCTTTGCGAACCACATCCTTAGACTCTCCAATCTTGGAAAAAAAGAGGTTGCAAGAATTAAAGATCTTTCACAGAGTTTATGTTTGTAGATTCTCAGGTATCCAGGTCATAGTACTGTAATAGGCTAAACATTAAAGGAGCCATATGTAAGAAATGCACTGTGATTTTTCAATAATAGCCCACATATTTCAATAGACATGGAGGAAGCATGTTTTATGCAAATACTTCTAGCATACTTTTGGTAAAGCCTAGTTTTTCCAATTTTAAAAGATCGTCAGCCTGTTAAAGTTATTGTTTTGATTCTGTGTTTACCACGGAGGTCCTGCCTTCTAACAATCACCCACTTACGAGTTCAGTTCTGTATGCATCCAGGTTGCCAGAGGTCAGTTTTTTGTCAACTACTGAAATTAAGGCTGCCAGAACATTTACAAACAGTCCAGATTAATGAGGCAGGTTATCACCCAGGCAAAGACAAAAAGGGTAGACAAAGACAAGGATATGCATTGGACTCAATTGAGTTAACTGTAAAAGAAGAAAAAACTGATGACAGACACCAAAGTTGCATGATTTCTCCACGACCGATGTGGTATGTGTGGTAAACGGACATTTGGTATATGAACAAAGTTGATATGCTCGTGCTATGCTTAGCATGTAGGTCCATATGGCATCTTTACCCAGGTACATACAAAGCATTACAAAATGAGATATTTCTTTGCCAGTGTGGGTTTATAATTTAGAAAAGTATGGTAGTTCCCCTTTTGTCGTGGTGATAGAAACTAACCTGGAGCTCATAAATTCATACCTCTGCTGTTTTAGCTTTGTGTTCACCACCTCACTAAAAATTATTATAATAGTCATGCGACAATTTAAAGCTTGCAATTTGAAACCATTACGTTTGAAGACAGTAGCATGTACGCATTTAATTCTTGGTATGTATTAGACATCGGTTGTAGACGATGCATACTGTATGTACACACGAACATTGCTAACAGTATGAGATTTGTTAGCCTGCGTCTTTTCTGATGGAAATGCAACGATGGTATGGTAGCGCCGTTTGAGTCTCTATTGCTAAGCATTGATCTGGCGATCCAAAGGTTGTGCTCTCCAATACTTTGATCCAGGTTACACTACCATTTTTGGCGACCAACTTACATATGGCTCCTTAATACAAAGGCAAACAGAATTTGTCTATCAAAGGCACAACATCTTTAAAAAGCATTTGTTCATCCACTGCTGATTAAAGAGAACATGCTTGTCTTGCCAAATGTGGTGTGTACTGACCTTGAGTAGAAGGTAGGGGACAAAGGAGTTTGCCTCATACTCTGTAAGATGGTAGTTCTCCCTATTTAGCATGGCAAAAAGAAGCTTCAAATATTCCAGAACCTTCATTTGGACTGTAGTGTTAGTGTCAAAGAACCGTAATGTGAACCACTTAAGAATTAAGTCCAGACAGCTTATTGTAGCATCAGTCTCATTTTCCAACCTCTGTCAAAAAAACAGAAGTGCAGTGACCGTTATTTACAGCATTCTACAGGTGCATGATAAGGTTTGGCCATATCCAGTGTGCCCCAACTTTTACACGCCACTGTGTAATTCAATAGGCGACCAATGGGAGTGCCCTCACCTCAGTCATGATGCTAATCGCCTTTACGTGTCTCTGGAAGTCTAGGTGGAAAAGTTCATCCTGGAGCCACTTGGCAAAGCAGGTAGACATTTGACTTTTAAGCTGCTCCACATATTCATCTCGAGGAGTAATGAAATTCCACTTCAAAATCTATTAGGACAGAACAATCAGTTTCAATGAAATGACTTACAGCTAGATGTTTTCTGCTCTGTTGTTTCTAGATCATTGCAGGTAGTCAGGTACCTTCAGCTGTTTCTCCTCTTTGATTCTCTGCTCCTTCGCATTGGGAACAAGGATGAAAAGGGGCCCAGACCTATCTTCATCATCTTTCATGCCTTTAGTTACAGGCTTCTTACTAGGTGCACTCTGAAAGTGAGACAAGGTCTAAAAGGTGAGACACTTAACATTATCAGATTAGCACAGCCATGTATAAATAAAATACATGTACATCACACATAAAGAAGAATATAGATTAACAAAAGAAGTGGAAAGTGATCATAATCATTAGTTCCTAAACATGCACTTCACTAATTCATGCAGTGGCGTGAGATGAAAAGAGTGATCAGTCACTTCAATTCCATTTGTGAAAGCATGCAGGCACACTAAAGTTTGAATCACATTTTGTCAGAACTATTCATTAGGGATGCACCGAAATAAAAATTCTTGGCCCGGGGGGGATGGGGGGGGGGGGCAAACAAATACAGCGGTACCTCTACATATGAATATAATTCGTTCCAAGACCTTGCTCAGCAGTGCAAATGTCCCAGACACTGAGATAGTTTGCTTGCCAATAAGCTCAGTGAAAGTTTTGGTTTGATTGAAAATCCAAATAAAAAGTGGTTGACAGAGTTCATGGTTTTGTTTATATCGTTACATTGTTGCAGCCCAGGTATTTCAATTTTTAAAAAAAATAAAATAATAATAGTAAAATAAAAAGTGGGGGGGGTTGGGGTAGTTATAATTCTTTCAGACCAAAATCACACATTTTTAAATATGGCCATAAATTTTTGGTGCATCACTGATGTCTGTTTCAATAAAATAAAAGTGTTGATGGGTTAGTAAGCTATCATCTAAGAGAGAAGAGCACATCAATGTGATTATATCGTATATATTATAATTAACACCACCATTAGTGAATACAGTATATTTGGAAAACAAACACTAGTTGAGGGCCAAGGGTTAGCACTCAGTGCACACTTATTACTATTAGTCTGTTAAATCTTTTTGCGTTTGCTAGACGATTGCTAATCAACTACAGAGCTTTTGGCACCATTTAATTTGTGGTAGCTGTGCAACATTTGTCTCATTAGGAGCTCGTCTGTTCCACATCTACCTGTTGACTGCCAGCAACAGTCTTTCCTTTGTTGAGGGGCTTTTTATTAGCAATAGTGTCCTTGTCCTTTGAGGGAGGGGAAGGGTCAGGTTCCTCGGGGGGAGAGGGTTGCTGAGCGAACAGAAAAAAACCAAATGATGTTGAAAATCAGTCAAAAAGTGATTAATGGGTGACAAATAATATACATAGATGTACAACACTACCAAATGTCAACTATTGGCAGCAGGTAGCCCCCCCAAAGGAACACATGAGCATGACAAAAAAAATTTTTTTTAAATGATGGAGAATTCACCAGTAAACCACAGCTACTGTTTTGCCTTTTTAAATTGCTTTCAAATCACAGATGCATTGGTGTAAAATTTAAAATGAACGTTTTCCGGAAATAATTGAATTTCATTCAAAGGTCACAACTGTGTTGTATGACCAAACCATAGCATTCATGGATACAAGCTCGCAGGCACAATAGCAATGAGATTATTTGCTCCTAAATAATTACAGTACACGTTATTTCTGAGAGGTGTAATAAACTACTAGGACTCTGCGTGAAAGCTTACACTCCTTTTGGGGCAGCTCTAACAGTATTTGTGTCTTTCTTTAATTCAAGTCTTTAATTGTTGTTACCTTAGGACATTGAAACTGCTTTTACGCGTTTTAGCACATCACACATTTTGCTCGACGCCCTATATCTTCAGACCGAACAAGACAATTTGTGTCTCATTTGTCGCCAGAGATGCTCATGGAGTTCACAATACCAATGTCTCTTGTCAGTTATGTGTCTGGTAATTGCGCGTAAAAATTGGCGCTCAGCCTATTCCTCTACTCTCTCTTCATTTATGAGTGCAGAACTGGACATGAATCCAACACCATCAATAAAGGTGGGAATCTTAAGGCACCTAACAATTCGATTACGATTCAGAGGCTACGATTCGATTATAAATCAATTAATGATGCACCCCGCCAGCTATTAGCTGCTTTTAATGATTCGTTCATTAGATTTGTACATTACATTATAAAAATTGTACAAAAATCCTCTCAGGCTTAAATAAACTATTATTTCAGTATCAAGTTAACGGTTCAAAACAGTAAATGAAATACTGAATTCCCAATTTTGTATCAGCAGCTTTAAACTACATTCAATTAATTCAACGTTGTGAATCAAACGTTAAAGTTGTTAAAATTGCTCCCGTTATTCCATAATGTTCCTTCTGTCTACTTTTGACATGTGAAAGTTTTAGAACTGTTACATCATTTAAAGATAGAATCAAAGTAAAAACTTTGCCGATTTAGGAGTATTTTAGTTAAAAAGTTGATTAGATTCGCTCGAAGTTTCGCTATAACAGCCTTTCAGAGAAGTCTACTGCTTTTAGAAGATGGCTGTTTACTAACGCCGGCAAGTCTGTCATTTTGCATCTAGTTCTCTATACATGTGCCAACGCCGGCGAGTCAGTCATTTCGCATCTAGTTCTATAGACCCTACCCACCGACGTCATAAAACCACGTGCTCGCTGTATGGTTCCGCCCACTTGTCCGTCATTTTGTCTCTGTATTAGCATTGGTTTCAATTGATCGAGGAATTTAAAATGCATTTCATGGAAGACCCGGTGCTTTCTGATGCCGTAAACTCACTGGATGTGTTGCATAAAAGGCGTTATGTGGAAAAGCTTCGTTCTATACAGTCGCCAGATCCATATTTGATGCCCAAATCGATGTTTTTCGACCCACTGTCTTCGCCCTGTCTGCCTGACATCTGCTACGCTGATATTTACAATTATCTTGTCCACACAAAATCAGCCTATTCCCACAAAAATTTGAAAAACTTCAAGAGCTTGGAGGCTTATAAATACTTCGTTGCTGGTTGGGTGAAACCGGTCCTCGTCCATGAAAATTCGGCAGGAATCTATCTTGTGCTTGGAAAGGTGAGTTACGAAATTTTCAATTCAAAATCTTTTGTTATTGCTAACATCCACTGTCAAGTCTAATGTATTTCATGTCGTTTGTCAATGGAGTTGAGGCTTTTAATGTTTATATGGTTTAGCGACAGCACTCTCACTACATACATACGTGTATGTTGTCGGCGATTAGCCTAGCAATGATCTTAATTGTGGTTATTTGTCAGCCCCGTAGACGAGGCCAGTTTCTTTCACTTGGTACCAGCTAAATATTATTCAAAAAATAACGATGGTGGAAGAAAGGGAAGTCACAAACATCTTGAATTTGAAACTATGTCGTACTACGTCGTATGTTGTCGGCGATTAGCCTCGCAATGATCTTAATTGTGGTTATTTGTCAGCCCCGTAGACGAGGCCAGTTTCTTTCACTTGGTACCAGCTAAATATTATTCAAAAAATAACGATGGTGGAAGAAAGGGAAGTCACAAACATCTTGAATTTGAAACTATGTCGTACTACGTCGTATGTTGTCGGCGATTAGCCTCGCAATGATCTTAATTGTGGTTATTTGTCAGCCCCGTAGACGAGGCCAGTTTCTTTCACTTGGTACCAGCTAAATATTATTCAAAAAATAACGATGGTGGAAGAAAGGGAAGTCACAAACATCTTGAATTTGAAACAATGTCGTACTACGTCGTATGTTGTCGGCGATTAGCCTCGCAATGATCTTAATTGTGGTTATTTGTCAGCCCAAAACCATCTAAGTATATCTTAAATGCATCTTACCGGATATAAAATGACTACTACATAGTCTGTGGTGATTTTTTGGTGCCCAGTTTTCACCTCGAATTGCAGCCGTCCATTTTGCTCTCCTCTTTGGATCCCTCGGAATACGGTAAAACTTCAAGTCTCTCCTTCCATCTTCTCTGTTAGTGCAACCAACAGCCACACACGCCTTCACCATTTTGATTATTAATGTTAAGGAGCAGAAAAACACGCCGTAAATAGGAGAAATGTATGTAGCCGTAACAGGTTAACACTATGTTTTGACGGACAAGTGGGCGGTACCATTCAGGAGAGTGGAGTTGTGACGTCACGTGGGTAGGGTCTATATACATGTGATATCTACCATAGCATTATGTGGACATATTTTGTTGCAACGTGGGCGATGTTTGTAGCGGCTACCGGCCGCAGTCAGGTATTATTGTTTTTTTTTTTTTTTTAATCTAGCGGCATAAGTTGTCAGTCCGTTCCTCATTGCATCCCGAAGACCGCACTGACTGTGTTTTAGTTCCGCTTTATTTTGCATATTTCAATAATTGGAATTTGGATGTTTTTGAATTGTTCTCGAATCTTCCACAACCGAATGGCAAATAATCTAAGAATCGGATATTTCGCACGCCTCTAAATCAAATTTACAGATGAAACCACAGTGATGATGGGCCTCATTGGCAACAGTGATCAGACTACAGAGCCTACAGAAAAGAGGTAGAGCGCCTGTCAACGTGGTGCACTGACAACAATTTGTTCTTCAACACCAGCAAGACCAAGGAGCTCATTGTGGACTTCAGGAAAGCGAGAAGAGGCACACATGACCCCCATCGACATTAATGGGACAGCTGTTGCGCATGTCTCCAGCTCAATTAAAAGTTCTAAATGTTGGTTTTGATCAATTTCAGCTGAATTGACCATCCCTATCACTCAGTTTCAAAAGTTGATCTCTGGTCTAAACAGAAGTGGTAACTGAAATACTAACAAAATACATGGTAATATATACATAGTAACTCAAAATACTGAATTCAGTCTGAAATCTGAAACCCAACTATTAACACGACTATGTATACATTAATCAATTTAAATACTCTTTGGCCACATAAACTATTTTATAATTCTTTTAACATTTTTAAACCATGCAACCAAAACTAATTCCTGAATCATCCATGTTCATGATGTGTGTTGTCTGAATACAGTGATCCAAAGTTTTTCGTGGCTAACCACGGACCAGAACCCGCCGCAATAAGTGAAAAAACGTTTTTGTGTGTGTGTGTGTGTGTTAAATATATTTATTCAGATTTAGCATTGGAAAGAGATCAATATAAGATATGTTTTTTTCACTTTTCCCCCCCAAAATTGTAATATATATGAATAAATGTTTAAGCACTTCAAATGTAAAAACTATGTTAAGTTTTAAACATGTTACTGTCCCACCAAATTATTATTAAACAAGAATAAAGTATAAGAAAAATGCTTGGCTTTATTAAATGCTTCATTGAGCGAGTACTCAAATCCTTTCAAGCTGCTCATTTACACACAATGAGTTGCCACAGAAACTTTAGGAGGTTAAACGATGATTGAAGCATGCGGTACTTTTGAAGTTTGTGAATCTGGCAAGATCAAACACAAAAATCTGTCAACATCGTTAACTTTAATAAGTAACTCCAGTGAAGAGCCTGCCTGACGCACAAAAAGCAGGGAGAGGGAGGGAAGGGACGGAGGGAGACTACACGATTGGCTCGGGACAGCTCATCTGTATATATTTTTTTTAAATTGAAAAACAAATCCGCAGTGGAGTGAGGGTGCGAAGTTTGAAGCGTGAAGTAGCGAGGGATCACTGTATTGTAATTATTCATTAATACCATTATTCATCATTTCAAACTCTGGGCATTGAAACTATCGCAACTGGACTGCTCGAGTGGTCCTAGTCGGGTAATTGCTGCTAAGACAACTACAATGTCCAGTTGTGAACTATTGAAAGTCTGCATAATACATACATAGGTGTAGTACATTAATAGGCTCCTTGCTAGTAAAGCGGCCCAACACAGATTGAATAGTGCAAAACAATGTTATGAATGAACCCTTTCTGAAATAGATATTTTTGGCTCTGCCATGAGCAGCCAACAACAAATATTTCAAATCACCCTAAAATGCAAATGTCTGCTACTGTGTCCAAAAAAAGTTGATAAGCACATACCTTCTTTACTGCTACCCCACCTCTGACCTTTTTAGCTTCAGATTTATTATCGACAAAGTCCTCACAACTGGAGGCTGCGGAAAATATGAAAACATTTGTCAACTAAAGACATATACGTCTAACAATTGGCTGTCATTAAGCGTCAACTGAAAGTGAAGTCTATCGGCCTGACGAGCCTTGTGAGGGTGCGTGCATGTGAAGTTCAAAACTAATAAAGTGTCGCTATCACTTACACTTTTGTCAATCGTGGGTTAAAGTCAGAAAATATATGTGTTTATAACTTAATGAAAAAAATGAACTCTGCATTTAATTAATCCATCAGATGGGTAAAAGTTACCAATAATTCAGCAGTATAACAACACTGTGACCTTTTCATGCTGATTTACGCTAGAGATCAAAGAGCTCTTCTATTAACTGATCATTTAGCCCACTATAAATGTGATCACAAATTACGATTTACACCATTTTACGCTATCTAGTTAAAATATAAAGTGATATAGTGAGTCATACTAACCAGCTCTATTGGTCTCCGATGAGCTTTTTGCTCCTCCAGTTTTGGCAGGAGCAGCAGGTTTAGCTGGCATCACTGCTCTGGCCTTTTCCAACATGGCTACAACTTGGTCTTTAGATGATTGCTAATGGAAAGCAAAGGATAAATGAACATGCATTATAGAAAGTACTGTGGTGTTGTAGTCTTAAGAGTGTAAGGTAACATAACGCAAAAGATTTTTCTTCGGATAACTGTTGTATGTGACACCACAAGTCAAAACAGATTTTATTTAAGATAGCATTTGTGGAATAAAAAATAGCTTGGATGTCTGATGCCATTTTTTTTTTTGCTCCCGATCGGATTCCCCAGTTTACATACATACACATGCTATTTAAAATCATAATTTTTATGGTCGGTTATTGTGTTCCAATATTTAAGCTGTAAAATGTGACAATCGTACACATATTTTATTTAACACCAATTTATCGGGCCCGATTTATAATCCGATTGGTACATCTAGAATAAATTCCTGGAATAATGCAAGAATGGTTTGACCTGAAAACTGGCTTTTTTTCCCCATACCACCATGCAATTATAAAAAGTTATTATAGTAATTGCAGATAAGCAGTAAATCCTTTTTCTGGGTTAAGTCACTTGACATTTACATCCTTGCATCAGTGCCATTGTGATGTTAATTTGGGTCAAAAGCCGAAGTTAAAAACGTATAAAATGGCGGCTCCCCGACATGACTTTAGCAGAATACAGCAGTTGCATTTATTACTTGAAGAAAGAAAGCAATATCAGTCACATTGCCATGTTTTAATATAGGGGTAAAAGATCCGGGGTGGGGAGTTTTGTAGTTCCCATTTTACTTTTTTTCCCCCACTTCATTTTGCAAGTCTGAGGTTGATAACATTTTTCACATACCTTGAGTTTGCCAGTGGCCTTGTTCATCTTGTCATAGCCGAGGTGCATCATGAACGTGGGAAGAGCATCCTGAGCTTTCTTCCTTACATCACCGTTTCGGTCTTCTAGGCAAGCATAAAGATGGGGGACGCAAGCCATCAGATCCCCTGGCACAGTCCTTAGGGTCGGTAACTTCTCGGCCAACCAGCCTAACAACTTTGAGAGGAGCGCGACATATTTAGAACATATTACACAAGTAATAATCTCTTGAGAATTATACCTGTGATCATAGTGTTCTATTAGGAATTATTCCATTCCCGGGGAAAAGAATGTGCATGCTCACCTATCCCCAATTGTCTACGATGCACATTACCCTTTAGTCTATTTTGTGCATCTATAATATGTACCTCTTGACGTAAAAAGGGATTCTCCTTCTTTAACTCTTCTGATAGTTCCTCTCCTTCCAGCCAATCCTTCATTCCAGTATGCTCCACCCAGGCCTGCAGAGTGGCCATTGCAGCTGCCCTGACATTGGGCTACAAAGAAACATTGTTTATTAAGCACACATATATGTGTATACGAGTGGTTCAAGTACCAGCAGGCAAACCAAACCATTCCCCCCGCCATTCAAAAATGATTCTGTACCATCATTAATAAATAAATAAAATGCAGCTCTCCAAGCTTTTTAAACAATAGCAAAACAAGTTCAAAATGAATTATGACTGCCTATGCATACACATAAAATAACACCACCAAAATTCATTGATCCATGATCTATCCAGAAACTACAGGAGTATCCCTTTTCAGTCTATAATTAATCTATTTAACCAGACCTGAGACACAAAAGCACACACACGCACACACAAAAATCAGGATCCAAATATCGACGCATATACTGTACATCCCTACACTATACCTACCAAATTTAAACTTTAAATATTTTGAATATATCATTTCACTGCTTTTTAATTATCGTAACACTAAAACACTCAGCAAAATCAAACACAATTGACGCAGACAACTATGTTTCAGAAATATTTTGCATCCTAAGATTACATACCTTGCTGTCACCAAGTACAGAGATGATGGGGAATCCTAGGGTTTTAACATGTTGTTTGAGTCCAGGCCCCATGGCTATGGCCAGCTGCTGAAGAATGGTCAGGCTCTGTTGTATCTAGAAAGCAATACACAGACATTTAAAATATTCTACTTTAATTTTAATGTAAAAAATGTGCATTTCACTCATTTTCCATTCTTTGAACCATTTCATTAAAAAGAAAACGGAAGTGTGCCCTGGTTGAACTTGTTAATACGGTAGTTTTTTTTTTATTTGATTGCAATTGGAAGTGAAGTCCCTCTGCAGACTCTAGGATTTAAAACTGTCTATGGCATAATGTCACACTGTGCACAATTATGCAAGAACCCTCCCTCTTCACCCAAGCTCCTTATGACTGTCCCTGGTTAAAAAAAGACAAAAACATAAATACATACGAGCCACAGGGAAGGCCATTAACCTACCAGGATTTTATTGGAATCACCAAGTCGTCCTTTCAAAGCCAGAGGTAGATCCCCGATGTTGGCCGTAATGAATTTTGCTTCAGAGATGATGGCTGCAACCTCATCAAGGCCCTCCTTTCTAATCTTCCAGTTTTTATCTCCAAGTTTAGACACCAAATCAGAAGTGACCTTTTCGCTAAAAAGTGGGGCAAAAAACAATGAGTTTTTGTTTTCTTTTCATATACATGGGTTTTCAGATGTATCAGCAGGTTTTTGGACTCAAAACATTTTGGTTTTCAACACACACACAAAAAAGAAAAAAGATTACCAAATTACATATTCAGTATATCCATGAACAACATATATCTATGAATAAGATCGAAAACCATTTGAAATAATAAAAAAATAATAATAATAATGTTTAGTTGAGAAATACCATCAGAACTGACTGACTTGTGAGAATAACCTGAATAACACCTGAAGATTAAAGCTGCAATGCTGCGCTGAAAATAAAATATTGTCATCAAGCTGTGATGCTTTTTGCCAAAAAAAAAACAAAAACAAAAAAAAGCAAGACTTGCCTCCAAAAGATTTGGAGGAAAATGTGGCACATTGTGGGGGTGTAGAAAATACAAATAATAATAAATGATTAAGGGAATAAGGATTTATTTTACCTGTTTCTATTACTAAATTTGAAGGGCAAAAAAAAAATACAAATTAAAACACGTTATCACACAAAAAGAATACCAGGACTAGACATTTCTTTAGAAATATTTCAGATCTGTTAATGATGAAGATTGCTGTACATAAAATGGATCTAGGAGGCCATGTGTTGCTTTTATGAAGCAAAATAAAAGTTTACGTCTTTAAAAAAAAAAATTTTTTTTTAAACTGCACGTGGGACTATTGCGCATGTGCACATCACAATGGCATTGTTCAAGCAATATATTCTGCAGGCCTAAACAGAAGCTAAGAAATACTAGGAGAGTAATAACTTTAAAAAACCTGCCAGATTCCGGTTATACAAAAGCTCTATCTGCAGGTGAAGCGTATGATACAAAAATGTTATTTCAGCACCGCATTCCACTAAGGCTGCAGCTATCGATTATTTTAGTTGTCGATTAATCTATCAACTAGTTAGAATAATTGAGTAGTCGGATTAGGAACATTTATTGCGTTGCAGAATGAATTTTAGCAGGTATAAAACAAACGCTTGCTAAGATTGTTGCACTTTCATTTAAAAATAAATTAAAATACCTGAGCCTCAAACCGTATTAAAAAGATGAACATCCAAGTACAACAAAAGAACAATTGGCTAACTTGCATCGCCAAAGTCCGCTAGCTTAAATGCTAACTTTTTTTTTTTTTTTTTTAACAATACCCTTAATAAATCGTTCAAACACATATTACACAAAAAACAGCTAAATATACCTATAAACTAAATTACGAATGCATAAAAAAAACATTTGCTCATGTTGGGTCTTAACAGGAAGCAGCTGAATTCAGCCATGTTAAATGTGATATGTCATATTCATTGTTGCTACGAGAAGGCAGTATATCCACAATCAATAAAACTAAATGCAAACACTTTCAAAAGTACCATTACAACGCAACTAATTAAACAAATATTCGAAGCAGCAAAATTTTATTTGAAGCTTTTTTTCCTAATCGAATTACTCAAGTTATCGTTTAATCGTTGAAGCACTACTTTCCACACACTTAATTACCGGTATGCATCTACAAACATGTAACTTTAAATATTCAAGTTTTCCATTTTGAGAAATTTTGTCATTTTCACCTAATGTCTGTTCTAGGCAGCAAGTCCATGATGTCCTGTCCTACTACATCATCTTCTTGCTCCTCTGCGTTGTCACACTCATCTTCATTCCCAGCCTTCTTGGTGAATCTTGATGGAGCTGGAGGGGACTGACCTTGCATCTATGATTCAGAAAACAAATGGAAAAGTTGCAGCTGGTATCGTTTTCCGCTACAGGAACAGGTGGTTGCCTTTGCATAACCATCACCTTTTCAAATGCAGCATCTATTTGTGACAGGAGAGCTGGTTTCTCATCCTCAAAGAACATGCGAAGTGGAGCGCCCATGTAGAGATACATAACACCCAGCAAGGTAATTGCTGCGGTCCTGACTGCAGGGTTAGTAGCACCCAGGGCCGTCTTCACATTGTTGATGAAAGCTTTAACATTGATACTGAGGAAGAGAGGTTTAAATGTCACATTTCTTGCAAAAGGATTCAGTAAACATACAGTATCTGTGACAATTATAGTTCAGACCAGTTGCAAACATCCATCTATAGAAAGTCTATAAATCTGATTACCCAGCAAAGCCAAACTCCTTCATGGCATTGGCCAGCCAGTTAAGAGCCTCTGCCTGGTTCTTTGGGTTCTTTTGGGCAAATGCCAAAGACACAACCTATAAAAATAAAAAATAAAATGAAAACACAGTACCGTCTTCATAAAACTATATAATCATGTGGAACATTCTCTGGTAGGAGAAGACTATTAGTCGATCAAATAAGTCGCATTTGTCAGTCGCGCATATCCCTTAAACACGCCCCTAGTCCTAATTATGAGTAGGCGGTTAAACGATTAAACGACTAAACGTTTCGCATTTTACTTGTCAGTTAAACGTAGCATGATGCATCTTAAGCCTCTTTCAGACATACAGTACGCTGAATTACGGTTAGGTCTTGGGATTTAAATGCGTAGCCCTTATATCTGAAAGCAATTTCCCGGGTCAACTGACACTGACATTAACTGGGTCGCGTCCTCGTATAATGTCCAGGACTTCACTGGAACGCGGCATGCAAGACAGCAGCCGGTATATTCCCAGTCACAGGATTGAAGCGCGAAAACTGATGACGTAAATATCATGACGGGCCACTTGTCATTTCCTCTTTCTTCACAGCAAGACGAAAAGCGGTAAACAGTAAACAGATATAGCAATTATCAACATGGCAAACTGAAAAGATAGCAAAATTAAACTGGAAACATAACAAAATTGAATTGCTATTGCATCTTAGAAACGAGGAAGAGAGAGCCTATCGTCAATCTATGGAAATGTGTGGTGTTCAGCAGATTGTAAGGCAAGGTTGCTGTGTGCTGCCAAATAGTGGACGGGAGTAGAAGCGCAGCCACTGTATTGTTCATTTCCACCAAAAACGCGTGTAAGGACCGATAGACGCACGCTATAGGTGTTTAAAAGTAAAAACAGACTGAGGAACAGTTTCTTTGCTAACGCCATCTCCACCCAAAACTGCCATATGTTACACCACATCAGCCAATGTCCAATAATCATTTACATGCAATATTTTACGTGCAGTACTTACTTACGTGCAATACTCAATGCCCTCACTGTCAAACTGCTGCTACTTCACTTCTATTCACACATATTCTATGTGCAATACTTACGTGCAATATTCACTGTCAAACTGTTGCTACTTCACTTTGATTATTTGCACTGCCTCATCTCATACACATTTTATATTTATATTTAGAATTTATACTTGCAAGTCACTTTTGAGTTTTTAACTTATCCTGCACTGTAAAGGCAGATGCTCCACAATTTCATTGTACAGCTGTATAATGACAATAACAGGCTATTCTATTCTATTCTATTCTATTCTATTTTGAATTGATACGAGAATTGCGTGACGTAATGCCACGATATATCTCAGAATCGATTATTTTAACACCCTTAGTCAGGACGATTATTTGTTGCGATTTCTTTAGGTTAAATCAAGTGCTTGCTGACATTCACACCTCACTAAATGCCAACAATGGAAAGAGTTTAGCAAATGCCTGCAACATGTCTGCAACATAACAGTGAAAATCACAGTGATATGTAGTATTTGTTTTTTTTTTGTTTTTTTCCAATTTATGATGGCCAAGTGAAAGGGAAATTTCTGACTGGCAGAATAAAACTTCATCATGAAATAAATATAATATAATGTTTAATTGCAAAAACCTGTTCAGCAGTCCATGGTAGCGAGCAAGCCTCTCCAATTGCAGTCATTCCCTCCTTGGCATTCCCACCACATTTGATATCCCCCACCTTGTCCACCAAGCCATCCAAAACTAGAGAAGCTGATGTCTTAGAAAACTGCCCCCTCTGGGCAATAATGGTCACAATGTGTAGCTTCATCTGCATGACCTAATAAAAAGCACAAAAGCATTGGGATGAATTAGATTGCCCAAGACTACACAATATGAACTGTGCACCAATTTAAAAGATTGCAGTTTAGTTTTATTTACATTCAAAACTAATTCTGGTAGACAAAACATTGATGTTACCTGGAAGTTTGTCTCCTTCCAGCCAGGTTTTTTGGCCAACATTTTTACTAGAGCCTGACATGGCATTGTCATTTTATCCATCGTCTCAACAGCCTAGGGAAAAAAATAAATAAAAATGAATCCATCAATCAACATTCCTTCAAACACTTTGGTTAAACGGTTGTCACTTCAAAAAAATCATGTGTTCATGTAAATCTTTAAATTTGTTTGTTTGTACTTTTGAAAATACGAGGGTCCTGAAAATAAAAGAAAGGGACTACCCTCTGAAATTCCTCCATACTGGCGAGCCTCTCCTTCCAATTAGCTGAGCCCAGTTGTTGAAGGCAGGGTGCAGGCAGAACGTTGGATGCCTGCTCTTCACACACCTCAACCTGAAACAAAAATACATGTCACCTATGAGGATCAAGGAGCAATCGTATCCCCCAAAAATATGTAAAACCGATTCATTCTTCAAAATCAGGCAAAAGATCGACTTCACTTCTACAGCAACTTTGACAGTCATTTATTACTCCAAACAATGTGTTTGCCTATATAATTTCCAATTAATTAGTCAAATCTGACATCAAAGATATCCTCCGGTGTATTGTTGTATTTTTTTAAAACAGCAGATAGTCATATACTCTAATGTCTTTGGAGGTGAAAGCCTTCCTTTGATATCTGACTACAAAATTATGTGCTATACAGTTTCCTGTCTGTTCTACAGCGGTTGGTATAACGGTACAATGCTTCACTCCAATATTGACTGCCCGCCTGACAGTTGACTCGTTCGCCTGTCCTGTAAACCTTTTTAATCAGGCGAGTATCAACATGCAAACGTCTAATTGGGGGAAAAAAGAACAAAGATTGAGTCTACCCGATTGGTATTAGACATAAGCCTGTCGCAATATGCAATAATTCCATTTATCGCGCGGTATATAAAAATGAAGACTTAAGGCGGTAACACACCAGCAACGTTAACATCGCGTCAACGATCCCGCCGCGATAACGCACCAGTGACGCTCGGCGTCAATTTCCATAGGACGCGTTTCATGAGCAGCGCGTCTGTGGAGCGGCTCGATTGGTTCACGCGAGGATTGCAAGATCGCGCGAGAATAGCGGGTATTTGAAGGTAATAAAACAACAACACTTTGCCTTTCAGACCCCGCGTATTGGCCAGCTTTCTTTTTGAAAGAAAGAAGAAAAGAGAAGTCATGTGCTAAAGCAAAAAGCAATCCCAACGACAAAGATTTTAACATGTATTTTACAAATTAAATGCCTCAATCATTTTTTTTCTTATGAACATTTTTCTAAGCTTTATTAATGTTTTTTCTCAAGTTAAAGCACCACGCAGAAATTAATAAATTTAATTGTGTAGCAGGATTTGTGTATTATTTGTATTAATTACCGGTGTTTTAGCTCATTTCAATTTATTTTATTAAATAGTAAGTTATGATTGCATATTATTTTGAAAAATCGACCGGATCCACCGTATTTTTACACGAGTGACTTCCGGCCTGCCCGATCCTACCTAGTAGTATTGACGCAGGGGGGCCGCGTCTCGCGTCAAATAACAAACTCTGCTGTTCTTTTCGCGCGCGACGCGTTGAGCGCTTCTGGGACGCGTCCAACACGCGGCCGCACTGCGACTGGTGTGCATTGGCTGATTGACTTAAACGGCCGCGTTTCACTGCGTTATCGCGGCGGGATCGTTGACGCAACGTTCACGTTGCTGCAGTGGCGCCTCCAGAAATTTTTCATAGGGGTGGCCAGATGGGGCCACTTAAAATCTTGGGGTGGCCAAAATTAAAAGCCATAATTTCAGGTTTTCATTATATTATTGCAGTAAAAAGGTCAGGGGAAAACTATCAGAAACACTTAAGGACACGGCTACTGATATACTTTGGTGTATTGTGTAATATTTGATGTTACTAATGATTAAATGTGCATAGTCCATAACTGTCCAGTCAACATTTTGAGTTCGACAACAATTCTGTTTTATTGTGTTATGTATATATTAGGCATAAGGTATAGATTTAACTAGGGCTGTCAAGCGATTAACATTTTTAATCGAGTTAATCACAACTTAAAAATTAATTAATCGTAATTAATCGCAATTCAAACCATATCTAAAATCTGCTATATTTTTCTGTAAATTATTGTTTGAATGGAAAGATAAGACGAATATATACATTCAACATACTGTACATAAGTACTGTATTTGTTTATTATAACAATAAATCCACAACATGGCATTAACTTTATTAACATTCT
Source organism: Corythoichthys intestinalis (assembly GCF_030265065.1). Taxonomy (NCBI): domain Eukaryota; kingdom Metazoa; phylum Chordata; class Actinopteri; order Syngnathiformes; family Syngnathidae; genus Corythoichthys; species Corythoichthys intestinalis. The sequence continues at coordinate 56,058,739 of NC_080399.1, read as the reverse complement.
TTCAGTGAATTCTTAAAGGATAAATGTGAGTTTGTATATTGTGACTAAATATTGCCATCTAGTGTATTTGTTGAGCTTTCAGTAAATGATACTGTAGCGACTTAACTGTTCTGCCCAAATGCATGATGGCAAGTGGTGCAACCATGACTGTGTGTGGTGGCTGCAAATGCTATAGCTTCTCTGTGTTGGGTACACTACAGGGTGTTAAGAAAAAGATCGACTCCTGTCATTCTTCCCCACGTCGCTTCCCACAATATTTATAGGTGCTGTGGGAGAGATGACAAAGCTTTTCCCAGTTAAAAGCACGGCCCCAATGAATGCTTGTATCTACTCCACTCTGCCTCTCATCTCTGTGTATAAAACGGCGCCATTGTAGGCTGTTTGCGGCAATGCGTGAATGAGTCGTACAGCGAATGCGTTAATTGCGATAAATATTTTCACGTGATTAATTTTTAAAAAATTAATTACCGCCCGTTAACGTGATAAATTTGACAGCCCTACATTTAAAAAAACAAAATAAATGCTTTATTTGGGATGAAATGTATAACTGATGCTATAACAATCTAACGATATACTGGCAAGCGGGGTGGCCAGTGGGGTGGCCAATCAATTTATAGGGGTGGCCACGGCCACCCCTGGCCACCCCCTGGTGGCGCCACTGCGTTGCTGGTGTGTTTGAGCCTTTACCGCCTTAATTTTCCTGCTGCGATTTATCGCCTCGCGTGCACGTGCGTTTGTCACGTGCGTGCGCGCGTGATGCACGCGCGTGACGCACAGGCTTGCGGCTGATGTGTGGCAGACGTGCTTGACAGCGCTGTTTAAAGTTCAGCTTCCTTGTGCCACTCTGTTTTTTGACTTCTGGGTATGTTCGTTTTATACAGTTGAGTTTGAGTGACCGTCATTTAATGGATGGAGGCAGGGCCGAGTGCACTGTCGGCGCACACAATGAGCGAGCGGAACGAGGAAGAGGACGAACGAGTCTGCAAAATGTTTCTGGAGGTTGTTTCAACAAAGGTGGCCAACAGAATAAATCTACATGCTCATTTGAAACACTATCATCCTCTCCAGTTTTCACTGCTTAGTAAGAAAACTGCATCGCGACAAGCGGAGCCTCCTCGTCACGTTCATTGACAATTAGAGGTATTTGCTTGATTTGAGAAATACAGACGACACCGCGCAAAATAGCGTTCCCTCACGGAAAGTGAAGTCCGCAATATTGCTGAAGAAATGAGACCGTTTTACCTCTGTTAAATGATATTTGATACCTTTGGGAGCCAAATTTGTGTTACTGCTACTTAATTAGTCTATTTTTCTCTGTTGTTGTTGAAGTGCAATTACTGTTACTGCAACTTTATACCTATGTGCCTAAATGCTTCAGTTATTAAGTGCAATTTTATTTTTTCTTGAAAAAAGACATTTATTATGTGTTTCTGTGCGGTATTAATATTGTTTTTTACTTGAAAGAGGCATGGTCTATTGTTTTTAGTTGTGATTTCTTAAAAGGTATTTTTTAATTTAAAAGTAAACATTTATTGCGTTTAAATGGGTGTACTTGATCTATTAATATATACTGTATTCTCACTGTGTTATTGTAAATCTGTTAAAAGGGGACGGGACTTGATAAGCATATGCTTCTCTCGTCAGCCCTTGTCTTTTCTTCGTTTTCGGGTTGCTCATACCACATCTTGCAACTGTCAATAATAACGATGATGATGACAATAAATAAATAAACGCTCCCCCCCAAGGGGGGGGGGGGGGGGGGGGGCGCAATAATATCGCATATCGCAATAATTTATGAGATAATTTATCGCCCAGTAAAATTTGTTATCGCGACAGGCCTAAGTAGACATTTTACTTAAGAGCTTCATTTAACTCATTAAAAAGTTGACACAGGGAAAAGGGCATTTATCCTACAAAACGTCATTAGGTTGAGCAAAGTTCCATACACTGGGCTACAAGCAAAATTCTTTCAGGATAAAAGTAGAGAGACCTTACAAAATTTGAGTCATTAAAGAAAAATGTGGTCAAAAAGTGTCACTTGGATACAGTTTTTTAGATACATTATCAGACCAAAATGATCAAATTCAAGCAGTTTAAGCGAAAATGGATATAAATTGTAATGGAAATGGTTATTTCTAGGGTAAACATACAGTATCTACCTAAAAACACTGTCTACTATATGAGAATATAATCACGTATGCAAGAGCTTTGACATAATATGCTGTTTTCAATGTATTGCATAAATCATGGCATTTTGGAAGTGGACAAATATATATTTCATAAGAGGTGGGACACACTGCTATATTCATCTTGTGTCAAATGTAGCAACTTGTAAAACTCATAATTACACCAATGTATCTTTGTAATCAAACATTAAATATATTATATTCTTTAGCCAACAAGCACTAAAATGCTTCATTTTCCAATCCATGTCACCACAGCAAGTACATTTTAGCCATGTTTATCACTGAAGCAGATATTTTTAAAAAAAAAAATTGTACACCAGTATAATCAAGCATCAAGTTTAAAAAATAAAAATTAAAAAAAAAAAAAAAAAAGCTTAGAATTACATTTTTACAACGGAATTGGGTCTTGTTAGGCTTTCTGTACACCAAGCAAAGTGGCCGAATGGGACTAAACTGGACAATCACTGACAAAATACAGTCTGCGACTCACTCCAGAACTTGAAATTTCAAACTGTTCAAATACTAGTTGCCGTTGTCAGCCACAAATGAAATCACTTATTGTTTTCTGTAATGTCACGGCAAAAAGTTTTGGTTTTGTCACTCATCTGCAAACAAGGCGAGTGCGGTTCTAAGAGCATGTTAGGTAGTTACTTCTAAGCAATAAGTGAAATTATTTGCCATCATGGCAATATTTTCATTGGTCATTTGCCCACAGGAAAACAGAAAATCACAGTAATTAAAATAAAGAGATTATTAACATACTTTGCCACAATGCTCTGACAGGGTTAAGACTTACCGACAGCTCACTTTCAGCTAATTCCTTATTTTCAATGTTCTTTTTGGGTTTCCCACCGGCAGCAGAGGTTACTTTGGCTTTCTTTGGTGGACCAGCTGACTGCTAAAGAGAAAGATTCACAATTCAACATTTTCAACTACCTTATATACAGGACAGATGGGATATAATTTGGGGAAAAAATGTTTTTATAATATGTACTGTATCTTATTTGGGCATGCTGGAATTTACATTTTTTTTTACACTGTCGCAAAATAGAACTGTCATTATAACCTGAAACAAATAATTTAATACACATTTCAGACACATTATTTAAATCGTTTAACTCGCAAAATACTTTGAAGATACTGGTTTCATGTAGGATCTCATGGTGTAGGGGTTAGAGTTTGCAATGAGGTAAGAGATTGATAACTTTTATTTCTTGTTCAAATCCCACTGTTGACGCTTCAGTATTTTATTTCTACAACAATATTTTTTGCAGCTGTTTGGGAATAACAAACCTGGCTCCGACATGATTAATGTGATAAGTGTTCTGTGTGGAGTATAATGTAGGCTTAGTCAAAATATAGCAATAGGATAATTATTGTGCCCTCATGTATTTCATATGACGACCCACCCCTTAAGACTAACATCTGGTGATGGGCCTGTCCACACTGTTGTCAAATATAGGTAGTTTATCAGTAGTATCTCACTGTAGCAGGGTTTTTGAACCATATTAAACATTATACGTATTGCTTTTAAAGACATTTTTAAGACGTTAAAAATATAAAGACCAAAACATGTCGCAACAATTTCGGATGAAGGAAAAAAAAAAAAACTTTTATTTCACTGTCAACTTGAGATGTGACTGAAATTTCGGCGCCGAAAATGGCTGAAAATGCATTATCAGTAGATATGTGGCCAAAAACTATTGGTCGAACAGAGCTAAAAATGCATCATCTGTTTTCGGTTTTGAAGACAAAGTTAACCATCGAATAGGGTGAAGACCCTTAGTCCTTTTATGATGATGTCATCGAAACAAAGCAAGAAGCAAGACGTTGGCTGACGCCATCTCACTAACACTACTGGCTCAAAGCCAACATGTCCGCGGATTAGAATTTGTAGAGAACCATTTTCCAAACATTACACTACTTTTCAGACACTACGTCCAGGCATAAAAATGGGTCAGAGGTTAAAAAGGTGAGAAGGGTGTGGAGGAAATTTGTTCCGATACACTGTACAACTAGGGCTGTCCCAAACAACTCATTTTGTCCCGATTAGTCAGACGACTATTTTTATGATTAGTCGACTAATCTAATAATCCCCACCCCCCCTTTTTTTAAATTATTTTTTTAAACTAATTTAGCAATTTAATTTTTCATGACGCTTATCATTTCACATAATCATTTTGGAACACTAAAATTCTTTATTAAAGTACAAATAAATAAGTAAATAACAACAATAAATCACAAATAAACAATGGGGTCAAATGCTGCTGTAATGTAAACAGATTCAGAACACTGACCGCCTTTCCAACATGATTCAAAACAATTCTTAAAAAATATCTAGCATAAATATTATAGTAAACTACTAGACATAATAGTATAATAATTATTCATTGCCAATCAGATTTTTCATAAAGGGTGTCATTTCAAAGCTATTCTTAGTGTAGAATCTGAATTCTGAAGTGGGATTAACTCCAGAAATCGTTACGTATATGACGAACATGACGTGCTTTTATTTTGAAATGTTCACTGGAAGTACGTTTGCTAAACCGCTAACCGTAAGCTTTACACTCCGCATAAAAAGTTCTTTTTGTCATTGCATGTGGTGTCAGTAGTAAATTTCTTTTAATTTTTTTTTTCATTTGCAAATGCTGTTAACCAGCGATTTTTCATTTTTGAAGTGTCACCTTTTAACCGCAAGTTTGCGTTTGAGAAGACTGCGAATGTTTTATAGCAGGCTAAAGTAGGTTGTCTTTTTTCCCCATTAGCCTCAATGTAGCAATGCTAACGTTTACAGTGTTTAATATGGATGCGTTTTCTTATTTTGTATGTCTGAACTTTAATTCTACGGTGTGCAGGTGACCAATAAACATGTTGTCTCATATGCCATCAGCTCGCACACACAAACGTGCAGCCAAGCTTGGCATTGAAGAGACAGGACACAACTGTAACCTACTTTGTTTCGTTGGCCACTCTTGTGCACTTTTTTGGCTTTGCGCCTCTTCCCCGCTTGCATACCAAGCATCCGACATTTATTTTAAAAAAAAAAAAAAAAACTCCCCGACCCCCCCCCCCCCCTAAAATTTTTCTTCCCGGAGCACACAATTCATGTAGGTCACCCTTTTTGACTTCAAAACAGCGAATTTCGCCGAAAGGTGAGAGATTTTAATGCCTGTGCGTTACAGCGCAATAGTATACTGCGGCACTCCGCCCCCTAAGAAACTCATCTTGTCTATTTTTTGCTCAGGAAATGATAATTGGCATTCATCTTTATTTTAAATAATTTTTTTAAAAAATCACGGCCAAGTTTTTTCGAACAATTTTAGCACTGATGTCATTTTTACAGACCAATAAATAGTCCCTTTAAACTTCACCATATTAAATGATCTTTATCTATCTATCTATCTGTTACCTTGCTGGCGGCTGCACTTGCTATCTTTTTGGGTGGAACAGAGGATTTAGATTGGTCTTCACCAGCTGGATGTGCTTTGACTGCTGGCTTCTTTTCTCCTGCACTCTTCTTCCCTCCCGGGAGTTCTACTTTATCGGCACACTCTTTAATCTGCCAAACATGAAATAAACAGGACAAGAGTAAGTGAAAGGCTAGTGTCATACAATTGCAAAAGTACATGGCTCTCTTTCAGTCGGACTGATGATCAGAACTCACCTTATCAAGTTTTAGTTTATCCAAATCAGCTAGGTAAGGATTCACAGCTTTCTCGCCCACCACTCTCATTGCTGTCCCCAATGCTTCAAAGGCAGCATCTCGCACCTCTGGAGCACTGTCATTCACTTGCTATTGAAGTAAGACAAGTACAGATGAGTTATTTCAGCTCCATTTTCCTTTTTTACTCAATGGACGGAGTTGTACCTTGACCAGGGCAGCGCAGAAGGGTTTGAGTACACTCTTGGGCAGTGTAGCCTGAGTGCAGTGTCTGAAAGAGCGAGCCAAAAACAAAGAGGCTTGCTGCTTTATGGATGGGTTTTTATTATCCATCACAGCCAGAATGTCCTCAGATAGGTTTTGCAGAGTAGTCTAAAAGAAAGTTGCAAATTACATTAGGTTGCTGGCCAAAATATACACACATATACTGTGTGTGTGTGTGTGTATTTTATATTATAAATAAATATATATATATATATATATATATATATATATATATATATGTATAAAATACACACACAGTATTTGTGTGTATATTTTATATATTATATTTTATACATATATATACATACATATTTTATATATATACACACACAGTATCTTTTGTTTACATCAGGTAAGGTATCGGTGACAGTAGCATTAGCTGCTAGCAAAACTAATGATGACAGCGATAGAAAGGGTTTTGAAAAAGAAAGATGCTAACTCAGAACTGCACACAGGTCAAATATATACAGTATATACACACACACACATATATATATACATATATATATATATATATATATATATATACACACATATATATACACACAGTGGGGAGAACAAGTATTTGATACACTGCCAATGGGAAAACCCATTGACAGTGTATCAAATACTTGTTCTCCCCACTGTATTTTTTTTTTTTTTTTTTTTTTAAACACACCATAAATCTACAAATTTTGAGTTTTTCCATTGCACAATTAAGACACGGGGGGGTTACACAAAGTACTCGATGAATTTTAATTAAAACCTAATTATGGATATGGGCATTCAAAACAGCAGTGCAGAATCAAGTTAACACAAATCAACAAATGAGGGTTTTTATGGCTGTTCATTTTTAGCCCAGAACTCCAATTCTTACCCATTTGGTTCACTTCTGTATCAGACAGTATTGCATGTAAAGAAGGAAAGGGATTTTTCCCCCCCCATTTGTAACAGCTGGGTGGTTTACCGAAAATTTACAGTTACCGAGATGGTTCACGATGACCGACATAATTTTGACCATGTCGGTAAATTAGTTTTTTTTAATGAAACGAAAAAAATTTAAGTTTTTTCAGCCCACTTTGACTATGTTATATTCAGCTATGCTCATTCCCCTTTAAGAAAGTTCAGCCCTCATGCTTAAGTGTGTCGTCACATGGCTATCAGGAAAAACAAACAGAAGCATGTTGCTATCAACCGGTGTGCTAACGCTACAAGTAAACGTGATGGAGTCGGATAACAGTGAAACGGCTACCACCTATAGACGTTTCGCCGATGTAGGCCATTATGGCAGAACACCGGAAACCAATGCTCTCGGCGTGGGACATGATGTCACCAAAAACACCGATGGCGGCACTAACATTGTCGAAGCGGCTGAACTCAATGAGTTGATGTGGGAGCGGTGGTTTTGGTACGGACTGCACCTTGCAATCAGTATGTTGCGTTATTTTGAATCTATGTGTGTGTGACTTCTCTGATAGCTTTTGCAATGGATCAGCTAAGCATTCAACATAAAGTATTTTCCATGAGAGTAGCCTATATTATGACCGTTTAATGGCCACAGCTATTTTTTTGTATGTGCTTTCCTTATTCTGTGTCATTACTGCCACCCTAAAATCTTAAATGTTTCATTGCCATAAGAGTTACAGCAGCTTAGCTTAATGTTTGTGTGTATGGGGCGGGGGGTGCATGTGTGTTTCAGAAAATGCTCTAAAAAGAAAAAATGCTATTTTATCGCAGTAGGAACTTAAAGTAAACCCTTGTGTTGAGTAATCATGTCAAAGCAGCCATTAACTATAAGGTGTCTGATCCTGGTCCTCTGTTTGAAGTGCACTGTTGAAGCCCCTCTTGCTGTAAGTCATTTGTGTTACATTTTTACACAATGGCCGTAGCAATATTTACATTGTTGTACATTGTTCAAGTCATACAATCCGTTTTAAATGTTTATACTTGAATGCGTATTGTTTACAAGATATTTTATATATTTAACGTTTACACTGAATTTAACACAATTGTTAAATATGTTAAACTGAAAGCTGGTAAATAACTCAATGGGAAATGGGAAATGTGTATTTCATGCATTGATTCAGATTTTCAAATTATATTACAGTCCGCTTGGGCAAATTTATGGTCATTTATCGTTACTGAAGTAAATCTGCTCGATTTGCCATGATAAGTAAGGGTGTTAGGCACCCTACGATTGGATTCAATTACGAGTCAGGGTGCAACAATTCCATTATTGAAAGATCATCACGGTATTGACGATGATCACGATTATCATGATTACTATTGCTGCATCATACAATACGAATGAATAAAGTAGCCAAGCATATTTATGTCCATTATTTCTTTAAAATATCAATGATTCAACAGGAACGATGGAAACATGCCCATACAACAAAAAGCTGCCATTAAACTGCTTTTTTTTTACCAAGAAAGTGCAAAAACATTAACCATTTTAAAGGCAGTACTTATTTCTCAACATGCCTATACAACACAGCTGACCTTGAGTTGCTCTTTTTCACAAGAAGGTGCAAAAACATTAGCCGTTTCAAAGGCAGTACTAATTTCTCTCAACAACACAATAAAATTTACACTGGTAGAATGAATTCCACATTTTCTGGAAACAAACAAATCGTCTTTAGAAATAAGACTTCTTTTAACCAATATACTTTGTTTTCACTGATTTCTGTACTATTTCGCATGTTTGCAGTATTAATGCTGGACTTAATCCTGGTTTTAAATGTTCTGCATCTGGAATAACTTTTGTACGCCACCAAACAACGCACAACCTGACATGGAAATACATGTTAGTGAAGTCGCTAATTAGCATAGCACTTGGCGCTAACTAGTAACATCTCAAAAACAACAAAAGCTAAACAGTACAAGTAGGTTTGCATACGCACCTCTTATAGACCCCAATCATAGGACGTCACAACCCCGCCTCCCTGACTGGAGCCGCCATATTGTCCGTCAGCTCGTCATGTTCACACATTACCGCTACGTACATGCCTCCTATTATGGCGTGTTTTTCTGTTCGTTAACACTAACAATCAAAATGGTGAAGGCGTGTTTGGCGGTTGGTTGCAGTAATAGAGAAGATAGACGGAGAGACTTGAAGTTCTACCGTATTCCGAGAGACCCGAAGAGGAGCGCGAGATGGACTCCCGCAATTCGACGAGAAAACTGGGCACCAAACTATCACCACAGACTATGTAGCAGTCATTTTATATCTGGTAAGATACATTTCATATATATTTAGAGGGTTTGGGGCTGACAACCACAATTAAGATCATTGCGAGGCTAATGACACCATACAGTTTTAAATTCAAGATGTTTATTTCTTCCGCCATCATTATTTTTTGAATAATATTTAGCTGGTTCCAAGTGAAAGAAGATGGCCTCGTCTACGGATCATCAGTTAAACAGGTGTGTCCAAACTTTTTGCAAATGGGGCCAGATTTGGTGTGGTAAAAATGTGGGGGGCTAACTTGGCTGATTTACGTAGAACAATATATTTAAACAAATTTTAGCAACCCCTTCTGTGTGTCACATTTGCTTTATTATGTTTTTTTAATTCATAATTTCAAAAATCTCGCCTTTGTGGCGTACTCTTTCGACCCTGGGGCTTTTGTGAAATACTGCTGCTGTGAAATTTGCAACTAGCTTTAAGTTGCTTTAATTTCTCGCTGCGTATCTTCCCTGTAATGTTGTCGTACATGTCAGCGTGTGTTTGGCAATATCATGTCACATCGAACTCTTTGAAAATAGCATCTGTCTCTTTGCAAATGAGGCAGACACAGTTGTTGCATGTTTTATTGAAGAAATAGTCCAATATCCACCTATCCTTGAAGCGTCGGCCATCGCAGTCTACTTTTTTTTTTTTTTTTTTTTTTTAATTGTCGCCATTTTAGAAAATTGGAAGTGCCCTGCGATTGGCTGGCAACCAATTCAGGGTGTCCCCTGCCTACTGCCCGAAGTTAGCTGGGATAGGCTCCAGCACCTCCGCGACCCTCGTGAGGAATAAGCGGCATGGAAAATGAATGAATGAATGAAAAGGAAGTAAAGGGTCACACGGGGTAAAGTTGCTTAGAGTGCTGCTCTTAAAGTTTTTCAAACTTTCGGGAGAATAGGTTGAGTTTCTGTGGACAAGATAGTTGTAGATATCAGGGTAGCAGATGTCAGGCAGAGACGGCGAAGACAGCGGGTCGAAAAATATCGATTTGCATGAATTGCACTATAAATTGCACTACAAATTGAGACCATTGAGAATACGGATACACAATGACGGACAATATGGCGGCCAAATACAGCGACACGTCATTGTGTGACGTTGGTGATTGGGGTCTATAGATGCACAGAGGACCTATCAACACACTAGGGGCATTTTCCAATTAACACGACTTGAACCTACTGCCGAACAACTGAAAGGCAAGGAGAAATGAACTAGCTCTCTTACCCTCTCGCTCTAAAAAATAACTATAAAATAACAGGGACCCAAAGTGTGACCGCTGGGTCCCTGCCTGTCTGATACACAAATTTATTTTCCAGTCTTTTGAAAAGGAGTAAATCTTTCACTCAGTAACCAGCTGCATCCATCATAACGCTGCGCATGTCCGTTAAAGGTGTCCGGGCGGCAGACGTGTCTTGAATTTAATTTCGCTACTAGCGGCTGTCATAAAGTTATTAGGGAAAATCATCATTTATAAACCTATGTTTAAACATTAATCAATAGTAATCGAATAGTCACGTGTTGACAGGCGATGCATCTAATAATCGATTTTTTTGGCACACACTTAATAAGTACTAAAGGCCGTATCGCCCAGCGCCAATTTGAAATAGGTAGAATTTGAAGTTATAAATATTATAGTATATACAAATATTCAGGTTACTTGGGAGATTTTATTTTGCTCTGGTCTTTAGACAGGCTCTTTGTGTATATCATTGTTACATAGTTAACTAGATAGCCAGAGATATTCAATCGCAATAACAACTGACAGAATTGACTATGGCTGTTTTGTGACTTCGATGTTAAACTCTGCATTTAGTTTTAATTATAATGTGTAATAGCGGCACGGTGGTAGAGTGGTTAGCACGTCCGTCTCACAGTTCTGAGATCTAGGGTTGGTTTCCCCATGCCTGCTTGGGTCATCCAAAAACATGCTTCGTGGGCTGATCGAACGCTCTAAATTGTCTTAATTTGTGCGCAAATGGTTGTTCGTCTCCTTAAGCCCTGCAATTGACTGGCAACCAATCCACGGTGTACCCCGCCTACTGCCTATAGTTAGTTGGGATTGCCTCCAGCACCCCCGTGACCCTTGTGAGGATAAGCGGTTCAGAAAATGAATGAATGAATGAATATAAATGTGTATTTTTCCCGCCCTAAATTTTTGTACTTATTTTTCCCTTGAGATTAAATAAAACATTCTCTGTACTTAGAACAAGTGCATACTAACAGTAAGAAAGATGGCATCAATGGCCTCTTGCAGGGCTTGGACAACCTGAAGCTTTTTCTCCTTGAACTTTTCCAGAATAGTTGGAACAACCTGTGGACCAGGAGAAAGAAAATGAAACAGACTGAAACAATTAATTCTTGCTGGGTTTTATTTTCTATTTTACATTGTAAACCCAACATGACAAATATAATACACGACTTTAGTCTGTCATAAAATAACGTTACTTTGATGGATTTTTTCCATCTATCATTTTTGAAGCCATTTCCATTGTTGGAGAAGTTTATGTGTGGAAAATTTGTCTACTAAGTCAAAACCTGGTCACTAGCATGTTGAGTTTGTCAAGTGGCTGTAGTTTGACAGTATACGTTAAAAACAATAAGACATGCAAAGCAAAATAGGAAAATTATGACCAAAGCAAACTTAAAAGAAAAATAACTCTGCTGTGGATTTTCAACAGACGGGTCTTTCGGAATTGGAATAATCTTTGAACTTACATGTCCTGCATATGTTCCAAACTTCTTCCTGAGACCGGAAGCCAATCCAGCCAGACATTTAGCTGCCATTGAAACCAGCATGACATTGGCGTCTTTCCCCACAACCTACAATACATGACAGTCAGCAATGTAGCTTCATATCATCTTTAAATTAATGCAGTTGGGCCCCAGTAAAGTGTTCAGCAAATGATTCAATGAATAATGCAAACAAATAGACCAAGTACCTTCTTGAGTGCTCTGACAAGATCTCCATAGTCTCCACTTTCCAATTTGGGATTCTTTGTCAGAGTTTCAACAGCTTCCAGAGCTTCTTTCCTCTCCTGCCACTTTTTAGCTTCCTGCATAAATAGAGGATGAGGTTCTCAAAATGTAGTTGTCAAACTCACTTGACAAGGGGACGTAAATCTTTTCTGCTCAAAGGAGCATTTGGATATGTGTGATGTGTAACGAGAGTCTGCGTGCGCGCACCAGTGATTAGAGCAAGAGAGTTCATTGCTACACTCCGGCTACGTCTACACTAGGAAGGATAATGGCGTTAAACGTGTGATTACTTAGACGATACGGCATGTCTGCTACACTAATCTGCCTCTTATCCATGCAAGAACTTACAAAGATAAGTTAGCCGGCTAATATTATCCTCCGTTTAATATAGACTAGTGTGTCTGTACAACAATCGGACACTAAGGAAGTTACATCATGCTGTCCCCATTTTTAGGGCGGCATGACGGCATGGTAAACAATGGAGACGGACGATCAAGACGTGGCATTCCTGCTCCTCTTTTGTTTTCCGCACATTTTTCTTGAACCTTCAAACTACTTCGCAATAATATGCTTCAATTCAGTGCCCATTTGTGGTTCTCCCATCGCGGATTACGCAGAGATGAGCGTTTTCTTACAGAGCTCGTTCCTGCGTTAAGTGTCCGATCAGCCAGCTGCGGGACTGGCCCCTCCCAACTCAATGCCGACCGAACATGAGTATATAAGAATGCGTAGAGGAAAATTAAGCTCCGAAAAATGAACTGCGTGGTACTCCCAGTCAAAGAGGTGCGCGTTTGTTTTTTTTCATGACATTTCTGCCAGTCAAAACTGTTGCCACTTCCAGGATCACCACTGTTATGCACAAGCACTCCTGGTTGCGGTTTCCAGGAAATATATGCAGTGCCACACCATATGTTTCTATTTGTTATTTTCCAAGTGGTGAGAGCGCAACTGAGCATCGATTGTAACATCCCAAGTGACAATGTCAGGCTTTCGTTGTTGTTTTCTAAAGATTTATTTCAATCACAACTGGGCGACTGCTCGTAAAAGTCGAGCCTGCTCTCCCTTCACTCTCCCTCCCGGGTGAAATGCCAATTGCATTGTTTTTATTTTTTGTTGATGAGACGTTACTACTTAGCACGGATCGCTTAGCTAGTTAGCGATTATGCTAATCACTGTCTTAAGTCTCCACTTGTGTTTTGGAGAAGGATATTAGCACTTGAGTTCTTGTTAGCGAGTAAAATTGTAGCGTTTCTTTTTTCAAACAAACCACATACACAAACCCATTCATATAACAGCTTAAGTCTCTTTTTAACACAAACTGTAAATTGTCATACAAGTGTGTGTGCTTTGAAATTGTATGTATGAACAACTTTTATCAAGAAAACAGTCATTATAGTCTGCCTCCCCCATAGTCGATTTTGTTGATTAGTTTGTTTTAAAGAAAATAAAGGAGTCATTGACACCATTTAAATCAGCACTTAGCCCACAAGAAAAAAAAATGTCAACCAGCAGCACTTTTTTTTTTTTTTAATTGAATGAACAGGACCTTTGGCTGAGAAATTCTTTTTCTGTTTTATACTTAGAAACTTTACTAAATGCTTTAACAAGTTTTATGTACTTAACTGTAATGTACAACTACTGTTTTGAGTCAGGAAGCTGTAATATTTTTGACTGAAATAGTCATCCATTTTGTCTTCATTGTTACTTACAACATGCCTAAAACAACTTTAAGTTTAATTGTAAAGGTATTTGAAAAAAGACCCTCTATAGACCCTACTCACATGACGTCACAACCATGCCTCCGCGCCATATTGTCCGTCAACTCGTCGTGTGGACGCATTACCGCTACGTAAATTCCTCCTATTATTGCGTGTTTTTCTGCTCGTTAACATTAATAATCAAAATGACGAAGGCGTGTGTGGCGGTTGGTTGCAATAACAGAGAAGATAGACTGAGAGACTTGAAGTTCTACCGTATTCCGAGAGACCCGGAGAGGAGAGCGAGATGGACTGCTGCAATTCGAAGAGAAAACTGGGCTCCAAACGATTACCACAGATTATGTAGTAGTCATTTTATATCTGGTAAGATGCATTTTATATATATTTAGAGGGTTTTGGGCTGACAACCACAATTAAGATCATTGCGAGGCTAATCGCCGACAACATACAGTTTCAAATTCAAGATGCTTATTTCTTGCACCATCATTACATTTTGAATAATATTTAGCTGGTACCAAGTGAAAGAAGCTGGCCTCGTCTACGGATCATCAGTTAAACAGGTGTGTCCAAACCTTTTGCAAAGGGGGCCAGATTTGGTGTGGTAAAAATGCGGGGGGCTACCTTGGCTGATTTGCATTGAACAATATATTTAAACAAGCCCTTCTGTGTGTCACATTTGCTTTATTATTTTTTTAATTCATAATTTAAACAGTCTCGTCTTTGTGGCGTTCTCTTTCGACTCTCGGGCTCTTGCGAAATACTGCGGCTGTGAAATTAAACTAGCTTCAAGTTGCTATAATTTCTCGCTGCGTATCTTCCCTGTAATGTTGTCGTACATGTCAGCGTGTCTTGTTTGGTAATATCATCGCGTCACATCGAACTCTTTGAAAACAGCGACTGTCTCCTTGCAAATGAGGCAGACACAGTTGTTGCGTGTTTTATTGAAGAAATAGTCCAATATCCACCTATCCTTGAAGCGTCGGCCATCGCAGTCAACTTTTTTTATTGATTGTCGCCATTTTAGAGAATTGGAAGTAAAGGGTCACATGGGGTAATGTTGCTTAGAATGCTGCTCTTAAAGTACCTCAAACTTTCGTGAGAATAGGCTGATTTTGTGTGGACAAGATAGTTTTAGATATCAGGGTAGCAGATGTCAGGCAGAGAGGGCGAAGACAGCGGGTCGAAAAATCGATTATTATTATCGATTTAGGCATCAAATATGGATCTGGCGAATGGATAAGACTGAAGCTTTTCCACATAACGCCTTTTATGCAACGCATCCAATGAGTTTATAGCGTCTGAAAGCACCGGGGCTTCCATGAATTGCACTATAAATTGAACGACAAATTGAAACCATTGACAATACGGATAAACAAAGACGGACAATATGGCGGCCGGATACAGCGACACGTCATTCTGTGACGTTGGTGAGTAGGGTCTATACGATTGACCATTTAATTAACCATCCAATTAATCCATTATAAAAATAATTGTTGGTTGCAGCCCTAGTTATAAAAATATATTTACATCTGTTTATGTATGTACACACACGCATCCGAATCATATAAGTGAGAGAATAACTGTACTTTTTTTTTTTATTAATGCATTATTTAAACATTTTTTTATATACATGTTTTAAACTATTCTTTAATGTTCTATTGAAAAATGCTTTTATATGAAATAACACTTCATAAAAAGTTTTTTTTGCATTCATGCTAAACTGTATTTCAATATTTAAAAGTTAAACCATATTGTTGTCATTAATTCATGAACTAGGCCTGGGTGAAGAGGCACAAAAAAAAAAAAAAAAAAAAAAAAAAAAAGAACGAATAATTGAGAAGGAGGTTGCCAAGGCAGTGTGTGAATTGGCTCTTGCCTGACCTCAAATTGCAAAGAAATGAATACTAGAATGTATTCAAGCAGAATTATGGCGTCATTTAACAGCAATCGAAATCAAGCTCTGGTCGTGTGAATGCAAATCTGTAATGGGGCGTTTTCTCATTTGGTTTATTTTTGTCATCTGGAAGGCATTTGTTGAATAACTGTATGCAATATGAGTGCCAATCTCAATGTCTCGTGGTGAGCTCGCATAAAATGTTGGTAATATCTCAAGCGCTCCATGACTTCATGTGGCTGGTCGCATTCAGTGGGCAATGTAGCCATTGCATTCTGAATGCGTCAAGAAGCGCAGCTGCTGCACACAAGCGCTCTGTGACTGGTGTAATTCCATATTTTGAGGGTTTTTTTTTTTTTTGTTAAACGAGATAATTTTCTCCAAACTAACTAATCTATGACTTTTGACCTTTTGAAGGGTTAACAAAACAAAAAGAGCGAAGACGGAAGCAATTACTGAGGGCCATCACACCATAGTGCAGATGCTCTCGCCAATATGGACTACTTATTTTGCCATGTTAAAAAGAGAAATATAACTATTTCAACAGGTAATTACAAAAATTACCCTAAATGTTTAACACCGCAGTATTCAATACCCACATGGCACATCACAGCTTGTTCAAAAATCATGCATTGCACTTACAATTTTTTCATAAAAGTCTTTGGGCAACTTGGAAAGAATATCCACAGCTGCCAATAGCTCATAAGGATCCACTGCTGCCACCGTTTCCTCCTCCTCTTCTCCTGAAAAAGGTTAAACCACATAAGATTGATTACACAATAAGGAAACTATGCAAAAGAAAATAATTCTGCCTTTAAAACAGCTGCAGATATAGTTGCAAAAGTGCAATAGCATTAGACATGTGCCGACTACCGGTTTCAAGGTATACCATGCATACCGTCCCTAAGGTATTAGCTATTTCTTATGTCTCAATACTGCAGGGAGAAATCTGATTTGCAATGAATATTATATATTATTATTAATTATTAATTATTATAATACTATTATATAAAGTAGTATACTATAATATTAATGCCAGATATTTCTTGTAAGAATTGTTTTCAATCATGTTGGGAAGGCGAAGTCGTGTTCTGAATCAGTTTACATTCCATTCTTTTGCTAGTTAATGCTATCAGCTTTGACCTCATTGTTTATTTGTGATTTATTATTGTTATTTACATGTTTATTTATACTTTAAGAATTTCAGTCTTCCAAAATGTTTTTGTGAATTATTAAGAGTCAACAAAAAATTCATAACTAAATTAGTGGGAAAAAAAATATTAATAATTAAAAGAAAAATATTAGGTTAGTCAACTAATCGTAAAAATAGTCTGCTGACTAATCGGGAGAAAATTAGTCGTTTGGGACCGCCCTAAATCTTTGCTTCAAACCTTCAAGCTTCGAACATGAAACTTCCTGGTTTACAGTAATGCAAACTTTGAGTACAGAAAATGTACAACTGGCAACACATGCATAAGGACGCCAAGTGTTCTTTTATCGAGTGTAAAGCTGCTCTCTTTTATCAATTGTAAAGCCTACAGTTAGACTCAGCATGTGTGCATTATCTGCAGTTACTGGTGCTTTGATGACCAGTAAACATCTGTGAAAGAAACTGGAGTCTCTTCGGGTATCACTTGACTTCGTTTTAACACACAATGCCAAGCAACCATATTTTTATTTACTGTGTGAATTGACTTGTTTTATATTGTCACAGGCTTAAGGACCACTCTTATAATGTACACACATGTGGCTCTGTTTACTTAGTGGTAGGTAAAAAGACATTAGTGATTAAGAACGTCCCGATCGCATATTTTTGCACCTGAGTACGTGTCAACTGATTTTGAGAATCTGCCAATACAGAGTCCTGATCTGATATCGGGAAAAAGTTTTTGTTTGCTTTTTTAATTTGAACAAAAGTTCCAAACATGCTACAGTAGTGTACTTTTTACTATAAGTCCTCTTCCACTTTTTGCGAGAGTGTTGCAGAGTTTAAGACATATTTTTGTATCTTTTGGCAATGCTATTGCATTTCTGTAATTACACCTACAATTAAGATCTTTGTAGGCATGATTTAGACAAGCAATAACTTCAAGAATGATGTTAGTAATACAGTGGTACCTCTACATACGAAGTTAATCCGTTCCAGGACCTTGTTTGTAAATCGAAATGGTCGTATGTCGAGCAGGATTTTCCCATAGGAATACATTATAATTCCATTAATTCGTTCCACACCCCAAAAACCTTCACTAAATCCTTAAAAAAAATACTGCTGGTACTATTACAAATGGCAATTACACATAGCAAAACAAATAAATTATAAATCAAAATCGGAATAATAATAATAATATTAATTCCTGTATTAATGTAACGAATCGGGTTCTAATGTGGCGGACGTTTTTTGCTGACCCTGAACGCACCGCGGGGCTGACGTGCCAGGGACAGACCGGTGAGCTTGAGTTTCACTTTCACTTTGAATGTTTTCTTGAGAACACCGTCAATTGCGGCAGACAGAAGGTGTTTTTGTTTTGAATAAGTTGTGAAATAAATGATAAAAACGTGGCGAAGTTGGCGATTTCTCTGGAGATGTTACCACAATAAGAATTGTCAGCTTAACTTATAAAGACTGGCGAACGATGGTCGGAGGAGGACCGTGGGATGTATTGTTGAGCCATTTCACGGATGCCCACCCTACGCTCATATTTTTCTGTCATTTGCATCTTCATTTAGAAGGTAAGAGTCAACTTTTTTCCTTGTTTCACCACCTGTACCAACCTTTTCTGAAACCAGTGTTGATTTGTCACACAAGAAAATCCGCCGTGCATTCGTCTGCGGTGCTGCCATTGTCGTCGTATTTCGAGCATGTCGTCGGATGTAGAAACAAATGGCGAGTCCAAATTTACGTCGGATGTCGAAAAGTTCGTGTGTCGAAGCGATCGTATGTAGAGGTACCACTGTACGTTTTTATTTAATTATTATATAAAATACTGCCCAATTCATCAGGTGTTCATAAAAATGATTTTTTTTTTTTTAAATACCAGACTCTTCTCCTTGTGCTTGTTGTATAAACTTTGCTTTCAGGTCTTGCTGGGAACGCAGGAATCTGCTTTGCTTGGGCGGGTTAGACGGTAGCTTCACCCACTCCTCTTCAAGCTCCTTCAGCTGCAGAGGAGGCACAAACACATTTGTTTATTAAGTATTTTTACCTTGTGAGAATGTTTCAAGTGCTGCGCTTGTCCCACCAGTACAGAGTTGACATTCTGCAGGGAAGGTCTCAAGGCATCTCGTATCCATTTGTAGATTTCTATTGCAAACATCTTGGCTTCGTCTCTCACTGCCTTGTCTCTGGACTCAAATTGTTTGGGTAATACCTTCACTATAGGCTTCAAAGTCACTATTTTGGGTCCAAACTCACTAAAAGAAAAAGACAGCATGTATGCAAGGAGTGAGTATTACATTTTCACTTTTCCACTTGCCATGATAGCCACAAACTGTAATCTCACGTATAATGGGTATTTTATCTCTTTTTCCTTCTCTAAATCATCAATACATGGTTACCAATCAGCCTGTCGCGATATGCAATAAGTCAATTTATCGTATGGTGCCCAAAAAAAAAAAAAAAAAAGTGGTCGGTAATTTTCCCAGCTGCGATTTATCACTGCGTGCACTCTGCACGAGACTTACCGCAAAATTGAAGTTCATACAAAATAAGCAAACATCTATATTGAACATATTATAGTTTGCCGACACCACATGCATAACAGAAATTGAAGACTAGTGCAATGTTTTTTGGGTTTTTTTTTTTTTTTTTTTTTTTTTTTTTTTAACTGAGTGTAGCGCTTACGGTTAGCAGTTTAACGAACGTACTTCAAGTGAACATTTCAAAATAATGTTCAGCGTGTAAAAATGGATTACTGGAGTTAATTTCACACTCTTCAGATTCTATACTAAGAATAGCTTTAAAATGACACGTTTTTTTGCTGGGTTTTTTTTTTTTTTTTTTTCAAATAATATTTTTAATACTAGTATAATTCGCGTTTTATTTAAGAATAACAATTTCATACATTTGAATAGCTGATTAGGATGTTTCGTCACTACATTAGTGATTGATTTATTTAAAAAAAAAAAAAACTGACAATAATATTGCATTTCAGCAATAATTCATGAGACAATATATCGTCTACTAAAATTTGTTATCGTGACAGGGCTAGGTACAAACGAAAATCTGTCAGACATTTACAAGTGCCATATAAAAAGGTATATCACAAAGTAGTTATGTCAAATGCTATATATTTATATTACACTTTTATTACTCACCTTGAATTAGACATTGTGGGTGTGATGCGTGTGTGTAAGCGCATGTTAACATGTGCTGCAATCATATTATAGCATGGTGTAATGTTTGAAAGTAGAAATCAAATGTCGTCAGAATTTACGTGATGTCGTCTACTCATGCCCACTTCAAAATCTGAAAATATGAGTCCCCCAATAGTTTGGATTTTATGGGCGTTTTAGACAAGAGTACTTAGCATCTGTGTTAGCAGTATGCTGTTCAATAAGGGGTGGAGAAATTATGTAACTGGTCATTTTAAATTGATATGCCACAATAGAATACATCTTTATTTGGTGAAAAACTACAACAATTCAGAGAGCTTTCCCTTCAATCACTTTATTTTTGAATTGACATTAAACTGACCTGAAACAAATGTTAAAATGGATCAAATTGTGCTGCAAGCCAAAATTATCCTGGGTAAACGGAAACAGCACAGTAGCATACATATTTTTTGCTCGAATTTAAAGATATTTATCTAGCAACACATTTATGACTGCTTCACATTATGTTAGCATAATTAAAAATAAATTAATATAGATATTGAAATAAATTGTGTTGTGGGTGAGGATTATAGGCGTTTTGCCATTTGGCTAACTTCTGAGACCGATTGGTGGTACTACTATGGGATATGGAATCCCATCAATGGAGCGCAAATTCAAGACACAAACTCAGCGCAAATCGAGCTTAATCAGCTGGCCAAAATGTGCATTGCAGAAACAGTTCTATTCATGGCAATAATGAAGACGCATTCATTCATTTTCTGCGCCGCTTATTAAGTAAGCTAATTAAGCTAATTAAGACAAGTAAAATGTTGCTAAAATGTTTCATATCGTTTTGGCACTAGGGAGAGATTTGTGGACTCCGGTACGGACAATTAGAAGAAAGAAAAAAAAAACATACATTTTTGAAGAAACTACCAAAATAAAACTTTAATACCATGTTTTGTCTTTTAGGGCAAGACAGCAGCAAATTGGATCATTTAAATTTGGGTCAAATTATTCTGAAGGGGATTTTTTTGGGAGAAGGCGTACTACACATGAGTGCATCATACTTCAGAAATTACAGTATTGCTAGTAGGTATACATTTGCCTTCAAAAATCTCAAACTCATACAATAGTTATTATTGAATGAATATGGTTGCTGAAATCAATCAAGTGTATTCACATACTGTAGCTGTGATTTTTTTTTTTTTCTATAGGTTAAGATGACACAAACCTGAGAGCCTTCCTAAGCGTCTCAATACAGGCCACAACAATTTTGGGATTCTTGTTGTCCAGTCCTTTCAGAAGCTCATCCTGTACCACTTCAGCTTTTTCTATTTCGATGTACATCATACAAATGTCTGTGCCGAGCTCCTTAGCTCGAGCTTTTGGCTGGTTAAAAACTTTGGTCACCACTCCTGACACCACATCACCTGTTGTCCTGCAAAAATGAAACCAAGCCAGTATTTGTAAGATATTTTAGTCACACAGAAAATCCACACTTTCAGACGGTACAAATGTTTTTTTTGGGGGGGTTTAACTACCACTTTTATTCATCAATTTATTGATTTTTCTTATTGATCTACTTACTTCACAGCGACGTGGGCATTCTCTACATAAGCCAAGGCTGCCTCAAGGCCTTTAAGCTGAGCAACCGCATTTGACTCTGTGACAAACTTTTTAATCAGACCAAGATATTTCCCCCACTCTGGACTCTTCTCATCATCTATCCTGTTGAACAACTGCAGGGCTTCTTCATAACCATTCAGACGGGTTTTCCATACCTGGAATGAAAAAGGTTTCACAGTAAATGCACAGAGCAGGTTTTTATCAAACCTACCGTTTGTGGTTCAAGTCAAAGCCATTTAAAAGAAAAAAAATACCACTAGTTTGTCAACCAAACTCAAAGGAGATTGTGAATTTATTATTGTTACAACTGCATTACAATTTAGCTTGACAAGGACAGCACAGGATAGAAGATTGGGAGAAAGTCAGAGAGGCCAGACTGAGATGGTTTGGGCATGTCCAAAGCTTACCAGCTTGGCATTGAAGAGACAGGACACATCAGTGTACCCTCATTTGTTTCGTTGAAATAAGTCAATGTTTTGGCCACTCTGGCACTTTTTTTTTTTTTTTTTTTTGCTTTGTGCCGCTTTCCCCGCTTGCATACCAAACGTCTAACATAAAAAAAAAAAAAAAAATCCGACATTAAAAAAACTTCCCATCCCCCTCCCCTTAAAAATTTTCTCCTCTGATCTACACAATTCATAGAGGTCACACTTTTTGACTTCAAAACAGCAAATTTCGCCGAACGGTGAGAGTTTTTCATGCCTGAATACTTCGAATTTATTCGTAATGTATGCAAGTAAGGATTGAATACATGGAACAATAAATTTAATCACTTTCTTGTAAAGTCATTTTAAACACAAAAGTAGCATCAATATTTTATATGCTCTAGAAACAACATTATCTCATTTCCTCTCACTTCAGAAAAGAAGGATTGGCCGATTGCCATGCTTTGTAATAAAATGGGAGCCGAGGCACTTTAAGGGGGCCAGTGCGTCTGTGCCCCCCTCTTAAAACTGCCACTGGGAGGATGCGTCAGTGGCGGCAGTGAGCGCTTGCATCGTCATAGCATTCTGTTCGGTGGACGAATACACACCTCATAGCAAATTTGGGACACTCGAAAAACAGGTCTCTCGTTTCCAATTGCTAAGTTAAATTAGATCTCGGTGTACGTTTGTGTGGAACTGTAGTTCACAACGAAAAGCTATTCCGTTTTCGCTGAAAGTAGTAAAGCTCTTTGCAAGGCTATTACGATATCTCCTACTACTTAAAATAAGACTACGTGTTTTCTTGTGCAACAAGTGGAATCGATCGAGATCCAGGCGAGTGAGGAGTTCTAGCCCTGACCAAGCCGAGCGAAGTCGTTCCCAGTCAGATTAAACGGCGAGTGGTAGAGGGGGTGTGGAAGTCGCGGAAAAAATTTGACAAAAAGAGGAAGTGGTTGTCCTATAAACGTATTGTACTAAACCACAGAAAATGCACATGTATGCATTTAAATATGACTTAATTGTATACTGTTCACTTGATTGAACTCCAAACTACTCACACACAGGCTCAAACACACTGTACTCAATGTGAGGCTGGACACCAATGGAACTCAACTTCATAACGAGCGTACAGCAGCGATGAAGCAAATTTATTTTGTTTTCCTTCATTTAATAATTTTTATATTTATTTGATACCTCAAAATACCGTAATTTCCCGAATATAATGCGCACTTTTTTTCCCCCAAAATCAACTTGTAAACTCATGGTGCGCTTTATAAACGGGTACATGGATGGAGACAGAAATATATATGTATTACATATATATATAAACCGATTTTTTTTCATTGACACGACCACGTTGTGTTGAAGAATCGTATGCGGCGACCCGTTGCCGACCATTACGGTACGTGACGTCACCATTTTGTTTCGGTAATACTTCACACTAATCGGCCGAATGATTTCCTCTGTGTTAAATTCTGCTTTTTTCACTCTTCATAAAGCACAGAATTTAGTTTCTTGAACTCATTTGAGTCGACGTTTATTGCAGATCCACAATTCGGAGCATAACAAATGTAAGGACACACACTTCCTGTGTCCGTCAACTATATCGGTCCCTCGGGAAACTCAAACCCAAATAACAATAGTTCAGTAGTTTTACCGTATCAATCCATGGAAGAAACATTTATTCATCATGAGGAAACGAGCAAGTTATGCAGCAGCCTTTAAAAGAAAAGTCACATCCGTTTTGTTTTCTCCTAGATTCTGGTAAGTTGGAGAAGTTGTCAAATCATATTATTACCGTAAATATTGTCAGTTTACGGTAATGTTTTGAACTACCAATGTGCTATGCTTGTGCTGTGTTTCACCAGTCAGTAAAATGACATCTCTGTATCTGTACACGAGCTCTGTTTTCTTGTATTCTTCTATTTATTGGTGCTAAAATTAGGGTGCGCGTTATAAACGGGTACAATAATTTTCCCCAAATTTTACAAGTAAATTTGGGTTGCGCATTATACACGGGTGCGCCTTATATTCGGGAAATTACGGTACATACAAACTGAGGATATGTTGGCTAGGAGCCGGCAGTCTTAGCTCGCTGTGTTTTGATTACGTCATCACAAGGGGACGAAGGTTCTTCGCATTTTTCGGTGGTAAATTTTCAGCCATTTAACCGAAAACCGAAAATGCAATTTTAGCTATTTTCAGCCACATCTCGAATCAGAAGGTTATGAGAAGTGTCAAAACAAATAAATACGGTAATAAAATAAAGCTGAAACAAATACTCGAGTAACTCGAGTTTAAAAATTGATCAGTGTCATTTTATTCGCCTGGAGAAATCGTTTATTTTTGCCAGCTCTATGCATCACGTTTTGCCCTGACTACTTTTAATGCGGGACAACGCACTGACATCACGTCTGTAGAGGAAGAAGCAACAATACCTGACTGCAACCGGTAGCCGCTATAAACTATGCCAACGTTGCTACAAACTACGCCCGCATGATGCTACGGTAGTAGCAGGTAGCATCTGATGTGTCTCATAGATGTCACATGTATATGGAACTAGATTCGAAATTACAGACTCGGCCGCGTTAGCCCATGTATATAGAACTAGATGCGAAATGACAGCCTCACCACCGTTAGTAAACAGCTGCCATCTTAAAGCAGTAGACTTTCTCAGCGCTAATAAATAAGATTAACGTTACCGTACCCTGCAAACGTAACGTTAGCCCTGCGGAGGGCTAGGTTTCTATTATGACTACTGTTGATGCGCGGCTAACGTGTCTTACATACAGGCTTTATTTAATCTGTAAAAACAGCGCTGTAGAGTGATAAAGGTGTAAAATAAAAACATAATACAGCTAACTGTCAATTTTAGCACTGTCGCACTGGTGCCTAATGTGCTCTAATACTGCAGCCTTATCACACATTTATTTTGAACACTGCAAAAACTCAAAATCTTATCAGGACTTACAATTTAGACCAATTTAAAAAACTTAACTAGAACCTAAAGATAGCTTGACACAAATGGAAATTCAATTGAAACACGTGGGAAAAACACCTAACTTTTAAGTGATGTGTTTAAGCGTAATGACATTTTTAGGTAAGAAATAAGATTTTTTTTTTTTTTTTTTTTCAAATAAGAGCTAGAAGTTTTTTCAGTGAAAGCTGTAAATTTGTTGTTGTTTTTAGTCACATCAGTGGTCTATACTGCGAAGCCGGTTTTCTGGCTTAGCGGGTAATTTCCAGAGTAACTTCATCATGTGCAGCCTATCTTACCAGCTAACTGGGACTACGAAAGGTGGATATGTTGGAAACCTGGTCGTTTCAGAGTTAGATCTTGCTTAACCCCAAGATTCCAATTAACCACACTCTATTTAAACAGTACTCCTCCGCGGACGTGTCCTCTTCACAGTGACAGCGTACCTGGACGACCCGTATGACATTGGCGCGTGGATAGTGAGGGGCTCTCTTCGGAGGGCACGGGTTTTTAGAGGCCGGCAAAATCTGCTGGCGTACCCGGACGATG
The DNA here is from genome assembly GCF_030265065.1 of Corythoichthys intestinalis. NCBI lineage: Eukaryota > Metazoa > Chordata > Actinopteri > Syngnathiformes > Syngnathidae > Corythoichthys > Corythoichthys intestinalis. Next base: position 56,032,938 of record NC_080399.1, on the reverse strand, counting down.
TTTTCCATGAAAGATATAGCTTTTCAGCTGAGGGAATTAGCCACCTGTGCCAGCTGATCGAGGCGGATGTCTCTAACGTAACCCGCCGAAGTCAGGCCCTCACAATCGAGCGGAATGTGTGCCTGTCCTTACGCTCTTTCGCCAGCGGACAATATATGTATTCCATCGGTGATGCTGAATATCTGAGTAAGAACACTGTATGCCGTGCTATTCGGACAGTGGTAGGAGTGGGGTATGGAAACGCTTCAAATTGATTGTTGAAAATGCTGTATGGAAACCTGTGTCGGCTTCGCTGAATGTAAACGAATGTGGAGGTTTGGTCTCATACAAGAAATATATTTAACAAACTTTTCCAGCGTTATTTCATTGTGTAAATGCATTGATAATAATCATAAAAATATGTAGACTATTTAAACATTGAGAAAACTTGTTTTTTTCTGCCAACTCTTAGAGATTAAAATAAATATCAAATGCACTGATAGAACAGACACACAAATATAAAAGATATAAATGTGTATTGAGTATGCATCTTACAGTCTTGTTTAACTGTGAGAATTCGTTACAAAAGACAGGGTTTAATTTATTATCATTATGCACAGGCATCGTCACAAATGTGATCACACAAAACGCAACCAGGCATCGCATCCCCGCATTTCCTTCTCCTGACAACCTCCTAATCAGCGTCGTAGCATCAATTGGCCACAAACTAGGTAACCAGGTTTTGTCAACTCCGGTTACCCGCTGGTAAGCACGACTACTTCTGGGGAGGTTGAACTCCGTTCGAAGTATAGGCCACTGAGATGATATTGTTGGTCGTTTTCAACAATGTACATCGAAAATAAAGATATTGTCTGAAAATGGTTCAATATTAGGTGAAATGACTTGTTTTCTCATGCGTATTTATAATTGCTCTTTACCTAAAAAAAATATATGTTTTATCCGATTAATCAATAGAATTTTCAGTACTCAACTACTAAAATATTCGATAGCTGCAGCCCTAAATAAAATACAATAATAATTTCAGAGTACAATTACCTTATGTTCACATTTCTGGTCGATGGGAAGCTTCATCCACTCACTGTCGTCCCCCATTTTGCCACTTGCAGCGGCAGACTTCCCCAAGAGGTACTCAACTGGAAAATCAACACAATTTAGCAGTTATGTTATGTCAAAGATAGGGTCATCAAAAGTAACAAACTAAAATGTTTGATTGCAAAGGTATCGGGACTAGGGGTATGACAACATCCAAATGGTGATATATCGTGATACTTTGTATCCCAAAAGGTTAATGATATGCTCCTGTCAAGAATCGAGATATCGTTTTTAAAAGGTGTCAATTGAAAAAAAAAAAAAAAAAAAAACTGGGACTGGAGTTCATTCAAAACCAGAGCATTCACAGTAATTCGGTCTGATTTTCGTGGCATTTACAAGTCACTTGCTTTTCATTTTAGGACATTTACAGGTCATTTCCTGTTGAGTTTGAGTCACTGCCTATTGATTTGGGTGATTCCCAGGTAACTTCCTGTTCTGTAACACAAAATAAACAGCAAGTGACCCATAAAATACCCCAAAATCAACAGGAAGTAACTGAAAATCAACAGGTAAATAACCTTAAATGGCCAAAACTACTCATTGCCTGGCATTTGCTGCCAGTGACGGGCATAGACGTTCAATCCGTTTGAAGTGGGAGGGATAGCAGCGAATGAACGAATGTGAAATGTCGAATGTTCATTCGCTGCCACCCTCCCAGTTCAAATGGATTGGACGTCTACTAGTGATAAACTCATTCCAATTCACAGCAGAAGCTTGTTTTTCTGTTTATTATTTTTTTGTAGAATATCCTAGAATGATTTCCTAACCAATGTATCGAAAATTGTTGTATCGCTATATCGTCAGATCATCGTTATCGTGAGCTTTGTATCGCAAATCGTATCGTGAGGTACCAAGAGGTTCCCACTCCTAATCTGGACGTTGTTCTAATTGGTGACATTTGTTTTATTCATTTATTTTTGTTTTTTCCACTTCCACAGCTCCCCAGAAATTTGTTGACTCTTGACAGCAATGGTAAACAATTTTTTTTGCATTTACGATTTTAATAAATATTGAATATTTTTTTTGTGTCAAGAATTGAACATTTTTAACATCGTGACAACTAATGCTGCAACAATTACTCGATTTAACTCGATTAGAAAAAAGCTTCAAAATAAATTTTGCCACTTCAAGAATTTGTTTAATTAGAGTGGTGTTGTAATGGTTTGTTTAGAAAGTGTTTGCATTTAGTTTTATTGATTTGAGTGGATACACAACAGTAAATATGACATTACTCATCTAACACAGCTGGATCCAGCTCCTCCCTGTTAAGACCAACATAAGGTAGGTTGTTGTTTGAGCTAATAAGATTTTTGATGCATTCCTAATTTAGTTTAGAGGTATATTTAGCAGTTTCTGTGGGAATATGTGTTTGAAGGATTTGTAAAGAGCATTATAAATAAAACGTTAGCATTTTATAGCATTTAAACTAGCGGAATTTTGCTATGCAAGTCAGCCAATTGTTCCGTTGTTGTACTTTGATCCTCATTTATTTTTGATTCCCTTTGAGGCTTATATCAGGTATTTTAATGCATTTATTGCTCTTGTGAAATGAAAGTGCAATTCAGCATAGTTTGAAAAGACACTCTGGAAATTTTATTTTGTATTCACATTTCACTCTTATAAAAGTGCAATCTTAGCAAGTCTTTGTTTTACATCTCCTAAAGTTTATTCTGCAACACATCAAATGTTCCTAACCCGATTACTCAATTATTTGAACTTACTGATAGATTAATCGATTACTAAAATAATTGACAGCACTAGTAGTCGACACAGTAGTCAAAGATCGTTAACAATAAAAGCTGAATAGAAATTGTGAAGATAAGAAATATTACAAAAATACAAAAATAAATCATAAATTTTTTTTACTTGTGTGGTGGTTTATTTTGCCATATTAACACCATGCAAATTCCACAAGCTCGACAGTGTAAGGTTTAATTACACATTAGAATTATTGTGCACAATCGCAGCAACTTACTGCCATAAAAAGTTATATCGACTTCCTGCGTGTTCTTTTTAGCCAAGTTAGATGTACATTACATTAACCTAACTTCATATCTAACGTTACGCTACATAAATTGTGCACTAGCACCACATAGTGTTGCGTGATATGATATACACTGGGCCCAAAATTCGGCAACTTAAAATGGATAAACTTATTTTCATCATAGGTACAGAATTAGATTAACTATTTATTTGTAAAAATGGGTGGCCAAGAAGTATTGGGCAGCCAGCAAAATGGAGCCGGAAAAATTACAGACCTCATTTTTATTTACTCAGGGTGTGAATCTTTCACTCCAAAAATGATGATTCGATTCGATTAACAGTTTTTTTTTTTATTGCGTTCAGTGACAGTTCATACGTAATAGTAACCAAGTCTAACAGATTCGATTCAATACAAAGTGGCATTTTTAATGCCAAATACTTGATGTTACTGTAACGCAGGAAGTGGATGTTTTCACCTAGTCAAATAGATAAGTTTGATATATTACAATTGATCATATCACCAGCAAGCTCTGTAGAAGTCTGACAATGATCATATGGACATTCTTTGTAAACAGAATTTGAAAAAGAAAAAAAAAAAAACTTTTACGGGTTGATGATCTACTTTTAAAATATAAAACTCATTTTAATCATTGAGAATTGTATCGTATGTATGTATTGTAATCTTGCATCATGCTCTTTTAAGGGGTTTTAATGCAGCAACCCGTTTTTGCACTTTTCTTCACAATCAATTTTAAATGCCCTGGGGTTGTTTTAGTAAGTGGCTGGCAATTTGAAATATTTTTCTTACCATAGTCATTGATTGATCAAAAATAATAACTGACCAATTAATTTGGGACAAACCTAATGCCACTGTCCTACAAACAAAAACAAAAAAAAAACACAGACACACACACACAAAACAATAGAGGTGTGCGAAAATTTCAGCCTTGGAAGATTCGAGAATGATTCACAAACATAGAAATTCCGATTATTGAAGAATGCCAACAAAAGCGGAACTAAAACACAGCGTGGTCTTCGGGACGCAATGAGGAAAAGACTGAGAGTAAACATCATAGATAAAAAAAAAAAAAACAACAACAACAATAATACCTGACTGCGGCCGAAAGCCGCTACCAACTACGCCCACGTAATGCTACGGTAAATATCACATGTATATAGAACTAGATGCGAAATGACACTCACCGGCGTTAGTAAATAGCTGCCATCTTAAAGCAGTCCACTTCTCTGGAAAGCAGTTGTAGCAAAACTTACGAGCGAACCTAATTAACTTTTTATCGAAAATACTCCTAAAATCGGCAAAATATTGACTTGAATCTATCATTAAATGATGAAACAGTTTTAAAACTTTCACATGTCTAAAGTACACCCAAGGGAAATTGTGGAATAATGGGAGCAATTTTAACAACTTAAAACAGTTGATTCACAACATTAAATTAATTGAATGTAGTTTAAAGCTGCTGATACAGAATGGTGACTTGAGTATTTTATTTACTGTTTTGAACCGTTAACTTGATACTGAAATAGTAGTTCATTTAAGCCAGAGAGGATTTTTGTCAAATTTTTGTAACTAATGTGCGAAACATTAAAAGCAGCTAATAGCTGGGGGGAGGCATCAATAGTCGACTTATAATCGAATCTTAGCCTCTGAATCGTAACCGAATCGTTAGGTGATCGTTAGAAGATTCCCACTTCTATAAAACAGGGTCCCTGCAGGTTTCAACAAGCCACGACTTTAAAACCATAATAAATACAATTTAAGATCCATTTCACATCAATCCCGGCAAAAGTACAAAAGACAGGAAGGAAAATTGGAGGCCTAGAATTACATGAAAAGTACATGAATTTATTTTTCAAATTTTTCCTGTTGTGAATCAAGACTTTTAAACTCTACAGCCAATGGCCACTTACCCATGGATGCAAGTACTGTAATTCGATTCTGTTGAAAGTTTTCTCCGCTTCTATGCCAAGTAATCTGTCAACACGCAACTGCGTGTGCACACACTGCAAATTTAACATCTAAATCAGATATATTTTTTTTCTTAAATCTAGTCAAATCATTTCCTCCATGTTGTTTTGACTGTTAAAGACTAGTTGACAGATTAATGTGTTAGATTATTCCGCTTACTTTAATATTACTATTTGTTCTTATTAAGCCCCTATATTTAAAACTTAGGTCATTTTTTACCTAATTTTTTTTTTTTTTTAATGCTTTCAAATAAAGTTTTGAACAATATACAGTGGGGAGAACAAGTATTTTATACACTGCCAATCCATTGGCAGTGTATCAAATACTTGTTCTCCCCGCTGTATATTCTGAAATTAAGACAGTTTCTGACATTTCAAAGTTTTTAATGAGATTTTAGGAGAATTCTAGACATTTTAAAGACTTAAATTCAAATGATTGGATTTAAGGCTTCAGACTTTTTAACACCCCGCAGATACCCTGATAAAAAAGGCAATATACGAAAAATATCAAATTGTATAACTACGCATTAACCTTAAAATATTGTTGTGTCCTCAATACTTGCCCACTTTTACAGTACTTCGTGCACTTAAGAGCATTAGCGATTGATTGACTAACAGCCAATCTTTTTCTTCCCCATGCAAGCAAAGACATTACTGCACAAGGATAGTTTTATCAATAACCCACCCCACGTATAAATACAGGCCACCATTTCATAGATGGACCCAAAACTCATTACCGCCTATTGTAAAACACTGTTTTTCAACAAAGTAGACCCTAAGCAAATGGTAGTTCTCTTACACACACACACACACACCTATACACAGAAATTTAAGGCTTGATGTACATTTACTGCCGTTTGATCAGTTAAAATCTGTGTTAGTACAAAACTACTCTTTGTCCAATACTGCATTTCTGGTTTGTATACTGGTAAATTTTATTGAAAGGCAAGTTTAGAAAAGGGATGGTTTGTTGAGCAGATGAACGTCATTACGGTGAACATCAACAGTGTCAAGCTAGCGCATTACATCGTTCATTCAAGTTGAAGACATTTCCACAGGAAAAAGCAAGCGCTACAAACATGCATACATATAACGGGCACTCTCCGTAAATTAGTGACCGTCCGGGATATGTCAAGCGGCTGGCTGCCATGCTAATCGCTTTTTGTTCATAGCGAACGGTAGCCGCCTTTAGCTGCTCTCAGAGCTAACCATCGGCGCCAACACAAACAGGCCTATCAACGCAATGAACATCGGCCTCTAACTGAAACGCAGTAGTCCGTCACGTAATTTTTGTAAAGAAAATACCTTGGAATTAAGACGAGAAATAAATTTGTAACCAACAGATTACCTTTTTAGGGCTCTCGGAGACAAGACGATGCTAGATGTCTGGTGGTGAGACGGAGGTGAAAATGCAATCACCTCAATCAAGTTATAAGGAGTTGTCACCAGGAGGCGCAGGAATAAAACTATAACATCCGGTTTTAAAATTAAAAACATACTCTGTAGCGTCTGCTGGTAAAACACGTTCAGTTTTGTTTGTTTAACATTTTACTCCTTTATTATTCTATTACATAATTCAATACAATGTTTATTTGGGGGGGGAATAAATCATATTATGTACATTTAATGTGAGCACTACTTCCGGGTCCTCACTGTTAGTTGAGTCCAACTTTTTGCAATATTTTGAAACGTCTCCAAGGGCGGAAAAGAAAGAAGGAGCGTTTTTTTTTTTATTATTATTATTATTATTATTATTATTACAAACTCATCATGAAAACTGAATGCCTAAACGGATACACTCTATCGCGTACGAATCAAGTAATATTATCCTGATCATTATTTTATATTTGAGTCTGACCGTTACAAGGATTTATATTATGTCACAAGACCCGACTACTGATTGGTCAAATTTGAACATAAACCCCACCCAAAACTGTAACTTTGAATTATAGAACTTTGTAATTGGCCCAAAAAACTCCGTGTGTAAAATACATATGATAAAATGCATGGGAAAATATAATAAGTAACTTGTAAAAATAAAAGTAGCTAAATTGATGAGCATCAATTAAAACAAAAATAGTAAAAAAATAAATAAATAAATAACAATAAATTATAGATGTAATCAGTAATGAATTTTCTTTTTCTACTAAAATTTACAAGCTCCCAAAAAGCATAGCTATCTGTTCTAACAACCTTGTCACTGTTTCATTTTCAGTATATCAAAAGTATTCAATAATATTATAAAATACTATCCACAACAATAAAATATAGTATTATTTTATACCAACATACAGTACATTACTGTAATTATTTCTCACCATATTCATGTACCAATATGTAATGTTCCATATGCTATTAACTATTGATGTACCACTGGCCAACAATAATAATGCGGCATATACACAATACACTTAGACGTTATTAGGGATATGTAGAAAACAGGATGGTTTCCCGGTCAGAGCACAGGCAGAAAAACACAATATTGCAATGAGTGATCCAGCAGTCTTTACTTGCACTTATATTACTTACAGCAATTATTGATGCATACAAATTGTAAATATTAATTAGTAATGGTAGGCATAGGAATTTTTTTTTTTTTTTTAAATAATGAGGTGAATGAAATAAAGAGGATTAACAAAGCAATAAGGCACTGAATGTTCACATCATCAGTGAACCTTGGCCACCTGTCCAAAGGGTCATGAAGCTCCAGGGCAGCATCCATCCATCCATTTTCTCCCGCTTATCAGAGGTTAGGTCGCGGGGGCACCACTTCAGAGTTTCCAACATCTTTCTTCAGAAGGTCTGAGGTAGCAGAATGTCACTCCTTCCTGATCTGCAGTGTAGGACGTACCTGGACCAGAATTGTTTGGCAACCAACTAAGGGTACCACCAGTGTCCGTGACGCAGAGTCTCTGGATACACAACTTGGGGCAGGGATTCATCAGGCCGCCCCATCAATAAATTGTCAGGAGTCAGTGGATCAAGATCAGCAATGTCATTGGAGATGTCATTCAACAGCTTGAAGTTAAAGACAAGACTACTTCAAACAGAACAGTGAATAGAACAACTGTGTGGACTGGTTGAGCACCTACAGCGGTGTACAGGACAGCCTTCACTAGCTCCCACTCATCGTCAAAGTGAGGGGCCATAGGAGGATTAAAACGGAACTTGATCTTCTGACGTACTGCAGTGTGGGAAGCCTGTTGAAAAAGTCATCTTGCAGTTTTGACCCTCCGCCCTTGAAGATGGTCCCTTGATCTTACCACAGTTCAACTGGGGCTGCGACATTGAACATGTGTAGCGCTATTCAATTCAATTCAATTTTATTTGTATAGCCCTAGATCACAAAAAATGTTGTCTCAAAGGGTTTTGCAGAGGCAATATGATACACAATCAGAAACAGCAAACGAAGCAACAAAGATGAATAAATAAATTCAAGTCCTGGGTATCCCCCATCCTTAGACCCTGCTATCACTGCTATCAGTTCCATCAGGTGGGAAGGCCAGCTTGACAATCGATGGTGGGCAGCTGGTAGATCTGCCATTTTGGGATTAAATGGCTGACCTCTCCAGTGTCGACATTTGGTGCAGAACTGCTGGTGCTAGCTGCCTGCTTCTCTGCATTTGAGGATCCAGAAAGTCTTCCGCAACTCAGTGCTGAGAGCCTCTGGACAAGGACGGTCCAGGTCACTGTCGTACCTCCATCTTAGTCACTAGATGTAATGTGTACACAAGAATTGAATGAAACAAAGGGTCACTGAGGACCTCTTAGTGATGTTGTCAAACACATACTCTTGCTAGTAGGTAATACGTATGTACGATGAAGGTTAGAGTTGAGCTTCTCTGGGCAGGTATTCCAGCTCTGAAGGGGGAAAGAAGGTCCAGAAGGCCATCTGTTCGATTTTTCAGTGACTTTCTCAACGTCAGGTCTTCATCAGGGTTGTTCGCTGATCCTAGATAGCGCCAGGTACAGTTCTGATTAAGCCCTTGGATTTCGGCTACTCTCATCCCCACAAATACCTTGAAACGGTACACAGGGATTGGACCCAGGTCAGGAAATGCCCCCGGGCAGCAAAGGTTTCTGAGCTATCATGGAGAAAGGCAAAGCATATGGATGTCTTAATAGCAAGGTGAAAAACTTAACCTGTTAATCCAGAACGTTCCTTCGTTGCAGAAAATATGACAGTAACAATGATCTGTCGCATCACTCAGTAGCAATCGACGGGTGCGAGGGAAGCCCAGTCAACAATTTAACACCATAAGCAGGGGTGCACATAAGTGGTCCGCATGCGCGCATGTGTACTGGACGTAGACAAATGCGCTGGCCCTCAACGGCTTCCATACGCTTTTGCGTACCGATGGCTGACCACTGTATTTACGGCGGACACGAGAAAATAACTTCTCAAAATTTTGAAGAGGCAGGCCACACTGAGTAATTACTTTAGTGATGGGACGAAATGAGCCGAGGTTCCGAAGCTTGTGTCGAGTAATGGGAGGGGGTTTCCACGAAGCTTGTAGCGAGGCGCGCTTCATTTCGGCAAAACCCGGAAATGATGACGTGGGAAGCCTTGCCGGCGGCCGGCGGCCGGCTGAATCTCGTGAGTGCTTTGGAAGTGATCCAACGTTTGGCGCACATTGCAAAAACAGGACAGACTACGGTATAAATTGGTTGCAAAACGCAATGGCGATCGCCTGTTATCTCACATTTTGTGGATTTCGGGCTCCTGTACTTGTTACATCTGTGCGCAACAGTGCAACCAGTGCAATCTTTTTTCGAGCCTTGTCCTTTGCTTGCGATGGAACCTGCGTGAAAAGAGCGATCCTCCCCTGTATGGGAACATTTTGATTTGATTGCTTTCAATAAGGTAAGGGAGAAAAACTACTTTAATATAAATGTGAGTCTGTGTGTGTACCTATCTGAACCAAACATCAACAGAATGAACAATCCGTTAGTGTACTGGGAGGCACAAAAGAATACCTACCCAAATTTATATAAACTGGCACTCACATTTCTCTGCACCCCAGCTTCATCTGTGCCTTGTGAAAGAATATTTTCTAAAGCTGGTGAAATATTTTCCCCAAAAAAAAGAAACTGTTTAAAGCCAGCCACTGTGGGAAAGCTATTATTTCTAAATAAAAATGAATAACAAATTACCCTTAGCACTTGTTGTATTTTGTTCACATACTAAATTACTAACACAAGCACATTCATCTTTGTCTTAAGCAAATAGCCATTGAATTCTTAACAATGTTGACCTCTTGGGCTTCTAGACCACTTGATGGCGCCATAGGGTAAATGAAGCACCATGAAGCTTTGCTACATGTGCAAACCAATTGGCTGCAAAGCTTCATTGCTTCATGAGGCTTCATTCGGCCATCACTAAATTACTTCCGTGTTCCCCCACCCCCGTCAAAAGACAGACAGACAGACGACAGAGATGTCACCGGAGCTACCGAAAAAAAGGACTTTTGCTGAAAAGTGGCTACAGGAGGTACCATGGCTAGAAGCAAATGATGCTCGCACGGAAATGCGGTACAAAATGTGCCGTGAGAATCCCAATGTCGCCGATAAGAGCAGCGCATTTTATGTAGGGTCAAAGAATTTCAGCCATCCAAACTTTGAAAAGCACGAAAAAAACAGAGCATGTGGCAATTAAGCAAACTATCGATGTCAAACAGGACCCCACTCGCCCTATGGACAAGTGGCGGAATAAAGGTAATGAACAGCGACATGCACTGACAAACGTGTTTTTGCTCGCATTTTACAAAGCTAAACATGCACGTTCAATGAGGTCTTATGAGGAGGATATCCCACTTTTAAAAAGGCTTGGAGTTAATGTGGGAGCCGCATAATGCCCTTTATTTTGAATTGGTGCTTCTTATTTCATTACATTTCACTTCAAAGTAATGGCAATTTTGTTGTGCCAGTTGATGTTAATCAAGCATTAATTGTTAATATAATTAATTAAAGTTAATTGGCTCTAAGTAAAGCTTGTCATAAATTTATCACATCAGGCGGGTCGGCTCTCAAGCTCAATGAGGACCAAGTCACATCTCCAGGTCCTCCTCTGAGAACCTGGGCAAAAAAATTATGTGCACCTCTGACCATAAGCATTCCTAATATGGCATTAAAATCAAGTATGGGAAAATACAAGACTAGACACAAAAATGGGAACACCAGATTGTACAATACTACTATGGTAACGTATATATTTTTTCAGATGACACCAGGGGTATCCTTTAAAGGGTCTGTGACACAAAAAAAGCATGTTTATTTCATATTACACAAGGTATTTTATGCTCCTGAATGAAATGGACTACTTGAATGTGTGCAGAAGCGATCAATACAGTAAATTTATTCAATTTTTTTAATCCCGCACTACGAAAATGAGAGACTTCCGGCCACAGTCTTGGATTGAGGAAGAAGGTGATTGTGACGTTAACGGGAGACATAACCTTCACAATACAGTTAACTATTGTATACAAAAAGACTGCGGATCCAGCTGATTTCGCGGATTTTTTGCGTCACGCCAGCCCAATGTGCTGCAGGCTTTTGTTGCTACACCATGGAGAGTGGTGTGAGCCTTTTTGGGTTTCAAAAGATCCTGTTCACCTCAAAGATTGGGCAAAAGTATGACAATGGGTGCGACCATTGGACGGACGAAGAAGTGAGTAAGATAAGTGTTATACTGTATATTATGTCAAACACTGGGATCAAGGCACATGTTTTAATAAGAAGGTGGCTTGCATTTTGTGGGTGACAATGCTCCCTGTCCACCAAGAAGGCGGGAGTGGCCGCCTCCCTCGGCCGACGCTCTCATCTACGGTTCTGGATTGTGTCGGGACCTCCACCCCTCTCGGCCCTCTTCGTGTGCCCGCCAAGAGAGCGCTATCCTCGGTTTGGGCTTGGGCAGCCACGCGCTCTGACTTCGGCTGGTTTGTCCACCGAGAATGCGCCATTTTCAGCATTAAATCCCCAGTTGATTCCCCGGCGACGAGCACTACTGCCGGGGCCGCAGCAGTGGAATGACGAGCCGAAACTTGCTCACCGCTGGGGGCTGACCGATCGGTGAGGACAATCACCCCGCCGCCATGTGTGACATGAGTCGGGGTAGTTTTGAGTGATTTTTTGTTTTCGAAAGGCGAGGAAGAGACTTGGAAGAGCCAGATGTGGTTTAATGATTAATAAGGGAAAAACATTAAAAGGTCTTGACAATATGTCTGTACGTTATTCAGCACACACAAAACATGTGTACATGTATGCACACCTGCACGTGAGCCCAAAAAAGTATTTGAGTTTATCTCCTGCACTCTTTAACTGGAGCTCCTGTAGTGGTCAAAATGTCTGAGCCAACTAGTCACAAGTAGAATCATTTACACTTTATTATTTCTAAAATATTTAATTAATGTTTGTTATGATAAATTAATATTCTCTTTCACACGCATATTGTGCACTTTAAACTGGTTTGATAGCCTTAATAAACGTAACATTCATAACTAATACTTTGTTTTGGTTGTTTGGTTGTCCTAAGTACACTTCATGCGCTGTTTTTTGTGGGTAAACCATTGTGGGGTTTTTTTGTTTTGCGATTGTGGTTGTTTTTTTTTGTTTTTGTTTTGTTTTTTGGTGGTGGGGCGGGGGGTCAAAGCTCGAAAGAAGACTAGGAACGCCACTGCACACACGCACACAAGTCACGGGGAGGTAATACTAGATATCACCAGTAAGAGGCAGCAGTACCCCATACTGTCGTCGAGTCTGCCGGAAATCAAAAGAACAAAAAAGGAAGGAACCAATGTCAGATTTGTTTTTCAGTGCCACTAAGGTGGTGACTCACAACAACAGGGTTTCTTCTCAAAACAACTGTCATTACCCGTGCAGAGGGAGAAACCTGAAGACTACAGTGAGGTTAATACTGTGCCAAACAAAACTGCTCCGGTACATTTAGTACGATTGCATGTCATGTTCGACTTTTTCTGCCGATATGACGTCAGGATTGAATCGCTTTAACCCAACTGTTACGGTGGACGAGTATCTCGGTAGGTTCTTTTCATAGAGACGAGTTGAAGGTTTGTCTTTCCTGCACTTTCAGTTCTCTATAAATTGAATTTAGAGGTTCGGGGGGTGTACCCGCTCATATTTAAGGTTGTATTTGATTGTTGTTTATTTGCTCCACAGCTGAGAGCAATGTATTGTTCTACCTGAGTGATGCTCTGACCCAGCTCCTGGAACATAAAGAGGAATATACCCATTTTGGCGTAATACGCTACTTCGCTGAATAGTAAGAATGTTGCTTTTTATTAGGTTGCTCATCCACAGAAAGTTTCATCTAATCGAATATCACTTTGCTATACCGTAAATGAAACGTATATGGTGCGAGTTTATAATGGGCGACTCCAATTTAAAAAATAAAAACGGGAACTTTTTTTTAAACAATTCAATAAAACTAAAAGTGATGGGTGAAAATGTATTTAATTTATTGATTGAAGCCTTAAAACATGCTATTTAAGAAACAATTTTGGAATTTTCATTCATAAATGACGTCCTTTAAATAGCATCCTCCTGCATGGATGCATTCTTGAAATCTGAGAAAAAATATCAAACACTATAACCAAGCATTAACCTTAAAATGTTGTTGTGTCCTCAGTTACTGCACTTAAAAGCATTAGCAATTGATTGACTAACAACCAATCTTGTTGTTCCCCATGCAAGTAAAGACATTATTGCACAAAGATATTCTTATCAATAACCCACCCCACATATAAATACATGCCACCATTTCATTGATGGATGCAAAACTCATTACCGCCCATTGTAAAACACGCTTTTTCAATAAAGAAGACCCTAAGCAAATGGTAGTTCCCTTACTTACACACACGCACCTATACACAGAAATTTAAAGGTTTGATGAATGATGAAAGCATTCTTGAAATCTGCTGTTGACCACTGTTGAAAAACAATGGGAATTTTTGCAAATTGGCATACATGAGCAAGTGGCACCACTACGAGACCTTGAGCAAGTAATCAATGTCATTTTGGTAACTATGGTAAATTCAGGATGAAATTCACACTATCCCAGCTCAGATGAGGAATCGATGAGGATTCTCAGCAGCAGATGTCAAAAATTCATTCGGAAAGGAGGATGCCATTTAAAGAACATCATTAAAAATAAATAAATAAATGAAATTCCATCAGTGTTTTTCAAATGACATGTTTTAAGGTTTCAATTACTATAAACTAGGGCTGCAGCTATCGATTATTTTACTAGTCGATTAATCGATGAACTAGTTTGTCGAATAATCGAGTAATCGGATATGGAACATGAAAAATTATAATACCTGAGCTGAGCCTCAAACGGTATAAAAAAAATAATTAAATAAGGATCTATGTACAACAAAAGACCAATTGACTAACTTACATTGTAAAAGTCCACTAGCTTAAACGCTATAAAACGCTAACTTTTTTTTTTTTTTTTTTTTTTTTACAATGCTCTTAACAAATGGTTCAGACACATATTCCCACAAAAAACGGCTAAATATACCCATAAACTAGATTACGAACGCATTAAAAAACATTAGCTCAAACAAAAACTTAGCTTATATTGGTTTTAACATGGAGCAGCTGGATTCAGCCATGGGAAATGAGGCAAACTAGACGGCAGAGTATCCACTGAAATCAATAAAACTGAATGCAAACACTTTCAAAATAAACCATTACAACACCACAATAATTAAACGAATACTCGAAGCAGCAAAATTTAATTTGAATTTTTTTTTTCTAATCGAATACTCGAGTTAATCGATTAATTGTTGCAGCACTACTATAAACGAAATATTATTTCTTCCCACTTGGTTTAATGGATTGTTAAAATGTTTTCCAGTTTTTGGATCACCCTGTAAATGTATAGCTTACTGCTAGTTTACTGTACTGTTGGTGTTCTCTTTATTTTTTTTGCGAAGTATGTTTTTTTATTTATTGTCTGTATATGTAGTTTCAGCAGTGTCAAGAACAGTAACCACATCCTCTTCAGAGAGTTTAATTACATCAACGCGACTCCTCATAATAGAGCCTCATTCATCCGAGTCTTCTGGAGATGTTTCCGGCAGATAGGAAAGAGTGGAGGTAAGAGAAACACTTGAAATTTAAACATTCAAAAGCAGTAAGCTAGTGCTATACAAACTACTACAACTTGTTCCTTGTATACCTTAGCACTGTCATTACACTGCTACTGACACCAAATTGATTTCAATTGGGAAGGCCCACATTGAGTAATCATGTTTCTCTGCCATTGAAGCAAATAGACGTCCAATTCAATTTGATTGCGGGGTTCGCCTTTAAGTCAAAATGGATGGTCAATGGCAGCCAGTGAGGTAGAACTTAAAAAAATAAATACATTTTTAAAAAATTCAGATCTATTTTTACCCGATTCTGAACTGCTATTTAACATGGAAGGATTTCAAGTTGGCCTTTGCCTTGGACACCCGTGGAATAGACTTTTTACCCCGTGGCCTTGAATATTGGACATGTGCCGATTACCGTTTTCAAGGTATAACTTGGTATGAAAACATCAAGGTTTCAAGACCGCAAAAATTTTGCGTCATAGCATCCCTAAGGTATTAGCTATTTTTTATGCCCCAAAAATGCATGGAGAAATCCCTCGCTTGCCGCTGCAAAGCTCAACCCTCCCCCACCGGTTGTGGCTTAGTGTCATTGAGTCAGCAGTGCTACACGATGGCTGGAGGATGTGAAACTCCTGAACTTTTTTTTCCGCCATTGAAGAAAATAAAATCGCTGGTATGGGAATACTTCGGCTAGACAAAAGTTACAGGCGGCCGCAGCTTAGAGGAAGAGGGCCAACCAACATGTAAAACATGTTTGCGGAGGGTGGCTGCCGAGGAGGTAATACCTCCAATTTGATTTCGCATGTATACAAAATTCAAGGTTAGTAAACACTGTCATGAATGTTTCCCACTAGCTACTGGGGTTAACTCCAGCGAGTTTAGTGTGTCTAGCGGTGGTAAAACGTGGTGTTATTTTCTCTCTGGCAACTGTCTGTGTTGAGAAAGAGAGTGAGTGTATAATGTTAACATGATATGTCTCACACACACACGTACTTTTTATTGAAAATAGATAAATTATTTTTCGTTTGATTGTAATAATGTTGAGCAGTGGGTTTAGGCTCACCTAAAGGACTGCATTTATTTTAATTTCATTTAGAATATATATATATTGTATATTTATTTATTTATTTATTTTTTATATTTTTTTATTTTAACTTAACATTATACTTATGTTCCAATTTGCTGATATGTTTTGAAAAATAAAACTGCTGTTAAATTGGGAAAAAAAATGTTTTTTGTGTGTTTGTTTTTAAAACCCAGATATCTCAAAGTAACACATATTAGAGATGTACATGCAATACCGTGAAACCGTGATATTTTGGCTTGAGGTTATTATACCGTCAGTATATCATACCGCCACATGCCTAGCGCGGACAAATACTAGATTTGCACAATTCTCCAGGATGTAGGTTTGGATAACATACTCATTGACTCGGTCATTGACCACTTTTTTTTTTTTTAATGTTTGACTTATTGTAATTCCGACTCCTTTTTTTTTTTTTTTTTTTCTACACTGATGCTTTTGCGGTGGTGTCATATTTAGAAAATGTTTTTGCTTGCCATTAAAAGCCTCCGTACAAATTACAAATCGTTTCATCTGTTCTCCTCTTTGTTTTTGTTGCTTTCAGATCTGCTGTCCAGTTTGGATTATAGCTCCCTGCTCCAGTTGTTGTGTCCTGATTTCCCAATGGAGATAGTAAAGAGTGCAGCCAGGTCTGTTCATTTCAACATAACATATTTTTTGTTATTTAGCATGCGTTGTGAATAATCATTTAGGATGTGTACTTTGGGAATGTGTGCCAATTAGCTGATTTCAAATTTGGTCGAGAGTTGAGAATATTAAAAAAATTAAATCAGATATTGGCTCGATGTTTGAAATCATCTTCTTTTATTTGTTTTACTGATTAAGCATACAAATTGGCTCGTGGTATGAACTTGTACTAAGAATTTGTATTCAAACTCAAATGTCCACATGATGAAATTGATAAATGACAATTTGTGCCGGAGTAACGTACGTATGTGTGCACTCTACAGTATAGCCATTTGACTGTTTTATTTAAAACTCCTTTTTACCTATAGAATTGTGTCAATGGATGACGGGTTGGACTGCTTGATGTCTTTCTCGGACTTCCTTTACGCCTTCCAGCTGCAATTCTACTACCAAGGTCGGTACTGTTTCATATTGTTTGAATTGTTCGGTATCATTTCATCTTCATTTAGAATGCTTAAATGATTTTCCACCTTAACTTGATATGTACTTTATTTTTACTTGTACTGAAATTTCCGTACTATAAAGTACATCAAAGTGTAAGGTGCACCCTCAATGAATGGCCTTTATAAAGTTGTTTTCATATATGTATCTACTTGAGCATTGTCCTTGTAGATGCTACAACATTTGCTCATCTGTCTGTTCATTAGAATTGTGACTGTTTCTTTCACAGTTGACTGTTGTGAAAGAAAATCTCAAATTTTACTTTATAGCCATTAATTGAAACTACATTCTCAAATTCTTTCTGTGCCACTACCGTTCTTGAAAGAATAAAAGAGTGAAGTATAAAAAGATTTTAAAAATTCCACATTGATTGCCTTACTTCCAAATGTGCTTGTAGAATTCCTGGATAGTGTGCTGCTGATATACCAGGATCTGTTAGCTGGGAAGAGTCCAAACACAGTTATTGTACCCACATCAACAACAGTCGAACAGCCTCCTTGCTTGACCGCAGAGGAAAATAATAAAGAGCAGGATTTGGAGGTGGATGCTTCCACTCTGGCTGAGTGTATAGACGCACTCTGTGACCGCATCAAAAACAGGTAGACCTATTTTAGTTTATTCAACAACTCTACATTCTTCATCAGTACCATTAGAACCATATCTTATTGTCAGGCATGTCATTAGTGTGCCTGCAACAATTACTTATTCCACAAAAGACTATTGACGGTGTCTAATGTTAAACTTCACATTTTGGTCACTGCTGACTTAGCCTAAAATTGTATGCTCATGTATTTGTTATCCGTAGTCACCCTCCCAGGTCTTGTTTACAAGAAGCACTAGAAGAGACTGACAAAGTATCATACTGCAGCTTCCTGATGAGCCTGGCTAAACACGAAACCATCAACCAATTTATCGGTAAATATTTTCCTTATTTTTACCATGCCTAAAGTACCGTAAATTCCGGACCATTGAGCGCCCCGGATTACAAGCCTCACCCAGTACATTTTTAAAGGAAAAAGCATTTTGTACATACATAAGCCTCTCCTGCCTATAAGCCGCGTGTGCCCACATATTAAACTGAAATATTTATAAAGAAATACACAGTTTTCCAAGTTTAAATACCATATTTTAACGAATCGGGTTATGACTGTGACTTACAGGTAAGGGAGGTGCGGAAGAGCAAGAGACGTGCTGTCGTTGTTGTTGCGGGTGTGTCTGTGTGTGTGCGTCGGCTGCTAGAGGCAGCAGTCGTGTGTTTTTCGACAAGTTTCCAAAATAAAGAATTGCAACCTAACTTAACGGGTTACTATTTGTCATCGTTACAATACCTTAACTTTTCTTTCCAAACAGCGCCAGCAACACGGCACTTAGCTGACTCCTCAAGCTCACTCCTTAGCGTGTCGTCCTCTTCATCACGCAGCAGACCGGCTTTTCGAAACCCGTTGGTGATGGTGGATTTTTTTTCACGCTGCTCCACGCTGTCAGACTTTTGCAAAAGTTGCTCTTCGCATACGACCACTTTTGTAAACGATCTGACGCCGCTGGCCATCCAAGCCTTCAATTCAACTCGGCACATCATATCCATTTCTTCTAGCATGATGCGGGTATGCTAATTCTTGCCTGGCACGGCCAGACTGTTCTCCGTGTGTTTTTCAAATACTGAGAGAATAGTCTGAGACCCAGCCCATTAACGCCCTCTCAAGCAAGTACAAAATCAATCTATAAATCAGATTCGTTTATTTGCGTGACATGCTCTTAACGAGCGGTGTCACTCTTCCGCGTCAGAAGTCGTCTCCACAACACAGATGGCGAACAGGAGAGCCGAAAATATGTTCCAATCCACGGTAAAATCAGTTTTAAATGACCAAAAACACATCGACACAAGTCAGTGACAACAGTCTGTCTTGCGCTAGCCATGTTGAATAAACTCCGCTCTCCTCGTATGTTTACTTCCGCGCGCAAGTCCCTCGTCCCGCCCGTCGCTGATTGGTCCACTCCGCTGTCTGTTTGCTGTGGGTTGCTCCGCCCTGAAAATTTTATCCGCTTAATGGTGGCCAGACTCAATAGCTGGAACAGCGGTGAGTCTGGAGTACCAGGCTATGCTAATTCTACTAATGCACAAAGATGAGGGTCTGCTACTTTTATTCGTGCACAAAGCACAAAGTTAAAATACGGGTAAGAGTGCCAACTAGCGTCTTCCTCGACACACATATTCCACGTGTCTTATGCTTGCATTTTATGCTCGAGTGCTCCTGGCGGTCGTTATAAAAATTGATAAATTGGCAGCATCATTGCATACGCCGCAGGATTCAAAATGAAGGAAAAAAGTAGCGGCTTGTAATCCGGAATTTAGGGTAGTTATTTTACTGTCTTATTTTGGTGTAGAGCGGAAGTGACAAGCATACCGCCTGCGGGCAGAAGCAGCCTGCCAGTCGGTCCAATTCGGCCCGTGAAGTAGTTCTTACTGGCAGGCACGATGTAGCTCATTCATACTGTACATCCAGAATCACATGCTTGTATTTTGACATTGGCGCCATAAAACCAGAGATTTGCGCACTTCTACACTTGGATCGCTTTAGTGTCCGCAGTCACATCCGTGAATTAACAAAGAAATGCCCAAAAAAATGCTCCAAAGCCAACAGGACGTGACCCAAAGTAAACAGGAAGTACCTGGTAATGCCCTAAAATCACCAGTGACCAATGAAGTGGGAGTGGCGCGGAAATGTTCTAAAATCAACAAGAAATTATCCAAAATGTACAGGAAGTGACCTGTATCGAACCCTAAATTACAACGAAGTGACGCAAAATTAACTCCAATTCACTTCAAGAGGCTGTACGGAGTTTGTCACTTTTTTTAACGTGCAACTGCCACTTCTGGCCTAAGGCGTGACTGCAGCTAGTGCATGGCGCGCGTCCTTGTACTAACACGGACATCAAGCAACGAGTGTTTGGCCAGTCAAATTAGCATCAGAAATATAAAAACAGTTAGTAGCTAATCCATAGACTTCATAATATATTGACGGGGCGCGGGGCTGATTAATAGGGGGCCTCTCTCCGTCAAAGCTGACCGAGTGGAAACACAGACAAAGAGCTTTTTACGTTGAAAATTCTTGTGACTAAATGTTTAAATCCCTGAATTCTTTATAGATATGGACGTAAAACAGTCTCAATTCTTTGTTAAAAGAGCAAAGAACTGGGCAGTTAGCATTTATTTTACGTAAATATGTTGAATGTGCTGCTAGTCTTTAAGCCACTGTGGCGCCGCCTTATCACCACAAAGAGCTTTCTACGTCGAAAATTCTTGTGAATACATGCTTAAAACCCTGAATTCTTTATAGGTATGGATGTAAAACAGTCTTATTCTTTGTTAAAAGAGCAAAGGACTGGGCAGTTAGCATTTATTTTACGTAAATATGTCGAATGTGCTGCTAGACTTGAAGCTACTGTGGCGCTGCCTTATCACCACAAAGAGCTTTCTACGTCGAAAATTCTTGTGAATACATGCTTAAAACCCTGAATTCTTTATAGGTATGGATGTAAAACAGTCTTATTCTTTGTTAAAAGAGCAAAGGACCGGGCAGTTAGCATTTATTTTACGTAAATATGTCGAATGTGCTGCTAGACTTGAAGCTACTGTGGCGCTGCCTTATCACCACAAAGAGCTTTTTATGTTGAAAATTCTTGTGAATAAATGCTCAAATCATTTATATTCATATTTATCAAATTCTTTATAGATATGAACGTAAAACCGTCTTGATTCTTGGTCAAAAGCAAAAAAACGGACAGTTAGCATTTATTTTGCGTAAATATTGCGAATTATGATGCCAATGCCGTAGCGGTTAATTTCTCCCATTGATTTTTTTTCACAACGTTTCAAAATGCATGCATGATACGAAAAATATAATAACTACCTTGAATCCTCAAACAAATCACTCCTGAGACAATCCTTTCATATTTGTATGCGGTACAGCTTTCATACTTTTTTAACCTTAATCCGGTGTTGCATCGCTGCATGTGTTTGAGAAGAACTGCTACCGATTTCGACCGACTGAAGCACAGTGTGGGACGGCCCCCTACATGAAGGCGTGGCGCAGTGTATGGGGTGTGTGTCCCATCAATATCATTATGAAGTCAATGGCTTTAAGGTTATGGTTTTAAGTGGGTTAGAAAAGTGTTTTTGACAACCGGAGGCTCAGTGAAACAGCACTGCTGCTTTTAGGTTAACGTTGAAAATTCCGTATAGTCCCTTTAAACTGTGAGGACTGGCGGTGAATGCTCATATTGTAGTTCTATTGACGGCAATAGACGTCAAATCTATTTCAACTTGGAGGGTGCTGGAGGCGATCACTTGATTGCGATCATTTGATCGCTTCCAGCCCCTCCCAGTTAAAATGGATTGGATGTCTATTCCTATCATTGGCAGCCAAATTAAGCTAAGTGAGGTCACAAGAGATTAAACATTAAGAAAAAAAGGAAAGGAAAAAAAAAAAAAAAAAAAAGCAAGCCAAATTCACACGAGCCCCACTTACTTGGGTTGTGTTTTAGTAAAAACACAACTTTTTTTTTTTTTTTTTTCCCAGATTTAGAATTGTTTATATTTTTTTATAGTTTGACAACCCTGCGTTACACACCATTTCAGATTCCAATTAAAAAATCAAATAACTGTAGTCATTAAATGGAATGTTGTGACTGTATATTTCTAGGTTTTCCTCATTATGATTCAGGTAAATCTTTTATCATTTACTCCTGTATTGTGACAAATCCTTACAATGGAAACAAACCTAAGAGAACTATAGTAGATTTATCACTTCATACAACACCGAATTCAAAATCAAGATGAAAAAATGAAATACTAAATAAGTTGAACTCTCAAATTTGAAATCTTCTGTCTTTGCTTGTTGGATACAGGAGTGTTGCCCAGTAAGACCGAGGTACTGAATGACCCAGAGATGGACCAGGAACTGGACAAACTGTAAGATATGCAGACAATACAGTATTTTCTGCCTCAAATTTAAACTTTTTCAAAATCCTCCTTCTGTTCTTGCCTTATTTTCACAAATGGCCATGTTTTCCCTTTCTCGCTGCAGCATCGCCCAGATCTCCGTCAGCCCCAGTAGCAATAGCAGTGGCAGTGCAGTGGGGATGCTAAAGGAGGTGCAGAGAAAGGCGTCCCCCAGAAGGAACATCCACCACAGGAGGAAGATGGAGGTTGAGAGCGATGGCTCGACAGAGGAGACTGACTCGTCTGAAAACTGAACTATTGCCTTCATTACATTCCAATCTGAGTAGTGTATTGGCATGCAGTATATAATATTAGAAACCTTTTATTTAATGAAATGAACAAAAAGACCACACTCTAAATATGAAACATATTGCTTGTTTTAGAACAGTGATGTTGAAACTTTTTTTCTCTGAGGGTCACGTTCAAAAATGTAAAAGGATGTAAGGGCCAACTTGAAATCATTTCATTCTGATTTGTGAAACAGAACTCGAATCGGCTAATTATTAACTCATCGGCTCCTATTGACAGTGAAAGACGCCAAAACCGTTTTGACTGAGAGGGGTAATTGCTGCCAGCCAGTCAGTCAAATTGGATCGGGTGTCTATCGCCGTCAATGGCAGTGAAACATGATCACTTAATGCCAACGTTCCCAGTTTGAAATGGATTTGATAAGAGCTACAAGCAGTGTTGCCAATATGGCGACTTTCTCGCTAAATCTGGGGATTTTCCAAAGCCTTTTGTCGACTTTTTTTTTTTTTTCTCACGACAAATCTAGCGACTTTTTCTGATGGGTTTTTTTGCTCGTTTTTTGTGTGTAAATCTTCTCTCCTCCAGCGTCCATTACAATTACATGCAAATTGCCGTTTATGTAAATTAGGCGATGACGTCATCTAGCGACTTTTAGGACAGCCCGTAGCTACTTTCCTTAATGGGGCATTGGCAACACTGGCTACAAGCAGCGAAATAATCCAAAGATATAAGGATATCTCAATGCAAAAATATATACATATACTGTGAATAAAATAAGTATTTGAACACCCTGCTACTTTGCAAGTTCTACCACTTAGAAATCATGGAGGGGTTTGAAATTTTCCTTGTAGGTGCATGTCCACTATGAGAGAGATAATCTAAAAAGAAGAATCCAGAAATCACAATATATGACTATTTTAATGATTTATTTGCGTGATACAGCTGCAAATAAGTATTTGAACACTTCAGAAAACAAATTTTAATATTTGGTACAGTAGCCTTTGTTTGCAATTACGGAGGTCAAATATTTCCTGTAGGTTTTTTTTGGCAGTGTTTGTTTGCAAACACTGCAGGAGGGATCTTCCCCACCCATCAGTCAGGTTTCTGGGCTGTCGCTGAGGAACACTGAGTTTGAGATCCCTCCAAAGGTTTTCTGTTGGGTTAAGGTCTGTAGATGGGCTAGGCCAGGGGTCCCCATCTGCCGGGCCGCGGACCGGTACCTGTCCGTGGCGCATTTGCTACCGGGCCGCGCAGAAATAATAATTTATTAACGGCCGCATTCTGGCCGAATTAACCCTGTGCCCCTGCTTAACACACCAATATCACTGTCTACTCTAGATATAATACTACAGGATAGATTAGAATGTCGTCATAGAAATCCATTGATTGGACTGCAGCAGAACATCTTGTTTTGTGTAATATATCTTTGTGCATTTGTCCTCGATAATAACGTATTTCTAGGCCGCGGGCGGAGCACATTTGTCCCCGGAAATAATTAGCCCCCACAGGAGCAAAGATGACTGGAAAACAGACGTCTTTGGAGATATTTTTTACGGCAAAAAGGGCACCTGACGAGCCAGAAGATAAGCCTACAACCTCGAAGACCCACGAACTGCGAAGGAGTGGATTCGTGACCCGTTTGTGAATAAACCGAGTGATTCGAGCTTGTCTGTGCAACAGGAGGATCAACTTGTAGAGATCGCAAATGACGGCAACCTTAACCCTTGTGTTAGCAAAAAAAAAAATATTACGCATCATACAAATTTTTACAAAAATTGTAAACGTTTTTTAAGTGTGATAAGTTATTTCTGAATATTTTTTTACTTTCAATCACTCAAAATGTTCAGTGGCATCAGAGCTATCTATTCACATATAGTTTTTATTTGTACTTTTTTGCCCTCTATTGACAATAAAAGCAGTACTGTGCTACGACCAAAACTATGTTGGATATATATGTATAAAACAAAATTGAACTGGAAAATTTCATATCACACTATTAGAGCCTTGAAAAGGTCAAAGAGTTATAGTAACAGAATTTTTTTTTTTATCCACGCCCATTTTTGGCAATGGCCGTTTTTGTGTATAATACCCCTAAACATACAATTGTTTACAATAATTGTAAATGATTTGAGGTGCGATAACTAAGTCATTTCTGAATATTTTTTTACATTCAACCCCTCAAAATGATTCAGTGGCTTCAGAGCTATCCATACATATATAGTTTTTATTCTTTTATTTGTATTTTTTGCCCTCTGTGGACAATAAAAGCAGTACTGTGCTACGACCAAAACTAACTATGTTGGATATATATGTATAAAAGAAAATTAAATTGGAAAATTTCAGATCACACAATTAGAGCCTTGAAAAGGTCAAAGAGTTATAACAACAGAATTTTTTTTATCCATGCCCATTTTTGGCAATGGCCGTTTTTGTGTATAATACCCCTAAACATACAATTGTTTACAATAATTGTAAATGTTTTGAGGTGCGATAACTAAGTCATTTCTGAATATTTTTTTTTACATTCAACCCCTCAAAATGATTCAGTGGCTTCAGAGCTATCCATACATATATAGTTTTTATTCTTTTATTTGTATTTTTTGCCCTCTGTGGACAATAAAAGCAGTACTGTGCTACGACCAAAACTAACTATGTTGGCTATATATGTATAAAAGAAAATTAAATTGGAAAATTTCATATCACACAATTAGAGCCTTGAAAAGGTCAAAGAGTTATAACAACAGATTTTTTTAAATCCATGCCCACTTTTGGCAATGGCCGTTTTTGTGTATAATACCCCTAAACATACAATTGTTTACAATAATTGTAAATGTTTTGAGGTGCGATAACTAAGTCATTTCTGAATATTTTTTTACATTCAACCGCTCAAAATGATTCAGTGGCTTCAGAGCTATCCATACATATATAGTTTTTATTTTGTTATTTGTATTTTTTGCCCTCTGTGGACAATAAAAGCAGTACTGTGCTACGACCAAAACTAACTATGTTGGATATATATGTATAAAAGAAAATTAAATTGGAAAATTTCATATCACACAATTAGAGCCTTGAAAAGATCAAAGAGTTATAACAACAGATTTTTTTAATGCATGCCCATTTTTGGCACTGGCCGTTTTTGTGTATAATAGCCCTAAACATACAATTGTTTACAATAATTGTAAATGTTTTGAGGTGCGATAACTAAGTCATTTCTGAATATTTTTTTTACATTCAACCACTCAAAATGATTCAGTGGCCTCAGAGCTATCCATACATATATATATATATATATATATATTTTTTTTGTGTGTATGTTTTGCCCTCTATGGACAATAAAAGCAGTACTGTGCTATAAACAAAACAAACTATGCTGCATACACACGTGTGTATGTATATATATATATATATATATATATATATATATATATATATATATATATATATATATATATATATATATATATATAGGAAAATTTCATATCACACAATTAGAGCCTTGAAAAGGTCAATGAGTTATAACAATTTTTTTTTTTTAATGCATGCCTATTTTTTGCGATGGCCATTTTTGTGTATAATACCCCTAAACACGCAATTTTTACAATAATTGTAAATGTTTTGAGGTGTGATAACTAAGTCATTTATGAATATTTTTTTACTTTCAACCACTCAAAATGTTCTCTGGAGTCAGAGCTATCCATACACTATAACCTTGAAAAGGAAAGTCACAACAGCTATGAAGAATTTATAACAGAATTTATATAAAGCAATCAGTCAGTGCGTCCCTGCACCACAAGCAATCCCACGTTGTGTTCACGCGTGCCCCCTGGAGGCTTGCCGGTGTAGACCTCCAGCTTTGATGTGTAGGAGGTTCGAGCGTCACAGAGGGCCCAAATCTTAAGCCTGAGTTAAGGCCGAGTTATACTTCCGCGTCAGACCTACGCCGTCAAGGAAGAATCGAGTTACGACCCTACGCCGTAGCCTGACGCGCACCTCTCGATTTTTCTAACCTTCGCGTCGCGTAGACGCGTAGACGTAGCGAAAACGGACTGTGATTGGTCCACTCAGACTGTTGTTTCCGGGCGAGAACACCGCCATTGTAGAATAGAATCAAACATTATTTTCTACACGTATACTCCCGCGTTGCGGTGACGGCGTAGCGACTACGGCGTCATTCGACATTCGATAGTTCTGCGGTGAGGGAACGCGTTGCTCTGTAATTCACCGCCAAGCCACTAGAGGGATGTGGCGTTATGTTTGTACGGTTTTGGGGCATGCTTGTTTACTTCCGCTAGTCGGAGAAAAAATAAACAATGCAAGATGGAACTCTTGAAAGTAAATATTCTGCTCATCAACACTGAATAAATATTGAACATACAAATGTTGACGGGCAGGCGACGCAGAAGACGGTTTCAAGGCGGTCTGGCCGACTTTTGATGCCGCACAGAGAGTTTTAGACTCGGGTGGAGAGAGATAGCTGTGGCGGCTAGCTTCAAACTGCCGTCGAGCACTGCGTTCAAGGTCTGCAAAGCCCTCCAGCCTGATTTGTTTGCCGTGTCCTACAACCAGCCAGTGGGAAGCCATAGCAGATTTCTGGCGTCTAGGGAACTTCCCAAACTGCGCTGGGAGGCTTGATTTTAAGGTTATCATAAAAAGCACCGAGGCACTCTCAATCAGTGATGATGTATTGTGTGTGTGAACTGTCTGTTATTAAAAATTAAAGATCAAAACAACTCTTTTGACACCAAATCTGTGCTTTATTCTTCATATACTTGAAACATATGTACACAGTAAATGATGAAGTGCGCCAACCAAAAATACGACATAAAGTGATAAAAAGTTGGCAGTTTTTGGCCGACTGTGTAACCACTTCGTGTGGCCACTCGATTCCGACCACCCACATCTCGGTGGTTCTTCCATTTATTTATTTTTTCGATCGCCGACCTTGCCATTTGGCAGTCACAATAATAATTTCTTGACGAGACTTGCTCTTCGATGATACTCCCGTCGGCTTGGTGCATTTTTGCGTGTAGAAAATAATGTTTGATTCTATTCTACAATGGCGGTGTTTTCGCCCGGAAACAACAGTCTGAGCGGACCAATCACAGTCCGTTTTCGCTACGTCTACGCGTCTACGCGACGCGAAGGTTAGAAAAATCGAGAGGTGCGCGTCAGGCTACGGCGTAGGGTCGTAACTCGATTCTTCCTTGACGGCGTAGGTCTGACGCGGAAGTATAACTCGGCCTTTAATGCCATACTTTGCGGGCTTTGACGGCATAGATTGTTTGAAGCTGCAGCGTCCTCTAAAGGCAATTAGCTGTTCGTCCACGCACGCGTCACGTCCCACGTTATACATTTCCTGCAGCCGGAAAATCCAGCTGATCCACAAATCTTAAATCGGCGACAGTTTGCTTGCATGGTACCGCAGTGGTCTAAGCAGCTTATCATCGAACTGGAGCATTCGGTTGATTTCCATGAACCCCCGATGAGCCATGGCGTCGGGGAACGTCGAACGCCCGGTCTTGACGCCCCACAAGCTGCTCGTCGCTTCATGCCTGGAGCGGTACATTCCAGCCAGGATAAGCAGCCGGATATACGCGCGCAGGTCTTGAGGCGTGAGGGGAGACCAGTTCTTGAGCGATCGGAGCCCTTGGATGTTGGTCAATGCGACTATTTTCGCGACGATCTCCAGTGGCCTATACTACGAAGCCGGTTTTCTGGCTTAGCAGGGTAACTTCGAGAGTAACTTTATCACGTGCGACGTAAGTTCGCGGCTATGCGAGACTACGAAAGGTGGATATGTTGGAACCGAGAAGTGTTGCCATGGCAACACACGCCACACCTGGTCGTGTCAGAGTTAGATCTTGCTTAACATCAGGATTCCAATTAACCACGCTCTATTTAAACAGCATCCCTCCGCGGACGTGTCCTCCTGACAATGACAGCGTACTTGGACGACCCATACGACATTGGCGCACGGATTGTGAGGGGCTCTCTCCGGAGGGCACGGGTATTTCGGGACCGCCAAAATTCGCTGGCGTACCCGGAAGATGTTCTCCATGAAAGACATATTTTCAAGTGAGGAAATTCTTTACCTGTGCCAACTGATCGAGGCGGACGTCACTAATGTAACCCGCCGAGTCAGGCCCTCACAACCGCGCAGCTTGTGTGCCTGTCCGTGCGCTCTTTTGCCAGGAACAATATATGTATTCCATGAGTCCATCGGTGATGCTGAATATCTGCGTAAGAACACTGTATGCCGTGCGATTCGGAGTGGGGTATGGAAACGCTTCAAATTGATTGTTGAAATCGCTGAATGTAAACGAATGCGGAGCTTTGCTCTCATACAAGAAATATATTTAACGGACTTTCCAGCGTTATTTCGTTGTGTAAATATTTATAATAATCATAGAAATATGTAGACTATTTAAACATTGAGAAAACTTGCGTTTTTTTCTGCCAACTCGAAGAGATTAAATTGTCAAATCCACTGATAGGACAGACGCACAAATATAAAAGATATAAATGTTTATTGAATATGCATCTTACAGTCTTGTTTGTCAGCGAAAATTCGTTACAAAAGACGGGCTTTAATTTACGCAACAACGCATGGCATCCCCGCATTTTCTTCTTCTCCTGAGTCCTCACAAATATAACATAAAATTTTGGGAGGGGGGGGTTGGGCTTGGGCCTGCAAATCAAGTTGATTGATCGGACTCGGGTCGGGTCGAGCTGGATTTTTTAGGCCCAAACTAAAAAAAAGAACATACGTATTCATACAGTCAAGGAGACTAAACATACAATCATCCTGCTTCATGTGGTGATGCGCGATAAATTATTTCTTACTGTTAACGTACCAAATCTTCTTTTATTGTCCTGACAGCAGGCTTTATTTCTTTTCATGGACATAAGTAAACTGGCATATTGACGCATTCACAAATCACACGATCTGTAAATTCGCTGTCAACAGACCCGTCGCGCTCAACTCGCCA
Source organism: Corythoichthys intestinalis (assembly GCF_030265065.1). Classification (NCBI taxonomy): domain Eukaryota; kingdom Metazoa; phylum Chordata; class Actinopteri; order Syngnathiformes; family Syngnathidae; genus Corythoichthys; species Corythoichthys intestinalis. Next base: position 56,003,307 of record NC_080399.1, on the reverse strand, counting down.
AATCGGTGTTGGATTTCGCGGTGAGGGTGGATTTTAATCATCGCGCATTCCTCCTCTGTGAAGTAAGGTGCCCGTGCCATCGTCACAAGTAGTGTTTGACTCTGCTCTCCGCCCCCTTTTATGTGAACGCGCAGTAACTCTGACTGGGTTGACACAGGTTCGACTAATCAACCTCATAATCAGCGTCGTAGCACCGATTGATCACAAACTAGACAACCAGGTTTTGTCAACTCCGGTTACCCGCTGGTAAACTGGATTACTTCTGGGGAGGTTGAACTCGGTTCGTAGTATAGGCCACAGGTTCACAAACAACGCAAACGCCGTCTCCCGACTGCTCATCTGGCATCATACTGCATACAACGTGGGGCCAGGCGTGGGGATTCGCGCAGGGACGTAATGTCCAGCCACTTCGTTGGTTGGATGGCATATCACTTTTTTGTTTTCCGAGTTCCATAAGTATGATCGGCGCTGCCCGATGGATCCGACCCATTATGACTCCTGTCATCCTGACGCTCGCTAGGATGACGCTGTGTAAGAAGAGGAGCGCCTCCTCTTTCTACCAATCGGAGCATGACCAATCGCGGGCTAATAAATTCAAACACGAGGCGGACCAATCATAGTTGAGATTCAAAAACGTAACTCAAAACGTAACCTTTGAATTTGAAATCTGAGCCAATCTCTATGCAGAATATCCGTTTGAACTAGACGCTCACACGCATGCGTATTGCGTAGACGTACAAAATTCAAACTAACAGTTTATTTTTTGAAAAAGAACTCGGCCAGTCATTTCTGGAGGTCCCCACCAAGCCCTACTAAAATCCCGACCGGAATTGTTGAACAAAGATGCAAAATTTTGCAGCCGGCTGCAAAAAGGCAAAATCATTTGCGAGCCTCTGGCGTTACCTAACGGTGAAGGGGTGTAAATGCTCCCAACCCAAAAAATTGGCATGCATACGTCTGAACAAGTGTAAATAAAGCAATTGATGTGGTAATTGCGGGAAATGCATTTTTGCACATTAGGTTTACAATGCATTCAAAAATTGGAATTATAATGGGTGTCGATGCTACAAAAAATGTAAAAATGCTATGTTCCAGTATCAAAAGTAAAATCTCATTGCTGCAATGCCTTAAAGTGATCCTCTAGTTTTAAGACAAGTAATTCTTAAAAGATACATCTTAGTATGAGTTATAATAATTTGACATTAAATCCCTCTTAATGTTTTCGTTTTAATAAAATTTGTAAAATTATTTTAACTGATTGTTCGCCATGGTTGTTGACGTCGCAGTGCCGTGACGTCACAAATCCCGCTGCCGGACTTCAGCGTGTCATTCATTAGCAACATCTCGTCAGTTCGTCCCTTCCAATTTGAACCAGAGCGGAAAAGTGAAGAGCAGGACAGCACTGTCGGTCGTTCAGAAGACGAGCAGCAAAGGCGAAATGCAGAGCAAGAAATACCTGATGAGGCAAGAGTTGGGCTAAACTTCTGGTGTACTTGCGGCAAGAGCATCTCGATGACAACGGAGCGAGAGAGCGTATGTTGTCGAGAACTCAGGTTTTTGTCAGCAGATCTTCAAGGTGAGTTATTGCGTCATCAAACTCATTCCAATATAATTGTGTAGATTGTTAGCATCCAGAGCTGTCGTATGCTTTACATACAGTACAGGCCAAAACACATTGGCATTCGTGCCTTTTTATTTTCTTGACCATTGACATTATAAACTCTCACTGAAGGCAATAAAACTATGAATGTGTGGCGAGCTAGGGAAGGATGCGGAGTATCAAACCACGGAGCTAATCCGCGTTGTTTTATTGACATTTAGGCTGCAAGAAATAGCAATGTCTGTCTGGCATGCGACCCGCGGAAGGTAACAGTTATTTCCAGCTGTTCCCTTCACAAAGTACCCCCCCCCCCCCCCCCAACCACACAACGTGCCAACATAATTTCCGCCGGTGAATTCTGTTATAACTTGCTACAAATGCACACGTGTGTATTGTGTACTTAGAAAAAAGGTGAAATAACTAAAAACGTGTGATATTCTAGTATCTTCAAAGTAGCCACCCTTTTCTCTGATTACTGTTTGGCACTCTTGCCATTCTCGCGATGAGCTTTCAGAGGGAGTCCCCTAAAATGGATTTTGACTTCACATGTATGCCATTCCGGCGATGAGAATTTATTGCTTTATCAATGGGGTTGGGACATTTGTGTTGCATTGAATGAATTGCATTGGACGTGCTTTGATCAGTTTGAGTGGCAGCATCACTCATATTAGCTGAATACTGAACACACACTGCCTGATGAACTGACAGTAGAGGTGAATTATTAGCTTCCTCTGTGACTAGCGGTACGCCCGAAGGTTCGCCTCCCGCTGTAGCAACAGGAGCGGCTTGGGTGCTTAAGAGGGCGGCCAGAGTGTCTCGTCCGTCTCGCTTCATTGCGCGCATTTCACTCGATATCCGAGCAGGCTGAGGCTTCTTGTGCGGGAAAATAGTTGCAACAGCATTTGGTTTTAGTCTGCGCTTATATCTAGCCGCTCCGGTGAGATCTTTCATTAGTTGTCATCTACTAAAATCCTCAAACGCGGTAGGAGAAAAATGGCGACAACAAAGCCTTGGTTGTTTGGGAAGATTTGCTTGTCTACAGGCATTTTCCCAAACCTTTCTCCTCTTCTTGACAACAGGAAATTTGTGGAGACTCGCATCACTCTCCTTGTTTCCATTTGACTCGAAATTGCATCCATAAGCAGCACATCGTGGCATTTTACTTCGCGAGTTAAGCCAGTAATACACAGTTGTTGTACACACGCTACACGATTGGAAAAATATAATCTACGTCATCACTCCGCGCCCGCAGAACATGGCGCCAACTATCGGTCAAAATATGCACTAAATATTATAAAATATTTCCATTGATTTAACATTTTATGTGTTTCTAACGACATATTTTAATACAAGAGAACAATTGTGATTTATTAGAGCCTACATGTCTTTAAAATCGAGGATCACTTAGCTCAGCAGGTGGCATTTTGAAATTCAGGACATTTTAGACACCCCCTGGAAATGGCAGCTCTCTGGTGTTTTTTTTTTATATGCTTTGTCTTTGATTTAAAGATGAGAAATTCCAAAATTTACAAAAAAATGTAGACAATGTAGCATGAGGGTTAAACGTACATTTGAGACAACAACTCTACTGAGGTTCTGGATTAAAGTAATTCTGGAATATCCTGACATCGCTACGAGAGCATTGAAAACCTTGCTACAATTTCCAGCATATCTTTTTGAAGCGGGCTTCTTAATTAATGCTTAACGACAAGGTGAAGTCGTTAATGGTGAGAGAGCGGTGTGCAGTTGTTGTGAGCAGCCAACATGGCAGGATGTATCCGAGAAGAACTTTTCTACATGTCCTTCCATGATCAATTGTAAATTAATATTCCTTTCTTTAAAGAAAGTTTGTAGTGTTTACTTTGGATTCTCTGCATTTGCGGCCATGTTTAACGTTACGCGCATGCGCAGAACTGCATCGTTGCAATTTTTGATGGGTTGCAAAATTTGTCAGAACACCGGTCCGTGAAATAAATAAATAAATAACACCGGTCCGTGGTACAAAAAAGGTTGGGGACCCCTGGGCTAGGCCATGCTAGAACCTTGTTATGCTTCTTACGGAGCCACTCCTTGATTTTTCTGGCTGTGTACTTCGGGTAATTGTCATGTTGGAAGACCCAGGCATGACCCATCTTCAATTCTCTGACTGAAGGAAGGAGGTTGTTCCACAAAATCTCACAACACAGTGCCCCAGTCATCCTCTCTTCAATACAGTGCACTTGTCCTGTCCCATGCGCAGAAGACTCCCCCAACGCATGATGCTACAACCCCTATACTTCACAGTAGGGAAGGTGTTCTTGAGATATCACTCCTCATTCTTCTTCCTCCAAACGTGGTTAGTGGAATTATGACCAAGAAGTCCTATTTTACTCTAATCTGACCACAAAACATGCTCCCATGACTCCTCTGCATTATCCAAATAGTCATAGGCAAACTTAAGACGGGCCTTGACGTGTGCTGGTTTAATCAGGGGAACCTTCTGTGCCATGCATAATTTCAAACCATGACGTCTTAGTGTATTACCAACAGCAACCTTGGAAACGGTGGTGCCAGCTCTTTTCAGGTCATTGACCAACTCCTGTCGAGTAATTCTTGGCTGATTCCTCACCTTTCTTGGGATCATTGGGACCCCACGAGGTGATATCTTACAATTTCAGTCTTTTCCGTGATTTCTTAGTTGGTGAAGTTGCAAAATAGCAGGCTGTTCAAATACTTAAATATTCTTCACTGTATGTTTAAGTAAAACGTAATACTGAAATTTTACACAATTGACTCCTGCGCTAATGGAGAGGCACTGTTTAAGGGAGCTTTCAAACTAGCACAGTTTGGTCCAAGTTCTATTTCTCAGATAGTCCGCTTTGTTTTGTAAATGTGAACGCGCATCCGAACTCTACTTCGGAACAAACAAATGAACTATGGTCCGCCCAAAAATTGCGGGTCTTGGTCCACTTTAAGCACACCTTGCTTCCCTTTTGAATGCAAGCGGACCAGGGTGCGCTTATGCTACAGTACGTGCAGAGCAGAGGGAGGTATTTTCTCTTCTAAATGTGTCCAATTAATGAATTAATGTGATGCTACTCAGAAAGTTTGGTTGGCGCAGTCTTAATATTGAACCTTTCCAATAAGTCATTTGTAAGTGTTGTTTCGAGGTACCTCAACCGGACCCCGGCCCTCTTGGTTTAATGTGAAAGTGCCCTAAGTGATTAGTTCCATCTAGTGTTAAAGCTGAGAAGTGCAACCAAATGTTGAGTAAATTTAAGCTTCTTGTGCAGGCCTTATTCATTGATATTTGCCCCGGGCTGCAGTTTGGACACACTGTTTTAGAACATGGAGACTGAAAGGTTATATTCTCTCAACTGTCATTCAATTGTGAGTGTTTTTTTAAGCTATTGGACTGAAGGATATGATAGAGCTATAGATGTAACTAAACTTGATGTGGCTAAGATGTCCGATACTGTATTTGCACGACTGATTACACTGTTGTTATATTTTTTGAAAGGTACACAATAAAAAGTTATTATTTTTATTGTTGTCCATTGTATTGAGAGGCATTTCACAGGTTTTTACAGGGCAAATCATACTGATCGGGCCCATGACAATAATGGGTTTAAACCCCCTTATTAGATGTTATTAGCAGGGGTGAAAGTGGCTAGAATTTCTTACAGGAACTCCCCGACGAGACGGTTGCCACGGAGCCAGAAATTTTATTTATTTTTTTATTTTATTTTTTGGGGGGGGGGCAAACCTCCTAAACTACTGAAATGCCAAGAAAACTGTTTTGGCACGGTTATTTTTATAACACATAGAAAAACAGATTTTCATTCAAAATTGTATTTTTTCAATGATTTGCAAAATAAAAGTTAACAAAACCAGCAATAACCCCAACCTCCATCTCCTAATTTTTATTTTCCTTCATTTCCTCACATACTAAATGCCAAATCTAAATTTTAACTACTTAAGAACACATGATGTATAATAAAATTGAAGTTAATGTCAACTTTTACTTTTGCTTTCTTTTTTTTTTTTAATAATAAAGATATTAGTAACATACATTCAGAAAAGTACAATTGACTTATATTATGCAGAGTGAAATTGAATATATTTTGAAGATCGCGCAAACATTGACTTTTTTAAATTATAAGGAAATGAATAAGTAGCCTAACATAAATGAACAAATACATTATAAGTCCAAAGTGCACATTGACAGCTAAGATGTTCTGAACCTCCCCATCAGAGCAAATAAAACTAAATATGATAAATAAGCCTCCTCAACTCTTTCCTTGGTCTTAAAGATTTGATCCATTTTCTGTTGCATTGTCCTTTTTTTGTCGCATCGATTCAAAAAACTTTTGTTGTTGTTGTTGCTGTTCCAGAAAACATGCACTAGCTAGCTAACTATCTCTGCTGATCACATGTCAGTATGTCAGCCAATTGAACGGATAAATGAGACCAGGCGTTTTGCTTTGCTGTGTGCATTGACTTGACTCATCATCGTCAGACTCGGATAACTGCAGCAGCTTGGGAAACCTCCATGCAGTCCGTGGAATAAAATAAATAATAAATATAGGTGGAAACGGATTACGCTACACAAGCACTTTATTATGCTTGTTATTAACACTTGTGCATGTAAATCTGATGTTGGTAGATTGTTTTCTTCTTGGAGATGAAATGCATGTGTGGCAGCTCAGCATTTAAATTTTTTTTTTTTTACATAATGTTTTGACAGTTGCCGTCATATTTTTGGAATCAAAGCACCGTGTACCGGAATAGCATTCCGGCCCTGAATCTTATACCGGAACTGCGTTCCTGCCCTGAATCTTATACCGGAACTGCGTTCCTGACCGTTCTGGCCCACTTTCACCCCTGGTTATTAGCATATGCAAATAGCTCTGTTGTGACCGGTCAGTGTACGTGATACACAAATGAAGATCTCATATCTGCTGTTGTGAATGTATTTTATTGACAAGAATAGCCATCATCAGCACAAGTCTGTGCGTAATTCAACATCAATATCATGCAATATTTCTCCCATATTTTGGTCAAACTTTTGGTATAGAATTACTTCTATACAAATATACCGTCTCTATGCATATTGTTTATTAAGGAGACTCGATCACTAAGATGCTTACGTAATTGAAGAGATGAATTGAGACTTTGTTGGTTGACAAAACAATCTTCACTCCAGCTGGACTTTATGGAATGGGAATGAATTTCTTTTTACCCAGATGCTGTAATTGTTCTATTTTCAAAATTCTATCTTGAGCTTAAAACCTGAGGTTTGCGGACCATTAATTCATGAATTCATCCTCCCACTTATTTTATTGACATGGATTCTCAAGCTGTACAAATACTCATCTGAAGACAACAACAATATAGACGGAAAATAAATTATATAAGAAAATAAAGAGGCACTCGTTTTGCATCAAACACGTCAACAAGTTTCCTGCTTAAATCTGATATGTAGTTCAGCAGCTTGTGGTTTTAATTACAGGATAACTTTAGATAAGGCAGCATTACACATTTGTAAGATCTGATTTGGTCAGTGTGAAGACCAGATTTTCATACTCTAAGGTGGTATTGTATAAATATTTACATTGAGATAAATGTTTCCATACTTATTCAAAGAGTGCTAAACTGGCGTGATCAGATGAAAGCAGGAAACGACAAATTAAGATGTGAGCTAAGGGTGATGTTGACTAATAAGACAGGCCGCAGTGTTAAAACCATTTCCCTTGATTGCACAGAACACCTGGGCCTAGAAATAAAACTGCATAAATGTTGTACAAACTGGACGGTTTGTCATTTTTACTACTCAGAGGCAGAGCTTCTTGCAGCGTGCTATGTATAAGGCCAAAATGTTAAAGGTGCTATGAAATACTACCGCAAGTGACTTTAAAATGAGAGCAGACATGATTATAGACACAAATCCATCCAGAAAAGGCCTAATAAGGAAATTAGATATCAACTAGTCTTCCTTTCTCATATGCATTGGCCCCACCCACTAAAAAATGATGTCAATCCCAGAATGAGCTGCAGATTTTTTAATTCTGCTAGCATGCTATACATAGGCTTGCTATTGTCTTCTTGCCGTGTGACCATATTGTCATTCTGTCAACATGTGCTAGCTAGCGCACCACAAGAAAGGTAGACATCATCAACAATTCTGGTTGTGATGTCACAACCAGAATTGCTGAAAAAAGGTGGGATTACCTGATGCATTTTTTTGGGTGGAATAACTATAAAATGGTAAAAGACAGCCAGATTTGAGTGCCAAATTCATTTTCTATGTGTAAAATTGATAAATTGGTGTCGTCATTTTCATTTTTTGATATGGTCACCATTTCATAGCACCTTTACCTAATTGCAATTCCAGAATTGGAGGACATTTTACATCCCACCTTCAAATTATAAAATAATTTACATACAAATATTAAAGCATGCCATTTCTGAGTAAATTTAATTGTCCTAAGACCAAATCAATTAAATGAAAAGAATGTTTGAAAATAGTTTTTAAAGTACCAAATGCTGTAAGTTTGGAGTACCCGCTAAAATGCAATTTTGTCTTCCTTTTTTTTTTTCTTCATATTTTGATTTAATAATTAGCCTTGATTGAATGAATAAAGCTACTGTAAACTGAGAATTCTAACCCTTTCATGCACGAATTTCGATTTATTTTTTCTAACCCTTACAAGGCACCTGTTTAACTCATTTGCTGCCATTGACGCCGATAGAGAGCCAACCCTTTTTGCCTGGAAGGGGTGTTTGTTCATCCAAAATGGATCAGATGTCTTGTGCCGTCAGTGGGAGCCAATGAAATAACATAGACACTATTCTAGTGCAAAATTTTGGAAGCTACCTGTTGGACATCTAGCGACATTAGTGCCAGGGAAACATGAGTAATCGCCAGTGGTGGGTCGTAACGTTGTTACATGTACGCCGTTACATTTACTTGAGTAACTTTTTGTGAAAAATTGTATGAGTAGTTTTACTAAGCCATACTTAATTAACAATATAATTACATGACTCCATAATACCAATCCATATCCAATACCACAGCCTGTTCAATCATGTGGTGTCTTTAAAGCACCGTAAAAAATGAAGTACAGTATTTGACATGGAGCGCTGTTTTCAACATGACTCGAAAGCGAGGATTTTAAACTCTCTCCCAGTTTTTAGTTGGCACCGACTGACGACAGAAAACCATAGATATGATCCTTTTAATTTCTTGATTGTAATTATGAAGGAAATACAGTATTCACCATTCAATCTAGGATCCATTTTTCCACCAGAGGGCATTCATGGTCCTTGGACGAATAATGCCTCATTTATGTAATGTTTTTTTTTTTTGTAATCATATTTTTTGGCTTAATGTGGTTATGTAATGGGTTATTGTGCAGTTTCATTTTAACAACAATTAATATATATATAACTTTGTGCTCATAAAAAAAAAATACCATTGTTTAAAAACAAAAATGTAAGCAGTTACTCACAATGTTACTCATTATTTGAGTATTCTTTTCACCAAATACTTTTTTACTTGTACGTGAGTACATTTTTTACTTTTACTCGAGTAAGTAATATTATTTTGAAGTAACGCTACTCTTACTTGAGTAAAAGTTTTGGCTACTCTAGCCACCTCTGGTATTCACTGACAGTCTTCCCAGTTTAAATGAATTGGACATATTAATTCTTTACTTGCTTAATGCTTTGCAATGGGTTAAACGGTGTTGTTAATCTTACTTTAAAATATTAATTAGTTACGGTTACGAATTGCTTCTCCCAAAAAGTGACTGAGTAACTCGGTTACCTCATTGTTAGAGTAATTAGTTACTCAGCAAAGTAACTGACGTTACTTTTTATCTTCTACATATTATTACATTACACATTCTGTAAGATCTTTCACATCAAAGATGGTTATATTAACCCCTTCAGACCTAAGCATTCTGCTGAAGGACATGACACATTAGCGTCTCTAAATAAAAAAATACACTGAATTTAGATGCTATTGCCACTTGTGGGAGATGATTGGACGAAACTTTACCCATCGAAATCAAATCATGAGGTTTAGCACGCCCTCTTTGCTAATTTTTGGCTCTTTGAAAATTGCTGAGACAAAATACAACTTCAGAAAGGCAAACGTAAGTGATCATTTCTCATAAAAAACAATGTAACATTAATGTTAAAAATAACCAATAAAAGCATAAAACCTCCCCGACCAAAAAAATCGCATTTTGTTCTGGTATTTGAGTAGAATAAAAATCAGTGAAGAGTTTTTTTTTTGTTTTTTTTTTGCCCAGCAGAAAAATATGAGCCTGAAGGGGTTAACTGATTGAAAAATAAAAACACTATTAAAGTATTTTACAACATATATTATTATTTGGATCAAATATATTAGTCTATTTTGTCGAGCTGTGGGCCGGTACTAGGTTGGCGTCTGGCTTTTTCCAGTGTTTGTTACGGCATATATAAACGGATTAAGGTGGAAGTTCAGGAGACTTTCTCTGGGAAGCAACTCGTTGTGCTGGGGGAGAGATGTCTCCTGGTCGACCAGCTTTCCTTTTTCCTCAATGAATGTATATATCTTAGGTGATTAATGCTTTCTCTTGTTCCTGAATTGTATGTCATCTCCTGTACGTTAAGAGGATTAAAGAACCTAAAAAAAGGAAAAATCGACTTTGTTTTCCTTCAGTAGGCAGGCTGCTGATGTGTGACAGAATCAGACAACCCGTGCTTCATGAAACCAAATTGTAGTAACGCGCCCCTTCACATCTTGAGTAATGGTTACGGCGTTTCAAAGATGGGAAACGTAATTAATTAGATTACTCACTAGTGAAAAAACTAACGTCGTTATACTCTAATGCTGTTGTTAACAACACTGGAGGTAAATACTATGAATAAAAGAAAAATCAACTTTACAATGTTACTTGCGGCCGTAACTAAGGTTTATTTCTGGTTCTATTCATTTAAATTTAATGAATTTAGTTTTTATCCATTTTGGATTAATTTGTAAATGTCTAATTATAGGATAATACAATAATGTACAAAATAAATACAATTTAAATATTTATGCTTTTTTTTAATGATCATGAATAGCAACTTAAGGGTTAAAGGTCTTAAGTGTCAACATGAATAGCTGTCCCTAAAAAGGGCTAAAAACAAATGTCCTACAATTCTGGAATAAACCTTCTATTTCTGAATTCATGTCTTTGGTATGTGGGACATAACTTGTAACTTGAAATTCTAGTACACCAAGTTGGAGCAGGATTTTGTATCATTTTTGTGTGATCAAGATTAAAAGAGTGTGGGAAATTATTTCCAACTCTCACAAACAGGTCCGTGATCCTTTGCAAAGGCCACATATTCCCACTGTGCAGAACCCGCTGCTGTGGTGAACCCAGACCGAGGAGAGGTTTTGAGACTTCTCCAGCCCACGCCGATGTGTGCCTTCTGCTTAAATTTATACAACCCCTAGCAAAAAGTATGGAATCACCAGTCACGGACGAGCACTCACTCAGACATTTTATTATGTAGAACAAACTCTGATAAAAAGCTTGAAAAAAATAATAAATTAGTTCAAAAGTGCAACTCTTTGGCATTCATAATGACTAAAATAAATGAATAAAAAACATTGTGGTGGTCAGTAAATGTTACTTTTATAGAGCAGGTGCAGGGAAATAAATGTAGAATCACTCCATTCTGAAGAAAAATATATGGAATCATGAGAAACAAAGAAAGAAATAACAATCAAAACACATCTCTAGTATTTAGTTGCACCACCTCTGGCTTTTATGACAGCTTGCAGTCTCTGAGGCATGGACTTGATGAGTGACAAATAGTATTCTTCATAAATTTTGTTGCTAACTCTCTGACTGCAGTTGCCAGATCATCTCTGCAGGTTGGAGCCTTGCTGTGGACCATTTTTCTAATTTCCACCACAGGTTTTCAATAGGGTTAAGATCTGGGCTATTTGCAGGCCATGACATTGACTGGATGCTTTAACAGTTTTAGGTCTGTGGCATGATGCATTGTCATCTTGGAAAATAATTTCATTATCCCCATTTCAATTGAATTGATAAGAAAGCTGTCTAAAATTTCAATGGAAATTTACGCATTTATTGAAGATTTAACCACAACCATCTCCCCAGTGCCTTTGCCTGACATGCAGCCCCATATCATCAAAGAGTGAGGGAATTTTGATGTTTTCTTCTTTGTAAATCTCACTGGAACGGCACCAAACAAAAGTTCCAGCATCATCAACTTGTTCAATGCAGATTCTTGACTCATCACTGAAAATAACCTTAATCCAGTCATTTACAGTCCGTGATTGCCTCTCTTCGCCCATTGCAGTCTTGGTGGTTTCTGTTTAAGTGTCAATGATGGTTTCCTTTTAGCTTTCCTGTATGAAAATCCCATTTCCTTTAGGCGATTTTACACAGTTCTGTCCCATACCTTGACTCCAGCTTCCTCCCATTTATTCTTCATTTGTCTTGTTGTACATCTTCTGTTTTCAAGACATATGGCCTTTAGTTGTCATGACGTTTGGATGTCTTCCTCAGTCTACCTGTACGCTTAACTTGAACAACCTTGCCATGCTGTTTGTGACTGCTGTTTCTGACTGTGAACAGCCCACATCTTTGGCAACCATACGTGTAGCGTTACCTTCTTCAAGAAGTTTGATAATCCTCTCCTTGGTCTCAAGAGACATCTCTCTTGTTGGAGCCATGATTTTATTTCAATTCAATTTCAATTCAATTCAAAATTTAATTTGAATCTTTTTTTCTAATCGAATTCTCGAGTTAATCGATTAATCATTGCAGCACTAAATGTTATTTAATGAATTAACTCATTGGCTGCATTCAATGCCAGTGTTGCAATTGCGACCAAGCGCAGTGACGATGCCACATTTAAGGAAACGAGAGAAGCCGTTTTAATTTGCGGCAAATAAGACTTCAGTTGGCACGAAATATACACACGACAATGTGCTACACAATGCGCATGCATATGAAACAAAATCATAATATAACTTACAAGCGATGCTTTATCAAGCCATAAACAGTGAGATGAAATGGCAAGCAATGGCTGCCGAAATTAGTTCTTCTTTTAGCATTCCATGTTTGCTATGAGCTTGAGTAGTTATGTAATAACATCTGTACAATGAGCTGGAGCCTAACAAACTATTTACACTTAAGCGCCACTATGGGTGACAAAGCATTACAAATGAAGACAGGCAATAAGAGGACATGACAGCAAATTTAATGTCATGTTTTAGTATGGCTTGGAACGGATAAGGCAAATCAAGTATGAAAAATTATTCATTCTACATACAAAAAATTCGGAATACGAAAACCACTCAGTAACGAATTGATTTTGTGTCTTGAGGAACCACTGGTTTTACTTTATAGGTGCTAGCATATTTCTGTTTTCATGTAGTGCACCAGCCCTATTCTGCCCTTCTGGGTGCATGATTCTTGTGAATCCACTTGGTCCAGCAGCCCTCAGAGGTGTGCTAAAAGCACTATTTTTAACTGCTGACTAACGAGCAGATCTAATCTGAGGCAGGGGCCCAATTGAGGAAAGGAAATTGACTGGGTGTTCTGTATTTTCTACTCAAAATGGAGTGATTTCATATATTTTTCTTCAGAATGGAGTTACTCTATATTTATTTCCCTGCACTTGCTCTATAAAAGTAACATTTACTGACCACCACAATGTTTTTTATTCATTTCTTTTAGTGTTTATGAATGCTAAGGAGTTGCACTGATGAACTAATTCATTTTTTTTTTTCAAGCTTTTTATCTGAGTTTGTTCTACAAAATAAAATGTCTGAGTGAGTGCTCGTCCGAGACTGGTGATTCCATACTTTTTGCTAGAGGTTGTAGTAATGTACTGAAAAATATCAATGACATTATCAGTCACTCGTCAACATCCACTCTATTTTCATCATATTAGTGTCAAGTAGGAAAGGAACCCTGGAATTTACATTATTTTGTAGCGGTCATCTGGAGACAGACAATAGATTGTCCTGGGTTTATAAGATTAAACAAAAGTATACATCTCTAGTCTATATGCTCTTTATAAACACTCCGTTTTCATACAGTATGTGCAACAAAGGGCTATTAGTTTATGATACACTACTTAAAAGTGCTAACTTTTAAACAGCAATTTGAAGATGTAAAGAAGAAGAAGCCCTTCTTTGCTGTGCTGAGTCGTTGAAGACAATTTACTGACAGGAGAGGCACACAGGTTCAGGTTCATTCATTAAAAATCTAGAATTATAACACTTTTTGAGCAAAGATCAACTGCAGGCGATCGTGTGCTTTCCCAGAATATTTGATAGAAATGACATTTTAGTCCAAAGGGGGAAAAAAAGTATATACAGTATATTCTGTACAGTGCCTTGCAAAAGTATTCGGCCCCCTTGAACCTTGCAACCTTTCGCCACATTTCAGGCTTCAAACATAAAGATATAAAATTTTAATTTTTTTGTCAAGAATCAACAACAAGTGGGACACAATCGTGAAGTGGAACAAAATTTATTGGATAATTTAAACTTTTTTAACAAATAAAAAACTGAAAAGTGGGGCGTGCAATATTATTCGGCCCCCTTGTGTTAATATTTTGTAGCGCCACCTTTTGCTCAAATTACAGCTGCAAGTCGCTTGGGGTATGTTTCTATCAGTTTTGCACATCGAGAGACTGACATTCTTGCCCATTCTTCCTTGCAAAACAGCTCGAGCTCAGTGAGGTTGGATGGAGAGTGTTTGTGAACAGCAGTCTTCAGCTCTTTCCACAGATTCTCGATTGGGATTCAGGTCTGGACTTTGACTTGGCCATTCTAACACCTGGATACGTTTATTTTTGAACCATTCCATTGTAGATTTGGCTTTATGTTTTGGATCATTGTCCTGTTGGAAGATAAATCTCCGTCCCAGTCTCAGGTCTTGTGCAGATACCAACAGGTTTTCTTCCAGAATGTTCCTGTATTTGGCTGCATCCATCTTCCCGTCAATTTTAACCATCTTCCCTGTCCCTGCTGAAGAAAAGCAGGCCCAAACCATGATGCTGCCACCACCATGTTTGACTGTGGGGATGGTGTGTTCAGGGTGATGAGCTGTGTTACTTTTACGCCAAACATATTGTTTTGCATTGTGGCCAAAAAGTTCAATTTTGGTTTCATCTGACCAGAGCACCTTCTTCCACATGTTTGGTGTGTCTCCCAGGTGGCTTGTGGCAAACTTTAAACGAAACTTTTATGGATATCTTTGAGAAATGGCTTTCTTCTTGCCACTCTTCCATAAAGGCCAGATTTGTGCAGTGTACGACTGATTGTTGTCCTATGGACAGACTCTCCCACCTCAGCTGTAGATCTCTGCAGTTCATCCAGAGTGATCATGGGCCTCTTGGCTGCATCTCTGATCAGTTTTCTCCTTGTTTGAGAAGAAAGTTTGGAATGACGGCCGGGTCTTGGTAGATTTGCAGTGGTCTGATGCTCCTTCCATTTCAATATGATGGCTTGCACAGTGCTCCTTGAGATGTTTAAAGCTTGGGAAATCTTTTTGTATCCAAATCCGGCTTTAAACCTCTCCACAACAGTATCTCGGACCTGCCTGGTGTGTTCCTTGGTTTTCATAATGCTCTCTGCACTTTAAACAGAACCCTGAGACTATCACAGAGCAGGTGCATTTATACGGAGACTTGATTACACACATTTGGATTCTATTTATCATCATCGGTCATTTAGGACAACATTGGATCATTCAGAGATCCTCACTGAACTTCTGGAGTGAGTTTGCTGCACTGAAAGTAAAGGGGCCGAATAATATTGCACGCCCCACTTTTCAGTTTTTTATTTGTGAAAAAAGTTTAAATTATCCAATAAATGTTGTTCCACTTCACGATTGTGTCCCACTTGTATTTGATTCTTGACAAAAAAATTAAATTTCAAATCTTTATGTTTGAAGCCTGAAATGTGGCAAAAGGTTGCAAGATTCAAGGGGGCCGAATACTTTTGCAAGGCACTGTATATATAAATTATAGCATATAGGAAGAAAACAAGCACAATGTTTTTTTCAAGTGCATGACAAGAACATACAAGTGTTAATATGTATGTAAATAGGTTAGCTCACAGAGCATCTATTGTGGCTATAACTTGAATTTATTTAAACATGATTAAATGGTCAAATCAGTCTTATTGACTGAGGGAATGCCCTGTCAGTAAATTGTCTCTATTGTTTGTCTAAATGTGGCTTTGTTGTCTTTTTACCTTTAAAGACATGTCCAGTACTGGGCAGGTATGCTGTGCGTTACAATTATGGATAATTCACATGTGGTACAACCTTCCATCTCGACATTTCTACGTGACATAGCTACAGTATGTGGATGCAGACAAGAAAGAAAATCGAACATGCAAGCAATCTCACATACAGGACAGTAGGTCATAGTGGTGGTGGTCCAGTTTGTGATGTCACTGCCCACCAAGACTGCCTCAAAGGCAAATGGACTTATTCCGGGTGTTTGAAGATCCTCTGTTTTTTAAAAGGCTCCGTCTGTTCAAACGGTCTTGTAGTCCCTGGAGTCAAGAGATGTTTAGACAGAGTTGCAAAATGATGACAAGTTAAAGTATGATTCGAGTTTTCAATGACTTTTCTTGTAACTTATACCAATAATGGGGCATGTATTATTTGAAAGCCTTTTGACCGGGAAAGTTTTTTTCCGTGCACCGGGAAATGGAGAAGCGTTTAAAGGTGCTATGAAATGGTGACCATATATACAGTGGTATGAAATTGTATCTGAACCTTTTGGAATTTCTCACATTTCTGCATAAAATCTCCATCAAATGTGATCTGAACTTTGTCAAAATCACACAGATGAAAAAACTGTTTGCTTGAACTAAAACCACCCAAATATGTATAGGTTTTCATATTTTGATGAGGATAGTATGCAAGCAATGACAGAATAAGGAAAAATGAGTAAGTGAACCATCACATTTAATATTTTGTGTCACAACTTTTGGCAGCAATAACCTTAACCAGACACTTCCTGTAGCTGCAGATCAGTCTCGCACATCAATCAGGACAAATCTTGGCCCATTCTTCTCTACAAAACTGCTGTAGTTCAGTCAGATTCCTGGGATGTCTGGCATGAATCACTGTCTTTAGATCATGCCACAGCATCTCAGTAAGGTTTCAAGTCTGGACTTTGACTTGGCCACTCCAGAACATGTATTTTGTTCTTCTGAAACCATTCTGAAGTTGATTTACTTAATGTGTGTTGGATCACTGTCTTGTTGCAGCATCCATCCTCTTTTTAGATTCAACTGTCCGACAGACGGCCTCAGGTTTTGAATTCATTCTTCCATTAATGATTGCAAGTTGTCCAGCCCCTGAGGTAGCAAAACAGCCCCAAATCATGCTGCTCCCTCCACCATGCTTCACTGTGGGGATGAGGTGTTGATGTTGGTGAGCTGTTCCATTTTTCCTCCACACATGACGTTGTGTGTTACGCCCAAACAATTCAAGTTTGGTTTCATCAGTTCACAAAATATTTTGGCAAAACTTCAGTGAAGTGTCCAAGTGCCTTTTTGTGAACAATAAAGAAGCAACCATGTTTTTTTAGACAGCAGTGACGTCCTCCGTAGAGTCCTCCCATGAACACCATTTTTGGCCTTAGTTTTACATATAGTTGATGTGTGCACAGAGGTATTGGACTGTGCCAGTAATTTCTGTAAGTCTTTAGCAGACATTCTAGGGTTCATTTTTCCCTCTATGAGTATTCTGCGCTGAACTCATCTTTGGTGTCATCTTTGGTGGACGGCCACTCCTTTGGAGAGAAGCAACAGTGCCAAACTCTCTCCATATGTAGACAACTTCTCTGACTGTCGATTGATGAACATCAGACTTTCAGAGATGGTTTTGTATCCTTACCCAGTTTTATACAAATCAACAATCCTTGATCGCAGGTCTTCAGACAGCTCTTTTGACTAGTGATGTGCCCGACTGTGCCGAGGCGCCGATGCGTGTGCCGAGTAAACCGGGAAAAAATCTGCAAAGCGCGCATCGAGGCATGAGTTGATTACGCTTGTGGCCACGCCCGAAGCCTCAGAACGCGCAATGCTACGTCCAACGCCTCGCGAGACGGGCTTCCTATGTCATCGCCAACACATAGTTTCGCGGGTGATACGAAATAAAATGACGCACCGAGATGACAATGAGCTGACAGGTGACACTGACAAAGCCAACTCGCATCTTCAAACCTCAGTACAATCAGATTCGTTTTGCAATGGACGCACCATCCACAACGAAAAAGAAGAGAACATGCCCTGTCTGGGATTATTTTGAGCAGATCTCTCCTAAAAAGGTACAAATTATAATAACCAGTGTGAACATACTGTATATTGTAAATGATTGTGACAACACAGTGTATTCCTCGTTTTAATGTCTTTCTTGTACTTGCTGATATTTCAAAAGGTGAACTGTGAAGTTTGTTCTAAAGAACTTGGGTACCAAGAGAACACTTCATCTAGGTTGAGGCATTATAGGGCACTGCATGAAAATAAGGAGACAACTCAAATAGAACCACGCCCCGGTAAACCATTTTAACATGCAATGAAAAAACAGCATAGCCTACCATGTATATTTCAAATGTGACAGATGAAATGAATGACATCTATCATTAATACTGGGAGCTTCACAAACATGTCTACCCAAACCTCTACAAACTAGTGATAACCCTTCTCTGTACCCTGGCCTCATCTGTCCCTTGCGAAAGAATTTTTTCAAAAGCAGGTGTAAATTCTCACCAATCTGGCACAACCCAGACTTTGGAGTTAATAAAATTCCTATTTATTTCAGCACATGGGATGATACGGGAATAAACCAGTTACAGCATTTGTTTAAAGATAATACATTCATGTCATATGAAAAAATATTACAAGATTTCCAGATCAAAGGGGTCAATTTCCTTCAATACAATAAAATCAGGGCAGCCATCAGAAGCAAATTTCCATCACTAACGGGTACGTTAGACCCACCACCTTTCGTAAATAAAATAATAAATATACATCCTCAACAAAAAAAAAAAATACTTTCAAAAGTATATAAAGCCCTCTCATGTAACAACTCTACTTGCCTACCAATCGAAAAATGGAATAACGAACTTTCGGTAAGATTAGATAATAACTATTGGTCCAACATCTGTAAAAATACATTTATAATGACAAAGAACCTTCAGCTTATACAGTTCAAAATACTGCACAGATGGCATATTACTCAATCTAAAATGCACAAAATGGGGTTCTCCCAATCCGATAAATGTACAAGCTGCAACGAAGATACTTCAGATACATACTTTCATGCTCTTTGGCAATGTAAACCAATACAAGATTTCTGGGCACAGGTAACGGCAGCCATGGTTCCCTCCCAGGTCCGCCCGGCCGGAGCCGCGTCTCCCTGTACCAGGTGCCAGGGAGGTGCCCTCTGGTGCCATACCGCGCGCCCCTCTTGGCCCGGGGGTGGGTTGTGGGGGGTGCGTTTCCCTCCCCTTGGTCTGTTTCCGGCCCTGTCTGCCTCCCTGGGCCGCGGCGGCCGCGGCTGCCCCCCGGCCGGCGGGGTCATCGGCGGGGCCTCTTGGGGCCCGCGGGGCCTAGGGTGAGGCTTGCTGTCCCTTGCCAGTGGGGTGGACGCCCCCTGGTCACCGGCGCTTGGTGTGGCGCCGGCTCGGGGTGCGGGGTGGGTGCTCGGTGGGTGGGAGGGGGGTGGGCGGTCGCGGAGGCGCCGTGGGTGGTCTGGGGCGGGGATTGATCGGGGCCCTGACGCTTCTTCCGCCCTGGGGCCGGTGGTTCTGGTGGACGGGGCCACGCCCGCGGGAGCCTGCCTCTTAACTCACGCACTTCTCACTTCGGCACTGTAAATATTTTTCACCCTGGCACTTACATGCTCATACATTTCTCCGGGGAGAGTTGGGACGGGGCCCGACTCCCCCCTGTTTTTAATGCACCACACACCAAGGTTGTGGGATGGTTGGGACCTGTTGGGGGGGGGGGGGGGGGGGGGGGGTGCTCACGGCTGCCTCCTCACCACAGGCCCCGCCATCCCTGCACCTTTTTTAAATGCACCACACACATCATACTCCACAGGAGAGCTCCGGCAAAGGGCGGTGGGACGGGCGGCTGGGCAGAAACTCCATGCTGCGGTCCCACTGCCCCAAGCCAAGCTCTCCTATTTTAATGCATACATTGCACTACCCTCCCCTCACACCCCCATCACGGTGCTGGGTGATGGCTGCCAGTCGGGAACCTGGCAGCCACAGTAATAGGGT
The DNA here is from genome assembly GCF_030265065.1 of Corythoichthys intestinalis. Taxonomy (NCBI): domain Eukaryota; kingdom Metazoa; phylum Chordata; class Actinopteri; order Syngnathiformes; family Syngnathidae; genus Corythoichthys; species Corythoichthys intestinalis. The sequence continues at coordinate 55,983,392 of NC_080399.1, read as the reverse complement.
GGTAGGTGGGTCCCACACTTTTTCTATATGGCGTGGCTCCCGGGGTGTGGCCTCCCCTCTGCCTCGGCTGCCGGCCGCGGGAGTGGGTTGGGGGGTCGGGTCTCCGATCTTGCATCGCCCCGTGGCAGTTCCTGGGCGTTCTCCTGCCTCCGCCTTCCGCTCTCTTCTCTGGCTGGGCATCCGCCCTGCGCTCCGTCGCGGGTCGCTGGCTGGGCGCCGGTGTATCAGCGGGGTGTCGCCTGCACCGGCGGGGGACCCTGCCTTGCCTGGGGCTTGGTGGACCGCTGGGGGTCCCGTGGCGTGCCGTGCCGGTTGGGGGGCTGTGACTGTGGCTCGTGGCCCGGGTGGGCGGGCGGGGGTGGGTGTAGGCGTGGGGTTGGTGATGTGTCCCCTCCTGCCATCCCTGAAGGCCGGTTGATGGGCGCGCGGGTGGCCCGGGGGACCACCCTGGGTCCCGGGGGGGGACGATGGCTCCTTTGCTGGGCGGCGGGAGGAGGGATGGGCTGCGCATGGCCCCCCCCATCCCCCCGCCCGCCCTCCCTCCCCAGGCTGGCTGGGTGGGGGCCGTGGCCCTGGTTTGCCGCCCGCGCGGTTTCTCCGCCCGTCTGCGTGGCTGTCGCGCGCCCGGTGGGGCTTGCGTGCTGCTGGATGTGGTAGGGCATGCTCGGGTTGGGGGTTCCGGTGCCGGGATTGGCGATGCGGCGGCGTAGGGTTGGTCGCCAACGAGCTTACACTCATAAGAGATTCACACGATTACTGGGTTCTAGATCACAGCACTGATTTGTGTACACTCTACCCCTTTCAATCACTTAGCTTATAGTCTTATAGACACCCCCACCCCCATTCTCCTCTTTCACTGGCCAATAGGCCCCCACATGGTGTAAACCGGAAATACATCTCGCTGACGATAGCACCAGCATATTAGTAACTAGATGTTCAATGTATTTCTTGTTGTTGTTTGTGTATGTGTTTCTTTTCTTTCTTCTCTTGTATTTCTTTTCTTCTGTCCCCCCATAATCCTTTCCTGTTCGCTGCTTTGTCATAATAAAAAGGTATTTTGAATGATCACAATGGGAGTATGTCAGACTCTCAATGTGAAACATTAAAACTGTTCAGAATCCGGGCACTTAGACTTCCATTCTCTGTGTCAAACAGCTGAACAGGACAGGTTTAAAAAAAAAAAAAAAAAAAAAAAGCAGGAGAAATCCTATCCAAAAAAAGAAACCGTTTAAAGCCAAAAACTTTGGAAATGCTGGTTTTCCTCAATAAAAATGAATGATTGAAAGGCGTGTCTTGTTCCTTGTTTATATGTCAGTGTCTAAAATAAAGCAATCATTCTTTCAAATAACACACGCACATTCATTCACATCACAACTCCCCGCCCTTCTGACCCCATCAAATCCATGGTATCATTTTAATCACTCTGCCATGACATTTATTTTCCACATGAAGGTGTAATAGAACAAATGAAGCCTCATGATGCTTCGGCCAAGGAGTGAACCAGTTGGATGGAGAGCCTCATTGCTTCATGATGCTTCAGTTTACCATCACTACTTTTGACTGAGCCATGATGCACATCAGACAATGCATCTCATCAAGACAATTTTTACCATGTTTGTGTTTTATAGTGGGCAGGTCAGCTTTAAAACACTCATCAGTGATTAGGCACACCTGACTTAAATTGTTTAGTAAAAATTGGTTTCAATTGCTCTTTAAGTCTCCTTTGGCAGAGGGTTCACTTACACACAGTATTTCCCCCCTTCTGTCCTTGTTTGTATGCTATCCTCATTAAAATATGAAAACCTATAAATCTTTGGGTGGTTTTAATTAAAGCAGACACTGTTGTTTTCATCCATGTGATTTTCACAAGATCAGATCACATTTAATGTTGATATTATGCAGAAATTTGAGAAATTCCAAAAGGTTCAGATACTTTTTCATACCACTGTAAAAATGAAAATGACTGCACTAATGTAATTTTACATAAAGAAAATGAATTTGGCACTCAAATCTGGCTGCTTTTTTTTTCATAGATATTCCAACCAAAACAATGTATCAGGGAATGCCTACTTTTTCCCCCAGAAATTCTGGCTGTGACATCAAAACCAGAATTGATGAGCATGTCTATCTTTCTAGTGCTGTGCTAGCTAACAAATATTGACAGAACAAATTACCGAACAGACAGTGACAACGGTCACACGGCAACAAGAGAATAGAAAGCCTATGGATAGCATGCTAGCAGACTGCAAAAATCTGCCGCTCATTCTAGGTGTTTGGAGAATTTTTAGTGGGCGGGGCCGGATCTAATTTCATCACTAAGTCCTTTTCTATAACATTTTTTGGGATGGATTTGCGTCCAAAATATGGTTTGCCATCATTTTCAAGTCACTTGCTGTGGTATTTCATAGCACCTTTAAGAATCGAAGTATTTCAAATGAGGTTTCAAAATTAAAGCCATTATCAACTAATGTCGAAGCCAAATTGCGTCACTAGCTCCCTTTAAGCCATGGTCGAAATTTGTCAAATACTAAACTGTTGATAATTGGTTGAAAAATCATCTCCGCAAATGAGAACTCTAGATCTGAGTCTTTGCACGGTTAGTATAATATCTAAAAAATTACACATTTACATATTAATAAGTATAGCTGACTTAAGCACCATGCCCTGCAGTGTATACATAGCCTATGATTCTGTATTCTTAGTGATTTTTGTAGTTTTTATATCATAATAAATAATACATTTGCATTCGTCTCCCATTTTGTGGAATACTGTGATCTAATATAGACAATAATCAACACAAATGGGTGGGTTGCTACTACAAATTAGTAGTAAAATTAAAATTAGAACATACTGTTGCTTGAAGTGAAACGAAGTGTTATTCAATAAAGATGTCTTCAGTGGGACAAGAGTATCCAATATGTTCCTTGTAATACTGCTGGAAGGCTTTCCTGTAAAATAGGAGGGAATACCATTCAGATGTAAGACAGACAAAAGAAGAAGAACAGGATTTCTACAGGTACAGTGGGGCAAATAAGTATTTAGTCAACCACCAATTGTGCAAGTTCTCCTACTTGAAAAGATGAGAGAGGCCTGTAACTGTCAACATGGGTAAACCTCAACCATGAGAGACAGAATGAGGAAAAACAGAAAATCACATTGTTTGATTTTTAAAGAATTTATTTCCAAATTAGAGTGGAAAATAAGTATTTGGTCACCTACAAACAAGCAAGATTTCTGGCTGTCAAAGAGGTCTAACTTCTTCTAACGGGGTCTACCGAGGTCTAATGAGGCTCCACTCGTTACCTGTATTAATGGCACCTGTTTTAACTCATAATCGGTATAAAAGACACCTGTCCATAACCTCAGTCAGTCACACTCCAAACGCCACTACGTTCAAGACCAAAGAGCTGTCGAAGGACACCAGAGACAAAATTGTAGACCTGCATCAGGCTGGTAAGACTGAATCTGCAATAGGTAAAATGCTTGGTGTAAAGAAGTCAACTGTGGGAGCAATTATTAGAAAATGAAAGACATACAAGATCACTGATAATCTCCCTCGATCTGGGGCTCCATGCAAGATCTCACCCCGCGGCGTCAAAATGATTACAAGAACGGTGAGCAAAAATCCCAGAACCACACAGGGGTACCTAGTGAATGACCAACAGAGAGCTGGGACCACAGTAACAAAGGCTAATATCAGTAACACAATGCGCCGCCAGGGACTCAAATCCTGCACTGCCAGACGTGTCCCCCTGCTGAAAAAAGTACACGTCCAAACCCGTCTGCGGTTCGCTAGAGAGCATTTGGATGATCCAAAAGAGGACTGGGAGAAAGTGTTATGGTCAGATGAAACCAAAATAGAACTTTTTGGTAGAAACACAGGTTCTCGTGTTTGGAGGAGAAAGAATACTGAATTGCATCCGAAGAACACCATACCCACTGTGAAGCATGGGGGTGGAAACATCATGCTTTGGGGCTGTTTTCTGCAAAGGGACCAGGACGACCGATCCGTGTAAAGGAAAGAATGAATGGGGCCACGTATCGAGAGATTTTAAGAGAAAATCTCCTTCCATCCGCAAGGGCATTGAAGATTAGACGTGGCTGGGTCTTTCAGCATGACAATGATCCCAAACACACAGCCAGGGCAACAACGGAGTGGCTTTGTAAGAAGCATTTCAAGGTCCTGGAGTGGCCTAGCCAGTCTCCAGATCTCAACCCCATAGAAAACCTGTGGAGGGAGTTGAAAGTCCGTGTTGCCCAACGACAGCCCCAAAACATCACTGCTCTAGAGGAGATCTGCATGGAGGAATGGGCCAAAATACCAGCAACAGCGTGTGAAAACCTTGTGAAGAGTTACAGAAAACGTTTAGCCTCCGTTATCGCCAAGAAAGGGTACATAACAGAGTATTGAGATGAACTTTTGGTATAGACCAAATACTTATTTTCCTCCATGATTTGCAAATAAATTCTTAAAAAATCAAACAATGTGATTTTCTGTTTTTTTTTTTTTTTTTTCACATTCTGTCTCTCATGGTTGAGGTTTACCCATGTTGACAATTACAGTCTCTCTAATATTTTCAAGTGAGAGAACTTGTACAATTAGTGGTTGACTAAATACTTATTTGCCCCACTGTATCAGCAAATCTCATTTAATGCCAGTTTAAACTAATTTAATGCCCAGGCTCAATTGCAGATTGTTAACACACACAAATTGTAAGCATTAAACAATGAATCGTTGAAAATACAAATGTAACTTTAATGCAACAAACAGCTTGATGCAACTTCTGTTTCAGTGAGAACACAAGGCTCAGGAAGGCCATGCATGCATGAAGAGCTAGAGGAGGAACACTAGCAGCCGATGGTAAGGATGTCCCCAAGCACGCGATCGGAACTCAGGCAGATCGGGCCATTTTTCAGAGGATCGGAATCAGGTGAAAAGGTTGGGATTTTTTTTTTCATTTAAAAAAAATACTTTTTATTTTTCAAGGCTAAAAATTAACAAAATAATCCAGAAATACAATGGCATTGCCAAAAGAAACAACAATATATACAGTGAGGAGCAGAAGTATTTGCACCCCTTGCGATTTTGCTAGTTCACCCACTTAGAAAATGGGTACTGAGTCTGAAATTTCAATCATTGATGCATTTCCACCCATAGAGAAATATTTTAAAAAATAAAATAAAAATCCGGAACTCACATTGTATGATTTTTTAAAATAATTTATTAGTAATTTACAGGGGTTCATAAGTATTTGTACCCCTGAGAATCAGCAATAATTATGACACTCAAAGAGTTGTCAGTCTACCTTAAAAAAAGTCCACCTTTACCCCATGAGTAACCACCCACCAGCCACCCGTTTGAGCTCATTCTTGTCACCTGTGCACCCCACAGTCAGTCATAATCCAACTGGTACCATCGGCAAGACCAGAGAGCTTTCGAAAGACACCAGAGAAAAAAATTGTTGAGTTCTACAAAGCTGGAAAAGGCTATGGGACAATTTGGAAAGCAGTGTGGTGAGAATAAATCAACAGTTGCAGCAATTGTTAGAAAATGGAAAAGGCTAAACTAAACTAAATGACTGATAATCTACATCAGACTGGGGCACCATGGAAAATCTCCCCTCGTGGGGCATCACTCATGATGAGAAAAGTGAGGGCTCAGCCGAGAACTACACAGCAGGAGCTGGTCAATGACCTGAAGAGAGCTGGATGCACAGTTTCAAAGGCTACTGTCAGTAGAACACTCCGGTGCAATGGTTTAAAATCATGCATTGCTCAGAAGTTTCCCCTGTTGAAGCCAGTACCTGTGAAGGCCCGTCTGAAGTTTACCAGGGTGCATCTGAATGATGCAGAGGGGTTATAGGAGAAAATCATGCGGTCAGATGAGACTAAAGTGGAACTTTTTGGTGCTCGTGGTGTGTGGAGGAAAAATACGGATGAGTACCATCCAAAGAACACCATCCCCACTGTGAAGTATGGGAGTGTTATGTTCTACTCGATATACTGGACTGTCTCAGAAAATTAGAATACACAATATTCTAATTTTCTGAGACAGTCCTGTACATTAATCCACCATTTAAAGCAGGGGTGTCCAAACTTTTTGCAAAGGGGACCAGATTTGGCGTGGTAAAAATGTGGGGGGCCGACCTTGGCTGACGTCCTTTACATAGAACAATATACAGGACTGTCTCAGAAAATTAGAATATTGTGTATTCTAATTTTCTGAGACAGTCCAGTATACTAAAAAACTAATTTATTAAATAATAAAATAAAATTTTATTAAATATTTCAAATATATATTTTTTTCCTTTTTTTCACAACACTCACCCCCTCTGTTGTAGAAGAGAATGGTTTGACCCCGCTCTGGCGCACTCAAGGCTAAACTACATACATGCCCTGCAATGGGAAATTAAAATCTGTCATTGTTATAAACTCTAAACATGGAGAGTCGTCATAAATTGGGTGCTTAGAAAAGAAAAGAAAAAGGGATTAAGGTCATAGAGGTGAACGAGAAAAAATGATGAAGTTATTCAAAGAGGGCCAAGAAGCCAGAGAATTAGGGCTAGAGTTGGTTGTGGACGGTGATGTCGGTAAGTGAACAACAGCCGCTAACACTGAACGTTTACGTTCGCGATCACCGTTACCAAAGCCCGATTCGAGTCTGTCACTGGCCACTTGTAGCCTATTGAGCTGCGGTATGACAAGACATGTCGCTCGCGTTGAGCCGAGGAGAAAGAAGGTGATGGGAGATCAGGGATATATGTTAGTCTGTGGGGAGCCGATGCGCGAGGCTGAACAGACTCTGGTCCGGCGGCTGGATTTATCTTGGGTTTATCTTGGGTACACCCACTGTGTATTATAGCAAACGCTAATACGAATCCATCACCGAAACATCACAAACGAGCAGCAGTGGAACAGCAGAGGAGCCTGTCAGGGAGAGACAGGGAGCTGTCAGGCAGCCCACAGTCAGAGCTGAGGAGGGGGCGCGTCCTGGGTCCCACTCAGTGCAGCAGCCGCAGAACGGTAGGGAGCGTGTATCAGTCAGTCTGCATTCATTATGAATGCTGTTGTTGTTGTTGATGTTGTTGTTGTATTACTCGTAACGAAGAACCTCAAAACAGTATAACTTATACTGTTTTGTTGTTTAGCAGGCAGGCATAGCACTCTCATTTGTATTGAATTGTAGCCTACATGGGACAATCGATGGAAATTGTTTATATTGTGTTACATCACATTAGGGTCTGTTAAATTCAACTGTCCATCTCAAATTATACAATTTGAAATTTACACCGTCATTGCTTGCAAAGTGTTAAAAGTACAGCATATGTTGTCGTGACAAGCCGGTGACAGGGGTAGGAGGGCCTTATAATGGTCTCTTGTCCCCGGGCCCCTGCAAGTGTGTTGACAGCCCTGGCTGCGTAAAAAGCGCATCAAGGCTCTGGAGTGGCCTAGCAAGTCTGCCAAAATCCCTGTTTCCATTTGTGAAAACCTGGTGAAGAACTACAGAAAGCGTATGACCTCTGTAATTGCAAACAATGACTTCTGCACTAAATATTAGCACTGATTTTCTCAGGGGTACAAATACTTATGAATTTATTGCAAATAGATTATTGAAAAATCAAAAAATCATACATTGTGAGCTACGGATTTTATTTTTTAGATTACAGTATGTCTCTATAGGTGGAAATGCATCTATGATTTAAATTTCAGATCCCTACCTATTTTCTACGTGGGTGAACTTGCAAAATCACAAGGTGTGCAAATATTTCTGCTCCTCACTGTATATATTGTTGTTTCTTTTGGCAATGCCATTGTATTTCTGGATTATTTTGTTAATTTTGTCGGAAGTCAGTATCGGAATGGTCTCATTTTAATGCCTGAATTTTGACAAAATCTATTTAATGACCCACATAAACCCTAAAGAAAAAAAAAACTCATCAGGTGCCTAAAATTTAGCATCATCATTGACAGAAACATAACAACAAACAGTTGTTACTTTTGAAAGTGAGTTTTCATTATACAGTGGTATGAAAAAGTATCCTTACTTATTTTTCCCCCTTCTGTCATTGTTTGCATACTATCCTCATTAAAATATGAAAACCTATAAATGTTTGGGTGGTTTTAGTTAAAGCAGACACTGTTTTTTTATCTGTGTGATTTTGACAAAGATCAGAACACATTTGATGGTGATTTTATGCAGAAATGTGAGAAATTCCAAAAGGTTCAGATACTTTTTCATACCACAGTACTTGTGTGTGCATGTTGTGTAGAAGTGAATAATGTATATTGTGCAAGACACAGCAGATTTTAATACACTTTATCCTACCCTACTGACTTGGCCAAAGGATGTAAAGTTGTGTCTGACATCATTACATGACAGGCAAAACGTTGTTGGTCAGGATGTTTGGTGATGAAACCAAAGTACCTGTAGCATAATAATCAGGATTACTTGTACGCTGCATGGATATCACTTGACACTGAAGAGGCGATGTTACATAACTGATAACTCATATTACAAAATGTTGGTAACTCCTTTCTTCAACTTACTTGCTATGTTTTGGATGGCAGCCACAAAATGATATGTTCTTCAAATGGAAGAAATGAAAACACTGTTCTCCCTGAAAGAGAGCGAAAGACAAGAATGAGAATACAAACGCAAGTGTTACTGTGATTGAACTCTGTGATTGCAATGACTTTGAAAGTGATGGACGACATTGTCGTATCTTGGCCCTGTGGCAGATTAGTCATGCACCTGATAACAGTTCCCCTCACAATTTGACTGCATGAATTATTTTCAGATGGCTCAGGCAGAAATGCTACATAAATGATCAATGTGGAGGTCCAGTGACGTATTTTTAGGTCACCAGCAGTTATCACTGGTTCCTTTAACTGTCATTGATGATGATAGAAGACCCAGAGTTGCTTTAAAGATGAACTGTTTTTACTTTAAACTCACAATAACGTTGGCATATTACCAATTACAACAGTGAAAATAAGTAAACAGCTCAACAAACTTACTACTATTCCAACGGCTGTAATGTTATTAGGGCTGCAGCTATCGATTATTTTAGTAGTCAAATAATTGATGAACTAGTTAGTTCGAATAATCGAGTAATCGGATAGGGAACATGAACATTTTTTAAAATACCTGAGCTGGGCCTCAAACGCTATTAAAAAAAATGCATTAAAAAACATTAGCTCAAACAAAAACTTGGCTTATGTTGGTCTTAACATGGTGCGGCTGGATTTAGCCATGAGAAATGAGGCAGACTAGAGGGCAGTGTATCCACCCATATCAATCAAACTAAATGCAAAATCTTTAAAAATAAACCATTACAACGCCACATTAATTAAACGAATACTCGAAGCAGCAACATTTAATTTGAATCTTTTTTTTCTAATCGAATACTGGAGTTAATCAATTAATCGTTGCAGCACTAAATGTTATTTAATGAATTAACTCATTGGCTGCATTCAATGCCAGTGTTGCAATTGCGACCAAGCGCAGTGACGATGCCATATTTAAGGAAACGAGAGAAGCCGTTTTAATTTGCGGCAAATAAGACTTCAGTTGGCGCGAAATATACACACGACAATGTGCTACACAATGCGCATGCATATGAAACAAAATCATAATATAACTTACAAGCGATGCTTTATCAAGCCATAAACAATGAGATGAAATGGCAAGCAATGGCTGCCGAAATTAGTTCTCCTTTAGCATTCCGTGTTTGCTATGAGCTTGAGTAGTCATGTAATAACATCTGTACAATGAGCTGGAGCCTAACAAACTATTTACACTTAAGCGCCACTAGGGGTGACAAAGCATTACAAATGAAGACTGGCAATAAGAGGACATGACAGCAAATTTAATGTCATGTTTTAGTATGGCTTGGAACGGATAAGGCAAATCAAGTATGAAAAATTATTCATTCTACATACAAAAAATTCGGAATACGAAAACCACTCAGTAACGAATTGATTTTGTGTCTTGAGGAACCACTGGTTTTGCTTTATAGCTGCTAGCATATTTCTGTTTCATGTAGTGCACCAGCCCGATTCTGCCCTTCTGGGTACTGGTCACAACGGTAGAGTTTTGTTAGATTGACAACCAGTGGGCAGGATCTTGTTAGGTCTTCAACCTCGCTAAGCAGTGGGTGTTTTTATGAGCACTACGCACAAAAATTGAGTTGCTGTACTTCTGCACATACCCTGTGGGCAGAGTGACACTGGTCCTGGACGCTGATCTTCACACCCCTCACACTGACCTCGAGCACACAGGGCGAGGGAGGCTGCCCGGCTAAGCGCCTGTTATATGCAACCTGTTGGCACAAGAATTTGAATGGTTTCAATTTTATCAAGAAGTGCAATTTTGTGGATGAAAGGAAACAAACGTATTTATGGAATTAAATTAGGACAATTATCATTCAAAATGCATATGCCTTGTAAAATGTTGCTACCAAATGCACCAGATGCTCATTTTTGAGTGACATTGACAATGTTTGCATTAGCTATAGGGCTCAGATGTACTGTACTCTCTGCCCTGTGATTGGTGACCTGAAGCCTGACTTTCCACTTTATTTATTCCGAGCACATTTAAAGTGGGTTTGAAATTGATGGCGGGTTGGGATCAGTAATGTTCATTCATGATTGATACGATTGTACAGTAGCATTTTGTTTGACAGTTGAATATACTGTAGATAGAACCAAACTGATTAAGTGCTCCCATATTAGACAAAATGAATTGATCTTGAATTCTACCTGCAAAAGGGGAGCGAGACTAAAGGGAGTAACACCACTCTATATACTGTAGAACAGAACATGAAGTGTCCAGATCAGTACAATCCTCCATTTTTTGGGGGGCAACAAGTACTGTGGTCTGAATTTCAATCAGTTGACCCAAATTCCTTATTTTAGTTCATCAAACAGATCAAAATATTTTCTTGTAAAGAACCTTCAGATATTTGCAGTTCCAGTAAAATTCAATATGATTTAGATACCTACCAAGCTCTGATTGTAAACATTTAGGTTTAGTTGCACGTTTAACAGGTTTCAGAGGGTTCCTGCAATTACTCAGGTGACCCAAAAATATATAGATTGACCCAACAAATCATACCATCTACAAAAATCTGGACAGTCTTAAAATGTCTCCAGAGCCAAACGATTGAAGATGTCACTGCAAAAGAGAAATCGAAGTCAGAAGCTAACGCGCAGTAAGCAAAGACAGTCCCATAAGCTAATTGGAGCGTTGATAAACTTAAAACAGGGGTCTCCAACTGGTCCTCAAGGTACCGCTGTGGGTGCTGGTTTTCGTTCCAACCAGTGAGGTTATGAGCACCTGACTGCCATCAAATGGTTACACATGGAAGACACCAGACTGGTGAAAAGGTGTCGTCTTGTTTGACTGAAATGAAATCGTGCACCTACTGCGGCTCTATGTTGAATAGTTTGGAGAACCCTGACCAAAATTATCATCTGAAAATGTGGGTAAAAAACAGCCTGATACGAAAGTTGACGGAAGCGGCCCTTGTTAAGTGGAAGTGCAGTGATGTTGTAGCTTGCTAAGCTAAATGAATCTTACACTAGTACTGCAAAATGCCTACTTTTGTTTCACAATTGACCATATTTAGCTCTTTGGGAAAAACAAATGGCAGATGAAATTCATATCACCCCACAAATGCGACTTCCAGTGCTGGCCAAAAGTATTGGCACCCTGCAATTCTGTCAGATAATGCTCAATTTCTCCCAGAAAATGATTGTGATTACAAATGCTTTGGTAGTATGTAATATCTTAATTTATTTTGCTTGCAATGAAAAAACACAAAAGTAGAATGAAAAAAAATTAAATGATTATCACTTTACACAAAACTCCAAAAATGGGCGGACAAAAGAATTGGCACACTCAGTCTAATACTAGGTAGCACAACCTTTAGACAAAATAATTGGGAACAACTGCTTCCGGTATCCATCAATGAGTTTCTTACAGTGCTCTGCTGGTATTTTAGACCATTCTTCTTTGGCCAACTGCTCCAGGTTTCTGGGATGTGAAGGATGCCTTCTCCAAACTGCCATTTTCAGATCCCTCAACAGGTGTTCAATGGGACTCAGGTCTGGACTCATTGCTGGCTACTTTAGAACTCTCCAGTGCTTTCTCCAAAACCATTTTCTAGCGCTTTTTGACGTGTGTTTGGGGTCATTGTCCTGCTGGAAGACCCATGACCTCTGAGGGAGACCCAGCTTTCTCACACTGGGCCCTACATTACCCTGCAAAATTTGTTGGTAGTCTTCAGACTTCATAATGCCATGCACAAGGTCAAGCAGTCCAGTGCCATAGGCAGCGAAGCAACCCCAAAACACCAGATAACTTCCACCATGTTTAACTGTGGGGACCGTGTTCTTTTCTTTGAAGGCCTCGTTTTTTTCCCCCTGTAAACTCTATGTTGATTCCAAAACAAAAGTTTTGGCAAACTCCAGCCTGGCTTTTTTATGTGTCTGGGTCAGAAGCAGGGTCTTCCTGGGTATCATACCATAGAGTCCTTTTTCATTCAGACGCCGACGGATAGTCCGGGTTGACACTGTTGTACCCTCGGACTGCAGGACAGCTTGAACTTGTTTGGATGTTAGAAGAGGTTCTTTATCCACCATCCGCACAATCTTTCATTTAAATCTCTCGTCAATTTTTCTTTTCCGTCCACATCTAGGGAGGTTAGCCACAGTGCCATGGGCTTTACACTTATTGATTACACTGCGCACGGTAGAACATTCAGGTCTTTGGAGATGGACTTATCGCCTTGAGATTGCCCATGCATCCTCACAATTTTGCTTCTCAAGTCCTCAGACAGTTCTTTGGTCTTCTTTTTTTCTCCATGTTCAATGTGGTACACACAAGGACACAGGACAGGGGTTGAATCAACTTTAATCCATTTTAACTGGCTGCAAGTGCGATTTAGTTATTGCCACCACCTGTTATGTGCCACAGGTCAGTAACAGGTGCTGATAATTACACAAATCAGAGAATCACATGATTTTTCAAAGGGTGCCAATACTTTTGTCTGGCGCATTTTTGGAGTTTTGTGTAAAATGATAATGATTTTTTCCCCCATTCTCTTCTGTGTTTTTTCATTGCAAGCAAAATAAATAAAGATATTACTACCAAAGCATTTGTAACTGCAATCCTTTTCTGGGAGAAATTGAGCATTATCTAACAAAACTGCAGGGGTTCCAATACTTTTGGCCAGCACTGTACCGTCCAGTGCGCCCTATATTTGTTTGTTTTTTTCATCATAATTTTTTGACATGTATGACTCCAGAGCAATTTATGGTCCGGAAAATACAGTAAATAAAGTATTGATAAAAATTCAAAATTTGATTTTATTTTACACAGCATTCATAACACTACCAGAGTTTGTTGTTCTACACTTGAGTATATTTACCTTGCGCATGGCAGCACACAACACATCACTGCCTTTGTGGATGGGCACTTGAACAGAACCTAAGAATCGTACAAGGAACTGCTCTATCGAACCATCCTTTAGTCCTAAGGGTGCAACAGAGGTAGAAAGAAATTTGAAATTACTGTGCTCAAAGTATACCATTACTCTAATTGATTACATTCATGTCATACAACAACCACATAAAAAAAACCAAAGATACATTTCTATTGAATTTCTCACCCTTGTTAGTATTTTTTGTTAGCCTCACAGCATAGAAAGCAGGAAAGATTCCAGTAGCTCCAGTCCGCATGTTGTAACCCTGACACCACAGATCCTCAGACTGGTTGAGAATTAAGACTGGGTCATCTGTCTCAAGGTACAGCTCGTCGGAATGACGAGGAACAAACCTAACCATGGGTAAAGAGCGACACATTTTATTCCAATGTCTTGATTGACACAAGTCAACTGTAACCACAATTGTAAATGTGTGAACCTGTATACAGCTCTGTGGCTCTGCTGTTGCTCTACTCCATCCAAAACACAAGAAAACACACCAAAAGAACCAGCGCCTGAAAAATATGGTTCCGCAACACATGGTCAATTTCTGTTTTTCTATTTTAATAACCCAAACAATAAAAAGAGTCGGGAAATTAGAACAATGTTATGCCGTAACTTGTTTTTAAATGCAACCCCAATTCAAATAAAGTTAGGACATCGGGTTGCGAGGGCAGCAGCTTTAGCAGGGAAGCCCAGGCTTCCCTCTCCCCTGCCACTTTAACCAGCTCCTCTGGCGGGATCCCAAGGCGTTCCCAGGCCAGCAGAGAGTCATAGTCTCTCCAGCGTGTCCTGATTTGTCCGTGGGGCATCCTGCCGGTGTGACTTGCCCGGAACACCTCTCTAGGGAAGCATCCAGGAGGCAGCTGAACCATATGCCCGATCTACCTAAGCTGACTCCTCTCAACGCGGAGGAATAGCGGCTCGACCCTGAGTCCCACCTGGATGACTGAGCTTCTCACCGTATCTCTGAGGTAGAGCCCAAACAGCCTATGGTGGAAACTCATTTCGGCCGCTTGTATCCGGGATGTTGTTCTTTCGGTCATTACCAACAGCTTGGGACCATAGGTGAGGGTAGGAAGGTAGATCGACTGGTAAATCAAGAGCTTCACCTTTTGACTCAGCTCCTTCTTCACCACTATGGACCCGTGCAGAGTCCGGATCACCACAGACGCTGCACTGATCCCGCCTGTCGATCTCCCACTCCCTCCTGTCCTCACTCGTGAACAAGACCCCAAGATATTTGAACTCCTCCAATTGGGGCAAGGTCTCATCCCTGATCCGGAGAAGGCACGCCACCCTTTTCCGACTGAGGACCATGGTCTCGGATTTGGAGGTGCTGATCTTCATCCCAACTGCTTCACATTCGGCTGCAAGCTGCTCCAGTGAGAGATCAAGGCTTGATGAAGCTAACAGCACCACAAAATCCACAAAAAGCAAGGATGTAATGCTGTGGCCACCAAACCGGACCCCTCAATGCTTCGGTTGCACCTAGAAATTCTATCCATAAAAGTTATGAACAGAATCGGTGACAAAGGGCAGTCCAACACTCAGCAATGCGGACCAAAACTTTGACATGGGTTGTATAGGGACCAAACAGCCCTTACCAAGGGGCTCGCTACCCCGTACTCCCAAAGCACCTCCCACATGACTCCCCGAGGTACACAGTCGAACGCCTTCCTCAAATCCACAAAACACATGTAGACCGGTTGAGCGAACTTAGTTGTATTTTTTTTGTTACTGTCCCTGATATTTTAGATGATAAATAATCCATCCAAACAAAGAAAAAAAATAAAAGGGTAAATATTTGAAAAAGAAAGTCTCGACCGCACCTTGATGTCTGCGATTTCTGCATTGCGACCCTTGTTATACTACCGTGTTTCACCCATAAAATCCAAAAAAGTCCGGCTGTGGCCATTCACAGCTGTGTCTTGACACTCGGTGAGACATGCTACAAGGAGTTTTTGGATCGAAACAAGTGCACGATAATATCTTGTTAAAATCATGGTGTCTTTAATTATTACTCTCATGCTCTCACCTCAAGTTAGGGTTTAGGGGTTAAATTATTATTTTTTTTAAATGCCCTCCTGTTCAAAATTTTTCTACCCCCAGAAAATTGAGATTTTAAGCTTTCCAATGATGTATCACACATGCATATAGGACAATTTTGAAATTTGGCCAAATTGGTGTGTCTCAGAGCGGAACTTCCAAGTCACCTGAGTGTTTTCCCCCATATATACAGAATATATTATTAATTAAAAACCCGATCCTTTTCACCCGATTTCGATCCTCTGAAAAATGGCGCGATCGGCCTGATTTCCGATCACGTGATCCGATCGGGACATCCCTACTTTTTACTATATTTTATTCAGTAAGAAAAATGACTGCAATACATGAGATAAACAAACCTGTGGAACTGTAGTCATTGTCAGAAGAAAACAGGTTAATGAACTTTTTGGTTCTTGGAGCACAGGCTCTCCCTCCAATTGATTCCTCTTGGTCCGATGTTCTGGTTGAGATTATTTTGGGGTGCTTACTGACCCTTGCCACCACCTCCCTCCTCCTTTTCACTTCCTCCTCCCGCCGTCTCCTCAAGTCTTCTTCTTTCATCTTTCTTTTCTCGTCCTCCTTTCTTCTCATTTCTTCTTCTTTCCTCCGCTCTTGGAACAAAAAACAAACAAATCAGACTTACCTAATATTCTTTGTCTTGTGAAAAGCTGATCAAAGTTAATGCTATGTTTTTTTTAGCCAGTACTACGAAAGATTTTGTCGGAACATTTTACTCCGAGCGCATAACTATCCATGCATGAAAATTAATCTGGAAGGATTTTCTTTAGCAAATGTGATTTTAAAATCTCTCACCTTGTTTCCACGTTTCTTCTTCTTTCCTTTTCCTCTCCTCTTCATACTCGGGATCTTCCTCCTCATTGGCTGACTGATAGACTGTCTCTGCGTCACTGTCATCATTGTGCCCGCTCTTACTGTCCTTGACCGCAACCAATCCCAGTTGAGCATGTTCGCCAACCACCATAGTGTTTTTTGCAGAGTCGTTATTTAACACCAGAGACGCATCACTCTTTGGTACAGTTTGAGAACCCACAAGATCTCCCTGAGAGACCGATTTGGTGCTCTCAGTCACGTTGTCATCATTTACAAGCATTGGCTTCACTTTTGATTGGCTCTTCTCTGATTTGGCATCTTTTTTAGGACAGGATTCGGTGGAAGATTCTCCCTCCACTTCCTCTTCATGGATATCAGGGTTTGCTTGATGGGATCGAGGTGGTTGCTGGGGTTCTGGTGGGGGTCCCTCGGTGTCTGAGCTGAGGGACATTCTGTTGGATGCCCCTTCACTGCTAGACTGGGACTGAACAGTAGGCTTTTGATTTGTCCTGTCATGGTTTTGACCTAGGAAGACAAACAAAGATTAGTTCAATTACTGTACAACGAGTCTTAGGGAGATTTTTTTTTTCATGAGTAATTCATTTCATTTGACTAACACACCTATGATCGAGAGACTTGTGGGTAATGACAGCAAGGACTACAAGTGTGTAATTTGGAGGAACCAACCAAGTGGTGCTTTGTTATTGGACTTCTATGTTTGTCACCGATTTTCCATAAAAAGCACCATGCTCAAGCAAAAGTTTTAATTTAAAGATTACTTGGAAGAACGTTGACTCATCCTGGCAAAAGGACGCGTATGCCTTCGCTTTTACTATCAACCAAGGTGATCGCTGTCTGTTGTGGCAGTGATCCCTGAACCAGTCAGTGGACCAAGGCAAAATGGCTTTTGGGATATGGCATTTATTCTGGTATATGACTTTTTTTCCGTATATAGCAAAATGGCTTTTGGCAAATGGCTTTTTTTTTTTTTGGTAATGTGCATGGCCCTCAATGGCAGGGTTTTACTTGGGCGCCAGTTGAATGTCAATGCGCTGTAATGGTAAGTGTATGATCAAGTATCACAACCACACGTTTTTTTGCAATTGAAAGTGAATGGAAAATTTGGACGTTCATGGCCGTCAGTGGCATGGTCTTACTTGGGTGCCAGTTGAATGTCAATGCGCTGTAATGGCAAGAGTATGGTCAAAAATTACAACCACACATTTTTCTGCCATTCAAAATGAATGGAAAATTTGGACGTGCATAGCCGTCAATGGCATTAACGTGCCTGGCCTGCAAAAAATTCCCTATACCAAAAATGCTATATTAAAAAAAAGACATTTACCAATATCCATTTTGCCATATAGCAACATAAATGCCATTACCAAAAGCCATTTTGCCATGTACCAAAGTCATGCCATATACCAAAAGCCATTTTCCCTATACCAAAAAAATGCCATACGCCAAAAGCCATTTTGCCAATATACAAAAAAATGCCATATACCAAAAGTCATTTTGCATTGTACCAAATGCAACTTTTCGTTCTCGCCGTCTCTTTCAAGGAGTGCTTCACTGTAACAGTATCCAGCATGAACAGAAGCAACACAGTAGCATACATATTTTGCTCAAATGCAGACATAAAATTATCTAACGTACTAGTACTTGTACTCGTGCTTGTACAAATTGTTCCTTTGTGGATTATGTTTTGCTGTTTGAACACTTCTAATCGCAACTGTATTGAATGCATCACTTACGTACAGTTGGCAGGGGGGGCCAATTCCTATCATGAAGTGCTGGGGCTGTTTGTGTACAACGTCATTAACCAATTCATTCATTCCTCTTCCTTGCTGCTTATCTTCACGAGGGACGTGGGGGTGCCAGAGCGTATCCCAGCTGACTATGAGCAGTAGGCAGTTTACACCCTGATTGGTTGTCTGTCTATTGCAAAAGTTATCACTATTTATATATACCGTATTGGCCCGAATATTAGTCTTTTAGTCTTATTTCAATGCAAAAAACACCGTCTTATATTTGGGCTAATACGGTATTATTAGTTTTGTTAGTGGCTACTCCTCTCCAAAGTGTAGTCCAAATCACGAAATGGCAAAAATAACTGTTGAAACACTCCTGCCTGCTCATACGCAGTAAAACTTTCGTCCTTTTCCCACCTAAATCCCGCGTTTGAACACAGCGTTTGTTTGAGTTTATCACATTGAAAGCCAAATGCTCTGCCTGGGTCGGCCCCCAATGGAAAGGCATGGCGCAATGTTCGTGGGAGCTGTGTTGTCAACTGATGGGGAAGTCTATCTGAGGTAAGCCGAAGACTTTCATAATCAGAGGTGGGTAGTCACGTGTTACATTTACTTACTACAGTAACTTTTTGAGGAAAATGTACTTCTAAGAGGAGTTTTACAAACCAATAGTTTTCATTCTTACTTGTGCAGAAGAAACTCTACTCTTCCTCCGCGACTTTGGGCTACACTAGCTGTTACATTTTCCCTCTTTATTCTACATACAAGTATTAGCTCTTACTTTTTTTGCCAGAGACGCCAACAGATGCTCAACCAGTTTCACCAATGAGACAGTGCAATAATAATCACATGAATCCATTAACCAATCAGACTCAAGCTTACATATCTGGAGCGCCGCCATCAACATGACTTGAAAGCGCGGATTTGAATCTCTCCCCTAGTTTTTATTTGGCGCCGATTGACCACGGAAAACCGGAGATATGATCATTTTAGTTTCATAATAGGAAATATATTTTCTCCACTAGAGGGCACTCATGCTTTTTGGA
The DNA here is from genome assembly GCF_030265065.1 of Corythoichthys intestinalis. Lineage (NCBI taxonomy): Eukaryota > Metazoa > Chordata > Actinopteri > Syngnathiformes > Syngnathidae > Corythoichthys > Corythoichthys intestinalis. Next base: position 55,964,228 of record NC_080399.1, on the reverse strand, counting down.
GGATTAATGCTTAATTTCTGTAGATTTCTTTCTGTCACCAGAATTCATTGTTTTTCGTTGTATTTCTTTGGATTTATGTGGTTATGTTATATGTTATAGTACATATAATAATAACAGTTCATATAAATAACTTTGTGCTGGGAAAAAAATACCATTGTTGAAAAAATAAATCAAACATCTTAAGCAGTTACTCACAATGTTACTCACAACTTGAGTATTCTGTTCACTAAATACTTTTTTACTTGCGCTTGAGAACATTTTTTGGATGACTACATTTACCTTTACTTGAGTAATATTATTTTGAAGTAACGCTACCTTTACTTGAGTTAAAGTTTTGGCTACTTTACCCACCTCTGTTCATAATTATCCAAACGACACTTGCTTTGTTATAAATGACTGGCGAAATCACTGATGAGTGGTTTAAAGCTGTCCTGCCCACTATAAAACACACACCTAGTAGGAATTGTCTGATGAGAAGCATTGTCTGGTTTGCAACATGGCTCAGTGAAAAGAGCTGCCTGAAGACCTGCGATCAAGGATTGTTGATTTGTATAAATATGGATGTTCATCAATCAACAGTCAGAGAAGTTGTCTACAAATGGAGAGAGTTTGGCACTGTTGCTTCTCTCCCAAGGAGTGGACGTACACCAAAGATAATGCCAAGAGTTCAGCGCAGAACACTCAGAGTGGTAAAAAAGAACCCGAGAGTGTCTGCTAAAGACTTTTAGAAATCACTGGCACAGTCCAATATCTCTGTGCACACATCAACCATATGCAAAACTATGGCCAAGAATAGTGTTCATGGGAGGTCTAAAAAAAAAAAAAAAACATACACACAAAAAAACCGCAGCTTTTGTAATGTTCGCGAAAAGGCACTTGGACACGTTTTGGCAAAATATTTTGTGGACTGATGAAACCAAAGTTGAATTGTTTGGGAGTAACACGCAACGTCTTGTGTGGAGGAAAAATGGAACAGCTCTCCAACATCAACACCTCATCCCCACCGTGAAGCATGGTGGAGGGAGCATCAATATTTGGGGCTGTTTTGCTTCCTCGGGGCCTGGACAACTTGCAATCATTAATGGAAGCATGAATTCAAAGGTTTATCAGGATGTTTTGCAAGAAAACCTGAGGCATCCAAAATACAGAAGTAAATCAACTTCAGAATGGTTTCAGAAGAACAAAATACACGTTCTGGAGTGGCCAAGTCAAAGTCCAGACTTGAACCCCATTGAGATGCTGTGGCATGACCTAAAGACAGCGATTCATGCCAGACATCCCAGGAATCTAACTGAACTACAGCAGTATTGTAGAGAAGAATGGGCCAAGATTAGTCCTGATCGATGTGCCGAACGGATCTGCAGCTACAGGAAGCGTCTGGTTAAAGTTATTGCTGCCAAAAATGTGATGGTTCACTTACTTATTTTCCCCTTTCTGTCATTGTTTGCATACTATCCTCATTAAAATATGAAATCGTATAAATGTTATAAAACATAACATTTAAATAACATAACATATAAATGGGTGGTTTTAGTTAAAGCAGATACTTTTTGTTTCATCTCTGTGATTTTGACAAAGATCAGATCACATTTGATGGTGATTTTATGCAAAAATGTGAGAAATTACAAAATGTTCAGATACTTTTTCATACCACTGTACATCCATGATACGAGTACATTCACATTACGAGCTTGGTCGTGGAACGGATTGTGCTCCTGTCATGAGAGTCACTGCCCACTGTACTGTATTATTCTATCACACAGAGCTAAACACTAAATTATTATATATATTTTTGTGGCATTTTATTACCCTAAAAATAAAGAAGATAATAAAAAAATGCTCTGATTCAAATTGACGGGAGAAAATCACATAGAAAGGTCCTGCTATTAAATGAACAGTTTTTAAATTAGATCAAAAAAGAAGTCCATTTAAGATAGCATTATCTGGAAATACTTAATGTTGTTGTTGAAATAATAAAATTTGATCTGCATATAGCGAGTGAAACTACTCCGTTGTCCAAAAGATCTGCAAAGCTATTTTATCAGTTGCCTTCTCGAAGACACACCAGCAAAGTTGAGGCCCAAGGTGATTTCTTACCTTGGACCTTTGTCTTGTCCTCCTTCCTTGGTGCGACTGGTGTGCGTGGGACCACCATGGCTGTCAGGTAAACCTGATTAGGGAGTGAGTTTTTGGGCTTTGCCCTTGAAGCCGGGTCATCCTTTTTGGCACATAGTTTTCCTCTCCCATCTGCGCTCGAGCTTTTAAGTCTTTGATTTATGGTTTTACCTTTCTCCTTCCCCTTAGATTCCTCGCACAATCTTCCACCTTTTCGTTCTTCCTTCCCCGATGTCACTCCATCCTTGCCTCTGATATCCCCTGAGCTCCTCTCTCTCATCGCACCTGCTCCTCTCCCTCCTCCTCTTCCTCTTCCTGCTCCCACTGCTCCACCTCTCCGTTGACTCCTAGGCATGCTCAAGGACTGAGTGTTCGTGGCTCCTGGCGGCTGCCTTTCTCGTAATCGAGCCCGCGCGTCATTTGGTGCAGCTTGAGTGCCAGCGCTGCTGTTGGCACCATTGGCAGTTGGAGGTTTAGGGGCAGGGCGTCGGTTGCAGGGTCGGACTTTGTCCTCTGCTTTTGATTGGCTATCAGGTTGTGTCTGATCCCCTTAAAACACAAAGAAAACAAGTGGATTATATTTTGGGTAATATAACGGGGAGAAAAGTAATACATGCAAATAGTCTTGATTTTTACCCTTTCTTTTCACCTATTTTTAATTATTTTTTAGAGCAGGGATCATCCTCCATAATGAAATGTCCCTAAATGACTGGATATGACCAGAACATGTTCCCCAAATGTCCCCAAATGAGCTGATATGACCAGGACATGTCCCCCAAATGTCCCCAAATGACCGGATATGACCAGTACATGTCCCCCAAATGACTTGATATGGCCTGGACATGTCCCCCAAATGACCTGATATGACCAGGATATGTCCCCCCCTATGTCCCCAAATGACCTGATATGACCAGGACATGTCCCCATAATGTCTCCAAATGACCTGATATTACCAGGATATGTCCCCAAATGACCTGATATGACAAGGATATGTCCCCCAAATAACCTGATATGACTAGGACATGTCCCCCAGATGTCCCCAAATGACCTGATATCAACAGTACGTGCCCCCCACACCAACCAAAACAACAGTGGTGCTGGAGTGGCATTACTCATCAAAATCCCTCTTAAAAGAGAATTTGGAAATGTCGCATTTCCAAATTCACTTTTTTCTGTTCACCCATAATTAAGTCATAAAAGAACCAAACTTCATGAATGTTTTTTGTGACAAAGAAGTATCTGTTCCAATCACTCTATCAGAGAAAAATCAGAGTTGTAGAAATAACTGGAAACTCAAGAGAGCCATGACATTATGTTCTTCACAAGTGTATGTAAACTTTTGACCACAACTGTATATCAGCCATCATCACGACATGGGAGGACAACGTGAAGAAATGGCTGAGTCGCCACAACCAAAAGAGTACATACATACATACACTTGTGCAAGCACATTTAAACTAACTCCAGTGGTCGTCTGAAAAAAAAAAAGGTTTCCATTTCTATCTTGTACAGCTGGATAAAAGTCTGGTGTAACATGTGTTTGGTTCATCTGCCTAAATTTTCACCCTCACTGCAAGTCATCATATGAGGAAATGATGTGACCCCAATTTCTGACTCGGCTTCCCTCCCGCCAACCTGTTGCAATTGAGAGAGATGGCAGGTTGTTTTTGTCATATTTTTTCATATTAAAAGTATGTTCTCGATTAACAGGTTTGGGCATGCAAAACTAATGCATTTTTTTATTGCTTGTTATTGGGACATCTATGCATTTTGCATTCACCGATTATAGCCCAAAATTCTGTGCAAGCCAAGAATGCCAGTTCTGTTATCAAACTGTACAGTTACTTCGGGGACCATATACTATATCAATCTATACCAAGGGCGTAGGTTTGCATAGGGACGGTAGGAACAAGACACTACCAACTTTTCAGGATGCTCAAATTGTCCCAACCAACTTTTGAGCAACCTTGTTTGTATTATATAATGACTTCAGTTACATTTAGATTGTCTTCCTACATGTTGTAAGGGTAGACACGCACATAGAAACGCACATTTGATTGGCTGATGACTTGACCCCCAACACACACACACGCAATCACTGCACCGACACAAATACAACAAGCCGCCTCCTCCGCCCCGTGCGAAGACGAGGAATATCGGCTGTTTTTTTCCCGCTAGCACCAGCCATTGTAATTGATGTCAATGTTGTGGAGGTGGGGAACACACCACTAATTTTGCTACGGAAAGTCTGACCTGCATCGGAGTTAGCATAATGTTAATCTGTGTGAATTTCCCGAACTCGAATAGAAAGCTGCTTTGAGAGAAATATCCTTTAGTATCCGTTTTCTACTGTAAACGTTAATTAAACCGTGAGAAATGTAGTGAACCAAGGTTTACCCTCGTCCCGAATTTTCATTTTTGTTATGTTTATGTGGTCTTAAACCAGCCCAAAGAAGCTTTCATTTTTTGTTAAGTTTGGCTGTGCTTGAGGACAAAAGGAGTAGTGTTTCATCTGAAGGAAGGAGGGAATTTTTTATTTTTTGTTATACACAAATAAGTTTTTTCAGTTATAATGTATTTAATTTAGTTTGACAATGTTGCGTGGTCTCAAGACAAATGTTTATTTTTTTTGCATTCCTGGATAGTTAAGAGAATATTAACAGATTTGTATTTATTGTGTATGTTAATATTGTTTGTGTTCAAATATTACAATTTAAACTTGCTAATAAAATCCACACATTTATTCTGGAAGTTTTCAAAATGTTTCTTTAGTAGATTTTGAAAACAAAGGTTTGAATCGGACAGTTTATCACCTGAACCAACACATTTGTACCGCGAAAACACACGGCTCCTTAAAACTAGTTAAATTCTCTTGTTTTCAGTGTAAATCTACGAGAAATAAGTGAAATGATCTGCCAACACTTTAAGTAAATTTGACTCACTTAAATTTCTTGAAATAAGCTTATTTTCAGCTAGTTATTTTTCTTATACTTATTTTGAGCAAAAAGTTAGTAACTTAGTATGTTTAATCCCCCCCAAATAACCTGTTAAAAAATGTTCTTAATTGAAGAATATTGTTCAAAACATTATTTGAAAGCAATTTTTTCTGCATTTAGGTGAAAAATGACCAACTTTTAGATGAATGGGCTTAATAAAAACCAAATAGTAATATTTACTTGCTTTAAATGGAATAATCTGACATATTAGTATGTTTGTCTTTAACACTCAAAACGAGATGGAGATAATTATTCGACTAGACTTAAGAAAAATTATCAGATTAGACGTTATCAATTTGCAGTGTAAAAGTTAGTATAAATCAATATTTATTTTGCATTGATCATTTAGCCTATCAATTTAATTTTTTCTTTGGCTTAATGTGGTTATGTAATGGGTTATTGTCCAGTATGAAGGAATCTGACCTTTTAGACAGATCGCTGGAATCACGCCAGCCGGATCCAACAGTCCGGGGGGGATCCCGGCAATCCGGCCAGAAGGGAAAACTCCATGCGTTCACCTTAGTCTTAGCCCCTTGTACTTAGGCCATTTAGAAAGGTTTAAAGAAGGCTCGCTGAAAACAAGTTGACAATTTATTCGGTTCAACAGAGATAAAAAAAACGGCAAGGCGGAACAGAAACACTCAGGCGGAGAGGCCAGGTCACCCTATCATAAGGTTTCCGAGAAAAAATGACAACACTTAGTTAAACATTGGGTCTTTTGAAGGTTCTCGCGGGGCAGGCCGTGGGCAGGAAGAAGTGTGTGTTTGGGATTATTGTCAATTTGTGGATTGGACAGGAGGATTCGTGAGTTACTGTTGTCCGGGCAACGAGGATGTGGATTTTGCCATCTCAGCGTCAACGGGGCTCTTGGAGTCTTGTCAGTCGTGTTATCAGTTGGATAACGGGTGTTCTCCTGAGGACACACCGTCCTGCCATTTGTCGCGGACAGTCCGGGAGAACTGGTTGCGAGACTTGGTGGTGCAGATGTGGGCTTGTCAGCGTCAATCTTGCTCAGTTAATTTTATGACGCACGCAATGGGCTTCCGTGATAAGAAAGCATTGTTTATCTCTTACACTCTATATTCTGCCTGTTTTCATTAAACTATGGTGTGCTATTTATTTTATATTGGGTGTGTTATAGAGTAATACAGTAAATACGAGAAACGATACTATTCCCTGATATATTGTGTTAGAATAATGCAAACAGACAGTGCCTACGAGAAAAGGTACTATCTCCTTCAAGTATCATTATAACAAGAGTTCAGTGCTGGAAAAAAAATTCCATTGTTAAAAGTACCGGTAAATAAGCAGTTACTCAAAATGTTACTCATTACTTGGGTATTCTTTTCACTGGATACTTTTTTACTTGTACTTAAGTACATTTTTTGGATGACTACTTGTACTCTTGAGTAATATTTTGAAGTAAAGCTACTCTTGAGTAAAATATTTGGCTACTCTACCCACCTCTGCTTGTAATAGATCAGACTAAACTTTTTTTTCCCTCAAAAATATTTATTAAAAAAAAAAAAACAGGTTTAACCACACACAAACACACCATAAAATGTGCTAAATGAGCAATACATCTCATTTGCTTATACTTCAATTTTGGTGGTAGCTGGGGGCCCGAATCTAATGCTCCTGCTGCTGCTGGTAAGGCAGTCTGTTTACAAGTTCGCGCAACAGGGAGGTCATGTCTTCCATGGCCGCCACCTCTCGCTCCCTTAGCAGCATGGCCTCCCGCCGTACTTCCTCCTCATATTTTCTTTGCTCGGCCCAACGTTCTCGCTCGTGTTCTTGACGGCTATTCTCCATGTCTCTCAAAATGTTTACAAGTTGCTGTCTGTTTACGAGTTCGTGCAACAGGGAGGTCATGTCTTCCACGGCTGCCACCTCTCGCTCCCTTAGCACCAGGTCCTCCCGACGTACTTGTTCTTCATATTTTCTTTGCTCAGCCCAGCGTTCTCGCTCGTGTTCTTGAGCAGTATTCTCCATGTCTCTCAAGATGTTTACAAGTTGCTGTTCGCTGGTCTTTCGTCTTTTAGCAGGCGGAGTAATCTTGCGTGTTGGCACTGACAATGAAAACAAAAAGGCGATGAAATTGGTATCCGTGAGAACACAAACGTTTCCCATTACTGCTTGCGTTGTATCGTGTGCTCAATCGTACCTGTAAGTGGAGTAGAGTCATTCAACGACGTATTCTCTGCGTCGCTGGTCTCCTCGGCGCGACCGGGAAATGATAGCGTGTAGCACGGTGCAGCCATGTTTTCTGGCGGCGGCGGTGGCGACGACGACGGTTCATCCTTGATTACCGACGAACACGCTGCAGTCTCGTCCAGATTGCTAGCTATAAAGTCCGACGCCGTAGTCCTTTGCGAGCCCCATATCGCATCGCACTGCTCGTAATATAGAAAGTCCAACCTTTCGGTGCCACTTTTGCGGTTGTGGTCAACAACTGCGTGGTAGCGCCGCTTCATTGTTTTGAGTTTGTTCACCACCTGCGTTTTAGTCCGATGCACGCCGGCCTCTCGTACTTTTCTGGTGATACGGTCATATATCACTGCGTCTCGCGACGTCCCATTGAACATTTTTACCGTCTCCTTCTCGGCTGTAATGTCAAGTAGCAGTCGAATTTCGCTATCCGTCCAGTTAGCCATGTTGAATTGCCGCGAAGAAAGAGGAACTGACGTCATGAACAACAGCCCGCGCTATAGTCCCATGATATGTACGTCATCAGTTACGTGATGTGGAGAAGGGTCTGAGTCAATAATAATAATATTAATAATACCTGACTGCGGCCGACAGCCGCTACGAACAACGCACATTTGCTACAAACTACGCCCACATTAATGCTATGGTAGAAATCACGTGTATAGAGAAATAGATGCAAAATGACGGACTCACTGGCGTTGGTAAATAGCCGCCATCTTAAAGCAGTAGCCTTCACAGGGAGGCTCTGTTGTAGCGAACCTTCCTAGCGACCTTTTTATCTAAAATACTCCTAAATCGGCAAAATCTTGACTTGAATCTATCTTTCAATGATGAAAGCGATTTAAAACTTTCATGTTGAAAGCAAACAGAAGGCAACTAATTCAATAACAGGAGCAATTTTAACAATTTTAATGGTTGATTCACAACATTAAATGACTTACAAACATAGCAGAGGTTACAATATAGTGATCACAATATCCGCAATACCCCTGTGTCTAGTTAAGTTTAAGGTGAAGAATAGGGTTGCCACCTTTCAGAAATAAGAAATATGGGACGCCCCCATCGCGCCCAAAGCTGTAGAGGCAGAGAAAAAAAGACATCCCCAAAACTCCTAAAATCCATAGAAATGTATCTATTCATTTATATTCCGTATTAGTTCAATACGGAACGCAGCATTTAATTTCCAATTTCAGATCGTTCCTTATTTTAAGGGACAGGTGGCAACCGTAGTGAAGAATTGGGCAAGGGCCTATTGTCCCAAAAACCCATTGAACTTGACATAGTACAGTAAACTAATTCTTCACGCCACCGTACCAACAGCAGCCGTGGTTTGGAGGGGCGTAGTATGTACAAGGCGTGGTTTGTAGCCTGCAGTCAGACTGACCGCAGCCATGCTACAAACCACGCCTGCTGTTGGTTCGGTGAGGCGAAGAATACTGTACTATGTGAAGTTCAAGGGGTTTTGGGGACAATAGACAAGTTTCCTGAGCGAAACATGGGCGGAGCAATCTTTGATTATTTCTGCTCCGAACTTCCGGTTTAGACAGAACAACATCAAGTACGGTTGAAGTAAGCAGTGTGCTGACAAAGTTAAAATTGCAATATCAAACCAGAGGAACCCACGGAATCTACAAAAATGGATTCAGCACGACGTAGATGAGACTCCGTGACTTTCTGTGCTGTGCGAGAACTCCTGGAAGCGCCTATAGCCTATATATGTATGGTTGGAAGTGGAATGTTTTGAACAGCGTCTAGCTTCAAAGCGCCAGTGTGGATCTACTTTGCCATACGCCTTATATCGAAACCAACTGCAGAGTGCAGACAATAAGTTAAGGATGTGCTTTAAACCTTAGGATATACCTAAAAGATTCTATGTTGGTTCTTGTCACTTTATTGATCATTCGTGGACAAAGTTATAACAACTTGTCAGCCTGTTTTGACGTGAGGTGTAGATTGATACGCCGGCCACTTGAGTGACCAAAATGAGGTGAAATTACAAATAATATTACAGTTGCCGAATCCAGAAGGGCTGACACGGATTTTGTTGTGACAAAGAAATACTACAAGGGATATACACAGGGGTGCACATAATTTTTTTGCCCAGGTTCTCAGAGGAGGACCTGGAGATGTGACTTGGTCCTCATTGAGCTTGAGAGCCAACCCGCCTGAAGCGATAAATTTATGACAAGCTTTACTTAGAGCCAATTAACTTTAATTAATTATATTAACAATTAATGCTTGATTAACATCAACTGGCACAACAAAATTGCCATTACTTTGAAATGTAAAGAAATACAAAGCACCAATTCAAAATAAAGGGCATTATGCGGCTCCCACATTAACTCCAAGCCTTTTTAAAAGTGGGATGTCCTCCTCATAAGACCTTATTGAACGTGCATGTTTAGCTTTGTAAAATGCGTGCAAAAACACGTTTGTCAGTGCATGTCGCTGTTCATTACCTTTATTCCGCCACTTGTCCATAGGGCGAGCAGGGTCCTGTTTGACATCGATAGTTTGCTTAATTGCCACATGCCCTGTTTTTTTCGTGCTTTTCAAAGTTTGGATGGCTGAAATTCTTTGACCCTACATAAAATGCGCTGCTCTTATCGGCGACATTGGGATTCTCACAGCACATTTTGTACCGCATTTCTGTGAGAGCATCATTTGCTTCTAGCCATGGTACCTCCTACTTTTCAGCAAAAGTCCTTTTTTTCGGTAGCTCCGGTGACGTCTCTGTCGTCTGTCTGTCTCTTGACGGGGGTGGGGGAACACGGATGTAATTACTCAGTGTGGCCTGCCTTTTTGACATTTTGAGAAGTTATTTTCTCGTGTCCGCCGCAAATACGGTGGTCAGCCATCGGTACGCAAAAGCGTATGGAAGTCGTTGAGGGCCAGCGCGTTTGTCTATGTCCGGTACGCATGCGCGCATGCGGACCACTTATGTGCACCCCTGGATATACATATAAACAAAATAGTATGTCATTCTTTTTTACTGCAGAAATTGATCGCAACAAAACATTTTGACAACATGATTCAAGTTCTTGTTTTATTTAAAACCATTGGTGCATGTGCAAACCAGGTCAATAAATCACAATTCATGAAATTATTAGAAAAATATTAACGAAGATGGCGCATAAATCGAGCCTTTCATCATGAAAGTAGAATGCACATAGTCTTGATGTATGTCCATCGACTTACAGTAAGGGTTGTTGTGAGGCACTTCCCTTGCCCAACAGCATTTTCCACCTGTAAGCAAACAAACAAACCAAAAAAATTGTAACACTTGCATTTATGCGTTTACATAATTGTGCCATCCTACACGTACTGATTAGCAACAGGCTAGCCGCAAACAGCATGTGTTGCAGCCACACCAGTACAGTAGTTGTGGTAAATAATATTAAACATCATCATAATTACAATCATCATCGTAATAACAATATCAAAGACAGCAAATCGTTTCATGCGCAAGATATTAGCTTCAGTATTTTTTGAGCACCGGACACATGAAAATGCAGGCATAGGAAGAACCTACCTTCCATAACACCAGCGGTTAAATGGCTACGTAAACACCCCGTCTGTGTGGTGGCACGGGCTTGGTTCTACATCTGCCTTCCTGAACATGTTGTCCTCCCATGCCGTGATGATGGCAGATGGATGCGGTATTTCCAAATTGTCTTTTTTTGAGGGATTTTGATGAGTAATGTTACTCCAGCTCCACTGTTGTTTTGGACGGAGAAAGTGTAAAACGGAAGTCGTGAGCAGAAATGCGGAAGAAAAACGGAAGTACCCCGGAAATTTGTCCATAGGCCTTAGCCCAATTCTTTACCCTAAACTTAACTAGACACAGGGGTATTGCGGATATTGTGATAATTAGATTGTAAACTTTGCTCTGTTTAGAAGTCATTTAATGTTGTGAATCACCCGTTAAAGTTATTAAAATTGCTACCGTTATTGCATAATTTCCCTTCTGTCTACTTTCGACATGTGAAAGCTTTACAACTGTTTCATCATTTAAAGATAGATTCAAGTCAAGATTTTGCAGATTAAGGAGTATTTTAGATAAAAAGTTACCGTAAATTTCGCACCATAAGGCGCACCTGACTGTAAGCCGCACCGTTCAAATTTGGCAAGAAAACTGAATTTGTTCATAGATAAGCCGCGCTGGACTATAAGCCGCAGCTGTCCTCGCTGTATTATTGAATATTTTAATCAAAAGATATTAACCGGTAACACTTTATTTGACGGCGGCATCACACAACTGTCATAAGATCAGATGAACCTCCATGAAGCTTTGAACTAGGTGGCTGCAAAACTACATTTCTTCAAAAAGCTTCATTTGGCCATCACTGCTCCCTTGGGGGTGACAGTCAACCTCTGCTGCCACATGCTGTCAACACTGTTGTCGTCCAACATGCCCCCTAGCATGCATTGCAGCGCTACAGATGTAAATAACAATCAAAATTCATGTTCTGTGCTTATTATTTCTTCTTCTTCTCTCTTCTTTCTTAGTTAGTGTTACAATTGTTTCATTAATTGCTAATTATTGTATTTGACAGTGGTGCCATAAGACTGTCATTAGACAATCATAATTATGATATGACACTGTCATGAGCATTAATGAACGCTTATAACAGATGTCGTTTATTGTTATCCATCAAATGATCTCACTTTTGAATCGATGTAAAAGATCCAAGCTGGACATAAATGGAGTTAGTGACATAATTTGCCGGATGACACTTAATGACTATCATAAGCATTCAGTAATGCCCATGATAGTGTCATGTCATAATTATGACGGTCTTATGACAGTCTTGTGACGGCGCTGTCAAATGAAGTGTTATCTATTAACCTAAATAAATCAACAAATAAGCCGCACTGGACTATAAGCCGCAGGATTCAAAATGAAGGAAAAAAGTAGCGTCTTATATTACGAAAATTACGGCACTTAGGTTCGCTAGGAAGGTTCGCTACAACAGAGCCTTCCTGAGAAGTCTACTGCTTTAAGATGGCTGCTGTTTACTAACGCCGGCGAGTCTGTCATTTTGAATTGAGTTCTCTGTACATGTGCTAACGCCGCTGAGTCTGTCATTTCGCATCTAGTTCGATATACAGTACATGTGATATCTACCATAGCAGCATGTGGGCATAGTTTGTAGCAACATGGGCGTAGTTTGTTGGCTTTCGGATGCAGTCAGGTATTATTGGTGCTCTGACCCGGGAATCAAACGCATGCTTTCACACATGCCTCGTCCCGGGAAAGTCCCGGACATAATACTAGGACGCGCCTAGACATGTGTCGATTACCGGTTTCAAGGTATACCGTGGTATGAAAATGTCACGGTTTCAAAACCTCAAAAAAATTCTGTCATACTGTCCCTACGGTATTAGTTATTTTTTATGTCCCCAAAATGCAGGGAGAAGTCCCTCGCTTGCAGCTGCAAGGCTCAACCCTCACCCACCAGTGGTTGCTCAGTGGCTGGAGGTGGTGAAACTCCTGAAACCCCCCCCCCCCCCCACCATCGAATAAAATAAAATCGCTGGTGTGGTAATACTTTGGCTAGAGAAAAGTTACAGACAGCTGCGTCTTAGGCGAAGAGGGCCAACCGACATGTAAAACCTGTTTGCGGAGGGTGGATGCTGAGGAGGCAACACCGCCAATATGATTTCACATTTATACAAAATTAAAGGTTAGTAATGAACATTTCACACCAGCTACGAGAGTCTCCAGCGTGTTTCGTGTGTCTAGCGGGGGTAAAACATGTTTTTTTTTTTCCTCTGGCAACTGCTTGTGTTGAGGAAGAGTGTGTGTATAATGTAAATGTGATGTGAGTTATACACACGTGCTTTTTATGGAAAATGATTCAATTATTCATGTTCTGATGGTAATAATGTTGAGCTGTGGCTGTGGGTTTATCCTCACCTAAAGGACTGCATTTATTTTAATTTTATTTGGAATATTCCAGTTATTTTAGCATGCTATAGCTTAGCATTGTACCTATGCTCAAATCTGCTAATATTGTTTTGAAAAATCCTGTTCAATGGAAAAAAGTTTTTTTTTTTTTTTTTTTTTTAAATAAACCCAGATATGTCAAAGTAACACATTTTCGAGCGGCCATGAAACCGTGATATTTTTGCTTAAGGTTATCATACCATCAGAATCTCATACCGGCATATGCTTAGACGCGACCTGTTAAAGTGAAATTGGTTTTAGATTGTCTTTTGTGTTGCTAGATCAAGTGTGCCTCCAACAGAGGAGAGTAAATGAAACCAATTGTATTATTTGTATTCTTTGCTGATGGGGCATTACCACTTAGCACAGAGCGCTAAGCAAGCTAGCGATGATGGTAATCAGTGTCTTACGTTTCCCTTTGTATTGTGGTTTGGAGAAGCATATTAGCACTTGAGTTACTGTTATATAGTTCCGTTTGTATTGTGTTTTGAAGAAGCATATTAGCACTTGAGTTATTGTTAGATAGTTCCGTTTGTATTGTGTTTTGAAGAAGCATATTAGCACTTGAGTTATTGTTAGATAGTAAAGTTGTCTAATTTCATTTTACAAAGAAAAACACCACACACCATTCATATCACAGTTTAGAGTCTCCTTTCACACAAACTCCCATTCAAACTGTAAATTGTCATACAAGAGAGTGTGCTTTGAAATTCAATTTGGATTGTATTTATGAACAACCGTTTGATAAAGAAACCTTATTCATTACAGTCTGCCTCCTCCTTATTTGATTTTGTTGTGTACTTTGTTTAAAGAATATAATGAGTCATTGACTCAATTTGTATCAAAGCTTTTCCCACAAAAGCAAAAAAAAAAAAAATGGCAGCACTTTTTGTTATGTGAATGAACAGGACTTTAGTCTCAGAAACTATTTTTATTTTTTATACTCAGAACCTTTATTAAAAACCTTCACAAATTTTATGTACTTAAAACAGAACAGTTGTAGACTAAAGTTAGGTCAGGAAGCTATGATAAAATATTATTTTTGAAGGAAATAGTCATCCATTTTGTTTTCATTGTTACTTACAACATGCCTAAAACAACTTCAAGGTAAATTGTGACGGTAATTGAAAAGTGACATTTATCTAATTAATTGTTGTGGACGTATTGTTGCCTGTACGTTTTTTTTGATGTCATATTGATTAGGTTTACTGCAATAAACCTTACTGCAATAATTAATTGTGGACTTATTGTTGCCTGTACATTCGGATGTACAGTAGCTAGTGGAGGGCACGTGCACTCTTCAGGTGTGTGTATCATGTGTCCAAGTTGATACTAGAGAGCTGGGCCATAGACTTCATAATGATATTGATGGGACAGATTCGACCTTCACTGCGCCACAACTTCAAGTAGGGGGCCATCCCACAATCCGCTTGAGTTATTCACAGTCTGTCGCAGCGACACATGCTGCGATCCAACACCGGATTTATGTTGAAAAAGTACGAAACAACAAACAGGAAGGATTGTGTCAGAAGTGATTTGTCAGAGGATTCAAGGTAATTATTATATTTTTCGTTTTTTCACAAGAATTTTCATCGTAAAAAGCTCTTCCTTGTAAGGTTGCCGCCACATTGTCTAACAGACTAGAATCATTCTTCGACATACTGTATTTACGTATAATAAATGCTAACTGCATTGACTGACAGACTAGCACCGCCCTTCGACATATTTAAGTAAAATAAATGCTAACTGCATGTTTTTTTGCTTTTGTTAAAAAGAATCGAGACTGTTTTACGTCCATATCTATAAAGAATTCAGGGATTTAAGCATTTATTCACAAGAATTTTCACCAGAAAAGCTCTCTTTAAATATTGCAGCCGCCAAATTGACTGACAGACTAGCATCGTACTTCGACAAATTTACATAAAATAAATGCTAACTGGACTTTTTTTTGTTGCTTTTAACCAAGAATCGAGACTGTTTTACATCCATATCTATAAAGAATTCAGGGATTTCAGCATTTATTGTCAACGAAAAAAGCTCTTTGTGATTCCACTTGGTCAGCTTTGATGGCCACGCCAACAATGCAGGCCCGTTATTAATCGGCCCCGCGCCACGAGTCCCGTCAATATCATTATGACGTGTATGGCTGGGCAGTTGTAGTTTGAACCTGATATTCACCTCAAGAGGTTTTTTTATTGTTGTTGTTGAAGACACTAATATTTCTGCTCTATTTTCATGTGATGAATGACATTTGGTAGATACAGTATATTCTAATGATTCTAATGATTGTTTTTTATGTCTCAGAGCTCATTAATTAATTGGGGACTAGTTAGATGTAATGTTGCACGGATCACGAAACATTAGCATTCTATTGGGAGTATTATATACTTTTAGGGAGCTGGGCAATCTTAGTTCACTCAAAATTGTTTTTAAATTGGCAACATGGGAGATTACAAAGAGGCAAAGGAGCTCTTTAAATGTCAAATGCTGTACAGTTATGAATGTTCACACATGCGTATTTTATGCTCATGCCACTCATTGAAACAGTTGTGCATTGTATTAACTATGTTTTGAAGCTGCAGGGTCACTTACATGGCATACAAGCACTCAAAGTTGTTTTTCCCGCGTTGTTTTTCCTACACTTTTCACTAATTGGGCATGCGGGCATAATTTAAAAAAAAACAAAAAAAATCAACCCCTTGTGTAATTTAAGCCATGCAGAATTTCAATGTAAGCAATTTTTTATTACACTTCACCAAGTCAGGATAAATGAATTAAAAACCTTTAAGTCTTTTCAAGACCAGGGAACCCCGCCCTATACCTGTAATGTGTGGGGATGAAGATCGGGAGTCCTTCCATCTGTCCTTCTTCCCAAGAGAATTGTTGTTAATGGTGTCCTGAGGAGAGATAGTTACAAGAGAGCAGCCGTGTGAGAGCAGAAAACAATGCCGATTGATGGAATTAGCACCTTCATGCATTTTCAATCATAACACATCTTGTTTGTGTTAATGTGTTTGTCTTCCTTACAGAATATCCGTGCCATCACGCAGGGTTCCAGACTGCCCATAAATGGGGACATTTGTACTTCTAAAATTTGACAGAATGCCAGTAAATATGTTATCTACATGCTGGAACTCACCAAACTTTACACACACTTCAATCCTAGTGAAACAACATTTGATAATTTAAAATTGCTAAACATAGTTACAAAAAAAATGAGTCTGAGTCAATAATTACGCCAAGATTTCTGACTTGATTTGTAGCTGTAAGTGACATTGTGCTAAGGTGCCTGCTTATCTTTGACCTTTCCTTTTTTGTCCCAAAACTGATCACTTCTTTCTTCTCCACATTTAGCTGGACAAAATTCTGGCACATTCATTCATTGATTTGATTAATGCATTTACTCAGGGAGACTAAGGGACTATAATCATGAGTTGTGTGTCATCTGCATAGGTGTGATAGATGATGTCATACTGTTCCATAATCTGAGCTAGTGGAAGCATATAGATGTTAAATATAAGAGTGGTCCAAGCATTGACCCTTGAGGGACTCCACACGTGAATTCGTTTCTTTCTGACTGATGGTTTCTGACTGACACAATGAAATCCCTATCATGTAAATAAGATGTGAACCACTGAAGAACAGTGTCAGTAAGCCCTACCCACTGTTATTAATCTGTTGAGTAGTATGTCGTGATCAACCGTGTTGAATGCAGCGCTGAGATCCAATAGTTTCTTTCAATAGTTACTTTCATTTACCATGTTGGTATGGAATTGTTTTTGGTATGAAATTGTTTTTGGTTTGGGTGTTACCCGTTGTAACTTCATCACAAGGGCCAATATTTGTTACAAAAATGTATATGGCGGAAAACATTCAGGTGACTTGAAGTTCCGCTCTGAGACCCCCAATTTAGCCAACTTTCAAAATTGTCCGATATGCATGTGTGATACATCATTGGAAAGCTTAAAATCTCAATTTTCTGGGGGAAGAAAATTTTTGAGCAGGAGGGCATTAAAAAAAAAAATTTAAACAGCAAAACCCTATCTGGAGGTGAGAGCACGCGAGAACAGAATTACAGATGCCATGACTTTAACGAGATATTATCGCGTACCTACTTTGTTTCGATCCAAAAACTCCATGTACAGTAGCATGTATCACTGAGTGTCAAGACACAGCTGTGAATGGCCACAGCTGGAATATTTTGAGGATTTTATGGGTGTAACATGGTAATTTAACAAGGGTCGTGATGCAGAAATCACAGACATCAAGGAGTGGTCGAGATTTTCTTTTTCATATATTTACCCTTTTAAAAGTTTTTTTTTTTTTCAACTTTTTTTTGTTTGGATCAATTATTTATCATCTAACATATCGGAGAAAATGCGACAGTAACAAAAGAAATACAATTAAGCGATAGTTATGAGGTAGATATCTGTGACTTTTTTACAGACGCCATTTTTTTCATTGTGACATAATTTGTTTAAAAGTTTAAAATATGTAAGTGATTACATTTTTAAAGTCGTTTTTTTTTTTTTTTTTTTTTCTTTTTATGAAATATGAGACATCAATGAATGATTCTAAGCTAAAAACG
This sequence comes from Corythoichthys intestinalis, assembly GCF_030265065.1. Taxonomy (NCBI): domain Eukaryota; kingdom Metazoa; phylum Chordata; class Actinopteri; order Syngnathiformes; family Syngnathidae; genus Corythoichthys; species Corythoichthys intestinalis. The sequence continues at coordinate 55,946,371 of NC_080399.1, read as the reverse complement.
ACAGACATTTGTAATAATAAATATAATGAATTACCATTGTTTTATGGCTGGGTTGAAACAAAAGCGGTTGCGCGACGTCTGTAAACGGGGCTATTCAGGGTAAAACGGACAAATTAAACATAGTTCGGGGGCTTAATGTGCCACGAATCTGCTATGGCAGCATATAGACATATTGTTCTATCAAACACAACAGTTGTTTTATCTTAAAATACAGCAGTTTCTTTTAAAGAGTAGTTCAAGAGCAGAAACTGCTTTTTCAGTCTTGTCTGTGTTTTCCGCCAAATGTACAAAACTGTTTGAACTGATTTTTGGTTGCCTACATTTTTGGAAGGAAGTAGCTAGATTTTTGTTGTTGTTTTTAATTAGATGAGAATAGGGGTGGGATTTAAATACATTTTCTTCTTCCCACTCCTTTTCAGGCATTTAGTTGATGTTGCTATGTTACTTAGTTTTGCTGCTCTTTTTTGTTAAATGACTATATGAGCCGTATATATTTGCTGTCTTGACAAGGAAAATCATGGCCTGAAATAATTAAAAGAAACGAATGGAATGAAATGAAAAATGAATAGTAGCAGAACAGATGATTTGCCAACATTGGTATTCCGACGAATATCATTCAGGACTTTGATAAGCATGGTCTGTAAAGCTGAACAACTTCATGTTGAGTGAGGATAGAACATGTCATATTAATAAAATAAAGTAAAAAATAAGATACAGTGAGGCACAATAAGATACTGTTTATGCGACTAAAAAAAATAATAATAAAATAAAAAACGAGTAGCGACAAAATGGCGGACAATAATCCGGTCGTACAGTCGACATCGCGTAAGTCGAGTATTTTAACCCAGGGACTTCCTGTACTAAAATGTTGCCGTGGTGATTAATTCTTAAAAAGAAAACTCTTTAGACCACGAAATTTAAAAATTAAGCCTGGTCATATAGATTAAGAATACAAGAGATCAAATTTAGAGACAAATGGAAGAAATCGAGAGACTTTAGAGCAAACATAAAAGGCAAAAACATTACTGGATGATAAGAACTTGGACATAAGGATCTGATGATCTTGCGGAAATTCAAGGATGAGTCTTGATATTGCAACCTGACTGGTTTTGTTTTGTTTGTTTTTTTAGGGCGCGGTGTTGTATCCAAGTGTGTAATGTTAATTGAAAACTTAACAGAAAACAACTTAAAAAAAGAATTAAGCTTGGTCAGGAGTCCTTATATAAGTATTACCAATTACTTTGAAACGTCATCTTAGCATTGCCCCCAATAAACGGATATATCAGGGGTGGGCAAACCGGTCCTCGAGGGCCGCAGTGGGTCCTGGTCTTTGTTCCAACTGACCCAGCACAGATAGTTTAACCAATGTGGTTTCAGCAGAAATGAGAAGCACCTGACTGCAATCGACTGATTGCACTTATAAAACAGCAGATTGAAGAAAAGGTGTCCTCTTAATGGGTTGCAACAAAAACCCGCACCCACTGCGGCCCTTTGTGGAATTAATCGCCCACCCCTGGTATATATGAATGCACAGTACTGTATTACATTTAGATAGTGTTGAGTGGTTTAAGAATGGATCTTGCAAATGCTGGTCCTGGGGTCAGTCCAGCTGGTTCATTAGTTTGAGAGGGCAAAGTTTATAGCAGTCAGTAAAACAGCTTTTGACAAATGGAGGGAGTTGGAAGTTGATTCTAGAAAAAGCTTTGAAGTAATGTTATAAAATGTCACTCTGTCGGTTTATGAAGTACATAAACTTGTCTTTCATATTGTTGCTTATGCATGACAATGTTTTTCCCCTAAAAATGCTATTTGTACATTTTTTTCACAAATGATTTAATTACCATTTTGGTCAGAATTACAAATTGTGAAATCCTCAATTGTAACACAGTATTAGCACATCCCAATAGGATGCAGTGCAGTTCATATACATTTGTTAGCTTAAAGCATTTAAATCCTGGTACAAATCAGGTTTTCAATTTTTCTTAAAGGAATGGACAATTCTTTCACGCCCTTACCCCACCAAAAATATTAGTTTACTGTCCGTTCAATGTCAAAGCAGAAAAAATGATTGATTGTGAATTATATTAAGCCCCGCCGAAGACATTTGACCCAAAAGTCTGAAAATAGAACAGCAATAGCTTCAATTTTCAACCCATGTGTTTCACCAGGACCTCACTTTGAAATTTTACTGGTCTGCAGCTGTACAGCATTATGAATTTACCGTCACAGGTAGCAGTGACACAAAAGCTAATTTTGGCACTACGGTATGTCCTTATGTCCTTGTGGTCCCTTGAGCTCATTTCCTCAACATGGCTGCAGAGATCACGTCACATTAGGGTCTCCTGAATAAACTCGCACACCATCTTCCTACATTACTTAAAGATACACTCAAATGAATCGTTGACCTTTATTTTCATGGTTTCCAGACAACATTACAAACACTGTGTAATTATTTTCACATGAAATTCAATTTGCAAAGAGAGGGGGAAAAAACAAATATAAAGCTCCACATACGTAGTCTGTGTAATCTGTGGGTCATTCCAGAATTAGAAACCATTTTCATTTTCAATCATTTTTTAAAATATCAATGTACTGCCCAAAAGTACGTTTCCTTGTGCACTGCGCGACAGCCAGCTAACAATGAATGTACTTCAGTAAACCACAAGGCTTGGTCTTTTCTTTGCTTCTCTGGTTTTATGTGAAGTCACTTGTTTTTGATATTGTGAAACTATAACACAGAAACATACACATATTCAATACTCAATATACCACAAACAGTACAACACACTTACATGCACAACTATTGTATAGATATCACAACTTGCTTGAGCTACTACTAGCCTTAAGCATTGGTTAGCTTCTATAACACAACAACTGAACAGTTTTGTACATACAACTTTTCTCCACTGAAGTATACACATACTGCGCATCCACATGTTTTTGCAAACGTAAAATACTTACATATATTTCCCAGGCATAATCGTAGCAGAAAACATTCACGAGTGTCAATGCGACCGATAGACACCGCACTGTGTGAATTAATGAGACTGTGAGCCAAACCGTCACAAAATAGATGCAGTGAATTATTCTGACAGACAGGTGGCAGCAACGTACTGCAAAAGGTCAACTGGTTTCCCACAGTGGCGCATATGGCCAGCACAACCAAATAAGTGTGGAGTACACCTTAAAATGCATTTTCCCCCCTCATGTGGCACCCCCCCAATGATCACACTGATTCAAAACTAAAACTGTTCAAATGAAATTTAAAAGTTATTTGCGGAGGGGGGTGTATTACTCTTTTCATTGCTATCTCTTGTAACTGTAGGGATATGTATTTGACAAACATGCGATTGAAAATCTATCTATCTATCTATCTATCTATCTATCTATCTAGCTAGCTATCTCAAAGTGTAAATAATAATGCTACAAAGTACTCAAAGAAAATAAATTGCTACCTCTACTTATAAAATTAGTTGGTTTTGGAAGTAATCTTAACTTTGAAATTCTGTAAGTAGAGACGCATTTTCCATGTAAATGCCCCAATCCGTTCCAAGCTCCCAAAAATTCAGATATAAATCTTTTATAATGCACAAAAATGCATCAAAACATGCAACAAATACATGTTACAATTAGATTATTGCACAATAAACATAAAGTCTGAGTTGTGCATAATGTAAAAAAAAAAAAAAAAAACAATAAGGTAAAGAATAAAAGTTTATACATTCATGTAAAGCTGTCGGAACATGAGGGGCGAATTAAGAGGACGCTGGGATTCACTCATACCCATAGTGTACCCTTCTTAGCCAATTCAATGCCAGGAATGTTAGAGAATAGTCAATGGCAGAACAGCTATAAGTACTGTATGTTACGTTCAGTAAACTCTGGGAGCTGCGAGTACCAGCCATACTGTATTTTTGCCTTTCATATCCTGAAATTTCTTTCGTAACAAGAGGCAATATTTTCCCATTGAGGCGTGTCTTAACCTGAAAATTCTGTATACAGTATGGCTGGTACTCGCAGCTCCCAGAGTTTACTACACACAACAAACTTATAGTAGCTGCTCTGCCATTGGCTATGGCCTTGCATTTCTGGCATCCAATTGGCTAAGAGGGACGTCTACTGTATGTGTTTGTGTGTATCCCAGCGTCCTCTTCATTCCCCCCTCGTGTTCCGACAGCTTAACAGAATTTTCAAGTTACGAAACTACTTCCAGAACCAATTAATTTTATAAGTAGATGTACAACTGTATATCTTGAAGCTGTTTGGTGTGAACTGTTGCTCACAAATGAGTTAAAACTCTCCACATTCCTGCCAAAACTAGTAGATCCATTTTCACAGCTGCTATAATCTGCCATTTCTCCTCAAATTGAGCAAAGCTGTGACTGTCCTGTGCAATAATGAAAAATACAGTATACCGTCACGATACGAGCATCATCACGAGATAAAATGAGTATCTTTATGCAAGCAAATTTTCCCCATATGAGCGAAATCCAGGGAAGCCTGTGCCTCGCTTGGCGTATCCGAGTTCCTCAGCATCATGCATCCCGCCAGATGGTATGCGAGATCTCTTTCGCTTTGACTCCCCAGGTGTCTCGGTGTCCCGCTAGGTGGCATACGAGCATCTAGCATCAACAGAACCCCTCCATCTGCCCACGTGCCACTGATCCTCGTTGCCTCCTTTCATAGAATTTCGAAAGTGCATCCGAATCATTTGTGCTTACAAGTGAACATTAACCATGTCGCCCAGTTTACTTACACCCCAAAATTTTGTTTTGTTCGGTTTTGCTATCGTTTCCTTTAATGTTACAGTGTATGTATGGGTGCCCGTTCTCTCTCTCCTGTTGCTCGACTGGCTAACACTTTCGTTACGTTGCTAGACTTCAGCCCTGATGGTAAGTGCTTGCATATAAATAACATTGTTTTAATTTCTTTGACAGATAATATGGCCTTAAAATATGCCTTGAATTATTATTTAAGGGTGACAAGGTAAACGTTTGCGTGCATTAACTTGAATTCAGTTATTTCTCATTGAGAAAATCCAGTCATGATGCAGATCCGGCACCTCTCATGTATAGAAAATGATAATAATAATAAAAAAAAAAAACGTTTTTTTAAAAATGTATTGCAATAACCCCGAATGGGGGAAAGAGGAAGAAGAAGAGAGTATAGCCTAAGTAAATGTAAATTGTTGTCATAACATTTATACTTTGGATCTTTTCTGAAATTGAGGCTTTTAAGTCCCACAGCATGGCACCATTTTCTGCGTATGTTCCGGGACCTGTGCCCGTCTCATCATCCCTGCGCTGTCCTATGTACTTTGCGTTCCGGCACCTTATGATTTACAAATTATGCACTGATGAAAAGTCTTACATATTAAAAGCTTTGAATGATTTGAATCATTTACTCATGCCAACATGTCCCTTAAGTTCTAGTTTTGAACTGTTGTGTTACGTTTAACTTCTCAGAACTTCTGCTGAGCTTCCCGTGTCATCTATCCATTGCATTAGATCATGGGTATCCAAACCTGTCCTCAAGGGCCGCTGTGGGTCCTGGTTTTTGTTCCTACCAATCGACCACAGACAGTTTAACCAATGGAGTTTGTGCTTAAACAAGCAGCACCTGACTGCGGTCAACTGATTACACTTGTGAGACACCAGATTGGTGAAAAGATGTCGTCTTGTTTAGTAGGAATGAAATCCAGCGCCCACTGCAGCCCTATGTGGAATAGTTTGGACACCACTGCATTAGATCCACATTGTTTATATTACAATGAAAACAAGACTGCTTTTTTTTTTTTTTTTTTTAATATTATGTGCAATAGGCCTGTACAATGTATAGTTTGAACATTGCCATCGCAATGTGCGCATGCGCAATATTCCCATCGCAGGATGTACAAATTTTTTTTAATGTAAACTTTTGTTTTACTTTATGAAAGCAGCAATTTTGCAGAGACATGGTGTCTTTGATACATTTTATATAGACCAATCTTTATCATTCACAGATAAAACCCCTTAGCCTGTATTAAATGGTATAACATGAATAATAGGGATGACCTGATCGCATATTTTTACAGCTGAGTCCGAGTCACCTGATTGTGAGAATCTGCCAATACCGAGTCCCGATCCTAACCCTATACTGAAAACAGCCTCTCATTTACACAATGAATGAGTTGCCACACCACACTTCAGACTGTGTACCAAGCTTAACAATGATTAACACATTTGTGCCTTTTGATCGTAGAGCTTCCAAGGCGTTTCTGGCCAGATCGAAGCTACAAACCTGTCAATCATCGTTAACTTTAAGTACCAAACGGCAGCTGCACTGGTGACCAAGACAAACAGTTTGGTCACACTGCTTAGCAGAAGGGAGTGTGAAAGGCTGTACGAGCATGAAACCGTAAAACATAAATATATATGTTTTATAATTAAAAACGTGATCTTTTCACCCGATTCCAATCCTCTGAAAAAATGTTTCGATCGGCCCGATTTCCGATCACGTGTTCGGATCGGGATATCTCCAATGAATAAAATGTGGTACTGGTGAGTTACCAAAGTCTTCCCAAACAGAGCTATTCAAGTCATCTGGTGAAAATTCTTCTAGTTTTAATATCGTTATGTATAACAAACCCCCAAAAAGTTGCAATGTCAGTTTTTTCCAGTATCGTTCAGTCCTAAATTTGCAATCATAGAACTGTTTTTCAGACGCAGCAATCACTTAGGTGTGTGAAATATCACCATAGTCACCCACCCCTATTCTGTATATTATCTTAACAGAGTTATATCCTGTCTACTATGATGCTTCTTTCTTGAAGTGATCAAAAATGTTTGAGTGACAAACTTGATTGCTGATGCTAAAAGGGATGCTGCGGTGTGATGACCCTGCTCTGATACAAACTGACACCATAAACAGGATGCAGTTCATTTAAAGGGACACTCCTAACACGACTCACATCTGAATAGTTGACAAATGCTGCACTTTCTTTACATTTTTTTCATTAAACTACGAGTCAGCTGGCTTTGCTTGTATGTATGTATGTCTCGTAGCATTATTACTGCACATCCAGTGTAAAACCCATCATCCATTATGCCCTGATCTGCTATACAGACAATATGTAATGTAGAAATAGTCTCACACAACATCAGTACAATACTATTTAATAGGTGCTACAGGTAAAATTGGGATATGTTCCAGAAACAATGCTCATATACTGTACACCTGACCGTAAAGACTGAGACAAACAGACTGCCGTTGCTGTATCATGCTGAAGATGGGATCCCATGACACACAAACAAATATTCACACACACACAGATTGGTATGATGATAATGCTTGCTTCTCAGTACAGGACCCACCCATAGTGCCTCATACACAAATACACGTACAAACAGACACATATACCCTAAGAGCATTTCAATGACGTCCAAATAACCAGGGTGGACCCATCCCTAATCCCTACCTGGGTTCCGGCTTGTGGTCGCTGTGGCAGGAGAGCTAGCGTGGTGGGCCTCTTTGGTCGATATTTGTCCATGACAGCACAGATTGAGCCCCTGTGGAGCGGTGACAGCCTCCACCCTCCCTCCTCCTTCTCCTAGTCTCCCCCTTTTTAAGGATGTTTAATTTCCCTGTCTCCGCTACGTCCCTTTCTCCCCTTCTTCCTTGTCTGACTCCTGAATCAGCCTCAAGCTAGACTGCGGACACACCCCTTGCACACCCTTCATGCTTTATCATTGGCTAGTCTCATTCTCACATCATCATCGTCACCATCATTTTCCTGGCAGGACCAGAGCGGAGGGGAGAGACAGACAGACAGCGGGAAGATGGGAGATGGAAAGAGCAGAGTGGGTGGATGATGTAGTAGAGAGATGGGATGAATGAGGATGGACAGTAAAAAGAAGGACAGGGAAAAATGGGGAGGAGGAGAAGTCATCTCTAACCAATCGCCACAAGGCATGACGTCATCAGCTCTTCTGCTAATGCTCTGCTATGCTAATACTACATCCCATAGTACACAGCACAATGAGTGTGCATTGGTTTGTCTATTAAACGGGAGTGCAACTAGTAGGGATTTTCTTTCTCAGACAAATATAATCATTGAACTGAAAGCACCCCAGATACATATATTAATGTTCAATGGCTCTGTGCACCTTTTCAGCAGTTCTGGACACCAGTGAAACAAAAATATTTCCGTCTTAAACTGCAGAATTCCACCCTCTCTTGATCTATGTATGTCTACTTAATGAATTTAAGGTGGCAATAAAGTTTATTTGTATTTATCCTTCGGGATGTCCTGATCTGATCACGTGAACGTAAATTGGGCCAATCGCGCCATTTTTTAGAGGATCGGGATCGGGTGAAAAGGGTAGGGGTTATATTTTTTATTTATTCATTTTTTTATTTATTTTTTAAAATCTATCCTGTTCAGCTGTTTGACACGGTGAATAGAAGTCTAAGTGTCCGGTTGGTCTGAACAGTTTTAATGTTTCACATTGAGAGTATGACATACTCCCATTGTGATCATTCAACATACCTCGTTTATTAAGACAAAGCAGTGAACAGGAAAGGGTTATGGGGGAACAGAAGAAAAGAAACACAAGAAAAGAAAGAAAAGAAACATAAATAACAAAAAGAAATACATTAAACGCCTACACTAACTATGAATATGTTGGTGCTCTCGTCAGCTAGGTGTATTTCCGGTTGACACCATGTGGCCCCACCCATGGCCTGTTGACCAAGGAAAGATGATGGGGGGAGGTCTATAAGATAAGTGATTGGGAGGGGTGGAGTGTACACAAATCAGCTCTGTAATCTAGAAACCAGTAATCGTGTGAATCCCTTGTGAGTGTAAGCCCGTCGGCAACCGACCCTACGCAGCCCCATCGCAATCACGGCACCGAGGCCCACCACCTGGGCGCGCCCAATCACATCCAGCTGTGTGCGAGCCCCATCAAACATGCAACAGCCAAGCAAACGAGCGGACACGCCACGCGGGCGCTACCCTGGGACCACGGCCCTCACCCAGCCAGCCCGGGGATGGAGGGAGGGCGGGTCGGGGGGTGGGGTGTGAGCCTGCCCAGCCATCCCTCCTCCCACAGCCCAGCAAAGGGGCCATCGTGATCTCCCAGGGATCCAGGGTAGTCCCCCGGGCCACCTGCACCCCATTAACCTGCCTTCAGGGATGGGAAGAGGGGACGCACCACCAACCCCAAAAAACGTGCGGGAATGGCAGGGCCTGCCGTAAGGAGGTAACCGTGATGTCACAACCCCCCAACAGGTCCCATCCCACAACCTTGGTGTGTGAGGTCAAATAAAATCAAGGGGGAGCCGAGCCGGGACTGTATGGCTCCATCCCGACTCTCCCCGGAAGAATGAATGAGTATGTAGGTGCCAGGGTGAAATATATTTACAGTGCAAAGTGAGGAGTGCATGAATTAAGAGGCAGGCTCTCGCAGGCACGGCCTCGTCCGCCAGAACCACCGCCTACAGGGCAGGAGAAGCGCCAGAGCCCCGTGGATCGGGTTTTTAATTTTTAAAAAAATTTCTGCTTCATGCTCATGCAGCACCACAGACTCTCACCCTCCCTCTTGCTAAGCAGTGCTACCAAATATTTTCTTGGTCACCAGTGCAGTTGGTGTTTGGTACTTCAAGTTAAAGTACCTGTGGCACAAAAAAAAAGCATATTTCATATTACACGCGGTATTTTATGCACCTGAATGAAATGGACCGGATGAATGGATTGGATGTGTGTGGAAGCGATGGATATATTTATACAATTTTTTGAATCCCGCGCCATGAAAATGAGTGACTTCCGGCCAGAGTCTGGATTGAGGAAGAATGCGAATGTGACGTAAGCGGACTCATTTTTTTTACAATACAGTGATTACTTTTAGCCTGGAACCCCAGACTCACCGCTGTTCCAGCGATAGTCTGGCGATTGTTCCGCAGATCAAATTCCCAGGGCAGGGCAAGCCACAGCAAACAGACAGCAGAGTGGACCAATCAGCGACGGGCGGACGTGACGTCGGTAAAGTGACAAACTCTAGCGCGAGGATGTAAACATACGAGGAGAGCAGAGAACAGAGAAGTTTATTCAACATGGCTAGCGCGAGACAGACTGTTGGTTTTAGCGACTCAATGTGTTTTTGGTCATTTAAAACTGAATTTACCGCGGGTAGGAACATATTCTCGGCTCTCCCGTTTGCCATCTGTGTTGTTTTCGAGACGACTTCCAACGCTAAAGCGTGACGTTGCTCGTTAAGAACACGTCACGCAAATAAACGAATCTGATTCCATGGAGGATTTCGTTCGGGCTTGAGAAGCTAATAAGGAGCTGGGTCCTAGAGTCTATAGCTGGAACAGCGGTGAGTCTGGAGTTCCAGGCTACATTACTATAGTATGCAGAAGGACTGAGGATGCAGTTGATTTTGTGGATTAATTCATTTTTTGCGTCACGCCAGCCCAATGTGCTGCAGGCTTTTGTTGCTACACCAGGCAGAGTGACGTCGTTTTGGATTCCCAAAAAGATCCTGTTCACCCGCGAAGAATGGGCAAAACAACTCTGACAATCTAGAGACCATTTTACACCAAACGTTTTAATAAAGAGGTGACTTGTATTTTGTGGGTGACATTGCTCCCTGTTCACCGAGAAGGCCACTTGGCCGTCAACAGGCGGCTTGTCGCACACCATATTTGGCGGCGATAAAGGCGTACCCGCCTATAGAGCACTATCCTCGGTTTGGGCCCGGGGAGCCCCACGCTCTCGTCTCCGGTTCTCGATTGTGTCTAGATTTCCACCCCTTTCGGTCCTCTTTGCGTGCCCGCCTATAGAGTGCCCGATGGCTTCTATAAAAGTCTCGAAGGACTCTAACCAGCGGAGCCACGGGATAGGGGGCTCGCCAGGCAGGGCAAGGAACGGAGGAAGAGGCGAGAGTGGAAACTCCATCCTCGTCGCCAATGTTATGTTCAATAAAACGCTTGGAAACTGACTCTGTGCTCACTGTTGTTTATTTTTAGTCGCCATTATCTTAACGCAACACTTTCCGGCAAACACACACTTTACGGCCGTGACGTCACGCCGTCGTAACATTACCCTGCAGCTGTGGTTACATGCTACAGTGTGGGAGGCTGTTCTCGGCAGCGTGAGCGTCAAAGCGTGAATTTGAGTGGACTCATATGAATTATATGTTATGGAGAATGAAAACAGAGTTAAAGGTGATGTCATGAAAAATTTGGGTACACCTACATTTTTTGCTGGTGCACCTTAAGAAAAAAAATTAGGCGCACAAGTGCAATCAATGCAAAAAGTGTGTAGCCTGGGCAACATAGATCGCAATGTTATTTTTTCTCTCCAGTATCGTTCAGGCCTATCCTAAACAGCTATTCAAGTTATCTGGTAAAATTGTAAATATCGCACCCCTGGCATCAACCCATGCCTTTGTGAATCACTGCACTTGTAATTTGCAAAAAAAAAAAAAAAAAAGTTTGTGACCATGTTTAAAAAAAAAAAAAAAAATACTGCATTAATGTTAATCTTACATGTAGAAAAACTAATTTGGCTCCAAATTTAACAATTTTAGTTTTTCCACCCAAAAATGATACATCAGGGAACAACTTTTCCCCTGCAATCCTGTTGTGATAGCACAACCAGAATTGATCATACGCAAGCCTGTTGGGCAACTCCTATTCAAAATACTTCACAATATCCCTGCAATAGAATGACTGCCAAGTTCATGGACATTGATGATAAATGCACTTTGTGTAAATCTGAACCAGAGACAAATTATACATCTTTTTTTCTCTTGTCCTCTGATAGCTGCATTTGAGAGATTTTGTGCGATTTTTTAGGTAAAAAAAAATATTATCGAACAAAGTGATAATTTATGGATTTAGCTCAGATGTTAAAATTTTTTGTTCATTGGATGTTGCTTGGCAAATTTTACTTCCATAAAGGAGTTTCAAGGTCCATGCCATATTTTAAGCCATTTCTTTTGGAATTCTTATATACATTGAAGCTTACAAAGAACAAGAGTATCTGTACTTCATTTCAGGGATTTGTCTTTGATTGGCTTTTTTGTATATATATATATATATATATATATATATCAGAGGTTGCGCTAGACATTTTCGTTGTCTGTCATTTTGACTGACAGGGTCATAAAAATCCGGTCATAATCTATTTTTACCAGTCACTTAAATTTTTAAAATGATAATGATGACATATTCATTAGTATTTAGTTTTCATTCATTTTTAATTAATATTGTAACGCTTGCTTTGCGGCGAAAAATTAGACACGGAAGTTGTATTTTTCTCCCTCTTTTTACTCTGCTTACCGCCAACAACACCAACAAAACAACTCCACTCCCAAAGAAAAAGAGGCAACTATATAGACCCCAATCACCAACGTCACACAATGATCTTAATTGTGGTTGTCAGCCCAAAATCTTCTAAATATATATTAAATGCATCTTACCAGATATAAAATGACTACTACATAGTCTTTGGTGATCGTTTGGTGCCCAGATTTCTTGTCGAATTACAGCAGTCCATCTCGCTCTCCTCTTCGGGTCTCTCAGAATACGGTAGAACTTCAAGTCTCTCCGTCTATCTTCTCTGTTACTGCAACCAACCGCCACACACGCCTTCGCCATTTTTATTATTAATGTTAACGAGCAGAAAAACACGCCGTAATAGGAGGCATGTACGTAGCGGTAATGTGTAAACACGACGAGCTGACGGACAATATGGCTGCTCCAGTCAGGGGGCGGAGTTGTGACGTCATGTGATTGGGGTCTATAGACAAGTTTCCTGAGCGAAATATGGGCTTCGCACTTCCGGTCCGGTTGAGTAGCAGTGTATTAGCAGTGTATTGACGACGATAAAACTACGAAATCAAGCCAGAGCAACCCATGGAATCTTCAAAAATTGATTCAGCACGACCTTGATGACACGTAGATGAGATTGGATGGCAGTTCGTGTCACTTCGTTGATCATTCGTGGACAAAATTATTAACAACGGTCAGCCTGTGTTAACGTGAGGAATGGATTGATACTACGGCCATTAGTGACCAAAATGTGGTGAAATTACAAGTTATATTACATTTGCCGACTGCAGAAGGGCTGACATGGATTGTTTTGTTACAAGGAAATGCTACAAGGTTATGTACATATGATGTAAACACAAATAGTATGTCATTCTTTTTTTTATTGCAGGCATCGATCGCAATAAAACATTTAGACATAATTCCATTTCTTGTTGTATTTAAAACGATTGGTGCACTCCAAAACAGGTCAATAAATCACATTTATAAAAGTATTGCAAAAATAGCATACGAGAATGTGATATCAGACCGCAGAGCTCCGGAGCCTCGTGAACAAATAGCGACATCACGGAGGCCCTCGGCGGCATTTAGATGTGCTTTTTTCCCGTCCTCGGTAATTCCAGCTCCAATAGCATATATTTAAAGATGCTACCGTTCACAAGTTCGTAGTTGGATCACGGCGATCTCGGCGAACCACCGTCTGTCACAATTCCTGCCTCTCTCGGCCTCTCCCGGGAGTCGAGCTGTCATCATTATTGTGGAACGCAAACGATATATGTTCGATATATGTCCATCAACGTACAAGCCAAGTTGTCTTCCCTTTTATAACAGCGTTTCCCAGCTGTAAACAAACGAATAAAAACTTGCAACACTTGGATTTATGCGGTGCATTCAAACACGATTAGCAACAGGCGGCTAGCAGCAGTAGCAGAAGCTAGTTGTTGTAAAAATGATTAAATTTCGTAATTACAATCATCATCGTAATATCAATAGCAAAGGCAACAAGTCGTTTCATGCGCCAGATTTTAGGTTTCGTATTTTTAGAGCACATTACCTTCCATAACAGCGGGGGCATGACTGCAGGAGCTGTCAGTTTTGTACATCTCCTTCCCTCCCTCCTGTATGACGAGTACGAGCACCCATGGTTTGGAAATCGACATGGTACGAAGCACGAAGGCCTTGGCTTGGTTCTCCACCCGCCTACATCAAAATAACATTCCCGGGATCTTGTATAAAGACCTTCCAACTTAGATTCCACCGCCATTGACTTCAATGGTAAACAGGCGGAAACGGAAGGGGAAGGAAGACATAAGGAAGTAAACCGGAAGTACCTCGGAAACTTGTCTATACACAGGCGGCAATCTAGTCCACCAATTGGATGACGCGCTGGCACACCGGGTGCACCAATAAGAACCTCGCGTTGATGTGTCAATCACGGTGCTGCCGCCAGACCCCGGTGACGCTACAATATTCTGACAGAATAGCCAACGACGTCATGCATTAAGAGAGACAATAGCCAATTAATATGCTCGCTCGCCAGCCTGTGGTCTGGGGTGTGAATTGCAACCTGTCAAAATGACGGACGGACTTGTTTTTTCTGTCAGTTTTAAAAAAAACGGTCAACGACGGAAAATATTCGGTTAACGCGACCCCTGATATATATATATATATATATATATACACACACACACACACACAATTTTTTTTTATAAGTGACTATTGAAGTGCCTTATTTTGAAGTAATTCTTGCCAAGTGTAGTACAGTGTGTACAATGTGCCTCCTTTACATTTTTTAAAATATGTATGCATGTTTCTTTGCAGTGTACAGTTTGTTGTGCTATTGTATTTGTGATAGAATTAAAAAAGGTTGGGCACGTAACAGCAGCTAAGATTTAGCATATTCTCCACATGAGCACCAGGTGGCAGCCAAGATCATTTAAATGTTAATATTGCTCTGAAACCTAGCATGAATTTATGATAATGATCAAATACATGGTAAACATGCCCATGGGTCAGTATTCTTGCACTTAAAAAGTCTTGATGTATACTAGGAGAAAAACATTTTAACAGCCATAGCAATTTAGGAGACCAAGCATTGAAATTCCACTTTTTATTTAGAGTACTGGCATTGTGAGGGGGGGCAGAAACCCTAGGAAATTAGCTGCATTCTTGTCCATCAAACACCAGATCTGTCGAGAGCAGGGAGAGTCAGACTGCAAATAATGCAATTTGTTGGCAGTTTAAAAACCTTACCAGCAAGATCTTTTCAAACACCAGGCTTTGCAGTTTTACCAGGTTTCTTCCAAGGAGTTTTGCCGAAACGCTTGTAGAATGGCCCGTAGGGATTACTGGGCTCACCAGGGATGTAACGGGATAGCGCAAAGACTACTCTTCCTCGTCTGTATCTGGAGCCAGAGTCATAGGAGTAGACTGGGTCCAGCTGAGACACATCACTCAAGACTGGCTGGTCGAGCTCATTCTTGGGAACATAACCAGCAGAAACGTGCCACTGTCCACCTGAATGAGGTTGTGCAAATGCACCAGCATAACCTGGTGAACCAGCCTCATCACCATAGCCCCAATGAGGACCATTCCCAAAACTAGGATGCTGTAGCTCATTTCCGTGGGACTTTTTGCCTTCATAACTGGAACTTGATGCATCAGGCAACTGGGATGGATCATAGTGGCCTTGTGTCCAATATCCCCATTCTGGGGTGTAAATTCCTTGAGGAGCAGCATAAGAGCCATAGTCTAAAAGCACACACACAATATAAATTGATGAAAGATACCATAGTATTTATTAAAAAAAAAAAAAAAAAAAAAAAAAAACACTGCAAAATTTACCAGTCTGTAAAAGATTACAGATTATGCTTCCAATCAGCAGACATGAAATCCACATCCTAGTATTTAAAAAAAAAAATTAGCACCATGCCAAACACCTGACCAACTTAGCCAACTTTAAGTTCACAATCAATAACTTACATAATGCCAGTGGTAGAGAAGATGGGATGATGTCAGAATGTCTGCAAAATGTTTGCCATTAGTATAACAAACTGCCAAAGTGAAATTAAAAAGTAAAAAAAAACAAAAACACAAAAAACAAAAAAAACACCAAAAAAAACTGTACAGGTGCCAAAAACTGCACTTACCTGCCAGGAGCACACAAGTGACTTCCACAGGAACCTGTCTGCAATACCACTGAAAGTCTGAGAGCCCTTTTTAAGTCACACCAATAAAGTGATAACAGCTGATGGCAATTATGCAAACCCATTCCCAGCAGTTAGAAAAAAATATGAGGAGAAAAAAAAAACATTTTTGCAGTAACTTCATCAGGGGCACATTCTTGAGAAGTGTACCGTATGATCTAATTTATTCATAAAATAATGTTTAAAAAAAAAAAAATTAAAGTACAAAAATACATGCATTTAGGTGTGTCAAGAAAAAAAAGTTGAGAAATGAGAGGAATCCCTATGTTTTCAAGTTGTCTTATAAGATACTAAATCATAATCAAAAGCAAAAAAAAAAAAAAAATGGATTGAAAAAAATGCATTTTCTTTGGCCCGTTTTGGCATTTTCTGTTAGTTTCCACCCAAAACAGTTTTTCATATTTGTAATTTTTTTGCGGTAGTCTTCATCATTATCATTTAAACCCACATTTTCACAACAATGGCTCTTATAAAAAAAAAAAAAAAACTTTCATTTAGTTTCCAATAAATGATGATCTTGATGATAGCCTCAAAGTGCCTGTGACGCGATTAAAAAAAAAAATCTTAAATAGCATTACTATGGGAATTAAAATCATATTTTGAGATGAGAGCTTCATACAAAATTTGGCAAAGCGCAGATGATGAGAAATTAGTTTTTTAATCTGCCGTTTAGCTCCTCCTGTTATTATAGCGCTCTGGCGCCTCCATCTGGATGATGACGTCGGCGGAGTGGGGTTTCAGCAGATTTAGAATTCAGCCCAATGGAGGAGGGTGCATTTTTCAGCGATTCTGGTTTAAGTGTGGAGCTTTCAAGTAATATTGTCGATCCAGAGGAAACCTGTAGCATACAGCCATATATGTTTGAGTCATATTTGGAGGAGGAGGAAGATTCACAACGAGAAAAAGGTGACAGAGACAACAAACACGAGGCTAATGACTATAGCATTCTGAAAAATGTCATTATTTTCCTCCAATATTTTTACAAGATATTCTTAGTATCTAAGTATTTTTCCCCGATTCCTAAATAATTGCAACAAAAGCCTGCAGCACATTGGGCTGGCGTTATGTGAAGAATAAACAAATTAATCCTCAAAATCAGCTGAATCCGCAGTCCTTAGTCATACAATAGTATGGCTGGATAGTGAAGATGATCTCTTCCACTGACGTCACATTAGCCTTCTTCCTTCATCCAAACTCTATTCGGAAGTCACTCATCTTCATGGTGTGGGATTTAAAAAAATGAATAAATACATGGATCACTTTCACACACATCCATTTCATTCAGGAGCATATGAAATAAACATGCTTTTTGCTGTCATGGGCACTTTAAGGCGTTTTTGGGGCATTTTCGCCATATCTGCTAAAACCCCATTTTTGTAGATGTGGCTGCTTGTTTACATCCCAGGACCTCATTCAACATTCAGACCATCCCTACCTTAAGCTTGGTATAGGACCCCATACCATTATGCAATACCATACAATACTCAACCATGGTCAGGCAAAAACAAAGGAAGCAAAAAAAACCTATTTATTTAACTTAACGATGGAATTATTTTGTTGTTTTCAAAATGTTTTATCAACTTTATAAACGAAATGAAATGCATACAAAAAACGCATTTATATGTTGTTTTTGTCTCCAGAAATGAACTCTAAAGTATCAGAGACTCCGTACTTGGTTCACCATTCAAATACTTGGACAGCGAGCGCTTGGGATGTGGACATGGTGGAGTCATCAGGAACCTTCTCCTTGATGAAGTGGTGGACGGAATGGGTAAGTATTTTTTTTGCCCTTATATCTGTACTTTTACTTGAGTAAAAAAAAAAACTGTGTACTTCATCCACCACTGCCTGCATTTATATAGAAAGTTACACACTGCAAAAACACTCTTCCTTAAAACTAGTTAAATTCCCTTGTTTTCAGTGTAAATCTACTCTAAATAAGTAAAGTTATCAATGCGTCAAGTAAATTTTACTCAGATTTCTCTCAGAAAAATAGCTAGCTGAAAATAAGCTTATCAGCCTTATTTTAAGCAATAAATTAATATATTCATTCTTAAAAATAGTTTTGAAATGTCAAATGCTCCTAATTCAAAAATAGATATTATTCAAAACATTATTTTTAAGAATTTTTTTTCTTGATTTGGGTGAAAAACTACCAATTAACAGAAGTATGGGCTACATTAAAAAAATAGTAATGTTTACTTAAAATAAATGGAAAAATCTGACGTTATAATATATTAACTAGTCTTTAACACTCAAATTAAAATGGAGAAAATGATCTGACTAGATTTATCAAAAATCATCTCATTAAGACGTTCCAAATTTGCAGTGTAAAACAGGGCAGTTTTCGCACTTAAATTCTTTGATGACTCTGCTTTTTCCAACAGTTCGCCAATGTCTCACAACAAACCAATCAAATGTTGATTTTATTTGTTGACAACGTGGCCAGCCAACCAATGAAGCCTAAATATATCTAGCACCTCCTCCTACGTTGTACTCACACAGTGTCGTGTCGCCTCCAGTCCAGTTTGACAGCCAGTAAACTTTCCCGGGATCTCGTCGTTAGAGCTGTAATATTCGCTGGTTTTTGTTTTTGCTTAGTTCTCGACTGTAGATTTTACTGTGATGATAGAATGAGAAGGAATCATGGTGGTCAATTCAGTGCACTGGTTTCGCAAATGTCTTCGTTTACACGACAATCCGGCGTTGCAAGAGGCCCTCAATGGAGCTAATACAGTTCGGTGTGTTTATATACTGGACCCGTGGTTTGCTGGCGCCGCCAACGTGGGAATCAATCGATGGAGGTTTGTTACTTTCAAGTTGTCTTTACAACACGAAGTTTGTGTCAAGTAGAAAGCTGGAATTTGACTGATTTGCTGCGTTGTGGTTGGGATATGCAACGTCTGGAGTTGAGGCTCGGGCCTCCCCCTTACGTCAGTCAGCTAATGCTATCTTAGAATAGAGTGCCAACTTTAGGTCATGTTTAGCCATGTTATGTTCGTTGACGCTTTATCAGCTGCTTCGAATGAACACTTCATCGATTTATGGTCTATGCTTTCTCGTCCCAGAATAATAATCCCGTCAGTTTTTAACTGTGCGTCGTAATTGACAAATTAGACAGATCCAAAACTGTCACTCGATTTGTTTTGATGCACTTTGGCAGATTCATACAATACTGCTAGATGGATTCGGTTGTGTTTTTGGAGACGCTTTATGTGGATAATTCACCCGCAGCGCTGGTTGAAATGCAGTTTTACGGACGTAAAATTAGATTTATGTAATGGATTCCCTGTGACGCGTTTAGCACCTATTAGCCTGTGTTACCTAACGAAAGAAAGTGCAATATTTATGACTCAGCCGAAAATATAAATGCATACATTGTAAAATTATATTCATCCCGCTTTCGTAATACATTAAAGATAGGAATGATATATATATATATTTTTTTTTTAAAATAAAAAAATTTAAATAATTTCAGCCAACCTGTCACAGTAGTGACCAAAACACCTTAATTGTTATCATTGATTAGACATGTGCCGATTACCGGTTTCAAGGTATACCGTGGTATAAAAACGTCAAGGTTTCAAAACCGCAAAAATTTTCTGTCATGTCTCTAAGATATTAGGTATTTTTTATGTCCCAAAAATGCAGGGAGAAATCCCTCGCTTGCAGCTGCCAGCTATCCCACTAGTTGTTGTTAAGTTTCAGTGAGTCAGCTGTGCTACACGATGGCTGGAGGAGGTGAAACTCCTAAACTTTTTCCCCTATCGAAGCAAATGAAATCAGTGGTATGGGAATGCTTCGGCTACAGAAAAGTTAAAGATGGCTGTGAGTGCAGGTGACTCACTAGCCTTGAACCCCTGTGGTTCTTTTACGCGACACATTTCTCAAAATAAAAGTCTTGAATCCAAGCCTTATGTTGATGTCTTTCTTTTAGTGAAGCTTAATATGACACAAAACAAAAGATGAATTCAGAACTTAACATTAATGTGACGGTCAAAAGACTGTTTTGCTTCCAGCCTTGTTCACGGCTTCTCTTCTGTCTTTTGAGCCGTTGCCGCCACCAGGTGTTGACAGTTATTATCAATCGTGTCACAGCGCCTGGTAAACTCTACTAAATAAATTTTTATATTACTTTTAAATTAAATTATATATTTTAAATATTAATCCAACCGCATAAATACGCATATTTCAGTCACAACATAAAAATGGCTCTAACAGACGGCCGCAGCTTAGATGAGGAGGGCTAACCGACACGTAAAACATGTTTACGGAGGCTGGCTGCCGAGGAGGCAATAACTCCAATATGATTTCGCATTCATACAAAATTAAAGGTTAGTAAACACTGTCATGAACGTTTCCCAACAGCTACAAGAGTTAACTCCAGCATGTTTACTGTGCCTAGCTGTAGTTAAATGTGTTGGGGTTTTTTCTCTCTGGCAACTTTCTGTGTTGAGAAAAAGAGTGTGTGTATAATGGAAACACGATTTGAGTCATAAACAGGTGCTTTTTAAGAATAATTCAATTATTTTTGTTCTGATGGTAATAATGTTGAGCTGTGGCTTTGGGTTTACGCTCACCTAAAGGACTGCATTTATTTTAGTTTTATTTAGAATATTTCAGTTATTTTTTGTATTCATTTTAACATAACATCATACTTATGTTCCAATTATGTTTTGACAAATAAAAATCGTGTTCAATGGATTTTTTTTTTTTTAACCCCAGACATCTCAAAGTAACACATCTTAGAGCTGTAAATGCAATACCGTCTGGGTGGAGTTTGGGATCAAATGGGTTAATATTTGCATTTCATACATTTACTGATGTAAATTTAGCAATTTATGTGATATGTCTAATTCATACATCTTCTGAAACCGCTTATCGTCACGAAGGTTGCAGGGGTGCTGGAGCCCATCCCAGTCAACAACGGGCAGGAGGCAGGCTTACACCCTAAATGGTTGCCAGCCAGTTGCTAAGTTATATGACTTCTGAATATATTATGACAATCTGTTACATTACCATAACACCATGCTTAACATGATTGAGGGAATTTGTTTTCAGAGCTTTTTTTACTTTCTAATCACATTTTTGCACAAAGGTTTCTGCTGGAGGCATTGGAGGACTTGGACTGCAGTCTGAAGAAGCTAAACTCCAGATTGTTTGTCGTCAGAGGTCAGCCTGCAGAGGTTTTCCCAAGGCTTTTTAAGGTTTGTTCAGAACTCATGTCACCAATATGATAACTTTAATAGCATAATATAGCGTGCTATACTATTTTCCATTTAATTGTTTTATAATTTATGTACTTGACATGCATAAATACTAGGGCTGTCCCAAACGACTAATTTTCTCCCGATTAGTCAGCCGACTATTTTTACGATTAGTCGACTAATCTAATATTTTTTTTTTTTTTTTTTTTACCAATTTAGCAATGAAATTTTTGTTGACGCTTATCAATTCACAAAAAACATATTGGAACACTCAAATTATTTATTAAAGTACAAATAAACACGTAAATAACAATAATAAATCACAAATAAACAATGAGTTCAAATGCTGATAGAATTAACTAGTGTAGCATCCCGATTGAAAAGATGGTCTCTTAAACTGATGGTTTACAACTTTTATTCCATCCTTGATGTAAACACACTGTAAGAGCTACGGTGCACACAAATAAAGCAACACAATTAGAAATCAACAAAAACTTTTCACCTTTTTCCTTTTAAACCTTATTTATATATCAATGCAGTGTTTCCCCTAGGATTTTTTGAAGCTGTGGTGGTGGGCTGCATCGGAGTCGGACAGCCTCACCATGTCGTGCCACAGCGAATTTTTTTTCCTTCATTTTTTCCCCCAAGAAGAACCATAACAAAGATATATTTGAAATATTTCATTAGCCAGGCTAATGTTGTACCTCTCAGCTACAGTACATGTATGTAAAATGCGTAGCTGATTACAGCTACGTTACCCGATGTACTAATGCGACTTTTTTTCTCGTGGCAATAGTACGACTTACATCTCGTAGTGACTCAGGGTTGGCAACCCAAACTGTTGAAAGAGCCATATTTGACCCCCCAAAAAAACACAAAAAAAACTGATACAGTATGTCTGGAGCCACAAAAAATTAAAAGCCTTTTACAAGCCTTATAATTATCGATACTAGCTATATTAGCCTACTATAGAAATACGTAATTAGCCTTCATGATTAAATGTTTGTTTTCCCTGCAGTGGATCCTATAGAGAATGACGCACCACGTGACTACTCTGTTGTACTATGCCACCACAAGTTTAACTTCATTACAATATTAATGAATTGAAAGAATGTTTGTGTCATGTTTGTCCTCCTAGAAATCCTATTAAAACAAAAAAATATATTTCCCTCCCCCATCTTTTTCCATTTAAAAAAAAAAAAAAAAAGCTCCGAAGCATCGCTAAAGAGCCGCATGCGGCCCGAGAGCCGCGGGTTGCAGACCACCGTCGTAGTCCTCCTTTTTCCTTTTATTTGACCCTCATAAGTACTACATTACCACAACAATAACAGTCCTTCTGTCAACTGACCCATTTAGAGCACTGGGGGAATTCTAATAGCCGTGTAAAGAGTTTTACTTGATTCGGTGAGAAGGTGAATAGTTTTTTCCCCGTTGTTCGTAAACTAAATTTCCACACAAAGGCACGTCGAGGTACCATTAACTTAGCAAGGAGAGGTATGAGAGTCATTTTTCGAGTGTCCCAGAGCTCGCGAAATATGGGTGGGGGGGCGCATTTATCAAAGTTTCGTCAGCCGTAATTGTCTGAAGTTGGCGCGCCGGTGTTGTGCCGAAAAATAGCCACTTCACGTGAAATGTCCCCCCTGACGGGAGCGCCCACACGTCACTCGTACAAACAGCCTTTTCTTACCAATCGATGGACACAGAAACGACGTTCTTGTACCGTGAATATGTATCATTTTACTCTGCTTGAACTGATAAATCGTTTACTGTGACCAACGCTCTGAAAATAGAGCAAGGCTTTATTTTGGGCCCCGCCTCTCCGCAGTCTCTCAGCGCAAGTTAGTCAAAGTTTGCTTTCCGTCCAAGACGGCCGTCCACCGCTCACTTTCGCCGAAAAGTCCGATCCAAATTATTGTAATGCCCCGGATATGGGCAAGAAGGAGAAAAGTCTGTATTTGCTTACCCACTTTATTGTGGTAACAATAATAAAGAAAAACAATAACAAAATAACAGCGGGCTGCTACAACATGCGACCGCTATCTCTCGCTATCTCGCTCGTTCTCCCATTCTTCCTACTCGTTCCCCTTGCGTCTCTTAAGGGGGGGCCTGCATAGTTACGAACATTAGGCAACAATACACAATGAATAGGTGTCCGCTGAACTCCTCCCACTCGGCTGCCGCTAGTTTGAAGCGGCCTTAAAATTTTTTTTTAATTTAAATAAATAAATAAAATACATCTCATTTGCCAGGCGTGGCGGCTTTCATTTTAGTGTGGCGGTGCGCCACAATCTGTTGAATATAGGGGAATCCCTGCAATGAATTGCCTATATGAATTGCCCTTACCTTAATTTATTACCTTATCATTGACAATCTCTCCCTTGAGTGCAATTACTGTATATACTGTATATATTTCTGACCTTTTAACCTTATATAATTTTCTATACCATAAAATAAACCATAACATGAAATAAACCTTTCAATTAGCATTAAGAACAATACTAATAGCACTTATAGGCCCATTGTCAATGAAACATTATTATCTAGTAAGGCGACAGCACCCTCTGGTGTACAAAAAATGAAAGAAAAAAAATTACAAACTGCGTGAAGGCGCTTGAGGTGTTTATTCACGGCCGACGTGCAGCCAAGCTTGGCATTGAAGAGACAGGACAGAAGAGTGTACTCTCCTTTGTTTCTTTGAAATAAGGCAATGTTTTGGACACTCTGGTGCGCTTTTTTTTGGCTTTGTGCCGCTTTCCCCGCTTGCAAACAGAGCATCCGACATTCTAACTTTCCACGCATATATTTTTTTAACCCTTCATTAACCGTCGACAGGATGTTGTGCTCGTCGACGGATTTACGTCATCGATGACGTCGACTATGTCGACTAGTCGGGACAGCTCTAATAAATACTGTATTTTTATTCATGCCTTCACTACTGTAATTGTAACCTTAATTTATTATCTCTGCTTCAGACATTTAAAATTGCTAGTTGGAATCCAAATTAGAGTCTGTATGTTTGAATGAACTAAAATGTGCCTGGCCGGGTTGGATTTGACCCGCTGGCGGGTCATTTGTTTGACACACCTGCTTGACACTATACAGGGTACTTTGTTTTACTTTATAAATTTATTCACTATTTTGTTGAATCAATGCCAGTTTCACCATTGTTGGATTAATAACGGTAATGTATTGTAAATCAATCAAGAGGATTTATGTCTCCTTAAACCAGTGGTCTCCAAACTATTCCACATAGGGCCGCAGTGGGCGCAGGATTTCATTCCAACAAAACAAGACAACACCTATGCACCAATCTGGTGTCTTACAAGTGTAATCACTTGATTGCAGTCAGTTGCTGCTTGTTTTAGCAGAAACGTCATTGGTTAAACTGTCGGTACTCGATCGGTTGGAACAAAAACCAGGACCCACAGCGGCCCTTGAGAACCAGTTCGGAGACCCCTGCTTTAAACTGTAAAATAGGCTATATAGCAGTATTGTGATGTCCATAATAAAAAATTTTCCAACCATATGATTTTGCCAGTCTTGTCACAGCATGGTTGCTTAAAATGGTTCACATGGTAAAGTGAAGTATGGCAATTCAATTATTTTATCTCCTTGAACATGAATTTCTCTGACAATGTTCAAAAATGAAAAGCAGCCATAAAACTGAAAACAAAAGTGGGTGCTGAGAACTGCAATTAGGTCCATAGAGCAAACCCAAATGCACTGAGATATTTAGAAATGTTCTCGTTTTCTAAATCTCATGTTAAGCAGGAGTTGTAATTACAAGCAAGAACGTTTACAAAAACAACAAAAATCCAACACAATTGGCTAACGGTATCACTACAATATTCATAGTTAGTGTGGGCATTTAATATATTTCTTGTTGTTGTTTGTTCTTCCCCTGTGTCTCTCTCCTTTTCGATTTTCCTTTCTGTCTCCTCATAACCCCTTCCTGCTGAATGCTTTCTCCTAATAAAAGAAACACAATGAATAATCATCGCAATGGGAGTATATCATACACCCATGTGATACATTAAACTGTTCAGACTAATAGGGCACTCAGATTCTCATTCTCCGTGTTAAGCAGCTAAACATTATTGTAGACCCACTATTCAACCTGTTCCTGCATATCCCAAGAGGTCATGTCACATTTTTTTTTTTTTTTTAATTAAATATCAATCTTAGGACACATTTAAATGCTCCTTTTTATGGAATCTATATTAAATACAGGTAGTCCCCAGGTTACAATGTACCCAACTTACATGGTTTTGACTTTGCGACCCCGGAGAAGAACGTATTTGCGCACACGAAGAAAAGTGCACCCGCACACATGAGGAAGAACTAAGGGTGTAACGGTACATGTAATAGTATTAAACCGTTTCCGTACGTGGTGCTCTGTTCGGAACGGACGCGTACCGAACGAGTTTCTGACGTAATATAACCCTTACTTTTCGAGGCTGTGAGTCGATCGGGTTTCAGTTTCTTTGTGTAGATTATATTTACTCAGTCTTCGCTACTATAATGAGGACCAACACGGTAGGACAGTATAACCTAGAAACGTCAACGGCGCGACAACGTGGCCGCCGCGAGAACGCAGTGAAACGCGAGTGTTAGAGTCAATCAGCCAATGCACACCAGTCGCAGTGCGGCTGCGTGTTAGATGCGTCCCAAGCGGCTCAACGTGACGCACGCGAAAAGAATGGCAGAGTTTATTATTTGACGCGAGATGCGGCCCTCCTGCGTCAATACTACTACCGGTAGCTAGGATCAGGCCCGAAGTCACTCGTTGGTCGATTTTCAAACTAATATGCAATCGTAACCTACTTTTTGAGTCCATCAGATCTCGGCACAGTTGACTTGTCTTTGTTGATTCACTGCTGTCTTCTCTGCTATAATAATAACCAACACGGCCCCGTGTTCAATACAAAACCCTCCTACCACAACAAAACAAGTAGGAACTAATATTCACATAGGAACTAAAGTTATACAACATAAAATATACAATATAAATGAATACTACATCACATTTGTAAAATATAAACACAAAATAAATAATGGCCAATTTAAATAAAATAAATTGAAATGAGCTAAAACACCTGTAATTAAATAATAAGAATAATACAAACATCCTGCTTACACAATTAAATTTATTAATTTCTGTGTGGCGCTTTAACTTGAGAAAATTCACCAATAAAGCTTTTAAAAACCGTTCATAAGAAAAAAATGTTTCATTGAGGCATTACATTCGTAAAATTCATGTTAAAATCTTTGTCATTGGGATTGCTTTTCTCTTTAGCACAGGACTTCTTTTCTCTTCTTTCTTTCAGAAAGAAAGCTTACCAATACGCGGGGTCTGAAAGGCAAATTGTTGTTGGATTATCTTTAAATACCCGCTACTTTTGGAGCAGAATTCTAGTAAATTCAGGTTACGTCGCCAGCGTAGGAACAGAACTCGTTCATAACCCGGGGACTACCTGTATGATGATACGATCACTTGACAGTATTTCACTTCATGCTAAGGGACCATTTTCAATACAACATTACCGTTTTACTGTTGTTCTTTTTTGGACAAATGTTATCACATTTCAAAAACCTTCATAGGTATAATGAAGGCTTTCATGTCAATCTTGTTATTTTGTTATTCGTCAACAGCTGTGACTGCATCATAAAACCTTTATTTCCATTATTTTCCCAAGCTTTTATGTCAACTACACAAATGAAGTAAATATAATGTTTATTAACATAATATAAATAATGTTTTTTGACAGGAATGGAAAATGACAAGGTTAACTTTCGAGTATGACCCAGAGCCATATGGGAAGGAGAGGGACAGCGCCATTATCAAGATGGCCCAAGAACTTGGAGTGGAAACTATTGTCAGAAACTCCCATACTCTCTACAACTTGGACAGGTTGGTGACACTTGCACTGCATGCACGTAAAACCCAAAATGATTCATAACCTTGTCAGGGTTCGTGTTGAAGGAAATTTTCATTTGTTGTATATGTACTATGAGTGTGCCAAAATAACAAAATGGTGATATATCGTGATACTTTGTATCTCGAAAGGTTATTGCATTCTCAGCTAGGAAATTCTATCTCTGAGAAACTGGAAGATGAAGTTGAGTGGTCTGGAGGATTCAGGAGATCTTAACCCTGTGCAAATACGCCATCTCTATAATTTGTGAAGTAAAAATTCCGCCACAAATTCCTACTCTTAATTTGCCAAACACAGACATGTAGTGATTATACTAGTCCCACACGACTTTGCATTGTCAGTATTGATTATTGTAATGGACCTCTCGCAAAACATGCCCCTAAATCACAAAAGTCAGACACCTAGCTATAGAGTTTCATAAAAATACTGTGCGTTCATGACTTAAAACATATTTTTTCTAACTTTTTGTGTTTAATGCTGTGCGTGGGGTACCTGTAATTCCGAGACCAAGTACCCTGAAAGATTTGGGGGAGGAATTTTCTTTAAGTGCCTTTTAAAAGCCTAAAAGAAGGCTCGCCAAATGCACGCTATGGATAAGGCTCTGTCGTCGACAACATAAACAACTGAATTAGGGCTGCAGCTATCGAATATTGTAGTAGTCGATTAATCATTGGACTAGTTAGTTCGAATAATCGAGTAATCGGATAAGGACAATGAAAAGTTAAAATACCTGAGCTGAGCCTCAAACGGTATAATTTATTTTTTTGAATGAAGATCTATCTACAACAAAAGAACAATTGGCTAACTTACATAGAAAAAGTCCGCTAGCTTAAATGCTATAAAATGCTAAAATTTTTTTACAATGCTCTTAACAAATATTTCCACAAAAAACGGCTAAATATACCTTTGAAATAAATTATAAATGCATTAAAAAAACATTAGCTCAAACAAAAACTTAGCTTACATTGGTCTTAACAGGGAGCAGTTGGATTCAGCCATGTGAAAAGAGGCAGACCAGAGGGCAGTGTATCCACCCTAATCTATAAATCTAAAGGCAAAAACTTTCAAAATAAACCATTACAACGCCACTTTAATTAAACGAATACTCGAAGCAACAAAATCTAATTCGAATATTTTTTTCTAATTGTATACTCGAGTTAGTCGATTAATCGTTGCAGCACTAAACTGAATGACAAGACAGTCACCCAAGCGCACTTGTGCTTGCTCAAAGGTAAGATAATGATCGATTTGTAAAAAAAAAAAAAAAAAAAAATATTTGATAGCATGTAGTAAAAGCGTAGACTTAACTATTAATGTTAGTTTGCTAACATTTGACTGCCTACTTGTCTACTAGCCTGTCACTACACAAATAGAATAAAAATATAACGAAGCTGTAAAGACCTCAGCACTGAAAGTCTAAAGTAAACTCCACAAACCTTCTTAAAAAAAAAAAAAAAAATCCGACTGAATGTAAAAATACTGCTATTCATCCCCACAAAAGCTTTGGGAGAAAAATCAGACGGAACACATGATGACATAAGGTTATTAATTAGCTAACATTATTGCTAGATAGGTATTTAGCCTGTGGGGTTTCTTGTTTTTAACTGCCTTGATTATAATTATGGTCTCCTCTCTGTAAGGTTGAATACCATGGACATACCGCTCCAATGCATTATGCAACAATCTCTGACTACTTCTAGATGAAATTCATTTAAATAAGAAAAACAAACAAAAAACAATTCATTAAAAAAAAACGAACAGGTCTATTGCCAGCTGTGTTAGTACAAATTCAGAAATTTGAACTCACGCCATCATCTATAAATCGTTCGTTCACAGATAGTTGACAGTTTTATAAAGGGCCGGGGCTTTGCGATAGGTCCATTGTGCGACTTGCATTTATATTTCCTTCTGTTGCAAATTCATGCCTGACTAATGAAGGCTGGGGTGGAAATTTTGATAAAGCAATTTTGAAAGCTTTTCTAGTGTAAACTGTAAGGCAGCCTCGTGGACCTCCAGGCAGCGCTCCGCATGCTGCAGAGTCAGCTGAAAAGGGCTCTTCTTGGCGGGCTGGAAACGTTTTAAAGCGCCCACTTTCAGGCATAGCTCCTCGGGCCACAGGGTCGGCCTAAAAAGCTCTGAAGATGTGCTCCTTGGTGGACTGAAGACACTTTGAAGCACACCTATTCCAAATCGTTAAAATAAATGCAGTGCGTAATTGTCAGTTATGGGCCTGTGAAGCCCATTGAGACATTTGTTGTGATTAAAGGGTCAGTGTTGTTAATATTAATTTAAAAAAGTAATTAGTTACAGTTACAAATTACTTCTCCCCAAAAGGTACTCATCGTAAGAGTAATTTTTACTCAGCAAAGTGACGTTACTTTTCATGGTCAACACGGTATTACATTATATATACTATAACACAACTTTCACATAAAAGATGTTTATCTTAATTGACTGAATTTGAATTAAATTGATTTAGTCTGTCTGAATTGATCAAGTCTCTAGCTAGTCTGTCAGTCAATGTGGCGGCCTCCATATGTAAACTTTTCCAGTGAAAATTCTTGTGAATAAATGCTTAAATCCCTGATATGGACGCAAAACAGTCTTGATTCTTGGTTAGAAGAAAAACAAACCGTGCATTTAACATTTATTTTACGTAAATATGTAGAAGAATGATGTAAGCCTGTTAGACAATGTGGCGGCAGCCTTACAACAAAGAGCTTTTCACGTTTAAAATTCTTGTGAAAAAACGAAAAACATAATAATTACCTTGAATCCTCAAACAAATCACTCCTGTGACAATCCTTCCTGTTTGTATGCGGTACAGCTTTCGTACTTTTTTAACGTAAATCCGGCGTTGGATAGCTGCATGTGTCGCTGCAACCGACTGCGAATAACTGAAACGGATTGTGGGATGACCCCCTACTTGAAGGTGTGGCGCAGTGACGGTCGATTCTGACCCGTCAATATCATTCTGAAGTCAATGGCAACGCTAAGTGCTAATGCTAACGACAATGCTATTGCAACGCTAACGCTCCGAGCCACAGAGCCAAAGATCATCGCGTTTGCAACGGCGTCACCAACCCCTTCATCCCTCCCGCTCTGCACTCTCCAGGGCAGATAGGCAGGCGGCTATGTGACATAATCAGATAACTTGCACTTCATTCAACCAAATTGTAGTAACGCGCCCCTTCACATCCTTAGTAACGGTAAAGGGGTTGGAAAGATGGGAAAAGTGATTAATTATATTACTCACAAATGGAAAAAAAAATAACGCCATTATACTCTAACGCCGTCATTAACAACAAATACAGGTGTTAAGCTGTTAAGGGTTGTATAATTAAATGTCACTTGCGTCATTATTATTTATCCTGTGCAAATAACACGTGACATGTATGCTCATTGTGTTTTCAAACGCTATGAAAACAAATAAAAGGAGACTTGTTTTTCTGTGTAAACGGGCTCCCATGCAGAGTTCTAAGGAGATAGAAGCCTAAAGTACCTGTCAGAAGTCAATTTCATGCTACAATGTATTAGGTCGCTCTGCCCTCACAATGTTGAGAGCAGATTAAAGAGTGCTTGAAGGGTAAGAAAATGGCCCTTATGCAATTTCTCTTGTAATGCCTGTTCTTTTACATGTAGAGTACTCTGTTTGTCTCATCATTACGTAATGATTCGAATACACCGTGAACGGTACTAAGACTGAAGGGAGCTTATTGCGTGTGCGTTCGTGCGTGCATGCTTGCATGCATGTGCCTTCACGTGCATGTGCGCCGAGTAGAGGGTAGGATTGGGTTGAGTGCTTGTGGACATGTGCTTACTGCGCTCAGAGTAGTCACAGCCCGGTGACCAATAGGAAGCTATGAGTGTTGCAAATCCACCAGCCCTGGATGCAGTACTGGCAGATATACAGAGGTTGTATAAGATTCAAAGTAAAAATACTCAGCTTTGTCACTAGCTAAAGGAAAATAAGACAAAGGTAAAAACTAAATGACAGTTCATGTTTCAATATTGTTTTATAGCAACCACCAGGTTTGACACTTGGAATAATAATTCTTCAAATTTATTTATGTCGTAGTCAAGACTAAATCTGCCCAATCAATAACTGCGACAATAAGCATCCATTCTCTAAATTTTACAATGTAAGTTATCAAAAGTCCAGACTGCCCAATAATTTTGCCACTAGATTTTGAGTCAGAATTAATAGAATTTTTCCATCCACCCGTGCAAGTATTATCAAATATTACCGTATTGGCCCGAATATAAGACATTGAAATAAGACTGAAAAAGAGGGGGTCGTCTTATATTCGCGGTCTAGACATTGTACCCATTCACGACACTAGCTAGATAGCGCCTGATATCAATGAAGCGATGTTCTGTCATGAAAGCTCTCAGCGGTCTAGACATTATACCCATTGACAACGCTAAATGGCGCCAGATATCATTGAAGCGATGTTCTGTATGACAAAGCTCAGATATCTCAAGTTTAACCAGTTGGCATTATTTTATTGCAATGTTTTTCCTTATTCAGATTTGTTTCAAGACTACAGTTACAGTTAGACTTCACTTTGATGGTTAATGCAGTTATTGCAATTTTGTTGTTTTATCACAATAGATTGGTTTATTTCAAAAACCAGAAGTCATTCATTTACAAATGTGATTCCACTTAAGTTTCATTTAAATGTTCAGATATTAAGATTTGAATGAGGCAAAATAACATGCTTTTTCTCTCAAATATATTGTTATAATCATTTGTTTTGGATGTACTGTAATTATTTTCTGTATTAAATTAATTTGGTCACGGTGTTCAAAAAGTCTTTTTCAAACTTGAGTCTTGAAAAAGAGGGGGTCGTCTTATAATCAGGGCCGTCTTATATTCGGGCCAGTACGGTATTTGTTTCTGACAATTCATCCGCTGCTGGTCAGCAGATTTGCAAAGTCAGACATGGAGCAACAAACATCCGCTGCCTAATATTTTTTTTAAAGGCAGTCAAATCCAAAGCAAGTAGTGCGACCAAATTTTTGTCCTTTAAAACTGACTGACCGACACAGCAATTTTGTTATTTACAGGACACAGAAGTCAAAATTCCCTCTCAGAAATAAGATAACTTGATTTACATACAAGAAGTCGCCAGGAAATGAATGAGTTGTTTTGAATGTTGTGAAAGCCAGGTTGCTGCATTTGCCATAATATATTTTTTATTAAGTGACATTGCATCACATTTTGCTATGCTGTACTACGTTTTGTAACGCCATAACGCCATCTGGAAGTTTAAAAGCTACAGCAGGAATGTGGCCGTTTTACTCCCATTTTATAGCCAATAGGTCAAATAAAAGTATCGATACTTGGCGGGAGCATATCGATAACCAATTGAGTTGCAAAATATCGCGATATATTGCCGTATCGAGATATTGTCACACTCTTGGTTAAGACACTGATTAGCATAATCGCTAACTGGCTTAGCACTCCGTGCGAAGTATACATGTCTCATTAGCAAAGAATACAAACAATACAATTAACTTCATTTCCTCACTTTTGACAGAGGTAAACTTGATCTAACAACACAAAAGACAACTCTTGACACTTTGTAATATTACTGTATTGATTCAGCAACCCAACCTGAATGTAGCAGCGAACTCTTTTTCTTGCTCTGGTCACCTGCATGCACACGCGGCCCCACATTACACACAAACAAGGACCCAAACGGGACTGCTTATAGCTGCCAGAAAAAAAAACCGATTATCAAATTTAGTTGGCAACTAATTCATTAATCGATTAGTTGTTGCAGCCTTAGTAACCTCAAACTATTTTGGAGCCTTTCAAAAAATGTATGTAAATAAACTCACAAGATGAGTAGCAGTTTCAAAAAGTTAGCACATATTTGAACAAGGTTTTTATTTAAAGAAATTGTAAAACTGGTATTCATCGTATGTTTATTCTACTCATTCTTATGTATTAACAACACTGCTTTGCCTGTTTGGCCTTTTACATGTGACAAAACTGCTAATGCGTGTAATTTTTTCTCTTTTCCATTGCTTGCAGGATAATTGAGATGAACAACAACAGCCCTCCACTGACCTTTAAGAGGTTTCAGACAATTGTGAGCAGGCTCGAGTTACCCAGGAGACCACTGCCTCCCATCACCCAAAAGCAGATGGACAAATGTCGCACTGAAATTTCAGACAACCATGAACACCTTTACAGTATACCTTCACTGGAAGAATTGGGTAAACTTGATGTTTTTTTTGTTTTTTTTTACATTAGTGATTCAAGTTTATCTTAATTTGTTTGAATAAATTGATATATTCATGCATGCAATCTCAATCATTCACCGTCTGTACCGCTTATCTTCACGAGGGTTGCGGGGGTGCCGGAGCAACTACAGGCAGGAGTCGGGGTACATCCTGAACTGATTGCCAGCCAATCGTTCACACTCACATGCACACTTTTACAGACAATTTAAAGTGTCCAATCAGACTCATATGCATTTTATGGGGATGTGGGAGGAAGCCATGTGTGAACATGCGAACTCCGTACAGGAAAGTAACAGCCCTAAACCTTTGATTTTAGAACTTGTCAGGCGGACATGATAATCACTCATCTGTCACCTAATATACCACATTGATAGCTGCCAAGATCGATTTTTTTTTTCTGATTGTTGAGTCTTCCTTAAAAGCAAGGTCTTTTTCAAAACTAATGTTCGTGTCAACATCTCCAGGCTTCAGGACCGAAGGTTTGCCTCCAGCAGTGTGGCATGGAGGAGAATCTGAAGCATTGGACAGACTAAACAAACATCTGGACAAAAAGGTGAACAACATGTAAATATTTACAGATCATAGGGACTGTTATTTAAATACTTGTTTTCATCGATGTAGCTTTTAGTTTTAATTCCTATTTTTAATAGGGATGTCCCGATCCGATAGTCAGTGTCAGTATTGGCACCCGATAAGGCTATTTTGGCGTATCGGAACTTCCGTAAAGATGACCGGCCATCAGATGCATATTTATAGATGCAAATTTATAGAAAAATTACGTCATTCGTTTGTGCTGAAATATTTTTCGTTTCTGCTTCTATCGTTTGAGATATTGACAATTATTTTATAGGTCAATCTGAAGTCAACCAGCCTGCCATTTTGATTAAAAATGGCTAAAAAATTGTGTCAATCGTTTGTGCTATGTTTGTGCTGTAAAAATTTTCCTTTGTGCTGGTAACGTTTTTGAGATATTAATTTTGAGTGAAGACGTCACGCAGCCCCCCATTTACTGCAAAATGGACCCGAAGGGGTGCCATTCGTTTGTGCTACGTTTGCGCTAGTTGTTCGGACACCCCTCTGTTATTGAGAGAGTTGGTATGCTCCATCAGCCGTGACGGGGGGGGGCTGCGATTGACGTCATCACTCGGAATGAATATCTCAAATATCTATAAACGACAACAGCACAAATGAAATTTTTTACAGCACAAATGAGCACAAATGTATCATAAACCAATGGCACCATTTCGGGTCCATTTTGCAATAAATGGGGGGCTGAGTGACATCATTACTTGAAATTAATATCTCAATATCTATAAAACGTTAGCAGCCCCAAAAAAATCATTTATATATAAATTTGCGTCTGATGGGGGGCCAACTTCACGGAGGTCATATCGGACATTATCTGATTTGTTGACAAGATCGAATCTGATCCAGTAATTACGTGTTTTCAGAACCATTGTGCATTTTGCTTCTGTAAATCAAACCACTAGGGAATTATGTCTGCTGAGTAAGACTACTCTTCTTAAAAAACTAATGATAGTCACAGCATCATGTAATATTTGTAACCAGAAGGAGCTCTTGAGGAGGTACAGTACTAGCAGGGTTCGGTTTAAAATAAAAAATATTATTAGTTATTTACTGGTTAAATTAATTTTCGCATTATACTTTTCTAAAGATACAGGTATCGTATCTGTGTCTGATCAGTTATGGCAAAATACATATTGAAAAAAATCGGATCAGAGGTTAGGGTTAGGGTAAAAGACAATCCAAAATCATTTACTATAAACAACCAAGGTTTTAACTATTGATTATCATTCAACCCTAGTGGCTATTTTGATTTTACCGACTGCTAAAAACAATCATTAGGATTACATGCTTAGTTGTTTGAATGTATTTCTTTGTGTGTAGGTGTGGGTGGCTAACCTTGAGCGTCCTCGGGGGAACATGTGCTCTCTGTATGCCAGTCCAACCGGGCTTAGTCCTTATTTGCGCTTTGGTTGCCTGTCCTGTCGGGTACTCTACTACAACCTCAGAGAGCTATACATGAAGGTACCAGCAATCACTGGTTTTGATGTATTCTACTTGCTAAATGATGCACTAGAATTGCTGTCTCAAAACTTTGCCTTGTGTTTACTATTAGCTCCGAAAGCGTTGCAGTCCTCCATTGTCCCTTTTTGGCCAATTGTTATGGAGAGAATTCTTCTACACTGCCGCCACCAACAATCCGAACTTTGACCGGATGGATGGAAACCCAATTTGTGTTCAGGTGGGCAAAGATGATGACTAACAGCCGTAATCCTCTCCCAGAACTGGATATATTAAATAATAATGCAATATAAGGGTCAAACAACTATTATCTTAAACAGGGTATCCCAGGGATCTTAAAAAGTCTTAAAGCCAATAATTTGAGTAATTAGGGCCTTAAAATGTCTAAAGTTCTCCTAAAATCGCATAAAAGGTCTTAAAAATCTATTGCCTTTTATTTAGAACATGCATAAACTTCTGTCTTTCTTTTAAATGTTTTGATTTTTGGGGATGCTATAACGTAACTCAAAGCGGAACGACCTGTGCTGCGGGTCAGAATTTATGGAACACCACCCGCTATTGTTGTAGGGCTGCAGCTATCGATTATTTAAGTAATCGATTAATAGTTCCGTTTGTCCCCATAGTAAATGAATGGAAATGGTGTATGATGGAGATATTTACAGAGCTAAACCTACCAATTCTGTCCGAAAATGATGTTCCTGGTGCCAAATTCAATGGTAAAGATGTGTAAGGACTAGGGCTGTCAAACGATTCAAATTTTTAATCGAGTTAATTACAGCTTAAAAATTAATTAATCGTAATTAATCGCAATTAATCGCAATTCAAACCATCTATAAAATACGCCATATTTTTCTGTAAATTATATATATATCTGTAAAATAAATTGTTGGAATGGAAAGATAAGACACAAGATGGATATATACATTCAACATACAGTACATAAGGACTGTAGTGGGCATTTCACTCTACTGTCATTTAAATCTGTCTATGCTGTCCTCACTCCGAAGCGTCTACTTTTTCTAAAGCTAGACAGCTAGTGAACAACGCCTTAATAATCAGACTTCTTCCTTTTTCATCTGATTTATTAATAAATTGGCCTCAAACCATTGTCCTCTTTAGACCGTCGTAAAACTACAAAAAAAGTACACAAGCATTGCATTAGCAACAACGTTAGCTTAGCACGCTATACAGGTTCACTAAACATAAACAAAAAGCGTCTCATACAAAAAATATAACATTTCGCTTACTAACATAATATGTACATTCTTTACAACAACCATACTTACGGACAAATCTTGTCCAAGGATCATATAAGCACAACATTACAACGTAGCCGTCAGCCCGAGACGTCGTGCAGCCATATTGAACTGGCAAGAAGACAATAAACCATGTCGCAAAGCGACCACAAGAGTTCGCTGTTAGACAGCACAAAAAGCCTTGCTGTAAAACTTACCAAAAGGCAGAATACTGTCTGAGCGGGACGTGTGCGTTAATTGCGTAAAATATTTTAACGTGATTAATTAAAAAAATTAATTACCGCGCGTTAACGTGATAATTTTGACAGCCCTAGTAAGAACATACAAATGTTCAGTTAAAGAGATGGCTTGAGTGTTGAGGGCTTAAAAAGACGAAAAAAAGAAACGAGCCGGCCTAAGCTTAGCCTTTGCTTTTTTATCGACACCTTTTTCTTACGCCACTGACAATGACATTCTCCTGTTTCAACAATCTATCCTTTACTACCATATGCCCTGTCTTATATATTATATCCTCTGGTTGTCTTACGTCTCTGACCTTTCTTTTTGGCAATTTACATTGCTATTTTTGTGTAACGATCGCAAATGATACTCTTTGACAGCCAACGAACACTTAATTTTCATTAATAACAAATCTTAATTCTATAATTTATACTTCCCCCTTATTAAAGTTGTTTTTTTACAACAGAAAAGGTAACAGTAGCAGTCGGGGGGGGGGGGGGGGGGGGGGGGGGGGGGTTACAAGCCGAGAGCGCTACACTCCTCTTATTTCCCTCTTCGTGTGCCCGGTGTTCTGTCAGATTTTCAACCCCATGTTTAAAATGGCAGCGAATGCAGCGATTACAAAGTAAACACTACAAACTTTCTATAAATAAAGGACTATTTACTTACGTTTGATCATGGGCTGACATGTAGAAAAGTTCTCCTCAGACAGATCCTGCCATGTTAGCTGCACAACAACCGCACGCTGCTATCTGTTTACGTCATCGCCGTGTAGTAAAGCATTATTTTACACCATATTCGTGTTGACCATATGGCAGCTACGCGCTCTTCCGAGGCTCCGATGTCGGCCAGTTTGTCCGGCAGTAATTCTCCAACTGCTTCCCTGGCAAACATGCTCTCCTGCCGCTGCAGGGGACGAGCTGTAACTTGCTTGCCGCCGGGCGGGTTGCCGATCGGCGAAGACAATCGACAACCCCGCAGCTGTGTGAAATGATCCAGGGTAGTTTTATGGGACTTTTTCGCTTCGAAAAGCGAAAATATGATTTTGACACGTCACCCGGTTAGCTTGTCAGCTAGCTGTCACGCCTCTTGGTTTGTTTACATTCTCCAAAGTCGGGGTGGCAGGGTAATGACAAAAGCCTGACTAACTACGGTGGCATAAAATATCGTTCTTGAGGTGCGACAATGAAGGTGAAGTCGACAGTTTTGACCATTATGGAGTAATTTTGCCATGTCGTACTGAATAAATGCTTTCTTCTTATTTCATATTCCATTAAGCACAAGACTGTTATTTGTACCATTAATTTAGCAATTGAGGAAAAATACTTCGATAAAAGGAATATCCTGTAAAAATATTGGAGTGGAGAGACTGAAACAATGACATTTTGCGGCTTTTGTCACATTTTCCTCGCTCTGAATCATTCCCCCTCAATGGGCTGAATTCTAAATCAGATGAAACCATGACCCAGCCGACGTCATCCTACTGTTGGGGACGCTAGAGCCCTATAATGCTAGATATGGTTAAACGGCGGATTAAAAGACTAATTTCCCGTCATCTGTGCTTTGCCAAATAGTTGTATATAGTTGAATATTCTCAAAATATGATTCTAATTCACATAATAATGCTATTTAAGACTTTTTTTTTTATCCTGTTGTATGCACTTTCATCATTTTGTATTGCAATGTAAAAGAGCTGTGAAAAATTCATATACTTTGCAAGTACTTCCGTGCCTACAATTTTCCGTCGTCCTTTGTACTTTCTTTCCGCTATTGATTTGAAATGGATCTTAAATTGTATTTGTTAAGGTCTTTAAAAAGTTAAATATGGCTTGTAGAAACCTGCAAAAACCCTGTTAAATTTGTCTTCAGATTCCTTGGGATCAAAATCCAGAAGCATTAGCCAAATGGGCTGAGGGCCGGACTGGATACCCCTGGATTGACGCCATCATGACTCAGCTCAGAGAGGAGGGCTGGATACATCGCGTGGCTCGGCATGCTGTAGCTTGTTTCCTCACCAGAGGTGACCTGTGGATAAGCTGGGAGAGTGGGATGAAGGTAGGAAACATCTGCCTGAAAAATATAAATAACAAGGTTTGCAATGTTTTAGAAATGGTGCAGAAAATGGGCCTACAATTCCTGCTCATCTCACAATAATAATTGAACAGCTTGTTTGTGCATTATCATTAACAATTAGGCTTAATTCAGTGTAGAGTGAGTTTTATTAGTACAACGTATGGGCTTATTGCTTGAGTGTATGTCCCTGCAGGTGTTTGAGGAGCTGCTGCTGGATGCAGACTGGAGTGTAAATGCGGGCAGCTGGATGTGGCTGTCTTGTAGTGCCTTCTTCCAGCAGTTCTTCCACTGCTACTGTCCTGTTGGTTTCGGAAGAAGAACTGACCCAACAGGAGACTACATCAGGTAGGCAAACTACAGTGTATCCTTGCATTCGTCATCATTCACCTGTCTGTGTGACTTTATTCGGAGATTATAGATTGCACGGGTGGATCTTGGGCAGAGGAAGAACAAGTTTATATTTTTTCAATATTTTTTTGACCTCAAAATTGCTAAAATGATTACAATAAAAAACAAATATTCTTCCGCCACTAGGGGTCGCCATTGCCGAAAACCAACCGATACCTATCGATTAAAAGAATGACTTTATATTTTGGGTAAGCAATTGCTACAGAAAAAAATGCCCTCAAATTTATAACAATATGATCAACAAAGATCAATATAGTAACTATGCAATCTGCATTTTGCAGGGTATAAAAGACCCTAGCTGAGAAAATTGTCTAAGCGGTTTTCAGACTCATGCGCCAGTCATGCTATCTAATTCACACGCATCTCGGCTGTATAGATTACACTGGTCTACAAAATCTGGGAAAATATCCGCTTCAGAGATGAAAAAAAATGGCTAAATCACACTTGGGAAAATAAAGGATTTTAGTGCTGGTTAGCTGCAGTATTCAAAATATTTAATGTGAAAGTGTGATTATAAACATAACAAAGATCTATTTGAAATATTTCATTAGCCAGGCTAACGTCGTAGCTCTCAGCTACGGTACATGTATGTAAAATGCATTGCTGATCACAGCTACATTACCCCTACAAAATAATACAACTTTTTTTCTCATAGCAATAGTACGACATACATCTCCCTTATACGTACTACATTACTACAACAATAATAGTCAAGATGCTGAGGTGACAGATGACATTTTTACAGATTAACTTTAATTTACATTGCAGTAATAATGTAGGAGATGCCACAGAGGTAAATTGGGAGACGTTAATGCTAGTGTGCTGAAGGTGTGCCGTAAAATGCGGACCGGATTTTAAGGGCAACCAAAGCAAAAACTGGAATGGATTGTGTAAATCGGTGCACTTTAAAACCCGGATTTTCCCCAAAACTGGATTGGGAGTCTGTATCGGAATTTTTCCTTGTCGGCCGAGCCGATACCAATGCGCATATCCAAATATCGGATCGGGACAACCCTATGCCAAGCATTTATTTTTCATTGTTGCACAAGATATCAACGACTTTTCCTATTTCAAGGACTAGGGGGAAATTATAATACGGTAGCTGTATAAAGAGTTTTACTAGTTTCGGTGAGAAGGTGAATAGTTTTTGTTGTTGTTCGTGAACTAGATTTCCACACAAACGCACATCCATTTAGCTTAGCAAAGAGAGGTATGAGAGTCATTATTCGAGTGTCCTATAGCTCGCGAAAAAAAAAAAAAAAAGCACATTTATCAAGGTTTCATCAGCTGTGATTACGTATATCTGTCCACCGAAACAGCCTTATAGCACAGATATAAATATGCCTGCCCCTCTGCCATTGGATGCGTTGTCGACATGAGCGCGGCGGCGCTCTGAAAATGGAGCAATTTAATTTAATTTCTATTTTGCGCCGCCCCCTCTCGGCGCAAATTCATTCATTCGTTCTGCCCAAGTAGGCCGTCCACCGCTCACTTTCGCCGAAAAGTCCGATCCAAAATACACAATGAAATTTAAAAAAAAAAAAAAAAAAAATTAAAAAAAAATAAATAAAAAAAATAAATAAAATAAAAAAAAAAAATAAAAAAAAAAAAATTAAAAAAAAAAAAAAAAAAATACACAATGAACGGGTAGCCGCGGAACCCTTCACACTAAGCTGCCACTAGTTTGAAATGGCCTTAAAAAAACATTTCATTTGCAAGGTGTGGCGGCTTTTATTTTGGTGTGTCATTGCGCCACAATCTTTTATATGTAGTGGAAACCCTGTAGCTTTAACCCTAAACCCTTCATGTGATGTCACAATTATAAATAATACCACTTGTCAAGTAAAAAAATTGCTATGTGAACTTCCCCTCAAGTCATATTTTCTACTGGAAAACTAGGATTTTATTATGATACCTGAGTTTCTGAGATGGGATGACTGTTTACTTTTCAAAATGGCTAATATACTGTAGGTCAACCTATTTACTGGGGTTTCAACGGGCTTTATCCGCTGCTGTTCAGGACCACTATAGTCATTCATGCATGTTCTGTTTAACATTTGGAAACACTGTAATATTTTTTCAAAACAAAAACAGGCCATCTTGCATCTCTTAAAAGTGTAAAGTAGTATTTTGTGCTAAAAGACTGAACCCTTTTTTGCAGGCGTTACATTCCCATCTTAAAGGACTACCCAAATCGCTATATCTACGAGCCCTGGAATGCTCCAGAGTCTGTGCAGAAGGCAGCAAACTGTGTAGTGGGAGTGGATTATCCAAAACCAATGATCAACCACGCTGAGAGCAGTCGACTCAACATTGAGAGGATGAAACAAGTTTACCAGCAACTCTCACATTACAGAGGACTCAGTAAGTCTGTCTTGATTATCTATTCAAAGGGAAAAATGCTGAATGTATTGCATGCCTAGAAGTAATTTCCTATCTCACTCCCAATGTATTCTGGATTGATATTGAGAAGGCAGATTTCAAGGGATGTATATATATCTTTAAAAAAAAAAAAAAAAAAAAGGGCTGTCAAACGATTAAAATTTTTAATCGAGTTAATTACAGCTTAAAAATTAATTAATCGTAATTAATCGCAATTCAAACCATCTATAAAATATGCCATATTTTTCTGTAAATTATATATATATTCTGTAAAATAAATTGTTGGAATGGAAAGATAAGACACAAGATGGATATATACATTCAACATACGGTACATAAGGACTGTAGTGGTCATTTCACTCTACTGTCATTTAAATCTGTCTATGCTGTCCTCACTCCGAAGCGTCTACTTTTTCCAAAGCTAGACAGCTAGTGAACGACGCCTTAATAATCAGACTTCTTCCTATTTCATCTGATTTATTAATAAAATGGCCTCAAAACATTGTCCTCTTTAGATCATAGTAAAACTACAAAAAAAAGTACACAAGCATTGCATTAGCAACAACGTTAGCTTAGCACGCTATACAGGTTCACTAAACATAAACAAAAAGCGTCTCATACAAAAAATATAACATTTCGCTTACTAACATAATATGTACATTCTTTACAACAACCATACTTACGGACAAATCTTGTCCAAGGATCATTTAAGCACAACATTACAACGGAGGCGTCAGCCCGAGACGTCGTGCAGCCATATTTAACTGGCAAGAAAGCAATAAACCATGTCGCAAAGCGACCACAAGAGTTCGCTGTTAGACAGCACAAAAAACCTTGCTGTAAAACATACCAAAAGGCAGAATACTGTCTGAGCGGGACATGTGCGTTAATTGCGTCAAATATTTTAACATGATTAATTAAAAAAATTAATTACCGCGCGTTAACG
Organism: Corythoichthys intestinalis; assembly: GCF_030265065.1. Classification (NCBI taxonomy): domain Eukaryota; kingdom Metazoa; phylum Chordata; class Actinopteri; order Syngnathiformes; family Syngnathidae; genus Corythoichthys; species Corythoichthys intestinalis. Next base: position 55,903,621 of record NC_080399.1, on the reverse strand, counting down.
CGATAATTTTGACAGCCCTAAAAAAAAAAAAAAATAAATACAGTTTTTATTTTTTATCATGACTCATGAGATACCACTTGAAACTAGGCATATGCCAGTATGAGATTTTGACGGTATGATAACCTTAAGCAAAAATACCGCGGTTTCATGGTATCATGGTATTGCAATTATAGCTCTAAAATGTGTTTTCAGTTGTAGGGTTATAAAAATAATAAAAATAAAATATTTTTACAACATATTTGCAAATTGGAACATCAACATGAGTATAATGTTAGACAAAATAACAAAAAATAAATAACTGAAATAATTTAAATAAAATTGCAATAAATAGAACTTATAGACTAAACCCACAGCCAAAGCTCAAGTTGCTCAACATTAGAACAAGAACCCTTGGTAATATAAAACTGGACTTAAACAGTATACAGTGTATCCAAAAGTGAGTACACCCTTCGCATTTCTGCAGATGTTTTAGTGTATCTTTTCATGGGACAACACTGACAAAATGACACAGACACAATAAAAAGTTGTCTGTGTACAGCTTATACAATAGAGTTAATTTATTTTCCCCTCAAAATATCTCAAAATATAGGCATTAATATCTAAACCCCTGGCAACAAAAGTGAGTACACCCCATAGAAACTAAGTACATCCCTAAATGTCCAAATTGAGTACTGCTTGTCATTTTCCCTCCAAAATGCCGTCTCATCAGACCATAGGACATGGTTCCAGTAATCCATGTGCTTTGTTGACATCTTCAGCAAACTGTTTGCGGGCTTTCTTGTGTACTGTCTTCAGAAGAGGCTTCCTCCTGGTGTGACAGCCATGCACACCAATTTGATGTAGAGTGCGGCGTATGGTCTGAGCACTAACAGGCTGACCCCCCCCCCCACCTCTTCAATCTCTGCAGCAATGCTGATCGACTCCTGTAACGAGTCACATGACATTTTGGAGGGAAAATGACAAGCAGTACTCAATTTGGACATTTAGGGATGTACGTAGTTTCTATGAGGTATACTCACTTTTGTTGCCAGGGGTTTAAATATTAATGGCTACATTTTGAGTTATTTTGAGGGAAAAATAAATTAACTCTACTATATAAGCTGCACACAGGCTACTTTTCATTGTGTCATTGTCATTTTGTCAGAGTTGTCCCATGAAAAGATGTACTTAAATATATGCAGAAATGCAAGGGGTGCACTCACTTTTGTGATACTGTTTGATCAAATGATTTTATGTAAAACACATACCACTACTACTATTAATATTAATTAGTTGACTATTAATGAAGAGCAAGAGCCAGAAACCGCGCGTGTGTATGTCTCGTATTATTATTTACACTTTATACATACGCAGCCACCCATGCTCTCTCAACACAGAAAGTCGCCAGAGAGGAAAAAACACCACGGGCTGTATTATGAAAATGTTATTTTAAACAAATGTTTACAATGGCGGAAGACTACAAAAGTAGGCTAATGGTAGCGAGGAAACTAGTTAGCTGTCTTGGAGTGCTAACTAGCCACGTTATCTGCCTCAACAACAAATATACATTATGGCATTTGTTTTACCATCGCTAGGCACACTGGAGTTGACTCTCATAGCTGGTGGGAAAAGTTACCTACCATAAATTTTGTGTAAAGTGACGGATGATGGTCACGTAAATGTGAAATCATGTTGGAGGTCCTGCTGTCCTGCCTCGTCTAAGCTGCGGCAGTCTGTTTCTTTTCGGTAGCCGAAGTACTCCCATACTAGCGAGTTTGTCTTTTTGGAGAGGGTGGGGGAGCTCATGTGTAGTTTCACCACTTTCAGTCATTGTGTCTACAGCACAGCGACAGAGTAGTGTCACCGACGGACACAGGACAAAGCAACAACCGGAGGGGGAGGGCTGAGCGCTAGTGCTCCAAGCCACAGATTTCTTGCTTCATTTTGGGATATAAAAAATAGCTAACACTGTACTACGGTATGACAGAAAATTTTAGTGATTTTGAAACCCTGATGTTTTCATAGCACAGTCGACCTTGAAACCAGTAACCGGAACATGCTTACTTGAAACCTATTGAAACCAGTTGGTGACATTGAAACTCTCCTGCTCTGTCTTTAGATCAGACTGGCAAGAATGATATATCAGGATTTAATAATATTCTCCATTACGTGTTTGTTTTATATACGAAAAATCTGAACAAAAAGCTTTAGATTTTAGTTCAATTGAAAACCATGTAACAGAACCCTAAAGCTGGATTTATACTCGCTTGGCTGTCATGCGACCATCAACGTGTTGACGTCACTGGGATAATGCTGCGCGCAATTTGCCTTCACATTTGAGTGTAAACCCATGCACTGTTACGCTACAAACGCTTTTATCTAGCACAGCACAGGATGGAGTTTCCTCAACATTTTATGGCCAATTCCGGTTTTGAGCCAAGCTGGGGAAAGATGAAGCCAAAAAGTGTTCGTTCCGCAGCACGTCATGGCTGGGAATAGGCGTGAGGTGTTGCTAAGGCAACAGGCAGAGCCAGGCGCCTGCCATGCCACCTGTCATTAAGGGGGGCTGGCTCAACAGGAGACTGCAGTGAAGTAGGGGAGTTCCAGCTCGGGCTTCTTGCTTGAATGTCATGAAGCCACTTGTCATGGCTGCATGTAACTCACGCCATGCAGCTCTCTGGGTCAATAGTATCCGACACTTAAGACATCAGTGCGTAAACTTCCACAGGACTTTGATTACCCACGGAGTGCTTAAATTGCGCAATAATTGGATGATGGAAAGAAAAATTAAAGGTGCAATGAAATGGTGACCATGTCAAAAAATGAAAATGACTGCACTAATTAGGGCTGAATGATATTGGAAAAAACTGACATTTCAACTTTTGGAGGGCTTGCCATATATTAGTGCTGCAACAATTAATCGATTAACTCGAGTAATTCAATTAGAAAAAAGCTTCGAATCAAATTTTGCTGCTTCGAAGATTCGTTTAATTAGAGATGTTTTAATGGTTTGTTTTGAAAGTGTTTGCATTTAGTCTTATAGATTTGGATGGATACACTGCCCTTTAGTGGTAACAGTGAATATGACATAACTAACATGGCTGGATCCAGCTGCTCCCTGTTAAGGTTAAGGTTGTAAGTTTTTGTTTGAGCTAATATGATTGTTTATGCATTCATAATTTATTTTAGAGGTATATTTAGCAGTTTTTGTGGAAATATGTGCTTGAATGATTTGTTAAGAGGATTGTAAAAAAAAAAAAAAGTTGGCAATTTATAGCATTTAAGCTAGCAGACTTTTGCCAATGTTAGCCAATTGTTCTTGTGTTGTACAGCGATCCTCATTTATTAATTTTTTTTTTAAAGATACACGATAATATCGGTGGCCGATAATTATCGGCCGATAATGGCAATTATGACGTCACACAGATAATCCAGATAATAAAAAATTCAACCGACAAAGCAATCCGATAATTATATACTTGATTTAGCCTCCAAATGTGCACAACCGAAGAATTCAGCACGCCGCCTCCTCAACCCCTCCCCTCTCTGAAGCCCCTGAGGGAGGAGGGGTTGAGGAGGCGGAGTTACACGACAAGAAATAGTTGAATATTATGGCGGCTGTTACTAAAAAAATGACGCTCTCGCCATTTGCGAAACATGTACCGCAGAAGTTCCATGAGGCCGAAAGAAAGCGTCCTCATTCAAAACCACTAACCCAGCATCCATTTAAAATTGCATCACAAAAATTTTTGGAACGAATACCAGGCTGCTGCTGCTAGCGGGAATGCTAAAGCTATTGTAAACACTAAGTTAAACTAGGGGCTTGTGATGATACAGAGTCGGGTTGTTTGGGAAAGCAGCCCAAGGCGGGTGGTAAACTCGCATCTAAGGCTAAACACCGGCACGACTGGAGACCGATAGTCGGCAAGTAGCCGTCTTCCGACGGAGCCCGCCGCTCTGGCCTCGCCGATGGCGAGGCGGGCATAGCCCGGTTCCCCAGCTTCAGGACCTCCGGCGGACACCCCGGTTTCTTGAGCGTTCCCTCACGGTGTGTGAGCAGAGCCCGGCCCCGAATACGCCGCGGCAAACCGGCCGGTGCGGGCGGATTATCCGGTACGAACGTAGCCGCCGCCGAGACGACACGATTTTTTTTTAACCGAAATGACCCGAGAGCCAAAGCCCTGGATAAAAAAATAATGCAGTTTATACGACCACCATTCTTCATGAAAAACATGCCAATCACATTTTCACCACTACATTTGGAAAAGTGATGTCCAGTAAGCAATCTTATCATGACGGAACAGTGGTTAGATGATAATTTAAACATGGAGAAAACGAAGTCAGCCCGTCAATAATGCATTCAGTATGTAAAATGACGAGCGGTCAGATGACTTTGTAATGCTGCCTTTGTTTTCGGCTTAACAAAACTCAGGCACAAAACAACACGCACGGAGATGCGAGCTCCAACTGCATCCAAATAGTACTGCCGTTTATCAGTTTAGCTGCTGTAAAGCGAATGTCGTGACTCGTGAGTGCCGCAAATGTAAACAAAGGGCTGCAGAATGGGTACATGACATCTCGCTCTTTTGAGTTAATCATTTTCACAGTGTGCAACAAAGCATATAACATTAGCAATCACTTTTCAAATTAATTTAACTTATTTGTCTGCTCAATTACAGTCACAGTAGATAATCTAAACTTATTGGCACTTATTAACACTTATTAATTTAAATATGCACATTTCTGTTGTAATGAAATAACAATAATATTCTGTAGCCACAAATATTCAAAATCTTCTTCTTCCAAGTTTTTTTAAGGATTAAGTATAATAATGTATTGCTTACAATAAGGCTGTTAAGATTATTTTCAGCTAGCTATTTTTCTTCCAAGAAATCTGAGAGAAATACACATGAAGCGCTGGCAGATAATTTCACTTATTTCCAATAGATTTACACTTAAAACTGACTAGTTTTAAGGAAGTGTGTTTTGCAGTGTATTAATGTTATGTTAGGAATGGCTTACTTTTAAAGGCATTTTTGTGCAACTTAGGTATTTACTCTGAAAGTAATTGTTGCCAAAAGTTTACCATTACACAATGTCAGACAATGTCATTATTTAGATGTTGGAATTGACGACTTGTTCATATTTTATGTTGAAAAAAAAAAGAGCAATAAATTATATTTTTGCACAGTAATATTTTCTTTTGTTTAAAATTTTACATAAATCTTTTACTAGAATTATCGGCTTGACATTATCGGTTATCGGTAGGAATGAGGAGGAAATTATCGGTTATCGGTATCGGTTGAAAAATGTATTATCGTGCATCACTAATTTTTTTAATACAATTTGAGGCTTAGCTCAGGTATTTTAATTCATTTTTAAATGCATTTATTGCTCTTGTGATATGAAAGTTTATCTGCATAGTTTGAAAAACATTTGGTTATTTAATTTTGTATATTCTCATTCAATGCTCTTTTGAAAGTGCAATCTTAGTTTGTTGGCTATCTCCTAAAATTGATTGTGCAACGCATTAAATGTTCCTAATCAGATTACTTGATTATTCGAACTAACTTACAAATTGAGAGATTAATCGATTTCTTATATAATCGATAGCTGCAGCCCTACGATATACAGTGGGGAGAACAAGTATTTGATACACTGCGGATTTTGCAAGTTTTCCCACTTGCAAAGCATGTAGAGGTCTGTAATTTGTATCATAAGTTCTTTTCAACTGTGAGGGACAATATCTAATACAAAAATCCAGAAAATCATATTGTATGATTTTTAAATAATAAATTTGCATTTAATTGCATGAAATAAGTATTTGGTACATCACAAAAATCGAACTTAATATTTGGTACAGAAACCTTTGTTTGCTATTACAGATACCAAACGTTTCCTGTAGTCCTTGACAAGGTTTGCACACACTGCAGCAGGGATTTTGGCCCACTTCTCCATGCAGATCTTCTCCAGAGCCTTCAGGTTTCGGGGCTGCTGCCGGGCAACACAGACTTTCAGCTCCCTCCATAGGTTTTCTATCGGGTTCAGATCTGGTGACTGGCTAGGCCACTCCAGAACCTTAAGATGCTTCTTACGGAGCCACTCTTTAGTTGCCTTGGCTGTGTGCTTTGGGTCGTTGTCATGCTAGAAAACCCAGCCACGACCCATCTTCAGGGCTCTCACTGAAGGAAGGAGGTTGTCAGCCAAGATCTGGCAATACATAGTCCCATCCATCCTCCCTTCAATACTGTGCAGTCGTCCTGTACCCTTGGCAGAGAAGACCCCCCAAAAAATGTTTCCTCCTCTATGTTTCACGGTTGGAATGGTGTTCTTGGGGATGTACTCATCCTTCTTTTTCCTCCAAACACGACGAGCCGAGTTTAGACCAAAAAGTTCAATTTTGGTCTCATCCGACCACATGACCTTCTCCCATTGCTCCTCTGGATCATCCAGATGGTCAGTGGCAAACTTCAGACGTGTCTGGACATGCACTGGTTTCAGCAGCGGGACCTTGCGTGCGCTGTAGGATTTTAATCCATGACGGCGTAATGCGTTTCCGATGGTTTTCTTCAAAACTGTGGTTCCAGCTCTCTTCAGGTCATTGACCAGGTCCTGCCGTGTAGTTCTGGGCTGATCCCTCACCTTCCTCATGATCAGTGATGCCACACGAGGTGAGATTTTGCATGGAGCCCCAGAACGAGGCAGATTGACCGTCAACTTGAACTTCTTCCATTTTCTAATAATCGCTCCAACAGTTGTTACCTTCTCACCAAGCTGCTTGCTTATTTTGCTGTAGCCCATCCCAGCCTTGTGCAGGTCTATTATTTTATCCTTGATGTCCTTACACAGTTCTTTGGTCTTGGCCATTGTGGAGAGGTTGGAGTTTGTTTTTTTGAGCATGTGAACAGGTGTCTTTTATACAGGTAACAAGTTCAAACAGGTGCAGTTACTTCCGGTAATGAGTGGAGAACAGGAGGGTTTCTTAAAAAAGAACTAAGAGCTGAAATATTTACTAGTTTGTAATCTATCAAATACTTATTTCATGCAGTTAAATACAAATTTATTATTTAAAAATTATACAATGTGATTTTCTGGATTTTTGTATTAGATTCCGTCCCTCACAGTTGAAGAGAACTCATGATACAAATTACAGACCTCTACATGGCTTGCAAGCGGGAAAACCAGCAAAATCGGCAGTGTATCAAATACTTGTTCTCCCCACTGTATATTTCGATATTAAAACTAGAAGAATTTTCACCAGATGACTTTAATAGCTTGGTTTGGGAAGACTTTGGTTGACTTACTATGACCACATTGTACTCATTAGAGATGTCCCGATCCGATCACGTGATCAGAAATTGGGCCAATTGGGCCATTTTTCAGAGGCTCTGAATTGGGTGAAAGGAATCGGGTTTTATGTGTTTCTTCTTCATGGTCGTACAGCCTCTCAGTGCGACCAAACTGTTTTTCTTTGTCACCGGTGCAGCTGGCGTTTGGTATTAAAGCATAGATTATATAATGTATCGACGCGTCACGGGGCCGAATTAATAATAGGGGGCCTAGCTCCGTCAAAACTGACCGAGTGGAATCACAGATGAAGAGCTTTTTCCGTTGAAAATTCTTGTAAATAAATGCTTAAATCCCTGAATTCTTTAAAGACATGGACGTAAAAGTCTCGATTCTTGGTTAAAAGCAACAACAAAAAAACGGGCAGTTAGCATTTATTTTACGTAAATATGTTGAATATGCTGCTAGTCTTTAAGCCACTGTGGCGCCGCATCATCACCACAAAGAGCTTTTTACATTGAAAATTCTTGTGAATAAATGCTTAAATCTCAGAACTCTTTATAGATATGGACGTAAAACAGTCTCGATTCTTGGTTAAAAGCAAAAAAAAAAACTGTTCAGTCACCATTTATTTTACGTAAATATTGCGAATTATGACGCCAATGCTGTAGCGGTTAAATTCTCCCATTGATTTTTTTCACAACGTTTCAAAATGCATGCATGGTACGAAAAATATAATCATGAACAAATCACTCCTGAGACAATCCTTCCTGTTTGTATGCGGTACAGCTTTCGTACTTTTTCAACCTCAATCCGGCGTTGGATCGCTGAATGTGTTTGAGAATAACGGCGACCGACTTTGACCGACTGAAGCGGAGTGTTGGACGGCCCCCTACTTGAAGGTGTGCCGCAGTGTCTAAGGAATGTGTCCCGTCAATATCATTATGAAGTCTATGCTTAATGTTAACGATGATTGACAGGTTTGTAGCGTTGCCCAGAGACGCCTCGGTAGCTCTACGATCAAAGGCAGAAATGTGTTAATCATCGTTAAGCTGGGTTACTGGTGCACGATAATTATTGGTCCGATAATTATCGGTCCGATAATAGGAATTATGACGTCATCCCAATAAATCCAATAACATTATTAATAGGACCGATAATATATACTGTGCTGGCTGGCCTGGAAATCAGTTGACCATTTGCGGGGCATTGCTGCCACCTGCTGGTCAGAATAATTTGCTGCATCTATAATTTGTTCCACGAACTCATTCACTTTACACAGTGCTGTGTCCAGCGGTAGCATTGACAATCGTGAATGCTTTCTGTTACTTACGTTTACGCCTCGGAATTATATGCCTGTAAGTATTTGTTTATTATAACATACGGATGTGCAATATATGTTTACGTTGGTGGTGAAGGGTCATATGTGCAGAACTTCATAAGTTGTTGTGTTGTAGAAGCCAGCCAATGCATACATATAATAGTTGTCGTGTAATGTTAGTCCTGTCAGCATGCTTGGTAGGATTTTATACTATGCAGAGAAACCTCATACTTTATTGAATATGGGTTCACTCACTGCCGTTTATATTGATTATTATAAGGCAAGGCATTAATCCATTTTGTTCTACCAAATTTTTGTTATGAGGTATGAGTGATAAACCTTACTATAAAATTTTTGCATTTTACAGTGTTAGTTATAAGTTACTAAGTTGTTGAGAGGCCTTTTGATTATTGATAGGCTTGCTGTCCTAACCTGTCTCCCAGGTTAAGAAAGTTGTTTCATGGACCAAGACCACAACAGTCTCCTGTAGCACCAAATATTTTTATCTGATGACAAAGCACAATACCTGTTGGGTTTATGTTTTAGTTCAATGCTCATTGTTCAGGAAACACATCTTCAATTATACTGACTAATTGATTGTGATTGACTCAAATTATATTCATTTGAAAAAATAAATATTGTGAAGCGGTATGAAGAGTGTTGTTAGCTCGAATTGCTGTGTCCAGCCTCTGTAACTCTGCTGCTCTCTGTGAACTCTCGTGAACTCTCAACTCAGCCGGAACGCGCACGGCTATTAAGTATATGTCACGTGACTGTGACGTAGCCTGTAACTCGCTCGGCCAAACGTACACACAACTTCCGTGGGTGAATTATGTTCCAAAATAAAGGGTCACCACAATTGGCACTTTATTTGAAGTCTGAAGACTGTTCTTATCTTTGTTTTGTTCATTATAATAATGTTCATGTCATTATGAAAATTTTGGTGAGGTCAAAGGCAAATATATGTTGAATCCACCATTATTTTTTTTATTAAACCTCCAGGTGTTCAAAAACTCAGGTGAATATACATTTTCCTGGGACATACCTTTTCTGGGATGGATTTGTCCAAAATATGGTCTGCTATTGTTTTAAACTCATTTGCAGTAGTATTTCGTAGCACTTTTAGACATACCTTAACCATTGCGCATGTGAACCGAACATACCACACCAAAAATGTTCAATACATCCACGTGAATGGTTAATAAGTCTTAAGCCAAGACAGAGAGACTACTATCTAATGAGTAGTATAACTTTTTAAGTTTGGCAGAGATCTGTGGCACCGTGTTTTTTTTTTTTTAAGTGTAGAAAAATTAAATGGAGACACTAGCAGATAAAATACATCTGTAAAAGTGAGTTGATGACTTTATTTAGGCACTCTGTCAGTGGTCGCCAACCTTTTTTGCACCACGGACCGGTGTAATGTGGGCCTTTTTTCACGGACCGGCAATGTGTGGCAGAAAATTACAGTAAAATAAAAATAACATGTCGAGGCTAAAAACGAATATTAAGTGCAGGGAAAATTTCACTTACCATACCCTGAATCATTTTTTTTTTAACAGCGGCCTCTCCTAAAACTTGTCGGCAAATAAACATGGTCGCAAGCATAATGAGTTCTGCTCCAATCGTGAAAGGTTTCTTAACTTAAGCAATACTGTTCGCCATTAGGTATGAAGTTCTCAGCGCATTCGCTTTTGTTGCCTCGTTTGCTGGCTTTTAGCCACATATTATTCAGAATGGACTTGGTTAAAGGCTCCTCTTCTGGCTCAGCAGGTGGTTTTTTTCCCCGTAAAAAAGCTGTCCAGAAACATCGCCGCCCTCAGCACACATCCAACAGCAGCTAAAGTTACTGTTTACATTGACACCCTAGTAATTGCTACCAACCACTAGATGGCGACCTATACAAATCTTTACTTGGATTAGTCTGTAGACAGTAAGGGTGTAATGGTACATGTATATGTATTGAACCATTTTGGTACGGGGTGCTCGGTTCGGAACGGAGGTGTACCGAACGAGTTTCTGACGTAATGTAACCCTTACTTTTCGAGGCTGTGAGTTCATCGGGTTCCAGTTTCTTTGTGTAGATTATATTTACTCCGTCTTCTCTACTATAATGAGAACCAACACGCTAGGACAGTATATAACCCAGAAACGTCAACGGCGCGACAACGTGGCCGCCGCGAGAACGCAGTGAAACGCGGGCGTTAAAGTCAATCAACCAATGCACACCAGTCGCAGTGCTTCTGGGCCGCGTGTTAGACGCGTCCCAGAAGCGGCTCAACGCGACGCACGCGAAAAGAACGTCAGTTTATTATTTGACGCGAGACGCGGCCCTCCTGCGTCAATACTACTAGCTAGGATCGGGCAGACCGGAAGTCACTCGTGTAAAAATACGGTGGATCCGGTCGATTTTCAAACTAATATGCAATCGTAACCCACTTTTTGAGTCCATCAGATCTCTTGAGTGGTAGATCGGGGCACAGTTGACTTGTCTTTGTTGATGTACTGCTGTCTTCTCTGCTATAATAATAACCAACACAATACAAAACCCTCCTACCACAACAAAATAAGTAGGAACTAATATTCACATAGGAACTAAAGTTATACAACATAAAATATACAATATAAATGATTCCTACATCACATTTGTAAAATATGAACACATGATAAAATAAATAATAGCCCATTTAAATAAAATAAATTGAAATGAGCTAAAACACCTGTAATTAATTAATAATAATAATACACAGATCCTGCTTACACAAATTGATTAATTTCTGTGTGGCACTTTAACTTGAGAAAATCCACCAATAAAGCTTTTGAAAACCGTTCATAAGGAAAAAAAATGATTCATTGAGGCATTTCATTTGTAAAATGCATGTTAAAATCTTTGTCATTGGGATTGCTTTTCTCTTTAGCACAGGACTTTTTTCTTCTTTCTTTCAGAAAGAAAGCTGACCAATATGCGAGGTCTGAAAGGCAAATTGTTGTTGGATTATTATCTTTAAATACCTGCTACTTTTTGAGCAGAATTCTAGCTTTGTATAGGCTAATGTTCCTATTGTTGAAAGCACAAAAGTGTGTAATAAACAACTAGCACATTTATATTTTACATTTTGTTTTCTTACTGTAAAATGAACCGAACCGTGACCTCAAAACCGAGGTACGTACCGAACTGAGATTTTTGTGTACCGTTACACCCCTAGTAGACAGGGATATTGATGTCAAGAGGCACAGGCCAGATTGCAGTCGTTGATAAATTATTTATTTCTCTGCAACCTGGTAGCAAATGACCCAAGGACCCGTACTGGTCCCGGCCCAGTGGTTGGGGGCCACTGCTCTATGTATTCTAATTGTATCGTGTTTAAATATTGTGTGTGTTTTTCAGGTTTGCTTGCATCAGTACCAACAATCCAAGAGGAGGCAGAGCCCCTGATGACTGATGAGTCCCAGACCAGCAGCGGGCCTGGTGAGAGGATACATAAAATATTTCAGATTTTTACCTAAATTGACAATAAGACATGAATATTAGTTTTATTATTAAAATGTCATCGTGATTTTTTTTCTATCTGAAGACTCCCCTTCCATCGTTAACGAAGAAGCGGCTGGCTGCTCCACAGCCCCTGATTCATCCACTGTCTGCACATCTTCTAACACTGTTTTACACCCAGAACTGGAGGGGGATGCAATGACATGCTTGACCCCCACACCCGCCAACACTTCAGATTCACACATGCATGCTTCTGCAGCCATAACATCAACATGTGCAGCTCAATCAGCAGTTGTAGGTTCTCCTCCTTCACTGGTATCAACACCAGCCCAGAACCCCTTATCAAGATCAAAGATGTGCGCACCTTCTTTGGCGTGTTCCACAGCCCAAACCCAGACATGTTCTTTGGGACCAAGAAGGAAAAGCTTTACCCGTAAGGTGCGCCGTGGCCAGAGGCAACGAGGGCGACTCGGCTGCCATGCAGTAGCCAGAGAGGGAGAGAGGAGAGGTGATGAGGAAGAGATTGAGCCAGGAGGGGGGAATGAAAAGATGGATGAAGGTGTAGAGATGGAGGAAGAGAGAATGGAGGAGGAATCCTATGCAGGAAATCCACAGTAAAACCATTGTTTTTACAAGCATGTTGAAAACATTATGGAGATGTTCCTCCAAATATTTGTAAGTGTTTGCTTGAAAACAACACTTTACCTGCCAACATCTCAGTGGCTCAAATGGTCCAAAAATATCAAAATTTCTCCAATTTTCTTTCAGTTGCTTACCTTTCAAGAGAAGTAACACCTAACACTGTTACTGGAAAACTGGACAAAATGAAAGAGGGTTTCTGGTTATGTACAAAATACACATTCACAGACTGCAAAATTAGATGTACAACTGCACAATCTGATTATATTCGATGGAATACTGATTCTCGAAAGCCCTCCTAGTCAAATTGGCACTAAGATTTGACCATTCACAACCAGTTCTTCAGGTTCAAATACACTAGATGTCTTTTGCTGTCAATGGCAGGTAATGAGTTATTTTTACATTTAAAAGAAATAGTTTGAATGACTATCTTATTAACTAAAGAATTGTACTTGCCTTCAGTATTTGACAAAAGGTAAGTCATGTAACTCAGGCAACTTCCCCACATCATACTTTTAAAATCTTTAACGATTATCTGATACATTATCTTAAGATAGTCTTCTAGCATTTACTAGTAAATATTTTGCTGAAGACCCCCCCCCCCCCCCCCAATCCAAAAACAGCTGTTTTGGTTTAAATTTGTCATGCTCGCAGGATTTCTCCATTCAAGGCATGCACAATGGCATACACGCATGCTGGATAGTTTGCGTACTACTACTAGGCTACTACAAAGACAGCATTTTATTTCACATAGTGTGTGTTGTAGTTTTTGTATTGGAAATAAAAGCGCCCATGTATTATAATGCATATCCCCGCAGCTAGACGACGCAGTGAAACACAAACACATTTTAAAACTAAAAGGTCCAATCAGCCTTGGTTTATCACTCACTTTTCACAACACTCCGAAAAATCGCACACGAATATCCAACAGCACTCTGCACGGCGGCAGCTCAACAGCAACAACAAACGATAAATGGCTACAATGCAAGCTATTTGAAGTTCTCCACGGTCTAAATCTGCAACTAACTTTTCCTCGCTAGGCACTATTATAAACTATTATAATCCTCTTCATTTTCGGCCTTGAATTAAATTTAAGAAAATTTTGCTGTTTTTGTAAAGAAAAGATTGCTAATTTGTTTTTGGGCCATGTTAACGTCTCATCTATCAACAGTTAACTTTTCCGATCCAAAAGCGCCTTATTCAAAATGAAGCCAGCAAAGTGTCAGGTAGTGACCATGTTATTAACGAACAAAAAAAAACTTTTTGACATCTATATTGAATCCCCAAAGTTCACACTATTGACACTATTTTGAGCTATTGTCCAAATCAGATCTGGGCCTGTTCAGACTGAGGCACACTATTGACACACCTGACAGGTTGCTGTGGCAACGAGGGGTCATCCAGCATAGAGGCACGTCTCAGTCAAACCCCATCTGAGCTGTTCAGACTGAGAAGCATCTTGTCCATATGTGATATTAAACTACCTCCTGTATGTGGTTTCAATCAGTCTTGCAAAAATCAAAAATTTTGTGCACTTTGTGACTGTTTAGGCTACAAAAGAGCCATCCACTTTCAATGTGCCTGGCCTAAAAATCTGATTTTGGCTACCAGTCTGAACAAGGCCTTAGAGACCAGACAAAACCCTGAACTGGTCACCAGTCAGTCACAGGGTACATATGCTGCATTACAGGAAAGTGGGAAGTCGGACCTATCCCATTCGGATGGTAACAGTTGCGACCTCTAAAAGTTCCAAGCGAATGTAAACAACAAGATGGTTGATTGCTACAAGTTCTTTTTTTTATTTTGGCCATTAAAAGACATTTTGACCTCCAAAAAAACCTGCCTTCTCGTAAGCCAGGGGTGTCAAACTAATTCCACAAAGGGTCGCAGTGGGTCCTGGTCTTTGTTCCAACAGACCCAGCGAAGACGGTTCAACCAATGAGTTTTCTGCTAAAACAAGCAGCACCTGACTGCAGTCAACTGATTACGCTTGTAAGACACCAGACTGGTAAAGGGCTGTCCTGATGATGGGTTTGAACAAAAACCCGCACCCACTGCGGCCCTTTGATGACCGATTTGACACCCCTGTCGTAAGTGATCAAATAGTGGAGGATAAAATGACGGCTGAGATAAATAACTGTAAACTGCCTTCTTTAGTTGCATCTTTGCTGAAAATCAATCTAAAAGAATATAAATTCATTAAGTTAATTCACTTTGAGAAAAAATACATAGTGTCTCAAAGAAACTTAATCTAAATCATTATTTCATCAATATGTTGTCTTGAGCACCATTTTTGTTGATTGATGTCAGATTGAAGCAACTCGTGAAGTCGGGGTACAATCTTTTCCCCGACTTTGCGACTAGGATCTCCCAGTTCGAGTGGCGTTCCAATGATATGATTCCTTGTCAGAGGTTGGAAAACTTTGGCTACCCACCTTTCTCGAATGCAGCAAAAGAGTGACAGACAATCATTCACTGCTAAACCAATGCTGTTGAAGTTAGGCGAATGTACTACTGTATTATACTAGCACAAAGGGCAGTTAATGTTACATTTAATAAAAAGTTTTGGGTGTTGGTTTGAAAAAAAAAAATCAGCTATCCCAAGTATATTTGTCAAAACACTTCATTTATTTTCACATTAGATTGTGCAGGTGTGTCTAATTCAGCGTCTGGTCAGTGTGTCTGTACAATATCTTGGAGTAGCAGCAATGCAAGAACATTTTACATGAATATCTCAAATACGGGAATCTGCAGCAAAACAAGGGTTAATTGTCCTAGCATCTACAAAGTTATTTGATGACTTTAAATTATGACTCGTTGGGACTCGTTCAACTGTCAAGAGCACAGCATTGCATTGCAGCTTGTGATTTAAGCCTTGTTTAGAAATACAAGCTCAATCGCTTTTATTTGTCGCAGCTCACTGCTTTCCCCTGCTTCTACAAATAGCTCAGTTGATACAAAACATCATATAACACACACACAGGGATGGAACATGACATGATGACCCAGTGTATTTTTCCTGAAATGATATTTTATTCTGAAAAGCCATCAGGCTAGCAAATTTAATGTGTTATCTTGTCTGGCAAAAAGTAAAATTTGAGGCAGGATATAGAAGGTTGTTTCCGAATTAAACTTCACATTACATTTTAGATCCTTCAATGTACAGCTATGTGTGGCACGCATTTATATCATGTATAGGTAAATACGCTGTTTAAAAAAGGTTCAAGGACTGGTGTCACTCAAAATATGTAGTTTTACACTTGAGTGTGTTTTGATGAATCAGCATGTCTACAAAGATCGCAAAGGGCAAATGTATACAATCCAGATTCCACCAAATAGTACAAAAAGTAAAAATTGGAAATAAAAACTGAATGCAATGATATGGAAGTGCCAAATGTCAATATTCGGAATAGAACAAATAACGGGTAAAAATTTTAAGCAAATGATACAATTGTTTTCAGTTTTAAGTTTGTATCTGTCATCGACATTGTTTTGAATAAAATCTTGAAATTTGGCACTTGCACACCATCACATTCAGATTTCACATCCCAACTTTTTTGTAATCCGGTTTGTAGTTTGGGTTTGGAAGTATTTTAAGTGACACCAGTCCGAGAACTTTTCAAACAACCCGTAGATGAAGTCTCTGAATAATGAAGTGCTATCCAGTTTTGATATTTGCCATACTTTTATTTTCCTGGCGATTGATAATGCTGCTTGTGTTTAATGAATGTAGAGAAAAGCCATTGGTGTTCTCCCCTATGTATTCTATTCATCAGAGTTTGTACATAAAATATTTAATCCTATTCAGTTTCTTTCACTGTCTCAATTTTTACAGTCACATCAAAATTCACATTTTTGTTTTGATGTTATTGTGCTGCTTTATGTTTGTGTTTTCAGACTGAACCCTGACAAAACGTTTGGGCACACCCTGGGTGGCCATTTTTTTTTTAAATTCTTTAATTAGAAAAACTCATGTACAACTATATTAAATTTATCAACCTGCAAAAAATATCTCAAGAAGTTTCAATTTTTTAGTTGTTAATTAAGAGTCTGATTTTTGTATAGTTTGTAATTTGCTTCTTTTGTTTTTTTGTTCAACGAAATTTGACTGAAAAAAAGTTCAAAATGAAATCTGACCACCCCACTCACTCTCTAAACATATCATCAGCCCAAAGACATTAAAAGAACAACTGAAGAGTGCACATTCCTTCTAAATTCAAAACGGGCATAAATAAGTCCACAATTGATCAATGTTAATTAATCAGCCCTGAGATGAAAAATTAAAAAACGGGCTCGAAGGATCGATTCGTATACCTCCCTACAATACACCTACTGATCTGTCCCCTTATAATGGAGTAGCAGTTTTAAATTAGCCGTTTATGTAATTATACACATCTGCGACAAAATCAATGTGTATACATTCCTAGAATATACCAACAAATTTCATTCTTATCTAGCCACGAATCACGGAGTAGCAGTTTTAGTTAATGTCCTCCCCAAGAAGAACAATAACAAGGACAAAGTAAGCAAGTTTTTGAGACCTCCCTCTGAACAGTTCAAAAATCTGGCAAGTAATGTAGATCATTTACTTAATTTACTTAATTTAAATTAGTGTTACATTCCCGTGGCAAACCACACTTGAAAAGTACTTAAATGTTCACGTGTTGGTAGAAATACTTATAGTCACTGAGGCATTCCAGTTGTTTGACTATCATAAGAAGAGGTGGTAACAGCCCGAGTACTCCACACGCTCATGCAATATCAATACTTTATATCAGGGGTCCCCAAACTTATTCCTGTGAGGGCCACATAACTTTTCCCTTCTCTGATGAGGGGCAGGGGTCGGTTTGTAACAGAGAAGGTGTGACTATTGCAGGAGTGCCTAAATGTAAAAATGTATTGTTTTTCAAAAAGCCACAAACAAATAACTCTTTCTGCATTCTTCACGGAACAAAAGTAAATAAAATAAAACTTATAATAGAACATAATGTAATATAATAAATAATAATAACAACACTATTAATTAAATAGATAGTAACCAAATAACCCTCTCTGGGTTCTTCACAGAAAAAAAGCCGGAAAATAAATAACATTATTGAGGAAAAAAAAAAAAAAGAAAACATTTTTTTTTGTTCCTGGGGCCGGACCAAATGTGGAGGTGGGCCGTAGTTTGGGGACCCCTGCTTTATATAAACATAAACATGAAAGGTATTAGCGGATTTTCAGGGGGGGGGGGCACCCCCTCCCGGTGGCCGAAAAGTGTCACTGCATGTAATTGACTTTCCTATACAGTATATGATTTTAAAATTAAGAATTTTCCAGTAAAATTTTGTCTATAAAAGTTGTAAAGCAATAAAACAAAAAACACAAATGAATGAAATGAACAAAAAAAAATATATTTATAACTGGTCAAAATTATTTTTCGTCCAGATTATGTGACTAGCACCTTAGACAGTCATATGCTTTCCTTAGCAAAAACCACCCGAGGACCGAAAAGGCAAGATGAATATACGTAATTTTTTTCAAACCTAAGCTTTCAAAAGTGACTACAACTACTGAGCAAGAACCAAGGATTGAAAATGTGGACCATGAAACGCTACAGACCACCGTCAAAATGGTGAGCGGAGTTTCAATTTGCCCCACTAAAGACGCTAATTGTACAACAAAGCCACCACCGGTGTCTTGCCAATGCCCGTCAAAATTTGTGTCCCCTGGCCGCGGGAGCACGCACACACATATTAGTTATGAGGGTTGTCGACTTAAACGATTAATTGAAGCCAGAAAAGAACCAGTTATACAGTATATTTTGGACATCGACGTTTACTAAACTGGAGAAACTCCATACAGGACTTGAATTACAGTAAGAACAGTTATAGGTCATCCTACAAGTAAAACGGTGAAACATTGCCTTTTTTACCGTTCAGTACGTATGTTACGGTATACGACAGAAAAAAAGTGTTTTTTTTTTTTTTTTAAATGGATGTGCCATGTTTTAAAACTTCGTAGATAACTAAATTACCAAAACACATAAATCAAGCAAATCAGTGCAGTGCAGTGGCTCCACCCGGACTGGGGTAACTACATTGGCACGACAGTGACGACACCGATGGGTGTGCCATATTTAGTGGATGACAATCTTAGTGAAAAGTACAGCCTAAGCAGCCTGATTTTAGAATCCCCTTCAAGAATAATGGGAAACAAAAAACGCTCATTTTCAATTTATTATTATAAATATTCTTGTAAGTTATTTTTTATTGCTGGCACTGCGTTCCGGGTTCATCAACATATTGCCCCTCCCCCAAAAGTCAAACTCCGCCTATGATGAAAGGCAACTCAACCTGTGCGTGAGGCCTCCCTGGTCCTCTACTCTCCACATCAATTTTTTTCTTCACCAAACAAAACCCCTCCCGTCACAGTTTTTTAATCGCAATTTTTATATAGTTATTCCAAGTACGTTATACTTCGGATGTGCTCTAAGTAAGCACCTAAGCAAAAGATTTTTCTCATTTTTATTCTTCTAAAATGAGCAACCAAGAATCCTGCATTACATACTCTGTCCTTTGCGTGATCTGTTGTTACATTCTCCGTTTATTTATCATTATATCTTCAGCATACGAAGCTAAAACAACATTTTAAAACGAACACCACTGTCTTTTGGGCATTTATTTTGTATGCTCATGATTGCGACGTTGACTGAAGTAGCGTAGTGTTAACTGCTGTATTTTTCTCCTACGGTTCCTGAATGCAACCCTCTAATGACTCAAAGATGCGACGTGACGTATAATTTCAGCGCCCTTATTGCGACCTCATAACTTTTTAAAAACACGCTGTAAATTATGGACTCATTTTTATGTTAGTTAGACATTCGATTACAAGATGACTGCTGCAATAATCTCAGCTTTGAGTGTACTGACGAAACCTCTTGGCGGTTAGTGTTAACAATTCGTACGCGTTTTGAAATTAGCACCTAGCTGGAATGCCACTGTTGCACGATGTGTTGTCAAATACAATGAAGTGACATATTGTAGTGACTTTATTGTTATGGTCTTTAATCGCTTTATTTCACAGAAATGTACCGTACATATATATTATGATTTATACAGTTTTATTTTGTCTGCAGAGGTATCTGGACGTAATGCTCAAAGTTCTAAGGAGGAGGCTCTTCTATCTGCACTGAAGGCGAACAGAGATGTTCTCCTGGAGCAACTGCACAGTGACAGCAACCTGCAGAGCGCGTGCAAACTGAGAGAGGAATTGGTGGTTAGCGCATGCTGGTTTTTAAATGATACAGATGATGTGATGTGGGGCTTTGTCCAGGAGTGTCTCATTCTGCTGCTTAGCTTAGTACGCCACCTTTCTGATGAACTCGAGCGTTTCAAGCAGACACCATCCCCAGCTGCCAAACTTAACACCCCTGAGATGGCTCCGCCTTTGCCCCCAGATGTCCTAAGTTTCACACAGCAGAAAACAGTTGGTGCAGCCCTTCAGTTTGTGGTTTCTCTAGGACTCTGCCCGTACTTAGCTCCAGGGGTGGGTATGCCACTGGGTTGCAGGTCTGCATTTGGCGCAATGGTGGAAAAAATGGTATGTGGTCAAAAATCTGTTGGGGTACCACACAAGCTTCTGACAACGACGACTGTATTGTTGCAATTGGCCAAACTGTCATCTCTTGCTACATTGCTGTTTTCCCGGCACCTCGGAGATGTGATCGCGGCCCTCAGTCAGCTTGGCTATCAGCCCCAGAAGTCAAAGATAAGCGGCACAAAGCATGTTCAGGTAAGCAAGTATAGCAAGTGTGTCCATTTTTGGGGTCAAAATACTGAAGCCGGATGATAATAATTTTTGTTGATAGGACCTCAGCGAAGAGGAACGTAAGAACTGTCGGGAGGCTCTCCAAAGTCTTCTGATGAAAGTGTATCAGCCTGTGGTTATCAAGGAGCTGCTTATTTTACAAGGTGGAGCCAAACAGGTATGTTTGTGTGAGATAGACCTTGAGACGCCCTTACACCCCACCACCACTCCCAGGGGAATGTTTGCAAGTGAGAGAAAACTAGCCCAACGATTGTATTTTTCAAATTATTAGGCATACTTACAATGCTTTAATTTTCAACAAAATTACTCCTGTCCATCGTCATGTTGTGGGTTGTTTTGCTAAACAGCTGTGCACTTGTCAAGGAATGTATCCAAATTTCCACCAAGCCAATAGTTTAAAGGCACTCATACCAAATACTGTACTAATAAAATGTATGTAAATGTCAGAATTTATAGACTAATGAAAAAACGACTACCGTCATTTCGGACTATAAGCCGCTACTTTTTTACTTTATTTTGAATCCTGCGGCTTGTAGTCCAGTGCGGTTTATTTGTTGATTTATTTGGGTTAATAGGTAACACTTCGTTTGACAGCGACGTCAAAGAAGCATCATAATTATGACATGACACTAATCATGGGCATTACTGAATGCTTATGACAGCTGTCATTAAGTGTCTGACAAATTATGTCACCAACTCCATTTATGTCTGGCTCGGATTTTTTACATCCATTTAAAAGTGAGATAATTTGCCAGATAACACTAAATGACATCTGTTATAAGCATTCATTAATGCTCATGACGGTGTCATGTCATAATTTTAATGGTCAAATGACAGTCTTATGGCGCTACAATTACAATTACAATTCAGAGGCTACGATTCGATTATAAATCGATTATTGATGACCCCCCCCCCCCCCCCCCCAAGCCATAAGCTGATTTTAATGTTTTGTACATTTGTTACAAAAATTGTACAAAAATCCTCTCAGGCTTAAATAAACAGCCATATCAATATCTAGTTAACAGTTCAAAACAGTAAATAAAATAGTTAAGCCCCCATTTTGGATCAGCAGCTTTAAACTACATTTCATTGATTTAATGTTGTGAATCGACAGTTAAAGTTGTTGAAATTGCTCCCGTTATTCCATAATTTTCCTTCTGTCTACTTTCAACATGTGAAGGTTTTTGAACTGTTTTAAAGATAGATTTAACTCAAGATTTTGCCAATTTAGGAGTACCGTATTGGCCCGAATATAAGACGACCCCCCTCTTTTTCAAGACTCAAGTTTGAAAAAAGACTTTTTGAACACCAAATTAATGTTTATACAGAAAATAATTACAGTACATCTGAAACAAATGATTATAACAATATATTTGAGAGAAAAAGCATTCAAATCTTAATATCTGAACATATTTAAATGTTAAACTAAAGTGCAATCACATTTGTAAATGAATGACTTCTGGTTTTTGAAATGTAAATAAAACAATCTATTGTGATAAAACAATAAAACTGCAATAACTGCATTAACCATCAAAGTTAGGTCTAAGGGCTACGTTCATACTACAGGTCTTAATGCACGAATCTGATTTTTTCGTGTTTTTCCGACTTGAGTGAGGCATTAACTTGACGGTCTGAACGTGACAAGTCGCATAGAACTGGACCATTTCAAATCCGATCTGGGTCACTTTCGTATGTGGTTCAATTCCGATCTGGGCCACATTTTTCCAGACTGTCGCGGCGGTCTGTACTGTCCAGTCTCTCAAATTGGAATTCATGCAGCAATTATGTCATCAAAAAGCGAGAGAAACGCCACGGTAGCGGTGCAGCTGTGCGTTATTACCGCCTAGCTTGCCTTGAACACGTTTTTTAGGAAGGGTCGGACTTGACAACAGTCATAAAAAAAAATAAAAATGGGTTGAGGATAAGCCTGAGAATGATCGGTTTTCTGTCTGCTCCATATAAGCAATATTTCAACATTGCTTACACGGCCGAGAGTCGGGGCAAACTGCTCGTATGTGTGTGTGACATGCACGGACAGTGCGTGCATGCTATCGATCCATATACTTTGAATATAAACCTAAACTGGGATTATTTATGTCTGTTATTTTTGTCCTGTTTTTAAAAAGCAAAATATGATATCCCTGGAATGACGGGTGACAGCCAGCATGTGTAGTCATTTCTTTTGATGCTTCTGCGCATGCGGGTCATCTTGCTCGGCGCTTGTCGGACTGCGAATTAGTGCGCATGCGTAATACTTGAATGGTCTCAATGGACAAAGGCAGTCTGAACGGGCACACCAAAAAAACAGATGTGACAAAAAATCGGATTCGTGCATTAAGACCTGTAGTATGAACGTAGCCTAACTGTAACTGTAGTCTTGAAACAAATCTGAATAAGGAAAAACATTGCAATAAAATAATGCAAACTCGTTAAACCTGGGAGTAGATGAGATCTGTCATGACTGAACATTACTCAAGTTCAGCATTCGCTTCAATGATATCTGGCGCCATATAGCGTCGTGAATGGGTATAATGTCTAGACCCCGAATATAAGACGACTCCCACTTTTTAAGTCTTATTTCAATGCAAAAAACACAGTCCTATATTCGGGCCAATACGGTATTTTAGATAAAAAATGAATTAGGTTCGCTTGGAAGGTTCGCTACAACAGCCTTTCAGGGAAGTCTCCTGCTTTAAGATGGCGGCTGTTTACTAATGCTGGCAAGTCTGTCATTTCGCATCTAGTGTTCTATACATATGCTGCTAACGCCGCCGAGTCATTTCGCATCGTTCTTTATACATGTGATAATTACCGTAGCATTATGTGGGCGTAATTTGTAGCGGCTGTCGGCAGCAGTCAGGTATTATTGTTTTTTTATCTAGCGGCAAGAGTTGAGCGAGAGCCGTGAGTTGAGCATTGTGATTACCTGGGTAATGACAAGCATGATGTTTACTCTCGGTCCATTCCACATTGCGTCCCGAAGACTGCGCTGTGTTTTAGTCCCACTTTACTTGACATATTTCAATAATCGGAATTTGGATGTTTGTGAACAGTTCTCGAATCTTCCACGGCCGAATCGCGAATAATCTAAGAATCGGAAATTTTGCATACCTCTAACTGGAACAGTAACTGGAGAAATAATTAGCACAGAACATGAATTTAGCGCTGCAATGCATACTAGGAGGCATGTTGGACAACAACAGTGTTGATAGCAGGTGGCAGCAGAGGTTGACTGACACCCCCCCCCCCCCCCCCCCCAGGGAGCTTCTTGAAGCAATGAAGCTTTGCAACCAATTGGTTATAAGCTTCATGGTGGTTCATTTGGTCTTATGACAGTCTTTTGATGCCGCTGTTAAATAAAGTGTTACCGGTTAATATCTTTTGGTGTAAATATCCCATAATACAGTGAGGACAGCTGCGGCTTATAGTCCAGTGCGGCTTATCAATGAACAAATGTCGTTTTCATGTCAATTTGGTGGGTGGCGGCTTATAGTCAGGTGTGCCTTATAGTGCGAAAAATACTGTAAATATATTCTCCCCATAATTTTGTACTTGGCCAATAATTTGTTAACAGTGATGGTGTTTATGGTGTCGGATATTGACAGATAACCTGAATCAATAATACCAAAGCAAAATTTTGAGACCTAAACACAGTCAATAGAAATAAGTAAACTTTACCGATTTTTTTCCCCCTCACTTAAGCCTGCTCCAGAAGGAAGCTCCAGTAGTTCCAGAAGCAGAACAGCACCGGGTTGGTTGAGGCGCCTGTGTGGTCAGTTGTTGTCTGAGCGTCTGATGCAGCCTAATGGGGTCCAAGCTGTTGTCAGAGCCATCCTGGAAGGAGGATCAGGTGGGCGATTGGCACTTACCTGGCAATGCTAAACAAAAAGGGCTGGCTTCATGTCTGTGATACTTCTCATGTCCTCTAGGTGGTGAGTCAGATTGGAAAAAATGTGACAGTATTGCTAGGATTCTCACAGCATGCCCTCAGCAGTCTGCATCGGCTGACACGTACTATAAGCAAGTTTGTTCGCAGGTCAGCGTACATACATGCGCACAATCAAAGCTTTAATTGTGAGACTCAAAGAATAGCTCGTCTAGAGCCATCAAAGAACACTGAAAACTAAGAACTTGAGCTGTATTTGAACTTTTTACATTAACCGGGGTTGTCAATGCTGTATTTTTGTGAAGTAGTCAAGAAATCACCTCACTGCATGTAATGTGGTTCATTTTGTGTTGTAGATCCTTGAACTCTTGCACCTGAAGGACAAGCTTACAGCACAACAGTTTCAGTGTGTGGCCACCAGGGCAGCTCTCAACCTGCTGCAAGAGAAGACTAGTTTTGCTCAACATTACTTGCTGGCTCCTCTTTTGAGTCCTCTCTCCAAATGCATCACTGCTGCTGGTTAGTAACAATCACATTGTGACTATATGTAAATGAGTTTTATTTTCGATAATAGCGTCATTTGCTCTTGCAATGAAGTTTTCTTTACATGAGATTACCTAAATACTTCCCGTTATTTTCATACTGTAAGCCGCTACTTTTTCCCCTCATTTTGAATCCTGCGGCATATAATCCAGTGCACTTAAAGGGCAACTGAAGACCTTTCCAGATTTTGGTGTAATTTTATGAATATAAACTTGGGACAAGTTCATCAAAACAACCATGACATTATCAACACGTAATTGTAAGGATAATTTGCGTTTTTTTAGTTTTTTTGCACTCCGTTAATGGTCCCTTCGCAAACCCAGAAGTGTGACGTAGGCAACAGAAGACTACCCACAGCTAGCATAGCAGCAACAACGATGTCAGTGATATTTCCACCAAAGGTAACCATTCAGGATCGCTCTTTCATGACGCTACCAATGGCAAAGGCTCCCAGGAAAGATGAACTACAATTAATCCCTACATGTTTGAACCTGAGGCGTCAGATGACGGTGATTTACTTGACACAGCAGATGGCGTCATGACGCCAATTGACAGCTCGACACTTCACGAACGGGAGAGTGAGTGGTAAGTCCAGCATCGTGATTTTTTTATTAGAATGCGATCATTACATGGTTGTATATTTTTCCATGCTCTACACATAGCTAAAACTGGATATTAGGTAATGGGACAGCTCCTACCGATCTAAATATGATAAAGCTGGCCCAAATGTGGCTAAATGAATGCTCTACACATAGCTAAAACTAGATATTAGGTAATGGGACAGCTCCTACTGATCTAAATATGATAAAGCTAGCCCAAATGTGGCTAAATGAATGATATGTTATTGATATTTCAAAATAAATGACAAAGCCATTTTATTTTCCAGGTGTTGCTGTAAACCGTCAAGTAATTACCCTTACAAGAGTATGCCTGTGTCATCAGGAGATCCCAGACGTGAGAGCCAAACTTGAGGAGGCTGAAGCACTGACAGGGGCATGAATTACATTTAAAAAATAAAACCGTAAATTGTTAACAACATTGACACATTTTGTTGACTGTTTAATGTATTCTATTGGTATATAATATATTGTAATTATATTACATTCTGAAAAAATATTCAATAGGCCACAATAACAAATGATACCAGATTTATGTTGAATCAGCATTAGCTTTCGTTGTCAGATTGTGACACAACATATGTTATCCAAGCACACAATGGCACACATCAAAGAGCATAATTTTAGTAAGCAACACAAAGTTAGGATAGCAATGGACTAGCGCAACATTGAAAAATGATCATGGCAGTGGGAAATATGTATTTACTCTTTTCTGTAGCATGAAGTGTTCTCTATACAAAGATAATGCATTATCATTAAAATATGAAGGTAACTTGATTTTTCAAAAAATGTGTACTGTATATATGACTAGTTTATGATTTCATGCCATCAAATTTGCTACATTTATTTCTCCTAAATCATCGTCATCTGATGTCGCAGACGGAAGAAATTCAGCATCTGGCAGGCCTCATAGGATCTCTTCAGTCGTTATCGCTTGACACCGCATCACTTCGGTCATCATATGACTAGACCCACTCTCTTGATTTTGGGAAACTGGGAGGCAACTGACTTGCAACGCTTTTTTCATCGTGTTGAGGGTTTCCGCCACTTAATTTTTTATGTTTGGCTTCCTGGAGAAAAAAAAAATCACAGCAGCATAAAAATATTGGATGAATCCTAATTTTAATTTAATAATAATTTCTTGGTGATCAAATAATAATGCCCCAGTCATAGCAGCATCTATTTGATGCTATTGTTCCCTCTTCAAATAGGCAGACCATGATGTTGAAGTATAAAAAACAACGAGCCAAGGACCTATTTGGTGCTGGGGACATTTGAATTTACATAACACCTATTAATATAGTAATAAAATCACACGAGTAGACGACATGTCAGCCAACCTATCTACTTATGACAGGCCAACAGCAAAAAAAAAAAAAAAAAATGTCGCACTTCAACAAACAGGCAGTAGGAGTCCCCCTCGTTTATCAAAAAAAGCCATTAATGTTCTACTTACGTCTTTGTAAAACCAAGGTTGCATTGTTGTAGGTTTTCAAAGCTGTCGTGGCTGAAATGATGAAAACAATGAGCCGATTGGGGACCTGTATGCATGCTAACAAAAACAGTCCAAACCTTTGCAGGAGAAGTTTTTTTGGGACCACTCCCAGAGTCTCGAATCTTCCTGTGAGTAATTCATCGCTACACATCGAGATGGCATGACGAATCCCGCGAGTAAAACCCAGAAAATGTTTGCAATATGTGGCGAGGATAGCGTGGTGCTATATTTCCGCGTTCAGAGTGGTGGCGAGGCTTCCTGGAAGTTACGTCATGAGGTAGGGGTCGGCAGGACGGCGCGTCCCTCGTTGCTATGGGCATAACTCAAAAACTACGCGGTCAATTATTATTATTTTTTTTTATGTGACTTTTTGAGAGAGCGAATGACGCATTTAATACAATTCAACTGAGTAAAACACTTAAGAGCGAAATCTGAAAAGCTCTTCAGTTGCCCTTTAACACTTTATTTGACAGCGGTGACATAAGGCCGTCATAATTATTGTATGACACTGTCATCGGCATTGCTGTTAATCTTACTTTTAAAAAGCAATTACGGTAAATTACAAATGACTTCTCCCAAAAAGTAATTGAGTTAGTAAATTATTTAATCAGCAAAGTAACTGACGTTACTTTTCGTTTTCTACATGTTATTACATTATAGATTCTATAACATCTTTCACATAAAAGATGTTTATATTAACCGAGAGAATAAAAAAAAATTAACTTAAATAACAGTGTAATGGTATAAACTTAACTTTCCAATACTGTGTGGGGGAAAAAAAAGCCTTTTTGTTTTTCATGTTGTATTGAACCTACACCGAACCGTGACCCCCGTCCCGAGGTAGGTACTGAATCGTGACTTGTGTGTATCCTCACACCCCTAATATACACTCACCGGCCACTTTATTAGGTACACCTGTCCAACTGCTCGTTAACACTTAATTTCTAATCAGCCAATCACATGGCGGCAACTCACATTTAGGAATGTAGACATGGTTTAAGACAATCTCCTGCGGTTCAAACCGAGCATCAGTATGGGGAAGAAAGGTGATTTGAGTGACTTTGAACGTGGCATGGTTGTTGGTGCCAGAGGGGCTGGTCAGAAACTGCTGATCTACTGGGATTTTCATGCACAACCATCTCTAGGGTTTACAGAGAATGGTCCGAAAAAGAAAAAATAACCAGTGAGCGGCAGTTCTATGGGCGGAAATGCCTTGTTGATGCCAGAGGTCAGAGGAGAACGGCCAGACTGGTTCGAGCTTGTAGAAAGGCAACTGTGACTCAAATAACCACCCGTTACAACCAAGGTAGGCAGAAGAGCATCTCTGAACGCACAGTACGTCAAACTTTGAGGCAGATGGGCTACAGCAGCAGAAGACCACGCCGGGTGCCACTCCTTTCAGCTAAGAACAGGAAACTGAGGCTACAATTTGCACAAGCTCATCGAAATTGGACAATAGAATATTGGAAAAACGTTGCCTGGTCTGATGAGTCTCGATTGCTGGTGCGACATTCGGATGGTAGGGTCAGAATTTGGCGTCAACAACATGAAAGCATGGATCCATCCTGCCTTGTATCAACGGTTCAGGCTGGTGGTGGTGGTGGTGTAATGGTGTGGGGAATATTGTCTTGGCACTCTTTGGGCCCCTTTGTACCAATTGAGCATCGTTGGAACGCCACAGCCTACCTGAGTATTGTTGCTGACCATGTCCATCCCTTTATGATCACAATGTACCAAACTTCTGATGGCTACTTTCAGCAGGATAATGCGCCATGTCATAAAGCTGGAATCATCTCAGACCGGTTTCTTGAACATGACAATGAGTTCACTGTACTCAAATGGCCTCCACAGTCACCAGATCTCAATCCAATAGAGCATCTTTGTGATATAGTGGAACGAGAGATTCGCATCATGGATGTGCAGCCGACAAATCTGCACCAACTGTGTGATGCCATAATGTTAATATGGAAGAAGTGAGGCAGTTCTGAAGGCAAAAGGGGGTCCAACCAGTTACTAGCATGGTGTACCTAATAAAGTGGCCAGTGAGTGTATATAGATATAGTATATTTTTCAATATGCAGTTGAGGCTCTGAATTGCCTGCCTTTCCTATCTTTGCTCTTGTTGTTTTGATTAAAAGTTCATGGATATGTCATTCAAGAAAAGTTGAGGGCAAGTGACTATTTTTGGTAATTTAAAAAAATAGGATAACACCAACTTGGTGACGATAATGCACACTCAGCAGGAAATCAGTGCATTATTTTCAATTACCGTATCGGCCCGAATATAAGATGTTTTTTGCATTGAAATAAGACTGAAAAAGTGGGGGTCGTCTTATATTCGCGGTCTAGACATTATACCCATTCACGACGCTAGATGGGGACAGATATCGTTGAAGCGATGTTCTGTCATGAAAGACCTCAGCTACTCTCAAGTTTAACCAATTTGCATTATTTTATTGCAATGTTTTTCCTCATTCAGATTTGTTTCAAGACTACAGTTACAGTTAGACTTCACTTTGATGGTTAATGCAGTTATTGCAATTTTGTTGTTTTATCACAATAGATTGGTTTATTTACATTTCAAAACTTAGAAGCCATTCATTTACGAATGTGATTGCACTTTATTTTATATATAATTAAATATTCAGATATTAAGATTTTAATGAGGCAAAATAACATGCTTTTTCTCTCAAACATATCGTTATAATCAGGGGTGCACATAAGTGGTCCGCATGCGCGCATGCGTACTGGACGTAGACAAATGCGCTGGCCCTCAACGGCTTCCATAGAATCCATACGCTTTTGCGTACCGATGGCTGACCACTGGATTTGCGACGGACACGAGAAAATAACTTCTCAAAATTTTGAAGAGGCAGGCCACACTGAGTAATTACTTCAGTGATGGGACGAAATGAGCCGAGGTTCCGAAGCTTGTGTCGAGTAATGGGAGGGGGGTTTCCACGAAGCTTGTAGCGAGGCGCGCTTCATTTCGGCAAAACCCGGAAATGATGACGTGGGAAGCCTCGCCGGCGGCCGGCTGAATCTCGTGAGTGCTTCGGAAGTGATCCAACGTTTGGCGCACATTGCAAAAACAGGACAGACTACGGTATAAATTGGTTGCAAAACGCAATGGCGATCGCCTGTTATCTCACATTTTGTGGATTTCGGACTCCTGTACTTGTTACATCTGTGCGCAACAGTGCAACCAGTGCAATCTTTTTTCGAGCCTTGTCCTTTGTTTGCGATGGAACCTGTGCGAAAAGAGTGATCCTCCCCCGTATGGGAACATTTTGATTTGATTGCTTTCAATAAGGTAAGGGAGAAAAACTACTTTAATATAAATGTGAGTGTGTGTGTGTGTACCTATCTGAACCAAACATCAACAGAATGAACAATCCGTTAGTGTACTGGGAGGCACAAAAGAATACCTACCCAAATGTATATAAACTGGTACTCACATTTCTCTGCATCCCAGCTTCATCTGCGCCTTGTGAAAGAATATTTTCTAAAGCTGGTGAAATATTTTCCCCCCCAAAAAAAAGAAACTGTTTAAAGCCAGCCACTGTGGGAAAGCTATTATTTCTAAATAAAAATGAATAACAAATTACCCTTAGCACTTGTTGTATTTTGTTCACATACTAAATTACTAACACAAGCACATTCATATCTTTGTCTTAAGCAAATAGCCATTGAATTCTTAACAATGTTGACCTCTTGGGCTTCTAGACCACTTGATGGCGCCATAGGGTAAATGAAGCACCATGAAGCTTTGCTACATGTGCAAACCAATTGGCTGCAAAGCTTCATTGCTTCATGAGGCTTCATTTGGCCATCACTAAATTACTTCCGTGTTCCCCCACCCCCGTCAAAAGACAGACAGACGACAGAGACGTCACCGGAGCTACCGAAAAAAAGGACTTTTGCTGAAAAGTGGCTACAGGAGGTACCATGGCTAGAAGCAAATGATGCTCGCACGGAAATGCGGTACAAAATGTGCCGTGAGAATCCCAATGTCGCCGATAAGAGCAGCGCATTTTATGTAGGGTCAAAGAATTTCAGCCATCCAAACTTTGAAAAGCACGAAAAAAACAGAGCATGTGGCAATTAAGCAAACTATTGATGTCAAACAGGACCCCACTCGCCCTATGGACAAGTGGCGGAATAAAGGTAATGAACAGCGACATGCACTGACAAACGTGTTTTTGCTCGCATTTTACAAAGCTAAACATGCACGTTCAATGAGGTCTTATGAGGAGGATATCCCACTTTTAAAAAGGCTTGGAGTTAATGTGGGAGCCGCATAATGCCCTTTATTTTGAATTGGTGCTTCTTATTTCTTTACATTTCACTTCAAAGTAATGGCAATTTTGTTGTGCCAGTTGATGTTAATCAAGCATTAATTGTTAATATAATTAATTAAAGTTAATTGGCTCTAAGTAAAGCTTGTCATAAATTTATCACATCAGGCGGGTCGGCTCTCAAGCTCAATGAGGACCAAGTCACATCTCCAGGTCCTCCTCTGAGAACCTGGGCAACAAAATTATGTGCACCCCTGGTTATAATCATTTGTTTCAGATTTACTGTGATTATTTTCTGTATGAAAAATTAATTTGGTGTTCAAAAAGTCTTTTTTTCAAACTTAAGTCTTGAAAAAGAGGGTGTCGTCTTATTATCGGGGCCGTCTTATATTCGGGCCAATAGGGTAATTGTACCCACCTGGATGCCACAAACTGTATATTAACAGAGAGAGAGGTTAAGATGACGTTCGCCACGCTAAATACAAATGCTCATGAGAACGCGAATGCTATGCTAATTTTCCGAGCCACCTAGTCAATTATCGCGTCTGCAACGGCATCACCACCCCATTCCTTCCTCCCCCCTCCTGCTATGATATCTCCCAGGCAACTGTGATAAAATCAGAAAACTTGCGCCTCATTCATCCAAATTGTAGTACGCGCACTTTCACATATGGGAAAAGTAATTCATTAGATTAGTCACTACTGAAAAAAATTACACCGTTAGAAACGCCGTTATACCCTAACATTGCGTTATTAACAACACTGGTCATGGGCATTAACAGAGTTCCCGCAGGTCCTTGATAAAGTCTTAAAATGTCTTAAATTTAAAATCCGGATAATCAAGGTCTTAAATAACCTTAAAATTAATGGAAAATTGCAGTTGGTATTAAATTTCCAGACGATGCGTTTAATGCCAGGGAAATCACTGCCGTCGACCGTAAAACTTTTTATGGTGTGTATTTGTTTGATTAATGGGCGTCCACTAAATACGAGAGTTTGGGATTAATATGTTATATGGTACGTTGTCCGTAACGTCAGCGTACGTCAGCGACTTGAGTTGTCGCCATGACTCCGTTTCCTGGTTATTTGCAGTTGCAGAGGCCAGAGGTAACATGGAAAGATGCACAAGTGTGAATTTACTCAAAAATGGATGGAATATGTTTTTTAAGAGGCGGTTGACCTCTTGTGGAAATAAGAGCAGTGAGAAAACCCGAGAAGGTGATATATTGTGGTACTTTATACCCCAAAAGGGTGTCAAAATGGCCGAACCAAGAATTAATATCTTAAAAAGGTGTGACTGTATTAAAAAAAAAAACAAAGGAACCAACAGGTTGCTACAAAAATCTTCCATTAGAATAGTGTTTGTTCACTGGCTGCCATTTATGGTGCTAAGCATCCAACTCATTTTGACTGGATTGGACGTCTAGCGCTGTCAATGGCACTGAAACCACAGCATTCATAGCCTTTTTTGGGGATTTACAGGTCACTTCCTGTTCATTTTAGGGCATTTAACAGTTACCCCCTGTTGATTTTGAGTCATTTCCTATTCATTTGGGAATATTCTTGAGTCATTTCCTTTTCAGTAACCCAGAATCAACAGGATGTGACCTGTAATTGCCCCAGAATCAACAGGAGGTTACCTTCAAATGCATCAACAGGAAAAGGAATTGACCGAAAATCAACAGGTAATGATGTGAAATTTCCGAAAATGAACTCATTGTCTGGCATTGGCCGCCACTGACGGCCATAGACGTCCAATCCATTTGAAGTGGAACGGATGGCAGTGAATAATCATTTGTTCATTCCATCCATTCATGCCGCCCTCCCACTTCAAACAAATTGAACATCTAAATTTTGCTTTGAAAAGGGTGCAAGACTCAATTTATGTCCAGCTAGGATCTTTTACATCCATTCAAAAGTGAGATAATTTGCAGGATAAGACAAAATTACATCCGTCAAAAGCATTCATTATTGCTCATGACAGTGCCATTTCATAATTATAACAGTCTTATGACGCCACTGTCAAATAAAGTGTTACCGTTTTTTTCTTTTGGTGTAAATACCCCATAATCCAATGAGGAAAGCTCAGTTTGTAGTCCGGTGCGGCTTATCTATGACAAATGCTGTTTTCTTGTCAAATTTGGTGGGTGGCGGCTTATGATCAGGTGCGCCTTATAGTCCAAAAATTACGGGAAGTATATTGGGATAATTTAATAAATGATGCTATGTATGTGTGTGTGTGTGTTTTTTTTTTTTTTTTTTTTTTTTTTTTTGTCGCTACGGATTGACGTAAATGTCAAATCCAATGAACCAATGTCCAAATCAAATACTTCAATTTACATTACTTTTTGATTATCGTGGCTATTTTGACAGTTTTCATTAGGGGTAGGAACCTCTGGGTCTCTCACGATATAATACGATTTGCAATAAAAGGCTCACGGTGACAATTATCTCACGATATGACGATACAACAATCGATACATGGGTCCGGAAATCATGCTGCGATATTTTACGATACAAGAGAAAAACAAGCTATTTTTACCTGTGTGCTGTCAATTGAATTGAGTTTAGCACTAGTCGATGTCCAATTTGTTCAAACTGGGATGGTGACAGCGAATGAACATTTGTTCATTCCCTGCCATCCCTCCCACTGGGTCCTTTTTATTATAAACATTAACACCTTTTTAAAACGATATATCGATTCCTGGCAGGAGCATATTGATAACCTTTTGGGATTCAAAGTATAACGATATATCACTATTTCAATAGTTTGTCACACCCTTAGTTCTCATATTGACACTGTGATTCGACCGGAACGATAAGTGATTGAGTGAATAAAATGGCAATAAACAGAAATGTGTATGCGGGTTTCCAGATGTTCACTGCCAAGTTGCTGTGGAAGAACAAGAAATTACGCAATGTGTGGAGGACATCAACAAGGTGAGATGCACCTAAAGTCTCTGCATTACACTCATTTGTTGTATGGTTCATGAAAGAAAAATAGCTTAACCTTGGTTTATGATGGAATTCCTACAAAAACACACTTTAGGGCATATAGGGCAAATAAATCCGTTTCTGGAAGCGCTGCAAATTTATTGACTTTTCAGTAGGGCTGTCCCAAACGACTAATTTTCTCCCGATTAGTCAGCCGACTATTTTTACGATTAGTCGACTAATCTAATAATTTTTTTAAAATTATTTTTTGGGGGGTTTTGTTTACTAATTTAGCAATGAAATTTTTGTTGACGCTTATCAATTCACAAAAAACATAATGGAACACTTCAATTATTTATTAAAGTACAAATAAACACGTAAATAACAATAATAAATCACAAATAAACAATGAGTTCAAATGCTGATAGAATTAACTAGTGTAGCATTTCGATTGAAAAGGTGGTCTCTTAAACTGATGGTTTACAACTTTTATTCCATCCTTGATGTAATCACACCGTAAGAGCTGCGGTGCACACAAATAAAACAACACAATTAGAAATTAACAAAAACTTTTCACCTTTTTCCTTTTAAACCTTATTTATATATCAATGAATTGCCTTTACCTTAATTTATTACCTTATCATTGACAATCTCTCCCTTGAGTGCCATTACTGTATATACTGTATATATTTATGACCTTTTAACCTTATATAATTTTCTATACCATAAAATAAACCATAACATGAAATAAACCTTTCAGTTAGCATTAAGGACAATACTAATAGCACTTATAGGCCCGTTGTCAATTAAACATTATTATTCAGTAAGGCGACAGCACCCTCTGGTGTACAAAAAATGAAAAAAAAAAAAAAAAATTACAAACTGGGTGACGGCATTTGAGGTGTTTATTCACGGCCGACGTGCAGCCAAGCTTGGCATTGAAGAAACAGGACAGAAGAGTGTACCCTCCGTTGTTTCTTTGAAATAAGTCAATGTTTTGGACACTCTGGTGCGCTTTTTTTGGCTTTGTGCCGCTTTCCCCGCTTCCATACAGAGCATCCGACATTCTGAACTTTCCACGCATATATTTTTTTTAACCCTTCATTAACCGTCGACGGGATGTTGTGCTCGTCGACGGATTTACGTCATCGATGACGTCGACTATGTCGACTAGTCGGGACAGCTCTACTTTTCAGTTTGACAACCATCTAACATATTGTAGCGTCGCCGGGACTGTCATCAATGGGTTAATTTATGCACCAGCACGGGACTGTCGTTGGTGTGCTGGTGCACCGGCGCGACGCTCGGATTGGTGGACTGGATTGCGTCAGTGTATATATATGTTGTTGTTGTTTTGGCATTGGTGAGGTGGCGGGAAGTGAAAAAGAGGAAAAAGGCGCTGAGGC
The DNA here is from genome assembly GCF_030265065.1 of Corythoichthys intestinalis. Classification (NCBI taxonomy): domain Eukaryota; kingdom Metazoa; phylum Chordata; class Actinopteri; order Syngnathiformes; family Syngnathidae; genus Corythoichthys; species Corythoichthys intestinalis. The sequence continues at coordinate 55,867,917 of NC_080399.1, read as the reverse complement.
TCGTGTGCTGTTTTCGCGACCAAACTTCCGCTAAGCAAACGCTACATTTGGTGTCAGAAGTGGGATCCTGTGTAAGGCTTTGGTGGACACAGGGTCCACCATCTCCCTCATCTGCCCTGGTACCCTGCCTGGTACCACGGCCCAAAAACCCCAAGGATGGAAACGCACCAAACTGCACATAATGACTGTCACAGGAGAATGAGCCAAGATGTGGGGCGTTAAGACTCTCACTGTGACCGTGGCTGGACAACAGGTGGACCACCAGTTCTGGTTGGCCCAAATACAAAATCCCTGCATCATTGGGCTAGACTTGCTCTCAAAATGGAAGGCAGTGGTGGACGTAGCCAGTACTGCACTAAAATTGGACTCTGAGGTGATTCCCCTGCAAACGGCTGGCGGAAAAGGACTGCGACACACGTCCATGCCATCGGCGATGAGAAGGCACGATGGACCACAAGCCACGAGACCGAATCCACAACCACCATCCGCTGAGACCAAGCAAGCCATCGAGGAGCTGTACCGACGGAGCAGTGATGGTTTAGAAAGCGGCCAGCGTCATCAGTTGAAGGAGCTGTTGGACTGCTTTGCTGACATCTTTGCCGCCAAAGACAAAGACTGCATGCACACCGGCTTGGTTCAGCACGAGATAGATACCGGGGATGCAAGCCCCATTCGCCTTCGGCCTCTGCGCCTTCCCTTTGCCAAGCGTGCTACAGCCGAAAAACAAATTCAAGAGATGTTGGAGGCGGGAGTAATCGAGGCATCGTCCAGCCCATGGGCAGCCCCAGTAGTTCTGGTCAAGAAAAAAGATGGCACTTGGCGATTCTGTGTAGACTATCGGCGGCTCAATAAAGTTACACGCAAGGACTCTTACCCCCTGCCGCGTATCGACGATGCCCTTGACTACATCGCCGGCTCCTGCTGGTTCAGCTCTCTTGACCTGCGGAGCGGATATTGGCAGGTGGAACTAGCCCCAGAGGCACGACCAAAGACTGCATTCTCCCTGGGACAAGGATTATGGCAGTTCAGAGTTATGCCATTTGGACTTTGCAATGCTCCAGCCACCTTTGAGCGTCTGATGGAGAAAGTGCTCGTTGACATTCCACGCAGCCGCTGTGTTGTCTACTTGGATGACCTTCTAGTCCATGCAGCTAACTTCCAGAGCGCGCTGAGCCACCTACGGGAGGTGTTCGACGCCATTAGACAAGCTGGGCTTTGTCTCCACCCCAAGAAGTGCAACCTGTTTAGACGAGAGACGTCATTCTTGGGCCACGTCATCAATGCGGCGGGGGTGGCCACCGACCCAGTTAAGACAGCGGCCGTGAAAGACTGGCCGGTGCCGGGGAATGTCAGTGAGCTGCGCAGTTTTTTGGGCCTGGCGTCCTACTACCGTCAATTCATTCGGGACTTCGCCTCCATTGCCAGCCCTCTGCACAAATTGACGCAAAAGGGGCAAGTGTTTCAGTGGACTGAGGACTGTGGCCGGGCCTTCACCAGACTCAAGAGAGCCTTAATTGAAGCTCCAGTGTTGGCCTACCCCGACCTCCAGCGACCATTTATAGTGGACACTGATGCTAGTAACGTTGGCATAGGGGCAGTGTTGTCACAAGATGGCGAGCACGGTGAGCAAGTCGTCGCCTACTATAGTCGTGCCCTCAGCCGGCCTGAACGAAATTACTGTGTCACACGGACGGAACTGCTGGCTGTGATCTTGGCACTGCGCCGGTTCCGGCCATATTTGTATGGGCAAAAATTCCTTCTGCGCACTGACCACGCCTCGCTCACCTGGCTTCTCACTTTCCGGGAGCCCGAGGGACAGCTCGCTCGGTGGATGGAGACGCTGCAGGACTACGACTACGAAATCCATCATCATCCAGGGCGTCAACACACCAACGCTGATGCCCTGTCACGGCGGCCCTGCAATGACTGCCGACACTGCCAACGCCAGGAGGAACGAGAACCGGTGGCCACAGTGGCAGCGGCACATCCAGAAGCAGCCGCGGCCGAAGAGAATACTCTCGGCCGGGGTGGGGCAAACGACCAAGCGACAGCGACGGCTCCCAACATGGTTGAGGTTGACCTGGTGGCGTTACGACACGCCCAAGAAGGGGACCCCGTTCTCAGCCGTGTTCGAGGATGGCTGGAGGCCGACCAGCGTCCAGCATGGGCGGCCATCGCTATGCTCGACCAAGAGACTAAGGCACTCCACTCGCAGTGGGCTGGCCTTGTCATCCGTGACAACCTTCTCTACCGTCGCTGGAAGAATCCTGCTGGCACCCGTGATATCCTCCAACTCCTGGTGCCTCGTAACCTGAGGATGCAAGTCCTCCAGCTCGTCCATGGCTCGGCCGGAACGGGTCACTTCGGCGTCACCAAGACCCTGCTGCGCCTCCGTTCCCGATTCTACTGGCCAGGATGTCGGCAAGATATTGAACTCCATGTGCACCGCTGTGACACTTGCACAACACAGAAGGGGCCAGGCCAACGCTCGCATGCCCCCCTGCAACAGTACCAGGTGGGGGCACCCATGGTGCGTGTGGCCGTTGACATCCTGGGCCCCTTTCCAGTCACCGAACGAGGAAATCGATATGTCTTGGTGGCCATGGACTATTTTACCAAATGGCCTGAAGCCTATGCTGTCCCTGACCAGAGCGCCATCACTACCGCCGAACATCTGGTCAATGAGATGTTCTGCAGATTTGGTGCCCCAGAGGAATTGCATAGTGACCAGGGGCGGAACTTCGAGGCTAAGGTCTTCAGTGAGGTCTGCAATCGACTCGGAATCAAGAAGACCCGTACTACGCCACTGCACCCCCAGAGTGATGGTTTGGTGGAACGTTTTAACCGCACTCTGGCCACTCAACTTGCCATCTTGACCAGCCGTCACCAACGTGATTGGGACTTACATCTACCTCTGGTCCTATGGGCATATCGCTCGGCGGTTCAGGAGTCCACTAAATGCACTCCCGCGGCTCTCATGTCCGGGCGAGAGCTCCGCACTCCTGTTGACCTGGTGTTTGGATCCCCTCCTGAGCCAGAGGTGGTGGGCGAGGCCGGAATGGATTACTATGGCCATCTGCGAGACAGACTACGAGAGGTTCACGACGTAGCCCGACAGACCCTCGGCCAGGCTGGCGTTCGCTGTAGAGGGGAAGACTTCGCTGTTGGCGCACAGGTTTGGATCTACAGCCCAGAGCGAAAGCGGGGATTGTCCCCAAAACTCATGAGCCACTGGGTGGGACCGTGCACTGTTCTGGAGAAACTGTCGGATGTGGTGTATCGAGTACAGACATTGAGGAGGAACCGGGTGGTCGTCCTCCATCGGGACCGGCTCGCCCCTTATCAACCCCGGGCAACTCCAGAGACGGAGGCCAGTCTGGAGGAACGGGCTGAGAACTCTCGGACACCTCCAACGCCGGCTGGAGTAGAGACGGGGTGTCCTCGGCGGCACCGCAGACTTCCTTTCCGGTTACAGGATTACATTCTGGACGCTACGGTTGCTGGGGACAACTAACCGGCTAGGTGGGGGCTGTGCAGCGTCGCCGGGACTGTCATCAATGGGTTAATTTATGCACCAGCACGGGACTGTCGTTGGTGTGCTGGTGCACCGGCGCGACGCTCGGATTGGTGGACTGGATTGCGTCAGTGTATATAGTTGTTGTTGTTTTGGCATTGGTGAGGTGGCGGGAAGTGAAAAAGAGGAAAAAGGCGCTGAGGCTCGTGTGCTGTTTTCGCGACCAAACTTCCGCTCAGCAGACGCTACAATATGTAGAGACCGTCATAAAGCAAGGATGGCTTGTAAATACAGTACAATCTTTTTTATTGCAGTCATAAAGTCTGTGAAGTTGTAGAGTTAAACATTCCTGCAAACCATTTGACTGGTTTTCTTTTTTTCAGATCTGGGTTGTGGGCAACACTCTATCTGCGCCTCTTCTCAACGCTTTAGAAGAAGTTCTTCCAGTTGTCTTCACCCTCTTCTGTTTCACCAAGCAGAACGTCTCCCACCTACGGTACAGATTTTGTCTTCTATATATCTGGTTTTCATAAAACTGCAACAGTAATAATAAAGCTATGAGGTTAGCAACATGGATATGAAATGTACCGATACAAAACACCAGTTTATCTTGTCCACACAAAAATGAAAAGTTTTTCAACAAACTTTGCATTTTATCCGAACTTTCCTTTATGCATTCTAGTACCCACTATTGACCAATAAGTTACGTTGTTTGTCTTTTCTGATTCACAGAACCCCATGTCAGGATATTTTGCTGTGGTATTTGAGCCATGCAGAGACCTCTGCAGTATTATCACTACTCAGGCAGCTCTCAGGTTTGCAAAGTCAGAAGAATGATGTAGCAACAGGCTTCCATTTCACCCCTGGCAGCAATGGTGGAGTTCAACTTACCTGCAGAGAAGGCTGCAGGTGATGCACCAAATCCAAGTATAAAAATCTTAAACTTGATTTGCTCGTTCTGCATTCACACCGCTGCTGCCTCTTGCAGTGATGAGGATGATACGCTGTATGAAAAGCTGTCCGGGGAGCAGTGGAGGCTGGAGTGTCTGATGCACCTGTTGGGTGAACTCAAAGACAGTGATGTGCCTGGAGATTTCTTCCTGGACCTGCTGCAGGTTAGCAATCCAAATTTAAATGTTCATGCTTTAGTATATTGTTTACCTTGTTCAAGCTAGTAATTAAAAGGAAAGACTAGTATAAATGACCTTCATGTGAAAGACTGTTGCTTTGCTTGCAAATTCCAAATTCGTTTTTAAAACCTCTGATAATGGAAATATATGACATGGCTTCTGAGTGCAACCATTGCTGTGACAACTGTAAAGTCAGTACTTATACGCACGTTTGGACAAGCACACACAGTAAACACTGATAGACTCGAACAAAGGTATAAACAAGCTTAAAGTGCCTGTGACACGAAAAAGCATGTTTATTTCATAATACACGCGGTATTTTATGCCCCTGAATGATATGGGCCGCTTGGATGTGTGTGGAAGCGATCGCTATTTTTATTTAGTTTTTTGAATCCCGCGCCATGAAAATGAGTGACTTCCGGCTTCGGTCTTGCATTGAGGAGGAGGGCGCTGTGACGTGTACGGTAGAAGACGTCCTCTTCACGCTACAGTGTACTGTTGTGTATGAGGACGAAGGATTCAGCTGATTTTGCGGATTAATACGTTTATTTTTCGCATCACGCCAGCCAAACGGCTGCAGAAAAATCATTCTGTATGAGGGAGAGGCGTATGCGCCTTTTTGGAGTTTCAAAAGGTTCCCATTCACCGTGGATGTTTACTGTGGGACCATTGGACTGACGAGGAAGTGAGTAAACATCTTGTTTTGTATTATGTCAAATACGAATACAGCGATTACAAAGTAAACACTACAAACTTCCTTTAAATGAAGGACTACTTACGTTTGATCATTGATAGGCATGTAAAAAGCTCTCCTAATGCTCATTAGCAGCAGCACGTTAGCTGCACAACAAATCCAGCTACCCTCCTCCGGGGAACGAACTGTAAATTGCTCTCCGCCGGGCGGTTTGCCGATCCACTAAGACAATCGACAACCGGGTCAAATAATCCAGGATAGTTATGTGTGATTTTCCACTTCGAAGACTTTGAAACATCACTCGGTTCGGGTTAGCATGTCGGCTAGCTGTCACGGCTTCTGGTTTGTTTACATTCTCCAAAGCCGGGGAAGGGAAATGACATATGTCCGATTTAGGTGTCATAAAATATCGTTCGGGAGGTGCGACAGTAAAGGTGAAGTCGACATTTTTTTTTTTTTTCCACTTATTTTTTATTTCCTTTTACAAAACAATTCACACTTACACCCAGTGTATTGAAATGACAAACAAACCTAGGCAAGATACACCAACAAATCAGAAAGAAAAGCATGCATATAAAAGTTAAATGAATAAAAAATAATAATAATAATAAATAAAAATAACACTAGTCGACAGTATCGTGGCCCAGCCTTCAATCTCTCCTGAATAATCCAGTCCACATCAAAGTTCTTGTTTATCGTTTGAAATTGGTGCCCTCTTTTATTTTTTAAAGTCTCTCCATTTCTTCCATTTTTTTCTCTTCAAATTGACTTTCTTGTAGTCTTAAGTCGACATTTTTGACCATTATGGAGTAATTTTGCCATGTCGTCCTGAATAAATGCATTTTTATTATTTCATATTCCATTCAGCTCAAGACTGTTATTTGTCATGAACATGCCATTTATTTAGCAATTGGGGAAAATACTTGGATAAAAAGAATATCCTGTAAAAATATTGAAGTAAAGAGACAGAAACAATGACATTTTGCCGCTCTCTTCGTCGCGTTTTCCTCGTTGTGAATAGTTCCCCCTCGACGGGCTGACTGGTCCTTCTCAAGCCATTTATATAGCTATTGGGGAAAAATACTTGGATAAAAAGAATATCCTGTAAAAATATTGGAGTAGAGAGACTGAAACAATGACATTTTGCGGCTCTCTTCGTCGCGTTTTCCTCGTTCTAAATAATTCCCCCTCAATGGGCTGAATAGTAAAAGCGATGAGCCCAGTCTACCGCTGACGTCATCCACCTGTTGGGGACGCTAAAGCCCTATAATGGTAGGCGTGTCTAACCGGCAGATTAAAAGACTAATTTCTCGTCATCTGCGCTTTTCTAAATTGTTGTATATAGTCGAATCGTCTCAAAATATGATTCTAATTCACATAATAATGCCATTTAAGACTTTTTTTCTCGTGTCATATGCTCTTTAAAAAAGGCACACACACAATCCATGGTTAGTGTACCTGTTCAATCTGTCCCTGTCTTTCTCTTTTCTCCATCTGATTTGCAGACAAAGCCCATTTCACCTCTTGAGTCAGACACCTCCTCAATAACCCCTCACTCCTCAAATGTCATGTTCTTACAGTCGAAAGCCAAATACTGTTGCGTACTGACAATGAATTCTTCGTTTCTTTCCGTGGCTTTTTGGTATAATCCATGTGTAAAACGACTTAAAGTGATGAATCACGTGTAAACTGTGTAAATTTTTGTGTATCAGCACGTGAAACAATGGGTATTACTGTCGTGACTGGTAATGGTGAACAATCTGGGATATTCGCATACAATTGGCTGAACAGTACTGGCATTTAAAAATGCCTGCTATACCATTTCTGGCTGAGCGAGCTTTTATGTATTTCATTCTTTTATAAACAAGATTCTTTCTGCTGGTAGGAACATGATAAATATGTTGTCTTTAATGATTCATTGATTCCAATGGCGTACCGCAAGCAACACGTCACTTCCGCTCATTAATATTCATGACATTAGCTACTGTTGCTTAGTAGGGACAAGAACCGTTTGTCCCTAATAGGAAATGAATGGAAATCGTGTACGAAGATGTTTACAGAGCTAAACCTACCAATTCTCTCCGAAAATGATGTGCCTGGCTCCAAATTCACTGGCAAAGATGTGGAAGAACATAAAAATGTTCAGGTAAAGAGATGGCCTGAGTGTCGAAGGCTGAAAAAGACAAAAAAAACGAGCTGACCTAAGCATAGCTTTAGCTTTTTTATCGACGCGACTGACAATGACATTCTCCTGTTTCAACAAGCTATCCTTTACCATCAGCCCTGTCTTTCTTATATATCCTCTGGTTGTCCTACGTCTCTTACCGTTCTTAGGGGTAATTTTGTTAGCTTTGTGTAGCGATCGCAAATGCTACTCAGTGACAGCCAACGAACACTTTTCATTTTTTCATTGATAACACATCTTAATTCTATAATTTATTTACACTTCCCCCTTACTAAAGTTGTTTTTTTATATATACATACAGTGCCTTGCAAAAGTATTCGGCCCCCTTGAACCTTGCAACCTTTCGCCACATTTCAGGCTTCAAACATAAAGATGTAAAATTTTAATTTTTTGTCAAGAATCAACAACAAGTGGGACACAATCGTGAAGTGGAACAAAATTTATTGGGTAATTTAAACTTTTTTAACAAATAAAAAACTGAAAAGTGGGGCGTGCAATATTACTCGGCCCCCTTGCGTTAATACTTTGTAGCGCCATCTTTTGCTCCAATTACAGCTGCAAGTCGCTTGGGGTATGTTTCTATCAGTTTTGCACATCGAGAGACTAACATTCTTGCCCATTCTTCCTTGCAAAACAGCTCGAGCTCAGTGAGGTTGGATGGAGAGTGTTTGTGAACAGCAGTCTTCAGCTCTTTCCACAGATTCTCGATTGGATTCAGGTCTGGACTTTGACTTGGCCATTCTAACACCTGGATACGTTTATTTTTTAACCATTCCATTGTAGATTTGGCTTTATGTTTTGGATCACTGTCCTGTTGGAAGATAAATCTCCGTCCCAGTCTCAGGTCTTGTGCAGATACCAACAGGTTTTCTTCCAGAATGTTCCTGTATTTGGCTGCATCCATCTTCCCGTCAATTTTAACCATCTTCCCTGTCCCTGCTGAAGAAAAGTAGGCCCAAACCATGATGCTGCCACCACCATGTTTGACAGTGGGGATGGTGTGTTCAGGGTGATGAGCTGTGTTGCTTTTAAGCCAAACATATCGTTTTGCATTGTGGCCAAAAAGTTTAATTTTGGTTTCATCTGACCAGAGCACCTTCTTCCACATGTTTGGTGTGTCTCCCAGGTGGCTTGTGGCAAACTTTAAACGAGACTTTTTATGGATATCTTTGAGAAATGGCTTTCTTCTTGCCACTCTTCCATAAAGGCCAGATTTGTGCAGTGTACGACTGATTGTTGTCCTATGGACAGACTCTCCCACCTCAGCTGTAGATCTCTGCAGCTCATCCAGAGTGATCATGGGCCTCTTGGCTGCATCTCTGATCAGTTTTCTCCTTGTTTGAGAAGAAAGTTTGGAAGGACGGCCGGGTCTTGGTAGATTTGCAGTGGTTTGATGCTCCTTCCATTTCAATATGATGGCTTGCACAGTGCTCCTTGAGATGTTTAAAGTTTGGGAAATCTTTATGTATCCAAATCCGGCTTTAAACTTCTCCACAACAGTATCTCGGACCTGCCTGGGGTGTTCCTTGGTTTTCATAATGCTCTCTGCACTTTAAACAGAACCCTGAGACTATCACAGAGCAGGTGCATTTATACGGAGACTTGATTACACACAGGTGGATTCTATTTATCATCATCGGTCATTTAGGACAACATTGGATCATTCAGAGATCCTCACTGAACTTCTGGAGTGAGTTTGCTGCACTGAAAGTAAAGGGGCCGAATAATATTACACGCCCCACTTTTCAGTTTTTTATTTGTTAAAAAAGTTTAAATTATCCAATAAATGTTGTTCCACTTCACGATTGTGTCCCACTTGTTGTTGATTCTTGACAAAAAAATTAACTTTCATATCTTTATGTTTGAAGCCTGAAATGTGGCGAAAGGTTGCAAAATTCAAGGGGGCCGAATACTTTTGCAAGGCACTGTATATAAAAAAATATATATAAAATATATATAATAAAATAAATAAACGGTAAATGGTAACAGTGGCAGTCAGATACCATTGTAATTCTTTTCAGGTCATTCATTGTCAGACAGAAGCAGTTCAGCACGACGTTACGCTAAAAGACTAAGTTAAAAATATAAAAATGGCTTACCTCTTTGTCCTCTGAAAGACCATGCCAACCCAACATAATGTTGACTGCATATGAAATGTGAATGGATTCACCGAGCTGGTGTTAAAGTCTGCGCAATTTGTTTCGGTCTTCACATTTTTTCCTCCCGAGTTTTTGGTTTCCAGAAACGTAAGAAGAAAACATCCTTCATGTGTCGTAATGTCTAGAGTCGTTTCTACAAGTTCCAAAAAAGCAATGCGTGATCGGCATGTTCGTTTTTGAAAGATTACCAGCGAGAAGTAGCACAAATTACGTTGAGTCTATGCGAGGGCGGGTCTATAATGTCCGACTTCGGCTTTACTTCCGCTTTACGATGCGACGTCACGATCTAAAAATAGCCTGCGTGCGGTACGCCATTTAACATGTATTGTTTGGCGAACTGAAAAATCCTGTCCTTTTAAGTCTTCCAAAGATTGGATGCATTTTGATTCTGTACTTACGGGGGTGGGGTCTCTTTGATTAAACAATACAACCACAAGCTCATTGGGTTTTACAGCTAATAACCTTCAGGTCATTGACGTAAAATAAATCATGGAGGAAAAGGTTAACCTACTGGGAGGTTCCAATAGAAGAAACTGCTTATTAACTTTTAAATGAACACTGTACTGTAAGCATCCTGAAATGAACTTTCATGTTTCCAGATAACATTTACATTTCTTTATGATTGTAGACTCATTAATACAGAACAAATGTTTTACAGTACTTTACATCTAAAAGTAGCAACCAAGTAAGTGATATTAGAGATATTTGCTGCCTCAATGTCAGCACAGTGCTCAGACAACTGATTCAAACACTGATTCACTTCATTCTACAATACAGGTAGTCCCGGGTTTCGATGTTCATCTTACGCGATTTTGACTTTACAACGCTGGCGTCTCGTCCGCCATTTTGTCTCCAGTCGTTTTTTATTTTAATTTTTTTTTAATGTCGCATAAACAGTACCTTTTTGTACGTCACACTATCTTATTTTTTACTTTATTAATATGATGTGTTCTGGCATCATTAAACATGAAGTTGTTCAGCTTTACAGACATCAAACAACTGTGATTTTTGAAGCTTTTGTAAAGCTAACACACATGTACACTTAGTATGTTCAAAACGACACGCATTTTAACAATAAAACACTTGACACAAAACAATTGTTCAAACATCCATCTAGTCTGATCAATATGTAAATTTAGTTGATTAAATTAGCCTAATTTGCTTAACAAAAGTCCACTAGCTTAAATGCTAACGTATTTGCAGTTCTCATAGCAAATAGCGCACACGTAACTCCACAATCTGTAACTGTAAACTTAATTACAAATCCATACACAAACATACATTAGCTGAAACAACTTATAGCCTAATGTGGGCCAAAGCAAAACGCAGCTGTCCTTTATCCATTTCAGACGATTAGTGTTGTTTTTTTTTTTTTTTCAGTAGTGCGTAATCTAATGAATTACTTTTGTCATCTTTGCAACGCCGTTACCGTGACTGAGGATGTAAAGGCGTGCGTTACTATGCGTTACTATGTTGGTTGAATGACTCGAGAAAAGTCTGAGAAACACGGACTCACGGAGATGAGAGAGCAGAGCGGGGGTGGTAGATGCGAAATGACAGACATGGCGGGGTTTGCACATGTATAGAGAACTAGATGCGAAATGATAGATTCGCCGGCGTTAGTAAACAGCCGCCATCTTAAAGCTGTAGATTTCTCTGGAAGGCTCTGTTGTAGAGGACCTTCCTTGCGAATTTAAGTAACTTTTTATCCAAAATACTCCTAAATCGGCAAAATCTTAACTTGAATCTATCTTTAAATGATGAAGCAGTTTTAAAACTTTCACATTTCGAAAGTACACAGAAGGGAACTAAGGCAATAACGGGAGCAATTTTAACAACTTTAACGGTTGAGTCACTTCATTAAATGACTTCCAAACATAGCAAAGGTTACAATGTAGTTATCGCAATATCCGCAATACCCCTGTGTCTAGTTAAGTTTAGGGTAAAGAATTGGGCTAGGGCCAATTGTCCAAAAAACCCTTTGAACTTCACATAGTGTGACCTATGTTTTTTAAGTAGCTAATTACTCTTACATTGTGGTATATTCAGTTTGTAACTCGATTACTTTTTGGGAGAATTAATTTGTAAGTGTAATTAATTACTTTTTTAAAGTTTGATTAACAACACTGCAGACAAGAGTCCGCTCCTCAGTCATAAGGCGACAGTCCAGCTAGACCCAGCTCTTCCACCAGAGGGCAGTGTATCCTCCATCATTAAACAAAATACAATACTTTTGGACTTTTTGGATAGCAATTTTGGGGTACTTAAACTTGCGCGGAAATTCGGTTTACGTTGCCAGTGTAGGACCGGAACTCGTTAGTAACCCGGGGAACTACCTGTACACAGATATAACGGTAACATTACCCAAGTCTACCACTTTGGGCCAACAGATAGGTAATTTTTCAAAATGTGTTTTTTTGCATTTTCTGTAGGAGCTAACCAGTTGGACGGCAATGGCAGCAGCAGAAGAGGGGGAAGAAGTTGGGCATTTGGACATATCGGCTATGACTCTTCTCGAGGTGGAGCTCCGACAACAGGGTCATGTTGAAAGACAAGGCCACACGTTAGCTTTGCTTCAGGTGTTGGCCATAATGGTAGAGTCCCTTCAGCATACTGTGATGCTGAGAAGAAACATACAGGTTTGTGATGAATTTGCAATCCATTAATTGGCTGTAAGTATACCTCTGGTCATCAGGCTGAAAGAAAATATTTAGTGTCACATTTGTGTCTAGTCTTGTATTTGACAAGATGATCACCCTAGGTTTGTATATGAGCGTAGCTGCATTCATAAGAAGAATAGGAAAGCTATTTCCAGTCTTTAGACTGAGACTGTGAGTCTTGTGAGCCCAGCATTTGTCAAATGTCACCACAATCCCATGTGTTAAAAATAAAAAAAAGTAGCATAATTTCCGTTATTCAATTCATTCATTGTTTCCGCTAGTATAACAGTGGATCCCAGTGACCTAGGCACACAGTGAATAGTGACAATTTTTAAGCGACCAACAGGTCCTCGATACTATTAGCGAAATTTTTCAAATTTAACCCCCTTTAAAATACACAAACACACACCAAAAAAAAGGAATAACCCTCTCCCCAAGTGAAAGGAATGAACAGATATTTGGGTTTTTTTCTGCATAAAATCACCATTAAATGTGATCGGATCTTTGTCAAAATCACACAGATGAAAAAAGTTTCTGCTTGAACTAAAACCACCCAAACATTTATAGATTTTCATATTTTAATGAGGATAGTATGCAAACAATGACAGAAAGGGAAAAAATACATTAAGTAAGTGAACCATCACATTTAATATTTTGTGCCCCACCCTTTGGCAGAAATAACCAGACGCTTCCTGTAGCTGCAGATCAGTCTGGCACATCGATCAAGACTAATCATGGCCCATTCTTTTCTACAAAACTGCTGTAGTTCAGTCAGATTCCTTGGATGTCTGGCATGAATCGCTGTCTTTAGGTCATGCCACAGCATCTCAATGGGGTTCAAGCCTGGACTTTGACTTGGCCACTTCAAAACATGTATTTTGTTCTTCTGAAACCATTCTAAAATTGATTTATTTCTGTGTTTTGGATCATTGTCCTGTTGCAGTGTCCGTCCTCTTTTTAGCTTCAACTGTCTGACAGACGGCCTCGGGTTTTCCTGCAAAACATCCTGATAAACTTTTGAATTAATTCTTCCATTCATGATTGCAAGTTGTCCAGGCTCTGAGGTAGCAAAACAGCCCCAAATCATGATGCTCCCCCCACCATGCTTCACGGTGGGGATGAGGTGTTGATGTTGGTGAGCTGTTCCATTTTTCCTCCACACATGACGTTGTGTGTTACTCCCAAACAATTCAACTTTGGTTTCATCAGTCCACAAATGTGTTGCCAAAACTTCTGTGGAGTGTCCAAGTGCCTTTTTGCGAACATTAAACGAGCAACAAGGTTTTTTTTAGACAGCAGTGGCTTCCTTCGTGGAGTCCTCCCATGAACACCATTCTTGGCCATAGTTTTACATATAGTTAATGTGTGCATAGATATTGGACTGTGGTAGTGATTTCTGCAAGTCTTTAGCAATCACTGTAGGGTTCTCTTTTTTTACCTGAGTATTCTGCGCTGAACTATTGGCGTCATCTTTAGTGGACAGCCAGTCTTTATGAGAGAAGCAATAGTGCCAAACTCTCTCCATTTGTTGACAACTTCTCTGACTGTGGATTGATGAAGATCCAGACTTTTAGAGATGGTTTCATATCCTTTCCCAGCTTTCTACAAATCAACAATCCTTGATCGCAGGTCTTCAGACAGCTCTTTTGACCAAGCCATGTTGCACATCAGACAATGCTTCTCATCAAGACTATTCTTACCAGGTGTGTGTTTTATAGTGGGCAGAGCAGCTTTTAATGACTCATCAGTGATTGGGCACACGCCTGACTTAAATTGTTTGGTAAAAATTGGTTTCAATTGCTCTTTAGGTCTCCTTAGGCAGAGGGTTCACCTACTTATTTTTCCCCCTTCTGTCATTGTTTGCATGATATCCTCATTGAAATATGAAAACCTATAAATGTTTGGGTGGTTTTAGTTAAAGCAAACACTATTTTTACATCTCTCCGATTTTGACAAAGATCAGATTACATTTGATGGTGATTTTATGCAGAAATGTGAGAAATTCCAAAAGGTTCAGATGCTTTTTCATACCACTGTATACTTGATTTGTCTCTGTAAAAAAGAATGATACTTATTAGATAAACATCCAAATTATTAGACAAATGAACATCCTTTACATTGTTGGAGGTTGGGCAGTCTCTGTAAGACCTCCACTTTACAACTGTACTTTCATTTTATGTTCTTAGTTGTCTTGCTGATTGTGTTGGTCAGTTTCCTGCATATGTCTCAAATCTGTGTTTCTCCAGTCTAGGGTAATGAAAGCCAGCCATGTTGAGTCATGTCGTTGAAAAAATACTTGCCTATGTTCAGTTGAAGCAGACTAAGGGAAAGGTTATTACAGGATAGATACCGAATTTGATAAGTACAATAAATATTTGTTTGGCATGAAATGTAGGGCTTGCAGACATTGGCTGGCAGATTAAGTAATGATCTCATACATTGACATGACATCATTTCACAAACTTTTTTGTAGCCCTCTGACCTCTGGATAGCTTTTTGTTTAATTGCTTGTAAATGGATTTTCTCATCAATGTTTAGTTTTCTTGGCTGTTGTAGTGATTGCTATTATATTTTCTTACAAGGTTTAATTTTTACAAAGACAATATTTGTGTTACTCCGAGACCCTCGTGAGGATAAAGCGGGATGGAAAATGAATGAATGAATGAATATTTGTGTTATACCTTCTCTCCAGGTGGTTGACTTTATAGATTCGCTGCTTCAGAGGGCATGCGTCGGTTTTGGTCTGGCAAATAGAATTATTGAAAACCCAATTGAAAGCCAAACATTGAGTATGGCAATGGGCCTGGTCGCAACTCTTCTTTCTGGACCTCAGGTACTCATTTCTGACAGATATTTGCCATATTACACATGTACAGAAGTCACCTGACAGTAATACTTTATTATTTACATGCTGTATTTACATAAAGTTGAATATTTATAGTAGAAGCATCAGTTAGGACATGATAGTTTTACAATTTTGACTTTTTTCTCCACATTAATGGATCTTACACTCAATATAATATACTGTTTTGACTATTAGCATTTCTGAATGACGAAATATCTAATGTATTATTTGGCTCTAACATTATTACAAACATTATTTGTATTGGGAAGTAGTAACTTATTGATTATGATCATTCTTTCTCTGCTACAAATACCGTGTTTTCCACAACTATAACGCGCACCTATAAGCCTTCAATTTTCTCAAAAGCAAACGGCGCGCCTTATAATATGATGCGCCTTATAAATAGATCAACACTGGTGAATCATGGTGTAACACGGTAGTTCTCTTTTGGTGCTGCTACGAATGGAACACCTTATTATACCTAGGTTCGACTCAAGGAGCAAGAGCAACTAGGAAAAATATACAACACGACATTTATTAAACTATTATACAACATATATATATAACAACACCTGAACCATGTAAATCAAAAATATAACTTGGTCGAATAGTCCCTTCACAGCCAATTGCTGCCGTGCTTCAATGTCCATTCTCCTATTCAGTGTATGTGTGTACTACCCGGGTAGTGTGACTGTATATTGTATGAAAGATGTTGTAGTGAAGGTGAGCTTATCTGCTCCCAGGGTGATGCTCCAAAAGTTGGTTGAAGTTGAAGAAAAATGGTCATCTTCAATCCCGCCTTGATTCAGGCCGAATCCTCCTTGACATCAACGCTGTCACTCCGATGTAGATCCAGCAATTCAAAAAACCAATCTGCATATTAAGGACTTAAATTAATTTTCAACCAACCGTATAATGTATAACATGTCATCTCCCTTTTACATCCATCACACATAACTTCCAATGCTGGTCAAAATAGGTTGTTTCTAAAATCAAAACAATTTGTTCATAAAGTATACAGTGACAGATACTAGCTCACATGTAGCAATTTCTTTCCAGATTGCATCAACATACAACATTAACATATTTGTATATGACAAAATAACACCTTACTATATTTCCAATTTCCTCCGATTGGTTTTTTTTTTTTAGACAAAGAAAAGACACAACTTTGTAACTCAACTCTACAGGAAAACGTGTCCATCACATAGCCGTTAGCATAGTAGCATACAGCATAGCAACTCACCGGAGTCTTGTATCAAACAGAATAACTCAAAGTAATTCGCCCATTAGAGCAGTCTGGAACTCGTCTGCAACAAAATCAACCTTTTATGGTTTCACGTACATAAAATTGAACAAGTTATTATTTTTTTTTTCTAAACTATTACCAGTTTCTCTTTAGTCTGAGTCTTGGTCGCGCTAGCATTAGCAGTTTCTCCATTAGCATTCGTAGCATCTCCATTTCCCGAAATGCAACGCTCATACCCCCACTTAATTACGTAGTGCCATCTAGTGGACATTTCAACTCACAACAGTCATCTAAAATACAGTTCTTAATAAAAACCATGAGCTGTACTTTTATCAGTGTTACAATGGCATGACATTCCCTTTTTGCAGCACCATCTAGTGGATGTATAACGCAACCCCAACCATTACTACTACTACTACTACTACTACTACTACTAACACTGCGCCTTACAGTGTGGTGCACCCTATTTATGAAAACAGTTTTAAAATAGGCCATTCATTGATGGTGTGCCTTATACAGTGGTACCCCTGCATCCAATTTCAATTCGTTCCAGGACCTGGTTTGTAAGTCGAAATGGTCGTATACTGCTGGAAATATTACAAATAGCATTACACATAGCAAAACAAATAAATTATAAATACAAATTGGAATAATAATAATTATGTAATGAATCAGGTTCTAATGTGGTGGTTGTGTTTAAATGATCTAGACCTTACTTAAAACTTAAATTTCTATGATTTCCCAGCTCACTGCTGAGGTCTACTCCTCTATGTCAAGGCTGCTCCAGCCGCTAGAGACTCTCTCTCAGCAACATCCAGATGTGTTCATCCAGGAGCTGGCATCAAATTTAAGAGCGGTCATTGCTACTCACGGTGCCTACCGACCAGATGACCTCACTACCTCAGGCTCTACAGACAGCAAGATGTCCCCCAAGAGCAACAATCAGAATTCAAAGGAAAGAATCAAGATTGAAACAAAGAAATTAAAGACTAGTCCTCCATCACCTCTATCCGTCAACGACAAGATTCAACAATTACAGCCACCGTCCTCTTTGGTCTTTATGGAAGGTGAAAATTCAAGTTCCTCCAAGTCCTTTTCTGACTGTCTACGCGAGGCGTGTGACCCTGATGTGCCAACCAGAGCAATTGCCCTGAGGACCTTGACCCAAATGGTGCAATCCAAAGATCGAGAAACTGTTCAAGCTCAAGAGAAAGTCCTAATTGTAAGTCTTTTGTTGTTAATTTTCTGTCATTTAGTCAGTAAGTGTCCCTTTTGAGGAAAACCCTTGGGTATTGCAGGATTTGACAGGATTTTTTGTCACTATAAGTGTATAATGAATAAAGCCTGGTCCTCTAGGGACAACAGTGCTTATCACCTTGGGACTTGTTAGATGGCTGAAGCATAGAAAAAACCCCAACTACTTTATTATTCTCTTTAATCGATGATCCCTGCCATTCAACATCCAACCTAGCGTTAGAACCTTCCAATATTGATTTTCTTGTATCATTTTACGAATCTTTTTTCCATATCATAACCCTAGGTTTCCCTAGTGCATTTTGAATTATTCTATTTGATAGTCTTTTTGTTTCAATACTTTCATCACAGTTTTGATCCTATTTGATGTTGATGTCTGGTTTGCAGTAAGCTCAACATAAAATAGTATACCCTTGCGAATATAGACAATGTTATGATTAATAATGCTATTTTTTTTTCTAGCTCTTCCTTGAAAACCTTGAACATGAAGACTCTTTTGTCTACCTGTCAGCTATTCAAGGTAATATAGCTTAACTGCCTGGGTGTAAATATCATGTTTGTTGATGGTGTATAACATGCAACAGGATGGTGAATAATACTAAATATGTTATATTTAATTTACTATCAATAGGACTTGCTGCATTGGCTGATGCCTATCCTGCAAGAATCCTGGAGAGGCTCCTCGAAAACTTTCAACATGGTCCTTTACTCTCTAAATCCAAAAAGGACCACAACTTGGAATTTCGCCTTAAAATGGGAGAAGTCCTAATGAGGGCAAGTAGAGCTATGGGTGAGCACCATCACATCATTACTCATACAGTATTTTCTTTGTGTTTGTGTGTTTTTCTGTGCACATGTATTAGGGATGCACCAAAATAAAAGTTCTTTCCGAAACCGAATATGAGAAAACTGAGGTCGAAAACCTATTTTTTTATCTAACACAACTAAGCCAATTATTACTCAGTTTTTTTTTTTTATCTTATCAGTATTTGGTGGAAATGACACACAAGGCTGAAAATGCTTTTGCATCCCTCTTTAAAACAAACTGCTTTATTTTAAGCCAAAAGAACTGTTGTGTTTGATACAACAATATGTTAGACTCTGCCATAGCAGTTTGATTGCACATTATGCCGCTGGACTATTTTTAATTTGTCTGTTTTACCCTGGAGGCCCCATTTTACAGACACTGCGTAACTGCTTTTGTTTCAGCCCAGCCATAAAAAGTAGGTAAGTAATTATATTTATTATTTAAAATGTCTATCATTTTGAGCTTAGAATCAATAATTTATGTCAAATATTTGTTTAAAAGAAAACATCTTTAAAAAATTATTTACTCGCATATTTTAAACTTTTAAATAAATTACGTCACAAATTCACAATGAAAAAATAGTGTTTGTGAATAGGTCACGGATATCTACCTCTTAACTATCGCATAATTGTATGTTTTCGCATTTTCCCCAGTATTTTAGAGGATAAATAATCGATCCAAACAGAAAAATTGAAAGAAAAAAAAAAAAAAAAGTTTAGAAGGGTAAATATTTGAAAAAAAAAAAATCTCGACCACTCCTTTTTGTCCGTGACTTCTGCATCGCAACCCTTGTTATATTACTGTGTTTCACCCATAAAATCTCCACTAAGTCCGGCTGTGGCCATTCACAGCTGTGTCTTGACACTCGGTGATACATGTTACAGAGTTTTTGGATCGAAACAAGGTAAGTACGCTATAATATCTCGTTAAAATTAGAGTGTCTTTAATTATGCTCTCGCATGCTCGCACCTCGAGTTACCGGAAAGCCACAAAAAGACATTGCAGTCGCACGCTAGTGCAAGAATTATGGACACAGCAGGCTAACTGACTAGCCTGCTGTGTCCATTTTCAACCCTTGTTGCCATTTGGATTGCTTATTATGAGATGATATCGATGTATTAGATACATTAGATGTTTAAATCATAAAGCCTAGGTCCTAGGCTTCAAGGCTAAATACAATAAATAGATATTGTAGTGTTATGTGTCATGTACTCACATTAATATGTTCCTTTTATGCATATTGAGGCTTTTATTCTCAGTATCTCGCTTTCACATTCTTTTTATCATAATTGAACAAATATTTTTAAAACCCACTGCAAAAATTAAAATATTATCGTATCGGAAATTCCCCTGGAAATGTTTTTCTTTGCACAGATTAAAATCAAGTAGAATCAAAAACTGTATGCAGTAAATTTATCAATAACTATAGAGGTAATTCCCCGTTTAGCCGTGTTTATTTATTAAAGAAAGCACAGGGCTAAATTTAATCTACATTTAATCACACACCAATTTCCTTTATTTTTGTACTCATCTTGAAGTGTTCGTTATTAATTATGTTCTAGGATGGGTGTCTAAAACCTTTTTTTAAATGAGAAACTTTCAAAAGTCTCAAAAATGTCTATTTTTCACTTACCTAATTCTACTTTTAACGTGTCAAAAAATGCCCTCCTGTTCAAAAATGTTATTCCCCCAGAAAATACAGATTTTAAGCTTTGCAATGATGTATCACACATGCATATAGGACAATTTTGAAATTTTGCCAAATTGGGGCTCTCAGAGCGGAACTTCAAGTCACCTGAGTGTGTCCGCCATATATTTTATTGTCTGATTTAGATGTTATATCAGCCATCAGGGTACGTTGTTGTTTTCTGTCAATGATGTGCCTATGAAAACCTCTTTGTGATTAATGGTTATATCGATAAATAAATTTGACTTGACACAACAAGGGGATAGCTCATTGAGTGGGACGTTTTATGTTTAAATTGTGTAAATGGAAATACAGTTTTAATAATGTCCAGTACATTATGGTCAGGCAAAGTCCTAAGGCAAAGTTGTATACAGAATTTGCAAAAAATTTAGGGTTTTGGAAAAAATTTACAATTCCCCAGAAATTTGCCAAAAACTTTCCCATTCATTTTTAATGGCATGCAACGTTCAAATTTCCGATTCACTTCTAATGGAACTTCCAATGGAATTTACATTGCATGTATGCCATTGACGGACATGTATGTCGAATATATTGATTCCAATGTACTTGGATTCCATTGACGCATTTGTAAGTTGATTCCATTGACGGCCGTGGACGTCCAAATTTCCCATTCATTATCAATAGCAAAACAACAAATGTCCCCAAATCATCAGGAAATGACCAGATTTCAATAGGATGTGTCCCCCAAATGTCCCCAAATGACCTGATATGCCTAGGACATGCCTCCCAAATGTCCCCAAATGACCTGTCATGACCAGGACACGCCCCCAGACGTCCCCAAATGACCTGATATGACCAGGATACGCCCCCAAATGTCCCCAAATGACCTGATATGACCAGGACATGCCCTACAAATGTCCCCAAATGACCTTATATGACCAGGACACGCCCCCCAAATGACCTGATATGACCAGGACACGCCCCCCAAATGACCTGATATGACTAGGACACGCCCCCCAAATGTCCCCAAATGACCTGATATGACCAGGACATGCCCTACAAATGTCCCCAAATGACCTGATATGACCAGGACACGCCCCCCAAATGTCCCCAAATGATCTGATATGACCAGGACTTGTCCATCAAGTGTTGCCAAATCAACAGCAAAGCCCCAGAGTAATATCTCCAGAAGCAGTTTCTAGTTATAAATATTTTATTTAAAATATTTTTTTTCTTTTTCATTCTTTAGTTATGAGCAGTTGAACATTATAAACAACATTATTATATGTCTTTGCTAGTGAATTAGTTATTATTTGATCATTAAGGTACTTTACGTAGCATCACTATGCATAAAAAAAAATCATTTGTCCTACCTAATAAACTCACTGCTCATCCATCATACCTTTCCTCTGAATACGCACTGTTATCTATGGCTGTATTAAGTCTTCTTCCCCCTCTCATCCTGCAGGGGATTTAGCACCCCACCTGGGTCGTCCCTTGGTGTCTGTGTTCCTGAGAGGAACCAGAGACCTCGACCAAAGCGTCCGTGCCAGCAGTCTCTCTAACCTGGGAGAGCTGTGCCAGAGACTAGACTATGCTTTGGGTCCACTGACTCAAGAGGTGAGTGGAAACAAATGACAGAACAGTACATTTCTTGAGACGGATGGAGAGCATTTAACATGATTACTCATAAAACAATGACCATGATAAGATATAAACATTTTTGTGTTTTTATGTAGTAGTGAAATTGTAGAAAGATTGTTGCAAAAAACTCAGTGATCTCTCATTTCTCCATTGTGCAGCTGAGCTCCTGTCTAACTGCTCTGATAAAGACAGAGAAGGAAGCAGAGGTGAGGAGAGCTGCTGTCCATGTCATCACCTTGTTGATCCGAGGCCTCAGTGAAAAAACAACACAGGTACTAAAATACACATGAGGAGAAGCTTAAAGTGTGTCCACCTGTGAGTGCTTTGTGACAGTGGAGGGGCTCAGCGGCACCCGCTGCTTGCTGGGGGAAGAAACTCGAGTGCTAGAAGTCAAGTCTCCAAACACAAGTCGCTACAGTAGAAAAAAAAAAAACTGAAATAGAAGCTCATTTTTCGCTAGTCTTTTTTAACAACGCAAGTGTCGCTAGGACAGCGGCAGGGAGACAATAGGGCAGCGCTAAAGAGCCGCACGCGGCTCTCAAAATATAGGTTGCCGACCCTGGCTTTAACCAATGACTAGTCTTGTTTCGCTAATGGTAATGGCGTCTATCTGAATGTTAATGTTTCACTCTTTATCGTGTATGTAATTGTTTGTGGACACACATATCCCTTAATAAACTGTTCTTTACTAACAGAGAAGTTACATACTGATACAGTATGGTGAAAAAAATATATACACAGCTGAGAAATGGGGCATTGTGACCACTGTTTGAAATAATTTCTTGCTACATTATAGGGCAGACTTTTACAGTTATTTTTGTCACAAATATTTACTAGCCAAATGAACATTTTACTCTTCACCCAAAGTACATATTTTGTAGTACTCTTGTTTCTAAAGCAGCAGTTATTCAAATAATTTAAATATTTGCCTCAGTCAAAATGCTTGTAAACCTTTTAATCCATCTACAATTTTTAATAATATCTTTAAGAGCTTTTCTTTTTTATTCGGTACAGTACTTGATCCTTGTGGTGTGGTGTAATTGTTCAATAGGAGTCAAAACTGGTTGCTGTTCTAGTTCTTGTTTATCTAAAAGGTTGGCAATAGCACAAAAATGCAAAATCCAGTTGGCCATCCAGCAGGAAGCGGGTTTTGCCGAAAACATTTGCCAATTTGGAAGCTGATGCTTGGACAACAGGCACAACACCCACACAAAACGGTAACAAGTAGGCTGCTACAATGAATAATTGACTATCAGAAAACAATCATAACAAAAGACTCTTCAAAAATGTATAAAAACTGGTATTGAACAAAACATGTCATCTTAACCCAAAAGGCTCAGTGCACCATTTGTGTTTTTGTGCTCAGCACTTCCTATAGTGTGCACTATCTCTGGTGTGACGGCTCTACGTTTTTCCATAGTACCACCAGACATCAGCTCGTGCAACGTTCAGCCGGCCTGTGACTTCAATTTCTGGCATATAAATCAACACTAAAACACAAAACTTGGTTTACCGTACCAAATGGGCCTGGGTAATGGGGAGGCAGTGTGGAAAACCTGGTTCCAGGCCTCCCACTCAGGGTCACGGTTGCCACAAAAACCTTTTAGAAGGTATCTCTCAACTAAGGCATTCATTTGTTCAGTTTAAGTTTATTGTCCCCTAAGAAGGGGAAACTTGTCTTATAGCAGGTAAGCATACATATAACACAACAATAACTCATACACATACAATAAATAACACACAGACTACAATTTCAAAATTTTATAGACAGCTGTTGGGATCCTATACTCGTATATTACATTTTGAGTGTCTCAAAAGTGCTACTCATTGTGGTGATTAAATTACTCTTCTAACAAATATAAAGAGAGGGCTGTGTCTGATAAAGCAGACTTGAGTTTGTGCTCCAAACAAAGGGAGGTGATGGGATTGTCATTTTCTGCCAAACACGGTTATGTCTGTGTATGCCCATGAATGGACTTTTACAATGGGAAAGTGACAGTGTTTTTGGAATGTTTTGATGTGTGGAGCCGGCCTTGGCGATAAGATTGGCGGACAATGTGTTGACATGTTGTGAGTAACCCTCCAAATTTTCATACAAAAATTAGTTTCATTTATTTGAGATAGAAAATCAACCAAAACACTCCAAAATGTAACAATATGTTCATAAAAAGTAGTTGCAATGAATGTCATCGTGACCACCATAGAAGACCATACCTTTGAGGTGTGTTAGCAGAAGATGCTTATTTGTAGAACCCCGAAAAGATTTATAACATATAAGTTAACAATAGAATGCGTGCAATGTGGCTGAGATTGGTGAAGGAGTTACATATTAAAGTCTATTGGTGAAGCTGTAATGTTGCCCTGTGTTAGCATGTTCAGGAATACATCCGGATGATAAAAACTTTGTGGTGTCAGGTGTTGCCAGTTCCGAGGCCAAAGTTAATCTTTGTTTGAGTTTAACAGAAAGGCTTCTTCAGCGTCTGTCATCCAGCCAAGCTTGGCCTTCAAATTAGTCCAGACATCATTTGTTTAACAGTTAGCTAGTTTGGGGTGGCTCAAAATATTGTTCTCTTTTTCTGATGTTATGGAAATTTCCGAACGGGACCCTTGGTTCCCTAGAAAAGTAACTCTTTTCCTGACACAATGTACTGAAATTTGGTTTTATAGACTTTAAAACATTTGTTTGCCAACCATTTCAAGAAGGATATTGTTACCTTTGTAGCAAAAAGGTGTTGAGATGTTTGAACCGACCCAGTGGCCTTCGGATCTGAGTCTTTGCTCTCTGCAATTGAACTACGAGTACTAGAGTTGGTTACATTAATCCAATTTATTTGGATAGCTGTTATATATCCAGAATTGTAACATTTATTAGAACCCCTGGCATGTATTTCCCTTGAATTAACTTCACTTTTACTGTACTCATTTATTGTTTTCACTGTATTCGTCTATTTCTACATGAACTAGTTCAAATTGAAGTTCACAAATTTTAAAATGAACTGCTCAGTTCATAATTCGAAATTTTGAACATAAGTTCGTGGTTCACAAAAAATTTAACTTTTGTAATCGGTTCTGTTCTTCTCCCCTAAAATTGTTGCAAGCTATTATTGGCAGTCGATGTAAAGCTCCGATAGCAATTATTTTATACACTTTAACACTAAAACTGTGTCTGATTCATCTTAATATTCAACTTCAAAATACGTATTGGTACCGACCTGTTCATAAAACTTGCTCAAATGTTGGTACTGGGCAAGTGGTCTCTTAGATTTTACACCCTATTAGAAATTGCAACTTTGCGGTACTGCGCATGCGCATAACGTTACAAACGGCTGCAAAAGCAGCGATTTAAACACCAAAGATTTTGAAAAAAGAAGAAAATATACTTACGTTTGATTATGGATGCACACGAAGGAAAGGTCTCCTGACACACATCCTACCGTGTTTTACTAAAACAACACAGCCGTGACAGGCAGCTTTGGTTTCCAGGTGAAATAGTTTTCCACTATTAGGGTTTGTTTTTTATAGTGTTTTTAGCCAATGGCTTTATCTGCAATTTTGTTGGAAAGACTCAAACTCTGAACTCATGACTGTAGTATATGGACTACGTATCTCATGATCACCTGGGTTCACACAGCCAATGGGATGAGATTTGAGGGATCTAATGGGGGAAATCACTGTTCTGTTTTATGATATCTAGTAAGATGTGCGCGAAATTTACGGTGCATAAAAAAAGACATATATCGCAGTAGTCGCGTCTGTTCATTGCTGCACAAAACCAGTACTTGATAATGAACAAGGTTACTGAATGAATGCCACTCGTTCACGGTAACGTTCATGAGACAGGTATATGATGCGGTCAGTTCACGTTTGCTTAAAATATTAACGTGTTTATGAACGATGTTTCATTGAACGCGTTCATGCACCACAATGCTGCCTGATACAGGTTGTGACTATTGCCGTATATTTGGGGGGTGGAGGCCTCAGGCCAGTGGACACAACATAGAACATTCCCACTTGGGCAAGTGTATAAAAAAAATAACGAATGTTTATAAATTCAATGGATAGAATATTTAATGAGGTGACAGATGTGATGATCTGCACGTTGAATCCATTCAATGAGAACTCATTCCTCTTAAACCAATTTTTTTCCCATTGCACGAATGGGGGGGCATTTATTATTTGTTTTACGTGAATATAGATTGATCGATGTACCTAGCTAGCTACCTATATAGACATAGATACTATTGCAAGGCTTGTGCTCGACGTGCTGTCCGTCAGTACTTTATTGTGCATTGTATGTTGAGGAAACCTCCCTCCCGATGCCTTCAGAGCAGCTGCTAGTCGTGGTTTTTAGCCTAGAGTTTATTGCGCTCTCCTGCTGCGCTGGCCCCTCATTTTCTAGTCCTGACTAATGCTGCAACGATTAATTAACTCGAGTAATTTGATTATAAAAAAGCTCTGAATCAAATTTTGCTGCTTCGACGATTCGTTTAATAACTGACATTGTTCTGAAAATGTTTCATTTCGTTTTATTGATTGAGGTGGACAAACTGCCCTCTAATGGGAACTAAGGGTCGGAACCTCTTGGTTCCTCACGATGCGATACGATACGATTTGCGATACAAAGCTCACGATAATGATGATATCATGATACGGCGATACAATGATTATCGATACATTGGTCAGGACGGTGGCACCAAATTTACCCCTTCATCTTCAAACGGGTCCCTCCCACTTCTATGGCAGCCAATGCCAGACAACGAGGTAATTTTGGGGCATTTCAGGGTCGCTTCCTGTTGATTTTGGGTTACAGAACAGGAAGTGACCCTTGAATCAATAGACAGTGACACAAACTCAACAGAAGTTGACCTGTAAATGCCACGAAAATCAGAAAGAGTGACTGTGAATGCTCTGGTTTCGAATGAATGAACGTTGCGTTCTTTCGTCAGTTTTAATGGAGTGGGTGACGAGCTCTGTTAATGGCAGCAATAGAGTTAACAGACACTATTATGGTGGGAGATTTTGGTTGCAACTTGTTGGTTCAAACAAAACATTGACATGTTTTAAAACAATATCTCAATTCTTGGATTGAGCGGGACGGGAACAAGATGCAAAGTATCACGATATACAGTATCGCCATTTTGATATTTTGTCACACCCCTAGTGGTAACAGTGAATATGCCATAACTCGTCTAACATGGCTGAATCCTGCTGCTCCCTGCTTTGACCAACTTTAGGTATGTTTGCGCTAATACGTATATTTGTTCCTTATTTATTGTTCCATTCGTTATTTAGTTTAGAAATATATTTAGCAGTTTTTTGTATATATCCCTAGCTTTTGTATGTATCCGTCGCTACGTTGCGATTCAAATTTCACGCCCTCAGTCGATCGCAGATTTTTTTCAATTAAAAAAAAAATACAGATGAGCTGTCCTGAGCCGATGGCGTATTCTCACTCTCTCCCTCCCTCTCCCTGCTCTTTGTTCGTCGGGCTGTGCACTGGAGTTGCTTTTTAAAGTTAACATGTTGACAGATGTTTATGTTTGATCTTGCCAGAGTCACGAACTTCAAACGCGCCGCATGCCTCAATCATCGTTAAAATTGTTAAACACTTGGTGTGGCAACTCATTGTGTGTAAGTGAGCGGCTGGAGCAGATTTGAAAGGATTAACTCAGTGAAGAATTTAATAAAGCCAAGCATTTTTCTCTACTACTTTATTCTTGTTACTGTCTAACATGTTTAAAACTTGTCATATTTATTACATTTGAAGTGCTTAAAAACCTTTTATTAAAATATACATATGCATTTTTTAAATTATACTTTTGGGGAAAAAATGGGAAAATGTCTTATACAGTGGGGCAAATAAGTATTTAGTCAACCACCAATTGTGCAAGTTCTCCTACTTGAAAAGATTAGAGAGGCCTACAATTGTCAACATGGGTAAGCCCCAACCATGAGAGACAGAATGTGGGGGAAAAAAAAACAGAAAATCACATTGTTTGATTTTTAAACAATTTATTTCCAAATTAGAGTGGAAAATAAGTATTTGGTCACCTACAAACAAGCAAGATTTCTGGCTGTCAAAGAGGTCTAACTTCTCCTAACGAGGTCTAACGAGGCTCCACTCGTTACCTGTATTAATGGCACCTGTTTTAACTCATTATCGGTATAAAAGACACCTGTCCACAACTCAGTCAGTCACACTCCAAACTCCACTATGGCCAAGACCAAAGAGCTGTCGAAGGACACCAGAGACAAAATTGTAGACCAGCACCAGGCTGGAAGGACTGAATCTGCAATGGGTAAAATGCTTGGTTTAAAGAAATCAAGTGTGGGAGCAATTATTAGAAAAGGGAAGACATACAAGACCACTGATAATCTCCCTCAATCTGGGGCTCCATGCAAGATCTCACCCCGTGGCGTCAAAATGATAACAAGAATGGTGAGCAAAAATCCCAGAACCACACGGGGGGACCTAGTGATTGACCTACAGAGAGCTGGGACCAAAGTAACAAAGGCTACTATCAGTAACACAATGCGCTGCCTGGGACTCAAATCCTGCACTGCCAGACGTGTCCCCCTGCTGAAGCCAGTACACGTTCAGGCCCGTCTGCAATTCGCTAGAGAGCATTTGGATGATCCAGAAGAGGACTGGGAGAATGTGTTATGGTCAGATGAAACCAAAATAGAACTTTTTGGTAGAAACACAAGTTCTCGTGTTTGGAGGGGAAAGAACTCTGAATTGCATCCGAAGAACAGCATACCCACTGTGAAGCATTGGGGTGGAAACATCATGCTTTGGGGCTGTTTTTCTGCAAAGGGACCAGGACGACTGATCTTGTAAAGGAAAGAATGAATGGGCCCATGTATCGAGAGATTTTGAGTGAAAATCTCCTTCCATCAGCAAGGGCATTGAAGATGAGACGTGGCTGGGTCTTTCAGCATGACAATGATCCCAAACACACAGCCAGGGCAACAAAGGAGTAGCTTCGTAAGAAGCATTTCAAGGTCCTGGAGTGGCCTAGCCAGTCTCCAGTTCTCAACCCCATAGAAAATCTGTGGATGGAGTTGAAAGTCCGTGTTGCCCAACGACAGCCCCAAAACATCACTGCTCTAGAGGAGATCTGCATGGAGGAACGGGCCAAAATACCAGCAACAGTGTGTGAAAAGCTTGTGAAGAGTTACAGAAAACGTTTGGCCTCCGTTATCGCCAACAAAGGGTACATAACAAAGTATTGAGATGAACTTTTGGTATTGACCAAATACTTATTTTCCACCATGATTTGCAAATACATTCTTAAAAATTCAAACAATGTGATTTTCTGTTTTTTTTTTTTTTTTTCCACATTTTGTCTCTCATGGTTGAGGTTTACCCATGTTGATAACTACAAGTAGGAGAACTTGTACTTGGTGGTTGACTAAATACTTATTTGCCCCACTGTATGTATCTCTTACCAATGCTAAATTTGAATGAATACATTCAACGCATTTTGTTTTTTTAGGGGGGTAGCGCTACTTCGCGGTTTTCACTTACCGCAGCAGGTTCTGGTCTCCACTAACCGCGAAAAACGAGAGATCACTGTATATTATTATTAGCAAAAACACTTGCTTATTTGTTTTACATATCCTAAAATGTATTCTCCAACGCATTGGTTGTTCGTAATCCGATTACTCGATTATTCGAACCAGCTAATTGATGGATTAATCGATCACCAAAATAATCGATAGTTGCAGCCCTAGTCCAGACCTGGTCGAAGGGTGATGATCGCGTCGCTGGCGCGGATCAGACCGGTTGCACAAGCTACAAATGTAAGCAACGTAGTGCCAGTGTTCTAATGGCCTTTTCAGGGACCCGTGGCAACACGCAATGCCCCCCTCATGCTGGCGTAGCCCCAACCAGGGAGTCGGCGAGCTGTGCACTCCCCTCCCACACACGAAGGCATTGATATCTCATTATTGCACAAGAAAGCTGCAACTTTCCTCATTTTAAGGAGGAAGAGGTGATTATAGCAGCCATGAAAAGGTCTTTAGTAGCTTTGGCAAGAGCATCTCAAGTATATCGCTAGCTAGCTATATTAATCTAATGCTTATTATGTAAGGAGGTACAAACTGTAGGTTACATACTCAGTGAACATGCTACGCCAACTATGCCTCCCTGTGCATTAGTTCCAAAAATGGAAGAAAATTTGCACAGTAAATAGTTCCTAATTGAATGGACAATGGCGTCATTATAAAATGGGGAAAAAATATTCGATTGGAAACAACCCGATGACGAGGATTTACTCAGTTGTTATATGAATACGGTAATTTTCAGACTATAAGGCGCACCTGGATATAAGCTGCCACCCACTAGATAAACTGCACTGGACTATAATCCACAGCTGTCCTCACTGTATTATGGGTTATTTACATCAAAAGATATTAACCAATAACACTTTATTTGACAGTGGCATCATAAGACCAAATGAACCAACATGAAGGTTTGAACGGATTGGCTGCAAACATTCATGGCTTAGAGAAGCTGCATTTGGCCATCACTGCTCCCTTTGGTGGAGACAACCTCTGCTGCCTCCTGCTGTCAACACTGTTGTCATCCAACATGCCTCCTAGCATGCATTGCATCGCTTACAGATGTAAATAACAATCAAAATTCATGTTCTGTGCTAATTATTTCTTCAGTTATTTTCCAGTTGTTTCATTAATTGCTAGTTATGGTATTTTGTAACCCTTTATTTGACAGTAGCATCATAAGACTGTCATAAGACCATTATAATTACGACATGACACTGCTATGATCATTAATGAATGGTTATGACAAATGTCATTTTGTGTCATCCAGCAAATTATCTCACTTCTGAATGGATGTAAAAGATCCGAGCTGGACATAAATGGTGTCAATGACATAATTTGCCGGATGACACTTAATGATATCTGTCATAAGCTTTCATTAATGCCCATTATAGTGTCATGTCATAATTATGACGTTCTTATGCGACAGTGTTACAACGCCACTGTCAAATAAAGTGTTGCCATCCATCTATCATCTACAGCTTAGTTCGGGGTCGGTTCGCAGAGGCAGTCCGAAAGTTACGGCACTATATAATGAGTAGCGTTGCGACAAAAAAAAAAAAAAATTGACTCAACCTTATATCCGTTTGTAAAGCCAATTTGCCAAATGATGGATTCAATGCAGTCTGAAACCGCAGTGCCCAGAAGAACACCAAGACATACAACTGCACCGAATACACACAACCCGATTAGTTACTTAATACTGCCCTGAGCTGTCAATTCGCGGCTTCGTCAATTGTTTATAATGAAACGACCTTCAAGGTAATTCTCATGAAACCCAGCTCCCAACCCTTGTCCAAATTAGAACTGTGATGAGTGGTTCAGGTGCAGCTTTAGGGTTGATCTTAAACCAAGCTTTGTCATTATTGAACATCTGCTGCAGTGCACCAGCTGTACAGGGTTTAATGATACCCAGGGACATGAGAACAGACTCTGGCAGAACACATCACAAAGGTTAGGCCAGGTGGTGGTGGTCTTGTGGAAGGTCAAGGGTCAAGCGGGGATTACTGTGTCTTATTGTTTGGAGAAAAAAATGCAGTGTCACTCACCATCATTCCTCTGTGTGTCTACCAGGTTCTCCGTGATGTTCTATTGGACCTGTACAGAGCCCTGAAGTGGGTGGTTCGATCAGACTCTGATGAGGTGGCTGTACTTCATGCCCAGCTTGCTCTGGAGGAGCTTGATGATGTTATGCGAACTCTCATCTTCCCCAAACAAAAGTTGGAGAAGAAAATAGTTGTTCTGCCCTAATACTTAGATTTTATTAGTATAACTTTTCTCTGCCTCCAGCACTGTTGGATTTAAGATTATGTACAGAATGACTGAGCGTAACAGCATAGTATGTAATTAGTAGATTGACAGTGTCAACATCTCAGGATGAACCAGGATGTCCCAATTTCGATTGGTGACTCTTGATACGTTTTTTTTTTTTTTTTTTCCCAAGATGTTTGCAGATTCAATATGAATCCGATACCATGTCATGTATCATGTATTTTGTATTAAAGTGAGCTCTGCTGGTACCTCCTCAAGAATATTACACGATGCTCTGTTAATATAATTGGTTGCTAAGGAGCGTCATCTCACTCAGCGGACATGTTTGCCAAGTACGATGGTACTGAAAACACACGACTACTGGGTCGGATGCGATCTTGTCACCAAATTTGATACTCCAAAAATAGCTGTATCGGGTGCCGATACCAGTACCGAGTATCAGATTGGGACATCACTAGATAAACGATACATTGTGTTAGTTATCATGTCTTAGCATGTTTAATGTAAAAGTGTGTTTTTGGCAAAAATAAATATTCATTATGCACAAGTTTTTAAATTAAATTTTAAAGTACTGTATCATGATTTGTGAATTACACTGATTTAGCATGAAAATTGTCGGGCTGGATACTTATAATACTGTATTTAAAATGGATTGTATCAGAAAAACGGAAGGAGAAAAGAATTGATCTGTTAATCATGCTATGAAGGGTGATCGATCGTCACTACAGCTATTTAAAGGTTGACACTAGGTCTGTCGCGATAACAAATTTTAATAGGCAATATATTGTCTCAAATATTGCTGATATGCGATATTCTTTTTTTTTTTTTAATGAATCACCTATTCAAATGCAATGAATTGTTATTCTTAAAACAAATTCAAAATAATAAGTTAACAAATAAATAAATACGAGTCATTTGACAGCTAGCTACCTATGTGTAGAATATGAAATAAATGAGAAACCTAATGTAATTTTGTTCTCTGCCGCACCACACGAATGCTATTTTTAGACCGTGATGTCGCCATCGTAATGCAGAAGTGGGACATGATTAACACGCCCTCGCATACAAACCATCTTATTTCTGCTTGTTTTCTCCGGTAATCTTTCACAAAAGAACATGCCGATCAAACACTGCTACTATGGAACTTATAGAAACGACTCTAGACATTACGACATATGAAGGATGTTTTCTTCATACGTTTCCCGAAACCAAAAACAAGAAATGTGAAGAACGGATCAACTTGCGCAGACGTCCAAAAGACTAGTTTAACGCCAGCAAAATGAAGCCATTCACATTTCATATGCAGTAAACATTTTGATGGGGGCCATGGTCCTTCAGAGGACGAAGAGGCAAGCCATTTTGATATTTTTGCTTAATTTTTCGCATGGCGTTTTGCCGTGCTGCTTCTGTCTGACAATGAATGACCTGGAAAAAATAAATAAAATGGTATCTGACTGCCACTGTTACCTTTTCTGTTGTAAAAAAAACAATTTTAGTAAGGGTGAAGTGTAAATAAATTATAGAATAAAGATTTGTTATTAATGGAAAAATTAAAAGTTTTCGTTGGCTGTCACTGAATTGCATTTGCGATAGCTACACAAAAATAGCAATGTAAATTGCCCCCAAGAACGGTCAGAGACATAAGACAACCAGAGGATATAGTATATTAGAAAGACAGGGCATATGGTGGCAAACGATAGATTGTTGAAACAGGAGAATGTCATTGTCAGTGGCTTAAGGCAATCCACAGAAGAAAAGGGTGTTTTTTAAAAAAGCTTCTGGATCAGGTCGGCTTGTCTTTTTCAGCCCTCGACACTCAAGCCATCTTTTTAACCAAACATTTGTATGTTCTTCCACATATTTACCAGTTAATTTGGCACCAGCGACATCATTTTCGGACAGAATTGGTAGGTTTAGCTCAGTAAACATCTCGTTCGTACACTCTTTCCATTCGTTATTATTAGGGACAAACAGGAGGTTGACCCGCCTAACTACAATTGCTCACGTCATGAATATTAATGGGCAAAACTGATGTGTTGCTTGCGGTACGCCACTAGAACAAAAATGTATGATCTAAAATGACTGTCATCTTGTCCTGCAAAGGTGTGCATGTTAGCAATTTGAAGCCAAGTTATTCATTGCCAATCAGATTTTTCATAATGGGTGTCATTTCAAAGCTATTCATAGTGCAGAATATGAAATATGTGAGATTAACTCCAGAAATATTTATTTACATATTGAACATGACTTGCTTTTATTATGAAATATTCACAAGTACGTTCGCTAAGCTGCTAACTGTAAGCTTTACACTGTTTTAAAAAAAAAAAAAGTGCACTTCGATTTCCGTCATGCATTTTATGTCAGTAATAGAATTTTTTGCATCGTTTGCAAATGCTGTAAACCAGCGAGTTTTCCAGTATGCAGCACACACAAACATGCACGTACGCGGCGATAAATTGCAGCTGGGAATATTGCCACCCTAATTCTTATTTACCGTGCGATTGACTTATTGCATGTCGCAACAGGGTTAGTTGACATATTTGGTCATTAAAAAAACATATAATTGCTAATATTTATTTAATAAAATTATTATAAAATGTTTATATTTTTGTAGTTATAAATACATTTATAAATTAATACAATTACAATGCCAATAAAATCTAAATTAGTCAAATCAGTAAAATAAAACAACCACTGGTTAGTACAGTCCCAAGTAAAACTAAAATGGATTTTTTTCTCATAGTCTTTAACTCTTTGCATGTCAATGATGACAATAGACATCTATTTCATTTAAAGTGGGAAAACTGGCTGTGAATGCTTATTTTTCAGTGCCAAAGTCAGCACAAGATGTCAATGGTAGCCTGCATGAAAGGGTTAAAAACCTTTCACAAAAGATAATTTACATAAATTGCCACATTGTATTTTTTTTCATGAGATCCAGGTGAAAGGCCTTTAAATGTTTGAAATTGTGATGGAAGCAGTTCCGAAGAAAAGTTCTTTGTAAAAGGTTGGACATTTTTATTGATTTTTAAGGTGGGGGGGTGGCTGCTGAAATAAATGTAACCAAACGACTTTTTGAGTTTAAACAGGGTGCAACTCATGCGGAATTCCTTCTTTTGTCCATCATCCCTCTTATCCATCCAACACATCGTATGAAGCATGCTGACCTCCCCTCCACCTCCTCCCCCTCAGAGGGCAAACATGGCAGGCTTCAGCCTCGTTTCCATGGATATTCTCCTTAATACGGAGTCAAGGTATTGCAGTGGCATGAGGCGCTTTACAAGTGCAGCCTCTTTCATTGGGCTGGCAGATTTAGGCTTTTCTAAAAGTATCACTGAACCAGCTTCTTCAGTCAAAGCTTTGTTTATTCAGGGGTTGTGTAGTGTTCTCTGAATTTGTGACTTCAAAGAGCAATGAGACCCTTGGTGAGTTGTTGATAACGTCTGCTGTTTTCCAGGACCCCTTAATACCGGGTGACCCAAAAAACGGTAATAGAGTTGTTCATGTTTTTTTTGCTCCCGATCCAATCTCGATTGTTTTAGTTTGAGTATCTGCCGATCCCGATATTTCCCTATCCGATTGCTTTTTTTTCCTCTCCCGATTCAATTCCAATCATTCCCGGTAATTTTTCCCGATCATATACATTTTGGCAATGCATTAAGAAAAAAATGAATAAAACTCGGACAAATATATACATTCAACATACAGTACATAAGTACTGTATTTGTTTAATATGACAATAAATCCTCAAGATGGCATTTACATTATCAACATTCTTTCCTTGAGAGGAATCCACGGATAGAAAGACTTGTAATTCTTAAAGGATAAATGTGACTTTGTATATTGTGACTAAATATTGCCATCTAGTGTATTTGTTGAGCTTTCAGTAAATGATACTGCAGCCATTTAACTTCTGCCCAAATGCATGATGGAAAGTGCAACCATGACTGTGCGCAG
This sequence comes from Corythoichthys intestinalis, assembly GCF_030265065.1. NCBI lineage: Eukaryota > Metazoa > Chordata > Actinopteri > Syngnathiformes > Syngnathidae > Corythoichthys > Corythoichthys intestinalis. The sequence goes on along the minus strand of NC_080399.1, from coordinate 55,832,333 downwards.
GGGCACCAATTGATATATCTTCTCTGCGTTGGGAAAGAACATATGGTGTTAAGAAGATGATCAACTATTACCTTTCTTCCCCACATTGCCTCCCACGTTTTAATTGCTGTGAGAGGTATTGTAAGGCTTTAGCTAAATAAAAATGGTTCCAAAGACTGTCAAAATTCTCTCTACTCATTATACGCTGGCTTTTAGCGTTATCTATAGGTAAAACGGCGTCTTTATAGATTGAACGCGACAATGCGTGAGTGGGTCATTCAGCGCATGCGTTAATTACTCAATGTGATTAATTTAAAAAAATAAATTACCGACGTTAATGCAATAAATTTGATAGCCCTACTTTAAGCCAAAACTACTCTAGATGAGTGTAAGACATTTTGTCTGTAACGTTAAATACAATTAGAAAACGATTTAAATAATATACTGGACTGTCTCAGAAAATTAGAATACACAATATTCTAATTTTTTGAGACAGTCAGGAAATTAGAATATTGTGTATTCTAATTTCCTGAGACAGTCCTGTATATATACACAGGACTGTCTCAAAAAATTAGAATATTGTGTATTCTAATTTCCTGAGACAGTCCAGTATATATATATATATATATATATTTAAAAAAGGCATGTCCAATATTTTTTTACCGATTCCGATACTTTGAAAATGACGTGATCGAACCCGATCGATCACGACATCTTTAAACGGTAACTTTATAACAATCCAATAAAACCGGAGTGAAGAAAAATATTTGATTCATACTAAGTGGAACATTCAAACATGCCATTTAAAGTCCCACAGTCACATCAGGGGGTACTTTACTGAATTTGATGTATTGGACGATTCTGAGCCACAACCAATCGTCCTTTTGTTTGCAAAGTTAACCCAAAAAACGCAAAACCCAGTATTAATCCATTTTCACTGTTGGCCAAGAAGCCAGCGTAAGTAACAGAGATGTAATCAAAGGCAGTAGGGCTTCAACTAATGCTTATTTATATAATGGATTAATCGGTAAATCTCTTTTTTTCAATCAGGCAAATCCAAATCACATTTCAAGCCATTTAAACCAACTATAGTACATTAGCAATTTTTATGAAGTAGTGTGTAAAATACATTTGACAAATCAACTCAAGGTAAAATTGTTAGTTTAATGTGCTTTAGAATTTTCAGGTTCCTGATTGCATTTTCATCCACTGTCATTAAATCAAATTACAAAAATATTCTGGTGGTGGTGACTCTTAGCCATGTCTTCATGTTATCCTCCCATGTTGTGATGATGGCAGATGGATGCAGTATTTCCAAATTGTCTTTTTTGAGGGATTTTGATGAATGATGCCACTCCAGCTCCATTGTTGTTTTGGTTAGAGTACCTGGAAAATGGAAGTTGCGAATAAAAGCGGAGGTATCTGGGAAACTTGTCTATATTACAATGGACAACAAGAATTTTTTTTTTTTTTAATATTATGTGCAATAATAAACTGTTTTTCAGATGCAGCAATCGCATAGGTATGTGAAATGTCACCATAGAATTTTTAGGCTTTGTCACCCACCCCTATTTTGTGTATTATCTAAACAAGTCATATTCTATTATGATGCTTCTTGTCTATATACATGACCACACGTGACACTCCCCCTTTGACACAATTTTACCTTAATTTATATATTTTTACTTAAAAATTTAATTTTACAGTGGTATGAAAAAGTATCTGAACCTTTTGGAATTTCTCACAATTCTGCATAAAATCACCATCAAATGTGATCTGATCTTTGTCAAAATCACACAGCTGAAAAAACATATATAATATATAATAAATATTTTGTGGCCCACCCTTTGGCAGCAATAACTTCACATGCTTCCTGTAGCTGCAGATCAGTCTGGCACATTGATCAGGATTAATCTTGGCCCATTCTTTTCTACAAAACTGCTGTAGTTCAGTCAGATTCCTGGGATGTCTGGCATGAATCGCTGTCCATAGGTCATGCCACAACATCTCAATGGGTTCATGACTGGACTTTGAATTGGCCACTCCAGAATGTGTATTTTGTTCTTCTGAAACCATTCTGAAGTTTATTTACTACAGCATCTCAATGGGGTTCAAGTCAGGACTTTGACTTGGCCACTCCAGAATGTGTAATTTGGTATTCTGAAACCATTCTGAAGTTGATTTAATTCTGTGTTTTGGATCATTGTCTTGTTGTAGCATCCATCCTCTTTTTAGCTTCAACTGTCTGACGGACGGCCTCAGCTTTTCCTGCAAAACATCGTGATAAACTTTTGTATTAATTCTTCCATCAATGATTGCAAATTGTCCAGGCCCTAATGCTTAAGGATTAAGGATTTCACATTGCATCAGGGTTAAGATGGTGCACGCAGAATTAATCATTTCTTGCGAGGTAGGTTAACATAAAGATAAAAGAGGCCGAGTTAAGAGCTGCAGGTTAGTTTCCATCGTGATGAGGCAAGGCGGAACGACCGTACTTCTCTCAACATGTAAGCACACTGGCAAAGAAATATCAACTTGGGTAATGCATAGACTGACTCCACAAAGACGATTTTACTCCTACATCCATTTTAATTTCAATTACTGACCAACATACAGGGGTTGGACAAAATAATGAAACGCCTAACATTTTGGCATCATAATCATTGAACGTAATTATTAAAGAATGGCATTAGGAACATTCTAATGAAGTGGAGTATCTCTTATGGCCGCCGCAATCCCGAGACCTCAACATTATTGAGCATGTATGGTCAGTTTTAGAGATTCAATTAAGACGTCAATTTCCATCCCCATTGTATATAAAAGAGTTGGAGGGTATTCTAACTGAAGAATAGCTTAAAATTCCTTTGGAAACAATTCACAAGTTGTATGAATCAACACCTCGGAGCAATGAAGCTGTAATTGCCGCAAAAGGTGGACCTACTCCATATTAAATTAGTTTTTGGTGATTTTTTTTTAAGGTGTTTCCATTATTTTGTCCGACCCCTACATGTAAATACTTCAAGACGCTATTTTTGCCCCAGTCCATTGACCCCCAACCTTAATGCACAGTATGTAGCACTACCATTGTTAATATTCTAACTCATTTAAGATGTGGAACGATTTTTTTTTTTTTTTTTTTTTGCTCTATTAGTAGACCATGTCGTTCAGTCTGACTAAAAGTTGTAGCAACTTTAGTTTATATAACCTACAGAACTGTCAGTTATCCATTGTAAACACAGAATCAAAACAATAACAAAACGGGTTGAGTGCCGACTTTCAAAATGGGAAAATCTCAGCTTGATTATTGAGAACCGTGTTAGAAGTATTTCCTAAGTTTATTTAATGTCTGTTGAAATATTAGGGAAATTTAATGAATAATGGACTGTGTAACTTTAGTTTTGGAATTGAATTCATTTTACGTCCCTCCCTTACATTTTTGTAAATAATCTACATACAAAGTACTTACACTTGCAGATTCAGAGTATTTTTATCCTACAAAATGTTTTAGAAATCTAAGAATAGGTTTTGAGCACATTCTTAAATGCAATTTATCATTTGTCCCACCCCACCACTGACCAAATTGCATTTGAAATAAAACAATTGGAATGGGAAATGATATATACAGGTATATGGCGGAAAACACTCAGGTGACTTGAAGTTCCGCTCTGAGACCCCCAATTTGGCCAAATTTCAAAATTGTCCTATATGCATGTGTGATACATCCTTAGAAAGCTTAAATCTCAATTTTCATGGGGAAGAAAAATTTTGAACAACAGGAGGGCATTTAAAAGAAATTTTTAAAAAAAAATTTAAACAGCAAAACCCTAACTGGAGGTGAGAGCACGCGAGAGCATGATTAAAGACGCCATGATTTTTACGAGATATTATCGCGTACTTACCTTGTTTCCATCCAAAAACTATGTAGTATGTATCATCGAGTGTCAAGACACAGATGTGAATCGCCACAGCCGGATTTTGTGGGGATTTTATGGGTGAAACATGGTAATATAACAAGGGTCGCGAAGCAGAAATCGCAGACATCAAGGAACGGTCGAGATTTTCATTTTCATATATTTACCCTTTTAAACCTTTTTTTTCCCAATTTTTCTTTGTTTGGATCGATTATTTATCATCTAAAATATTGGGGAAAATGCAACAGTAACGAAAAAAAATACAATTAAGCGATAGTTATGAGGCTGATATCCCTGACTTATTTACAGAAGCTAATTTGTTCATTGTGACATAATTTGTTGAAAAGTTTAAAATATGCGCGTGAATAATTTTTTTTAGTGTTTTTTTTTTTTTTTTTAAACTAAATTTTAGACATGAATTAATGATTCTAAGCCAGGGGTAGCAAACTCTGGTCCTCAAGGACCCCTATCCAGCTTGTTTTCCATGTCTCCCTTCTATAAAACACCTGAATCAAATGATCAGCTCATCAGTAAGCTCTACAGGAGCCTGATAACGATCCTGATTATTTGAGTCTTAATGCGCCATGAATCTGCTATGACAGCATATAGACATATTGTTCTGTCAAATACAACAGTTCTTTTGGCTTAAAATACAGCAGTTTATTTTAAAGGGGGACGCAAGAGCAGAAACTACTTTTTCAGCTTTGTGTTTTCCGCCATATATCTGCAGATATTAAAGTACAGTGGGGCAAATAAGTATTTAGTCAACCACTAATTGTGCAAGTTCTCCCACTTGAAAATATTAGAGAGGCCTGTAATTGTCAAAATGGGTAAACCTCAACAATGAGAGACAGAATGTGGATAAAAAAACAGAAAATCAAAATGTTTGATTTTTAAAGAATTTATTTGCAAATCATGGTGGAAAATAAGTATTTGGTCAATACCAAAAGTTCATCTCAATACTATGTTGTGTACCCTTTGTTGGCAATAACGGAGGTAAAACGTTTTCCGTATCTCTTCACAAGCTTATCACACACTGTTGCTGGTATTTTGGCCCATTCCTCCATGCAGATCTCCTCTAGAGCAGTGATGTTTTGGGGCTGTTGTTGTTTAACACGGACTTTCAACTCCCTCCTCAGATTTTCTATGGGGTTGAGATCTGGAGACTGGCTAGGCCACTCCAGGACCTTGAAATGCTTCTTACGAAGCCACTCCTCTGTTGCCCTGGCTGTGTGTTTGGGATCATTGTCATGCTGAAAGACCCAGCCACGTCTCATCTTCAACGCCCTTGCTGATGGAAGGAGATTTTCACTCAAAATCTCTTGATACATGGCCCCATTCATTATTTCCTTTACACAGATCAGTCGTCCTGGTCCCTTTGCAGAAAAACAGCCCCAAAGCATGATGTTTCCACCACCATGCTTCACAGTGGGTATGGTCTTCTTCGGATGCAATTCAGTATTCTTTCTCCTCCAAACACGAGAACCTGTGTTTCTACCAAAATGTTCTATTTTGGTTTCATCTGACCATAACGCATTCTCCCAGTCCTCTTCTGGATCATCCAAATGCTCTCTAGCGAACCGCAGACGGGCCTGGACGTGTACTTTCTTCAGCAGGGGGACATGTCTGGCAGTGCAGGATTTGAGTCCCTGGAGGCACATTGTGTCACTGATAGTAGCCTTTGTTACTGTGGTCCCAGCTCTCTGTAGGTCATTCACTAGGTCCCCCCGTGTGGTTCTGGGATTTTTGCTCACCGTTCTTGTTATCATTTTGACGCCACGGTGTGAGATTTTGCATGGAGCCCCAGATCAAAGGGAGATTATCAGTGGTCTTGTATGTCTTCTATTTTCTAGTAATTGCTCCCAAAGTTGATTTCTTTACACCAAGCATTTTACCTATTGCAGATTCAGTCCTCCCAGCGTGGTGCAGGTATACAATTTTGTCTCTAGTGTCCTTCGACAGGTCTTTGGTCTTGGCCATAGTGGAGTTTGGAGTGTGAATGACTGAGTTGTGGACAGGTGTGTTTTATACCGATAATGAGTTAAAACAGGTGCCAGTAATACAGGTAACGAGTGGAGCCTCGTTAGACCTCGTTAGAAGAAGTTAGACCTCTTTGACAGCCAGAAATCTTGCTTGTTTGTAGGTGACCAAATACTTATTTTCCACTCTAATTTGGAAATAAATTCTTTAAAAATCAAACAATGTGATTTTCTGTTTTTTTATTCCACATTTTTTTCTCTCATGGTTGAGGTTTACCCATGTCGACAATTATAGGTGTCTCTAATCTTTTCAAGTAGGATAACTTGCACAATTGGTGGTTGACTACATACTTATTTGCCCCACTGTATAAAACATTTTCCCTTTTTCTTTTCATTGGACAACACTGACAAAATGACACTTTGACACAATGAAAAGTAGTATGTGGGCAGCTTATATAATGGAGTTATTTTCCCCTCAAACCCCTCAAAATATAGCCATTAATATCGAAAACCCTGGCAACAAAAATGAGTACACCCCTTAGAAACTACGTACATTCCTAAATGTCCAAATTGAGTACTGCTTGTCATTTTCCCTCCAAAATGTCATGTGACCCATTACAGGAGTGCTGTCAGCATTGCTGACAGAGATTGAAGAGGTGGGGGGTCAGCCTGTTAATGCTCAGACCATATGCCGTACTCTAGATCAAATTGGTGTGCATGGCTGTCACCCCAGGAGGAAGCCTCGCCTCTTCTGAAGATGGTACACAAGAAGGCCCGCAAACAGTTTGCTTAAGACATGTCAACAAAGCACATGGATTACTGGAACCATGTCCTATGGTCTGATGAAACGGGCAGGCTTTTCAAAAGGTTCAGATACGTTTTCATACCACTGTAATCTAGTTTCTAATATATCATTACCTTTTATTTTCTGAAGTGAAGACTCAATTTTCAAGAAATTTGAAGCCAAAATGTCCCCCAATTTTGGAATGACTCATTTTGTTTTATTTTAGTTTGCCTGTGCATTTTTAGACTAATTGACTTCCCTGGTAACTGTTGCAAAGATAATCAGACTATTGCCTCATTCCGAGACGAGACTCCCATCATCACGCCAAAGGTCAACCAAACAGTGAGTTTGAATATTAAGCAGTTTCTGCCTCATCTCCTTATAAGATGAATGTACACTACAGTATTTATTTCCTGACGTTAATGAAGTCTGTTCAATGAATTTATTTATTTTCAGCCTCATATCGATCCCGCGTGAGGCATGCGGGCAATCTGTTACATGTAACCTGGAGCATGTCAGCCAGTAAGTCTCAGAGCACGGGAGGCAAGGAGGGAGGGAAGAATAAATAAGGCCATAAAAGATGCTTTCAAGGAAGGAGAGAGGTGGCTACATGCGATCCAACAGTCAGTGGATTCTCATATGGTGCCGGCTGCATTGCAGTAAAGTAAAGGTAGGGGAGAGAGAGACGAGGACAGAACGGTGGCAGGAGATAGCTCAGCATTTGGGGCCGGGGGGGAAGGATGGAGCCTTTGCTGAAGTGGAGCTAGTGCTGCCGCAGGAGACAGCGGGAGAACAGCATGGGCAACCTTCAACCTACTTGACCTCTCTGACCTCCCGCTGGGCCAACCGGGAAGGAGTGCGAGGAGAAAAGCTGAACATGTAAGACTTATCCTATCCAAGCTTCAAGGGATTCCTCATCAGAGGGCGTCCTGGGAGACAGAAGGAGGGAGGGTGTTGGAGGAGGAGCAGACGGTGGTAGGTTAGGTAGGGGGCTGTCTCACAGAAGTGGTCTAGCAGTGGTTTGAGCTGCCGGCTGTATTTTTGGGATCTTGCGAATGGAGTGAGCACTCTGGAATAAAGATGTAGTGTGAGCTGCTGGAAGGAGGGGGACCAAACAAGTAGAGCGCTGTGCTCGGGGAAGGAGACGACCTTCCAGCTGGACGCGCGGACCAGGAGGACAGAGACAAAGACGGTGTGGGTCCACTGGATCAAGAAGGTAAGGAAGTCATTCAATTTCCTACTATGAGGAGCAGCAGTGTGTCATTATCATGCAAATTGATGCCCATTGGGAGATGAGAAAAGACAAATCCCTCCTTTTAAAAAAAAAAAAAAAAAAATAACTATTTCAACAGGGTTTAGGATTAACATTAAAAGCAATAATTAAGTACTGGTACTCTCAAAGTAAGGCTTCATGTTCAATTGTGAGGATAAAGGAGAATGAATGAAAGTATTCATCCATGAGCAAACACGTTTCAGAGGGACTGACACCCAATGGAAAAGTTTTTAAAAGCTGAAGGAAGCGACATTAAAGTTGAGTTAGAAGACGTGGGACAAAGACCTGAGTGTGTTCAGAATTGAGTGGTCAATGTGTTTGCAATGGCAGGTAGAGAAAATGTGTTTTTCTGTGAGTGTTAGAAGCAAGTCACTTTTTTTTATTCACAGTACTTGCATGTATTGACTGTATATGTGTGCGTGTCTTTGCAGCTTACTATGTCATATACTTAATTTTATTGACATTGTGTAAGCGTGTGTATGTGTGGAAAGTACAACTTTAAATTGAGAACACTCAGCAGTTTCAGGTATAATTATACAGCCAAATGGATCCCAGAACAACCGTCTCAAATCTGAATTTGCGAATATAATAACAGTTTTAACTGTTGGAGAGGAAATATGTCATGCTATAGTCTGCAGAGGTGAAGGTTTGCACTGTATCGTAATGAGTGTAATACATTATTTTGCGCCCCCATAGTAGCCAAAATATTGGGTAGTCCACTGTATGGTGCAGTGCAGTTACATTATTGTATATGGTATGTTGGGGGGGTGGGGGGGGGGGTTGTTTTATCCGACAACTAGAAACTGCAATTTCTGGAGAGATTACTCTGGGTCTTTGCTGTGTGGTGATACAGATCTTAGCCCCGCCCAGGGCTATCAATAGAATGGACAAACATGCCCGTCAATGGCATTAAACAAAGAAAATGCCATTAGAAATGAATGGGAAATTTGGACGTCCATGGCCGTCAATGGCTTCGATTTCCGTATGCGTCAATGGAATCTGGGACATTTGTGGGACACGTCCTATATCTGGTCATTTCCTGTTGATTTGGGGACATTGTTTTTTTTTCGCCATTGAAAATGAATGGGAAAATAATTGGACGTCCATGGCCGTCAATGGCATCGACTTACATAGGCGTCAATGGAATCCAAGTACATCGGCATCAATACAATGGACAAACTTGCCCGTCAATGATATTAAACAAAGTAAACGCCGTCAGAAATGAATGGGAAATTTGGACATCCATGGCCGTCGATGGCATAGATTGGTGATAAGAATACTCAAGTGATGAGTAACATTGTGAGTAACTGCTTGAGATGTTTTGAAAAAAAAAAAAAAATTTTAAACAATGGTATTTTTTTTCACGGCACAAAGTTATCTATATAAACTGTTATTATCATACTGTACTATAACATATTGAATAACCACATTAAGCCAAAGAAATACAAAAAAATCATTGAATTCCGACAAGAGAAAAATAATTACATTAATAAGCCATTATTCGTCCAATGAGCATGAGTGCCCTCTGGTGGAGAAAATAGTTCCTAGTTTGAATAGTGAAGATTTCCTTCATAATTACTATTTTGAAATTAAAAGGATCATATCTCCGGTTTTCCGTGGTCAATCGATGCTAAATAAAAACTGGGCGAGAGGTTAAAATCACTGCTTTCGAGCCATGTTGAGGGCAACGCGCTATATCAACTACTTCATTTTTACGGTGCTTTAAAGACACCACATGATTGAACAGGCTGGCATGAAGATAGAATGGCAAGCTTGCGTCTGATTGGTATAATAGAGTCACTTGATCATTGTTGTGACATCTCATTGGTGAAATCGTTAGAGCTACCCCGGTAATACACCCAGCACGTCCCTACTCTTAGCATCGCTGGTAAAAAAAAATTATAAATTTGATATGTAGAATAAAAAGGAAAAACATGACGACCATTGTGTTGCCCAAAGTAGCAGAGTAAGAATAGCGTTTTTTTCTTCCCAAATTTACTGAAGTAAAAAGTATAGCTTAGTAAAACTACTCTTAGGAGTACATTTTCCTCCAAAAGTTACTCAAGTAAATGTAACGCATTTCTACCTACCTCTGTTAGTGTGTTGCTTGGGATTGTAACCGCAATGTATTTCTGTTTTTATTCATTTTAATTACAATAATTGAGCTTTCATTAACATGGTTGTCATATGCTGGTGTTGTGCAGTAAAGAGCAGACGTGACTTCTGCGGCTTGTGTTAACTTTTTAATGCTCCAACAACACTCGCGCACTTCACACTAGATATCATAAAATAGTAATCTAGATGCGCTGCATTAGATCTCCAAAGTCCCATACGATTGATTGCGTGAGCCCGGGTGATCATGGGACACGTAGTCCATATACTACAATTTTACTAATTTATGAAGGTATTTAGAATTATATAAGAATATATAAGAATGTGATCGATAATAATAATAATAATATGTGATTTCTAAACACAAAATTAATAAAATTTAAATAAATAAAAACAGAAAAACATTGTGGTTTTGGCCCAAAATTGTGTACTGTATGTAATTATGCATGTACGTTTATAACATTAATAGTATTTAAGTCATTGTGTGACGGAGTAGCCCCGTCAGATCCCGGGGGAAACTCGGCGTCCGCAATATAACTCATGAGACACGGCAGACTCGGCGTTTTCAATATTATTCATTTGACACACACATACACGTGCGCGCGTACACTCACACCGTACCTGTTAACTTTTTAGGCATCGCGGGGGTCTGGGGTGCACACTAGACTGCCGCCACAACATCGTTATGCCGTACTCACTCTGAACAAACATTTCCACATGTAGTCATCCTCCATTCACGTGCTGAACTGTCAAAACCGAGCGCGCATTCACTTCCTGGTTTTATGACGTCGCGAGCGGGCCGTCGGCGAGTGACGTCACCGTACGGCTTGAGTTTTTGACCAACGTAAATTTCTTTTTCTTTCCAAATGTTTTTTCGGTATGGTAGTTCCAGTATTTTGTTTATTGTATTTTTCTTTAATTTATAGTGAAGCTAATATTACACAAACTGTAGTTATTAAGCAGATAACTGAACTTTTGGAGTTAATTGGCTGGAGGGGAGGGGCCAGGACAATATAAAGAGGGACCTACCTTTCCTACCTTTCCTACCTCAGTCATTTGGAGTCACGCAGTGGTGCAGATCAGGTAACAGACCTTTTTATTTTATTTGTCATGCAATTAATGTTTTTGTAAATATGGTGACTGTTGGTTTAACTTTTGTAAATAATGACTTTTGCACTTTTTCACAGAACACTGCTTGTTAAGTTGTTGGGAACGTCGTTAATAAAAACACTTAAAAACCATCATACTGCTTCGGGTGCCATTTTTGGGAGCAAGAGCCCCGCCACACATTGCCTGCCACTTACAATACATTTCCATTTCTCTCAAACTGGGAGGATTGGCTGTGAATGCTGATCTTTCTCTGTCATTGATCGCAATTGCGATCATTCTCAAGTCAAAATAGATTGGATGTCCAGTTCTGTCAATGGCAGCCAATGAGTTAAATGACTGGGGTAAATTTCACTTCCATTCCCATGAGGAAGTGTGATTTCCTTGTCCTTTGACCTTGATTACAATTATTGATCATCCCCGCTAGGAACAGGCAAATCGGGACTGTGACTTATTAGCATTACAGCTTTCATCCCTTGTTTTTTTCACCCAAACATCAGTTTACCCCTTCCTTCAATTTGAGTCACTTGGTCCCACCACTTAGCCGTGTGTTCGTAAGGTTTTAGAACGTATGAGTTATTATAACAAATTCCTTTTTTTTTTTTTTTTGAATGGCGTTCCTTCGGCGTGCTGCACTGCCCGAATGTTTGACCGATCGGCAATGTTCAAATATCGAAACGACCGGAATTTTCGCGCGGCGCAGGGACTTTTCAAACCCCCCAAATTTTTCCCTTCAACTAAACACCGATTTAAAAAAAAAAAAAAAAATTCAAAACGCTACTTGTCATACAATTCTTAATCACATAACATTACTTGGACATCAAAAATTCCGGGACGATGAAGGGCATAAAGTTGTATAAAGAATTAGGAAAAAATATATGGTTCCCCCAAAATTTGCCAAAAACTGTCCCATTCATTTCTAATCAGATTCCACTGTTTTTGAGTCCAAATTTCCAATTCATTTCCATTGACATTGCATTGACCCCCATGTACCTCGTGTATGTTGATTCTATTGATGCCAATGTACTTAGATTCCATTGACGCTTATGTAAGTCGATGCCATTGATGACCATATATGTCCAAATTTCCCATTCGTTTTCAATGGCAAAACTATGTCCCCAAATCAACAGGAAGTGACCTGATATCAACAGGAAATATCCCCAAATCAACAGGAAGTGACTTCATAACACCAGAACATGTCCCAGAAATGTCCTCAAAACAACAGTAAGTGCCCTAATATCAACAGGAAATGTCCCCACATCAAAAGGAAGTGACCTGATATTGTCCCTGAAATGTCTCTAAATCACCCTGGGCGGGGCTAAGATCTGTATCTACCACAGCAAAGCCTTTTAGTAATTTCTCCAGAAATTGCAGTTTCTAGTTTCAAATATTATTCACTGGCTAATGTAAACAAAATATTATCAAGTGGCTTATGTTAACAAAGCATAAGACCTACTGTAGAGGTAGAACTCATTATAAATTGCAACCTACTGTACAAGCATATGAGCAGGGGTGAAAGTGGCTAGAAATTCTTGCCGGAACTCCCCGACGTGAAGGTCGCCACAGAGCCAGAAATTTTATTTTTTTAATTTTTCATTAAAAATGTATTTTTTCAATGATTATCAAAATAAAAGTTTACAAAAACATCTCATTTCCTCACATACTAATTGCCAAATCTCAATTTTAACTAATTAAGAACATAGAATATATATTAAAATTGAAGTTATTGTAAAGATTTACTTTTTTATTTTTAATAATAAAGAACCAGAAGAAATAAAGTAACATACATTCAGAAAAATAAGTAAAAATGACATATTATGCAGAGTGAAATGGACTATATTTTGAAGATCGTGCAAACATTGACTTTTTTAAATCATAAGGAAATGAATAAGTAGCCTAACATAAATGAACAAATATAAGTCCAAAGTGCACATTGACAGCTAAGATGTTATGAACCTCCCCATCAGAGCAAATAAAACTAAATATGATAAATAAGACTCAACTCTTTCGTTGCGCTTAAAGATTTGTTAAAGATTTGATCTATTTTATGTTGCATTGCCCTTTTTTTATCGCATCAATTCAACAAGCTTTTTTTTTTTTTTTTTTTTTTGCTGTTCCAGAAAACATGCACATTTGAACCAATCAGAGCTAACCATCTCTGCTGATCACATGTCAGTATGTCAGCCAATTGAACGGATAAATGAGTCCAGGCGTTTTGCTTTGCTGCGTGTATTCGCACATTGATGTGACTCATAATCGTCAGACTCAGATAACTGCAGCAGCAGCTCCATGCCGTCCGTGGAATAAAATCAATAATAAATATTGGTGGAAATGGATTACGCTACACAAGCACTTTATTATGATTGTTGTTAACACTTGTGTATGTAAATCTGATGTTGGTAAATTGTTTTCTTCTTGAACATTTTAGTGAGATGTAGTGGTCTATTATCGTGTTAGTCAAAATGGAGTGTTGTTACTGTTGCAAATGCAGAATTATTATTGTTCTTTTGGTGTGGTAGCAGGTCAATAAGCATTCATAGAGCACAAACTGTTTTAGTGTCTTCATACTTGTATATTTGTCATTTAGTTGACTGTTTTCTGGTTCAGGATAACAAGATTCTGAGGTTTCATGAGGTGTGAATTAGGGCTGTAACTAACGATTATTTTCATAATCGATTAATCAGACGATTAATTAACCGATTAATCGGATAAATGTCACTTCTTTCAATTACCTTCACAATTTACCTTGACGTTGTTTTCGGCATGTTGGAAGTAGCAATGAAGACAAAATGGATGACTAGCTCCTTCAACTGTATCGATAGTCAAATTCGTTGGCCACTAATTTTTCAATGATGATTTAATTGATTCATTGTTGCAGCCTTATTAAGAAGCTAGTTTAGATAGTAAGATGTCCGAAAATTGGAAAAAATGTAAATTGTTGTTTGCCAATGTAAAAGCAATTTTTTGTATATGTCCTACTTTGACTTAACAAAAATATAATGAAGAAATCTCATAATATATACTTGTGCTGCAATGATTAATCGATTAACTTGAGTATTCGATTAGAAAAAAATATTCCAATTAAATTTTTTTGCTTCGAGTATTCGTTTAATTAAAGTGGCGTTGTCATGGTTTATTTTGAAAGTGTTTGCATTTCAGTTTAGTGATTAGGGTGGATACACTGCCCTCTGGTCTGCCTCATTTCACATGGCTGAATCCAACTGCTCCCTGTTAAGACCAACGTTAGCTAGGTTTTTGTTTGAGCAGATGTTTTTTAATGCATTCGTAATTCAGTTTATAGGTATGTTTAGGCGTTTTTTTGTGGGAATATGTGTCTGAACCATTTGTTATGAGCATTGTAAAAAAATGTTAGCATTTCATAGCATTTAAGCTAGCGGACGTTTGCTGTGTAAGTTAGACAATTTTTCTTTTTTTTTGTACATAGATCCTCATTTATTATTTTTGTTATACCATTTGAGGCTCAGCTCAGGTATTTTAATTTTTCATGTTCCTTATCCGATTACTCAATTATTTGTATTAAATAGTTCATCGATTAATCGACTACTAAAATAAGCAATACCTGCAGGTCTAATATATACGACTGAGAAGTTATACTGTATATGGTGGAAAACACTCAGGTGACTTGAAGTTCCGCTCTGAGACCCCCAATTTGGCCAACTTTCAAAATTGTCCAATATGCATGTGTCATCATAGGAAAGCGTAAAATCTCAATTTTCTGGGGGAAGACATTTTTTGAACAGGAGGGCATTTAAAAAAAATAAATACAATTTTGAACAGCGAAATCCTATCTGGAGGTGAGAGCATGAAAGAGCAGAATTAAAGACGCCATGACTTTCACGAGATATTATCACGTACTTACCTTGTTTCGATCCCAAAACTCCATTTAGCATGTATCTCAGTGTCAAGACACAGCTGTGAATGGCTGCAGCTGGATTTTGGGGGGATTTTATGGGTGAAACCTGGTAATATAACAAAGGGTCGCGATGCAGAAATCGCAGACACCAAGGAGTGGTTGAGATGTTCTTTTTCATATATTTACCCTTTTAAACTTTTTTTTTCAATTTTTCTTTGTTTGGATCGATTATTTATCATCTAACATATCGTAGAAAATGCGACACTAACAAAAAAAATACAATCAAGCGATAGTTATTAGGTACATGCTCGTGACTTTTTTACAGGCACCATTTTTTTCATTGTGACGTAATTTGTTTAAAAGTTTAAAATATGCAAGTGAATAAAATTTTAGTCGTTTTTTTTTCTTAAGCGAAATATTAGACATCAATGAATTATTCTAAGCTAAAAATGACAGACATTTTCAATAAGTAATTAATTACCTTCGTTTTATGGCTGGGTTGAAACAAAAGCGGTTGCGCGACGTCTGTGAACAGGGGTTTTCAGAGTAAGACGGACAAATTAAAAATAGTTCGCGGGCTTAATGCGCCATGAATCTGCTATGGCAGCATACAGACATATTGCTCTATCAAACACAACAGTTGTTTTGGCTTAAAATACAGCAGTTTCTTTTAAAGAGGGGTGCAAGAGCAGAAGCTTCTTTTTCAGTCTTGTCTGTGTTTTCCGCCATATATGTAATAATTTCAAGAATTTAAACAAGTTTAAGTTGCAGAAGGTCCTAAACGATTACTCGGTTACGAAAATAGTTGTTGATTAATTTGCCAATCGATTAGTTTTCGATCAGTCGATTAATTGTTGCACCTCTAGTGTGGATGTTTCTCTTAATGTGATTTGCTAACATGCAGTCGGGGAATTGTATCTGCAGTTTTATACATATTTTTAAAACAAACAAAAAAACTTCAGGGCAAATGTTTTTGAGTAATTATTAGAACTCAGCCGCGTACTCTAAATCACTGCCCATTAGTACACGGTCTTGTTCACTAACAGGAATGATAATTCAAAATCACTTCAGATCTAAAAAGACTAGTGAAAATTAATAATATTTAATATCCATCATATCCCTGATCCCTCTGAAAAGTTGTAATGTACAGTTCAATAGCTATCTACTGATAACTACGGTAAATCGTCTCCTCTAAAGCTAGCTAAATCCCATAATATCCATTCCCAGGACTGAAATGTTTGGATTTGTGGGTTAATGTCAATGGAATGCCAACTCAAGGAGCTCTACACATGTACATGGGCCTTCCAGAGGTGAATGTAATGACATAAATTTTGAACTGTCGTCTGTTTTGAGGAGGTTTGGTTGGCAGGACATGTTGGGAATGAAAGGAGAGAATTGTACCTCAAGGTACATTGGTCCTGAGTACAGGCCACACCTTCACTGACCTTTAATTAGCACTGTACAGCCTCCAGTCAACAAAGGGGCCAGGGTATTCCCATGAGAACTTCCTATAAAACAAACCTAAATTGTAAACTGTATAAACTACAAACTTTCATGTAAAAAACGGATACAGTGCACTGCAAGTGCATGAAGATTTGTAAAATAAATAAATAAATAATACAATATATACTGTGTATATATAGATTGCTAT
This sequence comes from Corythoichthys intestinalis, assembly GCF_030265065.1. Lineage (NCBI taxonomy): Eukaryota > Metazoa > Chordata > Actinopteri > Syngnathiformes > Syngnathidae > Corythoichthys > Corythoichthys intestinalis. Next base: position 55,815,663 of record NC_080399.1, on the reverse strand, counting down.
AGACTAATGAGAACAGGCTCAGGGGGGACTGCTGGATGCTTAACTAAGAGGATGCCTGGAAAGGCACAGGATGGGGGTAGATAAAAGACAGAACACTGATGGTGTACTTGCATTGAGTGTTTTTGACCAATCTCTATACATATAAAATAGGCAGTGTTCCAACAGCTAATAAACAGTTCCAATTTTTCTTTTTTTGCATACACAGCAGGCTACAAACCTACAACACTACTCCCTGAGCCAAATCATCACAGATTGGTTTAGTACATTCTGTACATTTAATCTTACCTTTTTGTGATTGCTTGGAATATAATAGTGGTAATAAAATGTATTGGAAGATTTAGTAGTAACCAAAAGACATTTTTTAAATAATTTCATATTTAGAATTTTTGTCAGTAGTAGTATTGCTAGTGGTATTTGTATCAATATTGTTATTAGTAGAGATTTCCCGATCGATCGGGATGCCGATCGATCGGGAAATTACCTCATTTTCAAAGTATCGGAATCGGCAAAAAAATATCGGCCATGCCTTTTTTTAATATATACAGTATATATATATATATATATTTTTTTTATGAAATCGTTTTCTAATTGTATTTAACGTTACAGACATAATATGTTACACTCATCCAGAGTCTTTAGTTTAGGCTTAAGAGGGTTATTAAATGTATCCCAATAATGGCGGTAATTAATTAAAAAAAAAAAGTATCACGTTAAAATATTTAACGCAATTAGTGCATGCGCTGCATGACCCACTCACGCATTGTTGCGTTTAATCTGTAATGGCGCCGTTTTACCTATATATAGAGCTAAAAAGGAGCGTAAAATGAATAGAGTGAATTTTGGCAGCCTTTGGAGCCTTTTTTTAATTGGCTAAAGCCTTACAATCCCTCTCCCTACGATTAGAAGTATCATGGGAAGCAATGTGGGGAAGCAAGGTAGCAACTGATCTTTTTCTCAACACCTTATATTATTTCCCAACGCAGAGAAGATATATCAATTGGTAGCACTACGCACAGTCATGGTTCCACTTCCCATCATGCATTCGGGCATGGCTACAGTATCATTTACTGAAAGCTCAACAAATACACTAGATGGCAATATTTAGTCACAATATACAAAGTCACAAGTCTTTCTATCCGTGGATCCCTCTCACAGAAAGAATGTTAATAATGTAAATGCCATCTTGAGGATTTATTGTCATAATAAACAAATACAGTACTTATGTACTGTATGTTGAATGTATATATTTGTCAGAGTTTTATTCATTTTTTTCTTAATGCATTGCCAAAATGTGTATGATCGGAAAAATTTTCGGGAATGATTAGAATTGAATCGGGAGCAAAAAAAAAAACAATAGGATAGGGAAATATCGGGATCGGCAGATACTCAAACTAAAACGATTGGGATCGGATCGGGAGCAAAAAAACATGATCGGAACAACCCTAGTTATTAGTGTATTAGTTATAGTAGTTCTTGTTATTGCTGTGCAGTACTATAACAGAAATTCTTTTAGTGTAACACAATTGGACCACTCATAGACTTCATAATATATTGACGAGCACGGAGCCAATTAATAGGGGGCCTATCGCCGTCAAAGCTGACCAAGTGGACAGACAGAGCTTTTTACGTTGAAAATTCTTGTGAATAAATGCTTAAATCCCTGAATTCTTTATAGACATGGACGTAAAACAGTCTCGATTCTTGGTGAAAAGCAAAAAAAAAAAAAAACAGGCAGTTAGCATTTATTTTACGTAAACTATTATACCAATGCCGTAGCGGTTAATTTCTCCCATTGATTTTTTTTCCACAATGTTTCATAATGCATGCATGGTACAAAAAATATAATAGTTACCTTAAATCCTCGAACAAATCACTCCTGAGAAAATCCTTCCTGTTTGTGTGCTTCCGTACGTTTTCAATGTAAATCTGGCGTTGGATTGCTGCATGTGTTTGAGAATAACTGCGACCAACTTTGACTGACTAAAGCGGAGTGTGGGACAGCCCCTTACTTGAAGGCGTGGCGCTGTGTCGGGGGAATATGTCCCGTCAATATCATTATGAAGTCTATGGATCGCCAATGTGAGGTGATTTAAATAATCCACATACAAAATACTGTATTTTCTCATCAGAGTAAAAGATTCACTTTCAATGAATGGCCTATTTTAAAACTGTTTTCATATATAGGGCACACCGTATTACAGGTAGTCCTCAGATTACAGCATACCTGACTTACGTGATTTCGACTTTAAGATGCTGGAGTCTCGTTTTTTTTTCCAACAATGTTGAGTTTTGTGATGCATGCTTTTATCTTGGCGCAGGAAGCGTAGAGCATGTTGTACTAATGGCTCGCATGGACACATGAAGAAGAATGTATTTGCGCGCACGGGGAACCACACACATGAGGAAGAGCGCGTTTGTTCCCACAAAGAAGTCACGCAGCTGAGTGAGAGAGAAGCCTGCGCGCACATGTGTTGCTTGTGCAGCATCCACAGAGGCAACACTTCTATTTTAAACACCTTTTGTTGTGTTTATTGCGCTTTTCAATTGTGGCCGAACACTTGGGGCGAGTTTATGTGATTATTTTTGATGATGTGCAGACACTAACTGATAGATGCTAATTATTTATGTGGATTGTTATTGCTGTATAAGCAGATATTTATGAACGTAAATTTGAATTGCTGTTATTGAAGATGAAACTTATTTAATTTCATTTTTATTTAGTTACATTCTGCAAGTGTTGATGTCAAGAGCAGCTGAATAAAGTCAGAAAACCACACGGACGTCTGACATCGTCATTTCAAAGCTTAGCTCGCTGCCTAGCTAGGTCTTAGCTCCAACATCTTGGCGAGGACGGTACAAGGACGTATAATGCATGTTTTTGGATAGTAATTTTGAGATTTAGGAGGTATTTAGGGGTACTAAATGTTTAATTCCGATTGACGCGGAAATTCAGGTTACGTTGCCAGCGTAGGAATGGAACTCATTCGTAACCTGAGGACTATCTGTTAAAGACGCAGTAGTAGTAGTAGTAGTGGTGGTTGGGGTTGCGTTATGCATTAATTACATGGAGCTACACTAAAGGGAATGTCATGCCATGATTAACTGATTTTGATCCATATACAGGGTGACCCCCCCCCCAAAAAACGGGAACTTTTTAACAGTTACAGTGCCTTGCAAAAGTATTCGGCCCCCTTGAACCTTGCAACCTTTCGCCACATTTCAGGCTTCAAACATAAAGATATAAAATTTTAATTTTTTGTCAAGAATCAACAACAAGTGGGACACAATCGTGAAGTGGAACTAAATTTATTGGATAATTTAAACTTTTTTAACAAATAAAAAACTGAAAAGTGGGGCGTGCAATATTATTCGGCCCCCTTGCGTAAATACTTTGTAAAGCCACCTTTTGCTCCAATTACAGCTGCAAGTCGCTTGGGGTATGTTTCTATCAGTTTTGCACATCGAGAGACTGACATTCTTGCCCATTCTTCCTTGCAAAACAGCTCGAGCTCAGTGAGGTTGGATGGAGAGTGTTTGCGAACAGCAGTCTTCAGCTCTTTCCACAGATTCTCGATTGGATTCAGGTCTGGACTTTGACTTGGCCATTCTAACACCTGGATACGTTTATTTTTTAACCATTCCATTGTAGATTTGGCTTTATGTTTTGGATCATTGTCCTGTTGGAAGATAAATATCCGTCCCAGTCTCAGGTCTTGTGCAGATACCAACAGGTTTTCTTCCAGAATGTTCCCGTATTTGGCTGCATCCATCTTCCCGTCAATTTTAACCATCTTCCCTGTCCCTGCTGAAGAAAAGCAGGCCCAAACCATGATGCTGCCACCACCATGTTTGACAGTGGGGATGGTGTGTTCAGGGTGAAGAGCTGTGTTGCTTTTACGCCAAACATATAGTTTTGCATTGTGGCCAAAAAGTTCAATTTTGGTTTCATCTGACCAGAGCACCTTCTTCCACATGTTTGGTGTGTCTCCCAGGTGGCTTGTGGCAAACTTTAAACGAGACTTTTTATGGATATCTTTGAGAAATGGCTTTCTTCTTGCCACTCTTCCATAAAGGCCAGATTTGTGCAGTGTACGACTGATTGTTGTCCTATGGACAGACTCTCCCACCTCAGCTGTAGATCTCTGCAGTTCATCCAGAGTGATCATGGGCGTCTTGGCTGCATCTCTGATCAATTTTCTCCTTGTTTGAGAGGAAAGTTTGGAAGGATGGCCGGGTCTTGGTAGATTTGCAGTGGTCTGATGCTCCTTCCATTTCAATATGATGGCTTGCACAGTGCTCCTTGAGATGTTTAAAGCTTGGGAAATCTTTTTGTATCCAAATCCGGCTTTAAACTTCTCCACAACAGTATCTCGGACCTGCCTGGTGTGTTCCTTGGTTTTCATAATGCTCTCTGCACTTTAAACAGAACCCTGAGACTATCACAGGGCAGGTGCATTTATATGGAGACTTGACTACACACAGGTGGATTCTATTTATCATCATCGGTCATTTAGGACAACATTGGATCATTCAGAGATCCTCACTGAACTTCTGGAGTGAGTTTGCTGCACTGAAAGTAAAGGGGCCGAATAAAATTGCACGCCCCACTTTTCAGTTTTTTATTTGTTAAAAAAGTTTAAATTATCCAATAAATGTTGTTCCACTTCACGATTGTGTCCCACTTGTTGTTGATTCTTGACAAAAAAATTAAATTTCATATCTTTATGTTTGAAGCCTGAAAGGTGGCGTAAGGTTGCAAGATTCAAGGGGGCCGAATACTTTTGCAAGGCACTGTATGTTAACAGTTATGGAAGAAAAAAATCATAGTAATTGAAACCTTAAACATGCCATTGTAGAAACAATTTTGGAATTTTCATTTTCAAACCCCACGCGGCATTTCCACTCGTCTGCGGGACTATCACGTGTTAGATGGGGTTACCGTGTGACTAGGTGAAATTAGACACACTCAAGTACAAAACCTCGGTGTCAGGGTTAGAAATGAGAACGCATAGAATAGGTTGCCAACAAACTCACTCTCACAAAGGATTCACACAGATACCTCCCAATCACTTATCTCTCAAACCCCCCTCCCTTCCTTGGTTATCAGGCCCGCCACATGGTGTCAACCAGAAATACAACAAGCTAACGATAGAACCAACATATTCACAGTTAGAGAAGGCGTTTAATGTATTTCTTGGTGTTTTTTTGTGATTCTTCTGTCTCTCTCTCCCTTTTTCTTCTGTTTCCCTATAACCCTGTTGAATGATCACAATGGATGTTTGTCATGCTCCCATGTGATACATTAAACTGTTCAGATCAATCGGACACTCAGATCTCCATTCTCCATGTCAAGGAGCTGAACAGGACAGGTTAAAAGAAAAAAAAAAATTCATAGTAATTGAAACCTTAAAATATGCCAATTAAGAAACAGTGATGGAATTTTCACTTAACGAATGATGTTCGTGAAATGGCGTCCCCCTGTACAAATGCATTATGCCTCATCTGACCTGGAATACTGGGAATTTCATTCTGAATTCACCATGGTTACTAAAATGGCACATTGTTTCCTTGCTCAAGGTCACTGTCTCACAGTGGTGCCACTTGCCCACATCTGCCAATATGCAAAATTTCCCATTTAAAAAAAAAAAAAAAAGTTGTCAGCAGCACATTTCAAGAATGCATTCATGCAGGAGGACGTCATTTAAATGACATAACTTTTAAATAAAAATTCCATAATTGTTTTTTAAATGGCATGTTTTAAAGTTTCAATTACTATGAATAAAATATTTTTCTTCCATCACGCTTGGTTCTATTGGATTGTTAAAAATTGTTTTGGGTCACCCTGTTGTTGTAGTTGTAGTATCTTTATGCATCCACTAGATAGAGCTACGCTAAATGGAATGTCATTTTATTAACCAATATTATTCCATATTCCATTATTATTATATGAGGCACATTTGATTATAAGGCGCACTTAACTTTTGAGAAAAATGGAAGGCTTTTAAGTGCGCCTTATAGTGCGGAAAATACGATAATAAGATACCAATACTACGAATACTAAGGTCCCTCCTCAAAGTTTATTAGTGCCAGTGAAAGCTATACAGACTCAAGATATTAAAAAGGTGTCATTCAACAACTTGTCAGTCGATATATAATCACAAATGTTATGAAAATATTTTAATGAGGTTGAAAAGTTACCGAGTGTTGCTTTAATTATAAAGTTAAGTTAGTCCCCACATTTCCCTAAAAAGTTTATTTCCGTCTTGGACTTTTCCCCATTATTTATCATCAATTATTTCTTCCCATTTACCTTCTACTCCTAACCTTTGCCTTTATTTGACGCCTCCTCAGATGACCTCTCGCTGCAGGAATGCGTTGAACATCGTGGTCACCACCCTTTTTGCGGCGGTGGTCCTCTTCACCATCCTTTTAGCCTATATAACAGGTTAGTTTGCTAATAGTGGCCGTTTATTTTGGGGACACAACATGTTGCGTTACCTTTGATTTGACTTTTTTTTTCTTCTCCTCTAAAGGCTACCAGTTCATCCAAACTGAGCAGCATCACCTATCCTTTGGCCTCTATGGTGCATTCCTCTTCCTCCACCTTCTTCTCCAAAGCTTTTTCGCTTTTCTGGAGCACCGGCAGATGAAAATTCCCACTCGTCCTCAACATCTTCGTCGCTCGGTGGCCCTCTGCATTGCCGCCTACCAGGAGGATCCCGACTACTTGAGGAAGTGTCTGCGCAGTATCAGACGGATTTCTTTCCCAGGACTGAAAGTAGTGTTGGTGGTGGATGGGAACAAACCAGAGGACCATTACATGATGGATATTTTCCAGGAAGTGATGGGTGGAGCTGACCAGGCAGGCAGCATGGTGTGGAAAGGAAACTACCACAGTGATGGAGATGGGGCTAAAAAAGATCCAGGAAGCATAGTTCACATGGAGGAGGTGATACGAGTTACTCGGTTGGTTAGAACCTGCCGCTTTTCCTGCATCATGCAGGAGTGGGGAGGGAAGAGGGAGGTCATGTACACAGCCTTTAAAGCGTTGGGGGACACTGTGGATTATGTGCAGGTAAGGACCACTCATTAATTTGATTCTTAATGATATGATTCTCAATTGAATCCAGTCAGGGGGCCAGAATCAGAATTCCAGCATTCACATGCTATTTCTCTAGAAATTGCATCCTGTAATATTCTCAATATTTTCTTTTTAGAGGACCAGTGGACCATATTTTTTAAATGTTTGTTGAAACATATTTTTGGCTAACAATGAACAGACTTATACATTAAATGTAATTGTTAAAAAAAGAACAAAAATTGTGTTTTTGACCTAATAATATAGTAAAATTGAAGGCTTTCAGACATTTTTTTTTAAAACAGCAAAGTATTTTTAGTAATAATTTCAAGTAATGTACAATTGTTTCTTTCTTTTCATGGTAAATATTTATTTGGAGGAATTGAAGGTGAAAAAATGTTTGTTTTTTACCTAGTCCCTCATTTTACTGCTGTTTAAGCTAATTAATATAGTAAAATAACATTTTGGGCTTTATAGTGTTTTAACGCTCTTTTAAAGTATTTTGCTGATGATTGACTTTTCTTTAAAATGAACACTATGTACTTTTTGGTGGGTGTCTAATTGGTGGATGTCTAAAAAGAAAGATGAACATGGTTGTGTTATGGCTGTGCTGTTCGTGATTGCCAAACAATGTGTTGATGGCGGAAAACACTCAGGTGACTTGAAGTTCCGCTTTGAGACCCCCAATTTGGCCAACTTTCAAAATTGTCCCATATGCATGTGTGATACATCATTGGAAAGCTTAAAATCTCAATTTTCTGGGGGAAGAAAACTTTTGAACAGGAGGGCATTTAAAAAAAAAATTTAAACAGCGAAACCCTATCTGGAGGTGACAGCATGAAAGAGCAGAATTAAAGACGCCATGACTTTAACGAGATATTATCGCGTACGTACCTTGTTTCGATCCAAAAACTCCATCTAGCATGTATCACTGAGTGACAAGCCACAGCTGTGAATGGCCACAGCCGGAATTTTGGGGGATGTTATGGGGGATTTTATGGGTGAAACATGGCAATATAACAAGGGTCGTGATGCAGAAATCGCTGACATGTTCACAACATGTTGACATGTTGAGATGTTCATTTTCATATATTTACTCTTTTAAACATTTTTTTTCAATTTTTCTTAGTTTGGATCGATTATTTATCATCTAACATATCGGAGAAAATGCGACAGTAACAAAAAAAATACAATTAAGCGACAGTTATGAGGTAGATATCCGTGAGTTTTTTACAGACACCATGAATTTCATTGTGACGTAATTTGTTTAAAAGTTTAAAATCTGGTAAGTGAATAATTTTTTAAAGTCGTTTTTGTTTTTTTAATGAAATATTAGACATCAATTAATGATTCTAAGCTAAAACTGACAGACCTCTTGAATAAAAAATATAATTAATTACCTTCGTTTTATGGCTGGGTTGAAACAAAAACGGTTGCGCAATTTCAGTAAATGGGGGGTTTCCAGGGTAAAAATTGTTAATTGCTTAAAAAAATTGCTTAATGTCCTATGAATCTGCTATGGCAGCATATAGTCAGATTGTTTTGTCAAACACAACAGTTGTTTTGGCTTAAAATAGAGCAGTTTATTTTAAAGAAGGGTGCAAGAGCAGAAACTGCTTTTTCAGTCTTGTCTGTGTTTTACGCCTTATGTAATATGTTCAATACAACACACAATTTGACATCAAAATTTGCCAGCGAAAGGAAATCTGTAAGATCAAGACTTTTGGGAGTCTAGACCAAAAGCACGACGTGACAAGACCAAAACAATGACCTAAAGTTTGGGGGGAAGGGGCGGGTCGAGCCTGAGACAAGACAAAGGACTTAATAATGTGTTCTCAAAACCAAGACAGGTGTTGTGGGTACAACCTGGTACAGCACTAACTAGATGTAGTTGAATAGTCAGGTCCATCTGTGCAGGATAAGGTGTAACCACAAGTCTGTGCGCATGTGAATGGCGCAAAGACTTGTGTACCTTCTGAGTGTCTACCATGACTTTACATACTTGGTGAGTTAATGACATGCGTGAGTAAATTATATAAAGTAATGGGCTGCGTTTCAAAAACAGTTTGAGTCGCCCTTGCTCACTTGCCCTCAGCCCTTGCTATGACATCACAGAGAGACCACTTGGAGGGTGGAGGGAAAATGGGCAGAGGGGGAGTGAAAGAGGTAAATTCAACAGCCAGTATAGCGCCACCCCAACAACATCTAGTTGATCCATGATTGTCTGGTCTCTGAATCAACTAGGGCAAGTGTGTTCCATTTATGTCTTTCATTTCCACTCCACCCATTTTCCCGCCGCCCTCCAAGTGGCCTCTGTGTGGCCATCTTGGAGCAGAAAAACATATGTTTGGAGCTGCAAAAAACTGAAAGCCTTATCTACTGTAAGCCTTATAAAAAAAAAAACTCTCAACCCAAGGCCGTTGGCAATCTTACAAATAGCCCTTAAAAATTGGTGACTAAACTTACAGCGTCGTATATAGCGTGCAATATGAAACAAAAATAAAACTCAATTTTTAAAATAATATGAATTTATTGGAAATATTGTAACATATAACCCGGTGCAATCAAAGAACAATCAATATCTTCAGCTACTACATCATGATTACTAAAATTTAACAGTTACTTTTGTTATAATTGTATGTACAGTAGCACTTTTGGCAATTTCTATTATGTCTTGATGGCTGCACTTCATGGCACTTCAGTTCGCAATTCAGTTTGACTTTAAAGTAGTTTGTTAGTGTGTCCAATTATAAATTAAAAAGCTCAATTGATAAAATTAACTTACCGATGCAATCTTTGAGTCAGGAAACATTTCTTTTGCCAATTCTGAGAGGTGATCAGCAAAAGTTGCAGGCAAATTGTGTTCGGCAACAAATTGGCAGAATAAAATTTCGGCTTTCGTCACTTTTCATTCTGCAGACTGCATCTTTATGACCAGTGTTGTTAATCTTACTTTTAAAAAGTAATTAATTACAGTTACAAATGACTTCTCCCAAAAAATTGAGTTAGTAACTCAGTTACCTGAATGTAAGAGTAATTAGTTACTTGGCAAAGTAACTGGTATTACCTTTCATGGTTTTTTTTTTCAAAAAAAAAAAAACATAGTAACCTTTGCTATGTTTGAAAGTCATTTAATTTTGTGAATCAACTGTTAAAGTTGTTAAAATTGCTCCCGAATCTGCATTAGTTCCCTTCTGTTTACTTTCAACATGTGAAAGTTTTAAAACTGTTTCATCATTTAAAGATAGATTCAAGACAAGATTTTGCCGATTTAGGAGTATTTTAGATAAAAAGTAACTCAGGTTCGCTAGGAAGGTTCACTACATCAGAGCGTTTCTGAGATGTCTACTGCTTTAAAATGGCAGCTGTTTACCAACGCCACCGAGTCTGTCATTTCGCATGTAGTTCTATATGCATGTGATATCTAGGCGTAGATTGTAGGCTGTCGGCTACAGTCAGGAAATATTGGAGCCACCTAGCCTAGCATCGCGTTTGCTACAGCGTCACAACACTCTTCTCTCTCCGTGTCTCTGACTTTTCTCACGTCATTCAACCAACGTAGTAACGCATAGTAACACACATTGTCTCGTTGCCGAAACGGTGACAAAATCCGAACGGAGAAAAAAAAACGTGATGCACGAAAAACGGTACACATTTAAAAATCAGTGCTCACTTGTACAAATTACGCCGAAACCGTACAACTTAACAGGTATGTTATAATGAAGGCAACACATGCTCTATGTATTTATATTAGCTTTATTAGCCTACTACCAAAATGATTATGTTAGCTACAAATACATAATGAGCCTTCATTATTTACCGTATTTTCCGCACTATGAGGCGCACCTGAAAGCCTTCAATTTTTTCAAAAGCCGACAGTGCGCCTTATGATCCGATGTGTGTCATATATGGATCAAAATTGATTCATCATTGCATGACATTCCATTTAGCTCAGCTTCATCTTGTGGATGCATAACGCAATGTCAACCACTACTACTACTACTACTACTACTACTGCGCCTTGTGATGCATTGCACCCTATACATGAAAACGATTTTAAAATAGGCCATTCATTGAAGGTGTGCAGTATACTCAGATGTACCTTATATTGTAAAAAATATGATAAATGTTTATTTTCCCTGCAGTGCATCCTATAGAGAATGATGCACCACACACACTCTCTGTTGTATGATGCTGCCTCAAGTTTAACTTCATTATGATAGTAATGAATTAGAAGAATGTATGAGTCATGCTTGTCCTACAGAAACCACATTAAAACTAAAAATATATTTCCCTCCCCCATCTTTTTCCATATTCAAACATTTTTGAAAACACTCCAGGGAGCGACTAGGGCAGCGCCAAAGAGCCACAAAGGTTGTTGACCCCCGGCCTAGGGCAAGTGAGGGTGGGCAACTAAAACTGTTTTTGAAACGCAGCCCTGGTTGCTACTTGGAAAGCGTCCCGACAAGCGTTTGCACTTGTGAATGTTAACAAACACACAAGACAGTGGGCATGATTTACAGTGTCTGCCTGCTAAAAGGAAATTAAACTTCTTTGTTAAATCTCGCAATCGCCAGAGTAAACTTTAATCAAATATTCATTTATTTAATATTAAACTGAGCTGCATCAGCAGACTCAAAGAGCCGCAGGTTGCCAACTTCTGTGCTAGCTATTATAAACCCTTTGATCTTTGGCTAACGAATAACGTCATGACCCATGAAGATTCTCCAAATGGAAACAATTATAAGGACTGTGCTTGTTCTCTCCTTACCAGGTGTGTGACTCAGACACAGTTTTGGACCCAGCTTGTACCATAGAGATGCTGAAGGTCTTCGAGGAGGATGCTGCAGTAGGAGGAGTTGGAGGAGATGTACAGGTAAAACATCAGAAATCAACACAAATGTCTACCAGGAAAGAATTAATACTTTTTCTCTTTGTCTACGCAGATTCTCAATAAGTATGACTCCTGGATCTCCTTCCTGAGCAGTGTGCGGTATTGGATGGCCTTTAATATTGAGCGTGCCTGCCAGTCCTACTTCGGATGCGTCCAGTGTATCAGCGGCCCGCTGGGAATGTACAGGAACTCACTTCTCCAGCGTTTCCTTGAGGCTTGGTACCATCAAACCTTCCTGGGCTCCAAGTGCAGCTTTGGCGATGATCGTCACCTAACCAACCGAGTGCTAAGCTTCGGCTACAAGACCAAGTATACGGCACGATCACAGTGTCAGACCGAAACGCCGACCCAGTACCTTCGCTGGCTCAACCAACAGACTCGCTGGAGTAAGTCCTACTTCCGGGAGTGGCTCTATAACGCATTGTGGTTCCACAAGCACAGCCTCTGGATGACCTACGAATCTGTGGTCACTGGCTTCTTCCCGTTCTTCTTAGTAGCCACGGTCATTCATCTCTTCTACCGTGGAAGGCTGTGGAACATCTTGCTCTTCTTGTTAACAGTCCAGCTGGTTGGGATGCTGAAGGCCACCTATGCCTGTTTCTTACGTGGTAGCCTGGTCATGATCTTCATGTCGCTTTATTCTTTACTTTACATGTCGAGTTTACTCCCAGCCAAAATGTTTGCCTTACTCACAATCAACAAAGCAGGGTGGGGAACCTCAGGACGCAGAAAAATTGTGGTAAACCTGATCGGTGCCATCCCTGTCGCAGTTTGGACAATGGTGCTGCTTGGAGGCGTGGTGTATACAATTTACTGTGAAGCACAGCAGCCTTTCAGCGAATTCGAAAAGGTCTTGTTGATAGCGGGGACCATTCTATATGCCTGCTATTGGATCATTCTGCTGGTGCTTTACCTTGCAATTGTTGCCAAACGATGCAACAAGAGGGAGGAGCAGTATCACTTGCCATATGCTGAGGCATAAAACTGCTCGATGAAGATCCAACAGGTCAATTACATGAAGGCCAACGGCTGTATGATCCTCACGCCTCTGTGAACTGCTGGAGTGAATGCACAGTTCTATTTTTTTTTATTGCAGCTGTTAAAAACCTGAGGATGTGAAATCCAAGAAGCAGGGAGCAGATCCAGTCAGGAGATCATTTGGAAGATATGTCTGGATCAATGAAGCACGAGATTGCTTGCACTGAAAGAGGAGTGATCTGTTGTTCATACACTATATTTAAACATAAATGGGACATGCAACAACAGAATCAAGAGCCCAAAGAAGCAATGAGAAATTAAGCTTATTAACGAAAGGACAGTCAAGTTGGGGACTGAAATCTTTCAGATGCTGTAAGACCTACGTAAACAAATATCTGCAGGAAACATGCTGAATAACTACTATAACTGATACACAGTATAATATCAGTTTCGGTTGCTGAGAAAGAAAAGAAAAACTGAAGTAAATAAACTCATTGGTTGCCATTGATGGCGAGAGACTTTCAATGTAGTTTATCAGGGAGGGGTCACAGCGGTCGTTCGTCATTCGTTGGGAAGTACATGAGTTTCACAACCACAATAAATTAATGTCATTCGTTTTTGGAAGAGGGTATAAAATATGGCTATTAGTAGGGGTGTGACAATACATCGAAAAGGTGATATACAGTAGTATGAAAAAGTATCTGAACCTTTTGGAATTTCTCACATTTCTGCATAAAATCACCATCAAATGTGATCTGATCCTTGTCAAAATCACACAGATGAAAAACGATGTGTTCTTTAACTGAAACCACCCAAACATTTATAGGTTTTCATATTTTAATGAGGATAGTATGCAAACAATGACAGAGGTGGGGATATGTAAGTGAACCATTACATTTAATATTTTGTGCCCCCCCCCCCCTTTGGCAACTTCAACCAGACGCTTCCTGTAGCTGCAGATCAAACTGGCACATCAATCAGGACTAATCTTAGCCCATTCTTTTCTACAAAACTGCTGTGGTTCAGTCAGATACCTGGGATGTCTGGCATGAATCGCTGTTTTTAGCTCATGCCACAGCATCTCAACGGGGTATAAGTCTGGACTTTGACTTGTCCACTCCAGAATGTGTATTTTGTTTTTCTAAAACCATTCCGGAGTTGATTACTTCTGCGTTTTGGATCATTGTCTTGTTGCAGCATCCATCCTCTTTTTAGCTTCAACTGTCTGACAGACGGCTTCAGGTTTTCCTGCAAAACATTCTGATAAACTTTTGAATTCATTCTTCCATTAATGATTGTAAGTTGACCAGACCCTGAGGCAGCAAAACAGCCCCAAATCATGATGCTCCCTCCACCATGTTTCACGGGGGGGGGGGTGAGGTGTTGATTTTGGTGAGCTCTTCCATTTTTCCTCCACACATGATGTTGTGTTTTACTCCCAAACAATTCAACTTGGGTTTCATCGGTCCACAAAATATTTTGCCAAAACTTCTGTGGAGTGTCCAAGTTCCTTTTTGTGAACATTAAACCAGCAACAGAGCTTTTTTTAGACAGCAGTGGCTTCCTCTGTCGAGTCCTCCCATGAATACCATTCTTGGCCATTGTTTTACATGTAGTTGATGTGTGCACAGAGATATTGGAATATGCCAGTGATTTCTGTAAGTCTTTAGCAGATACTTTAGTTAGTTTTAAAAAAAAAAAATTTAACCTCTCTGAGTATTCTGCACTGAACTCTTGGCATCATCTTTGGTGGACGGCCACTCTTTGGGGGAGAAGCAACAGTGCTAAACGCTCTCCATTAGACAACTTCTCTGACTGTCAATCGCTGAACAGCCAGACTTTTAGAGATGGTTTTGTACACTTTCCCAGCTTTATACAAATCAACAATCCTTGATCGCAGGTCTGGGGGATGGGCGATACCAGTGATTATGGATTCGATCCGACACCAAGTAATACGATCCGATATCGATACCGGAAGTTCATATTATACATATATATGTGTGTATATGTATATATATATATACATATATATGCTGGATCGAAATATCGATATTTTGGTATCGATCCGCCCCGCCTTAGTCTTCAGACAGCTCTTTTGGCCGAGCCACGATGCTCATGAGACAATGCTTCTCATCAAGACATTTCCTACCAGGTGTGTGTTTTATAGTGGGCAGGGCAGCTTTACCTCACTCATCATTGATTGGGCACACACCTGACCTAAATTGTTTAGTAAAAATTGGTTTCAATTGCTCTTTAAGTCCCCTTAGGCAGAGGGTTCACTTACTTTTTTCCCCCTTCTGGCATTGTTTGCATGCTATCCTCATTAAAATATGAAAACCTATAAATGTTTGAGTTGTTTTAATTAAAGCAGACCCTCTTTTTAATCAGATCACATTTGATGGTGATTTTATGCAGAAATGTGATAAATTCTAAAAGGTTCAGATACTTTTTCATACCACTGTATCTGGAGAATTTGAATATGTCTATATATAATATATAAATATATTTGAAAATGTCCATATCCTCAAAAGGATATGGACATGCTCCCACCAAGAATAAATTTATCGTTTTAAAAAGGTGTCACTGTTTCAAAAAAAAAAAAAAAGGAACCAATAGGTTGCTGCAAAAATCTTCCACTAGAATAATGTCAACGTTAGCGCACTGGCTGCTATTGACGGCATTTCATTTTGACTGGACTGGACGTCTTGTGCCGTCAATGGCACTGAAACCGTCGCATTCACAGCCAGTTTTTGTAGGCATTTACAGGTCACTTCCTGTTTGTTTTAGGGCCTTTACAGGTTATGTCTTGTTGATTTTGAGTCACTTCCTATTCATTTGGGGACATTCTTAAGTCACTTCCTTTTCAGTAAACCAAAGTCAAAAGGAAGTGACTCGTAAACGCCCCAAAAGGAAAAGGAAGTGACCGAAACCAATAGGAAATTTCGTGAAACGCACGAAAATTAGCGATGACAGCCATAGGCGTCCAGTCCATTTGAATTGGGTTAGGATTAGGGTTAATTAGCTTTAGGGTTAATTCAAATGGATTGGACGTCTACTAGTGATAAAGTTGTTCAAATTTGGGCAGAAGGATGAAAATAGCCTGTTTTTCTGTTTATTAGTTGTTTAGTAGAAAATCCAAGAATGTTTTTCTGACCCATAAATGTTTTATCGCCATATGGTAAGAATATTAGCGTGGACCTTGTATCGCAAATGGTATTGTGAGTTACCCAGAGTTTCTCACCCCTAGCTATTAGTACAAGCAAATTGTCCATTTACATGTGTTGTTCCATCATTTGTGTTCAATGATCTGTTTCTAGCAGGGTATCCAACTGTGACAATGATGTTACACTGTATGTCAGCCTTTTATTGGCATTCAGCACTGTTTGTTCGCATTGAGATATCACCATCAATGGCACCAATGAGTTACAAAAGAAAAAAAAGTTGGTGTTGGGTTTAGCAAAAAAATACACATTGTTCATTTATGACTAGTTAAGCACAAAATGAATCATAACCTTGCCGTGTTTTTAAATAAAGTACAAGCATAGACTTCACAATATATTGACGGGACATCGGGCGCGGGGCCGATTCATAGGGGCCTATCGCCGTCAAAGCTGACCGAGTGGAAACGCAGACAAAGAGCTTTTTCCGTTGAAAATTCTTGTGAATAAATGCTTAAATCCCTGAATTCTTTCTTGGTATGGACGTAAAACAGTCTCAATTCTTCAAAAGCAAAAAAAAAAAAAAACATGCAGGTAGCATTTATTTTACGTAAATATTGGGAACTATGACGCAAGTCAGGAAGGAAATTAGCGGCCGCGGTATGTAAACTAAGAGCTTTTTCCGTTGAAAATTCTTGTGAATAAATGCCTAAATCCCTGAATTCTTTATGGATATGGAGGTAAAGCAGTCTCGATTCTTGGTTAAAAGTAAAAAAAAAAAAAAAAGGGGCAGTTGGCATTTATTTTACATAAATATATCGAATGTGCTGCTAGTTAAATCACTGTGGCGGCCCCCTTAGTACAACAAAGAGTTTTTTCCGTTGAAAATTCTTTTGAATAAATGTTTAAATCCCTGAATTCTTTATGGATATGGAGGTAAAACAGTCTCGATTATTCGTTAAAAGTTTAAAAAAAAAAAAAAAAAAAAAGGGCAGTTAGCATTTATTTTACATAAATATGTCGAATGTGCTGCTAGTTAAGTCACTGTAGCGGCCGCCTTAGTACAACAAAGAGCTTTTTCTGTTGAAAATTCTTGTGAATAAATGCTAAAAATCCCTGAATTCTTTATAGATATAGATGTAAAACAGTCTCGATTCTTGGTTGAAAGCAAAAAAAAAAAAAAAAGTGCAGTTAGCATTTATTTTACGTAAATATGTCGATGTACGATGCTAGTCTATTAGTCAATGTGGCAGCTGCCTTATGTCAACAGAGCTTTTCCGGAGAAAATTCTTGTGAATAAATGCTTAAATCCCTGAATTATTTATAGATATGGACATAAAACAGTCGCGATTCTTGGTTAAAAGGAAAAAAATACAAAACGTACAGTTAGCATTTATTTTACATAAATATGTCGAAGAATGATGTTAGTATGTTAGACTATGTGGCGGGCGGCAGTCTTACAACAAAAAGCTTTTTATGTTGAAAATTCTTGTGAAAAAACTAAAACTATAATAGTTACCCTGAATCCTCGAACAAATCACTCCTGAGACAATCCTTCCTGTTTGTATGTAGTAGTTTTTGTACTTTTTCAACATAAATCCGGCGTTTGATCGCTGCATGTGTCGCTGCGACCAACTGCGAATAACTGAAGCGCGTTGTGGGATAGGCCCCAACTTGAAGGCTATGCGCACTGAAGGTCGAATCTGACCCGTCAATAATAATGAAGTCTATGGTACAAGTACCATTAGGTCACTATGACCTTACATCTACGAGAGCTTTTGATACAGTTTTGAGGAAACTGCCAGATAAAATGATTCTAGTAACTTTTAGCATCTATCGCAAAGCATTTTATTCAAACATCAATTCAAAATATTGAAAATGCTTGTACTGGGAGAGATGACTGTGAATAATGCTGTATTGTTTAAAAATGATAATTAATAATAGTAATGACATGAGAAAAAATTTAGGATGGGATAGATAATAGATAGATGGATGATGAAATGAATTAATGCATTGTTTCCAGGGTGTGAATTTGGGGGGATTCAACCATACATATATGAGATTAGATTCCCAAACAGTATAAAAACAAACTTCTTCTTGATAAATAAAAATCCCTCATGTTGCAATCACAGTTGTGTTATGTACAAGTCGTAACAAAGTACATATAATAACACAACATGTAGCCACAAAGAAAATGACTCAAACATTCTTGGGCCTGATGAATGCACAGAACAGGCCTTATTTAAACTTAGCAATGTACAGTAGTACAGAACATTGAAATGTGGCTTTCAGAGTGGAAATTCAGAGCCTGGAAATAGTGGCTACATATATTCCGACAGACTATTATAGAGAGCGTGTGGATTACATCCGAAGCTCAGAGAATGTAACCGAGTGACTGTATGAGTTGACCTATCCTTCAGCTCTGACTATAGCCTTCCAATGGTCAAGCAATGTATACTGTAATAGCATGGATACATGTCATATTTAACTTATTGCCGATTACCTACAGTATTTCCATTTCTCATTTTGGTCATTAATCTAATGTGTTTTTCTATAGTCAAGTGAGCCTGATTTTGATATCACTTTTATACATTGCAAAGATGTTAAAGCATGAACAATGTAACTTTTTAACAACCAAAGGGCACTCTTGACCTTGTAAAGTAATTTTAGAACTTGATAAAGTATTCCATGATTCCATTGTGACTGTAACTGACAACCAAAGACATGTCATTGTGAGAGATTTGTAAATCTTGTTCTTGCTGTTTCACTCTTTTTTTCTATGTCATACAAACAAAATAACCATGACAATTCTGACTGTCAAATGTGTTTGACGAAGATCTCAGGAAATTACTGGAATATTTCTGGGTCAATAAAATGTGATCTGCCTTTTGACACAAAGCAACCATTCATTCAGATTTGTACGTTTCCACGACTGTTTTTCATTTCTGAATGCTATGCAGTAGGTTACATATAAAGTCTTGAAAAACGATTAAAGAGGAACTCTACTCTGTTTCCAATAATTTGAACTGTTTCATGTATAAGATAATGAAGAGAAATGAAAGTGTGCCCTTGTTTGTCATCCATGTGTTTTTTTATTATTATTTCATTGCAATCAAGTCTGGAAGTAGGATTTGAAATTATCTGTCTACGTCACACTTCAAACATTTATGCAAGTACCCGGCCTTTTAGAGACAATTGTTCTAAAACTGCAAGGAAAGCTCAGCTTCCCCTAAAATGTCAAAAAATAAGTGATCAAATGTAGGGCTGCAGCTATCTATTATATAGGTAATAGATTAATTTATATCGGATTACAAACTTTTAATGGGTTGCAGAATAAATTTTAGGGTATGTAAAAAAGTGTTTATGCTTGCAATCATAGTTATTTTGTCTAGCTAAGATTACACTTTCAAAAGTGCAATAAATGCAAAGACAAAATAAAATTCCTGAGTGTTTCATCAAATTATGCAGAATTGCACTTTCATTTTACAAGAGCAATAAATGCATTCAAAAAAATACATTAAAATACCTGAGCTTAGCCTCAAACGAAATAAAAATTAAATAAATGAAGATCTAAGTTAAGTACCACAAAAGAACAATTGGCTAACTTGCATAGCAAAAGTTCACTTGCTTAAATGCTATAGAATACTAACGTTTTTTTGTTTGTTTGTTTGTTTGTTTTTTTAACAATGCTTTCAACAAATTGTTCAAACACATATTCCGACAAAAAAATGCTACATTCTATACTATTTCCAAACTAAATAACAAATGCATAAACAAACATATTATCGCAAACAAAAACATAGCATATGTTGGTCTTAACAAGGCGCAGCTGGATTTAGCCATTTTAGACGAGTTATGGCATATTGATTGTTGCCACTAGAGTGCAGTGTATCCACCCAAATCAATAAAACTATATACAACACTTTCAAAACAAACCACTACGTCACTCTAATTAAACGAATACTCGAAGCAGCAAATTTGATTCGAAGCTTTTTTCTAATCAAATTACTTGAAATAATCGATTAATTGTTGCAGCACTAACCAAATGTATACTGTTGTGTGTACATGTCATTAGCCACGTTTACATGCTGACTTTTATTCATACCGATTCAAATCATTCCGAATGGAAATTTCACATCAGCTGTTTACATGTCACTTCATCTATTCCGATCCAGCGTTTACATGTGACTACCTTTATTCCGAAAGGACGTTTGACAACTGCCGTCTGACATGCGCAGATTAATCAAAACAAAGCGTCACGTTGCAAAACATGGAGATCGATCGTCAGATCAGCTGCTGTTTTAACTTTTCGAGTGGAAACAAAACTTCAGAATGATACGCCGTTCATTTAAAAAGTTGTGTGGGTACGCTGTGCGTGTGCTTGGAAGCCATGTTGCAAGTGACGTTACTTACGTCACCAAGTGACGTCACCACGTCAGTACGGAGCATGCGCAGAAAGAACGCAACCAGACACCATTCCGCTTCCCTGTTTACATGATATAATTTTACTTCTAATCGGTTTGGGAAAAGGAATATTCCACCCCTGTGAATCGGAATGAAATTCCATTCGGTTTGGGCCTGTGCATTCCGAATGAGGTGTTTATATGGAACACATTTATTCGGTTTGAAGAAATATTCCGATTGTAATTGGAATATTTGGCTCCATGTAAACGTGGCAATTGACTAAGTATGCGCAACAATTAGGGCTGCAGTTATTGATTATTTTAGTAGTCGATCATCGTTGAACTAGTTATTTCGAATAATCGGATAAGCAGCATAAAAACAATACCTGAGCTAAGCCTTAAATGGTTAAAAAAAAAAAAAAAAAATCTTCGTACAACAAAAGAACAATTGGCTCAAGTCCACTAGCTTAAATGCTATAAAAACGCAAACGTTTTTTTTTTTTTTTTTAAACAATGCTTTTAACAAATGGTCCAGACACATATCCCCACCAAAAAATGGCTAAACATACCTATAAAGTACTTTACGAATGCATTAAAAAAAAAAAAAAAAAAACATTAGCTCAAACAAAAACTTAGCTCATGTTGGTCTTAACAAGGAGCAGCTGGATTCAGCCACGTGAAATGAGGCAGACTAGAGGGCAGTGTATCCACCTAAGTCAATAAAACTAAATGCAAACACTTTCAAAACAAACCATTACAACGCCACTTTGATTAAACGAATAGTCAAAGCAGCAAAATTTAATTCGAATATTTTTTTTCTAATCGAATTCTAGAGTTAATCGATTAATCATTGCAGCACTAGCTACAATGCACTCAAGCTTTGTTCAGAATGAGCTTTTTATCACTGGATATGACGCGGCTTGCTTTTCATTTAGTCGCGCAGCTTCACAGTGCTTTAAAAAGTGTGGACGCTGACCGTCTGTAGAGTTGGTAGTGCATTGTTCCTTTTCAGCGAAACAAGACGAATCATTAGCTTAGAAATTAGCATTCTGGGCACTTTCTACACAATTTGTCATACAAAGGTAAGATTGCATCTAATGTTGTGAAAAAAGAAAATTAAAGTCAAGTGCACTGTTAAGGTTGACCTTAATGGGGACCTGACAGCCACAGTAATAGGGTGGTAGGTAGGTCCCACACTTTTTCTCTATGGCGTGGCCTCCCCTCTGCCTGGGCTGCCGGCTGCGGGAGTAGGGGGAGGTCAGGGCTCCGATCTTGCATCATCCCGCGGCGGCTCTTAGGCGTTCTCCTGCTTCCGCCTTCCCCTCTCTACTCTACGTGGGTATCTGCCCCGTGCTCCGTCACGGGTCGCTGGCTGGGCACTGGTGTGTCGCCAGGATGTTGCCTGCTCCGGCAGGGGACCCTGTCCTGACCTGAGATTGGTGGACCGTTGGGAGTCCCGTGGCGTTTCATGCCGGTTGGGGGGCTGCGGCTGTGGCTTGTGGGCCCGGTGGGTGGACAGGGATGGAGGTGGGTTGGTGGTGCGTCCCCTCTTCCCATCCCTGAAGGCCGGTTGATGTGGGCGCGGGTGGCCCAGGGGACCACCCTGGATCCCAAGGGGCTGACGATGGCTCCTTTGCTGGGCTGTGGGAGGAGAGATGGGCTAGCTGGCTACCCCCCCGCCACCCCCGCTCCCGCCCTCCCTCCCCGTGCTGGCTGGGTGGGGCCTTGGCCCTGGGCTGGCGGCCGCGCTGCGTCTCCCCCTGTCTGCATGGCTGTCGCGTGTTTGGAGGGGCTTGCGCATAACTGGATGTAATTGGCCGCGCTTGGGCGTAGGGCCCCAGCGCCGGGATTCGCAATGGGGCAGCGTAGGACTTACACTCACAAGGGATTCACATGATTACTGGTTTCTAGATCACAGAGCTGATTTGTGTACAGTCTACCCCTCCCAATCACTTATCCTATAGACTCCCCACGCCCCTCCCCTTCTTTCCGTTGTCAACAGGCCCCCCACATAGTATCAACCGGAAATACATCTAGCTGACGATAGCACCAACATATTCATAGTTAGTGTAGGCGTTCAATGTGTTTCTTGTTGTTGTTTGTGTCTTTTCTTTCGTTTGTTCCCCCATAACCCACTTCCTGTTCCCTGCTTTGTAACAATAAATGAGGTATGTTAAATGATCACAATGGGAGTATGTCATACTCTCAATGTGAAAAGTTAAAAGTAACTGTTCTGACCAACCTAGCAGTTTGTGTGTGGGAAGGCACTGGACTTGGTGGGCTTAGACTTGATGCTGATGTGGATAAGGTGGCTGTAAAAGATGGCCCAGGATGTACAGAGGTGGAAGGAAAATACTGTATTTCAGAAGAGCATTTACAAAGAGAAGAAAGTGGGATGTTACAATATATTAGTCAAATAGCTGTTGTGATAGTGACACCAGCGTGACATAACCATAATTTGGACGCCTACTGTGCCTGGCTCAATCAGGTGTTCGGATCCGGCCACTAACTTTGACGGGCGAGGTTGAAAATTGAAATTCATGGAGCAGTAGAACTACACAGGTCCATCCAATAATGATGAATTAAATAATATATGATAATAGAAAAATGAAATTGAATACCTCTTTACATGAACGGAATTGCCATTATAATGAATTGATGACACATCTAATAACAAATGTTTGCATTTAAATCCATAGCACTTTTAGCCCCCCTTACCTCAGAAGTATGAAATTATTAATTGCATATTTAATGATGCATTTATTTAATTAACCTTGGCACTTTTAGGCAATGCAAATTTATTTATAGCACAAAGTAACACAATCTAAAAATGCTTCCCATCACATAAAAATAAGCAAGACACAATTTTAGTCCTTTGTCCAACTTTCTCTAAAATTGGTGAGGGAGTTAATTTAACTGACACCAATCCACAGCTGGCTGAATACTGAAAATATTTCTAAAACAACAGGCCTGGCTAATGATATAGTATAATTTAGCTTTAGCAGTATGTCATCTAAACTCTTTGTAAACAACCGCTAGCTTGCAATTGCGCGAAGTATACGTGTTTAATTAATAAAAAATAAAAATAAAAATAAAAAAAAAGATTTCATCACAATAAACCGCTCTCTTTTTTACATTTATGCTCCTCTTCTTTCTAAAATGCGACCGGGAAGGCTTTTGTCTTTTCATGACGTCATCACCGTCATGCCACCGCAATTGCAGGGGCTAAAAATAACACCTTCAGGTAGCTCAACGGTCTGCGGAGGGGTGAGTGAGATTAGGACTGTGGTGAAATTACTGTACCACAGGAAACTGAAACGGGCAGAAGGTGCATTGGATAAATGATTTTATTATTATTATTTAAAGACTTAGTACTATATGGATTGTTGTTCTTTTGTTTTATTGTCTTGTATACTTTTTCAATATTTCTATCATCGAATATTATTTGAACATTTTTCTTGACGCCCTTTTGGACGCTGTGACGCCCCTAGCATTTATCTAGCTCGCCTATGGACTGCAACGGTCTGGCCTACGTTATGATTCAGTGACAATGCCCTTTTTTGGAGGCAATTTGTTCTTCAATGTTGTGTCACAGCAATCCTGGAATGGCTTCTATCCACTTGGCACTTTTTCATTCGAAACAGTTTTTAGACACACAACAGTGCAATCAGTGTGTGCGGCAGCATGTTAGAGGGCGGGTCGCGGGATATGTGTGAGAAACGTGAGAAAAAGGTGAACATGAGTGTCACATTAGCTGAATGAATTACTTCATTTAGTCTTTCGGGGCAACAGAAATGCTTTTTTTTCTTCTGAGAAAACACAACATGGGAGGTGCCCTCATCAAAGAAACACAGTAAATATGTCTGCTGTGTGGCTATATTTCGTAAAGCTCCAGAAGACTTCCATACGTAGTTGAAATGTTCCACATAATAAACTGATCACGTAACCCTGACCTTGCTTCAGTAAGGTTAATATTAAGCATTCCAAGCATAATTAGCGTATAAACAGTTCACAATACATGAGTCATTGCAGAATTGGAGGACATTTTACATTTCTGCCTTCCAATTTTAAATAATCACATACAAAATACTATAACAAATACTAGCTTTAACACCAAGTAAAAAATGCTCGAAAATATTTGTCATTTATTTGTATATTTGTTATATTATTGTCATTTGTTTTAGCCAATTCATGCACAAATTATGACATATATACAGTATATATACATACCTTTTCCCCCCAACCTATATAGACACATTTAACTCATTGGCTGCCAATGAGTAGCCATTGACATCCTGCCCTGTTAATGGGATTGAAATGGAACATTTATGGTCAACTCCCAATTAAAGCGAATTAGACATCTACTGTACAGTATCTAGCAATGGGTTAAATAACGCATACTATGAAAGAAAAAAAAAAAAAAAAAAAAAAAACCTACTTAAGAGGGTTACTTTGGCCCGTAAACAGTGTATTTCTTTTTAAATTTCTAATTGATTTAGATTAGGGTAACATTGCATTCATTTATACATTTAGTTATACAGTACTCATTAATTCATTGTCAGAGCCACTTATCCTAATGAGGGTCACGGGGGAGCTTGAGCCAATACCAGTTAACTACAGGGCAGTAGCAGGGGTACACCCCAAATTGTTAAAAATTAGTTCTAATGAAATATATATATTTTCGAATGCAATCGTGATTAATAATTAAAAATCTATACACTACAGTAGTGCCTCTACTTACGAACGTCCCTACATACAGAATTTTCAGGTTAAGACACGCAACAACTGGAAAATATTGCTGTTGTTAAGAAATTTAAGGATACGAAAGGCAAAAAAACAGTATGGCTAGTACTCGCAGCTCCCAGTTTACTGAACGTAATACTGTATACTTATAGCTGCTCTGCTATTGCCTAGCATTCCTGGAATCTAATTGGCTAATAGGGACCTCTACTGTTTGTGTATGTGTGTATCCCAGCGTCTTCATTTGCCTCTTGTAATTCTAACAGATTTGCATAGTGTTCTTTTATTCTTCAATCTTGTTTTTTTTACATTGTGCGCAACTCTGATTTAATGTTTATTGCGCAATAATCTAATTGTAACATGTATTTGTTACATGTTTTGATGCAGTTTTATGCATTATTAAAGATTTATTTATGGTGGGAATTGTGGGGGCACTGGGCACACTTTACCATTATCTTGCTCACACCAAGCACTTTTAATGGGTACTAACTCGTAGTATTGTTGGAACTCCAACCTGAATTTCGTTGTTATTTTGACAATGACAAATAAACTCTGAATCTGAATTTATGTCTGAATTTTGGGGTGGCTTGGAACTGATTGGGGCATTTACATTCGAAATGCCTTTCTACTTAAAGAATTTACACGTTACAAATTTACTTTCAGAACCTATTAATTTTGTAAGTAGAGGTACCACTGTAATTGCTCTTATTTAACTTTAATGACCCAAAATAGTCACTTGCCCTATAAAGGCTAACGGTCTCAAGTGTTTGTTTTTATTTATTTATTTATTTTTTATTGTAGTCCACTATAATGACCACTGAAAGGTCTAATGAAAGTAACATTTCAAATGTGTATTATTTATGGAAAGTGTGTCCCAAAACATGGATGAAACCCTCTTTCCATATCCTTTTTTTCCCCTTAAGATGTGAATTAACCAATTCACTAGACTTAACATTGTGAATAGGTTGTTTAAATGAATGAGTAAAGCAAAAGTATGTCCTCTCTTCTATTTCATGTTTAATTAATGGTTATGCACATGATCAGAATGAGACAATTATGATTATTGAATGAATGAATAAACATTTTCATTTGTTGTTGTTTGGTCATAGGAGGAGTTTTTGCGGCCCCAGGTTTTGGCAGGTTCTGACGGGAATGATGACAGTTTGAATGGACGTCAGTCTTCCTTGCAGCCCCATATTTCCGTGGAAAAGGTCAAATACAGTGGTATGAAAAAGTATTTGAACCTTTTGGAATTTCTCACATTTCGGAATAAAATCGCCATCAAAGGTGATCTGATATTTGTCAAAATCACACAGGTGTAAAAACAGTGTCTGCTTTAACTAAAACCACCCAAACATTTATAGGTTTTTATATTTTAATGAGGATAGCATGCAAATAATGACAGAAGGGAGAAAAATAAGTAAGGGAACCCTCTGCCTTAGGAGCAACTGAAACCGATTTTTACCGAACATTTTAAGTCAGCTGAGTGCCCAATCACTGATGAGTGGTTTAAAGATGCCCTGCCCACTATAAAACACACACCTGGTAAGAATTGTCTTGATGAGAAGCATCATCTTATGTGCATCATGGATCGGTCAAAAGAGCTGTCTAAAAACCTGCGATCAAGGGTTGTTGATTTGTATAAAGCTAGGAAAGGATACAAAACTATCTCTATAAGTCTGGATGTTCATCAATCGACAGTTAGAGAAGTTGTCTACAAATGGAGAGAGTTTGGCACTGTTGCTTCTCTGCCAAGGAGTGGCCGTCCACCAAAGATGATGCCAAGAGTTCAGCGCAGAATACTCAGAGAAGTAAAAAAGAACCAAAGAATGTCTGCCAAAGACTTACAGAAATCAATGGCACAGTCCAGTATCTCTGTACACACATCAACTATATGTAAAACTATGGCCAAGAATGGTGTTCATGAAAGGACTCCACGGAGGAAGCCACTGCTGTCCAAAGAAAAAAAAAATTGTTGCTCGTTTAATGTTCGCAAAAAGGTACTTAGACACTTCACAGAAGTTTTGGCAAAATATTTTGTGGACTGATGAGACCAAAGTTGAATTGTTTGGGAGTAACACACAATGTCATGTGTGACACCTCATCTCCACCGTGAAGCACGCTGGAGGGAGCATCATGATTTGGGGCTGTTTACTGCATCAGGGCCTGACAACTTGCAGTCGTTAATGGAAGAATGAATTCAAAAGTTTATCAGGATGTTTTGCAGGAAAACCTGATGCTGTCTGTCAGACAGTTGAAGCTAAAAAGAGGATGGATGCTACAAGACAATGATCCAAAACACAGAAGTAATCAACTCCAGAATGGTTTAAGAAGAACAAAATACACATTCTGGAGTGGCCAAGTCAAAGTCCAGACTTGAACCCTGTTGAAATGCTGTGGCATGACCTAAAGACAGCGATTCATGCCAGACATCCCAGGAATCTGACTGAACCACAGCAGTTTTGTAGAGAAGAATGGGCCAAGAGTTGTCTTGATCGATGTGCCAGACTGATCGGCAGCTACAGGAAGTGCCTGGTTGAAGTTAATGCTACAAAATATTAAATGTGACGGTTCACTTACTTATTTTTCCCACCCTTCTGTCATTGCTTTACCCACCCTTCTGTCATTGCTTGCATACTATCCTTATTAAAACATGAAAACCTATAAATGTTTGGGTGGTTTTATTTAAAGCAGTTTTTTATCTGTGTGATTTTGACAAAGATCAGAACACAATTGATGGTGATTTTATGCAGAAATGTGAGAAATTCCAAAACGGTTCAGATACTTTTTCATACCACAGTAGGTAAAGCCAATAAACTCATTAAAACTACATTTTGCTCTTGAAAAGGTAAATGAAAGTTTCCATACACTTTTATACATTTGCTTGCTTTATTACTTCAATAGAAATGTAAATGCTGAATGCTAAAGTAGCCCATAATATGACAGCAGCATTTAAAAATAAAATTAAAGGTCTGGTTGCTAGAGAGGGCTTGATCACATCGACATGTGCCTGCCAGTATTTGTTTGGCAATTTGCTCTTCTGCTCAATCGGTAGTTGACTGCTTGCCTCTAGCATTGGAAATGTAAATTCTCTATATACAGTATGTTTGCCATGTCACCTGTAGATTTTTACTATCACACGTGATAGGATGCAGCCCAACCACACTATACTTTCTTTGGTACATTAGTGATGATGGGTTTAGGTCGTGTCTTAAAGATGAGTTTTTTCTTGATGAGTGCAGACACTGAATAGGAGGTAGAGGTCTGCTGCTTAGTTGTTATGGCAGCCTGGGAAGAATCATGGTTGATGGTGCTATCCACAATGTCCTGCGATTGAGTAGGATGCTTAGCAAGGACAGCGAAGGGTTTCTCCAATTTGACCTGCTTCCCGTATAATATGTGGTGTCCTACAATCAAGACAGGTACCCCCTTGGGGAAAGACAAAGAAATATAAACTCAGTTACAGTATGATCATCTGTGTTTAGTGTTCACTGCCAGTATGCCAACAATCATCCTTGATCAAGTTTGACATTATTCCATATGCTTTAAATTATGTACCTCTTTTGTGTAGAGTAGGTCTCCCATCACATTTCCTGCCAGACCAGAGTTGTGTCTTGGTATCATCTCTCCCTGCAACTCGATCAACAGCCATTCTGGAGGACTGCTGCCATCCGCACTACCACTACAATGACAACCATCCACCAGTTTGATACAAGTCAGCTAAGTAGATAGGCGCTTTTATTTTGTAGGGGGGGGGGGGGGGGGCTCAGATCGTACGAATATGACTCTTACCGTATGATTATTTGCACCATTGTAGATACTCATACGCCTCTTATAAACGACCAACAAACTATGGACGCATTCAAAATACACGCAGTACACCACAAACAATAAATGAATGGTCTATTACTGATTATGCAGTAGTTGATAGTCTCGCTTCCCGCCACTTGAAGACGATCCCGTCTTAAATATCATATATGCACAGAGAGCTAGATACAAAACGGGCTGAGTCGGCGGCGTTAGTCACTGATAGCCATCTTAAACCAGTGGATTTTTCTGGCAGGCTGGCAGGTAAATTTCTCCACCAAAATACTCTTAACTCGGCAAAATCGGGACTTTTTTCCCCAACATTTTGGTTTATAACAAACCATATCAATGTAGGCATGATTCAGGCTTGATGTTGGAAAAACTATTTTGAACCATACAACTCATTTATTGCATCTGTCACGTTTATGAAGAACCAAAACGTTTGAAAATCGGCTGAAAATTCGACTATTTCAAAGCAAATTCTCCACTGACTCTATGGTAATTTAATTGCACCGACATAAAATGGCCGACAAGTCATAACGGCCGCTCCAATTGTCTCACAGCGAGCATCATCATCTAGCTCCCTATATATGTGATATGTATGTTCCCCGCCCCCAGTAATGACGCAAGTCCTGCTTGAGGCGGAAGTCATACTTTTCACTTCTGGGTCAAATGTCATTAACGTGGCTGCCCATGTTTTCCAGCGTGTGTAAATTCTGTAAAAGTTGTTCGAGCCTCTCTCAAAACGTGGCAAGGCTTCCTCGAGGGAGTGCTCGCATATCGTTTATCCTCTGTTAAGTGTTCTTCCGAGTACCTCTACGCGCACTTATTTGACATATTAGCTGTTTTTACTTACTAGCACGGAGCAGAATCACGTGTTTTCCAGACTTTTTCTCGTGTCGGGGTCTCACCTGAGCCTGGTTCTCCTTTTTGAACAAAATGGGTGAGTTTAAGGTGCACCGGGTTCGGTTTTTCAACTACATGCCGAGCGCGATTCGAGCCATGGCGTTCAATAGCCGAACTGAGCGGCTCGCGTTGGCCCGGGCTGACGGAACTGTGGAGGTCTTTAACTTCACTGATAACTACTTCCAAGAAAAGGTACGTCCAAAACACAGCGTTTAATCACAATTAACTCTTTTGTAGAGGTGGGAACTTCTGGGTACCTCCCAATGATGATACGATGTATGATACGAGGCTCACGATATTTATATTATGCATAACTCTGATTTTATGTTTATTGTGCAATGATCTAATTGTAACATATATATGTTTGGGTTAGGGTATTCACATGGAAAACGCGTCTCTACTTCCAGAATTTAGGAGTTACGAAACTACTTCCAGAGCCAATTAATTTCGTAAGTAGAAGTAGTACCAAGGGCGTAGGTTTGCATCGGGATGGTAGGGACCAGTGGTGTTACAAGGAGATTATTGCACAATAAACATGAAAATCAGAGTTGTGCATAGTATTGAAAAAACAAGAATAAAGAATAAAATACATTCTTGTAAAGCTGTCAGAACATGAGGGGCGAATGAACAGAACGCTGGGATACACACATACAGTACAGGTCACTCTTACCCAATTGGATGCCAGGAATGTTTCCAATCAATAGCCAATGCAGAGCAGCTATCAGTATGGTACGTTCAGTAAACTCTGGGCACTGCGAGTACCAGCCATACTGTATTTTTGCCTTTCGTTTCCAGAAATTTCTTACAAAACACGAGGCAATGTTTTCCCACTGAGGCCTGAAAGTTCTGTATTTAGAATCGTTCGTAAGTAGAGGTACCACTGTAATAGCTGTATTTTCAATTCTTACTTTACAAAAGAAAATCCATCAAAATCCAACAAAAAACACTTTTCTCTTTCCAGTGAAATAATGTAAATCAAACCGTAGTGTCACTACAATATTTAACTAAAGAAAAAGGTCCCTTTCGTCTCTTTTTGGAACACTGCTCCGACGTCTGTTTTCTGTTACTGAGCACAGCAGAACCAACCACCACTCATTTGTCCCTCCCAGTCACAATGAATTGGACATCTAGCACCCTCCAAGGCAACAAATAAGTTAACGGACACTACATTATACTTTATTAGTGACATCTTTTCAAAATGATATAACCTATTGGGATACAAAGTATCGCAATATAATCACAATGTCGACGTATTGTCACACGCTTACTCATTTACGTAGTCCAAATCTTGAAATTGGGTATTAAATATTACTCTAAATACCAGTCCATAACAAACACAGCACTCCACTGCAATTTTTTTTTTTTTTGGTACAGGTGATCCCTGGTCGCGATGGCGCAGGCATTGAGAGTCTGTGCTGGGTAGGTCAGCGACTTTTCAGTGCTGGTTTGAGTGGAGGCATCACCGAATATGACCTGGAGAACTTACAGCCCAAGTCCACAGTTGATGCCTATGGAGGACCGATTTGGACTATCTGCAGCAATAGCAAGGGAACATCGCTGGCGGTCAGTCAGCACTTTAACTATCGACACCTACTTAAAATAAGTCCTTTAGTTTCTCAGAAATTTCGGGAAACACAAAAATTCTTTTTTTTTTTTTTTCCCATAAATATATATATATATATATATATATATATAATTGTTCTTTCCCAGTAATTTTAATTTTTTGAAAATTATTTAAACATTGTAAAATAGTAATTTATTTCTTGTGCACCCTGTTCTCCCTCACCCTGATCAATCAATCAATCAATAAATAGATATTTCAATATGGAACAAAGATGCATTTTTTTTTTCTTCACAGGTTGGATGTGAAGATGGTACGGTGAAGATATTTGAAATACTGGCGGACAGGATTCAGTTTCAAAGAAACTTTGACAGGCAAAAAAGTAAGATAATCGTACAACTTTACTAATACACAGTTGAACAGTGATTGTCTTTTGAGGACAAAGGTCATTCTGGAATTGGAGATTTTATGTCCCACTCTTCAAATTTTAAATAATCCACATATATATCACAAATGAGGTGAAAAAAAGGTTTTCATCTCCATATCAAGCAATGTCATTGGCCAGCGCTATTTTACTGCAACATCTAGCGGCCAGGATGAAAACTATGAGGAAAAATGAAATATCCTGTACTTCGCTAGGTATTCTGCGGACTATTTTGATTTCCGCGGAAGGCGTAGAAATCGGTAAATTTCGCGAACGCGGATTCTTGGGGGGGGACAACGTATGTAGAAGAAAATCAGGGAAGGGAAGTTGTAGTTTTCAATTCTTTTAATGCCAAAGTGTCCCTCAATTCTGGAATGACCAACAATTTGCAAACATTGTGACATTTCGGGTACTGTGATCTTGCAGGTCGTATCATAAGTCTTTCATGGCATCCCTCCGGCACGCGGCTGGCTGCTGGGATGATGGACATGATTAGAATATTTGATGCTGAAAGTGGTAAGTTAATAGAAACTCTGCATTGGTTACTGAATAGTGAAACAGATGCATCTTGACCCTTTTATGTGTTTATGTCATTTCAGGGCACAGTCCACACAGAATGCTTGTAGAAAGAGGTGTAGGAGCATCCAAGAGCAGGCAGGTTGTGGTTTGGAGTCTCGTGTTCTTATCCAATCACACTATCATTAGTGGCGACTCTGCTGGAAAAGTCCAGATGTGGGATGGTATCACTGGAACACTCGTCAACACTCACCTCGTAACCAAGTGGGACGTGCTAGCTCTTGCTGTTTCCCAGGCAAGTCAGTGGTTGAAGCAAAACAGCCACACATAGTCATTGCTAAGCAAAACATCAGCCACACATAGCCATTGCTGGCCAAATAATTGTAAGAAATGGTTGTGTACAGGATGAGAGCAGTCTCATAAGTGGAACGTCAGAAGGCACCGTTGTCCAGTTCCAGTTTCTCTCGCGCACCACCAACCAACAAGACATGGACTGGGTTCGAACCAGAACCTTTAAAAACCATTCACATGATGTGAGAGCGCTCGTCCACACGGATATTGCTGTAGTTTCTGGAGGTATGGAGTACTCTTTTAATTTAGCCCAGTCAAAATGGATTGGATGTCTCATGCCGCCAGTGCCACAGAAACATGAGCATTCGCATACAGTCCTTCCAGTTCAAATGAATTGGACATGCGTTATGTGAAATATCGACAGTGCTGTCTAATGATTCAACGAAAACAGTTAAGTCACGGTTCTGTACGATTATCGATACGAGAGACACGATTTTCGATTCGATTCAATACATTTAATGCTCTCAAACAAAAAATACAGGTGTTATTATTTCTTTTTTTTAATGTTAATGTTTAATGTTTTTGCTACCAAGCAAAAATAATAATGCCATCAAATAAACATGCATTTTAGTACATAATATTTATGTGCTTACTTTAGTGCTGCAACAATTAATCGATTAACTCGAGTATTCGATTAGAAAAAAATATTCGAATTAAATTTTGTTGCTTCGAGTATTCGTTTAATTAAAGTGGCGTTGTGTTGGTTTATTTGAAAGTGTTTGCATGTAGTTTTATTGATTAGGGTGGCAACAATGAATATGACATAACTCATTTCTCATGGCTGAAACGAGCTGCACCCTGTTAAGACCAACATTAGCCAAGTTTTTGTTTGAGCTAATGTTTTTTAATGCATTCATGATTTAGTTTATAAGTATATTTAACCGTTTTTTGTGGGAATATTTGTCTGAACCATTTGTTAAGAGCATTGTTTAAAAATAAATAAATAAATAAAAATAAAAACTTTAGCATTTTATAGCATTCAAGTTTTTTCTGTGTACGTTAGCCAATTGCTCTTTTGTTGTACATAGATCCTTATTTTTTTAAAATACCGTTTTAGGCTCAGCTCGGGTATTTTAATTTTTCATGTTCCTTATCCGATTACTCGATTATTCGGACTATCTAGTCCATTGATTAATCGACTAGTAAAATATTCGATAGCTGCAGCCCTAGCTTACTTCTTACTGATCTGAAGAAATTTTGTATAAAAGTGCTGAGAACAATCTACTGTTTGTAAAGTGAGGCGGAGCACATTGTAAATTGCTACAGCTCTCTTAGCAGCTAGGTTTACCAAATGAGCAAAATATCCTTTTTGTGGTCCAAGTCCATCTGTGTCACGTACTAAATTAACATTATTTGCAGCATTATCTATAGTCACTGGTATGGATTGATTTGGACTGCTGAATGGTTTTTAATTCATCAATGTAGTGTATGGACTTCGTGTCCTGACCCGACCCGAATTTGGGGTAGGGTCGATCCTAAAATGTCAATTATTACGTTCGGGTCGGGCCGGGCTTCTCTCTCCCTAACTTTTTTGTAATAAATATATATTTATGTATGTAAACTAAAACGATGTTTGGATGCTAAACGAAGGAATAGTACTTGTTATAAAGAAAATAATTTGGACTAAACAGAGAAGGCGCTGGATGGGAATTGCGAACAGCCTCTCCTTGTCAGAGAGGCTTGTCCATGTGAGCACAATATCCCACACAGAAATATATTTAACAAACTTTTCGAGCGTTATTTTATTGTGTAAATGCATTTATAATGATTATAAAAATATGTAGACTATTTAAACATGTTAAAAACTTGCGTTTTTTTCTGCCAACTCGAAATTAAAATGTCAAATGGGCTGCTGCATTTGCCAAGGAAATGAAACATGAACTATCCAGCTCATAGAACAGACACACAAATATAAAAGATATAAATGTTTATTGAATATGCATTTACAGTCTTATTTAACTGGGATAATTCTTTACAAAAACTGATGGTATATTTAAAATTGGTGACCAAAAATTATATAGGCTAGGTCAACAAATACTCATGCAACAGCAAATGGGGGGGAAAGGAAAGGTAAGGTAAGGTTTTTCAAATGACCAAAAATAGTTATTTAACCACCTAACGGGTTAAATGTCTCCTTGCGGTTAGTCTGATCTTGAGTTTTTCTAGACTGTCTGTTTGGAAGGCCTAGTCATAAAAGATGTGAGAGACTTTACCTTAAAATCTGATGCAATGTTTTCATGCTGTATCCCAAAACCCTTTCAGGTATGGATACTCTGCTTATGGTACGACCCCTGCTGGACAAAGTAGAAAAGAACACCCAAGAATCGGCAATGCGGAAAATATTCTTCCCTCACGTGAGTAATTTTAATAATGAGGTGAATTAAGGATTGATTGATTAGTTTTAATATGTATTAGGGATGTGACAATATATCTAAAAGGTGATATATTGTGATTCTTTGTAGCCCTAGAGGTAATCGATATGCTTCCGCCAAGAATAGATATATCATTTTAAAAAGACCTGTGTCACTTTTAGAGGAGGAAAAAAAGGAACCAGGTTGCTACCAAAGTCTTCCATTAGAATAGTGTCAACATTAGCTCACTGTCTGCCATTGACGGCGCTAGACGTCCAATTAATTTTGACAGGATTGGACATCTAGCGTCTAGAACTGTCCCGACTAGTCGACATAGCCGACGTCATCGATGACGTAAATCCGTCGACGAGCACAACATCCCATCGACAGTTAATGAAGGGTTTAAAAAATATATGCGTGGAAAGTTCAGCATGTCGGATGCTCTGTATGCAAGCGGGGAAAGCGGCACAAAGCCAAAAAAAGCGCACCAGAGTGTCCAAAACATTGACCTATTTCAAAGAGACAAAGGAGGGTACACTCTTCTGTCTCTTCAATGCCAAGCTTGGCTGCACGTCGGCCGTGAATAAACACCTGAAGCGCAGTCACCCAGTTTGGAAAAAATTTTTTTTCATTTTTTGTGCACCAGAGGGTGCTGTCGCCTTACTAAATAATAATGTTTCATTGACAATGGGCCTATAAGTGCTATCAGTATTGTTCTTAATGCTAACTGAAAGGTTTATTTCATGTTATGGTTTATTTTATGGGATAGAAAATTATATAAGGTTAAAAGGTCATAAATATACACAGTATATACAGTGATTGCACTCAAGGGAGAGATTGTCAATGATAAGGTAATAAATTAAGGTAAAGGCAATTCATATAGGCAATTCATTGATTTATAAATAAGTTTTAAAAGGAAAAAGGTGAAAAGTTTTTGTTAATTTCTAATTGTGTTGTTTTATTTGTGTGCACAGCAGCTCTTACAGTGTGTTTACATCAAGGATGGAATAAAAGTTGTAAACCATCAGTTTAAGAGACCATCTTTTCAATCGGGATGCGACACTAGTTAATTCTATCAGCATTTGAACTCATTGTTTATTTGTGATTTATTATTGTCATTTACGTGTTTACTTGTACTTTAATAAATAATTTAAGTGTTCCAATATGTTTTTTGTGAATTGATAAGCGTCAACAAAAATTTCATTGCTAAATTAGTAAACAAAAAAAACAAAAACATTTTTTTTAAATTATTAGATTAGTCGACTAATCGTAAAAATAGTCGGCTGACTAATCGGGAGAAAATTGGTCGTTTGGGACAGCCCTCCTAGCGTCATCAATAGCACTGAAACTAGAGCATTCACAGTCAATCTTTTGTGGGCATTTACAGGTCCTTTCCTGTTGATTTTGAGTCACTTTCTATACATTTGGGGACAATCTTGAGTAAGAGTAGCCCAAAATCAACAGGAAGTGACCTGTAAATGCCTCAAAAGGAAGAGGAAGTGACCTAAAATCAACAGGATATTACGTGAAATTCCCCAAAATTGGTTGCCACTGAAGGCCATAGACATCCAATCCGTTTGAAGTGGGAGGGTGGCATCAAATGAACAAACGGATTGGATGTCTACTAGTGATAAACTCATTCCAATTCGCAGCAGAACAATGAAAATAGTGGGTCTTTCTGTTTATTAGTTGTAGAATATCCTGGAATGATTTCCTGACCAATAATTGTTGTATTGCCATATGGTGAGCCTTGTATTGCGAATCGTGAGTTACACAGAGGTTCCTTAATATGTATCATTTTAAAATTTTTATTGGCAATGAGAAAAGCACTGGACAACCAGAATGTTGAACCTACTCTATGTGTCTTTCATGTAGAGGAGTCTTGTGTGTTGTGCAAAGAAGTCAGGGCTGCTGCTGTTCCAGTTCCCTGATCACCTTGAGCTGTGGAGACTAGGGGAGAGTGATGGGCATGGTGAGGAGATGATACAACACCAATTCTGATACCTCTGCTTATTTTATATACAAAAATATACAAAAACTACTGGTAATGTATCGAAAAGTCATCCGTTGAAGATTATGACCTAAAAAGTGACTTAAGGTGTATTTTAGTTTTCGCTGATGCAAGTGTCATGCATGTACCTAGCTGGCGCATTGCAGATTTAAGGTAAAGGGGTGGAGTTTGCGTTGCATCCGTGACAGAAGTTGTGTCACATTTCATTTTGCAGTATTTTTACAAGTCTAAAAATATATAGTGGATATAGTGGGGCAAATAAGTATTTAGTCAACCACTAATTGTGCAAGTTCTCCCACTTGAAAATATTAGAGGCCTGTAATTGTCAACATGGGTAAACCTCAACCATGAGAGACCGAATGTGGAAAAAAAACCCAGAAAATCACATTGTTTGATTTTTAAAGAATTTATTTGCAAATCATGGTGGAGTATAAGCATTTGGTCAATACCAAAAGTTCATTTCAATACTTTGTTATGTACCCTTTGTTGGCAATAACGGAGGCCAAACGTTTTCTATAACTCTTCACAAGCTTTTCACACACTGTTGCTGGTATTTTGGCCCATTCCTACATCCAGATCTCCTCTAGTGATGTTTTGGGGCTGTCGTTGGGCAACACGGACTTTCAACTCCCTCCACAGATTTTCTATGGGGTTATGATCTGGAGACTGGCTAGGCCACTCCAGGACCTTGAAATGCTTCTTACGAAGCCACTCCTTTGTTGCCCTGGCTGTGTGTTTGGGATTATGTCATGCTGAAAGACCCAGCCACATCTCATCTTCAATGCCCTTGCTGATGGAAGGAGATTTTCACTCAAAATCTCTCGATATATGGCCCCATTTATTTCCCTTACACAGATCAGTCGTCCTGGTCCTTTTGCAGAAAAAGAGCCCCAAAGCATGAGGTTTCCACCCCCATGCCTCACAGTGGGTATGGTGTTCTTGGGATGCAATTCAGTATTCTTTCTCCTCCAAACACGAGAACCTGTGTTTCTACCAAAAAGTTCTATTTTGGTTTCATCTGACCATAACACATTCTCCCATTCCTCTTCTGGATCATCCAAATGCTCTCTAGCGAACCGCAGACGGGCCTGGATGTGTACTTTCTTCAGCAGGGGGACACGTCTGGCAGTGCAGGATTTGAGTCCCTGGCGGCACATTGTGTTACTGATAGTAGCCTTTGCTACTGTGGTCCCAGCTCTGTAGGTCATTCACTAGGTCCCCCCGTGTGGTTCTGGGATTTTTGCTCACCGTTCTTCTTATCATTTTGATGCCACGGTGTGAGATCTTGCATGGAGCCCCAAATCGAGGGAGATTATCAATGGTCCTGTATGTCTTCTATTTTCTAATAATTGCTCCCACAGTTGATTTCTTTATACCAAGCGTTTCACCTATTGCAGATAGGTCTAATCTTTTCAAGTAGGAGAACTTGCAAAATTGGTGGTTGACTAAATACTTATATGCCCTACTGTATGTATCGGTATTGGAAAAACATCTCTTGAAAAAATCTGTTTGCATGTTAAAAAAAAAAAAAAAAAAAAAATCAGCATCGGGACATCCCTAATGTAAAAAAAGGTTTAATTAGTTCAATGAAATGTCAACACATCATTAAAGAAGCACAACCAGCAAGTGGTGCATTCCTAACACCACTGCGTAAACATTCAATTTAGTCACTACCCATTTGTTATGTTAATGGCAAAAGCTGTGTAATAAAATTTTATTAAAAAGTGTTGGCTGGCCACCAATAAAGCTTGACAATATAAACTGTTTTCTCAAATAGCATGTCAGTCAGCAAGTTTGACTCTCTCTAAATCTTGAACAGTAATTGTTGTCTTATCAGGAAAGCCTGGTGACAGTCTACCTGTGAAGAGAAAACCAGAGAAACTAATTCATTTGAAGAGGAAGGTGCGTATACATTTGTTTACTTTAAATGTCCAATACCAGTGCAATGAATCAAGAGCTGACAAATAAAGGAATGCAATTTTGGCTTTACTCTTAACTTAATCCACAGGACAACCAAGAAAGTTAGCAGATCAGCTGGATTTTAAAGTCTAAAAGTGATGTCGTATTAATTTGTAGAAATACTAGTCATGATATGTGTGCAGGGTGAAGAACATATCAGGTGCAGTGCTCTGTCTCCATGTGGAGAGTGGCTGGTGTATTCGACTGTCTCCAGCATTCGTCTTTACAGGCTGCAGTTCCAAAACAAAAACATCACCATTACAAAGGTTCGCACATCCCTGCAGACATGACAAACGTGAATGTTGGCTTCTTTAGGACTGCAAACAAGACTAGGAGTCCCTGTTGTGCCGCATGTTTTTGCGCAGGCAAATTAGTATGTAGTAAAGTCAGGATGAGCCAGGTGAATCTCACGTCTTTCTTCTGCTCTTATAGCTTTCTAAAGTACCCAAGATCCTTCAGTCAGCCCAGCAGCTTTGCTTTTCCGCCGACTCCTCCAAACTCTTTGCATCCTGCAGCCGTTCATCAGTCATGGTGGCTTCCCTCAGCGAGTCAGAGTGCAAACACATTCACACATTCAAACCTCCGTCAGGTGAGTCTGAATTGCATCTTCTAAGTCTTCAGTTTTCAAATTATTGAACACTATTTTCACAATGCGTGCTGCTAATATTTTGCTGACATTTACTTTTAAAGTTGTGTTTAAGTCATGAATAATAAAGATCATATTCTTAATATAAATGTCTTGTGTACTGTAAACTATATTTTGTTATACAACAACAATTCAAAACAAGTTACCGTACATACTCTCATACAGTTTTTTTTAACTTAAATTTTCGCCCAAAAATGCGGATGCGACCTGTACGCCTCGCTCTGACCATTACCCAATATACCGTAAATTCCGGACCATTGAGCGCCCCGGATTACAAGCCTCATCCAGTACATTTTTAAAGGAAAAAGCATTTTGTACATACATAAGCCTCTCCTGCCTATAAGCCGCGTGTGCCCACATATTAAACTGAAATATTTATAAAGAAATACACAGTTTTCCAAGTTTAAATACCATATTTTAACAAATCGGGTTATGATACAGCGCATGACTTACAGGTAAGGGAGGTGCGGAAGAGCAAGAGACGTGCTGTCGTTGTTGTTGCGGGTGTGTCTGTGTGTGTGCGTCGGCTGCTAGAGGCAGCAGTCGTGTGTTGTTCGACGAGTTTCCTAAATAAAGAATTGCAACCTAACTTAACGGGTTACTATTTGTCATCGTTACAATACCTTAACTTTTCTTTCCAAACAGTGCCAGCAACACGGCACTTAGCTGACTCCTCAAGCTCACTCCTTAGCGTGTCGTCCTCTTCATCACGCAGCAGACCGGCTTTT
The DNA here is from genome assembly GCF_030265065.1 of Corythoichthys intestinalis. NCBI lineage: Eukaryota > Metazoa > Chordata > Actinopteri > Syngnathiformes > Syngnathidae > Corythoichthys > Corythoichthys intestinalis. Next base: position 55,775,152 of record NC_080399.1, on the reverse strand, counting down.
CGAAACCCGTTGGTGATGGTGGATTTTTTTCACGCTGCTCCACGCTGTCAGACTTTTGCAAAAGTTGCTCTTCGCATGCGACCACTTTTGTAAACGATCTGACGCCGCTGGCCATCCAAGCCTTCAATTCAACTCGGCACATCATATCCATTTCTTCTAGCATGATGTGGGTATGCTAATTCTTGCCTGGCACGGCCAGACTGTTCTCAGTTTTAAATGACCAAAAACACATCGACACAAGTCAGTGACAACAGTCTGTCTCGCGCTAGCCATGTTGAATAAACTCCGCTCTCCTCGTATGTTTACTTCCGCGCGCAAGTCCCTCGTCCCGCCCGTCGCTGATTGGTCCACTCCGCTGTCTGTTTGCTGTGGCTTGCTCCGATCTGAAAATTTTATCCGCTTAATGGTGGCCAGACTCAATAGCTGGAACAGCGGTGAGTCTGGAGTACCAGGCTATGCTAATTCTACTAATGCACAAAGAAGAGGGTCTGCTACTTTTATTCGTGCACAAAGCACAAACTTAAAATACGGGTAAGAGTGCCAACTAGCGTCTTCCTCGACACACATATTCCACGTGTCTTATGCTTGCATTTTATGCTCGAGCGCTCCTGGCGGTCGTTAGAAAAATTGCTAAATTGGCCGCATCATTGCATACGCCGCAGGATTCAAAATGAGGGAAAAAAGTAGCGGCTTGTAATCCGGAATTTACGGTAGACTGTTGTAACACTGAAAAGGCATACAACAAAGCCTGAGCTATGTGCGCTATACAGACAAGTTACACACACAAAAAAAAAACTATAAATGTTAATGGTGTAACGGTACATGTATCCGTATTGAACCGTTTCGGTACTTGGTGCTCGGTTCAGAACGGAGCTGTACCGAACGAGTTTCTGACGTAATGTAACCCTTACTTTTCGAGGCTGTGAGTCGATCGGGTTCCAGTTTCTTTGTGTAGATTATATTTATTCCGTCTTCTCTACTATGAGGGCCAACACGTTAGGACAGTAAGAAACGTCAACGGCGCGACAACGTGGCCGCCGCGAAAACGCAGTGAAATGCGGCCGTTAAAGTCAATCAGCCAATGCACACCAGTCGCAGTGCAGCCGCGTGTGAGACGCGATGCACGCGAACAGAACGGCAGAGTTTATTATTTGACGCGAGACACGGCCCTCCTGCGTCAATACTACTAGCTAGCAGACTGGTGTAGGCGCACTATCCTATTCCCCTCACTATCCACTCGCGGGGGCCTGCGCTTGTCAGTGACGTTCCTTATTCTCGCTATATGATTATACAACTTTAACATTTGTTAATAATATGCTCTGTGTGTAGTATCATCCATCGCTTTTCCTTTTTAAATGGGCACTTTTAAGCGAACGCAAGAAGTAACAACGGGAACATTTTTAAACAGGCATTTCACGGGAGAGCATTTCGACTCTTCGGCCAATCATATAGCGAGAGCGAGTGGATAGTGAGGGGAAGAGGATAGTGAACCTACACCGGAAGTCACTCGTGTAAAAATACGGTGGAGCCGGTCGATTTTCAAACTAATATGCAATCGTAACCCACTTTTTGAGTCCATCAGATCACTTGAGTGGTAGATCCACAGGGCACAGTTGACTTGTCTTTGTTGATTTACAGTTGTCTTCTCTATAGTGAACCTACACCGGAAGTCACTCGTGTAAAAATACGGTGGAGCCGGTCGATTTTCAAACTAATATGCAATCGTAACCCACTTTTTGAGTCCATCAGATCACTTGCGTGGTAGATCCACAGGGCACAGTTGACTTGTCTTTGTTGATTTACAGTTGTCTTCTCTATAGTGAACCTACACCGGAAGTCACTCGTGTAAAAATACGGTGGAGCCGGTCGATTTTCAAACTAATATGCAATCGTAACCCACTTTTTGAGTCCATCAGATCACTTGAGTGGTAGATCCACAGGGCACAGTTGACTTGTCTTTGTTGATTTACAGTTGTCTTCTCTGCTATAATAATACCCAACACGGCCCCGTGTTCAATACAAAACCCTCCTACCACAACAAAACAAGTAGGAACTAATATTCACTTAGGAACTAAAGTTATACAACATAAAATATACAATATAAATGAATACTATATTACATTTGTAAAATACAAACACATAATAAAACAAGTAATAGCACATTTAAATTAAATCAATTGAAATGAGCTAAAACACCTGTAATTAAATAATAATAATAATAGACAGATCCTGCTTACACAATTATATTTATTAATTTCTGTGTGGCGCTTTAACTTGAGAAAATCCACCAATAAAGCTTTTGAAAACCGTAAGAAAAAAAAAATTAATTGAGGCATTTCATTTGTAAAATACATGTTAAAATCTTTGTCATTGGGATTGCTTTTCTCTTTAGCACAGGACTTTTTTCTTTCTTTCAGAAAGAAAGCTGACCAATAGGCAGGGTCTGAAAGGCAAATTGTTGTTGGATTATTATCTTTAAATACCCGCTACTTTTTGAGCAGAATTCTAGCTTTGTATAGGCTACTGTTCCTATTGTTGAAAGCACAAAAGTGTGTAATAAACAACTAGCACATTTATATTTTGCATTTTGTTTTCTTACTGTACCGAAAGTGAACCGAATTGGACCTCAAAACCGAGGTATATTCCGAACCGAGATTTTTGTGTAATGTTACACCCCTAATAAATGTCTAATATTAAAATAATACATCTCATACAACAACAAAAATATGCATTACATTTTAGACAAACAGTACTTACAAACAAAACTTGCCCAAGGAAGAAATAAAGACCAACAGCTGCAACTGTGTACGTCGTTCAGCCATCTTGGTTTTCACAACAATGTCGTCAAGTGACCTCAAGAGGGTGCTGTAGGAGCGATAGTGATGATGAGGAATTTGAGGGCTTCCATCAGTGATGATGAGGAAGTTTCCACAAGGCAGTTAAGAAACAAAATCAAGAAACTTAATATGTTTAACACATTGGCAATGTTTGTGTTGTGTACCGAGTTGTTACTTTGTATATAAGTTGTTAATAAATAATATAATGCACTCAGGCATATCGCTATCAAAGGTTGGTCTAAAAATTGTCCCAATCTCACATATTGTGGCGCGACCTCTACGAGGGTCAACCTAAACAACCTACTTTTTTAACCACAAATTTAGAATTGCAACCTATAAGGTAGGGTTTTGTGTTAAACAGAGAAACGGAATGGTGTGCAAATCATGTTCAACCTATATTTAATTTAATACACCACAAAGACAAGATATTAAATGTTCAAACTGATCAACTTTTTAAATCATCAATTTAGAATTTTGTTGATGTTCCAAAATTGCTGGGACAGGGCATACATGTTTACTAGGGGTGTGTATTGCCTCATATCTTGCGATACAATTCGTGTCACGATTCGATTTGATCCCGATTTATCCCAATACTACACTTGAAGACGTTTATTGTGATGTTGGAATATCACTCAATTTATTCCTGAAACATCATCCAGCACTCAACTAAAAATGTTATGGTTTTATGTTTGAACAAAATATGGCTTTGATTATAACATTTTCTCATTTTTTTAGTGCAAACCTGCTTTAGTCCAAACCTGCTTAAATGCAGGGTTCTAAATACTCCACGTCTGTTTTTGCAGTCAAAGCAAAAAAAAGAGGTCAAATTTCAGATTTACAAAAGGACTAATCCGAGCAACCACTCTATAGCTATGGGGAGAGATTTGTCTAAAAAATATACACACAAATACATCCGCGATTCACACATATCTTTTGTAGATGCACAAATAAATCCAAGATTTTCACATGTATTTTCGAGATCCAAAAATATATCCTCGAGTTTCACACGTGTTTTTGAAATCCACAAATATATCCTTGAAATTGACGTGTTTTTTTTATGTTGTGCGTACACTCATCATGAATTATTGTTTGCAAAAGTTTGAATTTTATTTGTGAATCACCGGCTGCGTGCATTTATTTTTGCGACAAACATAACAAGAAACGGTCAAATTTGAAAGAAAAAAAAAAGTGCAATCGCGATCCACACATGGGTTTTTCAAATCCTCAAATACATTAGTGATTTTCACGTGTTTTTCCGATCCACAAATACGTCCGCGTTTTTCACGTTTTTCAAACCCACAAATACTTCCGCAAATTTCACGTGTTTTTAATGATGTGCGTGCAATTATCATGACTTGACATTTTTTAAGTATTCAATTTTTCTTGTGAATTGTTGGAGCTGTTTTTTAACAGCTTGAAGGCAGTTACTTTGCCATGTAACTAATTACTCTTACATTCAGGTAACTGAGTTACTAACTCAATTACTTTTTGGGAGAAGTAATTTGTAATTGTAATTAATTACTTTTTTAAAGTAAGATTAACAACACTGGTCATAAAGATGCAGTCTGCAGAATGAAATGTGACGAAAGCGGAGATTTTATTCTGCTGATTTGTTGCCAAACACAATTTGCCTGCAACTGTTGCTGATCACGTCTCAGAATTAGCAAAAGAAATGTTCCCTGACTCAAAGATTGCATCGGTAAGTTAATTTTATCAATTGACCTTTTTAATTTATAATTGGACACACAAATAAACTACTTTCAAGTCAAACTGAAATGCGAACTGAAGTGCCATGAAGTACAGCCATCAAAAGACATGATAGAAATTGCCAAAAGTGCTACATACAGTTATAACAAAAGTCACTCTTAAATTTTAGTAATGATGATGTAGCTGAAGATATTGATTGTTCTTTGATTGCACTAGGTTATATGTGACAATATTACCAATACATTCATATTATTTTAAAAATTGAGTTTTATTTTTGTTTCATATTACACGCTACATAAAAAGATTAGTCACCAATTTGTAAGGGCATACGGCACTATTTGTAAGATTGCCAATGGCCTCGGGTTGACAGGTATGTAAATGGTCTATGACGATCCTCCTCTGTTCGCCAGTCTTTATAAGTTTAGGTGGCAATTATTATTGTGGTAACATTGCCAAAGAAATCGCCAGCTTCGTCAGGTTTCTAATCATTTATTCCATTAACTTGTGCCTTGTGTCCCCCGCAGCAAGTAAACAAAGTGAAAGTGAAACTAAAAAGGCTCACACAAGTCAGCCTCACAGGTACACTACGCAAACACATTCGCTACATTAGAACCCGGTTTGTCGCATTATTACAGGTATTATTATTATTACCTTGGTCTTTCTGAAAGAAAGAACAAGGTATTGTTATTGTGCAACTTTATTATTATTACCTTGGTCTTTCCAAGGGAAAGAACAAGGTTATGTTGTTGTACAACTTTATTGTACTTTTTATTATTATTATTACCTTGGTCTTTCCAAGGGAAAGAACAAGGTATTGTTATTGTGCAACTTTATTATTATTATTATTATTATTATTATTATTATTCAATAATTCTCCGCGTTTTTTTGAGCCAACGCACAGCCCAAACCGTAGCACCGATCGGCACCGTTGAAGTATCGGCACGACCGGATTTTTCGCGTGACGATGGGAATTTTTCAAACCGCCACGAAAAATTTTCCGTTCGCCCGTAAACGGCAATTTTCCGAAAAATAAAAAAAGTTTCAAAATGTATCTAGTCCTACAATTTTTGACCAAATCACATAATTTGGGCATCAAAAATTCCGGGACGGTGAGGGGCATAAAAGTTATATACAGAATTTGGCAAAAATTTACGGTTCCCCGGAAATTTGCCAAAAACTTTCCTATTCATTTTGAATGGAAAAAAAACGCGCGCTTCACAGCCCGAACCGTTAGACCGATCGGCACCGTTCAAGTATCGGCACGACCGGAATTTTCGCGTGACACAGGAAACTTTACAAATGGCCCCGAAAATTTTTCCGTTCGTCCGTAAACGGCAATTTTCCGTAAAAAAAAAAAAAGTTTCAAAATGTATCTAGTCCTACAATTTTTGACCGAATCACATAATTTGGGCATCAAAAATTCCGGGACGGTGAGGGGCATAAAAGTTGTATACAGAATTTGGAAAAAAATTACGCTTCCTCGGAAATTTGCCAAAAACTATCCCATTCATTTCGAATGGGAAAAGTCCCATTCACTTCCAATGGGATTTCCAATGGAATTTACATTGCATTGATGCCATTGACGGCCATGCATGTCGAATCTACTGATGCCAATGTACTTGGATTCAATTGATTATATGGATGTCGATGCCATTGACGGCCATGGACGTCCAAAATTTTTCCCATTCATTTTCAATGGGGAAAAAACAAAATTTCCCCAAATCAACAGAAAATGACCAGATATCAATAGGACGTGTCCCCCAAACTTCCCCAATTCCATTGACGCTTATGAAGGGTGCCGCCATTGACTTCCATGGACGTCCAAAATTTTTCCCAATCATTTTCAATGGGGAAAAAACTAAATTTCTCCAAATCAACAGAAAATGACCAGATATCAATAGGACGTATACCCCAAACGTCTCCAACTCCATTGACGCTTATGGGGGGTGCTGCCATTGACGTCCATGGACGTCCAAAATGTTTCCCATTCATTTTCAATGGGAAAATTTTTTTTTTCCCCAAATCAACAGAAAATGACTAGATATCAATAGGACGTGGCCCCCAAATGTCCCCGATTGCATTGCTGCTTATGGAGGGTGATGCCATTGACGTCCAGGGACGTCCAAACTTCCCATTCATTTCCAATGGCATTTCTTCATGTTTGTTCATTCTATTGATGCCAATGTACTTGGATTCCATTGACGCTTATGTAAGTTGATACCATTGACGTCCATAGACGTCCAAAATTTTTCCCATTCATTTTCAATGGGAAATTTTTTTTTTTCCCCAAATCAACAGAAAATGACTAGATATCATTAGGACGTGTCCCCCAAATGTCCCCGATTGCATTGCCGCTTATGGAGGGTGATGCCATTGACGTTCATGGACGTCCAAACTTCCCATTAAATCCCAATGGCATTTCTTCATGTTTGTTCATTCTATTGATGCCAATGTACTTGGATTCCATTGACGCTTATGTAAGTTGATACCATTGACGTCCATGGACGTCCAAAATTTTTCCCATTCATTTTCAATGGGAATTTTTTTTTTTTCCCCAAATCAACAGAAAATGACTAGATATCAATAGGACGTGTCCCCCAAATGTCCCCGATTGCATTGCCTCTTATGGAGGGTGATGCCATTGACGGCCACGGACGTCCAAACTTCCCATTCATTTCCAATGGCATTTCTTCATGTTTGTTCATTCTATTGATGCCAATGTACTTGGATTCCATTGACGCTTATGTAAATTGATACCATTGACGTCCATAGACGTCCAAAATTTTTCCCATTCATTTTCAATGGGAATTTTTTTTTTCCCCCAAATCAACAGAAAATGACTAGATATCATTAGGACTTGTCCCCCAAATGTCCCCGATTGCATTGCCGCTTATGGGGGGTGATGCCATTGACGTCCATGGACGTCCAAACTTCCCAATCATTTCCAAAGCCATTTCTTCATGTTTGTTCATTCTATTGATGCCAATGTACTTGGATTCCATTGACGCTTATGTAAGTTGATACCATTGACGTCCATGGACGTCCAAAATTTTTCCCATTCATTTTCAATGGGAATTTTTTTTTTCCCCCAAATCAACAGAAAATGACTAGATATCATTAGGACGTGGCCCCCAAATGTCCCCGATTGCATTGCTGCTTATGGAGGGTGATGCCATTGACGTCCAGGGACGTCCAAACTTCCCATTAATTTCCGATGGCATTTCTTCATGTTTGTTCATTCTATTGATGCCAATGTACTTGGATTCCATTGACGCTTATGTAAGTTGATACCATTGACGTCCATGGACGTCCAAAATTTTTCCCATTCATTTTCAATGGGAAATTTTTTTTTTTTCCCTAAATCAATAGAAAATGACTAGATATCATTCGGACGTGTCCCCCAAATGTCCCCGATCGCATTGCCGCTTATGGAGGGTGATGCCATTGACGTCCATGGACGTCCAAACTTCCCATTCATTACCAATGGCATTTCTTCATGTTTTTTCATTCTATTGATGCCAATGTACTTGGATTCCATTGACGCTTATGTAAGTTGATACCATTGACGTCCATGGACGTCCAAAATTTTTCCCATTCATTTTCAATGGGAATTTTTTTTTTTCCCCCAAATCAACAGAAAATGACTAGATATCATTAGGACGTGTCCCCCAAATGTCCCCGATTGCATTGCCGCTTATGGAGGGTGATGCCATTGACGTTCATGGACGTCCAAACTTCCCATTAAATCCCAATGGCATTTCTTCATGTTTGTTCATTCTAGTGATGCCAATGCACTTGGAATTCCATTGACGCTTATGGGGGGTGCTGCCATTGACGTCCATGGACGTCCAAAATTTTACCCATTCATTTTCAATGGGAATTTTTTTTTTTTCCCCAAATCAACAGAAAATGACTAGATATCAATAGGACGTGTCCCCCAAATGTCCCCGATTGCATTGCCGCTTATGGAGGGTGATGCCATTGACGTTCATGGACGTCCAAACTTCCCATTCATTTCCAATGGCATTTCTTCATGTTTTTTCATTTTATTGATGCCAATGTACTTGGATTCCATTGACGCTTATGTAAGTTGATACCATTGACGTCCATGGACGTCCAAAATTTTTCCCATTCATTTTCAATGGGAATTTTTTTTTTTTTTCCCAAATCAACAGAAAATGACTAGATATCATTAGGACGTGTCCCCCAAACTTCCCCGATTCCATTAACAATTATGAAAGGTGCCGCCATTGACGTCCATGGACGTCCAATTCTCCCATTCATTTCTAACGGCTTTTACTTTGTTTTTTGCCAATGACTGGCATTATGATCCATTCTATTGATAGACCTGAGTGGGGCTAAGATCTGTATCTCCACAGAGGAAAGACCAAGGTGTGTAATTTCTCCCGAAATTGCAGTTTCTAGTTATTATTATTATTATTCAATAATTGTCGACGTTTTTTTCGGCGCGCCGCGCAGCCCGAACCGTACCTCCGATCGGTACCGTTCAAGTATCGGCACGACCGGAATTTTCGCGCGACGATGGGAATTTTTCAAACGGCCCCGAAAAATTTTCCGTTCGCCCGTAAACGGCAATTTTCCGGAAAAAAAAAAAAGTTTCAAAATGTATCTAGTCCTACAATTTTGGACCAAATCACATAATTTGGGCATCAAAAATTCCAGGACATTGAGGGGCATAAAAGTTGTATACAGAATTTGGCAAAACTTTACGGTTCCCCGGAAATTTGCCAAAAACTTTCCTATTCATTTTGAATGGAAAAAAAACGCGCGCTTCACAGCCCGAACCGTTAGACCGATCGGCACCGTTCAAGTATCGGCACGACCGGAATTTTCGCGTGACACAGGAAATTTTACAAATGGCCCCGAAAATGTTTCCGTTCGTCCGCAAACGGCAATTTTCCGTGAAAAAAAAAAAAGTTTCAAAATGTATCTAGTCCTACAATTTTTGACCAAATCACATAATTTGGGCATCAAAAATTCCGGGACGGTGAGGGGCATAAAAGTTGTATACAGAATTTGGAAAAAATTTACGGTTCCCCGGATATTTGCCAAAAACTATCCCATTCATTTCTAATGGGAAAAGTTCCCATTCACTTTCAATAGGATTTCCAATGGACTTTACATTGCATTGCCATTGACGGCCATGCATGTCGAATCTATTGATGCCAATGTTCTTGGATTCAATTGACTATATGGATATCGATGCCATTGACGGCCATGGACGTCCAAAATTTTTCCCATTCATTTTCAATGGGAATTTTTTTTTTTTCCCCAAATCAACAGAAAATGACTGGATATCAATAGGACGTGTCCCCCAAATGTCCCCGATTGCATTGCTGCTTATGGAGGGTGATGCCATTGACGTTCATGGACGTCCAAACTTCCCATTCATTTCCAATGGCATTTCTTCATGTTTGTTCATTCTATTGATGCCAATGTACTTGGTATCCATTGACGCTTATGTAAGTTGATACCATTGACGTCCATGGACGTCCAAAATTTTTCCCATTCATTTTCAATGGGAATTTTTTTTTTTTCCCCAAATCAACAAAAAATGACCAGATATCAATAGGACGTGTCCCCCAAACTTCCCCAATTCCATTGACGCTTATGGAGGGTGCCGCCATTGACGGCTATGGAAGTCCAAATTTCCCATTCATTTCTAATGGCATTTAATTATGTTTTTTCATTCTATTGATGCCGATGTACTTGGATTCCATTGACGCCTATGTAAGTTGATACCATTGACGTGCATGGACGTCCAAAAATTTTCCCATTCATTTTCAATGGGAATTTTTTTTTTTTTTCCCAAATCAACAAAAAATGACCAGATATCAATAGGACGTGTCCCCCCAAACTTCTCCAATTCTATTGAGGCTCATGAGTGGTGCCGCCAATGACGTCCACGGACGTCCAATTCTCCCAATCATTTCTAATGGCTTTTACTTTGTTTAGTGCCAATGACTGGCATTATGATCCATTCTATTGATAGACCTGAGTGGGGCTAAGATCTGTATCTCCACAGAGGAAAGACCAAGGTGTGTAATTTCTCCCGAAATTGCAGTTTCTAGTTATTATTATTATTCAATAATTGTCGACGTTTTTTTCGGCGCGCCGCGCAGCCCGAACCGTACCTCCGATCGGTACCGTTCAAGTATCGGCACGACCGGAATTTTCGCGCGACGATGGGAATTTTTCAAACGGCCCCGAAAAATTTTCCGTTCGCCCGTAAACGGCAATTTTCCGGAAAAAAAAAAAAGTTTCAAAATGTATCTAGTCCTACAATTTTGGACCAAATCACATAATTTGGGCATCAAAAATTCCAGGACATTGAGGGGCATAAAAGTTGTATACAGAATTTGGCAAAACTTTACGGTTCCCCGGAAATTTGCCAAAAACTTTCCTATTCATTTTGAATGGAAAAAAAACGCGCGCTTCACAGCCCGAACCGTTAGACCGATCGGCACCGTTCAAGTATCGGCACGACCGGAATTTTCGCGTGACACAGGAAACTTTACAAATGGCCCCGAAAATTTTTCCGTTCGTCCGTAAACGGCAATTTTCCGTAAAAAAAAAAAAAGTTTCAAAATGTATCTAGTCCTACAATTTTTGACCAAATCAAATAATTTGGGCATCAAAAATTCCGGGACGGTGAGGGGCATAAAAGTTGTATACAGAATTTGGAAAAAAATTACGCTTCCTCGGAAATTTGCCAAAAACTATCCCATTCATTTCGAAAGGGAAAAGTCCCATTCACTTCCAATGGGATTTCCAATGGAATTTACATTGCATTGATGCCATTGACGGCCATGCATGTCGAATCTACTGACGCCAATGTACTTGGATTCAATTGATTATATGGATGTCGATGCCATTGACTGCCATGGACGTCCAAAATTTTTCCCATTCATTTTCAATGGGGAAAAAACAAAATTACCCCAAATCAACAGAAAATGACCAGATATCAATAGGACGTGTCCCCCAAACTTCCCCAATTCCATTGACGCTTATGAAGGGTGCCGCCATTGACTTACATGGACGTCCAAAATTTTTCCCATTCATTTTCAATGGGGAAAAAACTACATTTCTCCAAATCAACAGAAAATGACCAGATATCAATAGGACGTATACCCCAAACGTCCCCAACTCCATTGACGCTTATGGGGGGTGCTGCCATTGACGTCCATGGACGTCCAAAATTTTACCCATTCATTTTCAATGGGAATTTTTTTTTTTTCCCCAAATCAACAGTAAATGACTAGATATCAATAGGACGTGTCCCCCAAATGTCCCCAATTGCATTGCTGCTTATGGAGGGTGATGCCATTGACGTCCAGGGACGTCCAAACTTCCCATTCATTTCCAATGGCATTTCTTCATGTTTGTTCATTCTATTGATGCCAATGTACTTGGATTCCATTGACGCTTATGTAAGTTGATACCAGTGACGTCCATGGACGTCCAAAATTTTTCCCATTCATTTTCAATGGGAAATTTTTTTTTTTCCCCAAATCAACAGAAAATGACTAGATATCAATAGGACGTTTCCCCCAAAAGTGCCCGATTGCATTGCTGCTTATGGAGGGTGATGCCATTGACGTCCACGGACGTCCAAACTTCCCATTAATTTCCAATGGCATTTCTTAATGATTGTTCATTCTATTGATGCCAATATACTTGGATTCCATTGACGCTTATGTAAGTTGATACCAGTGACGTCCATGGACGTCCAAAATTTTTCCCATTCATTTTCAATGGGAAATTTTTTTTTTTCCCCAAATCAACAGAAAATGACTAGATATCAATAGGACGTTTCCCCCAAATGTGCCCGATTGCATTGCTGCTTATGGAGGGTGATGCCATTGACGTCCACGGACGTCCAAACTTCCCATTCATTTCCAATGGCATTTCTTAATGATTGTTCATTCTATTGATGCCAATATACTTGGATTCCATTGACGCTTATGTAAGTTGATACCATTGACGTCCATGGACGTCCAAAATTTTTCCCATACATTTTCAATGGGAATTTTTTTTTTTTTCCCCAAATCAACAGAAAATGACTAGATATCAATAGGACGTTTCCCCCAAATGTGCCCCATTGCATTGCTGCTTATGGAGGGTGATGCCATTGACGTCCACGGACGTCCAAACTTCCCATTAATTCCAATGGCATTTCTTCATGTTTGTTCATTCTATTGATGCCAATGTACTTGGATTCCATTGACGCTTATGTAAGTTGATACCATTGACGTCCATGGACGTCCAAAATTTTTCCCATTCATTTTCAATGGGAAATTTTTTTTTTTCCCCAAATCAACAGAAAATGACTAGATATCATTAGGACGTGTCCCCCAAATGTCCCCGATTGGATTGCTGCATATGGAGGGTGATGCCATTGACGTCCATGGACGTCCAAACTTCCCATTTATTTCCAATGGCATTTCTTCATGTTTGTTCATTCTATTGATGCCAATGTACTTGGATTCCATTGACGCTTATGTAAGTTGATACCATTGACGTCCATGGACGTCCAAAATTTTTCCCATTCATTTTCAATGGGAATTTTTTTTTTTTCCCCAAATCAACAGAAAATGACTAGATATCAATAGGACGTGTCCCCAAAATGTCCCCGATTGCATTGCCGCTTATGGAGGGTGATGCCATTGACGTTCATGGACGTCCAAACTTCCCATTAAATCCCAATGGCATTTCTTCATGTTTGTTCATTCTATTGATGCCAATGTACTTGGATTCCATTGACGCTTATGTAAGTTGATACCAGTGACGTCCATGGACGTCCAAAATTTTTCCCATTCATTTTCAATGGGAAATTTTTTTTTTTCCCCAAATCAACAGAAAATGACTAGATATCAATAGGACGTTTCCCCCAAATGTGCCCGATTGCATTGCTGCTTATGGAGGGTGATGCCATTGACGTCCACGGACGTCCAAACTTCCCATTCATTTCCAATGGCATTTCTTAATGATTGTTCATTCTATTGATGCCAATATACTTGGATTCCATTGACGCTTATGTAAGTTGATACCAGTGACGTCCATGGACGTCCAAAATTTTTCCCATTCATTTTCAATGGGAATTTTTTTTTTTTCCCCCAAATCAACAGAAAATGACTAGATATCAATAGGACGTTTCCCCCAAATGTGCCCCATTGCATTGCTGCTTATGGAGGGTGATGCCATTGACTTCCACGGACGTCCAAACTTCCCATTAATTCCAATGGCATTTCTTCATGTTTGTTCATTCTATTGATGCCAATGTACTTGGATTCCATTGACGCTTATGTAAGTTGATACCATTGACGTCCATGGACGTCCAAAATTTTTCCCATTCATTTTCAATGGGAAATTTTTTTTTTTCCCCAAATCAACAGAAAATGACTAGATATCATTAGGACGTGTCCCCCAAATGTCCCCGATTGGATTGCTGCATATGGAGGGTGATGCCATTGACGTCCATGGACGTCCAAACTTCCCATTTATTTCCAATGGCATTTCTTCATGTTTGTTCATTCTATTGATGCCAATGTACTTGGATTCCATTGACGCTTATGTAAGTTGATACCATTGACGTCCATGGACGTCCAAAATTTTTCCCATTCATTTTCAATGGGAATTTTTTTTTTTTCCCCAAATCAACAGAAAATGACTAGATATCATTAGGACGTGTCCCCCAAATGTCCCCGATTGCATTGCCGCTTATGGAGGGTGATGCCATTGACGTTCATGGACGTCCAAACTTCCCATTAAATCCCAATGGCAGTTCTTCATGTTTGTTCATTCTATTGATGCCAATGTACTTGGATTCCATTGACGCTTATGTAAGTTGATACCATTGACGTCCATGGACGTCCAAAAATTTTCCCATTCATTTTCAATGGGAATTTTTTTTTTTCCCCCAAATCAACAGAAAATGACTAGATATCAATAGGACGTGTCCCCCAAATGTCCCCGATTGCATTGCCTCTTATGGAGGGTGATGCCATTGACGTCCACGGACGTCCAAACTTCCCATTTATTTCCAATGGCATTTCTTCATGTTTGTTCATTCTATTGATGCCAATGTACTTGGATTCCATTGACGCTTATGTAAGTTGATACCATTGACGTCCATGGACGTCCAAAATTTTTCCCATTCATTTTCAATGGGAATTTTTTTTTTCTTCCCCAAATCAACAGAAAATGACTAGATATCATTAGGACGTGTCCCCCAAATGTCCCCGATTGCATTGCCGCTTATGGAGGGTGATGCCATTGACGTTCATGGACGTCCAAACTTCCCATTAAATCCCAATGGCATTTTTTCATGTTTGTTCATTCTATTGATGCCAATGTACTTGGATTCCATTGACGCTTATGTAAGTTGATACCATTGACGTCCATGGACGTCCAAATTTTTCCCATTCATTTTCAATGGCAAAAACAAAAAATGTCCCCAAATCAGTAGGAAATCACCAGATATCAATAGGACCTTTACCCCAAATGTCCCCGATAGCATTGATGCTTATGGAGGGTGATGCCATTGACGTCCATGGACGTCCAAATTTTTCCCATTCATTTTCAATGGGGAAAAAAAAAAAAATTCCCAAATCAACAGAAAATGACCAGATATCAATAGGACTTGTCCCCTAAACGTCTCCGACTCTATTGACGCTTATGGAGGGTGCTGCCATTGACGGACATGGACGTCCAATTCTCCCAATCTTTTCTAATGGCTTTTACTTTGTTTAGTGCCATTGACTGGCATTATGGTCCATTCTATTGATAGACCTGAGTGGGGCTAAGATCTGTATCTCCACAGAGGAAAGACCAAGGTGTGTAATTTCTCCCGAAATTGCAGTTTCTAGTTATTATTATTATTATTCAATAATTCTCCGCGTTTTTTTGAGCCAACGCACAGCCCAAACCGTAGCACCGATCGGCACCGTTGAAGTATCGGCACGACCGGATTTTTCGCGTGACGATGGGAATTTTTCAAACCGCCACGAAAAATTTTCCGTTCGCCCGTAAACGGCAATTTTCCGAAAAATAAAAAAAGTTTCAAAATGTATCTAGTCCTACAATTTTTGACCAAATCACATAATTTGGGCATCAAAAATTCCGGGACGGTGAGGGGCATAAAAGTTGTATACAGAATTTGGCAAAAATTTACGGTTCCCCGGAAATTTGCCAAAAACTTTCTTATTCATTTTGAATGGAAAAAAAACGCGCGCTTCACAGCCCGAACCGTTAGACCGATCGGCACCGTTCAAGTATCGGCACGACCGGAATTTTCGCGTGACACAGGAAACTTTACAAATGGCCCCGAAAATTTTTCCGTTCGTCCGTAAACGGCAATTTTCCGTGAAAAAATAAAAAGTTTCAAAATGTATCTAGTCCTACAATTTTTGACCAAATCACATAATTTGGGCATCAAAAATTCCGGGACGGTGAGGGGCATAAAAGTTGTATACAGAATTTGGAAAAAAATTACGCTTCCTCGGAAATTTGCCAAAAACTATCCCATTCATTTCGAATGGGAAAAGTCCCATTCACTTCCAATGGGATTTCCAATGGAATTTACATTGCATTGATGCCATTGACGGCCATGCATGTCGAATCTACTGATGCCAATGTACTTGGATTCAATTGATTATATGGATGTCGATGCCATTGACTGCCATGGACGTCCAAAATTTTTCCCATTCATTTTCAATGGGGAAAAAACAAAATTACCCCAAATCAACAGAAAATGACCAGATATCAATAGGACGTGTCCCCCAAACTTCCCCAATTCCATTGACGCTTATGAAGGGTACCGCCATTGACTTACATGGACGTCCAAAATTTTTCCCATTCATTTTCAATGGGGAAAAAACGAAATTTCTCCAAATCAACAGAAAATGACCAGATATCAATAGGACGTATATCCCAAACGTCCCCAATTCCATTGACGCTTATGGGGGGTGCTGCCATGGACGTCCATGGACGTCCAAAATTTTACCCATTCATTTTCAATGGGAAATTTTTTTTTTTCCCCAAATCAACAGAAAATGACTAGATATCAATAGGACCTGTCCCCCAAATGTCCCCGATTGCATTGCTGCTTATGGAGGGTGATGCCATTGACGTCCAGGGACGTCCAAACTTCCCATTCATTTCCAATGGCATTTCTTCATGTTTGTTCATTCTTTTGATGCCAATGTACTTGGATTCCATTGACGCTTATGTAAGTTGATACCATTGACGTCCATGGACGTCCAAAATTTTTCCCATTCATTTTCAATGGGAATTTTTTTTTTTTTCCCCAAATCAACAGAAAATGACTAGATATCAATAGGACGTTTCCCCCAAATGTGCCCGATTGCATTGCTGCTTATGGAGGGTGATGCCATTGACGTCCATGGACGTCCAAACTTCCCATTAATTTCCAATGGCATTTCTTCATGTTTGTTCATTCTATTGATGCCAATGTACTTGGATTCCATTGACGCTTATGTAAGTTGATACCATTGACGTCCATGGACGTCCAAAATTTTTCCCATTCATTTTCAATGGGAATTTTTTTTTTTTCCCCAAATCAACAGAAAATGACTAGATATCATTAGGACGTGTCCCCCAAATGTCCCCGATTGCATTGCCGCTTATGGGGGGTGATGCCATTGACGTTCATGGACGTCCAAACTTCCCATTCATTTCCAAAGGCATTTCTTCATGTTTGTTCATTCTATTGATGCCAATGTACTTGGATTCCATTGACGCTTATGTAAGTTGATACCATTGACGTCCATGGACGTCCAAAATTTTTCCCATTCATTTTCAATGGGAATTTTTTTTTTTCCCCAAATCAACAGAAAATGACTAGATATCATTAGGACGTGTCCCCCAAATGTCCCCGATTGCATTGCCGCTTATGGGGGGTGATGCCATTGACGTCCATGGACGTCCAAACTTCCCATTCATTTCCAATGGCATTTCTTCATGTTTGTTCATTCTATTGATGCCAATGTACTTGGATTCCATTGACGCTTATGTAAGTTGATACCATTGACGTCCATGGACGTCCAAAATTTTTCCCATTCATTTTCAATGGGATTTTTTTTTTTTTCCCCAAATCAACAGAAAATGACTAGATATCATTAGGACGTGTCCCCCAAATGTCCCCGATTGCATTGCCGCTTATGGAGGGTGATGCCATTGACGTTCATGGACGTCCAAACTTCCCATTCATTTCCAATGGCATTTTTTCATGTTTGTTCATTTTATTGATGCCAATGTACTTAGTATCCATTGACGCTTATGTAAGTTGATACCATTGACGTCCATGGACGTCCAAAATTTTTCCATTCATTTTCAATGGGAATTTTTTTTTTTTTCCCAAATCAACAGAAAATGACTAGATATCATTAGGACGTGTCCCCCAAACTTCCCCGATTCCATTAACAATTATGAAAGGTGCCGCCATTGACGTCCATGGACGTCCAATTCTCCCATTCATTTCTAACGGCTTTTACTTTGTTTTTTGCCAATGACTGGCATTATGATCCATTCTATTGATAGACCTGAGTGGGGCTAAGATCTGTATCTCCACAGAGGAAAGACCAAGGTGTGTAATTTCTCCCGAAATTGCAGTTTCTAGTTATTATTATTATTCAATAATTCTCCGCGTTTTTTTGAGCCAACGCACAGCCCAAACCGTAGCACCGATCGGCACCGTTGAAGTATCGGCACGACCGGATTTTTCGCGTGACGATGGGAATTTTTCAAACCGCCACGAAAAATTTTCCGTTCGCCCGTAAACGGCAATTTTCCGAAAAATAAAAAAAGTTTCAAAATGTATCTAGTCCTACAATTTTTGACCAAATCACATAATTTGGGCATCAAAAATTCCGGGACGGTGAGGGGCATAAAAGTTGTATACAGAATTTGGCAAAAATTTACGGTTCCCCGGAAATTTGCCAAAAACTTTCTTATTCATTTTGAATGGAAAAAAAACGCGCGCTTCACAGCCCGAACCGTTAGACCGATCGGCACCGTTCAAGTATCGGCACGACCGGAATTTTCGCGTGACACAGGAAACTTTACAAATGGCCCCGAAAATTTTTCCGTTCGTCCGTAAACGGCAATTTTCCGTGAAAAAATAAAAAGTTTCAAAATGTATCTAGTCCTACAATTTTTGACCAAATCACATAATTTGGGCATCAAAAATTCCGGGACGGTGAGGGGCATAAAAGTTGTATACAGAATTTGGAAAAAAATTACGCTTCCTCGGAAATTTGCCAAAAACTATCCCATTCATTTCGAATGGGAAAAGTCCCATTCACTTCCAATGGGATTTCCAATGGAATTTACATTGCATTGATGCCATTGACGGCCATGCATGTCGAATCTACTGATGCCAATGTACTTGGATTCAATTGATTATATGGATGTCGATGCCATTGACTGCCATGGACGTCCAAAATTTTTCCCATTCATTTTCAATGGGGAAAAAACAAAATTACCCCAAATCAACAGAAAATGACCAGATATCAATAGGACGTGTCCCCCAAACTTCCCCAATTCCATTGACGCTTATGAAGGGTACCGCCATTGACTTACATGGACGTCCAAAATTTTTCCCATTCATTTTCAATGGGGAAAAAACGAAATTTCTCCAAATCAACAGAAAATGACCAGATATCAATAGGACGTATATCCCAAACGTCCCCAATTCCATTGACGCTTATGGGGGGTGCTGCCATGGACGTCCATGGACGTCCAAAATTTTACCCATTCATTTTCAATGGGAAATTTTTTTTTTTCCCCAAATCAACAGAAAATGACTAGATATCAATAGGACCTGTCCCCCAAATGTCCCCGATTGCATTGCTGCTTATGGAGGGTGATGCCATTGACGTCCAGGGACGTCCAAACTTCCCATTCATTTCCAATGGCATTTCTTCATGTTTGTTCATTCTTTTGATGCCAATGTACTTGGATTCCATTGACGCTTATGTAAGTTGATACCATTGACGTCCATGGACGTCCAAAATTTTTCCCATTCATTTTCAATGGGAATTTTTTTTTTTTTCCCCAAATCAACAGAAAATGACTAGATATCAATAGGACGTTTCCCCCAAATGTGCCCGATTGCATTGCTGCTTATGGAGGGTGATGCCATTGACGTCCATGGACGTCCAAACTTCCCATTAATTTCCAATGGCATTTCTTCATGTTTGTTCATTCTATTGATGCCAATGTACTTGGATTCCATTGACGCTTATGTAAGTTGATACCATTGACGTCCATGGACGTCCAAAATTTTTCCCATTCATTTTCAATGGGAATTTTTTTTTTTTCCCCAAATCAACAGAAAATGACTAGATATCATTAGGACGTGTCCCCCAAATGTCCCCGATTGCATTGCCGCTTATGGGGGGTGATGCCATTGACGTTCATGGACGTCCAAACTTCCCATTCATTTCCAAAGGCATTTCTTCATGTTTGTTCATTCTATTGATGCCAATGTACTTGGATTCCATTGACGCTTATGTAAGTTGATACCATTGACGTCCATGGACGTCCAAAATTTTTCCCATTCATTTTCAATGGGAATTTTTTTTTTTCCCCAAATCAACAGAAAATGACTAGATATCATTAGGACGTGTCCCCCAAATGTCCCCGATTGCATTGCCGCTTATGGGGGGTGATGCCATTGACGTCCATGGACGTCCAAACTTCCCATTCATTTCCAATGGCATTTCTTCATGTTTGTTCATTCTATTGATGCCAATGTACTTGGATTCCATTGACGCTTATGTAAGTTGATACCATTGACGTCCATGGACGTCCAAAATTTTTCCCATTCATTTTCAATGGGATTTTTTTTTTTTTCCCCAAATCAACAGAAAATGACTAGATATCATTAGGACGTGTCCCCCAAATGTCCCCGATTGCATTGCCGCTTATGGAGGGTGATGCCATTGACGTTCATGGACGTCCAAACTTCCCATTCATTTCCAATGGCATTTTTTCATGTTTGTTCATTTTATTGATGCCAATGTACTTAGTATCCATTGACGCTTATGTAAGTTGATACCATTGACGTCCATGGACGTCCAAAATTTTTCCATTCATTTTCAATGGGAATTTTTTTTTTTTTCCCAAATCAACAGAAAATGACTAGATATCATTAGGACGTGTCCCCCAAACTTCCCCGATTCCATTAACAATTATGAAAGGTGCCGCCATTGACGTCCATGGACGTCCAATTCTCCCATTCATTTCTAACGGCTTTTACTTTGTTTTTTGCCAATGACTGGCATTATGATCCATTCTATTGATAGACCTGAGTGGGGCTAAGATCTGTATCTCCACAGAGGAAAGACCAAGGTGTGTAATTTCTCCCGAAATTGCAGTTTCTAGTTATTATTGCTATTATTATTCCGATTTGTATTCATAATGTATTTGTTTGCTCTTTGTAATTGATATTTGCAATAGTGCCATCAATATTTATTGAGAACTTAGTGTAGGTTTTCGGGCTGTAGAACGAATTAATGGAATTATAGTGTATTCCTATGGGAAAATCCTGCTCGACATACGACCATTTCGACTTACAAACAAGGTCCGAACGAATTAACTTCGTATGTAGCGGTACCACTGTATGTTGTTGGAAGCGGAATGTTTTGATCAGCGACCAGCTGCTACAAAAGCGCCAGTGTGGATCCATCTCGCCATGTACCTTGAATCGAAACCAGCAGCAGACAATAAGTTTAAGACAATAAGGATTTGGCTCGCTGCTTTAAACTTAAATGATCCAACTAAAAGATTGTTCTTTATCACTTTGTTGATTGTTTGTGGACAAAATTCTCAGTCTGTGCAGCCTGTGTTAACATGAGGTGGAGATTGATATGCCAACCACCTGAGTGACCAAAATGAAGCGAAATTACAAATAATTTAAATATGACAGTTGCCGAATGCAGAAGTGCTGCAAGGGGTTTTGTTGTTACAAGGAAATATTACATGGTATTTTTCACCTGGTTATAGTCATGGTATTATGAGCTCAGCACCCATATAAACACAAGCAGTTTCTTTTATATTGCAGATAGTGATCAGAATAAAACTATAAGACCGCATGATTTTATTTCTTATAACATTTTGTGCATGTGCAAAACAGGTCAGCAAATCACAGTTTATAAAAGAATTTGAAAAATATTAACGTAGGTGGAGCGTAACTCAAGCCTTCCATCACCCACAACTTTAGGTAGCATATGTAAAAGGTAGAATGCACGTAGTCTTGATATAACACCATTTACCATTTACCATATATGTCCATCAACATATAGTAAGTTGTTGTGAGGCACATCAAATTGTCTTCCCTTGCCTAACAGTGCTTTCGAACTGTTAACAAAAAACTTGTAAGACCTGGATTTATGCATTGATGAGGGTAAGAAGCCCGTGTGTGAGTGTTTTCCATTTCTTTATTGTTGTATAACTCTGTTCAGCAAAACTAATAGCTGTGACGCAAAACACGGAATTGTAGTCAAATTGAACATAATTGTACAGTCCTACACAGTGACTACACAAACTGATTAGCAGCAGTTGCAAGCATAGCTTAGTAGTTAGCATGTGTTGCAGCCAGAACAGTAGTTGTACTAAGTAATAATAAACATCATCATAATAAGTAATTACAATCATTATCGTGTCTTGGTTTCACATCTGCCTTCATGAACACAAATTCCCACAAATTAATTAACATAAACCTTCTGTTAAAGCGATCCATTGATAGAAAGACTTGTAGTTCTTAAAAGATAAATGTTTGTACAAGTTATAGAAATTTTATATTAAAACCCCTCTTCATGTTTTCGTTTTAATAAAATTTGTAAAATTTTCAATCAAAAAATAAACTAGTAGATCGCCATTGCTGATGTCAATAATTACACAATGCTCATTGTGCTTAAACCCATAAATTCAGTCGCACCAAAGTGCCAGCAGAGGGAGACAAAAAACACAAGTAACAAGTGGGCATGACACTGTGGTGTCATTTTATTCTGAGCGGGGCATGTGTGTTGATTGTGTCAAATATTTTAACGTGATTAGTTAAAAAAATTAATTACCACCCCTTAACGCGATAATTTTGACAGCCCTAATCAGGACACATTCAACTTTGTTGCTGTGCCTTGGGGATTTTCAGGTTCCTGATTGTTTTCCTTTCACTGCCATTAAATCAACAAAATACAAAAATATTGTGGCTGTGGTCACTCTTTCTTCATGTTGTACTCCCATGTCGTGATGATGGCAGATAGATGCGGTATTTAAAAAAAAAAAATTGAAGGATTTTGATGAGTGATGCCACTCCAGTTTCATTGTTGTTTTGGTTCGAGAACTTGTAAAATGGAAGTCGCGAGCAGAAATGCGGAAGTACAGCGGTACCTCGGAAACTTGTCTATACCCAGTCACGTCACCCAACAGTTTCGAATTAGCATGTTCAGCTGTGCAGTGTTCCAAACAGTGTTTTTTTTTTATCATTTCATGTAAACGACCCATCAGTTTTGTTTAGCACCTTTTTCATCTCTTTCAGAACGCGTTCCAGCCATAAAATTCTATGTTAATGATTATTTGGTTGAAACAATATAGTTTCAGTTTGAACATAAAATATCTTGTCTTAGTAATGGATTCACATAAATATTGGTTGAACATGATTTGCAAATCATTGTATTTTGTTTACCACAATGTCACAACTTGATATAAATTGGGGTTGTATTATAGCTTCTGCTACTTTTTGATTGTAGTCGTACTTGGAAACCCAAATATTACCAAGGTGGTATGCTACATGTTTGAGAGTCAATGTTCTTAAATCGGGAGTATCCAAACTACTCCACAAAATGCCGCAGTAGATGCAGCATTTTATTCCAATCAAGACATCTTTTCATCAGTCTGTTTTTTTAGTTTAAACAAGATTGCTGCTTGTTTAACTGTAGTTGAAACCTAATTGATTAAACTGTGCGTGTGCTGGATCAGTTGGAACAAAAACCAGGACTGATTTGGAGACCTGTGCTATGAATGATTCAGCAATCTTAATGAGCATTTAAATTTTTATGCTTCAGGGTCCAGACAGCCAATCCACCTGTTGCATGCAAGTGACGACGGCAACTGGCTCGTAGCGGCCAACACAGGCTGTGAGGTTCACGTCTACAACCTTCAAAAGCTGAAGGTGATTGGAGATTAATTTTATTAGTCTGCACAGTGTGTGTCCATTCACCATTGAACTTTTTCCCATTGCGTGTGCTCCTAGCTTCACTGCTCAGTGCCAGTGTACAGCTCCTGTCCTACTGCTATGGCCATCCACCCAACCACCAGAAACCTCATCGTAGTCCATGCTGACCAGCAGGTTGAACACGCCGGTCATCTCTGTCTCATGATAGCCCAGTCTTCCACTTACTTTATCTATGTGCCATACGTGCATGGATTATTGCTCTGCAGATATTTGAGTTCTCTCTGGTCCAAAAGGAGTACACAGAGTGGAGTCGCAAGCTGCAGAAACATGGGTTGCACCCTGTGTGGCTGCAGAGGGATACGCCTATCACCCACATCACCTTTAATCACAAGAACTCGGCTCACATTCTTTTGCACGACGCGTTTATGTTCTGCATTATTGACAAGAGCCTGGTATGTAAGGAGACCGTGACCGCAATTCACTTGGCTTGCCCTGTACTGTTGTCAAAATGGCTTTTTAAATCATACACCTGTAGCCCCTCCCAGAAGCAAAATCTCAGCTGTCTAATCAGATGACACTTCGGAGTCTTCCCGAGTCGGAAAGGATAAGACACAGCCACTCGTTCAAGATTTGCAAAACCTTTCAGGTACCATTATGATACCCACATGGCTTCATTATCTTTGCATTGAAATCTTGACTTCAACAAAATCTCATTGTGCTTTTATCTAAAAATCTGAATTTTGAACAGCCTATTTTTGGCATTAGTGCAAAAATAGCAATGTAGACTCAGCCAGACTATGTTCGCGTCACAATTAAGATCATTGAGAGATAATCAAATGTTTAGCTTTGTTTGGTCAAGAGTGTAACTGAGATGTAATGGAGAATGCAGAAACTAGATTGATACCATAAAAAAAAAAGAATGTTAACCTCTGCTTGAAATGACTTGTTGTTATGATAGTTTCATGGTGTATTTCTGTGAGTGTTCATTCCCGTATGTGTTTCACCAATTTCATGACGATTCAATATTGATACGATATTTCCCGATATTACAAAGTCTGCTATGATTCGATTCAATGGCCGTCAGTGGATTTAATACTATATAATGTGCACGTGTAACACAATTGGTTCCATCTCACCTAAAGCAAAAACTACAGTTACCGGTATTTGGATATTTCTGACAACTGTTGCCAATACATTTCACACATTTGAATACAACTCATTCTTTTTAACAAAACAGCATATCTAAAAGATGGCGATATTTATTGGTTTTGCATATTGATTGATTTCCCTTTGCTTGTGCTTAGCCAATTGTTATATTCGTCCACATAGATTAACTGTTGCATCCTTAATAACATTGCTACATACTGTAATCTTATAAAATTTAGGAAAACATGCATTTTTCTAAATATCTGCTCTATAAAAATCAGTGTTACGATCAAAGAAAACACATTTGTTGCTCCAATTCTAGGGCTGCAGCTATCAATTATTTTAGTAGTCGATTAATCGATGAAGTAGTTAGTTCGAATAATCGAGTAATCGGATAAGGAACGTAAAAAATGATACCTGAGCTGAGCCCCGAACAGTATAAAAAAATAAATAAATAAATGAGAATCTACTGTATGTGCAACAAAAGAACAATTGGCTAAAGACCGATAGCTTAAATGCTATAATATAACGTTTTATTTATTTATTTATTTATTTACAATGCTCTTGACAAATGGTCCAGACACTAATTCCCACAAAAAAAGAAAAACGTCCAAATATACCTATGAACTAAACTACGAATGCTTTAAAAAAAACATTAGCTCAAACAAAAACTTAGCATATGTTGGTCTTAACAGGGAGCAGCTGAATTCAGCCATGTGCAGTGCATCCACCCAAATCAATAAAACTAAATGCAAACACTTTCAAAACAAACCATTACCACGCCACTTTAAGTAAACGAATACTCGAAGCAACAAAATTTAATTTGAATCTTTTTTTATTTCCTAATCAAATACTCGAGTTAATCGATTAATCGTTGCAGCACTATCCAACATATTTCAAAAAGATTAGCCTGAATAGTATTATTGGTTTTCCTGACAAATCTATCTATAAACTGCAACTGGTCCAAAACCGGATTCGGGATCATCAGAAGAACTCCTTCCTTGAGCCACATTACACCTATTTTTCGGCAACACCACATTAAATTCCATGTCATTTACAACATAGACTTCATAATGTATTGACATGACATATTCCCCACTAACTGCGTCACTGCCCCCGAAGGGGGCCGTCCAACACTCCGCTTCATTTATTAGCAGTCGGTCACATGCAGCGATCTAACGCCAGATTTAGGTTTGAAAAGTACGAAAGCTGTACTGCATACAAACAGGAAGGATTGTCTCAGGAGTGATTTGTTCGGGGATTCAAGGTAATTATTATATTTTTCGTACCATGCATGCATTTTGAAACGTGAAAAAAATCAATGGGAGAAATTTGCAGCTACAGCATTGGCATTATACTTAGCAATATTCATGTAAAATAATTGCTACCTTCACGTTTTTTTGTTGTTGTTTTTTTTTTTTGTTTTTAACCAAGAATCGAGACTCTTACGTCCATATCTATAAAGAATTAAGGGATTTAAGCATTAAAAAGCTTTGTTTACATATGGCAGCTGCTAATTTCCTTACTGACCTCAATTTTACGTAAAATAAATGCTATCTGCACGTTTTTTTGCTTTTAGCCAAAAATTGAGACTCTTTTACGTCCATATCTATAAAGAATTCAGGGATTCAAGCATTTATTCACAAGAATTTTCAACGAAAAAAGCTCTTTGTTTCATATGGCAGCCGCTAATTTCCTTACTGACCGCAATATTTACGAAAAAAAAGTTACGTGCACTTTAAAAAAAAAATTTTTTTATGGACTTCTTCACGTCCGTATCTATAAAGAATTCAGATATTTAAGCATTTATTCCCAAGAATTTTTAACGGAAAAAGCTTTGTTTACATATGGCAGCCGCTAATTTCCTTACCGACTAGCATCACAGTTCGCAACATTTACGCAAAATAAATACTACGTGCAGTTTTTTTGCTTTTAACCAAGAGCCGAGACTGTTTTATGTCCATATCTATTAAGAATTCAGAGATTTAAGCATTTATTCACAAGAATTTCTGACGGAAAAAGCTCTTTGTTAACGTATGGCAGCCGCTAATTTCCTGACTGACTAGCCTCAGAGTTCGCAATATTTACGTTAAATAAATGCTACCTACACTTTTTTTTTTTTTTTGCTTTTAACCAAGAATCGAGACTCTCTTACGTCCATATCTATAAAGAATTAAGGGATTTAAGCATTAAAAAGCTTTGTTTACATATGGCACCTGCTAATTTCCTTACGGACCGCAATTGTACGTAAAATTCTATCTGCACGGTTTTTTTTGCTTCTAGCCAAGAATTGACTCTTTTACGTCCATATCTATAAAGAATTCAGGGATTTAAGCATTTATTCACAAGAATTTATGACTGAAAAAGATTTGTTTACATATGGCAGCCGCTAATTTCCTTACCGGCTAGCCTCACAGTTCGCAACATTTACATAAAATAAATACTACCTGCACAGTTTTTTGCTTTTAACCAAGAACCGAGACTGTTTTATGTCCATATCTATAAAGAATTCAGAGATTTAAGCATTTATTCACAAGAATTTTTGACGGGAAAAGCTTTTTTTAACATATGGCAGCCGCTAATTTCCTGACTGGCTTGCCTCAGAGTTCGCAATATTTACGTTAAATAAATGCTACCGGCACTTTTTTTTTTTTTTTTTTTTTTTTGCTTTTAACCAAGAATAGAGACTCTCTTATGTCCATATCTATAAAGAATTAAGGGATTTAAGCATTAAAAAGCTTTGTTTACATATGGCAGCTGCTAATTTCCTTACGGACTGCAGTTTTACGTAAAATAAATTCTATCTGCACGTTTTTTTTTGCTTTTAGCCAAGAATCGAGACTCTTTTACGTCCATATTTATAAAGAATTCAGGGATTTAAGCATTTATTCACAAGAATTTATGACGGAAAAAGCTTTGTTTCCATACGGCAGCCGCTAATTTCCTTACCGACTAGCCTCACAGTTCGCAACATTTACATAAAATAAATACTACCTGCAGTTTTTTTGCTTTTAACCAAGAACCGAGACTGTTTTATGTCCATATCTATAAAGAGTTCAGAGATTTAAGCATTTATTCACAAGAATTTTTGACGGAAAAAGCTTTTTTTAACATATGGCAGCCGCTAATTTCCTGACTGACTAGCCTCAGAGTTCGCAATATTTACGTTAAATAAATGCTACCTGCACTTTTTTTGTTGTTGTTGTTGTTGCTTATAACCAAGAATCGAGACTGTTTTACGTCCATACCTATAAAAAATTCAGGCATTCAAGCATTTATTCACAAGAATTTTCAACATAAAAAGCTTTGTTTCTCCACTCGGTCAGCTTTGACGGAGATAGGCCCCTTATGAATCGGCCCCATGTCCCGTCAATGCATTTTGAAGTCTATGGTTACAAAATCCTTTCATGAACTTTCTGGGCCTGAAACCACCAGCATGAGCGGCCTGGGGGGTTTGGTAGAGTGGCCCGGGAGTCATTAAAAGACCGGCCCACTTTATGGACTGTGTTGCAAGCCATCTAGCCGGCAACACAAGTACCCCTACCTGCATATTTATGGAAAAAAAAAAAACAGTATTTGATGTTGTTTTGGACAAAAATATTATAGTAACCAATAACCCGAGCCCTAATTAGCAGAGAGTAAAATAATTGCAACAGTGTAGTGATTTTAAAGTATGTAGTGATTTTAATGCAAACAGGTCATTGATAGGATGAACTATAACATTTGTAAACCTTTAGAGAACTGTAACCTGATCAAAGTACACATGTAGGACCTTCTAATTCAAATTTTCTAAATATTGGTCCAGTAAAATGCATAGTTTTGAGTTTGGGAGTGGTCAGAGAGGTCCACTACTGTTATTTACCAACCCTGGCCAGAATTCCTTCAGAATTGTGGGTTTACAGTCCTGCAAAATTGAGAACTGCCACAAAATGGGAACTGTAACCTACCATCTACTGACCCGTTGTTATGGGGAATCACATAATATTGTACTGACGCGACAGCGCAAATAACGCACAGTTGAAGCGGTTTTAAGATCAGGCGACTTTTTTCCTTAAATGATGACAATGGTGCTGTTACATATTTTAAAGTGTTGAGTTTTTTAAAGAGTTGGGAACAACGTGTGCATACGGAAGTCAACTGCCTTACAGCTCGGTTGGAATTCATTAACATAATGCTTGGATTATGGGGTGTGCTAATTTTAGGGTCTGCTCATTTGACCACAGGAACACGAACGTCCACTGTCTTGACCGCAGTCACCAATTCCTACTTATTTTTCACCCAATACTTATTTTTCCCTTGTACGTGTAAAATATATAGGGTCGCAGTTCGCGCACATGTAGTGACACTAAACCCTAATTATTTTAGGAATTACGACCCTAACTATTTCTCCCGACACCGGCCAACCGGGAAAATCCTGGTATGCCCGTCTGTCCTTGCCCACCAGGCCCCATAGTATCTCACTAACCTCCTACATATTCATGTTCACACCATCTTCATCTAATTTTCTCACGATCCCACTAGCCCGTTTGGCCACCATGAAATCAAGAGCCTTTAGTCACTCAGCTAGCTCCCTGCCTGAGGAGCACCTTCCCTGAACATTTGAAGACATAGGAATCTCTTACAACCTTCAAGTCACAGCTTAGAACATTTATGTAGAAAGGCTTATTCTTCCTCATAATTCTGTTTTTTTTTTTACTTGTAATTTCATGATTTTATGGGTTTTATCTGTGTGTATTTTAACTTTTTACTTGTACATTGGCCTAGAGTGTTCTCAAAGGCTCCGAGAAATGGTTTATTTTTCCAAAGTTATGGCATTACTCTGTGTGGTGTTTAATTTTGAAGAAAATAAAACTATTGACTGAGCAATATGCTGCATACTGTAGATGGAAAATTACTAATAGGCTTGGTTGAATGCAATGTTTAACACTGACATAACAAAGGAAAATTGAAGCCTTTGGGAGGGACTGGAATGTGCAATCGCCACGTGTTTTTAGCAAGTGCGTGGTATGCTAAATAGATTGAGGCTGTGGGACTTGAAGCCACGTGAAGAAAAGTGTTAGAGATTCGTCATTTAGGGAGGGGCCTGCTCAGTGGCACACAGGTACTTGAAGTGGCGTGAATGATAAACTGATGAATGCAACAGTGTTGTGGGACTTGCATATCACCTTTAGAAATATAATCTTGGGCAGATAGAAATATTGACTCATGTGTTTTTTCCTCTCTTAGCACCTTTTAAGTTTGACTCAGCTGGAGGACCAGTCCCTGGTCGCTGTTGAACGCCCCCTTGTAGACATCCAATCTCAGCTGCCGCCTCCAGTTCGGCAGAAGAAGTTCGCCACCTAATGAAAAGAACCAAACACCAGGTTTCATGTGATCGCTTTTGTCAAAGAACTGAGGCTGGGCCAGGCCACATCCAGAAAAGTTGCTACTTTGTAAAAGTTTTGATAAATAAAATGGTTACCAACATTCTTGTTGGGTGAAGCTGATTTGCTGGCCTATGTAATTTTAATCTTCTTGATACTAACAAAAGGGAATGTGTTAATATGCTTTGGGTTTACAGTGGTGACTATTCTGAAATACTGTACATATTAATATTCGTGCTGTCAACTGAAAATTCCTAATCGCATTTAATCACATTTTTTCATAGTTAACTCTTGGTTAACAAGCACTTTTTTGAGCAAAAAAAGTAATAATTCTGTCCCAATATTTTATTCAGTTTTAATACTAGTGCCGTCAAGCGATAAAAAGAGAATCGCATGCAGTCCATTTTTATTTTTCTTATGTAAATATTGTTATATATATATATATAGTTTTAAATACACCTGTTAATACAGGAGTTGAACAGTTTTCTTACCTTACATAATTCAAAATTAATCCTCATTAGAAATAAAATTTGGGCAACTTTACACTTGTAAAGATTAAGAATTTGAATGACATGCCGTGTGATTTTACGACGTTTATAGTCGTAGGTGCCTCATTCATAAAGGCAACCACCATTTTCCCCAAATAACTTAAATGGATGGCACAGAGAAAAAGTGGTTAGCAAGTCCACTAACATGGGTTCAAGCCTAGCGTGCTGCATGGAGTTTCTAGTTTTTAATTTTGTTTTCTTTTTGGTACGATAACACTTATATTAGGGGTGTGCCATCTTAGGCACCCCACGATTCGATTCGATTCAGGGTGCTACGCAGGGGTCGCGTTAACCGAATATTTTCCGTCATTGACAGATTTATTAAAACGGTGACGGAAAAAACTGAAGTTCACCTGTCATTTTGACAGGTTGCAATTCACACCCCAGACCACGGGGTGGCGAGTGAGCATATTAATTAGCTATTGTCTCTCTTGATGCATGACGTCGTTGGCCTTACTCTGAAAAATGTCAAGGCAACTGAGTGTCCGAAGTTTCTTCAAAAAGCCCCAAAACGACGATGGTGTTGATAAAAGAGGTGAAAAAACAGGGACTGCAC
This sequence comes from Corythoichthys intestinalis, assembly GCF_030265065.1. Classification (NCBI taxonomy): domain Eukaryota; kingdom Metazoa; phylum Chordata; class Actinopteri; order Syngnathiformes; family Syngnathidae; genus Corythoichthys; species Corythoichthys intestinalis. The sequence goes on along the minus strand of NC_080399.1, from coordinate 55,743,776 downwards.
AAGCGGGCACGCAGTTCCAGTCCATGCGCACCAGGAGGAAGGTGTAAGACTCCGTTCAGGCCACAGCAGGTGAACTGTTAATTTCATTGGTCCATATGTAGCCTTACCTACTGGGGCCACAGTCAGCTGTTTTTGTCACTGCGGAGAAAAAGTTACATATTCATCTGCTTGATGTGTGATGGCACGGTGTGGATTCTTTGTTAAGCTTGTTCGGACAGAATATTAATTTAAAATGAATGAAAACTAAATACTATTGAATATGATGAAGCGGTATGCAATGTTAAGAGTCTTGTTAGCTCGAATTGCTGTGTCCAGCCGCTGTAGCTCTGCTGCTCTCTGTGAACTCTATTCAAGCCGGAACGTGCGCGGCTCTTAAGTGTCTCTGTCACGTGACTGTGTCGTAGCCGCTAACGCGCTCGGCCAAATGGACACACAAGTACAGAAGGTGAATTATGCCAAACAAAGGGTCACCACAATGTCATTATCATCATTTAAAAAATTTAAGTGACTGGTAAAAATAGATTATGACCGGATTTTTATGACCCTGTCAGTCAAAATGACAGACAACGAAAAAGTCTAGCGCAACCTCTGGTGCTACGATTCGATTATTGAATGAATTATCATATATATCGCTGCATCCTACATTACTAATTAGTAAAGTAATGCAAAAAAATTATATCCATTATTTATTTAAAATATCCTAATGATTCAACAGGAACAATGGAAACATGCGCATACAACAAAACGCTGCCCTTAAACTGCTTTTTATTTATTTTTATTTTTTTTTTACAAGAAAAAATGGTCTCATCAGACCATAGGACATGGTTCCAGTAATCCATGTGCTTTGGTGACGTCTTCAGCAAACTGTTTGCGGGCTTTCTTGTGTACCGTCTTCAGAAGAGGCTTCCTCCTGGGGTGACAGCCATGCACACCAAAGATGTAGAGTGCGGCGTATGGTCTGAGCACTAACAGGCTGACCCCCCACCTCTTCAGTCTCTGCGGCAATGCTGACAGCACTCCTGTAAGGAGTCACATGGCATTTTGGAGGGAAAATGACAAGCAGTACCCAATTTGGACATTTAGGGATGTACGTTTTTTTTAAGGGGTGTACTCGCTTTTATTGCCAGGGGTTTAGATATTAATGGCTATATTTTGAGGGGAAAATAAACTCTTTTATATAAGCTGTACTCAGACTACTTGTCATTGTGTCAAAGTGTCATTTTGTCCGTGTTGTCCCATGAAAAGATATACCGGTACTTAAATATCTGCAGAAATGCGAGGGGTGTACTCACTTTTGTGATACACGATTAGTCCTACTCAGTCGCTTTGGTACATTTCTCAAATAATTCTCGCCATTTGCCTAACAATTTGCGCACTTCTTTCAAACGTCTGTTTATTGATGTCAAGCAATCCACAATGACAGTCAAAAAAAAGCACTCGACACAAAAAAAAATGTCAAAATGTTCTTACAATTCTCTATGGTGTAAAAATATGCAATTCCTCTCTATATTGGTTCACTTATAAACAAAAAAAAAACTTTATCAAAACCATTTTCAGAACCCCACGCTGTACATCTGATCTTTTCAAGATCCATACAGTGTTGTCAATAAAGGCGATGGAGATTAACGGCGTTCTAATGGCGTTATTTTTTTCAGTAGTGAATAATCTAATGAATTACTTTTCCCATCTGTGTAACGCTATTACCATTACTGAGGATGTGAAGAGGCCCGTTACTACAATTTGGTTGAATCAAGCGCGAGCCGTCGGATTTTGGCACACCCATAGATAGGGATGGGAATCGAAATCCGATTCCAATTCAGAACCGGTTCCTTGTGTTTCGAGGCCTCGACATCACAATGAAAAAGCCTGAACGATCCCTTTAACGATTCCTAAAGACGCATATTGCGTTGTGATGTGTCTTGTTGTCCAGACGCATCAAACTAGCATGGCGCCAAGAACCACCCGCTCCAAAGTTTGGCTACACTTCACCAGGAAAGAGGGTGAAAATGAAAGGTTACGATGGTTTAGCACGAGCATTGCAGCCGTAAACATAACAATGACAGCACGTAGGTTCAAACGCCCGAAAGTGTGTCTTTACTTCACGAGGAAAAATTACAACAAAACGACTTGCAGTCTTGCAAGGTGGAGATAACTGCATCGGGAGGGAAGGTGGAGATAACTGCATCGGGAGGGAATAAGACTGCACTGTCCTCACAGAGACGCTAAGGCTTAGTCCTGGCTATATAGCTAGCTAAACTCCCAAATGAGGATACAGAAGACGTTGGTATAATTTGCTGACTTTATTCAACCATCACTTGAAGAGTGAAACTAAAAATAGAAATGAAACACATCAATTTCGTCGCAAATAACAAACAGGTTTGCATCAACGTAAATCAGCGATGATTAGCTGCTAATACATCTAAACGGTTAGCATGCGTTCGCTAGCATTAGCACATCGTTCGACTACACACCTGGATTTAAGTGTCCGATCGCGAGTGGAAGCACACAACAACAACACAAAAGACGATACATACAGGCGTTGCCTCTGTAGATATTTTACAAACATTAAAAAAGAACGTAGGCTTGTAACAGTGTTTCCCCTCTCTCACTAACTCGCTTGGACGCGGCATTTCTTCTTCGCGTGTAAGCGCGCTCTTCTTCACGTGAACGCGTTCTTCTTCGCGTGAGGAAGCGCAAGGGCGCCCCCACTTGAGCGTGAAAGCGCCATAAAAACTAATGCATTTCAATATACTGGTAAATAATACACTTTAACAGGGATCCCCAAACTACGGCCCGCATTTGGTCCGACCCATGAACAATACCAGAGAGCATTTTGAATTTTTTTTTTTTTTTCCTTAATAGTGTTATTTATTTTCTGGCCTTTTTTTGTGAAGAACTCAGAGAGGGTTATTTGGTTATTATCTATTTGATTAATAGTGGTATTTATTATTATTATTATTATATTATATTTTTTATTTTATTTACTTTTGTTCCATAAAGAATCCAGAAAGGGTTATTTGATTGCGGCTTTCTGAAAAGCAATAATTTTTTACATTTTAGCACTCCTGCAATCGTCACACTTTTTCTGTGTTCTGTCCAAACTGACCCCGGCCCCTCATCAGTTAAAAGTTATGTGGCCCTCACAGGAAAAAGTTTGGGGACCCCTGCTTTAACACTTATTGCCAACGGCAGAACAACGACCTATATGCCAATATTCATTCATTCATTCATTTTCATATTTTTTATTTCTATTAGAAAAATGTTTCAGTAAAATATTACACATTCTTGTGCATTTGCCACTTATTGCCACAGTTAATATTGAGGCTTTGGGCCTCTTTTGACCTCGTTGTGAGTTTGTAAGGTTGTGACTTCTGATTAAACTCGATGCCAATCAAAACGTTTGTTCTTCTTTTTCCCCAAATTAGAATCGATAAGAGAATCGATAAAGAATCGAATCGTTAAGCAATATCGATAATGGACTCTGAATCGTAAAAATCCTATCAATTCCCATCCCTACCCATAGACTTCCATACCTATTGACGTGGCACTTCGTCATTCTTTGCGTAACCCCTTATCAGAGGGGGCCGAGCTTCATTTAGTAATAGCCGAAGACGGCACACGCTCATGTCAGATTTAAGCTAGGATTTTTGATGAACTACGAAAGCAGTACCGCAGACAAACAGGAAAGTGATTTTTTTCGAGTATTCAAGGTAAATATATTTTTATATTTTATATTTTTTGTATTATGCATGCGTGATTGAAGCATTTATTCGCAGGAATTTTCTTCTTTGTTTACTAATTTTCCATAACTGACTAGCCTCATAGTTTACTTTAAACCAGGAATCGAGACTGTTTTACGTCCATATATATGAAGAATTCGGGGATTTAAGCATTTATTCACAAGAATTTTCACCAGAAAAGCTCTATTTACGCCAGGTGGCCACTAGCCTCATTCCCCATCAGAGTAGCATTGTAGTTCGACAATATACGTAAAATAAACGCTAACTGCACGGTTTCTTTGCTTTTAACCAAGAATCGAGACTTCTTCACGTCCATATATATGAAGAATTCAGGTATTTATGCATTTATTCACGAGAATTTTCGTCAGAAAAGCTCTTTACGCCAGGCGGCCGCAAGCCTCATTCGCTAACAGAGTAGCATTGTACTTCGACATTATACGTAAAATAAATGCAAACTGCACGGTTTCTTTGCTTTTAACCAAGTATCATGACTGTTTTACATCCATATCTATGAAGAATTTGGGGATTTAAGCATTCACAAGAATTTTCGCCAGAAAAGATCTATTTACGTCAGGCGGGTGCTAGCCTCATTCCCCAACAGTATATAGTGTATAATGATTATAAAGAGCTATTCTATTCCATAATAAATTGTGATTGTATATAGAATTGATTAATAATCTATTTTCATATTATAATTGATTCTGCATGTTTTCCTCAAGTATTAAGTTTCTGATGTTGAATTGAGTGATTTATTAGCTGTTGAAAACTTACAGTAAATTAAAAAAAAAAATTACTATTTTGGTCAAAAACGTATATGTTAAATATTGCTACTGATCCTGAAAATATAGTTGATTATCTCTGCATTTGTTGATTTTTGTGCATCTAGTGTAAAATCTGAATAACTTTTATAGCCATTTTAAGTTGTGTATACTTATGTAAAAAATATTGGGATTTTATACGGGAATGACGATGAATTTTTTTAAATGCTGCTGCTCTTGGATACTTATATATGGCTAAGGTAGGTGCCTGTTTTGGTTTTATGTCGGTAGCAGCTTTGGTTTTGACAAGATTTGAAGTTTTTGAAAATAGGCCCCCTACAAATCGGTCCCGTTTCCCGTGTCATGTCAATAGGTAATGAAGTCTATGGCACACCTCAGCTGCCTGCCTGGAGACAGCAGAGCGAGTGGGGGTTGGAGGGAAGGGAATGGTGACGCCGTTGCAAAAGCGATGATGATTGGCTAGGTGGGTGGATCACGCCCTGCTTCACATCATGCTCTGGCAAACACAACAAGACAGCACTATTGGCAACGGACAGGGAATTTTAAAGGTAGCGCTTAAAACTTGAATTATATTTAATATTGTTAATTTACAGAATATTAAAGGAGAGTTTTCTGCTTATTGTGCAGTAGGCCTAACGCAGTTTCAGAGATTTTCAGTTTATTTGACATTTGTTTTCTTAACAGACTAATATACGTTATTTGATCCAAATAAATACCAAATGTTCTGAAATATTGTATGTAGTGTTTTTATTCTTCAATCAGTTAATGTAAACATCTTAAATGTGATATTATAGAATGTATAATAACGTGTAGAACATGAAAAGTCAATGACTTTGCTGAGTAACTAATTACTCTTACAATGAGGTAACTGAGTTACTAGCTCAAATACTTTCTTGGGGGAGTAATTTGTCACTGTAACTACTGTATTGGCCTGAATATAAGAGGGCCCTGATTATAAGACGACACCCTCTTTTTCAAGACTCAAGTTTGAAAAAAGACTTTTTGAACACCAAATTAATATTTATACAGAAAATAATTTCAGTACATCCTAAACAAAGGATTATAATATATTTGAGAGAAAAAGCATGTTATTTTGCCTGATTCTTAAATCTTAAAATATGAACATTTAAATATGTAAACTAAAGTGCAATCACATTCGTAAATGAATGGCTTTCGTAATGTAAATAAACCAATCTATTGTGATAAAACAACAAAATTGCAATAACTGCATTAACCATCAAATGGAAGTCTAACTAACTTTAGTCTAGAAAAAAATATGAATAAGAAAAAACAATGCAATAAATTAATGCAAACTGGTTAAACTTGAGAGTAGCTGAGATCTGTCATGACAGAACATTGCTTCAATGATATCTGGCGCCATCTAGCGTCGTGAATGGGTATAATGTCTAGACCGCGAATATAAGACGACCACCTCTTTTTCAGTCTTATTTCAATGAAAAAACACTGTCTTATATTCGGGCCAATACGCTAATTACTTTTTTAAAGTAAGATTAACAACACTGTCCATACACAAAATAAAATAACTCGTCCAGTGAGGGTGAAAATGTGAAGTTGGGTCTTCCCATCTGAGAGCACCTTAGATCTTAGAGCAACCTCTGATAAGTGAGAAATCTGAGAACACCGGCAGGATGATCATCAATCTGGACAGCGCTTTTATGTGACAAAAATAAGGTAAGACTTTATTAGACACCAGTAGAAGTGCATCGTTTTCGTGTGCTGTGATGCACAGGCTGTCCACCAAAAAAAAAAAAAAAAAAAATCAAACAGCTGTTTTACTGTATGCCCTAATCATACAGTGGTATGAAAAAGTATCTGAACCTTATGGAATCTTTCACATTTATGCATAAAATTACCATCAAATGTGATCCGATCTTTGTCAAAATCACACAGGTGAAAAAAATTGCTTTAACTAAAACCACCCAAACATTTATTTATTTTCATATTTCAATGAGGAAAGTATGCAAACAATGACAGAAGAGGGGAAAATAAGTAAGTGAACCATCACATTTAATATTTTGTAGATAACTGTCGATTTATGAACATCCAGACTTTTAGAGATGGTTCCCTTTCCCAGCTTTATACAAGTCAACAATCCTTAATCGCAGGTCTTCGGACAGCTGTTTTGAGCCATGATGCACATCAGACAATGTTTCTCATCACGACAATTCTTACCAGGTGTGTGTTTTATAGTGGGCAGGGCAGCTTTAAACCACTCATCAGTGATTGGGCACACACCTGACTTAAATTGATTGGTCAAAATTGGTTTCAATTGCTCTTTAAGTCTCCTTAGGCAGAGGGTTCACTTATTTTTCTTTTCTGTTATTGTTTGCATGCTGTCCTCATTAAATTATGAAATCCTATAAATGTTTGGGTGGTTTTAGTTAAAACAGACACTGTTTTTATATCTGTGTGACTTTGACAAATGTCCGATCACATTTGATGGGGATTTTATGCAGAAATGTGAGAAATTCCAAAAGGTTCAGATACTTTTTCATACCACAGTATGTAAAGCACACGACAGCTCTGGATGCTAACTATCTCCATAATAGTATTGGAATAAATTTGATCCTACAATAGTTTACCGTCAAGATCTGCAAACATTTTTTACATTAAACACACTCCTGCTCCGTCACTAGAGAAGGAGACTGCTTTTACTAGCGGACTTGACACATGAACGCTACTCTCGTCTCATCCTGTCTTTCCTATTCATATTGCTTTTGCTGCTCGTTTTGTGATATATCGATAAGGCTGTCCTACTCATTAATGTTCCACTCGGGTTCAAATTAGTGGGGCGGAACCAACATGACATGTTTATGTAGTTAAAGAGTGACACTCTGGAAGCCCGGCAGCGTGGCAATGTTATGTCACCGCCCTCCTTGCAATTAAAGATGAAAAAGAAACCAATCTTTGTTTAAGCTCAGGTTTGGGGCAACTCCAAATATAGGGGTTCGACTCAATAATGCACAAAACGGCTTCAGATAAGCTGTGAAAAACAGACTTCCAGAAACTTGAGGACCAAAACTTGTGGACTAAAGTACTACAACATCTGATACAAGTCGGGTCAACATTTGGCTAAATGCTGTATACACCAATTTAGCTTTTGTAAAGTGAACCTGGTGGACAACTTTAAATTGTATGAGTGCTTGACGAATACACATTGAGGATGAATGAACCTGATCCAATATAGAGTCGCACACATCATCAGAAATTAGATATATTGGGTGTCCTGTTCCCAAACAGATTTGATGGCAGACACAGGTGGACCATGAGATAATAGATCTTGGACAGTACTCCTTTATGGGGTCAGATTAGTCTCATAAGTACTCGTACATACATTGTGGGATTCGTAAACACATAGCACGCGAAACACACACACATTGTGGGATTCGTACACACATAGCACGCGAACCACACACATTGTGGGATTCGTAAACACATAGCACGCGAAACACACACACATCGTGGGATTCGTAAACACATAGCACGCGAAACACAAACACATTCACCAAATGTGTGTGTGAATTGTTTTACGCGCATTTGCAACGTGCTTCCAATTACAAATTCCCACTTACGAATACAAATTCCCACTTACGAATGTGTGGATCGTTTTGATACCCGTCATGCGCAACTGAGAAGAACACATGCATTTTTTTAACTGGAGCCCGTCTTCAGCCAATCAGACGTCTTCTTCTTAAACAGCCAATCACAAGGGCTGGGCTGTTTCGTTACGTCACTGCTGTGCGCCTTCAAGTCCGGTGTACTGAGTGACAAGTGACAAATGGGGAGCTTTTGTAAAAGTAGGAGCCCCGTTTTTGACAGCTCAACTCGACCGCGGGGACTATCGATGCAAGGTGTCCCGTCGAACGTCCTCGTACGTGTAGCATACGTTTAACGGTTTTGCCTTTCTCTGTCATTGACAGCTGAAGACGTCCCATCCATTTTGAGTGGGAGGACCTCCCATGCACTTCAAATGTATTGGATGTCAACTGGTGAAAAACTCATTGAACCGCTCAGCAGAGGGATGATGAGAGCAAGATTAGATGTCTAATACTGTACTATATGTGGCACATTTTTAACAGGCTTTTTTTCCGCTAAATAAGTCTTTTTAAGATTACTTTCTCCATTTCAAGCCTATTTGAAAGTCATACTTGGGAAAATTCAGACTTCTTAATGTATGATTGTGATGTCTATGCTTAAACCAATTTAAGACCATTTTAAAAGGAAAAAAATAGACATTATAAGCTTGTTAAAAATGCTACCTACAGTGACAGTATTTAAAGGATGGTAGTCTATTACGGATATAAAAAAATATATTTTTTGAAAGACTTGGAGCAACAGAGCTTTCTTGCCAAATGAATCACCTTTGATACACTTAGGATTTAGAACTCTTTCCTCAAAAAAAAAAAAAAAAAAAAAAAAAAAAAGGATGCAAGTCAACTCATGCATCTGCATGTTCCATGAGAAAAACAGGATTTAACAAGGAAAATAGATATTAGAGCGCTTATTACACATTTTTCTTTACAAATTTGGAAAAAAAAAGGTTTAAGACCTTATTTTTCACATTTTGTGATTCTCTGACAATTGCTTCATATTGCAGGCATTAAGGGGTTAAGACCTGCCACATGAATTTTACTACCTTTTTAAACACTTTTTTTTATTGCGACAAACCTAATAAGTGATCAATGATGGCAAGAGAGGATAAAGCGCAGCAGCAAATCCTCAGATCTGTTCTTTGGATGCCTTTGAAAGTAAATAGTGACATTGAGAGCAATCAGGAGTTCAATTATGTGAGGTGAGGAGACCAAGTAAGTTTTGAGACATTTTTTTAATTTAAATAGACATCTCAGACTCCCAGCCTGTAGGAGGGCACAGGCTAGATCTCCTCGAGCCTTCAGAACTTCGGGAAGGTGGGTCTGGTTGTGCCTGAGATCTCCATTGGCCATATACTCTTCCGCAAACTGAAATGGCATTTTAGGCATTCTGTTACATATCAGTGCTAAACAACAACAGCAGCAAAGTTTTACTGCAGAGACTCCGAAATCTTAAAATCATTACCTTTAATGTGAAAACCCCACAGCTACTGTTGTTCTGCTGCTTGTTATGGGCCACAGTTTTGGTAGTCCAAGTTTCTATTTGGAACTCACGGCCCGCCAACCTCAAGAAGTTCCTAATTATTGTTTTATAAGCAAAACAATGAAGATGAACATTGAACTATTAACTTCCATATTAACATAATACTAGGAATTTAAACTTTCTGAAGCGGTTACCTCCAATTCCGCAAGATTTTGCTCATATTTGTCCTCGTTACTCAAGGGATCGTTGATCACCAGTGTTCTCTTAGAAATGTGGACAATCTATAAAAGGTTAGTTCCTTTGTGTAATTCTGCACAATGACAGATTTATGTAGTTAACTTACTAATGAAATTTAACTTCTGTATGGCATCAGCTAAATTAATAGCTATATATAATACATTCCAGAATCGGTAGGTCTTAAGAAAATATAAGAAACCCACTAACCACTAAAATCCAATGAGCGCATACAGGACAGGACAGGACAAATACACTTTTTTTTTCAACAGGGAATTTCCTCTGAAGAACATACAATACCAAATTATTGTTATTTTGGGTTACTGGCGTTAAAATAATATAGCTAAATATTGGCATGAAATGGATTACCTTTCTAACAGGCTGAAATTTTCCCAAAAGCAGACTCCCAGCTACCACAGCAGAGAGTTGGTGAATGGGCTCCTGTTAAAAAAAGGGGTAACAACATTACAACTATACTCCGGCAAAAAATAAATGCATTGAGAAAAACTATATCCAGCACTTGGCTGCTGCCTTTCAATGAGGATATGCATGTATGCATCAAATACTTGCATAGCAAAATAAAAAAATTGGCAAAAGGCAAGAATCTTTGTTATTTGCTAAACACTTATTGCTCCCACTGACTTCATCAGACAGCCAGCCGTTGCCTTTTAGCGTATGAAAAGATGTGTCATATAATTTATACGGTCCAACGACAGCCTCCACCTTGCCTTGATCCTCTGCAGCCCACAGTAATTTAACTGAAAACACAACATTGTTAAATCAAAAAAGTTATTATTTACGGCACTTGACCAGATGACCATCCGGTCAAAATTATCTACTGAATAGGCCAAACCACCAAACAAATCCTGTCGGTCGTTCACCAATTTTGTAAGAGCTGTACGAAGTAGAAGGGTACAATTAGATATACATTTTAGAACACCAACAACAACTTGCCGTTTTATGTTTGCTATTTGTCCTCTCATCCAGCCCATTCGTCTTAGGATGATATGCAGCTGTAACACTCCTTTCAATGCACAGGAGGCACAAAGGTTATCGTTGAGCTGAAAAATTGATACATTGTAAATAAATCCAATTAAAAAAATAAAAAATAAATAAAAAAGGGGGAAAACAACAATGCCAAAATCCCACTGTGAAAATAATTTAATGCATTCAGATACCTAATTGACAAATTCTCTTCCTTGGTCGGACAGGATTCTTTGGGGGCATCTGTGTCTATAAACAATTGAGCAGATACGTTATGCCACTTCTGATGCTGTTTTGTTTTTTAAAGGAAAGGCCTCAACACACTTGGAAAAATAATCGGTGGCAGTAAGAATGTACTGAAAGCCATCCTTGGTTTTTGGGAGAGGCCCAGTCAGGTCTATCCCAACCAACTCCCAAACAGCAGACACCTGTGAAAGGCAAATCCAATATTGAACATATCTCTTACAGCTATTCCTACAAAATCTGAAGAGCACCATGTTTTATCTTTGAAGTTTTTAACTTAATCTGGGTAGATGGCTCCCACCTTGATATGAAGGGAACACATAAAAACCTAATTTTCACGCATGTCCAAATATTAAATACATGCGTGACATTAGACAAAGCTGTTTCCAATTTTTCACGCATGTAATAAAAACCAGAAATACATTTCTTTATTTGATTACACACGGTCAGTATGAAAATATACCTTAATGCTTTGTAATGGCTGTGTCACACACAGCCAAAGAGTTACCAGTCCTCTGACATCCGTCGCATTCAGAGACCTTAAAACAAATCGTCATGAGAAACGGGTCAGGTTAATAAGATCTGAAATAGCTCACCAAAATTAGTTAGTGACAAAATGCAGAAATAAACCATCACATACCCATCAGTCAATGTCCACCGTCATGCCATCCCAATAATTTCTGGAGTACATTGAGGATCTGGTTTTAACAGTGCCTGTGTGTGCACCAATTGAAGCCGAGTGTACTTCATTAAACAGTGATCGTGCTTCTGTTTGGGACTGGATCACATATAAACACAAATACACACAAATAACAATTATATAGCTGTATACACACACACACACATATATATATATTATAAATAACAGCAACATCACAAATACTTTGCCTACTCACCCTTCAGTTTGAGCTTCTGCATATATCTTCTTAAAGCACATTTCTGAGATTCACTATAAATTAGGGAATTCACCCCTAGACATAAAATTGAAAATCTCCTGGAACCTCTTCTCCATGTTGTACACCAACTGTAAAGCACATGCACAGAAAGACAAATTTGAAAAATGACTTCCAAATACTTTATACATACACTCCCGAAAACAATGATTAGCAGTTAAGCTTTTTTGAAAAATTTTAATATATATAGGACTTAGCCTTCTCAAAATATAATGGCTTAATTGGGTCACTAGCCATATGGTTAATTTCTGTATGATTTCAAGCACGAAACTCCATTAAAACCCAGGTGACCCAAATGTTTAATGCTTATATCATACAATGCTAACTTCCGTACGCTGTTAACCGGCTATAATGTAAAAAAATCTCTCTTGAACAATAACCGAATCGCCATTAAAACTTTGGCGACCAACATGTTTACTGCTTAGACGTTAACTTCATTACGCTTTTGTCTTGCAATATCATCAATATTCCAATTCAGTCTTTCGTGTATATGTATTTGCTTACAGAGGTTAGCGGACAAAACGCACTATACAATGAATATACTTTAGAAATATTACTCCCTTCCAACGACAACAATAGAAGCAAGGAAGCTAGTGTTTACTCCTTATCATGAGACGTTAACTTCGTTACGCTTTCGTCTTGCAATATCAACAATATTCCAATTAAGTATTTCGTGTATATGTAATTGCTTACATAGGTTAGTGGTCAAAAGGCACTATAAAAAGAAAATACTTTAGAAATTTACTTACCCGCACGACAACCGCATGAACTGCGTTGTAGTCTAAAAGGAATCTCCAGCCGGACTTGAAGGCGCACAGCAGTGACGTAACGAAACAGCCCAGCCCTTGTGATTGGCTGTTTAAGAAGAAGACGTCTGATTGGCTGAAGACGGGCTCCAGTTTAAAAAATGCATGTGTTCTTCTCAGTTGCGCATGACGGGTATCAAAACGATCCACACATTCGTAAGTGGGAATTTGTATTCGTAAGTGGGAATTTGTAATTGGAAGCACGTTACAAATGCGCGTAAAACAATTCACACACACATTTGGTGAATGTGTTTGTGTTTCGCGTGCTATGTGTTTACGAATCCCACGATGTGTGTGTGTTTCGCGTGCTATGTGTTTACGAATCCCACAATGTGTGTGGTTCGCGTGCTATGTGTGTACGAATCCCACGATGTGTGTGTGTTTCGCGTGCTATGTGTTTACGAATCCCACAATGTGTGTACGAATCCCACAATGTGTGTGTGTTTCGCATGCTATGTGTTTATGAATCCCACAATGTGTGTACGAGTACTTATGAGACTAATCTGACCCCATACTCCTTTGGAAGTAGGCCTGATTAATAAAAATGAATCGAAGTTCTTTTCAGGTTTACATGGAAAATTTGTGGTCATGCTTTGTAGTCCTATCTGCCTAACCTACAGAAATCTCAAAAATTGTGTCAGCTTGTGCATTTCTCAAAACAATTAGTACAAGTAGCAAAACACAGTGGATTACCTGCAAAATGCAGTTCTTGGTTAAAAATCCTTGGTTGATCTCTGAGAAACCCTTTTTAAAACAATATATTGATTCATGGCTGTAGCATATCGATAACCTTTTGGGATGCAAAGGATCACAATATATCACCATTTCGATATTTAGTCACATTCCTATTTGCAACTCGTTCAAAGAAACCAGAAACTGCTTTTTTGATGTTCACAAGTGACACAGTGTTATGAAGATTGAACCAGTAGTTTTTGGCATTTAGGATAGGACAGGATAGACTTTATTAGCCATTGACACCAACAGGTGACAACGAAATTGCGTTCGATGAGTGAGCATCAGGCCGCTGCAGAGGTTCCGCGCCGCCAACATCTCTCTCCGGAAATTACCAGGCATGAAAATCTCTCACCTTTCGGCGAAATTCGCCGTTTTGAAGTAAAAAAGGATAACCTACGTGAATCGTGTAGATCCGAGGAGAAAATTTTTAAGGGGGGGGGGGGCATCGGGTGTAGGCATGTGCCAGTTACCTTCACGGATTACCATGCTATGAAAACATCGCGGTTACAAAACCACTAAAATTTCCCGTCATACAGTAGTACGTATTCGTTATTTTTCATGTGTCGAAAATGCAGCCAGACGTGGCTTGGCGCGGCAGCGCTTCCCCCGCTATTCCAGCAAACCCAAAAACAAGCACTCCAAATGCAAGCCGTAAAATCTTCAATATACTGATCTCTCAAATCGTTGTAACTGAAATATACCAAATGAATACATTTAAAACGTTGTACACTCGTATTTTTCCACATGTGAGTAGCTTCAACAGTTTAGCTTCATGAAAAAGTTCGCCAAAAACAAAACACACATTTTCCTTTCAAATTCAATACACAAAGTTACTAAAAACGTACAAAGACGAATGATAGGCAAGGCTTAGCTAGGACAGCAACTTCATTGACGTTAATCACAGCCGCTGAGAGAGAAACAAGTTTGTATGCGGGGAGGGGAAAAAAAAAAAAAAAAGAGCGTCAAAGATCGCTAATTGCGACAGATGATCTTGTACTAAGCACAAATTCACATTCGCTGGAGGAGGTAAAGTATCACTCCCAATTGTTTTTAGATGAATGCATTTGCCAGCATATTGAATTTGGTGAGTAATGGTTTTCGTTATCATATTTTGTGGTATGACAAAGTTACTGCCGTTTGTTGCAGCTTGCGTTGAACACTGCCGGAGCGTCCGGTAAAAAAATAGCTCCCGTTAAGGTAGCGTCAAGCTTGTGTATTTAACGGTAATATAAAAGCAGTGTTGTCAATAACGCGGTATCGTAATGCGTAACTAATCTGATTACTTTCTTTCAGTAAAGAACAATCTAACGCGTTCATTTTTCTAAATCAGTAATCTTTCCTTGATGCCTGTGCGTTACTATTTTGTTATTGCCCCATAATGTGTGTAGAATGAAGAATACTGTAGTCATGGGAGTGACATCACATGTCACATTTTTTAATCGGGGATGGAACAAAAAGGGTCACGTGTATTACCATGATGCGTGAGCGCTGGGAGTTTGCGCCCAAAACAACATAGCCATGCTACCTCGCCAGGATGCAATGAAATAGGCAGGAGATATACTACAAACGGCTGCATTTGCACACTGGAAACACAGCCATTACTTCACATTTTTGTCCAGTAAAGATAACAAAAATATCTTCGTGCGCTGCGAACTTTTCGCTGGCTCAAAAAGACTGTCGATCGCTATAAGCATCCAATTCAAGCACCACTTGGAATAACAGCACAACAGGTAATAAGACAGCCAGGACTTTTTGATACTGCTCGTGCTCAATCCTCGGTTCAAGCTCAGTTGTTGTTGAAGGTTTTGAAAGCTTAGGTTTAAAGAAGTTCTAAATATCCATCTTGCCTCCTCAGCTGTAGTTTTGGCTAAGCAATGCAAACGGCTGTCTCTAAGGTTCTATAGTCACATGATCTGTTCGAAAAATAATTTGGACCCATTATGAAATACTTTGAAGGATTCCTGTTCATTTTATTCATTTTTGTTGTTTGTTTTATTGCTCTAAAACTTTTATAGACAACATTTTAATGGCCATATTCAATGGTCTTTATTTTAAAGGGGAAGTTCAGAATTTTTTACATTAGGCTTAATCTTTGAGTTAGCCGGGGTTTAATTAGTCGTTGGAGTTGATTTGAACAAATTCTATGCAGTTTGACAGTTATTTGTTAGTTTCAGGGCTCCGGAGTGGCTAAGCTAGCGCGAGTCAATGGTGGTTGAAATCAACTCCTTCAACTAATTAAACCCCCGTTAACTCGAATATTAAGCCTTATGTGAAAAATTAAAATGGTCAAATTTGCCACATGTAGGACGTTTTGCCGACGGCGGACATTTTGGCAGAACGCCGGAACATATTTCCTCCACACCTTTCTCACCTTTTTAACCCCTGACCCATTTTCATGCCTGATTACAGAGCAGTTACAGAAGTTACAGTACACACATATACAACATAGCAGGGATATGACACGACGCACAGGTTACGTGCAGGGATTTTTTGTACGAAAAAAAATGAAAACTACCAGTCATGGCTGGATGAATTGGGGGGGGGGCAGAGATAGTAAGAAAAGGCGGTAGCGGACTGGGCGGGGGCGGGGGGGGGGGGTGCGTGTGTATGCACAAGTCAATGTGCAATGTCAATGATTCTGATGATGATGACAATGACAATAAAATTCTTTCATTCATTCAAAGTCAATCAGTATTTGTACGTGTCTGTAGACAAAATAAGAGTCGCAGGGCCCTGCGACCGGCCGTGAGAAGAGAATCAAGGGCAACAGATATGGCCATCTGTTTGGCTCTCTCCAGGAGAAGGGAGGGGTGGAAGAGTGTTCGGGAAAAGGGAAAGGAAAATTATAATCGAATTAAGCCGAATAAGTAATTTAATATGTCCTTATACAGTTGGTCTTCAGTCAAATTCGCGCTCCTCAGGGCCTCGACAGTTCTGTCACCTAGCGCCAGGTAGCCTCCACTTTTCTCCATCCTTCCTCAGACCGAACCGTGAGTCCACCCAGTTCTCGATACGTGCCTCGACGCGGTCCTCCAATGCCTTGAATCACACAGTTTGATCTGTGGTCAATTTGTTGACTTCTTTGAAAGCTGCCGTCTTGGACACTTTCCGGTAGAGCAGGGTGCCTCCTAAGCCAAGCAAAAGGAACCCCACGAGCGTCACACCAAACAGCCAAATATCCTCGATATCTTCCACAGATAGGACACAGTAAGACACGCTGGCTTCCAGTGATCCCATGAATCTCTCACTTATCCAGCGACGAAGGTACCATCTGGGCAAGACGGCTCTCCAGGTGCACCATGTCTTGTTGAAAAAATCTTGTCAATTGCACTGAGAGACCAACTAACCAGATCCATTTTCGTATGAGGGACCAGCAACAGTTGATCCACAGAGAAAATACAAAAAAAACACAGACTAGACTGACGAAGATAGCAGGAGCAGGGAGGAAACATATCTGCCCCTGTCAAAGGAAGGAAGAAGAAGAAATTCTGATCTGATAAATGTACCAAAGCAATTGAGGAAAAACTGTTAAAGGGCAGACACCCAGTTCGAATTCCAGGATTTAGTGTTATTATTATTTTGTTTTAACGTGAATTAAATGATTTCAACCTTTTTCAATCTGTGGCCTACAAACTTCACAATTTAATTAAAACGGATGTTGGAGCACACCTTGATAACTGTTGGTGTGGCTGTGGTCAGATTTAATTTATGCAAAAACCAATCCATTAAGTATTTATTTATACAGTGGTACTTTCTTTTATCCACGTCATCTTTTTTCATTATACAAACTGTTGATATTATACCCACAAGTACGCTCTTAGCGGAATGACAATTCATTATCAGATCTGGTTACAAATTGTTTCCAAAAAATGTTGCTTGTGAGGGTTCCCTAAATATACTTCCTCAATTGTGTTTTAGTGTTATTGGCATTTGCTGTCACTGAAATATTTTTGGTATCTTTGTTTGATCTAACAGTATGGCTGACTGTCGGCAGTGCAGTTTGACGTGACTGTAACTACAGCCTCGTTGCTGAGTATGAGTCATTTCAAAGGTTGTGGTTGCTTGAGCCTAAAACATAGAGTTGATTAAAAAAACATGACTGTAAGCTACAAACCTGTTGCTGAGTATGAGTCATTTGAAAGGCTGTGGTTGCTTGAGCCTAAATACTAGAGTTAATAAAAAAAAAGAACATCTACTTTATTTGATAATGGGCAATTAAAGATGGATCCTCATGTCGTTACCTAAATCATAGAATCTCATCTTATGAAGAGTGTTTAATTGTAAATACCTGTATAATTGGGCAACAACTTGAAAAAGTTTTTAAGGTCTGACAGCTATTTTGAACAAATCTTTAGATGCCAAATAATTGTTTCTGTTGTTCATTTTTTTTCTCCACAGGTTTCTTACTGTGTTACAAACATGCACACAAATAGCTACAGTGGGGCAAATAAGTATTTAGTCAACCACTAATTGTGCAAGTTCTCCCACGTGAAAATTAATATTTGCGAGGCCTGTAATTGTCAACATGGGTAAACATCAACCATGACAGACAGAATGTGGGAAAAAAATCAGAAAATCCCATTGTTTGATTTTTAAAGAATTTATATGCAAATCATGGTGGAAAATAAGTATTTGGTCAATACCAAAAGTTCATCTCAATACTTTGTTATGTACCCTTTGTTGGCAATAACGGAGGCAAAACATTTTCTGTAACTCTTCACAAGCTTTTCACACACTGTTGCTGGTATTTTGGCCCATTCCTCCATGCAGATTCCCACTAGAGCAGTGATGTTTTGGAGCTGTCGTTGGGCAACACGGACTTTCAACTCCCTCCACAAATTTTCTATGAGGTTGAGATCTGGAGACTTGCTAGGTAGGCCACTCCAGGACCTTGAAATGCTTCTTACGAAGCCACTCCTTTGTTGCCCTGACTGTGTGTTTGGGATCATTGTCATGCTGAAAGACCCAGCCACGTCTCATCTTCACTGCCCTTGCTGATGGAAGGAGATTTTCACTCAAAATCTCTCGATACACGGCCCTATTCATTCTTTCCTTTACACAGATCAGTTGTCCTGGTCCCTTTGCAGAAAAACAGCCCCAAAGCAAGATGTTTCCACCCCAATGCTTCACAGTGGGTATGGTGTTCTTCGGATGCAATTCAGTATTCTTTCTCCTCCAAACACGAGAACCTGTGTTTCTACCAAAAAGTTCTATTTTGGTTTCATCTGACCATAACACATTCTCCCAGTCCTCTTCTGGATCATCCAAATGTTCTCTAGCGAACCGCAGACGGGCCTGGACGTGTACTTTCTTCAGCAGGGGAACACGTCTGGCAGATCAGGATTTGAGTCCGTGGCGGCGCATTGTGTTACTGATAGTAGCCTTTGTTACTGTGGTCCCAGCTCACTGTAGGTCATTCACTCGGTCCACCCGTGTGGTTCTGGGATTTTTGTTCACCGTTCTTGTTATCATTTTGATGCCACGGGGTGAGATCTTGCATGGAGCTCCAGATTGAGGGAGATTATCAGTGGTCTTGTATGTCTTCCATTTTCTAATAATTGCTCCCACAGTTGATTTCTTTACACCAAGCGTTTCACCTATTGCAGATTCAGTCTTCCCAGCCTGGTGCAGGTCTACAATTTTGTTTCTGGTGTCCTTCGACAGCTCTATGGTCTTGGCCATAGTGGAGTTTGGAGTGTGACTGACTGAGGGTTGTGGACAGGTGTCTTTTATACCGATAATGGGTTAAAACAGGTGCCATGAATACAGGTAACGAATGGAGTCTTGTTAGACCTCGTTAGAAGAAGTTAGAGCTCTTTGACAGCCAGAAATCTTGCTTGTTTGTAGGTGACCATATACTTATTTTCTACTCTAATTTGGAAATAAATTCTTTAGAAATCAAACAATGTGATTTTCTGTTTTTTTTTTTTTTTTCCACATTCTGTCTCTCATGGTTGAGGTTTACCCATGTTGACAATTACAGGCCTCTCTAATCTTTTCAAGTAGGACAACTTGCACAATTAGTGGTTGACTAAATACTTATTTGCCCCACTGTATGTCCTTTGCAAAAACAGAACAGTGTTAAATAACTACAGTTGCCCGTTTCTTTCATATGTCCTTATCAATGTTTATCATGATTTTTTTTTAAAAAATAAAACAAGAAGCAGGTATAAGTACAATGTGTTCCATAAAAATGGGAAATCCTATACATTGGTACCTCTACTTATGAAATTTATTGGTTCTGGAAGTATTTCAGTAAACTGAAAATTCCATAAGTGGAGACACGTTTACCATGTAAATGCACTAATCCATTCCAATTCCCCCAAAATCCAGAAATTAATCTTTTATAAAGCATAAAAATCTATCAAAACATGTAACATATACTTGTTACTATTAGATTATTGCGCAATTACACTGAAATAAGAGTTGTGCATAATGTAAATAACAAAGAAAAGTTAATACACTAACGTAAAGCTGTCAGAACACCAGGGATGCTGGGATACACACATACAGGAGAGGTCCCTCTTAGCCAATTGGATGCCAGGAAGATGCTTAGACAATAGCCGATGGCAGAGCAGCGTTAAGTATGTTACGTTCAGTAAACTCTAGGAGCTGTGAGTAGCAGCCCATACTGTATTTTTAAATTTCGTATTCTGAAATTTCTTTCGTGATGAGGCAATATTTGCCCGTTGAGGCGTGCCTTAACCTGAAAATTCCTTATGTAGAGGCGTTCGTAATTAGAGGTACCACGGTAGTTAAAAAACATGTCATAGGTATGTCACAGGCATAATGAGTTCTGTCGTGAAAGGTTTCATGGCTTTAGCAATGTGGTTTACCACGAGGTATGATGCTCTCAGTGCATTCGCGTTTGTTTCTTCATTTGCAAGCTTTTAGCCATATATTATGCAGAATGGACCCTAGTTGTGGGTTCTTCTTTTGGCTCGGCGGGTGGCCATTTCCCCGTAAAAAATCTGTCCAAAGATGTCTGTTTTCAGACATCTTCGCTAACGTGTGAGCTTAATATTTCCGGGAATGATCAAATCTGTTCAAATCGAAAATTACGAACATTTCCGAAAGTATTCCGGAAATAGCCGAATGGGGCGGAGACGTCATAACAAGGAAACGAAAGGTCGAGGCAGGTGCAATCGTTGTTTATCGACGAGAGGGTTGCGTTCGTGTTTTATCAAAAAATCGCTAAAATGGTTCAAACCTTTCATGCTATGTGGTCTACAAATAGCCATTTGTTGCAATGTAGTACCCATGAGTTCCCGAACGTGAAAAAAAGAGCTGGACTACGCAGACAATGAGTAAAGTTCATCCGTGCTAAGAGGGCTAATTTTGCAGACCCAGCCTCCGGCACGGTTTAGTGTAGTGCACATTTTACACCTGAAAGCTATTCGAACTATGGACAAATGAAATCAGGTTTTGCTCAGAAATTGCTGATGGAAGCAGCCACCATACTCGCGCAGCCACCTAAATGTCCCGCGATATCAAGAAAGAGGACGACTGGCTCTGATGAGACCACCCCAGGCTAACCAAAGGAGCGGAGCAGCCAAGCTCGAAATGGCCAGAGTGAGTACTCTTTTATAATAAAAACATATCACGCATTGGATATAGGACTGGACACATGTATAAATTATCGCTCGTAAAATATATAGCACAAATCCTCGAATCCCATTCATATTTGTGTCTGTTGGCAGAGCGAAAACCTATGATAGCACTATAAATGATAATTATTCCAAACATTACATTATTTTGCGGTCACGGTGTATCAGCTTCACAAAAAGAAATGCAAAATAAACCATTCGGGGTTTCCCAGCCGTTGTTGGCGGTGTTTCATCAGTGTGATTGCTCCTCTCAATGATCCTTTCATTAGGCTACATTGGCTGTCGTTTGGGCTCAAATTGATAACCCAAAACACCAAAGAAAGGTTCATAACTCTCCTCGTCACCATTAGAAGAACGTCCGTTGCGTCGGATTCGTCGCTGCAACTAGAAACAAAATTGTCCGCTATCATCGCCGCCATTCAGTACTAAGCACTGAGCCGGTTGTTTCCTCGTAGTGACGTCACGCACACAATACGCTAGATTTCCGGGATCTCGTGGGCGGGTCCTTTTAGCTTGACAATCAATCAAAATTTCTATCATTTTCTTGGTGTTGCGATGTGTGTAATTACACGAAGTGGCATGATATGAATCCAAAAGTCATGCGTTTATGGATAAATGATGGCATTAGCATTTCCCCAGGTGTTGTCATACCCTTTAAGGAATATGGGCCCTGAAATTTAGAGGGTGGTGAGGCATATGTCATTAGCATTGCGAATAAATACACAAAGAAAATATCGTCATCATCTTTATTTTGCTTGAAAGAAGCTACAAGTCCTGTTGACTGGATCTAGTCCCACTATGGGACAACACAAAGTCAAACCCAACATTAGCATAGACAAAAATCCACTGGCTTCCACTGTCAGATCTTCATTCACTCCTGAATCATCCAAACCTTGAAGCATAGCTCAAATAAGCATTACATACGGTACTTTTAAATACTATAAATATCCTCATCCAAAAAAAAAAAGTGTTTTTGAAATACCCAGTGCATTTAAGACATGAGCTTTAGCACGGTAAACATGAGAAATAAATAAATAAATAAATAAATAAATAATTATGAAAGATAAATAAAGGTTCATTCAACTTTGAGCTTTTGAAGCCTGACTATATATTATGACAGAAAAAGGTAAGGTCAACTCCTATCTGTTTAACATGTATGACGCCACATTCCAGGAATCATAGCCGACCTATACGTCGTTTGCCGCATGGCGGCATCACGAGTAGATTCTGGGTGCAGCGCAGGTGCAGCCCACCGACACCTCCACAGAGACAGGTTTCAGATAGTACATCCCACTGTCAATGCACGGCTCCCTCTTGAGAAACACCCTGGTCTGGTTGACTGTAACTGAGTTGTAGTCGTGATTCAGCTCAGGGGTCCCTTTGTTCTTGATCATGATGCAACCGGAGCACAGACACTGGGCTTCAACGTAAGTGTCCGGGTAGTGGTCTTTCATGGTTCTTCGGCTGGTGGTAAACAGCAGAGCAGAATGAGCAATTAGAAACAAAAACAAACTGAGAACAGCTCAATAATATAATTATAATTGAACCGCAGTGTTTTTATGTGGAATATGTGCAGTCCAGTGGTTGAATGTAACAAAGTACTTTGTTACTGAACTGAAGTACATTTTTGGTGTATCTGTACTTTCCTAGAGTACAAATATGAAGAGGTACTTTTTACTTTACTACATTTTACAGCATGTTTCTGTACTTTTTACTCCAATACTTTTTAAATGGTCACCTGTGTTAAACATTACTTTTGTTTTTTTCTCATTGTGAATTGATAGTTTCGTTTTCATTCCTCCAGCGCATTGATAAGCCCCGCACGACAACTGTATACTGTAATTGAGCACTAGAGGCAGCAACACGAGTACAATGAAGATTAGGCAGGTGAACAAGATATTGACCAAAAATAACCAACAGTGGGCACAGCGCACCTTCAAATGGGTGCTACACACTTTTGTACAGTAGGTGGCGGTATGCACCTGATAGTTGCTTGTAATGCACCATTTTTTTTTTTTTTTAGCTTGTTAAGCTTTTGTTTACAGTGCAGTAAATTCAAATGCATGTTTTTTTCCTCCATTCTGCACAATTTTAAATAAAACTGAGCTGTCAATTAATTTTCTGGTTCTTTGAATACTGACTCAGACCTGTGTGTGTGTGTGTGTGTGTATACAGTATATACATATATATATATATATATATATATACATATGTATAAATGGCGGAAAACACAGACAAGACTGAAAAAGCAGTTTCTGCTCTTGCACTCATCTTTAAAACAAACTGCTCTATTTTAAAACAAAACAACTGTTGTGTTTGATAGAACAATATGTCTATATGCTGCCATAGCGGATTCATGGCGCATGAACCCCCCTAAATATTTTTAATTTGTCTGGTTTACCCTGGAAACCCCCGTTTACAGACGTCGCGCAACCGCTTTTGTTTCAACCCAGCCATAAAAAGAAGGTAAGTCATCATATTAGTTATTCGAAATGTCGAACTTTTCGCTTAAAATAATTAATTTAGGTCTAATATTTAGTTTGAACAAAAAAAAAAAAAAAAAAAAAAACGACATTAAAAAATTAATCACTCGCATATTTTAAACTTTTCAAACAAATTACGTCACAATGAAAAAAAGTCTGTAAATAGGTCACGGATATCTACCTCATAACTATCGCTTAATTGTGTTTTTTTTTTCTTTTTGTTACTCCACGATATTTTAGATGATAAATAATCAATCCAAACAAAGAAAAATTGAAGGGAAAAAAAAGTTTAAAAGGGTAAATATTTGAAAAAGAAAATCTTGACCACTCTTTGAGGTCTGCGATTTCTGCATCACGACCCCTGGTATATGAGAGACCCATAAAATCCCCAAAATGTCCGGCTGTGGTCATTCACAGCTGTGTCTTGACACTCGGTGAGACGTGCTACACAGAGTTTTTGGATAGAAAAGGTATATACGCGATAACATTTCGTTAAAATCATGGCGTCTTTAATTATCTCTCGTGTTCTTTTCTCGAGTTAGGGTTTAAAGGTTTAATTTTTTTTTTTTTTTAAATGCCCTCCTGTTCACAATTTTTCTTCCCCCAGAAAATCGAGATTTTAAGCTTTCCAAGGATTCATCACGCATGCATATAGGACAATTTGGAAATCTGGCCGAATTGTGGGATATATATATATATATATATATATATATATATATATATATATATATATATATATATATATATATATATATATATTTCAGATGGGTAGAAAATATTTGTAGATTTTAAAGCAAGTACTTTTGTAATTGGGTCATTTTTTTTTCTTAGATACTTGTATTTTTACTTAAGTGATTTTTTTGCACCTGTATCTGTACTTGTATTTATCTATTTTTAAAGTGAGCACTTTATCCACCACTGAACATTACATGGTGGATAGCAAAGTTGTCACATTTCTTTTTATTTAAAAAAAACAAAAAAAAAACACACATGCATAAACCATATAACAGCTTAGTCTCCTTTCAACATAAACTCTAACTGCAAATTGTCATACAAGAGAGTGTGCTTTGAAATTGGATTTGGATCGTATTTATGAACAACTGTTTTATAAAGAAAACTGATTCATTACAGTCTGCCTCCTCCTTATTCGATTTTGTTGTTTACTTTGTTTAAAGGCAATAAATTAGTCATAGACACAATTTATACTTGTAATAGCGCTTTGCCCACAAGAAAAACATGTCAAACAGCAGCACTTTTTTATTTTTATAATTTGAATTAACAAGACTTAACTGATTTGTGTACTGAAAAATTCTTTTTTTTTTATACTCAGAACATTTATTAAAAACTTTGTTTCATGTACTTAAAACAGTACACTTATAGGCTACAGTACAGTTAAGTCAGAAAGCTGTAATAAAATATCATTTTTGAAGGAAATAGTTATCCATTTTGTCTTCATTGTGACTTACAACATGCCTAAAACGACTTCAAGTTAAAATGAGAAGGTAACTGAAAAAAGTGACATTCATCCGATTGATTAATTGTTTAATTAATCGTCCGATTAATCCATTTTAAAAATAATCGTTAGTTGCAGCCCTACATTCTACAAAAGGTCATTGCAAGGCATGCACGGGGGTTCAGCATCAATTACAGGTGTGTTTAATGTCAATTCAAAATAAAGCGGTTGGTAAAAAGCAGTCATAATGATTATATAATCTTCCATCACATCATTTTAAAAAATAAATAAAAAAATACACCATCAGGGCATATCTGTATCATGATGTAAAATAGCCCATGTTGCAATTGAAAATATTTCCTTATTGCCCTAAACTCATCTTGTCAGTCAAACTATTGGTATTCCACATGGATTCTCATTACGTGACCATTTGCTTCCTGTTTTTTTATTTGAACGGGTATCTGTTATCATATTTCACTTTGAACAAAGGTCCAAGCAAGTTACAAGATAAATGAACCTGGCAACGTTGCGGCAGCACTTCATGACACAACTCTGTGCTGTGATGCAATTGTTAGCTCCGCTCAGGGTGTCACACTGAGTGGGGATTTTCCCTTTTCACTGATCACGTGAGAGCGTCACAATGACAACACCGTCAGGCCAGAGAAAAGAAAACAACAACATTGTCATTCATAGCAATAGTGCAGCTGACGTCGACCACGTAACGCCATGTCACGTGAGGTGCTGAATAAACAACCCGCCTATCAGCATTTATTTAAGTTAGTTCCTTTTTGATGACGCTGAAAACAATTTCAAAATGCGCCAACTTTAAATTGTCAAACTTTGTTCCTATATAAACATAAAATACAAACAAATGAATTCCTACCTCTTACTTTCCTTAATGACGACATTATGTATACTTTCAAAACTGAAATCTTCACCAACTTCAATCCAAATATTAATTGTTAATGACGTCTACTTTCAAAGGGTAAGCATAGAGGAGGAGCTCCCTTTGCTTGTCTGGTTTGCAAAAAAATGTAATGACTGACAGATTTGTGGAGTTCCATTGCTTTGGATTTGAGATTGGCACAGGAGAAATATTTTTGGTTGAATCTCAGTCTATTGTTTGCAGTTATGAGGGAGAGAAATGCCAGCACGAGTTCAGCCTGTGAATTTAGAGTAGGTGTTGCGAGAGTAAAAGTGAATGATGAACACTTATATTAAAAAATAAAAACCTGATGATCAACTCGAGCAATTTTGAGTCTTCTTCAGTTACCGTTTCTTGTACTGTTTTATATCTAAATGGCCCTATTACTATCAAAAGCTTCTTTTTTTTCTGTTTTCTAGTCTGAAATCTCAAAAAAGCAACAATAATCAATTTCAAAACTTAAAAGCCTTTTTTTCCCTGAGTTTGTTTGAAGCAAACTTGTTCATTATACTGGGTAAATAATTGAAAAATGTAGTTAATTTTAATAAATTTTTGGGTGCAGAATTTAACAAAAAAAAAAAAAAAAAATTCTTAGATCACCTGAAGGGAGATCTCAAGTTCTCACTCACTTTGTCTTCTTCTTGGTCAGGACACTAACTAAAATTGTTATTTTAGGATGGATCTGAATGCAATTGGTAGGTAATTTCAAACAGTGTGCGTGCATTGATCCTGGGAGCCGGATTTTTTTTAAATGATTTTTTTTTGTCTCAAGGCTGATTAATTACATTTGTTAAATGCACACTTATTGTTGCCCATAGGTTCGGATTTAGACAGTAGAGGGCATGCGTGATCTTCAGTAGTGCTTTTTTATGTCTCAGGGCCAATAAGCCAGGTGGTCGTAGTTTACTTGGAACTTATTTTTCTCCATAGTTTACAAACACACACACACACATATATATATATATATATATATATATATATATATATATATATATATACTGTATATATATGTTACAACATGCACACAACTATTTGTGATTTGTAAAATCAGTAGTCTTAAATTAACGTTGCAGTCATTTTTGTTTCCTTCATACTTAATTGCATGTAAGATGTTGTAGAAGCACATGTGTTAAGAAGAGTGTTTTTCATGTGATATATATATATATATATATATATATATATATATATATATATATATATATATATATATATATATATATATAGATAGATAGATAGATAGATATATATAGATATATATATAGATATATATATTTATATAAAAATTTTTCAAGGAAACAAGGTTTACAGAATAATTGAGATCCATTTTGGATTTCGCAAACCAAGGACCATAAAAATGATGTTGCCCAGTGTTATTGAAGAACAGAAAACAGGTAAAGTTTTTATTGTTATTTTTTTCTTTCTGGTAAAAGAGTTTGTGTTAGGTGTTAAATTGTCACCTATTGCAGTATTCAAAACAATGTAATTACTAGGGATATCCCGATTGCATATTTTAGCACCCGAGTCCAACTCACCTGATTTTGATTCCGATTCGAAAAAAAAGTTTAAAAAAAAAAAAAGTAAAAAAAGTTTTAAACTTTTAACGTCGAAAAATGCTTGTCTTTATTAAATGCTTCATTGAGTGAGTCCACTCAAATCTGCCCACGCTGCTGAGAACAGCCTCTCACTTACACAATCAGTTGCCACAGCACACTTGTGTGTAACAAGCTAAATGATTATTGACACATTTGCACCTTTGAAGGTAGCACTCCCAAGCTGCTTTGGCAAGATCAAAGATACAAACCTGTCAATCATCGTTAACTTTCAGTAGCTAACTCGAGGGCACTGAAAAAAAAAAAAAATTTAAATAAAAAATTCCCACCCAATTCCAAGCCTAAAAAAAAAGGCGCGATCGGCTCGATTTCCGATCACGTGATATGATCGGGACATCCATAGTAATTACATTCAATATGGCAAGATCACGAAGGCTATATAGTCTACCGATGTTCCATTAACCTCACTTAAGTAATTTGATGCCACTGATGGTTCTCGACATCCAATCCATTTTGAATGGGAGGGCAAAAAGTCCTGGCGGCCCACAAGGATTGTAAAGCGTCTACTCTTATTTACGTACATTTGAAATTTTAAAACTTTATTATTATTTTTTTAAATAAAAATTGGGGTGGTGGGGGCAGTAAATATCCTTATTCACTTTGTTACATAGTCCCTTATATGTATATATATATATATATATATATATATATATATATATATATATATATATATATATATATATATATATATATATATATATATATATATATATATACATATACACTCACCGGCCACTTTATTAGGTACACCATGCTAATAACGGGTTTGACCCCCTTTTGCTTTCAGAACTGCCTCAATTCTTTGTGGCATTGATTCAACAAGGCGCTGGAAGCATTCCTCAGAGAGTTTGGTCCATATTGACATGATGGTATCACACAGTTGGTGCAGATTTGTTGGCTGCACATCCATGATGCGAATCTCCCGTTCCACCACATCCCAAAGATGCTCTATTGGATTGATATCTGGTGACTGTGGAGGCCATTTGAGTACAGTGAACTCATTGTCATGTTCAAGAAACCAGTCTGAGATGATTCCAGCTTTATGACATGGCACATTATCCTGCTGAAAGTAGCCATCAGAAGTTGGGTACATTGTGGTCATAAAGGGATGGACATGGTCAGCAACAATACTCAGGTAGGCTGTGGCGTTCCAACGATGCTCAGTTGGTACCAAGGGGCCCAAAGAGTGCCAAGAAAATATTCCCCACACCATTACACCACCACCACCAGCCTGAACCGTTGATACAAGGTAGGATTTATCCATGCTTTCATGTTGTTGACGCCAAATTCTGACCCTACCATCTGAATGTCGCAGCAGAAATCGAGACTCATCAGACCAGGCAACATTTTTCCAATCTTCTATTGTCCAATTTCGATGAGCTTGTGCAAATTGTAGCCTCAGTTTCCTGTTCTTAGCTGAAAGGAGTGTTACCCGGTGTGGTCTTCTGCTGCTGTAGCCCATCTGCCTCAAAGTTCGACGTACTGTGCGTTCAGAGATGCTCTTCTGCCTACCTTGGTCGTAACGGGTGGTTATTTGAGTCACTGTTGCCTTTCTATCAGCTCGAACCAGTCTGGCCATTCTACTCTGACCTCTGGCATTAACAAGGCATTTCCGCCCACAGAACTACCGCTCACTGGATATTTTTTCTTTTTCGGACCATTCTCTGTAAACCCTAGAGATGGTTGTGCGTGAAAATCCCAGTAGATCAGCAGTTTCTGAAATACTCAGACCAGCCCTTCTGGCACCAACAACCATGCCACATTCAAAGTCACTCAAATCACCTTTCTTCCCCATACTGATGCTCAGTTTGAACTGCAGGAGATTGTCTTAAACCAAGTCTACATGCCTAAATGCACTGAGTTGCCGCCATGTGATTGGCTGATTAGAAATTAAGTGTTAACGAGCAGTTGGACAGGTGTACCTAATAAAGTGGCCGGTGAGTGTATATATATATATATATATATATATATATATATATATATATATATATATATATATATATATATATATATATATATATATATATATATATATATATATATATATATTATATGTATACATACAGTATATATTATATATAGGGTGGAAAACACAGACAAGGCTGAAAAAGCAATTTCTGTTCTGTCCGCCCCTCTTTAAAATACACTGCTATATTTTAAGCCAAAAGAATTGTTGTGTTTGATAGAACAATATGTCTATATGCTGCCACAGCAATTTCATGGCACATTCAGCCCCCAAACCATTTTTAATTCGTCCGTTTTACCCTGGAGACCCCCCATTTACAGACACCACACAACCGCTTTTGTTTCAACCCAGCCATAAAAAGGAGGTATTTATTATTTGAAATGTCTATAATTTTTAGCTTAGAATCATAAATTGATGTCTAATATTTAGTTTTAAACAAAAACGACTTTATAAAATGATTCACTCGCATATTTTAAGCTTTTAAGCAAATTACGTTACAATGAAAAAATTACTGTCTGTAAAAAAGTCATGGATATCAACCTCATAACTATCGCTTAATTGTGGTTTTTTTTTTTTTAAATTCTGCTCTCGCGCGCTCTCGCCTCCAATTAGGGTTTTGCTGTTTAAATATTAAAAAAAAAAGCGTTCCTGTGCAAAATTTTTGTTCCCTCAGAAACTTGAGGTTTTAAGCTTTCCAATGATATATCACACATGCATTTCGGACAATTTTGAAAGTTGGCCAAATCAAAGGTCTTAGAGCGGAACTTCAAGTCACCTGAGTGTTTTCTGCCTCAAATATATATATATGGCGGAAAACACAGACAAGACTGAAAAAGCTGTTTCTGCTCTTGCACTCCTTTTTAAAGAAACTGCTGTATTTTAAGTCAAAATAACTGTTGTGTTTGATAGAACAATATGTCTATATGCTGCCATAGCAGATTCATGGCACAGTAAGCCCTCGAACTATTTATAATTTGCCCGTTTTACCCTGGAAACACCCGTTTTCAAACGTCGCGCAACTGTTTTTGTTTCAACACAGCCATGAAAACAAGGTAAGTAATTATATTTATTATTCAAAATGTCTCATTTTTAGCTTAGAATCATTAATTGATGTCTAATATTTTGTTTAAAAAAAAAACGACTTTAAAAAAATTATTCACTCGAATATTTTAAACTTTTAAACAAATTATGTCACAATGAAAAAATGGCGTCTGTTAAAAAAGTCACGGATATCTACCTCATAACTATCGCTAAATTGTATTTCTTTTGTTACCGTCTAATTTTCCCCGATATATTAGATGATAAATAATCTATCCAAACAAAGAACATTTGAAATTTTTTTTTTAAAAGGGTAAATATATGAAAAAGAAAATCTCGACCACTCCTTGATGTCTACAATTTCTTCATCGCGACCCTTGTTATATTACCATGTTTCACCCATAAAATCCTCAAAAAATCCAGCTGTGGCCATTCACAGCTGTGTCTTGACACTCAGTAATACATGTGACATGGAGTTTTTGGATCGAAACAAGGTAAGTACGCGATAATATCTCGTTAAAGTCATGGCATCTGTAATTCTCCTCTCGCGTGCTCTCACCTCCATGTAGGGTTTTGCTGTTTAAAAAAACTTAAAAAAAAAAAAAAAAAAAATGCCCTCCTGTCCAAAATTTTTGTTGCCCCAGAAAATTGAGATTTTAAGCTTTCCAATGATGTATCACACATGCATATCGGACAATTTGGCCAAATTTGGGGGCCTCAGAGCGGAACTTCAAGTCACCTGAGTGTTTTCCGCCATATATCTGACCAAAGCACGCGGTCCCAGTTGAAGCCTGGGACCGTGTGTATTTTTGTGTGAGACCAAGATTGAGCTTTTTGGCAACAAAAACACTCTAAGTGGGTCTGGCGTGCCACGAAAGATGCGCATGCTGAAAAGCACCTCATACCCACTGTGAAGTATGGGGGTGGGTCAGTGATGCTGTGGGGCTGTTTCGCTTCCAAAGGCCCTGGGAACCTTGTTAGGGTGCATGGCATCATGAATGCTTTGAAATACCAGGACATTTTAGATCAAAATCTGTTGCCCTCTGCCCGAAAGCTGAAGATGGGTCGTCACTGGGTCTTTCAGCAAGACAATGACCCTAAAAATATGGCCAAATCTACACAGAAATGGTTCAGCAGACACAAAATCAAGCTCCTCCCATGGCCATCTCAGTCCCCAGACCTTGTTTTGTTGGCAAAAGGGGGTTGTACAAAGTATTAACACCAGGGGTGCTAATAATTGTGACACACCTTATTTGATGTCAATTTTTTTTTTTCTATATGTGGGATTTTTTCCCCACTGAATGAATGCACTTGTATTGAAGGTTGGATTTTTCTCTTTTTTTCCATTAAGGTCCCATATTATTTGAATTTTTAAAAAAATTATTAGAAGCTAAAAAACATCTTTTTCAGGCGTGCCAACAATTACGGAGGGCACTGTATATTATACATAAATATAAAACAAATAAATGTATTATATCAAATGTTAATATTGTGAGCTCGATGAACCAAAATGTTATGTCCATGTATTTGAATAAAACAAAGTTGCCATATAAAGGGTTTACATACATAATGCGTCCATTTCAGTTTCTTTATACACGTTTGGCAAGATAACGATTGGAAAGGATGAAAAGGATGCTTACACATATCTCCAGGGAGACAGGGACCTGTCTTCCAAATTCCAGTGATTCACGTATAGGTCCAAGGGACACTCGTAGGGGCTGTCATGCGCCACCACCATCCGAGGCTCCTTTGGCTGCGGGTAGTGGCTGGCCAGCTTCCTGTCGGCCGCTTTGCTCAACTCTGACTCCTCGTAACAGCGGTTGACGTTCACCGTCCACGCGGACCCTAGCAGAAGGGCCACTGCGACCAGCACCTGCAAAGGAGGAAGACCAGGTAAGTCGTGCCGAGCTGAGTGACGCTCCTGTGCACTCACCTGTGCCATTACATGCATGTTCTCTTGACCCGCTCCGGTTGTTGTGTGTGTTCGGCGACCGACATGCTCTTGGTTTTTATGGTGTCGATGGCACGAGGAAATGGAAAGATGCGAACACCGTTTTTGAATTTGGGTAACTTCCAACTTACTACACACACGCACCCGCCCCGCACCTCTTCAGGTGAAGTCACGTGATGGTCTATTTTTAACCCATGACCGCATCAGTTTTTTTTTTTTTTTTTTTAAAATCATCTCCCAGGCTACAAAGTTAACACCTAACGAAGGTAAATCTTAAAGTGACGGAAGTTTTCGTCACCGAGTGTTTATGGCTTCCAAAGAAAAAGTTTAACTAGCGTGTGGGAGAGGGAGAAAGAGAACACATTTTACTTTAGTGTGGGTTTGGAATTTTTTGTTTTACGAAATCAGGTATGTCCAGACCATAGGCAGGGGGGGGCACAACATGTTGAATAACCCGAAAGGCAGTGTCAACAATAAAATTAACGTACAGGAATATTTATACATAGACTTCATAACCTATTGACCGTAGGCGGAGTTTGACTTTTGGGGCATAGGGGGCACAACATGGTGATGACCCCGAAACGCAGTGTCAGCAATGAAATTAATTTACAAGAATATTTATAATAATAAGTTGACAATGAGCGTTTTTTGTTTCCCAGAATTCTTGAGGGGAATTCTAAATCAGGCTGCTTAGGCAATACTTTTCCCTAAGATTGTAAACCATTGAAAATGGTATGCCCGCCGGTGTCGTGCCAATGTAGTTACCCCCGTCAAAAACTGTATCCCCTGGGCAAAACCATATTGAGGTAGATTTGTGTCTTTATTATTCAATCCCAAAAAAGTTGCTTCAATCAAAATATATATTTTCAATAAAATAAAATAAAAAGTCGCTTCAATAAAAAAATGTTTTGAATGCAAAAATAAATTTGAAACTAAAAAAAAAAAGCATGTGAAAGCTATTTTTCTTTGATTGATTTTTTTGGGGGGATTGAAGCAACTTTTTTGATTGAAGAAATGTGGATTTGTTTTTGGGCCACATTTTGGCTTGGACGGTTTTGTCTCTATTATGCAATTAAAAAAAATTAATTGCTTCAAAAATATATATTTTCAAAAAGAAAAATCACTTCAATCAAAAAAAAAAAAAAAAGATCAAATCAAAAAATATCAATCATAGAAAACGTTTTTGAATGCGAAAAAATATTTGGGCTTGAAAAATTTGCATTTGAACACTTCATTTTTCATTGATTGAAAATTTCATTTTCAAGTTTTACTTGATTGAAACAATCCTTTTTGTGTTTGGGCCATATTATGGGTAGGAAAATAAAATAATAAATTGCTTCAAAAAAATTTTTTTTCAAAAAGAAAAAACACTTCAATCCAAAAAAAAAAAAAAAAAGATAAAATCAAAAAATATCAATCATAGAAAACGTTTTTGAATGCGAAAAAATATATGGGTTTCAAAAATTTGCATTTGTACACTTCATTTTTCATTGATTGAAAATTTCATTTTCAAGTTTTACTTGATTGAAACAATCCTTTTTGTGTTTGGGCCATATTATGGGTAGGACATTTGTGTCTGAATCATTCAATCCCCCCAAAAGTTGCTTCAAAAAAATATTTTCAAACAAAGAAAAAAATCATTTTGAAAAATAAAATTGCCCCCCCATTTTTGTTTTTTAAATTATACAGTATGCAAAGCAAATGACAGTCTAAGGTGCTAATCACATGATCTGTTCGAAAAAATAATTTTGACCCATTATAAAAACATTTTTTTTGTTCAGTTCATTCATTTTTGTTGCAGTTTTATTGCTTTACAACTTTTATATATATATATATATATTGGAAACTCAATTTCATGCAATGACACTTTTCGGCCTTAAAATGCGCTTATGCTATTGACATGACACGGGAAACGGGGCCGATTCGTAGGGGGCCTGTTTTCGAACACTTTAAATACAAATAATTTCAAAACCAAAGCTGCTACCGACCTAAAACCAAAACAGGCACCTACCTTAGCCATATATGAGTCTCCATGAGCAGTGGCATAAAAAAATTCAAAGTCGTTCCCTTATAAAATCCCGATTAGTTATTTTATATAAGTTATAAGTATAATACAACTTACAATAGCTATAAAAGTCTCAGATTTTACACTAGCAGCACAAAAATCACCAAATGCAGAGATAATCACCTATATTTTCAGGATCAATAAAAATATTTACCGTATCATATAAGTTTTTGACTAAAATAGCAACTTAATTTTTAAAAATGTATTTACTGAAAGTTTTCAACAGCTAATAAATCACTCAATTTAACATGAGGAACGTAATACTTGAGGAAAACATGCAGAATCAATTATAAATAATATGTGAATAGATTAATAATAAATTCTATATAAAATCACAACTTATTATAGAATAGAATAGCTCTTTGTAATCATTATACACTATATACTGTTAGCGAAAGAGGCTAGCGGCCGCCTGGCGTGAACAGAGCTTTTCTGGCGAAAATTCTTGTGAATAAATGCTTAAATCCCGAATTTTTCATAGATATGGACGTAAAAGAGTCTTGATTCTTGGTTAAAAGCTAAGAAACCGCGCAGTTAGCATGTATTTTACGTATATTGTCGATGAACAATGCTACTCTGTTAGCGAATGAGGCTAGCAGGCGCCACGGGCTGCCAGGGCTTGTCATCAAGCCGAGGAAAGCACATTCTTGGTGGGCAGGTGAAGAGGACCGGGCGAGCAAAATACAGCTCGCCGTTCTACTGGGGCCACAGAGGGGTGGCAGTGCTCGTCGCCGGGAACGAAAGCTGAAAATAGCCCATTCTTGGCCGACATCGGAGCACGGAGCTGCTCTTGGCCAAGCCGAGGAAAGCGCATTCTCGGTGGGCACGCAAAGAGGACCGGGGGGGTTACAAGCTGCTGGTCGCCGGCCACAAAATGCAAGCCACTTCCTTATTAAAATGTGTGCCATGAGCCCAGTATTTGACATAATACAAAACACTATGTTTATCCACTTCCTCGTAAATCCAATGGTCCCGCAGCTGTCAGAACTGTTTATGCCAATCTTGGGGTGAACGGGAACTTTTTGAAACCTTAAGGCTCATACGCTTCTTCCTAGTGTAGCAAAATTTTTCTCCAGCACATTTGGCTGGCGTGATGCGAAAAATAAACGAATCAATCCGCAAAAATCAACTGAATCCGCAGTTGTTCTGCATACTGTAGTATTGGATGTATACTGAAGATGACGTCACATTCGGAATCCTCGTCAATCCAGGAAGTCGCTCATTTTCATGGCGCGGGAGCACAAAATACAGCGGAAAATATTAAATAAACATGCTTTATCTGTCATATGCACTTGAAATGTTGTATAAACAAGGCAAGGCAAGGCAAGGCAAATTTATTTATATAGCAAATGATCACCTCTGTCTTCTGCACATTTAACTGGAGAAAATTCTGGCACATCCATTCATTGATTTGATGAATGCATTTGCTCAGGGTGACTAAGGGACTATAATCATGTGGGGACACAGAAATGTACAGTTGTGTGTCATCTGCATAGGCGTGATAGGAGATGTCATACTGTTCCATTATCTGAGCTAACGGAAGCATATAGATGTTAAATAAGAGTGGTCCAAGAATTGACCCTTGAGGGACTCCACACGTGAATTTGGTTCGTTCTGACTGATGGTTTCCGATTGACACAAAGAAATCCCTATCATGTAAATAGGATGTGAACCACTGAAGAATAGTGTCAGTAAACCCTACCCACTGTTCCAATCTGCTGAGTAGTATGTTGTGATCAACCGTGTCAAATGCGGCGCTGAGATCCAATAGTAGCAGAACAGATGATTTGCCTGCATCGGTATTCCGACGAATATCATTTAGGACTTTGATAAGCACAGTCTCGGTGCTGTGTTGTGGTCGAAATCCAGACTGAAATGAGTTAAAAAGATTGTTTTGCATCATATAATTCTGGATCTGTTCGAACACAACCCTTTCGATAATTTTCCCCAGGAATGTCAGATTTGATATTGGCCTGTAATTACTAATGGTTGAGGCATCCAGATTAGGTTTTTTTAGGAGAGGTTTTATTACTGCAGTTTTTAAAGTCTGAGGAAACTCTCCTGTTTGGAGAGAAGTATTTATAATCTGAAGTATGTCTGGGGCTATGCAATGAAAAACAGTTTTGAAAAAGTTTGAAGGAAGGATGTCAAGGCAGCATGTTGTGGGCTTTAATTTCGACACAATTTCTGTTAAAGTGGCATAGTCCAAGAGGCTAAACTGTCTAAGATTGACGTGGGGGACATTTTGGGAGGCATTTAGTGTAACATTTGTTAATCTGGAATTGCACACAGTCTGTTTAATCTTTAGTATTTTGTGTGGAAAGAATACAACAGAACAACAACAGAAGTCTCACTTATCGATAGCGCTAGCCACTAACACAGTGTTACACTGTCAACAAGAATACAAGAGGAACAAAACAAGAGCAAGGAAAGGTTCAGGCGCCAGGTCACGATCTGACTCATGGTCACGGTTTCAGACTAGAAGTCATTTTAAGAATAATATATTTTCATTTGTAGCATACTGAAATGTAAAACGTTCGGTAAGCGTAGTATAAATAAATGTATATTTTTGATCCAGAGTAACATGAGCAATTTGGCGCCACCTTTACTAGATGGCGCCTTAGGCAACAGCCCCAATCGCATATGCTGATGGCCGGCATTGGTTTAGACTGTTCCTTGGTCCCTGCCAGTCAGAACAGATTGGATGTCAAGCACTGTCAATAGCAGCCAATGAGTTAACAAGACTGACTTGAAAAGCCCCAAAATGAAAAGAGTGACCAAAAATCTGGAGGAAGTAACAAAGAATCCCCACGCAATTTCCCCAGAAATGTGCCGTCACTATTGTCCTTGCAGTGATTGGCAAATCTCAGGAATTCGGGCAATCTACGTGTAAAAATCCAGTACAAGCGCAAAACAATTTTACAGAGAAATGAGTCTGAACACGTTGAGTGGGGTTTCCCTGGTGAGGGCCTACAGGTAATGTACGTAGGCTGGATTTGTTGGCTTTTACTCATGCTCGTCCTGCCCTTGTAGGTGCAAGCCAAGCAACAAAATAACAAATCCAGCAATGTGCTCACTAGGGGTGGGAACCTCACAATTACTTATTACTTACGTTACTATGTTGGTTGAATGATGCGAGAAAAGTCCGAGACATGGAGAGCGAAGTGTTTGTTGTGACGATGTTGCAAACGCGATGCTTGGCTAGGTGGCTTCAATATGTCCTGACTGTTGCCGACAGCCTACAATCTATGCCTAGATATCTCATGCATATAGAACTACATGCGAAATGACAGACTCGGTGGCGTTAGTAAACAGCCGCCATTTTAGAGCAGTACACTTCTCAGAAAGGCTCTGTTGTAGTGAACCTTCCTAGCGAACCTGAGCTACTTTTTATCTAAAATACTCCTAAATCGGCAAAATCTTGACTTGAATCTATCATTAAATGATGAAACAGTTTTAAAACTTTCAAATAGAAATGAAATAGTAAATAAATGACTTCCAAACATAGCAAAAGTTACTATGGTTTTTTTTGTGCTTGTTTTGAAAAAACAAACAAACAAAAAAACAAACAAAAACAAAAAAAAAAAACATGAAAGGTAATACCAGTTACTTTGCCAAGTAACTAATTACTCTTTCCTTCAGGTAACTGAGTTACTAACTCAATTACTTTTGGGAGAAGTAATTTGTCACTAATTAATTACTTTTTAAACGTAAGATCAACAACACTGGTCATAAAGATGAAGTCTGCAGAATGAAAAGTGACGAAAACGGAGATTTTATTCTGCCAATTTGTTGCCGAACACAATTTGCATGCAACTATTGCTGATCACTTCTCAGAATTAGCAAAAGAAATGTTCCCTGACTCAAAGATTGCATCGGTGAGTTAATTTTATCAATTGACCTTTTTAATTTATAATTGTACACACTAACGAACTACCTTCAAGTCAAACTGAATTGCGAGCTGAGGTGCCATGAAGTGCAGCCATCAAGACATAATAGAAATTGCCAAAAGAGCTACATACAATTATAACAAAAGTCACTATTAATTTTATTAATCATGATTTGGCTGTAGATATTGATTGTTCTTTGATTGTTCCAGGTTATATGTTACATTATTGCCAATAAATTCATATTATTTTAAAAATTGAGTTTTTTTTTTTTGTTGCATATTGCACACTATATACAACGTTGTAAGATTAGTCACCAATTTGTAAGGGCATATGTCACTATTTGTAAGATTGCCAACGGCCTCGGGTTGATAGGTATGATAACAGTACAACTGATAAACAGAAAAACAAGCTCTTAGTTGTGAAGGTAATTGAAAAAGTGACATTGGTCCGATTAATCGATAAATCATTTAATTAATCGTCCGATTGATTAAAAAAAAAAAACTGTTCGTTGCAGTCCTAGTGATACCTTTTTAAAATGATATATCGATTGATGGGAGCACAACTCAAACCTTTTGCTACAATTGTACACTCAGGTGAAAAAAATTAGGTCACCCCATTTTATATTTAGTTCTTTATTTAGAAATGTTCACATATCAATGTCTGATCTTGTTTTTCTTTATCTCTGGAAATGAAAGTGATTTAATTGCAGGTAACAACAAAAATTAACATTGTTTTACTCATTTAACTAAATATATCAACAATGCATATACTAACTAAGGAAAAGGTTAGGACAACCTACCATCTAATAGCTGGTGTTACCCTCTTTGGCTGAAATAAGTGAGATGCTTTTTGTAGCCGTCTACCAGTCTTTGACACCGGTCTGAAGAAAGTTTACCCCACTCCTCAACACAGAATACTCTCAGCTATGAGATGTTCGAGGGTTTTTTGCATGCACAGTCCGTTTGAAGTCACCCCACAGCAACTCAATAGGATTAAGATCTGGGCTTTAACTCGACCATTCCAGGACTCTCCATTTCTTCATTTTCAGCCAGCCCTTGGTGGATTTACAGGTATGTTTTCCAGGACTCTCCATTTCTTCATTTTCAGCCAGCCCTTGGTGGATTTACAGGTATGTTTTGGCTCATCGCCATGTTGCAGGGTCCAGTTTCGCTTCAGCTTTAATTTCAAGCATCCTCGGATACACGATAGAATTCATTGTGGAGCTGGTGAGCTGGCCAGGTCCCCCTGCAGCAAAACATTCCCAAACCATGACACTTCCACCTCCATGCTTCACAGTTGGTAAAAGGTTTTTTTCCTGGAATGCTGTTTTGCAGGGTTCACTGAATTCGGACCTCGGTGCCAATTTTCCTGTCGTGTTTTCCACGTTTCTCTCCCCTAACACACCTGAATCAAATGATTATGTCATCAGCAACCTCTCCAGAAGCCTGATAATGATCCTGATTATTTTGATTCAGGTGTGTTAGAGGAGGGAGACATGGAAAACACGACAGGAAACGTGGCACCGAGGTCCGGATTTAGTGAACCCTGCTGTATTGAGTTTACGTCAAACATGTCCTCTGTTCTGGTTTCCTAATATTTCAATTTTAGATTTATCTGTCCAAAGGACATTATTCCACAAGTCCTTGTCTTTGTCTACATTCACTCTGGAAACTTCAGTCTGGCCTTCATGTTCTTCTTGGATAGCAGAGGTTTCCTCCTTGCAAACCTCCCATGAAGAGGTTCTTGTTCAGGTTCAACTTCTTGTTAAACTCTTTCTAATTGTAAAGGCATGCACTTTAACACCAGCAGAGTCAAGAACCAGATGTAGTTCCCGTGATGACATTTTAGGGTTTTTTGAGACTTCTTTTAGCATCTTGCGGTCTACTCTCAGGGTGAACTTGCTTGTACGGGCAGACCTGGGTATGTTGGCAGCTGTTTTGAATGTCCCCCACTTGTAGACTATTTTCCAGACAGTGGAATGGCTGGTTTTGTATTCTTTTGAGTTTTTCTGAAATCCCTTACCAGACTCATAAGCGTCTACAATCTTCTTTCTGAAGGTGTCAGACAGCTCCTATGATCTCACCATGATGTTTTCCCTCACTACAACAGTCAGGGGCACACCAAACT
Source organism: Corythoichthys intestinalis (assembly GCF_030265065.1). Classification (NCBI taxonomy): domain Eukaryota; kingdom Metazoa; phylum Chordata; class Actinopteri; order Syngnathiformes; family Syngnathidae; genus Corythoichthys; species Corythoichthys intestinalis. Next base: position 55,703,093 of record NC_080399.1, on the reverse strand, counting down.
AAATGTGAAGTTTAAATAAGGCAAGCCTCTTTCAAAACACTGGATAATGATGTTCTAATCATGTGTAGCTGATGTGATACCCCTGTGTGTGATTGTAGCCATTTTAAGTGGGATTGAATGCAGTGGTGTCCTAATTTATCCCTCAACAGAAATTGCATGTATTTAAAATTACGTTTTGCAGAAATTTATAAAAGAATCTTTTTCAGTTTTCATGTTTAGTTCTATTACTTGTATCTCATAAAGGGCAGCTGATGAGCTTTTCGGATTTCAGTGTAATTTTACGAATGTAAACTCTAGACGAGTTCGTCAAAACAACCATGTCTGAACGCAACAGAGGACTATTCACAGTGAGCATAGCAGCTGCAGCGATATAAGTGCTATTTCCACCGAAAGTAGCCATTCAGGATTAGTCTTTCGTGACGCTAACAATGGCAAGGGCTCCCAGGAAAAATGAGCTACAGTGAATCCCTACATGTTTGAACCTGAGGCATCAGATAATGATGATTTACTCGGCATAGCAGACGTTAATGATGACGAAGATTGACAGCTCCACGCTTCACTAACGAATGAGTGGTAAGCCTATGTCCAGCATTGTTATTTTTCTATGAGCCTTTCTTTCACCAGTCATTCTAAGTGATGACCAATCGAGCAAGCTCGGTCCAAATTCACTGTGACTAGAGAGAATGTGATTACATGGTTGCATATTTTTTCCATGATCTCCAAATTGATGAAACTGGATATTAGGTTATGGGACAGCTCCTACCCATCTAAATATGCTAAAGCATGCCCAAATTTGGCTAAACAAATGATTTATAGTATTGACTTCATTTTTCAAAACAAATGACAAAACAATTTTATTTTCCAGGTAGCTGTAAACTGTCACGAAATTACAATGCATTATAAGAGAATGCATGTGTTGTCAGGAGATCTCAGATGTGAGAGCCAAACTTGAGGAGGCTGAACCACTGACAGGGGCATGAATCATGTTGAAAAAAACATAAAACCATAAATTGTAAACAACATTGACATATTTTGATGATTGTTTAATTTATTCTATTGGTATGTAAAATATTGTAATTATATTACATTCTGAAACAATATTAAATGGGCCACAATAATAACAATGATTTATGTTGAATCAGCATCAGCTTTCACTGTCAGATTGTGACACAACATAGGAAGCTAAGCTATACCAAGCAGACAATGGCACACATCAAAGAACATAAATTTAGTAAGCAGCACAAAGTTATGATAGCAACGGGCTAGCGCAACATTGAAAAATGTTAATGGCAAAAGACTGAAAAGCAGTTTAGAGTGGAAAAAATGTACTCTTTTCTGTAGCATTAAGTGTCTTCTCTATACATACATAAATCATTATAATGATTAAATTATGAAGGTAACTAGATTTTTCTTTTTAAAATGTGTGTATATGCAGGTATGCCAGATCTTGACGGAACAAGATCCGGCACCTCTTGATTTTGGCCTCCCTGTGTTCCGGGACTTATTTGGGCAGATCCAGAACCTCTCGTGTGTAGAAAATAAAAATAATATAACAATGTTTTTAAAAAATGTATTGTAATAACCCTGAATGGAGTGAAAGGAGAGGATTCGTTGATAGCTTTCTCCACTTTATTGTGGCAACAATAAGAAAACAATAAACGAAATAACAGCGGACTGCTGCCACATTTGACCGGGAACTTTTGCTTCTCGCCCGTCTCCCCCTCGTTCCTACTTCTCACAGCTCTCCAGTTCCAGCGTCTCATAAAGAGACATAGTGTCTTGTTTTGTGCTTTTTGTTGACAAAGGTATTGAACACACGACGCGCTGACAACTTTGTTTCCTTATTAACACATGCAGCTAACAACACGAACACAACTTGTGGCTCTTGGCAGGCTGTGCTTCTATATCTCACTCCCGCATCATGTGACCAAAACAACAGTAACAATGCTTGCACTTCAGGGTGCCTCGGAAAACAGAATCAGAATATTACACATCGTTACGGACATTACAGTATAAAATAAAATAAAATAATGATATGCATAAATTAATTTACAGAAAAAAATCCCAAGAATTGCATGTTGTTTATAAAAATTTTACATCATTTGAAAGAGTCAGAGATTTGTTGATGCACTGAAAAGCTGGATCAACAAATCACCCCCCTGACGGTATTTCAACATGCCAAGACAAAAAGACAGTTGCCTTTAGTGCCTTTTTTTCAAAAAGAAGGCAAATGGTTCAAAACGAGTCAGAAAAGCAACAACCGGCGATGCGGGCAGCTAATGTGCAGGACTGGGTGCAGTTGGAGGCTAGCGCCGCAGCAGCTAGCCAGGTTCATGAACAGCCAGCCAAGCCGGGGCAGGAGGCTGCTACCGTGACAGCAGCTGGTCAGGTTCAGCGCCACTCTGAGTGGAGGCCAGCTACAGCGCCAGTAGTCAGCCAGGTGGACCACCAACAGCTGAAGCAACAGGCCAAGTACCCTTATGGGTGATTCGGGATTGGACTGCACAATTTGTAAGGCAGTAGGAACTTTAGGTCCAGCAAAGACGGGGTTGAAACTCGCAAAAGAATGGGTTTGTGTTATTTGTCTTAATCTCTGATTATTTTATTTGATGTTTTACAAGTTAGACTGTACGTTACTGTAATTCCCACCTGTGGTTATGTGGGCAATTGCCCGTGGTGTGCAGAGTAAAGCCTAAATAATTGTAAATTGTTGTCATAACATTTACGTATACCATGGATATTATTTGAAATTGAGTCTTGTAAGTCCCACAGCATGGCAAGTGGGCATTTGCGTTTTGTTTTCAGCACCATTTTCTGCGTATGTTCCGAGACCTCTGCCCATCTCGTCATATATACTTTGCGTTCCGGCACCCTATGAATTACAAATTAAGCACTGTATATATGACTACGGTAATTTATGATTTCACTTCATCAAAATTTGCAAAACTTATCTCTCCCAAGTCATCGTCATCTGATGAAGATATTCAGAAGAAATTCAGCATCTGAGGCCTCAGGATCTCTTCTGTTGTCATCGCTGGACTCCGCATCACTCATGTCATCATCTAACTCGACCCACCCTCTCTTGACTTCGAGAAACTGGGTGGCGACTGACTTGCAACGCTTTTTTTGTCGCGTTGAGGGTTTACCCCGCTTTATTTTTAATGTTTGGCATCCTGGAAAAAAAAAAAAATCACAGTGGCATGAAAATATAGGATGAATCCTAATTTTGATTTGATAATTAATTTTTAATAATAATTTCTTGGTGATTAAATAATAATGCCCCAGTCAAAGCACCCATTTGATGCGATCATTCCCTCTTCAAATAGGCAGACCTTGGTGTTGATGCTGTAGTACAATAGTCATTGTTTTATTGAGATGTAGGCTATTTGGTACATCAGGGCCTGGCAGGTGGATTGTTTTATATACAGTATAGGCTTTATATTTACCCTGTGACAGGGCAAAAAACCAACTAGCCAAGGACCTATTTGGTGCTGGGGTGATTTTAATTTACAGAATACCTATTTATCTCGTAATAAATTCACATGAATAGATGACCTGTCAGGAACCCTATCTACACATGATAGGCCAGCAACAACAATAAAAGAAAAAAAATGTCACACTTCAACAAACATGCAGTAGGATTTCCCCTCGTTGATCAACAGAAGTCAAATTTTAGAATTAGAAAAGCCAGTAAGGTTCCACTTACGTCTTTGTAAGGTAAGGCGCCGTCTTACTACAACAAAGAGCTTTTTATGTTGAAATTCTTGTGAATAAATGCTTAAATCCCTGAATTCTTGAAGTCTCGATTCTTGGTTAATACAAAAAACAAACAAACAAACAAAACAAAAAAAACGTGCAGCTAGCTTTTTTTTTTAACGTAAATATGTCGAATGTGCAGTCGTCTTTAAGTTCACTGTGGCGCCGCCTTACCACAACAAAGAGCTTTTTACGTTGAAATTCTTGTGAATAAATGCTTAAATCTTTGGATTCTTTATAGATATGGATGTAAAACATTCTCGATTCTTGGTTAAAAGCCCCCCAAAAATGTGCAGGTAGCATTTATTTTACGTAAATATGTCGAATGTGAGTTCGTCTTTAAGTTCACTCTGGCGCCGCCTTACCACAACAAAGAGCTTTTTACGCTGAAATTCTTGTGACTAAATGCTGAAATCCCTGAATTCTTTATAGATATGGACGTAAAACAGTCTGGATTCTTGGTTAAAAGCAAAAAAAATACCAAAAAAAACCGTGCCGGTAGCATTTATTTTACGTAAATATTGCAAACTATGATGCCAATGCCTTAGCGGCTAATTTCTCCATTTTTTTTTCACGTTTCAAAATGCATGCATGGTACCGCTTTCATACTTTTTGAACCGAAATCGCAGTGTGCGTGTTTGTGAATAGCTCCTCTTGATGTGGGCGGCCCCCTGCTTCAAAAATTGTGCAGTGCATGGCCGAGCTGACCAATAATGATAATGTCCATGCTATGTAACATTGCCAAATGAGAAACCTGACTTTTTAGAATGGAATACACCTGGCCCATTCCAGAATTCGAGGCCATTCCGTCACCTGAATTTTTAAATACATATTAATTATTGACCTTTTTCACGTGACGTTACACAACTTTCGGTTGCAGTTGATGTTTCACAATAGCTTAAAAGCCAGGTTGACTTTGGCCAAAGATACAATGCAAGTCAATCTGGTGTTCTGTGGTTTCATAAATGATTTTGCAAAATGTTTTAGTGTAAAGTGGCCGAGCTCTGTTGGAAGTGCTAGATAAATTTTGGTCATTATTATTTATTTTGATAAGAATGACCTATATTAGTGGTTATTAACTTGGGTTCGATTAAACACCAGGGGTTTGGTGAGTGAGTCTAAGGGATTTGGTGAGGGTAAAGACATGCAGGGCCCTAATTTTGGAAGCTGACTAAATCCAGGCAAAGTGGCGTTTTAAACCAAGTTTTGGACTGGTTAGCTGCCAATATACAGTATTTATTCTAATTCTTTCAACTCCTAGTCCTCTATCTGAATGGAGGAGAGACTGGTTTGCTCAGTGGAAGGTTGACTCTTACTTGGTATGAAGTAGTACAACAGACCTACGGGTGGCACGTACTGCGTTGACATAAAAAACTTTTGCATCACATTTTACGCCATGAAAATAGTATATGAGGCAAGGATCCGAGAGAATAAGAATGTCGACATGGGGGAAAAAAAATAGACAGTGTGAAATGAATCGAGTTTAATTTCATATTCAAATGTGAAAATCAAATCAAGAGGCAAAAATATTTGTGTGTAAATTAACACAAATTATTGGATTTGTGAGAAGATTCATGTTTTTCTTTTAACATAATAACTAATATCAACTTATTTGACGATCATTTTGTGCAGGATGTTTCATTAAATTTTTTATCATTTGAGATTTAAACATGACAGAAACTGTATGGTCAAGGTTAATGCAACCAAGCAGGTTTAATGTTGAACAATGTAAGAAACAATCATCCAAATTTGAATGAAAAGTAAGACGTGCTTTGGGCCAGTCTTGGTTTCGTTGTCTAACGATCCTGCAGGCATAAAGATAAAAACATACATTTTAGCCTGTTTGAAAACATGCTGTCTAAATGACAAGAAATTTAAATGGAAATTCACTTATCGTAATTTTCACACTATAAGGCGCACCTGACTATAAGCCGCACCCTCCAAATTTGACACAAAAACGGCATTTGTTCAGAGATAAGCCACAATGGACTATAAGCCACAGCTTTCCTCACTGTATTATGGAATGTTTACACCAAAAGATATTAACCGGTAGCATTTTATTTGACAGCAGCATCATACGACTGTCATAAGACCAAATGAAAGCACCATGAAGCTTTGAATCAATTGGCTTGAAAGCTTCATTGCTTCAACAAGCTTTATTTGGCCATCACTGCTTTCTTGCGGGAGACAGTCAACCTATTCTCCCACCTGCTGTCAACACTGTTGTTTGACCAACATGCCTCCTAGCATGCATTGCGGCACTACAGATGTAAGTAACAATTGAAATTCATGTTCTGTGCTAATCAGTTACTGTTCCAGTTGTTTCATTAATTGCTATTTATGGTATTTGGTGACCCCCTTTTTTTTAAGTGGCGCCTTGAGACTGTCATTAGACAATCATAATAATGACATGGCACTGTCATGAGCATTAATGAATGTAAATCGTCTCACTCACTCGGAGAACTGGCTCCGTGGACTCATGGTTCGATCCGAGGAAGGATTGAGAAAAGTGGATGCTACTGTACCTTGCGCCAGGTGACGGAACCGTCAGGGCAGGTGACTGAACTGTCGAGGCAGACTATTGGCAATGACTTAAGGGACCCGAGATCTCGCCTACGCCGTGAGGAGCGCGAATTTGACTGAAGACCAAACGTATTTGGACATATTAAATTACTTATTCGGTATAATTTGATTTTAATTTTCCTTTCCCGAACACCCTTACCCCACCCCTCCCTTCTCTTGGAGAGAGCTGCGCAGATGGCCCTATCTCTTGCCCTTGATCTCCTCCCAAGGCCGGTCGCAGGGCCCTGCAACACTTATCTTGTCTACAGACATGTACAAATACTGATACACTTGCGCATACACACACTCACACACAACCCCCCCCTCTTCAGTCCGCCACCGCCTTTTTCTTACTATCGCTGATGCCCCCCCCCTTCCTCCAGCTATGACTGGTAGTTCTTTTTTTTGTACAAAAAAATCCCTGCACGTGACCTGTGCTTCGTGTCATACCCATGCTATGTTGTAGGATATATGTGGGTCTACTTGTAACTTGCTCTGTAATTTCTGAAGAAGAGAGAGAAGTGGCGGCCCAGAACAAAGCCTGCAGCGGCCCGATGCTCACTTATCGAACGGAATTTCGTTGCATCTGTTGTCATCTTGTGAGAGGCGCTGTCAATGACAAATAAATCTCTGGATCTGAACCACTGACCTATATTTTTTTTGTCATCAGTTTTTGCCTTGTCTCTTCTTTTTCACTGTTGAGTCATGAAAACTGGAATAATAACCTTAACAGAGGCAAGGCAGATTCTTTTGTGACTTCCTGGATGAGTCCTCTGTATGCCCTTTGAAGACATTTTTGTAAACCTGGTTGACCATTGTCCCCCCCCCCCCCATTTATGAATACCGTAATGTGTTTTTATCCCATACAGGAGCATGCAAAAGCTTGTGCACCCTGGATATTCCTAAATGTTTTGATGGCAGTGTAATATTTAAAAATCCACATTAAAAACTTCCTTGGTTATTTCTGTCAGTTTCATTTTCTTACAGCTATGGGAGGGAGTTGACTAGGGTTGCCAACCATCACTTGAACAACGTAATCGTCCCGTATTCAGAAACAAAACTATGCATCATCTATTGAGCTTTCAAGAGACGCACTTATGGTGTCTTATTTGTAGAACGAACAAATACTGGTATGGTGCTTTACAAAAATATACAAAGAAACGCATTTCCCCGCCTTTCCTGCTTTCCCGCCTTTTCTGACCAATGAGATGACAGAAGCAGAATATGTTTATTGTATTTTAGTATTCCTTGTATTAAAATTATATTGCTGATAATTTTCGGACTATAAACCGCTATCCGCCCCCCCCCCTAATTTTAAATCCTGCCACCAATAGTCCAGTGCAGCTTGTTTGTTGGTTTATTTTGGTTATTAGGTAACACTTTAGTTGAAGGCAGCGTCATAAGACTGTCGTCATATTGTAATTATGACATAACACTATCATGAGCATTACTGAATGCAATCATTAAGTGTCATCCGGCAAATTATGTCACTAACTCCATTTATGTCCAGTTTGGATCTTTTACATCCAATCAAAAGTGAGATAAATTCCTGCATGACACTATATGACATCTCTTATAAGCATTCATTAATCCTCACGACAGTGTCATGTCATAATAATGATTTTCTTATGACAGTCTTATGGCACCAAAGTCAAATAAAGTTAATTAATTAATTAATGAAACAACTTGAACAGTAACTGAAGAAATAATTAGCACAGAACATGAATTTTGTCTGTAGCGCTGCAATGCATGCTAGGAGGCATGTTGGACGACAACAGCGTTGACAGCAATATCCCATAATACAGTGAGGACAGCTGCGTTTTATAGTCCAGTGAGGCTTTTCTATGAACAAATGCAGTTTTCGTGTCAAATTTGGTGGGTGGCGGATTATAGTCAGGTGCGCCTTGTAGTCCAAAAATTACAGTAATGTTTTTCCATACGCTTATATCACTCAAATGTGCCATTCAGAATATAATAACAGGGTGAAGATTATGGCTCCACCTTTGAGGAGTCCCTGATTTTTTTTTTCTAGGGAGTTGGCAACCTTAGGGTTGACTCCTGTCATCCAACACTGTGATAGCACAGTTAGGAAGCGATTTAATGCCGGTTATCACCAGTGCTGACGGTGCAGTTAAGTATTCAACAAAATAAAAGACACATTTGAAATATTTGACTCCTTTCCAGTCACCATTACTTCCTGCATTTTTGTGGTTCTTACCGAATTACATGTGGCTTAATTTTAGAGGCGTTATAAGCTCACTGAGAGGATAAAAATAGACAATTACGTCTTCTGTTTGTCAAATATTTAGACTCGTCATCGGCATTTAGATGAACATGAGAACAAGGTGCACCTACCAATAGGAGGTTCCCTTTGGTGCATGCGCGGTAAAGACAAGACAGACACAATGAAATTAGCGGTTAGTTAACAGATATTTTTTTCACGGTCCTTCTTGGTGGAAACTTTATCAGGCCCCCAACGCACATGTAAATGAATCAAACTATAGGTGAAATATGGTGATTCTTGTCACACACAAGAAACATAACCAATGGCGTCACATAAGTTCCTCCCATTCATTGGGTTTGTTGTTGTGACCTTAATTAAGTAAATAGCTGTAATTAGGTGCCTCACACACCTCTGTCCAAACAAAACCTGCATTTTGTTTAGCAGACAATGTATGTGTTCAGGCTCGAGATTAGTTCCATTTCTTGTTTCGTTTTGGTACAAGTTGACCCGATTGTATTGGTCTTACGTGTGCTATGAAATACTCCAGCGTGGGACTTTAAAAGAATAGGTTACCATATTATTTTGGATACAAAAAGTGACAGAGGATCCTTTTTAATTCTTCCTTTCTCAGCTGCTTTTGGCCCCGCCCACTAAAACATCTCCAAACAGAATGATGTCACCCCAAGAATGAGCCGCAGATTTTTGCAGTCGACTAGCACACTATCATTAGGCTTTATTTTCTCATATTGCCGTGTCACCATTCTGCCAACACTTGCTAGCTAGCACAGCAATAGAAAGCTAGAACTAATCATAAATTCTGGTTGTGATTTCACAATGAGAATTACTGAGAAAACATGGGCTTTCCTTGATCATTATTTTTGGGTGGAATAACTATGAAATGGTAAAAAACAAAAAACAAACAAACAAAAAAAAAAAAACACATTTGAGTTCCAAATTCGTTTTCAACATGTAAAATTACAGTCATTTTCTTTTTTTTCCTTTTCCTTTTCTTTTTCTTTTTTTTTTTTTTTTTAAACATGGTTAACATTTCATAGCACCTTTAGTCCTACTTTCTAACCCACTGGCTGCCATTGACGGTGCAAGATGTCCAATCCATTGGGACTGGAAGAGGCTGACAGTGAACGGATTCACAGCCAGTCCTCCCATTTTAAATGAAGGTTGTCAGTGGAAGTTAAATAATATGATATTTAAAATAATAATGAATTAGCCATAACCAGAGTCTATTTGTTATTTTACCCTCACAAGGGTGCTAGAGCTTATCCCAGCCAACTGGGGCGCCCATATAAATATATGGTGAGACGCTTTTTGTAGCCATCTACCAGTCTTTGACATCGGTCAGAAGAAAGTTTGCCCCACTCCTCAGTCCTCAAAGAAGAACATTTTCAGCTGCGAGATGTTTGAGGGGTTCTACAGCCCGTTTCAAGTCACCCCACAGCATCTTAATTGGATTAAGATCTGAGCTTTGACTCGGCCATTCAAAAACTCATTTCTTCCTTTTCAGCTGGTCTTTGGTGGATTTACTGGTATGTTTTGGGTCATTGTCATGTTGCAGGGTCCAGTTTCGCTTCAGCTTTAATTTTTTCACAGATGATCTCACATTCCTCAAGCACCCTCTGATACACGATAGAGTTCATGGTGGATTCTATGATGGTGAGCTGGCCAGGTCCTGCTGAAGCAAAGCATCCCCAAACCATGACACTTTTGAAGTTCTTTTTCTGGAATACTGAATTGGGTTTATGCCAAACATGTCCTCTGTTCTGGTGTCCAAATAATTCAATTTTAGATTCATCCATCCAAAGAACATTATTCCAGAAGTCCTGGTCTTTCTCTACATCAACTCTGGCAAACTTTAGTCTGGCCTTCATGTTCTTCTTGGAGAGCGAAGGTAGAGGCATGCACTTTCACATCAACAGTAGCAAGAACATTTGAGGGTTTTTGGAGACTTTTTTTTAGCATCTTGCGGTGTGCTCTCGGGGTGAACTTGGTTGGACAGCCAGATTTGGGCATGTTGGCAGTTGTTTTGAATGTCCTCCACTTGCAGACTATTTTCCGGACAGTGGAATTATATTCTTTTGAGATCTTTTGATATCCCTTACCAGACTCGTAAGCGTCTACAATCATCTTTCTGAAGGCCTCAGAGAACTCCTTTGATCTCGCCATGATGTTTTGACTCACTTCAACAGTCAGTCACTGTAGAAAGTATTCTGCGTTGATGAGTGGAGCAAACTGTCTTCAGACCGATGTCAAAGACTGGTAGACGGCTACAAAAAGCATCTCACTAAAGTTATTCCAGCTAAAGGGGGTAACACTAGGTCTGATGTGGTAGGGTGTCCTATATTTTTCCTCAGTTAGAAAATGCATTTTTGTTGATAAATTTAGTTTAATGAGTAAAATAATGTTTTTTTTTTTTTTTTTTTTTTACCTGCAATTAAGTCACTTTCTTTTCTAGTGATAAAAAACAAGATTGATATGTGAACATTTCTTAATAAATAACTGAATATTTAATGAGGTGTCCTAATTTTTCACATGACTGTACATACATACACATATCTGTACACACACTGTATATAAAAGCAATTCTAATCTCACAGGGCACCAAAGTATTCTTATTATACTGTATATTATTAGATGAGTCAATATTAGGTTATGCCATTAATGCGGGTAACGTACTCTGACCACACCTTTTGTTGCCATTGAAAAACATCTTCATGCCTACTCACAAATTTGTCATCACCCATGAACTGAAAATAAACAGTACACTCTATGTTCCCTCTCAAAATCCCTAGGAAGTAACTGATATGGTTAACCCAAAGAAGTTAAAAATTCCTCAGCTTTTTGCTACTTCCCTATCACAAATATTTACAAAAAAGCCAAAATAGGAAACAAAACCACTCTGTAAAAAACAAGTTCCCTGTTCAGACTTAGCAAACCACTGCAGGTAACAAAATCATCTCATTCAAATCACATACATACAAGTGTGTCACGGTGCGTGCGCAGCGGTGCTACTAAACATTAAAAACAGCAAATACGGCGGAACGTTGGCTTTAATTTACTGTTTTCATATTATTTTTAATTTAAATATGTTTAATGTTTCAATTTTTGTGCTTTTTGGAACAAAGAAAAATGCCATTGCTGGGAATGGGCAGGCATGTTGTCTTCCGGGCTGAGGAGGTTTTTGGGGAGAAAGTGCATTATTCGCCTTGTAAATCTGCACAGCCCCGAAGGGCCTGGCATGAATACTACATCTTTTTGATGCGGAATTGCGACATTGGTCGAATGGAGACGGAACCATGTAGATGCAAACATTAAATTTTTCGTCTTCTCGGAAAGTCAGCATGTAAACAACCCCTTAGAGTAATACAGTTAGACGGTGCCTATGAGGTCCTTCATTCCTTCACTCAACAATCCCCGAAAGGGGATCGGTAAAAAAAAAAATTACGGCGGTCTCAGAACTTAGCCTTAGCAAGTTGTGAAAAAAATCAGCAAGTCCCCCTCAGAGTTCCTGTTAAAAGGTTATTTAAGACAATTAGATACCACTTCAAGGAGTTATTCGCGGGGTCAAAACCTTGGTGGTGTCTGGTCCTGTTCCTATAGGTATCAGCCCGCAGTGCTCTCCTTTGTATCTGGCATAATCCCATCCAGTACAGGTGTATTAAGAATGATTTGTGCATCAATTAGACGGGCTACCAATCAAGTGAGTCCTTATGTTAGGAAAAAATGAGAAATGAATTGAGTAAAATTTGGCCCATTAAATACATTTTGGTCTCCCCCTCACACTTGTAAGAGAGAAGTGTGAGCAACCCTAAACAAAAAGAGACCTAACAGATGACTGTGAGTCAAAAACATCCGATTAGCTTTTTAGAGGAGGAAAAACCTCACTGGCAAACTGCTACAGTGGGGCAAATAAGTATTAAGTCAACCACCAATTGTGCAAGTTCTCCTACTTGAAAAGATTAGAGAGGCCTGTAATTGTCAACATGAGTAAAACTCAACCATGAGAGACAGAATGTGGAAGAAGAAAAAAAACAGAAAATCACATTGTTTGATTTTTAAAGAATTTATTTCCAATTTAGAGTGGAAAATAAGTATTTGGTCACCTACTACAAACAAGCAAGATTTCTGGCTGTCAAAGAGGTCTAACGAGGCTCCACTCGTTACCTGTATTAATGGCACCTGTTTTAACTCATTATCGGTGTAAAAGACAACTGTCCACAAGCACAGTCAGTTACACTCCAAACTCCACTATGGCCAAGACCAAAGAGCTGTCGAAGGACACCAGAGACAAAATTGTAGACCTGCACCAGGCTGGGAAGACTGAATCTGCAATAGGTAAAACGCTTGGTGTAAAGAAATCAACTGTGGGAGCAATTATTAGAAAATGGAAGACATACAAGACCACTGATAATCTCCCTCGATCTGGGGCTCCATGCAAGATCTCACCCCGTGGCGTCAAAATGATAACATGAACGGTGAGCAAAAATCCCAGAACCACACAAGGGGGCCTAGTGAATGACCTAAAGAGAGCTGGGATCACAGTAACAAAGGCTACTATTAGTAGCACAATGCGCCGCCAGGGACTCAAACCCTGCACTGCCAGACATGTCCCCCTGCTGAAGCCAGTACACGTCCAGGCCCGTCTGCGGTTCGCTAGAGAGCATTTGGATGATCCAGAAGAGAACTGGGAGAATGTGTTATGGTCAGATGAAACCAAAATAGAACTTTTTGGTAGAAACACAGGATCTTGTGTTTGGAGGAGAAAGAATACTGAATTGCATCCGAAGAACACCATACCCACTGTGAAGCATGGGGGTGGAAACATCATGCTTTGGGGCTGTTTTTCTGCAAAGGGACTAGGACGACTGATCTGTATAAAGGAAAGAATGAATGGGGCCATGTATCGATAGATTTTGAGTGAAAATCTCCTTCCATCAGCAAGGGCATTGAAAATGACACGTGGCTGGGTCTTTCAGCATGACAATGATCCCAAACACACAGTAACAAAGGAGTGGCTTCGTAAGAAGCATTTCAAGGTCCTGGAGTGGCCTAGCCAGTCTCGAGATCTCAACCCCATAGAAAATTTGTGGTGGGAGTTGAAAGTCCGTGTTGCCCAATTACAGCCCCAAAACATTTCTGCTGTAGAAGGGATCTGCATGGAGGAATGGGCCAAAATACCAGCAACAGTGTGTGAAAAGCTTGTGAAGAGTTACAAAAAACGTTTGGCCTCCGTTATTGCCAACAAAGGGTACATAACAAAGTATTGAGATGAACTTTTGGTATTGACCAAATACGTATTTTCCACCATGATTTGCAAATAAATTCTTTAAAAATCAAACAATGTGATTTTCTGGTTTTTTTTCCACATTCTGTCTCTCATGGTTGAGGTTTACCCATGTTGACAATTAAAGGCCTAATATTTTCAGGTGGGAGAACTTCCACAATTAATGGTTGACTAAATACTTATTTGCCCCACTGTACATCCATAGTACAGCAAAAAATCCATTCCCCATTGACTAGAGAATGGTAAAGCGGTGTACAAAAGTGGAATGTTGCAATACAGAAAACTTGAACAAAAAGAAACTTGTAACATGAAAGGAACATCTTCACCCCTGAATAGTTGTTGGAAAATGATGGACACAGACGCCTGAAGGAAAACTTAAATCTACCCGAGTTAAAGAAGACTTTATTCCACCCCATTAACAAAGCCATCTACCCCAGATAAACGACAAAAATGGAGGCTACAAAAATAAAAAATAAAAATGGGGAGAAGCAAGGGAAACAGAAAATGGCAAAAATGTACTGTTACTGCGATTAAGAAACAAACAAAAAGTGCTAGTTTTAGAAAAAATCCTGAGCAGGTTAAAGGATCTACAAAAATGAATCTACCACGATTGTGGAACTATCTAGCAAAAATATCCGAGCTGAGCCGAAGAATGACAAAACTCAAGTGTGACTACAAAAAATTGAAAATGTGACGGAAAAATAACAGAAAAACCCACTACATAAAGAAAACATTCCCATCACTCATCAACAATGTCAGAGACACTGCTCAAGTAAAATAAATAAATAAAAATAAAAACACTATAGCGACAGAGACCATGACGGAGGACACTAAACCAATGTATTTCCCTAACCAATTATATCACAGAATGACTGGTGAAAGAAGGGCACGAAGAAAAATCAAGATTCTGGACATAGGTTTACCACTCATTCGTTAGTGAAGCGTGGAGCTGTCGATCGGCGTCATCGTCAACTCTGCTGTGCCGAGTAAATCATCGTCATCTGACGCCTCAGGTTCAAACATGTAAGGATTCATTGTAGATCATTTTTCCTGGGAGCTCTTGCCATTGTTAGTGTCACAAAAGAGTGATCCTGAATGGCTACTTTCTGTGGAAATAGCACTTACAGTATATCGCTGCAGCTGCTATGCTTGCTGTGGGTAGTCTTCTGCTGCGTTCAGAACTGACATCAAACTTCTGGGCTTGGGAAGGGACCATTAACGGAGTGCAAAAGTACTAAAAAAAAAAAAAAAAGTTTATATTTGTAGAATTACACCGAAATCCGAAAAGCTCTTCAGCTGCCCTTTCAGTTCAGTGTAAGTTTTAGACTAGACTAGTTTTAGAGATCAATACTTTAAGGCCGGGTCGTACGTCGTTCCGATGAAAGGAAATGCATGTTATTGGTCGACAGTTATGGACCACTAAAAGTAAGCTTTACCCAAAAACGCAATTATGGAAAAAGACATTATAAAAAAAAAAAAAAAAACCTTTGTGAAATTGCTTATCTTGTAAAATCTTTATTCATACTAATATTACCTTATTTTACAATTTAAGAGCCATAATACACAATTTGTCATTTATCAAAATGGTGTTTATTTCAAAATGTTGGTTTATTTAATTTAGACCTTTTTGGAGTTCCATAGTCTGGCCATACTCGCCTCCTCCTTTACCTGTGACCTGATCAGGTGTGGCCCATCAATAATCACAGCGCACGGTGAATATACCTGTTTGAGATAGCGTAAAAAGCCTTACACATTGGCGAGCAAGCACCGGAGGGAAAGACTCTGCCAAATAATTCCAAATCCAAAAAGAAAGCCAACTTTGAAGCCCTGCACAGGAAATCTTTATACTCAGAAAGACAGCAGATATGAAATTTTATATTGTTTGTTGTTCAATGCTTTTTTTTGTAGGCTCTAATAAGCCAAAATTGTTCTATTTACTGAAATGTTATTAGAAACACATAAAATATTGCCATTGATTTAAAAATGTATAATATTTAGTACATGTTTTGACCTACAGAGGGCGTTATGTTTTATGGACGCTCAGGGTCATGACGTAGCTTGTCACTGTCACTAGACAAACACTACCGGTGTTCTGCAATTACTTCCTGCGCGGCGAGATGTCCAACACATGCGCACATCGGTTAAAAGCTGCGAGTACTTACTATTTGCGTTTTGTGTTTCCCGCTCATACTTTTAAGCATTGTGTTTTGTGGTAGCTTTAAAGCAGATTGTTGATCTGTTGACCAAATTAGTCACGTGGTGTATTTAAACCACCCTTGTTTGATATCACTACATTTAAGTATTTTCTTAAGGCATCTTTAGTATGTTCTGTGTGTATGCATCTAAACAAAACAAGCTGAAAGCGCACAGTAGTACTTTGGGTGTCAAATTCGCCGGTGTAGCACATTTTGAGAGACCCCCCCCCCCCTTTTTTTTTAAACCTAATCTCGTCTCATCCCGCCTTTCCTGTTCATTTAGCTTTTGCTGCTCGTTTTATGAAATATCGACAGCGCTGTCATCCTCATTAATGTTCAAATTGAAAGGGCTGAACAGATGACATATTTATGTCGCTACAGTCATACTCTGGAAGCCCGGCAGCGTAACCCAGTGACGTCACCGCCCTGCGATGTCAACAACAATGGCGACCTACTAGTTAAACTAAATTTACAAATTGTATAAAAACGAAAACATCAAGAGGGGTTGTAATATCAGATTATTTTAACACATAATAATGTTTATCTTTTAAGAACTACAAGTCTTTCTATCTGTGGTTCGTTTTGACTTTTTAAGATACAATTCAACTTATGAATTCAGAACAAAACATGTTAAATGGAAGATCAAAATATTCATGGCAGTAGTTCAAGGTGTGATAAATTGGTTTAAAACGGTTTGATTACGATGACTGCATGTTTTGAGAATTACTGGCAATGGGGGCGGCACCAACAAGAAACATGCTGTCACTTGGTGAGGAGCCAATCGCCTTTTTAATGCTGACTGTCATTTTGTTAGCAGCCAATTGCCTGATAATCATCCTATGTGTGCGCTGTCAGTCGATGACGTAGTGCATCTTCTGATGGTTAACTAAATAAATATTCCACACTCTTAAAATACCAGTGGAAGCATTTTATTCAGCCCTAAATAATCAAGATTTATGAAGGAAACTGATTGGGATCAGATGCCTGCAGTCTGAACGCAACCTCAATTGTGGCCAACCTTAACAGTTTAATCCTCTTTACTACTAAAGTAATTTTTGGATTAAGGGTGGGAACCTCTGGCTAGCTCACGATACGATACGAGCTGCGATAGAAGGCTCACGATAAAGATCGTACGATATGGCGACACAACAATTATTGATACATCGGTCAGGAAATTACGATATTTTACGATACAACTAATAAAAAGAAAAACAAGCCATCGGACATCTATGGCTGTCATTGGCAACCTAGCAGTTTATTTTTAGGGCATTTCACATCGTTTACTGTTCATTTTTAGTCACTTCTTTTTGATTTTGAATTATAATAACCCGGCAATGAATAGGCAGTGACTCAAATTCAACAGGAACTGACCTGTAAATGCCCCCAAAATTTGACCGACTGCGAATGCTCTGCATGGTCATTCACCCCCCCCCCCCCCCCCGCCCCCAATCAAAATGAAATCGATTTATCGATTCCTGACAGGAGTATATAGATAACCTTTCGGGATACAAGGTATCACTGTATATCACCATTTCAATATTTTGTCACACCCTATCTTTGGATAGTATACACATTGGAGAAAATGAGGACTTGTGTTTGGAAAGCTAAGCCTATATAGGATCATGTTAAAATACTGGGGGGAAAGTTCAATTTTAATCATTTCAGAAAGTGGAATTCATATATCAAATTATTAGAGGATTGTTGTTTACAGAAGTCTCAGAATATTGGGGAAAAATATCTACGATAAGCACTTGTATTGAGTTCATTTTGTTTACACTTATGTTTCTTTTATCCCAGACAATTGTTTTAGGTTGTTTTGATTACCTCACTTGTTTCGGCAACTACTTCCGCCTTCATCAGAGTGTCACTGGTGTTGGTGTGACGCTTCTTTAGCAGCGTGACTCACCTGTCAGATTTGACAGGCGAGTCACGCCCTCCAATACCTCCTATGGACATTTGAATACCGCACTATGCACAAACTGTCAGTAGTCAGACCATTACATGACAATAATCACGGACCCGGATGACAGAACACAGGAGGAAAAGCACATACAACACGCATTAAAAAGGTGTCAGTATCCACAGTGGGCAATAGCATAAGGTGCAGGACAGGTTAAAAACCAAAACAACACAACACAGGGGGAAAAAACAAGAGCACAGAGATATGGTTACGTTGCCATACATGAGAGGAGTCACAATGTATCAAAGAGTCATGAAAAAAAATACAACATAAACACATCAGTCAAACTACACACAACACTCCGCCAGATATCGGTACATCCAAAGGAGGAGCTTTAATACAAGAAAAACAGAACACAAGAAGTGAGGAGACAGCAATAAGACAAACAAGGGCAGTAAAAGAACGAGTACAACAGGAACACCACAAGTCAGCCATCACCGATCATTGCAAAAGGGAAAATCACATTATGGACTGGGAAAAGGCCAGAGTCATCAAACACCGCGGGAACTGTGAGGTAATTGATATCCGCAAGCTGGGCCCGAGGACCATCAACAGGGAAGAAGGGGCTTACATGCTCTCTACTATCTGGACCAGCATCCTTGAGTAGTGAGTGGTCAGCGGAGGGCGTGACTTACCTGTCAAATCTGGCAGGTGAGTTACACCTTCATCCATCAGCTGATAAAGACGCGTCACACCAATACCAGTGACACTCTGATTAAGGCGGAAGTAGTCGCCGAAAAATGTCAGGTATTCAAACCAACTGTTGTCTGGGATAAAAGAAAAATGTGCCTAATCTACCATAAACTTGTGGCACTTGATTGGCTTCCCTGACCTAAACCCTAAAGAAAATTTATGAAACATCATCAACGACTAGTATGAGACCTGAAAGAATTATCAAAGCAACCTGGGCTTAGTCCTACAAGCAATTTTCCCACTAAGGTGCGCGCTTGTGCAATCGCGCACTGCTTGCACAAGAAAATCAATGCGGCGCACAAAATAAAATTCAACAGAAACGTATTGTAGTGTCACTAGGACTACTGTCCGCCGCAGCACGACACTCCTATTGGTGCGTTCGATACGGCAACGCGACGCTCCCATTGGTGCGTTCCATACGCCAACGCGATGTTCTTATTTGTGCGTTCCATATGCCAACGCGACGTTCCCAATGGTGGGTTCAAGAATGGATTTATAATGGAATCGTAGCCTCTGAATCGCAATCGAATCGTTAGGCGCCCCAAAATTCCCACCTTTACATATAACATAGTACACATCTCATGATCAATGAGACTTTTGTCTTTTTCATTTCAAATGGGCCAAATCAATTATATTAAAAGTAAACTAATGCAAATTGCTGCTGTATTTTCATTCTTGTAACAAGCAATGTAACTTGCTATGATCCAAGGTTTTGAACAGGCGTGATACAGGTGTGTGGCCGCAGCGTACACATCTGATGTTGCTCACAGTGGTCCTCAGTTTGCTCAGGGAGCTTGTCTGCTCAGACACATGAAACATTAATTAGAGGGAACATTGGCTACAAATTGATTGCATTCATGCCCATTAGAATGTTACCATTTGTACTTTATGTCAGTGACCCATGCCTTACAGATGGGGAGGGAAAAAAGGGCAACTGTGCTCTTTATCAAAATAGTTTATTTAGGCTTTTGTCACAAAAGCAAGACATACCTTGTCTCTAATGTCCCATTTGCAACCTCTCAACTACAAATATGACACAAACAAAACATTGGTTTATAATTTTTGAGAAGAGCTATGAAAAAATTGTTTCTGTTAAAAAGGCGAACCTCACCACTGCTCCGTGAAGTTTCCTTAAGCCTCAGACTTTGTTTTCGTTGTACATGTCTGATAACGCTGTAAAAGTGAGACATACCCTTGGTTTATGATAGGCCTACGCGTTGTGATGTCACTTTTGAGGGAGCGTGCGAGAGAGACTGCAAATTCTTTGTTTTTCAACAACAGATTGAGAAATCGAGCAGATACAACATCAAACCGGACTGGCTCTTAATAGAGAAAACGAGAGGGAGACAAAAATCAAAGCGTTCAGACAACAACGAGAGCAGATTCTGTAGAATTCTGCTAGTCATCAGGCGCACACAAAATTAATTTTATTTTGTCACTCAAATATCAGAGTGACAGCTTCTGTTGGTCAGTAAACTATCCCAGCATTCTCCTCCAATCCCTCAACTACTTGCAGAAAGAGGGAATATGGGAGTGAAAGATGCAAGAAGAAAACTCTCTTGTGGAGGCCACTTGTTCACTTACACAATGTGCACAAGTACTATACAGCATTTGTACATGTCCACTGGAGGCAGAAAATTGAAGTTGAAATCGCTGGGACTGGATCCGACCTCCGAGTTGCCCGGGCTCTACGGGCTGTTAACTGACAGACCAGTAATAAGAGTAGTGGACAGCGTTCTTGTTTATTTGCCAGGGATCTTTGCTCTTTTCCGAGCAATAGCATCTTCGACAGCCTTCAACTGTTTAAGTAGCTCCTCGCGCCGAGACAGTGTGTTGCTGGGTTTACCGGAAGCAGGGGGTGGCGCAGGGGCAGAGGGGGCGACTTTTCCAGACTGGACTCCGGAACCTTTCCCAGATGATTTGGGAGGTGGCGACAGTGGACGTTTTCTACAAAACAAAAGGATGCATCTTTAAATTATTGTATGAGTCAACACACCCAGGGCTGTCAACAGACGTGCAGGGGCCCAGGGACAAGAGACCATTATATGCGCCCCCCCACCACACCACTGCCGCCGGCTTGTCACGACAACATACGCAGTACTGTAACGCTTTGCAAGCAACGACAGTGTAAATTTTCAAATTATTTGAGATGGACAGTTAAATTCAACAGACCGTAATGTGATGTGGTACAATACAATCAAACAATTTCCATCTATTGTCCCATGTAGGCAATGATACAATACAACTGAGAGTGCTATGCCTGCCTGCTAAGCAACAAAACAGTATAACTAAACTGTGCCTGCCCCCTCCACATCCCTAGGGTTATCAAGCTCTCAAACAGTGATGCGTCTAGATTTTTTTTAACAGCAACGTCATTTATAACAGTGAAATCCAGTTTTTGAGCAAGCTCACGCTCAATGGAGAGCATGGTGTTACCAGCATCCCCAAGGAGGCGCCGTCCCCTACAATATGACTGGCTTTACCAATTTGGCGAAGACGAAGAGGTGGGCAAGCGTAAGGGGGTGAGATAGGAGTTGTTGCGCGGTAGCGCTGAGTTGAATGGCTATGAGTTCCCCATTGTTAATAAAAGTTCCAGCAAAAAGCCATCCGACGTGCACATCGCTGCCTTCCTGAAGGACGACCCGGACGAAATGACGACAAACGAGCTGTCCACTCCACACTACGGTACGGAGTTGAGAGCACCGCAACTTACCATATAGTGCAGTTTGGTAACAATGGCAAGGTTGTTAAGCCTGCCCTGAGATATGGTGGAGCGTAGGTAGTTTATTATTATTTTCATTTTACTGAAGGCTCGCTCTCCTCCAGCTACAGTCACTGGCAAAGATAAGAAAATGCGTAGCACTTGAGTGCGCCAGAGCGGGGTCAAATCATTCTCTGCTAAGACGGGGGTGCATTGTGCAAAAAAAGGAAAAGTATATTGAAATATTGAATATGAAGTATTGAAATATCTCATATGTCAAAGTTTTTAAGTATATGTCGAGTAGAACACAATATTTAATCAGATGATTCAAATAAAAAAGAAATATGTGAATGTTAAGTTAAATAAATTATGGGTCATTTAGGGGCCCCTAGGGTCCTGAGGCCTGGGACAACATACCCGGTTATACCCCCACCCCCTTGACGGGCTTGAACACACCCATCTGAAGAGTGAAATGTCAAAATGTGTCATTTAATTGTTAACGTTTGACTAGCTGTAGTGCTCCGGATGAACTGATTTAGCAACATAAGATTTCCTGAAAATGTCAGAAATGAACATTTCAGCAGCATGACATGATTTTATTAAAAAAAAAAAAAAAATAGTCCAGGGGAAGACAATAAGGGAAATTAGCTTTTTAAGTTCACTGGCCCCACTAAAAACCGTTGGCCAGATCAACGCGTCAGTTTTTCGATTCAAATAATCAAAAAAGAACTATTTGCTTGAATAACATGAATAATGTATTCATTTTTTAAAGTCGATTTAAAGAAAAGTGCTCCTAAACAATGCAAAAACACGAATCTAGTGCAAATAATCCTAATCCAATTCCATTATCACATCCATAATCACTCTAGTGTTGCCAACAATTTCTCTTGGGAGCTCCTGGGCGCAGCTTTCCTGTCTTCCCCTTACCACCCTCTGTCAGTCTCCCCCGGCTCAGTTGTCGTGGCAACAATTTAAAAGTCAGAGAGATGACTAAGGCTAGGTTCATACCGCAGGTCTTAATGCACAAATCCGATATTTTCGCGTTTTTCCGACTCAAGTGAGGCATTAACTTGACTGTCTGAA
The DNA here is from genome assembly GCF_030265065.1 of Corythoichthys intestinalis. Lineage (NCBI taxonomy): Eukaryota > Metazoa > Chordata > Actinopteri > Syngnathiformes > Syngnathidae > Corythoichthys > Corythoichthys intestinalis. Next base: position 55,680,620 of record NC_080399.1, on the reverse strand, counting down.
CAGGAGAAGTTGCGTAAAAGTGGACCATTACAAATCCGATCTAGGTCACTTTTGTATGAGATTAAAATCCGATCTGGGCCACATTTTTCCAGAATGTGGTTGCGGTCTGATCTGTCAAGTGTCCCAAATCGGAATTGATGCAACAACCACGTCAGCAAAGAGAGAGAGGCACGGAGGACAGCAACGTTTGAGCTGTCTATTAGTGTTAACGCCTAGCATAAACTCTGCTTTTTTGGAAGAGATGGGCTTGACAACAGTCATGAAAAAAATTTAATGGGGGTGAAAAAGGATGAGTCTGATAATGCTTGGTTTCCTGTCTATGCTCAAAATGAGCAATATTTCAAGACAGTTTACACGGCCGAGAGTCGGGGCAAACTGCCCGTATGTGTGTGCGTCATGAACGCACAGTGCTAGCATGCGTTCTATCAATCCATATAAACTTTGAATAGAAGACTAAACAGGGATTATTTATGTCTGTTATTTGTGTCCTCTTTTTGGAAATCAAAATATGATCACCCGAAAATGACGTTGAGCCAGCATGTGTAGTCATTTGTTTTGATGCTCGTGCGCATCTTGGACTCCGAATTAGTGCACATGCGTAATCTGAATGGGCATGCCAAAAAACAGATATGACAAAAAAATCGGAAATTGTGCATTAAGACCTGCGGTATGAACCTCGCCTAAGGAACTAGAGATTTAATCTTTTAACCGCCTACTTATAATTAAACATTTCGTATTTTACTAGTCGATTAAACGCAGCATCATGCATTGAGCCCCTTTCAGACATATGCTGAACTCCGGTTAAATCCAGGGATTTAAACGAGTACCCCTTACGTCTCAAAACAATTTCCTGGGTGACACTGACACGGAGTCGCGTCCTATTACAATGTCCGGGACTTCACCAGCTTCATCAGCATGCATGAAAGCAGCCCTGTGAATTCTTCGATCACAACGTGAAGCCTGATGACGTAAATATCATGGCAGGCCGATCGTTATTTCCTCTTACTTCACAGTAAGACAAAAAGCGATAAACATCGCAATTATCAACAAGGCAAAATGAAAATTCAACTGCTATTCAATTGCTATCGAATCTTAGAATTGAGGAAGAGAAAGCCCATCGTCCGTGTTTAGAAATGTGTGGTTTATTGTGTTGCCAGTGCAGACCAAAAATGACGTAATGTCGTAATGACGGGTTACAAAATCCGTCCCTCGTCCTCCATGCACAGCGGCACACATAATTTCAAAATAGGTTTTCTGTATCGTTTAAAATGTTCTTGTGAGGCGAGACAAAAATGCGACATGGTTTCTGTCAATTGTTCACAATATGTGGCATTTTTATATTGTATGTCGGCCTGCATATGCTGGCCCCTCCAATCCTTACCGGTGTTAAATATACTAAATATAACTCATAGCATTAGCACAGCATTTGCCTTAGCTTCAGCCTTTAGTGTGGTGAGCGTCGCCAGTGACTCTTGGACAATTAAAAAAAAAAAAAAAAAATTTTTTTACATACACATTTTGAAATGACTAAATGATAACGAAGATTAAGAATTTTTTTTGTCCAAAAGACTAAAACAAAAATTAAAAAGGCTGCCAAAAAGAACTCTGGCAACATTGCAAGCTAAACTTTTTCACAAAACTTTATCGTAATCGGCTTTGTTATTTTTTTAATTGTGAATTTGTGTTTAGGTGTTGCATAGTAATGCTTTTAGAAAAATACATTTACATGTGAAAATGAAAAACTTTAGAAACCTGATATAATATAGTATTTCTCCTTAAACCGTGTGTATACTTTTGCAAAGTAAGTCAAGTTTTTTGTTACATGTTAATTGTTGGTAAAAGAAGCTATAATTCACTAGTATGAAAAAAAGTTTGTGTGACAGGTAATTTTCAATGTTTTACCATAAAGACCGATTGCTAGGAATATTAGAGGTGTCTCGTGGTGGTTATGAAAAAAATACTGGAATCGGCAAAAATCGAGTGGCAGGTCAGGCTTTTCAAAAATCAATCACCATATCGATCCAGGAGAGACCGAGGCTCCCCATCTCGGTGTGTGTCCCCTGTCCCACCAACCCCAACCTCTCCGTAAACAGTATGATGCATTTGAATCAAGTGGATGCAGGTCGGGAACTATACAAACCCTTTCGGTATATGATGCATTAGAATCGAGTGGTGGCAGGTCAGGAACTATACAAACCCTTTCCAACTACCCCCCGATGTCATTTTTTGAATTTTCTTAGGTATAAAAAACAATGACAAATCTCGATCAACCATAAATGCTTAAACAAAGTGAGCCCTCAGTTTTGACAACAACAAAAAAAAAACATCGCAAAGTCCACTTACATATTTTTACTTTTCAAAATCTGAATAAATTTATGTGGGCAAATAGTTGCTTTTCAAAGCACATTCAAAATGGATGTCACCAATCAACCCAACTTCATTTTGAGAGTAAATGACTTAACCAATTCACACACAGCACCTGTAATGAGTTGGAAATATGCCATGTTCCTTATTGAAAACAAACACTTGTTACCAAAGCAAACATCCAAGCAGGTGCTGGTAAGGATGACACATCCAATGTGCTTGTGTATGTAATTAAGGAGTGAAAGGGAGTTATTTAAATGTCCACGCTTCTTGTAAAACCGTACTTTTATACTACTAGAATTACTGTTTGATGTAGTGTAACAATATAAAACTGGAGGAAACGTCTGAAAGTTTACAAACCTGTCTCCCTGGGAGGCCACTGGCCGAGGTCCCTGCCCTCTGGGTCGATCCATTCTAGGGGACAGTGGTGGTCTGCCAGATATCCTTCTATCCCGAGCTGAAAGAGATTGATAAGCCCGTCAGCGATGATTCTTGGCTTTTTTAACTACATTTTTAGCTATACGGAAAACCAATGTTAGAACGCCACCACAATTGCTACATCACACTAGCCTTCTGCTGCCATCAGATATGGCGGACAATGGAATGGAGAAACATTCATCAGTTTGGAGACTTTGCTTGGTTATGATAGAGGCTTTCAGGGGAAAAAAGGCATTCAGGGGTAAAAAAGGCATTTGCAGTCTGCCCCTGCCCATTCAACCAGAAATTTCAATTATACTGGTAATTAAAAAACAAATCCACCATACCCAACTGTTTGGTAGGAAATATGGTTCTCACCTCTGTCAGGAGACATAGCCATTCTCTTGCTAAGGGGGGAACCAGGTCGGTCTTTCTCAGAGGGGAGATAACGCTTTCTACTGCCCTTATCACCTTGCTGCTAAAAAATAGTAAAGAAAACAAATTTTGAAGGAATATATATAAATACAGTGGGACATGTTTGAGTTTAATTTGATACATGATCAAGCACTTAATTCTGATTTGAAATTGCATATTAAATCAATAATGTACCGCACAAATGCTATTTTTAGACCGACATAGCATATGGTGGTAAAGGATAGATTGTTGTAACAGGAGAATGTCATTGTCAGTGGCGTAAGACAATGCACACAAGAAAAAGGTGTTGATAAAAAAGCTACCTCTGGATCAGGTCGGCTCTTTTCCCAGTCTTTTTCAGCCCTCGCCACTCAAGCCATCTCTTGAATTGAACATTTGTACAGTGGTACCTCTACATACGATCACTTCGACACACGATCTTTTCGACATCCGACGTAAAATTTGAGCCGCCATTTGTTTCTACATCCGACGAGTTGCTCGAAATACGACGACATGACAGCACTGCAAACGAACGCACGGTGGATTTTCTTGTGTGAGAAATCAACAGTTTTAAAAAAAAAGTTGATACAGTTGGAGAAACAAGGAAAAAAGTGATGCTTACCTTTGAAATGAAGATGCAAGTTATAGAAAAATATGAGCTTGGGGTGCGCGTCCCTGAACTGGCTCAACAATACAGCTCCATGGTCCTCTTCCGACCACCGTTCGCCACTATTTATAAGTTAAGGTGACAATTATTATTGTGGTAACATTGCCAAGGAAATCGCCAGCTTCGTCACGTTTTTATCATTTATTTAAGAACTTATCCAACACAAAACGCCCATTGTCTTAAGCAGTTGACTGCTCTCAAGAAAACGAAAGTATTATCTCTACCGCACCGACCTATCTCACTGAGACGTCAGCTTCGCGGTGCGTTCAGGGACAGTAAAAAGTGTCCGCCATATTAGAATCCGATTCGTTACATTATTTACAGGAATAATTATTAATTATTCTTCTTCTTATTAAATTATTCTGAATTATTTATTTATAACTTATTTGTTTTTCTATGTTTAATTGCCATTTGTAACAGTGCCAGCAGTATTTATTAAGAATTTAGTGTATGTTTTTAGGCTTTGGAATGAATTAATGGAATTATAATGTATTCCTATGGGAAAATCCTGCTCGACATACGACCATTTCGACTTACAAACAAGGTCCTGGAACGAATTAAATTCGTATGTAGAGGTACCACTGTATGTTCTTTCACACCTTTACCAGTGAATTTGGCACCAGGGACAACATTTTTGGACAGAATTGGTAGGTTTAGCTCTGTAACATCTTGTTCGTACACTATTTCCATGCAATCAGCATTACGGACAAACGCGAGCTTGAGCTGCCTAGCAACAATTGCTAACATCATGAATATTAATGAGCAAAAGTGACGTGTTGCGTGCGGTACAGGTGGAGTTTGTTGGCGTCCTGCCCTGGGCCGTCCCGCCGCCGGTCTTGGCCCCCGGGATTTTCGGCTGGGGCTTGTCTGGTTGCGTCTGGCTGTGCGGGGGGTCCCGTCGGGCGCGCGCTGGTGTTGTGGGCGGGTGGGGGGGCCGCGCGGCTGCCGGTCCGGGGCCGCGGCCCTTCCCCGGCCGGCCGGGGTGGGGTGGAGTTGGGGTGGGGGCCGGGGGTCGTATGCGGCAGCCATGGTTCCCTCCCAGGTCCGCCCGGCCGGAGCCGCGTCTCCCTGTACCGGGTGCCGGGGAGGTGCCCTCTGGTGCCATACCGCGCGCCCCTCTTGGCCCGGGGTTGGGTTGTGGGGGGTGCGCTTCCCTCCTCTTGGTCTGTTTCTGGCCCTGTCCGCCTCCTTGGGCCGCGGCGGCCGCCGCTGCCCCCTGGCCGGCGGGGTCGTTGGCGGGGCCTAGGGTGAGGCTTGCTGTCCCTTGCCGTTGGGGTGGACGCCCCCTGGTCGCCGGCGCTTGGTGTGGCGCCTGCTCGGGGTGCAGGGTGGGTGCTCGGTGGGTGGGAGGGGGGTGGGCGGTCACGGAGGCGCCGTGGGTGGTCTGGGGCGGGGCCACGCCCGCGGGAGCCTGCCTCTTAACTCACGCACTTCTCACTTCGGCACTGTAAATATTTTTCACCCTGGCACTTACATGCTCATACATTTCTCTGGGGAGAGTTGGGACGGGGCTTTACAGTCCCAGCCCGACTCCCCCCTGTTTTTAATGCACCACACACCAAGGTTGTGGGATGGTTGGGACCTGTTGGGGTTGGGGGCCTCACGGCTGCCTCATCACCACAGGCCCCGCCATCCCTGCACCTTTTTTAAATGCACCACACACATCATACTCCACAGGAGAGCTCCGGCATAGGGCGGTGGGACGGGCGGCTGGGCAGAAACTCCATGCTGCGGTCCCACTGCCCCAAGCCAAGCTCTCCTATTTTAATGCATACATTGCACTCCCCTCCCCTCACACCCCCATCACGGTGCTGGGTGATGGCTGCCAGTCGGGAACCTGGCAGCCACAGTAATAGGGTCGTAGGTGGGTTCCACACTTTTTCTATATGGCGTGGCTCCCGGGGTGTGGCCTCCCCTCTGCCTCGGCTGCCGGCCGCGGGAGTGGGTTGGGGGGTCGGGTCTCCGATCTTGCATCGCCCCGTGGCAGTTCCTGGGCGTTCTCCTGCCTCCGCCTTCCCCTCTCTTCTCTGGCTGGGCATCCGCCCTGCGCTCCGTCGCGGGTCGCTGGCTGGGCGCCGGTGTATCAGCGGGGTGTCGCCTGCACCGGCGGGGGACCCTGCCTTGCCTGGGGCTTGGTGGACCGCTGGGGGTCCCGTGGCGTGCCGTGCCGGTTGGGGGGCTGTGGCTGTGGCTCGTGGCCCGGGTGGGCGGGCGGGTGGGTGTAGGCGTGGGGTTGGTGATGCGTACCCTCCTGCCATCCCTGAAGGCCGGTTGATGGGCGTGCGGGTGGCCCGGGGGACCACCCTGGTTCCCGGGGGTGGGGACGATGGCTCCTTTGCTGGGCGGCGGGAGGAGGGATGGGCTGCGCATCCCCCCCCGCCCGCCCTCCCTCCCCGGGCTGGCTGGGTGGGGGCCGTGGCCCTGGGTTGGCGCCCGCGCGGTTTCTCCGCCCGTCTGCGTGGCTGTCGCGCGCCCGGTGGGGCTTGCATGCTGCTGGATGTGGTAGGGCATGCTCGGGTTGGGGGCTCCGGTGCCGGGATTGGCGATGCGGAGGCCTAGGGTTGGTCGCCAACGGGCTTACACTCATAAGAGATTCACACGATTACTGGGTTCTAGATCACAGAACTGATTTGTGTACACTCTACCCCTTTCAATCACTTAGCTTATAGTCTTATAGACACCCCCACCCCCATTCTCCTCTTTCACTGGCCAATAGGCCCCCACATGGTGTAAACCGGAAATACATCTCGCTGACGATAGCACCAGCATATTATTAACTAGTTTAGATGTTCAATGTATTTCTTGTTGTTGTTTGTGTATGTGTTTCTTTTCTTTTCTTCTGTCCCCCCATAATCCCTTCCTGTTCGCTGCTTTGTCATAATAAAAAGGTATTTTGAATGATCACAATGGGAGTATGTCAGACTCTCAATGTGAAACATTAAAACTGTTCTGAATCCGGGCACTTAGACTTCCATTCTCTGTGTCAAACAGCTGAACAGGACAGGTTTAAAAAAAAAAAAAAAAAAAAATGGTATGCCACTGTTACCTTTTCTGTTGTAAAAAAAACTTTAGTAAATGGGAAGTGTAAATTGATTATAAAATTAAGATTTGTTGTAAGTGTAAATTGATTATAAAATTAAGATTTGTTATTAATGAAAAAACTAAACGTGTTCGTTGGCTGTAACTGAGTAGCATTTGCGATCGCTACACACAAAAAAAATGTAGATTACCCCCAAGAACGGTCAGAGAGGTAAGACAACCAGAGGATCTAATATATAAGAAAGACATGGCATATGGTGGTAAAGGACAGATTGTTGTAACAGGAGAATGTCATTGTCAGTGGCGTAAGACAATGCACACAAGAAAAAGGTGTTGATAAAAAAGCTACCTCTGGATCAGGTCGGCTCTTTTCCCAGTCTTTTTCAGCCCTCGCCACTCAAGCCATCTCTTGAATTGAACATTTGTATGTTCTTTCACACCTTTACCAGTGAATTTGGCACCAGGGACAACATTTTTGGACAGAATTGGTAGGTTTAGCTCTGTAACATCTTGTTCGTACACTATTTCCATGCAATCAGCATTACGGACAAACGCGAGCTTGAGCTGCCTAGCAACAATTGCTAACGTCATGAATATTAATGAGCAAAAGTGACGTGTTGCGTGCGGTACGCCATTGACCTTTTCCAAAACCTCCACCTCCCTTAGTTACGGTTGCTAAGCCGACAAGCATTAATAGGGTTTACAATCTGCAGCGGGGGGTTACATTCACAATACTGTATATAAGTTTGCAGCAAGCTATAGAGGAAAAAGTCCCAAAACCAATTTCGCAACTGTGTGGCTTGGGTACCAATCAGTTCACTTTCATGGTATAATTTTACCCTATGTTTTTTTTTTTTATATATATAGATACCCCGGGGGGGCTGCCAGCTCAGCCCCCCGGCTGGCTGGGCAGAGGCTTAACGCGTGCTCTGTAACGGCCATCTCCGTGCAATCCGTCACGGGAGGACCAACAATTATCACCGAATTGAAGCATTTCATTGCGACATTTGACGTGTTCAAGATCAACATGTGATTGCACTATCGCTCATCACAGCTCGTTCATGTCAAGCGATTACAGGTTGGCGGAGAGCCAGATGCACTCATCAAAAAAGCCAAATATGGCTCACAAGACAGGTTCCCGACGCCCAATTTAGAATCAATTTTCTTTCAAAATGGAACTTGGTAAACATTTACCTTGTTGAGAAGGGTGAGTTTGATGTCTTTATGTGAACTGGGACCTCCATAGTTTCCTGGTGGGGGCATATTCCCAGCAGGGTGGTGTGCAGGGTTACCACCTCTGCTTCCAGGGACTGGTCTAGGCATGGGGTTGCCTCCTCTAGGTGGACCACTAGATGGGTTGATCTTCCTGCGATCTTCCCTTACGGGTTCATCTTTCTTCACAGGCCTCTCTATGATAACAGACCACTTGAATCAAAATACTGCGTAGGCTCATTCGGCACGGAATTAACATCATTACCACGGTGTGTTGCATTCACACTGACCCCTGTTCTTTTCTCTGCTCTGCGGGGGCCGTTCCCTGGTGGGAGCTGCTCGCTCTTTTCGGGGGTGCCCTGGTGTAGGTGAGCGAGTGCTGGCTGAAGACACGGGGCTAGCCAGGTCAGCATACATGTCATCAGAGTCTGCACTACGCACTGAACTGCTTCCTGATGAACCCGACGATACTGATGACACACTGCTTACACTCAAAGACCTGTCGTAGGAGAAAGTCGGTGAACCCCTTACTCTCAAACAGTTGCATCACATAGGCAATTGCTCATTGCACAACACACATGCATGTTGACACAAGCCCGCGCTTCACTGACTTGACAGATCCCAATAGTGTAGTAAAAACACAAAGACACTTCCTTTAATACAATATAAGTTGTGGCAATCGTACCTGGACTTCCTGGAACGTTTCCCAAGTTCAAGCATGTGGAAACAGAGATTGCACAATTAACGGTTGGTGTTCATTATGAACATACAGTAAAACATGTGTGTAAACAGTATACATTCAAAAAAAGAAATGCGTATGTGTGAATAGAGTGATGAATTTGGGGGGCTAACATAAATTGCAAATTGCTATACAGATAGCATTGTAAATTTCGTGAGAATGGATAACAGATTTTGAAGGGTGAACACATGAGGACGTGTTACCCAATGGATGATGATGTCAATTATGTTAATAATAACCTAAATAAAGGTAATTTCCAGGAAGAAATTATTTATATTATCTTATCTCGTGGAGAAACAGGTGAACAAACAAAAGTGTTGACCAGTGTTGACGTACTTGGATTTTCTGGATCCGGAACGTGAATGTGACAATGAGTTTGAAGAGGATCTGGACCTAGAGCTTGAGCCAGTGTAACTACTGCCACTTCCACTAACACTCCCACTCACAGTCCGCCTATAAGTGAAGGGGGGGGGGGGGCAAATGAAAGAGGCATACAGGCATGCTTTAAATGAAGTCTTATTTCTAAAAACACTTTGTTTACAGAAAATGTGGAATTCATTCCACCAGTGTAAATTTGACTGTTTATTGTATTATTTTATTGTATTATTGAGAGAAATAAGTACCTCCTTTGAAAGAGCTGTTTTTGCCCCTTCTTGTGAAAAAGAACATCTTGTTTTGTATAGGCATGTTGAGAAATAAGTACTGCCTTTAAAATGGTTAATGATTTTGCACTTTCTTGTAAAAAAAAAAAAAAAAAAAAGTAGTTTAAGGGCAGCTTTTTGGTGTATGGGCATGTTTCCGTCGTTCCTGTTGAATCATTGGGATATTTTAAATAAATAATGGACATAAATTTGTTTGGCTACTTTTCGATAATCGTGATAATCGTGACAACCGTGATCATCGCCAATACCTTGATCAACGTTCTGTAATCGAAATGTAGCACCCTGAATCGTAATCGAATCGAATCGTGGGGTGTCTAAGATGGCACACCCCTATGGCCATAGAAGTAAGGCTGCAACAACTAATCGATTATTAAATTAGTTGGCAGTGAATTTGATAACCGATTCTTGCCGGCAGCTATGAGCAATCCAGTTAGGGTCTTTGTGTGTAATTTGAGGCTGCGCGCACATGCGTCAGTGGTTTGAGCAAGATAGAACGAATTCACTGCTACACTCAGGGTGGGTTGCTGAATCAATACAGTAATATTACGAAATGTCGAGAGTTAGATTGTCTTTTGTGTTGTTAGATCCACTGTGTCTCAGTCAGAGGTGAGTAAATGAAGCCATTTGTATTGTCTGTATTCTTTGCTTACGTTATTACTTAGCACGTACCACTAAGCTATTTAGCGATTATTCTAATCAGTGTCTTAAAGTGCTTGTGACACGAAAAAGCATGTTTATTTCATAATACACGCGGTATTTTATGCTCCTGAATGATATGGACCGCTTGGATGTGTGTGGAAGCGATCGCTATATTTATTTAGTTTTTTGAATCCCGCGCCAGGAAATGAGTGACTTCCGGCTTCGGTCTCGCATTGAGGAGGAGGGCGCTGTGACGTGTACGGTAGAAGACGTCCTCTTCACGCTACAGTGTACTGTTGTGTATGAGGACGAAGGATTCAGCTGATTTTGCGGATTAATACTTTTATTTTTTGCATCACGCCAGCCAAACGGCTGCAGAAAAATCATTCTGTATGCGGGAGAGGCGTATGCGCCTTTTTGGAGTTTCAAAAGGTTCCCATTCACCGTGGATATTTACTGTGGGACCATTGGACTTACAAGGCAGTGAGTAAACATCTTGTTTTGTATTATGTCAAATACGAATACAGCGATTACAAAGTAAACACTATAAAATTCCTTTAAATAAAGGACTACTTACGTTTGATCATTGATAGGCATGTAAAAAGCTATCCTCACGCTCATTAGCAGTGAGCTGTTAGCACGTTAGCTACACAACAATTCCAGCCACCCTCCTCCAGGGAACGAACTGTAAATTGCTCTCCGCCGGGCGGTTTGCCGATCCGCAAAGAAACTCGACAACCGGGTCGTCATGTCAAATAATCCAGGCTAGTTATGTGTGATTTTCCACTTCGAAGACTTTGAAACATCCCTCGGTTCGGGTTAGCATGTCGGCTAGCTGTCACTCCTTCTGGTCTGTTTACATTCTCCGAAGCCGGGGAAGGGTAATGACATATGTCCGATTTAGGTGTCATAAAATATCGTTCGGCAGGTGTGACAGTAAAGGTAAAGTCGACTGTTTTGACCATTATGGAGTAATTTTGCAATGTCGTCTTGAATAAATTGATTTTTATTATTTTATATTCCATTTAGCACAAGTTATTTGTCATGACCATGCCATTTATTTAGCAATTGGGGAAAGTACTTGGGTAAAAAGAATATCTTGTAAAAATATTGAAGTAAAGAGACAGAAACAATGACATTTTGCCGCTCTCTTCGTTGCGTTTTCCTCATTGTGAATAGTTCCCCCTCGACGGGCTGACTGGTCCTTCTCAAGCCATTTATATAGCTATTGGGGAAAATACTTGGATAAAAAGAATATCCTGTAAAAATATTGGGAGTAGAGAGACTGAAACAATGACATTTTGCAGCTCTCTTCGTCTCGTTTTCCTCGTTCTGAACAATTCCCCCTCAATGGGCTGAATAGTAAAACCAATGAGCCTAGTCTACCGCTGACGTCATCCACCTGTTGGGGACGCTAAAGCCCTATAATTGTAGGCGTGGCTAACCGGCAGATTAAAAGACTAATTTCTCGTCATCTGTGCTTTGCTAAATTGTTGTATATGGTCGAATCGTCTCAAAATATGATTCTAATTCACATAATAATGCCATTTAAGACTTTTTTTCTGGTGTCGTATGCTCTTTAAGTGTCCGTTTGTATTGTGTTTTGGAAAAGCATATTTAGATGAGTTATTGTCAGATAGCAAAGTTGTCTCATTTCTTTTTAGAAAGAAGCCACACACATAAACCCATTCATATAACAGCTTAAACTGTCCATCCTAAACTCTCTTTTCAACACAAACTCCCATTCAAACTGCAAATTGTCATACGAGAGTGTGCTTTGAAATTGGATTTGGATTGTATTCATGGACAACTGTTTGATAAAGAAAACTGATTAATTGCAGTCTGGCTTCTCCTTATTCGATTTTGTTGTTTAGTTTGTTTAAAGACAATAGTCAATTATCTTTGCGCTTAGCGCTTTGTCCACAAGATAAAAAAATGTCAATCAGCACCACTTTTAATTTGAATGAAAAGGACATTTGTCTGATTTGTTTACTGAGAAGTTCTTTTCATGTTTTATACTCAGAACCTAAAGTTTTATGTATTTAAAACAGTACAGTTGTACACTACAGTTAAGTCAGGAAGCTGTATATATTATACAGTTTATTAGGGTGTTCAGTGTTATATGGTGATTTTTTTTTTTCCTCGAAATTTGAAGTAGCTAAGTACTGAATTGATTCCATTTGGTAAAGCCATTAAATAAGCGAAATACCAGATTTTTTCATAGACCCATTCCCGTGCCTCACTATACTGAGGTATGTGATAGCAACTCCCCTTGCATGCGCTGCCAGCAGAGCCCAGTCGAGTTTGCTGCTCCTAGGTGAAAGCTCCTATCACGCTGCTACAGGGGCGAGAAGCTGATACCATTGCACAAAACCAACTGCCGGTACCGCGTGCAGCTAGACTGTGAAGGTGCGTTCAATGTACAGACTGTTTCTTCAGTAACAAACTGTCGTAAAGTAACTGCATTGTTTGCTTGTACTGTTTGTTCAGTATGTACACTCGCCATACTGATCAGGGACCAACAAGGCCAGAATAAGGTCACTAGCGAGTGTCGTCACAAGCGACGACACACGCTAAGCTGATGTGGTGAGGCACGGGTTAGGGACGTCGGAGGGCAAATTACAAACTGTGGTGCAATAGACTTGGTTAGTAGAGCTGAATTAAAACTCAGCTTAACGAATATAACGGCCTTTTGTTTTTCGAACACCCTATTATATATAATTTGTGAAGGAAATAGTCATCCATTTTGTCTACATTGTTACTTACAACATGCCTAAAACAACTTCAAATTAAATTGTGAAGGTCATTGAAAAAGCGACATTTATCCGATTAATCGTTTAATTAATTATCAAAATAATCTTCAGTTGCAGCCCTAAGTGTGTGTGAGTTTTTTCATATAACAAACTTAACCAGGGGTGTACAAACTACACCTCGTGGGCAAAATATTGAGAACAATTGTAGTCATCATCTTGCTCTGACTACTTGCACTAAATCAAAGGCTAACACAATCATTCTTTCCATCATCACGGAAAGAATCTCTTTAAAATAAATTACGCACATAATTTATTGCATACAGTAGTGCTGTTAATCGCAACTAATCGCATGCGAAAGACTATGTGCGTGTGTGTGTGTGTGTGTAAGGCTAAGCATGATTTGATTAAGGTCAAACTCATTTGCTACCATTACACAGTGCGAGCTAATTCTGTATTTACATTGTGAATACTTGTCAAGATTAATGACAATGGTAACACAAGACTTAGTTTGAATAAGATAACTGATTATTCAAAATTATTAAAAAAATAAAACAATGATTTTTTTTTGTGTAACAAGATTTCTGACAGAACAGTTAAGAAATGAAACATTTCCTATGGACAAAAATTATTGCCTACCTCCGAGGAGGATGCTGCTGCCGTTCCTTCTGCCTTCCTTCCCTCTGGCTGGAAGGTTTCGCGGGTTCCCGGGAAGGTATCTGTCTAACCATTACACCGCCTCCACCAGCACTAGCATCACCACCGGCTCCAATAACTACTCCTCCGGGCTCCCTAAGATTGGTGGGAGGCTTTCCTCCCTCTGGCAAGGGTTTGAAAGGCCTGTTCATTGGTCCACTAGGTGGTGGTGGTGGTGGTGGAGTCTGAGCTTTCTTCATAGGAGGTTTGTCCCTGCGTGGAATAGGTGCAGCACCCTGCTTCAGTGGCACACTATGGATAGGGGGCAAAATACATGTTTTAAGCATACAGACAAACCAAGGCGTAATCATGCTATACATTTTCAAAGAGAACACAGGGTGTTACTAGGGGTGTAAATCACAAATCTCAAGAAGATACAGTGCCTCACCAAATTGAGTACACCCCTCGCATTTCTGCAGATATTTAAGTACATCTTTTCATGGGACTCCACTGACAGAATGACACTCTGACACAATGAAAAGTAGTCTGTTTGCAGCTTATATAATAGAGTTAATTTATTTCCCCCTCAAAATAAGTAAAAAAACAGCCATTAATATCTAAACTCCTGGCAACAAAAGTGAGTACACCCCTTAGAAACTACATCCCTAAATGTCCAAATTGAGTACTGCTTGTCATTTTCCCTCCAAAATGTCATGTGATTTGTTAGTGTTACTAGGTCCAGGTGTGCATAGGGACCAATGTGTGTTCAAATTTGTAGTGCAGGCCTCACACTCTCTCATACTGGTCACTGGAAGTTCCAACCTGACACCACATGGCAAAGAACTCTGAGAATCTTAAAAGACGTATTGTTGCGTTACATGAAGATGGCCAAGGCTACAAGAAGATTGCCAGCACTCTGAAACTGAGCTGCAGCACCGTGGCTAAGATCATCCAGCGTTTTAAAAGAGCAGGGTCCACTCAGAACAGGCCTCGGGTTGGTCGTCCAAAGAAGCTGAGTGCACGTGCTGAGTGTCAAATCCAAATGCTTTCTTTGAAAGATGGTTGCAGGAGTGCTGTCAACATTGGTGCAGAGATTGAAGAGGTGGGGGGTCAGTCTGTTAGTGCTCAGACCATATGCCGCACTTACATCAAATTGGTGTGCATGGCTGTCACCCCAGGAGGAAGCCTCTTCTGAAGACGGTACACAAAAAGGCCCGCAAAGAGTTTGCTGAAGACATGTCAACAAAGCATATGAATTACTGGAACCATGTCCTATGGTCTGATGAGACGAAGATTAATTTGTTTGGTTCCGATGGTCTCAAGCATGTGTGGTGGCGGCTAGGTGAGAAGTACAAAGATAAGTGTGTCATGCCTACAGTCAAGCATGGTGGTGGGAATAATAATATGGTATCTGACTGCCACTGTTGTTACCTTTTCTGTTGTAAAAAAACAACTTTAGTAAAGGGGAAGTGTAAATAAATTATAGAATTAAGATTTTTTATTAATGAAAAAATTAAAAGTGTTCGTTGGCTGTCACTAAGTACCATTTGTGACACAGGAAGTTTTGCTACACAAAAATAACAATGTAAATTTCCCCCAAGAACGGTCAGAGACATAAGACAACCAGAGGATGTAATATATAAGACAGACAGCATGGCATATATAGTGGTAAAAGATAGATTGTTGAAACAGGAGAATGTCATAGTCAGTGGCGTAAGGCAACGCACACAAGAAAAAGGTGTCGATAAACCTACCTCGGCTTTTTCAGCCCACTCACTCAAGCCATCTCTTAAAATGAACATTTGCATGTTCTTCCACATCTTTACCAGTAAATTTGGCACCAGGGACCTCATTTTCGGATAGAAATGGTAGGTTTAGCTCAGTAAACATCTTGTTTGTACACTATTTACATGCATTTAGCATTGGGACAAACGCGAGCTTGACCCACCTAGCAACAATTGCTAATGTCATGAATATTAATGAGCAAAAGTGACATGTTGCGTGCGGTACGCAATTGAGGAACTCTGAACTTCATGGTTAGTTGGTACAACATAGATTTATATTTTTTTATGTAAATTAAAGACAAATCGGTGGCTATATTTATTATCCGTATGAACTGAAAGCATGCAATGCAAATGTCTTCACAGCAAATTCAGATGGGATGCAATTCCAGTAAGAATCAACCACTCCTTGAAAAATGGGGACATAGTTTTGCTGAATAAACATGACTGACGTCTGTCTTTAAACATAAAAAAATGTTGCATTACCCTTTAGCAAGCACTGGAGGAAGGTCTGGCTTATTTTTGGCATTCCTTTGTACTGCTGGGGCTGGTGAAGGAGATGTGGAAAAAGATCTTGACCTGAAACAATAATTAAGCATTCAATATGAACATTGTAAATCTGACAATAAACAGTTATGCTTTTTATACACAGTGCTAAAAATAAATCAGGAGAGCCTCGTTTGTCAAGTAAGCTTGCTATCCATTCTGTAGTGAACACCAATTTTCACAATTAGTGGGGCGGGCCCAAGACAAAACGTTTGCAAACAATATGACTAAATAATTCTTGAATGTAACACACTTTCATGCTTATTACTCGTTTCAAAAGCAGTTTTGTCTCTATATTCATGTATTATTCGCTGGCCTGATTTGTTAGTTTGCAGTGGTATGAAAATGTTAATTGTTTAATTTTTTTAATTTTAATTTATTTTTTTATTAATTAATTTTAAAGATGTTCCTTTATAAATCATTAGTTGTATGGATTAGCGGTTTCAGCTATACATTAAGGCCAAAAAGTAATTAGTGGCAAGATAGTAATTAGTCAGCCACCATTTGTGCAAGTTCTCCCATTTAAAAAGATCAGAAGCCTTTTTTTACTCCACTGTATAAACTGATGTTTTCAAAAGCCTTATTTTGATTCCTGAAATCTTTGGCCCGATAAGGCGCTATTCCCCCCTCTCCACTTTGAACCCTGCAGTTAATCGTCCAGTGCGGTTTATTTTTGGATTTTAAAGGGCAACGAGGTGTATGACTTGTGGTATGAAACTCCAATAATCCAATGTGGACGCCTGCAGCATCTAGTGCAGTGGGGCTTATGTATAAAGAGATTTTATTTTCTTATAAAAATATTTATAATCAAAAGAAATTGGGGGTGCAGGTTTTAGTCTACTGGAGTTTATGCTCACTGATTTGAGTGCTGAAAATTCGAAAGTCAAAGGAAAACAATGTCTCCCAACGATTAAAATCATTTGGAGACGTCGATTAAACGTTGTACCTATAGTCTATAAAATGGATTTCCTTAAAGCAACACTCGGTAACTTTTCAGTTTTGGTCGATTTTAACGACGCAGGTGGACAAAAGCGGTAGTGTTTTGCCTTAAGGAAGACTGCGTTTCCCATGAGGCCCAGCGCAGGGTGCCGTAAAATCCTGATCTCCAAGTCACCTGCAGATGGATTAAACGACATTTCTGTTTCAGCGGCTGTGTGACGGATGAATAGTAATAAGTAGAGGCCAAGTCACCTGCAGATGGATTAAACGACATTTCTGTTTCAGCGGCTGTGTGACGGATGAATAGTAATAAGTAGAGGTGTGCGAAATTTCCGACTCTTAGATTATTCGCGATCGGCCATGGAAGATTCGAGAACGATTCACAAACATCCAAATTCCGATTATTTATTTATGCCAGCTAAAGCGGAACTAAAACACAGTTAGCGCGGTCTTCAGGGCGCAATGAGGAATGGACCCAGGGTAAATATCATGTTCAACTCATGCCGCTAGATAAAAAAACAATAATACCTGACTGTGGCCGACAGCCGCTACAAACAACGCCCAGTTGCTACAAACTACGGCCACACAATGCTACTGTACAGTAGATATCACATGTATATAGAACTAGATGCAAAATGACAGACCCGGCGGCGTTAGCACATGTATAGAGAATTAGATGCGAAATGACAGACTTGCCGGCGTTGGTAAAAAGCCGCCATCTTAAAGCAGTAGAGTTTTCTGGAAGGCTCTGTTGTAGAGAATCTAATAAACTTTTTATCTAAAATACTCCTGAATCGGCAAAATCTTGAATCTGTCTTTAAATGATGAAACCGTTTTAAAACGTTCACATGTTGAAAGTAGAAGGGAAATTATGGAATAACGGGAGCAATTTTAACAACTTTAACTGTTGATTCACAACATTAAATTAATTGAATGTAGTTTAAAGCTGCAGATACAGAATGGGGACTTGAGTATTTTATTTACGTACTGTTTTGAATTGTTAGTTTGATACTGAAATATTTGTTTAAACCTGAGAGGATTTTTCGTACAAATCTGGAAATAATGCATGGAACATTAAAAGCAGCTAAAAGCATGGGGGAGAGGGTGCATCAATGATCGATTTTAATCGAATCGTAGCCTCTGAATCGTAATCAAATCATTAGGTGCCTCAAGAGTCCCACCTCTGGTAATGAATCCAGTTGTAGCTAAACAATAGCATACCAAGATCGATGATGTTGACAGTAAGAAACGTTTGATTTGTACCGTATTAAAAAAAAAAGTAAAAAATCATTCAAAAGCTATGGCGAAACCTTGGAATCTCAGCGAGTTTGAATTGTACATCAAAGGTGAAACTCTTCTGTACCGCTTAAATTCACCTATCCAGTGGTGCTGGAGTCTATCCCAGCCAGAGCCATGTACTCACTATACGATTTTACTTCCGGGTAATGGAGCCAGAATAGTTCCAGACATCGCTTTGACTAGGGCAGACCCCATTTATTTGAATGGCTGGCTGGCAAGTATACTCAGAAGTAAGCTGATAAAAAAAAAGAAAAAAAAAAAACAACCTCTTTTGAATGTTCAACTGTATAACTGTATTTTATCAGAGGCGCTTTATGATCTATATGTTAAGCTTTATTTGTATATGCATGGCGTACTTAGATTTATATTTTATCTCGGTTGACGAGCGATTTTCTCCTACTTTTTAAGATGACTGCTACCTGGGAAGGTATCGTCAGGGATGAATTGATTAAGTCACTACCTCTTTTAAATTGTTAACTCTTTCAGAAGCCGCATTCACTGTATTTGTGAATATTTGTACATGACTGGCTTTCATGTGGTTGTTAGCTCGATTTTGTAAGCTTTGAAGGTATCTCGGTACAAAGTTAGTGCATGACAACCTGTATTATTTACATCAAAATGTTTGACATTATACTGCATTTTGGAGATATAGATTGAAGAGTGATGTCAACGAATAATAGACACAAAATTATAATAGAAAACTAATTAAATGTATATATATACATTTTTTTTTCAGTCAAACGTTACATTTTCATGATGCACATCATGCTGCTGCTTGTGCTGGGGACAGCTGCTGGCGCCTGCTGATGGTGACTGCTGGCTGTGGCCACTGAGCCCCTTCTTAAACAGCAAAAAGCAAAAAAAGCCTTTCAATTCATGCTTTGATGGCTGACCATTGCCATCCATTTTTTCTGCTGCTCTAGGTCCTTGGGGAAACCCTACAAACCATAGCCCATTTCGGACCTATTGATGCATCCAAATGCTGCACAACCAACCATCACAGCCCAGTGATCTATAAAATGTTAGGTGTAAACAAACTGTGATACCAATTTCATCAATTGTTCAATAAAAATATGATTTTCTTTGTCAAAGGGTAAGTGAGTTTTTATCATACATTATCATTAGGGTTGGGCATCGAGCATCAATGGGACATGGTTCTAACGCTCCGATGATCCCGGAACCGTTCGAATTTTAAAATTTCGATTCCATGTTTCGATGCCCTGACCGTCAAACGGAAAAAAATTGCTGCTGAAAATCACGAAGAAGAAGCCACAAAAAGCGCGTGTTTGTGCACTGCAACTTGATTACAACCATGGACACGGTGTGGCGGCGCTCAACAGTTTGGCTCAACTTTACAAAAAAAATACCAGTCAGCTCAGTGCAACATTTGCAACAAAACTATATCATGCAAAGGTGGCTCCACGACCAGTATGATTAAACACCTCCGGCTTCATGGAATACAAGTGCCGAGCAGAGGTTGTGCTAGACTTTTTCGTTGTCTGTCATTTTGACTGACAGGGTAATAAAAATCCGGTCATAATCTATTTTTACCCGTTACTTAAATTTTTAAAATGATAATAATGACATTTTCAATAGTATTTAGTTTACATTCATTTTTAATTAATATTCTGTCCGAACAAGCTTAACAGAGAAACCACACCGTGCCATCACACATCAAGCAGTTGAATATGTAACTTTCTCTGCAGTGACAAAAACAGCTGACTGTGGCCCCAGTAGGTAGGCTACATATGGAACAATGAAATTAACAGTTCACCTGCTGTGGCCTGAACGCAATCTTACACCTTCCTCCTGGTGCGTATGGACTTGAATTGCGTGCCCGCTTGTGCAGTCCCTCTTTTTTCACCTCTTTTATCAACACCATCGTCATTTTGGGGCTTTTTGAAGAAACTTCGGACACTCAGTTGCCTTGACATTTTTCCGAGTAAGGCCAACGACGTCATGCATCAAGAGAAAATAGCTAATTAATATGCTCACTCGCCACCCTGTGGTCTGGGGTGTGAATTGCAACCTTTCAAAATGACAGATGGACTTTAGTTTTTTCCGTCACCGTTTTAAAAAAACCGGTCAACGACGGAAAATATTCGGTTAACGCGACCCCTGGTGCCGAGTACCATAACTAAGTGCCGCGCCGGTTTGTCGTAGCTTCCAGCTAAGGCACATGTATGGCAAAAGAATATGTGTAAATGTTTTCTCTGTTAGCTTTTGAAAAATAAACATCTTTGTGAAAGTGCACTCCTGCGGTAAGAAACTGACATTTATATACAAGTTAAAAATATGAATTATATGAACTTCTCACAGGGCTAAATTTAATAATAATTGCATTAACAAAAATAATAATAATAAGGAATAATTAATTCTAAATTCATATTATTAAAAAAAATCATCCAGAAGTTAAGACATCAATATTAACTAATAAATTTTTAAACTTTAAATTGTTTGACCCTGCCTCTTTTTTTTTTTTTTTTTGTACTTTCTTTTTTTTGACTCTGCCTTTTAAAAGAATCGGAATCAAGAATCGTTCAGAACCTGAATCGAAACATGGAATCGGAACTGGAATCGTTTAATTTCAAACGATGCCCAACCCTATCTATCATCATCTATCAATCTAGACATTCGCTGGAAAAAGCATTATTCTAGTTTTGAAAAAAGAAAACCCTAAATCATCTTGCATTTCAATATAAAAGTCAATTTCCCGTGCTAATGCTAACACAAACATGAAACTTTCCCTTCACAACATAAGAACGTTCCCTTCTGCGTCATAGTTTACGTAGTTTTCAGTTGTCACCTTACCACTCTAAATGTAAAACCAGAATTTACAAATATGTTATAATGCAATGACATAATCAAACATGTACTTAGATACGTGATTTTATCAATTTTTTCCCCACAAAGGTCCCAATCATCGCAGTCAGTTCCATAGAAAACCATTGCAGCGCTGCTTGTGCTTGGAACTATTCAACGCCTACATGAACCACGTGACGACCCGCGGGGAAATCAGAGAGTGCCGCAACTCTCTTTCTACATGGCTCTAATCCCAGCTAACTATGAGCAGGAGATGGGGTAGACCCGGAACTGTGTCAAAAGGTGACATCCCCATTAAAAACGTACCTAGAGCGGCTCCCACTGAACGAACTGTGACGGGAGGAGTGGCTAGAGTAGGAGCTAAATGAGCTGGAGCGGCTGCGAGAACGTGATGACCCAGAGCCTGTGTACGATGAAGAGCGAGACGAAGACCTGCAAAGGACAAACAGTATTGGCTTGATTAAGGACACAGAAAAAAAAAAATAACACAAACTGAAAGCTACAGTGAGGTTGCCTGGAATTGTGAACGCTGTAAAGGAATTTGGTAATTTGGTGGACATACAATATCTATGCGACACAAAGGTGTTTATCATAATAATCGGAGTTCCTCATACCGAGAAGAGTTTGACAGAGAAACAGAAGAACCCGAACGACGATTTCTCCGACGACCTCGGGGTGGGGAGCCCAGTCCAGATCTTCTCCTGGGGGATTTTGACCGACGCCATGGGTCCTTCCACTCATCTGGTTGTCTCATTAATGGTACAAGGTCTTTCTTTGTGGGAGGCTCCATTGGTCGGCTGAAAAGACAGAAGGCATACAAAATTTCAGATAAGATGTGAGCAAGCATTAAGGCTGCAACAGCTAATCGATTAAAATCGATAAATACGGTAAATTAGTTGTCAACGAATAGCCGGCAGCTATGAGCAGACCCGTTTGGGTCCTTGTTTGTGTGTAATGTGATCCTGCGCACGCACGCCAGTGATTAGAGCAAGAGAGTGTTCACTGCTACAGTCAAGGTTGGGTTGCTGAATCAATTATATTACAAAGTGTCGGGAGTTAGATTGTCTTTTGTGTTGTTAGATCCAGTGTGCCTCTGTCAGACGTGAGCAAATGAAGCCAACTGTATTGTTTGTATTCTTTGTTAAAGCAGTAATGTGAAGTAATTTCTTCACATGCCAAATAGGGTCACAAGTAAAGTAGTTAAACATTGTCCAACAAATAAAGCATGAAAAAAATAATCTATATGTTGTATATTTGACAAAATAATTGCGTTTAAGTTCAAGCCTGAAAGGGGACGAACCCGGAAGTGATACGTCACACCGGGAACGCGATGGCACCGCCATACATACGGCTGCCATACAAAGCCCTTCAAACAATGATTCAAACAGCGATATAAGCGATAGATCAAGCGCAAGGGAGGAGATCCAAGTTTTTGAAGAGTTGGAGGAAGAAGAGGAGATTGGAATTTTATGTTATTAGGCAGACGCTAATCAGGATGCAAACAATGTGCCTAGACTTCCTGACATGGAATGGATAAAAGACCCATCGAGATTATAACATTGGTAAGATATAGGCTGTTATTATTTTCATGATTTGAAGATGCAGGCATTTGCACATAATTTTATGTTTTTGTCAATCTGATGACATTGTTAAAAAAAAAAAAAATCAGACTTCATGTTCATTTTGGCAGATCCGGCAGCTCTCGTGCATATAAAATAATAATATAAAAACGTTGGGGGGAAAGAAGGAGATGAGTCGTTGTTATATCTTGACCGAGTGACCCACACGACACCTTTATTGGCTTTTACAACTTTACTCAACGTCTTGCCAAGTGAGTCTGAACAACAACTTTTCTCTCTTTTAGTGAAGGAGTAAGGCACAAACAATAACACATCTAAATGACATGCGTACACTCTACTGGTGAACTCCCGTATTACAACTAAATAATATCCACTATATTACAGTCGCCGATGGCGTTCTCCACTTTATTGTGGCAACAATAAGAAAACAAAGTGGCGTCTAATGGCGTGAGGAAATGTAGTTTTTTCACACAAGCGAACAGATTACAAAGCACCACTTCAGTGTTGTCCCGAGACTACATTTCCCATGATTCACTGCGTGGCCTGCGCGCTCGCTGATTCGCTGCCAGACATTAAAAGCAACACTTGTCACCTGTCATCGGCTCTCGCGAAGCGCCGAAACACAAACTAGAAGGCTATCAAGCGATCACCGTGAAAGAAACGGCGAACTGTACAAATGCAATGCAATGCTTGAAGCATGAAGGTGGAAATACATAATACAAATACAAATAAATGTGCAAAAACTCACCGGCGGTGTGTGTCTCTTACTGCAACGTGACCGTGAATTACCGCGACGCCAACCCGCTTATGTGCACATCCACACCCCTTTCCCGATTGACAGTGGATTAACCCTTTCGGACAAGATCGTAGATGACGCACAATTTAAACACGCTTAACCTAGCGAACGCAACAACAACTGTGATCGGGGATAGCCTCGGCTAACGTCGCTAGCTTATACTGTTCATTCCACAACAGTTGGCAGCTCTGCTTTGACAAAGTCATCAGTCATCTATCCAAAAATCACACTTTTTGGCAAATCCTTGATCATAAGCAGACTGGTTAAGGAAGCAGGCATCTTCGAAGTGTTTGCAGCAGAGAACACTACTCGATGATGGCATGAAATTCATTCGCTTCGTGCGAACGAAAGATGTCCATTTACATGCCCTGCTATCCTTTTGCCACTCATACAACTTTTCGTTTGAGTGAGAACAAAACATTGCCACACACCGCCGTGGCATCTTACCGAGAAGCAATGCAACAAACAATAATGTTCTATGGCGGACTTCCCTCGCACTTCCCGGTGTGACGTAATTTCCGAAGATTGCCGAAGAAAAGCATTTTCGTTGTCAAGGGCGTTGCTATGGGTTAAACAAAGAATCTGGAAGGGTTGCGTTAAAAAAAATAATGAAAATATGCTTATAATTGTTTAGCCATTGATATTATTCAAAAACATGATTGGCCAACCTTAGTTCACATTTCCCTTTTAATGAGATGTTACTACTTAGCACGGAGCACTAAGCTAGTTAGCAATTACGCCAATCAGTGTCTTAAGTGTCCGTTTGTATTGTGTTTTAGAGAAGCATATTAGCATTTGAGTTATTGTTCGTGTTCTCATTTCTGTTTTGAAAGAAACCACACACATCAACCCTTTCATCTAACAGCTTAAAGTCTCAACACAAATTCATATTCAAACTGTAAAATGTCATACTAGAGTGTTTTGAAATTGGATTTTGATTGAATTTATGAACAACTGTTGGATAAACTGATTCATTACAGTATGCTTCTTTATCAGATTTTGTTTTGTTTGTTTTAAGAAAATATACGAGTCTTTGACACAATTTATATCAGCGCTTTGCCCACAAAAAAAAAGTCAATCGGCAGAACTTTTTTTTTTTATTTGAAAGAACAAAGCTTTGTCTGATTTGTTTACTGAGGCATTCTTTTCAAGTTTTATACTCAGAACAACAACTAATATATTAAATCGATTAATGAATTAATTGCCAACGAATTTGATAATTGATACAGTTGAAGACTAGTTAAGTCAGGACGCTGTAATAAAATATTATTTTGGAAGGAAATAGTCATCCATTTTGTCTTCACTGTGACTTACAACATGCCTAAAACAACTTCAAGTTAAATTCTGAATGTAATTGGAAAAAAATGACCATTGTCAGATTATGAAAATAATCGTTAGTTGCAGCCCAAGTCAGCATAAAAGATTTCAGAATATCTTGACTAATCTAAGAAGCAAATAAAAGATGGTAAGTTTTTATTTGTTGAGAAGCCTAACATGAACTGGAGCTGCCACAACAAATTTATGACGACACAGGTTGGAAACAAATTTTATAATTAGTTTGTTACATTGCGTGATTATTGTCGTCTGCTTAGTGTTGGAGCATGTATCCTGCTTCTGCTTTATGAGTTTTTGCCTTCGGGGCAGTGTGGCACACGCATAGAGATAAACACCTACCTGTACAGGGTTTCAGAATTTTTGGGAGAACTGAAATTTTAGGAGCGCAAGTTGTCAATTTAAGAGTGCAGGGTGTAAATCAACTCTTGGTGCAAATATTCACAAAAATGAGAGGGCATTCATTTCCAGAATATTACTGACGCTTACTTTGACAAGCTCGTTTGTGCATTTTCAGCAACAACGTAACAACTGGACATGACTTCATTGTTAGCAATAAAAAAATCCCTTTTCCCTAAATCTAATTTAACACTAAGCTCGAGCACCAAGCTTCTGTTGTTATCTATTGTTTCCGGCATGCAAGCAAAATGCTCCTCAGTCTTATCAACTGAGAAGCTGAGGTTACAAACGGCTGAATGATTTATTGAAAAAATAGATAAGTTAATCAAATAATGACATTATGAATAATACTAGATAAGCATCGTCTTGAGACAAGGTAAATATCAAACGCAGCAGATGAGGGGTGACACCGTCTTGCGTATATTAGGTAAATGAGTTAATAAATGACAAATTCCAAAAGTGTGATGCAAGCTCAAATACATGACTCAACCGACTCGGATAGTAGAACTAAAATTAGATCATGCTTCTATTTTTAGCTCTTCCGCGTTTCATTTGCTCAGGGCTTATAAAATAAAACATGATAAATAAAGCAAGTAAAGCGGTAACAACGTTCATGATGTTGTGTCAAGTTAAATTTATGAAGCTTCAGGAAAAGTATAATCCAATCTGACTTGATAGGAAGTCAACTATAAAAGTGAAGGCAAACATTGCATCATGTTAGTGTGAAAATGCAGAGTTATGATGCTTGTCATAGAACAATTTATTGAGATCCCTAAGGCAACATGGTAATTCCGCAATATTTCAAAACTGGCATTTTCTTTGTCATTCAAAAAAACAACAACAAATAAAGTGAACAAAAAAATTAAGTGTCACTTTTGTTTTGATAAACAACAGAAACAAAAAAGTGACAGTCAATTGAGTAAACTTAAGAGGCATTAATCATTTTCCAATATTTTAAATATTTTCATGCATAAGGTCGGAATGGGAATGTGCTGGACTTGAGTCTTTATCTTTATTTTTTATCTGATTGGTTTAACTTGACAAGTGATTACAAACTGCAAATGCCAACTTTTGAACTCGGTCATAGTGTGACATCCTACTATGCATGCAAGAACCTGCCTTTGTCACACTTCCTCAACGCCCACTAATATCGGGAGCACTGAGAAAATCTGGAGGTTGCTACTTCCTGGTTCTAAAACCTGCCCCATTAAGCATAAAATTAGCATTGTTCAAATGAAAAATATGAAAGACTGGTGGCCAAAAATGATACTGCAACCAGGATCAAAATATTGAAGCACAAAGCACCCCTTCGGGTTGTCAGATAGGCGCGTCGCAATGGAGAATCATGCTGCGTTATCCCACCAATGATGCACAGGGTTTTCCCATTGGCAGTGTATCAAATACTTGTTCTCCCCACTGTATTTCAATCAGTAAGGACGGAGGCTAACAAACTACACATTAACGTCATCATATGAACATATAGAGCTGGGCGGTAAACCGAAAATTTACCGTCACCGAAATTCTTCACGATGACCGACGTAATTTTGACCATGTCGGTAAATTCGGTAAATTAATAAAACAAGAAAATAGTCTTTTCATCCCACTTTGACTCTGTGTTGTTCGCCTATGTTCATTCCCCTTTAAGAAAGCAGTGAATGTACTCACGTAGGGAGTCACGTGATCATCAGGAAGCCAATCAAACAGAAGCCCGGCAAGCTAACGCTAGCAGCTAATGCTACAAGCAAAACGTGATGGAGTGTGGCTTAAGGGAGGTTCGCCAAACTTTCACCCGACATTTAATAGACTCTTGGTGGCATCCAGACGGGCTTTCACCTGCTGTACTCCCTTGTTCTCACAATTTCCGGAGATGGTGCTTTCATTGCTCTCTACTGGTAGCCAGGCCACAGGCTAACGCTAGCGCCTAACACTAGCGGCCGCTAGCGGCTAACGCTACAAATGAACGTGATGGAGTCGGATAGCGGCTCTAACCTTGTCGAAACGGCTGAATTTAATCAGTGGATTGGGCACGGACTGCATCTAGCAATTACTATGTCGCATTGTTTTGTATCTGACTGTGTGTGATTTCTCTGATAGCTTTTGTGATGGTAAAGCATTCAGCATTAAGCACAATCCAACGGTGAAACTTATAATATGACCGAGAAATGGCCCCAGCTATTTTTCTGTATGTGCTTAATTCTGTGTCATTATTGCTATCATAAAATCTTAAGTGTTTCATTTGCAGAAGATCAATATAGCTTTAATGTGTGTCCGTCTGTCTGTTTGGGGGTTCATGTATGCCTGCATTTATTAAAAAATGCACTTGGGGGGGGGGTGGGGGGGCTGAAACCATAAAGTAAACACTTGTATTGAATAATTATGTCACAGCAGCCATTAACAATAAATTGTCTTTTTGAAGCGTACTGTTCAAGCTGCAAGTCATTTGTGTTACAATGACATGTTTGCACAGGCATATTGATTTTGACAATGTAGATTTTTCTAGCCAAACACGCTGTTATAAATCCTCATACTTGAATTCTTATTGTTTACAATACATTTTTATAAACCTAATGTCTAGACTGCATGTACAATTGTCAAATATATCAAATTGAATGCTGGTAACTAAATCAACAAGAAACTGTTCATCTGTATTTCATGCATTGATTCAGATTTTCAAATTATACAACAGTCCGCTTGGGCGACTTTATCGTCATTTATCGTTATCGAGGTAAATCTGCTCCATTTATCGTGATACGTATTTAAGGCCATATCGCCCACCCCTATGAACATATAGCATGCGAAGTTGACAAGCCTATGTAGTACATTACATACCAAAAATTCAATGGGTACATGATGCTACAGTCTTCAAACGTAAGAGTTTCAAATTGCACCGGGGTTAGGTTGGTGCAAAAATAAAACTATTTTTGGAGGGGTAGGTTAATACAAGCTCCACGTTTTTTTTTTTTGCCACGACATGTCACTTAATGGTGGTTATGGTATAACATACTTTCATGCACCGATCCACATTTTTTCCCCACTTCCAATCCAATCCCTGAATCAGGATATCTCTGCAGATACCGATCCAATTTTGAGATCAGATATTTTTTTTGTTGTAGTATTTTTTTTATTATTATTCAGGCTGTGCTACTTTAGCAATTTACTCGCCTACTACCCCCCCCCCCCCCAAAAAACCCCAACATATGCAAATATACAATTTACAACAATGGGTTATTCTGTTGTTGTGTTTCAAGAATACCCTTCAAATCTCTCCATACAGCATTTGCGCAAAATGGCAAACCCGAGGACTCTTACAACTTCTCCGTGTCAAAATGTGATTCATTGCATGCTTCTGATGGCTTTCAGTTTTTTGACGGTGGCTTTTATTTAATAATGCATGCTTCTGATGGCTTTCAGTTTTTTGACGGTGGCTTTTATTTAATAATGCATGCTTTTATTTTGGCACAAAATTTATAGGGCAGGAAGTGCTTTAAACTTACTCATGTAGAATGCACTTACACGCATGCACACATACACTGGTGAAAGAATGGTTCACTTTGCCAGTCTTTGCGTTTCATTAGGATAAAAGACAAAAAGTTTAAATCATACTTACTTGGGTGGCAGAATTAAAGGTGACTGTGGTGTGAGTTTATCATCTTTCTTCTCGCGCATGTCTCGAGGAGGCCGCATCTTCGGCCTTTCCTTCTCATCTCGCTTTATCCTGTCCCTTTCCCACTCCTCTTTCCGCCTCATTCGTTCTTTCTCCCGCTCTCTCTCTCGCTCCCGTTCCCTCTGCCGACGCTCCCTCTCGCGGTGATCTCTCTCACGTTCCCGATCTCTGTGCCTCTCCCGAGGGTCCCGTTCCCTTTCACGCTCCTGGAATTGAAACAAAATCATTCAAATAAATAGTGTATTATGCTTTATATTTTTAAAAACAATTTAAGTAAGACTGGGTGATCTGGGGGAAAAAAAAAAGATCACAATTTTTTTTTTTCATATCGTCTAATCTCTCTGAAACCATTTGTTGTTGGCATTTTTTTTTTTAAATTATTTTTTTTATTTATTTAAGACATTTTAAGACTTTTCAAGGACCCCAGCTTGTCAAGAATCTGCATTAGACAAGGTATCAAGAGTCAAGAATCTGCATTGGACAAGATGATGATGCTGGAACTTTTGTTTGGTGCTGTTCCAGTGAGATTTACAAAGATGACTGCCTTAAGAGGACATCAAAATTCCCTCAGTCCTTGATGAGGGAATGGGGCTGCATGTCAGGCAAAGGCACTGAGGAGATGGCTGTGGTTAAATCTTCAATAAATGCACAAGTTTACATTGAAATTTTAGACAGCTTTCTTATCCCTTTAATTGAAAATATGTTTGTCATCTTCCAAGATGACAATGCATCATGGCACAGAGCTAAAACTGTTCAAGCATTCCTTGGAGAAAGACTCTTCCAGTCAATGTCATGGCCTGCAAATAGCCCAGATCTCAACCCTATTGATAACCTGTGGTGGAAATTGAAAAAAAAAAAAAAAGGTCTACAGCAAGGCTCCGACCTGCAAGGATGATCTGGCAACTGCAATCAAAGAGAGTTGGCACCAAATTGATGAAGAATACTCATCAAGTCCATGCCTCAGAGACTGCAAGCTGTCATAAAAGCCAGAGGTGGTGCTACTAAATACTAGAGCTGTGTTTTGATTGTTATTTATTTGTTTGTTTCTCATGATTCCATACCCCCCCCCCCCCCCCGAATGGAGTGATTCCATATATATTTCCCTACATGTTGTTCTACATGATAAAATGTCTGAGTGAGGTCTCGTCCGAGACTGGCGATTCCATACTTTTTCATACTTCTTGCTACGGGTATAATTCCAGCTCTTTTCAAACCTTTAAAACACGACAGTAAAATCCAAGCATTTTTAAGGATTTCAAGAACCTGTACGAACCCTGAACCCTGCATGAAACCATTAACATTGGTATCTTTCGATGGACTGTTCAAAATTTGCCAAAGTAGTCAGTTTCCATCAGCATCGTGTTATGACCGATATTTTTATGGACTGATCACAGAGACAGACCTCATTTTTTTCCCAATCTTGATTTGAAAATTGCAAAGCTTAATTCTATAATCTTATAAAGTCACCCTGGGGCTGACTGCAGTCCTGCTTGGATAAATGCCTTTTTTTTTTTTGCCAAATCCATTTTAGACCTTTCAGCTTTTTAACACACTTTAGTGCGGATACCATTCCCTTTCTCTACCAAATCTAGCTAGCACTCTGCCCATTGATGGCTACAGAATTCCAATCCATTTGAACTAGGAGGACTAGTTCCCATGTTCAAAGATTATTGTCAATGCCCGCCAATGATTTTAGTGTTAAGCAGTGTTGGGAGTAACGCAGTTATAAATAACGCCGTTACGTAACGGCGTTATTTTTTCAGTAACGGGGTAATCTAACTAATTACTTTTTCCGCCGTTACAACGCCGTTACGTTACTGACGGTCAAAAGCGGTGCGTTACTTACTCTGAATAAATTGAAGAAACTACCAGCCGTGTCGAGTCGACTCTCTGCTCTGTTGATTTGTCATCCAAGACCTGGGGTGCGTTCAGGTTCGAGAATAGCGCACGTACTTCTGACTTCAAGCTGTTTGTCCCTGCTCATTCAATTAGACAATGCTTTCCAAAGTTTGGTAACGTTTCTGTGTTTGCTACACCTGATGCTAGCCTCGTTCCCATCTCCCACTGTCAGCCAGCAATAATTCTGCTTCCATCTTAAGGACGGCAGACGCTTTGAAGGTGACGTGAATTGTCGGGAAACGAGCCTACCTGAATGGAGCCCCTCGAGAGATGCGATGGAAGTGATTGTGATTGGCTGAGGGTTAGAGTCATGTGTCGTGGTAAGCCAATCAGAGCCGGTGAATTCACAAGCAAACCGGAACAGCGCGCGCCGTGTGCGGCAAACACACACACGCAAAATAGATGCACAGGGTCGGGATGGCAGAGCATTCAGAAGAAAAACTGTCCTTTAAGAGGTGGAGATATAGACACTATTTCAAGTTTGTCGAAATTAAAGGAAAGAACCTGCATGTAATGTGTAATTTATGTCCCGGGGCAAAGCTTTTGTCGACATCTGTGGTAAGCAATTCAAATCTGCTGAAGCACCTAACAAATTAACTACCTGTCTGTTCTTCTCTATTCCACTGACTCGAATACTGCTCAGAAAATTTCAAATTCTCTGACATACAACAAGTTCTTTTTAAAGTAACGGAAATAGTTACTTTCCCTGGTAACTAGTTACTTTTACTATAGAGTAATTCAGTTACTAACTCCGTTACTTTTTGGAAGAAGTAGTGAGTAATGTAACTAATTCCTTTTTTAAAGTAACGTGCCCAACACTGGTGTTAAGTGGTACTTTGCAAAATAAAAATAAAAATGGAATCAAGCACTGAGTTAAAAAAAAATCTAATGCACAATGGAGTAGTTGAACAGCCTGTATAAATCATTGTAAAAATGAAGGACACTTACATTATAGTGATAAGGAAGAGGAGCTTCTATATGCTGTACTCGGAAGTTTTCATACTGCCCACCTCGCCACAGTGCCTCCATTCCATACTCATAGTATGGATCAGCATATTGATCACTGAAAACACATTACAGAAATTTAATGGAATCAAAAATATTGGTATACATTTAAAGGTTTTCCAATTACCCCTGAAACCTTTGTTGTGTTATGCACATGGAAAATATTAATAAAAGTTCCCGGTTAAGAATCGATTGTACCTACCCATATATTGGCTCTCTCGTGTCCATTTCACTGAAAGACAAAATCCAATGTTAAAAGGAAACATTCTTAAGTTTTAAAAATAAAAAAAGTACCTGTAGAGAAAAAAGCTCCATTATTGGTGCAACTTGGGTATTTCAGAGTAGTATGTGTTATTTAATTATTAATTTCAATTGCACAATCCAGTGAACTCGGTGAACCCATGACTACTCTTAATAGTAATGGAGGACATCTTTTGCATTTTTCTTGTTAATAACAAAACAAAACAAAAGTTCTATTCGTGTAGTATCGAAAATGCAATTGAATATATATTTTTTGAGCAACATTAGTCAAATTATTTTTAAAATGTTTTCTTCTGTGCCAATTTTTCTAACATTCAATGCCTGTACAACATCTTTCAATGTAATGAACTTCAAATCCACAACATAACTTCTTTTTGAGTGTCTGCCAACGAAAATTTGGCATCTTTACCAATAAAGCATCTTGTCTGCCATGAGTCTAACGTTTTGGTCAAGTGAAGTCACCGTTTGGATGACTTCAGTCAACATCTTTATTCATCTAATTGAACATCTAAATTAGCTACATGTAAGGAATTCATTTCAAACGATGACTCAATGGAGCAAATGCAGTTATAGTATATCGTACTCTCTGATAATGCGGTAGCGGTCCCTGAAAAACTCGTTCTCTTTGTCAAATTCTCGTTCATCTTCTCCAATTGTCACATTGAAACGTTTCTCCTCGAAGTCTGGCTCCTGTTCCTTTCGAATGGTGGCCTTTTTCAACATCTAAAGGACACAAAAAATAACAAATAGTTTAAAAAATATACATTAGTATGAAAAGGTTTGGGCACCCCTGGCAATTTCCATTATTTTCATTCATTCATCACTGGGTATTTGGATCAGCAATATGCATCAAAACCAAATTACACAGGGGCAAAGATTTTGGCACCCCAATAGAAAAGAAGGACCGATATTCAGCAGATTTTCCTTTTGCCAGAATAACAACTTCAAGACACCACTTATGACTTTTGGTATGTGGATAGAGTTATGGACAATTTCTCAGTAGAAAATATCCTCGGTTCAGATAGGTTCGATATAAAATAGTTTTGAACTCATTTTTCCCTCGAAGTGATATATTTCTCAGTTTAAACATTTATTCTTTCATTTATGTTCTATTTTTGATAAAATATTGAAATGTGTTACATCTACATCATTGCATTCAGTCGTAATTCGCAATTTGTATAGTGACTTTTGTTCTGTCATGCATCATTCTTTGAGGTTCAAGGCTTGATGAGCTCTGATGGCAGTTTTGGTTTCCCATTATTCAGTGCTAATGAAGTACATTCATTTAAATCAACAAAATGACAAGGGTGCCCAAACTTGTCTTCTCATTCGTTTAATTTCTTTTGCCCCCGCTAATGACAAAAATGAAATTCTGATATTTAATATGCAAACCAGCAAAATGAGTAAGACAGAAAGATCGTTGGAATGATACTTTGCAAATTAGTTGACTAATCTCAATAAATACATTGAGGAGCAAAATTTTTTGCACCCCTTGGGATTTTGCAATTTCACCCACTTAGAAAATAGGTAGAGGCCTGAAATTTGAATCATATACCCCTTTCCCACTGGCCATAAAACCCGTGTCAACCCGCTAACAATCGGCTTTTGGTGGAAGTGGGAAAGATGCAGCGACCCGCTTCGACCCGTGTCAATCAACCCGCGTTAAAATCACTTTGGCTCTGATCGCCATGCAGTGTGAAAGCAAAACCCCTGGTCAACAGTCAACACCCTAATTTACGTGGTGACGTAGGCTAGTACGTGATGCGTCATAACAAAAACCATGTGCTCTAGCCCGGATCCACTATCGGGTTCAACATACAGCGAACAGTCGGTGTAGCGGCGTTAGCAATAGCCATAACAGATGAAACAAAGGCTCTTCTCCTCCTTCTGTGACGTACACGACTCCTTTCAATTTCAAGCCAAAATTCACGTCGCCTACGTTGCCTCAGCACAAGCAGAGTGTTGATCCTTTGCTGCATTTCGACCATTTTGAGGGCAGTAAAAAGCATGAAAACAGAGAACACAAACGGAAAGGAAGCTTCTATGTTGCTTTGCATTGTTTACTTCCTTGAACTGAATGAATTCGGTCGCACTTGTCGAAGCGCATCTTAGCGTGGTGACGTCACGAACCTTACGCACGGCTGAGGAGGGGTTGGGGGTGAGATGGGTGGGAAAAAAAAAAAAGACACGGCTTTTTTTTTTGTCAATGGGAAAGGTGCCAAATGCCAATTGCTAGCGGGTTGCATCGGCTTGGAAAAACGCGCGTTGACCCACTAGTTTCAGTGGGAAAGGGGTAATAGATGCATTTCCACTTATAGAGACATAATCTAAAAGAAACTCCGGAAATCACCTTGTATAATTTTTCAATAATTTATTCATAATTGACTGCGGTTCAAAAGTATATGTACCCCTGAGAAAATCAATGCTTATATTTAGTGTTTGAAATTACAGAGGTCAAACGCTTTGTGTAGTTTTTCACCAGGTTTTCACATATACAAACAGGGATTTCATTCACACAAATCTGTCAGGTTTCTGGGCTGCCGTTGAGAAACACAAAGTTTCAGCTCCATTCAAAGATTTTTTGTGGATTGAGGGCTGGAGACTGGCTAGGCAACTCCAGAACCTTTGATATGCTTTTTACGCTGCCACTCCTTGGTCAGCTTGGCTGTGTGCTTCGTATCATTGTCATGCTGGAAGATTCAGCCACGACTCATCTTCAAGTCTCTGACTGAGGGAAGGAGGTTGTGGCTCAAAATCTGACGATAAATTTCACCATTCATACTCTGCTTTATACAGTACAGTTGTCCTGTCCCCTTTGCCGAAAAGCAGCCCTAAAGCATGAGGTTTCCACCCCCATACTTCACAGTGGAGATGGTGTTCTTGGGATTGTACTCATTCCTCCACACATGACGAGTAAAGTTTTCACCAAAAAGTTCTACTTTGGTCTCATCTCACCACATGACTTTCTCCCATGACCTCTCTGCGTCATTCAGATAATCCCTGGCAAACTTCAGACGAGCCATCACATGTACTGGCTTTAACAGGGGAACATTCTGAGCAATACATGATTTTAAACTAGGGCTATCAAAATTATCGCTTTAACGGGCGTTAATTAATTTTTTAAATTAATCACGTTAAAATATTTGACGCAATTAACGCAGATGTCCCGCTCAGACAGATTTAAATGACTGTTCAGTGAAAAGCTCACTTGTTGTTATGGAGTTTTGCCGCCCTCTGCTGGCGCTTGGGTGAATGACCATCTCGCATATTGCCTCAAACAGATTATACAATGAGGCCGTTTATGGGCATTAAGAGTGAAGAGAATGCCACCGGCCGCTTGGGGGCAGCGCCGTTCCATACTCATGTTATTTCTTCAAAACGTGGGAGAATTAGTAGTTGTGAGACGTTTATGCTGTATTCACAATGCAACGCAAATTGCTATTTGTGCTCCACACATATTTCGGTAAGTTTTCTTTCTTTTAGTGGCAATTATGTGTCTCTTGTTGTATTTTGGGTAAGATATGTACAGATATATTTAATACAGTAAAGGCGAGTGGACACAGGCGTTCTTTGGACCGCGCCGTTTATTGGCAACTCCTTCACAACAAATCAAATACTTGCTCTCCTCAATGTAAGTATCGTTTAGTGAAAGCACAACAAAAAT
Source organism: Corythoichthys intestinalis (assembly GCF_030265065.1). Lineage (NCBI taxonomy): Eukaryota > Metazoa > Chordata > Actinopteri > Syngnathiformes > Syngnathidae > Corythoichthys > Corythoichthys intestinalis. Next base: position 55,645,093 of record NC_080399.1, on the reverse strand, counting down.
AATATTCCTATCTCTCAAAAAAAAAAAAAAAAAAAAAAAAAAAAAAAAAAAAAAATTCACAAAAAGAAAAGCACTTCAGTCTATAGTAATGAGGCCCTATTCTTAAACAACAATGCAAAATGAACTGGCATTCCATATCAAAATAGCTATGCAAAATACACGTAAAACTTTGGTCACTCTATTTTTATTATTATTATTTTTATTCTTATTATCATTATATTAACTCTACTTTTGATTGAAAATTTTACAAATTTTATTAAAACGAAAACATGAAGTGGGGTTTTAATATAAAATTACTATAACTTGTAACTATAACATTTATCGTTTAAGAACTACAAGTCTTTCTATCCGTGGATCACTTTAACAGAAAGAATGTTAATGCCATTTGTGGATTTATTGTTACAATAAACAAATACAGTACTTATGTACAGTATGTTGTATGTATATATCCGTCGTGTGTCTTATCTTTCCATTCCAACAATAATTTACATAAAAATATGGCATATTTTAGAGATGGTTTGAATTGCGATTAATTAATTTTTAAGCTGTAATTAACTCGATTAAAAATTTTAATCGTTTGACAGCCCTATTTTAAACTATTGCACCGCAGTGTTCTACTGACAGCCTTTGAAACTGCATCCTTCAGCTCTCTTCAGGTCATTAAGCAGCTCCTGCAGTGTAGTTCTAGGCTGAACCCTCACTTTTCTCATCATGAGTGATGCCCCACGAGGAGAGAATTTACATGGACCACCAATCCCCCCAATGAGAGGTAGATTATCAGTCATGTTAAGCCTTTTCCATTTTCTAAAAATTGCTGCAACTGTTGAATTGTTCTCACGAAGCTGCTTTTCAATTGTCCCATAGCCTTTTCCAGCTTTGTGAAGCTAAAAAAAAATTTCTCTGGTGTCTTTCGAAAGCTCTCTGCTCTTACCCATTGTAGCAGTTGGATTATGACTTACTGCGGGGTGCACAGGTGACAATAATGAGCTCAAACGGGTGGTGGGTGAGTGGTTACTTATAGGGTATAGGTGGACTTTTTTAAGGTAGACTGACAACTCTTTGAGTGTCATAATCATTACTGATTCTCAAGGGTAGAAATACTTATGAACCCCAGTAAATTCCAAATTAACTAAATTCCAAATTAATTATTAAAAACAAAAATAAATCATACAATGTAATTTCTGGATATTTTTTAGATTATATCTATGAGTGGAAATGGATTTATGATTGAAATTTCAGACTTTACCTATTTTCTAAGTGGGTGAACTTGCAAAATCACAAGGGGGGCAAATAATTCTGCTCCTCATTGCAAATAAAAGAATTAAAAAAACTAAAAAATTTGTCGACTATTAAAAGGCTCATTTGTGGCAGCCCTGAACTTCAGTAGTTTTCCAGTTTTGACACATGATGAAGTTACCTCTTTGGCATGCCTGAGGCCTCTCTCCCACGCACTTTCTGAAGGAGATTCTACAGGCGGTGGCGGAGGAGGGAGCTCCTCTATTGCAGGTGTAGCCTATTGGAAAAAAAATTGTTACACACATACGTATGTGTTATAAACCAAATGCGAGTAGTGATGTTAGAAAAAAAAAGACAATAAAAGGAAGAAAGAGTGCCACCCACACTCGTGAATCAATTCGTTTGCTAACTGCATGCATCGTCAGCTTGTACACAAAATATTCAGTGCATGACTCAACTTGGGTAAATATGGACGACGCCAACCAAAATAAAACACAAACACTGTTGAAAAATATTTTCTGTATTTAAAGGTAACACAAGGCCATCCATTTAAATCTTGAAGGACCATGTTACCGCATGTAAAGGTTCCAAGGTAGGCATACTAGAGACAAGGCAGTTTCAAACTAGCGGTAGCCTAGTGTTAAGGGTTCCGACGAAACCTTGATAAATGTTTTTTTTTTTTTTTTTTTTTTAAAGTTTTGACACTCGAAAAATGAATCTCATACCTTTCCTTGCTAAGCTAAATAGTATCTCGATGTGCGTTTGTGTGGAAATGTACAGGGGTTGGACAAAATAATGGAAACACCTTGCGGCAATTACAGCCTCAATTCCCAGAGGAATTGATTCATACTAGAGACGATGGTGGTGGAAATCAATGTCTTAATTTAATCTAAAACTGACCCTAAATGCTCAATAATGTTGAGGTCTGTGGATTGATGCCGGCCATACCTTCACTAGAATGTTCCTCATGCCATTCTCAGGCATGAAAATGGGGCAGGGGTAAAAAGGTGAGAAGGGTGTGGAGGAAATATGTTCCAGTACACTGTACACCCCAACAAAATATTGAGCTCTGTCGACCCACACTGTGTTTCAGCAGGGCCGTGCAGAGACCGGTGGAGGGGCGGGTGCTCGTAGATCAAAAGGGCACATGAACAAGTATTTAATACACCTTAAAACAGGGGTGGGCAATTAATTCCACAAAGGGCTGCAGTGGGCCAACAGTCATCATGAGGACAGCCTTTCACCAATCTGGTTTCTTACAAGTGCAATCAGTTGATTGCAGTAAGGTGCTCCTTGTTTCCACTGAAACCTCATTGGTTATACTGTGTGTGCTGAATCAGTTGGAACAAAGACCAGGACCCACTGCGGCCCTCGAGGACCAGTTTGCCCACCCCTGCCTTAAAACAACATAACTTCAATTTTAACCAGCTTTAGATAATAATTGGCTGCGACTGTGACATACTTTAATTGGGAGGGGGCAACAGTGAATAGAAATCAAAACTGTCATCAACACTTTCTGGCTGTGACTCAGTCAGTCTGCCTCTTTTCTTCCTTCAACCTCTGCATCAAAACTTCCTTCCTCAACTTGTTCATCTGAGAACAAACCACATCAGATGGTCACCGAGCCACCAACAGCACAGTTTTCTTAAAACTATTACTTCATTATTATCCATACTTAACAACTCTAGCACCTAATGATTAATAAAGCAATGACATAAAATCTTACAGAAAAATAACATTATAATTGTGTTTATAATTGTATTTAATACCCGACTATCCTTGCAAACTTGTTCTTGCCAGGTCTGCTATTCACCCAGCTGATGAGGTATCCACTGCCTTTAGCAGCCTCATCTAACTCCTTTTTTTATCCCTCAATCTCCCTTCCCTACGAGGCATGTCTATGTAATGAAATATAAATATTTAAAAAAAAAAAAAAAAAAAAAAAAAACAGACTCCCCGGTGGCTTTTAGTTTTAAAGCTTTCTTAATTTCTTTCTCTCTCAATAACGATGGAGGTAGATTTGTGTTTTTATTATTCAATCAAAAAACAAAGTTACTTCTATCAAAAACAAAGTTGCTTCAATCAAAATACAGTATATACTTTTAATCCCCAAAAAGTCACTTCAATAAATAATTTGTTTTTGATTGCAAAAATAAATTTGAGACAAAAAAAGCATTTGAAATCTATTTTTCTTGATTGAAACAAATTTTTCCATTGAAGTAATGTTGTTTTGCGTTTGGGCCACATTTTGGCTAGGACATTTGTGTCTTTATTATTCAATCAAATAAGTTGCTTCAAACAAAAAAATATATATAAAAAGAAAAACTTGTGCACATGTGTCAATCACCGTTTACCAAAGCCTGAGAGGGTTTGAGTAGACTCACTATGAAACATTTAATAAAGCCAAGCATTTTCTTAGTGGGGCAGTAACATGTTTAAAACTTATCATAATTCTTACATTTTGAAGTGCTTGAAAACCATTTATAAATGATACTTTGGTGAAAAAAGTGAAAAAAAACATGTCATATATATATATATCTTTTTTCCAATGTAAAACCTTAATAAATGCATTGAACACGCACAAAATAATGGGGGGGGGGGGGGGGGGGGCGCTACTTCGCGGTTTTCACTTATTGCGGCGGGTTCTGGTCCCCATTAACCGCGAAAAACGAGGGATCCCTGTATTTCTGAAAAGCTTAAGCAGGACTCATTCCCACCACTCGTCGGGCCGGTGTTGTGCCGACACCGGCCGTCAGCTCAAATCCCAGCCGAAAATAACGCGTCTCCGGCGGACGACGGGAGCGATGTGAGGCGCCCCCTCCATCCGAGAGCATGCCGCTTAATTTGACTCTACAGTGTGTTTCTTCGTTTATATTACCGCTAAATACACATGCTTGACGCCGATTTAACGGGAGCTATTGTTTTTTTCATGGGAGATTTGGCTAGCTCTGGCAGTGTTCAACGCAAGTTGCAACGAATGGCAGCAACTTTTTTATATCGCAAAATGTGAAAACGATTGAAACCATTACTCACCAAATTCAATCTGCTGGCAAATACAGGCAAGTGTGTATGCTGCGCTCTGGTCTGCCCCGGTGTGGATAAGGCCTGCTTTTTGTTTTCGCAGCTTTGCAATGCAACCAAAGGCTCTCCGAGCACTCCATGTACAGAAAGGAGTGCGCGCGTTTGGAATAATGGAACGCAGCTTGGGCCGATGATTGGTTTTCGTTTTTTCGTTTCGTTTTTTAAAGAACCGATTTCTTAAGTGCTCAGTTTACGTACTAAGTTAATCACATGATGATAATAATAATAATAATTAAATAAAACCTCCCGACCCCCCCCCCTCCTCCCAAAAAGAATTTCTCCTCGGATCTACGCAATTCACGTAGGTCGCCCTTTTTGACTTCAAAACGGCGAATTTCGCCGAAAGGTGAGAGATTTCCATGCCTGCATTCTTTAACAATTATGCTCAATGATTATGATAACAAAACGTTAGGGTTTTTCATTATTTTGTCCAACCCCTGTATTTCCTGAACATCAAAAACTATCACTTTATCACCAAGACTACTAAAACTCTTTACACGGCTATAATAATACCCCTACTCCTTGAAACAGGAAAAGTTGATGTTTTCTTGTGCAACAATGAAAAACAAACGCATTGGTGCTTGGTACAAGATAAATATGTGTGCCGCTTTTTACTTCCTGACAGGGTCTAAGTCAGGCCACGTGGCTCCTTCCGTTTTGCACTTGCCGTGGACCGCTCTCCACACTGGGCTGACGCTAGTGTGAAAAGGCTATTTAGGGTGCTTTTACACTAGACCAAAAGGACCAGGGTCCAGTTGGAGAGCTACTGGCAGCAACACTTGCAAATCAGTTGTTGAAAAGGCTCAACATTCACACTGCGCCACCCGAACTTTCCGAGTAGCATCACTTGGACGAAAGGCGCACTCATTGATTGCACAAATAGAAGCGGAAATACATCCCTCCTGGGAGGGGAGAGAGCGTCACAGCGTGGTGCTGTGACACTGCACGTAATGTCGCATAGCATCGCAAGTCGCTGTTCGGTCAGCGGTGGGGTCATTCCCTCCTGACTCAATGCCGAGCGAACATAAAAACTGCATAGGATAAAATTAAACCACGAAAGGGAACCGCGTGGTAACACAAGTCACACATGCGCGGAATCGCTCTCCCTTTCGTGACATTTTGGACTGTCAAATTGTCGCAACTTCCAGGAGAAGGAGACTCAACAAAACAGCCGCCATAAGAGGCTCTGCCTTTCTAAGCCATTGTCACTCTTGCATGGTAAGTTCAGCAACAGCATGCAAAACACAACCGCCAGAGTAGAACCCGATTCTGTGTATCAAATGTTTAGCGCAGCACAACAACATTTGGTCATGGCCAATTGTCTGTCATCTTGCCATTGTTGATTTTGAATAGCGTGCGCGCTGTACTTCCGCTTCCAAGGATGCCTCTCGTGTCCCGTCACAGCCTGGAGCATTGCAGTTCCACACTGTGATGATGAACATAGAGTAGAAAAAGCGGACCCTGCTCCTGTTGCATTCACAAGCGGACCGAGACCCACGATTTTTGAGCAGACCAGAGTTTTTACAGAATTTACAGAATAAAGCAGCCCATCTGGGAAAAAGAACTCTGGTCTGTTTAAAACTGACGAAACTGGTAGTGTGAAAGTGTCCTAAGTAGAGGCGTGCAAAATTTCCGATTCTTAGATTATTCGCGATTCGGCCGTGGAAGATTCGAGAACGATTCACAAATATCCAAATTCCGATTATTGAATTATACCAGGTAAAGCGGAAGTAAAACACAGTCAACGCGGTCTTTGGGAAGCAATAAGGAACGGACCGAGAGTAAATATCATGTTCAACTCATGCCGCTAGATAAAAAAAAAAAAACAATCATACCTGACTGCGGCTGACAGCCGCTACAAAGAATGCCCAGTTGCTAGTTGCGACAAACATACGGCTACAGTAGATATCATATATATGTAGAACTAGATGTAAAATGACAGACGACGTCAGTATTAGACCATGTATTATTGAACAAAGATGTGAAATGACAGACTTTCCGACGTAAGTAAACAGCCGCCATCTTAAAGCAGTACACCTCTCAAGAAGGCTCTGTTGTAGCGAACCTAATTAACTTTTTATCTAAAATATTCCTAAATCGGCAGAATCTTGTCTTGAATCTATCTTTAAATGATGAAATAGTGTTAAAACTTTGACAAAAGTAGACAGAAGGGAAATTATGGAATAACGGGTGCAATTTTAACAACTGTAACAGTTGATTCACAACATTAATTTAATTGAATGTAGTTTAAAGCTGCTGATACAGAATGGGGACTGGAGTTTATTTACTGTTATTTTTGTATATTTGTTTACTGTTATATGTTAACTTGATACTGAAATAGTAGTTTGGTTTAGCCTGAGAGGATTTTTAAACAATTTTGGAACTAATGTACAAAACATTAAAAAGAGGAGGGGGGGTGCATCAATAATCGTTTTATAATCGAATCGGAGCCTCTGAATCGTAATCGAATCGTTAGGTGCCCAAAGATTCTCTAGCTCTAGTCCTAAGTACCTGAAAATAAGTGCCACCATAAAGCAGTTGAACAGAAGAATTTAAAAATGCCATGCAAAATTAAAAAATAATTCTAAAAGAACTAAAGTAATATCACGAAAGATATGGCTCATGAAACTGAAAATACACTGGGCAATGGTGAAAATATTTTTCAATACTTTTTCAATCAGCACTCACTCGGAGGAGTTTATGGCCCAAAAAGTATCTGTCCGATACTTGATGCCATCAGTTTAAGGCTAGCTGAGGATGGTTTAACAGATTTAAGATTTAAAGAGGATTGATAGCCACAGTGTGCTACAACAAAGCTGCTACTGCTACCGCTGACAGCCCTGAGTGATGAAATAGTCCACTCTCAGGATTTTTAGACGGATTTCACAGAGGTCGAGGTAAAGTGGATTTGTTTTCTTTTTTAAATTTAGACGTTTTATTTTTAAGCGTTTGGTTGTTGGAGCCTGCCTCAGAGAACAGGAGTGAGACTTGTGGTGTGTGGCTCCCTCTAAAGGCCGCTACATGCCAAGAAATCACTACTAGTGTTGTTAATTTGTTTAACAACTATAATTTTGATCAAACTATGTTTCTGTGCAACATCTCTCAATGTAAATACCCCATGTAAAGACTTGAGCACCTGTGGTTTATAGTCTGGCGTGGCATATATGGATTTTATTTCTTAAATTTTGTGAAATTTGGGCTGTGCAGCCCATAAATCTAGGGCTGCAGCTATCGAAAATTTTAGTAATCGACTGAAAATTCTATCGATTAATCGAGTAATCGGATAAAACATATATTTTTAGGTGAGGAGAAATTATAAATATACATGAGAAAACAAGAATTTCATCTAATATTGAACCATTTTCAGTCAATCAATGTCTTTATTTTTTATGTACATTGTTGAAAACAGCCAAAAATTGCATCTCAGATGTAACTAGGATATAAGAAAAAGACTAATTCACTACTTTCACTCAAAAAACTTTTCGATCTTATTAAAAAAAAAAAAAAAAAAAAAATATATACATACATACTCACCGGCCACTTTATTAGGTACACCCAACTGCTCGTTAACATTTAATTTCTAATCAGCCAATCACATGGCGTCAACTCAGTGCATTTAGGCATGTAGACATGGTTTAAGACAACCTCCTGCAGTTCAAACTGAGCATCAGTAAGGGGAAGAAAGGTGATTTGAGTGACTTTGAACGTGGCATGGTTGTTGGTGCCAGAAGGGTGCCAGAAGGTCTGAGTATTTCAGAAACTGCTGATCTACTGGGATTTTCATGCACAACCATCTCTAGGGTTTACAGAGAATGGTCCGAAAAATAATAAATATCCAGTGAGCGGCAGTTCTGCGGGCGGAAATGCCTTGTTGATGCCAGAGGTCAGAGGAGAATGGCCAGACTGGTTCGAGCCGATAGAAAGGCAACAGTGACTCAAATAACCACCCGTTACAACCAAGGTAGGCAGAAGAGCATCTCTGAACGCACAGTATGTCGAACTTTGAGGCAGATGCGCTACAGCAGCAGAAGACCACGCCGGGTGCCACTTCTTTCAGCTAAGAACAGGAAACTGAGGCTACAATTTGCACAAGCTCATCGAAATTGGACAATAGAAGATTGGAAAAACCTGGTCTGATGAGTCTCGATTTCTGCTGCGACATTCAGATGACAGGGTCAGAATTTGGCATCAAAAACACGAAAGCATGGATCCATCCTGCCTTGTATCAACGGTTCAGGCTGGTGGTGGTGGTGGTGCAATGGTGTGGGCAATATTTTCTTGGCACTCTTTGGGCCCCGTGGTACAAATTGAGCATCGTTGGAATGCCACAGCCTACCTGAGTATTGTTGCTGACCATCTCCATCCCTTTATGACCGCAATGTACCCAACTTCTGATGGCTACTTTCAGCAGCAAATGCGCCATGTCATAAAGCTGGAATCATCTCAGACTGGTTTCTTGAACATGACAATGAGTTCACTGTACTTAAATGGCCTACACAGTCACCAGATCTCAATCCAATACAGCATCTTTGGGATGTGGTGGAACGGGAGATTCGCATCAACAAATCTGCACTGTGTGATGCCATCATGTCAATATGGACCAAATTCTCTGAGGAATGCTTCCAGCACCTTGTTGAATCTATGCCACGAAGAATTGAGGCAGTTCTGAAGGCAAAAGGGGTCCAACTAGTTACTAGCATGGTGTACCTAATGAAGTGGCCGGTGAGTGTGAATATATATATACACACACACACGCACGCACGCACGCACGCACGCACGCACACACACACACACACACACACATAGTACTGTGCAAAAGTTTTAGGCAGGACACCTGCCTAAAACTTTTGCACAGTACTGTATATATATTTTTTTAATTATTCAATTTATTAGGATCATGGAAGCTTCCACTTGGGGAAAATATATACATACAGTATATCCTGTATATACATTATATAATAAAAATATACAGTACAGTAACAAACATCACTTAAAAGTTAGATGTTTTTCTATTTGTGTTGAACTATTTTTAAGTTCTAGTTTAGTTTTAAGTTAGTCTAAACTGTAAATCCTGATAGGATTTTGAGTTTTTGCAGTGTTTAAAATAAACGTATGATACCTGCTGTATTGGAGCACATTAAGGACAAGTGCTACTTGGTGTTTATCCCGCAATGACTACTGAGCTAAAATTGTCAGTTAGCATTGTCAAGTTTTTATTTTACACCCTCATCACTCTACAGAGCTATGTTTTCGCAGATTAAATAAAGCCTGTATGTAAAACACGTTAGCCACGCATCGACAGTGGTCATAATTAAAAGAAACCTAACCCACTGCAGGGCTAACGTTACGTGAGCGAGTGACAGTAACGTTAAACTTATTTACTAGCGCTTAGAAGTCTACTGCTTTAAGATGGCGGCTGTTTACCAACGCTGCTGACTCTGTCATTTTGCATCTAGTTCAACATACATATGATCTCTGTGAGACGCATCAGAAGCTACCTGCTACCACCGTACCATCATGCGGGCTAGTTTTTAGCAACGTCGGCGTCGTTTGAAGCGGCTGTCGGCTGCAGTAGGTTTTTATTTTTATTTTTATTGCTTCTTCCTCTACGCACGTGACATCAGCGCGTTGTCCGACTTTAAAAGTAGTCCGGGCAAAACGTGATGCTTAGAGCTGTCAAAATTAAACGATTACTCAAGGTGAATAAAATTATTCCCTCGAGTATTCGTTTCAGCTCTACATAAATCATAGCGCACCATAGTGCCGAAATCGGTTGATCTGATACCTCGGCATTGTATTTATGAAGGAAACATGCGCATCCAAACGTTTGTTTATTTATTTTTTCAATTTGAACCATCCCAATTTCATAGCTATAAAACGATCAACTAAAGAGGTTGAAAATGCAAATCTTCTCCCAAAGGTTACAACAAATAATATAAAATATATAAAAATAAATTAGTTAAAAGGTCAACTATGACAAATAATTTTGGCTGAGTGTTACTATTGAGAACTTTCCCCTCCTAAATAGATATGCAAATTAAACTAGTACAAACACCAACCGAAAAACAGAGCAAGAGGCCGTGAGACACTTACCCAGGAGTTGTTGGGGATAAGCGGGAGAGGACCTCCAGGCTGTGCTCCATTAGGTGAAAAGAGGTCTGGCTTAGTGATGAGGGAATAGTTACCTTTGTCATTGACGCCAGGGTGGATGAACCGACAGTTCATACCCCAAGTACAATTTCCTAGTAAAACAAACAAAATTCCACATCAGTTTTTTTTTTTTTACACGCCATACTTTTGAAGATACATGAATCAATCCTGACACTAGAATCACAATTTTAAAAAAAAGTGATCCGTCATTTTTCACGGTTAATGGGTACCCCGCCCGAGTAAGTAATACCTGTCCTATGCTTCCTGCACTAAAATAAAAGCATGCATCACATATCAAAAGTCAACATTACAATCAAATACACGTTTCAGCAAAGGGCAGAACAGTCATATTGATAAAATAAAGTAAAAAACAAGATACTGCGAGGTACAATAAGGTTGAATCAAAAAAGAGGGTGTTGTTAGGGGCCTTAAGTACATGTTCTAAAAAAAAGTCAAGTCAATTATATTCCCAATCTTTAGTAACGGTTTAAAAAAAAATTTTTTTTTTAAACTAAATGGATGAACAAGAATGTGCAAAAATAAATGCAAAAAATGCATCAGATGTAATCTGTAAATTGTCAGAAAAATATTTACTTGTAAACAGATTTATTAACAATTGACTGCTATTCGCAATTTGCTGAGTGTAGTACAACTATTTAGTGGTATTAAGAGTTTTTCCTGACAAAAAGGCTCGCTCAATGTGGATAGAGTGTAATGGTAGTGTAATGTAATGGTCGATAAAATGGGATGTTCGAGTTGTCCAAGCTGGATTGTAACTAGGCCTGCACAATATATCGTTTGCACATCACCATCGCAATGTGCGCATGCGTAATAGTCCAATCGCAGGACATGCGATTGCTTTTTGTTTTTTTATGTAAACCTTTTTCTTCATAAAAGCAGCAATTGTGCAGCCTTTTATATACACCAATTTTCATCTATCACCAACAAACTCCCTTCGCCTGCATTTAGCGGTATGATTACTAGGGATGTCCCGATCGCATATTTTTGCACCAGAGTCCGAGTCTCCTGATTTTGAGAATCTGTCAATACAGAGTCCAAATACCAGTTTTTTTTTTTTGCTTTGACGCTCACGCTGCTGAGAACAGCCTCTCTCTTACACAATGAATGAGTTGCCACAGCAAACTTCGGACAAGGAGTGTGACAAAATGTCAAAATGGTGATATATTGCCATACTTTGTAGTGGTGTCAACAATAATCGATGCGGCGATGCATCCCGATGCGGGGCATGGACGATTCGATTCGATGCGGGCAACAAGCCGAATCGATTTATCGCATTTTAAAATATATAAGTATGTTCGAAAATCTTCCCTGCGCAATTCCGGTGATGCAATGGATTTGGTTTCCCCATTTGTATGATTATTGTCATGTTTCATTTTTTACACACTGCATAACTCTGGTCAAGTTTCCCACCAACCTCATAGAAGCCAAAATGTCTCCAGATGTCAGCTTTCAATGTCTTAGGTGCATCAAGAATCTTTCATGCTCCCTCTTTCTCCGCTTCAGCCATTGTTATGTTATGTCCTATCTCTTAGAGGTTAGATCTTGTGCCCGAACCCGAACGGGTCGGGCCCAAAATGTTAAGCATTCACGTTCAGGTCGGGTCGGGTCGGGCCGCCCCGCGCCGGACTAATAAATTATATTAAAAAAAAAGGGATAAAACCGAGAGCAGGCTCTCTGTATTGTGCATTTGCTTGTGCACTCACATGAGGCAGTGGCGCCGCCCGCTTTTTCTTCTTCTCCTCTGCTGTGGCGCTTGCGATTCGTTACGAAAGACACTTTTATTTATGCACACAAAGGTGATCCTTTTGAATCCTCTCCTCTGTGTTTCTGCAAACTCTTTTTTTTTTTTAAATTAAACTTTCCCAGCGTTATTTCGTTGTGTAAATGATTTTATAATGATCACAAAAATATGTAGACTATTTAAACATTAAGAAAACTTGCGTTTTTTTTCTGCCAACTGAGAATTCGTTACGAAAGACACTTTTTTATGCACACAAAGGCAACACAAATGTGATCCTTTTGAATCCTCTCCTCTGTGTGTCTGCAAACTCGTTTTTTTTTTAATATTGAACTTTCCCAGCGTTATTTCGTTGTGTAAATGCTTCTATAATGATCACAAAAATATGTAGACTATTTAAACATTAAGAAACATGCGTTTTTTTCTGCCATCTCGAAGAAATGAAAATGAATCGCTGCTGCTGCGTTTTTTTTTTCCGCGTCACTCCAAGCGTCGGGCTTCAATACCAGCGGGCCGTGTCGGGTCGGGCTGGATTTTTTTAGGCCCCATCTAACCTCTACTATCTCTCTGCTCTCTCAATTGCAAAAAAATGATATTTCCTCATGTTGAAACAGATTGTTATGGCTGCTAAAATGCTGCTGCACTTCATTTTAATTCATTATTTTTTATTGTTATGTGGTAGTTACTGATTGCATTTCTAAGTTGATTGCACATATATAGTGGGCTAGGCCTACATTTTACTTTTGTTCTACATTGCAATTTAGTTGGATGTTTCCTTTGCAACTGAACTGATCCCTGGATTGATATTGCGATAAAGTTGCTGCTGTACTACAGTATTTTCTTTGTCGCTTTCTTTAATATTTACTTGAATATTTTTATCGATGGGTTGTTGTGACTAAAATACAGTGACTGTTATTAATGATTTTGCACAGGAGTTCAGATGTTGCACTGTGTGAAAGGCTGCTACTGTGTGTAAAAAAAAAAAGAGAAAGCCCTGGTCTCATTCAAAGCACCAATTAAATGCTGTGATGTTTTTTTTTTTTTTTTTTTTTTTTTTTTTTAAATATATATCTAAAAGTATTTTCATTTGACTTCAACCAAGAGTGACACAAGAGCCAATAAAAAGTTGTTTAATGTCTGACCGCTTGTGTTGCCTCATGATTCACGAAAAATATGCTTTGCTTTAGAATTTTAATGCATCCCAGGCTTTAAGGCATCGCGATGCATTGCCGAATCGAACCGAATCGAATCGTGACCCTCTGAATCGAATCGTGGCCCTCCGAATCGTAATCGAATCGAATCGTGAGGGCAGTACCGGTGTACACCTCTAATACTTTGTATCCCAAAAGGTTATCGATATGCACCTGCCAAGAATCGGAGATATCGTTTTAAAAAGGTGTCAATGTTAAAAAAAAAAAAAAAAAAAGGGACCAACAACTTGCTATCAAAATCTTCCACTATAATAGTGTCTTAGTTAACTTTACGGCTGCCATTGATGGTGCTCGATGCCCAATCCATTTAGACTGGAAGGGTCGAATGAACTTTCATTCATTCGAAACCAGAGCATTCACAGTCACTTTCTGATTTTCAGTCCATTTACAGGTCAATTTCTGTTCATTCTAGTGAATTTACAGGTCGCTTACAGTTGAGTTTGAGTCATTACTTATTTATTTGGGAGATTTCCGGGCTACTTCCTGTTTTGTAACCCAAAATCAACAGGAAGTGACTCATAAAATCCGACAAAATCAACAGGAAGTGACTGAAAATCAATAAAGTAATGATATGAATTCTGAAATGCTCAAAAATTACCTCGTAGCCTAGCATTGGCTGCCACTGATGGCCGTAGATGTTCAATCCATTTGAAGTGGGAGGGATGGCAGCGAATGAATATTCATTCGCTGCCATCCCTCCCACTTCAAACGGATTGGATGTCTACTAGTGGTAAACTCATTCCAATTCACAGCAGAAGCTTGTTTTTCCCGTTTATTAGGTGCTAGGTTATCTAAGGTCTTCTTCTTCTAATCTTAAGTTGATTTCATGACCAATGTATCGATAATCATTCTATCGGCATACCGTGAGACAATCGTTATCGTAAGCTTTGTATCGCAAATTGTATCGTATCGTGAGGTATGAAGAGGTTCCCACTCCTACTTCAGACTGTGTACCAAGATTAATGATGAACACATTTGTCCCTTTGATCGTAGAGCTTCCGAGGCGCATTAGGCCAGATCAAAGCTACAAACCTGTCAGTCATCTAGAGCTGTCCCGACTAGTCGACATAGTCGACGTCATCGATGACGTAAATCCGTCGACGAGCAAAACATCCCGTCGACGGTTAATGAAGGGTTAAAAAAATATATGCGTGGAAAGTTCAGAATGTCGGACGCTCTGTATGCAAGCGCGGAAAGCGGCACAAAGCCAAAAAAGGACACCAGTGTGTCCAAAACATTGACTTATTTCAAAGAAACAAAGGAGGGTACACTCTTTTGTCCTGTCTCTTCAATGCCAAGCTTGGCTGCGCGTCGGTCGTGAATAAACACCTAAAGCGCCGTCACCCAGTTTGTAAGTCCATCTAACTAACTAACGACATGTTTTATTGAAGTTGCTAAGCCTGTCACGATATGCAATGAGTCCATTTATCGCACGGCAAATAAAAATGAGGCCGGTAATTTTCACGGCTGCCTTTTATCGCTGCACACATGCGTGCGTGCGTGCGTGCATACATTGGTGCGTGCGTGCTGATGGCATATTCCAGTTCCTTTCTCTTATCAACACGCTGTACAATTAAAGTTAAGACATACAAAATAAGAAAACACATCTATATTAAACACTGTAACGTTAGCACTGCTAAACTGAGGTGAATGGGGGAAAAAGGCAACTTACTTTAGCCTGCTATAAAACATTGGCAGTCGTCTCGTGAAAGCAAACTTGCGGTTAAAAGGTGACACTTCAAACATGAAAAATCGCTGGTTAAAAGCATTTGCAAACGAAAAAAATGACCAAAAAAATCTATTACTGACACTACATGCAATTACAAAAAGTGTTTTTTTTTGCGAGTGTAAAGCTGAAGTTGGGTGAACATTTCAAAATATAAGCATGTCATGTTCTTCATATAAATAGCGATTTCTGGAGTTAATCCCACATACTTCAAAATTCAGATTCTACACTAAGAATACCTTTAAAATAACACCCTTTATGAAAAATCTGATTGGCAATGAATAATATAATTATTATAACACTATAATATATTGTACTATACTATAATATTAATGCTAGGTGTTTTTTTAAGAATTGTTTTGAATCATGTTGGAAAGGCGAAGTCAGTGTTCTGAATCTATTTACATTCCATTATTTTGCACTAGTTAATTCTATCAGCATTTGAACTCGTTGTTAATTTTTTAATGTATTATTGTTATTTACGTGTTTATTTGTACTTAAATAATTTACGTGTTCCAATATGTTTTTGTGAATTGATAAGCGTCAACAAAAATTTTATTGCTAAATTAGAACAAAAAAAAAATTTTTTTTTTAAATTAATTATTAGATTAGTCGACTAATCGTAAAAATAGTCAGCTGACTAATCGGGAGAAAATTAGTCGTTTGGGACAGCCCTAATAAAATGCGCTGCTCTTATCGGCAACATTGGGATTCTCACGGCACATTTTGTACCGCATTTCCGTGCGAGCATCATTTGCTTCTAGCCATGGTACCTCCTGTAGCTACTTTTCAGCAAAAGTCATTTTTTTCGGTAGCTCCGGTGACGTCACTGTCGTCTGTCTGTCTTTTGACGGGGGTGGGGGAACACGGAAGTAATTACTCAGTGTGGCCTGCCTCTTCGACATTTTGAGAAGTTATTTTCTCGTGTCCGCTGCAAATACAGTGGTCAGCCATCGGTGAGCAAAAGCATATGGAAGCCGTTGAGGGCCAGCGCGTTTGTCTACGTCCAGAACGCATGCGGTCATGCGGACCACTTATGTGCACTCCTGTATATATTATATACTTTCAATTTACCATGGCTGTATGATGATTTTGCACTGAAGCCATATTAGAAGAAAATTGTGACTAGAATCTAAATTTCAATATTGTGCAGAAAAACTATTTCCCTCCCCTACGATCTTTGGCATGCTCTTAAAGGTAACAACAGTGTGGTCACTCTAGAACAATGTTTCTTAACCTTGCTAAAAGGTACCGTACCCCACGAGTTTCACATATGAATTCACGGAACCCTTCGGAATTGGATCATTAAAAATCAAAACCAATTTATCTCACCTAATATCTAGCAGATTCCCGTTCAACTTTCGTCTCATTTTGACAGCATGTTTTTAAACAGGTCAAAATTTGAGTCCATGCTGCCCATCAGTCTGTTATATTTCTTCATACCAAGTGTGAGTCAACCTTCCAATGAGCAGAACAGTTTCGCCTCCAATCAAATAGATGACAAACAGTTGAAATAAAGCCTGTAAATTGGGGGCATGCCAGTCAAAAAACTACTGTAATTTTCCTACTAAAAGCTGCTACTTTTCCCCCTTCATTTTGAATCATGCAGCTTATTGTCCAGTGCAGCTTAATTAGTTGATTTATTTGGGTTAATAGGTAACACTTTATTAGACAGCGACATCATAAGACTGCCATAAGACAGTTATAATTATGACATGACATTATCATGGGAATTAATGAATGTTTATCACAGATGTTATTAAGTGTCATCCGGCAAAATATGTCTCTAACTTCCTTTGTGTCCAGCTCGGATTTTTTACATCCTTTCAAAAGTGAGTTAAAAGTTATAGTCAGGTGCGCCTTATAGTGCGAAAATTACAGTAATCTAACACGCCACTTTGCTTAGATTTGGTCAGCGTACAACAATAGGGCCCTGCGGTAGTGATGTTACGCTCGAAGCAGACGCTCGAGACAAGTGTCGAGCGCTCGCGGCAGAAGTATCACGAATCAGTCGTCCCGATGTCTCGCTGGATCCGGTGGAACAGCTTGTGACGTCACGCTCGAAGCAGACGCCCGACAAGTGTCGAGCGCTCGCGGCAACAAGTATTCCGATACGCTGTACTGATGTCTCGCTTCATTCAGTGGAAAAACACCTGGCCGCGGAAGCTAAGCGTTGTGATGTCACAGGCGTGTCGGCCGTGACCGTGGACGTGTCACTCAGGTAGCGAGGGGTCGAGTCAGTCAATTTGGTTCAGTCAAACTCACAATGCTTATAAAAAGGGGATATATCCCTCAAAATGTTGTGAGTTGTGAGGAGAGCTTTTGCGCGCATTACGTCATATTGAGAACAAGGGAGAGTAAAGTGAAATTAGAACAGATTACACATTAATTTGCAAATGCACATAGTATAGGCATTCATTGACACACTATACACTGATTTATATAATACGCACACACACGCCCCCCCACAAGTTACTTTTTGTGTCTGTCAGTTAGTCAGTTTTTGTGTTTGTTTTTGTGTCAGTTTTTGTGTTTGTCTATCTGCCAGTTTGTATATTTGTTCGTGCCATGTGAGAATATTCTCCAAAGTCGGAGAGGTCATTAGCAAAAAGAGGAACCGGCTGAAGCCAAATGCTGCTGAGATGATTTTGTTTTTAAATAAAAATGTGTGAAACACCCAAATCCCCATCCCAGTGTCACTAGCATTCTATACACGTGCCAACAAGAGTTCCCTATTCCACAAGCATTTCCGTTTTTCATTTAAAAGTAACAAAACAGTTTTTTTGTTGTTGTTGTTGTTATTATTATTATTTATTAATCTGGGGAAGAATAAAGAATAAATTTCATGCTGGGGTCGAACCCACTACTGCTTGCACACTAGGCAAAATATGTAACCATCATACGACCCACATATTTAGTTGCTCAGATGACACTTGGTTATATGAAAGTTCAATATATTTTTGTCCAACAGATGTCATCAAACTGAACTGTGTCAAATGCCTCGTAGCACTGAACCATTTCAACACATTTGCTTCAGTGATACACAAAGCAGTGGTGAAGCAGTGTCGTGACTCACCACACTGATTCGTGGCAAAAGCTTCATAACACTTAACCATTTCAACACATTTGCTTCAGGGATACAGAAAGCAGTGGTGAAGCAGTGTCATGACTCACCACACTGATTCATGGCAAATGTTTCATAACACTGAACCATTTCGACACATTGCTTGATATTGATTCACTGCTTCAGAAAGCATCGGTTTCTCCATCACTACCCTACGGGTCTTTTGCCGAACCCCTTAGACTAACTCACTGAACCCCTGGGGTTCGATCGAACCCAGGTTAAGAACCACTGCTCTAGAAAATAGTAGCAGGATACACTTGTACTGTTATTAGAGGGTGAATGGCAATGCACAATTATGGTATTTTGAGTTGGTCTATCTTGATAAACGGCAAAAGCGTGAAATAAAGAATACAACACACATCAAAGTATTAAATTACTGCACCATGGATCTATTGCAAAGACGATAATTTTTCAACATTTTGTGCAGCACCCATTCCTGTGCAAAAGAAGTTAAAGAGATGTCCCTCTTAATGTGTCTGACATTGCCTACCTTTTATGAAGAACCTGCAGATAGGACGAGGTCTGATCTTTCTATCTGAAGGATCTTTAACCTCCCCTTCCTCCAAATCGTCGTCCTGTACATAAAAGGAAACAAAACAATTAAAGTTGTGAATATTGAACAAAAGTTTTAAACTTAAGTTGGACTTTATAAATTATCATTCCAAGGTATAAAATACTTCATTCTCACAAAATGCAACCAACTAAATAATCCAAATAACAAGGAAATATCTATTTGTGGCAGATGGTTTGTGATAGGCTATCTTTTACCACTCACATATAAACAAATATCAGTCAGACCATGTTGCATACTTACATCAATTTCACCTTCATCAATCTCTCCATCATCATCTTCTTTTCTCTTGTCTCTGAAGGAATCTCTGCGGAGTTTAGAGTCATCTTTCTTTCTAGATTCCCCATCTTTGGGGGACGGGGGCAAGATTGGCTTCTTTTCAATTTTCTTTACGGTTGTTTCTTGGTTCACCTCCTCTTCCAAAGCTTTAGCATACTCTTCTTCTTCATCCTCGTGTGTAGGGATGTTGGGCTCCTCTGGGACCTCTTCGTCATAATCCAGCTCATGTTCATCCAGCTCCCTCGAAACAGACGGCGAGTCTTCCTTAACCTTTCTCGATACAGCAGCTCTCCCCACTCCGGCACGCAAAATATCGTTTTCCTCTTCCTCAATGCTTTTCACGCCCTTCTCTTCGTCCTCCTCCTCATCATCCACATCAGCACCAAGGTCTGCTGAACCCCTTTTGTAGTCTCCATTTGCTTCCGATAAATCCTCTTTGCTTTCCTTAGAGAGAAAGTTCTTGCCTTGTTCTGGCTCCGATTCAGGGGACTGAGGAGTGTCAAGTACATGATCATCTACATCACCTACCTCATCCTCTCTATCCAGGTTACCCGCCTGTTGTAAATTGCCATCATCTTCATCATCCTCATCTTTATCATCATCATCATCATAATCATCCCCCTCCATGAGAAGAATTGCCTCAGTCTCTTGCCCCATTCCACCTGTTTCTTCTACAGGTTCCTCATCCTCAGGTTCAGAAACAAAGTCCGGTACAACCTCGTCCTCTTCTCCTCCCACTGCTTGTAACGCCAGACCTCCTCCGGCAATCTCAACTGTATCCTCCTCTTCATCCTCTTCCGCCAGTTCTCCATTCTCTTCATAGAGCAGCTCACTTTCTGAGATGGCCCTATCTTCCTCATCATCAGGTGAATCAAGTATCTCGCTGTCAAAAAGGTCTTTTTCCTCCACAGGAGACTGCAATGACCTGGTAGGGCTTTCAGGTGTATCCATTTGCAAATATTCTACTGCAGGCAAAATACAAAAACAAAAGTACAGTGTAAGGCAAAAGCTTTAAAAGACAACAATCTGAATTTTGAAAGTAAAAGGTGCACTGCTAGATAATACTTAATTTCCATTTGTTAGTACACCTAAATTGGTAGGGGCTAAGTTTAACTCATTTGGCTTCCAATGAGGGAGCTACGAGTCCAATCCATTCTGAATGGGAGAGGCTTAGACATGTAGCGCCGTCAATGGCACTGAAACATAGGAATTCACAACCAGCCACCTTCAGTTAACAATGTTTGATTACTCAAGCCTCCAGGCAATTTCTATGATTTTTTGGTACATAGAAATCGTACATAAAATAGACAAGACAGTTCATTAGCCCGAAATTAATAAAGTATACATAATTAAAGAGACAATAACTGCATACTTTAAATGGCAATATGTACTTGCTACTTATCAAAAGATGCATCTGATGTTCAAAGTAAAAACCTTCGTTAGCATTAGCAGGCTAGCCACTTTTCCAGGGCGTATAAAATATGCGTTTCTGGTATCAGAAATCACGTGAACGATAAATAGTGTCACTTACTAGTGTGTACAGTAATCGAGAACAGCACCGAGTATGTAAACACTTCATATTTCACTGCAGGGTCATTGACTGATAACCACGCTAGCAGGGTCGTGCTAGTCGCTAACAAGGCCCATAACGCGAGGGAACATATTTAACACGCTAACCATCGGACAACACACTCTCTTCGGAGAATTTCCGAAAAATACGGGTTCATCGAAGCTTGCAAAAGTGACATCTGCATATAATTTAGCGAGCACATCCTGCTTTTGAATTCAAAACAATTCACTAACAATAAGCGCCTGCCCCAAAGGGGTGCTATAAGCCTAATGCCACTATGCTAACCCCTGTGATTCACCTTGCCGGTCGGAACTCCTTCAACGCGTCGATGTTGCGTTAAGAACTATGCGTCCACACAGCTCGTGATGTTTGAAGTCTATAATTAGTCATATACGATATAATTTGACCGACGGGATGCAGAAAATAAAACACCCCACTCGGCACAGCGAGTATGGCTGTTAGCTGACGTCATAAAGACACGACGGGTACACGCAAAAAGGACGCGCCTGTGAGAACCGGTTGCGGGGAGGGTAGCTTGTACTACACAGTACTTGCACCGAGTTCAAACGACTTCAGGCTTTGTGACTTTTAGACAACGAGAACAAGTGGTGAGTTTTAATTTCCCCCTGTGAAACAAAGAGACTGTGATGCTTTAAAATTTGGAGCCCGGAATAATAATCCGTCAATATGGAAAAAAAGAGTTCGAAAAACCGGGGCGATAGCCGTTTAAGCGGTGAACAGAAGGTAGTTAAGGACACGAAGAAAGGGGGAACAACAAACGCAATCCTTTCATTGAGTGACGGCGAAAAATCAACAGATATGAATTTACCAAGTGGAGAACGCACAAAAGTATATCCCAGGGGCGCAATGGACGCCTCTAAAGCTCAACCAAATATCACAACCCTGAAGTCTGTCAACAAACGAAGAAAAAGAGAGTCCAGAGAAAACAGTGAGGGTTCCGCTGCTAGTGATCGTGGATTTTTGTCCGCAAGCCCCGAGACGTGCCAAAATATGATTTCCACTATTGAGCTCATGATGGAAACTACTTCATCAACTCGGCGCATTGAAAGGTTAACGTCTACAGTCGAGCAGCTTGGAGTAGATGTTAATTTCCACAAAGAAATTCTGGAGCAGACAAAACTGGAAATTGAGCTACTGAAAAAAGAAAACCAAATGCTGAGAGCAGGAGTTGCTGAAAACAAGCGCAACAATCAGGGACGTTTCTAGATTCCCTTCAGGAAAATTTCAATTCCATTCAGGAAATTAAAGACTGTTTCCAGGATTACACACAATTTGCAATGCAAGATGTTGCTGTTAACATGCAATAGTTGCAGGTCATGAAGTTGTGAAGTGCAGAGATCATTGTTGTCCACTTGGAGTCACCATTATCACATATTACTGTTGCCACGTTGATTCAAGCACAGTCCAGTATGTGTCTTTGTTCAGATTAGTCATCTTTACTGTCCCATTTTATTGGAGGGGTTAATGGTGTCATAGAAGTGATGATGGAAATGTTACCAATAAATTAAAAGTCTTATTTGTTCACTCGAGAGAAGTGTACCGTCCCGATTTTATTTCAAGTGTACTCAGGACCCATTGGTCGTATACCGCAAATTTGACAAATTTCCAACGCAATGCAATGTTTTTTCCTTTCCAGGTCACCTTGGAGGGGAATCCCTGGTTTAACGTTACGGTTTAAGGTTAGATTTGGACCATTAGGGAGTGTTATGTTGAGTGTAAATAGTACTGTGTCATTGAAAGTCCATAGAAATGCCAAAAATGCATTACCCTCTCGACCCTATCATATATTTGGGCTGTCAAACGATTAAAAATTTTAATCGAGTTAATTACAGCTTAAAAATTAATTAATCGTAATTAATCGCAATTCAAACCATCTGTAAAATATGCCATATTTTTCTGTAAATTATTGTTGGAATGGAAAGATAAGACAAGATGGATATATACATTAAACATACTTTACATAAGTACTGTATTTGTTTATTATAACAATAAATCCACAAGACGGCATTAATATTAACATTCTTTCTGTGAAAGGGATCCACGGATAGAAAGACTTGTAATTCTCAAAAGATAAATGTGAGTACAATGCCAGTTCTCTTTGCATTGAGCACTTTTCTTTTTGTGAACATTATTTTTTTTTTGAGAGATAGGAATATTATTTTTGTTGTGCTTTCACGAAATGATACTGTAGCGACCTAAATGTTCTTAACTGCCCAAATGCATGATGGGAATTTGGGGAAACATGAGTCACAATGGTGGCTACATATGGGATATCTTCTCTGCGTTTTGTTCAATACATTGTGTTAAGATAAAGATCATCTCCAGTCATTCTTCCCCATTTTCGCACAAAATGATTATACAGCGCCTTGCAAAAGTATTCGGCCCCCTTGAACCTTGCAACCTTTCGCCACATTTCAGGCTTCAAACATAAAGATATAGAATTTTAATTTTTTTGTCAAGAATCAACAACAAGTGGGACACAATCGTGAAGTGGAACAAAATTTATTGGATAATTTAAACTTTTTTAACAAATAAAAAACTGAAAAGTGGGGCGTGCAATATTATTCGGCCCCCTTGCGTTAATACTTTGTAGCGCCACTTTTTGCTCCAATTACAGCTGCAAGTCGCTTGGGGTATGTTTCTATCAGTTTTGCACATCGAGAGACTGACATTCTTGCCCATTCTTCCTTGCAAAACAGCTCGAGCTCAGTGAGGTTGGATGGAGAGTGTTTGTGAACAGCAGTCTTCAGGTCTTTCCACAGATTCTCGATTGGATTCAGATCTGGACTTTGACTTGGCCATTCTAACACCTGGATACGTTTATTTTTGAACCATTCCATTGTAGATTTGGCTTTATGTTTTGGATCATTGTCCTGTTGGAAGATAAATCTCCGTCCCAGTCTCAGGTCTTGTGCAGATACCAACAGGTTTTCTTCCAGAATGTTCCTGTATTTGGCTGCATCCATCTTCCCGTCAATTTTAACCATCTTCCCTGTCCCTGCTGAAGAAAATCAGGCCCAAACCATGATGCTGCCACCACCATGTTTGACAGTGGGGATGGTGTGTTCAGGGTGATGAGCTGTGTTGCTTTTACGCCAAACATATCGTTTTGCATTGTGGCCAAAAAGTTCAATTTTGGTTTCATCTGACCAGAGCACCTTCTTCCACATGTTTGGTGTGTCTCCCAGGTGGCTTGTGGCAAACTTTAAACAAGACTTTTATGGATATCTTTGAGAAATGGCTTTCTTCTTGCCACTCTTCCATAAAGGCCAGATTTGTGCAGTGTACGACTTATTGTTGTCCTATGGACAGACTCTCCCACCTCAGCTGTAGATCTCTGCAGTTCATCCAGAGTGATCATGGGCCTCTTGGCTGCATCTCTGATCAGTTTTCTCCTTGTTTGAGAAGAAAGTTTGGAAGGACGGCCGGGTCTTGGTAGATTTGCAGTGGTCTGATGCTCCTTCCATTTCAATATGATGGCTTGCACAGTGCTCCTTGAGATGTTTAAAGCTTGGGAAATCTTTTTGTATCCAAATCCGGCTTTAAACTTCTCCACAACAGTATCTCGGACCTGCCTGGTGTGTTCCTTGGTTTTCATAATGCTCTCTGCACTTTAAACAGAACCCTGAGACTATCACAGAGCAGGTGCATTTATACGGAGACTTGATTACACACAGGTGGATTCTATTTATCATCATCGGTCATTTAGGACAACTTTGGATCATTCAGAGATCCTCACTGAACTTCTGGAGTGAGTTTGCTGCACTGAAATTAAAGGGGCCGAATAATATTGCACGCCCCACTTTTCAGTTTTTTATTTGTTAAAAAAGTTTAAATTATCCAA
Source organism: Corythoichthys intestinalis (assembly GCF_030265065.1). Classification (NCBI taxonomy): domain Eukaryota; kingdom Metazoa; phylum Chordata; class Actinopteri; order Syngnathiformes; family Syngnathidae; genus Corythoichthys; species Corythoichthys intestinalis. Next base: position 55,620,521 of record NC_080399.1, on the reverse strand, counting down.
TAAATGTTGTTCCACTTCACGATTGTGTCCCACTTGTTGTTGATTCTTGACAAAAAAATTAAATTTCATATCTTTATGTTTGAAGCCTGAAATGTGGCGAAAGGTTGCAAGATTCAAGGGGGCCGAATACTTTTGCAAGGCACTGTAACTGTTGTGTTGAAATGCTACAGCTTATACCAATAAATACCTTTTCGCCCCTTTTGGTAATTGGCGATGCTTTAAACTCCTCGCTATAGTGAGGAGTGGACCGACGATCCAGGTTGGCTCTGTATCGTTGGTTGGCCCGGTTTGTCCGACTTCCTCCTTAGGAAGGCGGCGGCGTGCATATAAGTACCGAAAAGCGTTGGATGGCTTTTTATGGGTACTTTTATTAACAAAACAAAAGCATGTGGGGGACGCAGCATCTCTACTGTCTACTCTCTCGCTCCCTCTCTCTGACTCGCTCGATCACTTTCTTCCTCACTGCTCAATCAATGCCGGTCACATTGAAAAACACAGCAGCCCCTTGGGGGTGCCGGTAAGACTTGCATCCACTCTACTTGCTTAGCTCTCAATATACTTCAAACGGCGCCGTTGTAGTCTGTTCGCAGCAATGCTTGAGTGGTTCGTTCCGCGCATGCGTTAATTGCGTTAAATATTTTAATGTGATTAATTTTTAAAATTAATTACTGCCCGTTATATATATATATATATATATATATTAGGGCTGTCAAAATTATCGCGTTAACGGGCGGTAATTAATTTAAAAAATCACGTTAAAATATTTGACGCAAGTTACGCACATGCCCCGCTCAAACAGATTAAAATGACAGCACAGTGCAATGCCAACTTGTTACTTGTGTTTTTTTTTTAGTTTTGTCGCCCTCTGCTGGTGCTTGGGTGCGACTGATTTTATGGGTTTAAGCACCCATGATAATTGTGTAATTATTGACATCAACAATGGCGGGCTACTAGTTCATTTTTGGATTGAAAATTTTACAAATTTTATTAAAACGAAAACATTAAGACGGGTTTTAATATAAAATTTCTATAGACCCCAATCACCAACGTCACAAAATCACGTGATCGCTGTATTGTGCCGCCATATTGTCCGTCATTGTGTGTCCTTATTGTCAATGCTCATAGTTTCTAAAGGGTGGATTCACTTGCAAATTATGGAAGCCACGGTGCTTTCGAGCGCTGTAAACTCATTGGATGAGTTGCATAAAAGCCGTTATTTGGAAAAGCTTCGGTCGATCATGTCGCCAGATCAATATTTGGTGCCCAAACCGATGTTTCCTCCCGTCCGGTCCCGTCCCATGCGTCAGTGCTCGTCCTGAGACCACAAAATTTCCAATTATACTCCAGTTTATGTCACAATGAGGAGTCGGGTACCCAAAATGGGCACCGGCCCGAATATAAACCAACATTTGGTGAGCTGAGCGTCACCGTTGTTACGACTGTAAAATGAAACTTGGATCGACAACGGGCCGCTGTGTGGCGAAAAATAGCTGCCCCGCATGAAATGTCCCCCGACGGGAGCGCTTATTTATAACGCTTTATTGCAGTGAAAACATCAAATGTTTTCATGGACGCATTACAGTAATGGATTTACGACTGTAAGATCAGTTTTACATAATTAAATTAAGATATTAGTACTGTGTTTTAGTAACAAATCGTGGACTGGGCCACATAACCATCTTTGAACAGAAATGTATTAGTCTAAAGGTTTTCACGACCATATCCCAATGACAATCACACAGGTATGACATTTATTAATTAAAGCAGAGTAAAATAATACATATTCACGGTACAAGAAAGTCGTTTCCGTGTGGGCGCTCCCATCAGGGGGGACATTTCACGTAGGGCGGCTATTTTTCGGCTCAACACCTGTTGTTGCGCTCACCTTCTTGCTGCGCGACCGTGGCGACGAGCTTCGTAGTCTCCGTCTGATGATGTCTGCGATCGTGTTGCCATCATATTGATGTTTTTGCCGCTGTCTGACGGTTGTTGACACAAACGCATCATGGACCGAGATAAACAAACCGTGCTGCCTTAGAGATTTGCCCTTTTAACAATGGGCACACAGCAACTACTAAAATGACCGTTTATCTTCTCTGTAACTGCAACCAATCGCCACACACGCCTTCACCATTTTGATTAATGAATGTTAACGATTGTCAGGAAGGTTTTTGGGTTCGTTTACTAGGCGGTGATTCCTTAGACAAGAAGAAAAACACGCAGTAATAGAGGAATGTACGTAGCGGTAATATGTAAACACGGTGCGCTGACGGACGGGGGTGGAGTTGTGACGTCACGTGATTTGGGTCTATAACTTGTACTAACATTTATCTTTTAAGAACTACAAGTCTTTCTATCCATGGATCGCTTTAACAAAATGTTAATAATGTTAATGCCATCTTGTTGATTTATTGTTAAAATAAACAAATACAGTACTTATGTACCATATTTTGAATGTATATATCCATCTTGTGTCTTATCTTTCCATTCCAACAATAATTTACAGAAAAATATGGCATATTTTATAGATGGTTTGAATTGCGATTAATTACGATTAATTAATTTTTAAGCTGTAATTAACTCGATTAAAAATTTTAATCATTTGGCAGCCCTAACATATATATATATATATAAAATGCTGACATATTCACTGTGAAGTTGCCACAATATTTATTATATATATGTTTAAGTCAATAATCATAACCTTTCTTTATTAACTTAAATATGATCATAAATCTGTCAGTTTTCCCTTGCTTCATAGCAGTGGCGTCGTTAGAGGTGTTTTAGGGGGGCTTCAGCTCCTCCGAAAATAGAGTAAGGTGTGCACTCTTGTTACCTCTATCTTCGGGGTGACTTCCTTCTGGAGCATCAGCTGTGTTTCTCACTTTACACCGATGAGTAGAGGAGCTGAGCTCATTCATGTATAATTATCATCAGTGGATAGTCATAATAACACACAAATAATCACTCCACCACCTTTATTGACCTGTAGCATTCAGAGCAGAGGAGCAAAGACGGTGACAGTGGAGAGACCTTTACTTAAACGGTAAGTAGGAGAGTAATGATTAGAAAGTGGAAACCCCCCCCCCCCCCCCCCACACACACACACCCACACCCACATACAGTACAGGCCAAAAGTTAGGACACACCTTCTCATTAGTGCGTTTTCTTTATTTTCATGACGATTTACATTACGAATTCTTCCCTAAGGTAGTACAACTATGAATCAATATGTGTGGGATTATATACTTGGCAAAAAAAAAAAAAAAAAAAAAAAAAAATCAAAAACTGATTATAGTATCTAGTATTCTTGATGAGCTTCAAGAAGGAGTCACCTAAAATGGTTTTTGACTTCACAGGTATGCCTTGTCAGGGGTAATTGGTGGAATTTATTGCTTTATCAGTGGGTTGGGACCTTCATTTTTGTTGCATTGATTGAGGTGTGTCCAAACATTTGGCCTGTACTGTATGTATTTATGTTTTGAATAATTTTTCAGATATATGTTTGTGTGTCTCTGTGTGTAAGGCAAATTAGCCTGACCCAGATATAACTGAAGATGTGTCCAGATGCATCAGTAGTTGCATGTACACAACACACACATATATAATATATATATGTATACATTCAGTCTTTCTTAGCTGTTTTTGAAGTTTTAAGTTTGTACGCTATGTTCACTTACATCCTGTGTAACTCCTGGGGGCTAAGCCCCCCGTTCTTAAAACCTAGTGACACCCCTGCAATCAGGTATGTCTTATTTGTACAATTGCGTAGTTTTAATCACATCATTTCCCCTAGCTCAACAAATTTAGTATCTGCAATGCTTGTAACTTATTAAGGCAAGGCAGCTTTATATCACACACAAGGTAACTAAATGTTACAAAAGTATGGGGGTAAAGTTTTAAAATTCACAAAAATAATGCATTGGATGCAGTTTTTCTTGATAAACCATCTATATTCTTTTTAGCTAACCATTGGAGGTACACTGTGAGGTGCACTGTACACTAATGCACTATCTGATAGTGCATGATAGTGACTATCATATACATGTAGAAAATCTGTCAACAAACCAGTGGCAGTACAAGGATTTTTCTGAAACGGTGACATTTTTTCCAAATGTCAGTCATTGTTCAGTGTTTGTTTTGGTCAACAAAGCAATACGCACATTATCCTGCAGGTGGTGGTAAAAACATTTGCTTGACACTGTCGAGAAAGGATGAAAAAGTAAAGTTTGTAGCAATTCGTATTTAATCATACTGTGTGCAAGTAAGGAAGTAAGGATACAAACACTATACATGGAAAAAATAATTGTAATCACTTTTTTGAGAAGCCATTTTAAACAAGAAAATCAGCATTAATATATATTAGGGGTGTGTGTTGCCTCATATCTTGCAATACGATTCGTGTAACGATTCGAGTCGATATAAAAAAAAAAAAAAAAAAAATCTTAAAGGATGTATAGCATGTCAATAACAAACAGTTATTTAAAAAAATGCCAGGTCAAAACATTAGCTTGAGCATCCAGGTATACCAACCACCACAAGGCTGTCTTGCAATGTGCGCACACAAGTTTGTGGTACTTTCGCAGTATTTCACTTTTGCATTGCCCAGCTTGCATATGGCGTGGCTTTTGTCACACTCCATGCCTCCGTTTTTGCACTAACAGCCAAAATGAGCCCAAATTTCAGACTTATAAAGGTTGTATGGTGCATCATGTATCTCCATCCGCCATGTTGACACTTTGCTCCGTGGCACCAAACCCTGCGAGACTATAGAACCCAATCACCAACGTCACACAATCACGTGATCACTGTATTGTGCCACCATATTGTCCGTCATTGTGTGTCCTTATTGTCAATGATCGTAGTTTCTAAAGGTGGATTCACTTGCAAATTATGGAAGCCCCGGTGCTTTCAGACGCTGTAAACTCATTGGATGAGTTGCATAAAAGCCGTTATTTGGAAAAGCTTCGGTCGGTCCAGTTGCCAGATCCATATTTGATGCCCAATCCGATGTTTCCTCCCGTCCGGTCCCGTCCCGTGCGTCAGAGCTCGTCCTGAGACCACAAAATTTCCAATCATACTCCAGTTTATGTCACGATGAGGAGTCGGGTACCCAAAATGGGCACTGGCCCGAATGTAAACTGACATTTGGTCAGCTGAGCGTCACCGTTGTCACGATTGTAAAATGAAACTTGATCGACAACGGGCCGGTGTGTGCCGAAAAATAGCTGCGCCGCGTGAAATGTCCCCCCTGACGGAAGCACTTATTTATAACGCTTTATTGACGTGAAAACATCAAATGTTTTCATGGACACATTACAGTAATGGATTTACGACTGTAAGATCAGTTTTAAATAATTAAATTACACAAAATATTAGTACTGTGTTTTAGTAACAAATCGTGGACTGGGCCACATAACCATCTTTGAACAGAAATGTATTAGTCTAAAGGTTTTCACGACCATATCCCAATGACAATCACACAGGCATGACATTTATTAGTTCAAGCAGAGTAAAATAATACATATTCACGGTACAAGAAAGTTGTTTCCGTGTGGGCGCTCCCGTCAGGGGGGACATTTCATGCAGGGCGGCTATTTTTCGGCACAACACCTGTTGTGGCGCTCACCTTCTTGCTGCGCGACCGTGGCGACGAGCTTCGTAGTCTCCGTCTGATAATGTTGATGTTTTCGCTGCTGTCTGACCGCTGTCGACACAAACGCATCATGGACCGAGATAAACAAACCGTGCTGCTTTAGAAATGACTAACTACTAAAATGACCGTTTATCTTCTCTGTAACTGCAACCAGCCGCCACACATGCCTTCATCATTTTGATTAATCAATGTTAACGATTGTCAGGAAGGTTTTTGGGTTCGTTTACTCGGCGGTGATTTCCTTAGACAAGCAGAAAAACACGCATTAATAGGAGGAATATACGTAGCGGTAATCTGTAAACACGATTAGCTGACGGACAATATGGCGGCACCAGTCAGGGGGACGGAGTTGTGACGTCACGTGACTGGGGTCTATAGCTATTGGGATAACTCTTGCAAGATGTTGTTCTGACTTCAGCAGACTATAAGGCAAGGCTGCTGTTTGCTGCCACTAGTGGACGGGAGTAGAAGTGCAGCCAGCGTATTATTTACCGTATTTCCACCAAAAACACGTGTAAGGATCGATATTGCATGATGTAATATTGCGATTATATCTCACAATCGATTTTTCTTAACACCCTTAATATTTAACATACTCTAGAAACAACATATCATTTCTCTCACTTCAGAAAAGAAAGATTCGCAGATCGCCGTGCTTTGTGCTAAAATGGGAATAGGGCACTTCAAATTAGAGGTGGGGCCAGTGCCCCTGTGGCTTCACCTCTAAAACCGCTACTGCAACAAACACAACAGAAGCATGTCGCACATGCATGACAATTCTTTCCATTTTTGTCTTTATGTTCACATACTTATATACAATAATATTTAAATGTGGGTCAATAAAAATGAAGAGTGGATATCATTTAGTTTTATCAGCCATATTGTGACTAGAAAAATGAAAAGATATTTTATAAATGCAAAAGGATTGATGCACCATTTATTTTTCAAGTAAATGTTACGGTGACAATAGTGTAAAATTGTAAATACTGCAAGGCACATAATTTGTACGTTGATTTATTCTGAAGGGATCAGCTTTTATTTTGAAGTCACTCGCACTGCTTCCCAAGTTGTACTGAGTGGCGACTGATCTTGCGAAGGAGCGAAACAGCAGGTAACCCAACGACTGACACATTCAACTGCCTCGGCGCAGCCAGACACGTGAGGAAATAAGAGTTTTGATCATGTTCTTGCAAAGGCTCAAGATGAAGATGTCATTTCAGAGAGAGGCTTGAGGTAAATAACTATTTTTCCTTCTAAAATGAGTTAACAAAAATAAGTTTGGTTCCAACATATGCGCACCTGTATTGATTTCATTGTCCTACATTCAACAGGAGTTTGACACAAAATGAGTAAATCAAAAGAATAGACTAAGAACAGTATAACTTCACTCATCTTGTAATAAGAATTAGCTTCATTATCTAAACAACAATTGAAAATGTTTGCTGCATAAATTACATATTTTTTTCACTCAGCAATTGAGGTTGTCACTCAAAGAATACACAGTTCACATTTTCTGTCATCTTGCGTTCCTAATATGTATGCATGACAATTTATATATAAAGGCTTATTTTGACCAAGTGACAATGTTACATAATATGACTTCGAGTCTGCCATTAGCATATACTCTTCAAATGTTCACATTTTGGCAGTATTTCAACAGACAAAACAATCTCAATATATTAATACATTCATAATTTATGAACTGCCATCTTCATATATGTATGAATATATACATGTGTATATATATGTATATATTTTTTTCCTTTAAGGAATGATTGTTCCATGCTTTACATGGGTACGTTGACCCTCAAAACTGGGCTCGTATGACCAAGTGCGTAGGTTTGGTCTCAACATTAGTAGGAAAGATATAACAGCTAATCTGCATGTACACTTTTTGCTGAGGACAGGGGATTAATAAAACCAAAATGATTGGGTGAATAGGGGTCAGGGCTACATTTCTCACGAATATCAACCTAATTAATTGATAGGCTAAATGATCAATGCAAAATAAGTCTGTATTATGCTAACTTTCATATGTATTGGTTCAGGTGATAAACCATTTGATTCAAACCTGTTAAAAAAAAAAATTGAAAACATAAATGTCTGGATTTTATTAGTAAATTTAAATTGCAATATTTGAACATACATTAAGATACATAATAAATACAAACTTCTTAATAATCAGTTAATCCAGAATGCAAAAAAATAAACATTTGTCTTAAGACCACTCAACATTGTCTGTCTGAATGAATTAATTAAATATAACTGAAAAAAAGGTCTTAGTCAGGGAATAACAAAAATAAATAAAAATGGAGCCTTTCTTCAGATAAAACACTACTGCTTTTGTTCATAAGCACAGCCAAACTCAAAAGAAAATGAAAGCTCCTTTTGGCTGCTTTTAGGCCACATAAATATAACAAAAATGACAATTGGGGAGAAGGGAGTAAACCTCGGTTCACTGCATTTTTCACAGTTTAAGGAGAAAATGCATACAGGAAGACACTTCTCTCTAAGCAGCTTCATACTCAAGTTTTTCAGGTTAGCAAATTTACACGGCTTAATGTTAAGCTAACTCTGATGCAGGTCGGATTTTCAGTAGCAAAATTTGTGGTGTGTTCCCCACCTCCACAACATTGACATCTTTTTACATTACTTACAATGGCTGCTGGTGTTGCTGGCTAAAAAACAACTTCTAATATCCCTTCTCTTTGAAGGGGGCAGAGGAGGTGGCATGTGGTCAACATGTTGTATAAGTAATCAACCAATTAAACATGCATTTGAGGGAAAAAATGGACTGGCACATTCAGCAAGTGAAAAGGGGTAAATGTAAGTCTGAACAAATAATTCAAATAATTCACTTAATAATGGTAGGGTCAATTCTATCCTTACGGCACATGGGAAGACAATTTAATATAACTGAAGTCATTATACAGTGTAAAAATTGAAAATTTGAAATGAAAATTTGATCATCCTAAAAAGTTGGTAGTGTTATGTCCCTACCGTCCCTATGCAAACCTACGCCCTTGCTTATTACACATTCATACAGAAAATATGGAGTTGATTATATTTCGTTAGACTTTCTCTAGGGAATTCTTGTCTATTTAGAATATATATGTGTGGATCAGAAACTAGTTTATTTGTAAGAGATTGCCTGTTTTATGATACTGTATGCACTGTAGATCTTCCTTGAGTCCGATTGTGTTGAGTTCATTTACAGACATTTACACTCACATTCACACCTGGCAATGTATGTATATAAAACATGTTCCCTCAATGAAATGACCTTCTTCGCTATGTTTACAACAGCAAAATGGAAAAGAGGTGGACTGGAAGCATAGTTGATTAATCCAAACAAAATTGGCTTTTCTTGCCTTTAAAGGGACCAAATGAGGGACCATGATTTGTCTCTCAGATAATGAAAGTATGTATACTTAATGAAGAAAATCAGCTGCAATTTTTATCAGAATGCAACTGGGATGCATGGCACCATCGTTTCGAGGAGATGTAGTAGGTTAGTCTTTTTTTTTTTTTTTTTTTGTCTTTTTTTTTTTTTTGCGTGAACTCAGACAAGATAGTTGGTACATTTTGATTAATGGCCAAATAATGCAACTAAATTACATTTCCATTTCATGTCCACCTCAATTTATTGGAGTCAGCCCCCTGGAGAGACGGTCCAATATATGCTTGTGTTCTGCCTGGGAAATGAGTCAACGTATACACTTTTTCATTTTCAGTTGTACACTGGTCATTTGATTTTTTTGTGAACAGGATGAAGACAAACTCAAAATAAATGAAGGTTTTAAGATATCCGATATTGAAGTTCGCTTAAAGATACTGTGGATACATTTTATTGTTTGATTTGTTCCTAAAACATCACATATGTTAAATGAAAAGTGCTAAAAATATGTGCAAACACTCAGAACAATTTAGTTCTGAATTGTTGAGTTAGAGCAATAAACTTTTTTATCCTCCTCAGCCCGCAGGATTTTTAGGTGGTCCAAAACAAACATCTATAGATGCTAACAAGTTCAAATGAACTATGAGCAGCTGGCTAGCTCCATAAACATCTCATCAGCCCAGGGACATGATAAGCACACCCAGAGAGTTTGCATGCCTTCAACTGGCCAACTTATAACCCCCAGGTAACAATAAGTGCATAATTAATGAATGTAATTAATCAGCCCCGAGACAGAAAACTACAATCGAAAGCCTTGGATGGTAGCGGTGCATCTTGCCGGAGTGGCCATCAGTAGGTGTGCTACGGTCGGCTACAATTTCACCAAGGGGCCCCTAAATTTCTGCACTGATTGGGGTTTAGATCCAGAGTCAAATTTCTGTGATTGCAAACAGTTGTGAGTAATCTGTTTTTACAGGCTGAAAGCCTTTCAAGTCGCCATTCAAGTAGTAGTAGAAGTATTAGTTGTTGTTCTTCTTGTGGACACTAACTTTAAAGTCCTGCTCCTCTGTAATTCGCCAACTAATCATCTTAAAACTTGATAGCTATGTAGCATTGGCCAGTATCTATCAATCTTAGGAGGCCGATTTGATTTGTATATCTGATTGATTAATTGCGGACTTATAGATGCAGTAGATTAAAAGTTAGCCAGTAGAAGGCATCGGCACTCTTTATCACAGCCTTCAGCCTGTAGTGTGCTGCAGCATGGTTAATGCGGGTCATTAAAATGCATTAAAAGTTATTAAACCGATTTTGTCAAACTTCAGGCCATAAAAAGCATTACAAAGATTATTTATTATGAAAATTACGTAAACGTGATGGTTAAAATTTTTTAAATTTTTTTTTTTATAAATTTACATAATTTATTAGAGTTATCTGATATTATCGGCCAATAAAAGCATTTTAAAATGATATCAGATAATATCGACATCGGTTTTGGGCCAATATGCATGTTGCTTCATGCTCATCGGCTATTCGATACATGCTTATTGACCATTAGATGTCTCTGAACTAAGATGCTTGGGATTTGTTATGTGAACAGACATTTTGCATTTATGGTGCAAAAATTAAATGAAAAATAAATTATTGGAAAATTAATTAATTATAATCTCATGGCATACCTCATTCTCTGTACTGAAGCTGTGTGTCTGTTGTTATTTTGAGCTAGAAGCACTGTGTGAGCCAAATGTGATGTGCCTTATTGGCACTCTGCGCTTGCACTTGATCCTAAAAACTGATGTTTGCATTATTTTGATTTAAACAATGAATATAGAGGTGCAATATAGGCACTTTTTCCATAACTTCAGTTGAAGTTGTTCTCTTAGTTTTCACAGAATTTCTATTGGAAAACTTTGAAGTTATTACATTTATCATTATTAAAGTATTCAGTGAGGCATCACAATACAATTAGCCATAACATGTTAAGTCCATGACTACATATTTTGGTATCGGTTTGGTATCGATATCGGAATTTTGGAGTTGGACAATAACGGAATATTGGTTATCGGTTAAAAAGTCATTATCAGACAACTCTACTTACAATTTGTGTGTGGGCATTAAATTAGTTTAAAGTGGCATTAAAAAGCATTAAATGAGATGTGGTGATACCTTAAGAAACCCTGTGTAGCCCACTTTATGCTTGTTTATTACCACGCACATTTTCCAAGCACTATATCACACAATTATATGCGAAAATCACACACAGATATGTGTGCATAGTTTGTGAACCCCTGCACACCCTAGAATTACTTACGGAGTAGCAGTGAGGTGTGTGTAAAATGTGGCGTAGACGTTATTCTATAAAAGATGCTTCTCCCGACGTAAACACACACAAAGCCTGCTGGAACCAGAGAGTAGATGAATTGTATCGATCCATTTTCCACTTCATGACAAGTAGAGGCAGTTGATCGATCCATTTTCCACTTCATGACAAGTAGAGGCAGTTGATTGACAGTTGTCATTTGAGCGGGGTGTGTTTTGAGCACAGTCCGAGGACACGCCTACAGCGTCTGAGACTTGACAGGCCACTGTTATTTCTTCCAATTTTGTAGCCTTGTTATATATACTTAGCAATGTTTTTATTATTTCAAAATTGACTGTCAGCACGGTGGAAGAGTGGTTAACATTTCTAGATTACAGTTCTGAGATCAGGGGTTCAATCCCACTTCCCATGTGGAGTTTGCATGTTTTCTCCCAGTGCTACGGTTCCCTCCGCATCCCCAAAACATGCTTGGTAGGCTGTTTGAGCACTCCAAATTGTCCGTAGGTATGATTGCTTGCATGAATGTTGGTTTGTCTTGCTGTGCCTTACGATTGGCTAGCAACCAATTGAGGGTGTACAATGGCTACTACCCATAGTTGGCTGGGACAGGCTCCCACGACTTCCTTAAGGATAAGTGACACGGAAGATGAATGGTTGAAATTTGACTGGCTTCTTAATGTCATTCTTTTCTTTGGCCCAGTCAAATTTATCAGTGTTGATTTCAATTTTACAGGACCTTTAAAGTCATCAGTATCAATTTACTTAAGTCACAAGTCACTAGATGCGTACTTTTTCAAAGTTCCGTCACAAGGCATCAGTTTTGCCTTTTTGTTTATACATTTCTACATACATTCACCTCCCAAAATCTTGTTTTTTGTAACACTTAATTCATAAAGGGTTATGTATTATATCATATATATGCAAACATATACTGCTCAGTATAAATTATAAAGCTTCAATGTCACTGTCTTTGTCATTTGAATGAATGTTCGCGCAACCAAAATTCTAAATTACATGAGCCAATTCATTCCCTCAGGTGTTGTACTGCCTCCAAGCATAGACTTCATAATATATTGACGGGACACAGGGCGCGGAACCGATTCATAGGGGACTTGTTTTGAAAAAGACTTCAAATTCAAATATTTTCTAAACCAAAGCTGCCACGGACCTAAAACCAAAACAGGCACCTACCATAGGTATGTATGAGTCTCCATGAGCAGTGGCATGAAACAAAAGTTTTTCCCCCAATAAAATCCCGATTAATGATTTTTTATATAAGTATAGCAAACTTAAAATGGCCCAAAAAATTCTCAGATTTTACACTAAATGCACAAAAATCACCAAATGCAGAGATAATCACCTATATTTTCAGGATCAATAGCAGTATTTAACATATCATTAAGTTTTTGCCCAAAATAGCAACTTAATTTTTTTTTATTTAGTGCAAATTTGACGTTTTCAACGGCTAATAAATTACTAAATTTTCACATCAGAGAAGTAATACTTGAGGAAAGCGAGAAGAATCAATTATAAATGATATTCAAATAAATTATAAATTCTATAGCCTATACCAGGGTTCACTAAATCTGGACCTCGGTGCCACTTTTCCTGTCGTGTTTTCCACATCTCTATCCCCTAACACACCTGAATCAAATGATTATGTCATCAGCAACCTCTCCAGAAGCTTGATTCAGGTGTGTTGGAGGAGGGAAACATGGAAAACACGACAGGAAAAGTGGCACCGAGGTCCGGATTTAGTGAACCCTGGCCTATACAATCACAACTTATTATTTATTGAATTCCGATGTCACTATGGGTCATGGTGAGAGATGGCCGCTTGAGGATTTATTTTTCGTTTACTTAAGAGAATGATGCAGTGCAGTATAATCATATGCAACATGTTAATTATATTATACACATGCGCATATACTGTATAACCATATCTACCTATGTTAACATGATCAACATTTGCTTTTCTTAAAGGGCCAGCATCGCAACAATTAAACTAAAGCACACACGCACACACACACGCACGCACACACACACACACACGCGCACACACACACACACAATGGGCTTTCCAATAAGATTCTTGGTTAAAAGCAAAAAAACTGGGCAATTATCATTCCTTTTACGTAAATATTTAGCAGCTAATTTCCCCCATTGTATTCATGTTTCAAAATGCGTGGATGGTGCGAAAAATATAATATTTACCTAGAATCCTTGACCAAATCACTCGAGACACTCGTGCCTGCTTGTAGGCTTAAGTTTCGTCCTGTTTTGACTTCAAGCCGGCGTTAGAACGCACAGTGTGTTTGAGAATTGCTCTCCCTGCCAGGGGCTTGGGCTGGTGCGGGGTGGGCCCGGGCTGGTGTGGAGTGGGCTGGGCCCCCACCTGAAGGCGTGGCGCAGGGTTTGCTGGAAGTGTCATGTCAATATATTATGACGTCTAATCTCCAAGCATGTTGGAATATAGAAATAATTGATGTTGAGTTGACGATGATGAAGTTGAATCCTTTCTTCTTTTTTCTTTCTTTTCATAGGTGGCTTTTAGGGCCTGTGGCTGCTCAGAAATCAGGGAAACATTCAGCTTTAATGTAATAATTGGTAACTATTTTATTTCCATCCTTATACATTATAGCTTTAAACAATTAAAAAATGTGAACATAAATACAAACATTCATGAGGGCACTGTATTGTTTTAAAGGACTGATGACGAAATAACAGAGGAAACCTCGTAGCTAATTTGTTGCAACAAATGGCATTCCATGAATTTTAAGTCAAAAAGCATAAACTGAGAGCCAATGCTCTTTATGCAGGAGCATGTCCCTCATCTATTGATTTTAACCAAATGATTCCTGTCTATATTAATTCAATTTTGGAGAGAAAAACAGCTTAGCTTTTCAACCAGACATGACTGACAATGTGAGCTCCAGAGTTGACACCCCAACCAACATTTCCCTGAGTCCCAGCATTGCCATTTCTCAGTCCCTGGAGTACAAGACAGTGTCTGTATTCTTAGTCCTGCTTGTGTGTGGTGTCGGCATTGTGGGAAATATAATGGTGGTCCTTGTTGTCCTGACCACCCGGCACATGAGGACACCTACAAATTGTTACCTGGTGAGCCTGGCCATTGCTGACCTGACTGTACTAGTAGCAGCGGGACTTCCCAACATCTCAGACAGTCTCATGGGAACCTGGGTGTTTGGGCACGCTGGCTGCTTAGGAATCACCTACCTGCAGTATTTGGGCATCAATGTGTCATCGTGCTCCATCACCGCCTTCACTGTGGAAAGGTGAGGATACACACACAACACTTTTAGAAAGCACCTCAACACCCCCCCCCCCCCCCCCCACACACACACCGTTTTATTGCCCACTGCACACCACAAGTCCAATTTTCTTATTTTGATTTCATTTTCCAAATAATACATTTATACATAATAAGACAACAATACTAACATTTTTCAAGCCTTTAACATTCCACGTTTAATGAGAATGTTAACAATTTTCATAATTTGAGATATTAACTAACATGATTGCAGGACACTTCAAGAGTAGCACATCAGTCTCATAGTATAGCACATCAGTCTCACAGTAAAGAGGTTCTGGGGTCAACTATTCTTAAGGCTCTATTTTAATGCCCGGCGCAGATCTTGTGCGACTCCATGATCTACCTACCTATCTACCTAAGCTATCTATCTATCTATTGGCTTCTACTTCGATAGCACTGTCCTACCTTCAGGCTACTGTGCATAAATTCTTGTCTCTTCATTCATATACATACTACGTGCATTCCATTCTTCATATTCTGTTCCTTACTTTACTCAATCTGGAAATTTTCAGATCATTAAATGGTAAGAAAGTAGTTAGCATGTCCGCCTCACAGTGGGTTCAATCCCAGGCCCCGGCCTTCCTGTGTGCAGTTTGCATGTTCTCCCCGCGCCTGTGTGCGTTTTTTGCTTGTTCTCCAGTTTCCTCCCACATCCCCAAAACATGCATTGTAGGCTGATTGAACACTCCAAATTGTCCATAGGTATGAGTTTGTGAATGGCTGTTTGTTTCTCTGTGCCCTGCGATTGCCTGCAACCAATTCAGAGTGTACCTTGCCTACTGCCCATAGTCAGCTGGGATAGGCTCCACCACCCCCATGACCATGAAGAGAATAAGCGGTTCAGAATATGAATGAATGAATGATGATGGATTAAATTGTTTATTAGTATCTTCTAATTTTCACAGTATCTTTCATCGGATTCCTCCTGCCCTTTTAAACTGAATGACTGTCATGGTCTATAGGCTTTCTCAGGAGACCATGCTCATCTACACTAACCCAAGAGACTGGGGGAAAAAAAATAAAAATAGAATAGAATAGAATAGTCCTTTATCGTCATTATACAGTTGTACAATGAAATTGTGAAGCATCTCCCTTTGCAGTGCAGGACAAGTAAAAATCTCAAAAGTGGCTTGCAAGAATAAAAGTATAAAATCTAAATAAATATAAAATATGTATGTGGTAGTTCTATGTTCAGGCAGTGCAAATAATTAAAGTGAAGTAGCAGCAGTTGACAGTGAAGGCATTGAATATTGCACATTAACACTACACGTAAATAAGTATTGTACATAGAATATGTGTGAATAGAAGTTAAGTAGCAGAAGTTGACAGTGAGACATTGAATATTGCACTTAGTAAGTATTGAACATAGTATATTGCATGTAAATGAATATTAGACATTGGGTGATGTGGTTTTACATATGGCTGTTCAGGGTGGAGATGGCTTTAGCAACGAAACTGTTCTTTAGTCTGTTTGTTCTTGCTTTTAAACACCTATAGCGTCTCCCAGAGGGGAGCAGTTAAAACAGCTGGGAACCAGCATGTGAGCTGTCCTTGAGTATGTTTAGAGCTCTGCTGAGGCATCGAGAGGAGTAGATGTCCATCAGGGAGGGGAGAGGACAGCCAATGATCCTCTGCGCCATCTTGGCTGTCCTCTGAAGCTTCTCCCTGTTTGCAGCAGTGTAGCTCCCGTACCAGGTGGAAATGCAGTATGTTAGCAGGCTCTCAATGGATGAGTGATAGAAGGCCAGCAGCAGCTTCCTATCCAGCTTGTTCATCCTAAGGGCTTGCAGGAAATGCAGATGCTGTTGAGCTTTCTTTATGATAGCTGTTATGTTTGCTGTCCATGAGAGGTCATCTGAGATCTGGACTCCCAGGAACCTGAAGGTGTGGACCCTCTCCACACACTCGCCGTTGATGTACAGAAGCGGGGGGTCGGTACCGTTCTTCCTGAAGTCCATGATGACCTCTTTGGTTTTGGTGGTGTTCAGGGCCAGGCTGTTGTCTGAGCACCAGGCTGAGAGTTTGTGAACGTCCTCTCTGTAGGGAGCCTCATCTTCCTGTGAGATTAGTCCAACCACTTTGGTGTCATCAGCAAACTTGACGATGGTGGTGCTCCTGTGGTTTGGACTGCAGTCGTAGGTGTAGAGGCAGTACAGGAGGGTGCTCAGCACCTAGCCCTGTGGTGAGCCGGTGCTCAGTGTGCGGGTAAAAGAATGAAGAATGGTGGGGGCCAAGTCTCACAGTTTGGGGCCTGTGGGACAAGAAGTCCTTGATCTGGGAGCATGTGGGGGGGGGGGGAACTATTATACACAAAGAGCATCCTGGCATAGATCTGCTGCTGTTCCAGTTGACTCAGCACCACGTGCAGAGCTGTGGTGATGGCGTCCTCTGTGGATCCAGTTTCCCAGTATATGAACTGGTGAGGGTCGAGTGTGGAGGGGGGGGGCTGTCCTTGACGTGCCGGAGCACTCATAATTATTGGGGTGAGGGCAACCCCAATAATTATGAAGTGCATCGAGAGGCTGGAAGCTGCAGCACTAACACAGGCAATCAAAGATTCATTCGTTCATTCGTTCATTCATTCAGTCATCTCTTTATTCACTTTTTGACAACATAACATAATGCAACAATTTACAGCTAACACAAAAGGCTCGTCATAAAATTGTCTTATCGTTGGACTTATCCTTTTCTTGGTCCATTTAGTGTGAGAGGGAAATAAACTACAATAAAATAATAGTACTTACTTAATATATTTTGCAGAAATTTCAAGGGAAAACAGAAATAAGGCTGTACAATGAACAAAACTTCAATCTACTTTACACAAACAAGTGGGGCAAATACGTATTTAGTCAACCACTATTTTGTGTAAGTTCTCCCACTTGAAAATATTAGAGAGGCCTGTAATTGTCAACGTGGGTAAACCTCAACCATGAGAGACAGAATGTGGAAAAAAAACCCCACAAAATCACATTGTTTGATTTTTAAATAATTTATTTCCAAATCATGGTGGAAAATAAGTATTTGGTCAATACCAAAAGTTCATCTCAATACTTTGTTATGTACCCTTTGTTGGCAATAACGGGTGCCAAACGTTTTCTGTAACTCTTCACAAGCGTATCACACACTGTTGCTGGTATTTTGGCCCATTCCTCCATGCAGATCTCCTCTAGAGCAGTGATGTTTTGGGGCTGTCGTTGGGCAACACGGACTTTCAACTCCCTCTACAGATTTTCTATGGGGTTGAGATCTGGAGACTGACTAGGCCACTCCAGGACCTTGAAATGCTTTTTACGAAGCTACTCCTTTGTTGCCCTGGCTGTGTGTTTGGGATCATTTTCATGCTGAAAGACCCAGCCACGTCTCATCTTCAATGCCCTTGCTGACGGAAGGAGATTTTCACTCAAAATCTCTCGAAACATGGCCCCATTCATTCTTTCCTTTACACAAATCAGTTGTCCTGGTCCCTTTGCAGAAAAACAGCCCCAAAGCATAATGTTTCCACCCCCATGCTTCACAGTGGGTATGGTGGTCTTCGGATGCAATTCATTATTCTTTCTCCTCCAAACACGAGAACCTATGTTTCTACCAAAAAGTTCTATTTTGGTTTCATCTGACCATAACACATTCTCCCAGTCCTCTTCTGGATCATCCAAATGCTCTCTAGCAAACCACAGAGGGGCCTGGACATGTACTGGCTTCAGCAGGGGGACACGTCTGGCAGTGCAGGATTTGAGTCCCTGGCGGCGCATTGTGTTACTGATAGTAGTCTTTGTTACTGTGGTCCCAGCTCTCTGTGGTCATTCACTGTGGTTCTGGGATTTTTGCTCAACGTTCATGTTATCATTTTGATGCCACAGGGTGAGATCTTGCATGGAGCCCTAGATCGAGGGAGATTATCAGTGGTCTTGTATGTCTTCCATTTTCTAATAATTGCTCCCACAGTTGATTTCTTTACACCAAGCGTTTTGCCTATTGCAGATTCAGTCTTCCCAGCCTGGTGCAGGTTTGTCTCTGGTGTCCTTCGACAGCTCTTTGGTCTTGGCCATAGTAGAGTTTGGAGTGTGACTGACTGAGGTTGTGGACAGGTGTCTTTTATACCGATAATGAGTTAAAACAGGTGCAATTAATACAGGTAACGAGTGGAGCCTCGTTAGACCTTGTGAGAAGAAGTTAGACCTCTTTGACAACCAGAAATCTTGCTTGTTTGTAGGTGACCAAATACTTATTTTCCGCTCTAATTTGGAAATAAATTCTTTAAAATCAAACAATGTGATTTTCTGTTTTTTTTCCCCACATTCTGTCTCTCATGGTTGAGGTTTACCCACGTTGACAATTACAGGCCTCTCTAATCTTTTCAAGTAGGAGAACAACCACCACAATTGGTGGTTGACTAAATACTTACTTGCCCCACTGTATATTCAACAATAAGTAGCCAATAATAACAATTTGAACATTCAATAACACAATAACTAAACAGATTGTGATAAACAAAAATAAAACAAATAAAAGCGGGAAGGGGTGGGGGTGGCAGCTGAAGGCACTTCCCATACCGGAAAGTGAGAGTCTGATCCTCTCAAGGCTAATATGAGTCAAAACCTCCCTAAGCCATCTATTATGTGCTGGAGGCTTTGCATGTTTCCACTTCAGCAGTATAAGACGTCTCGGCAGTAGGGTCATAAAAGCAATTACATGACGTATTGGTGCGGACAGATCAGGTGATGAAGGAGGGCAGCCAAAAAGTACCATGCACAGGTCATTCCCCAAGTTTGTGCCAAACAGTTTCCATCGTATCAAACACCTGGCACCAAAAGCCAACGAGGTTAGGACATGACCAAAACATATGCGTATGGTCAGCAGGTGATTGTTTACATCTATTACATTTGTCAATGGTAGTGGAGTAAATCTTTGCGAGACAAGCAATGATGTCATGTACTCTCAAAGGTACTTTGCACTGTAACGGACCATGTCTGGTACAGATAGATGAATGGATTTCTTCCAACATTTTAAGGAATTATAAATGAAAGGTACGCTCACTATGAAGACCAGGTAGAGCACTGAATCGACCAAGGTGGCTGTTTGGGAAAGTCTTGATAGGTACATTGAACAAAATGCCTAATTTGTACAAAACGGTAAAAGTGAGGTTGAGGAAGGTTCACTCTCTTTGCTAGCCCCTCGAAGTCCACAAAGCGGCCATCATTGTATAAATCCCGATATGAAAGTGGGGTCGGTGGTAGATGAAAGAAATAAATGATTTATTGCTATTGGCGCAAGAATTGAAGGACCCACAGAGCCATAGTTTTTACAAAAATTAAATTCCAAATTTTTGTATGCTTAAATTGTCTTAAATTTAAAATTCAGATAATCAAGGTCTTAAATTGTCTTAAATTATATGGAAAATTGTAGTAGGTTTGCAGATGATGTGTTTAATGCCAGGAAAATCACTGTAGTCCAAAGAAAGTAAACCGTTTTTTTTTAACCTGTCCTGTTCTGCTGCTTGACACACAGAAGAGGAATCTAATACCCTTTTCCCACTGGCCAAAAAACCCGTGTCAACCCACTAACAATCGGCTTTTGGTGGCAGTGGGAAAGGTGCAGCGATCCGCCTCAACCCGTGTCAATCAACCCGCCAAGCCACCCGCGTTAAAATCACCTCGGCTCTGATCGTCATGCAGTGTGAAAGCAAAACCCCGGGTCAACAGTCAACACCCTAATGTACGTGGTGACATAGGCTCTTACGTGATACGTCATAACAACATGCCAGTCGCCTCCCATTTAACACGCCCCACAACCGTAGTTACGTCGATGCTAACAACAAAGCTAGTAGAAGAAGAAGAAGAATTCACGTCGCCTTTTGAGGGCAGTAAAAAGCATGAAAACAGAACACAAACGGAAAGGAGGCTTCCATAATGCTCTGCATTGTTTACTTCCTTGAACTGAATGAATTCGGTCGGACTTGTCGACGTTGATCTTAGCGTGGTGACATCACGTAACCTTACGCACGGCTGAGGAGGAGTGAGGGGATAGACGGGTGGGAAAAAAAAAAAAAAAAGACACGGCTTTTTTTTTGTCAATGGGAAAGGCGCCAAATGCCAATTGCTAGTGGGTTGCATCGGCTTGGAAAAAACACGCGTTGACCCACTACTTTCAGTGGGAAAGGGGCATGAGTATCCTATTGGTCTGAACAGTTTTAATTTATCACATGGGAGTATGATATACTCCCATTGTGATTAATCATTGTGTTTTGTTTATTAGGAGAAAGCAGAGAGCAGGAAGGGGTTATGGGGGGACAGAAAGAAAAATAGAAAAGGAGAGAGACACAGAAGAGAAGAACAACAAGAAATAAATTCAATGCCTGGGTCATTTTCAATATAAAGTGCCTTTTGGTGTCCTCATCAGAAACACCCAGTTATCATGAAAATGTATACAAATAATTAAACTCTTATGTCTTGTTAAAGGAGAACAAAGATTTTCACACATAACTGGACAACAATATGTCTCTTAAATTGTGTTTCCTTTATTTTATGTGTACTTTTTCCTTTTGATATACTCCATTTTGGCATGTCCCACACACTGCACTGCTAACTTCAGTGTGTGTAATAAATGGGTAAATGATAAAAAATGAAACATTTTAGATATGAACTTATTGCCACAACAAGTTATTTGATAGAATTGGTCATTTTGACCATGTATATCCTTACTTTCATAATAATATTTAAAAATTTTCCCCCCCAAATACAATGTCCCTGAAAAAATTGACCACTCTGTCATTTAGGGAAAACTGCCTCTTTAAGAAACCTGCTGATTTTTTCACTGATGTCGCAAGACCAATTTTGTCTTCTTTTATCGGTGACTGAAACAGAGACTAGTTGCAGAGTGTGTATTTACACTTATGTTTAGCAATTTTTGTCATATCAGATGTTGTCAAGCTTTACGTGTCCACTCTGTCATTATAAAATATCAATTATTATAAAAACATTTGATATATTTGAAAGCTATATGTTAAAAAGTCCACAGTCTGCGTGCTAATTGAACCATTTTGCTTACTGAAGGTCCACCATGTGGTTATTAAATACCAATATTAGACAAAAAATCTCCACCCTGTCATTGTCCTCCCTGTCAGCAAAGCTTCCATGACAGGATGGACAGGGTTCTTAAAAGTTTAAGCCACATACTGATCATGTCAACGTGCTAATATGATAAGAGCTATTACAGCCATTTTATAATGGGTCATGCTAGACATGGTAAAAATGGATCAGAGCAGCGCTACAGAAAGCCTAGTTTGATTGGGCAAGGCAGATTTACTCCCCATTAAATTGGTTAAGTTACACTTTTTGTGTTGAACTTTTCAAGGTATGAGATCAAAAGCAGCTGGGATAGTAAGGAGATAATCAGGACTGTCGTGGTGCTGACACTGAAAGAAGAAGAGAATATTTGGAGAAAGAAGAGGCCTCCAAATGACCCTCTTAAAGACATGATCCCTTGGCCGTCTGGGTCCACCTCGATCCAGTTTTGAAGGTAGTGAGAGAACGACACCTACAAGTCACAACAATTTAATCAGTTATGGGCCTGCTACGCGGTATCAACAAAAAGGGCATTTCTCCTCCCTCTCAACAAAGCCCTACTAGTATGGCTTCAAAGAAATGACATGGAATTACTTTGAGGCAAGTCATGGCAAGGGGGCACCAGATGCTGTGGGTGGGGTCCTCAAGAGCTCAGCAGATACAGACATCCCTGATGCTCAGACCTTGTATGACAAGCTGAAAAGCCTTGACACATCTGCCGAGTTGTTCTTCATCTCAGGAAAGGATATTGTATCCAAAAGTGAAGTACCTGCAATAGCTGCCATAAAGGGCACCATGAGAATCCACCAAGCAATCAAGAGGTCACTGCACCTGATTCATCCAACGAGTCCCCAGCATGTGGAATGACATCAGAAAATACTTGGAGACCAAAAATGATTGAGGTGAAACACATTGGAAACTGGTGTGTCATCAATTATGACAATGAAGCATATTCAGATGTCATCAGAGAGGTCTAAGTTCAGTGTATGCACCGCCATGGCATAAACAAGTTCCACTGGCCAAGTACCTGGGATGACATATGTTGGTACCATGACTGGCAGGTACTTTGCCGAATACCAGAACCACAGGCTGTGAACAAGCGCTCTGTACAGATTGAACCATCTGCATGAAAGTGTGCGGCACAGCAACGTAAGAATAGAGCCATGCCTCTGCAGAAATAAAATTTGTTTAGAGATGTGTCTCAGTGGTGTTCAGTTATGTTCATTTGTTTCTCTTCAGGTCAGTCATTATTCACTTAGCAATTTACCATCTCATTGTACAGTTCAATGTATGGCTGACTCAGCAGAATCATCCACGGAGTTAAGCTGTAGAATGCCACAATTATGGCTCATTTTGGTGTTTTGGTAGGTTCTGGTAGTTTCCATCTGAACGGGATGGGACCTCTGGTATATATATTTGAATTTAAATTCTGTGATTCATTCAATCTTTCGATCTTTCACAATTTGTCCACTCTGTCATGCTAGGTCAACCCTGTCAGGTTACTGTCCACTCTGTTATTTTTTATATTCTAGGAAAATAAACCATTTTTTTTCACAAGTTGGCAAACTCTTTGTGCGATTTCTGCATGAACAAGTAAGGGCCTTATAGTATCGGCTGAAAATTTGACCACATATCTTTGTTGACAGATTTTATTAAGAAAAGAATGTAGAATTTTTGCTGATTTTAAGGAAAACCAAATAATTTGCCCTAATTTAATTACTATCCAAATACTTTTTCAATTAAACAAAACGTAGGCCGACGATAAGGACAAAAAACCTTCCTGAAAATATACATTTTATAATCACTATGCAATTAGAACATATTTATTTTGCTTTGAATTTGTCCATGACAGAGTTGACATAATTTGCTGTTTACGTGTACTTTGTCTGCTTGTAGTTATTATTAAAAAAATGTGGGAGCTTGACCAACATGCATTCCTAACAGTATAACAGCTAATTGATACTATAAATGTGAAGTTGAATGGAAAATCTCAGCTTTTTTTTTTGGGCAAGTTGGGAGTTCTCAAAGGCACCGTATATTGATAATGACCCACCTACACTAACTATGAATATAGTAGTGCTATCGTTAGCTAATTGTATTTCCGGTTGACACAATGTATGGGGCTTGATGACCAAGGAGAAAAAAGAGGGAGAGAGAGTCAGAAAGAGATGTGATTAGCTGGGTTGGAGCGTATACAAATCAGCAATGTGAGGTGTAGAACCCAGTATTATCTGAAACACTTGTAAATATGGATATGTTGACATCCTATTCTATGTTGCCTGGTCACTAATCCTGGCACCGATAGTTTCTCTACTTGAGTGGGTCTAATTGCACCCAGTCATGTGTGAATCCCATCAGACGAGTGATAGTCCTGCAGACAAGAAGAAATGTTGCTCGGGGGCCGCCCCAGGGCCACGGCCCCTCCCCAGCCAATCGGGGGGGTTGAGCCAGCTCAGCCCATCCTTCCTCCCGCAGCCCCAGCAAGGGGGCCGCTGTTATCCCCCCGGGTTCCAGCGTGGTCCCCTGGACCATCCGCGCCCCCATTACTCAAAGAGCTGTAAGGCTGAAATGATGTTACTGGAGTTATTTCAAAATTTAAAAAAATTTAGATTGAGGTAAAATAAGCAGTTTTAGGAAAAGTCAGAAAAGCAGGACACTGTAAGTTGAACAGGCACAGAGAAATTTATTTTTTTTCTGGGTGTTGGGTCACTTGACCCAGCCCCACGGTCTTAAGACTGTTAACCAGCCTTCCCAGGGAAGTAATGAGGGGCCCTGCCAACCGCGCCCCCAAACCGCCTGCGCACCCAGCTCCCCCCTCCCCCCAACCAGCCACCCACCCAGCCCACCGGCCACCGCCGCAACCCCCCAACCGACACGGCACACCGCGGGACCCGCACGGCTAACTCAGCCCAGGGCAGGACAGGGTCCTCATCTGGCGTGGGCGACACCCCGCCAGCAACTCGCGCCTGAACCCAAGGAGGATACCCGGGCAGAAAATAGATGGGAAGGCGGAAGCAGGAGCCACCAAGGGGCGGCGCGAGACCGGAGCACGATCCTCCCGCACCCCTGCAACTGGCAGCTAGGCAAAGAGAATGCCATGCCATGGGGAAAAGCGTGGGACCCACCAACTGCCCTATTACTGTGTCTGCCAGGTCCCTGACTGGCAGCCATTACCCGTCACCGTGATGGGATTATGTGGGGAGGGTAGTGTCGTGTATGCATAAAAATAGGAGAGCCTGGCTGAGGGCAGTGGGACTGCCGCATAGAAGTTCTTCTCACCGCCCCTCGCTGAAGCCCCCCCGTGGTGTCTAATGTATGTGGTTTGTTAAACGAAGTGCGGAAATTGCGGGGCCCGCAGTGGGGAGGCAACTGTCATGTCACCCCCCCACCCCACTCTCCAAACTGGTCCCAGTGGCCCACCATCCTCGGTGTATGATGCCAGGACTGGACGGCCCTGTTCCGACTCTCCCTGAAGACAAGAATTTTAAAATATATTACAGTGCCGTAAATCTTATAATGCTGTGTATTTGCTTAATTAATAGTTGTGCACTAAATACGAGTGTTTGGAATTAATATATGTTATACGTTTTGTGTCCGCAACCTCAACCGTACGTCAGCGACTTGAGTTGTCGCCATGATGCCATTTCCTGGTTATCAGCGGTTGTAGAGGTGAGCGGGAAGATGCAGAAATGGGGAATTTTAAATTTAATCAAAAATGGATGGAAGATGGTTATATAAGAGGTCACATAAGATGGGGTTGGCACCTAGTGAAAATAACAACAGTGCCTGGTGCAAAGTCTACTAAAAGACTTTTTCGTTAGGGACAATTGGGGTTGAAGCCGTCGAGTCGAACATGAGAGGAGGAAAACACCAATGGTCTTTGGCAGCAGCTCTGTGTTTACAGTGAAATAAAATTTTGTTTTTTTCTTCATCGGAAATCGTTGCGACATGTTTTGGTCTTACTCTTTTTAAGGTCTCAAAATGTCTTAAAGAAACATTAAATTTGACTTTTAAAAATGATGCATGGACCTAAAGCCAGCTGGGATTGATTCCAGCTGAGCTGGAATTGTAATAGGGATTAGCAGTACAGAATACAGGTGAATGAGAATCTAATGGGGATAAGCAGTACAGAAAACAGGTGAATGAATAATGTAACATAATAGTATTTATTATAGTGCAAACTATGAATAGAAATTCAGCAGTCATTATCTGTTTGTGGTGAATTAGATGCAAACCTAAGAGCCATAATTGACTATTGTATATTAATGTCTTGTACCTTTTCTTGTTTCATCATATATTCAGGTACATTGCTATCTGCCATCCAATTAAGGCTCAGACTGTGTGCACAGTTTCCAGGGCCAAGAGGATTATTGCAGGGGTTTGGATCTTCACCTGTGTTTACTGCATATTATGGTTTTTCCTTGTGGATATTCAGGTAAGAGTAATGTATTTTGCAACCCAAGTTGCCAATATATTGACAAGCAACCTTTAAACACTAATGGGAATGTGAAATGCTCAAAGGACAAGCGTTTGTGCTTGAAATACTACAAAATAATAGAGCTGTGAGGTTACATCATGTTTGCCAAATGTGTTCCATTTTGAACGTACTTAGCCGTCCTCCAATCAATAGCGGTAACCTTTACTAGGCATAAAATGTTAACGAGATCCTCTTTTGTTCAAAGCTTGCTCAACAATAAGTGGAAGTCAAAAGCCAATTGAGAGCAATATTATCAGTGCTGATGTAAACATGTAAATTTGTTATGTCTTTTCCTCCAATAAATTTCTGATCAGGTGAGCCTGGATGGACATGTTCAGTGTGGCTACAAGGTCAAGCGGGAGCTGTACCTGCCTATCTACCTCATCGACTTTGCCATTTTCTATGTTGTCCCATTACTTCTCGCTATCGTGCTCTACGGACTGATAGCACGGATTCTCTACCTTGGGTAAGTACAGTTTTATTATTGGCTATCAGAGACCTACGAGCAGACAATTTTTGCGTTTTTGTCCTGAAACAACTGATAAATGGTCACTCACATTCTTTGTTTACGATTCACAAAGGATGGAGACAAACATACTGTATATCCATTCATCTTGACAATCTAGCTGAAATAACATGTTTTTGTGGGTTCTTTTGCATGAGTCCCTGCTCACCACACACCCCTGTACTCTGGGGCCAGTATAAGGCATGACCTCTGCTGGAACTATATGGCTCCTTTTCTGAATACAAAGACAAAGTAACAACCTAATTTGTATTATCACTCATGAAGACAGCATTTCACAATACTGACAAATGAGACTTGTCAATTCGTGTCCAGACCTAAGCAGCTAGATGCTGCTGATACACTGCAAGACACTCATAATCTTTTCTTCGCCCTCATGTTCACAACTTTGATTAAATTCAAGTAAGTACCAGTTATCTAAAGCTAATTTTGATAACCTACTGTAGCAACTCTGGCTACCTTTTAACATTGATGTTATGGTGTTACTCCTCCGTGAGTCATCACCTTATCGTGGTGTAGGGGTTTGCGTGTCCCAATGATCCTAGGAGCTATGTTGTCTGGGGCTTTAAGCCCCTGGTAGGGTCACCCATGGCAAACAGGTCCTAGGTGAGGGGCCAGACAAAGCATGACCCCTTATGATGAATAATATTAATGGACTCAGGTTTCCCTTGCCCGGACGCGGGTTACCGGGGCCCCCCTCTGGAGCCAGGCCTGGAGGTGGGGCTCGAAAGCAAGCGTCTGGTGGCCGGGCCTGTCCCCATGGGGCCCGGCCGGGCACAGCCCGAAAAGGCAACATGGGTTCCCCTTCCCATGGGCTCACCACCTGTGGGAGGGGCTAAAGGGGTCGGGTGCGCAGAGAGTTGGGCAGCAGCCAAAGGCGGGGGCCTTGGCGGTCCAACCCCCAGCTGCAGAAGCTAACTATTGGGACATGGAACGTCACCTCTCTGGCAGGGAAGGAGCCTGAGCTGGTGTGTGAGGCAGAGAAGTTCCGACTAGATATAGTCGGACTCTCCTCCACACACAGCTTGGGTTCTGGTACCAATCCTCTCGAGAGGGGTTGGACTCTCTTCCACTCTGGAGTTGCCCACGGTGAGAGACGCCGAGCAGGTGTGGGCATACTTATTGCCCCCCGGCTTGGTGCCTGTACATTGGGGTTTACCCCGGTAGACGAGAGGGTAGCCTCCCTCCGCCTTCGGGTGGGGGGACGGGTTCTGACTGTTGTTTGCGCTTATGCACCAAACAGCAGCTCAGAATACCCACCCTTTTTGGAGTCCTTGGAGGGTGTGCTGGAAAGCGCCCCCTCTGGGGACTCCCTCGTTCTACTGGGGGACTTCAACGCTCACGTGGGCAATGACAGTGAGACCTGGAGGGGCGTGATTGGGAGGAACGGCCCCCCCGATCAGAACCCGAGTGGTGTTCTGTTATTGGACTCCTGTGCTCGTCACGGTTTGTCCATAACAAACACCATGTTCAAACATAGGGATGTCCATACGTGCACTTGGCACCAGGACACCCTAGGCCGCAGTTCAATGATCGACTTTGTAATCGTGTCATCGGACTTGCGGCCACATGTTTTGGACACTCGGTTGAAGAGAGGGGCGGAGCTGTCAACTGATCACCACCTGGTGGTGTGTTGGCTCCGATGGCGGGGGAAGTTGCTGGCCAGACCTGGCAGGCCCAAACGTATTGTGAGGGTCTGCTGGAAACGTCTGGCAGAATCCCCTGTCAGAAAGAGTTTCAACACCCACCTCCGGCAGAACTTCTCCCTTGTCCCTGGGTAGGTGGGGGACATTGAGTCCGAGTGGGCCATGTTCCGCACCTCCATTGTTGAGGCGGCCGATCGGAGCTGTGGCCGTAAGGTGGTTGGTGCCTGTCGTGGCGGCAATCCCCGAACCCGCTGGACACCAGCGGTAAGGGATGCCGTCAAGCTGAAGAAGGAGGCCTATCGGGCCTTTTGAGCCTGTGGGACTCCGTAGGCAGCTGACAGGTACCGGCTGGCCAAGCGGACTGCGGCTTCGGCGGTCGCCGAGGCAAAAACTCGGACATGGGAGGAGTTCGGTGAGGCCATGGAAAACGACTTCCGGACGGCTTCGAGGAAATTCTGGTCGACCATCCGGCGTCTGAGGGGAGGAAAGCAGTGCACTATTAACACTGTGTATAGTGAAGATGGTGTACTGCTGACCTCGACTCGGGACGTCGTGAGTCGATGGAGAGAATACTTTGAAGCCCTCCTCAATTCCACCGACACGCCTTCCTTTGAGGAAGCAGAGTCTGGGGACTCTGAGGTGGGCTCTTCGATCTCTGGGGTTGAAGTCACTGAGGCGGTTGGTAAGCTCCTCGGTGGCAAGGCCCCAGGGGTGGATGAGATCCGCCCGGAGTTCCTAAAGGCTCTGGATGTTGTAGGGCTGTCATGGCTGACACGCCTCTACAACATTGCGTGGACATCGGGAACAGTGCCTCTGGATTGGCAGACCGGGGTGGTGGTCCCCCTTTTTAAAAAGGGGGACCGGAGGGTGTGTTCCAATTATAGACGAATCACACTCCTCAGCCTCCCCGGTAAAGTCTATTCAGGGGTGCTGGAGAGTAGGGTCCGTCGGGAAGTCGAATCTCGGATTCCGGAGGAGCAGTGTGGTTTTCGTCCCGGCCGTGGAACAGTGGACCAGCTCTACACCCTCAGCAGGGTCCTCGAGGGTGCATGGGAGTTCGCCCAACCAGTCTACATGTGTTTTGTGGATTTGGAGAAGGCGTTCGACCGTGTGCCTAGGGGAATCCTGTGGAGGGTGCTACGGGAGTACGGGGTACCGAGCCCCTTGGTAAGGGCTGTTCGGTCCCTGGTCGACCGGTGTCAGAGTCTGGTCCGCATTGCCGGCAGTAAGTCGAATTCGTTCCCAGTGAGGATTGGACTCCGCCAAGGCTGCCCTTTGTCACCGATTCTGTTCATAATTTTTATGGACAGAATTTCTAGGCGCAGCCGAAGCGTTGAGGGTTTCCGGTTTGGTGGCCTCAGCATTGCATCTCTGCTTTTTGCAGATGATGTGGTGCTGTTGGCTTCATCAAGCCATGACCTCCAACTCTCCCTGGGAAGGTTCGCAGCCGAGTGTGAAGCGGTTGGGATGAAGATCAGCACCTCCAAATCCGAGACCATGGTCCTCAGCCGGAAAAGGGTGGCATGCGCTCTCCGGGTCGGGGATGAGATCCTGCCCCAAGTGGAAGAGTTCAAGTATCTTGGGGTCTTGTTCACGAGTGAGGGTGGGAGGGAGCGGGAGATTGACAGGCGGATCGGTGCAGCGTCTTCAGTGATGCGGACTCTGCACCGGTCCGTTGTGGTGAAGAAGGAGCTGAGCCAAAAGGCGAAGCTCTCGATTTACCAGTCGATCTACGTTCCTACCCTCACCTATGGTCACGAGCTGTGGGTCGTGACCGAAAGAACAAGATCCCGGATACAAGCGGCCGAAATGAGTTTCCTCTGCAGGGTGTCCGGGCTCTCCCTTAGAGATAGGGTGAGAAGCTCGGTCATCCGGGAGGGGCTTGGTGTCGAGCCGCTACTCCTCCGCGTTGAGAGGAGCCAGTTGAGGTGGCTCGGGCATCTGGTTCGGATGCCTCCTGGACGCCCACTGGAGAGGTGTTCCGGGCATGTCCCACCGGCAGGAGGCCCCGGGGTCGACCCAGGACATGCTGGAGACACTATGTCACTCGGCTGGCCTGGGAACGCCTTGGAATCCCGCCGGAGGAGCTGGCTGAAGTGGCTGGGGAGAGGGAAGTTTGGGCTTCCCTGCTAAAGCTGCTGCCCCTGCGACCCGACCCCGGACTAAGCGGAAGATAATGGATGGATGGATGGTTATGATGTTACCCTCTAGTCCGGCCCCTGCTTGAAATAAAACATGTCATTGAATGAGGAAAATCAACGTGGCAGAGATATGTACAGTATAGGAGCTGCAGTGGCATTCCTAGCCTACCCCTCGCCCCCAATAATACTAATAATAACAATAAAAAAAACAATCGCAAAAAAAAAAAAAAAAAAACAACTACTGTTGACCCAGAAAATACAGTGCATGTAGTATACTTAGCACAATCCAACAACCAAAATACAGTATTTGCTAAGAATGTTACATTTATTCACGCCATAAAACCAGTTGAAAGTGGACAACAATTAATGTGCGCAAGAGAATATTAATTTAACATCACAAATATTAATAAAACATTGAAGAAATGACAAATAAAGTGTGGAAGATTCTACTTGTGACTAGTTGGCTCAGATGTATTGACCACTACAGGGGCTTTAGGGGGAGATTTAAACTAAAATACTTTTTTGGGCTCGTGCAGTTGTGCATACATGTACACACATTTTATATCTGGTGAATAACATACAGACATATAGTCAACATTCACAGACCGCTTGTGTTTAGCTTATTAAACATCAAACCACGTCATTTTAGGTATAAATCAACTACAGGTAGTCCCCGGGTTACGATTGAGTTCCTTTCCTATGCTGACGACGTAACCCGAATTTCCGCGTAAGTCAGAATGAACCCTTTAAGTACCCCTAAATACCCCTCACATCTCAAAATAACTCTCCAAAAACATGTATTACACGTCATTGTAACATCCTCGCCAAGACGTTCGAGCTTAATCCTAGCTAGACAGGGAGCTGAACTCCGAAATGGCGATGACACACATCTGTGTGGATTTCTGACTTTATTCATCTGCTCATGACATCAACACTTGCAGAATGAAACTAAAATAAAATGAAATTAAATCTGTCTCATCTTTAAGTATAGCAATTGAAATTTGCGTTTATAATTAGATGCTGATACAGCACTAACAACCCACACAAATGATTAGCATGTAACAGTTAGCGTGTGCACATGATCAAAAACAATCACATATACTCGCCCCAAGTATTCGACAACAATTGAAAACGCACAATAAACAGTACAAAATGTGTTATACACAAGTGCTGCCTCCGTGGATTCCCATGCGGTCTTCCTCGTGTGTGCAAATACGTTCTTCTTCGTGTGTACATGCACTCTTACTTGCGTGCCATTAGTACTACCTGCGTTAAGATAAAAGCATGCACCACAAAACAAAAGTTAACATTATTAAAAAATAAATACAAAAAAAAAATGAGACTCCGGTGGTGTAAAGTCGAAATCACGGAAGTCGGGTACGTCGTAACCCGAGCACTACCTGTATAGTGAACATTTGCTCCCTTTAAACCACTATATTCACCACTTATTATTCATTTTAATACGATAACTGTCCTAGCCGATAAAAAAAACAAACAAACAAAAAAAAAAAAACAAGCTAACAACTACGAAATTGCGAGTGTGAATGATCAAAAAAAAAAAAAAAAAAGGACACAAAAACACATTGATCACCACTATTCCTCAACCTATCATTGTGAGGAATGATCATGAGCTGTGTGCGGCGCCCTAATTCACTTTACAAGGCATACTCACATCATCACTGAAGGAGCAGACACATGAACCTGAAATGGGACTTTGTCAATTCAGAAAGGCTTGTTAAAACACACATTTTCAATAAAAGGCAGCTAACAAGGGGATATTCTTGTTTGTGCAATTGCACACTTGATGGTTAAGAAGGCCCTCCAGAGAACAAACTGTTTGTATACAAGCAATGAAAAACAACGAAAAGTACATTTTCCATTATCCCCCTTTAATCATTTACTTCACACACATTTAGTACAATTGTCGATTATTTATGATGGTCTAACAGAAGTGATCAGCCCCAAGATTAAATGTACTTTCATCACACAATTTCCTTTTTTATCTAAATAGTGAGGGCTTTTTTTAATGCTTTCGATGGGGAGAAATAAATGGAATTATTGAAGAAGGACAATTTGGAAATTCATGTTAATGTGTCCCTCCAGCCCTCTGCCAAACCAACCTGAAACAAGTGCCACCACATTGCGACAAAGCTGTCGGGAGGTCACAGAACTGGGAAAAAGGGGTCGTCCTCGACGCCCTAGAAGTGCACTCTCCTCCAGGAAACAGGTCTGTCTTATTTGTCAACACCTTTTGCTTCAGCATTTGTCAAGAGGCCCCTTAAATACCGCCCTCGGACCTTCTTTTTTTAATTTACATTTTTGTTTTTCTCTAGTGTCCACAATGCATCTTGTCTCTTGGGGGTGTCTAACATTTTGAGGTTGGAACTAGAGAAAAAAACATTTTTCACCCAAAGTTCTTGTGTTTTTGTGCTGAACACTAACAGAATACAGAAGAGAACAGACAACACTTCATTTTCTTTCAGTGGTTTTTACAGGCTTCAGTTTCTTCAAACTGTTAACAAGTAGAATTGCTGAGTACTTGAGTAAAATTTATGGTATATAAAAATAGTATTGGCTGGAATGTGTACTTAAGAGCAAATATTTTATCACTGGTTTCTAACAATGAAAGCAAAAAAAAAAAAAAAAAAAAAAAAAATCATCGTCATCACTCCGGTTTTGCTGCAAGGAAAATTCAGATTGAATAATCTCTACTGAAAGCACAGCAGGTTAAATTGACACAACCCAATCATCTTTGGAATGATTTACAGAAGAGCTAAAATCAAATATTCCTTTATACACACTATAAAGCTTGGCATTGGCTGTTACTCAAGTTCATATTAGAGTCAATATAGGTCAGTCAGGAATATAGCATATTTTTTGGGGCAGTAGTATAGTATTATGAATGGCTCCAGCTTGGCCTTGGCATAATTTTTTGGGGAGAAAACTCAATCTTTTTAATAAGAATATACACATACTGAATAGTGTGTATGTATATATACACATGTGCATATATTTGCATGTTTTTACTGTATACATGTGTGTATTAATGGAAAGACACGGTAATTCTGATTATTTACAAAAAGAAAAACATGTTTAAAAAAAATAATGCATTTTTAATCGCAGTTTGCATTCCAAGCAACACAGAACATTTTGTCAGTCTTTGCACAGTTCCTAGTCGGTGTTGCCAGATTGGGCATTTTCCTGCCCAACTGGGCTATTTTCAAAGAATCTGGGTAGGAGAGAAATGTACTGTGGTTAGGGCTGTCAAACGATTAAAATTTTTAATCAAGTTATTTACAGCTTAAAAATTAATTAATCGTAATTAATCGCAATTCAAACCATCTATAAGATATGCTATATTTTTCTGTAAATTATTGTTGGAATGGAAAGATAAGACACAAGACGGATATATATATACATTCAACATACGGTACATAAGTATCATGTATTATAACAATAAATCAACAAGATGGCATTAACATTATTAACATTCTCTTAAAGTGATCCATTGATAGAAAGACTTGTAGTTCTTAAAATATAAATGTTAGTATAAGTTATTGAAATTTTATATTAAAACCCCTCTTTTATATTAAAACCCCTCTTAATGTTTTCGTTTTATTAAAATTTGTAAAATTTTCAATCAAACTAGGAGCTCGCCATTGTTGATGTCAATAATTACAGCATACTCATTCATTGTGCTGAAACGCATAAAATCATTTGCACCCAAGCGCCAGCAGAGGGCGCCAAACACCAAAAAAACAAGTAACAAGCAGACATTACACTGCTGTCATTTTAATCTTTTTGAGCGGGACATGTTCGTTAATTGCGTCAAATATTTTAATGTGATTAATTTAAAAAATTAATTACCGCCCGTTATCGCGATAATTTTTGACAGCCCTAATTGTGGTGTTTTTTTTGTTTTTTTTTTAATAAAATTTGCTCTGCTCAGCTATGATGTTGTTGTTGCAGCATTTTCGCTGTAATTATAATCTATTGAGGCTCTAAGTTGAACTGTGCAATTCAAAAGAATTTTGACTTGTCCTGCCTTCAATCAACATGCAATTTGTCCTCATCTACCTTATATAGATAGTCCAAATCTTGAAGGCGGCAAGTGACTCATCTTCATCCATCTCGACTGTCATGTTGCTTTCATACTGCCTTTTTTTCCCTCCACGATCTACTAAAAACCAGTGTATGTGTGTTGTTATTCATATGTATTGCAAAGGTTTAGGGTAAAAAAAAACGCCACTGGAGACACACTTAGAATATAATGATTATTATATAATGTATATATACAGTATATATATTTCAATTCTTGTATCGATTCAAAATCCACCCTTATCGATTCTTACACGTGTGTTTTTGGTTGAAATAAACAATTGAAGTGGTTGGCCGCCATTACTGGGGTGTTTACACGCCTTTGGCAGCCCAGCGTAAGTCAATGTAAACAGTAACATTAGCTGCCATTGGCTGTGTGCTGCGGGCGGCACACCTCAGCAATGGCGGACGAGGTACTTCTGGTCGTTTTGCTCGGATTAGTCCTTTTATGAGTCTGAAATTTGGGCTAATTTTAGCTTTTGGAATGGAATGGAATTTTATTGTCATCATCATCGGTATCATTGGAACCGAAGAAGAAGACAAAGGCGGACGGGATGAAGCATATGCTTATCAGTTTCCCGTCCCCCATACAACTAAAGACGCACATTCAGGCATGGAACATACATCAAGCTTCACGAGCTCAGAGTGCATCTGTACGCGGTGAAGGCTGAGCAGCACTGCAAAAACGGAGTGGTGGAGTATTTAGAATCCTGCATTTAAGCAGGTTTGCACAAAAAAATGGGAAAATGTTATAATGAAACCCATATGTTGTCCAAACATGAAATAAATGCTGGATGAGGTTTCAGGAATAAATTAAAATAAATGTACAGGTAGTACCCAGGTTCCGAACAAGTTTCGTTCCTCCACTGGCGACGTAACCCGAATTTCCACGCAAGATGGAATTAACCGTTTAAGTACCCCTAACTACCTCCTCTCAAAATAACTATCCAAAACATGTATTACACCTCATATTAATGAAATAAAAATAAGATAGCTATTACATCTCCCTGGTAACACTGATCGAACCATAGTTCTTCTTACAACTGATATTTATTAATTTGTCTCCGTCAAACTATGAACACTCTATTACAAAATAAAATACAATAATGACAAAGTGTACAATAATGATTTAAAGTAAATCAATATATAGAGATATATTTTCTTACAAAAAACATACCCCAATGGATGCACAATAATAGCGAGGGAAGTAAGGTCCAAATCTTGGGCAATTCAACAAGGAAAACTGTGGCTATTAGTGGCACCGGTCCAGCGGTGAAAACCAACGCTGCTCAATAAACTAGCTGGCTAATAGCTAGCTAACAGGGGAGGGCATCGCCGAGCCAGTGCAATTTATCGTTTCTCTGCCTTCTTAACTGGCATTCAGCGCCGCTTCCCAACGTGAAAGCAACGCTCGAAACTAACAGAAAATAGCGCTGACATGACTTTAAACAAGTCCAATTGCAACAAAGGAAAGCAGACCGCACATATACTGTAGTATAATGAAATACAGCTATGCATAATAATTACTGTAGAGATCAACCATTTAGATTAATTTACCTAATAAATAACAAAATTTAATGACAAATAATATACTGTACTTATCATCAATGCTGAGAATTGGCACCGTCGGCAACTAAAAAAAAGAAAAACAATGGCGAAAAAACCTGCAGATGAGACACACATTGTAAAGTACATTGGGTACGTCGTGACCTAAAGTCCTAAAGATCTATATACAAATATCTTAAAAATCGTCTTCAAGTGTAATATCGTGATTAATTGGGATATAATCGTGACCTGTGAATCATATATACCAGTTTTTACATACAGTGGAGCAAATAAGTATTTAGTCAACCACCAATTGTGCAAGTTCTCCCACTTGAAAAGATAAGAGAGGCCTGTAATTGTCCACATGGGTAAACCTCAACCATGAGAGACAGAATGTGAAAAAAAAAAAACTGAAAATCACATTGTTTGATTTTTAAAGAATTTATTTCCAAATTAGAGTGGAAAATAAGTATTTCGTGACCACAAACAAGCAAGATTTCTGGCTGTCAAAGAGGTCTAACTTCTTCTAACGAGGTCTAACGAGGCTCCACTCATTACCTGTATTAATGGCACCTGTTTCAACTCATTATCGGTATAAAAGAAACCTGTCCACAACCTCAGTCAGTCACACTTCAAACTCCACTATGGCCAAGACCAAAGAGCTGTCGAAGGACACCAGAGACAAAATTGTAGACCTGCACCAGGCTGGGAAGACTGAATCTTCAATAGGTAAAACACTTGGTGTAAAGAAATCAACTGTGGAAGCAATTATTAGAAAATGGAAGACATACAAGACCACTGATAATCTCCCTCAATCTGGGGCTCCATGCAAGATCTCACCCTGTGGCATCAAAATGATAACAAGAACGGTGAGCAAAAATCCCAGAACCACACGAGGGGACCGAGTGAATGACCTACAGAGAGCTGGGACCACAGTAACAAAGGCTACTATCAGTAACCCAATGCGCCGCCAGGGACTCAAATCCTGCACTGCCAGACGTGTCCCCCTGCTGAAGCCAGTACACGTCCAAGCCCGTCTGCGGTTTGCCAGAGAGCATTTGGATGATCCAGAAGAGGACTGGGAGAATGTGTTATGGTCAGATGAAACCAAAATAGAACTTTTTGGTAGAATCACAGGTTCTCGTGTTTGGAGGAGAAAGAATACTGGATTGCATCCGAAGAACACCATACCCACTGTGAAGCATGAGGGTGGAAACATCATGCTTTGGGGCTGTTGTTCTGCAAAGGGACCAGGACGACTGATCTGTGTAAAGGAAAGAATGAATGGGGCCATGGAGCGAGAGATTTTGAGTTAAAATCTCCTTCCATCAGCAAGGGCATTGAAGATGAGACGTGGCTGGGTCTTACAGCATGACAATGATCCCAAACACACAGCCAGGGCAACAAAGGAGTGGCTTCGTAAGAAGCATTTCAAGATCCTGGAATGGCCTAGCCAGTCTCCAGATCTCAACCTCATAGAAAATCTGTGGAGGGAGTTGAAAGTCCGTGTTGCCCAACGACAGCCCCAAAACATCACTGCTCTAGAAGAGATCTGCATGGAGGAATGGGCCAAAATACCAGCAACAGTGTGTGAAAAGCTTGTGAAGAGTTACAGAAAACGTTTGGCCTGCGTTATTGCCAACTAAGGGTACATAACAAAGTATTGAGATGAACTTTTGGTATTGACCAAATACTTATTTTCCACCATGATTTGCAAATAAGTTCTTTAAAAATCAAACTGTGATTTTCTGAGGTTCCACATTCTGTCTCTCATGGTTGAAGTTTACCCATGTTGACAATTACAGGCCTCTCTAATATTTTCAAGTGGGAGAACTTGCACAATTAGTGGTTGACTAAATACTTATTTGCCCAACTGTGCATATACACATGTACGTATACATACGTACATATACAGTACATATACTGCATGCATATACATATACTGTATACCAGGGGTGCCCATTACGTTGATGGTGATCAACCAGTCGATCGCAACGCTAGTCTGGGTAGCTTGCGGCATGAAATTTTTTTTTTTTTTTTTTCTTAATATGCACAGTTATCTACGCTGTGTGACCAACATAACCTCGGATGTTGCTCACACAACATACTTAACTATGTACATTATTATTATTATTATTATTATTTTTTTTTTTTGTACCACCATACATTAGTTTCATTTACATTAGAGTTGTCCGATAATAACTTTTTAACTCCAAAAATCTGTTACCAATATCAAAGAAGTAACGATATATGCAGTTATGGATTTAACATATTATGCTTATTGTATTGAGAGCCCACTGGTTGCTTTAATAATGATAACTGTAACAACTTCAAGGCTTTCCAAATTAATAAGTGCAAAGTGCCAATAAGGCACTTATTA
The DNA here is from genome assembly GCF_030265065.1 of Corythoichthys intestinalis. Taxonomy (NCBI): domain Eukaryota; kingdom Metazoa; phylum Chordata; class Actinopteri; order Syngnathiformes; family Syngnathidae; genus Corythoichthys; species Corythoichthys intestinalis. Next base: position 55,581,943 of record NC_080399.1, on the reverse strand, counting down.
TGTCCTCAATCGGTGTATTAGTACACAAATCAACAGATAGCGAACAAATCAGAAGCTCTAAAGGTAAGTCAGACCCTGGAGTAAAGTTGAATTGGCTTTACCGTGGTCATCTTTCTCTTGACAAGAGCACTGATAATTTTTTGAATAACTAAAAACAACAAAACATTGTGTCAATAATATAAAAAAGACACAAAATAAAGCAAAGCATACACCACGTGTCAAGTTGAATAGCAACTGTTAGTACAGCTTGCAAGCAATGAAATAATGTAAGCACATTTTACCACAAATGCAAATAAAACGAACTATACACATCTCCAATATATTATACAATGCTCATGAATATAAAACAAAAGAAGAATATAACTTACAAGCGATGCTTGTATAAGGCAGAAACAACATGGCGAGATGGAGAGAACTGCTATGGGTCACTTGCTGTAGACGTTAGCTCGTCCGGTAAGCTCCATCTTCATGGAAAAATACTAAACAAAAGGATTAAATTTGGGTTAGCATTTTGGTGTGGCCCTCGACAACTTTTTCCAGTTTCTCTGATGTGGCCTCATCGAAAAATTAATTGCCCCGCCCCCAACTTGCAATGTTTGGACTTTGCGATGATGTCATGTATTTTAAAAGCCACGAGTTCTCAAAAAAAGCCCAGACCAGGTTGGGGGATATAAACGCTTTTGTGAGGGTAAAAAATACTTCTGACCTTTTAGCATGAATAGAAGGGTAGCAAATTAACATTTCATCCAGACAGGTATTGTTATTTTAAGAGATAAATCATTCGATGATACACAAGTGATGGAATATAATGACTAATTATTAGGGCTGGGTGATATAGGCTCAAATATATATCATCATACTTCAATGACTCCAGCACCCCTGTGAACCTTATAAGCGGCACAGAATATAAATGAAAAGAAAAAAGGAAAAGTTGAATGAATGAATACATTTTCATCACATTTTCGGTCATGAACTAAACGACCATTGATTTTATCCTTGTTTTTATATTGTAAATAATATTTGGTTTCATCACTATTAGTCAACTAAAATGTGTACTGATTCCGAGTTTAGTCTTGTCATGTTTGTTTTCATTCAGTAAAAAAAAAAAGGGCGATGATGAACATATTTTGTCCAGTTTTGGTTAAAAAAAATTAACAATACAAATAAGTGGTTTTTAAAAATGGATGGATGGTATTTAATTGCAGAGGGGCAGTGTCCTAGTTCCCACCGTTGACCAGAGGCCAACGGTGGGAAGCGGGAGGCCAATTTTTTTACCACGACTCATACGAAGAACTTCATCTGGGTCAGAATCTTGTCCAGGGCTCAGTTTAGATTTCGAAGTTGTCCCTTTTAAAAAGTTATCCGTGACTGCCACCACCACTTCCATGTGCGTCACAAGGAAGATTGTCAGTCACGTGTGGGCGAGCGATCTAATTGCTTGTCTTGTGTTCAAGAACTGCTCAGAATCATAGCCATCAGCCACCTTGATGTCAGCAACAATGTTGACCCCAGAACATCTATTGTACATCATTTGATTAGACTCGTCAAGCATTGATATACACGAAAGTATCCTTTCCATTTTTTCCAAATGTGACAAACGTCAATCCCCCCCTGCGTTTTATTCCAACACATTGTCATGGACAGCAAGGTGGTTGCTGGCTAGAAATCTGAGCAGTTCTTGAACACGACACAATAACTCGGTGGCCTGCACATGAGCCAAAAAAAAGGCGATATTGGATCATTTCTCGCGGCACACCTGACGATCTTTCGCGGCACTGCCCTAGCCTATTGAGGCTTTTATTTAATGTCCAGCTTGTCATGTGATACTCACCTAAACCAGAACCTTACATTGTTTTGGCCGCCTAACACACCATGTATGAAGTGCAAATGAATAGAAATCATTGAAAAATAAAATGGATACTGTCATGTCATCGAACAATATGGATGGGTTAACACGCATCCATCGGGAGCGTTGTATTTCCAAGATGAAGCAGACTGGTTCATCGGCTCTTTATTTGTTAAAAAAAAAAAAAGTTTTTGAAGGGCATTTTGTTGGGTTCCAAACTTGTAGATTTGGATTTCCGTACTCTATAGCTTAAAAATATCTTGAGTACTTACTAGGGTTGGGCATCAAGCATCGATGGGATCCGGTTTTAACACTCCGATGCTCCCGGAACATTTGAATTTTTAAATTTCGATTCCATGTTTCGATGCCCTGCCTGCTGAACGAAAAAAATTGCTGCCGAAAACCACAAAGAAGAAGCCACAAGAAGCCATAGACCCGGTGCGGCGGTGCTCAAAAGTTGCAATGGGGGCTGTACGACCAATATGATTACACACGTCCGGTTTTATGGAATACCGGTGCCGAGTCCCAAGTGCATAGCTGAGTGCAGCGTATTTGACACGCTGCGCCAGTGTCCTTACAAATTTTGCACCTCACGAATGCAGTGGTTCCAGAGTAAACACTACAAATTTTCTTTGAGGAAAGCAATATTTACTTACGTTTGATCATGGATGGACACGAAGAAAAGTTCTCCTCAGACACATCCTGCCATCTTAGCTGCAAGCTGCTCTCTCACTGTTAACGTCTTTGCCGTGTCGTTGAGCATTAATTTATGCCATATTCATGTTGCACATGTATGGGGTTTTTCAGGTGCGTCCCCTCTTCCCATCCCTGAAGGCTGGTTGTGGGGGCGCGGGTGGTTACACCAATATTGATACCCTCCCTCCCTGGGCTGGCTGGGTGGGGGTTGTGGCCCTTGGTTGGCGCCCGCGCGGCGTCTCCGCTTGTTTGCGTGGCTGTCGCGTGTTTGGTGGGGCTTGCTCGCGGCTGGATGTGATTAGGCACGCTCAGGTGGGGGGTCCCAGCGCGGGGAATGGCGATGGGGCAGTGTAGGGTCGGTTGCCAACGGGCTTACACTCACAAGGAATTCACACGATTACTGGTTTCTAGATCACAGAGCTGATTTGTGTACACTCCACCCCTCCCAATCACTTAGCTTATAGACTCCCCCACACCCCTCCCCTTCTTTCCCTGGTCAACAGGCCCCCCACATGGTGTCAACTAGAAATACATCTAGCTGACGATAGCACCAACATATTCATAATTAGTGTAGGCGTTCAATGTATTTCTTGTTGTTGTTTGTTTTTCTTTTTTCTTTTCTTGTTTTTCTTTTCTTTTCCCCTTTTCCCCTATCACCCCTTCCTATTCGCTGCTTTGTCATAATAAACGAGGTATGTTGAATGATCACAATGGGAGTATGTCATACGCAAATGTGAAACATTAAAACTGTTCAGACCATCCGGACACTTAGACTTAACACTTTGCGTGTCAAACAGCTGAACAGGACAGTTTTAAAAAGAAAAAACATACTGAGTCCAACTGAATGTAAAACAGAGCTTCTTCATTGCTACAACAGCTGCGGTTGCAAATTCTGATGAGGGTGAAAAATTTTTCAGAACACCGGTCCTCTAACCAGTCAGAACCAGGTAAGTTAAACAATAAATAACATCTGTCTTCTGCTGTCCCCGCGACCCGACCCCGGATTAAGCAGTAGATGATGGATGGATGGATGGATGGACTAGTACGAGAATAAGTCGTATTATAACGTCAGGCTATGGTATGATATCACATGTACACAAGACTAGATGCAAAATGACATACTCGCCGGCATTAGTAAACAGCCGCCATGTTAAAGCAGTAGATGTCTCAGTCTATATAGACTATACAAGCAGCTACGTATTTTATATAGCACGTTGCCGCCTCCGTTAAATTCAAAAGTATTGAAAGATCATAAAATTATAATCAATAGAAGAATTCATACTAATGCTTCGTTGTAGCTCCCAGCGAAGGTACATGTATGGCAAAAGAATATGTGTGAATGTTTTCTCCGTGAGCTTTTGAAAAAAACATCTTTGTGAAAGTGCACTCCTTTGGAAAGAAACTTCATCACATTCAAGTTCAAAGCGTGATATTTACAGTATATACAGGTTAAAAATAGCCCTGTGAGAAGTTCATATAATTTAAAAAATAATCGAGAAGACATTAATATAAACTATGCAACTTTTTTGACCCTGCCTTTTTTTTTCTTGTTTTTTGTTTTGACCCTGCATCTTAAAAGAATCGGAATCGGAAATCGTTCGGAACCGGAATTGAACTGTGGAATCGGAATCAGAATCATTCAATTTCAAACGATGCCCAACCCTAGTACTTACATCTACCAAACTCTATAAGCGTACAAAAGCCTCGATGCCTAGACTCCTACTTTGTAGCAGGCTTCGTAAAAGCATTTTTGATGAAAAGTCTCATAGACTCAAAGCGCTAACCTAAATGAAGCTAGCACCATGTTGGGTGATGTTACTAGAATAATAAAAAGCCATCCATGTACACTAACTCTACCCTTGTGAGTAAATAAATGGAATCTCTCCCCTGTACATCATTGTTCTTAGGCCTCTACATAATGTATGCACATTATACAGAGCAATGTAGATACAATGCACAGCCACAAGACTGCAAACAAATCAAGGAATGATTTTCTTAATAAGCACTTTATACACAGACTACCTGCATTAACCTTTGGGAAGGAAAATTCATTTTCGTACCTAATATTAAATGGACATGACACAGACTCAACGCGTCTGTTGGGGAAAAAAGAAAATTAATTACAGCAAAATGGCTTTTTTTTCCACTGCTCCCTCTCATGGGGTTTCTGATAAAAGTGCAAAGAGTCCTTCCAATTTGTGCACCTAAATGCATTTCTTCTGAATGATCCAATGTTTGGAGAAATACAAAATAGAAAGCTGCTAAAAATGAACATTTGAAGAAGAACGTATAGTAAAAGTGTAGTAGTGTAATTTTTATGTGTAATTGTGTGCTGGCTTTGGTAAATGGGTTGGATTTGGCTGTAAGTGCGCTGAGGTCACATGAAAATTGTAGTAATCATCACTTTGATCCAAACCACACACTCAAGTAGGGTCATACTTTGAGTTCATACTTTACCTTTTCAAGAAAATGACTTTATCATGCTCGCATGCAAAGTCACTGCATTTGTCGATGTGTGAGCACATTGCCTGAGGTCTGAGTTTTAAAAAGATCGCAATCTCCTATAGTCAAGGACCTCCATCTAAGAGCAGAAGATTTACATAATGTGATTTTGGATGTACAAAGAAGTGCGCTTAATACTGCTGATGATTTTAGCCTCTCAGCTCCTCAACAGGCACTCCACACGCCTTCATTCATCATTTGATAGGCCAACTTAATCTGATAGGATATTGATAAATTTTGCAGGCTGAAGAATTGCACTTTTATACATGGAGATTAGTACAGCGTGTTGTCAGATTTTTTTTTGAACAGTTTTGATCTCATTTTATTTCTCATGGCTATGATCTTCTGATGTGCATCTTAAAAAGATATGGAGCCATTGTTACTTGCAGCATTTTGACAGCACAGTGATCTAAATATATATATTTATATATATATATATATATATATATATTTTTTTTTTAAGTTCAGAGGGCAAAGCCTTTCTTCAATTCCTTGAGTGGAAATTCTCTTATCTCTTGTTATGTTTGACCAAAGTAGCCTGCCTCAACATGAATTTGCATATTCAAAATCACCGAATGCTGTTCAACTCATTATGACAAAATTACAAAGTTTCTCCTCTCCTTTTAAATGAAACATTTTGCTGTGTATAGACATTTTCTTCTTTATCTACCTGCTGAGGTTGCTGCAGCTGGCTTACCACACAGCCAGGACTTGCAACGTTATCTCAAAACACACTTATGACACGAGGCTTCTCTGCAAAAATTGTGAAAGGCAGGCCGCTTGGTCTCCCTATTTGTCTTTCCTTGGTGGAGAAAAGACAGACAGTTGCATGAAAGGGAGCATACACAATTGAGATGAAACGCCACTGCACGACAAAGGTGGAGTGAAGGCTTTTCCAACAAAATAAATGATAGTCAGAGCACTGAGGCAAAAAGGGGTAGAACGTAAAAGGTGTGCGCTATTATTAGCAACTGATAACATTACAGTAATCACTGACTTTATACCCCCATCCAACCGTCTGACTTTGGCTCTGTAATGTTCAGAAATGTCTGAGCTGTTGCCATGGCCACTATGTGGTTGGTAGAAAGTGTATGGAGGGGTGATTCCAAGCAAAAATGTAAACAGAAATGCAGCCTTTTGTTTTGCCATTAAATTAAACAGTAACCACAGGACTAGTATTGTATTACTTCTTTGTGTGCTTAAAAAGTCAGGATTTGAGTCTGATTGAAACCCTTCAGTGTTCCTGAAATAAAAACAACTCTCCAAGGAAAAGTATCCTAACCGAGATGCGAACAACTTGCCATTTTTAGAGAATGCTTGAATTCAATTGTATCAAATCCAGTGTGGTTAATCTTACTTTTAAAAAGTAATTCATTACAGTTACAAAATACTTTTCCCAAAAAGTAATTGAGTTAGTAACTCAGTTACCTGAATGTAAGAGTCATTAGATACCTTGCAAAATAACTGGTGTACATTTCATGTTTTTTTTCCATTAATTAAAAAAAAACACAACAACAACAACATAGGTCACACTATGTGAAGTTCAAAGGGTTTTTGGGACAATTCGCCCTAGCCCAATTCTTTACCCTAAAATCAACTAGACACAGGGGAATTGTGGATATTGTGATAACTAGATAGTAACCTTTGCTATGTTTGGAAGTCATTTAATGTTGTGAATCAACTGTTAAAGTTGTTAAAATTGCTGACGTTATTGCATTAGATCCCTTCTGTCTACTTTCGACATGTGAAAGTTTTAAAACTGTTTCATCATTTAATGATAGATTCAAGTCAAGATTTTGCCGATTCAGGAGTATTTTAGATAAAAAGTTACTTAGGTTCGCAAGGAAGGTTGTCTAGGAGACAACAGAGCCTTCCTGAGAAGTCTACTGCTTTAAGATGGCGGCTGTTTACTAACGCCGGCGAGTGTATCATTTCGCATCTACTTCTCTATACATTCGCTAGTGCTGCCAAGTCTGTCATTTCGCATCTAGTTCAATATGCATGTGATATCTAGCGTAGAATTATGTGTAGGGATGAGAATAGAGAACCAGTTCCTATAGAGAACTGGTTCCATGTGTTTCAATTCCATGGATTTGTTTGGCAGTTTATCTAACGATTCTCTTATCGATTCCATCCAGTACAATTTACGTCACGTAGCTTACTCATGTTACACACATACAATTAGCAAGTGAGAGCATTCCTTTTCACAGGCCAAGTCATTATTCATGAGACAACGTAAAGAAATGATTTTTTCCCAAAATGTCTATTAATGGGTCTATCGTATTCCTTGTCGAATATAAATATAACATATATGCATCTAAAATAATCCTAAACGATTTTATTATCAATTTTTATATTCCTGTTAGAACGGTTCCTTGGGTATGCGTTCGTTCCCATAGCAACCAGTCAGTTAGTTCCTGTTATTGTCCTACGCCACATGTCGCGTATTCTGGGACCGAGAATAGGCGTAAGGTGCGCATTTCGAGCAGAGTGTGAATATAAGTATTTCCTCTTCATGTCATAAAGTTCTTATGATAAGTTAGAGCCATTATCAGCGCGACTGTTTCTTGTTTTTACTGTAACGTCGGCTGGTTGCTCCCGCTCGTTCTTGCTGCGTCGAGGAGAGCGTTGTTTACATTATATTTGCATTGCACATTTGTCTTAAGATGGAATGTGTTAGTTTAGCATCTTATGATGATGTTTTACATCCATATGAGTGTACATGGCTTAGTTTTCGCCACTTTTATGGCCAAGACGACCGCACGTGCACGCAGCGTGATTCCGGGTTGTGCGCGCGCACTCGTGCCCCCCCATCTTTGTGTTCATTACTCTGTGCGAGTCTTGTATGTGTGTTAATGACTGCTTTAAAGTCAACTTGCATTGTTTATTCCATCAGCATTAATTTTCTTTCCTTTCAGACCCACACATATACCCAAACATTCCAGTCTTTTTCCACACACATACAAATACATGAACATCTTTCCACGCATGCTCTCACCTGCTCATTGAGTGATTCTCATATCAAGTGCCATTGCCTGTATATAGTTGTGCCTGTTGCCAAGTTGGATTAAAAGTCAAAGTGCCAAAGACCAACTCCACTCTCCTCTCCTTGCGTTCTAACCGACACCATGAGGCGAATGAACCATAAAACATATTGAACCCAGAACTTCTTACAGTCCATTAGTCCAAATTAGAATCGATAAGAGAATCGATAAAGAATCGAATCGTTAAGCAATATCAATAATGGAATCGGAATCGTAAAAATCTTATCAATTCCCATCCCTAATCATGCGGGCGTAGATTGTAGGCTGTCGGCTATAGTCAGGTATTATTGGAGCCACCTAGCCTAGCAACGCGTCTGCAACGGCGTCACAACTCCCTTCCCTCCTTTCCACTCCCGCTCTTCTCTTTCCGTGTCTCTCACACTTTTCCCGTGTCATTCAACCATTGTAACGCCCGCCTTTACATCCCCAGTAACGACAACGGCATTGCAAAGATGAGAAAAGTAATTAATCAGATTACTCACTACTGAAATACTGAAAAATAACGCCTTTATAAACACCGTTATACTCTAATGCCGTTATGAACAACACTGATCAAATTAGGTTGGCTCATTCAGTTATTACTTAAATTTGTATTTGTAAATAAAATCACCATTTAAAACTACATTTTATGTTTACTTGGGTAATCTGTCTGATACTTACATTTGTTAGGTAAGACATTCAAATACAGTGATCCCTCGCTACTTCGCGCTTCAAATTTTGTGTCCTCAGTCCATCGCGGATTTTTTTCAATTAAAAAAAAAAACCAAAAAACAATAAATAAATACAGATAAGCTGTCCTGAGCCGATCACGCCGTCTCACGCTGGCTCCCTCCCCCACTCTTCCTGCTCTTTGTCGTTCAGAGGGTAAACTGGAGTTGCTTATTAAAGTAAATGATGATTGACAGGCAGTTAAGCTTTGATCTTGCCAGAGACTCGACCTTCAAAGCGCCTCATGTGTCAATCATCATTTAACTTGTTAAACAGTTGCTGTGGCAACTCATTGTGTGTAGGTGAGCAGCTGGAGAGGATTTGAGTTGACACTCAATAAAGCATTTATTAAAGACAAGCATTTTTTTTAACCTTTTTCAAATGGACTGGGCGTCCAAATTCTGTGGGGCAGTAACATGTTTAAAACTTATAATTATTAAATATAAAGTGCTGAAAAACATTTATTCTCTCTCTCTCTCTCTCTCTCTCTCTCTCTCTCTCTCTCTCTCTCTCTCTCTCTCTCTCTCTCTCTCTCTCTCTCTCTCTCTCTCTCTCTCTCTCTCTCTCTCTCTAATATATATATTAGTGGCGGGACTCGATTAAAATTTTTAATCGAGTTAATTACGTGGTCTGTAATTAATTAATCGAAATTAATCGCATTCTAATTGAAAACCATATATTGACAAAACAAATCGTGTTCTCAATAAAAAAGCCTTTTTGAGCTTAACAACAAATTTATTACTGTTAATATGTAATGTCATCAGCATACAATTGGTCAAAGTGCTCATACAGCTATTCAGGTTTAAAGTGTTTCAGGCACCCAGATTATTTATGTTCTTTGAAAACATTTTTCTTTAGATAGTTACTGTTTTTTAATTGTATACATAACTACTTTTCAGTAGTTACAAGATAAAACTGTGAGGCATAAAATATTGCCAAATATTTTCTTTCAAATAGTGAAATGTAAACACTGATAATTAAACTGCAAGAAAATAACAAAGTGCAACACTTCAACATTAAGTTATTCAACAATCAATACCAATTGTTGTGACTTTTCGTTCAATCTCCCAGGACTCAGCTACCGAAAAAAAACTGGTCTGCACAGTTTACTGTTTAGCGTCTGTCGTTGGCTTTTTGCACAGTCAGGACGAAAGACGCCAAATGCCATTCATTGTTGACGACTTGTATTGTATGTGCGGTCACTCCGAGATAGTTAGAATTGCTCAAGAAAGTCCAGTGGTCCCGTGTCAAACCAACATACTCGAAAGACTTCAATCGGTCTTCTTTGGTCTGCTTTTCGTCATCGAATAGCAGCTTGCACAAGCGCCGGCCGAGGCAGCCCGCCGGGTGCAACCGTGACCGCCAAGCCGACCGCGCCGGGACCCTCGCCGCCGCCGCGCCCTGGTTAAAGGGCGGGCGGGAAGAGGGGGACGAGGAAGGCGCGCGGCCGCGGCGGCAGCTTGCACAAAACAATGCTCTTGTCCATTGTCCCATCAGGATGCGTTTTATAGGGGAAAACTAGCCCCTAACTGTCCAAATAAAATGTCGCCTCCCATCACTGCTGCTGTTAGCGTTTGTTTGTGTGCGTCAGATTTACCGGCGTACCAGAAACACATGAGTAGGAAGGTTCCGCATGCGGACAAATGGAACTGAAACAATTAATTGCGTTAAAATTTTTAACGCGTTAAAAGCTTTATAATTAATTAATCGAAATTAATGCGTTAAAGTCCCAGCCTTAAGAAAGTTAAGTATATGTGTTTTTTTTAATTATACTTTGGGGGGGAGGTATACTTTGGGTAATAAGGTAAAAAAAAAACATGTCTTATATGAATCTGTTTCAATGATGATACATCTGAATAAATATACTGTACAAAAAATAAAAAACGAGGGATCGCTGTAATGCAAAAAATATAACTCAAAGCAGAGAACTAAACCTGTAAAATATTTGATTTAATCATGATTTATTTACTCTTCATGGTCCTGAAGGTGTTCTGGTCTCCACTGCCAACCTTTTTAAATGTTCCTCCACCTATCCTTGCTCTCACAGCTGATCATAACGTCATCTACGAACATCATGGTCCATCTGGATTACAGTCTAATCTCATCTGTCAGACTGTTCAACACTGTTGCAATGAAGGGGCTCAGCACTGATCCTTGAAGCAAACCCACTTCCGACTTATCTAACATTCCTCTGTTTGACTTCATTACTCACTCCAAACCCTAGTAACATGGATTGGCAGTATTTTCAATATATGTATTCAAAATATGTATTCCAAATTTAAGAAATCTGTTCTGTAATTTCTATTTTGAACAAGGATTACAATGCGTCTTTTCTATCAAAACTGCTTCACTTTCAACCACACTGGTATTTTCAGAATACTTCACGTGAGAAAATGTAATGCCATATTTGCTGTTCAACAAGGCCAGCACTGGGGTGAGTAGGTGCCCTGGGAGAAAGTATAGCAAGGAGCTCCACAAAAATGACAATACAGTGACAATACAGTGGTACATAATAGGCCCTATGTAAACTCAAATATTTGACATGTGGATTTTAAATATCTGTGTAAAACCATTAGACAAAATGTTACGATTGTAAAATTGCCTTTGGGAGGAATGAGTCACACTTAGACAAAATGGAGCGGACTCAGATGCAGAATTCTGTTCTTTTAATAACGTAAATGGTCAGAGGCAGGAACAAACTGAGAAGGAGAAAATAACGGGCTATGAAACAAAATAATACAAATCAGAAAACATAGGAGCCAGGTGAAACGCACTACAATAGTCGACTAAAAGGACTATAGCCTTTGTGTGTGTCCAGTAATGAAGGGACGTTTCTGCGAAGTGCGTACTGAGGTTCGCTTCATTTTGGGGAAGTCCCAAAAACGATGACGTCCGAAGCCTCGCTACCCAGCTGTCCTACGTGATTGCTTCAGTGAGTGCTTTAGATTTTACAGCGAGGTTTGACAGCTCATTACACTGGCTGCGTTCCAATCACGGTTTGAGTTGCCCTCACTCACTTGCCCTAAGCACTTGAAGAAAATTATGAAACAATCCAAAGGTGTTGGAGTAGCGCTATACTGCCTATTCTAAGTCATTGACGCCTCCAGAAATTCTTCTTGGGGTGGCCAAATTGGGCCACTTAAAACCTTGGGGTGCCACACCAAAAAAATAGAAGCTGTAATTTCAGGTTTTTACTATGTTATAGTAATAAACAGGCCAGTAGAAAACTGTCAGAAAGACTTCAGGACACGCCTACTGATATACTTTTGTTGATTGTGTTATATTGTATATTGTATTTTATTATATAGTGCAATCTGACATTATACTGACGAGTGGGGTGACCAGTGGAGTGGCCTACAAATTCATTGGGGGGAGCCGTGGCCAGGCCTGGCCCCACCCCCTGGTGGCACCATTATTCCACATCACACAAAATATACAGCGACTAATGTCAATAAGCCAGAGACGTATCCCGCGCTTGATGGCAATTCGTCGGTACCTGGGAATTATCAGAATTATTAGTTATTATTTGTTTATTTGTATCAAATTTTATTTGGGCAATTCATTATTTATTTATTTATTTTTCTATACCTTATAATCTGTAGACAGATCTGTTGTTTAAATACATTTAACCTATTTGAAGTTTATTTTCAGTCCCTCCCAACGCCATTTGCTTGACAGACCATTCCTGTCGTTAATAGCAAAATAGAAAAGGCAAGCGAAATAGAAACGTCAATGACAAAAATTGTCATTGTTTTTTTCCTTTTCATTTTTTAATCTATATTTATTCATTCATGTTTTTTCTTATTTTGGCACTCCTGTGATCCCATACGTCCTGCCATAACTGCCATATGCAGTCTAATTTTTAAATTTTTTTTATTAAAAAACAACAATGATGAATTTTACAATTCGAAAGAAAGTTTGGTATAACATTCAAGCACCGTGCTGGCTCCTCCAATCATTTTCTTCTTCTTTGGTGGTAAATAGACAGCAGCCAATTGTATTTGAGCTTCATTATCACCACCGCATGGACACATATTCCGTGCACCACTGCAATGCACATTGGGATATAGACTCTGGAGTGACCATCATTGTTTATTTGATCACTAAGCCCTCTCAGGGTCAATCTCACAAAGTTCACTTCCCTTTTTAGGGAAATGAAATAGCCCTGGAGATGGCGGCGGGGATTCCCCCAAGGGGGAGTACCTAGGGCAAATGAGCAAGGGCACATTTAAACAGCAATTGAAACGCAGCCACTATATAAACATTTCTGGCTACATTCAAAATGTGGGTGTTTGAAAGGGTTGCGATCAGTTGAAAGTTTAGGTAGTTTAAAGGCAATTTAAAGAGTGAAAGGTATAGGAGTAAGGAGAGAAGTACTGTAGTTGAGAGGATGGAGCCAGCAAAAAAGAGGACTTCTTCTGTGTGGAAAAACTTGTTTTTTTAATAAAAACTGTATGAAAATCCCTATCATCCTGTATCAACATCAATGTCTAAATTACACAAGCAAAATCTGTGCCCTTTTTCAATTTACACAAACACGTTTATTGTCATCTACCTAATTATACTCATGGCATTTTCAGAAAAAACATTGCACAACCTGCCATATAACACCATTTATGGAATAATTTTCACACATACACACACTACATAAAAATATATATTATAGGTTTTTGTTGTACTGTATGTGGCCACGCCTCCTATTGGACCCAAAAGTTATGTATAATTTGTTGTACGTTGATATTCGGGGAGCTACTTGGCACTGCTGACTTCGCGATATCATATATTATTATGACTGTTGAGGTATTGTGTGTGTGTGTGTGTTTTGGTTTTTGTTTCGTATGTATTGGTCCTTTTTTGTGCAGGGGGTACTGTACCATCATTCATTATAGTAACACAAGTTATGAGTTTGATCCCATTGCTGAAGATGTATGCCAAATTTAACTACTTTATTTTTCGGACTATAAGTCGCAGTTTTTTCATAGTTTGGCTGGGGGTGCCACTTATACTCTGGCGTGACTTATGTGTGAAATTATTAACACATTATTATATCATTTCACATGTTGTTTTGGTGTTTTGGAGTGACACTGATGTTTTGGTAAACTTGTTAGTGTGTTCTTTATGCTACAGTTATCTGAATAACTCTTAATAGCTATGTTACGTTAACATACTGGCCACGTTCGCATTTCGTTGTTCATGCATCATGTAACATTATCATACTGTACACTTATTCAGAATGTTGTTCTCTATTGTATTTTTATCTTAAATTGCCTTTCAAGATGACATATCTGTTCTATGTGTTGGATTTTATCAAGTAAATTTCCCCCCCAAAATGCGACTTATAATCTGGTGCGACTTATCTATGTTTTTTTTCTCTTTGTTGGGCATTTTACAGCTGGTGCGACTTGTACTCAGGTGCGACTTATAGTCCGAAAAATACAGTACTGTGATTGGAAAACAAGGGGAAAAAAATACAAGATGATGTGTTTTGAGCTATGGATTTTGTAGATTGATTTGACACAAGTGGCAAACAAGTATTTGGTATTGCATTTGGAAATGCATTCCAATTTATTTTCTGCCAAATCCTGTATACAAAGCAGTCGATTTATAATTTGTAATTCCCTAGTCTGAAACAAGCACCTAATATAATTTTCTCTTGCTCCCATTTTCCTGATTCTCTAGCTCATCAAAGAATTCATTCCATCTATTACTATCTAACACTACAAGCATAGCACTCATTTCCATCTCTATTCTTAAGGGTCCCATGCCACATTTTTTTTTTGTCTGCTTTGAAAAATAATTTGATTGTAAAATGGTCAGGGTGCCCTTTTTAAGCTCTCTATATGGTACAAAATATGTCTACACTTTATTTGAATGCTACTTATTACAGTGTCATAAGACTAATAATTATGACATGACCCCTTTCATGAATATGAATGAATGCTTATGACAGTTGTCATTAGGTGTCATTCAGTAAAATGTTTTTTTGCTGATCAGAGCTATTGCTTATATATATACAATATGCACATTAAATAAGCTTTACAATGATTATACGACGGTCTTCCTTAATTTTAAAAGGGAAATCAGCTTTGGTTAATATCCTGCTGTATTTTATGGTTAAATAGTATGCACTATCTACATACCTACTGTATATCACCACCATAGTCGGTTGGTTACAGTTAGAAAAGCTACCAAAGGGATGCAAGGCTCAAATGTTCATAGCGACATTGCATGTTGAAACTTACCTACCATTAAGGCTGCAACAACTACTCGATTAAGTCGATTGAAATCAATTAATAAATTAGTTGCCAACTAATTTGATAACTGATTTTTGCTGGCAGTTATGAGCAGTCCCATTTGGTTCCTTGTTAGTGTGTAATGTGAAGTGTGGGCCAGTGATTAGAGCAAGAGATCGAGATTTTGCTGCTGCTGCTGCTGCTGCTCTTGGGTTGTTCATCAATAATATAACCATAGACTTCATAATATATTGACGGGACACGGGGCGCGGGGACGATTAATAGGGGCCCTATCTACAGACAAAGAGCTTTTTATGTTGAAAATTATTGTGATTAAATGCTTAAATCCCTGAATTCTTTATAGATATGGACGTAAAACAGTCTCGATTCTTGGTTAAAAGCAAAAAAACGGGCTGTTAGCATTTTTTTTAACGTAAAAATATGTTAAATATGCTGCTACTCTTTAAGCCTCTGTGGCGCCTCTGTGGCGCCGCTTTATCACCAAGAAGAGCTTTTTCTGGTGAAAATCTTTGGGAATAAATGCTTAAAGCCCTAAATTCTTTATAGATATGGACGTAAAACAGTCTCGATTCTTGGTTAAAAGCAACAACAAAAAAAGGGCGGTTAGCATATATTTTATGTAAATATGTCGAATGTGCTGCTAGTCTTTAAGCCACTGTGGCGCCACCTTATCACCACAAAAAACTTTTTCTTTGAAAATTGTTGTGAATAAATGCTTAAATCCCTGAATTCTTTATACTGTAGATATGGATGTAAAAATCTAATGATTACCATCAATCGTCGAACAAGTCACTCCTGAGACAGTCCTTCCTGTTTGTATGCGGTACATTTTTCATACTTTTTCAACCTAAATCCGGCGTCGGATCACTGCATGTGTTAGAGAATAACTGCGACTGACTTCAACCGACTGAAGCGGGTTGTAAGACGGCCCCCTTCTTGAAGGCGTGGCGCAGTGTCTGGGGAGTGTGTCCCGTCAATATCATTATGAAGTCTATGAATATAACAAAGTGTCGAGAGGTAGATTGTCTTTTGCGTTGTCTGCCTCCGTCAGAGGTGAGCAAATGAAGCCAATTGCATCGTTTGTAATCTTTGTTGATGAGCCCTTACTACTTAGCACAGAGCGCTAAGGTAGTTAGCGATCATGCAAATTAGTGTCATAAGTGTCCATTTGTATTGTGTTTTGGATAGGCATGTTAGCACTTAATTATTGTTTGATCGTAAAGTTGTCTTATTTCTTTTTATAAAGAGACCACACACATAAATCCATTCATATAACAGCTGAGAGTCTCATTTCAACACAAACTGAATCATAAATTTTCATACTGGAGAGTGTGCTTTGAAATTGGATTTGGAATGTATCTAAACAACTGTTTGATAAAGAAAACTGATTTATTACAGTCTGTTTCTTCCTTATTCGATTTTGTTTAGTTTAAAGAAAATGAATGAGTAAATGACACTATTTGTACCAGCGTTTTGCCCACTAGAAAAAAATAAAAGTCAGCTGCATTTTTTTGAACAGGGATTTTGTCTGATTTGTGTTACAAGAATTTTTTTTCACGTTTTTTAATCAGAACCTTTTTTAAAAACTAGAAGTTCACAAGTTTTATGTACTTAAAACAGTACAGTTGTAAACTGCAACTAAGTCACGAAGCTGTAATAAAATATTATTTTTGAAGGAAATAGTCATCCATATTGCCTTCATTCAAAGACTTCATAATATATTGACGGGGCATAGGCGCCCTATCTCCATCAAAGCCGACCGAATGGAAACACAGACAAAGAGCTTTTTCCGTTAAGAATTGTTGTGAATAAATGCTTAAATCCCTGAATTCTTTATAGATATGGACGTAAAACAGTGTCGATTCTTGGTTAAAAGCAAAAAAAAAAGTGCAGGTAGCATTTATTTTACGTAAATATTACGAACAATGAGGCTAGTCAGTAAAGCAATTAGTGGCTGCCATAGGTAAACAAAGAGCTTTCTCCGTTGAAAATTCTTGAGAATAGATGCTTAAATCCCTTAATTCTTTATAGATATGGATGTAAAACAGTCTTGATTCTTGGTTAAAAGCAAAAAAATGTGCAGGTAGCATTTATTTTAGGTAAATATTATGAATTATGAGGCTACACAGTAAGAAAATTAGCGGCCGCCATATGTAAACAAAGAGCTTTTTCCACTGAAAATCATTGTGAGTAAAGGCTTAAATCCCTGAATTCTTTATAGATATGGACGTAAAACAGTCTCGATTCTTGGTTAAAAGCAAAACAAAAACTTGCAGGTAACATTTATTTTACGTAAATATTGCAAAGTATAATGCCAATGCTGTAGCGGCTAATGTCTCCCGTTGATTTTTTTCATCACGTTTTAAAATGAATGCATGGTACGAAAAATATAATAATTACCTTGAAATCTTGAACAAATCACTCCTGAGACAATCCTTCCTGTTTGTATGCAGTATAGTTTTCGTACTTTTTCAACCTAAATCCGGCGTTAGATCGCTGCATGTGACCGACTGCTAATAAATGAAGCAGAGTGTTGGACGGCCCCCTTCGGGAAAGTGTGACGCAGTGAATGGGGAATGTGTCATGTAAATATATTATGAAGTCTATGCTTCATTGTTACTTACAACATGTCTAAAACAACTCCAAGTTAAATTGTGAAGGTACTTGAAAAAAAGTGACATTCATCCGATTAATCGTATAATCAATCATCTAAATAATGGATTATATACTAATTGTTAGTTTCAGCCCTGCCTACCACAGGTTCAAACATTTATAAACTGTACAGGTCATATTTTTAGTTTTTTTTCGCGGCGCCAGCAGTACTCTTAGTGACGCTACAATAGAATAGTCATTTATATAAATGAATATTTTTATTTGAAGTAATATTTTACATAAATATTTTACCTCATATTGATGTGCCGAATAAAAGTAATAATTTAGAGCAGCAGCTATGATTGCCTATTTGGTAATGCTCATTTTCAAATAGCTTTCCCGTTCATCCGTACCTACCCTTAATGGTTCATTCGTCCAATCAACGATGAGTGAACTTTCAGACTGATACCTACCTATTCCGGTTTCTTGATGGATTTTTGTTTCTTGATTTGCCGTTATGTTTTGGAGTTTGACATAGCGTTTTGAACTTCAGGGCCACCGTAGCTTTGTTCGCACTTTCATTCACTTGCCCTAAATTGGAAAAAAAAAAAAGTCTTATCAATATAATATTAATAAAAAAAGAACTCTAACTGTCTACAATTAAAACAGTTGTTGAGGCTCGCCAAACCTGTTTTTCCCAAAACTGGTCATCTAAATACACACAAATCAAATGTCAAGTACAAAAAAATAGGCTTTCTTTCATATTTTCTAACTTAAATTCCTTATAAATATTTCCAATTCATTTTGCCTGAAATTAATTTTGTGATTTTGTTGACGCTTATAGAGTTTAATACACTCTTCCCTTTCTGCTTCCTTTCTACAGGTTACAAAGATGTTAGCTGTTGTGGTGATCCTATTCGCTCTGCTGTGGATGCCCTATCGAACATTAGTTTTGATCAACTCTTTTGTGTCCACACCCTATCTCGATGCCTGGTTCCTATTATTTTGTCGGACGTGCATTTATGCCAACAGTGCAATTAATCCAGTGATTTACAATGCCATGTCTCAGAAGTTTCGCTCAGCATTCCGTGGGCTGTACCACTGCAAGCAGCAAGAAGGAAAGCAGAGGACACTATCAGCCATTCCTGCAGGCTTCAGTATAGTCCGTGACCCACGTACATCCCTGTCCAATAATAGCGGAATGAATGAAGAAGTCAAAAGAGCCACTCTAAATACTGCAACAGATGTAAACAAAAAACGTGGAAATGATCAGCCAGAGACAATTGTGATCAACGGCAACGAAGCAGACAATTTGATCAGATCAGCAACTTATTGTTTAGACATTAGTTCCGTTGACACCTCTGTGCTAACTGATGTTAAGGGTTCGCCGTCAAATGATGACACAATTCATACTCCTGACACATATACAACAAAGACTGAGTTGGAGACTATGTGAATGTTTACACAAGTTTGATCACATATTAGAATTTGAAATTCCCATATCCGATTTGATGTAGAATATTTCCCCTACAGTCAATGACCTGTGTCCAAAATAATTAAAGAGTAAAAGACTGCTTTTTTAATACAGTTTAACCTTGACATACAATCGTATCGACATACAATCCTTTCGACATCCGACGTAAAATCTGACATATCATTTGTCTCGACATATGACGACATGCTTGAAATACGACAATTTGAGACAGCGTCTCAATTTCAAGACGGACGCACGGCGGATTTTCTTGTAAGAAAATTAACATTAGTCCCAAGAACGTTAGTGCAAGTGGTGAAAAAACAAAAAAGGTGACGCTTAGCATTGAAATTAAGATGGAAATGATTGAAGAATACAGTATGAGCATAGTGTGTGCTTCAGTGAACTGGCTCGACAATACGGCTGGAATATGTGTACGATTTCGATGATCCTCCTTCGACCTCCATTTACCACTCTTTATAAGTTGAGGTGACAATTAAAGTGGTACCTCGACATATAATCGCTACGACACATGATCTTTTCGACGTCCGACGTAAAATTTGACTTGCCATTTGTTTTTACATCCGACGACATGCTCTAAATATGACGATCTATGACAGCACCGCAGTTTCTTTGTTTTCCTGCAAGACGGACGCATGATGATTTTCCTGTGAGAGAAATCAACATGGGTTCCAACAATGTTAGTGCTGGTGGTGAAAAAAGGAAAAAGGTGATGCTTACCATCAACATGAAGATGGATATGATAGTAAAATATGAGCGTGTGGTGAGCATCGGTGATATGTCTCGCTAAACAATACAGCCTTAGACGGTCTATGACGGTCCTCCTCCGTTCGCCAGTCTTCATAAGTTAAAGTGGCAATTATTATTGTGGTAACATCGCCAAAGAAATCAAGCAGCTTCGTCAGGTTTCTAATCATTTATTCCATCAACTTGTACAACACAACACGCCTAGTGTCCTCTGCAGTAAATAAAGTGAAACTAAAAAGGCTCACTCTATCAAGTCAGCCACGCGATGCGTTCAGATACACCATGCAAACACATTTGCCACATTAGAACCTGGTTTGTTACATTATTACAGATATTATTATACTATTATTCCGATTTTTATTCATAATTTATTTGATTTGCTCTTCGTAATTGATATTTGCAATAGTAACATCAGTATTTATTAACGAATTAATAGAATTATAATGTATTCTTATGGGAAAATCCTGCTCGACATACGACCATTTCGATTTACAAACAAGGTCAAACTTTGTATGTAGAGGTACCACTGTATTATTATTGCAACATCATCAAGGAAGTCGCCAGCTTCGCCATGTTTTTAATCATTTATTTCAGAACTTGGGCAACACTAGCTAGTCTTGTCACAGATTACTTGAAAAAGTAATTTAATTACAGATTACGCCACAAAAAAGTAATCTAGTTACTGATTATTATCAAAGTAAGTTTAATAGTCATTTATCAGTTAGGTTTACCAATTTTTTTCCCTTTGCTGCTTCAACATAAGAATGACAACAGAAAAATGTCATCGCATGCAGTTGAATTTTTCAAATAAGACTTCGAGTTAGCGGGGGTTTAATTAGTTGATGAAGTTGATTTCAACCACCATTGACTCGCGCTAGCTTAGCCACTCCAAAACCCTGAAACTAACAAATAATTGACAAACTGCACGGAATTTGTTCAAATCAACCCCAACGACTAATTAAACTCCCGCTAACTCAAAGATTGAGCCTAATGACAAAAATTCTGAACTTCGTCTTTAAAATGAAGACTAGGCCGTTAAAATAGCGTCTATAAAAGTTGTAAAGCAATATAACAAACAACAAAAATGAACTTAACGAACAAGAATCCTTTAAAGTATTTCATAATGGGTCCAAATTATTTTTCGAACAGATCATGTGACTAGCACCTGAGAAACGGTCCTTTGCTTTGCTTAGCCAACACAACAACTCAGGAGACAAGATGGCTATGTAGAGTTTCTTTAAACCTAAACTTTCAAAAGCTTCAACAACTAAGCTTGAACCGAGGATTGAACACGAACTGTGTCAAGATGTATATACTGTACATACAGTACAGGCCAAAAGTTTGGGGACACCTCATTCAATCAATCACAAATGATGATCCCAACCCCAACATGTCAACGTCAAACTCCGCCTCTGGTTACAAATTGTGACTATAAAATGTACGTAAAGGCTGGTTAAAAACTGTAGAAGTGCTCTTGTTACCTGTAGGCTGTGCGTCGAGTTGTATAGCTCTGTGCTGTAATTCCAAGTGGTTCCTTGAATTGGATGTTTTCAGTGATCGACAGTCTTTTTGAGCTAGCGCAAAGTTTGCGACACACGGAGATTTTTTTTTTTATCTTTACTGGACAAAAATATGAAATAATGACTGTATTTCCAGTGAGCAAATGCAGCCGTTTGTAGTATCTCCCCTGCCTCTTTCATTGTGTTCTGACGAGGTAGCTAGGCTATGCTGTATTGGCCGCGAACTCCCAGCACTCACACAGCATAGTAATACACGTGGCCCGTTATTTTTTTGTCCTCCGATTAGAAAACGTGACACGTGATGTCTCTCCCAAACGCGAGAGCAATATTTCTGTTCAAAATGCTCTTCGGACATGACTACAGTATTCTTCATTCAACATACATTATGAGGCAACAACAAAATTGTAACGCACAGGCACTAAGGAAACTAACTTTAATCAGATTACTGGTTTGGAAAAATGAGCACGTTAGATTGCTCGTTACTGAAAAAGGTAATCAGATTACAGTACCGTGTTACTAAGTAACACTGGCCTTAGCCGATGCCAACAACAACATGAAAAGAGAAAGTAAAAACTCTTCCGCACTGCTCTGACTCTGTCGTCTGTCACACGGTGTTTTCAGGAACACCATTATTATTCCGATTTGTATTTATAAATTTATTTGTTTTTTATGTGTAATTGCTATTTGTAATTGTACCAGCAGTATTTATCAAGGATTTAGCGTAGGTTTGTGGGCTGTGGAACAAATGAATCAAATTACAGTGGTACCTTGACATACGACCGCTTCGACACATGATCTTTTCAACATCCGACATAAAATTTGACTCGCCATTTGTTTCTACATCCGACGACGTGCTCGAAATACGACGACATGACAGCACCGCAGACGGACGGATTTTCATGTGAGAAAAATCAACACAGGTTTCAAAAAGGTTGGTACAGGTGGTGAAACAAGGAAAAAGGTGACACCATTGAAATGAAGATGCAAATTATAGAAAAATATGAGCGTGGTGTGCGCATCCGTGAACTGGCTCAACAATACATCTCCACAATCCTCCTCCGACGACCGTTTGGCAGTCTTTATAAGTTAAGGTGACAATTATTATTGTGGTAACATCGCCAAAGAAATCGCCAACTTACCCAAGAACTTACCCACACGAAACGCCTACTGTCCGCTGCAGTTGACTGTGTTTTCAAGAAGACATTAAAAGTGAAAGTACACTCTCAACTGCACCGCTCCCTCTTTCTGTCACGTCAGCCATGCGGTGCGTTCAGGTAGAGCAAAAAGCATCCGCCACATTAGAACCCGATTCGTTACATTATTACAGGAATTATTATTATTATTATATAAAGCCCACAAACAGTTTGCTGAAGACACGTCAACAAAGCACATGGATTACTGGAACCATGTCGTATGGTCTGATGAGACGGGCGGGCGTTCTTGTGTACCATCTTCAGAAGAGGCTTCCTCCTGGGGTGACAGCCATGCACACCGATTTGATGTAGAGTGCGGCGTATAGTCTGAGCACTAACAGGCAGACCCCCCCACCTCTTCAATCTCTGCAGCAATGCTGACAACACTCCTGTAACGAGTCACATGACATTTTAGAGGGAAAATGACAAGCAGTACTCAATTTGGACATTTAGGGATGTACGTATTTAATAAGGGGTGTACTCACTTTTGTTGCCAGGGGTTTATTTGTTTTGCTATGTGTAATTGCCATTTGTAATCGTACC
Source organism: Corythoichthys intestinalis (assembly GCF_030265065.1). Lineage (NCBI taxonomy): Eukaryota > Metazoa > Chordata > Actinopteri > Syngnathiformes > Syngnathidae > Corythoichthys > Corythoichthys intestinalis. The sequence continues at coordinate 55,558,806 of NC_080399.1, read as the reverse complement.
AGCAGTATTTATTAAGGATTTAGTGTAGTTTTTTTGGGCTGTGGAACGAATTAATGGAATTATAGTGTATTCTTATGGGAAAATCCTGCTCGACATACGACTATTTCGACTTACAAACAAGGCCCTGGAACGAATTAACTTGGTATGTAGCGGTACCACTGTAGAATTTATTTGTCTGTTATTCATTGATGGATCAGAAGGAAATTATATTGGTATATTCTAAGCATGTATATGCCTAGAACCTCGGAGCCCGATTTTTATTTATTATTCATCTCAGGGCTGATTAATTTATTCTCTAACAACGACGTATAAATACGTCTTTTATGTTCTTTTGCGGCTACATAAGGGTCTGACGCAACTTCGCCAAAGGATTCATTTGGAGAGCAATTTTAATGCTCCAAAACGGCCTGCAGGTGGCGAAGTGTATTGGATGCGCTTGGCAATCGTCAGTTAAAAAAGAAAAGGAGGAAGTTTAGCGATATGGTCAAAATGGATGAATAAACACAAATTTAATGAGAAGAGTGTTTCGGAAATAAATTGTTGTTGTCCTTGAAGGATATCCTAAATTGGCTAAAATTAAAGTTTACAAAGCCTTTTTTTTTTTTTTTTAATCGAAAGCATTCACACACACACACGCACACACACACACACACATGCGAGGTCTCACATGCATGTACACACAAGCGATTCTTCAAACTTGAAGACTGAATTATTAATTCTCTTTGATGAGGCAAAACTACTACATATTTTAAACATCAGCCAAATCTAAAATCAATGTACAACACCAATGCCATTTTATTTGATCTTCTTTTGGTGCAATGCAGATTTGAAAAACAGTCAATCCAATATAGAGCATGTACAGTATATGTCAAAGGAATCTTCACTGCTTTTATGAGGTTTCTTAAAAACTACCAAGGAAGAACAAGACATTGATGTTCTTTTTCTGTTGTAATCACCTTTTGTTCTATAAATATGAGGTTTAGTGTTGTGAGTGACCTGCGTGTGCTTTTACAACCTCTAGCAAAAAATATGGAATCACCAGTCTCGGACGAGCACTCACTCAAGACATTTTATCATGTAGAACAAACTCAGATAAAAAGCTTGAAAAAATAATGAAGTAGTTCAAAAGTGCAACTCTTTAGAATTCAGTAACACTAAAAGAAATGAATAGAAAACACTGTTACTTTTATAGAGCAAGAGCAGGGAAATATATATGGAATCACTCCATTCTGAGCAAAAAAAAAAACAAAAAAAAACCTGAATCATGAGAAACAAACAAAGAAATAACAATCAAAACACATCTCTAGTATTTAGTAGCACCACCTCTTGCTTTTATGACAGCTTGCAGTCTCTGAGACATGGACTTGATGAGTATTCTTCATCAATTGGGTGCCAACTCTCTTTGATTGCAGTTGCCAGATCATCCTTGCAGGTCGGAGCCTTGCTATGGATCATTTTTTTCAATTTCCACCGCAGGTTTTCAATAGGGTTGAGATATGGGCTATTTCCAGGCCAGGTGATGATGCTGGAACTTTTGTTTGTTGCTGTTCCAGTGAGATTTACAAAGATGACTGCCTGAAGAAGACAACAAAATTCCCTCAGTCCTTGATGATATGGGACTGCATGTCAGGCAAAGGCACTGGGAAGATGGACGTGGTTAAATCTTCAATAAATGCACAACTTTACATTGAAATTTTAGGCAGATTTCTTTTCCCTCCAATTGAATATATGTTTCTCATTTTCCAAGATGACAATGCATCATGCCACAGAGCTAGAACTGTTGAATCAGTCCATGGAGAAAGTCTCATCCAGTCAACGGCATGGCCTGCAAATAGGCCAGATCTCAACCCTATTGAAAACCTTTGGTGGAAATTGAAAAAAAAAAAAAAAAAAAAAAAGGTCCACAGCAAGGCTCCGACCTGCAAGGATGATCTGGCAACTTCAATCAAAGAGAGTTGGCACCCAATTGATGAAGAATACTCATCAAGTCCATGCCTCAGAGACTGCAAGCTGTCATAAAAGCCAGAGGTGGTGCTACTAAATACTAGAGATGTGTTTTGATTGTTATTTCTTTGTTTGTTTCTCATGATTCCATATTTTTTTCCTCAGAGTGAAGTGATTCCATATATATATTTCCCTGCACTTGCTCTATAAAAGTAATATTTACTGACAACCACAATGTTTTTTATTCATTTATTTTAGTCTTTCTGAATGCTAGAGTTGCAATTTTGAACATATATATATATATATATATACAACATATATATTTATTTATTTATTTATTTATTTATTTATTTATTTATTTATTTTCCAAGCTTTTTATTTGAGTTTGTTCTACATTATAAAATGTCTGAGTGAGTGAGACTGGTGATTCCATACTTTTTGCTAGGGGTTGTACATAAATCTTCTTGTCATTCCCAAAATACTGTACAGTATATTTGTTTGGCCCTGAAAAAGAATGTTTGATTGATGAATCTTTCTGAGTTATTTTGCGAATTTTAATGAATTACAAAACCAAATTCTTTTGACAACTTTATGTTACTGTCTTTCAGATTAAATATTCAATCCACTAATTTAGTATCTAGTTGTTGTCTTAGTCCTCCTGTTGCTGTTGTTTTCAATTAAAATGTATGTATTGTATAGTAAAAACAGTAAGAATGGCCTCTTATAGATTGTCTGTCAGAGACCGTTATTTTAACTTATAACTACGTCTCAGACTGGACTACACTGTAAGATGAAAAAATACAGGAAAAAATGTATAAAATCCTTGTGGCTGTGAGTCCCAGAATTGTACCATTTAAAAAAAAGGGAAAACCATAAAAAGTTTACTCTCAACTGACAACAACTGACTATATTTTAACTGTTGTTTTACAGCAAACGACTGCAAAAAGCACAGCATGTGTAACTGGCCCGATGATTGTGGTGGTCAAAAGCCCACCGGGCTAACAGCTTCAGGTGCCAGTATTTCTAGGTTCTCAGGGAATACGGTTTTCTTCTTCATCTTTGCCACAAATAACAGTGGTTCCAACTGGGTTTCTGTAGCTCAGTAATCAGCATTTTCAACTTGTACAATAACAATGTGAGTTAAAATCCTGGTTTAAAATTGGGGAAGAATGAGAAAAGTAGTGCAGTGATGTCACGACCATCAACATTAAGCCAGTTACATATGGATCACAGTACAATAATATATTTTTAAACCATGATTCGAAACCTTACAAACTTCTGTCATAAAAATTATGGTTAACAAAGCACTATGCCGTTTTACGATGTGAGCTCTTTCTCTTCTAAGGGAATTTATGATTTAAAAGAAAAAGTGTATACGTACTTTGATTTAATAATATATGAAGGAAACTGCAGAAACCTTGTAATAAAATGCATGATTCCTTTTTGTGTGATGTAAATAATTATGTTAATATCACTTAAAAGTCTGAATTTCACAAGGCAAAGCATTTAATATTCAGCCCTGGAAAGCTGCTTTTGTCATATGGTAAGTTCAATGTGCTGTAATTCTGTATATTTAAATATTTGGGGTTTTAATTGACTTTACCTGTATTTCCGTATATGGCCCTTGTTGTTCTCTTTTTTTGCTCTGCAATTTGTGCATGTATAGAAACTTGTTTCCTCATTAAATGAATGGGAATAAATTGTTTGGATAGCATATTTTGGTTCAGCTCATTTCTTAATAATTAAATTCTCTTCGAAAGCAGGAGATATGAGAAACAACAGAAATTATTAATAAATAAATCTTCTGGCAGCGAGCCCAAAATATTTTCCTCTTTTCCATGAGCAGCTCCTAGAAATTGTTCAGTAAGAGCCATATTCTCCATAAACTGTATTTACTTGTCATACAGCATATGGCCTGTAAATATATATGCTCTTTGTTCTGGCTACACTATGAAACATAGGTGGTTGATTTTTTTAAGTAGTACAAAGTAAGTACAACAAATATTATCTAATAAGAATACGGATAACTAAAAGTGTTTTTGGTGCGCTATCTCCCGCGGGTGTTTTTGTGCGTGTACCTACATCAGGGATGGTAATCGAATCCGCTTCCCAGTAACACAATTCCTAGGCAACAAATCTTTAGTTACCAGATAATTCTGCTTTTCAATTCCTCTTTGCATCTCAGATGGTTAAATAAACAGTGCTTTTTGGTCTCATTCTCCGGCCTTGACTTATCAACATTTGCTTAATTCATTATAATATACATGGTTTTGCATTAGTATAAACAGGTAGTCCCTGGGGTTACAAACGAGTTCCGTTCCTACGCTAGCAACGTAACACGAATTTCTGCGTAAATCGGAATTAAACATTTAAGTAACCCTAAATCCCCCCTAAATGGCAAAATAACTATCGAAAAACATGTATTATATGTCATATTCATAAAATGCAGTAACAAATAAGATACTGTGCTTACCATCAATGCTGAGAGGAGTTACTGTTAAGCCCCTTTCAGACATACGCTGAACTCCAGTTAAGTCCCGAAGAAAGCAAATTCCTGGGTCGACTGAAACGGACATTAACCGGGACGTGGCATGTATGGAACTTACTTGCGCCTACAATTTACTTTGTGCCAACTGATGTGGAGCTTGTATATATAAGTATATATAAACAGATAGACACAGGGGACCTGAAGTTCTGCTCTGAGACCCCCCATTTGGCCAAATTTCAAAATTGTCCTAAATGCATGAATGATACATCATTGTAAAGCTTAAAATCTCAAATTTCTGGGGGAAGAACTTTTTTGAACAGGAGGGCATTTTAGAAAAAAAAACATTTTTTTTAAACCCCTGAACCTTAACTCGGGGTGAGAGCATGAGAGAGCATAATTAAAGACACCATGATTGTAACGAGATATTATCGCGCACTTACCTTGTTTCGATCCAAAATGTATTTCTCACCGAGTGTCAAGACACAGCTTTGGATGGCCACAGCCGGACCTTTTGGGGATTTTATGAAAAGAAAACAAAGTGATATAACAAGGGTCGCAATGCAGAAATCGCAGACATCAAGGGATGGGCGAGATTTTCATTTTCATATATTTACCCTTTTAAACTTTTTTTTTTTCAATTTTTCTTTGTCTGGATTGATTATTTATCATCTAAAATATCGGGGAAAATGCGACAGTAACAAAAAAATTATAAAATAAAAAATACAATTAAGCGATAGTTATGAGGTAGATATCCACGACTTTTTTACAGACATCATTTTTTTCATTGTGACACAATTTGTTTAAAAGCTTAAAATATGCGAGTGAATAATTTTGTAAAGTCGTTTTTTTTTTTTTTTTTTTTTTTAATTAACTATTGCATGTGTGATTAAAATCTCAATTTTCTGGGGGAAGATTTTTTCTAAACAGGAGAGCATTTTAGAAAAAAAAAAAAAAAATTAAACCCCTGAACCCTAACTTGGGGTGAGAGCATGAGAGAGCATAATTAAAGACACCATGATTTTAACGAGATATTATCGCGTACTTACCTTGTTTCAATCCAAAAACTCCGTGTAGCATGTCTCACTGAGTGTCAAGACACAGCTATGAATGGCCGCAGGTGGACTTTTTGGGGATTTTATGCGTGAAACACGGTAATATAACAAGGGTCGCAATGCAGAAATCGCAGACATCAAAGAGTGGTCGAGATTTTGTTTTTCAAATATTTACCATTTAAAACTTTTTTTCTTCTTCAATTTTTCTTTGTTTGGATCGATTAATTATCATCTAAAATATCGGGGAAAATGCGGCAGTAACCATAAAAAAAAAAAAAAAAATACAATTAAGCGATAGTTATGAGGTAGATATCCGTGACCTATTTACTGACACTATTGTTTTCATTGTGACATAATTTGTTTAAAAGTTTAAAATATGCGAGTAAATAATTTTATAAAATCGTTTTTTTTTTTTTTTAAAGTAAATATTAGAAATCAATTAATGATTCAAAGCTAAAAATGATGCACATTTCAAATAATAAATATAATTATATACCTTCTGTTTATTTTTATGGCTGGGTTGAAACAAAAGCGGTTGCGCTTTGTCTGTAAACGGGGGTCTCCAGGGTAAAACGGACAAATTAAAAATAGTTTGGGGGCTTAATGTGCCGTGAAACTGCTATGGCAGCATATAGACATATTGTTCTATCAAACACAACTGTTTAAAAAAAAAAAAAAAAAATTAAATACAACAGTTTATTTTAAAGAGGGGAGCAAGAGCAGAAACTGCTTTTTCATCCTTGCCTGTGTTTTCCGCCATATATATACTGTATATTTATATTACATATATTTTACTACTTACTTGTACAGAGCTACAACACACTGTATGTTCAGTATATGGCGGTTTTGTGGATTTATCTGTGTAAAACGGGAAAATACATATTGTAGTTATAATCAAAAAGGTTGACACATTTGAAAAACACCTGGGGTGATCCGTTTTTCCTTTCCCCTGTCACAAAGAGCTCCCTTCTTTGGCCCTAAGAGCAATAGGTTATTTATTTTGAGAAATAGCCAGGTGAAAATAAATTGTGTCTCTAATCAGTGTTCCTTGGACCTTCCACATGTGACCTATTGCCAGGAACAGAGCACCTGTCAGAAGCTAAACAAAGGTTGAATTAGAGGATTAGCACAGGACTGAAGGATCTTTTTGAGATATTTTAGGCTTTTATTCACGTGCTGAATAACAAATCATTTTTCAGTGAATGTACACGAAAAACAGTTATGAAAACATACATACTAGATAATAATACCAATTGTCACCAGCATCTTTGAAACAGAGGTACTTTTAAAATAATTAATGCACACAGTTTTCAGTTTGATACTTGCTTTTACAATAAGCATGCTCAAATTACTTATGTGCAATTAATAATAATGATCTAGTCATATCATGTTGTGATTTCTCTTGCAAGGCGAGAAACAAAAACTAAATATCAAAATGAAACATGGGCAAGCTGTTGCCCACTGGGACCATGGAGGATAGTGAGCCCTGGTATAGATGTTTGAGGTTCCATATGAAATAGCACCATATATATTTAAGCCGTTATCAGATGTTATAACCTTCCTTGAACATTGCCACATACAGTATCAGCATGCAATATTCATACACATGTGTCACACATAAGGCAATTAAATTATGTGAAAAGCTACCACCTGCACTCTTGATACAACTGTTAGTTATACCTCAACACAGGCTTGTGTTCCTATAATTCATAGATGCTATTTACAGGCACGTATATTGTGTGCATTTCTTATTCCTATTCACGTCAATCATGATGTCGACTTGTGGTTGCATTTGCTGTAAAGTTTGATCTCACTGTATTGATGATCATGCCGAGTGAAACCCATATATGAATACATAATTAATTCCTTATGTGACTATGCCATGAAGCCATGAAACAATATTTCATTTCTGTATTTTAGTTTCTGAAGCAATTCCAACTAAACCTTTTGCAGTCTGCAGTGATGTTTTTTGCAAAAATGAGATACAGTTTTAAGAAAAAAAGTATCTGAACCTTTTGGAATTTCTCATATTTCTGCATAAAATCAACATCAAATGTGATCTGATCTTGTCAAAATCACACAGATGTAAAAACAGTGTCTGCTTTAAGTAAAACAACCCAAACATTTATAAGTTTTCATATTTTAATGAGGATAGCATTCAAACAATGACAGAAAGGGGAAAATAAATATGTGAACTCTCTCACATTGTTTGATTTTTAAAGAATTTATTTGCAAATCATGGTGGAAAATAAGTATTTGGTCAATACCAAAAGTTCATCTCAATACTTTGTTATGTACCCTTTGTTGGCAATAACGGAGGCCAAACGATTTCTGTAACTCTTCACAAGCTTTTCACACACTGTTGCTGGGATTATTTTCATTCCTTCATGCAGATCTCCTCTAGAGCAGTGATATTTGGGGCTGTCGTTGGGCAACACGGACTTTCAACTCCCTCCACAGATTTTCTATGGGGTTGAGATCTGGAGACTGGCTAGGCCACTCCAGGACCTTGAAATGCTTCTTACGAAGCCACTCCTTTGTTGCCCTGGCTGTGTGTTTGGGATCATTGTCATGCTGAAAGACCCAGCCACGTCTCATCTTCAATGCCCTTGCTGATGGAAGGAGATTTTAACTCAAAATCTCTCGATACATGGCCCCATTCATTCTTTCCTTTACACAGATCAGTCGTCCTGGTCCCTTTGCAGAAAAACAGCCCCAAAGCATGATGTTTCCACCCCCATGCTTCACAGTTGGTATGGTGTTCTTCGGATGCAATTCATTATTCTTTCTCCTCCATACATGAGAACCTGTGTTTCTACCAAAAAGTTGTATTTTGGTTTTATCTGACCATAACAGATTCTCCCAGTCCTCTTTTGGATCATCCAAATGCTCTCTAGCGAACCGCAGATGGGCCTGGACGTGCACGGGCTTCAGCAGGGGGACACGTCTGGCAGTGCAGAATATGAGTCCCTGGCGGCGCATTGTGTTACTGATAGTAGCCTTTGTTACTTTGGTTCCAGTTCTCTGTAGGTCCTTCACTAGGTCCCTCTGTGTGGTTCTGGGATTTTTGCTCACCGTTCTTGTTATCATTTTGACGCCACGGGGGGAGATCTTGCATGGAGCCCCAGATCGAGGGAGATTATCAGTGGTCTTCTATGTCTTCCATTTTCTAATAATTGCTTCCACAGTTGATTTCTTTACACCAAGTGTTTTACCTATTGCAGAGTCAGTCTTCCCAGCCTGGTGCAGGTCTACAATTTTGTCTCTGGTGTCCTTCGACAGCTCTTTGGTCTTGGCCATAGTGGAGTTTGGCGTGTGACCAACTGACTGAGGGTTGTGGACAGGTGTCTTTTATACCGATAACGAGTTAAATCAGGTGCCATTAATACAGGTAACGAGTGGAGCCTCGTTAGGCCTCGTTAGAAGAAGTTAGACCTCCTTGACAGCCAGAAATCTTGCTTGTTTGTAGGTGACCAAATACTTATTTTCCACTCTAATTTGGAAATAAATTATTTAAAAATCAAACAATGTGATTTTCTGTTTTTTTTCCCACATTCTGTCGCTCATGGTTGAGGTTTACCCATGTTGACAATTACAGGCCTCTCTAATCTTTTCAAGTAGAAGAACTTACACAATTGGTGGTTGACTAAATACTTATTTGCCCCACTGTATACTGAGACTATGTGCATTTTACCCGGCGGCGGCCGAGAGGCTGGGCCTGGGAGACAGTGGCTCGCCTCGCGGCGGATGGTCAGCTTGATCCCGAGATCCAACTACGAGCTTTTTAACTGCAGCAACTTTAAGATTAGCTATTGGAGCTGGAATTACCGAGGACAGCAGGAGAAAGCCTGTCTGGAGGCCACCGAGGGTCTCCGTAATGTCAGGTGAAAGTCTTGCGAGGCTCCGGAGCTCTGCTGTCTGATAACACATTCCTCGTATGCTCAACCTTCGTTAATATTTTTCTAATAATTTTATTAATTGTGATTTCTTGACCTGTTTCGCACACGCACCAATCGTTTTAAATAAAACAAGAACTTGAATCATGTTGTCCAAATGTTATATCAAGATTAATATCCGCGATAAAAGAGAATGACATACTATTTCTGTTTATATGCACATACCTTGTGGTATTTCCTTGTAACAACAAAATCCAAGTCAGCCCTTCTGAATTCAGCAAATGTAAAATTTTTTGTAATTTCACCTCATTTTGGTCACTCAAGTGGCCGCGTATCAATTTACACCTAACGTTAGCACAGGCTGACAGCTTGTTAAGATTTTGTCCACTAATGATCAACCAAGTGAAAAGAACAATCATACTATCTTTTAGGTATATCCTTAGGTTTAAATCACATCCTTAACTTCTTGTCTGCAGCTGGTTTCAATTTAATGCGTATAGCGAGTAGATCAACACTGGTGCTTTGAAGCTGGACGCTGTTCAAAACATTCCACTTCAAACCATATACTAGTATATAGGAGCTACCAGGAGTTGACGCAGAGCACAGAAGGTCACGGAGTCTTATCTACGTCATGCTGAATCCATTTTTGGAGATTCCGTAGGTTCCTCTGGTTTGATTTTGTAGTTTTAACTTTGTCAACACACTGCTTCCCTAAACCGCAATTCATGTTGTTCTTTCTAAACAGGAAGTTCGGAGCAGAAATTTTCCAAGATGGCGCTGCCCATGTTTCGCTCAGGAAACTTGTCTATAGTATGAAAACTACAGTATGTGAACTGGTTGGGTGGCAACAATGGGGTGGATATGAACTACCCTAATTTTCCGACTATAGACTGTATTTTTTTCCTGCTGCTTTGAACCCTGCGTCTTATATCTTTTGGTGTGAACATGCCTACAGTTTATAGTCCAGTGCGGCTAATATGTGAACAAATATAATTGTAAAATTTAGTGGGTGTGGCTTATAGACAGGTGTGCGTTATAGTCCAAAAACTGCAGTTGTTCATGTTTGGAACGATGAAGTTGGTTCAAAATGTTCATTTATAAACTGAAATACTGTATTTTTCCGACTACAAACCACTAGCTACCTTTTTAACCGTACACCACCAGTTGTTACACCACAGGATCAGGCCTGCGTGTTTCTGTTTTTTTCCCCCCACATTGTCATTAGCGCTCATTCAACCCACATGTTCAGCAGACCTGATCTTCAAAATTGCCTCCCTACTTATACACCCTCAGCCCTCTGCCTTAATGTGAGTTTGTTAGCCCTTACAGCAACTTGTGAGTGTTACCTGTCATCTTGCCTTCCTATACCTTGATATATTTTTGACCTTTGAGATCTCTGCCCCTAGCCCATACCCTTGCCTCTTCTTTCTGTGTTTCAGTGATTCTCAGCCTGCGAGTGAAAACGGACCCGGAGCAGAATCAATCTCTATGAATTAATTGCCTATCTTTGGGATATAGTAACCTCTGACAATTTTGTATGTGTGTTCATCATAATTTCCAGCTCTTTTACAAGAATTTCATTTGTTACTGCAGTCTCTCTAATTGGTAACAAGATGTATTGTTTTTTTTATTTCTATTTCACTCAAACAGCATTTCTCTTGCAAATGCAAATTAGAAAAGTTATTTGCTCGCAGCAAGGATAAATCAGCAAGGAGGAATAAGAGACGTAAACAAGGTCACAAGGTTACCGAATAATTGCATAACAGTTACATTGATATATCCCTATTTCTGTCCAGACAAAGTAGAGCAGCAGAGTCCAGGAAAAGGTGAAGGAGAGATGGAAGCTGATGAGCATGAGCAGAGGTGAATTGACTGTAAACAAGTTATGTCCCAATTTTGATTATGAATAGCGATGGCTGAAAAACATAAAAACTGTAATTTTTTTTTTTTTTTTTTTTACAGGAACTTGTATTATGGTCAGGTGACCTTGGTCAAAAGGAAGGGTTAGAATAAATTAAATCAAATAATACCGGAATTTTTGGACTGCAAGGTGCTACTTTTTTTTCCTTCATTTTGAATCCTGCGGTTTATAGTCCAGTGCGGCTTATTTGTTGATTTATTTGGGTTAATAGGTAACACTTGATTTGAGAGCGGCGTCATAAGACTGTTATAATTGTGACATAGCACTATGATGGGCATTACTGAACGCTTATGACAGATGTCATTAAGTGTCATCCGGCAAATTATGTCACTAACTCCATTTATGTCCAGCTCGGATCATATATATCCATTTAAAAGAGAGATAATTTGCCGGATTACACAAACATGAACAACAACATCAATTTTGATTGTTATTTACAACTGTAGCGCTGCAATGCAAGCTAGGAGGCATGTTGGACAACAACAGTGTTGACAGCAGGTGGCAATAGAGGTTGACCGTCTTCCCCAAGGGAGCAGTTATGGCCAAGTGAAGCTTCCAGAAGCAATGAAACTTTGCAGCCAATTGGTTCAAAGCTTCATGGTGGTTCATTTGGTCTGATGACAGTCAGATGATGCCGCTGTCAAATAAAGTGTTACCGGTTAATATCTTTTGGTGAAAATATCCCATATTACAGTGAGGACAGCGGCGACTTATAGTCCAGTGTGGCTTATCTATGAACGAATGTCGTTTTTGTGTCGAATTTGGTGAGTGGCGGCTTATAGTCAGGTGCGCCTTATAGTGCGAAAATTACGGTATATAGTTTAACGCGCTATTTCTGACTTACTGTGCTATAAAAAAAAGTTTTGCTTGCTTGCCGGTGCCGCGCTGTGTCCCAGTCTTGTAGTGTAGTAGGTCTAGTGAAGCACCTGCTTGTGGTAGTCCAGTGAGTTTTACAGTGGGGCAAATAAGTATTTAGTCAACCACTAATTGTGCGAGTTCTCCCACTTGAAAATATTAAAGAGGCCTGTAATTCTCAACATGGTTAAACCTCAACCATGAGAGACAGAATGTGGAAAAAAAGCAGAAAATCACATTGTTTGATTTTTAAATGATTTATTTGCAAATCATGGTGGAATATAAGTATTTGGTCTATACCAAAAGTTCATCTCAATACTTTGTTATGTACCCTTTGTGGCAATAACAGAGGCCAAATGTTTTCTGTAACTCTTCACAAGCTTTTCACACACTGTTGCTGGTATTTTGGCCCATTCTTCCATGCAGATCTCCTCTAGAGCAGTGATGCTTTGGGGCTGTCGTTGGGCAACACGGACTTTCAACTCCCTCCGCAGATTTTCTATGGGGTTGAGACCTGGAGACTGGCTAGGCCACTCCAACACCTTGAAATGCTTCTTACGAAGCCACTCCTTTGTTGCCCTGGCTGTGTGTTTGGGATCATTGTCATGCTGAAAGACCCAGCCACGTCTCATCTTCAATGCCCTTGCTGATGGAAGGAGATTTTCACTCAAAATCTCTCGATACATGGCCCCATTCATTCTTTCCTTTACACAGATCAGTCGTCCTGGTCCCTTTGCAGAAAAACAGCCCCAAAGCATGATGTTTCCACCCCCATGCTTCACAGTGGGTATGGTGCAATTCAGTATTCTTTTTCCTCCAAACAGGAGAAGCTGTGTTTCTACCAAAAAGTTCTATTTTGGTTTCATCTGACCATAACATATCCTCCCAGTCCACTTCTGGATCATCCAAATGCTCTCTAGCGAACCGCAGACGAGCCTGGACGTGTATTGGCTTCAGCAGGGGGACACGTCTGGCAGTGCAGGATTTGAAACCCTGGCGGCGCATTGTGTTACTGAGAGTAGCCTTTGTTACTGTGGTCCCAGTTCTCTGTAGGTCATTCATTAGGTACCCCCGAGTGGTTCTTGGATTTTGGCTCCCCGTTCTTGTTATCATTTTGACGACATGGGGTGAGGAGGGAGTTGAAAGTCCGTGTTGCCCAATGACAGCCCCAAAACATCACTGTTCTAGAGGAGATCTGCATGGAGGAATGGGCCAAAATACCAGCAACAGAGTGTGAAAAGCTTGCGAAGAGTTACAGAAAACGTTTGGCCTCCGTGATTGCCCACAAAGGGTACATAACAAAGTATTGAGATGAACTTTTGGTATAGACCAAATACTTATTTTCCACCATGATTGGCAGATAAATTCTTTAAAAATCAAACAATGTGATTTTCAGTTTTTTGTTTTCTTCCCACATTCTGTTTCTCATGGTTGAGGTTTACCCATGTTGACAATTACAGGCCTCTCTAATATTTTCAGGTGGGAGAACTTGCACAATTAGTGGTTGACTAAATACTTATTTGCCCCACTGTATATATGTACAAACACAGTTTTCTTTTAAAATTTGGTGGGTGTGGCTTATAGTTGGTTATAAAGTGTAGTCCAACATTTTCAGTAATTCAATTTAGAATTTTTGAACTGAACTTTGAATTAGTTACTGCGGAAAATAAAGCTCCCCAACACCCCAGGAATCCGACAGATGAAGAAGCAAAATTTTGAAATTTATAGAACAAAATGCTCTGGACAGCAAGATCTTCAAAATAATTCTTATTCAATAGTTATTCTAGGAGAAAAGTTTTCTTGTAATCTATCAAACCTAACTCTGTACCCATCCGTGTCAATTCACTGACAGTACAGGGTCGCAAAGGGGTCAAATTCACAGTTGGCTGAACTCGCCAGCTGCCTCAACCAGTTGGCGACAATGTATGTTGCTGGAAAGCACAATGGCATTGCACTGCATTTAATTAGGTAAAAATGAGGGCCGTTCAACAATGTATGTTTAACATTTGGTCCCAGAACACAGATTAGTCAGCAGAAATGCTAATTAATTTTAATCTTAATTGTCTTTTGTCAGTTTTGAACATGCAGTTGAAGAAGAACAATACATGCACAAGGCGCTTCCTGCTGGCTTTAGCTCAGTGGGGAATTGGGAGATGGCAGGTGGGCAACACAGCAAGATATGTTCACCAATCATTTTGCTGACACACATTGCAGTTACTGCTTGAACAATTATTGAAGAGATGTCTGGTGTAAAAGAAAGATATTGTATTTCCAAAATTCTCACTCATGTATATATATATAAATATATACATACAGTGGGGCAAATAAGTATTTAGTCAACCACTAATTGTGCAAGTTCTCCCACTTCAAAATATTAGCGAGGCCTGTAATTGTCAACATGGGTAAACCTCAACCATGAGAGACAGAATGTGGAAAAAAAAAAATCACATTGTTTGATTTTTAAAGAATTTATTTGCAAATCATGGTGGAAAATAAGTATTTGGTCTATACCAAAAGTTCATCTCAATACTTTGTTATGTACCCTTTGTGACAATAACAGAGGCCAAATGTTTTCTGTAACTCTTCACAAGCTTTTCACACACTGTTGCTGGTATTTTGGCCCATTCTTCCATGCAGATCTCCTCTAGAGCAGTGATGCTTTGGGGCTGTCGTTGGGCAACACGGACTTTCAACTCCCTCCACAGATTTTCTATGTGGTTGAGATCTGGAGACTGGCTAGGCCACTCCAGCACCTTGAAATGCTTCTTACGAAGCCACTCCTTTGTTGCCCTGGCTGTGTGTTTGGGATCATTGTCATGCTGAAAGACCTCGCCACGTCTCATCTTTAATACCCTTGCTGATGGAAGATTTCACTCAAAATCTCTCGATACATGGCCCCATTCATTCTTTCCTTTACGCAGATCAGTCGTCCTGGTCCCTTTGCAGAAAAACAGCGCCAAAGCATGATGTTTCCACCCCAATGCTTCACAGTGGGTATGGTATTCATCGGATGCACATTCTCCCAGTCCTCTTCTGGATCATCCAAATGCTCTCTAGCGATCCGCAGACGGGCCTGGACGTGTACTGGCTTCAGCAGGGGGACACGTCTGGCAATGCAGGATTTCAGTCCTGGCGGCGCATTGTGTTACTGATAATAGCCTTTGTTCCTGTGGTCCCAGCTCTCTGTAGGTCATTCACTAGGTCCTCCCGTGTGGTTCTGGGATTTTTGCTCACCGTTGTTGTTATCATTTTGATGCTACGGGGTGAGATCTTGCATGGAGCCCCAGATCGAGGGAGATTATCAGTGGTCTTATATGTCTTCAATTTTCTAATAATTGCTACCACAGCTGATTTCTTTACACCATGCGTTTTACCTATTGCAGATTCAGTCTTCCCAGCTTGGTGCAGGTCTACAATTTTGTCTCTGGTGTCCTTCGACAGCTCTTTGGTTTTGGCCATAGTGTAGTTTGGAGTGTGACTGACTGAGTTGTGGACAGGTGTCCTTCATACCGCTAATGAGTTAAAACAGGTGCCATGAATACAAGTAACGAGTGCAGCCTCGTTAGGCCTCGTTAGAAGAAGTTAGACCTCTTTGACAGCCAGAAATATTGCTTGTTTGTAGGTGACCAAATAGCCTACTTATTTTCCACTCAAATTTGGAAATAAATTCTTTAAAAATCAAACAATGTGATTTTCTGATTTTTTTCCACATTCTGTCTCTCATGGTTGAGGTTTACCCATGTTGACAATTACAGGCCTCTCTAATCTTTTCAAGTCGGAGAACTTGCATAATTGGTGGTTGAATAAATACTTATTTGCCCCACAGTATACGTACAATCCTCCATCTGTTCCGACCCATGTAAGAGTACTTCCAAGGAAAAGGAACTGTTGAAAGGGCAAATATAAAAAAATAATTGTATTAAATCAATACTTTACATCAGAAGACAAGTTCCTTTTATGGACTGCTAAGTTTGAAATAAAAATTAAGCTTTCGACCCATGCTTCGCGGATTTGGTTGACAGTCTAAGCCAAATCCGCAATGCATGTACAGGCATGGATGAAATTATTGGCACCCATGGAAATTTTCCAGAAAATACACAATTTCTCCCAGACATTAACACAATTACAAATGTTTTTGGTATGAATGTGTTTTTTTCCCCTGATTTGCATTGGAAAAACACAAAAAATGCTGAAGAGAAAAGCCAAAATGTACACAATTTTACACAGAATGCAAAAAATGGGCTGGAATTAATTGTTGGCAGCCCCAACTCAATGTTTGGTTGCACATCCTTTAGAAGAAATAAGAGAAGGCAATTCCTATAACCATCGACTAGTTTCGTGTACCTCTCAGATGGAATTTTGAACCACTATTCTTTTGTGAACTGTTCCGGGTCTCTCAGATTCAAAGGCTGCCTTCTTGCAATAGCAATTTTCAATGGGCTTTAGATCCGGACACATTGTTGGCCACCTCTGAATTCCCTAGCGCTTTGTCTCCAGCCATTTCTTGGTGCTATTTGAGGTATGTTTTGGGTCATTGTCCAGTTGGATCACACATGACCTCTAACGCAGACCCAGTTTTCTGACACTACATCCTAGATTCCGGCCCAAAATATTTTGATAGTCTCCAGATTTCATGACTCCTTGCAAACTGTCAGAGGCAGCAAAAGTACCCCAAAAGATCATTGGACCTCCATCATGTTTGACTATAGGCACTGTGTTCTTTTCTTTGTAGGTCTCATAAAATATGGAGACGATCAAAATGTTTTGGGCCAGAATGTAGGGTGTAGTGTCAGAAAACTGGGTCTGCGTCAGAGGTCATGGGTGTTCCAACAGGACAATGATCCAAAACATACATCAAATAGCACAAGAAATGGTTGGAGACAAAGCACTGGAGAATTCTGAGGTGGTCATCGAGGAGTTCGGATCTTAATCTTATTGAACACTATGGAGAGATCTCAAAATTGCTGTTGCAAGAAGGCACCCTTCAAATCTGAGAGACCTGGAACAGTTCGCAAAAGAAAAGTACCGGGTAGTCCAAAATTCCATCTGAGAGGTGCACGAAACTTGTTGATGGTTATAGGAAGTGATTGCTTTTTGTTATTTCTATTAACGCTCTTTCCTCCGGCTCCGAAGTCGGGGCAGGGAAATAACAAAAGCCGGACTAACTCTAGTGACTATTATGCAGTAATTTTGCCCTGTCGTACTGAATACATGCATCTTTAATTTTTTATATTCCATTTAGCAAAAGACTTATTTGTCATGACCACACCATTTATTTAGTAATTGGGGAAAAATATTTAGATAAAATGAATATCCTGTAAAAATATTGTTGTAGAAAGATTGAAACAATGATATTTTGCTACCCTCTGTCGCATTTTCCTCATTCTGACTCTTCCCCCTAATCGGGCTGAATTCTAAATCAGTTAAAATCATTACCCTGCTGACGTCATCCTCCAGCTGGGAACGCTAGAGCGCTATAATGACATGGCTAAACGGCAGATTAAAAGACTCATTTCTCGTCATCTGCGCTTTGCCAAATTGTTGTGTTTGGCCGAATCGTCCCAAAATATGATTTTAATTTACATAATAATGCTATTTAAGATTTTTTAATGCTGTCAATGGCACTTTAAAAGTAATAGAAATGAACGAAAAGAACAGACTTTGTTTCAAGTATAATATGAGAGTGGCACATTCCATGGTGATTATTTTGAGTGCAACTGATTCCTGGTTCATTTTGTGCAATAAGACCATACATATCTGTTTTTTAATTTGAAAATAAAACACATGCACAGATTTTTTTTTTCAACTACAAAGGGTTCAGACAATGAAACTGGTAGGGTCAGTGCCAAGAATAAGGCTGAGAGTCACCGATCTGCAACAAAGCTCTTATTCGAACCACTCGTGTTTTCATCTCAGCTCAACACTTATAAATCATGTGCATTGACATGGAAATGAAACTGAGACTGTGCACCCCGCATTCAGCATTAAGAACATGTAAATGATGCTGTCTTAAGGACAAAATAATGCTTTGAAAAACTCTACTGCCTTCCCATTTTGAACTGAAGTAGACACAATGCAGATTGAAAACATAAGAGGTGCATTCAGGCATATATATTTATTCGAATGTTGACACTCTGTCTGGCTTCAGCCCATATGAGAGTAAAGTAGTTATTATTCACGTCTAAACATTGTGCTTACAATAAATAGGATGTCAATATGCTAATAAACAATTCTGCTTCATGATAGAACACGTGTGGTATTAATGCTATGAATATTTCCCTGATTAAAATACAAAATCTACAGTTGTGTTATACCGTAAATGGCTTATAAATCTTGATCAACATTCGTGCAAATCTCAGATAAACACAGCAAGTAAAAAGGCTTTCTGCTTCGGGTATACAGAGAAGCAATGAAAAATGCTCATTGTAAATTAAATGGAAGGCGTATTCAAATTACAGTGCAGTTTGTCAGTTTTCCCAGTAACGTATTTCACAAAATAAACACAGTCGTTGCAATTTTAGCAATCAAAATATAAATGTTTATTTTCCAGTTCTGGGATCTCTCGTCAATGTTTGTCCTATCTATTCTTAATTTTTAATTTTATGTAATTATGCACTGCGGGGTACATTAAAGCAAATTATGCCCCATACAGTCAATCACCATTGAGTTTGACATAGCTAAAATATCAGTGGATGCTTAAAATATCATTGAAATTGAATGACTACGTGCACACTGGAACACATCAATATTCACGCTGTTGTTTGTCTTACTTTTGGAACAACAACAACAAAATCGATCATTAGGAAGGCTTAAACTTGGCTGGAAACTTGAGAATATGAACAGGGGCAGTAGGATCCATACTGAAAGTGCTAACTTCATGTCATGCAAAAGTTACATAAGAAGAACCTGACATTTATCTCATTTTTAGTTTTTTTTTTGTAAGTTCAGCAAGTCCCTCATCACTTGGGACTTTTGGTCAGTGTTGTTAACCTTGCTTTAAAATAGTAGTTACAGTTACAAATTACTTCTCCCAAAAAGTAATTGAGTTGGTAACTCAGTTACCTCATTTTAACAGTAAATACGCAGCAAAATAACTGATAACTGTTACTTTTCATGCTCTACACGTTATTACATTACATTTTGAAACATCTTTCACGTCAACATTCTATAACATTTTTCGCATTAAATATCTTTATATTAACTGACTGAATTAATTTTTTTTTTTTTCATTCCCCGCAAAAAAAAAACAGGTCACATTTTTTAACATTTTTTAAAAAGATTTCACCTATATAAGAGTGTAATGGTATACAAACTTTGACCTTCAAATTGTTACGGTCCGTGAATGCGGCGAACATGATAGGACCCAAGATCAGACAACCGAGGGGAAGTGTTCAGGGATTTATTAAACACAAAACAAAACACATGAACGCGGAAAAGAGGGAATAATAAAAGGGGTCCGTGACAAATAAGTCGACGGGGATCAATAACACAAAACTGAGCAGTGGGCAGGGAGCCAAAAAGGCAAACAAAAATACTGTAGCAGATGAATGTTGTGAGTCTCGCTGGCTCGTTGAGTAGATGTTCGTGTCGTGCTCGGCCGCTCGTGACTCTGCTGACTCTCCGTTAACTCAGCCGGAACGTACACGGCTCTCAAGTGTCTATGCCGGAAACGCGCGCAGCAAAATATAGTTTCCCCCCGGAACACAACATGACCCACATAAGTTCCCTAGGTGAATTCTGTCACAAGGTAGTGGTTACCACAATACACTCAATACCTGTTCAAGGTAGAGGGTCACAAAACAAAGACAGCTGACGAACAAAATGGCAAATAAAAAACGACTCGAAAGTAGTATGTGTCGAATGGCTAACAGCAACAAGACTAAATCTCTCGGCACGGTTGTCTTGGTTCGCTGGCGTTTATATACACTAGTGTTAATTAGCTGGAACTCGCTGCCGGGGCGATGTCGAGAACGCTCCCACAGCCAGCTCTGAAACAAACAAAATCTAACAGGCAGCAGAATGTGACACAAATGCTGTGAGGAAAAAAAAACCTTTTTGTTTGCCCGCATTTGTGTGTCGTGTACCGTCAAACCCTTCATATATACACAATTCCTAGCAAAAAGTATGGAAAAAACAGTCTCGGTCAAGCACTCACTCAAACATTTTATCATGTACAACAAACTTAGATAAAAAGCTTGAAAAAAATAATGAATTAGTTCAAAAGTGCAACTCTTTAGCATTCAGAAACATTAAAAGAAATGAATAAAAAAAATGTGGTGGTCAGTAAATGTTAATTTTATAGAGCAAGTGCAGGTAAATATATATGGAATGTTAGAGCCCCACAGCAGGCCTGTATACTTTTTCCTTTTTTTCCCCCTCAGTCATCAGCACTCATTCCACACACCTGTCCTGCACACCTGGTCATTACCACAGCCTCCCTACATAAGCACACACAGCCCTCTGCTCCATTGCGAGTTTGTTAGCCTTCACTGCAACTTACGAGCGTTTCTAGTTACCTTGTCTTGCCGGATTTTTGATACACTTTTTGACCTTCTGGATTTTTGCCTCTAGCCTGCTCCTCGTCTGTGCCTCTGCCTTTGATACACTTTTTGACCTTGTGGATTTTTGCCTCTAGCCTGCTCCTCGTCTGTACCTCTGCCTTTTTTCTGCGACCTGAACCCTGCTACAGGACCGGATCTAGACGCATCCTGCCTGGGCCTTCGCCTTGCTCGTCCCCCCCTGCTCGAACAGCCTTCAAGGGCCAAGACTTCTTCGTCTCAGAACCATTGTTAATAAATCTTCTCTGAGCACTGCATTATTGGGTCCGTTTGTTCTCTGAGTCGTGTCAGAACAAACTCGCCATAACATGGACCCAGCAGGCTCTTCCCTGTATGAACAGGCCGTCAACAACCAAGGCCAGCGTTTAAACAAGCATGAGCAGCTCCTGTCTCTTCTGGCCCAGAGCGTGTCTCAGCTTTCCCACATGGCTGCTTCATTCCACAACCGACCCGCTGCCGAAGAGGAAACACCAGTGTGGCCAGAACCCAACATCCCACCACCTACGAAATACTCAGGTGACCCGGCAACATGCAGAATGTTTTTTAACCAGTTGAAGCTAATTTTTGTGTCTCAGCCCCGTCGCTTTTCCCGGGAAACGGCCAAGATTGCCTTCCTAGCCAATCTCCTGGAGGGGGCACCATTGGGCTATTTCAATGCCCTAATGGAACAGAATTCCCCGCTGCTGGCCTCATATGAACATGTGGCAGCCGAACTGAAAAAGATCTATGACCACCCTCTCCGCGAACAGGAAGCTGGCGCTCTCCTCCTTCAGATGAGGCAAGGCGGAGAACCCATCAGGGAGTATGTCAGCCGGTTTCGCTCCCTGGCGGTGGAATGCGGCTGGGACAACAAAGCCCTAATTTCGTCATTCAAGACTGGGCTTAACCCAGAGATCGGCAGGGAGATAGCGCTCAGGTGCCGTTTTTCGACGCTGGACGAGGTCATTGGCACCGCCATAGAAGTGTCGGACCAATTTACCCAGTGGATGCCCCATCCCGTCAGTCCATCTGTTGGACCCACAGCTAACCGAGGTATCGCGGAGGCCGCATCCCCCACACAGGGAGAACCAATGCAGATTGGCAGAGCTAGGCTGTCCGCTGCAGAGCGCAGTCGTCGTCTTTCGGCTAGGCTCTGCCTTTACTGTGGGGAACCTGGGCACTTTGCTGTCAAATGCCCCAACAAGAGGCAAGATTATGCACATAAAGTGTCCATCAGTCGCACTGTTTCTTTAGGCATAACCTCTCGGGTCCAACCCACTGTGGTCTTAAGCTCACCTGTCTTCTCTCTCCGGCAGAAAGCCCTGATCGACTCAGGGTCAGACACCAATCTGTTACACATGGACCTGGCCAATCGACTTGGATTGCAGCTCATCAGGATGTCTTCACCTCTAGAAGCCGTGGCTCTGGATGGAAGCCCATTATGGCGGGTAACGCACCGCACACCCATTATTCAGATGGAATTCCCTAGTCATGTCGAGAATATCAGTTTTCATGTCTACACTTCACCCCACGAACCACTTGTTCTCGGCTTGCCATGGCTGAAGAAACACAACCCCCACATTGACTGGGACACCGGGACGGTGATCTCCTGGAGTCCATCATGTGACACAACTTGCATAACACATGGCTTGGCAAAGACCCAGATTGCTTCTACCACACTTATCGCGCAAAAAGACGAACAAGCAGAGTTCCCGGCCCTCGATAAGGTTCCCACCTGCTACCATGACCTCAAACAGGTGTTCAACAAATCCAAAGCCACTAGCCTCCCTCCTCACCGCCCACACGATTGCGCCATAAACCTACACCCGGGCTCAATACCACCCAGGGGTCGCCTGTACTCTTTATCAGGCCCGGAAACCCAGGCAATGACAAAGTATGTAAATGAGTCATTGGCATCAGGGCTCATCAGGAGATCCTCCTCTCCTGCAGGCGCAGGATTCTTCTTTGTCGAGAAGAAGGACAAGTCCCTCCGTCCATGCATTGATTATAGAGGGCTTAACGACATAACTGTCCGGGATCGGTACCCGCTACCATTAATGTCCTCTGCTTTTGAAATGCTTCAGGGTGCGCGGGTCTTCACAAAGCTTGACTTACGCAACGCGTACCACCTTATCCGCATAAGGGAGGGAGATGAGTGGAAAACCGCATTTAACACTCCCATAGGTCATTTCGAATATTTGGTCATGCCTTTCGGACTGACTAATGCCCCAGCTGTCTTCCAAGCATTAGTCAACGACGTTTTGAGGGAGTTTCTGAACGTGTTTGTTTTCGTCTATTTGGATGACATTCTGATTTATTCCTCTGACCTGGAGACCCACATCATTCATGTCCGCTCAGTCCTGGAAAAGCTGCTACAAAACAACCTGTTCGTCAAAGCAGAGAAATGTGTTTTTCACCAGCCATCTGTTCAGTTCCTAGGTTTTGTCATCGCTGAAGGGGAAATACGCATGGACCCAGAAAAGGTTCGAGCCGTCCATGAATGGCCCAGGCCCAGTTCACGTAAAGAGGTACAGCGTTTTTTGGGATTCGCAAATTTCTACCGAAAATTCATAAGAGGATTCAGTTCGGTGGCGTCACCGCTACACTCCTTGACGTCACTCAAGTGTCGCTTTCAGTGGGACCCCAAGGCTGAGGCGGCCTTCTGCAGGCTCAAACACCTTTTCACCTCCGCTCCAATCCTCAGATTCCCTGATCCGACTATCCAGTTTATAGTCGAGGTCGATGCTTCAGACTCGGGAGTCGGCGCAGTCTTATCCCAACGCTCACCCCTCACCGGTAAGATGCACCCATGTGCATTCCTATCAAAGAAACTCACAGCCGCAGAAAGAAACTACGACGTTGGAAACCGTGAACTTTTGGCAATTAAGGTGGCCCTTGAAGAATGGAGACACTGGCTAGAGGGGGCTGAACAGCCGTTTATGGTGTGGACCGACCACCGGAATTTGGAGCACCTCAGAACCGCTAAGAGGCTCAACGCCCGACAAGCCAGGTGGTCCTTGTTTTTCACCCGCTTTGATTTCGTTGTGTCTTACAGACCCGGCGCCAAGAATGCCAAACCCGATGCCCTTTCCCGGGTGTTTCCCTCAGAGGGACGTGTGGAGGACCCAGAACCAATCCTTCCAAGATCTTGCTTGGCGGGAGGATTCCAGTGGCAGATCATCAAGAAGGTCCAAGAGGCCACCAAGGGACTGACCAACCCGCCCGGTACCCCCGCGGGTTTGCTGTTTGTGCCACAGGGCCTCCGAGGGGATGTCATTCACTGGAGCCATGCTTCCCGGTTTGCAGGACATCCGGGGACCAGACGCACCCTTGCTCTCCTGGCCCGGAAGTTTTGGTGGCCGCACATGAGGAGAGACGTCAGGGATTATGTGGCGGCATGTGTGGTCTGTTCCACCAACAAGACACCTCGTAGGCCACCTGCGGGCGAGCTGCTCCCATTGACGGTTCCGACACGACCCTGGTCGCACATCTCGGTGGACTTCGTCACCGGACTACCACCCTCGCAGGGGAAGACCACCATTCTGACGGTGGTGGACAGGTTTTCGAAGATGGTCAGGTTCATCACCTTCCCAAAACTGCCCACAGCTAAAGAGACGGCCAGTGCTCTGCTCAACGAGGTGTTTAGGGTCCACGGCTTTCCGTCAGACATAGTGTCTGATAGAGGGCCACAATTCGTGGCTCGTTTCTGGAAGGCGTTCTGTGGGCTCATTGGTGCCACAGTCAGTCTGTCCTCAGGGTTCCATCCTCAGAGCAACGGGCAAGCGGAGAGAATGAATCAAGATTTGGAAACCACTCTGCGCTGTTTGGTTTCCAAACATCCCACTACGTGGGCCCAAAACATCATGTGGGTTGAGGTTGCCCACAACTGCCTGCCATGCTCTTCGTCGGGGTTTTCCCCGTTTCACGTTGTATTTGGGTATCCGGCCCCTCTGTTCCCACAGACAGAGACACCAACACGAGTACCCTCTGCCTTGTTGTGGATCTGCCGCAAGAAGAGGGTGTGGAGCCAAGCCAGAGCCAGTCTCATCAGGAGCGCAGCCCGTATGAAGAGGATGGCAGATCGTCATCGCTCGAGCAACCCGACATACGAGGTGGGTCAAAAGGTGTGGCTGTCAACCAAACATCTCCCTCTTAAGGTTGGGAGCCGCAAACTAGCTCCCCGGTTTGTTGGCCCCTTCCCGATCTCCAAAATCATCAACCCGGTGGCTGTACGGCTGCGACTCCCCAGGACCATGAGGGTCCATCCGACCTTTCATGTTGGACAACTAAAACCGGTCTGTGTGAGCCCTTTGGTTCCCCCCACGCCACCTCCTCGATTGATTGACGGCGGCCCGGCCTACACCGTGACCAGACTCCTGAAATCCAGACCGCGGGGTCGTGGTTTCCAGTACCTCGTTGACTGGGAGGGCTATGGCCCCGAGGAACGTTCGTGGGTCCCCTCCTCTCACATCCTGGACCCGGACCTCATTCGGGACTTCCACCGACTCCACCCAGACGCGCCTGGTCCGTCCGGAGTCCGTCCCTAGGGGGGGGGTTCTGTTAGAGCCCCACAGCAGGCCTGTATACTTTTTCCTTTTTTTCCCCCTCAGTCATCAGCACTCATTCCACACACCTGTCCTGCACACCTGGTCATTACCACAGCCTCCCTACATAAGCACACACAGCCCTCTGCTCCATTGCGAGTTTGTTAGCCTTCACTGCAACTTACGAGCGTTTCTAGTTACCTTGTCTTGCCGGATTTTTGATACACTTTTTGACCTTGTGGATTTTTGCCTCTAGCCTGCTCCTTGTCTGTGCCTCTGCCTTTGATACACTTTTTGACCTTGTGGATTTTTGCCTCTAGCCTGCTCCTCGTCTGTACCTCTGCCTTTTTTCTGCGACCTGAACCCTGCTACAGGACCGGATCTAGACGCATCCTGCCTGGGCCTTCGCCTTGCTCGTCCCCCCCTGCTCGAACAGCCTTCAAGGGCCAAGACTTCTTCGTCTCAGAACCATTGTTAATAAATCTTCTCTGAGCACTGCATTATTGGGTCCGTTTGTTCTCTGAGTCGTGTCATGGAATCACTTCATTCTGAGGAAAAAAATATAGAATCATGAGAAACAAACAAAGAAATAACAATCAAAACCACAACTCTAGTATTTAGTAGCACCCGCTCTGGCTTTTATGACAGCTTGCAGTCTCTGAGGCATGGACTTGATGTTGACTCTTGACACCTGCTTTGGACAAAGGTTTCAAGAGTCAACAATCTGCATTTGGGACCAAATTGATGAAGAATACTCATCAAGTCCATGCATTGACACCTGCATTGGAAAAGGTGTCAAGAGTCTGCTGGAACATTTGCTTGGTGCTGTTCTAGTGAGATTTACAACGATGGCTGCCTGAAGAAGACATCAAAATTCCCTCAGTCCTTGATGATCTGGTGCTGCATGTCTGGCAAAGGCACTGGGGAGATGGCTGTGGTTAAATCTTCAATAAATGCACAAGTTTACATTGAAATTTTAGACAGCTTTCTTATCCCTTCAATTGGAAATATGTTTGTCATTTTCCAAGATGACAATACATCATGCCACAGAGCTAAAGCTGTTAAAGCATACCTTGGAGAAAGAGTCATCCAGTCAATGTCATGGCCTGCAAATAGCCCAGATCTCAACTCTATTGATAACCTGTGGTGGAAATTGAAAAAAAAAAAGGTCCACAGCAAGGCTCCGACCTGCAAGGATGATCCGGCAACTGCAATCAGAGAGAGTTGGCACCAAATTGATGAAGAATACTCATCAAGTTTAGGGCAAGTGACTATATTTGGTATATTGTATTGTAGCATCTTCAAGGACAACGCCAACTTGGTGATGATAATGCATACTCAATAGGAAAACAGTACATTATTTTTAATTAATTGCACCCACCTGGATGCCATGAACTGTAATGCAAAAAAGACTTGCCCGAGAGTTGACGCTCGCCACGCTAAATGCTAACGCCGTGCCACCTATCATCCCATTTGCAACGGCGTCACCACCCATTCCGCTCCTCCCTCCCACTCTGCTACCTCCGAGGCAGCTGTGACAAAATCAGACAACAAGCGGTTAATTCAACCAAATTGTAGTAATGTCGCTAACGTAGGGTGACCATATTTTGATTTCCAAAAAAGAGGACACTCAGCCCGGCCTCAAGATACTTGAATTTTACTCGAAGTTCACTCAAAGACGCGTATATCACTTTAATATATTTAAAGTGTGCCCCCTCACTCTGGATTGGAAAAATGCAGTTTGAAAAAAAAATAAATAAATAAAATAATGACTTGAATAGAAATGTTGTCCAGTCAATACAAATACACACAGTAGGCTATGTGCCAACTAAACATTTTTATAAAATACTATCACGACAATTGTCCATGAAAAATTGTTATTTCCATTCAATTGATATTCTCATTCAATGTTCTAGATTGCACACAAACAATAACCGAAGTAAACTCACAAACTATTCAACCAGCATGTTTCCAAACGTAGCAGTTCAAAACTACGTTTCCCATAATGCCTAGCGTGGTTTAGCTTACTGATAGCTAGCTGAGGCAAAAATCAAACTTTGCTCGAAAAGTTTACAATCATCGGCAGCCCAACGATGCGACACCAAATGGGATTTTACAGTCAAAGCTCTGACAGAAGTCAACAGTAGCCATTATTTACGTATTTATCGTTAAAAACTTAACAACTGGGCAGGCGTTGTGGCCAAACCGTCAACCCAGTAGATGGCGGTAATGCCTCATGATAGGGGTAAACTGCCACCAAAAACAAGAAGAACTACTACCCTCCCCTCTAGTAGGAGACATGTCAACTGCTGCCACCCAGCGGCCAGAGGGATTCTCTTCAAATTGGTCCCGTGAAAAATCATAAAAGCCGGACATTTTTATGAATTTATAAAATCCGCCCGGACGACGAGGATACTACGTGAAAGTAGGACTTGTCCAGGCAAAAGAGGACATTTGGTCACCCTACGCTAACGTCTTCAGTAACGGTAACAACGTTGAAAAGATGGGAAAAGTAATTAATTAGATGACTCATTACTGAAAAAAAAATAATGGCGTTCGTAACACTTTATACTCTAAAGCCGTTACTAACAACACTGCATTTGGTACACACATTTGTTTTTCTGATTGCTTCGTACAATACGGCTCCAGGGACAAAAAAACAATTAACTTTATAGTTGTAATAGATTACAAACGAATTCCCCTTCCAAATATCTGTAGCATCGGTTTTTAAGGGTATTACACGATTCCCAAAGGTGGTATGAAATGCTGACCAAAAAAATGAAAATGACAGCACTAATGTACTTTTAAAGGTAAAAAATGAATCTGGCAATCAAATTTGGCGATTTTCTATTCTTTTCTTTTTTTTTTTTTAACCATTCAATTATTTCATCCAAAGCAATGCATCAAGGGATGCAGCAATTCTGGTTGTGACATCACTAGCGAGCTCATGTTGACAGAATGACTGAACGGTCAAACGGCAACAATATGGATAGCATGCTAGCAGACTGCAAAAAGCTGCTGCTCAAACTAAAGCCATGTCTACACTTAGCAGGGTTTAAAAATTTTTTTTTTTTTTTTAACTGAGGCTCCTGCCCTAATATGTCCGGAAAAACTAGTCTTTTTTTACAGACATTACAGTCTTTCTCAATTACTTTGGTACGTTTCTCAGATCAGAAGTGAAATTCTCAAAACTACTTGTTCAATCCTCAGAACATGTCGTACAAGTAGCAAAACAACATGGATTACCTGTAAAAGTCAGTTTTCTGTGCAAAATACTTCATCCATCGCTCAAAATTGAATTTCTGTGTCAATGAACATGTCAGTGCTATCAGAATGATAAGTCCTTGTTTCACTGTGTACAGACAAGACAGTCAAATTGCTTAGTCATGCTATCAATTGAACAGTTACTCTGGTGGAAGGCTCTGATGCTAAAGATGGTGTACGTACGTTTTGATGAAAATTGCAAGTAACACCTTTGTGTGTGGGGGATTGATTGCAAGAGACTGGACAAGATTCAGTTTACACTTTTGCTGTTTTTACAACCTTTACAGACCATGTAATTGCAATACAGAAAGCAAAAGACAGCACTGAGTATCACAAAGAAATATAACATAAAAGAAAAATTAGAAATGTGAACATAAGAATCAGCACAACTAAACTTTAAATGCTTTTATGATTATTCAACTATTCTTTCGACACATCTTGACGTTCCTCTCTGTTTGGCCACAAATTTTATCCACGTCACAACGGATGTCCTCTCTTGCTGTACAGCATGGAGAGAATCTTATTGAATGCCTTAGCCAACCTCTGCAGGCATCTGCTTTGATGTCACTGCATGATGCATTCATGGCATCCAGGAGAGTCATCTGATTGTGAGGCTGGCGATCATACACTTGCCATCTCCATGTGGAGAAAAATTCTTCTATGGGTTTTGAGGAATGGGGAGTATAGTGTAGGAACTTCATTACCATTTTATTGTGGGTTGCAAACCATTCCCTGATTACGTTGGCGTGGTGGAACTCACATTGTCCCTAACTATTAGAAATTTCGGCAGGTTAAAATAAGTAATGACAATACTCAGAAATAAGCACACACATGTTGATATATTCTGACAACACGTTCAACCATTTGGCATGTAAAGGGTTATGCGAAGAAGTAATGACTAGATGGTGTGGAGGGTGAGACTATTCAATAGAGACCCATGATAGTCCATTTTGACCATCATGGCAAATGCAACTGATAATATTGGAAACAACAAGTAATTGTACAAAATTACAATTACAATTACAACTGTTGGCCCTCAGTTGGCTGCTGAAATTCCATGCCATACTGTTAATAATTGTCACAAAACGATAACAAGAAATCCATCTTCGATGTTCCTCACATGTACAGACGACAAGGAAATTATTAATATTGTATTAAAATGTAAAAGTAAGTCATCTGTGGATTATCATGATATTAACATGTTAGTAATAAAAAAGATTATATTTTCCATTGTAAAGCCCTTAACATATTTCTGTAATTTATCACTTCAGTCTGGTTGTTTTCCTCAAAAAATGAAAATTGCTAAAGTAATACCATTATTCAAGAGCAACGATAAACACAATTTCACAAATTATAGACCAATCTCTCTATTGCCACAATTTTCAAAAATTTTAGAAAAACTTTTTAATTCTAGACTTGAAAAGTTCCTAGAGAAACATCAAATACTAAATGCAGGACAATATGGGTTTAGAACGCATAGAACTACTTCAATGGCGATAATTGAGGCAGTAGAGGGAATTACTAATGCACTTGACCAGAATAAATATGCGGTTGGGTTTTTTGTTGACCTCAAGAAAGCTTTTGACACAATAAATCATTCAATCTTACTTGAAAAATTAGAAAAATATGGTATTCGCGGGGTAGCTGGGGACTGGGTGAAAAGTTATTTAACAGGCAGGGAGCAATATGTCAACATCGGCTCCTATTCATCAAATAAACTAGGTATTTCATGTGGGGTTCCACAGGGGTCAGTGTTGGGGCCTAAGCTTTTCTCTTTGTATATAAATGATATATTTAATGTATCCCAAGTTATAAAACTCATTCTCTTCGCAGATGATACAAATATTTTTTTACAGTAGTGATAGTTACATTGAACTTGTAACTACCGTGAACAGGGAACTAAACTTGATTAAAGAATGGATGGATATAGATAAATTATCATTGAATATAAGTAAAACTAAAGCAATGATTTTTGGGAATGCAAAAATGGATACAAAACCAACATTTAGTATTGAAGGTATACAAATTGAAAATGTTGTTGAGAATAAATTTTTGGGAGTTATAATTGATGACAAACTGTCTTGGAGACCCCACATCAGACATATAAAAACCAAAATTTCAAGAAGCCTTTCAATTTTGAACACAATTAAAATATATCTTGATCACAATGCACTCTGTATTCTGTACTGTACCTTGATTCTCCCATATCTTACATACTGTGTGGAAGTGTGGGGGAATACCTATCGCAATACGACAAATCCTTTAGTCATAGTACAGAAACGAGCAGTTCGCATCATTCATAAGACTGGATTTCTGGATCATACCCATGAACTATTTCTTCAATCTAAATTGTTTAAATTTCAAGACCTAGTCGATTACAACACTTCCATAATTCTATATAAAGCTTTTAACAACACACTTCCCGCAAAGTTACAAACACATTTCACCATTCGTGAAAGAGCTCACAATTTAAGAGCTTACGGGGAGTTCGTACTTCCTAGATTTAGAACGACTCGTAAGAGCTTCTGTGTGTCTGTACGAGGAGTTAAATTATGGAACAATCTGAGTTCATCACTAAGAGAGTGTAAAAATATTCACATATATAAATTTCATTATAAACAATTAATTTGGTCTAAATATATTCAGGGAGGGTCTTAAATGTACAGTGTAGGTCTTTTTACCATACTGGTATGGATATACGCAATATAAGTGTGTGTGTATTTGTATATATTTACACACACATATACACACACATATATATATATATATATATATATATATATATATATATATATATATAAATACACACACATTTTGGTTTTGTTGTTCTTGTTTTCTCTCTTTTGACTGAGGGAATCGATATTGAGGGTTCGGCCCTCCCGTTACATGTGTCGGGGAAGGATGTATTCTATGTAACTAAACAGAAACAGGTTGCAGGAAAATAGTTATTTATTTTGATGATACTTGAGAAATCGGGGTGGGATTTAATAAGTTTTCTTCGTCCCACTCCCTTTCAGGCATTTTGTTTTGTTTTGTGTCTTTTTTTTTTTGTGTTGTTTCTTGAAAGCAAAGATCTGTATTTGTGAAGATGAATGTAACTGCCTGAAATGACAAAAAAAAAAAAAAAAAAAAAAAAAAATTTAAAAAATCATTTGCATGGATGCACAAAAACATCTAGTGCTGCAACAATTAATCGATTAACTTGATTATTCGATTGGGCAAAACAGATTCGAATTAAATTTTGCTGCTTCGAGTATTCGTTTAATTAAAGTGGCGTTGTAATGGTTTGTTGTGAAAGTGTTTGCATTTAGTTTTATTGATTTGGGTGGTTACACTGACTCTAGTCTGCCTCATTTCACATTGCTGAATCCAGCTGCTCCCTGTTAAGGTCATATATAAGCTCAGTTTTTGTTTGAGCTAATTTTTGTTTTTAATGCATTCATAATTTAGTTTACAGGTATATTTATCCATTCATTGTGGGAATATGTGTCTGAACCATTTGTTAAGAGAATTGTAAAAAAAAAACAACAAACAAACAAACAAACAAAAAAGTCAGCATTTTATAGCATTTAAGCTACCGTAAATTCCGGATTACAAGCCGCTACTTTTTTCCCTCATTTTGAATCCTGCGGCGTATGCAATGATGCGGCCAATTTATCAATTTTTCTAACGACCGCCAGGAGCGCTCGAGCATAAAATGCAAGCATAAGACACGTGGAATATGTGTGTCGAGGAAGACGCTAGTTGGCACTCTTACCCGTATTTTAACTTTGTGCTTTGTGCACGAATAAAAGTAGCAGATCCTCATCTTTGTGCATTAGTAGAATTAGCATAGCCTGGTACTCCAGACTCACCGCTGTTCCAGCTATTGAGTCTGGCCACCATTAAGCGGATAAAATTTTCAGGGCGGAGCAAGCCACAGCAAACAGACAGCGGAGTGGACCAATCAGCGACGGGCGGGACGAGGGACTTGCGCGCGGAAGTAGACATACGAGGAGAGCGGAGTTTATTCAACATGGCTAGCGCGAGACAGACTGTTGTCACTGACTTGTGTCGATGTGTTTTTGGTAATTTAAAACTGATTTTACCGTGGATTGGAACATATTTTCGGCTCTCCTGTTCGCCATCTGTGTTGTGGAGACGACTTCCGACGCGGAAGAGTGACACCGCTCGTTAAGAGCACGTCACGCAAATAAACCAATCTGATTTATCGATTGATTTTGTACTTGCTCGAGAGGGCGTTAATGGGCTGGGTCTCAGACTATTCTCTCAGTGTTTGAAAAACACACGGAGAACAGTGTGGCCGTGCCAGGCAAGAATTAGCATACCCACATCATGCTAGAAGAAATGGATATGATGTGCCGAGTTGAATTGAAGGCTTGGATGGCCAGCGGCGTCAGATCGTTTACAAAAGTGGTCGTATGCGAAGAGCAACTTTTGCAAATGTCTGACAGCGTGGAGCAGCGTGAAAAAAATCCACCATCACCAACGGGTTTCGAAAAGCCGGTCTGCTGCGTGATGAAGAGGACGACACGCTAAGCTTGAGGAGTCAGCTAAGTGCCGTGCTGCTGGCGCTGTTTGGAAAGAAAAGTTAAGGTATTGTAACGATGACAAATAGTAACCCGTTAAGTTAGGTTGCAATTCTTTATTTTGGAAACTCGTCGAACAACACACGACTGCTGCCTCTAGCAGCCGACGCACACACACAGACACACCCGCAGCAACAATGACAGTACGTCTCTTGCTCTTCCGCACCCCCCTTACCTGTAAGTCACGCGCTGTATCATAACCCGATTCGTTAAAATATGGAATTTAAACTTGGAAAACTGTGTATTTCTTCATAAATATTTCAGTTTAATATGTGGGCACACGCGGCTTATAGGCAGGAGAGGCTTATGTATGTACAAAATGCTTTTTCCTTTAAAAATGTACTGGGTGAGGCTTGTAATCCGGGGCGCTCAATGGTCCGGAATTTACGGTACTGGACTTTTGCTACGTAAGTTAGCCAATTGTTCTTTTAGAGCCTTATTTATTTATTTTTATACCGTTTGAGGCTCAGCTCAGGTATTTTAATTTTCATTTATCTTATCCGAGTACTCGATTATTCGAACTAACTACTCCATCGAGTAATCGATGGCTGCAGCCCTAAAAACATCTGCAACTTGCTGAGAGGAATAAGAAACTGCTCTTTTTGATGTGCACTAGCAATGCGATGTTGTGAGGATTGAACAAGTAGTTTTGAAAAAGAAAGCCCGCAAACACTTTCTGAAGACATGTCAACAAAGCACATGGATTACTGGAATCATGTCCTATGGTCTGATGAGACGGGCAGGCTTTCTGTGTTCCGTCTTCAGAAGGGGCTTCCTCTTGGGGTAACAGCCATGCACACCAATTTGATGTAGAGTGCGGCGTATAATCTGAACACTAACAGGCTGTCCCCCACGTCTTCAATCTCTGCAGCAATAGTGACAGCACTCCTGTAACGAGTCACATGACATTTTGGAGGGAAAATGACAAGCAGTACTCAATTTGGACATTTACGGATGTACGTAGTTTGTAAGGGGTGTACTCACTTTTGTTGCCAGGGGTTTAGATACTAATGGCTATATTTTCAGTAATCTTGCGGGGAAAATAAATAAACTCTATTATATAACTTGCACACAGACTACTTTTCATTGTGTCAAAGTGTCATGTTGTCAGTGTTATCCCATGAAAAGATATACCTAAATATCTGCAGTAATGCGAGGGGTGTACTCACTTTTGCGATACACTGTAGCTCTAAATCCACTGCGAAGATAACCATGAACATGAACATTGGTCTTATGTGTGACGTACAAACAAAGTTTGTCACAGTCAGTGTCATTTCCACAGTTAAATCTTCGGTTATCATTGTCCACATGATGGCGCTACTAACGCAGAATTCGCACATCTCCACTTTGGACGGAGTTTTTAGGAACCCTCGTTTTCAATGCTCAAAATGTGCGTGCGGATGGTAGGCCAAACGGTAGAAAAAGTTCTTTTTGCCAAATACCCTGCTACGTGTAGACATGGCCTGAGTCTGACATCATCATCTGTTTGGAGATTTTTGTAGGCAGCTGAGAAAGGAGACTAATTAGGATGAAATTACATTATTAAGCCTTATCTGTCACTTTTTCGGATGGATTTGTGTCCAAAATATGATCTGCTATCATTTTAATGTCACTAAACCTTTCATAGCACCTTTCAAACATCCATCCATCCATCCATCCATCCATCCATCCATCCATCCATCCATCCATCCATCCATCCATCCATCCATCCATCCATCCATCCATCCATCCATCCATCCATCCATCCATCCATCCATCCATCCATCCATCCTCTTCCGCTTGATTCGGGGTTGGGTTGCGGGGGCAGCAGCTTTAACAGGGAAGCCCAGACTTCCCTCTCCCCAGCCATTTCAACCAGCTCCTCTGGTGGGATCCCAAGGCGTTCCCAGGCCAGCCAAGAGACAGTCTCCAGCGTGTCCTGGGTCGTCCCCGGGGCCTCCCGCCGGTGGGATATGCCCGGAACTCTCCAGGGAGGCGTCCAGGAGGCATCCAAACCAGATGCCCGAGCCACCTCAGCTGGCTCCTCTCTACCTCTCTGCCTCTGGAGTCCCACAGGCCAAAAAGGCCCGATAGGCCTCCTTCTTCAGCTTGACGGCATCCCTTACGTTCGGGGATTGCCGCCATGACAGGCACCAACCACCTTACGGCCACAGCTCCGATCGGCCGCCTCCACAATGGAGGTGCGGAACATGGCCCACTCGGAGTCAATGTCCCCCACCTCCCCCGGGACAAGGGAGGAGTTCTGCTGGAGGTTGGTGTTGAAACTCTTTCTGACAGGGGTTAGACGTTCACAGCAGACCCTCACAATACATTTGGGCCTGCCAGGTCTGGCCAGCATCTTCCCCCGCCATCGGAGCCAACACACCACCAGGTGGTGATCAGTTAACAGCTCTGCCCCTCTCTTCACCCGAGTGTCCAAAACATGCGGCCGCAAGTCCGATGACACGATTACAAAGTCGATCATCGAACTGCGGCCTACGGTGTCATGGTGCCAAGTGCACACAATGAACCCCTATGTTTTAACATGGTGTTCGTTATGGACAAACCGTGACGAGCACAGAAGTCCAATAACAGAACACCACTCGGGTTCTGATTGGGGGGGCCGTTCCTCCCAATCACGCCGCTCCAGGTCTCACTGTCATTGCCCACGTGAGCGTTGAAGTCCCCCAGGAGAACGAGGGAGTCCCCAGAGGGGGCGCTCTCCAGCACACCCTCCAATGACTCCAAAAAGGGTGGGTATTCTGAGCTGCTGTTCGGTGCATAAGCGCAAACAACAGTCAGAACCCGTCTCCCCACCCGAAGGCGGAGGGAGGCTACCCTCTTGTCTACCGGGGTAAACCCCAACGTACAGGCGCCAAGCCGGGGGGCAATAAGTATGCCCACACCTACTCGGCGCCTCTCACCATGGGCAACTCCAGAGTGGAAGAGAGTCCAACCCCTCTCGAGAGGATTGGTACCAGAACGCAAGGAGGAGAGTCCGACTATATCTAGTCGGAACTTCTCTGCCTCACACACCAGCTCAGGCTCCTTCTCTGCCAGAGAGGTGACATACCTTTCAAACAACCTCTGTAATATAAAAAATAAAGTTGCATGGGCCCGGATGGATAATAAATATTTAAGGACAGAGCAAATCTTATCCCTGGTGTTTTATGGTTAAAGGCAGACTTACAACCTGGAATGTTCAAATTCATGGAGCACTTGTGAAAGGATAGATCTTGTGTTCTTTTGGATTTAAAGTACAATATTAATGCTCTTGGTGCTTGCTATGACATTTCAAAAACAGTATACCACAACTAGAACATTTACTAAAGGGGGAATATGGACAGAGGACACACAAGGCAAGGTCCATCATTAATATCTGATTTTATTTTTGTCAACATCTTTCCGTCAAATGAGCCTTACTTCTTTTCTGACTCTTACAGATGCAGCGAGACTTCAAACTCACTTCAGAAAAACATATCTTTAAAGCAAAATGCCCAACTGTTTGATTTCTAAGTGCTGCAATTAGGCTTTCTGGGTTAATGGGTTCCCTTTAAATGACTCTGAAAGGGGCCCTTTCAAAGCAAGTGGGAGAGCCAGCCATATAAGCTCGTCTCCTTGGATCTGACAAAAATCCATAAAACACTTTGCTGTGAAGATGAACATTGGAGCATAAAATTATCTTTTATAGACAATATTCTCATATGCAAAAAGTGATTCCGGGGGATTTTTTTTTGGTGAGTTTAAAGGTAAAATTCCTTAATTAATGCAAAGATTTGTGTTAATCTTGCTTTTAAAAACTAATTAGTTACAGTTACAAATTACTTCTCCCAAAATGTAATTGCGTTAATACCTTAGTTACCTAATTGTAAGAGTAATTAGTTACTTATTAAAGTAATTGGCGTTACTTTTCATGTTCTAGACGTTATTACATGTTAGATTCTGTAACATTTTTCACATCAACTATGTTTATATTAACTGAGTGAATTAAATTCTTCCCCCCCCCCCCAAAAAAAAAACATAGGTCACACTTTTTACATTTTTAAAAATTTCACTTACACGAGTGTAATGGTATACAAACTTTAACTTTCAAATGCTGTGAGAAAAAAACCTTTTCTTTTCCTGTTGTACTGAACCCGCACTTGTGTGTATTGTCACACCCCTAATATATATAGATATACAGTATTTTTCAATATGCAGGTAAGGAAAATATCCTTCCTTTGCTCTAGTTAATTTGATGGGAAAACATCACACAAGGTTCATGGATACGTCATTCAAGAAAGGTTTAGGGCAAGAGACTATATTTGGTAATAATAATAATAATAATTATATATGGCGTATTTTTCGGACTATAAGTCGCATCCGAGTATAAGTCGCACCAGCCATAAAATGCCCAACGAAGAAGAAAAAAACATATATAAGTCGCACCGGAGTATAAGTCGCATTTTTGGGGGAAATTTACTTGATAAAATCTAACACATAGAACAGATATGTCATCTTGAAAGGCAATTTAAAATAAAAATGACAATACAAAATAACATGCTGATTAAGTGTACAGTATGGTAATGTTACATGATGCATGAACAACGAAATGCGAACGTGGCTGGTATATTAATGTAACATAGCTATTAAGATTTATTCAGATAACTATAGCATAAAGAACATGCTAACAAGTTTACCAAACCAACAGTGTCACTCCAAAACACCAAAATAACATGTGAAATGATATAATAATGTGTTAATAATAATAATTTCATACATAAGTCGCTCCAGAGTATAAGTCGCACCCCCAGCCAAACTATGAAAAAAACTGTGACTTATATTCCAAATAACACGGTATGTATACAAAATATATTATATTGTAGCATCTACAAGGACAATGCCAATCGGTTATGATAAAAAACAGTACATTATTTTAAATTAATTGTACCCACCTGGACGCCACGAAGTGTATAGAAGTAGAGTTGGCCGAGCGTTTAAGAAGACACTCACTAAGCTAAATGCTAATGCTAACGGGAACGTGAATGCTATGCTAATGCTCCGAGCCACCTAGCATCCCGTTTGCAACTGCTTCACCACCCATTTCCCTCCGCCTCTCTCCCAGGCAGCCGTGGTCATTTAACCAAATTGTAACGCCGCTAATTTGGCTTTCACGTCCTCAGTAACAGTAACGGTGTTGCAAAGATCGGAAAAGTAATTAATTAGATTACTCACTACTGAAAAAAATAATTCCGTTTGTAGCAACACTGGGTTTTAACAACAGGAAACCCCAGGAGTTATTGCATGTCTTTGATTTTTTTAGTTGTGCAAAATTGTTCTTTACTTGACTGCGTTTTAGTTGTGACATTGAAAAATCTTCTTTCTTAAGGGATAATGCATCCCACAGAAGCGGTAGAGAGGGAACAGAGTTGGCACTAAATGACTGAATGGATAGGAAATTTAAACATTATTTTCTACAGTATATCTGTGATTGACGAAGTGTATACAAGTAGAGTTGGCCGAGCGTTTAAGAAGACACTCACTAAGCTAAATGCTAATGCTAACGGGAACGTGAATGCTATGCTAATGCTCCGAGCCACCTAGCATCCCGTTTGCAACCGCTTCACCACCCATTTCCCTCCGCCTCTCTCCCAGGCAGCCGTGGTCATTTAACCAAATTGTAACGCCGCTAATTTGGCTTTCACGTCCTCAGTAACAGTAACGGTGTTGCAAAGATCGGAAAAGTAATTAATTAGATTACTCACTACTGAAAAAAATAATTCCGTTTGTAGCAACACTGGGTTTTAACAACAGGAAACCCCAGGAGTTATTGCATGTCTTTGATTTTTTTTAGTTGTGCAAAATTGTTCTCTACTTGACTGTGTTTTAGTTGTGACATTGAAAAATCTTCTTTCTTAAGGGATAATGCATCCCACAGAAGCGGTAGAAAAGGAACAGAGTTGGCACTAAATGACTGAATGGATAGGAAATTTAAACATTATTCTCTACAGTATATCTGTGATTGTGAGTTACTTACATATGAACAAAGTAATGTCTGTTTCAAAACTGCAGGCTTTTGTTTACATTCAAACCACTTGTTGCTTGATCTTATCAAATATTTAATCATTGTGTCTTATAAACATTATTTTATTACAGCAGGGCTGTTAAAGTGCTCAATAGAAGTTTTTTATTTTAATCTAGGAGGTGGCAGCAATAATCATTGATTTTCTATAAAACCCCATAAAGATAAGAGAACTGAAAAACATATCATGGCCATGAATGAGCTTTTAAATCCTTTAAAGTGATAATATTACTGCTGCCATGCACTCTCTGACTTTGAATTATACATGAAGGTCTTCATAGGTTCAGAAAGGTAGCCTTAACTGCATCCTGCTGATGAGAACCAAGATTCCACAGTGAATGGCACAATACTGAACGGGCCTCAACATAATGCAAATAAGCCTGGGTTTTGGTAATGTGACGTTGTTTAAGCGGTTCACGCCTATGTGTGAACAGAATCTGTTGACGCACTTTACTCCGACATTACTTTGTAATTGACTGCCTAGCGACCTAGTCATGATTTCGGATCATTTGTGGTAGCGTTGTTGTCTGAATACAAGCAATAGTGTTCTGCTTCAAATGCACAAGTTGATGATATAAATGCTATACGACAACAGCACACGCTGGAGTACTCAAATTCATTTCCTTATTCTTCTTTACCGCGATAGGGAAAAACTCATTGCAGTAAATGCATTCCGACCAAGCGGAAAGACAGTTGACTTCTGCGTGATCACATTGTTCCCAACTCTTAAAAACACTCTCAACACTGTAATCTTTTAAAATTGAAATAACGTCACCTGATCTTAAAACCGCTCCATCCACATGTGCGTTATACAGTATGTGCTGTCACATCAGTACAATATTATGTGATTCCCCCGAGCAACGGGTTGTTTTAGTAGATTGTAGGTTACAGTTCTCATTTTTGTGGCACTGCAAATCCACAAATCTGAAAATTCTGGGCAAGGTTAATGAATATTAGTAGTAGACCTTGCTGACTAATCCCATACACAAAAATGCATTTTTGCTGTACCAATATCTAGAACAGTAGTTCTTAACTAACTGAACCCCAGGGGTTCGGTGAGTAAGTCTAGGGGGTTCGGCGAAGGTAAAGAAATGCAGAGCCCTATTTTCGTACGCTGATTAAATCTAGGCAAATTTGCTTTTTAGACCAGGTTTTGGACTGGTTTGCTCCCAATTTACAGGTTCAATCCATTTCTTTTAACTATTATTTCTCGATCTTGTGGGAGGAGGAACTGGTTTGCTCAGTTGAAGGTCAACTCATACTTGGTATGAGGAAATACAACAGACCAATGGGCAGTGTGGTCTCAGATTTGGACCTGTTTATAAAGCACGTTGTCAAAATGAGAAGAATTTTGAACGGGAATTTGCTAAATTATTAGCTTGGTAGCTTAGACATAATGGTTTTGAATTTGACAAAAATAACTTCATTATCTAATTCCGAAGGGTTTGGTAAATCCACATGTGAAACTTGTGGGGTTCGGTACCTTTAGCAAGGTTAAGAACCACTGACCTAAAGACAGCGATTCAAGCCAGACATCCCAGGAATCTGACTGAACTACAGCAGTTTTGTAGAGAAGACTGAAGTTTAGTCCTGCTCGATGTGCCAGACTGATCTGCAGCTACAGGAAGCGTCTGGTTGAAATTATTAAAAAAAAAAAAGGGGGGGGGGGGTTCCACAAAACATTAAATGTGATGGTTCACTTACTTATTTTCCCCTTCTCTCATTGTTTGCATACTATCCTCATTAAAATATGAAAACCTATTAATGTTTGGGTGGTTTTAGTGAAAGCAGCCACTGTTTTTTCATCAGTGTGATTTTGAGATCAGATCAAATTTGATGGTGATTTTAAGCAGAAATGTGAGAAATTACAAAAGGTTCGAATACTTTTTCATACCTCTGCGTACTGTATATTTGCATTAGCTTTTACTTTGCTTTAATCTGCTCAAATATGCAGTGGTGCCACCAAGGGGTGGCCAGGGGTGGCCACGGCCCCCTCTATAAATTTGTTGGCCACCCCACTTGCCAGTAGATCGTTAGATTGTAGTAGCATCATTTATACATTTTATCCCAAATGGGATAAAAATACACTTTATGCTTAATATATACATAACACAATACAACAGAATTATTGTGGAACTTAAAATGTTGAGTGTACTGTTATGGGCTATGCACATAAAATCATTAGTAACATTAAATATAACACAATACACCAAAGTAAATAAGTAGGCGTGTCTTTCTGATAGTTTTCTTCTGGCCTTTTTAGTGCAACAACACCATAAAAACATGAAATTATGGCTTTTAGTTCTGGTGTGCCACAAAAAGATTTTAAGTGGCCCCATCTGGCCACCCCTATGAAAAATTTCTGGAGGCGCCGCTGCAAATATGTTTACAAAGAAGAAAGATGCGCTTACAGATCACGTTTCAGAAAGGCATCCAGGGCTTGTCGTAGCAGCCGGCCCAGGTGTCCATTTTGTTCAGCTGCCCACTTTGCCAATCTGTGATCAGGTACAAATACGTTTTAGAGTGCTTTGACATGAAAATGAAGTAATATTTTACTGGAATAAAAAGGGGCCACCAAGACAGCATCCGACGGACTGCGACTGACACGACCGGCAAGCCCAGTGGACCAGATGCCTCCGACTTCCACCGCACCCCTGATGTGTCCTTGCTTTGCAGCTTTTAGAAAGTACTGAAAGGCTATGTACTGTAGGAACAAATCGTAGAGAACAAAAAAGTGCTGCAACGGTTAATAGCTGATGTTGAATTATTAAATTAACCAGAAAGTATGGTCTTAAAAAGTAGAAATAGTGCTGAAAACTGGACGTAGTAATCTTCCTACATGGTCAGCGTCTCTGCCTGGGTCAAGCCAGAGCAAGTACACAACTCCAAGGTTGAGAGCAGCGTCAGCATTCCCGAGGACATCCGCTTACTCCCTCAGCACCACCGCCTTTTTGTATTGCTCATAATACCAGGCCATTGCACTCATGGCGGTGACAAAACCCTGAAGGACCAAGTAATGACAATTGGAACCATTGGCATGGTTATATTAGCCATTCATTAATGGTAACCTTGCACAATGCAATAATCAGAATGATAAAAAAAAATGATCCATGAAGAAAAAAAAAAAATTAAAAGGTCTCCAAAAAGCTAGGAATGAATGAATAACAAACCCTGTCCATTGCTTTCTCCAAGAAACATGGGTAAACCTCAACCTCAACCATGAGAGTCAGAATGTGGAGAAAAAAAAAAAAAACAGAAAATCACATTGTTTGATTTTTAA
Source organism: Corythoichthys intestinalis (assembly GCF_030265065.1). NCBI lineage: Eukaryota > Metazoa > Chordata > Actinopteri > Syngnathiformes > Syngnathidae > Corythoichthys > Corythoichthys intestinalis. The sequence goes on along the minus strand of NC_080399.1, from coordinate 55,516,396 downwards.
AGAATTTATTTGCTAATCATGGTGGAAAATAAGTATTTGGTCAATACCAAAAGTCCATCTCAATACTTTGTTATGTACCCTTTGTTGGCAATAACGGAGGGCAAACGTTTTCTGAAACTCTTCACAAGCTTTTCTTACACTGTTGCTGGTATTTTGGCCCATTCCTCCATGCAGATCTCCTCTAGAGCACTGATGTTTTGGGGCTGTCATTGGTTAGCACGGACTTTCAACTCCATCCACAGATTTTCTATGGGGTTGAGATCTGGAGACTGGCTAGGTCACTCCAGGCCCTTGAAATGCTTCTTACGAAGCCACTCCTTTGTTGCCCTGGCTGTATGTTTGGGATCATTGTCATGCTGAAAGACCCAGCCGCGTCTCATCTTCAATGCCCTTGCTGATGGAAGGAGATTTTCACTCAAAATCTCTCTATACATGGCCCCATTCATTCTTTCCTTCACACAGATCAGTCATCCTGGTCCCTTTGCAAAAAAACAGCCCCAAAGCATGATTTTTCCACCCCCATTATTCACAGTGGGTATGGTCTTCTTCGGATGCAATTCAGTATTCTTTCTCCTCCAAACACGAGAACCTGTGTTTCTACCAAAAATTTCTATTTTGGTTTCATCTGACCATAACCCATTCTCCCAGTCCTCTTCTGGATCATCCAAATGCTCTCTAGCAAACCACAGACGGACCTGGACGTGTACTTTCTTCAGCAGGGGGACACGTCTGGTAGTGCAGGATTTGAGTCACTGGCGGCGCTGTTAGGTTTTGTGTTGGTTCCCTCCTAGTGTGTTCCTGTGATTGCCCATTGATTTCACCTGTTGTGTCTCCTCCTGCATCCTTCTGTGTCGCCCATCTGTTCCTCGTTGTCTCGTTACACCTCGTCTCTGTGTGTATATAAGCTCCCAGTTTCTTTTCACTCCTTGTTGCGTCATTGTCTATGTCAATGTCCATGTGCACGTCCGAACCTGTTCTCGTCAGTTTCCGCCAAGCCCTCATGTTCGCCTCAGTAAGTTTTTGATACCCAGCCTTTTGTTAGTGACCTGAGTTTTGTTTGCTGCGTTTTTTGGGATTTCCACATTATTTGTTGATACTTTTTGTTTTGTTTTTTTGCTTGCCTTGATTAAATCATTTTTGCACCGTCTACCTGCCTCGCCTCCCTTTCCCTGCATTTGGGTCCACATACCACCTGCCTGCCCGCGTCCCTGACAGGCGCATTGTGTTACTGATAGCCTTTGTTACTGTGGTCCCAGCTCTTTGTAGGTCATTCACTAGGTCCCCCCATGTGGTTCTGGGATTTTTGCTCACCGTTCTTGTTACATTTTGACGCCACGGGGTTAGATCTTGCATGGAGCCCCAGATCGAGGGAGATTATCAGTGGTCTTGTATGTCTTCCATTTTCTAATAATTGCTCCCACAGTTGATTTCTTTACACCAAGCGTTTTACCTATTGCAGATTCAGTCTTCCCAGCCTGGTGCATGTCTACAATTTTGTCTCTGGTGTCCTTTGACAGCTCTTTGGTCTTGGCCATAGTGGAGTTAGGAGTGTGATTGACTGAGGTTGTGGGCAGGTGTCTTTTATACCAATAATGAGTTAAAACAGGTGCCATTAATACAGGTAACGAGTGGAGCCTCATTAGACATCGTTAGAAGAAGTTAGACCTCTTTGACAGCCAGAAATCTTGCTTGTTTGTAGGTGACCAAATACTTATTTAGAAATCTTTAAAAACCAAACAATGTGATTTTTTTCCCCCCGCATTCTTTCTCTCATGGTTGAGGTTTACCCATGTTGACAATTACAGGCCTCTCTAATCTTTTCAAGTAGGAGAACCTGCACAATTGGTAGTTGACTAAATACTTATTTGCCCCACTGTATGGGGGAAAATGCGATCAGTTCAAATCAAAATGTCGTGGCACCTTGACTTTTAAGCAGGAAAAAATATTTGGTTGTTGTTATGAACTTATGCTTCTCACTGTTGAGCCTGAATTAGCGGTGCAAAAAATACTCAAGACGCAGCTTCTGCTCTCACATTAGCTATGGTTCCTACATGTGATTAGCTCAACAAATGTTGCCTTCTACTTAACACAACTAAAACTGTTTGTATGATGTTTACAAAGAAACCTTTGGACATCAAACATTCAGGTGTATTTTCGGGAGGAGAGGAACTACAAATTGTCTGAATTTAAGTACCTTGGGGTGACGCTTGATTCCACACTGTCTTTTAAAAGACATATTAAAAGAATATGTAATACTGTGAAATTCAACCTGAACAATCTTAAACAAATAAGATATTTTATAACACTGGTTGATAGAATGCTTCTACACTTAATGATTTTATCACAGATTGAATATTGCATTACTTGTTGGCAACTGGCAGGTGTAAATACTGTACATGCAGTAACACAGAATCACTCTACAACAGATCGTTAAAGGTCTTTGCCAGAAAACCAATGTCATTCCATGTTTGTATCATTTTGAAAAAGTACTTTTTATTGAGCCTTGAGAATTTTTTTTTTTTTTTAAAACGGCTTGTCTAATGTACAAGGTGTTAAATGGACTCGCCCCATCTACCATGTCGGACTTTTAAAAGAAAATATATAAAAAGGCTCACAGCGGTCTCAGGGCCTCCTCTAGAGGCGACTGTGAAGTCCCAATCAGAAAATCAGCCTTCGGTCACAATTCTCTCTCTGTAAAAGCATATGTACAACTTTTAGATGTCCATTAATGTGCAATGTCCCTATTAATTAAATAAATAAATAAATTAGACTCGTGACTTTGAGTTGGGTTCCTATACTGCCACTAGAGGGTGGTGGCTAACATTTTAACAACAGACGTCGTGGTTACCTTACAGCAGTGGTTCTTAACCTGGGTTCGATCGAACCCCAGGGGTTTGGTGATTAAGTCTAGGGGGTTCGGCGAAGGTAAAGAAATGCAGAGCCCTATTTTCGTACGCTGATTAAATCTAGGCAAATAGGCTTGTTAGACCAGGTTTTGGACTGGTTTGCTCCCAATTTACAGGCTTAATCCATTTTTTTAACTATTAGTCCTCAATCTTGTGGGAGGAGGAACTAGTTTGCTCAGTTGAAGGTCGACTCACACTTGGTATGAGGGAATACAACAGACCAATGGGCAGTGTGGGCTCAAATTTCGACCTGTTTGTAAAACATGCTGTTTATAAAACACCTTGACCTGTTTGACCTGTTTATAAAACATGAATGGGAATTTGCTAAATTATTAGCTTGCTAGCTTAGACATAATGGTTTTGAATTTGACAAAAATAACTAACGGTTCGGTGAATCCACATGTGAAACTTGTGGGGTTCGGTACCTTCAGCAAGGTTAAGAACCACTGATCTAGAAAAATGAATGAAAAGTCCTTAATGTATAATTCGATCAGGTTACAGTCGTCATTTTGTGGTACTTTAAACAAGTTCTGAAGAACAAGACAAGAACAAGTTCTGGTTGGTGAATATTAGCAGTGGACCACTCTGACTACTCTCGTACTCAAAATTCTGAAATTTCTAATTAAAAGCCCTCCATGAATACTTTGATCATGTTACAGTTCTCATTTTATTTGGTCCTGCAAGTCCACAGTTCTGAATAAGTTCTGGAAAAGGTTGGTGAATATTAGTAGTGGACCTCTCTGACTACTCACAAACTCAAAACTTTTTGACTGTACTGTAAAATTGAATTAAAAGTCCTACATGTGTACTTTGATAAGGTTACAGTTTTCTAATGGTTTTCTCATGTTATAGTTTATTGTATCAATGACCTGTTTGCGTTAAAATCATTACACTTTTGTAATTATTTTACTCTAGAACAGTGGTTCCTAACCTTGCAAAAGGTACCGACCCCCACGAGTTTCACAGGGGCATTCACCGAACCCTTCGGAATTTCTTAACAAAGCCATTTCTTTAAACGAATTCAAGACCTAGCAAGCTAACATCTAAGTGAATTCCTGTTCAAATTTCTTCCAGATTTCTTATTTACCACAAATGATTCTGCCGTTTGCTGTTCCTTTTGTTTTCATGTCTACATTCTCATTTTATTGTCGCATCCTTGTAACACATACAATTTTCATGACGTAAAATGACGCAATTTTTAAAAAAGAACTATCTACTAGGGGTGTGCCATCTAATTAAGGCACCCCACAATTCGATTCAATTATGTTTTAGGGTGCTACGATTCGATTATTGAACGATTATCACGGAATAACGATGATCACCCACGTTTGTAGGGTCACCCCTGTATTTAATCCAGGTTTTACACGTTCTACAAATGGAGTAACCTTTGTCAATGCCCTTTCCATTGTAATGTTGATAAAAACCTAAATGCTGGTTTTTAATCCTGAGGAGTAAATCTCTTGCTCACTAACTACTTTTGCCGCAATCCTCACCTTGTACGTTGCTATAAGTGTCCGGGCGGCCAGCGTCTCTTTTACTTTCGTTCTGCGATGTAGTGTTCCTGTCGTTAGGTTATTATGGACAATAATCATTTTGGAACATTGATGAATGGTAATTGAATCGTCACGTGTCGAATCAATATGAATCTAATAGTCGATGTATTGGAACGCTGCTATTATCTATGCAGTTCACGCTTCCTACCGAGTGCGATTCAACCTTCTACTGAGCAACATGATTTCTTCTCCCATTCGATAGAGGGCTAGCCATTGAAAGAAATGGAATAAAGCCTGCAAATTGAGGGCAAATCAGTCCAAAACCTGTCTAAAACGCCTTTGCCTAGATTTAGAGAGTGTACAAAATAAGGCTCTGCGTTTTTTAACCTTCACCGAACCCCTGAGGCTTACTCACCGAAACCCTGGGGTTCGATTGAACCCCAGTTAAGAACCACTGCTCTAGAGGTATTAGGGCCCGGGTTATTGTTTACTATAGGATTTTTGTCCAAAAATACATTAAATGCTGTTTTATTTTCATCAAGGTACAGGTCACACAACACGAGTACTTGTATTGCTGGCTGGATGGCTTCCAACACCGTCCATCAAGTGGTCCGGTCTTTTAATGACTCCCAGCCCCCCCAGTCCACCCCTGCCTACCGCATTATTACCATGTTGTGGGAAACAGGTGTCCATCGCATGACAACTACCTTTGTAAATAGTGATCGTTTCAACTAGGGGTCGGGAACGTTTAAGACAGAGAGCCAAAACCCAACATATATTAAAATGAGATTCCACAAGAGCCATAGAGTGTGTGTCTTTGTGTATGTATGTATGTATATATACACACTCTGTATAGTCTGTGTTCTTTTGCCAGCTTGTCTGTTTTATAAGCACTGTTTCTCTCGTAAACACATTTGAATGCATTACATGGGAGGCAGAGGGTGGTCACGCTGCTTTTACGAGCAGTCGCCGAGTTGCGATTGCAATAAATCTTGAGGAAACGACAAAGAAAGTCTAACATTGTTACTTGGGTTGTTACAATTGTTGCGCAGTTGTTCACTCACCAAAGGAAAATAACAAGTAGAAACATGGTGTGGCATCGAGTATATTTCCTTGAATATGAAACCACAATCGGGGACGACCAGGGGGACGTGTGCGTAACAGTGGCCGAGACAGGCGGAGCCTTTCGGGACAGTCGTTTCGTGAGTCTCGCTCTCCTGAAAGTGGCGACAATTTGACAGTCCTAAAAGACACAAAAGTGAGGCACCTGTGTGACTTGGGGTACCACGCGGATCCCTTTCGTGGTTTAATTTAATTGAGTCGGGAGGGGCCGACCCCGCCGCTGGCTGAGTGGTGACTTAACGCACGAGGCGATCGTGACATATTATTACAATGCACATTTGAAGTGTCCAGGATTAATGTGCGAATGCGCCATCAGCTCATTATAGCTGGTTCATGTCAAGCGAGCCGGCTGGTTCCACATTTAAGATGACAGGTTGGCAGAGAGCCATATGCGCTCATCAAAAGAGCCATATATGGCTCGCGAGACATAGGTTCCAAACCCCTGGTTTATACAATAAGGTGTGTTTATAATGCGTTTTTTTTCTCATAGTTATTTATAGTTATTAGTAAACGTTGTTGTTATTGAGAACGTGTCACTATTTTGTCTAGTGTATTGGGCCATTTACATGATGACGCTGCGACACCAAGATGCAACACTTGTGTTGCGGAATGGCCTCGCCTTTACATGGTGACGCCGAAAACGGAAGGCGAAGATGCTAACATTTGATTCTGACTTCCAAAGCGGACAGAGTCTGTTGTTCTGCAACCATATGCATGGAACGCTTTTGCTCCGATGATGTCAGCACTCGCACACGTCACTTTAGGTGTGCACAGCCGCTGCTAGTAAACATTCAAAACGGCAAACATGGTAGATCGACAGCTTTAATTTACTGTTTTTATAATGTTTTTAACTTAAAAATATTTGATGCGTTTTTGTGACTTCTGAAGCAAAAGAAAAAATTGCATCGACGCCATTGCTTTTTATGGACAAGCAATGTCATATAATCATTTAAACTTGTAAAGGACAGCAAACGTACAAGAAATAAGAGACAACAATTAAATATACAGGAAAAACCATGAATAAAACTGCAAAATAAAACGTGGGGGGTGGCAAAAGAAAAGGAAAATAAAACGCCATTACTTCGAGTGGGCGGGTGTGTGGTCTTTAGGGCTGAGGAGGTTGTTGTCAAGGAAGTGCATCATTGACTGTCGCCTTATAAAACTGCACTGCCCTCTAGGGCCCGGCATGAATACGCAGAATTGCGACATTGTGCGAATGGAGACAAAACCAAGACGGAATCGTGGAAATGCAAGTATGAAATTTTTCATATTGTTGGAGCGTCACCATGTAAACAGCCCCTTAGAGTACTGTATATCCCTAACGAGAGCGCCGGCTCCCTGTTATATCTGAAAGCAACACGCCGGGTGTACTGACCTGTACCCAGTCAAGCACTGGTGTCTACGTAGGAGTTACTGTATGTCTTGACGTGTTCCCAATGCAATTGTAAACGAATAATAACCAGCGAGTCCCATTCCTCAGATCAAAAGGACTGTTTATTTGCAGGCGGAGACTACTAACTCTAACTCATAAAACTGTTTTAAAAAAACGTAACAAACCAAAAGACTCACAAATCAGATTCTCCACAGTACAATCAACACAGGAACATTACACTCAGGTGCATTCAAAAACTGTTTTGCCTCCTAACTCACAACCCCTGTGTCTTGATTAGCTGTCATTATCAAGGCTACGGGGCTGACTCCAGGTCAGCGATAAGATACAATTTACAGCCCTCAGTGGCAAGGAGTAAAGTTACATAAAATAAAACAAATTAGGGCATATTGAGGCTATGACTGAAAAAAGGAATTTGGTGGGTCACCTTAGTGATTAAAATTGCTGTATTTATACCTAAATACAACTTTTGTTGGATGCCAAAGGCCTGGTTTACAGTTACTGTCTGGTTGATTATTGCTGGGGTGTTTTTTTCAACCCCATGTTCATCCGATCTTGCCTTCATCAACCTTACTTTGTGAAAGTTCCACATGAATTTTCACCTATTCCTAGTCTGTTTTTGACACGTTTCCCTTTTTCTGTTTTGGTGAGCCTGCCTATATAGTGTATATACCGTGCGGGCGCAGTTGGTAGCTGGAGTTGTCCTGACCTCAGGGTCAGCTGTTCGATTCCCGGCTACGACTGCCAACTGTCGAAGTGCCCTTGGGCAAGGCACTGAACCCTAATTTGCCCCCAGTGGGTTGGTGTGAATGTGTGCGTGAACGGGTAAATGTGTGCTAATGTAAAACGCTTTGAACATGGTAACCATGTAGATAAATGCGCCATATAAGTACTGTCCATTTACCATATATATAGTATAAGACCAGTCCGTGGGGGACCAAGGCATTGTTGACTTTGATTGTGATCACGTCAGTTATTGGCTTCTCATTGTGTACCAGCCACTTCATCTCCTGTGGTACATAGTTAGCGCTGAACCCTAAACGGTCCTAAACGAACAATAGCAAGCACCGGCATATAATCATCTGCAAATTGTGTGCAGTTGACACACGTACGTACACGGCTTGTAATCACATTACACAACCGACATAGTGGTGGAAAATGTCCTTGTTTTTGCCTCTGAGGTTGTCATGTATGTCAAACATGGAATAAATTGGACAGCTGGTGCTTTTACATATCCAAAGAGAATGATGTCATGCTCATCCTGATAGGAAGTGACTCATGGAAAATGGTGTATCTTTGAAGCTGTATTTTTATTTTATTTTTTTGCAAATATGGAGGCCGCATTACACAAATCTTTATGAATATTTAATGATCAAAGATATTTACAACTCAGAAACAGTGTTGAAGTTCAGTGCCTTTATATCAGGGGTGTCCAAACCAGTCCTCAAGGGCTGCTGTGGGTTCTGGTTTTTGCTCCTAGTAATCAAGAACAGACCATTTAACCAATGAGGTTTCTGCTAAAACAAGCAACACCTGACTACAACAACACTTGATTACACTTAGTGAAAAATGCAGTAATAAAACCTCTTCTAAAAAAAAAACCTAATCTGGTTGCCAAAAGAATTATTATTCATAGGCCAATATCAAATCTGCCATTCCTGGGGAAAATTATAGAGAGGGTTCTTTTTGAATAGATCCAGGTTTTTATGATGCAAAACAATCTTTTTAACTCATTTCAGTCTAGATTTCAGCCACACCACAGCGCCGAGGCTGCGTTTGTCAAAGTCCTAAATGATATTCGTCAGAATAATGACGCTATTTGATCTCAGTGCTGCATTCGACATGGTTAATCACAACATAAAGTACTATTCAGCAGATTGGAACAGTGGGGAGGTCTCACTGAAACTGTTCTTAAGTGGTTCACATCTTATTTACATGATTGGGATTTCTTTCTGTCAATCAGAAACCATGAGTCGGAACAAACCAAATTCACATGTGGGGTTCCTCAAGGGTCCTACGGAGTGATTTAATGAATGCTTTTACTCAGTGAAACTAAGGGACTATAATCATGCGGGGACACTGAAATTTAGAGTTGTGTGTCATCTGCATAGGTGTGTTAGGAGATGTCATGCAGTTCCATGATCTGAGCTAGAGGAAGCATATAGAGTGGTATGAAAAATTATCTGAACCTTTTGGAATTTCTCACATTTCTGCATAAAATCACCATCAAATGTGATTTGATCTTTGTCAAAATCACAAAGATGAAAATACAGTGTCTTCTTTACTAAAACCACCGAAACATTTATAGGTTTTCATAATTTAATGAGGATTGGATGCAAACAATGACAGATGAGACTAAAATAAGTAAGTGAACCCTCTGCCGAAGGAGACTTAAAGAGCAATTGAACCAATTTTACATTTAAGGGGCCGTTTACATGGTAAACTCCGAGAAGACGAAAAATTTCAAATGTGCATTTACTTGGTTTCGTTTTCATTCGAACAATGTCGCAATTTCGCATGAAAACGATGTAGTATTCATGCCAGGCCCTAGGGGGCAGTGCAGATTTACAAGGTGACCACGAATGATGCACTTTGACCCCACGGGGCTCCTCAGCCCGGAAGAAAACATGCCCGCTCATTCGAAGCAATGGCATTTTCCTTTTGCTCCAAAAGGCACAAAAATGGAAACATTCAACATATTTAAATGTAAAAAATATTATTAAAATGGTAAATTAAAGCCGGCGTTCCGCCATTTGCAGTTTTTAATGTTAAATAGCACCGCTGCACACACCCAATGTGACGTGTATGAGTGCTGACGTTATCGTCGCGGGTCCGGCGCGGCAGTAGCCTTTGAAATGCATGCGAAGCAAGCCTCCCTCATTCCCCCGCAATCGAATTCTTCCACTTTCGAGGCAGGATTCAGAATTTTGCGTCTTCGCCGACACCATATGCACGCGAGGCGAGTCTGCAACTCAGTCATTGCGTCTTTGTGTCGCAGAGTCACCCCTAAGTCAGGTGTGTGCCCAATCACTGATGAGTGGTTTAAAGCTGCCCTGCCCACTATAAAACACACACCTGGTAAGAATTGTCTTGATGAGAAGCATTGTCTAATGTGCATCATGGCTCTGTCAAAAGAGCTGTCTGAAGACCTGCAATCAAGGATTGTTTATTTGTATAAAGCTGGGAAAGGATGTCAGGAACACGGGCAGGCAGGTTGTGTGTGGACGCGAATGCAGGGAAGGGAGACGAGGCAGATTGATGGTGCAAAATGATTTAATTATGGCAAGCGAAAAACAAAGTACCAACAAATAATGACGAGGTTCCAAAAAACACAGCGGAAAACAAAACTCAGGTTACTAACAAAGGCTGGGTATCAAAAACTTACTGAGGGGAACACGAGGGCTTGGAGAGACGCAAGAATGTTGACCAGAGCATGGACATGGACGTAGACAGACTTTGACATAGACAATGACGCAACAAGGAGTGACAAGAAACTGGGTCATTATATACGCAGACAAGGGGTAACGAGACGAGGAACAGCTGGGTAACACAGGTGGATGCAGATTGCAGGATACACTGGGAAAACACACACAGGTGAGAGCAATGGGTAATCACAGGGACAACTCACACTAGGAGAAACCAACACAAAACCTAACAAAGGATACAAAACCAGCTCTAAAGTCTGGATGTTCATTAGTCGACAGTCAGAGAAGTTGTCTCATATGGAGAGAGTTTGGCACTGTTGCGTCTCTCCCAAGAAGTGGCCGTCCACCAAATATGATGCCAAGAGTTGAGCACAGAATACTCAGAGAGGTAAAAAAGAACTCTAGACTGTCTGCTAAAGCCTTACAAAAATCACTGAGACAGTCCAATATTTCTGTGCACACATCAACTATATGTAAAACTATGGCTAAGAATGGTGTTCATGGGGGAACTCCAAAAAAACCCCCAAAAAACAAACAGTATTTTATAGGAAGTCCCGATCCGATCACGTACAGCCTCTCACTCTCCCTCCTGCCATTTTTCTTGCTCAGCAGGCAGCTGTAGTTTGCATGTTCAAGTTAACGATGAGTGACAGGGGTGCTGCTTTGATCTTGCTAGTGAAGCTTGGTAGCACTATCATCAAAGATGCAGATCTGTCAATCATCGTTTAGCTTGTTAAACACTAGTGGTAGTTGCTGTGGCAACACATTGTGTTGCACACTACCACTAAACATTTAATAGAGACAAGCACTTTGCTACGTTATTCTTATTTAAAAATAATTCGGTGGGACAGTAACATGTTTAAAACTAACTATTGTTATACTTTGGAGGAAAAAAAACATGTCTAATATGTATCTCTTTCCAATGCTAAATCTGAACAAATACATTGAACACACACATACACACAAATATTTAAATACCTTGAACACACACACACACGCACGCACGCACGCACGCACGCACGCACGCACGCACACACACACACACACACACACACACACACACACACACACAAAATATATGCATATATATTTTTCTAATGTAAATAAGCTCCGCTTGTACTTCACGGATTCTCGATGATTGTGGTTGTGTCCACATTAACCGCGAAAAACAAGTGATCACTGTAGATGCCTTTTTGCAGCGCTCGTAATATCAGGCTATTGCACTCATGGCGGTGACAAAACCCTGAAGGATCAAGTAATGACAATTGGAACTATTGGAATTGTTATATTAGCCATTCATTAATGGTAACCTTGCACAATGCAATAATCAGACAGAAAAAAAAAAAAAGATCTATGAAGGAAAAAAAAATAAATAAATAAAAGGTCTCCAAAAAGCTAGGAATGAATGAATAACAAACCCTGTCCATTGCTTTCTTCAAGAAACAAGGGTAAACCTCAACCATGAGAGACAGTATGTGAAACAAAAAACAGAAAATCACATTGTTTGATTTTTAAATAATTTATTTGCAAATCGTAGTGGAAAATAAGTATTTGGTCAATACCAAAAGTTCATCTCAATACTTTGTTATGTACCCTTTGTTGGCAATAACGGAGGCCAAACATTTTCTGTAACTCTTCACAAGCTTTTCACACACTGTTGCTGGTATTTTGGCCCATTCTTCCATGCAGATCTCCTCTAGAGGAGTGATGTTTTGGGGCTGTCGTTGGGCAACACGGACTTTCAACTCCCTCCGCAGATTTTCTATGGGGTTGAGACCTGGAGACTGGCTAGGCCACTCCAGAACCTTGAAATGCTTCATACGAAGCCACTCCTTTGTTGCCCTGGTTGTGTGTTTGGGCTCATTGTCATGCTGAAAGACCCAGCCACGTCTCATCTTCAATGCCCTTGCTGATGGAAGGAGATTTTCACTCAAAATCTCTCCATACATGGCCCCATTTATTCATTCCTTTACACAGATGAGTCGTCCTGGTCCCTTTGCAGAAAATCAGCCCCAAAGCATGATGTTTCCAACCCATGCCTCACAGTGGGTTTGGTGTAATTCAGTATTCTTTTTCGTCCAAAAAAGATAACCTGTGTTTCTACCAAAAAGTTCTATTTTGGTTTCATCTGACCATAACACATTCTCTCAGTCCTCATCTGGATCATTCAAATTCTCTCTAGCGAACCGCAGACAGGCCTTGACATCTACTTTCTTCAGCAGGGGGACACGTTTGACAGTGCAGGATTTGAGTCCCTGGAGGCGCGTTGTGTTACTGATAGTAGCGTTTGTTACTGTGGTCCCAGCTCTCTGTAGGTCATTCACTAGGTCCCCCCGTGTGGTTCTGGGATTTTTGCTCCCCGTTCTTGTTATAATTTTGACGCCACGGGGTGAGGAGGGAGTTGAAAGTCCGTGTTGCCCAACGACAGCCCCAAAACATCACTGCTCTAGAGGAGATCTGCATGGAGGAATGGGCCAAAATACCAGCAACAGTGTATGAAAAGCTTGTGAAGAGTTACAGAAAACATTTGGCCTCCGTTATTGCCAACAAAGGGTACATAACAAAGTATTGAGATGAACTTGTGGTATAGTCCAAATACTTATTTTCCACCATGATTTGCAAATAAATTCTTTAAAAATCAAACAATGTGATTTTCTGTTTTTTTCCCCCCACATTCTGTCTCTCATGGTTGAGGTTTACCCATGTTTACAATTACAGGACTCTCTAATATTTTCAAGTGGGAGAACTTGCACAATTAGTGGTTGACTAAATACTTATTTGCCCCACTGTACATATTAACTGTATGCACAACAATTCCAACAGCTACAAAACACTTAATGGCCTTGGACTAAAATACATGCTTGATTTGTTTGACCCCTGTGAAGCATCTAGACCCCTAAGGTCATCTGGAACATGTCTGCTGTATGTTCCAAGAACAAGAACCAAGAAGGGTGAGGCAGTATTTAGTTACTATGCTCCTCACCTCTGGAACATCTTACCTGAAGGTTTAAAATCAGGGCTAAAAACGATATTATTTACCACAGCATATTCATAAATGTCTATATATTTCAAATTTCAAGTTTGCTTTTTATTCAATTTTTTTGTTTTATTTCTATTTCTGATTTCAATTATTTTTCAATTATCTTGATGATTTAATTTGATTTTTATGTATAATTTTTTCAACTTTCCTTTTGATCTAATGTGTTTTACAAATCATTTTATCTCTGTTTGTGGATCTTCCTGTGATGCAAAGCACTTTGAATTGCCTTGCGAATGCACTATACAAATACATTTGCTTGGCCTTGCCTTACACTTGTAAGACACCAAATCCGTACAAATGTCCTGTTTTGTTGGAAAGAAATCCAGCACCCACTGCTGCCTGATTCGGAATAGTTTGGGCATCTCTGCTTGAAACACAAAGGTTGCCGACAACATGCTTACTTGACCTTCTATCCTTGGAAAATGACCAAAGATTTGTTTTCAAAACTTGATTGACCATATTATATCTTTTTTAATTTATCAGGTTCCGCTGGCAGTGTACCTGTAGCTTTAAAGAGAGCTGTTATTTAACGCGAACTGAAAAGACATAACACCTTGACCCTGAAACCCTTAAAAAGTATCGTTTCAAACCTAACATTTATGTGAAAAAAAATTATTCTAGCAGAATTATAGCAGAAAAACTTAATAATCAGATGACCTTGAACATTCTGAAGTTTTTCAATTGAGGTTTAGGGTAGATCAGTCCACCAAGATGGCCCTTGCAAGAGTGACTCATGATCTTTTATTAGCAATGGACTCTGATACTTCATCAAAGTTGTTGCTGCTTTACCTCAGTGCTTCTTCTGAAACACCGCATCATCACTGCAGTCTACCTGGAATGTGCTGGGACATACGTATGTGGACTTGCGGTATGCGTGTGTAGCTAAAACTCAGGCAGATGTTTACTTTTTTAGATTCCGCTATAGTAATAAAGTTCATTCACTATATCGATCTGACCCAATCATTTAAGACCCGACTGAATGACACATTTTCAATTGGAAGGATGATTTAAAATGAATAAATAAATGAATAACGAGAGAACACACTATAAATATTCAAAATACTCCAATTGCTGAGTACACCAAGTCCTGAATCGTCCCATTCAAAGGTTAAAGGTCTCTTCTTAAATTCTAATATCGACAAACAGTTGTCAGTTCTAGTTTGCCGTCTATGTGGTCAATGAGTTTTTTCATAGCTGGTTGTCAAATATTTCATCAAGAATTAAGAAATGCAGTGCATAGTGTGAAGTAGTCACATGATAGCTTCATCATCTTCTGCGCTGAGAAGTGAAAAATGACCAAATGATCTGGAATTGTTAATAGGTCGAGAGGTTGTAAATTTCTGTATACGTCCAAGTAATGTTCACACGTGTGTGAACTGAGTAAACAACGGAATATTACCAGACTTTAATACATGTCTGAAATGGGCTTTATTTTTTACACTGTATGACTGTCATTCATTGCAGCCTGGTCATCTTGAAAGGGGGAACCCTTCCATTTGTGGTCCTTTTTCAAGGTTTCTTATTTTTTAAAATTTATTTATTTATCCTAATTATTATTTTTTGACATCAAACATTTAGGATATTAAGAGGACAGGAACTTCAAATTGGGAACTACAAATTGTCTCCGAATTCGAGTACCCTGGAGTGACACTTGATTCCACAGTCTTATACGAACCAGATTAAAAGAATATGTAATACAGTGAAATTCAGCCTGAACAATTATAAACAAATACGACCTTTCATAACACTTGGGGCTGCAAGAATGTTTCTGCATTCATTGATTTTATCACACTTTGAATATCAAATTACATGTGGCAACTGGCATGTGTAAATACATGCAACAATTTAGAATCATTCAATTAAAAAAAGTCATTAAATGTCTTTGCTAGAAAACCAATGTCATTCCATGCTTGAAACATTTTAAAAAAGTACAATCTATTGAGCCTTGAGAATTTTTTTTTAAATGGCTTGTCCAATGTACAAGGTGTTACATGGACTCGCCTCACTACCCATGCCCGAATAAAAAAAAAAAAAAAATATATATATATATATATATATATATATGGGGTGCTTACAGTGGTCTCAGGAACAGGACCTTCTCTAGAGAGGACTGTGAGGTCCCACTCAGAAAAAACAGCCTTTGGTCAAAATTCTCTCTCTGTAAAGGCCAGTAAGATCTGGAACAGTTTACCAATCGCCATCAGAGAGTGTCCTACCATACAAACCATCAAAACTCACCTCAAGCAGTGGTTGAATGTAAACCAGTCCTGTAACCACTAACGTTTAACTTCTTATTAATCTACTGTTCTGCGCTGTGTTTTATTGTTACCTCTTCTTTCTTATGTTGTTGTGTCTTTTTGTTCTGTTACCTGCCTGGGGACTGCGGATGTAAATTTGTATTTTTGCTATAAACTGGCATATTTGCACCTTTAGGCTTGTCTAAGTACATGTTCATTAATGTGCATTGTCCCTATCAATAAATAATATAAATAAATAAATTAGGGCTGTCAAACGATTAAAAATTTTAATCGAGTTAATTACAGCTTAAAAATTAATTAATCGTATTTAATCGCAATTCAAACCATCTATAAAATATGCCATATTTTTCTGTAAATTATTGTTGGAATGGAAAGATAAGCCACAAGATTGATATATACATTCAACATACAGTACATAAGTACTTTATTTGTTTATCATAACAATAAATCAACAAGATGGCATTGACATAATTAACATTCTGTTAAAGCGATCCATGGATAGAAAGACTTGTAGTTCTTAAAAGATAAATTTAGTACAAGTTATAGAAATTTTATATTAAAACTCCTTTTAATGTTTTCGTTTTAATGAAATTTGTAAAAATTTTCAATCAAAAAATAAACTAGTAGCCCGCCATTGTTGATGTCAAGAATTACACAATGCTCATGAGTGCTGAAGCCCACAAAGTCAGTCGCACCCAAGCGCCAGCAGAGGGTGACAAAACTCCAAAAAAACACAAGTAACAAGTGGACATTGCACTGTGCTGTCATTTTAATCTGTTTCGTCAAATATTTTAACGTGATTAATTTAAAAAATTAATTACCGCCCATTAACGCGATAATTTTGACAGCCCTAAAATAAAAAGATCTGGGAAAATAAAAATAAACAAATAATATCATTGTATTTACATACAGTCATTGACAAAGTTATTGGCATCCCTGGAATTTTTTCAGAAAATACATCATTTTTCACAGAAATTAATGCAATTACAAATATTTTCAGTATGAATTAGCTTATTTCTTAGGTTTGCAGTGGAAAAACACAAAAAAGCTGAAAAGAAAAGCCAAAATGTACACAATTTTACACCTAACGATGCTACTGCACTGGATGCTGCGAGCCCACTGATGAAGGAGGCGACACCAAACCAATGATGATGATGATGGCAACGAAGACGAGGTTAGTCCACAGCCAAACAGTCCGCCTTCTGAGTCCGAAAGTCCAGCGGCTGCCAAATCAGTGCTGGATGATGACCCGGGACTGTGGCCAAAAAATGTGAGTGATAGCAAGCGATGTGCTATAGTTAAGAGAGGGCCGGTTCAAATCAATAAAGACTTCCCTAAAAACGCAGACGGTCGGAGGTTTATTTGTAACGACTACCACTTTACTTTGACTGATCTTAACTGTGCCACAATATGAAGACAGCAGAAGAAAGGAGGAAAGAGAAAGCAAATAAAATAAAATAAAACAAAACAAAATAGAAGACATTAAAGGGAGAGAGAAAACGGGCTAAAATAAGACATAAACAATGATAAATATAACAGGATGAATACAGGGACAAAATAGATGAAGAGAAAGAAAGTGAAAAACCAGAGAGATAACATGGAGGAAGAGAAAGAAATAGAAAGACACAAGAGAAGTGGATGGAGACAGGGACATTAAGACAGGGACTGAGAGAAGGAAATACAATCAATTGCCAGTATATTTCAACAGCATTTATGTGACTGCTTGAATAACCTGAATAACATATTCATAAGAACATGGAGAGTGACTGCACTTTGTTAGAGTGCTAAAATAATTTTGTATTTATTTGGTTTATTTTAAAGGTGGAGCTCCAGAGTCTCCACCTCACCTATTTGGAAGTCCGATCAGAAGAGAAGGCAACAAGTTGGGAAGTCTTTGACATTTGTGCGGTGAAAAACATGGAAAACCATATGGATGGACTGTCATTGCCAACAGTCATAACTATAACAGTCAATCACAATCCATGCCAACTTGGCATGTATTGTTCTTTAATTGCATTTGTTATATTGTAATTGTTCATCTTCAGCCTCGATACATATACACTGTCTCTTTCTCTCTGAAATACAATCTATATGGAACTGTATTTCCTCACTCTTGTTCATTTTGTATTAACTCATTTGCTCCCAAAATCATATAAATATGTTCTATTTTTAATTGTTTCAGTGTTCCAAAAACGTATTTATACGCCTTTTACGTTTTATTTTATTTATTTATTTATTTTTTGACAAGAGGCATCTCTAGGTTTTGTTGCACCTAAACTGCAATGCACAATGCTCAAAACTCAATTTAAAGCAATAAAACTGCCCACTGGAGGGCAGTAGCGCATTTTGTAAGAAGTCATCTCGGGCCAAGAAAGGAAGTGAAGAAAAATAGTCAGGAAACGGAAGTTGGCGGGATCTCGTGAAGACGCGTGAGAATTTGAGAAAAATGTGGAGAACAATCGGGGTAAAAAAAGGCAAATGACACTGGAGGAGTTTTTTGAAAAGAAAACGAAACCATCGTCAAAGAAGGATTCAAAAAAATCTATCTTGATGAGACAGACGGTGACGGCCACAACAGCATCAGGTTCCACACACTTTCTGCAGAGCTCACGTTGCGTTACTCATGAGCACGAGGTTGAAACCAACAAAAATGATGAAGATGATGAACAAAGTGAGACCGGTTTTTATCCGGACTCATTAGATTACTGGGAGCCACTTCATTCAACCGGGAGCAGCCGAGAGCCTTCCCCATTGTTATGTGCGCAAATAGTTCAATCGTTCAATAGTTTAGTTATGTGTAAATAAATTGTTACTTTGCGATCAAAAGCTCTATTTGTCTTGTTGTTTATGTTATTTTGTAGAACGAAAACATTATTCCGATCTTTGGGATGTCACAAAAGCGAAAAATAGCTGTGTTAAAGTCAAAGTTATGTTTGGAATATATGCTTTTACAAAAAGCTAAATTTCTCTGTTTTTTCACCAGAAATTTGAAAATTGCTCAAACTAAGCTATTTTCTAATGCTGATTTCTGAAGAATGGAAAAAGATATGAACTAAACTTTTTTTCTGCTGAAAGAAGAGAGTCGAATCTTTCTTTTGGTGGGTTCCATGTTTATATAGCAATAGAACAGAATTTTCTGTGGGCCTTGAAAAAATCAGTCAAAATCCAGTAAAACGGCCAGGAGCGAAGGGCCTTGCTCCGGTGAAAATGGCTGGGAGTGAATGAGTTAATCTAGTGAAAGGTTGTATAGGGACGTTTGAGGCTGCCTTTCCTGCTTCTTTTGTGTTAAAGGAACATATGAAGAGGGCCCCTGGCTATGTTCGCCTTAGGCCCCGGAATTTCTAAGTCCGCCACTGGGCATAAGGCAGGGGTATTCACTACACAGGAGGTAGGCCTGGAGCGTAGGAGTTTGGTGTTCTGTTACAGTCTTTAGGCTTGTTCGCAAAGTGCCTGTACTCCTTTCTGTAAACATTTGAACTTTCCTAAGATATGATAAGGGGATTGGAATTTGTTGTTTATATTTTGTATATTTCCACTAAGTACAGATGGGCAGGTAATTTCCACTCATGAGTGACAGAGTGCCTTTATGTTAAGTTGTACGCTGACACAAGCCTGCCTATTTGAATATTCATAATAAAAAGCGTATGATTGAGGGAGGTTGAGACCGATTATTCGGGAAGGTATCATGGTGCACTTGAGAACCGAAGTGCAGCTTTTAATTGTTCATTTAAGACTAAATTTGTTTAGCTTAGGTGTTTCTCTCTTTTTGCTCCTGGGCCCTGAATTGTGTGTCATTTAAGACAATTTAAAAAAATCTGTGAAAAGAGAAAGTCAACTTGGCTATCTTTGCCTTGACTGTTTTCTTCTTCATGTTCAAGGGAAACAAAACAAAATAAATTTCAAACTGTTACTCAAAAAATTAATTGTACAATAAAAAAAATACAAGGCAACACATAAATCAACTAAAATATAAACTAGCAATGAATCATGGGGAAATATCACAAACAAAAACAACGGCCGACCTGACATCGGACACTGAATCAAACAGAAACTGGTAGCTAAACACGAATACTGAGGAAACAATGAAGCATACATAGACGAGTCTGGAGTCAGCAGATTGGTTTATATAAGGGGACCAGGGAGTAAGAGCAGTTATAGGGATTAACACACAAAGAAAATAACTCAAAACAAACATACAAAAGATTATGTCAGTCACCTGCCCATTCTCATAATGGGATGATTGACCGACGCATGCTATACACACCTAAGATCACAGAGCAAGAATGGATCGCACGCTGGTTGCACGAGAATTAGCTGTATGAACAGAATGTTCCATTACGACACAATGGTTAGTCCAAGTCTGCCTTATGGCGGACAGTTTTCCTCCAGCTCTTCTTTTGTAATAATTTCCATCTGTACTGTTCTTTTTAGATTTCATCAGTACGGATGATAGATATGATAGAAAAAAATACCAGCAAAGTGTCAGAACAACATGCCCTGAACTAATGTTCTGTTTCAATCTTGTACTGTAGAGCAGTGGTCCCCAACCACCGGGGGGGGACCAGTATAAGTCTGTGGGGCATAAGCTACGGGCCGCACAGAAATAATAATTTATTACTGACTGCATTCTGATCTGTGTCTCTTGACACACTTATCTGCCTGCCTACTCTATTGACCACGAGTAGAGATATGTGGACATCGCCCTCTAGTGGTGGCCGCCATTACAGGGGTATTTACTAGGGATGGGAATCTCTGGCATGAAGCCGATTCGATGTGTATCTAGATACATAGGTTACGATTCGATTAAAAAACGATAAATTTTTAAGGCCGAGCGATTCGATAAGATTCGATACAGTTTAAGAACGATACGGTTCCATTCAGAGTGAAAACGATAACGATAGTAAACATTTGTTGTGTGTGTTCGTACAGTATTTTAAACATATAAAAAAGATTAAAGATTAAATTAAACAACCAAATTTCATACCAATGTTATGTTTTATTTTTTTATGAAAAAAAAAAAAATAAAGCTCACTATATGACCGTCATTTTGTTGGATGGGATTGATAATAAAATATAACTCCAGTGACAGACAACAATAAAGTGCAGTAATTTAATTACTGTATTTCCTGGTGTTTTGAACACAACAGGTAAGTAATTTATATACATAAACATCTTACAAGCAAAAAAATATTAATTATATGCAGCAGCTCTAGAAAAAAAGAATTAAACCTGCTAGTGTTATTATAAATAAATAATAAATTATGCTTTACCACCGGTATAACTGGGGGAATAAAAACATGGCATTTTAGACAGACGGGTCTATAATCATTACTTTAACCTTATACACAGCAAAGTCCTTCACTTTTGCCTGTGCTTCCACATTATTTTATTCCTCATCACTGTCTATATCTTTTTTGAAGGGCAGATTTTTCTTGAGGAAGATCAACTGATCCACATGTTCATGTTTAAGTAGACTGCGTTTCGTGGAAACAATATGTCGCCCTTTCCACCATTGTAGTGGGTTAATTTTTAAGGTTAAAAACTCACGCTCTCTGTACCGCTCCACACTTCACACTAGCTCTGTCCCATGCGAACAGACCTGGCTGCCTTCGTAACTTCAAAGTCCGACTTTTGTTTTCCAGGGTGCGTTGAAAATCAATCGCTGCACGTCGCTGGCGTGGTGTGCAAACTGTCCATTGTTTTAGCATGTTGCTTCGTTGCCACTACTAGTTTTGTTTTGGGCTGTGAAGAAAACGCTACGGAGCGTGCGTTACAGTGGTTTTGTTAGCTCTCGCGTTGTTATGACACCCCCGTGACGATCGGGTAATGACGGCGACTACTAGCCTAGCGGTTCTGCCGAAATGAATGGGAAGTTGAGGCAACCACGACGGTGGTCACAATCTAAGTGCGCTGTGTGGTGAATGACACAAGCGCAGCATGTGAGGTAAAAGCTAAATTATCATATTAAGCAATGCATTGAACTAAGCATTAGATGCCGATTCTTGTGCTCGCAATAGCCGAATTCTATCTCTACAATCGGTTCATTGAATATTTAATGGCTAATTATTGTCGAATGGTAACTTTACTATCGATACAGCTGTATCTCTCACCTGTAAAACCGGATATCTGGTCGTATCGGTTTATCGTTCTCAAGCTTGGTATTTACACACCTCAGTAGCAGCCCAACGTCGGTCAGTGTAAACATTAATGTTACCTGTCTGCTGCTGGCTGTGTGCTGCAGGCCGCACACCTCAGCAGTGGTGGATAGGGTACTTCCACTCGTTTTTCTCGGATTATTCAATAGATATAGTAATAGAAACTGGATTGGATGTCGTCGTAGAAATAAGTTGGAGCTAGTATCTCTCTTTTTTTTTTTTTTTTAAATTAAGATCTATGTGCGCTTGTCCTCCATAATGATGTCTGACGTAGGCGCATCAGATTGGTTTCCAGAAATAATAAGCCCACATGCTACCGAAGATGACTGAAAAACAGATGTCTTTGGACAGCGTTTTAAATGGAAAAGGCCAACTGATGAGTCAGAGGAAGAGCCAAGGCCAAGTCCACTCTGCATAATATGTGGCCAAAAATTAGCAAATGAGGCAATGAAGCCTTCAAAGCTGCTTTGGCACATAGAGACTAAGCACCCTGGAATAATGGATGAGCCTTTGGAATTTTCAGCCTTTGGAATTTTTGAAACAAAAAAGCGCGGGCACAAAGGACAGAAACAATTGGTGTGGGCCACCACATCAACAAAAGCAACGTGGCAAACCGTAATACTAAAGCCAAGAAACCTTTCACGATTGAAGAATAACTTATTATGCCTGCGACCAAGGATATTTAGTTTTAGGAGAGGCTGCTGTTAAAAATGGTTTATTCAGCATCTGATGAGTTACATTTTCCTTGCACATAACATTTGTATTTAGCCCAGTCGTGTTATTTTATACTGTAATTTCCTGCCACGCATTGCCGGTCTGTAAAAAAAAAAAAAAAAAAAGGCCCACATCACACCAGTCTGAGCTGCGAAAAAGTTTGGGGAACACTGCTGTAGAGTGTATGATAATAATTAAGACTTGAGCAAATCAAAACAGAACACAAAAACAGAGATACACGTGGAAGGACAAGAAGAGACAAATCATCTGAGGAAACAGATGTAATGAAGCTGATAAAGACCAATAGGCCAGAGTTGTGGCTTAACCGACGACTGGTATGATTTAAATGTCACATAAAGTAATATTACAAGTTCACACAAAACAGTGGGGAAAAAAACTATGAGAACAGTGAAGTGACTGTGAGGGATTGCACATCAACGCAGTGTGATCACACAATGAGTTTACGAAGTGAGTCATGGATTAAAATTTATTCGAATAAATGTCAGTTCAGTCAAGAGACAAGCTTCAAAGCATTTTAGGGGCAACTGATGAGCTTTTCTGATTTCGTTCCTGAACGTTTTACTCGTTTGAATTGTATTAAATGCATCACTGGCTGTCTCAAAACTCACATTAAAATAATAATAATAATGATAATAATTGACCGCGTAGTTTTTGAGTTATAGCCATAGCAACACCTTAGCAACGAGGGACGCCCCCCCCCCCGCTACCCGATGACGTAACTTCCAGGAAGCCACTCTAACACGGAAGTATAGCACTACGCGGCTATCGCCACATATTGCAAACATTTTCTGTGTTTTACTCGCAAAATTCATCATGCCATCTCGATGTGTAGCGATGTATTGCTCTCACGAAGGCTCGAAACTTTATGAGTGGCCCAAAAAAAAATCTTCTGCAATGATTTGGACCGCTTTTGTGAAAGTGAAGAGGAAGAACTTTTCTCCTGTTCCTCGGTCGGTACTTTGTTTTAATCATTTCAGCGACGACCGCTTTGACAACCTACTAGAATACAGCCTTGGTTTTACAAAGATGTAAGTAGACACTTACTGGCTTGTCTAATTCTAAAATTTAATGCATTTCTGTTGATATACGAGTGCAAATCCTACTGCCTGTTCGTTGAAATGCGACGTTTTTATAGTAGATAGGTTAGCCGACAGGTCGTCTATTCATGTGAATTTGATACATTTATTACTAGCTCTACAGGTATTCTGTAAATCAAAATGTCCTCAGCACCAAATAGGACCTTGGCTAGTTATCTTTTGGCCTGTCACAGGGTAAATATAAAGTCTACTAGCCTATGAATCCCTATACTCTTTTGTTATTCATTTCTAGGCTCCGTCTGAAGAAAAATGCAGTGCCAACAATCCACCTGCCAGACCCTGATGCATCGAAGACATCCCAACAAAATCATGACAATTTTACTCCAACACCGAGGTCTGCCTATTCGAAGAGGGAAAGATCGCGTCAAATAGATGCTGCTTTGTCTGAGGCATTATTATTGGATTGCCAAGAACATTCGGAGTTTTCTGAGTGGGAGCCAATTAAATCAGCAACTGCTGAGAAGGGTAAGAATATTATATTTTATTTTATAATTTTAATGATATTTATATCCAAATGTGATTTTTTTTTTTTTTTTTTTTTTCTCAGGATGTCAAACATTAAAGATAAAGAGGTGGAAACGCCCAACACGACAAAAAAAGCGTTTCAAGTCAGTCGCTATTCAGTTTCCTGAAGAAGAAAAAAAAGACTAAAAGGGCTACATACACGATACATACTCATAGACTTCATAATTATATTGACGGGACAGATTCCCCAAACATTGTGGCACGCCTTTTCGTAGGGGGCCGTCCCACACTCTGCTTCAGTTATTTGCAGTCTGTTTTAGTTCTTCTCAAACTCATGCAGCGACCCAACGCCGGATTTAGGTTGAAAATGTACGAAAGCTGTACCTCATGCAAACAGTAAGGATTGTCCCAGGAGTGTTCGAAGATTCAATATATTTTTTTGTACCACGCATGCATTTTGAAACATTGTGAAAAAATCAATGGGAGAAATTAGCCACTACAGCATTGGCGTTATACTACTTCGCAATATTTACGTAAAATAAGTGCAAACTGCCTGTTTTTTTTGTTGTTGTTTTTTTTTCTTTTTGCTTTTAACCAAGAATCAAGACTGTTTTATGTCCATATCTATAAAGAATTCATGGATTTAAGCATTTATTCAGAAGAATTTCAACGTAAAAAGCTCTTTGTTGAGATAAAGCGGTGCCACAGTGGCTTAAAGTGCATGTGACACGAAAAAGCATGTTTATTTCATAATACACGCGGTATTTTATGCTCCTGAATGATATGGACCACTTAGATGTGTGTGGAAGCGATCGCTATATTTATTTAGTTTTTTGAATCCCGCTCCATGAAAATGAGTGACTTCCGGCTTCGGTCTTGCATTGAGAAGGAGGGCGCTGTGACGTGTACGGTAGAAGACGTCCTCTTCACTATACAGCGTACTGTTGTGTATGAGGACGAAGGATTCAGCTGATTTTGCGGATTAATACGTTTATTTTTCGCATCACGCCAGCCAAACGGCTGCAGAAAAATCATTCTGCATGAGGGAGAGGCGTATGCGCCTTTTTGGAGTTTCTAAAGGTTCCCATTCACCATGGATATTTATTGTGGGACGATTGGACTTACGAGGAAGTGAGTAAACATCTTGTTCTGTATTATGTCAAATGCGAATACAGCGATTACAAAGTAAACACTACAAACTTTCTTTAAGTAAAGGACTACTTACGTTTGATCATTGATAGGCATGTAAAAAGCTCTCCTCATGCACATTAGCAGCACGTTAGCTGCACAACAACTGCAGCCACCCTCCTCCGGGGAACGAACTGTAAACTGCTCTCCGACGAGCGGTTTGCCGATCCATGAAGACAATCGACAACCCAGTCGTCATGTCAATAAATCCAGGCTAGTTATGTGTGATTTTCCACTTCGAAGACTTTGAAACATCACTTGGTTCGGGTTAGCATATCGGCTAGCTGTCACGCCTTTTGGTTTGTTTACATTATCCGAAGCCGGGGAAGGGAAATGACATATGTCCGATTTAGGTGTCATAAAATATCGTTCGGGAGGTGCGACTGTAAAGGTGAAGTCGACAGCTTTGACCATTATGGAGTAATTTTGCCATGTCGTCCTGAATAAATGCATTTTTATTATTTCATATTCCATTTAGCACAAGACTGTTATTTGTCATGACCATGCAATTTATTTAGCAAGTGGGGAAAATACATAATAAAATAAAAAGAATACCCTGTAAAAAAAAAAAAAAGAGAGAAACAATGACATTTTGCAGCTCTCTTCGTCGCGTTTTCCTGGTTGTGAATAGTTCCCCCTCGACGGGCTGACTGGTCCTTCTCAAGCCATTTACAGTGCCTTGCAAAAGTATTCGGCCCCCTTGAACCTTGCAACCTTTCGCCACATTTCAGGCTTCAAACATAAAGATATAAAATTTTAATTTTTTGTCAAGAATCAACAACAAGTGGGACACAATCGTGAAGTGGAACAAAATTTATTGGATAATTTAAACTTTTTTTAACAAATAAAAAACTGAAAAGTGGGGCGTGCAATATTATTCGGCCCCCTTGCGTTAATACTTTGTAGCGCCACCTTTTGCTCCAATTACAGCTGCAAGTCGCTTGGGGTATGTTTCTATCAGTTTTGCACATCGAGAGACTGACATTCTTGCCCATTCTTCCTTGCAAAACAGCTCAAGCTCAGTGAGGTTGGATGGAGAGTGTTTGTGAACAGCAGTCTTCAGCTCTTTCTACAGATTCTCGATTGGATTCAGGTCTGGACTTTGACTTGGCCATTCTAACACCTGGATACGTTTATTTTTGAACCATTCCATTGTAGATTTGGCTTTATGTTTTGGATCATTGTCCTGTTGGAAGATAAATCTCCGCCCCAGTCTCAGGTCTTGTGCAGATACCAACAGGTTTTCTTCCAGAATGTTCCTGTATTTGGCTGCATCCATCTTCCCGTCAATTTTAACCATCTTCCCTGTCCCTGCTGAAGAAAAGAAGGCCCAAACCATGATGCTGCCACCACCATGTTTGACAGTGGGGATGGTGTGTTCAGGGTGATGAGCTGTGTTGCTTTTACGCCAAACATATCGTTTTGCATTGTGGCCAAAAAGTTCAATTTTGGTTTCATCTGACCAGAGCACCATCTTCCACATGTTTGGTGTGTCTCCCAGGTAGCTTGTGGCAAACTTAAAACGAGACTTTTTATGGATATCTTTGAGAAATGGCTTTCTTCTTGCCACTCTTCCATAAAGGCCAGATTTGTGCAGTGTACGACTGATTGTTGTCCTATGGACAGACTCTCCCACCTCAGCTGTAGATCTCTGCAGTTCATCCAGAGTGATCATGGGCCTCTTGGCTGCATCTCTGATCAGTTTTCTCCTTGTTTGAGAAGAAAGTTTGGAAGGACGGCCGGGTCTTGGTAGATTTGCAGTGGTCTGATGCTCCTTCCATTTCAATATGATGGCTTGCACAGTGCTCCTAGAGATGTTTAAAGCTTGGGAAATCATTTTGTATCCAAATCCGGCTTTAAACTTCTCCACAACAGTATCTCGGACCTGCCTGGTGTGTTCCTTGGTTTTCATAATGCTCTCTGCACTTTAAACAGAACCCTGAGACTATCACAGAGCAGGTGCATTTATACGGAGACTTGATTACACACAGGTGGATTCTATTTATCATCATCGGTCACTTAGGACAACATTGGATCATTCAGAGATCCTCACTGAACTTCTGGAGTGAGTTTCCTGCACTGAAAGTAAAGGGGCCGAATAATATTGCACGCCCCACTTTTCAGTTTTTTATTTGTTGAAAAAGTTTAAATTATCCAATAAATGTTGTTCCACTTCACGATTGTGTCCCACTTGTTGTTGATTCTTGACAAAAAAATTAAATTTCATATCTTTATGTTTGAAGCCTGAAATGTGGCGAAAGGTTGCAAGATTCAAGGAGGCCGAATACTTTTGCAAGGCACTGTATATATATATATATAATATGTGTGTGTGTGTGTGTGTGTGTGTGTGTGTGTGTGTGTGACTTGAAGTTCCGGTCTGAGACCCCCAATTTGGCCAACTTT
Source organism: Corythoichthys intestinalis (assembly GCF_030265065.1). NCBI lineage: Eukaryota > Metazoa > Chordata > Actinopteri > Syngnathiformes > Syngnathidae > Corythoichthys > Corythoichthys intestinalis. Next base: position 55,488,719 of record NC_080399.1, on the reverse strand, counting down.
TAAAATTGTCCGATATGCATGTGTCATTGGAAATCTCAGTTTTCTAGGGGAAGAAAAAATTTGAACCGGAGGGCATTTAGAAAAAAAGAAAAAAAAAATTAAACAGCAGAACCCTATCTGGAGGTTAGAGCATGAAAGAGCAGAATTAAAGGCGCCACGACTTCAACGAGATCGCATACTTACCTTGTTTCGATCCAAAAACCATGTAGCATGTATCACTGAGTGTCAAAACACAGCTGTGAATGGCCAGAGCTGGATTTTGGGGGATTTTATGGGTGAAACATGGTAATATAACAGGGGTCCCGATGCAGACATCAAGGAGTGGTCGAGATGTTGTTTTTCATATACTTACCCTTTTAAACTTTTTTTTTTTTTTTCTTTCAAATTTTCTTTGTTTGGATCGATTATTTATCATCTAACATATCGGAGAAAATGCGACAGTAACAAAAAAAGAATGCAATTAAGTGATAGTTATGAGGTAGATATCCGTGAGCTTTTTACAGACACCATTTTTTTCAGTTACGTAATTTGTCTTAAAGTTAAAAATATGCGAGTGAATAATTTTTTAAAGTCTTTTTTTTTTTTTTAACTAAATATTAGACATCAAATAATGAATCTAAGCTAAAAATGACAAACATTTCATAAATATAATTACTGAGCTTCTTTTTATGGCTGGGTTGAAACAAGCGATTGCGCGACGTCTGTAAACGGAAGTTTCCAGGGTAAAACAGACAAAAATAGTTTGGGGGCTTACTGCGCCATGAATCTGCTATGGCAGCATATAGACTTATTGCTCTATCAAACACAATCGTTCTTTTGGCTTAAAATACAGCAGTTTCTTTTAAAGAGGATTGCAACCGCTTTTGTTTCAACCTAGCCATAAAAAGAAGCTCAGTAATCGTATTTATTATTCGAAATTTCTGTCATTTTCACATGCATTTCAGACAATTTTGAAATGGCCAAATTGGGGGTCTCCGAGCGGAACTTCAAGTCACCTGAGTTTTTTCCGCCATATATATATATTGTCTATCTGTGCCAGTGAGGATTTGTACTTTGTCACCTCACAGGTGCAGCTCATGATATCAAGATGCTAATTAGACAGCATGTTTATTGCACAGGTGTGTTTTCGGTCGGCCACATTAAAAACCCACTCAAAAGTCACATGTGCTGCATTCATGAGTTGGTACGTGGATAAAAATGATCAATCAACCTTTAATTTTTCTGCTTCAGAGTTACAAAATCTACATTGCACTTCTGAATTTGTGTGATCATGTGGGTTTTCTACAGCTCCTCCAGCTTTTGTGATTGCGCATTGTATGTGCCTCATCTTTTTAAATTCAAAGTTGGTGATTACTGTAAATTACTGTTAGGGGTGTAACGGTACACAAAAATCTCTGTTCGGTATGTTGGGTTCATTTTCGGTACAGTAAGAAAACAAAATGCAAAATATAAATGTGCTAGTTGTTTATTACACACCTTTGTGCTTTCAACAATAGGAACAATAACCTATACAAAGCTAGAATTCTGCTCAAAAAGTAGCGGGCATTTAAAGATAATCCAACAACAATTTGCCTTTCAGACCCCACGTATTGGTCAGCTTTCTTTCTGAAAGAAAGAAGAAAAAAGAAGTCCTGTGCTAAAGAGAAAAGCAATCCCAATGACAAAGATTTTAATATGTATTTTTACAAATGAAATGCCTCAATGAATCTTTTTTTTTTTCTTATGAATGGTTTCCAAAAGCTTTATTGGTGGATTTTCTCAAGTTAAAGCGCCACACATAAATTAATAAATTTAATTGTGTAAGCAGGATCTGATTATTCGTATTATTTAATTACAGGTGTTTTAGCTCATTTCAATTTCTTTAAATGGGGTATTATTTATTTTATTATGTGTTTACTTTAACTTTAGTTCCTATGTGAATATTATTTCTTACTTGTTTTGTCGTGGTAGGAGGGTTTTGTATTGAACACGGGGACGTTTGGTTATCAATATAGCAGAGAAGACTGCAGTAAATCAACAAAAACAAGTCAACTGTACCCCGATCTACCACTCAAGAGATCTGATGGACTCAAAAAGTGGGTTACGATTGCATATTAGTTTGAACATCGCCCGGATCCACCGTATTTTTACAAGAGTGACTTTCGGTCTGCCCGAGCCTAGCTACCAGTAGTAGTATTGATGCAGGAGGGTCGTGTCTCGCGTCAAATAATAAACTCTGCCGTTCTTTTCGCGTGTGTCGTGTTGAGCCGCTTCCGGGATGTGTCTGACACGCTGCCGCACTGCGACTAGTGTGCATTGGCCGATTGACTTTAGCGCCCGCGTTTCACTGCGTTCTCGCGGTGGCCACGTTGTTGCGCCGTTGACGTTTCTGGGTTATATACTGTCCTACCGTGTTGGTCCTCATTATAGTAGAGAAGACGGAGTAAATATAATCTACACAAAGAAACTGTAACCCGATCGACTCATAGCCTTGAAAAGTAAGGGTTTACATTACGTCAGAAACTCGTTCGGTACACCTCCGTTCCGAACCGAGCAGCACGTACCGAAATGGTTCAATACAAATACATGCACCGTTACACCCTTAATTACTATCGATTACAAAAATCCTTCCCATGTAGATTGTGCATACTGGAGATGGCAATGCTTTTGTGTAGTAGCTAAGATTCTCATCTTTTCAGTGATGTATGGGCTGTATTGATTTAATACAGGAAAGCCAGTGTTTCACGGCATACTTTCAACTACAATATATAGGCCCATCAAGTTCACCATTGGACCATTGAAGACACTGATACTGTTTTCTTCATAAACATACATTGAAAAATTTAAATATATAAAAACATAACCGAACATCAACTTGTTGTGTGTGTGCATGTGTTTGTGTGGAGATGTTTTCCATCTGTAGGATGAACATAATATACCAGGGGTGGGCAAAACTGTCCTCAAGGGCCGCAGTGGATCCTCGTCTTTGTTACAAGCAGTTTAATCAATGAGGGCTCCGGGGAGACAAGAAGCACCTGACTGCAATCAATTGACTGCACTTGTAAGACACCAGATTGGTGAAAAGGTGTCCTCTTGATGGTTTGCAATGAAAACCCGCACAAACTGCGGGCCCTTTGTGGAACACTTTGCCCACTCCTGTAATTTACTTAAACCCATTCCTTTGTGGAACAGTTTGCCCATTCCTGTAATTTACTTATACAAATTCATTTCCTTTTGCAGTCAATAATCCAATAGTCAAAAACATTCATTGATTGTCCGAACCGCTTGTCCTCACAAGGGTCATTGGGGAGCTGGAGCCAATCCCAGCTAACTATGGGCAGTAAGCAACGTGCAACTAGATGGCAACCAATTCAGGGAGTACCCCTGAATTGGTTGAATTTGGCACAACAAGACAACCATTTGCGCACACAGTCATACCTACGGAAAATTTAGAGTGTTCAATCAGCCTACCATGCATGTTTATGAGGGAGGAAACTGGAGTACCCGGAGAAAACCCACGCAGGCACAGGGAGAACATGCAAACTCCACACAGGAAGGCTGGAGCCCGGGATTGAACCCTTTATCTCAGAACTGTGAGGCGGACATGCTAGCCACTCTGCCACCAGTCGAAAACATAATTGAATCACTAATCACTAAAAACTCAATGCAAGTGGTAATTGCCAATTGTATATATTTAGTGCAGGAATCTCCAACCACCGGGCCGAGGACCAGTACCGGTCCATGGTGCATTTGTGCCCGGACCACAGAGAAATACTTTGTTAATGACAGCAATCTGGGACTCGCAATGGGGTGTCTACATTATAGACTTTTAATCAGAATAAATGTGTCCATATAAATGCAGCCGATTAAGTTGATCACACAGACATGGATGGATGGATGGATGGATGGATGCCTAACATTATTGCATTATAGCAAGGGCGTAGGTTTCGTCTCAGCTTTGATAAGGACTGTGTAACAGCATAACCTGCGTGTACACTTTTTGCTGGGGATGGGACATTAATAAGACCAAACATATAAGGTGAACAGGGGTGAGAGCTACATTTCTCACGAATATGAACCTAATTAATTGATCGGCTAAATGATCAATGCAAAATAAATCTGTATTGATTTATACTAACTTTAATGAGTATTGGTCAGGTGATGCACCGTTCCATTCAAACCTTTGTTTTCAAAAACTACGAAAGAAACATTCTGAAAACTTCCAGAATAAATGTCTGGATTTTATTAGCAAATTTAAATCGCAATATATTAATATAAATTAGGTTAACATACTTACGTACAAACTTTTTACCTCGACTAAGATTAATGTATTGTTATCTGAGAAAATGTCTGCATAGGTTGCAAATAAAAGTGTTTTAAAATAAATAATGTAGAAAATAACTAAATGGCGGAAAACACAGACCAGGCTAAAAAAGCCGTTTCTGCTCTTGCATCCCTCTTTAAAATAAACTGCTATATATTAAGCCAAAAGAACTGTTGTGTGTGATAGAAAAAGATGTCTGTATGCTGTCATAGCAGTTTCATGGCGCATTAAGCCCCCAAACTATTTTTAATTTGTCCGTTTTAGCCTGGAGACCCCCATTTAGAGACACCGTGCAACCGCTATTTTTTTTCAACCCAGCCATAAAAAGAAGGTAAGTAATTATATTTATTATTCAAAATGTCTATCATTTGAGCCTAGAATCATTAATTTATATCTAATATTTAGTTTAAAAAAAAATAACTACTCAAATTATTCACTCATATTTTAAACTTTTAAACAAATTACGTCACAATGAAAAAAATAGTGTCTGTAAATAGGTCACGGATATCTACCTCATAACCATCACTGAATTGTATTTTTTTTTGTTTTTTTTTGTTACTGTAGCATTTTCCCCGATATTTTAGATCAGGGGGATGCCCAATCCCGGTCCTCGACAGTCCCTATCCAGCTTCCTTTCCGTGTCTCCCTCCTTTAACACACCTGAATCAAATGATCAGCTCATCAGCAAGCTCTGCAGCAGCCTGATAACGATCCTGATTAGTTGATTCAGGTGTGTTAGAGGAGGGAGACATGGAAAACAAGCTGGATAGGGGCTCTCGAGGACCGGGATTGGGCACCCCTGTTTTAGATGAAAAATAATCGATCCAAACAAAGAGAGGAAAAAAAAAAACGTTTAAAAGGGTAAATATTTGAAAAACAAAATCTCGACCACTCCTTGATGTCTGTGATTTCTGCATTGCGACCCTTGTTATATTACTGTTTCACCCATAAAATATCCCAAAAGTCCGGCTGTGGCCATTCACACCTGTGTCCTGAAATTCGGTGAGACATACAGTGGGACAAATAAGTATTTAGTCAACCACTAATTGTGCAAGTTCTCCCACTTGAAAATATTAGAGAGGCCTGTAATTGTCAACATGGGTAAACCTCAACCATGAGAGACAGAATGTGGAAAAAAACAGAAAATGACATTGTTTGATTTTTAAAGAATTTATTTGCGAATCATGGTGGAAAATAAGTATTTGGTCAATACAAAAAGTTCATCTCAATACTTTGTTATGTACCCTTTGTTGGCAATAACGGCGGCCAAACGTTTTCTGTAACTCTTTACAAGCTTTTCACACACTGTTTTTGGTATTTTGGCCCACTCCTCCATGCAGATCTCCTCTAGAGCAGTGATGTTTTGGGGCTGTTGTTGGGCAACACGGACTTTGAACTCCCGCCACAGATTTTCTATGGGGTTGAGATCTGGAGACTGGCTAGGCCACTCCAGGACCTTGAAATGCTTCTTACGAAGCCACTCCTTTGTTGCCCTGGTTGTGTATTTGGGATCATTGTCATGCTGAAAGACCCAACCACGTCTCATCTTCAATGCCCTTTCTGATGGAAGATTTTCACTCAAAATCTCTCGATACATGGCCCCATTCATTCTTTCCTTTACACAGATCAGTCGTCCTGGTCCCTTTGCAGAAAAACAGCCCCAAAGCATGATGTTTCCACCCCCATGCTTCACAGTGGGTATGGTGTTCTTTGGATGCAATTCAGTATTCTTTCTCCTCCAAACATGAGAACCTGTGTTTCTACCAAAAAGTTCTATTTTGGTTCATCTGACCATAACACATTCTCCCAGTCCTCTTCTGGATCATCCAAATTCTCTCTAGCGACCCGCAGACGGGCCTGGACGTGCACTGGCTTCAGCAGGGGGACACGTCTGGCACTGCAGGATTTGAGACCCTGGTGGCGCATTGTGTTACTGATAGTAGCCTTTGTTACTGTGGTCCCAGCTCTCTGTAGGTCATTCACTAGGTCCCCCCCTGTGGTTCTGGGATTTTTGCTCACCGTTCTTGTTACCATTTTGACGCCACGGGGTGAGATCTTGCATGGAGCCCCAGATCGAGGGAGATTATCAGTGGTCTTGTATGTCTTCCATGTTCTAATAATTGCTCTCACAGTTAATTTTTTTTTTACACCAAGTGTTTTACCTATTGCAGATTCAGTCTTCCCAGCCTGGTGCAGGTCTACAATTTTGTCTCTGGTGTCCTTCGACAGCTCTTTGGTCTTGGCCATAGTGGAGTGTGACTGACTGAGATTGTGGACAGGTCTTTTATACCGATAATGAGTTAAAACAGGTGCCATTAAGACAGGTAACGAGTGGAGCCTCGTTAGACCTCGTTAGAAGAAGTTAGATCTCTTTGACAGCCAGAAATCTTGCTTGATTGTAGGTGACCAAATACTTATTTTCCATTATAATTTGGAAATAAATTCTTTAAAACTCAAACAATGTGATTTTCTGTTTTTTTTTTTCCACATTCTGTCTCTCATGGTTGAGGTTTACCCATGTTGACAATGACAGGCCTCTCTAATCTTTTCAAGTAGAAGAACTTGCACAATTGGTAGTTAACTAAATACATATTTGCCCCACTGTACTCCACAGAGTTTTGGATTGAAACAAGGTAAGTATGCGATAATATGTTCTCACCTCCAGGTAGGGTTTCGCTGTTTAAAAAAAAAAAAAAAATTTAATGCCCTCCTGTTAAAAAATTTTCTTCCCCCAGAAAATTGAGATTTTAGTTTTCCAATGATGTACCACACATGTATAAATGACAATTTTGAAAATTTTCCGAATTGGGGGTCTCAGAGCGGAACGTCAAGTCACCTGAGTGTTGTCCGCCAAATACATTTTAAATAAATGCAGGCCATCAGACAATCCGTACTACGGAGCCCCCGGGTACCAGGGTAGAAAAAAAAAAAATCATAGCTAATCTGGACCCTCTGTTTACTAAACTGTGCCCACAGTTTAGTAATCTCAACCCACAGATTATTAAACTGTACCCACAGTTTAGCTATCTGTACCCACAGATTACTAATCTGTACCCACAGATTACTAAACTGTACCCACAGTTTAGCAATCTTTGGGTATTTTTTAGTAATCTGTACCCACAGTTTATTAATCTGTACCCACAGTTTACTAATCCGTACCCACGGATTATTAAATTGTACCCACAGTTTAGCTATCTGTACCCACAGATTACTAATCTGTACCCACAAATTACTAAACTCTACCCACAGTTTAGCAATCGGTGGGTACATTTTAGTCATCTGTACCCACAGTTTACTAATCTGTACCCACAGTTTAGCAATGACCTGAAAACAGTAGTCACCAATGTTTGGCGGGGACTCCAAACGCCAAGGGATCGACCGAGCAAGCGCCTGCACGTTTTGCCTTCGGCGAACAAAGGGTTTTTAAAAGGTAACTATTGCAAGTTTTCTTTGGTAGCCGTCTAAAATTTCACTTTCAGGTGTCATCAATCAATATGGCATGTTGTGTTTGCACATTTTGTGCGCTGCTGTCGTGTCCGTGTGTGCTTAATTCAACTAGTGTTAAACGGCTACCAAAGAAAATGTGCAATAATTACCATTTAAAATCCCTTTGTTCGCCAAAGGCAAAACGCGCAGGTGCTTGCTCGGTCGGTCCCTCGGCGTTTGGAGTCCCCGCCAAACATTGGGGACTACTGTTTCCGGGTCATTGCAAAACTGTGGGTACAGTTTACTAATCTCTGGGTACAGATTAGTAAAATGTGGGTACAGATTACTAAAATGTACCCACAGATTGCTAAACTGTGGGTACAGTTTAATAAACTGTGGGTACAGATTGGTAAACTGTACCCACAGATTACTAAACTGTGGGTACATATTAGCTATGATTTTTTTTTCTACCCTGGCACCCGGGGGGCTCCGTACCAATCAGACGTGCATTTTAGAGGGAAAAAAAGGACCGGCACATTCAGCTAGTGAAAAGAGGTAAATGTAAGTCTTAACATAATGAAAATAATTCACTTAATAATGCTCGGGTCAATTCTATCCTTAAAGCAATTGGGAAGACAAAATTCCACAAAATCACCTACATAACTGAACTCATTAACTCATAAATTAACTCATGATAAATAAGGTTGCTAAAAAGTTGGTGGGGGCAATTTGAGCATCCTGAAAAGTTGGTAGCGTTATGTCCCTACCTTCCCTATGCAAACCTATGCCCTAGCATTATAGAATTTATTGATGGATGAATGAATGGACGCCTATGAATGGATGAACGCCTAATAGTCCTGCAATGCATGACTCACCACAAAGAAAATTCATTCAACATTCATAATTATTTCTGTAAAGAATGTAAATACAATATAAATTATATCTGAATGAAATGAATAGAAATACTATAATGAATCTACAGTCTAATAAATCGAGGTTACATGTGCATTTGGCCATTTGTATGCTCGTGAACACAGCTGGGAAGTTTAATGAGCAACAGTGGCTGCATGGAGTTGGAGAGAAGGAGTCAGGACTCGGGGCGAGACTTTGATAGTCATCATTAGGCTGCTACATGTCCCTTCCGCGCCACTTTTAATGACAGTAACCCTATGTGGTACCATAAATTTGTAGTTCATTTAATAAAAGTCACAAAATGCTGTTCAACATTACAATTTTAACAGTGTTGGTGTTCATCACCAATTATACCAGTTGTAAATTAGTCAGTGGGCTGAATGTTGAGGGACTATACTGTTTATTAAATTTTGTATAATCACAATTTATGATTATTTGTCCACTTACCTGTAACGACCCTGAGCCTACAAGATTGCACCTTTTTTTTTTTTTTTTTTTTTTTTTTTTGCCTTCGCTGTGAAAACAAAAAATAGCCAGTGGGGGAAAAAAAACATTTAGCAAATGACTCAATGCCTAATATGCCAAGAGATGGCTGTGATGAAGATTTCCAATTTGAAATGACATTTTCATCTGTACCTGTGGATGAAATACCCAAGCGTGTGGCGAAAATGTATGTGAGCGTTACTGTGTAAATGTCATCCTATTCCCCTTTTTTCTACAAAGTAGTACCATGACTGACCTGTTCTCTATTTCGCTACATAAAATCATACCTTTGGTAACATTAGTGGCTGTACTTTGTTGCTTTGTCACAACACATCTCCACATTTATTGCGCAGACAAGAAAATATAAAGTCCTTTGATCTGAATTATATATTTGGTGAGAAATATCTTTCTATTCAACTGTGGATTAATGATTCCGTAGCCTTTCATTGTGAATCAATTTGAGCATCAACTGAAGCATTTGAAGTGAGCAATTATTGCACATTCCATTTTGTACAAGTATCTTTTGACCAGAAACGTTTTTATTTTGTTAGCTCCAGAGCTGGGTAGTAGCACGTTACATTCACTCCATAACATTTACATGAGTAACTATGGGAGAAAAATGTACTTCTAAAAGTAGTTTTTCAGAGTCATACTTTGTACTTTTACTTGAATAGATTTCTGAAGAACAATACTCTTACTCCGCTACTTTGGGCTACAACAGAATTATTACATTTTCCTCTTTATTCTACATATTAAATTTGGCTTTATTTTTGTCAGCACAGTGGCTCGACCAGTTTCACCAATGAGACGTCGCAACAATCATCACATGACTCCATGATACCAATCAGACTCAAGCTTGCCGTTCTATGATCGTGCCGGCCTGTTCAAACACGTGGCATCTTTAAAACACCGTAAAAAATTAAGTATTTGACATAGAGCGGCGGAACAACATGACCTGAAAGCGCAGATTTTAACCTCGGTCCCAGTTTTTATTTGGCACCGACTGACCACAGAAAACTGGAGATATGATCCTTTTAGTTTCATAATAGGAAATATGTTTTCTCCACGTGAGGGCACTCATGCTCTTGGGACGAATAATGCGTCATTTCAGTAGATTATTTTCTCCCGCTGGAACTCAATGATTTTTTTTTTTTTTTTAATGTATTTCTTTGGTTTAATGTGGTTACAGCGGTATGAAAAAGTATTTGAACCTTTTAGGATTTCTCACATTTCTGCATAAAATCACCTTTAAATTTGATCTAATCTCTGTTAAAATCACATAGATGAAAAAAGTGTCTGCTTTATCTAAAACCAGCCAAACATTTATAGGTTTTCATATTTTAATGACGACAGCATGGAAACAATAACAGAAGGGGGAAAATAAGTAAGTGAATCATCACATGTACTGTAATCCTTGTATCCTTTCCCAGCTTTATACAAATCAACAATCCTTGATCACAGGTCTTCAGACAGCTCTTTTGACTGAGCGATGAGGCGCATCTGACAATGTTTCTCATCAAGACATTTCTTACCAGGTGTGTGTTTTATAGTGGGCAAGGCAGCTTTAAACCACTCATCAGTTATTGGTCACACATCTGACTTTTTTGGTTAAAAATTGGTTTCAATTGCTCTTTCTCCTTAGGCAGAGGGTTCACTTATGTTTTTCCTTTCTTTCATTGTTTGAATGCTATCCTCATTAAAGTATGAAAAATTATAAATGTTTGGGTGGTTTTAGTTAAAAAAAAAACCAGACACTGTATTTTCATATTTGTAATTCTGACAAAGATCATATCACATTTAATTGGGATTTTATGCAGGAATGTGAGAAATTCCAAAAGGTTCAGATACTTTTTCAAACCACTGTATGTAATAGGTTCTAGTACAGTATAATAAGGATATTTAAATGACAACTTTGTACTGAGGAAAAAAGACCAATATTTAGAAAAAAAAATCTGACATTGTAAGCAGTTACAATCTTACTCATTACTTGAGTATTCTTTTCACCAAATACATTTTTACTTGTACTTGAGTACATGTTTTGGATGACTACTTTTACTGTTACTTGAGTAGTATTATTATGAGGGAAAACTACTCTTACTTGAGTAAAATTTTTGGCTACTCTACCCACCTTTGGTTAACTCTATTAGTTTTTTGGTAGGGGCTGTATTAAATCATGTGAATACATACATCCAAAGAATTGTTTTCAAGAAATTGTTCCTGGCTAATAATAGTAAATTCTAGAACTGCCAGTGAGGTCGGTGGATTTAAGAGCAAATAAAAAAAATTAAAAAAAAAAGAAAGAAAAAAGCAATGAACCCTCCAGTTCCTTTGAGAGCTGGACCAAGTTGTTGTGCATTCACACGTGCACGATTTTAGCTGTGGTTCCACCATTTCATATGGGAAAAATGGTTTCCAATTCCTAACACACTAGAAATCAGCCAGGAGACAGTCTATGTGTTTGAGCTGATGTGTGCATTGAATACTGTATATACTGTAAAGAGTATATACAGTACACTGCATTATGTTTCGTGGCTATTTTAGAGCATAAATACACCAAAGCCATGCATCAGAATGCCTTATTACACTACAAAACAGTCAAGGTAATATGAAGAACGAAAATCTAGTTTTGCAATCAATTTGCAGCATAAGTCTTTCGGAGGTCAGCCGCACATCCTGAGAGAGCTAATGTTTTCTGGTGGGAGTGTCGAGAAAGAAATTACTTTATAAGGTCAATGTGACTTTGTGGAAAAAAAAAAAAAAAAAAAAAGGGAAAAGAAAACAGAAAAGGCTCACAGCCTGAAAGCAGTAACTTCGAGGGGTTCGAGGAGTTTATGTAATTGAGCAGAAACTTCCTTGATGAAGGCTGTGAACAGGTACGGTAAATGTTTACTCTTGGAATGTGATTATATTTTTTTCCGAGTTAGGTAAATATCCTTCGAGAAAGATATTTTGAGGTCAGTGGCATAATTCCAAGAAAATACATAACAAAAAGCTTTTTGGGTAAAAATCCAGCAACACCTTATAAACACTGGACAGACATTAAACTCAAGGCTTGGGGGCCAGAACTGTCCCGCCACATGATTTTGTGTGGCCCGCAAAAACCGCTGGTAATATTTTCTTCAAGTTCATGTTGCTCGCTTTTTAACTGTTATTTTGCACATCAGTGAAAAAATACAATTTTTAATTAAAATCAGTGTCTCGTTTATGCCTTGTTACAGTAAGTGTAATTGCAGTAGCCTAATGCATGTGTAAAACCTGTTGTTTTATTTTGTGTTAGAGGTATAACTGCGAAAAGCAGTTTTATTTACATTTCTGTGGTTTGGGGATTATCAATATTGTTCATTTTTATGACTTTGTTACCAAACTATAAATGTGAACTGGCTTTTGGTATTGAAACTCCTGCTGGCAGGGCAGCATATACCTTCATCTTTTTTCCATACACTATACATGGCACGTGGGAATACAGTGGTATGGAAAAGTATCTGAACCTTTTGGAATTTCTCACATTTCTGTATAAAATCACCATCAAATGTGATCTGATCTTTGTCAAAATCACACTGATGAAAAAACAGTGTCTACTTTAACTAAAACCATCCAAACATTTATAGGTTTTCATATTGTAATGAGGATAGTATGCAAACAATGACAGAAGGGGGAAAAATAAGTAAGGTGAACCATTTAATAAAAAAAATAAAAAAATAAAAATAAAATTGTGGCCCCCCCTTTGGCAGCAATTACTTCAACCAGACGCTTCCTGTAGCTGCAGATCAGTCTGGCACATCTATCAGCCCATTCGTCTCTACAAAACTGTTGTAGTTCAGTCAGACTCCTGGGATGTCTGCCATGAATCGCCGTCTTTAGGTCATGCCACAGCATCTCAACGGGGTTGAAGTCTGGACTTTGACTTGGCCACTCCAGAACGTGTATTTTATTCTTCTGAAACCATTCTGAAGTTGATTTACTTCTGTGTTTTCTTTTTGCAGCATCCATCCTCTTTTTAGTTTCAACTGTCTGACTGATGGCCACAGGTTTTCCTGCAAAACATCCTGATAAACTTTTGAATTCATTCTCCCATTAATGATTGCAAGTTGTCCAGACCCTGAGGTAGCAAAACAGCCGCAAATCATGATGCTCCCTCCACCATGCTTCACGGTGGGGATGAGGTGTTGATATTGGTGAGCTGTTTTATTTTTCTTCCACACATGACGTTGTGTGTTACTCCCAAACAATTCAACTTTGGTTTCATCAGTCCAAAAAAATATTTGGCCAAAACGTCTGTGGAGTGTCCAAGTGCCTTTTTGCGAACATTAAACGAGCAACAATGTTTTTTTTTTTAGACAGAAGTGGCTTCCTCCGTGGAGTAGTCCCATGAATACCATTCTTGGCCATAGTTTTACATACGTAGTTGATGTGTGCATAGAAATATTGGACTGTGCCAGTGATTTCCGTAAGCCTTTAGCAGACACTCTAGGGTCTTTTTAACCTCTCTGCGCTGAACTCTTGGCGTCATCTTCGGTGGACCGCCACTCCTTGGGAGAGAAGCAACAGTGCCAAACTCTTTCCTTTTGTAGACAACTTCTCTGACTGTCGATTGATGAACATCCATACTTTTAGAGATGGTTTTGTATCCTTTCCCAGCTTTACACAAATCAACAATCCTTGATTGCAGGTCTTCAGACAGCTCTTTTGACCGAGCCATGATGCACATCAGACAATTCTTCCCATCAGGACAATTCTTACCCAATGTGTGTTTTATAGTGGGCAGGGCAGCTTTGAACCACTCTTCAGTGATTGGGCATACACCTGACTTAAATTGTTTGGTGAGAAATGGTTTCAATTGCTCTTTAAGTTTCCTTAGGCAGAGGGTTCATTTACTTATTTTTCCTCCTTGTGTCATTGTTTGCTTGCTATCCTCATTAAAATATAATAAATAATAAAATATAATATAATAAAATTTTTACATCCGTGTGATTTTGACAAAGATCAGATCACATTTGATGGTGATTTGATGCAGAATGTGAGAAATTCCAAAAGGTTCAGATACTTTTTCATACCACTGTAGATGAGCTTGGCATTTGCAAGAATCAGAGATTAGATTGCTATGACACCAAAATGCAGGTGTCACTGCTGGTAGGTGGGGTCAAAATGTCATCTATCTGTGATGCCGTTGTTGCTGCATAAAGCTAGACAACGCTGTTAAAAATACACAAGGAGACAGAGCCGAGAGATTTGTGTTCCAGGGTTTAACATGGATTTCAAAAATAAAATCTCCAAGGCAACAAGATGAATGCGCGTAGGGGTATTTTCATGAACAGGGACTAAACAAGGTCATTGACTAAGTGAACTGTACTTGCTTTATTTAGCAGTACATATGCTCGGCAGACTGATGTTGTGGAATGTTGATTGATTTAATCAGTTTTAAAGCAATTGATAAAAATAAACAACATATATTGGCAACTCTCAAGAATAAACCATTTTGAAGGATTCTGTCATACTGCTGTGGCTGCTTTGAAGTACAGTCCACTCAACTGCTTTATAGCGTTATTCAGAATAAAATTCTCGACACTACTCCGATTTATAGTGTTACGCAGAATAAAATTCTTTACAATGCGAAGGTTGCCACCTATCACCTTCAGTTCGTACTACTTGGCACTCCAAGATGCTTGTCTCAACAAAACAGGGCATTCAATTGATTTGACATCCGTCTTGTTTGTAACAGTATGGCTAATGATACTGGATTTGATCAAACAGTCGAAGAGGCGCTATCGTGTAAGGAAATCATAAAGGGTGAGCAAGACAGAACATAATTAACGTAATTTTTGGAATATAAGGGGCACCTGACTATAGGAGGCCACCCACCAAATTTGACACGAAAACCATAAGTGGAGTTTGACACTTCGCGGCAGGGGGGGCACAACATGGTGATGACCCCGAAACTCAGTTTAAGCAATAAAATTAACTTATAAGAATATATATAATAATAAGTTGAAAATGAGCTTTTCTTGTTTCCCATCATCCTTGAGGAGAATGCTAAATCAGGCTGCTAGGAAAGCTATACTGTACTTTTCACCAAGTTCTTCATCCATTGAATATGGTACGCCTGCCTGTGTCGTGCCAATGTAGTTACCCCCGTCAAAAATTGTATCCCCTGGGCGGAGCCACTGCGCTGCACTGATTTGCTATAGTTCCCTGTTTTAGTGATGTAGTTATCTAAGAGGTTTTAAAACATGGCCCATCCATCAAAAAAAAAAAAAAAATTCTGTCGTATGACATAACATACGTACTGAACGTAAAAATGGCAATGTTTTACTGTTTTACTCGTAGGATGACCTGAAACTGTTATTACTGTAATTCAAGTCCTGTATGGAGTTTCTCCAGTTTAATAAATGTCGATGTCCAAAATATATAACTGGTTCTTTTTTTGCTTCAGTTAATTATTTAAGTCGACATAACTCATAACTAATGTGTGTCCCCGTGCTACCGTGGCCAGGGATTACAATTTTTGACGGGGGTAACTACATTGGCAAGACACCGGTGGTGGCTCTGTTGTACAATTAGCGTATTTAGTTGGGCAAATTGAAACTCCGCTCACCGTTTTGGCGGTGCTCTTTAGCATTTCATGGTCCACATTTTCAATCCTTGGTTCTTGCTCAGTAGTTGTTGTGTTGAAAAAATTACATATATTCATCTTGCCTCTTCAGTCCTCGGGTGATTTTGGCTAAGCAAAGCAAATGAGCGTCTAAGGTCCTAGTCCCATGATCTGTTTGAAAAATAAATTTGACCTATTATAAAAATATCTTTTTTTTTTCATTTCATTCATTTTTCTTGTTTGTTTTATTGCTTTACAACTTTTATAGACAATATTACATGCAATGACACTTTTAGGCCACCAGGGGGCTTAAACACCGCGTATGATGAAAACGTTGCCTGGCACGGCCAGACTGTTCTCCCTGTATTTTTCAAACACTGTGAGAATAGTCTGGGACCCAGCTCCTTAACGGCCTCTCGAGCCAGTACGAAATGATCCGTCCAATCAGATTTGTTTATTTGCATGACATGTTCTTAACGAGCAACGTCACTCTTTTGCGTCGGAAGTCGTCTCCACAACAACACAGATGACGGACAGGAGAGACGAGAATATGTTCCAATCCACGGTAAAATCAGTTTTAAATGAACAAAAACACATAGACACAAGTCATTGACAACAGGCTGTCTCGCGCTAGCCATGTTAGATAAACTTCGCTTGTGCCATGCGAGTTGTCGCTTTACCAACGTCACGTCTGCCCATCGCTGACTGGTCCACTCCGCTGTTTGCTGTGGCTTGCTCCGCCCTGGAAATTTGATCCGCTCATTGGTCGCCAGACTCTATAGCTGGAACAGCGGTGAGTCTGGTGTTCCAGGCTAAAAAACGGCCTTTGTTCATAGATAAGCCGCACTGGACTATAAGTTGCAGCTGTCCTCACTGTATTATGGGATATTTACACCAAAAGATATTAACCGATAACACTTTATTTGACAGCAGCATCTTAAGACTGTCATAAGAACAAATGAACCACCATTGCAATTCATTGCTTCAAGAAGCTTCATTTGGCCATTACTGCTACCTTGGGAGAGATAGTCAACCTCTGCTGTCAACACTGTTGTCGTCCAAAATGCCTCCTAGCATGCGTTGCAGCGCTGCAGATGTAAATAACAATCAAAATTCATGTTCTGTGCTAATTATTTCTTCAGTTACTGTTCCAGTTGTTTCGTTAATTGCATGTTATGGTATTTAGTAACACTTTGACAGTGGTGCCACCATAAGACTGTCGTAAGACCTTCATAATTATGACATTACACAGCCATGAGAATTAATGAATGCTTATGACAGATGTCATCTTGTGTAATCCAGAAAATTTCACTTTTGAATGGAATTAAAGTGTTGGCTATTAACCCAAATAAATCAAACCCTAACCCAAACAAATAAATCGTACTGGACTATAAGCTGAAGGATTAAAAATGAGGGGAAAAGTAGCGTCCTATAGTCCGAAATCTTTTACTTCACTGAGTTATGGGAAATACTATTAGTTAATTATTTATTTACTTTTTAAGTAAATATCCTAGTTAATTTTTTTTTTTCAATCATGATTATACTTTTAACTATTCCTATCAGGTTAGGCAGCTTGTTACTTGGGGCATTTTAGGATTTACTGCACACTTAAGTTTCATTGGATCATTTTTGTTGCGTGTTATTTAATTCAAATAATTAAAAGAATTATACTTTTTTTCCCTGGTGACCAGTTACGGGTGTTGAAATTTGACAGGTGCTTCAAAATTTAGTTGCTCAATACTTACATTCTTTGTTTGACTTAACCATTTTTTTAACTGTTCTAATATACAGTATATGTCATCATTGCAGTGCGAGACATTTTTTCTTATTGCTGAAATTCACATCTTTTTGATATAAAGTTAACTTTTTAATTGACATTTCCAGCCTGCACATTCCAGCTGTCCTTCAGTGTGCCATTGTCATTTATTTGTGTCCATAATGGACTCTTAACACACCCTCGTCAAATATAAAGTCCTCATTTAACCGAAAGCTTTTCAGAAAGCCTGAAGTAAAAGCCAGCCTTGGAGAGCGGAAATGAAAACCCTTCTTCAGAGCTGCCTGCGTCACAGGATGGAAAGTGTTTGGATTAGTGTGCGCCTGCTTTAACACTGATTTGGCATCCAAGGTCCTGCTTGAAAAGGTAATTAGCAACCTTTTTCTTTGAATTTGAAATTAATTTTGCCATGCAGTTCATTTTTGGAGGGCTGCTGCATCAAACCCAAAAAGCAGACCTCATAAAACAGTCCATGCTACTAGCAACAGCCCAGGTTTCCTCTCAACATTGGTAGGGACGCTATAAGAGAGATACTACTTAACCTATACATGGAACTACATGTTAGCCTGCATTGTCCTTTATCACAAAAGTATTATGTTGCTTCAATTGGTTGTCTCTGTCATCTTCTTTTCCCCTATCTCCATCTCTAAAATGTATCAGTGGGTTGAGCAATTATGGGAGAAAAAATATCAGAAGAAATATTTTTAAATAAATAATGTAGAAAATAAATGAATACATTTTTTAAAATAATGAATGCACTAAGGCAAGGCAAGGCAAATTTATTTGTATAGCACAATTCAACACAAGACAATTCAAGGTGCTTTACATCACATGAGGGTCATAAAAATCACATTAAATCAAAAGAACGTTAAAACAAAGGCAACCGAAACAGGATATAAAATTGTACATGAAGATGACATTAAATTGAAATCAGAAATATAAATAAAGCAGATAAGGAATAAAAAACAAATAGCTTGAAGATTGAAATATGTAGACAGTTACGGACAAGCTGTGATAAACAAAAGCGTTTTTAGCCCTGATTTAAAAGAGCTAACAGTTTTAGCACACTTCAGACCTTCAGGTAATTTGTTCCAGAAGTCAGGAGCATAATAACTAAATGCTGCCTCACCCTGCTTGGTACTTGTTCTTGGAACATACAGGTCACCGGTTCCAGACGACCTCAGGGGTCTAGATGTTTCATAGGGATCCAAACATGTATTTTAGTCCAAGGCCATTAAGTGTTTTTTAGACAACCAGTAGTATTTTATAGTCGATCCTTTGACTCACTGGAAGCCAGTGTAACGATTTCAAAACCGGTGTAATGTGGTCCAGTTTCCTTGTATTAGTAAGGACTCTGGCAGCAGCATTCTGTACTACCTGTAGCTTCCTGACTGATTTTTTAAAAAATTTTATCAAGACCTGTAAAAATACCGTTGGAATAGTCCAATCTACGGAAAATGAATGCATGCATACGTTTTTCCATGTCTTGTTAAGTCAGAAGCCCCTTAATTCTAGCTATATGTCTTAGGTGGTAATAAGCATATTTAGTGTCGGACTTTAGATGGCTATCAAATTTTAGGTCTGAGTCAATAATTATGCCAAGATTTCTGACTTGATTTGTAGCTGTAAGTGACATAGTGATAAGGTATGTGCTTATCTTTGACCTTTCCTTTTTTGGCCCAAAAATGATCACTTCTGTCTTCTCCACATTTCGCTTGAGAAAATTCTGGCACATCTATTCATTGATTTGACTAATGCATTTACTCAGGAAGACTAAGGGACTATAATCATACGAGGACAGAGAATTTTAGAATTTCATTTGCATAGGTGTGATAGGAGATGTCATACTGTTTCATGATCTGAGCTAGGGGAAGCATATAGATGTTAAATAAGAGTGGACCAAGAATGGACCCTTGAGGGACTCCACACGTGAATTTGGTTCGTTCTGACTGATGGTTTCCGATTGACACAAACAAATCCCCGTCATGTACCTACTGTTCCATTCTGCTGAGTAGTATGTAGTGATCAACCGTGTCTAATGCGTTAGGTTAGGGTTAGACGATTCGCCTGCATCAGTATTCCGACGAATATCATATCAGTTGTGTTGTGGCCGAAATCCAGACTGAAATGAGTTAAAAAGATTGTTTTGCATCATAAAAACCTGGCTCTGTTCGAACACAACCCTCTCGATAATTTTACCCTGGAATATCAGATTTGATATTGGCCTACAATTACTAATGGTTGAGACATCTAGATTAGGTTTACTAATAGGTATTTGGTTTCAAAAGTGTAGAGTCACAGCATGCTCTACACTTCTTTCCTTCTAAACTAGGCAATTTAAAAGGAGAAGAGAAGCAGCATGTGTTGTTGTTTTTTTTTTTTGACTGTCAACACTTTCCTGTAAAACACAGACTGTTTATTGGGGCCTCTCTCACTAAGCAGCGTGATGCTCATGTTTTGCTGGTTCTATAGTTTCCAGCAGAGTTCACGGCATTTCTCACAGTTCAATTAATGATAACAGTCAAAAACACACTGCAAATTTATAATTAGACCATAAATAAGTCTGTCAATCTCACTTTCAGCTAGCTATTTTTCTTATTTCAAGAAATCTGAGTAAAATTTACTTGAAGCACTGGCAGATAATTTCATTTATTTCGAGTAGATTTGCACTGAAAACAAGGGAATTTAACTCATTTTAAAGGGTATGAAAACACGAAGGGTCTGTGAGATATCAATAGAACCGTTATGTGGCAAGCTATCAAATATTAATAAAGTTAACAAAAAAAAAAATTGCATTCATGAGCAATTATCGAAAATAGATAAAAAATTACAAACATTTCCGAAAGTATTCCGGAAACAGCCGAATGGGGTGGAGACGTCATAACAAGGAAACAAAAGGTCGAGGCAGGTGCCATCGTTGTTTATCGACGAGAGAGTTGCGTTCGTGTTTTATCAAAAAATCGCTAAAATGGTTCAAACCTGTCATGCTATGTGGTTTACAAATAGCCATTTGTCGCAATGTAGTACCCATGAGTTCCTGAACGCGAGAAAAAGAGCTGGACTACGGAGACAATGAGTAAAGTTCGTCAGTGCTAAGAGGGCTAATTTTGCAGACCCAGCCTCCGGCACGGTTTTGGGTGGTGCGCATTTTACACCTGAAAGCTATACGAACTATGGACAAATGAAATCAGGTTTTGCTAAGAAACTGCTGCTGAAAGCAGATGCGGTGCCGACCTACACGCACAGCCACCTAAATGTTCCGAGATAACAAGAAAGGACGATGACTGGCTCTGATGAGACCACCCCACCACCCCAGGCAAAGCAAAGGAGGGAAATGGCCATAGTGAGTACTCTTTTATAACAAAAAACATATCACGCATTGGACATAGGACTGGACACATGTATAAATTATCGCTCGTAAAATATATAAAACAAATCCTCTAATCCCATTCATATTTGTGTCGGTTGGCAGAGCGAAAACCGATGATAGCACATTAAATGATAATTATTCTATACATTACTTTATTTTGCAGTCACGGTGTATCAGCTTCACAAAAAGAAATGCAAAACAAACCATTCGGTGTTTCTGTTGCCACCAGTGTTTCATCAGTTTGATTGCTCCCCTCAATGATCCTTTCATTAGGCTGCATTGGCTTTCGTTTGGGCTCAAATTGATAACCCAAAACACCAAAGAAAGGTTCATAACTCTCCTCGTCACCATTAGAAGAATGTTCGTTACGTCGGATTCGTCGCTGCAACTAGAAACAAAATTGTCCCCCATCATCGCCGCCATTCAGTACTAAGCACTGAGCCGGTTGTTTCCTTATAGTGACGTCATGCACACAATATGCTAGATTTCCGGCATCTCGGGGGCGGGTTGTTTTAGCTTGAGAATCGACCTAATTTCTATCATTTTCTTGGTGTTGTGATGTGTGTAATTACACGAAGTGGCATGATATGAATTCAAAAGGCATGCGTTGATGGATAAATGATGGAATATTAGCATTTCCCCAGGTGTTGTCATACCCTTTAAGGACGTGTATTTTTGCAGTGTACTCGAGTTTTGCAGGTTAAGAAGTTCACACAGTTTAATGCTATGCTAACTCTAATGCAGCTCGGACTGTCAGTAGTAAAGTTCGCAAAGTCCACAACATTGGCGTCTTTTTATAATTATGACAGTGGCTGCTGCTGCTGGTGTCCGGAAAGGACTTCTAATATCACTCCTTTTCGGAGGGGGCAGAGGAAGCGGTATGTATTTCTGCCGAGATTGTGTGTGAGTGCATTTGTGTTGGGAGGGGGATGGGATGGTGGGGGGGAGGTCTAGTCAACAGCCAATCAAACGTGCGTTTGAGAGAGGAAAAAACTGACCCGCACATTCAGCAGGAAGAAGGGGTAAATATAAGTCTAAACATAATAACAACAATTCACTTAATAATGGTAAGGTTAAATATATCCATACAACATATGGAAAGACAATCTAAAAGACCTATATAAGTGAAGCCATTATATATTGCAAACAAGATTGCTTAAAAGTTGGTGGGGACAATTTGAGCATCTTGAAAAGTTGGTGGTGCTTTGTTCCTACCGTCCCTATGCAAACCTACGCCCTTGGCTACTAGTACTGACAAACACACTAGTTCTCATAACGGGTTTTCCTCTTTCTGTATTGTACTGTATTTATTTTTAACTACAGTATGTGCATACAATGGACCTATCGCAAAGCCCCCCTTCTTGTAAAACTTGGTCAACCCAAGGCTCCGTCAAATTCTATCATTGACAGTCACTGAATGAACGAACGATTTATCGATGATGGCGGGAGTAGGGCACTGCAACAGCTGGCAATAAACAGTTTTTTTTATTATTATTTGATTTTATTTTTATTTGTTTGTGATTATTTATTTATTTATTCATTTTGTAATTAATTTAATCTAGAAGTGGGCTGCAGTATGCAGTGGAGCAGTATGTCCATAGTATTAAACTTTACAGATAGGAAACTATTATTATAATTGAGGCAAAATGCTACCACTCGCAACTTAAAAACGAGAAACCCCACAGGCCGAATATCTATCTAGCTATAACGTTAGCTACTTAGTAACGTTAGTATGTCATGTGATCTGTCAGATTTTTCTCCTGAATTTTTTTTGGCAATGAATAAGCTTTTTTTTTTACATCCAGATGGATTCTCAATATTATCCAGAGGTGCTAAATAAACAACTTACATCATAAACATCCTTTCTATCCTTTGTGTGCGTCCGTGACCAAATGTAGGTACATCTTCCTTTTTTGATAGAAAGTTTGTGGTGTTTACTTTGGACATTCAGTGCTGGGGTCTTGACAGCGTAGATTAGTTATATTTTATTCATTTTTTTTGGTGACAGACTAATAAACAAGTAGGCAGTCAAATGTTAGCATTATAGTTAGGTCTACGCTTTTACTACATACTATGCATATATATTTTACAAACCAATCATTAACTTACTGCTGAGCAAGTATACGTGTCCTTGGGAGACTGTCTTGACATTCAGTTGTTTATGTAGTCAACAACAGAGCCTTATCTATAGCGTTCATTTGGCAAGTCTACTTTTAGGCTTTGAAAAAGGCCCCCCAAAAATTCCTCCCCTCAATTTTTCAGGGTACCTGGTGTCAGAATTACAGATACCACACAGTCAGAATTAAACCATCAGGTTTTTGCTATTTTAAAGTAAGAAAAATGTTTTTTTTGTTTTTTTTGTTTGGACCACACAGTATACTATTCATAGACTTGATAATGATATTGACGGATCAGATTCGACATTGACTGCGCCACACCTTCAGTCGGTCGCAGCGACACATACAGCGATCCAACGCCGGATTTATGTTGAAAAAGTACAAAAGCTGTACCACATACAAACAGGACGGATTGTCTCAGGAGTGATTTGTTCTAGGATTCAAGGTAATTATTATATTTTTCGTTTTTTCACAAGAATTTTCAACGTAAAAAGCTCTTTGTTGTAAGGCTGCCGCCACATTGTCTAACTCACTAGCATCATTCTTCGACATATTTACGTAAAATAAATGCTAACTGCACTTTTTTTTTTTTTTTTGCTTTTAACTAAGAATCGAGACCATTTTACGTCCATATCTATAAAGAATTCAGGGATTACGGCATGTATTCACAAGAATTTTCACCAGAAAAGCTCTGTTTACATTTGGCGGCCGCCGCATTAACTGACGGACTTGCAGTTTCTTTGACATCTTTACTTAAATAAATGCTAACTCCACATTGTTTTTGCTTTTAACCAAGAATCGAGACTGTTTCACTTCCACATCTATAAAAACTTTTCAAGGATTTAAGCATTTTTTCACAGGAATTTTCAATGAAAAAAGCCCTTTTTCTGTGATTCCACTCGGCCAGCTTTGACGGCCACGCCAACAATGCAGGCCCCCTATTAATCGGCCCTGTGTCCCGTCAATATCATTATGAAGTCTATGATTCCATGCAACTCTACTGCTTGGTGTCCGACTTTTTTTTATTTTGAGGCATGATTTTGCGATAGGTCCAATTGGTGATTTTCTGTGCTTCTGCTACACTATTAACTTATAATTATGCTTTACATTAGCCAAACAGGTTTAGAATGTCAGCGATGCAGTGACACCAGCTTGATGTTGCAGCACTTTGCCTTGTGTGTACTTAAGAGTAGACAGATGCACATAACACCCGTCATGTTTCACATGAGCACTTATGAGCCATCCACTTGCCAGAAATGCCTCACTGATCATGTGGACAGCCAGCATTGGCTTGTCACACTTGACCACTTTTGTCATCGATAGTCATATTTCAAATTCAATGGCAGCTTGTGTGTATTGTCGGGGGCGGTGGAGTGTGAAAAGGGATGACGGATCCTTACTTCTGTTTGTGAACGGTGGGCTGTTGAAAGAAGCAATCTACTTCCTTGTGACCTTTTGCTCCATTTCCAATCTTTGGGTGGTGTGGTGAAGACACCTGACCAATTGGATGAGAAATAACAGTAAGTAGTAATTCCAAATCCTACAGGCTTGGATCAAAATAGGGCACAGTTTGACCTTTTCTGACTTGTAATCCCAAACACAGGCACCCATTTTCACATGTTTCCAGACATGTACCTTGGGGGTAGAGAAAAGAACATGTGTTTGTACTTTACAAAGTACTGTAGGACCACGATCCGTTCCATGACCAAGCTCGTAACATGAATGTGCTGTTATCATGAATGTATTTTTCCCATAAGTATTAATTGAATTCCAGTTAATGCGTGCAACACTTCCCATCACCGGCTCATGTTATCCCTAAATAATAATGCGAGTCATCAATTTTATGGCTAAATAATCTGACAAAGAAATTAAAAGTATAAACACAATCTTATTTACATACAAAAACTTGTTGAACTTGAACACTTATGGTCTTTGCAAAGATCGCGATGCATGCACACGTTTTTCATGTTTTTTAAAACTATTTTTTGCTTTGTTTTAGTTCCGAGCAGTCTTTTTCTCACCACTGTTTGATGGCCATTTTCCTGGCGGACACGGTTAATGTTCACTTGTATGCACAAAAGATTAAGATGCACTTCGATACTAAATTCTATAACAGGAGACAACAAGTATAAGCAAGAGGTGGACAGAGAGGGGATTCTGTTGATGCGAGATTGTCGTATGCCACCTAGCGCAGTGATCCCTAACCACCGGGCTGGGGACCGGTACTGGTGCGTTTGCTACCGGGCCGCAGAGAAATAATAAATAATTTGTGAACGACTGCAATGTGGCCTGTGCCTCTTGACACATCAATATGCCTTTTTATTCTATTGACTAATCTGAGTAGAGATTTGTGCACATGGCCTTCCAATGGTTGGCCGCCATTACTGGTGACGTTAATGTAAAAAGCAGTGTTAGCTGCTGTTGGCTGTGTGCTGAAGGCGGTGATGTCTTTGACTACTTTTTTTATGGGGAAAATGCCTCGACACTACTCCGCTTTATAGCGTTACGCATAATAGAATTCTTTACAATGCGAAGTTTGGCACCTATCACCTTCAGTTCATACTGCTTGGCACTCTAAGATGCTTGTCTCAACAAAACAGGCCATTCAATTGATTTGACATCTGTCTTGTTTGTAACAGTATGGCTAATGATACTATACTGGATTTGATCAAACAGTAGAAGATGCGCTATCTTGTAAGGAAATCATAAAGGGTGAGCAAGACAGAACACAATTACCGTAATTTTCGGAATATAAGGGGCACCTGACTATAAGCCGCCATCCACCAAATTTGACACGAAAACCATAATTGGAGTTTGAATTCCGGCGACAGTTTTCAAGTCAATGTTTTTGTTTTATGTTGACGTGCACACATCTTTTCAAAACTTTATTTTATTGACAAGTAGTAAATTGAAGCCTTGTTAGTGCCTTTCTTATAGTGTCTATTTTCAGTTATAGCAATTATTTTAAAATTGGGCAGTAGGTGGGATACACCGAGAATTGGTTGCCAGCCAATCGCAGGGCACAACAAGACAAAAAATGTGGAATTCAATGTTTTTGGGGGTTTTTTGTCCATAGGTATGAGTGTGTGCGTGAATGGTTGTATGTCTCCTTGTGCCCTGCGATTGGCTGGCAACCAGTTCAGGGTGTCCCCTGCCTACTGCCCGTAATTAGCTGGGATAGGCTCCAGCACCTCCGCGACCCTCGTGAGGAAAAGCTGAATGGAAAATGAATGAATGAATGAATGTTTTTATTTCTTGGCTTAACGTGGTTATGTAATGGGTTATTGTTTATATTAATAAAAGTTCATATAGACAACTTTTTGCAGAGAAATAAAAAAACAAAAACATCATAAGCAGTTACTCACAATGTTACTCATTACTTGAGTATTCTTTTCACCAAATACTTTTTTTTAACTTGTACTTGAATGCATTTTATGAATGACTACTTTTACCTGAGTAATATTATTTTGAAGTAACACTACTTTGCTTGAGTAAAATTTTTGGTTGATCTACCCACCTCTGTCTACTGGTCTGTTGAGTGCAGACCTTTGACAGAATGTGTAAATGCTGATGACTGCATCGATTGCAGGAATCTCAAACTCAGTGTATCAGAGGGCCGCTAGAAAAGAAGTGTGAAGTTTTCAGGCATTCAAATTGAGTCAGTCAAATCTCCCACGAAATATTTTGGTTGCATTGGTTGCCATTTCTCTTCAGAGCAGGTTTTATGAAAGGCATACCTGGGTGACAGGATATATTTTCCTTCCACCTAGTGTCACTTTAGAATTATGTTTCAATCAAGTGACTGTCGCTAAGAGGCACAAAAGTTTTTTTTTTTTCTTTTAACGTCATTTCTTATAACCTTGGATGTCATTTTAGCAGGTTTGCACAACAATTTGCGTTGACAGTGCCCAGAATGTCTTTTTTTCAAGCTACTTTAGTTGGTTCTTTTGACACTCATCTCCAAACGTGCGATTTCTCAGTAATATGTAGCTAACGGCATCTAATTTGAGTACTCTTTGCTCTGATTCTCCATCAGTGGTGAGGGTGTGTAATACAGAGGTGAGTAGTAACGCGTTACATGTACTCCGTTACATTAACTTGAGTAACTTTTTGAGAAAAAATTAGTTCTAAGAGTAGTTTTACTAAGCTATACTTTTACTTGAGTAGATTTGTGAAGAAAAAAACACTACTGTTATGCCGCTACTTTGGGTTACACAAGAGTTGTTACATTTTTCCTCTTTATTCTACATATTAGATATTTTTTTGCCAGCGGTGCTAAGAGTAGAGACGTGCCGGGTGTATTACCAGGGTAGCTCTACCGCTTTCACCAATGAGACGTCACAACAATAATCCCGTGAGCTTGCCGTTCTATCTTCACGCCAGCCTGTTAAATCATGTGCTTTCTTTAAAACACCGTAAAATAAGAAGAATTTGATGTAGAGTGCTGCCATTAACATAACTCGAAAGCGCGGACTTTAACCTCTCTCCCAGTTTTTATTTGGCACCGATTGACCACGGAAAACCGGAGACATGATCGTTTTAATTTCAAAATAGTAATTATGAAGGAAGTATTCACTATTCAATTTACTATTTCCTCCACCAGAAGGCACTCGTGCTTTTTGGATGAATAATGGTTCATTTGTTTAATTTGTTTTCTCTCGTCGGAATTCAATGATTTAAGTCAAATTATTATTTTTTTTTGATGTGGTTATGTAATGGGTTATTGTACAGTATTATTATAACAGTTGTCCATATAGATAATTTTGTGCTCAGAAAAAAAATCTCATTAATTAAAAAAAAAAAAAAAAAAAAATCCAACAAAAATGTAAGCAGTTACTCAGTACGCAGTATTATTTTCACCAAATACTTTTTTAATTGTACTTGAGTACATTTTTTGGACGACTACTTTTACTTGAGTCATATTTTTTGGAAGTAACTCTTACTTGAGTAAAAAAAATTCTATTCTACCGACCTCTGGTGTAAGACAGAAACTCGTGGGCATTGGTAGTACATGTGGTAGGTAATTTTAATGCATCAAGGAGACGAAGACTACAATTATTCTTCAATGACACAAAGGTTCGCTTTTTTAACCATTGTACAAAAATAAAGGATTCACTCACTTCACACTCCCGCTTCAGTGGAGTTCCATGCGTTTATTCGCATCGGGGCATGTTTTTGTCAGGAGGCAAGCTTTTGCTTGGACTTCCAGGTTCCAAAATGCCTAGATATTCCTTTTCTACTCAAATAAAATATTCACTCACTTGATTCTCAATCGCGAACCAGGCAAGGAGGCCAACTTTGGCTGGCAAGCAAGCCAAGAAAAATGCCTATTAGCGGATTAGATGACAAAAAATGTTGTGGGTGTGAAGGTCGTGGAAAAGGAAGTGAAACAAGGACGGGAAATGGTCATGCAAAACAGCAAAGGCAAATGTATAGATAAAAAAACACATGATTAATATACTGTATGGTTAATGCAGTACATTTCAGAACCAGGAAGTGGCAAACTCCACTTCTCAACGTCCAGCGTATTAGTGAGAATGGAGGAAGAACAAAGAGTGCCGGACTTAACATTGTGACCAATTTAAAAACCTATCATCTGAAGAACAGTTTCACTTACAAATGCAACTACAATCAAATAAAAACTAAACAGATAACAAACTTCATCTGTGCACACTTCCATATCGATCGTATGGATTAAATTGTTTAAAATCTTGGAAAACAACTTCATCACAAAAAACAAAAACAAACAAATGAAAAAAAGGCAATGACATGCGAACTGGGCATTAACTTAGATGTCGAGGAAGGGCATCATAATACTGTCTCACAGGACTCAATTGGTTCCCGGGCCACAAGTCTGAGACTCCTAATGTATAGGATTCAGGCCCTTATACAAAGACTGTCCCAGATTTCGCTAATGATAAAGAAAATCGTACAAAAAAAAAAAAAAAAAAAAAAATCGAGTAGCTGTACATTGGTTAGGCTTATCTTTAAGATTTTTATGACTGTTGAGTCAAGGACATAAAACGTACCCCAAGAAATGCCCCACACAATTTCATTCGGGTTATATGACAGCAATAACTGGTACTTAACTTTGAAGCGAGGCTCCACACTGTATTGTGCACAATGCTTTTATTATTTGGGATAGAGTTTGCTGACATGATGAGTCATTCCATTTCATTTTAAAGTTTTGGGAGGTAGGCTTGTTGGCACATTCAATAAACAACTTGTGTCAATGTAGAGATGAGAGTGAGATTGAAATGGCACAATCCCTGCCCCGGCAGAAACACTTTCAATCTAGAGAAAAAGCCCCCACAAGGACACAAAAAAGGAAAAACGCAAGAAAGTGGGACAATGCATGAACCAGAGTTTGTGTTGATAACTTTCTTTTATTTACCTTCAGGCCAGTGGCGGAACAAATTAGATCAAGGCCCAGGGCGAGCAATAGGACCGGGGCCCCTAAGCCCAAATAATAAAGATAATGTAATATAATAATAATGATAAATAATTATCTTTTCACAACTTACATGTACCCACAACAGTGGGGCGTACATGCTTTAGCATAACAGAGAGCAAGTACAGTATATGTCATTTTGAAGTCCACCAAATAAATATGACTAACATTTTTTACTAGGAGCACAGTGGCCCCTAACACAAAATTATAGTGGCGTAAGCCAAAATTCAGGGGCCAACACTGTAAATTGACATGCTACGTTTCCTCAAATTTTCACTGTTTAACCGATACTTTTATAATAAATGCATGAACGAAAGAATGCTACGAACTTATGAATATATTATACAGTATATATACTTTTTCATATAAGTTTAGAAAAACAATCTAAAAATAGTCATTGTTAGGGCTCCTTGATCGCAGGCTGGAGACAAGACAGGGGGAAGTGACGACAGCTGCGAGCCATTAACATTAGCCGCCTATAAAAGCCTGATTGACGTTGGCGTCAAGGCCGGCCCAGCCTATTCGCAGACTATGCAGCTGCTTAGGGCCACCACTAGGGGCCCCCCGATCTGGCAACCTCGTTTTATACGTTGTTAATAGAGCATCATGAATAATGTGGCGCGCATTGCCGTTTATCTATGCAAACGTCCATTTTCTTGTCATTACAATCTGGCAACTGGGGAGTGATGTTGAACCTGCTTTGCCATGATTGGTGCTCAAACTTGGAATATAGATGCACGAATATGTCGAAGAGAATTTATCCTTTTGGAGCAGAGAAACGAAGAAGAAGAAAATCGGAGAAGAAAAAAGACAACCGTATCAAGGTAATAGAGCATGTTGTCGATGTTGTGCAAGACACTCCAACTTGAACATTGTTGTCAGCTGAGCTTGTCAATATGTCGTACTGGTAATTGCCATTAGCCGCAGGGCGAAGGCCCTGAGCTAATCATGTAAAGCCAAGTAAGCTTCACCTGTCGACAACGGCAAATGTACGGCTTCCGCTGATTGTAGTCAAACAAAATATTGGCATAATATGCACTTGGACTGGAGAGCGTAGATATAGGCTACGTCTACACTAGGACGGATAATGGCCGTAAACGTGTAATTACTTGGACTATACCACATGTCGGCGACACTAGTATGGATTAGTTCTTAGACGGTTAATGTAGGCGGGTAATGTTACCCGCCGTCTATGCGCCACAAAATATGGACTGCTGTCACCGTACAACATTCGGATACTCAACAAGGGATGTCATGCCGTCGCTGTTTATAGTGTGGCATGACAGCAACGTAAACAATGGAAGGAAGGAAAATTAAACCACAAAAAGTGACCTGCGTGGTAACCCCAGTCAAAGAGGAGTGCGATCAGTTTTTTTCCCAGACATTTCTGCCTGTCAAAACTGTTGCCACTTCCAGGATCGCCACTTTTATGCACAAGCAGCCTGGTTGTGGCTTCCAGCCACCTAGTGCCAAAACATATGCTTCTATTTGTTATTTTCCAAGTGGTAAGAGCGCAATTGAGCATCAGTTGTAACATCCCAAGTAATAATGTCAGGCTTCCGTTGTTTTAGAAAGATTTATTTCAAACACAACACAGCGCAGAGCGTGCTGTCCCTTTCACTCTCGCTCCTGTGTGATGCATTTAATTGCGATCACAAAAAAAACAGTGATCACAAAATAATGAGTCTAGACGGAGTAGTAATTTCGAAATTTTCCGTGGGTTAGGAATGATTTTCCATTTCAGAGAGAAACCATGCAGTATGTCATGTATCAGCCTATGGTGAATCTACTTAATTAGTTGCGCACTCCCCACAGTACACATTTTTGTTGACGAATATTTTCCTGGGCTAAATTTTGTTCCATGTAATCATATTTTGTACTTTGGATGATTCAAAGGAGCTATTGAGAAGTATCTTGGAATTGGAGGTGGAGTGCCGTCCTCTTCACAAGATGATGATTTCCACAAATGTACAATTCAACGTAATGCTTGGCAATGTCGTGTACATAGTTATGAGATCAAGAATCAAGAAAGATGCACATTAAGTTACACATGCACTTTAAGTTACAATTTTAATAAATTTTTACAAAAATATGGGCCCCTTGGCATTATTTTGCTTAAGGCCCCCAAATGGCCTGGGCAGGCCCTGGTTGCCGCTCGTCGCCAGACCAGCTCTTTCGGCATTCCCGTCCGTCACGTCCAGCATTCAGGTATTTACCGTCATATATACACCCGGCTAATCTGACCTTTGTTTCGTCCCAGGATTCCCCGTGCCTTCTCCCTGGCCTATACCGTTGCCTGATATCACATCTACACTTGCCAGCTACCACCCGACATGCACCTGTGCTTCTGTGATCATCTGCGCGGACCTGACAATAAACCTTTGTAAATAATTACTGCCATCTCCCTTGTCTGCTTTGGGATCCAATTCCCAGCACACCCTAACAGTCATGGGTTTAAGTCAGGGGTTGGGAACCCAACATATTATAAAATTTGATTCCACGAGAGCCATACAGTGTGTGCATGTATATGCATGTGTCGGGGTGTGTGTGTATATGTATATCAATCCCTCGTTTTTCGAGGTTAATGGGGACCAGAACTCGCCGTGTTATGTGAAAAACCGCGAAGTAGTATTTTAATAAATGCTTTTTAAGCACTTCAAATGTAATAATTATGATATGCTTTATACATGTTAGTGTCCCACCGAATTATTTTTAAACAAAAATAAAGTAGTAGAATAATGCTTAGCTTTATTAGTCTGTGTATCTTTTGGCCATTTGTTTGTCCTTCTAATTTTGGAAAACAAAAAATGGAAATTGAGGCCCTTTATTAAATGCTTAATTGAGGGAGTCTACTCAAATTCTCAAGCTGCTCACTTACACACAATGAGTTGCCACAGCAACTGTTAAACGTTTGTTTAAAGTTAAATGATGATTGGTGCATGCAGCACTTTTGATGTTCATGACTCTGGCAAGATTAAACACAAACATGAACATTGTTAACTTTAATCGGCAACTCCAGTGCAGTGCCTGATGAACAAAGAGCAGGGAGAGGAAGGGAGGGAGCGAGAGTGAGACAATGCGACCGGCTCGGGACAGCTCATCTGTATTTTCTCTTTTTTTTAGTTGAAAAAAAATTCGCGATGGATTGAGGGCGCGAAGTTCGAAGTGCGAAGTAGGGAGGGATCACTGTATATCCACATATATCCTGTATATTCTATGTTCTCTTGCCAGCTTGTCCAAGTTCGTTTTGTGAGCACTGTTTCTTTCGTGAACGCATTTTAATGCATCACATGGTAGGAAGAGAGTGGTCACGCTTTGCTTTTACAAGCAGTCGCAGAGTTTCAATTGGAATAAATCTTGAGAAAACGACAAAGCCTAACATCGTTACTTAAGATACAGTATCACAATCGTTGCGCAGTTGCTCAACACTTGGAAAATATCAAATAGAAACATGGTGTGGTGACACGTATATTTCCTGGAGGCGCAAACCACTATCGGCGACGACCAGGCAGGGGGCCATTTTGTGAGTCTCGCTCTCCTGGAAGTGGCCCGGAAATCCTTTTCTTCTGTTGTATTTTCCTTTGGCAAACCTGCTCATTACATTCCCGAGAACTAGTCGTTTTAACAGTGAAGAAGTTTGTCAGCAAAAAAAAAAAACAATGCAATTTTACTGGTTGCGGATGTACGAGTTGATGAAAAAAATACTCGCTCTGGCTCTAATTTTAGTCGGAAAATGCCCCCATTTGGGGGCTTTCTGGAGCCCTGGGATATGAACCAGAAGAACCACCAAATAAGTAGGCTACATGGCCCCAAACAATAAAACCACACAGATTCAATACAATTCAGCATCATGAATAGTGATCACATAATTTTGAGCCATAACTTTAACTATTTCAACTAATCTGAGCATTTTAAAGTACGAGTTGATTGTATATGACTAGCCCCAAAATTTTGCAAAAATAGGACCGTGGCCCATTTGATTGAAAACAAACACAATTACAGTATGTAAGTATGATAGACCTACTCACCACTATTTGAAGGGCATATGACAAGCCTTGCGCTTCGTAAACTTGTCCACGATGCTCGATATATTGATTTTCGTTGCTCTCTCATTTTAAATGAACATTGCTAATCCACTCAATCTTCAAGTGCTTTTTAATTTCAATTTTGAGAATGAGCGCTCAGTGGTTGCACAGGTGACGGGAACAGTCAAAAACAAAATCAAAGTAGAGCAAACCTCACTGAATGTACAGTAGCTGTTACTGCTGTATGGTTGATACTTTTGCTTTGCTATCTGAAACAGCGCAACACCGACATACTAAGTATGACACACACATACTATCAGCTAAATTAAAAAAATGTGTTGTCTTTGCGTCATCTTGAAAAATTTAGCCTACTGCATATTGTAGTGTTTTAATCCCTACCTGTAGTTATGCGTTGACAGGCCAAGATCACTGCTAATGATGTCAGCCGTGATGCAGATGCATCACCACTGGGAGAAAAAAAAAAAAAAAAACGTGGCGAGTTCCTGCAGCTTAGCATTGTGGTATTAACAAAGTCTAATAAAGGAATTTACCATCTCTTTAGTAAGGTGAGCAAGCCAGACACTTTTTACACATGTTTATTGACAAAACACTCACGCATGTCATGACTTCACCAACTATGTAAAGTTATGGTGCCACTAGGAAAGTGTACCCTGTAGTCTTTGGAAGCTAATGTAGGTTAGGAGACAGGCAGTGCCTCTTGAGAGGCTACAGTAGTCTTCTTTTCCTTTACTTTTCTCTCTGCAAATCCATTTTTATGTTTGATTGTTATCATTTGTAGCAATACTATCTTTTTCAAATTAACTGTCCCAACACTGGTTATTTTTTTCCCCTCACACTCAGTTGACTGATGACGTAAGTAGGGCAAGTCACAGTTTTACCCAGAATGCATTTGAAGACTATTGACTTCACATTGATAAATTTGGCTAGTTAGCTAAAATGGCTAGTTTGGTTAGACTATGACAGGCTTTATAAATGGAAAGCAGTCTAGTGTTTGATGTTTAGAAAAGGGCTTAGATGCACAAATCTAGACCCGGGCAAAACAGCAACCGTGTCACCTCTGCACCTGGGAAAAATTATTGAGAGGCTTGATTTTGAATAGATCCAGGCTTTTATGATGCAAAACAATCATTTTAAATCATTTCAGTCTGGATTTCAGGCACACTACATCACTGAGGCCATGTTTGTCAAAGTCCTAATTATAGGCATGTGCCGGTTACTTGTGTCAAGGTTTACCGTGGTATGAAAACGTCACGGTTTCAAAACCATTAAAATTTTCCGTCATACTTTTAATATGGTATTAGCTATTTTTCATGTCCCCAAAATGCAGCGATAAATGGCTTGGAGCGGCAGCGCTCACCCCTCCCCCTCCAATTGTTGCTCTGTCGTTGACACTGCTGTTGCTGTTGAAATTACACTTGTGACCTATACTATGATGGAGTTCAACCTCCCCAGAAGTAATCCTGCTTACCAGCGGGTAACCACAGTTGACAAAACCTGGTTACCTAGTTTGTGGTCAATTGGTGCTACGACGCTGATTATGAGGTTGATTAGTCGAACCTGTGTCAACCCAATTAGAGTTACTGCGCGTTCACATTAAAGAGGGCGGAGACCAGAGTCAAACACTACTTGTGACGATGGCACGGGCACCTTATTTCACTAACTAACTACGGCAACGCGACGCTCCTATTGGTTCATTCGATACGGCAACGAGACGCTCCCATTTGTGGATTACTACACCATGATTGTACAGTGGGGCAAATAAGTATTTAGTCAACCACCAATTGTGCAAGTTCTCCTACTTGAAAAGATTTGAGAGGCCTGTAATTGTCAACATGGGTAAACCTCAACCATGAGAGACAATGTGGAAAAAAAACAGAAAATCACGTTGTTTGATTTTTAAAGACTTTATTTCCAAATTAGATTGGAAAATAAGTATTTGGTCACCTACAAACAATCAAAATTTCTGGCTGTCAAAGAAGTCTAACTTCTTCTAACCAGGTCCAACGAGGCTCCACTCGTTACCTGTATTAATAGCACCTGTTTTAACTCATTATCGGTGTAAAAGACACCTGTCCACAATCTCAAGCAGTCACACTCCAAACTCCACTATGGCCAAGACCAAAGGGCTGTCGAAGGACACCAGAGACAAAATTGTAGACCAGCACCAGGCTGGGAAGACTGAATCTGCAATAGATAAAACGCTTGGTGTAAAGAAATCAACTGTGGGAGCAATTATTAGAAAATGGAAGACATACAAGACCACTGATAATCTCCCTCGATCTAGGGCTTCATGCAAGATTTCACCCCGTGGCGTCAAAATGATAACAAGAATGGTGACCAAAAATCCCAGAACCACATGGAGGGACCTAGTGAATGACCTACAGAGAGCTGGGACCACAGTAACAAAGGCTACTATCAGTAACACAATGCGCCGCCAGGGACTTAAATCCTACACTCCCAGACTTGTCCTCTTGCTGAAGCCAGTACACGTCCAGGCCCGTCTGCGGTTCGCTAGAGAGCATTTGGATGATGCAGAAGAGGACTGGGAGAATGTGTTATGGTCAGATGAAACCAAAATAGAATTTTTTGGTAGAAACACAGGTTCTCGTGTTTGGAAGAGAAAGAATACTGATGTGCATCCGAAGAACACCATACCCACTGTGAAGCATGGGGGTGGAAACATCATGCTTTGGGGCTGTTTTTCATCAAAGGGACCAGGACGACTGATCTGTGTAAAGGAAATAATGAATGGGGCCATGTATGGAGAGAATTTGAGTGAAAATGTCCTTCCATCAGCAAGGGCATTGAAGATGAGACGCGGCTGGGTCTTTCAGCATGACAATGATCCCAAACACACAGCCAGGTGCAACAAAGGAGTGGCTTCGTAAGAAGCATTTCAAGGTCCTGGAGCAGTCTAGCCAGTCTCCAGATCTCAACCCCAAAGAAAATCTGTGGAGGGAGTTGAAAATCTGTGTTGCCCAACGACAGCCCCAAAACATCATTGCTCTAGAGGAGATCTGCATGGAGGAATGGGCCAAAATACCAGCAACAGTGTGTGAAAAGCTTGTGAAGAGTTACAGAAAATGTTTTGCCTCCAGTATTGCTAACAAAGGGTACATAACAAAGTATTGAGATGAACTTTTGGTATTGCCCAACTTACTCTCCACCATGATTTGCAAATAAATTCTTTAAAAATCAAACAATGTGATTTCTGTTTTTTTTTTTTTTCTTTTCACATTCGGTCTCTCGTGGTTGAGGTTTACCCATGTTGACAATTACAGGCCTCTCTAATATTTTCAAGTGGGAGAACTTGCACAATTAGAGGTTGACTAAATACTTATTTGCCCCACTGTATATAGTTGTGAGACACATGACCTGGTTGGGTGCGGATAAAAATAAAGTGTAAAAAAGTCAGCTATACTCCTTTGCTGATTTATTGAAGCAACATTCCGATGCCAATTTTTACAAGCATTATAGTATTATTTAATATGTAATATTAGAACTGATATAATCTAGCTAATTAGACTATAATTTTTGTACCATTTTGCAACTTAACTCAATGACCAACCTGGTCTAGAAGTGATGTTACCAGGATGTCAGGTGTGGGTAGTCGCACCTGGGGGGGCAAAAAAAAAAAAGCTACAATGCTCAAGTAGGTCGAAATCCAGTGTAGGGCTACTGCACCTTAAAACAACGTTTTGTTTTCTCCTTGACATAACTGTTGTTGTGATTTGATCTAAACAAATAAAAGTTGATTTAATTTTATTTGACTTAGAGCACATCCATAACTGAACAGTATGGACATGCAGGTGACAGTGTTTTTTTTGGGTAACCTATTGTGGTTCCTCGGTTTT
Organism: Corythoichthys intestinalis; assembly: GCF_030265065.1. Classification (NCBI taxonomy): domain Eukaryota; kingdom Metazoa; phylum Chordata; class Actinopteri; order Syngnathiformes; family Syngnathidae; genus Corythoichthys; species Corythoichthys intestinalis. Next base: position 55,451,394 of record NC_080399.1, on the reverse strand, counting down.
ATTTCTATCATTATAGTTAATTTTTGTTCCGCAGCCCCTTTGAGCTCAATTTGACCCTCTTAGAATGCTTCAAAATGCACCAAAATCGGCAGGCAGGTCAAGACAGGTGCTATCTTTGATACCGTGTAAAGACAAATTCCAAATGCACTATGTAGCGCCCCCTAGCAGTCATTCTTTGTCCCGTCGATGCTTTGAGCTCTACTTTGACCCCCGCAGAATGCTTCAAATCTCACCAAACTCAACAGCCAGGTGAACACTGGTGAAAACTTTCATAAAATTTTGGGGAAAAAAAAAAAATGCTTAAATGTGTGTAGCGCCCCCTAATATAAAAACAAAACAAAACCATGTCATTTCATTTTTTTCCCCTTAAGGTGAAAGAGGAGGTAACAACGCAAAGGTTAAAACTTAGAACACATAAGTGCTATATGAATGGCATACCACATGCGGTGCCCAGACTGCTGTTCGTACTACATCCAGTTTTCGTTGGGTAAACCCCCTGGTAACGCCACTGTCGTCTAGCCAATAATACTATAGACCCCAATCACCAACGTCACACAATCACGTGATCACTGTATTGTGCCGCCATATTGTCCGTCATTGTGTGTCGTATTGTCAATGATCGTAGTTTGTAAAGGTGGATTTACTTGCAAATTATGGAAGCCCCGGTGCTTTCAGACGCTGTAAACTCATTGGATGAGTTGCATAAAAGCCGTGATTTGGAAAAGCTTCGGTCGATCCAGTCGCCTGATCCACATTTGATGCCCAAACCGATGTTTCCTCCCGTCCGGTCCGGTGTGTTATGTACCGATGAGTCGGGTACCCAAAATCGGCACCGGCCCGAATATAAACCGACATTTGGTCAGCTAAGTGTCACCGTTGTCGCGATTGTAAAATGAAATTTGATGGACAATGGGCCGGTGTGTGCCGAAAAATAGCTGCCCCGCGTGAAATGTTCCCCCTGCCGGGAGCGCTTATTTATAACGCTTTTTTGATGTGAAAACATCAAATGTTTTCATGGACGCATTACAGTAATGGATTTATGACTCTAAGATCAGTTTTAAATAATTAAATTACGCAAACTATTAGTATGTATTTTAGTATCAAATTGTGGACTGGGCAACATAACCATCTTTGAACAGAAATGTATTAGGGGCCGTTTACATGGTGACTCTCCGAGAATACGAAAAATGTCAAATTTGCATTTGCGTCTCCATTTGAACAATGTCGCGATTCCGCATGAAAACGATGCAGTTTTCATGCCAGGCCCTAGGGGGCAGTGCAGATTTACTGGGCGACAGAGAATGATGCACTTTGACCCCACCAAGCTCCCTCAGCCCGGAAAAAAAATATGCCCGCCCACTCGAAGCAATGTCATTTTTCTTTTGCTCAAAAAGGCACAAAAATTGAAACGTTCAACATATTTAATTTAAAAATATTATTAAAACAGTAAATTAAAGCTGATATTCCGTCATATTTGCTGTTTTTAATGTTTAGTAGCACCGCTGCGCAAGCCCAATGTGACGTGGACGAGTGCTGATGTTAACTACGCGGTCTCGCGCAGCAGGAGCCTTTGATATGCATGCCGAGGAAGCCCCCCTCAACCCCCTGCAATCGGATTCTTCCACTTTGGAGGTAGGATTCAGAATTTTTCGTCTTCGCCTTCCGTCTTCGCCGACACCATATGCACGCGAGGCGAGTCCGCAACTCAGTCATTGCGTCTTTGTGTCGCAGAGTCGCCATGTAAACTGCCCCTTAGTCTACAGGTTTTCATGACCATATCCCAATGAAAATCACACTGACAGGTATGACATTTATTAGTTCAAGCAGAGTAAAATAATACATATTCACGGTACAAGAAAGTTGTTTCCGTGTGGGCGCTCCCGTCAGTGGGGACATTTCATGCAGGGCGGCTATTTTTCGGCACAACACCTGTTGTTGCGCTCACCTTCTTGCTGCGCGAATGTGGCGACGAGCTTCGTAGTCTCCGTCTGATTGTCTGCAATCGTGTTGGCATCATATTGATGTTTTCGCCTCTGTCTAACGGCTGTTGACACAAAAGCATCATGGAGCGAGATAAACAAACCGTGCTGCTTTCAAGATTTGCCCTTTTAACACTGGGCACACAGCAACTCCTAAAATGACCATTTATTTTCTCTGTTACTGCAACCAACCATTTTGATTAATCAATGTTAACGATTGTCAGGAAGGTTTTTGGGTTCGTCTACTAGGCGGTGATTCCCTAGACAAGCAGAAAAACAAGCAGTAATAAGAGGAGCTGACGGACAATATGGCGGCGCCAGTCAGGGGGGCGGAGTTGTGACGTCACGTGAGTGGGGTCACAACCACGCCTCCGCGCCATATTGTCCGTCAGCTCGTCGTGTTTACGCATTACCGCTACGTAAATTCCTCCTATTATGGCGTGTTTTTCTGCTCGTTAACATTAATAATCAAAATGGTGAAGGCGTATGTGGCGGTTGGTTGCAGTAACAGAGAAGATAGACGGAGAGACTTGAAGTTCTACCGTATTCCGAGAGACCCAGAGAGGAGAGCGAGATAGACTGCTGCAATTCGACCAGAAAACTGGGCACCAAACGATCACCACAGACTATGTAGTAGTCATTTTATACCTGGTAAGATGCATTTAATATATATGTGTTATAATGTTTTGGGCTGACAACCACAATTAAGATCATTGCGAGGCTAATCGCCGACAACATACAGTTTCAAATTCAAGATGTTTATTTCTTCCGCCATCTTTATTTTTTTTAATAATATTTAGCTGGTACCAAGTGAAAGAAGCTGGCCTCGTCTACGGATCATCAGTTAAACAGGGGTGTCCAAACGTTTTGCAAAGGGGGCCAGATTTGGTGTGGTAAAAATGTGGGGGGCTACCTTGGCTGATTTACGTAAAACAATATATTTAAACAATTTTTAGCAAGCCCTTCTGTGTGTCACATTTGCTTTATTATTATTTTTTTAAATTCATAATTTCAACAATCTTGCCTTTGTGGCGTTCTCTTTCAACACTCGGACTCTTGCAAAATACTGCTGCTATGAAATTAAACTAGCTTCAAGTTGCTATAATTTCTTGCTGCGTATCTTCCTTGTAATGTTGTCATACATGTCAGCGTGTCTTGTTTGGTAATATCGCGTCACATCGAACTCTTTGAAAACAGCGACTGTATCTTTGCAAATGAGGCAGACACAGTTGTTACGTATTGTATTGAAGAAATAGTCCAATATCCACCTATCCTTGAAGCGTCGGCCATCCAAAGTGCGGCCCGGGGGCCAAATGCGGCCCGTAGTCAAATTTCATCCGGCCCCCAGACTGTGTCATAAAATAAATAATGTCTGGCCCGCACACAGACCTAATAAATTGGTCAGCAGTACTGCTACCTGCATATGAAGTAGCTTACAAACTAAATGCTGTTCCTCATTTACCCACTAAAAGGCATTAGCACTCTAAGCAACATTATTCCATGTGAACCTTTACTCCCAATTTTCTAAAATGGCGACAATCAACATAAAAAAGAAAGTTGACTGGGACGGCCGACGCTTCAAGGATAGGTGAAAATTGGACTATTTCTTCACTAAAATTCTTCACAACTGTGTCTGCCTCATTTGCAAAGAGACAGTCGCTGTTTTTAAAGAGTTCGATGTGAGGCGATATTACTAAACAAGACAAGCTGACATGTTCGACAAGATTAGAGGGAAGATACGTAGCGAAAAATTGAAGCAACTTAAAGCTAGTTTAATTTTACAGCAGCAGTATTTTGCAAGAGCCCAAGAGATGAAAGAGAACGCCACAAAGGCTAGTTGCAAGATTTTGTGGAAATTATTAATTAAAATAATAATAATAATAAAGCAAATGTGACACACAGAATGGCTTGCTAAAATTTGCATAAATATATTGTTCTACGTAAAGGATGTCAGCCAAGGTCGGCCCCCCACATTTTTACCACACCGATTCTGGCCCCCTTTGCAAAAAGTTTGGACACCCCTGGTTTACCGCGTCTGAAAGCACCGGGGCTTCCCTGAATTTCACTATAACTTGCACGACAAATTGAAACCATTGAGAATACGGATAAACAATGACGGACAATATGGTGGCCGGATACAGCGACACGTCATTGTGTGACGTTGGTGAGTGGGGTCTATACAGTTCACTTTACTTACGCTACGCAGCCAATCATAGAAGTGACAGTGGTATGGATATGTGCCTTGCCCAAATGCACCATGCAGGTTAGCTAGCTAACAACACTGCAGCGAAGTTAAGAGACGCAAATGCTAACCCGTTATCATGGCAAAAGGAACGGGCAGCTACGCAACACTCATCAAGCCAAAGTAAAAAAATGTGATTCTTATTAAGATGGAATGGTTATTGGAGTATGTGTAAATAGAAGAACACGCGGTGAAATGGAGTGAGATTTATTTGGTGTGGTTTTTTAAAAACCCTGTCCTGTATAGCTTAGACAGAGAATAAGAATATTGAATGTTCTTAATTTCTGAACAATTTTAATGTGGGAGTTTGATACACTCTTATTGTGGTTGTTCATTATGTTTTATTTATTAACTCACTCATGCCAACACTGGACCTTACCCAGGTCAAAGCAAGTTTTCCTATGGTTAAAGCAGGACACTCACATATAATGAGCACACATCTCATGCACAATGAAATTTTTGTCTTTTTTTAGTTTACGTCGGCCAAATCAATTGAAGTAAACTAATGAAAATTGCTGTAATTTCATTCTTTTAATATGACATGTTTGCCTGGCACGGCCAGACTTTTCTCCCTGTATTTATCAAACACTGTGAGAATAGTCTGGGACCCAGCCCATTAACGGCCTCTCGAGCACGGACAAAATCAACCGTCCAATCAGATTTGTTTATTTGCGTGACGTGTTCTTAATGAGCAACGTCATTCTTCCACATCGGAGGTTGTCTCCACAACAACACAGATGGCGAAGAGGAAAGATGAGAATATGTTCCAATCCACGGTAAAATCTGTTTTAAATGACCAAAAACACATCGACACGAGTCATTGACAACAGTCTGTCTCGCGCTAGCCATGTTGAATAAACTCGGCTCTCCTCGTATGTTTACTTCCGCGCGCAAGTCCCTCGTCCTGCCCTCGTTGCTTTACTAACGTCACGTCCGCCCGTCGCTGATTTGTCCACTCCGCTGTCTGTTTACTGTGGCTTGCTCCGCCCTGGAAATTGTATCTGCTGAATGGTGGCCGGACTCAATAGCTGGAACAGCGGTGAGTCTGGTGTACCAGGCTAATGACATGTAACTTGCTATGATCCAAGGTTTTGAACAGGTGTGATACTAGCGTGTAGCCACAGCGTAGACATCTGATGTTGCTCACAGTGGTCCTCAGTGTGCTCAGGGAGCTTGTGTGTCTGCTCAGACACATGAAAAATTAGAGGGAACATTGCAGACACCTGAAAAGGTTTTCACTTCACAGGTCTTATCAGGGTTAATAAGTGGAATTTGTTGCCTTTTTAATGGGGTTGGGCTCATTATTTGTATTGCATTGAGTAAGGTGTGTCCAAACTTTTGACCTGACCTGCAGCTATATACAGTACATACATCTTGACACTGTTTGTGTTCAATCCCCGATTCAAGCTTAGTTGTTGTTGAAGCTTTAGAAAGCTTATGTTTATGGCCCGACCCCGAATTAAGCGGTAGATTATGGATGGATAGGTTTAAAGACATTCTAAATATCCATCTTGCCTCCTCAGGTGTAGTTTTTGCTAAGCAAAGCAATGGATAGTCTCTACTGTGCTCGTCACATGATCTGTTCGAAAACATTGCATGGCATTATGAAGTCTGAAGACTACCAACAAATTTTGCAGCATAATGTAGGGCCCAGTGTGAGAAAGCTGGGCCTCACTCAGAGGTTATGGGTCTTCCAGCAGGACAATGACCCAAAAGACACTTCAAAAAAGCACTTGAAAATGGTTTGAGAGAAAGCACTGCAGACTTCTAAAGTGGCCAGCAATGAGTCCAGACCTGATTCCCATAGAACACCTGTGGAGAGATCTGAAAATGGCAGTTTGGAGAAGGCACCCTTCAAATCTCAGAGACAGTTGGAGCAGTTGGCCAAAGAAGAATGGTCTAAAATTCCAGCAGAGCTTTGTAAAAAACTCATTGATGGATACCGGAAGCGGTTGTTCACTGTTATTTCGTAAAAAGGTTGTGCTACCAAGTATTAGGCTGAGTTTTGTGTAAAATGATAATGATTTAATTTTTTTTGTCATTCTCTTTTGTGTTTTTTCATTGCAAGCAAAGTAAATGAAGATATTACTACCAAAGCATTTGTAACTGCAATCATTTTCTGGAAGAAATTGAGCATTATCCTGTGCCAATACTTTTGGCCAGCAGTGTAGTTACTTTAATAATAAGGTAATGAGTAAAGTAAGTTTTTTGAGGCGTAATCAGTAATTGAATTACTTTTTCAAATAATCTGTTACAACACTGATGATAAGCCTGTCTACTACTGGTGTCAACAATAATCGATGCGGCGATGCATCCCGATGCGGGCCATGGACGATGCGATTCGATGCGGGCAACAAGCCGAATCGATTCAGCACATATTAAAATATATAAGTCCGTTCAAAAATCTTCCAGTGATGCAATGGATTTGGTTTCACCATTTGGAATTATTATTCTCATGTTTACCTGTAGAGGGAGCTATTGTACAAGCAATGCAGGGGGGATGAGGAACTAAAATTGGCTTCCTCACGGGAGTAACGTCACAGACATGCGCAATTGCGCAGTGGCACTCAAAGCAGAGATAAGACATAATAACAATGGCTAAAGCGGAGAAAGAGGAAGCGCGAAAGATTATTGACGCACCAAAGACATTGAAAGCAGGCATATGGAGACATTTTGGCTTCTATGAGGTTGGTGGTAAACTTGACCAAACTTATGCGGTGTTTAAAAAATGAAAGGCTGCTAGTGTGTGTAAAAAAAAAAAAGAAAGAAAGAAAAAGAAAGAAAGCCCTGGTCTCATTCAAAGCACTAATTAAATGCTGTGATGTTTTTTTATTATTTTTATATATATTACTATTTTCATTTGACTACAACCAGGAATGACACAAGAGCCTATAAAAAGGTGTTTAATGTCTGACCGCTTGTGTTGCCTCATGATTCACGAAAAATATGCTTTGTTTAGCATTTTAATGCATCCCAGGCTTTAATGCATCGTGATGCATTGCCGAATCGAACCGAATCGAATCGTGGCCCTCTTAATCGAATCGAATCGAATCGAATCGAATCGTGGCCCTCCGAATCGTAATCGAATCGAATCGTGAGGGCAGTGCCGATGCACACCTCTACTGTCTACACAAACTGATGCGGTCTAAGAAATTTGCAAATTGCATATTTAAATACTTTGCGCAACTATTTTGTATGAATATCATTTATACTAACCTTGGTTGTCTTTCACTTTATTACGGCTTAATTGACAAGGACAGCAAGTCATTCATGAGTACGTGCCATATGTTTATGAAAGATTTTTTTTCCTAATGGTCCCTGAAGTTCTTTGTATTCAATCAACAGCATCAAAAATTTTATAACCAGTACTCCAACTCACTATAATGCATTGAAGTGATTTTTTTTTTTTTTTTTTAAAGAAGTCCAATGAGTCATTCAAGGTCTCTTCACAACCCACCATCAAATTAATACGTCATTTTATCGCAATGTTTTTCTCAAGAGTTGTATATACAGTACGTTTGAATCTGAAATCCACCAAGGTCTAAAATGAAATAAAAAAATACATTGACATAATGTGTCTCAGAGCATTTTTTTTATTTCCCATGCATAGTTTGGACAAGCCTGTAGTGGAAATGAAACATATGAAAATAAAAAATAGAGGATTCGACATTCATTGAGGTTTTCTACATTTCAGGAAAATAAGGTGGGAGGGTCCTTCATAATAGAACAAGAATGTATTTTAATGGGGAAAAGTGCTGTATAAAATAAATACAGTTTCAGGAAATCAAATCCCTACAATAACACATTTTAGACAACACAGTGCAACAAAATCGGAAGAAGACCGTGAAAAAAAAAAAAAAAAAGTCCAGCGCTCCACAATCTGACCATATTTTGACTGTCTATGCTGTCTTGCTGTTACCGTGCGTAAACAGTTTTGTGTAGAAAGTATTAATATGTCAATTAGAAGTTTCTGATAAACATTTGTAATCAAATTGTTAAGTGAAATAGAGCAAAGCACAACGTGAATAAAAAAGAATTAACATTTAGGATCCAGTTTTAGTCTCAGACCAAGATTGCATATGGCAACATTGCGTAATGATTTTCACAAATGCAACTGTGAATTTTTAAGATGAAGAGCAATCACAGCACTGGGAAAATACTGTACCTGAAATTGGCAAAATCACCTTATTCATATCCCAATAAACAACGTGAGCTTTATGTTCTACGAGGCTATTCAGTAATTTAAATGAGTGGCAACCAACTGAGCTAAATGTGTACCTAATGGAACATTTAGCAGCATGGGATTTATTCAGTGCTAAAATGAGTGAGGATCACAGACACTTAAAACACATACATTCAATGCTGTTCCTTGTAATCAGCTTGCCTGATTATTACTATATTACTTAGAGATAAGAAGATTTGAGCGGACTCTGTGTTGTCAGGTTTTTTTCCCCCCAAAAATTGTTTGATTGATGGATCAAATCCAACAATAAAAAGATTTTCAATGACATACTGTATACGTCTAATAAAATGAAATCGTCACTGCAACGGCAAGTGTAGCCTGGGACTTTACTGTGTGTGTGTGTGTGTGTCTGAAAAATGGCAAATAAAATAAAACTCATAGTCTTTCGTTCAACAAGGTATCATACTGTATATAGGGAGCCCTCGAGTTACGAATGAGAACGAAATTTACGTCATATTAGTTTGTATGAAATAACTAAAATAAATTAAGTTAAAAAAAAAAAGATGCTGTACATAGGATTACTGCAGAGAGGTGGATGGAGAAGGAGCAGAGGCAGTGAGAGCTATGTTCACTGTTGCACATACTGCTTTTGGTGTGATATTTGGAGATTGAAGTAATGTTACCAGAAAAAAGTTATAGAATTACAAGACTAAAAGTCTTTATTTACTGTAGCGTCGCCAAGGACAAGGGTTTTCAATAGAGTTATTGGGTAGCAGATAATATTGGCCGATAAAAGCATTTTAAAATGTTATCGGATAATATCGACATTGTTTTTTATTATCAATTTTGGGCCAATATGCTTATGGCGGTGCTGTCATGTCCACTTATTGCCTGCCTGTGTCTCTGGTGTTTTGACGCCCCCTGCTGGCACTATGTGTAATTAGTTTTGAAAAGTTCCAGCCTTATGTGCTGACGTCATCATACGAAGACACAAGCTCATCATGAACAGAGAGAGCTAAATGGACGAACTAACATCTGCAACTAGTGTACCATAGCAGTTCTTGCCGTCTCACCATGTTGTTTGTTCCTTATACAAGCATCACTTGTAAGTTATTGATCAGATCTGCATCTGCTGCTGGCCAGCTTGAGACAACGACAGCCACTCGACGTTGGAATGTTTTAACACACACGTATTAATTCCACCTACATGCATACAAATAGCCAAACAAGCTGGGTGTCGCCCTCGCTTTGCTCCACAATTCCTTTTAAGGTTTTTTAAGGACGCCCTCCTTTGTCTCTAGGGACATCTCAAATAAAAAGAAAGGGAACGTATGGGTTAGGTTTAAAACGTATATGGAGACTTTGTTATGTAGTCTAGTATTGCATTGGATAGTCCCCTTCTGTTCTTCTTACAAGTTCAATTAAATTGAATGCCTTCTCTCCTTATTTTCTGTAATGTTTAGAAATGTCCTCCTAAGGATTTGTATTTGAACTTGAAAGTTATATTCTTTGTTTTATATTCCTGAGCGTAGTGTAGTATATTGGAGATGTGTATTATTTTGTTTAGTTTCTATTCGTAGTAAAAAAGTGGTTACATTATTTCATTGCTTGCAAGCTGTACTACCAGTTGTAATTCAAATAGACTCGTGGTGTATACTTTGCTCTATTTGTGACTTTATATTATTGACACAATGTTTTTAGATTTACAAAAAAAGTTTTGGTTCTCCCTTTGAAGACAAAGATGACCACAGTAAAGTCAATTCAACTGTACACAAGCGTCTGAGTTGTCTTTAGAGCCCGATTTGTTCGGTATCTGTCGATTTGTGTACCCACAAACACTTTGAAGACAGAATAAGTGCCTTATTTGCACTTGATCCAAAAAACTAATGTATATACTATTTTGATTTCAACAATACATATAGTGGTGCAGGGCGGCACGGTGGCTGAGTGGTTAGCACGTCTGCCTCACAGTTCTGAGATCAAGGGTTCAATCCCGGGCTTCGGCCTTCCTGTGTGGAGTTTGCATGTTCTCCCCGTGCCTGCGTGGGTTCCCTCCGGGAACTCCGGTTTCCTCCCACATCCCAAAAACATGCATGGTAGGCTGATTGAACACTCTAAATTGTCCATAGGTGTGAGTGTGAGTGTGTGCGTGAATGGTTGTGTGTCTCCTTGTGCCCTGCGATTGGCTGGCAACCAATTCAGGGTGTCCCCTGCCTACTGCCCGAAGTTAGCTGGGATAGGCTCCAGCACCTCCGCGACCCTCGTGAGGAATAAGCGGCATGGAAAATGAATGAATGAATGAATATAGTGGTGCAATATAACTACTTTATAGCCGTGGCCGTAGCACAGTTGGTAGCTCGAGTTGTCCTGGGACCGAAGGGGTCAGCTGTTCAATTCCAAGCTACGACTGCCCACTGTCGAAGTGCCTTGTGCATGGCACTGAACCCTAATTTGCCCCCAATGGGGCATGGTAAATGTTAAATGTGCTATATAAGTACAAACATTTACCATTACCCCTATAACTTCAATTGTTATGTTCTCTTATTTGTCACAGAATGTTTTTTTTTTTTTTTAGGAAAGTTTGAATCACAATACAATTAGCTGTAATATGTTAAGTCCGCAACCGCATTTATCAGATTTTTGGATTTGGACAATATCGGGTAATCGATTATCGGTTAAAAAGTCAGTATTGGCCAATTCTACTTTGTTTACAATGTTTTTTTCCCAACCGAAAGCACAGAACAAGACTACTGTAGGCCGTAGCTGACGCCAACAAAACGAAAACAAAACCAACTCGTCAACTTCCAACATCATCCTCTCTCTCACTCAGTGCGGTGCGTTTAGGGACAGCCCAGAAAACACAACATTCATCACATCAACATTGCAACTTGAAGCATGCAGGCGACCTGATTCGTTTAATTACTGTCCTTATTTTTATGTTACGTGAACCGGAAGTTGTTTTTTTCAGACTTTTTTGCACAACAGTGTAAATTTGGTCAGAATGCAGCATATCTTTATCAATGTTTGTCTGTGTCCCTCTTTTTGCGTTTCTTTTTATGAAGTTTATTTCCAAGGTAAATGGTATTATTTTCTGGATCTAGAAGACCTAGCTTTCTTCTTCGGGGCCACAATGTGAAATAAGCAGGACGAAAAAGGCAAAGAAACTATTGCCGCACATATATAGACAAGCAATATACACTGGTGCTGGGAACTAAATTGCGGACTAGGCACAGGTGTCGTAAAGTCAAAACATCGTAAATCAAGGACATCGTAATCCGAGGACTCCCTGTAATTATGTACGGTCTGAAGTTCAAGAGGTTCTATAGACCCTACCCACCGACGTCACAAAATCACGTGATCGCTGTATTGTTCCGCCCCCTTGTCCGTCATTTTGTGTCTGTATTATCAATGGTCTCAATTGATCGAGCAATTTATAACGCATTTCATGGAAGACCCGGTGCTTTCGGATGCCGTAAACTCATTTGATGCGTTGCATAAAAGGCGTTATGTGGAAACGCTTCAGTTTATCCATTCGCCAGATCCATATTTGATGCCTAAATCGATGTTTTTCGACCCGCTGTCTTCGCCGTATTTGCCTGACATCTGCTAGCTACCCTGATATTTACAACTATCTTGTCCACACAAAATCAGCCTATTCTCACGAAAGTTTGAAAAACTTTAAGAGCTTGGAGGCTTATAAATACTTCGCTGCTGGTTGGGTGAAACAGGTCCTCGTCCACGAAAATTCGGCAGGAATCTATCTTGTGCTTGGAAAGGTGAGTTACGAAATTTTCAATTCAAAATCTTTTGTTCTTGCTAACATCCAATGTCAAGTCTAATGCACTTCATGTCATTTGTCAATGGAGCTAGGGCTTTTAATGTTTATATGGTTTAGCGATAGCATTCTCACTACATACTGGACTGTCTCAGGAAATTAGAATACACAATATTCTAATTTCCTGACTGTCTCAGGAAATTAGAATATTGTGTATTCTAATTTCCTGAGACAGTATTGTTTCTTGACTGTCTCAGGAAATTAGAATATTGTGTATTCTAATTTCCTGAGACAGTCCTGTATATATACACAGGACTGTCTCAAAAAATTAGAATATTGTGTATTCTAATTTTCTGAGACAGTCCAGTACATACGTGTATGTTGTCGGCGATTAGCCTAGCAATGATCTTAATTGTGGTTGTCAGCCCAAAACCCTCTAAATATATATTAAATGCATCTTACCAGATATAAAATGACTACTACATAATCTGTGGTAATCGTTTGGAGCCCAGTTTTCTCGTCGAATTGCAGCAGCCCATCTCGCTCTCTCCTCTCCGGGTCTCTCGGAATCCGGTAGAACTTCAAGTCTCTCCGTCTATCTTCTCTGTTATTGCAACCGACCGCCACACACGCCTTCACCTTTTGATTATTAATGTTAACGAGCAGAAAAACACGCCGTAAATAGGAGGAATGTACGTAGCCGTAACAGGTAAACACGATGTGTTGACGGACAATTGGGCGGCACCAGTCAGGAGGGCGGAGTTGTGACGTCACATGGGTAGGGTCTATAATGACACTGAATATACCTTAAGCATTTTTAGAATGTGTATATAATGGCATGGGTTGATGTGTATCACTTCATATAGGGCTAAAAACATGAAGAAAAAAACGTGTGCTTTTTGAGGTCAAAAGATGCAGGTAAAAAACAAATAATTGAGCAGATGTTATAAATCTTAAGGTTTGAACGGTGACTTAATTGCTATCACAGTATTTAAGCAGCTCAATCCAAAATACACTTTCTGAAGCCGTGAGCGACAATTGGATCGACTGGTGTTGCTAATCCACATGTAGATTAATGAAATCAAAATTTGATGTTACCATCAGATAGACTAGGACAATAGAAGAAGCAATACTTAAAGATAACTCAGTGTAGTCTCAGGCAGAGGATTTTAGAAATCTACACAAAAAACACTTCACACAGTTCCTTCTAACAGCATGACAATAAAGAAAATTAAAATACTCTTACACATTATGTAGGTAGTTTTCTGTTGACATGAAATCAGTGAGGACTAGAAGATAAATACTTCACATTTGTCTCTTCCTTGCATTTGAAGAGAATAATAATAATAATAAAAAAAAGTTTTTATTAGAGAGAAAAAAAAATAAATTTTAAAATATCCTTCACTAATTGGTAACATTTCACACCACATATTTTTTCTATTTTTTTTTTTTTTTTTTGTTAACAAACAATGCCTTAGGATCTTCTAGTAAGCAAAAAAGAGCCAGTGTTGAAACCAGATGTATTATAGAATTCTTTTTTTAGACATTATAGACTATGCACAGATAATAAAAACATTACACATGATCGAGTCTTTTCCATAGAAGACATTATTCCTCGGTTTAGTTCTGGACTACAAGAATGTACTGAAGAGTTGCCAGAATCAGCGTTGACTATGATCATTATCTGTCAACTATCAGAATCTAATCACTGTTTTCCCGCAGATGAAAAAACTCAGTTCAACGTGGAAAGATTGAGGTTGTTCACACAGAACTTTTTTAACGTCCCACAATGAAAAATCATGTTAATAAATGGTTGGTGATTAATTTGGGACTTTAATGTAACCTAGGGGATTAGGCACACTTCAGTGTGCAGGTAGACCAACGTATCATATCCCTCTAAGCTCACAGTGTTGTTGACCAAATGGGAGAGGAATATTCCGCGAGTAACATCAGTGGCAAACTCTGCTCAGGAGAAAACATCAGGCTCTGCCGATGGGTAACAGCCATTCATTTTGAGCAATGGTAATGCCGACTGGGTGCCACTTTGGCACCTGCCTGTAAGGAGGACTGAGAGCAGAAAGAGTCCTTGGGAGCTTCACGGCGCTGATTGAAGAGTAGCATCTACCCAGTCAGATACAGGGAGGAACACATAAGAGGTGAATTTCTCAGATCACTTGACATGTTCTGCACTGTGAGAGGAACAGTAGTATTTTTTATGCGCAATGAATGTAGAGAGGCTGCTGAACTTGATATTGCACAGCCTACAGTAACGGGAGTTACCGTTCTGGACCGGGGAGATGACTGGGGTTTTGGGACTGGGGATGGGGGCTGGCGGGGGTGTGGGGATAGGATGGGAGGCAACAGTCGGTGAAGTCTTGTCTGGAAGCAGGGGCATCCCGACTGTTTCTCTTCGGTGGTCAGGCACAGGTGATAAAGTCAGAGGAAGAGCCCTTGATGGGGAAATAGGTTGAGGTGAACTCGCTGATGGTGATCGACCCTCTCTTGATGGACAGCCATTTATCAGAGGGGACGAAGGGGAAGTGGTGTCACTCCTTGCCTGCCCATTAACGCTATCTCGGTCAGCGCGAGAAACCAGTTTTGATGAGCTACTGGAGATGTTGGCTGTGACTACGTCCTTTGGACTAAGGCTTGGGCTGGGGCTAACTATGATGCCTGATTGAGTTTGAGCCTCTTGGGGTGACTGAATTGCTACAACCAGGCCATGTATAGTCTTGAAGTGCTCAATTAGGTCACAGGTGACTGGCCTGTTAGGACAATATGGACAGACCATCTGAGAAGAAGCGGCGCCAACGCGTTTGGCCCCTGCTCCTAAGGTGGCCCCAAGCGTGCTTGTTGCATCAGGAGGGGATGTGGCATCAGAGGCAGTTAAAGCTGAGGTTTGAGGACTGGTCGATGAGCCTTGTGCCTGTGTATTCCAATCAGCGGCTAGAGCTTGCGTTTCCCTGGGATGAAGAAGCTCTTGCCTCTCTTGGTGAGACTTGCATTCTGGAGAGGTAGAAGCTGACCTTTTTAGCCTGTGGAGTTGTAAAGTATGTTGTTGGAGGGTGGTGGCAGGGCAATAGTAGGTTTTATGAGCCAAGTAATTCTCAATGCTGTTGAAACTGATACTGCAGGCGGTGCACTTATGGTAATCGGTGAGCGGCAGGGCAGGAAGAATACTGTTGGTTCCATGCCGAGGAATTTCTTTGAGTCGGGGCCTCTTACTCAAATCAATCGGGCCATCGCCTTCAGGGCTAGAGCTGTCTGCGCCACCAGGGGAAACCTCTTGTTTCACCGCCAAGCCGAGCACTGAAGGAGATGGGGCCGAAGCGCCAGCTGCGACTGTGGCGGCAGCTGCCGCGGCTGCTAAAGCTTCTGTCCGCGCCATATGAATTTCATACATCTTCTTCCTTTTGCGCGTACGAATGGGTTGAGGATGGAAGGCTGTTGCGGTGGTTGCCTTTGCCATGTGTACGGCTCGTTGGTTGGATGGGTCATGACGCGACGCACAGTAGAAGCGCTTGTGAACAGTGTAGTTTTCATGCCGACTAAAACGGATGTTGCAAGCCTCACAAAATGTTCTGTTGGGATCATCATCGAGATCTTCTGCAGATCCACTGGCAGGGCTCTGGCTACCTTCACTTGCTTGTCCCCCTTTGCTACCTACACCCTCGCCTTCCGAAGAAGATGACATTCCCTCCCGCCCCGTAGGAGTTTCCGTCTTCACCGACACTCTCTTGATTTCTGCTGCTCCACTATCTGCGGCAGCTTCGGATTCGGAAGGTGAGGCGGAAGCCGCTCTGCTCGCAGCTCCATCATGAGGAGAGGCTGATGACTCTTGTGCCTTGCTAGACGACAATGTGCCTGGGGAACTATCTCTTGCTAATGCAGGGCCTGAAACAGAGGTTGCGCCTTCTCCGTGGTGCCTACTGGAGCAGTAAAGCCTCTTGTGTGCATAGAAGTTGTTTATATTGTTAAATGTAATATCACACTCAAAGCAGGTAGCTCCTTTTAGAGGAGGAGTTGATGTGGCTGTTGCTACAGTGGGTGCAGAGGAGAAGAAAGCTGCTGCATTATTCTGAGGAATTGTCTGGCCCTGCTTCAGACGGCTGTGAACCATCTCAGACATTTTAGCCAGGATCTCTGAGGCCTGAGGCAAAATAGCTGTTTCCGGGTTAAACATGTACTGGGGCAAAAACATTGAGCCACCAGGGAAAACCGAGCCACCACCACCAATATGACTTGGGCTACAACCAGGAGTGGGACTTGTTGGTTCTGCTTTTACTGCTGTGCTGGCAGGACTCTTTGGAGAATTGGATGTCTGACAAAATGAGTTGATCGTTTTGCCCTCCTTTGTCTTCTCATCTACTTTCAATTCAGTCTGCTTACTATCCTCCTGAAATTCCATTGAATGTTCTTCTGTCTCAGATTCCGAATGAGGTTCTTCTTTGATTCTTAGGGTGGAGGTTTGGGAATCAGGAGGACTGCAGCCACGGGGAGTGGCAGAGCCACCGTGAGCACCTGGGCTGGAGGAATCTGACTTTGGGACACAGCCTAGGGGCTCAGCATCTGGTGTAGACGGTTGAAGCTGGTCGACCGATGATGGGGTACTTTGGCGAGGGGTGGGGCTCCTTTCAGTGGGGACTCTCACTTCAAGGTGGGTTCGCACATGCTGCTGCAACTGGGAAGGGGAACCAGAGTTGTGTCCACAGACCTGACACTTCAAAACCACACCGGAGTCTCCTGGGCTGAGAACTGATAAAGAGAAAATATCAGGACACATGATTAAAAATATTGAAGTAACTTGATTCATTTGACTTGTTGCCTTTAATTCAAAACATGCAAAATGAGGCAAAAATAAATCATTTTAAAATTCTAACTCACATTGTAAAATTTCTTTGCCTGTAACAGATCGCGAAAGCTAGCGTGTGTGAAATGCTCAATTGAGTTGGATTGATTGAGAGACTTTACTTGCTGAATTTCCGTAATTCTTTGAGTAAAAACACAAATAAGGGATGGTCCCAAATTCAGATCTGATATATCTAAGCTAGCAAGCTAATATCGAAGCAAATTCCTGTTCAAATTTCTTCACAGTTTGAAAGCACGTGTTAAAACAGGTCAAAATTTGAGGTCTGGTGTCCTTCCTCAAACCCAGTGCAAGTTACCCTTCCATGACTAGTAGTTGAAAGAAATGGAATAAAGCCTGTAAATTGGGGGGAAACCAACCCAAAACCTGGCCTAAAACAGTACTTCATCTAGATTTAGTCAGCATACCAAAGTAGGGCCCAGCATGTCTTAACCTTCGCTGAACCCTTCAAACATACTCACAGAACTTTTAGGGTTCAGTCGAACCTGGGTTAAAAACCACTGTTGTAGAGGTTGTAAATGAATGACTAAGAGACATTTTTGTCTATATATCCAACATCTATCTATCTAATCTACCCAACACCAGAGCCTCCCTCGGCAACCCACTTCCCGTGCCACTGCCCAAGATTCTCAATTCATTCATTCCTTCATCTTCCGAACCGCTTATCCTTACAAGGGTCACAAGGGTGTGAGTAGGGAAAATGACGATGATGAATAATTGTGCCATATAAGACAATACAGTACATATCATATAGGAATTAAAATACACAAACCTTGGGTACCGGTAAAACGTAATTCTGCTTGGAGTATATATTATATACAGCATCATAAACAACGATACACAACCTCAGCTTTGACCTCTTCAAACGGTTGCCTTCTAGCAAGTGCTACAGGGCCATACCAACCAAAACAAACAGACTGAGAGACAGTTTCTTTCCAAGAGCTGTCACCATACTCAACTCATTGCGCTGCTAATGCCACAACATTGTCACATGCATCTCACTAAGTAATATGTTTGCAGGCATCTGTTTCAATCTGGGTACTGCATTATCTGTGTACTGGATATGCAATATTTTCACAATTACATGATAGAATATATGCACTGTTATATCAATATCTGTGCACAAGCTGTTATATCAGGTCAGCCATCTGCCTCCTTGTCCAAGTACTCTAATTTGTATTATATACGTACTGTTGCGCTCTGTTATATTAACACTAAATCAACACATGCTGCTAGTTGCTCTTTGACTTTATTCCCAATCCGTGTATTCTATGACCTGTGTTTTTATATTAGCCTCATTGTACTTTTGCTTTTGTTTTATGTGGTGCATGTTATAGCAAAGTGTTAAATGTCATTGTACCCTGTACAACGACAATAAAGCCTTTCTATTCTATTCTGTAATTCTCAAATTTTCGCACTTTCAGCTAAAAAAAGAATAAAATAAAAATGTTTTACACAGAAGAAACACGAGGTTGACTGAAAATCCTAAATTGGGCAGAGATGTTATGTGAATGTGAGTGCTTGTTTATTTTTGCCTTGTGGCTGGCAACCAGATTAGACTGTACTTCCCCTGCTGCACTAAGTCAGCACCAGAATCCCTGTAACCCTTTTGAGTGGTACAGCTATAGGAGGAAATCACTTTCTTGTTAGTCTTCCTCAAAGACCCATTTTCTCTTCCACTGACCATTTTAGTTATCCCCCTCATTAGCCTCCTGACCAAGAAGGTGTAGGAGTACCACAACTTGCACGGCTGTTAATGGTCTCTCATTAAACACTACTTTTTCAATGCAACTGTGCCCAAAATGATTTAGAATATCATTTAGTCATTGTTACTTTCTGAAAATGAAATCTCAGTCCTCTTTTTTGGCCCAGGTTGTTTGCTATTTTTACATAATGATGTACAGTACCTGACAATTCCAATTTCAATGCCCTATTCCTGATCCTAGTCATGTAACTAAATTTTTGTCATTTGCAGAACAGTGAGTCCACTCTATGGATCCCTCGACAGTTTTTTTCCCAATTTTGGTCTAAATCAGAAAATCCATCACGTCTTACATTACAAAATATATAAAAATACTAAAAAGATAGATGATGAATTCTGACATGAAGATGCAGTGGCTGCCAATCTTAATAAAGTGCTGAATGGAATAATTGGATTTGTGTCAAAATCCATTGAATCTTTGATTTAATTGGATTTGTGTCAAAATCCATTGAATCCTTGATTTACAGAGGTATTCATCTTCAAAGATAAGCATTTTCTGCATCATTTGTGCACAATGAAAATCGATTTAGCTGGCTGGATCTGGCTCCAGAGCCTTGAGTTCGACACCTATGCTGTGGAATTTATTAATTTTTTTATTTATACTAACACATTCAGCCCGCATTTTTGCTGATTTTTACTCTACCAAAACAGCAGATGAAGGTATTTGTGTGTGTGTGTGTGTGTGTGTGTGTGGGGGGGGGGGGGGGTCATGTTCAAACAGTAGTACTCAAAAAATTATACAAGATATTACAATAAAAGAACAACAATACATATAGTAATAAGTCTTTAAATAATAATTAAATCATATTTCTAATGTGCCTTCTGACCGTTTCACTGGTTCTTGTGATGCTGTAATTGCACCACAGTCTCTTAATCTCACTCACCCACCCGCAGACTAGCAAACTACCTGAAGGTGTTATTTTTAGCCTCTGCAATGGCGTACCGCATGCATGCTATTTTTAGACCGTGACGTCGCATCGTAAAGCGGAAGTAAACAAGTGGGACATCGTAGACCCGCCCTCGCATAGAAACAACGTAATTTGTGCTACTTTTCGCCGGTAATCTTTCAAAAACGAACATGCCGATCACGCATTGCTTTTTTGGAACTTGTAGAAACGACTCTAGACATTATGACACATGAAGGATGTTTTCTTCTTTCCAGAAACCAAAAACTCGGGAGGAAAAAATGTGAAGGCCGAATCAACTTGCGCGGAATTTAACATCAGCTCGGTGACTCCATTCACATTTCATATGCAGTATACATTTTGTCGGGTTGGCATGGTCTTTCAGAGGACAAAGAGGTAAGCCATTTTTATATTTCTAACTTATTTTTTTAGCGTAACGTTGTGCTGTACTGCTTCTGTCTGACAATGAATGACCTGAAAAGAATTACAATGGTTTCTGACTGCCACTGTTACCGTTTGTGTTTTATATATACATATAAAAAACAACTTTAGTATGGGAAAGTGTAAATAAATTATAGAATTAAGATTTGTTATCAATGAAAAAATTAAAAGTGTTCGTTAGCTGTCACTGAATAGCATTTGCGATCGCTACACAAAGCTAACAAAATTACCCCCAAGAACGGTAAGAGACGTAGGACAACCAGAGGATATATAAGAAAGACAGGGCTGATGGTAAAGGATAGCTTGTTGAAACAGGAGAATGTCATTGTCAGTCGCGTCGATTAAAAAGCTAAGGCTATGCTTAGGTCGGCTCGTTTTTTTGTCTTTTTCAGCCTTCGACACTCAAGCCATCTCTTTAACTGAACATTTTTATGTTCTTCCACATCTTTGCCGGTGAATTTGGCACCATGCACATCATTTTCGGAGAGAATTGGTAGGTTTAGCTCTGTAAACATCTCCTTTGTACACTATTTCCATTCATTTCCTATTAGGGACAACCGGTGGCTTGTCCCTACCTAGCAACAGGAGCTAATGTCATGAATATTAATGAGCGGAAGTTACGTACTGTTTGCGGTACGCCATTGAGCGACGTTACGGTGACAACGTCATGAAAAGACTAAAGCCCTCCAGGTCGCATTTTAAAAAGAAGAGGAGCATAAAAGTGAAAAAGAAAGAAGTTTTTTGTGATGAAAAACCCTTTTTTAAATTGTATAAAAATGTATACTTAGCGCAATTGCAAGCTAGCCGTTAGCTAGAGTGTAGATGACACACTGCTACAGCTAAATAATACTTTATCATTAGCCAGGCCTGTTGTTTTAGAAATATTTTTGGTATTCAGTCAGCTGTGAATTAGTGTTGGTTAAATTTACTCCCTCTCACATTTTAAAGAAATTTGGACAAAGTGTATGGTGAGGACTAAAATTGTGTCTTGCTGATTTTCATGTGATGTGAAGCACTTTTAAATTGTGTCAAATTGTGCTATTCAAATAAATTTGTCTGCCTAAAAAGTGCCAAGGTAATTTAAATAGATACACCATTAAATATGAAATTAATAATTTCATAGTTTTGTGGTGTGGGGGACTAAAAGTGCTATTGACTTAAATGCAAACATTTGTTATTAAATGTGTCATTAATTCATTAAAATGACAATTCCATTCATGTAAAAAATGTTCAATTTCATTTTTTTATTATCATATATTATTTAAATCATTATTATTGGATGGTCCTGTGTAGTTGCAGTGCTTCATGAATGTATTTTATTTTTCAACCTCGCCCGTCAGAGTTAATGGCCGGATCCGAACACCTGAATGAGCCAGGTACAGTAGGCTGCTAAAGTCAGGCGCTATTATGGTTATGTCATGCTGGTTTCACAATCAACAGCTATTTGACTAATATAATGTAACATCCCACTTTTGTTGTTGTGTAGATGCTCTTCTGAAGTATTTTCCTTCTACTTTTGTACATCCCGGACCATCTTTTACAGCCAACTTACCCAACATTAGCACCAAGCCCAAGCCCGCCAAGTTTATTACCTTCCCACACACAAACTGCTAGTGGAGAAAGAAGTACAATGCGAGTGTGAGTGTTGAAATACTTGTGGTGAAAATAGCTATTGTCGCGGGGGGCACCAGCAAATATTTTGCATAGGGTACCAAATTGGTCAGGAATGGCCCTGGGTCTGAAGGGGTTCAATCAAACAAAAAAAGGCAAATATTTTAAACAACCTTTATACTCAATGTCTTTATATGCAAATATGTACAACTCAGAAACATAATCTGATATGTATGTTTGATCTGCTGGTCAATTACCAAATTCATAAAAATATAATTGATTTCGACGATGGTCAGAAGTTCTTCATATGCCTGTTTTTGCATTTCATATGCCCAAGAATTAATTTGAATATGCAAGTTATGATGTGACTCACCAGTGGACAAGGGCAACTTAGGAAGGCCTGGCCCTGGAGAATAGACCTCACTACGGGATCCAGGCTGGCACACCATATGGCTGGTAACCAAATGGCTGTAGAGAATATCCCTCGTGGTTGATACGAAGCCACATCCGTGGCACACCCCGTTCAATGTGTCAGTGTGGACCTTCAAATGGCGCTCGCAGTTGGCTTTAGTGGTGAAGGCCGACAGACAGATGAGACAGACAAATGGACGCTCACCTGTGAAATGACAAGACAAATGAGTCAGGGAATCAAAACTGTAGCTTAGATAAACTCCTCATGCATGATAAATCTCAGTAGTTGACAAATTAATTTTGTTCATACCACTATGTGTGCGCATGTGAATCTCCAAGGAACTTGCACTGGGGCAACTCTTGTTACACTGAGGAAAGGGGCATAGGCGTTCATTGGGATAAGACTCCTTAGGTTTATCTTGTGGCGGTGATGAATCCGCAGCTGGCTGTTTCTGTCGGCTGGCGCAGTAGTACATGAGGTGGGCTTGCAGGTTCCTTTCACTTCTGTACCAAATCCCACAGTCTTTGCATGGGAAAATGTCCTCTGTTTACAGATACCACAACACACATTACGTTACAATACAAAACAAATACCGTGTTGGCCCAAATATAAGATGGTGTTTTTTGCATTGAAATAAGACTGAAAAAGTGGGGGTCGTCTTATATTCGGGGTCTAGACATTATACCCATTCATGACGCTAGATGGCGCCAGATATCATTGAAGCGATGTTCTGTCATGACAGATCTCAGCTACTCTCAAGTTTAACCACTTTGCATTATTTTATTGCAATGTTTTTCCTTATTCAGATTTGTTTCAAGACTACAGTTACAGTTAGACTTCACTTTGATGGTTAATGCAGTTATTGCAGTTTTGTTGTTTTATCACAATAGATAGGTTTACTTACATTTCAAAAACCAGAAGCCATTCATTTACGGATGTGATAGCACTTTAGTTTACATATTTAAATGTTCAGATATTAAGATTTGAATGAGGCAAAATAACATGCTTTTTCTCTCAAATATATTGTTGTAATCATTTGTTTCGCATGTACTGTAATTATTTTCTGTATGAAAATTAATTTGGTGTTCAAAAAGTCTTTTTTCAAACTTGAGTCTTGAAATACAGGGGGTCTTCTTATAATCAGGGCCGTCTTATATTCGGGCCAATACGGTAATTATTATATTAAACAGCCCCATGCATGCACTTTGAAACGTTGTGGAAAAAAATGCATGAAAAAAATTAGCATAACTTTACCTTGAAATATTTACGTGAAATGAATGATAATGCCTAGTTTTTTCTTTAGACCAAAAATGTAGACTGTTCTATGTTCATATCTATAGAAATTCAGGGATGTACGCATTTATTTACAAGAATTTTCAACAAGCTCCTTGTTTCTTGTTGGCCACCACGTTGGATTTACACATTAGCGTAATTTTAGCCCGAAATATTTACGTAAAATGAATGAGAACTGCCCGTTTTTTGGTTTTAACTTAGAGTCTAGACTGTTCTTTGTTCATATACTGTATATACAGCAATTGCGGGATGTACACATTTATTGACAAGAATTTTCAACTTAAAAAGCTCTTTGTTTTGTGTTGGCCGCCATGTATCGATACACAGTAGTGTAAGTTTACATTCAAATAATCAGGTAATTTTCGGCCAACTGCCCATTTTTAAGCAAAAAAGTAGTAATTTAGATATTTCTGCGTCCATTCAAATTTTTTTTTTAACGTGTTTTATTTTATGTAACATTTCAACCTAAAAACGACGAGGGCCGGATAGCCGTGATGAGGCAATAGTAGCATCGGAATTCAACCTAAGTAAGTTGTGATTGTATATAGAAAAATGCAAATTTTGCTTTTGTTGAGTAAAATGAAAATGCTTGCATGCTTTTCTAAAGTTTCAAGTTTCTGATGTGAAAATTGAGTGAATTTAATTTGCATTTTTGGGCAAAAAAATTATATGATACCTTAAATGTTGCTATTGATCCCGAAAATATAGGTGATTATCTCTGCAATTAGGGATATCTGTGCAATTAACATAAAATTTGTGAATTCTATAGTCATTTTAAGTTTTGTTTAACTTGTATAAAAAATAATTAATCAGGATTTTATTAGGGAACGACCTTTTTGATGTCACTGCTCATGGAGACTCATATTCTGTATGCTATGGGAGATGCCTGTTTTGGTTTTAGGTCGCTAGCGGTTTTGGTTTTGAAAATATTAGATTTTTAAGTTTTTGAAAATAGGGCCCCTACGGATCTGCCCCGAGGCCTCGTGTCCCGTCAACTGATTGTGAGGTCTATGGTATTCTTTATTATTTAAAATAATAAAATGAATAAAGGAAATAATAATAAAAAAAAAAAAAAAAAGTAAGCCAATGTCTTCAGTTGTTATCTACACCCTATGTTCGTTTAGGTTCTAAAGTTGTTCAAGTTTAGGTTTTGGTTTAAGATATGATGGAAAATGATATTAGGGGAGGTTTATGTTAGCTTATTTTGCACATCATTGAAAAAATACAATTTTGAATGAAAATTATTTTCGTGTATGTCTTGTTACATGCAGTAGCCTAATGCATGTGTAAATGCCATTGTGTTTTATAGGTATATTGCAACTTTGCCAAAAGCAGCTTTGTTTGCATTTCGGTGGTTTTAGGAGGTTTGAACCCCCCCAAAAATAAATAAATTCTGGCTCAATGGCGACCTTTATGTCAGGGAGTTCAAGAAAGCCACTGTTAACCCTGCATGAATATCAAAATGACTGTGACATAGCAACTTCCTAATCAGACACCTGCAACTAAAGATCCACACTGCCACCATGTGGTTATAATGAATACTATTACAGGTAAAAGTTACAGAAAATATTTCTATTGCAGCATAATGTAAGAGGAAAGCGTGTTCTAAATTCTAGAGATTGCAATTTAATTTACAGTATATTAATGTCCTTCAACAATTACTTACTATTGACAACGGCAGTAGCCAAGATAGCAGCCATGCCCGCTTGCTGTGGAAGGAGCTGGATGTCTGTGTGGAGAGCTGCAGGATACACTGGCTCCTCCTTTACCACAGACGTTTTTGTGGTGACAATTTTGAGAAGAGGTGAATCCCTGGCGACGGGCGAAGAGGGTTTTGGAGGAGGTAACGGGGTGCCCAAGAGCATTTCTGCTGCCAATATGTTTCTGGTCACCTTACAGAACAGCTCATCACCTGGAAAAAAATGTAAAAAAGCTTCAGGTCAATAGAATAAATCACAATCACACTTTAGTATTTTTTAATCCTGTTGACTAATTATGTATTACATCTGGTTATGATTGAGCCTGATGTTATTACAGTTATGTCAGCCTCACCTTGGCTGTATATAGTACAGTTTGCATCCGATAGGTCAGTAGTCAAAGCAAGACAGGTGACCCAACAATCCGCATCCTCACACACTATGGTCCAGCTGGAACTCTATTGAAAAAAAAGATACATACAACAACATGAGGCCTGAATATAAAAATCTCCTTAACAGCCAGTTGGGGGCAGCATTACTTCAATGTCACTTCAAAGAAAATAGCAAAGGAATTTTCATCAATGAAAGCTTTTAGATGTAAATAATGACAGAACTTTGATAAACAAGAAATGTGATTTGCCTGTGTGTGCAAATAATGCATCACAGGTGTCATAATTACTTACTTCTACACAAGCCTGTCGACGGAGGGGTGGGGTGGGGTTACCGAGTATGTTGTCCCGGGTCTCAGGACTATAGTGGCCCCTGAATGACCCTTAATTGATTTAATCATTATCTGATTAAATATTATGTGCTTCTCGATATATAGTTAAAAACTTATATTAAATATTTCAAATATATATTCTTTTCCTTTTTTTGCACAGCGCCCGCGCCCCTGTCTTAGCACAGAATGGTTTGACCCCGCTCTGGCGCACTCAAGTGCTACGCATTTTCATGTCTTTGCCAGTGGCTGGAGTAGAGCAAGCCTTCAGTATAATGAAAATAAAAACTACCTACGCTCCACCATATCACAGGGCAGCCTTAACAACCTATCCATTGTTACCAAACTGCACTTTATGGTAAATTGCAGTGCTCTCAACTCCGTACTGTAGTGTGGAGTGGACTGGTGGATGGCTTGTGGAACTTTTATTAACAATGGGGGACTCACAGCCACTCAACTCAGCGCTACCGTGCAACAACTCCTATCTCACCCCATTACAGTACGCTCGCCCACCTCTTCGTCTGCTCCAAATTGGTAAAGCCGGTCATATTGTAGGGGGACAGCGGCCATTTGGGCATGCCGGTAACACCATGCTCTCCATTAAGCGTGAGCTTGCTCAAAAACTGCATTTCACTGATGTTATAAATGACTTTGCTGTCAAAAATCTAGGCGGATCACTGTTTGAGGGCTTGATAACCCCAGGGTTGTGGAGGGGGTTGGCACAGGATGTTTAGTTATACTGTTTTGTTGCATAGCAGGCAGGCATAGCACTCTCAGATGTATTGTACTGTAGCCTACATGGGACAATAGATGGAAATTGTTTGTTTATATTGTGTCACATCACATTACAGTCTGTAAAATTTAACTGTCCTTCTCAAATTAAATAATTTGAAAATTTACACTGTCATTGCTTGCAAAGCATTAAAAGTACTGCATATGTTGTCGTGACAACCCGGTGGCAGGGGTGGGGTAGGGGGGCCCTATAATGGTCTCTTGTCCCCGGGCCCCTGCAAGTCTGTTGACAGCCCTGCTTCCACATGATATTATTTAGATACGATTGTGTGTTATTATGACAGTACTTTATTTAAAGGGTAAAAATGTATCTTGAAATATTATTATGTGTATCAATCTCAGATGTTGTGGAGAAGGCCAAGATTAGAACACAAATATTTGTACACACAAAAAAATGAGGCCAGAATACAAAAATCTTCTGAACAGCCAGGTGGAGGCAGCATTACCTCGATTCCCTTTCACAGAAAACCTCACAGGAATTTTCATCAAGGAAAATTTTAGATTTAAACGATGGCAAGACTTTGATAAACTAGAAATTTGTTTTTCTTGAGTGTCTGAATAATACTAAAATATATACTATTGGTTTAAACCCTGTTATAAGAATCATTTTAACTGTTGCGATATGGCCATAAAAAAAAATAAAAATAAAAAAAAAAAGAAAGAAAAACAAACATGGTGTAAAAGTGAAACCCCAGACAAAGATGGAAATATGCGTGGGATTGTTTGGAACGGAACGAAGAGTGGGATGAGAGAGAGAACCTTCTCATTCTGTTCACCAGTAAAGCTCAAGGCCGAGCGTATTGTATTTCACGGGGAACTGAAGCTGATGGGAAGATACGACTGCTTTTGTTTTAATTTGTAACCCAATGCTGGAGCCGTCTGAGTCGTAAGTACTTCTAATTTGTTTCAGCCTAATTCATCATGGCCACGACTTTGGAATTCACCATGATAGGGCAATTGGGAAAGATCAGTAACACTACAGTGGAGAAAAACAACATCATATCCATATATATGAATAAAAAGCAAGAAAATGCTTCTGATAAACTTCAATTCACAAGTTAAAATCTCAAAGTAATGACTACCGGTACTTTTATGATGTGCACATTGATTGCCTGGCTTATCCCTTCTTTGCTTGGTGGAACTTTGACCACACTCTTGTGAATTGATTTTTTTTTATTTTTTTTTTTTATCATACTAGTCATCATGGCAAAACAACAGTTAAAAACGAAACATGAGCATGTTAAGTAAACAAATTGTGTGAGGTCCCACTTGTGAGCATTTAACCTGTCTTTAGAGATGGCAGGGGTAAGTTTAAGGGGAATGAAGAGGATAAAGAAATGCACCAAAAGCCATTTCAGGGCTCCAGACTAACATTTTTTTTTACTAGGAGCACAGTGGCCCCTAACTTTTAGGGACGCACACTGTAAATCGATGCAAAGTTTTCCGCTAATTTTCACTGTTTAACCCATAAATACTTTCATAATAAAGTGCGTGTCACGTCATCACTCGGAATTATTATCTCAAGCCCCCCATTTATTGCAAAATGGACCCAAAGGGGTGCCATTTCTTTGTACTAGTTGTTGGGACACCCCTCAGTTATTTAGACAGTTGGTATGCTTCGTCAGCCGCGACGGAGGTGCTGCGATTGATGTCATCTCTCGAAATTAATATCTCAATATCTATAAAACGAAAAAAGCACAAAGTTATAATCACTTATGAAAGACGCCCAGGTCTGGTTTGAAAAAAAAAATAAAAATAGAAAAAGGAGCTGATGGGTGGAGTACGTGAGAGGCAGGGTGACATAAGGTAAAAATACTAGGTACTCACACAGCCAGTAAGAAAAATCTACCACATAACATGAAAATTGAGTCAAGAGTGCATGGGGAAAAATACATGTCTTAATAACGCTCTTATAGAGTAATAAAAGACTTTATAGTTTAGCAAGCAATGGTAAAATGAATGGAATGTGTTGAGGTATCCAATCTTTTAAAAATGCAAACAGGTGGCATTTCCACTTGCTAGCTATCCCTGGATGCATTCTGTTTCAAAAAGTAGTGTTCTCCCATTATTGAAAACTGAAACTCTGATCTAACTGTTAACACATCGTCTATTCTCTTGAGTTAGTTTTCATCATTCTTTTAAGCTTTGGCCATGAAAAGCATCAATATGTTAAGGTCATCAAGGGCGTAGGTTTGCATAGGGATGGTAGGGACAAAACATCAGGATGCTCAAATTGTGCCGACCAACTTTTAAGCAACCTTATTTGCATTATATAATGTGTTCAGTTATATAGGTCATTTAGATTGTCTTCCAATATGTTGTAATGGTATAATTGACCCTACCATTATGAAGTGAATTATTTTCATTATGTTCAGACTTACATTTTCCCCTTTTTCATTTGCTGAATGTACCAGTCTATGTTTTTTTTTTTGCTCAAACGCACCTGATGGCTCGTCCAGACATCCAGACATTTATTCTGGAAGTTTTCAAAATGTTTCTTTAGTAGTTTTTGAAAACAAAGGCTCAAACAGGGTGTATCACCTGAACCAATGCATATGAACTGCAAAAACCCTCTTCCTTAAAACTGGGGAAAAAAACTTAAATTCCTTTGTTTTCAGTGTAAATCTAATAGAAATAAGTGAAATTATCTGCCAGTGGTTCAAGTAACTTTTACTCAAATTTCTTGAAATAAGAAAAATCGCTCTTTAAAAAAACACTTGTTTGACTGAAATGTTCTTAATTCAAGAATCGATACTAGAGCTGGGAATCTTTGGGCACCTAACGATTCGATTACGATTACGATTCAGATGGTCCGATTCGATTCTAAAACGATTATTGATGCACCCCCCCCCCCTTTTTTTTTTTTTTTTTTTTTTTGTACAAAATTGTTCAAAAATACTCTCAGGCTAAACCAAACTACTATTTCAGGATCAAGTTAACATATAGCAGTAAACAAATATACAAAAATAACAGTAAATAAAAAACTCCAGTCCCCATTCTGTATCAGCAGCTTTAAACTACATTCAATTAATTTAATGTTGTGAATCAACCGTTAAAGTTGTTAAAATTGCTCCCGTTAATCCATAATTTCCCTTTTGTCAACTTTCGAAATGTGAAAGTTTTAAAACTATTTTAAAGATAGATCCAAGTCAATATTTTACCGATTTAGGAGTATTTTAGATAAAAAGTTAATTAGGTTTGCTTGGAAGGTTCGCTACAACAGCCTTGCAGAGAAGTGTACTGCTTTAAGATGGCGGCCGTTTACTACGTCTGCATCTAGCTTTTTGTAGATGTGCTGCAAACGCTACCGCTACCGTAGTGCATCTAGTCTTATATAAATGATATCTACCGTAACATTACGTGGATGACGTACTTTTGCAGCAGCTTCAGGTATGTTGTTGTGTTTTTTTTATCTCGTGGCATGAGTTGAGCTAGAGCCGTGAGTTGAGCATTGGCATTACCCGAGGGGCCGGGTAATGAGAAGCATGATGTTTAGCTACTCTCGCTCCGTTGCTCATTGACCGCGCGGCGCGCTGAGTGTGTTGTACTTCCGCTTTACTTGGCATATTTCAATAATCGGAATTTGGATGTTTGTGAATCGATCTCGAATCTTCCACGGCCGAATCGCGAATAATCTAAGAATCGGAAATTTTGCACACCTCTAATCGATACTAATCAAAACATTATTTGAAAGCATTTTTTCTTCATCTAAGTGAAAAATAACCGACTTTTAGATGTATGGCTGAATAAGAATAAATGGTAATATTTACTAAAAGTATGTGGAAGAATCTTACACATTAATCTGTTAAGTAGCCAACTAAAAACAAGACTCAACTAGATTTAAGAAAAATTATCAGGTTAAGACATTATACTGTAAATTTGCAGTGTGAATGTTAGTATAAGTCAATACGGATTTATTTTGCATTAATCATTTAGCCTATCAATTAATCAGGTTCTTATTGGTGAGAAATGTAGCCCTGACCCCCGTTCACCCGATCTGTTTGGTCTAATTAATGTCCCGTCCCCAGCAAAAAGTGTCCATGCAGGTTATGCTGTTATACCGTCCCTACAAATATTGAGACCAAACCTACTCCCTTGAAGGTCATTACCACCCATTAGCATTATTATCATAGGCAAATCAAATGACCTTAGCAGGACAGAATAATGTCAGATTTGAAGAGCTAAAAGTAGACTTTTCTGAATTTCCTCTTACAGAACTAATAATGGCCTATACACTACTATATTGAAAGCAGTGTTGTTTTTGTCAGTGACGATAAGGAAAATACTTCGTCATCCAACACTTTTTTCATGACGATGACGAGATGATAACAAGCTAAAATGAGTGTTGGGGGACTAAACATAACAAGACGCATGCCAATTTTCATCTGACGAGACGAAAATGTGCAATAGTTTCTGTCACTTGTTAACAATGTGTGACATTTTATCTGTCTGGCTGTGTCACTTTATATATCACTTTATATCACGTATATCACTTTAATGTATTTAAAGTGGGCCTCTTCCGTCAGTTTTATATATATATATATAAAAAAAAAAATATATATATATATATATATATATAGCCATATAGTATATATTATATACTATATGGAAATATTTTTTCAATAAACAGGGTACCGGTAACTCAACAGGCTCTATTCTTCCTAAAACAATAATCAAATAATAAAAACGAAAAAAAAAAAAACCAATATGTATGTATATATATATATATATATATATATGTATACATTCAACATACAGTACATAAGGACTGTAGTGGGCATTTCACTCTACTGTCATTTAAATCTGCCTATGCTGTCCTCACTCCGAAGCGTCTACTTTTTCCAAAGCTAGACAGCTAGTGAACGACGCCTTAATAATCAGACTTCTTCTTTTTTCATCTGATTTATTAATAAAATGGCCTCAAACCACTGTCCTCTTTAGACCGTGTTGAAACTACAAAAAAAAGTACACAAGCATTGCATTAGCAACAACGTTAGCTTAGCACGCTATACAGGTTCACTAAACATAAACAAAAAGCGTCTCATACAAAAAATATAATATTTCACTTACTAACATAATATGTACATTCTTTACAACAACCATACTTACGGACAAATCTTGTCCAAGGATCATATAAGCACAACAGTACAACGCAGGCGTCAGCCCGAGACATCGTGCAGCCATAATGAACTGGCAAGAAAGCAATAAACCATGTCGCAAAGCGACCACAAGAGTTCGCTGTTAGACAGCACCAAAAACCTTGCTGTAAAACTTACCAAAAGGCAGAATACTGTCTGAGCAGGACATGTGCGTTAATTGCGTCAAATATTTTAACGTGATTAATTAAAAAAATTAATTACCGCGCGTTAACGCGATAATTTTGACAGCCCTAATATATATATATATATATTTAAATGAAATGCAGACCCATGGAAACGTAGTCCAGTCAATACACACACACAGAGTAGGCTACGTGCCAACTAAACATTTTTATAAATTACAATGGCATAAACGTCTCTTAGAACTACTCCTTATTGTAGTCTGTAACTGCCTGATCTCTTGCCAAACCGTCAACCCAGTAGATGGCGATAATGCCCATGATAAAAGGGGTAAACTGCCAACAAAAAACAAGAAAAAGAACTACTCCTTCTCCCCCTACTAGTAGGAGCCACGTCAACACAGGCAGGCGCTGCCCCCATCGGAAGGAAGGATTCTTTTCAAATTGGTCCCTTGAAAAATCATGAAAACTGGACATTTTCATGAACTTATGACACCCGACCGTATGCTACGGAGAGGACGTGAAAAGTGGACTTGTCCAGGCAAAAGAGGACGTTTGGTCACCCTACCTTAAAGTCTGTGCGGAGTGATCATCACAAAGTAAATGTAACTCATAGCAGTAGTGTAGCATTCGCGTTAGCATTAGCCTAATGCTAACGGCAAGCGTCCTCTAAACTCTCAGAAAACTTATTTTTACATACAGTTTGTGCCATCCAGGTGGCTATAATTAATTGAAAATAATGTGCTGTTTTCCTGCTGAATGTGTATAATCACCAAGTTGGCGTTGTCCTTGGAGACACTACAACATGTGCTCGTCTGTCAATGTTCATTCAAAATAGTTGGAAAGCTATATTTATTCTTTTATTTTTGGAGCATTTTTTTTCCCTTTAATTTTACAGACAAAAACATTTTTAGTAAACGTCGACTAAAAGAGGAAATTAGTCTTGAGTTTTCGTCAACAAAAACTAGACGAAGACAAACACACTATGAGATGACCAAAATATGACTAACTAACCCTACTAACCCTAGTACAGAAAATTTTCTCCAGGGTATTTTGCCGACTATTTTTATACCTGTGTCACACTTCTTTTAAGGTGCGTTTAAGAGACTTCCCACTTCTGCAAGGTACGCCTGCATTTGCGCAAACTACGCATGCGTAAAAACGAGAAGCCTCACGTGTTACATCATCGCCCGCGCGGTTTACCTCTGAACCGGAAACTCATTCTTCATGTGGGTGCGCTGGCGGCTGTGCAGTCGGGTCGAGCTTATGCTACAGTGGTTAGCGTACCTGCCGGCTGAGTGGTAACGTCATGTTCGTGCGGGTTCAGGTCCCAGCCTGGTCAAGAGGGGGGAGCGGAACGCGGGGCGGCGCGAACACAAATTTCGAAATTACTTCACATTCTAGACTGTCATTATTTTGTGATTACTATTTTTTTGTGATCGAAATTGAACGCATCATACAGGAGCGAGAGTGGAAGGAAGCGCACGCTCGGCTTTTACGAGCATGTGCTGTGTTGTGATCGAAATAAAACTTTATAGAACAAAAAGCCTGACATCATTTCTTGGGATGTTATAATCGATGCTCAGTTGCGCACTCACCACTGGAAAATAACAAATAGAAGCATATGGTGTGGCACTGCGTATATTTCCAGGAAGCCGCAACCAGGACTGCTTGTGCATAAAAGTGGGGATCCTGAAAGTGGCAACAGTTTTGACAGGCAGAAATGTCTTGGGGAAAAAACTGATCGCGCGCCTCTTTGACTGGGGGTACCATGCAAGTCACTTTTTGGGGTTTAATTTTCCTCTTCACATTTTTATACACAGTACTCATGTCCGGTCGGCATTGAGTTGGGAGGGGCCACCCCACTACTGGCTGATTGGAGACAACTCGGTAGACGAGCTCTGTAAAAAACACTCGTCTCCACCTCATCCGCGAGGGGAGGACCCCAAATGGGCACTGAATTAACGCATATTATTGAGACCATAGTTTGAAGGTTCAAGAAAAATGTGTGGAAAAGAAATGAGGAGCAGGAATGCCACGTCGTGATCGTCCGCCTCCATTGTTTACAATGCTGTCATGCTGCACTAAAAAAAGCGACGGCATGACGTCCCTTCCTGAATATCCGAATGTTGTACAGAGACAGCAGTGAATATTAGGTGGCGCATAGGCGTAACATTACCCGCCTACATTGTCCGTCTAACAACTAATCCGGATAATAGGCATACTACTGTTGCCCACGTGCCGTATGGTCCAACTAATTACACATTTACGGCCATTATCCGTCCTAGTGTAGACGTAGCCTCAGACTAATAAGTATTGTCCTCCAAAAGAATAAATCTAAGACGAAAACTAAAAGGGATGCCAAAAACAATACTCACTGAACAGAATTATATATTTTTGACCAACTGTAACGAACCAGGAATTTCAGTTCTTAGTTAATGAGATAATGATCAATAAATCCATAGAAATGTAGATTTCTTCATTGCCAAGACATTCTCACTGCTGTCACTCTGCCTAACTATCAATGCAGCCTTCCATCTATCAGTCAGGCCTCTCCGCCAAAGCTCCATCTTGGTGGAGAGCACTGCCTTAAGCCCCATCAGCCGGAGGAGAGTCTTTGAGCCGCAGTCTAAGCCCGGACCCTGGTCCCCTCATGAATATTAACTAGCCTTGAGCCTGGCTTTAATCTGCCTGATCCCCGCACTGCTGCTGCTGAGACGATAGTGAATCTAATTATTTGGTCTGATATTAACCCCTCACTCCCACAGCCCCGTCACATGCGCGCACACACACGTTCTCGCTCCCCAGCAGCATGTCTTTGCTATTACGGCTATAACATTCAAAATGTGCAACCCGGCGTAAACACATACTGACTGAACTCTAAGCCACCTTCTCTTACTAAAGTCAATTCAAACATCGCATTTGTAAGCACACTCAAGCTTGCACGTCTACCCGCCGACCCCCTCCACCTCCAGCACAGCCTACGACACCCGCTCCTTATCAGGCCCCAAAACACCCTCCTCCTTCGCTGATAAAACCTGAATGCAAATGATGCCAGGCTGATTTCATTTCTTCATTTTCTTCCGCCATTCTCTCGTTCGGTATCAGAATGCCTCCTTGCTCTCCATGCCTTTCTCGCTCAATCCAGCCCGATAAAACCGAAAGATGACGGTGACAGGGATGAAAACTTTCCTTGAACTAAACGGAACACGCTTCTACTTTTCACGATTGGGACGATCCATGTGAAATCACATCAATTAAATACAGGATAAAGCTAAAATAATTGTCAATGCGTTTGCTGGCTTCACCCCAAAAAATCCAAGCCTCTTCCACAAATGTATTTAATTCCATCACGTCTGACTTCACTTTGTGGAGATTTCCCAGGTGTATCATGTTAAATCACGTTCTCAAATCCATCAGGCTCCACTATTTCAACACCTGTTGCCAACTGCTTAGGATAGTGTGAAAGGTTCAGGTGGGCATCACGCAAAGATGACATGACCAAATTTAGAAGTGCTGACATTGCAGCTTTTAAGGAAGTAAACGATGAGGCTTTTCATCAACAAGTCTGCTTGGTAAACTGTAAGAAAGTGCATTTATCAAAGCTTCCGCTATTGTCCATATACCGTTAGTTGTGAAAACGTATGACCGCCAAAATAGCAAAATACAGTGGTACCTCTACATACGAATTTAATTTGTTCCAGGACCTGGTTTGTAAATTGAAATGGCCATATGTTGAGCGGGATTTTCCCATAAGCATTGTTGTTAATCTTACTTTTAAAAAGTAATTAATTACAGTTACAAAGTATTTCTCCCAAAAAGTAATTGAGTTAGTAACTCAGTCACCTGAATGTAAGAGCAATTAGTTACTTGGCAAAGTAGCTGGTGTTACTTTTCATCTTTTTTTTTTTTCATTCCACAAAAAAAAAAAAAAAACATAGGTCACACGATGTGAAGTTCAAAGGGTTTTGGGGACAATTGGCTCTAGCCCAATTCTTCAGATTTCGCATCTGATATCTACTGTAGCATAATTTGGGCGTAGTTTGTAGGCTGTCGGCTGCAGTCAGGTAATATTGGAGCCACCTAGCATCGCGTTTGCAACGGTGTCACAACTATCCTTCCCTCCTCCCCACTCCTGCTCTGCTCTCTCTGTGAGTCCATTTCTTTTTTCTCGCGTCATTCAACCAACGTAGTAATGCATAGTAACCCACACCTTTACATCTTCAGTAACAGTAACGGCGTTGCAAATATGAGAAATGTAATTACAGTGGTACCTCTTCATATGAAGTTAATTCGTTCCAGGACCTTGTTTGTAAGTCGAAATAGTCGTATGTCGAGCAGGATTTTCCCATAAGAATACATTATAATTCCATTAATTCGTTCCACAGCCCAAAAACCTACACTACATCCTTATTAAATATTGCTGATACTATTGCAAATAGCAATTACAAAGAGCAAAACAAATAAATTATGAATAAAAATCAGAATAACAATAATATAATAATAGCAATAGTAACAATAATACCTGTAATAATGTAACGAATCGTGTTCTAATGAGGCGGACTTTTTTAGCCGTACTTGAACGCACCGCGGGGCTGGCGTGATGGTGAGCAAGAGCGCGCGATTTTACTTTCTGTTTCGATTCTGGCATCAACAGCAGCGGACACTGGGCGGGTTGATGGAATAAATGATTAGACACCTGACTGTTTTCCGAAATTTCCAGGTTCGCGGTGAATCAGTAACAGGCACACTTTTGCAAAATAGACAATGTTTATTGATTAGATAATGCAGAATAAATTAGATTTATTGATTATAATCCCACAAGAGCAAGCAACAAGTATCAAAAACAAGCAAAACAATGGTAACATGACGCTAGATTTGAGTTTGTCAATCCCAGAATCCCCGCGTTATCGTTACAGCACAACCAGGTATTCCTTTAGCAATGAAAATCGCTTACCGTGACAAATGAGCGGGAGCCAATGCCTCGGTAAGGCGGCGAAGGAACAAAGCCAGGCGATCCGTAGGTGACCCGCTGGCGGACTTCACAGGTCGGCTGGAAATGTCCTGTTTTTGTAGGGACGCGCCACACGGGGGCGGAGACGGCCAACCTCCGCTCCCAGACGGCGCGGCCCCATCCAATGACAAAGCTACTTTTGGTTCACCCCTCTAAAAAGGGGCTTTTCGTTGCGTGGTTCCCAGGTTGTGCTGTCCGGTAGCAGATGTTGTGTTCCCATGGTAAATATTATGAGTGCAAAACAAGTTATCTCATGAGATGCCCTCCTAACTTATGGGACTCAAGCGCGCACTATGGTGCAAAACAAGTTATTTCGTGAGATTCCCTACTCAGGCGCATCTCCTAACTATGGGAACAAGGTGAAAAACAATAGAAGTTGCTACAATCTATGTCACAGAAGCAATCATACATCACAAAAGCATAATGTAATATTTTCCCTCATCACTGACGAAGCTGGCAATTTCTTTGGCAATGTCACCACAATAAAAATTGTCACCTTAACTTATAAAGACTGGCGAACGGAGAAGGACCGCCGGCCGAGATCGATATGCTACGGCCCTATTGTCGACCCAGTTCATGGATGCACACACCATGCTTATATTTTGCTATCATTCACATCTTCATTTCAATGGTAAGCATCACCTTTTCTTTTTTTTTCTCCACCTGCACTAACATTTTTGGATCCTGTGTTGATTTCTCTCACAAGAAAATCAGCCTTCCAGCAAAAAAAAGAAACTGCGGCGCTCTCAAAAATGGTCGTATTTTGAGCATGTCGTCGGAGGTAGAAACAAATGGTAAGTCAAATTTTACGTCAGATGTTGAAAAGATCGTGTGTCGAAGCAATCGTATGTTGACGTACCACTATAATTAGATTACTCACCAAAGAAAAAAATAACGCCGTTAGTAACGCTGTTGTACTCTAACACCGTTATTAACAACGCTGCCCATAAGAATACATTATGATCCAATTAATTCGTTCCACAGCCAAAAACCATCATAAATACAGCAGTTACATTCATAAAAAGCAATTACACATAGAAAAACAAATAAATTATAAATACAAATCATTTAATAATAATAATATACTAATGTAACGAATCTGGTTCCAATGTGGCGGTTGTGTTTTCCATGCTGTTCCTGAACTGTGACTGACGAGAGGGTGAGAAAGGTGCGGAAGAGTGAAAACTTTATACTTTCTTTTTTCATGTTCTGTTGTTTTGGGCGTCGACTACTGCGGACAGTAGCCTTGTTGTTTTGCACAAGTTCTGAAATAAATGATTACAAACCTGACAAAGCTGGCAACTTCCATGCCGATGTTACAACAATAACAACTGTCACCGTAACTTATAAAGACTGGCAAACGGAGGTAGGAGGAGGACCGTCGAGATCGGCCATATTCTCGAGCCAGTTTACTGATGTGCACTCCACGCTCATATATTTTTTAATCATTTCCCTCTTAATTTCAACGGTAAGTTTCAATTTTTTCCTATTTTCACAGCCTGCACTAACCTTCTTGGGATCCATGTTGATTTCTCTCACAAGAAAATCTGCCGTGCTGCCATCTTGCGGGAAAACAATAAAATTGCAATACTGTCATAAATTGTCTTATATCGAGTATGTCGTCATATGTTGAGACAAATGACGAGTCAAATTTTACATCGGATGTCGAAGGGCTCGTATGTCTAGGCGTTACTATGTTGAGGTACCACTGTACTACTCTACCACCCCTCTCGTATTAGAGGCTCTTTCTGACGGCAGAGCATAGCTGCTCTGTAATAAAACATTTCATATGTGGAATATCTTCTTGGCTCAAATTAATTTTTGCTGCACCCCTCAAAATGGTATTTGTCTACTATCCTGTAATGTCATATACAGTGAAGAAAATACGTTTTTAAACACTGTTATTTTCCAAGTTCTCCCACTTAGAAATCATGGAGGGGTCTAAAATTTTCATCGTAGGTGCATGTCCACTGTGAGAGCGATAATCTATAAAAAGCAAAATCCAGAAATCACAATGTATGATTTTTTAACAATTTATTTGTGTGATACAGCTGCAAATAAGTATTTCAACACCTGAGAAAGCGACTATTAATATTTTGTAAAGTAGCTTTTGTTTGTGATTACAGAGGTCAAACGTTTCCTGTAGTTTTTCCCACAAGGTTTGCACACACTGCAGGAGGGATCTTGGCCCACCCATCAGTCAGGTTTCTGGGATGTCCCTGTGAAACACAAAGTTTGAGCTCCCTCGAAAGGTTTTCTATTGGGTTTAGGTCTGGAGACTGGCTAGGCCATACTAGAACCTTGTTATGCTTCTTGCGGAGTCACTCCTTGGTTTTCTTGGCTGTGTGGTTCGGGTCATTGTCATGTTGGAAGAGACCCATCTTCAATGCGCTGACTGAAGGAAGGAGGTTATTCCCCAAAATCTCACAATACAGGGCCCCAGTCATCCTCTCTTTAATACAGTGCACTCGTCCTGTCCCATGCGAAGAAAAAGCATGATGATTCACAGTAGAGATGGTGTTCTTGAGATAGTACTCATCATTCTTTTTCCTCCAAATACGGTTAGTGGAATTATATTATATTAAGAAGTCCTATTTTACCACAAACCTGGTTCCCATGACTCCTCTGCATCATCCAAATGGCCATAGGTAAACTTAAGACAGGCCTTGACATGTGCTGGTTTAAGCAGGGAAACCTTCTGTGCCATGCATGATTTCAAACCATGACGTCTTAGTGTATTACCAACAATAACCTTGGAAACGGTGGTCCCAACTCTTTTCAGGTCATTGAACAACTCCTGTCGTTTAGTTCTTGGCTGATTCCTCACCTTTCTTAGGAGCAGTGAGACCCCACGAGATGATATCCTACATGGGGCTCCACTCCGATCGAGATTGACTGTCATGTTTAGCTTCTTCCATTTTCTAATGATTGCTCCAACAGTGGACCTTTTTTCACCAACCATCTTGGCAATTGCTCCGTAGCACTTTCCAGCCATGCGGAGGTGAACAATAATATCTCTGGTGTCTTTAAACAGTTCTTTGGTCTTGACCATGTTACAAGTTTGAGTCATTCTGATTGTATGGGGTGGACAGGTGTCTTTATGCTGCCATCGACCTCAAACAAGTGCATCCGATTCAGGATAATACGTGGAGTTGAGGTGGACATTTAATAGGCGGACTAACAGGTCTCTCAGGGTCAGAATTCTAGCTCATAGACAGGTGTTCAAATACTTATATGCAGCTGTATCACACAAATAACAAAATCTTCTGTCACACACTTGAAGTGTTTTCACCAGATCAAATTATACAGTACCCAAAATACTTCCATCATTTAAGTCTATGAATATTTTTGGACCCTCAAGATACGAGCACCTGACCTTAAGAGTTTTTCCCGATACTACAATCTTATCAAGGGAAAATGATTGTCATTATGCAAGAAAATTTTCACAATACGAGAGTCATGCAAGAAACTTGCATCGACAGAATGCCCCGTCTGTAAACTTGTCGCTCGTTCTCGCTGTCTCCGGTGACAGAATCCTGTCTCGACGTAAAGCTGAATCATTTGTGCTTACAAGTGAATATGAAATAGGTCCCCCAGTTTATTTACACCCAAAATGTTTTTTTGTTCATGATATTGTTTAATGTTATGATGTATGTATGGCTTCCTGTTCTCCTCCTGCTCAGCCCTGGACAGACTTCGGCATTCATGGTGAAGTGCTTGTATATTTGAATTTTTTATCATACTTTTAATTTATTTACCAGATTATTTACCTTTTAAAATCATGCCTTGTATTATTATTAAGTGGTATCATGGGGAGACATAGGAAGTGTTGCACGCCTTAACTGAAATTCAATTATTTGTAATGGAGAAAATGCATTTATGATGCAAGCGCATACATGTTACAAGCTTGGTGATGGAACGTATTGTGCTCATATCATGAGGGTCCACTGTATTTTGAAACTCTTTTACATGTTTTTCTCTGGTACTCCAGTTTTCTCCTGCAAAAGAAAAGACAAAATTACTACCGATAATTAATATGCATGCCTGGAGGGAGTAGAATTTCTTGAATATACAGTATTTCCCAGCCT
Source organism: Corythoichthys intestinalis (assembly GCF_030265065.1). Classification (NCBI taxonomy): domain Eukaryota; kingdom Metazoa; phylum Chordata; class Actinopteri; order Syngnathiformes; family Syngnathidae; genus Corythoichthys; species Corythoichthys intestinalis. Next base: position 55,410,337 of record NC_080399.1, on the reverse strand, counting down.
TAGTGTTATGAGTCATATAGAATTCCTCTAGTCAAGAATCCTTTGCCAATTTTGACCTTTTCAACCATTGTGCATTCATTCACCCCTTCACAAAACCAATCACTCAGTCATCCGATTTGCCGACTTCCTCCCATCTCACCTTTCAACGCCTTCCTCCTTTTTTCCACCTCTGTCAAACTTCCAGTCCTTCCCTTCGTTCCACCAGACTCTTCATCTCTATCATATCACTCTCTCTTCTATCTCTTTTTTTCTCCTCCATCTCTTGCTACAGGAAATAGTCTCTTTCCCCATCCAGGGGGTTACAGGGCTGTACTGACTGTCCCAAACAAAGAGATCACTGTGTGAATCCTCCAAAAATACAAAGAATAAAAGGAAGGCAGATAAACATCGGAAACCTACTACCGCCTCTCTCATCCAAAAACACACGCTCTCGCTTACTTTGCACACAACACTGAACACGTGCAAAACACATGTTCTTAATGTATTCTTCTCAAATTCTTTCTTTTACAGTAGAAATGTCAGGGTTATGCTCAAAACAGGGCTGTCTATGCAAACCTCAATTGAAAAAAATCAAAATGCAGTTTGATTAACTGCATGAAAATGACATGAAAAATAGAAATGTTGGGTACTAAAGCAGGGGCTTTGATAAGATTGGAAAACGAGGCCCTTTTGGAGAGCACGCTCCTGAACAGCCAGAGATGAGGCTCAGAGATAGAAAATGGAGGAGGCTGCCTTAACTCTTCTACTTGCCTTCCTCCTTCACCAGGCAAGAGACAACGCAGATGACAGCGTGATGCAGATACCAGTCCGTCATTGCATCAACCTGTTTAATGTTCCTCCTTTACATTTGCATCACATTTCTCCCAACATTCCGTATTGTGCTTTTTTCCTCTTGCTTATTTTATTTCATGTAATGTACTTTATTACGCTATGCTTTCTTTTGTTTTCCTTGGTGTGGCCCACTGACTGCTGTCAGTAGGAGTGGTGTTATCTTTTATGGATGTTTTCTTTCTCCCCTCTCCAGTCATTGCCATCGCACTATTTCTTTATCGGAGTAATCGGTTCTTCTTTTGCCAACCTGACATCAAGTGTCAAGATGTAGTTTTTTTTTCTTTTAAAACTATGGGGCCGCTCACGCAACAACAGCATCAAGCGACAGGGGTGACAACGCAAAAAACCTTTCCAGAGAGTCCTGTCATTTACACAGCGACGGCGGCTTGGGGGGTTGAAAACACCAAAATTTGAAAACGCCTTCCAGAGGGGAAATCGTGAAAATGTCGCCGTCTAAAACGTTGACAATGCAATAAGGGAGTTTTGGATGACAACAGGCTTGCGTGCTCTGGAACGGTAGGTTACTACAATGCTCAGTGATCCCTCGTTTTTCGCGGTTAATGGGGACCAGAGCCCGCAGCGATAAGTGAAAAACCGCAAATTAGCCCCCCCCCCCAAAATATAAAGATTTTTTTGGTGTGTTTACTGTATTTTTTGCAGTTTGCATTGAAAAGAGATACCAATAAGACATGCTTTTCCCTTTTTTCCCCAAGGTATAATTAAAAAAAAAAAAAAAAAGTATATTTCAATAAATGATTTTCGAGCACTTCAAATGTAATAATTATGATAAGTTTTAAAGGGATCCTCTATTTTTAAGACAAGTAATTCTTAAAACATAAATGTTAGTATGAGTTATAATAATTTGATATTAAAACCCCTCTTAATGTTTTTGTTTTAATAAAGTTTGTATTTTATTATTATTATTTTAAGTGATAGGTCGCCATTCTTGTTACGTCGCAGTGCGTGACGTCACTGGCCCCGAATGCCGAAATTCAAGCTTGTCACTCGTTAGCTTTCCCAACATGTCGTCAGTTCTACCCTTCCTATTTGAACCGGATCTGAAAAGTGAAGAGCAGGACAGCACTGTCGGTCGTTCACAAGACGAGCTTCAGGGAAAAATGCGTGCAGCAAATACCTGATAAGACAAAAGTTGGGCAAAACTGGTGATGCGAGAGAGTGCTGTTAGGAACTCCGGTTGGGAGCGAGAGTGCATGCTGTTGGGATTCGGAAACTCCGGTTTGATTAGCAGATATTCAAGGTAAGCATATTGCGTTTTCCCAATATAATTATGTAGATTGTTAGCATCCAGAGCTGTCGTGTGCTTTACATACAGTACAGGCAAAAGAGCACACCTTGTGTAATCCAGGTCTTGTACATTGTAACGCGTGGTAGCTAGGACACGTGTATAAAAGTACCAGAAAGGGGAGAATCTTCCACTTATGCACATTTATTCACAAAAAATAATATTTCCACCTTGACCACTCTTCACTTGGGAGCTCAGCAGTACGCAAACACGCATTCCCTGACGAACTCCAACATTGTTGTAAGGTCCACGTCAGAGTCACTGTTGTCACTGTAGCGTGCCATAGTGCTTTAATTATTTAGTATGATTTGGGTAAAACTCCCACGAAGAATAGTCAACAAAAAGAGATAGCAATACTAATCTAAATCCGCGTTTTTTACTCACTCGAAGATCCAGGAATTAGAATTAGACTGATCCCATGGCAATATCGCAGCCGCGATTAGGCCGTCGATTCCACAAAATAGACTGATCCGAAAAGCCGCTGTGGGACCGACGAATAAAAATAAATGGACAGATCCAAAACCATTATTGCATACGCGATGGGACCCTTACTTGACTGAGGATCCAGGAAAAATGTTCGGGCGCCAGTTGTAACGCGTGGTGGGTAGGATACATGCATACAGGGACCAAAAAGGGGGAGAAGCTTCCACTTATGCACATTTATTCACTAAAAATAATAATTCCACCTTGACCACTCACTTCACTCCCCTTTTTTCCATTTGACTGGAAATTGCATCCGAAAGCAGCACATCGTGGCATTTTACTTCGCGAGTTTAGGCAGCAATAAGCAATTCACGCTACACATTTGGAAAGATACCAATTACGTCAACACTGCGAGCCCGCAAACCATGGCGCCAACTAACGGTCAAAATATGGACTAAATATTATAAAATATTGCCATTGATTTAACATTTTATGTGTTTCTAACAACATATTTTAGTCCAAGAGAACAATTGTGGTTTATTAGAGCCTACATGTATTTAAATCAGAGGATCACTTTAAACATGTTTCTGCATCGACTTCATAATGATATTGACGAGACACATTCCCCAGACACTGCGCCACGCCTTCAGTCAGTCTAAGTCGGTTGCAGTTATTCTCAAACACATGCAGCAATCCAACACCGAATTTAGGTTGAAAAACTACAAAAGCTGTACCGCATACAAACAGGGAGGGTTGTCGCAGGAGTGATTTGTTCGAGGATTGAAGGTAATTATTATATTTTTCGAACCATGAAAAATCAACCTAAAAAAATACCAAAAAGTACCAAAAATCAGTGGGAGAAATTAACCGCTACGGTATTGGCATCATAATTCGCAGTATTTTCGTAAAATAAATGCTAACTGCCCGTTTTTTGCTTTTAACCAAGAATTGAGACGGTTTTACGTCCATATCTATAAATAATTCAGGGATTTAAGCATTTATTCACAAGAATTTCCAATGTAAAAAGCTCTTTGTGGTGATAAGGCAGCGCCACAGTGGCTTAAAGACTAGCAGGACATTCGACATATTTACATAAAATAAATGCTAACTAGAGGTGTGCAAAATGTCCGATTCTTAGATTATTCGCGATTCGGCCGTGGAAGATTCGAGAACGATTCACAAACACCCAAATTCCGATTATTGAAATATGCCAAGTAAAGCGGAAGTACAACACACTCAGCGCGCCGCGCGGTCTTTGACGCAATGAAGAACGGAGCGAGAGTAGCTAAACATCATGTTTCTCATTACCCGGCCCCTTGGGTAATGCCAATGCTCAACTCACGGCTCTAGCTCAACTCATGCCACGAGATTAAAAAAACAACAACATACCTGACTACTGCCGAAAAGCTGCTACAAAGTACATCCACATAATGTTACGGTAGATATAATTTATATAGGACTAGATGCATTATAGATTCGGTAGCGTTAGCAGCACATCTACAAAAAGCTAGATGCGGGCGTTAGTAAACGGCCACCATCTTAAAGCAGTACACTTCCCTGCAAGGCTGTTGTAGCGAACCTTCAAAGCGAACCTAATTAACTTTTTATCTAAAATACTCCCAAATCGGTAAAATATTGACTTGAATCTATCTTTAAAATAGTTTTAAAAATTTCACATGTCGAAAGTAGACAAAAGGGAAATTATGGAATAACGGGAGCAATTTTAACAACTTTAACGGTTGATTCACAACATTAAATTAATTGAATTTAGTTTAAAGCTGCTGATACAGAATGGGGACTGGAGTTTTTTATTTACTGTTATTTTTGTATATTTGTATACTGCTATATGCTAACTTGATACTGAAATAGTAGTTTGGTTTAGCCTTAGAGTATTTTTGAACAATTTTGGAACTAGTGTACAAAACATTAAAAAAAAAAAAAATAAATAAAAAACTAGGCCTGCAAGCAGGACTGAACGGGCCCTCGCAATCTAGCGCAACTCGGACGTCACGCAACTCGGACTGTGTGCAGGTCAGGGTGGTGGCAGATGCTCCTCTCTAATCATCTCATTAGAACATAACATGCTCGAAAGTCGCCTATTTACATTCCCACACCCAAGAGATAAAAACCCCTATTGGAGAGAGTACTACAAAAAAGGAGCCACTACTGAGCTGTGCAGCCAAGCCCTTATTCAAAACCAAAATTAATCTTCTAACTGGGCCAATTCGACGAAGTGTGCCAAATATTGTGGCTATATAAGCTGCCTGAGTCTTTGAAAAAAAATATTTCCTTTAAATGGCGGATAAAGGGTCGTCACGGCAACAGACAGAGACACGTGGACATGGGCCGTAAATAAGTATTACAATAGGTCTTCAAATTACAATGACCAACCTGAAAAGAACTGGACATGTATTGGAAAAACGAGTGACTTTCTATTGCCACTAGTTGGCGCTGTAGGGTTGATGCAAATGATCTCTACAAGGCCCTTCAGGGTATGACTCTCAACAAGCACGGGAAGTTTGGCGCAGATATGTTGTATATCTGCCGAGTTATGACTGTTCAAAGTTTTTGGAGAGAAAAATTGTGGACAGTCATTTTCACTTTCCTGTTTGGACCCCTCCGCTTCAACGAAACTTCAATATTTTTCATCAGGCACCTGAAGACAGGTCTTAAGCCTTCCCTTATGCAGGTTTGAGGTCAACAGATTTTTTTTCCTTGGAGGAGGAACCTGTCTCGTAAAAAAAGGCATTTCCTGTTCTCACTAGGGGGCGCTAGGCCTAATGGGTAATATTTCAATGCACTCGTGTTAAGGGTGGGATGTCGCACATACATGCCAGATATGAAAAAGATGGAACGTTGTGTGAAGGAACTATTAGTCATTTACTGAATTTGTCATTTTGCCGAAAAAATGGCCGACTTTGGCACCCCGCCCAGGTCAGGCCCGTGAATGAAAACACACCATTTTGATAACTTAAGATTTCATATGCCTCATGAACAGTCTCGCCAATTTTGAGAATGATCAAACTAATTCCCTAGGTGCCAAGGTGTAAAATGTGCACACTGTAAATCGATAAAAATTTCACATTCAATCCAAAATACCCGATTTCCTGTTGGGTTTGGAATATGCATGCAAGAGACTTTTTGGAGCAGTTTTGTACAAGGTATCGACTCTCCGAATTTCATCCCTTTACGTTGAAAAAACCTAAATGGAGAGGCCTTTTTGAAAATTTCAAGGGGGCGCCACTGAGCCATTTTGTTACATGTTTTCGTAACGTTGCAAGATTATTGAACGTTATGCAAAGCCACATGTATGTCCAAATTTTTGTGAGTTTTCGTGCATGTTCAAGCCTCCAAATGTAAACTCCTACTGTGAACCGATAAAAATTTCACATTCGATCCAAAATACCGGATTTCCTGTTGGATTTGGAATACGGGTGCAAGAGACTTTTTGGAGCAGTTTTGCACAAGGTATCGACTCCCCAAATTTCATCACTCTATGTTAAAAAAACCTAATAGGAAACGCCTTTTTGAAAAATTCAAGGGGGCGCCACTGAGGCATTTTGTTACATTTTTTCGTAACATTGCAAGATTATCGAACGTTATCCAAAGCCGCATGTATGTGCAAATTTTTACGAGTTTTTGTGCATATTCAAGCCTCCAAATGTAAACTCCTACTGTGAACCCATGAAAATTTCACATTCGATCCAAAATACCCGATTTCCTGTTGGATTTGGAATACGGGTGCAAGAGACTTTTTGGAGCAGTTTTGCATAAGGTATCTACTCCCCAAATTTCCTTGCTCTATGTTGAAAAAACCCAATAGGAAAGGCCTTTTTTAAAACTTCTTTCTGTCGCCACTAGTTGGCACTGTAGAGTTGATGCAAATGACCCCTACAAGAACCTTCAGGGTATGACACTCAACAAACACGGAAAGTTTGGCGCAGATATGTTGTATATCTGCCGAGTTATGACTGTTCAAAGTTTTTTGCGTGACAAATTGTTGACGTTCATTTTCACTTTCCTGTTTGGACCCCTCCGCCTCAACGAAACCTCAATATTTTTCATCAGGCACCTGAACACAGGTCTTAAGGCTCCCCTGATGCAGGTTTGAGGTCAACAGATTTTTTTCCCTTGGAGGAGGAACCTGTCTCGTAAAAAAAGGCATTTCCTGTTCTCACTAGGGGGCGCTAGACCTAATGGGTAATATTTCAATGCACTCGTGTTAAGGGTGGGATACCACACATACATGCCAAATATGAAAAAGATTGAACGTTGTGTCAAGGAACTATTAGTCATTTACTGAATTTGTCATTTTGCCGAAAAAATGGTCGACTTTGGCACCACGCCCAGGTCAGACCCGTGAATGAAAACGCACCATTTTCAAAACTTAAGATTTCATATGTCTCCTGAACAGTCTCACCAATTTTGAAGATGATCCAACTAACTCCCTCGGCGAAAAGGTCTCAAATGTGCACCCTGTGAATCGATAAAAATTTCATATTTGATCCAAAATAACCGATTTCCTGTTGGGTTTGGAATATGCGTGTAAATGCTTTTTTGGAGCGGTTTTGGACAAGGTATAGACCCCCCAAATTTCATTGCTCTACGCTGACATACCCTAATGTTATAGGCCAATTTTAAAATTTCAAGGGGGCGCCACTGAGCCATTTTGTTATATTTTTTTGCAACGTTGCAAAATTATCGAAATTTACAATTTTCCGGACGTATGTGCAAATTTTGGTGACTTTTCGTGCATGTTCAGGCCTCCAAATTGGCCGTTTTCATTTGCCCTGAAAAAAAAAAAAAAAAATTAAAAAAAAAAAAATAATCCTTTGCAAAACAATAGGGCCTTCGCACGTCTAGTGCTCGGGCCCTAATAAAAAAGGAGGAGGGGTGCATCAATAATCGTTTTTTTATCGAATCGGAGCCTCTGAATCGTAATTGTAATCGAATCATTAGGTGCCCAAAGATTACCAGCTCTAATGCTAACTGCCTTTTTTTTTTTTTGCTTTAACCAAGAATTTAGACTCTTTTACGTCCATATCTATAAAGAATTCAGGGATTTAAGCATTCATTCACAAGAATTTGAACATAAAAAGCTCTTTGTGGCGATAAGGCGGTGCCACAATGGCTTAAAGACTAGCAGCACATTCGACATATTTACGTAAAATAAATGCTAACTGCCCGTTTTTTTGCTTTTAACCAAGAATCGAGACTGTTTTATGTCCATATCTATAAATAATTCCGGGATTTACGCATTTATTCACAAGAATTTTCAACGTAAAAACCTCTTTGTCTGTGTTTCCACTCGGTCAGCTTTGACGGAGATAGGCACGGTATGAATCGGCCCCGCGCCCCATCAATATATTATGAAATCTATGGTTACTGTCCCACAGAATTAATTTTAAACAAGAATAAAGTACTGTTGTAGAAAATGCTTTGCTTTAATAAATGCTTCATTGACACACAATGAGTTGCCACAGCAACTTTTTAACAAGTTACACGATGACTGACGCATACGGCACGTTTGAAGTTTGTGACTCTGTCAACATCAGACACAAACATCCGTCAACATTGTTAACTTTAAAATGGAACTCCAGTGCACGGCCTGACAAACAAAGAGCAGGGAGAGGGAACGAGAGTGAGACTACGCGATCGGCTCGGGACAGCTCATCTGTTTTCTTTTTCCTAATTGAAAAAAAATCCGCGATGGACTGAGAGCGCGAAGTTTGAACCGTGAAGTAGAGAGGGATCACTGTATTTTTCAGTGAAAGGGGTGAAGATATTGATGACGTCAGTGAATGCGGACAGTCCGACAGTGCAGCAAAACATGTCAAGTAGCAACGTTGTACACAGCCTAACTGCGTTCAATATTATTCAAGAATCGAATCAACTATTCACTACTCTAATTACAGCCTGATGCGCTTTGTCATGTTGTTATTTGACCAGGACGAAAGATGAAACAGCAAATGGGAAGGTGTTGGGACACCTCTCTGTTATTAAAAGAGTTGGTCTGCTCCTTCAGCCACGGCAGTTAGGACACGGAAATAGAAAAAAAAAGAAAGCACGAGAATCCTTTTTTTTTTTGGTGCAGCCACCTGCACATTGAGAAGGCATACTACATCAGCAAATTGGAGGTTTCATGCACTTTTGCGATCCAGTGAGCACACAGTTTCCTCCAAACATAATGGTCGTGTAAACGTACCCGCAAAACGTACCGCAAAACGCCACTTTTGCGTTATTGCATAAGATCGTTGTCGTGTAAACGTGCCTTAAGGAAGGTGAAAGTAGAGTGGAGGAACCCATGAGAATAGTGGCGGGGATGTCACAAGATAGCTGTTGGAAAATGGCACTGTACACTTTTGCTTAAAATTAGAAGGTGATGATTACTCATGGTTTGTCTAAGATTACTCTCCAACAGAGGTTACACAATAATTCGAACAAATATTGTGATCACGATAATTATGGCATTTACGATATACGTATTGCAAAGCCTTGCAATAGATACATTAATACTTTCTAAATCAATACGTTGTTTGATTTGTTGAACACTTTGGGTGATTCTTTGAGTTTGTCCAGTCATTGTCGACGTTAACCTTTTATATCTTCTCCTCTTGCCTAAAGTAGTAACATGGTTGTTACATACATTACTCACGACTACACATGAATAAAATGGGGATAAAACCAGCCAGAGCAGACCACCCGCATGTTTTGAAACAGAACACAGAAAGTCGTCTGCCGTCTAATGGTCCATTCCAATGGGGAGGTCTTCCAAGTCAAATCCGTGTGATCCAGCCAGTACGGCTGCTCGTACTTCCTCATACTAAGCACATGTTGTGTCAACCTTTCACTGAGCAACCCAGTTACTTTTTCTGTCAGGTAGATGATGACCTATGCCAATAAACGCACAATTTTAAAGGAAAACAAGCCTGTTTATTGGTGCGAAAGAGTCGATGCCCTTGCACTTAACACTGACTTGCGCTTTTCTAGATTTAAACCGCATACAGAAATAGGGCGCTGAGTCATTGGAAGTCAAGTCTAAGACCAAACTAAGGCCCTCCAAATGAATCAAGAATCAAGTGCAGAAAACACTAACCATCAAGGTGATCATAAAAAATGTGGTTGTCATTTGGATAAAGGGTAACACTTTATTTGACAGCGGTGTCATAAGACTGTCATAATTATGACATGACACTGTTATGAGCAGTGTTGCACCGATACCATTTTTTGGCCCTGATACCGATGCCTGGCTGTGCAGTATCGGCTGATACCATACCGATACCACTCCGTTTGAAATTTCAATATACCGTATTGGCCCGAATATACGACGGTGTTTTTTGCATTGAAATACGACTGAAAAAGTAGGGGTCGTCTTATATTCGCAGTCTAGATGTTATACCCATTCACAACTCCAGCTGGCGCCAGATATCATTGAAGCGATGTTCTGTCATGACAGATCTCAGCTACTCTCAAGTTTAACCAGTTTGCATTATTTTATTGCAATGTTTTTCCTTATTCAGATTTGTTTCAAGACTACAGTTAAAGTTACACTTCACTTTGATGGTTAATGCAGTGATTGCAATTGTGTTGTTTCATCACAATAGATTGGTTTATTTACATTTCAAAAACCAGAAGCCATTTATTTACGAATGTGATTGCACTTTAGTTTACATACTTAAATGTTCAGATATTAAGATTTGAATGAGGCAAAATAACAAGCTTTTTCTCTCAAATATATTGTTATAATCATTTGTTTCAGATGTACGGTATAAAAATGAATTTGGTGTTAAAAAAGTCTTTTTTCAAACTTGAGTCTTGAAAAAGAGGGTGTCGTCTTATAATCAGGGCAGTCTTATATTCGGGCCAACACGGTATATGAAGAGCTACATACTTGGATGTGAAATCATTGCTATCATTGCTTTGTCAGGCTGCTGCTTACCTTTATGAAATAGGAAAAAGACAAAGTGAATCCAGTAAACGGTAAACAAACACCAGTTGCATAGCTGGTATGGGTAACAAATAGTCATAATAATAACAATAATAATGGACCACAGCATCCTGTCTCTACTCACAAATTAGCCACTTAGATTAGCTTACTTCTACGGCAGTTTTGAAACAGGTCTAAAATTATTGCAGCATTTCTTTGAGTAAAAGACAATAAAAGTAAAGTAGACTAACGTTACCTTTGACTTTGGGATGCTCCAGTTGAGCAGCATGCTCTCTATTACTCCTGAAATAGCTTCGCCGGTGTGTGATCCTTGAATTCATTCTCTAGAAGTATTATGCTTTCCAGCATGAATGTTTCCAAGTCCACCCAATGGGCTGTTAAACTAAACAGGGAAAGTTGGGAGACCAGGCTGCTCCAGATGTCGGTTGAAATGCTTATGACCCCTGCCTTCTCCAGCTTTTCCAAAACATGCTTTGTTACTTTATTTTTTAGTCGTCTCGGTAATGTATTAACGACTTGGGACCTTTTACTTAGGTATTGCGTGAGCCATAAAAAGCAAGAATTAAACGTTTTCAACAAAGGCAAGGGGTAGGTTAAAGAGAACAGTCATTTTGGTGATTCTTTTTTTTTTTTGGACGTCTGTCTTGCTGCTTCACTCTTCTCGTCCCACTGCTCCTGCCTACGAAGTGAACTGACCAGGTTTTTTTTGCTGCGGTCCATCCCCCTTTCTCTTGGTTGCAGTTTCAAACTCTTTGTGTTCATTCACATGTTACATCTTCAAATGTTTTATGAGGTTAGAGGTATGTAGACTGGCCGATTTAACTCCACCTCTCCAAACTTTAAGGTCGCAAATCTTGCATGCTGCCATTATACTCAACTGAGTTTCTTTGCTGAAATATTCCCAGACCGCCGACATGTTCATGTCCTCGTTTGTTTTTCTTCCATATGAAAAAGCTGCCCCGGCATTGTTTAAGAGAGGCTATTGGCCCGCTTTCATTGGTCTGGAGCAGTCAATAGCGATAACTGCTTGGTATGCAAAGTGATCACGTGTCATCACACGAGAGAATGAAGGCTGCGTTCAAGCGTTACCGGTAATTGGTATCGGGGTACTCGCCGATACGGATACCACCATTTTACTGCCGGATTGGCCCCCACGCCGATATTGGTATCGGTGCAACATTAGTTATGAGCATTAATAAATGCTTATGACACAAACTACCGTAATTTCCCGAATATAACGCGCATTTTTTGGTGCGCATTATAAATGGGTACATGGATGGAGACAGAAATAAATATATATTACATATATATAAACCGATCATTTTTTTATTGACACAGCCACGTTGTGTTGAAGGAACGTATGCGGCGGCCTGTTGCCGACCATTACGGTAAGTGACGTCACCATTTTGTTTCGGTAATACTTCACTGTAATTGTCCGAATGATTTCGTCTGTGTTAAATTTTGTTTTTTTCACTCTTCAGAAAGCACAGAATTTAGTTTCTTGAACTCATTTGAGTCAACATTTATTGCAGCTCCGCAACTCGGACCATAACAAAGGTAAGCACACAGACTTCCTGTGTCCGTCAACTACATCTGTCCATCGGGAAACTCAAACCCAAATAACAATAGTTCCTCTTGTTACTGTCGTGTCGACAGCGATGAGCTCTCACGGATTTCCGACTTTCGACTTTCTCACTTTCATTTTACCGTATCAATCCATGGAAGAAACATTTATTCATCATGCTGAAACGAGTAAGTTATACAGCAGCCTTTAAAAGAAAAGTCACATCTGTTTTGTTTTCTCCTAGATTCTGGTAAGTTGGAGAAGTTGTCAAATCATATTACCGTAAATACTGTCAGTTTATGGTTATGTTTTGAACTATCAATGTGCTATGCTTGTGCTGGGTTTCACCAGTCAGTAAAATGACATTTCTGTATCTGTACACGAGCTCTGTTTTCTTGTATTCTTCTATTTATTGGTTCTAAAATTAGGGTGCGCATTATACACGGGTTCGCCTTATATTCGGGAAATTAAGGTATGTCACTTTGAATGGATGTAAAAGATGTGGAGTGGACATAAATGGAGTCAGTGACAAAGTTTGCCAGATGACACTTAATGACAACTGTCATAAGCATTCATTAATGCTCATGGCAGTGTCATGTCATAATTATGATGGTCTTATGACAGTCTTATAACACCTCTGTCAAATAAAGTGTTACCAAATAAAGTATAAATACACCTCAGAGCAAATTAGGCAAGGACAAAACTTGGAATATGTGACTAATCTTCATATGCCTGTTCTTCACAGTTCTGTTTTTCAAAGAATCCAACTCGTCTATCTCTCCTGGGGGGCATCATAGAAGGTGTCTAACCATAAACATCGATTTGTTGTCCTTATGAGGGAGCATAATTTTAATTAACATTCTAATTTGATGGGCGGTTAAGACAGACGGCAGAGAGGAAAAACCGCTGATGAGTCCAGATAAACGCAAAGATGGAAATCAGGACGTAAACAAATTGGTTTATATTAAAATAAAAATTAAAAAAAATGGGCAGAGTAAAAAAGACGACTGCTCTTGGGAGGATAAGAAGGTGATCACCTTCACTTGTCCTTCCAGAAGAGGAAGTGATGATGAAGAAGTGGAGGGATGAGGATGGTAGAGGAGAAAGAGGGAAGCAGAGATAGCGAGTGGAAAGAGACTACCCCAAAAGTGTTTGAAAAGCCGTGGGTGGCGCGCCTTATCGGCCAAGTTCTCCTGGAGAGATTATTGGGGGATTAGTGCGAACGCTTGTTTCTAAAACATGATGAAAAGACGTTTGTGTGTGATAACGTTTTGAACTCCACTACTCTGCTCCTTCTAGGATCGTGCCTCGAGGCATCTTTTCCAAGAAAGACAGCAGTGGGGTTGCGTGAGCCTCTGGGTAGCACTGAAGGAGGAAGAACAATAGGAATGGTGTTTTACATGGGGGTTTCCAGATTTTGCTTTGAACGTATGTCACTTGACAAACGAATTGAGGAAATTATTCTTGCATCATCACTTCTATTCATCTCAGCTAAAATTCAAAACAAATCTCAAACTTTGCTCCAATGACAAGCATGTGTACTATCAGTTAATTAAAGCAGGATGCAATCAAACAAGAGACGATTTAATATCAGATTTGTCATATATGATCCAATCAGATGAGTGGCTGTGATGAGCTCACTGTGGGGATGCCATGTGAGGCTCGCTGAGGAGGACCTGGTTATTCACTCAACCAAAAACGGGAGGAATCAGCAGCCATGTGATCAGTCCATCAGTAAACATGATCATGGCCCTGTTCTAAACTCCGCCGGCCATATCAGCAAGAATATGTTTAAATAGATAAATGGTTTTACGCCTTTTTTTTCTCAAGAGATGCAAATAGGAGGATTTCCATATGACACAGGCCAGTTAACACATTGCTAATCTAATGAAGGAGATCTGTTTGTGACAACTGACAAGCTTGCAGCTGCCCACATGATAACAAGCAAATATAGCCGTTGCACACACCAACACACACAAACACTAGCAAATATATTTATATAGTTACATATATATTTTTTTTAGATAAGAAATAAGTCATATGTATCTGTGTGCAGCATCTTTACTTGAACTTAAATACATAGCTGCACACATAAAATTCTTCCTGTTCGGATAGCGTTGCTAAGTAGACCTCCTACGAAACTGATAGGTTATCTTGCTGGGCCAAATACGAAGTAAATTTGTTGAGGGATAAGTTGAGAAAGGAAGAGCAATGCCAGAAGGGGCATCCGTGGATGGGCTGTGCCAATCTCTTCTAGAAATGGGGGGCAAGGCCCAGAGGTTTAGCTGTGGAATAAGATAGACAGGTAGAATACAATATATATAATAATAATAAAAAAATAAAAAGAAGTCGGAAGACTTAACTGTAAACCACTTTTCACATCATAATATGAGGGAATAGTGAATTCTGTTCTCAAAAATGATGATGGGTGACAGAAATTGGCAAAGAATTAATTATTGAACCACATGGAACATAGTGCATAAACTAAGACCCAAATCTTTAAAAAAAACAAAAAACAAAACTCATTTGTGTTTGTTTTCTCATTTGAAAATAGTTTTAGTTGTCAATATTTGCATACAAATGTCTTATAATTAGGGCTGGGCATCGAGTATCAAGCGTCGATGGGACCCGGTTCTGACACTTCGGTTCTCGCCGAACCGTTCGAATTTTTGAATTTCGATTGCATGTTTCGACGCCCTGACCACCGAGTGGAAAAAAATGTTGCCGAAAACCACGAAAAAGCCACAAGAATCGTGTGTTTGTGCATTGCAACTTGATCACAACCGTGGACACGGTGCGGCGGTGCTCAAAAGTTTGACTTAAATTTACAACAACAACAAAAAAAGACCAGTCAGCTCAGTGCAACATTTGCAACACAACTATATCATGCAAAGGTGGCTGCATGACCAATTATGCACGACCGGCTTCATTGAATACAAGAACCAAGTGCATAGCTAGCTGAGTGCTACGTAGTTGACACGCTGTGCCGTCAGAACCAGGTAAGTAAAACAATACATTACGTCAGTCTTCTGCTGTTCCCGTGATCCGACCATGGATTAAGCAGTAGATGATGGATGGATCGATGGAAAATAGTACGAGAATAAATCGTATTATTACGTCGAGCTATAGTCGATATCATGTACAGTGCCCTCCATAATTATTGGCACCCCTGATAAAGATGTGTTTTTTGAGCTTCTAATATTTTTTTTATTTCAAATAATATTGGACTTTAATAGAAAAAAGAGAAAAATCCAACCTTCAATACAAGTGCATTTATTCAGTGGGGAAAAAATCCCACATAAAGAAAAAAATATTTGACATCAAATAATGTGTGTCACAATTATTAGCACCCCTAGTGTTAATACTTTGTACAACACCCTTTTGCCAACAAAACAAGATCTGGGGACTGAGATGGCCATGGGAGGAGCTTGATTTTGTGTCTGGTGAACCATTTCTGTGTTGATTTGGCCATATGTTTAGGGTCATTGTCTTGCTGAAAGACCCAGTGACGACCCACCTTCAGCTTTCGGGCAGAGGGCAACAGATTTTGATTTCAAATGTCCTGGTATTTCAAAGCATTCATGATGCCGTGCACCCTAACAAGGTTCCCAGGGCCTTTGGAAGCGAAACAGCCCCACAGCATCACTGACTCACCCCCATACTTCCCAGTGGGTATGAGGTGCTTTTCAGAATGCACATCTTTCGTGGCACGCCAGACCCACTTAGAGTGTTTGTTGCCAAAAAGCTCAATCTTGGTCTCATCTGACCAAAGCACACGTTCCCAGTTGAAGCCTGGGACCGTGTGTATTATTGTGTGACAATTACAGGCCTCTCTAATATTTTCAACTAGGAGAACTTGCACAATTAGTGGTTGACTAAATACTTATTTGCCCCACTGTATTATTATTATTCACCGGAAAGAAAAAGTGGAAAGCCGTGTAACTTTGTGGTACATAGAAGGAATACATTACACAAGACTTCCAAGGTTCCTGTATAACCAAGTGAAAGAGAGGGAATATAATTTCTCCAGTTGTTCTACATCTTTTCCAGGATAGCCCTGACCCCTGCTAACCCAGGGAGGGATAGAGGGATAGCCAGAGGAGGGGGAGGATGTAGAGAGAAGGGGAGAAACAGCAGGAATGTGAGATTACAAGTACTATCTCCAATAGATACTGAAGGGCCAACTCCTCACTCCTTCAGTCCACTCGTTGGGACGTCAGCAAATGAGGAGAGAAGGGATGCACTAATTGAGGTAGAGGAGAGTGCATGTGTATCAAGGGTGCATATTGAATACTTATCATAGGAATAAAGCTTTCAAGGACAGGCTGTAATTGGTCAGTACATGGACAGTACAGAAAGCGGAAGGGAAGACAAGAACAAAAGGTGATAGGTAATCAAGTTGTCCCTTGCATAGCAAAGCATACGCACGCGGATTGCGCACACACACACACACACACACACACACACCGCACACATTTTATCTCTATGCTCCCTGATAATAAATAAAATCTTAGAAATGAGAGACTATCAAACAGAAATCAATCACTGGGGTTTTCTGTCCAGGAGAATGGCGCCACACTGAGATAAAAGACAAGCGGATGTCTGGGAAGGGAAAGGAGAAGAGGTAAATGACTGACTTTAACTAGAAGAATCCTCATTCAAACTAGTGAACTGGTAAAACTATCAATCTGACTAACTGGGTGTTATTAAACAAAATCCCCTCTAAGCATGTGCCAGTTTGAACTTTGCACGAGGAAACCTCACCCAGCATCAGCATCATTTGATTAGATGGACTTGCACATGACACAAAATAACAGTCTGTGATATGGCTCCATCCGGTCCCCAACACACTCACACACACAGAATCAGCTCTTTTCTTTTCCAACCTTTGTTAGAAAACTACCGTACATATTTTCACTTTGTGTCCTGTTAGTCACCCCTAACTTTTCAAATCAAACCAATCCTGGTAACGGGTACAACTACAATAAAAAAAAGAATATAGGAAAAAAGTTCAATATTTTTGTCTGTTATTATAGAAAGTGAAACTCATATCAAATCATTCATCACAGTGCGATATTACGATAGCACCACTCTGTTTTTAGGTAGTGTAGGTTTTTAATAATTTATTTTTTGTTGTTGTTTGTGCTTTTCTCTTTTGTCTCTTTCCTTTCTTTCTGCCCCCCCAACCGCCTAATTCACTTCCTGTTCGCTTTCTCCTAATAAATAAAACATAATGAACAACCACAATGGGAGTATATCAAACTCCCATGTGGCACACTAAAACTGTTCAGACCATAAGGACACTCAAGATTCCCATTCTCAGTGTCTAAGCAGCTGAAAAGGACAGATTAAAACATATTCATCATATCTATTTAGTAGGGTTGGGCATTGAGCATCAATAGGACCCGGTTCTAACACTCCGATGCTCCCGGAACCGTTCGAATTTTTAAATTTCAATTCCATGTTTCAATAGCCTGACCACCGAGCAGAAAAAATTGCTGCCGAAAACCAGGAAGAAGAAGCCACAAGAAACATGTGTTTGTGCATTGCAACTTGATTACAACCATGGACACGGTGCGGCAGCACTCAAAAGTTTGGCTCAAATTAAAAGATAAATAAATAAATAAATAAATAAATAAAGACCAGTCAGCTCAGTGCAACATTTGCAACATAACTATATCACGCAAAGGTGGCTGCAAGACCAATATTATTAAACACATCCAGCTTCATGGAATACAAGTGCCGAGTGCTAAGTGCATAGCCGAGTGCCGCGTATTTGAAACGCTGCGCCGTCAGAACCAGGTAAGTAAAACAATAAATTACGTCTGTCTTCTACTGTCCCCGTGACCAGACCCCGGATTAATCAATAAATGATGGCTGGCTGGATGGATGGATGGAATAGTACGAGAATAAGTCGTATTGTTTCATTGGGCTAAGGTAGATAGCACATGTATATAGAACTAGATGCGAAATGACAGTATTAAAGAACAGTATTAAAAGCTCTTCAAATTATAATCAATAAAAGAATTCATACTAATGCTTCGTCGTAGCTCCCAGGTTAGGAACATGTATGGCAAAATAATATGTGTAAATATTTTCTTGGTGAGCTTTTGAAAAATAAACATCAATGTGAAAGTACCCTCCTGTGGAAAGAAACTTCATCACATTCAAGTTCAAAGACTGATATTTATATACAAGTTAGAAATAGCACTGTGAGAAGTTCATATAATTTTAAAAATCATTGAGAAGTGAAGACATTAATATAAACTATGCAATTTTTTTACCCTGCCTTTTTTTTTTTTTTTTTTTCCAATATCAAACGATGCTCAACCCCACAATTTATTGTATTTTTTTCTGAATTCATTGTTTTAAAGGGAAACAAACATAATAGCAAAAATATCAGATCAAATATTGAACTGGATTTCAAGTTCCAAGGGCCCAGACACAATTTGGCTTATTTGTAATTTGATTTCTGTTCTCCAGTTGTCAATGCAGTTTTTAAAAAACTAAGTGATTTAAATGATGGATTCCAGCCATCACAGATTGTGCAGCTATTATGTTCACACTATTATCTTAGTTTCACATCAATCAAACAAACATTTTTCCCCCAAAACAGCTCTGATAAACTAATGTTCTTACAATGAAGGACTTTCCTTCTACGAGTACTCACCTTTGATCCCCCATTGTCTGTGCTGCCATCTGACTGGAGGCTCCCAGGGTAGGGTCCCCAAACCGTGTCCGTATGGAGGTCTCTGCGAGCGATGACCTTTCTGCTGGTGCCTTCTTTACTGAATTCCAGCTCCTCTGCAATAAGATTAGAAGAACAGCGTTACAGTAAACCCTCGCTACTTCGTGCTTCAAACCTCACACCTTCAGTCCATCTAAATAAATAAACGAATAAATACAGTATTCTATTTAAAAATGTTAAGATATATGCATGGATACATGTACAAATCATTGTTTTCTTTTACACTTATATCAGAATTATTACATTTACAGTGCTCAAAATCCATCAATACATTTTTAAAATTATACTTTGGGGAAAAAAACATGTCTTATACGTATCTCTTTTCAATGCCGTTAAATCTGAATAAATACACTGAACACCCCCCCAAAAAAATTATTGTAAATAAGCCCCGCCTCTACTTCGCAGATTTTTTAATTTACGCGGTGTTTAGCGGTCTCCATTAACCACGATAAACGAGGGATCACTGTATATTAAGAACCACTCAGTAAAGAAGAATAGACTACATGTTAAAAAATACACTACAGTCACACTTTATAACATTTTGTTTAATTAGTCTTGCATTTTACATTCATGTCTTGTTGCTATGTCGAACACAGCTTTGGATAGTCAAAACGTTTTAGGATGATTTTATGATTATATTTTTTGTGAGAGAATGACTGAATGTCTCATCTGAAAGTTGTCAAATTACTGGAAACATCATCAACACGCTGACTTGGAAACGTGTGATGGAAAACAAATACAGCATTGAACTTGAACTTGACCTGAACCCGAGCAACAGTAACATCAGCGGCTCACCGACCATACAGCCTGTGGCTCATCAGCAGAGGGCGTGTGATATGAGCGGAGTAGTTCCAGTTCTGTCTCAGTTCAGAAGCTGCTTTTTGTGTATTTCCTCTATGCGATAACTGTAAAAGGATGGCAGTGACAGCTGTGGTCAGAGCCTTGTGCATCCCAGACTGATAGTGGCCTGTGGGAGTGGCCTGTAGCTTTGAGAACTTCCAACATCTGTGAACAAGAGTGATCAACACTGTTGACTTCTGCAGAGCTACTGACTAACTGGTCTCGATATCCACTACCGAGCCTGAGGATCTCTCATTATTGTCATTCACCACAGTCTAAAGAAAAGAGATCCAAAATCACCCTCACCTCCTCTTCTTATTCCTCCTTTTCATCCATGGTTCAGGAGACTGTTTCAGGGGGTCGGTCTAAAGTGTTGGGACTGATAAGAGTGTTTGTCTAACACTCTCCATGTCAAAACACTCATCTATCTTCTCTGTATCTATCCCCACCAGAGAACAACGGACAGACGCTGATAAAATGTCTTTCCCACAGTTGGTGGGGGGTGGAGGTAGAGGTGTTGGTGTAAGGGAGGGGGGCAGATTTATGAGGCGGTGAAGGAGCATGGTTTAAGAAGTTTTTTTTGTAATGCACCAAATGTGATGCTAATTACACTACGTGGTAGTTAAGCGGGTTGTTGTATGTGAGAAATGATTAATTCCTCTTCGAATGACATTAAAGCTATTGCCTTGAAGTACATGTGTACATGAATTATGAAAATGAACAGCCTGAAAACTTGTAACTCTCTTCTTTTATGTGCCCCATCACTCAATGGACCAGTCATGGTCGGACCTACTTTTCGTTGTCACCCTGCTGTGCGTGATAACAAGACACCTTTTTGCACAGATTTAGCTGTCAGTTTAGTTACTGTCTTTATGACATAGGATAAAGATTGTGCTCCAAATCTGTGTAAAATGAGCATCAAATGTCCATCCTAGGACAAGAGTTAGCCCCCTAAATGACTCCTCAGTCAAGCTAACCTGCTGGCTTCAGTGTCTAAAGCCCAATGCCTATCCAGTCTCTTTCTCTAATATTCCTATGGACTGTCCCTTTGGCTCTCCTTATAACAACACTCCACCAGTGTCCAACATATGTTTATGCAATTGATCAATTGCCATGACATGGGAGTCTTATCCATCTGACCAGCTACTGTACATTGACTTTTTGTGAAATTGTGGAATGATTTGACCTCAGTGAGCCAACACACATGAATGTCTAAGCAGGTTTGTCAGTTATTAAGGCTAACTAAATACAGTAAGAATGTTGCTCACATTGCTTCAAGCGATAGGGATGTCCCTATCACATATTTTTGCATCCGAGTCACCTCATTTTGAAAATCTGCCGATACAGAGTCCCGATCCGATACCGAAAAAAAAGTTTATAAATTTTTTTTTTTTTTTTTTTTTTTTTTTTTTTTTTTTATTTGAACAAAAGTTCCAGACATGTTACAGTACTGTACTTTTTACAGAACTTCCTTTTCCACTTTTTCCGGCAATATTGCAGAGTATAAAATTGTATATATTTGTATCTTTTGGCAATGTCATTGTATTTCTGGATTATTTTGTTACTTTTAAGCCATTGAAAAGTAAAATATGTCTATCTATCTATCTATCTATCTATCTATCTATCTATCTATCTATCTATCTATCTATCTATCTATCTATCTATCTATCTATCTATCTATCTATCTATCTATCTATCTATCTATCTATCTATCTATCTATCTATCTATCTATCTATCTATCTATCTATCTATCTATCTATCTATCTATCTATCTATCTATCTATCTATCTATCTATCTATATACATATATATATGTATTTATATATATATATATATGTATGTATGTATGTTTGTATGTATATATGTATGTATGTATATACGTTAGGGCTGTCAAACGATTAAAATCTTTAATGGAGTAAATCACTGCTTAAAAATTAATTAAGCGTAATTAATCGCAATTCAAACCATCTATAAAACATGCCATATTTTTCTGTAAATTATTGTTGGAATGGAAAGATAAGACACAAGACGAATATATGCATTCAACATACTGTACATACAGTGGGGAGAACAAGTATTTGATACGCTGCCAATGGGTTTTCCCATTGACTGTGTATCAAATACTTGTTCTCCCCACTGTAAGTACTGTATTTGTTTACTATAGCAATAAATCAACAAGATGGCATTAACATTAACATCCTGTTAAAGCGATCCATGGATAGAAAGACTTGCAGTTCTTAAAAGATAAATATTAGTACAAGTTATAGAAATTTTATATTAAACCCCCTCTTAATGTTTTTGTTTTAATAAAATTTGTAAAATTTTCAATAAATAAATAAACTAGTAGCTCACCATTGTTGATGTCAATAATTACACAATGCTCATGGTGCTGAAACCCATAAAATCAGTCGCACCCAAGCGCCAGCAGAGTGCGACAAAACACCAAAAAAAGACAAGTAACAAGTGGACATGACACTGTGCTGTCATTTTAATCTGTTTGAGCGGGGCATGTGCGTTAATTGCGTCAAATATTTTAACGTGATTAATTTAAAAAATTAATTACCGCCCATTAACGCGATAATTTTGACAGCCCTAATATCTATCCTTCCATCCATCTATTATATATTACGCCTGAAAGATATTGGAAAAAAATTAACATTGCGATATACAGTGTATCACAAAAGTGAGTGCACCCCTCGCATTTCTGCAGATATCTTACTATATCTTTTCATGGGACAACACTGACAAAATCACACTTTGAGGAAATGAAAAGTAGTCTGTGTGCAGCTTATATAATAGACTTAATTTATTTTCCCCTCAAAATAACTCAAAATGTAGCCATTAATATCTAAACCCCTGGCAACAAAAGTGAGTACACCCCTTTTAAAAAACATACATCCCTAAATATCTAAATTGAGTACTGCTTGTCATTTTCCCTCCAAAATGTCATGTGACTCGTTACAGGAGAGCTGTCAGCATTGCTGCAGAGAATGATGAGGTGGGGGGTCAGCCCGTTAGTGCTCAGACCATACGCCACACTCTACATCACAATTGGTGAGCATGGTTGTCACCCCAGGACGAAGCCTCTTCTGAAGACAGTACACAAGAAAGCCCGCCCGTCTCATCAGACCATAGGACATGGTTCCAGTAATCCATGTGCTTTGTTGACATGTCTTCAGCAAACTGTTTGCGGGCTTTCTTTTGTACTGTCTTCAGAAGACAAAGAGCTGCAGTTGGTGTTCAATTGGATCTCCGACAACAAAATGGTTCTGAACATATCAAAAACTAAGAGCATTATTTTTGGGACAAAACATTCATTAAGATCCAAACCTCAGTTAAACCTTGTACTAAACAATATGGTTGTAGAGCAGGTACAAGAAACCAAGCTCCTAGGGATAACTTTAGACTGCAATTTATTATGTTCAGCACACATTGATTTGTTAGTGCAAAAGAAGGGTAGGAATATATCTGTAGTAAAAAAATGTTCACCCTTTTTAACACCTCAGTTGACTAAACAGGTCTTGCAGACCCTTGTATTGTCACACCTGGACTACTGTTCAGTGGTCTGATCAGGTACAACAAAGATGAACCTACAGAGGCTCCAATGGGTACAAAACAGAGCAGCCAGGCTTGCTCTTAAATGCAGCCAGAGAGCCAACATGCATGACAAACTCTCCTGACTTAAAGCTGATTCAAGCCTGCGAGTACTGCTTCTCTCTTTTCCGAAAAACATTATGGCATTGAGAAAACCAGACAGTTCGTTTAAGCATTACACTCTGAGCTCAACTCTGCACTCATACCACCAGACATGCTACTAGCAGTAACTATACTATACCTATAATGAAAACTAACTCAAAACAACGTACAGTATTATGTAGAGCTATGATTGAATGGAATGCCCTCCCAGACCAAATTTTAAAAACTCAAAATAAAGCTAATTTCAAAAAACAAATAAAGCAGTACTTTAGGGTCAACTGTATTTGATCAATGATGTAAATTGTACTGTAATCCTCTTTTTTTGCTGTCTACTTATATATTACCTTTTATATTGTCTATTTACCTCCTTACTCTTTTTGTCTTTATATTAGTTTGATGAATTATGTTTGTTTTAGTGTGTAAATTTTCGAGATAAGAATTTCTTCTTTCTTTTATATACAGTATAGCCTATGCTGATTAGCATGTTGATGTCTTGTCTGTTTTATGTTTCGTGTGGACCCCAGGAAGCGTAACGGATGAGTTCATCAGCTAATGGGGATCCTAATAAAATACAAATACAAAAAAATACAGAAAGGCACCAATGAAAACAATTAATAAAATCATTAGATAAATTGGGTGGGGGTGTGGGGGGTGTGGGGATCCCAAACTGATGATAACCTAAATTGCCTTTAGCTGAAAGCATAATGGCTTCTGATTAGTGTAAAGATGACCAAGGAAAGTTGTCAAATAAAAGGATAAATGTCATAACACTTAAATAATCTGGTGAATCACACAACTGAAGCATTAAACTTTTTAATCACCCCCGGAAAAAAAAGACAAGTTTTATTAATTCTGGCCATGTCTATAAAACAAAAATAACTACAAATTCCTTTTCTGACCTCTGTGACCTTAAACCTTTGACTTCAATAAGCCTACCCCAAAAGTCAATCACCGCTTCCATTTCACATAACAAAAATATCCAGCAAGTTTGATAATAATCATTTATTCTTTCTTGAGTTATCTTTAACACAAACATATAGACAAACAAACAGACCAACTGAAATACGGAACCGAATGCATAACCACCGCTTTAACTTCCTGGGGATGGTAATACATGTAAACACGATCAATGATGGTAATCTGGCAACGGACATCAGTTTAACTTTATTATCTATTATTTATTTTCTTAAATCAATGGTTAACATCTCTTTGTATTTAAATGTTAAGTCATTACTTGTAAGTTTTAATAAGGTTTTTAATCAGTAGGAAAAAAATCCTTAGCATTATGTCAGAAGGAAAACAGTTTTGAAATAAACCACTTGTTTTTACTCTTTGAACATTTGTCATCTGACAGTTGAGAAATGATGCAATATCATAACATAGTGATAGACAAAAGAGAAAATGCATAAAAAATATCCAGTGGTACCTCTACAAACGAATTTAATTAGTTCCAGGACCAGGATTCTAAGTCAAAAGTTTAGGAGTTTAGGTTGTGTCTAGAGCTAGGCTGTGCTCCATCTTGCTTGTTTGGAAACACGGTAAGATGTTTTTATTATTTATTTGTTTATTTATTTATTTTATTTGTTTTCTTGGCAAATAATAGGTAATGCTGCTTTAGCCTTAAAAGGCCTGTGCTGAGTGATTGTCAAATGCTAAATGTAACTCCCAGTGTTAGCGTAGCATTAGCTTCACAATGGTGAGCATCCTCTTAAAACACTGGCCTGTCGAAAGCAGAGCCACTTGGCTCTTCTGGTCAGTAAATGTAGAAGAGAGTCAGTTGGCAAAATGGCATTTAGCTAATAGACCACTTCAGCTGTTTTGTTTGTTAGATGAGCAATTACTGGGAAATACTGATGGCTCGCTACTTCTGGCTAGACTTTAAGAAAAGCAAAAATATATCCTAGACTTCCCCTGTTAAACGCTAGGACATTTTTATTTTAAATACAGTTCGTTGTTTCCAGGTGGCTATGATTGAAAATGATGTACTGCTTTTCCTGCTGAGTGTGTACTGTATTCTCATCACCAAGTTGGTGTTGTCCTTGTAGACACTACATTTGTAATTATCTTTCTATGTTTATTCGAAATTGTTGGAAACCTTCATTTATTTTCGAACTTTAAAGGCAAAAACATTATGAGTCACTGTCGACAAAAACTAGACGAAATTTGTATGAGATTTCGTCAGCTAAAACAAGACAAAGATGAACACATATTGAAATGACCAAAATATGATTAAGACTAATAAGTATTTACTTCCAAAAGACTAAGATTAAAACAAAAATTAAGAGGGCTGCCAAAAACAACAGTTCACTGATGTGCACACCACAGTCATATTTTTGTATCATTTCCATCTTAATTTCAATGGGAAGTGTGACCTTTTCCCGTTTTTTTTTTTTCACCACCTGCACTAACCCTCTTGGGACCCATGTTGATTTCTCTCACAAGAAAATCTTGCGGGAAAACAATGAAATTGTGACACTGTCGTAAATCCTCGTTTTTCGAGCATGTCGTCATATGTTGAGTCAAATTTTATGTCGGATGTCGAAAGGATCGTATGTTGATGTACCGTTGTAAATGAATACATCTAAAAAAGGGGGTTGTTCAGCAACCTGGCAATAACCAAATGTTAGTTATCGGTCAAATTTAATTATCTCATGGACCAATAAATGATGCCTCATCATGTGCGTTTTTCCATTTTTGTCTATTTCCAAAATTCTAAAAATACTGGTACAAATACTGCATGCATTCTACGCTAACTCCCCGTTACTTTAAAAATCTAAATTTTGTATTAAACGCAGAGAATTCCAAAGCGAAAACACAACAAATTCTATACCTTTGCCAGTCAAAATTTGCTCGTAACTACATCCTTTGGCGCCAACAAGACTGCTTTCTAGCAAATTAATTCTTCATATACAGGGTGTCCCAAAAAAATGTATATATCTTTTTGCAGCTAATAACTTGACATTTTTCTGCATTTTCATACTTCCAGTAGCATTTGAGAATGAATTTTCTTTCTTCAAAGTTTAGTCTGGCTATTGCCATCACTAATTCAATGGGTTTAATTGACAAAAAAACATAGACAATATAAATAGTGTATAAAAGTGCAAATGATGGAACCAAGTAGGTTAATTAAAGCAACATAATCAAATGCAGATTATGTCTCTGTCAAGGAGGTCTGCCTAACAAAAACACTGTTTTCGGATAGCTTGAATATCTCCACTAATGACTACTTCTTGGTAATCCCAACAGGTTTGCAGTGCTCACTATAAGGCTTTTAACAATCTTAATCCCTTTTAATTACCCCCCTTGCTCACCATAGACCTGAGTAATAACCTGACGGTCCTTATCAATATGATTGCATGCTGCAATCCTCACTGCAGTGTATAATACTAACCCCATAAACGGTACGCAAACTGTGTGTTCGCGCATCTCACGCAATTTTACTGTCATTCCTTGATGACCCCCCAAACCGCTCAAAAAAAATACAAGCCAGCATGAGTTTGTTATCAATATAAACCAGCTCTGTACCGTATAACCCACACCACCACACAAACTCACACAGGCAATGTTATCAATATGGACGCTTCAGCAGCCACTGTAGCGCTCAGGTCTGTATGATGAGACAAACACAATAAAACAATCAGTCTGCTATTAATGAAACGGATAATGCAATTGACCGTCATTTTAAGGGGCTGGAAAGGGAGCAGGAGACACAGAGTGTGAAGGTACTGTAATTCAAGAAGAGAGGAGTTGAGCGGAGCTGATCCCAACCGACTTAGTGACAAACAGTCATAAATCAGGTTTTTACAAGACTGATAACTATTCATTCACATGCAGATGCACAACATCACTAAGCGGGATTTGAACCAAGGGCGAAGGTTTGGCCTCAACATTGGTAGGGACGCTATAACAGCATAACCTGCATATACACTTTTTGCTGGGGACGGGACAGTATTAAGACCAAACAGATTGGGTGAACGGGGGTCAGGGCTACATTTTTCACAAATATGCTGATGTGTTGCCTACGTAAAAATGAAAAAAGTTAAAATTGTTATTTTCCAATGAGAAAATGGGAGAAATCCCCCTTTCTTCATATAAACGAAATTTACAGTGGTTGTGGTTGTGTTTGTGTGTGTGTCTTTTTTTGGGGGTGGGTTAAAGAAATATCTGCATAGGCTGCAAATAAAATTATTTTTAAATGAATGATGAAGAAAATAAATGAATACATTTTAATTCATGAATAAAGGCGCAGTTCAATTAACGTTAACGGGAGAAAACACATACAGTACAGGAGGACACTTATCTCTAAGTTGCTTCCTCCTTGAATTTTGCAGGTTAGCAAGTTCACACAGTTTAATGTTATGCTAACTGTGATGCAGGTCGGACTTTCAGTAGCAAAATTAGTGGCGTGTTCCCCACCTTCACGACATTGACGTCTACTTACATTGGCTGCTGCTGCAGCTGGCCGAAAAAAAAAATTCTAATATCCCTCGCCTTTGAAAGGGGTGGAGGAGGCGGCATGTTACATGTATTTCTGTCGGGGTTGTGTGGGTGTGCGTGTTTGTTTGTTTGTTCTAGTCATCAGGCAATCAAACGTGCGTTTGAGGGGGAAAAATGGACCGGCACATTCAGGAAGTGAAAAGGGGTAAATGTAAGTCTCAACATAATGAAAATACAGTAATTCACTTAATAATGGAAGAGTCGATTCTATTTGTACAACATATGGGAAGACATTATAGATTATTATCATTAATAATTATCAATTATAATCATTATATAATTCAAATAAAGTTGCTTAAAAGTTTGTGTGGACAATTTGAGCATCCTAAAAAGTTATGTCCCTACTGTTCCTATGCAAACCTACGCCCTTGATTTGAACCCACGGAGAATGAATGGAAGTCAGGTAAGTGACACCGTATCCCGTATAGGGGTGCGAAACGCTGGGTACCTCACGATAGGATTTGCGAAAGAAGACTCACAATAGCGATGAGCTCACGATATGATTTGCGATACAAAAATTATCGATATAGGTCAAGAAATCGTTCTAGGATATTCTACAACTAGTGAACAGAAAAACAAGCTCTTTTTATCCTTCTGCTGTGAATTGGAATGACTTTATCATTCGTTGATTCGCTGCTGTCCCTCACACTTCAAACGGATTGGATATCTATGGCCAGTGGCAGCCATTGCCAGGCAATGAGCTAGTTTTGGGACATTTCCTGTTGATTTTCAGTTACTGAACAGGAAGTGACTTGAGAATTTCCCCAAATGAATAGAAAGTGACTCAAAATCAAACGGCAGTAACCTTTTAATGCCCTAAAATAAACAGGAAGTGACCTGTAAATGTCCATAAAATTGGAAAGACTGAATGCTCTGGTTTCGGTTCCATTCACGGCACTACTTGTCCAATCCAGTCAAAATGAATTGGACGTCTAGTGCCGTCAATGGCAGATAATGAGCTAACGTAGACATTAATCCAGTGGAAGATTTTGGTAGCATCCTGTTCGTTTCTTGTTATTTTAAACAAGTGCTTCTCAATTATTTTCTGTTACGCCCCCAAACACGAAGACGTTTCGCGTTTCCCCCAACTCTCTGCCACCACTGTAAGTAGTATCACCTCGAAAATCATTTTTATAAGTACACCTCTTCATAACATTGTCCTTTTATATTAAAGGAATAAAGTATACAAATCAACTTAGAATAAAGTATACCTTTATTAAATAGAATTATAATACTAAGGGGCTGTGAGATATTAACAGAACGGTTATGTGGCAAGATAACAAATATTAATAAAGTTAACAAAAAATAAATCACATTAATGACCAATTATCGACAATAGATCGAAAATTACAAACATTTCCGAATGTAACCCGGAAACAGCCGAATGGGGCTGTGACGTCACAACCAGGAAGCAAAAGGTCACCATTAGAAGAACGTCCGTTACGTCCTTCTACGTAGGATTCGTTGCTGCAACTAGAAACAAAATTGTCATCATCATGTCATCGTCAAAATCATCGCCGCCATTCAGTACTTTGTCAGGACCCAAGCTGCACTGAGCCGGGTGTTTCCTGGTTCTGACGTCACGCACACAATATGCCAGATTTCGGGGATCTCGGGCGCCGGTCGTTTTAGCTTGACAATCAATCCAAATTGCTGTCATTTTCTTGGTGTTGCGATGTGTGTAATTACACGAAGTGGCATGATATGAATCCAAAAGGCATGAGTTTATAGATAAATGATGGAATATAAGCATTTCCCCAGGTGTTTTAATACTCTTTAACATTGTTTTGTCCGTAACAGTTAAGGTGCATCAATTTGCCTGAATAAAAAAGTTGCATTCAAACTGTAAAAATACACTCAAGGTACATTTTTTGACCATTTGATACTGAAAAATATAACTTAATAAAATCAATCAATAATAATAAATTCAAATTAAACATCAGTTTCATTGGACAAAGGGACAGTTCTTATTTTTGCTGCAGGCAACATCAGCTCATTTGCTATGGTGCGGGGTTATTTTGCACTGAGCATGCTAACAGTGCATGCTAGTTTACTGCTGTAACATTGACAAAGAGGTACGATTGCTGGCAATATTCGGCACGTTTTCGCTGAAAAACAGTCGAGCGGCTTATCAATGTGATCAGGTTCTAATGTCTTTAAGTGACATCTTTATTGATTTGACTTCGCTGCAAACATTTTTACACACAGTAAACAGACTGCTCTTTACTCGTCTCCTACTGTATTCTTTTCTGTGTGCTCTTATTCTGTTCAAAAATACTGCTTACACCAGGGCCGGCCCAGGCCATTTGGGGGCCCAAAGCAAAATAATTCCAAGGGGACCATATTTTTGGCCAACCATTTCGTCACAGTGTACTGTGAATAGGCTGGGCCGGCCTTGGTTTACACTCTGGAAACGAGAGCGCCATTGCCCCCTACTGAGTGGGTGTGGAAGTACACTTTATTCTCGTATGACAAAAAGCTGTTTCCCCGAGGTCACATGCGCCAACCCCGGCATGGCTCTGCGCACTCCTGGGGGGGCACCCCCCACTATTTTAGAAGTACTGTTTTAAACAGTGACACCTTTTTAAAACGATATATCCATTCTTTGTGGGAGCATATCAACAACCTTTTGGGCTACAAAGTATCATCGCAATATATCCTCTTTTCGATATATTGTCACACTCCTAATCAGGTACAGTAGTAGGAAAGACGCTACTTCGTCACCTAAAGTTTCTGATCAAAGATTATGAAAGGATAATTAATTAAATTTCCATCGAGTACATTATTACAGAAACTGGTGTCTTACAAGTGCAATACGTTGATTGCAGTCAGGTGCTACTTGTTTTAGCAGAAACTTCATCGGTCAAACTGTCGGTACTCGACCAGTTGGAACAAAAACCAGGACCCACAGCGGCCCTTGAGGACCGGCTTGGAGACCCCTGCCCTAAATGAACATATTTCTCAAGGACGTAGGTTTGCATAGGAAGGGTAGAGACATAACACTACCAACTTTTCAGGATGCTCAAATTGTCCCCGCAACTTTTAAGCAACCTTAGTTGCATTATGTAATGAATGCATTTATATATGTCATTTAGATTGTCTTCCCATATATTGTAAGGATAGAATTGACACTATCATTATTAAGTGAATTACTTTTATTATATTAAGACTTAAATTGACCCCTTTTCTCTTGCTGAATGTGCCGGTCCGTTTCTTTTTTTCCCTCAAATACACGTTTGATTGGCTGATGACTTGAACACACACACACAATCACTGCCGCAAAAACAAATTCAACATGCTGCCTCCTCCGCCCCCTTCGAAGACAAATATTAGAAGTTTTGTTTACGCCAGCATCAGCCACCGTAAGTAATGCATAAAATCGTGGAGGTAATGTAAAAATGTTGTGGAGGAGGGGAACACAACATTAATATTGCTACTGAAAGTCCGACTCACATCAGAGTTAGCATAACATTAATCTGTGTGAACTTCCAAAACTCAAGTAGGAAGCTGCTTTGAGAGAAATATCCTACTGTATGTGTTTTCTACTGTTAACACTAATGAAACTGTGAGAAATGTAGTGAACCAAGGTTTACCACCTTCTCCCCAATTTTCATTTTTATTTTATTTATGTCGTCTTAAAGCAGCCCAAAGAAGCTTTCATTTTTTGTTGAATTTGGCTGTGCTTGTGGACAAAAACAGTCATTTTCATTTATTTTTGTTATTACCTGACTAATAAGTTATTTCAGTTATATTTAATTAATTTATTTCTGACAGACAATGGTGAGTGGTCTGAAGACAAATGTTTATTTCTTGCTTCCTGGATAGTTAAGAGATTATTAACAAGTTTGTATTTATTGTGTATGTTGAGATAATTTATGGTCAGATATTGCAATTTATATTTGCTAATAAAATCCAGACGTTTATTCTGTAAGTTTTCAAAATGTTTCTTTAGTAGTTTTTTAAAACAAATGTTTGAATCAAACAGTGTATCACCTGAACCAATGCATATGCATTGCAAAAACACCTCCTTAAAACTAGTTAAATTCCCTTGTTTCAGTGTAAATCAACTAGAAATAAGTGAAATGATCTGCCAGTGCTTCAAGTAAATTTTACTCACTTTGATTTCTTGAAATGAGAAAAATAGCTAGCAGAAAATAAGCTTAACAGAAGCAAAAAGTGAGTATATTTAATCTTAAAAAAAAAAAAAGCTTGTTTGTCTTAATTCAAGAATAGATATTGTTCAAAACATTATTTGAAAGCAAGTTTTTATGGATTTAAGTGAAAAATGACTTTTAGATGTATGGGCTTAATAAGAAGAAATAGTAATATTTACCTAATTTAAAAGGAATAACCTGACGTATTAATCTGTTAACTAGTCTTTAACACTCAATACAAAACGGAGAAAGTTATTCGACTAGATTTAAGAAAAATTATCAGATTAAAACATTTTAAATATGCAGTGTGACAGTTAAGTCAATACAGATTTATTTTACATTGAACATTTAGCATATCAATTAATTAGGTTGATATTCGCTAGAAATATAGCCCTGACCCCGGTTCACCCATCTGTTTAGTCTTATAAATCTCCCGTTCCCAGCAAAAAGTGTACATGCAGTTTATGCTGTTATATCATCCCTACCAATATTGAGACCAAACCTACGCCCTTGATTTCACATCTAAAATCTGTTTCTTTATAAGCAAACTAGAAACATCTAAAATCTGTTTCTTTATAAGCAAACTAGAAACAAAGTTATTCCCATTAGTTTATTTTCTCCATAATTCATAGACTATTAATCAGCAAGCTTTGAGAGTGTCTTCACTGTGAAGTGCAGATGAATAAAAATGCCTTGTGTGTACAGTATAATACACGCAGTCCACCAAAACACATCGTTATTAAATGAGAGCTAAGTAAGTACCAAAATAACAACTTAATGAGTGTCAAAAAAGAGCAAACCCCAGCTGATACTCTCCTCTATTGATTAAAAAGGACTATTGCTGATATCAAATTAGCAGATCACGGCAGCACTATTGATTTTTTAACACAGCGCAACAGAAAATCTTTATCAATGTGATTCTCCGACCCTCCATTAATAGCTTTGGGTTTAACCTATGTTGATTTTCACAGTTCAATCCCTACTAGTCATCCATTTGTCTTTCCTTTTCTTACATTCCTTATCTTATTAAAAATGCAAGAGATAACATAGTGGCTCAGTCCCGAATTGGAGGATATTTCACATCTCAACCTTCAAATTTGAAATAATCCACCTACAAAACACTAAAACATGCAGTTTCTCAGTCTATTTACTTATTTTGTGACCAAGTCAAAAAGAAGGAAAGAAAATAAGAGAAAACAGTCAATGATTTATTTATATATATATATATATATTTTTATAGCAAACCAGTCTGTCGTGCACCCTAAAAGGCCTCTTTTATCTAATCCCACCGCTCCAATTAATGGACTTGAAAATCGGTTAAAATCGTTTAAATTAAAGGAAAATTTAATTTACTGGTATTATTTATTTCATTGCTGTCTCTTGTAACTGATAACATTTGTTTTCATTAACATAATATTTAAAGTATGAATAATTAATCTTGGAATGTGTGTCCCAAAGAAATGCATGGAACCCTGTTACCATATGCGGAGATTAGCCCTCCCAGTGGTTTAAAATGTCATTGCATATAATCGACTTTCCAATATATGAATTAAATTTAAGACTTTGCTGGTAAAACGTTGTCTATAAAAGTTGTAAAGCAATAAAACAAACAATAAAAAATGAATGAAATGGAAAAAAAAAATTGTTTAGAATGTGTCAAAATTATTTTTTTAAACAAGATCATGTGACTTGCACCTGATTTGCCTGGCTTATTCATTCATTCATTTTCCATGCCGCTGCTTAAAAAAAAAAAAAACACCTGAGGACAGAAGGGGCAAGATGGATATACGTAAATTTTTCCAAACCTATGCTTTCAAAAGTGACAAAAACTACTGAGCAAGAACCAAAGATTGAAGATTTGGACCATGACACGACAGAGAGCACCGCCAAAATGGTGAGCAGGGTTTCAGTTTGCTCCATTAAAGACGTTAACCCTAAAAAAACATGAGAAATAAAATAAATAAATAAATTTAAAAAAACAATTTAAAAAAATACCGCTCATTTTCAACGTATTATAAATGTTCCTGGCTGGTATATTCAGTCAAAGCGGATCCGGCGTCTACTTCTCCACTAGGTAAGACAGAAAAATGCGTGCGCTCACACAAACACACACACATACACACACAGCTGGTATGCCTGTATGTACGAGCATGGGCTAAGCTACTACCCGAGCATAAATCTTGTAAGTTAATTTTATTGCTGAAAAATGTGTTTCGGGGTCATCAACATTTTTCACGGGGAATCTGGTATCAATATGGCTCTATTCTCACACAGTTAAACAATTCAAAGAGAACTGGCATTCACAATCAAAATATATATGCAAAATACACATAAAACTTACTCAGACTTTAGTCAAACTCTAACATTTTAGCAACTAGTTTAGATCGACAAATACACTGGATGGAAATAATTAGTCACAATATACAAACTCTGATGCTGGGAGCCATTATCAGAAGTCTTGTATGTTGTGAAGACAAGATACAAATGAGGCACAATGCTCAATGGAGCCGCCGTAAAAGGGAAACTACGGCGTCAGTGAAGGGACAAAACGCACTCATTGGCTTGATCTCTAATTAATTTAAAACTCGCCATTGACACCTTGTGATGTATTCAAATCACTATCTTAGTTAAAGAGTGACACTGTGAAGTACGGCAGCGTGGCCATGTGACGTCACCGCCCTGCGACATCAACAACAATGGCGAGCTACTAGTTTATTTTTTGATATAAAATTTCAAAAATTTTATTAAAACGAAAACATTAAGAGGGGTTTTATTATCAAATTATTATAACTCGTACTAACATTTATCTTTTTATTATAATTACTTTTTTAAATAATTATTTTTATGTTTTATACTCAGGAATCTTTATTACCTCATTCACTCCCAGACATTTTCACCGGCGCAAAGCCCTTTGCTCCCGGCCGTTTTACTGGATTTTGACTGATTTTGCAGGGCCCAGAGAAAATTCTGTTCCATTGCTACAGTATATAAACATGGAACCCACCAAAAGAAAGATTAGACTCTCTTCTTTCAGCAGAAAAAAAAAGTTCATATCTTTTTCTATTCTTTAGAAATCAGCATTAGAAAATAGCTTAGTTTGAGCAATTTTCCAATTTCTGATAAAAAAAAACGGAGAAATTGAGCTTTTTGTGAAGGCATACATTTCAAACATAACTTATACACAGCTATTTTTTTATTTAGTTACATCCCAAACATCTGAATAATGTTTTTCTTTCACAAAATAAGATAAACAACAAGACAAATAGAGCTTTTTATAGCAAAGTAACAATTTATTTACACATAACTAACTGAAAGATGACGCTGTTCTGGCCGCGACAGCCGGTTAAACTTTTCCCTCATCACCGTCTGTCTCATAAAGATGAATTTTTTTGAGTCTCTGCGGGCTCTGCTCGCAAGCAGCACGGACAAAAGGCATCGTCCGCTGCACTAGTGGTCCCAGTTGTTCTGCTCGGTCGTCCAGCGCCTGGCATCCCGGGCGTCCTACCGGTTGTTCTGCTCGGTCGTCCGCCGCCTGGCATTCATTCGGTCGTCTTCCGCTGGCACCCTGCCGTGCGACTTGGCCGTTCGTTGCCGTTGAATCGGGTTGTGGGTGTTACCAAATGCGCTACTGCTCTCCAGTGGCCAGTTTTACTGCTTTAAAATGGATTTTCAGCTTTGTGCTTGGAGCTAAATTGAATCATGACCCAGTGATGTCTTTTTGGGGAAAAAAAAAAAATGTAAAAGACATTTAAATACGTCTTTGAGACACTGAAACAATTAAAAATAGAATGTATTCATACGTTTTTGGGAGCAAATGAGTTCAAAACATTTAATGTACTTAAAACAGTACAGTTGCAGACTACAGTCAAGTCAGAAAGCTGTAATAAAAATTTGATTTTTGGCGTCATTGTTACTGACAACATGCCTAAAATAACTTCAAGTTATATTGTGAAGGTAAGTGAAAAAAGTGGCATTTATCTGATTAATCGTTTAATTAATCAATTATAAAAAATAATCATTAGTTGCAACCCTATCACTAACATACTAAAAAAAGCAGCAAAGATGCCACCCAAAAAATAAACACAAGTGTGCGTGTTGAGGCAGCCATTTTTTATTTCGCATACCCTAACAAGAATGAGTTGTTGCGCCCCTGCCTAGCATCCTTCTTGAACCAGTTATTAGTCTACAAAGAAAGAAAGAAGCGATGGCAGCGGACATCTTTTTCACTTTTTAACACTTAACCCTAGCTGTAGGTCTGTTTGCTACTGAATGATAAACTTGGTTATTTCTGTGTTTGGCCTTTAAAGCTTGTAAAAGTTTCGAAAGACATAATTTTCATATTAATTACAAGTCTCACAGCAGTTTTGTTCAATAAAGGACCAACAAGAGATGTCTGATTGCTTTTCCTGTTCTCCGACTTGTGACTCTCTCTTCCACGGCGCACCCGAGAGTCCAGAGGGATGAGCTCAGTGGCAGATACGTATTTCTGGGATAGGCATCTACTCAGGACCACGCAATCATTTCCATTTTACCCTCTGTTGCACAGGCAAGATAACACACCTGCGTAGCCTCGCTAATCAGATGAGCTTCAACAGAACTTTATCATTGACATTTACCACTGTTTACCCAACTAATTTCTCTTAACTGCACTGCTGAACTTTTATCTACAAAATACATACACTACCAGAAAAGAGCAAGAAGCAAACATGCAAATTCACAAATATGCAAAGAAAGATAAAATGAAAGGAGCAAAAAACTAAAAGGATTTTTATCCAGAAGGTGAACAAAGTGAAGACAGAGCACGTTAACTCGCCGCTCTTGATGAGATGAGAACAGCTTCTCCCACATTTACCTTTTCCCAACTAACAAACGAAATGAATACTGACATTCAACAGGAAAAAAAAAAACATTTGTGTTCAAACCGACTGGTGTTGAGCAGTTATTTTGTTTGTTGATAAAAAATAAAACAAAAAAGTACTCTGACATTATTTTAGTGACAAATAGGCTGCCTCTTTGACATGTCACTTCACAGTTCTGAAAGTCAGGATTCAATCAGTTTACTTTTGCTGTTAGCAGTAATAGTGAGGATTTGTTAACTTTTACACGCTCGTCGCTATTTTGCTTCCACAAGGAGTAAGGCTTTACCAAAGTAGGCTACTCTGTGCTTTTTCGTTCTTCTCCTATCAGATTGGTGGTTAACAGCCAGGCGCATTGCTGCCACCTGTCGAATTGGATGCAAACTGTAGATAATCATAGGGGATAGAGGGGATAAAAACAGTGATGTATGTATGGCGGCCGCCGGCCGTCCATAGCACCAGCCAATCTGTGATCCTCCAGAAGCTACAGATTACCAGTCCGCCCCTGATCCCAGCTAAAAATGGGCAGGAGGCAGGGTACACCCTGAACTGGTTGCCAGCAAGTCACAGGGCAGATAGAGACAAAAAAACCATTCACGCACAAACCCACCACCTACGGACAGTTTGGAGTATTCAATCAGCCCACCATGCATGTTTTTCGGATATGGAGAAAAGCCTGAGTACCCAGAGAGAACCTACTCAGGCATGGCGAGTACATGGAAACTCCACACAGGGAGGCCGGAATTGTTTGATTGTTGGATTGAACCAACAATCTCAGAACTGTGAGACCGACATGCTAGCCACTCTGCCACCATGCCTCCTCAGTATTGTTATGTTGACTGTAAATTCTAATTTCAAATTTAAGGACTACAAACGAATTAGCATTGTTTTAGGCTTGTGTTTCCTAAAAAAACAACACCTTCTCGGTTATGGGTTATGGCACCACCTGTTGCTTTGTATAAGCTTGTCAGCCTGCAAATTTGGCCAAGGTTTGTGATCACATAATTTCTTTAAGCAAGTTAAGTTTATTTTTCAACTCCAAAGTTAAGAAGATAACATTACAAATGGCGAATAACCTACACGTGGATAACGCTTTGTCAATTTGTTTGATAAATGGCAATGGAGTATTTGCAAATGGACTCATGAGACTGGTGTGTAAAAGTATTGGTTTACTTCTTTGAAATGCGCAATTGTGTCTCTCTAATTGACATGTGATTAATAATGTATACAATTTGTTAAAGGTATAAAAATATATATTTTTTATCTATATACATGAATATTTATGTACAGTGGGGAAAACAAGTATTTGATACACTGCCATTGGCAGTGTATCAAATACTTGTTCTCCCCACTGTATATTCTGTGGTGCATAGTTGACTTGACAAAGAAGTTTAGCCTCCTTTTAGTAAGCAGAAAATGCACCCACTTTTTACACACTTTTATTCACCGAACATTCAAGCAGTTCATGAATTCACCAACTATGTAAGGTTATGGTTCCAACTCGAAAGGTGTGCCCACAAGTCTTTACCCCTGTGAATGGTGCAAAGACAACACATAAAACAGTGGGCCTGATTTCATTTGCCTACGACGATAACATAAAGTCAAACTTCTACCACTAATCCATTGAGAGCCTGCTAACTTTCTGCATTTCCACCAGGTACGGGAGCTGCACTGCTACAGACAGGGAGAGGCTTCAGAGGACAGTCAAGACGGCGCAAAGGATCATTGGCTGTCCTCTCCCCTCCCTGATGGACATCTACTCCTCTCGATGCCTCAGCAGAGCTCTAAACATCCTCAAGGGCAGCTCACATCCTGGTTCCCAGCTGTTTGAACTGCTCCCCTCTGGGAGACGCTATAGGTGTTTAAAAGCAAGAACAAACAGACAGAGGAACAGTTTCTTTGCTAAAGCCATCTCCACCCTGAACAGCCGTATGTAACACCACATCACCCAATGTCCAATATTAATTTACATGGAATATAGTATGTGCAATACTTAATAAGTGCAATATTCCATGCCTCACAGTCAACTTCTGTAACTTAACTTCTATTCACATATATTCTATGTGCAATACTTATTTACGTGCAATATTAATCTGTAATATTCAATGCCTTCACTGTCAACTGCTGCTACTTCACTTCAATTACTGGACTGTCTCAGAAAATTAGAATACACAATATTCTAATTTTTTGAGACAGTCCTGTGTATATATACAGGACTGTCTCAGGAAATTAGAATACACAATATTCTAATTTCCTGAGACAGTCAGGACATTAGAATATTGTGTATTCTAATTTCCTGAGACAGTCAGGAAATTAGAATATTGTGTATTCTAATTTCCTGAGACAGTCCTGTATATATACACAGGACTGTCTCAAAAAATTAGAATATTGTGTATTCTAATTTTCTGAGACAGTCCAGTATTTGCACTGCCTGGACATAGGACTACATCATACATATTTCATATTTATTTAGATTTTATACTTTATTTTTGCAAGCCACTTTCGAGATTTTTTTTTTACTTGTCCTGTCGTTTAATGACAATAAAGGGCTATTCTATTCTATTCTATTCTATTCTATTCTATTCTATTCTATTCTATTCTATTCTATTCTCAGAAGTGCCAGATCAAATATTATTCAAATATTAATTTTTTGAATATTAATAAATAAATAATGTGGCTCCGGAACCACGAGTTACTGTCCGCTGTTATATAGACCTATTGCATATGGAGCATTTGACACAAACGAACATTTCGGGAAACTCAAACAAGCTAAAATTGCATAACTCTGAGATATTTCAGTAAGATGATTTACAACATTTGGTCCAATGTAAGGTCCAAATCTTACATCAACCTTAGTCCTAGAAACGTGATTAAAACCCTTTAAGTTCTTCACATACTTAGCCACTGGAATGAGGCAGCATTTCCAAAATATGGGGCAAAATATAGTGGAAATAGATGTAGATTGCCTTATCTTCAAATGCCCGCAAGATAAAACCAATACATTTTGATTATCTTCTCGATATTACCATCTCTGGGCTCAATAAGAGATTTAAATAAGGACTGTGAGTATCTAATCTAATGCAATATGGATTGGATTCCCATCTTGGCACCACTACGTGTTTTGAGCAAAGTCCAAAGCTGTTGGTTTTATCTTTATTAACACAAACTTATTAGACAATCAACCATTATAAGGTTTGTGCCTAGGAGGCCCTACAACTCTATCCTGTAAGAGTCCCCACTGAACACCCAGACAAACATTGGGAGAACATGCTAATTCTACATAGCAAGGTTTGAGAGGAGATTTGAGACTTGAGGCACCGGCACCAATGCGTGCCAATGCAGCCCTGATGAAAACCAAAAATAATTGTCAGTGTATGCCTTGCTTATCAACTAAAATGATGAATGATTGTAAAAATATAGTTATTCTAAATAATTTTGGGGCTGTTTTACCTGCATTCCTAAACAAACCAAAAAATGTTTTACAAGTTGATTTATGGATGATTTCTCTGAAAACTTACCGTTAAGCATCTTACCACACTGCAACTTCACTGCCGTGAAGTTGGCCCCCCATCAGATGCTAATTTATATTAAAATGCTACGTTTGTTCTGTAAAAATTTTTCGTTTGCGCTGCGATCGTTTTTGAAATATTAATTTCGAGTGATGATGTCACGCAGCCCACCATTTATTGCAAAATGGATCCAAAATGGTGCCATTTGTCTATGCTACATTTGTGCTGTAAAAAAAGTAATTTATGCTGCTATTGTTTTATAGATATTGGGATATTCCTTTCGAGTGATGACATCAATCGCAGCTTTTCCGTATCCAACTCCCGCAGCAGACGGAGCGTAGTAGCTCTCTCAATAACAGAGGGGTGTTCCAACAACTAGCACAAACGTAGCTCAAACAAATGGTACCCCTTCAGATCCATTTCGCAGTGAATGGGGGGCTTGTGATATTAATTTCGAGTGATGACGTGACTCGCAGCGACAGCACAAACATGCACAAACGTAGCACAAACGATTGACATAATTTTGATATAAATTTGCTTCTGATGGGGGGTTAACTTCACAGACGTTTAGCAGGTTATTTGAATATAGGGGTGTCAATCACCAATTTCATGACAGTACTATATGGCACTGATTCCTTAGACAACGAGATGATATTTGCCAATAATACAAAGCGTGCATTAATTTGATTCTATTTAAGGGCCCTCATCCGATTTAGTACATCATTATGAACACGTATAGCAAAATCGGTGACATTTCAACTAAAACACTAAAATACAAAGAAATTTTGATTTTTTTTCAATAATTTTGTTACTGAAACAAACCATTCATGTCAACAAAACAGCATATCTAAAAGATGACTATAATAATTGATCAATTTAGACCTGATTGTGATCCAGATCAAATAATTGATACACTCCAATAATATAAATGTGTGAATGGATAAATGTTCTGCAACTCACTGATATTTTGAATGTAGACGCTTACTCTCCACTTTTCCAAGTTGCTTCCTTTAAAGACCAAATGTGACGTAATTTCATAACATGCTAAATAGGGTCACAATTAAAGTAATTAAACATTGTCCCAAAAAATAAAGCATGAACAAATAATTTATATGTTGTATATTTGACAAAATAATCGCGTTTCCGAAGTTCGAGCCTGAAAGGCGACAAACCCGGAAGTGATACGTCACACCAAGAACAGCGATGGCAGCACTCCATACGGCCGCCATACAAAGCCCTTCAAACAATGATTTAAACAGCGATATAAGCGATAGATCAAGCGCAAGGGAGGAGATCCAAGTTTTTGAAGAGTTGGAGGAAGAAGAGGAGGTTGGAATTTTATGTTGGACCTAACATGTATTAGCCAGATGCTAATCAGGATGCAAACAATGTGCCTGGACTACCTGACATGGAATGGAGACAAGACCCATCGAGATTACAAGATTGGTAAGATATAGGCTGTTATTATTTTCGTGATTTGAAGATGCAGGCATTTGCACATAATTTTATGTTTTTGTCTATCTGATGACATTGTTTAAAAAAAATAAATAATCAGACTTCATGTTCATTTTGGCAGATCCGGCAGCTCTCGTGCATATAAAATAATAATATAAAAACGTTGGGGGGAAAGAAGGAGATGAGTTGTTAATAACTTTCTCCACTTTATT
This sequence comes from Corythoichthys intestinalis, assembly GCF_030265065.1. NCBI lineage: Eukaryota > Metazoa > Chordata > Actinopteri > Syngnathiformes > Syngnathidae > Corythoichthys > Corythoichthys intestinalis. Next base: position 55,368,300 of record NC_080399.1, on the reverse strand, counting down.
GTGGCAACAATAAGAAAACAAAATAATAGTGGACTGCCGCCACATTCGACCGCAAAGTTTTGCTTCTCGGCCATCTCCCCCCTCGCCTCCTACTACTCACAGCTCTCCAGTCCCAGCGTCTCTTAAACGGATCATGCATAGTGTCTTGCTATGAGCTTTTTGTTGACAAAGGTATCGAACACACGACGTGCTGACAACTTTGTTTCTTTATTAACACATGGAGCTAACAGTACGAACACAGCTTGGGGCTCTCGGCAGGCTGTGCGGGGCGATAGATAGAGCCTGTGCTTCTCTATCACACTCCCGCGTCACATGACCAAAACAAGTAACGTTGCGTGCACTTCAGGGTACCTCGAAAAACATTATATCAGAATATTACACGCAGTTACGACATTACAGTGTAAAATAAAATAATAATGGTGCACTGAGAAGCTGGACCAACAAAGCACACTCCTGACATTTAAAAAAAAAACAAAAATTTGCGGCATCTTGGGAGCAAGCAGCCAGGATCAAACGGTATTTCAACATGCCAAAAAGACTATTGCATTTACTGTCTTTTTCAAAAAGAAGGAAGATGGTTCAAAACGAGTCAGAATAGCACATAGAAAAGAAAGAAAAAAAGGAAAGTCCCACAGCATGATAAGTGGGCCTTTGCGTTTTGTTTTCAGCACTATTTTCTGCATAATGTAATGTCCGTAATTGTGTGAGGGCCCGTGAAGGAGCCATCGAACAGCAGAGTGGTGACGTAGCGGGAAGTGACGAAAAGAGTGTGGCGTGAGAGCGAAGTTGGCAGTCGCATGTTGCAGCAGTCCGCTGTTATTTTTGTTAATTAACTGTTGCTACAATAAAGTGAAGGAAGCCATCATTCACTCCCCTCCTTTCTATTTGCCTATTCGGGCTATTACAATATGTTCCGGGACCTGTCCACATGCCATCATCCCTGCACTGTGATATGTACTTTGCGTTCCGGCACCTTTTGATTTACAAATTAAGCACTGTTCCACAACAGTTGGCAGCTCTGCTTTGACAAAGTCGTCAGTCATCTATCCAAAAATCACACTTACTTTTTTGCAAATCCTTGATCATAAGCAGACCGTTTGAGGAAGCAGGCATCTTCGAAGTCCTTGTAGCAGAGAACACGACTCGACGATGGCGTGAAATTCATTCGCTTAGTGTCTACAAAAGATGTCCATTTACGTGCCCTGCTATCCTTCAGCCCCTCATACAACGTTTCTTTAGATTGAGAACAATACTTTGCCACATACCGCCGTGGCATCTTACCGAGAAGCAATGCAACAATACTGTGTGCATGGCGGACTTCCCTCGCAGTTCTCAGTGTGACGTCAATTCCGAAGATTTCCAAAGATTGTCGAAGAAAAGCATTTTCGTTGTCAAGGGCATTGCTATGGGTTAAACAAAGAATCTAGAAGGGTTGCGTTAAAAAAAATTAATGAAAATATGCTTATAATTGTTTAGCCATTGATATTATTCAAAAACATGGTTGGCCAACCTTACTTCACATTTGGCCTTTAATTTGCTGATCTTAGTCTTTGTACTTTTTCTCTTTGAACCCATTAATAACAAGTCAGACATTGTTACAGGGTTAGAAATAAGAATGTTTTAAGTGGCACAACTCTAGTTCTTGGGTGAAAAGTAAATCAGCAGTAAAACTTTGAATCAGAGATCAAGACAATGTGAGTCCATCCAAGAATGTGTTTTAGGAGCTCAGCCAGTCGTTAAATTACAGCCTGTCCTCCATTTCCGCCAGCCCTCCCTTTTTGTTCAGCTGTAGCCTGTCACAAATTGAAAGTGAAGACCTTCCAGAAACTATCCCTGATAATCACATAAATTAATTAGAAAATGTAACTTGACATCCGCCAAGCACAGACAGAATGAGGGGGGGTGAGATTGAGGCAAAGTCACAAAATTAATTGTATGGTATGTGACTCTGATAATTAATTCATGTCTGCTTTAACAACTCCTTCTGGCACTCAATGAAAAGGGATGTTTCAATCAAACCAGTATCGGTAGTGGTCAGGAATGAAAACGTGCAGCAAAAGTTAAAGAGTGACAGACTCGCTCGACATGCTCAGGGTCATTTAGAGGTTCACCGATTAAACACAGGCAACCAGAAAGGGAACAGCGAACAAACGAGGCAAACATGAGAGTGGCTCTTAAAAGACAGGCAGTGCCCATATCTAGAAAGCGTCCATAGATACTGAGGACAAAAGGCTCTCCGGCTTCAATGGCAACTCAGAAGTCTTGATTTTGAAGTGGAGAAGATTTTTTGGGGGTTTGGATGATTATTGCAATTATTCTTTCAAGCCACTGACTCTCCCCTCTTAAATGAGATTGATTCATGCTAACAGCAGTAACTTGCAACCTCTGGTAATTTCTGCATCCCATTCTATTTTTTTTTTGTGTGCACATCTTATAAATAAAATAAAATAAATGAATGAAATTTATACACAAGCATGTGTGTGCTACTACAGGCTGAAGGCTACAGGCTAAAGATTGCCTTATACTGGCTATGTCACTTACAGACAACACGTAACCTACAGGCAACATTTATAGTCTGCACTCACCTCTATTGGCAAACTCAGAACCAACAGTCACAATGAATCAGCAATTACTAAATCAGCCCTGGTAATTTATTTATTTTAAAAATCAGGCTCCAATTATTGATAGATTCTGGCCCTAGCTACATAGCTTCCAAGTTTCAAGACGATCAGTACTGGAATGCTGGAGGAGTGGGATTTCACAGTTAGTGCCCATCAAGGGGGTAGGTTTGTATAGGGATGGTGGGGACATAATAACACTACCAACTTTTCAGGAGGCTCAAATTATCCCCACTAACTTTTAAGCAACCTTATTTGCATTATATAATGCTTTCAGTTATATAGGTCATTTAGATTGTCTTCCTACAGTATATGTTGTAAGGATAGAATTGATCCTACCATTATTAAGTGAATTACAGTACTTTCATTATGTTCAGACTTACACTGACCCCTTTTCATTTTTTTCCATTTTATTCCCTCAAACGCACGTTTGATTGGCTGATCACTTGAACACCCCCCCCCACACACACATGCACGTATTCACAGCCCGACACAAATACAACATGCCGCCTCCCCCACCCCCTTCAAAGACGAGGGATATTAGAATTTTTTTCCCGCCAGCAGCAGCCACTGTAAGTTATGTGAAAAGACGTCAATGATGTGGAGGTGGGGAACACTCCAATAATTTTGCTACTGCTACAGTGCTTCAAGTCGATTTTACTTAGGTTTCTTGAAATAAGAAAAACGGCTAGCTGAAAATAAGCTTAACAGACTTATTTTAAGCAAAAAGTTTGTAAATTTAATCTTAGAAGAAAAACTTGTTTTTCAGAAATGTTCTTAAACCAAGAATCTTTTTCAAAACCTTATTTGAAAGACATTTTTTCTTGATTTAGGTGAAAAATGACCAACTTTTAGACGTATGGGCTCAATACTAACAAATACTTAAAGTACATAAAGTAGGGGGTGAATCTGACGCATTAATCTGTTAAATAGCCTTTAAAACTCCCCAAAAAGATTTGGCAGAATTTGACAAAACTGCGTCGATTTCGCACATTTGGAGACTAAATCAAGTATATAATTATCGGTTGAATTTTTTAGAATCTGGATTATCGGTGTGACATCATAATTGCCATTACGGCCGAAAATTATCGGTAACCGATTTTTCATGCGTCTTTAGTATCAACCAGATGTTGAGAACACATGCAGGCAAATTATTATCTAAACTAAGTAATCAAACGATCCAATAATTTTCTCTCAGTCATTCAGGGAAATTTCAAATGTGAATCTCAATGGCAATTGCTGTAATATAAGAAATATCTCCATTTCATCCGTTTTATTTTTCATTACCTGTGTTCTTTTCTATTCACTTCATTAACCTTTTTGGGATTTTTTTTCAAGAGGGAGTTTACCAATTGCTTTTCCCAGGTTATGAAGAACCATGGCAGACTTTCACAATATCCTTCATGTATGACCCACACTGACAAGACAGGCCCTCTGGTTGTGTGACAGCCAATCAGCATTCCATACCATTTTGACTGACACCTGAAATTGACAGCAAGCTTAGAGCGGCACCCTTACCCTGAGATGCATGGGAGTCTGCTGGTTGGAGATACGAAACAAGGAGACAGAAGTGGAGCATAAAAAACTCCACGTTTGCAAGAGATGGATGGATGTGGGTCAACTCAACTGTCATGCAGCTCACGTTTTTTTCACCTGTACTTGTGATTTTGTCCATTCCGTAGGTTTCTGCCATATCCGAATTGAAACGAGGGCAAAATTACTATAAATAAAGTATCTAGAATAGATTTATAAGATTTAGCTCTTTAATCGTGACTTTAAAAACACACCAAACAACTAAAGTGGAATTTAAAAAAAAAAATCAAATAGTCAAATATAGTATGTATATAGATTTTACTTAACGCAAATCTATAATTAAAAGGGGAAAAAAAGTTTTCCTCCATAGGTTATTTAGTTAGTCCAAAGATCCAACTTATGTAAAACATTTTAAAAAGTAAAAAAAAAAAAAATCCAATAACGGTGGCACTAAAAAAAAAAACAACAACAACACAATAATTGGCAAATCCTTTTCAAACTACAGTATTTCTCAATCTCATACATTAAAATACGATATTAATGGTCAAACGGATACATTTTATTGTTATTTGTTTGGCATATATTACAAATATTTAGTTTTCTTGCAATCTGACACCTGCATAAAAAAAAGTTGCGACAGGGGCACGCTTACCACTGTCAATAAGTAATTGTGATGTGACAATATCTTTTACACAATAATGCCAGTTTTAATGCAATATCACCTAAGGGATGAAAGTTCACGGACACTCAATGTTAGTTTTCGACCATCCAGGTTCTTTGAATCTTTTGAAGATATTATGGACCATAAATGATAAATTGCTTAAATTATAATATTTTCTGTACATGAATTGCACTTTTTTCATAGTTTGGCTGTTCCTGTGACTTACATTCGCAGGTGTGACGCATATAATGTTAAAATATAGAATTTTAAATGTTCATAATTGTTATTTTGTCAGGGTTCTCTTTGTAGATTTCCGCTCCCCCTTCAACTACTCACAGAAAGCATGAAGAAGTTTCACCATCTCACCCATCTAATCTATGTCGTTCACAATTTCCTCACTGACAGACGACAAAGGAGTAAAGGTGGGCTCACCCATATCCCCTGCACGCTCCATCAACACCGGGGTTCCACAGGGATGTGTGTTGAGCCCAACCCTGTACACTCTCTCCACTAGGGGGGCCCATTTAGTCGCTCGTGATCGACTGGCTGCCAGCGTTCATTTCAGTTCCAAGTCATTTCAATCGTAAGCGTCACCTTTTCCTTTTTCCCCCCACCACCTGCACTAACCTTCTTGGAACCAGTGTTGATTTCTCTCACAAGAAGGTCCACCGTGTGTCCGTCTTCCAGCAAAACAAAGAAACTGCAGTACTGTCATAAATTGTCGTATTTCGAGCATGTCGTCAGATGTAGAAATATGGCGAGTCAAATTATATGTCGTATACCGAAAAGATTGTGTGTCGAAGCGATCGTATGTCGAGGTACCACTGTATTACAGTAGAATGGAAATTATTCTTCTGCCACGTCTGTTTGTTTGGCCACTAGGTGGTGCAACGCCACAATTAACAATTCACACAAACAGCTATCCTATTAAATTGGCCATATATTGGCTGATAACAGCCAATTTTGGAAAAAAAGATTCATTTATCAGCCCGATATATCGGTTTACCTTCTTGAGAAAGCTCACCACCCAAAGAGCAAACATAATAGCTATCCTACTATATCGGCTATATATCGGCCATTGTCCGATCTTGGAAAAAGTCCATCTATTTGCTTGATGTATTGGCCAGCCAATATATCGGTCAACCTTTAGCTACACAGCAGTGACAGAACAACCTTGAATTAAGCGTATATTTATGTTTATATTTCATAGATTAATCAAACCAGTAAAATAGCAATTAGAAAGGATTAGCAAAAGCAGTTCTATGTGCAAATTAAGGGCAGACCTCTGTAGTCCAGGACCTGTCCTACTCCAGTGTATTCCACATGGGTTCTTACGTTTATTTCCTACCATATCAGCTGCAGACAAGTCTCTGAACATTGACCCTTATTTTAAATGGAATCATAAGGAGGCTGGAGTCCATCCATTCATCCATCCATTGCACTGTTTTTTAAACCCTTCAGAGGGAGGTAAAGCTACACATAGTACCTAAACAAATCTGTTAATTGTGACATGAGTGGAAAACGGACAGCATGCAAATGCGTTGGAGGCAAGCTGGACAACAACTTGGTCACTGCAATGGAGTACCCAAAGCTGGGAGCTAATGTGAAGTAGGTGAAGCCACTACAGCTATGCTAACAGGGCCATCGTTGAGATGAGTGGCTGCCTTCAATGCGAAGTTTTGCAACTATTTTTTTTTTTTTTTCTTTTGCTGCAATTATTTTAACTGCAGTCAGTGCAGTGTATTGAATAGGTTAAAAGGGATCTTCAAATCATTTTAGTCTGTTCATATTTACATCTAGCACAATGTCCCAACTTCACTGCAATTGGGATTTGTACATAGAAATGTGCCATTTCAATGATAGTGATAACAAATGAGGATTTTAAAACAACAAATTCAACTGTGACAATTTTGGTACTTCATTCAACAGCATCAACAAGACAAATGATATTTGGCTAAGCCTTCTAACTCTTAACCCTACCCACTTCCCATCGTTCAACTGTAATTTCACTATCTGACTTGGCCCTCTTAAATCTCTCACCCCTCATCTGTGCTTCTCATTGATCCTTAATCCCTCACCCATTTGCACCCCTCATTATCTCGGTGCTCTAAACTCAATATTCTTTATTCCTGGATGTTTCTATAAAGACCTTGCTCCTTCCCCTTCATCTCACCTGTCCGTTTAAATGGGAAGTACTATGGAAAATTAACTTTATCAGCTTTTACAACACTGTATATAAATAAATGGGTGTCTGGAGGACTGTGCCACCCTTCAAAATACCAAAATAAACTAAATCATAAACCATGAACCTATCGCAAAGCCCCGCCCCTTTCGAAAACTCTGACAACCCAAGGCTGCGTCAAACTCTCTCAGTGACATTGACTTAGTGAACGTACGGATGATGGCGGGAGCTCAAAGTTCTGAATTTCCACAACGACAGCTGGAAATAGACCTGTTTTTAAAAAATGATTTTTTTTTTTAATGAAGCAGACAGAGAGGGTTGCAGAAAGCAGTGGGGCGGTATGTCCATGGTGTTAAAACTTTACAGAGAGGAGACCATTATTATAATCGAGGTGACATGCTACCATTCACAAATTTACAGGCCGAATATCTATCTAGCCATAGTGTTAGCTACTTAGAATCATGTCATGTGTTCTGTCAGATTTGTCTCCCAAAGCTTTTGTGGCGATGAAAAAGCAGTCTTTTACTTTCAGTTGGATTCTCAATATTATACAGAGGTGCTAAATAAACAACTTACATTGTAAACATACATGTGCAATATGAATACAATGTAAATAAATGCTCAAAGCATTTATTATTTATTTATTTACCGCAGCCACATGCTCGGTGTGTGTGTGAGGTGAACTTTCCTTCGTGTGCGTATGTTCCCAAACGTAAGTACACGTTCCTTTCTTCATAGAAAGTTTGTTGTGTCTACCTTCGACTTTCAGTGCTTGGTCCTAACCTGCTTAGATTAGTTACATTTTATTCTATTTGTGGAGTGATAGGCTGGTAAACAAGTAGGCAGTCAAATGTTACCAAACTAACGTGAAAGTTAAGTCTATGTTTCTAATACACGCTGTCAAGTATTATTTTTTTTACAAATCGATCATCAACTTACGTTTGAGCAACCATAAGTGTCCTTGGTGACTGTCTTGACATTCAGTTGTTTATGTAATCGACAGCAGAGGTTTATTCATATTTGGCGAGCTTTATTATAGGCTTTGAAAAAGGAAATACATTTCCTCCCCCCCAATCTTTCTGGGTACATGGTGTTAGAATTACAGGTACCACACGCACGGCGTTATCACTGGGGTTTTGCAATTCTAAAGGTTACAAAGGATGTTTTAAGTCACGACCACACATTACATTCCTATGTAGCTCTATGGGTGGTGTCTGAGTTTTCTGATTTAGGGTTGTGGATTTGCGATAGGTCCATCGCCTGAAATATTATTTCACTCCACACTAGATGGTGGTAATTTAGTATTGTAACTACAGCTGCTCTGGGGCAATCTGACAGAAGTGAGGCAGCCAATTTGCGGCATTGACCCTTCTGACCATGCAAGTAGGGTGAAGTATCTTGCCCAAGGATACAGCAACAATGGGCAAATGTGGGGCATGGATTCGAACTAGGCCTGCACAATATATTGTTTGAATATCGCCATCGCGATGTGCGCATGCGCAATAGTCCTATCGTTGTACAATTTTTTTTTTTTTTCCAACATGTAAACTTTCGGTTTGCTTCATAAAAGTAGCAAGTGTGATGAGACATGGCTTCCTGTTTCCCTTTTATACATACGGTATATCAATTATCATCACAGATGATCGTGGTTTTGCAATTTTTTTTGCACTTTCAGTTTTTAAATAAATGAAAAATAAATAAATACAATTACAAAAAATTGAAGCTCCTTTAATCTATAATACAACAACAAAAATATACAGAAACTAAGATAACATTTCTATCATGAAGAATAGGATAAATTGTTTAAAGAATATAAAATTAAGGAAAAAAAGTCTAGTATACAAAGGGTAAATGAGAAAAACCAAGGGGGGGGGAAACTCAGGAAAAACAATCTAATAAAATACTGAATGCAATACACTTATACAAAACAAGGTGAGTCAACAAAAGTATTCCAAAACAGAGCTATTCAAGTCATCTGGTGAAAATTCTAGTTCTTATATTGCAGTATATATCGCAATAAATCACAAACCCCCAAAAACTCTCAATGTAAGTTTTTTCCAATATCGTTCAGCCCTAATTCAAACCCACCAATTCTTCAATCAATGGACAACACGCTCAACCACCTCCGCCACCGTCACCCCCGCAATAAATACACAGCTAAATTAACAACGTTAGGCCTCGCAAGCAATAGGGCAACATTAAAAAATTGAAACTCAATACCATGAAATATACATAACCATTTCAGTTGTTAGGAATGAACTGATACGTTTGCCCCCCCTTCTTTATTATCTTTGAGATAATATGGGTTTAGAGACCCATTCTTGCACAGCAATCCTGAAATGATAATGGTTTCTCACGACCAAGTCTATAATGACAAATGGAAGCTGCAAATACAAGTTTAACCTGATGGGATGTTCTTATATATCAAGGTTATCATTTTTAAGGAGCTTGTAAATTTGATCATTCATCAAATATCAATTCATGCTGTGTTGTCCATTAGTTTGTAATTGTATATGAAAATAAAACACTCTCTATGGACATAAAACACTTTTGAGTATTTAAATGGGCATTTTCTTTGGCTACTAGCTAAGGCGAAAATGTGGAGAGACTGCCAGGCAGTCTGCTAGCAAATGACAAGGGATTACTGTGACACCATTTGCATATCAAGAAGTTAAAGCTGTGAGGGAGAAAATATCGAACCTTCAAGCCTGCAAGGTCATTCAAAAGATAGGATTTTTTCTTCACTTCATAATTTATTTTGCATATCATGCAATATGGACAAACTGTAGATTAAAAATGGCAGCTTTAGCAAATCACACCATCCCTGATAGGGAGCAGCTCCCACCTAGACCTTTCTAAAGGCACCTTACTGCCATTGCTCGATCAAACTGACACAAGAACACACACACCGACAGACACACACACACACACTCTGCTGCTCCAGGCAGATGTCATCTTGATTGTTTCAAAACAGACTAGACATCCGAGAATTGAAAATTGCTGGACTCACTAATCCATTGCAAATTATAACTACTTTAATTTGTCTTTTTTTATATCAGTACAGGCCACAAAGTCATTGTCTTTTTCTCCACGCTAAGGCTTTGACCGCCATAGAAAGTTAATATTTGCTATTCAGACTACCACAAAAAAAAAAAAACAGCGTCAAATATGTCAAAAGAAAAAAATGTTGACAGGTGATTACATCATATTTTAATGAAATACAGTATTTTCCCTGCTATAAGGTGCCCCAGAAAGCCTCCAATTTTCTCAAAAGCAGACTGTGCCCTATAATCCAATGTGCCTTATATATGGATTAGGCCTGTCAACAATAACGCGTTAACGACCATGATTAATCTGGAAATATTAACGCATTAAAAAAAAAAACGCAATTTACCGCTCACACTAAGTTTGGCCACAACTGGCTCCCGTAGTCCCACCCAGTGATGTTTACATTCTCCGCGCGGCAATGCAGGATAAAATGCAGCCAGCCACAATGAGTGAGGATGATGACCCAGGACTGCTTCATGGCAAATTCTGTTTTAAAAAGCTGCCTAATGGAAATCTGGATAAAACAAAAGTTGTGTGCACATACTGCTGTGATGAACTGTCCTTCCATCGAAGCACAACCAGCCTAAAGTACCACCTTCAGGCAAAGCATATCTTCGCGAGTGTTAGCAATGACGCTAACACCGCAAAAACAAGCCGCAGTCATCAAGCTACACAGAGTGCGGACTCTGACTTGTCAACAGAAGGACAATAAGTAGTTTGACTACTGCTATCGCTTGATGGGTAGCCAGAGACTGTAGACCCATTAACTTAGTCGAAGACAAGGGCCTTGAAAATCTCATCCAGATAGCATTGGGCGACCCAACATACAGAACACCTTCACGGGCAACTATTGCCATAAAAATTCATTAACTTTTTGAAAATGAAAAGGCAATGAAGGTGGAGCAACTAGCCAGAGTTACGTTTGTTGCACTGACAGGAGACCACTGGACAAAAAAAAGGGTATGACTGGCTAACTTAAGCAGTGTTTCTAAACACCATTACACACATTTAGTGTAATGTTTTTCAGTTAAGTGTGTGAAAGTTGACAAATTATTTATATACAGTATATTTTTTTTAAATCTCACACAGCTTTCAGGCCATTTAGTGTAAAACGGCAAATGCTGCATTTATTTGTGTGAAATGTTTAATTTAACAGACAAGTTGTTTACACATTTTTTGAAACACTAGCTATTGTTACTGTATTGTGTTTGTCTGCTCTTTAAGTTGGCAGTTAACTTTGGGCAATATGCCAAACGGTACTTGAGCCACATTGTTAGTCTGAGGCACTTTAATCTGTTAAGATCTTTTCTGTATAATACTGACAATGTATTTTATTTTATACGAGCTGAGTTGTTAAATAAAATTTTAAAACTCTATTTGGTTAAGTATTAATTCATTCATACATCATACATTTCATCTGAAAACAAAATTTAAGTCAATTATAGTATTTTCCTAGATTTTTTTTTCCTGAAGAGCAACTTTATTCATCTCGTGGGAAATGTGATTAATCATGATTAATCACACAGTTGGCATATGATTAACTAGATTAAATTTTTTAATCATTTGACAGCACTAATATGGATCAATATTGGTTAATCATGGCATGACATTCCCTTTAGCGCAGCACCAGCTAATGGATGTAACGCAACCCCAACCACTACTACTACTACTACTACTGCACCTTACAATGCGCTGCACCCTATATATATGAAAACAATTTTAAAAAAGGCCATTCACTGAAGGTGCGCCTTATAGTACGGACGATGCGGTAACAGGAAACAAGCATATTTTACATTCATAAATGTCTTCTCTGTTCATTGATAGCGGCGCTATATACTGTTTTTTTTGTTGTTGTTGTTGTTATAATTTAAGAGACCATAATAGGGTTGTAATAGAAAGAGCAGTTAGCTCTTCAAGAACCCTATCAACCTAAAGTAAATAAATGGATGCACCTAAGGAGCTGGAAAAAACAAATCTGTAGTTGTAAGTCAAAGGAATGGTACTGTGTGATAGCTTAAGTAAAAGAAAGGCCATTGAAGGAGATGAAAACAGGTGCTTAAAGTGCATATGACAGCAAAAAGCATGTTTATTTCATATTTCACGCGGTGTTTTATGCTCCTCGATGAAATGGACTGCTTGGATGTGTGTGGAAGCGATCGTTTTATATATATTCAATTTTTGAATCCCATGCCATGAAAATGAGTTACTTCCGGCTCCAGTCTCGGGTTGAGGACAAATGCGAACGTGACGTCACCCAGGTAAGCGTCTCACAATACAGCATTGCTTTATAGCATGCAGATGGACTGCGGATTCAGCTGATTTTGCGGATTAATTCGTTTATTTTTCGCATCACGCCAGCCAAACGGCTGCAGGCTTTTGTGGCTGCACCAGGGAGAGGCGTGTGACCCTTTTTGGGTTTCAGAAAGTTCCCATTCACCCCGAGATCGGCCAAAACATGTGTGCGACAACTGTGGGACCATTGGACTTATGAGGAAGTGAGTAAACATCGTGTTATGTATTATGTCAAATACTGGGATCATTTTAATACGGAGGTGGCTTGCATTTTGTGGCTGGCACGCTCCTTGTCCACTTGGCCGACGACCAGCGGCTTGTCGCCCCCACTGCCTGGAGAGCACTGTACTCGGCATATTGCCCTCTTCCTGTGCCCGGTGTTCTGTCAAATTTTCCATCCGATCAGAAATTGCAACTTTGTGTTAAAAATGGCTGCGAATACAGCGATTACAAAGTAAACGTTACAAACTTTCTTTAAATAAAGGACTATTTACTTACGTTTGAGCATGGTAAGACATGTAGAAAAGTTTCCCTCAGACACATCCTGTCATGTTAGCTGCACAACAACTCCAGCCGCGCTCTCACTATTAACGTCTTCGCCATGTAGTTAAGCATTAATCATATTCATATTCATGTTGACCACGTGGCAGCTGCGCGCTCCTCCGACATCGGCCGATTTGTCGGGGGGTAATTCTCCAGCTGCTTCCCTGGCAAACATGGTCTCCTGCCTGCAGCAGGGGACGAGCTGTAACTTGCTCTCCGCCGGGCGGGGTGCCGATCGACGAAGACAATGGACAACCCCGCCGCTGTGTGACATTATCCCGAGTAGTTTTGAGTGATTTTTCGCTTCGAAAGCCGAGAATAGACTTTGAAACATCACTCAGTTCGGGTTAGCATGTCGGTGATCTGTCACGCCTCCTGGTTTGTTTATGCTCTCCGAAACCGGGGCAGGGAAATGAAAAAAAGCCAGACTAATTCCGGTGGCATAAAATATTGTTCGGGAGGTGCGACAGTAAAGGCGAAGTCGACAGTTTAGACCATTATGGAGTCATTTTGCCATGTCGTACTGAATAAATGCATTTTTAATGTTTCATATTCCATTTAGCACAGGACTGTTATTTGCATTGACCATAACATTTATTTAGCAATTGGGAAAAAACACCTCAATAAAAAGAATATCCTGTAAAAATATTGGAGTAAAGAGATTGAAAGAATGACATTTTGCTGCTCTCTTTGTTGCATTTTCATTGTTATGAATAATTCCCCCACAATGGGCTGAAGTCTAAATCAGAGTAAACCATTCTCCTGCTGACGTCATCCGCCTGTTGGTGACGCTAGAGCCCTATAATGAATGGTAGGCGTGGCTAAACCGCAGATTATAAAACTAATTTCTCGTCATCTGCGCTTCGCCAATTTGTTGCATATAGTCGAATCGTCTCAAAATATGATTCTAATTCACATAATAATGCTATTTAAGAGTTTTTTTTTTTTTTTTTTTATCCTTTCGTCCACACTTTAAACTCCTCCACTTGTGTCAAGGACACGCCACTGACCTGAAGAGGACAAGGCACTCTATTCTAGTCAAGAACCATGGCCTCAGATTCAGAAGTGCCAACTTTCATCCCAGCTGTAAACTAGTGCACGCTAAAAGTCCTGGATTGATGGAGTCATAAGAACAACACCGTCTGCAAACAGCAGTGATGCGAATATATCGTCCCCAAACCAGACCCCCTTAACCCTGGCTGCACCGAGAAATTATTTCCACAAAGGTAAGGTAGCTGGAGTAGGCAAGTAATTTGCTGTCTAATGTTCTGTTTCTACATACTGTATACAGGTAGTCCCCGGGTTACGATGTACCCAACTCGCATGATTTCCGCTACGTCTGACGTCTGCTATTTTGTCACCAGTCGTTTTTTTAATATAATGTTGGCTTTTGTGATCCATGTCTTCATTTTGGTACAGGAAGCATAGAGCAAGTAGTACTTCCGCACGGGAGTAAGAGCGCATGAAGAACATATTTGCGCAGACGAAGAAGATCTCAGTTGCGCCCATGAAGAAGTAGCGCCGCCTAGTGAGAGAGAGGGGGGAAAGATTACAGCTTAGCTAGCTGTCGAGCTAGGATTTAGCTCCAACGTCTAGGCGAGGCCAGTAAAATGATGTATAATACATATTTTTGATTTTTTTTTTTTTTTTTTTTTTTAGATTTAGAGGGTATTCAATGGTACTTAAAGGGTTCATTCCAACTTACGCAGAAATTAGGGTTACGTCGCCAGCGTAAAAATGGAACTCATTCTCAACCCGGGGACTACCTCTACTGTGAAATCTCAGAAGTAGAATTCTTCTAAATTCGTACAAATCTTAATTTGACTTTTAGTAAATATGCCTCTATCCAAAATGAAGTGCAGAATTCACAAAGAAATTCAACTACGTTTTAGTCTTCATGTCAGGCCTCTAAGTTCACAAGAAAAAGCAGTGAACTCCCTCTGAAACTTCAGAAGTAGAAGAGAATCATTAATTTAACAATTTCATGTTCATCGCCACTTCAGGTTGTACCACGCCTCCTGCCCACAGTTACCTGGGATAGGATCCAGTTAAGGACACTTTAAAGTGCCTACGACACCATAAAAAAAGTCTTAAATAGCATTGTTATGTGAATTAGAATCATATTTTAAGATGATTCGACTATTTACAACAATTTGGCAAAGTGCAGATGACAAGAAATTAGTCTTTTAATCTGCCTCTTAGCCCCTGCCTTTCATTACAGCGCTCTAGCGTCCCCAGCTGGAGAATGACGTTGGCAGGGTCACGACATTTATTTCATCTGATTTAGAATTCAGCCCATTGAGGGGAAATTATTCAGAACAAGGAAAATGTGACAGAGAGCAGCAAAATGTCACTGTTTCAGTCTCTCTACTCCAATATTTTTACAGGATATTCTTTTTATCTAAGTATTTTTATCCAATTGTTAAATAAATGGTATGGCGTGACAAATAACAATCTTGTGCTAAATGGAATATGAAATATTTAAAATGCATTTATTCAGTATGACATGGGAAAATTACTCCATAATGGTCGAAACTGTCGACTTCTTGCACCTCCCAACCATATTTTATGCCACCAGAGTTAAGGCCGAGTTATGCTTCCGCATCAGACCTGCGCCGTCAAGGAAGACCCGATTTACGACCCTGAGCCGGCCATAGCCTGACGTGTTCCTATTGTTTTTCCAAACCCTAGCACCACGTGGCGAAAATGGACTGTGAATGGGCCGTTCAGACTGTTGTTTCCGGTTCAGCGCCAACTGACGGCCATTGTAAAACATTATTTTTCTACATGCAAAAATGGACTCCCGACGGGAGTATCATCGAAGAGCAAGTCTCCTCAAGACATCATAAAGATTGCCAAATGGCAAGGTCAGCGATTGAATAAAAAAATGGAGGAACCACCGAGACGTGTGTGTTTGGAATCGAATGGTCACACGAAGCGGTCGGCCAAAAACTGCCAGCTTTTTATCACTTAATGTCGTATTTTTGGTTGGTGCACTTCATCATTAATTGTGTACATATGTTTGCTGTGAGTCTGTGACTAATTTATGTGTCAAACCTCAAGTACATGAAGAATAAAGCACAGGTTTGGTGTCAAAAGAGTTGTTTTGTTGTTTAATTTTCAACAGCAGACAGTTCACATACGATACATCATAACTGATTGAGAGTGCCTCGGTGCTTTTATCATAACGTTAACATCAAGGCTTCCAACGCAGTTTGGGAAGTTCCATTGACGCCAGAAATCTGCTATGGCTTCCCACTGGCTGGTTGTAGAACACGTCAAACAAATCGGGCTGGAGGGCTTTGCAGACCTCGGACAAAATGCTGGACGCAGTGCTCGACGCCAGTTTGAAGCTAGCCGCCACAACTCGCTGGTTTTCACCCAAGGGTAGAACTCTATGCGGCATCAAAAGTTGGACAGACCGCCTTGAAACCGTCTTCTGCGTCGCCTGCGCCTCAACATTTGTATGATCAACATTTATTCAAAGTTGATTAGTTGAAGATCCACATTCAAGCGTTCCATCTTGCATTGTTCATTTTTTTCCCGTTAAACTAGACAAGAGGAAGTCAACAAGCATGCCCCAAATCCGTACAAACATAAAGCAACACCCCTCTAGTGGCTTGACGGTGAATCAACGCGTCACCTGGCCGGAGAACCATCGAATGTCAAATGATGCCGTAGTCGCTGCGCCATCACCGCAACGTGGGAGCATAACTCAGGCTTTAGTCTGGCTTTTTTTCATTTCCCTGCCCCGGCTTCGGAGAGCGTAAACAAACCAGGAGGCATGACAGCTAGCCGACATGCTAACCCGAACTGAGCCAAGTCTTATTCTCGCCTTTCGAAGCAAAAAAATCACACAAAACTACCCCGGACCATGTCACATGGTGTGGTTATCGATTGTCTCCGCCGATCGGCAACCTCTCCGCCGGTGAGCAAGTTACAGCTCGTCGTTCCCCTGTTGCGAGCAGGAGAGCTCATTTGCCGGGGAACAGCAGGAGAATGACCGCCGGACAAACTGGCCGACGTCGAGGAAAGCGTAGCTGCCCGAGCCCAACCCGAGGATAGTGGTCTATTGCTGGGCATACTAAGCGGACCAAGGGGGGTGTGCTACAAGCCGCCTATCGTAGGCCGAGTGGCATTTTCGGCAGACAAGGAGCATTGTCAGCCACAAAATGCAAGCCACCTCCATATTAAAACGTGTGCAATGATCCCACTATTTGACATAATACAAAACGCGATGTTTATTTTGACAAGTCCAATGGTCCCACAGTTGTCGGACTTGTTTTGACCAATCTCGGGGTGAACGGGAACTTTTTGAAACCCAGAAAGGCTCACACGTTTCACCCTGGTACAGCATCAAAAGCCTGCAGCACATTTGGCTGGCATGATGCAAAAAATAAACGAATTAATCCGCAAAATCAGCTGAATCCGCAGTCCCTCTGCATGCTATAAAGCAATGCTGTTTTGTGAGATGGTGACCCAGGTGACGTCATATTCGCATTCGTCCTCAACCTGAGACTGGAGCTGGAAGTCACTCGTTTTCATGCTGCGGGATTCAAACATTGAATAAATAAAATCGCTTCCACACACATCCAGGCGGTCCATTTCTTTCAGGAGCATAAAATACCGAGTGAAATATGAAACAAACATGCTTTTTGGCACTTTCATTTCCAATTTAGTTGTTACTAATAAGTTAACACAGTTACCAGCATTGTAAATGTTAAAGGTTGTCAATGTTGGCACTACTGAGCGACTCGGCACAAAATAGACGGCAAACCCCTTTAGGATTAAACACTAAGGGCTTCTCGTCCCTAAAGCATGTGTCTACAATCAACAACGGTGAGAAACGAGTGGAATGCCAACACTCCCAGAAGAGATAAAACCCTGTTTACTTCCATTCTAGCCAATACACGTCCTCTCTCATGCATTTATGGGAAGTGTTTGAGACATGATGAGCATTTTGTATAGACAAGTGGCAGTTGGCACTTTTCTCCAAGTACATGCTGTATGAGAAGAAGAGAAGAGAAAAAAAGAAGGAGCAAATAAAAGAGGTAGAGCTGGTAGGCGGTTAGCGGAGTTGTTAGCAAGCTTGTGATGGAGAGACCAGAGAAGGAGAAGGTGGATGGATAGAGGAAGGGAGCGATGGAGGAAGGGGAGGCTTGACGATAAGAGAAAAATTCAGACTGGTCAAAGTTTCCTTTTTGCCAATCGTGCTTCTGATAAAGACAGCGCCTGCTCCGGAGCTGATAGAGGGGCTATCTTTCTCCCTTTCTCTCCCCCACTCCACCACCTCGCTCAGCCGCCAGTTAGTTTGTGCGGAGGAGTGGGGGGGCACGAAGGACCGTATCAGTACAACATCACGGTGCTACCATCAACCAGCCACCACGCAGCAATTAATATCGCTCCAATTACTGTTAAAGGGACAAGGCTGGGACAGGACGATAATGAACACATCCTCTCCTCCCCACTGGTGGAATTAAAACACACACACACAAACACGCTCTGTGTGTTCACGTGCAACATAAAATGACCACATCTTGAAAGGGAAACAGTGAAAGATGGTGTGCTAATCTTTGTGCGTTGTTTAACTCATTGAACACAAAAGAAACAGCAAAATAAACAAACCTCGATAAGGAAGGTATTTTTCTGGTTATCTCCTTTCAGCTGTGTGTGTCTGTTTTCTGTTCTTGTTTTTGCGTTGAATGCATTTGCATCCCTGTCATAGTCACAGCTCCAGAAGGGAAACGTAGGATAACACAAAGGACCTTGTAAGATGCTGATGGACTAGAGGAACTCTTCAGATGTACTGTAAAGTTGATCAAGAATAATTATGGTTTGGGCTCCTATGCTCTCTTCGTCAGGGCCGTGCAGAGACCGATGGAGGGGCAGGTGCTCATAGATCAAAAGGGGCATATGAACAAGTATTTAATACACCCCACAACAACAGAACTTCCAGTTTAACCAGCTTTATAGTATTATTGGCTGTGACTGTGACAGACTTTAATTGGGAGGAATAGAAATCAACACTGTCATCAACACTTTATGGCTGTGACTCAGTCAGACTTTGCCTCTTTTCTTCCTTCAACTTCTACATCAAAACTTCCTTCCCCAACTTCTTGTTCAACTGAAAACAAACCACATCAGATGTTCACTAAGCCACCATCAGCACAGTTTAAACTATTATCTAATTATTATCATTTATATTTGACTACTCTAGCACCCAATAATAAAGTAATGTCATAAAATGTTATGGAACAATAACACTGTAATTGTGATCATAATTGTTGTATTGTATACCTGAATATCCTTGCAAACTGTGTTATTCTTTTATCTGTTCTTTTTTTTTTTTTTTTTTTTAAATCCCTGAACCTCCTTTCCTAATGAGGCATGTCTACATAATGAAATATAAATCCTAAATTTAACAAATCTGATTCCCCGGTGGCTTTTATTTTTAAAGCTTTCTTAATTTCTTTTTCGACGGGCTTGATGCGAGGTGCGTCCCTCCGTCCGTGAACCTGAGAGTAATTTGACTCAACATGGTAAACCTCACGTGCGCGGCTGCCGGTGGCGCCGCCTCCTTGCGCAAACCGCGCACGCGCCGGCCATGGCTGGCTATCGGGGTCCCACCGGAGTGCCGCGACCCGGAAGCGATCAGCAGCCGGCCTCCACGCCGGTGCTTGGGTGTGACATTAGGGTCCCACCGGAGTGCCGTGACGCGGAAGCCACGGGGCTGTTACTGCTAGCGCGGAGGCCGGTGGGGTGGCCAGCGAGTGGCCCAACACTAGCCAGACCAGCAAGCAAGTGGGTGTGCAGGGGGGAGGGGTTATGCGACGGCTTAGCAGCACAAAGACGGCTTTTTATGTTGTTTTTTTTAAGGTGTTTTCGGTGTTCAAGTACTGGGCGCAGTCGGCCAGCACACACACATATGCACAAGAAAAAGCCCAGTCAAAAGGGGCACTTTGTGTACGTAGGGGCAAAGGGACATGTGCTCAAGCACCCTCTGCCCCCCACCCCCGCACGTGCCTGTTCTTCGTCCTACTTGATGAAACCATGCAAAATGGAGGATGGAAATTGAATTTAGGTTTCACTTTCTTTAAAACGCATCTAAGGCTACTCAAGATGGACGTTGTAAAGGAGAAGAGCAACAAGTAAAGGGTTATTGAAAGTGATTTTACATGCGATCTGAAAGTTCTACAATTCCATCTTAAATTTGCTATAACAAATACCACAAAAAGGATGTTTAGGGATCCAGAAAAAAAATCTGTTTTTGTTTCTTTTTTTTTTTTTTTTTTTCCAATCAGAATGTTCATTCAGACCATTCCAGAGCATAGAAAATCTAAAGTCTAGGTATTTCATTACGTCAAGGTAAAAACTTCAAACTGATGGAGCTTTGGTCAGGACTCCAGGAAGGACAGTGGCGCCACCATGGGTTAGCACATTTTACACCATATTTAATTGACTTCTGACAGAGCATTCTCATACTATCACACTTTTTATCCACTCACCTGGACCGCTCCACCGCAACATACCATCCTCTTCCACTCCATCTTCCTCTTTATGACTACCGTGTGCAAGATCTTGCGGTTTCCCATCCCCATCACCCTCCTCAGGGTCTCCATGAATGTCCTGCATCCGAGGCTCTAGATACAGAAAAGGAATGAAAATTCCTGTGAACATCAGGCATTTAAATCAGAACGTTCTATGAACTAATCTGGTGTGTGTTAGAGAGCTACAGTGGTATGAAAAAGTATCTGAACCTTTTGGAATTTCTCACATTTCTGCATAAAATCCCGATCAAATGTGATCTGATCTTTGTCAAAATCGCACAGATTATAAAACAGTGTCTGCTATAACTAAAACCACCCAAACATTTATAGGTTTTCATATTTCAATGAGGATAGTATGCAAACAATGACAGAAGGGGGAAAAATAAGTAAGTGAACTATCACATTAAAATATTTTGTGCCCCACCCTTTGGCAGCAATAAGTTTAACCAGACGCTTCCTGTAGCTGGAGATCAGTCTGGCACATCGATCAGGACTAATCTTGGCCCACACATGGCATTGCGTGTTACTCCCAAACAATTCAACTTTGGTTTCATCAGTCTACAAAATATTTTGCCAAATCTTCTGTGGAGTCACTGGAGTGTCCAAGTGCCTTTTTGCGAACATTAAACGGGCAACAATGTTTTTTTTAGACAGCGGTGGCTTCCTCCGTGGAGTCCTCCCGTGAACACCATTCTTGGCCATAGTTTTACATGCAGTATAGTTGATGTGTGCACAGAAATATTGGACTGTGCCAGTGATTTCTGTAAGTCTTCAGCAGACACTCTAGGGTACTATTTTACCTCTCTGAGTATTCTGCACTGAACTCTTGGCGTCATCTTTGGTGGACGAACACTCCTTGGGAGAGAAGCAACAGTGCCAAACTCTCCATTTGTAGACAACTTCTCTGACTGTCGATTGATGAACATCCAGACTTTTAGAGATGTTTTTTTTTTTTAAGTCCTTTTCGCAGGTCTTCAGACAGCCTTTTTGACCAAGCCATGATACACATCAGACAATTTTTCTCATCAAGACAATTCTTACCAGGTGTGTTTTATAGTGGGCAGGGTAGCTTTAAACCACTAATCCGTGATTGGGCACTCACCTGACCTAAATTGTTTGGTAAAATTGGTTTCAATTGCTGTTTAAGTCTCCTTAGGCAGAGGGTTCACTTTCTTATTTTTTCCCCCTTCGGTCATTGATTGTATGCTATCCTCATTAAAATATGAAAACCTAAAATTATTTGGGTGGTTTTAGTTAAAGCACTGTTTTTTCATCTGTGTGATTATGACAAATATCAGATCACTTTTGATGGTGATTTTATGCAGAAATATAAGAAGTTCAACAAGGCTCAGATACTTTTTCATACCACTGTATGTACTGTATATTTGCTCAAGTGACGTGTGTGAATGTGTCTGGGCAGTGGCTGTTCATGTCTGTTGATCAAAGGCTCCTGTGAAATGACAACCTGAGCTGTGTAACACAACACCTCACCACACAGAGATGGGCCCTTTCATTACATCTACAGAGACGGAAGATCACAGATGAGGCTTTCACTCTTTCTGCTTTCACCTCCCTCCGTTTTGGGGCTGCAGTATTTCCACTTGTCCTTTGCCAATATTTTTTTCCCCTCTCAATTGTCCAGCGCCCTTCTCTCTTATTCCCAACTTCCCGCAAGTAAGAGTATAAGAGAATGAGGGGCGCTGTTTCAGGCTTTTTTTTTTTCACCATGTTATCTCTATCTTCTCCCCCTTGCCCTGTCGCATTTAGCAAAGACGGAGGCTGCCAGTGTTCTGGTAATCAACACTGATATACCTGCCATTGATCAAGCTGATTACAAAGCCCTAGTTCAGTGATCACAGAGATCCCCGTGTGGTTTTGCACGTGATCTGACCTCTGTGTGTTAATGCAAAGCGTTTATCCATGCATGTGTATATGTGAACTTTGACCGTGCGGCCGCTATCGGTCTGTTTATCAAACAGTCGTGTCCCTCCCTATTAGCACAACTCGTGATTAGTCAAGATTAGATCAATAGCTACACCACAGCACCTCAGACTATCAGAGTAAAGATCACTCTTGTCTACTTCTTGAAAGTCTTGCATCACAATCAGGACAAGTGTTGTATTAACACATCTCAATGAATTTGTCATTTCAAGGCATTTATGGTCTTAAGACTATTCTCTAACAAGGACTTTAGAAAACCGAGACCGCTTGTTAAAAGGACAAAGTGTTGTCAAACACTTGATACTATCGACTGAAGAAAAATACTTTACTGTCATCGAGATTTACCCACCAAAACAGTTAACCCTCGCATATTTTTTCGCCTCCAACAGTTTAGCTTATACTGCACAAAGGCCGTGTTTACCCTTACATTCTCACTTTGATAAAGAACGATAGCGTCCAATCAATACCCACCATAAAAGGCCCTATGACCATGAGACACACCTTTCAATGGCAACATTAATAATATAACAGTTTAAATATATGCATTGATAAATACAGCAACTCTCTATCACCCACGTACACGTCAAATCACCTGATGTCAACTTTTCAAAA
Organism: Corythoichthys intestinalis; assembly: GCF_030265065.1. Classification (NCBI taxonomy): domain Eukaryota; kingdom Metazoa; phylum Chordata; class Actinopteri; order Syngnathiformes; family Syngnathidae; genus Corythoichthys; species Corythoichthys intestinalis. Next base: position 55,345,323 of record NC_080399.1, on the reverse strand, counting down.
ATTTTCCATGATAATCTGTAATCATGTAAACTTTATGCAACAACATAACATACTGTACAAACAACAAAGGACAAGCAATACACACGCGCAGACAAGAACACACACACACACACACACACACACACACACACACACACACACACACAAATATCTCACCCCCACACCCCACCCGCCTAAATAGGGCCATTATTTTCAGCTATAAATCACATTGAATGGCACATTGATTTTATCCTGCAGGGGATGGAGCATGGGAGGGGAGCTGGAGACACAGTTATTGCGTTTAATATTATCAATATTATCTTCCATATCATCTCAGACAGGGAGGCAGGTATCAGGAGAAGTCGACAGACACTTCTCTGCCAAAACCCTCCCTCCCCCCACATAGCAAGACAGTCTCCATCAATCTGATAAGCTGAACTTCCCCTGTCAAACTGGCAGGGCAAAGTCATCCAACAATCTCACCTCCTAACTCATTTCTATATTTCTTTTGTGTGTGTGTGATGGGGGTTGGGGGGACTTTAATTCTACCCTTTTATGTATTTCTCCCCCTTGAATTTACGGTAGTGGCTCTTTTGAGGTCGAGACAAGGGAGATGTGACCTTGCATAGCTGTGTAGTGATTTTTTTGGCAGCAACTGCATGTCTACAATTGTACTACTCAACAACAATTTCTCAATCAAATAAGAAATCAATGTAGTGAAGAGGAGGGAAAAAAATGTCGCGGAAACAAAGGAGAAAAGCATCCGTAAGGTGGCACACAATAATTTACTATAAAACCAACAAGATTCAGACCAAAATGATCAGTTACTATATTGTTCAATTGTATTTTGTTAGATGTTGTACTCAGTCAGAATAGTAGAGTGGTTATCTTTTCAGCTTAAATCTTTTGCTCATTCACTGTAATTTGCGACGATTTACGTGCAATCCATTTAAACTGGGAGTAACTGGTCATGTTTTAGTGATTTAATGCCAGCATTTTCCAGTTCAAATGGCCTGGACGTCTATCAGCAGGTAATGCAATGGCAGCTAAAGAGTTACAGTTCTGGCCATAAGTATTGGCACCCCTGCAATTCTGTCAGATAATGCTCAATTTCTCCCAGAAAATGATTTCAATTGCAAATGCTTAGGTAGTAACACCTTCATTTATTTTGCTTGCAATGCAAAACACAAAACAGAATGGGAAAAAAAAATTAAATCATGATCATTTTACACAAAACTCCAAAAATGGGCCGGACAAAATTATTGGCACCCTCAACCTAATACTTGGTAGAACAACCTTTGGACAAAACTGCAAACAACCACTTTCGGTATCCATCACTGAGTTTCTTACAACGCTCTGCTGGAATTTTAGACCACTCTTCTTTGGCCAACTGCTCCAGGTCTCTGAGATTTGAAGGGTGCCTTCTCCAAACTGCCATTTTCAGATCTCTCCAAAGGTGTTCTATGGGATTCAGGTCTGGACTCATTGCTGGCCACTTTAGAAGTCTCCAGTGCTTTCTCTCAAAACGTTTTCTAGTGCTTTTTGAAGTGTGTTTTGGGTCATTGTCCTGCCGGAAGACCCATTATCTCTGAGGGAGACCCAGCTTTCTCACATTATGCTGCAAAATTTTTTCGTAGTCTTCAGACTTAATAACGCCATGCACACGGTCAAGCAGTCCCATGCCAAAGGTAGCAAAGCAACCCCAAAACATCAGGGAAACTCCGCCATCTTTGACTGTGGGGGATGTGTTCTTTTCTTTGAAGGCCTCTTTTTTTCCTGTAAACTCTATGTTGATGCCTTTTCCCAAAACGCTCTACTTTTGTCTCATCTGACCAGAGAACATTCTTCCAAAACGTTTTTGGTTTTCTCAGGTAGGTTTTGGCAACCTCCAGCCTGGGTTTTTTATGTCTCTGGGTCAGAAGTGGGGTCTTCCTGGGTATGCTACTGTAGTGTCCCTTTTCATTCAGACGCCAACGGATAGTACAGGTTGACACTGATGTACCCGCGGACTGGAGAACAGCTTGAACTTGTTTGGATATTAGTCGAGGTTCTTCATCCAACATCCGTAAAATCTTCCATTGAAATCTCTCGTCAGTTTTTCTTTTCCATCCACATCTAGGGATGTTACCCACAGTGCCATGGGCTTTACACTTATTGATGAAAATGCACACGGTAGACACAGGAACATTCAGGTCTTTGGAGATGCTTCCACACAATATTGCTTCTCATGTCCTCAAACAGTTCATTGATCTTTTTTCTTTTCTCCATGGTCAATGTGGTACACACAAGGAAACAGGACCGATGTTGAGTGAATTTTAATTCATTTTGAAACTGGCTGCAAGTGTGATTTAGTAATTGCCACCACCTGTTATGTGCCACAAGTCAGTAACAGGTGCTGTTAATTACACAAATTAGTGATGCATCACATGATTTTTCAAAGGGTGCCAATACTTTTGTCCAGCCCATTTTTGGAGTTCTGTGTAAAATGATAATGATTTAATTTTATTTTACATTCTCTTTTGTGTTTTTTCATTGCAAGCAAAATAAATGAAGATATTACTACCAAAGCATTTATAATTGCAATTGTTTTCTGGGAGAAATTGAGCATTATCTGACATAATTTCAGGGGTGACTATAGTTTTGGCCCGCTGTGTATATCATATATTGCTTCATATCATGAATTACTGACATATATGGGAAAAGAAGAGTTGCCTATCTCACTCATGCAAACAGTTCTAAACAAAAGAGATCCATGCATCCAATCTGTTGAGGCCGCAGTGAAGTTAAGAGAAAGAATGTATGAGCCCAAACATGACATGACTCAAACAAACATGACTCAAGCTCAAACTTGACCCAAACTTGGCTCAAGCTCCCAAATCTTTTCTTTTAATGCACAGTTAGGACACCCAATAATGGGTATACTGTTGCCTGAGGTTTGCTTCCCTCTGCCAGACGGCAGCAGGCACACAAACAACATTGATTAATAGATAATATATGAGTATATATATACACATAGACATACATGCAGAGATCTGAGCCAATATTGAAAGAAAGTTTGAAAAACTGCTTTGAAAAATTTATTGACTGCTCAGTTTTATTGAAAACTGCAGGATAGAAAAAACAAGCAATAAAATTGACTGCACTGTAAACAGAAGTTTAACAAGCTCAAAAACTCAAAAACGTAGCTTAAAGGTGGATTGCGAGCAACCTACTGTACAAGAGTGGGGTGGTTAATGGTCAATATCTTGTTCACCTGCCTAATCTTGCTTGTACTAGTGTTGCTGCCCCTAGTTTCAGTTACGGTGTAGTTGCACGGGCCTTATCGATTGCGCCGGAGGCATAAAAAACAAGGAAACTATCAATTCACAATGAGGAAAAACGAAAACAAACTAAATTAATGTGTGAAGCAGTCGACAATTTGAAAAGTAGTGGCGTTAAAAGTACAGATACCTGCTGTAAAAGCTAGCGAAGTAAAATGATCACTTCATATCTGTACTAAAGTACAGTACAGATACACAAAAATGTACTTACAGGTAAGTATGTTCCACCACTGGTTCTAGAGGTGTACTAGTATACATACATACATTACTATATATATATTAGGGCTGTCAAAATTATCACGTTAACGGGCGGTAATTAATTTTTTTAATTAATCACGTTAAAATATTTGACGGTCTAAAGAGGACAATGGTTTGAGGCCATTTTATTAATAAATCAGATGAAAAAGGAAGAAGTCTGATTATTAAGGCGTCGTTCACTAGCTGTCTAGCTTTGGAAAAAGTAGACGCTTCAGAGTGAGGACAGCAGAGACAGATTTAAATGACAGTAGAGTGAAATGCCCACTACAGTCCTTATGTACCGTATGTTGAATGTATATATCCATCTTGTGTCTTATCTTTCCATTCCAACAATTTATTTTACAGAATATATATATAATTTACAGAAAAATATGACATATTTTATAGATGGTTTGAATTGCGATTAATTGCGATATATATATATATATATATATATATATATATATATATATATATATATATATATATATATATATATATGTATATATATATATATACATACATATATATGGGGGGGGGGGGGGGTGCGTGTGTGTGTATAACCGGGAGAAAATACTTTTATTTTTTCTTGTAAAGTAAAATTTTCAAGCAAGCACTTTTACTTAAAAAAGAAAAAAATCTTAGTTACTTGTACTTTTACTTAGTTTTTGCACCTGTATTTGTACTTTTACTTCAGTAAAAAAAAAAAAGTTAGTACTTCATCCACTACTGTCTAGAACAAGTGGGCAAACCGGTCCTCGAGGGCTGCAGTGGATCCTGATCTATTATTCCAACTGATTCAGCACAGACAGTTAAAACCAATGAAGTTTGAGCAGAAACAAGAAGCACCTGATTGCAATCAACTGATTGCACTTGTAAGACACCATTTTGGTGAGAGGCTAGCCTTATGATAGGTTGGAACAAAATCCCGCACCTAGTGCGGCCTTTTGTGGAATAGTTTGCCCACTCCTGGTCTAGAACAATGGTTATCACAATGAGCAACAATCAATTTGTTATTATAACTACTCTTGAAAGAACGATTAATATATTGGGACAATGGTGATAGATGTGGCGATGACGATGGTGGCGGTGATAATGACGGCAGTGGTGATGATGGTGATGATGATGATATTGAGAAGTGACTGAGCGCCCATGAAAATTTTAAGGGTTGAATAGGGGCTGAGACCCAAAAAAGCCTAGCTTCTTCCCACACCTTTTTGGGCTACAAATGATATATATACAACCCCGAGCAAAAAGTATGGAATCACCAGTCTCGGACGAGTACTCACTCAGACATTTTATCATGTAGAACAAATTCAGATAAAAAGCTTGAAAAAAAAAAAGAATTAGTTCAAAAGTGCAACTCTTTAACATTCAGAAACACTAGAAGAAATTAATAAAAAACATTGTGGTGGTCAGTAAATGTTACTTTTATAGAGCAAGTGCAGGGAATTATATATGGAATCACTTCATTCTGAGGAAAAAAATACGGAATCATGAGAAACAAAGAAATAACAATCAAAACAAATATCTAGTATTTAGTAGCACCACCTCTGGCTTTTATGACAGCTTGCAATCCCTGAGGCATGGACTTGATGAGTACTCTTCATCAATTTGGTGCCAACTCTCTTTGATTGCAGTTGCCAGATCATCCTTGCAGGTCGGAGCCTTGATGTGGACCATTTTTTTCCGATTTCCACCACAGGTTTTCAATAGGGTTGAGATCTGGCCTATTTGCAGGCCATGCCATTGACTGGATGAGTCTTTCTCCAAGGAATGCTTTAACAGTTTTACCTCTGTGGCATGACGCATTGTCATCTTGGAAAATGACAAACATATTGTCAATTTAAGGGATAAGAAAGCTGTCTAAAACTTCAATGTAAACTTGAGCATTTATTGAAGATTTAACCACAGCCATCTCCCCAGTGCGTTTGCTTGACATGCAGCCCCATATCATCAAGGGAATTTTGATGTTCCCTTTAGGCAGTCATCTTTGTAAATCTCACTGGAACAGCACCAAACCAAAGTTCCAGCATAATCACCTTGTCCAATGCAGATTCTTGACTCTTGACACCTTGTCCAATGCAGATTCTTGACTCTTGACAAGGTTATGATGCTGGAACTTTGGTTCTGTTAGATATCTGTTTATTTGGAACTGTTTACACAAAATACATATTTTTTATTATCATTATTACTACTAAAGATGCACCGATACTGATACTAGTATCGGCAGGGGGCGCCGATCCGGCCTGAAATGGTGGTATTGGTATCGGTGAGTACCAACAAAGACGGCGCCGATACCATTTACCGGTCCATTATTATAACATTTGACCGCAGCCTTTTTTATTCTCCTGGCGCTCACTACACTCTGTCTCTGTGTTGTGTGATGACACGTGAACATCAAGCAGCTATCGCTATTTGCCTGCTCCAGACCAATGAGAACGGTCCAATAGCAACTCCTGACCAATGACAAGGGCGCTTCAAAATAGAAATCCCGTCAATTAAAATCGATGGCTGCATGCAAGATTTGCGGCCTGAAAGTTTCGAGATGTGGAGTTAAATCGGCCAGTTTCAATACCTCAAACCTGATAAAACATTTGAAGACGAAACGTGAACGAACACAACGAGTTTGAGCCTGCAAGAGCAGGACTGCTATCAAGAGGAAGGGCGCTGGACCGGTGCAACAATCTCTGGTCAGTTCACTACGTCAACTTTACTTTGTCTTTTACTTAAAGAAATGCTGCAGTAATTTGGGAACTGTTTCCAAAGTAGGGTTGCCACCTTTCAGAAATAGAAATAAGGGACTCCCCCCCGCCCCCCCTCGAAAAAAGGAGGCTAATAGAGAGACAGGATGCTGTGGTCAATTATTATTACTTACAATTGTTAGCGTCTGCAAATGCGGAAACAAGGTTGGACCTCGAAGCGGACAACAAGCGGGGGATACGTACAAGGGTTTAATGATTGCAAACAAAAAAATAACACGCGATCGCGGGATAGTAGAAATAACAAAAGGAGTCCGTGACAGCAGGTCAACGGAGCTCAATACTACAAACTCAAAGGTTAACTAAGACGATAGGCAGCGAGCCAAAAAGCCGAAATAAAAACACTCAAATACCTGCACAGGGTAGAGGTTACAAACAAGTACAGCACACTAACAGAAAAAAACCAATGCAGGGGCGTAACAAGCAAATGTAGCGAGACTATAGTGCGAGATGTCAAATGGCGATCAGCAAAGCAAATATCTCGGCAGCCTTCTCTGAGTTCACCCGTGCTTAAATGCTGCGTTGATGAGCCTGCATTGGATTCAGGTGCGACGTCAGGAACCCCCCCACTAAAAGCCCAGCAACAAAACACAATCTAACCAGCAGCAGAATGTGACGATAATTTCATGAAAGTTGCACTGTTTGGCCTTTGAGAGGTTTAAAAAAGTTTACTCAGTTCATTCAGAGTTTATTATTATGAACTTATTTTTACTTTCTTACTGTTGGGCTAGTATTATATTTTGTACTAGTCTTTTTCCTATTTTGCAAAGGTAAGCAACAGACTGACAAAGCCTTGATAGCAATGATTTCACATCCAATTATGTAGCTCTTTGGGGGGTTTAAAAAAGAAAAAAAAATATATATATATATAAACGGGGTGGTATCGGTATCGCCCGATACTGCACAGCCAGGTATATGTATCGGTATCGGGGCCAAAAAATGGTATCGGTGCAACACTAATTACTACTATTATTTTTAATGTTTTTATTGCCTTGCCAATATGCAGTTTGTACATTCTCCCTAAAAAAAATGGTGTATGGTCCAGCCTCCTCCCACAGTCTAAAATTGTATTAAGCTCACTAAAGATCTTATATTGCCTTTAAGTGTTGATGTAAGTGGTACCCTGTCTCAATGTGTCAAACATGAACCGCCCAGAGTGTCCTGCCACACGGTGATTCTACAGAAGCTATGGTCACCCTACAGAAGCTAGATGGTTACAAAATAGATGACGACGTTCAAAGCAAAAAATCTGAAAATTGTTTCTCAAACACAGAATCAATAAAATGTTTGCATTACACCAACTTTAATAACTATTACGTTATCAAAATGTGGTTTACTCCAAACAGGACATGATCGTCACAGGTCAAAACGGGGTCGCACACTGACTAATCAGCAAGCTTTCAGTCAGGCTTCCTGTGATGTAGAAGCACGATTGTTGAATCTTTTTGTAAAAAAGGAACACGTGTTTGTAACTGTCGAGAAAATTCTGAGAAGAGAGAAGAAAAAGAAGAGAGGAAAAATAAACCCACAAAGGAATGAAAGAACACATGCTGGGAGGAGTGTGTGTGTGTACAATAATAAAATTTCCTAAAAAATGAGGAGGGGTTATTGCTGAAACTGAATGTGTGGTGGTGTAACTGGTACAATGTGTTTTTCTTGTTAGTTATCGGGGTGTTATCGTATATGTGTGTTTGTGTGTGTGTGTGTGTGTGTGGGGGGGGGGGGGGGGGTCTGCTCGTATGTGTGTATGTCGGCGATTGTCTCTCTCTCTTTTTCAGATGGTGGATAAGAGGCCTTGCCTTATTAGCCAGCACTAGCCAGATAAAGACCTAGTATTGATCCCAGGTTGAAAGAGCAGGTTCGTCAAACATGGCTGATTTATGGAGCGCTGATAATGGCAGCGCTGGGAAACCGAGGAACCCAAGAGAAGAGAGGAGAATATATAGAATGATAGGGTGGTAGTCGTAAATTGGCAATAAAAGAGGACAAAAAGAAAAACAAAACAAAAACAACAAAGCTTCAGTAATAACAAACTTTTTTCCTTTTTTAACCATAACCTACTGCTCACCTCGCTTTTTACCAACACACACACACACACACACTCCGCTAATCTCTAATCTTGTCTTGTCTCGATTAGCACCTGACAGAATTTCCATGGCTTTATCAAACCAACCGAACCAACAGACGCTTATCATTTCCAGCCCCAAAATTTCACAAGTGTAGGAATTTTTGAGATTACAAAAACACAGCAAGAGAAGTCTTGAATAAGTCAAAAGAATATGACTGAACACTCTGCTATCAGACGGCGCAAGCGGGAGGCATGGGATAAGAGGTGCATTGAGGGGACAGATTTACTGGTTTCTAGATTGAGCCGAAGAATTTTTTTAAACAGACATATTTTTAAAAATATGCTCAGGGGCCAAAGAAAAAAATTGATCATTTAAAATGATCGAATGGCAGCAACCCAATGGAAAGAACAATCTGCTGAAGCTCAAAACTTTGATCAAAATAGAGATGTGAGGTGATTTGTAATTTTAGGACTATAGAGCGCACCTGCCTTTTAGCCGTACTGGCAAAATTTAAGAAGAAAAAAAATTGAACAAAATATCTTTATTAACCAAATAAACACACATCAACACACCCAGTTGCATTCTCTTCATTCATATGCAGCTACCCATCACTCGGGGGAGCTAGAAACCAAAACTCCCACTCGTGTTTTGTATGGTAGTTTGAATCCTTAAAAAAAAAACCTAACCATAGACTTCATAATCTATTGACCTGACACTTCGTCAGTATTTGCGTCATGCCTAACTATAGGGGGCCGAGCTTCATTTAGTAATAGTCAGCCGAAGAGGGCACACACTCATGTCGGATGTAAACTTGGATTTTTAAAGAACTACGAAAGCTGTACCGCATACAAGCAGGAAGGATTGTCTCAGGAGTGATTTGTTCAAGCATTCACAGTAAATATTATATTTTTTTGTACCCTGCGTGCATTTTGAAATGTTGTGAAAAAAAAAAAAAAATCAATGGGAGAATGGGAACCGCTACGGCATTGGTGTCATTCTTTGACATATATACGTAAAATAGATGCGTAACTGCCTGGTTTTTTTGTTCTTTTAAGTTGCGGCGTCATTATGATGGAGCAAAATAAAATGGAAAAAAATATATATACAATGTATCACAAAAGTGAGTACACCCCTTGCATTTCTGCAGATATTTAAGTATACCTTTTCATGGGACAACACAGACAAAATGACACTTTCACACAATGAAAAGTAGTCTGTGTGCAGCTTATATAATAGAGTTTATTTTCCCCTCAAAATAACTCAAAATATAGCTATTAATATCTAAACGCCTGGCAACAAAAGTGAGTACACCACATGGGAACTACGTACATCCCTAAATGTCCAAATTGAGTACTGCTTGTCATTTTCCCTCCAAAATGTCATGTAACTCGTTACAGGAGTGCTGTCAGCATTGCTGCAGAGATTGAAGACGTGGGGGGGGGGGGGGGGGGGGGGTCAGCCTGTTAGTGTTCAGACCATACGCCGCACTCTACATCAAATTGGTGTGCATGGCTGTCACCCCAGGAGGAAGCCTCTTCTGAAGACGGTACGCAAGAAAGCCCGCCCGTCTCATCAGACCATAGGACATGGTTCCAGTAATCCAGTGCTAGTGCTTTGTTGACATGTCAGCAAACTGTTTGCGGGCTTTCATGCCACAGGCTGACCCCCCACCTCTTCAATCTCTGCAGCAATGCTGACAGCACTTGTGTAACGAGTCACATGACATTTTGGAGGGAAAATGACAAGCAGTACTCAATTTGGACATTTAGGGATGTACATTTTTTCATAGGGGTGTACTCACTTTGGTTGCCAGAGGTTTAGATATTAATAGCTATATTTTGAGTTATTTTGAGGGGAAAATAAATTATCTCTATTATGTAAGCTGCGCACAAACTACTTTCCATTGTGTCAAAGTGTCATTATGTCAGTGTTGTCCCATGAAAAGATATACTAAAATATCTGCAGAAATGCGAGGCGCGTACTCACTTTTGTGATACACTGTATCAGGGGTCGCGTTAACCGGATATTTTCCGTCGTTGACCGGTTTTTTAAAACGGTGACGGAAAAAACTGAAGTCCGTCCGTCATTTTGACAGGTTGCAATTCACACCCCAGACCACAGGGTGGCGAGTTAGCATATTAATTAGCTATTGTCTCTCTTAATGCATGACGTCGTTGGCTCTTCTGTCAGAATATTGTAGCGTCACCGGGGTCTGGCGGTGGCACCGTGATTGACACATCAACGCGAGGTTCTTATTGGTGCACCCGGTGTGCCAGCGCGTCATCCAATTGATGGACAAGATTGCTGCCTGTGTATAGACCCCAATCACATGACGTCACAACTCCGCCCCCCTGACTGGAGCCGCCATATTGTGTGTCAGCTCGTCATGTTTACACATTACCGCTACGTACATGCCTCCTATTACGGCGTGTTTTTCTGCTCGTTAATATTAATAATCAAAATGGTGAAGGCTTGTGTGGCGGTTGGTTGCTGTAACAGAGAAGATAGACGGAGAGACTTGAAGTTCTACCGTATTCTGAGAGACCCGAAGATGAGCGCGAGATGGACTGCTGTAATTCGACAAGAAATCTGGGCACCAAACGATCACCACAGACTATGTAGTAGTCATTTTATATCTGGTAAGATGCATTTAATATATATTTAGAAGATTTTGGGCTGACAACCACAATTAAGATCATTGTGTGACGTTGGTGATTGGGGTCTATATTGTTGCCTCTTCGTTTTTTTCTTTTTTCTTCTTTTTTTTGGGGGCGGAGTTGTTGGCGGTAAGCAGAGTAAAAAGGGAGAAAAATACCACGACTTCCGTGTCTAATTTTTCGCCGCCAAGCAAGCGTTACAATATTAATTAAAAATGAATGAAAACTAAATACTATTGAATATGTCATCATTATCATTTTAAAAAATTTAAGTGACGGGTAAAAATAGACTATGACCGGATTTTTATGACCCTGTCAGTCAAAATGACAGACAACGAAAATGTCTAGCCCAACCTCTGCACTGTATATATATTTTAATGAGAAAATATGAAGCTCATTTGCCCAAAATATTCTACAAATAAGCATTTTCCTTATAGCAGGGTACAAACGGAGAGAGAAAACAGTAGCAGCTTATGTCCATAAAATACGGTTAAGTGTTACTTTGTTTTTTGAAGCCTCATGTGGACAACTATGGATCATGGACTTTATTCTTTGAGCAGATAAGTGACCATTTGAATTGTACTATTAATGAATGAATTTCAAAAGAGATTGCTAAATTATCCATTGAACTATGAATTATACACATTTTAGTGTCAACGAAAGTAAACAAACAGATTGCTTGTAACATTGACATTGTTGTCTGTGACAATGTGGAGCCCTGCACGTGTACTGCACATCATTTGATTAGACTCGACAGGTGCCGATCCATTCTATCTTTATGTGACAACTGTCAATCCTCCCCATTTTATTCCAATACATTGTCGAGCATAGCAAGGTGGCTGATGGCTAGAAATTCGAGCAGTTCTTTAACGCGACACGAAAAGCTCCATGGTCCCCGCCTGATGATTCTTAGTTTTTCAAGCCTAACTGCTATACAAGATAAAAACAGAGAGAGACTGAGATCTGTTGAAGAAGATTCCTGCCAGGATATCGGCTTTGTGTTTATCAAAACAGCCTCAAGTTTCACACTGAGTAAGTATAAATACTGAGAAATCATTTAATAATTAAATATACAGTATAGAAAGTAATTTTGGAACATTTTTGAGATTTTATTCCAATGTAAAAACGTGCCATGACTCAAAAAAGGTTGAAAAACACTGATGTAATCATTTCTTTTAACTCATTCACTCCCAGCCATTTTCACCAGAGCAAGGCCCTTTGCTCCCGGCCGTTTTTCTCGATTTTGACTGATTTTGCAAGGCGCACTGAAAATTCTGTTCTATTGCTATAATAACATGGAACACACCAAAAGAAAGATTAGACTCTCTTCTTTCAGCAGAAAAAAAGTAAGTTCATATCTTTTTCCATTCTTTAGAAATCCGCATTAGAAAATAGCTTAGTTTGAGCAGTTTTCCAATTTCTGATAAAAAAAAAAACGGGGAAGATGAGCTTTTTGTAAACGCATACAGTGCTGCTCGAAAGTTTGTGAACCCCACAGCGATGGTCAGATTTTTTGTAAAAAAAACTAAAATAACCTTATTAAATGTTAAGTTATACCCAAATCCACAATACTGACATTCCAAATAATGGACTGAAACAAAAGAAATAGTTATATTGTCATTCTTTATTTAACAAAAGTGGTTGATTTAAGAAAAACTCAGATATCATGTGTGCAAAAGTATGTGAACCCCTTCAGTTAATAGGATATTGCGCCTCCTTTTGCAGAGATTACCTCAACCAAACGGTTTCTGTAGTGACTAATCAGCCTCTCACATCTACTTTGGGGGATTTTTGCCCATTCTTCCTTGCAGAACGCAGTCAGTTGAGAGAGGTTTGATGGGCGTCTGGCATGAACTGCTCGCTTCAGGTCCCGCCACAGCATTTCAATGGGATTTAGGTCAGGACTTTGACTGGGCCAGTCCAGAACACGAATCTTCTTCTTTTTCAGCCATTCCTTGGTTGTATTGCTGGAATGCTTTGGATCATTATCATGTTGCATGATCCACCTTCTGCCAAGCTTTAACTTCAAAACAGATGGCGTCAGGTTATGTTCTAGGATTTGACAATATTCCTCAGAATTCATGATTCCCTGGACTATGTGGAGTTGTCCAGGTCCTGAGGATGAAAAGCAAGCCCAGATCTTGACATTCCCACCTCCATGCTTCACTGTTGGGAGAAGGTTCTTTTGGTGGTATGCAGTGTTGACTTTTCGCCAGACATGGCGGTTTTGGTTGTGACCAAACAGTTCAATTTTGCACCTACATCAGTTGATGAAAACTCTTTTTAATTTAGTCTCGACAACACAACTGTTAAAAAAACAAAAAAAAAACTACTGAATTGATTGATTAGGAAATTAGGTTGAAATAATAGAAAATTCCAAAATGTTGAGGGGGTTCACAAACTTTTGAGCAGCACTGTACATTTCAAACATAACTTGGACTTTAACACAGCTATTTTTTGCATTAGTTACATCCCAAACATCTGAATAATGTTTTCCTTTTACAAAATATTATAATGAACAAGACACATAGAGCTTTTGATAGCAAAATAACAATTGTTTTACACATGACTACTGAGAGATGATGCCTGTTGTCGCCGAGATGACGCCGTTGTTGCCGCGTCTGCCGTGTAAACTTTTCCCTCATCGTTGTCTGTCTCACAAAGATGGATTATTTTTTAATCTCTGCGGGGTCTGCTTGGCGAGCCCGCTGCACGGTGGTCTCAGCCGTTTTGCTCCGTCGTCCAGCGCCTGGCATTCCGGCGTCCTCTCGGTTGTTTTGTTCGGTCGTCCGCCGCCTGGCATACTGCCGCCAGCGCTCCGACTGTGCTGCCCGGCCTTTAATTAGTGTTGAATCGGGTGGCGGGTCTTTACAAAATGCGCTACTGCCCTCCAGTGGCCAGTTTTATTGCTTTAAAATGGGGTTGGAGCATTGTTTTTTGTTTCTCAGATAGATTGCAAGCTATAGATTCTTCTTGTAAAAAAAAAAAAAAAAACATAAAAAAAACCGCAAAAGACTTAGAAATACGTTTTTGGGACATTGAAGCGTTTAAAAATAGAACATATTTATACGTTTCTGGGAGCAAATGAGTTGATGTTACGGAGTATGTACGGTTGCCCGTTCTCTCTCTCCTCATGCTCGGCTGGCCTACACTAGTATTACGCCGCTAGGTTTCAGCCCTAATGGTAACTGCTTGTATGTAAATAACATTGTTTTAATTCTTATAATTTTTTTTTTCCTTCAGATTATTCAGCCTTAAAAATGATGCCTTATTGTATTGTGGTAACATGGAGTGTCCTTGGAAGTCTTACAAGCATTAACAGGAGTTCAGTTATTTTTTTATGGAGAAAATACATTCATAATACGAGCACATTCACGTCACAAGCTTGGTCATGAAATGGATTGTGCTTGTATCATGAGGTTCTACTGAAGTGATGTATTTGAACCAGCTTTGTTGACTTTTGCTGAGCCTCTCACCTTCATTGTAAGGGGGTGTGTAGGGTGCTGGACTACTGCTGTCACCTTCTGCTGAATCATCTGGGTCTGATGCCTCCGCCTCCTCTCCCGAGAGGCTCAGGTTGTCAAGTGTGTTATCCTCCTTGCCATCAAGCTCACCAAGGGAACCTGCAAACAAAGAAAAATGAAATATATTACACTTACATTAGTTATTAATATTAATCAATCGTAAGTAATAAATAGGTTATTTGTTTTTTTTTTAGATTTGAATGGCACCATAACTTGACACTCTAATATAGACAAGTTTCCTGCGCAAAATATGGGCAGTGCCATCTTGGAAAATGTCTGCTCCGAACTTCCGGTTAAGAAAAAACAACATGAATTGCGGTTGAAGGAAGCAGTGTGTTTACGAATTTAAAACTGCAAAATCAAGTCAGAGGAACCCTTGGAATCTCCAAAAATGGATCCAGAACGACGTAAATGAGACATTGATGAGATTGTACGATTGTTCTGATCACTTCGTTGATCATTCGTGTACAAAATTGTAACAACCTGTCAGCCTGTGTTGACGTGAGGTATAGATTGATACGCCGGCCACTTGAGTGACCAAAATGAGGTGAAATTACAAATTATATTACATTTGCCGAATGCAGAAGGGCTGACGCTGTTAGGAATCCTGCCCCCTGAGCCCTGCTCCTCTTCTGGTGTGAGTGTGTGTGTGTGTCTGCCATGATTGAAGGATTGGACGGATGGGTGAGCCTGGGATCAGGTGCAGGCCAGATCAACAACTCAGCTCAATGAGTTTGTGACTCCAGCCTAGGTCAGAAAACCTGAAAATCTGCTATTTAGCTAATTTTTCTTTTCTTCCCTAGATCCTGTAAAACCTGCCTGCCTGAACGCCTGCTTGGCCATCTGCTCACCCACTGCAAAGGCTCACCTGATTGTTTCGATACGTTCTACCAAACCTGTCTATAAATTGTTGTCACTGCCAGTTTTGCTTATAATCTCTTCGCTTGGGTCCCCCGCTCACCCAGAAACCCAACAGATGGGGATTTTGTTGTTACAAGGAAATACTACAAGGTATGTACATATGAACAAAAATAGTATGTAATTTTTTTTATTGCAGGTATTGATCACAATAAAACATTTGGACAACATGATTCAATTTCTTGTTTTATTTAAAATGATTGGTGTGTGTACAAAACAGGTCATTAAATGACCAGACATTATGCTGACCCTCGGCGGCCTACAGACTGGCTTTCTCCCGCTGTCCTCCCTAATTGCAGCTCCAAAAGTGTATCTTAAAGTTGCTGCAGTTAAAATGCTCGTAGTTCGATCCCCGGATCGAGCTGACTGTCCACCACGAGGCGAGCCACTGTTTGTCCCAGCCTCTCAGCCGCCCCCAATTAGTTGTAGTAATTACTATGAAACATCATCATAATTACAATCATCGTAATAACATGCACAATATTTTGGCTTTATTTTATGAATACCGGACACATGAAAATAGGTAGGTAGGTACTACTGGTAGTTCCCAGGGTTTCTAAAAGTACTGTCGGAGCTAGAGCCTTTAGCCACCAAGCCCGTTTTATGGAATCAGCTTCCAGCTAGTATTAAAGAAGCCGAGATAGTCTGCACATTTAAGATTAGATTGAAAACGTTCCTATTCAACAAAGCTTATGGTCAGGCTAGTTGAAGTCGGAGTAGACTCAAAGTTTAGTCTAAGCTGCACTAGAAGCTATAAAGCTGGGGGAAGTACAGCCACTGAGTTCTATCTCCTTTTTCTCACTCGACCTACCACTTATCTTACTTTATTTCTATTTTCCAATGTTAATATCTAGTTGTCTAGTCCCTTCATCACTAGTCACCCGGTGTCCCCTTTCCCCCCTCCCCACTGGGGAGGGGGGAAAGGGGACGCAGCCTCCTGACTTTCCGGACCCCACGCTGGATGGACGTCCTCGTTGCTACCCCCGTCTCATCTGGCTAGATGGACCGCTTCTCACTTCTTTACTCCACCGCATCTTTACGGACTGTAACTTCGCCTAATAATTCCTATTAGCGGTTCTGGGGCTTCCTGTCTATCCATCCTGGGAGTGGATCTCTCCTGACTGTGGTACTCCCCAAGGTTTCTCATTTTTCTCCCGAACACTCTGGAGTTTTTTTGGAGTTTTTCCTTGCCGACATGGAGGGTCTAAGGATTAGGGAAACCTAGGACTTGAATTTATTTATTCATCTTTGTTGCTTCATTTGCTGTTTCTGATTGTGTATCATATTGCCTCTGCAAAGCCCTTTGAGACATTGTTGTTGTGATCTAGGGCTATACAAATAAAATTGAATTGAATTGAATTGAATAGGATAGGAAGAACATACCTTCCAAAACACAGCGGCAACTTGGCTACAAAAAAACCCCAGTATTTGTGGTGGCACGAGCTTGGTTTCACATCTGACTTTATGAACATGTTGCCCTCCCCTGTCGTGATAACGGCAGATGGATGTGGTATTTCCAAATTCTTTTTTAAGGGATTTTGATGAGTAATGCTACTCCAGCTCCACTGTTGTTTTGAATGGAGAAATTCTAAAATGGAAGTTGCCAGCAGACATAAGGGAGTAAAGGGGAAGTACCTTGGAAACGAAACAAAATAGTGGATATTACTGTTAAAATTACAGTGCAAAAACCAAGGGGCATTCAATTTTTTTTTCTTCAAACATTTTAAAGACAATATTTTATTAACACGCAGCATACGTCACATTGATTTAGTAAAATTGAAGAAAAATCCAAATTTAATCGCACAAAAGAGAAAAAAAAAAGCATGCCAATGGAATTAATGTTTAAAAATGGTTTCAAGACAGGGACCCACTTAACGATCTAATCCATAAGATTAATGGCAGAAGCCAAAGGGGACCTAAAGCCAAATTGCAGTATACCTAAAATTGAAGCTAAAAGAGAGTGATTAGTGAAGGGCTGATCTATATCAATTACAATTTCACAATCCCTGCTGACCATAGTAATTATACAGTACTTTTGATCTATTTTAGCCTGTTTGAAGATTACATCCATGAAAAGGGGAAAAAGGCGTCTTCATTATTAATGCCCCCTCTTTAAGATTAATATATCAGCCTGCTTATAATAGTACATTGGCAGCTCAGAACCATCCTTTGTTTGGGTATTTCAAGCGTCAGTCGCAATTTTTTTGTTTGGCGGTTTTTTGCCAGGAAATAATAGGCAGCATTTTCATTTACCAAGAGATGGTGACCAATTGAATGATTAAGTCCAGGTAACCATTAAACCGTCTTAAAAGGAGTGTTGATCTTGAGTTAGAAAGAAAGGGTTTATATTGCGTGAGCTATTCAACAGAGAACAGAAAAGATGAAATACTAGAAAGAAGGAGTGGAGCAAGGTTTTACATGATGTAGCGCAATTCACAGAGAGAGAGAGAGAGCCATGTTTCTAGTTGGCCCCACCCCTCAGCCTCAACCCAGACAGGTTGTAAATTAATTTTCACTTGGTTGTGTCAAACCAATCGAGGGATTGTTTCAGAACTAAAGCCGTGACTTGGGGCGTATATATTTACAATGCCGAAACAAAGGAGTCTATAATCTATACAAAGCACACAACAATGCCCGTGAATGAAGAAGCTCGTAGAAAAAGGGAGAGGCAATTTTTCTAATTCTGTTAATTTCACTTGCAAAGCAATTAAAAGCAGGCAGAGATAATGCTTGGAAACAATCGCTGCCTGACAAAGTGTTTCTGTCTTTGTAAATGAAACATCTTTAGGCTAATTTCAACTTCCACGCCTGCATGGTTCACTCTAATTTCAGATAAAATTAACATAGCTAGATTTGGACCTTCATAAGAGAAAAAGATAGTCGGGAAAGAAAGAAAAAAAGATCGATGCCATCCATAATATTTTTAGAATTAGGCCCATGCCGTCCAAGCGATGCTTTATCGAGTTTTCAGTATCTATGAGGACATTTTCATACAATTAATTTAGCTTTAATCATAATTGTACAAAGGGACTTCTCTGTATAAAATTCCAATTACATTTTGTGTTTCAAATGTAAGTTTGAATTATGGTTTCTTTTCTCATTACCGCTCCGGTTTAATGAATCAATCACTGCATCACTGCTTTCGGACATTGAATGGTACAGAAACTTTCTTCTTTTATCCAAGGAGAAATATCTTCTTCTTGTGTCTTGGAGAGTTGGTGAAAAGGATAGTGAGGCCCACTCTAAAGATTAAGTGGTGCAATTTCCACTTCATTTGCCAGTTCAAATGTTAAAGCTATATTAATTGTTATTCCATGATTTATCCATCAGGAAAATTGGACTGAACTATAAGAGATGGGGGAAGGACGTTGAGCAAAAAAAGACATAAGGCACATATGTATTATCAACAGTGCTGAATTTATCAAACGGCACTGAACTTTCTGAGTTATGAATTAATGAAGTACAATCTGCTGCTCATAAAAAGAGCTTTGAGCTGCCTAATTCCAAAACTTAAATGATCACAAGAAAATATAACTTTGAGGAAAATTTTGAAGAATGAACATTAAAAAAAGAGAGTTAATAAAATCTTTAAAAAAAAAATTTTTAAATACTGGAATGTGCGAAAATGCATATCGAAGAGCTATGAAGCTTCTGGGTCAAATGGACAAAACTGGACATTTTCGTACGGCATACAGTGTATCACAAAAGTGAGTAAACCCTCGCATTTCTGCAGATATTTAAGTGTATCTTTTATGGGACAACACTGACAAAATGACACTGACACAATGAAAAGTACTCTGTGTGTAGTTTATATAATAGAGTTCATTTATTATTTTTTTTTACAAGTTGATTTTGGGGGAAAAAGCGCGTTATATTCGGGAAATTATAGTCAAAGAGTTAATTTATCTTCCCCTCAAATATCTAAAAAAATATAGCCACTAATATCTAAACCCCTGGCAACAAAAGTGAGCACAACTCTTAAAAACTACATCCCTAAATGTCCAAATTGAGTACTGCTTGTCATTTTCCCTCCAAAATGTCATGTAACTCGTTAGTGTTACTAGGTCCAGGTAGGCATAGGGAGCAGGTGTGTTCAAATTTGTAGTGCAGGTCTCACACTCTCTCATACTGGTCACTTGAAGTACCAACATGGCACCACATGGCACCACATGGCAAAGAACTCTCTGAGGATCTTAAAAGACGTATTGTTGTGCTACATGAAGATGGCCAAGGCTACAATAAGATTGCCAACACCCTGAAACTGAGCTGCAGCACAGTGGCTAAGATCATCCACCGTTTTAAAAAACCAGGGTCCACTCAGAATAGGCCTCGAGTTGGTCGTCCAAAGAAGCTGAGCGCACGTGCTTAGCGTCACATCCAAATGCTTTCTTTGAAAGATCGTCGCAGGAGTGCTGTCAGCATTGCTGCAGAGAGTGAAGAGGTTGGGGGGAGGGGTCAGCCTGTTAGTGCTCAGACCATACGCCGCACTCTACATCAAATTGGTGTGCATGGCTGTCACCCCATGAGGAAGCCTCTTCTGAAGACAGTACACAACAAAGCCCACAAACAGCTTGCTGAAGACATGTCAACAAAGCAGTTGGATTACTGGAACCATGTCCTACGGTCTGATGAGACGTAGATTACCGTATTGGCCCGACTATAAGAAGTTGTTTTTTGCATTGAAATAAGACTGAAAAAGTGGGTGTCGTCTTATTTCGGGGTCTAGACATTATACCCATTCATCACGCTAGATGGCGCCAGATATCAACTAAGCGAACGCTGAACTAGAGGAGTAATCTTCTGTCATGACAGATCTCAGCTACTCAAGTTTAACCAGTTTGCATTATTTTATTGCAATGTTTTTCCTTATTCAGACTGGTTTCAAGACTACAGTTACAGTTAGACCTCACTTTGATGGTTAATACAATTATTGCAATTTTGCTGTTTTATCACAATGGATTGGTTTATTTACATTTCAAAAACCAGAAGCCAATCATTTACGAATGTGATTGCACTTATTAAGATTTGAATGAGGCAAAATAACATACTTTGTCCCTCAAATATATTGTTATAATCATTTGTTTTAGATGTACTGTAATTATTTTCTGTATAAAATTAATTTGGTGTTCAAAAAGTCTTTTTTCAAACTTGAGGCTTGAAAAAGAGGGGGTCGACTTATAATCAGGGCCATCTTATATTCTGGCCAATACGGTAATTTTTTTGTTTCTGATGGTCTTAAGTATGTGTTGTGGCGGCCAGGTGAGGAGTACAAAGATAAGTGTGTCAAGCCTACACTCAAGCATGGTGGTGGAAATGTCATGGTCTGGGGCTGCATGAGTGCTGCAGATGTTGGAGAGTTGCATTCCATTGGGGAAAACATGAACTCCAACATGTACTGTGAAATACTGCTGCAGAGCATGATCCCCTCCCTCCAGAAACTGGGTCACAGGGCAGTGTTCCAGCATGATAATGACCCTAAACACACCTCCAAGATGACCACTGCTTTACTGAAGAGGCTGAGGGTAAATGTGACGGACTGGCCAAGCATGTCTCCCGACTTGAACCCAATAGAACATCTTTGGGGCATCCTCAAGCAGAAGGTGGAGGTGCGCAATGTCTCAAACATCCGGCAGCTCTGCAATGTCGTCATGGAGGAGTGGAAGAGCATTCTAGTGGCAACCTGTGAATCTCTGGTCAACTCTATGCCCAGGACTGTAAAGGCAGTTCTGGATAATAGTGGTGGCCACACAAGATATTGACAATTGACATGTTAATATTGACAACTTTCAATAAGGGGTGTACTTACTTTTGTTGCCGGGGGGTTTAGATATTAATGGCTATATTTTGAGGTATTTTGAGGGGAAATAAATTAACTCTTTTACCATTATTTCCCGAATATAACGCACTTTTTTTCCCCCCAAATCAACTTGTAAAGTCATGGTGTGCATTATACACGGGTACAGGGATGGAGACAGAAAAAAAAAAATATATATATATATATTTATATATATATATATACATATATATATATACATATATATAAGAAACGTATGCGGCGATCCGTTGCCAACCATTACGGTACATGACGTCACCATTTTGTTTCGGTAATATTTCACTCTGATCGGTCGATTGATTTCGTCTGTGTTAAATTCTGCTTTTTTCACTCTTCATAAAGCACAGAATTTAGTTTCTTAACTCATTTGAGTCAACGTTTATTGCAGCTGCGCAACTCGGACCATAACAAACGTAACACATCATAGACTTCCTGTGTCCGTCAACTATATCTTTCCCTTGGGAAACTCAAACCCAAATAACAATAGTTCCTATTGTTACTGTCGCGTCTACAGCGATGAGCTCTCTCCAATTTCCGACTTACGTTCTCACTTTCATTTTACCGTATCAATCCATGGAGGAAACGTTTATTCATCATGATGAAACGAGCAAGTTATAGAGCAGTCTTTAAAAGAAAAGTCACATCTGTTTTGTTTTCTCCTGGATTCTGGTAAGTTGAAGAAGTTATCAGATCGTATTATTACCGTACATATTGTCAGTTTACGGTAATGTTTTGAACTACCAATGTGCTATGCTTGTGCTGTGTTTTACCAGTCAGTAAAAAGACATTTCTGTATCCGTCCACGAGCTCTGTTTTCTTGTATTCTTCTATTTATTGGTGCTAAAATTATGGTGCGCGTTATACACGGGTACAATAATTTCCCCTAGATTTTACAAGTAAATTTGGGGTGCGCGTTATTCACGGGTGCGCCTTATATTCGGGAAATTACGGTATATAACCTGCACACAGACTGCTTTTCATTGTGTCAAAGTGTCATTTTGTCCGTGTTGTCCCATGAAAAGATATACCTAAATATTTGCAGAAATGTGAGGGGTGTACTCACTTTTGTGATATACTTTATATAAAACTGTAAAATATATAAAATAAAAATATTTGAAATAAAAGTGTTTCAGTTTATACCAGGGGTGAAAATGGGCCAGAACGGTCAGGAACGCCGTTCCGGTATAAGATTCCGGGTCAGAACGCAGTTCCGGTATAACATTCAGGGCCTGAATGCTGTTCTGGTACACTGTGCTTTGATTCCGAAAATATGACGGCAACTGTCAAAACGCCATGTTACAAAAAAAAATTTGCTAAATTGCTACACGTGCATTTCATCTCCAAGAAGAAAACAATATACCCACATCAGATTTGCATACACAAGTGTTAACGACAAGCATAATAAAGTGCTTGTGTAGCTTAATCCATTTCCACAGATATTTATTTTTATTCCACGGACGTTATGGAGGTTTCCCCAGCTGCTGCAGTTGTCTGAGTCTGATGATGATGAGTCACGTCAATGTGCAAATGCACGCAGCAAAGCAAAACGCATGGACTCATTTATCCGTTCAATTGGAAAAGATAGTTAGCTCTGATTGGTTCAAATGTGCATGTTTTCTGGAACAGCAACAAAAAAAAAAAAAAAATTGTTGTTGAATTGATGCGACAAAAAAAGGGCAATGCAACTGAAAATGGATCAAATCTTTAAGAGCAAGGCAAGAGTTAAGGAGGCTTATTTATCATATGTAGTTTTATTTGCTCTGATGGGGAGGTTCAGAACATCTTAGCTGTCAATGTGCACTTTGGACTTATATTTGTTCATTTATGTTAGGCTACTTATTTATTTCCTTATGATTTAAAAAAGTCAATGTGCGATCTTCAAAATATATTCCATTTCACTCTGCATAATATAACTCATTTGTACTTATTTTTTTGAATGTATGTTACTTATATCTTTATTTTATTTTTTTTTTTTTTAAAAAGTCACAGTAAATGTTTACATTAACTTCAATTAATATACATCCTATGTTCTTAAGTAGTTAAAATTGAGATTTGGCATTTAGTATGTGAGGAAATGAGGGAAAATAAAAATTAGGAGATGGAGGTTGGGGTTATTGCTTTTTTGGTAACTTTTATTTTGCAAATCATTGAAAAAATACAATTTTGAATGAAAATCTGTGTTTGTATGTGTTATAGAAATAACTGTGCCAAAACAGTTTTCTTTGCATTTCAGTAGTTTTAGGTGGTTTGACAAAAAACAAAACAAAAAAAAAACCAATCATTTCTGGCTCCGTGGCGACCTTCACGTCGGGAGTTCAGTTCTGGCAAGAAATTCTAGCCACTTTCACCCCTCGTTTATACCCAAAACAATAAAACTGGAAACTCCACACAGTACCTGTGTTTTGAAGTTTTGATCTCAGAACTGTGAGTGGACATGCTTTTATTTGAAGTTATTTGGGGGAAAATCAAATGTTCAATTAATCTATACAAATGTAAAGTTGCCCAAATCATGTTTTTAATGAGGCTTAAATTTGAATGATGTAAGTTAAGCACATTGGTCAACTCCTGTGCTAATAGGTGTATATGTAAAACTTGAAATATATAATCATTTTTGAAACAACAACAAGGAAACAATGAAAACAAAATGCAATTAATTGAGTGTTAACTATGAACTGCATGCAATTGATCTTTTAGTTGCTTAATGTCTCTAACTAAAAATGTGATTGAATAATGTGACAGAAATCAAGGATATTTAAAAAGTGAGTTAACAATAATTTATTGGTAATGTTATGATATCCCATTGGGAATGGCGTGATACCAATAGGGAAATTATTCTGCTGTTGGCAGTGTATCAAGATGTATTGCACCATCTACAATGATGGACAAGAACACTCGTAATACACACAGACAATAATGGTGTGAAGGTATGTCAGAGTTAAAACTGAAGAATGGTGATGAATCTAATTGCTTGGTGATACACATAGCGGCATCAAGATGAAACCGAGACGAATTTTGGAGAAGAGGAGAATACTTGAGCTGCTGCGCAGGGACTGCCGCTGTCTGTCTTAGAGAGGCACGAGGAGAGGCAGAACAAAGTGATGTGCTGATGAAGGCACCCAAGATACTGCTTTATTAACTCTCCATCCACATCAAACCTGTAGCAGGCAGCTCGGTGATTAAACACTGAGACAACACACATCAAACCTGTATGCTCAACAAGCCTGATTAAGCAGACGCAAGCCTCTACGCTCTTACGCTAATAACTGACACACAAGAGGAAAAAATGGAAAATGGGGGTGTCCTTGTATCAGACAATCTCAGACTTAGAAAGGAAAACAGGAAAGGATATTTAAAGAAAGACAGGAGAGGATGGGAACACAGTAAATGTGACAGTGAACTATGCACTGGAGAGGAACAACTTATTGATCAGTGTGAAAAGAAAAAACCTGGGAAATCTTTCAATCAACTTTTCATATGTGACAGCGCTTTCACTGCCTGCTACCAATCAATTTGAACAGAATCATCAGAGACCACCTTGAAATATATCTTACGACAAAGCTGCATTGATATACAAGCATTGTTTGTGCAATGACCACTTTCATTTTTTTGAATGAATCTAGTTATCAGTCAATTTAAAGTATGTTAATTACAGCTTTCCAAGAATCGAGGGGGACTTGAATTACTTCATTAAGTAGGTGTGGGAAAAAAAAATTTCAGACTCAAACTGGAGAAAAGTAAATATAGTTGTGGTTATGAGGGACAGCAGTTTGCCATTTATGAATATCTCCTAGATGGATTGTCATTGAACATGCGTACGCTGCTGGAGTGACAAAAAAATAAAAAATAAAAATATAAAAAATATAATTATAATATATATAATATATATTTTTTAAAAAGTGTATATACACCAGAGGTTGCGCTAGACTTTTTCGTTGTCTGTCATTTTGACTGACAGTGTCATAAAAATCCGGTCATAATCTATTTTTACCTGTCACATTTTAAAAATGATAATAATGACATATTCAATAGTATTTAGTTTTCATTCATTTTTAATTAATATTCTGTCCGAACAAGCTTAACAAGAGGCAAACAGACAGCGGAGTGCACCAATCAGCGACGGGCAGTTAGCAAAGCGACGAGGGCAGGACGAGGGACTTGCGCGTGGAAGTAAACATTCGAGGAGAACGGAGTTTATTCAACATGGCTAGCGCGAGACAGACTGTTGTCAATGACTCGTGTCAATGTGTTTTAGCTCATTTAAAACTGAATTTACCGCGGATTGGAACATATTCTTGGCTTTCCCGTTTGCTATCCGTGTTGTTGTAGAGACGACTTTCGGCGCGCAAGAGTGAGGTTGCTCGTGAAGAACACGTCACGCAAATAAACAAATCTGATTTGTCGATTTATTTTGTACCTACTCGAGAGGTTGTGTCCCAGACTTTTCTCTCAGTGTTTGAAAAATACAGGGAGAACAGTCTGGCAGTGCCAGGCAAACACTCAGTTGCCTTGACATTTTTCCGAGTAAGGCCAACGACGTCATGCATCAAGAGAGACAATAGCTAATTAATATGCTCACTCGCCACCCTGTGGTCTGGGGTGTGAATTGCAACCTGTCAAAATGACGGATGGACTTCAGTTTTTTCCGTGACCGTTTTAAAAAACCGGTCAACGACAGAAAATATTCGGTTAACACGACCCCTGATATACACATATATATATATATATATATATATATATAGCTAGAAGTGTCAGCATTGTTATGGAAATACAGTAGGGCTTGGTAACAAGCTATTTAGCCAGGCAGTCAACATTGTTATTCCAACATACTAAGGAGTCGCTGCGTAGGTTAATTTAGCATTAGATATCCAGGTATCAGCTGCATTACGGTGAAATTCAGGTCTCAAAATTAAAAATAATCAATTGATGTTTCAACTTTGGCCACAGCACTGTGAGGGATCCTGATTTAAGTAGGTTATTTTAATAAAAAAAAAAAAAACCTCAATTGGTCAATACTGCATTTTTCACTTTATCGAAAGGTATACCAAGAGCAAGTTTGTAGCAGAAATAACTAGACAAGTCCCAATTACCAGTTTCAAGGTATACCGTGGTATGAAAACGTCATGGTTTCAGAACCGCAAAAATTTTCCGTCATACCGTCCCCAAGGTATTAGCTTAGTGTAAGTGAGTCAGCTGTGCTACACGATGGCTCGAGGAGGTGAAACTCCTGAACATTTTCCCCCCATCGAAGAAAACGAAATCGCTGGTATAGGAATACTTCGGCTACAGAAAAGTTACAGACGCCAGTGGCTTAGTGGGACAGCCAACCGACATGTAAAACATGTTTGCAGAGGGTGGCTGCCGAGGAGGCAATACCTCCAATATGATTTCGCATTTATACAAAATTAAAGGTAAGTAAACACTGTCATGAACGTTTCTTACCAGCTACGAGAGTTAACTCTAGCGTGTTTAGTTGTCTAGCGGTGGTGAAACAAGTGTTTTGTTTCTCTCTGGCAACTGTCTGTGTTGAGAAACAGAGTGTGTGTATAATGTAACAATGATCCGAGTCGTACACACATGCTTTTTATGGAAAATAATTTTTTTTTTTTGTTCTGAGGGTAATAATTTTGAGCTGTGACTGTGGGTTTAGGCTCACCTAAAGGACTACATTTATTTTAATAGGGTTGGTTATATTTCTATTTGCCTATATGTTTTGAAAAATAAAAATCCTATTTAATGGAATTTTTTTTTTTTTTTTAACCCAGATATCTAAATTAACACATTTTAGAGCTGTAATTGCAATACTGTGGTAAAGTGAAACCAAGATATTTTGGCTTAAGGTTATCATACCGTCAGAATCTCATACCGGCACAAGCCTAGAAATAACACAAATAGTGCTGAAATATGATCAGAGTTGCAGCAGTATTGTGTCAGTGTTCTGCATGGATGTCCTGGAAATGTTTGTTCACAAAGTGTGTTTTCAAACTTATGTTTTTATTAATTGCTTTATCCACTCCAAACTTACTCGTAACCTCTAAGTCAGGAGTGGCCATTACATCGATCGCAACTCTAGTGTTGACAGCTCGCGGGTTTCAAAAATATATATATTTTTTTTAGGTCGGCGGATCATGCACTGCTTCACTGCACGCTCTGGCAAACACAACAAGACAGCGATAATGGCGACAGACCAGGGAATTTCAAAGGTACGGTTCTCAAACTTGAATTATATTTAATCCTGTTACTTTATTGAATATTTAAGTATAGGGTTCTGTTTATTGTGCAGCAGGCCTAACATACAGCTTCAGAGATTTGCACTGGTTGACGGTCAGTTAACGTTTGTTTTCTTAACAGACTGATATGTTTGACCCAAATAAATATCAAATGTTCGAAAATACTATATATAGTATTTATTCTTCAATCAGTTAATATTAACATCTTTGATGTGAAATACCGCATTGGCCCGAATATAAGACACTGTTTTTTGCATTGAAATAGGACTGAAAAAGAGGGGGTCGGCTTATATTCGCGGTCTAGACATTATACCCATTCACGACGTTAGTTGGCGCCAGATATCATTTAAGAGATATTCTGTCATGACAGACCTCAGCTACTCAGACGTTTCACCAGTTTGCACTATTTTATTGCAATGCTTTTCCTTATTCAGATTTGTTTCAAGACTACAGTTACAGTTAGACTTCACTTTGATGGTTAATGCAGTTATTGCAATTTTGTTGTTTTATGACATTATATTGGTTTATTTACATTTCAAAAACCAGAAGCCATTTACATTTACAAATGTGATTGCACTTTAGTTTACATATTTAAATGTTCAGATATTAAGATTTGAATGAGGCAAAATAACATGCTTTTTCTCTCAAACATATTGTTATAATCATTTGTTTGAGATGTACTGTAATTATTTTCTGTCTGAAAATTAACTTGGTGTTCAAAAAGTCTTTTTTCAAACTTGAGTCTTGAAAAAGATGGGGTCGTCTTATAATCAGGGCCGTCTTATATTCAGGCCAATACGGTACGTTAGATGAAAAGCAGCGTCAGTTACGTTGCTGAGTAACTAATTAGTCTTACAATGAGGTAACGGAGTTACTTACTCAATTAACTAATTACTTTTTTAAAGTAAGATTACCAACACAGATCTTCAATAGAAAAAAAAAAACATGAGGTAAAACAGTGTTTGGTACATTCAAATACTGTCATTTTCATTCTCCCATGATAACTGACGACTGCCAATTTATCACTTAAGCTATGACAAACTGTCAAACTCAAATCCTCATGTCTTAATGAGTGCTCTGTGTCAGTTAGATACATATTAATAGTCATATTGAGATCCTCTACACCTGATTGTTCTGCAGGTTAAGCAGTGAAATGTGCATGTGAACGTCAACAGGCTAGTCCCCCCCCCTTTTTTCCCTAAAGTGGCACGAAAATTTTCAATATTTTTAACATTGTTATTTTTTTATAGCCTTCTATGCTATGCAGGCTTGCACAACAATTTGCATTGAACATGCCCAGAATGTCTTTTTTCAAGCTACATAAGTTGGTCACTTTGTGCCTCTCCTGCAGATGTCCGCTTTCTCATGAATATGCAGTTGACTGGATCTAATTTGAATACTCTTTGCTCTGATTGGCTGTTGGTGGATAGTAATAAATCAATTGCTTTTCTAAAGTTAATAAACCAAGATGTTCTGCATGTGTCTTTTTTTCCCAGTAGGACCAAATACCTACACACACACTCGGCCGCTTCTAAAGGCCTCTTTACCTTAACTGCATACATGTCTAAATGAACATTCTTTAAGTCTCCACCCTTCATTCTCCTTTCTGACCTGCCGTCTTCCTCATTTCTCTATTTATCTTTCTCATCTCCTCTTTTACTTTATTCCTCTTTGTGCCCCTCTTAATATATCTCTTCTGCTCTCCCCATCCTTATAGCACCACCTTCCTGTTCTCTCCCTTTCCTTCACCTACATCTCTTCATCCTCCTTTTATTTTTTTATTTTTTTTTTTGCGAAAAAGCGGAGTGACTGGGAGCGTCACTCTGTGCGGATAGCTGGGAGCCGTTGGCGGTTATCGGCTCCTGCAGACTCTCTCTGCCGGTCTGATCTGTCTCCTCTTCATTAAGCAAATACGCCGACGTGGAAATGAAAACATAATAGCTATTTGATTTCCAGCGAGATATTTTGCATATTGGTTCGGAGCTGATAGCGGAATTTCATCAAGTCGTTTTTTTCCCCCCTCCCCGTCTCTCTCCCCCACTCCCTCTCCCGCCATCACCACTGCCACTGCTTTTCCATACCTCCCCCCGACACCACCCTCTTACCCCTTTCTCCTTCCCTCCCTCCACACACTTTAAAAACTGAATTACTGAGATGGGCCGACTTTCAGAGAGATTTCTTTGCATTGCTGGGAAGAGAGGAAAAAAGAAATCTGGTTCCCCAGGAAGACTACTTAAACGATTAAATACCCCCCATTCTCATCTTTTCTTCCCTGCGTCTCCCTCTTTTGATAACAAGGAAGAAAATTTAAAGAATTCACAGTGCTTTAGGTTGACTGCAATAATCAGAGATAGGAAGGAGAAAATTAACTCCTTAATGAGCAGAGAGCTGTCTCCCAGATAAAGGTTCTGGTGAGACGGCGAATGGGACACTGGATGAACCTTGGGAGAGAGACAGTAAGGGCTAGATGGAAAGTGATAGCGCTGGCCAGAGGATGGGTTGTAATCGAAACAGAATGAGTGACACTTGACACCATGCAGAGGAACAATTAGTTTAGCCTCCTTCTCCTCAGAGGAGATATTTGCTACTGGAGGTAAGAGGGGGGCAGGTAGAGAGATAATAGCGATATAGCATCACAGATACCCTTCTTGCATTTCCTCAGCACCAGATGTGATGAATGGTCTAGTAGTGGAGTATATCCTTCATGCCCCACTGAGAGAAAAACTAGGCCTGGTGATCAGCGGCTTCTTCACCACAGGCCTACAGTATCTGATAGTCCGGTGCTTCTCACGAGGACTATTCACTGCCCCTGAACCCACAGAAATAAATCTTCTTGCTGCTGTCTTCCATGTTGGAACACTATGTTGCTTCAAGCCTGATAGCAGTCCTGCCATGTCCGAGGTCCTATAAGTCTGGTATTGAACACCTACACAGATGTGAAGGATAAAACGGCCCGATCTTGTCCAAAAAATTTCTTAATTGATAAAACAAGCAGTCACATTGTCTGTTTGTTTCAACTGCCAATGCAAAGACTAATTGACAAAGACAAACTTGCTTTATTGTCATCTAAGCATGTGTCGGTGAGAGATTCTGACGGTATGATAACATTAAGCAAAAATATCTCGGTTTTACGGTATCACGGTATTGCAATTACAACTCTAAAATGTTACTTTGAGAAATCTGGGTTCAAAAAAAAAAAAAAAAAATTCCATTGAACAGGATTTTTATTTTTCAAAACATATTAGCAAACTGAAACATCAGTATAATGTTAAATGATTAAAAAAATACATATGTATTCTAAATAAGATTTAAATAAATGCAGTACTTTAGGTGAGCCTAAACCAACAGCCACAGCTTAACATTATTACCATCAGAACAAAAATAATTGAATTATTTTCCATAAAAAGCATGTGTGTATGACTCGTATCATATTTACATTATACACACACTCTTTCTCAACAAAGACAGTTGACAGAGAGAGAAAAAAAACACTTTTCTCCACCGTTAGACACACTAAACACGCTGGAGTTAACTCTCATAGCTTATGGGAAACGTTCACGACGCCGTTTACAGCCTTTAATTTTGCATAAATGCGACATCATATTGCAGGTATTGCCTCGTCGGCAGCCACCCACCCCAAACATGTCTGTCATGTCATGTCTGTAACTTTTCTGTACCCAAAGTATTCCCATACCAGCGATTTTGTTTTCTTCGATGGGGGGAAAATGTTGAGGAGTTTCACCTCCTCCTGCCATGGTGTAGCACATCTGACTCACTGCCACTGAGCAACAACCGGTGGGGAAGGTTGAGCCTTGCAGCTGCAAGAGAGGGATTTTTCCTGCATTTTTGGGACATAAAAAATAGCTAATACCTTGGGGACGATATGACGGAAATTTTTTGCGGTTTTGAAACCTTGACGTTTTCATACCATGGTATACCTTGAAACCGGTAATCGGCACATACCTATTGGCATCAGAGGTGGGTAGAGTGCCAAAAACGTTACTCAAGTTAGACTAGCATTACTTCAAAATAATATTACTCAGCAAGTAAAAGTATTCATCTAAAATATGTACTCAAGTACAAGTAAAAAGTATTTGGTGAAAAGAATACTCAAGCAATGAGTGACATCGTGAATAACTGCTGAAGATGTTTTTTTTTAAACAATGGTATTTTTTTCTTAGCACAGTTATCAATACGAACTGTTATTATTATGTACTATAACACATTACGTAACCACAATAGGACAAAGGGGGAAAAAAAATCCCATTGAAATCCGGCAAGAGAAAAAAATCTACAGAATTGAAGCACTATCCGTCCAAAGAGCATGAGTGCCCGCTAGTGGAGAAAACATATTTCCTATTATGAAACTAAAAGGATCATATCTCTGGTTTTCTGTGGTCAATTGGTGCCAAATAAAAACTGGGAGAGAGATTAAAATCTGCGCTTTCGAGTCATGTTGACAACGACGCGCTGTGTCAAATACTTGGGGGCCGGTGTGATCATAGAACAGTAAACTTCAGTCTGATTGGTATCATAGAGTCATGTGATTATTGTTGCGACGTGTCATTGGTGGAACAGGTGAGCCACTGTTGGCGTCTCTGGCAAAAAAAAAGAAGTAAATTCTAATACTGTATGTAGAATGGAAAGAGGAAAAATGTAACGACTAGTGTAGCCCAAAATAGAGAGGTGAGAGTAGCGTTTCTTTTTCACAAATGTCCTCAAGTAAAAAGTATGGCTTAGTAACGCTTTTAAGTATTTGTTTTTTTTTGTTTGTTTTTTTTTCAAAAAATGTAATCAAGTAAATGTAACGAAGTAAATGTAACACGTTACTACCAACCTCTGATTGGCATTGCGTTTGTTACAGAGCAATGAAATATCATTCACTTTACGATGCCGGAGTTTTGTCTGCCATTTTGTCTCCAATTCTTTTTTTTTTTTTTTTTTTTTTTTTTTTTTAGTCGCGTAAGAGTGCAGAATGTGTGTTTGAGCTATGTAGTTAGTTGAAAATTTACATGATGCCCAACTTATTTTTTCTTGCGTGCATTGTTTTTGTTTTCCTGTCATCATTGTACATTTTTTTGGGACTATATTGTTAATCATAATTTGTTTACAAGCTAAGTGCATGGTTTAAGTTAATGCTGCCAAAGGGAGGAGAGGGCACAAAATATTAAATGTGATGGTTCACTTACTTATTTTTCCCCCTTCTGTCATTGTTTGCATACTATCCTCGTTAAAAGATAAAAACCTATAAATGTTTGGGTGGTTTTAGTTAAAGCAGACAATGTTTTTTCATCTGTGTGATTTTGATAAAGATCAGATCACATTTGATGGTGATTTTTTGCAGAAATGTAAGAAATTCCAAAAGGTTCAGATACTTTTTCTTAAACTGTACTTGACTAGTTCCCTTCTAAAAATGGAAAAGTAGCATCAAGGAAAGCATCTATAAGATTAAGAGGGGGGAAAAACCTGGATCAGAAGCTAATCAAGGATATGAGGTAAAAATAAAGTTGTATTTAGTTTAAAAACAAAAACAAACAAAAAAACAAAAAAAAACTTTGGCTGCCACAATAAATGAATAATTCAATAAATATGTTCCTACTGTTCGAAAGGTCCATAGCCCTGGGATGGCCCAATCCAATTATAAGTCTTTCACATTGAAGAAATATAGACTGAATTGATCAATAATTCCTAGTCAATCTCCTAGTGCAGCTTTTTAGGTTGGATTTTGTTTTTTCCTGATTTGCTAAGAGAGGTCCTATTGTATAGATGTACCATATCTCCACTACATTGTTAGTAAACAAAAATGCTATTATTTTATTAATATTTGTGACACACAATAGGTTCAACCTACACATCTGAAAAATCAGTCTCGATAATGAGAAGTTACATGCGTCACATAAGCAGACATGGTTGATGACATGTTTGAGACGGCACATGTCATATTTCATCACCTCTGATAGAGATTTAATCAGACTCCTGTGGCCCCAACAAAGTCACCTCTGCTCCTCTGATTATCTCTTGATCGTTGTTTTCATATACCGAAGCTCACACTGAGTTTGGTGCCTTTTGTAAACAATTCCAATATGATAAAGGAATGGCCTTCAGACTGCTCTTTGGTGCTGAGGATAAAAGAAACATGTCTGTAGTTGTCATGTGGGACTGAACCAAGTATTCTAATGTATCACTTTGGTGGGCCATATTCCCTGACATTGAGACTTTTCACTTTCCACGGATATTCTGTTGTCATACTTCTGGCAGTACTTCAGACGCATACCCCAAGGACCTCTTACTAGAGCCAAAATACATCACTTAAAAATTCAAAATGAGCAGCATATGTTACCGAAATGTGAAAAGCGACTGAGTGCCATCCAGTCTGGGCATTACCACACTAAGGCCCAAAGCCATTGGATTTTTAATACTCAATGACCCAAAATGTGCATACGGTAAGCTTTTCTCACCACTGCTCCATCTGCCAGATTTGGTGGGTAACCAAACACCTTTTCATATTAAATCTCATCCCGCTGTGCATTTGTAGCTAATGGTGTAGCAGATGATTTAATCCTCAATCAAATTATAAATTAAAAAAATTAAAACCTTTCCCGCAGTGATGCTAAATGTTAAGGGAAAACAAGGGTTAACAACAGGTGTTTTTTGAAAAAGCAAAAACAAAAGAGGGGTAGAGTTTTGAATTAGATAGATAAAGAGCAGTTACCATGCAGCCTGAGCTAAGACCCTGGACTATTGAAGCCAGGCATGCAGACGACAAAGCCAGCTGATAAGCCCCACTGATAAAAGATGGAAAATAGCAGCAGATTTGAACTTTCCCACCATCCTAAGATCCATGGGAGAAGGAGGGGTTGAGTCTACTTATTGAATCTCTTCCTATCTAACCCCCTTTCCCCACACACACACCCATCTGCACACACACACACACCAACAAGGTCAATACACAGTAAAAGGATACAAGGTTGATTTTTCCAAATGCACAAAGAGTTCATGTGATCATGTGATTCTGTAAAATAACTTCCAGCCTTCTAAAGAAACACTCAGAAACCACTATGACATCCGTTATTCATATCACTCACTCAATATTTTCTTTTATATGCAAAGGTTTTCACACAGTATACTGAAATAACATCATTCCTGTATCCAGTATGATTCAGACAGAGCAGGGAAAATCTTGGGTAACTCATTATCCGGCTGATACTCTGATATTTTTATTGTTAAAAACTAGTCTTTTTTTAAGATTATATCCTTATTAGTTGAATGGCCCAGCTATGCAAATACATTATCACTTGTTTATCATGGAAAAATAAGTTCACCAATTCAAATTGACCATTCACAAACTCCGCCCCCCAAATGGCCATTGACCAATCATATGTCCTACAGACCGTTGTTAAGTGAGCATGGTCCGTCAAGCTCTATACATGTCTCCATTGATAACTCATTCATTTGGTGGCTACGGAAAGCCTTACGAGACTGCCAACTGCCACCAAACTCAACTGAAGAAGACGAAAAGTATATAAATAAAAAATGCTGCAGACGTCCAAAATGGTGAAGCCATATGCCTACAGAGTAGGTCTGTAAAAAAGAAATCGAGTTATATCGTGATATTACATCAGGCAATTCTCGTATCGATTCAAATTCCGTCTTACACGTGTTTTTGGTGGAAATAAACAATTCAGTGGCTGCGCGTCCAATTCCAGTAGTTGGCAGCGCGCAGCAGCATTGCCTTGCAGTCTGCTGAAGTAACAACAACATAGACTAATCCAAGTAGAGATTTGTGTACGTCGCCATCTAGTGGTTGGCCACCATTACGGGGCCCAGTGTCAGTCAAAGTCAGCATACCTCAGCAATGGCGGACAGGGTACTTTTGGTCATTTAGCTCGGATTAGTCCTTTTACAAGTTTGAAATTTGGGTTTATTTTGGCTTTTACTGCAAAAACGTCGGCATGGAATGTTTAGAATCCTGAATTTAGGCAGGTTCGTTCTAAAGTCAGTTTGCACTAAAAAAGAGAATATGTTATAATGAAAGCCACATGTTGTTCAAACATAAAACAAAAACATTTCTACTTATTATTACCTGAACACTTAAATTCTTTATCAAAGTATAAACAAACACGTAAATAACAACAATAAATCACAAACAAACAAAGAGGCCAAATGCTCATAGCATTAACTAGTGCAAAAGAATGGAATGTAAACAGATTCAGAACACTCACCTTTCCGACATGATTCAAAATAATTATTTAAAAAAAATATCGACCATTAATATTATCGTATACTACTATATATAATAGTATAATAATTATTCATTGCCTATCATATTTTTCATAAAGGGTGTCATTTTAAAGCTATACTTAGTGTAGAATCTGAATTATAATGTATGTGGGATTAACTCCAG
The DNA here is from genome assembly GCF_030265065.1 of Corythoichthys intestinalis. Lineage (NCBI taxonomy): Eukaryota > Metazoa > Chordata > Actinopteri > Syngnathiformes > Syngnathidae > Corythoichthys > Corythoichthys intestinalis. The sequence goes on along the minus strand of NC_080399.1, from coordinate 55,309,393 downwards.
AGATTGTTATTTATATGACAAACATGACGTGCTTTTATTTTGACATGTTCAGCGGAAGTACGTTCACTAAACCCCTAACCTTAAGCTTTACACTCTGCAAAAAAGCTCTTTTTGTCATTGCATGTGGTGTCAGTAATCTTTTTATTTTATTTTTTTTTTCGTTTTCAAATGCTGTTGACCAGCCATTTTTCATGTTTGAAATGTCACCTTTTAACTACAAGTTTGCATTTTGGAGAAGACTGCCAATGTTTTATAGCAGGCTAAAGTAGGTTGTCTTTTTCCCTATTAGCGTCATTGTAGCAATGCTAACGTTTACAATGTTTAATATACTAGTAGATGTGTTTCATTATTTTGTATGTCTGAACTTTAATTCTACGGCGTGTTGATGACCAATAAACATCTGTGAAAGGGACTGGAGTCTTATATGCCATACGCACGCGTGGCGATAAAACGCAGCCGTGAAAATTACCGCCCTCATTTTTATGTACCGTGCAATAAATCGACTCATTGCATATCGCGACAGGCTTAGCAACTTCAATAAAATACAACTGGGTGACGACACTTTAGGTGTTCATTCACGGCCGACGTGCAGCCAAGCTTGGCATGGAAGAGACAGGACACAACAGTGTACCCTCGTTTGTTTCGTTGAAATAAGCAGTGTTGGGCACGTTACTTTAAAAAAGTAATTAGTTATAGTTACTCACTACTTCTTCCAAAAAGTAACTGAGTTAGTAACTGAATTACTCTATGGTAAAAGTAACTAGTTACCAGGGAAAGTAACTATTTCTGTTACTTTAAAAAGAAGTTGTATGTCAAAGAATCTGAAATTTTCTGAGCAGTATTTGAGTCAATTGAATAGAGAAGAACAGACAGGTAGTTGTGTTATAGAACCTCGTAATATTTATTGCACCTCACCAGCAACAGATTTATCCTACAGTTGAGGTGCCACAAAAAAAAAACAGATTTGAATTGATTACCACAGATTTCGACAAAAGCTTTGCCCCGGGACATAAATTACACTTTACATGCACGTTCTTTCCTTTAATTTCGGCCAACTTGAAATAGTGTTTATATGTCCACCTCGTAATGGACAAATTTTCATCTGAATGCTCTACCATCATATCCCTCTGCATCTGTTTTGTGTGTGTGTGTTTGCCGCACGCGCGGTTCCAGTTTGTGTGTGAAAACACCGACTAAGAAGTATTTGTTGTTGTTTTTTTTTTTTTAAACAAACTTTATTAACAACAAATACACATATACAAACATAGGGCGAGACAATTCACATATAAACAATGAAGTATGTGCGCTTAGGCCCGAGCGTTTACGTCACAGAATGGGGGATCACGTGAGATTTGACAACAACGCAGCCATATTGGAAGCAGGTCTGGCTCGCAGGATATCAAACTTTAACTTGCTAGTTCGATAAAGAGACAAACTCGTTACTAAGGCGAAGAACAGATATGTGATCAAGCTTAAAGATGTGAACAATGTTGACCCTTACGAGCACGCCGAAGACAAATGGAGTAAAGATCTCGAGGGGCTTCCACGATTACGCGAAATGGACATTCTGCTGTATTTATTGTTTGGTGTATGTTACTAAACTTATCAGCGATTCCGAAATTACAAATCGCTAAAAAGCTACGAACATTTTAGCTGCGGATGGGTGCAGAACATGCACATTATGACCGTATCAAATGGTAACTCCATCGTTCTTGCAAAGGTAGGCTATGTGTGTTTACTATTTTCATTGCCATGAACCTGAACGCACCCCAAGTCTTGGATGACAAATAAACAGAGCAGAGTAGACTCGCTACGGCTGGTAGTTTCTTCAATTTATTCAAACTAAGTAACGCATCCCTTTTGACCGACAGTAACGGTAACGGTGTTGTAACGGCGTTGTAACGGTGGAAAAAATAATTAGTTAGATTACCCCGTTACTGAAAAAAATAACGCCGTTATGTAACGGCGTTATTTATAACGTCGTTATTCCCAACACTGGAAATAAGTAAATGTTTTGGCCACTATGGTGCGCTTTTTTGGCTTTGTCCCCCTTTCCCCGCTTGCATACCAAGCGTCCGACATTAAAAAAAAAAAAAAAACTCACGACCCCCCCCCCCCGCCCCCCAAAAGTTTTCTCCTCGGATCTACACAGTTCACAAAGTTCATCCTTTTTGACCTCAATAGGGTGAATTTCACCGAAAGATGAGATTTTCATGCCTGTTATGAACACCAGTAGCAAGATATCCACCTAATTGTAAAGCACTAGGGGGCCTTAAGGTGGGGGTTACTTATGACCTTTAGGTATGAAGATTTGATAATGATAATCCAAGATTACGAGACAGATCTATGATTCATGTATCCACTGTCGGCAATAAAATAAAATAAAATAAATGAAAAGATTCAACGTCTGAACACTTGTATTCCAATGGTTTTTATCCTGAAGCAAAAACATGCTTCTGTAAAGTTATCCAGGTTAGGAATACACCTACTACAACTGATGTGTTTGTGCTAACAGATGGACAGACACTCTTTTTAAACTTGTCAGGACAGGTGAAGTAAAGCATGTTTTTTGTTAATGCTTATTTTCACAGTTGCCTTTTTACGCTTATTCTCTAAACCACTGTGACCTTCAAGATTACAATTTATCAAAATGGCAACCCTGAAAACTCAATGCAACTCTCATGCTCAACAGGCAGATCAAACACATGCATGTAAACACATACACACACACAAATCTGCTGCTTCCAGACTAAACAACTCATAGGGAGGAAAGAACAACAGTTGTCACAAAAAGAGAAAAAAACATTCATGTAAAGTGTAATAATAGCTTCCCAGAAGGTAATTTCACTTTGTAGTGTAATAGGACAAAGATATTTGACTCCTGCTCACTTTTTATAATGAATGTATAAGCCCCAATGAAAAAGTTTCTTTCACAATTAGTTTGAGAGGGAACCAGATTTGTTTTCATTCATTAGCTGAGATTAGAAACCCTGGATTGCGAGCAATATCAGTCATCTCATCTCTTTATTTTAAAGAAAGCAATTATAAAGCTATCAAAATGTTAGGACAGTCAAGAGCTAGTACGAAATGACCTGATTTTATTATTCAATTATTACATTGTAAAGACTTGACTTTTTGGGGCATATTGGTTAATGTCAATGAATGAGTTCCAGTGCTGAACATCAACTGTATTGTTCTGAGTAGTCAACTACAAATTCAAATTCTCAAATTGACTTAAAACACCTACCATCGATAAATCAGAATGCAATTGGAGTGGTACCTCTACATACGAATTTAATTCGTTCCAGGAGCTGGTTTGTAAGTCGAAATGCTCATACTGTATGTTGAGCGAGATTTTCACATAAAAATATTTTATAATTTGATTAATTCTTTCCACAGCCGCAAAGCCTACGCTAAATCCTTAATACATATTGCCGGTACGATTACGAATAGCAATTACACAAAGCAAGACAAATAAAATTATAAATACAAATCGGGATAATAATAATGTTACAATTTGTGTCCTAATGTGGCAGCTGTGTTTTGCATGCTGTTCCTGAACGCACTGTGTGACTGGTAAAAGGGTAAGAGTGGTGCGGAAAAGTCTCTTTTCATTTTCTGTTGTTGTTGACGTCAGCTACGGTGGAAAGTAGTAGTGTTGTGTTGCACAAGTTCTGATATGAATGATAACAAACCGGATGAAGCTGGCAACTTCTTTGCCGATGTTACAATAATAAGGATAATGAGAGTCGTCCTGAAGATCGTAGACATATTCCGGCCGTATTGTCGAGCCAGTTCACTGAGGCGCACAGCACGCTCATATTTTTCTGTCATTTCCTTCTTTAAGCATCAACTTTTTCCTTTTTTCACCACCTGCACTAACCTTTTTGGGACATATGTTGATTTCTCACCCAAGAAAATCCGCCGTGCGTCCCTCTTGCCGGAAAACAATGAAATTGCGACACTGTCATATTTACAGTATTTATTTATTTAGTTATTTGATAGGGACATTGCACAATGATGACCATCTATTAAACACATCTAAAAGACGTAAATATGCTGGATTATCGCGAAAATGCTAATGTACATCTGCAGTTCCTAGGCAGGTAACGGAACAGAAAGACACAAAAAGACAAAAAATAGCAAAAGGTTACATTAAAACAGCACAGTACAGTAGGTTACAAAGAATTTAAAAGTCAGTTATTGCAGGACTGGTTTACTTTCAACCACTGCTTGAGCTAAGTTTAAAAGGTTGTTATTGTTGGACACTCCCTGAAGGTGAGTGGTAAACTGTTCATGGTCTTACTGGCCGATACAGAGAAAGATTTTTGACCAAAGACTATTTTTTCTGAGTGATAAAGTCCAACATAGGAGGTGGGGCGTGTCCATAAATCGTTGTATTTCGAGCATGTCGTCATTAGAGGTGGGAATCTTGGGGCACCTCGCAATTCGATTACGATTCAGAGCCTACGATTTGATTAAGAATCGATTATTGATGCAAAATCCCCCTCCCCCAGCTATTAGCTGCTTTTAATGTTTCGTACATTAGTTAAAAACAAAAATACAAAAATCCTCTCAGGCTTATAAACTATTGTTTCAGTATCAAGTTAAGCGTTCAAAACAGTAAATAAAATACCCAAGTCCCCATTTTGTATCAGCAGCTTTAAATTACAGTACATTCAATTATTTTAATGTTGTGAATCAACCGTTAAAGTTGTTAAAATTGCTCACGTTATTCCATAATTTCCCTTCTGTCTACTTTCGACATGTGAACGTTTTGAAACTGTTTATTCATTTAAAGATATATTCATGTCAAGATTTTGCCGATTTGGGAGTATTTTAGATGAAAAGTTAATTAGGTTCGCTCGGAACGTTCGCTAAAACAGAGCCCTCCAGAGAAGTCTACCGCTTTATCATGGGGTTTACTGTTATTTCGAATCTAGTTCTCTATACATGTGCTAACGCTGCCAAGTCTGTCATTTCGTATCTAGTTCTATATACCTTTGATATTTACCGTAGCATTATATGGGCGTAGTAGTTTGTAGCAACACGGGCGAAGTTTGTGGCAAATGGTCGTTGTTTGTAGCGGCTGTCGGCCTTTTTTATCTAGCGGCATCAGTTGTGGAATGTGGATGTTTATACCCGGTTCGTTCCTCATTGCGTCCCGAAGACTGTGCTGACTGCGCTTTAGTTATGCTTTATTTAGCATATGGCAGAAAACACTCAGGTGGGTTGAAGTTCCCCTCGGAGACCCCCAGTTTGGTCACATTTCAAAATTGTCCTATATCCATGTGTGATACATCATTGGAAAGCTTAAAATCTCAATTTTCTGGGGGAAGAAATTTTTTGAACAGGAAGGCATTTTTAAAAAAATATACAGTATATATTTTTTAAACAGTAAAACCCTAACTGGACGTGAGAGCACGCAAGAGCAGAATTAAAGACGCCATGATTTTAACGAGATATTATCGCGTACTTAACTTGTTTCGATCCAAAAACTCAATGTAGCACGTATCACCGAGTGTCAAGACACAGCTGTGAATGACCACAGCAGGATTTTTGGCGGATTTTATGGGTGAAACATGGTAATATAACAAGGGTCGCGATGCAGACATCAAGGAGTGGTCAAGATGTTGATTTTCATATATTTACTCTTTTAAACGTGTTTTTTTTTTTCAATTTTTCTTTGTTTGGATTGATTATTTATCATATAACATATCGGAGAAAATGCGACAGTAGCAAAAAAATACAATTAAGCGATAGTTACGAGGTAGATATCCGTGACTTTTTTACAGACGTCATTTTTTTCGTTGTGACGTAATTTGTTTAAAAGTTTAAAATCTGCGAGTGAATAATTTTTTAAAGTTTTTTTTTTTTTTTTTTCAAATCAAATGAAATATTAGACACCAATTAATGATTCTAAGCTAAAAATGACATTTTGAATAATAAATATTATTAATTACCTTCTATTTATGGCTGGGTTGAAACAAAAGCGGTTGCGCCCCGTCTGTAAACGGGGGTTTCCAAGGAAAAACGAACAAATCAAAAATAGTTCGGAGGCTTAATGCGCCATGAATCTGCTATGGCAGCATATAGACATATTGTTCTATCAAACACAGCAGTTGTTTTGGCTAAAAATAAAGCAGTTTATTTTAAAGAGGAGTGCAAGAGCAGAAACTGCTTTTTTCAGTCTTGTCTGTGTTTTCTGCCATATTAAATAATCGGAATATGGATGTTTGTGAATCGTTCTCCAATCTTCAGCGGCTGAATCGCGAATAATCTAACAATCGGAAATTTCACTCACCTTTAGTCGTCATATGTCGAGCCAAATGAAGAGTCCAATTTTACATTGGATGTCAAAAGGATCGTATGTTGAAGCAATCATATGTCGAGGTACCACTGTATACTCATAAGCCAACAACAAACACATTTTGAGATGATTAAAATATGACTGAGACTAATGAGTACTATCGTCCAAAAGACTAAGACAGAAATTTAAAGGTCTGCCAAAAACAAAACTGGACTATTCTCATTTTTTTTCTTTGGACTTAGGTCGACTGGACGTTCATTCTATCCATTATCTGGCCCACTTATTCCTTTTTAGGGTCACGGGGACAACGGCACATTATTGGTGGATAATTTCCTGCAGCACACCTAACCATCTCCCACAGCAGATTACATTGGTTGGGCAACACTGCTTTAAACAAAAAAATTAAGAGAAAGGGAGCTTGACAGTGACATAATGACAAAGAGAGAGCGAGAGTGTAAGAGAGAGATGGGCTGTGGGGGCAACACTCACAACTTGGCTTTGCATTCGTTATCGCCGCCTCCTGTCAGAAGGCTTAAAATAAAAATAAAAATAAAGTGAGATGGTGGCAGCAGTGTTGGGATGATAGCCCTGTGGAGCATGAAGAGGGGATGTAAAGGAGATAGCTGGTTAAATATAACCTATTGCATGGCTGGCAGCAGCAAAGAAAGGAGGCATTTTCAAGAGGCAGGGCATCAGTGGAGCCCTCGTTGCCCTGATAACATCCACGTTAAGTGACTGTGTGTGTGCAGCACACACACGCGTGCGTGTGGCAAAAGACATCCATAATTACTCTGCGGATCAAAAATGCACGCACACAACTATGGAGTTTAACTCTTGAAGGATTATTTTTTACACATGGACAAAGAAAACACACACAGAGGGTGCAGAGCCAAGAAAAGATGCGCTCACTTACGTATCTACGTATCTCTCTGCCTTGCCAAAGGATGTATCAGCAGCCCCTCTCTCTCACCCCCTTCACAACACCAAAAGTCACAACAGGATTTTTTGATGGGAAAAATGTGCTTTCCTCAGATGATGGTTAGATAGAGGGGAGTACAGCCAAATGTCAAATATGATAAATGGAAGGGTGCAGAGACAAGATCACTCACACAGCACAGGCAGGCAGGCAGACAAACGGGGAAATACTTACTTCATTTGTGTGCGTAAGGAACACGCGATAGGTTACAGCTGTTTCTTCAATGTTAAACGTCACTAAGATGACAGCGAGAGATTTCCTTGTTGGTGTATGTACACTAATAGGATTTGGAATTTGGGTTTCAAGAACATTACATTGATGTTATTGAAACCAGTGGTAATATTGAATCAGTACTAAGTATTTCTCTAAAGTTCTTTCCTCATTAGTGTTGGAATGCAAATTTCATAACATATCCCATGATCAACAGAAAATAACTCACCCACTCATGGATTTGCTACAACATAGTACAGTGTATCACAAAACTGAGTACACCCCTGGCATTTCTGCAGATATTTAAGTATATCTTTTCATGGGACAACACTGACCAAATGACACTTTGACACAATGAACAGTAGTCTGTGTGCAGCTTATATAATAGAGTTAATTTATTTTCCCCTCAAAATAACTCAAAATATAGGCATTAATATCTAAACCCGTGGCAACAAACGTGAGTACACCCCTTAGAAACTACATCCCTAAATGTCCAAATTGAGTACTGCTTGTCATTTTCCCTCCAAAATATCATATAATGGTGGTGGCCACACAAGATATTGACAGTTGACATGTTGTATGTGAATACTGCCAACTTTCACTAAGGGGTGTACTCACTTTGTTGCCAGGGGTGGAGATATTAATGGCTGGACAATAAATTATCTCTATTATTTAAGCTGCACACAGACTACTTTTCATTGTGTCATTTTGTCAGTGTTGTCCCATCAAAAGATATACTTAAATATCTGCAGAAATGCCAGGGGTGTACTCACTTTTGTGATACACTGTATATAGAACTGTAAAATATATAAAATAAATATATTTAAGTTTCAGTTTATACCCACAAAAGAAACTCCACACAGCACCTGTGTTTTGAACCTTTAATCTCAGAACTGTGAGCCGACATGCCTTTATTTGAAGTTATTTGGGGGGAAATCAAATGTTTAATTCATCTATACAAATGTAAAGTTGCCCAAATATTGTTTGTAATGAGGCTTAAATTTGAATGATGTAAGATGAGCTCATTGGTCAACTCCTGTGCTAATAGGTGTACATGTAAAACTTGAAATATATAATTATTTTTGCATTTACAATAAAGAAAACAATGAAAACAATGAAAAGATATACTTAGATATCTGCAGAAAAGCGAGGGGTGTACTCACTTTTGTGATACACTGTAAGTAGGCAAGTGCCGTTAAAAGATTCTGATGATATGATAACCTTAAGCCAAAATATCATGGTTTCGAGGTATAAAGGTATTGCAATTAGAGCTCTAAAATGTCTTATTTTGAGATGTCTGGGACAGAAAAATAAAAAAATTTGATCCATTGGACAGGATTTTTATTTTTCAAAATAACATATTAGCAAATTGGAGCATAAGTATAGTGTTCAGTTAAAATATTCTAAATATAATTCTAACAAATGCAGTCCTTTGGTGAGCCTAAACCCAGGGCCACAGCTCTACATTATTATCACCAGAACCAAAATAATTGAATTGTTTTCCATAAATAGCACGTGTTTATGACTCGTATCATGTTTACATTATACATACACTCTCTTTCTCAACACAGGCTGTTGCCAGAGAGGAAAAAACACCCCATTTTACCACCGCTAGATACACTAAACACGCTCAAGTTAACTCTCGTAGCTGGTGGGAAACGTTCATGACAGTGTTTACTAAGAGTGTGACAATATCTCGATACGGCGAAATATATTGCGATATTTTGCAATCCGATTTGTTTGTTTGCAAGTATCTATACTTTTATTTGACATATTGGCCATATAATGGAGTATGGATGCTGTAAACTACTCAATGTTTCTTGAGCCAACCCCTTGGCGGTCCACTAGGAGGTGCTTAAGAGTGGCGGTGAAGGTAAAGTGCACGCAAGACGACTAGAGAAGAAGAGAGGACGCTACAAGTGGGATGAAAAAAATAAAAAAGCTTCGTGAGAACGGTGGAGGAAAAAAGTAAGAAAAATATTGCTACAAATCACACGTGTGGACACACTTTAGATTTTACACTAACAAGAAAGGAAGTAAGGTGAACAAGGACTTTGCTGTGTGGAAGAACTGTCTAACAAAAATAAGGTTCACTGGAAAAACAATAATTATGCACAGCCACTTGCAGCTTATGACAAGGTGGACATCGAATTTTTTCACTGCTTCGCTTTCATCACTTGAGGTAAAAATTTTTGCAATGTTATTTTTTGATTTACCTGTATTTTTTTGATGACAGTTGGTGTTAAATGATATAAAACAAACCAGGACCCTAAACTGAATGAAAATGAATATCAAAAAAGGCTACATTAATTTACTGATTTATTTGGTATTATTTGAGAACCACTTTTATCTAGTTTACTACACAAACTGTTATTACCGCCATTTTGATACAATAAGCTTTAAAAAAAAAAAAAAAAAAATGGTTTGAATAGCTTCCAAGATATATAAGGTGATGTGCATGTTAATTGATGTAGCCTACATATCAAAAATGAGTAATTATTGCATTTTTAATTTCTATGCATTCAATTCATATTTTTTATCCACTCAATACTTCCAACACAAAAAATACAAGATTTCAACTCAATAGCTATATAACTAATATTTTTAGTTTTATTTTGTTGGTTTTAAGGTGAGGAAGAATGTGACTGACTGAGTCCGACATCTCAAATGCTAAAGCAAATGGTGGAAGTGCTCAAACCAATGCTTGTGGCAACAAAGGTTATATACGAAGACAAGAGACCCACCAATTTTGTCTTTGCCCGACTCCAAGCTAAACTGTGAATGACACCCACAGCATTGTTAAAATTTTTTAAAGATTTGAATTTTTTAGGAGATTAAGGGGGCCATTCATCATGATCTCTCCAAGAGATATCAGTGGTTGTGGTTTGTTACCTCTATATGTGCAGGTACAGAATTTGCAGTAGATTTATATTTTACAGCAATATTGCACAGAGGTGTCACTGTTTAATAAATGACTTAAACAGTATTTTTTTTCTGAGTTGAAATATCTTGTTTTTTTTGTTTCAACAGTTGCATCATAGAATATCATTTATTAATTTTCCGACCAATATATGGATCATCGCTGTATCGCGATATCGTGAGATAATCGTTATCATGAGCTTTGTATCACAAATTGTATCGTATCGTGAGGTGCCCTGAGATTTTGTATAAATGCAAAACATATTGGAGGTATTCCCTCCTTGGCAGCCACCCTCCGCAAACATGTTTTACATATCGGTTGGCCTTCCTCCTCTAAGCCGCGTTCGTCTGTAACTTTTCTGCAGCCAAACAATTCCCATACCAGCAATTTCGTTCGCTTCGATGGGGGAAAAAATTCAGGAGTTCCCCCCTCCTCAAGCCATTGTGTAGCACAGCTGAGTCACTGACATTGAGCAACAACCAAATGGGGAGGGTTGAGCCTCGCAGCTGCAATCGAGGGATTTCTCCATGCATTTTTGGGACATAAAAAATAGCTAATAACTTAGGGACGGTATGACGGAAAATCTTTTTGCGGTTTTGAAAGCTTGATGTTTTCATACCACGGTATACCTTGAAACCGGTAGGCTAATCGGCACAAGTCTAATAGTAAGACATTTTTGTGGCAAAATAGGGTTTACATACTGTATGTACACTATACATTCAAAGTTCTCAAGTTGTGGCTGTTCAATTGTCCTGTTATGTTAGTATTGACTAGAGTTAATTGAGGGATGGTGTGAGAGAGAGGTTGGTTTGATTATCAATCAATATTTCACCAGTGTTGTTTTTGTAACGATGATGAAAATATTTCGTTGACGAACTTTTTTTTTTCATGATGATCACGTTACGACGACCAGCTAAAGAAGTGTCTTGTATGACTAGCCCGTAACATAACAAGATGATTGCCAATTTTCGTCTGATGAAACAAGATGAAAATGCTACATAATTTTCTGTCATATGTTCATAATGTGTGTCATTTGCTTAGGGTGACCATATTTTGACCTCCAAAAAAGAGGGCACTCAGACCAGCCTAAAGATACTTCAATTTTGCTCGAAGTTCACTCTAAGATGCCCTATCACTTTTAATTAATATATTTTAAGTGTGCCTCCTCCGTTTGGATAGAAAATTCAGATTTTTAACAAAATAATAGCTATATAAGCAAAGACATAAATTCTAATTCTCCGAGTTTACCCAGCAGGCTACAGTATATTATTCCTAAAATAATAGAACAATAATAACGTTAAAAAACTGGAATGAAATAATGATTTAAAAAACAATAAAGCCTCTTATGTCCTTGAACAAAATAATAGCTGTCTATTCAATTCTTACTTTACAAATAAATAATCTGAAATAATGTTCTAAATAATACTTCTTCTGGAGAAAATTCAGCTTTAACAAAAAGCTCTTTTCTCTTGCCAATGAAATATTATAAATCAAACCTCGCAACAATACAAATTTAACACAAAAAACACTATCACTTTAGTCTTTAGGTTTTTTGTTTGTTTGTTTGTTTGTGTAGCACTTTGGGGGACGATGGAACACTGCTCCAACGTCTGTTTTCTCTGTTACTCAGCACAGCAGAACATACCACTGGGAAGGCTCTCTGGGAAAATGTCACAGGCAGTACAGTACTGTAGTATTCTGTACAAAGTGTCAGCCAACTTCAAACCCAGCTAATTTGTCCCCTGAAAAATAATGAAAACAGGATATTTTTATGAATATATATAACCCCGCCGGACGCCCCAGACAAGATGTAAAAAGTGAACATGTCCAGGCAAAAGAGGACATTTGGTCACCCTAGCTTTTTGTACGAGTAGTTGGTCAGCCTGCAGCCTAGCCATGTTTGGTTGTGTCACCCGTGACAAAATTACATTTTAGTTTACAGTAACACACCTACTTTAAATATAATTTTCCTCACGTGAAATCTGGTGTTGCGCTTTCACGATATGCATCATGTTGCAAATTATTGGCAGTTGCCTGCCATTAGCTATTCTACAATATAGATCTCCTTCCACAAAGTTAAAATGCCTGCCTCTCTTTCTTATGACTGCCTATTGCAGCACGATTAATAAAGTATTGGGAAATCCTAACCCTGCTCTTCTGTCTCGACGAACAAATGTATGCACCCAGATGTCAACCTTTTTAAGTTTGTGGATGGCACCATAGTTATTGGCCTCCCTTTTGTTGGTTATAGATGAGTCTGGATATCCTGCTCTACAGGAAGTGGAGCAGCTGGCGCGCTGGTGTGGCCAGTTCAGTCCAGATTTGATCACACTCAAGAGTATAGTGATGATAGTGGACTTCAAGGGACATCCTTTGGCGTTGCTAACCAGGGGAATTACAGACCCTCACGACCTGAAGCCGGAAACCAATATCATCTCTAACCTGGAAAACTAAACAGCAGAAGAGGTAGTTCCTGCAGCTGCTTCCAGGAGCTGTGGACGGACTTTTATAAAGCAGTCATCAATATTGAATCGGTCTTGTGCTCATCCATCACAGTCCGATATCGTGCCAAAGCAAAGAAGGACAATGTCCGACTCCAAGAGTCTATTGCAACTGCAGAGAAGACCATCTGTGACCCTACTCTTAAGGACATGCGCACTGCAAGAACAAAGAGAAGGACAGGAGAAATTGTCTTTACCCTGGTTACAACAAACTGATGCTACTGAACAATGCAGACAAAAACCAGCAGGGATACCAAGAGCTTCTTCCCTCTTACCCTCATCTTCTCAAACAATGGAGTTATACAGTGGGGCAAATAAGTATTTAGTCAACCACTAAATCTTGCAAGCTCTCCCACTTGAAAATACTGTATTAGAGAGGCCTGAAATTGTCAACATGGGTAAACCTCAACCATGAGAGACATAATGTGGAGAAAAAAAAACAGAAAATCACATTGTAGGATTTTTAAAGAATTTATTTGCAAATCATGGTGGAAAATAAGTATTTGGTCAATACCAAAAGTTCATCTCAATACTTTGTTATGTACCCTTTGTTGGCAATAACAGAGGCCAAACGTTTTCTGTAACTCTTCACGAGCTTTTCAAGCACGGTTGCTGATATTTTGGCCTATTCCACCATGCAGATCTCCTCTAGAGCAGTGATGTTTTGGGGCTGTCGTTGGGCAACACGGACTTTCAACTCCCTCCACAGATTTTCTATGAGGTTGAGATCTGGAGACTGGCTAGGCCACTCCAGGACCTTGAAATGCTTCTTACGAAGCTACTCCTTTGTTGCCCTGGCTGTGTGTTTGGGATCATTGTCATGCTGAAAGACCTAGCCACGTCTCATCTTCAATGCCCTTGCTGATGGAAGGAGGTTTTCACTCAAAATCTCTCGATACATGGCCCCATTCGTTCTTTCCTTTACACAGATCAGTCGTCCTGGTCCCTTTGCAGAAAAACAGCCCCAAAGCATGATGTTTCCACCCCCATGCTTCACAGTGGGTATGGTGTTCTTCGGATGCAATTCAGTATTCTTTCTCCTCCAAACACGAGAACCAGTGTTTCTACCAAAAAGTTCTATTTTGTTTTCATCTGACCATAACACATTCTCCCAGTCCTCTTCTGGATCATCCAAATGCTCTCTAGCGAACCGCAGGCGGGCCTGGACGTGTACTGACTTCAGCAGGGGGACACGTCTGGCCGTGCAGGATTTGAGTCCCTGGCGGCGCATTTTGTTACTTTGTTACTGTGGTCCCAGCTCTTTGTAGGTCATTCACTAGGTCCCCCCGTGTGGTTCTGGGATTTTTGCTCACTGTTCTTGTTATCATTTTGACGCCACGGGGTTAGATCTTGCATGGAGCCCCAGATCGAGGGAGATTATCAGTGGTCTTGTATGTCTTCCATTTTCTAATAATTGCTCCCACAGTTGATTTCTTTACACCAAGCGTTTTAACTATTGCAGATTCGGTCTTCCCAGCCTGGTGCAGGTGTACAATTTTGTCTCTGGTGTCCTTCGACAGCTCTTTAGTCTTGGCTATAGTGGAGTTTGGAGTGTGACTGACTGAGATTGTGGAAAGGTGTATTTTTTACCGATAATGAGTTAAAACAGGTGCCATTAATACAGGTAACGAGTGGAGCCTCATTAGACCTCGTTAGAAGAAGTTTGAGCTTTTTGACAGCCAGAAATCTTGCTTGTTTGTAGGTGGCCAAATACTTATTTTCCACTTAATTTGGAAATAAATTCTTTAAAAATCAAACAATGTGATGTTCGGTTTTTTTCCCACAATCTGTCTCTCATGGTTGAGGTTTACCCATGTTGACAATTACAGGCCTCTTTAATCTTTTCAAGTAGGAGAACTTGCACAATTGGTGGTTGACTAAATACTTATTTGCCCCACTGTAATTCAAGAGTGGCACCCTGCCAATTTTACACATCTTTATTTAGACAGTCTTGTACCTTCAGGCATGCTTATTTACTGTTTGTTTTTGTTGACTAGCATTCCACACTACCGGACACATTAAAGTGTTCAAAGACTCTCTGCATAATTGTCAATTGTCGTTGTATCTTAATTACTGCAGTGCTGGTCACTTAATTTTGCATCATTTGCACAGCTGTATTTGTTCAGTAAAACAGCACAAATGGTATGCTTACATTGATGAACAACTCTGTACTTATGTTATGTGTTATGTCCTAAACTTATATACTTTGTTATTTATTATTTATCTATTTTAATCCTTTATAGTAGGGGTCATCTGATATGGGATTTTCAAATGCCGATACCTAAAAAACTTTTCAGCCGATTGCCGATATCCAAAGCCGATTTTGCAAGCTGATATTTGAGGCCGATATGCTTGTTTTATTATAGCACGTAGATTATAAAGGCTTTTTTTTTTATTGCTTCAAAATCTTCAAATTTACAGTGATGACCTGAGACTTAAAGGATTAATTCAGTGTAGTGCTGCAAAACCAATCAACGTAGCACTTTTTAAAAAATAATTATACACACTCAGCATGAACAGTACATTAATTTTCGAATAGTTAAACCCACCAGGACGTCAATACGAGGTGTAAACAAGTGAAAGTTTAAAAGGACGCACGCCATGGTAAAGCTAATGCTAACACGAATGCTACGTTAACGCTACATGTTACGTTTAGAGTGAAGGGGTCACCTTGAAAGGCTAAAGCAACATTGCATATTTTCTCATGCAAGATAAAAAAAATCTTAAAATATTTACAAAACAGCCCAGCCTGAAGCTTCCTGTAGCAGCTTGCCTTGAAGTTGCTGGGGTGTCCTTCTAGGGTCCTACCATCAGTCAACGGTGGCTACAGTTGCCCACACAGATGCCTGATAACAATCCTTTTTTTATCTGCTGATTTTTTTGTTTGTTAACCGGCTGATTTTTATCAGCCGGCCAATATATCGGTTGACCACTACTTTATAGTGCACTCATTTAACTCATTGGCTGCCACTGATGGCGCTAATCTATGTTAACTGAAAGGGCTGGCAGCGAATGATCGCTGAAACATGAGCATTCACAACCAGTTCTCCCAGTTAAGATGAATTTGAAAATAATGTTTCAACACAAAAAAATGACTCCGTTTAGAGCGGAGTCATGACAAATGTGATGTCAGTCACGCTTACACGCGTATAGCACATGAGCACTGATGCACATTCGAAACAGGTATAAAAGCAGAAAGAAAACTAATAATAATATTAAGATTAGGAAAAAAAAAATAGAACACTCTATAGATTCTGTACCTGTGCAATCTGTTTTAGGCTTTTTCCTTTCTCTGTGTGAGACTCGGACGAAGCCCTCTTCACTTCCTAGCTCCATTAAAACTCGTTTCTCCAGTAGGTGCACACAACAGTAGGTAGCTAATGCGTGGCAAGTAGGTTGGACAATCTGACAATCTGTTTGCATTTAATTGACTAAAATAGTACTGAGTGACATTTAAAAATGTCTGACAACAGCTATTTTGCCTACTTCCCGGGAAAAATCGCTTTTATTGCCATTTTTCTCCCCTTCTACACATTTAAAAAAGTCTTTGTTTATTTATTTTTGTTGTTGTTGCTATTTTCAAAAACAACATTCTTTCTGCTCGGTTGCATTTGATCAAACCCCTCTGTTGCGCTTTAAAAAGGTGCAATCTGCCGTTTGAAAGGGTCGTCTTCCAACTGTTCAATGCTTTGTTATTGTGGGCGTTTGTGTCACTTCTGCCATCCCTGAATTTGAATATATTCGTCCCCTTTAAGAATAGTCTCTGTTGACTGGATTAACTCACAGTAACCTCAGCATCTGACCATCTGCTGACATCTACGATAGCATCAAGTCTTGGCTTGACCCTCTCGGGCCTTGTGTCTGTTTTGGGGCTGTGTAGCCTGCCTGCACTGTGTGTGTGTGTGAGCGTGTGTGTGAGGATGACTGAAAAGATTATTTTAATATCTCACTGGTGTGAATTGCTGATAGTGTTTTAAGGCAAGACCCAGTGGAACGAGTGGTGGCAGAACCTATCTGTAATTAGTAACCATTCGCTATCAGTGATAAGATAAACCACGGCTGACCTTTTCCATTTGTCACCATGGTAACCTGAAAAACCCCCATTCAAGCACATATGCCCTGTCTTTGTATTATTTTTGTGATTAACCTGCAAATAATGCAGTAGGTGTGAGGAGTGCATGATTAATAATTCCACAGGGTTCTTCACAGATCTGTGTGGGTGCATAAAATTCTGCATTGAGGGGAGGGGATAATCATTGTTCAACAGTCACTGTAAGGCTGGCGTGGTTTGGCTATTTGAGGTGAACAATAGAAATTTAGAAAATATGCAACCGCTTTTTCAACCATACCACTGCTATGCAGTGAGGAGCAGGAGTATTTGCAAGTTCACCCACTTAGAAAATAGGTTGAGGTCTGAAATTTCAATCATAGATGCATTTCCACTCATAGAGACATAATCTGGAAAAAAAGTAATCACATTGAATGATTTTTCTGTAATTTACTGGGGTTCATAAGTATTTGTACCCCTGAGAATAAGCAATAATTATGACACTCAAAGAGTTGCCAGTCTACCCGACAAAAATTCCACCTTCACCCCATGAGTAACAACCCACCACCCGTTTGAGCTCATTATTGTCACCTGTGTACCCCACAGTCAGTCACAATCCAACTGCTACAATAGGCAAGACCAGAGAGCTTTCGAAAGACACCAGAGAAAAAAATTGTTGAGCTCCACAAAGCTGAAAAAGGCTACGGAACCATTTGAAAAAAGCCTGGTGAGAATAAATAAACAGTTGCAGCAATTGTAAGAAAATGGAAAAGGCTAAACATGATTGATAATCTACCTCGGACTGGTGCTCCATGTAGAAGCTCTCCTCGTGGGCCATCACTCATGATGAGAAAAGTGAGGGCTCAGCCTAGAACTCCAAGGCAGGAGCTGGTCAATGACCTGAAGAGAGCTGGATGCATAGTTTCAAAGGTTTCAGTCAGTAGAACACTACTGTGCAATGGTTTAAAATCATGCATTGCTCAGAAGGTTCCTCTGCCAATACATGTGGAGGCCCGTCTCAAGTTTGCCAGGAACCATCTCAATGATGCAGAGGAGATATGAGAGAACGTAATGTGGTCAGATGAGACCAAAGTACAAAGTACTTTTTGGTACAAACTTTACTCATTGCGTGTGGGGGAAGAACAAGGATGAGTATAATCCCAAGAACACCATCCCCACTGTGAAGTATGGGGGTGGAAACGTTTGCTTTGGGGCTGCTTTTTGGCAAAGGGGACAGGACGACTGTACTGTATAAAGCAGAGGATGAATGCTGAAATGTATCGTCGGATTTTGAGCCACAACCTCCTTCCGTCAGTCAGAGACTTGATGATGAGTCGTGGCTGGATCTTACAACATGACAATGATCCAAAGCACACAGCCAAGCTAAAGTATAGCAAAGTATATCAAGGTTCTGGAGTGACCTAGCCAGTTTGCAGACCTCAATTCAACAGAAGATCTTTGGATGGAGCTGAAACTTCGTGTTTCTCAATGACAGCCCCAAAACCTGAGTGATCTAGAAAACATTTGTGTGGAGGAATAACCCAAAATCCCTGTTTCCATATGTGAAAACCTGGTGAAGAACTACAGAAAGCGTCTGACCTCTGTAATTGCAAACAAAGGCTTCTGCACTAAATATTAACACTGATTTCCTCAGGGGTACAAATACATACGTATGAATCCCAGGAAATGACAAATAAATTATTGAAAAATCATACATTGTAAGATCCGAATATTTTTTAGATTGTGTCTCTATCAGTGGAAATGCATCTATGATTGAAGTTTCAAACCTCTACCTATTTTTTAAGTGGGTGAACTTGCAAAATCACAAGGGTGCAAATACTTCTGCTCCTCGCTGTATGTACGCTTGTTTATGAGAAATGAATGCAAGATTCCAGAGTTACCTCCACTTCACTTTTAACACCATCTGGTTTAGAGTGGAAGTAGAAAGCCAATTTTTGATTAAAGGAACTTGAAATGAGATACACGGTAAAATACATGATGATGTCAGTAACTAAGTAGCCTTTACAGGAAATCTGCAGTCTTTGCATAGATTGTGTGAGATATATTCAAGTGTAAAATGTGATTAAAAATGCAGATCAGAAGAATAATCTACTAAAACCAAGTTAGAGAAATGGGTACTAATTCAAACACTTGTCATGATTGATAGTAATACAGTATGTGCATTTAAATAATTTTTTGATTTTTTTTTTTTTTTTGGGGGTTAACTCAACCTAACAGGTAAGTCCTTTGTGTTACAAGAAAATGTCGAAGAAATGAATTAAAATGTACTGTATTAAATTATGTCAAATGCTTAATACATAATAGAATAATATTGCACTGTGCTGGTATTACCATACATAATTATTGTATGTAAATTCAAAACAATATGCACATGTCCGTTCATGCTTCTTGCAACATGTTGTTCAATCACTGCTAAGACGCCGATGGATGTCAATTTCAATTCAACTAGAGGGCTAGCAGTGTCTCATGTTTCTGTGACGACGGCGCTACACTGGTGAAAAAGCGTAAAACATCTTAGGCACTGAATGACTTAAGCAGATTGTTTAAAAGCATGATTTTAAGGGTTTAGGAAGGTAATACATCCGTTTGTGTTAATAATTTGAGCACTGCATTCATTCCAAAACCAGTGTTGATATATTATGGGGATCATAATACTGTTAGAAACCCTAATTTTGTCAAGAATCTGAAGGATTTGGATGTAGTCCTCCTTCAATATTCAGTCCGCACTACGTCATTGGAAATCGGGCCGATCGTGCCATTTTTCAGAAGATCGGAATCAGGTGAGAAGGATCGGGTTTTGAATAGATTGATTGATTTTTTTTTTTTTTTTATATAACGGCTAAAACGTAAAAAAAAAAAAAAAAAAAAAAAAAAATCCAGAAATACAATGGCATTGCCAAAAGAAAACAAAATTACTAATGTTTTGTACTCTACAACACTCCCAGAAAAAGCAGAAGAGGAAGTACTGTAAACAGCTCCAATTGGAGAACATTCTGGAAACTAACGCAGGAACTTACGGGGTAGCTGCAATAGTGGTGTGTCTGGTCTGTAAGCCTGTCGCAATATGTAATAATTCCATTTATCGCACGTTAAATAAAAATGAAGGCGGTAATTTTTCCGCTGCGATTTATCGCCTCGGGTGCACGTGCGTGCGCGCGTGCGGCAGACATACTGTTAAAAGTTCGGATTCCTTGTTACCAACTGCGCAAAATGTATCTTCGTTTCAGGTCCGGCAAAAAATAGCGCTGGAGCCAATCGCAGAGCTGCCAACTTTTAGAAAAACCTTGGAGTGAGATTTTGTTGGGGGAGACCAAAATTTTGCCCCGCACGCAGGCAGGACTTGACAATGATCTGTCATCGCAGCCGTCTCTGAAGATCATTCGGCTACAATCATTGAAATTAAGCCGGTTGCCTTTCACAAGTTTGTAGCTGATCGTATGTATGTCAGACTACATGGAAGATATCCCCATAAATTAAACATGCTTGTCTTTACAGTGCCTTGCAAAAGTATTCGGCCCCCTTGAACCTTGCGACCTTTCGCCACATTTCAGGCTTCAAACATAAAGATATAACATTTTAATTTTTTGTCAAGAATCAACAACAAGTGGGACACAATCGTGAAGTGGAACAAAATTTATTGGATAATTTAAACTTTTTTAACAAATAAAAAACTGAAAAGTGGGGCGTGCAATATTATTCGGCCCCCTTGCGTTAATACTTTGTAGCGCCACCTTTTGCTCCAATTACAGCTGCAAGTCGCTAGGGGTATGTTTCTATCAGTTTTGCACATCGAGAGACTGACATTCGTGCCCATTCTTCCTTGCAAAACAGCTCGAGCTCAGTGAGGTTGGATGGAGAGTGTTTGTGAACAGCAGTCTTCAGCTCTTTCCACAGATTCTCGATTGGATTCAGGTCTGGACTTTGACTTGGCCATTCTAACACCTGGATACGTTTATTTTTGAACCATTCCATTGTAGATTTGGCTTTATGTTTTGGATCATTGTCCTTTTGGAAGATAAATCTCCGTCCCAGTCTCAGATCTTGTGCAGATACCAACAGGTTTTCTTCCAGAATGTTCCTGTATTTGGCTGCATCCATCTTCCCGTCAATTTTAACCATCTTACCTGTCCCTGCTGAAGAAAAGCAGGCCCAAACCATGATGCTGCCACCACCATGTTTGACAGTGGAGATGGTGTGTTAAGGGTGATGAGCTGTGTTGCTTTTACGCCAAACATATCGTTTTGCATTGTGGCCAAAAAGTTCAATTCTGGTTTCATCTGACCAGAGCACCTTCTTCCACATGTTTGGTGTGTCTCCCAGGTGGCTTGTGGCAAACTTTAAACGAGACTTTTTATGGATATCTCTGAGAAATGGCTTTCTTCTTGCCACTCTTCCATAAAGGCCAGATTTGTGCAGTGTACGACTGATTGTTGTCCTATGGACAGACTCTCCCACCTCAGCTGTAGATCTCTGCAGTTCATCCAGAGTGATCATGGGCCTCTTGGCTGCATCTCTGATCAGTTTTCTCCTTGTTTGAGAAGAAAGTTTGGAAGGACGGCCGGGTCATGGTAGATTTGCAGTGGTCTGATGCTCCTTCCATTTCAATATTCCTTCCTTGAGATGTTTAAAGCTTGGGAAATCTTTTTGTATCTAAATCCGGCTTTAAACTTCTCCACAACAGTATCTCGGACCTGCATGGTGTGTTTCCTTGGTTTTCATAATGCTCTCTGCACTTTAAACAGAACCCTGAGACTATCACAGAGCAGGTGCATTTATACGGAGACTTGATTACACACATTTGGATTCTATTTATCATCATCGGTCATTTAGGACAACATTGGATCATTCAGAGATCCTCACTGAACTTCTGGAGTGAGTTTGCTGCACTGAAAGTAAAGGGGCCGAATATTATTGCACGCCCCACTTTTCAGTTTTTTATTTGTTAAAAAAGTTTAAATTATCCAATAAATGTTGTTCCACTTCACGATTGTGTCCCACTTGTTGTTGATTCTTGACAAAAAAATTAAATTTCATATCTTCATGTTTGAAGCCTGAAATGTGGCGAAAGGTTGCAAGATTCAAGGGGGCCGTGTGGTGGTCCTAGCCCACGCTCCCCTCTACTGGCTTTTATTGTTGTTACACTTCCTGTTTTATGTGGCATGAGTTCAACCTTGGCAGACCTGGGAGCGCACCTGCAGCTCATCACAATCAACACTGCTTTTAAGGAGCGGCATGGGCAGCAAGCAGGTGCCAGATGATTTTGCCAGTCACCATTGGTACATCGGCCAACGAACACTGTAGTTTGTGATTCCTGTCTTAGAACTCTTAACTAATTCTGTTTTTTGCCATCAGGACACCCACCCTCCAAGCCCTCACAGCCACTGCCTGAACCTCAGCCACAGCCACAGCCACAGCCACAGCCACAGCCTCAGCCTCAGCCTCAGCCATTTACCATTCAACCCACCAGCCGCTCAACACCTTGCCCTTGTGCAATAAAGATCACTTCACACTTCATGTGTTTCCGGTTCGCATTTTGGTCCACATCAACTTTGCCTACCTTGCCGTAACATAATCATCTGGCCACTAAGAAATGGACCAAGCGACCGCCGACACCCTCCAAGAGGCCCTTGGACTCCAGAGAGTCATGCTAGGCAAGCATGAGCAGACGCTAGGTAGCCTTGGAGAGACTCTCCGGAGAATTTCGATGGACTTACACCGGGTCAAGACGCAGCTCTCGCAATCCCCCACTTCCAGGGCCGGCCCTACTATTTCTGTGAGTAGTACTACTGGTGGCCTACCGCCCCCCCTTCGGCCGGACGTGTTCATTCCTACTCCTGAATGTTACTCTGGGGAGTTGGGCTCTTGCAGCCGTTTTTTACTCAATTGCAATCTAGTTTTTAATTTGCAGCCTTATAGTTATTCCTATGATGCCACTAAGGTTGCTTTCTGTATTAACCTGTTGAGGGGAAAAGCGGGTCAATGGGCGACAGCACTTTGGGAGAAGAATTCACCAGTGCTAAGTTCTTTTGAGGCATTTTCTGGAGAATTGCGTAGAGTGTTTGATCACCCTGTTCGTGGGAGAGAGGCCAGAAATCGCCTTTTTTCCCTCCAGCAAGGTTCTAAATCAGTGGCAGAGTTTTCAATCGCTTTTCGTATTTTGGCTGCCGAAAGTGGCTGGGGTGAGCTGGCTTTGATTTCTGTTTTTTCGCGTAGTTTGGCGGAGGAAATAAAGGACGAATTAGCAACACGGGATGAGCCTTCCACACTGGAGGAGCTAATTTCCCTAGCAATAAAGATGGATAATCGACTGAGAGAACGTAAGAGGGAGAAAGCTATTAAGTCACGTCTGTCTCCGCCATTCATGTCACCCACTGCCAATGCCATCAAACCATCCCCTAGCGACACTCGGCGACCGACATCCCCTCTTCTGTTCGAAGATCCCGTGGAACTTGGACAAACCGGACACTTAGCATTCACCTGCCCTGCTCAGCCAAAAGTCCAGACTAACCAGATAAAAGGGAGCACCCTGGTGAGCCAAACCTCCTCCAACTCTGTCTCTCAGTTGCGACTCATACTCCCGGCTAGCATCTCCCATGGTTTGGATGCTATACCACTACAAGTATTCATCGATTCTGGTGCTGACGACAGTTTTATGGACGAAAGTTTTGCGACTCTAGCTAAAATTCCTCTCGAACCCCTCAAGGCCCCCAAGGTAGTGGAAGCAGTGGATGGTAGAAAACTTTTTTTGGTAACCCATCGCACCATCCCTCTCATGCTCAAGGTCTCAGGAAATCATCATGAATTAATACAGTTGTTCATTATCTCCTCACCAATAGCACAGGTCATCCTTGGTCTCCCCTGGCTTAAACACCACAACCCGAACATCAACTGGACAGAGGGAAAGATCGTGGGATGGAGCAATCGCTGCCACTTGGAATGTCTTGGCTCGGCGCACCCACTTGGTAGACCGGTAGGAAAGCCAACCTGTCCACCAGTGCCTCCTGACCTCACCAATGTGCCTCCTGAATACCACGACTTGGCGACGGTGTTCAGCGAGGACCTCGCCCACACTCTGCCTCCCCATCGCCCCTATGATTGTGCCATTAATCTCCTACCGGGGGCTCCCCTTCCGACAAGCAGACTGTACAACATATCCGGTCCTGAGAGAACGGCTATGGAAGACTACATCAGAGACTCCTTGGCTTCTGGTATCATCCGTCCCTCCTCCTCCCCTGTCGGCGCAGGCTTCTTCTTCGTGGGCAAGAAGGATGGCGGCCTGCGGCCATGCATTGATTACCAGAGCCTAAACCACATAACAATAAAAGATAAGTACCCCTTGCCTCTAATTGACCCTTCTTTTGAGCCCTTCAGTCACGCCAGGTTGTTCACAAAGCTGGATCTCCGAACTGCATATCATCTCGTCCGAATCCGTGAGGGGGACGAGTGGAAAACGGCATTCAACACTCCCCTTGGTCACTTTGAATATTTAGTAATGCCCTTTGGTCTCACAAATGCTCCTGCTGTTTTCCAACGGCTCATGAATGATATCTTTCGTGATATTCTTAACCGTTTTGTATTTATCTATCTAGATGACATACTTGTGTTTTCACGATCCTTAGAGGAACATCGGCATCATGTCAGGATGGTCTTGCAGCGGCTCCTGGAGAACAGGCTTTTTGTTAAACCGGTAAAATGTGAATTCCATGTGTCCTCGGTTAGCTTTTTAGGTTACATAATTGCCCAGGGGCAACTAAAACCAGACCCAATAAAGATCAAGGCAGTCGTTGATTGGCCTACTCCCAATACCCGTAAGGAGCTTCAGAGATTCTTGGGCTTTGCAAATTTCTATCGTCGCTTCATCCGGGGCTACAGCAAAGTGGCTCTCCCGCTGACTCAACTCACCTCCACCAAACACCCCTTTGCCTGGCCTGAAGCTGCTGGTAAGGCGTTTTCTCAGCTAAAGTCTCTCTTCACCTCTGCCCCTATCCTCAAACACCCAGACACCTCACGCCAATTTGTGGTGGAGGTGGATGCGTCGGACACCGGAGTTGGGGCCATCTTGTCCCAGCGACATCCCACCACCCAGAAGCTGCATCCATGTGCCTTTTTCTCCCGGCGGCTCAGCCCTGCAGAGAGGAACTATGATGTGGGAAATCGGGAATTGCTGGCGGTTGTTTTGGCCCTGCAGGAATGGCGTCACTGGCTGGAAGGTGCCAAGACCCCATTTTTAATCTGGACCGATCACAAGAACCTCTCCTACATCCAATCCGCACAGCGTCTTAACCCCCGACAAGCCCGCTGGTCACTGTTTCTTGCCCGGTTCAATTTTACACTATCATACCGCCCAGGTTCACGCAATGGTAAAGCTGATGCCCTATCACGGCTTCATTCCCCCAATCTGGACACAGAAGACCCTGGGCCCATTCTCCCCTCGGCCTGCGTGGTCGGTGCAGCTAGATGGGAGATCACATCTCTGGTCAGGGAAGCTCAAAAGGCTGATCCGGATCCAGGAAACGGTCCTCCAAACCGCCTATATGTTCCATCTGGCATGCGGTCTCAAGTCCTGGAATGGAGCCATTCGTCCAAGCTAACCTGCCACCCTGGTATTCATAGGACCCTCGTTTTCCTCCGCCAATCATTCTGGTGGCCTGGCATGGCCAGAGATGCCCGTGACTTTGTCAAGGCCTGCGCGATCTGTGCTCGAGGGAAGGCCTCCCATCAGCCGCCCGCTGGTCTGTTGTGCCCTCTCCCTGTTCCCAGTCGACCTTGGTCCCACATCGCAGTGGATTTTGTAACCGGTCTGCCTCCCTCTGAAGGTAACACAGTTATCCTTACCATTATCGATCGTTTTTCCAAATCTGTTCACTATGTTCCCCTTCCCAAACTTCCCTCTGCTCTTGAAACTGCCAATCTCTTAGTCAAGCATGTTTTCAGACTTCATGGCCTCCCTTTAGACATAGTTTCAGACCGTGGTCCCCAGTTCTCCTCGGTGGTGTGGAAGGAGTTCTGCAAGGCGGTGGGGGCGACAGCCAGTCTCTCCTCGGGATACCATCCCCAGACCAACGGCCAGACGGAAAGGGCCAACCAGGACCTAGAAGCTGCTCTGCGTTGTGTCACCGCCCACCATCCGGTCTCCTGGAGCACTTTCCTTCCATGGGTTGAGTACGCCCATAATTCGCTCATCTGCTCGGCCACTGGTATGTCCCCTTTCATGGCTTGTAATGGCTTTGAGCCTCCGTTGTTCCCAGAGCAGGAAAAGGAAATCGCTGTTCCTGCTGTGAAGGACAATGTCAGCAGGATTAGGGAAATATGGAAGACCGTAAGGGCTGCCCTCGCTCGCTCCACCGAGAAGAACAAGAGATTGGCTGATCTCCATCGTTCACCAGCCCCAGAATACAAGGTGGGACAGGAGGTCTGGTTGTCTGCCCGGGACCTCCCTTTGCAGGTAGAGTCACGCAAACTTGCCCCCCGCTTCGTGGGCCCCTACAAGATAACAAAGATCATCAACCCATCTGCCGTTCGGTTGGATCTCCCGGCATCAATGAATGTCCACCCCACCTTTCATGTTTCCCTTCTCAAGCCTGTTTCCTCCAGTGACCTGTGTCCTCCTGCCGTTGCACCTCCCCCGCCCCTTCTCATTGATGGCCACCCCGCGTTTGCGGTCTCCAAGATTCTTGATGTCCGGCCTCGCGGCCGTGGATTCCAGTTCCTGGTGGACTGGGTGGGCTATGGCCCTGAGGAGAGGTCGTGGATCTCCCGTAGCCTCATATTGGACCCGTCCCTCTTGCGGGACTTCTATGCTGCCAACCCTGGTAAGCCGGGCAGGCCGCCCGGTGGCGTCCGTTGAGGGGGGGTACTGTGGTGGTCCTAGCCCACGCTCCCCTCTACTGGCTTTTATTGTTGTTACACTTCCTGTTTTATGTGGCATGAGTTCAACCTTGGCAGACCTGGGAGCGCACCTGCAGCTCATCACAATCAACACTGCTTTTAAGGAGCGGCATGGGCAGCAAGCAGGTGCCAGATGATTTTGCCAGTCACCATTGGTACATCGGCCAACGAACACTGTAGTTTGTGATTCCTGTCTTAGAACTCTTAACTAATTCTGTTTTTTGCCATCAGGACACCCACCCTCCAAGCCCTCACAGCCACTGCCTGAACCTCAGCCACAGCCACAGCCACAGCCACAGCCACAGCCTCAGCCTCAGCCTCAGCCATTTACCATTCAACCCACCAGCCGCTCAACACCTTGCCCTTGTGCAATAAAGATCACTTCACACTTCATGTGTTTCCGGTTCGCATTTTGGTCCACATCAACTTTGCCTACCTTGCCGTAACAGGCCGAATACTTTTGCAAGGCACTGTATATATTGGCATCGTCGGCACCAATTGGCTGATCGTTGGTTATGGCACACTACAAGAAGTTTTGTCGTCTCCGACACGAAAAATCCAGGCCGATGCTGGGAAACTGTCTGCGACAAGGATTTCATGGCAAAATGGGCAGAAATTGCAGTTTCACCAAGGCATTAGTCTCAGTCGGATAACTGGCCATTGCCATTTCACACTACACATGAAGTTATATGACATGAATCACAAATGATACCGGACCAGGTTATTGAAAGCCCCTGCGACTCCCTTTTGCGGAGGATGTAATGCATCCATTAACAGCGCCTTGCTGGTTCAGGAGCCTCCTCCTCTTCCTCAAATGTCAAAGCTAATACCAGTAGCATTTTATTAAACAAATTTAATACAAAAATTAAAACACTAACGATGGACTACGTTAGCCTATTTGGTTGACCAACGTTACTAACCGTTATGTATGGTGACGTTTAAGATAGAATCCCGCTTAGAATACTCGCTCAAAAGGCGCTCAGAAAGCGCTCAGTAGGCGCAGGTGTGAAGTGTGCCAAGTGTGAACAGTATTAGAGGTGGGAATCTTTGGGCACCTAACGATTCGATTACGATTATGATTCAGAGCCTCCGATTCGATTATAAATCAATTATTAACACTTTTAATTTTTTGTACACTAGTTCCAAAATTGTTCGAAAATCCTCTCAGGCTAAACAAACTACTATTTCAGTATCAAGTTAACAGTTAAAAACAGTAAATACAATAGTCAAGTCCCCATTCTGTATCGGCAGCTTTAAACTACATTCAATTAATTTAATGTTGTGAGTCAACCGTTAAAGTTGTTAAAATTGCTCCCGTTATTCCATAATTTCCCTTCTGTCTACTTTCGACGTGAAAGTTTTTAAACTGTTTCATCATTTAAAGATAGATTGAAGTCAAGATTTTGCAGATTTTTTTTTTTTTTTTAGATAAAAAGTAATTAGGTTCGCTACAACAGAGCTTTCTAGAGAAGTCTACTATTTTAAGATGGCGCCTGTTTACTAGCGCGGGAAAGTCTGTCATTCGCATCTAGTTCTTGGTATATGATCTACCACGGCCGTCGTCTGTCATTTCACATCTAGTTCTAGATATATGTGATATCTACCATAGTCGTATGTTGCCGTATGTTTGTAGCAGCTAGCAACTGGGCGCTGTTTGTAGCAGCTGACGGCCGCAGTCAGGTATTATTGTTTTTTTTTTTTTTTATCTAGCGGCATGAGTTGAACATGATATTTACTCTCGGTCCGTTCGTCATTGCGTCCTGAAGACCGCGCTGACTGTGTTTTATTTCCACTTTACCTGGTATAATTCAATAATCGGAATTTGGATGTTTGTGAATCGTTCTCGAATCTTCCACGGCCGAATCGCGAATAATCTAAGAATCGGAAATTTCGCACGCCTCTAGTGAACACGGCCTAATACTAAATGAACAATGCTATATGAGCTGATGTTTTGAGCATACTTGCAGTAGGCAATACTACAAGGCTAACAAGGTGATCTCCTGCTGCTTGTTATGGGAACTGAGGTTACATTTACAACACAAAATCAAGTTTACACGCACAAACAAAAACAAATGTCTTTCAAGATTTAAAGTTTAAAAGAGTGGGTACTTAATTGACGATATGTCATTAATTAATTATGCCTAATCTCTGTCTGTAATCTTTAGATTGTGACGTTCTACTGAGATTCTATCTCCATTCGAGTTTCTCCCGCGATTGTCTTCTTGAAGGTCTTCTTCTGTCGCAACTAGGATGTTTAGGCAGCGAATAGGGTTACAGTGGCGGGTAGCGCCATCTACTGTCGGAGAGTTTGAAAAAGAAACGAACGAGTCTTGGCCCAAAATCAGATTTTTTTTTTTCCGTGAGAAATTGGATGTGTGGCGTGTGTGCGTGAGAAAACAGGCAATTGCGTGTGTCTCACGCTCAAAGCGTGAGAGTTGGCAGCTGTGCAATCGTTCCCATTATATCCTATTGTTCGTCGTATACCGGCCGCATCAGTGCTCCGGATTGACTGCGGACCATCTCCGGCGTGCCGGTGTTGTTGACGTGTGGGCGCTCCCGTAAGGGGTGACATTTCACGCGGGGTGCCTATTTTTCGGCACAACACCGGATATTTGAGCAGCAAATTAAGAGCGCTGTGCTTCAAACTCGTCCTTTTTATGAAAGTTGATTGTCCTATGCTGGTGTTGTGCAGTAATGAGCAGACGTGACTTCTGTGGCATTTGCTAACTTTTTTAATGCGCGCACACACTAGATGAAATAGCAAACTAGATGTGCTAAGTCCCATGCCATTGGCTACGTGAGCCCAGAGTGATTATGGGACACGTAGGCCATATACTACATCGATGAATTATAAACCGCCATGACTGAATGGAAGTTAAGAAGGCCAAATCAATCCATACCAGTGACTATAGATAATGCCGCAAATATTGATAATTCAGTACGTGACACAGATGGATTCGGACCACAAATAGGCTGTCTTGCTCATGTAGTAAACCTAGCTGCCAAGAGCTCTCTTGGCAGCTAGCAATCAACAGTGTGCCCCGCCTCACTTTACAAACAGTAAAGATTGTTCTCAGCTAAATTTCTTCAGATCAGTAAGAAGTAAGCACATAAATATTATGTACTAAAATGCATGTTTATATGATGGCAATTAAATTTTTGCTCGTTTGGAAAAAAAAAAAAAAAAAAAGAAACAAAAAAAATTTTTTTTTTTTTTTTTCAGAGCATTAAATGCATTGAATCGGATAGAAAATCGTACTGAACCGTGACTTAACTGTATCGTTGCATCCCTATGGAACACCATTGCAGAAGCTATGAGGAGAAAAGTTTTCATTTTCCTAAATGCTTAAGTTATTAACTGCAATTGTTTTTTTTTTTTTCTTGAAAAACACATTTTATTTATTCTGTGTTTCTGTGCAGTACTAATATTGTTGTCTTTTACTTAAGCGGCATGGTCTATTGTTTTTAGTTGTGATTTCTTATCGCGTTTAAATGGGTGTACTTTATCTATTAATATATACTGTATTCTCACTGTGTTATTGTAAATTGGTTTTAAAAAAAAATTTGCGGGGGCGCAATAATATCGCATATCGCAATAATTTAGGAGATAAATTATCGCACACTAAAATTTGTTATCGCAACAAGCCGACTGGTGTGTGGAAATTTTTTACCATTGAACGGGGAGAAGTGCAACAACGACTTACTATATGTGCAAAGTTAGCATTTCGCGTGGTGGAAAGGATAGAAATTCCTTCAGGGCAATGTGTGTGTATAGATATGCCAATAGGACAAAAAAACAACTTTTTTTTTCGGCATCGGATCGGGACTCAAAATCAGGTGACTCGGACTCTGGTGCAAAAACTATGTGATTGGGACATCCCTAGTCCACACAGTCATGGTGGCCACCACTCTTTGTCTGGTTCGATAATTAAACATTTGGCCAACAATGTGTATGTGTTCTCTCCATCTAACACATATTAACCGCATAGCCTTTCTCACCTGTAGGTAGTATGCATGGTATCACAAGTGGCTATGCAAAGCATGATCAAAAGGTCAGTGTAGATCAGTTTCAGCTATAAGAAAGCAAATCTGAGGCCTTCCAGCTGTTATCAGTGCGAATCCTCAAATGAATGAAATCAAGATGAGCGAAATACTTTCCTATGACTGTAGTTTCTATCACAACAAGTATACCTCATCTCTCCTGTGTTAGGAGCAGTGTTCTTTGTACACACAGCAGAGGAAATGGTCAACGGTCATTGATATACTTTGAAACTGAAGAGATCTGAATATCCCCAGTGTATATTGACAAGGCACAAAGCCTGCGGAAGAATGTCCATTAGACATATGAGACTGAAGTGTCTGTTTTTGAGAATACATATTAGCTCTATGTTTACAGAAACAAAAATGAAACAATTAAATGAAATGAAACCTGCTGCTTCTAGCACAGAGTGTCCTGAATCCATTCGGGGGATAGAAGAATCTCAAAACAATCAAGGAATTCTGGATGTGCTGTCCAGTGTCAGAGATTTTCATCTAAGCATCAGGAAATTGCCTACTCCAAAAGAATAAAATCCCCAAACACCCAGGAACAACTATGAACAAAACATCGGATAATCCTGAAGAATCCTGATGGAAATCCTAAAGAGCGTCTAATGAAGGAACTAAAACATGCTGCAAGTCTTTCTGAGAAAGCTGCAGTGACCGTAAGGTCACTGACCTCTCGGTTCTCTGACCCATATTAAAAATTGATCTAACAAAACTGCACCTTCAAAGTTTAAAAGTGCGATAAAATACTACATAATAGGGGTGTGACAAAATATCGAAATGGTGAAATATCGCGATACTTTGTAGCAAAAAGATTATCGATATGCTCCTGTCAAGAATTGGCATATTGTTTTAAAAAGGTGTCACTGTTTAATAGTGCTGCGACAATTAATCGATGAATAATTCGAATACAAAAAAGCTTCGAATCAAATTTTGCTGCATCGAGTATTCGTTTAATTAGAGTGGCATTGCAATGGTTTGTTTTGAAAGTGTTGGATACACTGCCCTCAAGTGGCAACAGTAAATATGACATAACTCATTTAACATAGCTGAATACAGCTGCTCCCTGTTAAGACCAACATTGAGTAAGTTCTTGTTTGAGCGAATATGTTTGTTTTAAATGCATTTGTACTTTAGTTTATAGGTAATTTTTTTGTTGGAAAATGTGTTTGAACGATTTGTTAAGAGCATCGTAAAACAATCCTAGCGTTTTATATCATTTAAGCTAGCGGACTTTTGCTATGCAAGTTAGCCAATTGTTCTTTGGTTGTACTTAGATCCTCATTTATTTACTTTTTTGTATGCCGTTTGAAGCTAAGCTCAGGCATTTTAATTTATTTTTAAATGAAAGTGCAATCCTGCATAGTTTGAAGAAACACTCAGGGAATTTTATTTTGTATTTGCATTTAATGCTACTTTGAAAGTACAATCTTAGCAAGCCTTCGTTCTATATCTCCTAAAATATTCAATAGCTGCAGCCCTACTGTTTGAAAAAATAAATAAATAAATAAAAGGAACCAACAAATTGCTATCCAAATATTCCACTAAAACAGTGTCTCTGATAACTCAATGGCTGCCACTGACAGAGCTAGAAGCTCAATCCATTTAGACTGAGGAGGTTGAACGAACGTTTGTTAATTCCAAACCAGAACATTCTCAGTCGCTCCAATTTTTGGAGCATTTCTTGGTCACTTACTTTTGATTTTAGGTCATTTACAGGTCACTTCCTGTTGAGTTAGAGTCACTGCCTATTCATCTGGGGATATTCTCTGGTCACTTCCCACTCTGTATCCCAAAATCAACAGGAAGTAACTGAAAATCAACAGCTGATGACCTGAAATTCCCCCAAATTAAACTTATTAGTTGTCATTGATCGCTATAGACGTCCAATCCGTTTGACGTGGGAGGGATATTCATTCGCTGCTATCCTCCCAGTTCAAATGAATTGGATGTCTACTACCATTTCTTTCTTTCAAATTTCTTTTTATTGTTTTTACAAAAATACAGAACACCCCCCCTCCCCAAACTTAAAAAAAAAAAAAAAAAATGTTTCACTCTAAGTTATCAAACACAGCCAACCATGAAGTCCAAGTCTAATCGTAAATGTCCGGAGAGCCATAGAAAGTTCTTCCGTGCCATCACTCTCAATACATAATAGTTACAGAATCAAAATACAGTGCAATACGTTCAAATGTCCAAATAGGAGCAGCATGGAAAGCGACCATACTATTGCCCATCCCCCATAGCTAAATTGACAATGTACAGCAACAGTGCATATGTCATTCCTGTACTTGTGTAGCGGTGTTATCAAAGAATAAAAGAAAAGGTCCCCATGTACTGTAAAATTTGTTTTCAGAACCGCGAAGAATATATCTAATTTTCTCGAGCCTAAGGTTCATCAGTACATCCCTTATCCAATGTGATGTTGTGGGTGGGGCAGCCTCCTTCCACCTCAAAAGAACCAAACGTCGTGCCAGAAGGGTGGTAAATGCAATAACCCTACATGTCTACTACCATTTCAATTGATATGGATGTCTACTAGTGATAAACTCATTCCAATTAACAGCAGTAGGATGAAAATAGCTTCCGTTCATTCGCTGCCGTCCCTCCCGTTTGAAATGAATTGGACATCTACTAGTGATAAATTCAATTCACAGCAAAAGGATGAAAAGAGCTTGTTTTTCTGTTTATTAATTGTATAGTAAAATATTGTGGAATGATATTATGACTCATGTATCGATAATTGTTATATCGCCATATCGTGAGATCATTGTTATTGTGAGCCTTGTATCACAAATTGTATCGTATACATAAATTGACTTTAAGTAACAGCAGACCATAGTTTGGACATAAATCCATCCAAACGGGTAACATAAAAGGTGTTGTAATGAAATTATATCCTAATTGGTCTTCCTTTCTCAGCTGCCTTGACCCCACCTACTAAAAAAATATCCCAAACAAAAGAATCGGAATGCGCTGCAGATGTTTGCAGTCTGCTATCCAAAGGATTTCTATTCTCTTATTGGGGTGTGACCGTTCTTCATTGGGGTGTGACCGTTCTTTCATTCTGTCAACTGGTTGTGATGTCACAACCAGAACTGATGAAAAAGTGGGCGTCCCTGATGCATTGTTTTGGGTGGAATAACTATAAAATGGGGAAAGTCAGCCAGAATTGCGTGCTAAATCGTATTTTTTCTATGTGGAATTATATTACTTACTGCAGTCATTTTCATTTTTGGACATGGTCACGATTTCAGAGTACAGGTAGTACGGGTTACGAATGAGTTCTGTTCCTACGCTGGCCCCGTAACCTGAATTTCCTCGTAAGTAACACTACATACCCCCTAAATCTCAAAATAACTATCCAAAAAACATATATTATACACAAATGTAATGTGCTAGCCAAGAGGTTGGCGCTAAGTCCTAGCTACACAGCAAGCTAAATAGTTCTCTCTCTCTCTCTCTCTCTCTCTCTCTCTCTCTCTCTCTCTCTCTCTCTCTCTCTCACACTCACTCCTTTATTGGAGCAAATGCGCTCTTCCTCTCATGTGTGCGCATGCGCTCTTCCTCTCATGTGTGCGCGTGCGCTCTTCTTCGTGTGCGGAAATATATTCTTCTTCGTATGTATGTGCGCTCTTACTCGCGCCGGGAATATTACCTGCTTTAAACTTGCACGTATCACCAAAAAAAAAGTCAACACCATAATCAAATACAAATTTCGCCAAAGGGTAGAACTTCATATTAATAAAATAAAGTAAAAAGCAAGATACTGTGAGGTACAATAAGGTACTGTTTACATGACTGAAAAAAAAAAAGACTAGGCATGTGCTGGTATGAGATTCGGACAGTATGATAATCTTTAGCCAAAATATCACGGTTTCGCTGTATTGCTATTACATCTCTATAAACCTGTTAATTTAAGATATCTGGGTTTAAAAAAATATTAATAATAAAAAACTTTTTTCCATTGAACAGGATTTAAAAAAAATTTTTTTTAAACATATTAGCAAATTAGAACGTAAGTATAAAGTTACGTTAAATTAATGGAAACAAAAATCGAAATAAAATTTAAATAAATGCAGTCCTTTAGATGGGCCTAAACCCACAGCAACAGCTGAACATTATTACTATCAGAATAAAAATAAATCAATTATTTTTCTATAAAAAACATGTGTGTATGACTCGTTTCATGTTTACATTATACACACACTCCTTCTCAATACAGTTGCCAGAAAGAAAAAAGCACCACATGTTCTACCACCGCTAGACACATTAAACATGCCGGAATTAACACTCGTAGCTGGTGGGAAACGTTCATGACAGTGTTTACTAACCTTTAATTTTGTATACTGTACGCATATGCAAAATCATGTTGGAGGTATTGCCTCCTCGGCAGCCACCCTCCGCAAACATGTTTTACATGTCGGTTGGCCCTCCTGCTCTAAGCTGCAGTCGTCTGTAACTTTTCTGTAGCCAAAGTATTCCCATACCAGCGATTTCGTTTTTTTCAATGGGGAAAAAGTTCAAGAGTTTCACCTCCTCCAGCCATCTTGTAGCACAGCTGACTCACTGAAACTGAGCAACAACCGATGGGGGAGGGTTTAGCCATGCAGCTGCAAGCAACAGATTTCTCCATGCATTTTTAGTACATAAAAAATAGCTAATACCTTAGGGACAGTAGGACGGAAAATGCGGTTTTAAAACCTTAAAGGGATCCTCTGTTTTTAAGACAAGTAATTGTTAAAAGATACATGTTAGTATGAGTTATTATAATTTGATATTAAAACCCCTCTTAATGTTTTTGTTTTAATAAAGTTTGTAAAATTATTTTAAGTGATAGGTCGCCATTCTTGTGACGTCGCAGTGCGTGACGTCACTGGTCCCGTTGCCGAAATTCCAGCGTGTCACTCATTAGCTTTCCCAACATATCGTCAGTTCTACCCTTCCTATTTGAACCAGATCTGAAAAGTGAAGAGCAGGCCACCACTGTCGGTCATTCACAAGACGAGCTTCAGGGAAAAATGCGTGCAGCAAATACCTGATAAGACAAAAGTTGGGCAAAACTGGTGATGCGAGATAGTCCTGTTGGGAAGTCCGGTTGGGAGCGAGAGTGTATGCTGTCCGGTTTTATTAGCAGATATTCAAGGTAAGCATACTGCGTTTTCAAACTTATCCCAATATAATTATGTAGATTGTTAGCATCCAGAGCTGTCGTGTGCTTACAGTACAGGCCAAAGAGGATACCTTGTGTAATCCATGTCTTGTACATTGTAACGCATGGTAGCTAGGATACGTGTATGAAAGTACCAAAAAGGGGAGAAGTTGTTGTAAGGTCCACGTCAGAGTCACTGTCGTCACTGTAGCATGCCATAGTGCTTTAATTATTTAGTAAGATTTGGGGAAAACTCCCATGAAGAATAGTCAACAAAAAAGACAGCAATAGTAATCCAAATCTGCGTTTTTTACTTACTCGAAGATCCAGGAATTAGACCGATACCATGGCAATGTCGCAGCCGCGATTAGGCCGTCGCTTCCACAAAAATAGACTGATCCGAAAAGCCGCTGTGGGACCGACGAATAAAAAAAATGGACAGATCCGAAACCAATATAGCAGACGTGGTGGGACCGTCGGATCCAAAAATAGACGGATCCCTTACTTGACTGAGGATCCAGGAAAAATGTTCGGGCGCTAGTTGTAACGCATGGTGGGTAGGATGCGTGCATACGGGGACCAAAAAGGGGGAGAAGCTTTCACTTATGCACATTTATTCAGTAAAAATAAGAATTCCACCTTGACCACTCACTTCACTCCCCTTGTTTCCATTTGACTGGAAATTCCATCCAAAACCAGCACATCGTGGCATTTTACTTCGCGAGTTTAGGCAACAATAAGCAATTGTTGAACACGAAAGATACCAATGACGTCATCACTGCGAGCCCGCAAACCATGGCGCCAACTAACGGTCAAAATATGGACTAAATATTATAAAATATTGCCATTGATTTAACATTTTATGTGTTTCTAACAACATATTTTAGTACAAGAGAACAATTGTGGTTTATTAGAGCCTACATGTATTTAAGTTAGAGGATCACTTTAACGTTTTCATACCACAGTATACCTTGAAACCGGTAATCGGTATATGTCTAAAAATCTGGAGTCAAAATGGCGGACGAGACTTCAGCGTTGTTAAGTCGAAATCACCTGTACAACCTGTACTTTTAAGGTTCTGCGGACTGAAGTGGTGAGTATCTATGCCAGATAAGGTATGTGTCAGTGGGATATTTTATAGATGTTCTGGGATATTTCTGGAAAATCCCTGTCATTTACATAGACACTGATAACAGATGCAATACAATACTGAGTGATGTACAGTGAGGCAAGATCATATTTACACAAGCAATATACACCTCACCAACACACATTTCTATAGTGTCTGTGATACTGTAGGAGCACTTTTTCAGCGCACTGTCTATGGTGGATACACACATTACACACATACAGACACACATTCGCACTATGTCTGCATGAATGCTTGAGTAAGCGAATTGGTTTCAGCAATAGCTGAGAAGGCAATATGTTTGCAGAAAAGAGGGATAATCTTTTATCTTTCCCCTTCCCAAATGATTTCTTAAAGTCTATATCACTTCTCTGGCAGTTGACGTTCCACTTTTTCTGCTTTATTATTTATTTATCTATTTCTGCTTTGTGTGAGTTCAGCTAAAATACTTCTAAAGCGCTTAATGGCCCTATCGCTGCCACAGATCTGCTGCCACATGCTGCCTTTTCCTCGCTTCTCCCATTTTGGGAGATACTCTGTTGCCCGGACCCAAAAGAACTGGCACTTTATCAAACGGTCTTGACGAAAATGACACGGCCAATTATTGACAAATTGTTCCTTCATAGAATGACAGTAAGACAAGGAATGGGGGGGGGGCAAGGGTGAGAGTGACTATTGGCGTAATGAGTGTCATACCCCACAATACACACAGACACTACCCTAAAGGCCTGAGGAGACAGGCATCTATCAGATTCCATTAAGAGCTTGACACTTTGGCGAACAAAGCTGCCCGCGCCCTGCTACGCCTTAACTGCTTTTATACAGTATGCTCATGAACTCATTTTTTAAACATTTCTTTCTGCTTTCGTGCACTTAAGAACTATGTGGCTTTGTGGGCATGTGTGTGTGTTTGCCTGTGCAAGAAAATTACTACAGCTGTACTTTGTATTGGATAACTGTATATTGTGTGAGGAACACACAATAGAATAGAAAGATTGAGAATAACAACATTATCCTTCTAATCCTGTGATTGTTTCAGTCATACATGCTTTTATTAGCCAGATTTCCTATAATAAATATGCTTATGGGCAGGCCCGGAGTGGCTAAATGGGAGGATTGGGAGAAATCCCGGTGGGCTTGTCCGGTCCGGGCTTTACATATTTTTAACACTACAGTATTATAATTTTTTGTTAGGTATTTATTCATGACAGTGGGTATTACTTACATGCTGTTACCGCCGTCACTGTGGGCCATCTTTTAAAAAAAATATATACATATGGCGGAAAACACAGACAAGACTGAAAAAGCAGTTTCTGCTCTTGCACCTCTTTAAAATAAACTGCTGTATTTTAAGACAAAAGAACTGTTGTGTTTGATAGAACAATATGTCTATATGCTGCCATAGCAGATTCATGGCACATTAAAGAGCATGCGACAGGAAAAAAAGTCTTAAATAGCATAATTATGTGAATTAGAATCATATTTTGAGACGAGTCGACTATATACAACAATTTAGCAAAGCGCAGATGATGAGAAATTAGTCTTTTAATCTGCCTGTTAGCCACGCCTACCATTATAGGGCTCTAGCGTCCGCAACAGGTGGATGACGTCAGCGGGTGACTGGGCTGAGGGCTCATCGGTTTTACTATTCAGCCCATTGAGGGGCAATTATTCAGAACGAGGAAAACGCGACGAAGAGAGCCGCAAAATGTCATTGTTTCAGGCTCTCTACTCCAATATTTTTACAGGATATTCTTTTTGTCCAAGTATTTTTCCCCAATAGCTAAATAAATGGCTTGAGAAGGACCAGTCAGCTCGTCGAGGGGGAAGTACTCACAACAAGGAAAACGTGACGAAGAGAGCTGCAAAATGTCATTGTTTCTGTCTCTTTACTTCAATATTTTTACAGGATATTCTTTTTATCCAAGTATTTTCCCCAATTGCTAAATAAATGGCATGGTCATGAAAAATAACAGTCTTGTGCTAAATGGAATATGAAATAATAAAAATGCACTTATTCAGGACGACATGGCAAAATTACTCCATAATGGTGAAAACTGTCGACTTCACCTTTACTGTCGCACCTCCCGAACGATATTTTATGACACCTAAATCGGACATATGTCATTTCCCTTCCCCAGCTTCGGAGAATGTAAACAAGCCAAGAGGCGTGACAGCTAGCCGACATGCTAACCCAAACCGAGTGATGTTTCAAAGTCTTCGAAGCGGAAAATCACACATAACTAGCCCGGATTATTTGACATGACGACTGGGTTGTCGATTGTTTTCGCGGATTGGCAAACCGCCCGGTGGAGAGCAATTTACAGTTTGTTCCCCGGAGAAGGGCGGCTGCAGTTGTTGTGCAGCTAACGTACAACTAATGTGCATGAGGAGAGCTTTTTATATGCCTATCAATGATCAAACGTAAGTAGTCCTTTATTTAAAGGAAGTTTGAAGTGTTTACTTTGTAATCGCTGTATTAATATTTGACATAATATAAAACAAGATGTTTACTCACTTCCTCGTAAGTCCAATGGTCCCACAGTAGTAGAGCTTGTTTTGGCCAATATCCACGGTGAATGGGAACCTTTTGAAACTCCAAAAAGGCGCACACGCCTCTCCCCCCATTTATATTCAGTATATTTTTTTCAGACGCATCCTGCCGTGTACATGCAGATCCGCCTGTTAATCGGAGTCCGTACTGAGCCGAATGTGCTACTAGCTCGGTGCTGTACTGGATCATGGATTAAAATAGAAAGTGTGGAGCCAAAGAAATAAGTTTTAAAAAGAGAAAATCACTTTTAAACGAATCGGCAAAATGTACAAAAATAGCATTTTTTTAATACAACGAGCTCGCGCCCTCAAACAACAGAGGATTACAATGAAAGTTGTAAGGCAAGATGGCGAATAAAATGCTTTGCGATATAATAATAAACTTTGCAAACCATGTGGTACAGCAGCAACACATAACTGTAGAAATTTTGGCTTGTATCACCTCACAAGGGAGATGGACTTGGGCCCAAAAATATGCGACCGTAACATCCCTATTTTAAATGATGTAAAATGGGCCGGTCTTAGGTATGAAATTCCCGGGCTGAAAATGAGTCCCGCTACAGCCCTGCTTATGGGTCATTTCAAAATTGTAGGAGATTTTAGAGCTACAAGAAAACAAGCATTTTCTTGGTAAATTTACTTGTCCTGAGACCAACTGTCAAAAAAGAAAAGAAAACAAAACAACAGAAAAAAAGAGAAATTGGCGCTCAAAATGTTTTTTAATATAGCAAATAAGACTAGCGTTAGGGATGGGAACAATACGATATTTGCGATGCTAGGCTCACAATAACAATGATCTCACGATATGGCGATACAGCAATTATCAATACAGGGGTCAGGAAATCCTTCTAGGTTATTCTATAAAACAACTAATAAACAGAGAAAACAGCTGAATTTACCACTATTAGACCTCTAATAAGTGACATTCGTTCATTTCCTTCCACTTCAAATGGACTGGACGTCTATGGCCGTCAGTGGTAGCCAATGCCAGGCAAAGAGTTCATTCTGGGGCATTTACAGGTCACTTTCTTTTGATTTTGGGTTTCTGAACAGTAAGTGACTTGAGAATGTCCCCAAATGAATAGGAAGTGACTCAAAATCAACAAGAAGCAACCTGTAAATGTCATCAAGTGAACAGGAAGTGACATGTAAAGACTGGCTGTGAATGCTCTGGTTTCAGTGCCATTGACGGCACTAGACGTCACCTCAGTGAAGTTGGCCGCCCATCAGACGCAAATTTATAGAAAAATTAGATCAATCAATTTTGCTGAATTTTTGTTTGTTTGTGCTGCTATCGTTTTTTTTTATATATATATATATATTAGCAATTCTTTTATAGGTCAATCTGAGGTCAACCAGAACCCCCATTTTGATTACAAATGGTTAAAAACAGTATCAATTGTTTGGGCTGGTTTGTGCTGTAAAAATTTTCGTTTGTGCTGCTATCGTATTTGAGATATTGAGATATTAATTTCGAGCGATGGCATCACGCAGCCCCCCATTTATTGCAAAATGGACCCGAAAATGGTGCCATTTATTAAATGTAACATACTTGTAGCTGCTCTGCCATTAGCATTCTTGACATCCAATTGGCTAAGTGGGACCTCTACTGTATGTGTATCCCAGCGTCCTCTTCATTCGCCTCTCGTGTTCCAGCATCTTAACATGAATGCATTTACTTTTATTCTTTCCTCTATTCTTGTTTTTTTTACATTATGCACAACTCTGATTTTATGGTTATTGTGCAATAATGTAAATTGTACCATGTATTTGTTACATGTTTTAATGCAACTTTAAATTTTCTTATTTAGTGCAAGTTTTCAACAGCTAATAAATCACTCAATTTTCCCGTCAGAAACTTAATACTTACTCAAGACTCGAGGAAAGCAAGTAGAATCATCTTAATTTTACTCAACAAAAGCATTAGCAAAATTTGCATTTTTCTATCTACAATCACAACTTATTTAGGTTGAATTCAGATTATACTATTGCCTCAGAACAGAGGCACGTCTTGCCGGCTATATGTCCCTTGTTGTTCTTAGATTGAAATGTAACATAAATACAACACGTAAAAGGTGATTTTTTTTTTTTTTGTATGGACGCAGAAATGTCTAAGTTACTACTTTTTTTTGCCAACGAACGGGCAATGCTAATTTGGCTACAACATAGCGGGCATCACAAAACCAAGAGCTTTTTAAGTTGAAAATTCTTGTAAAGACATGCGTACATCCCGCAATTTCTATGGATATGAACATAGAACAGTCTATGTTCTTGGTTAAAAGCAAAAAGCGGGCAGTCATCATTCATTTAATGTAAATACTTCAAGCTAAAATTACACTATTGTGTAAATCTAACGTGGCGGCCATCACAAAACAAAGAGCTTTTTAAGTTGAAAATTCTTCTAAATAAATGCGTAAATCCCTGAATTTCTATAGATATGAATATATAACAGTCTAGATTCTTGGTTAAAAGCAAAAAAAACAAAAAAAAAACAAAAAAAAACAGGCAGTTATCATTCATTTTACGTCAATATTTCGAGCTAAAGTTACGCAAATTTTTTCCATGCATCTTTTTCACATTTCAAAGTGCATGCATGGGGCTATTATATATAATAGTTACCTTGAATCCTCGACTAAATCACTCTTGAGACACTCCTGCCTGCTTGTATGCAGTAAAACCTTCGTCCTTCTTCCACCTAAATACGGTGTTTGAACGCAGTGTGTGTTTGAGTTTATTACAATGAAAGCCAAATGCTCTGGCTGGGACGGCCCCAAACAGGAAGCCGTGGCGCAATGTTTGTCGGAGCTGTCTTGTCAACTGATAGTGAAGTTTATGGCTAAAATTTTGTTTATTTAGGAATGTTTTGTTAAGCATTTAATTGTTTTGTTTTTCCAGTCCAGCTTTTTTTTGCATTTTTCTCAAATAACATCTGTTCTACCAAAACAATTACACAACTGATACTGAAACCTATTACTTTAACAGAGAGAAAGAGGGGAAAATATTGTCAACATTTTTCAGCGGGGATAAACAATATTTTTCATTCTTCATTACAGTAGCAAACAGAGGAAAGTGTTAACATTAGAGCTGTCAAACGATTAAAAATTTTTTAATCGAGTTAATCACAGCATAAAAATTAATTAATTGTAATTAATCGCAATTCAAGCCATCTATAAAATATGCCATATTTTTCTGTAAATTATTGTTGGAATGGAAAAGACACAAGATGGATATACTGTATATATTCAACATACTGTACATAAGTACTGTATTTGTTTATCATAACACTAAATCAACAAGATGGCATTCACATTAACATTCTGTTAAAGTGATCCATGGATAGAAAGACTTGTAGTTCTTAAAAGACAAATGTAAGTACAAGTTATAGAAATTTTATATTAAAACCCCTCTTAATGTTTTCATTTTAATAAAATTTGTAAAATTTTCAATAAAAAAAATTAAGTAGTAGCTCGCCATTGTTGATGTCAATAATTACACAATGCTCATGGTGTTTAAACCCATAAAATCAGTCGCACCCAAGCGCCAGCAGAGGGCGACAAAACACTAAAAAACACAAGTAACAAGTGGACATGACCAGTGTTGTTAATCTTACTTTTAAAAAGTAATTAATTATAGTTACAAATTACTTCTCCCAAAAAGTAATTGCGTCAGTGACTCAGTTACTAAGTAAGAGTAATTAGTTACTTGGTAAAGTAACTGGTGATAATTTTCATGTTTGTTTTGTTTTTTCCTCAAAAAAAAAAAAAAAAAAAACTTGGGTCAGACTATGTGAGGTGTAAAAGGTTTTTGGGACAATTGGCCCTAGCCAAATTCTTTACCCTAATTTACCCTTTACCCTCTGTTCAACCGTCAAAAGTTGTTAAAAATTGCTCCCATTATTGCATTAGTTCCCTTCTGTCTACTTTTGACATGTGGAAGTTTTAAAACTGTTTCATCATTAAAGGATAAATTCAAGTCAAGATTTTGCCGATTTAGGGTTATTTTAGATGAAAGGTTACTTAGGTTCGCTAGGAAGGTTCTCTACAACAGAGCCTTCCTAAGAAGTCTACTGCTTTAAGATGGCGGCTGTTTACTAACGCATCTAGTTCCTATACTGTACATGTTGCTAACGCCCCTGTGTCTGTCATTTCGCATCTAGTTCTATATATACATGATATCTACCATGTCTACCATATCATGTGGGCGTAGTTTGTAGCTATAGTCAGGTATTATTGGAGCCACCTAGCATCGCGTTTTCTCAGCGTCACAACTTTTTTGCCTCCTCCCCACTCCTGCTCTGCTCTGCCGTCTCGGTGAGTCCGTCTCCCTCAGACTTTTATCGCGTCATTCAACCAATATAGCAACGCATAGTAAGGCACACCTTTCCAACCTCAGTAACGGTAACGGCGTTGCCAAGATGAGAAAAGTAACTCATTAGATTACTCACTACTGAAAAAAATAACGCCGTTAGTAACGCCGTTATATTCTAACGCCATTATTAACAACAGTGGACATGACACTGTGCTGTCATTTTAATCTGTTTGAGC
Organism: Corythoichthys intestinalis; assembly: GCF_030265065.1. Classification (NCBI taxonomy): domain Eukaryota; kingdom Metazoa; phylum Chordata; class Actinopteri; order Syngnathiformes; family Syngnathidae; genus Corythoichthys; species Corythoichthys intestinalis. Next base: position 55,265,097 of record NC_080399.1, on the reverse strand, counting down.
GGGGAATGTGCGTTAATTGCGTCAAATATTTTAACGTGATTAATTTAAAAAATTAATTACCGCCCGTTAACGCGATAATTTTGACAGCCCTAGTTAACATGATGTGTTTGTTGTTATGACCACTGACTGATACTGCTCTTTCTTCCTCTCATCACTAAAGCCTTTTTATCTTGTTGTCTTTTTTTTCCACCTCTGACCACCCCTTCCTCCTGCTCCACTTTGCCAAGTCCACGTCATCGGCAACGAGGGTGTAGTTTCTTAACATTCATCATCGCTGAACTCTGAAATTTTATCAGCTCCGGAGAGCGGCGCCACAGCCCCGGCCCCAGCTTTCTTAGCTCACAGATAGGGCTGATAATAAACTGATAGATTACAGCAGATTGTTTAACTTCAGGGAACACTGCTGCTGCAAATACTAATAACCAGACAATAGTGTGGTGACAGAAGGAGAGGTGAAGGCAACAGAGGGGGCCAAGGGGCACAAACTGTAAGGGAAGAAAGCAGTTGATAAACAGCTGATATTTAGTAAGTTCAAAAAAATGGATGGTCAAAGAGATTTAATGTAAAAATGACTTGGGTTTTTAGCAATGCTGTTTGTTAATTTAAGTCCACTGTGTTAAGAAATACACTTGGGTGGTGGATTTTCCCAGTCACTTTAAGACTATATATACAGGTGTATGCCGAACACGATTGCATAAAATAGCCAGAATTCCCAAGCAAATGAGTAATGACTTTTTGTGCATAGCTTCAGGGCAGGTCTAAATGGCAGAGATAGCTAAATGAAATTGGGAAACCTCCAGCATTTGAGAATTGTATGCAAATACTTTTATATTTTTGCCTAGGGTCACCTAATGCGATCGTCATCATTCATCTAAGTACATATAAAAGTTTACTCCTCAAACTTTCAATTTTGTTGAACTCCTTGGCATCTAAATTAATACAAATGAGGCAACAATTTAGCTAGGCAGTCATTCTAGAATAGGAGGACATTTTGGCTTAAAAATGTTTGAATGAAATAATTGGCTGGCTCATCTTACAGAACAATAGTACATTTTTTATAACTTATAACTAATGAATCATTTGATATTAACAAGAACCACCATAATGGGAGTAAAGGGGCTGGAACTCCGTACTAATTTAAGCTATTCCTCAGGAGTAGAAGCTAGTGTTTAACTAGCTGTTACTGCTAACCAAGAGGATAAACGTACTTACGTAGAAAAAAAATCATAAAATAAATCGTCTTTTTCTGATCATATGCATAACAGGCCTGTTTGAGTTACAGTGAGACATTCAATCAAGGACAACTAGTTCAGAAAAATATTGCAGAGAGGACCAGCATATCATGTGATTCACTGCTAATTTTGTTTACGTGGTTATAAAGGTAATGGTAACAACATTGCGCGCATGTTGTGGGATAACCCTTTCACGAATAATAATTCATATTTGAAACATTGACTTTACTAAAACAAATATTACCACAGTTAAAGCAACACTAGGTAACTTTTCAACCTTTATAAAATATTTTCATAACATTTGTGATAATAAGTCAACTGACAACTAATTGAAGGGCATAGGTTTGCATAGGGACGTTAGGGACATAACACTACCAACTTTTCAGGATGCTCAAATTGTCCCCACCAACTTTTAATCAACCTTATTTGCATAATATTATGACTTCGGTTATATAGGTAATGTAGATTGTCTCCCCATATGTTTTAGGATAGAATTGACCCTACAATTATGAAGTGAATTATTTTCATTATGTTCAGACTTACATTTACTCCGATTCACTGCTAAGTGTGCCAGTCAGTTTTCCCCTCAAATGCATGTTTGATTGGCTGATGATTTGACGCACCCGTCCCACACAGACACAAACACTCACAGCCCATGCCGCCTCCTCCCACCCCCTTCGAAGAGGAAGGATATTAGAAGTTTTTGTTCGGCCAGCAGCAGCTGCAGCCACTTTAAGTATTGTAAAAAGACGTCAAATGTTGTGGAGGTGGGGAACACACCACTAATTTTGTTACTGAAAGTCCGACCTGTATCAGCGTTATTATAACATTAAACTGTGTGAATTTGCTAACCTGCAAAACTAGGAGGCTGCTTAGAGAGAAGGGTCCTCCTGTATGTGTTTTCTACTATTAACGTTAATTAAACTGTGATGAATGTAGTGAACCAAGGTTTATCCCTTTCTCCCCAATTTTCATTTATATATTATTTATGTGGTTTTAATGCTGCCCAAAGGAGGTTCCACTTTTTTTTTTTTTTTTTTTTTTGAGTTTGGCTGTGCTTGTGGACAAAAGCAGTAGTGTCTTAAATGAAAGGAAGGCTGAATTTTTATTTATTTTTCTTATTCCCTGACTAAGAGTTTTTTTCAGTTATTTTTTATTTATATATTATATCTTGTTATATTAATTTCTCAACAATGTTGAGTGGTCTTAAGACAAATGTTTATTTTTTGCAGTCCTGGATAGTTAAGAGATTATTAACAACAAGTTTGTACTTATTGTGTAGTTTAGTATAATTTCAGTTATGTTCAAATATTGAAATATAATTTTGCTATTTAAATCGAACACTTATTCTGGAAGATTTCAAACTGTTTTTTTTTAGTAGTCTTTGAAAACAAAGGTTTGAATCGAATGGTGTATTACCTGAATCAATACAGATGAAAGTATAAGTCAATCAGTGTTGTTAATAACGGCGTTTGAATATAACGGCATTACTAATTATTTTTTTCAGTAGTGAGTTATCTAATTAATTACTTTTGTCATCTTGGCTATGTTACTATGCGTTACTTACTTGAATGACACGAGAAAAGTCTGAGGGAGACGGACTCACCGAGACGACAGCAGAGCAGGAGTGGGGAGGAGGCAAAAAGTTGTGACGCCGAGCAAACGCGATGCTAGGTGGCTCCAATAATAGACTACGCCCACATGATATGGTAGATATGGTAGACATGGTAGACATCATATATATATATATATATATATATATATATATATATATATATATATATATATATATATAAATAATATAAATATAAATATAAATATATATATATATATATATATATATATATATATATATATATATATATATATATATATATATATATATAAATACATACATACATACATACGTATGTGTATGTACAGTGCCTTGCAAAAGTATTCGGCCCCCTTGAATCTTGCAACCTTTCGCCACATTTCAGGCTTCAAACATAAAGATATGAAATTTAATTTTTTTTGTCAAGAATCAACAACAAGTGGGACCCAATCGTCAAGTGGAACAACATTTATTGGATATAGAGCTGTCCCGACTAGTCGACATAGTCGACGTCATCGATGACGTAAATCCGTCGACGAGCACAACATCCCGTCGACGGTTAATGAAGGGTTAAAAAAATATATGCGTGGAAAGTTAGAATGTCGGATGCTCTGTTTGCAAGCGGGGAAAGCGGCACAAAGCCAAAAAAAGCGCACCAGAGTGTCCAAAACATTGCCTTATTTCAAAGAAACAAAGGAGAGTACACTCTTCTGTCCTGTCTCTTCAATGCCAAGCTTGGCTGCACGTCGGCCGTGAATAAACACCTCAAGCGCCTTCACGCAGTTTGTAATTTTTTTTCTTTCATTTTTTGTACACCAGAGGGTGCTGTCGCCTTACTAAATAATAATGTTTCATTGACAATGGGCCTATAAGTGCTATTAGTATTGTTCTTAATGCTAATTGAAAGGTTTATTTCATGTTATAGTTTATTTTATGGTATAGAAAATTATATAAGGTTAAAAGGTCATAAATATATACAGTATATACAGTAATTGCACTCAAGGGAGAGATTGTCAATCATAAGGTAATAAATTAAGGTAAAGGCAATTCATATAGGCAATTCATTGATATATAAATAAGGTTTAAAAGGAAAAAGGTGAAAAGTTTTTGTTAATTTCTAATTGTGTTGCTTTATTTGTGTGCACCGTAGCTCTTACAGTGTGTTTACATCAAGGATGGAATAAAAGTTGTAAACCATCAGTTTAAGAGACCATCTTTTCAATCGGGATGCTACACTAGTTAATTCTATCAGCATTTGAACTCATTGTTTATTTGTGATTTATTATTGTTATTTACGTGTTTATTTGTACTTTAATAAATAATTTGAGTGTTCCAATATGTTTTTTGTGAATTGATAAGCGTCAACAAAGATTTCATTGCTAAATTGGTAAAAAAAAAAAAAAAAAAAAAAATTAAATTATTAGATTAGTCGACTAATCGTAAAAATAGTCGGCTGACTAATCGGGAGAAAATTAGTCGTTTGGGACAGCCCTAATTGGATAATTTAAACTTTTTTAACAAATAAAAAACTGAAAAGTGGGGCGTGCAATATTATTCGGCCCCTTTACTTTCAGTGCAGCAAACTCACTCCAGAAGTTCAGTGAGGATCTCTGAATGATCCAATGTTGTCCTAAATGACCGATGATGATATATAGAATCCACATGTGTGTAATCAAGTCTCCGTATAAATGCACCTGCTCTGTGATAGTCTCAGGGTTCTGTTTAAAGTGCAGAGAGCATTATGAAAACCAAGGAACACACCAGGCAGGTCCGAGATACTGTTGTGGAGAAGTTTAAAGCCGGATTTAGATACAAAAAGATTTCCCAAGCTTTAAACATCTCAAGGAGCACTGTGCAAGCCATCATATTGAAATGGAAGGAGCATCAGACCACTGCAAATCTACCATGACCCGGCTGTCCTTCCAAACTTTCTTCTCAAACAAGGAGAAAACTGATCAGAGATGCAGCCAAGAGGCCCATGATCACTCTGGATGAACTGCAGAGATCTGCAGCTGAGGTGGGAGAGTCTGTCCATAGGACAACAATCAGTCGTACACTGCACAAATCTGGCCTTTATGGAACAGTGGCAAGAAGAAAGCCATTTCTCAAAGATATCCATAAAAAGTCTTGTTTAAAGTTTGCCACAAGCCACCTGGGAGACACACCAAACATGTGGAAGAAGGTGCTCTGGTCAGATGAAACCAAAACTTTTTGGCCACAATGCAAAACGATATGTTTGGCGTAAAAGCAACACAGCTCATCACCCTGAACACACCATCCCCACTGTCAAACATGGTGGTGGCAGCATCATGGTTTGGGCCTGCTTTTCTTCAGCAGGGACAGGTAAGATGGTTAAAATTGACAGGAAGATGGATGCAGCCAAATACAGGAACATTCTGGAAGAAAACCTGTTGGTATCTGCACAAGACCTGAGACTGGGACGGAGATTTATCTTCCAACAGGACAATGATCCAAAACATAAAGCCAAATCTACAATGGAATGGTTCAAAAATAAATGTATCCAGGTGTTAGAATGGCCAAGTCAAAGTCCAGACCTGAATCCAATCGAGAATCTGTGGAAAGAGCTGAAGACTGCTGTTCACAAACACTCTCCATCCAACCTCACTGAGCTCGAGCTGTTTTGCAAGGAAGAATGGGCAAGAATGTCAGTCTCTCGATGTGCAAAACTGATAGAAGCATACCCCAAGCGACTTGCAGCTGTAATTGGAGCAAAAGGTGGCGCTACAAAGTATTAACGCAAGGGGGCCGAATAATATTGCACGGCCCACTTTTCAGTTTTTTATTTGTTAAAAAAGTTTAAATTATCCAATAAATTTTGTTCCACTTCACGATTGTGTCCCACTTGTTGTTGATTCTTGACAAAAAATTAAAATTTTATATCTTTATGTTTGAAGCCTGAAATGTGGCGAAAGGTTGCAAGGTTTACGGGGGCCGAATACTTTTGCAAGGCACCTAAATAAAATTGAATTGAATTGAATTGTATATATGTATATATATATATATATATATATGTATGTATGTATGTATACATACAGGTATATATATATATATATATATGCATGTATGTATATATATATATATATATATATATATATATATATATATATATATATATATATATATATATATATATATATATATATATATATGCATGTATGTATATATATATAACTAGATGCGACATGACACGGCACCGTTAGCAGCATGTACAGTATGGGAACTATCAAATAATTAGGATTGAACTCGTGAGAAACGTAGCCCTGAACCCCATTCACCCAATCTGTTTGGTTTTATGAATCTCCCGCCCCCAGCAAAAAGTTTACATGCAGGTTATGCTGTTGTATCGTCCTTACCAATGGTGAGACCAAACCTATGCCCTTGCTTGAATGACATTGCTTGCATATCTCGAGGGGCTCTGTATCGCTTTTACCGGCACTAATTAAGTTTGAGGAGGTTGGCAGAAACCCTGCCACACAAAAATTTTTTTTAAATGAGCTGACTGCTTACCAGCATACGTTACTTCCCCCTTTCCTAATTCATTATAAAGACAAAAGTCGTTGTGAACACCGTCGTGCGAATTCTGCAAAGATGGCAGAGCAACAAAAGAGACAAAAACTTTTGTCTGAGGAGGAGAAAAAAAAACCCAGCTTTCACTCGTTGGCGTGACGCCAACACCCCGCGTCAACCGAACTCATCAGGGCTGACGAGTTCGGGTGGGGTGGGGGCTAGCCACACTAAGCCACACGGTTGCTAACCATCATATGCTATTGTTTTGCCACAACTGGATTTATTTCCTTATTACTATTCATCCTTCACACAGCCGCTGGAAACAGGAATGGCGACCGGGAGATTTTTGATTGATTGATGATTTTACAACACTTTGCGGGTGTGAGCTGGCACTCATGGGAAACGCAGTCTTCTTTTTTTGTTTTTTGTTTTAACTTTTAAAAAGAAAATAAAAAGTAAAAACGCCGTCTTCTTTAATGGTAAATGGTAAATGGTGTTATACTTATAATCAAAACGCTACCGCTTTTGTCCACCAGCGTCGCTAAAAACAACCACAACTGACAAATGTCATTTCAACGGGTTTATTTGAGATTTAATTTTGTCATTTTATTAGGTGGGAGAAGAGACAAATCAGATTTTTGGGGTACGGTAGACTTATTTGGTATTAAAGGGACTATACAGAGTTTGTCAGTTCTTTTACTCATGACTGCCACCTTTGGCCTAAAGCGTTACTGCAGCCTGTGTTAAGCTCGAGCATGGTGCTCACGCTTGTACGACCATCAGATCAGCACCAGAAAAGTAAACTGTTAGTATCAAGTCTTAAATGGATTAGAAAAGTGGATTAAAAATGTGCTTTTGTCAAGCGGAGACTAGGCGATGGAACGCTGAAACACGCACATGAACGAGCGCAGGCGCATGTTCGCCCAGAGTGGTCAATCCAAATCCTCTCTATTGAAGGTAAGAAATAGGGTCTTGGTTAAAATGGTTCTGTGTACTCATCAGGGCATTTGTGGAGCATGGAGAGTAGAAAAGTATTTTAAATTAACTCTAAAAATCCTGTATAGTCTGTTTGAATATATTTTTAAGCAACTTTGCTTTTTGTTGGAGGACATGTAGATTCACTCAGAAAGTTCTTGTCTTATTATTTTGTATGTGGGTTACTTAAAAGTTTATGTGTGGGTAAATTTTCTTCCAATTCTTGAATGACCTTTATAAATTATATCGTTTTTGAGTTGAAGGGGGAAAAGGAACATTTAGACTTCCTATGAATACTACTGTACATCACGTGAGATGTTGTGTATACTTCCAGCTGGAAAGCAGAACATTGTACATGCTTGAGCAAACACAGTGCCGGTCAGCTGGGACTCCAAGGGTATTGTGTTAGGCACAGGCGCAATTAGCGATTTAGATGTAAAGTGAGGTCAAGTTGTTGACCTGCCTGTCTTCATGTCTTCAGTTGGGGCGCCATCTGATGTCTCTTTGCAACAAAGCCGGGCAATCAAGTATCCCATTCAAGTATCGATGACGTCGGAGCCCTTCACTGGGGAAACCAAAACCTGCCCATCATTGGTTCTTGCCTCTCTATTAGCCATAGATTGGGGACTGTGCTTATCTACATCCACCAGAGAGCGCACGCCTGTGTGTGTTCTACTAATAGAAAACAATAGCAGATTGTACATTAAAAACAATCATTATACTATAATTCATTACCAGAAAAAAATATATAAACCTGACAGAGCAATGACAAATATCTCCCTGTGTTGTTCTTAATTTCATAACCCCATGAATAATCCACCCCATTTTTTTTCTTTCTACCCTTTTTGTTCTTGGCATTTTGGTGCAATGAGATAAGGGCTAAAACAACAGAAGGGCTTGCTGAGTGAAAAAAGGCAGATAGATAACATTGATATCAACTCCTACACAACACAATCTCTTGCTTATCTGCCCTTTTTATCATTTTTCTTTTTTGTGCTTTCTATTTTCTTTCTTTTTCAGCCATTTACTCCCTGTCCTTTGTGGACATAGTCTCATGGGACACAAATGTACAAGGTTTTTTCTTTCCCATTCAATCAAAACTACATTGATTTCGATTGCTGAGAGATGTTTGCATGTGCAAAGTAGATTTGTTGCCAGAAGAAAACAGGTGGAACAGAAGATGTTTGTCAGAAGAGTCTGACCAGCACACATACGCATGCTAGCAAGGGCACACACATCGAACAACATGTCCAATCCTGGTCGGAAACCATCATTCAGAGAGAGAGAGGAAAACTATTTCACATACACAGGCTTATCATTGCTATGTGTCAGACAGAAAAGCCTCTCTGCCTCTAATCTATCAAGGTCAGCTAGTGTGGCCTGGGCCAAAAGCATGTTGTTCCATTCCTTCTCTCCCATTTGGAGAACACAACATTTGACTTCCTCGATGATGGGGCTAACTTGACAGGTTTCCCGAACTTTAGTTATAGTACAGTACTAAGGGTATAAAGGTAAATGTATTTGTATTGAACCGTTTCGGTACTTGGTGCTCGGTTCGGAATGGAGGCGTACCGAACAAGTTTCTGACGTAATGTAACCCTTACTTTTCGAGGCTGTGAGTCGATCGGGTTACAGTTTCTTTGTGTAGATTATATTTACTCCGTCTTCTCTACTATAATGAGGACCAACACGGTAGGACAGTATATAACCCAGAAACGTCAACGGCGCGACAACGTGGCTGCCGCGAGAACGCAGTGAAACGCGGGCGTTAAAGTCGATCAGCCAATGCACTCTAGTCGCAGTGCGGCCGCGTGCGTCCCAGAAGCGGCTCAACGCGATTTACGCGAAAAGAACGGCAGAGTTTATTATTTGACGCGAGACACGACCCTCCTGCGTCAGTACTACTACCGGTAGCTAGGATCTGGCTGACCGGAAGTCACTCGTGTAAAAAAAAATACCGTGGATCCGGTCGATTTTCAAACTAATATGCAATCGTAACCTACTTTTTGACTCCATCAGATCTCTTGAATGGTAGATCGGGGCACAGTTGACTTGTCTTTGTTGATTTACTGCTGTCTTCTCTGCTATAATAATAACCAACACGGCCCCGTGTTCAATACAAAATCCTCCTACCACAACAAAACAAGTAGGAACTAATACTCACATAGGAACTTAAGTTATACAACATCAGGTTCACTATTACCGGAAGTGTTTTTTCAAACGAACACACTCCACCTATTTACAGACAACACTACTGACAGTCTTGGTGTCACTTAACCCACAAGTCTTTACGCCTGCTTCGTTTTCTGACACATGCACTTAAACTGGGTGTGGCTGATTAACTCTGCTAGTATATTTAATCCTGGACACCTTGCAAAGAGCAATATTAACACTGCTAGTGCAAAACAACACCATCCATCCATCCATCTATCCATCCATCATCTTCCGCTTGCTCCGGGGTCGGGTCGCAGGAGCAGCAGCTTTAAAAGGGAAGCCCAGACTCCTCCGGCGGGATCCCAAGGCATTCCCAGGCCAGCCTAGAGACATAGTCTCTCCAGCGTGTCCTGGGTTGTCCCCGGGGTCTCCCGCCAGTGGGACATGCCCGGAACACCTCTCCGGGGAGGCGTCCAGGAGGTATCTGAACCAGATGCCAAAACAACACAAATCAACTAAAAAATAATGTACACCAAAAAAATCAACCCCACAGTTTTTGCTGTGTATGGCAACCTCATAGGGACAAAAGTCATACTGTATAATTTGTTCAATCACGTTACACATATATTAAGCAATGCTTTTTCATAAGTGTTTTAATTGACTCGCTTACATTATATAGACAACAATGGGTTCAATAATTTGTAAAAACACAAAGCTAATATGTATATACAATGAAAAACACCTATTTAAAATTAAATTAAATTAAATTTAATTTAATTTAATCACGTTACATATATATTAAGCAATGCTTTTTCATGAGTATTTTAATCGACTCTCCTACATAATTAATACAACAATGAATTCAGTAATGTGTCAAAACACAACGCTAATGTGTATATACAATGAAAAACATATTCAAAGGTTATAATCATGCCACGTATATATTAAGCAATCAAATCAAATTTATTTATATAGCCCTTTCCAAAACCCGAAAGGACCCTAAAGTGCTTTACAACAAAGACAAACATGGCTCATAGTAAATAGTAAAAAGGCAGGAAAGTATTATACAATGACATTAAGAAAAAAAAGAAATGAAACAAAACAACACATCACGATAAAAGTCAGACAGCAAATAAAATAATAAAACATATAAAATCCGAAAAACTTAAAAACCCTTATGAAATAAAACCAGGCTAAACTAATCTGGGGGAAAGGCGAGTCTAAAAAGGTGTGTCTTTAACCGAAATTTAAAAAGGCCTAAATTCGTAGTGGTGCGGATTTCGGGGGGAAGACATCCACAACCTAGGGGCAGCAACTGCAAAAGATCGGTCTCCCCACTGTTTAAGTTTGGACCTCAGAACGTGCAAATGAAGTTGGCCGGTGCTTAGTCATAACTGCTTTAATCGACTCTCTTACATGATAAATACAGCAATGGATTCAGTAATATGTAAAAACACAAAACTAATGTGTATATACAATTAAAAACACCTATTTAAAAGTTGAAATAGTGCATGTGCATTTTTTTAGTGATAGCCCCGAGTTTTCGACCACAATCAAAAACCCATAATAAACAGTACAAAAGGTGTTACATACAGGTGTTGCCTCTGTGATGCTTCACAAGCAACAAATGTGTGCGCATGCTTCCAGCTTACATCGTGTGTGCGCGTGCGCTCTTTTTCGTGGCCGCAAATGCGTTCTTCTTCGTGAGAGAGAGAGAGAGAGAGAGAGAGAGAGAGAGAGAGAGAGAGAGCCCCCGGGGACAACCTGTATATATATATTCTTTCCCAGCACAATGTCATCTATGTTAACTGTTATTATTATACTGTACAATAATCTATTACATGAAATAATAATCGTATTATGATGAAAAAAAAATCTACCGAAATGAAACATCACCCGTTCAAAGACCATGAGAGCCCTCTAGTGGTGAAAACATTGCCTATCATGAAATTAAAACTCATATCTTTGCTTTTCCGTGGTTTGGTCTATTAGTGCCAAATAAAACTGAAAGAGGTTGAAATCCACACTTTAGAGTAATAGCGCTCTATGTCAAATTGTTTATTTTTTCTACGAGGCTTTAAACGTGATTGAACAGCCCGGCATGATCAACGGACTTCCGACTGCAAATTTGTGTGTGGTCATGTGACTGTATTGTTATGCCTGATTGGTACAAAGGAGTTTTTTCGAGGTCTCATTGGCGAAACTGGTAGAGCCACTGTGGGCATCTCTGGCAAAAATAAAGTAAACTCTAACATGCAGATGAAGAAGAAAAATATCAACAAATCTAGTGTAGCCCAAAGTAATGGAGTAAGAGTAGTGTTTCTTCTTCACAAATCTACTGAAGTAAAAGTAAAAAAGTATGGCGTGGTAAAACTATTCTTAGAGGTACATTTTTCTCAAAGTTCAGATGAATTTGATTTGAGAACTATCACTGACCAAAATATATATTTATTAAATTAAACAAAATAAAAGTATGTGATTTTGTATGCATATCTAAATACCGTCGATGTAAAACATTAAGAAGGCAATGTAAAGCTGCACTGACAGAACTGTAATGTGCTAAAATTTGTTTTGAAGATTTTCCAGTTGAATCATGTACCATAACAACACATTGAAGAAGCCACACAAATTGCACAAAAGCTGCCCAGTCAATCAACTTCTCATATATAGAAGCATTAATGGAATAATCAGATCAATTTGGCCTTCAGATATGATCTTTTGCACACAAACTTTCGTTCAATAATTACTGGGAAACATTTCAGTCATCAAATCCCCATAACAAACAGAGCATGTGATCGTAGTAAACCACAAAAAAACAGCAGATCCATGGCAACAGACATCAACATAAAATGGGAGGATAGGAGCACCTGCAACTTTGTCAATAATATTCCTATCTCCAGACAGTGAATGATTTGGAAAGCAGATGTCACTTCACATGTTTGCCAGCTGGCCTGTTGCATGAAATGGCTAGCCTTTCTTAATGATTAACCCAGCTTTATATTGGGCTTCCAGATTTATTTAGCCTTGTGATCGCCAAATGGCAGCACAGTGAGATATAGGTTAGCACGTCTGCCTTGCATTGTCAGGAGATCAATGCTTGACCCCCACCCACAGATAATCAATTAATCTACAACATTCCAAAAACATGCCAACGTCACACTCTAAATTGTCTATCAGTTAGGGTGTAATTCAACAATTTTGTGACACTATCCAATTAGATTAATTGGCCTTCAGTCGAACTAATATAGTATTATTTACACATTTAACACCGTCTGTCATATTTCAAATGAAAAAAACAAAAACAAAAAAAAAACAAAGCAACTTCTATATTTTTTGATGATTTTGTTGCCGAAACATTTTAGAAATTTGAATGACAACCATTCCATCTCCATTTTCAAGAAAAACTCAAAGCGCGATATATCCACCGGCTGATATATCTGGCCGATAAAAAAACTGGCTGACTGCCAGTAGGACCCTGGAGCAGCAATAGCAGCTATAGGAAGCTTCAGGCTTGCCGGGTTTGTAAGTATTGTAAAAAATATATATATCTTGCATGAGAGAATATGCAATGCTGCTTTAGTGTGTTTACTGCGTGATTCTTACACTCTAATGTAACTCGTAGCGTAAGCATAGCATTCACATTAGCATTAGCTTTAGCATGGCGAGCATCCTCTTAAACTCTCACTTGTTTACATCTCGTCGTGATGTCCTGGTAGGTTTAATCATTTGAAAATAATGCACTGTTCTTTCTGAGTGTGCATAACAAGGGCATAGGTTTGCATAGGGACGGTAGGGACATAACACTACCAACTTTTTTAGGATGCTCAAATTATCCCCACCAACTTTTAAGCAACCTTATTTGCATTATATAATGACTTCAGTTATAGAGGTCATTTAGATTGTCTTCCTATATGTTGTAAGGATAGAATTGATCCAACCATTATTAAGTGAATTACAGTACTTTCATTAGGTTCAGACTTTCACTGACCCCTTTTCACTCGCTGAATGTGCCAGTCCATTTTTTTCACTCAAATGCACGTTTGATTGGCTGATGACTTGAACCCCCCCCCCCCCACACACACACAAACACATACACATGCATTCACAGCCCGACAGAAATACAACATGCCGCCTCCCCCACCCCATTCAAAGATGAGGGATATTAGAAGTTTAATTCCACCAGCAGCAGCCGTTGTAAGTCATGTAGAAAGACGTCAATGTCATGGAGGTGGGGAACACACCACTAATTATGCTACTGCTACAGTGCTTCAAGTTGATTTTGCTCGCTTAGATTTCTTGAAATAAGAAAAACAGCTAGCTGAAAATAAGCTTAACAGACTTAGTTTAACCAAGAAGTTTGTATATTTAATCTTAAAAGAAAAAGTTGTTTGTCAGAAATGTTCTTAATTCAAGAATATTGTTCAAAACATTATTTGAAATAATTTTTTTCTTGATTTAGGCAAAAAATGGCCAACTTTTAGATGTATGGGCTCAATACAAACAAACAGTAATATTTACTCAAAGTAAGTGGAAGAATCTGACACATTAATCTGTTAACTAGCCTTCAACACTCAAAAAAAGAGATGGAGAAAATATTTTGACTAGATTTAACAAAAAATGATCATTATTAAGACGATATAAATTTGCAGTGTAAAAGTTAGTATAGGTCAATGCAGATTCATTTTGCATTGATCATTTAGCCTATCAATTATTTAGGTCCATATTGGTAAGAAATTTAGTCCTGACCTCCATTCACCAAATATGTTTGGTCCAATTAATGTCCCGTCCCCAGCAAAAAGTGGACATGCAGGTTATGCTGTTATATTGTCCCTACCAATAACTCATGTGCTCCCAAAAACGTATAAATACATTCTATTTTTAAGTGCTTCAGCGTCCCAAAGACGTATTTATGCATCTTTTACATTTTTTTTTCTCGAGACATCTCTAGTTTCTGATGCAACTTATATATCTTATCAACTTATATAGCACAATGCTGAAAATCCATTTTAAAGCAATAAAACTGGCCACCGGAGGGCAGTAGCACATTTGGTACGACCCGCAAACCGATTCAATGGAACGATCGACCGGGCCGCACGGCCGGGGCGCCGGCGGAAGACGACCGAATGGACGTACAGGATGCCAGGCGCTGGACGACTGAGCAGAACGACCGGGACCACCAGTGCAGCGGACGATGCTGTAGAGTCCGTGCTGCTCGCCGAGCAGAGCCCGCGCCGCCGTGCTCGGCAGCTCGTATCCCCCGCCCGCTCCAGTGTCCCGCGACTCAGCCGGAAGCGCGCACAGCCAAACCAGTCATCTCCCAGGAACACAAGTTCCCCAGGCAAACTCCCCACGAGGCAGTGGTCACCACAAAAGAAAGACTCAAAAAAATCCATCTTGATGAGACAGGCGGCGATGAGGGAAAAGTTTACCCAGGTTGTCGTGGCCACAACAGCGTCATCTCTCAGTTTAATAATTTAGTTATGTGTAAATAAATTGTTAATTTGCTATCAAAAGCTCTATTTGTCTTGTTGTTTATCTTATTTTGTAGAAGGAAAACATTATTCAGATGTTTGGGATGTCACAAAAGCAAAAAATAGCTGTGTTAAAGTCAAAGTTATGTTTGAAATGTATGCTTTTACAAAAAGCTCCATTTCTCTGTTTTTTTCATCAGAAATTGGAAAATTGCTCAAACTAAGCTATTTTCTAATGCTGATTTCTAAAGAATGGAAAAAGATATGAACTAACTTTTTTTCCTGGTAAAAGAAGAGTCGAATCTTTGTTTTGGTGGGTTCCATGTTTATATAGCAATAGAACAGAATTTTCTGTGGGCCTTGCAAAATCCGTCAAAATCCAGTAAAACAGCCAGGAGCGAAGGGGGTTGCACCAGTGAAAATGGCTGGAAGTGAATGAGTTAAAGCCAAATCTAGGCCCTTGGTGTATAATCATAAAAAGAAGTGCTACGTTTGTTGGTTTGGTAGCACTAGACCTAATTAATCCTTTAAGCCTCAGGTCGTCAGTGTAAATTGAAGCTGTTGAAGCAGTTTTTTAAAAATTGTCTTTCATAAACTACTTGCCTTAAAAAAAAAATTTAAAAAATAAATAAATAAAAAAAATTCAGCCTCAAATATCGGCTTACAAAATCGGCTTTGATTATTGGCAATCGGCTGAAATTTTTTTTCAGATATTGGTAATGGCATCGGCATTTGAAATTCCCATATCGGTCGACCTCTAATGAAAACTATGAATTGATATTTGGAAATAACGGCATGATAGGTTTTGCTGATGCTATTGTTAGCCATGGTCATCTCAAAAAGCAAAAACATTGACAAAGAAGACACTATATCTTCAGGAAGTTGGACAAAGTTGTTAGGGGAAAGAACAAGAACGGCAGAAGTTCAGTCAAAGAGGCAGATAGCTGAAAAACTAAGAAATGTAGTGAGAAACGTGGAGGAGAGTTGGTGAAGAACGCAAATGGGTTAGAGGATTTGGAAGCAGGGAGCTTATCCATCAGGGATCTTTCCTGATATTAAAGTAGCGCAATCAGTGATTAAAAGAAAAGGTCTACCTGGAAATGGCTCTAGTTGCAGTTCACTGGACTACAAACAGACCAGTGTGCCCCACTGCCAATCTGTCTTTCCATCTCCTGTCTTACTGCCTCCTCCAGACATGCTTGGTCCCTTTATTATGACAGGAAAAGCCAGTAGTACAAATTTACTTTCGGGTACTAGCCGCCTGCTTTTGTATGTGTGAGTGCCACATGTTTATACAGTGCAGGATGTGATAATAAAATACAGAGTGACACATCAACACAGTTGCTACAATCAGATGACCATCATGGAATGTGCAGTTCCTCCAACATTCTGGCTGCTTCATCTGAATTCCTCCTTTAAAAAAGAAAAGGGACAAAAACGATGGAAAAGAGAAACGAAAAGAGTAGAGGTTTTTCTTACCGCTACACCCGCCCCATTCTCAATAGAGTGAGAGAAGAAGAGAAAGGAAAGAAACATAATTTATCTGTGTATTATCAAGAAAGGCAGACACTTTAATCAGTCAGCTATGAAGTCAGTATTTCCATCCTTATCTGTCGCAGGAGTGGAAATGGAGAGGAGATAGCGTTCTGGAGCCCATCGGTGGGCAGGAATGATAATGGGGAGGGGGTGGGGGGCAGGGCGAGGCTATTGGACCGCTGTGTCAGCGCTATCTGCACCCATTATCAACGCCCTTATCGGACCTACCATCAGCCTCGCTGTAATGGGGCCAGTTCAACTTTCCACATTATCATACCGCCAAGACCTGGTTCGCCAAGGCTACGGGTCTGGCTGGAGACAGAGAAAGGGGGTGGAAGCAGGGAGTAGATAGATGGAATGAAAGAAAAGGTGATAGAGAAGTTGAGGTGGAAGCGGAGCAGTAGTGAGAGTTTAAAAATCAGGATTGAGAGGGAAGATTATTTGAAAAAGGAGTCGAAAATTAGAGAAATGAGAAAATGATGGAATAGCCCGAGGCAGAGGTTGAGGGCTGAGAGTGAGTGAATGAGTCGCGAAATGTACAGCCCAGAGGCCAAACCTATTCATCGGGGTATCTAGTTCTAGTTCATTTAGATCCACTCTTATTTTGAAACTTGTGCTTTTATTTTGGCATAAGCACCGAAGAACCTAGTGTCAGAACCTGTTTGATACATGTTCGAAGCAATGAGAGAAAAAAAATAAACTGTTCCTATTCAATGTATATATTATAAAACTTTGTCTAACTCCTGCAGAAGCAACGCCTATTTCATATCACAGCTTAAATTGTTTGTATTGTAAATTTCAAATATAGAGGCACAGTTCAAATAAGTTTAAGAAGGTGTTTGAACATGCCTACTGAATTTTTTTTGTGGGCTGTACCATACAAGCTACTAATTCAATGCATTGCTAATTAGGGATGTCCCCGATTCGATCACTCTCCCTTCAGGCTATGTCTACACTAGGAAAACATCATTTTCTCCAGGGTATTTTGCCGACTATTTTTATACCTGTCCACACTTACATTTAAGGTGCGCGTAAGGTCCTCCCCCCTGCTTCTGCAAGATACGCCCGCATTTGCGCAAATTACGCATGCGTAGATAGGAGCAGCCTCATGTGTTACGTCATCGCCTGCACGGTTTACCTCTGAAACGGAAACTCATTAATCACCGCCGGCAAATTTTGAAATGACTACACCCTCTAAACTGTCATTATTTTGTGATCACTATTTTTTTTCGTGAACGCAATTGAACGCATCACGCAGGAGCAAGAGTGAAGGGAGAGCACACTCGGCTTTTACGAGCAGTCGCCGGGTTGTGATTGAAATAAATCTTTAGAAAACAACGAAAGCCTGACATCATTACTTGGGATGTTACAATCGATGCTCTGTGCTCTCACCACTTGGAAAATAACAAATAGAAGCATATGGTGCAGCGCCGCGTATATTTCCTGGAAGCCGCAGCCAGGAGTGCTTGTGCATAACAGTGGCGATCCTGGAAGTGGCAGCAGTTTTGACAGGCAGAAATGTCATGGAAAAAAACTGATCGCGCGCCTCTTTGACTGGAGGTACCAAGTAGGTCTCTTTCCGCGATTGGAAGATTCACAAATGGGCACTGAATTGAAGCATAATATTGAGACGTAGTTTGAAGGTTCAAGAAAAATGTGTGGAAAAGAAAAGAGGAGCAGGAATGCCACGTCGTGATCGTCCGCCTCCATTGTTTACGATGCCGTTATGCCGCACTAAAATTGGCGACGGCATGACGTCACTTGCTTAGTATTTTTGTTGTACGAAGAACGAAGTCCATATTAAGCAGCGGGTAATATTTCCCGCCTACATTATCCGTCTAACAACTAATCCGGATAATAGGCATACTAGTGTAGCCGACATGCTGTATAGTCCAACTAATTACACATTTAAGGCCATTATCCGTCCTAGTGTATAGACCTAGCCTCAGTCACCCTTCAGGTGCGTTTAGGGTACAGCATGTAAAACACAACACTCCACACATCAACTATGTTTCCAGACTCAACAATTGCAACAGGACGGCTGAACGATATTGGAAAAAACAACTTTTGGGGGGTTTGCGATATATTGCGATATAAAATGCAATATTAAAACTGAAGAATTTTCACCAGGTGACTTGAATAGCTCTCTTTGGGAAGACTTTGGTTGACTCACCATGTTTTTGTATTTGTGTATTGCATTCAGTATTTTATTAGATTGTTTTTTTTTCCTGAGTTTCCCCTAGTTTTTGTCATTGTATTCTTAATTTTTTTCTTTATTTTATATTGTTTAAACAATTTATCGTATTCTTCATTATAAAAATGTTACCTTAGTTTCTATAATTTTTTATTGTTGCGTTATAGATTTAAGGTGCTTCAAATTACTTCAATCGTAATCATTTATTTATTATTTACTTATTTAAGAACTGTGCAAAAAACTGCAATATATGATTGTATTCACATAATATTGGTTGATCCAGGTTCAGGTGGTTTATCTGTGAATAATCAAGATTGCTGTATATAAAAGGAATACAGGAAGCCATGTCTTTACGTGATCAGAAAATAATAATAATAATAATTGCACATTCAGTGATAGGACTATTGTGCATGTGCAAATCACAATGGCGGTATTCAAAAGATATATTGTGCAGGCCTACACAACGGTACGATTTTTTTTGTTTTCAAATTTTTTGGTAGTAAATGGAGAATTTTACATTTCATATATACATACTGTATGAAACCCAATTAAACTTTATTTCACAATATTACTAACACTATGTGTTGCAATCACATTTAATATTGTGATAAAATGTAATTGAGATATTAAAGAACTGAACAAATTCATGTTAATCAGTGTTGTTTTCGTCAACGATGACATTAACGAAAATATTTAGTCAACGAACAATTTTTTTCATGACGATGACGTCACGATGACGTGCTGAAAATGTGTCTTGGGAGACTAAATCATAACGAGATGGATGCCAGTTGTTGTCTGACGACACGAGAAAGGAATAAAAATTCGCCATACTTTCCGTCATAAATTCACAATTTGTGATATTTTCTTATTGTTTGTGTAGTAAGAACGGATTTAGCAGTGTTTGGTCGTGTCACTCATGTGACGTGCTGCACCTCCCCGATACCCCACACACATGCCCCGGTGAGTAAAGGCTGAGTCAGACCTGCGCCGTCAACGAAGACCCGATTTACGACCCTGCGCCGTAGCCTCTCTGGGTCCTTCCTTTTTTTCTGACTTCGCGTCGCGTCAACACGTGTGACGTGGTGGAAATGGACTTTGATTGGTCCGCTCAGACTGTTGTTTCCGGTTCAGCGCGAAATCACCGGCATTGTGAAACATTATTTTTCTACACGCAAAAATGGACCAAGCTGACGAGAGTATGAACGAAGAGCAAGTACAACAACTTCTACAATGTCTCGACAATATGAAGATTTCCAAATGGCATGCAATTCGTGGGAGGAGATTGCTAAAAATACGGGGCTGGAGGTAAGCCAGTTATTGAATTTTTTAAAAAATGGAAGAACCACAAGACAAGTATGCGTGTGTTCGGAATCGAGTGGCCACACGAAGCTGTGACCCGGTCGGCCAAACACTGCCAGCATTTTATCACTTTATGTCATATTTTTGGTTGGTGCACTTCATCATTTATTGTGTACATATGTTTGCTGTGAGTCTGTGACTTATTTATGTGTCACACTTGAAGTATATTAAGAATAAAGCACAGGTTTGGTGTCAAAAGAGTTGTGTTGATGTTTAATTTTCAACAACAGTCAGTTCACACACAATAGATCATCACTGAATGTGGCTCAGTGGTAGAGTAGTTGTCCCCCAAACCAGAGGTCGTGGGTTCGATTCTCTGCCCTGATGAACCCGTCTAAGTGTCCTTGAGCAAGATACTGAACCCCACGTTGCTCCTGGTGCTGCGTCACCAGTAGGTAGATGGCGAGACAGTGTAAAGCGCTTTGAGCGCCTTGAAAGGTGGAAAAGTGCTATATAAGTATAACACCATTTACCACTGATTGAGAGTGCCTCGGCGCTTTTATGCTAACGTTAACATCAAGGCTTCCAACACAGTTTGGGAAGTTCCATAAATGCCAGAAATCTGCTATAGCTTCCCACTGGCTGGTTGTAGGATACGGCAAACAAATCGGGTTGGAGGGCTTTGCAGACCTCGGACAAAACGCTGGACGCAGTGCTCGACGCCAGTTTGAAGTTAGCCACCACAGCTAGCTGGTGTCCGCCCGCGGCTAGAACTCTATGCGGCATCAAAAGTTGGACTGACCGCCTTGAAACCGTCTTCTGCGTCGCATGCGCCTCAACATTTGTATGATCAACATTTGTTCAATGTTGATGAGCTGAAGCTCCACATTCAAGTGTTCCATCTTGCATTGTTTATTTCTTTTTTCTCCGTTAAACTAGACAAGCGGAAGTCAACAAGCATGCCCCAAAACCATACAAACATAACGCCACACCCCTCTAGTGGCTTGGCGGTGAATTACAGAGCAACGTGTTGTATAATATATGTCTGGGGAATCATCGATTGTCGAATGCCGCCGTAGTCGCTGCGCTGCATAACTCAGGCTTGAGTCTTTGCCCATTCCAGGCTCATTTTGTGAAACATATGTGTCACGTGCTGCTGGTTAGGCTTTGCTTTCTTATTTTGCCTAGACATGCCATGTTGCTTTAGGCTTTAAAGGTCTTTGCTGAGTGATCATCACACACTACACTAACTTGTAGCGTTAGCATAGCGTACGCGTTAGCATAGCGTTTGCGCTAGCATTAGCATTTAGCACGGTGACTCGGTGTCTTCTTAAACTCTTGGAAAACATTTTAATTACAGTTCGTAGCATCCAGGTGAGTTTATTTAATTGCAAATAATGTGCTGGTTTCCTGCTGAGTGTGTATTATTATCATGAAAATGGTGATGTCCTTGTAGACTCTACAGTTATGTGCTCGTCCGTCATGTTCATTCGAAATTGTTGGAAACCTTTTATTCATTTATTTATTCATGGAGTAAAACTTTTGAAGTTTATAGAAAAAAAAACTTTTTGAGAATTGTCGACTAAAACTAGACGAAGTTTGTCTGGGTTTTCGTTGACTAAAACTAGATGAAGACGAAAACCTTTTGAAATGACTAAAATATGACTAAAACTAATAAATATTTTCATCCAAAAGACTAAGACTAAAATAAAAATTAAAATGGCTGCCAAAAACAACACTGTTGTTCGTGCGTATTACACACATAAACTTCAATTTTATATGTGTAAGGGTTTTGTTTAAATAATAAACCTTAGCCCGAGGTTGACAGGTATGATGTGTCTTTTTTTCTACAAATATGCATGTCATTAATAGAATTACCTATCACATTTTGGCTGTTGCTTGTCAAGACTTCCAGAAAGATATTGTATACAAATTAAAAACTTATGTGTAGGTACAAACATAGTAAATTTAGCCCTACCATTCAATGCACTCAATTTTGTTGAGAAATTTCATATTGCTCATATGATTTGAAACATGATTAGCAACTACTTAATAGTCATTAAACTGATTTTATTTTTTTAAATATAGGCAACAAAAAGTAAAAGCTTTTGATTTCTCATTATTTATTAGTTCCTAAATAAACTACCTGGCCCACTTAATATTAAATTTAGGTGAATGTGGTCCTTGAACT
Source organism: Corythoichthys intestinalis (assembly GCF_030265065.1). Lineage (NCBI taxonomy): Eukaryota > Metazoa > Chordata > Actinopteri > Syngnathiformes > Syngnathidae > Corythoichthys > Corythoichthys intestinalis. The sequence goes on along the minus strand of NC_080399.1, from coordinate 55,242,923 downwards.
AAAACAAGTTTGGCATCCATAGAATAGAGCATACAGAAGCTGGCATGGAGCAAAGAAACTCATTACAGGCTTTAGTATTTAATGTCAGCCAGTAACATTGCATCACAGTCACTTGTTGTCTACAAGCCTGAGGAGTGTTTACAGTCAAACATCCTGCCTCTATGGGCTATTACCACTGGTTATATTAGATCAACACACCCAAAAAAGATAACACAGTGTGGCTTTATTAAGAATGAAAAATACACATTAGTTTACTCTTCACAATCGTGGATTAATAGGAGGATATGAATTACTGCACACACACAAAAAATATATATACAGTAGGGCTGCAGCTATCGATTATTTTAGTAGTTGATAAATTGATGAACTAGTTAGTTCAAATAATCGAGTAATTGGATAAGGAACATGAAAAATTAAAATACCTGAGCTGAGCCTCAAACGGTATTAAAAAAAAAAAAGAGCATCAATGTACAACAAAAGAAAAATTGGCTAACTTACATAGCAAAATTCCGCTAGCTTAAATGCTATAAAATGCTAACATTTTTTTACAATCCTCTTCACAAATGGTTCAAACACATATTCCCACAAAAAATGACTAAAAATACCAATAAAATAAATTATGAATGCATTAAAAAACATTTACTCAAACAAAAACTTAGCTTGCGTTGGTCTTAACAGAGAGCAGTTGGATTCAGCAATGTGAAATGAGGCAGACCAGAGGGCATGTGTATCCACCCTAATCAATAAAACTTAATGCAAACACTTTCAAAATGAACCATTACAACGCCACTTGAATTAAACGAATACTCGAAGCAATAAAATTTAATTAGAATATTTCTTTCTAATCGAATGCTCGAGTGAATCGATTAATCGTTGCAGCACTATTGTCCTTATTAGAGTTTTAGGTAGGCTGTAGCCTATCCCACCAGATTACTCTAATATTTATTACCTGTGTGCTGCATGAGCTAAAAGATGCTAATTAAAAAAAAAAAAAAAAATCTGGCCTAGACATATGAACTTCATACAGGAGTCACAAAAAAACAGAAAAATGAAGAAGTTAGAAAGGTTGTACAATGCTAAGATAGGTGTTAGCTTATCTTAATTTAACTGCTATGGCGAATTTCTTGATCTTTTTTTGTTTGTTTGTTTGTTTGTTTGTTTACTCGAGCACAAATTTTAAAATACTTCATTTAACCAGTTGCTCCCTGATTTCTCATGTCAGACAAGAGTACAAGCTTCAGTTTGCTGACTAACTGGCTATCTGCTCTGTGACATAATCACAAAGTTCATGCTTGGCCTTACTATGCGTTGACCTTGATTATAAGGATTTTATTACTTTTTTTTACTGCTTAACATAGTATTTTTACCCTAATATTGTTTAGATCAGATCTGTGAGGGAAATAAAAACACTTAACAGCCCACGCGATAGTAAAATCATGTGGAATGATTTTTAGACACATCAGATCCTTGGGCTTCTGTTGACTTTTGTCCGAAAGTATAACTTAGGCTCCGTCGGGAAACCTACCTACCTACATCTTGACCACCTCATCCTCTTTCACAGAGTCTAAAGAAAGTGCTTGATCATTGTGTGACAATGTCAGTAGCACAGTAATATTTTTTTCTTGGAAAGCTACAACAGTTTTCAAAATAACAAGGTAGGAGTTTTAGATGTCAAACATCACCCTAGTCCTGTATTTCTTTAAATTATGCAACCGTACACACACAAAAAGTCCTCAACACATGGCAATTGTAGTCGAGACAAATAGTGACTGCAATGAAATAGAATTTCAAGTTCTGTATTTTTTCAGACAACAACTGGATATCCCAAAATCTACATTGTACTGCAATGTTTTTCTCTGTCAAACACACAGACAATCCTTTTCTCAATTTGCACACGCAGTCAGTCTCACACGGACAAAGTGATCAATAGAATCCTTTCTCAAAGTGTACAACAGGGGATGAGTGGTTACTTGAAACAGCCATTGTTAGTTTAACAACTGTAATGAAGGAGATAAATATTGCATTTAAAAAAAGGACACTTTATTTATGGCTTTTATCATCCTCTGTTGGCAACCAGATGTAACTGCAACAACTGCCTGGGCTTCCGGAGGTCTTGTCTGCAACTGATACTGATAAACAGAAAGGGAAGGACGCAAGCAAGCAGACAAGAAAGTGTATTTTTAAATAAATGTATTTACAGAAAATGATGGTTATTGTTAGTCCAATTTGACTTTAAGGAACGCTGAAGACAGTTCATAGACCGAGATAACAGGAGGTGCCACAAGTCTAAGCTCTTCTGTTAAGGTGCATCCCAGGAGGATCAAACGGCATCTCGTCTTTCTACTTCCATTGTCTATGATGCTGAGTCACCCTTATCACCTCAATGGCTCTCAGCCACTCAAATGCGCACCTTCTCCTTTACTTTTCCTCCTTTCACCTGAACAAAATCAAATTGTGGTATTTTTTGGTAACTATTTATCTAAAAGTTTACATACAACATCAATTCAATTCACAAACCGAATCTGAATATTTCTTGACCACCCCTGAGAGAAACACACGTCACACAAGCAGGCAAGCAAGTCGGGATGTCTAAGTTATGGGGCACACAAACACTGAATGCACTTGTGAGCTGACTCTGTAGAAGGGTGCCGGGCAACTCGACAGTAGTCATAGGGTAGACATGCATCTTTTGAAAAATTACAGCAATACAGTTTCACCTTATCTACTGCCAAAAAGGGCTACATATATAGTAACAATTCTATTAAATTTAACTGTGTTTATACACACATATACACAGTATATATAGGAAAACACGGACAAGACTGAAAAAGCTGTTTCTGCTCTTGCACTCCTCTTTAAAAGAAACTGCTGTATTTCAAGCCAAAACAACTCTTGTGTTTGATAGAACAATAGGTCTATATGCTGCCATAGCAGATTCATGGCGCATTAAGCCCCCGAACTATTTTTAATTTGTCCGTTTTACCCAGGAAACCCCCATTTACAGACGTCGCGCAACCACTTTTGTTTTATCCCAGCCATAAAACGAAGGTAACTATAATTATATTTATTATTCAAAATTTCTGTCATTTTTAGCTTAGAATCATTAACTGATGTCTAATATTTCGTTTAAAAAAAAAAAAAAAAAAAAAAAAACGACTTTAAAAAATAATTCACTCGCATATTTTAAGCTTTTAAACAAATGACGTCACAATGAAAAAAAACGGTGTCTGTAAAAAAGTCACGGATATCTACCTCATAACTATCGCTTAATTGTATTTTTTTTTTTTGTTACTGTCGCATTTTGTCCGATATGTTAGATGATAAATAATCGATCCAAACAAAGAAATTTTTTTAAAAAAAAGTTTAAAGGGGTAAATATATGAAAAAGAAAATCTCGACCACTCCTTGATTTCTGCGATTTCTGCATCGCGACCCTTGTTATATTACCATGTTTCACCCATAAAATCACCCAAAAATTCCAGCTGTGGCAATTCACACCTGTGTCTTGACACTTGGTGATACATGCTACATGTAGAGTTTGGATCGAAACAAGGTAAGTGCGTGATAGTATCTCGTTATAGTCATGGGCGATGAAGAAAAACAATTTTTCAGAGTATTTTTAAAAAAAAAATTTTTTTTTTCAAAGCATACAACTGAGAGGGGGGAAAAACAGAATATAGGTGCACAAAGGGTCAAACATTAACATGTATCACCTTCTGGCATCGACTGTTTTCCCCTGATGACCTTTCAGCTTTCTACCGCTTTTGATAAACTACATTTTGTTTGAAAGTACATTTGTTCATGTTTTGCAGCCATAAAAGCAGGCTATGCTGTACGGGGGCTGAGCAATTCAAACAGTAGGAGAGGATGGACCGTCTTATCAATGCCGCTGGGGGGCCTTGTCATAACAATTGCTGTGTATGTACATCTCTGCTATTCACACACCTTCAAGTGGCCTGTGTGATTCTGACCAGAACTTGTGACATACAACTTCACAGCTGTCTCCTAAACAAACATACCTTAAAACATGACTCACTTTAACGAACAGAGCAAACACTGGTGACATTACAACCTTGCAGGTAGCCACGTGAGAAAGTGTGTTCATCAATGGATCTGAAAGTAAATATACTATGTAGTGTATAAGGACTGGTGGGATTCCTGGTTTGGCCAGGTCAAACATCCACAGCGTCATATATTGTACATCCACTATGATCTAGGTCCTGACAAAACTCCCTGGAAAGCGCTAGCAAAGTGGTAATTACTGCGTGAGCAAATACTTTGGACATAGATTAGGCTACTGTTAGTCGAGGCAATGTTTTCTCTCTTCCCTCATCTGTGGAGCTGTCAGCACCAGGGTCAGTGGGTGAAAACGTTTACCATGGCATAGAGTTGGGGGACCATAATTCAACACGCCTTTCCCTGGGTAAATAGCAGGAAAGGGTAATAACTCATCTGCACACTGAGCACAAATGGAGTTTCCTCTGTAACCCGGCCAACTTCCCCCTTTAGTATATTTGACCATATGTCCACATGCATCTAGACACACGCACTTTGCTGGCTGTGCTCAGATAAACACTAAGCAAATACACAGTGGTCCCCCGCTATTTGACCACCATTGAAAATGCTTTAAAACCGTCCATAATTTTATCAGGTTTGCAAGCCAAATGTCATTTTTAAGCAATTTTAGTAGCTGATGTAACCCATGCCACATAGTGCTGTTGTTTCTGTACCGCTTTTATTTTGGCGGGCCAACACCCCATATAGCCTACTTGTTCTCTTCTTCACTTCCTTTCTATGGATTCCCGTTGCACACTTTTCTTTCATCTTGCTTCTGCAAACAGCCGGATTCTTGTTAATATGTGGCTGACTGGATCAAATTTGAATAGTTCATCTTAACGTGGGTTAACAGGGGTAGACAATAAGGGAAATTGAAGTTCACTGGCCCTACTATCAAAACCACTGGCCCAGGTCAACTCGTCAGTTATTGATCTAATAATCATGAAAAAGAACAACTTGCTTGAATAACATGAATAACATTTATTTGTTTTTGCAGTAGATTTAATGAAAAATGCAGAAAAACTGTGCAAAAACATGAATCAAGGGCAAATAATCATATTCCAATTCCATAATCATGTATAATGTACAAACAAGAGGCATATACGAACTCATGCGGCCAGTGGGGTGCTGTCATCCCACACAGATTTTGAGTCGATTGGTCACATGACCAGGGAGGTTTTGCGCTAAAATGATGTTTATAATTGTAATTATTTTTGTGTAACGTCAGCGTGTAGTAAACTGGCTTGTGGCGTCAGCATTTACCCGTTTTCAACTTTACAGCCTATTCACCAACTAACAACCCAACTAGAAACATGAATAAACTCAAATCGACTACACTGACCACTTACACATATTTTAATGTTTAAGGGAAACAAACACACACCCAAAAAATATTTTGTTTCTTGGGAACTCCAGGGGGAGGCAGTCCCCATGCCTGGGCGAAGCTTTCGTGTCTTCCCCTTACCGCCCGCTGGAAGTCTCCCCCAGTTGTCGTAGCAACAATTTAGAAGTCAAAGAGATGACAAAGGCAATTATGGCTAATGATTTTCAAGCTAAACCGTCATAATGACGATATTATTTTCTCCGTAGTCACGTGGATGAATTATCACATGTGATATTCATACCAAAGGTTTGATACTCATTAACTTTTCTTGAACTTACTTGTCTGTATATGTGGGCATTGATCTCCACACCTCACAATAAACATCATTTTTGGTCTCATCGTAGCCAAGCCAATTTCAGTCGTCCTGCCACTGGGGCTGATACTTCCTCTCCCTTTTCTTTTCATATTGGATTTTTCATTCCCTCAACTCCTCCGGTGACTTTCACTTTCTTGAGTGGTCTTTTTCTCCCAGTATTTAAATATAATTTAAATTTATTTTCCCCATAAAATAACTCAAAATATAGCCATTAATATCCAAACCCCTTGCAACAAAAGCGAGTATACCCCTTAGAAACTACGTACATCCCTAAATGTCCAAATTGAGTACTGCTTGTCATTTTCCCTCCAAAATGTTAATGTGACTTGTTACAGGACTGCTCTCAGCATTGCTGCAGAGATTGAAGAGATGGGGGGTCAGCCTGTTAGTGCTCAGACCATACGCCGCACTCTACATCAAATTGGTGTGCATGGCTGTCACCCCAGGAGGAAGCCTCTTCTGAAGACTTAAATATCTGCAGAAATGCAAGGGGTGTACTCACTTTTATGATACACTGTAAATTTTATTTACTTTTTCTGAAAACATAGCCAAGGCCGAACACAATTGATTTCATGGGTCATCGATGAGTTTCATGTGCGCATTTGTTGTTATTTATTGCAATGCTAAGTCAGCTCAATTGACTCGAGCTAGCTTAGCCACTCCGGAGCCCTGAAACTAAGAAATAACTGACAAACTACACGGACTTTGTTGAAATCAACTCCACCGGCTAAATAAACCCCCGCTAACTTGAAGATTAAGCCTAATGTCAAAAATTCTGAACTTCCCCTTTAAGGTACTGAAAATGTTAATTGTGAGCCGTGGATATGTCCTCAAAATGAGGCAAACTTGTGGGGCTTCACTTCTTGTTATTAAGGTATTTGTGGTATTTTCCCAAACTCCAACAAAGCATGCAGAATATGTGCATGCGTATTAAGTTTTATTGAGTTTTTAGTGACTACTGCTATATTCAGCTCTCAAACAAGCGCTATCTGATTATGAGCATGGGAACTCTTAGCTTCCAATACCCAAATCAGACACAATCTAGCTTGTTTAATATCTGTCAGTAGAATCAAACCCAGTACAAGTCATCCTGTTGATTCAGCAACTTTGTTATCACCCCCCCCCCCCAAACCTCATCCGACTGTGCGCTTACAACTTTTCCAGAGAAAAAAAAAGGATATAAAGGGAAAATTGGAGATAAGCATCTGCAAACATGAAAATTTCCCAATATGTCAACTTTATCCTATACTTAATCTAGAATGAGTAATACATGTTATTAATTTTAATTTAATTAATCAATGACAATGCGTGTTAAGAGTGCAAATAAAGAGATAGGAGAGGAGAGGGAAAAGGAGGAGAAAGATATGCTCTGAATGAATGAAAAAAGATTGGGGGAGAAAAAAAGCGCATTCACACCTATCATCTAATTATACAACAACATTAATCCCATTACGACTGGAACTGATTGCCAGGGTCCAGACCGTGGCTGCTCCTACTGAGGCCTGTTGTTATTGCGGTGGAGCCTAGGCTCCTGCCTGCTCTGGCCAGATAACAACTTTAATCATGCTTGGCAATCTCTATCAGCACCGGAGATCGGGCCCCACGGCTTATCGCAAGTTCACATCAAGCTAAAATCAGAACAAAGAAGAAAAAACAAGGGAACGCCACCAAGGCACTATGTGTCTGTGCACGTGTGTATGCGTGTGAGAGTATATTTAGATATTCTGAACCATTAGAAGTAGCATTTTCTTTAAAACACGCAATTCATCTCTCAATTACGCATCTGTGAAACAATTATGTGACCCAAGTTTGGATGAGTGTTAACACAATAACACATCCCTCTGCAAAACTACACTCAAGTCTATCAATGAGGTTAAGAGGAAGATGGGGAAGAACTTTGTCATTTGACAAAGATTAACCTTATAAGTGAACTCTGGTGAAGTTACCAAGGAAATAAGAGTACACAAAAAAGAGGAGGTCGGCTTAGTGATTTCCTTGTCTGGGATCTGCAGGCTTCCAGGTTTGCTTTAAGCTGTGGGAGGCAGCTATTATTCATGCTGACCTCAGAAGCTCCAGTTAGGCTGTCATAGAAACCAAGCTTTCTCACACACACGTACACACGCATACAATCAGCATTCTGGATCTGCTTGCTGTTATCTATCTATCATCAGCAGGCCTCCTTATCTGCCTCAAACATCTTCTACAGAAGGGTGGGGGAGCAGCAGAGCAGGCTGCACTGCCATTAAAAACACACCACAACACATTCATCTAACAGCTATGTATTCCACACGCTTTTTCACTCTATCTCTACCTACCCCCACCAACCAACTATGTCCACTCCTCTGCATCTCGTCTCTTTTATCACTCCGCTCTGCCTTTCTCCTCTTTACTTATCTGGAGATCCACCCCCAGCCAATCGCAAACAAAACTAATGACAACAGCGCGACAATGCTGGAAGAATGGCATGCAACAGCCAAATGTAATTAAAATGTGCCCTTCCAATCTCGATCTTTCCTTCCATCTGCCCTACCTCTCATTTCTTTCTCTCTCTTCTGCTTTCTGTTATCATCGGCCGTAATCGCCGCCATGTTTTATCATGTCTCCCATCTCAACTGCCAAAATATAAACCCAAGGATCCAGCCTTAGTGGGCTGCCCGCCTGCCGAATCCCTTCTTTCCTTCTTATCTCTCCATCAAGGAGAGGAGCCTTATCAGTCTCAAAAGATCTCCAACTGCAGGGGAGGATGACGCACAAAAAGGCACAGACAAATATCTATCTGCTTCACAAACACCCTCTTCTTCCATTGGCCTCAAGGAAGCCTGAAACCTAATGTACCGTTGTTGGGTTATAATGAACAGTTGTGTTCGTACACCACTTTATTATAAAGCAACTGTACGGTTGCATGTGTCTTTTGGAGGGTTTATAAAACGAGAAGAAGAAAAAAGTACATTACATGTGGGGTATTGGGCAGTGGAGATACCAAAACTTTTGAAAGGAATAACACATATGCTTCAGTACTTAAAATTTGAAAACAAAAGTACAAAGCAAAAGGTTATAAAAAAAAAAAAAATTTTTTTAAAACATCCCACTCTGAGACATGTGTTCACTACTGTTTATTTTCGATTCCAAAACCATTTCCAATAAGGAATCATAAAACATACCTTAAATGGAACACCTAGCACAAATGACCTTCATATGAAAGATGGGCCCTCAAAGTATTTAAGTTTGCAAATAGTTCGTTTTTTAGACCTCTAGTAATAGAGAAAGTGGAAAAAAAACAACTTTAATGTCAGTTGTACTCGAACACAGGCATAAAGAATGTAAATAAAAATAGGAACATTCTTTATAGTTATTGTACCTGTTCAATCTGTCCTTCTTTCGCTTTCTGCCATCTGAGATGCAGAGGAAAACCGTTTCAGCTCTTCATTGCATCACCTTTAACACTATACTTTTAATCATTCTTCATACATTCATATAATTCATATGAGCAGGGGTGCACATAAGTGGCCCGCATGCGCGCATGCGTACTGGACGTATACAAACGCGCTGGCCCTCAACGGTTTCCATACGCTTTTGCGTAACGATGGCTGACCACTGTATTTGCAGCGGACACGAGATAATCACTTCTCAAAATGTCGGAGCCAGGCCCCACTGAGTAATTATTTCCGTGTTCCCCCACCCCCGTCAAAGGACAGACAGACGACAGAGACGTCACCGGAGCTACCGAAAAAAGGACTTTTGCTGAAAAGTGGCTGCAGGAGGTACCATAGCTAGAAGCAAATGATGCTCGCACGGATATGTGGTACAAAATTTGCCGTGAGAATCGCTGATAACGGCAGCGCATTTTATGTTGGGTCCAAGAATTTCAGCCATCCAAACTTTGAAATGCACGAAAAAAACAGAGCATGTGGCAATTAAGCAAACTATCGATGTCAGGCAGCACCCCACTCGCCCTATGGACAAGTGGCGGAATAAAGTTAATGAAGAGCAGCGCCATGCACTGACAAACGTGTTTTTGCTCGCATTTTACAAAGCTAAACATGCACGTTCAATGAGCTCTTATGAGGAGGAGGACATCCCACTTTTACAAAGGCTTGGAGTTAATGTGGGAGCCGCATAATGCCCTTTATTTTGAATTAGTACTGCTTTTATGTTTATTTCTTTACATTTCACTTCAAAGTAATGGCAATTTTGTTGTGCCAGTTGATGTTAATCAGGCATTAATTGTTAATATAATTAATAAAAGGTATTTGGCTCTAACTAAAGCTTGTCATAATTTTATCGCATCAGGCGGGTCGGCTCTCAAGCTCAATGAGGACCAAGTCACATCTCCAGGTCCTCCTCTGAGAACCTGGGCAAAAAAATTATGTGCACCCCTGCATATGAGTGAGTCCACTAGAGCAGTGTTTTTCAACCTTTTCTGAGTCACGGCACGTTCTTACATTGGAAAAAATCTCGCGGCACACCAAAAACCAAAAATGTTCCAAAATTGTTTTCTGTACAGTATATTATATTATCAAATAATTTCTCAGTATTTATACTTACTCGGTGTGAAACTTGAGCTTGTTTAGATGAACACAAAGCCGATATCCTGGCAGGAATCTTCTTCAAAAGCTCTCAGTCTCTCTCTGTTTTTATTTTTATAGCAGTTAGGCTTGAAAAGCTCAGAATGATCAGACAGCAGGACTTTTGCCATGTCTTTAACCGCATTAGGGCCGAGCATCTCGCTGACAATGGCTTTGCAGGCAGGTAGTATTAATTTCTCTGCCAAAGTGTGGGACTTTTTGGATTTAGCAACAAGTTCAGCGACAAGCTAACTGGCTTTGAGGACTTTCTGATTTACCTTTATAGTTTTTCCTAAAAATATTTGCCCGTTTCCCTGTGTTTTCACGAAAGGGAAAGAAATAGTCCATCGACTTGTTTTGAAGCGACGGGTGTTTTGTTTGGAGATGACGCTTAAGCTTGCTTGGCACTATAGCACTGTTGGAGAGCTGCTTTTGTCAGGTTTAAGAACTGCTTGGATTTCTAGCCATCGGCCACCTTTCTATTCTTGACAATGCGTTGAAATAAAACACGGGGAGGATTGACGTTTGTCACATATGGATAAAATGGAAAGGACACTTTCGTGAAATCGACACTTAACAAGTCTAATCCAACAATGTAAGGTAGACATGATGGGGTCCACATTGTCGCAGACAGCAAGGTGGCTGATGGCTAGAAATCCGAGCCGTTCTTGAGCGCGACACGAGCAATACCTCACTCATCTGCGCACGACCGAGAACTCTACCTACTTCTTCCTTCCTACTGCAACTCGGCCAAACGACGTTATAAAAAAATGCGATATTGGATAATTTCTCGTGGCACATTTGACGATCTCTTACAGCACACTAGTGTGCACACCGGTTGAAAAACACTGCGCTAGAGCTGTCCCAACTAGTCGATATAGTCGACGTCGTCAATAACAAATGCGTCGACGAGCACAACATCCCATCGACGGTTAATAAAGGGTTAAAAAAATATATGCGTGGAAATTTGAGAATGGCGGACACTCGGGATTCAAGCGGGGAAAGCGGCACAAAGCCAAAAAAGCGCACCAGAGTGACCAAAGCATGGACTTATTTCAAAGAAAAACTAGAGAGTACACTGACGTGTGCAGTCTCTACAATGCCAAGCTTGCATACAACTGCTGCACGTCGGCCGTGAATGAACACCTGAAGCGCCGTCACCCAGGTATAATTTTGGAAGACGACAGGGGACAATAAGCTGGCAGATCGTAAGTCCGTATAACGACATCTTTTATTGAAGTTGCCTTTATGTGGGTTGTGCGACAGAGTATTAGGGGCTAATGTCGGGCTAATTTAGCTGAATAAGCAGCTACGCAGTTTACGTAGCATATTGCCGCCTCCTTTAAAATCAACAATAAGGAAAGTATGTTGTGTTTTAGACTCAGTTTTAAAAACAAAGAAATCCTTATTACCATAGCATTGAAATATGACTGAAAAAGAGGAGGTTATCTTATATTCACGGTCTAGACATTATACCCATTCACGATTCTAGATGGCACCAGATATCATTGAAGCGATGTTCTGTCATGATAGATCTCAGCTACTCTCCCCATTCACGACGCAAGATGGCGCCAGATATCATTGAAGCGATGTTCTGTCATGACAGATCTCAGCTACTCTCAAGTTGAACCAGTTTGCATTATTTTATTGCAATGTTTTTCCTTATTCAGATTTGTTTCAAGACTACAGTTACAGTTAGACTTCACTTTGATGGTTAATGCCGTTATTGCAATTTTGTTGTTTTATCACGATAGATTGGTTTATTTACATTTCAAAAACCAGAATCCATTCATTTACGAATGTGATTACACTTTGGCTTACATATTTAAATGTCAGATATTAAGATTTAAATGAGGCAAAATAACATGCTTTTTCTCTCAAATATATTGTTATAATCATTTGTTTCGGATATACTGTAATTATTTTTTGTATAAAAATTAATTTGGTGTTCAAAAAGTCTTTTTTCAAACTTGAGTCTTGAAAAAGAGGGGGTCGTCTTATAATCAGGGCCGTCTTATATTCGCCAATACGGTATTTAGCTTCATCTAAATCAAATTATAATCAGTAGAAAAATTTATACTACTACTTCATCGCAGCTTCCAGCGAAGGCGCATGTATGTAAAGTGCATAGCAATAGCGGCTCACAGCTACATTACCCCTACAAAATAAATTAGATTTTTTTTTTTTCTCGTAGCAATAGTACAACTTTAAATTTGTAGTCCTTTTTTAAAAATTATTTATTTGGCCCGTACTTCACTCCAGTGATACATGACATTTAATTGCTCTTCTGGTGCTCACTCTAATGCTGAGAACAAGATTGCCTTACCACAAAAGTAAGAAAGTAAGAATTGTTTTGAATCCTGTTGGAAAGTGAAGTCACACTGCTCTGAATCTCTTTATATTCCATTCTTTTGCACTAGTTAATGGCATCCTCATTGTTTCTTTGTGATTTATTATTGTTATTTATGTGTTTATTTGTACTTAAATAAAGAATGTAAGTGTTGCAAAATGGTTTTGTGGATTAATAATCGTCAATAAAAATTTAATTGCAAGATTAGTAAATAAATAAATAAATATTACGCTATTTGACTAATCGTTAAAAAAGTCTGCAGCCTAATCGGGAGAAAAATACAGTACCGTATTTTTGGGACTACAAGTCGCACCTGAGTATAACTCGCACCAGCCATAAAATGCCCAACGAAGAGGAAAAAACATACCGTATATAAGTCGCATTTTGGGGGGAAATTTACTTGATAAAATCCAACACATGGAACAGATATGTCATCTTGAAAGGCAATTTAATATAATAATACATTAGAGAACAACATGCTGAATAAGTGTACAGAATGATGTTACATGATGCACGAACAACGAAATGCCAATATACTGTAGCGTTTGCTTAGCGGAAGTTTGGTCGCGAAAACAGCACACGAGCCTCAGCGCCTTTTTCCTCTTTTATTAACTTCCCGCCACCTCACCAATGCAAAAAAAAACAACAACTATGTACACTGACGCAATCCAGTCCACCAATCGGAGCGTCGCGCCGGTGCACCAGCACACCAACGACAGTCCCGTGCTGGTGCATAAATTAACCCATTGATGACAGCCCCGGTGACGCTACACAGCCCCCACCTAGCCGGTTAGTTGTCCCCAGCAACCGTAGCGTCCAGAATGTAATCCTGTAACCGGAAAGGAAGTCTGCGGTGCCGCCGAGGACGCCCCGTCTCTACTCCAGCCGGCGTAGGAGATGTCCGAGAGTTCTCAGCCCGTTCCTCCAGACTGGCCTCCATCTCTGGAGTTGCCCGGGGTTGATAAGGGGCGAGCCGGTCCCGATGGAGGACGACCACCCGGTTCCTCCTCAATGTCTGTACTCGATACACCACATCCGACAGTTTCTCCAGAACAGTGCACGGTCCCACCCAGTGGCTCATGAGTTTTGGGGACAATCCCCGCTTTCGCTCTGGGCTGTAGATCCAAACCTGTGCGCCGACAGCGAAGTCTTCCCCTCTACAGCGGACGTCATATGCCCTCTTCTGGCGAACGCCAGCCTGGCCGAGGGTCTGTCGGGCTACGTCGTGAACCTCTCGTAGTCTGTCTCGCAGATGGCCATAGTAATCCATTCCGGCCTCGCCCACCACCTCTGGCTCAGGAGGGGATCCAAACACCAGGTCAACAGGAGTGCGGAGCTCTCGCCCGAACATGAGAGCCGCGGGAGTGCATTTAGTGGACTCCTGAACCGCCGAGCGATATGCCCATAGGACCAGAGGTAGATGTAAGTCCCAATCACGTTGCTGACGGCTGGTCAAGATGGCAAGTTGAGTGGCCAGAGTGGGGTTAAAACGTTCCACCAAACCATCACTCTGGGGGTGCAGTGGCGTAGTACGGGTCTTCTTGATTCCGAGTCGCTTGCAGACCTCACTGAAGACCTTAGCCTCGAAGTTCCGCCCCTGGTCACTATGCAATTCCTCTGGGGCACCAAATCTGCAGAACATCTCATTGACCAGATGTTCGGCGGTAGTGATGGCGCTCTGGTCAGGGACAGCATAGGCTTCAGGCCATTTGGTAAAATAGTCCATGGCCACCAAGACATATCGATTTCCTCGTTCGGTGACTGGAAAGGGGCCCAGGATGTCAACGGCCACACGCTCCATGGGTGCCCCCACCTGGTACTGTTGCAGGGGGGCATGCGAGCGTTGGCCTGGCCCCTTCTGTGCTGTGCAAGTGTCACAGCGGTGCACATGGAGTTCAACATCTAGGCGACATCCTGGCCAGTAGAATCGGGAACGGAGGCGCAGCAGGGTCTTGGTGACGCCGAAGTGACCCGTTCCGGCCGAGCCATGGACGAGCTGGAGGACTTGCATCCTCAGGTTACGAGGCACCAGGAGTTGGAGGATATCACGGGTGCCAGCAGGATTCTTCCAGCAACGGTAGAGAAGGTTGTCACGGATGACAAGGCCAGCCCACTGCGAATGGAGTGCCTTAGTCTCTTGGTCGAGCATAGCGATGGCCGCCCACGCTGGACGCTGGTCGGCCTCCAGCCATCCTCGAACACGGCTGAGAACGGGGTCCCCTTCTTGGGCGTGTCGTAACGTCACCAGGTCAACCTCAACCATGTTGGGAGCCGTCGCTGTCGCTCGGTCGTGTGCCCCACCCCGGCCGAGAGTATTCTCTTCGGCAGCGGCTGCTCCTCGATGTGCCACTGCCACTGTGGCCACCGGTTCTCGTTCCTCCTGGCGTTGGCAGTGTCGGCAGTCATTGCAGGGCCGCCGTGACAGGGCATCAGCGTTGGTGTGTTGACGCCCTGGACGATGATGGATTTCGTAGTCGTAGTCCTGCAGCGTCTCCATCCACCGAGCGAGCTGTCCTTCGGGCTCCCGGAAAGTAAGAAGCCAGGTGAGCGAGGCGTGGTCAGTGCGCAGAAGGAATTTTTGCCCATACAAATATGGCCGGAACCGGCGCAGTGCCAAGACCACAGCCAGCAGTTCCCTCCGTGTGACACAGTAATTTCGTTCAGGCCGGCTGAGGGCACGACTATAGTAGGCGACGACTTGCTCACCGTGCTCGCCTTCTTGTGACAACACTGCCCCTATGCCAACGTTACTAGCATCAGTGTCCACTATAAATGGTCGCTGGAGGTCGGGGTAGGCCAACACTGGAGCTTCAATTAAGGCTCTCTTGAGTCTGGTGAAGGCCCGGCAACAGTCCTCAGTCCACTGAAACACTTGCCCCTTTTGCGTCAATTTGTGCAGAGGGCTGGCAATGGAGGCGAAGTCCCGAATGAATCGACGGTAGTAGGACGCCAGGCCCAAAAAAACTGCGCAGCTCACTGACATTCCCCGGCACCGGCCAGTCTTTCACGGCCGCTGTCTTAGCTGGGTCGGTGGCCACCCCCGCCGCATTGATGACGTGGCCCAAGAATGACGTCTCTCGTCTAAACAGGTTGCACTTCTTGGGGTGGAGACGAAGCCCAGCTTGTCTGATCGCGTCGAACACCTCCCGTAGGTGGCTCAGCGCGCTCTGGAAGTTAGCTGCATGGACTAGAAGGTCATCCAAGTAGACAACACAGCGGCTGCGTGGAATGTCAATGAGCACTTTCTCCATCAGACGTTAAAAGGTGGCTGGAGCATTGCAAAGTCCAAATGGCATAACTCTGAACTGCCATAATCCTTGTCCCAGGGAGAATGCAGTCTTTGGTCGTGCCTCTGGGGCTAGTTCCACCTGCCAATATCCGCTCCGCAGGTCAAGAGAGCTGAACCAGCAGGAGCCGGCGACGTAGTCAAGGGCATCGTCGATACGCAGCAGGGGGTAAGAGTCCTTGCGTGTAACTTTATTGAGCCGCCGATAGTCTACACAGAATCGCCAAGTGCCATCTTTTTTCTTGACCAGAACTACTGGGGCTGCCCATGGGCTGGACGATGCCTCGATTACTCCCGCCTCCAACATCTCTTGAATTTGTTTTTCGGCTGTAGCACGCTTGGCGAAGGGAAGGCGCCGAGGCCGAAGGCGAATGGGGCTTGCATCCCCGGTATCTATCTCGTGCTGAACCAAGCCGGTGTGCGTGCAGTCTTTGTCTTTGGCGGCAAAGATGTCAGCGAAGCAGTCCAACAGCTCCTTCAACTGGTGACGCTGGCCGCTTTCTAAACCATCACTGCTCCGTCGGTACAGCTCCTCGATGGCTTGCTTGGTCTCAGCGGATGGTGGTAGTGGATTCGGTCTCGTGGCTTGTGGTCCATCGTGCCTTCTCATCGCCGATGGCATGGACGTGTGTCGCAGTCCTTTTCCGCCAGCCGTTTGCAGGGGAATCACCTCAGAGTCCAATTTTAGTGCAGTACTGGCTACGTCCACCACTGCTTTCCATTTTGAAAGCAAGTCTAGCCCAATGATGCAGGGATCTTGTATTTGGGCCAACCAGAACTGGTGGTCCACCTGTTGTCCAGCCACGGTCACAGTGAGAGTCTTAACGCCCCACATCTTGGCTCGTTCTCCTGTGACAGTCATTATGTGCAGTTTGGTGCGTTTCCATCCTTGGGGTTTTTGGGCCGTGGTACCAGGCAGGGTACCAGGGCAGATGAGGGAGATGGTGGACCCTGTGTCCACCAAAGCCTTACACAGGGTCCCATTTATGCAGCAGTCCAAGTATAATCCATGTGCTTGCCCGAGGCGACCCAGTCGTAGCAAATCTGTGTGGGAGGACGAGATCGGTGGCAGTTCTCCCGCTGTGCCACCCCTCTTTAGTTTAACTGTTGGTCAGCGAGTGTTTTCGGTGCCGGAGCTGGACAATGGCGTGCGACGTGCCCGGGTTCACCGCACCGGAAGCACTTCTCTTTGTCTTTGTTGCGACGCCACTTCGGCCGGTGCTGGGGTGCGGTGGCGGCTTGGCAAACCACTTCGTCGTCGTGGCCATCTTCGTAGTCTCCTAGATCAACGCGGTGAGCTCTGTGCTTTGGCCCACAGTCTGCCCTGCTGTCACACAGTATGTGCTCGACCCGCTCAGCCTCACCGAGCGCACTAGCCAATGTCTTTGGTGCGCACAAACGAACATGTTGTTGAAGCTGCTGTGGACGAAGACCCCGAATGAAGGCTTGCAGGGCCAGTTCTTCCTGCGCCATGGAACTGAAAGTGCTGTAACCTTGTCTTGCATGAAGCTGGAGGTCTGCTGCATAAGCGCCCAAGCACTCGTTTCCTTTTCGATGACGGTTGAACAGCTTGTCCCTTGAATCATCAGCGTAGTTGCGGTGTCCAAAACGTTGACGCAGAGCTCCCTCTAGTGCTTGCCAACAAAGCCGTTCTTGTGGCCGAAGATCAGTTAGGATCTGCAGGGCATTTCCTTCCAATGCAAGGGCAACTTGGACCGCCGTCTCTTCATTTGACCAGCCATTAAATTGTGCCGCCATTTGAACTTGGATGAGGTAAGTCTCCAGCGGTCCCTCACCATTGTAACGTGGCAGTTTGGTCATCACTTTTTGCCTCGGCATCTCCACAGTTCCACTTGCTGCTTGCACACTGCTTCCCATGTTATATTCATGGCATTTGGGAATGCTTGATGTCGCATAATGGCGCCCCCCATGGCAAGGACGGGGATCGATCCTCATCCCATCAAAGCCCTCCCCCTCGTTGCTCGCCTCCACTCGCTGATTGTGAGCGCGGCGCTCGCTTGCTCCGTCAGAGTAGCGTAGTTGCTTTGGCTTGCTCTGATAAGGGAGGGGGGTGCACGCCGTCTCGTAAAGCCGCCCCCTCTCATTACTTGCTTCAGCTCGTCGTTCTGGGGAGCGACGCTCGCTAGCTCCGTCAGGGTGGCGTTGTCCTTTCGGTTTGCTCCGATTCGCCAAACTCCCGTGCTCCATTTGCAAGCGTGAAATGAAATCTTCAATCTCCTCAATTGTGGTCGCCATCCTGCAATCCCACTTCTGACACCAAATGTAGCGTTTGCTTAGCGGAAGTTTGGTCGCGAAAACAGCACACGAGCCTCAGCGCCTTTTTCCTCTTTTATTAACTTCCCGCCACCTCACCAATGCAAAAAAAAACAACAACTATGTACACTGACGCAATCCAGTCCACCAATCGGAGCGTCGCGCCGGTGCACCAGCACACCAACGACAGTCCCGTGCTGGTGCATAAATTAACCCATTGATGACAGCCCCGGTGACGCTACAATACTGTCCTCACCAGGACACGACGGCTCGGTCCTGGCCATACAGCGAGCTAAACTCCCAAATGACAATGCTGGACGTCCGTATAATTTGCTGAATCAATTTCGTCCTCAATACCAAACAGGTTCGCATCAGCGTAAATAAATGATAATTAGGTGTTATTACAGCAATGACACAAACGGTTAGCATGCGTTCGCTAGCATTAGCACATCGTTCAAACAACCACACAACTGGCTCTAAGTGTCCGATTGCAGGTGGAAAACCCACAACAACAACAGAAAAGATGATACACACAGGCGTTGCCTCTGTAGAGATATTTTACAAGCATAAACAATGAACGTAGGTTTGCAGCCGTCTCTCTCTCTTTCTCTCTCTCTCTCTCTCTCACCCACTCGCTCAGAGACAGTGCGTAGTTGTCCGTCTTCTTCTGGCGTGCGAGCGCTCTTCTTCGCGTAAGTAAGTGCAAGTGCGCCCCCACCTGGACGTGAAAGCGCCACAAACTTTTAAAAGCATGCATTTCAATATAAAATGTCAATAATACAATTGAACACACATTGCCAAAGGCAGAATGCGAACGTGGCCATAGCTATTAAGAGTTATTCAGATAACTATGGCATAAAGAACATGCTAATAAGTTTACCAAACCATCAGTGTCACTCCAAAACACCATAATAACATGTGAAATGATATCATAATGTGCTAATAATTTCACACATAAGTCGCTCCTGAGTATAAGTCGCACCCCCAGCCAAACTATGAAAAAACTGCGACTTATAGTCCGAAAAATACAGTAATTGTTTGGGAAAGCCCTAGAGTCCACTCAAAATCACTCATGCTTTGACGCTCACGCTGCCGAGAATAGCCTCTAAGACAAACGAAAATTGACTAACAATGATTGACAAATTTGTGCCTTTGATCGTACAGCTACAGAGCCTTCACTTCCAGATCAAAGCTACTAACTTGTCAATGATCGTTAACTTTAAGTAGCAAACTCTAGCTGTCTGCTGACCACGAAAACCAGCTGGAGGGAGAGTGAGAGGCTGTACGAGCATGACGCAGAAAAACATAAATATATTTTTTAAATTAAAAACCCGATCCTTTTCACCCAATTCCAATCTTCTGAAAAACGCCCAATTTCCGATCACGTGATCGGATTGGGACAACCCTAGAAAATAGTTTACATGACCACTGTTAAGAAAGATACACTTTTAACTTTAATGTCACATGTTTTTTTAACATTCACACAAGTATTAAAAAAAAATGTTAATCTCTACCCTTGACCTTGAGTAACAAAACGTTCCATATAAACAGCATGCCAGTCAACATCTAGGTGGAGGCCAGCAGTGGCAAATATTGTAAACAGTTGATCTAAATGAATGCACTGATATTCAGTCTTCACTTACTGCTCCTTCTTTTTTGAATGTAATTTTTGTGAAAGGGGCGGAAATAAATTTGCAATCTCTCCAGTTGGCACGTTTATAATGTAATAACTCCGTTATACCATTATGACACACGGGAGTCTTTATAATTTTGAATGACAGTCAATTAT
This sequence comes from Corythoichthys intestinalis, assembly GCF_030265065.1. NCBI lineage: Eukaryota > Metazoa > Chordata > Actinopteri > Syngnathiformes > Syngnathidae > Corythoichthys > Corythoichthys intestinalis. The sequence continues at coordinate 55,222,903 of NC_080399.1, read as the reverse complement.
GGCTCTTCTGTTACATATTCTAATAAAGAATTAAACACACACGTGGATTTCTATCAAAGGTTGTGCTCCTATGAAGTCTTTTCTATTGAAATTCTGCTATGTATTTTTTAAACATCCTAAGAAATGGTAAAAGACATTGTAGTGCTGATATTATGTTATGACATCATTTATATATGTAGCTACAATATAGCTAAATATAGCTCAATAGAGCTCAATATAGCTCTCAAGCATTACCCCTGTAACATATAGTAACTACAGTATATTGCGGTGTTCATAAAAAGGAAAGGAAAATGTTGGCGTATTTAGTTCATTACCACCTTGTCTAACCTTACCAAACATCAGTAACAATACTACAGACAACATGATCAACCCACTGTTATTAGTGCTTATTATACAGGTGCCGTAGTTTTACCAGAAAAGGCCTACACCTCTGCTGGACCCCTTCATAACCCAGATCAACAAAGTCCTTATCACTGCTCACTCTTTCCTATCAAAATGTCTGCCAAATCACAAGAGAGTCACAGGGCTGAGAGCTGCCTGGCCTCAACTATGGCCGGGCTTGCTGCACTGGGAAGCATAGGGGACTAGAAAACACTGATAAAGACGGCCATCACACCCCAGAGACACACACGTAAAGTCCAGTATGCACTCTGCATGTCTCTTTATTGTCACTCATAGCTCCGTACAAAGCCTATCAGCTGGTGGCTGGAAAATACATTTCCGGGCCTAACTACTGCTCTACTGTTGGTTCCTGCTGACAATTACAGGCAACTACACTTTAATTATGAAGAAAAGTAAGGAATTTTTTATATCGAGTTCTTGCAACAATTCTTAAATGACAAGCATTGTCATCACTTTTCATGTCAAATACTAATAAATAATGTAATTTATTATATATACTGTATATACATATATATATATATATATATATATATATATATATATATATATATATATATATATATATATATATATATATATATAAAGGGTGTAACGGTACATGTAATAGTATTGAACCGTTTCGGTACGTGGCGCTCGGTTCGGATAGCTCACGTACCGAGCGAGTTTCTGACGTAATATAACCCTTACTTTTCGAGGCTGTGAGTCGATCGAGTTACAGTTTCTTTGTGTAGATTATATTTACTTCGTCTTCTCTACTGTAATGAGGACCAACACGGTAGGACAGTATAACCCATAAACGTCTACAGCACAACAACATGGCCGGGTTTTCCCATTGGCAGTGTAAATATATATATATATATATATATATATATATATATATATATATATATATATATATATATATATATATATATATATATACACATATATATATGGCAGAAAACACATAAAAGACTGAAAAAGCAGTTTCTGCTCTTACACCCCTCTTTAAAATAAACTGCTGTATTTTAATCCAAAAGAACGGTTGTGTTTGATAGAAGAATATGTCTATATGCTGCCATAGCAGATTCATGGCGCACTAAACCCCCGAACTACTTTTAATTAGTCCGCTTTACCCTGGAAACCCAAGTTTACAGACGTCGCGCAACCACTTTTGTTTTAACCCAGCCATAAAAAGAAGGTAAGTAACTATATTTATTATTCAGAATGTCTGTCATTTTTAGCTTAGAATCATTAATCGATGTCTAATATTTCGTTTAAAAAATAAAAATAAACGACTTCTTCGAATTATTCACTCGCATATTTTAAAGTTTTAAACAAGTTACATCACAATGAAAATAATGGTGTCTGTAAATAAGTCACAGATATGTACCTCATAACTATCACTTACCGTAATTTCCCGAATATAACGCACACTTTTTTTCCCCAAAATCAACTTGTAAACTCATGGTGCGCATTATAAACGGGTACATGGATGGAGACAGCAATATATATGTATTACATATATATATAAACCGATTTTTTTTCATTGACACGGCCACGTTGTGTTGAAGAAACGTATGCGGCGACCCGTTGCCGACCATTACGGTACGTGACGTCACCATTTTGTTTCGGTAATACTTCACTCTCTAATCGGCCGAATGATTTCGTCTGTGTTAGATTCTGATTTTTTCACTCTTCATAAAGCACAGAATTTAGTTTCTTGAACTCATTTGAGTCGACATTTATTGCAGCTCCGCAATTCGGACCATAACAAATGTAAGGACACACACTTCCTGTGTCCGTCAACTATATCGGTCACTCGGGAAACTCAAACCCAAATAACAATAGTTCCTTTTGTTACTGTCATGTTGACAGCTATGAGCTCTCACGGATTTCCGACTTACGTTCTCACTTCCATTTTACCGTATGAATCCATGGAAGAAACATTTATTCATCATGAGGAAACGAGCAAGTTATACAGCAGCCGTTAAAAGAAAAGTCACATCTGTTTTGTTTTCTCCTAGATTCTGGTAAGTTGGAGAAGTTGTCAAATCATATTATTACCGTAAATATTGTCAGTTTACGGTAATGTTTTGAACTACCAATGTGCTATGCTTGTGCTGTGTTTCACCAGTCAGTAAAATGACATCTCTGTATCTGTACACAAGCTCTGTTTTCTTCTAAAATTAGGGTGCGCGTTATAAACGGGTACAATAATTTTCCCTAGATTTTACAAGTAAATTTGGGGTGCGCATTATACTCGGGTGCGTCTTATATTCGGGAAATTACGGTAATTGTATTTTTTTTGTTACTGTCGCATTTTCCACGATATGTTAGATGATAAATAATTTATCAAAACAGAAAAATTGGGGAAAAAAAAAAAAAACGTTTAAAAGGGTAAACATATGAAAAAGAAAATCTCAACCACTGCTTGATGTCTGAGATTTCTGCATCGCGACCCTTGTTATATTACCATGTTTCACCCATGAAATCCCCCCAAAATCTGGCTGTGGCCATTCACAGCTGTGTCTTGACACTCGGTGATACATGCTACATGGAGTTTTTGGATCGAAACAAGGTAAGTAAACGATAATATCTCGATAAAATCATGGCGTCTTTAATTCTGCTCTCACATGCTCTCACCTCCAGTTAGAGTTTCACTGTTTATTGGGGGTCTCAGAACGCAACTTCAAGTCACCTGAGTGTTTTCCGCCATATACAAACAGAACACTTGTCATTTTAGTAATATGAGTTGTAATGCACTTTAAACTGTGTGCATTCGGACAAGACATCAAAAATACATAATTGCAATTTTTATTTGCCTCTAAATTGCCTATTAAATGCATCTTATGGAAATCTTGTATCAGAAAGTATATCATTGCTTTATCATTAACACTTTTTAAATGTAACCTCTGGCAAAAATAACTTAATAATGAATTATTTGATTTTGTTAACAAGTACAAAGTTTAGGTTAATTGGAAAGTAATTTTATTAAGACTAATATTTGGATTCTGTTGTTTTAGCATTGTTGCCTCGATAAAGCAATCCGTGTGTTTAAGTGTAATGTCATAATACAAGTGTTTGGAAACGACTTGAGCGGTGTGACTACTAAGTGATTAAAAAATATTACTATATACAGTAATTCCTTGCAGCTCCCTTCACAACTACAATCTCTTTTCAAAGTACAGAAAAATTATTTACTGATGGGCGATGGATCTCCCAGAACCTGATGCCAGGTGGTACTCTTTCCATTAACAGCCTGATTGTTTAATATTGTCCTATATTAGGTTAATAAGTAATTTATTGGCGTACTTCTTACGCTTGGGACTAGTCAACACTCACAGTATCACAGGGTAGTTGTTGTGTTCAGTTGTTCCTGAAGCCTAATGTTAATTTCTGTTTCCAAGGCATAATGTTGTTCTAAAGTTGCAATTCATGCTTTAATGAAAAGTGGAGGATAAACAGATAGCACTGTACTTTAGCAGTGCCACATTAAATGGAATATTTCAGCGTCACTTTTAAGTCTGATGAAACCAATCAAAGAAACAAAACAAGTTTACGGACATACATACAAAGATAAATGTGCAACAAAATCGTAAATAGCAAAAAGAAAAAAAAAAAACTGAAAAATCAACTAATCTGACGCCCAATCTTTAAGAAAAAAGTGAAAAGCCTCAAGGGAAATGCACCGGCGGCCCTGGCGCTGCCTCAGACAGAAAACAAATAAAAAAAGATCCAATTTGAATCTTTATCAGAGCTCACATCGGATCGCTGCTTTATCTCTGTTCACATCGGCTTTCTCAGAGAACACGGACGTTTTCACAACAGAATTAAACAGGAAGTCTCGGCTCGAGTTTTGGCTGCCAATGCAAAGCAAATACTTTGATGAGAACATTGTTGCATTTTCTTGCTTGCCTTTGGTATCAGAGATAATGGAGTGCAACTTTAACACAGTAACTTTAAGGGGGGGAAATGTGTGTCTTTGACCCTAACGGTAAATTCTGAGAGATTATCAAATACTCAAAAAGCAAGAGATTGTCTCCCATAAAAAGGTCCAATAAAACTCTGCTACTGTGTAAAAAGTCACGCGTTATAGTTGGGACTTTGTCCTACTTATTCACTTTTAGGATGAAGTGCACCGTCACAAACGATGTTCTTGTATTTGTCACACAGCGCACAAGTTTTGACTCAGTGGTGTAAACGACAACAAGGCATTTGGTCTGACTTACGCTTTATCTGCCGGGGTTTGCTCTGCTTTCTCCTGGACATGGTGGCTCTTCCTGGGACCAGGAGCGGAACCCAGTCGGACGTACGGTGAGAAGGAGCAGCGTCTTCTCGCTTCTGCTTGTGTTCGACCTCCGACGTTCTGCTGCTGCGACGGGTCCCTCGGGTCAGATACTAAAAATCTACATGACCCACTTGCACTCTGATATCTTCAGCCACGAAAGCTTCCTACCTGTGGCTTCTTCCCTTTACAGTTCTCCTTCCAATTGCGTCCAGATCTCGCCTTTCTTCAGTGCTATGCCGCTATCGTTAGTCCACGCCGTTTAGGTTCAGATGTCAATAATTCTGTGGAAAGTCGGGTTGAGTGTCGTCTCATCGGTCCGCCCACTTGTCCGCTAGCACCGTCTCTCACTCTCAAGCGGGGTTCAGTACCACAATTCTACAGCCTCACCAGTCAAGTCGGCGTACTACTGACTGCCCCTTATTGGTGACGTAAGATATCGCACTCTTCTCCTATTGGTTGAAACATAATGCACGTTATATTACATTTAATTATGCCAAACGGTATTTTCATTATGAATGGAGTGTAATGCATCTCATGAAAATAGTTGAAATAAAAATTAGGGATTGTTTTTGCTTCATCTATTCTGTATTTCTAACAGACACGTTATATTACTAATACTGGAAATATTTGGACAGATTAATAACTGTGCTTGTTAGGTTTTTTTTTTTTTTTTATATATATATATATATATATTATATTATATTATATTATATTATATTATATTATATTATATTATATTATATTATATTATATTATATTATATTATATTATATTATATTATATTATATTATGTAGAAGTACATGAAAATGTAAAATGGATCAACTCTTCACATTGTACTCAAATATAATCCAGATGACTGATTATCAGATTTAGTATTGTAAATATTTTCGTCCATTAAAAAAAAAAAATCTGTTTAATGCTGCTATCTAGTGGTCAAGGTTTAAACTACGTGAGATTCAAGTACATACCCAGATCGCAGACGGACGTTGAAAAAATGTTGGATTAACATTCCGCTGTCGATCTTGTATCATTGAATCAACGTCACTTTTGCACCCTCCATTAATGTTGTTTCAACGTTGAAATCCTTACAAAACCTAAACGTCATTTCGATTATTAATAATATAGGAACAACGTCAGCGTTGTTATCAATGTTATGTTTTCGACCAAAACGCCCGCTCATCCATAATTCAATGACTTTTCAATCATATTTCCTGGTCAATCATAAATCAACTATTTGTCAACATGAGTTCATCAACTATAAAACAGTGTTAACCCAACCATCGCCTGACATACCATAGATAGAACAACGTTGCTTCAACGTCACTTGGCGTCGAAAATTTCGATGTCAACCATACTGATGATTTTGATGGAAAATCAACGGTTATTCAATGTCGGTATATTATATTATATTATATTATATTATATTATATTATATTATATTATATTATATTATATTATATTATATTAATGTAAAAGTACATGAAAATGTAAAATGGATCAACTCTTCACATTGTACTCAAATATAATCCAGATGATTGATTATCAGATTTAGTACAGTAAATATTTTTGTCCATTAAAAAAAAAAAAAAAAATCTATTTAATGCTGCCATCTAGTGGTCAAACTTTAAACTACGTGAGATTCAAGTACATATCCAGATAGCAGACGGACGTTGAAAAGATGATAAAGGATCAACATTCCGCTGTCGATCCTTTATCATTGAATCAACGTCACTTTTGCACCGTTCATTCATGTTGTTTCAACGTTGAAATCCTTACAAAACCTAAACGTCATTTCGATTATTAATGATATTGGAACAACACTTAATCAATGTTATTTTTTCGACCAAAACGCCCGCTCATCCGTAATTCAATGACTTTTCAACCATATTTCCCGGCCAATCATAAATCTACTATTTATTTACTCTCTGTCAAAATTAGTTAATCAACTATAAAACAATGTTAACCAAACCATCGCCTGACATACCATAGAACAACGTTATTTCAACGTCGCTTGACGTCGAAAATTTCGATGTCAACCATACTGATGATTTTGATGAAAAATCAACGTTTATTTAATGTCAGTAAGATATCTGGATTATATTATATTATATTATATTATATTATATTATATTATATTATATTATATTATATTATATTATATTGTATTATATTGTATTATATTTTGTAAAAGTACATGAAAATGTAAAATTGATCAACTCTTCACATTGTACTCAAATATAATCCAGATGGTTGATTATCAGATTTAGTACAGTAAGTACTTTCGTCCATTAAAAAATAAAATAAAATCTGTTTCATGCTGCGATCTAGTGGTAAAGGTTTAAACTATGTGAGATTCAAGTACGTAATCATTTTCTGTTCCTGGACTCCACCTACAGGCAATATATATATATATATATATATATATATATATATATATATATATATATATATATATATATATATATATATATATATATATATATATATATATATATATATATATATATATATATATATATATATATATATACATACATACATAATTAAGTTTTTTTAATTAATCACGTTAAAATATTTGACGCAATTAACGCACATGTCCCGCTCAGAAAGTATTCTGCCTTTTGGTAAGTTTTACAGCAAGGCTTTTTGTGCTGTCCAACAGCGAACTCTTGTGGTCGCTTTGCGACATGGTTTATTGTTTTCTTGCCAGTTCATTATGGCTGCACGACGTCTCGGGCTGATAATGTTGTGCTTATATGATCCTTGGACAAGATTTGTCTGTAAGTATGGTTGTTGTAAAGAATGTACATATTATGTTAGTAAGCGAAATGTTATATTTTTTGTATGAGACGCTTTTTGTTTATGTTTAGTGAACCTGTATAGCGTGCTAAGCTAACGGTGTTGCTAATGCAATGCTTGTGTACTTTTTGTAGTTTTACGACTGTCTAAAGAGGACAATGGTTTGAGGCCATTTTATTAATAAATCAGATGAAAAAGGAAGAAGTCTAATTATTAAGGCGTCGTTCACTAGCTGTCTAGCTTTGGAAAAAGTAGACGCTTCGGAGTGAGTACAGCATAGACAGATTTAAATGACAGTAGAGTGAAATGCCCACTACAGTCTTTATGTACCGTATGTTGAATGTATATATCCATCTTGTGTCTTATCTTTCCATTCCAACAATTTATTTTACAGAATATATATATAATTTACAGAAAAATATGGCATATTATATAGATGGTTTGAATTGCAATTAATTGCGATTAATTACGATTAATTAATTTTTAAGCTGTAATTAACTCGATTAAAAATTTTAATTGTTTGACAGCCCTAATATATATATATATATATATATATATATATATATATATATATATATATATATATATATATATATATAAATACATATATATATATATATATATATATATATATATGTATGTATGTATACATATAAAACGTATAATTCAGGGAACTACGTAAATACCCAAATAAGAATGAACCTTTTTAAAGCGTCCACATAAAATCACTTTTTGTGCTCTCCTGTTCCTTTCTATACCTCTTCCAACCGTAATGTCATATAGGGTTTGGCAACAGCCGATAAATATTGCAGTATAGCCAGAAAGTGCTGAGGAAATGAACGGTGTTTATCCAAAGTCAGCTAATGTAGGCCAAAGACCACATCTGTGTGGGACAATGCTGGATTCTAATAATTGGATTTGCTATTGTTATTTATTTATTTATTTTATTTTATTTTATTTTATTTTATTTTATTTTATTTTATTTTATTTTATTTTATTTTATTTTATTTAGCTTTCTACAGTGTGCTTTAGCTACATTTAACAAATATATTATATAATACACTCAAGGATTTTTGGACCATATTATGATATAGGCCTATTGTATTATGAAAGTCAAGTTCCATGGAATTCAAAATTCCCCTCAAGTTACAGCACTCTAACTACCAGAATAAGCAGCCAATGTCTCAACTGTTCTTCCAACTGTCCTTTAATGTGCAATGAACGGGTTTGACAAGTATTTTAGGAAAGAACTTGTGTGACTTCAATACAAAAGACCAACATACTGGATTCAATAAAAATAAATCTGAAGTTTTACATACTAGAGCTAATGAGAGCAGTTCAAAATTGACAAAAACCTTACAGCACCTCGATTTTTTCTCAAAAAGTGACTTGAGTAAATGTAACACGTTACTACCCACCTCTAGTCCCAAATAACCCAGCCTAGGTTACCTAGGAGAAAATTCAACTCAATGTAAACCCGATTTCATGTCCATGAAAGAGGAAATCGGCAGTCCTGGCTCAAAACGGCCAATGCGCGTCCTCCGCGGACCAATTGGTAAAGGCATTCTATTTATTGTGCCTGGCTATCCTGCAGTAGCGGTTTTAGGGGTGGATCCACAAGGGCACTGGCCCCACCTATAGTTTGAATGGCCCCTGAAGTGCCCCTGTTCCCATTTTATCACAAAGCAAGGCAATCGGCGAATCCTTGTTTACTGAAGTGAGAGAAAATGATATAATGTTGTTGGTAGAGTATGTTAAAGGTGCACAATAGGATTGATGGCCAAAAATGGTACTGCAACTAGATCAAAACATTGACTAGCAAAAAATGCCATCCCCCTTCGGTTTGCCAGAATACTGTTTCACATTGGAGAACCTGCAGAAAAAGAACTTTAAGTGGCAAGCGATGAGTCCTCTGCTCTGCTCAATGTATATCTTATTTTTAATTTTGATGCAAGATGTTTTCAATGTAATAATGCCAACATTTATTAATAACGATTAAAAGAGCCATGATATGAGGTCCAAGTAAGTTTATGCCACCATGACCGAAGTGAGGGATGGCTACTTTTCTCGATGTACGTATAAGCACGCTGGCAGAGAAATATATCATTTGATTTAGTTGCTCCATGCATCTAAATTTCCTTTACCGACTAAATATACTACAGGGTGACCCAAAAAAAAGTTTACACTCAGTTGACTGCTTGTTTAAAAGCCATTGAAACATATCTAAATAGGTTGTCATGGTTAAGTGATACATTAAGGTCACTCAATGCAGCTGGTACTCTCTCGTCTCTACAATTCCTGTGCTTCTGCTGAAAATGAAGAAAACTTTAGCTGTACCTGAATTGCTGCGTGCCGGTCTGACACCTACTGAGATTGCAGCAAATCTGAGAATATCCAGATCAGATCCAATCTACAAAGTTAAAAAGAAACTGAAAGATACTGGAACAGCCTCACGAAAACCTGGGTCTGGAAGTGACGATCTGTGCGGACCAAAAAGTTGATTGACAAGGTGATATGTGGCCACCCCAGAGTCCAGATCTCAATCCCCTGGATTATAGCATATGGGCAACTGTTGAGGACAGTGCCTGTAAGAAGCCACAAACTTCTGTGGCAGCCTTGGAAAGGTCCATTGTTAGATCTTGGGAAAAGATGACAGCATCCTACATAAAGAAGACCTGTCAAGCATTCCGCAGGCGCCTGGAGGCTGTTGTGACACTTAAGGGAGGACACATTGAAAAATAGAGTGTACTGTACATGTTCTTTACAATAATGTATAATTTGTGATTCAATTCTAATTCTAAGCTGAATAAACATGGCATTTAAATTGTATTATGGCAGTGTAAACAGTTTTTTTTGGGTCACCCTGTAGTATACACGCGTAAAGACTTTATCTTTGCCCTGGTCAATGGGTCCACATGTATATCCTTGTTTTGCTTCTCTTGTTGTCTTGAATCCTTTGAGATTCGTAACAACTTTTTTTTTCCTGCTTGAGTGGTAGACATAATTCAGACTGTTTGCCAAAGTTGGAGACTGGAAAATGGTCTCGTGACTGGTTGATGATGAACACAGAAGCAACACAGGACCATATTTGTGACACGTAAATCGTCTTTATAAATGGGAAAATCTCTGCTTAACCATTGAGATCTTTTTTAGAAGTATTTCCCAAAAACATATTTCTTTAATGTCTATTGAAATATTATGGCCATTTTATGAAAAATTGAAGTGCAAATCTTGTATTGTGCACATTTATATATTAATGTTGCGTTTTGTGTTTAAAATGGCTTTTCAAAACAGTGATTAAAATTAGGGTTGTTCCGATCATGTTTTTTTGCTCCCGATCCTATCCCGATAGTTTTAGTTTGAGTATCTGCCGATCCCGATATTTCCCGATCCGATTGCTTTTTTTTGCTCCCGATTCAATTCCAATCATTCCCGATAATTTTTCCTGATCATATACATTTTGGCAATGCATTAAGGAAAAAATAAATAAAACTCGGACGAATATACTGTATACATTCAACATATGTACAGTACGTAAGTACTGTATTTGTTTATTATGACAATAAATCTTCAAGATGGCATTTACATTATTAACATTCTTTCTGTGAGAGGGATCCACGGATAGAAAGACTTGTGACTTTGTATATTGTGACTAAATATTGCCATCTAGTGTATTTGTTGAGCTTTCAGTAAATGATACTGTAGCCATGCCCAAATGCATGATGGGAAGTGGAACCATGACTGTGCGTAGTGCTACCAATTGATATATCTTCTCTGCATTGGGAAATAACATAAGGTGTTAAGAAAAAGATCAATTGCTACCTTGCTTCCCCACATTGCTTCCCATGATATTTCTAATCATAGGGAGAGGGATTGTAAGGCTTTAGCCAATTAAAAAAAAGGCTCCAAAGGCTGCCAAAATTCACTCTACTCATTTTACGCTGCCTTTTATCTCTCTATGTAGGTAAGACGGCGCCATTACAGATTTAGCGCGACAATGCTTGGGTGGGTCGTGCAGCGCATGCAGTAATTGCGTTAAATACTTTAACGTGATACATTTTATAAAAAATTAATTACCGCCGTTATCGGGATAAATTTGATAACCCTACCTTAAGCCTAAACTAAAGACTCTGGATGAGTGTAACATATTGTGTTTGTAACGTTAAATACAATTAGAAAACGATTTAATTAAAAAAAAACAAAAAATTTAAAAAGGCATGGCCGATATTTTTTTGCCGATTCCGATACTTTGAAAATGACGTGATCGGACCCGATCGGCGATCGATCGGGACATCTCTAATTAAAATTATTGTTCCATGTATTGTACCCTTACTTGCACACAGTATGATTAATAATTAAATATATAATTAAAATATTAATTATTACAAACTTTACCGGTTCATCTTTGCAAAGATGCTTTTATCTCCACATGCAGATAATCTGTGTTTTGCCTTGTTAACCAAAAAAAACACTGAACAAAGATGGCGGCGACACTTGGTCCCTGAGGATTACATGTGGCCACTTCTTGGCCCCTGTTTCAGAAAAATCCTAGAACCGCTACTGCTATCCTTGTTGCTATATTACTTCTACTACTGCGTAAAATTCAGATTATCAGGCGGCTATCATAAATAAAAGGTTGAAATAATTTTATATGAGGGCTGTCAGTCATGATTTAGGACATCAAAAGGGGTTGAGCATCCATAACATTTTGCTATAATTGCAAGTGAAGGTTATTGACTTTTTCAGTGCTATTGACGGTGATAGACGTCCAAACATGTGGATCTTTTCATCCTTAATTCAAATGAATTTTTCACTAGTAGACGTCCAATCCACATGTTAATTTACTACCAGCACTCCTATTTCAAATGAATTCGCTGGACGTCGAGTGCTGTCGGTGGCAGCTGAACTCGAGCTAAGGTGTAAACACAGTAGATCTAAAATGTTATTATTTAAAAAGAACCAAAAAAAAAGAACCCCCCCCCAAAAAAGCCATGATTATGGTATGAATTTGTCCTATGTTGCATTGAATTCCCCAGTACAGATGACATTGACAGAGCAGCAAATAGGAGCCAAAATCTGACAGGACAAAATAAATCTATACCCTATGACTGAATGTTTTGCAATAAATCCACAGACACTATGAAATGAAGATAATGTACTGTTGGAATTACATTTTCATCTAATATTTCCGAGGCCTGTAATGATAGCCTTGAAGGCCCTGGACGTATGTCGGTGCTACTTACACAATGTAAAAATGTTTGACTAATGCAAAACAAAACCTGAAAACTCCACCTTTGCTTGCCTCTAGATCCTGTAAGTGGCCACTCATTAGTTTAGTTAATAATCAACAGCAAGCTACTCTACTGTATACTGTTTAGCTCACATAGTTGTAGACCAGAGAGTACTTTGAACAACCCGCTTGCATTGCTTAAAAAACAGTATTTACCAAGGTTTTTTGATCCCCAGCACATTTTTTACATTACAAACATCCCTGGACAGAAATGGCACATAAACACGATATGTACAGTTATGCAGACAACCTTCTCTCATCTACTGGGAACGCATATAGCAAAAAAATATCTGTTTGTAACTGATAACCCCTCAAAATCATCATCATATAATTTGGTGAGTTGAAAATGCTTTGCCAATTGCCCAATTGTGTCCTCATGAAGCCTCACAAGATTAAACGTTTTATGAATTAATTAGATGAAAAGTCTTCAAGGTTTTATCTGGCCGTCACGAAGCTTCATTTGCATTCAACCCCTATCCTCTGCTGGCCAAAACCTAGGCTCTCATTTAAGCTACATTTTTTGGGGGTGAGGGGGGCAGTTTTCCAACAATTTCCAAAAAAGAGAATAATCACATAATATATAATGCCATAATTAATCCCTCCCAGAATTGAGCAAGATTATCAGATTATTTTTATTTCATTTATTTGCAATGTTTGCCAATAATGAATTGCAATATTGATTTCTTGAATTCTTTTTAGGATTTATCAACATGCCTCAAGGTGTCTGCACGACTGGTCCCATAATTAGGACAGTGCATTATTTTCTTAAGCTAAATAATAGTGGCATAATGAAAGTGCGCGCCAGCCGAGCAGGAGGAGAGAGAGAATGGGCAGCCATATACCCCATAACATTAAAGGAAACGATCGTATAACATGAACAAACCATCATTTTTGGTGTAAGTAAACTGGGAACGATTGTTGCTGTTCACTTGTAAGAACAAATTATTCAGATGCACTGCGATACAAAGTTACAATGCATCACAAAAGTGAGTACACCCCTTACATTTCTGCAGATATTTAAGTATATCTTTTCATGGGACAACACTGACAAAATGACACTTTGACACAATGAAAAGTAGTCTGTGTGCAGCTTATATAATAGAGTTAATAACTCAAAATATAGCCATTAATATCTAAACCCCTGGCAACAAAAGTGAGTACACCACATGGGAACTACGTACATCCCTAAATGTCCAAATTGAGTACTGCTTGTCATTTTCCCTCCAAAATGTCACGTGACTCTTTTACAGGAGTGCTTTCAGCATTGCTACAGAGATTGAAGGGGTGGGGGGGTCATTCTCACCACCATGCTTGACTGTAGGCATGACACACTTATCTTTGTACTCCTCACCTGGTCGCCGCCACATGTGCTTGAGACCATCGGAACCAAACAAATTAATCTTCGTCTCATCAGACCATAGGACATGGTTCCAGTAATCCAGTAATGACATGTCTTCAGCAAACTGTTTGCGGGCTTTCTAGTGTACCGTCTTCAGTAGAGGCTTCCTCCTGGGGTGACAGCCATGCACACCAATATGATGTAGAGTACGACGTATGGTCTAACCACTGTCAGGCTGGCCCCTCACCTCTTCAATCTCTGCAGCAATGCTGCAAGCACTCCTGTAACGAGTCTAGGGCTGTCAAAATTATCGCGTTAACGGGCGGTAATTATTTTTTTTAATTGATCATAATTTTACTTTTATGTTTCATTTCTTTGTGATACTCAGTGCTGCCATTTGTTTTCTGTACTGAAATGACATGGTCTGTCAAGTTTGTAAAAACAGTAAAAATGTAAACTGAATCTTGTCCAGTTTCTTGCAATCAATCTCCCATACTAAGGTGTAACTTGCACCATCTTCAGCATCAGAGCCTTCCTCCAGACTAACTGTTCGATTGCGAGCATGACTAAGCCATATGACTGTCTTGTCCTGTACACAATGAAACAAGGACTTATCATTCTGACAGCACCGACATGTTCATTGAGACAGAAATTTAAGCGATAGACTCAAGTAATATTTTCAAGTATAGAAATATTTTGCACAGAAAACTGGCCTTTGCAGGTAATCCATGTTGTTTTGCTACTTTCGCAACACGTTGTGAGGATTGAACAAGTAGTTGAGAATTTCAATTCTGATCTGTGAAATGTACTAAAGCAATCGAGAAAAACTGTCAACAAGGGTTCTTAAAAAATCCGTCTAAAAGATTTGCAAATTCTGCGTTTGTAGTGCCATCATGTGGACACTGATAACTGAAGATTTATCAGTGGAAACTCACTGACTGCAACAAACTTTGTCCCTACGTCACACATGAGACCAATGTTTACATTTGGAGTAAATTAGACAGGTGCTTTTTTGCTTCTATTTATTTACAAACTCTTGCATTGTTTCATATTGAAGAACATATGCGAAGGATGGGGGTATTATGGGAAATTATTTTTCACTCATTGTTATGAATGTACTTAAAAATGAATGAATGCGTTTGGATGTGGAAGCTTTTTTTTCTTTCCTAAAAACGTGCTGGTGTACGTAATTATTTTTTCCCAACGTATTCAGGTAGGATCCTCGGTTAAAATTTTTTTTTTTTTTTAAACGGCGAGATGTAGACATGGCCTCAGTCTGAACAGCTCAGATGGGTTTTGAATGTCTGTGACGTCACTCTATGTTGGATGACACCTTCGTTGCCACAGCAACTTATCAGGTGTGTCAATAATGTGGCCTAGTCTGAACCGGCTCAGATCTGATTTGGGCACTTGCTAAAAATAGTGCGAACAGTCAGCCCTAAAAATCAGATTTGACGAGGAAGACAATTGGAACCATGTAGGCCTTTAGGCCAGGGGTATCCGAACCAGTTCTCAGGGGCCGCTGTGGATCCTGGTTTTTGTTCCTACTGTTTGAGCACAGACCTTTCAACTAGTGATGTGCCCTACTGTGCCGAGGCGCCGATGCGTGTGCCAAGTAAACCGGGAAAAAAAATCTGCAAAGCGCACATCGAGGCATGTGTTGATCACGCTTGTGGCCTCGGAAGGCACGTTGCTACGTCCGAAGCCTCACGAGACGGGCTTCCTACGTCATCGCCAACACATGGTTTCGCGGGTGATTCGAAATAAAATGGCGCACCAAGACGACAATGAGCTGACAGGTGACACTGACACACCCAACTCACATCTTCAAACCTCAATTCAATCGGATTCGTTTTGCAATGGACGCACCGTCCACAACGAAAAAGAAGAGAACGTCCCCTGTCTGGGATCATTTTGAGCAGTTCTCTCCTAGGTTCAAATGATAATAACTAGTGTGAATATGTATTGTAAATTATTGGGACAACACAGTGTATCCCTCATTTTAATATCTTTCTTCTACTTGCTGATTTTTCAAAAGGTGAAGTGTAAACTTTGTTCTAAAGAACTTTGGTATACCAAGAGAACACTTCATTTATGTTGAGGCATTGTACCCTGGCCTCATCCATCCCTTGCGAAAGACTATTTTCAAAAGAAATCCTATCTAAAAAAAAGAAACCATTTACAGCCAAAAACTTTGGAAATGCTAGTTTTCCTCAATAAAAATGAATGAAAGGCGTGTCTTGTTCCTTGTTTATACTGTATGTCAATGTCTAAAATAAAGCAATCATTCTTTCAAGTCGAGCCTAGATCTTGAGCTCGGGTCGGGCCCAAAATGTCAATCATTTACGTTCGGGTCGGGTCGGGTCGGGCCGGACTTCTTCTCTCGCTAACTTTTTAAAAATAAATATAGGCTACTGTATATTTATTGCATATGGATGTTAAACTGAGGAATACTTGTTATAAAATAGATAAATTGTATAAAACGGAGAAAGGGCGCTGTCATGAGCCGCAGGAGAGCCACTGCATTGTTTGCGCACATGAACGCTCTGGGGCTCTCCGCGAGTCTGCAACTCTGCATCCTTTCCTTTTCGAATTTCGATATGGATATGATGTTAGTCAAACATCTTTATTATCATTTGTTTCGAGGGTCGCACCTCTTCGTGCAAAGGTGGAGATCATGAAGTTGGTGGTGTTCCTTAAAATGTTCTTATTTTGTTTCAGTGTTCCTTAAGGCAGGTTGTTCTTTTGTGTGTTCTGATCCGAGTCATTAAAATAATGTCATTTAAAAGTATTTTAGTTTATTTTTGTATACGCTGCTGTTCCTCTCTTTGTCAGAGAGGTGCGTCCATGAGAGCACAATATATGAAATATATTTAACAAACCTATCCAGCGTTATTTCGTTGTGTACATGGATTTATAATGGTCATAAAAGTATGTAGACTATTTAAACATTATGAAAAATTGCGTTTTTTTTCTGCCAACTCGAAGGAATTAAAATAAATGTCTGTTGCTGCATTTTGCCAAGGAAATGAAGCATGAACTATCCACCTGATAGAACAGACACAAATATAAAATAGATAAATGTTTATTGAATATGCATTTTACAGTCTTGTTTAACTGGGAGAATTTGTTACAAAAGACAGGCTTTAATTTGTTATCATTATGCACATAGGCGTCGTCACAAATGTGATCACACAAAACACAACCATTTTCCAAGCAGTGCTCTGTCCAGGTCTGACTGACGCATTGCATCCCCGCATTTCCTCCGTCTGGGTCCTCATAAATAAAAAAATAAAATTTCGGCTTTTTTTCGGGCTCGGGCATGCAAATTAAGTTAATTGCTCGGGCTTGAGCTTTAATACACGCGGGCCGGGTCGGGCCGGGCCGGGCTGGATTTTTTAGGCCCGATCTAGGCTCTACTTTCAAGTAACACACGCATATTCATTCACATCACAACTCCCTGCCCTTTTGACCCCATCAAATCCAAGGTATCATTTTAATCACTCTGCCTGTCATGACCTTTATTTTCCACATGATGGCGCAATAGAACAAGTGAAGCCTCATGATGCTTCGGCCCAGGAGCGAACCAGTTTGATGGAAAGCCTCATTGCTTCATGATGCTTCAGTTTGCCATCACTGCTTTCAACCAATGATGTTTCTGTTAAACAAGCAGCACCTGACTGATCAACTGATAACACTTGCAAGACACCAGATTGGTGCATAGGTGTCATGCTGTTTTGTTGGAAAGGAATCCAGCACCCACTGTAGCCCGATGTGGAATAGTTTGGGGACCCCTGCTTTAGGCTGAATGCAGCCTAAATACACAGAAAAGGGGTAACGAGTCAATGAGGTACAGGTGGGTGACACAAGAGGTAGCTAATTGGTCAACACACAAGGAGTAGGCACAAAAGGGGAAATCAACGGGCAATCACAAGGACAAGACACACCCGGGGAAAAAACCTGATAGAGCCCAACACAAACAATGACTGCTGTCCTGTTAACAATACTCTTCTCTGCGGTATTTCAAATTGGTAAGACATTTTTGTTCCATTAGTTTTTTCAAGTTGGATGCTAATTCAGAGTCATAGTTGTCCCCAAAAATATGGTCAAATTCCAAATTGTATGACTTCTGGGGCATTCAACTTCCAGTGCTCTATGAATCAAAATTTACAGTACAGAGTGTACCCGTGTAAAGATAATCTCAACAACATGTTTGCCTTTACTTCACCAAGCATGAAAAAGAATATCAAAATACATCTGGACAGAGCCGTATGTGTGTGTAATGAATTACTTGCATGAAGTCATCATAACAGATTTGAGCTCTTGTCGTTTCTAATATTGGAATAGGGAAAAACAGCTTATGTTATATTTGTCTGTGGTCAGAGTACTGTTTGTTCATTGAAGGAAAAATCAATGGTGAAGTCTGTTTGGGCAGTGGTTGTGACGTTAGGGATTGACAACTTGCAACAATAGCAGATAACTCTGACAAATGCATAGGACATTCATTCATTCATTCTTAAAGAGTCTGGATTTGGGTACATTCAGGATGAGAACAATCCTGTTCATTGCTTGTATACTTTATTCCGGAGCAGGGGCTGCACAGGAAACACAAGGTAAGGTCATTATTATATTTTCTCGATGCCTGATGTTGTGCTTGGTCAATGGATATTACTTTAAAAGTGGAAATGTACAGGTATAATTGGTTAACTTGCATAGCAAAAGTCCGCTAACTTAAATGAATAAAATGTTTATTTATGTATTTATTCTTAAACAATGCTCTGAACAGATAGTCCAAACACACATTCCCATTAAATAATTGGACAAAATAATAGAAACTCCTAACATTTTGGCAGAGGTTGGTAGTAACGCATTACATGTACTCAGTTACATTTACTTGAGTAACCTTTTGAGAAAAATGTACTTCTAAGAGTAGTTTTAGTAAGCCATACTTTTTACTTTAGATTTGTGAAGAAATAACACTCTTACTCCGCTACTTTGGGCGACACAAGAGTCGTTAGTTTTCCTTTTTATTCTACATATTAGATTTTTTTTTTTTTTTTTTTTGCTAGCGATGCTATTGCCAAGAATAGTGCTACTAATTTCACCAATGAGACATTGCAACAATAATCACATGACTCCATTACACTAATCAGACACAAGCTCGCCAGTCTATGATCACGCAAGCCTGTTCAATTACGCGTCTTTAAAGCCCTGTAAAAAATAATTTTTATTTGGCACCGATTGACCAAAAAAAACTGGAAATATGATCAATTTTAATTTCATAATAGTAACTATGAAGGAACTACAGTATTCACTACTCAAAGTAGGAACTATTTTCTCCACTAGAGAGCAGGGCACTCATGTTCTTTGGACGAATAATACTTCATTACAGTTTTTTGTTTTTTTGGACCTCTTTCATGATTTTTTTATTTATTTCTTTGGCCTAATGTGGTTATATAATGGGTTATTGTACAGTATCATTATAAGATAACCATATAGTCCATATAGATAACTTTGTGCTTCGAAAAAAATACAATTGTTTAAAAAAAAATCAAACAAAAGCAGTTACTGAAAATGTTATTCGTTGAGTATTCTTTTCACTGATACTTTTTATTTGTACTTGAGTACATTCTTGAAATTGATATTATTTTGAAATAACGCTACTCTTGAGCAAAATTTTTGGCTACTCTACCCACCTATGCATTTTGGCATCATAGTCATTGAACTAGGGCTGTCAAAATTATCGCGGTAATAGGCGGTAATTTTTTGAATTAATCACATTAAAATATTTGACGCATTTAACGCACATGCCCCGCTCAAACAGATTAAAATGACAGCACAGTGTCATGTCCATTTGTCACTTGTGTTTTGTCGCCCTATGCTGGCGCGTGGGTGTGACTGATTTAATGGGTTTCAGCACCATGAGCATTGTGTAATTATTGACATCAACAAGGGCGAGCTACTAGTTTATTTTTTGATTGAAAATTTTACAAATTTTATTAAAATGAAAACATAAAGAGCGGTTTTAATATAAAATTTCTATAACTTGCATTAACATTTATCTTTTAAGAACTACACGTCTTTCTATCAATGGATCGCTTTAACAGAATGTTCATAATGTTAATACCATCTTGTTGATTTATTGTTATAATAAACAAATACAGTACTTATGTACAGTATGTTGAATGTATATATCCGTCTTATGTCTTATCTTTCCATTCCAACAATAATTTACAGAAAAATATGGCATATTTTATAGATGGTTTGAATTGCGATAAATTACAATTAATTTTTAAGCTCTGATTAACTCGATTAAAAATTTTAATCGTTTGACAGCCCTACATTGAACATAATTGTTATATAATCGCACGAGGAACATTCTAACGAAGTTGAGCACTTGAATGGCCGGCACAATCCCAGGACCTCAACATTATTGAGCAATTATGGTCAGTTTTGCTCTTATCTATGAATTCAATCTACAGTACGTTACAACATTGCAAAGACTGTTCCTGTAATGCAGTATTTCTCAAATAGTGGGGCGCGCCCCCCTGGGGGGGCACAGAGGGATGCCAGGGGGGCGCACGTGACCTCGGGGAACATGCTTTTTTTTTTTTTTTTTTGCCGTACTGGAATAAAGTGTACTTGCACATCCACTCAGTAGATGGCAGTGGCGCTCTCATTTTCAGAGTGCGAGCAGTATTTTTGAACTAAGGAAGAGCACTCAGCACACACAGAAAACAGATATGAAGAGCAGTGTGCCACCGCCGTTTTCCGACCGGACTCACTCACGTAGCGACCCACTGTCTTGTCCGGTTCTCACGTCGCCGCCCGAGAAGTGCCATTTTCGGCTTGGGATCGTCACAACGACCGCCCTCACCTACGGTTCTACCTCGGCCGCCGAGAATGCGCTTTTTTCGTGCTGTTTGCCTTTTAGCTTAGACTTTTAATATAGTGGGTGATGAGGAAAGACCACTGTTTACTGTGTCTAAAAATAATTATAACGGACAGCCAGAAGCCAAATCAATTAAGACGCCACTTAAAGACATTAGACCCCAATCTCATTGATAAGCCGCTTGATTGTTTTTCAGTGAAAACGTGCCGAATATTGCCAACAATCGTCCTGCTTTGTCAGTGTTATATCAATAATCCAGTGAGCATTGTTAGCATGCTCATTGCAAAATAACTCCATACCATTGCAAAGGAGGTAAATACTGTGAGCAGCAAAAATAAACTGTCCTGTCCAAGGACACTTTTTTTTTTTTTTTTTCTTTTATTCAGTTTTGTTTTTTCGGTCAAATTTTTTGGCATATTGTCCTCATGAGTGAATGTTTCTAATCAATTTTAATTTGGTATTGTTTACTGATGTTATTACATTTTATTTTTCTGTATCAAATTATCAAAAATGTACCTTGAGTGTATTTTTTACAGTTTGGATGTGACTTTTTTTTTTTTTTTTTTTTAGGCAAATTGATGCACGTCAAGTCTTTGTTACAAACAAAACAATGTTAATAAAGTTATACTTTATTATAAGTTGATCTATGTTACTTTTTTTCTTTATTAGAAAAAAAAAAGGACAATGTTAGGCAGATGCGCATTTATAATAGTAATTTTATAGACAAATGATACTATTTACAGTGGCGGCAGAGAGTTTGGGAGGGGCGCGAAACATTTACGGCTTCCTTGGGGGGCTTGACAGAAAATAATTGAGAAGCACTGCTGTAATGTAAGCTCTTAGTGAAAATGCTTTACCAATTTTACGCAAAAAATCCATTTATTTTGGGGGGCAACACAATATTGATTGATTTTAGGTCTGACACCTATTTTAAATGGTTTTGGTTGTGGAATCCAAATTGGTCTGTTTTTCTATCATGTTTTTGAACTGTAGGATCCCTGTTTAATTTATATAAAGAAACACACAATAAAATATGAAAGAAGCTGGAATGACTGCAATGTGAAATGCCAATGTTTTACATAGGACATGCTTTCAATTATCCTGCAAATAAAGAAGAATCATGATAGATAAGGACATTTAAGTTTAAAAAATAAAGCTTTTTTGTCTTCCAAGTAAAATTTGTGCAATTTTTATCGCCGTGTTTTAACAGGTTTTAAACCAATTCACATGTTTTAGTACTTTAGTAAGCTACACTATGGATCTACTGTATACACAGTATAAAGTATAAGTATAAACACAGTATAAACCGCTTCATGATACATTTTTTTTCCCAGATTGGTGGGCATGATGTAGGCATATGATTATTTACTACAATTCATTGATTTTATTGCGTTTTATAGTATTTGTTGATTGCATTGTTACTTTTGATCAGTAAAACTGACATTTTTCTTTACAACAAAATCATGCCTCACTAAGAAAATGAAGATAAAATGGCTGGAAATGAAAGTTAAAACGAACAAAAAATTGGGTAAAAGGTCAGAGACTCAAAAATTAAACAAAACAAGGGGGGGGGGGAATCTGATGTCTACAGTAGCTCAGAAGAGAGTGATTTTCCCATTCCACTTAACCATGCCACTGATTATGAGCGTTTAAATGTCCAGCGATCATTGGGACAAAGTATTGTCTGCTGGTGACTTTGTCATTCTGAAGTTTGCAGGTAGACTCCTCCTATTGCTATGATGGAGAATGTTGAGGGTGATGATATCAGTGGAAAGTTTCTAACGCAAAGTCCTCCCAGGAGGTCTGTGTATTGAAACGGATCTTCATATTTAAAAATGATGAAGATATCCCGATAGAGGTGATGTAATCAAAAAGTTACTTACAGCACAAAAACTTGATGGTAGTGCAGGAAGGCAGCATATATTTATGTTCCTCTCCACCACTGGCGACAAATAACATGACAAACTGATACACACGTACCGTATTTTCTGCACTATGAGGTGCATCTTGAATGAATGGCCTATTTTAAAACTGTTTTGATATATAGGGTGCACGGCATTATAAAGAGTAGTAGTAGTGGTTTGGGTTGCGTTACACTTCCACTAGATGATGCTTCACTAAAGGGATATAAGCATAAATTAAGTCCATCGGATTATAAGGCGCACTTTCTGCGTTTGAGAAAATTGAAGGCTTTTAGGTGCACCTTGTAGTGCGGAAAATATGGTAATAAGCTATTTTACATTACGTTATATCAATTTCCTCATTCATATGTCTATTTAGTGTCAGTTGCAAATCAAGTCAGAAATCTTGCCGTAATTATTGACTCAAACCTTAAAATTTGATAGCCATCTAAAGTCCGTCACTAAATCTGCCCATTACCACCTATAAATATAGCCAGAATTAAGATGCTTATGACTAAACAAGACATGGAAAAACTTATGCATGCATTCATTTTCAGTAGATTGGAGTATTGCAACGGTAGATTTACATGTCCTAATAAAAAAATCAGGAAGCTGCAGCTAGTACAGAATGCTCCTGCCAGAGTCCTTACAAATTCAAGGAAACTGGACCATAATACACTTTAAAAATCGTTACACTGACTTCCAGTGAGTCAAACGATAGACTAAAAAATACTACTGCTACAAAACACTTAATGGCCTTGGACCAAAAAAAATGTATAAATTTGCTGGATCCCTATGAAGCGGACCCCTAAGGTCGTCTGGAACTGGTCTCCTGTATGTTCCATAAACAAGAACCAAGCAGGTTAAGGCAGCATTTAGTTATTATGCTCCTTCCCTCTGGAACAAGTTACCTGAAGTT
The DNA here is from genome assembly GCF_030265065.1 of Corythoichthys intestinalis. NCBI lineage: Eukaryota > Metazoa > Chordata > Actinopteri > Syngnathiformes > Syngnathidae > Corythoichthys > Corythoichthys intestinalis. Next base: position 55,199,090 of record NC_080399.1, on the reverse strand, counting down.
CTGAAGTGTGCTCAAACTGTTAGCTCCTTTAAATCGCTTTTGTTTTGTTTTCTGCTTTATATCTTTTTCCAATTTCAATTATTATTTGATTGTTAATGCCATTCCTTTTACATTTTCAGGGAGGAGCACTGACCCTGTGATCTCGCTGACAAATGGCAAAATCAGAGGAGAAATTGTTCCTGTTAAAGGGACTGAGATAAAAGTGAAACAATTCCTTGGAATACCTTTTGCCCGCCCTCCAGTGGGGAACCTCCGACTTGCTGCTCCCAAAGATGCGGACTCTTGGGAGGGGGAACGGGATTGCACACGCCAGCCTCCTATGTAAAAATTAATAACTACTGAATCATGAACGGAGCAAGAGCATGAACGTATATTAAATCTGTAATCTGACTCTTCATTTTTCACAGGTGCATTCAGGACACTGATATAGTCGTGAATGCTTCTAGAATTATGTCAGTAGAATATACTCCAACAGAACTTTCAGAGGACTGTCTGTATCTTAATGTATACACTCAAGCTGAGGCTAAAAGAGGTGACAAACTGCCGGTATGTTGAAGATACTGTTCGTATTTGACATTCAGAATACATGACTCTCCAGTATAGTAAGCCTTTTTTTCCAAATGATATGAGCTGTAATAGAAAAAGACAACATTTTGCTTTGAAATCCAGGTATTTTATCTGGATCGGGATTTATTTAAGTATATGAAAATATTACAACTTGTGTCTTACAGTTTGGTGTTGTCCATTTTCAGGTAATGGTGTGGCTTCACGGAGGAGGTCTGGTAATGGGCGCTGCCTCTCAGTATGATGGCACTCCATTGACTGCTTACGAAAACATCGTTGTGGTTATTGTTCAATATCGTCTGGGCATCCTGGGATTCCTGGGGTGAGACACTATAGCTCAACAGGCTTTTGACAAAGTCAATTTATATTAATCCCTATATCAAAGAAAATATGCTCTATTAATTAATACACGTACACTACTTACACTAAACATGTTATTAGCACAGTTAAAGTATAATAAACGCAATACATTAAAGAACATCATGAATGTTCTTGTTTCCATTTTTTTTTTGTGGTGAATTTACTGGTATAAAGACAAAGTACTACATTTTGACAGCACTGGGGATGAACATCTTCGTGGAAATTGGGGTTTCTTGGATCAATTGGCCTCACTAAAGTGGGTGCAGGCAAATATTGAGGCTTTCGGTGGTGATCCACAAGCTGTCACCATCGCTGGAGAGTCAGCAGGAGGCATCAGTGCATCAATACTGGTATAGAATATGTAAATATATGCATATTTACATATACAGTATATGTATTCATTGTATTACATATTTTTTCAGACTCTGTCCCCACTAGCTAAAGGATTATTCCATAGGGCAATTTTTCAAAGTGGAGTGGCAACCGTTGGAACATACACCCGCAGCCATTCATTAGGTCTTGTCAAGGTAGGCATCCTAAATCCATTCGAATTAAAATTTGACTTGCCATTTGTTTCTACATCAGACGACATGCTCGGAATATGATGATTTATGACAGCGCCGCAGTTTTTTTTTCCAGCAAAACTGGCGCACGGCGAATTTTCTTGTGAGAGAAATCAACATGGGTTCCAAGAATGTTAGTGCAGGTGGTGAATAAAAAAATGTGACGCTTACCATTGAAATGAAGATGAAAATTATTTTAAAAAATGGGCGCGTCTGTGAACTGGCTTGACAATACGGCCGTAGATTGTACGATCTCGATGGTCCCCCTCCGACCTCCGTTCGCTAGTCTTTAAAAGTTAAGCTGACAATTGTAAAATCACCAGCTTCGTCAGGTTTTTGATCATTAATCATTCAGAACTTGTGCAACACAACATACCTACTGTCCACCGCAGCTGAACATGAAACGTGAAAGTAAAAAGTCCTTTCACACTCACGTCAGCCGGACGGTGCGTTCAGATACACCACGCAAAACACATTCGCCACATTAGAACCCAAACGTTATTATAGGTATTATTATTATTACTATTTCTATTGTATTATTATTCCTAATTTGAGTCGTAATTTATTTTTTTCTGTATACAAGCAGTATTTATTAAGGATTTAGTGTAGGTTTCCGGGCTGTGGAACGAATTAATGGAATTTTAATTTATTCTTACGGGAAAATCCTGCTTGACAAACATCCATTTCAACTTATAAACAAGGTCCTGGAACGAATTAACTTTATATGTAGAGATACCACTTGTACTATCGTTATTATGACCAGCTTCCTCTGTCATCTTGTCTGCCCATGTTTGTGAATTGGGTCACTTTGGAAGATTCACTCGATTTTGTTAGTTGACATGTAAATTTTAATTAGGCCTGGGCAATATGACAAAAATTGCTATCGCAATACAAATTTTCTTATCAGTTTATCGATAATTACATCATTTTCTTTCAAATTTGAAGTCTGATTTTTGCCCCTAAGTGTAAGCTGACAAAATCAGATGCTGCTATAACCAATCATTAATGTCAGAACAAAGATGCATGGCGACAAACTATTACACAGCATTTCACAAATATGAGGAACATTGCACATGAGGTATTCAAAATCTGAGCTACACATGCAATCCCAAAAAATTAAATAACCATGAATAGATAAACAAATAGGAATTCACACCAACATGTTGAACCCTTGTGTGCATAAAGTCTTAAGGTGTCTCACAATGCCAACAAAATAAATGGGGTGAAAAAAATCAGTTTCAAAACTGTTACAAATAAATAAACAAGACATCCATTGCTTTAAAGGTTACTGGCCAGAAAAATAAGTCTGTCCACAGTACCAGGCTCTCTGACAGGTCATGATGTTCCTTCTGGTACTGAATACTCTGAGCTAGCGTTCATGTCACATCAGCGCCCCCCTTTTCTCTGGTGTTCGAGTGGTGTATTTTGCAGTTTAAATAGAATTTTATCAAATCATTTTGTTGACAAAAATTATTTGACGATAATTATTACCGTTTTATCGTCCAGAGTTAATTGGAATTGATACAAATTTAGAATCAACCCTCATACACATATTATATTTGAACCTTGTTCCTTGAGAGCAAAAAATCACAATTGGCTCACTTGACGCATATGGGGTATCTTCAGCCTTAGTGTGTATAACCAGTGTTGGTGTTGCTACAAAAAAAAAAAAAAAAAAAAAAAAAGTAATGTATGACACATTAGTCTCAGAAATGGTTATGCCTTATATTACTTTATTGTTCTATGAAGAAAGTTGTTCATTATATGACTAGTTCCCCCCATCTCTGATTTTACCTTTTGTTCAAAACGTCCACTTTTTTTCCCCAATCTATCTGTCCTGCTGGGTGGCAACCAATAGTTTATGGTAAATGATACCTCATGCCAAAACGCCAAACAATCACTGTTCCATTCATGTCTTAGCCCCTCCTCCCCCGTTCTGTGTTGTGTGGTGCACATGGGAGGAACTGGAGTTGCTACTAGCAATGTAATGCAAGTAATGAGTTCATAAAAATGTAATATTCTTACTGTTTTCAGAGGAGTAATGCCTTATACTACTTGTTACTGGGAGAAGTAATTTTATTATAGTAACACATTACGAAAAACACTAATTGTGTGACATTAACATGGCACATACAGTGCCTTGCAAAAGTATTCGGCCCCCTTGAACCTTGGAACCTTTCGCCACATTTCAGGCTTCAAACATAGATATAAAATTTTAATTTTTTGTCAAGAATCAACAACAAGTGGGACACAATCGTGAAGTGGAACAAAATTTATTGGATAATTTAAACTTTTTTAACAAATAAAAAACTGAAAAGTGGGGCGTGCAATATTATTCGGCCCCCTTGCGTTAATACTTTGTAGCGCCACCTTTTGCTCCACTTACAGCTGCAAGTCGCTTGGGGTATGTTTCTATCAGTTTTGCACATCGAGAGACTGACATTCTTGCCCATTCTTCCTTGCAAAACAGCTCGAGCTCAGTGAGGTTGGATGGAGAGTGTTTGTGAACAGCAGTCTTCAGCTCTTTCCACAGATTCTCGATTGGATTCAGGTCTGGAATTTGACTTGGCCATTCTAACACCTGGATACGTTTATTTTTTTAACCATTCCATTGTAGATTTGGCTTTATGTTTTGGATCATTGTCCTGTTGGAAGATAAATCTCCGTCCCAGTCTCAGGTCTTGTGCAGATACCAACAGGTTTTCTTCCAGAATGTTCCTGTATTTGGCTGCATCCATCTTCCCGTCAATTTTAACCATCTTCCCTGTCCCTGCTGAAGAAAAGCAGGCCCAAACCATGATGCTGCCACTACCATGTTTGACAGTGGGGATGGTGTGTTCAGGGTGATGAGCTGTGTTGCTTTCACGCCAAACATATCGTTTTGCATTGTGGCCAAAAAGTTCAATTTTGGTTTCATCTGACCAGAGCACCTTCTTCCACATGTTTGGTGTGTCTCCCAGGTGGCTTGTGGCAAACTTTAAACGAGACTTTTTATGGATATCTTTGAGAAATGGCTTTCTTCCTGCCACTCTTCCATAAAGGCCAGATTTGTGCAGTGTACGACTGATTGTTGTCCTATGGACAGACTCTCCCACCTCAGCTGTAGATCTCTGCAGTTCATCCAGAGTGATCATGGGCCTCTTGGCTGCATCTCTGATCAGTTTTCTCCTTGTTTGAGAAGAAAGTTTGGAAGGACGGCCGGGTCTTGGTAGATTTGCAGTGGTCTGATGCTCCTTCCATTTCAGTATGATGGCTTGCACAGTGCTCCTTGAGATGTTTAAAGCTTGGGAAATCTTTTTGTATCCAAATCCGGCTTTAAACTTCTCCACAACAGTATTTCGGACCTGCCTGGTGTGTTCCTTGGTTTTCATAATGCTCTCTGCACTTTAAACAGAACCCTGAGACAATCACAGAGCAGGTGCATTTATACGGAGACTTGATTACACACAGAGATTCACATTCAGAGATCCTCACTGAACTTCTGGAGTGAGTTTGCTGCACTGAAGGTAAAGGGGCCGAATAATATTGCACGCCCCACTTTTTAGTTTTTTATTTGTTAAAAAATTTTAAATTATCCAATAAATGTTGTTCCACTTCACGATTGTGTCCCACTTGTTGTTGATTCTTGACAAAAAAATTAAATTTCATATCTTTATGTTTGAAGCCTGAAATGTGGCGAAAGGTTGCAAGATTCAAGGGGGCCGAATACTTTTGCAAGGCACTGTATTTAAAGTAGAACACTACATAGTGACTTTGTAAAAATGTTTTTTTAAAAATGCCATGAAATATCGGTAATCTTTGCAATACATTATGTGAAATGAAAAAAAAATGAGCAAAACCGCATTTGACTTGGTGAAGATTGACACCTTGGACAAACACCTTCGTTTTTATCTACCCATTATTTGATTCTAACAACATTAACTTTGATAATCTAAAGCTCTAACTACAACTTTACAAAGCGTTGAAAATTTATCCCAAGTTGAGGCGGGAAGTCGGCTCTGATTGGCTGCTGGTGCATCAATCTTGAATTGAGAAAAAGGTTTGTGTAGTCAGAGCAATGCTCATTAACTTTTGTCAGCGTCAGTCGGCGTGATGTCATCTTATGACGTTATGTCCATCAGTTATTATACTTATGTTTGCAAGGGTGAGACTTGGCTCAGTCAACTTGGTATTCTGGCAGTTTTATTAGCCACAAGTTGAAGCTCTCGCCTAATATATATGATCTTTATTCAGGAGTCACATGGGGTGTCCATATCACATAAATCAACAGAAAAATGACATAAGAAAACACAGAAACAAAAACCGGAAAAAAAAAAACATGAAAAAGGCACAAACTATCTCTGCACAATAAACAGGCTTTTACTCCAATGGCGCCACATGCTTGACCTACATCTATAACTATTTTTAGGATCCGTTATTTTCATTAAAATACTATTTTCGGACTCATTTAACCGACACATGAACTTATACATCAGATTTCTTAGTAGCGCTTTAAAGGTGGGTAACCCAGAATTGACAAATAATTGGCTGGCGCTGTACCATCTAGGCACCTGCAATAACAGCCTCAAGGCATCATTATAAGCTACATTTAGCCTCTGTATGGACTTCGCTAAGTACCTGGTCCACAGGTGAGCAGTGTATAATGGTGTGCAATATGCCCTGAACAGTGATATTTTCACGTGGATGGAACACATAAAAAAATTTCTCTTAAGCATATTTGCCTGTGCATAAAGTTTACTGCATTGACGGTGGATGTCCCTGTCGTCTGAAAAATCATCAGTTATAAAATGTCCGAGATATTTAGCCTCATTGCAGTCATTTAGAGCTTTTTTGCCCAGAAAGAAGCGAGGGAATACAGTCCCCCTATCTTCTTTAGATCTTAAAATCATAATGTTACTTTTCTCTGCATTGTATTTGTCAAATTGGTCACCAAACTGAGAACATAATGAGAGTAACTCCTGTAAGCCAGCACTACATGGAGAGAGCACCACCACATCATCCGCGTACATAAGATGGTTAATGATAGTGCTTCCTACAACACAGCCAGTATTACATCTATTGAGACGGTTGGACAATTCGTCCATGTATACATTGAACAGATATGGTGAGAGTATTCCTCCCTGTCTCACACCATTACCAACTCTGAAGGAAGAAGAAACCGTGCTACCCCACTTAATGTGAACAAGTTGATTTGCATACCAAAAGGCTAGAATACGGATGACATATTTGGGCACCCCTCTTTGTGTCAACATAAGAAAGAGTTTGCTATGATTGATCCGATCAAAAGCTTTTGATGAATCAATAAAGCATAAAAACATTGTCGAGTTCAGGCCTTGATACTTCAGTAGTAATTCCTTCAACGCAAATACGCACATATCGGTTCCATGTTTTCTTTTGAATCCAAACTGATTGTCACTTGTGGAAATAAATGTAGCTATTCTGTTCAGTATAATTGTCTCCAGCACTTTAGACAGCACACTGGCCAGAGCAATTGGTCTATAGTTATCTTTACAATTAATTTTCCCAGTCTTATCTTTTATAATAGGCACAAGTTGTACCGCCATCATAGTCTGGTAGAATGCCATGTTTAAAGAAGCCATAAAAACACAAGGCAAGGAGAGGAATTACCTTCTGACTGGCATGTTTTAAGTGCTCAGCTGTAATGCAATCGAAACCACAGGCTTTGTTGGTTTCTAGCTCAATAATGGCTTTATGGATTTCAGCCGGTGTGATCACTAAAATCTCATTAATATCACTGTTATCGGGTGTGAAAGCATCACCCTTAATGCAATTAAACAGCTTGTAGTAGTGCTCTCTCCATAATTCTGCAATGTTATTTGGGCCACATACTCCATTGATATTAAATGGCAAGGGAGCTTTACTTATTCAGTGCTTTCACCTCCTTCCAGAAGTCACAGAAGCTATGATTAATAAGTTTGCCAGCAAGGGAATCTGCCCTCATACTGGCTTCATTTCTGCTAATAAAACGCACAGCAAGCTTAAACCTTGCATTTGTACGCTTTTTATTTTCAAATAACGTCCCACATCTAACTCTTCCTGATGCTGCCCATTCTTTGAAGGCCTGCCTAGCTGCTGAGTGAAGCTCAGCTACATGAGAATTCCAACCAGGCTTTGCATGATGAGTATGCCTATTATGCCTATTATTGTTTTCATGTAAGGTCTTACCAGAGTCGTAGAGAAATTTAATGATGAAATCATACAGAGTGCACAATTCTTTGCAGTGCCGTTCATTTTTGCAATTTATATCGCAACATAATAAAGTTTCCTTTGGTAGGACAACAGAATCTAACAAAATATCAGTGCTGATGGTGTATCTGCTGATAGACTCATCCGTTAAATTTGGCCAGTTAAGTTTACTTAAATTGGCTGTGTTTTCGTCAATGCTTATTATTGGTATATTCTCCACTTTGAGACACATTAGTAATGGAATATGGTCAGACGTTGCTAGATCGTAGCAAATTTCCATACTCGTCAGCGAAGCATAGGCATCCGCTGTAGATATACAATGGTCGAGCCAAGATACAGTATGCCACACGTCACTGATGTATGTGTAGCTGTTTTCGGGCAATAACATCTTGCTGGACATAAGCAGGCTATTATCCTTGCAGAGCTTTGCAAAATTAGATTTACCATCAGAGATGTCTGCATTGTAGTCCCCAACTAAATACACACAGGTTGAACCACATCCCTCAACCTAATCTTCAGGACATCTGCTTCTCGATCGGAACTTTTCTTATCACGTACTCATTTTCTTGCAAACAGGGGCTCTTTTGTATGGCTCTTCATATATATATATATATATATATATATATATATATATATATATATATATATTTACTTTCGAATATTCATACAATTTCTTTACTTTCAGACTGTAGCCAACTTGACTGGATGTGATGACATTACGTCCCAGGAACTGGTTCAGTGTTTGAGAGGAAAAAGCAAAGACGAGTTAGTTGATGCAACAAAAAAGGTAAGTAGACTAAATGTAGTATTTACAGGAAAGTTGTGGTTCATTGGGCTGGATTTTCTTTTTGCATGTCCAGATGAAAATTTACCTAGGAGGCGTGGTAGATGGTGTCTTTCTAACTGATACTGCAGAAGAGCTTCTAAAGAGAAAAGAAGTAATGCCAATTCCGGTCATGATGGGAATTACAAATCATGAATTTGGGTGGATTCTGCCTCAGGTGATGCATTTTAATATCAGTTGTCCTCAATAAAAATAAAAATAATTTTAATACTGATACCAAGCAAATGATTTGAATTCATTCATACACATTGTGTTTGGCAGAGTTTCGCTCCTCCTGGCTGGGAGAACGGTATGACAAGAGAGTCTGTGCTGGCCATGGTGAACCTGTTTAATCCTGAAGGGGTGAGGCTCCATGTAATTTTCTCTGATGATTTTATAATATATATACGTATATATTAGGATGACAGTGTTTTCCTGTGACTTATTCTTTAATCGTTTTTATCAGGTATCAAAAAGGTATCAGGACACCTAAAAATTGTTTGAAATACAGTGGTACCTCTACTTACGACATGAATCTGTTTTGAATGGTGTCTCATAACCTGAAAATTCCATTAGTAGAGACGCGTTTTCCATGTAAATGCTCTAATCTGTTCCAAGCGCTACTGCAAAGCCACATTAAATTATAATCTGGGCAAACCGGAGTAAAACAACAGCCAAATACATTTGCATCATTCCATATACTGTACCTAACCTAATTGTTAATACCTGTAATGAAGTAGATGATAAAACATAATGCAAAGGTAAAAAGAAGAAAAATATATCAGGTGAGGCAATGTCCTCTTTCACGAGATCGATGGTGCCTATCACCTATCTCACTCTTCGCGACACGAACTTTACGCGAGACTTGTTCCTTTTTTGTCTAAGACGTCGGCCCGCAACAAGACAGTCACGCCTGTGCACGTCGTCATACTGCGACACCCAAATTGAAACGTTAAAAACAATAGCGGACCGCACGTAACAAGTCACCTTTGCTCACTAATATTCATGACGTTAGCAACTGTTGCTAGGGAGGGTCACAGCTTGCGTTTGTCCCTCATGCTGGATGCATGTAAATAATGTACGTACGAGATGTTTAGTGAGCTAAACCTATCAATTATGTCCAGGGATGAAAGTGGCTAGAATTTCTTGCCGGAATTCCCCGACGTGAAGGTCGCCACGGAGCCAGAAATTTTATTTATTTATTTATTTATTTTCATTTTGGGGTGGGGTGTGTGTGTGTGGGGGGGTCAAACCTCCTAAAACTACTGAAATGCAAAGAAAACTGTTTTGGCACAGTTATTTCTATAACACATACAAAAACTGATTTTCATTCAAAATTGTATTTTTATCATTGATTTGCAAAATAAAAGTTAACAAAAACGGCAATAAGCCCAATCAACCTCCATCTCCTAATTTTTATTTTCCCTCATTTCTTCACATACTAAATGTCAAATCTCAATTTTAACTACTTAAGATCATAGGACGTATATTAAAATATAAGTTAATGTAAACATTTACTTTTGCGGGGGTTTTTTTTGTTAATAATAAAGACATGAGTAACATACATTCAGAAAAATAAGTACAAATGACTTATATGATGCAGAGTGAAATGGAATATATTTTGAAGATCGCGCAAGCATTAACTTTTTTAAATCATAAGGAAATAAGTAGCCTAACATAAATGAACAAATGTAAGTCCAAAGTACACATTGACAGATAAGATGTTCTGAAACTCCCCATCAGAGCAAATAAACTAAATATGATAAATAAGTAAGGGTGTCAACAATAATCGATGCGGCGGGGCAGGGACGATTCGATTCAATGCGGGCAACACGCTGAATCGATTCAGCGCATTTTAAAATATATAATAATATATATATATTTATATATATATATAATATAAGTACGTTCAAAAATCTTTCCTGCGCAATTCCCGTGATGCAATGTATTTGGTTTCCCCATTTGTATTGTTATTCTCATGTTTACCTGTAAAGAGAGCTACTTTACATTCAAACCAAGCCCGTAGAGGTTAGATCGGGCCTAAAAAATTCCAGCCCAACCCGACACTGCCAGCTGGTATTGAAGCCCGACCGGCCAGATCAATTAACTATAGATTTGCATGCCCGAGCCGAGTGATGCGGGAAAAAAAAAGCAGCAGCAGCAGCAATTTATTTTCATTTCTTCAAGTTTTCTTACTGTTTAAATAGTCTACATATTTTTATAAGAGTTATAAAAGCCTTTACACAACGAAATAACGCTGGGAAAGTTTAATATAAAAAAACACCGTTTTGCAGACACACAGAGAAGATTCGAAAGGATCACATTTGCCTTTGTGTGCATAAATAAAAGTGTCTTTCCTAACAAATTCTCAGTTGGCAGACAAAAAACGCAAGTTTACTCAATATTTAAATAGTCTACATATTTTTATGAGAATTATAAAAGCATTCACACAATGAAATAACGGGAAAAGAAGAAAAAGAGGGCTGTGCCACAGCCCTCTGCGCATTTTTTTTTTTTTTTTTTTTTTAATTATTAGTCCGGCGCGGCGGCCCGACCCGACCCACCGAAACGTGAATGCTTAACATTTCGGGTCGGGTCGGGTTCGGGCACAAGATCTAACCTCTATGCAGGGGGGACGAGGAACCCAAATCCGCTTCCTTACCGGAGTAACGTCACAGACAAGCGCAGTTGTAATCGAGAGAGCAGAGAGATAGGACATAACATAACAATGGCTGAAACGGAGAAAGAGGGAGCGAGAAATATTATAAATATAAGATAGGCTAGGCCTACATTTTACTTTTGTTCTACATTGCAATTTAGTTGATGTTTTGTTTGCAACTGAACTGATCCCTGGATTGATATTGCGATAAAGATGCTGCTGCACTACAATATTTTCTTTGTCTTGTTTTTTAATACAGTATTTACTTGAATATTTTTATTGATGGGTCGTTGTGACTAAAATACAGTGACTGTTATTACTGATTTTGCATAGGAGTTCAGATGTGCACTGTGTGAATGGCTGCTACTGTGTGTAAAAAAAAAAAAAAAAAAAAAAAAAAAAAGAGAAAGCCCTGGTCTCATTCAAAGCACTAATTGAATGCTGTGATCTGATTTTTTTTTTTAAAGATATATATCAAAGTATACTATTTTCATTTGACTTCAACCAGGAGTGACACAAGAGCCAATAAAAAGTTGTTTAATGTCTGTTCGCTTGTGTTGGCTCATGATTCACGAAAAATATGCTTTGCTTTAGAATTTTAATGCATCCCAGGCTTTAATGCATTGCAATGCATTGCCAAATCGAATCGTGACCCTCTGAATCGAATCAAATCAAATTGAATCGAATCGTGAGGGCGGTGTCGATGCACACCTCTATAAATAAGCCTCCTCAACTCTTTCCCTGCTCTTAAAGATTTCATCCATTTTCTGTTGCATTGCCCTTTTTTGTCGTATCCATTCAACATTTTTTGCTGTTCCAGAAAACATGCACATTTGCATGTGTGGCAGCTTAGCATTTTTTTTTTTTTTTTTACATAGCGTTTTGACAGTCATATTTTTGGAATCAAAGAACCGTGTACCGGAATGGCATTCCAGCCCTGAATCTTATACCGGAACTGCGTTCCTGACCGTTCTGGCCCACTTTCACCCGTCATGTCCAAAAATGATGTTCCCGGTGCCAAATTCACTGGTAAAGATGTGGAAGATCATACAAATGTTCTGGTAAAGAGATGGCTTGAGTGACGAGGGCTAAAAAAGAGCCGACCTGATCCAGACGTAGCTTTTTTATCGACACTTTTTTCTTGTCTACTAGGTGACAGCCATCAAACACTTTTTAATTTTTTATTAATAAATGTATTTACTCTTCCCCCTACTAAAAAGTTTTTTTTTTTTTTTTAACATCAGAAAAGGTAACAACAGTGGCAGTCAGGTACCATTTTAATTTTTTTCCAAGTCATTCATTGTCAGAGGGAAGCAGCACGGCAAAATGCCACGCCAAAAAAATAAGTAAAAATATCAAAATGGCTTACCTTTTCGGAGATCAGGATTGTCGTCTGTAGGACCATGGCGCCAACAAAATGTTTACTACACTGCTGGTGTTTAAGTTTTTTTTTTTTTTTTTTTTTTATGTCCACACAAGTTGAGTCATTCTTCACATGTTTTCGGCTTCGGGAAACTTATGAAAAAAAACATCCTTCATATGTTGTAATGTCTAGATTTGTTTTTACAAGTTCCATAGCAGCAGTGTTTACTCGGCATGTTCTTCTTTGAAAGATTACTGGCAGAAAATAAGCGGCACTAACATGGGTTTTATACGAGGGCGCTTCTGTGTTGACTCCTATCCGGTTTACGATGGTGACGTCACACAGTCTTGCTGTCTAAAAATAGCATTCGTGTGGTGCGCTATTGGCTAATGGGAGAGCACAATCTCATTATTAAAGTATGATGGGAAAGATTATGAATAATAAGGCAACTGGATCTCATGGCGTGACATTTAAAATCACGAAGTACATTCGTATTTTAGCGTTTCGTACCTAAAATTTCTTTCCTAACAAGAGGCAATATTTTCCTGTTTAGGCGTGAAAATTACTTTTGTAGAGACGTTCGTAAGTAGAGGTACCACCGTATACACTGTTTTTAATCATTGTTTTTCTGATACCAGTATTTTCACACATTGGACTTTGGCATGGAAAGGTTTCCTTGTCTTTGCAGAAGAAACTCTGTATAAAACTTCCTGTTAGAGGCATATAGGTGTCGTCCTAAACATTTTTTATTTCACATTGAACCCTTACCTGGATTGCAGGCCTTGTCAAATGGTATTTTTAGTGCCTTTTAACCCGTGGGCAACTAAAATTTATCAGCAACTGCACAAATGTTTAAAATCATTTTGCCTTTTGGTTTTTACATACTGATTCTATATTACTAATCAACCAAATTAGCGCTTTTGTTTTTTATTCATTTTACTTGACATTACTTTGGCATTAATGATGGTCTGTCATGTTTTTTGCTTAGTGAATGAAAAATAAGATGTAATCTCTAATTAATCAATCATCACCCTTTATTTTGTCTTGTTTTATAGATATTGTCAGATTGTACAGTTGTCTATTTTTATATACATTTCATTTTTACTTGCCACTGAGGTTAGAGAGTCACGCAATTTCAATTCTCTGTCTGTCCTTGCACATGTGGTAGAATTGACAATAAAGCAAACTTTGAACTTTGAAAATTATTTCTGGTGTAGGCCTCGTTAGCCAACAGTCTCATTGTGCATGAATACCTGAAAACTGCACAAACTCCTGATGCCATTAGAGATGGATTTACTGAACTCATGGGAGACCTCCTGATGACGCTACCTGTTGTGAAAGTGGCAGACTACCACACAGGTCAGAAATACTTATTTATTTTTTTAATTCATTTTTTTAACACTGGTATGAGTGGTTTGTACACATAAGATTTTTCAGATATTCCTTTTAAAAATAATTGACTGGATGGATTAGCAATTTTAGTTAAACATATATAGTAGCAGACAAACAAAGTAACATTTGATCAGTGAAAAAATGCGATGAATATTTAAACCGAAGAAGCCAGGTGCATAAATTTGGCCACCCTTGTTGTTTCTTGAATACCTTTAGCACAAGTATTTGGAACCAAAATTTTATTGAGTAAGCTCATTGACCCTATTTACTGCGTTAAAGACGCCACGTGATTGATCACGGCGGCGTGATCATCGGACTAAGACTTGCTTTTTCAAGAGGAAAAAAGTATAGGCAAGCAAAATTTAGACATAACACAAAAATCAGGAGTGAGAAAAACCAATACTAAAAATAAAACATGGAATAAAGTATCAAAAAAAAAAAAAGGACAGGAAAGAATCATTTTAGAGAACCTAATTGTAAATCAGAGGTTTTGCACATGCCGTCAAAAAATTGCCTTTTTTTCTCCACGATATACATAAACCAATGCATCAAGCTTGATGTACTTTGTATGTTCTTATTCAGATGTGAGGTAATACCTGACTTTTTAACTAAAAGCACCCAAAGGGATGGATAGTGGCTCTACAGCTGGTCATCAACCTGCAATGACAAACTTGTTTAGCTTCATCCTTTGTCTGACATTGTCCATCGACATATCATTTGTTTTTTTGTTGTTGTTGTTGTATTGTCTTTTGCTTTTAGATGCGGGCAATCCTGTTTACGTCTATGAGTTTGGATATCGGGCTGAGACGTACAAAGAATCCAGGCCCAATTTTGTGAAGGCAGACCATGGCGACGACGTCAGCTTTGTGTTTGGCGGATGTTTCTGGAGTGGAAATGTAAAAATTTTAGGTACAGCATGTTATGCATTGTGTACTACCTGTAATTTGTAATATACTACTTCCTAGACAATGTGATGAAAAGTATCATGTCATGGCTTTGTTGTGACAAATGAATGAAATTGTGATGATTATTATTAGGTTCAATAACAAAAATAATTTACTTTCGTGACGTTCAACTCTCGTTAGGTGCAAGAGGGGTTTTGATGTAAATGGGTAAAATTTTATTTTCATGGCGTATGCAGAGTTTGGTAGAGTAGCCAAAAATATTACTCAAATAAGAGTAGCGTTACTTGTAAATATTGCTCAAGTAAAAGTAGTCATCCAAAAAGTTACAAAGTAATGAGTAATATTGTGAGTAACTGCTTAAAATGTCTGGATTTTTAATATTATTATATATAATATTATATATATGTTTTTCTCAGCACAACTTCATTTCTGAACTGTTATTATTATACTGTACTATAACATGACCATATTAGGCCAAAACTATGATACAAAAATCTTCAAATTAAGGCCAGAACAACACTGCATGAGTGCCCTTTAGTGGAGAAAAAAAAACATTGTTACCTCTGAATCGTATAATGGAGTCATGTGGTTATTGTTGCGACGTCTCATTGGTGAAACAGATGTAGAATAAAGAGGAAAAAAATGTAACTACTCTAGTGTAGCCCAAAGTAGCAAAGTAAGAGTATTGTTTCTTCACAAATCTACTCAAGTAAAAGTATTATGTGGTAAAACTAATCTATGAAGTACATTTTTTTCAGTTACTCAAGTAATTGTAACGCGTCACTACCCACCTCTGAGCTTATGTGCGATGTTAATCTTATTTAGGGCTTACAGGCACTTGTAGATCAATATAAATTTTAGGACTTTTACAATTTTTAATCGAGTTAATTACAGCTTAAAAATTAATCGCAATTCAAACCATCTATAAAATTTGCCATATTTTTCTGTAAATTATTGTTGGAATGGAAAGATAAGACACAAGACGGATATATACATTCAACATACGGTACATAAGTACTGTATTTGTTTATTATAACATCAACAAGATGGCATTAACATTCTGTTAAAGCGATCCATGGATAGAAAGACTTGTAGTTCTTAAAAGATAAAAGTTAGTACAAGTTATAGAAATTTTATATTAAAACCCCTCTTAATGTTTTCGTTATAATAAAATTTGTAAAAATTTCAATCAAAAAATGAACTAGTAGCTCGCCATTGTTGTCAATAATTACACAATGCTCATGGTGCTGAAACCCATAAAATCAGTAGCACCCAAGCGCTAGCAGAGACCGACAAAACTCCAAAAAACACAACAAGTGGACATTACACTGTGCTGTCATTTTAATCTGTTTGAGCGGGGCATGTGCATCAAATATTTTAATGTGATAAATTTTTAAAAATTAATTACCGCCCGTTAACGCGATAATTTTGACAGCCCTAATAAATTTCAATGATTATCTGATTGCCTTCTATGTATTTTCAGGAAATTTTACCAAAGAGGATGAACAACAATGTTTAACTATAATGAAATATTGGGCCAATTTTGTCCGTACGGGGTAAGTACAAACAACAAAATTAAGCAAGTTAATCCATCCGTCTATCTATTGATCTTTCCAACATATTACCCTCATGCTAACAATTACTGTATTTTTTAGAGTTGAAATTGCACAAGCCAAAAAATGCATTATAACAAAGAAAAAAACATGTTGCACTGTAGTATAACTTGAAATCCAACCCTAAAAACAAATATTGGATTTTGAGAGCAGCTTAAAACGTCACTAGACATGGGGAACAAAGTTTACTTTCACAGGGTGCTCTTGAGTCTCTTAAACCAGTGGTGTCAAATGTACGACCTGCAAGCCAGAAGCTGCCCACTAGCCCAATCCAGTCCACTCGGTTGTTCTGCCTGATAGGCATGTGTTGGCTCATTCATACTGCATATACAAAACCCCAAGCTTTTATTTAGACATTGGTGCCGTAAAACCGTAGATTTGTGTGAGTGCGTGCGCTACTGCACTTGGCTCACTTTCGCCCCGTCCCAGTCAAAATGGATTGGACATGTAGCAGTCAATGGCAGCCAATGAGTTCACAAGGAAGAGACCCCAAAAATGCCCCAAAACCAACAGGAGGTGACCCCAAATCAATAGGAAGTAACCTGGAAATGATAAAAAAATAAACAGAAAATGATCCAACATTTTCAGGAGTATCTTAAAATTACATGGAAGTGACACAAAATGAACTCCTTAACTGCCATTGGCAACGATAGATTGCCAATTCATTTATACTGGAAGGACTGGCTCAGAATGTTTTTTTTCCAGTGCCATTGACGGCGTCAGATATCCAATCCATTTTGACTGGGAAGGGCGTTTGAATGAATGACTAAATTAACGTTCATTCGAAACCTCCCAGTCAAAATGGATTGGACGTCGAGTGCTGTCGATGACTTATTTGACCAAAAATAAACTAGTCTGGTCCATACGAAACCTAATTGCCATAAATGTGGTCCTGCATCCAAAATGAGTTAGACACCCTGTCTTAAACCACGCAATTCCAAGAAAAAGCTTGCGTAATTGATAGCAGCACACAGGCAGGTCATTACTGAACACAAAACTCTGTGACAGTGCTCTTACCATAAACGTCGATGTCCAAAATATAGAACTGTGGTTCTGGCTTCAATTAATTGTTTAAGTTGACATAACTCATAACCAATGAATGTGTGTGTGCTCCCGCGGCCAGGGGATACAATTATTGACGGCGGTAACGCCATTGGCAAGACACTGGTGGTGGTTCTGTTGTATAATTGGCGTCTTTAGTGGAGCAAATTGGAACCCCACTCACCATTTTAGCGGTGCTTTCCTGCTTCATGGTCCACATTTTCAATCCTTGGTTCCTGCTCAGCAGTTGTTGTCGCTTTTGAAAGCTAAGGTTTGAAAAAATTACATATATCCATCTTGCTTCCTCAGGTGGTTTTGGCGAAGCAAAGCAAATGACCGTCTAAGGTGCTAGTCATATGATCTTTTCGAAAAAAGATTTTGACCCATTATAAAAAAAAAAAAAAAAATTGATCATTCATTTTTGTTGTTTGTTTTATTGCTTTACAACTTTTATAGACAATATTTTACCAGAAAACCCTAAAATTTCTTGTGTATAGGTCACACTGCCGGCCAACATATGAGAAAAATGTGATTAAAAATTACGGTAACTAGTAGTGTGTACCTTTGACCACACAATATACTGTATGTGAACATTTTTAATTAACCTAAACATTTTTTTTTTTCTTGTACATAAAGGTACACAGGTTAAACATATTAAGCAAATGAGCGACATACTCTATAACAGCTGAAGCAATTCAGTAAAACACATAATGAAGGGAAAGGTCACTGTTGCAATAATGGGGCTTGTCATGTTTCTCCACAGCTCACCCAATGGACCAGGGCTGGTGGCTTGGCCTCAGTATGACAGGCAGAAGCAGGAGTACATGGAGCTTGGTGTGAAACAAACCGTAAGACAGAAACTGAAGAAGGACAGAGTCCATTTTGCAACAGTCACACTCCCACAGAAAGTGGAAATGTTAGCTGCAGCTGCCACATCTTGAAACTGAAAATGGCCGTCTTGTGTCCATTGCTTTAAGGATAAAAAGTGCTTTATACCTTGTGTTCCAAATAAATATCATGATCCCTTGTGATCTTATGTTCAATTGTCTCCACAGTCCTTCAGTATGCCCAGAAAAAAGGCCTATGCTGTAATTCCAGGGAATATTTTTTTTTTGTTTGCTAATAAAGACAACTGGGATGGCCAATTTAAACGTGGACAGTAGCGTGCGTTAATTGGGAACTTTTGTAGTTCTATTGAATGGGCGCTGGAGAGTAAAAGCAAGTAGTGTTTAATCAAAGGCGAATAGGGTTTTGGTCTAAAGACCAGCTTCCAAGACCTTGTAAAGCAAATTCAGGTAGTTGTCTCTGAATAAGTATGTGTTTACATATTTACATTCGTCTGCACAGATTTATTCAATTTTTGAGGGGCATTAACTAGCAGTTAGTGAAATGTATTTGTTTAATTTTCACAAGTGTTACGATAAATCTTAATAATCTTTGCCTAATGAGTGGCATCGTATCAACAGCCCCTATATGGCAGGTCATGCACATCGTGCACCTCTATACAAGAATTGCTTGACTGTGAAGCTCATAACGTTTGGTTAATGATTTATTGTTCAATCTACCATGTAGCCATTCGTGTTCACATGGATTTGGTTCACCTGGACAGACATTATTGTTATGATTAATTGCTATATAAATGACTTGACAAAAACTAGGTGTTGGCAACCTTTAACACTCAAAAGGCCATTTCAACCCAGTTTTCCACAGAAAAGACAACACAGGGAACCATATGCACATTTTTACATTTGGAATAACAGTCAAATCAGGTGTGTGTGTGTGTACATATAATTATGTATAGTGTTTGTGCGAGCATGCGTGTGTGTGATATACTGTGATGTATATTTGACTTAAAGTAGTCCTTTATGTAGGCGGAATAAGTGCTCATTTTGTATCCATGTTATTTACTCATGCAAGTCATGAATTCACCAACAATGTAATCACAGTTGCCACTCAGGTGTACCCACAAGTCTGCTCATGTGAATGGCACAACGACTTGTGGGTACACCCTGTGGGTCGGTGGGCTGGTCTAGTACTAATTTTGTCCCGTTATAAACCAGAAAAAACAATTTTATGACGCGTTTGATCGATTATATGTTTGACGGCTCATCACCAAAATGGATGTTAAAAATTTTTGGTGATCGAAAATCACAATTGACTGCCCTTGTTGTATGAGAGTGGGGATATGAGCTTGATCCCCCCCCCCCCCCCCCTTATTTTTGAATTTCATTTTTTACTCAGATTTAGATGGCTTGAAATTGCTCACAACATTCTTTTCTTTAATGACAAATTTAGATACAATTTCACTCTATAGGAAGTATTTACACTGCTAAAAAAAAAAAAACGTAACACATTGTACATATAAATGAATGAGATATTTATATTAAATACTTTGTTCGTTCCATAGTTGAATGTGCTGACAACAAAATCACACATAAATTATCAATGAAAATCAAATGTATCAACCCATGGAAGTCTGGATTTGGAGTTTTACTCAAAATGAAAGTGGAAAAACACTACAGGCTGATTCAACTTTCATGGACAGTCTGACAGTCTGAGGAGCAACCTGGCTCTGCCAGATGGACCTAAACACAGGTTTGGGGTTTAGAGGTGTTCTATTGGATTTAGGTCAGGTGAACGTGGGGGCCAGTCAATGTTATCAATTGCTTCTTCCTTCAGGAACTGTTGCATACTACAGCACCATGAAGTTGGGGATTGTTGTGGACCAGGAGGAACCCAGGTCCCACGGCACAAGCGTAGATTATGAAAATTAGTCCGAGGATTTCATCCCGATACCTAATGGCAGTCAGGGAACCATCATCTAACCCACAGGTGTCAAACCGATTCCACAAAGGGCCAACTGGGTGCAGGTTTGCTTTCCAACCAATGAAGAGGACACCTTTTCACCAATCAGATCTTTGACATGTGTAATCAGTTAAACTTTGTCAGGTGCTGCTTGTTTCAGTAGGAAGTTCAATGGTTAAACTCTCTGCACAGTATTGGTTGGAACAAAATCCAGCACCCACTTGGCCCTTTCTGGAATCTGTTTGACACCTGTGATCTAACCTGTAGAGGTCTATGTGCCCTTCCAAGGATATGCCTCCCCTGACCATCACTGACCCACCACCACACCGGTCATGCTAACTAATGTTGCAGGCAGCATAACGTTCCCCATGGGATCTCCGGACCCTTTCACGTCTGTCGCAAGTGATCAGGTTGTACCTGTTTCATCGGTGAAGAGCACAGAGCCAGTGACAGTTGCAAATTCTTGTGGTCTATGGCAAATGCCTCTTAAGCTCTACGGTGATTGGCAGTGAGCACAGGGCGCTCTACAGGATGTCAGGCCCTCAGACCATCCTCATGGAGCCCATTTCTGATTGTTTGGTCAGAAACATTCCCACCAGTGGCCTGCTGGAGGTCATTTTGTAGGGCTCCGGCAGTGTTCATCCATTTCCTCATTGAACAAAGGAGTGGATACCGATCCTGCTGAGGGTTCAAGGATCTTCTACGTCCCTGTCCAGCTCTCCTGGAGTAGCTACCTGTCTCCTGAAATCTCCTACAGGACGACAGGTTGGTCCTCAGACTGGCCAGGAACTCTGTGATGTGCTGGTCCAGATCTGGATGGAAATCCCACAGGAGAACATCCGCCACCTCATCAGGAGCATGCCCAGGCGTTGCAGGGAGGTCATACAAGCATGCAGAGGCCAAACACATTACTAAGCTTCATTTTGACTTGTTTAAAGGACATTGTATCAAAGTTTGATCAGCCTGCAGTGTTTTTCTATTTTCATTTTGAGTATATATCCAAATCCGGACCTCCATGGGTTGATACATTTCATTTTCATGGATAATTTTGGTCTGACTTTGTAAGCACGTTCAACTATGGAAAGAACAAAGTATTTAATATAATATTTCAGATTTACAACGTGTTACAGTATGTTAGTGTTCCCTTCATTTTTTTGAGTATATTCTACTACACAATATTTGTTTTGAATATTCATCCGATCATTCATGTCGTTATTGTGTGATTCTATGGTTTGGGTTTCAGGAGAATTTGATTAGAAGGGAAACATTTTGTATTGTTTGAGATGAATCATAAAGACATGATGAGCATTTTTTCTTACATTTCAATTTCGGAGGTTCTTTCTATAAGATGGTTTAACCTCAAGTTTAAAAAAAAAAATCTAATTCTGCAAGGGGACCAGCATATGGTGTAGGTTGCCTTTTCCTCAGTTGCGCCACCAATGGGTGGCCAGGGGTGGCCACGGCCACCCCTATAAATTGGTTGGCCACCCCACTGGCCACCCTGCTTGCCAGGATATCGTTAGATTGTTGTAGCATCAATTATGCATTTCATCCCATATGAATGCATTTATTTTGTTTTGTTAAATATAGGGCTGTCAAATTTATCGTGTTAACAGGCGGTAATTAAAAATTTTAAATTAATTACATGAAAATATTTATCGCAATTAACGCATTCGCTGTACGACTCATTCACGCATTGCCGCAAACAGCCTACAATGGCGCCGTTTTACCTCTATACAGAGATAAGAGGCAGTGTCAAGTGAGTGGAGTAGATAAAAGCATTCATTGGGGCCGTGCTTTTAATTGGC
Source organism: Corythoichthys intestinalis (assembly GCF_030265065.1). Taxonomy (NCBI): domain Eukaryota; kingdom Metazoa; phylum Chordata; class Actinopteri; order Syngnathiformes; family Syngnathidae; genus Corythoichthys; species Corythoichthys intestinalis. The sequence continues at coordinate 55,176,987 of NC_080399.1, read as the reverse complement.
AAAAGCTTTGTCATCTCTCCCACAGCAACCATAAATATTGTGGGAAGCGACGTGGGGAAGAATGACAGGAGTTGATCTTTTTCTTAACACCCTGTAGTGTACCCAACGCAGAGAAGATCTAGCATTTGCAGCCACCACACACAGTCGTGGTTGCACCACTTCCAATCATGCATTTGGGCAGAAGAGTTAAGTCGCTACAGTATCATTTACTGAAAGCTCAACAAATAGACTAGATGGCAATATTTAGTCACAATATACAAAACAAACTCACATTTATCCTTTAAGAATCACAAGTCTTTCTATCCGTGGATCACTTTCACAGAAAGAATGTTAATAATGTTAATGCCATCTTGTGGATTTATTGTTATAATAAACAAATACAGTACTTATGTACAGTATGTTGAATGTATATATATCCGTCTTGTCTTATTTTTCCATTACAACAATAATTTACTTTATTATTTATTTATTTAATTTAATATGGCATATTTTAGAGATGGTTTGAATTGCAATTAATTATGATTTATTAATTTTTAAGCTGTGATTAACGCGATTAAAAATTTAAATCGTTTGACAGCTCTAGTTTGTACACCTTATGCCTAATATATACATAACACAATAAAACAGAATTGTTGTGGAACTCAACATGTTGACTGGACAGTTATGGACTATGCACATTAAATCATTGGTAACATCAAATATTACACAATACACCAAAGTATATCAGTAGCCGTGTCCTTAAGTCTTTCCGATAGTTTCCCCCTGACCTTTTTACTGCAATAATATAATGAAAACCTGAAATTATGGCTTTTAGTTTTGGCCACCCCAAGATTTGAAGTGGCCCCATCTGGCCACCCCTATGAAAAATTTCTGGAGGCGCCACTGCTTTTCCTCCCGAAGTCAGCACCCCACGACCCTGACAGGGAGAAGAGTATGGTGTTAAATCAAGGCCAAAAGTTTTGGAAACATTCAGTTTCAATTTTTTTTTCAATCGTTTCTTTTTTTCAGATTTTTTCAGATTAAAAATTTTTTGGCCTTGTTTTAACACCATAGAAGAGGTGTTGAAAGTGATGAATGGAAAAATTCTGTAAAGAATCCCAGCCATAGAAATCATATTTATAGGGCTAGATGCGTGTTGAGCCGTTGTCACTTGTCAGCCATTTTCTGTCAGAGCCATTCGATAAATGCAGTAAATTATAGTTACGAGAGCGTTCACTTTGAAATAGCTACAGATTGTTCAATTTTCAACTTATTTTAAACGGCTTGGTTTTTCAGTAATATTAGAGATGCTGTAAATTTACTGTTGATTTTAAACAAATAAAAAGATAACATTCAGCTTGAATCATAGCCACGTTAAAGCGGTTTACTATTAACTATACCATTTGTAAAATGCGTCAAGATTTCCGTGGCTAAAATAAATCACCGACTTTACATCTGCTACTTCAAACGAGCTAACTAGGTAAGTTCTCCGACGCAAGATGGCCTCCAAACACTTACGCCGCTATCCCCGCTTTAAGATATCTAACATTTTATATATGTGATTTCATCATTGCTCGCATACGAGCCAAGGTGATTGGCTACATTGCTCCAAACGTCATTCGGGTTCTCCCCGCGTCATTCCTATCTTGCGCATGCTCATCTGTCCACAAGACCACCACCAGCAGCATTAACAGCAAGTCAACAGCAGCACAGCGAAAACATTGGACAGCAGTGAGGAGCAGCCCCCTTTTCTGTCAGCAAAGCTCCCCTCTTGTAGGTACCCTTCTACTTTCTGTTTCTTAGCTTCCATACTTTTTTCGTGTGTCTCAGTTTTCGTCAGCATTTATGCTTGAGCGCAGTTAACAAACGTTGACCAGGTTATTTGAACGGATTCAGAGTTTCCCGTCCTGTACCTTCATTGCATTATTGAACCCGTTACAGCTGGTTTAGCGTAATTGTTTGACTAATGTGTGGCCTCCAAACCGAGTTATCATCGTATTCCGTGAAAAATGGCTCCTCGGTGACGTTTATCACGCTGCAGCGCACAACCTTCCAGGAAATGTCAGCCTTTTCTTGTGTTTGCTCAGTGCTGCTTCCTTTATCAACAGCTCTGCGTCCAGTTTGAGTTCATTCCTCTGCAGCTTCAAATTACCAGCCTGCTGTGATGAGCAAGAATGATTCTTTTGAAAACTTTGGTCAAATAAAGGAGATTTAGCAGACACTTTTATACATTGTGAAGCAATATATTTCTTGATAATTCTCTATAACCTCATTTTTTGGTTCTGTTAGATTTTGCACAGTGAAAAAAGACCCCTTGAAACACTCTTTTAAACCCCACATGATCAACTTATGAATGTGCACAGAAGAATATTTGCATCTTTGTTGATTGGTATTTCTGATGTTGTCCAAGCTGCAGTACATTTAATGTGTATGCAGTGATTGACAACCTCTTTTGCGTACCATTAATGCAGTGCTTCTCAATTATTTTCTGTCACGCCCCCCCAAGGAAGACGTAAATGTTTCGCGCCCCCCCAAACTCTCTGCCGCCACTGTAAATATTATCATTTGTCTATAAAATTACTATTATAAAAACGCATCTGCCTAACATTGTGTCCTTTTTTTCTAATAAAGAAAAAAAGTAACATAGATCAACGTATAATAAAGTATAACTTTATTAACATTGTTTTGTTTGTAACAGAGAATACTTGACGTGCATCAATTTGCCTGAATTAAAAAAAAAAAAAAAATTCACATCCAAACTAAAAAATACACTCAAGGTACATTTTTGACCATTTGATACAGAAAAATAAAATGTAATAAAATCAGTAAATAATACCAAATTAAAATTGATTAGAAACATTCACTCATGAGGACAATGTGCCAAAAAATTTGACCGAAAAAACAAATCTGAATAAAAGGGGGGGAAAAGTGTCCTTGGACAGGACAGTTTTTATTTTTGCTGCTCACAGTATTTACCTCCTTTGCAATGGTGTGGAGTTATTTTGCAATTAGCATGCTAACAATGCTCACTGGCTTACTGATATAACACTGACAAAGCAGGACGATTGTTGGCAATATTCGGCACGTTTTCACTGAAAAAATCAAGCGGCTTAACAATGAGATTGGGGTCTAATGTCTTTAAGTGGCGTCTTAATTGATTTGGCTTCTTGCTGTCTGCTATAATTATTTTTAGACACAGTAAACAGTGGTCTTTCATCATCACCCACTGTATTAAAAGTCAAAGCTAAAAGGCAAACGGCACGAAAAAAGCGCATTAACGGCGGCCGAGGTAGAACCGTAGGTGAGGGCAGTCGTCGTGACGATCCCAAGCCGAAAATGGCACTTCTCGGGCGGCGACGTGAGAACCGGACAAGACAGTGGGTCGCTGCGTGAGTGAGTCCGGTCGGAAAACGGCTTTCGAAAACGGCGGTGGCGCACTGCTATTCATATCTGTTGTCTGTGTGTGCTGAGTGCTCTTCCTTAGTTCAAAAATACTGCGCGCACTCTGAAAATGGGAGCGCCACTGCCACCTACTGAGTGGATGTGCAAGTACACTTTATTCCAGTACGGCAAAAAAAAAAAAAAACCCAAAAAACATGTTCCCCGAGGTCACATGCGCCCCCCCTGGCATTGCTCTGCGCCCCCCTGGGGGGCGCGCCCCACTATTTGAGAAGTACTGCATTAATGTCACTGTCTATGCTCCACACACAGGAAACAAGTCATATTCTTGCATAGTGAGTGATAGGGTTGAGGAAACGCAACCAAAGATGGCTTTCAAGAAGTGGCAATAACATTAGAATCGAGCAGACTTGCCTGAAACTAGAAATCCCTGAAACCAATTCCATATCAAGATATTTAGGAGAAAAGACGCGTTGAGAACGAGACCAATACAAAGTGCATTGGGGTCGCGTCAGAGACCAGGCCAAGACCTTCAAAATGTGGGCTTAAACCAAGATCATCACCATGCTTAAAACAAGATCATCCCCATAATCATTTTTTCCTATGCTTCATGCTTGGCCAAGGTTGAGATATCAGTGTAATATGGTTAAATGTGAAATATATATGTCTAGTCAATTGTATGCAAAAGGCACGATATAACTAGCAGGCACTAGTATGCCTATTATCTGGATTAATTGTTACGCGGATAATGTAGGCCCGTAACATTACCCGCTGCCTAATATGGACTACCGTCTCTGTACAACAATCAGATACTAAGAAAGTGACATCATGCAGTCGCCATTTTTAGTGCGGCGTGACGGCATCGTAAACAATGGAGGCGGACGATCACGACGTGGCATTCCCACTCGTCTTTTCTTTTCCTTTTTCTTGAACGTTCAAACTACGTCGCAATAATATGCTTCAATTTATTGCCCATTTGTGGTCCTCCCATAGTGGATGATGCAGAGATGAATGTTTTTTACAGAGCTCGTCTCCCGCATTGTCTCCGATCAGCCAGGTATTGGGCTGGCTCCACTCAATGCCGACCGAACATGAGTATATAAAAATGCGTAGAGGAAAATTAAATCCGGAAAACTGACCTGCGTGGCACCCCTAGTCAAAGAGGAACGCGATCAGTTTTTTTCATGACATTTCTGCCTGTCAAAACTGTCGCCACTTCCAGGATCGCCACTGTTATGCACAAGCACTCATGGTTTCGGCTTCCAGGAAATGTACGCAGCGCCACACCTTGTGTTTCTATTTGTTATTTTACAAGTGGTGAGAGCGCAACTGAGCATCGATTGTAACATCCCAAGTAACGATGTCAGGCTTTCGTTGTTTTTTTACAGATTTATTTCAATCACAACTCTGCGACTGTTTGTAAAAGCCAAGCGTGCTCTCGCTTGACTCTCGCTTCCTGATGCTTTCAATTGCGTTCACGAATAAAACAGTGGTCAGATAACAGAGTTCCCAACCCCTGGTTTAGAAGGTGTGGCAATTTCGAAATTTCACGCCGGCGAGTAATGAGTTTCCGGTTCAGCGGTAAACCGCGCGGGCGATGATGTAACATATGAGGCTGCTCCTTTCAATCCTTTCAATGCATGCATAGTTTGTGTAAATGCAGGCGTACCTTGCAGAAGCGGGGGGGCCTTAAACGCACCTTAAACGTAAGTGCGGACAAGTATAAAAATAGTCGGCAATATACCCTTGAGAAAATTACCTGTCCTAATGTAGACGTAGCCTCACTATACAAGTACGCATCCACTCATCTCAAATTCATGTGACGCTGTGTGGAAATGGTGAATCTCTGTCAAATAATATTGCATGGGAGGAAAAACCAAACAAAAACAGTTGTGGGAATCGGGAGCTTTTTGTTAACTTCTGCTAGCAATACTAGGAGTCAGGTCTATGCAATTGATTTGATTTTAATGTATAATGCAATTTTTTTTGTCGTGTGACAATAGCACCTCTGCATTGATGGTAAGTACAGTATCTTAGTTTTTATTTTGGGGTACTTGAGCGAATTTCTGTAGAATAGGATAGAATAGAATGGAATAGAGTGTTTGTTTGTTTGTTTTTTTCCATTCGGGCTGCAAGCCACTTGCATTTGTGTTGTGGCAATTGGGGTTTGTGCTTTTGCCAATCTGCAGTCGGGCTTTGGCAATTGGGGATCGTGTTGTGACAGTTTGCATTTGTGCTTTTTACTTGGGTTTGGACTTTGCATTTCGCCTGACACTTCTCGGCCACCGTATAAACCAGACGGTAATACATGAAAAGACAAATCATCTAAAATATTTTTCTGTCCTTTATCGGTCCATGGTGGTGCTCCAGCCAGCCTTCCATCACATTCAGTATCTTCCGTCAGCCACTTCTGCTTATCATACATTTATAATGGTATGTGGTACTGTTAAGTTGTCACCCAGCCTGATTGCAGTGCTTTTCTGAGAGATGACAGAGCTGCCTTTTGTTACAATTTATTAGTCATGTGTGGGAAAGTATATATGGAGTATCTTTATTTTACAGTAAATATTTATATAACTTCCATGTCTGCCCTCCAAAAAAATGTTGAAAACAGTCTTGACAACTGCAAGAGATGAAAAGATAAGAATACTGAAGCGTCCAAGTACTTAAACATAATAAGGACATACTGAAGCAATAAACCTCTGCACGCTTTCTCACGCCCACCCACCTTATCCTGTTCAAGGTCATTTGGAAACAGAATGGTAGTATTCCCACTGCTAGAATTGATTTTTATTCCAGTGCAGTGTAGCGTGTTAGCCAAAACAATGACAAAAATATCAAATGATTCATATTTAGGAAAAAAAAATGGGGCTGTTTTATATTTTATTTATATATTTATAACTTTGTATTTAGTTCAGAAAATGCATTAAAATTAAAAGATGAACAAAATAAATGGACAAGTTCCAAAAAAATATATGGTAGTACAATGAGTTTTCAAGGAATTTACACTTTTTTTTTTTTTGTACATTGTAATGTGAAGCTAATGACCAAGATGTCTTTGTAGATTTCCTGGTTCATATCACGAGCCCACATCAAAAAACTATTTTAACATGGGACTTTGACAGACTTGTTTTCTTGAGCTTTAACAATGACATGCACTTTATCTGATGTCTCTGGCATTTGGTCTCTGGCTCGCACCCGAAAATCCTCGATTCATAATTGCTGATGACTTTTCGTTTGCGCGAATTCGCAGTTGCCAAACCAGGAGTGTGCTGGTTTTTTTGAGAAAAAATGTAGTTCTAAAAGTAGTTTTACAAGCCATACTTTTTACTTTTACTTGAGTAGTTTTGTAAAGGAGAAACACTTCTTTTACTCTGCTACTTTGGGCTACACTAGTCGTTACAGTTTTCCTCTTTAGTCTCCATATTTAGATTTTACTTGTTATTTTGCCAGCGACGCCAACATTACCAGTTTCACCAATGAGATGTGGCAACAATAATCACATGAATCTATTATACCAATCAGACTGAAGCTTGCCATTCTATGATCATGCCGGCCTGTTCAATCACGTGGCGTCTTTAAAGCACTGTAAAAAATGAAGTATTTGACATGGAACACTGCCCTCAACATGACTCAATTTTAACCTCTCTCCCAGTTTTTATTTGGCACCGATTGACCACGGAAAACCGGAGATATGATCCTTTTAATTTCGTAATTGGAACTATGAAGGAACTATTCATACTTGAAGGCACTCATGCTATTTGGACGAATGATGCTTTATTTCAATAATATTTTTTTCTCTTGCTGGAATTCAAATTTTTTTTGTGTGTGTGTGTTTTTCTTTGGCTTAATGTGGTTATGTAATGGCTTATTGTATAGTATAATAATAACAGTTCATTTTGAAACAGCGAAGTCAATTCTTTATTTCTTTACATCTATTTTTCCAGGTGTCCATTTGATCTACAACTTTAAGTATTACTTTTATTTATCAAATTAAGAAAATCCAGTCTCTGGTTTTAATGTTGGTTACAACGCGAGGTATACACATGTATGTATTATTCGTAATGCAGTTTATTCTACACAAAAACACCATAGGCAAACTTAACAGAAACATTTAGCACTATTTATTGTTTCAAATTGTTTCAGTAATCAGTGTAATGGCACACACTTTGGCAATTATACACACACATACATTTTTGTTTACTTACATGAAAATGGGTTTGTAAAAAATGTTTATCAGATCTAGATGTACAGTATATACCTGGAATCAAACAGTGAAATGTTGATTTTTTTTTTTTTTCATTATCATACTTTGATGTCATCTGCAAATGTTTCCAGTCTAAAACAAAAAATACAGGAATTGTCCTCATATGCCCAATACTTTAAGCGCAGAGTCTATTTTGTGCCTTAATCAGTTACATTTTTTTTGTTACATTAACAAGAGAATGAAAGTGCCGTAGAGTTTAGCAGAGGCAGACATATTTTGACCAGTAATTTGAATCCCCTTCCTGTGCATTACTGGAATGATGCGAGTCATCATATTTGATGTCGTGTATACATATATAGAGTACAGGCCGAAAGTTTGGACACACCTCATTAATGCAACACAAACGAAGGTCCCAACCCGATTGATAAAGCAATAAATTCCACTAATCAACCCTGAAAATGCATACTTGTAAAATCAAAAACCATTTTAGGTGACTCCTCCTTGAAGCTCATCAAGAGAATGACGAGAGAGTAAAAAATTAATCAGAGCAAAGGGTGGCTACTTTAAAGATACAAGAATTTTATATTATTACAGTAGTTATTTCACCTTTTTTTCGCTAAGTACATAATTCCACACGTGTTCATTCATAGTGTCCGTTACATCTCCGTGTCATTCGACCCGGGAAATTGCTTTCAGACATAAGAGCTATCAGTTTAAATCCTAGGATTTAACCGGAGTTCATTTTATGTCTGAAAGGGGCTCAAGATGCATGTTGCTGCGTTTAACAGACTAGTAAAATACGAAGCGTTTAATTTATGAGTAGGTGGTTAAACGATGAAATGAATAGTCGCTCACGTCCCTAGTTCAGACTACAAAGGAGCCAACCGGTTTCAATTTGGCTGGCTTAAAAGTCAGATTTTGGCTGCCAGTCTGAACAAAGCCAAACTGGAATTCAATTATTTCTTATGGAGAAAATACATCCATGATATGAGCACATTCATGTTACAAGCTTTGTCATGGAACGGATTGTGCTTGCGTCTTGACAGTCCACTTTAGATAAAAAGTGTGGTGGGCACTTAAATTAGGTAAACTTGAAACTAAAAGTTTATACGTATCCACAATATAAAAACTACAGTATTGTACACCCCCCCCCCCCCCCAAACTGTCTGACATAAATCTTCCGAAATTTCTCTCATTTTCCGTCAATTGACCTTTTGCAATAGACCCTAATTTTTTGGGGGGCCACTTTGAGTGAGATCTTTTTTTTTCCTTTTTGAGAACTTTGGTGATGGCCTCTTCACAACATAGCCTTTGTTACACCTGGCTTGTTGTCTGTTTGCGCTCAAGCTCAAACCTCCTGGCTGATGTCTTGAAGTTTCTTCAATATTTTCCATATAATTTATATCACCATGATGCCATCTATTTTGCAAAGTGGGCCAGCCCCTCCTAAACAAAAATAACCCCACAACATGATACTGCCACCTGTATGTTTTAATTTGCAAGCGTCCCCCTATTTCCTCTAAATGTAACGGTGCTTGTGTTGAAACAGTGCAATTGTAGTTTTGTCTGACCACCACTAGCTCCTCCCATTAGATCGCAAAGCCTATACAGTATTAGGAAATATAAATACAAATGTTGCAACCAGATAATTGAGAAATTACAACCCACATGCTGTGATACTTCTCATCTCTGATTTATGATGTCAAATCGTCTGCTGTGTCTTCTGATTTTGTAAAACAAAAAAACAAATTGCTTCGTGATCTACTGGTGATGCTAAAAGAGGAAGTATTTTTTGTTTATTCCCGAATCTCATAAATTGTTAATTATTAATCTAAATCCTTGTTTTAGTAGTAGGGAAGTAAATCGCCAATTTTCATCATGGTACAATAGAGGGGCAAGTCACAGTATTTGAATCTTTATGGACGGCACATTGAGGCATTTCGTCTCACTAACTGTCTATCGACATTAAAGGAAAAACACTGTTGGGGACGCAGTATTTCTCCTAAGGAGCTGGGTGAACTAACAAAAATAATTTCAGTCTGAGTTTGTGGTTTAAAAAAGTGCATCGCATTTCTGTTACGGACAGGCCAGCTGGCAACATGACTTTTTAGTTGTTTTGGGAAAATGAAAAGTTGTCTTCATCAATGCAGCATTCCAAACCATTTCCTCATTCACATGCTAGCTAGAGAGGTTTTCTAGAACATCCTGAAAAACGTTTGGGAAAATGTGTTGGGGTTTTTTGTTTTGTTTTGTTTTGTTTGTTTTGATTTTAAACAATAGGCTCTGCGAACAATGCTACCAGATGAGACAATTCGAAGCATTACAAATGGGAAGCGTTTGTCGCCTTAAATTTTCTGGGCTATTTGACAGGTTTTGGTGGAGTTTGTGCGCATAACCATACACTTAATAATGTATTGACGGGATGCAGGGGATAAAAAGGGGCCCTGCATTGTTGGCGAGGCAGTCAAAGCTGGCCGAGTGGAATCACAGACAAAGAGCTTTTTTCGTTTAAAATTATTGTGAATAAATGCTTAAATCCCTGAATTTTTTTATAGATACGGACGTAAAACAGTCTCGATTCTTGGTTAAAAGCCACAAAAAAAACCCTTGCAGTTAGCATTTATTTTACGTAAATATTCCGAGCTATGATGCAGTAGCGGCTAATTTCTCCCATTGATTTATTTCACAACGTTTCAAAATGAATGCATGGTACGAAAGATATAATAACTATCCTTGAATCCTCGAACAATTCACTCCTCAGACAATCCTTCCTGTTTGTATGCGGTACAGCTATTGTACTTTTTCAACAGAAATCCTGCGTTAGATTGCTGCGTGCGTGTGTTTGTGAATAGCTCCTCTTGATCTGGGTGGCCCCCTACTTGAATGCGAGGCGCAGTGCATGACCGATCTGACCCGTCCATACCATGATGAAGTCTATGGCATAACATTTTCAAGTTGGACTAAGAAAATACATTTAGTACAAAGAACAGTTTTAATTGGGAATAAATGATCAGAAATCAATACTCAAATCAATATCAGTACCTGTGGGAAAAAAAGTGTTTCTAGCTTTTCCATTGTGATAATTATTTCTCAATATTACTAAAACACTTCAAGAGCACCTTACTACTGATAAGTAATTGCCACCCATCAAACAAATGATAGATTTTAGAGATAATTGAGATTTACAACACAAAGTGACTAGCAACCTACACTATCAATGAAATGCTCTGGTAGAGCAGAACTAATTACTACTGGAGACTAATTATTACTTCTACTAATTACTACTGCCACTTGTAGCTACTACTATTCTGCTATGCACAACTAATCTCATGTATTGAGTTTGTTTAATGTTTGATTCTTTCTGGTTTCTGCTTAGTTTTGTCTTGTCCTTGTGATGGCCCATTTGTTTCACCTGTTTTTGCCTGTGTCGACTTATCGGCTGCCTCTCGTGTCACCCACCTGTTCCTCCTTTTGTTGTTCCCTCCTGTCTGTCCATATGGGCCCTCAGATTTTTTGTAGTCCTTGTCAGATTGTCATCCAAGTTGAGTCAGGTTTCCAAGTGTCCCGTTACGTTTCCCTAACCTAGTAAGTTTCATTTGACTGATGTTTTGAATTGTTATTTTGTCTCTTATTTTGTTTGAAGTAATTTGTTCAGGTGAACAAGTTTGTGTTAAATCAATACTTTTAAAGTGTGCACCAATGCGTTTGGGTCCATCCCCCATTCCACGTTCGCTAGCCAACCCCACAGTGTAATAACTATATTGTACTCTAATAATTAAATTATAGAGAGCAAAAAAAAAAGTCATCCTTTTGCTTTTTAATTAAGCTTCTGAAATTATCTTTTAACAGCCATGTCACCAATCCCATTACTTGCCCCTATGATACATGTCGATATTACAAAGTCTGCCAGAATTTGATTTGGTGCCAGGGCCTCTGATCGATTTAATGATTTTGTATACACATTTAAAGGGATCCTCAATCTTAAAGACATGTAGGGCACAATAAAATAAACCACAATTGTTCTCTTGTACTAAAATATGTTGTTAGAAACACATAAAATGTTTAAATCAATGGCGGTATTTTATAATATTTAGTACATATTTTGACCGAGAGTTGGCGCCATGTTTTACGGGCTCGGAGTGATGACGTAAATGGGACATTTTCCAATTGTGTACAACAATTGCTGCCTAAACTCGCTAAGTAAAATGCCACGATGTGCTGCTTTTGGATGCAATTTCCTTTCAAATGGAAACAAGAGGGAGTGATGTGAGTCCCCACAGATTTCCTATTGACAAGAAGAGGAGAAAGGTTTGGGAAAATGCCTGTAGACTGACAAAACTTCCCAAAGACCCAAGGCTTTGTTCTCGTCATTTTTCTCCTACCGCATTCGAGGCTTTTAGTCGACGACAACTTATGAAAGAGCTCACCGCAGCGGCTGGATATAAGCGGAGACTAAAATCAAATGCTGTTCCAACTATTCTCTCTCACAAGAAGCCTCAACGTGCTCGGATAGCGGATGAAATGCGCTTAATAAAGCGCCAAAGACAAGAAAGACTCTGGCCGCTCTCTTAAGCAGGAGAGCCACTGCTGTCGCTACAGCGGTAGGCAAACCTTCGGGCATACCGCTTGTCACAGAGGAAGCTAATAATTCACCTGTACTGTTATTTCATCAGGCAGTAAGTGTGTCTGTTCAGTATTCACCTAATATGAGTGATGCTGCCACTCAAGCTGATCCAGACACGTCCGATGCAGCGGTACAGTGGTCAGCTGATGCGCACCGAGCACTTAATATGGACCACCCTTACATAGCTAAACGTGAGTTGGATGTACAAGACATGGAGGATACTCGATCCAAGTATTTGTTCCCGTCAAATGACAAATTTAATGAGGACTGTCAGCCCAGCACAATTCCGATGCTGACTTTCACACGTGTGCATTCATAGTTTTATTACCTTCAGTGAGAGTTTATAATGTCAATAATCATGAAAAAAAAAATGCACGAATGACAAGGTGTGTTCAAACTTTTGGCCTGTACTGTATCTAAAGCACACGACAGCTCTGGATCCTAACAACCTACATAATTATATTGGAATAAGTTTGATCACGCAACAGCTCACCTTGACGATCTGCTAATAAAAAGCGGAGTTCTCGACAGCATACACTCTCTCGCTCCGTTGTCGTTGAGACGCACTTGCCGCAAATACAGCACCAGTTTTGCCCAACTCTTGTCTCATCAGGTATTTGCATTTTGCCTTCGCTGCTCGTCTTGTGAACGACCAACAGTGCTGTCCTGCTCTTCACTTTATGGCTGTGGTTCAAATTGTAAGGGCAGAATCGACGACATGTTGTGATAACTAATGAGCGTGTCACTTTTTTTTTTTTTTTTTTTTACAAGTGACACGCTGGAAGTTCGGCAGCGGGTCATGTGACATCACCACACTGCAACGTCAACAAGAAAAAATACAAAAAATAATTTTACAAATTTTATTAAAATGAAAACGTTAAGAGGGGTTTTAATATCAAATTATTATAACTCATACTAACATTTATCTTTTAAGAATTACATGTCTCTAAGATCGAGGATCCCTTTAACACAATCCGTTACATTTCATCACAAATAATACATAATAAAAAGTAATTTTGAAGTTTTTGACAGTTTTGTTGCTGAAACATTTTAGACGTTTGGAATTTAAGAATTTCTTTTTAACAAAACAGCATACTCTATCTAAAAGATGACGGTATTAAGCGATGTTTTATGTTCAATCGGTTTGATTGGACAGATGAAAGCATCATTATTCCCCAATTTAGTAGCAATAAGTGTCACTTTAAATCAAAAACACTGTCAAATTTGAAGAGACATTTGGAGTCGGAGGAAGCTACTGTACATAATGTACTCACTAGAGATGATCGGGTCCGATCACGTCATTTTCAAAAGTATCGGAATCGGCAAAAAAATATCGGACATGCCTTTTTTTAATATATATATATATTAGGGCTGTCAAAATTATCGCGATAACGGGCGTTAATTATTTTTTTTAATTAATCACGTTAAAATATTTGACGCAATTAACGCACTACGCCCGCTCAGACAGATTTAAATGTCAGTACAGTAAAAGGCCAACTTGTTAATTGTGTTTTATGGAGTTTTTCCGCCCTCTGCTGGCGCTTGGGTGTGACTTGCATATTTTATGTGGCGTAATGTCGCCCTCTGCTGGCGATTCAGTGCAGCTGATTATTTGGGTTTCGGCGCGCTTTTCTGACGTGATTATATGTCGACGCGAACTCACACTAATAGACAGTGCTATTCAGACCAGCTAACGTCCGCATCCAGTATTCAGTGGCAGTTCTCATAGCCCCATCACACTGTTTGTGTCTAATACATGCATCGCTTGTGAGTTATATTCCTGCTTTGTTTATATTCATGAGCATTAGATAGTTATTGATGATGTGTATTTGAATTTGATCACATATATGGTGAAATGCAGTTACATTGTTAGATGCTTGTGAGCTAATTGGCTAGTGCCACTGCTCAAATGGATACGTGTGTGTACATTTTATGTTATTTTGTGATTTATGCAAGTTATTGACACATTGCCTTGTTATTTTCAGTTTTACAAAAATACAAGAAACGTGCTCCTGTCAAAAAGAGATGACTTCAGTAAAGCCCATGCAACTTTGCCACACCGTCTGATTTCTTTTTGGAACTTATGTTCGCTATCTGTCAATTTGTGTACTCACACACATTGAGGACAGAATAGGGCTACTAGTTTATTTTTTGATTGAAAATTTTACAAATTTTATTAAAACGAAAACATTAAGAGGCGTTTTAATATAACATTTCTATAACTTGTACTAATATTCATCTTTTAAGAACTACAAGTCTTTCTATCCATCGATCACTTTAACAGAATGTTAATAATGTTAATGCCATCTTGTTGATTTATTGTTATAGTAAACAAATACAGTCCTTATGTACCGTATGTTGAATGTATATATCCATCTTGTCTTATCTTTCCATTCCAACAATAATTTTCAGAAAAATAAGGCATATTTTATAGATGGTTGTAATTGCGATTAATTGTGATTAATTACGATTAATTAATTTTTAAGCTGTAATTAACTCGATTAAAAATTTTAATCGTTTGACAGCCCTAATATATATATATATATATATATATTTTTTTTTAATTAAATCGTTTTTTAATTGTATTTAACATTACAGACAAAATATGTTACACTCATCCGGAGTCTTTAGTTTAGGCTTAAGGTAGCGTTATCAAATTTATCCCGATAACGGCGGTAATTAGTTTTTTTTTTTTTTAAATGTATCACGTTAAAATATTTAACGCAATTATTGTGTGCGCTGCACGACCCACTCGCGCATTGTTGCGCTCAATCTGTAATGGCGCCGTTTTACCTATATAGAGAGCAAATAGCTATATAGAGGGCAGCGTAAAATGAGTAGAGTGAAATTTGGCAGCCTTTGGAGCTTTTTTTTAATTGACTAAAGCCTTACAATCGCTCTCCCTACTATTAGAAATATCGTGGAAAGCAATGTGGGGAAGCAAGGTAGTAATTGATCTTTTTCTTAACACCCTATGTTATTTCCCAACGCAGAGAAGATATATCAAGTGGTAGCACTACGCACAGTCATGGTTGCACTTTCCATCATGCATTTGGGCATGGCTACAGTATCATTTACTGAAAGCTCTAGTCACAATATACAAAGTCACATTTATCCTTTAAGAATTACAAGGCTTTCTATCCATGGATCCCGCTCACAGAAAGAATGTTAATAATGTAAATGCCATTTTGAGGATTTATTGTCATAATAAACAAATACAGTACTTATGTACTGTATGTTGAATGTATACATTCGTCCGAGTTTTATTCATTTTTTTCTTAATGCATTGCCAAAATGTATATGATCGGGAAAAATTATCGGGAATGATTGGAATTGAATCGGGAGCAAAAAAAAGTAATCGGATCGGGAAATATCGAGATCGGCAGATACTCAAACTAAAACGATCGGATCGGGAACAAAAAAACATGATCGGAACAACCCTACTACTCACTTATCGAAAAAGTAATTTCAAAGTTGTATTTATTGATAGTACTGCATTAACAGGTGAAAAGGTCAGGTCTGGTTTTTTTTTTTTTTTTTTCAGTCAAAAGATGTTAAGTCTAAAACAAAACTTGTATTCTTATTATAAATGGTATAAATTAAAAAAGTATTTGAATAAAACACTTAAAATTCCAAACATTACATACAGCCTACAAAGAAATGTTTAAGAGTAAAGTAACTTTACTTCCTTTTTTAAAAATGTAACTGCAATGAACACCGCTGACAGCTAATGCTGTAATGATAATGGCATCCCAAAACAAGTATTCAGCCCAGAGCAAAGCACTATTAAGTATTACTTTCTTTATCTTGTTCACAGATGCAGAATGTCTGTCTTGCCCATTTCGCCACATCTTTCAAATCAATACAATCAAGAAAAATGAAACCTAATGCAGCTCTCAACCAACATTTTGGTCCTGCAAAACGCTGAATAGCTGAATACAAAACCCAAGAGGAAAGGAGCATCATTGAGTCTATTACAATGGACAACCTCATAAACTTTAATATGTCATCTGAGGCCACAACTCTAAACGTAGCAAATGACAACCTTCAGGGCCATTCAGACTTTTTGTCCCCAGAGCATCCTTCTTCCAGATTTCCTCAACAACCTTTATTGCCCGAGCCCATGGCGCCAACCAAGTCCAGCTCACATCATCATGATGAAGATGAAGAGGAAAGCGATGCAACAGAGTCAGCAGACAGTGAGAACGACATGGACCCACCTTCAACTATGTGGGAACTGCGGCGGTCTTCATCCTCATCTGTTCACAGTAGTGAGGACACTGATGCTGAAACCTTGGAGAGAAGAGAGTTCATGAAAACATATGTCGAGAAAGTGTTTCACGGAAGGTAAGATACACTTTATCTGATGTAAGTGCTGAGGTGGCGAGTAGTAACGTGTTACATTTAATTTTTAAGAATAGTTTTACCGCGCCATACATTTTACATGAGTAAATTTGAGAAGACAGAACGCTACTCTTACTCTCCTCTACTCTGGGCTACACTAGCACACATTTTTCCTAATTTTTCTACATTTTAGATTGTATTTCATTTTTGCCAGAGATTTACCCACAGTGGCTCTACCAGTCTCACAAATGAGACGTCAAAATAATAATCGCATGATTCCAGAAGTGGGTAGTAAAACATTTCATGTACTCCTTTGAGAAAAAATGGACTTCTAGGAATAGTTTTACTAAGCTATACTTTTTGCTTGAATAGATTTGTGAAGAAAAACGCTACTCTTACTCCGCTACTTTGGGCTACACAAGAGTTGATACATTTTTCCTTTTTATTCTACAGATGATTTTTTTTTTTTTTTTTTTGCCGGCGATACCAAGAGTAGAGACGTGTCTGCTGTATTACCGGGGTAGCTCTACCGATTTCACCAATAAGACGCCGCAACAATAATCACATGACTCTACCTTCATGACAGCCTGTTCAGTCATGCAGTTTCTTTAAAGCACTGTAAAACAATGAAGTATTTGATATAGACCGCTGCCCTGAACATTTCCCCAAAGCGCAGATTTTAACCTCTCTCCCAATTTTTATTTAGCAGCGATTGACCACAGAAAACTGGAGATATGATCCTTTTAATTTCAAAATAGTAATTATGAAGGAACTCTTCACTATTCAAACTAGGAATTATTTTCTCGACCAGAGGGCATTCTCTTTGGATGAATAATGCTGCATTCATGTAATTTTTTTCTCTCGTTGGCATAATGTCGTTACGTAATGGGTTATTGTACAGTATCATTATAATAACAGTCCATATAGATAACTTAAAAAAATACAATTGTTTAAAAAAAATCCAACAAAAATATAAGCAGTTACTCACAATGTTACTCATTACTTGAGTATTCTTTTCACTGGATACTTTTTTACCTGTACTTGACTACATTTTTTAGACTAATTTTACTTTTGCTTGAGTAAGATTATTTTGAAGTAACGCTACTCTTACTTGAGTAAAATTTTTGGCTACTCTACCATCTCTGCATGATAGCATTCTACCAATCAGACGTAACAATACAGTCACATGACCACATTCAAGCTTGCAGTCGGAAGTCCAATTTTCACACCAACCTGCTCAATTACGTGGTAGTTTAAATGCACCGTTAAAAAAAAAAAAAAAAAAACTATTTCACACAGGGCGCTGCCATCAACGTTACTCAAAAGCGCAGATTCCAACCTCTCTCCCAGTTTTTAGTTGTCACCGATAGACCACGGAGAACCACACTTATGATTGTTTTAACTTAATTCTAGGAAATATGTTTTCCACACTCGAGGGCACTTATGCTCGTTGAATGGCTAATGTTTCGTTTCTGTAGATTTTTCTTGTTAAAATGCCGTGATTTTTCTGTATTATTTTGACTTAAAATTGTCATGTAATATGATTAAGTTCATCAATCCATAACAGTTCATATGGATGACGGTGTGCTGAGATAAAACATACCATTGTTTAATTTTTTGTTTGTTTTTAATCTGATATTGTGAGAAGTATTCTTTATACCGAATACAACCCTTAGCAAAAAGTATGGAATATCCAGTCTTGGACGAGCACTCAGTTACACATTTTATTATGTGGAACAAACTCTGATAAAAAGCTTGAAAAAATAATGAATTAGTTCAAAAGTGCAACTCTTTAGCATTCAGAAACACAAAAAGAAATGAATAAAAAACATTGTGGTGGTCAGTAAATGTTACTTTTATAAAGCAAGTGCAGGGAAATAAATATAGAATCACTCCATTCTGAGGAAAAATATATGGAATCATGAGAAACAAAGAAATAACAAAACACATCTCTAGTATTTAGTTGCACCACTTCTGGCTTTTATGACAGCTTGCAGTCTCAGAGGCATGGACTTGATGAGTGACAAACAGTATTCTTCATCAATTTGGTGAGAACTCTCTTTAATTGCAGTTGCCAGATCATCCTCGCAGGTTGGAGCCTTGCTGTGGGCCATTTTTTACAATTTCCACCACAGGTTTTCAATAGGGTTGAGATCCGGGCTATTTGCAGGCCATAGCATTGACTGGATGAGTCTTTCTCCAAGGAATGCTTTAACAGTTTTAGCTCTGTGGCATGATGCATTGTCATCTTGGAAAATGATTTCATTATCCTCAAACATATTTTCAGTTGAAGCGATAAGAAAGCTGTCTAAAATTTCAATGTAAACTTGTGCATTTATTGAAGATTTAACCACAGCCATCTCCCCAGTGCCTTTGCCTGACATGCAGCCCCATATCATCAAGGACTGAGGGAATTTTGATGTTTTCTTCAGGCTGTCATCTTTGTAAATCTCACTGGAACGGCACCGAACAAAAGTTCAAGCATCATCCCCTTGTCCAATGGAGATTCTTGACTCATCACTGAAAATAACCTTCATCCAGTCATTCACAGTCCATGATTGCCTCTCCTTAGCCCATTGCAGTCTTGCTCTTTTCTGTTTAAGTGTCAATGATGGTTTCCTTTTAGCTTTCCTTATGAAAATCCCATTTCCTTTAGGTAATTTTGCACAGTTTTGTTACATACCTTGACTCCAGCTTCCTCCCATTTCTTCATTTGTCTTGTTGTAGATCTTCTGTTTTCAAGACATATGGCCTTTAGTTGTTTGTCATGACGTTTGGATGTCTTCCTCGGTCTACCAGTACCTTTAAGTTTAACAACCTTGTCATGCTGTTTGTGCTTGGTCCAGATTTTTGATACAGCTGACTGTGAACAGCACACATCTTTGGCAACCATACGTGTAGCGTTACCTCCTTCGAGAAGTTTGATAATCCTCTCCTTGGTCTCATGAGACATCTCTCTTGTTGAAGCCACGATTCTTGTGAATCCATTTGTTCCAGCAGCCCTCAAAGGTGTGATAACTTCACTGTTTTTAACTGCTGACTAACGAGCAGATCTAATCTGAGGCAGGGGCCCAATTAAGGAAAGGAAATTGACTTGGTATGTCTGTATTTTCTACTCAAAACAGAGTGATTCCATATTTTTTTCTTTTATATTTATTGTCCTGCACTTGCTCTATAAAAGTAAGATTTACTCACCACTACAATGATTTTTATTTATTTCTTTTAGTGTTTCTGAATGCCAAGGAGTTGCACTTTTGAACTAATTCATTATTTTTTCAAGCTTTTTATCTGAGTTTCTTCTACGTAATAAAATGTCTGAGTGAGTGCTCGTCCGAGACTGGTGATTCCATACTTTTTGCTAGAGGTTGTACTTTATTTGTACATGAGTAAATTCTTTGTACTACATATGACTCGTTTTTCTTGAACAATATTTTGAAGTAACGCTACTACTCTTTCTTGAGTCACATATTTGGCTACTCTACCCAGCTCTAGGTGTGGCACATTGACCAAAAAACAATATTGCATTCACGTGCTGTTTGACAGTGCAACTGCATTGAGCCAAGTGGGACGGTGCCCTCCAGATGGAGCTCTTGACTGTGTATTTTATGTTCTACATTTGATGAAACTTGCACAATATTTTCTCAGGCAGGACCTAGACCAAGAAGAGAAGGCTCATTTTGGAGAATTATGCATTGGCGAAAATGGCAAAGGAAGGGAATGGTTTGCCAAGTATGTAAATGCTCAGGTAAGATTAATCTACAATTCATATTTTTTGCTTTAAAATATTAGCCATATTATCTAATGACAGAAGTTTGATCTTCAAATATAAGCACTTATTTGCAGAAGAAGAAATTCAGAAAATATATTTAATCTTAATGTTTTCTTTGCCACACACAGCGCTGCCACTCCAAATGTGTGAGTGAAGCTACGTTCTACCGACTAGTGCAGTCATTTGCGGTTGTGCTGTTTGAGTAAGTCAGTTAGTGGTAGTGGTTTTTAAGAAACTTGTTTGCAAGCACTCTCGTAATATAATGTGTGAGTGTAAAAGATGTTTTGTTTTGTGTTTCTACAGATGCTACCAAATGGATGACTACAGCCCAGCCAAAAACCTCATGACAATGTGCTTTACGTACTACTACATTGGTAAGTGAATTTTCCCTTGTAAAATGTCAAAGAATTGCAACCAACATAGTTGTAAAGACAGTGACCTCGACTAATATCAAGAATAATTACATGACCAAAATTAGATACAGTAGAGTGGAGGATAAATTCATTGTCAAAGTGCTCATTTATTTAATGCTTGCCTCTTTAGATTTGTAATCTATAAATCAAGATTAAGTGACAGTGCACTTTGATGTAATTGCAATTCTATTGAATTATTTTTCTCTAAAGGAAAGTCCCAGCCTTCTCCTGCAGAGCTTCTTGAACGAGGTGGTGGTCTTCCTGCTGGTCCGGACTCATATTTTATCAAGGCCAACTCTTGGCTCTCAGATAAGAAAGATGCCGCCGAGCGACTCCTTAAAAACTCATCGAAGACTGATGTCAAAGGCTTTTTTGGAGGCCTAGAAAGCAAATTGAGAAACTCAGTCACTCTAAAAACCGAGTGAGCAAATAACACCTTCTTGCTTTGATCATTTTCACGAACTTAATGTGTTATTTATCATTGCAGGGGTGCCGAAAATCCAGTTGAGACAAAACCCAGATCACCAGGTAAAAGTCATGAAACTGACTAAAAGTGACTATAAATATGGAAATAAATATATAAACAAGTCGAAGTAAAAAATACATTTACAAAAATAAATGTATATGACTGAATTAAATATCAATCAATAAATAAAAGCGCCTTGCCCTCTTTCATAGTCAGCATGAAGATGCAGGAGGAAATGTTGTCTAAATGAGAGGATGGTCCTAAGTGTGGTGAACTATTCACCTATTGGTCAATAGACATACAAGTCAGCGATCGACTAGCTAATGTCTGCCAGTACACGAAAACAGTCCAAAAGTACAGAACAGGTAACGAGCTAGTCATCACAAAATTCAATGACTAGCCAAAGCCAGCTATTGCAGATGATGCTTAGTGTTAGCGGTTAGCATTTTCAGTTAATGTTAGCGAATGCCAACAGCATCCGGGTTAGAGTAGCGCTATCCATTAATGTCATTTAGTAGATTGTCTCTTTTGATGCAATATTGAGATTTTTTCAAATGTCTTTGGGTTGGGATTAGAGTTTAGGAACTGTTTGGGTAAAGACACTTAATGACATCTGTCATAAGCATTTATTAACGTTCATGACAGTGTCATGTCATAATTATGACACCAAGTTCAGACAGTGTTACCGCAGCTATGTAGTATAAGCATCTACATAAACAACCAATAGTCAAGTTCAACCCAAGGCACACATAGGACTACTCCCTCATTTGAATAGCATTTACTTCTGCATGTTCACGCAGACAAAGAAATAAATAAGAAAGCAAAGCGTTTTTATTTATTGATTGACATTCAATAATTTCTATACAATCCAAATCGCTCCCGGTCTCTGCTGGCGTCCCCCCAGGGCTCTGTCCGTTAGCTGATTTTCTTCATCATCTACAATCTTCTGTTCCATCCTCTGTAAATGCAACATCTACTTCCACTGGTACGTGGATGACACCTGACATTTCCTTAAAACCAACCTACTCCTTTTTACCCACTGCATACAAGACATTAGCTAATACTACTCAAGAGCTCAAGATCAGAATATATTCTTGTTGGTATCCCCGCCATGTTCACTAGTGACAAAAACTTCTCAACAATGTACCTTTTACTCAGGTTAAGAGTCTGGGTGTCATCCTTGACAGAACGCTCTCCTTCCGCTCTCATAATAACGAAATCACCAGATCAGCCAGGCCATCGTAATATTTCTCGTCTGCACCCTTTTCTCATCCCCCACACCGCTGCAACTGTTGTTTGCAGTCTAGTCTG
The DNA here is from genome assembly GCF_030265065.1 of Corythoichthys intestinalis. Lineage (NCBI taxonomy): Eukaryota > Metazoa > Chordata > Actinopteri > Syngnathiformes > Syngnathidae > Corythoichthys > Corythoichthys intestinalis. The sequence continues at coordinate 55,154,475 of NC_080399.1, read as the reverse complement.
GTCACCTCCCGATTTGATTATTGTAATAGCGTAACGTACGTAACACGTCACTTTTGCTCATTAATATTCATGAAGCTAGCAACTGTTGCTAGGGGGTCAAACTCACCCGTGTCACTCATGGTAAACGCATGTAAATAATGTAGGAACGAGATGTCTACTGAGCTAAACCTACTAATTCTGAACAAAAATTATGTCCCTGGTGCCAAATTCACTGGTAATAATGTGGAAGAACATACAAATGTTCAGTTAAAGACATGGCTTGAGTCTAGAGGGCTGAAAAAGAGCCTACCTGATCCAGAGGCAGCTTTTTATCGACACCATTTTTTTGGTGTTTTTCTGTCTAAAACTTGCCTTACACCACTGACAATGACATTCTCCTGTTTCAAAGACCTATCCTTTACCACCATACGCTACAAATGTACAGTACTTGATAAATTTGAATTTAAGTGGACTAGACTAGGAATTAGTTTAAAGTATTCTGTGTCGTTATTATAACAGCATATTTAAAGCTAATTCCTTATGTAGTCCACTTAAATGTGAATAAAATATGCTTTATTCACTGAAGTTTTATGTACAGTGGGGCAAATAAGTATTTAGTCAACCACAAATTGTGCAAGTTCTCCCATTGTAAACTATTAGAGAGGCCTGTAATTTTCAACATGGGTAAACCTCAACCATGAGAGACAGAATGTGTAGGAGAAAAAAAAAAACAGAAAATCACGTTTGATTTTTAAAGATTTTATTTGCAAATCATGGTGGAAAATAAGTATTTGGTCAATACCAAAAGTTCATCTCAATACATTGTTATGTACCCTTTGTTGGCAATAACGGAGGCCAAACGTTTTCTGTAACTCTTCACAAGCTTTTCACACACTGTTGCTGGTATTTTGGCCCATTCCTCAATGCAGATCTCCCCTAAAGCAGTGATGTTTTGGGGCTGTCGTTGGGCAACACGGACTTTCAACTCCCTCCACAGATTTTCTATGGGGTTGAGATCTGGAGACTGGCTAAGCCACTCCAGGACCTTGAAATGCTTCTTACGAAGCCATTCCTTGTTGCCCTGGCTGTGTGTTTGGGATCATTGTCATGCTGAAAGACCCAGCCACGTCTCATCTTCAATGCCCTTGCTGATGGAAGGAGATTTTCACTCAAAATCTCTCGATACATGGCTCCATTCATTATTTCCTTGACACAGATCAGTCGTCCTGGTCCCTTTGCAGAAAAACAGCCCCAAAGCATGATGTTTCCACCCACATGCTTCACAGTGGGTATGATGTTCTTCAGATGCAATTCAGTATTCTTTCTCCTCCAAACACGAGAACCTGTGTTTTTACCAAAAAGTTCTATTTTGGTTTCTTCTGACCATAACACATCCTCCCAGTCCTCTTCTGGATCATCCAAATGCTCTCAAGCGAACCGTAGACGGGCCTGAACGTGTACTTTCTTCAGCAGGGGGAAACGTCTGGCAGTGCAGGATTTGAGTCCCTGGCGCCGTATTGTGTTACTAATAGTAGCCTTTGTTACTGTGGTCCCAGCTCTTTGTAGGTCATTCACTAGCTCCCCCCGTGTGCTTCTGAGATTTTTGCTCACCGTTCTTGTCATCATTTTGACGCCACGGGGTGAGATCTTGCATGGAGCCCCAGATCGAGGGAGAGTATCAGTGGTCTTGTATGCCTTCCATTTTCTAATAATTGCTCCCACAGTTGATTTCTTTACACCAAGCGTTTTACCTTTTGTAGATTCAGTCTTCCCAGTCCGGTGCAAGTCCACAATTTTGTCTCTGGTGTCCTTTGACAGCTCTTTGGTCTTGGCCATAGTGGAGTTTGGAGTGTGACTACTGAGATTGTGGACAGGTGTCTTTTATACCGATAATGAGTTAAAACAGGTGCCATTAATGCAGGTAATAAGTAAGTGGAGCCTCGTTAAACCTCGTTAGAAGAAGTTAGACCTCTTTGACACCCAGAAATCTTGCTTGTTTGTAGGTGACCAAATACTTATTTTCCACTCTAATTTGGAAATAAATTCGTTCAAAATAAAACAATGTTATTTCCGTTTTTTTTTTTTTTCCCCCACATTCTGTCTCTCATGGTTGAGGTTTACCCATGTTGACAATTACAGGCCTATCTAATCTTTTCAAGTAGGAGAACTTGCCCAATTGGTGGTTAACTACATACTTATTTGCCCCACTGTATTTGTGTAATCATGTCCATATTAATTTTAAATCTTCGAGTCTAATTTCTTTTGTATTTGTAGTTTGTTTTTTGTTTTTTTCACTTTTATTTATTTTTTTATTTTAATTTGGGCAGGTTTGGTCCTCCATGGTATTTATCTGAGAAATCTTTTGGGATTTTTTTTTTTTTTTTTGGGGGGGGGGGGTGGGTGATTTATGTCAATTTATATATTTGACTTCGACTTTGACATTTTTTGCCTTATTTGTATTCCCAGTCGCGCTGGCTCAAATTGTGTTTCTTCTAATTTGACATGCTTTGTTATTTTCACCCTAGTATCAGCGGTTCCAGAGGAAAAAGTGGGAGAAAAGGTGTACTTGTACACCCACTTGAAGCAGCAACCCATCTGGTATTACTATTGTCTTGTCCATGTGCAGTTATCAGAGATATGGAAGTTTCATAGAAAGACAATTTTGATTGTTTCTTCATGCTGTCTTCTCTCGCTTCAGACAATACGACTGAATTTAGTTTTTCTAATTGTTTTTCAGGCACACGTTGCGATTTTGGAACGCTGCGTTCTTTGATGCAGTTCATTGTGAGAGAAAAAAGAGGTCGCCAACAACAAGGTCAGCCTAAAAATGTTAGAAAACTAGATTAGTAAGCGTTTTAAGGTTTACCGTGTTTTCCTAGATTATGATACTTAATTTTAAATCTTTATAAAAACTCTTAAATGTGTGGTCTTCTGTGTGTGTGGGCACACTGCTCCTCTTTCTTCTGTACTTCCTCTTTTTGCATGTCCACTTTAACCCTTGTCTTCTTGTGCCTTGCTGCCGAGCAGGGGAACTCAAGATGGAGAGAGAGATAAGAGGTCTGTCTTTCGTTTGTCTGCTTCCCTCCAAAAAGCTAATCAAACAATTAAAACAAATAATAATAGTAATAAAAGAAAAGCAAGACCTTTGAAACTTAAAATGTGACGCTATCGTGCCTGTCCTGTGCTGCGCATGGCTTCGTGTGTAGATTCCTGAGTTGGTTGCATAAAAACCGGTTCATGCTTTTAGTTCTTTGCTTTTGAGGGTTAGATTTTAGATTACATGAGTTGGACAGTAAGTGTGAGGAGAAAAAGGCCTTTGACTTGATTTGGCTTGCAAGACCACATTTGAAAGGCAGTGGGAGTTTGTCTAATGGTTTTAAAGACCGTTATTTCTAATACGATGCTTTTTTTCACTGTATCTCAAACAGGAATTTAGAATTGACCTTTCGCAAAAGCTCCCCCCGTTGAGTTACGTTTGCTAAACCGACAAGCTTCGTCACTCCAACGGCACAAGCCATTGCAAGCAGACGTATACTAGAGTGTTTTAAAGGATTTATTTTTTTGAGGAATACCAGTGCAACATTATCCATATTGAGGCAAAAGGGTTTACTGTATGCAGCGGAAGGTTAAAATGAAAATATAAAAATTGTAGTAAGCTATCGGGGCAAAAACATACTTGGTCAACACTTGCAGCAAGCAATGGGCTGGGATATTCAGGTGTCTGTTCACAAAATGTTACATAAAAAATAAGTTAAAAACTTATTAGGACACTATGCTTACTTCAAAACAGGAAGCATAGCTTTAACGTTACAACAGACAGCGGGTGGATGTACAATAATAAAGGAAATTGATGTGTGAGTCAATGTAGATTTAATTTAGCTTTGTGTTTTTTATTTTGTAAATAAACATGGCTAAACCGGTAGGTAGCAGTATAGTTAATGATAACTTTACTGTATACATTTTTTTTGGCTTGATTTTAATCTGGAAAGAAAAAACATTTCCAGGGGAATTTTAGGGGTTAAATTCCAATACCATAATATTTTAAGTTTTGTACTTGGCTTTTAAAATATTTTTTCATTTATGATTAAAGAATGTGAATGCAAGATACTGAGAATAAAAGGCTCCATATATGCATAAAGGGAACATATAAATGTGAGTACAAAACACTATTGTACTGTATTTAGCCTTGAAGCCTTGGTACTAGGCTTTATGATTTAAAGTGCATGTGACACGAAAAAGCATGTTTATTTCATAATACACGCGGTATTTTATGCCCCTGAATGATATGGACCGCTTGGATGTGTGTGGAAGCGATCGGTATATTTATTTAGTTTTTTTTAATCCCGCGCCATGAAAATGAGTGACTTCCGGCTTCGGTCTTACATTGAGGAGGAGGGCGCTGTGACGGTAGAAGACGTCCTCTTCACTATACAGTGTACTGTTGTGTATGAGGACGAAGGATTCAGCTGATTTTGCGGATTAATACGTTTATTTTTCGCATCACGCCAGCCAAATGGCTGCAGAAAAATCATTCTGTATGAGGGAGAGGCGTATGCGCCTTTTTGGAGTTTCGAAAGGTTCCCATTCACCGTGGATATTTACTGTGGGACCATTGGACTTACGAGGAAGTGAGTAAACATCTTGTTTTGTATTATGTCAAATACAAATACAGCGATTACAAAGTAAACGCTACAAACCTCCTTTAAATAAAGGACTACTTACGTTTGATCATTGATAGGCATGTAAAAAGCTCTCCTCATGCTCATTAGCAGTACGTTATCTGCACAACAACTCCAGCCACCCTCCTCCGGGGAACGAACTGTAAATTGCTCTCCGCCGGGCGGTTTGCCGATCCGCGAAAACAATCGACAACCGGGTCGTCATGTCAAATAATCCAGGCTAGTTATATGTGATTTTCTGCTTCGAAGACTTTGAAACATCACTCTGTTCGGGTTAGCATGTCGGCTAGCTGTCATGCCTTCCGGTTTTACATTCTCCGAAACCGGGGAAGGGAAGTGACATATGTCCGATTTAGGTGTCATAAAATATTGTTCGGGAGGTGCGACAGTAAAGGTGAAGTCGACAGTTTTGACCAGTATGGAGTAATTTTGCCATGTCGTCCTGAATAAATGCATTTTTATTATTTCATATTCCATTCAGCACAAGACTGTTATATGTCATGACCATGCCATTTATTTAGCAATTGGGGAAAATACTTGGATAAAAAGAATATCCTGTAAAAATATTGAAGTAAAGAGACAGAAACAATGACATTTTGCCGCTGTCTTCGTCGCGTTTTCCTCGTTGTGAATAGTTCCCCCTCGACGGGCTGACTGGTCCTTCTCAAGCCATTTATATAGCTATTGGGGAAAAATACTTGGATAAAAAGAATATCCTGTAAAAATATTGGAGTAGAGAGACTGAAACAATGACATTTTGAGGCTCTCTTCGTCGCATTTTCCTCGTTCTGAATAATTCCCCCTCAATGGGCTGAATAGTAAAACCGATGAGCCCAGTCTACCGCTGACGTCATCCACCTGTTGGGGACGCTAAAGCCCTATAATGGTAGGCGTGGCTAACCAGCAGATTAAAAGACTAATTTCTCGTCATCTGCGCTTTGCTAAATTGTTGTATATAGTCGAATCGTCTCAAAATATGATTTTAATTGACATAATAATGCCATTTAAGACTTTTTTTCTCATGTCGTATGCTCTGGAAGCATCTAGTGTATCTAATACATCGATATCATCCCATAATAAGAAATCCAAGCGGCAACAAGGGTCGAAAAGATAATGAATAGCACGCTAGTCAGTTAGCCTGCTGTGCCCATAATTCTCACGCTAGCGTTCCATTGCAATGTTTGTCTTTTTGTAGCTTACTGGTAACTGGAGGTGCGAGCATCATTAAAGACACGCCGATTTTAACGAGATATTATCGCCTACTTACCGTGTTTCGATCCAAAACTCGTGTAGCATGTTTCACAGAGTGTAAAGTCAGTGTGAATGGCCACAGCTGGACTTTGCGTGGGTCTTATGTGTGAAAAACGGTAATATAACAAGGGTCGCGACGCGGAAGTCATGGACAAGGAGTGGTCGAGATTTTCGTTTTTCAAATGTATACCCTTTTAAACTTTTTTTTTTTCTTTTCAAATTTTCTTCTTTTGGATCGAATATTTATCATCTAAAACATCGGGGAAAATGCGACATTAGCAAAAAAAATACAATTAAGCGATAGCTATGATATAGATATTCGTCACCTATTTACAGACACTATTTTTTTTCATTGTGATGTAATTTGTTTAAAATATGCAAGTGAATAATTTTTTAAAGTCGTTTTATTTTTTTAAGCTAAATATTAGACATCAATTAATGATTCTAAGCTAAAAATGATCGACATTTCGAATAAAAAAAATATGATTACTTACCTTCTTTTTATGGCGAGGTTCCGCAACGTCTGTAAACAGGGATCTGCAGGGTAAAACGGACAAATTCAAAATAGTCTGGCGGCATAATGCGCCAAGAAACTGCTATGGCAGCATATAGACATATTGTTCTATCAAAAACAACAGTTCGTTTGTCTTAAAATACAGCAGTTTATTTTAAAGGGCGGTGCAAGAGGAGAAACTGCTTTTTCAGCCTTGTGTATGTTTTGTACCCTATACATTTGGAAACTTTATTAACAACTGATGATGTGCCAAAACATTTTCCGTAAATCTTCAGCCAACAGCTCCACCGCCTCACTGCCACTTCACAACTCAATGCAGTTTTGCTGCTGCATCAGTTGTTCATTTTATCCTTTTCTTGGATGCTGTCCTTCTTTGGATAAAAGAAACGGAGCATTCAACTGCTACTTTTTTTTCTATTTACAGCAAAGATGAGGACATACTGAACACAACTCACAAGAAGTTGCCCTTCATGGTGTTTGAGCCATGAATGGCCTGTACGTTTCCTGGTTCAATTGAACTTATTCACGTGTTCAACAACCTTCAAGAGTATCTCAAAGTTGTGGCGCTTTAAATGAAATGTTCTCAGAGGAAAGATGCCACTGAGCTTAGAGTGTCAAAGGGTTCCATTGGCACATAGCAACATATACAGAGCGACCACAAAGGTTCAAATTGGAATTCCTTGGGAATTTTTATCGATCAAACTAGAGCTGGGAATCTTTGGGCACCTAACGATTCGATTACGATTACGATTCAGATGGTCCGATTCGATTCTAAAACGATTATTGATGCACCCCCCCCCCCTTTTTTTTATATTTTTTTATTTTTTTAATATTTTGTACATTTGTTCCAAAATTGTTCAAAAATACTCTCAGGCTAAACCAAACTACTATTTCAGTATCAAGTTAACATATAGCAGTAAACAAATATACAAAAATAACAGTAAATAAAAAACTCCAGTCCCCATTCTGTATCAGCAGCTTTAAACTACATTCAATTAATTTAATGTTGTGAATCAACCGTTAAAGTTGTTAAAATTGCTCCCGTTAATCCATAATTTCCATTTTGTCAACTTTCGACATGTGAAAGTTTTAAAACTATTTTAAAGATAGATTCAAGTCAATATTTTACCGATTTAGGAGTATTTTAGATAAAAAGTTAATTAGGTTTGCTTGGAAGGTTCGCTACAACAGCCTTGCAGAGAAGTGTACTGCTTTAAGATGGCGGCCGTTTACTACGTCTGCATCTAGCTTTTTGTAGATGTACTGCAAACGCTACCGCTACCATAGTGCATCTAGTCTTATATAAATGATATCTACCGTAACATTATGTGGATGACGTACTTGTAGCAGCTTCAGGTATGTTGTTGTGTTTTTTTTTATCTCGTGGCATGAGTTGAGCTAGAGCCGTGAGTTGAGCATTGACATTACCCGAGGGGCCGGGTAATGAGAAGCATGATGTTTAGCTACTCTCGCTCCGTTGCTCATTGACCGCGCGGCGCGCTGAGTGTGTTGTACTTCCGCTTTACTTGGCATATTTCAATAATCGGAATTTGGATGTTTGTGAATTGTTCTCGAATCTTCCACGGCCGAATCGCGAATAATCTAAGAATCGGAAATTTTGCACACCTCTAGATCAAACACATACTGGGAATTTAGCCAATATAAATTGTTCAAAAATTGGTGAAATATTGAATGATCGGCCATGTGCATTCAAAAATTTTGAGAAAGTCAAAGGATATACAGTGTATCGCCGTGATACGAGCACAATACGTTCCACAGCCAAGCTCGTAACGAGAATATGCTCATATCATGTGTGTACTGTCTTTGGCTTATTAAAAATAACTGAATTTCAGTTGATGTGTGCAACACTACCCATGACCCTCCGTGTTACCCCTTAATAATAATTCAAGGTATCATTTTTTTAGGCTAAATAATCTGAAAAAGTAATTACTAAGTAATCACTTGTAAGGACAAATGATCGACTTCGATACAAAAATAAATGAGGATGAGCGGCAGGTGGTCAAATAGGGGATCCTGTAGATGCAAGATGCTCGTATTCCCCTTACCGGGACGCCGAGACTCTGTCAGACCTGGATGACGAGGCGGACTCAGCTGCGGAGGTTCAGGCAAAAACTTTTATTTTGAAAACAGGTTCTTCCGCTGACATGCAGGAATGAGAAAAATGTACAAACAAAAAAACTCTCCAATGGAGGAATAAGTCAAAGCAACCACGATCAGGGTTCAAACAAAAAAGCACTCCATAAGGGAGGAAAGGGCAAAAACACAAAACGCTCCTAATGGAGGATAACATTCAGTAGAACTGCAATAGACTATGACGGTAGGCTATGACGAGAGGCTGACGTGACTGACCTTGGACGAAAGACACTTCTGCACTAGACAAGGGAAACTAAGGCAATATATACACAGGGGTTAATGTGGAACAGGTGGAAACAATAGGTGATTAGGTGACCAGAGGAAGGGCAAGTACGCAGACACAAGGAGGGTGAAGCTTTCAAAATAAACAGGAAATGACATGGCATGACAGAACCCCCCCCTCTAGGACCGGCTACCAGACGGTCCAGGTTGGTCGGGGTGGTCCCTGTGGAAGTCTCTGATCAACGAGGGGTCCAGGATGAACCGCGAGGGAACCCATTGTCTCTCTTCCGGGCCGTAGCCCTCCCAGTCCACCAGGTATTGGCGGCCACGACCTCGGGGTCGCACTGCCAGCAACCTCTTGACCTGATAGGCAGGGCCGCCGTCGACGTCAAGAGGAGGTGGAGGGCGTGGCATAGGCACCATGGAGCTCTCCACCACTGGCTTGACTTGGCTGACGTGGAAGGTGGGGTGGACCCTCAGGGAGCGTGGAAGACGTAGCCGCACCGCTGCAGGGCCTACGACCTTCGATACAGGAAACGGACCCACGAAGCGGGGGGCCAACTTCGGGCAGGTGGCCCGGAGGGGCAGGTTTCGGGCGCTCAGCCACACTCGCTGTCCCACCTGGTAGGCGGGTGCTGGGCGTCGGTGACGGTCTGCGGCCTTCTTCACCCGATCCCCTTGGCAGACAAGGATTTGGCGAGCAGCTTCCCAGATACGTCTGCTACAGCGGACCAAGGCATGGGCAGACGGGACAGAGACCTCCCGCTCCTGTGCGGCAAACAAAGGGGGATCGTAGCCATGGACGCATTTGAAGGGTGACATACCTGTGGCGGAGGTGGGAAGAGTGTTGTGAGCATATTCGACCCAGACCAGGTGGTTGCTCCATGTGGATGGGTTCTGGGATACCAAACACCGGAGGCCGGTCTCCAACTGTTGATTGAGGCGCTTGGTCTGGCCGTTGGACTCCGGATGGTATCCTGACGTGAGGCTGGCCTTGGCCCCGATGAGGTTGCAGAATTCCCTCCAGAAGCGTGACACGAACTGTGGCCCCCGATCCGAGACAATGTCCCGGGGGAAGCCGTGAATGCGGAATACCTCCCGCATCATGATCCCTGCAGTGTCTTTGGCCGAGGGCAAGGCAGGCAGGGCTATGAAGTGGGCCATCTTTGAGAAGCGGTCGACCACAGTCAGGATTGTGGTGTTCCCCTGGGATACAGGGAGCCCCGTGACAAAGTCCAAGGAGATATCAGCCCATGGTCTGGAGGGAATCGGGAGAGGCTGAAGAAGGCCCATGCGTGGTCTGGTGGACGTCTTGTTTCGGGCGCAGACCGAGCAAGCCTCGACGTACTCCCGGACCTCCGGCTTCATGCCTGGCCACCAGAACCTCCGGGAGATGGCGTGCATGGTGCGCCTGACTCCCGGATGACAGGAAAGCGGCGTGGAGTGGGCCCATTGGATCACCCGGGGGCGTAGGTCAGCCGGGACGAATAGTCTGTTCTCAGGGCACCCCCGAGGTGTCCGGACCCCCCCTAATGCCTGCTTAACCTCCGTTTCTATTTGCCAAGTTACCGCCCCTACCACACAATTCAGTGGCAGGATGGGTTCAGGTTCCTTGGCTACAGGCTCGGGGTCGTAGAGGCGAGAGAGGGCGTCTGCTTTGATGTTCTGGGACCCCGGCCTGTAAGAGATAGAAAAGGAGAATCTGTCAAAAAAGAGCGCCCACCTCGCCTGGCGAGAATTGAGTCGCTTAGCTGTTTTGAGATACTCAAGATTGCGATGATCAGTCCAGACTATGAAGGGTTGCTCTGCCCCCTCGAGCCAATGCCGCCACTCCTCCAGAGCGGTTTTGATGGCGAGTAGTTCTCGGTCGCCCACGCTGTAGTTCCGCTCCGGTGGCGACAGGCGGCGGGAAAGGAAGGCACAGGGATGCATCTTCCCATCATGCTCAGCTCGTTGGGACAGTATTGCCCCAATGCCCTCACAGGATGCGTCGACCTCCACCATGAACTGACGACGGGGATCAGGCATGGTCAGTATGGGGGCTGTGGTGAAGCGGGTCTTCAAGGCCAGGAATGCTGCTTCAGCTGCAGGGGTCCATTGGAACTGCACCTTGGAGGAAGTAATAGCGTGGAGAGGGCCTGCAATTTTACTAAAACCGCGGATAAACCGCCTGTAAAAGTTGGCGAAACCAAGGAACTGCTGAAGCTTCTTTCGACTGCCCGGTGTGGGCCAGTTAACCACTGTTTCTATTTTTGCAGGGTCCATCTGGATACCCCCAGGAGTTATTATAAAGCCCAAAAAGGAAATCATCTTGACATGAAATTCACTTTTCTCAGCTTTGACAAAAGGATCGTTGGCGAGAAGGCGCTTTAAAACCGACTCAACATGGTGCCTGTGGGTAGTTATATCCGGGGAGTAAATAAGGATGTCATCTAAATAAACAAAAACAAAACGGTCAAGAAAGTCTCGGAGAACGTCATTGATCAACGCTTGGAAGAACGCGGGGGCGTTAGTGAGGCCGAAGGGCATAACTAGATACTCGTAATGGCCGTCTGGGGTGTTAAAGGCCGTCTTCCACTCATCTCCCTCCCTAATGCGGACTAAGTGGTAGGCATTGCGTAGATCTAATTTAGTGAAGACCTTGGCCTGCTGCAATTGGTCGAATACTGAAGACATAAGGGGGAGTGGATAGCGATTCTTAATGGTGATGTCATTGAGCTGGCGGTAGTCTATGGTGGGACGGAGTGATCCATCCTTCTTTCTTACAAAAAAGAAGCCCGCCCCAGCAGCGGACGAGGAATGACGGATGAGCCCTGCTTTCAGGGAAGCTTGAATGTATTCACGCATGGCGACTTTTTCAGGACCGGAAATCGGATAAAGGCGCCCCCTGGGGATAGTGGAGCCTGGGATAAGGTCAATAGCACAGTCATAGGGACGGTGAGGTGGCAGAGACTGGGCTCGGGTCTTGTCGAAAACCTGGCGTAAATGGTGATAGCACTCTGGGATGGTGCTCAAGTTGATTTCTGATTCTGGAGTGACAGAGAGAGAAAACTTGTTAATTGCGGTCTCACCATTAACATGACCTTTGACCCCAGGGTTCTTTTCTCCTAGACAACGTTCCTTACAGTCCGCACCCCACCCCAGTACAGAGCCAGAGTTCCAATCAATATGAGGTTGGTGTTTGCGGAGCCACGAAAGACCTAACACCAGTGTCTGGGCTTGGGCAGAAAACAAATGGAAAGACATTGTCTCAGTGTGTCCTTGAACAGTGACTTCTAAGGGCTCGCATGAGTGGGTGATAGAAAACAGTTTTTCACCATTGAGAGATCTGGCCACCAGGGGCCGATCGAGAGGGATAGCACGAAGGCCCATGAGATGGCAAACCCCCCGAGGCATCAGACAGTCGTCTGCGCCGGAGTCTATCAGGGCAGCGAGTGCATGTGACAAAGCTCTGTGCTTTACCTGGACCGTGGTCGTTGAGCGGTGGGTGGGGCTCGCTGGTTGACTGCTATGGCTGGGCCTGGGTCTGCGAGTGGTGCAACCTGCCACAAAGTGTCCCGAGCTCCCGTAGTAGAAGCATAGCCCCTGTAGTTGTCGGCGCTTACGTTCCTCAGGGGAGGTGCATGTGGGACCAAGCTGCATGGGTATGGGGTCGTTAGGATCCCTAGGAGGTGAGGCCGGCAGGGTGTGGGTACGACGAGGTCCTGTCTGCTCCAGCGACTGGGGAGGTGGTCTCACAGCTTGGATAGGCCGGGTCCTGCTCAACTCCTCAAGGCGATGGTCGGTGCGTATGGCGAGGGCGATGAGGTTGTCTAACCCCTCCGGGAGGTCGAGTGGCACAAGGCGATCCCGGATAGTGGAGGAGAGCCCCTTAAAAAAGGTATCATAGAGTGCAGTGTGGCACCAGCCGCAACCTGCGGCCAGGGTACGGAACCGGATGGCATAGTCATTGACCGAGGCTTTACCCTGACGCAGGCTGCTGAGCTCTCGTGCTCGGTCTCTTTCGGAACACACTGGGTCAAAAGTGGTCTTTAGGGTATCTATGAATGAGGACAAGTTATGGCACGAATACGAATCACGCTCCCACTCAGCCATGGCCCAGGCTCGGGCCCGTCCCGACATATGGGACACCATGAAGGCAATGCGAGAGCGGTCAGTGGTGAACTCGTGGGGAGAACAGTCAAAGTGCATACTGCATTCCGTGATGAAAGCTTGGCTAGTACCTGGGTCCCCGCAGAATCGTTCTGGCGGCGCCAACCTTGGTCCTCTTCCAGGAACCAGGGAGGAAGAAACAGGAGGGCGGCAGTCAGGCTTATTGGAAACGGAAGCTGGTTGTGCTGGGAGTAGCCGGGCTGTGAGCTCCATCAGCTGATTGTTCATTTGGACCAGCTATGCCGCCATCGTGGCTTGGAAGTCCTCCTGGCGGGTGAGACGAGCAGATTGCTCTCGGAGAGTGGCAAACAATTCGGGGGCCTCCGCTGGGTCCATTTCTGGCAGAAGTGTTCTGTCAGACCTGGATGACGAGGCGGACTCAGCTGCGGAGGTTCAGGCAAAAACTTTTATTTTGAAAACAGGTTCTTCCGCTGACATGCGGGAATGAGAAAAATGTACAAACAAAAAAACTCTCCAATGGAGGAATAAGTCAAAGCAACCACGATCAGGGTTCAAACAAAAAAGCACTCCATAAGGGAGGAAAGGGCAAAAACACAAAACGCTCCTAATGGAGGAAAAAGCCAAGATAGCGAAGATGAAAAAATTCAAACACAAAGCGCTCCAATGGAGGATAACATTCAGTAGAACTGCAATAGACTATGACGGTAGGCTATGACGAGAGGCTGACGTGACTGACCTTGGACGAAAGACACTTCTGCACTAGACAAGGGAAACTAAGGCAATATATACACAGGGGTTAATGTGGAACAGGTGGAAACAATAGGTGATTAGGTGACCAGAGGAAGGGCAAGTACGCAGACACAAGGAGGGTGAAGCTTTCAAAATAAAACAGGAAATGACATGGCATGACAGACTCTTGGAGAGACGAAGCAACATACCTGGAAAGTTGTACGGTTTCAGTGTAATTTGTACAAGTGAGCACTGATTTTTAAACGTGTACGCCATACGTTCAAAATCTGTACGTCTTACTTTTTTTTTCTCCGTTCGGATTTTGTCACCGTTTCAGCAATGAGACAATGTGCGTTACTATGTTGGTTGAATGACGCGAGAAAAGTCAGACATGGAGAGAGAAGAGTGTTGTGACGCTGTAGCAAACGCGATGCTAGGCTAGGTGGCTCCAATATTTCCTGACTGTAGCCGACAGCCTACAATCTACGCCTAGATATCACATGCATATAGAACTACATGCTAAATGACACTCAGTGGCGTTCGTAAACAGCCGCCATTTTAAAGCAGTAGACTTCTCAGAAAGGCTCTGTTGTAGTGAACCTTCCTAGCAACCTAAGTAACTTTTGATCTAAAATACTCCTAAATCGGCAAAATCTTGGCTTGAATCTATCTTTAAATGATGAAACGGTTTTAAAACTTTCACATGAAAAAAAACATGAAAGGTAACACCAGTTACTTTGCCAAGTAACTAATTACTCTTACATTCAGGTAAGTGAGTTACTAACTCAATTACTTTTTGGGAGAAGCAATTTGTAAGTGTAATTAATTACTTTTGAAAAGTAAGATTAACAGCACTGGTCATAAAGATGAAGTCTGCAGAATGAAAAGTGACGAAAGCGGAGATTTTACTCTGCCAATTTATTCCCGAGCGCAATTTGCCTGTAACTATTGTTGATCACTTCTCAGAATTAGCAAAAGAAATGTTCCCTGACTCAAAGATTGCATCTGTAAGTTAATTTTATCAATTGACCTTTTTAATTTATAATTGGACACACTAACGAACTACCTTCAAGTCAAACTGAATTAAGAGCTGAAGTGCCATGAAGTGTAGCCATCAAAAGAAATGATACAAATTGCCAAAAGTGCTACATGCAGTTATAACAAAAGTCACTGTTAAATTTTAGTAATCATGATGTAGCTGAAGATATTAATTGTTCTTTGATTGCACCAGGTTATATGTTACAATATTACCAATAGATTCATATTATTTTAAAAATTGAGTTTTATTTTTGTTTCATATTGCACGCTATATACAACGTTGTAAGATATACTCACAAATTTGTAAGGGCATACGTCACTATTTGTAAAATTGCCATCGGCCTCGGGTTGACAGGTATGAAGTAATAGGGAGAGCTCGCATGCCACATGCACTCGGACGGGCCAAGCGAGGGAGAGGCTTTTCTGGATTTGGCTTTTATCATGAAAATTTGCTCGCATAATGAGAGATATTTTCTCTCGTGACAATGCTGGTATCATGAAAAACTCCGTTTATGTGGTCGTATCATGAGGTTCCACTGTAGTGTGTTTTAGGTTGATCTGGAAATATCACCCAAATGCCCTCTTTTGAGTGGTGTGTGGAGTATTTAATAATGTTTCACAATGATGACCCAATATTTGAGGGGTTTATGTTCTTCTCTGCTTCCAGTGTGAATGAATGGTTATCACGTCTGCCACACAGTTCTCAGATCAATGGGTTCAGTCCCGAGCGCTGGCCTTCCTGTGTTGAGTTTGCATGTTCTTCCCGTGTCTGCATGGCGTTTCTCTGGGTACTCTGGTTTCCTCCCACATCCCAAAAGCATGCATGTTAGGCTGATTGATCACACCATATCGTCCCTAGCTGTGAGGGTAGACTTGAATGGTTGTTGTTTTCTTTGTGCCCTGCGCTATTGGCTACGAACCAATTCAGGGTGTGCCCAGCCTACTGCCCATTGTTACCTGAGATGCGCTTTAGCTTCCCTGTGCCCCTTGTGAGAATAGCCGGCTCGGAAAATGATTGAATGAAAAAATTTTGTTCTCAGCTTGTATCGAGGAGTCGCGTGGTAAAATGACACAAATCTCATATTACCCAAGCGATAATTTTACTTTCCACACTGACTTAACTACATAATTAGTAGTTAGTAGTAGTAATGGAAAATGTGTCCACTGGACCATAACTGTCAGCTGACACATACGCATCAGTTATACTCCCATCCCAGGAAGAAGCGGTATAGTAAAATAATACATGCATAAAAGTCCATCCGCACTTAACACTGTGGATGTGTATAGACGTCTGCCAGGCTATTTTATTCATTTCCTGTTTTTTTTTTTTTTTTTTTTAATGTATTAATTAAACCTTGTAATACTTGAAAGTTAAAGGGATGGGTGGCACGGATCATATTTTAGCTACAGTGACAAGCAGAAGTATTTGCACACCTTGTGATTTTGCAAGTTCACCCACTTAGAAAATAGGTCGAGGTCTGAAATTTCAATCATAAATGCATTTCATCTTATAGAGACATAATCTATAAAAAAGAAAATTCCGGAACTCTCATTGTATGGTTTTTCAATATTTTTTTTAAATTTACTGGGGTTCATAAGTATTTGTACCCCGAGAATCAGCAATAATTATGACACTCAAAGAGTTGTCAGTGTACCTTAAAAAATCCACCCTTATCCCATGGGTAACAACCCACCCACTACCCATTTGAGCTCAGTATCGTAACCTCTGCACCCCACAGTCAGTCATAATCCAACTGCTACCATGGGCAAGACCAGAGAGCTTTCGAAAGACACCAGAGAAAAAATTGTTGAGCGCCACAAAGCTGGAAAAGACTATGGGACAATTGGAAAGCAGCTTAGTGAGAATAAATCAACAGTTGCAGCAATTGTTAGAAAATGGAAAAGGCTAAACATGACTGATAATCTACCTCAGACTGGGCTCCATGTAAAATCTCTCCTTGTGGGGCATCACTCATGATGAGAAAAGTGAGGGCTCAGCCTAGAATTACACGACAGGACCTGGTCAATGACCTGAAGAGAACGATGCACAGTTTTAAAGGCTAATGTCAGTAGAACACTACGATGCAATGGTTTAAAATCATGCATTTCTCAGAAGGTTCCCCTGTTGAAGCCAGTACACATGAAGGCCCGTCTAAAGTTTGCCAGGGACCATCTGAATGATTCAGAGGGGTTATGGGAGAAAGTCATGTGGTCAGATGAGACCAAAGTAGAACTTTTTGGTGAAAACTGTACTTGTCGTGTGTGGAGGAAAAAGAAGGATGAGTACAATCCTAACAAAGCCATCCCCACTGTGAAATATGGGGTTGGAAACCTCATGCTTTGGTGCTGCTTTTTGGCAAAGGGGACAAGACGACTATACTGTATAAAGCAGAGCATGAATGGTGAAATGTATCGTCAGATTTTGAGCCACAACCTCCTTCCCTCAGTCAGAGACTTGAAGACGAGTCGAGGCTGGATCTTCCAACATGACAACGATCAGCCAAGCTGACCAAGGAGTGGCTGCGTAAAAAGCATATCAAGGTTCTGGAGTGGCCTAGCCAGTCTCCAGACCTCAATCCAATAGAAAATCTTTGGATTGAGCTGAAACTTTGTGTTTCTCAAAGACGGCCCCAGAACCTGACAGATCTAGAGAAAATGTGTGTGGAGGAATGGGCCAAAATCCCAGTTTTCATATGAAAACTGAACATGAACATGAACATTTGTTACAAAAATGAAATTGTACATAACTGTTTGAACTGATTTTGGTTGCCTACATTTTTGGAAGGAAGTAGCAAGAAAATTGTTAGTTCCTAATTAGATGAGAATAGGGGTGGGATTAAATAAGTTTTCTTCTTCCCACTCCATTTCAGGCATGTAGTTGATGCTGTGCTACTTAGTTTTGCTGCTCTTTTTTTATATGTTTATATGAGCTGTATATACTTGCTGTCTTGACAAGGAAAACCATGGCCTGAAATAAACAAATGAATGAATGAAAACCTGGTGAAAAACTACAGTAAGCGTCTGACCTCTGTAATTGCAAACAAAGGCTTTTGCACTAAATATTAGCACTGATTTTCTCAGGAGTACAAATACTTATGAACCCCAGTAAATTACAAATAAACTATTGAAAAATCATACAATGTGAGTTCCGGATTTTTTTCCCCGATTATGTTTCTATAAGTGAAAATGCATCTATGACCTCTACCGATTTTTGAAGTGGGTGAACTTGCAAAACCACAAGGGGTGCAAATACTTCTGCTTTTTTTCAGGTTTCAGGTTTTCTAGGTTTTTCCAAGCTGTGTTAAATGGTGATAAGAGCCCATTTTGCTCTGCAGGAACCCTTGGCAGTTCGTTGAATGGTTTAGTTGCTAGAACTAAAGAAAAAGTTGTGTTTCCACAATAAAGGAACTGTGTAGTTCCAAGAAGGCTTTCAGGGCCTAATCCTCGACAGTCTTTTCGGGGAGTTCACAGCAACCGTATGATTTGCTTGGTAGAGCCAACTGCCCCTCCTGCTGCTGGAAATGTTAGTGCATGCAACATTAACAACATGAAAACTATTAGCCCTGTGGCTTCTCTGTTCTCCATTTTTTTGTGTTTGCATCTTCAGTTGGAGCATAAATAATGCATCACTGCCACTGAATAATGAATAATACGTCACTGTCACGTTGGGGGGGGGGGGTGTCTCAATCACTGTGGCTGAAGTCAGCGGCACACTCCCCACGCTCTTGTTTTTGTGCGGCCTGTTGAAACGAAACTCGCCATGTCCGTTATGTTGTATTTACGTAGATCTACGAAACTACGTAACTGATTAGTGCGAAAGGGGTTATTGTTTGACATACTTCCTTGGCCTGTCCATAGACTTCTTAATATATTGACATGACACGGGGCACAGAGCCGATCCGTAGGGGACCTATTTTCAAAAACTTCAAATTCAAATATTTTCAAAACCAAAGCTGCTCCCGACCTAAAACCAAAACAGGCACTTACATTAGCCATATATGAGTCTCCATGAGCAGCGGCATCAAAAAATTCAGTCATTCCCATATAAAATCCTGATTATTTTTTATATACAGTAAGTATAACAAAACTTAAAATGGCTATAAAATTCTCAGATTTTACACTAAATACACAAAAATCCCCAAATGCAGAGATAATCACGTATATTTTCAGGATCAATAGCAGTATTTAACATATATAGGTTTTTGCCCGAAATAGCAACAATTTTTTTTTATTTACTACAAGTTTTCAACGTCCAATAAATCACTCAATTTTCACATCAGAAACTTAATACTTGAGGAAAATATGCAGAATCAATTATAGAAAATTTATAAATAGATTATCAATAAGTTGTGATTGCATATAAAATGTATTATAGAATAGAATAGCCCTTTATTGTCATTATACAGTTGTACGATGAAAATGTGGAGCATTTCCCTTTACAGTGCAGGATAAGATAAGTTAAAATCTCAAAAGTGACTTGCAAGTATAAAGTATGAAACCTGAATAAACATACCGTAATTTCCCGAATATAAGGCGCACCGGTGTATAATGCGCACCCCAAATTTACTTGTAAAATCTATGGAAAATTATTGTACCCGTCTATAACGCGCGCCCTAATTTTAGCACCAATAAATAGAAGAATACAAGAAAACAGAGCTCGTGTACAGATACAGAAATGTAATTTTACTGACTGGTGAAACACAGCACAAGCATAGCACATTGGTAGTTCAAAACATTACCATAAACTGACAATATTTATAGTAATACTATGATTTGACAACTTATCCAACTTACCAGAATCTAGGAGAAAACAAAACAGGTGTGACTTTTAAAGGCTGCTGTATAACTTGCTGAATGAATTAATGTTTGTTCCATGGATTGATACGGTAAAATAAAAGTGGGGACTGAAGTCGGAAAACGGAAAAAGCGCATCACTGCGGACTGTAACAAGAATAACTGTTGTTATTTGGGTTTGAGTTTCCCGAGGGACAGATATAGTTGACGGACACAGGAACTCTGTGTTGTGTTACGTTTGTTATGGTCAGAGTTGCAATAAACGTTGACTCAAATGAGAAACTAAATTCTGTGCTTTATGAAGAGTGAAAAAAGCAGAATTTAACACAGACGAAATAATTCGACCAGTGTGGTATTACCGAAACAAAATGGTGCCGTCATGTACTGTAACGGTCGGCAACGGATCGCCGATACGTTTTCTTCAACACAACATGGCCTTGATAATAAAAAAAAATCTGTCTTTAGATGTATTCAGTGCCGTCCATAATTATGGGGGTGGGTCAGTGATGCTGTTTCGCTTCCAAAGGCCCTGGGAACCTTGTTATGGTGCATGGCATCATGAATGCTTTGGAATACCAGGACATTTTAAATCAAAATCTGTTGCCCTCTGCCCGAAAGCTGAAGATGGGTCGTCACTGGGTCTTTCAGCAAGACAATGACCCTAAACATATGGCCAAATCTACACAGAAAGTGTTCACCAGACACAAAATCAAGCTCCTCCCATGGCCATCTCAGTCCCCAGACCCTCAACCCCATTGAAAACCTGTGGGGTGAGCTGAAGAGGAGAGTACAGAGGAGAGGACCCAGGTCTCTGGATGATTTAGAAAGATTCTGCAAAGAGGAATGGCAGAAGATCCCTCTTTCTGTCTTTTCCCATCTTGTGTTACATTATAGGAGAAGATCTGGTGCTGTTTTGTTTTTTCCATTAAAGTCCCATATTATTTAGAAAAAAATATATATTAGAAGCTAAAAAACACATCTTAACCAGGGGTGCCAATAATTATGGAGGGCACTGTATGTAATATATACGTATATTTCTGACTCCATCCATGTACCCGTGAATAATGCGCACCCATGATTTTACAAGTTTATTTTGGGGGGGAAAATTGTGCGGGAAATAATGGTAAATATAAAATGAATATGTGTTAGTCCTATAATTCAGGCAGGGCATATATTCGATGCGGTGTTACCAGGATGTGAGCCTCGTCTTTCAACAATCACATAGCCTTTTTCTATGCCTTGCGTTTTAGTCAGCTTCCTCGACTTATACCAGTCCCTATTCCTCGCCTTCTCCTTTCTGCCCTCCTCGACTCTGCTCCTTTTCCTGGCGGCCGGCCACTCCAAGGCCTTTTTCTTTCTCGCTTCTGAAGTCATATCGTTGAAGAAGTTTGCACCAAAACAGTTAAAGAGGGACCGCCAGGAACTCCAGCCGGTGCTCTTGTGCTTCCTGCATATTGGCGAGTCCCACAGCGACATTCCGAAGGACGCCGTGTGGCCGCTTGAGGACAGCCCGGCCCATCTCCAGCTCTCCCTTGTCCTCTGGAACATCTCCGAGATGTCGGCCCTGTGTGTCCCCGTGTTCTTCCTTGCCTGTGGTCATGGCAAGGAGCCTCAGCTCAGCCACCATGTTGGGTTTGACGACCACCATGATAAGCCCGACGCTCTGCTTCTCAATCGAAGAGCGCGCCAGCACCTTCTGGGTCAACTTGTAGCCGGCCTTGACAGACTTGTAGGTCTCCCTCCTGGCCAGCACCTTCTGGCTCGAGAATCGGGCCATCCAGATCCTCTTAGGCTCCTAAAAAACATGGTTGTTTTAGAAAGATAGGTGTTTCGATTCATCTTTTTAATAAAGTGAATAATGCTGGCCACTTACTTCAGCCCCAGGACACCTGTGCAGCACCATACAGCCGTTGTTGTGGAAGCTGCTGTAGATGTTCTTCCAAAGGTGCACTGGGTCAAAGTAGACTAAGATCTGCTTGTTGCCGTTGGCGTAGGGGTTCGTGTAGGACCAGCTTTCGCCTTTAAGGACCAGAATTTATGGAGACTGAAAGGGGTCCCCAAGGTTGCCTGCTCCTGGATGGCTGCCTTATGGGACAGGTCTTGCAGCCCACAACCCAACACTTCTGCCCCATGGTGTTTCACTGAAATTTATTAGTTTGAAATGTTACATAAAATAAAACATGAAAAAATAACAACAACAAAACAATTCTTTATAGATATGGACGTAAAACAGTCTTGATTCTTGGTTAAAAGCAAAAAAAAAAAAAACGTGCAGGTAGAGTTTATTTTAATGTAAATATGTCGAAATAAAATGCTAGTCTGTTAGTAAATGTAGCTCGTGGCCGCCTGACGTAAACAGAGCTTTTCTGGTGAAAATTCTAATGAATAAATGCTTAAATTCCCGAATTCTTCATAGATATGGACGTAAAACAGTCTCGAGTCTTGGTTAGAAGCAAAACAAATCGTACAGTTAGCGTTTAATTTACGTAAATATGGCGAACTATGATGCCAATGCAGTAGCGGCTAATTTCTCCAATTTTTTTTTTTCACGTTTAAAAATGCATACATGGTACGAAAAATATAATTACCTTGAATCTTCAAACAAATAACTCCTGAGACAATCCTTCCTGTTTGTATGCGGTACAGCTTTGGTACTTTTTCACAAATCCAGCTGAAATCCGGCTTGGGCTTGCTAGATGTGCTGTCTGCCATTGACTCCTACTACTGGTATACTGGTACTGTTTTTTTTTTTTTTTTTTTTTTTTATGGAAATAAAAGTTTTTCTGTTAACAGTGAGAAATGGTGCCACATGACCCAGGAGGAAAGGGACGACACTTCCAAAATGGATGAGAACATTGCCTTTGGGCAGCTGGGGTAAGGAAATTGCCCTTTGTCCTATTTTTGTCTTCAAGTATCAAAAACGTGGAAATTTGATATGGATTTAGTTTCATTAAACGTCTATGCTAAATCTGTGAACATGGCCCATTTGGTAATTAGTCAGAAATGCCTCTGTAAATGTTTGTCTTTTCATCACATGAGTGCATAGGCTCAAGTGCTGTTGAATTTCAGCGCTATGATCTGAGAAGCCTCGATAGCTCTATGATCAAAGGCAGAAAATGTTAAACATGGTTAAACTTGTGTGTGCTGAAGTAAAGCACTGAAGTGTGCTGTGCCAACTCACTCATTGCCTAAGTGAAAGGCTGTTTTCGGCAGCGTGAGCGTCAAAGCGTGAGCGAATTTGAGTGGACTCACTCATATGAATTATATGAATGTTATGGTGAATGATTAAAAGTTAAAGTTGTTAAAGGTGATCCAATGAAAAATGTGGGTGTTCCTATATTTTGTGTCGGTGCACCTTAAGCACCAATGCAAAAAGTAAGTGTGGAGCCTTGGCAATATACTGTACATTGCAATGTTGACTTTTTTCCAGTATCATTCAGGCCTATCCCAAACAGAGCTATTGAAGTGAACTGGTAAAAATTCTTCTAGTTTTGATATCGCAAACCCCCAACAAATCGTATTGAGTTTTTTCCAATCTCATTCATGCCTAATTTATATTTTTATTACTTTTTAAGGGCTAAAAAGTAAAAAAAAAAAAAAAAAAAAATCCAGAAATATAATGGCATTGCCAAAAGACATATATGTTTTATACTCCACAACACTCCCAGAAAAAGTGGAAGATGAAGTACTGTAAAAAGTACAGTACTGTAA
This sequence comes from Corythoichthys intestinalis, assembly GCF_030265065.1. Classification (NCBI taxonomy): domain Eukaryota; kingdom Metazoa; phylum Chordata; class Actinopteri; order Syngnathiformes; family Syngnathidae; genus Corythoichthys; species Corythoichthys intestinalis. Next base: position 55,131,291 of record NC_080399.1, on the reverse strand, counting down.
CAAATTTGGAACTTTTGTTCAAATAGATAAAAAAAAATTCCAATAACGGATCAGGACTCTGTAGCGGCAGATTCTCAAAATCAGGTGACTTGGGTGCAAAAATATGTGAACGGGACATCCCTAGTAATATTTTTTGCCACTGTATTTGTACTTTTATTTAAGTAAAAAAGTGAGTACTTCATCCGCCACTGAAAACGGTTGCCATACATTCAGTAGGAAAATGGTTTTTATTCATATGAATTAAATATCAAATGCCCCTGGCAACAGGAAAGACCGCAGAAAATATGAAATTTGAAGTGTCAGTCATTCATAGTCTTCTTTTTTGTTGTTGTCTGAAACCATTGTTAATGCTGTTGTGCGTGTGTGTGTTTTCCAGGACATTTACTCACAACATGCTGGCATTTGGACTCAGCAAAAAACTGTGCAATGATTTTCTGAAAAAGCAGGCTGTAATTGGAAATCTGAATAAAGGTAATACATTTAAATTTATACATTCTAATTCCAATGAAGTTGGTTCATTGCACAGAACGTGAATTGAAAATACGATGATTTGTAACGTTTAGCCTGCAACATGATCCAGAAAAGGGACATGTTTACTATCGTGTTACATCAAATTTCCTTTTAATAACATTCAATAAGTATAAGAACACTATATTTGTTAAAGGTTTGTAGGTGGAATTTAATTTTCGTCTTAGTCTTCGTCCTTTGGACTAATATACTTATTAGTCATATTTTAGTCATTTCAAAATGTGTTCATCTTCGTCAAGTTTTAGTCAACAACAACTCAAATTTCCTCTAGTTTTAGTCAACAATTCTCAAAATGTTATAGTCTATAAAGTTTTAGTCCATTCATAAATAAATAAAAGGTTTCCAACAATTTTGAATGAAGATGACAGACGAGCACATAGTCTTGAAGAATATCGCCATTTTCATGATACACACACAGCAGGAAAAAAGCAAATTATTTGCAGTTAATTAAACTCACCTGGACGCCACGAACTGTACGTAAATTTTTTTCCAAGAAAGAAAATTAGTTTATTGTGTGATGATCACTCAGCACAAACCTTTAAAGTCTTAAGCAACATGGCATATCTAGCCATCTCATTATGTTTTAGTCTCCTACGACACGTTTTCATCGCGTCATCCTCATGAAAATTTTTTTCGTTATCGTCATCGTTGACGAAAACAACACTGCTTGAGGTACATTTTCACTGACTCAATACTCTGGGCTATCTTTTGTTGTCACTTCATGATAAGGGTTACATTTTCAAAGGAAGAAAGGTCGGAAAAGGTATTCTTAAAATGTTGGACTTTGCTGACAAAGTTGTCAAATAGAGTATTGACTAAATCAGAGGAAAATGGATGGAATTTGAAAATCATTGTTTTAAAGGGGACAAACAATACCTTGTATAAATGACAATGTAAAAGACAGTAGCTCAAATATGCAAATCGTGAATTTCTTGGACCTCTGATAATGGAGAAAATAGTGTTTAAACACACAAAAATTAAAACGCTTACGAGCAAAGCCATTTTATCATTCAGATTAAAAATTCATGATCAGATGCACTTTTTTCATGGACACTAAAAATATTAATCCGATTAGGAGAAAGCGTTTTAACCTCCGTAAATTGACCAAAGATTCTGGAAATAGTAGAAGAAGAAACGGTACTGACATCCGTGTCAACAAAACGTCACTCTTTCCATTTCTACATTAAATACTATTGTCATTTTGTGTATTTTTCTCATTTTTCTACCATGAAGTCTTTGTTTTAAGATCTTTTAATATCTCCAGCAATTTGTTAGTCTCGCCTACAGACCAGTTCAGTCTTGCACCCGTTGTGTATTTCGCTCATTCTACTAGCTTCCGGGAATAGCAAACGCATATACTGACGTCACAGAAATGTGCGGTAAGGAGTTTGTTCTGAAATTTTGAAATTAGTGTTTTCATGCTCACTGATCGAATTATGAATCGACATAAACCACCCTTCTCATTCTTGAATGACACCTCTGTCACGGCCCAGGGGGGTTTTATCACTTTTACTGGCATTATACAACTTCAAGGAGGATGGTGGGAAACCTAGCTCGCAACAACTTCAAATCTGCTGCCTGCTTTATGGCATACCATTTTCCCCATTTCTTACATTGTCATATGATATTGTTTAGCCACAACTGGATTCATTACCTCATCTCTATTCATTTTTCGCACAGCCAATGAAAATGTAGTTCAATCCGACTGCAGGTGACCGAGAGAGCAGGACTTAACGCCTCTTGCACAGGTCTCCATGGGAAATGTGGTCTACCATTAGACAACTACCGCTTTTGTCCACTGGTGTCACCAAAATCACCAAAAACTGAAAGTTATTAAAGTGCCTGTGACAATATAAAGAAAATCTTAAATAGCATTATTATGTGAAGAATAATGGTCAAAACTGCTGACTTCTTCCTCTCCCGAACGGTATTTTATGCCACCGGAGTTAGTCCGGATTTTGTCAATTTCCCTGCCCCGGCTTCAGAGACAGAGAAAAGACCGTAAATAAAACAGGAGGCGTGACAGCTAACCAACTTGCTAACCTGAACCGAGCGGCATGTCCAATTCTTTTTCTCGCCTTTCGAAAACAAAAAACAAAAAAATCACCCAAAAATACCCCGACTCATGTCACACACGGCGGCGGTGTTGATTGTCTTTACCGATCGGCCAGCCACCGGTGTTCTGCCAAATTTTGCACACTTATAATATTTTGCTTCCAAAGCTGTTGTGGCGGTAAATAAGCTGTCTTTTACAGTCAGTTGGACTCTCAAAGTTATCCACAGGTGCTAAATAAACAATTAACATCTTAAACGTACATGTTCAACATGAATATGGTGGAAATTCATGCTTAACGACAGGGCGAAGACGTAAACAGTGAGACGGCGGCATGCAGTTGTTGTGTGCAGCTAACATGGCAGGAGATGTCTGAGGAGAACTTTTCTCCATGATCAAACGTAATTTAAACATATTTAAATAAATATTCCTTTATTTAAGGAAAGTTTGTAGTGTTTACTGTATTCGCGGCCACTTTTTTAACACAAATTTGCAATTTCTGATGGGGTGCAAATCAAAATAACCAGCGGCGAGCAAGTTACGGCTCCCCGTTTTGCTGCGGCTCCAGCGGAGAGGCAGAGAGGGGAATGAAAATAGCGCATTCTTAGACGACAAACAGGCCGACGTCGGAGTCGGGGGCTGACTAGGGGCAAAGCCGAGGTAAGCACTATGTTGGCAGACACGCGACGAGGTCTAAGGGGGGTGTGCGACAAGCCGCCGGTCATCGGCCGTGTGGCCTTCTCTGTGGACAGGGAGTATTGTCACCCACAAAATGCAAGCCACCTCCTTATTAAAAAGTGTGCCACGATCCCAGTATTTGACATAATACAAAACATGTAGTTTACTCACTTCCTCGTCGGTCCATTGGTCCCACAGTTGTCGAACTTGTTTTGGCCATGCTCCGCGCGGTGAACAGGAACTTTTTGAAACCCAAAATTGCTCACAGGGCTCTCCCTGGTGCAGCAACAAAAGCCTGCAGAACATTGGGCTGGCGTGATGCGAAAAATAAACAAATTAATCCGCATAATCGGCTGAATCCGCAGCCCTTCTGCATGCTATGTATTCTGAGATGGTAACCCAGGTGAGGTCATATTAGCATTCTTCCTCAATCCAGGAAGTCACTCATTTTCATGGCGCGGGATTCAAAAAATTGAATAAATAAATCGATTGCTTACACACACCTCCAAGCAGCCCATTTCATTCAGGAGAATAAAATATCACGTGAAATATGAAATAAACATGGTTTTTGCTGTCATGGGCACTTTAAATGTTTATTAAGGTTTCATGCAATGCCCCAACTTCATTTGGAGTTTGCACGCTATTGAGGTTAGATGCCTAAATTTACTCATATTTAAACTATTCTGTGTTTTTACAAACATACCATCATTATTTAAAATAACATCACCGATGAAATCTTTGCAGAACAGTACAAGCTGTTAAGTGACCATATCGAGAAAATGGCAGCAGAGTGATGACACGCTGAATTTCAAAGTCTTCAGTCTTCAAATGAGCCATGCCTAACCAATGTCACCTGAAACGTAATACAGATTACTGTATTGAACTGTATCATGGTTGTAGAAAAGCCTGTCCGTCCAATTTGATTGTGCTCTTCTAAATACACCCTGTATTTGCAATAATACAACATAATCAGCTGTTCCTGCCGCTTGAATGTGTAGAAATGTGTAAAGTGTAGCAACTGTTTGTTTGAAAAGCCTATCTTTCTGTGTTGCAACAATACAGCTAAGCATAGGTTTTGTATACAGTGCAATAATCTCAAATAACCCGTCTGCTACTACCATTGACTGATTTATCTTTTCACCCTCATGTTCCCTTACAGTGTACTGCGCAATGTCAAAGATTTCTTAGACAAAAATAAGTAGCATCTAAACAGAGGAAATTTCGGTCACAAAACAATTTATCCGATAAAAAAATGCAATTTTTAAGATTCAATTGTGTTAGGGATAAATTTCAATGTATTAAGTAATTATCTGTTACCAAGAGACTGCTAACCTATTGTATAGCATAAAGGATGCTCCGTTCTTTCATCTAGTTAAACATATTGTGAGGGAGTGTATGGATTTTACATAATTTAGATCTGACTGTTACAGCAAATAAGTTTTGTTATCAGTTACTAGAACAGTAAAACTGCCCAATTAATGTAGCTTATTGTTATGTTTAAGGTGTTTAGGGTGCTTTCACAGTAGCACTGTTTGAGTTCCTTTTCTCAGATAGTCCACCTCGTTTTGTAAATGTGAACGTGCATCAGAATTGTAGTTTGGACCAAACAAACAAACTCTGGTCCGCTCAAAAATCATGGGTCTCGGGCCCCTTCAAGCGCACCCTACTTCGCTTGTGAATGCAACCGGAGCAGGGTGGGCTTTTGCTACTTTGCGTGCAGCATCGCAGCCTGGAGCTATGATGCTCCAGGCTGTGACACGACACGCAGTGCAACCTTGGAAGCGGAAGTACAGTACGCATGCTATCCAAAATCAACAATGGCAAGAGTACAGAAGATTAAACATGGCCAAATGTTGTTGTGCTGCACTAAGCAGTTGCATTTGATACATATTATTCTGGAGGTTGTGTTTGGCATACTGTTCCTGACAGTGACAATGGAGAGACAGGCTGAACCTCTCGGGGCATCCATTTCATGAGTCTCGCTCTCCTGGAAGTGGCAACAATTTGACAGTTGAAAAAGTCAAAATTGAGAGCGATTCTGCGACTTTGGGTACCACAGGATTCCCTTCTGTGGTTTAATTACATTTGATACACAGAATGTTCTAATGTTGTGGTTGTGTTTTGCATGCTGTTCCTGTGTGAGAGTGACAGTGGCCGAGACTGGTGGAGCCTCTCGGAGCAGCCGTTTCGTGAATCTAGCTCTCCTGGAAGTGGCAACAATTTGACAGTCCAAAAAGGCATGCAAATGAGAGCGATTGCACGCCTGTGTGACTTGGGGTACCACCCGGTTCCCTTTCATTGTTTAATTTTTCCCCTTGCAGTTTTTTATTTACTCCAGTTCGCTCTGCATCGAGTCGGGAGGGAGCAACTTAATTTATCCTACATTATGCAGCGCTCCACGCTCCCTTCCATCCCAGGAGGAAAGTATTTCCTCTTCTATTTGTCCAATCAATGAGTGCGCCTTTCGTCCACGTGATGCTACCCGGAAAGCAGTGTGAATGCTAAACCTTTTCAACAGGTCATTTGCAAGTGCTGTTGCGAGGTAGCTCTCCAGCCGGACCCTTGTCCTCTTGGTCTAATGTGAAAGCGCCTTTACACTCGGTCATCATCCAGAACTTTTACCAAATAGTTCATACTATGACCAAATGACTATAGTATGAGAGAGGCTACTGGTCTCAGACTGCCTTGAATTTTCTACATTCAATATTCAAACTCTCATTCATGACTGAATTCTCTTATGATTATATTATTTAAAAACTTAAATCTATCACCAAAATATCTTCTTGGAAAGTTTCCTTGAATTCAATCTGCTCTCTAATTGAGTGTTTTTTGTTGTTTAATTTATGCCTTTATATGGACAGACAAAGTGTTGATTTAGGAAGATCGATGGATTAACATTGTGTCGTCCTCTAGTAGTGTAAGACTACTGTAGCGTTAGTTTACAGTGGAGGCACAGTATGTGCTTTGGAATACTCCTTACGATGCATTTAAATGGGCGAATTGATATGTCAAACTTAATCAGGACTCAGTCCTTGGGCAGATGGTGGACATTATGAAGTTCTACACTCAATCTAGATATGTACATCGATGAACAATAAATGTACTGGCCGTCATCCCTGAAGTGCATTAATGTGTATAAACCTGAAGTTGAACATGAAACAACCCACTTCTATTGTACGTGCCGATTTTCAAATTTTTGTGTACTAATGAGTACATTTTCATTGCACATGCCATACAGAATACCCTTGAGTTTTTTTGCCCGATTGCACTCTTTTATAAGTCTATGTATATTTTCAATTAAGTCCATTAGTTTGCCACTTTAAAACTGGAATAGTGATTGGGATACCGGTTATTTTACAGTATGTGTGTGTGGTCTTTCTGGTGTGATATTGACCTCACTATGTGGCAGCTTTAATGTGCGTTGTTTTGTTTTGTTTTTGAGCACCTGTTTTGCCGTGTGTCACAGTATGTATTATTATGTTATTTGAAGCATTTATCTAAATACTGCAGTCTTTATTTGTGCCGTACATGATGATTTACATTTGACACTTACGGCGGAGTATTAGGGCCAAAGATGGAAAGAAAGACTAAAATAGGACTGCGAGATTAACGTAGTGGCATTAGTACAAGAATGAAGTTGTATAAATACATGGCTTAATATATATGGATATAGTATTGCTAATGTAGCTAATTTAGCTGCTATGTGCTTTATGTAGCAATTTACAGCCCCCATTAAAATCAAAAATATTGAGAGGATCTCTTGTACAATCAGTTTAAAAAAATAAGGAGTACTTAGTCTTTTGGCTTATCTACATCTAGTAGCTCCTGGCTAAAATATAGATATGGATAATAGAAAACCTATGTAATTTATGTACACTGCTGGCCAAAAGTACTGGCACCTCTGCAATTCTGTCAGATAATACTCAATTTCTCCTCTCCAACTTCTATCTTCATTTGTTTTGCTTGCAATGAAAAAATACAAAAGAGAATGGGAAAAAAACATATCATTTTCATTTTACATAAAACTCCAAAAATGGGCCAGACAAAAGTATTGGCACCCTTTGAAAATGTGATGCTTCTCTAATTTGTGTAAGTAACACCATCTGTTATTTACCTGTGGCACATGACAGGTGGTGGCAAAATTGTGAGGAAGCATGGGCAATCTCAAGTCCATCTCCAAAGACCTGAATGTTCCTGTGTCTACCGTGCGCAGTGTCATCAATAAGTGAAAAGCCCATGGCACTGTGGCTAACTTCCCTAGATGTGGACAGAAAAATTGAAGAGAGATTTCAACGAAAGATTGTGCGGATGGTGGATAAATAACCTTGACTAACATCCAAACACGTTCAAACTGTCTGCAGTCCAAGGGTACAACAGTGTCAACCCGTTCTATCCGTCGGCGTCTGAATGAAAAGGGACTCTATGGTAGGATACCCAGGAAGACCCCACTTATGACCCAGAGACTTAAAAAAGCCAGGCTGGAGTTTGCCAAAACTTACCAGAGAAAGCCAAAAACGTTTTGGAAGAATGTTCTCTGGTCAGATGAGACAAAAGTAGAGCTTTTTGGGAAAAGGCATCAACATAGAGTTTACAGGGGGAAAACGAGGCCTTCGAAGAAAAAAACACGGTCCCCACAGTCAAAAATGGCAGAGGTTCCCTGATGTTTTGGGGTTCCTTTGCTGCCTCTGGCACCGGACTGCGTGACCGTGTGTGCATGTCATTATGAAGTCTGAAGACTACAAACAAATTTTGCAGTATAATGTTGGGCCCAGTGTGAGACACCTGGGTCTCCCTCAGAGGTCATGGGTCTTCCAGAATAACAATTACCCAAAACACACTTCAAAAAGTACTAGAAAATGATTTGAGAGAAAGCACTGGAGACTTCTAAAGTGACCAGCAATAAGTCTAGACCTGAATCCCATAGAACACCTGTGGACAGATCTGAAAATGGCGCCCTTCAAATCTCAGAGAGCTGGAGCAGTTGGCCAAAGAAGAAGGGTCTAAAATTCTAGCAGAGCATTGTAAGAAACTCATTGATGGATACTGGAAGCAGTTGTTCGCAGTTATTTTGTCTAAAGGTATTAGGCTGAGGGTGCCGATACTTTTGTCCGGCCCTTTTTTGGAGTTTTGTGTAAAATGATAATGATAGAAATGGTTTTTTCATTCATTCTCTTTTGTGTTTTTTCATGCCAATCAAAATAAAAGAAGATATTACTGCCAAAGCATTTGTAATTGCAATCATTTTCTGGGAGAAATTGAGCATTAACTGACAGAATTGCAGGGGTGCCAATACTTTCGGCTAGCAACGTACTATTGAATGGGAAAGATATTGTGCATCTCGTGAATCTATATTTTAGAATCTGTTTCATAAATAAGGAAATCCTTTATCTTTTGGTGCATCAGCATCAATTAATCTCCGACATAGTATTCGAGCCAAAGATCAGGAAAAAATCGGACTATGAGAATAAAGTATTATTAGGATGAGGGAAAAAATTGTACATTAGTATGTAAAGAAATTCGTAGTTTTAATAAGAATTTAAAGTCATTATTTGTGTGGATGCAGTGCAGCTAATTTAGCTAAATTAGCTGCTATATACGTAAATTAGCTTACCTTAGCAGGACGTTAGGAAGTAGTATTGGTATAAAGCCTTCGATTGATTATAAATTGACGTAGTTGAGCCAAAAGATTCCTTATGTGTGAAGCCGATTGTAAAACGCAGCCTCTCGAGATGCTCTCAATATTGTTGATCCCAACGGAGGCAGCGAAGCGCTACAGAAAGTACTTTTATCCATAAATATTACATAATGTAATATTGCAACTTTATTCTCATACTAATAGTGCAACTTTATTCTTGTACTAATAGTATGACTTAATTCTCGTAGCCCTATGTGTATATATATATATATATTTTTTTTTTTTTAACCCTAATACTCTGTCGTAGATACCTGCTTCAGAGGCCAATTACTGTAGTTCCTCCTTTAATACATTTTTTTGTACTTGTAACAGTGCACCTACAGTATATAAATTTTGTGTATTGCAAAAAAAGTAAGCAAAGTTAGTTCAGGGCTGTTTAGAATGTGGTGCCTCTGTTTAAAGCACTGTATAATGTTTGGAGATCGGAAATATATTAAGATATGATATTTATCTCATAACAATTCATGAGCATGGCACTCAAGGCGAAGAAAACAAAGTTTATATTTCAACTGACTGACTGCAGCAGCTCCTTAGTTATCAGATTTTTTTTTCATATGTGCATATTGTTTTTAAATGCATGACAAAGTCCATGTTGAATCAAGATGCTGTAATAAATGTATTTTTGTGGTGAGGTTTTGTGTGTTGTTTTAAGTTATTAAAAATATATAATAAAAACTTCTGTGCGACCAACATAAATATGAATGCATGTCTTTGTTTCCATTTTTCATGGGTTGAACTCAAATGTCAGACTTTTTGTGTACACTTAATTCCAATTACTCTGAAATTGTTTGGGAATCTCTGGCATGAAGCCAATTCGATATGTATCTAGGTACACAGGTTACAATTCCATTAAAAAACGATACATTTTTAAGGGCGAGCGATTCGATACGATTCGATACAGTTTAAGAACGATACGGTTCGATACAGAGTGAAAACGATACGATAGTACACATTCAATTCAATTCAATTCTGGGGTTCCTGTCTATCCGTCCTGGGAGTGGATCTCTCCTGACTGTGGGACTCCCCAAGGTTTCTCATTTTTCTCCCAATTGACTCTGGAGTTTTTGGAGTTTTTCCTTGCCGGCATGGAGGGTCTTAAGGATAGGGGATACCCAGGACTTGAACTGTATCTATTCATCTTTGTTGCTTCATTTCTAATTGTGTATCATATTGCCTCTGTAAAGCCCTTTGAGACCTCTGTTGTGATTGAGGGCTATACAAATAAAATTGAATTGAATTGAAATGAAATTACAGTATGTTAACAAATCTTTCTAAATCTGTGATAGTGAGCATTTTTCCTTTTTCAATACAGGTACATCCACCTCGCAAGTGTGGCATATCAAGATGCTGATGATTAGACAGCATAATGATTGCACAAACAAATACTCATAACACTAGAAACTGTACAGTGGTATGATAAAGTGTCCAAACCTTTTGCAATTTCTCACATTTCTGCATAAAATCACCATCAGATGTGATCTGATCTTTGTCAAAATCACACAGATGAAAAAAGTGTCTAAAACCACCCAAACATCGAAAGGTTTTCATTTCTTAATGAGGATAGTATGCAAACAATGGCAGAAGTGGGAAAAATAAGTCAACCATCACATTTACTATTTTGTGGCCCCCCCTTGGCAGCAATAACTTCAACCAGACGCTTCCTGTAGCTGCAGATCAGTCTGGCACATTGATCAGGACCAATCTTGGCCCATTTATCTCTACAAAACTGCTGTAGTTCAGTCAGATTCCTGGGATGTCTGGCTGAATTGCTGTCTTTAGGTTATGCCACAGCATCTCAATGGGGTTCAAGTCTGGACTTTGACTTGGCCACTCCAGAATGTGTATTTTGTTCTCCTAAAACCATTCTGAAGTTGATTTACTTATGTGTTTTGGATCATTGTCTTGTAGCAGCATCCATCCTCTTTTTTAGCTTCAACTGTCTGACAGACGGCCTCAGGTTTTCCTGCAAAACATCCTGATAAACTTTTGAATTCATTCTTCCATGAATGATTACAAGTTGTCCAGGCCCTGAAGTAGCAAAACAGCCCCAAATCATGATGCTTCCTCCGCCATGCTTCACGGTGGGAATGAGGTGTTGATGTTGATGAGCTGTTCCATTTTTCCTCCACACTTGACGTTGTATGTTACTCCCAAACAATTCAACTTTGGTTTGATCAGTCCACAAAATATTTTGCCAAAACCTCTGCGGAGTGTCCAAGTGCCTTTTTGCGAACATTAAACAAGCAACAATGTTTGTTTTAGACAGCAGTGGCTTCCTCCGTGGAGTCCTCCCATGAACACCATTCTTGGCCATAGTTTTACATATAGTTGATGTGTGCACAGAGACATTGGACTGTGCCAGTGATTTCTGCAAGTCTTTAGCAGACGCTGTAGGGTTCTTTTTCACATCTCTGAGTATTCCACGCTGAACTCTTGGCATCATCTTTGGTGGACGGCCACTCCTTGGGAGAGAAGCATCAGTGTCAAACTCTCTCCATTTGTAGACAACTTCTCTGACTGTTGATTGATGAACATCCAGACTTTTAGAGCTTGGTTTTGTATCCTTTCCCAGCTTTATACAAATCAACAATCCTTGATCGCAGGTCTTCAGACAGCTCTTTTGAACAAGCCTTGATGCACATCAGACAATGCTTCTCATCAAGACAATTCTTACCAGGTGTGTTTTTTAGTGGGCAGGGCAGCTTTAAACCACTCATCAGTGATTGGGCACACACCTGACTTAAATTGTTTGGTAAAAAATGGTTTCAATTGCTCTGTAAGTCTCCTTAGGCAGAGGGTTCACTTACGTATTTCCCCCCCTTCTGTCATTGTTTGCATGCTATCCTTATTAAAATATGAAAACTTATAAACGTTTGGGTGGTTTTAGTTAAAGTAGACACCTTTTTTCATCTGTGTGATTTTGACAAAAATCAGATCACATTTGATGATTTTAAGCAAAAATGTGAGAAATTCCAAAAGATTCAAATACTTTTTCATCCCACTATAGTAGTTTCTTTACAATACTAATTACTGCATTCATCAAGTTCACTTTACTGAAACACATATCCATTGTAGTATTGTATTATTATAGTATTGTAGTGTCCTCTTAGTATTGTTAAGCCTGTCACACGTTCAGTTTTAAAACCAACAATTGTGGTTCAGTTTGCTTGCATTACTGAGCAGTTCCAGAATTGGAATTGGAGTTGCTTGACATCCAATTGGTCACATTTTCAACAATCCATATACAATAGTACATTAAAGCATGCAGTTTCTGAGTGGGTTTACTTGTGCTGAAACAACAACAACAACAAAAACTAAGAAGAAAGACTGCTTGATGATAGTTTTTAGTCTGGAGTGCCCCCTAAAATGCTTATTTCCTCTTTTCCAGGCTCATTTTACCAGAATTTTGAAGCCAAAATGTCTTCCAATTCTGTAATGACCAATGTGCAGGCCAAGGGCTCATCAGTTGATTAAGTATTAGTGAATTGTTCATGTTGAGTAACCCTCAACCCTTACCCTAGCCACGTATTGTTTTCAGACTATTGGATGTCTAATATTGAACAATTAGGTAAGCGCATGCCATGCACTCATGGTCATTGAGCAACAAACTAAGTTGCCTTTTATTTTAGTTGAACATGTATTAATGGGTTACGATAACCTTGATGGACTATGTGTTGAGAGATTCTGAAACTAAGCTTATTATCATTACGAAGCCATGTGACTAACGGGAGTTGTGTGGTTAGTCAAAAAAGCCAAAGCATGTCAGCCTGAGCAAAGAGAACCTCCTTGAAAAATACTGCCCACTCAAGCGTTCTCTGAGTGTATATGTGTGACTGTGAGCGCTTGTATATAACTGTCAATAGAAGTGAGGTGTTGATTAGGACCCTCTGTAGCTGCACAATGCGCTGGAGTGTTCCCATGTTTTGAGTTGTAGTTGGAGCTGCCTGCACTCAGTGCTGCGTATAAATAAACAGCAGTCACACTGACTGCGTTCTGATTGGTCCTCCCGTAACAAGCTCTGAAAGGCCAGTTTGCAATGTCACAGTATGAACACCCTCCTCCTTCTAATTCATACCAGACCTTTACATAAAGGGACAAGCATGCTAAATGGATTCATTTTTGGCACATTCTGTCATTCAAGTTTATGTTTGCATTAAGTAATACTAATGCATTCTCAATGTGTCCTCGGTTTTCACATTATCTTTTGCAACTAAGGCTATGTTCATACCGCAGGTCTTAATGCACAAATCCGATTTTTTGTCATATGTTTTTTTTGGCGTGCCCGTTCAGACTGCCTTTGTCCATTGAGACGGTTCAAGTATTACGCATGCGCACTAATTCGCAGTCCAACACGCGCTGAGCAAGAAGACCCGCATGTGCAGAAGCATCAAAATAAATGAATACACATGCTGGCTGTCATCCGTCATCCAAGGGAGATCATATTTTGATTTCCAAAAAGAGGACACAAATAACAGACATAAATAATCCCAGTTTAGTCTTATATTCAAAGTTTATATGGATCGATAGCATGCATGCACTGTCCGTGCATGTCACACACTCATACAGGCAGTTTCCCCCGACTCTCGGCCGTGTAAGCAATCTTGAAATATTGCTCATACGTAGAGCAGAGAGAGAACCGATCATTCTCAGGCTTATCCTCAACCCATTTTTTAAAAAATTAGGGCTGTTAAACGATTAAAATTTTCAATCAAGTTAATTACAGCTTAAAAATTAATTAATCGTAATTAATCGAAATTCAAACCATCTATAAAATATGCCATATTTTTCTGTAAATTATTGTTGGAATGGAAAGATAAGACCCAAGACGGATATATACATTCAACATACGGTACATACAGTTGTGGTCAAAAGTTTACATAAAGACACAAGACGGATATATACATTCAACATACGGTACATACAGTTGTGGTCAAAAGTTTACATACTTGTGAAGAACATAATGTCATGGCTCTCTTGAGTTTCCAGTTATTTCTACAACTCTGATTTTTCTCGGATAGAGTGATTGGAACAGATACTTCTTTGTCACAAAAAACATTCATGAAGTTTGGTTCTTTTATGACTTTATTATGGGTTAACAGATAGTGAGAAGTGATCAAATCTGCTGGGTCAAAAATATACATACATGGATCTGAAAAAGGGAAATCATTGACTTGAACAAGTCAGGAAAGTCACTTGGAGCCATTTCATAGCAGCTGCAAGTCCCAAGAGCAACAGTGCAAACAATTGTTTGTAAGTGTAAAGTGCATGGCACTGTTTTGTCACTGCCACGATCAGGAAGAAAACGCAAGCTATCACCTGCTGCTGAGAGAAAATTGGTCAGGAGGGTGAAGATTCAACCGAGAATCACCAAAAAGCAGATCTGCCAAGAATTAGAAGCTGCTGGAACACAGATGTCAGTGTCCACAGTCAAGCGTGTTTTGCATCTCCATGGACTGAGAGGCTGCCGTGCAAGAAGGAAGCCCTTGCTCCAAAAGCGGCACCTTAAGGCTCGACTGAAGTTTGCTGCTGATCACATGGACAAAGATAAGACCTTCTGGAGGAAAGTTCTGTGGTCAGACGAAACAAAAATCGAGCTGTTTGGCCACAATGCCCAGCAATATGTTTGGAGGAGAAAAGGTGAGGCCTTTAACCCCAAGTACACCATGCCTACCGTCAAGCACGGTGGTGGTAGTATTATGCTGTGGGGCTGTTTTGCTGCCAATGGAACTGGTGCTTTACAGAGAGTAAATGGGATAATGAAGAAGGAGGATTACCTTCAAATTCTTCAAGATAACCTAACGTCATCAGCCCGAAGATTGGGTCTTGGGCGCAGTTGGGTGTTCCAACAGAACAATGACGCCAAACACACATCAAAAGTGGTAATGGAATGGCTAAATCAGGCTAGAATTAAGGTTTTCGAATGGCCTTCCCAAAGTCCTGACTTAAACCCCATTGAGAACTTGTGGACAATGCTGAAGAAACAAGTCCATGTCAGAAAGCCATCAGATTTAACGGAACTGCACCAATTCTGTCAAGAGGAGTGGTCAAAGATTCAACCAGAAGCTTGCCAGAAGCTTGTGGATGGCTATCAAAAGCGCCTAATTGAAGTGAAAATGGCCAAGGGACATGTTACCAAATATTCGAGCTGCTGTATGTATATTTTTGACCCAGCAGATTTGATCACTTTTTTCTGTTCCCCCATAATAAAGTCATAGAAGAACCAAACTTCATGAATGTTTTTTGTGACAAAGAAGTATGTTCCAATCACTCTATTAGAGAAAAATCTGAGTTGTAGAAATAACTGGAAACTCAAGAGAGCCATGACATTATGTTCTTCACAAGTGTATGTAAACTTTTGACCACAACTGTAAGTACTGTATTTGTTTATTACAACAATAAATCAACAAGATGGATTTAACATTATAAACATTATCTTAAAGCGATCCATGGATAGAAAGACTTCTAGTTCTTAAAAGATAAATAATAGTACAAGTTATAGAAATTTTATATTAACCCCTCTTAATTTTTTCGTTTGATTAAAATTTGTAAAATTTTCAATCAAAAGTAAACTAGTAGCTCGCCATTGTTGATGTCAATAATTACACCATGAGTGAGCATGAAACACATGAAACATGAAACACATAAAATCAGTTGGACCCAAGCGCCAGCAGAGGGCGCCAAACACCAAAAAACAAGAAGCGAACATTAAGCTGTGCTGTCATTTTAATCTGTCTGAGCGGGGCATGTGCGTTAATTGTGTCAAATATTTTAACGTGATTAGTTTAAAAAATTAATTACCGCCCGTTAACGCAATAATTTTGACAGCCCTAATTTTTTTAGGACTGTTGTCAAGCCAACCCTTCCAAAAAAGCGGTGTTCAAGGCAAGCTAGGCGCTAACTCATAAAAGGTTGAAAAACACTGCCCTAAGCAAAAGTGTAGCTTAGGAGCCCTCCCAAAAATGACAATATTAAATGAAAATGCGGAATTCGTCAAACCCTTTCTTTTATCCCAGGCAATAGTAGGTGGCTTTATTTACCTGACATGTTTCGGCGGGCACTTCCGCCTTCGTCAGAGGGTCCGCAAGCAGGGCCCGAGGACCATCAACAGAGACGAGGGGGCATGCATGCTATCTACGACCTGGAACAGCATCTTGGAAGAGTGAATGGGCAGCAGAGGGCGTGATTCGCCTGTCATTCTGACAGGTGAGTCACGTCTTCATCCATCAGCTAATAAAGACGCGTCACACCAACATCAGTGACCCTCTGACGAAGGCGGAAGTGCCCGCCGAAATATGTCAGGTAAATAAAACCACCTACTATTGCCTGGGATAAAAGAAAGGGTTTGACGAATATATAAGTGTAGGCAAAATGAACTCTATACAACGAAAATGTGGTATATTTTGTAAATATTGTATTTTCACAACTTAAAGGATATATGTCCGTCACTGTTTATGGTCCACCCTTAAGGTATCTGGTTCTGGGCTATATGTTTGTTTATTTACAAAGCCACCGAGCTTTGCCCCACTATATTTATACGGAGTTGCATTGATTTAGTCAACATGTTACAAGCTATCTACTACAGTTATGTTCAAAATTATTCAACCCACACAGTAGATAAGTGTTTTTGCAAGTTTGATATTTATTTTTCATCTTGTTTATAATCGCAAATACAACTGAAATAGTACAATATTTTTGGGAATATTGCAAGTTATGGCCTTTCTGTGATGACTTCATTGACAAAATTGTTCAACCCTTTAGGTGTGTATAACTTAAGTACCTAGTACAACATCGTTTGCAACAATGACATCCTTTAGACGTGAAGCATAGCTTGACACTAGTTTCTTGCAGTGATCCACAGGTATCCTTGCCAATTCCTCATGGGCAAAGGCCCCCAGTTCATTAACATTTTTGGGCTTGCGTGCTGCAACTGCCTTCTTCAAGTCCGCTAGAGATTGTCAATGGGATTTAAGTTTGGTGATTGCGATGGCCACTCCAGAATCTTTCAGCACTTCTTTTACAACCAAGATGTGGTAGGTGTTGAGGTATGCTTAGGATCATTGTCCTGTTGGACTTCACCCAAGCCTCAGCTTTGTCAATGACTGCATAACATTTGCATCCAAGATGTCCTGGTATTGAACTGAATGAATAATATCTTGCACACGCTGAAGATTCCCTGTACCTGACGAAGCAAAACAACCCCAGAGCATGACTGACCCTCCACCATGCTTCACAGTAGATAGGGTGTTCTATTCTTTATAGGCATCATTCTTTCTTCTCCACACGTACCGTTGATCCATTGGTCCAAAAAGTTCCAGTTTGGGCTCATCACGCCAGAGAACAGTATCCCAAAACCTTTGTGGTTTGTCCACATGGTTTTTGGCATACTACTTGTGCTTTGAAGTCAGCATGGGGCTGCGCCTGGGAGTTCTTGCATGAAACCCATCATTTCGCCATGTGCACCTTATTGTCTTGGATGAAACCTCAATACCTTCCGATGACATGTCCTGTCGTAGTTCCTCAGCTGTCACCGAGGGATTCTTTCTCTTCAGGTATCGCACAGCAGTTGCAGACAGTAACCTCTTTCTACCACTCCCAGGTAGCGTTTCCACTGTACCTTTAGCTTTAAGCTTGCGGACTATGCTCCCAATTGTGTCTCTTGAAATTTTTAGTCCTTTTGCCATCTTTTTATATCCATATCCTTGCACATGAAGTGAAATGACATCCTCTCAGAACTCTCATGTTCAACTTTTGTTTAAGACAGTGATGGACATACAGTGGCGCAAATAAGTATTTAGTCAACCACTAATTGGGTAAGTTCTCCCACTTGAAAATATTAGAGAGGCCTGTAATTGTCAACATGGGTAAACCTTAACCATGAGAGACAGAATGTGGAAAAAAAAAAACCTAGAAAATCACATTGTTTATTTTTAAAGAATTTATTTGCAAATTATGGTGCAAAAAAAGTATTTGTTCAATACCAAAAGTTCATCTCAATACTTTGTTATGTACCCCTTTGTTGGCAATAACGGAGGCCAAACGTTTTCTGTAACTCTTCACAAGCTTTTCACACACTGTTGCTGGTATTTTGGCCCATTCCTCCATGCAGATCTCCTCAAGAGCAGTGATGTTTTGGGGCTGTCTTTGAGCAACACGGACTTTCAACTCCCTCCACAGATTTTCTATGGGATTGAAATCTGGAGACTGGTGAGGCCACTCCAGGACCTTGAAATGCTTCTTACGATGCCACTCCTTTGTTGCCCTGGCTGTGTGTTTGGGATCATTGTCATGCTGAAAGACCCATCTTCAATGCCCTTGCTGATGGAAGGAGATTTTCACTCAAAATCTCTCGATACATGGCCCCATTCATTCTTTACACAGATCAGTCGTCCTGGTCCCTTTGCAGAAAAACAGCCCCAAAGCATGTTTCCACCTTATGCTTCATAGTGGATATTGTGTTCTTCGGATGGAATTCAGTATTCTTTGTCCTCCAAACTCGAGACCCTGCGTTTCTACCAAAACGTTCTATTTTGGTTTCATTTGACCATAACACATTCTCCCAGTCCTCTTCTGGATCATCCAAATGCTCTCTAGCGAACCGCAGACAGGCCTGGACGTGGACTGGCCAGGGGGAGACGTCTGGCAGCGCAGGATTTGAGTGTCTGGCGGTGCATTGTGTTACTGATAGTAGCCTTTGTTACTGTGGTCCCAGCTCACTGTAGGTCATTAACTAGGTCCCCCCGTGTGGTTCTGGGATTTTTGCTCGCCGTTCTTGTTATCATTTTGACGCCACGGGGTGAGATCTTGCATGGATCCCCAGATCGAGGGAGAGTATCAGTGGTCTTGTATGCCTTCCATTTTCTAATAATTGCTCCCACAGTTGATTTCTTGACACCAAGCGTTTTACCTATTGCAGATTCAGTCTTCCCAGTCTGGTGCAGGTCTACAATTTTGTCTCTGGTGTCCTTCGACAGCTCTTTGGTCTTGGCCATAGTGGAGTTTGGAGTGTGACTGACTGAGATTGTGGACAGGTGTCTTTTATACCGATAATGAGTTAAAACAGGTGCCATTAATACAGGTAACGAGTGGAGCCTCGTTAGACCTCGTTAGAAGAAGTTGGACCTCTTTGACAGCCAGAAATCTTGCTTGTGTGTAGGTGACCAAATACTTATTTTCCACTCTAATTTGGAAATAAATTCTTTAAAATCAAACAATGTGATTTTGTTTTTTTTACACATTCTGTTTCTCATGGTTGAGGTTTACCCATGTTGACAATTACAGGCCTCTCTCATCTTTTCAAGTAGGAGAACTTGTAGAATTGGTGGATGACGAAATACTTATTAGTTTTTACTCCACTTTCTTTCATCGCTTTCTTAAAGCAACACCTGAGGGCTTGGACCTTTGCATATTAAGTCTTATATGCCGTATTGACAGCAACAGAAGTGAGACATTCATTTATCAATAGCACTAGCTGCAAACGCAGTGAGATGATGCAGAACCCATACCCTTCACTGTTTACAAGAGCGCAAGAAGAACAAAAGAGGTTCAAGTCAAGATACCAGGTCATGATATGACTCATGAATTCAGAACAAAAGTGTCTTTGTAAATAATATATTTTATATGAAGGATATTGAAATGTACTTGATATTTTAAAAACGTTCTGGAAGTGTAGCATGAATACAGTGGTACCTCGACATACAATTGCATCGGTGTCCGATCCTTTCGAAATCTGACGTAAAATTTGACTCGTCATTTGTCTCGACATTTGACGACATGCTCGAAATGCGATGATTTATGACAGCGTCACAATTTCATTGTTTTCCCCCAAGCGGGACGAACGGCGAATTTTCTTGTGAGAGAAATCAACATGGGTCCCAAGAGGGTTAGTGGAGGCAGTGAAAAAGGTAAAAGGTGACGCTTAACATTGCAGTTAAGAAGGAAGTGACGGGAAAAAAATGAGTTTGGTGTGTGTGTGAGTGAACTGGCACCCCATTATGGCCTGTCTCCTCTGACCGCTGTTTGCAAGTCTCTGTAAGTTAAGGTGACAATAAAAATGCTTTTTTATTTCTAATTTATTATTAATATCATTATTATTGTAACATCGGTAAGGACATCGCCAGCTTTGTCAGGTTTTTAATCATTTTATTTCAGAACTTGTGCAACACAACATGGCTACTGTCAGCCGTAGTCTGTGCCAACAGCAACATGAAAAAAAGTAAAAACTTCTCACTCTACCAAACCTGTCTCTCGCTCGTCAGTCACATGGTGCGCTCAGGAACAGCATGCAAAAAACCATGACCAAATTACAATCAGATTCGTTACATTATTATAATAATATTATTATTGCGATTTGTATTTAGAACTCATTTGTTTTGGTATGTGTAATTGCTATTTGTAATTGTACCAGTTGCATTTATTAAGGATTTAGCATATTGTTTTTGGATTGTGGAACGAATCAATCAAATTATGTATATTCTTATGGGAGAATCCCGCTCGACATCCGACAATCCAGGTCCTGGAACAAATTCGCCGTTCTATTATCCTCCATGAGTACCCCTGCACACTGCAAATCACAACTTAGAACTACTTGAATTCCCTTGTTTTCAGTGTAAAGCTACTAGAAATAAGTGAAATTATCTGCCAATGCTTCAAGTAAATTTTACTCAGATTTCTTGAAATAAGAAAAATAGCTGTCTGTTTATTTTAGCCAATAAATTACTATATTTAATCTTTTTAAGAAAAGTTTGTTGTTCAGAAAAGTTTTAAATTCAAGAATAGATATTCTTCAAATATTTTTTTTCTTGATTTTGGTGAAAAATGACCAACTTTTAGATGTATGAGCTTTAAAAGAACAAATGTATTTACTTAAAGTAAGTGAAATAATCTGACACATTAATTTGATAACTAGTTTTTAACACTCAGAACAAGATGGAAAAAAACATTTGACTAGAATGAAGAAAAAATAATGTGATTGAAACGTTATAGATTTGCAGTGTAAAAGCAATTTTGCGCCCCCTTCACTATATGGCACTCTAGGCAACCACCTAGCTCACCTATGCACACTGTCTGAAGTTACTCGATTTTTTTTTTTTTTTTAGCTCCTCAACTGGATAAACAGAGAGTCCTTGAGTAACAAACGAGCACCATTTGTACGCTGGCGACTTATCCGAATTTCTGCGCAAATCAGATTTCACCATTTAAGTCGAAATTTACGTCAAAACAATTTGCATTTGAAAAATTCAATTACTTTTTAAGGAATTGTGTTTCATGTGTTTTTCAGGTTGCAATGATTATGTATGGAGTGCTTTGTTTTAAATGCTGTCCCTAAACGCGCTATGTAACTGACGAGAGAGAGGGAGGAGTGGACGAGTTGGCCGGAGTGCGAAGGTTGTTTTGTTTTTTAAATTTTTTGTTTGCGTCAGCTAGGGCTTACAGTAGTCTTGCTGTGTGCTTTCGGTTGTGAATAAACCATTGAAAAATAACGAAGTTGACGTTGTCCTTGTACAGTCCCTGAAAAAAGTCTTGACACTTATCCATTTTGTAGAAACAATTGCTAATTACCTGACTTTTAATTATTCAGTTGGTTTCAGAAATGCCACATATGAAAGCTAAGACCATCCCAAATGATGTTGAATGTACAAAAAAATATTTGTTCCACTGAAAAAAGATTTATCATTTAGTGAAGACATAAAGGTCAAATTTAGGCAAGAGAAAAGTTTTGTCGCCTACAGAAAGTAGTGTGAAAATTGAACAAAAAATGTAGTTCAAATACAAAAATATGTTACATAACATAAGCGAATTAAGTAGTGGTGCTGTGAGATCCAAATTAAATATTTTGTATGACTTCCATGGGCTCGGCAAGGATTCATATAATTTATTGATGAAGTCATCAGGAACATCAAAGAAAGCAGTCCCTCATGCCTCCCAGAGTTCATCAACATTCTTGGGTTTCGTCTTCCATGCTTCCTCTTTCATCCTACCCCAGACATGCTCAATGATGTTCATGTCTGGTGGCTGGGCTGGCCAGTCCTGGAGGATCTTGATCTTCTTTGCCTTGAGGATTTTTGAGGTAGAGATTGAAGTATGCGATGGAGCACCATCCTGCTGCAGAGTTTGTCCCTTTTTATGGTTAGGAATGTAAAAGGCAGCTAAGATTTGTTGATATTTCAGACTATTTATCTCTCAGGGTGCAGACAATTAAAAAAAACGTGTGGCATTTGCTAAGGCTACAGCCTCTCAAAAGGATGGACGCTGGAAAAGTGGCAAAAGGTGGATTTTTCAGATGAATCTTCCATTGTATTACACCAGAGTCGCCGCAAATATTGCAGGAGACCTGCTGGAGCCCGCATGGATCTGAGGTTCACTCAGAAAACAGTGACGTTTGGTGGTTACATCATTACCAAAATCATCGTCTGGCGTTACATCCAGTATGGGGGTGTGTGAGAGATCTGCAGGGTGGAAGGCAACATAAATATGCTGAAATATCAACAAATCTTCGCTGCCTCTTACATTCCTAACTATAAAAAGGGACAAATTCTGCAGCAGGATGGCGCTCCATAGCATACTTCAATCTCTACTTCAAAGTTCCTCAAGGCAAAGAAGCTCAAGATCCTCCAGGACTGGCCAGCCCAGTCACCAGACATGAACATCATTGAGCATGTCTGGGGTAGGATGAAAGAGGAAGCATGGAAGACGAAACCCAAGAATTTTGATGAGCTCTGGGAGGCATGCAAGACTGCTTTCTTTGATGTTCCTGATGACTTCATTAATAAATTGTATGAATCCTTGCCGAAGCCCATGGAAGTCATACAAAATATTAAATTTGGATCTCACAGCACCACTACTTAATTGGCTTATGTAACATATTTTGTATTTGAAGTACATTTTTTGTTCAATTTTTACACTACTTTCTGTAGGCGACAAAACGTTTGTCTTGTCAGAATTTGACCTTTATGTGTTCATTAAATGATAAATCTTTTTTCAGTGAAACAAATATATTTTTTGTACATTCTACATCATTTGGGAGGGTCTTAGCTTTCATATGAGCCATTTCTGAAACCAAATGAAAAATTAAAAGTCAGGTTATTAGCAATTGTTTCTACAAAATGGATAAGCAACAAGACTTTTGTCAGGGACTGTAGAAGCAGCAATAATTAAAATTAAAAATAAGATGCTGTACTTACCATTACTTTGGTGGATAAAGAATTAGGAGGGGTGGCTATGAGAGACATCATTGAGGAAGCATGTGCAAATCACTTTACTGGCTCTCTAATTTAAATGATAGATTTTAAAATTATACTGCTGGTCCACAAAGCTTTAAACCGTTTAAACGGACCAAAATACATCATTCATGCCTGTCAGGTTATTAAGAACAGAATTTATTTTAACTTTCTAGGACCAGGAAGAAACAAGGTAAAGCAACATTTTGCTGGTATGCTGCTCAATTGTGGAAAGGGCCAGAGTTGAAACTATTATTGTTTATTGCCAGGGGCGGACTGGTAATCTGTAGCTTCTGGAGGATCACAGAACAGCCGGTGCTCTGGACGGCCGGCAGCCGCCATATGTAATTCAGTGTTCTCATCCAATCCGACAGGTTGCAGCAATGCCTCTGGCTGTTAATCGCCAATCTGATAGGAGAAGAACGAAGAAAGCACAGAGTAGCCTACTTTGGTAAAGCCTAACTCCTTGTGGAAGGAAAATAGTGACGAGCGTGGATAAACAATATGGATGTTGGTGGCAAAAAAAAAAAAAGAGAAGGGTGCCGCAGAAGGTTAGAGAGAAAAAACTGAAGAAACTTGAGAGTGAAGCATCGAAATGTCACAAGTTCACACACGTTTGCAAGCAGCAGTCTGGCCACGCCGGCTAGCAACAGCCCAGCCCCCGGCAATGGTGAGAGTGGGAGCGGAAGCCACTCTCACGTGCAGCCGGTGCAGGGAGAGACCACAGACGAGGGAGAGGGTAATGATGAACTGGTGGAAGTTCCCCAGACAAGCGCAGGGCAAGTAAGTAGGGATGAAGAGGGTTACTTGCCAGGTATATTGGCAATTGTTATCCACCAGGTAGCTACATTTTAAATGAAATAAATGGCAATTAAAGGGTTAGTGCCATTTAGTCCATGTCCCCGTTTGCAATCGTGTCAAGTTACAGTATGCTAGTCCTATTATCCCTCTCCTAAGAAAAAATATTTTAGCTGTAAAACAACGTATGCACACGCAGCAGCAATATTAATTCAGAAGAAATATAGTCTCCTGCCTTTTTCTGGTTCGACATAGAGATCCTGAGAGTATTCTGTTCATTTCTCAGTGAGTATTCAAGTTAAAATCTATAATTACAGCCTCTTTTCATTGTGATTTATCATAAATCATACCATGTTTTCTTTGTGCTTCAGACACTCTCCTGCCTTTTCTGGTTCTACATTGAGACCTGGACTGTGCTGTTAATTTCTCAGTGAGTATTCAAGTTAAAATGTATAATAATGTAATGTGTAGTTTGTCATAGCCGCTTCATTTTTCTCTCAAAGTGCATGAAGTTAATGCATTTTACAATAAAATGTAAAAAAAAAAAAAAAATCTTGTTGATCATCAAGGCATTGATACTGTATTTAAAGAGTATTAAAAGACAACTCACATGTTTGTTGGAGAACATTGTTTTGATTTTAAGTGTTAAAATGCAAAAGTATGCCTTTTTCAATACATTATATATTCATTTAAATTATTCAAACTTGGACAAGTATACACACTCTACATGCATTATTAGCACTCACTGTGTAGAGGTGGCAAATGAGTTTGATTTTAAAGCAACACGTGGTAACTTTTCAACCTTTATAAAATATTTTCCTAACATTTGTGATGATATGTCGACTGACAATTAGTTGAATGACACTTCTATTATGGCCTGAGGGGGTCTGTATCGCTTTCACCGGCACTAATTAACTTTGAGGAGGGTGCCAGGAACCCTGCCACACACACAAAAAAAGAACTATAAATGTGCTGACTGCTTTACGGCACACATCACTTCCCCCTTTCCACATTCGTTATAAAGACGGAAGTTGATGCGAACGCGTTCGTGCGAATTGTGCAAAGATGGCAGAGTAACAAGAGACAAAAAGTTCTGTCTTAGGAGACAAAAAAAAAAAAAGAAAAAGTGAGGCTACCAGGATAAAAAGGACACTCAAGAATAAACATTGGCCCGGCGTTCATTCGCTGGCGTGACCGTCGTATGCTATTGTTTAGTCACAAGTGGATTAATTATCTCATTAATATTCATCCTTCACACAACCGCTGGAAACAGAAATGTCGTTTAATCCATCAGCAGGGGACCGGTAGATCAGGATTTTAAGACACTGTGGGCTGGTCCTCATGGGAAACGCAGTTTTCCATAAAGCAAAACACTACCGCTTTTGTCCACCTGCATAGCTAAAATCGACCCTAAACTGAAAAGTTTCCTAGTGTTGCTTTAATCAAATCATCCTTTGCAATTAGGAGCATCTCTGCTACTGTCATAATTAATCAAGATTAAATTTCATCCTATAATGTTTTGTGAAGCTCCATGAATTTGTTTTACAGTACACAGTATGACATTGTGACAAAGCCGCTGTACTTTTTAAACAAAACCTCTCCGTTCAGTATCTTTCTTACAATAACATATTCGGCAAATGTTCTATTTGTATGAGAGCAGCTGTGTGGTATAAATCTTAACCAGTTTGCTCAAAATGCATTGAGATGGTGTGCTTGTTTACATATGTGTGTAGAGGGGTTGGCGGGATGGAACTCTGCCTTGTCGGCGGATTAAGCATCAGGGTGGTCCCGGTTATGTGGCGGTAATCCTGCTGCTGTGTACAACTCCCTTTAGCAGTGTTCATACAAACACACACACACACTTAAATACACAAACACCAGTATTTATTAAACATTCATGAGTGTAAACTTTCTACACCAAAATCAAATATGTTCACATTTCAGGGTGACTATACTGTATATTCTTCATAAACATCTCACACGTGTTAATAAGCCATGTTTAGCTCTAAAACTGTCTTTTTTTCGTGTAAGCCAAATTGACCAATGTTAATTGCAGCCTTGGTATTAATGATATCCAAATATCAACAAATTTCTTATTATGACAGGTACAATCAGGAATTGTGCGGTGACCCATACTTGCAAATGCACAATTTGTAGACCACCCATGGAAATTGCTGAGAAATACTACTATGAAATTTCATCAAGTCAGGCAAAAGAAATAATGTACAGTGGGAAGAACAAGTATTTGATACACTGCGATTTTGCTGGTTTTTCCACTTGCAAGCCGTGTAGAGTTCTGTAATTTGTATCATAAGTTCTCTTCAACTGTGAGGGCAGAATCTAATACAAAAATCCAGAAAATCTCATTGCATAATTTTTAAATAATAAATTTGTATTTAACTGCATGAAATAAGTATTTGATACATTACCAACTAGTAAATATTTCAGCTCTTAGTTCTTTTTTAAGAACCCCTCCTGTTCTCCACACATTACCGGAAGTAACTGCACCTGTTTGAACTTCTTACCTGTATAAAAGACACCTGTTCACATGCTCAAACAAACAAACAAACTCCAACCTCCCCACAATGGCCAAGACCAAAGAGCTGTGTAAGGGCATTAGGGATAAAATAATAGAGCCTGCACAAGGCTGGGATGGGCTACAGGAAAATAAGCAAGCAGCTTGGTGAGAAGGTAACAACTGTTGGAGCGATTATTAGAAAATGGAAAAAGTCAATCGGTCAATCAGCCTCGTTCTGGGGCTCCATGCAAGATCTCACCTCGTGGGGCATCACTGATCATGAGGAAGGTGAGGGATCAGCCCAGAACCACACGGCAGGACCTGGTCAATGACCTGAAGAGAGCTGGAACCACAGTCTCGAAGAAAACCATCGGAAACACATTACGCCGTCATGGATTAAAATCCTACAGCGCACGCAAAGTCCCGCTGCTGAAGCCAGTGTATGTCCAGACACGTCTGAAGTTTGCCACTGACCATTTGGATGATCCAGAGGAGCAATGGGAGAAGGTCATGTGGTCGGATGAGACCAAAATTGAACTTTTTGGTCTAAACTCGGCTCGTCGTGTTTGGAGGAAAAAGAAGGATGAGTACAACCCCAAGAACACCGTCCCAACTGTGAAACATGGAGGCTGAAACATCATTTTTGGGGGGCTGCTTTTCTGCCAAGGGTACCGGACAACTGCACCGTCTTGAGGGGAGGATGGATGGGGCGATGTATCGCTAGATCTTGGCTGACAACCTCCTTCCTTCAGTGAGAGCCCTGAAGATGGGTCGTGGCTGGGTCTTCCAGCATGACAACGACCCAAAGCACACAGCCAAGGCAACTAAATAGTGGCTCCGTAATAAGCATCTTAAGGTCCTGGAGTGGCCTAGCCAGTCACCAGATCTGAACCCGATAGAAAATCTATGGAGGGAGCTGAAAGTCCGTGTTGCCCGGCAGCAGCCCCGAAACCTGAAGGCTCTGGAGAAGATCTGCGTGGAGGAGTGAGCCAAAATCCCTGCTGCAGTGTGTGCAAACCTTGTCAAGGACTACAGGAAACGTTTGGTATCTGTAATAGCAAACAAAGGTTTCTGTACCAAATATTAAGTTCGATTTTTGTGATATATCAAATACTTATTTCATGCAATTAAATGCAAATTTATTATTTATAAATCATACAACGTGATTTTCTGGGGTTTTTTTGTATTAGATTCCGTCCCTCACAGTTGAAGAGAACTTATGATACAAATTACAGACCTCTACATGCTTTGCAAGTGGGAAAACCAGCAAAATCGGCAGTGTATCAAATACTTGTTCTCGCCACTGTATCTTGATTGACTTATATACAGAACTGTGCAAAGGTTTTAGGCAGGTGTGAAAAAATGCTGTAAACTAAGAATGCTTTCAAAAATGGAAGTGTTAATAGTTTATTTTCATCAATTAACAAAATGCAGTGAATGAACAGAAGAGAAATCCAAATCAATATTCAGTGTGACCCCCCTTTGCCTTCAAAACAGCATCAATTCTTCTAGGTACACTTGCACACAGTTTTTGAAGGAACTCGACTGGTAGGTTGTTCCAAACATCTTGGAAAACTAACCACAGATCTTCTGTGGATGTAGGCTTCCTCAAATCCTTCTGTCTCTTCATGAAATCCCAGGCAGACTCGATGATGTTGAGATCAGGGCTCTGTGGGGGCCATACCATCACTTCCAGGACTTCTTGTTCTTCCTTACGCTGAAGATAGTTCTTAATGACTTTGGCTGTATGTTTGGGGTCGTTGTCATGCTGCAGAATAAATTTGGGATTTTTCTTTTGTTCACTCACTTTGCATTTTGTAAATTGATAAAAATAAACAATCATTGTTTATATTTTTGAAAGCACTCTTAGTTTACATCATTTTTTCACACCTGCCTAAAACTTTTGCACAGTACTGTATATATACCGTGTATATATATATATATATATATATATATATATATATACATATACAAACACACACATATATATATATATACACACATACACACACATATATATCCACACTAGGGCTGTCCCAAACGACTAATTTTCTCCCGATTTGTCAGCCGACTATTTTTACGATTAGTCGACTCATCTCATAATTAAAAAATTTTTTTTTTTTTTTTTTTACTGATTTCGCAATGAAATTTTTGTTGACGTTTATTGATTCACAAAAACATATTGGAACACTGAAATTATTTATTAAAGTACAAATAAACACGTAAATAACAATAAATAAATCACAAATAAACAATGAGTTCAAATGCTGATAGAATTAACTAGTGCAAAAGAATGGAATGTAAACAGATTCAGAACACTGACTTCGCCTTTCCAACATGATTCAAAACAATTCTTTAAAAAAAAACACCTAGCATTAATATTATAGCATAGTACTATAAATAATAGTATTATAATAATTATAATAATTATTCATTGCCAATCAGATTTTTCATAAAGGGTGTCATTTTAAAGGCTTAGTGTAGAATCTGAATTCTGAAGTATGTGGGATTAACTCCAGAAATCGCTATTTATATGACGAACATGACATGCTTTTATTTTGAAATGTTCACCGGAAGTACGTTCGCTAAACCGCTAACTTCAGCTTTACACTCCGCAAAAAAACTGACTTTTTGTCATTGCATGTAGTGTCAGCAATAGATTTTTTTGGTCATTTTTTTCATTTGCAAATACTGTTAACCAGCGATTTTTCATGTCTGAAGTGTCACCTTTTAACCGCAAGTTTGCTTTCACGAGACGACTGTTTTATAGCAGGCTAAAGTCAGTTGCCTTTTTTCCCCATTCACCTCAGTGTAACAGTGCTAGCGTTACAGTGTTTAATATAGATGTGTTTTCTTATTTTGTATGTCTGAACTTTAATTCTACAGCGTGTTGATAAAAGAAAGGAACTGGAGTCTCATATGCCATCAGCACACACGCACCAATGTATGCACGCACGTGCGCAGCGATAAAAGGCAGCCGTGAAAATTACTGCCCTCATTTTTATTTGCCGTGCGATAAATGGACTCATTGCATATCGTAGCTAGTTAGATTCACTTACAAACTGGGTGACGGCGCTTTAGGTGTTTATTCACGGCCGACGTGCAGCCAAGCTTGGCATTGAAGAGACAGGACACAAAAGTGTACCCTCCTTTGTCTCTTTGAAATAAGTCAATGTTTTGGATACTATGGTGCGCTTTTTTGGCTTTGTGCCGCTTTCCCCGCTTGCATACAGAGCGTCCGACATTGTGAACTTTCCACGCATATTTTTTTTAACCCTTCATTAACCGTCGACAGGATGTTGTGCTCGTCGACGGATTTACGTCATCAATGACGTCGACTATGTCGACTAGTCGGGACAGCTATAATACACACATACAGTGGGGAGAACAAGTATTTGATACACTGCCAATGGGTTTTCCCATTGGCAGTGTATCAAATACTTGTTCTCCCCACTGTACATATAAATATATATATATATATATATATATATATATATATATATATATATGCCTCCTGCCTGCTTATATGCACTAAATCTTTCGTCCTGTTTCCGCCTAAATCCGGCCTTAGTGTTGCACCGATACCATTTTTTGGCCCGATACCGATACCTAGCTGTGCAGTATCGGCCGATACCATACTGATACCACTTTGTTTAAAATTTATATATATGGCGGAAAACACTCAGTTGACTTGAAGTTCCGCTCTGAAACCCCCAATTTGACCAAATTTCAAAATTGTCCTATATGCATGTGTGAATCATCATTGGAAAGCTTAAAATCTCTTTTTTCTGGGGAAAGAAAATCTTTGAACGGGAGGCCATTAAAAAAAAAAAATTAAAGAGCAAAACCCTAACTGGAGGATAGAGCACGCGAGAGCAGAATTAAAGACTCCTTGATTTTTATAAGATATTATTGCGTACTTACCTTGTTTCGATCCAAAAACTCCGTGTAGCATGTATCATCGAGTGTCACGACACTGATGTGAATGGCCACAGCGGGATTTTGGGAAGATTTTATGGGTTTAACAGCGGGATTTTGGGGGGATTTTATGGGTTTAACATGGTAATATTACAAAGGTCGCGATGCAGAAATCGCAGAGATCAAGGAGTGGTCAAGAAGTTCTTTTTCATATATTATATATTATAATATTATATATATTATACCTTTTTTTTTATTTTATTTTTTTATCATCTAACATCGGAGAAAATGCGACAGTAACAAAAAAAAATACAATTAAGTGATAGTAATAAGGTAGTTATCCATGACTTTTTTACAGACGCCATTTTTTTCATAGTGACGTAAGTTGTTTAAAAGTTTTAAAATATGCGAGTAAATAATTTTTTAAAGTCGTTTTTTCTTTTTAAATGAAATATTAGACATCAATTAATGATTTTAAATTAAAAATGACAGAAATTTTGAATAATAAATATAATTAATTACCTTTGTTTTATGGCTAGGTTGAAACAAAAGCGGTTGCGCGACGTCTGTAAACGGGGGTTTCCAGGGAAAAACGGACAAATTAAAAATAGTTCCAGGGCTTAATGCGCCATGAATCTGCTATGGCAGCATATAGACATACTGTTCTATCAAACACAACAGTTGTTTTGGCTTAAAATACAGCAGTTTCTTTTAAAGCAGTAATGTGAAGTAATTTCATAACATGCCAAAAAGGGTCACAATTAAAGTAATTAAACATTATCCGACAAATAAAGCATGAAAAAATAATTTATATGTTGTATATTTGACAAAATAATCGCGTTTCCGAAGTTCGAGCCTGAAAGGGGACGAACCCGGAAGTGATACGTCACACCGAGAACAGCGATGGCAGCGCTCCATACGGCCGCCATACAAAGCCCTTCAAACAATGATTCAAACAGCGATATAAGCGATAGATCGAGCGCAAGGGAGGAGATCCAAGTTTTTGAAGAGTTGGCGGAAGAAGAGGAGGTTGGAATTTTATGTTGGACCTAACATGTATAAGCCAGACGCTCATCAGGATGCAAACAATGTGCCTAGACTACCTGACATGGAATGGATACAAGACCCATCGAGATTACAAGATTGGTAAAATATAGGCTGTTATTATTTTCATGATTTGAAGATGCATGCATTTGCACATAATTTTATGTTTTTGTCTATCTGATGACATTTAAAAAAAAAAAATCAGACTGCATGTTCATTTTGGCAGATCCTGCAGCTCTCGTGCATATAAAATAATCATATAAAAACGTTGGGGGGAAAGAAGATGAGTCGTTGATGGCTTTCTCCACTTTATTGTGGCAACAATAAGAAAACAAAATAATAGCGGACTGCCGCCACATTCGACCGCGAAGTTTTGCTTCTTGCTCATCTCCGCCTTGCCTCGTACTACCAGCTACTACTACTTCCTAGCTGGGGCTATCGGCAGGAAGTGGCGTCTAATGGCGTGAGGAAATGTAGTTTTTTCACACAAGCGAACAGATTACAAAGCATCACTTCACTGTTGTCCCGAGACTACATTTCCCATGATTCACTGCGGGACTTGAGCTGTCAACGTTCACATTTGACAGCATTCTGCCGCGGTTCTCCTCGCCAGCTGTTTGCTCGCCATTCACGCTCGTTTGCATTTGATCGCTAGTCTGATACACTCCCGCTTTTTCGGTGAGGTCTTTTGTGTTTATTCGTTATTGGATCGTTTTTGTTCAACACTGTAAATAAGAGCACTGAAGCAAGAAAGGGTAAGTCGCCATTTTTGTTCCGCCCGTTTTCTCCTGTTTTTTTTTTTTTTTGCGTAAGAAGCTTGGTTAGTGGCTGTCTTTTCTTCGTTCTTTTTCATGATCAGGGTTTAGTTAGTGGGTGGGGTTCAAGTGTAGATTCCTTTTGTTTGTTGTTTTGGCCTGGGCTTACCCTGAAGCCGCGCTTCATCTACATTTTGTACATATTCAGTGCGAGTTTGATTGTTGTGTAAATTTTGTGCCACTTGTGAAATTGTGTGGCTCGTTTTATGTTATGCCCTTCGCGAGCCGTCCTTGGGACGTAACACTAGCGAACACAATAACAACTATGCCACGACTATTGCCACGAGTTGGCTTTAGGCTAACGTCGCAAGCTTCTACTGCAGGGGTCCCCAACCTTTTTTGCACCATGGACCGGTGTGATTTGGGTCTTTTTTTCACGGACCGGTGTTCTGTCAAATTTTGCACCCTTATAAAATTTTGCTCCCAAAGCTTTTGTGGTGGTGAAAAAAGCCCTCTTTTATATTCAGTTGGACTCTCAATGTTATCCAATGGTGCTAAAAAACTATTTACATCATAAATATACATGTGCAACACGGAAATGGCGTAAATTAATGCTTAACGACACGGTCGTTAAGTGAGAGGGCTACGTGCAGTTGTTGTGTGCACCTAATGGCAAACGTAAGTTAATATTCCTTTCTTTAAAGACAGTTTGTAGTGTGCACTTTGGAATCGCTGCATTCACGGTCCTTTTTAACGTTACGCGCATGCCAACTTTGTCAGAACACCGGCAATGTGCGCCAGAAAAATACAGCAAATATAAAATAGCATTTGTTTTTAGCCCCATTGTGTTAAGTGCAGGGAAAAATACAACTCACCCGCTGAATCAGTGGGAGGCCTGAGTTTGTTTCGTTGAGACGAGATGGTCCCGAGATGGGAGAGTGAGAGAAGCTAGCATCACAAGTACACGATGTTGGAAATTGTAGCACAGTTTTCAGCGCGCTCGTAGCGATGTCAAGATATTCCAAAATGACTTTAATCCAGAACTTCGGTAGAGTTGTTGTCTCAAATGTACGTTTAATGTCGCCGTGATTTGCGATCTCTACAAGCTGATATTCCTGTTCCACAGTTATGCTAATATCACTCGGTTTATTCACATACGGGTCACGAATTCACTCCTTTGCAGTTCGTGGGTCTTTAGTGATTGGGAAGTAGCATAAATTTTGTTTTCTTCGAGGTTGTAGGCAAATCTTCTGGCTCGTCAGGTTCCCTTTTCCCCGTAAAAAGTCTGTCCAAAGACGTTTGTTATTCAGTCATTCTAGTGTGGGGGCTAATTATTTCCGGGAAGAAATGTGATTGGTGACGACCTACGTCATACATTGTTATCGAGTCCAAGCGCGCATAGATATACAAAACAAGATTTAGTGCTAACAGCCCAATCAATACATTTCTATGACGACCTCCAATCCTGTAGTTGTATATCTAGAGTAGACAGGGATATTGGTGTGTTAAGCGGCACAGGCCAAAGTCAATCGGCCAGAATGCAGTCGTTAATAAATTATTTATTATTTCTGCGCGGCCCGGTACCAAATGCGCCACGGACCGGTACCGGTCCGCGGCCCGGTCGTTGGGGACCCCTGTTCTACTGTACATTCCACAACAGTTGGCAGCTCTGCTTTGACAAAGTCATCAGTCATCTATCCAAGAATCACACTTACTTTTTGGCAAATCCTTGATCATAAGCAGACCGGTTAAGGAAGCAGGCATCTTCGAAGTGTTTGCAGCAGAGAACACTACTCGATGATGGCGTGAAATTCATTCGCTTCGTGCGAACGAAAGATGTCCATTTACGTGCCCTGCTATCCTTTGGCCACTCATACAACTTTTCGGTTGAGTGAGAACAAAACATCGCCACA
Organism: Corythoichthys intestinalis; assembly: GCF_030265065.1. NCBI lineage: Eukaryota > Metazoa > Chordata > Actinopteri > Syngnathiformes > Syngnathidae > Corythoichthys > Corythoichthys intestinalis. Next base: position 55,097,175 of record NC_080399.1, on the reverse strand, counting down.
CACCGCCGTGGTATCTTATCGAGAAGCAATGCAACAAACAATACTGTTCTATGGCGGACTTCCCTCGCACTTCCCGGTGTGACGTAATTTCTGAAGATTTCCGAAGATTGCCGAAGAAAAGCATTTTCGTTGTCAAGGGTGTTGCTATGGGTTAAACAAAGAATCTGGAAGGGTTGCGTTAAAAAAAATAACGAAAATATGCTTATAAATGTTTAGCCATTGATATTATTCAAAAACATGGTTGGCCAACCTTACTTCACATTATAGCTTTAAAGAGGAGTGCAAGAGCAGAGACTGCTTTTTCAGTCTTGTCTGTGTTTTCCGCCACATACATGGCGGAAAATTGTACCTGCAGTATTTATGAAGGATTTAGCGTAGGTTTTTCGGCTGTGGAACAAATTATTTGAATTATAATGTATTTTTATGGGAAAATCCCGCTCAACATTTCGACTTACAACCCAGGTGCTGGAACAAATTAAATTTGTATGTAGAGGTACCACTGTATAAGCTATCAAAGAGCAAGTATTTTAAATGTAATGTTTTTGTCAGCCCTTTCAAAACATTTACTTTATTAAAATCAAATTATACTATCATTTTTTTTCTTTCTTTTTTTTGTGGGGAGTAGTGCGGCTTCTCATGAGGATCATTTACTGGACAAACACTCACCATCAGATAACAGTCACATTTATTAATCACTTTGTTGATACAAGACTTTAGAGAAGATGAAAAGGCAATGATAGGTGAATGATGTGTTGTGTTAGTTACAAATGCTCCAAACCAATGAATTGAAGCCCATAACTGCTGATACGATCTTACTTATTTTTCCACCGCTCTACTGTTTGCTTGATTTTTTTTTCCCCTCTGGCATTTTTTTTCATGTTTTATTTACCAGAAGAGTAGAACACACAGGAAATGTTTAATTGTGAGTTCCTTCTACAAATGAGCGGAGATGTATTTATTTCAACAAACATTCCTGATTTGCACAGCCCTGGAGGGGCCAAGCTTTCTCAGGCCAGTGGGTGTCCGAGCTGTAAAACTATATTTAGGCACAGTCACCAACTCTGTTTTGGTGTTTGCTATGATGTTGTCAGCTGGCTGCACTGATTTCATCCAGGTGTCGTACGTAGGAGGTACAGCGTGTCCCAGAAGTGAGTACACCCCTCGCATTTCTGCAGATATTTAAATCTTTTCATGGGACAACACTAACAAAATGACACTTTGACACAATGAAAAGTAGTCTGTGTGCAGCTTATACAATAGAGTTGATTTATTGTCCCCTCAAAATACCTCAAAATATAGCCATTAATATCTAAACCCCTGGCAACAAAAGTGAGTACACCCCTTTGAAAAAATATACATCCCTAAATGTCCAAATTGAGTACTGCTTTTCATTTTCCCTCCAAAATGTAATGTGACTCATTAGTGTTACTAGGTCCAGGTGTGCATAGGGAGCAGGTGTGTTCAAATTTGTAGTGCAGCTCTCACACTCTCTCATACTGGTCACTGAAAGTTCCAACATGGCACCACATGGCAAAGAACTCTTTGAGGATCTTAAAAGACTTAAAACAATTGTTGCGCTACATGGAGATGGCAAAGGTTACAAGAAGATTGCCAACACCCTGAAACTGAGCTGCAGCACAGTGGCTAAGATCATCCAGCGTTTTAAAAGAGCAGGGTCCACTCAGAACAGGCCTCGGGTTGGTCGTCCAAAGAAGCTGAGCGCACGTGCTGAGCGTCACATCCAAATGCTTTCTTTAAAAGATCGTCGCAGTAGTGCTGTCACCATTGCTGCAGAGATTGATGAGGTGGGGGTTCGCCTGTTAGTGCTCAGACCATACAAAACATTGTACATCAAATTGGTGTGCATGGCTGTCACAAGAAAGCCTGCAAACAGTTTGCTGAAGACATGTCAACAAAGCACATGAATTACTGGAACCATGTCCTATGGTCTGATGAGACGAAGATTAAATTGGTTTGTTCGGAAGGTCTCAAGCATATGTGGTGGCAACCAGGTGAGGAGTACAAAGATAAGTGTGTCATGCCTACAGTCAAGCATGGTGGTGAGAATGCCAAGGTCTGGGGCTCCATGAGTGCTGCAGGTGTTGGAGAGATACATTCCATTGAGGGGAACATAAACTCCAACATGTACTGTGAAATACTGCAGCAGAGCATGATCCCCTCCCTCCAGAAACTGGGTCGCAGGGCAGTGTTCAGCATGACAATGACCCCAAACACACCTCCAAGATGACCACTGCTTTACTGAAGAGGCTGAGGGTAAAGCTGATGGACTGGCCAAGCATGTCTCCAGACTTGAACCCAATAGAATATCTTTGGGGGATCCTGAAGCAGAAGGTGGAGGTGCGCAAAGTCTCAAATATCTGGCAGCTCCGCAATGTCGTCATGGAGGAGTGGAGGAGCATTCCAGTGACAACCTGTGAAGCTCTGGTCAACTCCATTCCCAGGAGAGTAAAGGCAATTCTGGATAATAGTGGTGGCCACACAAAATATTGACAGTTTACGTGTTGTATGTTAATATTGACAACTTTCACTAAGGGGTGTACTCACTTTTGTTGCCAGGGGTTTAGATAATTATGGCTATATTTTGAGTTACTTTGAGGGGAAAATAAATTATTACTCTATTATATAGGCAGGGGTGCACATATTTTTTTTTTTGCCCAGGTTCTCAGAAGAGGACCTGGAGACGTGACTTGGTCCTCATTGAGCTTGAGAGCCGACCCGTCTGATGCAGTTGTTCCGGGGTTGAGTCGCGGGGGCAGCAGCTTTAACAGGGAAGCCCAGACTTCCCTCTCCCCAGTCACTTCAACCAGCTCCTCTGGCGGGATCCCAAGGCGTTCCCGGGCCAGCCGAGAGACATAGTCTCTCCAGCATGTCCTGGGTCGCCCCGGGGCCTCCCGACTGTAAGCATAAGCGGATTTTAAGCGGGGGGCAGCCCCCCCCCCCCCCGGTGGCCGAAATGTGTCATTGCATGAAATTGACTTTCCTATGTATGAATATATATATATATATTAAAGATACACGATAATATCGGTCGCCGATAATTATCGGCCGATAATGGCAATTATGACGTCACACAGATAATCCAGATAATAAGAAAATTCAACCGATAATGCAATCCGATAATTATATACTTGATTTAGCCTCCAAATGTGCACAACCGAAGAATTCAGCACGCCGCCTCCTCAACCCCTCCCCTCTCTGAAGCCCCTGAGGGAGGAGGGGTTGAGGAGGTGGAGTTACACGACAAGAAATGGTTGAATATTATGGCGACTGTTACTAAAAAAACGACGCTCTTGCCGTCTGCGAAACATGTGCCGCAGAAGTTCCACGAGGCCGAAAGAAAGCGTCCTCATTCAAAACCACTAACCCAGCATCAATTTAAAACTGCATCACAAAGATTTTTGGAACGAATACGAAGCTGCTGCTAGCGGGAATGCTAAAGCTATTGTAAACACAAGCTAAACTACGGGGCTTGTGACAATACAGAGTCGGGTTGTTTGGGAAAGCAGCCCAAGGCGGGTGGTAAACTCGCATCTAAGGCTAAACTCAGGCACGACTGGAGACCGATAGTCTGCAAGGAGCCGTCTTCCGACGGAACCCACCGCTCTGGCCGGTCCGGCAGGCCGCCGCCGCCTCGCCATTGGCGGGGCGGGCAGAGCCCGGTTCCCCGGCTTCAGGACCTCCGGCAAACACCCCGGTTTCTCGAGCGTTCCTCCACGGCGTGCGAGCAGAGCCAGGCCCCGATTATGCCGCAGCGAACAGGCCGGTGTGGGCGGATTATCCGGTACGAACGTAGCCGTCGCCGCCAAGACGAGACACGATTTTTTTTTTTTTTTTTACCGAAATGACCCGAGAGCCACAGCCCTGGATAAAAAAAATAATGCAGTTTATACGACCACCATTCTTCATGAAAAACATGCCAATCACATTTTCACCACGGATATTTGGAAAAGTGATGTCCAGTAAGCAAGCTTATCATGACGGCACAGTGGTTAGATGATAATTTAAACATGGAGAAAACGAAGTCAGCCAGTCAATAATGCATTCAGTATGTTAAATGACGAGCGGTCAGATGACTTTGTAACGCTGCCTTTATTTTCAGCTTAACAAAACTCAGGCACAAAACAACACGCATGGAGATGCGAGCTCCAACTCCATCCAAATAGTACTGCCGTGTATCAGTTTAGCTGCTGTAAAGCAAATGTCGTGAGTGCCGCAAATGTAAACAAAACACTGCAGAATGGGTACATGACATCTCGCTCTTCGAGTTAATCATTTTCACAGTGCGCAATAAAGCATATAACATTAGCAATCACTTTTCAAATTAATTTAACTTATTTGTCTGCGCAATTACAGCCACAGTAGATAATCAAAACTTATTGGCACTTATTAACACTTATCAATTTAAATATGCACATTCCTGTTGTAATGAAATAACAATAACATTCTGTAGCCACAAATATTATTCAAAATCTTTTCAAGTTTTTTTTTTTTTTTTTTTTAGAATTAAGTATAATAATGTATTGCTTAAAATAAGGTTGTTAAGATTATTTTCACCTAGCTATTTTTCTTCCAACAAATCTGAGAGAAATACACTTGAAGTGCTGGCAGATAATTTCACTTATTTCCAATAGATGTACACTTAAAACTGACTAGTTTTAAGGAGGTAAGTTTTGCAGTGTATTAATGTTATATATGTTAGGAATGGCTTACTTTTAAAGGCATTTTTGGGCAACTTAGGTATTTACTCTGTCAGTAATTGTTGCCAAAAGTTTACACAATGTCAGACAATCTGTCATTATTTAGATGTTGGAATTTAATACTTGTTCATATTTTATGTTAAAAAAAAAGAGCAATAAATTATATTTTGTCACAGTAATATTTTCTTTTGTGTATATTTTAAAATTTTACATAAATCTTTTAATAGAATTATCGGCTTGACATTATCAGTTATCGGTTGGAATGAGGAGGAAATTATCGATTATCGTTATCGGTTGAAAAATGTATTATCGTGTATCACTAATATATGTGTGTGTGTGCGTGTGTGTGCGTGTGCGTGTGCGTGTGCGTGTGTGTGTGTTGTAAAGCAATAAAACTGCAATTAAAATGATTGAAATGAACAAAAAATATATTTTTATAATGGCTCAAAATTATTTTTCGAACAGATCATGTGACTAGCACCTTAGACGGTCGTTTACGTTGTATAGAATTGTTTTTTTTTTAATTAGGGGAGGGTAATTTTATTTTTCAAATGATTTTTTTCTTTGATTGAAGCAACTTTTTTTGGGATTGAATGATTTAGACATAAATGTCCTACCCATAATATGGCCCAAACACAAAAAGTATTGCTTCAATCAAATAAAACTTTTTCAATGAAAAATTAAGGGTTCAAATGCAATTTTTTCAATGTCAAATATTTTTTCGCATTCAAAAATGTTTTCTATGATTGAAATTTTTCTTTTTTTGATTGAAGTGATTTTTCTTTTTGAAAATATATATTTTTTCAAGCAACATATTTTTTGATTGAATCATAAAGACAAAAACGTCCTAGCCAAAATGTGGCCCAAACACAAATCAACATTACTTTAGTCAAAGAAGTTGGTTCAATCTAAAAAAAAAAAAATTAAAGAAAAATAGCTTTCACATGCCTTTTTTTTACTTTCAAATTTATTTTTGCACTCACATTTTTTTGGGATTGAAGCAACTTTTTTTAATGAGAAATATATATTTTGATAGAAGCAACTTTTTATTTAATTGAAGCAACTTTTTTTTGACTGAATAATAAAGACACAAATCAACCTCCAAATGGCTCCGCCCAGGGGATACAATTTTTGACTGGGGTAAATACATTGGCATAACACTGGCGGGCATAGCATATTCAATGGTTGACGATCTTGGCGAAAAGTATTGCTTAAGCCGCCTGATTTAGAGTTCCCCTCAAGAATGTTGGGGGAAAAAAACGCTCATTGTCAACTTATTAGTATAAATATTCTCGTAAGTTAATTTTATTGCTGACACTGCGTTTCGGGGTCATCAACATGTTGTGCCCCCCCTTCCCCAAAAGTCAAACTCCGCCTATGACTGTAAGTACTGTTGTCTGTAAATAGCTGGGGTGTGTTTTTTTGGGGAAAAAAAAAAAAAAACACACCTAATAGTTTGCCTGACTCCTGTGCTTATTTAAGGGATGCAAAGTCCCTCTGTTACCTCTCGCGAGCGCAACAGTAGGGTACAATTGCCAGTTAGGCCCATTTTCTGCACTTGGGTCCCCCACACATCCAGAAAATTAACACTCCTATTGTAAGGAAACAAATATTGGTTACACATTTTGCATGTAAAAGGTTTGAAGAGGAATTGTTCAAGCAGTTTATTAAGTCAAACCATTTAGGCATTTTTCATTTAACTACAAAACTTACTGTATTTTTCGGACTATAAGTTGCAGTTTTTTTTCATAGTTTGGCTGGGGGTGCGACTTATACCCTGGAGCGACTTATGTGTGAAATTATTAACACATTATTATGTAATTTTACATGTTATTTTGGTGTTTTGGAGTGACACTGATGGTTTGGTAAACTTGTTAGCATGTTCTTTATGCTATAGTTATCTAAAATAACTCCTAATAGCTATGTTACGTTAACATAGCGGCCACGTTCACATTTCGTTGTTCATGCATCATTTAACATTATCATACTGTATACTTATTCAGCATGTTGTTCTCTATTGTATTTTTATTTTAAATTGCCTTTCAAAATGCTATATCTGTTCTATGTGTTGGATTTTTTTCAAGTGAATTCCACCCAAAAATGCGACTTATTCTCCGGTGCAACTTATATATGTTTTTTTTTTCCTCTTCGTTGGGCATTTTATGGATGGTGCGACTTATACTCATGTGCGAATTATAGTCCGAAAAATACGGTAATGGTTACTTAACACAGTTGTGTGAAACCATTTGAAATAAGCTTCTTGCATAAATACCATGTTTCATTTTTTTGAGCGTTGGGAGTTAGATAACAATGAACACAACTCTACAATGTTGGCGTTTCATTAAAAGCTGACGTTTCGCTCATCGTCCAAAGTACTCAGATTTCCTTTTATTTTCGTTGTACACAAAAAAACAGAGATTTATGGCAACAAAATTAATATGTAAACTACATTAATATTTACCTACAGTTATTGCAAACTGGTTACAATATTGACTTTTTCGTATCCTAAAAATTGTGGCATTATAAACCAAAAAACGGTAAGTCCTTGAAAATTCTTGATACCTCAAATGAAAGCATGCATTCAAAGTGAAATGATTTAACTGAAGTAGTCTTTTATGCTACAAGTAGAATTTTAGCAATAACATGTAATTATGATATATAATAATGATGGATTATATTTTTGCCAGATGGTATTATATTTATGATTCCTCCATAAATTATTATGTTTTGTATACAAAGTATTCTGTTCAGTTCTCGTGTCTGGGCCCCAACAGTATATGTATCCTTTGAGCTCATGAATCGCCTTTGAAAAACATCATTTCATTTAAATTAGAAACCTTTTTAATCTGAATAGACCACATGCCTGTTAACAATTTAAAACAGCTGAACTCACAATGAAGTTTTGGAGGGGTGGCACAGACAGTGAAGCCCCTGATGATTTTGTTCCTCCAGCACGCTGATGCAATTTTTGAACGTGTTTTACTCCAACGGACATTCATTTTTCTTTACCCTCCCCAAAACTATTCATTTTCACTTATCTTTGCCAGGGTGGTGGCGTGCTGGAGCTTATCCAACCTGACCTCGGGCTGACTGCTCACCAGTCAGTTGTAGGGCGCATCAAAGACAGACAACCATTTGCACATTCCTCAAATTAATATTTATTATTATTATTATTATTTTACACAAGAAATTCATCGCAGATAGGAGTTGCAAATTATCACTGGGTTACATTTTCATGCATATGTGAATGTTTCAAGAGTTACAAAAAGCCATCAGAAATATACAGTATACTTCATAAGACTATTTTATTAGATATACTGTAGTTGTCAAGGAAATTATGAGTGATTTAATAGTAGAAAGAATATGTGGTGATGTATTTTAGAAGGCTGTGCAGTGCCACTTAACAGTTTCATGAGTTTGTCATATATGTGGATTCTGAGAAATGAGTCTCTTTCACTTGATTCGTCCAGGGGTCGGCAACCTTTAACACTCAAAGAGCCATTTCAACCATGTTTTCACAGAAACGACAACACTAGGAGCCGCAGGCACATATTGACACTTGAAATGATCGCGTCAGCTTGACCGTGTATATACAGTATTTATACGTATACATTCTGTGGTCCATATCTTACTTAACAAAGGAGTTTTGCCTCATTTTAGTAAGCAGAATAAGTGCTCACTTTTTACATAGTTTTATTTGCAGAACATCTCGCAGGTCATGAATTCACCAACTATGTAAAGTCACGGTTGCCACTTGGAAGGCATACCGACTAGTCTTTTCGCCTGTAAATGGCGTGACCTGCGCGAGTTGCATGTTGACAAACACAGAAAACAGTGAGCCTGACTTGATCTACCTAGCATTTACCCATATTTCGAACAACTCGCAAACGTTTTTGTGTGTCTGTATGTGGGGTGACACTGTGGAACAATTTAGACAAACCCTTCAAGCACTGTCAAAATATACAAAAATTTAAATTGTTTTATAAAGATATGGTCCAGTCACTATACAATGACATTTTCTGACAATTTTTGTTGCCTTTCTTATAGAACTGGTGTGTATGTGTTAATAATTATTATTTAGGAGCCAACTCTGTTGGTCTAGTTGGTTGTCTATTGGTTTAGTTGTTTATTTCTTCTTCCCACTCCCTTTCGAGCGCAAATAGTTAGTCTGAGTTATACTGTATTTCTGTTTCTTGTGCATGCTTAAAATAAAAGCATTATCATCCTCATACTTACTAAAAGGAAGATAATAATGTCAAATATTCATTTATTCAATATAGAACTGAGCCACATGTGGCTCTGGAGCCACAGGTTGCTGACTCCCTGCTTCAACCATTTTATAAGACACCCGTTGAACTCATTGGTAGCCGCTGACGTCTAGGGCCATCGATTGCATTGAAATGTGAGCATTAAATTACGTTGTTTTTTTTTGCATCCCAAAAATAGTCAGTTGCCCTATAAAGGGTGAATAGAGTTGATTAGTTCAACCATGGTCATAGGTTTGCATAAGGACGGTAGGGACGTAACACTACCAACTTTTCAGGATGCTGAAATTGTCCTCCCCAACTTTTAAGCAACCTTATTTGCATTATATAATGGCTTCAGTTATATAGGTCATTTAGATGTCTTCCCATACGTTGTCAGGATAGAACTGACTCGACCATTATTAAGTGGACTACAGTACTTTCATTATGTTCAGACTTACATTGACCCATTTTCACTTGCTGAATGTGCCAGTCCATTTTTTCCCTTCAAACGTACGTTTGATTGGCTGATGACTTGACTCCCCCTGCCCCCACACACACGCATTCACAGCCCGATAAAAATACAACACGCCGCCTCCTCCGCCCCCTTCGAAGACGAGGGATATTAGAAGTTTTTTTTCTCCACCAGCAGCAGCCACTGTAAGTAATGTCAAAAGACGTCAATGTTGTGGAGATGGGGAACACACCACTAATTTTGCTATTGAAAATCCAACCAACAGGGAGCTGTGTTGAGGAATATCCTCTTGAATGTTTTCTACTGTTAACGTTAATTAAACATTAAGAAATGTAGTAAACTAAATATTACCCCCTTTTAGATAAATAATGGTTAACAAGTTTGTATTTCTTGTGTATGTTAATAGAATTTATGTTCAAATATTGCAATTTAAATTGGCTAATAAAATCCATTTATTCTAGAAGTTTTCAAAATGTTTCTTTGGTAGTTTTTGAAAATCAAGGCTTGAACCGAATGCTGTATCACCTGAACCAATACACATGAAAGTTAGTATACAGTGTATCACAAAAGTGAGTACATCCCTCGCATTTCTGCAGAAATTTAAAGATATCTTTTCATGGGACAATACTGACAAAATGACACTTTCACACAATGAAATGTAGTCTGTGTGCAACTTTTATAATAGAGTCAATTTATTTTTTCCTCAAAATATAGCCATTAATATCTAAACCCCTGGCAACAAAAGTGAGTACACCCCTTAGAAACTACGTCCATCCCTAAATGTCCAAATTGAGTACTGCTTGTCATTTTCCCTCCAAAATGTCACGTGACTCGTTACAGGAGTGCTGTCAGCATTGCTGCAGAGATAGAAGAGGACTGATGAGACTGACTCAATTTGGACATTTAGGGATAAACGTAGTTTCTATGGGGTGTACTCGCTTTTGTTGCCAGGAGTTTAGTTATTAATGGCTATATTTTGAGTTATTTTAAGGGAAAAATAAATTAACTCTATTGTATAAGCTGCACACAGACTGCTATTCATTGTGTCAAAGTGTCATTTTGTCCGTGTTGTCCCATGAAAATATATACTTAAATATCTGCAGAAATGCCAGGGGTGTATTCACTTTTTTGATACACTGTAAGTCAATACAGATTTATTTTGCATTGATCATTTAGCCTATCAATAAATTGGGTTCATACTGGTGAGATATGTACCCCTGACCCCCTGTTCACCCAGTCTGTTTGGTTTTATAAATGTCCAGTCCCCAGCAAAAAGTGTACATGCAGGTTATGCTGTAATATCGTCCCTACCAATGTTGAGACCAAACATACGCCCTTGAGGTCAACTATATAGTTAGTACATTGACTATTCACGCTTGTATTGCGCGAATAGTATCTGGAAAAGACAAATAAGAGCAAAGGGGAAATCCTATTTGGTGCAAGTGATGCTGTCGATTGTCCAAAAACACGTTTGGAGCGACACCGGTGTCGCGTCGCTTCAGGTCCGGGAGGTCGCCATCATTTTTTGCAAGGATGCTTTCAATGCTGAACGGCGTGCGTTTGTCCCTGCTTGCAACATCTGCTTTCGGAAGGGCGAGGCGAGAAAGAAGAGAAGCGGAGTTGTCGTGACTGGGGTCCCTTTTTCTTGTGTTGGGCTTGACAGCATAACACGCTTTTTTCTGTCTGTGACGCTGAAGTAACTTGGAATCCGCTTGCGTCTCCGTCCTCTGCGCGTCCTGCCTCAGCGTCATCTCCACCACCAAAGTAGATGAGCTCGGACGGTCCTTCAATGATGGACCTTTGGCGATCTCCTGTTGATTCCTCGCTTTCCTTTTCCTCCGCCGGTAGTTGCCGTTTTCAAACATGTTGGAGCACTTGCTATCCAACGTCCAGTAACTGCCTTTCCCGGGTCGCCCCTTCTCCCTGGGTATCTTGATGAAGCAGTCGTTAAGAGAGAGATTGTGGCGGATGGAGTTCTGCCAGCCCTGCTTGTTATCGTGGTAAAAGGGGAAGCGGTCCATGATGAATTGATAAATGCCGCTAAGCGTGGCGCGCTGCTCGGGTGCGCTCTTGATGGCCATGGCGATGAGAGCGATGTAACTGTACGGAGGTTTCTGCGGAGGGTCTCGGCGGGCCGACACGAGGCTGCCGCTGTCTCCTCCGTACAAGTAGATGAGCGGAGGTCCGGAGAAGTTTAGGGCGGAGGACGGCACGCCGAAAGTCGCCAGACATCCGTGGTAGAGCGCCATGATCGCGCGTCCAAAGGAAAATGCTCTTCTCTGACTCGCTCCCCAACTTTATCAACTTCAATGCAGAAGTGTTCATCACTGTTTTACTTTTGCTTCGTTTATGTTGATTTTGCGCCGGGAAATAAATTGTCTAAGGCAGATCGTCGGTGCTGTTTCAGCCCACCCACATTAATTAAAATTTCATTGCTCCGAAAGTCCCCCCTTTGCTCAGCGACCAATCAGATGCCGCCTTATTCCCTCATCTGTTTATAGAATTAGTCGCTTGATAAGTCTGCCCACCCACGTTGAATCAAGCTGTGTTTATTTTGAAAAAAATCCGGCCACCCAATACATAAACGCACTGATGTGCTGTTTGAAATATCACGTCCACCCCTGACGCTGAGACCTTCTCGCACACAAAGAACAAGCAAACACCACACACTCCTCGAATGCGTGAGACTCGCTGTGCATGCTCAATTTAAATCAAAACAATATCTGTCTGTCTGTCAAGGGGCGCTGAGGATCTTATTCATAAGCGGATTTTAAGGGGGGGTTAGGCCCCCCCGGTGGGCGAAAAGTGTCATTGCATGTAATTGACTTTCCTAAATATATATAAAATTTGTAAAGCATAAAACTGCAACAAAAATAAATGAAATGAACAAAAAAAAATATTGTTATAATGGGTCAAAATAATTTTTCGAACAGATCATGTGACTAGCAACGTAGACGGTCATTTGCTTTGCATATAATTTTCAACAAAAAAAAACGGGGAAGAGCAATTTTATTTTTCAAATGATTTTATTCTTTGATTGAAAATATATATGGCGGAAAATTCTCAGGTGACATGAAGTTCCGCTCTGAGACCCCCAATTTTGCCAAATTTCAAAATTGTCCGATATGCACGTGTGATACATCGTTGGAAACCTTTTTAAGTCTCGGCTAAAACACACCTTTTTAGACTCGCCTTTTACAAAGATTAGGATAGCCTGGTTTTATTAGCTTAAGGACTTTTTTAATGTTTTTTTTTTTTTTTTTCCGATTTTATCGGTTTTATTGTTTTACTTGCTGGAATTTTATTGCGATGCGCTCTTTGTTTTATTTTATTTTGTAAAATGTCATTGTATAATATTTTCCTGCCTTTTATTTATCTTGAGCCATGTTTTGTTGTAAAGCACTTTGGGGGCCTTTCGGGTTTTGTAAAGGGCTATATAAATAAATTTGATTTGATTTGATTTGAAAATCTCAATTTCCTGGGGGAAGAATAATTTTGAACAGGAGGGCATTTAATTTCTTTTTTTTTTTTTTAACAGCAAAACCATAACTGGAGGCAAGAGCGCGCGAGAGCAGAATTAAAGACGCCACGATTTTAACGAGATATTATCGCGTATTTACCTTGTTTCGATCCAAAAACTCCATGTAGCATGTATCACCGAGTGTCAAGACACAGCTGTGAATGGCCACAGCCAGATTTTTGGGGGATTTTATGGGTGAAACATGGTGATATAACAAGGGTCGCGATGCAGAAATCGCAGACAACAAGAAGTGCTTGAGATTTTATTTTTTATATAGTTACTCTTTTAAACGTTATTTTTCAATTTTTCTTTGTTTGGATCGATTATTTGTCATCTAACATATCAGGGAAAATGCGACAGTGACAAAAAAAATACAATTAAGCGATAGTTAAGAGGTAGATATCCGTGACTTTTTTAGACGCCAAATTTTTCATTGTGACGTCATTTGTTTAAAAGTTTAAAATATGCGAGTGAATAATGTCTTTGTTTTTTTTTAACTAAATATTAGACACCAATTAATGATTCTGAGCTAAAAATGAGACATTTCGAATAATAAATACGATTACTTACCTTCTTTCTATAGCTAGGTTCAAACAAAAGCGGTTGCGCGACGTCTGTAAATGGGGGTTTCCAGGGTAAAAAGGACAAATGAAAAATAGTTTGGGGGCTTAATGTGCCATGAATCTGCTATGGCAGCATATAGACATATTGTTCTATCAAATGCAATAGTTCTTTTGGCCTAAAATACAGCAGTATATTTTAAAGAGGGGTGCAAGAGTAGAAACTGCTTTTTCAGCCTTGTCTGTGTTTTCCGCCATTTTTTTTTTTTTAATTGAAAAAAACTGCTTTCTGGGGGATTAAATGATTTAGACACAAATGTCCTACCCATAATATGGCCCAAACAGAAAAAGGATTGCTTCAATCAAAGAAAACTTTTTCAATGAAAAATTAAATGTTCAAATGCAACATTTTCAATCTCAAATAATTTTTTGCATTAAAAAAAATTTCCGTGATTGAAATTGTTCTTTTTTTTTTAATTGATTTTTCTTTTTGAAAATATATATATACAGTGGGGCAAATAAGTATTTAGTCAACCACTAATTGTGCAAGTTCTCCCATTTGAAAATATTAGAGAGGCCTGTAATTGTCAACATGGGTAAACCTCAATCATGAGAGACAAAATGTGGGGAAAAAAAACAGAAAATCACATACTTTGATAAAAAAAGAATTTATTTGCAAATCATGGTGGAAAATAAGTATTTGGTCAATACCAAAAGTTCATCTTTATACTTCGTTGTGTACCCTTTGTTGGCAATAACGGAGGCCAAACGTTTTCTGTAACTCTTCACAAGCTTTTCACACACTGTTGCTGGTATTTTGGCCCATTCCTCCATGCAGATCTCCTGTAGAGCAGTGATGTTTTGGGGCTGTCGTTGGACAACACGGGATTCAACTCCCTCCACAGATTTTCTATGGGATTGAGATCTGGAGACTGGCTAAGCCACTCCAGGACCTTGAAATGCTTCTTGCGAAGCCAATCCTTTGTTGCCCTGGCTGTGTGTTTGGGATCATTGTCATGCTGAAAGACCCAGCCACGTCTCATCTTCAATGCCCTTGCTGATGGAAGAAGCTTTTCACTCAAAATCTCTCGATACATGGCTCCATTCATTCTTTCCTTTACACAGATCAGTCGTCCTGGTCCCTTCTCAGGAAAACAGCCACAAAGCATGATGTTTCCACCCCCATGTTTCACAGTGGGTATGGTGTTCTTCGGATGCAATTCAGCATTCTTTCTCCTCCAAACACGAAAACCTGTGTTTCCACCAAAAAGTTGTATTTTGGTTTCTTCTGACCATAACACATTCTCCCAGTCCTCTTCTGGATCATCCAAATGCTTTCTAGCGAACCGCACACGGGCCTGGACGTGTACTTTCTTCAGCAGGGGGACACGTCTGACAGTGCAAGATTTGAGTCCCTGGCAGCACATTGTGTTACTGATAGTAGCCTTTGTTACTGTGGTCCCTGCTCTCTGTAGGTCATTCACTAGGTCCCCCCGTGTGGTTCTGGGATTTTTGCTCACCGTTTTTGTTATCATTTTACCGCCACGGGGTGAGATCTTGCATGGAGCCCCAGATCGAGGGAGATTATCAGTGGTCTCGTATGTCTTCCATTTTCTAATAATTGCTCCCACAGTTGATTTCTTTACACCAAGCATTTTACCTATTGCAGATTCAGTCTTCCCAGCCTGTTGCAGGTCTACAATTTTGTCTCTGGTGTCCTTCGACAGCTCTTTGGTTTTGGCCATAGTGGAGTTTGGAGTGTGACTGACTGAGATTGTGGACAGGTGTCTCCTATACCGATAATGAGTTAAAACAGGTCCCATTAATCCAGGTAACGAGTGGAGCCTCGTTAGACCTCGTTAAAAGAAGTTAGACCTCTTTGACAGCCAGAAATCTTGCTTATTTGTAGGTGACCAAATACCTATTTTCCACTCTAATTTGGAAATAAATTCTTTAAAAATCAAACAATGTGATTATCTGTTTTTTTTTCTCCACATTCTGTCTCTCGTGGTTGAGGTTTACCCATGTTGACAATTACAGGCCTCTCTAATCTTTTCAAGTAGGCGAAGTTGCACAATTGGTGGTTGATTAAATACTTATTTGCCCCACTGCAGATAAGTTTGGGCTGAGAGAAAAAAATACCACTGTTTACCCAAAAAAATCAAACTAAAATAAGCAGTTACTCACAATGTTACTCATTACTTGAGTATTCTTTTCACTGGATACTTTTTTACTTGTACTTGAGTACATTTTTGGGGGTGACTACTTTTACTCTTACTTGATTATTTCTATTTTGAAGTAAAACGACTCTTACTTGAGTAAAACATTTGGCTACTCTACCCACCACTGATTAAACACAAATATCCAACAGCACTCTACACGGCGGCAGCTAAACAGCAACAACAGACAATAAAACAGCTACAATGCAAGCTATTTAAAGTTCCCCACGGTCCAAGTCTGCAGCTAACCTTTCCTCACCGGGCACTATTATAAACGATCAATCATCTTCATTTTCGACCTCGAATTTTAGAAAAGTTCGCTGTCTTTGTAAAGAAAAAAAATTGCTAATTTGTTTTTGCGCCATGTTAACACCTCCTCTGTCAAAAGTTAACTTTTCTGTTCCAATAGTGCCTTTTTCAACTGGACCCGGTAGCAAGCAAGGTGTCAGGTGGTGACCATGTTGTTAAAAAGGCAAAAAAAAAATCAACATATACACTACTGATTGAAAGTTTGGGGTCACCCAGACAATTTTCTGTTTTCCTTCAAAAGTCACACTTTTGTTTTTAAAATGAGTTTCAAAATGAATAGAAAACATAATCAAACCATTGACAAGGTTGGAATTAAGGATTTTTATTTTAAATAATAATTTTCTCCTTCAAACTTTGCTTTTATTAAAAAATGCTCATTTTGCAACAATTACAGCTTTGCAGACCTATGGTGTACTAGCTATTAATTTGTTGAGAAGAAGGGAAAGAGGATAAGAGAAACTTCTCTCCACGCTTCCAGAAGCACCTCCCACAAGTTGGATTGGCTTGATGGGCACTTCTTGCGTACCATGCGGTCAAGCTGCTCCCACAACAGCTCAGTGGGTTTGAGATCTGTTGACTGTGCTGGCCACTCCACTACAGATAGAATACCAGCTGCCTGCTTCTTTCCTAAATTGTTCTTGCATCATTTGGAGGTGTGCTTTGGGTCACTGTTGAAGAATGAAATTGACTCCAATCAAGCATTGTCCACAGGGTATGGCATGATGTTGCAAAATGGAGTGATACCCTTCTTTATTTAAAATCCCGTTGATCTTGTACAAATCTCCCACTTTACCAGCACCAAAGCAACCCCAGACCATCGCATTACCTTCACCATGGTTGAAAGACCGAGGAGGGTCGTAAATCGGGTCTTCCTTGAGGACGCATGTCTGCTGCAGAAGCATAACTCAGCCTTTTTGCTTCTGAGTTAATAATATTCTTTTACAATTAGCCACATGTAGATAACTCCGCCTTTATGCTTCTCTGATTTTCTCCTGTTCTTTCCACTCGCTTCCCGCTATGTCACTGCTCCCCAGTCTGATCGCTCATTAAAGGACCTGCGCTTAGTTACGGACATTACAGTATGATCAACATTTGTTGTTCAATGTTGATGAGCTGAAGATCCACACTCAAGCGTTCTGTCTCTGTTGGCATTCTTGTGAAACCGGAAGAAAACTAGAGGAAGTAATCCCCCCAAACCGTAAAAACACAATGCCACACCCCTCTAGTGGCTTGGCGGTGAATTACAGAGCAACGCGTTCACTTGCCACAGAACTATCGAATGCTCATTGACGGCGTAGTCGCTTCGCCGTCAACGCAACGGAGAAGCATAACTCAGGCTTAACTCTGCCTTTTCTCACATGTGTGTTCTACCTGCTCTAGGCTTTAAAAGTAGACTTTAGACTTCTAAAAAAATCACTTGCATATTTTAAACTTTTAAACAAATTACGTCACAATGAAAAAAATGGTGTCTGTAAATAAGTCACGGATAGCTACCTCATAACTATTGCTTATTTGTTTTTGTTTTTTTTTGTTACTGTCGCATTTTCCCCGATATGTTAGATGATAAATAATCGATCCAAACAAAGAAAAATTGAAAGGAAAAAAAAAAACGTTTAAAAAGGTAAATATATGGCGGAAAAGACTTAGGTGACTTGAAGTTCCGCTCTGAGACCCCCAATTCGTCCAAATTTCGAAATTGTCCGATATACACGTGTGATACATCATTGGAAAGCTTAAAATCTCAGTTTTCTGGGGGAAGAAAAATTTCTAACAGGAGGGCTTTTTTTTTTTCAAGATTTTTGAACACCAAAACCCTATCTGGAGGTGAGAGCACCCGAGAGCAGAATTACAGACGCCATGACTTTAACAAGATATTATCGTGTACTTACCTTGTTTCGATCCAAAAACTCCATGTAGCATGTATCGCTGAGTGTCAAGACACAGCTGTGAATGGCCACAGCTGGATTTTGGGGGGATTTTATGGATGAAACATGGTAATATAACAAGGGTCGCGTTGCAGAAATCGCAGACGTCAAGGAGAGGTTGAGATTTTCTTTTTCATATGTTTACCCTTTTAAACGTTTTTTTTTTTTCTCAGTTTTTCTTTGTTTGGATCGAATATTTATCATCTAGCAGACATGTCCAAAGTCCGGCCCGGGGGCCAAATGTGGTCCGTGGTCAAATTTCATCCGGCCCCCAGCCCTTGTCATAAAATCAATAACATCTGGCCCACACACAGACTTAATAAATTGGTCAGCAGCAAGGCCGGCCCAGCCTATACGCAAACTATGCAGCTGCTTAGGGCCCCTGACCACTAGGAGCCCCCAATCTGGCAACCTCATTTTATACGTTGTTAATAGAGCATCGTGAATAATGTGTCGCACATTGCCGTTTATCGGTGCGAACATCCATTTTCTTGTCATTACAATCTGGCAACCTGGGGAGTGACGTTGAACCTGCTTTGCAATGATTGGTGCTCAAACTTGCTTGGAAAATAGATGCACGAATATGTCGAGGAGAATTTATCCTTCTGGAGCAGAGAAACGAAAAATCTGATTAATATACAAAATATGGATGTATGGGTTGGATTGCATGTATGGGTTTCACAGTACACTGGGACAAAAAATATGGGCCCCTTGGCATTATTTTGCTTAGGGCCCCCAAATGGCCTGGGCCGCCCTTGGTCAGCAGTACTGTCACCAGCATATGAAGAAGCTTACACACTAAATGCAGTTCCTCATTTACGCACTGAAAGGCAGCTGCACTCCAAGCAACATTACCCCGTGTGACCCTTTACTCCCAATTTTCTAAAATGGCGACAATCATCAAAAAAAGTTGACTGCGACGGCTGACGCTTCAAGGATAGGTGGACTATTTCTTCAGTAAAATACGCAACTACTGTATCCGCCTCATTTGCAAAGAGACAGTTGCTGTTTTTAAAGGGTTGAATGTGAGGTGATATTGCCAAACAAGACACGCTGACATGTATGACATGACGATTACAGGGAAAATACGCAACGAGAAATTAAAGCAACTTGAAGCTAGTTTAGTATCACAGCAGCAGTATTTCGCAAGGGCCCGAGAGTCGAAAGAGAAAGCTACAAGGCTAGTTGCGAGATTTTTGAAATTATTCATTTAAAAAAATAATGAAGCAAATGTGACACACAGAATGGCTTGCCAAAATGTGCTTAAATATATTGTTCTACGTAAAGGTCGTCAGCCAAGGTCGGCCCCCCTACCGGCCCCCCAAATCTGGCCCCCTTTGCAAAAAGTTTGGACACCCCTGATCTAACATATCGGAGAAAATGCGAGAGTAACAAAAAAAATACCATTCAGCGATAGTTAAGAGGTAGATATCTGTGACCTTTGTACAGACGCCATTTTTTTCATTGTGACATAATTTAAAAGTTTAAAATATGTGTGTGTATAATTTTCTTAGTCGTTTTTTTTTTTTACGCAATATTAGACATCAATTAATGATTCTAAGCTAAAAACGACATACATTTTGAATAATAAATATAATTAATTACCTTCTTTTTATGGCTGGGATGAAACAAAAGCGGTTGCTCGACGTCTGTAAATGGGGGTTTTCAGGGTAAAACGGACAAATTAAAAATAGTTCGGGGGCTTAATGCGCCATGAATCTGCTATGGCAGCATATAGACATATTGATCCATCAAACACAACAGTTGTTTTGGCTTAAAATACAGCAGTTTCTTTTGAAGAGGAGTGCAACAGCAGAAACGGATTTTTCAGTCTTGTCTGTGTTTTCCGCCATATGAAAAAGAAAATCTCGAACACTCCTTGATGTCTGCAATTTCTGCATCGCGACTCTTGCTATATTACTATATTTCACCCATAAAATCCCCCAAAATGGGGCCATTCACATCTGTGTCTTGACACCCGGTGATACACGCTACATGGAGCTTTTGGATCGAAACAAGGTAAGTACGCGATAATATTTCGTTAAAATCATGGCGTCTTTAATTCTGCCCTCTCATGCTCTCACCTCCAGTCAGGGTTTCGCTGTTTCATTTTTTTTTTTTTAAATGCCCTCCTGTTAAAAAATTTTCTTCCCCCAGAAAATTGAGATTTTAAGCTTTCCAATGATGTTTCGCACGTGCATATCGGAGAATTTTGAAATTTGATCAAATGGGGGTCTCAGAGCGGAACTTCAAGTCACCTGAGTGTTTTCCACCATATATATTTTTTTAATACTTACAAGGCATTCATTGAACTCATTGCCTGCCATTGACTGCACTTAACGTTCAGTCCAATTTGACGTATCTATAATTTTAAAAAATCTATATACAAAAAATTCAAAGAATCATAATTGCTTGAGTTTTTTAATCACTAAAAACAGTCACTTGCTTTATAAAGGGTTTAAGGTCTTAGTGTCAACTTTTGAATAGCTGTCTACTGCAGTGACTACTGTGCCTGAAACGGAAAAATTAGATGCACCTGTGCTTGCTTAGTGTGTATGTGCGTGGATATTGCTGATATCTCAAAATGGCTGCACCCAGAAGCGATGTAATTTTTTGTGTTGAAACAATATTTTCTCCATTGTCAGCTGTGCAAAAAAATTCCATACTTAGATACTGTGAGCAACTGTTTTTCATATGAATGTGATTTATACTTGGTGTTCTGCGCTTAATGGGGTACATTCAAGCTCAGGACTCAATTGCCTTACAAGGACATAACAAAAAGTGTATCTTTTTTTGTTTTTTGTGTGTGTATGAAGTCTTATATTATGTATTTTCCTGTTTATAGGTCAAAGGAGGATTATAACAACTTTACAAGTGCTCGCAGCTGGCTCCTGCTTACATTAGCGGTTGGGAGATTTGGAGAATAAACCTTCAAACTCTGTTTTCTGTTTGTCTCCCAGCAGACGATGATTCACTGGAGTAGAGAAATAAAACTAACATGCGAGTACACAAATGGGGCATGCGGGGAGTGCTGTGCAGACGAAATGTGCATAGTTAAAGAAGATATTCTGAAGTGACGAAGACATTTATCATATCACAACAATTTGTATTTTGCTTAGGGTTAATTAAATCATCTTTTGAACAAAAGACTGTGTAATACATTTATGAAAGTCATCAATGCCTCCCCCCACCTCAACTCTCTGTCGCCACTGTAAAAAGTGTAATTTCTAAAAAAAAAAAAAAAAAAAAAAAAATATATATATATATATATATATATATATATATATATATATATATATATATTAGGGCTGTCAAACGATTAAAATTTTTAATCGAGTTAATTACAGCTTAAAAATTGATTAATCGTAATTAATCGCAATTAATCGCAATTCAAACCGTCTATAAAATATGCCATATTTTTCTGTAAATTATAAATATATCCTGTAAAATAAATTGTTGGAATGGAAAGATAAGACACAAGATGGATATATACATTCAACATACGGTACATAAGGACTGTAGTGGGCATTTCACTCTACTGTCATTTAAATCTGTCTATGCTGTCCTCACTCCGAAGCGTCTACTTTTTCCAAAGCTAGACAGCTAGTGAACGACGCCTTAATAATTCTTCTTCCTTTTTCATCTGATTTATTAATAAAATGGCCTCAAACCATTGTCCTCTTTAGACCGTCGTAAAACTACAAAATAAAAGTACACAAGCATTGCATTAGCAACAACGTTAGCTTAGCACGCTATACAGGTTCACTAAACATAAACAAAAAGCGTCTCATACAAAAAATATAACATTTCGCTTACTAACATAATATGTACATTCTTTACAACAACCATACTTACGGACAAATCTTATCCAAAGATCATATAAGCACAACATTATCAGCCCGAGACGTCGTGCAGCCATAATGAACTGGTAAGAAAATAATAAACCATGTCACAAAGCGACCACAAGAGTTCGCTGTTGGACAGCATAAAAAGCCTTGCTGTAAAACTTACCAAAAGGCAGAATACTTTCTGAGCGGGACATGTGCGTTAATTGCGTCAAATATTTTAACGTGATTAATTTAAAAAATTAATTACTGCGCGTTAACGCGATGATTTTGACAGCCCTAATATATATATATATATATATATATATATATATATATATATATATATATATATATATATATATATATATACACTGTATATATACACTGTATATATACACTGTATATATGTACACATTTGAATAACATTGTGTTCTTAAATATTAAAGAAAAAAGTAATATATAGATCAACTTACAATAAAGTATAACTTTACTAACATTGTTTTGTTTGTAACAGAAAAGACTTAAAACACATCAATTTACTTGAATAAAAAAACATAAACAAAACATGCATCCAAACTGTAAAAATACACTCAATGTTTTTTTAACCATTTGATACAAAAAATAAAATGTAATAAAAACAATAAATAATAATAAATTCGAATTGATTAGCAATATTAACTCATGAGGACAATATGCCAACGATTTGACCGGAAACCCCCCAAAAATTAATAGAACAAAACCGACAGGTGTCATTGGACCCGTGTTGTTAATCTTACTTTTAAAAAGTAATGCGTTACAGTAATAAATTACCTCTCCCAAAATGTAATCACATCATTAACTCAATTACCTCAACATAAGAGTAATTAGTTACTCGGCAAAGTAATTGACGTCACTTTTCATGTTCTACATGTTATTTCATGATCCATTCTGAAATGTCTTTCACATCAAATATGTTGATATTACCTGATTGAATTGAACTGTCTTTTTCATTCCCCCAAAAAAACATTGTTCACACTTTTAATTTTTTTTTTTAAATTTCACCTACATAATAAGAGTGTAATGGTATACAAACTTTAACTTTCAAATGCTGTAAGAAAAAAAGCCTTTTTGTTTTTCCTGTTGTACTTAACCCGTAATGAACCGTGACTTGTGTGTACCGTCGCACCCCTAATACATATATATTTTTCAATATACAGGTGAATCTCTTTCCTGTTCTGATTTGATTTAAAAAATAAATCACACACGCTTTATAGATACGCCATTTAAGAAAAGTTTAGGGCAAGTGAGTATTTTTGGCAATAAAAAACAAATCATTATTATACATTACTCTCTTCCCCCTCCCGCTGTGCTCTCTCAGTGTCTCTCAGACACCTCTCGTGTCATTCAACCAAATTGTAGTTACAGTGGGGAGAACAAGTATTTGATACACTGCCAATGGGAAAACTCATTGGCAGTGTATCAAATACTTGTTCTCCCCACTGTATGCATGACTTCATATCCTCAGTAACAGTAACGTCGTTGCAAAGATGGGAAAAGTAATTATTTAGATTAATCACTACTGACAAAAATAATGCTGTTACTAACGTCATTATCCAATAACGCCGTTATTAACAACACTGTATGTGACAGAGGGACAGTTTTTATTTTTCCTGCAGGCAGTATCAGCTCCTTTGCTTATGGTGTGGGGTTATTTTGCAGTGAGAAACCTGATATGCCACCTTATATGATGCTAACAGTGCTTGCAAGTTGACTGATGTAACACTGAAAAAGACGATTGTTGGCAATATACGGCACATTTTCGCTGAAAAAAAAAAAAAAAATCAAGCGGCTTATCAATGTGATTGGGGTCTAATGTCCTTAGGTGACATCTGAATTGATTTGGCTTCTTGCTCTCCGCTGCAAACATTTTTAGACACAGTGAACAGACCGGTCTTTCTCGTCTCCCACTGTATTAAAAGCCAAAAGCCAAATGCTACATACGTTTCATCATAATTCCTCGTCTTAGCTCTTCATATCTCAAGTGCTCTTTGCATGCCTTGTGCTCTAGTTTGGTTAAAACAAAAAACAAAACAAAAAAACTGCGCAGTCTGAAAATGAGAGCGGCACTGCCACCCACTGGGTGGATGTGCACTTACACTTTATTCTAGAACAGCAAAAAAGTATGCGCCCCGAGGTAACATACGCCACCCCCGGCATCGCTCCACTTTTTGAGAAAAACTGGCTTAAGCCAAGATTTTCACCTTTTAAAAACTCGATTGTGAACCAACAAAAGTTGTTCTTGTTTTGATTTCTGTTTACAATGGATATGCTGCCCTTCACCAATAACCTAGTTACAATATAAATTCTTAAATTGTCTTCGTTAAGGTTGTCAGAGCTTTCTAGGTTTCAGAAACTAAGATTGCATGGGAAAAGGATATTAATATCATACATTTGCAATTGCAGAACAAGTATGTTTACTTATACTCAAGAAGGTTTACTTAATACTGTAGTGTAGTCTCAACTATGGTTACTTGTACTACAAGTACGTGTACTACGTGTACATGTACTACAATCATTTGTAATTGCGTGTACAGTACAAGTAATACAAGTATGTGTACGAGTACTACAAGCATTTGCACTTGTATTTGTTCTACAATTACGTGTACTTGTACTATAAGTACGTGTACTCGTGTGTACTTGTACTACAATTATACCAACTAACACGGCAGATCAAATCGCCTGTTACTTTCTGTACTGCCATCAGTCAATGTCGGAACTTTGGTGACATCTACCGGACATTTGGAAGAATAGTCATGATGAAGTGTAGTGTGATATCTTCTTTTTTCATTCGTCTTCTGTGCCACTTATTCTCACGACGGGTGCTGGAGTCTATCGCAGCTAACTACCGGCAGTAACCCTGAATTGGCTGCCAACCAATCGCAGGGCACAAAAACACAGACAAGACTGAAAAAGCAGTTTCTGCTCTTGCACTCCTCTTTAAAAGAAACTGCTGTATTTTAAGCCAAAACAACTGCTGTGTTTGACAGAACAATATGTCTATATGCTGCCATAGCAGATTCATGGCGCCTTAAGCCCCCGAACTATTTTTAGAATGTGGTTTTACCCTGGAAACCCCCGCTTACAGACGTCGTGCAACTGCTTTCGTTCCAAAGCAGCCATAAAACGAAGGTAATTAATTATATTCATCATTCAAAATGCCTGTTATTTTTAGCTTAGAATCATTAATTGATGTCTCATATTTCTTTAAAAAAAAAAAAAAAAAAAAAGACTAATTATTCACTCGCATATTTTAAACTTTTAAACAAATTATGTGACAGTGAAAAAAATGGTGTCTTTAAAAAATCACGGATATCTACCTCATAACTATCGCTGAATTGTTTTGTTTTTGTTTTTTTGGTTACTGTCGTATTTTTTCCCGATATTTTAGATGATAAATAATCGATCCAAACAAAGAAAATTTGGGGGGGGGGGGGTGTTTAAAAAAGTAAATATATGAAAAAGACAATCTTGACCACTCCTTGATGTCTGCGATTTCTGCATCGCGACTCTTGTTATATTACCATGTCGCATTTTCCCCAATATTTTAGATGATAAATAATCGATCCAAACCAAGAAAAATTGGGGGGAAAATGTTTAAAAAGGTAAATATATGAAAAAGACAATCTCGACCACTCCTTGATGTCTGTGATTTCTGCATTGCGACTCTTGTTATATTACTATGTTTCACCCATAAAATCCCCAAAAAATCCAGCTGTAGCCATTCACAGCTGTGTCTTGACACTCAGTGATACATGCTACATGGAGTTTTTGGATCGAAACAAGGTAAGTACGCGATAATAGCTCGTTAAAGTCATGGTTAAAGTCATGGCGTCTGTAATTCTGCTCTCGCGTGCTCTCACCTCCAGATAGTTTTTTTTTGTTGTTGTTGTTTTTTTTTAATGCCCTCCTGTTCAAAATGTTTCTTCCCCCAGACAATTGAGATTTTAAGCTTTCCAATGATGTATCACACATGCATATCGGACAGTTTTGAAAGTTGGCTAAATTGGGGCACTCAGAGCGGAACTTCAAGTCACCTGAGTGTTTTCCTTATAAGGCGGAAAACACGGACAAGGCTGAAAAAGCAGTTTCTGCTCTTGCACCCCTCTTTAAAATGAACTACTGTATTTTACGCCAAAAGAACTGTTTTGTTTGATAGAGCAATATGTCTATGTGCTGCCATAGCAGATTCATGGCGCATTAAGTCCCCAAACTATTTTTAATTTGTCCGTTTTTATACATATATGCAGAGGTGGGTAGAGTAGCAAAACATTTTATCCAAGTAAGAGTAAAAGAAGTCATCCAAAAAATGTACTCAAGTACAAGTAAAAAAGTATCCAATAAAAAGAATACTTAAGTAATGAGTAACATTTTGAGTAACTGCTTACTTTTATTTTTAACAATGGTATTTTTTTTCTCTCAGCACAAACTTAGCTTTATGAACTGTTGTTATGATTATACTCAGGGGTGAAAGTGGGCCAGAACGGTCAGGAACGCAGTTCCGGTATAAGATTCAGGGCCAGAACGCAGTTCCGGTATGAGATTCAGGGCCGGAATGCTGTTCCGGTACACGGTGCTTTGATTCCAAAAATATGACGCCAACTGTCAAAACGCTATGTAAAAGAAAAAAAATGCTAAGCTGCCACACATGCATTTCATCTTGCCTGCCATACCAGACTCACCGCTGTTCCAGCGATTGAGTCTGGCAACCGTCCGGCGGATCAAATTCTGAGGGTGGAGCAAGCCACAGCAAACAGACAGCGGAATGGGCCAATCAGCGACTGGCAGACATGATGTTGTTAAAGCGACAAGTAATTAGCGTGAGTGGAGAATGGAGAAGTTTATTCAACATGGCTAGTGCGAGCCATGTTGACTGTTGCCAATGACTTGTTTCGATGTGTTTTTGGTCATTTAAAACTGGTTTTACCGCGGATCGGAACATATTCTCGATTCTCCCGTTCGCCATCTGTGTTGTTGTAGAGACGACTTTCGGCGCGCAAGAGTGACGTTACTCGTAAAGAACACGTCACGCAAATAAACGAATCTGATTGGACGATTGATTTTGTACCTTGCCCGAGAGGTCGTTAATGGGTTGGATCCCAGACTACTTCTCACCGTTTTTGAAAAATACAGGGAGACTAGTCTGGCTGTGCCAGGCAACATTTCATCTCCAAGAAGAAAACAATCTACCAACATTAGATTTACATACACAAGTGTTAACAACAAGCATAATAAAGTGCTTGTGTAGCATCATCCGTTTTCAGCAACATTTATTTTATTCCACAGACAACATTGAGGTTTCCCCAGCTGCTGCAGTTATCCGAGTCTGACGAAGATGAGTCACGTTAATGTGCGAATGCACGCAGCAAAGCAAACCGCCTGGACTCATTTATCCGTTCAACTGGCTGATATACTGACGTGATCAGCAGAGATAGTTAGCTCTTATTGGTTCAAATGTGCATGTTTTCTGGAACAGCAAAAAAAAAAAAGTTTGTTGAATTGATGTGACAAGATCAAATCTTTAAGAGCAAGTAGAGCTGAGCAGGCTTATTTATCATACTTTGTTTTATTTGCTCTGATGGGGAGGCTCAGAACATCTTAGCTGTCAATGTGCACTTTGGACTTACATTTGTTCATTTGTTAGGCTTATTAATTTCCTTATGATTAAAAAAAGTAAATGTTTGCGCGATCTTCAAAATATATTCCATTTACATTTACATTAACTTCAATTTTATTATACATCCTATATTCTTAAATAGTTAAAATTGAGATTTGGCATTTAGTAGGCTATGTGAAGAAATGAGGGAAAATAAAAATTAGGAGATGGAGGTTGGGGTTATTGGTGTTTTTGTTAACTTTTATTTTGCAAATCATTGAAAAAAAATACAATTTTGAATGAAAATCCGTTTTTGTATGTGTTATAGAAATAACTGTGCTAAAACAGTTTTCTTTGCATTTCAGTAGTTTAAGAGGTTTGACTCCCCCACCAAAAAAAAAAACAAAAAAAAACATATATTATATATATTTCTGGCTCCGTGGCGACCTTCATGTTGTGACCACTTTCACCCCTGATTATACTATACAATTACCGATTATATAACCACATTAGACCCACTTAGAGTGTTTGTTGCCAAAAAGCTCAATCTTGGTCTCATCTGACCAAAGCACAGGGTCCCAGTTGAAGCCCCAATACCGCTTGGCGAACTCCAGACGTTTGCGTTCATGATTGTGAGTGAGGAAAGGTTTTCTCCGTGCATGCCTCCCAAACAGCTTGTTGGCGTGTAGACAGAGGAGGAGAGGACCCAGGTCTATGGATGATTTAGAGAGATTCTGCAAAGAGGAATGGCTGAAGATCCCTCAGTCTTTTCCCATCTTGTGAAACATTATAGGAGATTAGTTGCTGTTTTGTTGGCAAAAGGGGGTTGTACAAAGTATTAACACCGGGGGTGCTTATAATTGTGACACACATTATTTGATGTCAAATAATTATTTCTTTATGTGGGATTTTTTCCCCCACTGAATAAATGCACTTGTATTGAAGGTTGGATTTTTCTCTTTTTTTCCATTAGGGTCCCCTATTATTTAGAGGGGAAAAAATTGATTAAATTAGATCAAAAATTATTATAAGCTAAAAAACACATAATTATTATAAATCCAATAATTATGGAGGGCACTGTGTATATACAGTACTGTGCAAAAGTTTTAGGCAGGACACCTAAAAAAAAAAAAATATATATATATATATATATATATGTGTGTATTAGTGCTGCAACGATTAACGGATTAACTCGAGTATTCGGTTAGAAAAAATATTCGAATTAAATTTTATTGCTTCGGGTATTTGTTCAATTTAAGTGGCGTTGTAATGGTTTGTTTTGAAAGTGTTTGCAATTATAAATTAGGATGGTTACACTGCCGTCTGGTGTGCCTCATTTCACATGGCTGAATCCAACTGCTCCCTGTTAAGACCAAGATAAGCTAAGTTTTTGTTTGAGCTAATGTTTTTTTTTAATGCATTTGTAATTTAGTTTATAGGTATATTTAACCTATTTTTGTGGGAATATGTGTCCGAACCATTTGTTAAGAGCATTGTAAAAAAAAGAAAAAACGTTAGCATTTTATAGCATTTAAGCTAGCTGACTTTTGCTGTATAAGTTAGCCAATTGTTCTTTTGTTGTACAAAGAGCCTCATTTTTTATTTTTCTTAATACCGTTTAAGGCTCAGCTCGGGTATTTTAATTTTTCATGTTCCTTATCCGATTACTCGATTATTCGAACTAGTTCATCGATTAATCGACTACTAAAATAATCGATAGCTGCAGCCCTAATATATATATATAACGACAAGCCCCCCCCCCCCCCAAAAAAAAACAACAGTTACCGTTTTTTTTTTTAGAAAAGTTTAATTAGAAACAATGTTAGAAATATATATAAAATATTAACATACACAGTAAACATACACTGTAAAATAATTCACCTTTTCCGGAACTTTATTTGCACAAGAAGAGTTATCAGGAAAAACTAAAAAAAAAAATTCACTAAGAGCAACTGTAAGTTTCAGTCACAAGATGTTTTGTCTGTTTTTGGAGCAACAAGATACTTAATGGCCCAGGACAGAAGAGATTTTGAAACTTTAAATCGACTAAAGTCCTGAAGATTTTGTCCTAAAGTCATATAAGTGAAATCGAAAGGCTTTCCATCAATGTGAACAGTTGGAACTTTTCTTGTTTCTACACACAAAGTCTGAACATCGCCTTCACTAGTGCCAGAACCCATCTCAGATTCAAAAAGCCACGAGGGAGGGCTGCCATTAATTTGAGCCTCCTCTTCCTCCACTGCAACATCAGTTGGCGGTTCTTGCAAGCACTCCCTCTTTCTCTTTGCCTTTCTGCCGACAGTCCCCTCTGGCGTGTCCACATTCTCAAGTGAAGTATGCTTGTCTTGAGAAGCAGTGGGACCATTTGGTGTTGGTGTGTTGCTGCTGTCAGATGAGAGTGGCAATTTTTGATAGGGTGGTAAAGAGCCGTGGTCCCCTTTGCTGTGCTGTAAATCATTAAGTTGTGTGCTCGTTATGGGAAGTTGGTTACTGGTTACGTTCACGCCACAGTTTTCTTGGTTGGGCTGAATAGATTCTAATGGGAAGGCTTCTTGGGAGCCATCTAAGAAAGAGGAACCATTAGGTAAAGGAAACATTTCCCAAGGTTTATTTAAAGGTATGATGTCCTGCTTCGTGAAATCTACATGTGTGTCATCTTGATGTGTGATGTTACATCCAGAGTTTTGGATTTCTTGCTCTCTTTCTGGAGATTTTGCTGTTTGCCCGTCTACAGTATCAACAGGTGATTGGGAGCTCTCTGAAAGAGATAAAATTATTTGCCCATCCTTAACCATTTTCAAAAAATCTGCATTTGACGTTTGCTCCAGGATAGCCTCTCCTTCTGGAATCAGGGGACATTTTGCTTCATTATACCTAACCCTTTCTATGTCCCAGCTGGTGGGAGCAAACATGTCCACTTGTGGGACGTCAGTCGACGTAGAAGGCTGCAAATTCCTTACCGTCATCAGTGTTTCACGCACATCTTCTAGCACTTTTTGCACGGTTTCATGCTGCCACTCCCCCAGCAGTTCTGACAAATCAAAAAACATGTGGGTTTGAGATTCCTGCGTAGCCTGGCCCGTCAGCATCCGCCACGTCTTCGAGATTTTCTGCTGAATAGCAGGTAAAGTGGTACAGCAGGGAGTATTGTCTTTGGCTGAGCCAGCTGAAGTGGTTAACATGTCTCCAACTGACAAGAAGAACCTGCATCTGGTCAATTCCACAGCCATATGAAACTGCAGTTGGTAGTCTTTGAGGCACACTGTGGTATTGAGCAGGCTACTGAAACATTCCCTGTCATCCCGCTCCTGAAGACGCTCCCATGCTGATGAGGTGAGAATGGCAGGGATCTGCATTACGCCGTCCGATAGAAAGAGTAGACCTGTGGGGCCTTCCGCGTTGCAGGCCTGAGACTGAGACATCTGACCCACAGAGGTCACATAAGCCTTCAGCCGCCCACCGTTACTGCTCTCCTCCTCACTGCCGTAACTCTGGATGAGACTCTCAATCCACGGACACAGTCCGCTACGAGTGTTGAAGCGCTGCATGTTCGCAGATTCACCATCCGTCCTGTCAAGCCATCGCCGATGAGTTTTAGGAGTGCCACCAGACTCTACGGAGTGAACACAACAAAAACGCTCATTAGCCTTGGATAAACGGAAGTGTAAATTTCATATCATTCGTAGCGAATTTAATCAATTATTGAGTTGCGGTCATGTACGCGCACGCATCTTAACATAAATTTCGCACTTATTTTTAATTTTCTAATGTAACACATGATTTTATTCATAGGTTTATTGGTTTTGTTTACTTTCCGAAATCCGTACAGTCCCGCTGGATCCGTTTAATTTCAAGCATGCTCAAGCCGGAAGTATTTGTCGCGGAAATATGACGCAACGAATAGGGCTGCGTTCCCTTTCGCTATGTAATTGTTCTCTACAAATATACTTAGCAATAAAAACGAAGATACACCATTTTTAAAACTATCTCCTTTTCTAAATAAATGTCAATAAATTCATACTTTTCTATAACATCCTTTGTATGTGTCCCATTTGCGTCATATGATTAAATAATAATGCAAGTAACGTAGTCGGACGCTTTTTATCTACGTATTTCCGGCACCGGTGATATGTTCAGGGACAGCGAAAAATCCTAACAATGTTTTCTTATTAGGAAGCCCACTTTGTGTTAGTGTTCCTAAATCGATTGCTTGTATTATAAAAGTCAAAATGAATGATTGAAATGATTTTATTAAAGGAGCATGCTAATTTTCAAATGAATTCCACTTAGGGTTAGGTTTTGGTATCCATATGAGATAGTACAATTTCCCTCCGGCATGAAATGCAGCACAAGCCATGTCTTGGTTCTTCTCAAAACAGTGCGAAGTGATGTGGACGCTCTAAAATGTAGTTAGGTGATACGCATAGACTGCACCCATTACAAAAAGTGACGCGTTTCTTCTCAGAAGGTAGGGTCTATCTCTGTAACGCGTTGGTTCATAATAATTGAATATAGCATAGCAAGTTTGGATAAAGTGTAAAAATACAGCAAGTAAATGCTAGGCGAATACATGCAACATAAGCATACAAGTAGCCTGTTGACCGCTTCTGCAAATACATACGTGTGACCAATTTTACTAACGACTATGTGTCACTTTTGGGAACGAACATAAACAAAATTCCATTCTGCTAACCGAGTATTTCACTTGCAAATGGGACCTACACCATTGAGAAATATCACAATTTGTAGAGGATCATATGGCATACAAAAAAGAATGTCAATGATCTTTTCTGTCTTGATGGTACTTTTATTATTCGTGGTGTATACAATAAAAAAGAACCGGTTTTCGTGAGTCATGTTGGTTTTGTCCACACGACAGAACGTGCCCAATACTGACCCCTGTTGGTGTGTTGTTGTAAGAGCATATTTGCCGGTGTGTTGTACCGAAAAATAGCCGCCCCGCGTAAAATGTCCCACCTGACGGGAAAGCTTATTTATAACGCTTTATTGAGGTGAAAACATCAAATGTTTTCATGGACGCATTACAGTAATGGATAAACGACTGTAAAATCAGTTTTAAATAAATAAATCAAACAAAATCCTAGTACTGTATTTTAGTAACAAATCGTGGACTGGGCCAAATAAACATCTTTGAAAAGAAATGTATTAGTCTACAGGTTTTCACGACCATATCCCAATGACACTCACACTGGTATGACATTTATTAGTTCAAGCAGAGTAAAATAATAAATATTCACGGCACAAGAAAATCGTTTCCATGTCCATCGATTGGTAAGAGAAAGCTGTTTGTAAAAGTGAGGTGTGGGCGCTCAATAATAAATAAACAAATAAATAAAATAAAATAAACGCTCAAATAATGCGTTATAAACAAGGCTATTTTTCGGCACAACACCTGTTTGCATTTTAAAATAAGGCAAATGGCAAAAGGTCTGTTTTGTTTTAATGTCTGTCTCCATACTTAGTCAAATTTACAGAGATCTTACTCAAAAGGCATCTAGGCAGAATAATAATAATGTAACAGTTATTGCAATACAACATACTGGGGCAACTTCGAAGACTCAATCAATGCCAATATTTTCAGAAATGACAAACCCCTTAAAAACCAACAGTTTTAGAGAATTTCAAATAGTCTTTCAGGGCACACAGGATATTACGATATCGCAGTGTTGTTTTTGGTAGCCCTTTTAATTTTCTTTTGGCCAAATATACTTATAAGCCTTAGTCATATTTTACGGTAGTCATCTCAAAATTTGTTTTTCTTCGTCTAGTTTTATTCGACGTTTACTCAAAATGTTTTCGTCTATATAAGTAAAAAAATTACTCAAAAAATAAATAAATAAATGAAGGTTTCCAACTATTTTGAATGAGCATTGGCAGACGAGCACATATTGTAGCGTGTGCAAGGACAATGGCAACATGGTGATAATACATAATATAGTACATTATTTTCAATTAATTATACCCACCTCGGCACCATGAACTGCATGTAAAAATAGTTGTCAGAGAGTTTAAGAGGACGCTCGCCATTAGCATTAACCTAATGCTAAATCAAATGCTATGTAAACGCTGCAAGTTACATTTATTGTGTGTTGATCACCAAGCACAGACCTTTAACCAACATTGTATATTCTCTCTGGCCAAGATAAGAAAACAAATCTCACCGTGTGTGCATGTGTGCAAGCCTGGAGACTGGAGAGGACACACTGGTGAATCGGGGCGGGGGGCACAGCACGTCAAATGAGTGATACAACCAGACACTGCTACAATGCATACAAACTACGCATAAAATGTCACACATTGTGAACATGTGACAGAAACCATTGTGCATTTTCGTCTTGTTTTCGTCTCGTCAGACAAAAAACTGGCCTTAATCTTGTTACGTTTTAGTCTCCTAAAACACGTTATCGTCTCGTCGTAGTCATGAAAATATTTTTTTGACGAAATATTTCGTTAAATTATTTTGTTATATCATCGTTGACGAAAAGAACACTGTGATTTTGTCACATTACTATATCTTTAGTGGTATGAAAATGTTTTGGCATACCTAAGATTAGGCGTGAACGGTATTGGAAAAAACTATCATTACGATTTGGGGGTGGGTGGGGGGGGGTGCAATATATTGCGATATTAAAACTACCAGTAGAAGAATTTCACTAAATAACAAGGCCTGAAGAGATATTGGAAAAAAATTGCGATACATATCGCCATGACTCCACACTTATTTTTTGCATTGGTTGCACTGCTGTGCCTAATTTTTTTCCTTTAATGCCATTCATCTTTCTAATGAGGGTCGTGGTTGTGCTGAGCCTATCACAGCTAAGTCAAGGCAGAAGGCGGGGCTACACCGTGAACTGTTTGGCAGCTAGTCCCAGGGCACTTATAGACACACAACCATTCATGCACACACTCATCCCAACGATTTGGAGTGTTCAATCAGCAGGAATCCCGAGAAAACCCACGCAAGCATGGGAAGAACACGCAAACTTCACACAGGAAGGTCATTAAACCATCAAAGACAACTGATTTGTTGTGCAATTGAGAGGCTGTTCTCGGCAGCGTGAGCATCAGAGCGTGAGTGAATTTGTGGCGCTGTACGAGCATGAAGCAGAAAAACGAGTTTGCATGTTAAAAAAAAAACTAAAATATCGCACACCCTTGCAATGCGAATATTGCGTATCCGCACAACGTAATGAAGATGTTCAAACGATATACTTGTATTGTTCAGGCTTACCGAAGATATATTTTTATGCCAGCACACTTTCCTGTCATCAGTGCAAAAAAAAGTCAGTTTCTTCCACTTTTTAGAAATGAATCAGCTGAAACAAACACAACTGCCCAGTGTCCTCGCTTACTGGTCAGTACGATATCTGGCACATGCAGAGTTCGGCGTAAATTTAGAGTCAAGAAATAAGATTGCGGTCACATGGGCAGATGTCGGATTATGCTTATGTCACCACAACATTCTGTTTTGGCCAAGGGTGTAGGTTTGGTCTCAACATTGGTAGGGACGCTAAAACAGCATAACCTGCATGTACACTTTTTGCTGGGGACGGGACATTAATAAGACCAAACAGATAGGGTACATTTCTCAAATATAGCTGGTTCCTATGTAAAAATGAAAAAAGGTTACAATAAAATTATTTTCATCGGAGAAAGTCATTTTTTCAAAATGCTTGCTTTATATAAAGGAAATTTACAATCGTTGTGTTTTGTTTTGGTTTTTTTGGGGGGGTTATAAATGTGCATCGGCTGCAAATAAAAATATTTTTTAAATGATAAGAGATAGAATATACATACATTTTAACATTTTAATTAGGGAATAAATGCATAAAATGCACAGTTGGATTAACGTTAACAGTAGGAAAAGTACAGGAAGACACGTCACTAAACAGCTTTCTACTCGAGTTCTACAGGTTAGCAAGTTTACATGGTTAATGTTATGCTAACTCTGATGCAGGTCGGACTTTCAGTTGCAAAATTAGTGGTGTGTTCCCCACCTTCACAACATTGACGTCTTTTTACATTACTGAAAGTGGCTGCTGCTGGCCGAAAAAACCTTCTAATATCCCTCCTCTTCAAAGGGGGCGGAGGAGGCGGCATGTCGACATGTATTTCTGTTGGGATTGTGTGAATGTGGGGGGTTCTAGTCATCAGCCAATCAAATGTGCGTTTGAAGGGGGAAAAATGGACCAGCACATTCAGCAAGTGAAAGGGGGTAAATGTAAGTCTGAACATAATGTAGGGTCAATTCTATCCTTACAACTTATGGGAAGACAATCTAAATTACCTATATAACTGAACTCATTATATAATGCAAATAAGGTTGCTTAAAGGTTGGTGGGGACAATCTGAGCATCCCTAAAAGTTGGTGGTGTTATGTCCCTACTGTCCCTATGCAAACGTACGCCCTTGGTTTTGGCCATGTTATTTTGGTGAATGAAGTCTTTTGGACTGAAACGGAAAACACTTTCAGTTAGGTTTTGGCCAAAAATTTGGGGTGTATCGCTATCATTCACAGGACTTGCTCTCTAAACAGCGATTTAAGAGTACACAACCAGACTTCTCCGAGTCCAAACATGCCAGATTCTGCATCGAATGATTCTGGTTCGAGGGTATGTGACCCTCAACACTCTCAGAACCTCCTCAGAGTTCTTCGCACTTTCTGGCAAGAGCAAAGCTTCCATGATGCACTTCTGGTGGTGGACGGTGAGGAACTTCCTGTCCAAAAAAATATCTTGGCTGCAGCCAGCCCATATATTCGGTAAGGCAATATCATATAAGTGAGACATTTAAGCTTCATTCTTCCAATGGTAGCTCTAATTGTAGGGACACTAGCCTATTTCTGTGTAGTACGCTGGTACAGTAGCAAGAGCTAATGTTAGTGATTCAATTCTAGGACCAAGCTAAACTACAATCCTCCAAAAGAAGATGGGTCAACCTACAAGATTGAGCTACAGGGGGTCTCCATGCCAATCATGAAACAAATCCTCGACTTTATCTTCAGTGGTGAAGTGAGTGCAAATGCATTCAGAAGCATTTTCGATTTCAGGCGTGGTTCCTTTTGTTTTGGCTTTTACTACTTCCTGTTGTACTTTTTAAAAAATTTTTTAAACACTTCTTTGTGATCTTTACAAACAGATAACTTTGAGTGAAGGGACCATCCAGGACATGGTGCAAGCATCGGATCTGCTTCTCATGACAGAGCTAAAGTTGTTGTGTTGCCAGTTCCTTGAAAGCTGCATCACAGCAGAGAACTGCATTGGCATCCGTCTTTTCTCCCTCCATTACTGCCTACACCATGTCCATTACGCTGCCACGGAGTACCTGCACACGCATTTCCGCGATGTGGCGCTCACAGAAGAGTTCAGGGAGTTGCCTCACGACCGACTCTGTGAAGTGCTGGCTGAGGAGAAACTTAACGTCGGAAATGAAAAGCATGTGTTGGAGGCTGTCGTGCGATGGCTAACACATGATCCAGAGACTCGAAGG
Organism: Corythoichthys intestinalis; assembly: GCF_030265065.1. Classification (NCBI taxonomy): domain Eukaryota; kingdom Metazoa; phylum Chordata; class Actinopteri; order Syngnathiformes; family Syngnathidae; genus Corythoichthys; species Corythoichthys intestinalis. The sequence continues at coordinate 55,060,236 of NC_080399.1, read as the reverse complement.
GTAAGAATACTCTAATCTTTAAAATTGCTTACTATCTCTGGTGTATTTCCTTCTGGAGTTGTTTGATGCATTTGAGGTCAGTCTTCTGTGCAACCTTGTCCACACTGTCCAACAATGTAGTTTACTTAGCACACTTATTCACAGCTGGCTTAAAAAGACCATCCACAAGCAGTGGCCACAAAGTCGAACACATACAATTGTTCAAAAGATGTTTTTTATTTAATGTTAAATTTTTTTTTTAATAACTCCATATGCATACCAGGTATTGATTTTGCAGAAATATACTTTTATCCATTTTCTATGCCAGAGTTTCTCAAACCTTTTACACAAAGATTCATTCATTCATTTTCTTTTGACTGAACTTCACCTGAAAACATAATTGCCTCTTCAAGTACCACCATAATACTCAAGATTAAAGCACATGTCTTGTAAGAGGCTTTAATATTTATCAAAAACAAGACAGTGAACTCCCTATAATCATACTGGTACTTTCCTAAGAACATGGTATGAATTTTACGTTAAAAATATCAAATTACACCAAATGCTACAAAAGAAAAAATACATATACATTGCTGGCCAAAAGAATTTTGCACCCCTGCAATTCTGTCAGATAAAGCTAAATTTTTCCCAGAAAACTATTGCAATTACAAATGCTTTGGTAGTAATATTTTCATTTATTTGGCTTGCAATGAAAAAACACCAAAGAAAATGGGAGAAAAAAAAACTTAATCATTATCATTTTACACAGAACTCCAAAAATGCACCAGACAAAAGTACTGGCACCCACAGCCTAATACTTGGTAGCACAACCTTTAGACAAAATAACTGCCAACAACCGCTTCCTGTATCCTTTAATGAGTTTCTTACAATACTCTGCTGGACTTTTAGACCATTCTTCTTTGGCCAACTGCTCCAGGTCTCTGAGATTTGAAGGGTGCATTCTCCAAACTGCAATTTTCAGATCTTTCCACAGGTGTTTTATGAGATTCAGGTCTGGACTCATTGCTGGCCACTTTAGAAGTCTCCAGTGCTTTCTTTCAAACCATTTTCTAGTGCTGTTTGAACTGTGCACTCTATGCTGATGCCTTTTCCTAAAAAGCTCTATCTACTTTTGTCTCATCTGACCAGAGAACATTCTTCCAAAATGTTTTTTGGCTTTCTCAGGTAAGTTTTGGCAAACCGCAGCCTGGCTTTTTTATGTCTCTGGGTCAGGAGTGGGGTCGTCTTGGGTATCCTACCATAGAATCCATTTTCATTCAGACGCTGACGGATAGTATTGGTTGACACTGTTGTACCCTCGTAGTGCAGGACAGCTTGAACTTGTTTGAATGTTAGGCGAGGTTCTTTATCCACCATCCGCACAATCTTTCGTTGAAATCTCTCATCAATTTTTCTTTTCCTACCACGTTTAGGGAGGTTAGCCACAGTGCCATGGGCTTTAAACTTATTGATGACACTGCGCATGGTAGACACAGGAACATTCCGGTCTTTGGAGATTGTCTTGTAGCCTTGAGATTGCCCATGCTTCCACAAAATTATGCATCTCAAGTCCTCAGACAGTTCTTTGGTCTTCTTTCTTTTCTCCATGGTCAATGTTGTACACACAAGGACACAGGACAGAGGTTGACTCAACTTTAATCTATTTTAACTGGCTGCAAATGTGATTTAGGTATTGCCACCACCTGTTATGTGCCACAGGTAACAGATGCTGTTAATTACACAAATTAGAGAAGCATCACATTTTTTATTTTTCAAAGGGTTCCAATACTTTTGTCTGGCCCATTTTTGGAGTTTTGTGCAAAATGACAATGATTTAAATTTTTTTTCATTCTCTTTTGTGTTTTTTTATTGCAAGCAAAACAAATGAAGCATTTGTAATCGAAATCATTTTCTGGGAGAAAATGAGCATTATCTGACAGAATTGCAGGGGTGCCAATACTTTTGGCCAGCAGTGTATGTGTTCCTTGAAGAAGAAAGTGTCCAAATCATGGCCAACTGAATTAGTTGGTAGGGCTCTTACTGAAGCGAGTTACTGCCCACCCAGGGCCACAATATCCTCGGGAGTCGGTCAGGGCCTGTATAAGAGTTTGACACCAATGTCTCACCAAAAAGATGCATGGATGCAAAGATGCTCTTCATCACTGATGATAATATAATACACTGTTCAAAAAATAAAGGGAACACTAACGTAACATGTTGACGATATGACTGAATGAATGAAATGTTTCGATTAATTACTTTGTTCTTTCCATACTTGAATGTGCTGACAACAAAGTCACACGTAAAATAAAATCAAATGTATCATCCCATGGAGGTCCACATTTGGAGTTATGCTCAAAATTAAAGTGGAAAACACACTACAGGCTGATCCAACTTTGATGTAATGTCCTTTAAACAAGTCAAAATGAGGCTCACTAGTGTTTGTGGCCTCTGTGTGCCTGTATGACCTCCCTACAACGCCTGGGCATCCTCTTGATAAGGTGGCGGATGTTCTCCTGAGGGATCTCCTCCCAGATCTGGACCAGGGCATCACTGAGCTCCTGGACAGTCTTAGGAGCACCCTGGCGGCCAGTAGCAGATTCCAGGAGTCAGGTAGTTACTCTAGGAGAGCTGGACAGGGCCGTAGAAGGCCCTTAAACCCTCAGGAGGATCAATATCCACTCCTTTGTTCAAGGAGGAACAGGATGAGCACTGCCAGAGACACGCAAAATGACCTCCAGCAGCCCACTGGTGTGAATGTTTCTGACCAAACAATCAGAAATGGGCTCCACGAGGATGGCCTGACATCCTGTAGTGAGCCCCGTGCTCACTGCTAATCACCATCGAGCTCGACTGGCATGTGCCATAGACCACCAGAATTTGCAACTACGCCCCTGGCTCTGTGCTCTTCACTGATGAAAGCAGGTTCAGCCGGAGCACATGCGACAGACGTGAAAGCCGTGGAGAATGTTATACTGCCTGCAACATCATTCAGCATGACCGGTGTGGTGGTGGGTAAGTGATGGTCAGGGGAGGAATTTTCCTATTAAAGGACACACAGACCTCTAAAGGTTAGATAGTGGCAGCCTGACTGCTATTAGGTATCGGGATAAAATCCTTGGACCTATTGTCATAAGCTACGCTTGTGCAGTTGGACGTGGGTTCCTCCTGGTCCACGACAATGCCCAGCCTCTTGTGGCTGGAGTATGCAAGCAGTTCCCGAAGTAAGAAGGAATATATTGAGTGCCCCCCAAGAACACCTCTGGGACATTATGTTTAGGCCCATCTGCTCCTCAGACTGTCCAGGAGCTCAGTGATGCCCTGGTCCAGATTTTGGAGGAGATCCTCATGGACACCCTCTGTCATCTCATTAGGAGCATGCCCAGGCGTTGTAGGAGGTCATACAGCCATGTGGAGGCCACACACACTACAGAGCCTCATTTTGACTTGTTTAAAGGACGTTGCATAAAAGTTGGATCAGCCTGTAGTGTGTTTTTCCACTTCTATTTTTAGGAAAACTCCAAATCCAGACCTCCATGGATCAAAACATTTGATTTTCATTCATAATTTTTGTGTGATTTTGTTGTCAGCACATTCAACTATGGAAAAAACAAAGTATGTAATATAAACATTTCATTCATATACTGTGTACTGTATCTACAATGTGTTACTTAAATGTTCCCTCAATTTTTTTGAGCAGGGTACCAGAGGCGATGAAGTCTATTGCTGTTCTTATAATTTTCTTTTTCAAAAATGTAGTTTTTTTTTTGTTTTTTTTAAGAAAAAGAAAAAGAAAGATATATTAAACATGAAATCACTCTTGTGTGTTCCTTAATATAAAACTAAAAATTATACACATGATTATTCTTAACCAAAATAACATAAGAACACATTCGTTCTAGTATGGGTCATTTTTTACCCACTTATGGAAAGTGTGGGGTCCAGTCACTTGTGCATCTAAGGGTTGATGATGAAAGTAAAACTACAACGGAATGGCAAATACGAAAACAAATTCAACCAACATGACGAAAACAAAACGAATGTTATTGAAAATTGATTGGACTCACTTGGGAAGCTTATTATACTAAGACGAAATACTAGTTCATTCCTTTTTGCTTCTCATCATGCCGTGAATAGTCGGACCTAGCTAGCTAGTTGTTACTGCTCTGAATGTGTCTAATCTTTTTTTTTTTTTTTTATTTTTTATAAATGACCTTCCTAGCAGCATTGTTGCTATTCTTAAAAAGTCTACTTTTTCCACCTTCAAAATAAATTTCGTATGTTTTCCAACATTTTTTGACCTTTTAATCAATATTTGGTATGCATATTTACCTCAACCAACCAGAAAATTGCGCATAGAAAGACTGTTCAGTTCAACCAATCAGAGGACGGAAAAATTCCAGCGTCACTCTGAGCCTAAGCGGGGGTGTAGTTCAGGATTTTTCCTAGGCAGAATAAATGTACATGAGAACACATGGAAGATGAAATCCCACTGGAGGAAAAAAACAAAACAAAACTGCACACATACTGTACGACTGAAACCAAAAGATAGATGTCCTATGAAAATGTAGATAATATATACTGTAGATTATATACTTTATATTATAACATAAGTTCATCTAAGTTGTAAACATCGGTCAGTGTTTCTAATAGTGTCTGTAAATTGTAAATGGTACTATCAATCATATAAAGAGAACACAAGCACTGAAATGAATCACTTTGTGTACTTGCAGGTGCATATGAGGGAAGTCATGTCTGCAGTGTGGTTGCAGGGCTTGGATGTGAGCTACCTTAGAGAACAGGTAAGGTGATGATCAGAGGTGGCTAGAGTAGCCAAACATTTTACTCAAGTAAGGGTAGCTTTTGGTCAAAATAATATTACTCAAGTTAAAGTAGTCTACCAAAAATTAGTAAAAAATAATCAGTGAAAAGAGAACTCAAATAATGAGTACTTGTACTTGTCTGATTTTTTTTTTTTTTAAGTGGTATATTTTTTTCTCAGCACAGCGTCATCTATATGAACTGTTATTATTATACTGTACTCTAACATATTAAATGATGATATTAGACACAAAATCATCAAATTCCGATAGAAAACTACAGAAATGAAATGTCACCTATCCAAACAGCATGAGTGCCCTTTGATGGAGAAAACATATTTCCTGCCATGAAATTAAAACAATTTCTGCTTTTCCGTTTTAATGTTGACAGCAGCGCTCTAAAGCTGTGCTTTAAGGAAGCCACATGATCGAAAGGCCCGCGTGATCATAGCATTTCCGACTGCAAGCTTGGTTGTACTAGGGCTGTCACAAATGACTTTTTCTCCCGATTAGTCAGAAGACTTTTGTTTTTTTAATTAGTCAACTTTTTTTTTTTTCACTAATATAGCAATGAAGTTTTTGTTTACACCTATTAATTCACAAAGACATTCTGGAACACCTAAATTCTTTAATAAAGTGCAAATAAACATGTAGCTAACAATAAAAAATCTCAAATAAACAATATGGTCAAATGCTGATAGCATTACCTAGTGCAAAAGAATGGAATGCAAACAGATTCAGAACACTGACTTCCCAACATGATTCAGAACAATTCTAAAAAAAAAAAAAAAAAAGTATCTAGCACTAATATTATAGTATACTGTTATATATAATAGTGTTATAATAATTATAATTATTAATTGCCAATCAGATTTTTCACAAAGGGTGTAATTTTAAAGCTATTCTTAGTGTAGAATCTGAATTCTGAAGTCTGTGAGATTAACTCCACAAATCGTTATTTATATGTTGAACATGACGTGCTTTCATTTTGAAATGTTCATCAGAAGTACGTTCGCTAAACCGCTAACCGTAAGCTTTACACACGGCAAAAAAAGTGCACTTTTAGTCATTGCATGTGGTGTCAGTAATAGATTTTTTTTCCCCATTTTCTGTTTGCAAATGCTGTTAAACAGCGATTTTTCATATTTGAAGTGTCACCTTTTAACCGCAAGTTTGCAGTTTGGAAAAGACAGCCAATGTTTTATAGCAGGCTAAAGTAGGTTGTTTTCTCCCCATTTGCCTCATTGTAGCAATGTTAACGTTAACAGTAGGGTTGTTCCGATCATGTTTTTTTGTTCCCGATCCTATCTTGATCGTTTTAGTTTGAGTATCTGCCGATCCCGATATTTCCCGATCCGATTGCTTTTTTTTTGCTCCCGATTCAATTCCAATCATTCCCGATAATTTTTCCCGATCATATACATTTTGGCAATGCATTAAGAAAAAAATGAATAAAACTCGGACGAATATATACATTCAACATACAGTACATAAGTACTGTATTTGTTTATTATGACAATGAATCCTCAAGATGGCATTTACATTATTAACATTCTTTCTGTGAGAGGGATCCACGCATAGAAAGACTTGTGACTTTGTATATTGTGACTAAATATTGCCATCTAGTGTATTTGTTGAGCTTTCAGTAAATGATACTGTGGCCATGCCCAAATGCATGATGGGAAGTGGAACCATGACTGTGCGTAGTGCTACCAATTGATATATCTTCTCTGCGTTGGGAAATAACATAAGGTGTTAAGAAAAGATCAATTGCGACCTTGCTTCACCACATTGCTTCCCATGATATTTCTAATCGTAGGCAGAGGGATTGTAAGGCTTTAGCCAATTAAAAAAAGGCGCCTAAGGCTTCCAAAATTCACTCTACTCATTTTACGCTGCCTTTTAGCTCTCTATATAGGTAAAACGGCGCCATTACAGATTGAGCGCGACAATGCGTGAGTAGGTCGTGCAGCGCATGCATTAATTGCGTTAAATATTTTAACGTGAGACATTTTTTAAAAAATGAATTACCGCCGTTATCGGGATAAATTTGATAGCCCTACCTTAAGCCTAAACTAAAGACTCTGGATGAGTGTAACATATTATGTCTGTAACGTTAAATACAATTAGAAAACAATTTAATTTAAAAAAAAAAAAAAAAAAAATTTAAAAAGGCATGGCCGATATTTTTTTGCCGATTCCGATACTTTGAAAATTACGTGATCGGACCCGATCGATCGGCATCATCTCTAGTTTACAGTGTTTGATATGTGTTTCCTTACTTTGTGTGTCTAAACTTTAATTCCATGGTGTGTTAAAGACAAATAATCATCTGTGAAAGGAACTGGCTTCCATTATGACAGCAACACGCACGTGTACGAGCACGCACAAATGTATGCACGCACGCACACACGCGGCAATAAAACGTGGCCTTGAAAATTACCGCCCTCCTTTTTATCTACCGTGCGATAAATGGACTTATTGCATATCGCAACAGGCTTAGCAACTTCAATAAAAAATGTCATTAGTTAGTTAGATGGACTTATGATCTGCCAGCTTGTTGTCTCCTGTCGTTTTCCAAAATTACAACTGGGTGATCATTCACGGCAGACATGCAACCTGGTATGCAAGCTTGGCATTGAAGAGACAGGACGCAACAGTGTACCCTCATTTGTTTCGTTGAAATAAGTCAATGTTTTGGCCACTCTGGTGCACTTTTTTGACTTTGTGCCGCTTTCCACCGCTTGCATACCGAGCGTTCGCCATTCTCAACTTTACACACATATATTTTTTTTACCCTTCATTAACCGTTGACGGGATGTTATGGTCGTCACCACATTTACGTCATCGATGACTACTTCGACTAGTTGGGACAGCCCTAGTGTGTAATCGTGACTGCTTTGTTGCGACACATCATTGGTGAAATTGGTAGAGCCACTGTGGGCGTCTCTGGCAAATATAAAGTAAAACCTAAAATGTTGAATGAAGAGGAAAAATTTAATGACTAGTATAGCCAAAAGATAGATTAAAAGGTCAAATATACTCAATTAAAAGTAAAATGTAAGGCTTGGTAAAACTACTTTTAGAAGTACATTTTTCTCAAAAAGTTACTCAACTAAATTTAACAGAGTAAATGTAATGCATTACTACCCACCTCTGATGATGATACAGACTTGCCTTATGTGTTGTATAATGTCCTGTCTGAATTTCCAAGTGGAACTGATATTTCTTGCCAGGCCAGGTTTTTAACTTGTGTATGCGTGCATGTACTCATAATCACTTAGGCCTTGGGGGAGCCGCTGATGAGAGAGGTGATCAGAGAACACTGTCAGCCAGTGCTATCAGAGAATCCGCTGCAAGGTGAAGCTCTTCTGGCTGCTTTCAAGCCTCGAGGTTACTCTGAGTGCATCGTTGTTGTTGGTGGAGAGGATCGTAGGTAAGATGCTTTTTGGTGTGGTTTTGGGTGAAAATGGCATCAAACTCCGTTTTCACAATTTATGCAGTCCATTAATGCAACACTGATGCGACTTACAATCAGTGCACTACTATGCGGTCAAAACAGGTTTTTGTGCTTGGTACTTAACCCTCTGGTGCATGAATTATGAAATCCTTGGTCAAGATTTTTTTAAGATGTGTTTTTATTCTTCTTAGGACATGAAAGTAACGTTCCTCTTTTTTCAAAAATATGATTTTTTTTCATGAAGTTACAGGTATGTCCAATCCAGTGGAATCCATGTACCTGCACACTCAACATAAAACAATGTAAATTTACTATCAAAAATGAATTAACTTGTGTTATATTGTGAAAATGGAAACCTTTGATCCCTTTTATGCTTTGATAAACATTCCAACATTTTTGGGGAAATTTCAACACTGTAGGCACAATGCATAGGCCTGAATAAGAAAACCAATGAAACTAGTTTTGACTGCTACACCTTAGCATCAATGTCTCTGTTATTGTCTGGCAGCCATCATTGTTGTCACTAAAGTCATCATCACTGAAGCTGGATAAAATTTCCTAGGCTATTCTTTAAACTGCCTTATTCTTTGCTTTTTCTTTTTTTTTTAAGTCTACAAAATAAGATGCATATAGTAATGCAAACTACAGCTAATCTGCACAAAATTGTATATTTTAAATTAACTGCTTATAAATATAACAATGACATACTAACTTAGAACAGTCATGTGCTCAAAAATATACTGGGGGATACATAATATTCACTTCGTTGGACATATGGTTAATCATAAATTTCTTTTCATATACACAAATATTTCATATTCCAAACAGATATTATCTTTATTTTTTGTTATTGAATATCATATTTTTTAACCACTGTAGTTCTTCGGGCATAGAAGTATTGTACATTGTGTTGTTTTTGGCAGCCCTTTTAATTTTTGTCTTAGTCTTTTGGATGAAAATTCTTATTTATCTTAGCCATATTTTAGTCATTACAAAATGTATTCGTCTTCATCTAGTTTTAGTCAACAAAATCTCATACAAATTTTGTCTAGTTTTAGTCGACAGTTACTCAAGATGTTTTTGTCTGTAAAATTCAAAAGTTTTAGTCCAAAAATAAATTTATATGAACATAGACAGATGAGCACATATTGTAGTGTCTACAAGGACAACGGCAACTTTGTGATAATAATACACACTCAGCAGGAAAAGCGGTACATTATTTTCAATTAAACCCACCTAGAAGCCAGGAACAGTATGTTAAAAAAAAAAAAAAAGAATCTGAGCATTTAACACTGGGAAGTCTTAGGTGTTTTTTTGGCAATGCTTAGAGTCTAGCCAGAGCTATTTGACGAAAACATTTCGAGGTGACGACCCTGCTGGCTACAATTAGCCTCCTATAGGCGACCATAAAAAGTGTCTAATAAATGCCATTTTGCCAACTGGCTCTGCTCTATACTTATACTGACCAGAAAAGCCAAGTGGCTCTGCTTTAGACTTGCCAGTATTTTAAGAGGACGGTCGCCATTCTTAAGCTAATGCTAACGCAAATGCTACGCTAATGCGACGAATCACATTTAGTGTGCAAAAAATGCACTTAAAAATAAATTAAAAATACCTGATCTTAGCCTCAAATTATATAAAAATTAAAAAATGAGGATCTACTGCAAAAGAACAATTGGCTAACTTGCATAGCAAAAGTCCGCTAGCTTCAGTGCTATAAAATGCTAACTTTTTTTATTACAATACTCTTAACAAATCATTTAAACACATTCCCACCCAAAACTGCTAATTATACTGTACTTTTAAAACTAAATAACGAATGCATAAACAAGCATATTAGATCAAACGGTAACATACCTTATGTTGGTCTTAACAGGGAACAGCTGGATTCAGCAATGTTAGATGAGTTATGTCGTATTCACTGTTGCCACTAGAGGGCAATATATCCAACCAAATCAATAAAACTAAATGCAAACACTTTCAAAACAAACCATAACAACATCACTCTTAATTAAAACGAATTATCGAAGCGGTAAAATTTGATTCAAAGCTTTCTTCCAATCAAATTACTCGAGTTAATCGATTAATCGTTGCAGCACTACATGTTACATTTACTCCGTTCCATTATTTACTTGACCAACTTTTCGAGAAAAATGTACTTCTAAGATTTGTTTTGCCACGCCGTACCTCTATTTTTACTTGAGAAGATTTGTGAAGAAGAAACAAAACTCTTACTCCGCTACACTCACCATTACAGTTTCCCTCTTTCTACAGTGGCTCTACCAGTTTCACTAATGAGACGTCGTCACAATAATCACATGACTCCATTATACCAGTCAGACGTAACAGTACAGTCACACGACGACACACACAGGCCTGCAGTCGGAAGTCCTTTGATCATGCCAGCCTGTTCAATCATGTTGCGTCTTTAAAGTGCTTTAATATAATGGTAGGAAATATGTTTTCTCCACTAAAGGGCCCTCGTGGCCTTTGGATTGGTGATGTTTCATTTCTGTCGATTTTTCTAGTCCGAATTCGATTAATTTTTATTTTATTTTTTTTGGCTTGATATGGTCATGTAATTGGTTATAGTACAATATAGTAACAACAGTTCAGATAGATGATAAAAATAATATAACATTGTTTAAAAAAGCATTACTCATTGCCGGAGTAATCTTTTCACCAAATACTTATTTACTTACCAGTAAATTGGATGACTGCTCCTATGTTTACTTGAGGACATTTTTTTGAAGTCACACTACTATTACTTGAGTGAAATCTTTTGCCAATAACCTCTAATTACACAAGAGCACAGGAGTAACAAATATACCCGCAAATAGGCACACACTTTATAGTTACTGTACTTGTTCAATCTGGCACTGACATGAGTGTGTAAAAGTTCATTTCAGGTGGGTACAATTTTTTTTTTATCCATACAGGACCAGAAAACCCACTGCTCTAACTCGCTGCATGTGTCCACTCTATGACGCCAACCGACAAGCATGGATCGAGCTCCAGCCTATGAGCATCGCCCGTGTGGGCCATGGAGTGGTCGCTGCTGGTATGTTACAGGGCGGGAGAGCGTGACAGTGAAATAATCTTCTGAGCCTGTTTATTATATTGAACCAGGATTTTAACAAAAATATATGTCAAATGTGTAGAAAAAACTGTCTAAATAGGGATTGCGATAGTTTTTTAAATTAAAAAAAAAAAATTATTATATTGTTTTTTTCCCCTGTGTTTTAGAGGGATTTCTATTTGTTGTGGGTGGCACAGATGAGAACAATGTAATCTTGGACACTGGTGAGAAGTATGACCCAGACTCCAATACATGGAGCCCCATACCCACGATGTTACAGGTATGAATACAATTTCCTGAATCTCTTTTCAAATTGCTCGCCTCTCTTCACACAATTAGAGATAAAATCCTTTCCATTTCATGTGATGAGAAGCTTGTACAGTGGCATGAAAAAGTATCTGAACCTTTTGGAATTTCTCACATTTCTACAATAAATCACGAGCAAATCTGATCTGATCTTTGTCAAAATCAAACAGATGAAAAAGCAGTGTCTGCTTTAACTAAAACCACCCAAACATGTATAGGTTTTCATATTTTAATGAGGATAGCATGCAAACAACGACAGAAGGGGGGAAAAATAAGTCGGTAAACAATCACATTTAATATTTTGTGGCCCCCTTTTTGACAGCAATAATTTCAACCAGACACTTCCTATAGCTGCAGATCAGTCTGGAACATTGATTAGGACTAATCTTGGCCCATTCTTCTCATCAAAACTGCTGTAGTTCAGTCAGATTCCTGGGATGTCTGGCATGAATCGCTGTCATTAGGTCATGCCACAGCATCTTAATGGGGCTCAAGTCTGGACTTGGCCACTCCAGAACGTGTATTTTGTTCTTCTGAAACCATTCTGAAGTTGATTTACTTCTGTGTTTTGGATCATTGTCTTGTTGCAGCATCCATCCTATTTTTAGCTTCAACTGTCTGACGGATGGAAAATAAGTTAATTAACCCTCTGCCTAAGGAGACTTAAAGAGCAATTCAAACAAATTTTTACCAAACAATTTAAGTCAGGTGTGTGCCCAATCACCGATGAGTGGTTTAAAGCTACCCTGCCCACTATAAAACACACACTTGGTAAGAATTGTCTTGATGAGAAGCATTTTCTGATGTGCATCATGGCTCGGTCAAAAGAGCTGTCTGAAGACCTACAATCAAAGATTGTTGATTTGTATAAAGCTGGTAAAGGATACAAAACCATCTCTAAAAGTCTGGATGTTCATCAATCGACAGTCAGAGAAGTTGTCTCCAAATGGAGAGAGTTTGGCACTGTTGTTTCTCTTACAAGAAGTGGCCGTCCACCAAAGCTAACACCAAGAGTTCAGCGCAGAATACTCAGGGAGGTAAAAAAGAATGATAGTGTCTGCTAAAGACTTACAGTAATCACTGGCACTGCCCAATATCTTTTTTTTTTTTTTTTTTTTTTTTTTAAAGCCCAATATCTATGTGCACACATCAACTACGTATATGCGCAAACATCAAATATATGTAAAACTATGGTCAAGAATGGTGCTTAAGGGAGGACTCAAAGGAGGGAGCCACTGCTGTCTAAAAAAAAAAATAATAATGTTGCTTGTTTTATGTTTGCAAAAAGGCTCTTGGACACCCCACAGAAGTTTTGGCAAAATATTTTGTGGACGGATGAAACCAAAGTTGAATTGTTTGGGAGTAACACACAACGTCATGTGTGGAGGAAAACTGGAACAGTTGACCAACATCAACATCTCATCCCCACCGTGAAGCATGGTGGAGGGAGCATCATGATTTGGGGCTGTTTTACTGCCTTGGGGCCTGGACAACTTACAATCATTAATGGAAGAATGAATTCAAAGGTTTAGTCAGGATGTTTTGCAGGAAAACCTGAGGCCATCCGTCAGACAGTTGAAGCTAAAAAGAGGGTGGATGCTGCACCAAGACAATGATCCAAAACACAGAAGTAAATCAACATCAGAATGGTTTCAGGAGAACAAAATACACTTTCTGGAGTGGCCAAGTCAAGGTCCAGACTTGAACCCCGTTGAGATGGTGTAGCATGACCTAAAGACAGCGATTCATGCCAGACATCCCAGGAATCTGACTGAACTACAGCAGTTTTGATGAGAAGAATGGGCCAAGATTAGTCCTAATCAATGTTCCAGACTGATCTGCAGCTATAGGAAGTGTCTGGTTGAAGTTGTTGCTGCCAAGGGGGGGGGCACAAAATAGTAAATGTGATGGTTGACTTAGTTATTTTTCCCCCTTCTGACATTGTTTGCATACTGTCGTCAATAAAAGATGAAAACCTATAAATGTTTGGGTGGTTTTAGTTAAAGCAGACACTGTTTTTTCATCTGTGTGATTTTGACAAAGATCAGATCACATTTGATGGTGATTTTATGCAGAAATCTGAGAAATCCCAAAAGGTTCAAATACTTTTTCATACCTTTTACCTTTAGACTTAGGTTTCCCCATCGTAATGATTTTTTGAGTGAAATGGGTTCATATTAGCAATATTTCGTTTTGCCATGTTAGCTGCCGATGCTCTTGCGAAATATGGTTTCGCTAATTGTGTGGATTAAGAATCATGTGATTTATAGAAGAAAAAATGGCCGCATTTATATAACATGTTATCTGATGGAATCATAAGTGGCAAGCCACTTGTTGGTATGGAGACAATCTGAGGCTTGAGGTTTTTATTATTGTCACCACTCACCAGGGCTCAGAGGTTGAAGAGAAAACACTGAACTCGCCCTTCACTTCCATCTCGATTACAGACCTCTAAAGTGTCCTGACTCCAGGCTGTGGTTTACAACGTTGCTGTGGTGATTGTCACTAGACAGACATAACATATAAACATCTGTCCAAGTGCTCAAAGCCACATCTGTGGCTGTTCCTGATAAAGTAGATTCTTTCAAATTTCGACTACAAAATACCAGCTGCTTTGCGTCTTTGGCAGCCACTTATTGTGTGCAAAATATACCTCGTACAAGCATTTACCACTAAACTGTTAAGAGTTCATTGTACCTGTAGAGATTCAAGACAGCGTTTGGCAGAATGAAGCAAAGCACCTCAAGAACACAATTGAGCCTCATCCATGATTTTTTATTCAACGTAGGGCTGGGCGATATGGCCGTAAGTACTTATCACGGTAAATTGAGCAGATTTACCTCGATAATGATAAATTCGCCCAAGCATACCATTATATAATTTGAAAATCAGAATAAATGCATGAAATTTAAATGTACCATTTCTTGTTGATTAATTTACAAGCTTTCAATTTAACATATTTAGCAGTTACACATGCAGCGTAAACAATAAGTATATAAAAATATCTTGTGAACAGTAAGCATTCAAGTATGAACATTTACTGTATAACAACTTGTATGACTTGAACAATGTACAACATTATAAATATCAATATGGCCACTATGCAAAAATGTTGTAGTAACACAAATAACTTACAGCAAGAGGGGCTTGAACAGTACACTTTAAACAGAGGACCGGGTAGTTGTTAATCGCTGCTGTGACATGATTAATCAACACAAATGTTTACTTCAAGGTTTGAGGTTTTTTTTCCCAGAGCATTTTCTGAAATACACGCACGCACAGATGCACACACACACACCCCAAGCTACACTGCTCTAACTCTTATGCCACTGAAAGATTTAAGATTTTATGATGACAGTAATGACACAGAATAATGCAAGCACATACAGAAAAATAGCTGTGGCAAATAAACGGTCATATTATAGGCAACACTCTTGGATTATACTTTATGCTGTACGCCTTACAATCATAAAAGCTATCAAAGAAATCATACATAGACACACACACACTGATATAAAATAACATGACATACTGATTCGTAGATGCAGTCCGTGCCCAATCCACTCATTAAGTTCAGGCGCTTCAGCAAGGTTAGAGCTGATGTCACAGGTAGTGATGACAACTTTCTATACTCGATGCCTGTGGCCTGGCTACCAGCAGCCGTTTCACTATTATCCGACTCCATCACGTTCACTTGTAGCGTTAGGCGCTACCGTTAGCGCACCGGTCTTCTGTATGTTTGATTTCCTGATAGCAACATGACTTCCCTGTACGTAAGCACACTGGCTGCTTTCTTAAAGGGAAATGAGCATAGCCGAACAACACATAGTCAAAGTGGGCTGAAAAGAATTATTTTTTCGTTTTATTAAAAAAACGAATTTACCAACATGATCACAATTGCATCAGTTATCGTGAACCATCTGGTAACGGTAAATTTTCAGTAAACCGTCCGGCTCTATTTCAAAGTCAAACAAACATTTTAATTGCTTTGTAATTTTATATCTTATGTCTGAACTCAATCATAGGCCTTTGAACTGAATCAATGCTGATCAAGTCATTGCAGACTGTTTTATTGCCAAATATTGTATTGAAAACCGGAAGTCACTTTTTCTTTGTAAAATGTTTGTTAACAAGCTGTTTTTTACCTCACTACCTTGCAATTCCAAAGAAAATCTAATTTGAAAAAGTTTTATCTTGTGAAAAATTTTACCTTTAGCATCATGTTGCTCAAAGATGAAATTGCAGGATAGTGTTTAAATATCTGATGATATTGACTTTTGCAGGCTCGACAGAACTTTGGAATGGTGGAGCTAGATGGTTTGATTTATATTCTTGGCGGGGAGAATGCAGAATGTGAACTGATCACCGTAGAAGTGTTTGACCCTCATGTCAATACCTGGAAGATGCAGACCAGTATGACGATGATCCGCAAGGTAGTACACCTTCCAAATTTTCCACCAAAGAACAACTTCATAGAACAATACTTCTGAATAATAAAATACTTCTTATAAAATGTTATTTTCATGAAACATTTGACAAGGAAATTAATTAATAAAGGAGGGCGTTCATCAATGGTAAGCGCTTCTGTCTCAGTCAAGAGGTCCTGGCTTTAAAACACAGCTCATGCCCTCTTGTATGCATGTCCGCCCTATATTTTCATAGGTTTTTGTCTGGATACTCCCAACTTTCTCCCACATCAGATTATGTGATGGTCTGCGTTTGGTCTTTATGCGCAATTCACTGACAATTCACTGGCAATTAACTGTTCCCATTTCACACATGAGCCTCATGAGAAAGTGGTATAGGAAAAGGATGGCTACACGTATTTGTTTTTAAAACACAATTCATCCATCCATTCATTTTTTTATCATTATTTGTAGTGGTAGTATAGTCTGTGGTCCTCTAACAGAGGCCTGGGAGTTTGAGGATTCTACACAGTATCTCAGCTGTTCCTAGGACTGTACTCTTCTGGATTGATTCTTCAGGTGTTGTTCTTGGGATTTACTGCAGCCACTCTCCATCTTTGGGGGTTACTGCCCCAAGTGCTCCCACTACCATTGGAACCACGCTAGCATTCACTTTCCGTATTTGCTCTATCTGGTCTTTCAGCTCTTGGTACTTCTTTGCCTTCTCGTTTTCCTTCTTCGTGTTGGTGTCAGCTTGTATTGCCACACATATTACCATCACTCTCTTCTCTTTGTCCACCACCACAATGTCTGGTTTGATGGTTAGCCAGAACCTTGACCTTGTTATTCTCAGCCACCCTCTGTGGTATGGCCCATTTTATTCTATACTGGTCATCTTGTATACTATCCCAGCCACTTGGTTGTGCCTTTCCATGTGTGCCGATCCAGCTAGCATCTTACACCCTAATACTAAGTGTTGCACTGTATGGAGTTAAAATCATGCCAACACCTCACAAACACACAAAACCAGTGCTGTTTTGAGGGCAGCCCTTTTAATTTTTGTCTTTTGCAGGATTATTCATATTTGTCTTTGTCATATTTAAGTCATTTCAAAATGTGTTTGTCTAATTTTTGTTGGCAAAAACTCGAATAATTTTGTCTAATTTTAGTTGACGTTTACTCAAAATGTTTTTGTCTGTAAAATTTAAAATTTCGACTCCAAAAATAAATAAATAAAGGTTTCGAATGAGCATTGACAAACGAGCACATAGAGTAGCATTTACAAATTTAGTATGTGATAATACACTCAACAGGAAAACAGTACATTTTTTTCAATTAATTATACCCATCTGGACACCACAAACTGTGTGTAAACAAAAAAAGTTGTTGGAGAGTTTATGATGACCCTCGCAGTTAGCATTAGCCTAATGCTGACACGAACGCTATGCTAACGCTACAAGTTACATCTACTGTGTGATGATCACTCAACATAGACATGTAAAGGCTAAAGTAACATTGCATATACTCTCTGGCCAAGATAAGAAAACACATTTTGCTGTGTATGCGAGAGGACACTGCACTGGTGAGTAAGGGGGGCACAGCATGTCACATGAGTGACACAACCAAACACTGTTACGATGCAGGCTAACTTTTTTTTTGTTTTTGTTTAACCAGGAAAAGTCTCATTGAGATTAAAAAATCTCTTAGATTTTCATTGCACTGAATCGTGACCTAATATACGTATAAAGATATATTTGACCTGAATCTCCTGCCTCTCCTGTCTTTGCTGAAGTTGTTTGAATTAAAAAAAACATCGAACAAGGTTCATGGATACATCATTCAAGAAAAGTTTAGGAAAAGTGACTATTTTTGGTCATTAAAGGGTATTACAACACCTGGGGAAATGCTAATATTCCATCATTTATCCATAAATGCATGCCTTTTAGATTCATATCACGCCACTTTGTGTAATTACACACACATTCGCAACACGAAGAAAATGATAGAAATTTGGCTCGATTGTCAAGCTAAAACGACCGGCGCCCGAGATCCCAGAAATCTAACATATTGTGTGCGTGACGTCACAACAAGGAAACAACCGGCTCAGTGCTTATTACTGAATGGCACACTGTTACCTGAATTCTAAATAAAAAGAAAAATTAAAATGGGTTAATTTAGACGGAAGAATTTCATGATTTACGGTGTCAATGCAAGGTTTGGTGTCCAACATGCGTTTGATCTTTTCTATAAAAAGACAGTTTGCAAACTCTGTGGAATGATTTTCCCGGAAACCAAATTGCATTGGATAAAAAAGAGTGTTATCTTTAATTAGAAGTTCATTTATAATTTTTTATTTTTGCTACCCATTTCTCAGTTAAGTTTCAGTTTATTCACACATCATATGATACACACAAGAACATGGTCATATATACAAGCAGTTCATCTGATAAGATGCATGAAAGGGACACTATGAATAAGCTATTTAAAGCTTTCTTAGCGACTTTAGAAATCACGGGGAGGATACTGATTGACTGATACTTGGCTATATTTAAACTGTCACCCAATTTGAAGATCGGAGTGACGGCAGCCATTTTCTAAGATGATGGGACAACTTTTTGTTTAAATGAAAGGTTGACTATATATGTTATTGGTGAAAGTAGTGATTATTTGCATAGTTTAAGAACAATTGTATTCAGCCTGTGGACATCCTTGGCTTTAGTGAAGCAAATAATAAAAGTGGGGAATGTTAACTGTATGATGTCTCCTCATCCAGGTGGGATGCTATGCCTCTATGAATAAGAAGATCTATGCCATGGGTGGTGGTTCCTATGGAAAACTTTTTGACTCAGTTGAAAGCTTTGACCCTAAAACCCAGCAATGGACAGGCCTCTGTCCACTTAAGGAGCGAAGGTAATCATGTATTTTTTTCATTGTCACGATGATACATTACATTTTGTTTTTATCAGCCCAATTGAGACACACTGTCTAATGCAAGTAAGCCACTCATCATTGTACACAGCATCTCATCTCCAAACAAAGATCACAGGTCTAAATCTTGTACAACCCATAGCAAAAAGTATGGAATCACCAGTCTCGGATGAGCACTCACTCAGACATTTAATCATGTAGAACAAACTCAGATAAAAAGCTTGAAAAAGTAATGAATTAGTTCAAAAGTGCAACTCTTTAGCATTCAGAAACACTAAAAGAAATGAATAAAAACATTGTGGTGTTCAGTAAATGTTACTTTTATAGAGAAAGTGCAGGGAAATATATATGGAATCACTCCATTCTGGGGAACAATATGGAATCATGAGAAACAAACAAAGTAATAACAATTTAAACACATCACTAGTATTTAGTAGCACAACCTCTGGCTTTTATGACAGCTTGCAGTCTCTGAGGCATGGACTTGATGAGTATTCTTCATCAATTGGTGCCAACTCTCTTTGATTGCAGTTGCCAGATCAGCCTCGCAGGTCGGAGCCTAGCTGTGGACCATTTTTTTCAATTTCCACCACAGGTTTTCAAATAGGGTTGAGATCTGGGCTATTTGCAAGCCATGACATTGACCGGATGAGTCTTTCTCCAAGGAATGCCTTAACAGTTTTAGCTCTGTGGCATGATGCAATGTCATCTTGGAAAATGACAAACATATTTTCAATTGAAGGGATAAGAAAGCTGTCTAAAGTTTCGATGTAAACTTGTGCATTTATTGAAGATTTAACCACAGCCATCTCCCCAGTGCCTTTGCCTGACATGGAGCCCCATAATCATCAAGGACTGAGGGAATTTTGATGTTTTCTTCATCTTTGTAAATCTCACGGGAACAGCACCAAACCAAAATTCCAGCATCATCACCTTGTCCAATGTAGATTCTTGACTTGTCCAATGCAGATTCTTGACACTTGACAACTTGTCCAATGCAGACTCTTGATAAGGTGATGATGCTGGAACTTTGGTTTGATGCTGTTCCAGTGAGATTTACAATGACTGCCTGAAGAAAACATAAAAATTCCCTCATTCCTTGATGATATTGGGCTGCATGTCAGGCAAAGGCACTGTGGTTAAATCTTCAATAAATGCAAGTTTACATTGAAATTTTAGACAGACCCTTCAATTGGAAACATTCATTCATTCATTTTCCATGCCGCTTTTCCCCACAAGGGTCGCGAAAGTGCTGGAGCCTATCCCAGCTAACCACGGGGGCGGGTTACACCCTGAACTGGTTCCCAGCCAATCACAGGGCACAATGAGACATACAACCATTCACGCACACAATCATACATACACAATCATGGACAATTTAGAGTGTTACCATGCATGTTTTTGGGATGTGGGAGGAAACCGGAGTTCCCGAAGAACATGAGAACATGCAAACTCCACACAGGAAGGCCGGAGCCCAGGATTGAACCCTTAATCTCAGAAGTGTGAGGCGAATGTGCTAACCACTCAACCACCGTGCCGCCCAATTGAAAACATGTTAGGGGATAATGAAATCCTTTTCCAAGGTGACAATGCATAATACCACAGAGCTAAAACTGTTTAAGTATTCCTTGGAGAAAGACTCATCCAGTCAATGTCATGGCCTGCAAATAGCCCAGATGTCAACCTTATTGAAAACCTGTGGTGGAAATTGAAAAATTATGTCAACAGCAAGGCTCCAACCTACTAGAATGATCTGGCAACTGCAATCAAAAAGAGCTCAGCCACCAAACTGATGAAGAATACTCATCAAGTCCATGCCACAGAGACTGTAAGCTGTCATAAAAGCCAGAGTGTAGGTCAGGGGTCGGCAACCTATGACACACGTGTCAGCACTGGCACGCGAAGGGTTAACCAGTGACACGCGAGCGCATGGCAAAAAAAAAAAAAAAAAAAAAAAAATGCGTGTTATGTTTATTGTCAGTTGTATCTTTATCAGTTGCTGAAGCGCCCCATCTTGTGGCCGTTTATTTATTGGTTCTAAAACAGTAAAAGAAAAATGCAAATAGGAAGTTCTTCAAATGTGATTTAGTGTGTTTGTTACATGGCAGCTCCACTCTCACAACTTCTGTGGCATTTGTGTTTGTTAGAGCAACGTCTGTGAGTATTTTGTTGTCAAATTGAGAATTTCACTCTTTATATTGTCTTTAGGTTGCATGTTTGTGGGGAAATGTGTTTGATATTTCTAATTAAGAACTACTGAATACAGGCTAATTGTGTTTGCATATATGGATGGCATTTTTGTTATTTGCAGCATTGTTGCTGATTGCATGTATTTTTTCATTGTTTTAGTCTCACAAAAAAGGAAAGAGAGACATAAAGGATTACTGAAAACATCCGGCGTGTGAACCTTTTCATGTTTAGCTGCTTGGATAGCGGAAGCGAGCCCATTTACAATGCGCCTTTTTACCGGAAATCAAGGCATTTTCAGTTGCGTGCCCTGTTATTTAGGGGCTTTACGGGACCGCCCCTCTCACCCACTCTGCCTGTGGCGTTATATGCGAGCAATAATGGATTTTGAGCACACCTCCAGCTCTTCCTCTATTTCTCGACTCCTGCGCTTGTCGGATTTTTTTCTCTGCGCGTTTAATTCAGCCCACGCTACTAACATGTCACGAAGCCGACCAATCAGAGAGCTGGCGGAAGTACACTGTGTTACCAATTGCACTTTTTGGTAATTGCAGTGGTTTCAATTCTGCACCGTAGTGTGTAGTAGACAGGCGATTAACGTGGCTTGTTGTCGTCGATTCGCCCGGTGCTTACTTCAGAGAGGTGGTGATGTGTATAAAAACACAGTGACACGTTGCATGGCATTTTGCTGGAGACTTTTATTAATAAAACTAAAACCATCATGATACACAGCCACTTTTCACGGCGCTCTTCGCACAACTCTCTCTCTCAACACCTTGTTTCGCTGCCTCTCTTTTTCTCACCCTTAACTAGTAAGCCGGTCATACTGTCGGTAACAACTGGTTCGCTGGTTACTTCCGCTAGCTCTGTGCATTATGCCTCAAGAGCGTTGTGTGTGTGTGTGTCACACAACAAGTGTCAAACGCCACTATGAGACAAAACATGAAAATTCATGGAAGACTGGGCCAGGGATCACATTAAGGTAGGCATCTTTTGTATTTGTTATATAAAATCTAAAATTGTGCATAGAATTCACTGTTAGTGAACAAGACAAAGTAGTCGCCTGTTCTGACTTTGAAGGTTAAAACAGCCCGCTCTGTACTGTGAGAGACCTGCACTGAGAATCACGCTTGTTCCCGTTTTCTTGCTGGGTTGTGTGTGTGTGATATGTTTACATAAGATGATGCTCAAGTTTTGATATTTTCTACAATATACATTCATTTTTTTAGTTATTTGATAAAGAATGGTAGTTGTAAGATTTCAACGTATCTTCATGTTGTTTTCCTTGGAGTAAAATTACAGCTCTGTTGGATATAAAAATTCAGATGTGCGTCATTAATCTTGGTGTGGCACACTGATTGACAAGAAAATTTGAAAGTGGCACGCCACACCAAAAAGGTTGCTGACACCTGGTGTAGGTGGTGCTACTAAATACTAGAGATGTGTTTTGATTGTTATTTCTTTGTTTGTTTCTCATGATTCCATATTTTTTTCCACAGAATGGAGTGATTCCATTTACTGTATTTTTCGGACTATAAGTCGCACCTGAGTATAAGTCACACCAGCCATAAAAGGCCCAACGCAGAGGAAAAAAACATACATAAGTCGCACCGGAGTATAAGTCGCATTTTGCGGGGAAATTTACTTGATAAGATCCAACACATAGAACAGATATGTCATCTTAAAAGGTAATTTAAATACAATAGAGAACAACATGCTGAATAAGTGTACAGTATGATAATGTTACATGATGAATGAACAACGAAATGCAAACGTGGCCGGTATGTTAACGTAGCATAGCTATTAAGAGTTATTCAGATAAGTATGGCGTAAAGAACATGCTAACAAGCATACCAAACCATCAGTGTCACTCCAAAACACCAAAATAACATGTGAAATGATATAATAATAATTTAATTATTATCAATAATTTCACACAGAAGTCGCTCCAGAGTATAAGCCAAACTATGAAAAAAAACTGCGACTTATAGTCCTAAAAATACGGTATACATATCCCTGCACTTGCTCTATAAAAGTAACATTTACTGACCACCACAATGAGTTTTATTCATTTCTTTTAGTGTTTCTGAATGCTAAAGAGTTGCACTTTTGAACTAATTCATTATTTTTTCAAACTTTTTATCTGAGTTTGTTCTACATGATAAAATGTCTAAGTGAGTGCTCGTCCGAGACTGGTGGTTCCATACTTTTTGCTAATGTTAGTATATATATCTGTTTGATAAACATGCCCTTGGGCTCCATCTTATCACTGACTCCTCGTTGCTTAGCTTTTGGGTCACATTTTGGCATCATAGTCATTGAACATAATTGTTAATGAATGGCATGAGGAAAATTTTCATGAAGTTGAGCATCTCTTATGGCCGGCACAATCCCCAGACCTCAACATTATTGAACATACTTTTTGCTAGGGGTTTCACTTGTATATGATAGCTCAAGTTTATTTCAAATGACATCTTTCTGGTTAGGTTCGGATCAGTGGCCTGTGGCATCGGCAAAGAGCTGTACGTATTCGGAGGGGTGAGAAGTCAAGAGAACGACAACCCACAGCAACGTCATATGATGACCTGCAAGTCGGAGTTCTACCATGACGAAATGAGAAGGTTTGTACTCATGTGTGTTCTACGCTTACACATTTGCAAGCAGTTTTAATTGATTTATTTATTCAATCTTCTTCTTACTTATTAACTGACAATGACAAGGCACGACATCTAATCTATTTTGACTGGAAAGTAGAGTTGCCAACTCCCAGAAAAGAAAGAATAAGGGACACCTCATTTGTACAGCCGGCCGACCGGCCCAATAACTGTCACTACTTTATTTTTCTTCGTGTGAGAAGAATTACTTTTTTAATTATTATAATCATACTGCAATAATTTTACTCAAAACTGAATTGTTTAGGTACATATTTGAGTTATATAAGCACATGGAAAAACAATAATTATCAGCAATTTCTTTTTTAACACAAAATATACTTGAATTAAAACTGTCCTGCTATGTTTATTTTTCTCCCAATTTTTAACGATTAGTTGACTAGTCTAAACATTTCTTCACAAACTTTTTTTTTTTCCAGATGTTGCAAATTAAATTTTTGTTTACGATTATTAATTCACACAAACAACTTGGAACATTTAAATTCTTTGTTAAAGTACAAATAAACACATGAATAACAATAATAAATCACAAATAAACAATGACGTCAAATGCTGATGGCATTAACTAGTGCAAAAGAATGGAATGTAAACAGTTTCAGAACACTGTGACTTCACTTTTCCAACAGGATTCAAAACAATTCTTACTTTCTTGTTTTTGTGGTATGTCTGTATCGTTCTTAGCATTCAAGTGAGCACCAGCAGAGTAGATAAATAAATGTCACTGATCACTGGAGTGAAGTACGTGAAAAAAAAACAATGATGCACGTTGATACAACGCAACGACAGAGTATTAGCGCCTAATAAATACATTTTTAAAAAAGAACGAGCAAAAAAAAAAAAAAAGGCGCATTAATACGTAGGGGTAATGTAGCTGTGAGCCGCTACGCACTTTACGCAAGTATGTACTTTCGCTGGGAGCTACGATGAAGCATTAGTATAAATTCTTCTTTTGATTATAATTTGATGTAGATGAAATGATAAGGATTTCCTTATTTGTAAAACTGATTCTAAAACACAAGATGCTTTCAATATTGTTGATTTTAACGGCGGCGGGAACGCGACGTAAAGTACGTAGCTGCTTATTCAGCTACATTAGCCCGACATTAGCCCTTAATAATCCGTCGTACTACCCACATAAAGGCAACTTCACAAAAAAATGTCATTATGTGGACTTACGATCCACCAGCGTGTTGTCTTCTTTGTTTCGTTGGAATAAGTCAATGCTTTGGTGTCATATACGAGACGGAGTAACCAGTTGCGTATCGCAGACACAGGATTTTATTGATTTTGACATGCAAAGGAAACAATCAGGCCAAGCGGTAATGGCTAGTTGGCATGCAAACATATGCTGAATCGCTGACGACCTGACACTGAATGTTGTCTGTTCAAGGCTTATATAGTGTTCTCAGTTGTTCTTTGTGACATAAAAAAGGGTACACAGTACATGTGATGCATGAGTGTGATGCAATATGCTGAAACAATACTAGCTGCAACATTAATACATGCAATATAATGAAACATTAATAGCTGAAACCCTAATACATGACAGAACCCCCCTCTCAAGGGATGGCTCCAGAAGTTCCAAAGATTGAGCCCACCAAGGGCTACTAATCCACCGACCCATGGCCTCATCCACTGAGGGCATTGGCTCAATCTCCTCCTCGCCAGTGGAGGAATCAACTACCGATGGCACGGGGTCAGGTTCAGAGTCAGAGTCAGATGCAGGCATGGGCGGAGAGCAAGCCGCTCTAGGTCGACCCCGCCGGCCGGACGGTTGGTCCGGATGGAGGCGGTGGAAGTCTGATATGAGGGTCCGATATACAATCCGCCCAGCTGGAACCCACATCCTCTCCTCAGGACCATATCCTTCCCAGTCCACCAGATATTGGAGGACCCTGCCCCGGCGGCGTGACTTGGGCAGGCGGCAAACTGTGTAGACAGGACCCCCGTCCACCAGGCGAGGAGGGGGAGTTGATGCTGCATTGGGGATCAAGGGGCTTTCATGGACTGGCTTTAGTTTGGAGACTTGGAAGATTTGGTGAACCTTCATAGACCTGGGTAGTTTGAGTTGGACAGCTGATGGGCTGATGATCTTCTCGATGGGAAACGGACCAACGAACCTGGGTGCCAGTTTACGTGATTCCACTTGGAGTGGCAGATCCCGGGAAGAAAGTCATACCTTCTGGCCCACTTGGTATGCAGGGGCTGCGGTCCGTCGTCGGTTGGCTCTGATGGCATAACCAGAAACAGACTTTAAAAGAGCGGTACGGGCTTGAGACCAGATTCGGCGACATCTCCGTACGCAGGCTTGGGCGGAAGGGCAGGAAGCGTCTCCCTCTTGGCTGACGAACAGGGGCGGTTTATAGCCGAGGACAGTGTGAAAGGGAGACAGGCCGGTGGCAGAGCTGGGAAGGGAGTTGTGAGCGTATTCCACCCATAGCAGATGCAGACTGGCCGTTAGACTGGGGATGATAGCCTGACGTGAGGCTCGCTGTGGCTCCCAGGAGGCGGCAGAACTCCTTCCAGAAGGAGGATGCAAACTGCAGACCCCGGTCAGATACGACATCCCTCAGTAGTCCGTGAATTCAGAACACCGGCTCCATAACCAACTGTGCCGTCTTCTTAGCAGTGGGCAATCTTGGCAGCGGGATGAAGTGGGTCATCTTGCTGAACCTGTCCATAACCGTAAGAATGACAGTGTTTCCTTCAGAAGGAGGGAGTCCATTTACAAAGTCCATTGATATATGGGACCAGGGGCGTTTGGGGACTGGCAGCGGTTGGAGCAAGCCGGCTGGGGAACAGCTGGTGGTCTTGTTCTGGCGACAGGTGGGGCAAGCTTTCACGAAGTCTTGGACATCTGTTCTCAACGATGGCCACCAAAATCGCTGGGAGAGCAGGTAGGTGGTGTGTGTGACACCAGGGTGACAAGCCAGGTGGGAGTTATGGCCCCACTGGATCACCTGGAACCTCAGATTATCAGGAACAAAGAGGCGATCAGTGGGGCAGGCGCTGGGGCCAGGCTGATCCCGGATGGCTTCTCTAACCTGCTCCTCAATGTCCCAGGTCAGTGTGGAAACTAGGAAGGGAGAATGGGCTCAAAATCCTCCACTAGTGCTTCATCCTTCTGGAATACTCGAGAGAGGGCATCAGGCTTTGCATTCCGGGAACCAGGGCGGTAAGAGAGGGTGAAATTGAAACGTGTGAAGAATAGGGACCACCGGGCCTGCCGCGGGTTCAACCGCCGAGCTGTTCTTATGTATTCAAGGTTCTTATGGTCGGTCCACACCAGAAACGGAACGGCTGATCCCTCAAGCCAATGTCGCCATTCTTCCAGAGAGAGTTTCACAGCCAGCAGCTCGCGATTCCCAATGTCAAAATTCTGCTCTGCAGGGGACAGTCGCTGAGAGTAGAAGGTGCACGAATGTAACTTGCCGTCCGATGCTGCGCGCTGTGAAAGCACTGCTCGGACCCCAACGTCGGACGCATCCACCTCTACCACAAATTGTTGCTCTGGGTCGGGCATTTGGAGGATTGGGGCAGAAGTGAAGTGTGCCTTAAGTGTCTCAAAGGCCTTGTCGGCTGCCGGAGTCCACCTGAACGGAACCTTTGTGCTGGTAAGCGCAGTGAGGGGAGATGCCACTGTGCTGTAATTCCGGATGAATCGTCTGTAGAAGTTGGCAAAGCCCAGGAATTGTTGCATTTTCTTGCGGTTCTCCGGTACAGGCCAGGACGTAACTGCCGTCACTTTTGCAGAGTCCATCTGAAGCCTTCCCTCTGCCACTATCTGTCCCAGAAATGATACCGATCTGGCATGGAATTCACATTTCTCTGCTTTGACAAACATGGAGTTTTCCAGGAGACGGCACAGAACCTGCTGGATGTTATTAATATGGTCAGACATGGTTTTGGAAAATATCAGTATGTCATCTAAATACACAAACACAAAGACCGTTTGGTGAAGACTGTCCAGGGCAGAGGGTTGATACGCTGGTTCCATTCTGGTCAGGTTGTACTGTCATGAACGAGACGGAGGAACCAGTTGCCTATCGTAGACAGAGGATTTTATTGATTTTGACAGGAAAAGGAAACAGTCAGGTCAAGCAGTAATGGCTAGTTGGCATGCAAACATATGCTGAATCGCTGACGACCTGACACTGAATGTTGTCTGTTCGAGGGTTATATAGTGTTTTCAGTTGTTCTTTGTGACATAATAAAGGGTACACAGTACATGTGATGGAAGCTTTGTGTTGAGTGTGATGCAATATGCTGAAACATTACTAGCTGCAACATTAATACATGCAATATGATGAAACATTAATAGCTGAAACCTTAATACATGACACTTTGGTCACTCTGGTGCGTTTTTTTGGGCTATGTGCCGCTTTCCCCGCTTGAATCCCGAGCGTCCGCCACTCTCCAAATTTCCACGCATATATTTTTTAAACCCCTTTATTAACCGTCGACAGGATGGTATGCTAGTCGACCCATTTACGTCATCAATGACGATGACTACGCCGGCTAGTCGGGACAGCTCTAGTATAATGAGTTTTAATAAAATACTAATTTACAGTGTAATTAATTCATCTAATTAATGTGTTAAAGTGACAGCCATATGGAATAAAACAATAGATATTGCAACTCTTGTGTTAATTTTAAGATGTTTCAAAAAAAAAGTTGCCATTGTCAAATAGAGTTTTTTATTGGTCTTCAATTATTTCTCCAAATAACACTGAGTAACCTGTTTGGACCATTACATTACATAAAATTGTCAGTATGCCAAAGCTTCTTTCCAGGTGTTTGGACCCCTCCCAGGTGTGGAGGACCAGGAGTGCAAAAAATAAATAAATAAACAAATACACAATTGAATATATAATTAAAATTTCAGTATTTATTTATTTCAATATTTATTTCAACATGTATTTATTTCCATATTTATTTATTTATTTTTGTCACTATTTATTTATTTATTTCAAATTAAGGCAACTTCACAAAAAAATTTTGTTATATGGACTTACGATCCACCAACTTGTTGTCTCCTGTCATCTTCCAAAATTATACCTGGGTGACGGCGGTTCAGGTGTTCATTCACGGGCGACGTGCTGCCGTGGTATGCAAGCTTGGTGTACAGTGTACACAACTTTGTTTCGTTGGAATAAGTCAATGCTTTGGTCACTCTCTTGCATTTTTTTGGCTCTGTGCCACTTTCCCCGCTTGAATCCCGAGCGTCCGCCATTCTCAACTTTCCACGCATATACTGAAAGTACCCTCAGCAATCACATTTTCGCAAATGATCAGTCCAAATATAATACATTTGACAGAAGACAAACATATATTACAGTTAGTGAAAATGGATTACACAGAGAAGAACAAGAAACCAAACGATCATCATTTTGCTCTCTCGCTTCACTCAAACGTCTCATCTCCCACACTCTTATGTTGTCTTCCGTTAGCGACAGTGCCTCGACCAATGAGACGAGTGGGATTTCGCACTGTCATTGTTCCGTCAGCTCATTGGTCATAAAACGGGATAGGCGGGGGAATGCGTTTCCCTGCATATTCTTGTAAAGCACCAGACCACTATTCATTCGTTCTACAAACAAGACACTGTTTTTGAGTTTGATGATAATAAGGGACAAAGCGTGTGCCTTAAAAGGACAACGAGGGACGTGTACTTTTGTTTCTGAATACAGGACTTTTCTGTTTTTCAAGTGACATTGGCAACCCTACTGGAAAGAAAGTTTGCAGTGATCATTCCCTCCCAGCCCCTTCCAGATCAAATGGATTAGACAGTATTTGCCATCAAAAGTACTGAAACATGATCCACTGTCAACAGTCTCAGTTCAAATAAATCAGCCGTCTAACGCTGTCAACGGCTTTTTTTACAACATGTACAGGTATGTACAGTAGGTACATTGAGTGCAGCTCTAAGGTAACACAGTAAATTTTTTTAGATTCGAAGGATGTATTGTATCCTATTAGCTTCATCTCTTTTTTTGTAGCGTATAAATTCGCTAATCACTGTATGTCTCGGTCTCTTTCAGTTATGAATGATAAATCTTCATAATGATTTACAACACTATTCAGCCTCCTGTCTCTACAGTCTCTATTTTGCTAATTCTCCTCTTACCAAGTTAGATTTTCAAAATGATCATTTAAATAGTACAGTGATCCCTCGCTACTTCGCTCTTCAAACTTTGCGCCGTCAGTCCATTGCGGATTTTATGATTATTTTTCTATTTTAAAATGTTAAGATATGTGCATGTATACATGTACAAATCATTGTTTTGTTGTATATATCTCATTTATACTGTGCAAAAGTTTTAGGCAGGTGTGAAAATATGATGTAAACTAAGAATGCTTTCAAAAATATAAACAATGATTGTTTATTTTTTATCAATTTACACAATGCAAGGTGAGTGAACAAAAGAAAAATCTAAATCAAATCAATATTTGGAGTTACTACCCTTTGCCTTCAAACCAGCATCAATTCTTATAGGTACACTTGCACAGAGTCAGGGGTTTTGTAGGATTATAGTCAGGTGTATGATCAACCAATTATACCAAACAGGTGCTAATGATCATCAATGTCACATGTAGTTTGAAACACAGTCATTAACTGCAACAGAAACAGCTGTGTCGGAGGCTTAAAACTGGGTGAGGAACAGCCAAACTCTGCTACAAAGGTGAGGTTGTGGAAGACAGTATCATGTCACAGTTCGTACACCATGGCAAGACTGAGCACAGCAACAAGACACAAGGTAGTTATCCTGCATCAGCAAGGTCTCTCCCAGACAAAGATTTCAAAGCAGACTGGGATTTCAAGATGTGCTGTTTAAGCTTTTTTGAAGAAGCACAAAGAAACGGGCAACGTTGAGGATCGTAGACGCAGTGGTCGGCCAAGGAAACTGCAGCAGATGAAAAACACCTCAAGCTTATTTCCCTTTGAAATCGGAAGATGACCAGCAGTGCCATCAGCTCAGAACTGGCAGAAACCAGTGGGACCCAGGTACACCCATCTACTGTCCGGAGAAGTCTGGCCAGAAGTGGTCTTCATGGAAGAGTTGCAGCCAAAAAGGCATACCTCCAACATGGAAACAAGGCCAAGCGACTCGACTATGCATGAAAACATAGGAACTGGGGTGCAGAAAAATGGCAGCAGGTGCTCTGGACTGATGAGTCAAATTTTGAAATATTTGGCTGTAGCAGAAGGCAGTTTGTTCGCCGAAGGGCTGGAGAGCGGTACAATAATGAGTGTCTGCAGGCAACAGTGAAGCATGGTGGAGGTACCTTGCAAGTTTGGGGCTGCATTTCTGAAAATGGAGTTGGAGATTTGGTCAGGATTAATGGTGTCCTCAATGCTGAGAAATACAGGCAGATACTTATCCATCATGCGATACCATCAGGGAGGCGTATGATTGGCCCCAAATTTATTCTGCAGCATGACAACGACCCCAAACATACAGCCAATGTCATTAAGAACTATCTTCAACGCAAAGAAGAACAAGAACTCCTGGAAGTGATGGTATGGCCCCCACAGAGCCCTGATCTCAACATCATCGAGTCTGTCTAGGATTTCATGAAGAGACAGAAGGATTTGAGGAAGCCTACATCCACAGAAGATCTGTGCTTAGTTCTCCAAGATGTTTGGAACAACCTACCAGCCGAGTTCCTTCAAAAACTGTGTGCAAGTGTACCTAGAAGAATTGATGCTGTTTTGAAGGCAAAGGGTGGTCACACCAAATATTGATTTGATTTAGATTTCTCTTCTGTTCATTCACTGCATTTTGTTAATTGATGAAAATAAACTATTAACACTTCCATTTTTGAAAGCATTCTTAGTTTACAGCATTTTTTCACACCTGCCTAAAACTTTTGCACAGTACTGTATGTGTGTGTGTGTATATATATATATATATATACAGTGCCTTGCAAAAGTATTCGGCCCCCTTGAACCTTGCAACCTTTCGCCACATTTCAGGCTTCAAACATAAAGATATAAAATTTTAATTTTTTGTCAAGAATCAACAACAAGTGGGACACAATCGTGAAGTGGAACAAAATTTATTGGATAATTTAAACTTTTTTAACAAATAAAAAACTGAAAAGTGGGGCGTGCAATATTATTCGGCCCCCTTGCGTTAATACTTTGTAGCGCCACCTTTTGCTCCAATTACAGCTGCAAGTCGCTTGGGGTATGTTTCTATCAGTTTTGCACATCGAGAGACTGACATTCTTGCCCATTCTTCCTTGCAAAACAGCTCGAGCTCAGTGAGGTTGGATGGAGAGTGTTTGTGAACAGCAGTCTTCAGCTCTTTCCACAGATTCTCGATTGGATTCAGGTCTGGACTTTGACTTGGCCATTCTAACACCTGGATACGTTTATTTTTTAACCATTCCATTGTAGATTTGGCTTTATGTTTTGGATCATTGTCCTGTTGGAAGATAAATCTCCGTCCCAGTCTCAGGTCTTGTGCAGATACCAACAGGTTTTCTTCCAGAATGTTCCTGTACTTGGCTGCATCCATCTTCCCGTCAATTTTAACCATCTTCCCTGTCCCTGCTGAAGAAAAGCAGGCCCAAACCATGATGCTGCCACCACCATGTTTGACAGTGGGGATGGTGTGTTCAGGGTGATGAGCTGTGATGAACTTTAAACGAGACTTTTTATGGATATCTTTGAGAAATGGCTTTCTTCTTGCCACTCTTCCATAAAGGCCAGATTTGTGTAGTGTACGACTGATTGTTGTCCTATGGACGGACTCTCCCACCTCAGCTGTAGATCTCTGCAGTTCATCCAGAGTGATCATAGGCCTCTTGGCTGCATCTCTGATCAGTTTTGTCCTTGTTTGAGAAGAAAGTTTGGAAGGACGGCCGGGTCTTGGTAGATTTGCAGTGGTCTGATGCTCCTTCCGTTTCAATATGATGGCTTGCACAGTGCTCCTTGAGATGTGTAAAGCTTGGGAAATCTTTTTGTATCCAAATCTGGCTTTAAACTTCTCCACAACAGTATCTCGGACCTGCCTGGTGTGTTCCTTGGTTTTCATAATGCTCTCTGCACTTTAAACAGAACCCTGAGACTATCACAGAGCAGGTGCATTTATACGGAGACTTGATTACACACAGGTGGATTCTATTTATCATCATCGGTCATTTAGGACAACATTGGATCATTCAGAGATCCTCACTGAACTTCTGGAGTGAGTTTGCTGCACTGAAAGTAAAGGGGCCGAATAATATTGCATGCCCCACTTTTCAGTTTTTTATTTGTTAAAAAAGTTTAAATTATCCAAAAAATGTTGTTCCACTTCACGATTGTGTCCCACTTGTTGTTGATTCTTGACAAAAAAATTAAATTTCATATCTTTATGTTTGAAGCCTGAAATGTGGCGAAAGGTTGCAAGATTCAAGGGGGCCGAATACTTTTGCAAGGCACTGTATATATACACATATTTAAATGTTTTTGTTTTTTTAATGTAAATAAGCTTTGCTTCTTCTTCACAGATTTTCCGATTTTCGCAGGGTGGGGGCGGACCTAATTAACCGCGAAAAACGAGGGATCACTGTAAATAAAAGCGTAATTCGTAATACAAGTATTAGGGCCAAAGAAAGAAAGAAAAATAGGACTACGATGTTAAACTTATACTACTACTTCATTGAATTTACTAAGTTTGAATGTGGTTAATTAATGTAGAATCATAAGGCAGTGTGCACACTTGTGCAACCCCATTATTGGTGTAAAGTTATTGATGATTGACAGATGTTTGTGTTTGATCTGGCCATCTGGAAGTCATGAACGTCAAAAGCGCCGCATACGTCAATTATTGTTTAACTTGTTGTTAAGCAGTTGTTGTGTCAACTCATTGTGTGTAAATAAGCAGCTTGAGCGGATTTGAGTAGACTCACTAAATGAAGCATTTATTAAAGCCAAGCATTTTCTACTACTTTATTCTTGATTAAATATAATTCGGTGGGACAGTAACCTGTTTAAAACTTTTAATTATTACATTTGAAGTGCTTAAATTTTTTATTAATGTATATGTAGTATATATGTATATATATTTTTTTTATTTAGTATTATTATACTTTGGGGGGAAAAAAGTGAGGAAAAAAAACTTCTATGTATCTCTTTCCAATGCTAAATCTGAATTAATACATTGAGCACTACTTCGCTGCTTTTCACTTATCACGGCAGGTTCTGGTCCCTGCTAACCGTGAAAAACAAGGGATCACTGTATCTCACTCTCCCATACTAATGCATTTGTGACGATAATGTGGTTTTGTGCAGGTGGATGTTCCTTGATGACCAAAATTTATGTATCCAGACTAGCTCATCCTTTGTGTACGGTGCCGTTCCAGTCGGGGCCAGCATCTATGTAGTGGGGGACCTTGACACCGGTCAGTGAAACACCACAACAACTCAGAAAAACAAGGTTGTCTAAGGCTAGGTTCAAACCGCAGGTCTTAATACACGAAGCCGATTTTTTTCGTGTTTGTCTGACACAAGTGAGGCATTAATTTGATTGTCTGAACGGGACAGGTCGCATAAAAGTGGACAATTTTAAATTTGATACATGTCACTTTCGTAATTAGTTAAAATCCGGTCTGGGCCACTTTTTTTCCCAGAATGTGGCTACGCTCTGAACTGTCAAATATGAATTCATTCAGCAACTACGTCAGCAAAGAGCTAGAGAGCATAGCGTAGAAATTAGCACTAGCACCTAGCTTGAACTCTGCTTTTAGGGAAGAGGCGGGCTTGACAACAGTCATTAATAAAAAAAAAAATCAGGGATAAAAAGGATCAGCCTGAGATGCTCGGTTTTCTTTCTCTGCGCCAAATGAGCAATATTTTTACATATGCTTACATGGCCGACAGTCGGTGCAAATTGACCGTATGTACGGTCAGTGCATGCCTTCTATCAATCCATATAAACTTTAAATATCAGACTAAATGGGGATTAAATACGTCTGTTATTTGTGTCCGCTTTTTGGAAATTAAAATATGATCACCCTAGAACAGGGGACAGCAATCTTAGATACTCAACAACCAATTTTGACAGTCTCCCGCCAAAATGAAAATACAGGGTGCCACATAGGCCATTTGACAGCTAACATTTTAATGAGCTGCAGCAAAACCACTTTTTTAGTTCATTTATGCTTTGCTTATAGTTTACACCATCATCTTCAAATTTAGAATTAAGTTTGAAAACTGTACAATCCAATTTAAATCCAAATAAAATGCTCGTTAACTCATTGGTTGCCATTGACGGTGATCGATGTCCAATCAACTTGAAATGGATTGGACGTCTACTAGTGGTAAATTCATTTCAATACATGGCAGAAGCATGAAAAGACCTTTCACCGCCCCTAGGGTGGCCATGTTGGTAGGAGCGACATTCCGATCAAAGTCAATGCATTGACGTTAAAATGTTAAGTTATAACTAGCTTATTGCTCAACCGATTATTTGATCAATTAATTATTTAGTGCCTGCCATTGATGGTGTTAGATGTCCCATCCATTTGATTTTAGAAATGTTTTTTTATACAGAATGAACAGTAGAGGTGCTGAGATTGAGCCCTGGGGAACACCACAGCTCATAAACCATTCCCTGGACATCTACTAGTGAAGAACTCAATGAAATTCACAGCGGAGATTGGGTGTCTAACATTGTCAATGGCACTGTAAAAGTTCACTGCCATAGTCACTAAGAGCCACAGCAAAAGAATAAAAGAGCCACATCCGGCTCTGGAACTGCAGGTTGCAGACCCCTGCGCTAGAATGACATAGCGCCAGCATGTGTAGCCATTTTGCTGAGCGCGGGTTGGACTGCGAATTAATGCGCATGTGTAATACTTGAACGGGCTCATTGGACAAAGGCAGTCTGAACGGGCACGCCCCAAAAAATCAGATATGACAAAAAATCAGAATTGTGCATAAAGACCTGCGGTATGAACCTATCCTAAGCAACATTACGATAATATTATAAGCGCATTGCCTTTGATGTGTGCACAGGTACCAGTTTCGACTACATCCGTGAGTTTCGCCGTAGCACGGGCACCTGGCATCGTACCAAGCCAATGTTAGCCAGCGACCTTTCTAAAACAACCTGTGCTGCCCTGCGCATCGCCAACTGTCGTCTGTTTCGCCTTCAATTGAGCCAAGGGATGTTTCGAATCCGAGTCTGAAATAAGGAAGGAAACAACAGCTTTTCTTTCACTTTTGCACACTTGTAAGGTCCAACCACATTGTTGTATGATTTGGGTCTGGGAATTGATTGAACACAGAAGTATTTAAGTATATATATCTATGCTCTTTTTGCGGGAAAGTTTTTTGCTGTATACTTGCTGCATAACTTGGTGGTAAGGGAAGTTATTTCAGCAATTTATTGTAATTTTTTTAAGCTGACATTTTATTGATCTATTAGATCATTTGATTTTTTTTTTATTTGATCAAATGATTTATATTTTTTAAGAGGCTGTATTTAACCTTTTTTTTAATTGGGGTCTGTTACTTAATGAGGGATTTAGGAAGCACTGGAAGAAACAGCAGTATTGGGTACTTAATGATCACATATATCTAATAATCATATCTATAATAATATCTAATATTTTTTCACTGTTCTATGGATCATCAATTGAATCGTTTGACAACTGGCATATTGAACACCATAACTTGGCATCGGCAACCAAAGCCGTAGTTACGTAGCATCTTTCATGGAGAAGATGCGTCTGATATCCGTCAGACACGAGTATGCATTGCCAACAGGATGTGAACGGAACGGCTGCGTCGAACCGCTTGGCGCTTGAGATATTATCGACATTACACACGATATCACCGCGACACATTGAACGAGATTCGCGATGTATAGAAACAGCCACATTGCATACAAGCCATCAGCGGTGTATCACATCTCATGAAAACCATTGTTCCCTAAATGCTCTCTTTGGTGACAGAAATGTACTTAGTCATTAATGCTCTTTCACGCGCTTTATTGAATGAGCGACAATCAAATAATCACGCTTAGAAAAAGCTGAAAAAGCTTCTGAACAGCCACTAGCTCATCTGCTCTCTTAGGTCGAAATGGGAGTGTCCCCAAGTTGAAGTATGTTGTCCAAGTAGTTTTTTTTTTTAATTTGATTGGAATCACATTTAGAATGTTTATCCTTTGAAATTGTGCACGGTGTGACGTCACAGCACGACTTATTATGAAAGTACCTGCCCTCTTTGTTTTTCCTTCACGACCACTACTAGCCTTCTGAAGGTCGCCACTCCCTGGATCTAAAATATGTTGCAAATATGTTGCATTAATCATCATCTCGATTTACCAGTCAATTAATGTTCCTACCCTCACCTACCGAGGGAAAAATAAGTATTTAGTCAACCACTAATTGTGCAAGTTCTCCCACTTGAAAATATTAACGAGTCCTGTAATTGTCAACATGGGTAAACCTCAACCATGAGAGACAGAATGTGTAAAAAAAAACAGAAGATCACATTGTTTGATTTTTAAAGAATTTATTTGCAAATCATAGTGGAAAATAAGTATTTGGTCAATACCAAAAGTTCATCTCAATACATTATGTACTCTTTGTTGGCAATAACGGAGGCCAAACGTTTTCTGTAACGCTTCACAAGCTTTTCACACACTGTTGCTGGTATTTTGCCCCATTACTCCCTGCAGATCTCCTCTAGAGCAGTGATGTTTTGGGGCTGTCGTTGGGCAACACGGACTTTCAACTCCCTCCACAGATTTTCTATGGGGTTGAGATCTGGAAACTGGCTAGGCCACTCCAGGACCTTGAAATGCTTCTTACGAAGCCACTCCTTTGTTGCCCTGGCTGTGTGTTTGGGATCATTGTCATGCTGAAAGACCCAGCCACGTCTCATCTTCAATGCCCTTGCTGATGGAAGGAGATTTTCGCTCAAAATCTCTCGATACATGGCCCCATTGATTCTTTCCTTTACACAGATCAGTCGTCCTAGTCCGTTTGCAGAAAAACAGCCCCAAAGCATGATGTTTCCACCCCCATGCTTCACAGTGGGTATGGTGTTCTTCGGATGCAATTCAGCATTTTGGTTTCATCTGACCATAACACTTTCTCCCAGTCCTCTTCTGGATCATCCAAATGCTCTCTAGCAAACCGCAGACGGGCCTGGACGTGTTCTGGCTTCAGCAGGGGGACACGTCTGGCTGTGCCGGATTTGAGTCCCTGGTGGTGCATTGGGTTACTGATAGTAGCCTTTGTTACTGTGGTCCCAGCTCTCTGTAGGTCATTCATTAGGCCCCCCCGTGTGCTTCTGGGATTTTTGTTCACCGTTCTTGTTATCATTTTGACGCCATGGGGTGAGATCTTGCATGGAGCCCCAGATCGAGGGAGATTATCAGTGGTCTTGTATGTCTTCCATTTTCTAATAATTGCTCCCACAGTTGAATTCTTTACACCAAACGTTTTACCTATTGCAGATTCAGTATTCCCAGCCTGGTTCAAGTCTACAATTTTGTCTCTGGTGTCTTTCGACAGCGCTTTGGTCTTGGCCATAGTGGAGTTTGTAGTGTGAATGACTGAGATTGTGGACAGGTGTCTTTTATACCGAAAATGAGTTAAAACAGGTGCCATTAATACAGGTACTGAGTGGTGCCTCGTTAGACCTCGTTAGAAGAAGTTAGACCTCTTTGACAGCCAGAATTCTTGCTTGTTTGTAGGTGACCAAATACTTATTTTCCACTCTAATTTGGAAATGAACTATTTAAAAATCAAACAGTGTGATTTTGTGTTTTTTTTTCCACATTCTGTCTCTCATGGTTGAGGTTTACCCATGTTGACAATTACAGGCCTCTCTAATCTTTTCAAGTAGGAGAACTTGCACAATTGGTGGTTGACTAAATACTTATTTGCC
The DNA here is from genome assembly GCF_030265065.1 of Corythoichthys intestinalis. Taxonomy (NCBI): domain Eukaryota; kingdom Metazoa; phylum Chordata; class Actinopteri; order Syngnathiformes; family Syngnathidae; genus Corythoichthys; species Corythoichthys intestinalis. The sequence continues at coordinate 55,021,503 of NC_080399.1, read as the reverse complement.
CCACTGTATGGTCATGAGCTGTGGGTTGTGACTGAAAGAACAACATTCTGGATACAAGCGGCCGAAATGAGTTTCCTCCGCAGGGTGTCAGGGCCCTCTCTTAGAGATGGATGAAGCTTGGTCATCCTGGAGGGACTAACGGTCGAGCTGCTACTCCTCTGCGTTAAATGGAGCCAGCTGAGGTGGCTCGGGCATCTGATTCGGTTGCATTCTTGGAGAGGTGTTCGGGCATGTCCCACCGGCGGGAGGCCCCGGTGACGACCCAGGACACGCTGGAGAGACTGTGTCTCTCGGCTGGCCTGGGAACGCCTTGGGATCCCGCCGGAGGAGTTTGTTGAAGTGGCTGGGAAGAGGGAAGTCTGTGCTTCCCTGCTTAAGCTGCTGGCCCCGCGACCCGACTGGATTAAGCAGTAGATGGATGGATTGAATTAATGTGTTAAAGACCCACCCCTAGTTTAAACATTATTTTCTCCATTATCATAGAAATTCATGATTTGCATATTTAGTTTCTTTGAAGGACTTGTCTGTTCCTCTCAGATGAGTTGGCCAAGTTTATTCCAGTGCCATTATTTGAAGAATTGTAGACTTCATGCTACTTTTTCTACTGCTGTGTTAACCAATGAGAAAAAATGCAAAGATTTTCCAAAGATTTTTTTCAACGTTACAAAGCTGTGGGTGTTCTTCTTTTCATTCCATCATTTGTGCACTTCCAGTAAAGCTGTCAACAAGTCCTTAAATACACTGTTCACTGTTAATGGTTTCTTCTGTCAATGATTCATTTGGTCTAATGTTGTAAACGGCATGACGTGAGTTTGATTATGGCTGGTGAACAGTGGACGCTGTTATTATTGACCTATTTCACTGGTTGTGCTTAATCAGTGACTGTAACTACAATGACTTACTGTACTCATCTCTTACGTATATTGCCAGGTTATTTCACAGGACAATAGTAGAATATTTGTCTGATAATCTTTTCACTTCAGATGTGTTGTTTGACATTTATGTAAGGGTTTATTTTGAAAGATATGTCAAGAGACAGCACCTCAAAAACTGACTACAATTCCTCCCTTTGTTGACCTTTCTTTTAGTACTTTGGATCACTGTTATCATCCACCTCTCAGATGGGGTGGACAAACCATCATCATGTCAGATTATGTATTTCTGTGTTTTTAAATGCATTCCTTTCAACAGGCTGATGCTAAGTCGCTTCCCCAAATTACAGCTTTTATAAATCTTGCTCAATACTGTATGGAGCGATATGGTTTTAGGTAATGACAAAAAAAGAGAGGGAGAATAATGGATCAGCAGCAAGGACGCTTTGATATGAAACATAAATAATAATAATCAAACCATAAATAAATGCCATTCATCAAAACTGTTTTCTGTTGTCTTCTTTTGCAAAATTATGGTAAACATATTTAATGTTCAAACTGATAAACTGTATTGTTTTTAGCAATTAATCACTACCCTAGAATTTTCTGGCTGCAACATGTTCCAAAAATGCTGGCGTAGGGTCATGTTTACCACTGTGTTACCTCACCTTTTCTGTTAACAAAATTGATAAATAATAAAAAAGTAGGAACTGAGAACACTAACTGTTTTGGTTATGTTGGTGGAATTATTTCACGTTATTGCTAGACGTACAGCTTCGGGATCTCCCTTGTCATATTTTATGCTTCATAATGTGCCACACTTTTTTAATCGGAGACAGGTCTGGACTGCTGGCAGGCATGGCTAACACATACAGTCTTTTGCTACAAAGCCACGCTGTTGTAAGACGTGCGGAATGTGGTTCGGCATTGTCTTGCTAAAATGAGCAAGGGCGTACGTGAAAAAGACGTTGCTTAGATGGTCGCATGTTTCTGCAAAACCTGTATGTACCTTTCGGCATCAGTGTTCCCTCACAGATATCTACAGTGCCTTGCAAAAGTATTCGGCCCCCTTGAACCTTGCAACCTTTCGCCACATTTCAGGCTTCAAACATAAAGATATAAAATTTTAATTTTTTGTCAAGAATCAACAACAAGTGGGACACAATCGTGAAGTGGAACAAAATTTATTGGATAATTTAAACTTTTTTAACAAATAAAAAACGGAAAAGTGGGGCGTGCAATATTATTCGGCCCCCTTGCGTTAATACTTTGTAGCGCCACCTTTTGCTCCAATTACAGCTGCAAGTCGCTTGGGGTATGTTTCTATCAGTTTTGCACATCGAGAGACTGACATTCGTGCCCATTCTTCCTTGCAAAACAGCTCGAGCTCAGTGAGGTTGGATGGAGAGTGTTTGTGAACAGCAGTCTTCAGCTCTTTCCACAGATTCTCGATTGGATTCAGGTCTGGACTTTGACTTGGCCATTCTAACACCTGGATACGTTTATTTTTGAACCATTCCATTGTAGATTTGGCTTTATGTTTTGGATCATTGTCCTGTTGGAAGATAAATCTCCGTCCCAGTCTTAGGTGTTGTACAGATACCAACAGGTTTTCTTCCAGAATGTTCTTGTATTTGGCTGCATCCATCTTCCCGTCAATTTTAACCATCTTCCCTGTCCCTGCTGAAGAAAAGCAGGCCCAAACCATGATGCTGCCACCACCATGTTTGACAGTGGGGATGGTGTGTTCAGGGTGATGAGCTGTGTTGCTTTTACGCCAAACATATCGATTTGCATTGTGGCCAAAAAGTTCCATTTTGGTTTCATCTGACCAGAGCACCTTCTTCCACATGTTTGGTGTGTCTCCCAGGTGGCTTGTGGCAAACTTTAAATGAGACTTTTTATGGATATCTTTGAGAAATGGCTTTCTTCTTGCCACTCTTCCATAAAGGCCAGATTTGTGCAGTGTACGACTGATTGTTGTCCTATGGACAGACTCTCCCACCTCAGCTGTAGATCTCTGCAGTTCATCCAGAGTGATCATGGGCCTCTTGGCTGCATCTGATCAGTTTTCTCCTTGTTTGAGAAGAAAGTTTGGAAGGACGGCCGGGTCTTGGTAGATTTGCAGTGGTCTGATGCTCCTTCCATTTCAATATGATGGCTTGCACAGTGCTCCTTGAGATGTTTAAACCTTGGGAAAACTTTTTGTATCGAAATCCGGCGTTAAACTACTCCACAACAGTATCTCGGACCTGCCTGGTGTGTTCCTTGGTTTTCATAATGCTCTCTGCACTTTAAACAGAACCCTGAGACTATCACAGAGCAGGTGCATTTATACGGAGACTTGATTACACTCAGGTGGATGACCTCATCGGTCATTTAGGACAACATTGGATCATTCAGAGATCCTCACTGAACTTCTGGAGTGAGTTTGCTGCACTGAAAGTAAAGGGGCCGAATAATATTGCACGCCCCACTTTTCAGTTTTTTATTTGTTAAAAAAGTTTAAATTATCCAATAAATGTTGTTCCACTTCACGATTGTGTCCCACTTGTTGTTGATTCTTGACAAAAAAATTACATTTCATATCTTTATGTTTGAAGCCTGAAATGTGGCGAAAGGTTGCAAGATTCAAGGGGGCCGAATACTTTTGCAAGGCACTGTAAGTTACCCATTGAATACATAGCGTCATACAGTGTATGACAAAAGTGAGTACACCCCTCGCATTTCTGCAGATATTTAAGTATATCTTTTCATGGGACAACACTGACACTTTGACACAATGTAAAGTAGTCTGTGTGCAGCTAATATAATTGAGTTAATTTATTTTCCTCTCAAAATAACTCAATATAGAGACATTAATATCTAAACCCCTGGCAACAAAAGTGTGTACACCCCTTAGTGAAAGTTGTCAATATTAACATACAACATGTCTGTCAACTGTCAATATTTTGTGTGGCCACCACTACTATCCAGAACAGCTTTTACTCTCCTGGGCATGCTCTTTCACTCCTCCATGATGACGTTGTGAAGCTGCCGTATATTTGAGACTTTGCGCACCTCTGCCTTCTGCTTGAGGATCCCCCAAAGATGTTCTATTGGGTTCAAGTCTGGAGACATGCTTGGCCAGTCCATTACCTATACCCTCAGCCTCTTAAGTAAAGCAGTGGTCTCTTGGAGGTGTGTTTGGGGTCATTGTCATGCTGGAACACTGCCCTGCCACCCAGTTTCTGGAGGGAGGGATCATGCTCTGCTGCAGTATTTCACAGTACATGTTGGAGTTCATGTTTCCCTTAATGGAATGTAACTCTCCAACACCTGCAGCATTCATGCAGCTCCAGACCATGACATTCCCACCACCATGCTTGACTGTAGGCATGACACACTCATCTTTGTACTCCTCACCTGGTCGCCGCCAAACATGCTTGAGACCATCGGAACCAAATTAATCTTCATCTCATCAGACCATAGGACATGGTTCCAGTAATCCATGTGCTTTGTTGACATGTCTTCAGCAAACTGTTTGCAGGCTTTCTTGTGTACCGTCTTCAGAAGATGCTTCTTCCTGGGGTGACAGCCATGCACACCAATTTGATGTAGAGTGCGGCATATGGTCTGAGCACTAACAGGCTGACCCCTCCCCCCCATCTCTTCACTCTCTGCAGCAATGCTGACAGCAGTCCTACGACAATCTTTCAAAGAAAGCATTTGGATGTGACGCTCAGCACGTGCGCTCAGCTTCTTTGGACGACCAACCCAAGGCCTGTTCTGAGTGGAACCTGGTCTTTTAAAACCTGGATGATCTTAGCCACTGTGCTGCAGCTCAGTTTCAGGATGTTGCCAATCTTCTTGTAGCATTGGCCATCTTCATGTAGCGCAGGGGTGTCCAAACTTTTTGCAAAGGGGGCCAGATTTGGTGTGGTAAAAATGTGAGGGGCCGACATTGGCTGACGTCGTCTACGTAGAACAATATATTAAGCAAATTTTAGCAAGCCATTCTGTGTGTCACATTTGCTTTATTACCGTATTGGCCTGAATATAAGACCGCCCTGATTATAAGTCGACCCCCTCTTTTACAATACTCAAGTTCGAAAAAAGACTTTTTGAACACCAAATTAATATTTATACAGAAAATAATTACCGTACATCTGAAACAAATGATTATAACAATATATTTGAGAGAAAAAGCATGTTATTTTGCTTCATTCAAATCTTAATATCTGAACATTTAAATATGTAAACTGAAGTGCAATCACATTCGTAAATGAATGGCTTCTGGTTTTTGAAATGTAAATAAACCAATCTATTGTGATAAAACAACAAAATAGCAATATCTGCATTAACCATCAACGTGAAGTCTAACTGTAACTGTAGTCTTGAAACAAATCTGAATAAGTAAAAACATTGCAATAAAACAATGCAAACTGGTTAAACTTGAGAGTAGCTCAGATCTATCATGACAGAACATTGCTTCAATGATATCTAGCGTCGTGATTGGGGCGAGTAGCTGAGATCTGTCATGACAGAACAACGCTTCAATGATATCTGGCGCCATCTAGTGTCGTGAATGGGCATAATGTCTAGACCCCGAATATAAGATGACCCTCTCTTTTTCAGTCTTATTTCAACGCAAAAAAAACACTTTTATATTCGGGCCAATACGGTATTTTTTTTAAATTAATAATTTCAACAATCTTGCAACTAGCCTTTGGGCGTTCTCTTTCGACTGTCGGGCTCTTGTGAAATACTGCTGCTGTAAAATTAAACTAGCTTCAATTTCTCGCTACGTTCCTTCCCTGTAATCTTGTCTTACATGTCAACGTGTCTTGTTTGGTAATATCGCCTCACATTGAACTCTTTAAAAACAGCGACTGTCGCTTTGCAAATGAGGCAGACACAGTTGTTGCGTATTTTAGTGAAGTAATCGTCCAATTTCTACCTATCCTTTAACCGTCGGCCGTCGCAGTCAACTTTTTTATTGTTGATTGTCGTCATTTTAGAAAATTGGGAGTAACGTGTCACACGGGGTACTGTTGCTTAGAGTGCTGCTGCGTTTTAGTGGGTAAATGAGGAGCAGCATTTAGTGTGTAAGCTACTTCATGTGCTGGTAGCAATACTGCTGACCAATTTATTAAGTCTGTGTGCGGGCCAGACGTTATTGATTTTATGACAGAGGCTGGGGGCCAAATAAAATTTGACCACGGGCCGCATTTGGCCCCCAGGCCGGACTTTGGACATGTCTGATGTAGCGCAACAATATGTATTGTGTTTTATGATCCTCAGAGAGTTCTTGTTCATGTGGTGCCATGTTGGAACTTTCAGTGACCAGTATGAGAGAATGTGAGAGCTGCACTACAAATTTGAACACACCTGCTCCCTATGCACACCTGGACCTAGTAACACTAGCGAGTCACATGACATTTTAGAGGGAAAATGACAAGCAGTACTCAATTTGAACTTTGTTGCCAGGGGTTTAGATATTAATGGCTATATTTTGAGTTATCTTGAGGGGAAAAATAAATGAACTCTATTACAGTGCCCTCCATAATTACTGACACCCCTGGAAAAGATGTGTTTTATAGTTTCTAATATTGTTTTTCTTATTCAAATAATATGGGACCTTAATGGAAAAAAAGAGAAAAATCCAACCTTCAATACAAGTGCATTCATTCAGTGGGGAAAAAAAATCCCACATAAAGAAAAAATTATTTGACATCAAATAATATGTGTAACAATTATTAGCTCCCCTGGTGTTAATATTTTGTACAACCCCCTTTTGCCAACAAAACAAGGTCTGGGGACTGAAATGGCCATGGGAGGAGCTTGATTTTGTGTCTGGTGAACCATTTCTGTGTAGATTTGGCCATATATTTAGGGTCATTGTCTTGCTGAAAGACCCAGTGACGACCCATCTTCAGCTTTCGGGCAGAGGGCAACAGATTTTGATTTAAAATGTCCTGGTATTTCAAAGCATTCATGATGCCATGCACCCTAACAAGATTCCCAGGGCCGTTGGAAGCGAAACAGCCCCACAGCATTTATGACCCACCCACATACTTCACAGTGGGTTTGAGGTGCTTTTCAGCATGCGCATCTTTCGTGGCACGCCAGACCCACTTAGAGTGTTTGTTGCCAAAAAGCTCGATCTTGATCTCACACAAAAATACACACGGTCCCAGGCTTCAACTGGGACCGTGTGCTTTAGTCAGATGAGACCAAGATTGAATGTGAATTATTTTTAAAGAAGAATAACTGAGAAAACTACTTGTCTTTATTAAATGCTTCATTAAGTGAGTCCACTCAGCTTCTCACACCTTGCTTCTGCTAAGCAGTACGACCAAACTGTTTTTCTTGGTCACCAGTGCAGCTGGCTTTTGGTACTTAAAGTTAACAATTATTGATAGGTTTGATCATTTAGACCTGGCCATAGACTACTCGGTAGCTCTTCAATCAAACACAACTCATTCATTGTGTAAGTGAGAGGTTGTTCTCGGCAGCGTTAGTGTCAAAGCGTGAGTGAATTTGTGGCGCTGTACAAGCATGAAGCAGAAAAACGAGTTTGCATGTTCAAAAAATAAAATATCGCACCTTTTTGCGATGCGAGCATTGCACATCTGCACATCGCGATGACGATGTTCAAATGATATACTGTTCAGTTCTACGTCATACCATCACTGATGCTGGCTTTTGAACTTTGCGTCCATAATAGTCCAGATGGTTCTTTTCCTCTTTTGCCCGTGGAAAACGCCCACATTTTCCCAAAATAATTTGAAATGTGGAGTCGTCAGACCACAAAACTATTTCCCACTTTGCATCAATCCATCTTGGATGAGCGCAGCGCCAGAGAAGAGATGCATTCTGGATGTTGTTGATATACTTTTGCTTTGCATAGTTGTATTATAAATGTAGTACAGGATTGTATTTAATGACAGTGGTTTTCTGTGTTTCTGAGCCCATGCAGTGATTTCTATCGCATCATGGGCCACCAACTGCAGGACCGCGGTCCGATTCTGGACCCCAACACCATTTTGTCAGGACCTCCGAACATTTTTTTTAAATTAATCAAGGCAAACACTTATTTTCTTACTAAAGGAATTTTTTAAAGAGGCGTGTGCAAGACCAGCTACGTCTGCGTCAGGGTCCTATGATTTGCAGCCCAAACTGGCGGACCTCCAAGGTGTTCACAACTGTTTTACTTTTCAGGTTGCATGCAATGAGAAACATGACTAAATTATGGAGTTGTCTTTAATGAGAAAAGTAGATTCTGAAAACTGCGTTCTAAGATGAGTTAAGTGAAGCCATAGACTTCATAATGATATTGATAGGACACAGGGTGAGGGGCCGATTAATAGGGGGCCAAAACTGACCGAGTGGAAACACAGACAAAGAACTTTTTACGTTGAAAATTCTTGTGAATAAATGCGTAAATCCCCGAATTCATTATATACTGTATATGGACGTAAAACAGTCTAGATTCTTGGTTTAAAACGGGCACTTAGCATTTATTTTACGTAAATATGTTGAATGTGCGGCTCGTCTTTAAGCCACGGTGGTGCCGCCTTATCACAACAAAAAGCTTTTTACGTTGAAATTCTAGGGAATAAATGCTTAATACTCTGAATTCTTTATAGATATGTACGTAAAACAGTCTCGATTCTTGGTTAAAAGCATAAAAAAAACGGGCAGTTAGCATTTATTTTACGTAAATATGTCGAATGTTCTTCTAGTCTTTAAGCCACTGAGGCGCCGCCATATCACAACTAAAAGCTTTTTACGTTGAAATTTTTGGGAATAAATGCTTAAATCTCTGAATTCTTTATAGTTATGAACGTAAAACAGTCTCGATTCTTAGTTAAAAGCAAAAACATTGGCAGTTAGCATTAATTTTACATAAATATGCCAAATGTGCTGCTAGTCTTTAAGCCACTTTGGCGCCGCCATATTGCAACAAAGAGCTTTTTACGTTGAAATTCTTGAGAATAAATTATTAAATCCCTGAATTCTTCATAGATATGGACATAAAACACTCTCGATTCGTGGTTTGAAGCAAAAGAACAGGCAGTTAATATTTATTTTACGCAGATATGTTGAATGTGTTGCTAGTCTTTAAGCCACGAAGGCGCCGCCTTATCACAACAAAGAGCTTTATACGTTAAAATTTATGGGAATAAATGCTTAAATCCCTGAATTCTTTATAGATATGGACGTAAAACAGTCTCAATTCTTGGTTAAAAGCAAAAACAACAGGCAGTTAGCATTTATTTTACGTAAATATTGCAAATTATGACGCCAATTCCGTAGCGGCAATTTCTCCCAATGATTTTTTTTTTTGCAATGTTTCAAAATGCATGCATGGTACAAAAAATATAATTACCTAGAATCCTAGAACAAATCACTCCTGAGACAATCCTTCCTGTTTGTATGCGGTACAGCTTTCGTACTTTTTCAACCTAAATCTGGCGTCGGAGAATGATACTACATTTTATTTCTAGAGCGCTTTTCAAGCCACACAAAGGCGCTTAAGCAACACAAAGACGCTTGAAGATTAACTGCGACTCACTCCGACCGACTGAAACGGAGTATAGGACGGCCCCCTACTTGAAGTCGTGGCGCAGTGTCTGATGAATGTGACCCGTCAATATCATTATGAAGTCTACGGTGTAGCTTATGCTTTCTTTTTGCTCACAGTGAGTTCTAAAAGGACAATGTGTCTTAAACACACAGTCTGTTGCACTTTTTAAAAGTGTCAACATCAAATGACACTACAGACAAATTTTTAAAGGTCGATTAAGATTATTTATATTGGCATGCATATATTCGAAGTCTAGACAATGTATTAGCTAAACAGGACGAGCAAAATCGAGTGGAGAGAATTCAGTTAAGATGAGCAACCCATGATAAATACCAGAATTCATCTTAGACGACTCTTGTGCCTGTTGATAATGATGTGACGGAGTGGGGGAAGCTTTTGTAAAAGATGATGGTGATGAAGAAGATGTGATTTGAGCCGGGTGCTTCTGTAAAATAGCAAACTGTAAAATAACCTGATTTCAAAAGATTTTGTATTTTCTCTTCCTTTTCGTTTGGGAACTGTTACATTTTCCAAATTGGTTATGACATTAAAATTGGTAAGTGTGCAAATATTATACACAATACTGACAGTTGCACAGTCAGCATTCCATCTGAAACAATCTGATCAGGCTTAGTTTTTAAGACCCTGAAGCAACCCCACAATAACTAGGATTAGGACTAGCACTGTGCATTGCATTGCGTACCGCTAAACTACTGGCTGGTTGTGGCGTAACGTACGCTTAAATAAATATCCATTCATTTTCTCTGCCTTTTTCCTCATTAGAATTGAGCTGAAGAAGAAGAACAGAGACAAATAAGAAGTAGGGTTTTAATTTTATTTTTTTAGTTTTATTTTGGTGTTGTTGATTGTGCTCATTGAGCACATATTTTTTATGTATGGGCCTATACTTTAAAGTGCGTATGGCAGGAGAAAAAAAGTCTTAAATGGCATTATTCTGTGAATTAAAATCATATTTTGAGACGATTCGAAAATATACAACAATTTAGCAAAGCGCAGATGACGAGAAATTAGTCTTTTAATCTGGTGGTTAGCAACGCCTACCATTATAGGGCTCTAGCGTCCCCAACAGGTGGATGACGTCAGCGGGAGAATGGACTCATCGGTTTTACTATTCAGCCCATTAAGGGGGAATTATTCAGAGCGAGGAAAACGCGACGAAGAGAGCCGCAAAATGTCATTATCTCAGTCTCTCTACTCCAATATTTTTACAGGATATTCTTTTTATCCGAGTATTTTTCTCCAATAGCTAAATAAATGGCATGGTCATGACGAATAACAGTCTTGTGCTAAATGGAATATGAAATAATAAAAATGCATTTATTCATGACGACATGGCAAAATTACTACATAATGGTCAAAACTGTCACCTTCACCTTTACTGTCGCACCTCCCGAACGATATTTTATGCCACCTAAGTTAGGCTTATGTCATTTCCCTTCCCCGGCTTCGGAGAATGTAAACAAACCAAGAGGCGTGACAGGTAGCCGACATGCTAACCCGAACCGAGTGATATTTCAAAGTCTTCGAAGCGGAAAATCACACATAACTAGCCCGGATCATTTCACATGACGACTGGGTTGTTGATTGTCTTCGCTGGCGGCGTACGAGTTATAGCTCGTCCTTCCCCTGCTGAGGGCATTTCCCCTGTTGTTTCATAAAAAAATAAAACATAACATTGGTATGAAATTTTGTTGTTTAATTTAATCATTAATACTGTACGAACACACACAACAAATGTGTACTATCGTATCGTTTTCACTCTGTATCGAACCGTATCGTTCTTAAACTGTATCGAATCGTTCGCCCTTAAAAATGTATCGTTTTTTAATGGAATTGTAACCTGTGTACCTAGATACATATCGAATCGGCTTCATGCCAGAGATTCCCAACCCTAGTAGATATCCCTGACTTCTCTGCAGACACCATTTTTTTCATCGTGATATAATTTGTTTAAAAGTTTAAAATATGCGAGTGAATAATTTTTTAAAGTCGTTTTTTTTTTTTTAAATGAAATATTGACATCACTTAATGATTCTAAGCTAAAAATGACAGCCATTTTGAATAATAAATATAATTAATTACCTTCGTTTTATGGCTGGCTTGAAACAAAAGCGGTTGCGCGACGTCTGTAAACGGGGGTTTCCAGGGTAAAACGGACAAATTAAAAATAGTTCGGGGGCTTCATGCGCCATGAATCTGCTATGGCAGCCAGGGGCGCTGCCAGGGATTTTGGGCCCCATGAAAAGATATTACTTTGGGCCCCATCAACAGTGCCGGGACACACACACATATTTAGAGTAACAACTGCGTAATTTCCTGCATTCTGGTGAATCTTTACACACTAATTTGTGCATTTTCTACATTAATTTAAGATGAAAATATATTTATGTAAACATACAGCGCAAAGAGCAATAATGAATAGACTGATATCATCTATAAGAAATGTACTGAAGGCCATCTTTTACAAATATAAATATATTTTTATTAGAAATATTCTCAAAGCAAATACCATAGTGAATGACTTCGAGGAAATGTTTTGTTTTAACTTACCTATACTACAGTACTGTATACATTAACCACAATTAAAATAACATCATCTTTAGAATGATATAACAGACAAAGCGAGCAGCAGATTTTATGACCTTGTATACATACTGTATAGCAAGTGTATCGATCTAATGTAGCCATACATTTAACAGCTGTCACTGCATGAGCCATGGTCCCTTGCTCAGCCTTACTCACCAAGACCCCAGCGCCGAGCCTTCTTGCTAGCAAAATCAGTGATCAAATCATAAAAGTCTAGCTTCCAAGTCAATCATTAAAGTATAGCTTCCGAGACAACTGTTTTAGTATGAAGAGCTTGCTAAGGGTTTGCCTGTTGTACCAAACACTAACTAGCAAAGAATTACAGTATTTCATTATGGAGTAGGCTTAGCCCCATCTGGAAACTCGCAATCTCCACTATAGGCTACAGCTCCGAAGCGACGTCCCTTCTTAATAAACTAAATTCAAATGATGACAAACTAAGTTCAATAAATTCTTGACAAACTGGATTCAAGCAGATTTTAAAAAAGAAAATGTCCACACCAACTTTCAACATCTGTAGGATACCATAAAATGCTATCATTATTTGGAATTAATGTTTTTGAATAGGTGAATGTCGCTCATTGAGGACGGGAAAATCCAGTATTTCTTACGGAGTGAGCTGGGACCTCGCTTCGGAGCTTTGTAATAGACATCGCGAGGTTCCAGATGGGGCTGGAGTGGGCTAAGAAAACAGGTTAATTTTCAGCACTACACTGACACAAGACACCAACCTTACTTTGTGAAGTCATTTGTCACATCCTGTTGGCCTTTTCTACCCCTCTCCTGTTTTACTTTCTTTTCTTTCCACTTTTGATAACCCGATTTTTGTTTGAAAACATTTCTGCAGTGACTGGTGTAGATGCGCACCGCTGCTCCCGGTCTGATCGAAGGAAGGGCGGACCAAACCATTTAATGAAAAAACGGGGGGTGGGGAGTGGCTGGCAATACATATGCTCTCTGGGTGTTTACTTTTGCCAAAAACAAAACAAGAAAAAGAAAGCCTTTGTTTTATTCCTATTAAAATTATAATGATTAATATTTAAATTTGCAAACGATTACCTAATGTTCTAATTTTCGTTGTGGGCTCCATCAGGGCCCCATCAGGGCATGAGCCCTTAGAATCAATTTCACATTTGTGTCTTATTATTCAACCAAAAAATAAATTGCAAAAAAAAATATATGGGGGAAAACACAGACAAGACTGAAAAAGCAATTTCTGCTCTTGCAACCCTTTTTAAAATAAACTGCTGTATTTTGAGACAAAAAAACTGTTTTGTTTGAAAGAACAATATGTCTATATGCTGCCATAGCAGATTCATGGCACATTAAGCCCCCAACCTATTTTTAATTTGTCCGTTATACCCTCAAAACCCCTGTTTACAGACGTCGCGCAACCGCTTTTGTTTCAACCCAGCCATAAAACGTAGGTAATTAGTTGTATTTATTACTCAAAATGTCTGTCATTTTTAACTTAGAATCATTAATTGATGTCTGAAATTTCGTTTAAAAAAAAAAACGACTTCAAAAAATTATTCACTTGCATATTTTTAACTTTTAAACAAATTACGTCACAATGAAACAAATGGTGTCGCTAAAAAAGTCACGGATATCTACCTAACTATCTCTTAATTGTATTTTTTTTGTTACTGTTGCATTTTTCGATCCAAACAAAGAAAAATGGAAAAACAACGTTTAAAAGGGTAAATATATGAAAAAGAACATCTCGACCACTCCTTGATGTCTGCGATTTCTGCATCGCGACACCTGTTATATTACCATGTTTCACCCATAAAATCCCCCCAAAATACAGCTGTGGCCATTCACAGCTGTGTCTTGACACTCAGTGATACATGCTACATTGAGTTTTTGGATCGAAACAAATTAAGTACGCGATAAAATCTCGTTAAAGTCATGGCGTCTTTAATTCTGCTTTCGCGTGCTCACACCCAGGTTTTGCTGTTAATTTTTTTTTTTTTAAATGCCCTCCTGTTCAAAAATTTTCTTCCCCTAGAAAATTGAGATTTTAAGCTTTCCAGTTACGTATCACACATGCATATCGGAGTTGGGGGTTTCAGAGCGGAACTCTAAGTCACCTCAGTGTTTTCCGCCATATATATACTTTCAAACGAAAAATCACTTCAATCAAAAAAAGAAAAATTTCAATCATAGAAAAAAAGCTTTTGAATACGAAAAAATATTTGAGACTCAAATATTTGCATTTTGAACACTTGAGATTTAAATTCTTTGATTTTAGCAATCCTTGGGCCATATTATGGGTAGGACCTTCGTGTCTAAATCAGACATGTCCAAAGTCCGGCCCAGGGGCCAAATGCGGCCCGTGGTCAAATTTCATCCGGCCCCCAGCCTCAGTCATAAAATCAATAACGTCTGGCCCGCACACAGACTTAATAAATTGGTCAGCAGTACTGCTACCAGCATATGAAGTAGCTTACACACTAAATGCTGCTCCTCATTTACCCACTAAAAGGCAGCAGAACTCTAAGCAATATTACCCCGTGTGACCCTTTACTCCCAATTTTCTAAAATGGCGACAATCAACAAAAAAAAGTGACTGCGACAGCCGACCCTTCAAGGATAGGTAAAAATTGGACTATTTCTTCACTAAAAATAGTTCAACGTGAGGCGATATTACCAAACAAGACACGCTGACATGTGCAGCAAGATTACAGGGAAGATGCGTAGCGAGAAATTGAAGCAACTTGAAGCTAGTTTAATTTTACAGTAGCATTATTTCGCAAGAGCCCGAGAGTCGAAGGAGAACGCCACAAAGGCTAGTTGCGAGATTGTTGAAATTATTAATTAAAAATAGGGCTGTCAAAATTGTCGCGTTAACGCGCGGTAATTAATGTTTTTAATTAATCACTCAGACAGTATTCTGCCTTTTGGTAAGTTTTACAGCAAGGCTTTTTGTGCTGTCTAACAGCGAACTCTTGTGGTCGCTTTGCGACATGGTTTATTTTTTTCTTGCCAGTTCAATATGGCTGCACGACGTCTCGGGCTGACGCCGACGTTGTAATGTTGTGCTTATATGATCCTTGGACAAGATTTGTCCGTAAGTATGGTTGTTGTAAAGAATGTACATATTATGTTAGTAAGCGAAATGTTCTATTTTTTGTATGAGACGCTTTTTGTTTATGTTTAGTGAACCTGTATAGCGTGCTAAGCTAACGTTGTTGCTAATGCAATGCTTGTGTACTTTTTTTTTTGTAGTTTTACGACGGTCTAAAGAGGACAATGGTTTGAGGCTATTTTATTAATAAATCAGATAAAAAAGGAAGAAGTCTGATTATTAAGGCGTCGTTCACTAGCTGTCTAGCTTTGGAAAAAGTAGACGCTTCGGAGTGAGGACAGCATAGACAGATTTAAATGACAGTAGAGTGAAATGCCCACTACAGTCCTTATGTACCGTATGTTGAATGTACAGTGGGGAGAACAAGTATTTGATACACTGCCAATGGGTTTTCCCATTGGCAGTGTATCAAATACTTGTTCTCCCCACTGTATATATCCATCTTGTGTCTTATCTTTCCATTTCAACAATTTATTTTACAGAATATATATATAATTTACAGAAAAATATGGCATAATTTATAGATGGTTTGAATTGCGATTAATTGCGATTAATTACTATTAATCAATTTTTAAGCTGTAATTAACTCGATTAAAAATTTTAATCGTTTGACAGCCCTAATGAAAAATAATAATAAAGAAAATGTAACACACAATGGCTTGCTAAAATTTGCTAAAATATATCATTCTACGTAAAGGACGTCAGCCAAGGTCGGCCCCCCAAATTTTTACCACACCAAATCTGGCCCCCTTTGCAAAAAGTTTGGACACCCCTGGTCTAAATCATTCAATCCCCCCAAAAAGTTGCTTCAATCCAAAAAAAAAAAAAAAAAAAAATCATTTGAAAAATAAATTGCCCTCCTCTATTTAAAAAAAATAATAAAATAAAATATGCAAAGCAAATGACCGTCTAAGGTGCTGGTCAGAAATATCATTTTTTGTTCATTTCATTCATTTTTGTTGTTTGCTTTATTGCTTTACAACTTTTAGTCAAAGCCAATTACCTGCAATTACAATTTTAGGCCACCGGGGGGGGGGCTGGCCCTCCTGGTTCCCCCTTAAACTTCGCTTATGATCATATATGTATAATCATTTATGAATATATTGAAGGTAGTCTGTAACGTAGGTAGTAGAACCTTTCCTTTTTTATATCGGAAGGCCAGTGGTTTTATAGCAATCAAAGCGATTAGGCGAGATGTGGCGGCTGTAGGAGGAAGAGGAGGAGTATGCAGCCTTCGGCAGACACAAGAAGAAGGCTCATCCGCTCGCCTCCCCATTGACGTCAGTCCAGTATCACATGAACCGGCCGCGACCAATCGGCGCGGCGCTGCTGGAGAGAGCTGGCTCATTTACAGCAAGATAGGGGGAAAATACGGAATAAAAGGAAACCGAGCCAGTGAGCCTGTAATGAGCACAAAATCCCACGGAGGAAGCAAGGACCGCGGCAACTGGAGCTTTCTTTCCTTTTCGTCTTTCTTTCTGCTGCTGGATTATTGGTTTTGGCTCGGCGGCTGACCAAATGGATAAGGCCATGGCCTTAACATATTGAATCGCTCGCTCATCGGCAGCGGAGGGGAGTCGAGACGGGTACCGTGGACACATTTCACGGAGCAGGAAAATGGTGGATTGTTTACAGTGTATCGTAAAAACCTTCCCCAGTGTGGATATCCTGCCATAAACGTGTTGGAAGACTCTCCGGTCTCGACCTCGTCTCTCTCCAGCAATTAGTCGTGTTCTCGCCCCACTAGGTAGGTAGGTCGGTCTGTCGGTCGGTAGGTAGGTAGGTACCCCCTCCCCCAGCTCGATCAGACTGCTCATTTTTGTTTATATTCATGTAGGTGTCTTGCGTGGGTTGTCTCCTTGTGTCGAGCGAACACCCCCACTCTTCTCCTTTCGGGAAAACTGTTGGATTACCAAATTATGGATTTCAACAGCGCCGGCGGAGGCAACGAGCTGCACAACAACCAGTTTTATCAGTGCGAGGAGAGCAAGCCTTTACTGGGGGACATGACAGAGGGGAATAATAACGTCAAAGTTGCCGCGGGGCCGTGTAAAAGGAGCCTTCAACACTACAGCAGCAGCGGGATGCGCTACAAGCTGCTCCACGAGGGTGACATCCAGGTGTGCGTGGTCAAACACCCGCGGACCTTCCTGAGCAAGATTCTCACCTCCAAGTTCCTGCGAAGATGGGAGCCGCATCACCTCACGTTGACGGACAGCAGCCTGACCTCCGCCACTGTGAGAATTTTCATTTAATTCCTTGGCTTCGCGCACGCGCGCGTCTCATTATTATATGCTGCGTCTAACATTCCACAGCCAGCGTTGGTGTTTTGTCTTTTCTTGTCTGGACGCAGCAGACGAGCGCTAAGATTATGCACAATCTGTTTGACGCAGTAGGCAAGAAAGCAACGTCAGCGTGTTGATAGCGGCGACATTGTGTTTGACGGGGCCCTTGGGCAAACCACTTTGCCCGTGAAACAGTGGCGCCTCCAGAAATTTTTCATAGGGGTGGCCAGATGGGGCAACTTAAAGTCTTGGGGTGGCCAAAACTAAAAGCCATAATTTCAGGTTTTCATTATATTATTGCAGTAAAAAGGTCAGGGGAAAACTATCAGAAAGACTTAAGGACACGGCTACTGATATACTTTGGTGTATTGTGTAATATTTGATGTTACTAATGATTTAATGTGCATAGTCCATAACTGTCCAGCAGTGACGTGCGGTGAGGTTCATGGTTGGTGAGGCACTGACTCCTTTAGTGTCAGATTTCCAAATATATAAACCAAAAAGGGTAGCTTACTCAATTGGCTACTGGTTATTTCATATCTCATCAGCATTCTTCACAAAACAGGCACACACGGTACATATTATCGATACGTAAAAGTAAGAAAATAACATGCATTTGCTCTACACCCTCAATGTGTTGGCCGTCACCATTCTATAATTAATGCAACATAAATGAGAGTAAAGAGTGGTGTACAAAACCACAGAATTCAATTCTGACCTTTAGTGAAATATTCAGTTGTTTTTAAAACTTTTAATTCTGAAACTTTAATCAATTTATTACAGATTGCTAAACAAAAAGTGTGAAAAGAAAAACAAATAATATGTTATTTAAGGCCAAAATTTAGTTTTTAAATATTCTATTGTATTTTTCTTGGTCCAAGCTCTTTTTTTTTTAATAAGATTGAAATGAAAACTGTTTGTGGTCTTGCGCCTGTCCTTCACCACAAAAACCGGCGTTACTTTGGAAGGGCATAGGTTTTGTCTCAACATTCGTAGGGACGATATAACAGCATAACCTGCATGTAGGTACACTTTTTGCTGGGGACGGGACATTAATTAGACCAAACAGATTGGATGAAGGGGGCAAAGGGCCACATTTCTAATGTATATGAACCTAATTAATTAATAGGCAAAATGATCAATGCAAAACAAATCCTTATCTACTGATAATAACTTTTACGTGCATTGGTTTAGATGATACACTGTTCAATTCAAACCTTTGTTTTCAGAAAATACTAAAGAAACATTTTGAAAACTTCCTGAATAAATGTCTGGTTTTTATTAGCAAACATAAACGTAGTGAAAATAATTCACTTAATAATGGTAGGGTCAATTCTATCCTTACAACATATGGAACTATTGAAAGATCTAAATTCTCTATATAACTGAACATTATATCATGCAAAAAAGGTAAGGTTGCTTAAAAGTTGGTGGGGACCTATTTTAGCATGCTGAAAAGTTGGTAGTGTTATGTCCCTACCGTCCCTATGCAAACCTACGCCCTTTTAGTAAAAGTCCTCCTTATTTTCCTTTACTTTAAAAAAAAAAAAAATCTCTCCGCCTCAATGGAGAGTATTGCTTCAGTTAGATCGTTCTGTGTTCTACAGGTATTTGACAAGCCACAAAACACAGTGGATGTGTCCAAATGTCTAGCTAACCTTTCATCTTTCTCAGCAAAACCATGTAATCGTTCTACATATATGCCACTTTTAGAAGAGCTACACGCTCATCGTTACCACGAAATGTTAACTCCTGTTTAGCTAGGATGCAGGTTGCATTAATGAGGTCTTTCAAACTCTTTTCTTTACCTTAGCTTTTGAGGATGCTACCGTTGAGCTTCCGCTGTTCGTCAAAGCCAAATCGATCCTTGAGCTTCCAAAAGTTTTTAAAGCAAACAGGCTTTGAATGTGAGTGGTCGAGCTCTCATGTTTGCTGAGGCTTCGTGGTAGTTTTTTAATGTCACAATATCTCGTGTTAGTCCAGACATTGGCGCAAGTTGAGAGGAAAAGGCAGGGAAAGCAGCAAAGGCGATTTTTCGAAGGACAGCCACATAGACAGTCTTTTCGGGTGCACCAGTCCGTTTGAAAAGCGCGAGTTATCCTCTGTCCCGTAGTTTGAAGCAAACCTTTTAGCTCCGGCGTTGTGTTAACCGCGTCCACTTTTAACGGAAAGTCCAGTTTCACGTACGCCCCCTTGCAGTGCGGCAGAGTACTATCTGCCGCAGCCTGTGTCTTTTCACTGCGGTTTTATTTCCCATCAGCAAAACTAAATATGTCGCTAACAAACATTAAACTTTAAGGGTTGAAGACATTAGCCAGACTGAGGAAAATCAGGTCAAATAAACGTATCTGGAAACATTATAATGGCGACATGCAGATGTACGGCAACCAGCACGCTCCAATTCCATGTATCAACCCAGTTTGTTAAGGATTGCGCAATCAGAGGTGAGGCTTTACTCGTTGCTGCCGCACCTCTCGTTTCATTTCTTTATTTGAACAGGAAATAGGCAAATTCAGCGATTTTGACTATAAAAAATGTTTGAAATGAGTCATAAATAAAGAGCAATGGACAAATATTAATATAAATTTGATGCTATAATTATTTTTTTGTCATGATGACAGGTGAGGCTCTGCCTCACCTGCCTCCCCTGACCGCACGTCACTGCTGTCCAGTCAAGATTTTGAGTTCCACAGCAATTCTGTTTTATTGTGTTATGTATATATTAGGCATAAGGTGTACATTTAACTAGGGCTGTCAAACGATTAACATTTATAACCGAGTTAATCACATCTTAAAAATTAATTAATCGTAATTAATCGCAACTCAAACCATCTCTAAAATATGCCATACTTTTCTCTAAATTATTGTTGGAATTGAAAGATAAGACAAGACGGATATATACATTCAACATACTGTACATAAGTACTGTATTTGTTTATTGTAACAATTAGAGATGCACGATAATATCGGTCACCGATAATTATCGGCCGATTATGACGTCACACAGATAATCAGATAAAACGAAATTCAACCGATAATGCAATCCGATAATTATATACTTGATTTAGCCTCCAAATGTGCGCAATCAACAGTTTTGTCCAATTCTGCTAGTTTTAAGGAGGTGTTTTTGTAGTGTAGTAATGTGATATATGTTGGGAATGGCTTACTTTTAAAGGCATTTTTGTGCAACTTGGGTGTTTACTCTCTAAGTAATTGTTGCCAAAAGCTTACCATTACACAATGTCATTGCCGTTGTTTAGATGTTGGAATTTACTACTTGTTCACATTCGATTTTGAAAAAAATAGCACTAAATTACATTTTTGCACAGTAACATTTGATCTTTGTATACTTTAAAATTTTACATACATATTTGAATAGAATTATCGGCGTGGAAGGGGCAGGAAATTTTCGGTTATTGATATCGGTTGAAAAATGTATTATCGTGCATCACTAATAACTATAAATCCACAAGATGACATTAACATTATTAACATTCTATCTGTGAAAGGGATCCAAGGATAGAAAGACTTGTAATTCTTAAAGGATAAATGTGAGTTTGTATATTGTGACTAAATATTGCCATCTAGTGTATTTGTTGAGCTTTCAGTAAATGATACTGTGGCGACTTAACTGTTCTGCCCAAATGCATGATGGGAAGTGGTGCAACCATGACTGTGTGTGGTGGCTGCAAATGCTATAGCTTCTCTACGTTGGGTACACTACAGGGTGTTAAGAAAAAGATCAACTCCTGTCTGTCTTCCCCACGTCGCTTCCCCCAATATTTATAGTTGCTGTGGGAGAGATGACAAAGCTTTTACAAATTAAAAGCACGAACCCAATGAATGCTTGTATCTACTCCACTCACTTGACGCTGCCTCTCATCTCTGTATATAAGTGAAACGGCGCAATTGTAGGCTGTTTGCGCCAATGCTTGAGTGAGTCGTACCGCGAATGCGTTACTTGCGATAAATATATTCACGTGATTGAATAAAAAAATTAATTACCGCCCGTTAACGCGATAAATTTGACAGCCCTACATTTAACAAAACAAAATAAATGCATTCATTTGGGATGAAATGCGTCTTGGCTGGTCGGACAAGTTTGAACATCACTGACGACTTTTTAAACTCATTGCCTGACATTGACAACGATAGGCGTCCAGTTCATTTATACAGGGCAGGGGCGTAGGTATGGTCTCAATATTGGTCGGGACAATATAAAAGCATAACCTGCATGTACACTTTTTGTTGGACCAAACAGATTGGGTGAACAGGGGTGAGGGCTACATTTCTCACCAATATGAATCTAATTAATTGATAGGCTAAATGATCAATGTAAAATAAATCTGACATTCTACTAATAATAATATACTATACTCTAACATCCTAATCTGAATTTTTCTTAAAAAATAGTCGAATTTTCTCCATCTTGTCTTGAGTGTTAAAGACTAGTTAACAGATGTATACACAAGATTAGTGCATTTAAATTAAGTCAATATTACAATTAGTGGTTATTAGGCCATACATCTAAAAGTTGGTCATTTTTCACCTAAATCCAGAACAGTTTGCTTTCAAATAATGTTTTGAACAATATCCTTGATTTAAGAACATTCCTGCAAACAAGCTTTTTTTAAGATTAAATATACGAACTTATTGCTTAAAATAAGTCGTTAAGCTTATTGTCAGCTAGCTATTTTTCTTATTTCAAGAACTCTAAGTGGGTAAAATTTACTTGAAGCACTAGCAAATCATTTCACTTATTTCTAGTTGATTTACACTGAAAACAAAGAAATTTAACTAGCTTTAAGGAGGTGTGTTTTTGTTTTCAAAAACTATTAAAGAAACATTTAGAAAACTTCCAGAATAAATATGATTTTTTTTTAGCAAATTGAAATTGTAATATTTAAACATAAATTATATTAACATACACAATATACAAACCTGTTAATAATCTCTTAATTGCCCAGGAATGCAAACAATAATCATAATAATTATCTAAATGAATTATTTAAATATAACTGAAAAAACATCTTGGCGTGTAACAAAAATAACAAAAAATGGAGCCTTCCTTCAGGTAAAACACTACTGCTTTTGTCCACAAGCACAGCCAAACTCAACAAAAAAATGAAAGCTTCTCTGGGCTGCTTTAAAACCACATAAATAAAATAAAAATGACTATATGGGAGAAGGGGGTGAACCTCGGTTCACTACATTTCTCACAGTTTAATTAAAGCTAACAGTAGAAAACACATCCAGGAGAATATTTCAAAGAATCTTCCTACTTGAGTTTGGGAAATTCACACAGATTAATGTTATGCTAACTTTGATGCAGGTCGGACTTTCAGTAGCAAAATTAGTGGTGATCCCCACCTCAACAAAAACATCAACAACAGTCATTTACGTTACTTACAGTGGCTGTTACTAGCGAAAGAAAAACTAATTATTCCTTGTCTTCAGAGGAGGCGGCATGTTGTGTTTGTGTTGGGGGGTTGGGGTTCAAGTCATCAGCCAATCAAACCTGCGTTTCAGGGGGAAAAATGGACTAGCACATTCAGCAAATGAAAAGGGGTATAGGGGGGTATAGTCCAAACATAATGAAAGCAATTCATTTAATAATGGTCGGGTCAATTCTATCCTTACAACATATGGGAAGACAATCTATGAATGGCCTATATAACTGAAGTCATTAAATAAGGTTGCTTAAAAGTTGGTGGGGACAATTTGAGCATCCTGAAAAGTTGGTAGTGTTACAGTATGTCCCTACCGTCCATATGCAAACCTACGCCCTTGATACAGCGACAGTGGTCACTGCAGTAGACAGCTATTCAAAAGTTGACACTTAAAAAAAAAAGTCTTAAATAGCATTATTATGTGGATTAGAATCATATTTTGAGACGATTCAACTAACTATATACAACAATTTGGCAAAACGCAGATGACGAGGGTTACGGCCCCAAATAATACTCTGAAGTTAATTTGTACCCCCCACTCCTTAGTTCTTAATTCATTGAATGCCATTGATGGCGAGAGACTTCCAATTCATTTTAATTGGGAAGAATGGCTGTGGATGCTCATATTTCAGTGCCATTGACAGCGCTAGACTGCCAATTTTGATTTGATTGGACGTCCAGTGCCGTGAATGGCAGCCAATGAGTTAAATGAGTGCCCTGCAAGGCTTTTTTTTTTTTATAGAAAAATAAAATAAAATTAAATAAATAATAATTCGAGCATGAAAAGGTTAAACTGGTAGGACTGGCTTTGATATCTCAAGTTTGAGTGCCATTGACGGTGGTAGACATCCAATCCATTTTGACTGGAACGGCTCACAGGGATCATTTGCATATGAGCCTCAAACCAGTACAGTTCTAAGTAGGGGTGTGACAAAATATCGAAATGGTGATATATCATGATACTTTGTATCCCAAAAGGTTATCGATATGCTACTGCCAAGAATCGAGATATCGTTTTAAAAAGGTGTCAATGTTTTTAAAAAAAAAGAAAAGCAACCAACAAGTTGCTACCAAAATCTTCCACCATGATGGTGTCTCAGGTAACTGTCTGGCTGCCATTGACGGTCATCGAAGCCTATCCATATATACTGGGAACGTTCGTTCATTCGAAACCGGAGCATTCACAGTCATTCTGTCCGATTTTCGGGGAATTTACAGGTCACTTGCTGTTCATTTACAGGTAATTTCCTGTTGAGTTTGAGTCACTGCCCAATCATTTGGGTGATTCCCAGGTCACTTCCTGTTCTGTAACTCAAAATAAACAGGAAGTGACCCATAAAATACCCCAAAATCAACAGGAAGTAACTGAAAATCAACAGGTAAATGACCTTAAATGGCCCAAAATTACCACAGTGCCTAGCATTGGCTGCCAATGATGGCCATAGATGTTCAATCCATTTGAAGTGGGAGGGATGGCAGTGAAATAACATTTGTAATGTTCATTCACTGCCACCTTCCCACTTCAAATGGATTGGATGTCTACTAGTGATAAATAGAGGCGTGCAAAATTTCCGATTCTTAAATTATTCGGGATTCGGCCGTGGAAGATTCGAGAACAATTCACAAACATCCAAATTCCGATTTTTGAATTATACCAGGTAAAGCGGAAATAAAACGCAGTCAGCGCGGTCTTCGGGACGCAATGAGGAACGGACCAAGAGTAAATATCATGTGCAGCTAATGCAGCTAAAAAAAAAACAATAATACCTGACTGCGGCTGTCAGCCAACAGCACCCAGTTGCTAGTTGCTACAAACATAACGGCAACATACGGCTATGGTAGATATAACATATATCTAGACTAGATGTGAAATGACAGACTTTCCTGCGCTAGTAAACAGGCGCCATCTTAAAGCAGTAGACTTCTCTAGAAGGCTCTGTTGTAGAGAACCTAATTACTTTTTATCTAAATTACCCCTAAATCGGCAAAATCTTGACTTGAATCTATCTTTAAATAATGAAACAGTTTTAAAACTTTCACATGTCGAAAGTAGACATGAGGGGACTTATGGAATAACGGGCGAAATTTTAACAATAACGGTTGATTCACAACATTAAATTAATTGAATGTAGTTTAAAGCAGCTGTTACAGAATGGGGACTTGAGTATTTTATTTACTATTTTTAACCGGTAACTTGATACTAAAATAGTAGTTTGGTTTATTTAGCTTTAGAGGATTTATGAACAATTTTGGAACATATATACAAAACATTTTTTTTTTTTTAATGGGGGGAGGGGGCATCAATAATAGATTTATAATCGAATCGGAGTCCCTGAATCGTAATTGTAATCGAATCGTTAGGTGCCCAAAGATTCCCACCTCTAGTGATAAACTCATTCCATTTCGCAGCAGAAGCTTGTTTTTCTGTTTATTAGTTGTTTGTAGAATATCCTAGAATGATTTCCTGACCAATGTATCGAAAATCGTTGTATCTCCATATCGTCAGATCATCGTTATCGTGAGCTTTGTATCGCAAATCTAATCGTATCGTAAGGTAACAAGAGGTTCCTACTCCTAGTTCTGAGTTTGGCATTCACAAACTATCAGTTGCCTTTCTTGTATGGATGTCGTATGTTTACCCATAGTGCTTTTGCACTCTCATAACTGCTTTGGTTCAAGATTTGAAAACTTGGTCTGAGTCGCGACTCGTAAAAGGCCCCGTCTTTGTGTTTGTCTTGACGACTAAAAGCCTAGTCTTGATTTCGGCGTACAAGTCTTGGTTACCTCTAGGTTGTGGTCTGGAACACAGCACTCGACAAGATCTGCCTCTCTTACATTTTTACAAATAAGTATACTGAATTCAATTGTTGTTACATGTGAATGTGTGAATATTAATTCGTCTGTGCCCCGCAATTGCTTGGTCACAAGTTCAGGGCCAAAGTCAGCTGGCACTGTGCATTGGCACATGACCCATATTGAGGATAAGCGGTAAAGAAAATGAATGGGCCGCTAGTACTGTTAATACTCAAACAGGTCTTGGTCTCAACTCCCAAAAGTTTAGGTCTAGCAAAAGTCGGATGGAGATTTCTGTCACATACACCAATCAGCTTTTTTTTTTGTTTTAATTGAACACAGTATTGATGCCACACGATTTAAATAGCGCCAATCTAGTTCAATTGATAACTGACACAGCTTGAAATGAAAATAAATTGGCCAAGTAGTTTTTAAGCTCAGAAGTCAAATGTAACATAACTGTTTAAAACTAACAGGTTAAAATTAAGTTTTTGTCTATAACATTTTAGCATCTAACAAAAAGAAACATCAAGATGACATAGAAAGCTGCAGCTAGTGACAGTGAAGGCGGGACTTCCGGCGACAATTTTTAAGGAGCGTGACTATTTCCGTTTGATATTTTGGCTTACGTTTTTACCTGTCAATATGACCAGAAAAATTAATAAAGTGGTAACTCTACTTACGAAATTAATTGGTTCTGGAAGTAGTTTCATAACTTGAAAATTCTGTAAATAGAGACACGTTATCCATGTAAATGCCCTAATCCATTCCAAGCCCCGCAAAATGCAGACATAAATCTTTTATAATGCATAAAAATGCATCAAAACATGTAACAAATAAGCATAAAAACAGAGTTGTGCATATTGTAAAAAACAAAGCTGTCGCAACACAAGCGGGAATAAAGAAGAGCCGGGGATCCACACATACACATACTACAGTAGAGGTCCCTCTTAGTCAATTGGATGCCAGGAACACTAGGCAATAGCCAATGGCAGAGCAGCGATAAGTATATTACGTTCTTGGAGCTGCGAGTACCAGCCATACTGTATTTCTGCCTTACGTATCCTAAAATGTCTGTCGTAACAAGAGGCAATATTTTACCGTTGAGGCGTGTCTTAACCTGAAAATTTCAGATGTAGAGACATTCGTAAGCAGAAGTACAGTACCACTGTACCAACATTTGACAAGCAGATTACAATCAGTGAACAAACTAGCACTGACAGTCAGTATTTATTACGTTATTACAAAACAATTAGTTTTGATACTTTTGACCATATCCTTGTATATTTCGGTTGTTTTTGCTTTGTTGCCCTTAAATAAAAGAAAAGATATATTAAAAACCTGATCTTATTACCGGATCCAGATCTTCTAAAAATGACATGCTCAGGCCGAATTTCCAATAATGTGATCGGATTGGGATGTCCAAAATCGTTATCTCTGGTAACAACAAGGTAACAACAGTGGCAGTCAGATGCCATTTTCATTTCTTTTTCAGGTCACTCATTGTCAGACAGAAGCAGCACGGCAAAACGCAACGATAAAAAATAAGTAAAAATATCAAAATGGCTTGCCTCTTTGGGGCAGGCTGTGGCAGGCAATGGATCAGCATTGTCATCTGTAGGACAATGGCCCCCAACAAAATGTTTACTGCATATGACGGTGAATGGCTTTACCTTGCTGGCATTAAACTGGTCTTTTTGAACGTCCGCAAAAGCTGATCCATTGTTCACATTTTTTCCTCTGAGTTTTTGGCTTCGGGAAACGTATGAAGAAAACATCCTTCATATGTCGTAATGTCTAGAGTCGTTGCTACAAGTTCCATAGCCGCAGTGTTTGCTCGGCATGTTCTTTTTTGAAAGATTACAGCTAGAAAACAAGCAGTACTAGCATGGGTTGTAAGCGTCTATGTTGACCCCCTTCCGGTTTACGATGGTGACGTCACGCAGCCTTGCCAGTCTAAAAATAGCATTCGTGCGGTACGCTATTAAAGACACTGCCTTACAGAAAAACACAGAAAAACCTAAATTAAATAAGTTGACATGAGCGCTAGGCGCAGCTAGCTACTACTAGGTAATGCTTACTAAACACGATCATGTACGCGTGTTGACTTACTTTCCTAATTGTGAATGTAAGTCGATACACATCTTAAAGTCTTTGTCTTCCTTTGGAGATGATGTGGAGGAATTTGTTTGAATGATTCAATTTACATTGTTCAGAAAAAAGGCAGTTAATTTGCATAATGAGCGAGTATAAACTCGAAAACATTATCGAGAGAGAGGCGGAAATGGTCAAGTTGGACAAAGAAGCATGTCTGTGGCATGTAGTCCATTCTGCACTATATTTTGTATGATGGGTCATTTAGCGGTGTTTGCAAAACATCTGGTGATCTCTTGTGCTCCAATAATGTTTATCCATCCGCAGTTCATAGTTATCCACGTGGCAGAAATGTAAGACAGCCGAACAGTATCAAACTTGTTCATATGTGTGTTGCTTTCCTCAGGTTTAGTATGTCAAAGAGTTTTGCCATGGCTTGCAACATTTTTAACATTTTAGCAACTAATGTTAGCTGTAGCTGGGTGTGTTGATGTGATAGGCTGAACTTGAGATTCTTTGGTTGTTGGAAAACCTTTGATAAAGAAGGCATATCACGCTACCCTTACGGTGGTGCCATTGGGGTAGAGGGATTAAAATGCAGATTAACCAGTCATTGGACCGTCAATTCTCACATGCTCCTCCAATTTCATATCGTGTCACTGCTTCGCACCTTGCCCTTCAAGTACAATAGGAACCAATCAGGTTTTGCTGATAGCCAATCAATGCCCTTTTCACGGTGTAACGACCATTGTTTCCACACCTCCAACACCCGCAATGAACTGATTCCATCAAAACGCAACTCATTTACATAAAATGTAAAGTTAGAATTTAAATATTAGTTTTACACAAAATCTAAATACATATGTAATTAAAAACAGATCATTTTCCTGACCAGAACTGTTTTAAAAAGTCAAAACCAGAGGCGGGTAGAGTAGCCATAAATTTTACTCAAGTAAGAGTAGCGTTACTTCAAAATAATATTACTCAAGTAAGAGTAAAAGTAGTCATCCAAAAAATGTACTCAAGTACAAGTAAAAAAGTATCCAGTGAAAAGAATACTCAAGTAATAAGTAACATTTTGAGGAACTGCTTATTTTTGTTGTTGTTTTTTTTCTCTTAGCACAGACGTATCTATATGAACTGTTGTTATAATGATACTGTACAATAACCCATTACATAACCACACTCAGCCAAAGAAAATTAAAAAAAAAAAAAAAAAAAAAAACATCAAGGAGAGGGGGGAAAAAAACTGTAATGAAGCATTATTCGTCCAAAATGCATAAGTGCCCTGCCCTCTAGTGGAGAAAATAGTACCTAGTTTGAGTAGGGAATACTGTAGTTCATTCATAGTTACTATTATGAAATTTAAGGATCATATCTCCGGTTTTCCGTGGTCAGTTGGTGCCAAATAAAAACTGGGAGATAGTTTTAAGTCCGCGTTTTCGATTCATGTTGAGGGCAGCGCTAAAATGCTTCATTTGTTATGGTGCTTTAAAGACGCGAGATTGTACAGGCTTGCGTGATCATAGAACGGCAAGCTTGCATCTGATTGGTGTAATGGAGTCATGTGATTATTGTTGAAACGTCTCATTGGTGAAATTAATAGCGCTACTCTTGGCAATAGCATCGCTAGCAAAAAAAAAAAAAATCAATCTAATATTTAGAATAAAGAGGAAAAATGTATCGACTCTTGTGTAGCCCAAAGTAGTGCAGTAAGAGTAGCGTTTCTTTCTTGACAAATCTACTCAAGTAAAAGTAAAAAGTATGGCTTAGTAAAACTACTCTTAGAAGTAGATTTTTCTCAAAAAGTAACTCAAGTAAATCTAACAGAGTACATGAAATGCGTTTACTACCCACCTCTGGTCAAAACCATCTTTTAACCACCATTAGTCTTTACAGTATCTTTGTAAAAAATATACTAATTGTATATTTACAGCAGTAAAATCATTTTCAATTTGATTTTTTTGCTATATGCTTTATATTGAAATTCTTATCAAATGTACTGTCCATGGTTGCATCATCATAATTGTTGTAATTGTGTATTTTTGTTCAAAACCATGGGTGGGACAGAAAATTTAGTTGCTCACCTGAGATTGCGCAAAACCTCACGAAAGGATTGAAGGAGGCTGACACATATGTTTCTGTCTCTTTTAACATCACAAACATAATATTTAATATTAATTATATGATTAAAACATTTTTTAAAACCGATGACAAAATATGACTAATGCTAGTTCGTTGGAAATTTCAGAAGAAATGCTTTTTAAACTGAGTTGTAATCTTTCGGGGGGGGGGGGGGGGGGGGATGAAGTTTAATAGCCAAAAATAAAGTATAATGTGTAACAGAATATCTTAATTCAACTCACCCCAACTTTTCTCCACAACAGCTGCAAGTGTAACAATGTAACAAACAACTGTAGTTCACTAATAGTCCAAACCTCAGCCGTTGGCAAGTTACACACTTAAAGGATTGGTATAATTTTCTTGTTTCATTAAGTCCTTTCTCTCTTGTTCACTTTACCTTGTTTTAGTGACAACTCTCTTCTGTCTTCTGTGTTTGAGACCTCTAGGGTAAATGTTTTATTGCCCTGTGATTAGCTGCCATCCATTCCGGCGTGTATTACACCTCCTGCCTATCAGTTGGGGGAACCCCATGCTCCAGCACACCCTGTGAGCACAATAATGCATATACGTCTCTGGTGCTGATTTGATGGGCCAAATGATCGTTGCTTTATGTTTGTGCTTGTACCAATATGTGTGCCATGCACAAGCTCAAAGTGTATATGACATCTAAACTGAAATCTTAAATTGCATAATTATTGGAATTACAGTCATATATTGAGATGACTAAACAATATACAACAATTGGGCAAAGCCCGGATGACGAAAAATGCCTCTTTAAATCTGCCGTTTAACTCCTCCTGTCATCATAACGCTTCGGCGCCTCCATCTTGGTGATGACGTCACTAGGTGAAATATTTAGCAATGAGCACAATGGAGGAGGAAGCGTTTTACAGCAATTCTGGTTCAAGTGTGGATATTTCGAATTATATTGTTGATCCAGAGGAAGTCTGTGACATACAGCCATACAGTGGTACCTCTACATACGAATTTAATTCGTTCCAGGACCTTGTTTGTAAGTCGAAATGGTCGTATGTCGAGCAGGATTTTCCCATAGGAATACATTATAATTCCATTAATTCGTTCCAAAGCCTAAAAACATACACTAAATTCTTAATAAATACTGCTGGCACTGTTACAAATGGCAATTAAACATAGAAAAACAAATAAGTTATAAATAAATAATTCAGAATAATATAATAATAAGAAGAATAATTAATAATTATTCCTGTAAATAATGTAACGAATCGGATTCTAATATGGCGGACACTTTTTACAGTCCCTAAACGCACCGCGAAGGTGATGTCTCAGTGAGATAGGTCGGTGCGGTAGAGATAATACTTTCGTTTTCTTGAGAGCGGTCAACTGCTTAAGACAATGGGCGTTTTGTGTTGGATAAGTTCTTAAATAAATGATAAAAACGTGACGAAGCTGGCGATGTCCTTGGCAATGTTACCACAATAATAATTGTCACCTTAACTTATAAATAGTGGCGAACGGTGGTCGGAAGAGGACCATGGAGCTGTATTGTTGAGCCAGTTCAGGGACGCGCACTCCAAGCTCATATTTTTCTATAACTTGCATCTTCATTTCAAAGGTAAGCATCACTTTTTTCCTTGTTTCTCCAACTGTATCAACTTTTTTTGAAAACTGTGTTGATTTCTCACACAAGAAAATCCACCGTGCGTTCGTTTGCAGTGCTGTCATGTCGTCGTATTTCGAGCAACTCGTCGGATGTAGAAACAAATGGCGGCTCAAATTTTACGTCGGATGTCGAAAAGATCGTGTGTCGAAGTGATCGTATGTAGAGGTACCACTGTATATACAGCTCAAGCTGTGTGCAGACGCACCCTTCCGAGCTCCAACATTGAAATGAAGAGCAAAATGAAGGCTGGAAAGATAATTCATGTGAAAAAGGAAAAGCTCATGTAATGTGATGTATGCAATTCTACCATGTTTGATCGTGCGTCTTTAGCTGTATGGGGGACGGGAAAATGATAAGCATGTGCTTCTCCCGACTGCCCTTGTCTTTCTTCGGTTCTCTTCCTTCGGGCAAATCATATCACATTTTGTAATTGTCAGTAGCCACGTTTACATGCTGACTTTTATTCATACCGATTCAAATCATTCCGAATGGAAATTTCACATCAGCTGTTTACATGTCACTTCATCTATTCCGATCCAGCGTTTACATGTGACTGCCTTTATTCCGAAAGGACGTTTGACAACTGCCGTCTGACATGCGCAGATTAATCAAAACAAAGCGTCACGTTGCAAAACATGGAGCTCGATCGTCAGATCAGCTGCTGTTTTAACTTTTCGAGTGGAAACAAAACTTCAGAATGATACGCCGTTCATTTAAAAAGTTGTGTGGGTGCGCTGTGCGTGTGCTTGGAAGCCATGTTGCAAGTGACGTTACTTACGTCACCGAGTGACGTCACCACGTCAGTACGGAGCATGCGCAGAAAGAACGCAACCAGACACCATTCCGCTTCCCTGTTTACATGATATAATTTTACTTCTAATCGGTTTGGGAAAAGGAATATTCCACCCCTGTGAATCGGAATGAAATTCCATTTGGTTTGGGCCTGTTCATTCCGAATGAGGTGTTTATATGGAACACATTTATTCGGTTTGAACAAATATTCCGATTGTAATTGGAATATTTGGCTCCATGTAAACGTGGCAAATGATACCGATGATGATGACAATAAATATTTCAAAAATATGTTGGAGTAATATTTGGAGGAAGGGGATGATTCACAACAGGAAAAAGGTGATCGCGACAAAAAAACACTGTCACTACCCAATCGTGACCGATTACTATTATGCGAACATGCGTGAACCAACGCCTTTTTCTCTCAAGGGATGGCGGGAGATATAGATATGGACGTAATAGATTAACACAAAAGTGTTTACTGCGGGAGTGCTTACCATCACTGGTCGGCCAGCCTCTGGCGGCGAGCAAGTTTCAGCGGACTACGGGCGGTTACGCCGGCTGATGTAGGCAAGCACTCCGCCTTCACCGGCCGATGTCCGGCTGTCACACGCCATGGACACTATCTGACAGCGAGCATTGTCACCCACAAAATGCAGGCGACCTCCTTATTAAAACATATGAAATCATCCCAGTATTTGACAGAATAGAAAACACTTAGCTTACTCACTTCCACTGCCTGCCCTACCATATAATGGTCCCTCGATTGTTGGACTCGTTTTGCCCATTCTTCGTAGTGAACATTATCTTTTGGAAAACCAAAAAGGCTTACACCACTCTCCCTGGTGTAGCAACAAAAGCCTGCAGCACATCAGGATGCGCGTTGCGAAAAATAAACACATTATTCCACAAAATCGGCTGAGTCTGCAGTCCATCTGCATACAACAATAGAGCTGAATAATAAATCTGTTTTCATCCAACGTCACATCCGCCTTCTTTAATCTGAGACTCAACGGAAGTCACTCATTTTCATGGCGCGGTATTTAAAAAGTTGAGTAAACCTATCGATCGCGTCAGCACACAGCCAAGCAGTCTATTTCATTCCGGAGCATAAAATACTGCGTGTAATATGAAATAAACATGCTTAATTGTGTCAAGTTCTCTTTAACACAGGCTACAGTTACACTTTAGACCAGAAGTGGCAGTGGAGAGTCAGAATGATGAAGCTTTTCATTCAAATGTCTGAAATATTGCAGCAACATAATTGTCAAAAATATCAGTTTTTAGGTGAAATGTAACCTGGCAGACTTTGCAACTTCGGCAAATCTTGCCTATCATTTTTCGAAGAACCAATATAACGTCATGAAATTAATGACCTACACCCACTGAAGCTTAGTTATCCTACAATCTTGTGTTTGCACGTGTCAGTTTCGTCAGTGTAGTTTACTACCAAGTAGTAATTTTTGTGAATGATAACATCACTATCACACAAAATTCTTGGATGAAAAAAATAAGCTGATGATCCTTTATAAAAAGCAAAGCACATATAAAGTACATATTGTGGAGTTATAAAATAATGATAATACTTGAACAGTATGTTGTTGTGTTATACAAAGTTGTAACCTTCAGGGTGATGATGTTGCTGAGATTAGATGTTCAGACCAACAGAAAGTGTGACCTGATAGTCACACTTATTAGAAATTGCAGTTCCATTGAGGTTCTATAGAAAGTGCTTGTAGAAAAATGGACCAATACAAAAATTTCAATAACCTAAAAAATCTACCAAATAGAAAACTGAGGAATACAAGGAAAATCAAATGATATACTGTACATTTTAAATTACAAAGATTAAAAAGTAAGCGCTAGGTTTTTTTTTTTTTTTTTTTTTACCAGACTTGTGCATCTTTTTCTAATTAAGCATGTTGCCCAATGCACTTCAGTATATGAGTTGAAATGAATTAAAACATTTCGGCAATGTGCCCAGTGCCCAAAATTTTGTAAAATTATATTAAAAAATTAAGAATATGCTCACCCATTACTAAATTTTAATCAAGACTATTTGTTAGGGATCTCGGAAGGGCAGGCGAGGTGGACTCAAATGTTTTCATCTGTAAAATAATGGAAAAAAAGAAAAAAAACCCTCCAAAAATAAATAAGTAAAGGTTTCCAAACATTTTGAATGAACATTGACAGACGAGTACATATTGTAGCGTCTACGAGAGCTACGCCAACTTGTTGATAATACACACTCAGCAGGAAAACAGTACATTATTTTCTGTGAATTATACTCACCTGGACGCCACAAACTTTATATAAAGAAGAAAAAGTGTCCATGAGTTTAAGAGGATGTGCGACGTTAGCATTAGCCTAATGCAAATGCAATTGCAATGCTAATGCTAAGAGTTACATTTAGTGTGTGATGATCACACAGCTAGTGCTGCAACGATTAACTTGACTGATTCGATCAGAAAAAAAGATTCGAATTACATTTTGCTGCTTCGAGTATTTGTTTAATTAAAGTGGCATTGTAATGGTTTGTTTTGAAAGTGCTTGCATTTAGTTTTATTGATTTGGGTGGATACACTGCACTGTAGTGGCAACAGTGAATCTGACATAACTACATAACTCATTTCACAAGGCTGAATCCAGCTGCTCCCTGGTAAAACCAATCTAAGGTTTTTTGTAGCTAATGTTTTTTTTAATGCATTTGTAATTTAGTTTATAGGTATATTTAGCTATTCTTTGTTCGAATATGTGTTTGAACCATTTGTTAAGAGCACTGTAAAAAGGAAAAAACTTTTGCATTTTATAGCATTTAAGCTAGCGGACTTTTGCTATGCCCAGTTGTTCTTTTGTTATACTTAGAACTTTTTTTTTAAATTACAGTTTGCGGCTCAGCTCAGATATATGAATTTTTTTCGTTACCTATCCGATAACTCGAACTAAATTGTTTGAACTAACTAGTTCATCGATTAATCAACTTCTAAACTATAGCTGCATCTCAGCACAGACCTTTGAGGGCTAAAGCAACATTGCATATTCTCTCTGGCCAAGATAAGACAACAAATCTTACCGTGTGTGCAAGCTTGGAAACTGGAGCGGAAACACTGGTGTGTTGAGGCTTGGGGGCGCAGCACGTCACATGAGTGACACAACCAGACACCGCTACAATGCAAGCTAACTACACATAAAGTGTCACTAATTGTGAACACGTGACGGAAACTATTGCGCATTTTCGGAATTTCGGCATTTTTATTGTTATGTTTTAGTCTCCCAAAACATGTTTTTAGTTCGTTATCGCCTCGTTATCGTCATGAGAAAAGTGTTCATTGACAAAGTATTTTCGTTATTGTCGTCGTTGACGAAAACAACACTGAACGGACTGAACAAAAATGGGTAGTTTGCGTACAAGGAGAAACGAGACAATGCGGCACAGGTGGTTGACACGAAAGGAACCAGATAGGTGGATACACAAGGAGCAGGCCACAACAGGTAAAAACAATGGGCAATCACAAAGACGAGACAAATTAGGGCACAAACTAGTCAGACTCCAAACTCCAACCGTGACAGTATTTTAAAACAGTTATATACAACAAGCTTTTGTTTTTGATAATTTCATGTTACTTTGTGGGCTTTCTAGGGCACCAAAAAAGCACAGATCTATCTGAGTGGATTTTCTTCAAAATAAAATAGGCTTAACTAACTAAAGTTTTAGATGTTAGCACTGTTACAACGTAACACTTCCTGCTGTTGATATTCAAATTCAGTTGAATTTTAAATAGTCGCGACAGTCTACTTTTGTGGTTTAGTTTGAGGTTTGTCACATATTCTTGGTTTAGTAAAAGCTTACTTCTGTTAGAGAAAATGGTATGAAGCATGAATGTGCGTTTCTTCAGAGAAGTTCTTATTTTGTGTGGGCAGAAAAACAATGCTGACCCATTTTCTGCAGTATCTTTCACAGTTGCTTTCAATAAAGCGACAAAGCATAATATTCTAGGCAAAATATGTCAGTAACAAAGGTAGCTTTTAGAAACTCCGCGCAGCTGCCAATGTTTCCCCCAGTAAGAAATGATGTGAGTTCCTCAGCATAAGTCATAGTGACATTGTAATCAAAAAGCAAGAAGGCTTCCAAAACATCTCAAACGTTCATCCTTCCAATTATAGCTAGCTATCAAAGTAAGAAAATGCTGTTTTTGTGTGCAAGCTGTGTATGAGAAAAGCTTGTCAAGACTGCCATCAAAAACCAAATGTGCATCACATTTACGTAAGAAGAGTGATAGAGCGAGCACACGCTTCCTGTGTTGCGAGTGGCTCACAAAAGGTTTGAGATGAAAGGAAACAGGGTGCGGCACAAGCTTGAGGGGCTCATTGTAGAAACATTACCCTGGCCTTTCACCGAGCCATCAGGAGATTTTTTCCCCAACTATTATGACATAAAACATATCGTCAGTCATTTTGAAAAACCAAAGAAGCGTGTTTTAATTATAGCGTCCGGAAAATTGTAAATTTCGATAATTTTGCAACGTTGCAAAAAAATATAACAAAATGGCTCAGTGGCGCCCCCTTGAAATTTTAAAATTGGCCTATAACATTAGGGTCTGTCAGCTTAGAGCAATGAAATTTGGGGGGTCTATACCTTGTCCAAAACCGCTCCAAAAAAGCATTTACACGCATATTCCAAACCCAACAGGAAATCGGTTATTTTGGATCAAATATGAAATTTTTATCGATTTACAGGGTGCACATTTGAGACCTTTTCGCCGAGGGAGTTAGTTGGATCATCTTCAAAATTGGTGAGACTGTTCAGGAGACATATGAAATCTTAAGTTTTGAAAATGGTGCGTTTTCATTCACGGGTCTAACCTGGGCGTGGTGCCAAAGTCGACCATTTTTTCGGCAAAATGACAAATTCAGTAAATGACTTATAGTTCCTTGACACAACGTTCAATCTTTTTCATATTTGGCATGTATGTGTGGTATCCCACCCTTAACACGAGTGCATTGAAATATTACCCATTAGGTCTAGCGCCCCCTAGTGAGAACAGGAAATGCCTTTTTTTACGAGACAGGTTCCTCCTCCAAGGGAAAAAAATCTGTTGACCTCAAACCTGCATCAGGGGAGCCTTAAGACCTGTGTTCAGGTGCCTGATGAAAAATATTGAGGTTTCGTTGAGGCGGAGGGGTCCAAACAGGAAAGTGAAAATGAACGTACACAATTTGTCACGCAAAAAACTTTGAACAGTCATAACTCGGCAGATATACAACATATCTGCGCCAAACTTCCCGTGTTTGTTGAGAGTCATACCCTGAAGGTTCTTGTAGGGGTCATTTGCATCAACTCTACAGTGCCAACTAGTGGCGACAGAAAGAAGTTTTAAAAAAGGCCTTTCCTATTGGGTTTTTTCAACATAGAGCAAGGAAATTTGGGGAGTAGATACCTTATGCAAAACTGCTCCAAAAAGTCTCTTGCACCCATATTCCAAATCCAACAGGAAATCGGGTATTTTGGATCGAATGTGAAATTTTCATGGGTTCACAGTAGGAGTTTACATTTGGAGGCTTGAATATGCACAAAAACTCGTAAAAATTTGCACATACATGCGGCTTAGATAACGTTCGATAATCTTGCAATGTTACGAAAAAATGTAGCAAAATGCTTCAGTGGCGCCCCCTTGAATTTTTCAAAAAGGCGTTTCCTATTAGGGTTTTTCAACAGAGAGTGATGAAATTTGGGGAGTCGATACCTTGTGCAAAACTGCTCCAAAAAGTCTCTTGCACCCGTATTCCAAATCCAACAGGAAATCGGGTATTTTGGATCGAATGTGAAATTTTTATCGGTTCACAGTAGGAGTTTACATTTGGAGGCTTGAACATGCACGAAAACTCACAAAAATTTGGACATACATGTGGCTTTGCATAACGTTCAATAATCTTGCAACGTTACGAAAACATGTAACAAAATGGCTCAGTGGCGCCCCCTTGAAATTTTCAAAAAGGCCTCTCCATTTAGGTTTTTTCAACGTAGAGGGATGAAATTCGGAGAGTCGATACCTTGTACAAAACTGCTCCAAAAAGTCTCTTGCATGCATATTCCAAACCCAACAGGAAATCGGGTATTTTGGATTGAATGTGAAATTTTTTTCGATTTACAGTGTGCACATTTTACACCTTGGCACCTAGGGAATTAGTTTGATCATTCTCAAAATTGGCGAGACTGTTCATGAGGCATATGAAATCTTAAGTTATCAAAATGGTGTGTTTTCATTCACGGGCCTGACCTGGGCGGGGTGCCAAAGTCGGCCATTTTTTCGCCAAAACACAGAATTCGGAAAATGACTGATAACTCCCTCATACAACGTTCAATCTATTTTAAATCTGGCGTGTGTGAGGTATACCAGCCTGAGCAGGACTGGATTGAAAATTTACCATTTGTGCTTGGCGCCTCCTAGTGGGAACAGGAAATGCCCTTTTTTTACGGGACACACTCCTCCTCTAAAGGGAAAAAATCAATCTACCTCAAAGCTGCATAAGGGAAGCCTTAAGACCTGTCTTCAGGTGCCTGATGAAAAATATTGAAGTTTCGTTGAAGCGGAGGGGTCCAAACAGGAAAGTGAAAATGACTGTCAACAATTTTTCTCTCCAAAAACTTTGAACAGTCATAACTCGGCAGATATACAACATATCTGCGCCAAACTTCCCGTGCTTGTTGAGAGTCATACCCTGAAGGGCCTTGTAGGGGTCATTTGCATCAAACCTACAGCGCCAACTAGTGGCAATAGAAAGTCACTTGTTTTTCCAATACATGTTCAGTTCTTTTCAGGTTGGTCATTGTAGTTTCAAGACCTATTAAAATACTTATTTACGGCCCATGTCCACGTGTCTCTGTCTGTTGCCGTGACGACCCTTTGTTCGCCATTTAAAGGAAATATTTTTTTTCAGAGACTCAGGCAGCTTATAGAGCCACAATATTTGGCACACTTGGTCGAATTGGCCCACTTAGAAGATTAGTTTTGGGTTTTGAATAAGGGCTTGGCTGCACAGCTCAGTAGTGGCTCCTTTTTTGTAGTACTCTCTCCAATAGGGGTTTTTATCTCTTGGGTGTGGGAATGTATATAGGCTACTTTCGAGCATCTTAGGTTCTAATGAGATGATTAGAGAGGAGGATCTGCCACCACCCTGACCTGCACACAGTCCGAGTTGCGCTAGATTGCGAGGGCCCGTTCAGTCCTGCTTGCAGGCCTAGTTATAGTTGTGTTGCTTTAAATCAGATATCTGCTGTTTTTCAGTCGATGTAAAAATGCACAACAGGCTACATACACCTGACAATCCTCTTCTATAGTGGTTGTACCATGTACGGCAGTCATGGTGCTCTCCGACTCAATAAAGGAAAAAATATCAGTGTGAGAAGCTTTATTGTGTGTCATTCAGCTCTTTAATTAAATGCAATAAGGGCAGAATAGTGGGTCTGTTGCATGCTATTTACATACTTTGGGTTTGCTTCCTCTCACATTTGATAACTAGCAATTAATGAAACAACTGAAACAGTAACTGAAGAAATAATTAGCACAGAACTTGAATTTTGATTGTTACTTACATCTGTAGTGCTGCAATGCATGCTAGGAGGCAGGCTGGTTAATGAAGCAACTGGAACAGTAACTGAAAAAATAATTTGCACAGAACATGAATTTTGATTGTTACTTACATCTGTGGTGCTGCAATGCATGCTAGTAGGCATGCTGAACAACAACAGTGTTGACAGCAGGTGGCAGCAGAGGTTGACTGTCTCCTCCAAGGGAGCAGTGATGGCCAAATGAAGCTTCTTGAAACAATGAGGCTTAGCAGCCAATTGCTTCAAAGCTTCATGGTGGTTCATTTGGTCTTATGACAGTATTATGATGCAGCTGTCAAAGAAAGTGTTTCCGGTTAATATGTTTTGGCGTAAATATCCCATAATACAGTGAGGACAGCTGCGGCTTATAGTCCGGTGGTGCTTATCTATGAACAAATGCCGTTTTTGTGTCATATTTGGTGGGTGGCGGCTTGTAGTCAGGCGCGCCTTATAGTCCGAAAGTTACGGTACATGGACAGTGCGATCAATTTTGTGGCTACTCGACTATCATCCATCCATCCATCCATCCATCCATCCATCCATCCATCCATCCATCCATCCATCCATCCATCCATCCATCCATCCATCCATCCATCCATCCATCCATCCATCCACTCAGTGGTACCTCTCCATCCATCCACTCAGTGGTACCTTTCCACCTATCCATCCATCCATCCATCCATCCATCCATCCATCCATCCATCCATCCATCCATCCATCCATCCATCCATCCATCCATCCATCCATCCATCCATCCATCCATCCATCCATCCATCCACTCAGTGGTACCTCTCCATCCATCCATCCATCCATCCATCCATCCATCCATCCATCCATCCATCCATCCATCCATCCATCCATCCATCCATCCATCCATCCATCCATCCATCCATCCATCCATCCATCCAACCACCCACCCACAGTGGTACCTCGACATAAGAATGCTTAGGTAAAGGAAATATTAAGTTTGCAAAAGGTTTTTCAACATTCTTTTTTCCGCTTCATATTACGAATAAATATTCAAACACAAAAGACATTACATAGCCTACTTTAAAGAGCATACGACAGGAGAAAAAAAGTCTTCGATTATTATTATTATCATGTACATTATTTTCATCTTTTTATGTGAATTAGAATCATATTTTGAGACGATTCGACTGTATACAACAATTTAGCAAAGAGCAGATGACGAGAAATTAGTCTTTTAATCTGCCGGTTAGCCACGCCTACCATTATAGGGCTCTAGCGTCCCCAACAGGTGGATGACATCAGCGGGAGACTGGGCTCATCGGTTTTACTATTCAGCCGATTGAGGGGGAATTATTCAGAACGAGGAAAACTAAATGCAAAATGTCATTGTTTCAGTCTCTCTACTCCAATATTTTTACAGGATATTCTTTTTATCCAAGTATTATCCCCCAATAGCTAAATAAATGGCTTGAGAAGGACCAGTCAGCCCGTCGAGGGGGAACTATTCACAATGAGGAAAACGCGACAAAGAGCGCTGCAAAATGTCATTGTCTCTGTCTCTTCAATATTTTACAGGATATTCTTTTTATCCAAGTATTTCCCCCAATTGCTAAATAAATGGCATGGTCATGACAAATAACAGTCTTGTGCTAAATGGAATATGAAATAATAAAATGCACTTATTCAGGACGACATGGCAAAATTACTCCATAATGGTCAAAACTGTCGACTTCACCTTTACTGTCGCACCTCCCGAACGATATTTTATGACACCTAAATCAGACACATGTCATTTCCCTTCCCCGGCTTCGGAGAATGTAACCAAACCAAGAGGCGTGACAGCTAGCCGACATGCTAACCCGAACCGAGTGATGTTTCAAAGTCTTCGAAGCGGAAAATCACACATAACTAGCCCGGATTATTTGACATGACGACTGGGTTGTCGATTGTCTTCGCGGATCGGCAAACCGCCCGGCGGAGAGCAATTTACAGTTCGTTCCCTGGAGGAGGGCGGCTGCAGTTGTTGTGCAGCTAACGTGCAGCTAATGTGCACGAGGAGAGCTTTTTATATGCCTGTCAATGATCAAACGTAAGTAGTCCTTTATTTAAACAAAGTGCGTAGTGTTTACTTTGTAATCGCTGTATGTGTGTTTGACATAATACAAAACAAGATGT
Organism: Corythoichthys intestinalis; assembly: GCF_030265065.1. Classification (NCBI taxonomy): domain Eukaryota; kingdom Metazoa; phylum Chordata; class Actinopteri; order Syngnathiformes; family Syngnathidae; genus Corythoichthys; species Corythoichthys intestinalis. The sequence continues at coordinate 54,979,427 of NC_080399.1, read as the reverse complement.
TTACTCTCTTCCTCGTAAGTCCAGTGGTCCCACAGTAGTAGGGCTTGTTTTGGCCAATATCCACGGTGAATGGGAACCTTTTGAAACTCCAAAAAGGCACACACGCCTCTCCCTCATAAAGCAAGATTTTTCTGCAGCCGTTTGGCTTGCGTGATGCGAAAAATAAACGTATTAATCCGCAAAATCAGATGAATCCTTAGTCCTCATACACAACAGTACGGCTGTTTAGTGAAGAGGACGCCTTCACTCGTACACGTCACAGCGCCCTCCTCCTCAATGCAAGACCGAAGCCGGAAGTCACTCATTTTCATGGCGCGGGATTCAAAAAACTAAATAAATATAGCGATCGCTTCCACACACATCCAAGCGGTCCATATCATTCAGGAGCATAAAATACCGCGTGTATTATGAAATAAACATGCTTTTTCGTGTCACATGCACTTTAAAAGATACTCTACATAATTTTCCCTCGCAGAAATTTTTAAAAACCCTTAGGATACCTTTAGGACTGCACAATAAATCAAAATGTAATTGTGAACATTTTGTCAGCCACAAGTAAATTTGAAGAAACCGGAGTACCGCAAGAAAAGCCACACAGACACAGGGAGAATATGGAAGCTCCATACAGGAATGTCAGTGTCTGGAGTTGTATTCATACTGTAGCTTAGTTGGACGAACTCACTTGTCGACCACCATGTTACAAATATTGTCAATGATTTGACAAGCTCTTCTCTGCTTATTCAAGTGTCCATACAAAGGGCTATTCATGTGGTCTTTTCTATACTGTATGTGTATTGCGGCCACCATAAATGATTATTTTAGCCCCTTTTAGACGTATATCCCGCTAAATTCCTGTATAAGATAACACAGGATTTCTTTTTCATATACTATATATATATATATAATATATATATATATATATATATATATTGTACCGTTGCTTGTTTGTTTTTTAAATTTAGCTTGTTAGCAGACATTAGTGATGTCATGCACACTGTGATTGATAACTCGCTGATCCACTTTAAACAACAAGAATGGACAAGAAGAGTTTGTTGCTTTGTGATGATTGTGTTACTGTTTTTGATTCATGTCATGTGTTTCTAAAAGCACTTTAATACAGCTGCAACTGTTTTAAAAATTTGATATAAATAAGCTTGTAAAGAATTTGATTACTTTGCTTTCGGATGTAATCATGTAAACGTGGGCATGTGACATGACATGAGACATGATGAACTTACGAGTGAAGCTTTGGAAGTACTCTCAATTTTTCTAATTGTATAACTCTTTATATCTGGTCAAATGTTTAATGAAATTGTTTTATGTCTTTTTAATATGTTGGTATGTTAGAACCGCTAATATGTTTGACTTAAGTGAGTCAAGAACTGAACATTGTTGTTGGAAATTTCTCTGAGTTGTTTTGACAGAAGCAAGCAACAATAGCAAAACCCCAGACCACTGGCAACAAACTCGCGGCGTTCTCATGTTTAGGTATTGTACGTCACCCGCTTGTTTTCTTCTCTGGTTATGAACAGCAATTTAGTTCCTCATCTAGTGCAGAAGTATCATTCAGGGAAGTGACACTTAAATGCCACAAGAACGTCATACTAGCGAGCCACACACGTGTTTTCATGGCATAATTAAGTTCCTCAACTTATCATATGACATGTTTGATCCTCACGTGTTACCACTGTGTTTGTTACGATGCAGTTCTTAACCAATTCAGGTCGTGGTATTACCCCAGTAACTCTTCGCTGTCAATTTAATATTTGTTTTTTGGGATTATTTTCAAATACCAAAACAAGGCAGACAGGGTGTCAACAATATTGCCTGCTTAAAATAGGAACAGGAAGAACTCTAACCATTAGGAAGATCGCGGTTTTCTTTGTGTATGTGTTGCAAAAATAGTGGCTGAAGAACAGCTCGTGTGTTTTATGTCAATACATGTGACATACGTATGTAACCTTTGACCAAGAGAAAACAGAAGTATATAAATAGAGTATAACTGAGGTAGAACAAAATCAAAGTGAGACCAGTGTTATAAGGAATTGGAAAGACAAGACAAAGAAAAACAAATTTCCAAACATATGAATTAGTGGTGTGAAACCATAACAATATTGTGATTTGGCCATACTTTATATCCCAAGTGGTTATCGATATTCTAATAGGCATCTAGCCAAATTTTCCACTAGAAAAGTCTTTGATACCAAAAAACACTCCTTTATTTGCAGGAATACTGCATTAATATCAGTTTTACTAGGTGTATCAATGCAACAGTCCCATCGAGGCACGCGAATAGAAACAATGGAGGCATGGCCCGGGGGTGGGTTGTGGGGGGCGCGCTTCCGTCCCCTTGGTCTGCTTCCGGCCCTGTCCGCCTCCCTGGGCCGCGGCGGCCGCTGCTGCCCCCCGGCCAGCGGGGTCGTTAGCGGGGCCTCTTGGGGCCCGCGGGGCCTTGGGTGAGGCTTGCTGTCCCTTGCCGGTGGGGTGGACCTCCCCTGGTCGCCGGCGCTTGGTGTGGCGCCTGCTCGTAGTGCGGGGTGGGTGCTCGGTGGGTGGGAGGGGGGTGGGCGGTCGCGGAGGCGCCGTGGGTGGTCTGGGGCGGAGATTGATCGGGGCCCTGACGCCTCTTCCGCCCTGCGGCCGGTGGTTCTGGTGGACGGGGCCACGCCCGCGGGAGCCTGCCTCTTAACTCACGCACTTCTCACTTCGGCACTGTAAATATTTTTCACCCTGGCACTTACATGCTCATACATTTCTCCGGGGAGAGTTGGGACGGGGCTTTACAGTCCCGGCCCGGCTCCCCCCTGTTTTTAATGCACCACACACCAAGGTTGTGGGATGGTTGGGACCTGTTGGGGGTGGGGGCACCTCACGGCTGCCTCCTCACCACAGGCCCCGCCATCTCTGCACCTTTTTTAAATGCACCACACATCATACTCCACAGGAGGGCTCTGGCAAAGGGCGGTGGGACGGGCGGCTGGGCAGAAGCTCCATGCTGCGGTCCCACTGCCCCAAGCCAAGCTCTCCTATTTTAATGCATACATTGCATTACCCTCCCCTCACACCCCCATCACGGTGCTGGGTGATGGCTGCCAGTCGGGAACCTGGCAGCCACAGTAATAGGGTGGTAGGTGGGTCCCACACTTTTTCTATATGGCGTGGCTCCTGGGGTGTGGCCTCCCCTCTGCCTCGGCTGCCGGCCGCGGGAGTAGGTTGGGGGGTCGGGTCTCCGATCTTGCATCGCCCCGTGGCAGTTCCTGGGCGTTCTCCTGCCTCCGCCTTCCCCTCTCTTCTCTGGCTGGGCATCCGCCCTGCGCTCCGTCACGGGTCGCTGGCTGGGCGCCGGTGTATCAGCGGGGTGTCGCCTGCACCGGCGGGGGACCCTGCCTTGCCTGGGGCTTGGTGGGCCGCTGGGGGTCCCGTGGCGTGTCGTGCCGGTTGGGGGGCTGCGGCTGTGGCTCGTGGCCCGGGTGGGCGGGTGGGGGTGGGTGTAGGCGTGGGGTTGGTGATGCGTCCCCTCCTGCCATCCCTGAAGGCCGGTTGATGGGTGCGCGGATGGCCCGGGGGACCACCATGGGTCCCGGGGGGGGGGACGATGGCTCCTTTGCTGGGCTGCGGGAGGAGGGATGGGCTGCGCATGGCCCCCCGCCCCCTCGCCCGCCCTCCCTCCCCGGGCTGGCTGGGTGGGGGCCGTGGCCCTGGGTTGGCGCCCGCGCGGCTTCTCCGCCCGTCTGCGTGGCTGTCGCACTCCCGGTGGGGCCTGCGTGCTGCTGGATGTGGTAGGGCATGCTCTGGTTGGGGGTCCCGGTGCCAGGATTGGCGATGCGGTGGCGTAGGGTTGGTCGCCAACGGGCTTACACTCATAAGAGATTCACACGATTACTGGGTTCTAGATCACAGAACTGATTTGTGTACACTCTACCCCTTTCAATCACTTAGCTTATAGACACCCCCACCCCCATTCTCCTCTTTCACTGGCCAATAGGCCCCCACATGGTGTAAACCGGAAATACATCTCGCTGACGATAGCACCAGCATATTAGTAACTAGTTTAGATGTTCAATGTATTTCTAGTTGTTGTTTGTGTATGTGTTTCTTTTCCTTCTTCTCTTGTATTTCTTTTCTTCTGTCCCCCCATAATCCCTTCCTGTTCGCTGCTTTGTCATAATAAAAAGGTATTTTGAATGATCACAATGGGAGTATGTCAGACTCTCAATGTGAAACATTAAAACTGTTCAGAATCCGAGCACTTAGACTTCCATTCTCTGTGTCATACAGCTGAACAGGACAGGTTTTAAAAAAAAAAAAAAAAAAAAAAAAAAAAAAAAAACCCAATGGAGGCCATTTAGGGTCTTCAATATTTACTTCTCAGTATGTGACTGTGATGACAAGGAGACATTTTTATTGAGCAAGGTAGTGAGACCAGCTTTAAAATTAAACCCTGCAGCAAATATACAGTCAACCAATTTAGTAATACTATGGCAACCAGAGTTTAGGAGTGCAATTTAATGCTAACATAAGTGTTTGTTTCTGTAATTTCTAGATTTATAACAAATGTAATGGGGGGGGGGGGGGGGGTAATCCACTTCAACATTGACTGACCAGCAGTGGTTAACATTAATCGAAGAGTATCCATTCTTAATGCTTGAAACCCTATCTTGCAAAGTACGAGATAAATTATAAGGTATTCTCCACACTGTAAGACACAACCTATAGAATTTACTCTATCAAATTGAGGTAACAATTTCCACTCAATTTTATAGTGTAAAGTTTAGCCAAGTGTACTTCATAAATATTACCTTAATGTGTCAACAATAATATACTCAAATAATTTGGGTTATGTTTACTTAACCTTTTGGCACAGATTCTATCACTTAATACATATTAAAATTGAGTATTTTTTACTCATGATTGTCGTGTATTTGTATTGTATATTTTGCTGAATTTTTAAAAAATAAATATCAATTTATCAACTTAATTATTACTATTCTAGATAAGGTTTGTTTTACTCATAAGTCTAAAGTCATTGCACACAAAAGAAACGTTTGACTGGCAACTTTATTGACCATTTGCTAATTATACATTTAACAAATTGTCTGCCCAGTATAAATTGCATGCAAACATTTTTTCATCATAGTATGAGTTCAAGTACAGTACAGTATTAACTAATGAATAAAGAACAGGAAGGCATCAGTCCAAAATAAGTAATATGTGAACAACATGAGTTTAAGAACAGTTTTAAATAAACAGTGAAAAACACGACTGCATCTTTCATTTTGAGATACAAATAAGGCAAAAATGCTGTACCTTAGACAGTGTTGTCAGTAACGCGTTAGTTAGTAACGCGTTACTGTAATCTGATTACTTTTTTCAGTAACGAGTAATCTAACGCGTTCATTTTTCTACACCAGTAATCTGATTAAAGTTAGTTTCCTTAGTGTCTCTGCGTTACTATTTTTTCATTGCCTCATAACGTATGTAGAATGAAGAATATTGTAGTCATGTACGAAGAGCATTTTGAATAGAAAATGCTAAAATAAAAGGTTCCCGGAGTAGGTGCACTATCCTATTCCCCTCACTATCCACTCGCGGGGGCCTGCACTTGTCAGTGACGTTCCTTATTCTCGCTATATGTTTTTGCAACTTTAACATTTGTTAATAATACGCTCTGCGTGGAGTATCATCCATCGCTTTTCCTTTTTAAATGGGCACTTTTAAGCGAACGCAAGAAATAACAACGGGAACATTTTTAAACAGGCATTTCACCGGACAGCATTTCCTCGGCCAATTATATAGCTTATATAGCGAGAGCGAGTGGATAGTGAGGGAAAGAGGATAGTGAACCTACACCGGTACGTGTTTCCATGACAACCTCTTAGCTATTTCCTGTTTTGGACTCGCGTCACGTGTTGTGGGACTGAGGCGGGTGGACATTCGCGGGAAGTGTTGAGACGTTGCGAGAGAATGTTGATCTGTGCCATAGCAACGACGGGCAGTCATCGCTCCAACTTGGCAAGCTTTGTTTACATCATATGCATGTTGCACATATATGCCGTGAGGTAATGTGTTCGTTTAGCATCTGTGGGATGTGTTGTAAGTCCGATTGAGTGTAAAATGCTTAGTTGCCGCCACGTTTTGTGGCCTAATTGATCGCGTTTTATGTTGAGAGGAAAACTTCCGGGTTGTTAATGTGCACGGCTGCACGCGCTTCCGCGCTCGCCAACACCTTTGTGTTTATAGACTCACAACTCCGCCCTCCTGACTGGTGCCGCCCAATTGTCCGTCAACACATCGTGTTTACCTGTTACGGCTACGAACATTCCTCCTATTTACGGCGTGTTTTTCTGCTCGTTAACATTAATAATCAAAATGGTGAAGGCGTGTGTGGCGGTCGGTTGCAATAACAGAGAAGATAGACGGAGAGACTTGAAGTTCTACCAGATTCCGAGAGACCCGGAGAGGAGAGAGCGAGATGGGCTGCTGCAATTCGACGAGAAAACTGGGCTCCAAACGATTACCATAGATTATATAGTAGTCATTTTATATCTGGTAAGATGCATTTAATATATAGTTAGAGGGTTTTGGGCTGACAACCACAATTAAGATCATTGCTAGGCTAATCGCCGACAACATACACGTATGTATGTAGTGAGAGTGCTATCGCTAAAACATATAAACATTAAAAGCCCTAGCTCCATTGACAAATGACATGAAATGCTCGGGAGGTGAGTTACGAAATTTTCAATTCAAAATCTTTTGTTCTTGCTAACATCCACTGTCAAATCTAATGTATTTCATGTCATTTGTCAATGGAGCTAGGGCTTTTAATGTTTATATGGATTAGCGATAGCACTCTCACTACATACATACGTGTATGTTGTCGGCGATTAGCCTAGCAATGATCTTAATTGTGGTTGTCAGCCCAAAACCCTCTAAATATATATTAAATGCATCTTACCAGATATAAAATGACTACTACATAATCTGTGGTAATCGTTTGGAGCCCAGTTTTCTCGTCGAATTGCAGCAGCCCATCTCGCTCTCTCCTCTCCGTGTCTCTCGGAATCCGGTAGAACTTCAAGTCTCTCCGTCTATCTTCTCTGTTATTGCAACCGACCGCCACACACGCCTTCACCATTTTGATTATTAATGTTAACGAGCAGAAAAACACGCCGTAAATAGGAGGAATGTACGTAGCCGTAACAGGTCAACACGATGTGTTGACGGACAAGTGGGCGGCACCAGTCAGGAGAGCGGAGTTGTGACGTCACGTGGGTAGGGTCTATTGTCTCTCTTGATGCATGACGTCATTGGCCTTACTCTGAAAAATGTCAAGGCAACTGAGTGTCCGAAGTTTCTTCAAAAAGCCCCAAAACGACGATGGTGTTGATAAAAGAGGTGAAAAAAGAGGGACTGCACAAGCGGGCACGCAATTCAAGTCCATGCGCACCAGGAGGAAAGTGTGAGACTGCGTTCAGGCCACAGCAGGTGAACTGTTAATTTCGTTGTTCCATATGTAGCCTACCTACTGGGGCCACAGTCAGCTGTTTTTGGCACTGCGGAGAAAAAGTTACATATTCATCTGCTTGATGTGTGATGGCAGGGTGTGGATTCTCTGTTAAGCTTGTTCGGACAAAATATTAATTCAAAATGAATGAAAACTAAATACTATTGAATATGTTGAAGCGGTATGCAATGTTAAGAGTCTTGTTAGCTCGAATTGCTGTGTCCAGCCGCTGTAGCTCTGCTGCTCTCTGTGAACTCTCTATTCAAGCTGGAACGCGCGCGGCTCTTAAGTGTTTCTGTCACGTGACTGTGTCGTAGCTGGTAACGCGCTCGGCCAAATGGACACACAAGTATGGAAGGTGAATTATGCCAAACAAAGGGTCCCCACAATGTCATTATCATCATTTTAAAAATTTAAGTGACGGGTAAAAATAGATTATGACCGGATTTTTATGACCCTGTCAGTCAAAATGACAGACAACGAAAAAGTCTAGCGCAACCTCTGATGCATATGTGTATATATATATATATTTTATCGGTTATCATATCGGTATCGGCCTTGAGGAGCAGGAAGTTATCGGTATCGGTTTCAAAAAATGGATATCGTGCACTCCTAGTTCAAACTTACCCGCTACTGTACGATGTCATCCAAGATGGAGTGTCCTGCCGAAGGAAATGGTCCATCAAGTTGAAGTTTTTACTGATTAAAATTAGGTAAAGAGAGTTAATTTCAACCAGTTTAATACCGTTCACTTGCTGACCTAAATACTTACCATATATATGTATATTTTACATACATATACCATATTCAATTTATATGGATCGTAATTACTACCCACAAAAATTGTTTTTATAGTGCGTATTGCACTTGATATTCATTTTCAAGATGGAAAATGGTCTGAATCTAAACAAAAATCAGCAATGTAATTAGAAATGCAATGTTTGTTTATAGATGTCCGTGTGTACATACTAATAATATGAGTGACCTTTTCACAGAGCAGAAGCAGCAGTGCCAGTCACAGCTCCCAAGAGTCTCTTTAACCCTCATTCAGTTGTGTCCCTTATCAGGCTTCCTCTACGACCCAGGTTCCTCTTTCCTTTATATTTCCACTTGCTTTGACTCCTTTATGTGTCCTTCTTCTAGATTTTCAAAGGGCCCAAAGCAATGCTGCAATCATAGTTTCAAAATTTATTTTGTCCAGTATACAGTACAGCCGAGTTGTTTTTGTCGACGATGACGAAAATATTTCATCGACGAACAATTTTTTCACGATGTGACGATGACGAGCTAAAAACGTGTCTTGGGAAACTGAAACATAACAAGACCAATGCCAGTTTTCGAGATGAAAATTTGCCAAAGTTTCCATCATAAGTTCACAATTTCACACACAAAGTTCACATTTTCTCAACGTATGCGTAGTTAGCACGGATCGTAGCAGTGTTTGGTTGTGTCACTCATGTGAACTGCGGCGCCCCATCCCCAGCCCCTCACCACACACACGCGCTTACTGCTGTCCTCAGTCTCCAGACTCCAGAAACACATCTCAAGTGTGCAACTTTTGTTTTCTTATCTTGGCTACATATACCATGTTGCTTTAGGCTTTAAAAGTCTTTGCTGAGTGATCATCACACAGTAAATGTAACTTGTAGCGTTAGCATTGCATTTGTGTTAGCATTAGCATTTAGCATTGTGAGTTTCCTAAACTTGAAAAACATTTTACATATAGTTCGTGGCATTCAGGTGAGTTAAGTTGATTGAAAATAATTTTCCTGCTGAGTGTGTATTATCGTCATATTGAAGACTCTTCAGTTATGTGCTCATCTGTCAATGTTCACCTGGAAATTGTGGGAAAACTTTTATTTATTTACTTATTCATGGAGTAAAACTATTGAAGTGTACTGACGAAAAGATTTTGAGTAATTGTCGACTAAAACTATAGAAAGTATGCTCCAAATAACACACAGGTAGTCCCCCGGGTTACGAATGAGTTCCATTCCTACGTAAACCGAATTTCCACGTAAGTCAGAATTAACCTTTTAAGTACCTCAAAATAACTATACAAAGTCCAAAAATATTGTATTTAGTTTAACTATGAAGGATGCACTGCCGTCTGGTGGCAGCGTTGGGTCTGGCTGTCTGACTGTCGCCTAATGACTGAGGAGCAGACTCTCGTCTGACATGGATAAAGGACAGATGCGCTCTGGTGTGGCCCACATTAGGTTGTAAGTTGTTTCAGCTAATATATGTTTGTGTATGCACGTGTAGTTTAGAGCTACAATTTGTGGAGTTATGGTTGAGCGGTTTGCTATGAGAATTGTAAATACAACTAGCAGACTTTTGTTAGGCAAATTAGGCGAATTTAAGCTCCTAAATTTACATATTAATCAGACTAGATGGACGTTTGAACACCAATTCGTTTTGTGTCAAGTGTTTTATTAAAATGTGTGTCGTTTTGAACATAAGTGTACATATGTGTACTACAGCTTTAAAAATTTTCAAAAGTGATGTGTCTAAAGCTGAACAACTTCAGCAACAACAAGAACAACAAAATTCCAACAAAAAAGTTGAAATTGGGTGTACGTCGTAACCGGGGGACTACCTGTATACTTTTCTTGGTGCCCTAATTTTTGGCACACTAATAATGCTGATGCACCAAAGGCCTTAATGCCAGTGAGTCAATATTCAGGGTCCATTCAAACTGCAATGTTTTCGAATGTTCTTAAATGCTCAGTAAGATCATAGCGTTTCAAAGCAAACTACTTTTGTATCTAGCAGGTAACTTATTTTGAAGTCGATTATGCTAACATTTTAAACTTATTAAACTGTTATGGCTAATATTGCAACAGTGATTTTTGCTGAGTACACTGGGAGAAATGATTTATGCATGTCACGGAATGTTTCAGTTTTTCTTTTTCTTTTTTCACCATTTTGGGTAATTAACCATTCAAGAATGTACAAAGTTAATCACTTCCTGAGTCTTCCTGAAGTGTTGACGATGAATGTGTCCAATTCACAACAGTACTTGTTCATCAATTCACGATACATTTATCAAAGTTGTGTCAGTATGGGGACGACGCAGGGCCGTCGCATTCATTTTGGGCCCCAAAGAAAGCATAGTTATGGGACTGTCTTCAACCACATGAACTTTTCTACTGGCAAGCACATCATTATGCTACATGTTTACAAGACTTGGAGTTCAATTAATCAGTCAGAATTCATCATCATATTTAGGCTGTATCCAGTGTCATTTTAATCATACTGCTGTGTGAGTGGCTAATGCTGAAGATACCTTTTCAGAAAAATCACACGTTAAATTGCAATCATTATATTTACCCTTCACTTCATTATTTCATTTTACTTCATTATAATTTCTATAAACAAATGTATATATGCTAGCATGCCTACTTGGAACTTTGTGATCTTTTACGCTTCTATGTAAAATAAATATTCAAGATATATGTATTTTTTTCCAGACACGTCTATTATTGTTTTAGAAATTTAGACGACTACGTGACCACTTGTTACAGGAATCTTCTAAAGCGAAAATAACAGAAAATAGAAATAATTAATTTCATTGGAAATATTGTTTTCTTACTCAACCACTTCGTTGCTTTTCTGCTCATGTGTTTTTTCTTTTACCTCTTGACTGATTGTGTCACTGGAAACCAAAGAACATACACACCTTCTTTTTCTTGTTTCTATGGTAACACAGCCATAGGAGAAACAGGCAGTAAGATTATGTTTGTCTCGTCTGATGAAAAACCAGAAAGATTTAGAGAAATGGGGGGGGGGTGTAAGATAAAAGGAAGCACAGCATTGAAAACGATTAGCTCTTGAGGCGGAGAGAAAATATACGCAGTAAAAACACCACATACTCCAATGCAGGATAATGTAAATATAGCACAGGTGCACAATATGTCGATCGTGTTGATGTCGAATGGTAGATGTCAAAGATGGTGTTAGTCGATAACGTCTTCATTTAAAGACAGGGCGATTACGCTAGTCGTTACTGCTTGCTATTGGATTTTTCTGTGAAAAGACATGTTGGGAAGTCATTGCCTGGCACGGCCAGACTGTTCTCCCTGTGTTTTTCAAACACTGAGAGTATAGTCTGGGACCCAGCCCGTTAAAGGCCTCTCAAGCAAGTACAAAATCAGTCGACAAATCAGATTAGTTTATTTGCGTGACGTGTTCTTAACGAGCAACGTCACTCTTCCGCGTCGGAAGTCGTCTCCACAACAACACAGATGGCGAACAGGAGAGCCGAGAATATGTTCCAATCCACGGTAAAATCAGTTGTAAATTGCCAAAAACACATCGACACAAGTCATTGACAACAGTCTGTCTCGCGCTAGCCATGTTGAATAAACTCCGCTCTCCTCGTATGTTTACTTCCGCGCGCAAGTCCCTCGTCCCGCCTGTCGCTGATTGGTCCACTCCGCTGTCTGTTTGCTGTGGCTTGCTCCGCCCTGGAAATTGTATCCGCTTAATGGTGGCCAGACTCAATTGCTGGAACAGCGGTGAGTCTGGAGTACCAGGCTAGGGAAGTCAGTCAAGTTCGATCAGAGGAAACGATGCCAAAGCCCCTTTAGCCTATTACCAGCCCTCCTTGGTGTCTAGCTTTGTCTAGCTCGTTTTTGCAAGAGCACACACATCTAGTGCATCTAACTTTGCCTGGAGGGCATTCAATTGATTTGACTTTTTTGAAACGAAGGCTTCATATCGTGTGACTTTCCAATTAGTGCAAATCGTAAGAGCAAGACAATGACCATAGAATTTGAATACAGGTAGTCCTCGCGTTATAACTTATCTGACTTACGTGATTTCGACTATATGACCCGGAGTCTCGGCCGCAATTTTATCGTAAGTTATTTTTATTTTTTTAATAATTTTTATTTAATTATTTATCTTTAAATACAGTGGTACCTCGACATACGATCGCTTCGACACACGATCTTTTCAACATCCGACGTAAAAATTGACTCGCCATTTGCTTCTACATCCGACGAAATGCTCGAAATACAATGCTTTTTGACAACGCCGCAGTTTCTTTGTTTTGCCGGAAGACTGAAGCACGGCTGATTTTACTTGTGAGAGAAATCAACACAGGATCCAAAAAGGTTAGTGCAGGTGGAGAAAAAAAGAAAAGGTGACGCTTATCATTGAAATGAAGATGTAAATGTTAGCAAATTATAGCAAAATATAAGCATCCATGAACTTGGTCGACAATAGGGCCGTAATATGTCGATCTCGGCCGGCGATCCTCTTCCGTTCGCCAGTTTTTATTAGTTAAGGTGACAATTCTTAATGTGGTAACATCGCCAAAGAAATCGGCAGCTTCGTCAGGTTTCTAATCATTTATTCCATCAACTTGTGCAACTTAACATGGCTAGAGTCCGCTGCTTTTGACGCCAGCATCAAAATGGCAAGTAAACTAGAACCGCGCTCTCTTGCTCACCGTCACGTCAGCCCCGCGGTGCGTTCAGGTACAGCAAAAAAAGTCCGCTACATTAGAACCCGATTCGTTACATTAGTAGAAGTATTATTAACTTGTTATTGTTACTATTATTTAACGGTGTAACGGTACATGTATTTCTATTGAACCGTTTCCGTACGGGGTGGTCGGTTCGGAACGGAGGCGTATCGAACGAGTTTCTGACATAATGTAACCCTTACTTTTTGAGGCTGTGAGTCGGTCGGGTTACAGTTTCTTTGTGTAGATTATATTTACTCCGTCTTCTCTACAATAATGAGGACCAACACGGTAGGACAGTATATAATCCAGAAACGTCAACGGCGCGACAGTGTGGCCGCCGTGAGAACGCAGTGAAATGCGGGCGTTAAAGTCAATCAGCCAATGCACACCAGTAGCAGTGCGGCCGCGTGTTGGACGCGTCCCAGAAGCTGCTCAACGCGATGCACGCGAAAAGAACGGCAGAGTTTATTATTTGACGCGAGACGCAGCCCTCCTGCGTCAATACTACTACCTATGATCGGGCAGACCGGAAGTCACCGGAAGTTTTGCATCACATTTGTAAGATATAAACACATAATAAAATAAATAATAGCCCATTTAAATAAAATTGAAAAATAATTGAAATGAGCTAAAACCCCTGTAATTAAATAATAAGAATAATACAGACATCCTGCTTACACAATTAAATTTATTAATTTCTGTGTGGCGCTTTAACTTGAGAAAATCCACCAATAAAGCTTTTGAAAACCGTTCATAAGAAAAAAAAAACGATTCATTGAGGCATTTCCTTTGTAAAATAAATGTTAAAATCTTTGTCATTGGGATTGCTTTTCTCTTTAGCACAGGACTTGAAAGCTGACCAATACGCGGGGTCTGAAAGGCAAATTTTTGTTGGATTATTATCTTTAAATACCCGCTACTTTTTGAGCAGAATTCTAGCTTTGTATAGGTTAATGTTCGTATTGTTGAAAGCACAAAAGTGTGTAATAAACAACTAGCACATTTATATTTTGCATTTTGTTTTATTACTGTACCGAAAATGAACCGAACCGTGACCTCAAAACCGAGGTACGTACCGAACCGAGATTTTTGTGTACCGTTACACCCCTGCTATTATTATATTATTATTCTGATTTTTATTCATAATTTATTTGTTTTGCTCTTTGCAATTGCTAATTGCAATAGTAGCAGCAGTATTTATTAATAATTTAGTGTAGGTTTTTGGGCTGTGAAACGATTTTTTTACGAATTATAATGTATTCTTATGGGAAAATCCTGCTCGACCATTCCGACTTACAAACAAGGTCCTGGAATGAATTAACTTCGTATGTAGAGGTACCACTGTAATGTTGACTTTTGTTTTGTGATGCATGCTTTTAATTTGGCGCAGGAGGCATGGAACATGAAGTGCTTCCACATGCAAGTAAGCTCGCATTTACACATGAAGAAGAACGTATTTGCGCACATGAAGAAGAGCACACGCGCGCACACACAAGGAAGAGCACATTTGCTCACACGAAGAAATCGCACAGCTCAGTGAGAGAGAGAGTGAGAGGGGAAAGACGCACATTTGTTGCTTGTGAAGCATCCACAGAGGCGTCACCTGTATATAACACCTGTTGTACTGTTTATTGTGCGTTTTCAATTGTCGTCAAATATTTGGGGCGAGTGTATGTGATTTTTTTTGATGATGTGTGGACGCTAACTGATACATGCTAATCCAATGTGTGGATTGTTATTGCTGTATCAGCAGCTAGTTATAAATTCAAATTTGATTCAAATTCAAATTATTAAAGATGAAACAGATTTAAGTTTATTTTTATTTTAGTTTCATTTTGCAAGCGTTGACGTCATGAGCAGTTGAATAAAGTCAGCAAACCACACGGACGTCTGACATCGTCATTTCAGAGCTTAGCTCGGTGTCTAGCTAGGACTAAGCTCCAACGTTTTGGCGAGGACAGTAGGGGTGTGCCATCTTAGGCACCCCACGATTCAATTCGATTACGATTCAGGGTGCTATGATCCGATTATTAAACGATGATCACGGTATTGACGATGATCGCGGTGTCGCGATTATCACGATTATTGATGCATCGTACATTACTACTTAATACAGTAGCCAAACAAATTTATGTCCATTATTCATTTAAAATATCCTAATGATTCAACAGGAACGAAGGAAACATGTCCATACAACAAAAAGCTGCCCTTAAGCTGCTTTTTTATTTATTTATTTTTTACATTAAAGTGCAAAAACATTAACCATTTTAAAGGGAATACTTATTTCTCTCAACAATACCATAAAATTTACACAGTTGGAATGAATTCCACATTTTCTGGAAACAAAGTGTCTTTAGAAAAGGGACTTCTTTTAACCAATATACAGTGTTTTCACAGAATTCTGTACTATTTCGCATGTTTGTAGTGTTACCGCTGTATTTAATCGTGGTTTTACACGTTCTGCATATGAAACCGACTCACGCAGAAATTCTAGTTACGTCGCCAGCGTAGGAATGGAACTCATTTGTAACCCGCGGACTGCCTGTATACTTAACATATATATTTTAGATGGACCAACTATCGGCCGTGCTGATATTTGGAAATCTGACGCATATCGGTATCGGCCTTTTTTTTTTTTTTTTTAAATTCAAATGGCCGATATGAAAAAAATCTATTTAAAACTGGGTTATTTCAGATGTGGCCGCGCGGCTCTCTCCCGCATTAGTATTCACCTCGATCTCTGATTGGTTAATTGGTAAATGGAGTTACACTTGTATTTCACCTTTCCACCTTTTTAAGGCTCTCAAAGCGCTTCACACTGTATCTTTATCTACCTGTTGGTAACGCCGCACCAGGAGCAATGTGGGGTTAATATCTTGCTCAAGGATACTTAGACGAGGTCATCAGGGCGGAGAATCGAACCCACAAACTAAACAACTGCTCTGCCAATGAACCATGCCACCCCATATTATTAACTGTTATTTTCTATTTGTGTGATTCAATTAACGTGCTTTAAGCATTTCAATGAATTTCGATGTTTGCCTGATTCAATTTTTGTAAGCCAATTTTTACACTTTTACTGCAAATGAATATCGGCTCAAAAAATAACTAATAAACGGTAGCGATCCTGAAAAACCCATATCGGTTGATCCCTAATATATAAAGTATATAATATGACTTTAACAATTGTTGTGTTTCATAGATGTTCAGTGTGCCAAAACCCAATAATGTAGTATTAATTGGTGAAGGAACTATCGAATCGAATGTATTGAAAAGCAAACAAAATCAAAACAAAACAAAATTGTCTGTTTCTGTCTCAATTGTTTCAGCAATGAAAATATTTTAAAATGTCAAACTTGCTTTGTATTTTTTATTGTTATAATCAAATTAACTGATTGTGTTCAATGCACATTGTATCGTAATGACTTGATCGAAGGTCTTTGATTTGAATTGAATCAAATCAAATGGCGGACTCTGTACCATTGGCAAATTATGTCTATTTATCCAAGGAATCGATATGGTATCGTCAGGAAATTGGTGATTTACACCCCTAATATGTACGAATCCAGGTGTTCACAGCCAATATTTGACTGCTTGCTGGCATTTCATCAAAGAAAAGGATGTTTGTTCTTCGCCTGTGTCTATTTTCACGTGCCAATGAAGTGAACCAACTGTCTGCCTAATGTTCTGGTTGTATTTTAGGCTAAAAAAAAGACGATTGTGTGGGTGTACATGTGCTTGTGCATGTGTGTTGTAGGTCAGAGTCAGGATTGTTTAGAGAGGAAACATACAGAGGACGGAGTGATACCAGAACAACCCATTGAGGCCTGTTTACGTTTAAGTAGAAACAAAAAAAAAATCAATGTTCATTCACATGATCAGAGGTGCAGGATTATTTTCCTCTTAAAATGCAATTTATCATTATTGGGGATTCATTTTTACGTTGGCATACTTTCTATTAAAATGTGTTACTTTTCTCCTTAATTTATAATTTTGATTGAAAAAAATAATAATCTGTACAGTATTAAAATTTTTCATTGACACTGACACAAACATACTTAATATGTATGGGAACACCGTATATGAATGCTTATAATTAATTGAATAATACTTAACAACATCTGTCATAAAAATTCCCTCATATTCATGACAGGTGTTGTGTCATAATTATGACTTAACTATAACACTGTCAAAAGAAGCATTCAAGTAAAGTAGCTAACTATACTAGTTATTACGTTCATATTATATTCTGTTACTTACATATGTTTCTCTTAATCTTGTGATTTTCATCCTACGAGGTACTATGCTCTGCCTCTTTGAGTTTAGTTATTTGCTTGATTTTAAGTCATTTCCCATCTTTTCTTGTTGCTATATTAGCTAATTCAATTGGGGTAAAAAAGCACAGCACTTAGTTGCCATGAATAAGTGAAACGGTGCTGCATTGATGATGTTGTTTTATGGTTGGGCTGCACACGATTAAGTCTAGGTAAAACTACGTGAAGTTGATTAAAGTTACTCGAATCAGTTATTGTGAAAGAGAGAATGCAGTTTTCTATCTCAAAGTAGTTCAAATCTGAGTTCAGAGCTCGACTGCTTTGTAAAATGGACCCTGATTAGGTTTTGCTTGTAATTTAGCTTCACTTTTTACTTGGCAAGAACAAATATTGCAGCACGATATTTAAATGACAATTGTTTTAGGTTGTTTTATATACCTGGCATTTTTCGGTAACAAATTCAACCTTCATCAGAGTGTCACTGATGTTGGTGTGACGCGTCTTTATCAGCTGATGGATGAAGGCGTGACTCACCTGTCAGATTTGACAGGCAAATCACGCCCTCTGCTGACCATTCACTCTTCCAGGATACCGGTCCAGGTAGTAGAGCGCATGTAAGCCCCCTCGTCCCTGTTGATGGTCCTCGGGTCCCGCTTGCGGATTTCAGTGGCTTCCCTGATCCAGCGCTGATGTTTGTTGTCTTAGGTGTGGATGACTCTGGCCTTTTCCCAGTCCATAATGTGATTTGCTCTTTTGCAGTGGTAGTGATGGCTGACTTGTGGTGTTGGTGTTGTGCTTGTGTCATATTATTACCCTTGTTTATCTTATTGCTGTCTCCTTCTCACAACACTTCTTGTGTTCTGTTTTTCCTGTAATAAAGCTCCTCCCTGTCTCCCCGATGTATGATTTATTGCATGATTTGCATGGAATTTCATATATGGAGTTGCATTTGTTTTCTGGGTGGATTTTGTCTTTTGGATGGACCAATATCTGGCGGAGTGTTGTGTGTGAAGGCGGAAGTAGTCACCGAAACATGTCAGGTAAATAAAACAACCTAAAACAATTGTCTGGGATAAAAGAAAAAAAATCAACTAATCTATAAGTGTAAACAAAATGAAATCATTACAACTAGATATTTAAATGTTTTAATTGTTTCCTATAAAACTTGACACCTTGAGAGGGTAAAGCTGTGTGATAGTGTACTCAAAATCCTTTTTACTGTAGCTTTTTTTTTCTCCATTCTTGTACTTAAACAAGACCTTGTACTTACGGTTTCTGATTGCAATTTCATTTCAGTTTACTTGCTATTTGCTTGCAGCATTTATATTCCGAGTTAAAGTGCCTCGCAGTCTAGGGAAAATGTTGTCATTGTAGACTAATTGCTGAATCTTCCTTTCTTTTGCAACTATTATTCATACAGGGGTAAAAGGTATTTTTTTCAATGTCAATGTTGGCTAGAATAGAATTTAACATTGCCGATCCATTTATGGTCACATTTAGGTGGACGCGTTTAACTAAAGTATAATCAGAAGAAACATGTTCTCTGATAATACTGTAAAGTGGCAGCAGACAAAAGGAATGGCCTTATTTTTGTCATGCCACCCATGAAATACTATGCCATGATAATCTGCTGTTGGGATATTAAATTGTGAGCATTGAGTAGTATTATGGACTTTACTTGACATCACTGTACTTTTTACAAGGCATCTGTTTATTTACATCATTACGGTTCAATTCAATTACACCATTTCCTACCACCTATTACACCCCCAATTCTCAACATTCCAACTTGAAAAATTGCATACTTTCATTAGCCTAAAAGTTCAAAGGGCTACAAAAAACTCAAGCAAAAACATCTCGATTGAAACTAGGTAGCACAAAAAAAAAAAACTAGTTCGCACCCATTCACGCTTACCTCAGATTGACAGATTGTTAGAAATACCTTTTTTCTCCCCCTTTATATGTTGTAACGCAGAATATTGATTGATTTCCTGATCCATGGATACATAATTTTTGTATCGTCATAACGTGAGATAATCGTCTTTGTGACCATTGTATCATAAATCGTATCATATCTTACCCAGAGGTTCCCACTCTTAGTCTGTAATACAGTTGTTCAGTTAATGAAAACAGCCTGTCCAACATTCTTTTATGTTTCAGTTTTACTTTTTATTCTTACCATAATGTTTTTCATTGGCAGCTAATTATGGTACAAATGACGTGTGTAGGGGTCATATTTGTGGCCATCTAGTGATGTCGTCCTTCATGCAGTGACGTTAAAGTCTGGGAAACTAAGTGATTCATGTATTGCAATTTCTGCATCACTGAGAGACCCATGCCTTATTATAGATCCTCTGTGGCATTAAGCATTTTTCCTCACCCTCTCTGGAGGCTCACAAGTTAAACAAGCAGCACATTTACAATTGTAGTGTTCCTCTGTCCCATATTTACCTCTTCCAGGGCTCTACACTAACTTTTCTACAGTTAGCATTCACTCAACCAACTTTTTCAGTCAGTTGCACAAACACATTCTTTGGGTGCACCTTTTTTTGAGGAGAACAGGCTGAGAAATAGCTGTATCTGAGTCGTTTCCAGACAAGGTGAGCAGTTCACGTAAAACTTACCCATCCAACCGTTTTCACGTGGATTAAGTGTGTGCTGGAGCCTATCCCAGTCAATTTTGGACGAAAGATGTGGTACACCCTGAATTGGTCCAAAGCCAATTGCAGGGCACTTACTGTATAAATAAATAAACTACTCATCCGAGATCAGAAACTTGCATCATTGCAAGTTAGGATTGGATACACTGATATCAGTGTATCAGTCATAATTTGAAAACAAGAGTGGTGCAAAGATTGTGGCCTTTTTCACAACAACTGCTTCCAGCTGGTTAGACTTCCACAGACAATGGATCTATAAAATTGTTACCATATTATTGGGATTAATTGTCTTGGTGCATTTCTTGAAGCTTCAGATACAGTGGTATGGATACAGTAGCTGAACCTTTTGGGAATTTCTTGCATTTGGGCATAAATCACCATTAATATGTGATCAGATCTTTGTCAAAGTCACACAGATGAAAAAAACAGTTTGCTTTCACTAAAACATCCCAAACATATACCTGTATAGGTTTTCATATTTTAATGAGGATAGTATGCAAACAATGACAGAAGGGGGGGGGGGGGTGGTAAGTAAGTGAAACATCACATTTAATAATTTGCCCCCCCTCCCGCTTTGGCAGCAATAACTTCAACTAGATGCTTCCTGTAGCTGCAGATCAGTCTGGCACATTGATCAGGACTAATCTTGGCCCTGAGATGTCTGGCATGAATCACTGTCTTTAGGTCATGCTACAGCATCTCAATGGGGTTCAAGTCTGAACTTTGACTTGGCCACACCAGAACGTGTATTTTGTTCTTCTGAAACCATTCTGAAGTTGATTTACTTCTGTTTTTTTGATCATTGTCTTGTTACAGCATCCATCCTCTTTTTAGCTTCAACTCTCAGATGGCCTCAGGTTTTCCTGCAAAACATCATGATAAACATTTGAATTCATTATTCCATTAATGATTGCAAGTTGTCCAGGCCCTGAGGCAGCAAAACAGCCCCAAATCATGATGCTCACTTCACCATGCTTCATGGTGGGGATGAGGTGTTAATGTTGGGGAGCTGTTCCATTTTTCCTCCACACATGGCATTTTGTGTTACTCCAAAGCAATTCAACTGTGGTTTTATCAGTCCACAAAATATTTTGCCAAAACCTCTGTGGAGTGTCCAAGTGCCTTTTTGCGAACATTAAGCGAGCAACAATGTTTTTTTAGACAGCAGTGGCTTCCTCCGTGGAGTCCTCCCATGAACATCATTCTTTGCCATATATTTTACATACTGTATAGTTGATGTGTGCAGTGTGCACAGCAGTGGCGTGCGGTGAGGTTCATGGTTGGTGAGGCACTGACTCCTTTAGTGTCAGATTTCCAAATATATAAACCAAAAAGGGTAGCTTGTTCAAATGGCTACTGGTTATTTCATATCTCATCAGCATTCTTCACAAAACACGCACACACGGTACATATTATCGATACGTAAAAGTAAGAAAATAACATGCATTTGCTCTACACCCTCAATGTGTTGGTCGTCGCCATTCTATAATTCATGCAACATAAATGAGAGTAAAGAGTGGTGTACAAAACCACAGAATTCTGACCTTTAGTGAAATATTCAGTTGTTTTTAAAACTTTTAATTCTGATACTTTAATGAATTTATTACAGATTGCTAAACAAAAAGTGTGAAAAGAAAAACAAATAATATTTTATTTAAGGCCAAAATTTAGTTTATAAATATTCAATTTTATTTTTCTTGGTCTAAGCTCTTTTTTTTTTTTTTTTAGTAAGATTGAAATGAAAACTGTTTGTGGTCTTGCGCCGGTCCTTCACCACAAAAACCGGCGTTACTTTGGAAGGGCATAGGTTTGGTCTCAACATTCGTAGGGACGATATAACAGCATAACCTGCATGTAGGTACACTTTTTGCTGGGGACCGGACATTAATTAGACCAAACAGATTGGATGAAGGGGGCAAAGGGCCACATTTCTCATGTATATGAACCTAATTAATTAATAGGCAAAATGATCAATGCAAAATAAATCCTTATCTTCTGATAATAACTTTTACATGCATTGGTTCAATGATACACTGTTCGATTCAAACCTTTGTTTTCAAAAAATACTAAAGAAACATTTTGAAAACTTCCTGAATAAATGTCTGGTTTTTATTAGCAAACATAAACATAATGAAAATAATTCACTTAATAATGGTAGGGTCAATTCTATCCTTAAAACATATGGAACTATTGAAAGATCTAAATTCTCTATATAACTGAACATTATATCATGCAAAAAAGGTAAGGTTGCTTAAAAGTTGGTGGGGACAATTTTAGCATCCTGAAAAGTTGGTAGTGTTATGTCCCTACCGTCCCTATGCAAACCTACGCCCTTTTTGTAAAAGTCCTCCTTATTTTCCTTTACTTTAAAAAAATCTCTCCGCCTCAATGGAGAGGATTGCTTCAATTAGATCGTTCTGTATTCTATTTGACAAGCCACAAAACACAGTGGATGTGTCCAAAAGTCTAGCTAACCTTTCGTCTTTCTCAGCAAAACCATGTAATCGTTCTACATATATGCCACGTTTAGAAGAGCTACACGCTCATCGTTACCACGAAATGTTAACTCCTGTTTAGCTAGGATGCAGGTTGTTTTAATGAGGTCTTTTCTTTACCTTAGCATTGAGGATGCTACCGTTGAGCTTCCGCTGTTCGTCAAAGCCAAATCGATCCTTGAGCTTCCAAAAGTTTTGAAAGCAATCAGGCTTTGAATGTGAGTGGTCGAGCTCTCATGATCTCACAGTCTTCACGTTCATTTGACCGGACCGGCTGCGTGCTGCTCCCGCTCCCGCCTGACTTTTATTTATTTTTATCCACTCGCCCTCCCACGAACCAAATCCCCATCTACCTGCGATACATTATCCACGTAATCTACTTTTAACATTAACTGGCAAAGTGGTTTTCTCCTTTGTGCCCAAAAACACTCATCCAAACCCTAGCCCTTGCGGCTAAGCCAAGCTGCTAGCTTGCCCGGCTAGCCCACCCGGCTGCTAGCTTCAATCCTCCTGACGCCTTTCCAATCTCATCGGGCCCATCTTTTGTGGGCCCGCGCCGGTAAGTGCTGTCTCCTGTCGACCCGAGTTAGCCCCAGCGATGTTCACCCTCTCGGCGCCGTGGACCCCTTGTTTGGGGTCCTCGCGCGTAAGTTTTGCCCCTTCCCACTTAGCTAGCAACCACACTGCTAGCTTACGTCACTCTGCGTCATCCTCTACGTCGTTTCTGCCGGAGCCTGTTTTTCCCCTCTCCTCAGATCTCATCTCTCCAATGGGTCCGCTTACCTCGCCTCTCGATTGCAGCAACTGTCTTCTGAAATCCAAGATGATCGCCGAACTCGAACGCCGTATCTCCGATCTTCACTGGATCAGGAAAGAAGAGGATCGCCTTGATTCGGTGATCGCGTTCGGCCCTGGTCCCCCCGGATCTTCTGTCGACCTAAACTCCACGATCCCACTGCCTCGCCTTTCTACTGTCAGCTCCACCATCCATGTAACCCCACCAGCGACCGCAAAACAACACGTCGTCTCCGGCCCGGTGCTCTCCGCCATCCATCCCACCTCCCCCCCAGCTCCGATCCAGCAGCCCTGCATTTCTCCTAAACCCCTGACTGCTCCATCCGTCTCAACTGCTTCTCGGCTACCTTTGCCTCACCCGGCTCCGCTCTACCCCCCAGACGACGACTTTTGGCTAGTGCGTGGGGCCAGGCCAAAACGAGCGACCAAGAAGCCCACACTTATCCGCAACCCAAACCATAAAACCACAAAAAGTTCTACCCCTTCCCAAAAATCTCGGTCCCCAGTCCAACCAAACCGACCTGCACCCACGATTGAACTAAAAAATAGATTCGACATCCTCAGCTCCGTCGATTTCCCCCCGCTTTCCATTACTCCAATCTGCCGTTCTCCACGCCGCACTGAAATTCCTACTTCCAATATTACTTACCAACCTCCAAACCCTCACAACACTCAGTTGATAACGTCCTCTGACGCGACATCTCCTCGCCCCTCGCCCCCACGATGGCTACCCCACCTAGAGAAACAGCGCTCGCCTCCCTCTCGACCCCTCACACTTTTTCCGCCAACCACTGCTATCATTGGAGACTCTCTTATTAAACATACCCGTTTTCTAAAGTCCACGACTTACTGCTACCCCGGCGCAAAGATCGCAAAAATCAACGACGTCATACCAAATTTAATTTGTAGTCTCCCTCAATCCATCAGTCGCCTCATCCTACACGTCGGAAGCAACGACACAGCTCGGGGCGCGTTCGATTCGCTCCGGCGTGACTTTATCAAGCTGTTCAATAACCTTAAAAACTGCGGTAAATCTATCTATATTAGCGGACCTATCCCCACTCTTGGACTCGGCGTACAGCGTTTTAACAGTCTTTTACAGCTACACTCATGGCTGCTAGCCGCCTGCACTTTTTATGACTTTATTTTTATTGACAATTTTAATACATTTCAAAACCGCCCTTCTTTTTATCTTTCCGATGGCCTACATTTGAGTATGCTGGGCACCGGCGTGCTCACAGCTAACTTTCACTACTTCGTTCAGACCGCTAATCAGAAATCCCATCCCGACCATGCATGACAATTGGCCAACTGTGCGCTCCACTGCCCCACCCATTTTTGCGGCTTTTCTCCCACTCGCTCTCCTCCTCTCTCCTCTCAATGCGCTGCTGCCCCTGCCCCTCCCTTTCCGACCCCATTGCCTTCGCATTCTCCCTCTCTCTCTTTCGCTGCACCGTCACAGCATACCACTGGCCCTAGCTCCCCCACCTGGAACTTTTCGCCATTACACTCCCACACTTTTGTTTTTCCAATTCCAACCATTATTAGTGTAAGACCCACGCGTGCCCATCCTACCCACAAAAGAGCAAACATCAACAACCTATCCCATATTAAATTAATGCCTCCGATCCTTCCTCATAAGCACACTGATACCAGTATTAAATTCGGCTTGCTCAACATTCGCTCTCTCTCAAATAAAGACCATCTTATTCATGACCTCATAAGTGACCATAAACTGGATATTCTCTGTCTAACCGAAACATGGCAGCAGCCCAAGGATTTCACCCCACTGAATCAGTCTACTCCACCTGGATTCACCTACACGTGTCAACCACGTAACTTTGGTCGTGGTGGCGGTATTGCATCCATCTACCGTGATAACTGGAGGTTGCTACCTGTACCTGATAGCCCCATTCTCACATCTTTTGAATACTCCGCCTCACTCTTGCCTGGTCGTTCTCCCACAACAATTACCACTATATACCGGCCGCCTAAACCTAACAAGGATTTTCTACTTGATTTTTCACAACTGGTCATCCATCTTTTTTCCCTCTGTCAAACTATTATCATCCTTGGCGACTTCAACATTCATCTTGACAATCAAAATAATCCCTTCACAAAAGATTTCATCTCTTGCCTTGACAGCCTCGGTTTAACACAATGCATCAACTTTCCCACTCACAACAAAGGACACATTTTGGACTTGGTTTGCTGCTCTGGCTCCACCCCTTCTGACTGCACCCCCCACCCATTACTATACTCTGACCACTCCCTAGTTACTTTCAGTCTCAAGATCCCCTATTCAAAAATTATCCTCCCCAGATCAATTTCATTTCGTAAGACCGAGACCATTAACACCCAAGCACTCTCTTGTGACATTGACAACCTCCCTCCCACAAACTCCACCATTTCACCTGCCGATTTAGTGTCCCACTACAATACCCATCTCCACTCACTCCTGAACTACCACGCCCCCCTAAAAACCCGTTCTGTTTCTTTCACCCAATCCGCGCCCTGGTTCACCCCTGCTCTCCGCCTGTTTAAGTCATGAAACCGTCAGCTCGAACGCCTGTACATGAAAACTGGACTATCAATACACAAAGAAATGTACTGTGCACAACTCAGTTTATACAAGGACCAAATCAAAGCAGCCAAATCAACTTACTATTCCAGTCTCATCTCAGCTAATCAACACAACTCTAAAGGCCTGTACTCACTTCTAGCCAAACTCACTAAGCCTCCCGATCCACTCCCTCGTCACATATTTTCTGCTAATTTTTGTGAAGCCATCCTGACATTCTTCTCCACGAAAATCACTGACATTCACCAATCCCTGATCCACTCCGGAGCTGCAGTTTCTGGGACTGACCCTGTTCCCTTTCATGTTCCCCTCATTAGCACCCTCTCTTCATTTATCCTTCCTTCAATCCCGGCTATCTCTGACATCATCACCAAATCCAAATCCACTACCTGTCACCTTGATCCTCTTCCTCAATAGCCCCCCTCATCACCACCATCATTCACTCTTCACTTACATCCGGTGTAGTCCCTCCATCCCTCAAAACTGCTTCCATCACACCCATTCTAAAGAAACCTAACCTGGATCCAACCAACTTCAATAACCTCCGCCCAATCTCCAACCTACCTTTCATTTCCAAAATTCTTGAAAAAACTGTTGCAACCCAACTTCATAACCACCTAATTACCAATGACATTTACGAGCACTTTCAATCCGGTTTCCGCCCCCTCCATAGCACCGAAACAGCCCTACTTAGAATTACAAACGACCTCCTCACAGCATCCGACTCCGGTTTATTATCAATTCTCGTCTTCCTCGACCTCACTGCCGCCTTCGACACAATTTCCCATACAATCCTTCTCGACCGATTCTCCTCCATTGGTATCACCCACACACCCCTTTCCTGGTTCACTTCCTACCTGTCCAACCGCACACAATTCGTCAAACTTGGCCCCCATCAATCCAGTTCCCTCCCTGTCTCCTCTGGCGTGCCCCAGGGCTCGGTCCTGGGGCCGCTTCTCTTCATCATCTACATTCTACCCCTCGGTTCCATTTTCCGCAAACACAACATTCACTTTCACTGTTACGCGGATGACACCCAGCTCTACATATCCTCAAAACCAACCACCTCCCTCCCACCTTCCTCCCTCACCCTCTGCTTAGATGACATTAACTCCTGGTTCTCCTCCAACTTCCTCCTACTTAACAGCTCCAAAACAGAAGTCCTCTTGGTTGGTACCACCGCAACACTCTCTAATGTCCATAAGTTCTCTATTACAATCAACAATTTACCGATCTCTCCTTCATCTCAGGTTAAGAGTCTGGGTGTCATCCTCGACAGCACACTTTCCTTCCGGTCACATATCAACAGCATCACCAGATCAGCCTATCTCCACTTTCGCAACATTTCTCGCCTCCTCCCTTCTCTCACCCGCCATACCGCTTCCACCCTGGTCTGTAATCTAATAACCACCCGGCTCGATTATTGTAACTCACTGCTCTTCGGTCTCCCTAATAAGTCCCTCCAGAAACTGCAGCTCCTCCAGAACTCAGCAGCACGCCTCATCACACGAACCCCCGCAACACACCACATTACCCCCATCCTCCGTCAACTTCACTGGCTTCCCGTCAAACAAAGAATCAATTACAAAATCCTCATCATCACCTTCAAAATACTCCATGCCTTGGCCCCTCCCTACCTTTGCGGTCTTCTCCATCCAAACAATCCAACCCGTTCACTTCGCCCTACCACTTTTCCCCCCCTCTCCGTCCCCCGTGTCCGCCTCTCCACCTTTGGTTCCAGAGCTTTTAGTCATTGCGCCCCCCAGCTCTGGAACTCCCTACCCCCTGATCTCCGCAACATATCTACTCTATCACTTTTCAAATCTCGACTGAAAACACACCTGTTCACTCTATCTTACCCACCATAACCCCTAGCTGTCATATTTTTTACCTCTTTTTATTGTGCTTTTAAGTTTTTAATCCTTTTAATACCTTTTATCGTACTGTAATTCCATGCCTCTTGTGAAGCGTCTTTGTGTATCTGAAAAGCGCTCTAGAAATAAAATGTATTATTATTATTATTATGTTTGCTGAGGCTTCGTGGTAGTTTTTTAATGTCACAATATCTCGTGTTAGTCCAGACATTGGCACAAGTTGAGAAGAAAAGGCAGGGAAAGCAGCAAAGGCGATTTTTCGAAGGACAGCCACATAGCCAGTCTTTTCGGGTGTACCAGTCCGTTTGAAAAGCGCGAGTTATCTTCTGTCCCGAAGCAAACCTTTTAGCTCCGGTGCTGTGTTAACCGCGTCCACTTTTAACGGAAAGTCCAGTTTCACGTACGCCCCCTTGCAGTGCGGCAGAGTACTATCTGCCGCAACCTGTGCCTTTTCACTGCGGTTTTATTTCCCATCAGCAAAACTAAATATGTCGCTAACAAACATTAAACTTTAAGGGATAAAGACATTAGCCAGACTGTGGAAAATTAGGTCAAATAAACGTATCTGGAAACATTGTAATGGCGACATGCAGATGTACGGCAACCAGCACGCTCCAATTCCATGTATCAACCCAGATTGTTATGGATTGCGCAATCAGAGGTGAGGCTTTACTCGTTGCTGCCGCCCCTCTCGTTCCATTTCTTTATTTGAACAGGAAATAGGCAAATTCAGCGATTTTGACTAAAAAAATGTTTGAAATGAGTCGTACATAAAGAGCAATGGAAAAATATTAATATAAATTTGATGCTATAATTATTTTTTTGTCATGATGACAGGTGAGGCTCTGCCTCACCTGCCTCCCCTGACCGCACGTCACTGGTGCACAGAGATATTGGACTGTGCCAGTGATTTCTGTAAGTCTTTAGCAGACACTCCAGGGTTCTTTTTTACCTCTCTGAGTATTCTGCGCTGAACTCTTGGCGTCATCTTTGGTGGACGGCCACTCCTTGGGAGAGAAGCAACAGTGCCGAATTCTCTCCATTTGTAGACAACTTCTCAGACTGTCAATTGATGAACATCCAGACTTATAGAGATGGTTTTGTATCCTTTCCCAGCTTTATACAAATCAACAATCCTTGATCGCACGTCTTCAGACAGCTCTTTTGACCGAGCCATGATGCACATCATACAATGCTTCTCATCAAGACAATTCTTACCCGGTGTGTGTGTGTTTTATAGTGGGTTGGGCAGCTTTAAACCAATGATCAGTGATTGGGCAAAACTTAAAATGTTTGCTAAAAATTGGTTTCAATTGCTCTTTAAGTCTCCTTAAGCAGAGGGTTCACTCACTTATTTTTCCCCCTTCTGTCATTGTTTGCATGCTACTCTCATTAAAATATGAAGACCTATAAATATTTGGGTGGTTTTAATGTAAGCAGACACTGTATTTTCATCTGTGTGAATTTGACACAGATCAGATCACATTTGATGGTAATTTTATGCAGAAATGTGAGAAATTCCAAATGGTTCAGATACTTTTTCATACCACTGTAGTTCAGCTTTTAATTAGTCACAACATTTAACATATCACAGCTGACAAAGACAAAAACACACTCTGATGTTTTGTTAGTGTCTATTCAGAGCGAGTCAGCCCATGTGTATTTTATTATTATTATTATTTTTTTTTTTTAAACACGTTTATATCGGTTCCAGATGACAGTTAAAGTACATGCTATTTTGTCAATACAGCTTCAAAGTGTTGTAAAAATTATTATATATTATTTTATTGATTTTGTCCACAGCCCACTGGTTACATGGAGACTTCATTGTCCTACAGTGCCATTGAGGACTTGCAGCTGCTTTCATGGGACAATGCACCAAAGTACTGTGTCCAGCTCAGCTTCCCTGGTGGCACAGTCCTGCTTCAGGTAAGAAAATGTCTTTAGGGAGTGTATCAAATGTGGCAGCATACGCAAGGAGCCGTTCATTCCAGAATTATTTGTCACATGGCGATTTGACCACAATCTGTCCCGTGACGCTGATAGCCTTTTGATCTTTTTTTTTTCAGAGTCAAAACAGTCTCCGTCAATAAAAACTCTGGGACAACTTCACAGCCAGTGTTTCAGAATTGGCCTATCATGGAATATAATATTTTTTTAATATATACAAATTAGTGTTGTCATGCAATAAAAATTTAATCTAATTAAATACAGCATTTGTTATTAATTAATCTAAATACAATGATCACATTTTAATCTCATATCTGCTTAAGGTCTCCAAATAAAGGTGACAAATTCTTGCCATGTTCTAGCCAAAGAAAATGCTTTGACAAAATTTTCCCATTCATAGAATTTGTTGACAGTTATTGCAAAAGACCTAAGCCCTTAACACACCAGGCACGTCAACGCACCAGTGATGCTCGCCGTCAATTGCTATAGAACGTGTTTTACGAGCAGAGCGTATGTGGAGCGCCTTGATCGGTTCACGCGAGGAATGTTGGATCGCACGAGAGTAGCGGGTATTTAAAGATAATGTAAGCAGGATTTGTGTGTTATTCTTATTATTTAATTGCAGATGTTTTGGCTCATTTCAATTTATTTCACTTATATGGGGTGTTATTATTTTATTATGTATTTATGTTTCACAAACGTGAAGTAGTATTCATTTATATTCTATATTTTATGTTGTATATTTTTAGTTCCTATGTGAATATTACTTCCTACTTGTTTGTTTTGGTAGGACAGGTTTTGTATTGAACATGTGAGGACTGGTGCGCACTGCGCTGAGTTGATACTGTCCTGCCGTGTTGGTTATTATTATAACAGAGAAGACAGCAGTAAATCAACAACAACAAGTAAACTGTGACTCGATCTACCCACAGCCTCAAGAGATCTGATGAACTTGAAAAGAAAGGGTTACAATAATAGTACAACAACCATTTGCCTTTTAGACCCCGCGTATTGGTCAGCTTTCTTTCTGAAAGAAAGAAGAAAAAAGAAGTCCTGTGCTAAAGAGAAAAGCAATCCCAATGATAAAGATTTTGACATGTATTTTACAAATGAAATACCTCAATGAATAATTTTTTTTCCCCCTTATGAGCGGTTTTCTAAAGCTTTATTGAGGGATTTTCTCAAGTTAAAGCGCCACTCAGAAATGAATACATTTAATTGCATATTATTTCTAAAAATGACCGGATCCACTGTATTTTCATACAAGTGACTTCCGGTCTGCTCGATCCTAGATAGTAGTATTGACGCAGGAGGGTCAAATAATAAACTGCCGTTCTTTTCGCGTGCGACGCGTTGAACCACTTCTTGGACGCGTCTAAAACGCGGCCGCACTGTGACTGGCTTGCATTGGCTGATTGACTTTAACGGCCGCATTTGACTGCGTTGATGCGGCGGTAACGTTGCCGCGCCATAGACGTGCCTGGTGTACTACCAGGGTACGTTTCCGCTCACTGTTGATGAGGTGTGCTGTGCATCTCAAATAGTTATGGTTGCCCGCCGATATCAATCAAGGGATTCCTCACTAACACGACATTGTACGCCCTTGCCAACAGTTGTTCTCTCAAGCTCTTTTAATTTCTGTACAACTGGTAAAAAATTTTCCATTACCTTAGTTCTCAAAGGTAGCTTAAAAGTCGCATCCAAGACACTATTTGGGGGCACTTTCACAATCTCACTGTTTGGTCCTTTTTAAACGGACCAGAGTTCTTTTTCTCAGATAGTCCACTTCGTTCTGAAAATGTGAACGTGCATCCGAACTCTATATTTGACCAAACAAACGAACTCTAGGTCTGTTCTAAAAATCGTGGGTCTCGCTTTAAGCGCACCCTGCTTTGCTTGTGAATGCAAGCATAGCAGGGTGCGCTTATGCTACATTACGTGCAGCGTCACACCACGCTCACTCCCCCTTAGCTGCGAGGGAGGTATTTCCTCTTCTAAATTTGTCCAATCAATGAGTGCGCCTTTCGTTCATGTGATGCTACTCAGAAAGTTCAGCTGACGCAGTGTGGATGCTGAACCTTGTCAACAAGTCATTTGCAAGTGTTGCAAGGTAGCTCTCCAACCGGACCCTGGTCCTCTTGGTCTAATTTGAAATTGCCTTGAAACGCCTCAGTTAGGCTTCCACAATTGAAACTGGCCAACAATATCCAGCAACCCACTTTGCGATTGACTTTTTCCTTTTTCCGTGGTGGCTTTGCTTATTTGTTTCCCAAGTTCTGTAAGCGCTAATTGGCAGCATGAGCTCTCAGTAGCACTTGCTACGCTAAAGTGTACTGTATTTTTCGGACTAGAAGGCGCACCTGACTATAAAGCCTGAGTTATGCTCCCGCATTGTGGTGACGGCGCAGCGACTACGGCGTCATTCGACATTCGATGGTTCTCCGGCCAGGTGACGCGTTGCTCTGTAATTCACCGCCAAGCCACTAGAGGGGTGTGGTGTTATGTTTGTACGGTTTTGGAGCATGCTTGTTGACTTCCTCTTGTCTAGTTTAACGGAGAAAAAATAAACAATGCAAGATGGAATGCTTGAATGTGGATCTTCAGCTCATCAACAGTAAATAAATGTTGATCCTACAAATGTTGAGGCGCAGGCGACGCAGAAGACTGTTTTGAGGCGGTCTGTCCAACTTTTGATGCCGCATAGCGAGTTCTAGCCTCGGTTTGAAACCAGCTGCTGTGGCTGCTAGCTTGAAACTGGCGTCGAGCACTGCATCCAGCGTTTTGTCCGAGGTCTGCAAAGCCCTCCAGCCCGATTTGTTTGCCGTGTTCTACAACCAGCCAGTGGGAAGCCATAGCAGATTTCTGGCGTCTATGAAACTTCCCAAACTGCGTTGGAAGCCTTGATGTTAAAGTTATCATAAAAGCACCGAGGCACTCTCAATCAGTGATGTTGTATCGTTTGTGAATTGTCTGTTGTTGAAAATTAAACATCAAAACAACTCTTTTGGCACCAAACCCGTGCTTTATTCTTCAGATACTTGAAGTGTGACACGTAAATAAGTCACAGACTCACAGCAAACATATGTACACAATAAATAATGAAGTGCACCAACCAAAAATACGACATAAAGTGATAAAAAGCTGGCAGTTTTTGGCCGACTGGGTCACCGCTTCGTGTGGCCACTCAATTCCGAACACACACGTCTCGGTGGTTCTTCCATTTTTTATTCAATCGCTGACATTGCCATTTGGCAATATTTATAATGTCTTGACGAGACTTGCTCTTCGATGATACCCCCGTCGGCTTGGTCCATTTTTGCGTGTAGAAAAATAATGTTTCATTCTATTCTACAATGGCGGTGATTTCGAGCTGAGCTGGAAACAACAGCCTGAGCGGACCAATCACAGTCCATTTGCGCCACGTCTTATGCGTTGACGTGACGCTAGGGTTTGAAAATTCAATAGGCACACATCAGGCTACGGCGCAGGGTCGTAAATCGGGTCTTCCTTGACGGCGCAGGTCTGATGCGGAAGCATAACTCGGCCTTAAGCTGCAACCCACCAAATCTGACACTAAAACAGCATTTTTTTTTTATAATATAGATCATCCGCACTGGACTGTAAGCTGCAGCAGTCCTCACTGTATTATGCGATATTTACACCAAAATATATTAACCGGTAACACTATATTTGACAGTGGCATCATAAGACTGTCATAAGACCAAGTGAACCACCATGAAGCTTTGAACCAGTTGGCTGCAAAGCTTCATTCAGCCAACACCGCTCCCTTAGGGGAGACAGTCAACCTCTGCTGCCACCTGCTGTCAACACTGTTGTTATCCAACATACCTCCTAACATGCATTGCAGCGCTACATATGACAGTTACAAATTTATGATCTGTGCTCATTATTACTTCACTTACTGTTCCATTTGTTTCATTAGTTGCTAGTTATTGTATTTAGTAACATTTTATTTGACAGTGGCGCCATAAGCATGCCATAATAAGACCATCATAATTATGACATGACACTGCCATGAGCATTAATGAATTCATATGACACATGTCATTTTGTGTCATCCAGCAAATTATCTCACTTTTGAGCGGATGTAAAGATTGGAGCTGGACATATTTGCAGTTAGTGACATAATTCATACTGTCATTAACGCCCATGATGGTGTCAGGTCATAATTATGACGGTCTTATTGCTGTCTTATGACACCGCTGTCAAAGAAAATGTTGCGTATTAACCCAAATAAATCAACAAATGGGCACTATAAGCCGCAGGATTCAAAATGGGGGGAAAAAGTAGCGGCTGATGGTCTGAAAATTACAGTAAATTGTATGTGCTTGGCATTTGAGTGATGTGTCAGACGAGCAGATTTGGTAATAAGAGAATTATTTTTTAAAAAAGCTAAAAATGACCTGATTATGGTCTGTGTTTTTGTTTTTGTTTTTTTGTGAATAAACCTGCCGTTCGAAGGTCGTCGCAAAGATTCCCTTACCTCACTCGCACCAGCCGTGTCTAACCGTTTGTCACCTCATTTCCGCTTTGACCTGCGACACACTTGTGAAGTGACAACAGGTCCCCCAATGGTGTCTGTCTGACTAAAGTTGGAATTCATCCCATTCAAGTGTGTCATAATTAATGTTTGATTTAGAGCTGCTTGATTACTTCCACTGAACTAAATGTAAGATAATCAGGAGTGGTAAAAGTTATTATAACAAACCCCAATCATGGACAAAATTAACTCGTTAGTTGGAATAGATATCCAATCGATTTTGACTGGCAGCGATTGAATGATCCAAACAATTATTTTTCTCCCGATTAGTCTGCAGACTTTTTTAACGATTAGTAGACTAGTATAGGCTAATAATTTCTTATGAACTTTTTTTTTTTTTTTCATCTTCCAATTAAATTTTTGTTGACGATTATTAATTCACAAAAATATTTTTGGAACACTTAAATTCTTTATTAACGTACCGACAAACAAATAAATAACAATAATAAAGTTTCAAGTTTTGTGTACGTGCAAATCAAATTGTTTCTGGAATTGAGTTTCTCAGTCCTGATTTTACTTCTACCATATTTTTCGGACCATAAGTTGCACCTGAGTTTAAATCGCACCAGCCCAAAAATGTGCAATAAAGAGGGGGGAAAAAAACAACATATAAGTCGCACTGCAGTATAAGTCGCATTTTTGGGGGAAATTTACTCGATAAAATCAAACACATTGAACAGATATGTCATCTTGAAAGGCAATAAAAAAAAATACAATAGAGAACAACATGCGAAATGAGTGTACAGCATGATAATGTTATATGATGCATGAACAAACGAAATGCGAACGTGGCCGGTATGTTAATGTAACATAGCTATTAAGAGTTATTTAGATAACTATTGCATAAAGAACATGCTGACAAGTTAACCAAACCATCAGTGTCACTCCCAAACCCCAAAATAACATGTGAAATTATTTAATATTGTGTTAGTAATTTCACATATAAGTCGCACTCCCAGCCAAACTATGAAAAAAACTTATAGTCTGAAAAATACGGTACATAAATAAGAAAAAATCAAGAATGAGTAAAGTTATTTAAGCAAAAATATGATGTATCTTTAGTGACTGATACATTGCTCCCCCAGAAAAAAAACATTGTACTATATATACATTGTAGTTGATATTCTCTTAGCTCTGACAGCATTTGGCAAATAACATGTTTTTTTATGTGTGACCCCACAGGCTGCCAACAGCTATTTAAGGGACCAGTGGTTTTACTCCTTACAATGGAAGGTAAGCATGGCTTTTTGTTTCACTGATGCCGCTAAAGCATCCTGCGGAAGCCACCGGAAACCAAATTGTACTGTGTGATGTTCACACTGCAGCATCTGTTACGGTTCATATGTAGAATGTTGTGCTTGCAGTAACTCTACCTGGAAGTATGTATGAAGGTGTTCAGTGTAGCTCACTCTGACCCTCTGCTGTCTTCCTTTTTTATACTCAAACATGATAGAAAATAAAATGTAATAATAAATTGTCTTTAGTCCTTCACCAGTATTTGCCCTGGTCAATTTTGACAATTAAGCACTATGCAGTAGGTTGTATGGAAAAAAAGTACTGTATGTACTCTCTTGTGAAACTTCTCCATGTGAATGAAGACTTTCAATGAATGATTTGTGGTGTTTCATGAATATATAAACCAGAGCAAGTTTAAGATCGTTACAGGATAGTCAATATTTAAACTTACATTGTGTTGTTAAGTTGATGGTACAAGGATAATGACTACGGCAACCTAAACCTTAAAAAACATTCATATTAACATCATTTTATTTGTACAATACACTTTCAGTTTCAGCTTCTAAAATTATACAGAGGACATCATAATTGAGTACGCCCTTTGTTTTTGTTTTTTTCCAATTTTTTTTTTTTCACAATTTCAACATAGCAGTTTTATACACTGCTTGCTTGACTCATACCAGGAAAGTTAGGTTGTTCACAGAACCTAGAACACAAAATAAAAATTTAATGAAAATTGGTTGATGTAAAAGTGATTACACCTCTCACAAAAGCTGCCGTATCTAGTATTTTGTCTGACTTCCATGAATTTTAAGGACATCCGCAAGTCTTTGAGGCATTGAATGAACAAGTTTCCAACAGACTACATCTTTTTCCAGTCTTCAAGAAGTGACATTTGTTGATATAGCCCTGAATCACAACTAATGTCTCAAAGGGCTTCACGGGCCCACAGTTGACAATTTCCACATTCACTGATCTGAACTCCCAAAAGAGCAAGGTAAAACCCAAAACCCCCAACAGAGGAAAATAGGAAACCTTGGGAGGGCCAAGGATGGGGGATTCCTCCCACTATGACAACAATAAATGTGAAGTAGGCAACATTTAACAAATTGAATTATGCTATACAGTAAAAGTGTGTGAAATTTCCAATTCTTTGATTATTTGAGATTCGGCCGTGAAAGATTCGAGAACTTTTCACAAACATCCATATTCTGATTATTTAAATATGGCAAGTAAAACGGAACTAAAACACAGTCAGCACGGTCTTCTGGACTCAAGGGGGAATGGACCGTAAGTAAATATCATTTTCAACTCATGCCGCTAGATCAGTGGTTCTTAACCCTGCTAAAGGTCGCGAACCCCACGTGTTTCACAGGTGCATTCACCGAACCCTTCGGAATTTCATTATAATGCCTTTTTTATTTTTTCTTTATTTATTTTTATCACCACGCTGTCTGTAGGTTTGTTACTGGTACTTCCTCATACCAAGTGCCAGTCAACCTTCCTCTGAGCAAACAGATCTTTACTCCCATTAGAATGAGGGCTCGCAGTTGAAAGAAATGGAATAAAGCCTCTAAATTGAGGGCAAACCAGTCCAAAACCTGGTCTAAAACGCGACTTTGCCTAGATTTTGTCAGCGTACAAAATAGGGTTCTGCGTTTCTTAACCTTCACAGACCCTCTGAGGCTTACTTACCGAACCCCAGGGGTTCGAGTTAAGAACCACTGCGCTAGATAAAAAAAAACAATAATACCTGAATGCGGCCGACAGCCGCTACAAACAGCGCCCTGTTGCTAGTTGCTACAAACATACGGAATAATGCTACGGTAGATATCACATATATAGACCTAGATGCAAAAGGACAGACTATGGCGGCGTTAGAACATGTATGGAGAGCTAGATGCGAAATGACAGACCGGTGTTAGTAAACAGCCGCCATCTTAAAGCGGTAGACTTCTCTGGAAGGCTCTTTTGTAGCGAACCTAATTAACTTTTTATCTAAAATACTCCTAAATCATCAAAATCTTGAATCTATCTTTAAATGATGAAAAACTTTTAAAAAGCTTTCACATGTCGAAAGTAGACAAGGGAAATTATAAAATAATGGGAGCAATTTTAACAACTTTAACGGTTGATTCGCAACATTAAATTAATTGAATGTAGCTTAAAGCTGCTGATACAGAATGGGGACTTGAGTATTTTGTTTACTGTTTTGAACTGTTAACCTGATACTGAAATAGTAGTTTGGTTTAGTCTGAGAGGAT
The DNA here is from genome assembly GCF_030265065.1 of Corythoichthys intestinalis. NCBI lineage: Eukaryota > Metazoa > Chordata > Actinopteri > Syngnathiformes > Syngnathidae > Corythoichthys > Corythoichthys intestinalis. The sequence continues at coordinate 54,941,754 of NC_080399.1, read as the reverse complement.
TTTTTTGAACAATTTTGGAACTAATGTACGAAACATTAAAAGCTGGGGGTGGAGGGGGCAGCATCAATAACCAATTTATAATAGGGCTGTCAAAATTATCGCGTTAACGGGCGGTAATTAATTTTTTTAATTAATCGCACATTAACGCACATGCCCTGCTCAAACAGATTAAAATGACAGCACAGTGTAATGTCCACATGTTACTTGTGTTTTTTGGTGTTTTTTCGCCCTCTGCTGGCGCTTGGGTGCAACTGATTTTAGGGGTTTCAGCACCACATGAGCATTGTGTAATTATTGACATCAACAATGGCGAGCTATTAGTTCATTTTTTGATTGAAAATTTTACAAATTTTATTAAAACAAAAACATTAAGAGGGGTTTTAATATAAAATTTCAATAACTTTTACTAACATTTATCTTTTAAGAACTACAAGTCTTCTATCCATGGATCGCTTTAACAGAATGTTAATAATGTTAATGCCATCTTGTTGTTTTATTGTTATGATAAACAAATACAGTACTTATGTACCGTATGTTGAATGTATATATCCGTCTTGCGTCTTATCTTTCCATTCCAACAATAATTTACAGAAAAATATGGCATATTTTATAGATGGTTTGAATTGTGATTAATTACGATTAATTAATTTTTAAGCTGTAATTAACTCGATTAAAATTTTTAATTGTTTGACAGCCCTAATTTATAATAAAATCGTAGCCTCTGAATCGTAATCGAATCATTAGGTGCCCCAAGATTCCCACCTCTAGCAACAAGCATGGCTGACCTAACCAACCAACCTCTCTGTGATCAGACCTGCTCCCATCATGGCACACGCGGAATTATTTTGGATTGTATGAGAAAATTTTCTAGAAAATAGGGGATTTTGATGAATGTTGAAAGCAAGCCAAGGTAGAACGTCATCCCATCCCGATGCTGTTTCACTGACACGGAAGTCCTATATGGTGTTATATTGCTAAGCAGACAAAAGAAGAAATCATGTCATCGCTGTCGAGTCGCCGTTACGTGTGATGCGTGGACTTCTGTAGCCCCCCGAATTGTTTGTTGCAGTAACTGCCCATTTCATAACCGATGAGTGGGAGGTGAAAGCACACGTGCTTCATAAAAGCGCAATGAATGAGGTTGCTAATATGGTTTAGCTGCTAACTAGTGCTATAAATGAATGGAACATCGCAAAAAAGACATTTCTGTTGTTACAGACAACGCAGCTATTATGGTTGTTGCTGCCCAGCTGCGTAACTTTAGCCATCTGACATGCTACGCCCACACGCTGAACTGTGTTTTTTCATCTCAGTAGCTAAAAACACTTGACCAGTACTGCATATTGTTAAGGTTCAGATGCAAAAGGACTTCAGTTTTTTTTTATTTTATTTTTTTTATTTATTTGTACCTCAGGGAAGCCCGTTAAGGTTTGCATGTTCATGTTTACACAACAATGCTAGGATTTATTCTGTTAAAGATTGAATGTAGTTGAAAGCTACTTATACAGAATGGGGACTTGAGTATTTTATTTACTGTTTTGAACTGTTAACTTGATATTAAAATGGTACTTTAATTAAGCCTAGAGGATTTTTGTACTATTTTTGTAACTAATGTACGGAACATTAAAAGCAGCTAATAGCTGGGAGGGGGGTTTATTCATCAATAATCGATTTATCATCGAATCATTCCCTCAGAATCGTAATCGTAATCGAGTCGTGAGGTGCCCACCTCTACTATACAGTGATGTCAGAAAAAAACTTGAAAGTCCATTCGGTGTGATGAAACACCAAAAGTGGGATCTCAGTGGAATGATCCTTCCTTCTGACCTAATGCTGGACTCCTCCAGCATTGCATCAGAGGTAGTCGACCACATCCGAACTAGGCTTGGTCGGTTGGTACGAAGCCAGTATGGCAGCTTCAGTTACAGCCTCCAAGCCCCACCCCCCACCACCAGTCGGGATGAGAGGGGATAAAAGCGGCAGTTAACATGGCCAACATGCGATATAACAAAAAGCCAGAGTGGAGCAGAAAGTCTGAAGGTGAGATTTAAACATTTCTACTGAGCAAGAATGACCTGTTTCAAATTCTTGGAGTTGGATGGAGAGTTATGCTCCACTTGTCACATCAGCATTCCCCACAGGTGCTCAATCGTGTTCAGATAAGGAGACATAGTTGGCCACTGACGCACTCTGACCCTGTTCTTTTAAGAAATACGACTGTGGACTTGGTTGTGTGGTTGGGGTCGTTGTCAACTAAATAGTGACCAAGGGCATGGAGTGATGGTAGCATCTTCTTTTTTAAAATAACATCATTCCCCACAAGGCTCCGTAATCTCTCCGGTACTGCACATACTATACACAAATGATTGCAAAAACAGCAACCCTGATGTTACATGCATCAAAAATTCAGGTGACGCTGTGATTGTGGACACTACCAACGCAACCACCCAGCTACAGTCTGAGTTTGATTTTTCTTTAATTATAATGTATGGCAATATTGCCGCCAATTAATATTAAAATTATTCCTAAACAAAAGTAGTTACCCGCAACATGGAAGCATTTGCATGGTTTAGCACCAACGCAGACACAAGATAGCACGATGGGTGAGGTTCCTTAAAGCGTTTATACAAATGAATGAACGCGGACGACACTCTGTGGAAGCACTAAGTCCAGGTGTCGACGGGAGCGTGTAATTCGTTCCTGGGAAAAGAGCAAAGTTGGCTGGCTTTTGGCAAAGCTGGCTTTTAAAAGTGGTTGATGGAGATTGCCTGCACCTGTGGCCGCTCCACCTGTCTGACGTCCAACCTGAGCAAGGCATGCCAGGTCTCAGGAAGGAGGGGCAGAGGCCCTAACAGACATATGACTAGGAGTGTAACGGTACACAAAAATCTCGGTTCGGTACATACCTCGGTTTTGAGGTCACGGTTTGGTTCATTTTCAGTACAGTAAGAAAACAAAATGCAAAATATAAATTTGTTAGTTGTTTATTACATACTTTTGTGCTTTCAACAATGGGAACAGTAGCCTATACAAAGCTAGAATTAGGGATGTCCCGATCCAGGTTTTTACACTTCCAATCCGATACCGGTATTGTTTTGCACTTCCGATCCAATACTGGCCTATCTGATCATGTATTAAAGCTAGTTATTTAGCCTCCTTACTTAGTTGTCAGACTAGTGTTGAAAAGGGTTTTAGTACTCTTGATAACAACTAGCCAGCTGAATTAGGTGAGTTTGAATAACACACAATGGTTGGTAACAAGTAGAGCTGTCCCGACTAGTCGACATAGTCGATGTCATCGATGACGTAAATCCGTCGACGAGCACAACATCCCGTCGACGGTTAATGAAGGGTTAAAAAAATATATGCGTGGAAAGTTAGAATGTCGGATGCTCTGTTTGCAAGCGGGGAAAGCGGCACAAGGCCAAAAAAAGCGCACCAGTGTCCAAAATATTGACTTATTTCAAAGAAACGAAGGAGAGTACACTCTTCTGTCCTGTCTCTTCAATGGCAAGCTTGGCTGCACGTCGGCCGTGAATAAACACCTCAAGCGCCTTCACCCAGTTTGTAATTTTGTTTTTTTTGTTTTTTTCGTTTTTTGTACACCAGAGGGTGCTGTCGCCTTACTAAATAATAATATTTCATTGACAGTGGGCCTATAAGTGCTATTAGTATTGTTCTTAATTCTAATTGAAAGGTTTATTTCATGTTATGGTTTATTTTATGGTATAGAAAATTAAATAAGGTTAAAAGGTCATAAATATATACAGTATATACAGTGATTGCACTCAAGGGAGAGATTGTCAATGGTAAGGTAATAAATTAAGGTAAAGGCAATTCATATAGGCAATTCATTGATATATAAATAAGGTTTCAAAGGAAAAAGGTGAAACGTTTTTGTTAATTTCTAATTGTGTTGCTTTATTTGTGTGCACCGTAGCTCTTACGGTGTGTTTACATCAAGGATGGAATAAAAGTTGTAACCATCAGTTTAAGAGACCATCTTTTCAATCGGGATGCTACACTAGTTAATTCTATCAGCATTCGAACTCATTGTTTATTTGTGATTTATTATTGTTATTCATTCATTCATTTTCCATGCCACTTATTCCTCACGAGGGTCGTTACGTGTTTATTTGTACTTTAATAAATAATTTGAGTGTTCCAATATGTTTTTTGTGAATTGATAAGCGTCAACAAAAATTTCATTGCTAAATTAATAAAAAAAAATAATAATAATTTTTTTTTTTAATTATTAGATTAGTCGACTAATCGTAAAAATAGTCGGCTGACTAATCGGGAGAAAATTAGTCGTTTGGGACAGCCCTAGTAACAAGAAACTGACCTGTTTATTCAGTGACGAACACAAAAGGTTATAAATAAGAAACAGAAATGGCATAGTCAGTCAGTAAAACGCGCAAATAATATTGTAAACTGTCAGTGGATCCCACAAATCCCCCAACCTATTAGATGCTTTTAATGTTTCGTGCATTAGTTACAAAAATTGTATAAAAAGCCTCTCAGGTTTAAATAAACGACTATTTCAGTATCAAGTTAACATTTTAAAACAGTAAATAAAATACTCAAGTCCCCATTCTGTATCAGCAGCTTTAAACTACATTCAATTAATTTAATTTTGCGAATCAACTGTTAAAGTTGTTAAAATTGCTCCCGTTATTCCATAATTTCCCTTCTGTCTACTTTTGACATGTGAAAGTTTTAAAACTGTTTTGAAGATAGATTCAAGTCAAGATTTTGCCGATTTATGGGTATTTTAGATAAAAAGTTAATTAGGTTCGCTTGGAAGGTTCACTACAACAGCCTACAAGGGAAGTCTCCTGCTTTAAGATGGCGGCTGTTTACTAACGCACCTAGTTTTCAATGCATGTGTTGCTAACGCTGTCGAGTCTGTCATTGTGCATCTAGTTCTACCTACATATGATATCTATTAGACAAACATGACGTTTACTCTCGGGACGCAATGCGGTCCGTTTCTCATTGCGTCCCGAAGACCCCGCTGTGTATTAGTTCCGCTTTACTTGACATATTTCAATAATCGGAATTTGGATGTTTGTGAATTGTTCTCGAATCTTCCACGGTAGAATCGCTCAAGGCGTATGGGCATATTGTACCGTGGTTCTAATGCTGCGTTCCAGAAAAGTGGGATGTCAGACTTTTCCGACCTCCGACTAGGAAAATATCATTGGAACACCACTCGAACTGGGAGGTCCAAGTCGCGAAGTCGGAGAAAAAATAACTACCCCGACCTCCAAGTTGTTTCAATCTGACGTCACTGGACAAAATGGCGCTCAAGAAAACAAATGATAACACAATAATGAAGTAAATCACGTTTATTTGAGACGCCATGTATTTTTTTCCTCATACAATGAATTATCTTTGTTGTGCTATGTTTTTATATTGACGATCAGGAAAGGATGTAACTTAAAAAAGGCAGTTTACAGTGTGGGCTATAACGCAGCTGTCGTTTTTCCTCTACTATTTGATCGCTTATAGGAAGGCAGGTTCGCTGGAGGTCAAAATGTCTTTGGATGGCCAAAATAAAAAAACACCTCATCGCGATCAGCCATCTTTGTTGTTTACATTTGCTTGGAACGCTTTGAGGTCGGAACTGGTACCATCCAAGTGGGATAAATCCGACTTCCCACTTCTCTGGAATGCAGCATAAGTGTTGGATGGTGCGTCTTTACACACAAGAGATAATGGCTCGTCATCCAGAATGAATTCTTGATTCTTCTTCTTGCAATGAATTCTTGCAATGACTCTTGTTATTCCCTGGGCTTTGGGACTGTCGAGTGCCAGTTTGTCACGCATAGCAAAAGTTTCTGCCAGTGTTAGTTGCGTAGGACCTTTCTTTTTGTCTTCGGTTTTCTTAACATACTCCTCATATTGATCGTGGTGGTATTTCGCTAAATGCTTGATTAGGTTGGTTGTATTAAAACTTCTTACAGCTTTACCACCAAGCTTAACTTTATTGTGGCGTATGTTGCACTCTGCCTCTTCGTCTTTGTCGTCCTTTAAGGTGAAATGATCCCACACAGCTGACATTTTTACCGATAAAGTCTCTCGGTAAATTGGGAGACGTTAATGTAGTGTGTTGAAGGTGTGCCGTAAAATGCGGACCGGATTTTAGGGAAACCGAAGCAAAAACTGGAATGGATTATGTATATCAGTGTGCTGGACAACCCGGACCGGATTTTCAAAAAAACTGGATCGGAAGTTTGGATCGGAATTTTTCCGTGTCGGCCGATCCGATACCGATGCGCATTTTTTGGCCCATATTGGCATCCGATCCGATCCAAACATTGGATTGGGACATCTCTAGCTACAATTCGGCTCAAAAAGTAGCGGGTATTTAAAGATAATAATCCAACAACAATTTGTCTTTCAGACCCCGCGTATTGGTCAGCTTTTTTTCTGAACGAAAGAAGAAAAAAGAAGTCCTGTGCTAAAGAGAAAAGCAATCCCAATGACAAAGATTTTAACATGTATTTTAAAAATGAAATGCCTCAATGATTTTTTTTTTCTTATGAACGGTTTTCAAAAGCTTTATTGGTGGATTTTCTCAAGTTAAGGCGCCACACAGAAATTAATAAATTTAATTGTGTAAGCAGGATCTGTGTATTAGTTTTATTATTTAATTACAGGTGTTTTAGCTCATTTCAATTTATTTTATTTAAATGGGCTATTGTTTATTTTATTATGTGTTTGTATTTTACAAATGTAATTTAGTATTCATTTATATTGTATTTTTTATGTTGTATAACTTTAGTTCCTATGTGGTTACGATTGCATATTAGTTTGAAAATCGACCGGATCCACCGTATTTTTACACGAGTGACTTCCGGTCTGCTAGCTAGTAGTGCTGACGCAGGAGGGCCGCGTCTTGCGTCAAATAATAAACTCTGCCGTTCTTTTCGCCTGCATCGCGTTGAGCCGCTTCTGGGACGCGTCCAACACGCGGCCGCACTGCGACTGGTGTGCATTGGCTGATTGATTTTAACGGCCGCGTTTCACTGCGTTCTCGCAGCGGCCACATTGTCGCGCCGTTGACGTTTCTTACTGTCCTACCGTGTTGGTCCTCATTATACTAAAGAAGACGGAATAAATATAATCCACACAAAGAAACTGTAACCCGATTGACTCACAGCCTCGAAAAGTAAGGGTTATATTACGTCAGAAACTCGTTCGGTACGCGTCCGTTCCGAATCGACCACCAAGTACCGAAACTGTTCAATACGAATACATGTACCGTTACACCCTTACATATGACCATTTCGACCTACAAACCAGATCTTGGAACAAATGAAATTCGTATATAGCGGTACCCCTGCACCTATTACTTCTGCGACGCCGGATAGTACTGAAGCCATTAGTACCAAAAGATTGCTCTCACTCAGTCTCACTGCTCCAGAGAATAGAGTCTCAGTAGTGTTATCCTTTTTCAGCTCGGGCCTTTGCAATGCCCACCATGCAATGCCACTCCTCTGCAGTGTGCACCGTATTGTGTGATTGGAAACTGTCATGGCAGTTTGGCTTTCTGATTCTTGAACTAATGGAGTAGAATTTGCACAGCGATTTTTTTTCTACCTTTCTCATCAGGTGACACTCCTGCCTGAGGTGTTAACGTCCTTGGACGGCTTGTATGGCCAACAGAAATGATTTTATTTCCATCTCATGAATTTCTGCACCACTTTTGTGACTAACAAGAAAATCTATACTGATCTTCTTGTAGCGTTCTCCCTTTCTGTGTCTAGAAATTCTTTTCTTTCTGAGGCAACTCCCCTTTTAGTTGCCTGTCTGTCCGACACCTGTGTAATGAATAATTACCGTATTTTTCGGACTATAAGTCGCGACTTATATGTGAAATTATTAACACATTATTATCATTTCACATGTTATTTTGGTGTTGTAGGAGAAACACTGATGGTTTGGTAAACTTGTTACCGTGTTCTTTATGCTATAGTTATCTGAATAACTCTTAGTAGCTATGTTACGTTAACATACCGGCCACGTTCGCATTTTGTTGTTCATGCATCATGTAACATTATCATACTGTACACTTATTCAGCATGTTGTTCTCTATTGTATTTGTATTTTAAATTGCCTTTCAAGATGACATATCTGTTCTATGTGTTGGATTTTATCAAGAAATTTCCCCCCAAAATGCGACTTCTCCAGTGCGACTTACATATGTTTTTTCCCCTCTTCGTTGGGCATTTTATGGCTGGTGCGACTTATACTCAGGTGCGACTTATAGTCCGAAAAATATGATATATTCATATGTTGTTGATATCTTGTGAGGGAGAATTTTGTCGGCTTTTGCTCAAATGTTTTCATGGGGGTTTATCATTTCCGCCCCATGATCTTTAAAGATTTGTTAAAACAACTTTTTTTTTTTGAAAGTGCAAATTAACTCATTTGCTGTAAATCAATGTCCCACATTTGCGGGATTATTTTATAGTGTGATTTGCAGTAAAAATGCTGTTTCTGAAGAGAGAAAAGTTTTCTGAAATATCAGTTATGGTATACTCAATTATGATGTACTCTGTACATTTTTGTCAGGATTTAAGTCTTAACTAATGCCGTTTATTTCAGCTCGCTATGATAAAACCTTACAGATGTTTTTTTTTTTTAATTATTATTTATACGCGCATTCTTTCTTTTATGATTTATTTTCCCTGTAGAAAAAGATCTACAAATACCGCAAGGTATTAAACAATCCAAGCCGCTGGGATGTAGTGCTGAAGGAGATCAGAGCTCTCGTAGACATGGCTCTGACCTCACCGCTACAAGATGAGTCTATTCATCAGGCCCCTCTACATATCATCTCTACTTTGCTGGCTGAGGTAACAAAGCACGTACACAAACATGTGTACATTATCAGGGACTTCCTCTTCCTATTTTACTCTTTCTTTTTTATTTGGAATATTATTTCAGATCATTTTACAGCAGAAGCTGAACCGTCACGCTGTCAGTTACAGGATCAGACTAACATACAAGTTTTATTTATTTGTAGGTTTGGCAAATTAAATCAAAGTAAATCAAGTTGTATGACACAGTTTAATTGCAATTTCATTTGTCTTTATCATCCATTAGATCCAACGCGAAGGCTGCACATTTATCCAAAAAGAGATTAAGAAGAACGGCTAATATAAACAGTAACACATCTTAAAATAAACATACAAATACAAAAAAAAGCTGTCACAATATGGGCCATTTTATATTATGATAGTGATATGTCATGATATAGTTATTTTTAAATTATAACACCCCACTCCGCCCACTTCATTTTTAACTGACATTAAAGAGACCAGACACAAATGTGTAATATACACAATTAGTGCTGCTACATAAAAGTATTAAACATAAACATAAGTGGCTGAGTGAGTAGCATACATAGTTTTGCTCAAATGTAAAGATATGTAATTATTTACTAGTGCTTGGGAGTGGTTTTTACGTTTAAGACTAGCATAATGTCATGAATAATTAATTATCAATCTTAATAGCAGAATGAAGTGTGTCTCTGTGGGTTACATATTGCTAAGTGTTGTTTAAAGCTCTGATGTCTTATTGAATACATAACTCACTTAGGAGGGGGGGTGATGGCAGGATTCCCAGCGTTTACCATGCAGTGTAAAGTCTAAATAAAAATGATGTGTTTTGTTGCATTTGTGGCTAATTCTTTCCCAAATGTAGTAGTATTCTCTATTTCTTTTTAAACTACCTCATAATTTATTAATTGTCATTAACTTTTTCAATTATTTACCACAAGTTTGTAAAGTATCAGTGGTGGTATAGCAGTACATTCCCCTGCCATTGAGACAGACAGCGTGGGGTCACATCTCACTTAATGACTGATCCCGCAGACAAACTGCCAAATTCAGGTCACAGTCCACCTTTTTGCCCTAGTCTGTGGGTAAATTCCAATAACGCAGGCCAGGCAGGATAAGTGATGAAAAAAATAGACGGCCTGCTGGATTGAGTATAGCATTTTTGGGACCACAGATCCAGACTTTTTTGTTGAGGTTATTTTATTTTTACATACCAAAGATATGCCGTGTTATATTGCTTTTATTGCTCCACATTTCAATGCTACTGTTTAATATAATCTAGAATTGAAATGATTTTAAGGGATTAAAATAGGCAAATATCTTTATGCCGACAGCAGCAGCAAAAAAATAAGAAATATTTAAATCAAAAAGAATCCTACCCTTTATTTCTGGGAATATATGTCATCCAAGAACATTTGCTAAAGTGACAGGCCTAATGGTTGGTTAATTGGGGACTCTAAATCAGTCCCTTAAATGTAAACGCTTTTTTGTTTAAATGTGCCCTACTTTGCCCTCCCTCGTTCTTCCTCCTTTCTTTCTTTGCACCATAAATTTATATCTTGTTTGTCATCTTTTTGCCTATAGAACTCCAATCTCAGCACACAGGATCACGAGAACATCATTGTGGTAAGAGTGAAGGTCACAAATTTATATAAATAATTGTTGTGCGTCTAGACATGAGCTACTGTATATATCTGGTTCACATTGATTATTTACATTTTTATTTTGTCATATATATTTTTTTTAAAAATGATGAAACTGAAAATATGTTTTCCTACTAAACAATGTGATGTACATTATCTGTTGCCTTGGTGGGTTGAGCCCAAGCATAAAATATCACAAGTGTTGTTTTTATAACTACTTCGGCTCATCTATTCTCCTAGCCATAGACTTCATAACAGATTTTTGAAGTCTGTGACCTAGCCCTTTTTGGAATATTGTTTTTAAACGTGGGTTTATATGTACTCCCCCACCCCCCCTATGTATTTACAGGCAATTGCACCTCTTCTAGAAAATAATCACCCACCCCCTGATCTTTGTGAGTTCTTCTGTAAGGTAAGATGAAGAAGTGTCCTGGAGCTGTAACTGCTTTAAACATAGTAGTGTTTTAAAACAGTCATACAGTACAGTATGTCATGTGCAGATGTGGGTAGAGTATCAAAAAAATTCTACTCAAGTAAGAGTAGAGTTACTTCAAAATACAATTAAGGGGTAGGTAAAGAGTAAAAATTTAGTAAAGTACAAGTAAAATATTATTTGGTGTAAATAATAATGAAGTAATGAGGAATTGCGTTCAAGATTTTTGTTATTAAATAATGGTATTTCTTTCTCAGTAAAAAGTAATCTATAAGAACTGTTATTGTTCAATATAACTAAATACATGACCATATTTGGCGAAAAAATACACACAAATCATCGAATTCTGACTAGAAAAATCTATAGAAATTAAACCTCACCCGTCCAACTATTAAAACGATCTTATCTCCGGTTTATCTTGTTCTATCGGTGCTAAATAAAAACTAGAATAGAAGCTGAAATCTGCGCTTTGGAGTAGGCATGTGCCGGTTACCGGTTCCAAGGTTTACCGTGGTATGAAAATGTCACGGTTTCAAAACCACTAAAATTTTCCGTCATACCGTAGTACGGTATTCGCTATTTTACAAGTCTCAAAAATGCAGCCAGAAGTGTCTTGGAGTGGCAGCGCTCACTCTTCCCTCTCCGGTTGTTGATGTGTGTGTGTCAGTGACGCTATTCTGCTAAACACCAAAAAAGAAACACTCCAAACAAAAGGCCTACTTTTCTTGAATTTATGGAGGTCTCAAATCATGGTAACTGAAATATACAAAATGAACACTTTTAAAACGCTGTACAATTGTATTTTACACGTATGAGTAGCTTCATTAGCACAAACACAACAGAATGTGAGGAAGTCATCAATGAAAAAGTTCGCCAAAAACAAAACACACATTTTCCTCTCAAATTCAAAATACAAATTAATTAAAAACTTACAAAGACGAATGTTAGCCTAGTCTTAGCTGGGAGAGCAACTTCGTCGAGGTTATAAATCTCACGGCCACTGAGAAACAAGCTTGAATGAAGGAAAAGGCATAACATCAAAGATCGCTAATTGCGTCAGATAATCTTGCCCTAGGCACAAATGTACATTCGCTGGACAAGGAGAGGTCTCACTCCCAGTGTTTTTAGATTAAACCTTTACACAACAACATTCACATTTTAACTAACTTATCCATTTTTAACTTATTAACTTATGAATCCTGCGTCTTTTTAACACAAAGGCATGACATGTAGACTAGAGTTGACACAGTGGCTGAAAATGGCGAAACTTCACTTGAGCTTTTGCCCCCTCAAAAAAAAAAAAAAAAAGTACAGTCAATATTTTTCAATTTTATTTAGAAGTGTTTTTACTTTTTTACAGCAATTAATTTAGTTCTTGCTCCAATCTTGAGCAACCTGAGCTGTGGCTGTGGGTAGTCTATAAGTTCAAGTATATATTTTTTTTGTTTATTTATTTATTTTAACATAATATTCATGTTCCAATTTGCAAATATTTTCTGAAAAATAAAAAATCCTGGAAAAAAGTTTTTTTTTTTTTTTTTTTGGTAACCCATCCCTCTCAAAATAACACATTTTGGAGCTATAATTGCAAAACCATGATACCGTAAAACCGCGGTATTTTTGCTCACGGTTATCGTACCGTCAAAATCTCATACCGGCACATGCCTACTTTGGCGTGATATTGACGGCAGCACTCTATGTAAAAAAATGATTTATAGTTATATTATACGTAGTTAGTAGGGGTGTGGATTGTATCATATCTAGCGATACGATTCGTATCATGAACCACAGCGATTCGATTATTCCCGATACGACACTTGAAGACGATTATTGCGATATTTTTGTATATCACTAGAAAAAAAATCAAAATGGACATACAATAAGTACATTTCTATCAATTTATTCCTGAAACGTCATCCAGCACTCAAGTAAAAATTGTTTTGTTTCATTTTTGAACAACATATGGCTGTCATTATATTTTCTCTTTTTTAGTGCAAACCTGCTTTAGTCCAAACCTGCTTAAATGCAGGATTCTAAACACTCCATGCCTCCATTTTTGTAGTAAAAGCCAAAATGAGCCCAAATTTTAAATTTATAAAAGGACTAATCCGAGCAACCACTCGAGGGTGAGGTACACAAATCTCTCCTCGGATTAGTGTAATGTTGTTGTTACTTCAGCGGACTGGAAGGCAACGCTGCTGCGTGCTGGACACTACTGGACGTGAGTGGAAGTGCAGCCGCTGAATTTTTTATTTCCACCAATAACACACGTGTAAGGATCGATACAGACAGATTTTGAATTGATACGAGAATTGCGTGACGTAATATTGCGATATCCCGCAGAAACGATTTTTTTAACACCCCTAATAGTTATTTTATAGTTATATTTTGCAGTCGTATAAAGTAGCCATGTGCCGGTATGATATTCTGACGGTATGATAACCTTAAGCAAAAATATCACGGTTTCACAGTATCATGGTATTGCTGTTACAGCTCAAAAATGTGTTACTTTGAGATATCTGGGTTAAAAAAAAAAAAAACTTTTTTTCCATTGAACAGGATTTTTATTTTTCAAAACATATTAGCCAATTGAGACATAAATCTAATGTTAAGTTAAATAAAGAAAACAAAAAAAAAAAAAAAAAAAAAAAAACAGCCACAGCTTAACATTATTATCATCAGAACAAAAATAATTGAATTATTTTCCATAAAAAGCAAGTGTTTATAACTAGTTTACATTACACACACACAATCTTTCTCAACACAGACAGTTGCCAGAGGGGAAAAAACACGTTTTACCACTGCTAGACACACTAAACACGCTGGAGTTAACTCTCGAAGCTTGTGGGAATCGTTCATGATAGTGTTTACTTATTTTGTATAAATGCGAAATCATATTGGAGGTATTGCCTCCTCAGTAGCCACCCTCCGCAAACATGTTGTACATGTCAGTTGGATCTCCTCCTCTTAGCCGCGGCTGTCTGTAACTTTTCTGTTGCCGAAGTATTCCCATAATGGTGATTTTGTTTTCTTCGATGGGGGGAAAAAGTTCAGGAGTTTCACCTCCTCTAGCCATCATGTAGCACAGCTGACTCACTGACTCTGAGCAACAACCGGTTGAGTAGGGTTGAGCCTTGCAGCTGCAAGCGAGGGATATCTCCCTGCATTTATGGTACATAAAAAATAGCTAATAACTTAGGGACGGTATGACTGAGTATTTTTGCGGTTTTGAAACCGTGATGTTTTCATACCATGGTATACCTTGAAACCGGTTATCGGCACATACTTACGATAAAGACATCACTTGATTGAACCGGCCGCTGTGATCATTGAACCTTCGACTGCAAGATTGTGTGTGTGGTCATGTGACTGTATTGGTACCTCTGATTAGTATAATGGGAGTCATGTGATTATTGCTGCAATGTCTCATTGGTGAAAATAGTAGAGCTACTGTGGGCATCTCTGGCAGAAATAAAGTGTGTTGTTTTAGTTTTTTCACAAATCTACTAGATTTAAAGTAAAAAGTATGGCATAATAAAACTACTCTTAGAAGTACATTATTAGCAACAGACTAAATGTCACGCGTTACTACCCACCTTTGGTCATGTGTCAATGTGAATTAGTGCAAAATAAATAAAATTGACTTTACTTGACCTATTGCAGCACTGTCGTGAACGACCACGTTCCATGGTTGTTATAGAAGTGTTCACTCCTGTGGTCCAGAGAATCCTCAAACACAACATGGTAAAAAAAGATCCCTTCAGAAACCCTCAACGTCCAGGTCCTCACGAACTTTATTCCATTCGGTTTCTCACTTGTCGTGTTTTGCAGGATTTTGGAAAGTGTCCTCGACTGCGCCTTTTTACTCAGGAGTACATCCTGGCCCTGAATGAACTAAATGCAGGAATGGAAGTTGTCAAAAAATTTGTTCACAGGTGAGAGATTTAGCTGTAGGTCCTATAAAATATTCCAAGATTTTTTTCAAGTGTTGTATAAAGCCAAAAACATGATTGCTAATAACTTTTTTAAAACATTTTTTATGTTAATTATTTTTAAATGAACAAAAATAATAAAAATAATCACTTCCCCCTTCCAGGGCTGACTGTCCCTAAAATGATGATGATCATCCAACTTTGTCTAAACTTTGCTTTGTTGCAGCATGCACGGGCCAACAGGGCAGTGCCCTCACCCACGTGTCCTGCCAAACCTGGTTGCAGTATGCCTAGCTGCCATTTACTCCTGTTATGAGGAGTTCATTAACAGGTTAGTCAAACATGCACATACATAGTCACTTCTCATCTTTTCTGCTCTGCATGGTTGGAGTTGGCCTTGCTTTGTTCACTTTTTTTATGGGTCTGGCTTTGAGAGCTGCTCAGCTATGTTGATCTTGAAGGTCAGCATCATAAAAGATAGACAGCCTACAACTCACCCCTTCTCAAGCACTCATGTACATCACTAATAACAAAACAACCCACAAAAATACAAAATTTATTTTCCCATTTTATGTGAATTTATAGTCCTAAAGTTATCATTTTCACTTAAAGGGAACCTCGGACTAAAAGACTTGTAGGCTCTAATAAGCCACAATTGTTCTCTGTTTCTAAAATATGTTATTAGAAGCGCATAAAATATTGCCGTTGATTCAAAAATCAATAATATTTAGTACGTTTTGACTTACGGAGGGCGCCATGGATTTTGTGCACAAAGGTTTGTCACTGTCACTAGATGAACACTACCGGTGTTCTGCAATTCCTTCTACGCGGTGAGACGTCCAACACGTGCGCTCATCGGTTAAAAGCGGCGAGTACTTACAGTACTATTTGTGTTTTTAGTCTTTTATTACCTTTTCATTGCCTCAAAATACTTTTTGCATGTGTTTCCCTTTCATACTTTTAAGCACTCCGTTTTCTTGTGGTAGCTTTAAAGCAGATCGTTGATCTGTTGACCACATTAGTCACATAGCGTATTTAAACCACCCTTATTTGATATTACTACGTTTAAGTATTTTCTGAAGGCATTTTTTAATGTTCCTCTTGGGTTCAAATTGAAAGTGTGAACAGATGACATGTTAGTGTTGCTAGAGTCATACTCTGCAATCCCAGCAGTGCAACCCAGTGACATCACCGTCCTGCGACATCAACACCAATGGCGACCTTCTAGTTAAACTAATTTTACAAATTGTTGAAAAACGAAAACATCAAGGTAAATGCACATAACCATACAACTGCCCTATATATACAGTGGGGCAAATAGGTATTTAGTCAACCACCAATTGTGCAAGTTCTCCTACTTGAAAAGATTAGAGAGGCCTGTAATTGTCAACATGGGTAAACCTCAACCATGAGAGACAGAAAAAAAAACAGAAAATCATATTGTTTGATGTTTAAAGAATTTATTTCAAAATTAGAGTGGAAAATAAGTAATAAGTCACATACAAACAAGCAAGATTTCTAGCTGTCAAAGAGGTCTGACTTCTTCTAACGAGGTTTAACGAGGCTCCACTCAATACCTGTATTAATGGCACCTGTTTTAACTCATTATCGGTATAAAAGACACCTGTCCACAACTTCAGTCAGTCACACTTCAAACTCCACTATGGCCAAGACCAAAGAGCTGTCGAAGGACACTAGAGACAAAATTGTAGACCTGCACCAGACTGGGAAGACTGAATCTGCAATAGTTAAAACGCTTGGTGTAAAGAAATCAACTGTGGGAGCAATTATTAGAAAATGGAAGACATACAAGACCACTGATAATCTCCCTCGATCTGGGGCTCCATGCAAGATCTCACCCCGTGGCGTCAAAATGATAACAAGAACTGTGAGCAAAAATCCCAGAACCACACGGGGGGACCTAGTGAATGACCTACAGAGAGCTGGGACCACAGTAACAAAGGCTACTATCAGTAACACATTGCGCCGCCAGGGACTCAAATCCTGCACTGCCAGACGTGTCCCCCTGCTGAAGCCAGTACACGTCCAGGCCCGTCTGCGATTCGCTAGAGAGCATTTGGATGATCCAGAAGAGGACTGGGAGAATGTGTTATGGTCAGATGAAACCAAAATAGAACTTTTTGGTAGAAACACAGGTTTTCGTGTTTGGAGGAGAAAGAATGAATCAGCATGACAATGATCCCAAACACACAACCAGGGCAACAAAAGAGTAGCTTCGTAAGAAGCATTTCAAGGTCCTGGAGTGGCCTAGCCAGTCTCCAGATCTGAACTCCATAGAAAATATGTGGTGGGAGTTGAAAGTCCGTGTTGCCCAACGACAGCCCCAAAACATCACTGTTCTAGAGAAGATCTGCATGGAGGAATGGGCCAAAATACCAGCAACATTGTGTGAAAAGCTTGTGAAGAGGTACAGAAAACGTTTGGCCTCCGTTATTGCCAACAAAGGGTACATAACAAAGTATTGAGATGAACTTTTGGTATTGACCAAATACTTATTTTCCACCATGATTTGCAAATAAATTCTTTAAAAATCAAACAATGTGATTTTCTGTTTTTTTTTTTCCCCCCCACATTTTGTCTCTCATGGTTGAGGTTTACCCATGTTGACAATTACAGGCCTCTGTAATATTTTCAAGTGGGAGAACTTGCACAATTAGTGTTTGACTAAATACTTATTTACGCCACTGTATTTGTTTTTAAAGATGGATTACAATTTATCGATTGTGAAACAAAAACATCCACATTCAGCTATCTCTCACGAACAAGATTGACTTTCATTTGTGGGTCCTGGTTTCTGTTCCTACACTAAAAAAATAACTGGTGTTATTTACTTGATAAAATCTTTGTAAAAATTTGCACTTACTTTTATTAAGTAAATTTTACTGCTCACAATATTTAGTTCAGTTTACTTTCAGCAATCAATTAAATTTTACTTACCACTGAACTTAATGTTTTCTTAACTATCAAGTAAATTTTACTTTGTTGTAGTTAGGTAATGTACGTGAAATATAACTAAAACAAATTAAGTAAAATCAATTGTTTTATTTCCATGAGCAGAACTTAAGGCTACATGAAAATATTATGTAAAATAGCTGGATCATTTATTGTAATGAAATAAGTAGAATTGAATTTTTTTTTTCATGATTTATACACAAAATTGGCTCTATTAAGTTGCAGATATTGTATTTTCTTTCTATTTTAATATAAAGATACGACCTGGAAAATTAGTCCATCAAGTAGAAGTTTTTTTTTTCTTTTTAAACTACAAAACTACAAGACCTCATAAAAAAAAAAAAAAAAAAAAAAAAAAAAAAAAAAAACAAAGAAGTAAATCTTGAAACTGGTAAGGTCAATCTTACCAGTAAGTTGAATGGCAGAAATAAAACTAACTTTTCAGGATATTCTAATTTTCTGAGTAGTACCTGAAAAATACTACATTGTGTGCATTTATCAGAAATCACAACAAAAATATAGTTCAAATCACATTTATTTTTTGTATAATAAATTCCCTCAACTGTCACAACTGTCTGATCAACAATCAAAATTTAAGCTGTGTTACTGTGTGAACAACAGAGTGAGTTCTCGATGCATCCACTCCACCTTCAGCCCCATGAACAACCAATATCTTCAAGATGTGCTGACTGACATCACTGGTTCTGCCCTCCTGCTTGAAATGAGCAAAAATTGTCTTAAAAGCACATGGTCTCAGCTTTGCACTCAGGACACCTCCCTTAACTCTCATCAGTTCGATGAGTTTTGGTGTGTAGCTGTGAAGGCTGTACATAGAGGTCTGTTCCAGGGAAATTGCTTTTATTCTTCTTAATTCTTCTTTGATCTGAAAGAACAAGAATCACAAGCAAATCTGTTCTGTGCCTAAAAGAAACATTGGATACATGTAAGTCTACAATGTTTCAAGAACTCCAACCGTTTTGATTTCCTAAATGTGCAACTTTTGCAGGAGCATGTCATGGGTGATTCTCAGCTTAGAAATGACAAGATAATATTGTCACAAAAATGACAGCGCTCTCATTTAAAAAAGAGAGGGGAAAACATGCAAATTGCAGAATAGCACAATAGTATAAGTCATGTTACATTACATAGAGACAAACGTTCTCCTGCTGAAGTCTGGTTTATGCACGATAATAAAACGTCATATCTGCCCTAATTGCACGCTCAATTTTACGTTCTAGCACAAGTTTTGCGGTTCTGGTGTTCTGTCAAATGTTGCACCCCATCAGAACTTTGCTGTTCTGCGCATGCGCGTAATGTTTAAAATGGCCGCGAATGCAGCAGTTCCAAGTAAACATGACAAACTTTCTTTAAAGAAAGCAATATTTACTTACGCTTGATCATGGACGGACATGTAGAAAAGTTCTCTTTAGACACATCCTGCAATGTTAGCTGCACACAACAACTGCACGCCACTCTCTTACTGTTAACGTCAAAAACGTGCAAAATTTGACAAAACACCTGTCTCAACAAGCTAGCAACGTATCTTGGGGATGTGGGGAACGCTCACATTAAAGCCTTGACTGCAAAATGTACATATTGTGCAGGTATCACAAAACACGAGCAAGACATCCAGAGAAAATGGTGTATAAAAGTCCTATAGAATCTTAGCAAGCGCAACTGCTCTATATTTTCGCCCCGACATGATTTTGCATGAAAGCAGCTCTGAGTTACAGTACATTTGAACCAGTGCTTTGGCATTCACAGTCGGCTACAGTTTTTCACCGATCGAGCCCAGACAGTTTAACCAATGAGGTTTCTGTTAAAACAAGCAGCACCTGACTGACTGCAATCAACTGTTTGCACTTGTAAGACAATAGATTGTCTTACCCCATATATTGCCTTGCCTTGTCATATATTGATTGTCTTGCCCCATATATCTCTTTTAGTATTTTAGATTTCCTTAAACGTTCTATATTTTCATTTTCTCACTTTTAATATGTTTAAATGTTTTAAATGATTGTATGGCGACCTTGAGTGCCAGAAAGGCGCCTTCAAATAAAATGGATTATTATTATTATTTTTATTATTATTGGTGAAAAGGTGTTGTCGTGTTCTGTCGGAATGAAAAACTGCACCCACGGTGGCCCGATGTAGAATAGTTTGGAGACTCCTCCATTAGCATATCTATGCGTGCCATTTTGTACCTGCCTACCTGCACGCTATATCAAAGTGCAAAAACAGCCAGAGCTATTTGTTTCAGGTTTGATAAATCACATTACACATACTTAATTCATCTATTTGCATTTGCAACTTCTTCCACTCTGCTAAAAATATGAACTGCATGGCAATTTGGCCAAATCCTGTGTGTGACCATTTTGTTGTTCAGCTTCCACATCAGGTTTGTGCCTGTTTTTAATGTCACTCATGTGTGTTCCATGAGGCTTTGTGGTGACAGAAATACACCTCATATGCTTTAACACATCACTAACGTCATCAACATTGCCGTTGTCAACATCATTCACTCCAGAGAATAGCACATCTTTCCTTTTTTTTTTTCCGCCTTAGCGCCAACTCTCAATGGAACTTATATGCCCAAGTCTCCTGGCTAGGTTGTCTCATCTTTTGAAATGTTTTGTTATGACCACATTTCAATGTGTGCGTATGCTCATTGTGAAAAATATTTAAGATTTCCGATCACATGAGAAATCTAGCCCGAACACCTGATTTTTAGACACTTTTAGCAGTCCTTTTGGGTGAAATACAGTGGCATGAAAAAGTATCTGAACCTTTTGGAACTCCTCACATTTCTGCATAAAATCACCATCAAATGTGATCTTATCTTTGTCGAAATCACACCAATGAAAAAGCAGTGTCTGCTTTAACTAAAACCAACCAAAAATTTATAGGTTTTCATATTTTAATGAGGATAGTATGCAAACAATAATAGAAGGGGGAAAATGAGTAAGTGAACCATCACATTTAATTTTGTGCCAGCCTTCTTGTGCCACTTCTGTGGAGTGTCCACGTGCCTTTTTGCGAACATTAAAAGAGCAGCAATGTTTTTTTTAGACAGCAGTGGCTTCCTCTGTGGAGTCCTCCCATGAACACCATTATTGGCCATGTGTGCACAGAGATATTATACTGTGCCAGTGATTTCTGTAAGTCTTTAGCACACCCCCTAGGGTTCTTTTTTACCTCTCTGGGTATTCTGCTCTGAACTCTTGGGCGTTATCTTTGGTGGATGACCACTACTTGGGAGAGAACCAACAGTGCCAAACTCTCTATTTGTCGACATCTCTGACTGTCGATTGATGAACATCCACACTTTTAGAGATGGTTTTGTATCCTATCCCAGCGTTATAAAAATCAACAATGCTTGATCGCAGGTCTTCTAACAGCTCTTTTGACTGCGCCATGATGCACATCAGACAATGCTTCTCATCAAGGCAATTCTGACCAGGTGTGTGTTTGATAGTGGGCAGAGCAGCTTTAAACCTCTCATCAGTGGTTGGGCACACACCTGAATTAAATTGTTAAATTTAAAAAAAATTGGTTTCAATTACTCTTTAAGTTTCCTTATGCAGAGGGTTCACTTACTTATTTTCCCCCCTTCTGTCATTGTTTGCATGCTGTCCTCTTTAAAATATGAAAACCCATAAATGTTTGGGTGTTTTTAGTTAAAGCAGACACTGTGTTTTTCATCTGTGGGATTTTGACAAAGATCAGCGCACATATAGTGGTGATTATATGCAGAAATTTGACAAATTCCAAAAGGCTCAGATACTTTTTAATACCACTGTAGTTATTAGTCTTGGTCGTATTTTAGTCATTTCAAAATGTGTTGGTCTTCGTTTAGTTTTAGTTGACGTATACTCAAAATGTTTTCGTCTGTAAAAATTCAAAGGTTTTAGTCTAAAAACAAATGAAAATAGGTCAGAGGTTTCCAAAAATTTTGAATCAACATTTGAGAGACATGCACATATTGACAAGTACAAGACCAACTTCAGTAGGGTTTTCTAATGGTTTAATTTGCAACTGGAAGCTCAGAGCACTTCTACTGTAAGCTGAAGCAGACACCAACAAAAAGAAAACAACACAACAGCAGTCTAAGAGGACTTTCGCCATGCTGAAGTTAATGCGAGTGCTATGCTGACGCTACGAGTTAGATTTAGTGTGTGTTGTGATCACTCAGCACACTTTTATAGTCTAAAGCAACATTACATATTCTCTCTTGCCAAGATAAGACAAGAAATCTTGCCATGTGTTTCAAAACAAGCAAGCCTGGAGCGCAATCTAACTTGAAGGACATCGTAAACATCATTTGATCGATTTGATTCTATTCTATTCTATTCTATTCTATTCTATTCTATTCTATTCTGTTCTATTCTATTCTATTCTATTCTATTCTATAAACAGTAGTGAGGAAGAGGCACATCAGTGACAAGACCCAAATACTGCTACGATGCAAGCTGACTAACTACACGTATAATAATAAAATGTCACAGATTGTGAATATGACAGAAACTACGGGGCATTTTTGTCTCACTCTTCTCTCGTCAGACAAAAACTGGCATTTGTCTGGTTATATTTTGGTCTACCAAGACACGTTTTTAGCTCGTCATCGTCATGAAAAAATTGTTCGTCGACAAAAAAATTCGCTATCGTCATCGTTGACCAAAACAACAATGTTTTTAGAAGATGGAAATCAGGTGAAAAGAATCTTTTTTTTTTTTTTTCAAATTTATATATTTATTTATTTTGAATTATTAACACATTGGCTGCCATTGGCGGCAAAGATGCTGCCAGCTCCCCAGTTGAATTGGATTGGACGTCTATTGTCGTCATTGGCAGTGAAATATGATAACTCTATGCCAGGCTTCCCAGTTCAAATCGAACGTCTATCACTGTCAATGAGAGTCATAGAGTTAATGGCTACAGGCAACAAAATAATCCAGAGATATAACAATTCGGGATGTCCCTGATCCGATTACGTCAAGGTAAGTCGGGCCTGAGCACGTCATTATTAGAAGATTGGAATTGAGTGAAAAAGTTTTTAAGATTTTTCCTTTAAATTATGAGCTACAAAGCAACAAAATAAGATGTACAAGGATATTGTCAAAAGAGTTTTAAAGATTTTTTTTAATGGCTGAAATGCAACAAAATGATCGAGATAGACAAGGATATTGTCAAAAGAAATAAAAAAATGTGTGTTTTGTAATGAATTAATAAATGCATTGGGAAAACTAATTCATGGTGCTCCTTTCCTGCCTTTTAGCCGAGACAACTCTCCTAGTCTGAAGGAGATTCGAAATGGCTGTCAGCAGCAGAATGACCGAAAGCCTCCGATGCCTCTCCGCCTTCTGCGCCCGGAGCCTCCGACGCCACCTTCTACCACTTTGCTCCCCCTCTCCTCCAACCCAAGTCCTCCTCAGCCACCTCCTCCTGTGCCCCCAAATCCTCCACAATCAATCCCCATATGCTCCCCAACATCAAGCCTACCCCTCTCTCCTCCTCCATCTGTTGTCAACTCCAATGAGATTTTAGTGGAGTTGGAGAGAAACAATAATTCAGCCAACACAAAGCTGAAATCTGAACACGGCAGTGAACTCAACCTCATCGACTGCCTACTAGTCAGCCCGGCTGTCAACACTCTATCCATCCAGCTACCTGCACAGGCAGACCGTGTACTCGGCTGCTTCGCGCTTATCCTGAAGATGCTGTGAGTTTACCTGTATTGTAGTATGTTACTTGTACATTGATCTTGTTGAAAGTGAATGTTGCGAACGTGGTCAAACTGATGACTTAAGCGTGTATTGCATAAGCAGATGCTATAAAAAGCTGTCAACTCTTAAGTTATCTATGACCTTATAAACACTAGGCCTCCGACCAGATTAATCACCAGAAAATATTTTGGGACTGTTCATGTTTGGATTTTAACCTTTTTCTGATTAATGTCCTGTGTTATTAATCTTACTTTGGAAAAGAAATTAGTTACAGTTACAAATCACCACTCCCAAAAAGTAATGAATTTAGTAAATCCGTTACCTCATTGTAATAGTAATTAGTTACTCAGCAAAATAACTAAATACTTTTCATGTTCTACACGATATTACTTTACTAGTATGCATTCTATAACATCTTTCACATTAAAGATGTTTATATTAACTGACAAAAGAATAAAAACTCGGGATGTCCCGAGCGCAGATTTTTTCACCCCAGTCAACTGATTTTGAGAATCTACAGATATCGAGTCCCGATTCGTTACAAAAACCAAGTTCCAAACATGTTACTGTCCCACTGTGCCACCATCATAATGTTATTTTTTTAAAACAAGATTAACGTAGAAAAATGCCTGTTTTGTTTAAATGCTTCATTGACTGAGTCCAATCAAATCCACTCACGCTGCTGAGAGCAGTCTCTCACTTACACAATGAGTTGCCACCACACACTTCCGCTAATGTTATCAAGCTAAATGATGATTGACACATGTGGGCCTTTGATTGTAGAGCTACCAAGCTACTCTGGCAAGATCAAAGCTACAAACCTGTCAATCATCATTAACTTCAAGTACCAAACAATAGGGGTGTGCCATCTTAGGCACCCCATGATTCGATTGGATTACGATTCAGGGTGCTACGATTCGGTTATTGAACGATGATCACGTATTGGCGGTGATCACGGTTATCACAATTATCACGATTATTCATGCATTGTCCATTACTAAATAATAAAGTAGAAAAAAACAGATTTATGGCTATTATTTATTTAAAATATCCTAATGATTCAACAGGAATGATGGAAACATGCCCATATAATAAAAAGCTGCTTTTAAGCTGCAGATGTAAATCACAAATCAAAATTCATGTTTTGTGCTAATTATGTCTTCAGTTACTGTTCTAGTTGTTTCATTAATTGCTAGTTATGGAATTTGGTAACACTTTATTTGACAGTTGCGCTGTCAAAAAGACTGTCATGAGACCATCATAATTATGACATGACACTACCATGAGCATTAATGAATGCTTAGGACAGATGTGTTTTGTGTCATCCGGCAAATTATCTCCCTTTTGAATGGATATGTAAGATCCGACATGGACATGAATGGAGTTAGTGACGTAATTTTCCGGATAACACTTAATGAAATCTTTCATAAGCATTCGTTAATGCCCATGATAATGTCATATCATAATTATGACACTCTTATGATGCTGCTGTCAAATAAAGTGTTACCTATCAACCCAAATAAATCAACAAATAAGCCGTACTGGACTATAAACTGCAGGATTCAAAATGAGGGGGAAAGGTAGCGGCTTATAGTCCGAAAATTACGGGTACTCACAACTGAGGAAAAAAAAAAGCGCCGCTATTAACAACACTGTTAATTTCCCAATGGGATTAGATTGCTACCTTTTATCTATAAAGTACAACGCAATAACCAAGACTGTATAGTGGGTTTAAATATTAGTTTGTTATTTTTCCCTTCCTCCC
Source organism: Corythoichthys intestinalis (assembly GCF_030265065.1). Lineage (NCBI taxonomy): Eukaryota > Metazoa > Chordata > Actinopteri > Syngnathiformes > Syngnathidae > Corythoichthys > Corythoichthys intestinalis. The sequence goes on along the minus strand of NC_080399.1, from coordinate 54,916,433 downwards.
TGTGATTTCACAGCCAAACTCAAAAATTGAGTAATAAGAGAAATACACATATAGTAGAATTCGCTTTGTATGTTCTATACTAAGTAAGGCACACAAATTATCTTCTGAATTGCTAATATGAGTGATGTTTTAAAGTTATTCACAAAGATAATGTTCAATTATGATTGACACTGTCAGAAATTAATTTAGTTAACAATACATATGTTTTTTCGCATATACCGTAGTTTATAGTGGTGTATGATAGCAAATGGCATCATACTGCAGACCATCCAATATTTTGACTGATCTGATGCTAAATAAGGAGCCAAAATATTTGAAAGATTTTTTTCTTCTTCATACATTCACCACTTAACTCCAGTAATGATAAACATTGACATTGTCCATTAAAAAGCATTTGCAATCTTTATAGTTTTAAGTCTAAAAAACAAAAATGTTCTGTGTTTAGATGAATGGGAAAAAAACTTGACCAGATGTGTACTTAGAATAGTAATGGTACAGCCTAATGTTGTCAAACAAACAGCCTATGAGTAGTTTCTTTGGGAGGGGCTATCTGTATACTGTATATTTTAAAATGTCAAACAGACAGTTCCACGCAGTGATGGTGACATCAGTATGCCTGAAGTCACTGAGTGAAATGAGTCGGACAGTGTGAAATGTGATCACACAATGTGAAAGTGGAGTAGTAGTTAAGTGTGTGATTTCCTTACAAGGTGAAGGTCTTGTAACCATGTTGAAGGGCTTAGCCTTAAACTAGGTTGTCTCATTTGTTAACAAAAAAAAAAGAAAAAAAAGAACCTCACTCCACGAAATGCGATACACCTTCAGTTAAGTCAGCAGTGTGGGCTTGCGTCATCTTTGTTACTTCCGATCAACCGCACCTTTTCTCCCGGAGTCTTTAGCGTCCAACCCTCATAGCTCATTTTTATCTTTGTTCCTCTAATGACTCTGTGTGTGTCTTTGTGTGCGTGTGCATCAGGTCGGATTATGACGACTGGAGACCTGCGTTGGCCAGCCTTTTGCAGCCCATCCCTTTTCCAAAAGAGTGAGTTGTCACACACGTGAAAACTGGCACATCAGCACATTGTTGGCAATTTGTTGCTCTATGAATTATATATATATATATATATATATATATATATATGTATATATATATATATATATATATATGTATATATATATGTATGTATGTGTTAGGGCTGTCAAAATTATCGCGTTAACGGGCGGTAATTTTTTTTTTATTAATCATGTTAAAAAAATTGACGCAATTAACGCACATGCCCCGCTCAAACAGATTAAAGTGACAGCACAGGGTCATATGCGCTTGTTACTTGTGTTTTTTGGAGTTTTGTCACCTTCTGCTGGTGCTTGGGTGCGACTGATTTTATTGAATGAGAATTGTGTAATTATTGGCATCAACAATGGCGAGCTACTAGTTTACCAGTGTATCAAATACTTGTTCTCCCCACTGTATATGTATGTATATGTGTATATGTATGTATGTATGTATGTATGTGTATATATATATATATATATATATATATACATATATATGGCGGAAAACACTCAGGTGACTTGAAGTTCCACTCTGAGACCCCCAATTTGGCCAAATTTCAAATTGTCCTGCATGTGTGATACATCATTGGAAAGCTTTAAATCTCCATTTTCTGGGAGAAGAAAAATTTTGAACAGGAGGGCATATTTAAAAAATAAAAAATATTTTTTTTTAAACAGCAAAACCCTATGTGGAGGCGAGCGTACGTGAGAGCAGAATTACAGATGCCACGACTTTAACGGGATATTATCGTGTACTTACCTTGTTTCGATCCAAAACAAAACTCCATGTAGCATGTATCACTGAGTGGCAAGACACAGTTGTGAATGCCCATAGCTGGATTTTTGGGGGATTTTATGGGTGAAACATGGCAATATAAGAAGGGTCGCGATGCAGAAATCGCATAGTTTCTTTTTTATATATTTACCCCTTTAAAGTTTTTTTTTTTTTTTCAATTTTTCTTTGTTTGGATCAATTATTTATTATCTAACATATCGGAGAAAACGCGACAGTAAAAAAAAAAAAAAAAATCTCAACGCTAAAAATGACAGACATTTTGAATAATAAATATAATTAATTACCTTAGTGTTATGGCTGGGTTAAAACCAAAGCGGTTGCACGACGTCTGTAAACGGAGGTTTTCAGGGTAAAATGGACAAATTAAAAATAGTTCGGGGGCTTAATGTGCCATGAATCTGCGATGACAGCATATAGACATATTGCTTTATCAAACACAACAGTTGTTTTGGCTTCAAATACAGCAGTTTCTTTTAAAGAGGAGTGCAATGAGCAGAAACTGCTTTTTCAGTCTTGTCTGTGTTTTCCGCCATATGTATATATGTGTATATATATATATATATATACACTATATATTAGGGGTGTCAAACGATTAAAATTTTTAATCGAGTTAATTACAGCTCAAAAATTAATTAATCGCAATTCAAACCATCTATAAAATATGCCATATTTTTCTGTTGGAATGCAAAGATAAGACCGAGATGGATATATACATTCAACATGCGATACATAAGTACTGTATTTCTTTAATATAACAATAAATCAACAAGATGGCATTACCATTATTAACATTCTGTTAAAGCGATCCATGGATAGAAAGACTTGTAGGTCTTAAAAGATAAATAAAAATAATAAATAAAATATGTAAATAAATAAAATATATAAATATTTATAAAAATTTATAGAAAATAAATAAAAGAGAATAACTAGTACAAGTTATAGAAATTTTATATTAAAACCCCTCTTCATGTTTTCGTTTTAATAAAATTTGTAAAATTTTCAATCAAAAAATAAACTAGTAGCCCGCCATTGTTGATGTCAATAATTACTTACACAATGCTCATGGATGCTGAAGCCTATAAAATCAGTCGCACCCAAGCGCCAGCAGAGGGCGGCAAAACTCCGAAAAACACAACAAGTACACCTTTCACTTTGCTGTCCTTTTAATATGTTTGAGCGGGGCATTTGTGCGTTAATTGCATCAAATATTTTAACGGGATTAATTAAAAAATTAATTACCGCTCGTTAACGCGTTAATTTTGACAGCCCTAATATATATAAATATATATATATATATATATATACATATATATATATATATATATATATATATATATATATATATATATATATATATATATATACATATACATATATATATATATATATATATATATATATATATATACATATGCACAGTGAGGAAAATGACTATTTGAACACCCTGTGATTTTGCAAGTTCTCACACTTAAAATTGATGGGCAGGTTTGAAATTTTCATGGTAGGTACTTATCCTTGCCTGGCACGGCCAGACTGTTCTCCCTGTATTTTTCCAACACTGTGAGAATAGTCTGGGACCCAGCCCATTAACGGCCTCTCGAGCAAGAACAAAATCATCCGTCCAATCAGATTCGTTTATTTGCGTGACGTGTTCTTAACGAGCAACGTCACTCTTGCGCACCGGAAGTCATCTCAACAACAACTGACGGGAGAGCCGAGAATATGTTCCAATCTGCGGTAAATTCAGTTTTAAATGACTAAAAACACATCAACACAAGTAATTGACAAAAGTCTGTCTTGCGCTAGCCATGTTGAATAAACTCCGCTCTCCTCGTATGTTTACTTCTGCACGCAAGTCCCTCGTCACGTCCACCCGTCGCTTATTGGTCCATTCCGCTGTCTGTTTGCTGTGGCTCGCAACTTTTTTGAGACACGAACTGTCATTGGCAGAATTTTTTTTTTTTTTTTTCCAGATTTTTTTTCCAGACTTGAGCACAAATTTGAGAAGTGAACCACATATGGTAAACAATAGGCAGAAGCCTGGAAGACAGTGATCAATTCTTTAAAAGGATTGCTCAAGATTTTTAACTCTAACTAGTGGAAGTTTATTGTCAAACTAAATGTAATAATTACGTACAATAGTAATAATTAAACTTTTTTTTTTTTTTAAACCTGTGCCTTAAGAATGCCCTCACTATCGTAATGCTAATACATAATGAAAAAAACCCACAAACACTTAGCATTTATTGTGTTTGAACCCTTAATAAAGCATTAACTTTACTTTTTTGTTATTGGAAAATTTTCTTTTGTCCTAATGCATACAAGCATCAATCTTTGGTTGCAGTCCAATAACTATAGCCCAAATGTAATTATACACCAATAACCAACAATGTAACCCATTTTTACTACAATTTCTCATGAATCTTTACTTCTAATTTGACCTTAGCAAGTTCACACTGTTGGTTCCTTTAGGGAGCGGAATGCTGACGTGGGTTGAAGTCCCTTAGCACACTGTCTCCTGTCCCAGAAGGTGTGGACTGGAGAGTTCATGACTTCTTCCCCAGAGATCCTGTTATAATACTGTATGCTTTAAGATGCCCCAAGCCATTTCTAACAGAGTGGAATGAATGAGAAGTTCATTAAGGTGTATTGTTGTCTGTAACACTGTGATCACTTGTATACTTACCTGCGCCGCTGTTGCTCTGTAGGAACTTAGGGCGTCATTAGGAAAGGTAATACTCCCCTGTAACGTAGCTCAGGATACAATTAGTCATTCAATGCACACACTGATGATAAACAACATTTTGTGATGCAAAACCAGTGGAACTGGGGTCAAACACAATACGTCCGTTGATGTTGTTTGTAGGGCTGTCCCAAACGACTAATTTTCTCCCGATTAGTCAGCCGACTATTTTTACGATTAGTCGACTAATCTAATAATTAAATTTAAAAAAAAAAAAAAATGTTTTTAACCTATTTAGCAATGAAATTTTTGTTGACGCTTATCAATTTAAAAAAAACATATTGGAACACTCAAATCATTTATTAAAGTACAAATAAACACGTAAATAGCAATAATGAATCACAAATAAACAATGAGTTCAAATGCTGATAGAATTAACTAGTGTAGCATCCCGATTGAAAAGATGGTCTCTTAAACTGATGGTTTACAACTTTTATTCCATCCTTGATGTAAACACACTGTAAGAGCTAAGGTGCACACAAATAAAGCAACACAATTAGAAATTAACAAAAACTTTTCACCTTTTTCCTTTTAAACCTTATTTATATATCAATGAATTGCCTATATGAATTGCCTTTACCTTATTACCTTATCATTGACAATCTCTCCCTTGAGTGCAATCACTGTATATACTGTATATAGTTATGACCTTTTAACCTTATATAATTTTCTATACCATAAAATAAACCATAACATGAAATAAACCTTTCAATTAGCATTAAGAACAATACTAATAGCACTTATAGGCCCATTGTCAATGAAACATTATTATTTAGTAAGGCGACAGCACCCTCTGGTGTACAAAAAATAAATAAATAAATTACTAACTGCGTGAAGGCGCTTGAGGTGTTTATTCACGGCCGACGTGCAGCCAAGCTTGGCACTGAAGAGACAGGACAGAAGAGTGTACTCTCCTTTGTTTCTTTGAAATGAGTCAATGTTTTGGACACTCTGGTGCGCTTTTTTTGGCTTTGTGCCGCTTTCCCCGCTTGCAAACAGAGCATCCGACATTCTAACTTTCCACGCATATATATTTTTTAACCCTTCATTAACCGTCGACGGCATGTTGTGCTCGTCGACGGATTTACGTCATCGATGACGTCGGCTACGTCGACTAGTCGGGACAGCTCTAGTTGTTTGACGATTAAGTTGTTCCAAAACAAGAGTTTCCCTAGCATATTCTTGAACATGAATACACTTTAGTCTCATCATAAACTGATTTAGGGTTTTGCTCTAAAAATATCAAAGTCGCAATAGAATTCTAAAAAATAAAAAACATTACAGAACAAGCTCCTGCTGGTTTTAGCGTGGCAGGGTTGGATGAATTGTGAAGATTATTAAATTGGTTAAAATATAAACAAACAAAAAACACAAATTATGTGTCATATTAGCTTCAAAATTCTTGATAAATAAACCTGTTTTTTTTCTGGGTTTCTGCTGCATGTTAAAAAATAGTTACCGTATTTTCCGCACTATATGGCGCATCAGAATTAAGGCGCACCTTCAATAAATGGCCTATTTTACGACTGTTTACATAATGGGGCGCACTGCATTATAACTCGCAGTAGTAGTAGTAGTTGTTGGGGTTGCATTATGCATCCACTAGAACTGTGGTCAGCAACCTGCGGCTGTAGAGCCACATGGGGCTCTTTAGCGCTGCCCTAGTGGCGCTCTGGAGCTTCTTTAAAAATGTTTGAAAATAAAAAAAAGATTGGGCAGGGAAATCAATTTTTTGTTTTAATATGGTTTCTGTAGGAGGTCAAACATGACACAATCATTCTTCTAATTTATTAGTGTTTTAATGAAGTTCGACTTCAGGCAGCATCGTACAACAGAGTATTCACGTAATGCAGGGAAAATAAACATTTAATCTAGGGCTGTCAAAATTAACGCGTTAATGCGCGGTAATTAATTTTTTAAATTAATCACGTTAAAATATTTGACGCAATTAACGCACATGTCCCGCTCAGACAGTATTCTGCCTTTTGGTAAGTTTTACAGCAAGGCTTTTTGTGCTAACAGCGAACTCTTGTGGTCGCTTTGCGACATGGTTTATTGGTTTTCTCCTCTCGTTCAATATGGCTGCAAGACGTCTCTGTTGTGCTTATATGATCCTTGGACAAGATTTGTCCGTAAGTATGGTTGTTGTAAAGAATGTACATATTATGGTAATAAGCGAAATGTTATATTTTTTGTATGAGACGCTTTTTGTTTATGTTTAGTTAACCTGTATAGCGTGCTAAGCTAACGTTGTTGCTAATGCAATGCTTGTGTACTTTTTTTTGTAGTTTTAAAGGGGACAATGGTTTGAGACCAATTTATTAATAAATCAGATGAAAAAGGAAGAAGTCTGATTATTAAGGCGTCGTTCACTAGCTGTCTAGCGTTGGAAAAAGTAGACGCTTCGGAGTGAGGACAGCATAGACAGATTTGAATGACAGTAGATTGAAATGCCCACTCCAGTCCTTATGTACCGTATGTTAAATGTATATATATATCCATCTTGTGTCTTATCTTTCCATTCCAACAATTTATTTTACAGAATATATATATAATTCACAGAAAAATATGGCATATTTTATAGATGGTTTGAATTGCGATTAATTGCGATTAATTACGATTAATTAATTTTTGAGCTGTAATTAACTCGATTAAAATTTTTAATCGTTTGACAGCCCTAATTTAATCCTCAAGGCTCATTATGTATTTGTAGCCAACTTACCGGTAGTCAATTTGATAGTAGGCAAAGATAGCTAATATAGAAACATGCAGCATGTGTTGCCTTCATTATAAGGCTTATATAAGGCTTTTAATTTTTTGCAGCTCCAGACATATTTGGGTTTTTTTTTTTTTGGTCCAATATGGCTCTTTCAACATTTTGGGTTGCCGGCCCTGCACCCTGCACTAGTGACGGGATATGTCGTTCACTTGAGGAAACGAATCCATTCCAGTTCGTTCAGTAAAAAGACTCGTTCAAACAAATCATTCACCGAATCGTTCGCCCACCTCCTCCCCCCACCCACCCAAATGAATCGTTCGGTTAGTGAACGGAAAGTGACGTTGCCGAACGAATCTTCAAAGACCGCTTAGCAATATAACTGAACAGGAAGTGACGTTGCTTAGTCCCTCCTCCTCTTGCACACAGGCTCCTCATTGGCCGCTCGTCATAGATTCAGAAGTGAGTGACAGACTATATCATTCTGTTTTCGCTGCCTCGTCTCTACCTCGCCATTGCAATAGCGAGGGAGAACTTCCGCGTCATCTGTCGTATTTCTATGGGATCAAAGTCATGGCTCGTGCTTGCATTTTGATTTAGGACACTTTTAAACATTTTCCTTTTGTGGATTTGGGCTCGGGGGTGCACGGACTTTCTCTAGCATGATCTTGATCACATATACAATATTGCCGCTACCAGCCTACGTGACACGCTTGCTGTCACGCAAATAAAAAGAGAAATCGAAAGTTTAATTTCTAAATATGGAACGACCAACACATTATATTTACCTCAAGCTCTGTTGTGTTTTTGTTTTTATGCTCCTCACTGTTATTTTTTGTAACTATCGTTAAAACTAAAGCGTAAATAGCTGGTCAAATGTATTGATCTGAAATGAAAAAAATACTACACTTTGATACAAAAGTTTCATTGCAAATCAGTATTAAGATGATTGTATTGAAATATCATTTTTGCACTGTTATTAATAAATAAATAATCCAGTCAGCTCCCCTGTCGTTCCCTCATCTCAGATCGTCAAATGCTGAAGAGAAATAATTGTTTAATAATTGCAACACGTCTACTCAGCGAGTTACGAGACTCAACAACATCATCAGCTACAGTTTGCTCTTTACAATGTCGCCTTTTCACTTTCATTAGTCGATAAGAAAAATTCTGCTACACCTTCCTTGCCTGCGTGCGTTGTTTTTGGTCGCTTGAGTAGAATATGATGGACGGATGGACATTAATTTGTCAAACCAACAAACACCCGATACGCTCTGACACGAAAAAATAAATAAATAAAACAATCGGAAAAAATTGGCATGTATATACCGGTTCATTGCAAATCAGTATTATGGTCATCATACTAAATATATCCTGTGCACATACAGTTGTGGTCAAAAGTTTACATACACTTGTGAAGAACATAATGTCACGGCTCTCTTGAGTTTCCAGTTATTTCTACAACTCTGATTTTTCTCCGATAGAGTGATTGGAACAGATACTTCTTTGTCACAAAAAACATTCATGAATTATGGGTTAACAGAAAAAGTGATCAAATCTGCTGGGTCAAAAATATACATACAGCAACACGAATTAGCAATTTCTTGTGAGTGATTATTGACTTGAACAATCATTGACTTGAACAAGTCAGGAAAGTCACTTGGAGCCATTTCAAAGCAGCTGCAGGTCCCAAGAGCAACAGTGCAAACAATTGTTTGTAAGTATAAAGTGCATGGCACTGTTTTGTCACTGCCACGATCAGGAAGAACACGCAAGCTATCACCTGCTGCTGAGAGAAAATTGGTCAGGAGGGTGAAGATTCAACCGAGAATCACCAAAAAGCAGATCTGCCAAGAATTAGAAGCTGCTGGAACACAGGTGTCAGTGTCCACAGTCAAGCGTGTTTTGCATCTCCATGGACTGAGAAGCTGAGAAGAAGGAAGCCCTTGTTCCAAAAGCGGCATCTTAAGGCTCGACTGAAGTTTGCTGCTGATCACATGGACAAAGATAAGACCTTCTGGAGGAAAGTTCTGTGGTCAGACGAAACAAAAATCGAGCTGTTTGGCCACAATGCCCAGCAATATGTTTGGAGGAGAAAAAGTGAGGCCTTTAACCCCAAGTACACCATTCCTACCGTCAAGCACGGTGGTGGTAGTATTATGCTGTGGGGCTGTTTGCTGCCAATGGAACTGGTACTTTACAGAGAGTAAATGTGATGATGAAGGAGGAGGATTACCTTCAAATTCTTCAAGATAACCTAACGTCATCAGCCCGAAGATTGAGTCTTGGCCGCAGTTGGGTGTTCCAACAGGACAATGACCCCAAACTCACATCAAAAGTGGTAATGGAATGGCTAAATCAGGCTAGAATTAAGGTTTTCGAATGGCCTTCCCAAAGTCTTGACTTAAACCCCATTGAGAACTTGTGGACAATGCTGAAGAAACAAGTCCATGTCAGAAAGCCATCAAATTTAACTGAACTGCACCAATTCTGTCAAGAGGAGTGGTCAAAGATTCAACCAGAAGCTTGCCAGAAGCTTGTGGATGGCTACCAAAAGCGCCTAATTGAAGTGAAAATGGCCAAGGGACATGTTACCAAATATTAGCGCTGCTGTATGTATATTTTTGACCCAGCGGATTTGATCACTTTTTTCTGTTCACCCATAATAAAGTCATAAAAGAACCAAACTTCATGAATGTTTTTTGTAACAAAGAAGTATCTGTTCCAATCACTCTATCAGAGAAAAATCAGAGTTGTAGAAATAACTGGAAACTCAAGAGAGCCATGACATTATGTTCTTCATAAGTGTATGTAAACTTTTGACCACAACTGTATGAGGTAAATATAGCTGCCGTGAAGCCTCCATACGGTGACAGTTCTCTCCCTCCTGGACTGCCGTCACGCAACCGCAGCTCAGCTTTTGCTCGCCTCGTAGCTACCCACGAAAGTGTTTTAAACTACTGTTAATTTGATAGTATGTCGTCATATGTAGTCTCGAGTCTGTTGAGAAAAGTCGTACACTAAACCATGCTCGTTAGGTTTGTGTGGTGTTTTTCTATTTGAGCAGCATATGATAGGCTCCACATTAACAAATATGTGACATATATATGTGATATGTCCTTTCCTTTCATTTTTTGACTCGTTCACCGCGTGACTGGAAAGTCAAGTTAGCAACGAGCTCGGTCAGTAGCCGGAGGACCGAGTAAGTGAACGGGAAGTGACATAACTCAGTCTTGCCCCTGCCTGCACGCTGGCTGCTTATTGGCCACTCGTGGGAGTGAGTGACAGACGCTCTGATTGTGTTTCCGCTCTCTCCCCTGCCCGCGATGAGGCTGGCGTCTCATTGGTCGTGCGCGATGTCAGAACCGCTTGCTCAACGCCCTCCCACGCAGCAAGCGAGCCCCAGCTTCCTAGAACTAATCAGTGCAGAAGGTGATTAGTTCGGTCTCGTTAATCCAAACAATTCGTTCAAAAAGGACGAATCGTTCACGACCGATACAACACTACCCTGCACTAGATGAAGCCCCGTTAAAGGGAATGTCATGCCATGATGAACTAATATTGATCCATTTATAAGATGCATCTGATTATAAATTGCACTGTACACATTACACATCGGCTTTTGAGAAAAATGGCCTTATAGTGTGAAAAATACGGTAGTAATCAATTAAAAGCCTGATCAGCTCATTTTACAGATCAATTGTAAAAAAATAAAAAATATTACATAATTTATGTGACCTTTCAATACTTAGTCGGCATCATCACAGTGAAAGGGTCACAAATCCGTATTAGTGGAAGCATTTTCTAAGGAGTAAAAGCTCATATGTATAACAGGGTTGCAGGGTTAGTACTCTAAACTTATGTTTTAATAGGTATTTTTAGCTTTTTCCTCATTTACTCAGAAAGTAATGATACAGGTAGTCCCCAGGTTACGAACCAGTTCCGTTCTATGCTGGCGACGTAACCCCAATTTCTGCGTAAATCGGAATTAACCCTTTAAGTACTCCTAAATACCCCCTAAATTGCAAAATGGCTATCCAAAAACATGTATTATACGTCATTGTACTGTCGTCGCCAAGACGTTGGAGCTAGACAACGAGCTAAGCTGTAATCTTTTCCCTCTCTCTCTCACTCAGATGCACGAGAGCGAAAGCCCTCCTCTTCGTGTGTGTGCGAAAAATTTGATTCTGTAATATAATTAGCAGAGATGTTTTTTTCCCCCATTTCATTTCTTTTCTACATTCCAAACAATATCCAACTGTTTTTATGTCCCCTAATAACTGTTAAACGATATTCCCATAGAAAATGAGTTCATCTTGTACCATCCTGTATTATGAATTTTTTGCTTCTTCTATACTGACATTGTAATAACCAATTGAACACACCCTCTTACATTGTGTTGTCTGGTTCCTCCAAGATAAAATGACAAAGAATAGCTGTGTCATGAGCAGTAACGCATTCTTAAAAAAAAAAAAAAAAAAAGGGCAGTCGAGACCAAATGTAGAGCAGTGACGTCAAGAGATGAATATACGCTAAGCAACTCTAAATATTTAACAAGACACTGACATGCCATTTGTTCTTTTCTCTAGGGCTCTTGCACATGCCAAATTTACCAAGTAAGAATCTCATACAATATGGTTGGATGTGAACCTATTGCTTTCAGTTGACCAAGTTGTGTATCCCTGTTTCGACAGGGAATTGAAATATGTCATTCAGAGGTTTGCGGAGGACCCTAGGCAGGAGGTCCATTCCTGCTTACTGAGCGTGCGTTCAGGAAAAGATGGCTGGTTTCAGCTCTATAGTCCAGGAGGGGTGGCCTGTGATGATGATGGAGAACTATTTGCTAGTATGGTGAGTCTCCAGACTCTTCAATGGCACTTTAAAATTTAATTGACTAGACTTTTACTTTAATTAGTTATATTTCGTTCCATCTTCCTCCTCCTCAGGTTCATATCTTGATGGGCTCCTGTTATAAGACAAAGAAGTTCCTCCTTTCTTTGGCGGAGAACAAGCTTGGCCCCTGCATGCTCTTGGCCTTGCGTGGGAACCAGACAATGGTGGAGGTTTGTTATTCTTCACATTCAATTAAAGGGACCTTGTATGAATAACCTTCATGCAGAAATTTTAGCGTAGAGTTACTACAAAGTAGAACTGTCCCGATTAATTGACGTCGTCGACGTCATCGATGACGTCGTCGATGTCATCGATGACGTATATGCGTCGACGAGCAGATGCCGTCGATGGTTAACGAAGGGTTAAAAAATATATATATATGTATATATATATTAGGGCTGTCAAAATTATCGCGTTAACGCGCGGTAATTAATTTTATTGATTAATCACGTTAAAATATTTGACGCAATTAACGCGCATGACAGTATTCTGCCTTTTGGTAAGTTTTACAGCAAGGTTTTTTGTGCTGTCTAACAGCGAACTCTTGTGGTCGCTTAGCGACATGGTTTATTGCTTTCTTGCCAGTTCAGTATGGCTGCACGACGTCTCGGGCTGACGCCTACATTGTAATGTTGTGCTTATATGGTCCTTGGACAAGATTTGTCCGTAAGTATGGTTGTTGTAAAGAATGTACATATTATGTTAGTAAGCGAAATGTTATATTTTTTGTATGAGACGCTTTTTGTTTATGTTTAGTGAACCTGTATAGCGTGCTAAGCTAACGTTGTTGCTAATGCAATGCTTGTGTACTTTTTTTTTGTAGTTTCACTACGGTCTAAAGAGGACAGTGGTTTGAGGCCATTTTATTAATAAATCAGATGAAAAAGAAAGAAGTCTGATTATTAAGGCGTCGTTCACTAGCTGTCTAGCTTTGGAAAAAGTAGACGCTTCGGAGTGAGGACAGCATAGACAGATTTAAATGACAGTAGAGTGAAATGCCCACTACAGTCCTTATGTACCGTATGTTGAATGTATATATCCATCTTGTGTCTTATCTTTCCATTCCAACAATTTATTTTACAGAATATATATATAATTTACAGAAAAATATGGCATATTTTATAGATGGTTTGAATTGCGATTAATTGCGATTAATTACGATTAATTAATTTTTAAGCTGTAATTAACTCGATTAAAAATTTTAATCGTTTGACAGCCCTAATATATATATATATATATATATATATATATATATATATATATATATATATATAAGATATGCGCGGAAAGCTGTAACGAGGTTTACGTGCAGTGTTGGTGACCTCTCGTCCGTACGTGGTGGACATGACTGCGTGTTTTGACGTTCAGCCAAAACAGGCGTATTTATTTGAGGATTCACAATTTACAAAACATGCTCCCATCGGCGCGCTCCACACAGCTCTCATTGCTGGGGAGGATTATGTCTAGGGGTGCACGATATCCTTTTTTTGAAACCAATATCGATAACTTCTGCTCATCAAAGGCGATACCGATATCGATAACCGATAATAAATATATAATTTATAAAATTTATATTCACCCGAGTTTTAACACCTGGAGGTTTTAAAAAAACAATAATGGTGGATTCAACATAGATTTTCCTTTGATCTCACCAGAATTTTCATAATGACATGAACATTATTATAATGAACAAAACAAAGACAAGAACAGTCTTGACTTCAAATAAAGTGCCAATATTTATTTTTTCAAATAAATATAATTTGAGTCAATCGCAATCAATTAGTCAATATAATTGAAGATATGTTTCCTGAACAATGAGCACTGAACTAAAACATAAACCCAGCAGGTATTGTGCTTTGTCATCAGATAAAAATATTTGGTGCTACAGGAGACTGTTGTGGTCTTGGTCCATGAAACAACTTACTTAACCTGGGAGACAGGTTTTGACAGCAAGCCTATCAATAACCAAAAGGCCTCTCAATAACTTACTAACTTATAACTAACACTGTAAAATGCAAACATTATATAGTAAGGCTTATCACTCATTCCTCATAACAAAAATATGGTAGAACGAAAAGGATTAATAGCTTGCCTTATAATAATCAATATAAACGGCAGTCAGTGAACCCATATTCAATAAAGTATGAGATTTCTTCTCTGCAAAGTATAAAATCCTACCAAGCATGCTGACAGGACTAACATTACATGACAACTATCATATGTGTGTACAGCATAGCAGACTAGCTTGAGCTACTAGCCTTAAGCATTGGCTGGCTTCTATAACACAACAACTTATGAAGTTTTGTACATATGACCCTTCACCACCGAAGTAAACATACATTGCACATCCATATGTTATAGTAAAACATAAATACTTACAGACATATATTTCCGAGGCGGAAACATAAGTTAACAGAAAGCATTCACGATTGTCAATGCTACCGCTAGACACAGCACTGTGTAAAGTGAATGAGTTTGTGGGCTAAATTATAGATGCAGCGAATTATTCTGACTATTCTGCAGGTGGCCTCAATGCCCCGCAAATGGTCAACTGATTTCCCAGCCAGCCAGCACAGTACATTTTATCGGTCCTATTAATAATGTTATTAGATTTATTGGGATGACGTCATAATTCCTACTATCGGACCGATAATTATCGGACCAATAATTATCGTGCACTCATGGTACTCGTGCATTCATGTATTTGGGCAAAAATTTCGGTGAAAAAAAAAGTGACCTACACCCGAATATAAACGGTAAATCCGGAATTAAGCATGAGAGCTTCTAAAATATTGCCACTCACACTCAAACATTCTTACCCTCATCCGCTTTCTGTTAGCAACCTGTTTCTTCCTGGATTGTTACTTTGTTTTTTGTGTACATGATTTAGTACTAGTAGAGCCCTGAGATCCAGCAAATTGAGATTCTGTCAAAAAGGTGGGAGGTGGGAACTTGCTCTACCTTATTATGCGCCAAACGAATGAATACCTGTTTTAAAACAGGTCAGCATGACATGTTGACATGGTTTTCCTTTCCTTTAATAGAGTTCTGTCTGTACTTTGTTCATTTTCACAGCAATTAATATTCTTAAACCACTTTACACAATCATATGCTCACCTGTTGACACAATTTCAAATAAACACGGGGTCTATTTATTACATTTCACTTCCATGTCTTTCTTTGTAACGAAAGTAGAACTCTCACTGTATTGTTAGCAAGAAGTCAGAAGGAAGGCTTGACTTGTGTTTTCTTAATTTGCTAATGCAAAACAACATTATGCTGCAACAGAGTGGGAAGAATCCCTCAAATAGAGAAATGCTAATATTCAAGTCATCAATGCAAAAAAAATAAATAATAATAAACAATACATTAATTTAAATAAATATGATATGGTAAATGGAGTTTCACTTGTATAACCATGCACTGAAAGTGCATCAACAACCTTTGAGGTCACCTTACAGGAATGTTTTATTTGCATTGTCAGTTGGACCATAGTGGAAGTATGGACTTGGGATCACCAATGACCTTTTCAACACTTGTGTTTGCTCAGATTCTGTGTCTGATGTTGGAATACAACATCATAGAGAACAAGGACACCCAGCTGCAGATCATCTCTACCCTGGAGAGTACCCACGTGGGCCTGCGAATGTACGAACAGCTCTGTGACCGACAGCGAGAACTCAAAGAACTGGTGAGTTGCTATATCCTATGCGCATACTGTAAAGACATATAGTACATAAATAGAGTACATGCATACGTTTACTTTTCACAAAGCTTTATTCCGTCCTCTGGTGGTCATGTCATAGCAAACGTGACAACCAAAACATGCGACAACAATTCCCGTTCTCCCCTATTAAAAATCATAGTTTCACTAGATAACCTTATTTAATTTCTCACAGGTCAGTGGTTTCATTTAGTGAAGAACTTAATGCTTAATACTAAAGGTATTTAGCAATTCTAGACTCTAATCCCTCACAGGGATTTTGACACTGCTATTCATAAGAGAATGCAAAATGCCTTGAAAGAGATTGTCCTTCGTACATAGATTTATACTTCTGTACAACTTGTACAATGCTATTGCTTTGCTAATTTCAAGCATCTGGTCTCAAACAATCAATATTGGGTATACTTGTAAACTAGCACTTTTATGGATATGGATATGGTATGGGTGGTATTTGATATATTATCAAAAAAGTCCTGTGCTTACTTCAACTTACCGATACTAACTTTTTGGGAAATATGCAGAGGTGGGAAGAGTTGCCAAAATTTTTACTCAAGTAAGAGTAGCGTTGCTTCAAAATAATATTACTCAAGTAAAAGTAGTCATCCAAAAAATGTACTCAAGTACAAGTAAAAAAGTATCCAGTGAAAAGAATACTCAAGTAATGAGTAACATTGTGAGTAACTGCTTATTTTTTTGTTTTTCTTACCTCTCAGCACAAACTTATCGATTTGAACTCTTGTTATAATGATACTGTACAATAACGCATTACATAACCACATTAAGCCAAAGAAATTAAAAAAAATAATTAAATTAAAAAAAAAAAAATGGGATCCAGTCTTTCGAGTCATGTTGATGGCAGCGCTCTATGTCAAATACTTCATTTTTTTACTTCATTTTTAAAGACACCACGTGATTGAACAGGCTGGCTTGATCATTCAATGGCAAGCTTGCGTCTGATTGATGTAATGGAGTTATGTGATTATTGTTGTAACGTCCCATTGGTGAAATTAGTAGCGCTACTCTTGGCATCACTGGCAAGAAATATAATAAATATAATACAGTGGTACCTATGTATACGAAGTTAATTCGTTCCAGAACCTTGTTTGTAGGTAGAAATGGTCGTATGTCGAGCAGGATTTTCCCATAAGAATACATTATTATTCCATTAATTCATTCCACAGCACAAAAACCTACACTAAATCCTTAATAAATACTGCTGGTCCTACTACAAATGACAATTACACATAGCAAAACAAATAAATTATAAATAAAAATCGGAATAATATAATAATAATAATTCCTGTAATAATGTAATGAATAAGGTTCTAATGAGACGGACATTCTTGCTGTACCTGAATGCACCGCGTGGCTGACGTGACACTAATCTTGCTTTAGTCAACTTTTTGGCTACTCTCCCCACCTCTAATGATTTGAATGACACTATTTGCACACACAATCTACTGTTTGGAAATGCTCCTGCACTAAGGCCATCTTATTTCCCCCTGTCTTCTCCTCAGCAAAGAAAAGGAGGCCCCACCCGCCTGACTCTCCCCTCCAAGTCTACTGTGAGATACCTTAAGCTCCACAGTCTCTTTTGTTCACTATTCTCTGTCTTTGTGTATGCATTAAAGTTTCATTAATAAACCCTTTGTTATGTTCAGGATGCAGACTTGGCTCGCCTGTTGAGTTCAGGTTCTTTTGGGAACTTGGAAAATCTCAGCCTGGCCTTCACCAATGTCACCAGTGCCTGTGCCGAGCAGCTCATCAAGCTGCCTTCGCTCAAACAACTTAACTTGTGGTCAACTCAGGTACACACACAGCCATAAAATCTGCTTTAATTCAAGTTTAAGTCATTGACATATGACAAATTGTATTGTTTTTGTTATTTATTGAATGTACTTTAATAGGTTCTTTTACAGTTTTAGTTCAGTTTGTTTTTTCATTGTGTATTTAGGGAGTACAAATAAAAGACAACATTAACAGAGCTATTGTTACCAACTCACAGCTGAAAATAAAAACGTAAAAAAATAAAAAACACTAAAAAAAAAAAAAAAGAGTGTCACACCGACAAACATGTTGATAAGTTACAGAAAACAAATTGATCCCGGCCTCTGATCCTTTTTGGGGAGTCGGTAACCACATTGCTTTGTTTGATTTTACTCACCCCAAGTTTTCTTAATTGATATACAGATATTACACCAACAGTGGCAGTTCTAGGCTATTTTTTCTGAGGTGGCCTAGCTGGGTTTTTTGTCATTGTCATATTCAAGCCATTTCCGTGGACAGGTGCAAGCCTGTGCTTTGTAAAGAAGGTGGGATGTGCTCAGTATGGGAGTGCACACTGCCGACTGGTTTGCACTCAATCCACAGGCTTTGTTTCATTTCCTTTTACTGCTAGACCTCTGCTTGGCAGGAGGAGAAACTACAGTGATTCCTCGTTTTTCGTGGTTAATGGTGAGCAGAACCTGCTCCAATCAGTTAAAAAAAAACGCGAAGTAGCGCTACCCCCCACCAAGAAAAAAAAAATTAAAAATATATATCTATTTATTATATTTATATGTGTGTGTGTGTGTGTGTGTGTTTCATGTATTTATTCAGATTTATCATTGGAAAGAGATAATATACAGTTGTATGAAAAAGTATCTGAACCTTTTGGAATTTCTCACATTTCTGCATAAAATCACCAAATGTTTTCTGATCTTTGTCAAAATCACACAGATGAAAAAAAGTGTCTGCTTTAACTAAAACCACTCAAACATTTATAAGTTTTCATATTTTAATAAGGATAGAATGCAAACAATGAAAGAAGGGGGAAAATAAGTAAGTGAACCATCACATGTAATATTTGCCCCCCCCCCCCCCCCTTGCAGCAATAACTTCAACCAGACACTTCCTGTAGCTGCAGATCAGTCTGGCACATCGATCAGGACGAATCTTGGCCCATTGTTCTCTACAAAACTGCTGTAGTTCAGTCAGATTCCTCTGATGTCTGGCATGAATCGCTGTCTTTAGGTCATGCCACAGCATCTCAATGGGGTTCAAACCTGGACTTTGACTTGGCCACTCCAGAAAATGTATTTTGTTCTTCTGAAACCATTCTGAAGTGGATTTACTTCTGTGTTTTGGATCATTATCTTGTTGTAGCATCCATGCTCTTTTTAGCTTCAACTGTCTGACAGACGGCCTCGAGTCCTGCAAAAAGTCCTGATAAACTTTTGAATTCATTCTTCCGTTAATAATTGCAAGTTTTCCAGGCCCTGAGGAAGCAAAACAACCCCAAATCATGATGCTCCCTCCACCATGCGTCACGGTGGGGATGAGGTGTTGATGTTGGTGAGCTGTTCCATTTTCCGTCACATTAAAATATGAAAACCTATACTGTTTGTGTGGTTTTAGTTAAAGCAGACACTGTTTTTCATCTGTGTAATTTTGACAAAGAGCAGATCACATTTGATGGTGATTTTATGCAGAAATGTGAGAAAATCCAAATGTTCAGATACTTTTTCATACCACAGTAAGACATGTTTTTTTCACTTTTTTCCCCCAAAGTACAGTATAATTTAAAAAATCTTTTAGGTATATACGGTATAATAATAAATGTTTTTTAAGCGTTTCAAGTGTAATAATCGTGATAAGTTTGAAACATGTTACTGTCCTACTGATTTTTTTTAAACAAGAATAAAAGTAGACATCCAATCCATTAAAATAAAGACAAGAATAAAAGTATTAGACACCCAATCCATTGAAAGAAAAAAAAAGAAAAATGCTTGTCTTTTTTAAATGTTTCATTAAGTGCGTCCACTCAAATCCGCTCAAGCTGCTCACTTACACACAATGAGTTGCCACAGCAACTTCTTAACAAGTTAAACGATGTTGACGCATGCAGGGCTTAGAAGTTTCGGCTTTCAAGAGTCTCTGGCAAGATCAAACTTTAACTGTCTGTCAATCATAGTTAATTTTAATAAGCAACTCCAGTGCACTGCCTGACCAAGAAAAGCGGCAGGAGCGAGAAAGTACGTGATTGGATCAGGACAGCTCTATAAAATGCTGCATTTATTTTATTTTTTTTTTAATTGGATTTTTTAAAAAAAAATCTAAAAAATCCGCGATGGACTGAGGCCGCAAAGTTTGAAGCGCAAAGCAGCGACTGATCACTGGAGTTTGGTCAGATTTTTTTCCTTTAAACACACCGATTTTGTGTAACAATTTTGCCCCTATCATTTTGTGCTACAACATTGGTCTCCAAACTAGTTCACATTGGGCCGCAGTGGGTGCAGGATTTCACTCCAACAAAACAAGACCACACCTTTTCACAAATCTGGTGTTTTATAAGTGTAATCAGTTGATTGCAGTCAGGTGCTGCTTGTTTTAGTACAAACCACATTGGTTAAAAGGTCTGTGCTTGATCAGTATGAACAAAAACCAGAACACTCAGCGGCTCTCGAGGACCGGTTTGGAGACCTCTGTGCTAGAATAACATAGATTGTATACCTTTTTGAATTTGAAAAAAAAAATTTAAAAAATGCTATATTATCTAATTAATGTTTGGTCAATGCTGGGATGGGAATTTCGACTAATTTCTCTGCCGACTTGTCTCAGATTTTATTTGCGACTAGTTTATAAGCAAGAAAACTCGCAATTTATTAGACATTAATTTTAAAAGTTTTAAATGCAAAAGTGTTGTGTATTGACGAGCTATTATAGCCCAAAAATTAAGGACAAATTTCTCTCCCTGGCTGCTCAGCCTGTTTACAAAGAGGCAGAGGTGTGAAGACCAACGCCCCTTTTAGACTTATATCCCGCTAAATTCCCATGTAATGTGACACGGGATTTACCCATGTCATGGCTTTAAGACATGGGTAGATGCACCAGGAATTGCCCAGGTTGGACACCTTCAGACTTGTACCGTTTTGGCGACTCGGCACTCTCTGTGCGTGGAGGGTGAGGGACAGGATTTTACAACCTAGACATTGTTTTTTTGGTCGACATCGGCAACAAAATAAACCACACCTTTCCAAAGATGGACAATGGGCTGTCTCTTTCTCGGCTCTAAGATGCCATAGCAAAAGAATTTTGTTATGTTTCCAGTAGGGCTGTCAAACGATTAAAATTTTTAATCGAGTTAATTACAGCTTAAAAATTAATTAATCGTAATTAATCGCAATTAATCACAATTCAAACATCTATAAAATATGCCATATTTTTCTGTAAATTATATATATATTCTGCAAAATAATTTGTTGGAATGGAAAGATAAGACACAAGATGGATATATGACTGTAGTGGGCATTTTACTCTACTGTCATTTAAATCTGTCTATGCTGTCCTCACCCCGAAGCGTCTACTTTTTCCAAAGCTAGACAGCTAGTGAACGACGCCTTAATAATCAGACTTCTTCCTTTTTCTTCTGATTTATTAATAAAATGGCCTCAAACCACTGTCCTCTTTAGACGGTAGTGAAACTACAAAAAAAAAAAGTACACAAGCATTGCATTAGCAACAACGTTAGCTTAGCACGCTATACAGGTTCACTAAACATAAACAAAAAGCGTCTCATACAAAAAATATAACATTTCGCTTACTAACATAATATGTACATTCTTTACAACAACCATACTTATGGACAAATCTTGTCCAAGAATCATATAAGCACAACATTACAACGTAGGCGTCTGCCCGAGACGTCGTGCAGCCATATTGAAATGGCAAGAAAGCAATAAACCATGTCGCAAAGCGACCACCAGAGTTCGCTGTTAGACAGCACAAAAAAACCTTGCTGTAAAACTTACCAAAAGGCAGAATACTGTCTGAGCGGGACATGTGCGTTAATTGCGTCAAATATTTTAACGTGATTAATTTAAAAAATTAATTACCGCGCATCAACGCGATAATTTTGACAGCCCTAGTTTCCAGTTTAATTTTGCTATCTTTTCAGTTTGCCATGTTGATAAATGCGATGTTTGTTTACCCCTTTTCGTCTAACAGCGAAGAAAGAGAATATGAGGATTGGCCCGCCATGATATTTACGTCATCAGACATTATCCTAGGACGCGACCCGATTATGTCATCTCCGTGTCAGTTGACCCAGGAAATTGCTTTCAGACAAAGGCCTACCAGTTTAAATCCCGGGACTTAACCAGAGTTCAGCGTATGTCTAAAAGGGGCTCAAGATGCACGATGCTACGTTTAACTAAGTAGTAAAATACGAAATGTTTAATTATGACAAGGTGGTTAAACGATTGGTCGTGAAGAGATTTTGTCCTATTTCTGCTCCATGAAGATAAATAACAAATTAGGAAAAATAGTGAGGCAGAGCTAGATGATGGTGTTGAGAAAGATGAAGAGAAGCAAGTTCAGAGAGAAAGCTAGAGAGGACGTGGGAGCTGCTTATTTTCATAGAGGGGAGACAAAGCAGGAAAGAGACAAATGAAGATCTTGAGAGTGAGATGCATGCAGAGTGTGAAAAATACAGCCATAGCATATACGTATGGGTGCAGTGAGTACATAACGTATACAACTCTGCACCATGAGGTTTGCGAAGTCGAGGGGGATAAAACAGCTTGCTTAGTGTACAGGTATGTGGGTGCGCATGTGTGTTTTATTTAGGACTATGAAAGAATTTGCTGGATACAATAAAAGACTTGGAAACTGCCTCATGCCTTTCCACAGTTCGGGGATGCAGGACTGCGGTTGTTGTCAGAGCACCTGGCTTGCCTTCAGGTGTTGAACCTGTGTGAGACACCTGTCACTGATGCTGGTTTATTGGCGCTAAGCTGTAAGAAAATGCACACACACACCTACACACACACACAGATGTTATTGATGAATTAAATTAGATTATTTGTAGATTAGTAACCATTCAACAAATTCTGCTTGTTTCAGCCATGAAGAGTTTGTGTAGTCTCAACATGAACAGCACCAAGCTTACAGCTGACACATATGAGGACCTCAAGGTAACTACAACACAGAGCACTGATATTTATGACAGGTTTTGTTTTGATTATGCTAATGTATTTGTATCTGAGTAATAGCATGGCAACAGAACATCCTTAACCAAGCACTTTTAAAAGAATTCTCATAAATAGTTACTGAATCGCATTCTATTTGAGCCTTAGACAATGTAAGTTACAGGACTTGTTTGCTCGAAATGAATAGAAGTAAAATAGTATTCTTTGCAGCTGTTATTTCTACTAAATGTAAATAGATGTCAAAAAAGGCAATTTGGACCATTGTGGGCTGTTCTTTTGTATTCTTTGCCCGCGCTCTTTATCATCGAGCTCCGGGCTCAAAACACAAAGAATTCAATTCTAAGCAATGCGGCTCCTCTCGTACCATTCAGATGTGGCACGCTCACTCACTAGAAACACATTTTTTTGTCATCATGAAATAAAAAGGTTATTGTGGAAAAAAGGCATTATGAAAAAAAATCCTTTGTGAAAAATGCTTTTTATCTTGTAAAATATTTTTTGTAATAATATTACCTTAACATTTAAGGGCCATATTGCACAATGTTTCAGTTTTTTATCAAAATGTAATTTATTTCTAAATGTTTTTTAAAGCAACACTAGGTAAGTATTCAACCTTTATCAAATATTTTCATAAGATTTGTGATAATACGTTGACTGATAACTAGTTGAATGACACCTCTTTTAAAGTATATTTTGAGGGGGTCTGTATCGCTTTCACAGCACTAATTTAAGGAGACTGGCAGGAACCCTGCCACACAAAAAAACTACAAATGTGCTGATTGCTTTACGGCATACATCACCTCCCCCTTTCCCCGTTCATAATAAAGGTGTAAGTTTATGCGAACGCTTTTGCATGAATTCTGCAAAGATGGCAGAGCAACAAAAGAGACAAAAAGTTTTGTCTAAGGAGGAAAAAAATGGGAGCCTACCAGGATATACAGAATAAATATTGGCCCGGCTTTCGCTCACTGGTGTGACGCCAACTCGTCAGCACTGACTAGTTCGGGTGGGGTGGTGGGGGTTAGCCACACTAAGCCACACGGTTATTAACAGTCATATACCATTGATTAGCCACAACTGGATTCATTACCTTATTACTATTCGTCCTTCACACAGCCGCTGGAAACAGAAATGTTCTTTAATCCATCTGCAGGTGACCGGGAGATTGCTTTTTGATTGATTGATGATTTTACGACAATGTCTGGGTATCTGCTGGTCCTCATGGGAGACGCAGCGCTGGTCCCCATGGGAAACGCAGTCCTCCTTAAAGACACGATTAAAAAAAAAAATGTTCATTAGCATTATTATGTGAATTTAAATCATATTTTGAGACAATTCGACTATAGACAACAATTTGGCAAAGCGCAGATGACGAGAAATGAGTCTTTTAATCTGCAGTTCAGCCCCGCCTGTCATTATAGCACTCAAGCACCTCCAAAGTATTTTTCCCCAATTGCTAAATAAATTGTGTGGTAATGATAAATAACAGTCTTGTGCTAAATGGAATATGAAATATTAAAAATGCATTTATTCAGTACATCATGGCTAAATTACTAGATAATGGTAAAAACTGCCAACTTCTTAAACCTCCCGAACGGTATTTTATGCCACCAGAGTTATTCAGGCTCTTGTCATTTCCCTGCGGGGACTTGGAGACGGAGGAAAGAGCGTAAAAAAAAGAGGAGGGTACGAGCTAGGCTAGATGCTAACCCTATCCGAGCAGTTCTTCCAAGTCTCTTCCTCACCTTTCGAACACGAAAAATCACACAAAACTAACCGACTCATGTCACACTTTGCGGCGGGGTTGATTGTCTTCACCGATTGGCCGACCAACGGCGGCGAGCAAGTTTGGGCTCGTTGTCCATGGGGGGGACACAGAGAAGAATGAACGCCAAAGATGGCGTATTCACACTGGACAAATCGGCTGATGTCGGAGAACGTGTCTGCCCAGGCCCTAGCTGAGGATCGTGCTCTATAGGCGGCACGCGAAGAGGGCCGAGGGGGGGTCGAAGTCTCGACACACTCGAGAACCGGAGACAAGAGCGGGGGGATGCTCGAGCACAGTCGCTCATCGGTCGGCTACCATGGTGTGTGATAAGCTGCCAGTCGTCGGCCGAGCGGCCTTCTCGGTGGAAAGGGAGTATTGTCACCCACAAAATGCAAGTCACCTCCTTATTAAAACATGTTATTTGACATAACATTAAATACGTAGTTTACTCAAGCCTGCAGCACATTGGACAGGCATGACACAAAAAAATTAACGAATTACTTCGCAAAATCAGCTGAATCAGCAGTACTATCTTCATATGATAGTAATGGCTGTATTGTGAAGATGATTAGTCTACTGACGTCACATCCGCCATCTTCCTCAATCCGAGACCGTGGCTAGAAGTCTCTCATTTTCGTAGCGCGGGATTTAAAAAACTGTATAAATATGTCAATCGCTTCTACACACATCTAAGTGGTCCATTCCATTCATGACCATAAAATACCGCGTGTAATATGAAATAAACATGATTTTTTTGTGTCACAGGCACTTTAAACCGCTTTTGTCCGCCGGCGTCGCTAAAATCAACCAAAACTGAGAGTTACCAAGTGTTGCTTTAATTTGAACCCTTTTGGGGTTCAATACTAGGAAGCGCATCCACTACCTGTCCTTTCACTTCTTCTATGACTACTTCCTTTTGGCCAAGATAATACACAAAAAGTGGACATAACAGTTATTCTATTACAGTGGTACCTCTACGTATGATCACTTCAACACACCATCTTTTCGACATCTGACGTAAAATTTGAGTCTCCATTAGTTTTTACATCCCACGACATGCTTTTCCTGAACTGGCTCTAAAATAAGGCCGAAGAATGTCTACGATGTTGATGGCCCTCCTCCGACCACCGTTCGCTAGTCTTTATAAGTTATGGTGACAATTATATTATTGTAGCATGGCCAAAGAAATCGCCAGCTTCGTCACGGTTTTAATCATTTATTTCGGAACTAGTGCAACACAACACCCCTACTGTCCGCCGCAGCTGACACCAACAACAGAACATGAAAAGTGAAAGAAAAAAAACCTAATGCACCTCTCTCGCCTTCAGGTACACCCAGAGGTTGCCCTAGACATTTTCGTTGTCTGTCATTTTGACTGACAGGGTCATAAAAATCCGGTCATAATCTATTTTTACCCGTCACTTAAATTTTTAAAATGATAATGATGACATATTCAATAGTATTTAGTTTTCATTCATTTTTAATTAATATTGTAATGCTTGCTTGGCGGCGAAAAATTAGACACGGAAGTCGTGGTATTTTTCTCCCTCTTTTTACTCTGCTCACCGCCAACAACACCAACAAAACAACAACTCCGCCCCCAAAGAAAAAGAGGCAACTATATAGACCCCAATCACCAACGTCACACAATGATCTTAATTGTGGTTGTCAGCCCAAAATCTTCTAAATATATATTAAATGCATCTTACCAGATATAAAATGACTACTACATAGTCTGTGGTGATCGTTTGGTGCCCAGATTTCTTGTCGAATTACAGCAGTCCATCTCGCTCTCCTCTTCGGGTCTCTCAGAATACGGTAGAAGTTCAAGTCTCTCCGTCTATCTTCTCTGTTACTGCAACCAACCGCCACACACGCCTTCACCATTTTGATTATTAATGTTAACGAGCAGAAAAACACGCCATAATAGGAGGCATGTACGTAGCGGTAATGTGTAAACACAGCCGACACACAATATGGCGGCTCCAGTCAGGGGGGCGGAGTTGTGACGTCATGTGATTGGGGTCTATACACAGTCGGCAATCTAGTCCACCAATTGGATGACGCGCTGACACACCGGGTGCACCAATAAGAACCTCGCGTTAATATGTCAATCACGGTGCCGCCGCCAGACCCCGGTGACGCTACAATATTCTGACAGAATAGCCAACGACGTCATGCATTAAGAGAGACAATAGCTAATTAATATGCTCACTCGCCACCCTGTGGTCTGGGGTGTGAATTGCAACCTGTCAAAATGACGGACGGACTTCAGTTTTTTCCGTCACCGTTTTAAAAAACCGGTCAACGACGGAAAATATTCGGTTAACGCGACCCCTGGGTACACCATGCAAAACACATCCGCCACATTAGAACCCAATTCGTTACATTATTACAGGTATTATTATTATTATTACTATTATTACATTGTTATTATGATTTTTATTTATAATGTATTAGTTTTGCTCTGTGTAATTGCTATTTGCAATAGTACCAACCAGTGTTGTTTTTGGCAGCCATTTTAATTTTTGTCTTAATCTTAACCTTTCGGACTATAATGCTTAATAGTGTTAGTCATATTTTAGTCATTTCAAAATGTTTTTGTCTTCGTCTAGTTTTTGTTGACGAAAACTCAGACTAATTTTGTCTAGTTTTAGTCGACTTTTACTCAATATTTTTTAATGGAAATTTGAAAGTTTCACTCCAAAAATAAATAAATAAGACAAAGGTTTCCAACTACCGTATTGGCACGAATACAGGACGGCCCTGATTATAAGACCACTCCCTCTTTTTCAAGGCTCAAGTTTGAAAAAAGACTTTCTGAACAACAAATTAATTTTTATACTGAAAATAATTACAGTACATCTGAAACAAATGATTATATTTGAGAGAAAAAGCATGTTATTTTGCCTCTTTCAAATCTTAATATCTGAACATTTAAATATGTAAACTAAAGTGCAATCACATTCGTAAATGAATGGCTTCTGGTTTTTGAAATGTAAATAAACCAATCTCCTGTGATAAAACAGCAAAATTGCAATAACTGCATTAACCATCAAAGATAAGTCTAACTGTAACGGTAGTCTTGAAACAAATCTGAATAAGGAAAAACATTGCAATAAAGTAATGCAAACTGGTTAAAGTAGTAGCTGAGATCTGTCATGACAGAACATCGCTTCAATGATATCTGGCGCCATCTAGCGTCGTGAATGGGTATGATGTCTAGACCGCCAATATAAGACGACCCCCACTTTTTCAGTCTTATTTCAATGCAAAAAACACCGTCTTATATTCGGGCCAATCCGATATTTCGAATGAACATTGACAGACGAGCACAAATTCTAGCATCTACAAGCATCTACAAATCTATTACGTGATATTACACACTCAGCAGGAAAACAGTGCATTGTTTTCAATTAATTATACCCACCTGGACGCCATGAACTATATGTAAAAAAAAAATTGTTTTTAAATTGTCCGGAGTTTAAAAGGACACTCGCCGTTAGCAATAGCCTAATGCTAACGCGAACGTGAATGTTATAGTAATGCTACGAGTTACATTTGGTGTGTGAGCATTAGCAACATTCCATATTCTCACTTGCCAAGAAACAAAGACAAATCCGACCATGTGTGTGTCAAAACAAGCAATGGGGAGACTGAAGAGGATACTAGTGAGTGAGTTGTGGGGGCGCAGCACGTCACATGAGTGACACAACCAGACACTGCTACAATGCAGGCTAACTGCACATAAAATCTGTCATGTGCATTTTCATCTCTTTTTAGTTTGGTCAGATGAAAACTGGCATTCGTGTCGTTATATATTAGTCTCCCAAGACACGTTTTTAGCTCGTTATCGTCTTACCATTGTCATGAAAAAATTCTTCGTCGACAAAATATTTTGTAACAACACTGGTACAAGCAGTATTTATTAAGGATTTAGTGTAGGTTTTTGGGCTGTGGAACGAATTAATGGTATTATAATGTATTCTTATGGGTAAATCCTACACGACATGCGACTGTTTCAACTTACAAACAAGGTTCCGGAACGAATTAACTTCATATGTAGAGGTACCACTGTATATCGGATTTTTATTTGTATCACGGGCGATCTTCAAAAAAGTACATATACTTTGTCTGACATCAATGGACAAGTCCGCAAAACTTCAATTTACTAATTAATTTCACTAAAATCACATTACACTGCATGTGCCACTGTTTCTAAACAGTCTGGACATGTGAATCTTTCAGGCTGACTATCATGCATTCCTATCAAATCTAATGCTCACTGAGCTGAGTTGCAACTTTTTTATCCTTTCTTAAAATTTAACTTGAATTTTTAATAGAAGCTTAGGACGCATTGAAGGTTAAGGGTCTCCCATACAGGTTGTAAGGTGTTCATTGACAATCACTTGTTTGTTACAGGCCAAACTGCCCAATCTGAAAGATGTGGATGTTCGGTACACAGAAGCCTGGTGATCGACTGTGCTCACATAGCCTGTATGGATAGTCAGACTCACACGGGAAGCATACCCACTCTGAAAACAGTTCACAACGTTTGTCTTTAGACCAGGATTCTCAGACGGCAATCATCAGAATCAGCATACTTGGACATGCGTAGATACAAACGAGATACGTACACATACGTAGATACACATATTCGTATGTGGGAGGTTCCAATTTTTTCACAAAAAGAAAGCTTTATGGACCTTGTTGCTCCCCTTGCTACTGCTGTCAATGTATAGTGGACCCTTTTTTGCTAATGTGATCAGAGGACATTCAAAGACCTGCTATACTGTAACAAAACTGATATTTTCCTCCCTATATCCTTCCTGTAATATGTTGACGGATATGTAATGTTTCTCAATTGGTCCAAATTCAGCACTGGTGTTTTGTGGAAAAGAGCGATGCCCCCTTTGACTTACAGTCTGTTTTTTTTTTTTTTTTAATCTCATGTGATGAAGTGCTTACATTCCAGCTCTTCTCTGCCCTAATCGAAGATGTAGCTTTTCAAAGACTTCTTTTACACTTAATCACCTCAACCAATTTTCATTCTCCAGAATTAGTTCCCAGTGCCACTTCCCGCTTTTCCAAGACATGGGTTTGTTGCAAACAGTGCTGCCTTTGTGAGTTGTAAGACTGTGCCTCCTCATCATTTACGAACGTACGCAAAGGCAAGACAAAATGGTTTTTACCTGCTTAAATGAACATATTTTTCCAGGTATCTGCACTTTCGTAAGAAGAACACCTGGGATTTGAGAAACATTTTAGGATCTTGGTAGGAGAATTCAACAGTGATGGTCAAATGTGTCCCTTTTTAATTTGTCAGTGTACATAACGATCAGCTCCCTTTACTATTTAATAGGACTTTTGTGTAGCAGTAGCTGGGCGGTCTGGGACTGCCTGTTATTTATAAGCCTCTTTTACTCTCTGGGATTTGACCCTTGCAGAATAGATGTTTTTTTTTTTTTTAATTGTTTGATTGTTTTTGACCCGTAACACAAGAAGCCAATTTAAAGCGTACGCATACTTGGGTCTCTCTCTATTGTACTATGCTATAGCGGTCGTAGAGATCATTTACACCTGTATACGAGACCCATCACCAGCTAAGAGTTTGTATATTTTCATATGCTGTGCATTTTGGGCCCTATTGTAGACTGTTGGACACAGAGAGAGGACACTTGCCAAACATCCAATTTATTTTTGTGTTGTTGCCTCAAGCCAACATGAGCTTATCCCACCAGGCTGGTGAAGCAGATCTTGTGGTGAGCTATATGTGCAAACTGCCCAGCCAAGGTTACAATTCAGATGTTTTTTTTTTCTCCTGCTGTATTTAAATTGGTGATATTTCTAAAGTTATTTGTAAATGAGATGTTGGGACACAATTCATGTATATATTATTGAGGTGAGCTATTAAGGACTGTACGTCTTGGGGAGAACGGCAACTTTTGGCCATAATTGTCCTACTACATTCCCTCAAATTGTCGCCAGTGTACTCTGGCAACATTGCATTATACAGAGTGTTGCCCCGCCTCACTGAAAGTACAGCCAGTCGTGTGTTGTGTATGTGGCTCCACATCGAGACAAAACAAGACATGTCCACCTAGCAAGTGGTTTGCTTGAAATGCATCTATTTTCTTTGTGCGCGCCACCCGCAGGAATGCTCCGCACTGTAAAAAAAAAAAAAAATTACGGTAAAATACTGGAAGCTGTGGTCGTCCGAATTTTACCGTTGATAAAATGGGAACGCCATTAAATTCTTGTAAGAAAAAATGGTTTGGTGCTTTAATAACTAAATTCTATTCTTTTTTTTTTTTTTTTTAATCACAGTTGAAAAAAATATTTTACAGTGATTCATATGTAATCAGTCTTGATGGTGATGTCGCTGCACGTTTCTCGTTCTCCCTCCTTTCAACCGGGATTCAAAACCACATCATCATCGTGGCAGTCGAGCGTGCTGACTACTGTGCTAGTAAAGGAGTGTTGTATGTGTAGGTTAGAAACACCTTACTCCTTCAGAATTTAAAAGCACGAGCTGGTGGCTGAAGCTAATTTGGTCTTTTGTTTTAGTGATCAGCATGCTTGATTGCCAGGTGACAGTGAGAATTTGAACCCCAGGTAGAGGGATTGAGAAAGGGGGCGCAAAAAATTCACTATCAGGTTACACATACATACTTTTTACAGTTGTTTGCTGTAAAATCCCAGTTAAAATATAGTTCTTTTTTACTAGGGATGTCCTGATCACAAATTTTTCCATATGAGTCGAGCCCCAAGTCAACTGATTTTGAGGATCTGCCGATACAGTCCCAATGCAATACCTCGGAAATGTATCGTGAAGGGAAATATAGCACATCCAAAAGATTTTTTTTCACCAATTTTAACAAAGCTGTCCAACATCACAGTCACATTATAGTTTTATTAACGAGTTATTAACTAGTGTAAATGAATATACAATGATCCCTCGCTATTTCGCGCTTCAAACTTGGCGCCCTCAGTCCATCGTGGATTTTTTTTTTTTTTTCAATTAAAAAATAAATACACGAGCTGTCTCAAGCTGATGACGTAGTGTTTCTCTCCTTCCTGCTGCTCTTTGTTGGTCAGGCAGTGCACGGGAGTTGCTTATTAAAGTTAATAATGATCGACAGACATTTAATGTTTGATCTTAAAAACGCCGTATACGTCAATCATCGTTTAATTTGTTAAACAGTTGCTGTGTCAACTTATTGTGTGACTCACTCAATTAAGCATTTAATAAAGATCGGCATTTTTCTACTTGTTTAAAAATAATTCAGTGGGACAGTAACATGTTCTCATTGTAGATGCTATAATGCATAGTTTTTTGTAGTTGTTGTCTTAACTTTTGTGATTTCCCATATCATTTTTACTGTATGTCATATCCAGAGGTGGGTAGCAACGCACTATATGTAATCCGTAGCCATACTTTTTACTTGATTAGAATTGTAAGAAAAAACACTACTCTTACTCCGCTAATTTGGGCTACACAAGATTTGTGAAATTTTTCCTCCTTTCCTTCTACATATTAGATTTATTATTATTATTATTTTTGCTATCGATGCGAGAGTAGCGCTATCAATTTCACCAATGAGACGTCGCAGCAATAATCACATGACTCCATTACACCAATCAGACACAAGCTTGGCATTCTATGATCACGCAAGCCTGTTAAATCATGCGTGTTTAAAGCACCATAACAAATGAAGTATTTGACATAGAGTGCTGATTTAAAACTCTCTCCCAGTTTTTATTTGGCACCAATTGGCCACGGAAAACCGGAGATATGATCGTTTTAATTTCATAATACTAACTGAAGAAACCATTATTTACTATTCAAACTAGGAACTATTTTCTCCACTAGATGGCAGGGCACTCTTGCTCTTTTGGTGAATAATGCTTTAATGCTGTTTTTTTTTTTCTTTTTTCTTTCCTTAACGATATATTTTTTTAATTTCTTTGGCTTAATGTGGTTACGTAATGGGTTATTGTACAGTATCGTAACAACAGTTGATATAGATAAATTTGTGCTAAGAGAAAAAAATATCATTGATTTAAAAACAAAACAAAAAAAAAACAGAAATAAGCAGTTACTCGTCTCGAGTATTCTTTTCACTGGATACTTTTTTACTTGAGTACATTTTTTGGAGGACTACTTTTACTCCTACTTGAGTAATGTTATTTTGAAGTAACGCTACTCTTACTTGAGTAAAATTTTTGGCGACTCTACACACCTCTGGTCATATCTGTTAAATAGATTGAAAATCCAGTACAAAATACGGGAAAGCCCTATGAGTTGACAGGTAAAATAGTGTAAAACGAATTGTATATGTATTTTTTGCATTATACCTCAGGACTATTTTGTTGCTTATAGCTCTAAACTATTTCACTGCCATTGACAGTTATAGACATCAAATCCATTTCAATTGTAAAGGCTGGCATAAAAATATTTATGGGGGGGAATCTTTTTTACCCAATTCCGATCCTCTGAAAATTAAGTGATTGGGCCAGATTTCCGATGATGAAGTGATCAGATCAAGGACATCCCTACCTTTTACAATTGTGTGTTGATAATTTGACAGTAAACTTTATATGGTTTTCACATTTATATCAATATTTTTAATGGTAGAATTTTGGCAATGACAGCTGCTAAATTTAAAGTGTGTTTTTGGTTTTGTTTTTTTTTTAAACCATTATATTTTGGTGCGGGTTACAGTGCAGAGCAAAAGTTACTTCAGAAAATAGGATGTCATTCACTGCAAGCCTTTTACTCTACTATTTATTGGGTGAAGTACGGTTTTCTGTTTGGTCAGTAGATTTGGGCCATCCTCATCCTCCCAAACTGTCATATCCTGTATAATGTACATACAACTGTATATAGTCTTTTTGTTTCTTTCTTGTATTGGAATAATTTTTAATGCCTACTTTTTCTTCTCTGTATTAATCTTGGCCGTCCTTTATCGGTGGGCTGGTGTTGCCTTCATTTAGCGGTTTGTGTGTTTATTTTTGTTGTTGTTGTTGTTGTTCTTTTACACAAAGTGCACTGTAATCGAAAAAAAAAAGTTTTTATTGCATAATATTTTTAAGTTTCCAGTTTTACTGATTTGATGACATAAATGAGAAGGTGGTTTTGTTTTCAGGGTTGTTT
This sequence comes from Corythoichthys intestinalis, assembly GCF_030265065.1. NCBI lineage: Eukaryota > Metazoa > Chordata > Actinopteri > Syngnathiformes > Syngnathidae > Corythoichthys > Corythoichthys intestinalis. The sequence goes on along the minus strand of NC_080399.1, from coordinate 54,882,615 downwards.
TGCATGTACATGTCTCTACATCTGATATTTTCACTTTTGTTTGTTTTATATAATGGTTGAAATTGTGATAAAGGGTCTAATCACTATCTGAGGTGATGTACTGATATAGAACAATCAGGTTTCGGGGTTATTTTTGCATCCTCTTGTAAGCCTTGGCGCATATCGCCATGTATTGTAATTAGCGTACAGTAATTATTTTACCTTTTTTTGTGCATAATCTAATACTGTATCGTATAAGTGTCCCAATCAAAATTTTTACAAAACAAAATGACCACTTAATAGAGGAATAAAAGGTCATTCAACGACTACAACCACTGCTTGTTGCCTGCTATTTGCAGATCAACACAGGTTGTCCATTTTGGACATCTACAAGCTATCGATTGACCTTTCGCAAAAGCTCCTTACTTACAGTTGCTAAACCGACAAGCTTCGTGACTTCAACAGCACGGCAGCAGACGTATACCAACTGTTCTAAGTGATTTATTTTGGAGTAATACCAGCACAACATCCTCCAGATTGAGGCAAAAGGGTTTACAAATAAGCAGCTGAGGGTTATATTATTGTTATTATTATTTTTAATTGTAGCAAGCTATCAATGCAAAAGCATACAGGTTTAACAATTACAGCAAAGCTAAAGGCTAAATGCTAGGGTAAGAGGTTAGATACTTAGGTTTCCATTCACAAAATGTTTCATGAAAAATCAAAATAAGTTCAAGGTCCTTATTAGGATGCTGTTTACTCAAAAACAGGCATCGCTTTAATGTTAGCGCACTCATAGGACAGACTGCGAACAAAGACAAGAACTAACTTTAGCTACTGTGACAGCTATATTTAGATGTTATAGCGATTACATCCTAGTAAGACATAATATTCGATAACTATAACTTTGATATCCAGTTTTGTGAATGTTTTGGCCTCGACGTGCAAGTTAGGCAAGACAGCTCGCTAGTTAGCCTCTGCCGTTAGCTTAATCTTCCCTTAAAGGGAACCACGGCTAGAAGGACATGTAGTCCTTAAAAGATAAATCTTAGTACGAGTTATAATAATTTGGTATTAAAAACCCTCTTAATGTTTTCGTTCCAATAACATTTGTAAAATTATTTTAACTATTAGGGTGCCATTTTTGTTGACGTCGCAGGGCGATGACGTCACATACTCTTTTTTTTTTTTTTTTTTTAAAGTGTCACTCTTTAATTATATAAGGTGTCAATGGCGAGTTTTAAATGAATTAAGGATCAAGCCAATGAGTGCGTTTTGTCCCTTGACTGACGCTGTACCTTTCCTTTAATCCACAGTGGGGTGTTAGGCAGAGAGAAAGGAGCGTGGACAAAGACGTCCGCGCGGTTTGTTGGCATAAGCTTCGTCAACTCCTTCACAACAAACATAAGTATCATATAGTGAAAATAAAACAAAAATAATATATCTCTCAAAAATTAATGTTCACAAAAAGAAAAGTGCTTCAATCTGCATTAATGAGGCCCTATTCTCACACAGTTAACAATGCAAAGAGAACTGGCATTCACAAATTCACAATCAAAATAGATATGCAAAATACACATAAAACGTACTCAGACTTTGGTCAAACTCCATCTAAACATTTTAGCAACTTGTTTAGCTCAACAAATACACTGGATGGCAATATTTAGTCACAATATACAAACTATGACGATGGGAGCCATTATCAGGAGTCTTGTTTGTTGTGAAGACAACAGTCAAATGAACGTAAATCACAATGGACCCGCACTAAACAGAAAACTATGGCGTCAGTCGAGGGACAAAACGTACTCATTGGCTTGAGCTCTTATTAATTCAAAACTCGCCATTGACACCTTGTGGTGTATTTAAATGACTACCTTACATAGTTAAAGAGCGACACTGTGAAGTACCGCAGCGTGGCCCTGTGACGTCACCGCCCTGCGACGTCAACAACAATGGCGGGCTACTAGTTTATTTTTTGACCTAAAATTTTAGAAATTTAATTAAAACGAAAACATTACCAGGGGTTTTAATATCAAATTATTATAACTTGTAGTAACATTTATATTTTAAGAACTACATGTCTTTCTAGCCGTGGTACCCTTTAAGACAGTGCTTCTCAATTATTTTCTGTTATACAACCACAAGGAAGACGTAAACATTTCGTGTCCCACCAATTCTCTGCCACCACTGTAAATAGTATCCTTGGTCTATAAAGTTTTTATTATAAGTACACCGCTTTATAATATTGCATCTTTTTTAATATGAAGGTAAAACAGTAATTTAGTTTGACTTACAATAAAGTATAACTTTATTAAAATATTATCAATTAAAGTATAACGTGTTTTGTTTGTAAAAAAAAAAAAAAAAGACAACACATCAATTCGCCTGAATTGGGGGGGGTGGGGGGTGTCACATCCAAACTGTAAAAAATACACTGAAGGTATATTTTTTTGACAATTTGGTACTGAAAAATAAAGTAAAATCAATGAATAATAATAAATTCAAATTGATTAGCAACATGAACTCATAAGGACAATATGCCAAACAATTCGACCGAAAAAACTAAAATTAATAGAGCAAAAATGACCGTGTCATTGGACAGAGGAACAGTTTTTATTTTTGCTGCAGGCAGTATCAGCTCCTTTGCTATGTATAGTGTGGGGTTATTTTGTACTGAGAAACAGACAGAACGGCATTCATACTGATATATTCCTGGGCTACCTCGCGTCTATTTTTGATAATACATAGACGCATCGCTTCATCATTTTGCACGTCTGCAGAATGTTGTTCAATTTTGTCTTTGAAATTACATGGCAGTTGGTGATCTTAAAACCATCAAATCAATCAATTAGGCAATGGGGTATCCAGTAGTTTGGCAGATCTTGCTCCTTTAACACAATCTCTAGGACATATGATTGGTCGATGGCCGTTTCGGAGGCGGAGCTTGCGAAAGGTCAATTTGGATTTAGATTATTGTGTTTCTAATCCCATTATTTTTTTCAATTTTAGTTTGCTTGGTTGGTTGCTTACTCTCACGGTTTAACCTTTGCTGCAGCTTTGCTTGCATAAAAAATAAAGAGCAGCCAAAATTTACAGTGGTGCCTACTACTGGAAATTAGTTTTACTGTTTGTTATTTTTTTTATTGCTATAGTTTGTTTGTTTTTTTGTCTTTTATTGTAATCATTGACATTTAAATGAGTGCTGGTTATTTGAATTAAAGCAAGGCATATTTTTTCAGCCTTGCATTAACACTTGCATTTCACTGCAAGACAGTAAACAGTACATTATGCTAAATGTTCACCTCAAACTTTGCTCCTTATAACATGTTATTGTTTTATTTCTTGTTTCCACTCCTAACAAATAGCAAGTTTTTACTTTTAGGAAATTCTGTGCAGTTTTGTTTTGATCATGAAATGGAAAAAAAATGTTCATATCTGACTGAAAACTCCTGAATTTATTTTAGCATTTTTCTTTCCTTGTATTTTGGGGTAGTGGGGGTGGGGGTCAGCTGGAAAAGGTGCCCATCATATTTTTTAGTCTTTCTCAGCATTGATATTATTATGACTATTATTATTATTGCTGCTACTGTCCTGTGGCTGTAATAAAATACAAAAGATCTTCAACATGATGTGAAATAATTTAAAACAAAAATAAATTGTCTGTGAATATGTTGGATTTGTTGGTGTTGATATTTTGTTACATACAAAACTTGAAACGCGCTCCACTGGATTTGCACATAACATTCTATTGCAATTTGAAAATATACAGTATATCACAAAAGTGAGTACACCCCAGACATTGCGCTAGACTTTTTCGTTGTCTGTCATTTTGACTGACAGGGTCATAAAAATCCGGTCATAATCTATTTTTACCCGACACTTAAATTTTTAAAATGATGATAATGACATTGTAGTGACCCTTTGTTTGGCATAATTCACCTTCCGTACTTGTGTGTCCATTTGGCCGAGCGCGTTAGCGGCTACGACACAGTCAGGTGACAGAGACACTTAAGAGCCGCGCGCGTTCCGGCTTGAATAGGGAGTTCACAGAGAGCAGCAGAGCTACAGCGGCTGGACACAGCAATTCGAGCTAACAAGACTCTTAACATTGCATACCGCTTCAACATATTCAATAGTATTGAGTTTTCATTCATTTTAAATTAATATTCCGTCCGAACAAGCTTAACAGAGAATCCACACCGTGCCATCACACATCAAGCAGATGAATATGTAACTTTTTCTCCGCAGTGACAAAAACAGCTGACTGTGGCCCCAGTAGGTAGGCTACATTATGGAACAATGAAATTAACAGTTCACCTGCTGTGGCCTGAACGGAGTCTTACACCTTCCTCCTGGTGCGCATGGACTTGAATTGCGTGCCCGCTTGTGCAGTCCCTGTTTTTTCACCTGTTTTATCAACACCATCGTCGTTTTGGGGCTTTTTGAAGAAACTTCGGACACTCAGTTGCCTTGACATTTTTCAGAGTAAGGCCAACGACGTCATGCATCAAGAGAGACAATAGCTAATTAATATGCTCACTCGCCACCCTGTGGTCTGGGGTGTGAATTGCAACCTGTCAAAATGACAGGTGGACTTCAGTTTTTTCCGTCACCGTTTTAAAAATCGGTCAACGACGGAAAATATTCGGTTAACGCGACCCCTGGGCCACTCCTTGGATTTCTGCAGATATTTAAGTATACGTTTTTTCATGGGACAACACTGACAAAATGACACTTTGACACAATATAAAGTAGTCTGTGTGGAGCTCATATAATAGAGTTCATTTATTTTCCCCTCAAAATAACTCAAAATATAGCCATTAATATCTCTGAACCGCTGGCAACAAAAGTGAGTACACCCCTTAGAAACTACATCCCTAAAAGTCCAAATTGAGTACTGCTTGTCATTTTCCCTCCAAAATGTCATGTGACTCGTTAGTATTTCAAGGTCCAGGTGTGCAGAGGGAGCAGGTGTGTTCAGATTTGTAGTGAAGCTCTCACACTCTCTCATACTGGTCACTGAAAGTTCCAACATGGCAAAGAACTCTCTGAGGATCTTAAAAGACATATTGTTGCGCTACATGAAGATGGCCAAGGCTACAAGAAGATTGCCAACGCCCTGAAACTGAGCTGCAGCACAGTGGCTAAGATCATCCAGTGGTTCAAAAGAGCAGGGTCCACTCAGAACAGGCCTCGGGTTGGTCGTCCAAAGAAGCTGAGTGCACGTGCTGAGCGTCACATCCAGATGTTTTCTTTGAAAGATCGTCGCAGGAGTGCTGTCAGAATTGCTGCAGAGATTGAAGAGGTGAGGGGTCAGCCTGTTAGTGCCCAGACCCTATGCCGCACTCTACATCAAATTGGTGTGCATGGCTGTCACCCCAGGAGGAAGCCTCTTCTGAAGATGGTACACAAGAAAGCCTGCAAACAGTTTGCTGAAGACATGTCAACAAAGCCCATGGATTACTGGAACCATGTCCTATGGTCTGATGAGATGAAGATTAAATTGGTAGGTTCCGATGGTCTGAAGCATGCGTGGCAGCGACCAAGTGAGGATTACAAAGATAATGTGTAATGTTTCATGCCTACAGTCAAGCACGCTGGTGGGAATGTCAGTGTCTGGGGCTGCATGAGTGCTGCAGGTTTTGGAGAGTTACATTCCATTGAGGGAAACATGAACTCCAACATGTACTGTGAAATACTGCAGCAGAGCATGATCCCCTCCCTCCAGAAACTGGTGGCAGGGCAGTGTTCCAGCATGACAATGACCCCAAACCCACCTCCAAGATGACCACTGCTTTACTCAAGAGGTGGAGGGTAAAGGTGATGGACTGGCCAAGCATGTCTCCAGACTTGAACCCAATAGAACATCTTTGGGGGATCCTCAAGCAGAAGGCGGAGGTGCGCAAAGTCTCAGATATCCGGCAGCTCCCCAACGTCGTCATGGAGGAGTGGAAGAGCATTCCAGCAACCTGTGAAATTCTGGTCAACTCCATGCCTAGGAGAGTAAAGGCAGTTCTGGATAATAGTGGTGGCCACACAAAATATTGACAGTTGACATGTTGTATGTTAATATTGACAACTTTCACTAAGGGGTGTACTCCCTTTTGTTGCCAGGGGTTTAGATATTAATGGCTATATTTTGAGGAGAAAATAAATTAACTCTATTATATAAGCTGCACACAGACTACCGGTACTTTTCGTTGTTAAAGTATCATTTTGTCAGTGTTGTCCCATGAAAAGATACACTTAAATATCTGCAGAAATGCAAGAGGTGTACTCACTTTTGTAATACACTGTACATCAAACAGCAATAAAACTACGTAATTAACACTTTTCAGTATCTCTACACTGATTCCAATATTTAGAAACAGTGTTGTTTTTGGCAGCCCTTAGTCTTTTGGACGATAATACTTATTAATCTTAGTCGTATTTTAGTCATCTCAAAATGTGTTTGTCTTCGTCTAGTTTTCGCTGAAAAAAAGTGAAGACTGATTTTAGTGGATGTTGACTAAAATGTTATCGTCAGTAAAGTTAATAAATTTTCCTACCAAAATAAAGGTTTCTTAGATTAGAAATGTGGGTGTATAAAATGTCAAAGGACAAACATTATTGCTTATATCAATATTCATTTAATTAATGATTAATACTTTAGTCGTGTTTGTTTACCCAGAGCAGGAGTATACTAATAATTAAATGCCAATCTGAATAAAGAAGAGTCACAGACCTGAAGTTGCAATTTGATCCGAGTATACTGACTCCAGAGATAAAGCAATCGACAGTTCAGATATCTGGCTGATAGTTCTCTAATCTGAGCAATTACAAAAAACTAGAAGTATTAGTGAAGTTCCTCTGAGCCAGAGGGTCCCTATATACTCCATTCGTGAACACATTGTGATGATGAGGTGATGTGGTGAGGTGATGTCATGATGAGAAGGCCTACCGTGATCCTCTGGTCCAGACGCCGATGTCAGCCACTGGCTCATCCTGTGGGTACGTGGCGACCTATGACCCTGTTTTTACCTTCCTCTAAACACTGCGTTGTCGCCCCCATACCGTATGATATTAGGTAAGTCGTACCAGACGCCTTCTTATTGGGAAGTATACAAGGAGAAGTGTGAACCACAGCTAATCTACTGTCTTACTAAGGAGGTAAAAGTTCTCATTAGCTCATCTGGCGGTCATGGTGGGCGACCTGACTACTGCTAATTGTTCAACTACTTTAACACTATGAGCAAAGGCCATAGTGAACTTTGATTCATTTGAGGTACTTTTAATTGTAAGGTAAACTATAACGTAATAAGAATAAATGCAAATAAATGCTGTTATATAAAACGCAATTTTATCTAACTCTAACAATTGACAGACGAGCACATATTGTAGCGCCAACAAAGACAACGCCACCTTGGTAATAATACACACTCAGCAGGAAAACACAACCACTACATTATTTTCATTTAATTATACCTACCTGGACGCCATGAACTGCATGTAAAAAAATAAAGAAAAAAAGGTCAGAGAGTTTGAAAGGACACTCACCGTTAGCATTAGCCTAATTCTTATGCGAATGCTATGCTAATGCTACGAGTTGCATTAAGTGTGTGTTGATCTTGACCTTTAAAGGCTAAAGCAACATTGCATATTTTCTCTGGCCAAGATAAGAAAACGAATCTTACCGTGTGTGCAAGCTTGGAGACTGACACAATGGTGAGTCGAGGCTAGTGGGCGCGGCACATCACATGAGTGACACAACCAGACACTGCTATGATTCAGGCTAACTACACATAAAATGCCACACATTGTGAACACATGACAGAAACTCTTACACATTTTCGTGACGTTCTCGTCTCGTCAGACGAAAACTGGCATTACTCTCGTTACGTTTTAGTCTCCAAAGACACATTTGTAGCTAGTTGTAGTCTCATTGTCGTAGTGAAAAAATTGTTCGTTGACGAAATATTTTCGTTATAGTCATCGCTGACGAAAACAAAACCGTATAAAGAGGGTGTGAATATTTTTTTTCTTTTTTTTTTTTTTTTTCTTTTTTAAATCTCATGAATCTTCCTACTGTCCTTGACATTAATTCTACTGCATCTACATGAATCTGTTCTGTCAGCACTATATAACAATGTTATGGTGCCGCTTGACACACCATCGACACAACAAATACTAGGATGCACTGTCAAGATACACTATTTTTTCAAAGAAAGAAATTGGTGGCAGAAAACAGACATCAGATTGTTACATCAACGCTGAAAGTGTCAACAATATGTCAGGATGGCTAAGTAGACCAGGGCACTTCATTCAGGTTGCAGTCTCTATGGAAACCAGAACAAGACAGATTGTTACAACATGAATGCAGTGTTTTAAAAAAAAAAAAAAAAAAAAATGCCACCAAGTAGTCTCACATATCTCAGGGCTTTGAATTCTAGTACTTATTATTTGATGCTTCTCTCTAACCTCCCTCAGTCTTTAGATGTTTAAGCTTCTATACATCATGTAAAAAATATTTTGTTCCCTGCTTCCTAGTGGTATTTCCTAGTTTGTTTTGTCGCATTGACATATAAAAACACTTTTTTCCCCCAAAATGTTTGAGTTTGTGGTCACGACTTTGAAATTCTATTTTCCACTTTTCTTTACTGTTGTACTTGCTAATGCATTTATATATGAATATATGTACGTACACTGCTGGCTGAAAGTATTGGCACACCTGCAATTCTATCAGCTAATGCTCAATTTCTCCCAGAAAATGATTGCAATTACAAATGCTATGGTAGTAATATCTTCATCTATTTTGCTTGCAATGAAAAAAAACAGAAGAGAATGGAATAAAAATCAAATCATTATCATTTTACACAAAACTCCAAAAATGGGCTGGACAAAAGTATTGGCACCCTTTGAAAAATCATGTGATGCTTCTGTAATTTGTGTAATTAACAGCACCTGTTACTTACCTGTGGCACATAACAGGTGGTGGCAATACCTAAATCACAGTTGGAGCCAGTTAAAATTGATTAAATTTGACTCAACCTCTGTCCTGTGGCCTTGTGTGTACCACATTGAGCATGGAGAAAAGAAAGAGGACCAAAGAACTGTCTGAGGACTTGAGAACCAAAATTGTGAGGAAGCATGGGCAATCTCAAGGCTACAAGTCCATGTCCAAAGACCTGAATGGTTCTGTGTTTACCGTGCGAAGTGTCATCAATAAGTTTAAAGCCCATGGCACTCTGGCAAACCTCTCTAGATGTGGACAGAAAAGAAAAATTGACGAGAGATTTCAACGATGGTGAATAAAGAACCTCGACTAATATCCAAACAGGTTCAAGCTGTCTTGCAGTCCAAGGGTACAACAGTGTCAAGCCGTACTATCCGTCGGCGTCTGAATGAAAAGGGACTCTATGGTAGGATACCCAGGAAGACCCCACTTCTGACCCAGAGACATGAAAAAGCCAGGCTGGAGTTTGTCAAAACCTACCTGAGAAAGCCAAAAATGCTTTGGAAGAATCTTCTCTGGTCAGATGAGACAAAAGTAGAGCTTTTTGGGAAAATGCATCAACGTATAGTTTACAGGAAAAAACAAGGCCTTCAAAGAAAAGAACATGGTCACCACAGTCAAACATGGCAGATGTTCCCTGATGTTTTGAGGTTGCTTTGCTTCCTCTGGCACTGGACTGCTTGACCATGTGCATGGCATTATGAAGTATGAAGACTACCAACAAATTTTGCCACATAATATAGGGCCAAGTGTGAGAAAGCTGGGTCTCCCTCAGAAGTCATGGCTCTTCCAGCAGGACAATGAACAAAAATACACTTCAAAAAGCACTAGAAAATGGTTTGAGAGAAAGCACCGGAGACTTCTAAAGGGGCCAACAACGATTCCAGACCTGAATCCAATAGAACACCTGTGGAGAGATCTGAAAATGGCAGTTTGTAGAAAGCATTAAGGCACCCTTCAAATCTTAGAGACCTGGAGCAGTTCACCAGAGAAGAATTGTCTAAAATTCCAGCAGAGCATTGTAAGAAACTCATTGATGGATACCGGAAGCGACTGTTCGCAGTTATTTTGTCTAAAGGTTGTGCTACCAAGTATTAGGCTGAGGGTGCCAATACTTTTGTCCGGCCCATTTTGGGAGTTTTCTGTAAAATGATTTAATTTTTTTCCATTCTCTTTTGTGTTTTTTATTGCAAGAAAAATAAATGAAGATATTACTACCAAAGTATTTGTAATTGCAATCATTTTCTGGGAGAAATTGAGCATTGTAGGGGTGCCAATCCTTTTGGCCAGCACTGAGTATATATTACAGTATATCATTTAACAAATATTTTCTGCATAACTAGGACGTAAAAGAGGAAAATTGGATATAGCATCTAATTTTAGCAAAACCAAACTTTTACCTTTTTAGTGGCAATTTTTCATTTAGTTTGGACCCAAGCAAATATAAATAAAGTGATTGCAAGCCAGGAACAAAATGTATTTTATTTTTTTCTGTAACATGGTAATTTGTGATTTCTTGCCACCAAACCAACTGCGCAATTGCTGAAAATATGTCAACAAAGATCGCTTTATAGCACAAAGTTTATTACTCATTTTGATGGAAAATGTTAATTCTTTTATTTTATTTTATTTATTTATTTATTTATTTATTTTTGCCCATTACACGGTTTATGCGAGTCGTTAAAAAGCATTACATGAGATTTCCTGATATCTGTAGAAACCCTACATTAGTGGAACCTATTAGGTCTTGGAACCTGAGAGACTTGAGACTTACATGTTGGAAAATTTGAAACAAAGACTGATATTAATTTTTTTCCCAAATTGATTTTTTAAAAACTGTCTTCACCACTGAAATTATTATAATTATAATGAATATTAAAGTTTAGGATAGAATAACAATTTATCCAATCCAAAGTTTCAAATTTGGATGTGACACTACCTACAGTATTTTATCACAGACAGGTGTCATAAAATTTAATTGATTTAACGCATGGGTGTTTTCAAGTGAAATAATTTTCTATTACCATATATTAATTTTTTCCTCCCACAAGGACCAGCGGAAGTATTTTCTTGCGAGACACAATAAGCTTTTAGTGCCAACATGGCCAAGCTCAGCATACAAATATTTCTGGAACTGTCCTGAATTTCAAATGGAAAACCAACTGTAATTGAAGAGACTGCTGTCCTTGTTCAGCCTGCTCAACTTACCATTCAGAAAAACAGCCTGTACTGTGTAATATTGTACTTCACAAGAACTCTGAAATGTTTTTTTTTTTTTTTTTTTTTTTTCCGAAGGGGCAAGAGGAGAACATAGTTAATACAGGACATTTCATACTTCAAGAGAACTCTTTACAAGCAATCCTCCTTGTATGGCCCGTGTCCAGGGTTTCCAGATGGGAAAGACAGTCTCCAGGGCAATCATAGTGTAAAACCCGCCCAGTTCAATAAAAACCAGCCCAAATGGCAACCTCCCGTTCAAGATAAGACGTTACACGTATACAATTCAATCTATATTTTGATATTGTAACCAGAAAACCAATAAATCAACAGTGGGAGACTCATTGTAGAGCAGGGGTCCCCAACCGCCGGGCCATGGAAGGGTACCAGAGTAGACAGATTTATGATGAGGGGAAAATAAATTAACTCTATTATATACAGTAAGCTGCACACAGACTACTTTTCATTGTGTCAAAGTGTCATTTTGTCAGTGTTGTCCCATGAAAAGATACAGTGCCTTGCAAAAGTATTCGGCCCCCTTGAACCTTGCAACCTTTCGCCACATTTCAGGCTTCAAACATAAAGATATAATTTTTTTGTTTTTTGTCAAGAATCAACAACAAGTGGGACACAATCGTGAAGTGGAACAAAATTTATTGGATAATTTAAACTTTTTTAACAAATAAAAAACTGAAAAGTGGGGCGTACGATATTATTCGGCCCCCTTGCGTTAATACTTTGTAGTGCCACCTTTTGCTCCAATTACAGCTGCAAGTCGCTTGGGGTATGTTTCTATCAGTTTTGCACATCGAGAGACTGACATTCTTGCCCATTCTTCCTTGCAAAACAGCTCGAGCTCAGTGAGGTTGGATGGAGAGTGTTTGTGAACAGCAGTCTTCAGCTCTTTCCACAGATTCTCGATTGGATTCAGGTCTGGACTTTGACTTGGCCATTCTAACACCTGGATACGTTTATTTTTTAACCATTCCATTGTAGATTTGGCTTTATGTTTTGGATCATTGGCCTGTTGGAAGATAAATCTCCGTCCCAGTCTCAGGTCTTGTGCAGATACCAACAGGTTTTCTTCCAGAATGTTCCTTCATATGGCTGCATCCATCTTCCCGTCAATTTTAACCATTCTTGGCTGCATCTCTGATCAGTTTTCTCCTTGTTTGAGAAAGTTTGGAAGGACGGCCGGGTCTTGGTAGGTTTGCAGTGGTCTGATGCTCCTTCCATTTCAATATGATGGCTTGCACAGTGCTCCTTGAGATGTTTAAAGCTTGGGAAATCTTTTTGTATCCAAATCCGGCTTTAAACTTCTCCACAAGAGTATCTCGGACCTGCCTGGTGTGTTCCTTGGTTTTCATAATGCTCTCTGCTCTTTAAACAGAACCCTGAGACTATCACAGAGCAGGTGCATTTATACGGAGACTTGATTACACACATTTGGATTCTATTTATCATCATCGGTCATTTAGGACAACATTGGATCATTCAGAGATCCTCACTGAACTTCTGGAGTGAGTTTGCTGCACTGAAAGTAAAGGGGCCGAATAATACTGCACGCCCCACTTTTCAGTTTTTTATTTGTTAAAAAAGTTTAAATTATCCAATAAATGTTGTTCCACTTCACGATTGTGTCCCACTTGTTGTTGATTCTTGACAAAAAAATTAAATTTCATATCTTTATGTTTGAAGCCTGAAATGTGGCGAAAGGTTGCAAGATTCAAGGGGGCCGAATACTTTTGCAAGGCACTGTAAATATCTGCAGAAATGCGAGGAGTGTACTCACTTTTGTGATACACTGTAGATGGGATCATCTTGTCTCAACGAAACAAGCTCAGACCTCCCACTGATTCAGCGGGTGAGTTATATTTTCCCTCGTCTTAACACGACGGGGCTAAAAACAAATGTTATTTTATATTTCATGTATTTTTCTGCCGCACATTGCCTGTGTTATGACAAATTTTGCATGCGCGTAATGTTAAAAATGGCCGCAAATGCAGCGATTCCAAAGTAAACACTACAAACTTTCTTTAAAGAAAGGAATTTTAACTTATGTTTGATCATGGACGGACATGTAGAAAAGTTCTCCTCAGACATATCCTGCCATGTTAGCTGCACACAACAACTGCACGCTTCTCATTTAAGACTTCGCCGTGTCGTTAAGCATTAATTTACGCCATTTTCGTGTTGCACATGTACGTTTATGATGTAACTAGTTTTTTCAGCACCGTTGGATAACATTGAGATCACATCTGAATAAAAAAGATGGCTTTTTCACCGCCACAAAATCTTTTTGAGCAAAATTTCATAAGGGTGGAAAATTTGACAGAACACCGGTCCATGAAAAAAATGACCCAAATCACACCAGTCATTGGTGCAAAAAAGGTTGGGGACCCCTGTCGTAGAGGATTATTTGCTGTTTCACCGATAAGCATCATGGAAGATGTACTTCTTTTTTTAGAAAAGTTTAAAACTATTGCATTATTTTCAATTCAATTAACAATTAACCATTTCATGCAAGAAGATTTATGGTTTTTTTTTCCTTGAATGTTTTTATTATGTTCGTATTGTCCAGGAGTCTCAAACGTGCGGGTCAGGGGCCATTTGCGGCCCACAGGATCCATATGGCGTTTCATTGCTGCTCACACATACAGGTAGTCCCCAGGTTACGACGTACATGATTTCGACCTTACGACGGGTTTCTCGTCAGCTGTTTTTTTTTTTTCTTTTTTTTTAAGTCGTGTAACAGTGTCTCATCCGCCACCGCTCAGCAGTGATGGTAAATACAGTATATTATTTGTCATTTAATCCAAATATTTGCTCTCTACAGTATGTATATCTGGTATTTCATGGTACTACACTATATGTACGGCCCGCTTTCCTTTGTTGCACTCAGACTTGTTGATGTCATGCCAGCGCTATTTTCTGTTAGTTTTGAGCCTTGCTTCCAGGGTGAACGCCTGGTAACATTTCAAGAAGGCGGAGAAATGGTAAATGGCACGAGCTCGGCGATGCTCTCCACCCCCGTTAGCTCGCTATTAACCCACTAGCTTATTGAGCAGTATTCAGTTTCACCGCAGGATCGGTGACACTAATAGCTGTTTTCCTTGTTGAATTGCCCAAGATTTGGACCTCATTACCTTCGGTAATATTGTACAGACATTTACCGTAATTTTTGGACTTTAAGCCGCTACTTTTTTCTTTTATTCTGAATCCTGCGGCTTATAGTCCAGTGCGTCTTATTTGTTAATTTATTTGGGTTAAAAGGTAACACTTTATTTGACAGCGGTGTCATAAGGCCGTCATAATTATGACATGTCACTATCATGGGCATTACTGAATGCTTATGATGGATGTCATTACGTGTCATCCAGCAAACTATGTCACTATCTTCATTTATGTCCAGCATTTATAATACTAAATGACATCGGTTATAAGCATTCATTAATTGTCATGACAGTGTCATGTCATCATTATGATTGTTTCATGACAGTCTGATGGCGCCACTGTTAAATAAAGTGTTACCAAATACCATAACTAGCAATTAATTAAACAAGTGGAACAGTAACTGAAGAAATAATTAGCACAGAACCTGAATTTTGATTGTCATTTACATCTGTAGCGCTGCAATGCATGCTAGGAGGAATGTCGGACAACAACAGTGTTGAGGGCAGGTGGCAGCAGATGTTGACTCTCTCCCTTAGGGAGCAGTGATGGCCAAATGAAGCTTCTTGAAGCAATGAAGCTTTGCAGCCAACTGGGTCAAAGCTTCATGGTGATTCGTTTGGTCTTGTGACTGTCGTATGATGGTGCTGTCAAATAAAGTGTTACCTCTTAATATATTTTGGTGAAAATATCCCATGATACAGTGAGGACAGCTGCGGCTCATAGTCCAGTGCAGTTTATCTATGAAGAAATGTCGTTTTCGTGTCAAATTTGGTGGGTTGCAGGTTATAGTCAAGTAAGCCTTATAGTGCGAAAACTATGGTACTGATGTTTTTGTAAGCAAATGTGTCTCTATTGATTTCCTTTATAGCATTATTGTACGCTCTGTCATGATTGTATTATCTAGATGTGTGTTCATAGTTTGACGGTGACAAATTCATAAATTGTTGTAAGAAGAATTATGGTGTGATCGGTGTTATTCAGTGATCCCTTGGACCTTATTCTTCTTTTCCTTGCATTACAAAAAAAAATATATATATATACAGGACTGTCTCAGATAATTAGAATATTGTGATAAAGTTCTTTACTTTCTGTAATGCAATTAAAAAAACAAAAATGTCATACATTCTGGATTCATTACACATCAACTGAACTATTTCAAGCCTTTTATTATTTGAATATTGCTGATTTTGGCTTACAGCTTAAGAAACCTCAAAAATCCTATATCAAAAAATTAGAATACTTCCTCAGACCAAGTGAAAAAATAATTTTATAACAGCAAAACTAAATCAAACGTTTGAAAATGTCCACTGATGCACTCAGTACTTGGTTGGGAATCCTTTTGCACGGATTACTGCATCAATCCGGCGTGGCATGGAGGCAATCAGCCTGTGGCATTGCTGAGGTGTTATTGATGCCCAGGATGCTTCGATAGCGGCCTTCAGCTCATTTGCATTTGTAGGTCTGGTGTCTTTCATCTTCTTCTTAACTATACCCCACAAATTCTCGATGGGGTTCAGGTCAGGGAAATTAGCAGGCCAATCAAGGACAGTGATGCCATGGTCAGTGCACCAGTTACTGGTGGTTTTGGCACTGTGGGCAGGTGCCAGATCATGCTGGAAAATGAAATCCTCATCTCCATAGAGCTTTTCAGCAGATGGAAGCATGTAGTGCTCTAAAATCTCTTGGTACACAGTTGCATTTACTCTGGACTTGATGAAACACAGTGGACCAACACCAGCAGCTGACATGGCTCCCCAAACCATTGCTGACTGTGGGAACTTCACACTGGATTTCAAGCAACTTGGATTTTGCTCCTCTCCAGCCTTTCTCCAGACTCTGGCGCCTTGACTTCCAAATGAAATGCAAAACTTGCTTTCGTCTGAAAAGAGGACTTTGGACCACTCTGCAACTGTCCAGTGCGTCTTCTCCATAGCCCAAGTCAGACGCTTCTTCCGTTGTCTTGAGTTCAGAAGTGGCTTGACCATGGGAATACGGCTATTGTAGCCCATTTCCCGGACACGTCTGTGAACTGTGGCTTTTGATACCTGGACTCCAGCTTCAGCCCACTGTCTTTGAAGCTCCCCCAAATTCTGGAAGCGGCTCTTCTTCACAATTTTGTTAAGGCTGCGGTCATCTCTCTTGGTTGTGCAGCGTTTCCGGCCACATTTTTCCCTTCCAACAGACTTTTTGTGGATATGCTTTGAAACTGCACTCTGTGAACAGCCTGCTCTTTGAGAAATTTCTTTTTGTGTCTTACCCTCCTGATGGAGGGTATCAATGATGGTCCTCTGGACAGCAGTCAGATCAGCAGTCTTCCCCATACTTGTGATTTAGTTTACTGAACCAAGCTGAGTGTTTTTAAGGCTCAGGAAACCCTCGCAGGTGTTTCGAGTTAATTAGATGATTCAGGTGATTAGTTGAATAGCCTACTTGTATACTTTTACATGATATTCTAATATTTTGAGATAGGATTTTTGAGTTTTCTTAAGCTGTAAGCCAAATTCAGCAATATTAAAATAATAAAAGGCTTGAAATAGTTCAGTTGATGTGTAATGAATCCAGAATGTATGACATTTTTGTTTTTTTAATTGCATTACAGAAAGTAAAGAACTTTATCACAATATTCTAATTATCTGAGACAGTCCTGTATATATATATATATTATATATAGTGGGTGTGTTGAATGTATTTATTCAGATTTGACATCATTGGAAAAAGATACATATAAGACATGTTTATCCCTTTCCCCCCAAAGTAAATTAAAAAATAATAATAATACTGTATGTATTCATTTGCTTTAATCGAAAAAATTGACAATGGACTCAGCGCGCAAAGTTTGAAACGCGATATAGCGAGGGATCACTGTACAGTACTTCTTAAGAAAGCATTGTGACTGAATTTTAAGGTGTTAGACCAGGGATGGTCAAACAGGTGCTCAAGGGCCGCAGTGGGTCCTTGCCTTTTTTACAACTGAACCAGTGAGGGGCCTGGGGAAACAAGAAGTACCTGACTGGAATCAACTGATTGCACCTGTAAGACACCAAAATTGTGTTCTCTTGATCATACGCGGAGTTTAAGTGGGGACCGGGGGGGGGGGGGCAGGCCTCACTTGGTGGCCGAACAGTGTCATTGCTTTCCTGTATATGATTTTAAAATTAAGACTTTTCCGGTAATTTTGCCTATAAAAGTTGTAAAGCAATAAAACAAACAACAAAAATTAATGAAATGAAAAAAAAAAAAAAAAAATTATAATGAGTCACTTATTTTTCGAACTGATAATGTGACTAGCACCTTAGACGGACATTTGACTTTGACTTTTGCGTTGCATGCTTAGCCAAAACCACACGAGGACCAAAGAGGCAAAGTGGATATACGTACGTTTTTTCAAGCCTAACCTTTCAAAACCGACAACAACTACTGAGCAAGAACCAAGGATTGAAAATGTGGACCATGAAACTCCAGAGAGCACCAACAAAATGGTGAGCGGAATTTCAGTTTGCCCCACTAAAGACGCTAAATGTACAACAGAGCCACCACCGGTGTCTTGCCAATGTAGTTACCCCTGTCAAAAATTGTATCCCCTGGCCGTGGGAGCGCACACACACACATTAATTATGAGTTATGTCGACTTAAACAATTAATTGAAGCCAGAAAAAAAGAACCACAGTTAAATATTTTGGACAGCGACGTTTATTAAACTGGAGAAACTCCATACAGGACTTGAATTAGAGCAATGACAGTTATAGGTCATCCAACGAGGAAAACAGTAAAATACTGCCTTTTTTTTTTTTTTACGTCTAGTACGTATGTGACATTGTACGACAGAAAAAAAAAAGATTTTTTTTTTCGATGGATGGGCCTTGTTTTAAAACCTCGTAGGTAAGTAACTACATTACCAAAACACGGAAATCAAGCAAATCAGTGCAGCGCAGTGGCTCCGCCCAGGGCATACCATTTTTGACGGGGGTAACTACATTGGCACGACATCAACGGGCGTACCATGTTCAATGGATGACTATTTTGGCGAAAAGTATAGCGATCCTAAGCAGCCTGATTTAGAATTCCCCTCAAGAATGATGAGACAGAAAAAACCCTCATTTTCAACTTATTATTATAAATATATTTGTAAGTTAATTTTACTGCTGACACTGTATTTTGGCGTCATCGACATGTTGCCCACCCCTGTGTTAGACATACGCGTTTAACTGTTTAAACCAGGGGTCCTCAAAAACAAATCCTGAAGGTCCACAATTATTTTTTTTCATACAAGCATGGGTCCATTTATTAATGTCGGTCAAGTACAAGGCAAGTCGAAGGTGGTAAAGGTGGTTTTCTTTTGACCAAACAAAAATACAATGCACATTCTGATTAAATAAAAATAAATTAACAAAACATTTTCTTGACTTAGAATAAAAATACAAAAAACAAACATGCAAGTACAATGTTTATACATGCACACTAAATAATTGACAAGATCTGTCATTGCAAACAATAACTATTGACAGTACATTTTGTAATTGTAAAACACTGCTGGACAAAAAAGAAAACGTGCAAGTAGTACAGTACATGTTCACATGTACAGAACATAGATGACAAACTCTATCAAGGTGCAAACACAATAATTATTGACAGTAACTTTAACTGTAAAACACTACTTAATGAGATAAATGGCATTTGGGGGTCACAACGCTGTTTACTCACATCATCAGCCAGAACTTCAGTGCGTCTTGCTTTTGATGAATCTGAGAGTGAGATTTGTTTGATTTTTGTTGTCATTTCCTCCTTTTCTTTTCCTTCGAACATTGCTGCCATCACTTCAGTCATACACTCTTTTATTATTTCTCCATCAGAGGACGGCTTCTTATATTTGGCCAACACCTACGACACTGAGTGAGCATTCCGTTGCAATTTGTTGTTGTGTCATAGATTTAAGATTAACCGTGCTTGACTCTTGATATGACTGCTTCAACTTGTTAATTTCTTGCCTTCTCAATTCTGATTTAGGAGAAAGCATATCTTTAAAAGGGCTGTGCTCTGTAACATAATGATAAATAAATTTCACTTTTTATCGGAGCAACTGTCTTGAAGCATATTAAGCACATAGGTTTGGTACTTGCAGTTGGTAAAATGGATGCATATTTGTCAGTCCACTCCTCATTGAAACGGCGATTTTCGTTGACCACTTGTCTTCTCTTGTTTAACTTTGAGCATGCCATTTTGTACGATACGGTCTTCTACTGGTGGCATATACCGTATTTTTCGGACTATAAGTTGCAGTTTTTTTTTTCATAGTTTGGCTGGGGGTGCGACTTATACTGTGGAGCAACTTATGTGTGTGAAATTATTAACACGTTATTATATCATTTCACATGTTATTTTGGTGTTTTGGAGTGTTACTGATGGTTTGGTATACTTGTTAGCATGTTCTTTATGCTACAGTTATCTGAATAACTCTTAATAGCTATGTTACGTTAACATACCGGCCACGTTAGTATTTCGTTGTTCATGCATCATGTAACATTATCATACTGTACACTTATTCAGCATGTTGTTCTCTATTGTATTTTTAACTATTGTATGTGTTGGATTTATCAAGTAAATTACCCCCCAAAAATGTTACTTATACTCCGGTGCATATTGGCCTGAATATAAGACGGTGTTTTTTGCATTGAAATAAGACTGAAAAAGTGGGAGTCGTCTTATATTCAGGGTCTAGACATTATACCCATTCACAACACTAGATGGCACCAGATATCATTGAAGCGAATGCTGAACTTGAGGAGTAATGTTCTGTCATGACAGATCACAGCTACTTCTCAAGTTTAACCAGTTTGCATTATTTTATTGCAATGTTTTTCCTTCTTCAGATTTGTTTCAAGACTACAGTTACAGTTAGACCTAACTTTGATGGTTAATGCAGTTATTGCAATTTTTTTGTGTTATCACAATTGATTGGTTTATTTACATTTCAAAAACCAGAAGCCCTTCATTTACGAATGTGATTGCACTTTAGTTTACATATTTAAATGTTCAGATATTAAGATTTGAATGAGGCAAAATAACATGCCTTTTCTCTCAAATATATTGTTATAATCATTTGTTTCAGATGTACTGTAATTATTTTCTGTATAAAAATTAAGTTGGCGTTCAAAAAGTCTTTTTTCAAACTCGATTCTTGAAAAAGAGGGGGTCGTCTTATAATCAGGGCCGTCTTATATTCGGGCCAATACGGTATATATGTTTTTTCCCTCTTTGTTAGGCATTTTATGGCTGTTGCGACTTACTCAGGTGCGACTTATAGTCAGAAAAATACGGTAAATAAACAGATTGCAAAGTGCCGTTGTTTCACACTGCTGCGGTCCGTCCACTCTAGCTAGCAGCATGCTTGCTCTCTTAGCGAATCAGCGCATCCATGCGGACTCTCTCAGCCAATCAGCACATCGTTGTCATAGAGATGACAACAGAAGTGGGAACATGGAAGATATTTGACTAAAAATGAAGCAGAATTTAGCGATAGGATTGTACCGCATAGCGATAGTTCGGCGATCCATACAAATAATATATGTTTAAAAAAGTTTTTTTTTTTTAAGTGCCATTTGCTCTGGGTCCACAGAGAGGGACCTTGGTCCGCCAATTGAGGACCCCAGGTTTAAAGTAATCCAAACAGTTCCTTTAAAAAAACGCCACATTATATCAACCCACCCCGTGGATTTTTCTCCCGCTTCAAGTCTTTGAAAATAAATGGAAGCCATGTCAAGACCGTTCATTTTGATGACTGTAAGTTAAAAATGATATGAATACTTGCATCTGAGGGATTTGGCCAACACATTTGAGTCAGTGACATGCTTTTGCAGTCAAGTGCTTTGAGAAATGCACTAACTGCTGTGCAAATGTAGTGATTTGAAAAAAAACACCAAGTAAATGGGAAGAATATGTTGGGTAGCGTGTGACGTCACTGACTATGACAATAACTAACGAGCAGCACCATCTGCTGGAGGTCTTCTAATGCTGCTATGTATTGCATACTTACTGAATGAGAACACAAAACTTGTGGAAAGCTAAAAAAAATATATGGCGCATAACACTCAGGTGACTTGAAATTCTGCTCTGACCGCCAATTTGGCCACGTTTCAAAATTGCCCGATATGCACGTGTGATACATTATTGGAAAGCTTAAAATCTCAATTTTCTTTTTTTTTTTTTTTTTTTTTTTTTTTTTTTTACACAGCAAAACCCTATCTGGAGGTGAGAGCACGCGAGAGCAGAATTACAGACGCCACGACTTTAACGAGATATTATCGCGTACTAGCCTTTTTTTGATCCAAAAACTCCATGTAGCATGTATCACCGTGTGTCAAGTAGGTTTGGGAATCTCTGGCAAGAAGCGGATTAGATATGTATCTAGATACACAGGTTACTATTCGATTAAAAAACGATACATTTTTAAGGCCGAGCGATTCGATACGATTCGATACAGTTTAAGAACGATACGGTTCGTTACAGAGTGAAAACAATACGATAGTAAACATTTGTTGTGTGTGTTCGTACAGTATTTTAAACATATAAAAAAAGACCACATTTCCAATGGCAAAATTAAACAACAAAATTTCATACCAATGTTATGTTTTATGTTTTATTTTTTTATGAAAAAAAAAAAAAGGCTTACTATATGACCGTCATTTTGTTGGATAGGATTGATAATAAAATAAAACTCCAGTGACAGACAACAATAAAGTGCAGTAATTCAATTTCTGTATTTCCTGGTGTTTTGAACACAAGAGGTAAGTAATTTAAGTGCAAACTTTCAACGTAAACATCTTACAAACAAAAAATATTAATTATATGCAGCAGCTCTAGAAAAAAAAAATTAAACCTGCTAGTGTTATCATAAATAAATAATAAATTATGCTTTACCACTGGTATATTTGGGGGAATAAAAACATGGCATTTTAGACAGGTCAATAATCATTACTTTAACCTTATACAAAGGAAAGTCATTCACTTATGCCTGTGCTTCCACATTTTTTATCCCTCATCACTGTCTATATCTTTTTTGAAGGGCAGATTTTTCTTGAGGAAGATCAACTAATCCACATGTTCATGTTTAAGTAGACTGCGTTTCGTGGAAAAAAAATCTCCAGAGGGTCGTGCTGCCCTTTCCACCATTGTAGTTATTTTTCAGGGTTAAAAACTCACGATCTCTGTACTGCTCCACGCTTCACACTAGCTCTATCCCATATGAACAGATCTGGCTGCCTTCATCACTTCAAAGTCCGACTTTTGTTTTCCTGGGTGCATTGAAAATCAATCGCTGCACGTCGCTGGCGTCGGTGCTCAGACTGTCCATTGTTTTAGCATGTTGCTTCGTTGCCACTTCTAGTTTCGTTTTGGGCTGTGAAAAAACGCTACGGAGCGTGCGTTACAGTGGTTTTGTTAGCTCTCGCGTTGTTATGACACGCCCGTGACGATCGGGTATGACAGCGACTAGTAGCGGTTCTGCCGAAATGCATGGGAAGTTGAGGCAACCACGACTGTGAGTTGTGCTTGTCCATATTATATCATGCGTGCAGTCTTAATCGAAGTGCGCTGTGTGGTGAATGACACAAGCGCAGCATGTTAAGTATAAGCTAAATTATTATCATATTAAGTAATGCATTGAACTAGGCATTAGAAGCCGATTCTTGTGCTCGTGATAGCCGAATTCTATCTCTACTATCGGCTCATTGAATATTTAATGGATAATTTCTGTCGAATGGTAAGTTTACTATCAATACAGCTGTATCTCTCACCTGTAAAACCGGATATCCGGTCGTATCGGTTTATTGTTCTCAAGCTTAGTGTCAAGACACAGCTGTGAATGGCCACAGCTGGATTTTTGGGGGATTTTATGGGTGAAACATGGTAATATAACAAGGGTCGTGATGCAGATATCGCAGACATCAAGGAGTGATCGAGATTTTCTTTTTCATATACAGTATTTACCCTTTTAAACGTTTTTTTTTTCTCTTCTCATTTTTTTTGTTTGGATCAATTATTTATCATCTAACATATCATGGAAAATGCGGGGGAGGGGACAACAACAATTAAGCGATAGTTACAAGGTAGATATCCGTGACTTTTATACTTTTTTTTTTCATTGTGACGTCATTTGTTTAAAAGTTTAAAATTTGTTAGTGAATAGTTTTTTTAAGTTGTTTTTTTTTTTTAAAGAAATATAAGACATCAATTCATGATTCTAAGTTAAAAATGACAGACATTTTGAATAGTAAATATAATAAATTACCTTCGTTTTATGGCTTGGTTGAAACAAAAGCGGTTGCGCGACATCTGTAAACAGGGGCTTCAAGGGTAAAAAGGGCAAATTAAAAATAGTTCCGGGGCTTAATGCGCCATGAATCTGCTATGGCAGCATGTAGACATATTGTTCTATCAAACACAACAGTTGTTTAAAATACAGCAGTTTCTTTTAAAGAGGAGTGCAAGAGCAGAAACTGCTTTTTCAGTCTTGTCTGTGTTTTCTGCCATATATATTTCCTTCCAATAAAGATTGCAGTTGTAAACTATCAAGACAATGACGTCCATGACAAATATAGGCGCATTGCAAGTTTGTAAGCTTTATTTTTTTTTCAGTACAGTAGGCCAAAGATTGCTAAAAAGTAAATGTACTATAATGTAGATCATTCATGGAAAATAATCATCACATCCAGCTCTTTCCACGTGCTTAATACGAGTTCGCACTCCTCCTCAGAGTTTCCAAATAAAACCAATCCAGCTGTGTGCACTGATGTTGTCTGCGTCATCCGTTCTCTGCACACACACTAAGCAGGCAGCAAGAGTCGCGGAAATGTCTGGCCGTAGTTTAGTCTTTGTTCCTTTCCGTCTATGTTTGTTGTGGACCACTTTTGGAGTTTTGTCGAGCCGGGCAATGACTATTGCAGGCGGCCAGGAACCGAAGTTTGTCAGTTTGAATGACATGTTCCGTGAAGTGGAGGAGTTGATGGAAGACACCCAACATATACTGGAGGATGCAGTCGACCAGGTAAAATCAAATGGAATGGTCACTTCGCTTTGTGTTCAAGTGATTTTGTCAGGCAAAAACAAAAATGAACATGCTGGCGCCCTACACATTTTTAGTAATGTACTGCAGTTCACATCTACTTACTGGAAGCAAGCATATTATTGGATCAATCACAAAATGAGAGAATTATGTTCTGGATATGTATGATTCTTTTTGCCATTTGTGTATACGTCAGAGGTGGGTAGAGTATCCAAAAATTTTACTCAAGTAAGAGTAGCGTTACTTCAAAATATTACTCAAGTAAAAGTAGTCATCCAAAAAATGTACTAAAGTGCAAGTAAAAAGTATTTGGTGAAAAGAATACTCAAGTATTGAGTAACATTGTGAGTAACTGCTTAAGATGTTTTTTGTTTTTTTTCTTTTTAACAATGGTATTTTTTTTTTCTCAACACAAAGTTATCTACGTGAACTGTTATTATTATACTGTACTAAAACGCAGGGGTCCCCAACCTTTTTTTCACCACGGACCAGTGTGATTTGGGTCTTTTTTTCATGGACCGGTGTTCTGTCAAATTTTGCACCCTCATAAAATTTTGCTCCCAAAGCTTTTGTGGCTGTGAAAAAGCCCTCTTTTATATTCATTTGGACTCTTTTCTACATGTCCGTCCATGATCAAACTTAAGTTAATATTCTTTTCTTTAAAGGAGGTTTGTAGTGTTTACTTTGGAATCGCTGCATTCGCGGCCATTTTTAACGTTACATGCAAAATTTGTCAGAACACAGGCAATGTGTAGCAGAAAATACAACAAATACATAGGCGGAGTTTGACTTTTGGGCCAGGGGGGGCACAACATGTTGATGACCCCAAAACGCAGTGTGATCAATAAAATTAACTTATAAGAATATTTATAATAAGAAGTTGAAAATGAGCATTTTTTTGTTTCCCATCATTCTTGAGGGGAATTCTAAATCAGGCTGCTTAGGACAGCTAAACTTTTCACCAAGATCGTCATCCATTGAATATGATATGCCTGCCGGTGTCGTGCCAATGTAGTCACCCCAGTCAAAAATTGTATCCTCTAGGCGGAGCCATATGGAGGTAGATTTGTGTCCTCATTATTCGATCAAATAATGTGTTTGAATGCAAAAAATAATTTTGAAACTAAAAAAAATGCATTTGAAAGCTATTTTTCTTAGATTTTTTTTTTTTGATTGAAGTCATTTTTTTTTTTTTGATTGAAGGAACTTTTTTGAGTGAAGTAATGTAGTTTCGCATTGGGCAACATTTTTCTATGACATTTGTGTCTTTATTATTAAATCAAAAAATAAGTTGCTTAAAAAATATATATATTTTCAAACGAAAAATCACTTCAATCAAAAAAGAAAAATTTCAATCATAGAAAAAAAGTTTTTGAATACGAAAAAATATTTGAGACTCAAATATTTGCATTTGAACACTTGATTTTTAATTGAAAAAGTCTTCTTTGATTTTAGCAATCCTTTTTGTGTTTGGGCCTTATTATGGGTAGGACATTTGTGTCTAAATCATTCAATCCCCCAAAAAGTTGCTTCAGTCAAAAAAAATATTTTTAAACAAAGAAAAAAATCATTTGAAAAATAAAATGCCCTCCTTTATTTATCTATTTTTTTTTAAATATGCAAAGCAAATGACCGTCGAAGGTGCTGGTCACATGATCTGTTGGAAAAATAATTTTGACCCATTATAAAAATATCATTTTTTGTTCATTTCATTCATTTTTGTTGTTTGCTTTATTGCTTTACATCTTTTAGTCAAAGTCAATTACATGCAATGACACTTTTCGGCCACCAGGGGGGGCCTCGCCCCCCAGACTCCCCCTTAAACTCCGCTTCTGAGCAAATATAAAATAACATTTTTTTTTTAGACCCGTCGTGTTAAATGCAGGGAAAATATAACTCACCCGCTGAACAAGACGAGAACAAGATGGTCCCATCTAGGTGTGATGGGAGAGTGAGGTCACCGTCTAAGGACTTGAACTTTATTTATTCATCTTTGTTGCGTCATTTGCTGTTTCTGATTGTGTATCATATTGCCTCAGCAAAGCCCTTTGAGACAAAGTTGTTGTGATCCAGGGCTATACAAATAAAATTGAATTGAATTGACCGTCATTTGCGATCTCTACAAGCTGATCCTCGTGTTGCAAAGACATGCTCGAATGACTCGGTTTATTCATAAACGGGTCACAAATACACTCCCTCCCAGTTCGTGGGTCTGTAGTGATTGGGAAGTAGCATAGATTTTTTTTCTTTGAGGTTGTTGGCTCATCTTCTGGCTTGTTGGGTGCCCTTTTCACCGTAAAAAAATCTGTCCACAGACATCTTTTTTTCAGTCATTCTAGTGTTGGGGCTAATTATTTCCGGTAACAAATGTGATGCGCCCGCCCTACGTCATACGTTATTATCGAGGGCAAGCGCACATAGATATATAAAACAAGATGTACTGCTAGCAGTCCAGTCAATGGATTTCTATGATGACATTCAATTCTGTAGTATTATATCTAGCGTAGACAGGGATATTGGTGTGTTCTTGGGCACAGGCCAAAGTTAATTTGTCCATAATGCAGTCGTTAATAAATTATTATTTCTGTGCGGCCCGGTAGCAAATGCGGCAGTTGGGGACCCCTGCTATAACATATTACATAACCACATTAAGCCAAACAAATACCCAAAAAAAACTTCCGGCAAGGGAATAAAATCTACAGAAATGAAGCATTATTCGTCCAAAGAGCATGAGTGCCCTCTAGTGGAGAAAACATTTCCTATTATGAAACAAATGATCCTGTCTCCGGTTTTCCGTGGTCAATCGGTGCCAAATAGAAACTGGTAGAGAGATGAAAATTCACACTTTCAAGTCATGTTAACGGTTGTGCTCTGTGTCAAATACTTAATTTTTTTTTTTACATTGCTTTAAAGGCGTCACATGATTGAACAGGCCGGCGTGATCATAGAACGGCAAGCTTGAGTCTAATTGGTATAATGGAGTCATTGTGATTATTATTGCGACGTCTCATTGGTGAAACTGGTTGAGCCACTGTTGGTATCTCTGGCAAAAAAAAGTAGTAAAATCTAATATGTAGAACAAAGAAAAAAAAAGGAACAACTAATGTAGCCCAAAGTAGAGGAGTAAGACTAGTTACTAGAGTAGTTATTAAGCATGGCTTAATAAAACTACTCTTAGAAGTACATTTTTCTCAAAAAATTACTCAAGTAAATGTACCCAAGTAGATGTAGAAGTAAACACGTTACTTCTAGACCTGCTCAATATATCATTTGAACATTGGCATCGCAATGTGCGCAATAATCCCATTGCAGGACGTGCGATTGTTTTTTGTTAATGTAAACGGATTTTTTTCTTCATAAATGCAGCAATTGTGCAGAGACTTGACTTTCGCGATCCCTTTTATATGGACCCATCTTCATCATTCACAGATAAACCCCTTTAACCTGGATTAAACGGTATTATGTGAATACTAGGAATGTCCAGATCGCATATTTTTGCACCCAAGTCACCAGATTTTGAGATTCTGCCGATACCGAGTCCCGATTCGATACCCAAAAAGTTTTTTTTTTTTTTTTTTTTTTTTTTTTTTTTTTTTTTTTTTTTTTGTGCTTTGATGCTCACGCTGCTGAGAAAAGCCTCTCACTTACAGTGCCTTGCAAAAGTATTCGGCCCCCTTGAATCTTGCAACCTTTCGCCACATTTCAGGCTTCAAACATAAAGATATGAAATTTAATTTTTTTGTCAAGAATCAACAACAAGTGGGACACAATCGTGAAGTGGAACAACATTTATTGGATAATTTAAACTTTTTTAACAAATAAAAAACTGAAAAGTGGGACGTGCAATATTATTCGGCCCCTTTACTTTCAGTGCAGCAAACTCACTCCAGAAGTTCAGTGAGGATCTCTGAATGATCCAATGTTGTCCTAAATGACCGATGATGGTAAATAGAATCCACTTGTGTGTAATCAAGTCTCCGTATAAATGCACCTGCTCTGTGATAGTCTCAGGGTTCTGTTTAAAGTGCAGAGAGCATTATGAAAACCAAGGAACACACCAGGCAGGTCCGAGATACTGTTGTGGAGAAGTTTAAAGCCGGATTTGGATACAAAAAGATTTCCCAAGCTTTAAACATCTCAAGGAGCACTGTGCAAGCCATCATATTGAAATGGAAGGAGCATCAGACCACTGCAAATCTACCAAGACCCGGCCGTCCTTCCAAACTTTCTTCTCGAACAAGGAGAAAACTGATCAGAGATGCAGCCAAGAGGCCCATGATCACTCTGGATGAACTGCAGAGATCTACAGCTGAGGTGGGAGAGTCTGTCCATAGGACAACAATCAGTCGTACACTGCACAAATCTGGCCTTTATGGAAGAGTGGCAAGAAGAAAGACATTTCTCAAAGATATCCATAAAAAGTCTCGTTTAAAGTTTGCCACAAGCCACCTGGGAGACACACCAAACATGTGGAAGAAGGTGCTCTGGTCAGATGAAACCAAAATTGAACTTTTTGGCCACAATGCAAAACGATATGTTTGGCGTAAAAGCAACACAGCTCATCACCCTGAACACACCATCCCCACTGTCAAACATGCTGGTGGCAGCATCATGGTTTGGGCCTGCTTTTCTTCAGCAGGGACAGGGAAGATGGTTAAAATTGATGGGAAGATGGATGCAGCCAAATACAGGAACATTCTGGAAGAAAACCTGTTGGTATCTGCACAAGACCTGAGACTGGGACGGAGATTTATCTTCCAACAGGACAATGATCCAAAACATAAAGCCAAATCTACAATGGAATGGTTCAAAAATAAATGTATCCAGGTGTTAGAATGGCCAAGTCAAAGTCCAAACCTGAATCCAATCGAGAATCTGTGGAAAGAGCTGAAGACTGCTGTTCACAAACACTCTCATCCAACCTCACTGAGCTCGAGCTGTTTTGCAAGGAAGAATGGGCAAGAATGTCAGTCTCTCGATGTGCAAAACTGATAGAAACATACCCCAAGCGACTTGCAGCTGTAATTGGAGCAAAAGGTGGCGCTACAAAGTATTAACGCAAGGGGGCCGAATAATATTGCACGCCCCACTTTTCAGTTTTTTATTTGTTAAAAAAGTTTAAATTATCCAATAAATTTTGTTCCACTTCACGATTGTGTCCCACTTGTTGTTGATTCTTGGCAAAAAAATTAAAATTTTATATCTTTATGTTTGAAGCCTGAAATGTGGCAAAAGGTTGCAAGGTTCAATGGGGCCGAACACTTTTGCAAGGCACTGTACCAAATGAATGAGTTGCCAAAGCACACTTCAGACTGTGTACCAAACCTAATATGATTAAGACATTTGTGCCTTTGATCGTAGAGCTACTGAGGTGTCTTTGGCCAGATCAAAGCTAAAAACCTGTCGATCATCATTAACTTTAATAATAATAATAATAATAATAATACATTTTATTTGTAGAGCGCTTTTACCAATGCTCAAAGACGCTTTACAGTAGGAACAGAAACAGCAAACAACGTGGACAGAACAAAACAAGAAGTAAGTACCAAAAGGCAGCTACACTGATGATAGTTTGGTCCCACTGCTTAGCAGGTGGGAGGGTGACAGGCTGTACGAGCAAGAAGCAGAAAAACATTTATTTTTAAAATTAAAAACCTGATCCTTTGCACCCAACTCCTATCCTCTGAAAAATGGCGCGATCGGCCCGATATCAGATCATGTGATTGGATCAGGACATCGCAAATAAATGCAATGCGGTCATAGTGATTCACCAAAGTCTTACCAAATTGAGCTAGTCAAGTCATCTGGTAAAAATTCTTCTAATCTTAATGTCGCAATATACAGTATATCGCAAAACTCCCAAAAAGTCGCAACGCCATTTTTTTCCAATATCATTCAGCCTAGTTACTACCCACCTCTGGTATTCGTATATGAGTATATAATGTGCATTTCAGAGGCGGGTCGTAACACATTACATTTACTCTGTTACAGTTACTTGAGTAACTTTTTGAGAAAAATTTACTCCTCAGAGTAGTTTTACCACGCCATACTTTTTACTTGTAGATTTGTGAAGAAGAAGTGCCAGTCATACTGAGCTACTTTGGGCTACACTAGAGTTTAGACTTTACTTTTGCCAGAGATGCCCACAGTGACCCTACCATTTTCACCAACGAGACGTCGGAACAATAATCACATGACTCCATTACACCAATCAGACGTTACAATACAGTTACATGACCCCACTCAAGCTTGCAGTCAGAAGTCCTCTGATCACGCTGCCCTGTTTGATCACATGGCGTTTTTAAAGCACTGTAAAAATATAAAATGTTTCACATAGAGCGCTGCTGACAATATTACTCGAAAGCACGGATTTGAACCTCTCTCCCAGTTTTTCTTTTGTGCCGGTAAACCATGAAAAACTGGAGATATGATCGTTTTAATTTCATGGTAGGAAATATGTTTTCTCCACTAGAGGACACTCATGCTCTTTGGACGGGTAATGATTCATTTCTGTAGATTTCTCTAGTTGGAATTCGATGATTTTTGTTTTTTTTTTGTGTTTTTTTTTTTTTTTTGTGGCTAATATGGTCATGTAATAGGTTATAGTATAGTATAGAGGTGGAACAATTAATCGATTAATCGACAACTAATCGATTAGCAAATTAATCGACAACTATTTTGATAACCAATCAATCATTTAAGACCTTCTTCACCTTAAACTATTTTTTGTTAAGTCAAGGTAGGACATGAACAAAAATTTGCTTTTACTTTGGAAATCAACAATTCAGATTTTTGCCAATTTTCGGACATCATACTGTCTAAATGAGCTTCTTAATAAGGCTGCAACAACTAATCAATGAAATCGATTGATAAATTAGTTGACAATGAATTTGATAATAGGTACAGTTGTAGATTAAAGTTAAGTCAGCGAGCTGTACTAAAATATCATTTTTAAGGAAATAGTCTTCCATTTTGTCTTCATTGTTACTTACAACATGCCAAAAACAACTTCAAGTTAAATTGTAAGATGTGCTTTAATGCTTTTGCATGCAAAGGTTAATAATGTGTGTTTAAAACTAATAGCTATAACTACTGTCTTACTTAACAGCCGTTAAGGCCTTACAAAAGAAAGAATGTGAAACTTAACAGATGTCAGCATGACCCAGTGGGGCACATTTCAGTAAAATGAAACAAATAACTGCCCGCACCCATTTCTCAAGAAAACAGCTATTTCTCGGAATGTGAAACTTACGCATGTGTGTTGATGCCCTCCCACTTTGTCAATAAAAGGCGCAACCCCAGGGAGGGGGCTGAGAGAGGCTCACTGCGAGCGAGCGTACTGCGCTGTCGACCCTCTCCCTGGTGGCCACCAGTGAAAATTTATCTCCCTCTCAAGTCTGATCCTTCCTCCGTCCTTTCCTAGGTCTTTGTTGTTTTCTTAGTTCAAGTATTAAGTTTAGACCTAACATAAATTATGAAGGTAATTGAAAAAAGTGACATTTATGCGATTGATCAATTAATGGTCAGATTAATCGATTATGAAAATAATCGTTAGTTGCAGCCCTAGTATAGCATTATAATAATATTTCATATACTAGTACATTATATTGTGCTGAGAAAAAAATACAGTTGTTTAAAAAAAGAAAAAACATACATAGTAAACAGTTCAATATAAAAAGTATTCAGTGAAAATATTAACTGATAAACATTTACTCATTACATGCTTATTTTTTTCACCGAATACTCTTTTTCTCTGATTTGAGTAAAATGTTTGGCTACTCTACCCACTTCTGGTGTACTTATTCTGGCTGCCTGTGTACTTTTCAAGTTTGTTCTCACACCCAGATAACAACGGAGAGTGCGAGGTCACTGGAAAATCAGCATCAAGGGATAACCATTCAGATTGGCAAGGTACTGCTCAAATGCATCTGCATCGCAGCCAGGAAGGCGCTGTATTATTTCAGCTTTTTTTTTTTTTTTCTAAACAAGAATACTCATCCGTTTTCTTTCTTTCTTTCTTTCTTTCTTTCTTTCTTTCTTTCTTTCTTTCTTTCTTTCTTTCTTTCTTTCTTTCTTTCTTTCTTTCTTTCTTTCTTTCTTTCTTTCTTTCTTTCTTTCTTTCTTTCTTTCTTTCTTTCTTTTTTAATTATAGGAAAGTAATAGTACAACCGGTGAGAGAAGATCATCCCATATCGGTGTGGAGATCTCAGGCGAGTGGAACAGTGTGTATCATGTGAGTTTTATGCTACTCTGTGCTCCATCTAAAAGAGATTTAGATAAAACAACGGCACAAGTGGGAGCAATATCTTGGAGCTCTGTTGCCGCTGACTAAGTGTTTAGGAATCCTGTTACTGGTTCTAAAAGTCACAGATTCGGGCCCAAAAAATGTTTCAGCAAATACTGCTACTTTATTCTGGTAATATTAACAACCATTTAATAATAAAATAGAATATTCTGAAAAGGATTCTTGGTTGATTGCATTGTCATCAGACTGTGTCTGCGTTATTGAGACATTTCTTACAGTGGACACAGCCCCATATGTATATGTGTCATTTTTCGTCATATGTCATCAAGCAGCAAGTATGATTGAGGTCAGACGTTGTCTGTGTTTTGTTATACACATTGAAATCCCTCAGATGGAAATTCAACTGCACACTAATGTACTGTACTGTATATCTTAATTTAAATAACACACATGCAAGCATTCAAGTAGAGATGCCAAAGTGAAAATGGCATCAGCGCAAACGTGCTGACCCATGAACTTTGGGGTTTTACCATTTTAAATAACTGAAATTTAGGTATTTTGCTTTCTGGCAGCTGTAATCAAAGTTCTTGCATCATGAGAGATTGATGCAAGAAAAATGTTGAGCTAGGATTGCAGCCATTTGGTAGAAGAGAGTGTTCAATTCTTTGACAATGAGCATTTGTATAACAGTGTTTATCTCATTAAACATTAAATCAAAGTGAGGGGTGACAATTCTGCAAAGCCTTAATTTTTCCCACTTTCATGCATTTGTGATGTAACTTTTCCTTTTTAGGAATTACAGTATTTGCTAGATTAGATTGATAAATGCTACTGTGCATGTTACTAACATCAGCGGTATTCTCTGGACCATTTTAAAGTAATTACAGGGTTGTCTGGCCCTTACTTATAGTTTCCAGTGCATTTTATTACTTCAAGACCTTATGCTTTAGGGGGTGGAGGGAACTGAAAGAAATTCAGGTTAGGAACAGTGCAAGGGAGGATTCTTCTAAAAGGATATGAACTGTCTGTAGATACGTCGTTGTGGGATTGCAATCTCTTTTGTTCTTGTTATCTTAACAACAATTATGGCTATTAACAAGCTAGGGAAATGTGCATAATATAAAACTTGGTAACAAACCAGTCAACACAATGTTAAGAGGCTAACACCAGATAATCACCTACGTTAGGTTTTATATGGTGGGACCTTAAGCAGGCTACTTATATTCAGTTAGTTTCTCCACTTACTGACAGTGGCCAGGGGAGCGTGAGGGCTCACTCGTTTTGAGACATGAACTGCAGCCTGCAAAACTGAAATGGTGCCTGATGAACATGTTTTTCATTTCTTGGGGCAACCCAGAGTAAATTGGTTCATGAAAGCTGTGCCTAATATACTGTATATATTTTTTTTCTTCAAAAAAATTAAATTGCCTCAAATCAGCTATCACATGAATAACCTGGCTCCATATGGCCCTGCTACTGTTGGGCTTGACATCTTGTTTTGAAGAAAGTTCCGAAACGAGAGACTTGTTCGTCAAAATTTACAATGCTAACAGTAAATGAAGTTGTACTTGTGTGGAAATAAAAGTAGTTCAAAAAAGCAGTACATTTTTGAGCTGATGGTGTCAATGAGCCAAGTGTGCTTTATTTACTGTAAATTGACAGTTGAGTAATGTTGTGTGTAGTGTGACACAGTGCTTCATGATAAATTCATTATTATGTGTTTCACTAATAATTAAGATGTTTATAACTATCAGGCACAGCAGGATTTACAGCAGGGGTCTAGAACCTATGGCTCGCAAGGCAGATATTGCTCTTTTGACGGCTGCATCTGGCTCACAGACAAGTCTTTAATTTTTTTTTTTTTTTTAAAGCTTCGTTATACTCCTTTGTGCATTTTTTTTGCGAAACGGCGATGGTCACCAGTCATACGCTGGTGTTGTGCAGTAATGAGCTGACATGACTTTTGCGGCGTATGTTAACTTTTTTTAATGCTCCGACAACCCTCCCATACTTCGCACTAGATATCATCAAATAGCAACCTAGATGTGCTACGTTAGACCCTCCCCCAAGTCCCATGCCATTGGCTGCGTGAGCCCAGGGCAAACATACTAGTCGTTTTATCTGTCTATTTATCTATCTACCAATCGCATAGGCAACGCAGATGAGGTAGAGACACTGTTCAAGTGGGGTTGCAGTATTTTGCTGTTGAAAATTGCGGCCTATGTGCGCGTGTGTGTGAGATCAGGAAGTAAACTCATTTTCAGTTTTCTTTTCCCCGTTGTCATGTAATTCTGGAAACCCTTTTGAGAAGATGGCAAAAAGAAAAAAAGACGAGGAGTATCGTACTTTTCAGCAGGACATAAATGCGACTACGTTTTTTTCTCGTGCTTTGGATGAGTCCACAGACGTAAGCTATTTATCGCAGTTCATCGTTATTGCAAGGTTTTGACTATGAAACGGACAACAAGAGGGGAGGATTTATTCAAGTCCTTCACTGAGTTCGGTAAAGAAAAAGATCTACCGATGGATAAACTTGTTTCGGTGTGCACTGATGGTGCTCCGTGCATAAGTTTCTCAACGCCTGCATGAAGCTTCCCTACAAAGCCATCAGCAACACCATGCAGCACCAGAAGTCGCATTAATCGTAAGAAATACCCATCATTGATTAGCAACAGCACAACTATGTTATTAAAAAGAATTCAGACTTATTGTACTTTGAAAGTGGTGGAATTACACAAAATGCACACATTATTGTATTTCTAGTAAACATATTGTATGGCTCTCACGGAATTACTGTCCATTTAAAAATATGTGGTGTTCATGGCACTCTCAGCCATAAAGGTTCTCGACCCCTGATTTACAGTCTAGCAAATTCACTAAATGCATTAAAATATCTTTGCTTTCACTGCTACATTCTCTACTAGATGTGTTTTTGTGTAGTTATGGAGTAGACACAGAACTTCAAAATCAGATGTGTTGGATGATGTGATGAATTACAGTACAGTATGGTACTATATAGTGTTGAGAAAAGGCAGCCAAAATTAAAGTGTCAGAAAGTCTTGAATTTTGAGTACTGAAAAAATACTGTACAACAAAATACTGACGTAATCTGAACTCAGTTCTGCGGTTCTGGACAGCTATGCTCTTCTCACCTTCTGGACATTGTGGGTTTGTGTCCCTCAGCCCCACACACACTCACACAAAGACACAAATAAACATAGTTTTAAAATAAATTCATCATTGCAATGTTTTTTTAGGTCCAGTCTACTTTAACGTTTGTAACACTGCCCTGTGCTTTTGAGCCTCAGTCCTCAATGCCATTTTACTCATGGATATACTGTAAGTTAATAATTAAGATGACATGTAAAAAAACAACAGCAACAAAAAGCACAGGCCAGTGATATAGATGTGAAAGCAGACCGTACCCAAAGTAAAGGCTGAGCATAGGATAAAGAGATGAATTAGAGAATGCAGAGCAGCAAATTTCAGATTTGCGTTATGTACCTGAAAGCTACAAAAGCCTAACTAACAAAGTCAAACTAGTAGTCCAAGCAAGGTGCATGCTTAATTTCTTTGCCCTATTAATGATTATACATGTATTTTACACCAAAGGAGTGCATGGTGGACGAGGACTGTGGTGAACTGAAGTATTGTCTCTACGGGACTGACAGCTCCAAGTGCCTCCCTTGCATACCAACTGATATGGTGGGAAGACTCTGTTGTTATTTAATCACACACACACATATAGACTAGGCATGTGCCGGTATGAGATTCTGACGTTATGATAACCTTAAGCCAAAATATCCTGGTATTGCAATCACAGCTCTAAAATGTGTTACTTTGTGTCTGGGTTTAAAAAAAAAAAAAAAAAACTTTTTTACATTGAACAGGATTTTTATTTTTCAAAATATATCAGCAAACATAAGTATAATGTTAATTGAAAAAATAAATAAATAACAGAAACATTCTAAATAAAATTAAAATAAATGCAGCCCTTCAGGTGATCCCAAACCCATTGCCACAGCTCAACATAATTACCATTAGAACAAAAATAATTGAATTATTTACCATGAAAAGCACATGTGTATGACTCGTATCAAGTTTACATTTTACACACGCTCTCTTAACACAGACAGTTGCCAGAGAGAGAAAAACACATTTTACCACCGCTAGACAAAGGGGTGTGACAAAATATCGAAATGGTGATATATCGTGATACTTTGTATCCCAAAAAGGTTATCGATATGCTCCTGCCAAGAATCAAGATATCGTTTTAAAAGGTGTCAATTAAGCCTGTCGCAATATGCAATAATTCCATTTATCGCACGATAAATAAAAATGATATGATGATTTATGTGGTAATTTTTCCGCTGCGATTTATCGCCTCACGTGCACGTGCGAGCGCGCGTGCGGCAGACGTGCTGTTAAAAGTTTGGATTCCTTGTTACCAACTACGCAAAATGCATTTTCGTTCCAGGTCCGGCAAAAAATAGCGCCGGATCCAATCGTTCCCATTATATCCTATTGTTCAACGTACACCGGTCGCGTCAGTGCTCCGGATTGACTGCGGACCATCTCCGGCGTGCCGGTGTTGTTGACGTGTGGGTGCTCCCGTCAGGTGTGGCCTTTCACGCGGGGCAGCTATTTTTCGGCACAACACCGGATATTTACAACGAAGTCCGCCAAAACATTGTTACTGACTTGGCTGCTACGAACAACCTCGCTTTGACAACAGACAGCTGATATGATGAACATTGCCTGGCAAATTAAGAGCGCTGTGCTTCAAACTCGTCCTGTTTCTGAAAGTCGATTGTCATATGCTGGTGTTGTGCAGTAATGAGCAGACGTGGCTTCTGTGGCGTTTGCTAACTTTTTTATGCGCGCACAAAAAAAAAAAAAGAAAAAGAAAAAAAAGCAACCAACAAGTTGGTTGGTAAGGCTGCCATTGACGGTCCTCGACGTCCAATCCATTTAGGCTGGGAACGTTCGTTCATTCGAAACCAGTCTGATTTTCGGGGCATTTACAGGTCATTTCCTGTTGAGTTTAAGTCACTGCCTATTCATTTGGGTGATTCCCAGGTCGCATCCTGTTCTGTAATGCAAAATAAACAGCAAGTGACCCATAAAATACCCCAAAATCAACAGGAAGTAACTGAAAATCAACAGGTAAATGACCTTAAATGGCCCAAAATTACTAATTGCCTGGCATTAGCTGCCACTGACAGCTATAGACGTTCAATCCGTTTGAAGTGGGAGGAATGGCCACCCTCCCAGTTCAAATGGATTGGACGTCTACTAGTGATAAACTCATTCCAATTCACAGCAGAAGCTTGTTTATCTGTTTATTAGTTTTTGTAGAATATCCTAGAATGATTTCCGGACCAATGTATCGAAAATCGTTGTATCGCTATATCGTCAGATCATCGTTATTGTGAGATTTGTATCGCAAATCATATCGTATCGTGAGGTACCAATAGGTTCCCACTCCTAGGCCTAGACACACTAAATATGCTGCAGTTAACTCTCGTAGCTGTTGGGAAACGTTCTTGACAGTGTTTACTAACCTTTAATTTTGTATAAATGCGAAATTCTCTTGAAAGTATTGCTTCCTCGGCAGCCACCCTCCGTAAATGTGTTTTACATGTCGGTTGCCCCTCCTCTTCTAAGCCGCGGCCGTCTGTAACTTTTTTGAAGCCAGAGTATTCCCATACCAGCGATTTCGTTTTCTTCGATAGGGGAAAAAATTCTTAAGTTTCACCTCCTCCAGCCATCGTGTAGTGACTCACTGACACTGAGCAAGCGAGGGACTTCCCCCTACATTTTTGGGACATAAAAGACATACAGTGCCTTGCAAAAGTATTCGGCCCCCTTGAACCTTGCAAACTTTCGCCACATTTCAGGCTTCAAACATAAAGATATAAAATTTTAATTTTTTTGTCAAGAATCAACAACAAGTGGGACACAATCGTGAAGTGGAACAAAATTTATTGGATAATTTAAACTTTTTTAACAAATAAAAAACTGAAAAGTGGGGCGTGCAATATTATTCGGCCCCCTTGCGTTAATACTTTGTAGCGCCACCTTTTGCTCCAATTACAGCTGCAAGTCGCTTGGGGTATGTTTCTATCAGTTTTGCACATCGAGAGACTGACATTCTTGCCCATTCTTCCTTGCAAAACAGCTCGAGCTCAGTGAGGTTGGATGGAGAGTGTTTGTGAACAGCAGTCTTCAGCTCTTTCCACAGATTCTCGATTGGATTCAGGTCTGGACTTTGACTTGGCCATTCTAACACCTGGATACGTTTAATTTTGAACCATTCCATTGTAGATTTGGCTTTATGTTTTGGATCATTGTCCTGTTGGAAGATAAATCTCCGTCCCAGTCTCAGGTCTTGTGCAGATACCAACAGGTTTTCTTCCAGAATGTTCCTGTATTTGGCTGCATCCATCTTCCCGTCAATTTTAACCATCTTCCCTGTCCCTGCTGAAGAAAAGGAGGCCCAAACCATGATGCTGCCACCAGCATGTTTGACAGTGGGGATGGTGTGTTCAGGGTGATGAGCTGTGTTGCTTTTACACCAAACATATTGTTTTGCATTGTGGCCAAAAAGTTCAATTTTGGTTTCATCTGACCAGAGCACCTTCTTCCACATGTTTGGTGTGTCTCCCAGGTGGCTTGTGGCAAACTTTAAACGAGCCTTTTTATGGATATCTTTGAGAAATGGCTTTCTTCTTGCCACTCTTCCATAAAGGCCAAATTTGTGCAGTGTACGACTGATTGTTGTCCTATGGACAGACTCTCCCACCTCAGCTGTAGATCTCTGCAGTTCATCCAGAGTGATCATGGGCCTCTTGGCTGCATCTCTGATCAGTTTTCTCCCTGTTTGAGAAGAAAGTTTGGAAGGACGGCCGGGTCTTGGTAGGTTTGCAGTGGTCTGATGCTCCTTCCATTTCAATATGATGGCTTGCACAGTGCTCCTTGAGATGTTTAAAGCTTGGGAAATCTTTTTGTATCCAAATCCGGCAAGTTTAAACTTCTCCACAACAGTATCTCGGACCTGCCTGGTGTGTTCCTTGGTTTTCATAATGCTCTCTGCACTTTAAACAGAACCCTGAGACTATCACAGAGCAGGTGCATTTATACGGAGACTTGATTACACACAGGTGGATTCTATTTATCATCATCGGTCATTTAAGACAACATTGGATCATTCAGAGATCCTCACTGAACTTCTGGAGTGAGTTTGCTGCACTGAAAGTAAAGGGGCCGAATAATATTGCACGCCCCACTTTTCAGTTTTTTATTTGTTAA
Source organism: Corythoichthys intestinalis (assembly GCF_030265065.1). NCBI lineage: Eukaryota > Metazoa > Chordata > Actinopteri > Syngnathiformes > Syngnathidae > Corythoichthys > Corythoichthys intestinalis. The sequence continues at coordinate 54,842,640 of NC_080399.1, read as the reverse complement.
AAAAGTTTAAATTATCCAATAAATGTTGTTCCACTTCATGATTGTGTCCCACTTGTAGTTGATTCTTGACAAAAAAATTAAATTTCATATCTTTATATTTGAAGCCTGAAATGTGGCGAAAGGTTGCAAGATTCAAGGGGGCCGAATACTTTTGCAAGGCACTGTAGCTAATACCTTATAGACGGTATGACGGAAATTTTTTGCGGTTTTGAAACTGTGATGTTTTCATACCACGGTATACCTTGAAACCGGTAATCGGCACATGTCTATACATACATACAGTCTGTACATACATACAGTCTAATATAGACTGTGTATCTTAATCATGTGTCTTTGTTTGCATCTTACACATGATGAAATCAAAGATTGAGGCAGCTAAAGTGACTTGTAATTACATCACATCAAATTGTTGCTTCACTGAAGTGCAGTTCCTTCCAGTTGCCCTGTTGTCAAATTGTGTAAATTTATAGTCATTTATGCTGCTTGTAAAAAAGACATCGGTGTACCTCATCAATTCTGTGCATCATCCATAGAATCACTGCGGCTATTTGTGGATTTAGTTAGGTTCTTCAAAATCTTTCCATTAAAGTTTTCATCTCTAATTGTCTTTACCTACTTAGCCCTGCACAAAGAACGAAGAGTGTTGCTCAAGTCAGATGTGTGTTTGGGGCCAGTGTACGGTGAATGCCACTGAGGGAACAGAAGGAACAATCTGTCAGGGTCAGAATGACTGCAAACTGGACCTCTGCTGTGCCTTTCAACGAGGTAACCTCTTTACTGTCAAACATCCTAGAAACCAACTAAAGAGTCAACCCGTTATAGCCATATACTTTCTGACATATATTTTGTTCAAGGTCACAAGAGTGCTGGAGTTTGTCCCAGCTGTCTTTTAGCTATAGTGGTCCACGCCTACTGAAGGGCAAATCATTCACACTCACATTTATACCTGTGGTCAATTAAGGTTGCATTAATTTCAGACCTTTAGCTTGAAGCCTCCCCAATTGCATCTTTTTGCTTTTTACTGACTGAAGTAAGATTCTTTCACGATGGTCTAACAAGGCACATGGAAGCTTTCAAGTCTGATCACTTTTATTTGTGGTTTTAGATCTGACATGAGTTATATTTGTTGGAATTTGATTGCCGTCTGTACAGTCCATTAACCCATAATTGGTGATATGAAGGATCCCAATGTGGCAACTGGCTTAGACTTTTGGGCCGTTTACATGGTGACGCTGCGACAACAAGATATAAGAATTGTTTTGCTGAATGGCCTCACCTTTACACCTTGACGGCAAAAACAAAAGACGAAGACACACACTTTTGATTCCGCAGAACGATTCAATTGCAGGGATTGCTCCGAAACCTTATGAATAAAATCAGAGGTGGGTAGTAAAGCGTTACATTTACTCCTTGTTACACTTACTTGAATAACTTTTTGAGGAAAATGTACTTCTTAGAGTAGTTTTACCATGCAACACTTTTTACTTTTATTTGAGTAGATTTGTGAAAAAGAAATGCTACTCTTACTCCGCTTCTTTGGGCTACACTATAGAGTCGTTACATTTTTCCTCTTTATTTTACATATTGACTTTATTTCTGCCAGAGATGCCGACAGAGGCTCTCTCATTTCACCAATGTGATGTCCCAACAATAACCACATGCTCCACTATACTAATCAAAAGTAACAATGTTTTTTCTCCACTAGAGGGCACTCATGCTCTTTGGAAGGGACAAGAAAATTGTGTTTAATTTCAGTCAAATTTTGATCACTCGAGAGTGCATGAAAGACCAAATGTGAAGTAATTTCATAACATGCCAAATAGGGTCACAAGTAAAGTAATTAAACATTGTTCAACCAATAAAGCATGAAAAAATAATTTACATGTTGTATATTTGACAAAATAATCGCGCTTCCGAAGTTCGAGCCTGAAAGGGGACGAACCCGGAAGTGATACGTCACACCGAGAACAGCGATAGCAGCGCTCCATATGGCCGCCATACAAAGCCCTTGAAACAATGATTCAAACAGCGACATAAGCGACAGATCGACGCAAGGGAGGAGATCCAAGTTTTTGAAGAGTTGGAGGAAGAAGAGGAGGTTGGAATTTTATGTTGGACCTAACATGTACTAGCCAGACGCTAATCAGGATGCAAACAATGTGCCTAGACTACCTGACATGGAATGGAGACAAGACCCATCGAGATTACAAGATTGGTAAAATATAAGCTGTTATTATTTTCAGGATTTGAAGATGCAGGCATTTGCACATAATTTTATGTTTTTGTCTATCTGATGACATTGTTTAAAACAAAATAATAATCAGACTTCATGTTCATTTTGGCAGATCCGGCAGCTCTCGTGCATATAAAATAAAAATAATATAAAAATGTTGGGGAGAAAGAAGGGGATGAGTCGTTGATGGCTTTCTCCACTTCATTGTGGCAACAATAAGAAAACAAAATAATAGCGGACTGCCGCCACATTCGACTGCAAAGTTTTGCTTCTCGCTCATATCCCCCTCACATCCTACTACTCTCCAGTTCCAGCGTCTCTTAAACGGATCGTGCATAGTGTCTTGTTATGAGCTTTTTGTTGACAAAGGTATCGAACACACGACGGGCTGACAACTTTGTTTGTTTATTAACACATGGAGCTAACAGGACGAACACAGCTTGGGGCTCTCGGCAGGCTGTGCGGAGCGATAGATAGAGCCTGTGCTTCTCTATCACACTCCCGCGTCACGTGACCAAAACAAGAGTAACGTTGCGTGCACTTCAGGGTGCCTCGAAAAACATTATATCAGAATATTACATATGAAAGAGTCGGAGATTTGTTGATGCACTGTGACGCTGGACCAACAAATCACACTCCTGACATTTAAAAAACAAAAACAAAACAAAAAAAAACTTGCAGCATCTTGGGAGCAAGCAGCCAGGATCAAACGGTATTTCAACATGCCAAAGACTGTTGCATTTACTGTCTTTTTTCAAAAAGAAGGAAGTTTGTTCAAAACGAGTCAGAAAAGCACATAGAAAAGAAAGAAAAAAAGGAAAGTCCCACAGCATAGCAAGTGGGCATTTGCGTTTTGTTTTCAGCACCATTTTCTGCATAATGTAATGTCCGTAACTGGATGCGGGCCCGTGAAGGGGCCATCGGACAGCAGAGTGGTGACGTAGCGGGAAGTGAGGAGAAGAATGCGGCGTGAGAGTGAAGTTGGCGGTCGCATGTTGCCGCAGTCCGCTGTTATTTTTATTATTTGTTATTTAACTGTTGCCACAATAAAGTGAAGGAAGCCATCATTTACTCCTCTCCGTTCGATTTCCCTATTCAGGCTATTACAATATGTTCCGGGACCAGGCCACGTGCCGTCATCCCTGCGCTGTCATATGTACTTTGCGTTCCAGCACCTTATGATTTACAAATTAAGCAATGTTCCACAACAGTTGGCAGCTCCGCTTTGACAAAGTCATCAGTCATCTATCCAAAAATCACACTTTATTGCAAATCCTTGGTCAAAAGCAGACCGGTTTAGGAAGCAGGCATCTTCGAAGTCTTTGTAGCAGAGAACACGACTCGATGATGGCGTGAAATTCATTCGCTTAGTGCGAACAAAAGATGTCCATTTACGTGCCCTGCTATCCTTCAGCCACTCATACAACTTTTCTATAGATTGAGAGCAACACATCGCCACACACCGCCGTGGCATCTTACCGAGAAGCAATGCAACAATACTCACAGTTCTCGGTGTGACGTAATTTCCGAAGATTGTCGAAGAAAAGCATTTTCTTTGTCAAGGGCGTTGCTATGGGTTAAACAAAGAATCTGGAAGGGTTGAGTTTAAAATAAATAATGAAAATATGCTTATAATTGTTTAGCCATTGATACTATTCAAAAACATGGTTGGCCAACCTTACTTCACATTTGGTCTTTAAGGGAGGGGAAAGGAGTCAAAACAATTACAAAAGTGGTTCAAAATACTGTACTGTGTCAGGATAGTAATTTTGTCCCAAAAACAACTAATGGTTGATATTGTCATCTCAATAAGGCACAACTAAGATAAAATGGTTACTAATGATTTAAAATTAAAGTACAGATGATGTTTCAAGTGTTCTGGTCTGAATTTTTCTGTCATCTTTCGGCCTAATATGGTCATGTAATAGGTTATAGTACAGTATAATAATAACAGTTCATATAGATGACGTTGAGCTGAAAAAGAAAATACCATTACTTAACAAAAAAAAAAAACATTCTAAGCAGTTACAATGTTGCTTATTACTTGAGTATTCTTTTCAACGAATACTTTTTTACTTGAGTAAATTTCAGGATGACTACTATACTTGAGTAATATTATCTGGAAGTAACGCTACTCTCACTGTAGTAAAATTTTTGGCTACTCCACCCACCTCTGAATGGAATGCTCTGGCTCCCATGACATCAGACTCACACACAACAGTTTTGGGAATGCGCAGCCGCTACTAGTAAACATTCAAAACAACAAACGTGGTGGAACATTGGCTTTAGTTTATTGTTCTTATTAATATTTTTAATTCAAATATATTTTATGTTTGCTTTTTTGTGCCTTTTGAAGCAAAAGAATAAAAACACATAGATGCCATTGGTTGGAGTGGGCGGGTATTCAGTCTTCTGGCCTGGGGAGGTTGTTGTCAAGAAGGAACATCATTGGCTGTTGCCTTGTAAAACTGCACTGACCCCTAGGGCCTGACATGAATACTACATCAGTTTCACACGGAATTGCGACATTGTTCGAATGGAGACGGAACCAAGACAGAACCATGTAAATGCAAACATGAAATGTGTCGTATTCTCGTAGTGTCACCATGTAAACGACCCTTTGTCTGTCTGACTGGAGGCTGACCTGACTGCAGTCGTAACCGGTCAGTGTTTGAACATATTTGTTGCATAATGGTGGCAAGGGGACACTGCAGAACCTGGCTCCCAATGCCAGGCAAAAATAAATGTTAAAGATAGATTGAAAGGGTCAAAAACATAGCCACATAGGACTGGATTAAATCATACGAAAACCCGTAGATATGGAATGGCCTGTCACTTAAGTTCATATGTCATTCAAGGCAGGTGCGGAAATACATTTGAATATGGTGTAGATTCAAAAAAAGGGACCAGAGGTTGTTGTTTCTAGCAAATGAAGTAATTTCGCACCGTGTTAAATGTTTTAAAATATATGTTTGTCTTATTCTGTCCAGAGCTTTTATTTCCTGTCTGCAACCCCAAGCCAGGAAAAGGGGAGGCCTGCCTAAACCAGCCTAACCTATTAATGGACATGCTTGCCTGGGACCATGAGGGTCCTCGCGACTACTGTCCCTGTGCCAATGACCTGCAGTGCCAAACTCATGGGTAAGGTTAAAAAGCATATCAGAGGGACAGTACATGTTAGAAGATTTGGAGAGAAAGTCAGAGAGGCCAGACTGAGACGGTTTGGGCATGTCCAGAGGAGAGATAGTGAGGATATTGGCAAAAGGATGCTGGATTTTCATATGCCAGGCAGGAGGTTTATGGATGTAATTAAAAAGGACATGAAGGTAGTTGATGTGAGAGCACAGAGGATACAGAGGAGAGTTAGATGGAGACAACTGATTCGCTGTGACGACCCCTGAAGGGAAAAGCCGAAAAGAAGTGTGCAAGTAAGGATACAATACATGAAAACAATAAATTTACTTACTTTTTGAGAAGCCATTTTAAACACAAAAATAGCATTAATATTTAACATAGCCTTAGAGCCGTCATAGCATTCTGTTCGGTGGACCTAGACACTCACATCACGGCAAATTTGGGGCACTCGAAAAATGGGTCTCACGCCTCCTATTGTGTGGAATCAATTAAGAGCCAGGTGAGAGGGCCAATTCAAGAGGCGACCAAGCCGAGCGAAGTCGCTCCTGGCCGGATTAAATGGCGACTGGCAAAGGGGGTGTGGAAGTCGTGAAAAAAGTGACAAAAAGAGGAAGTGGTCGTGCTATAAACATATAAACAACACCAAATGCACATGTATGCATTTAAATACTACTTAATTGTATACTGTTCGCTTGATTAAACTCCAAACTACTCATGCAGGGGCTCAAATACACTGTACTTGATCTGACGTGGGACATCAATGGAAAACAACTTCAGAACGAGCGTGTAGCAATTCTGATGAAGGCACACTGGATTTAACAACACACATGACTGAAGACAATCCAACGCTCACGTAACTATTATTGATTCAGCGACTACACCTGTCTATAGCAGTGAACTCTCTCTCTCGCTCTCTCTCTCGTGCTTTAATCACTGGCGCACGCGTAGCCTCACATCGCACACAAAGACCCAAAAGTGACTGCTCATAGCTTCTGGCAAAAATCGGTAATCAAATTTGTTGGCAATGATCAATTGACTTTCCTAATGAGCAATTGAAAAAAGTCAGCTGAAAAAAAAAAAAAAAACGGGAGTGGGAGTACCGTAATTTTCGGACTATAAGGGGCACCTGACTATATGCCTCCACCCACTAAATTTGACACGAAAACGGCATTTGTTCATAGATAAGCGGCACTGGACTATAAGCCACATCTGTCCTCACTGTATTATGGGATATTTACACCAAAAGATATTGACCGGTAACACTTTATTTTAGGGCTGTAGCTATCGAATATTTTAGTTTTCGAGTAATCGACTTAAAATTCTATCGATTAATCGAGTAATCGGATAAAACATTTTTTCTTAGGAAAAGAGCAATTATAAATATACATGAGAAAACAAGACATTTCATCTAATATTGAACCATTTTCAGTCAATCAATGCCTTTATTTTCGATGTACATCATTGAAAACAGCCAACAATTGCATCTCAGATGTGACTAGAATAAAAATTAAAAAAAAAGACTAATTCACTGCTTTCACTCAAAAAACTTCTAGTTCTTATAAAAATATATGTATATTTCTTACCTAAAAATGTCATGACGCTTGATAACACACATCACTTAAAAGTTAGGTGTTTTTCCCACTTGGTTCAATTGAATTTCCATTTGTGTCAAGCTATTTTTAGGTTCTAGTTAAGTTTTAAGTTAGTCTAAACTGTAAGTCCTGATAGGATTTTTAATCTTTTCTGTTTTCAACATAAATATATGATACCTGCTGTGTTGGATCACATTAGGGACCAGTGCTACTTGTGGTTTTATCCAGCAATGACTACTAAGCTAAAATTGACAGTTAGCATTATTAAGTTTTTATTTTACACCCTCATCACTCTACAGCGCTATATTTTCACAGATTAAATGATACTGCTTTAAGATGGCGGCTGTTTACTAACGCCGCCAACTCTGTCATTTCGCATCTTGTTATATATAAATGTTATCTAAGAGACGCGTCAGCCGCTATCTAGACTGCTACCACCGTAGCATCAGAAGCTACCTGCTACCACCGTCATGCGGGCGTAGTATTTAGCGGTTGTCGACTGCAGTCGGGTATTTATTGCTTCGTCCTCTACGCACATGACGTCAGCGCGTTGTCTCGCATTAAAAGTAGTCGGGCAAAACGTGATGCTTAGAGCTGGAAAAATTAAACGATTCCTCGAGGTGAATAAAATTACTTGGGTCAGTTTTTAAACTCGAGTTGTTCGAGTATTAGTTTCAGCTCTACTTCATTTGGCAGCAGCATCATAAGACTGTCAACCTCTGATGTCAACGCTGTCATCCAACATGCTTTCTAGCATGCATTGCAGCACTACAGATGTTGCTAACAATCAAAATTCAAGTTTTGTGCTAATTATTTCTTCAGTTACTCTTCCAGTTGTTTCGTTAATCACTAGCTCTAGTATTCTGTAACACTTTATTTGACATAAAACTGTCATAAGACGATCATAATTATGACCTGACACTGCCATGAGCATTAATGACTGCTTATGACGGATTTAATTTTTTCTCATCCGGCAAATTATCTAACTTTTGAACGGATGTAAAAGACCAGAACTGGCCATTAATGGAGTTACATATTTTGCTGGATGATACTTAATGACATCTGTCATAAGCATTCATGAATGCCCATGATAGTGTCATGTCACAATTGTGACGGTCTTATGGCAGGCTTATGACGCCGCAGTCTAATAAAGTGTTACCTATTAACCCAAATAAATCAACATATAAGCCACAGTGGAATATAAGCACCAGGCTTCAAAATGAGGGAATAAAGTAGCAGTTTATAGTCCGAATTTTGACTGGGGTTTCCTTGTGATAGCTCTCGCACATATGCGGCGAATTCACTTCTCAGCGTATAGTTTGCTGTGCACAAATAAACATTTTCACTAAGATATTAACCTACCATTAAAAAAATAAAAAATAAAAAGGTACAAACACAGGTTAGTTGCTCATGCCGTGACATGAGAGCAACCAAAGTACTTTTTTTCGACAACAAGTCAGCACACTGGCAATTAATATTTCATTTTAAAGACTATTCCTCCATTCATTTCAATTACAAACATATCCGCATGCGTAAACACGCTATACATTTAAAATGGGAAAATCTTAGCAGTTTAACCCTTGAGAACCGTATTAGAACTTTTTCCAGAAAATATATTTTTTAAAGTCTATTGAAATATTAGGGCCATTTTATGAATAATTGAAGTGCAAATCTTACATTAAGCTCCTTTAAGCCTTTTTCTGTACTAGCCCTTCTCAAAAAATTAGCATAATGAGATTAAGTTCATTATTTTCTGTAATGTACTGATAAACATTAGACTTTCATTCATTTTAAATTCATTACACACAACTGAAGTAGTTCAAGCCTTTTATTGTTTTAATATTGATGATTTTAGAATAGAATAGAATGCCTTTATTGTCATTACACAAAGTGTTATGAAATTCAAAGCTGCCCTATAGAGTGCACACATACTTACACACAGAATAGTATATACAGTCTCCAATATGCAAAATTAAAAAAAAAAAAAAGTCTATATATAAATATTTATATATCTACATATGTATATATTTACATATCGCAAGATAAAACAATATAAAAAGGGTCAAAAAGTAAGGGTAAAGTGATATTTGATAGCAGCATCGGTAATAAGTATTGGTTATTAACAGTGCAATAAAACATTTCAGTTTTACAGTACGAGTCCATTTGTAGATCGCGGCAGTAGTATAGGTAAAAGTGATGTGTGATACCTTTCAGTGATAAATATTGGTTATTAACAGTGAGAGAAAAAAAAAAAAAAAAAAAAAAAAAAAAAAAAGTTTACGATATTGTTACTCAGTGCAGACTGGAGTTGAGTATTGTGACAGCTTTAGGGAAGAAGCTGTCTCTAAGTCTATTAGTTCTAGCCGATATAGATCTGTATCGCCTGCCAGAGGGTAGCAGGTTGAACAGATGGAAGCCGGGGTGTGTGGTGTCCTTTATTATGCGTTTTTTGACAAAAAAGTCAAGAAAAAACAAAAATCCCCATCTCAAAAAATTAGCATATCATGAAAAGTTACTCTAAAGAAGCTACTAACCTAATCATCTGAATCAACAAATTAACTCAAAACCCCTGCGAAAGATTCCTGAGGCTTTTAAAAACTCCCAGCCTGGTTCATTACTCAAAACCGCAATCATGGGCAAGACTGCCGACCTGACTGCTGTCCAGAAGGCCATCATTGACACCCTCAAGCAAAAAGCTAAGACACAGAAAGAAATTTCTGAACGAATAGGCTGTTCCGAGAGTGCTGTATCAAGGCACCTCAATGGGAAGTCTGTGGGAAGGAAAAGTGTGGCAGGAAACACTGCACAACCAAAAGAGGTGACCGCACCCTGAGAGAGATTGTGGAGAAGGGCTGATTCCAGACCTTTGGGGACCTGCAGAAACAGTAGACTGAGTCTGGAGTAAAAACATCCAGAGCCACCGTGCATAGGCGTGTATGGAACAGGGGCAGAAGTGCCTGACCTGGGCTACAGAGAAGCAGCACTGACTGTTGCTCAGTGGTCCAAAGTACTTTGATCAGATAAAAGCAAATTTTGCATGTCATTCGGAAATCAAGGTGCCAGAGTTTGGAGGAAGACTGGGGAGAAAGAAATGCCAAAATGCCTGAAGTCCAGATTTAAGTACCCACAGTCAGTGATGGTCTGGGGTGCCATGTCAGCTGCTGGTGTTGGTCTACTGTGTTTTATCAAGGGCAGGGTCAATGCAGCTAGCTATCAGGAGATTTTGGAGCACTTCATGCATCTATCTGCTGAAATGCTTTATGGAGATGAAGATTTCATTTTTCAGCACGACCTGCTCACAGTGCCAAAACCACTGGTAAATGGTTTACTGACCATGGCATTACTGTGCTCAATTAGCCTGCCAACTCTCCTGACCTGAACCCCATAGAGAATCTGTGGGATATTGTGAAGAGGAGGTTGAGAGACACCAGACCCAACACAGTGGATGAGCTTAAGGCCGCTATCGAAGCATCCTGGGCCTCCATAGCACCTCAGCAGTGCCACAGGCTGATTGCCTCTATGCCACGCCGCATTGAAGCAGTCATTTCTGCAAAAGGATTCCCGACCAAGTATTGAGTGCATAGCTGATATAATTAATTGATGACTGACTTTTTTTGTATTAAAAACACTTTTTTGTAGTGGTCGGATGAAATATGCAAATTTGTTTAGATATTTTTTGCCAAAATCATCAATATTAATTAGGGCTGTCAAAATTATCGCGTTAACACGCAGTAATTAATTTTTTAAATTAATCACGTTAAAATATTTGACGCAATTAACGCACATGTCCCGCTCAGACAGTATTCTGCCTTTTGGTAAGTTTTACAGCAAGGTTTTTTGTGCTGTCTAACAGCGAACTCTTGTGGTCGCTTTGCGACATGGTTTATTGCTTTCTTGCCAGTTCAATATGGCTGCACGACGTCTCGGGCTGACGCCTACGTTGTAATGTTGTGCTTATATGATCCTTGGTCAGGATTTGTCTGTAAGTATGGTTGTTGTAAAGAATGTACATATTATGTTAGTAAGCGAAATGTTATATTTTTTTGTATGAGACGCTTTTTGTTTATGTTTAGTGAACCTGTATAGCGTGCTAAGCTAACGTTGTTGCTAATGCAATGCTTGTGTACTTTTTTTGTAGTTTCACTACGGTCTAAAGAGGACAATGGTTTGAGGCCATTTTATTAATAAATCAGATGAAAAAGGAAGAAGTTTGATTATTAACGCATCGTTCACTAGCTGTCTAGCTTTGGAAAAAGTAGACGCTTCGGAGTGAGGACAGCATAGACAGATTTAAATGACAGTAGAGTGAAATGCCCACTACAGTCCTTATGTACCGTATGTTAAATGTATATATCCATCTTGTGTCTTATCTTTTCATTCCAACAAATTATTTTACAGAATATATATATAATTTACAGAAAAATATGGCATATTTTATAGATGGTTTGAATTGCGATTAATTGCGATTAATTACGATTAATTAATTTTTAAGCTGTAATTAACTCGATTAAAATTTTTAATCGTTTGACAGCCCTAATATTAATATAATAAAAGGCTTGAACTACTTCAGTTGTGTGTATTGAATCTAAAGTATATGAAAGTCTAATGTTTATCAGTACATTACAGAAAATCATGAACTATATCACAATATGCTTTTTTTTTTTTTTTAGAAGGACTAGTATTTTCTCTTCAGTATTCTTGCCTTTTAAAAACCTCCCCGTGTAATTTGTAGACACTACTAAAGGTTAATGAACTTAATAATTCTAGTGCAAGCGTCAGTTTTGGGAACTTTATTTCTCTATTATTTATCTTTCTGTTTGGTCTGAAAAAGTAACCATTACCACATTTATTTTTCTGGATTTATTTTAGTGTTTCCTGAAGCCAGAAAGTCATTTGTAATGATCTTAGTTTTGGGTCAGGTCAATGATCTGCTCCCCCCCCCCACATGATTAAACAACAACTAGTAAGTGAACATCCTCTGAGACTGGGGATTGTATACTTTTGCTAGTGGTTATAATTTAAATTATAAAAATAAATGCTGGTTTTGAAATAGAGGATGTGAGTGAAGCACAGATATTTTCATTAACACTCTTCTTTCCCCTATCCTTCTTTTGTTTTTTCAATTAGACGCGGATCTGTTTGTGGACCATAGCACCGGAAAAAGGGATCTGAGCACGGTGCAGTAATTAAAATTCATAACCTCGCTGGAAACATTGCTGAAACTGTAATTGATGATTGACCAAAGAATAGCCCGCCTGCTGCAACTGTCAAAAAAGAGTTATGCCTTCTTTTTGTATGCATTATTTGTCCTAAAATATGCCAAGACTCAAGACAAATTGACAGGAAACAATTGAACACTAGGGGGTCAGCTTAAGGTTTATTTGTATCAGGGCAGTGAGGACTGCGCTTCAGTTTTTGGGGTGATTTGTGTATGTTTCAAACTTTTTTAAACTTGTGTTGCTGTTTTAGAATGCCATGATTGCTTTGATTATCTCATTTTGTTTGCTTGTTTTGGTGTGCTCTGATCTTGACAGATGACATCAATAAAAAATATGAATCTATATATCTGTAATATATAAAAGCCTTTTCACACAGTACTCTAACATTATGGTACATTAGGAACAATCATGGAAACAACACAAATGCTGTTTTGTCCAAGAGAGCAGTTAGAGTACATGAACAATATGGGCCGTCGTGTCACTCAAAGCAATTTCTCAATGCAACAATGTAAACTAACATACATACACTGCTGGCCAAAAGTATTGGCACCCCTGCAATTCTGTCAGATAATGCTCAATTTCTCCCAGAAAATGATTACAGTACAAATGCTTTGGTAGTAATATCTTCTGTTAGGTTTTGTGTTGGTTACCTCCTAGTGTGTCCCTGTGATTGCCCATTGATTTCATCTGTTGTGCATGCTCCTAGTGTATACTCCAACCGGCATCCTCCTGCGTCGCTCATCTGTTCGTCGATGTTTCGTAACCCCTTGTGTGTGTGTGTGTCTGTGTGTGTGTGTGTGTGTATATAAGCTCCCAGTTTCTTTTCTTTCCTTGTTGCGTCATTGTCGAGGTCTATCCCAGTGTGTCGATATCTATGCCTAAGCCCTTATGTTCCGGCATTTCCTGTATAAGTTTTGAGGCCTTTTATTTGATCTGTTGTCCTTTTGTTGGTATATAGAATATAAAATAAAGACGAAAAAATATGAATGCAAGGATAAATGGAAAAAAAAAAAGCAATCTGGAAACTAGAAAATCTAAATAAAATCTAATAAAAAATTCATGAATACAAAAACATGGTGAATCAACTACTCTTCCCAAACAGGTATTCAAGTCAACTGTTGAAAATTTTCGACTTCAACTTAAATTTTAAAAAATTTTGCTGTTTTTGTAAAGAAAAATTTGCTAATTCGTTTTTGCACCATGTTAACGCCTCTTCTGTCAACACTTTTCAGTTCCTATAGCGCCTTATTCAATGTGACCTGGTAGTAAGGAAGGTGTCAAGTGGTGACCATGTTAATAACCCCAAAAAAAAGTTTTTAAAACATATAGATTTAATCCCCAAAGTTTCATATGCTATTGTTTCAATGTGTTTTATTCATTGATTTATTTTTAACAACAAAAATCTGAAACACTTTTTCCCCCGTTTACCAACACCAGGGGGTGCTGCAGCCCTCTCAGCATCTTTCTTCCCGCGCCACTGGACCAGAAGTTTTGGAAAATTCTTGTATAACTTACAATGCAAAAGGAATTTGGTTTTCATCACGTAAAAAAATGTGTAGTCTCATTTGCCAACTGTGTGATAACCAACTCTATGAATCAAGGTGACACCTCTCAATCAGCTGTATTTAATGTGGTCAGCGAGAAGCTGATGTGGGGCATCACTGTTTTAAACCTCTGGATAAATTAAATCTAGCCGAAGTGCCACCCTTCATCTTAGAGCTATTGGCATGTTTATAAACTGTTTTAATAGCAGTCGTAAAATAGTATCCAAAAGCTATTTTTTTCAGGGATTGAAAAATAAACTTGTGCTCCACTGTATCAAATGCTTTACAAAAGTCCAGGGAACAAATGAAACTATCCTTTTCTATGGGGATGGTAAAGGTAATGGGGGTAAGTGATAATGTCAAAAACTAATCTGACATGATATATGATGTGTCTATTTGGCATGTGCGTCACCAGACATATTTCACTGGGGCACGTGCCCCAGTATTGATCTGCAGTGCTCCAATATAAATTTCACCAGTAAAGAAACAAAAAAACAACTTTGGAGTTTTAAGTCTACATAGCATAATCTACAAGAATGCACCTATTTAATAAGGTCATATTACTCTATTCACTCCTGCACATGGCACCTTGATATGGTAATTTATTCACATAACTTTGGCTATGATAGGCATATGAGTTGATACGTCCAAAACACAGAAGTAAATCAACTTCAGAATGGTTTCAGAAGAATAAAATAAACGTTCTGGAGTGGCCAAGTCAAAGTCCAGACTTGAACCTCCATTGAGATGCTGTGGCATGACCTAAAGATTCATGTCAGACATCCCAGGAACTGAACTACAGCAGTTTTGTAGAAAAAAATGGGCCCTGATTTGTCCTGATCGAGGTACCAGACTGATCTGCAGCTACAGGAAGCGTCTGGTTGAAGTTATTGCTCCCAAAGGGGGGCCGCAAAATATTAGATGTGATGGTTCACTGACTTATTTTCCGCCGTTTTGTCATTGTTTGCATACTATCATCATTAAAATATGAAAACCTATAAATGTTTGGGTGGTTTTAGTTAAAGCAGACACCACTTTTTCATCTGTGGGATTTTGACAAAGATCAGGTCACATTTGATGGGGATTTTATGCAGAAATGTGAAATTCCAAAAGGTTCAGATACTTTTCTAGACCACTGTACGATGACAAATGCGTTTTGAGTGAGAGGCTCAAGAGCTTTGTCTAATACTGTGTGATATGTGGTATTTGAATATTGTCTTTGGGATATAAACCTCTAACAATTTTGTATGTGTGCTCATCATAATTTCCAGCTGTTTTACAAGCATTTTATTTGTTACTGCAGTCCCTGTAATCTGTAACAAAATGTTTTTTTTTTTTTTTTAAATTTCTATTTGACCCAAACAGCATTTTCTTGCAAATGGATATTAGAGTTATTTGCTCAGAGCAAGGATAAAGGTGCTGCTGGCCTTCTACCAGTCATCCATTGAGAGCCTGCTAACATACTGTATTTCCACCTGGTAAGGTAGCTGCACTGCCGCAGACAGGGAGAGGGTTCAGAGGACAGTCAAGGCAGCACAAAGGATCATTGGCTTTCCTCTCCACTCCCTGATGGACATCTACTCCTCCCGGTGCCTCAGCAGAGCTCTAAACATCCTCAGGGACAGCTCACATCCTGGTTTCCAGCTTTTTGAACTGCTCCCCTCTGGGAGACGCTATAGGTGTTTAAAATCAAGAACAAACAGACTGAGAAACAGTTTCTTTGCTAAAGCCATCTCCACCCTGAATTCCCATATGTAACACCACATCACCCAATGTCCAATATTCATTTACATGCAATATTCTATGCGCAATACTTACTCACGTGCAATATTAACGTGCAATATCCAATGCCTTCACTGTCAAACTTCTGCGACTTCACCTCTATTCACACATATTCTATGTGGAATACTTAATTACGTGCAATGTTCAATACCTTCACTGCCAAACTGCTACTTCATTTCGATTATTTGCACTGCCTGAATATTGGACTATAATACACATTTGCTATTTATATTTATTAACATTTATACTTGCAAGTCACTTTTGAGATTTTAACTTATCCTGCACTATAAA
Organism: Corythoichthys intestinalis; assembly: GCF_030265065.1. Lineage (NCBI taxonomy): Eukaryota > Metazoa > Chordata > Actinopteri > Syngnathiformes > Syngnathidae > Corythoichthys > Corythoichthys intestinalis. Next base: position 54,826,844 of record NC_080399.1, on the reverse strand, counting down.
GGGAGACGCTCCACAATTACATTGTAAAACTGTATAATGACAATAAAGGGCTATTCTATTCTATTCTATTCTATTCCATTCTATTCTATTCTATTCTATTCAGCAAGCAACATAAACCACTTTTAGGTCAAAACCTACCAGATGAAAAACACTGATTAATTGCCCTAAAATATAAATCCACATTTCTGTCCAGACAAAGTAGAGCATCAGAGTGTAGGAAGAGGTGAAGGAAAGATGGAAGTTGATGAGCATAAGCGGAGGTGAATTGACTGTCAACAAGGGATGTCCCAATTTTAATTTTGAATACTGATGTCTGAAAAACAAAAAGACATTACTTTCTTACAGAAACTTTTATTTTGGTTTAATAATATATAATTTAGAGCGCTATTTCTGACTTTTTATGATGGATAAATGCAAATGCTTAGGTTTGGTCTCAATATTAGTAGGGAGAATATAACAGCACAGCCTGCATGTACACGTTTTGCTGGAGAAGGGGCACTAATAAGTCCAAACAGACTGGGTGACTTGCGGTCAGGGCTACATTTCTCACCAATAAGAACCTAATAAATTGATAGGCTAAATGATTAATGCAAAATAAATCTGTATTGACTTATACTAACTTTCACACTGCAAGTTTACAGTATAACGTGTTAATCTGATAATTTTTCTTAGATCTAATCAAATAATTTTATTCATCTTGTTTTGAGTTTTAAAAGCCAGTTAACAGATTAATGTGTCAAATTCTTCCACTTACTTTTATTAAATATTACCATTTGTTCTTACTAAGCCCAACAATCTAAAAGTCGGTCATTTTTCACCTAAATCAATAAAAATAATAATAATAAATAATAATTAATTCCACGTATTTCTAGTAGATTTACACTGATTACCATTTTTTCTTATTAAGCCCAAAAATGTAAAAGTCATTCATTTTTCACCTAAATCAATTTAAAAAAAAAAAAAAATAATAATTTAACTTATTTCTAGTAGATTTACACTGATTCAAACCTTTGTTTTCAAAAACTACTAAAGAAACATTTGGAAAACTTCCACAACAAATGTCTGGATTTTATTAGCAAATTAAAATTGCAATATTTGAACACAAATGTGTATATCAACATAAAAAGAAATACAAAATTGTTAATCATCTCTTAACTATCCAGGCAAAAAATTAAACATTTGTCTTAATACCACTCAAAATCGTCTGTCTAAATAAATTCAGTATAACAAAAAAAAAAACTTCTTAGTCAGGGAATGACAAAAATAAAAAATGAAAATGGAGCCTCCCTTCAGAAAAAGCAAAAAGCTTTTGTCCACAAGCACAGCCAAACTCAACAAAAAATGAAAGCTTCTTTGGCCTGCTTTAAGACCACTTAAGCAAAATAAAAATGAAAACTGGGAAGAAGGTGGAAAACCTTGGTTCGCTACATTTCTTACAGCTGAGCAGAGTTCACTATATTTTTAAGTTTAATTAACGTTATCATAGTAGAATACACATATGTCAGGGAAGCTCAATTTTGAACTCCGAGACAAGTATTACCTCGATAGCTAGATTAGAGAAATAAATACGACCACAACCATGGATTTAGAAGGTTTTAGTACAAGAGCTCTTGGGTACAGACGTGGAGTAACACACAAAGCGCCTCTCCGCATGTGGACAAAAGAGAGATACAGGACATGCCTCTATTTATGGGTTGACACCATAGAAACGAAATCGAAAGTTAGTAAAAACATCTCAAGTCACAGAGAAACATCTCTCACAGGGGAAAACCACCCCAAGCTACAACCTTGAATCAGCAGCTGTGGCCAGGAAGAGGTTTGATAAGCCACAGTTGCTATATTGTACTCAGTCAGGGCATATTGGAAACAACAGGAAAATGACAGTCCATATTTGGGCATATTGACTCCGTCTACAATCGTCAAGGCTATGAGTAGGCCCCCTCAAAAAGATTACAACAGATTATTTTAACAATGATACTCTATGCTATAATGTTCTCATGCAAGCATGGCAAAAGCCTTCAACATAAAATATATAATGGTTGTGTTTTAAGCATGAATACATTCTCTCACAACATACAGGAGGACACTTCTACTGAAGCAGATTTCTACTAAGGTTGGCAAGTTTTCACAGTTTAATGTAACGGTAATGCCAAACTGTGATGCAGGTCGGACTTTCAGTAGCAAAATTAGTGGTTTGTTTTCCACCTTTACAGGGCCTTACAGCAGCTGCTGGCCGAAAAAAGAACTCAAATATACCCCAGGTAGCAGACCGACGTTGTATAAACATTGATTTTCCATCAAAATCATCAGTATGGTTGACATTGAAATTTTCGACAATAAAAAATGTTGAATCAACATTGCAAATACCGGTGACACCGGACAGTGACGTTGAAACAACATTGTTCTATGGTGTGTCAGGCGATGGTTGGGTTAACATTGTTTTATAGTTGATGAATTAATGTTAACAAACAGTTGATTTTTGATTGACTGGGAAATTATGGATGAGCTGGAGTTATGGTAAAAAAATAGTTGTGTTCGTGGTTGAGCGGGAAGATAGCGTATCACCTCAAACAAACTGTACTGGAAACGCCTCATTTAAGGACAGCCTTATTTAAAGGTATGCCTGTTGCTTTCCTTCAGAGCCTTTCAGCAATGATGTCTTACGGTAGAATAAACCGCGTTTGTCTTCAAAATCGTACATAAAACGGTTCACCAGACACAACGAGACAAAGTTGCCGAAATTGTAAAGCATTTGCTGTGATTGGCATACAAGCGAAGACCCATTTAGCCTGGATGTTAGCTAAGTAGAACTTAGTTCAGGCAAACATAATTCTTTTTTCCAAATAAAGCTCTAAAATCACTAGATATGACACAAGAGAGCCTTGTTTAAATTCATTTAATGAACACAAAGACAGTGCGGTCATTTTTCCATCGTAGCTAGCTAACTAACTAGCTCCGTTCCCATATGTATCCCTAATTTGGTTTGGGATTGGTTGAGAAACTCAGTTCACCACAAAACTACTGAAGTATGTTAAACTAACCCATGACACCTGCTTGAATTCCTTGATATGAATTAACTGTGAATGACGTTTTGTTTATATTTTTCAGATTTACTGAAGAGGCAGATAGGAATGCCGCATCACAATATGCATTTTCTGCTGTTGTGCAGAAGTGTCTACATCAGGGGTCCCCAACCGCCGGGCCTTGGACCGGTCCGTGGCGCATTTGGTACCAGGCCGCAAAAGAAATAATAGTTTATTAACGACTGCATAATGGCCAAATTAACTTTGGCCCGTGCCCCTTAACACACCAGTATCCCTGTCGACTCTAGATATAATCCTCTAATATAATAATTGATTGGACTGCTAGCAGTAAATCTTGTTTTGTATATCTATGTGCGCTTCTCCTCGATAATAATGTCTGACGTAGGGCGGGCGCATCCCATTTGTTCCCGGAAATAATTAGCCCCCACACTAGAATGACTGAAAAGGGGAAAAGGGCACCTGACGAGCCAGAAGATGAGCCTACAACCTCGAAGAAAACAAAATCTACGCTACTTCCCAATCACTAAAGACCCACAAACTGCGAAGGAGTGGATTCGTGACTCGTTTGTGAGCAGACCGAGTGATTCGAGCATGTCTGTGCAACAGGAGGATAAATTTGTAGTGATCACAAATGACGGCGACTTTAAACGTACATTTGAGACAACAACTCTTCCGAGGTTCTGGATTAAAGTCATTCCGGAATATCCTGACATCGCTAGGAGAGCATTGAAAACCGTGGTACAATTTCCAACATCGTATCTTTGTGAAGCAGGCTTCTCTCACTCTCCCATCACACTTTGATGGGACCATCTCGTCTTAACGAAACAAGCTCAGGCCTCCCACTCACTCCCTGCACTTAACACAACGGGCTAAAAACAAATGTTATTTAATATTTGCTGCATTTTTCTGCTGCATATTGCCGGTGTTCTGACAAATTTTCCATGCGCGTAACGTTAAAATGGCCGCGAATGCAGCGATTCCAAAGTAAACACTACAAACTTTCTTTAAAGAAATGAATATTTAGTTACGTTGGCCATGTTAGCTGCACACAACAACTGCACGCAGCTCTCTCACTTAACGACTTTGCTGTGTCGTTAAGCATTAATTTAGCCATTCTCGTGTTGCACATGTATGTTTATGATGTAAATAGTTTTTAGCGCCGTTGGATAACATTGAGAGTCCAACTGAATATAAAAGAGGGCTTTTTCACCAGCACAAAAGCTTTGGGAGCAAAATTTTATAAGGGTGTAAAATTTGACAGAACACCGGTCCGTGAAAAAAAGACCCAAATCACACCGGTCCGTAGTGCAAGAAAGATTGGGGACCCCTGGGCTACATTATGTCCCGGACCGCGTTGGTGTCAAAGTTCGCAGAATCGCAGCAAAGCTCGTCAGACTGAGGAGGAGGCTTAAGTTAGAAATAACTTTACTGAGAGTTAATGAAGTTTTCTATTGTTGTGATTCAATTAAAAATAATTTTGAAATCCAGCCAACTTTTTATTTTATTATTTATTCATTATTAAATTGTGAGATTTTTTTTTATCGTTCATGTATAATATTTTATTGTCAGCCATGCTGTTTCTTCTGTCTGTAAATAAAACACGAGCTCTAAATATGGGCATATTTGAAAGCCTTAATGGCATCATGGTTGAAAATGAAGGAAAACATAACATTGATTGAGCGTTGTTCCAGTATTATTAATAATCGAAATGACGTTTAGGTTTTGTAAGGATTTCCCTGTTGGTACAACATTAATCGAGGGTGCAAAAGTGATGACAAATCAACGCCGTGTGCCAATGTTGATTCAACGATATAAGACTGACAGCGGAATTTTGATTCAGCATCATTTCAACGTCTGTCTGCTATCTGGCGGGCGGAGAAGGTGGCATGTCGACATGTAACGTAATTCTGTACTGTGAGCAGACCCGGCGGCATGGGCGGGCCATGCCCGCCCTGAGAGACTGCTTTGCCCGCCCTAGCTCGATTAATAATAATAATGATAATTATAATAATACATTTTATTTCTCGAGCGCTTTTCAAAACACACAAAGACGCTTCACAAGAGACATGGAATCACAGTACGATAAAAAGGTATTAAAAGGATAAAAAATTAAAAGCACAATAAAAAGAAGTAAAAATGGTGGGTTATGGTGGGTAAGAAAGAGTGAACAGGTGTGTTTTCAGTCTAGATTTGAAAAGTGATAGGGTAGATATGCTGCGAAGATCAGGGGGTAGGGAGTTCCAGAGCTGGGGGGCGCAATGACTAAAAGCTCTGGAACCAAAGATGGAGAGGCGGACACGGGGGACGGAGAGGGGAATAGTAGTGGTAGAGCGAAGTGAACGGGTTGGATTGTTTAGACGGAGAAGATCGCAAAGGTAGAGAGGGGCAGGGGCATTGAGTATTTTGAAGATGATGAGGATCTTGTAGTTGATTCTTTGATTGACGGGAAGCCAGTGAAGTTGACGGAGGATGGGGGTGATGTGGTGTGTTATGGGGGTTCGAGTGATGAGGTGTGCTGCTGAGTTCTGGAGGAGCTGCAGTTTCTGGAGGGACTTGTTAGGGTGACCGAAGAGCAGTGAGTTGCAATAATCGAGCCAGGAGGTTATAAGATTACAGACCAGGGTGGAATCGGTATGGCGGGTGAGAGAAGGGAGGAGGCGAGAAATGTTGCGAAAGTGGAAATAGGCTGATCTGGTGATGCTGTTGATATGTGACCGGAAGGAAAGTGTGCTGTCGAGGATGACACCCAGACTCTTAACCTGAAACGAAGGAGAGATCGGTAAATTGTTGATGGTAATAGAGAACTTATGGACATTATAGAGCATTGCGGTGGTTCCAACTAAGAGGACTTCTGTTTTGGACCTGTTAGGTAGGAAGAAGTTGGAGTAGAACCAGGAGTTAAAGTCATCTAAGCAGAGGGTGAGGGAGGAAGGTGGGAGGGAGGCGGTTGGTTTTGAGGATATGTAGAGCTGGGTGTCATCCGTGTAACAGTGAAAGTGAATGTTGTGTTTGCGGAAGATGGAACCAAGGGGGAGAATGTAGATGATGAAAAGGAGCGGCCCCAGGACAGAGCCCTGGGGCACGCCAGCGGAGACAGGGAGGGAAATGGATTTATGGGGGCCAAGTTTGACGAATTGTGTACGGTTGGACAGGTAGGAAGTGAACCAGGAAAGGGGTGTGTGGGTGATACCAATGGAGGAGAGTCGGTCAGGAAGGAGTGTATGGGAAATTGTGTCGAAGGCGGCAGTGAGGTCGAGGAGGACGAGAATTGATAATAAACCGGAGTCGGATGCTATGAGGAGGTCGTTTGTAATTCTAAGTAAGGCTGTTTCGGTGCTATGGAGGGGGCGGAAACCGGATTGAAAGTGCTCATGAATGTCATTGGTAATTAGGTGGTTATGGAGTCTACCAAGGCCCTGGACTGTACTGTTTTTTTTTTTTTTTTTTTTTTTAAATCTTCCACAAAAACACACACACACACACACACACACACATGGAGAGGACGAAGCCTCTGTTCATCCTATCTTGATCTGTCGTCATTCAATTCAACCAATAAAGGAGCGAATGAAGGCAATAGCCAATCACAGATAAGTTGTCACCGTTTCGGCAACGAGACAATGTGCGTTACTACGTTGGTTGAATGACGCGAGAAAAGTCAGACACTGAGAGAGAAGAGTGTTGTGACGCTGTAGCAAACGCGATGCTAGGCTAGGTGGCTCCAATATTTCCTGACTGTAGCTGACAGCCTAAAATCTACACCTAGATATCAAATGCTTATAGGGCTACATGCGAAATGACAGACGGCAGCATTAATAAACAGCCGCCATTTTGAAGCAGTAGACTTCTCAGAAAGGCTCTGTTGTAGTGAACCTTCCTAGCGAACTTAAGTAACTTTTTATCTAAAATACTCCTAAATCAGCAAAATTTTGACTTGAATCTATCTTTAAATGATGAAACAGTTTTAACACTTTAACATGTCGAAAGTAGACAGAAGGGAACTAATGTAAAAACGGTAGCAATTTTAACAACTTTTAAAAGTTGATTCACAACATTAAATGATTTCCAAACATAGCAAAGGTTACTATGTTTCATTTTATTTTTTAATGAAAAAAAAAACATGATAGGTAACACCAGTTACTTTGCCAAGTAACTAATTACTCTTACCTTCAGGTAACTGAGTTTCTAACTCGATTACTTTGTGGGTGAAGTAATTTGTAACTTTAATAATTACTTTTTAAAAGTAAGATTAACAACACTGGTCATAAAGATGAAGTCTGCAGAATGGAAAGTGACGAAAGCGGAGATTTCATTCTGCCAATTCGTTGCCAAACAGAGTTTGCCTGCAACTATTGCTGATCACTTCTCAGAATTAGCAAAAGAAATTTTCCCTGACTCAAAGATTGGATCGGTAAGTTAATTTTATCAATTGACCTTTATAATTTATAATTGGACACACTAACGAACTACCTTCAAGTCAAACTGAATTGCGAGGTGAAGTGCCATGAAGTGCAGCCATCAAGACATGATAGAGATTGCCAAAAGTATACAATTATAGTACACAAGTACACAATTATAACAAAAGTCACTGTTAAATTTTAGTAATCATGATGTAGCTGAAGATATTGATTGTTCTTTGATTGCACCAGGTTATATGTTACAATATTACCAATAAATTCGTATTATTTTAAAAATTGAGTTTTATTTTTGTTCTTATATTGCAAGCTATATAGAACGTTGTAAGATTAGTCACCAATTAGTAAGGGCATACGTCACTATTTGTAAGATTGCCAACGGCCTCGGGTTGACAGGTATTTTTTCGTAGGTATTCAAAGATTTTACGATGAACTACCACCACTGGCGCCTCCAGAAATTTTTCATAGGGGTGTCCAGATGGGGCCACTTAAAATCTTGGGGTGGCACACCAAAACTAAAAGCCATAATTTCAGGTTTTCATTATATAATTGCAGTAAAAAGGTGAGGGGGAAATCATCAGAAAGACTTAAGGACACGGCTACTGATATACTTTGGTGTATGGAAGAAGTCGGCGTGATGTCATGATGACGTCATCTCGCTTAGCAACGTGTCGCCATTTTGAGAAGGGGGCACGCACAGGTAAACATCCATAGACAAACGTTGTCTGAAATTCATATATTTCAGGTGTGTTTTGCGTCTTTTTTCATAAAAAACGTCATAAACATGGCTTACTATTATCACGAATCACTGCCGACAGACGCGAAGAGGCGATACAACTTAAAATGAACATGTATTGGCCTTCAAATCTGCCCATACAAAGTCGCAGCTGATAGCTGGATAAACAATCCAAAGGAATTGCCTGCAGTGGAGTTCGGAAACATCTACAACTATCTCATAAAGTCACCCAGTAAGTTGACCTTTATCAATTACGTGGAATATGTACTTTGTGAAACTTAAGAAAACTGGTAGTATATATACAGAGTGATTATTTCTGCCCTAACCTTTAATTCGCCTCAAAACGTTATTTAGCCGTGAGCACGTCACGGCAAAATAACCAATTCCCACCAGGCCAATAATATACCGATTGACCGATCAGAGCAGTTCACGGCAAAAGAAACATAGCGCTTTGCGAGTTGTCGGTTCCGGTAATAATAACCACTGCCCAGTCTATTGAATCCTAGCAGCTAATTGGGTCAAAAAAAATCGATTAACGTTTACTCACAAGTAATAAAATGTCGGCTGCAAACGTAAATGTGCTTGGATTTAGGTTCCCACAGGCGAGAATAGTCCACGGAACCGTCTTCTATTACTGTTCCTCGATCAATTGCTTTCAGCAATTTGTTTTTCGGAAGAATGAAGAACTTCAAATGCGGCTCCGAACTCTTCCTCGTGTGACAACCCGCAACACAGCAACTTTTAGTCATTCCGACGGAAAAAAGACCGCAAATAAGACAAAAGTTCAACGCGTTTGTATTACAATGCACGACAAAGCAACTGCTTGTGACTCGTCTTTTGCCCCCATTTCAAAATGGCGAGGCTTTGTTGTGGCTGGTGACGTCATTAATGCCCGGATGTCCGACTTCCTCCATTGTGTAATATTTGATGTTAATAATGATTTAATGTGCATAGTCCATAACTGTCCAGTCAACATTTTGAATTCCACAACAATTCTGTTTTATTGTGTTATGTATATATCATACACATAAGGTGTACATTTAACAAAACAAAATAATTACTGGGGAAAAGCAGGTGCTGGCAGATTTGCATTTGGGATGAAATGCATAACTGATGCTTCAACAATCTAACGATATACTGGCAAGCGGGGTGGCCAGTGGGGTGGCCAACAAATTTATAGGGGTGGCCATGGCCACCCCTGGCCACCCCCTGGAGGCGCCACTGACTACCACTTGTGACTTCAGTGACAGAAAATATTTCAGTGCACTGATGTAGTGATGTACGAGTAATAACGCCACTGTTCAGGCTAAATTTACGTTGAAGAAGTGTGTCCCCCCTAAAAAATGTAATGCCCCCCCTGTAATTTCTTTCTGCAGCTGGGTCTGACTGTGAGAGAGTGTCGGTGGGGTTTACAACATATGGGAAGACAATCAAAATGGCCCATATAACTGAACACATTACATATGGCAAATAATAAGGGTGTAACGGTACATATATTTGTATCAGAGGTTGCGCTAGACTTTTTCGTTGTCTGTCATTTTGACTGACAGGGTCATAAAAATCCGGTCATAATCTATTTTTACCCGTCACTTAAATTTTTAAAATGATGATAATGACATTGTGGTGACCCTTTGTTTGGCATAATTCACCTTCCGTACTTGTGTGTCCATTTGGCCGAGCGCGTTACCGGTGTAGGTTCAAGCGCCTACACCAGCTACGACAGTCACGTGACAGAGACACTTAAGAGCCGCGCGCGGTCCCTTCACTATCCACTCGCTCTCGCTATATGATTGGCCGAAGAGTCGAAATGCTCTCCCGTGAAATGCCTGTTTAAAAATGTTCCCGTTGTTACTTCTTGCGTTCGCTTATAAGTGACCATTTAAAAAGGAAAAGCGATGGATGATACTACACACAGAGCGTATTATTAACAAATGTTAAAGTTGTATAATCATATAGCGAGAATAAGAAACGTCACTGAGGCCCCAGTAGGTAGGTAGCCTACCATATGTAGCATATGGAACAATGAAATTAACAGTTCACCTGCTGTGGCCTGAACGTAGTCTCACACTTTCCTCCTGGTGCGCATGGACTTGAATTGCGTGCCCGCTTGTGCAGTCCCTGTTTTTTCACCTCTTTTATCAACACCATTGTCGTTTTGGGGCTTTTTGAAGAAACTTCGGACACTCAGTTGCCTTGACATTTTTTCAGAGTAAGGCCAACGACGTCATGCATCAAGAGAGACAATAGCTAATTAATATGCTCACTCGCTACCCTGTGGTCTGGGGTGTGAATTGCAACCGGTCAAAATGACGGATGGACTTAAATTTTTTCCGTCACCGTTTTAATAAAACGGTCAACGACGGAAAATATTCGGTTAACGCGACCCCTGATTTGTATTGAACCGTTTCGGTACGGGGTGCTCGTTTCGGAAAGGAGGCGTACCGAACGAGTTTCTGACGTAATGTAACCCTTACTTTTTGAGGCTGTGAGTCGATCGGGTTACACTTTCTTTGTGTAGATTATATTTACTCCGTCTTCTCTACTATAATGAGGACCAACACAGTAGGACAGTATATAACCCAGAAACGTCAACAGCACGACAACGTGGCCGCCGCGAGAACGCAGTGAAACGCGGGCGTTAAAGTCAATCGGCCAATGCACACCAGTCGAAGTGCGGCTGCGTGTTAGATGCGTCCCAGAACCGGCTCAACGCGAAGCATGCGAAAAGAACGCCAGAGTTTATTATTTGACGCGAGATGCGGCCCTCCTGCGTCAATACTACTAGCAACGATCGGGGAGACTGGAAGTCACTCGTGTAAAAATACGGTGGATCCGGTCGATTTTCAAACTAATATGCATTCGTAACCCACTTTTTGAATCCATCAGATCTCTTGAGTGGTAGATCAGGGCACAGCTGACTTGTCTTTGTTGATTTACTGCTGTCTTCTCTGCTATAATAATAAACAACATGGCCCCGTGTTCAATACAAAACCCTCCTACCACAACGAAACAAGTAGGAACTAATATTCACATAGGAATATAACTAAAGTTATACAACATAAAATATACAATATAAATGACTAACTACATCACATTTGTAAAATATAAACACATAATAAAATAAATAATAGCCCATTTAAATGAAATAAATTGAAATGAGCTAAAACACATGTAATTAAATAATAAGAATAATACACAGATCCTCCTTACACAATTAAATTTATTAATTTCTGTGTGGCGCTTTAACTTGAGAAAATCCACCAATAAAGCTTTTGAAAACCGTTCATAAGAAAAAAAAAGATTCATTGAGGCATTTTATTTGTAAAATACATGTTAAACTCTTTGTCATTGGGATTGATTTTTTTCTTTAGCACAGGACTTCTTTTTTCTTCTTTCTTTCAGAAAGAAAGCTGACCAATACGCGGGGTCTGAAAGGCAAATTGTTGTTGGATTATTATCTTTAAAGAGCATATGACACGAGAAAAAAAGTCTTAAATGGCATTATTATGTGAATTAGAATCATATTTTGAGACGATTCGACTATATACAACAATTTAGCAAAGCACAGATGACGAGAAATTAGTCTTTTAATCTGCCGGTTAGCCACGCCTACCATTATAGGGCTTTAGCGTCCCCAACAGGTGGATGACGTCAGCGGTAGACTGGGATCATCGGTTTTACTATTCAGCCTATTGAGGGGGAATTATTCAGAACGAGGAAAACGCGACGAAGAGAGCCGCAAAATGTCATTGTTTCAGTCTCTCTACTCCAATATTTTTACAGGATATTCTTTTTATCCAAGTATTTTTCCCCAATAGCTATATAAATGGCTTGAGAAGGACCAGTCAGCCCGTCGAGGGGGAACTATTCACAACGAGGAAAACGCGACCAAGAGAGCGGTAAAATGTCATTGTTTCTGTCTCTTTACTTCAATATTTTTACAGGATATTCTTTTTATCCAAGTATTTTCCCCAATTGCTAAATAAATGGCATGGTCATGACAAATAAGTCTTGTGCTGAATGGAATATGAAATAATAAAAATGCATTTATTCAGGACGACATGGCAAAATTACTCCATAATGGTCAAAACTGTCGACTTCACCATTACTGTCGCACCTCCCGAACGATATTTTATGACACCTAAATCGGACATATGTCATTTCCCTTCCCCGGCTTCGGAGAATGTAAACAAACCAGAAGGCGTGACAGCTAGCCGACATGCTAACCCGAACCGAGCGATGTTTCAAAGTCTCCGAAGCGGAAAATCACACATAACTATCCTGGATTATTTGACATGACGACCCGGTTGTCGATTGTGTTCACGGATCGGCAAACCGCCCGGCGGAGAGCAATTTACAGTTCGTTCCCCGGAGGAGGGTGGCTGGAGTTGTTGTGCAACTAACGTGCTGCTGCTAATGAGCATTAGGAGAGCTTTTTACATGCCTATCAATGATCAAACGTAAGTAGTCCTTCATTTAAAGGAAGTTTGTAGTGTTTACTTTGTAATCGCTGTATTCGTATTTGACATAATACAAAACAAGATGTTTACTCACTTCCTCGTAAGTCCAATGGTCCCACAGTAAATATCCACGGTGAATGGGAACCTTTTGAAACTCCAAAAAGGCGCATACGCCTCTCCCTCATACAGAATGATTTTTCTGCAGCCGTTTGGCTGGCGTGATGCGAAAAATAAACGTATTAATCCGCAAAATCAGCTGAATCCTTCGTCCTCATACACAACAGTACACTGTAGCGTGAAGAGGACGTCTTCTACCGTACACGTCACACCCTCCTCCTCAATGCAAGACCGAAGCCGGAAGTCACTCATTTTCATGGCGCGGGATTCGAAAAACTAAATAAAAATAGCGATCGCTTCCACACACATCCAAGCGGCCCATATCATTCAGGGGCATAAAATACCGCGTGTATTATGAAATAAACATGCTTTTTCGTGTCACAGGCACTTTAAATACCTGCTACTTTTTTAGCAGAATTGTAGCTTTGTATAGGCTAATATTCCTATTGTTGAAAGCACAAAAGTGTGTAACAAACAACTAGTACATTTATATTTTACATTTTGTTTTCTTACTGTACCGATTTTTGTGTACCGTTACACCCCTTGCAAAAAAGGTTGCTTGAAAGTTGGTGGGGACGATTTGAGCGTCCTGAAAAGTTGGTAGTGTTGTGTCCCTACTGACCTACCGTCCCTATGTAAACCTACGGTCTTGGATAAGTGCTTAAAATTTTTTTGCTCGCTCGCCAGTGCCCCAGTATTGTATTAGGTCTAGTGACGCCCCTGCAATTTGCCAACATCGTTCTGTGTATGCCGTTGCGTCTTCGACGTCATGACGTCACAGTCGTCCGCCCTACGACCGCTTCCTCGTGAGCGTCCACTCTGTTGAATTTAGCGCTACCGCCTGCTTCCCTAACGAGAACGCTGTGCAACAGGCTAACAAGTTAGGAAGCCGAGAAACATCGACATTTGGGTACGTATTAGCGTCTTTCTAAACCCGTGTTCCAACATCCGAAAGTGTATTGTTCGTTTTCAACTGTGGTTTTCTCGTGGACAATTTGTGCGCCGGGTGGCTCGTGATGCTCTATCGCAAAACGGCTTTGAACACTACACTCGTGCCGCTTCCACGGTCGTTGATGAAGCATATTTCTTTTGTTTGCGTTTCCCGTGGCTACCACAGACATAATTGTCCCTAGCAATTTCAAAACCACGTTACCAGCCGCCGCGGGGCTGTTGTGCTAAACAGTAATGTGAATTATTCTTGGTGGTCAGCCAGCTGTTCAACTTTCTCTGAGCAGCGATTAACGCAGAGGCAGAAAATTCATGAACCTTTTTAGTGAGAACCAACGTCTATCTAGGTGTGAATGCTGTCAAATAGTCGCTGTGTGACTCGACCTGCTGTGGAATTGCAACTCCACACAAGCGTAATGGTGTGGTAATGATGCGAGGCATCTGAATCACGGGATCCAGTGGCTTCATTTTTGCCTACTGGGGTCAGGATTTCACTGTGGATTTTCACAGCTCATGCAGCGGTCTGTGAACATGCAAATGCTGTAGTTAATGGATTGGGTATTTTCTTGTGTTTAAATTTAATGCTATCGTAGTGTATAATCATGTCATGAATATTATCATTAACTCAAAGTATAATTGAAAACCAGTTTTGTACGTAAATTTAGGCATACGTATCATAATATTAACGAAAACTCGTCTCTTTAAGGATTAAGAAGTAGCTTTTCATTGCTAGTAGTTCTTGTTGAAATCGAGAGGCTAATTTAGCAGAAATGCAAGTCTGTTAAAGTCACGTACAAATATTGAACCTTGTGACAGTATCTCAATAGGCAAATTGTTATGTACAAGTTGTTTGTGCCCCGAGTGTGATCTGTAATCTTCACTTAATAATAATTTTCCTGACTGAATGTTTGAATTTTTTTAATATTGAAACAAATTTGACTGTTTAGTTTTTAGCCAGGTAGATTGAATTATTTACTTATAATTATTTATTTATTTATTCATACTTATTTGTAAATACATACTAAATACATACATTAGCTTTTAAAGTTCACTGGCCCCACTATCAAATCACTGGCCCAGGTCAACGCGTCAGTTATTGAGCCCAATAATCACGAAAAAGAACAAAAACAATTTGCTTGAATAACATGAATAACATTTTTTAAAGGCAGATTTAATGAAAAGTGCAGCAAAACGGCACAAAAACATGAATTTAATGTGCAAATTAGGGCTGCAGCTATCGATTATTTTAATAGTCGATTAATCGATGAACTATTTAGTTCGAATAATCGAGTAATCGGATAAGGAAAATAAATAAATTCAAATACCTGAGCTGAGCCTCAAACAGTATAAAAAATAAATAAATAAATGAAGGTCTATGTAAAACAAAAGAACAATTGGCTAACTTACATAGCAAAAATTCGCGAGCTTAAATCCTAACTTTTTTTTTTTTTTTTTAATTTAAACAATGCACTTAACAAATGGTTCAGACACATATTCCCCAAAAAACGGCTAAATATAACTATTAACTAAAATACAAATGCATTTAAAAAAAAACTTTAGCGCAGACAAAAACTTAGCTTAGGTTGGTCTTAACAGGGAGCAGCTGGATTCAGGGTTAGGCTAGGGTAGAGAAACGAGGCAGACTAGAGGGCAGTGTATCCACCCAAATCAATAACGCTAAATGCAAACACTTTTAAAACAAAACCATTACAACACCACTTTAATTAAACGAATACTCGTAGCAGCAAAATTTAATTCGAATCTTTTTTTGAAATCAAATACTCGAGTTAATTGATTAATCGTTGCAGCACTAGTGCAAATAATCCTATTCCAATTCCATAATCACATCCATAATCACTCCAGAATAGCCAAATGTTTTTCTTTGGAGCTCCAGAGGGCAGGCAAAGCTGCAGGACAGCCCAGTACCTGGGCAAAGCTTTCCTGTCTTCCCCTTACCATTGTCTGAAAGTCTCCCCTGGCTTGGTTGTCGTGGGAACATTTTAGAAGTTGAAGGTTGCGTTTCAAAAACCATTTGAGTCGCCCTCGCTCACTTGCCCTCAGCCCTTGCAATGACGTCACACGGAGGCCACTTGGAGGGCGGAGGGGGAGTGAAAGGTAAATTAAACACGCTTGCCCTCGTTCACTCACAGGCCAGACAATCATGGATCAACCACATGTTGTTGGAGTCGCGCTATAGTGCCTATTCCAAATCACACAAAATATACGGAGACTCATGTCATTAAGATGGAGATGTATTTTGCGGTTGATGGCAATACGTAAACCTGTTAATTGTCAGAATTATTAGTTTTGTATCAATTTTTATTTGGTCAATTCATTATTTTTTTATTTATCTTTTCCTTATTTGTAGACAGTTTTGTTGTTTAAATATATTTAACCAATCAATCCCTCCCAAGGCCATTTGATTAACAGACCATTCCTTTCGGTAAAAGCAAAACAGAAAAGGCAAGTGAAATAAAAAAGTCAATGACAAAAATTGTCATTGTTTTTTTCCATTTGTGATTTTTAATGACAAAAAGTAAATGGCAATAACAAAATGTGCTTTTATATTTTCATTTATTTATTCCTTTATTTCGCATTGTATTTATTTATTCATTTATTTCTTTTCCTAATTTTCTTAATTTTGGCACCCCCGTGATTCTATACTTACTGCCATAACTGCCAAAGACAGTCAAATTTTCATCGTTATCTTTGTTGACTCAATCACTAAGCCCTCACGGGTCGATCTCACCTAGTACACTTCAGCTGTTTAGAAAAATGAAACAACTATTAAGATGCCGGCCGGGATCCCCCCAAGGGCAAGTGAACATGGGCGACTAAAACTGTTTTTGAAAAGCAGCCAAAGAGATGACTAAGGCAATTATTGCTAACGATTTTCAAGCTAGACCATTATTATGACAATATTTTCTCCGTAGTTACGCAGATGACTTATCACGTTATGTTCATCCCATAGGTTTCTTACTCGTTGACTTTTCTTTAACTTACTTCTCTGCATATGTGGTCATTGATCTGCACACCTCACAGTAAACTATTTTTTGTCACGTCGTAGCCGAGCCAATTCCAGCGGTCTTGCCAGTGGAGCTGAAACTTTCGCTCCCTTTTCTTTTCATACAAGATTTCGCTTTCCCTTAACCCCTCCGGTGACTTTCTCTTTCTTTTTTCCCTGGTGCTTGGCTGGGTGCTAGGCGTTTCAGAAGCATGGCGTCGTGTAGTGTAGCATTAGGTGGGTACTGAGATACTGACAATCAATCAGCAGCAGCAATCAGGTTGCTTGCGTTCGCACAGGAGCGAGGTGTGTTTGCACCCCACGAAGAGCATAGACTGTAAGGTTGTCTATGATCGGATAGTGTAACGTCATCAAAACACGGAATAACTTGGAATTAATGTCAAATAAGATTTATATATATATATTTTTTTTTTTACTAATCGCCACATTTATTTTACTGGCCCCACCGGGCCAGTGGTTGGAGCATTCTGGTGGCCCTGATGGTTTAAAAGTACGTTCCAGCCATTTATATTGTCGACCTCTGTATTGTAGAAACTTAACACTAGAGATCAACCGATATGGGTTTTTCAGGAACGATACGGATTATTAATGGTTAGAGGCGCCATTATTCATTTGCAGTAAAAGTGTAAAAATTGGCGTTAAAAAAAATTGAATAATGCAAACACTGAACTTTGTTGAAATACCTAAAACATGTTTCTTGAATCACCTAAATAGAAAGTAATAGCTCCAGAAGTGCCTGAATTTCCTAGACTCAGAAGCATCTCTGATAAAGCTTAACAAAAGGTTAAATAGCTCTCTGAAAAATTTCCACAGAAAAGAAAGCCCTGATGACCTCGTCTAAGTATCCTTGAGCAAGATAATAAACCCCACGTTGCTCCTGGTGCTGCGTCACCAGTAGGTAGATGAGGATATAGTGTGAAGCACTTTGAAGGCCTTAAAAAGGTGGAAAGGTGCAATGCAAGCGTAACTCCATAAACCGTTATCATTTAACCAATCGGAAGACTGGGTGAATACTATTGCAGCAACTCAATTTTAAATAAACTTTTTTTCATATAAGCCAGTCGAATTTAAAATAAAAGCCGATACCCATATACGTCAAATTTCCAAATATCATTGCCGATACTCGGCCCGGCTGATAATCTATCTCTTCTTAACATCCCAATGAAACTAGTTTTGAGCCTTGTTCTCATTCAAGCACTGCTATGTTTTATGGCACCAAAACTTTCCTGTGTCTGTGGTCTCTGCTGTGCCTCAATGGATGATCATAATCAAAGTGATGAATTATTGAGAGAGTGTAAATGTGACATCAAGGATCAGCTTGCTGTCTGCCTGTCTAACTGCAAGCACCATTAGCTCTAGAATAGACACCCGGTTAAAGGTCACAGTAGTTCAGACCTAAGATTACCCTGCTTTCTATGATGCATCTGGTTTGTTTTTAGCCCGTACACTAGCTAGAAATTACTGGGTCTTGGATGGCCAACTTTTCGACAGTTTTTGTGTGAAGGGTTAGGCTCGCTCATTTGCAGAGTATAGAAAGCATGCAATTTTTTTAACAGAGTATTTTCTTCAGTTTGGACAAATGAGGCAGCATGTAAACAGTAGTCCATAATGTTTTTTTTATTTTTATTTTTATTTATGTATTTATTTATTTTTCAATTTCACCCAAAATACTGTAGTTTCATTCGGACTGCACTACTTTCTTTCAACATTGGGACGGGGAGGCAGGTAAACTGGTGACTTGGCTATTCTCTAATTTGTAGACCTTAAAAATGCTGGCATGGCTCCAGCTCGTATCCGCAAAGACTACATTTACTGTCTGCCTCATGTCAACTGGTTGTTAGTTGTCACAGAAATGTTAATGACACCCAGAGGGGAAGAGAGCTGCACACCCAAAAGATGATCTGCTCAACTGAAATGCATGGAAAGTTGTTATCCATAGAGCAACAAAAGCAATGATGCCTTTGATTGTAATGTCATGTTTTGTTGATTGTTTCAATCTTGCATGCACCAATTTCTTGGCTAAGCTCTCACGAACAAGTCTGTTTGAAACGGAACTTAAAACTTGCCTTCCCCTTTTTCAAGCCACGTAGCATTGTGCAATAAGAACCCATTTCCACAAATCCTTTTGATAGTAACCAACTAGGTATTATATACAGTAATACGATTATATAATAAACAATATAAATGAAAACATGAATTGGCACGCTGGATCAGATTAAACCTGTACTGTTTCAGGTCAGTTAGGTTTGCCGAAATTATTGAATTTTCTTAAATGCTCCAATAATAAGAGTATTTCTTAGAGAATTTTACATTATTTTTTTCGAGGTCAAAAGTCAGTACATACATTTCCTTCGTATTGCGTAGCATATCTTCTGACCTGCATGACTTGGGTAAAACATTTTGGGTAACCTTCCACAAGCTTCTGATAGTATTCTGCTGTAATCCTGGCCCATACTTCCTGACAGAACTGATGTAACTGTATCAGGTTTGTCTGTTCAGCACAAAAAATTCCAACGGGATTCTTATCAGGGCTTTGTGATGCCCACTTCAAGACATTGCTTTGTTTGTTCCTCAAGCCACTTTTTAACCATTTTGGCAATATGCGTAGGGTCATTGTACATTGGGAATACCCATTGGTGCCAAAGTTTTAGCTTCCAGGCTGAGATGTTGTCTTAATATCTCCATGTAATGTTCTTTCTTCATGATTACGTCTGTTTTATGAAGCTCTCTAGTTATAGGAAAGCAGCCCCTCAACATGCAGCCACCTCCATGCTTCATACACTGTTGGCCAAAAGTATTGGCACCCCTGCAATTCTGTCAGACAAATTAAATTTCTTCCAGAAAATGATTGCAATTACAAAGGCTTTGGTAGTAATATCTTCATTTATTTTGCTTGCACTGAAAAAAAAAAAAGAGAATGAAAAAAAAATATGAGCATATTACAC
Organism: Corythoichthys intestinalis; assembly: GCF_030265065.1. Classification (NCBI taxonomy): domain Eukaryota; kingdom Metazoa; phylum Chordata; class Actinopteri; order Syngnathiformes; family Syngnathidae; genus Corythoichthys; species Corythoichthys intestinalis. The sequence goes on along the minus strand of NC_080399.1, from coordinate 54,807,157 downwards.
AATCTCCAAAAATTGGCCGGACAAAAGTATTGGCACCCTCAGCCGTATACTTGGTATCACAACCTTTAGACAACATAACTGCGAACAACCGCTGAGTTTCTTACAATGCTCTGCTCGGAATTCTAGACCATTCTTCTTGGCCAACTGCTCCAGGTCTCTGAGATTTGAAGGGTGCCTTACTGCCTTCTCCAAATTGCCATTTTCAGATCTTTCCACAGGTTTTCTATGGGATTCCGGTCTGAACTCATTGCTGGCCACTTTAGAAGTCTCCAGTGCTTTCTCTCAAACCATTTTCTAGTGCTTTTTGAAGTGTGTTTTGGGTAATTGTCCTGCTGGAAGACCCATGACCTCTGAGGGAGACCCAGCTTTCTCAAACTGGGCCCTACATTATGCTACTAAATTTGTTGGTAGTCTTCAGACTTCATAATACCATGCACACGATCAAACATTCCAGTGCCAGAGGCGGCAAAGCAACCCCAAATCTTCGCGCTTTAGGAATTGGGGATCGTGTTGTGGCAGTTTGCATTCATGCTTTTTTTCTTTTGCAAAGCGTTTACAATTGAGGTTCGTGCTTTTTTCTATTTGCAAAGTGTTTGGACTTTGCATTTCGCCTGACACCTCTCGGCCACTGTAGTTGACAGATTGGGCAGGTTATATTTACTGGACTGTCTCAGAAAATTAGAATACACAATATTCTAATTTTTTGAGACAGTCCTGTGTATATATACAGGACTGTCTCAGGAAATTAGAATACACAATATTCTAATTTCCTGACTGTCTCAGGAAATTAGAATATTGTGTATTCTAATTTCCTGACTGTCTCAGGAAATTAGAATATTGTGTATTCTAATTTCCTGAGACAGTCCTGTATATATACACAGGACTGTCTCAAAAAATTAGAATATTGTGTATTCTAATTTTCTGAGACAGTCCAGTACAATGTGATTGGGCTGGAGACTGTTCTTATCTGGCAACCCTGAGGTGCAGTGTGCCATTGGATCCTGATATCTATACAGTAATTGAGTGTCGATAGTGTACACAATTTAAAACAGAAATATTAGTTGTGGACCAAGTGGCTCACAGGCCGGTACTGGTCCGTGGACCGGTGGTTTGGGACCTCTGTGAAACATTATCTCTCTTGTGCCTCAAAATGAAAGGACATTTTTATTTTTTATGAATAATTTTAAAAACTTTAAAAAAATTAAAAATAATAATAATAATAAAAAAAAATAAATAAAAAAAATAAGGTTTTGAAGCGCATATTGGCAAGGGATACAGTGTATCTGTATATACACACATACAGTATACAGTATATACATACGTACATACGTGTTCAAAAATATTTAGAAAATACTACTCATGGTCCTTTTCAGCCATTCAGGAGTGAATATGAAAGTATTTGTCTTGAAACTTGACAGTGTCAATATTGATTTAAAATATCTCAAAATGGCCTGTTATCAGCTGCACATGATCATAAATGCACAAATTCAACATCGTTTAACTGATAAACCCGATGCAGAATAAAAAACATGAAAGCCATCCTTCATAACTAGACAAATGCTAATTAGCCCATGTGCTGCACACATGAACTTGATTAACCCAACTGCTGACAATCAGTCTGCCTCTGGGTATACTCCATTTGCCAAATTTCGACAAGGAACAAGACGGATGTGTCAAACTGGTAATTAGTCTGGCGTGCTAAATAAAACTGCCAAACACAAAACACACAAAAAAGCATCAAAACAAAAATGATGCCAGTAAACATCGAGACATTTTCTTATTCTCAACTATAATACTGTTTGATTTTGTTGCTCTTTTTAAACAGGAGGAGTGGTGATGAAGGGTTCAGCAAACACATTTGCAGACATGATGAACATACCAGAATACTATGCAGGGAAAAATGTGCTGATTACTGGAGCAACTGGCTTCATGGGAAAGGTACAATAGTAATTGACTTGGCAGAGAGCCAATAGGTCTGACTGAACCAATGGGTTGAACAAGCATAAGCAGATTTCAATGTCAGCTTGGTACTGTATACTAGTTTGTGATGTGTTTATTTACTGTACTTATTAAATTCCTGATATTTTATTAATAATTGCACAACATAATTTTGGATTGCAGCTTGGGCTGCCACGATTAATAATCATGTTAATCGAGAACTATTTTGATTGTTGATTTGATTGTTTAAAAATGTTGACCTAAAATTTGGACAAATCTTTTTTGTTGAGCTACTTAATAGTAAATATTATATATGAATTGCAAATTATATATATCTTCTAAATAAACACAACAGCATGACCCTTTTCTGATCTTACCACTTCAGGTAATGCTGGAGAAGCTTCTCAGGTCATGCCCAGGAGTTAATGCTGTCTATGTAATGGTCAGGTCAAAAGCTGGCCAGAGCCCACAGGCCCGTATTACTGACATGATTAGCAGCAAGGTAAGTGGGGTTGAGATCCATGATACCATGTATTACTTGTGAATGAATAGGTTGTAGGGTTTGTAGTAGTAATAGAACGACCAGATTTCCAAAAAGTTGAGACAATATACAAAGTGAGAAGTCAATGAATCGGAAGTGCCAAATTTATATACTTTATTAAAAAAAGAACATATGACAGATCAAAAGGCAAATGAGAAAAATGAGAAAATTAATTACCGTATTTTTTGGACTATAAGTCGCACCTGAGTATAAGTCGCACCAGCCCAAAAATGCGCAATGAAAAGGAAAAAAATATAAGTCGCACTGGAGTTTAAGTCGCATTTTTTGGGGGAAATTTATTTGATAGAATCCAGCACCATGAACAGACATGTCATCTTGAAAGGCAATTTATACAATAGAGAACAACAAGCTGAATAGGTGTACGGTATACTAACATTACATGATGCTACAAGTTGGATCGGGCCTAAAAAATCCAGCCCGAACCGACCGTCCTGGGGGTATTAAAGCCCGACGCAGCCCAAACCCAATCGATTAACTTGATTTGCTTGCCCGAGCCCGAAAACCCCCGAAATTTTATTTTTTATTTATAGGCACGAGCCGGGGTAAAAAAAAAAAAAAAAAAAAAAAACAACGAAATTTTATGTTTTATTTGTGAGGACTCAGGAGAAGGAGGAAATGCGGGGATGCGATGCGTGGTTGTGTTTTGTGTGATCACGTTTGTGACGATGCGGGTGCATATATGCATAATGATAACAAAGCCTGTCTTTTAAGGGTGTAGTGTTACCCTTACTTTTCAAGGCTGTGAATCGATCGGGTTACAGTTTCTTTGTGTAGATTATATTTACTCCGTCTTCTCTACTATAATGAGGACCAACACCGTAGGACAGGAAGAAACGTCAACGGCGTGACAACGTGGCCGCCGCGAGAACGCAGTGAAACGCGGCCGTTAAAGTCAATCAGCCAATGCACACCAGTCGCGGTGCGGCCGAAGCGTCCCAGAAGTGGCTCAACGCGATAAAAACGTCAGCGTTTATTATTACACGCGAGACGTGGCCCTCCTGCGTCAATACTACTAGCTAGCAGACCGGAAGTCACTCGTGTAAAAATACGGTGGATCCGGTCGATTTTTAAACTAATACGCAATCGTAACCCACTTTTTGAGTCCATCAGATCTCTTGAGTGGTAGATCGGGGCACATTTGACTTGTCTTTGTTGATTTGCAGTTGTCTTCTCTGCTATAATAATAACCAACACGGCCCCGTGTTCGATACAAAACCCTCCTACCACAACAAAACAATTAGGAACTAATATTCACGTTGGAACTAAAGTTATACAACATAAAATATACAATATAAATGAATGCTACATCACATTTGTAAAATACAAACACATAATAAAATAAATAATAGCCCATTTAAATAAAATAAATTGAAATGAGCTAAAACACCTGTAATTAAATAATAAGAATAATACACAGATCCTGCTTACACAATTAAATTAATTTCTGTGTGGCGCTTTAACTTGAGTAAATCCACCAATAAAGCTTTTGAAAACCGTTCATAAGGGGGGGAAATCATTGAGGCATTTCATTTGTAAAATACATGTTAAAATCTTTGTCATTGGGATTGCTTTTCTCTTTAGCACAGGACTTCTTTTTTCTTCTTTCTTTCAGAAAGAAAGCTGACCAATACGCGGGGTCTGAAAGGCAAATTGTTGTTGGATAATTATCTTTAAATACCCGCTACTTTTTGAGCAGAATTCTAGCTTTGTATAGGCTACTGTTCCTATTGTTGAAAGCACAAAAGTGTGTAATAAACAACTAGCACATTTATATTTTGCATTTTGTTTTCTTACTGTACCGAAAATGAACCGAACCGTGACCTCAAAACCGAGGTATGTACCGAACCGAGATTTTTGTGTACCGTTACACCCCTACTGTCTTTTGTCACGAATTCTTGCAGTTAAACAAGACTGTAAGATGGATATTCAATAAACATTTTTATCTTTTATATTTGCGTGTCTGTTCTAACAGGCGGATAGTGGATTTGACATTTATTTTAATCTCCTTTAGTTGGCAGAAAAAAAACACAAGTTTTCTCAATGTTTAAATAGTCTACATATTTTTATGATCATTATAAATGCATTTACTCAATGAAATAACGCTGGAAAAGTTTAATATATTTCTCAAATGAGACCAAAGCGCCACATTTGTTTACATTCAGCAAAGCCGACACAGGTTTCCGTATGGCATCTTCAACAATCAATTTGAATCCTTTCCATATCCCACTCCTACCGCAGTTGTTTGCTTTTCAATTCCCCTGTCTTTAGTTTGTTTTTCACTCCTATAGCTGCTCTATATCGAAAAGGAAATACCAGGATGCTCGAGGAGGGTGCCAGGGTGCGGGAGGGGAAGATTGAAAAGAGAGCGAGGCCACTGCGTTCACGGTCGCAGGCATGCGCAGTGCCTTCTCTGTTTTATCCAAATTATTTATTTTATACATACATCGCTTTAGTATAGATATATGAATATATACTTAGAGAGAGAGAAGTCGGCTCGACCCGACCGTAAATAATCACACATAAGTCGCTCCAGAGAATAAGACGCTCCCTCTGCCAAACTATGAAAAAAAAAACTGCGACTTATAGTCCGAAAAATGCGATACATGTTAATGAACGATTGAGTAAATGTAGTTTTGTAAACTATTTTGATTTCATATTTTATGGTATCAACATATCTCATAAAGGCTGTGACACAGGTAGCAATTAGTCAATTACACATATAACAGACGGCTGAAACCACTAATTAAGTCCATTGGCAACATGATGAGTATAAAAAAAAAAGCTCAGATTGGCAGTGTACATGTACGCTGTTTTCTGTAGTACTGACTGACAAATCCACAAGCGTGAGTACCTCCGGAAATGACATCTGAAATGTAACGATTTTGCAGCATTCTTTACAAACAAAATATGTGTATTAGGGCTAGGCGATATGGCCTTGAGTACTTATCAAAGTAAATTGAGCAGATATATATCAATAACGATAAATGATGATAAATTCGCCCAAGCGGACTGTTATATAATTTAAAAATCTGATTCAATGCATGAAATACAAATTATGATCCTCGTTGATTTATTTACCAGCTTTCAATTTATCATATTTAACAATTGTACATTCAGTGTTAAAATTAAGTACATAAAATATCTTGTAAACAATAAGCATTCAAGTGTAAATATTTAAAACGGCTTGTATGACTTGAACAATGTACAACCTTGTAAATATTGCTATGGCCACTGAGCATAATGTCATTGGAACACAAATGACTTACAGCAAGAGGGGCTTGAACAGTGCACTTCAAACAGAGGACCGAGTATCAGACAACTTATTGTTTATGGCAGTTGTGACATGATCACTCAACACAAGTGGTGACTTCAAGGTTTCAGGTTTTTTTACAGAGTATTTTCTGAAATGCACTCATGCGATTTCGGCCACACCACAGCAGCACTGAAACTGTGCTTATTAAAGTCTTTCAAATGATATTTGTCGGAACAATGGCGCAGGCAATTATCTGTTCTGGTACACTGGATCTCAGTGCAGCATTTTACATGGTTGATCTTAACATATTACTCGCAGACTTGAACAGTGGGTAGGGCTCACTAATGCTGCGCTGCAGTGGTTCATATCTTATTTATAAGATAGGGATTTCCTTGTGTAAATCAGAAACCATGCGCTTAGACAACCCAAAACCACATGTTTTACCTCAAGGGTTCATTCTCGGAACACTTTTATTTAACATTTATGTGCTTCTAGCTCAGATTATGGAGCATTACAACATTTCCTATCATGCCTATGCAGATGACGCACAACTATGTTTCTGTGTCCCCACTTAACTATAGTTATTTATGCCTAGCTCAGACTATGTGATTTTAGCCCGGCAGACACATAATGGAGAATTGTTGACTGTCGTGGCCAACATTTTGAAGTAGGGGGTCACAAAGTCTGGCATCTCGGACGCTTCAACTTTAAAAACAAAAACTTAAAATTAAATAAGGAGGAATTTATAAAAGAGTTAAACCATATTACTTTTTGAAATGTATAATTATTTTTATAAATAGTTTTTCATTTTTAAATTAATGTTCTAATGTATGCTGTTGTAAAGGAGATTAGTACTAACTTCAGAGGTTGCCCTCAGAAGCTTAATTTCTTTTTTTCCCTACATGTTATAATATACATGTTCTGCTGTATTTTTCCTTTTCTTCCCTTACCTTTTGCATTACAAATACAGTACAGTACAATGCACCTGTTCATATTACAGGACTTGTTAGTTCACTTTGAGAATTAACCATATCTTTAAAAAATTTAACCTGCAATTCTAGAAACATTTACTTTTAATATGTTATTATTTTTCTAGAGATTTCATGTTTGGTTGGGTTAAAAGTGTTACTAGGGATGTCCTGATACGATGACATTATCGAAAATCGGGCCGATTGTAGTGCTGTCCAGTGCAGCTGAGTTTGGGACTTAAAGTTAATGATGATTGACAGGTTTGTAGCTTTGATCTTGCAAGAAAAGAATCGGTAGCTCTACGATAAAAGGCACAAATGTGTTAATCATTGTTAAACTTGCAGCCTAGTCATAAGTGTGCTGTTGCAACTATATAAGTGTAACACCATTTAACACAACTCATTGTGCAAGTGAGAGGGTGTTCTCGGCAGTGTAAGTGTCAAAGCGTGAGTGGATTTGAGTGGACTCACTCATTGAAGCATTTAATAAAGACAAGCATTTTTCTACGTTATTCTTGTTAAAAAATAATTCACATTATGAAAACAGCACAGGTGAAACAGTGGTTAGCACATCCACTTCACAGTTCAATCCCAGCTCTGGCTTTTCTGTGTAGAGTTTGCATGTTCTTCCCGTCCCTGTGTGGGTTTTCTCCGTGTTCCTACCACATCCCAAAAAATGGCGCATGGTATGCTGATTGAACACTTCAAATTAGGTGTGAATAGTAGGTGTGAGTATGTGCATGAGTTAGCTGTGATAGGCTCCAGTACCCCTGAAACTTGTAATAAGCGGTTCAGAAGATGAATGAATGAATTATATGAATGTTATGGAGAGTGATTAAAAGTATGCCGTTAAAGGTGATGCAATGAAGAACGTGGGTGCGCCTACATTTTGTACTGGTGCACCTTGAGAAAACAGTGCAAAAAGTGCCTTGGCAATACACACTCACCGGCCACTTTATTAGGTACACCATGCTAGTAACGGGTTGGACCCCCTTTCACCTTCAGAACTGCCTCAATTCTTCGTGGCATAGATTCAACAAGGTGCTGGAAGCATTCCTCAGAGAGTTTGGTCCATATTGACATGATGGCACCACACAGTTGGTGCAGATTTATCGGCTGCACATCCATGATGCGAATCTCCCGTTCCACCACATCCCAAAGATGCTCTATTGGATTGAGTGGTGACTGTGGAGGCCATTTGAGTACAGTGAACTCATTGTCATGTTCAAGAAACCAGCCTGAGATGATTCCAGCTTTATGACATGGCACATTATCCTGCTGAAAGTAGCTATCAGAAGTTGGGTACATAAAGGGAAGTTGTGGTCATAAAGGGATGGACATGGTCAGCAACAATACTCAGGTAGGCTGTGGCATTCCAACGATGCTCAATTGGTACCAAGGGGCCCAAAGAGTGCCAAGAAAATATTCCCCACACCATTACACCACCACCAGCAGCCTGAACCGTTGATACAAGGCAGGATGGATCCATGCTTTCATGTTGTTGACGCCAAATTCTGACCCTACCATCCGAATGTCGCAGCAGAAATCGAGACTCATCAGACCAGGCAACATTTTTCCAATCTTCTATTGTCCAATTTCGATGAGCTTGTGCAAATAGTAGCCTCAGTTTCCTGTTCTTAGCTGAAAGGAGTGGCACCCGGCGTGGTCTTCTGCTGCTGTAGCCCATCTGCCTCAAAGTTTGACGTACTGTGCGTTCAGAGATGCTCTTCTGCCTACCTTGGTTGTAACGGGTGGTTATTTGAGTCACTGTTGCCTTTCTATCAGCTCGAACCAGTCTGGCCATTCTCCTCTGACCTCTGGCATCAACAAGGAATTTCCGCCCACAGAACTGCCGCTCACTGGATATTTTTTCTTTTTCGGACCACTCTCTGTAAACCCTAGAGATGGTTGTGCGTGAAAATCCCAGTAAATCAGCAGTTTCTGAAATACTCAGACCAGCCCTTCTGGCACCAACAACCATGCCACGTTCAAAGTCACTCAAATCACCTTTCTTCCCCATACTAATGGGGAACTGCAGGAGATTGTCTTAAACCATGTCTACATGCCTAAATGCATCGAGTTGCCGCCATGTGATTGGCTGATTAGAAATTAAGTGTTAACGAGCAGTTGGACTGGTGTACCTAATAAAGTGGCCGGTGAGTGTTAATTTTTTCCAAAATCGGTCAGGCCTATCCCAAACATAGCTAGTGAAGTTCTTCTGAAAATTCTTGTAGTTTTAATTTCTCAATGTAATATTGCTATATATTTCAAACCCACAAAAAATTGCCATGATAGTTTTTTCCAATATTGTTCAGGCCTAATTTAGAGGTTTTTTTTTTTTTTGCTTTTTAAGGGCTGAAAAGTAACAAAATAATCCAGAAATACAATGGCATTACTGAAAGATACAAAAATATATACGTTTTGTTTCTCGCTACACTCCCAGAAAAAAGTGGAAGAGTAACAAGTGTTTTGCCACTTGTGACTGACTTGTGAACATTTAACATAGGCTGTACAAAAAGTTCCTGAATACTTACTTTGGGCTTTATTTTCTATATCTCAGTTGTTCGATAGGTTACGAGATGAACAGCCTTGTTTTGCGGAGAAGATTATTGCAGTGAGCAGTGACCTCACAAAGCCAGAATTGGATATGAGTAAGGAGAATCAAAGGTTACTAGCTGACGTCATCGACATCGTCTTCCACTGTGCCGCCACCATCCGCTTCAATGAGCCACTGAAGTGAGTTTTTTCATTGCCAAGTGTCAACGGGTCATTAAGCATGGCATGAGTATGTTGTTTGCTGTACACAAAGATATTTGACACCTGGATCGTGTATCTCAAAAGTTTTTTTTCCTCGGTTTTTCTTGAAGACAAAACACTCAGCTGGGTTTTTGTTAATCAACCATGTGATTTTTTTATTCTCAGGATATTTAAATGTACTGTACTGGATTTGCACTTGTATAACTTCAAACAATGTTGCATGCCTCTAGTAGCAATAGCCTATTTGAACACAAGCATTTTATCCCCTAGGAATGAGATGCATCACCACTTTTTTTCTGTGTTCTGATCGCCATTTGTAAACTGTCCCTTTTAGAGATGCAATGCAGTTGAATGTCTTGGCTACCCAGAAGATGCTCGCACTTGCCCATAAAATGAAGCATCTGGACATCTTCATCCATGTATCCACAGCCTATGCCAACTGTGATCGAGAGCTGATTGAGGAAATGGTCTATCCTCCCCCAGTAGAGTATGTCAAACTCATTGATGCTCTTGAGTAAGTTCATTTTGACTTTTATTATTCAGTTAACAGATTACATGAATGTTTTTGAGGATTAAACTGATTTCAGATTGGCAAAATAATAAAACTTCGACAAAGGAGAGGGGTAGTGAGTGGGATGCCCAACTTGCCCGACTTTATTGATTTATTCTAGGGATGTCCCCGATCTGATAACGTGATCCAAAATCATGCTGATTGGGCCATTTTTCAGATTATCTGAATCAGGTGAAAAAAAATTGTGTTTTAAATTTAATAAAAATAAATGTAGATTATTTTAAGGGCTAAACCGTAACAAAATAACCCATACATACAATGACATTGCCAAAGAAACAAAAATATATGTTTTATAATCGGCAATACTCCCAGAAAAAGCAGAATAGGAAGTACTGTAACATGTTTGAAATGTTTGTTAAAAATAAAAAAATAAAAAATAAAAAAAAGACTTTTACTTTTCGGTATCGGATCAGGACTTCGTATCAGCAGATTCTCAAAATCAGGTGACTCTGCCTCTAGTGCAAAAATATGCCATCAGGATATCCCTAATTTATTCCCGTGATAAGTATAGCATGAGGGTCACTGTAAATGCTTTCTATGGTGTAAATTGTAGAGATTGCCACTGTCATCTGTTTGTTAAAGATTTAAAAGTTTTTGACAGCACAATATTGAGTGAGATTAAGAGTGAGAGAAATTGTTGTGTCATACTAAGGGGAAAGTTTTTTCGTTGCTTGTATAAAATAGTTTAGGCCTTGAGTGTTTTTCCAGTAGTCCAGTGTAAAATTAGAGTTTATGTGTAGACTGGCTTCAGCTATGAGTGTTGGCTCCTGATTAGTGATTTTCCTGTTGACTGGCTTTCTATTGTATTTGTACAGCCTTAATGTTTACTCTGCTGGGTGGTGCGTTTGGTTTGCATGTGGCGAACCGCCATCAGGTTTCTTTACTGCAGAGAGCAGGTAAACTTAGGTCTTGCCTAGTGATATCTGCAAGTAGTATTGTATTTTTTGCTACAAGTAGTTTAGAACTGCCTGGCACCTGCACACGTATTTGATGATGTCATGGACTTCAGTAAACGACCTTTCGTGAAATCTCTGCCCCACTTAGTTATGGTTGCTAAGCCGACAAGCTTCGTGACTCCCAACGGCACAGCCATTGAGGGCAGACGTATACCGGAGTGTTTATTTTTTCATTTTATTCATTTTGAAACAATACCATTGCAACATCCTACAGGTTGAAGCAAAAGGGTTACAATATGCAGCGGAGGGTTATATTGAAAATATAAAAAAATGTAGCAAGCAAGCTATCAAGGCAAAAGCATACAGCAACACTTACAGCAAAGCAACGCGTTTGCATGCTAAGGACACTAAAAGTATATTAAAAAAGAGGAAGCATCATTTTGGTGTTAGCGCACTCATAGAGTGATTAAAAATGAACAAGAGGTGACCTGTAAATGCCCTAAAATGAACAGGAAGTAACCTGTAAGTGCCATTAAAACGAGGAACACTGGCTGTGAATGCTCTGGTTTCAGTACAGGCATGTCAGCTAAGCTTTTTCATCAGGAGCACAGGTGCTCGAAAATTAAAAAATTGAGGGGCACATAAAAAAAATTAAGGAACACTTTTTTAAAAAATAGCTAATAGTGCACTTTTATTATAAACACCAGATAATGTAAACATACACGTATTATATTGGTATCTAAAGACAGAAACATTGTTGTCCCATTTCATATAGTGTGTGTGTCCCTATCCTCTGTCGTAGATACTTCCAGGCTGCTGCCTTTGGAGCTCTTAATCGCAGCTGATATAGGCAGCACCCTCAGGTCTACTACTAGTATTGACCAACCTTGGCCAGAACTTATTCCAAAGTGTGGATTTACAGTACCACAAAAATGTAATCTTATTAAAGTTCACATGCAGGCATGCAGGACTTTTAATTCATTTTTCCAAATAATGTTGCAGTAAAGATGCATAGTTTTGAGTATGGCAGTAGTCGGAGAAGTCCACTACTAAGATTCACCAACCTTCGCCAGTACTTTTTCAGATTTATGGATTTACAGTGCCACAAAAATGAGAACTGTAACCTAACATCTACTAAAACGACATGTTGCTCAGAGGAATCTCATAATATTGTACTGATGTGACATCACATGTAATGCACATGTAGATGGAGCGGTTTTAAGATCAAGCGACTTCATAACATTTTTAAATGATGACAATGGTGGTTTATGAATTTTAGAGTGGTGAATGTTTTCTAAGAGTTGGGAACAACGCGAGCACATACAAGCCAACTGCATTGTCGCTCGGTCAGAATACCATTTTCCGTTATGCTTGGACTACGCGGGTGTGCTAATTTTAAGGTCCAATTATTTGACCATGGAAACACGAAAGTCTGGTGGCTTAACCGGAGTTTGCTTCTGCCCTTTGCAATATTTATAGAACATATGATTGTCTTCTCGCATTAGCCAAGGAAAGAGTTTGAGCCAATCTGATTGAGGAAAAAGCGGCATGGAAAATGAATGATTGGAATTTGTAAATTTTGCTAGCAGTGTAGCTGCTAACACTAGCTGTCGCCATATCTTCGGACTAGATACTGCCAAACCCAGAAAGCATCTACTGCCTCATTTCTTTTGCCAATTTCCTCTCATATCGCTAATATTTGACAGGAGCAAAATGCCAATGAAAGGGGTAAAATCTGTGCTCACACTTGTGCTCCCACTCTTTGTGCCCATGACGGCACTAGGTGTCCTATCCATTTTGACTAGCAGTGGTAGTCATAATGAATTTTACGTCTAGTGCCATCAATGGCAGCCAGTAAGGTAACATAGACACTGTTCTAGTGTAAGACTTTGGTAGCAGGGTGTTTGTTCCTTTTAACAGTGACCTCTTTTAAAATGATATATTGATTCTTGATGAGAGCAAATTGATAACCTTTTGGGGTACAAAGTATGCCGATATGTCACCGTTTCAATATATTTTCACACCCTTATTTGAGATCACAGCACACATGGACAGAAAGTTTTGAAATGAGTCAAGTCCTGCCCAAAGTGCATGTCTTCTTGCAGCTGTAAATCCTATCCTGTATTTATTTTGTCCACAGTTGGATGGATGATGAACTTGTGTCTGCACTGACGCCCAAGCTGATTGGTCAGAGACCAAACACCTACACCTTCACAAAAGCATTGGCTGAGTATCTGGTGCAGCAGGAAGCCGGGGACCTCAATGTTGCTATTGTCAGGCCCTCCATAGTTGGTGCCAGCTGGAAAGAACCTTTTCCCGTGAGTTTCACTTTAAGCCATTTTTCCACTAAATTTAGGCCAGCATTGAAGGTCAATACTGCATAATTTAGTATCTGTAATAATAGTGTTACTTCCATGTGCTGTTTTCAGGGTTGGATTGATAATTTCAATGGACCAAGTGGAATATTTATCGCAGTAAGTACCTGGGGAGGTTTAAAGGATTGTTTATTCAAACTACAACTCGTGAAACAAACAGTAACCATTTTTGAAAGCTTCTCCTTTTTTCCTCTTAATTCTCTCTTCTAAAATCTCTCATTCCGCTCTTTTATTTTGCAGCAAGTAATATATGGTAGCATGAAAGGTATTATTTGCCCCCTCTCTGCATATTTACCGCACCTAAATATTACAGATACAGGTAGTCAGTCCCCTGGTTATGACGTACTCGACTTAAGTGATTTCGACACTATGACGCCGGAGTCTTGTCCGCCATTTTGTCTCCAGTCGTTTTTTTCTTGTTGTTGTTTTTCGCATAAATAGTACCTTATTGTACCTCACAGTATCTTGTTTTTTACTTTACTTTAATATGAGGTGTTGTGTCCTCACTAAACGTGAAGTTGTTCAGCTTTACAGACAGCAAAAAAGGCAATTGTGCTTTTTAAAGTGTTTGACTTCCTTCACTTTTGACAATTGGAAAGCTGTAACACACATATGTACACTTATGTTCGAAACAACATGCATTTTAACAATAAAACCCCCTTGACACAAAACAAATGGTGTTCAAACGTCCATCTATTCTGATCAATATGTAAATTTAGTAGATACATGAGCTTAATTTGCCTAACAAAAGTTAGCTAACCGAAATGCTGTGAATGCTAACATATTTACAATTCGCATAGCAACCCGCTCACGCGTAACTCCACAGAGTTTAGCTGTTAACTTAATTACGAATGCATACACAAACATATTAGCTGAAACAACTTACGGCCTTATGTGGGCCAAATCAGAGCGCAGCTATTCTTTATCCAGTCAGATGTCTGAGACTGCTTCTCAGTCATATAAGGCAGTGTATCCTCTATCATTAAACAAAATGCGATACTTTTGGACTTTTTGGATAGTTATTGTGTGGTACTTAAAGGGTTAATTCCGACTTGCTCGAAATTTCGGGTTACGTCACCAGCGTAGGAACAGAACTCGTTCGTAACCCAGGGACTACCTGTCATCAAATCAGTGCCAATGTCTCACGTAGGTGACAAGCAAAATTATGCTATAATATAATTTCTAAATTATATTTTTTTAAGTCTTTAAAATAGCCTAATAAACTTCATAGATTGATACATTTCAATTGTTTTGATTTTTATTCGTTATTGAATTTGTTTTGTTGTAGCCTTCTCCACTTTGTCATAGGAATACTATTTCATCGATTTCTGTCTTTAACACATCTAGTCTCGGTGTGGTCAGTGAAATCGCTTGAACTCGCTTGAAACAAAAAAAAAAAGGTTAATCGGTTAGCATGGGACAATTACTTTATCACATAGGGCCAGTGTTTGACTTTCTCCCCAACTCCCCTCAAAAAAATACCAAAACTAAGATTATCATTTATTTACAGAATTATTTTGTATAAAATTGCCTTCCTAAATGAGTTAACATCGACTTGATGATCAAAAGACATTTAAGTGTGACAAGCATTAAAAATAAGAAAAATCAGGAAGGGGGCTAATACTTTGTGAATCACTTCTTATTAGAATTAACTTTTTAAACTAAATCCTTTTCCAGTTAAAGAACATTTATTGTAATTGAATTTTGAGAGTTAATAGCATATTTCATCTTGTTTAATCCCTCTCTAGGCAGGTAAAGGGATCCTTCGCACAATGAGAGCATCTAATGACGCAGTAGCTGACTTGGTGCCAGTAGATGTAGTCATCAATACCACACTGGCTGCAGCCTGGTACTCTGCATCCCAAAAACTGAACAGGTGGGGAACACAACGTTTGGGCCTGGTTTACTGAATGTTGGCGTGCTTCAACTCGATTGATCTCCTAAACAGATGTGGAGCAATCACAAGTCTTAAAACCAAACTTTTCGTCTGAGAATATGTCAATTTTCTGATTGTCAGGTGCACTTGACCATAAGAGGCATCCACCATATTTTTACAAGTAAACCAAACCTCCAAAACCACAGAAATGCAAGTTATTCTAATAACACAGAATAAAACACAACAGGTTTTACACATGCATCAGGGGTTCCCAACCTATTCCACTAAGGCACACTGTGGGTGCAGGATTTCATTCTTACCAAACAAGATGACAACACTTTTTCCCCAATCTGGTGTTTTACAAGTGCAATCAGTTGATTGCAGTCAGGTGTGGCTTGTTTTAGCAGAAGCCTCATTGGTTCAACTGTCTCTGCTGGATCGGCTGGAACAAAAACCAGGACCCACAGTGTGCCTTGAGGACTGGGTTGAAAACCCCTGCATTAGGCTACTGTTGGCATTACACCTCCTGAAACAAGGCATACATGAGAAACTGATTTTCATTCAAAATTGTATTTTTTCAATGATGTGCAAAATAACCATCCACAAAAACACCAGTAACGTCCACCTCAATCTCCTAATTTTTATTTTCCCTTATCTCCTCACATATAAATGCAAATCCTCAATTTTAACAACTTATGAATATAGGATGTAATTTTTTTTGTTTAAAACTTTATTTTCAATATCACTTAGTTATATTTCTTTTACTGCAAGAACTACTTGTAATGCTTAAAGGGATCCACGGATAGAAAGGCTTGTAGTTCTTAAAAGATAAACGGTTATTATGAATTAAAATAATTTGATGTTTTCATTTTTATACAGTTTGTAAAATTAGTTCAACTAGTAGGTCGCCATTGTTGTTAACGTCGCAGGGCGGTGCCGGTGATGTCACATGGTCATGCTGCCGAGCTTCCAGAGTATGACTCTAGCGACATAAACATGTCATATGTTCAACCCTTTCAATTTGAACCCGAGAGCAACATTAATGAGCGTGACAGCATTGTCGATATTTCACAAAACGAGCAGCAAAAGCAAAATTAACTGAAAAGAGGATGGGACAAGACGAGAGTAGGAAAAAAAAGGTAACTTTTTTTTTCTTTTTTTTTGCTGTCCCAGAAACGTGCATTTGAACCAATCAGAGCTTACTATCTATGTTAATCACGTGTCAGTATGTCAGCCAATTGCACGTACAACTGGAGTCCAGGAAGGGTGGTTCACTGCGCACATTGACGCGACTCGTCAGAAGACTCCCACTGAGACCAGAGACGCTGGGCAGATAGAACTCAGTGGAATAAATGAAAAATCTTGTTGGAAACTGATTGCGCTACACAAGCACTTTTTTGGCGTGTTGTTAACATTAATGTATGTAAATCTGATGTTAGTAGATCGTTTTCTTCTTAGAAATGCGTGTGTGGCAGCCTGGCAGTTTTTTTTTTTTAACGTGGTGCTTTGACAATCGCGATCATTTTTCAGGATCAGAGCACCGTTCCGCCCCTGAATTTTATACCGGAATGGCGTTCCAGACCATTCCGGCCCACTTTCACCCCTGATAATAATTGGCTCTAACTATAACATTACTATAATTTCCAACACAATATTGTGCCTAAATATAGTGGGGAGAAAAAGTATTTGATACACTGCCAATTTTTCTGGTTTTCCCACTTGCAAAGCATGTAGAGGTCTGTAATTTGTATCATAAGTTCTCTTCAACTGTGAGGGACGGACCTTATATAAAAAAACAGAAAATCACGTATGATTTTTAAATAATAAATTTGCATTTAATTGCATGAAATAAGTATTTGATACATCACAAAAATCGGACTTAATATTTGGTACAGAAACCTTTGTTTGCTATTACAGATACCAAACGTTTCCTGTAGTCCTTGACAAGGTTTGCAATCACTGCAGCAGGGATTTTAGCCCACTCCTCCATGCAGATCTTCTCCAGAGCCATCAGGTTTCGGGGCTGCTGCCAGCAACACGGACTTTGAGCTCCCTCCATAGATTTTCTATCGGGTTCAGATCTGGTGACTGGCTAGGCCACTCCAGGACCTTAAGATGCTTCTTACGGAGCCACTCTTTAGTTGCTTTGGCTGTGTGCTTTGGGTCGTTGTCATGCTGGAAGACCCAGCCACGACCCATCTTCAGGGCTCTCACTGAAGGAAGGAGGTTGTGAGCCAAGATCTGGCGATACATAGTCCCATCCATCCTCCCCTCAATACGGTGCAGTCGTCCTGTACCCTTGGCAGAGAAGCAGCCCCAAAAAATGATGTTTCCTCCTCCATGTTTCACGGTTGGGATGGTGTTCTTGGGGTTGTACTCATCCTTCTTTTTCCTCCAAACACGACGAGCCGAGTTTAGACCAAGAAGTTCAATTTTGGGTCTCGTCCGACCACATGACCTTCTCCCATTGCTCCTCTGGATCATCCAGATGGTCAGTGGCAAACTTCAGACGTGTCTGGACATGCACTGGCTTCAGCAGCGGTACCTTGCGTGCGCTGTAGGATTTTAATCCATGACGGCGTAATGTGTTTCCGATGGTTTTCTTTGAGACTGTGGTTCCAGCTCCCTTGAGGTCATTGAGCAGGTCCTGCCGTGTAGTTCTGGGCTGATCTCTCACCTTCCTCATGATCAGTGATGCCCCACGAGATGAAATCTTGCATGGAGCCCCAGAACGAGGCAGATTGACCGTCAACTGGAACTTCTTCCATTTTCTAATAATCGCTTCAACAGTTGTTACCTTCTCACCAAGCTGCTTGCTTATTTTCCTGTAGCCCATCCCAGCGTTGTGCAGGTCTATTATTTTATCCCTGATGTCCTTACACAGCTCTTTGGTCTTGGCCATTGTGGAGAGGTTGGAGTTTGTTTGTTTGAGCATGTGAACAGGTGTCTTTTATACAGGTAACAAGTTCAAACAGGTGCCGTTACTTCCGGTAATGAGTGGAGAACACGAGGGGTTCTTAAAAAAAGAACTGAGAGCCGAAATATTTACTAGTTGGTAATGTATCAAATACTTCTTTCATGCAGTTAAATACAAATGTATTATTTAAAAATTATACAATGTGATTTTCTGGATTTTTGTATTAGATTCCGTCCCTCACAGTTGAAGAGAACTTATGATACAAATTACAGACCTCTACATGGCTTGCAAGTGGGAAAACCAGCAAAATCGGCAGTGTATCAAATACTTGTTCTCCCCACTGTATATAACTGTATTTCAGTCGAGCAAAATTGTCAATTACTGTAGTTGTGTTTTCCAGGAGGATTACTCTGCCTGCAGATTAATTCATTTAGTATGTGTAATGTGATTGATTACACTTGAGACAAATTGCTCTGGCTGAATGTGTCTTTAGGGCAAACAGCTGTGTGTAACAATGATAAGGCACGAGGCAAAATGTGAACTGATAAGAACACATATTTTCTCCTCAAGTAAAATTTAAAATTAACGTTTGCTTTTGTAATCTTTTCAGCAATGCAATTTGAGAGTTCCTGAATAATCTGCTGCAGGGGTGTCAAACGTATGGCCTGCATGCCAGGAGTGGCCCACTAGGGGATCTAATTCGGCCCACGATGTTCTGCCTGACAGGAACCTTGTCATTCATACTGTACATACAGAATCACATGGTTTAATTTTAACATTGGCACTGTCAAAATAGCCAATGAATTAACACGGAAGTGACCAAAAAAGCCCCAAAACCAACAAGAAGTGAAATAAAATCAACAGGAAACAACCAATGAACAGGAACCAGCTAAGAAATGCCGCAAAATCAACAAAAAAAGCTATCTAAAATTTATAGGAAGGACCCTAAAATTAAAAGGAAGTAATGCAAAATTAACTCATTGCATGCCATTGTCAACAGTAGGTGTTCAATTCACTAAACTGGGAGGACTGACTGTGGATGCGTATCTTTCAGTGCCATTGACGACGCTAGACTTTCAATGAATATCTAGCGGCCATCAATGGCAGCCAGTGACTTATTCGGCCAAAAATAAACTGGTTCAGAGATCTAATTGCCATGAATGTGGCCCACGAACCAAAGTGAGTTTGACACCTCTGATCTACTGGTTTACTTGCAGCCACAAAAGAGTTAAGATATCTTACCTATGACATATTTTTTTTTCTAAATCTTCTTGGTCTTTTTATCATTTCAGCCCATCGTAAAAATTGGTTGTAGCCTCTCCAAGATCAGCATATTTTCTTGTGCACTGTCCCAAGTTTTAAACAAAATGTTACAAAGTTTGGCAGATACATCAGAAGTTCAACAAAATACGAATTATATGCAATTACTGGCTAATACCCTATTATCGGTGCGTTAAGATTTTACTCAACTTGGATTATATTTGCCTCCTACATTATCTCTTCAAATTCCATGACTTCAACCTTCATCTTTTGCTTTCATTATATCCAAAATGTCCTTAAATACAAAATGGCTATGTAAATTAAGTGGTCTCCAGTCGGCCTGCAAAGTATATCGTTTGAACATCGCCATCACTATTTACGCATGCGCAATAGATCCTGCGATTATTTTTTTTGCCCCCCTCCAAACACATATAACACTATTTTTTTTGCTTCATAAAAGCAGAAAATGTGCAGAGAAATAGCCTTCTGTATCCCTTATGTATACAGCAATCTTCATCATTCACAGATGGACCCCCTTAGCCTGGATTAAACGGTATTACTGTATATAAATACAATGTGGTCATGGTGAGTCAACCAAAGTCTTCCAAAATATAGAGCTAATCAATTCGAGTTTTAACATTTCAATATATACCGCAATATATTGAAAACCCCTAAAAAGTCGCAATGTCATTTTTTTCCAATATTGTTCAGCCCTAGTCTCCAGCACTTTTATATCTATTGCCAACAGCCAATCTTTCATTCAAGTCTTCATAAGTCACACACAACCTGTCAATCAATAGCTCATGCTATCTTGGAGCTTGAGATCTTAGTAAATTATGCCATTTTTGATCATGTATATTCAGATCTTGTACAAAAATGTTCCCACAGTGTTTTTACTTAAGGTTGTTGTCTCATTGCAGGCCCAAATCCATACCTGTTTACAACTGCACAACTGGTGGCATCAATCCATTTCGCTGGGGAGAAGTTGGTATGTCTTTAATTGTGACCTCAGCACAGCCTACATTGAACAGCCGTCACAGGGGATTTGTCGTTGTAGATGAGAGAAACCTGGCTTCTAATTAGAAATTCTGCATAACAGCTGATCCCTCTGCTGGATCCAAATGGGAACATTTGCAAGTTTCATGTATATTGTTAATGTTGTAAGGTTGAGTTCTTAGCCTGATGAGTGACCAGATGCTTCCATTAATTTTAACATGATTATTTTTATACTTGGCAGGTACAAGTGCCTTGAAACTTTCCAAATATCTGGAAGCATTAATTCAGAATAATCCATCTGCCTGTATGCGATGTTTTATAAGTTAACTTGCTTTTTAGAAAAAAAGTAATTCCATAATGCTTCCTAAAATGAAAATTAATTAAAGCAAAGATGCATGCTTTTAAGCGTCAGTGAAATTTTTCAAAATGTTAGCCAATGAAAATTTCCAAAATGTAAGCCAAAGAAAATGTATTTATTATCTTTTATTTTCCAAGTCTGGAGTGACATTCCATGTCTTGAGCAGTGTTCATTTTGGCAGCCATTTCAATTTTTGTCTTTGTCTTAGTCTTTTGGACAATAATACTTATTAGTCATATTTTAGTAATCTCAAAATGTGTTTGTCTTCGTCTAGTTTTTGTTGCTCAAGACTAATTTCGTCTAGTTTTAGTCGATTTTTACAAAAAAATATTTCGTCAGTAAAATTGGAACATTTTACTCCAAAAATAAATAAATGTTTCCAACTATTTCGATTGACAGAGGAGCACATAATGTAGCGTCTACAAGGACGCGAACTTCGTGATAATACACATTCAGCAGGAAAACAGTATGGGGTTTTTTTTCAATTAATTAGTTTACCCACCTGGACGCCACGGGCTGTATGTAAAGAAAAGCTGTCTAAGAGTTTAAGAGGATGCTCGCCATTAGCATTAGCCTACTGTGAACACGAATGCTATGCTAAAACTACGAATTACATTTAGTGCGTGATGATCACTCAGCACAGAACTTA
Source organism: Corythoichthys intestinalis (assembly GCF_030265065.1). Classification (NCBI taxonomy): domain Eukaryota; kingdom Metazoa; phylum Chordata; class Actinopteri; order Syngnathiformes; family Syngnathidae; genus Corythoichthys; species Corythoichthys intestinalis. The sequence continues at coordinate 54,785,781 of NC_080399.1, read as the reverse complement.
AAGGCTAAAGCAATATTGCATATTCTTTCTGGCTAAGATAAACGAAATCTTACCGTGTGTGCAAGCCTGCATGGAGGCTGGAGACAACAGACTGGTGAGTCGGGGAGGCGCAACACATCACATGAGTGACACAATCAGACACTGCTACGATGCAGACTAACTACACATTAAAATGTCACACATTGTGAACACGTGACAGAAACTATTGCGCATTTTTCGTCTCGTTCTCGTCTCAGACGAAAACTGGCATTCATCTCGTTATGTTTTAGTCTCCCAAAACACGATTTTAGCTCGTTATAGTCTCGTCATCGTCATGAAAAAGTGTTCGTTGACGAAATATTTTAGTTATCATTATCATCATCGTTGACCAAAACAACACTGCACCTTCAAACCCACCTGCGGTGTGCTCCAATAATAGTGTATACCGAATGCCCTAATACGGGCTATTCAGTCCTTATACAACCAGTGTCAGAATTTGTTTGCGTTGCCGGCAGTAATTTGGATTCATTGCCAGTGCGGCTTGGACTTGTGTTGAGGGCATTTGGTGTCCTCAACTTTGCATCTTTTTTTTTTTTTTTTTGTTGAAAATTATTTTCTTGACTTCATCAAGCCGCAACCTCTTAGTCACGATAGAGCGGTTCGCAGCTGAGCGTGAAGCAGCTGGGGTAAAAAAGAGCACCTCCAAATCAGAGACTATGCTTGAAAGGTGTGAACCTCTCTGGGTCAGAGATGAGAAATATGGATGGATGGATTTGGGAAGGAGGGAGGGATGTCTTTACTCAGCCATGATGCAGCCCACTTTAATTGAAAAGTGACATGAACGCCAGCAAAAAAGAAAAAGTGGTTGTATTATGGTTTGAACTTAAACCCACTATGTAAAAACCTTTGAAAAAACAGTTCAATGCAAAACTGAAGTTATAGACCAGGTATATTTCATTTCAAATTGGAATAAAAAATGCTTTCAATTACAGTTGTACTGTGGAGCTTTGGCTGCACGTTAGTGTGATGATTTGGATAAGCCAGTTTTTACGCTTGCTTGGCTAAGAGAGGCTTCTTGTCAATCAGCAACCAATTTCATTCATTAATCTTTAGGCCTTTCGAAGCATAAATGTGTTCTGAAACGTCCATCTCTTGCATAGTTTATCCACTGTTCAACCTGGGTGCATACACATTTTAAAATTTACTCACACCTAAAGTAGAGATAAGCACAAATGAAATATCCTGCAACAAAGTTATAATTCTAACAGTATACCAGGCCAGTGAAGATTGACAACCATATAACTGCTACAAACCTTTGGCAGGAAAAGGAAGAAATGTTTATTACTTGTATGAAACTGAGGTGTAAGACATCTTACAAATTGTAAATTCAATATAATATTCAAAGGAAAATCGAATCTGCGTTGTATATGGCACAGGTCCAGACGAAACTAAAATAATGGAAGACATCTCACACTTCTTGTTGATTACTTCTGTTTTTTAGAATACCATGTAATATCTACTTTCAAGAGGAACCCTCTCGAACAGGCTTTCCGTCGGCCCAATGTTAATCTCACATCCAATCACCTAATCAATCAGTACTGGATCGCTGTGAGCCACAAGGCTCCAGCCTTCTTGTATGATGTGTACCTCAGGCTGATTGGACGAGAACCCAGGTAACCTCATACGCTATCGCCGTACTGGGCCTCCCTGTTTTAAAATGGTCACCCCACACACATACTTTCTGCTGCTTAAAACTCTTATCACTTCTTTGTCAGTGTAGTGACATCTTAAGTTGCGCTGCTCATGTGTAATGCAATGCTTGTGAGTGAAAGAATGTATAACCCAGATGTTCCTCTGCATCAGCGGGGGACTCTTACTGGATTCTGCACTCTTTACATTCTACCACTAGCAATCGATATGTTCCGGTTGAGTTTCCAAAGAAATAACGGTACACCGCATACATCAGGTCATCTTGGTTTCGCCTCAATGAATAAAAGCTGGCCTCATGCAAGTTGTGCCTTTGGAAACCCAACCGAGGTTTTGATGCTTTTTAAACTGCCTGCTTAGCTGCTGATTCGTAATAATGACTTTAGGGCATTGAGTTCACCCAATTTTTATTTCAGAGATCATCTGATCCGCAGATATTCACTGCATGATGCTATTAACAAGCTAACACTGTTAATAGCATGCTGCAATAGGTGTATCCTTTAACCTTTGGAGGAAGGATCACAAATTGCTTATACCTCCTATTTTTCTCCTTGTTTGTCATTGTTTGTCTTTCTCTTACAGAGAACTGTATAAACATGACCTTCAAGACCAATCCTTTAGAGCAGGCCTTCAGAAGGCCTAATGTCAATCTCCGCTCCAACCCCTTTACTAATCAGTACTGGACAATTGTCAGCCACACGCTGCCTGCTCTTCTCTATGACTTCTATCTCGGGCTGAAAGGCGAAAAGCCTCGGTAAGGTTGTGTGTCCACTTTTTCCTCTTCCTGATAGTCCAGCCAGTTTGTTAGGTTTTTTTTTTTCACTCCAGAAAAATAGAGCATTAACGGAAGACGTTTGTTGATCAAAACTGATTTTGTGGAAAAAAATATCAGTTTTAGAAGGGCAATCGTATGCTACACATGAAAAAGTGGCTCACTCAGAGAACTCAGTCCAGTGTCAAAGTGCTTCTAAAGAAGTCTGTCCTGAGTCAAAATAAGCCTGCATTAGAACTGAAATTTTGGGTGACATGTCCAACTTTTTAGCTAGTTCCAAGTTGTATCTAGCATATCAGAGATCAAGATTTTCCCTATAAATTCATAAATAAGTCTACCCATTACAAAATGGAGCTCTCCGATAGGAATTTGCTTAAAATATTGCATTAAGCTTGTCCTCAGCTATTTTTCTGTCTATGTGCTGCTAAAAAAAACTGCATGCTTCTCCTCTTATTTGATGTCTTTGCTTTGCCGGATGGAATCTGAGTCGTTTTAGTGTAAATTCCGTAGCCAAAAACATCTAATTTGTGCCAAAGTAATTAGTTTGACGGCTCAGAGATCATTCAGTTCTGCTCACAAGAAATGTTGGTTATGTTTTTAACACTGCGATTCATTAAAAGAACATGCATATCAAATAACTTCGGTATTAACTGGATTTTCTCGTTGAACATCTGACCATAGTTGTCCAACTTTGTCCGTCACAATTTCTTACGTTTTTCTAAATTACTTAGAATGGTGGTATGTACAATAGAAATGCTTGAAATGCTTTTGGAGATCTAAAACCTATCAACTTTTGAAACTCCACGGAATTGCAATATGGAGTCATCAAAACTTCTTTAAATTTTTACTCAAGCTTTAACCAAGTAACCACTTGGGGATTATGTGTGATATAAAAGTATAATTGGAGAAAATTTAAAGCATAATATAGGCTGAGGCATTTGACGGCATTATAATGCATACCACTCAATGACTGAACCAAAACACTCATCACGTCTAGGAAATCCTTGCCATTTCATGGAAATAATAGAAAATAGATTTTATTTAATAGGCCTTTACATAAAATAAAACCGACTGTAAATATGGACATTGGACAGTATACATTTTTGACTAAAAGCCAGCTTAGAGGCAAGTCTTGTTGCGAGATTTAAAAATTTCTATTGCTGTAACCGCTCTTAATTTCCATGGCTAAGGTTTTCAGAGTACTGGAGCCCGAAAAGAGAACCCTCACGAACCTGCCTATTTTGTTTTTTGCTCTCGGTGTCAACAAAAGGCGCACGTGTTGGAAATGTATGGAGGAAGGAACATAGGATACCGACAACGTACCAAGCCATGTAATATTTTATAAGTAGTAGGACCTTAAAATCGCATTGTAAGTGAATGGTGTACCGCAAGCAACACGTCAGTTTTGCTCATTAATATTCATGACTTTATCAATTGTGGCTAGGCGGGTCAACCTCCCGTTTGCCCCAATAGTAAATAATTCGAAATAGTGAACGAACGAGATGTTTACTGAGCTAAACCTACCAATTCTGTCCGAAAATGATGTCGCTGGAGCCAAATTCACTGGTAAAGATGTGGAAGAACATACAAATGTTCAGTTAAAGAGATGGCTTGAGTGTCGAGGGCTGAAAAAGACGGGAAAGAGCCGAGCCAACCTAAGCTTAGCCTTAGCTTTTTTTTATTGACACCTTTTTCTGACGCCACTGACAATAACATTCTCCTGTTGCGACAATCTATCCTTTACCACGATATGCCCGGTCTTTCTTATATAGTATATCCTCTGGTTGTCTTACGTCTCTGACCATTGCTTGCCTTAATGAGGACACAAAGCGACATTCTAAATGAGTGAGCCTTGAAAACTCATCATACCCTGCCAAATGTTTATTCGTAAAATGTTGAAATAAAAATCGTTGTATTAAAGTTTTTTTTAAGTGGATTTGTTCATAGCGATGTTGCAGGCTGTAAATTCAACTTCTCTCTGAAAAACATTGTAGTTCCAAACAGGAAGAATATCTGATTGGCTCCATAGCTGCCTGTAATAGAAGAGAGGCAAGGGTGTATCCCTGAATGCAAGCTTTCAGGGTCAGTAGCTGCCATTTGCACCTGCACATAGTGATGGAAGGGAGGTGGACAAGAGTGTAATATCCCTAAATGCTTGTTTAATTTGTATTTTCATCAGCCATAAAAGGCTTGCACCGTTGATGACGAGTCAAATGGAAATTGGCCGATAGTTATCGGTGGCCAATCGATCGGAGAATCTACTACTAAAGCATGTTTTTGCGGCTCACTCACTACACCTGACTTCCCGTTATTTTGTGTTTTTCCATCGTCACTCTTATCTCCACACTCAAAACACCTTAACACAGCTCCCTGTCTCTGTTTGCCTTGCCTCGCTTTACTTCTGCAACCTGTCCCCGAATTGTGTAAAAAAAAATGCTCCTGCTCTATTCTGTTACTTTTGATTCTCAATGCTACGTCTGCCTTACGTCGCCTTCTTACTTATCTAAGGATGATGAAGACAATCACTCGCCTTCATAAAGCCATGATGGTGCTGGAATATTTCACCAGTCACTCTTGGGTGTGGAGCACCGACAACGTAGCCATGTTGATGGCCCACATGAGCCCTGAAGATAAAAAGGTAAGGTTGTCACATTTTTGTGCTAACCAGTGTTGTTTTGGGGATCCATTTTAATTTTTTGTCTTTGTCTCAGTCTTTTGGACAAAAATACATAATAGTCTTGGTCATATTTTAGTCATTTCAAAATGTGTTCGTCTTTGTCTAGTTTTAGTCAACGAATACTCAAATTTCGTCTAGTTTTAGTTGACAATTCTCAAAATGTTTTCGTCTATAAAATTAAATAGTTTTAGTCCATGAATAAATAAATAAATAAATAAACAAAAAGATTTCCAACAATTCCGAATGAACCTGACAGACGAGCACATAACTGTAGAGTCAACAAGGACATCACCATTTTCATATGATAATAGACACAACTCAACAGCATATTATTTGCAATTAATTAAACTCACCTGGACGACACAAACTGTATGCAAAATGTTTTTCAAGAGTTTAAGAAGACAGTCACAGCGCTAATGCTAACACAAACACTATGCTAACGTGAACACTATATTAACGCTACAGGTTTCGTGTGTGATGATCACTCAGCACAGACCTTTAAAGGCTAAAGCAACGTGGCATATCTAGCCAAAATAAGAAAGCAAAACTTACCAAGCAGCACCTGACACATATGTTTCACAAAATGAGCCTGGAATGGGCACAGACTTACTCACCGGGCGGCGAGTAAGCGTGTGTGTGAGGCAGGGGGGAGGTGCAGCACGTCACATAAGTGACACGGCCAATCACTAGACAATGTGTTCTAACGACACATATAATAAGAAAATATCACACATTGTGAATTAATGACGGAAACTTTCATCTCGTTCTCGTGTCATCAAATGACAACTGGCATCCATCTCGTTATGTTTTAGTCTCCCAAAACACGTTTTCAGCACTTCAACTTAACGTCATCATCATGAAAAAATTATTCTTTGAAGAAATATTTTCATTATCGTCATCGTTGACGAAAACAACGCAGGTACTAAAACTGCCTCGTTGGTTAGGAGAATGTTGCCTATTGTGCGTTGTTAAGTACAATTGAATACCTCATAACCATAAACTGTAGTTCAGTAGAAATTTGTTTAGGAGAAAGAATTATGATTGACCCATAATTGCTGCAGGGAATTGTGCCCTCAAATACATTTTCCAGGATCATTGGCTTGTACTATGGTACTTTGAATCTGTTATCCTTTTTTTTCTCTGTACAATGTAACATTATTTTATCCGTTTTGCTGCTGCAGGTGTTTAATTTTGACGTGCGTCAGCTGAACTGGGCAGAGTACATGGAAAATTACTGCATGGGCACGAAAAAATATGTCCTCAATGAAGAGCTGTCAGGCCTGCCTGCTGCACGCAAGCACCTGAACAAGTAAGTCTGTTTTGCATTAAACATGAGTTTCTGCCAACAAACATAAAATGAAAATAATGACTGATAACTAGACAGGTTCAGAACGTTGCGCACATTTAGAAGTAAGTTAAACCACTGACTCAATAGTTGTGTTGTAATGTCAAGTATTTTCTGAAGCAACGTCTACTGATGACATTGAACATATTATCAATTATATTTTCATGCATACATACATATAAACGGTTTTCTTTCCTTTATAGATTGAGGAATATCCGCTACACGTTCAACACCATCCTAGTGGTGCTCATCTGGCGGGTTTTCATTGCCCGATCTCAGATGGCTAGAAACATCTGGTACTTTGTAGTGAGCCTCTGCTTTAAGTTTCTCTCCTACTTCCGAGCATCTTCCACCATGAAGTAATGAATCTCAGTAGAGGAAGGCAAGTTGGGGTGACACAGAAACATAGAAAATACTGGCAGTGGGTGTTCAAGAAAATATACAAATTTGTTCCATTGGTCTTGTTCGTCCTATAGACATTATAAACTAGTGGAGCCTTTAAAGCAGGTGTTTTAATCACAGAGTGCAGATAGAGTACAAGTTTTATATTCTGATGCTATTTTTGTGCTATTTTGTGGTCGAGTGTGAGATCTTTACCAACCTCCCCCTGTTGTACATGTTTCTGTGTACTTGCTGGCTGCCGACCAAACACGAAAAACACTGCTGGCTTGAGTCTGTCCTAGTACACCTCCTTTTCTCCTTGAAACTTTGTCCTTCCAATTGAGCGTGCGCGCGCTGTATATGTGTTGACATTGTGTATACTTGAATACAGTACATATGATATTTGAAGTGTATACAAATACAGTATATACTGTAGTATCCATGTGTTTGCAGATATACATTTACAGTACGTTCAGTATACAGATGTATTTTGATAAAGTATACATATCACTATATTGGCAAAAGTATTTGCTCACCTGCATTGACTCTCATATGAACTTAAGTGACATCCCATTCCTAACCCATAGGGTTCAATATGATGTCGGTCCACCTTTTGCAGCTATTTTAGCTTCAACTCTCCTGGGAAGGCTGTCCACTAGGTTTACGAGTGTGTCTATGGGAATTTTTGACCATTCTTTTATGAGCTCATTGGTGAGGTCAAACACTGATGTTGGTCGAGAAGCCCTGGCTCCGTCTCTGCTCTAATTCATCCCAAAGCTGTTCTATCGGGTTCAGATCAGGACTCTGCAGGCCAGTCCACACCAGACTATGTCATCCATGTCTTTATGGACTTTGCTTTGTGCACTGGTGCACAGTCATGAAGAGGAAGGTACCCACTCCAAACCGTTCCCACAAGTTTGGAGCATGGAATTGTACAAAATGTTTTGGTATCCTGAAGCATTCAAAGTTCCTTTCACTGAAATTTAGGGGCTTAGCCCAACTCCTGGGGAAAAACAACCCCACACCATAATTCCTCCTCCACCCAATTTCACACTTTGCAGGATGCAGTCAAAAATGTACCGAATTCCTGGCAACCTCCAAACCGAGACTCACCCGTCAGATTGCAATTAACTGTGCAAAAAGTCAGCAACCTTTTTGCACTATGCGCTTCAGCATCCGCTGACCCCTCTCTGTTGGGGTACTTGGCCTACTAGTTTGTGACGGCGTTGCTGTTGTTCCCAAACTCTTCCATTTTCTTATAATAAAGCTGACAGTTGACTGCGGAATATTTAGGAGCAAAGAAATTTCACAACAGGAATTGTTGCACAGGTGGCATCCTCTGACAGTTCCATGCTGGAATTCAGTAAGCTCCCGAGAGCGACCCATTCTTTCAACAAAAAAAAAAAAATCTCAAAACAGTCTGCATTCCTAGGAGCTTGATTTTAAGTGATTAGGATACCTGATTCTGCTCATTTGGATGGGTGAGCAAATACTTTTGGTAATATAGTGTAGGTTCTGTACATACAGAACACATGTATATTTTTATACACGCACACACATATTGACTTGAAATACTTTAAAGGGAACTGTAGTAAAATGGCATGTTGGTTATATTTATATTAATGTTAATAACTCATCTTTATAACCTTTTAAAATTCATAGTTTATTATTAAAAACTTTATTACACGCACGTCGCCATTGTTGTTTACTTCGCAGTGTGGTGACATAAAACGGTGTGGTGGGCTGTCGCGATGAGCTCTCAACTATTCAGGCTTGACAGTTATGACAGTCAACGCAAAATGGGAAAAAAGATGACGTACCAAGACAAAAGTAAAATTCGAACTAAAAATGTGGACAACATGCAGGGAGGAATCTTTAGTTGGTCACATTCGATGTTGTGTTTGTGGTAAATTTTCACTGATGCCAACCTAGACGTAAATGCTCCAAAAGGGCCGTATCGAGCAGCCCCGTGGGTTGGCGCCAGTCAGCCAGTCTCTCAGAACTCCACTTTTTGGCTCAAAACGAAATTACGGGCGTTTTTGGGAGAAAATACTTTTGGGAATCTCCACTTACTACTGAAGAAATACGCTCCTCAGTGTCGATTTTAGAATTTTACACATCGAAGTGTCATCTGGAGCATAGTTTAGTACAGTACGTGCTCAATTCAAGAGCACGTACTGTCTAATATGACTAATAAAGATAACACAACAAGCACGTAACATGGCACAAGACGAAGACATTGATGAACTGACAGCTATGTGTGCGGCACTTTAGAATAGAACAGAATTAACGTGTCAGCAAAATATCATTTCTCCCTAGTGCAGGGGTGAGCAAACTGTTCCACAAAGGGCCGCAATGGGTGCGGGATTTTGTTCCAACTCATCAAGTGGACACCCTTTTCACAAATCTAGTGTATTACAAGTACAATCAGTTGATTGCAGTCAGGTGCTTCTTGTTTCCACAGAAACTTAATTGCTCGAACTGTCTGTGCTGGATCGGTTGGAACAAAGACCGTGACCCACTGCCCTCTTGAGGAACTTTTTGCTCAGCCCTGCTCTAGTTAGGGACATATTTTCTAGTGCGTAACCAGTTTACATCAGCACATTGCGATGTAAACAATAATGGCGACTTACAATGAAATAGTTTTTAATATTATATTAAGCAGCAAATTATTTTATAGCTTGTATGTTATAAATGAGTTACTAACATGTAAATAAACCATACGAACCATTTTTACTCAGGGTTCCCTGTAAGATCTGGCCAACAAAGTAGAAAATGTATTCATGTCTACAACTGCTGACAATACATACGTGTTATGGAGTTCTTCTGAATGGCCTTGAAATTATCCCATTTCCACTTTCAACCTCTCGTGGCCAAATGTAGCTCCCCGTCTATTTGTTACTTGTTGCAATGCAAGTTAGATCATGTGGAATGTAGAGTAGTTACCAGTGCCTATTGTTCCAAAGCAACACTAGATAACATTTCAGTTTTGGTCGATTTTAGTGGACAAAAGCGGTAGTGTTTTGCCTTACAGCGGAAGGTCAGAATTTTCACATTAAACATTAGAGTTAATCTTCGAGTCAGCGGGTGTTAAATTAGTCGATTTCAACAAATTCCGTGCAGTTTGTTTGTTATTTTTTAAATTTCAGGGCTCCGGAGTGGCTAAGGTAGCGCGAGCCAATGGTCCCTTCCTTTCCTAGCATGCCAATAAAAAATGATACGAACAGATCTAACTTGGTCAACTAGATTCAAAATGCAGATCGTTCTTCAAAATACCTTTGCGAGCAAAACAATGTCACACCAAACTATTTTTTTATTATTACTATTTTTTTTAGATGCGTAATGCGACCACAATAGAGAGAAGGGCTTCGGCCACTCGTGCTCATGCTGTGTTCGAGGAAAATGGGAAGTCTGACTTATCCAACACGGATGGTACAAGTCTCGACCTTAAAGCGTTCCAAGCGTTTTTTTGGCCATCAAAAGACATGTTGACCTCCAGCAAACATGGCTTCTCGTGGTAGTGGAGGAAAAAACGACGGCGTAGGTAAATAGACCATTTTGTAAACTGCCTTCTTTAGTTTTACTATTGACGGTCTGCTTTTCAACGGGCAGCGCATTTTGTCGAGTGACATCTGATTAAAGCAACTCGTGAAGTTGGGTTACTCTTTTTTTTTTTTTTTTTTTTTTTTTTTTCTCTCTGACTTCGTGACTAGGGCCCCCAGTGCGAATGATGTTCAGTGATATTTATCCTGGTCGGAGGTCGGGAAAACTCAGATTTCCCACCTTCCTCAATCTACAATCAATCAGTCTACAGAGTCTTGACTAAAGAACGGCAACATAGTGAAATGTGCATTTAGAGGCAGTGGAAACAGAAGAAATGGGCAAATGAGTTTCCACAAATTCCCTATGAAGAACAAGGAACAATACAAACTGTAAATACTTGCTGCTTGCTACAAAATAAACACACAGGTAGAAAAAATATATCACTCCACTCTGCAGCCTGTTACTTACAGAGCTACTGAATTACAAATGTTGCTGTTCATACTGCAGTTGTTGACATGCAATGGTAAGTTTTAATAACTGCCTGAAAACAGCCAACACTATTGACTGCATGGGTCATCACTAGGGGTGCAACGGTTCAGTTTACCCAGGGTTCGGTTTGAACCTCGGTTATGGGATCACGGTTTCTGTTCGGTCTCGGTTTGCTTTTTTTTTTTTTTTTTTTTTTTTAAACTGCCTTTATTTTGCTTTTAAGAAAATGAAATAAACACTTAAAATGTAAACATTTTCGACTGTTAAAATGCCTCTTAGCTCTTTGGCGAGTTTAGTGACTGACTACTGAAATACACACACAGTAGTAAAAAAGTTACTTGGCAAAGTAACTGATGTTACCTTTCTTTTTTTTTTTTTCGTTTAAAAAAAAAAAAAAAAACATAGTAACCTTTGCTATGTTTGGAGGTCATTTAATGTTCTGAATCAACCGTTAAAGTTGATAAAATTGATCCCGTTGTTGCATTAGTTCCCTTCTGTCTAGTTTCAACATGTGAAAATTTGAAAACTGTTTCATCATTTAAAGATAGACTCAAATCAAGATTTTGCCGATTTAGGAGTATTTTAGATAAAAAGTTACTTAGGTTCACTAGGAAGGTTCACTACAACAGAGCCTTTCTGAGAAGTTTACTGCTCTAAAATGGCAGCTGTTTACTAACGCTACCGAGTCTGTCATTTCGCATGTAGTTCTATATGCATGAGATATCTAGGCGTAGGTTGTAGGCTGTCTGCTACAGTCAGGAAATATTGGAGCCACATAGCCTAGCATCGCGTTTACTACAGCGTCACAACAAACACTCTTCCCTCTCCATGTCTCTGACTTTTCTAGCGTCATTCAACCAACGTATTAACAAACGGAGGGAAAAAAACGTAATGCACGAAAAACGTACAGATTTTGAACGTAACGTACGGCGTACACATTTAAAAATCAGTGCTCACTTGTACAAATTACGCCGAGACATTACAACTTGACAGGTATGAATTATAGTGGACCGTCACAGTTAGTTAGTAGCACTCTGTAGCACGGAACGTCCAACTATCAGTGGTCACTAGGGATGTCCCGATCCAGGTTTTTGCACTTCAGATCCGGTACCGATATTGTTTTGCACTTCCGATCCGATACCGATACTGGCCGATACCGACCTATCTGAGCATGTGTTAAAGTTTAAAGTTATTTAGCCTCCTTACTTAGTTGTCAGACTGATGTTGAAAAAGGTTTTAGTACTCTTGATAACAACTAGCCAGCTGAATTAGCTGAGTTTGAATAACACACAACGGTTGGTAACAAGAAACTGACCTGTTTATTCAGTGACAAACACAAAACATTTTAAATAACAAACAGAAATGGCATAGTCAGTCAGTAAAACGTGCAAATAATATTGTAAACGGTCTTAAAAAAGCAAAACACACCAACAACCTCAGTGGAAAATCCCACAAATCCCCCAAGCTATTAGATGCTTTTAGTGTTTCGTGCATTAGTTACAAAAATTGTTAAAAAAAAGCCTCTCAGGTTTAAACGACTATTTCAGTATCAATTTAACATTTTAAAAAAGTAAATAAAATACTAAGTCCCCATTCTGTATCAGTAGCTTTAAACTACATTCAATTCATTTAATTTTGCGAATCAACTGTTAAAGTTGTTAAAATTGCTCCCGATATTCCATAATTTCCCTTCTGTCTACTTTCGACATGTGAAAGTTTTAAAACTGTTTTGAAGATAGATTCAAGTCAAGATTTTGCCGATTTAGGAGTATTTTAGATAAAAAGTTAGGTTCGCTTGGAAGGTTCACAACAGCCTACTAGGGAAGTCTCCTGCTTTAAGATGGCGGCTGTTTACTAACGCATCAAGTTTCCATACTTCAATGTTGCGAACGCCGTCGAGTCTGTCATCATGCATCTAGTTCTATATACATATAATATCTATTATCTACAGTAAAACGATGTTCACGTAGTTTGTAGCGACTGTCCGCAGCACTCAGATATTGTTGTGTTTTTTATCCAGAGGCATGAGTTGAGCTAAAGCCGTGAGTCGAGCATTGGCATTACCCGGGTCTAAGACAAGTTATGTATACTTTCGGGACGCAATGCGGTCAGTTTCTCATTGCGTCCCGCTTTACTTGACATATTTCAATAATCGGAATTTGGATGTTTGTGATTCGTTCTCGAATCTTCCACGGCCGAATCACGTGTTGGATGGTGCATCTTTACTCACGTGAGATAATGGCTTGTCATCCAGAATGAATTCTTCGGCAATGACTCCTGCTATTCCCTGGGCTTTGGGACTGTCGAGTGCCAGTTTGTCACGCATAGCAAAAGTTTCTGCCAGTGTTAGTTGCGTAGGACCTTTCTTTTTGTCTTCGGTTTTCTTAAAATACGCCTCATATTGTTTGTGGTGGTGTTTCGCTAAATGCTTGATTAGGTTGATTGTATTAAAACTTCTTACAGCTTTACCACTACGCTTGACTTTATTGTGGCATATGTTGCCCTCTGCTTCTTCGTCTTTGTCGTCCTTTAAAGTGAAATGATCCCACACAGCTGACATTTTTACCGATAAAGTCTCTCGGTAAATTGGGAGACGGTAATGTAAATGTAGTGTGTTGAAGGTGTGCCGTAAAATGCAGACGGGATTTTAGGCAAACCTAAGCAAAAACTAGAATGAATTATGTAAATCGTTGCGCTGGAAAACCCGGACTTTAAAAAAACTGGATCGGAAGTCGGGATCTGAATTTTTCTGTATTGGCTGATCCGATACCGATGCGCATTTTTTTGCCCATATCGGCGTCCGATCCGATCCAGATATCGGATCGGGACATCTCTAGTGGTCACGGCGAAACTATGTGCTTTAGCGAAGTCATCTTCGATGGCTTTGCGTGCCATTTCATAAATGTCGGGGAATACATTGTTGAAGAAATATGTCCGCGAGGGAACAATGTAACGCGGGTCAAGCAAATAAATTAACGAAGCCCGCCGTGTGTTTTCACTGGTGTCATCTCTGGGGTTGTCCTGGGGGTTGAGAAAGTGATATCTGTGGGTGATGCCGGCTGAGATGCCGGAGTCATGTTATAAGTGTTGCCATTAGCATAGGGAACCAGCGCTGAGCAATGCTAGCAAATTTTTTTTTTTTTCCAATATTTTCTCTCCCTCCGCATTGTAGTCCACGGGGAAACCGGGGAAATGTTGCTACACCGCAGATTTGAAAGAAGCCAGTGCTTCCTCAAAATTCGGTCTCTCGACTCCTCCGCTTGCCATAGCTTTTTGTTTTCTTTCTTGTTTCACTTCGCTCGTAAGTGAGAGAGGGCGTTACTCGGCTTCTATTACACAGGTGCTTGACAGCGTTCGGACATTTACTTGTGGCGGGGCGGGAATTTCTCTACAGCTGTGCTTCACGTCATACAGAGGCACACAGAGCTCGACCAATTTATTCCACAAGCGTTCGGAATAAATTAATTGCAAAACCGAAAAGGTGCGGTTCATAAAGGCGTATTGAACCGTACAAGGCGAACCGTATGGTTCGACTTTGAACCGCAAACCGTTGCACTGCTAGTCATCATTCAGTGATTTTCATGCGTGCATATTTTGTTTTTTATTGGCATGCTAGGATGGGCTCATTGAATCGCGCTAGCTTAGCCACTCCGGAGCCCTGAAAATAATAACTAACTGCACGGAATTTGTTGAAATCAACTCCACCGACTAATTAAACCCCTGTGAACTTGAAGATTAAGCCTAATGTCAAAAATTCTGATGGAATCATGATCTCCTGATTGCCTGCATATCGATTAAACGATATTTCTGTTTCTAGCGTCGGTGAGAAGGATGAATAGTAATGATGTAATGAATCCAGTTGTGTCTAAACAATAGCATACGATGATGTTGATAGTAAGAAACGTTTGATTTTGTACCTTATTCCCTAGAGGTGTGCATCGGCACTGCCCTCACGATTCGATTCGATTACGATTCGGAGGGCCACGATTCGATTCGATTCGATTCAGAGGGCCACGATTCGATTCGGTTCGATTCGGCAATGCATCACGATGCATTAAAGCCTGGGATGCATTAAAATGCTAAAGCAAAGCATATTTTTCGTGAATAATGAGGCAACACAAGCGGTCAGACATTAAACAACTTTTTATAGGCTCTTGTGTCATTACTGGTTGTAGTCAAATGAAAATAGTAATGTATATAAAAATAAAAATAAAACATCACAGCATTTAATTAGTGCATTGAATGAGACCAGGGCTTGTATTTTTTTTTTTTTTTTTTTTTTTTTTAACACACAGTAGCAGCCTTTCATTTTTTACACACCGCATAAGTTTGGTCAAGTTTCCCACCAACCTCATAGAAGCCAAAATGTCTCCATATGCCTGCTTTCAATGTCTTTGGTGCGTCAATAATCTTTCGCGCTCCCTCTTTCTCCGCTTCAGCCATTGTTGTTATGTCTTATCTCTCTGCTTTCTCAATTGCCACTGCGCAATTGCGCATGTCTGTGACGTTACTCCCGTGAGGAAGCAGATTTGGGTTCCTCGTCCCCCCTGCATTGCTTGTACAGTAGCTCCCTCTACAGGTAAACATGAGAATAATAACACAAATGGGGAAACCAAATCCACTGCATCACCGGAAGATTTTTGAACGGACTTATATATTTTAATATGTGCTGAATCGATTCGGCTTGTTGCCCGCATCGAATCGCATCGTCCATGGCCCGCATCGGGCTGCATCGCCGCATCGATTATTGTTGACACCAGTATTATTCCCCCACCGGCCGGTTATGAATTTTTTTTATAAAGTTTTAAAAGTTACCCAGTGTTCCCATCTGCAGGTGACTGGGAGATCATGATTTTACGATACTGTGCGCTGGTCCTCATGGGAAATGCAGCTTTGCTTGAGGCAAAACAGTACCGCGTTTGTCCACCTGCATTGCTAAAATTAACCAAAGTTGAAAAGTTACCTAGTGTTACTTTAACAAAGCAATTAAAAAAAAAACCAAAAAAAACTTTTTGTTGTTGCTGCCAAATCCAGTTACTAATTTGAATGAGTGTTTGTGTAGCATTTGTTTAGCTAATGTTATGAAAGCTTCAAGCTCATTGTTAATTATGTTAAGGATGCATTTGCCTCCCTAAGGGTACTGTAACCAAACCAAACTTTTTTATATCTCCTCTTTTACTTTGTTAGTTTTTACCGAAGGGTTCATTCACACTTCCCATGTATGTCTGTGTGCAGTGTGTTTTCCTAGAAACACTACAATGTTTGAAGAATCTGGGTGTGACCTTGCTGATGTTTGCTCATGTTTGTACTTGTCTTCTCAATGGTGACATCTTTCTCATGGTCGTGTGTTGTACCTATGAATGTCTTGTTCTCATTTTTAAAGCTCTCACTTTCACACGTTTGTGTTTAGTGCCTACATATTTGCAACAATGTGAAAATAGAGGAAAATTATGTTTTCAAACTATTTTGTGAAAAGCTCTATTTAGGTAGATTTCTAACTCAAATGTATTTTTGTAATTTCTATTGTCAGGATATTTTACCAACTCAAAGCCTACTAATTAATGATATCTGCTTTAAATCATTTAACCTAGGGGGGTGGGTGATTTTTTTTTTTTTTTTAAACAGTAAATGAATGAGGTAGTCTAACATTCTGTTAGTTCCAGTCTGTGAATACCTGTTATTTTAAGTGAAGTTTTAAGCAGCCGTGTATAATCAGGGGAAAATGATAAATGAATGCCATTGAGAGGCTTTGTCTGCATGAATACGTGCAAGTAGGCCAGTGTTGTATTGTTTTAGTGTGTTTTGTGAAAACAAGAATTTCTACTGTTTGTGTTTGGTGGTGTACTTAAGCGAAACCGATAAACTGAGTCATGCCAACAAATTGTTAATTGGCATTCATTTCTCAAGTAACCAAAGCGTCATATTATTGACGCTGAAATTAATTGAGTTTAATCTAAATATGACGAAAAAAATAATCCGAAAGGTCCAAATTGTAAGTGTGTTAGTACAGCTATCTTCTTTTAAATGTTGAAATGTATTGCTTAAATTTCAAGATGACAATCCAAAATGTCTAAAATTAGAAATTGACACATTGTTTTTTATTTGGAATCCCATCCCAGATAGGTTTGCTAAATGTTAAAAAATGTTTCAAGACTAATTCAATTTACTATTGAATGTATGCGTCTCAGGACACCATTATAGTCATTTATTAAAAAAGTAAAATATGAGACTTGTGTTTTGCAGCTTGATTCACCCCCCCCCCCCCCCCCCCCCCAAACTACACTCAATAGATAAAGTGTGGGGTTACGTTTTTGACATTCCTACTCTTACTACTGTGGCAAACACAAATGTATGCATTGTGTATCTGGAATGTAATTGTCAAGTAGTAATTACAAAATTGTCATACCATGTCCTTTTAGTTAAAAGCTGACTGATTCATCGCTCCTAACTCAGTCATAACTACTGTATTTGTGTATTCAATTTAAAACAATATATCAACTGGTGCCTGTTTTTTTTTCTGTAAACCAAAAAAAAAGTATATTGTCATACCATGTCTTTTTAGTTAAAAGCTGACTGATTCATTGCTCATAACTCAGTCACCACTACTGTATTTGTGTATTCAGTTTAAAACAGAATAAATCAACTGGTGCCTGTTTTTTCTGTCTGTTAACCAAAAAATATGAATATTAATTGTTTTGCTTTCTCATCTGTACAGTATTTAGCATCAGTGGATTGTAGAATACATCCTGATATTAACCATTAATCTCAATCTGGACATCTGACCTGTTCCCATCAGCACGTAAGAGATAAGTCCTCCACTTTAACTCGAGTATGCTGTGACTCTTGAGCAGCTACATTAAGATTTAATGCTGCCATTGGGATTAATTTCCTTTACTCGTTGAATGCTCTCATATTGCATGAAATGTGTTTCCATTCTGATTTTATAAGTAAAGCTGGGCTAGGGTTAAATCTCATAAGCGTTTAAAAGCTGACACTGATGTGGCTTCACAAGCTATGCAGGCCTCCATACTGTAAATACCTTGACACGTTTCAAGCCTGGCGATGATGTTGACTGCAGCAAAACCTAGAAAAATGTTGCATCATCAAAACATCCTTATATAGGCTGTATTGGCACCATGGAAAAAGTGCTTAGAAAATGGATTTCGTTCCACTGAATTGGATCTACATGATCTCTGCATTGTAATTTACATACGTTGCTAATTACTACCAAAAAAAAAGTTCTACTCACGGTTTCCAGTCATTTTTTAGTAATTAGCGTTTTCGTGTCGGTCTTTTTTTCCCCAGTGGCGCAGTGATATTGATACGGCGGAGTCGTATCGTCAGTGTGTGAAGCCATTTTAGGTCACGTGCACCAATAGGAGACGAGGACTGTTGCTATGCGCTTCGATAAACAAACAATATGGCGGCGACCGTGCCAAGCTACGACACGAGCGAAGATGAACCAAAGATAAGAAAACCGCATTCGGAATTTAGTCATCGAAACGATGCTATATGCATCTCTCAACTGTCCAAGGGCGAAAAAGGGCAGGAATTTGGAAAAAACGTGCAGAGCCCGCGTGGTTGCGTCAGACAATGGCTTTCTTCCCAGGCTCCGTCGAAGGATCTCGCTGAAAATGCGTCGACTGGGATTTTTAACGACATTCACTACAGGTAAGCCACACGCACGCCTTTACTACAAGGTTAATTGTTATTAACTTATGCTAAAAAAAATCTTATTTAAACTAGTGTCGTAACGATACCATTTTTTAGCCCAGATATCAATACCACTTTGTTATAAAATGTATATAGGGTACAGTGTGTCGAAAGTGAATCCAGTAGAACTTTTTATTGCATACCAGTTATGGGTGACAATGGCTAAATAAACCTTTTGGCTCAAGAACATCAAGCTGTAGTCAATAAAAGCCCTGATACTGACGTGGCAGTGATTGCTGTTAGTCTGCAGATAGATTTACAGTGTAAATTGCATTTTTTCACAGGAGGAGGCAACAGAACGAGGACTGACGTCTCTAAGGTCTCTGCAGCTCCTGGCACTAGTGTGTGTTCAGCACTCATTGGCATCCATACATTCACAGGTTGTGACTCTGCTTGTGCCTTTCATGGCAAAGGCAAAAAAAACCTTTTCTTTTGCACGTCATAAAAAAGAATACCTGACTGGGTTTGCAAAGCTGGGCAGCAGTTTTAAACTTGACCTACAAACATTTAACACGTTGTGTAAATACGTGTGCCACCTGTTTTGCCAGTCATGTGCCAAAAATGATGCCAAATGCAGATCTTTCTGTATGGCCTCGTCAGTCTTGCCAGAACATTCTATTCCCCCCAAAACTGATGCTCTGTACCAACATTGCAGGACAGCAGACTATCAAGCAGCAATTATGAAACGTTGTCTGACAGTTAAAATGTGTGCCCCTTCACCCATTGGGAATGGGTGGGACATTGAGGATGGGCAGTTGGCAGTGACATGGATGACTAAAAATCCTGCCCGATACTGTTTTGCAAGTAGTCAACTGTAGTTGAAAGGCAACCAATTGTGACATGGGAAGATGTTCCTGTATGTCTGCAAAACTTTCTTGTACTGATTTATATCGGTGCCAAGCATGTGAGAATGTTTCCAAAGAAACAGAAGACACTTGGATGGGATGATGACTTTGAGTAAAGCGATTTTGAGGAGTAATGTTGTCATGTACAGTTTTACTATTCTTTTATTTCTATTTTTTTTTTATTCGTTTTTCAATATTTGTATGTGTAATAATGTGTATTTCTATAGTATGAGATACTTCCATGTTTAAATAAATGTGTACCAACAGTACTATACTTGAATGATTCCAACCTTTTGTGTATATACAGTGTGATTAAAAAAGGCTGTGCCAAAATCAAAATGCCATGTCAAAAACGAAAAACATAAAAAAAAAACTACCTTGGACAGATGTAGGAAGTAACTAAGTTTAATTTCATGTTTTCATAGTACTCAAATATGGCCATCACCAGCAGCATGGACAACATCAAGTTGACATGAGAATTCCTCCCTCCCGCGTTGATTGCGTCTGTTATGTAATCTTTCATGTCATCAATATTCGCTGGAAGTGGTGGAACATACACTTAGTGTATAACATACGTTATGTGCCATAAAGATGGATAACGAACTTTGTCTTTAACATACCAACACGTCCAGCAAGTACTGATGATGTGAAATATCGAACAACAGTCGCAATCAAGACAATAACTGCGACATGCACACGTTTGAGAGGAATTCTCATCGTGGCTTGATTTTGTCCGTGCTGCTGGGTGTGCTCACATTTGAGCACTTGTGAAACATGAAATAAAACTTGGAAGTTATCTTCAACACATGTCCATCACTTCTTTTGTGATGTCTTTCATTTTTTAAGTATCACCTTATGATTTTGGCACATTATATTTTTGATCACCCTTTAATTTTTTTGTCTTATTCCATTTTTGCCATGATTCACATCTAGGAGGGTGTGGTAGCAATTGGGTTGATTTTCAGCTATTTATGATCATGGCGTGCATTTTTTATTTTATATATTTCATTGCATAGTAGGTTGTGATATTTTTAATATGACACATAAGCCTTTAGCTTAATTCAATATATATTTCATTGTGCTGGGTGCAAATCATTAATGTTGAAGTGTTTCCTTCAAGAAATTAGCTACATTTCTCATTCTGAATTCACCTATGTGTATACTAAGGCACCAATACTTGTTTCAAATGTTTGGTAGATGTGTTTATGACATTTGATAAAGATTTTGTGTTGCCAGAATTAATATAAAACTTAAAACAAGCAAAAACAGCAACACTAGATCTGTATTTTTGTGTATTCACATCAGGATACATTTCTGGCTGGTGACTAAGTTAGGAGGGTATTGGCTTTGAAAAAATCAATTTTCTAAGCACTTTTTCCATGGTCCCAATAAAGCCATATTTCCACAAGCTTGTCCATTCGCAGCACTTCCTGGTCAACTCTAATCTTTTAATGGACGACGGTCTCACAGAAGAAGTTGTAGCTGTCAGTGAAGGGTGTTTCAGTTCTGAAAAACACGCACACACACATAAACCATGTGAGAACTGTTTCATCCATATCATATTTACATAATCTTCCAATCCAAATTATATAGGCTTGTCTATTCTGCCATTTTTTCCTGAATAAAATTATCAAATAGGTTTTTGGAACTACGGTTAAACAGACTAAATACTATGTTATTTGTCAATCTAAACTTTTTGCTCAAAGTTAACAATCTAACATCATAATAATGACCGCTACAGCCCAGAACTCACATTGCAAGTCTTAACTTCATATGTGATCTGACCAGAAGCCCACAACTCCCATAGTTATTCACAACAAAAGGCGTGTGTGTGGCTTACCTGTAGTCAATGTCGTTAAAAATCCCAGTCGACGCATTTTCAGCAAGATCCTTCGACGGAGCCTGGGAAGAAAGCCATTGTCTGACGCAACCACGCGGGCTCTGCACGTTTTTTCCAAATTCCTGCCCTTTTTCGCCCTTGGACAGTTGCGAGATGCATATAGCATCGTTTCGATGCCTTTTGACTAAATTCCGAATGCGGTTTTCTTATCTTTGGTTCAGCTTCGCTCGTGTTGTAGCTTGGCACGGTCGCCGCCATATTGTTTGTTTATCGAAGCGCATAGCAACAGTCCTCGTCTCCTATTGGTGCACGTGACCTAAAATGGCTTCACACACTGACGATACGACTCCGCCGTATCAATATCACTGCGCCACGGGGGAAAAAAAGACCGACACGAAAACGCTAATTACTAAAAAATGACTGGAAACTGTGAGTAGCACTTTTTTTTTGGTCGTAATTAGCAACGTATGTAAATTACAATGCAGAGGTCACGTAGATCCATTTCAGTGGAACGAACCAACACAATTTTGGCTCAGCCAATACAGCCTAATATTGAATGGTCTAAATTGCTGTTGTACCTCAGACACAAAGTTGATGCTGTGTACGCAAGGATTAAAGTCCTCTTTTTCGTACATAAAATTTTTTTAAAAAATCAAACAATTGCAATAATTATAAGTACACAAGCAAAACAATAAGGCTTGAATCCTTAGCAGCAACAACCCGAACATGACAAGTGTAAGCTTTTTTGCTAGAAAGTAGGGCTGTCAAACGATTAAAATCTTTAATCGAGTTAATTACAGCTTAAAAATTAATTAATCGTAATTAATCACAATTCAAACCATCTATAAAATATGCCATATTTTTCTTTAAATTATTGTTGGAATGAAAAGATAAGACACAAGACCGATGTATACATTCAGTATACGGTACATAAGTACTGTATTTGTTTATTATAACAATAAATCAACAAGATGGCGTTAACATTATTAACATTCTCTTAAAGCGATCCATGGATAGAAAATTTGTAGTTCTTAAAAGATAAATGTTAGTACAAGTTCTTAAAAGATAAATGTTAGTACAAGTTATAGAATTTTTAAATTAAAACCCCTCTTATTGTTTTCGTTTTATTAAAATTTGTAAAATTTTCAATCAAAAAATAAACTTGTAGCTCGCCATTGTTGATGTCATTACACCATGCTCAATCCCCAAACCCATAAAATCTTTTGGACCCAAACGCCAGCAGAGGGCGCCAAACAACAAAAAACAAGTAACAAGGGGACATTACTAGAGCTGAAACGAGTACTCGAGCAACTCGAGTAACTCGAGTTTAAAAACTGATCCGAGTAATTTTATTCACCTCGAGTAATCGTTTGTTTTGACAGCTCTCAGCGTCACGTTTTGCTCGGACTACATTTAATGCGGGACAACGCGCTGTCACGTGCGGAGAGGAAGAAGGGGGGAAAAAAAACTTACTGCAGCCGACAGCCGCCACAAACGACGCCGACGTTGCTAAATACTAGCCCGCACGATGCTACGTTGGTACAGGTAGCGTCTCATAGAGATCACATGTATGTTGAACTAGATGCTAAATGACAGACTCGGCCGCGTCTGGGCAGCTTTAGTAAACAGCCGCCATCTTAAAGCAGTAGAGCGCTAAGCGCTAATAAAGAGCGCTAAGCGCTAATAAATAAGATTAACGTTACTGTTCTGAAGTAACGTTAGCCCTGCGTAGGGCTAGGTTTCTATTAATTATGACCACTGTCGATGCTTGGCTAACGTGTCTTACATACAGGCTTTAACATAACATACCATTGTGGAGTGATGAGGGTGTAAAATAAAAACTTAATCATGCTAACTATCAATTTTAGCTCAGTAGTCATTGCTGGATAAAACACCAAGTAGCACTGGTGCTAATGTGCTCCAATACAGCCTGTATCATACATTTATTTTGAACACTGCAAAAACTCAAAATCCTATCAGGACTTGCAGTTTAGACTAACTTAAAACTTAACTAGAACTTAAAAATGGCTTGACACAAAGAGAAATTCAATTGAAAGACGTAGGAAAAAATCCAAACTTTTAAGTGATGTGTGTTATCAAGCGTAACGGCATTTTTAGGTAAGATATATATATATATATATTTTTGTAATAAGATCTAAAGTTTTTTGAGTCAAAGCAGTGAATTAGTCTTTTTTTTTTTTTTTCTAATTCTAGTTACATCTGAGATGCAATTGTTGGCGGTTTTCAACAATATACATCGAAAATAAAGACATTGATTGACTGAAAATGGTTCAAAATTAGATGAAATGTCTTGTTTTCTCATGTATATTTATAATTGCTCTTCACCTAAAAATATATTTGTTTTATCCGATTACTCGATTAATCGATAGAATTTTCAGTCGATTACTCGATTACTAAAATATTCGATAGCTGCAGCCCTAGACATTACACTGCTGTCATTTTAATCTGAGCAGGGCATGCGCGTTAATTGCGTCAAATATTTTAACGTGATTAAAAAATTAATTACTGCCCGTTAACGCTATAATTTTGACAGCCCTACTTGAAAGATCAACTTCACATTTTCACATTCACATTTTCTGGTATAAATCACATAAATTGAGGAGCAGAAGTATTTGCACCCCTTGTCATGTTGCGAGTTCACCCACTTAGGAAATATGTAGAGTTCTGAAATTTAAATCAAACATGAATTTCCGCTTACAGAGACATAATCCCCCAAAAAATACGGAACTGACATTGTATGATTTTTCAATAATTTATTTGTAATTTACTGGGGTTCATAAGTATTTGTACCCCTGAGAATCAGCAATAATTATGACAAAAAGTTGTCAGCCTACCTTAAAAAAGTCCACCTTTACCCCATGAGTAACTGCCCAAAGATGGACGAATACAATTTCAAGAACACCATCCCCACTGTGTAGAAGTGGAAACCTCATGCTTTGGGGCTGCTTTTCGGCAAAGGGGACCGGACGACTGTACCGTATAAAGCAGAGGATGAATGGTGAAATGTATTGTCAAATTTTGGGCCACAACCTCCTTCCCTTGGTCAGAGAAATGAAAATGAGCCGTGACTGGATCTTCCAACATTGACAATCGATCAAAAGCACACAACCAAGCTGACCAAGGAGTGGCTGCGTAAAAAGTATATCAAGTTTCTGGAGGGGCCTAGCCAGTCC
This sequence comes from Corythoichthys intestinalis, assembly GCF_030265065.1. Lineage (NCBI taxonomy): Eukaryota > Metazoa > Chordata > Actinopteri > Syngnathiformes > Syngnathidae > Corythoichthys > Corythoichthys intestinalis. The sequence goes on along the minus strand of NC_080399.1, from coordinate 54,761,296 downwards.
CCAGACCTCAATCCAATAGAAAATCTGCTGAAACTTAGGTTTCGGGGCTGTTGTTGAGAAACACAAACAGATCTAGAGAGGATTTGTGTGGAGGAATGGCCAAAATCCCTGTTTCCACATTGAAAACCTGGTGAACTACCGAACGCGTTTGACCTCTGTAATTGCAAACAAAGGCTTCTGCACTAGGTATTAGCACTGCTTTTACAAATACTTATGAACCCCAGTAAATTACAAATAAATTATTGAAAAATAATACGATGTGAGTTTTGGATATTTTTTTTTATTAGATTGTCTCTACAAGTGGAAATGCATTTATGATTGAGATTTAAGACATCTACTTATTTTCTAAGTAGATGAACTTGCAAAATCACAAGGAGTGCAAATACTTCTGCTTCTCACCGTATCTGGTTGCATTGACTATCTAGCTAATTTTCTTACATATCGATTCAACATTTACTGTTTGATTTTGCAGTTTTAAATGGTTTAACACAGGGGTCTGCAAGTCCGGTCCTCGAGAGCCGCTAGCCAGCTTGTTTGCCATGTCTCCCTCCTTTAACACACCTGAATCAAATGATTAGCTCATCAGCAAGCTCTGCTGGAGCCTGATAACGATCCTGATTATTTGATTCAGGTGTGCTAACGGAGGAAGACATGGAAAACAAGCTTGATAGCAGATCTCGAGGACCTGACTTGCAGATCCCTGGTTCAACATATCAGTGGAGGAATTCTCGACGTAACTATGGAATTATCCACTTGTCTTTGTCTATTTGTAAATTTAACGAAGAAGCCAAATCCAGTGCAGGTGGCAGCAGCGTCTCTAGCCGGCCGCGGCCCGGACGTCCAATGTTGCGCCGTCAGCAGCTTAAGGCAGGAAGGCCCAAGAGTAGTGAAATACTTTTTTTTTTTTAGCTCGGGCTTCTCACTCACATAATTTGTTGTGTCTGCAAACAATAATCATTTAGAGCCCAAGTGTCTGACATTTAAAGCATTTGTACGGAAATTCCCACAGGACTTTGGTTCTCAACACAGCGATTAGCTTGCGCTAATAATGAAATTTATGAGGGAAAAAAAGGCATGAAACAAAACCGAAACGGGATGCAATTGAAACGGACTGAACACGCAGAACCGAAACGGTTCAATAAATCCGCGGCACTGTTACACCCTTAATAATCTCCCATGCAAACTAGTTCAAAGTTCAGTTCACAAAATTTTAAATGAATTATTTCAGTTCATAGTTCAGACTTATTCAAGTTAGTTCTAAATTTCCAACTAAAATGAACTCGTCCATAGCCTAGGTTTATGCTCCTTTCAATTCGGCATAATCCTGCCTATTGGTTTATATCCTTGGCCAATCACAACACCTTTCAAAACAATATCAATAAAAAAGGCCAGTTTGTTTTTAAACAAATGTATTTTCTTTTTTTTCCAAAACCAGTGAAATGTCATTTAGGCAAATATGCTGTGAAGCTAAGGATATATTATGCCAAGTCCTAAATTCAAGGCCATTGACAATGTGGCTACTTTTTCTCCAGTGAGTAAAAGAAATTGAAATGTTTGCATGGCCCTTGGGCATTCTTGAATCTCTGGATCGCTCATCATTTACTGAAGGGGGCTGAATTATTATTATTATTATTTTTTAAATAAACGAAGTTAAATTGCTTATGGATAATGAACAAGGGATAGAATATATTTTGGCTTCACAATTATGCCCTTGTACAAGAGCCAAAGCAAAATGAGTCATAATTGTCATAGTTACAGTATATTCTTGGCCTTCAAATAAAACTGTACTTTGTGGTCCAGGGTCCTTTATGCAACCCTTATTACCAACAACTGTCTGGACCAGGACACTGAGCTACATAAACTGGATCCAGGAGCTTACACTGTTTAGAATGGGACCTCTGGAGCAGAAAATATGCTCCTATTCACACTGCCTCTCTGAAGTTCTTCTCAAATCACAGGTTGGAGTATGCTATGGTGCAAATGGCCACATAATAAATAGGCTATAACCAATTACCACTGCTGCACTTTAAGGTTGATTTATGGTTTGTGCTATTTGTACTCGGATGTTGAGGGGTGTTTATGCAGTGACGTGCACAGACAATTTGGGGGGCAGGTGCTAATGGGGGAAAAAAGACCGTTTGCAGCGTATATAACTGCCAGCCTGACTGCCTTGTTGGGACCATATGAAATAATAAAAGAAAAAACATTGCAGATGTATTAATTTGGTATTTCTTTATAAAAGAGCAACCTATCCCATACTAGCAAGGGTCAACAAAACAATGTAACAGTCAAAATAAAATACAAACAGTGCAAATGCGAATTATTCAAGCTTTAAAGGAGCTATCTCCTCGGTGCGATGTCTTTGATGAGCCAGATGATGGTGGTTTATCTTGGTTGACCAAAAATATGAAGAATAAGTCTGCTTGGTGACATTACACAACGCGGCACATACACACTACACAGCTAATTTTATGTTTGGCATTTAGCAAATAAATGATGCTTATAGCCTGTTTTAAACCTGCACTGTCATCAATGCAGTGTATCCGTGTGCCCATACTGAAACGAGGGAGCCTACAGTTTTCTTGGAGCATATTAGTCACTTTCTATTACACACACTCAGTTTCACTTCCTCCAGGTGAATTTCAAATATACTAGTATTCTAATGTCCGTTACTATGTGCAGCCCCTTTGAGACGCTCGCGACTTGTGGGTTGTGGCGTAGGGGGAAGAGAGAGCGAACGGGTGATAGTGGTCGCGCTTCTCAGGAGCCCGCTGTATTGTTTTATTGTTTGTTGTTGCATAATTAAAGTGAGTAAAGCCATTCCTGACTCCTCTCCTTCCTCGCCATCAGCCTGGGCTATTACAATATATTTTTTGTGTGTGTTTATTTTTATTCTAATAAGTTTTTGTTAAGCAGCAACATTGTCCTGAAGTAGCAGTACTAGTATTAAACATCCAAACACATGACTAAATATTGAGCTATAATTAGGGGTGTAACGGTACACAAAAATCTCGGTTCGGTACATACCTCGGTTTTGAGGTCACGGTTCGGTTCATTTTCGGTACAGTAAGAAAACAAAATGCAAAATATAAATGTGCTAGTTGTTTATCACACACCTTTGTGCTTTCAACAATAGGAACATTAGCCTATACGACGCTAGAATTCTACTAAAAAGTAGCGGGTATTTAAAGATAATCCAACAACAATTTGCCTTTCAGACCCCGCGTATTTGTCAGCTTTCTTTCTGAAAGAAAGAAGAAAAAGTCCTGTGCTAAAGAGAAAAGCAATCCCAATGACAAAGATTTTAACATGTATTTTACAAATGAAATGCCTCAATGAATTTTTTTTTTCTTATGAACGGTTTTCAAAAGCTTTATTGGTGGATTTTCTCAAGTTAAAGTGCCACACAGAAATTAATAAATTTAATTGTGTAAGCAGGATGTGTGTATTATTCTTATTATTTAATTACAGGTGTTTTAGCTCATTTCATTTTATTTTATATAAATGGGCTATTATTTATTTTATTATATGTTTATATTTTACAAATGTGATGTATTCATTTATATTGTATATTTTATGTTGTATAACTTTAGTTCTTATGTGAATATTAGTTCCTACTTGTTTTGTTGTAGTAGGAGGGTTTTGTATTGAACACGGGGCCGTGTTGGTTATTATTATAGCAGAGAAGACAGCAGTAAATCAACAAAGACAAGTCAACTGTGCCCCGATCTACCACTCAAGAGATCTGATGGACTCAAAAAGTGGGTTACAATTGCATATTAGTTTGAAAATCGACCAGATCCACCGTATTTTTACACGAGTGACTTCCAGTCTGCCCGATCCAAGCTACCGGTAGTAGTATTGACGCAGGTCGCATCTCGCGTCAAATAATAAACTCTGCCGTTCTTTTCGCATGCGTTGTGTTGAGCCGCTTCTGGGGCGCTTGTAACACGCTGCTGCACTGCGACTGATGTGCATTGGCTGATTGACTAACGCCCGCGTTTAACTGCGTTCTCGCGGCGGCCACGTCGCGCCATTGACGTTTCTGGGTTATACTGTCCTACCGTGTTGGTCCTCATTATAGTAGAGAAGACGGAGTAAATATAATCCACACAAAGAAACTAACCCGATCGACTCACAGCCTCGAAAAGTAAGACTTGCATTACGTCAGGAACGGTACGCCTCCGTTCCGAACCAAGCACCACGTACCGAAACTGTTCAATACAAATACATGTACCGTTACGCCCTTAGCCATAATATATAGTTTTATTCATTTTTCCTACTGACAGTGCTTGTGTGTAGGTTGCCACATCTATTAATAGATTTATGGCAAGCCGTTAGCCTACCTTGGTTAGCCCTTTCACACCTTAGCCTATTTTGGCCAAATTTGCATGCCTTTGATGTTGCCTTTATATTTCAAAGAAAAAAAATTTCACAATGGCCAGGGTGGGTCCCCTTTTTTTCAGGACTCCATAACCTTCATTGGCAAATTATAATCAACATTTTGGACCCAAAAAAGACCACAAAAAAAAAAAAGTCAAAATTTCTATTATTGATGTCCAAGTGACAACCAAACATGCTTGACCAAACGTTTTGAAGCATGATAATATTTATTTAACTTTTTAGAATAAACATTCAACAGAAAAAAATGACTTTTATAATTGATAATTCAACATAAAATGCAGGTATGGTCATAGGCGTTTTTGTCCTTTTTACATACTATGGTCAAAACAGGTTACTTACAGGAGACAAACAGTGCAAAAAAGTTAATAAATATATATGATATATATAATAAAATTATATCTAAATACAATAAACTTCATTAGATACTTTTCCTCTAAATGTGCAAAACGTTTTTTAGTCTTTGATTCCTCAGAGGCCTTGGTGGCACTACCAGGAGCAGTTCCTCTCTGGCTGGAAACACAGGCCCACATTGCATGTCTCACACATCCAGGCAGTGCTCATTTGACAGAGTTTGCAGCGTTGGCGATTTTGATCTATGACCACACTGGATTCTTCAGCTCCAGCATCTCCACAACCCTCTCCGGGACATAAGTCACTTTAGGAAGAAGACAAGTACTTACTTTATTGTCATTTCATAGTACATCCACAGTATAGCTGTTCCTCATCACAACACAAACTGTAGCAGAGCAGTCGTTGTCACAAACGCTTTATAGCTTCAACAATGTATAGATTACTGCACATACAGTGGGGAGAACAAGTATTTGATACACTGCCAATGGGAAAACCCATTGACAGTGTATCAAATACTTGTTCTCCCCACTGTACATGAACATAATGATTTTATATATACTTTGGAACAAGACTTTGACAATGTAACACTGTTCAAATGTAGTTACTAGACCAACGAGGCATGCATCATATACAGTAGGCCTACATAGTAGATTACTATGCGCACTTTTTCATTCATACTCTGTATATTGTACTGTAAGTCAACACACAATACAAACATGTTTTGTTACATAAAGTTCTGTGAACAAAGTAAAAATGAGCTTGAGAAAAGTACGAAGAAAAGTTGAACAGAAATGATCGATACCTTTCTTCATCGAGCGTGCTCCTCCCGTTGGGTCCTTCCTTGGGTCCAAACTCTTGTCTAAACATCTGTGGAGGTTTTATTGTCCTAGATGACAGTCTTGCTGGCATTTCTTCGCAAAAAAAATAAAATAAATAAAACCTGTCGTTCTTCGCTATTTTTTACCGCTCTGCTGACTTCCTCTTCTTCCGTGAGTCGCGGGTCGCAACTTCTAGCACATCAGAGGATAAATGAGCTGATTCACTGACTTTCTGGCGGTAGTAGAGTGAGATCACAGCAATGACACCCATTTGACTGTCAAGCGCAACCTCTCAGCTTTCAGGATCCGTTGAATTTTTTTCGATAGCACAAACTGTTTAGGAGTTACAGTAGTTCAAAGTACGCATGCGGAAATGTGTCGCTGGTGACACATCCTTCGTTAAACCCTTTAATGCCAGCAATATGAAGCAATTATCAGAGAATCCCAAAATGTGAAAAATAAGGTCCTAATGAAACCATTTTTTCAAATTTGTGAAAAGAAAAGTCAAAATGAATATGTGTAATAAGCGCTCAGATATCTATAATTATCCCTTGCTAAATCCTGTTTGTTTTTTTTTCATGGAACCTGCAGATGCATGTGTTGACTTGCATCCATCATTTTTTTTTTTTTTTTCAAAAATGTCAAAATTCTGAATTAGTCTCAAAATCATGAAATTTTAGGTGTATCAAATGTGATACATTTGGCAATATAGGGTTAAAGGGTTAACAGGTGGGACTGGGCAGTCGGCTAATTTTGAGAGTTGCACATAGACAACGGCTACTTCACGAGATACATAAAATTGATAAGCAACTGAGGTTTAGGAGGGCACACACACTCTTTGACTCGTTGTGTTACCTCTGCGTAGGGGCTATAGCCGGGGGCGTGGATGACAGCTAATAATTGTACATGCTGCTCCTGCTGCAGTGAATGTGCAGCCTTTACTGCACGTTCACGTTGACTAATGATGGGCGGTACGCACCTCAAAGGAGGGTGTGTGTTTGGGTGTTTGTAGGACAGGCTCGCACGGTGATTCTGGGTGAGGCGCTTGGGAGGGCTTTCACACGCATTACTAACTAACATAATAATGCTCATGACTCAATAACCTTGATAAGGGCACTTGCTCGGTTAAGAGAGCGAGGGCCAGTGCCTGAGCACCACCTAGCGTCTGTGTGTGCACGCTATTGTGTTTATGCAGAGGGCAAGTGCGAGAATAACTTTCCCCAAGGTCACTATCTTGTTTTGGAAACGAACGCTCAAAACATGACATCATTCCCATCTCCAACTTCTGAGTTAAATTGAATGGTACTCACTCACCACCGTAAGAACCCCTGCTAGTGGTGTTCTGAAGTGCTTTAGTCAAAAGGGTTTCAATTATTATTTTTTTGAATATTTTCTGCTACAGGAACACAAATATTATTATGTTACAAATAGGACTGCACTATGCCTTTAGCTATCAAAAGTATATCGATAGACAAACCGAAGTTTAAGGTGTTTTTGGATTACAGAGAAGAACATTTTGTGAGACACAGGACAACCGTAAAGATGCTGGACGAGTGCCTGACGCCATCTGTCAAGCATTATGGAGGTAATGTGATGGTCTGGGGTTGATTTGATGCTGGTAAAGAGGGAGATTTGTACAAGGTAATTAGGATGTTAAATAAGGAAGGCTATCACTCCATTTTGCAATGCCAACCTGTACCCTGTGGACAACGCTTGATTGGAGCCAATTTCATCCTACAACAGGACAATTACCCAAAGCACACCTCCCAATTATGATAAAAAATATTACCGTAAGTAAAACTCCTTATTTCTAAACTTTTCAACGTCTTGACTAGATTTCATATTCATTTTGAAAGTGTTTTGAAAAATAATAGTAATAACTAAGTAATAGTAATAGTAATAACTTTTCAAGGAAAGCACAAAATTGTCTGGGTGACCCTAAACTTTTGGAATGGAAGTGTATATATGCGATTACATACAGTATGCGGTACCTTGACATACAAATTTAAGTCGTTCCAGTACCTGGTTTGTATGTTAATGTTATGAACGTGGGCCGAGAACCCTCAAAACAGGCACGAGAGATAATGAGGATATGAGTTTATTGTAGCAGCAGTTTATCGTTCACAGGGCTGTGGAGTCTGGCGTGAAGATTCCGGGCGACGGTACCAATTACGAGAGGCGTAGGCAAGATCCTGGAACAAAGCAAAAAGTCGATGATCAGTTGAGTCCACACAGAGAGATGCAAAAACGCGAGAGGGCACTAACAGTAAACTGAAAGAGACGATCCAGCGACGTGGTGGAGCTCTGGCTGGCTTATGTAGGCTGTTGATGATGATTGCAGGCAGCTGCCGTCGCTCCACCCGTCAAGTGCTGATCCTAATTGATTGACAGACACTTGCCTGGCCCTGGGCCTGACAGTTAAAATGGTCGTATGTCGAGATGGATTTCCCCATAATAATATATTAAAATTTAATTTGTTCACAGCCCAAAAACCTATGCGAAATCCTTAATAAAAACTGCAGGCTGTAGCGGATGATGTTGTTGAGTCTCGTAGCTCGCTGAGTAGACGTGTTGCCGTTTCGGCCGCTCGTGACTCCCGTGACTCTCTTAACTCTCTAGTGTCTGTGCCGGAAACCCCTGCGACAACAAAGTTTCCCCCCCCGGAACACAACATGCTCCACCCAAGTCCCCTAGGTGAATTCTGTTAAGAGATAGTGGTCACTACAAGGTACAATTACAAGCAGTAATTACACATACTAAAACAAATAAATTGTAAATGATTACATCATTAAAAAGCGTTTTTATTGTCTCTATATCACCTTATGGAAACGGGTGAACAGAGGTCGAGGAGACAGTGGGTATGGAGTTAGAGGAGGATACGGTGAACCGTGTTCTGTCTAGTTTAACAAATGCATTGAAGTAGATGATAATGAAATTGCGACACTGTCGTAAATAGTCACATCTCGAGCGTTTTGTCATATGTCGAGACAGATGACGAGTCAAATTTTACGCCGTATGTCGATGTGTTCGTATGTCGAGGCATCACTGTATATCGTACAGGGTGTCTCAAAAAACGGGAACTTTCTAACAATCCAATAAAACCAATAGTGATAGAAGAAAAATATTTTATTCATAGTAATGGACACCTACCATTTAAGAAACAATTATGGAACTATAACAATTACATCTTTTAAATGGTGTCTTCCTGCATAAATACATTCTTGAAATCTCTTGAACACGGTTGGAAAAAACAAATTTTTGCGTATTGGCAGCCTTGCGAGACCGTGACCTTGAGTAAGTAAACAATCTGCCAATATGTACACACAGTATCCCAGCTCGGATGATGAATCTCAACAGCAGATTTCAAGAACGCATTTGTATGCATTTAAAGAATGTCCATCCTTTAACTACCGCTTAATCCGGGTCGGGCTGCGGGGGCAGCAGCTTTAGCAGGGAAGCCAACACTTCCCTCTCCCCGGCTACTTTAACCAACTCCTACGGTGGGATCCCAAGGTGTTCTCGGGCCAGCCGAGAGACATAGGAGACTTTAGATACCATGGATACCATAGACCATAGATAGCTGGTTGGCGGGCGGGCCGGGCTCCTGGTAGGCCGGCGATCCGGCAGATCATTATTTTAAAAAATTAAAATTCCATCATTGTTTCTTAAATGGCATGTTTTCATGACAGGTTGCAAGGTTAATGCAAGGTTTCAATTACAGTACTATAAATAACATTTTTCTTGCTTCCCTCTTATTTTAATTGGATTGTTAAAAAGGTTCCATTGGCTGCGAAATTAGTTTTAGGTACTGTTGTTATATTGGCATTTTTTTTCTCCCAAAAGTGTTCAAAAACAGAACCCACATTTTGTTTGTGTTACTGATTAACATATGACTGTGGTAAATCTATTTAATGGTGAGCTTTTATGCACCTGTTAGGACCCAAATGGTGCCTCCCTCATTGTTATTGTCAAGTAAGTAACTAAGTGGTGAGAAAGGTTACAACACTTCTTTTTCACCCTTTTTTCTGACTCTTCTAATTTGAAAGCTGAGTTTCTGTATCTCATCTTGTAAAGCTTTTACCTTAAAGGTCATTCTGTTCATCATGGCTGCACTTTATTGTCAAGCACTAACAATAAGCTTTGCTGACTCACAGGAACAGTGATAGAAGCAAGAACATTGTGAATGGTTACGAATAAATTTCTTTTTCCAAGAGCACTATTATTTGCCAAGCCTTTAACAGAACAACATTAGAATCTTTCACACTCTATACAGTGAAACAGTAATACTGGTTTTCATGGCTCGAAGATTTACAATGTACCCGCCCTCTCCCAATTCCAGTTGTTTATCAGTGCCAGGGTACCTTTACTTGCTCTTAGATTTGGACTCCATTTGTAGTTTGGACATCTGAACTCAGGACCCGCCTTCTGTGAGTTTTATTCTTTTTTGGTGTATTTTAATCACACTCAAGTAGTCCAACACACAGTAGTTTTGGCTTATGGGTAAAACCAAGTCATGACTTCTTTGGTCGGGAAAAGGAATACCATTGCTTTACTCTGTCTCTTGTTGTGCAGCAATACTATCCAGGCAGGTGAGTGTCAAACAAGTAAATGCTAAAGGACTACGAATAGTAGAGCAGTTGTTTGAGAACTCTTTATCCTCTCTGCAGCTTCAAAATGCGGTGTTCCTCTAAGGACAAGTGCCTTGGTTCCTTTCTTGAGGGTGGTTGGAGGGACTGAGTCCATATATGGCTCACAACCATGGCTGGTTAGTAGTAGCGTACCAATTCTTGTGTGTCTCTTTACATTCTTCTATTCACTGTTAAATGACTTCTTGTGACTTTTTCAGCTATAATTGATATAGGGCTGCAGCACTTTGTTATTTTATTAAGTTTGAATCATCGAGTAATCGGATTAGGAACATTTAATGCATTGCAAAATAAATTTTAGGAGAAGTAAAACAAAGGCTTGCTAAGATTGCACTCTCAAAAGAGCATAAAATGCGAATACAAAATAAATATCCAGAGTGTATGTTGCCTGGCACAGCCAGACTATTCTCTCTGTATTTTTCAAAACTGTGAGAAATAGTCTGGGACCCAGCCCATTAACGGCCCCTCGAGTATGGTACAAAATCAACCGTCCAATCAGATTAGTTTATTTGCGTGACGTGTTCTTAACGAGCAACGTCACTCTTGCGCGCCGAAAGTCGTCTCTACAACAACGCAGATGGCGAACAGGAGAGCCGAGAATATGTTCCAATCCGCGGTAAAACCAGTTTTAAATGACCAAAAACACATCGAAACAAGTCATTGACAACAGTCAACATGGCTCGCGCTAGCCATGTTGAATAAACTTCTCCATTCTCCGCTCACGCTAATTACTTGTCGCTTTAACAACGTCACGTCTGCCCGTCGCTGATTGGTCCATTCCGCTGTCTGTTTGCTGTGGCTTGCTCCGCCCTGGGAATTTGATCCGCCGGACGGTCGCCAGACTCAATCGCTGCAACAGCGGTGAGTCTGGTAAACCAGGCAAGAGTGTATGCATATTGTACTTTTACTTAAAAATAAGAATACCTGAGTTTAGCCTCAAACGTTATTAAAAAAATAAATAAATAAATAAATGAGTAAGTACAACAAAAGAACAATTGGATAGCTTGCGTATAACAAAAGTCCGCTAGCTTAAATGCTATAAAATGCTAAAGGTTTTTTATTTTTTTTATTATTTTTTTTACAACGCTCTTATCAAATTGTTCAAACACATCTTCCCACAAAAAAAACACCTCCTCAATATATCTATAAACTAAATTACGAATGCATTAAAAAACACGTATTGGCTCAAACAAAAACTTACGTTGGTTTTAACAGGGAGCAGCTGGATTCAGCCATGTTAAATGAGTTATGTCATATTCACTGTTTCCACTAGGGGGCAGTGTATCAACCCAACTCAATAAAACTAAATGCAAACACTTTCAAAATAAATCATTACAACACCACTCTAATTAAATGAATCCTCAAAGCAGCAAAATTTGATTCAAAGTTTTTTTCTAATTAAATTACTCGAGTTAATCGATTAATCATTGCAGAACTAATTTGATTCAATTACAATGGTCTGGAAGCAAATGCTACCCGGATAAACGTAGTGAGACTTTACTAAATTTGTGTCTGGCCAACTGGCCGAAATGTTAAAATTCAAGCAATTTGGGCGAAAATTTTAAATTTTAAATAGAATTCATAAATTATTATCATAACAATTGACGTTGAAAAATTGTTATTCCCACTCAATTGTTATTCTCATTCAATCTTCGAGATTGCACACAAACAACAACCGAAATAAATAGACAAACGATTCAACCAGCATGTTTCCAAATGCAGCAGTTCAAAACTACATTACCCATAATGCCTAGCGCGGCTTACGTCACTGACAGCTACCCTATTAGCGAGCATCGGTAGCCGAGTATTAAAGTATTATAAATTTGTATCCAAAGTAGAATAAAGGTATTTTCGACTTAATTACTCTTTTGGGTACATGAGCATTTGATTATATACATATTGATCATAATAAAAGTCTTAAAAACTGGGCAGGCTCTCTGGGAACACGTCACAGGGAGCACTGTACCGTAGTATTCTGTGCAAAGCGTCAGTCAATTTCAACACACCCTAATTGGTCCCGTGAAAAATAATGAAAACCGGACATTTTCATGAATTTATAAAACCCCGCCGGATGCCCCAGACAGGATGTGAAAAGAGGACATGTCCGGGCAAAGAGGACGTTTGGTCACCCTACATAATATGCTGTTTTCAATGGATTGCATAAATCCTGGTGTTTTGTAAGTGGACAAAATGCATTGATGTAGACACATTTTTTCATAGCCGGTGGCACACACTGATGTATTATCCATCTCATATCAAATGTAGCAACTTATAAAACTCATATAATAACAACAATGAATTTTTGTCATTAAACTTTAACATACAATATCTTGAATACTTTAGCCAAAAAGCACTAAAATCTTTTGTTCTCCAATCTATGCTACGGCAGCAAGTATGATTTGACCATTTTTTTCCACAATAATTTTGTAGACTGCTGTTATTTGTATCTATAGGTGTCCTTGCGAAATAAGGGATTTCATTTCTGTGGAGGCGTTATCCTGAGCAGCCGCTGGATAATGACTGCTGCACATTGCTTTCTGTCCTTTTCAAAGTATGATTTACAGCTATTGTATGTCACTTCTTTAAAAAGTGACTGCATTTAAAATGTCATTGCAAACGGCTTTTTCAGAGGGTTTCTCAGTGGTGTTACGGTGGTAGTGGGAGAGTATGACCGAAGAGTAGAGGATGCCGAGGAACAGGTCATTTCTATCAAATCCATCTCATTCCATGAGAAATACCAACATGATGTACCCATGAGCTTTGACGTGGCACTTGTGCAGCTGGATCAAAAAATTCAACTTGGTGAGTTTCGTCAAGGCCAGTTTGACATACAAGTGTGTTATTTTGTGTTTTAGTGTATTTTTTTTTCAAATAGGATCCTTTGTCCAGCCTATTTGCTTGCCGCTACCTGATGAGTCCAGTCCAATACATACCAGTTGTGTCGTGGGTGGATGGGGGAGGATAAAAGAACGCAAGTCATTTTCGTCATCCATATGTACTTTGTATACAGTGGTATGAAAAAGTATCTGAACCTTTTGAAATTTCTCACACCATCACATGTGATCTGATCTTTGTCAAAATCACACAGATGAAAAAACAGTGTTTGCTTTAATACTTAAACCACCCAAACATTTATAGGTTTTCATATTTTAATGAGGATAGCATGCAAACAATGACAGGAGGGGGAAAATAAGTAAGTGAACCACAGCATTTAATATTATGTGCCCCCTTTGTCAGCAACAACTTACACCCAAACATTTATAGGTTTTCATATTTTAATGAGAATAGCATGCAAACAATGACAGGAGGGGGAAAATAAGTAAGTGAACCACAACATTTAATATTATGTGCCCCCTTTGTCAGCAACAACTTACACCAGACGCTTCCTGTAGCTGCAGATCAGTCTGGCACATCGATCAGGACTAATCTTGGCCCATTCTTCTCTACGTAGAAAACTGCTGGAGTTCAGTCAGATTCATGGGATGTCTTGCATGAATCGCTGTCTTTAGATCATGCCACAGCATCTCAATGGTGTTCAAGTCTGGACTATGACTTTTTTTTTCTAAGGAAATCATTGTGAAGTTGATTTACGTCTGTGTTGGATCATTGTCTTGTTGCAGCATCCATCCTCTTTTTAGCTTCAACTGTCTGACAGACGGCACAGGTTTTCCTGCAAAACATCCTGATAAACTTTTGAATTCATTCTTCCATTAATGTTTGCGAGTTGTCCAGGCTCTGAGGCAGCAAAACAGCCCCAAATCATGATGCTCCCTCCATCATGCTTCACTGTAGGGATGAGGTGTTGATGTTGGTGAGCTGTTCCATTTTCCTCCACACATCACGTGTGTTACTCTTAAACAATTGAACTTTGGTTTCATCAGTCCACAAAATAATTTGCTAAAACTTCTGTGGAGTGTCCAAGTGCCTTTTTGCTAACATTAAATGAATAACAATGTTTTTTAGACAGCAGTGGCTTTCTCCGTGGAGTCCTCCCATGAACACCATTCTTGGCCATAGTTTTACATAATAGTTGATGTGTGCACAGAGATATTGGAATGTGCCAGGGATTTCTGTAAGTCTTTAGTTGACACTCTAGGGTTCTTTTTCTTACCTCTCCGAGTATTCTGCGCTGAACTCTTGGCGTCATCTTTAGTGGACGGCCACTCCTTGGGAGAGAAGCAACAGTGCCAAACTCTCTCCATTTTCCATCTTCACTGACTGTCGATTGATGAACATCCAGACTTTTAGAGATGGTTTTGTATCCTTTCCCAGCTTTATACAAATCAACAATCCTTGATCGCAGATCTTCAGACAGCTCTTTTGACCGAGCCATGATGCACATCGGACAATGCTTCTCATCAAGGCATTTCTTACCGGGTGTGTGTTTTATAGTGGGCAGGGCAGCTTTAAACCACTCATCATTGATAGGGTACACACCTGACTTGTTTGGTAAAAATTGGTTTCAATTGCTCTTTAAGTCTCCTTAGGCAGTGGGTTCACCTACTTATTTTTTCCCCCTTATGCTATTGTTTGCATGCTGTCCTCATTAAAATATGAAAACCTCTGAATGTTTGCGACACTGTATTTTCATCTGTGTGATTTTGACAAAGATCAATCACATTTGATGGTGATTTTATGCAGAAATGTGAGAAATTCCAAAAGGTTCAGATACTTTTTCATCCCACTATAATATGTGAAAATCCTGTGAATTTTGCTCTTTTCCTATTTTTTTTTCTCAGGAGGTCGTCTTCCTGCCATTCTGAGAGAGGTTCAGCTGGATTTGGTGGATCCGGCCAAATGTAAATATGTTCTCCAGACTGTCACAAGAGCACTGCATGCAGCCAATACAGTTGTTTGTGCAGGACAAGAAAGAGGAGGAAGAGACACCTGCCAGGTATATGCTTTATTTGCCTATGTTTGTGTGTTTATTTAGGAACGTGTCACTTTAATAGATTATGGGACGGCCCTTATGCCCATTTTGTAAAATGCCAGTGATCAAGGGTGGCCTTACATTACATTTTTTTTTAACAATAACGGCATATCTAAATGATGTGGATGTTGATCGATATTGTGCATTTTGCTTGATTTGTATTTTTTTTTATTTAATTGTGCTGAACCAACCGATGTATTAATCCAGATTGATGTATTGTAACTAGGGATGTCCCGATCCGATCACGTGATCGGAAATGAGGCTGATCGCGTCATTTTTCAGAGGATCGGAATCGGGTGAAAAGGATCGTGTTTTTAATTAAAATTAAATTATATTTATGTTTTTCTGCTTCATGCTTGTACAGCCTCTCACCCTCCCTCCTAAGCAGTGCAATTTGCCTTTGGTATTTGAAGTTAACGATGATTGACAGGTTTGTAGCTTTGATCACGCCAGCGAAGCCTCAGTAGCTCTACGATCAAAGGCACAAATGTGTTGAACATCGTTTAGCTTTTTACCCGAGTGCTAGCACTGTCTGTGGCAACTCATTGTGTCAGTGAGGAGCTGTTCTGAGCAGCATGAGTGTCAAAGCGTGATTGAATTTGAGTGGACTCACTCATATGAATGTTGTGAATTTTATAGAGGGTGATTAAAAGTATGGCGTTAAAGGTGATGTGATGAAAAATGTTGGTGCGCCTCCATTTTGCGCTGGTGCCCCTTAAGAAAAAAGTTAGGCGCACCAGTGTAACCAGTGCAAAAATTAAGTGTGGAGAATTGCCAATATAGACAGTGAAGAAAATAAGTATTTTAACACCCTGCTATTTTGCAATTTCTCCCACTTAGAAATAATTGAGGGGTCTGAAATATTCATCCTAGGTGCATGTCCACTGTGAGAGAGATCATCTAAAAAGAAAAATCCAGAAATCACAATGTATGATTTTTTTAAACGATTTATTTGTGTGATACAGCTACAAATAAGTATTTGAACACCAGAGAAAATGAATGTTGATATTTAGTACATTAGACTTTGTTTGCAATCACAGAGGTCAAACATTTCATGTAGTTTTTTTACCAGGTTTGCACAACCACAGGAGGGAATTTGGCCCACCCATCAGTCAGGTTTCTGGGCCGTTGCTGAGAAACACGAGGTTTGACCCACCCTCCAAAGGTGCTCTATTGGGTTTAAGTCTGGAAACTGGCTAGATCATGCTAGAACCTTTTTATGCTTCTTACAGGGCCACTCCTTGGTTTTCCTGCCTGCGTGCTTCGGGTCATTGTCATGTTTGAAGACCCAGGCACGACCCATATTCAATGTTTTGACTGAAGGAAGGAGGTTGTTCCCCCAAATCTCACAATACAGGGCCCCAGTCATCATCCTCTCTTTAATACAGTGCAGTAATTCTTTCCCATGCACAGGAAAACACCCCAAAAGCATGATACTGCCACCCCCATGCTTCACAGTAGGGATGGTGTTCTTGAGATAGTACTCATCATTCTTCTTCCTCCAAACACAGTTAGTGGAATTATTACCAAAAAGCCCTAACCCTTTACTCTAATCTGACCACAGAAACCTGATCCCATGACTCCCCTGCATCATCCAAATGGTCATAGGCAAATTTAAGACAGGCCTTGACATGTGCTGGTTTAAGCAAGGGAACCTTCCGTGCCATGCATGATTTCAAACCACGACGCCTTAGTGTATTACCAACCCCTAACCTTGGAAATGGTGGTCCCAGCTCTTTTCAGGTCGTTGACCAACAACTGTCTTGTAGTTCTGGGCTGATTCCTCTGTTTTCTTTTAATCACTGAGACCCCACAAAGTGATATCTTACATGGGGCTCCACTCCAACTGAGATTGACCGTCATGTTTAGCTTCTTCCATTTTCTAATGATTGCTCCAACACTGGACTTTTTAAACCAAACTGCTTGGCAATTGCTCCGTAGCCCTTTCCAGCCTTAAGTAGGTGAAATATTTTGTCTCTTTGGACAGCTCTTTGGTCTTGACCAGTGGTGTCCAAACTTTTTGTAAAGGGGGCCAGATTTAGTGTGGTAAAAATGTGGGGGGCCGACCTTGGCTGACGTCCTTTACAGAGAAAAATATATTTAAGCAAATTTTAGCAACCATTATTTGTGTCACATTTGCTTTATTATTATTTTTTTTTTTATTAATAATTTCAACAATCTCGCAACCAGCCTTTGTTGCATTCTCTTTCAACTCTCGGGCTCTTGCGAAATACTGCTGCTGTAAAATTAAACTAGCTTCAAGTTGCTTCAATTTCTTGCTACCGATCTTCCCTGTAACCCTGTCATCCATGTCAGTGTCTTGTTTGGTCATATCGCCTCACATTGAACTCTTGAAAAACAGCGACTGTCTCTTTGCAAATGAGGTAGACATACAGTAGTTGTTGCGTATTTTAGTGAAGAAGTAGTCCAATTTCCACCTATTCTTGAAGCGTCGGTCGTCGCAGTCAACTTTCTGTTTTTTTTTGTTGATTGTCGCCATTTTAGAAAATTAGGAGTAAAAGGTCACACGGGGTAATGTTGTTTAGAGTGCTGGTGCCTTTTAGTGGGTAAATGATGAGCAGCATTTAGTGTGTAAGCTATTTCATATGCTGGTAGCAGTACTGCTGACCAATTTATTAAGTCTGTGTGTGGGCCAGATGTCACTGATTTTATGAAAGAGGCTGGGGGCCGGATGAAATTTGACCACGGGCCGCATTTGGCCCCCGGGCCGGACTTTGGACATGTCTGGTCTTGACCATGTTACAAGTTTGAGTCTTACTGACTGTATGGGGTGGACAGGTGTCTTTATGCTGCTATCTACCTCAAACAATCCTGAATCCATCTGATTCAGGATAATACATGGAGTGGAGGTGGACTTTGAATAGCTGGACTAACAGGTCTTTCAGGGTCAGAATTGTAGCTGATAGACAGGTGTTCAAATACTTATTTGCAGATGCATCACTAAAATAAAGTTTTTTTTTTAAAACATGCGTTGTGATTTCTGGATTTTTCTTTTTAGATTATCTTTCTCACAGTGGACATGCACCTATGATAGAAATCATGGAGGAGTCTGACATTTTTAACTGGGAGAACTTGCAAAAAAGCAGGGCACACAGTAGCATTGCAAAAGAAACAAAATTGACGTTTTATACTCCGCAACACTATCCAGAAAAGGAATTACTGTAAAAAGTACAGTGCTGAGATTGAACTTCTGTTAAAAAAAAAAAAAAAAACTATTTTTTTTTATTATCCGCTCGGATTCTCAAAATCAGGTGACTCAGACTCGGGTGCAAAAATATGCGATCGGGACATCCCTAATTTTAACATCCCTATGTTTTTCGAATATGAGAGGAAAACTGACTACCCACCTTAGTCACCCATTAAGGCGCATTTGACTTGACCAAATCGCCAAAATCTGGGGATGAGTAACCATAATATTTCCCAAGGGGGACTCGGGGAGTCCGCTTGTATGTCGCGCAAGATCTGGCAGCGGACGCTGGGAGGCTCTTGGCATTACTTCATGGGGTAAGGGATGTGGTCGCAGTTGGGGAAACAACAGCAGCCGCCCTCCGACCAAAAGAGGATCTCCTGGCATTTTTACCAATGTGAGGCTTCTGCTACCCTGGATCAAGTATACATTGCGAAATGGTGAGTCAGCTTATTTTTCCCCAAGATGTCAAACAGAGCAGAGCACTTTAAGTGCTTGTTTTTGACAGATGTTGAAATGGATAAAAGTGTGGTGTTCTTGGCTAGGAAGGGGTATACTGTGTTGTGGGGGACTAAACACAGGTGCAGGCAAGGCAGGAAGAGGCAGAAAAGCAGTGCAATATGAAAAAAAATCTTTAAGAATGGGCACAGGACAACCCACTGAGATAGAAAAGAAGGAGCCCAATACACAAACATACTATATGAGAAATCATGCACACCTGTATTATTAAGACTGAAGTCATTACACAAAATACCAAAGAATAGCTCAATGTCACTTGTGGAAGTTGCAGGGCCTTTATTACATCTTTGGTGTCCTGTACATTGACGACGATGGCTCACCTCACTAAAAGAATGGTAAATATAAACAAACTTGGAAGCATCACAACAGTTTTGTTGCGTGATAAAATAGGTAGCAGGAGTGTGCTGATAATAATTATCTTTTACAATATTCGTCCATCTACTGTACATGTTAAGTTAGAAGTTTGAGTAGACACACAAAAAATAACACAGTATACTACAGACAATTGAATTCATAGGGACTCGCACACGAGTCGCAAATTTGATTACTCTCGACTCGGACATGACTTGCTTAAAGAGCATATGACACCAGAAAAAAAGTCTTAAATGGCATTATTATGTGAATTTGAATCATATTTTGAGACGATTCGACTATATACAACAATTTAGCAAAGCGCAGATGACGAGAAATTAGTCTTTTAATCTGCCGGTTAGCCACGCCTACCATTATAGGGCTTTAGCGTCCCCAACAGGTGGATGACGTCAGCGGTAGACTGGGCTCATCGGTTTTACTATTCAGCCCATTGAGGGGGAATTGTTCACAATGAGGAAAACGCGACGAAGAGAGCGGCAAAATGTCATTGTTTCTGTCTCTTTACTTCAATATTTTTACAGGATATTCTTTTTACCCAAGTACTTTCCCCAATTGCTAAATAAATGGCATGGTCATGACAAATAACAATCTTGTGCTAAATGGAATATAAAATAATAAAGATCCATTTATTCAAGACGACATGGCAAAATTACTCCATAATGGTCAAAACAGTCAACTTCACCTTTACTGTCACACCTCCCGAACGATATTTTATGACACCTAAATCGGACATATGTCATTTCCCTTCCCCGGCTTCGGAGAATGTAAACAGACCAGAAGGAGTGACAGCTAGCCGACATGCTAACCCGAACCGAGGGACGTTTCAAAGTCTTCGAAGTGGAAAATCACACATAACTAGCCTGGATTATTTGACATGACGACCCGGTTGTCGAGTTTCTTTGCGGATCGGCAAACCGCCCGGCGGAGAGCAATTTACAGTTCGTTCCCTGGAGGAGGGTGGCTGGAGTTGTTGTGGAGCTAACGTGCTAACAGCTAACTGCTAATGAGCATGAGGATAGCTTTTTACATGCCTATCAATGATCAAACGTAAGTAGTCCTTTATTTAAAGGAATTTCATAGTGTTTACTTTGTAATCACTGTATTCGTATTTGACATAATACAAAACAAGATGTTTACTCACTTCCTTGTAAGTCCAATGGTCCCACAGTAAATATCCACGGTGAATGGGAACCTTTTGAAACTCCAAAAAGGCGCATACGCCTCTCCCGCATACAGAATGATTTTTCTGCAGCCGTTTGGCTGGCGTGATGCAAAAAATAAAAGTATTAATCCGCAAAATCGGCTGAATCCTTTGTCCTCATACACAACAGTACACTGTGTAGTGAAGAGGACGTCTTCTACCGTACACGTCACAGCGCCCTCCTCCTCAATGAGAGACCGAAGCCGGAAGTCACTCATTTTCATGGCGCGGGATTCAAAAAACTAAATAAATATAGCGATCGCTTCCACACACATCCAAGCGGTCCATATCATTCAGGGGCATAAAATACCGCGTGTATTATGAAATAAACATGCTTTTTCGTGTCACAGGCACTTCAAGCTGGGTGTGTCCGAGACTGGAGACCAGGCACGACTGGCAAGACAATGACTCAAGACTCAACGAGCTGACTTGAAAAAAACCTTTGATCGTAGATTGGTTCCCACCTGCCAGTGATCCGCTTGGTTGCCTTGGCCTCTCTCGCTATGCTCTTACAGAACATCATGGCAATAAAAAAATCAAATTTCCTGCACACTATACTGCACTTTTTTCTTTACATTGACTTAAAATGACAGCGAGATAAACCTCAGTGCTTTGTGGGGAGCAATGGTGGCCTTGACTAACCTGTGACTCGACTCGACTCGACTCGACAACCTTTTGACTTGACATGACTCGTCTTTCGAATCTTGTGACTTGGCTCGACTTGACATGACCTCAAGACTCGACTCGACATAACCTTATGACTCTACTTGATTCGACATAACCTCGTGACTCAACTCGACTTGACTTGCCCACAACTTGGGACTTACTTCCCATAGAAAAGCAAAATTGAAGATGAGATCTTGTTCATGTCTCATTTACATCTCTGAGAAATGAATCAGCAATAATCGAGAACAGAGTGGTTTTCTCAGTTTTCTCAAATTTGTCTCATGAGAAGTAAGTCTCATAGTGAGCATTACATGAGAAGGTCTTGAGAATAGTTCGACTGGCACGATTTTTCAATAAAGTCTCACAGTTATCTCCTTTCAAGATCTCACCAAGAGACACTTATGAGTACTTGTGTCGATCTCAAATGAATCTCTATTTTATCTCCTAACTTGGTTTGGCGTCACGATCTCAGTAATGTCTCAGTAAAAGATATGGATGAGCAAAGTATTTTATTTCTTCAATTTAGCTCAAAGCTGCCTCTTTTACTGATCTCGCAGAGGAACCTTATATTGTGCCAGTCAAAAATATTTCTCAATTTGATCTCCTTCCAGTCTGCAATTGCTCATTTTGAGTTTTCAAGATTCTTTCATTGTAAGAAAGAGTAGTGTCTGCTCTGACATGTCCAATCACCTCTTAATTAAGAAAATATTATAATTGGTCAAATAATTAAATAACATCTGGTTCATTTGGTTCATGTTGTTCAATGTAAAAATCAGAGATGTGACCGAAAATTCGGTGCCGAAAACTATCGGCCGCTACAAATGCATTATTGGTTTTTGGTTTCGAAGACCGAAAGTTTACCACAAAATAGTGTGAAGAACCTTAGTCCTCTTTTTGATGACGTAATCAAAACAGGCAACACGCTGGCTGACAATGTCTCGCTAAACCCACTGGCTCACAGGCAACATGTCTGCGATTTCAAAGTTTTTTTTTGAAATATCAAAGAAATATATAAATTATTAAATGAACCAAAATATAATAAATTTTCTTCGTCGCTGCTACACGCTGCTTCTGAAGTTGCTTTCAATTGATGTGCCGCGTCACATTGAGCACAGTGCATCCGAGCCTATGCGTGGCTCGGTGATAGAGAAGTTGTTCCCTAACCCATAGGTTGTGAGTTCAACCCTCTGTTCTGATGAATTCATCTAAGTATCCTTGAGCAAGACACTGAACCCCACGTTGTTGCGTCACCAGCAGGTAGATGAGGATAAAGTGTCATAGCACTTTGAGTGCCCGAAAGGTGCTGTACAAGTATAACTCAATTTTTAATTAAGAGAATTTCTCTTCTCAAATATTGCTCAAATGTGTTTTTCTCAAATCAATCTCATTCGTCTCAATGATGTCTTTGCTCAGTTTGACTCATCACCTGCTCCTAAGTGTACCCTTAGGAGTACAAACTCAGAAACAAATAAGCAGAGAATGAGATCAATTTGAGATGATCAAATTCGCCTCACGAGACGAGATTAAGCAACAGATAAGTAGCAAATTTTTGCTATGGGTTGTGACTCAGATCATAGTGACTCGTGCAATTGTCTGGTATATTGTTACCAAAATAATCATCCATTTCGGGGAGGTTGTGCTTTTATTTACGTTAATAAACCATTTTTGCCTGTTTCATTGGTTTAGCTGATGACCAGTGGCGAGGAAGGAAGTCATTAGGTAAGCTATCCCTTTCATCAGCAATGCGTCTGAAGTTGAGACATTGTGTTAAACATCAATAAAAACATCACAATAATAAAAAAAAAAAATCATCTACAACCTAATCTTCAACCTATTATTAATTGAATACACCACAAAAACACAAAATGTAATGTTCAAACGGATACTCTATTGTGTTTCGCAAATAATTATTAACTTACTTTGAATTTTATGGCTGCAACACGTTCCAAAAGTGGTGGCAAAAAAGACGGCAAAAAAAAAGTTAAGGAATTCAAACATGTTTTGGAGAAACGTGTACAGGTGGTCCCCGGGTTACGAACAAGGTCTGCAGAAATTGGAATTATTATCCCTTAATGACCCCTAAATCCAGGGGTGAAAGTGGCTACAATTTTGTGCTGAAATAAACGTCGCCACTGAGTGAGAATTCTTTATATATGTTTTTTTTTTTTTTTTTTTGGGGGGGGGGTAAACCTCCAAAAACCACTGAAATGCAAAGAAAGCTGCTTTTGGCATAGTTATACCTACTGTATAACACACACACAAAAACTGGTTTTGGATATCACTACTGCATTACACATAGTCCCAAGGCATATATGAGAAAGTGATTTTCATTCAATATGGTATTTTCTTTCAAAATTTGCAAAATAACAGTTAACAGAAACACCAGTTACACCAACCTCCATCACCTAATTTTTATTTTTCCCTCATTTCCTCGCATCTAAATGTAAAACCTTAATTTAAACTACTTATGAACATGGGATTTACATTATAATGTAAACATTTACTTTTTTTCTAATAATAAAGATAAAAAAATAAGCACAAATGACTCTGTGGCGTTGTGCAGTGAAATGGAAGACGGTACACAAGAAAGTCCGCCCGTCTCATCAGACCATAGGACATGGTTCCATTAATCCATGTGTTTTGTTGACATGTCTTCAGCAAACAGTTTGCGGGCTTTCTTGTGTACAGTCTTGAGAAGAGGCTTCCTCCCGGGGTGACAGCCATGCACACCAATTTGATGTAGAGTGCGGCGTATGGTCTGAGCACTAACAGACAGACCCCCCCACCTCTTCAATCTCTGCAGCAAATCTGACAGCAGTCCTGTAACGAGTCACATGACATTTTGGAGGGAAAATGACAAGCAGTACGCAATTTGGACATTTAGGGATGTACGTAGTTTCTAGGGTTAGGGTTAGGGTTTACTCACTTTTGTTGCCAGGGGTTTAGATATTAATGGCCATATTATGAGTTATTTTGAGGGGTAAATGAATTAACTCTGTTTTATAAGCTGCACACATACTACTTTTCATTGTGTCAAAGCGTCATTTTGTTATTGGTGTCCCATGAAAAGATATACTTAAATATCTGCAGAAATGCGAGGGGTGTACTCACTTTTGTGATACTGTATCTTGTCTTTGTAGTGTATTAAATATAGGTTGAAAATTCTTTGCAAATCATTGTGTTCTGTTTTTATATATGTTTAACATAATGCCACAATTTCACTGTAATTGGGGTTAAATGTTTCACATTTTATTTAATGTTCAAGGTAATTCAGGTCTGTGCAGTGTGCAGGATGGGATTATAGTTGAAAATAAAGGGATAATCAGAAACCCTCCCCGCTACGTTGATCACTATGACAACAATGAGTAAGTCTAAGTGACTGACAAATGAATGTGAATTACACTGACACCGAAAAAAGGTCTGATACATTACATATACAAATAATTCATATACAGTACTGTATTTCTATCAAGATTTTTTAACCCACCTTTTAAATTACATTGTTCTTCAGTCAAATACATTTTTCATTGTGATCATCAATTAATTACTCCTTTTATTTCATTTTGTGTGAACAGGCTCTGTGTGTGGACTATCAACGTGCCTCCAGGTTCGAGCGTTCTTCTCCAATTTAATCATTTTAACTTGGAGAACGACTCGTATTGTCACTATGATCGACTTGCTGTTTTAATAGGGAGCAACAGGCCTGTTGGTGAGACACACGCACATGAAAAGGCTAAAGTGCTGTGTATCTTTAGTTGGCTACTCTTGTGCATTTATATTTGTTAATATTTGTCAAAACAGCTACAATTTGTGACCTGTTGAAAATGATAAATACTGTATGAATAAGCATGAATTTTAGATATAATATAATAATAATGGCAATAATAATAATATATATAATTATAATTTAATAGCCTAAGATTATTAAGGTTGAATTAAAAAAAAAAACATTGCCATAAAGGTACAATACAATACCACAGCAAGTGATTTTAAAACAATAGCATACCATATTTTGGACAAACTTCCATCCATAAATGTGACAGAAAAAGCTTAATAATATAATTAAATCTTAATTAACTTTCCTCTCAGCTGCCTTGGCCCTTTCCCACTAAAAAAATCTCCATGTGACCTATTTTCTGTCAACATCAGTGTTGTTTTTGGCAGCCCTTTTAATTTTTGTCTTAGTCTTTTGGATGAAATATTTATTATGTTATGCTAACGTGACAAGTTACATTAAGTGTGTGTTGATCACTCAGCACAGACCTTCAAAGGCTAAAGCAACATTGCATATTCTCTCTTGCCAAGATAAAAAAAAAAAAACAGATCTTACCATGTGTTTCCAAATAAGCAAGATGATGCGCGGCCTAGCTTGAAACACATCCTAAACTTCGGTGAGGGGAGTGAGCGAGAGGCGCAGCACATGTCATAAGTGGAACGACCCAAACACTGCTACGATGCAAGCTGACGTACTCAAAGTACAATATGAAAATATCACACATTTTGTACATAAGAGAGAAACTACGTATGTCGCATTTTCGTCTTGATGTCGTCTCCTCAGATGGAAAATTGGCATTCATCTCGTTATGTTCTAGTCTCCCAAACCACGTTTTTAGCTCGTCATCATCACGAAAAAAATTGTTCGCCGACGAAACATTTTCATTATCGTCATTATTTCGATGTCAAAATTAGAATCGAATGTTGGCTTTTCCCTGATGCACTGTTTTGGGTGGAGAAACGATGAAATGGTCGAATACAGCTAGATTTGAGTGCCAAATTCGTTTTCTACAAGTAAAATTACATGAGTGCCGTAATTTAATTTTTTGACATGTTCACTATTATATAGAACCTATAGGCAAATTGCAACATTTACCAGTCATTCTTGCATTAGAGCACTGACACTAACGCCGACCATTTAATTTAAATTTTCTGTTCAGGAATTTTCTGTGGAAGTTTCCTTCCTGGCCCAGTACTTCTGAAGAATACACAGCAAGTAGTACTCGTCTTCTCATCTGATATGAATGCTGTAGGAAGTGGCTTTACTCTTTCGCACCAAGTTGTACGCAAAGAGCCTGACCCTGGTGGGGGATATTCTTGGCTACAACAGTCTGACCACTTACACAATCTAATGCCTTCCAATACAATGGTTGTATCAAACATCCACGATTTAGCCCAAACAAAGACGCTGTGATTATGACCATTAGATTGACATGGTTGGGAAGTATATTAAGGGAGAATTTTTTAATAGTTGTTGTACTGGATCAAAATAAGAGCTGAATCTAGTATTTGGGTGCTGCAGTGGTATGAAAAAGTATCTGAACCTTTTGGAATTTCTAACATTTCTGCATAAAATCACCATCAAATGTGATCTGATCTTTGTCAAAATGACACAGATGAAAAAACAGTGTCTGCTTTAATTAAAACCACCCAAACATATATAGGTTTTTATATTTTAATGAGGATAGTATGCAAACAATGACAGAAGGGGGAAAAATAAGTGAACCATCACTTCACCACCATCATTTAATATTTTGTGCCCCCCCTTGGCAGCAATAACTTCAACATGACACTTCCTATAGCTGCAGATCAGTCTGACACATCGATCAGGACTAATCTTGGCCCATTCTTCTCTACAAAACTGCTGTAGTTCAGTCAGATTCCTGAGATGTCTGGCATGAATCATTGTCTTTAGGTCATGCAACAGCATCTCAATGGGGTTCAAGTCTGGACTTGACTTGGCCACTGCAGAACGTGTATTTTGTTCTTCTGAAACCATTCTGAAGTTGCTTTACTTCTGTGTTTTGGAACATTGTCTTGTTGCAGCATCCATCCTTTTTTTAGTTTCAACTGTCTGACAGACGGCCTCAGGTTTTCCTGCAATTCATTCTTCCATTAATGATTGCAAGTTGTCCAGGCCCTGAGGCAGCGAAACAGCCCCAAATTATGATGTTGTGTGTTACTCCCAAACAATTCGATTTTGGTTTCAACAGTCCACAAAATATTTTGCCAAAACTTCTGTTTTGCGTCCAAGTGCCATTTTGTGAACATTAAATGAGCAACAATTTTTTTAGACAGCAGTGGCTTCCGTGGAGTCCTCCCATAAACACCATTCTGGCCATAGTTTTACATATAGTTGATGTGTGCACAAAGATATTTGACTGTAGCAGTAAGTCGGTAAATCTTTTGCATAAACTGATGGATTCTTTTTTTTTTTACCTCTCCGAGTATTCTGCGCTGAACTCTTGGCGTCATCTTTGGTGGATGGCCACTCCATGGGAAAAAAAAGCAACAGCGCTAAACTCTCTCCATTTGGAGACAACTTCTCTGACTGTCGATTGGTGAACATCCAGACTTTTAGAGACGGTTAATATCCTTTCCCAGCTTTGTACAAATCAATAATCCTTGATCGCACTTTTTCAGACAGCTCTTTTGACCGAGCCATGATGGACATCAGACAATGCTTCTCATCAAAACAATTCCTACCAGGTGTGTGTTTTATAGTGGGCAGGGCACACACCTGACTTAAATTGTTTGGTAAAAAATGGTTTAAATTGCTATTTATGCCTGCTTAGGCAGAGGGTTCACTTACTTATTTTTCCTCCTTCTGTCATTGTTTGCATGCTATACCCATTAAAATATGAAGATCAGATCACATTTGATGGTGATTTTATGCAGAAATGTGAGAAACTCCAAAAGGTTCAGATACTTTTTCATACCACTGTAAATGAGATTTACATATGTACAGTGGGAGAGTAAAAACAATATTATTGTCCTTGATACATTACGGGAAATTACAGTTCATACATCTCATAAAGCTGTTCTGATATCATTATGTTGCATAATGTTTGGTGGTCAACTAGTGATATATTTTCATCAAATCTTAAACTTTTTTCTCTGTCAATGTGTGTCTGTTAAACGTGGACAGAATGCGGCACAATTGTTGCAGTCAAAGAGCAGAACACTTTAAGTAGTCCAAATTACCCACTCTTCTATACGAACAACTGCTCTCTTCGCTGGGTGATTTATGCTCCACAAGGTCATATTGTAAAGGTAAACAAATTCCACTTAATTTTATATTACAAATAGTGGATTTCCTCCTTGCTAAAGTAAAAAGTGATTTGCTTTTTTCCTCCCAAGTTGGATTTTACCGACTTTGATGTCGAGGAGTCAAATGGATGTTTGTATGACTCCTTAACTATCCTGGGTGAGGTGCAGGGTACAGAGAAGATTGGTATGATGATAAATCAGATACTGTATCAAAACACAGTAGCTCCAATGAACTAGAGACATATCTTCAACTGTTTTTTCCCCCCTTCTTTTTTCCCCTCATACCTTCTGTCAAGCGGTGCTATGTGGTCGCAGTATTCCTCCACCTGTCCTGTCCTACCACAGGGTCATGGTCCTTGACTTCACCTCAGACAGCAGCATCACACATCGAGGCTTCAAAGCAACAATAGCATTTATTAGCTATACAGGTATGAGTATGTCATTAGATTATGTAAAGGATACTAATTTATCTTCTGTAATTGGATTATGATTACAAATGTTTAATCACTTTCTCCTGAAGACCTTTTTGATGACAAAAGAAGAAAACTGGGTCGGAAGGGCCAAAGAACCTACGGTTAGTGATTTTTACATGTACAATATTTTCCCATGCCAGTGCGTGTAGGTTTAGGAGTCACAGTAGATAGAGTTGGTTCAATTGGGAATTTTAATCACAACTGTTGGACTGCATGGGAATTTATTAGTTTGCAGAAATCAGGGTGCAAAATGAACAGTAGCTCATTAATCTGGAATGAAGCAGATATACAGGCGTGAACTCAGCGCCGGTCGTCAGCATAGGTGTGCCAGGCAGTTGCCAAGGGTGCCATCTAGGGGAGGAGGCGCCAAATTGCTTAGGGGGGAAGTAAGTACAGTGGTACCTCTAGATACAAAGTTAATTCGTTCCAGGACTTTGTTTGTATGTCGAAATGGTCATATGTCGAGCAGGATTTTCCCATAAGAAATCATTATAATTCCATTAATTCGTTCCACAGCCGAAAACCTACACTAAATCCTTAAAAAATACTGCTTGTACTATTGCAAATAGCAAATACACAGAGCAAAACAAATAAATTGTGAATATGAGTTTGGCACTGTTGCTTCTCTCCCAAGGAGTGGCCGTCCACAAAAGATGACGCCAAGAGGTCAGAGCAGAATACTCAGAGAGCTAAAAAAGAACCCAAGAGTGTCTGCTAAACACTTACAGAAATCACTGGCACAGTCCAATATCCCTGTGCACACATCAACTACAGTATATATAAAACAATGGCCAAGAATGTTGTTCATGGGAGGACTCCACAGAGGAAGCCACTGCTGTCTAAAAAAAACATTGCTGCTCATTTAATGTTCGCAGAAAGGCACTTGGACACTCCACAGAAGTTTTAGCAAAATATTTGGTGGACTGATGAAACCAAAGTTGAATTGTTTAGGAGTAACACACAACGTCATTCAGCTCACCAAAATCAACACCTCATCCTCACCGTGAAGCATGGTGGAGGGAACATCATGATTTGGGGCTGTTTCGCTTCCTCAGGGCCTGGACAACATGCAATCATTAATGGAAGAATGAATTCAAACGTTTATCAGGATGTTTTACAGGAAAACCTGAGGCCATCTGTCAGACAGTTGAAGCTAAAAAGAGGATGGATGCTGCAACACGACAATGATCCAAAAAACAGAAGTAAATCAACTTCAGAATGGTTTCGGAAGAACAAAATACAGGTGCGAGAAATTCCAAAAGGTTAAGATAATTTTTCATACTACTGTATAAAGACTGACGAATGAAGGTCGGAGGAGGACTGTCGAGATCGTCGACATTCTACGGCCGTATTGTCGAGCTAGTTCACGGACATGCACACCACGCTCATATTGTTCTTTCCATCTTCATTTCAATGGTAAACTTCACCTTTTTTCCTTTTTTCACCACCTACACCAAGATTCGTGGAACCCATGTTGATTTCTCTGATAAGAAAATCTACCGTGCATCCGTCCTGCGAGAAAACAAAGAAACTGCGGCGCTGTCATAAATCGTCGTATTTCGAGCATGTCGTCGGATGTAGAAACAAATGGCGAGCCAAATTTTACGTCCGATGTAGAAAAGATTGTGTGTTCAAGTGATCGTATGCCGAGGTACCACTGCACTTGAAAAAAATACTCTTACCGCGTTTCTTGAATTTTTTTTTTTCCCCCAAAAAAATATCAAGTATATTTCAGTATGTTACCTATGAAAAATAATTATTTTCAAAATGACTTCTGGCCTGAATCTGTGACCTTGTACCAGATCATGACCTGGCGCCCTAAACTGCTTGTTGCTCTTGTTTTATTCCTCTTGAATTCTTGTTGACATGGAAAGTTGAGGGGAGGGGTAGCATCATCTCACTGTGTTAGAGAATAGCGCTATTGATATAGAATGTGTCACTTCTGTTTATGTCAATACAACATTTAAAATAGTTATATTTTAATATGAAAAGGATTGACATACACACTTAAAATTGTGAAATTACAATATCTACAAAATATACATTTTCATTTTTGGCTCCTTGCTACACTTTGTGCTTTAATAAAGTGGGCTTCAGCGTCAATTTCGAAAGACAATGCGACATCTAACACTTACACTACAAATCCAGAATGTCACTGATGTATATTTATGACACTGGACGTTAAACCTGCGTAGGGTACCTAATGAATTCACTGGAAGTTAAACATTTCAAAATTAAAATGATTAGAACGCACACTTTTTTTCTTTGTTTTAATTTGTTTTAATGTTTTTAATTTGTTTAACCATTTATTTATCAGTATTCAGTACTGTGGAACCAATTTTCTAAAACGTCTGTTTTCCAAACAACTGAACAACGATTACTTCAGTCCCTATGAATGTTCAAAACATTAAATACAATGTGATGAACGAATCTTCTAATTGTTCATTCATTCATTCATTTTCCAATTATGTTGTAGAGAATTCTGCCCTCTACTCACCATTAATGGTAGTTCTAAACACTGTTAAGAGAAATCCAATTCATATACATACAGTGGGGCAAATAAGTATTTGGTCAACCACCAATTGTGCAAGCTCTCCTACTTGAAAAGATTAGAGAGGCCTGTAATTGTCAACATGGGTAAACCTCAACCATGAGAGACAGAATGTGGAAAAAAAAAAAACAGAAAATCACATTGTTTGATTTTTAAAGAATTTATTTGCACTTGCACTATTAGTGGTTGACTCAATACTTATTTGTCCCACTGTAGGCCTATTTAGGAGTGGGAACCTCTTGTTACATCACGATACGATACGATTTGCGATACAAAGCTCACAATAACGATGATCTGACGATATAGCGATGCAACGATTTTCGATACATTGGTCAAGAAATCATTCTAGGATATTCTAAGAAAAAACTAATAAACAGAAAAACAAGCTTCTGCTGTGAATTGGAATGAGTTTATCACTAGTAGACGTCCAATCAATTTGAATTTCCCACTTCAAACGGATTGAACGTCTATGGCTGTCAGTGGCAGCCAATGCCAGGCAATGAGTAATTTTGGGCCATTTTAGGTCATTTACTTGTTGATTTTCAGTTACTCCCTGTTGATTTTGGGGTATTTTATGGGTCACTTGCTGTTTATTTTGCGTTACAGAACAGGAAGTGACCTGGGAATCACCCAAATGATTAGGCAGTGACTCAACCTCAACAGGAAATGCCCTGTAAATGAACAGCAAGTGACCTGTAAATGCCCCAGAAATCGGACAGAATGACTGCGAATGCTCTGGTTTCGAATGAACGAACGTTCCCCGTCTAAATGGATTGGGCGTCGAGGACCGTCAATGGCAGCCTTACAGTTACCTGAGACACCATCAAGGTGGAAGATTTTGGTATCAACTTGTTGGTTGCCTTTTTTTTTTTTTTTTTTTTTTTTTTTTACATTGACACCTTTTTAAAACGACATCTCGATTATGGCAGGAGCATATCGATAAACTTTTGGGATACAAAGTATCACGATATATCACCATTTTGATATTTTGTCACACCCCTAGGCCTATTATTGTTTTGCTGTCTACATGCATTTAGGGTGCAGAACACATTTGTGGATGCATCCTACTAACACAGCATTTACACGGAACAATTAAAATAGGTTAAAAGTATTTTTTTCTAATCATACATAGAATAAAAATGCAAAATACCTCATGGAAATCAGACATTGCTATTTAATTTAGGTTCACCATACCTTAAAAAATGTATTACAAGGCCTCATCAAAAATTATGCTTATATGTAGTGACTTAAATTTTGTTTGTACTCATTGTTAGAGAACTTGGATGACACCAAAGAAGCTGTGGGGATGTCAAGTAGCAGCAGAGTTCTTTTCCAGGAAGTGAAGGAGAGGAGCTTTGATGATGAAGATGATAGCTCAGAATCGTCAGGGAGAGAGAAATAACATTAAAAAATTTTTTTTTTTTTTTTGCATTCAACACAAATGAAGCTGAATGACCAGAGAAGGTTATATAATTTTAAATCTAAATAAGGTTATGTATTATAAATTATGTTTGATAAGGATAACATTGTATTCAACTGTACCATATATAAAGGTTAATATCAGCTCATGTCTTGCTTTTAATTGCCACCATGTTATTGTCCAACGGAAGGTTGTTGTCATTTGTACCATAAAATGTATAACGGAGTATTTTATTGCACATAGACCAATGTCCACTTTATGAATGTAATTTCACTTGTATAAAATGTCCACAAGAACAACATAGGAAAGTGTATGACTGTGGTTTCCAACAGTGTTGTTGAGTTGGGGATAAACAAACAAACAAAAACACTATAACGGATACTAATATACAGACTATTTTGTAAATGCACCCAAGTTAAGCCTTTTTTTTTTTTTTTTTTTTTTTTTTTTTTTTAAATACTTGTCAATGTCTACAATAAATGATTAAACATCCAACCAGGCTTTGAGGTATCTTTTTAATAATCCCCTCCTCTCCTGAAGTGTGATGTCATACTATGTAGTGTCATGCTGAAATTTGTCTTCCTATTGGTGCGTTCCACATCTAACATTCCAGTTACAGCATAGGCAACTCCCACAGCCCGCGTGAGTGTGTTAGGGGTGGAAATCAAGTGGACTCTGCTCTTGCATGAACAGAAGAACAATCTTCCACTTTGTTTGAATTATGGATCCAATTATGGTGAGAATTCTCTTTTTATTTGTTGTCAAAATCCATGTCAAGTTATTAAATAAATGGAATCATACTCATGCCAAATACAAGTTTGCAAACACGCTTAATGAAATCACATATCTAATATATGTTTCAGCTCCTGTCTGTAGTAGTGGCTGTGTGTATAGTGGTTGTAAGTGTGCTGTACTTCTTAATGTACAGCTCTGCCCATAAAACCAAATTTCCGGTCACTCTGCAAGACCCTGTTGTTAAATATCCTCTAAAGCTAATAGATAAACAGGTATACTAAATATTACACACAATCTTTGTCTATCAATCAATATTTGCCTAACTTTTATTTTGTCCCTTTGCAGGAAATTAGTCATGACACAAAGAAATTTCGTTTTGGCCTTCCCTCATCAGATCATATCCTAGGGCTGCCAGTCGGTACTAAAAAACCCTATTATCCTAATCATTGATGACTGCAATGATGCAGTACATGGTGTACTACCTTTTTCCGTACTTTTCAGCAGGTCAGCACGTGTATCTCTCAGCCAAGGTGAATGGTAGCCTGGTCGTCAGAGCCTACACACCAGTCTCCAGTGATAATCAGCAAGGATATGTCGACCTTGTTGTCAAGGTATTTTGACGCTTTTAGTTGCATTTTCAATGCATTACACAAGATGACACACCCCTAAAATGAAGTGGGAGATTTTGTTGTATATAAAAATTATGGTCTAAATGCACATTCATTTTAGAGCCACATTGTATTGTTTTTACTAAACATTCAATTTCTGAAACTTGACGATAAAATATTGGAATATTTAAGTGAAAGAACTTGCACAATGGGTGGTTAACTACATTTTATGCCCCACAATATGTCATTGCAGCATTAAAAGGGACAGATAACACCTAGTAGACATCAATGTATATCAGTACGCAAATTGTAAATTCCTTAGAACTCAAAAAAAAATGACAGCACTTATGAGCGTAGCCATTGCTGTGATGATACCTGTGACATCATTTATACCCACATACAGTGGTATGAAAGAGTATCTGGACCTTTTGAAGTTTCTCACATTTCTGCATAAAATCCCCATCAAATGGGATCTGATCCTTGTCAAAATCACACAGATGAAAATACAGTGTCTGCTTTAACTAAAACCACCCAAACATTTATAGGTTTTCATATTTTAATGAGGATAGCATGAAAACAATGACAGAAGGGGGGGAAATAAGTAAGTGAAGCCTCTGCCTAAGGACACTTAAAGAGCAATTGAAACCATTTTTTACCAAACAATTTAAGTCAGGTGTGCACCCAATCACTGATGAGTGGTTTAAAGTAGGCATGTCGCGATAACTTGGGACGGGTTTCAATAAGCTTCGGCTTCTCCCGTCAGCCCTTTTCTTTTCGGGTTGAATTAATTATAAACACATATAAATGCTGTATGTTTGGATTTGTCATGCCTGAAGGGAAAATAAATAAATAAATAAATAAATAAATAAATAAATAATAAAACATTTTCGTGAGCGATAAATTCTCTCATAAATTATTGCGATATGCGATATTATTGCAACCAAATGTTTTTTTTTTTTAACCAATTTATATATTATGTATACAGTGGAGCAAATAAGTATTTAGTCAACCGCTAATTGTGCAAGATCTCCCACTTGAAAATATTAGAGAGGCCTGTAATTGTCAACATGGGTAAACCTCAACCATGAGAGAATGTGGAAAAAAAAACAGAAAATCACATTGTTTGATTTTTAAAGAATTTATTTGCAAATCATGGTGGAAAATAAGTATTTGGTCAATACCAAAAGCTCATCTCAATACTTTGTTATGTACCCTTTGTTGGCAATAAAGGAGGCCAAACGTTTTCTGTAACTCTTCATAAGCTTTTCACACACTGTTGCTGGTATTTTGGCCCTTTCCTCCATGCAGATCTCCTCTAGAGCAGTGGTGTTTTGGGG
Organism: Corythoichthys intestinalis; assembly: GCF_030265065.1. Classification (NCBI taxonomy): domain Eukaryota; kingdom Metazoa; phylum Chordata; class Actinopteri; order Syngnathiformes; family Syngnathidae; genus Corythoichthys; species Corythoichthys intestinalis. The sequence continues at coordinate 54,726,013 of NC_080399.1, read as the reverse complement.
CTGTCGTCGGGCAACACGGACTTTTAACTCCCTCCTCACCCCGTGGCATCAAAATGATAACAAGAACGGTGAGCAAAAATCCCAGAACCACACGGGGGGACCTAGTGAATGACCTACAGAGAGCTGGGACCACAGTAACAAAGGCTACTATCAGTAACACATGGCACCGCCAGGGACTCAAATCCTGCACTGCCAGACGTGTCCCCCTGCTGAAGAAAATACACGTCCAGGCCCGTCTGCGGTTCGCTAGAGAGCATTTGGATGATCCAGAAGAGTACTGGGAGAATGTGTTACGGTCAGATGAAACCAAAATAGAACTTTTTGGTAGAAACACAGGTTCTCGTGTTTGGAGGAGAAAGAATACTTAATTGCATCTGAAGAACACCATACCCACTGTGAAGCATGGGGGTGGAAACATCATGCTTTGGGGCTGTTTCTCTGCAATGGGACCAGGACAACTGATCTGTGTAAAGGAAAGAAGGAATGGGGCCACGTATCGAGAGATTTTGAGTGAAAATCTCCTTTCATCAGCAAGGGCATTGAAGATGAGACGTGGCTTGGTCTTTCAGCATGACAATGATCCCAAACACACAGCCAGGGCAACAAAGGAGGGGCTTCCTAAGAAGCATTTTAAGGTCCTGGATTGGCCTAGCCAGTCTCCAGATCTCAACCCCATAGAAAATCTGTGGAGGGAGTTGAAAGTCCGTGTTGCCCAACGACAGCCCCAAAACATCACTGCTTTAGAGAAGATCTGCATGGAGGAATGGGCCAAAATACCAGCAACAGTGTGTGAAAAGCTTGTGAAGAGTTACAGAAAACATTTGGCCTCCGTTATTGCCAACAAAGGGTACATAACAAAGTATTGAGATGAACTTTTGGTATTGACCAAATACTTATGTTCCACCATGATTTGCAAATAAATTCTTTAAAAATCAAACAATGTGATTTTCTGTTTTTTTTTCCCACATTCTGTCTCTCAGGGTTGAGGTTTACCCATGTTGACAATTACAGGCCTCTCTAATATTTTCAAGTGGGAGAACTTGCACAATTAGTGGTTGACTAAATACTTATTTGCCCCACTGTATATATACATATTAATAATACTAAGTAATATTAAGTACACCCATTTAAAGGCAATAAATGTTTACTCTTAAATTCAAAAATACTTTTTAAGAAATCACAAGTAAAAACAATAGACCATGCCTCTTTTAAGTAAAAGACAACAATACCAATACCGCACAGAAACACAGAATATATCAAATGTCTTTTTCAAGGAAAGATAAAGTTGTACTTCAATAACTTCAGCATTTAGGCACAGAGGTATAAAGTTGTACAAAGACAAACAATTGCACTTCAACAACAACAGAGAAAAATAATTAAGTAGCAGTAACAAAAATTTGGCTTCACTAAGGCTAGGTTCATACTGCAGGTCTTAATGCACAAATCCGATTTTTTGTCATGTCTGGTTTTTTGGCGTGCCCGTTCAGACTGCCTTTGTGCATACGCACTAATTCGCAGTCCGAGATGCAGTCAGCAAAGTGACCGCATGCTCAGCAGCAACAAAACAAATTACACATGCTAGCTGTATGTCATTCCAGGGTGATCATATATTGATTTCCAAAAAGATGACACAAATACCAGACATTAATAATCCCTGTTTAGTCCTTTATTCAAAGTTTATATGGACTGATAGAATGCATACACGCAAGCACGTAAGCCTTGACTTGTGTGCGTGACATGACGTGGGTGTGTTAATTTGCCCCGTCTTGGCCATGTAAGCAAGACTGAAATATTGCTCCTTAGGTGCATAGAATTAAAATCGAAAATTGTCTGGCTTATCCTTTTCTTCATTTATTTTTTTTATGACCGTGTTCAAGCCCGCTTCGTGCATAAAAGCAGAGTTAAAGCTAGAAGCTAATGCACAGCTCCATCGCTCCCGTCCTGCCTGCCGCTTTCGCTTTGCTGATGTCATTGCTGCATGAATTCCGATTTGGGAGACTTGAAAATTCAGACCGCCAGCCACATTCTGGAAAAATGTGGCCCAGATCGGATTTGAAATTTTCCACGTCTCTGCAACTTGTCATGTTCAGACCGTCAAGTTAATGCCTCACTCGAGTCGGAAAAACACGAAAAAATCGGATTCATGCATTAAGACCTCTAATATGAACGTAGCCTTAGGCTAGGTTCAAATGTGTAAAACGAACATACCCAGAAGTCAATAAAACAGAGTGAATCCTCATCACAGCATTTTGCGCTGTTGATAACAAGGAAGCCGAACTTTTAACAGCACGTCCGCCGCACATCTGCTGCACGCACGCACGCATGCACGTGAGACGATAAATCGCAGCGGGAAAATGATCGCCTTAATTTTCATTTACCGTGCGATAGATCGAATTATTGCATATTGCGACAGGCTTAGTTTAAAGCTGCCCTGTCCACTATAAAACACACACCTGGAAAGAAATGTCTTGATGTGAAGCATCGTTTGATGTGCATCATGGCTCGGTCAAGAGCTGTCTGAAGACCTGCGATCAAGGATTGTTGATTTGTATAAAACTGGGAAAGGATACAAAACCATCACTAAAAGTCTGGATGTTCATCAATCGACAGTCCGAGAAGGTGGAAAATGGTTTGGCACTGTTGCTTCTCTCCCAAGGAGTGGCCGTCCACTAAAGTTGACGTCAAGAGTTCAGCGCAGAATACTCAGAGAGGTAATAAAGAACCCTAGAGTGTCTGCTAAACAATTACAGAAATCACTGGCACAGTCCAATATCTCTGTGCACACATCAATTATATGTAAAACTATGGCTAAGAATGGTGTTAATGGAAGAACTCCACAGAGAACGCCACTGCTGTCTTAAAAAAAAAATAAAAAAATGTTGTTCGTTTAATGTTCACAAAAAGGCACTTGGACACTCCACAGAGGTTTTGGCAAAAATATTTTGTGGAATGACGCAACCAAAGTTGAATTGTTTGGGAGTAACACACAATGTCATGTGTGGAGGAAAAATGGAACAGCTCACCAACTTCAACACCTCATCCCCACCGTGAAGCATGATGGAGGGGGCATCATGATTTGGGGCTGTTTCGCTCCCTCAGGGCCTGGACACCCTCCAATCATTAATGGAAAAATGAATTCAAATATTTATCAGGATGTTTTGCAGGAAAACCGGAGGCCGTCTGTCGGACAGTTGAAGCTAAAAAGTGGATAGTTGCTACGACTATAGACAATGATCCAAAATACTGAAGTAAATCAACTTCAGAATGGTTTCAGAAGAAGAAAATACAGGTTCTAGAGTGGCCAAGTCAAGTCCAGACTTGAACCCCATTGAGATGCTGTGGCATGACCTAAAGACAGCGATTCATGCCAGACATCCTAGGAATCTGACTGAACTACAGCAGTTATGTAGAGAACAACGGGCCACGATTAGTCCTGATCGATGTGCCAGACTGACCTGCAGCTACAAGAAGCGTCTGGGTGAAGTTACTGTTGCCAAAGGGGGGGCCACAAAATATTAAATGTGATGGTTCAGTTACATATGTTTCCCCCTTCTGTCATTGTTTGCATACTACCCTCATTAAAGTATAAAAACCTATAAATGTTTGGACGGTTTTAGTTAGAGCATACACTGTGTTTTCATCCGTGTGATTTTGACAAAGATCAGATCACATTTGATGGTGATTTTATGCAGAAATGTGAGAAATTCCAAAAGGTTCAGATACTTTTTCATCCCGATTACTTTAACAATAATACACTCAAATACAGATGTATGGGACACTGGGTATTGCAGAGGTCACGCTCGCATTTGATTAGCTAAAATAGTACTGGATAAAATATCTGCCTGCGCTAAGCGCGGTGAATTTCTAGAAATACAAGCTTTTATATACAGTGCTGCTCGAAAGTTTGTGAACCCCACAGCGATGGTCAGATTTTTTGTAAAAAAAAACTAAAATAACCTTATTAAATGTTAAGTTATACCCAAATCCACAATACTGACATTCCAAATAATGGACTGAAACAAAAGAAATAGTTATATTGTCATTCTTTATTTAACAAAAGTGGTTGATTTAAGAAAAACTCAGATATCATGTGTGCAAAAGTATGTGAACCCCTTCAGTTAATAGGATATTGCGCCTCCTTTTGCAGAGATTACCTCACCCAAACGGTTTCTGTAGTGACTAATCAGCCTCTCACATCTACTTTGGGGGATTTTTGCCCATTCTTCCTTGCAGAACGCAGTCAGTTGAGAGAGGTTTGATGGGCGTCTGGCATGAACTGCTCGCTTCAGGTCCCGCCACAGCATTTCAATGGGATTTAGGTCAGGACTTTGACTGGGCCAGTCCAGAACACGAATCTTCTTCTTTTTCAGCCATTCCTTGGTTGTATTGCTGGAATGCTTTGGATCATTATCATGTTGCATGATCCACCTTCTGCCAAGCTTTAACTTCAAAACAGATGGCGTCAGGTTATGTTCTAGGATTTGACAATATTCTTCAGAATTCATGATTCCCTGGACTATGTGGAGTTGTCCAGGTCCTGAGGATGAAAAGCAAGCCCAGATCTTGACATTCCCACCTCCATGCTTCACTGTTGGGAGAAGGTTCTTTTGGTGGTATGCAGTGTTGACTTTTCGCCAGACATGGCGGTTTTGGTTGTGACCAAACAGTTCAATTTTGCACCTACATCAGTTGATGAAAACTCTTTTTAATTTAGTCTCGACAACACAACTGTTAAAAAAACAAAAAAAAAAATACTGAATTGATTGATTAGGAAATCAGGTTGAAATAATAGAAAATTCCAAAATGTTGAGGGGGTTCACAAACTTTTGAGCAGCACTGTATGTTTGGCCCTGACCTAGTCAGTTATATTAGTATTTGAGTCTGTTATTTTTTACTCAGCACATCATCTAAATTAAGTATTATTATAATACTGTACTATCACCTATTACATGACCATATTAGGCCCAAAAAATGCACACAAATCAATGAATTTCGACCAGGAAAATCTACAGAAACAAAAACACCACCCGTGCCGTTACTCAATAAATGGAACGGAGTAATTGTAATGCGTTACTAACCACCTCTACGGGAAGCAATGCTCATAAAACACATACAATAATGTGAAAAAATTAAGACATCACATTAAATATTCAGTTCTTTATTAAGAAATGTTCACATATCAATTTCTGATGTTGTTTTTCTTTATCTCTGGAAAAGAAAGTGATTTAATAGCAGGTAAACAATAAAAATGAACAGTGTTTTACTCATTAATCCACATTTATGAACAAAAATGCATATTCTAAGATAGGAAAAAGTTAGGACATCCTACCACCGTGTGTCCCACTCCTCACCGCAGAGGATATGTTTGAGCTGTGATATGTTTGATGGGTTTCTTGCATGTACAGCCCGTTTCAAGTCACTCTACAGCATCTCAATGGGATCAAGATCTGGGCTTTGACTCGGCCATTTCAGGACTCATTTCTTCCTTTTCAGCCATATGGATTTACTGGTTTATTTTGGGTCATTGTCATGTTGCAGGGTCCAGTTTCGCTTCAGCTCTAATCGTTTCACAGATTATCTCACATGTTCCTCAAGCACCCTCTGATACACTATAGAATTCATGGTGGATACTATGATGGTGACCTGGCCAGGTCCTGCTGTAGCAAAGCACCCCCAAACCATACCACTTCCACCTCCATGCTTCACAGTTGGTATGAGGTTCATTTCCTGGAATGCTGTATTGGGTTTACGCCAAACATGTCCTCTGTTCTGGTGTCCAAATAATTCAATTTTAAATCAATCTGTCCAAAGAACATTTTGCAGAAGTCCTGGTCTTTGTTTACATTCAATCTGGCTAACTTCAGTCTGGCCTTCATGTTCTTCTTGGAGAGCAAAGGTTTCCTCCTTGCACACCTCAATTTATGTAGTCTCTTTCTGATTGTAGCGGCATGCACTTTCACATCAAAAGTAGCAAGAGCCTGCTCTAGGTCCCGTGATGACATTTTAGGGTTTATGGAGACTTCTTTTAACATCGTAGGGTCTTATCACGGGGTGAACTTGCTTGGACAGCCAGACCTGGGCATGTTGGCAGTTGTTTTGAATGCTCTCCACTTGTAGACAATTTTCCCGACAGTGGAATGGATGATTTTATATTGTTTTGAGATCTTTTGAAATCCATTACCAGACTCATAAATATCTACAATCTTCTTCCTGAAGGCCTCAGACAGCTCCTTTGATCTCACCATGGTGTTTTAACTCACTTCAACAGTCAGTCACTGTTAAAAGTATTCTGCGTTGAGGAGTGGGGCAAACTTTCTTCAGACTGATGTCAAAGACTGGTAGATGGCACAAAAAGCGTCTCACTGAAGTTATTTCAGCCAAAGGGGGTAAGACTAGCTATTATGTGGTAGGGTGTCCTAACTTTTTCCTATCTTAGAATATGCATTTTTGTTGATAAATTTGGTTTAATGAGTAAAACAATCGTAATTTTTGTTGTTTACCTGCAATTAAATCGCTTTCTTTTCCAGAGATCAAGAAAAACAAAATCAGACATTGATATGTGAACATTTCTTAATAAAGAACTGAAAATTTAATGTGGTGTCCCAATTTTTTCACATGACTGTACATCCATTCTCTCTCATTGGCTTCCACGCAAAAAAGATTTGAACATTAATTAATTCAGATTTGCTTTCTTTTTTTCCCATCTCTTTTCTTTCTTTCTTTTTATTTTTTCTTAACATTGTCAGGTGTACTATAAGAACTCTCATCCCTCGTTCCCAGAGGGAGGAAAGATGTCCCAATACCTGGATAACATGGCTACTGGAGATGCAATTGACTTCAGGGGACCCAGCGGCCTGCTTGTGTACAAGGGGAAAGGTATTTAATGTGTGATTTGTATATACTAAATTGCAGTACACCATTAAAACAGCAGGTGTCACTGTTCAATAAGGTGAGATAAAAAATTATGCTATTCATTCATCTGATAAGGTCAGTTTTCCATCCGGCCGGACAAGAAGTCAGAGCCGAGGACTTTCAAGATCAAACATATTGCCATGATTGCTGGAGGAACAGGTTCGTTTAGGCTTCATTATTGTGAATTATTTTTATTATTAGCTCATAATTATATTATCTACAGGCCACTCCATCACCTACTCTTGTCAGGAAATGAGATGTACACAATAAAATTAAATGGGAATATATTTTTTGATGAAGCAAATTGTATTCTACTGCGCAAAGATATAAACAGATATTTAATAAATAAAATTCATTAACAATTTATTGAAAATTTGTGAATGTGTGTCTGTGCCTGCTTCATAAAACTAGATTTTACCGGTACCTCTACTTACAAAATTAAACTGAAAATTCCATAAAGAGAGACAAATTTTCTGTATAAATGCCCCTAATTTGTTTCAAGCCTCCCAAAATTCAGACATACATTTTTTATCAAGCATAAAAATGCATCAAAATGTGTAACAAATATGTGTTACAATTTATTATTGCACAATAAACAAAAAAATGACAGTTGTGCATAATGTAAAAAATAATAAACGTTAATACACTCACATAAAGCTGTCAGAACACGAAGGGCCAATGAAGAAACCGCTTGGATACACACATACATATACAGTAGAGGTCCCCTTTAGCTAAGTGAATGCTAGGAAGATGCTCAGCAATAGCCATTGGCAGAGCAGCTATAAGTATGTTACGTTCAATAAACTCTGGGAGCTGCGAATAGCATCACATACTGTATGTTTGCCTTTCGCATCCTGACATTTCTTTCGTCAGAAGAGGCAATATTGCACGTTAAGGCATGCCGTAATTTTCAGGTTACGAGGTTTGTAAGTAACACTGTATTGTTAAAAATTAGATTAGCAGTAAGGAATACTCTTGTTTCTATATAGGGTACGTTATCAGTACATTTATTTGTGAAAGGACACTTTTTTTCTCCCGGCACAGGTATTACGCCAATGTTGCAGTTAATTCGGACGATCACAGCAGATCCTAGTGACAACACGAAGTGCCATCTTATTTTTGCCAACCAGGTCAGCCCTGTACTGAATTTTTCTTTATACAGATAAAATCAATTGGACCAAAAAAAAAAAAAAAAAAATCTCTCTATTTACTTGTGATGCAGACGGAGAAAGATATTTTACTCAGAGATGAGCTGCATGAGGTGGAAAAAAGCCATCCTGACAAGCTGAAGCTTTGGTTCACACTGGACAAACCAACTGAGGGTAATCAAGCATTCCGTCATTCCTTGAGGGTCGCTGTGACTTTCTCAACTTCATTGGTTTACTGTGCCTGAATATATTTGCTGAACTGAATACATAATACAGTGTAAACTCCAAAGTTAACTGTAAACCATTCTGCTACTGTATCTTATAACATTTCAAAAATTATATCTTCATAGTGTTGCAATCATAAAATTATGAATAGCTGTCATACTGTTACAAAAATAAATTAACCTCACCTTTTGAACACAAAATAAAAGTAAAACGAATAAAAATAACTGC